>NC_045602.1:106449313-111449313 GCF_009762305.2 Zalophus californianus | reverse complement strand
CCCCAAATCTCATTAACGTTCCCCCAGACCTTGTTCTCTAAGTCTGGTGAGAATCACTGACCTTTAAAACCACCCTGAGTGGCTCAGCTCACTTCTTCCACCCAGGGTATCCCATCTTCACGTGGGAACCGTGTGTGCCAACTGCTGGGGAAGGAGAAGACCCTGGAGCTAAAACCGAGGGGTGGTCCTCTTGGGGGAGAAGAACCTTCCACCTATTTAAGCCGGGGCTGCGCCAAGGGGGGATTCCAAAGAACTGTCCGTCTCACACAGACAGATCTGGCATTTGTAAACTAGCCTCATAACTGTGACTCTATCTGCCGGATTATCAGACCCAGACCTGAAATCCCCCAGCCCGAGCTCCTACCACCCCCGGGTCCAGAGGACCAGGAAAAACAGATAAAATCAAAAGAGAGATTCCCGTGCCCTTACGGATATTACCTGTGCTCTTCTTTGTCCCTGGGTAGCTTCTGGCTGAGCAGGTCGGAGGGTGGTAGCAGGTGGCTGGGTCAGGATTCAGGCAGGGGTCTCCCTGACTCTGGCTCGGAAGGAGGTGCCAACAAGGCAGCTGTGAGCACCACCAAAGCCCCTTAGAATGGCAGTTCTGGTGCCTCGCCCCCCCTTTTATGGACTAGAGCCTCCCCGTGTCGCTCAGCCCTTGCTGAGCACCGGCTGCTGGGAGCCAATGGGGAAGCAGCTCAGAGCAGTCAAAGGAGCAGACCCCCGGGCCCTTCAACTCCAACTCCCCGGGCCCCACACAATAGGCTTCTCTTCGTGACAGGGGATGTGGAGGAGGAAGCCAGCCGTGCAGGGAGGGGGCTGGATCCTGGGTGTAGTGCTGTTTGTCACTTGAAATCCGGCCACTTCAGTCTTTGATGCGTTTCCAGGAGAGTGTCACAGAAAAAAAGAGAGAGAGAGAGGGAGGTAGGGAAGGACAGAGACAGAAAGAGTTGGAAAAAGAGACACAGAAAGAGACAGGCAGACAGAGAGATACAGAGACAGATGGAGACACAGAGAGAGAGGGAGTCAGACAGATCTGGAGACAGATGGGGACACAGAGAGAGAAGCAGCGAAACAGAAGATTCAGAGAATCGGAAAGAGAAGGAGACACTGTCAGAGAGATAGGGTGTGACACAGACGAGAAAGAGTTGGAAAAACGGAGAGACGCGGGGTGCCAGAGATGGGGCCACCCAGAGAGACGGGAGAAACGCAGGGAGAGTCAGAGGAAGAGAGAGAAGGAAACTGGGAAAGAGGACAGGCTCCGAACCTACAGGGATCTAGAGACAGCAGAAGAAGCAGAGAGCCCCCCGATGAGGGAAGCGACGAGAAGGGGAGGGCGGCCGGAGCCGGTGCCGTGTGATGTGGCGGCTCCATGTGTGGCTGCTCATGCGTGTGCCGGAACGCTTTTGTGTGCACACTTGCCTGCACCCACTGCCGACTCTGGTACATGCCTGGGCTGGTGCCAGGCACAGCCAGCCCTGGCAGGAGCTCAGCCCTTCCCCGGCAGCCAGGAGCTGCAGTTTACTTTTCTCTGGTGGCAACACAAAATGAATACCATGAAATCCCCCTCAAAATATGGGCTCCGATGTGCCTTTGCCTGCATCCCGGGTGGGGGGCATCCCTACCTCCTGGGAGCCCTCGGCCCATGCCAGCAGCAACTTGAAGGTGGGGGGGGGGGGTCTCTGGGTTTGGAAAAGAACATGCTTCTCCTCTCAGTCAACAGCAGACAGGCAGTTTGTTGCGGGGCGGGGAGGAGGCACGTCTGTTTCAGAAGCCTGGCAGGGACTGCCCATTCCCTGGGCACCGATGCTGGGCCAGGCGCTCAGCCAAAGCCGTCGGTCAGGTAGTGAATATTATCCCCATCTTGCAGATGAGAAAAAAGAGGTTTCAGAGCTGAGAAACGTCCCCGAAGACAGACAGCAAATTAAGTCATCAAGCTAGCTAGGAACAGATGCAGGCTTGTCTGACCCCAGAGTCCCCCGCTCACTCCCTCAGCCCTCCTGGGTGTGAAGCCTCCAATCTGGCAATGCTGAGGGGTGGGGGCCCAGGGCTGCCCTCTCTGGGGCTGTCTCTCTCCACGCCATCCCCCCACCCCTGTCCAACGTAGGACAGGGCTGTAGTTCAGAATATTGGAGATGTGGGTTTGCTTCCCGGCTCTGCCAGCTCACAGGTGGAGAGACCTTAGACAAGTTTCCAACTTCAGCTTCAGTTTGCTTATCTGTAAAATGGGGATAACAGTCTCCAGCTCGTCGGGCTCTTGTGGGGGGTAAAACAGAGGGTGTGGGCGGCATCACTTAACGCAGCCAACACTTAATGAGTGCTCCATCACCATCTGTCCTTGTGATTAATGCCATCGTTCCCGCTCTGACGCAGCAGCGTTCTCCGTTCTCCAGGCGCTGGTCCTCTCCCCGCACCTGATTCATTACGAGGAGGAAGATGGAAGGAGCTGTCTGCTGGGCACCTACTACGTTCCACACACTTCCTCATGTTGCGCTGTATCGTCACAACCAGCAGACGTGTGCATGGACGCCCCAGCCACACAGGGAGGGAGGAGGAGTTGAGCCCAGTCCTTTGGGCCCCAGAGCTCAACTCCCCCCCACTCCCCTCCAGCCTGGAGATGACATCTACCTCCTCCCTTTCAGAGAGGACTCTCCGGGATCTGAATTTGCCTTTCTTCTCTTCCTTGTCCGTGTTCTCAGGCAGCATGTGGGGTCTGATAGGCAGGTGCAAAGGACGTTGGATGTCAGTGTGGAAGCCCCATCCCCAGTGTCCGATGGCCACAGCCCAGGCTCAGTGAGCGCTCGGCCACACGTCAGGCTGGCTTCCGGCCAGGGGACCCAGAGGACTTCGGTGGAGCCGACTCAATGCCACGCCGGGAGTCTGGGAGCCTGGGGCTGCAGCTGCTTCTTCTTCCCTAAGCCCAACTTCATCCCCAGTCTCTCTCCAGCCTCCTTATTCTTCACCTCGTGCTCAGCCTCCCCACCTCTACCTCCGTCAGCTCTTGGTAATAACCTTGGGATAGACAGGCTCTAAGAGATGGGGTACAACAGCTCCCATTCCTGGGAGTCAGCAGGGCACCCGAATAGAGGAGTAGGGGCCTCTCTTGACCATTGTTCATCATAAAGAGGGGTAAGGACAGCCAGGACAGAGACACTGCGGATAATCCCGATTCACACCATCAGGGTTTGGCATCCTTCACCCCTGGAGCCTATTGCGAGCCTCGAAAACAAACAGTTTACTCATCTGCTTTTCCTTTCCTTCTGCGACGTCCTTTACGCGCATGCGCAGGACAAGGCCAGGAACAGCTTTCTCCCACCGTCCTAGAGAAGCTTGTTGTAAAGCTCACCCCTCTCCCAGGCTCAGTGATGCTCGGGGTCACGCCTCAGCCCCATGGGCAGTGGCACGTGGGGTGGGGACCCATGGAATCGCAGGCTCGCTTGGGCTCAATCCCCGATGTTCCTACTTATTCACTGTGTGGCAGATGATGGGTCCCTCGCCTCTCCGGGCTCCTGAGTCATCCGAAGAGAGGCGGACAACACTGCTCCACGCAGACGTGGGGACTAATTCCAAAGTTCTGTCATGCTCCCTTCCCTGCATGACGAGGCTCTAATTCGGATCTCGAAGTGGGCCAAAAGCAAACACTGGAGAGAAGAAAATATTTGCAACAACCAGCCCTTGAATCATTCTGTTAGGAAGGAACAAGGAAGAACTTGGCAGAGGACTAGCAAGCAGAGCCAGCATTTTCTTAAGGCCTTGCCCCCGTGCCAGGCCCTGGGGCAAACCGTTCAGTTAGCACCACGCCAGATTTTCCCAATACCCCTGCAATCAACTGCACGCCATACCCCCACTTTACAGATCGGGAACAGAGGCTGGGAGAGGGTAAGCCGTTGGCACGGAGCCTTGCCGGGGGCGGGGGGGGGGGGCACGTGGCAGAGCACAGCCTGAAACCAGGCCGCAGGGTCCCGGGTGTGTGCCCCAGGCACGGGTCCTACTGCCTCCCAGCGTCTCTCCGCCCTGCTTCTGTCTCATCTCAAAGCCCTGTGTATTTTCTCTCTTCACCTGTTGCACTGGGAACGTAGGGGCAGCTGACCTGGATCACTCCGGAGCATTTGGGTGGGATTCAGTGCCTGTCTCCAGCTGGCTTCCGGTCCCCGGCTGCTTTCGTGCCACTCTACGCATGCGCTGCCGGAGTCCTGTCTGCGCCGGGCTGCCACGGGATCCGGGACCAGGAAGTCAGAAGGGTCCCCCTGCTCAACCTCTCCGTCTCTATCTCCCCCTCTCCCCCTCCCTGTCTCTCCTACTTTCGTATCTAAATGTCACCGTGTGCCATTCTGTGCTTGGCCCTGGGAGGAAGTATGCCACACCCAACTTTGTCTCTTTGGGCTCATGGTCCCGGGTGGGGGGCGATGGAGGGGCAGGAAGTGCCCAGCAGTGTGACGAGGACCCGGCTGGGAGGGGACCTGGAGTTCCATGGGGACACGGAAGAGGGGCTCCCAGCCCAGCCAGGGGTGGGGTGGGGGCAGGAAGGGAGGAGGGGAAGGTTTCCTGGAGGACAGGAGAGCTAAGTGAGAAATGATCACGAGTAGGAGTTGTCCAGGCAAAGGGGAGGAGAGGACATCCAGACAGAGGGAACAGCTCAGGCAAAGACCAAGAGGCAAGGAGAGTAGAGGAGGATGTTATCCTCCAGAGGACTCATGCTTGACTCCCCTCTTTCTCTCGCCCCACATCCCATTCATCAGAGGTCTTCACGGCCATGGCTCTGGCGCCCTGGGCCGGCCCCCACTACTTCTCCCCCTGGCTGCTGCTTCCACCCCTACCCCTACCTACTACTGTCTCATCTGCAGCCAGAGAGATTGTTTTAAAAATGTACCTACAGGGGCACCTGGGTGACTCAGTCCATTAAGCATCTGCCTTTGGCTCAGGTCATGATCTCGGAGTCCTCGGATTGAGCCTCCTGTTGGGCTCCCTGCTCAGCAAGGAGTCTGCTTCTCCTTCTCCCTCTGTCCCCATTTGTGTATGTGTGTGCACTCTCTCTCAAATAGACAAAACCTTTAAAAAAAATTAAAAAATAATAAAAATAAAAATGTACCTCTGATTGTGCTATACCCTTGTTTAAAACACTCCAATGGTTTCCTTTGGCTTGGAAGAAGCTCCACTTTCCTTACGTGCAGGACCCGCTCTCCGCTGACTCGTCCCCAGTTCACTGCTTCTGTGAGGCACCTGGAGTAGGCAAACTCACAGAGACAGAAAGGGAAACAGAGATCACCAAGGGGCACGTTATTGCTTAAAGGGCACAAAGTTTTTGTTTAGAGTGATGAAAACATTCTGGAAATAGACAGCAGTGATGGACGTACAACATAATGAATGTACTTAAGGCCGCTGAACTGCACACTTTTAAATGGTTAAAAATGGAGGGGCAGGACAGATGGAAGAAGGTGTCTATTTTCCTAGTTGAGGAGAGCTCTTGGGTAACAATGGGGAGAAAGCAGTTGTTCTTCTCCTAGCCAAGAGACGCAGGCCAATGCCAACAGTGGATCTGATGAACTGGAATTGGAGACAACGTCCCACACCAGGAGCACGCCCTGACTTCTGCCACCAGTCAAACAAGAGTTAAATGGTCGGAAATGGTTTTGCCCAAATGAAGAAGAGAAGAACCCTCCATCTCCAATCACCCAAATCTTGTCACAGCCACCATACATCCAGTTTCCACCAGGTGTTAGGCACGTCTCCTAAACCACCACAGTACCCCTCACAACCACTCTATGATGTAGAAACCATTAGGTCCCCTTTACAGATGAGCTCAGAGGAGTGCAGTCACTTGCCTAAGTTTGCACAGCCAGTAAGTAGTAGTAGAGCTGGGATATAAACCCGTCTGTCCACCTGGAAAGCCAGGGCACTGCACTCAGCATGCTGCCTCTCAAAAGCCTCCAGTTCTTATATTCCTTGGGAGTGGCCTGGGCACCAGTAGGAGGACAGATCTACCAAGGGATTCTGGATATTTGATCTGAAATGGGAGCCTTGACACAAGAGCTTCTCCTCATCATCCCATAAGCTCCATGAGCTCCATCACCCCTAATAATAGCTCTTAATGAGAAGTGAGGGGTTTTTTTGCCAAAGGGGGAGATTAAATTGCTTTATTCTCAGTCTGTGAATCTCACAGTTTCACCTAAATCCTATTAAACTGGCAAGTTGCTACCTTTTCTGTATTCATTCCACAAAACGCTCACAGAGTACCTGCCATAGGCCAGGTTCTCTGCTAAACACCCAGGGGTACAGCTGAGAAGACTCAGCCCCTGCCATCTGGGGATCACAGTGGGTGGGGATGATAGAAAGGAAACAGTTAATTGCAGTACCATGTGGAAAAGTCTGAGATGGGGGTGACTGTAGAATCACAGAGGAGAGGTACCTAAGTCAGCCTAGCTGGTAAGGGTAGTCATCCGAGTCATCCTACTTTTAAAGACCAAGTAGGAGTACGCCATGCTAATCGGTCAAGGTTCAGTGCAGATCAAAGAAACTATCCCAAGCTTTCATCAACAGAGATTTAATGTAGCAAATTGGGGGATTTTAAAAAGGTGCTGTTGGTGGCGGCGTGGGGGGTCACCAGCTGGAGGACTAGACTGGTAATATGGGAGTCCCCATAGAGCCCCAGCCCTGTGGCCCACATAGTCTGAGCAGGAAAAACCTATCAAGCCAGACGAATCCAAATTGTCATTTTAGTGATGAGGGAAGTAAGGTCCGGAGCAGAGGTAGTCCTGGCTGAGCCACCAGCCACCGCATGGCCAGTGGGGCCTGGAACTTGGTTATTCCTGTTGTATCACACCTGCTCTGCCAGCCAGCCTCAGCCCCTCTCTTTCCTATCCTGGGGCTCATCCTGCCAGGGCTGGGGCTTGGTTGGAGCTGGGGATGGTGGCTGGTGCAGGCCAAGGATGGCCATCTGACATGGTGGGAAAAGTTCAGGCCCTGGAGTCAGACAGACCTGAGTTCTCTTCCTGACCCCAGTCCTCCTAGCTGTGTGACCTTGGGAAAGTTACTTTACCTCTCTGAGCTCCAGTCACCTCCTCTATGAAATGGACGTAATGGTAGCACAGAGTAGCGATGAGAACGCAACTAATGTACACAAAAAAGCATACAGTGGGTACTCTCTAAATGGAGCTCGTATGACTAGTTCTACAATATTATTGCTAATTTATAAACTGCTGTTCTTATTAATAGTAGCTCATCTTCCCCAGTTCAGGAGAAAAAAATACTTGAAAACTATCATCTATTTCCTTCTCTTCTCCCACATCACAGCAGCATCAAAACACCTGCTCTCTAAGTGCTTCCCCCATCCTGGCCCACCTACATGTCAATTTCTAACCAAATATCCCCTCCTGGAGGTCCTCAGACACTTACAGCCAGAGACCCACAAGTACCCTCAGGCCCACACCCATAGATGCATACCAAACACACACTGATGCACACACATGGATAAGAAGACACACACAAACACAATCACATATACAGACCCTCACCACTACTTCGGACTCACACAAACTCACAGAAACACAACCACACCCAAACGTATCCACAGCAACCACAAGCAAACATACCTTCCAACAGGTATACTGCACACTCTCACAGTTGTGGGACACATAGAGGATATTAAAAGTTGCAAGAAATGGAAGATGGGGAGCCTTGTTTCTCGACTTCCCTTTGAATAATTAACTGGTTGGTGACCACTCAGGACTCCTCCTGGCCCTCGTTGAAAGGACTTTATCTGTCTAATTCTGAGTATGCAGCCTGGGTCCCATCTCTGATAAAGCAATTAATTTTCCATTATAGCTTTTCCCTCTCTGAGTCATCCTTACAGGTCCCTGGAATAATAGCACTTAAGGAGGAAACATTCTGAACACCCCAAATCCCTACAGAAAGGTTCAGCTTCCCCGGTGAAGCATTTATGTGCTGGGAAGGGTGCACAGAGTGACATGGTTTCCACATTTGAGAAAAGTAAGTGGGAGGGAATATCAGACAACTGCACAATGCAGATCATCATTTAAATAAAATCCCCATGGGACTCCTTGGCAGCATTAAATCACTCTGTGCTCCATGAAGGTGTCAAAGAACAGGCTCTCTTCTTTCTTCTGCTTTATCATTGAGAAAAGCAGTGTGGAACAGTGGAAATATTCTGGAGTTTGATCCTGGGCTTGAGTTGAGCCATCATTTCTGGGCTATATATAACTGGGCAAGTTGCTTGCCTCTCTGAATAATGGTTGTTTTATCAACAGAGTACAGTGGTTAAGAGCAAGGGCTCCAGAGCCATACTACCTGGCCCTGCCCCTGACTAGCTGTGTGATTTTTGGCAAGTTATTTGATCTCTCTCTGGGTTTCAATTTTCTTATCTCTGAAATGGGAATAAAATGGCACTTACTTCATATGTTTGTTGCAAATATGAAATTAGTATATGTAAAATGCTTACGAAAGTGCCTACTACATACTTAGTGCTCAGTGAATGCTAACTATTATCATTCTCACCACTGCTACCTTCCAACATTGCTGGGAGGATTAAGAGAGATTAAGAATGAGACTGTGCCCCCATAGAAGGGGTCGAGATGTCAGGGGCTTACCATTATCAAAGTTGGTTCTAAATATCCAGGGGATTGGTCATTTTTCAAAAAAGCCAAACACGAGCTCCATGCTTGGGATCCAAGAACAGATTAGGACTACAAAAGGCTTTGGAGTCAGGCAGATTCAGGACTGAGTCCTATTTCATCTCTTTAAGCATTCTGTGACCCTGGGGAAGTCACTTAACTTTTCCAAGCTTCAGTTTCTCATTTGTCAAAAGAATAGATGTTACTCTGCCAATATCTCAAAGTTGCTGAGGATCCGGCAGCTACAAGGGAGGATGTATAAAATTCCTTTGCAATCTAAGACCAGTGAAGGACGGACTCTTCTTGTTTGGCAGGATTTATTTCAGGGACTTGGGAGTCTCCTGATGAGGGTGATAAAGAAACTCCAACCACCTCATGGAACCGATGTGAAGACTAAGTGAAATTCTTAGCAAAGATGTCTGAAATGTGAGCTGCTTTCCCTATGCTGTCTGGCAGGAAGTAGCCCATGCTTCCTTACTTGGACTGAACCTCAGTGGTGGGGGCTTCTAAAGCATCTGTTTCTAAGGCATAACCTACTCTAGACCACTGCTATGCCTATCTCTCAAGAGGCCCTATTGGAGAATGGATAAGTATCAGAGAGAAGTGGCTTTACCTCAGCCTTCTGCTATCTGGAGCTTCTTACCTGCTTTTGGATATTCTGGTTCCATCCAGTGATTCATTCTCTCTTTTTCCCAGTTCCTAGACCTGAGACTTGCATTAGACAGTGGTCTTTGGGTACATAGCAGGTACTCAAAAAATGTTGGCTGAAAAAATAGTACATTGCTAACTCCCTCTGGCCTCCACTTATTAGATCATTAGACATGGTGAGATCTATATAGGCAGGAGCTCTAATTATCATTATATCTCTAGTGGCATCCAGAGTGTTGTTGTTTATCCATGGAAAGTGAAGCTACAACTGTCATTCTGTAAGTGTTTCTTCTATTCCGAGCATCTTGCTTTTCCTCCTCGAAACATGGGATCCAGTTTCTGTGTATTTATCCAATGCTTTCTAATGTCCCCTTTGATAAATCTGCTCCACTCACACTGACCTCTTTGCTGTTCCTTGAACATCTTTTTCCCACTCAAGACTTTTGCTCTTGTTGTTTCCTCTGCCTGTAACACTGCCCTTCCCCAATATTTACATGTCTTATTCTTTCAATCAATTTATATCCATGCTCAGATTTCACCTCCTCAAAGAGGCCTCCCATGATCATCTTACCTAAAAGAGTGTTCTTTTTCATTATCTTTCCTCTTGCCTGGAATTATACAACACATTCACTTGTATAGTTGTTTATTGTTTATCTCCCCCACTGAAATGTAAGTTCCAGGAAGCCAGGGCCTTGACTTTCTTGTACTTGGCTCTCTCTGGAGCTCCTATAACAATGCCAGGCCATGGTAGGCACACTATAAATATTTATAGACTGAATGAATGATGAACATATTATCACATAAAATACTGGTCAAAATGAATCCTTGGCGAATTGGAACACTCATCCAGCTCCAGACTATTAATCTCAGGCCTTGCCTCTCTCTGGTTTCCCTATGGCCAGTTCTGACTCAGAGCTTCCCACATTCCTGGGTGACAGACATGGGTGAAATCACCTGGGGGTGGGGGCATCTGTGACTGCTGCCTTTTCCTTGCCCAGGAAGACTGGAAAAAGGACCACCAATTTTCAAGAACATTTTCAAACAGTGCTTTATGGGGCTATGGGCTCCCAGGTATTACCCTGTGTGGTTATCAAAAAGACCACCTATCTACCTAATGTTCCCACGTAGCAAGAAATGCCAAATGGGAACAGCTGGAAAAAGAAATACCAGCTTTGGATTCCAAGATATGGCAAAATTAAGATGTCACTAATAGCCAGTGAAAAGTTGGCTCATTCTTCCCCCCTCTCTATTCACTTCCCCTGGGCTCCATTTTCTGCCTCAGCACCTGCGCTGCCTCATGCTTAGTAGCAAGAATTTGCTTTTCAGCACCACGGACAGCAATCGGTTGGCAGCCGGGAAGGCAGAGGGAGCCAGAACTTGGGGCATCTATGCAGCCAAACAAATATTTACTGAGCACATCCTGGGGCCAGGCATACTGGAGAATACAAAGATTTACGTGGTCTTGACCTTCAAATAACTTAATCCCTTCAAGTCATCAACATTCCTAAACTGATACAACTGGGACAAGGCCCTGAGCCTCCAGATACTTAAAAAGTTGGAGAATCAAAGGGAAAATGTTTTATTTTTCAACGATTGTTGAATTTCTGCCTGTGTGTTGGCACATGTCATCTAAGTTTCTCACTAGACTGCCACCCTCGAGGAGAACAGGTAATGCGCCATCCTATGCGTTGTTATATTCCAAGTACTCAGCACAGTGCCTGGCAAAGAGTAGACACTTAGCAGTTTTTGAATAGGTGTGCAGACAGAGGAACTCTTACAAAAACCTATTTTATACCTTGTCTTTTTATCCTTAGTTTATAGAAATATGAGGCTCAGAGAACTCTCTTCTCATGACAGCTGTTATGGGGCAGAGCTTGGATTAGAAACCCAGGACCTTCTGATTTCATGCTATAATGCCAATCAGAGACACTTACTATGTGCTGGGCACTCAAAGAACCTAGAAAAAGTACCAACCATGGAAAGACTAATTCTAACCTTAACATGACTTTAAATAAATCACAACCTTAGTATATCACGTTTTTCTTTCTGGCATCAGTTTCCCCATATGTAAAGTGAGGAGAGGAGGTTGGTATGGCTAAAGGCTCCCCTCTCCCCTGCACCTGGTTTATAAGCCCCCCCACTCCCAGCCACCACCCTCCCCCAGTTGAATCATGCACCCATTGCAGTTGAGCAGGTGGACCAGCAGGGGGCGGTATAAAATGAATTTAAAACCTCTTCCCCCAGCCTCTGCAGGGCGTCAAATGAGAGGTATATTGATATCCCAACAGACCCTGGGCTCCCTTTTCATCTTCCTGCTATAACCAGAATGTGTGCGCAAGAAGTACAGGCTCTTTTCTTTTTAGTGTGCAACAAATGAACTTCAACCCCTCTTGAGAAGTGAGTAAAGAGGCAGCCCCAGGACACAGAGACAGTGGAGTGAGGTTGTGGTGACTTATCGCCCAGGAACCCACTGGTTGAGTAACTTTGGACAAAGCCCTGAGCAAAGATAACTGTCTAAATGGCTGCAGCAACGGAAAAATCAGTTTGGTTGATTGATGTCCTGGGTTTCTAGTTAGCGGGTGGCTTCCAGCCATGGCTCTGCCTCAGCTCCCAGAATTACTCCAATAAGTGATTTGCTCATCCCTAACTCTTCCTGGGAGGCAAGGGAGGGAGCTGAATCAGCTATCTCCAAGCCTGATTGGGATTTAATGGAGGCCAGCGGGTATGTGCACTGGGGGCAGTGTGGGGAGAGGAGGAACAGATCCGTCAGGCTTGGCAGAAGTATCTGGCTCCTGCCTGGAAGTGCAGAGGAGAAAATAAAATCAGTAAAGAACTGATTGCAGAGTCAATGTCTTTCAATTATCTGAAAAGGATGTGAATCAAATGTTTCATAAAGGCCACTTCTCTAACCATACCTTAGTCATTGAAATGTAGATTGGCCAAGGAGGGTGTCCAGGTTGAAGAACAGTAATTGGGGACTTGGGAGATTTTGTCAAGGGTCCTGACTCAGTCAGAGTCGTCTAGAATAATTGGAAGAGAGCAAGCTCTACGATTAGCCAGACCTCAGTTCAGATCTTGGCTCTGCCACTGACTACCTGTGGGACCTGGATCAAGTTACTTCATCTTTTTGAAACTCAGTTTCCTCATCTGTAAAATGGGATAGTGATAATAGTACTTACTCCTTCAGCTGTCTATTTCTGCATAGGAAACCACATTAACACTTTGTGGCATAACAAAACCACCATTTTATTATGCTCACAGATTCTTAGGCCAGGAGTTCAGACAGGACATAAGACCTATGGCTTGTCTCTGCTCACGACGTCTGGGGCCTCACATGGGAGAACCCAAATGATGGGGGGGTTGGAATAGCCTGGAAGTTTCTTCACTCATAAAGGCCTAGGCTGAGGTGACTAAAGGCTGAGTTCATCTGGAACAATGACTAGTGTCCTCTCTAGCATGGCATCCTCAGGGTGGTGACTCAGGACCCAAAGAGCTAGAGTTCCAGTTAACAGGCTGAAGTTGCATGACCACTTATGATCTAGCAACTTCTTAGAAATCACATAGTATCACTTCCTTTGCATTCTATTTGTCAAAGCCATCACAAATGCACCCAGATTAAGGGGAGGGGACATAGATCCTACTTCTAAATGAAAAGAGTGTCAATTTGCAATCAAGTTTTAAAACCACCACACCTATCGTGCATGGATGTTGTAACAATTAAATGCATGCCAAATACTTGACACCAGCTACTCCTGTTTTCTCAGAGGATTGACTAGTTCATTGTGAGGGCTCTTCATTATTCTTAGCTAAAAACTGTAAATCCCTATCATGGTGTACAAGGAACTGTATGGTCTGGACATAATTTCTTCTCCAGCCTAATAATTCTTCTCTCAAATTCCTTGCCAGTTGCCTTCCTTCAGCAGCTAAAAGGCGTCATGCCCCCTCCCATTTTCTAAGTCCCTTTGCTCTGCTGCTTCCTCTGCCTGGAACACTCTTTGCTCACTTCACTGCTTAGGAAAAAACACATATACCTTAGGTCACTGCTTCAGAGAAACCCTCCCTGATTCTTGAGACCTACATCAGGTCCCCTCTTTATATGGTCTTAGAGTACACAACACTTTCCTTCATAGCACTAATCACAAGGTAATTATTTAATTAATAGCCATTTTGGGGGGTGCCTGGGTGGTTCAGTTGGTTGAGCATCTGACTCTAGATTTCGGCTCAGGTCAGGATCTCAGGGTCATGGGATGGAGCCCCACATCGGCTCCACACTCAGCGCAGAGTCTGTTTATTCCTCTCCCTCTGCTCCCAGCCCCCCCCAGCTCTCTCTCTCGCTCTCTCTCTCTCAAATAAATAAATAAATAAATAAATAAAAATTTTGTAAAAAGCCATTCTTTCCTCATGCTCAAACTGACCACCATCATGTTAACTGATGGACAGTGACCCTGTGTCTCTTGTATCCTCAGCATCTAGCAGAGAGACTCACATAAAGACTCAAATATTTGCTAAATAAATGAGCAAATGGGTGGCTGGACCTTTAAGGCTTTAGATGTGGGCTTGAATCACACTTACTAACAGTAATCGGTTCATGATAATCAGAAGATCTGATTGGCTTTGGTGTCATCATGGGGCTTAGTGATCTTCAGGGAAGAAGTTTCCAGTATTGAAGATGATAAACTTATGGGGGTTGGTCTCTTGGAGAGGCCTTAAAGATTCCCATCTCCGATGTTACACCTAGCACCTTCTGAGACAGCATTAGAGAATTTTGAGCATTTCCAGCTGGATTTTATAAGACGCAATAAGAATGTTTCAACATTAACTCATTTGAGCTCAGCTTCTTTTCAGCCAAATGGTGCCAACAACACTGTAAGTATTAAATGAATAATTAAACCACAGAATTGTATACACAAGACATAACACACACAGTTGTATTAGACACTGTGCCAGGCAATAAGAATACAGTGATAAGGGGAGGGCAGACATGTTCCCTGTTCTCATGGGTCTTAAAATCAAACAGGCAAGAAATATTCCAGAATGGGAAGACAAGAGAACAGGTTCTGTGTAAGAGAGGAGTTCCAGCGGCTAGTGAGAGAACAGGGGTGGCCCCAGTTCTGCCTGTGGTAGGAGTAGTTAGGGAAGGCTTTCTTGGGGAGGTGACATCCAAACAAAGAATTCGTAGGTATTATTGAAGGGAAGAAGGAGGTGACACAAAGAAATTCCAAGAATGGAAATGGCATGTAGCGCAAGGGAATAAAAGAGAAAAATAACACGGCTTCTTCAAGGAGGTGGAAGACATGAGTATAAGAAAGGGAGGTACAGATGAGCTAAAGAGCAGGCAGAAGCCTCAGGGTTAAGGACAAACTCTAGACCATGTCAGGGAGCCTATCCTTTTTCCTGAGGGCAGTGGAAAGTCAGAGAAGGGTGCTGAGCATGGGCCTGAGAAGGCTTCCGTGTGGAGAGCAGATTATAAGGGAAGACACTGAGTATAGGAAACCGGTTGGAGAGTGACCACTGCCTCTGCAGGAGGTAATGGTGGCTTCTGCTTGGGTGTGATGGTGGATCAAGGAGAAATTAAGAAGTTCCAGAGAATGTGGCAGGAATAATGGTGATTCACAAGAAATGAAGAGTGGAGGAGAGAGAAGAATCAAGGAGACCTCCAGAGTTCTGTCCTGAGCACCTGGCTGTAAGGGCAGTCAGAATCTCAAGAGTAAAAGCAGATTTTAGTAGAGGAAGATGAGGGGTTCAACTTTTGGTATACTGCGTTTATGTTGCCTGTGAGCATGCTTGCAGAAATCTAGTGCTGGTGCTGGTCCTGGGATGTCTTGGTCCTGGAATTCCCAAGGGATTTGGCTTTATTTAAGGAGTGGATGGAGTTATGAAAAGAGGGTTCCATCTTGGCCAAAATCCCCCTTAAAATTAAAAATCTGAAAATAATAAAATAAAATAAAAATCTGACAATCTTCTGAGTTCCCCAAATCCAACCAGCTTTCCCACGGCTCAACTCAGGATGCACACAATCTCCTGGGCATGTGTCTGCTCTGTGGAGTAAAGAGAACATAGTTAAGAAGTCAGAAACCAGAAGTTCTCATCAGACCTGGGAAGTAATGAGTTCTTTCTCAGTAGTTGGATTTAAGCACAGCATTCAGAGAGATGTTGTATAAGAGACTCAAGTATTGGATAAGTAATTAGATCAAGTGACCTTCAAGGACCCTTACAGTTCTGTTCTTTACTTGTGATTTTATATCTGCTACTAAAAAAAAAAAAATCTAAGTATCTCATTGCCTCAATTTCCTCATTTGCAGAAGAGGGTATAGAGTAATGATTTCAGAGAATCCTCCTAGTTTGGTTAACTACAACTGTTTTGTCAACAGTCTACTTGTTGGAAAATCCAAAGGGCCCTTCTCAGTCCTTATCTTGACTGATCCCCCATAAGTATTTTACACAACTAATTCCTCTCTATTTCTTGACTCCACTCTCTTTCTGGAGCTTCTAAGACAGAGAAACTTCCTTTCCTCTCTCTGAGCACTCCTCTTGTGCTTTTTCATGGTCTCCTTTTCCTCTACCTATCCCTTAAATGGGGCTCCCTCTTCACTCTCTCTTGACACACTCTTATTCCACACTCTTATTCACCACCATGGCTTCCATACCCACTAGATGCTTATATATCAGTCAGAAATCTTTACTCAAAAGGAATAGAAAGCCCATTCAAACACAATTCAGGAAATATGGCTCACATGATTGAAAAGTCTGGAGACTGAGCACAGATTGACCAGGGGCTCAAACAGTATTCCCTGGACCCACTCATTCCCAACACCCCTCAGCTCACATATTTGCAGATGATTCTTCCTTCAGGGAAGAAGGATGGCAGCAGCATCAGATTAACTTCAACTAGAAACAAAGTGTGTCTCCCCGAGATGATGGGACAGAAGTATTGGACCTTATTCTCATTGGCCAAATTTGGTTACAGGTTTAACCCTGAGCCAATTCCTATGGCCAGGAGGAATGGGATATGATAATTAGTTGAGTCTACTCAAAGCCCACTTCTAGAGTTGAGAGTGGGTTAGTCCCTTTCATGTGGCCAAAAGTTAGGGATGGGGTGCCAAAGACCAACAGATATTAAGTGTCAAAAACAGTAGATGCCAACTGCAAATGAAGAGTTCCAAATCTATCCTTCAGCCCAGGACCTTTCTCCTAACTTCAGACCCACGTGATAAACTGCCTTCTGACAGGGCACCTGGGTGGCTCAGTCAGTTAAGCATCCAACTCTTGATTTCGGCTCCGGTCAGGATCTCAGCATCCTGGGATTGTGCCCTTCATCGGGCTCCATGCTCGGGGAGGCGTCAGCTTGGGAATTCTCTCTCCCCCTCTCTCTCTGCCCCTCCCCTCCATTCATGCGCTTGTGCTCTCTCTCTCTCAAATAAATAAATAAATATTTTTAAAGATTTTATGTATTTATTTGACACAGAGAGAGACAGCGAGAGAGAGAACACAAGCAGGGGGAGTTGGGGAGGGAGAAGCAGGCTTCTCATGGAGCAGGAAGCCCGATGTGGGACTCGATCCCAGGACCTGGGACAATGACCTGAGCCAAAGGCAGACGCTTAAAGACTGAGCCACCCAGGCGCCCCTAAATAAAAATATTTTTTAAAAATTGCCTTCTGACATCTCCCCTTGAATGATCCACAAGTATTCCAAACTCTGTATGTTCCAAACAAAACTAATTTCCCTGAGATCTGCTCCTCCATTTAAATTCACCCTGGTAGAAATCCAAATCAAAACCTCAATGAGATACCACCTCACATCCGTCAGAATGGCTAAAATTAACCAGTCAGGGAACGACAGATGTTGGCGGGGATGTGGAGAAAGGGGAACCCTCCTACACTGTTGGTGGGAATGCAAGCTGGTGCAACCCCTCTGGAAAACAGTATGGAGGTTCCTCAAACAGTTGAAATTAGAGCTACCATTCGATCCAGCAATTGCACTACTGGGTATTTACCCCAAAGATACAAATGGAGGGACCCGAAGGGGTACATGCACCCCAATGTTTATAGCAGCAATGTCCACAATAGCCAAACTGTGGAAAGAGCCAAGATGTCCACCGACAGATGAATGGATAAAGAAGATGTGGTATATATACACAATGGAATATTATGCAGCCATCAAAAGGAATGAGATCTTGCCATTTGCAACGATGTGGATGGAACTGGAGGGTGTTATGCTTAGTGAAATAAGTCAATCAGAGAAAGACATGTATCATATGACCTCACTGATATGAGGAATTCTTAATCTCAGGAACAAACTGAGGGTTGCTGGAGTGGTCGGGGGTGGGAGGGATGGGGTGGCTGGGTGATAGACATTGGGGAGGGTGTGTGCTACGGTGAGCGCTATGAATTGTGTAAGACTGTTGAATCACAGATCTGTACTTCTGAAACAAATAACGCAACATATTTTAAGAAAAAAGAAAGGAAGGAAGATGGCAGGAGAGGAAGAATGAAGGAGAGTAAGTCAGAGGGGGAGACGAACCAGGAGAGATGATGGACTCTGAAAAACAAACTGAGGGTTCTAGAGGGGAGGAGGGTAGGGGGATGGGTTAGCCTGGTGATGGGTATTAAAGAGGGCACATTCTGCATGGAGCACTGGGTGTTATGAACAAACAATGAATCATGGAACACTACACCAAAACAAATGATGTAATATATGGTGATTAACATAACAATAAAATTAAAATAAATAAATAAATAAATTCACCCTGGTAGTGGATGACATCACCTTATACCCAGTTCCTGATCCAGAAACTTCAGTGTCACACTTAATCCTTTCTTTTTCCTATCCCCACATTAAATCAATTGCCACATCCTCTTGATTCCAGTGAACTATTAAAAGTCAAGTATATATATATTGTATTCCCTATATCAAGCATATATACTGTAATACAGTAACTACTAAAAACTGTATACAAAGAGATATGATAAATAAAAAGAAAATTTAAATAGAATACTAAAAAAATTTTCAAAAAAATCCAAAAGAAGTCAGGAAGAGGAAAACAAAGCAAAGAAAAACAGAAGTCAAAAATGAAAAATAAAATAAAATAGGAGACCTAAAGTCAAACTTCTCAATAATTACAGTAAATGAAAATAGTGTAAACAAGAATCTCATCCTAAATTCATGACATGGGTAGGTTAGAAGTTAAAGGATGAAATATAATATACCATGCAAATACTAAGAAAAAGAAAACTGGGTGGCTTTATTAATACTGAAGTGCACCTCAGAGAAGAGAAAACTACCACTAAATAATGATACAAGGTCAATTCACCAAAAAAAGATACAACCTTCTTTTTTTTGAGAAAGAAAGGGAGAGAAAGAACATGCAGGACCAGAGGGGGGCAGAGGGAGAGGGAGAGAAAGAATTCCCAAGCTGACTCCCTGCTGAGCATGGAGCCCAACAACTATGCAGGGCTCGATCTCATGACCCTGAGATCATGACCTGAGCCGAAATCAAGAGCTGGACAATTAATCAACTGAGCCACCTAGGTACCCCAAGACACAACATTTTTACATACATGTATCTAAAAACAGAGTTTCAAAATAAATAAAAACTACTGAGCTGGAAGGAGAAATGAACACAGCCATAATTATATTTGGAGATGTGAATATTGTACTCTCAATAACAGACAGGACAAGCACAGAGAGAGTCAGCAAGGATAGAGAAGAACCAACTCCTCATCAAGGAACTGGATCAAATCTACTTTTGCAGAATACTTCATCCAAGAACAGCAGAATATACATTCTTTTCAAATGTCCAAGGAACATTCACCAAAATAGACCATATTCTGGATCACAAAATAAGCCTTAACAGGTTTGAAAAATTGAAAACATCCAAAAAAATATCCCTGAAGATAACGGACTTAAATTAGAAACTCACAACAAAAAGTGATCTGGAAAATCCCCCCAATACTTAGAATATTAAAAAATGAAACAAGCAAACCAAAAAAAAAAAAAAAAAAAACACTTGTAAATAATCTGTGCATCAAAGAGGAAGTATCAAGGGATATTAGAACAGTTTGAAACGAAGGAAAATGAAAATACATCTCCACATGAGTGGGATATAGCTAAAGCAGTGCGTAGGGGAAAATGTAGATCATTAAATGCATGTATGTGGAAAGGTGTCATATAGGTGTCAAATCCACGATCTAAGATTCTACCTTATGAAATGAGAAAAGAAGGAATAAAATAAGCCGGAAACAATCAGAAGGAAGGAAATAATAAAGATAGATATGATAATAAAGGTCAGAAATAAATGAATAGAAAACAGGAATAGTAGAGAAATTTGATCAAACCAAAAACTGCTACTGTGAAAATATCAATAAAATTGATGAATCTCTAGCCAGACTAACAAAGAAAAGACATGAATTACCAATATCTAGAGTGAAATAGAGACTATCACTACAGACCCCACAGACATAAGTAGATAATAAAGGAAAAATACTGTGAACAACTCTATGCACTTAAATTTGACAACTTAGTTGAAATGGACTGATTTCTCTAAAGTGACAAACTACCAAATCTCACCCAAGAAGAAATAGATGACCTTAATATTCCCCTGTCTAAGAAATCAAATAAGTAGTTTAAAATATTCTGAACAATATAACTCCAGGCCCATATGGTTTCATAAAAATATTAGTAAACTATATATATATATAGTTTATGTATAGCAAACTATATGAGTGTGTATATAATGTATGTACACACACATATATACATAATATATCTTTACCAAGTGAGGGTTATCTGGGGAGTGCAGTCTGGGTCAACACTTGAACATCAATGTAACCCACCACATTAACATAGTAAAGAAGAAAACCACACGATCATATTATCTAATGAAGAAAAAGCACTTAAACTGCACCCAATATCCATTTGTAATTTTTTTAAGGCTCTCAGCAAACTAAGATTAGAAGGAATCCTCCTTAACCTGATAAAAGGCCTCTACAAAACACTGACAGCTAACATCACACATAATGGTGAAAGGTTAAATGCTTTCCCTAAGACCGGGAACATGGCAAGGATGCCCAGTCTCACTATCAGCTCAGCATTGTACTGTAAGTCCTGACCACTGCAAAAAGACAAGTAAAAGAAATAAAAGCCATACAGATTGAAAAGAAAGAAAAACTGTATTCACAGATGTTATGATTGTCCATACAGGAAATTCAAAACAATCTACAAAAAAGAAAAAGCTTCCAGAACTAATAGGTGAGTTTAGCAAGTTTGTAAAATAGAAAAGTCAGGATGTAAACTGTTATTTTTAAATATTATTATGAATCGGATTTATATATACTATCAATGAACAATTAGGAACTGAAGTTTTAAAAAACAGTACCATTTACAATAAGCTCTAAAAAAGTAAAATATTTAGGTGTAAGCCTAACAAAACATGTCTGGCATCTGTATGCTGAAAATTCCAAAACACTGATGAAAAAAACCTAAGTTAAAAAAAAAAGACACGCCATGCTCACTGATTTGAGAGACAACATAGTTAAGATGTCCATTATCCCAAAACTAACTGCAGCAGGAGCTTTTCTGTAGATATAGACAAGATAATTCTAAAATTCATATGGGTATGCAAAAGAACCAGCCAAAACAATTTTGATGAAAAAAACAATGTTGGAGGGCTCACAGTAACCAATTTTAACATTTATTATAAAGCCACAGTAATAAAGACATTGTGGTGAGGTATTTACCAAAGGACAAATACATAGATCAATGGAACAGAATAGAAAGTACAGACATGGACGCACATAAACATAGTCAATTGTTTTTCAACAAAGTCATGAAAGCAATTTAATAGAAGATAGTCTTTTCGACAAATGATGGTGGGACAAGTAGACGTTCATATGCAAAAAAATGAACCTCAACTTATACCTCACACCCTATACAAAAATTAACACAACATGATCATAGATAAAATGTAAAGCATAAAACAGTTTAAAGAAAAGATAGGAGAGCTCTCCATGACCTTTAGTTAAACAGAGTTCATAGATATGACACCAAAAACATAACCCATTAAAAATTATTGATAAACTGGACTTCATGAAAATTTGAAACTTTTTTTCTGCTAAGAGAATGAAAAAACAAGCTACATATGGGGAGAGAATAGTTGCAAATCACATATTCTGTAAGGGACTTTTATTCAGAATATATAAAGAACTCTTTAAATTCAGCAGTGATAAGACAAAAAAATGGGTCAAGTATTTCAACAGCCACTTTACCAAAGAAGATATATGAGAGGTAAATAAGAGCATGAGAAGATGCTCAACCATCATTTGCTTATGGAATTGCAAATTAAACCATCACCATTACACACCTAATAGAATGGCTACAATTAAGGGGGGGGAACCCACCTAACAATATATGCTGATAAGGATTCAGAGCAACTAGAACTCTCATCCACTGTTGGTGGGAAGGAGAATGGTATAGCCACTCTGTCCTTCAACAAGTGATAAAGGAACTGTGGATCATCAACACAATATAATACTAATAAATAATAAAAATGAAGTGTTGATACACATAACAATATGGATGTAATTCAGAAGCATTAAGCTGAGTGAAAGAAATCAGAATCAAAAAGTTACATATTGCGGGGCGCCTGGATGGTTCAATCAGTTGAGCTTCCGACTTGATTTCAGCTCAGGTCATGATCTCCGCATCCTGAGATCAAATCCCACCCACGTTCAGCATGGAGTCTGCTTGAGGATTCTCTCCTTCTCCCTCTGCTCCTCCCCCATTCAGGCTCTGTCTCACTATCTCTCTCAAATAAATAAATCTTTAAAAAGGTTACATATTCTATAATTCCATTATATGACATCTATATAGGCCAAAATTATAGGGACAAAGAATAAATCCCTGGTTGTCAGGGGTCAGTGGATGGGGAAAGATTTGTCAAAAAGGGGCGCCTGGGTGGCTCAGTTGGTTAAGCGATTGCCTTCGGCTCAGGTCATGACCCTGGAGTCCCAGGATCCAGTCCCACATCAGGCTCCCTGCTCAGCGGGGAGTCTGCTTCTCCCTCTGACCCTCTTCCCTCTCATGCTCTTTATCTCTCATTCTCTCGCTCTCAAATAAATAAATAAAATCTTAATAAAAAAGGGGGGGCAGCATGAGGAAATTTTGGAGGATAACGGGACTGTTTTGTGGTTGTGGTTGTGGTTATGTCAACATTACATGCATTAAACTTCATAAAACAGTATACTGGAAAAGTCAAAAGTGCTGTATATAAATTGTTTTAAACACCCAATGATAGAAAAACAGTAGAGCAATGTCTACAAGTTGTGCACCAAAACCCCATAATTTTATACCTAGTCAAGTTTTCGTTTGTATAAATGCAGTCACAGTACATAGACATTTTCAAGTGTGAGTGAACCTAGGAGCAAAGACACATTGTAGGGTTTTTTCCCTCAAATTTTTATTTAAATTCTAGTTAGTTAACACACAGTGCAATATTGGTTTCAGGAGAAGAATTCAGTGACTCGTCACTCACATACCACACACAGTGCTCATCACAAGTACCCTCCTCGTTGCCCATCCCCCATCTAGCCCATCCCCTACCCACCTCCCTCCATCAACCCTCAGTTTGTTCTCTATCTTAAGAGTCAAAGAGACATTGTTTTTTTTTAAAGTATTCATTTATGAAATCCAACCAATAAAGAGATAAACCGAAGTAAAGAATTCAAGAAACAGACAGTGGTAAGCACCGAATTATTTAAATACATAATCAAGATTAAACCACTCCAGGGGTGCCTGGGTGGCTCAGTCGTTAAGCGTCTGCCTTCCGCTCAGGTCATGATCCCAGAGTCCTGGGATCGAGCCCCGCATCCGGCTCCCTGCTCCGCGGGAAGCCTGCTTCTCCCTCTCCCACTCCCCCTGCTTGTGTTCCCTCTCTCGCTGTGTCTCTCTGTGTCAAATAAATAAATAAAATCTTTAAAAAAAAAAAGATTAAACCACTCCAGTAATAATGAGGAAGTCAATGTTCTAAAATTTTGACAATATAAAAATAATTAACAAAAATCTGCAAATTTAGGAGGAGAAAATGAAAGGATTTCTAGGGGTGCTAATGCCATCATATTTCACGACAGGGAGTGTTCCATACCCTCTTGAATAAAAACATAATTAGAAACTACTCTAATCTCGTATGTCAATTGTAATTCAATAAAAAACCTACTCTAATCTTCTGTTTTATAAATTTTTTTCTTAAACTGAAAGTGATTTTTTAAAAACGTTTTATTTTGGAGTAATTATAGAATTACAAAGAAGTTGGAAAAATAATACAGAAAATTCAATGTATCCTTCACCAGTTTCCCCTAATGTTAACATTTTACATGACCATATACAGTTATCAAAACCAGGAAATCAACACTGATATAATACTATTAACAAAACTACAGATCTTATTAAACTATTACCAGTTTTCCCAATCATGTCCTTTTTCTGGTCCAGAATCCAATCCAGGATCCCACATTACATTCAGTTGTCACATCTCCTTAATAATTTCCTTAGAAAGATCTGTTAAGACATAATATCCTTTGTGTGAAGAAAAGGTATTTGAAAATCAACAATTACTTCAATTTCACTTCCGTTTCTTCTTTTTCTTTAAAGTCGGGCAAAGTCAAATTTAATACTCTATTTGAAATGCTATTGCAATAACACCAGTGTCATATGACTTGAGTAAGAGATTAATATCTCAATATTCATCAGAAAAAACTAATCAAGGTGCTGAGATGCTCTTTGAAAACCCTTATTTAGCCAGAAAATAACACCATGTCCGGGGTTGTTAGGTGATGAGAAAGCTTTGAAAAGTTATCAGCCCAGAAGGGAACTGATTTGTATGCTTCAAAACATACCTGTGGCTGCTATGCAGGGAATGAATTAGGGGGCTCACCCAGGGGGAGGCAAGCTGGCAACTTGGGAAGCTGATAACACAACATGTAGACCATGTAGGAATCCATTTAGTTCTCAGTAACAGAAACCCCAAAAGACAGCGGCTTACACAAAGGAGGGGTTTCCTCTTCTTCTCACAAGAAATTTAGAGGTCAGCAGTCAGCTATTTCACCAAGGATCCAGGATCCTTTTTTTTTTTTTTTTTTTTTTGGTGGGGTAGGGGGTTCTTTCTGTTCCATCTTATTATTTCATGGTTCCAAGATAGCTGCCACAGCTCCAGACATCACATCCATGTTTAAAAAAAGAAAAATTCAGGCAAGGTTCCATGAGACTTTTGTTTCCCTCTTCCTGGTCACAACTGTCACTCCTAAGTGCAAAAGAGGCTGGGAACATGAGTAACCTGAGATATAATGGACATTACAGACACAATGACGCTTTCAGTGTAGAAGAAGGAGAGATTTACATTTTGGGTAAGCAATTAACAATGTCTGTCAGACAGGTGTGACATCGAGAGCCCCAAGCTATGTCAATGAATGGGGGCTGAGATGAGTGGGTACATATGAGATATTTAGAAGACAGGAAGGGTAGAACTTGGTGACCGACTAGGTGTCAGGTACAAGGAGAGAGGAATGAAAGATGCCTCTCCTGCTTCTGAGTTGGTAGAACAGGTAAATGGCGGTGCTAGGACTGCAGGGGAAAATGCCACCTGCTACCTCCTTGGGGCATCCAGTATACTGAGCAATGTTAGGAATGTGTTCCTTGCTTAATTTTTAAAATAATAATCAAAACAACCACCAACTAATAAACATATACAATGGGCCAGGCATGGTATCAACTGTTTTATTTGCATTATCTCATTTAATCTTTATAACAACTCAGTGCGTTTGGTCTGTTTTGGTCATTGGAATATCACCAGCATCCAGAAAGGCACCTGGGACATAAGAGGTGTTATTTCAATATTAAACAAAGGAAGAAAGACCAGCAGGATTATCATTATTTTGAGTGGAAAAATCGAAGGCTCAGAGAGATTTTTTTTAAAGATTTATTATGGGGGGGAGGGGCAGATGAAGAGAGAGAATCCCAAGCAGGCTCCACACTGAGCACAGACCCCACTTGGGGCTCAACATTATGACCCTGAGATCATGACCTGAGCCGGAATTGAGAGTCAGACACTCAACAAACTGAGCCACCCAGGCATCCCTGAGGTTCAGAGAGGTTAAAGGGCTTGCCTCCAAAGGTCATACACCTGTAGACTGGTAGAGCCAAGAGCTCAGTTTAGCTCTGTGCTTTTCCACCATGGTTTACCATCTTCCTGTTAAACAAAGCTGTGAAACTCCCACTTCTTCAGAGAAAATGGAACCACAGGGAAATTGGAAGCTTTCCAGACACCGACTCCTTCCATAGCTTCCGAATCAGACTTCCCAGTGTCTCCCCCACCCAGTCGTTTGTCATTCTACTGTCCTTAACACATTCCGGTCGCTCCTTGCTCACTCAGAGGTCTTCTCAACCTCAAAGCCATCCTCGGGCTCTTCTCTCTGCCCTGAAAGCTCCATTCAGCGCCCAGGTGGTTGGATGGCTCTTTCTCACCCACCAACTCTCAGAAGCCTTCACTGACCCCAAGACTAAATCAAGTTCCCCAGGTACAGGATCTCTAAGCACTACCTACCCCTTTTCTACAGTACTTCCTGGAGCCTATAACTAAAAAGATACAGGCAGGATTATCTGCTCATTTGCTGAACCCATGCTAGAATGTAAGCTCCATGAAGGCAAAATATCTGACTTGTTTACCACATTCCCAATGTTCAGCACAGTGTCCGGCACATAGTCGGTGCTGCATACACATTCTGTGCCTGACGGGATAGACTCTGATGCTCAGGTGGATATGATGGATGGATGGATACAATGAATGAATGAACAAATGGCTGGAGGAACACATTTGGATGGATGCTCTAGGCAAATAACAGTTGCTACATACAGACAGAAGGACAGCTGGGTGGATGGATGGACGGATGGATGGGTGGATGAGGTGTCCTAGACCAGGTATCCTAGAAGGGTCTCCATCTCACCTTCAGGCTCCTCGAGCTGTGGTTTTGAGCGTTCCTTCTTCCTTTGCCGACAAAGACTGCCTGGTTGGATCTCACCTGGGCCCACACTGCTGGAAAAGTAGCCAAGAGACTCCAAATCTGACTTGGGTGGGCAGCAGCAAGAGACTGGGGGCCGGTATGGAAATATCCTCCTGGGGAGAAGGTGGGCCCATGGCAATTACGCAGCAGAAAGTGTTCTCGAAGTAAATTTGTCTTGTACAACAGGTTAGAGTTAAATGTGACCCGAGCCATGAATCACGCTGTCAGTCTCCCATTCAACCACATCACTGAGCCAGCAACCTTTGTGAGTGCTACAATTTATATAGATACAAACATGTGTATTTATACAGAGCGGGGTATGTGTGCACTGAAGCATTCTGATTAATTGTATCCTTGGGGAGCAAGACTTTTTTTTGTCACTCTTCCATTCAATAGAGGCTGGTTCAAGGATGTAGAGTTGGAGGGCCTTGAAAGGCCTGGAGTGGGAGGTGTGGGAGATCACTGATTCACTCGGCAAACACTTCCTCGTGCCCATTCTGGAACAAGCCCTTGGTAATGGGAGTGGGAGTGGAGTGGCAGAGGGTATGAAATTAATAAGTTATGCTTTTTGCCCCCACTGAAGTCTGGGGGTGCTGCTGACTGACAGGTGAAAGGATGGTGGGTGGTTGAGGATTTAGACTCTTGTAATCAAATAGATGGAGATTCAAATCCCAGCTTTACCTTGTACTTGCTGTGTGACCTTGGCAAGGTATGTCAGGTCTCTGAGCCCAAGCTCTCTTGTCTATGGGTAAAGAGAGATATAAATTCTGCCTTCTGGAGTTTGCATGGGTCTGGAATAAGACAATGAAGGTAAAGCCTGGCACAGACTAAACATTCAAGAATCTCCATCATCATCCCCATCATCATCAAAGCTAATACTTTTTCCAGTATTCTGTATGTGCTGGGTGCATGTGCTAGTGTATTCCTCACAACATCCCTAGGGAAGATACTATTACATTCTCTCCATTTTTCAAATGAAGAAAGTAGGACACACAGACAATAAGTGACTTGTTCAAGGTCACACTTCTACTAACCTGTGGGGCCAAGCCTCGAACTCAGAATACAAATGCAGACCCAGGGGGTCACAGACCCACCCCAGGATTTCTTTAGCACCCTCCCAGCACTCTTTACTTAACTGTGATGATCCTCCTGGGGACATTGCTTCTTTGATCATTAATCATTGCTAAGCGCCGGGTGTTTCCTAGGAGCAATACTGTGTGATGCTAATGATTCAAATCTGCGCTCTTCTCTCACGTTAGAGAAAAGGTTCATAGCAATAATGATGGGATGAACAGTCTAACTCGAAAGGCATTGTACAGAGAAAGGCTTTAACTCCGATCAGGCTCTGAAGTCACTCACCTGCCATCTACCTCTGGGTCACTCACTTCCCCTCCGACGCCCTTTTGGCTACTTTACTTCTTTAGCAAACACTTCCCTGGCCACTGTTTTGTTGTTTTGTTTTTTTGAGGGTGGTTGACACACAATGTTACATCTGTTTTGGGTGTACAACATAGTGATTCAACAAGTTTATATATGATGCTATGCTCACCGCAAGTATAGTGACTCCCCGTCCCCATGGATACATCGCTATTATAATACCATCAACTCCATTCCTTATGCTGTATCTTTTATTACCAGGATTTATTCATTCCATGGCTTATCACTGCTTTTAACATTTTACTAATATTAATCTTCATAACTACTCTAGGAAAGAGAAACGATTGTATCTCCATTCTGTGGTTGGGAAAACTGAGGCACAGAGAGGGCAGAAAGCTTGCCAAGGTCAAAGAGCCGGTAAAGACAGAGCCAGGATTCAAACCAGGCCCCCTGGCTTCATGGTCGTCAGTCCTCTTAAGCATGATGCTCTCTGGCTTTATTCACCGTATCACTTCTAGGTACCCTCCCAACAACCCACAGTGGGTAAACATTTTCATCTCTATTTTACAGATGGGGACCCTGATGCTCAGAGAGGCAAAGCCACTGACCCGAGAGCTCTGGCTCGTGAGCATCAGTGCCCCAAGACAGAGGCCAGGTCTGCCGTGGGTGAGGTGTCCTCCACACAGCAGCGCTGGGATCTGGGGGACAGATCTGATCAGTCCCCGGCAAGATCAGATATAGGCATTGACTCCTCGTCCCCCTCAGGATGAAGTCCGAGTGCACTAAGTGGGCTGACCTGATGACCAGTGCGCTCTCCTGCCCTGTCACTCACCACTCCCTCTGGTAGCACAGGGTCAAGGGAATGACATGCACCTCCCAAGGGTGCCAGACCCCTCTGTCCCAGCTCCAGTGGCATCCTGCCTTGCTGCCCCCAAAGAGCCTGGAACCTCCCACTCCACAGCCTATGGAAACAGAAGTCCCCCGCCCCCACCAAGTTCCTGTGACTTCCATGGGGCTGTGACTGGTCCCCTCTGTTGACTGTATTGGGGCCACTGTCTCTGATATCTTGGCAAACCCCACAGGCAGCCCCCCCGCCACCGCCGTGGATTCCACAAGCAGTCCAATCACAGAAAATGGTCAATGAATCCAGAGGTACGTCCATGGGGAGATGTCCTGTAGGGTTTTGTGCTGGCTGGAAACAGCCTGACCCTGCTAGGCACTCTATAAGGAGAGAAGAAGGAAGGGAGGGAGTGGGGAGGTTGGGGAGTGAGGAGGGAGAGAGGGAGGGAACGGGGTGGGAAAGAAGGAGGGGAGGAATACCTGGGTGGCTCAGTCGTTAAGCGTCAGCCTTTGGCTCAGGTCATGATCTCAGGGTCCTGGGATGGAGTTCCACATGGGGCTCCTTGTTCAGCAGGGAGCCTGCTTCTTCCTCTACCCCTCCCCCTGCTTGTGCGCTCTCTCTGACAAATAAATAAATAAATTGTTTTTTAAAAAAGGAGGGGAGTGGGGAGCACATGGATAGCCCCCTACACCATCACCATTCCTAATTCATTTCAGAACCAGAAGAGATGCTCCTGCTTTGCTCAGTTCCCACATTAGAGCAATCACCTCTCCATAGTTAAGTGATGCTCTTGAGGGTCTCATATCCTATCCACCCCAAAAGCCCATCCAGCCATTTTTTTTTTTTAAACAATGACAGGGCTCCCCAAAGGCAAATGATGCCCAGGTCCTACCCCAGACCAACAGAAAACAAATCTGTGGAGGTAGGACCTAGGCATTGGTAGTTTGAAAATATTTCCCCTCCATCCCCCCACCACCCCTGCACCATTGCCACTCCTCTTGTGTGGTTAACTCTCACTGGTCCTTTAGGTCTCTCTTCCTCCAGGAAGCCCTCCTATTGTCATTCTCAAAAGCCAAGTTGGGCGTGCCTCCTCTGAGCTCCCATAGCACTGATCATCTGCTATATTCACACTGACTGCCCTGGTAAAAACTGTCCCCTCTGAACCTTGAGTGTTACATCCAGATTGTGTCTTATTACTTGCTTGTGTCCCCAGAGTCTAATACAAATGTCTGCCCCATTGTAAAAGGCCTTAATGATGGAAATAAATGGGTGAATTGCACACTGAGGATGCTTCTGGAATTTTACTCCTGTAAATAACAGTGAGCATCTCCATAAATAAGCCTTTTCTTGGGTTTTAGAACATTCCCCCAGAAGTAGGGCTACCGGCACAAGGACATAAAGATTCATGTGTCTCTTGCTACAGATAAGATGTGTCTCGCTCCACACTTTTCCTTTCCCTCTTCTTTATAAGACCTGGGATATGCCACCCATAGAGTTTAGGTAGGATTGACCAACCCTTAATCCCTTGAGTAAATTTTCGGTTTAATTCAATCAGGATATCCTATCGCTCCCCACACCCACCCACTGCCACATGCAGCGATGGATTTAAGGATAATTACATGATCAAAGTTAGGCCCATGGGGCCAACCAGACTCAGATTCAACACTTCTTTTCTTCACTGTCAGGAAAATGCATGACTCTGACCAGAGCCAGAAAGCACAGAGCTCCTATGCTGGTGATAATCAATTCTGTGGCCATAAGGGGAAGTCCCATTGCTTAATAAGGATTAGCACACCGCCCCCTCCCTGCTGCAAGGAAGCAAAGGAGGGAAATGCACAAAAAGAAATTGACCTTGGTCACATTGCTGCTGGATTAAGCCTCACCTGAAACTTCTCCACCCCTCAGCTTTTGAGTTTTGTTAGTCAATAAATTCCCTCTCTCGTTTAAACCACGTTGTTGCTTTTTTTTTTTTAATTTATTTTTAAGTAATCTCTACCCCCGCAACATGGGGCTCGAACTCACAACCCCTAGATCAAGAGATGCGCGTTCTATTGACTGAGCCAGCCAAGCACCCCTGAGTTGCATTTCGTTTTTACTTACAAACATAAGCATCCTAATGCATATACTACATGCTGCCACACTGTTTTTCAAGGATTTGTCCATATTTGCAATTAGGCTGAAATTGTTTTAACCTGTTTGATAAGACAGCTGCTTCAAAGAACTCAAAAATTCAGAATATCAAGGATCACAAAGACTGTAGGACATTGACTCATTCATATTGCTCCCCCTCCCAGCGAGCAGTAGAATATAAGGTCAAACAATATATGTCACCCTGACCTGGAGAAACAGGTAGATGCGAGACCAATTTCTGTTCCCAGATGGTGCTGTGGGGTTTTTGTTTGTTTGTTTTTATGTCTGCAACTTTTGAGAATAACCTTTCCTGTGGGTGTTTCTTTTTCAATTCTTAAATATAAAACAAACCTTGTTCATTGCAGAATAACCAGAAATATCTAGGTTTCAACTATCTGTTGCTGTGTAACAAACCTTTCCAAAATTTTGCAGCTTAAGATAATTTTAATATGCTCCCACATTCTGTGGGTCAACAATCTGGAAAGGACACAGTGGGCATGATATATATTTGCACCACCATGGGCCATTAGTTGGGAAGACCCCAAGGCTGGGACTGACTTGACTGCTGCTGGCACCATTATTTGGAAATATTTGAACTTAAATGTCTGGTCCTTGATGCTGTCTGGCTCTTAGCTGGGACCTCAGCTGGGGCTGTCAGCTAGAACACATACACAGGGATTGTCTGTGTGGCCTGGGCTTCCTCATAATATGGCCGCCTCAGACTTCTTACATGGAAGCTCCAGGCTCCAAGGCTTGTGTCCCAAAAGAACTGGACCAAAGCTTCATAGCATTTTATGACTTAGCATTGGAAGTCACATAGCCTAATTTCCACCACACTCTGGAGAGCATTCAGTCATTAAGGTCCTCCAGATTCAGTGGGAGAGAACAGAGACCCCATCTTTTGCTGGCAGAGGTATCAAAGAATTTGTGGAGATGTTTGGGGTTTGGTGGTGGGGAGGGAATTGGACATGTTTTAAATTTACTACAATATTCCAATAAAAAGAAGACAATAAGCAACAACATAGCCCTGACCACCCAGAGAAAATCACAATCAACATCTTGGTGTCTACTTTTATGAATAGTTTTTTTTAAGATTTTATTTATTTATTTGAGATAGAGAGAGCAAGAGACGGAGAGCACAAGCGGGGGGGGTGGGGGAGGCAGAGGGAGACAAACAGGCCTCCTGTGGAGCAGGACGCTGGGATCATGACCTGAACCGAAGGCAGACGCTTAACCTACTGAGCCATCCAGGAGCCCCAATACTTTTTTTTTAATGAATTTTGAGTTTTTTGTTACTGAAGTTTGTAAAACTGGGCTTGTTTTAGTCAAGTCTTTTTTACTTTAAAGTGAGAGAAATCCAATTCAAACTAATGTAAACAATAAACGAAATGCATTGGCTCATAGAGTTGAAAATCCTAGCGGCTTCATGGAGTCCTGGGATTGAGTCCCGCATCAGGCTCCCTGATCAGCAGGGAGTCTGCTACTCCCTCTTCTGCTCCCCTGCTTGTGTGCTCACTCTCTCTCTCTCCCTCTCTGTCAAATAGATAAATAAAATCTTTTAAAAAAAGAAAGAAAGAAGAAAGAGAGAAAGAAAGAAAGAAAGAAAGAAAGAAAGAAAGAAAGAAAAAAAGAAAGAAAGAAAAAAGAAAAAAGAAAGAAAGAAAGAAGAAAGAAAGAAAGAAAAAGAAAGAAAGAAAGAAAGAAAGAAAGAAAGAAAGAAAGAAAGAAAGAAAGAAAGAAAGAAAGAAAAAGAAGGAAGGAAGGAAGGAAGGAAAGAAGGAAGAAAGGAAGAAAGGAAGAAAGAAAAAAGAAAGAAAGAAAGAAAGAAAGAAAGAAAGAAAGAAAGGAAGGAAGGAAGGAAGGAAGGAAGGAAGGAAGGAAGGAAGGAAGGAAGGAAGGAAGAAAAAAAGGAAGAAAGAGAAAGAAAATCCTAGGGGCTGACTTCAGGAGCAGGTGGATCCAGGGGCTCAATGACTGTCATCTGAATCCGTCTTCCCACACCTCCTGATTCTACTTTCCCTTGTTTGATTTCACCTCAGGCAGGCCCTCCCACATGGAGGCAAAAAGGGATGTCACAACTCTTGGCATGTGTGGTTGTCAGGCCTTAGGCCTATAGAGAATTGCTTCTCTCCTGAGGGTTTTAGCATCATCCTAGGGATGGCCTTCATTGGCCCAGCTTGAGTGAGGAGCCCAGGGCATCCTGTCATGACATGGCCTGCCCCAAATATCCTGAGGAGATGAAAAGCTCATGTCCACTCCAGGGATCATACAACACATGCAGTTTTGTTCCCTGGTTTTCTCCAATTAACTTTATATTTATGCAAATGAATACACTTCCAAACACATCATTTAGAACGACTGCTTAGCCTTATCAGCAGATGTGCCCTTATTTATTTAAGAATTTGTTGCTGAACATTAAGCTATTTTCAGTTTTTCACTGCAAATGTCAGTCTACCATGCCCTTTAATTAAATCTTTCCAAGTATCCACTAAATATTATATCTGGCCGTGGAATTGCTAAGTCAACGGACACGCATTTTTTAATGCCTTTGATGCTTTTTTTTTTTTTTTGTCAGATCTCCTTCATGAAAAGTTGTAGCAACTTCTACTCCCACCGACATGATTTAAGACTGTTGATTTCTCCCCACCGGGACCTATACTGGATACTAAAACTTTAAAAACAAAATCTTTACCAAACAGACAAAATGTTATTTTGTGGTTTTTCAATTTTTTTTTACATTTTATCACCTATAGTTCTTTTTTTAAATTTTATTATGTTATGTTAATCACCATACATTACATCATTAGTTTTTGATGTAGTGTTCCATGATTCATTGTTTGCATACAACACCCAGTGCTCCATGCAACACGTGCCCTCTTTAATACCCATCACCGGGCTAACCCCGTTCCCCCACCCACCTCCTCTCTAAAACCCTGTATGTTTCTCAGAGTCCATAGTCTCTCATGGTTCGTCTTCCATTTGTTTTTTGTTTTGTTTCATTTTCCTGATTGCTAGGGAGGCTCAACGCATTTCACTTCCTTCCATTAATTGCATTTCCCAGGGAAGAAGCAAAGCCTGTGAGGGTAGCCTGGCTCAAGACCCACAGCTCCCAATCCCTGAGCGGCAGCGGGGAGTAACAAGAGTGCTATTTGTGGTGATAATTTAAATAATAGTAGCTACAGTAATAGAGCCTCCGCAACGAACAAGCATTGTGCCCAACACCATCTGTTGGTTGGTTATAGCGTCTGACCTCCTGGGACATCATATGTGGCCCCTTCCTCTGGGGCCCCCCTCTGGTAGACGGAGAGCTTTGCTCAGACCTCAGTTTCGTGGCTATGAAGTCCTCCCTCGGGATTTCTGCCAAAGGGTTTCTTTACTGTGCCCTCTGCAGAAAAGTCTCTGTTTCATCCCCTCCCTATTCAGCCTCTTCGCTTACAGACCTGACAGCCGCAGAAAGTAGGCAAGTGGCTTACAGCACACATGGTCTGGCCAACTTCACTGTTTCTCGTTTTCTCTCCTCCTCCCAGGAGCAAAATCATCCTTCTCTGTCCACACAGCAGCACAGGAATCGCCCTGGGTGATTTCAACATGCCCTCGTAAGGGTATGTGGCTCTCATCCTGCACAGGCTTATCAAGGTATTTATTTCCACACACAGAACAGGAAAGAAGTGGAAAATAAAATGTTCTCTAGGCTTTCAATATCTATAAGGTAGGGGGCTGATGCTGCCCCATTTTATAGATGAGAAAACTGAGGCTAAAAGAAATACTATCATTTGTCTGCAGTCCTCCACTTACTTTCAGCTAAGAAACCCTCAGGGATGCTGCCCCCAGCAACAAGAACCATCTACTCACCCTAAACTTAAAGCACATCTTCTTGCCCTAGGCCTTCCCTCCTGCAGCTCCCTGTGTTTCTCGCTGACCATCCCATGTCCTCCCATTATCCCAATAATGGCTGTGCCAAGAGGCCACATCCGCATCCTGCGGCCAGCCAAACAGAGCTCAGCCCCTAACAGCTGGAGAAATCGGTCACAGACACATGTCCGCATCGGCCTGAAAGGTGAGCCTCTTGTGACCCCGAGACCTCTCTGTCCAGTACCCCCAGGCGCTCAGCCTGGAGAACTAGGACACCCTGAGCAGCTCTTGAGTGACTCACAGCTCCTCCGGACACGGGTAGAGATCAGCCTGTACCAGGGCTGGCAACTGACTCATTCACCCAGATCCTTTCCCATCTTCTCGGCTCAGGCAGCTCCTGGTGCAAAGCTGAACGCTCTCCTCTGCCTCTTTGTCTGCCTATTCTTGGGGGCGGGGGCTTTGGGTAGATTTCTGAAAAGCAATTATGCTTATTACTGGTTAGGATTTCAGAAACCTTCTCTGTTTGCTGAGTGCATTAATTGCCAGCTCTTTCCATCAATCATGCTTCCTGACAGCCCCATTTTGCAGGTGGAAAAATGTGCCGATGCCAAGCAATAGAGAAAGGCTGTAACAGGAAACCAAAGATGGAAAGAGAATGTCCTGATGACATTATTGGTGTCCATGGAGTTCCCAAGTCCTCACCCTGGACATCTTAGTTATGTGAGCCAATAAATCTTCTCCTTAAACTGGTTCCAGGTGAATTTCTCTCCCTTGCAATCAGCAGGCTCCTAGGATGCCTCTTGTATGTGGTGAGCCTCTTGTATGTGGTGTCTTTAAAATATATGTTTTAGGGGCGCCTGGGTGGCTCAGTTGTTAAGTGTCTGCCTTCTGCTCAGGTCATGATCCCAGGGTCCTGGGATCGAGCCCCGCATCGGGCTCCCTGCTCCGCGGGAAGCCTGCTTCTCCCTCTCCCACTCTCCCTGCTTGTGTTCCCCCTCTCACTGCGTCTCTGTCTGTCAAATAAATAAAATCTTTTTTAAAAAATTAAAATTTTTTTAAAAATAAAATACATGTTTTAAAAATAAAATATGAATTATATTTACTTTTACTAAATGTTATATATATATATTATATTTTAGTTTATTTTGCAAACTAAGGGCTCATGTTAAAAATTGAAACCATACAAAACTCTCTAAGGACTTGGGGTTAAGCGTAACCAAAGAAGCCCGTGGGCATGCCCCTTTCCAAATTCCCACTACAGTGAAAGGAAAGGGATAAAAGAGGTGAGCCACAAGGGTGAGGCGAAGGAGAGAGAGGACAACGGCCATCAAACACAGAGGTTCTGCGGCAAATGGACAAATGGTGACTGACAGAGCAGAGCTAAGAAAGTTGAAACCTGTGCAAAGCAGCAGAGAGAGCAGGCGAGCCATCTAATTTGTGCCTGGATTCCCCAAAAGGCTCAGGAATGGGAGGTGTCAGGTACTTCCTAAAACAGGGTGCAGACAGGGCAGGAAATGGCCTGTATGTTAGAAGTCTGTAAAAAGCAGCTATTAGGAGCCTCTGCGGGAGGACCCCTCACCCAGGCAGAAGATTAAAGGGTGTCTTTGCGGTGTTGAGGCAAGAGACTTTGGCCATGGGAGTCTCCATCCAGAAGCCAGGAAGGAGCGGAGTTAAGCGAGAAGTATAATCTGAAGGCTGAGGCCCCGCTGTCCTCTCTACTCTGAGAGAGTCAGGCTTTCCCCCACTGGGCAACTAGAAGCTTCCACTGTGGAAAAATGAGCAGCGTTATGAGAAAAGGCACATCAATACTCACAGCTTCGCTCAAATAAACAGCTCAGCCGGACCAGTCCTTTTCCAGGCAACACCCTCCTCTGATGCATTTACTCACGTGCATAATCACTTACAAAGGAAGGCAGGCTGTAATTATCCACACAACGCTGCCTTTTGCTTTTTTTTTTTAAGATTTTATTTATTTATTTGAGAGAGAGAGAATGAGAGATAGAGAGCACGAGAGGGAACAGGGTCAGAGGGAGAAACAGACTCCCTGCTGAGCAGGGAGCCCGATGCGGGACTCGATCCCGGGACTCCAGGATCATGACCTGAGCCGAAGGCAGTCGCTTAACCAACTGAGCCACCCAGGCGCCCCATGCCTTTTGCTTTTTTAATTTAATAATGTACCATGGACACATCCTGTGTCTGTACATATAAGTCTCTTTTTGCAGTAGACGGACCTGTGGGAAGAACAAGGTATTCATGCAGCCTCCAAGAATCACCCCACAGGTTACTTATATACAGGGCGAGGAGGGTTCTTTCCAGTGAGAAATCCGATGACTACTGCTTTCATCAAAGGCTCGAATTTGGCCTCATCAGTGAGGGACGCACCAATACCACACACTTCTGTGATGCACTAGCAAGCACACCATTACTTGCAAGACATTCCCGCTGAAACTGCACGTCCCGAATCTAGCCAGGAAGAAATAGACAAATCCAGAATGTGACACAGTCTCCTAGACTGTTAGAACAGTCTAGAACATTCATAACTGAATGTTATGAGAGGCAGAAAAAAAAAAAAAGCTGAGAGCTGTTCTAGATTGAAGGCAACCAAAGAGATATGACAACCGAATGTAGCAGGATCTTAGATTGGAAGGAAACTAGCTGGAAGGGACATTTTGGGGACAATTGCGGAAATGTGAATATAGGATGTAAATCTGAATACAGAATGGATAGAATATATTAATTAAAGTGTTACCATTGTAATTCTTGAGTATGGTACAAATATGGCAAATTGTTGGCAATTGGTGAAACTAGGGAAAGGTTACGTGGGTGTTCATTGCCCGAGTCTTGCAAGTTTGCTGTAAGTTTGAAATTTTTCACAATAAAAGGCTGGGGGATGAGGGATTGGCCTCTTGAGACTGATCCACGTGATCCATTTGGGCAGGCGACTCAACTTCTCAAGTGCCTCTTCTGTCAAGAGGGATAATAATAGAACCTACCTCATGAGCCCGTTGAATTAAATGAGATAATGCCTGCAAAGTGCGTATCAGAGTTCCTGACATAGCAAATGGTAACTGTCACGATCATCTGCCTCATTCTCTTTAATGGATGCATAATCCCATTGTCTCGAGTTTCTCTCTTTTTTTTTAAAGATTTTATTTATTTATTCATGAGAGACAGAGAGAGAGAGGGAGAGAGAGAGAGAGAAGCAGAGGGAGAAGCAGGCTCCCAAGGAGCAGGGAGCCCGATGCGGGACTCGATCCCAGGACCCTGGGATCATGACCTGAGCCGAAGGCAGACGCTTAACCATCTGAGCCACCCAGGCGCCCTCGAGTTTCTCTTGATTTGGCAGGAAAGTCATCGCCCAGCTAATGAGCTGTGCTATTTTCTTGTCAGTGCCAGATAAGGCGGCCCCAGCTGATGCCGTCTGCAAGGGATTGGAGCAGAAAGAGGTCTTGCCCCGACTGTTGAATCTGGATGGCTGACCAGTGGACCGCTGCCCTTTTCCCTACCTCCTTTGGGTTAGAGCTCCCTTTAGAGGAGCACCCATTCGAAGTGGTGTGATTTAGGTTAACTCTGCTTCTTCTATTGCCAATGAGGCAGCCACCCACCCAGGCCTGGATAAAGCCCTTTCCTCCTGGCAGTACTGGTTACTTTAAGCATCATTGCAGATAGGGTCCTCCCTAGGAGTCATTTGCTAGCACAGTCTGGAATAGCTACAATGAACCAGAAGTACAGAAATAGATGCAGCCCAGCCCCAGACAGAGGTGATCCTCGGGTCTAAAAGGGGAGACAGCCAATATGAAGACCCAGCTCCCCAGTACCCCAAATCCCAAAAAGATCACTACTTTTCACTTCTCTGTCATGCCTTCCAACGAGGCACCAAAACTGAACTTCTCAGAAACCAGCTTTATCTGCAAGACAGAGATTTAAGGTTGCCACAGAAAGACTCGCGAGGAGCAATTTCCTCCCAATTACTAGTTTCTCAACGCCATTCCCTTGGGAGGCTTTATCGAGGGGAGATGGTACCGGCTGATAATGTCAGGGGATCTGCATTATTAAGTTCTGGAAATCCCCAAGGCTTAATGACAATGTTTTTCCTTTGACTCCTAACTTCTTTAGAGAAAAAAAAAAAAAAAGCATTCTCCAGCTATTTCATTTTATTGTGTTCAGACTATCCTTTGACGCAAATGGGACAAATATAGTCCTATCTGTCTCTCTGAGAGCAGAGGAGGTGGTGCGGTGTCGTGGAGAAGAACGCGGGCTCTGGCGTCAGACTGCTGCCTTCACCCTTGGCTCTGCCAATTAGCAGCTTTGTAATCCTGGGCCAGTGACTCGGCTTTTTTTGAGCCCCGGTTCCCTCTTCTGTGAAATAGGGGTTAAAAAGTACCTGCTGTGTGGCATTGTGGTAAGGCTCAAAGGAAATCATGAATACAGGGGCAAAACCTGGCACATAGTAGGTCTTCAATAAGTATTAGCTATTATTATTATTGTTGTTGTTATTGTTATTGCAGACAGTCCAGGGATGACAAAGGTAGATAAGCAATCATGGACGGCTTCCAGGCAGAAGCATGATATTAGACATGGAGGCAGATACAAGGGCCAAGAAAATTGTCCCTGCTCTCCAGGACCTCACAACTAGGTTGGGAAAGGGGGACAAAATCAGGGGCAAGCAAAATAATAATGCCCAACAATTAGAAAGGGGTCTTCCATCAAAGATGTTTCAAGGGGGCATCAACACCCAGGTGTACAGTGTAGGCACTGGTGTGAGCTCCACATGGTCAGATGGGAACTCATTCATCTCCAGCTGGGACTCAGCAGAGACTCAAGCCCCAGGAGATGCTCAAGTAAACATATATATACATATACACGTTCAAATGTTCAGAGTGAGGACATTTGTTACAGACAGAGGTGCTTTGAGAAGTGTCTTGCCAAATTCTCACAGGGAGGAAATGTCACGAAGTTAGCCTGGCTTAGAATTCAGGTCTGTCTGATGCCAGAGTTCCCAATCTTTCTGTGACGTCTCACTGCCTTCACTGATTTCTGCCTACATCTCCTCCGTTCTGAAGCATGGTGGGTGGAGACAATAGAAGGATGTGTAGATGGCATACAGTGGGTGGATGGAGAGAGGGTAGATGGTGCGTGAATGGAAGATAAGGGATAGAGAGAAGGGTAGTGGATAGCAGAAGGGGTGGACGGTGGCCAGACAGATGTGCAGTGGGTGGATGGGTGGCTGGTGGCTGGAAGAATGGGAGCGGGGGATGGAGGGGGGGATGGAGGGGTGGCAGATAGATGGACAAAGACGCAGACTTGCTCTATACATAAAAGCCCAGGAGATATAACCTATAGATAAGACACTAGCCTAGGGTGAAGTCCAGATGACAAAGCAACCTAGTCAGGTACTTAAGAGCCCAGTTACTCCTTGTTAAAATCACAACTATTTCATGGTAGTTAATAAGTACTATAACTGAGTACTTACTATGTGCCTGAGCCTGTGCTAAGCCCTCGAGAGGGATCATGTCACAAAAATCCAGAGGTCATTGTCGTCACACCCCTACAGAAATGAGAGCTTCGGAAGATGCATCCCCAGGTTGCACAGCAAGTAAACAAGTTGGCAGAATCAGGACTCAGATTCAGGCGGCCGAAAACCCCAAACTCCTGTTCTTAACCACTGTGATTGACCCTCTTCTTCACAGAAGAAGCGTCAGAGCACCAGCTAAGAGTCAAGAAATCTTCCCAGGGAAGGAGACACCAGAGCTGAGTCTTAAAAGCCAGGAGAAGGAAGGGCTGTCAAGGCAGAAAGCGCAGAGAGCCTAGCACTGAGGAGACATGACAAATCCTACCTACATGTGATAGCGAAGCAGGAAAAGAAATGGGGCTGGAGATGTAGGCTGGGACCAAGTCAAGGTGGGCCTCAAGTGCCATATCTAGAATAAGTAATAGTAATATTAATAGCAGAGTACTATGAGTCAAGCACTCTGCAAAGTACCTTCACTTGTATTAGCTCATCTGATCCTCTTAAATATGTGAGCTTAGTGGCTACTGTTTGCCCGGTTTGCAGCTGAACATCTGAAAGACTGTCACTTACTGAAGGTCACACAGCTAATAAGTGGCAGAGCCACACCTTGAACCCACATTTCTCTGACTCCATGGTCCATGTCTTAACCACCATGCTGCCCTGCCCAGTGTGAGCTTGAACTTGGTCCATTCCACAAGGGTTTGGACTTCCTCCTGTCCAATGGGAAGCCATTGGGAGTTTTTGAACAGGGGAATAACCTGATAAAATGTGTGTCTTCGAAAGGTCTCCAACTCTGCAAGTTGGACAGAGTAAGACAAAACTGGTCTCCACTGTAAGTCCACCTTAATCGGCCTCTCCTAAGGGCCTCGCTCTGCCTAGACAACCTGGAGCTCACCTCCCAGCCCCCGGAGCCCACTCACTGTGTCAGGAGGCCAAAACAACAGCTTCTCTGTGGGACCTTAAGCAGGACCTGCCCCTCACTGGGCCTCGAATTCCCAATAGGAAGGGGCTGGCTCCTACATCTTTAAAAATCTCTCCGGCTCTGACATTATACTTCCCTCTGATGTTCTCTGGGGCTAGGCAGAGAAATGTGTCACTTTTAGCCACTCATAACAGCCTTGGGAAAGTTGACATCTGCATTTTTCCCCCACCACCGTGAAGTTCCAATGGCTCTTCCTCCCATCATAAAAGAGTTATTTTTGGCCGCTGTTCAATATAAAGCTTTGTTCTCCCAGCCCTCGTGTGTCATCACCAGTTTGTCGCTACAGAATCCCCTTCAAGACACCTTTGCCTTCCGGAGCCACTAATTCCAAGGGGGAACCTATTTATAAGCCTCCGACAGTGCATAATTGCTGATTGCGTCTAGCTGAGAAGTTGTCAACAAGTAGAGTTATGCTGGAGACTGGCTTTCTTAATGCCAGCAGATGTGTCAACTGTCACTTTGTTGAGACTCTGGGGAAGGTCTGCATTCCATTTAAATGTAGCCCAAGAACTAAATGGAGATCAGGGGGGAGGGTTGTTGGTGAACATGACCTCTGGCCTGTGCCCTGAATCATATTCAGGTAGACCTGGCTCATTTAGTCCCTGATGGAAGGGCAGATGCTGATGAGCAGGGAGCACTGTAGTGTGGTATCCAGAGGAGTGGGCTTGGAGCCAGACTGCCTGGATTCAAAGCTCAGCTCTGCTTCTTAGAGGTGCTACAACCTTGAGCAAGTCACCTAACATCTCCGTGCCTCACGTTCCCCATGTGGAAAATGGGGATATTGTGGGTTTAAAAGGGAGTTATTGTGTGTGAAGTCGCAAGAGTATAAGCACATCGTAACAGCTCAACAAAATGTGGGACATTGTCATTATTATTATTAGGATTACAGGCATAGTGAAAGCCCCCACCAGACTGAAGAAATAAGGAGACCACAAGGCAGTGGTCCTCAAAGTGTGGTCGCCAGCTTTACCAGAGAACCTGTTAGAAACGCAAATTCTCAGACGCCACCGGACCCACCTAATCAGACTCTCTCACGGTGGAGCCATAAATCTGGCTTTTAAGAAGCCCTCTGTGTGACACTGATACACAATGACATCTGGATGGCATCCTTCCCTTTCTCCTAACTGGTCATCCCCTAAGATGAATGAAAATGGCAGCATTCACTGTGTGACTTAGGGCAGTCCTTTTCTTTTGCCTGGCCCTTCTCTCCATGGTGAAATGGGTGAAGATACAGGGCTGGTGTGCGGGAGTCAATGATATTAGGAATATGACAAGGCTGAATGACCTCTCCCGCCTCTGTTTTGTCTTCCCAGGTGACCTGAGGAAAATGTCCCTGGGACAAAAGTTGTCCCTGGGACAAAACTCAGGCTCCAGCTGATTCCACAGTTTGGTTCACTGGCTTTGGAAACATGCAGACCTTTACAGTGAAGAGAAAACCAACAGAGAGGCGAGTGTCTGAGTGGCTCTCAGCAGGTGGCTTCCTCCTCTTGGATCCAATTCCTCCCAGCCATTGATAAACATGGCAGCAGAGGGCCTTCAGACCAGATGACTGGGGGAAGAAGAATGGCTTCAGAATGATCAAGACTCAAATCTTGGTTCCAGCTCAGTGACACGGGCAACTTGCTGCACCTCCCTGAGCCTTTCTGTAAAACAAAAATAAGCATCCCTCGGTTCAAGTGGCTGAGACAAGGAAATGAGATCTCTCACCAAGAGACCCTCCTCAAGCACATACTGTGTGCAGGCTCTGCAGATACAGCAGTGACAAGACAGATGGGCCCCTGCCCTTATGGAGCAGATGTTCTAATGAAGGAGAGAGATATCCAGCATCCAGTTACCAGGCTAATTATCTTATTTCAGTTGTCATCGATACATGGTGGCCTAAGAGGGACTCACTCTGATGTGTGAGCTTTGGGACTGGTGAGGAAAAATGGTAACATTTGGTCTGAGAGCAGGAACTCGGTGGGTAAAATTCCAGAACCTTGAAGGCCTCCTTGAGAATTCTAAGCAATAAGAAGCAATAACAGATTTCCAGCCAGGGTATGAAGTGATCAAATCTGAGTTTTTTGAAGAACCCTCTAATTAAAAAAAAAAAAAAAAACCATGAGGATGTGGAGCAACTAGAACTCTCCCGTATTGCTGGCAGGAATGTTAAATTGCACAATGACTTTGGAAAACAGTTGGCAATTTCATATAAAGTTAAAAATACTTCTGGGGCGCCTGGGTGGCTCAGTAGGTTAAGCAACTGCCTTCGGCTCAAGTCATGATCCTGGAGTCCCAGGATCGAGTCCCGCATCAGGCTCGTAGCTTAGCAGGGAGTCTGCCTCTCCCTCTGACCCTCACCCCTCTCATGCTCTCTCTCTCTCATTCTCTCTCTCTCAAAAATAAATAAAATCTTTTAAAAAATACTTTTATTACCATCTAATCTAGCAGTCCCATTTTTAGGTATTTGCCCATGTGAAATTGACCATATGTTCACACACACACACACACACACACACATACACACACACATTGGAGGCCAATGTCTATAACACCTTTGTACAAAATCACTAAAACCTGGAAACAATCCAGATGCCCCCTGACTACTCAAGGGATAAACAAAATGCCCACCACTATACAGCAAAAAGAAACAAATCACAAATACATGCAGTGACATGGCTGAATCTCATAAGAATGATGCTGTGTGAGAGAAGACTCGAGAGTACCTAGTGTATTGTTGTATTTATATGCTATTTGAGAAAAGCCAAAGCTCCGGATAGAAAACAGATCAGTGGCTGCCAGGGGATAGAGGTAAGGAGGGCTTGATTGTAAAGGGGCACAGGGAAACTTTTGGGGGTCACGGAACTGTTCTAGATATCTTGATTAAGGTGATGGTTACCTGACTGTGTGTATTAAAAGAGGGAATTTTACTGTGTGTGAATTATGCTTTAAAAAAAAGTGTTTGTTACAGAAAGGAAATAATTAGGGCTGGGGGACCATTAGAAGGCTTTTACATGTCAGAGATAAGAGATGACAAGTCTGTGCTTGGGGTGGGGTGGTAGGGATAGAGAAGCAGGCAGATTTAAGAACTGGTCCAGGGGTGAGTATATACACAAAATGCCCCACAGCATGAGGGCTGGCACCTCACCTCTCTCCATGTTATTTATATGAGCCATATGTATACACAGACAGCTTTCGCATACTTATCTGCAACTCCTGCCAATCACAGCATGCTGTGGCCTTGCAGTTTCATAAGGGACAGTGGTCAGGTGAGGGCACAGAGGCATCACTGGGGACAGGGTGGAACAGAGTCACAGGAGAACAGCAGGGCAGGTTGGAGTCAAGGCATATCTAAGGTGTGAACATGGCAGCAGAGGCACAACCAGCCCCGTCCGTGAATGAAGAGACCAATGTAAGGATGACAGTGACCCTGACATGGCTGTCCTGGGCTACCACCACCCCTCCCTGTACCCACTTTGAGCCATTGAGCCTCAAAGCAGAGCCATGAATCATGGTTCAAATCTCAGGTCTAATTATTTCCTTGGATGATATTATCCTGTCTTTCAAATCTTGGACACAGAGCTAGTCTTGCACCGTAAGACCTGGGGTGGGAGTCGTGAGACCTGAATCATCATTCGGGTTCTGACACTCTGACTCTGGGTGACTTACTTTCACTCTCTGGACTTTGACTTCTGTGTTTGGAAATGAGCTGGTTGATCTCTAAGGACTCACCCAGCTTTTAAAATAAGTGAATTCTACCCCAAAATTTTTATTTTGCCCATCCTAATTCCAAAATGTATGTGTTAAAATATTTTACCAAAATGAATAGAGCAAGATAGAATTAATTGATTAGGAAATTGACATGAACGAGGCCAAGGGTAGGATTATAGGCTTGTACTTTGCTAGAGATTAACCTTATCCTTGACCTTGGAGATTGACTTTATCTCCAAGATTTCTAGCAGCCAAAGCAAAGAGGCAATCAAGATTCATTATATTAGAGGGCGCCTGGGTGGCTCAGTCGGTTAAGTGTTAGACTCTTGGTTTCGGCTCAGGTCATGATCTCAGGGTCCTGAGATCAAGCCCCATGCCGGACTCCACACTCAGCGTGGAGTCTGCTTGTCCCTCTCCCTCTTCTCCTCCCCCTGCTCTCTCTCTCTCTCTCCCTCTTGAATAAATAAAATCTTTTAAAAAAAAAGATACATTAGATCAGAACTGTTTGATAGAAATTTCTATGATGAAGTCTGTGATGTAATATTCTATATCTGCCCTGTTCTAATGTAGTAGCCTCTAGCCACATGTGGCTATTAAGAATTTAAAATGTGGCCAGTGTGACTGAGGATGGGAGTTTTAACCCTTTACTTAATTTTAATGAGTATAAATTGTAGTAGCCTCTAGCCACAGGTTTCATGTTGCTGTTCTATCAGTACAGCTTTAGAGAATTCACCATGTTTTCTCGGGGTGCCAATTATAAATCTACTGCCTCAGTCCTACCCCTTGTTGCTGGGTCTGCCATACTGCAGCCGGGCCTTATAATTATTTCTCCTTTGCCATCTGGTACAATGTTAGGTTTTATCACGAGCGGCAAGGGTGGGATCCTGAAGGAGGAAGGGGTTTCTCTTCTTGTTTCCAGCCTACTCTCCCAGGTAGGCTTCCACAGCTCTGCCTGGTTTATGCAGCACCAGGCTCTGGGTAGCACCTGTGGCTTCGGCAGGTCCCAGCTCCTGCAACACACATGGCTTCTCCTGCAGTGTCCGGGGCTTCTCCAGGGCCTGGCAGCTTCTCCAACCTGCGGCCTCTGGAGAGCCGGCACCAGCTCCTGCAGTGTGCCCAGAGACAAGCAGCTCTCCCCAGGAGCTCTTCGGGTGCCTCCAGAATGGAAGGCTACAGACCAAGTACCTCCCTGTGAACCACCCCCCCTTGGGCAATTTTATAGCAAGCTCCAAGGCATCGCATCTCCAGACAGGTGGCTCCCCACTGGGACCCCCAAGGACAAATGTCCAGCAAATCCTGCAGATGCAGGACCTCCGAGGCTCATCCACTATCCCACTGGCCCTCTCCAAGGTCTGGGTCACAGCCCTGGGGCCGGGAACCTTTCCTAGGTCTCTCTCTTAGTCCCAAGCATAGGACTACCCTCAGAGCCTTGTACCCACTATTCCTGTAGTCTTCACAAGTTCTTTACTTCTCACTAGCCAATTCTTTGTTACTCCAAACTTCTCTTTGGGTTAATTTTATATTAATTTTTCTCTGTTCCAATTTCTGTGTAGTTTTTATCTCCTGATGGACTCTGGCTGCGACAGGAGTAGTTTCCAGAGACAGACCTGTAAAAATGGGATTTTGGTGTTGGTGTGGTCATGCCCTTGGGCTTGAGAGCAATAATGAGCTCCTCGCCAATGGGAAATGGGATGCTAGTGATCCACTGCATGCAGCGCTGATTAAATAAGCTATCACCTGTGCTCGACTATGATGAAGAGCCAGCTGAAATAAGCGCCCAAGGAGCCCCATGAGACACTTCACTCGGCTCTATGGCCGTAATGATGACGATAATGACTAGAGTGGGGGATATGTTCCTTTGAGTGGACTGGAATGCTTACAGAGAAAAAAAATGCCAAGTTCAGTTCAAACCATGGCCTGAGAAGTTAAAACGATAGAAGTTAAGTGGGTTGAGCATCCGACTCTTGATTTCAGCTCAGGTCATTATCTCAGGGTCATGGAATCTGGCCCTGTGTCAGACTCCATGCTAGGCTTGAGATTCTCTCTCTCTCTCTCTCTCCCGCCCCTCCCCACTCTAAAAAACAAAACAAAAAGAATAGAAGTTAAAAGGATATTTTCTTTCCTAAAGACATAAGGTTGATATGACTGAAAATATAGAATTTAATTGTATGAGTGGCTGAATGTCAATAACAATAGAATTCACAGCTTCATTGAGTTAGTTGTTCATGTGAAACTAGATCGGGAAAGAATGGGATTATAAAATGTGAAAGGAAAACAACTGATTGAATCCAGATGAAACTGACAATCTTGAACCCCTATGTCATTCTGAGCATCCATTATGAGTAGCAGTAGGTTTCCCCCGGGTGTATTAGGACACTAGCATTTTTTTTTCCTTGAACCCCGTGATAACTTCATCCAAGGCAAATGCCTTAAGAGGGTATGCTCACTCTCCTCAAGACCCACCACGACCACCTCTAGTTGCCACTAAACCCACAAGTAGGGTCAAATATTAGTATGCTTTATGGAGACAGGTACACATGATGACCCTGGAGGAAACAGCTTAAATATCCAAGAATTACAAAATTTTGCTAATATATATCAGCAGAAATCTGGGATCCCATGTGTGGGTCTGGATTTGAAGAGTGGAGTGTTAGACCAAGGATGGTGGACTATAACACTACAGTAGGCAAATTCATTGATGTAGATGAACCTACTGGAGACTTCAGATTTATTGTTATCTCATGCCCCTGGAGGTATCTCTAACTGCTCACTTGGTGAGTGACTGAAACTTGAACTCAACAGTGACCTACATTTAATGAAATTGAGAGGCTACAGCCTGGATTTATATGCCTGGAATTATATGGAAGACATGAGAAGATTTGATTGGATTTGCCATGTACAACTTGTACACGCACCCACCAACTGTGTTCCATGAGAACACCCAGAAGACACTCCCTTGATTAAGGCATTGAGAAATACGTTTGAGAGGGGAGCACCTATATTCTTGAAAGCTCTGGGGTTGCTCTTTTTGAATGATAGGTTCAACTATAGGGAATGTCACTGTTGATATGGGCTCCCTGATTTCAGTGAAAATCATGGGATCCTGAAGTAGCAGAGGACAAATGGTATTACTTAACTGCTAAAGACCAGGTGGGTATATCTAATGGCAGGAGGGATGTACCAGTAACTAGATGTCTTGGTACACAAAGATCTTTGGCAATGATTAATTGATCATGGAATCCTAGGGATAAAACAGATGGCCACCCTAGGAGGGCACTGCTTGATTTCTATAACAGGAAAAGACTCTAGGTCTCGTAGCCAAAAATCTGACCTAGTGTCCACAGTAAAGAGTCATGGCTCCCACCCAATTTCGAAGCCTAGGTCAATTCACACAGTAAGAGCCCTTTGATTGAAGGAGCGGTGGGGTACCCTTGAAGAATGGCCCTGCACCACTGCCTCAAATATGCACAGTAAATCTTCTTTAAGAGTTCCCCAAAAGGACCACCAGTCATTTGCTAGAGTGACTTTATTAGGAGGAAAAAGAAAATTTCAGAGCTAACTAGACACTGGCTCTAAACTGAAGCTTATGCCTGGAGACCCAAAACACCACTACAGCCCAAAGTGGGGGTTACAGTGGTCAGGCTGTAGAATCTTAGCTCAAGTCAGATTCACGGTAGACCCAGTTCATCCACAAATCCACCCTGTAGGTTATTTTCCCAGCTTCTAAATTTATCATTTAAATAGACATACTTGACAAGGGGCAGAGTCCTCACACTGGCTCTCCGACCAATGGGAAGAGGATCGCTATGGTAGGAAAGATTGAGAGGAAACTGTTAGAACTTCCCCTCTTATTGCTGTGGCAAACCAGAAGTGATACCACCTCACTGGGGAAATTGCAAAGATTGATGTCACTTTCAAAGACTTGAAAAAAGTAGGGAAAAGTTACCTATCACATACCCTAATTAACTCACCAGTTTGACCTATGAGGAAATCAGATAGATCTTGAAAAATGTGAACTCTTATAAACGTAACCAGTGATGCTTCCCACGGCAGTTGCTGTTCCAGATTTAGTATCTTTACTGGAACACATCACCAAGGCCCCAGGCACTTAGTAGGCAGTGGATTGTCTACTGGATTTTCTAATGCCTCCCCCCACCCCAGATCAGTATGTAGGGACAGTTAGAAGCAGTTTGTTTTTACTTAGCAGGGACAACAGTATACCTTCCCAGTTGTGCTCCATGAATACATCAATTCTATTCTCTGCCATAAATAATAATCTGTAGAGATCTTAATTATCATGATATTCTATAAAATATCACACCAGGGGCGCCTGGGTGGCTCAGTCGGTTAAGCATCTGCCTTCGGCTCAGGTCATGATCCCAGGGTCCTGGGATCGAGCCCCACATCGGGCTCCCTGCTCAGCAGGGAGCCTGCTTCTCCCTCTCCCACTCCCCCTGCTTGTGTTCCCTCTCTCACTGTCTCTCTCTCTGTCAAATAAATAAATAAAATCTTTAAATAAATAAAATAAAATATCATACCGATTCACTACATTGATGACATTTTGCTAATTGGATCTGAGCTATTTTATGCTTCTCAAATTTTTGTGTTATATACAAGTTTTTGAAACTTAATCTTACAATTTGGTCTTCCAATAACAATATTCAGTGGGACGTGACAAAACTGGGGAACAATTAATATAGCTAGCAATGGATACAATGCCTGTTGGGATGGTGCTTCTCCTCTTTTGGGAGAGAGGGTGAGAACTTCTTCATGTGTAATAAGGAGAACTATATCTTATTAGATGGAAAGTTTAATCCCATTGGGGATTTCTGGGATACAGTGTAGAACCCACACCTCAGGGATATCCCCCCCCCGAGGGTCAACACAGATAGACTATTTATGCGTGAACTCCCACCAGTCAGTGGTTAAAACTGCTGGGGATTGCTGATGCTCCAGCACATTTAGCTGCCAGGCCAAGGGCAATAGGAAACGCCTGGGCAAAGAAATGCAGGTGCCCACTTTTGGAAGGGGTGGTAAGGGCAGGAGGATGCAGGTGAAGCCCTGAAAGTGTCTGTTCCCCGGCAGTTTCCTTCTTTCTAAACCAGGAAGGACAGGGGCACCTGGGTAGCTCAGTTGGTTAAATGTCCAACTCTTGATTTAGTTTCAGGTCCTGATCTCAGGGTCATGAGATGGAGCCCTGTGTCAGGCTCTGCACTCAGCAGGGAGTCTGCTTGAGATTCCCTCTCTCTCTTTCCCTCTGCCCCTCCCCCCCCAAAAGCGTATAAAACAGGGAGGAAAATTCCTACTTCATAGGGTTGTTTCTGTGCTCCTGACTTGCAAGCTCTGGGAGTCACTATTCATGACTTGGGGGCTCTGAACTGCTGGGAGAACTAAGAGAGAACGGTGTAGAGAGAGCAGCTGACAAAAGAGTCCATCCTCAATGGGAGTCCATTCCCTCTCCCTTTCCATTTTAGTAACAGCTTCCCTATATCCAGGACTTACTCTGTGCCTGTGTGGTACAGGTGTTAACCATCCTATCCAGAAGAGGAAACAGAGGCTCGGAGCATTTAAGTCCCTCTCCCCACGTCACTGATGGTCTGACTCCAGCGCCCTGGCTCTTAACCTCTGTGCTGCACTATGCCACTAAGGGCTGGTTTCCGACATGCTCTCAACGGTGCTTAGTGAGGAGCTCAGGTACCACACACCTCAGAAGCATCTGCCCTAGCCAGACGGGACCCAGATTCGCTTTGGGAGAAGCCACTGCCAGCAACGGGTGTGTCTTCTGCTTCTCTTCCTTCATAACTGGCGTCCCACCAAGATAGCTGAGGTGGGAGGGAGAAAGTCTCCTTCCTACCGGCCCCAAGCTTCATCCTCTTCTACCCACACATGCCCCTGAGGCATCACCTAGCCTCACCTTCCGAGGGCTTCCTTCGGGGAATTAATTTTGAGTCTAGGCCTCGAGGCTCCCATGGCCAGGCTCTTTGTTCTGTCAAGCTGGTTCATCTGAGCACAGACAACATGGACATTCTGCCTACTTTCTACCTTTCTGCCTGGGAAGGCCCAAGCTGTCGCTACTCACCTTTTCCTCACTGGGCTCGTAGTCTAGCAGAGGCAGAATGAGCATGTGCTTAGAGCACCAGCAAAGAAAGGCACCAGAAAGGGATAGTGATAAGTGCAAACCAATGTAGTGACCAGGAAAATGGTTCCTACATTTGGGGTGTGCTTCTGACATCAAGGGTTGTCTCGCTCAACTCCATACCCCGCCCCTGTGCCTACTTTACCACATGCTAGAGGCTGGCGAGCACAAGTCTACAGACTGGTCCTTGAGGAACTTGATTTCCAAAAATGGCCATGTCGTGTGGAAGCTAGAAGTGAGGTGGAGAATGTACTTCCGCTCTCTGCATTAATAAGCGTGTTCTTGGAGCATTTTTTTTCCCTTGCAGCAGGGAGAGCAGAGGTCCAGGGACTGGGGCCTCACTTTGTTTTACTAAGAGGAAGGTCCTAGGACATCCGTTTGGTCGCCTTCGATCAAGGCAGAGGTAGTATGGCCCTAGAGCCTAGAGCCTCTCCACCCCTCATTTGCAAAGGAGAAGGGGTAGCGGTTTCCTGATCTATGCATCTCAGCTGAGGAAACGTGGCTTGGAGCCAGCAACTGAGACACAGGCTTCCTGAATCTTCATCTTCCTCATCACAGAAGCTCCTTTGGTGGACCAATCCTACTGGCACATTCTGGGAGACATTCCTGGAAGTTCTGCCTACATCTGGGAGGCAAAAGGCACATTTTGCTCCTCTGCACTCGTGGTTAGACACATGGTTAGGATACTGAAAGGGGCTCTGGAAAACACATACGTGACCTCATTTGATTTTCACAGCAACCCTATGAAGAAGAGGCTGTCCATAATCCCACCTTACAGATAAGTAAGTAGAGGTTAAATAATCACCCTAGGCCACAGGTCTATTGACTGCAGAGCTCCTGTTCACTTTCTCCTATCCCCCAACATCCTGCCCTGCTCACCTCCACCCCTCATTTGCAAAGGAGAGGGGGGGGCAGGTGCAGGAGAGGAGAGAGCTGGGCAGGATGGACCCAGAGATCGCCTGGAGCCAGGCAGTGGTCAAAGCACAAACTATCCTTGGAATGTTAGAAAGTTCTCTTGGAAAGTCCTTCAGAGCCTGAAGCACATTCTTCTAAAGCACTTTCTTGATGGGAAAAATCCGGTGCTTTGAGAATGGAATTGAACGCGTGGGAATGGCCCAAGGACGCTGGGTAGCACAGTTGCAGAGTAAGGAAGCAGGTCAAGCTAGGGGACACCATCAGAGGTCAGAGCCAGCCAACATCACCCAGAGACAGGCCCCAGGGGGCGGTCAACTTTGTCAGGACCATGGCAGCTTCAAGGGAGGAACTCAGAGGATGAGCATTCCAAAGGCACTCATTAGCTGTGCACCCTCGGAGAAGTCACTTCACCTCTCTGAGACTCAGAATTCCCATCAGCCCTCTGCCCGAGGGGCAGAGCATTACAGTGGTTAGGATTGCTGGCTTTCAAACCCGCCAGCTGAGTCCTTGGCTCTGCCACCAGCGTGGTTTCTCTGTGCCTGTTTCCACATCTGCGAAATGAGAATGAAAGTCCCTAGGAAACAGCGTCATTGGGACAGTTAAATGAATTGGCATAGAAAAAGGATTTTGAACTGCGCTAGGTGTATAGCAAACACCGAATACGCATTAGCTGTATTTAGTTGTTTTTCTTACCTAAGAGGATTAAAGGAGACAGTATGGGGGTGCCTCAGTGGCTCAGTCAGTTAAGCGTCTGCCTTCAGTTCAGGTCCTGATCCCAGAGTCCTGGGATGGGAGCCCCTCATCGGGCTCCCTGCTCAGCCTCCTTCTTCCTCTCCCTCTGCCTGCAGCTCCCCCTCCTTGTGCTCTCACTCACTCTCTCTCTGTCAAATAAATAAATAAAATCTAAAAAAAAAAAGGAGACAGTATGTGTCTAAGGTTTCATATATAATTTGCCTTAGAAGATCAGCTCAGAAAGTGGTGGTATTCTGGTTATCTAATACTGCATATAAAACCATTCCAAAACGTAGTGGCTTAAAATAACAATGATCAATTACTTTGCTCACAAATCTGCAATCTGGGCAGGACTTAGCAGGGTTGGCTCATCTCTGCTCCATGCAACATCAGCTGGGGAGGTTGAAGAGGGGCTGACGGACTCACCTCCAAGATGGTTCACTCCCATGGGTAGCCAGTTGGTGCTAGCTGATGGCTAAGAATTCAGCTGGGGCTATAGAACAAGGGCCTATGTTATCTCTCCATGGCGTCTCCATGGGGCTGCTTGGGCTTCCTCAGAGCATGGCAGCTGGATTGTAAGAACAAGTGTTCCAAGAGACGGGAGGTGGAGCTTCCAGTCTCTAAAGGTGTTGGCCTGAAAATGGGCCCAACCTCACTTCTGCTGTATTCTGTTAGTCAAGCACTCACTGAGACTGTCCAGTCTCAAAGGGAGGAAGATATATTCCTCCTCTCGAATGGAAAGAATGTCAAAGAATTTGCAGCTATCTTTAATCTATTACAGATAATTTGTGTTTTCACTCCAGGTACCGGCCCCAGGTCTGTGTAAGACATAGGTGGGTAAGCTCTTGTTCCCAAACCACACCCAACTGAGAAGTAGATGATCAAAGGGGGAAAGAGGTACCCCCTCCAACCTGGATAAGTAGTCCTATTTGTTGTTCCAGATCCAATAGAAGAGAGTCTGTGAGTCTCTCATCTCCCAAGATCCCTGGGTCAAATGCCTACCCTGCATCCCCAGTATCCCTGCTTCCCTTTCCCTAGAGCTGGTCGGGAGCCCATGGTTTATTCAGGGTTGTAAGTCAGAATGGTGAAGCACACAGGCTTTGGGTAGCTTCCTAAGCTCTTTCAGCCTTACGCATCTCATCCAGAAAATGGGCATGAGACGCCCTACATCACAAAGTCATTCTCAGGCTTAAGTGAGGTCATGAGTAGGTAGGGTGAAAGCAAATTAACAAGTGACCCATCAGGCTCATTTTTTTTTTAATGTGGCATATTTTTTATTTCAGAAACAGATCTCCTCTTTCTCTCCAGCTCCCTACCCTACTAGATTGTGGCGAGTAGACAGGAGTATGATCTTAACTGTGTGAAAAGATAAGAGACTAGAGGAAATGTGCTGAGATACTAACAGTGGTTGACTCTAGAAGATGAGACTATGGCTGATTTTTTTCCCCTGCTTCTCCTTTATAACTTTTGTGTGTGCGTCCCCCACATCTTAGTAGATTCTGTGTCACTTTTATAATAAGGACATACAGATAAAATGAATAGATATGTGATAGCACCCTTCCCACACACCCCCACACAACCTCCCACACAAACTTGTCTTTCTACAGAGCAGGCTTTGCACAGGATGATGCTATTGGACCTTTAGGCCAATAAGTCTTCCTTGAGCTGGAGTAGACCAGGCATCGGGGACATTGAGCACCCCTGCCCCTCGCCCACGGAATTGCCAGCAGAGCTCCCCAGCATCAGCTAAGAACGCCCCCACGTTATGCAGAAAAAATGTTCTTGTTTTTCAGAGATGCATTTGGGGTGAAATGTCAGGATGTTTGTAATTTAGTTTCAACTACTTCAAAAAAAATGGAACAAACATAACAATCGAGAAATCTAGGCCATGGGTATATGTGCATTGATTCAATTACTCTTCTTACTTTTCTGCTTGAACATTTTCATAATCAAAAAGTGGGAGGAAATGCCCCACCTCCCCATTTTCCGAATGTCCCTGATGGATGTGGTACTACCCCTTGTTGAAAACCCTATGGCTACGTTCTGTACCAGCCTCTTCTTCATAGATGGTGTGTCTGGTTCTAAGTCGAAAACCCCTACAGCACTGCTTCTTTGGTCTTCAAATGTTTCCTCGATGACGTCTGGAGGTAGGGGGCCTGTCCTCATGGCAACGGGAAGAAGGGGCCCTTGTCCGGTCCTCTGGGGACTTGCTGGTTCCGTGAGGTGACCCCTGCCCTGCCTGGTCAGTGGTTGTCCCGATGGCTTGAGCTAAAACTCATGATCCATTCCCACTGGCACGGACTCAATGCCTCCACCTCTGTCCTGGGCACCTGCGTGGCTCAGAGACTCAGCTGCACCCTCCATGCAGCCCTGCCTCAGCTTGCCATGTGGCCGCTCTTCAGGCTCATCCATTCTTCCCTGGGGGCACATAGGGACCTCCAGGGCCTCCCAGGCCATGCACACCCTGAGATGACTCTTAACACAGGTGACAACACCAGATGGGATAAGATGCAGTAACAGGGAAGCCCAACCATCCACCCATACCTTACTCATACGTGGCATTTTATAGATTTCATATACATGCTCCCTTCAGTCACAAACCCTTTCTGAGTGCCTACCCTGTGCCAGGCACTGTGCTAAGGGTCTGGGCCCCCCACCCCACTGCATATACATACCAGGTGTCTACTGATATGTGAAAAGGCAAAGAGATCATGCTGCAGCCATACAAGTGAATATCAAGCCGCTGTTACAAAGAATAAAATGAATTGATATGTACTGATAAGGAAAGATATCCAAGCAATGTCGTCCAAAGGAAAAGCAAGTTTCAGTGTAATAGGTGGGGTAGGCTAGGAGCCCTTTTCCACGAAAAAAAAAATGTATAATAATAAGAACTGAAAGTAACACTCTTTCTGTCCCTGCATTAAATAATATTGCGACCAAGTAATAATTCAGTTGCTTGCTCTAGGAAATTCCTGCTCGCGGAAGATAAGACAGAACCAGCCAAATGCCTTACCTACCGAAACAAAATTTGCTCATCTGGACTCACTTCAAGTCCCTCGCCTCTCTGGGCCCACAATCCAAAGCTTAGGTCATAAATTTTGCCCAATCTCAACCAGTTACCTGCCTTATATGACCACGTTAATGAGTTATCCACTTATATGATCAGTGCAGCCTTTAACGCCCCGGCAGTATCCTTCCTTAACATCTTCACTTTCCGATGCCCCTAAGACTTTTTCTAGGTGGTGTTCTCCCTTTCTGCAGGAAGTTGAATACACTTAGCTATGTCTGATCAACAAGTTTTCCTGGTGGCCTTTCAGGGAATCAATGATCAAGAATTATAATAATTACTATGTGCTAGGGACTGAGCTGATTGTTTTATACACTAATCTTACTCTGTGAGATGTTTAATATCGCTGTTCCCATTTTACAGGTGAAAAAAGTAAGGATTGGAATTTGAACAAATTGCTCAATATTACACAGGAATAAGTGGCAGAGAAAAACTCAAGAAATCTGACTCCAGAGCCTGAGAGTTCAACTCCCTGCTAAGACCTCTGTTCTAACTGTTATGACTATATAACAAGTTGCTCAAAATCCCAGTGGCTTAAAAAAATTTCATTTTGCTTACGGATCTTCATTTCGGGCTGGGATTGGTAGAGATAAGTGCCTCGGCTCCATGCAGCATCAGCCCAGGTGGCTCAGACGCTGGAAGCTGGAATCATCTGGAAACTCGTTCTTTCGCTTATCTGGCAATTAATGCTGATCGTCAGCTGGGACCTCAGCTGGGCAATTAGCCACCACACATGCACGAGGCCTCTTCCTGTGACCAGGGCTTCTGCATAATGTGGTGGCTGGCTTCCCAGAGTGAGCATCCCAGGAAAAGAAATTTCCAGGTAAAGCCATATTGCCTTTCATAACCTAGCCTTGGAAGTCAGGCAGTGTCACTTCTGCCACATTCTATCTGTCAAGGCAATCACAGATCCCTCTCAGATTCCAGGGGAGGGGAAATAGACTCACCTAGCGATGGGGAGTGGCAATGTCTGGAAGAGCATACGAGACCAGAAATATTGATGTGGTCATTTTTGGAAACACAATCTTCCACAGACCCACATATTCAGTGTGCATGCATATAAAACCTGAAATATTATATAACAGTTAGCTGTGGTTATGCTGGAGTTAATAGGGCATTTTTTTTTTAATTTTCTATGCTGTTTGGATTTTTGTAACAGGTGTGCAGAACACTATGGCAACATATTTTTCAAAGTCTAGTGTCCAATCTCAAGAACCTCATGCTGAAGGTGAGTAATACACTGACCATTGGCTTTCTTCTCCTATATCCATTCTGCCCCTTGCTGCTCTACTTTGTGCCTCAAGAGGATGACCCCTACAGATGGTGTCACCTGGATTCCTCTCCCCTCTGTCTTCTGACTGGGTTGATCCTATAGGAGCTGAAGTCAGAGGGTGAGGGGAGAGAGGGGTGGGTATCTATTCTCCCCTCCCTACCTGCCCATGGTTCTCGTGATGGCCATGTTCCCCTATAGCCCAGGGCATCTGTTGGGGAGCCCCTCTTCCATAGCTACCGGTCTCACTGGGTTCCAGTAACACTTTGCTTTACCTTGATTATTCAGAGATAATGGCTAGTCCCTGGGACACCTCATCATCCCTTATGGGTTTCCTTAATCCTCTCTATTCCTCTATAATTGTCTCTTCATTAAACTCTCTTCAGTTGAGCCCTTTAAGTGTGCTCTCTGCTCCCTACCAAGTCCCAGTCCCTGACTGATCCAATAAGGCATTGATGGAGACAAATATGCAAACAATGACATTACAGTATACTGACAGCTTTGAAAGGCATGTATAGGAAAAGCATATCTTTTCTTTTCTTTTCTTTTCTTTTAGAGAGAGACAGAGAGCATGAGCAGGGGTACCAGCAGGGAGAGAGAGATTCCCAAGCAGGCTCCGTGCCCAGCGTGGAGTGCAACTCGGGACTTGACCCCATGACCCCAAGACCATGACTCAAATCACAATCAAGAGTCAGACGCTCAACCAACTGAGCCACCTAGCACCCCAGGAAAAGAATATCGTGGTTTTAAAAGGAAGAGTCAGAGAAGTCTTCCCAAAGAAAATGACACTTAAATTGAGACAAAAAAGATGAGCCAGTGTTCACTAGTTTGTGAAAAAGAGAAGAACTTTCAATCTCATGAGATTTCCATGGATAAGGAAAGGGGCCAAGAGAGGTTAGGTGACTTAGTTGTGGCCACACAGGATGTACCATAGACTCAAGCTTTCTGCTTAATCCATCACACTACAGGACAAGTTTATATTAGTTGTATTAGTTGAGATGTTTTTGGCTGCAAGTAACCAGGAAAAAAATTACTTAAGCAGTAAGGAAAATATTTATATGATAGACTTATATAATCCTGTTATATAATAACAAGAAAACCAAGGTAAGGTAACTCCAGGGTTGATTAAATGAAATCAGATGTTCAACAAAGTCATCCAAGGATTGGAAGACTGAACACTGTTAAATCAATCCTCCTTAAATTGACTTATAGATTTAATACAATCACAATCAAATTCCCACAAAGTTTATGTGTGGAAATCATCAAGCTAATTCTACAATTTATATGGAAATACACAGGAGCAGCCTAGACTATATTGAAGAAGAACATACACTACCAGATATCAACACTTAATATCAAGCTATAGTAATTAAGTCAGTGTGGTATTGGTACAAAGATAGACAAATAGACCAGTGGAACAGAACTGAGAGTCCAGAAATGGAACCAAACATGTATGTTCATTTTATTTCCAACAAGGGTGCCACTGAAATTCAGCAGCACTGGAGAAATGGGCTATCCATACAGAACATAGGCTGCATGGGGGGAAAAAATGAATCTTTACCTCACACCATATATAAAAATTAATGTGATGTAGATCACAGACCTAAATGTAAAGGTTAAAAAGAAACAGGCTTCTCAAGGAAAATATAGAAAAATACCTTCATGATCTTAGGGGTAGGCAAATATCTCTGAAATTTGAGCACAAAAACAAACAAACAAACAAACAAAAAACCCTATACTGAAAACATTGATAATTTGGACTTCATTAAATATAAGAACTTATGTCCACCAAAAGACATTATTCTGGAAGTGAAGAAGCAATCTACAGACTGGGAGAAGATATTTGCATTCCATATATCTGACAAAGAACTTATATCCAGAATATAAATGAACACCTACAAATCAATAAGTAAAAGACAAAATGACCCACTTTTAAGAAGGGAAAGAGACTTGAACAGGCACCTCTTAGAAGAGGAAATGACCAAAATGCACTTGAAAAACTCATCAGAAAAATGCAAACTAAAACTACAACAGGGTATCACTACTCACCCACCAGAATGGACAAAATGAAAGACTGGGAATATCAAGCATTGATGAGCACCTAGAACAACTGGAAATCTCACACACTTCCGGTAGGAGTATAGGTTGGTTAAACCACTTTGGAAACTGGCAGTATCTACTAACTAAATAAAGTGTTATTTATCCCATGACTCAGCAATTTCACTCCTAGGTGTACATTCAAGAGAAATGAGGACACCTATCCACCCAAAGATGGGTACATAGAATGTTTATTGCACATTTTCCCCCCATAATAGCCAAAAACTGGAAATAGCTCAAATGTCCATCAGCAGGAAATGGATCAGCAAAATTGTGGTACCACTGGAACACTACACAGTGATTTTTTTTAAGAGATAAACTACTGGTATACATAAAAACATAAATGAATGTCAAAGAAAACATGCTGAACAAAAGAAGCCAAACACAAAATAGTAAGTACTGCATAAATCCATTTATATGAAGTTCTGGTACAATAATTTATGGAGCTAGAAATCAGAACAGTAGGTGCTAGATATTGCTGTGAAGGAGCATGAGATAACCGTCTGGAGAACCCACTGGATATGTTCTGCATCTTGATCCAGTAGTGGTTACTCAAGTGAATACATACATAAAAATTTGCCACGCTGTGTACACTTAAGGTTTGCATATTTTATTGCATGGAAATTACACTTCCAGTTTGAAAATCTGCTACCAAGGATTTTCACTCTGCCATCCTCTGTGCGTGGACTCTGTTCCCACATAAGCACAAGACTGCGGCTTCAATATCAAGGCATCGCATATAGTCAAGAATATGGCTGGGGGAAAGGGAGACCCTCTTTTCCTGTGTCTCTTTGAAAAGTAAAGAAACTTTCCGCAGATGCTTCCTCACATCTTATTGGCCACAATCTCATCACATGTGCTGACTTAACCCAACCACTGGCAAGGGAAGTAGGAGTGTCCTGATCAGAGTTTACCTTCCTCCTGGTCATATGGGAAAGAGGAAGACTTGCTGGGTCAGTGATAAATACTAAGCTCGTAGCAATCAGTTCTTGAACAAGGAACTGGGCTCACCCCACAGAGATTACCTCACAGGGATAATGCAGCATTCCATCCCTTACAACGTCTTGTTTTGTCTTTTATAATATTTTTTTCCAAAATGCATCTATCTTTGTTGTTTTTCTGTGTAGGTGATTAATGTTCATTGTAAAAGTTCAACACATAAGTGAAAACCAGCTGTAATTAATTCTCCCCCCCCCCACACTATGATAATCACTATTAAAAGTTTGATCTATGGTCTACCAGAATTTTTTCTTGACGTATATGTCACTTTATATACTTATATGATTTTTTTTCACCTAAAGAAATCGGGACACACCATATTTGTCAAATACTACCATTCGCCTACACACTGAACCCTATCATTTTCTCTGATGCAACCCTCATTATTCTTCAGGTGTCTGGCGGCCAAGTGCTTCAGGGAAAGTAGCCCCTTCCCTGGCCCCAGGGGATGAATTATGATTAGTGTGAAAGAGTAGTTCTGATCCGTGCTGCCCATCAAAAATACCTAGGGAATTAAAAGATCTATGTGAAGGAGATGCCTGGGTGGCTCAGTCGGTTAAGCGTCTACCTTCGGTCAGGTCATGATCCCAGGGTCCTGGGATTGAGCCCCACATCGGGCTCCCTGCTCGGCGAGGAGTCTGCTTCTCCCTCTCCCTCTGCCCCTCTTCCTTGCTCTCGTGCTCACTCACTCCCTTGCTCTTTCTCAAATAAATAAATAAAATCTTTAAAAAAAAATCCTGTGTAAAGCCCTAGGTGTCCCACCCCCAGAGAGATGCCCAGACCTCACAGGTATTGCTGAGAGGCAGCTGGGGTTGAGATCTGCTAGTCTCAGCTCTTGGCGATGTACCCATTCCCTGTCGGTGTGCCACTCCTAGAATGATGGCAGTCACCTGGGACCAGGAGGGGAGGAGACTCTGGAGATGGCCGAGCAGAAATGTGGAAAGAGCTTGAGTCCCTAATGATGTCATCGTGCCGCCAAATCTGACCTTCTTGAGTGAGATGATAAGATTTCATTCGCCTTTTCACCCCTTTGAGTTACATACAGCCAGAAGCTTCCTAACTAGGGTAACCATTGTTCACAATCTGCTTACAAACTTCGTTGTTTTGGGTTTGGGCTTTTATTACAGTTGTACATTTGTTGTTTGTTTGCTCCCAGCCCCCCATTCGGGTTGCTGAGGAGGATCATCTGTTAGAGGGAAGGACTTGGAACGGGTGAGGCTCTTGAGGGGCTCCAGCTTGGAACCTGAAAAGCAGCTACTCCCTCCAGATTGGGGGTGCTGTGGAGCAAAAGGGGGAGATGCTAGAATTGGGGAGGCCCAGCTCAGCTGCAGGAGTGAGGGGTCCAGGGGTTGTGCCAGATGTGGTCAGTCAGGGTCAGGAGCCCCTGCAAGGATCAGCAGGTAGGCAGATCCTGAGCCCTGGGGGACAGAAGGGGTAGAAGTGGAACGGGGGGGGCCAAGGAACCCATAGAGGTAGGAATCGGCCTTAGGGCAGCAGGGTCCCCTCCCAGTCTGGGCATATCCCATTTCATCTCACTAACCAGGTCCTAAAAAACAGATGTCCTTAATAAAAGTATCAAAAGGAAACCTATTATCATTACATTAAATGGGAAAACCTCAGAACCCTCAACAAATTTCCTGAAATTTTACTGAGGTAAAACTCAGTAAAATATATGTATGTGTGTATACACACACACACACACACACATACATATACACATATGCACATACATACATATATATGTTTTATAAAACTATCGTGTTAGGGGTGCCTGGGTGGCTCAGTCAGTTAAGTGTCTGCCTTCAGCTCAGGTCAAGATCGCAGAGTCCTGGGATCAAGTCCTGCACCCGGCTCCAGGCCCCTGCGTCTCCCTCTGCCCCTCCCCCTTGTTCATGCGCACGTGTTTTCTCTCTCTCTCTCACAAAAAAATAAATAAATAAAATCTTTTTTAAAAAACTATCATGTTAGGAGCTGGACAGTCTGGGTCACTTGGTTGACTTTTCAACACTTCTCCATGTATTTCTAATCTATCCATTTTGATTGGGATATAATGTGAAAAATTTTCTTCTACATAATTTTGTTTAAAATGTCCTAATGAGGGGCGCCTGGGTGGCCGGTGGCGCAGTCGTTAAGCGTCTGCCTTCAGCTCAGGTCATGATCCCAGGGTCCTGGGATGGAGCCCCACATCGGGCTCCCTGCTCCGCGGGAGGCCTGCTTCTCCCTCTCCCACTCCCCCTGCTTGTGTTCCCTCTCTTGCTGTGCCTCTCTCTGTCAAATAAATAAATAAAATCTTTAAAAAAAATAAAAAATAAATAAAATGTCCTAATGAATTTTAGGATCTAAATATAAATGTTTTCCTATATGAACATTTGCCCCAAAAAAGCATTGTTATTGACAGACACATCTACACTATCAGTTTGGGTATTATAACTAAGAGTCTTTCTAGTGGGAGAACATTAAGGAGGGAAATATTCTACAGGATATGCCTGAATACTCGGGAGGTTTCTCTCTCCTTACAGCTCAACCCGGTCTTTGGCAACAGTCACATAGTAAACACACCATTGTGTGCCGTAATTGACGTAAACTGTCCTCTATTGTTGGACATTTAGAATGTTTCCAATTTTTCACAACTGTAAACAAAGCTGCATTAAACATCTTTGTAAAAACATCCTTTTGTCCAATTACCTCTTTGAGATGAATTAAAACCTTGAAATGAAACTGCTGGGCTGAAGCTTCTACAAATTTAAACTTTTGATACATACTGCCACATTGCCCTCCAGAAAGGTTGTACCAACTCCACTACTTCCCCACTGCTGGAACAATGAACATGCATCACTGTGCCATGCTGGCCCACCTTGATGGAGAGGAGAATGGATGGCTCTGTTAACACAGCCTTTGGAAGCAGAGAGCTTCGTAATTCAGGTACCAATTACATTTGGAAATGAGATTAGCACATGGAATCTTCCCATTCATCTCTCTGGGAGTTTCAAGGTTCCATTCCTGGGCAGATGAAACAATAAAACAAAACTGGTGAAATGAAGTCAATGTGGAGCCAGGACGTTTATCCTGATAAATATTTTCATTTAGGACAGATTTCCAGGGCTTGCTTGGAGCTGACTTGAAGGAACATCCACAGCACACTCAGTCCCCGGTTGTTCCTCACAAGTGACCCATCCTCCCTAAAACATACACGCTGAGCCATCAGCCCCCTTCTTAAAAGTAAATCATGATGCCCCACCCAAAACGTGTTCTTGAGAAGGATGCCCAGCCTCCTAATAGAAAAATTGCAGGTGTTCCCTATGTCCTAATAATGATGACATCAACAATGGTATAAAAGTTAGCACTTACCTAACAGGGAGTTACTGTTTAACGGGTAGGGAGTTGCAACTTGGGGCTATAAGAAAGTTCTGCTGATGGATGGTGGTGATGGTTGCACAACACCGTGCATGTACTTAATGTCTTGGAACTGGACACTTAAGGATGGTTAAAATGATAAATTTTATGTTATGGATATTTTACTACAATGAAAAAAATGTAAAAAAAAAAATCCCCAACTTCCAGTTTCCAGTACAGCATGTAAGGAATTGGAAGTCATCACTCTGTCCTAACAATAAGGACAGAACTGAACAAACTGAAAAATCGACGACTCTTCTTGGATCTGTAAGAGAAATGAGGTCCCAGGGCACACAGCTGCCCCTAAAATTGGACAGACAGGCAGATACAAAGAATCACAATTTGCAGGAGCAGAAACGTCCATGGGAGCCAGCGCCAGGGCAGGAACATCTAAACGACAAATTGACAAGTTGCAGGAGGCTCAGTGTGAATAAGGCTGAGAGATATAGCCTCTAGGGGATCCCAGTCATGGGGAACCCTTATGAGTTTTTCCTCCAAGAGCTTGACCAGGTTCTCACAGTGAATATTGGAATTTCAGTGAATATGGGAGGAAAATCCCTTCATGCCTCTACCAGGGCAAGAGGAAATAAAAGAAAGCACTCTGTTCTTACCAATGCCTGCCCTCAGGAGAAACTATTTTACCAGCGCTTAACCTATTGGGGTCTTATCAGAGCCTAACTGACCTAGGGGAAGAAAACACCCAACTCCAGCACCCTCTAGCCATCTTGTCCCACATACGGGAGGGAGAAACTGAGAAATGCTTGTGAAGTCCACAGCCCAGACACACAGTGTCGTCAGAAGACTGAGACCTAATCGCAGGACGATGGCATGCTTGCCCTCCCCTATACTTTACCACCACATCACTAAAGGCCTATTTACTGGAGTTTCTTCTATCCAGTCTGGTTTTCAACAAAAAAATCACAAGGCATAGTAAAAGGCAAAACACGGTTTGAAGAGACAGAGAAAACACTAGAACCAGACTCAGACATAGCAGGATGTTGAAATGATCAGACTGGGAATTTTAAATAACTATGATTATTATGCTAAAGGCACTCATGGAAAAAGTAGACCACATGCAAGAACAGATGCGCAACGTAAGCAGAGAGATGGACATTCTAAGAAAGAATGAAAAAGAAATATTAGAGATCAAAAACCCTGTAACAGAAATGAAGTGGTGTCTGCCTCCCATCAAGACACATAACATGAGGAATTCCTCAAATAGAGCATAGGGGTTCAGATGCAGGGTGGCTTCCAAATAATAATGTCTATTCCACATATCATGTGGGTGAGGGCTGGACCAATTTAGGTACTTTGCACCCTTCTCTTGACAGACACTAGCATCTGGTGCTAAATCAGAGGGTCAAGGTGTTGCCCTGACCCCCCCACTTCCCTTTACCAAGTTCAGGTTCAAATTCATAGTATTCAGAAGAGCCTCAGTAAACCCAGCCCTAGTAGGTAACCTAAGGACAGAAGCAAAAAGAGTTTTAGCGATTGCCCTGTCTTCCCCTTTTTCTTTTCCCAGTCAGCTCACTCTGCCTTCTGCTGAGCTTTGAAGTGTAATTCGAAGGCCTGAGCTGATTTACTCCCAAGCACCTACCCACTCCAGCTCTCAGCCCAATTAACAAGCACTTTATCCTGAGACTGGGCGAGCAGGTGCTGCTGGGAGATTATTACTCAGCTCTCCAACCAGGCTGTTGGGAGAAAAGGGGCTTTTGCATCCCAAGGCAGCAGACGTATCCCTCTAAAGGAGATGAGCGAGGTGGGCAGAAATTTGGGGAAGCACCAAGGGGTCACCCAACCCAGACAGACGGTTGGGGGTCAGGGAAGACTTCCTAGAAAACCAGTATTTCAGGTAAGTCTGGAAAGAGGAGGGGGAATTAACTCTACCAACAAGGGAAAGGTGCTCCCAGTCAAAGTACCTGTGTGTACAGAGCCCAGAGGCGTGAGAAGGCAAAATACATGCAGGGAACAAGCCCAGGGAGAGAAATTAGAAATCTAGTCAATAAGTGGCCCAGCCCTTAGAGCATCTCAGATTCCCCCCAGAGAATCTGATGTGTTCGTTCTACCCCAGTCATGAGTCTGTATGCACACCTATGCAGAATCTGGCACCCACTGTCAAGGACAGCAAGGATCCCAGGTTGAGGATCCTTTCCGTAAGTCAACCCTTCAGTAGCAGCTGCCCAAACAAGCCCAGAGAAGGCCAAAGTGGCAATTGCAGCAAAGCATTGCCTCTGCAACCTTTTCTTGCCTCTCTCTCATTCACTGGAAAACTTAGTGACTAATCATCTTTATTTCAAAGGGAGGCAATCACTGAAAGCTTTACAAGCATGGAGAAGGTTTGACAACCGACATGTTTCACTGTAGGGCAACTGAGTGTCCAGCTAGACTTCATGAGAAGTCCTGGATGGCACAATTGCAGGTCTTTTCTCTGGGGCAGTTGGGTTTCTTCATAAAAGGAAGCTCTACGTCACTGCTTGGGGCAGGAGAGGGGCAGGGGATGTTGCTGAATGAGCCTACATGCAAATATTCTGGAACTCCGCTGGGAAGGGCAGGGGGTGTCATCATTCAGAATGTAGCTTTTTAGGCAACCCCTATGTCTAGTTCAGCACCCTCTCTCCCATTCCCATAAGCTGGGACTGTGGTCATGAAAGCAGGAACCTCTCTGGTTAAAATTTTCCCGAGATTAAACCCCTGAGGAAAGAAGCACCTCTCAACAAGGGGTCAAAGTGCCCCATGACAAAGAATTTCCATCAGTCCTCTTGTTTTTGGCACCCTCCCTTGCCTCCACGTCCTGCAAAACCTCGTTCTGCCAATTCCAGAACCTTCCAGGATTCTGGGGTGAATTGGCTGTCCGTCAATATATACCCCTCCTTAGGCAAGATGGTGGACCCTCCTCCATTCTGCCAAATCTTTTGTCATTCCCCAACCCAGTTTCTGTCTTCATGTATTGTGTTTCACAGTTAGAGATGTCTCCTGGTCTCATCAAAGATGGAAGGGGTGTTTGCATTTCTTCGTATTGTCTGAAGTGGATTCAATGAGAAGAGAACAAGATAGAAAGAAAACCCAGCTGTTCTTGAATATACTTAACACTACTGAACCGCACACTCACACATGGTAAAAATGGTACATGTAATGTTGGGTGGTTTTTTACCACAATTAAAAACAAAAATGAAACTTAGCCGTCTTAAAACCAGAAGTCTCCCCATTGAGTTTTCTATGGATTTTGAAAACCAAACACAAGAAGCCATTTCCTTGAAAACCTATTTACATGTAGACGTGAATATTTTGATTCCTTCTATACAAGACAATTACTGGGAATACCTACGCAGTGGTTCTCAAAGTGTGTTCTCCAGATCAGCAGCAGCAGCATCACCTGGACACTTGTAAGAAATGCAACACCCACCCCCCAAAAAGAAATGCAAACTTCTAGGCCCTACCCCAGACCTACTGAATCAGAAGTTCTACAATGTGTGTTTCAAAGCCCTTCATGACTAAATATTGAGTATCAGCTTTGTAACAGCTGATACATAAAGTCTGAGAACCACTCATCTAGAGCAATGTGGGGGGAAAAAAGAATGAAGCCAATATAGGCTGACCATCAAAGGAAAGGTCTAACTCCATAACATGGATAAAATGTAAAGGAAATAGTGAAATGGGGAACGAAAGCAATTCATTGGGTGCCTTCCATGCATCAGGTACCATGCTTGCCAGGTTAGGTACTTATTTAATCCTCAAAGTTTCCTTGAAAAGAAAGAATTATTCCACCTATTTTGTAGATGAGAAAACTGAGGCTTAGGGAAAGTAAGTAACTTAGCTAGTTAAGAAGGATTTCAACCACAGCCTGCCTGACTCCTTAGGTCCAATGAGGACAGAAAAGAAAACAAGGTTTTTTTCTCTGCTTGGTAAAGCCTATTCATCCTCCAAAGCAGAACTCAAATGTCACCTCCTCTGGGAAGTCTTTAAGAGAACTGCCTCACTCAAAGTTAACCTTCCCATAGCACTTTGCACATACCTGTCTTGGAGGACATCATATATTATTACAGAAGTTCTCAAATCTTTGGTCTCAGGATCCCCTAGAAATTATTGACATTCGAACCTTGACCTAAACCTCACAGTTTATGCAAAAATTAACTCAAATTTTTTCATCAAAAAAGGATTAGATGTAGAATGAAAACTACACAACTTTTTTTTTTTAAGATCTATTCCTTTATTTAAGAGAGAGAGAGATAGAGCAGAGGGAGGGGTAGAGGGAGAGGGAGAATACTCAAGCAGACTCCCCACTGAGTGTGGAGCCTGACACAGGGCTCGATTCCAGAACCCTGAGATCATAACCCCAGCCGAAATCAAGAGTCAGCCACTCAACCAACTGAACCACCCAGGCACCCCACACTATACAACTTCTGGGAGGAAAAAAAACTTAAAAAAAAAAATCTTTGTGACCCAAGGCTGCATGAAAAGTTCTTAGTAAAAGTACGATTCATAAAAAAATAATAAGTTGGATCATGCAAAATGAAAATCTTTTGCTCCAAGAAAGGCCCTGTAAAGAGGACAAAAGCGGGGGGTGCCTGGGTGGTTCAGTCGTTAAGTGTCTGCCTTCGGCTCAGTTCATGATCCCAGGGTCCTGGGATCGAGCCCCACATCGGGCTCCCTGCTCGGCGGGAAGCCTGCTTCTCCCTCTCCCACTCCCCCTTCTTGTGTTCCCTCTCTCGCTGTGTCTCTCTGTCAAATAAGTAAATAAAAGCTTTAAAAAAAAAAAGAGGACAAAAGCACTGGGAGAAAATATTTGCAAACCACATATCTGACAAAGTACTGGTATCGAGAATACGTAAAGAACTCTCCAAACCCAAGAGTGAGAGCAAACAATCCAGTTAGAAAATGGGCAAAGAACATGAATGGACATTGCACTGAAAAGGATATACAGATGGCAAGTAAGCACATAAAAATATTTTCAACATCATTAGCCATCAGAAAATGCAAATTCAAATCATAATGAGCTATCACTACACAACTATCAGGATGACTAAGACAAAACACAGTGATAATACCAAGTGCTGGCGGAGATGCGGAGAAACTAGATCACTCATAGATTGGAATGTAAAATGATACAGCCACTCAGGAAAAAAAATTGTGATGGCTTCTTACAAAATGAAATATGCTTACTGTACTACCCAGCAATTGTATTTGGGGGGTATTTACCCCAGACAAGTAAAAACTTCTGATCACTCAAAAACCTGTACATGAATGCTCATGGCAACTGTATTTGCAATAGCCAAGAACCAGAAACGATCCAAATGTCCTTCCCCAGGGGAACCATTCAGTAAACTGTGGTGTGTCCACACCACGGAACACCACTCACCAAAGCAAGGGGTACACTCTGGATACACACAACACCTGAGATGGATCTCAAGGGAATTATGCTGAGTGAATAAGCCCATCTCAAGAGGTTACATAATGTATTATTCCATTTATAGAATATTCTTGATGACAAAATTATATAGAGGGAGAACAGCGGTCCAGGAAGGGAGAGGGAGGGAGGTGGCTGTGGGTACAAGAGGGTAGTAGGAGAGATCACTGAGTTGGAATTGTTGTACATCTTGACTGTGGTGGTGGACACACAAATCTACGCATGCGATAAAGTGGCATAAATTAAACACACACACACACAACCGGTGGGATCTGGATAAGGGAGTTGGATTATATCATTGCCAGACTCCTGGTCGTACTGAAGTTACGCAGGATGTTCGCCATCAGGGGAAACTGGGTGAAGAGTACACAGCCTCTCTCTGCAGTCTTTCTTACAACCCCATGTGAACCTACCGTGATCGCAAAGTGAAAAGTTAAAAAAAAAAAAAAAAAGTATTGAGGACTGAAAGAGATTTTGTTCCTGTGGACCATATTAATTGGTATCTGCTATATTAGAGATTAAAATGGAGATATTTTTAGGTATTTATTACCTTTAAAACAATAATAAGCCCATCTTATGTTAATACAGACAAATCTTTCTTTATGAAATATATTTTTTGAAAAATAGTGAGAAGAGTGACACCATTTTACAAATTTACACATTCTCTTTAATGTCTGGCTTCACAGACAACTAATTCTCCTGTCTGCTTCTGCATTATAATATGTTATGATAACAGACATCATACAGTTTCTGGAAAATTCCACCGTACACATAAGAAAAATTAAGAGTGAAAAGGGCAAATAATGTCTTAGTGTTACTATGAAAATAGTTTTGGCCTCATGGATCCCCTCAAAGGGTCTCAGGGCCCCCCAGCAGTCCTGGGACCACACTTTGGAAATTCTTGCATTATTGTAATCATTCTTTCATACATTTGCGCCTGCACTTAGTGAGGACAGGGAGAACATCTTTTTCATCTTTGTATTCCAAGCACCTTATACAGTGCCTGGCAAAAAGCTGATACCCAATAAATATTTGATGAACCAATGGAATATTAACAACTTGTTAGCCCTTTGAGGGGGCGAGAGAGAGCACCAATCTGATTGACAATATAGGCTTTAGACTTTTTAGTTCTGAGTCAGAATAAAGGTCAGAGTGTTCTGGCATAGCTTGGTCCCAAAGAACAAACATCGTTCTGAGAAACCAGGAGCCTCCTGGGGCATGAAACATGGGTTTGCAGTGACTGAGTGGTCTTTTGAGAAAGGTCTCACTGTGTCACCATTTCTCACAAGTTTTGACCTTGAGGCCTCTCCACACCATTCAGAACAAACACGGGAAGATGGGGGCTTCATGGGTTGTGCAGAGACATAATGAATTCTTTCTCCTCTTTATTATCCTCCTACACCTAACCCCCAGGTCATCCCCAAAGCACCCACTGGTGGCCAGTCTCAGTCCACTTGGTCCACAGCCATCCTGGGAAGAGAAAAACAGTTCTAACCACCATTCCAGATTACAAATTTGTTCTCATTTCTCATCCAAAGAATTCACCAAAGCACAATTTAGCAGGGAGCACAGAAAAACAGCCGAAGCTGACTTAGAGTTACCACTGAAAGATGTTCGTTAGAGTCCACTCTGCTTCAAACACTGAGCCAGACCTGTGGAATATTCCGCCATGACAAAGCTCATGCCCCTCCCGCCCCCCAACCCCCCGGCCAAGGAACTCCTGCTCCAGTGGAGATGACTTGAGTCTACGCTAGGCAGCAACCAGGGCTCTGAGGTGGAGAGAGAAACCATCTCTCCTAAGATCAGGGAAAGGAAGTGCATTTGATTTTGTCCTTGAAAGGAAGGAGAGGGCTGTTGCCAGGCAGATGGTGGATCAGCACACTGGAAGGTAGCACATTAGGGAAGATAGTTGTGTTCACACAGACCTCAAGTAATGGTGGCCTAATAAAATGGAAGCTTCTTCTTTTATCACAGTCCAGTCTTAAGTGGTCTAGGGCCCCTACGGTGTCAGGGACCCAGGCCCCTTCCCTCCTGATGCTCCACCATACCCGAGGCCCAGCCCTCATCTGTTTACATGGTTCCAAACCATCATGCCTGTATTCCAGCCGGTGGAAATGGGCAAGTGGAAGGGCAGACATGTTCTTTCCTTCTGGGGGCACAAGTAGGGAATTGCACACTCCACTTCTGCTCACATCCCATGGGTCAGAACATAGTTGCAAGGGAGGCTGGGAAATGGGATTTCAAAATGTGAGCTTCTGTTGCTCCGTAGAAATTGGGGGACAGCTAAGCGTTTCTGCTCCCAAACACAGAGGTGAGAAAGTGCAGGGAGGTTTGAGGAGCCAGTAGCTGGGTGTGTTTAGAAGTTGCGGGAAGGAAAAGGAAAGGGGAGTGAGGGGCATATGATGAAGAGGGGCCCCTTCATTCTGTAAGTCAGTGCTGCCCAAACTGGTGTGCCCATCAGCATCACCGGATGGCTTTGTTGAAGCCCGAATGCTGAGCCCCACCTCCAGAGAGTCTGATTCAGCAAGTCGACGGTGGGGCCCGAAAACACACATTGCTAATCAGTCCCAAGTGCCGCTGGTGCTGCTGATCCAGGAACTTCGAGAAAGGTGGGGGTGACAGAAAGTTTGAAAGAGAAGAATGAGATGACAAGGTCTGTATTTCAGAAAACGTGTTCTGTGCAGCGGCAGGGAACGAGCTGTACCGAGGCCTCCTGGAGCACTGAAGCTGCTCACCCTCTTGATCCTCAGTGTTTCTGAGAAATCTCACTCGAGAAAAACAGGGAGGATAAAGAGCCTGCAAAGCAGAGGTCACAGAACTCCAGTGCTCAAGGGTCGCTCCCTACCTCCTGGCGGGCCTGATGGTGTCGCTATCAACCTGGACCCACCAGTTCTTTGCATTGTATGCAGAAGCCTGGATATGGGTGAGGGCAGGCAAGTAAGTCCCTTTCCTCCCTGGACCCGGGTTTCTCCACCGGTAAGAATCATGAGGATCATTTACCTATCCGGGTGCCAAGGACCGTCAGATGGCACAGATCAAAAAGCTGGACAATGTCCCGAGACTGTGGGGACTCACCGACCCACTACCCCGTGGGTTGGAGAGTAAATTGGACTCCCCATGAAAGGCAATTTGACAACCAAATCAGAATTTAAGATGCCTATGCCCTTTGACCCAACAGCTTCATTTCCAGGAAATAAGCCTATAGATACACTCATGTTTATGTGCAAAAGACAGGTTATTCAATGCCCAGTGTTTGTACTGGCAAGAGGTAGGAAACAACCTAAAAGTCACCCACAGGGGGCTGGTTAAATAAACCATGGTGCTTCCACAAACGGAATAATGGGCAGTCCTTAAAAATAAGCTAGATCTAGGGGTGCCTGTTTGGCTCAGTAGGTTAAGCGTCTGCCTTCGGCTCAGGTCATGATACCAGGGGCCTGGGATCGAGCCCCACATCGGGTTCCCTGCTCAGCAGGGAGTCTGCTTCTCCCTCTCCTTCTGCCCCTCTCCCTGCTCATTCTCTCTCTCTCAAATAAATAAATAAAGTCTTAAAAAAAAAAAGAAAACAAACAAAAAATAAGTTAGATCTATGAGCCAGTTTATCTATCATAGATAGATGATAAGGATGAGAATGATGATGATGATGATGATGATGGATTGAGATAGATATATGTATGTCTGTGAATCTCCCTTTCTCATATACATATATATGATATGTGTATGCACCTCATATGAGATATATATATATATGATACATATATGGCTAGGGGCTAAATACTGTCATGATATGCTGCCATTTAAAAAAATATACATGTGTCAAGAAGATCACACACACACACACACACACACACACACACACACACGCACATGTACCAGGTATATATGCTTACATATCTCTGGAAGGATTTGGAGAAACAGGTTGCCTTTCAGGATAGGAATTGGAATGGAAGTCTAGGTCGAGAAGGAAACTTACTTCTCATTGTAACATTTGTTTGTTTCAACTCTCAGTATGCATCATTTATTTAAATAAACATACAAGCAATGCCTTGTGCTTTACTTGCTTCATCTCACTATATCTTCAGAATAACCTAGAGGGGAAGTACTCTTACTATTCCCAAGGCACGGGGAGATTCACTCATTTGGGGGAGGGATGTGGGGGTGGAAGGAGCCTTGATGTATAAGGTTTGCCAATTCCCATGGGGTAAATTCTCCCACCGTGGCTAATTTCAAGCTGCCAATGTGATGTCACCGAGCAGAGCTGGGAAGAGATACAAAGGATCAGCTCTCATGGGTCCGCAGGAACCAGCTCCAGCACACACCTGTAATGGACCCTTGCACTCAGAAGGAAGGCAACACCAACTTCCCACTTCAAACCTGAAACGGTCGCCTTTCAAGAGCAAAACAAATATAAGTAAATATATCACTTCAGGACCTAAGAGCAGCTTCCAGGGATCTTTAGACATAGATGCCAGAGCATTTATTTATAGTGTAAATAACCTGCCTTGTTCTGCAATGGATTTGAAACAGAAACCCAGAAATTAAAATTAAGCATCTGGGTTTTATATTTGCAAATTGCTCTGCCATTCTCTTTATGAAATACTGCACACAGCTATACAAGCAGAAGGCAATAAAAGAATAATAAATTAATCAGTGTTAGCATTCTGTCAACACAGCCCCACAGACTTACCAGAGCCAGCCATCTAAATTAGGAAGTTGGTTTAGAAACTTTTCCAGTGCTTTAATGGGAGAGGTGGCGGCGAGAGGGCCAGATACACTTGGATTTGAGTTGCGTTCTGGCTCTGTCATCTGCTAGGCACCTTGGGTAAGTCACCTTACCTTCTGCGTCTCAATTTATACACGTGTTAAGTGAGGATAGTGGCACCACACGGATTTGCACAGACAGATTCACCACGTTTAATAGGTGAGGTTAACATGTGGTAAGTACCTGGACATAAGGCAGGGTGTTTATCCCTAAAAATTAGTCCACGGCATAAAGTGAGAGTTGCCTTATAGTTAAGTTCTTACAAAGGCTTACAGAATGTTATGTATTCCCTAGCCTCTCAATTACTTGATTTTAAGCAACAAAGTATCTTGGAGGAAGACCAATTTATAGAAGTCACCCAATGGAAGTGATTTCAAAAAAAAAAAGCAAACAATCTTTGATACAGATATAGTCATTATCCTGGGGGTTGGCCTCACACCCCGTATAATGAAGCCAGCCTTCTAAAGATGACTTTAAAAGCAACAAATTAAATGCTAGGATGTTGTGATCGCAAATATAAACCGTTAGGACAAATGGAAAAACAACAGTGTCCTAAGATCAAGTGAATCAGGACTTCGAGGTTAAAATCTTTCAGCAAGAGAATCAATACAGGCTCAAAAAGTGCTGCATCACACACAATTTCAATAGGAGTGAAATTTATGTGATCTAGAAAGTGAGTCGGGTGATTCAGAAACCATCCCTGGTAATAATAAGGATCCTAAAATCAAAGATGCACAGGAAGAGATGGAATAAAACTGTTTTGTAAAATGTGAGAGTGGAAAAAAAACAGTATTTCTCAATTAAGATATTATTTATTAATATACTATATATTTAAATTTATTTAAATAATATATTAATCTTGAAAGTATGTGCATACCTAAAGTAATAAATGTTACACATAGACATTTGATTATTTCATCTACAGCCTTAAGAATTGATATATTTGAGTTGGTCCCCCCAAATATTTTCCTTTTTGCAATCTTCTTATTGTGAAAAATGGGAGGGTCGCCTTATATTTAGGGCTACCAAATATGGAGAGAAGTATGGGCAAGCACTTAAAACCCAACATAGCTCCGTGCAATTTGCGACAGATACTGTTAGGGTTGTTAATACTATTTTTTATTATGATTGTTGCACCACAGGCTGGGCTCTTTGGTTGTGCTCCTCAAAGCACTTACCTGGATTGGAATTCCCTGATCTTCTACTCCCTAGCTGTGTGATCTTGGGCAAGTTGCCTAACCTCTCTGCGCCTCATCTGTAAGAGAGAAATAATAGTAGTACCTCTCAATAAATTAGTATATGTAAGAAGTGTTTGAACCAGTGCCTGGTAAGTGCTTCTTTAATGTTATTACCATTACATTCACCAACGGAGACCTGTATTTTTAAACATGGCGGGTTTCCTCACAATGCAGTGAGATTTTATCAGCAGGGAACTTGTCTTGCTCTTCCAGATCCCCAGCTCACACAGAAGGCCAAGTGCCCAGTAAATGTTGGCTGGACCAATAATGAGTTCTCTAGAGAGAGGAAGGCAATGTGTCATGTCGGGGGCCCAGCACAGCAGCTGGCTCCCAGTTGCTGCAATGGATAACACTTTGAGGTTGATACCTAGGGTGCAGCCTCATTCCTCACTGGGCAACTAAAATCGAAAGTAAAATTACAATGCAACAGAGCTGGGCAAAACTGTAGACTGGAATTGGTACAACAACTATGGAAAACAGTACGAAGTTTCCTCAATAAATTAAATAGAGACCTACCATAGGATCCAGCAATTCTGCTTCTGTGTGTTTATCCAAAGGAAACTAAAATGCTAACTCGAAAAGATATGTGCACCCCCATGTATATGGCAGCGTTATTTACAACAGCCAAGATATAGAAAAACCTGAGTGTCGTGTCCGTCAATGGATGAATGGATAAAGAAAATGTGATATACATATATAGGAATATATATATTATATAGAGGAATATATATGTTATAGATAGATAGACAGAGAGACAGACTGACAGACAGATAGATAGATAGATAGATAGATAGGAATATTACTCAGCCATAAAAGGAATGAGATCTTGCCATTCGTGACAATGTGAATGGAATTTGAAGGCATTATGCTAGTGAAATAAGCCAGAAAGAGAAAGACAAATACTGTATGACCTCACTTATATGTGGGAACCTAAAAAAAGAAAAAACAAAACCCCTCAACAACCCAAGCTCACAGATACAGAAAACAAAGTAGTGGTTGCCAGAATCAGGCAGCTAGGTGACGTGAGTGAAGGGGGTTAAAGGTTCACATTTTCCGTTATAAAATAAATAAGTCCTGGGGAGGTCATGCACAGCATGGTGACTATAGTTAATAATACTGTATTACATATCTGAAAGTTGGTAAGAGTAAATCTTGAAAGTTGTCATCCCAAGAAAAATAATGTTGTAACTATGTATGATGATCGATGTTAACTAGACTTGTTGTGGTGATCATTTCATTATACATACAAATAGTGAATCCTTATGTTGTACACCTGAAGCTAATATTATGTTATATGTCAATTATATCTCAATTTTTTAAAAAAAAAGGCTATAACGGAGCCTGGGTGGCTCAGTCGTTGGGCGTCTGCCTTCGGCTCAGGTCATGATCCCGGGGTCCTGGGATCGAGCCCCACATCGGGCTCCCTGCTCTGTGGGAAGCCTGCTTCTCCCTCTGCCTGCCACTCCCCCTGTTTGTGTGTTCTCTCTCTCACTCTGACAAATAAATAAATAAAATCTTTAAAAAAATTAATTACCAAAAGACATACATTAAAGTTCAAATTATACAAAAATGTTGAAAGTAGAAGAATCACCTAAAGGGAATTCTTGGCATCTAGAGTATTATTTATCTAAATGTTCCTTTATGGATGCATGAAACTAACATGTAAGTACACAGACTGTATCATGTGATGGTTTAAGACCACGAATCAGATGTGCTCGGGGTTTAAAATCTAGCTCCGCCTTTTTAGTGGCATGGCCTTGAGAAAATCACATAACCTCTCTGTGCCTCAGTTTCTTTGTATTTTTTAACATTTATTTATTTATTTATTTATTTATTTATTTATTTATTTGAGAGAGAGAGCTCAGCAGAGGGAGAGGGAGAAGCAGGCTCCCCGCTGAGCAGGGAGCCCCACGTGGGGCTTGACCCCAGGAAGCTGGGATCATGACCCCAACCAAGCAGAAGGTGGATGCTTAACCCTGACTGAGCCACCCAGGCACCCCTGTGCCTCAGTTTCTATGGAGAATGGAGATGATGAAACCCACCCTCTAGGCTTATTGGAATAATAAGTCTAAAGAGAGCATTTAGGATAGCAACAAATACAGAGACACAACTCAGTGAAGATTAGCAGTTATGAATTTACGAATATATGTTAAAACAAAATATGAAGTCGCACTATAGATCCTAGTTTACATTTGCTTTTTTTTTTATGTAACAGTATGTTGTGACTAGTTCCCTGCTAGTACATACAGAGCTAATTCCTTCTTTTTGATGGCTACATTATATTCAAATGCATATGTAACTAATCCCCTGTCTCTGCTACCTGAGTATTTCTAATATTTTACTATTAAAAATAACCACAATAAAAATCCTCATTGCACATATATTGCTCCATCCTTGGGGACGTATTTCTATAGGATAAGTTCTAGAAATGGAATCTCTGGATCCAAGTATATGAATTTTTAACTATATTAAATAAACAATGAGTTATCAAATTTCCTTCCTAAAGGCTGTATCCTTTACACTTTGATCAGCAAGTGTATTTTGTCACCTTGTGGCTGTATACATTTCAACCTGATCGCCCAACCATTTATTTTGAATGTCCCAGTCGTTAACAGGATCAGGGACTTTGCCCTGCTACTTCTGCATTATATTCCCTTATCTTTCCAAAAATCATAAACAACTCCTAAGAACCTAGTAAATAATTTTGTGCAGCAAATGTTCAGGTACATAGCCTGGAAGAGAATTTTTATACTATTCCCAGATGAGACAGGAAGAAAGGTTGGAATTTCTGATCCTTTTCAGTGGCCAGTAGGAAGAACATGTGAAATTAGAACAATCCATTAAGTTTGGGAAACGGTACCGGTTATCTGCTTCCATCTTTGTTTTCTGTGACTTGGACCCTCGTTAAAGAGACAAGAGGCCGCCTTTGCTGAGTCTTGCTGGGGACCAGAGCCTCTAGTGCAGAGTCCCCAGGGTGTGATTTGAGTACTAACTACTTGCAGCTCTTCTGATGCCTTTAGGTAACATAGGTCAACAGGAGGGCGTCAGAGCCAGAAGCTGAACAGCGCCACCAAGAGGACAGGCTGCTTCAGTGGTAGCTAAATCCCATGCCCACTTTCATTTTTAATTCAGATTCTAATCCAAGTAATAAATATACATAATGGTTAAGAGTTAGTTACTACTACAAACTAGATCCTATGACAAGGCTTATAAGAAGAATTCCACCTCCAAGTCTCATCCATGAGGCCATAACTCATTCTGTGGTTGTCTCTTCAAACCTGATTATGGTGGCACTTCCAATATTTTTTAATTTTAGGCTTTTCTATTAACTTACAGCTATGGAGAATAAGAATTTAGTTTTCCTCTCTCTCTACACACACACACCCTCTCCAATTTTCCCCAAATAATTATCGCATAATTTTTGGTTAAATCAATGTGCTGTTTTTACATTACAATGACAATGTAATATTATTTCCAGCTAAGTGTTGTAGTTATGATTACAATGTTTTTCTTATAAATCGTTTTTGTTTTCTTGGCTTTAATAATCACTGTGTGTCTTATTTGCTTAGTTTTCTCTGTAATAGTTCCAATCCATCTCCTAATTCTTTGCCAGAATGCCAATCCTTTATAATGGTCTCAGCTTTGTGCTCAGTCTAGGGGCAGCATAGTGTAATGTTGTGGTTCTCAAAGCGTGGTCAGTCCCTAGACCAGCAACTGTAACAGCATCACCTGGGACCAAGCTAGAGATGCAAATGATCGAGCCCTACCCAAGACTTACTGATTAGCTGCCACTCTGGGGCTGGGGTCCAGCCGTCTGTTTTTTTAACCAGCCCTCCCGGGGATGCCAGTGTGCACTCAAGCTTGAGAACACCTGTACAAGGATTAAGAGCTTGGATGCCCAAACCCAAGGCTGCCGGGGGTTCGGATCCCAGCTATTGCACTCGTTTGGGATGGAACGGCTTTCAGGGCCCAATCTTTCCATTCACTAAATGGGGACAAACCGTCTCTCCCACATAGTTGTTGTGAGCTCCTTGGTGTTGGGCAGTGTAACAAGCTTCAGTTTTCCTGGGGGATGCCCCTCCTGGAGCCCAGTGAAACCCATTCCAGTATGGGAGGGGAGTGCAAGCTGGCTGCAGAGCCTCCCCAGGCCTTCCTGGGTCTCCTACTCAGAATATGCCCTCCTTCAAGGCACCCACCTCGAGCCTCCGTCCTTCAGCACCTCCACAGCCCTCCGAAGTGAAGTCCCCTCTTCTACCCCTGTAGGAGCCTCACCTCCCTCTGCTACAACCACCAATTCGCAGCATTCTCTGCCAGAGCCCCCTGCCACCCAGCCCCACCCTCCCTCCTCATCCCCCTCTCACTCTCCCCCAGCCCACTAGAGCCATCTCATGCCCCTCCCAGCTTCCATTCCTTCCACACTCCTCCGCTCCACCCAACCTTCCCCTCCTGGGCCAGAGCTCCCCATTTTCCCATGGAACCACCCCCATGGCTGCCCCTGGGGCGTTCTCCTCCCCGTGAAATCCTGGGATGGGCAGGGAGCATCACCACTCTGCCTTCTCCCTCTGGACAGTTCTCAGAGTAACAACATCTGTGAGCCTCAATTTTCCTGCTCCTTCGCTTTCTGTGGTGCTCCGTATATCACAAAGGCTCAGTAAACCCCAAGTCCTCATCACCACCCACAAGTTGCTGCCTCACCACTAGCCCACCACATCTCTCTCTCCCTATCTCCTGCTTGTCTTCCTCCATTCCCTGCGCTCCAGCCACACCAGCCTCCTTTGCACTTGCTCTTGCTCCTCTGACACAAATGCTCTTCCAGTAGATAGGCATTTGGCTGACTCTTACTTCTATCAGGTCTCTGCCAACCGTCACCTCCTTGGAGAGGTGTTCCCAAATCACCATTCTCAAACAGCACCTGCTCTGTCCCTTGCTATCCCTTTACAAACTGCTTTAGTGTCCTGTGCAGGACTAATGTTATTTAGGACCACGCAATTCCATTACATCTTTAAAAACCTTTTTTTTTTTTTAAGATTTTATTTATTTGACAGAGAGAGAGCAAGCGAGAGAGAGCACAAGCAGGGGGAGCAGCAGAGGGTGAGGGAGAAGCAGGCCCCCCACTGAGCAGGGAGCCTGATGTGGGGCTCGATCCCAGGACCCGGGGATCAAGACCTGAGCCGAAGGCAGACTCTTAACCAACTGAGCCGCCCAGGCGCCCTCCATTATGTCTTATGTTCTATGTCAGCCCCTCAAAGGCAGGGGCCTGCTGGAAGGGCATAGACCTCACTGCTGCCCCTCCCTTTTCCTTCATTTCTTCTGTCACTAAATGTTGGGCTCCAGTCATGTGCCTGGCACCATCTGAGGCTCTGGGGATATGGAGGCAGGCAGACGTGCTGACAGAGAAAGGCGTGGAAGGCTTGCCATAATTTTCACATAAATGCTTACCCTGGGGAGGGCTGAGCAGGAAAGGTAGAGTAAAGAGTCAGGGGTCTCAGGTCCAATCCTAGCTGGGCAACCTCCTCCCTCCTCAGTCTCTTCATCTATAAAATGGGGCTAATGATAGTAACCACCTCACGGGATTGGCACGAGAATACTTTAATTCCTGTGGCTGACAGACAACTTTAGTAGCTGTTGGCAATTGATTAAAATAAGAAGAGGGTTCCTTCTGTAACTTAAGAAAAGCCATAATGAAGGGGGAAAAAAATCAGTCAAGCCACCAACGTTTCAAGCAGCCCAGCCCTTCTCACACACACAAAGATTTATGTTCCTCATGGTCCTCCCAGAACATCAGATCCAATCTCTCTTCTAAGACTCAGGTTGGGGGGGGGTGGGGCGCCTGGGTGGCTCAGTTGGTTAAGCATCTGCCTTCGGCTCAGGTCATGATCCCAGGGTCCTGGGATCGAGCCCCGCATCGGGCTCCCTGCTCAGCGGGGGGCCTGCTTCTCCCTCTCCCACTCCCCCTGCTTGTGTTCCTTCTCTCTCTTTGTCTTTGTCAAATAAATAAATAAAATCTTAAAAAAAAAAAAAAGACTCAGGTGGGATCAGTAGCTGGGAGAAAACGGGAGAAAACTCCATTGGCCTTGCTCACCTCTGGGGCCAGTAATGGCGGGAACCAGGCCAGCACCATGCAGCTTTCCATCCTTGGAAGCTCTGAGTAAAGATACAGGTGCTCGTGGTGTGGCAGGATTTTGGTGGGTTTTTTTTTTTTTTCACCTTTTAAATAAACTTTATTGCAGTATAATCTCCATACAATAAAATTCCATCACCCAGAAAATGCTCTTGTGCCCCTCAGCAGTCAACTCCGACCCCAAAGATAACCATTGATACATTTTCTGCCGCCACAGATCAATGTTGCTTGACTTTATATTAATGGAATCACACAGCATGGACTCTTTTTAATCCATTTTTTACAGCTTTAACGAGGTAAAGCTGTAAAACTGATGTACATAAACGGCACCTATTTAAAGTGTAGAGTTTAAAGTGGCTTTAACACATTCCCCAGCCCCAGAAACGATCACGAGATAACTTCCAGATAATAAACATATCCATCAGCCCCAAAAGTTGTCCTCATGTACCTGCCTCCCCACCCCAACTACTAATCTGCTTTCTGTCACCGTAAATTGGTTTGCGTTTTCAAGCACTGTAAACAGAATCATGTAGTCTGTACTCTTCTGTGCCTGGTTGCTTTCATTCAGCATGATTATTTTAATTCAACCATGTTGTTGTATTCCTCCCCAGCCCCCCCAGCCCCCACTCCGGCAGCATCTCACCGTGTAGGAAGACCCCAGTTTGGTTATCCATGCACTTATTGGTGAACATTAGAGTGTTTTTACAGTTTGGGATTCTTACGGAAAAAGCCACTATAAGCTTCTTATGAAAGTGTATTTGTGAAGATAAATTTTCATGTATCTTGGGTAAATACCGAGGCATGGAGGTGCTGGGCCATAGGGTAGATGTATATTTAACTTCATAAGAAACTGCCAAACTTTTTTTTTCCGAAGTGGTTGTACCACTTTACACACTCACCAGCCGGCTGAAGTTGAACAGCAAGCTTGTTCCTGTCTCACGGCTTCTATACTTCTTCCTGCTTCCTTAATGTCTTAGCACTAGTTTTAGCATGGCTGGCTTCAGGTCCCCCCAAATTCATATGTTGAATTTATAAGCCCCAGTAGCTTAGAATGTAACATATTTGGAGATAGGTCTTTAAAGAGATGATGAAGGGGCACGTGGGTGGTTCAGTGCCTTAAGCCTCTGCCTTCCGCTGGGGATCTCGATCCCAGGGTTGTGGGATAGAGCCCTGTGTCAGGCTCCCTGCTCAGCGAGGAGTCTGCTTCTACCTCTCCCTCTGTGTGCTTGCTCCATCTCTCTCTCAAATAAATACATAAATCTTAAAAAAAAAAACTAAAGAGATGATTAACACAAGCCCATTAGGGTGGGGCCCTAATACAATATGACTTGTGTCCTTACAATAAGAGGAAAAGATAACCCACACAGAGGAAAGACCTTGTGGGGACACAGTCAGAAGGTAACCACCTTCAGGCCAAGAAGAGAGGTCTCCGGGGTGAAACTAAACCTGCCAACACTTTGATATTGGACTTCTAGCCTCCAGAACTGTGAGAAAATGAATTTCTGTTAAGCCACCCAGTCTGTAATATTTTGTTATGGTGGCCCTCGCAAACCAACACAGAGGACTTCCCATCACCATTTTGCAACCATTATAGTAATAATTGATTCAGGCAAGAATCATCAATGAACGCTAAAACCAGTGGGCAGAGAGTGAGATGAAAAACAGGATAGTCTCAAAATATCTTCCCCCAAGATACTTATTAATTACAAAGGGAAAAACAGCAACTTTTCAGTGGAGTACGTTGGCGGACATCATCTTAACCAAATGATCAAAGTTAATATCACTAATTTTGGGACAAACCAAGCCATGTGCCTTCTGATGTGATGCACTCAGGACATAAATTTCTTTCAGTGGCATTCTTGCCAAAAATGCATAACCTGAATCTAATCAGGAGAAAATAACAGTCAAATTAAGGACATCTACAAAATAACTCGCCAGTACTCTTCAAAAATGTCAAGGTCATGAAAGACAAAGGCTGAGGAACTAACCGCTTCTCCAGATTAAAGGACACTAAAAAGACCAGACAGCTAAATGAAACCTGCGATCCTGAGTTGGATCCTGGCGAATGGCTACATTATTGGGACAATTAGCAAAATTTAAATATTAAAGGTGTATTAAAAGAATCATATCGTTAAAATTCCTGATTTTGATCATTACCCTGAGATTCTGCAAGAGAAGGTCCACGTTCTTAGGACATAGACACAAGAAGTACATCAGATAAAAGGGCATAATGTCCGGAAACCCACTCCAAAATTATTTAGGGGAAAAAAGTATACGTACATATTATATACACATACACATACATAAGAGAGACTATGATAATGCAAACATAGCAAAATACAATGTTATTTTGGTTAAAAGTATATCAGAATTCTTGTGTTCACTTCGGCAGCACATACACTAAAAATTGGAACAGAGATTAGCATGGCCCAAAGTATATGAGAATTCCTTACTATTCTTGTAACTTACATGTTAATTTGAAATTTTACCCCCTCAGAATTATAGCCTTTCAATGACCACACAATCAGAAGGGGCCTGCTCCCAAACCCAAAGCACTTTTTCACTCATTCTTTTTCTCCATCATACTTATCCATGTCAAAAATTATTCTATTTGTTCAGTTAATAGTATCTAACATTTACTGTGTGCAAGGCCCTGTCTTGTTCTAAGTGTTTTAACTGCACAACCACAGTGACTCAACTACTGTTCTTCCCATTTTACAGATGGGAACTAAAAGACATAAGTTAATTAACTCGCACAAGATCACCCATATCATCTGTCTCCTCCAGGGGCGTAGACCCTCAACTAAGGTAGATTGTCTTGTTCACTGCTCTTTCCTCAGAGACTCAGAACAGTGCCTAGCACATTAGAGGAATTCAGTAAATACCCAGATTTAGTTTAAAAACAACGGGTACCTACTAGGCATTGGAGTACAAAGCGGTGAACAAAATAGCACTTTCAGCCTTGCACCCAATTAGCCACTTATTATATTATATATATTCACATATACTTAGCCACTCTTAGTATATGTATTTATATTTTTATATTTATATATAAAATGTGATATATATATATATTTCATTTGGTGCTATCAACACTGGGAGGTTAAGGTCCAATCAACCCTTTTGCAGAACAGAAAACTGAGGCACGGAACCGGACAATGATTTGCCCAGAATCAAAGGGGCTATTGGGAGGCAGGGTGTGGATTCCAGCCCAGTCCGGAAGGTTCCCAGGCACTGCCTATGAATCAATCAAACCGACCAATCCAATCAACCAATCAGTATTTATTAGGCGCCTACTGCGCGCGGCGCCCCTCTTCATCCAGCGAAGGCGAGGAGGGAGGAGGCTGTGGTGGGCAGGCAGCCGCGGAGAGCCGGAGCACGCAGCGGATCGCGGGAATTTGGCGCCTATTTTTTGTTGGCTGGGTGTTCTCGCCTGTGATTGGGCCCCGGCGCGGCGTGCCCGGTGCGCCCGGCTGCGACTGCTCTGTCGACCTTGGCAAGACCCAGGCGGCGCCGTACGCGACCGGCCTCCCGGGGGATGGGCCACCAGGAGCCCCCGCTGGCCCGACTGCGGGCGGGAGGTGCGGCTTATATAAACAGATTATGTAAAGGGCTCAGCTGGCGCGAACACGTGGAGAGCCGCGGGAGCCCGGACGCCCGGTTCTCCCCCGCGAGCGCCGCCGCCACCACCACCCGTGCCGCAGCAGGCTCCGAAACACACCCGGCCCCAGCCGCCCCCTCTCGCGCCGCTCCGTACCGGAGGCAGCCCTGGCCCGGAGCGGACCATCCCCAGCCCGGGGCGCCAGGGGGGAAACGAGCCGCCCGGAAGTGGAGGGGCGCCAGCCAGGTAAGGGCGCAGTCTGCGGAGTTAAAGCAAGCGCCGAGGCTGGAGCCACCTCCGTCCCCTCGGGCGCTTGAGGAGGGCAATCGGGCCCCCAGTTTGGCGGGCTCAGGGACGCGGAACTTTTAAGCCAACCTCCTCCACCCGCCGCCCTCGGGGACTTGGGTTGGTCCGCCGAGCACCGTTCAGGCTTAATTCAATGGACTGTTTACACCCGGGAGAACCCAAGGCGGAATGCGGGGAGGGGAACCCCAGGGGGGACCAGGTAGGGAACAAGATTTCCACAGACTTGCCCTCTTAGGGCAATTTTCTTAAGTCGTAAAGACTGCTGGTCCTTGTTTTTCCTGTTCTTGGGCGATAAATTAACGGGGAAGCTGGGGGTGTTTTGCTTTTCTTTCCGGTTCCCCCTCTGAGCCACAGCCTAGTGGTTTCGTCCTTCCCGCTTTCCCCTCCCCTCCCCCGTTCAGTCAGCGGCGGCGGCTTCCGTCTTAAAGGGGCCGCAGCGGCCGAAGGAGGTGGAGGTGGGGCGCCTCGCGGCCTGCGCTCCCTTCCTCCCCGCTTCGGCCTAGTTGGTTAAACCGATTCTTTCGCCCGCAGGTCACAATCCAGGGTCCCGCTCCTCCGCGTCCCGGGGCCGGACGGAGGGATGAGGCAGGGGGGACCCAGGCAGCGCCGTTGCTGCTCCCCCCGCCGCCCGCAGCCATGGAAACGGGGGAGGAGGACGGCACACGCAGAGGTACACAAAGCCCCGAGCGGAAAAGGCGAAGCCCAGTGCCGCGGGCGCCCAGCGCGAAGCTGAGGCCGGCGGCGGCCCAGGCCATGGATCCGGTGGCGGCCGAGGCCCCGGGCGAGGCCTACCTGGCGCGGCGGCGGCCAGAGGGCGGCGGCGGGTCGGCACGGCCGCGGTACAGTCTGTTGGCGGAGATCGGGCGCGGCAGCTACGGCGTGGTTTACGAGGCAGTGGCCGGGCGCAGTGGGGCCCGGGTGGCGGTCAAGAAGATCCGCTGCGACGCCCCCGAGAACGTGGAGCTGGCGCTGGCCGAATTCTGGGCCCTAACCAGCCTCAAGCGGCGCCACCAGAACGTCGTGCAGTTTGAGGAGTGCGTCCTGCAGCGCAACGGGCTAGCCCAGCGCATGAGCCACGGCAACAAGAGCTCACAGCTTTACCTGCGCCTGGTGGAGACCTCGCTCAAAGGTAGGAGCGCCGCCGGCCGTCCCGCCCACCCGGGGCCTGGACCCACTGCTCTGGATGGCTCGGCCCCAGCGGACCCCCAGGCCCGTAGGCCCTGGTCCTGGTCCTGTCAGCCTGGGCCCAGACACGCCCTCCTAACCGGGGCCCAGACTAATAGGCCCTCCTCTCATCTCAGGACCCCGGATCAGTCCCTGGCACAGACGGGGGCTGGTATTTTCATAAAAGGGGGCTCATTAAGTGCTCACCATTATTTTAGTTAAGTGCTCAGGGAAGGTGGACTGTTATTATCAAACTTTTAGCACTTTGGAGTTTCCACGGGGGGAGTGAGGGGTATTGGGCTGGGTTGGTGGAAGAACTTCAGAGCCCCCTCTCTAGGGCCTCTTCTCTTTCCCTCCTAAAGCAAACAAAAAGAACTTTACTGGACCCATCCACACCCCCTCCCTGTCTGGTTCCAAATGTCCTGACACCCTTCAGCTCCACCCCCAAACTCTTGCTTCCTAGTCTTCCGTTTTCCTCTGAGACCCCCAGCCCATCCCAGGGCAGTCAAGCAAACTGGCAGGCTTCCTGGCTAAGTCCTCTGGGGCCTGCTGAATAACCCGCCCCCCCCCCCCAGGTGGGCCTAGAGCTGTCACATAACATGTAACATCTTTTTTCCTCCTTTCCTCCTTTTTACACACTTAATCTTTTTCTAAACCCCCTGAGGCTGGCTGGCTTGGGTGTTTATAGGGAAGATGGGCCTCAGGGAAGCAAAGGGGATTTTGCAGTCATGGGAGGGCTAATCCTAATTTCTGGGTTGTAGCTGCAGTTAGGGAGTGAGTTCATCTTGAGTGCCCAGTACTCGCATGTCTTGTTCAGACTTAAAAGTAGCTAAGGATCTCTAAGGAGAGGAGAGGGCCAGGGGGCTAGAAAGGCCTTAGGAGACTTTCTCAGAGGAGAGGTTACTAATCTGAGTCCCAGCTATGTCCTAGATGTCTTACAGAGTGACTTTAGGTAATAACTTTAAAAGTAAATCCTCTCCTCTTTCTATAAATGGAGAAACTAAGGATTAGAGGTAAACAAATATAAGTTGATGAGGTTAATCAGCTTGTAAGGGAAGTTGGGTTTCCGTACAGTTTTTCAGAGCCTAAGTGACATAAACCCAGACCTGTCTTGATTCAAGGCCTAGATCCTTTCAAATGGGTAATGATGCCCTCACTTCCCCGAGAATAAACTGGAACTGACCTTTAAGAATGGGTAGGATTTGGGGTGGGGTTGGGCAGGGCATTTTGTTTGGAGTTTTTGCCCAATTTTAAACTCCCGCAACCCATCCTAGGAGAACCTGCCACCCATCCCAGGAGAACTCTGTCCCATTTCAAGTCAGTTGTTTTGACAGTGGATTGAGGGATATGATCAACATCACCTGGGGTCCTTTTTCAGCCCTGCCTCATCCTTTCGGAAAAAGCCCACCCTTTCTCCCCAGGGTGAATGTATTTGTTTTGAAGAGAATTTCCATGAGAGTCTTTGAAGCTTACCTGTATCCTAAAAGCTCTTCACTTCCATTCTCAGACTGTCTTCTCTACTGTGATTAACGAATAGTCTGGACTTCATAATACATGACTGCCTTGGGATGTGGGAATTCACTTTGCCAATGATCCTCTTCTACCCTTTAGTTCATTGAGGCCAGTCTTGAAACTTCCACCCAGGTGTGAAGTCTTGGATTCCCCTCCTTACGTATAAATACTGTTCAGATGTGTAGAATTTGTCAGAACTCCACAGTAAACAGTGGCAGGATAGCCTCGTGGTTAATACCGTAGGCTTTGCGGTTAGGCTCACTTTAAGTCATGGCTCGTCTGAACTGACTACATGAGGCATGGGACAAGTTGTTTAAAACCTGTGGGGAGCATTCCTTTATCCATAAGATAAGGGTGCCTGTGTCCTCGAGCTGCTGTGCAGCCTGGGAATGCCCCAAGTGCTCTGATAAGGAGGAACTCAGCAAGTTCAGTCCACATTTGGAGTCCTCTTCATCATCCCTTTTGAGAATTCACTGTGTTCTTGTTCAAGTTTGACGGTGGAACACATCCTATTGTCTGGGTTGTCAGTAACACCAGGTTGAGAGAAACACTGGTATTTTCTGCCTCCCTTTGTGAATTAAAACAGGTCTAGAGAAACAGAATAATTTTGCTATAGGCCACACACTTCAATCATCCCTTTCAGTTGGGAGTCTTCAAAATACTTGAGCCTCTACTATGGGTCAGGTAATGTTCAGGGCTCAGAGAGCAATAAAGGAAATGGTGCACAGCCTCCCTGATGAAACTGACATTGAAATTTACATGTCAAATGTTGATTTAGCAAGCAGTAAATAGGCATTGTTTTCTGCTATTAGTATTAAAGTTAAGAACAAAAAGACCCACATTGCTCTTAGGTTAAGTTTTCCTGCCTTCAGCTTCCAGAATTGAGCAGTCTTAATCAGTCCTGGGGCACTGGATTTACAGCATGCTGATATCACTCAGAAATGTTAGAGCTGGAAGGAATCTTAGAGATAATCTGGTTCAACCCTGTCACTAAACTACTGTGCAGTCACCTTTTGCCCAGTCTTTTGCAATTTAGAATCATTTTGAAATAGGCCAAAAAAGTGTTAATCTGCCTTAAAGTCTCTTTTGAACTAAATTTACATAGCTTTACTGAGTCCTCATAGTAGCATTTTGGGCCGGGCGGGGGGGGGGGTGGGGTGGCACAGGTGGCAGCCTTTCCCCCAAAGGAACTTAATTTGTAGTTTGAGGACCTGTGGAAGACTTAAGTGCTCATCAGAGTCATGGGAGGAAAGGCAAGTTGTCTGGTTAACAAGGACTTTCTACAGAGTATTGCACAGGATTAACAAGAATGATAATCTAGAGTTATCTAGGAATTGGCAGAGAAGATAGGCTTGAAAGAAGGGCGCCTAAGACCATGTAGACAGGTAGAGAAGAAATGGGATTTATTTTACAATGGGCCAAATAGGGAATAGTTGGGTTTTTTCCCTCTTCGGTATCAGCGCTTTAGTGAATACGCAGAAGGCATCTCTGTAGTCTTTAAGAAATTATTTGACCTGTAAATCCAGTCTCAAAAAGAAAAGAGAAACTTCTTAATGCAGTTCTTAGTCTTATCCAACTTTGATAGGCTTCTAGGTCTCCTGTCCTTCCTTCCTTTCTGAACATAGGCCAAGCACATAGAGCATTATGTAGCAAACAGAAGTTCCAGAGTCAGCAGTGGTCTTAGAAGCCTGATCTGGTCTTCTGTTTCATAGGGAAGGAAACAAGCCTGGGAAAGAGACAGGACTTGCCTCATATGAGTTAGTGGTAGCATTCAAACCAGGCTCCCAGACTTTTTTAAACCAGATTAACAATCCTGTAAATTATTTGGTGGATGCGTTGATGTCTTTGTTTATCTTTTAAGTACTTGTCACAAACAACAGGAGTTAAAACATCAACAGTTTGCTTTTACCCCCTTGCTTCCATTGCCAAAGGACCCTGTCCTGAATGCACCTAAAACTAAATTCAAGATTGCTGCCACTTAGAAGACAGCAGGCAAGCCTGAACTCATTGTCAAACTAAACTCAAATTCCTGCGTGCTCTCTAACGCACACACTGATCCTTCTGACAAACAGCGACGAATAAGGAGTTTATATATATATCATCTCCAGGACAAACCCAAGGCTCATAAGACCAAATAAGAAGTTTGGAAAAGCTGGGGGTCTAGCTTATCCCATCTTGGTAAGACCCTAACTAGTTCTGCTTTACCGACTATTTCATGTTTACTGTGCTCAAGAGATCTTTAGGTGGCTTCACATGGTGGGAATCTAGGCCCTTGGGAAGTCTGGTCTGTGCCTTTGTGCCCAGTGATGACTGTGAGCCAGGCACTGCGGGAGAGCCTATGGCAAAGTTTCCTCCATGAAGCATGCAGAAGACACAGGCCCAGATGACCACAGTTCAAGGTCCCGAGAGGTGGGTAGCCTAGAAAGTGAGGCAGGAGTTAGTGTGGGGAGGGAAACTGGGGTCTTAGTAGTGGACTGGCTGTCAGCCTGCACACACACCCCCCGACCCCAGTCTGTTGAGTGCCTAGGAAAACCTGAGGCTCAGAGCTGGCCCACCCCCGCCCAGACCCCTAGAAAGCAACTCTGAATTCTCTACTATGGCTTGGGCCTCAGAAAAGTGGAGAGCTGGGGGGTGATGTTCAGCTACTCAGACATGATCAAAGGTGTCATTAATGGCCTTGGAAATTAACGGGACACAACAAACAGAGCGCTAGCATTGACTGGGAGTCCGAAGGTTTGGGCTCCACTGTCACCATTAGTAAGAGCTGCAGCTTACTGATTGCTATGGGCCAGGTGCTGTTCTAGACTTTATACCCATTAACCAAGTCAATCCTTGCAACCCCCTTTTGAAGTCAGTGCTATAATTACCCCTATTTTACAGGTGAGGAGACCCAGGTTAGTGAAATTGCCCCATTTAAAACAGCTAAGCAACCAAGCTGAGGTCCAAACACAGGCATTTCGAGCTTGAGTCCGCACTTTCTAACTGCTGTGCTGCACTCTTGGGACAGGTGGCTTAAATTCTGGGTTCTTCTGTTTTTCTTGGTTGTTAAATGGGCGTAATCACATTTTACTCAGAAACTAATGGCCACTGTTTATTTTTTAATTAGGTGCTAATCCGTATTTGGCACTGCCGGTCTCTACAGGTGCCTCCCCTGTGTCAGCTGCCAGGGACCCTGTTCCTCCTTTATGGTCTGCCCTTGACTGTCTTGAGACAACCATGCAGACTTCTCTTTTATTGCTGCCTGCCTGCCTTCTGTGTGCACTGGGAATTTTAGCTATCAGCCTCAGGAGACAGGAACAACCCTTGGCTTAATTGAGAGTTTTGGCTAATTGGGTTGCACGGGATAGGCTTTTTATAGTGTAAATTTCCAAGAATTGCTTAGCTTCCTATAAAACATCAGTTCACTCAACTCAAATTTGGCCTTTGGTGGGGTCCTTAGCGACTCAAAATTTTTGGATTCTTGTTGTCTTTAACATCCACATTCTGCATGCCTCCTACTAGAACTTTCCCTGTGTCTTTTTTTTTTTTTGTAATCCTCCAGCTCACAGTTCTCCTCTTGTTTCATTTCACCCAATTATTGAGCCCCTGCTATGTGTGAGGCGGACCGAGAGGAGCGTAGAGACTTGGTCCCCCCGCCCCTCACCGTGCTCAGGCTCATGGAGGAGATGGACAGAACACAGCAGATGTTACTTCACCACAGCCTCTGAGAGGTGCTCTAGGGGAACAGTGGCCAGGAATGTGGACTAAGTTTAGGGGAGGGAAGGATGGGTTGTAAAAGGGTAAACAGAAGCAATCCTGGCAAGAGGTGAGGCCTAGATTAAGTGGGAAGGCCCTCGCATGTGGAGAGAAAAATGGGCCAGGGCTGCCAGGGATTACTTCCCACTCTCTGCTTGGCTGGCAGAGTCTGCATTTTAACAAGACCCCTGTAATGTCCCAGTCCTAATAGCTAGGCTTAGTATTTTCATGTTTGTGCTCATTTAATCCCCCTACTTGAAGTTTGGTGTTTTTGTAACCTGGTTTTATACAGGAGAAAATCCAGTTCCATCAAGGTCAAGTAACTTGTCCAGTACCACCAGCGAAGGGTCAGGCTCTAGATCTACATCCAGAAGCTCCTTCCAGTTTTCCGTGTGCTTGACCTGCTGCCTTATGACTGCCCGAGGGCTGCCTGCCCCTGGTGTCCAGACATATTAACATAATTAACACCCAGTAGTTGTATGCTCCGGTGTCCAGGTGCCATGCAAAATGCTTCCTGTATCACAAGCCTTACAGTAGCCCGGTGAGATGTCTCCCAATTTATGGATAATGAAACAGATTCATAGGGTCTTAAGACCTTCGCCCAGGGTCACGTAGCCATGGAAGTGAACAGTGGGGGTGCTGACCCTGGGCCTGGCAGGCTCTGCAGCCCTTGTCGGCAGGCTCTGCAGCCCTTGTCGTCTTTTCTGTCAGGCCTGCAGGTTCTTGGCCTCTTGGCCTCTGTAGGACACTGTATCTTGTCTTGGCAGCCACCCTAAGGGGTTGATTGTCTAGTGCACAGTGACATTTGACTAATCTTGTGAAGTACTTTGAACACACCCTGTGTGTTGATACTGGACCCAGCCTCTTTATAGTGACAGGACACAGCCCAAGGTCATTGAGCCGGGGACCAGGGCTTGGTCTTTGTGCTCATCTTTCTTTGGAAGAAGAGCTTATCTTGGGAAGGGTCCTTGTCTTCAGCTTCTCAGGACTGATTTTCAGCTAAGCCACCTCTTTAAAATATATATACTTATATATAGCTTTTAGCTAATCAAAAACAGGGCTGGCTGTAGTCATAATGAATTCAGAGTTCATTTTTCTAGGGTTTTTTTTTTCTAACCCTTTTTCTTAAGATTATAATTTTATACTCTATTTTTCATTTCACATTAAACTTGTTTCTGACCTGTTATGTGACCTCCTCTTTTGACTTTTTTTTTTTAAGATTTTATTTATTTATTTGACAGAGACACAGCGAGAGAGGGAGCACAAGCAGGGGGAGTGGGAGAGGGAGAAGCAGGCTTCCCTCTGAGCAGGGAGCCCGATGCAGGGCTCGATCCCAGGACCCTGGGATCATGACCTGAGCCAAAGGCAGACAGTTAACGACTGAGCCACCCAGGCGCCCCTCTTTTGACTTTTTTATTTAAGTAAATTAGAAGTATAACATGGCCCTTTAAAGCATTCAGTCAAGTGGCAATACTGTAATTAACCACTAACTCTTCTTGGACCATTCTTTTCGATCCTTCGCTTTTACTTTGTTGTGTAGAATACCCATTCTGGGTGCTTCGGGGGCTTGCTGTGCCCTTTTTTTTTGCTGTTGGTGATAGGGGTTTCGTTCGTTTCTGGTTTTTGTGTTTTTGGTACTCTTAGAATAAATTCCTCGAGTGAGTTTTTTTATGTCCAATGGATTGAACAATTTTAAGACTTGTGATACATACTGCTGAACTTAGCACATTTAAGTCAAAATCCTAATTAGTTCTCTACTGAAAAATGAACCTGCAGTTCGTGTGATTGGACTATCAACACGAGGGACTTGGTGAACATGAAACTCCTTGGGGGCATATGTCCGTGAACTTAACAAAGAATCTGTGTCAACGGTGGGCCGTGGAACATTAGGCTGTAGGATCATGGTTAGGAATCCAGACTGTAGAGCCTGGGCCCATCTCTTACTAGCTGTGAGACCACAGGCAAGTAATTATTCTTGAGCCTTTGTTTCCTCCCCTGTAAAAGGGGATGTAACTATGGTCTCAGTAGATAGGAGTTTGGAGTAAGAAGAGAGGATTGCCTAGAGTACTCTCTCCATGCTTCCTTCGTGTCACAGAAGACATGTGATGTTACTAAGTTATATTGATTCAGGATCTCCCCCCGCCCCCACCCATCTCTCCCTTGCCAGTCCTCACTTCTTGGGGTTTCCAAAACTCCTGATGTATCTCTCAGCTGCCGGGCTGCCTTCCATCTCTAACTCCTCATGCCTGCAGAGGGAACTTGTAGGAGGGATTCTGAGACCTGCTCTTGCACATGGCCTCATCTTGGTGATCAGAACCCAGCGTAAGCAGCTGTGTTCGGTAGTGTTGTTAGCAGCCTGTCTTACTTAAATGGTAGGTCTTAAACTTGGTGACTTAAGACTCTGTAAGCAGGATATCGTTCTAAAATGTGTCAAGAACTTTTAGTTCCCATTTCTCAGAGCTTAAGTTCAAATCCTTCAGTCAGCCAGACCCCGTTTCTTAGGACCCGACTCCAGTGGCTTCACCTTCAGCCTCCTTTCTGCACATCTCCTGCTACATCTTTGATATGCTGACCCCAGATGACTTGGGTCCCGAGCTGAGAGCTCACACCCTGTCTGTGGTGTGCTCACTCTCCATCCTGGGAGACTCTGCTCAAGGGCCACTCCTGAGTGATCTTCAGCCTGCCTCTCTCCTAACCACCTTGCCCACTCCTTGGGCGGAATTGCACCCTTGTTCTCATCCCTGTGGGCTGTCATTCTGCTTCTAATGACCAGAAACCTGAACGAGGGCAGAGACACTGCTGATCTCATCTCTGGTGTCTCACAAGCAGCGTGTGCCCAGGAAGTGTTTAAATGGAATTGACTAGAGTTAGGAAATCCCAGTTTCTGGAGGCAGCTTGGGAATAGGCTCAGGAACCTCTGGGTATGTTGTATCCCTTTCTAGGAGGTGCCTTCTGTCCCAACGCTCACACTGACTCATCCTTATGCCGAGCCTGCGGGCCTCAAGTTTCTGAACAAAGCAGGCCACATTTTGTTGGGAGACACCTGCTTGACTTGTTTTTTTCCCCCATTTTCTCTGTCTCCCTGTGAACTGTGGCATGGAATGTTTTGAAATAGAGTATAATCTGTGGTCTCCAGGCTGTTGGACTTGAGGGGAAGGTAATCAAACTGTCCTGAAGGTGGGCCTCTCTTTAATCACAGTGCATTTCCTAGCCCCCCCTGGGACCCGGGTGACAGCATCGTGTTGGTGGAAGGACTTGGCAGTGGAAGCTCATGTCTTACCCAACCAACCATGGCCGTGAGCTTGGGCAAGTTACTTAACCTTCCTTTTAGTTTGCCCACCTGTAAAAGCGTGTCCATAGAGCAGAGACGGCTCACATAGTGAGCCTATGTAAAGGGCACTTTACATAGTGCCTGGAACCCAGTGGCCTCTTAGGTGAATTTACCTCAAATCCTTAACATTTCCAGGGAACACTCCATCTCTCTTTAGCTCTGGGAAGCTAAATCTTTGACTCTTCCTCACCTTACAGAACTGTCAGGCTGTACCAAACAAGGGAATTATAAAATTTAATTTTGTTTCTATCCACTCAAAACGTTGTAAGCTTCATGTGGGGGTTCTGCTCTAGTTGGTACATGTGTATTCTAGTTCTCCATCCTGAAACTGGAGGTAGCCACAGGCTGGCTTGGCAACCATCGGACCAGCTGTGAGATGGATGGGCACTGATGCTCCCTGGGACGCCCTGACCTTCACGAGCCCCTACTGACCGGTGGACCCCAGGGATGTGTCTCCAGGAATCCGTGTCCTTGCAGGACCATGGTTTGGTGATCCCTGGAAGTTTGAGCACTTTCCCTTCCCCAGTGTGCAGTCACCATGGTAAATTAGAAGACAAGAGCTGTGGCCAGTCAGAAGAGGGAAGTTACCTAGGAGGTCAGGCAAGCATCAAGTAGGTTGGCATTTGGGCAGGGGGTGAAGGTACACATTCAGATGCACCAGCAGAAATTTGGGGAGAAGGAAGGCTTTCTAGGGAGGGAGCACCTCAAACCTGCCTGGTCTGGCTAGAACATGGGCTTAGCTATTTACGGCCAGAGAAATATGATAAAATCATCCACTTTCATTTTCTGATTTCAACGTCCTGTTTCCTAGCGCTTCACTCCGTGGCCTACAGCACTGGGGTTATTGGGATCGGTGGCTTCCTCGGACTTGACGGAGGCCCAGTGGAGAGGTTATTGATGGTCACGATGTCCTTTCCCCAAAGTATCTGAGGCCCTGCAGAATCTGTTTCTTGTCTGAGACTTAACTCCCAGGAGTATGTGGTGTCGGCGTCCCTCTGAATGGGGTGGAGGCAACAGAGGCTCACAGAGCTTCGGCCATCTTCCCCAACCTTTGCACAAGGTCCTTCCTGTCGTTTCTGTCTCCCCCATGTTTCCCTTCGAGCTAGGAGCCTACCCAGTTAGCCAGGGCACAGAGTTGTCATCTAACCCCAGACTCAGCACCTTCTCGCCTGGGCATTTCCTGTGACTTCACCCTGGCTGGCTTCTCAACAGAAATGCATCAGGTGCCACGTGTCCTCCATCCTACTGTGAGGTGGGCAGGGGCCCAGGTGGGCAGTCTGCCGGAAGGAAAGGACTGGAATTGTCGCATGCCTCTGCTGTTTGTGAGTGGGCAGCAGGGGATTCTGCGTGAAAACCCATGCTGCGGTTCTGATGAAATGAGCCCACAGCCCTGGCCTGTGCAGGGAAGTGCTTCTTGTCTCTGGGACAAGTGCTGCCTTCCCTGGCTTTCCATTCTGTCATGCTCCCTGATGCCGGGTCGGGTTCTGAGCCCGCTTCTTCCTGTCCAGCACTTTGCTCTCAACAGACAGCCCCCTCCTGTAGCATCTCCGGAGCTCAGCTCATTCCCCGCCCTGGAGCGAGCTCTTCAGTCCCTGGCACATAACCCCCCTGCCCCCAGGGCACTTGTTTACCCTTCTTTTCTTTCCTTGGGTCCTCATAACCTGGACTTAAAATGTAGTCTGTTTTGTAGACTTGTTTTCTTTTTACTTTAGTTGCCCTGGTTACCAGCTTTGTATATAAAGTAATCACCATTCCCCACCCTTTACTTCCCCACTGTTTCAGTGAAAAAGTTACGCTGTTTTCTGATGGTAGCCCTCGTGGAAGGAATTTGATGGCTTTTTAAACACTTCCTTTCTGGCTGTACCACCAGCAGACCTTTCTTGCCCTCCTTTTTACGGGTCTTTACTCTGGCGTTGGGATGGATTTGGGCTTTAGATCACCGCATCATTTCGCAGTGTTTTTAGATAAAGAGCCTCAGCCCACCAGAGCCAGTGACCTAGAAAGAGGATTATGAGATGGGAAAGAGCTAATTTTAAAAGGAAAACGCCCCATCTGCCCTAAACAGGTTCTACCTGTGTTGCTTTGATTGTGAGTAATATAAACAAACAAATTATATAATTACAGGGGAAGTGAGGTCTGTCTGATCGTGGTCAAAAACCCAGAGCTTTTGCCTTGTCCATCTCTCGTCATCCTGCCTCAGCCTAGAACTCCCAAAGCACTGACTTTTGTAGACTCGACTTTGGCAGAGGCTATGTAAAGAGATGTAGCTCTTGTTTTCCTGGTGGAATGGAGACCCCGTACTAGGGATGAGAGGACTGGTCTTCACGCTCAGTCTTTGGACTGATCCATATGACCACCCATGGCAGGCCCCGCCTTTTCATCAGCAAGATAAGACTTCTGCCTATTTAGACTTTGGGGGCAGTTATAGTCCTCAAATAACTTCCACAGAAGGACTCCGTGTGCCATTAATTGCTTTATAAAGGACATTGGGAGTTGTTTGGAGATGCCAATCACCAGCTCTCCTGGAGTTTCTGTGGTTCAACAAAAGGAAAGACTTTTTTTTTTTTTTTTTAAGATTTTATTTATTTGTGAGAGGGAATGAGATAGAGACCATGAGAGCGGGGAGGGTCAGAGGGAGAAGCAGACTCCCTGCTGAGCAGGGAGCCCGATGAGGGACTTGATCCTGGGACTCCATGATCTTGACCTGAGCCGAACCCAGGCGCCCCAAAAGGAAAGACTTCTTGAAAGGCAGAGCTGGAGTGTCAAGCCAGCACAACTTGATTCTAACTTATGTGTGCTTTGGACCCCTGTTCCCACCAGACTTCCTTCCTGTTTATACCTCTCCCATGTTCCATTATCCATCCCATCTCTCAGCCTAGAATTCTCTTCTTGCTTCTCCCCACTGATCTACTGCCTGTCCTGTAGGTGGAACCCAGGTCTTGCGCCATCTGACTGCCAGATCTGGCAACTCCTACCCACCCGTCACTGCTCGTAGTAAAAGTTGACCTTGATGCAGATACTTAAGATGCTTGCTGGCTTATATACTTACCTGTTATCTCCTTGAAACTAAGCTATGTAGAGAGGAGGGGCCTGTTACCTAACTTGTGCTAGGCAGATACGGTGGGTGAGCAGGAAACACTGGAATATGCCTCTAAAATAAAACTGTAGTGCCATTCTAGGTGCATCCACAAGAGTCCTGCAAGTTAGGAGAGAGGGGAGGAGAGGTCCTTTGCCTGGTAAGAATTAACAGACATTTTTATGGCCTTCTTGCACCCTTGCCCTTGTCTCATCGGCAGCCCTGCGAACCATGGGGGGGGGGGGCGGGTGATGCTGGTCCAAAGGCGCTAGGATGAAACTGGCTTCCCAGTCACATAGATTGGAGTCCCTGGACTCTTAAGTCTCTGGGAGCCTCAGGTTCTTCATCTTTTAAGATGAGGCTATTTCCGTCCTACCCCCTGGGAGTGGGGAGGGTGAATACTAGCTTGAAGGTCAGGCCAGTGTAGGTATTCTGTAAGTGACTTGTGGCCGTGTACAGGTGAGCCAGCAGAAGCAGAGACTTGGAAAGGTGAACTAAGTGCAGTTGCCTCCTGGTTATTCATTGAACCGGTCAGCAGGCACCGGGTAATTCCACAGCCAGGTGCTTGACCCCAGTGTCTGCAGCCTGTGTCATTCCTTAGCTTGTTAGCCCTTGACTCATTCCATGTGAGTAGAGCTGGGCCTGCTTGGTGCAGTGTTGGCTCCGTGTGGGGTTTGCTGGTCCTCTTGGATGGGAACTGGTCACCACTGTCCCATCGTAAGTCCGCTGTGCTGCATGCGTGTCGTCTGAGAGTGGTGTGGATGTGTCCATGGCACTCAAGCTCTTTCCGGTCTTCCTTCGATTTAGGAGAAAGGATCCTGGGTTATGCCGAGGAGCCCTGCTATCTCTGGTTTGTCATGGAGTTCTGTGAAGGTGGAGACCTGAATCAGTACGTCCTGTCCCGGAGGCCGGACCCAGCCACCAACAAAAGCTTCATGCTACAGCTCACGAGCGCCATTGCCTTCCTGCACAAAAACCACATCGTGCACAGGGACCTAAAGCCAGACAACATCCTCATCACCGAGCGGTCTGGCACCCCCATCCTCAAGGTGGCAGACTTTGGACTAAGCAAGGTCTGTGCGGGGTTAGCCCCCCGAGGAAAAGAGGGCCATCAAGACAACAAAAATGTGAATGTGAATAAGTACTGGCTGTCCTCAGCCTGCGGCTCAGACTTCTACATGGCCCCCGAAGTCTGGGAGGGACACTACACAGCCAAGGCCGACATCTTTGCTCTGGGCATTATCATCTGGGCAATGATAGAAAGAATCACTTTTATTGACTCTGAGACCAAGAAGGAGCTCCTGGGGACCTATATCAAACAGGGGACCGAAATCGTCCCTGTTGGTGAGGCGCTGCTAGAAAACCCAAAGATGGAGTTGCATATCCCCCAGAAACGCAGGACTTCCATGTCTGAGGGGATCAAGCAGCTCTTGAAAGATATGTTAGCTGCTAACCCACAGGACCGGCCTGATGCCTTTGAACTTGAAACCAGAATGGACCAGGTCACATGTGCTGCTTAAAATTCAGGGCAAAGCATCTTGAGTGTTTTTAAACTAGGTGAGTGTACTCTTTTTGTTCTGCATGCACACTTCCCGGACTGGATTCTTTATCTCGGGCCTTACAGCGGGCCCCGTGGAGCTGGGGGGAGATGGAGGGTTGAAGACAACCGAGTGCTTATTGTGGGAGGACCCGCCCGAGTCTTGAGGAGGAGAGCTGTGGGGGGAGTGAGAGCTGAAAAGGCTAGGAAAGTTCTCTGAGTGGACATCGCATTTGAGCAGAGTCTCGTGTGTTTTAGAAATGCTTTTTCTCGTCAATTAATAAATGCTTACTGGAGAAAATGTGCAAAAGAGATACGGACAATTTTTTTCAGAGAATAAACGTTATCCATAATTGTATCCTTCCTATTCACATGTCCAATTCTGCACAGTTGAGATCGTGCTATATTTAGGTACAGTTTTGTTTCCTGCTCTTTGAGTACTCATCTGAGCATCTCCCCAGGTGATACTTTGGAAGTTTGGTTTTCAATAATTGACGTCCCATTATATGTACAATGTAACCATTCTATTTTAGATATCTGATGGGTTTCCTTCATTTTAGATAGTGTAAATGATGCGTGAGTGAATGTTCTTATATGGAAGTCTTTGCTTATTTAAGAGATTGATTGTGGGCTTTCATTTGTCAAGTGTTGTGCTAGGCTCTGGGGTAACAGCGGTGATAAAATTCAGAAAATGCCCCCCCCCCCCGCATCCTCATGAATTCTGCAGCTTAGTTGAATTAGGGAGAGAAACATTGATCGTTATTTGTCATAGGTGCTTTACAACAAAGGAGGAATGATATTAAGGGAAATTAGCCTATTAGGTGATGGTGCCCCGAGGCAGGAGTAGGGAATTGGGGGGAGCACTGCAGGTAAAAGGAGTAACCTCTGCAAAGGACCTGAAGCCTAGCACACTTGAGCGCCTCCGCCAGTTTGGGATAGTGAAGAGAGCAGACCTTTGGTAATCAGACAGTGACCTGTCAGGAGAGTTAGGCAGAGCTGAGGTGGAAAATCCAAAAGTGTGTACCGGGCAGGGCAGTGGTCGTTGAGATGGACCAGAGTCTGAGGTGTGAGCAAGGGACATAAGATCAGAAATAAGGTGAAACGGGGACACTGGAATTTGACCTTAGGAGGCATTTGGGAGCCACGTGCAGACCAGAGCAGAAGGGTGCAGCGTTAAGGACTTCCGGTACATGCGAACGGAGTTGAACCAGAGCCTGGGAGACCAGCTGGACCAATGGTTTTATTCCCACTGCGAGTAAGGAGATGTTGTTGAACCGGAAATTGAGTAGCACCGAGGATGGAGGAGTGCCTGGATCATCGTAAGGGCAGGCAGTTGGCAAGACAGCCAGCCAGATGTGGAAGCAGAAGAAAGCAATACATTGGGAGAGATTGATGGCAATAGATAGAAAGGCTGGCTGGTGTATTGGTCAGATTTGGCTTGTTTTCAGATAAGGCAGCCTAGTTTTGTGGGAAGGGATAAGAACATTTGACTCTTCCCATATATGCCAGGTGGGTAGTAACAATTTGTTTCCCCTTTGCCACCCTGCAAGGGGTTAAGTCATTTATCCACTGTCCTTCTAATTTAAGTGCAGGTGTATCTTACTCATGACCCTCCCCACATCCTACCTTTTTTCTTAATCTGGCAAGCTGGAAATAAGCTATTCCTACATTTGCTAAAGCCTTGAGATGAGGTGATGAGGGATGGTGCTAATCCCAGGGGTCACCCTGGGCCCAGAGCCATCCATCGTCGGGGTGGGTTCTTGGTCCCTTCCTTTCCCCCATCGCCCTCGGAGCGTTGGTTGCTGTCGGTGAGTGCTGAGCGGAGCCTGGTCACGTCTGTAGTGTTCTCAGTGAACTTACTTCAGGAGCGAGCCACTAGGTTTAATTCTTCCTTCCCAGAAACACTGAGCACTTTGGCAGATGGCAGGCCAGTTTGCCCTGCTGCCCAATGAGTGAGAGTGTTCTCCAGAGCTCGGTTTGGGGTAGTGCCGTGTTAGAGCCCAGAAAGGGTTGGCGAGACCACGTTTTAGTCCTGTCTCATGCCACCACTTCTCGTTTCCAACTCATCCCTTCCACTTTTAAAAAACCTCTTAGAGGGACACCTGAGTGGCACAGTCGGTTAAGCACCTGACTCTTGGTTTCGGCTCAGGTTGTGATCTCTGGGTCATGAGATCGAGATCCGCTCAGGGTGGAGTCTGCCTGAGATTCTCTCCCTCTGCCCCTCCCCCCCCCATAAATGTGTGCTTGCGCTCGCTCTCTCAAATCTTAAAAAAAAAAAACAAACCTCTTAGAATTCAAGTTTTGTCCTGGGGTAGGTTGAAGGTTGTCATTGGGAGAGACCTGAATTTGGGTTAGTATTGTGGGGTTGTCAAAACTAATTGAGATCAGGTCTCCATTTGGACAGCCACTGTTGGGATTTGTGCTGGTTTGCAGGGCAAAGTACTAGCTAAAAGAAGGGTGATTCCTTCAGGTAGGAGAAATAGGTGACGTTGACAGATGAGGCACATAGCCCTGCTGAGTGTCCCAGGCTCTGACCGCTAGTGACAATATTTGGTGCCTATTTGATCCGTAGCCTAGCTAGCCTGTCCCAGTGGGGCATTTAGATTTGTGGACCTGGGCCCAGGTCTGTGTAACCAGGAGCTGACCCTCGTAGTGCCAAAAGCTTCAAATCACTTGCGGTGTCAATGAGCTGTGTCTTGCTGGTTAAGGAATCAGAGGCTTGAGTTGGAAAGAGCTATTGTCCAAACTACCCCTGCTTCCCCACTTAAGTTTTATAGACAGAGAAGCTAATTTCACGTAGTCAACATATTGACAGACTATTTGCCAGGGATTATTTTAGTTACAGAAGATATTTTAGTGGATAAAATAGACAAAAATTCTTGCAGTTGTGGTGCTTAACATCCTGGTGGGGAGATAGACAATAAACATAACATGTTTGAAAATGCTAAGTGTTCCGAAGGCCTTAGAGCAGGACAAGGGAGATCAGAATGCTGGGAGGTGGAGGGTGGAGGTGTATTTTTAAATGGAAGAGATCAGGGTGGGTCTCTTGAGACAGTGACCTTTTGAGTAAAGGCTAGGAGTTGAGAGAGTGAGTCATGAGGATTTCTGGAAAAAGAGCATCCCAGACAGAGGGAACAGCCAGTATAAAGGCTTGAAAGCTGGATAGAGAGCTGGGAGGGGAGTGTAGTAAGAAAAGAAGCAAGAAAGGTAACTAGGAGTTAACTAGAGTAGGCCTGTAAGGCCACTGTAAGGATTTGGGGGTTTGGGCCTGGGTAGGATGGAAAGTCCTGAATGCGTGTTCGTTCAGCTGTGGGTTAGCTGATCTTTTGAAAGGATCCTTGTGGCTACTGTGATAAAAGTTAACTCTAGGGGAACAAGGGAGGGGAAAAGATGGGAGGCTACTTAGGGGAACAAGGGAGGGGAAAAGATGGGAGGCTACTGTGGCAAGCCAGGTGAGAGGGAATGGTGGCTTTGAACAATGGAGCCCGGGAGGGGATAGTAGACTTGGGGTGAATTTTGAAGTCAGCCAACCATTTCCTGCTGGATTGAATGTAAGGTATGACAGAAGGGAGTCAAAGAGGACCTGGAGGTTTTGGCCTTGGAAGCCCTTGGAAGGATAGAGTTGGCACCAAGTGAGACGGGAGGGACATGGAGAGGAACGGGTTGGGCTGCAGAAGGTTAGGCTTTGCTGCCATGTGTAAGTTTGCAATGCCTATTTAAAATCCAAGTACAGAGGTGGAGTGGGTAGTTGGGAGTCTGGAGTTCAGGGGAGAGATCTGGTCTAGAGATAGAGATTTAGAGATGGCCAAGGCACCAGCGGGGGGATAGTTTAAAGAATGGGCTCTGGGCCATCTCACAGTGAGGCTGGGGAGAAGGAAAGGAGCCGGCGACATAGAAGACCTGGGGTATGGTGTCTTGGAAGCAGGTGAAGACACGGTGAGGAGAAAGTAATTGGCCGTGGCCCATGTGCTGGTGGGTTGAAGGAGATGGGGACTGAGGATTGACCTTTGGCTTTAGCCAAAGTCATTCGCACTCGTGAGCAATTTTGGTGGCACATAATGAAGAGAACCCCTCAAACCACAGCAGGTTTGAGAGGGAATGAAAGGGAAGAAAATTGAGACAGTGAGAGTTGACCAGTGATTCTCCAGGTTTTTGGTTTAAAAGTCCATTTATACTTGAGAAATTGTGGACTCTAAAAAGCTTTTGTTTGGGGTTATATCTATGGATACTGGTAATATTAAAAATTAAAACCAAGAAATGTTTTAAATGTTCTTTTCAAACAAAAATTTAGTGAGTAGAGTGGCATTGTTTTATATTCTTGCAGATCTTTTTACTATCCGCCTTAATAGCTGGGTTCTCATAATTGCTTCTGATTTTAACCTGGTGCCATGTCACTCAGCAGGTGACCTCTGCAAAACTCCATTGCAAACCTAAGAGAGGATGTGAAAAAGGCACACATGTCTTGGTGTTACTACGAACAGGGTTGGTTGGCTTCATGGAGTCCCGCACTCCAGACTACACGTCCGAGAACCAGTGGTATAGGTGACTCTTCCTGAGGAATTTTCTGTGAAGGGGAGCTGCTGAGAAGTAGGGGGCAGCTGGAGACCTAGAAAGAAGGAGTTATTCAAGGTCCCAAATGAAGGGGCAGAACTTGTGTGTCCTTACTCCTTGTCCACGTTCCCATTAGACCTGTTATCGTGGCTCAGACTCCAGCTGCATATAGGAAACACTCTTTGTCCCTAGCGCAGCATAATGCAGAAGGGTCTCTGTAATCTGGGATTGTAGATTTCAGAGTGGTGTTCAAATCAGGGCTCACTGGTTTTAGTTTTTTTGCAACAGTGAACAAATGCACTTTGGGTGGGAAACATGGGATTCCTCTGAAAGGAGTGTTGCCTACTGAACTGTCCAGGACTGAGTGGTTCCATGTTTGGGGCTTACTGGCCATGTGACTTCAGGCAAGTTATTTTACCTCTCTGGGTTTTATCATCCATTAAACGGGGGTAGATCCTGTTTACCTTGAGGTTGTTGGAATCACAGGAGGTTATAAAAGTGCCCTATATGACCTGCCTAAATGAAACGCTAAATTTTATTTTATTTATTTTTTAAGATTTTATTTATTTGACAGAGAGTGACACAGCGAGAGAGGAACACAAGCAGGGGGAGTGGAGAGGGAGAAGCAGGCTTCCCGCAGAGCAGGGAGCCCGATGCGGGGCTTGATCCCAGGACCCCAGGATCATGACCTGAGCCGAAGGCAGACACTTAACAACTGAGCCACCCAGGCGCCCTGGTACGCTAAATTTTAGATACACACTTCGGCTTGAGGTGAAAGTATTGTCTTCTCTTTGTCTCTGAAGACAGTGGTCTTTAGTAGCCTTGCTTCAGAGGATTTACCAAATAAGCTTTTTTTTTTTTTTTTTTTTTTTAAACAAAGCTGGACTCCAGGCAACTGTGGCCAATTGCTTGTTCCAGAAAATTTATCTATTTTTAAAGATTACTCAATGGCGGATTCTCTCTCTCCCTTATTTGTCATTTTTTAAAGATGTTTAATAATTCCTAGTGTTTCCTCCCAGCCAGCCATAGACCTTACCCAAAGTGGGTAAGCTAAACTGCTGTTCTAGGTGCCACCGCCCACCTCTGTTGCCAGGGAGGGTGTTGTAAGATGAGGGAGTCTGCGTTCATGGCCAAGTTTGCTGTCTCATAGACGAGCCTCAGTTACTAGGGCCTTTGATAGTCAGGGTCCTTGAATGACATTTATTTGGAGCAGGCAGCTCAGGCCTGCTGAAGGAAATCTAGATGTTGGTGTGGCCTGAAGGGTCGTAGAAAATATTCTTTGTTCCATATGTGATCTTGGTAGCTGCCTAACATCAGAGGAAAAAAAATCCAGCCTATTGTTGAAGTAATAAAGGATATATTTATTCTTGGCATGAGGTCCAAAGATGTGGCTCTGGGCTCATATGCTAGAGGACCTGAGTTGACCCCTTGACCTGGGCTTCAGATTCTTCTTGTTTTTATGAGATTTGAGGTGAAGGTCCCCAACCCGCTAGTTGGACCCCTGATGGTCTTCTGGGGATTCACAAGCTTCAGCTCATCTAACAGGCAACAGCATGTTGGCTCACATTGAAGCTGTAGAAACCAATACAGAACACTTCTTTACTTTTTGGCAGAATTATACCCCAATTGTGTCACATTATAGGTGTCGAGTTAAAAGTGATACTGGAAACTAAAAAATGGAAAAGAAATTCTTAATGTGGTTCATTTTAAACAGCAAAGTTTTCAAAACAATCCCCGGAGGGTAAATTAGAAACGGGTTTTCCGTGAGAAGTTGGGAGCCTGGGACAAATAGGTATTCAGGTCCCCTCTCGGTTGAGTGTGACTTCCTTGGCCAGCCGTGAGGAGAGATGTGAACAAATCCAGGAGCACATAACACATGCCCTTCACTCAGGACCCTGTGGGAGGTGGCCACGTGAAACTGAGCTTCTGGGGTGTGAGACCCCCCCCCCACCTGGAGCCTTGCCTTGTCCGTGTGGGGGGCTGAGGGGTTAGGTTTTGAAGGAGAGCGACAGTGCTGAAGATGGCCAAAGATGTTGATAATCACTGGTTATCTCTGGGGCCAAGTGCTTTTTGACCATTATTTCAACTTCCCAAAGGTCACAGCTGATAAGGAGCTGAACCCAGATCTGAGTCCCTGGTGTCCACTGATACGGGGTAATGCCTTATTGAAAGATCTAGAAATCACGTGTTTTTATAACCGAATTCAACAAATAGTTGCGCGCTGAGTGGAGTGTGAGATGAGTAACGTGAGCACGAGGCGCGTGGCCATTAGTAGCCTTCTAGTTGGGAGTTTCTTGTACCCCGAAAAGTACAGTGTGCTGCTGAACAGCTAGGTAGCCCAACGGGGCGGTGGGGGGGGGGGGGGGGATGAGCAAGGACACCTTCTCCATGAAGCCTTAACCGCCAAAGGGACCAGAGTCGGTTTGATTCCTGCACCCCAGAGGCTCATCCCGCTTAGTCTCTGGTGGAGCCTTGAACCTTCCAAAGAGGATGGAAGGAGGGAAATGCCATCCTTGCCCTGAAGCAGATGATTAGATCCTTACAGGATAGGGGTTTTATTTAAAGTTGAAAGATCTTTGGGAGGGGAATGTATTCAGCTGGTGATTATCAATCCTTGGATCCAAGCAGATCTGCAGTCTCTGAGCCTCTTTTGAATCCCTGTCTATAAAATGGATGCCTCAGCCTGGCCTTACCCGATACACTAGCACTCCATAGGGCTAAGAGCGGAGGGGTTGTGCATAGGGATCCAGAAGGTTTGCTTCTCTTCTCGCTGGGAAATGAAAGCTGTGTCTTCACTCTGAGGACCTGGTGGCCCGAGGTACCAGCATCCATGGAGGCCGTGGGGCCTGGTCTGTCTCCTTGTGTTTTCTCGGGGCTCCCCCAGGTCAAGAAGGCTGGTGTTTGTAAGGCCAGGCAGCTCCCTGGGGGCCGGCTTTGCTCTTGCCCTTGCCCTCCCCTGACAGCTCCAGCTGTACCCACAGGAGGAAGCTGAGCTGTGGGTTATGTAATGGGGCTGGTGGCCCCCGGGGATAGTCTGTCCCCTGAAGCTCTGCAGGACGTCAAAGCATCCGTGAGGGGACAGGCCTGCCCCAGGGCTGTTGTGGCTCATCTTCTACTCCCTGGCATCCTTGGCTCCTCCTAGCCCAGACGGCATCCCTTTGGGCAAAGCAAAATCGCTTTTGTAATCATGCAGCTGTAAGCAAGGCTTGCCTGATGGTTGGGGTCCTTCCAAGTCCCATTTCCTCTCTCCCCGCCCCCCCCCTCCCACCCCGGGACACAAACACTTCTACCAACAATAACAGCTCCTGGGTATAAAAACCTGCTTTGAGGGGCCCGTGACTTGTGCCGAGCAGAAGCCTTGTCCTCTCTCTTCAGCTCTGAATGAAATACTTTCCACACTTTTTAATAGTTGACACCACGTGTGTAATTACCACATAGCATCTGCATGATTGCCACCCGCCGGCCTGCTGCAGATGAGGAAGCGGAGAATCCCTTTACTAAGTTTTGAGAGCCGGGATTTAAAACAAGGTATCTGCCCGGAAATTTCACCGTTCCCTTCTGCTTCCTGCAGCCTCTTTAAAAGCAGCTTTTGATGGGTTTATATTTTCAGGCGGATGGTGGACTCCCTCTCCGAGGAGCACCACACAGGTGGCCCCTTAGGTATTTGTGTACGGTGCTGCCCGTGGGCCTCTCTGACGACTGACCTGGGCACAGGCACACTGGAGCGGGGCCACCGTCCGCTCTTCCAGGTGAGGTCACCTGTGTGTGGCTTCCCCTTGGGTCACCCTGATACAGCCTCACACGTGGGCAGGTGAGGCGAGACTGGGTTAGTGAGGCACCCACATCACCAGGGACGGGCCACAGCAGGCAGAAGTCAAAATTACCCAAAGTTTGGAAGGTGGGAGACCAGAAACCCGCTCCATGTGATGGCCGCCAGGAAAGCGCAGGCACTGAGGGAGTGCCGACAGGCACCAGGCTGAGGGAAGGGCTCGGATGTGACCCAAAGGCAGCCTGCTGTCTCTGTTCCCTCCACCAGGGATCCTGGCAGAAGCCCCTTCCCAGTGAACATAGCCTGGGCCTTTGAGACTGAGGACCCAAAGCAAAACAGCAGTAGTGGCCAGGTTTCTCCCTGACAGATCTCCTGGTTCATTTATGAAATCTTGACTAAAGCAGGGGATTTCGTCATTGGTGCCCATCACTGATATGGCTGCCCGCAGCCCTGTGTGGAAAGATGCTGGGGCCATGTTGCATTTGGTGAGCAAGAGCCCTCCTGATACATGGCAGGCACTCGCCTGGGGGTGGTGTTGACAGGATAGACCCCCCCCCCCGGGTCCCCCGCAGTGTTGTCCTCTAGTCATTCACCATGCAGCAACGGGGAGATGACATGGAGACTTAATTGTAGTAGCTGTGGCTCAGGAGAGATACAGGAAGCCTGGAGGGAGCAGAGGGAAAGCTTCCTGGAGGAAGGAGCACCTTGGGCTGGTTCTTGAAGGTCAGTTTAGTGGCACCTTATAAACCAGAGGATAGCAGGTCACAGCTCAGGGCTTGCCAGAAACTCACCTTTCGCGCCCTGAGGCTTTGTTGGGTACAGGACCCAGCTCTGCAGGGGAGAGGATACTGCTGTGGTCGTGAAATCCGAACCAGAGATGCCTTCTAGACCCAGAACCTGGGGCGACAGCTCAGGGTTCCATCTTGATAAACTAGGGCAGCAGCATACAAGCTCCCATCCCCCCCTTTTGTTGCTGCTAGCGAGTCCTCAGTGGTATTACAGAATCAAAGGAAATGGAGACCTCCTCCTGCATCTCTAGGACTCAGAAGCATGGCAGGCCTTAAAACTGCCAGCCAAGTTTAAAATAAATCAATACCATAACATACTGCAATGAATTTCCCAACTTTAAAGGAATTTCACTTTCAGTTAGAGGTGCCAGGGGAAAGCTATAACTCAGCCTGCATCATATACAGGTCAGATTTCTTTGTGTTGTTTCTTTGTAAAAGAAAACGATATCCGGGGACTTGGTGGGGAGATGGATTAGAGCCACCCAGCCACACCACAGGGCATAGTGAGGAAGATGAAAATGCTTCTGGTTTTTCCAGGCTGGAAAAAGGAGCTGGATATGGGGCCTGGGCAGTAATCTCACAGAGGGGAACCTTGGCTCCTTGTCATTCCAAGGCCTGGTACTGTAGCAGTCATGGAAGGCAGGTCGGCTTTGGTATATGGTGTTGGATTTTAGCATTGGTCAGCTGTTCCAATGGGAAAGTCACAGAGATGGTGTGAGCCAGTTGACTCATTCTGCATTTACTTCCATCCATTTGGAAAAAGGAAACGCTTACATACGTGGACAGCACCCTTTTGTTTTTTTGCCTTTCTGCTTTTTTCAGACATGTCTAAGACATGTCTTTCCTTCCAGAAGGCTCTGGTCTGGGGCACTGTCTGAGGCATGGGCTGGAAGTACAGTGCAGTCAGATCTTGGCATAGTGCATGGGCCTTACCAGCCCAGCCCAGCCTTGTACAGACGTAAGGAGAACTGGAAGTCACAAGTAAAGACTCATTTGTTGTTAGTAACCAGATTGCATACTTGGATTTGACGAATGGTTTGCATGGGGCAGCAGAAATGAGTGTGAGTATACCACACCCGAAACAACACAGTGACTCTTACCTTCTAGAAAAAGTTATTTGGAAGTTTAGGCCAGTTGCCTAAACTGAAATCCAGATGTCACCGCTGATGTGATCCAGGGTTACCCCTCCCTGCCCTGCCCTCAGATGCTCGGGGCAGGGGCACCAACCAGGTGTACCACCAAGAGCCGTTGGAGAGCCCATCACTCCAGCCCAGTGTTTTGTTTGGAGTCCTGTGGCTATGGGACAGCTATTCTGGAACTGTGGCTTCCCACCTATTCGTAGAGTGTCATTGAGTTGGGGCTAAGCTCGTGGTGCCATGGGCAGACCCAGATGTGAGTCTTCAGGATCTGCATCCTGATTATGTGGCCTGGGTAAAGTTGTACCAGAGTTCAAAAGATTGCTTCCTTTCTATCAGTGGGAGGAACGGAGAATGTCACGAGTAAGAAGTTTCCTACTTAATAGATCAAGATTCTAGCCTGTGAACTTGAAGATGTTGACAAGCTATCACCATACTCCTCCCTGCTCCTCCTCACCAGCTCCCATCTCCCAACACACACAGTGTCGGGGACAGACCTTCTCAGAGTGTGGTCCCCAGGCTGGCAGCATCACCTGGGAACTTGTCAGAATGCATCTCTCTGGCCCCACTTTAGTCCTACAGAGTCGGGAACCAGGGGAGGGTATTCAGCAAGCTGTCTGGGTGACACTGATGCACGCTCAGGGTCAGGGTTGAGGGCTGCCCTGGCAAAAGAAGGTAAAGGCACAGTCTGCCACGTTACCGTCTGTTAAACACACAGCCACATACCTTACTACCTCTTAACCTTTGGTCCTCAAAAAGTTTAGATCTAGGCTTAAGAGCTAGGAAGAGGGGCCTGCTGGATCCTAATCCTGTCTCTGCCTTCCATAATTACCTATCATCGGGACTTTGGGCAGGTCACTTCTCTGTGGGCCGTGGGTTTTTTGTCTAGAAAACCAGGGCACCTAAAGGACCACTCTCAGCCCCTCTCTCCCTGCTCCCTCAGCCTGGTCATGTTTGTGGATTCCACAGTGGATGAGTTTCCAGGAGTCGGGACTCCTGATTCTTGCTTGGTTTCTCCCTCGGTGCATGTGTCCTTAGGATGAGGTGAGGTCCTGCAGCCACCTGCTCCTGGGAAGAGAAAGAAAATAATTGAATTTCTCCGTGGGCTTCCCTGGCCCTGGGAGAGTAGACTTCTGAGCCATAATAACAATGAGTACCTTGCGATAATCTCCAGCAGAGTACCCTCAGGGGAGTACAGGGCCCTGTGAGGTCTTTGTGGTAGGATGGGAGCTCACCCTTCAAGAAAGGGGAACTTAAGAGGCAGCTGGGCATAGGGAATGGGGAAGCAACAGGATGCACAGGTCTGGTTTGGGTCTCCAAGTGGAGTCTTAGACATGGCTTGAATTCTGATTAGAAATCTTCACTTGTTCATTCCCCCAGACGTATTGAGCACCTGCTCTTTGTCCAGCTTGGGCCATGGAGACAAAGATAATCCCTGACCTCAGTCCAGCTAAACTTTAGGCATCTCTCTGAGCCTTGGAGTCCTCATTTATAAAATGGGTTGCTAATAACATTTACCCCATAGGATCTTCATGTGGATTCAATGGAAAATGGATGTAAGCTAGCCTGGGGATGCTGGGCGTGCAGTAGGTACCCCATAGCTCTTGGGTTCTCTTGTTTTTTCATACTAGTTCTTGGCCAGCCTGGGGACAGAGTGTGAAGTAGTCTCAGAATGCTTCCCACCCACCCCCATCAATAAAGAAAACACGCATGCCGGAGGGGCCCGTTGATTTTTTTTTGGTAGCCCCTGTACGGTGCAGGCACTGGTAGGTGCTTCCAGTACATCAGGGACAGCTCAGACCTGGTCCCCACCCTCCGGGCCCTTTGACCTCTGTTTGAGAGACTGGTTCTAAGAGAAAACTAAATTTCATGCCTGTATGGATGGAGGAAACAGAAAATAGGGGACCCTCCCCAAGGCCGGAGGAGGAGGTGCCGTTGAACCTGAGACCTGAAGCATGAGGTGTCTGCCAGGCAGCGGGGCAGTGAATGGGTAGGGGCAAGGTGGGAGAGACTGGGAGGAAGAAGCAGGAGCCTGACATGCCCGGCGTTGGGGATGGTGGTAAGTCTCAGATCAGCTTCCCCCTCGGGGTTCCGTGTTTACAGGAGCACTCTGGCTCTGCTGCTGGGGTTGGAGAGGGCAAGCATGGACCTGGGGGCGCAGCCAGGAAGTCGAGTTCCCCACGTTAGGGTGGATGGTACATGGGATGGGGCAGAGTGAATTTAAAGTGCATTTGGAGATTGCTGGAGGACTGCATGTGGACGGAATGAGGGAGATGAAGGCAGAGTGGCTCCACGAATCGCTGGGCTGGGGGGCAGAGCCATTTCCGAGACTGTGAACCCTGTGGGAAGAGGGACTTTGGGCAGCGCGGGGCGGGGGGGGGAGTACACAGATGTATCTTGGATGTATGGCCATCAACCCATCCTCTCTCCTTTAGATGGGTATTTGGTAAGTGATTATCTGGGTCTTCTTGGGGTGCCTCTGGATCCCAAATTTGGGACTAAGCCTGGGACACCTTCATGAGCCCCAAGTGCCTGCCTTAGACCCAGGGCTGCCTTCACAGCCTTCATCTGATGACTGTGCCTTGCTGTGTTTTGTTCTTTCCTTTGTAATCAGCTTCTCATTAGGTGACTGGTGTGTCTGGCTCTTCTCTGTCTTTATTTGCATATGCACTCTGCTAAAATTATGTCCCAAGAACATAGCGTTTTGTTGTTTTTTGTATTTACTTTTGCTTTTCCGAGCTGAAAACCTGTGCAGTGTCCTGTCACGTGGGCAGGCTGGTGGTTCTGCCAAGGAGCAGCTTTCTCGCGCCCGCATCTCCCTCTCCGGGTTTTTTTCATGGTTATATAATATCGAGACCATGATTGCTGGCTCTAAAATTAACTTTGAGGGCCACTTTAATTTGTGAATTGGGAAATACTTTCTATTTTGGGTTAAGGAGAAAACGGGGAGAGGTGCGGAGAGCTCTGTGGTCAGTTGCCTTCAGGCACTTAAAGTGCAAGAGCTGAGGGGCTACCCCAAGGCCTGAACTTGACATCAAGCTAGTGGAAGGGGGCTTCAAGGTCAGTCCTTCAGCAGTCCTCGGACATCTTGGTTTGAACTACATGTGGGACGTGGGGTAGAAGCCGGCCCTGCCTGTTCACCACATCTCCTTCCCTGGAGATTAGGTCCGTGTTTTATACTCATTTACCAGTGCTTACTGAGAGCTTTGCAGTTTGCTGGCGGGCTTACAGTCGCTTTATTTGTTTCTGTTCTGCCCTAGAACAGGCCTGGGGCAGCCTGGACTCTTTATCATCCTAAGGCATGAGGGCAAGGGGCAGGGGGCACTTCCTCTCAGTTAGCTTCTGACTTAGCGCACGCCATGTGCAGACTTCATACTCTTCCCCCTCTGTTTCTTATCTCCTCACATCCTCACATGGGTCCTGGGTAGGATGTCCTTCCCACTCCAAAGACAGTAAGTGATGTGCCCCACTGGCCACATGGCCAGGAAGGGCTAGCTCCAGGGCCCTCTGCCATCGGCTTCTGAGGATAGGTCCCATGCACAGGTCTGTAGTGGCACCGTGCTAGGTGCTCCCAGGAGCTCAGTGGAGGGAACGTTGGCTTTTGGCTGGAGAAGTCAGTAACGGCAACCAGTAGGACCTGTGACTTAAGATAGCCCTTGAAGAAAAGAAGGCAGTCAAGGGTGTTGTAAGCAAGGGACACAGCGTGAGAACATTGAGAATTTGTGTCAAGAGTAGATCTTCGGGTTGGCTCCCACAGAGTTCGTGAAGTGGGAGAGTAAAATAGCACTAAGTTGCCCAGAGCCTTGAATGTCAGCCTAAGGAGGGTGACCTTCACCCTAGGGAAGAAAAAGTGGAGGCGGGTGATGGTGGTGTACAAGGCTGTTCTTTCTGGCAAATGAGTAGGTCACGGTGAGGAGAGAACGGTCAGCTCCCTGGAGGAGAGAGGAGATGCGACACCCAACAGGGCTAGCCTTCAGAAGGTACGAGACGGCACAGGCGCCCTCCTGAGCATGCAAAGGGAGACGGGGCAGCAGCTGATAACGGCTGTTGGGAGCCCTGTATTTCCCTGTTGGTGTCAGTAAGAGACTGGCTTCGGAACCTGGCGTGTTGATAAATCTAGGTTTAAATTGCAGCTCTCCCAGGGCCCAGCTGGGTGACCTTGGGCACGTCTCCTAACTTCTCTGGGTCCCCATTTCCTGTCTGTTAAATGATGCTCATTTAACACGGACGTTCACTGTCGGCTGGTGTGAAGACCGGATGCACAAGAAATAGGAAGTACCCAGTGCAACTCCACGCTTGCCGGGAGAGCTCAGTAATGGGCAGCTCTGTGTGTTGCCTTCGTGCAGTCTGTCTGTTTTTGCCAAATCCTTACAGGCCCGTCATTCGTTGCACTAGCAATCTGCAGTGCTTTGCTTTTCCCTAAGAGAGCTCCAAGCCTCCTGGCAATGCCCCCTGTGAGTTCCCCGGGCACACCAGGCTTCAGTCTGGTTGCTGTAACCAGAAGTCCATATGGTCTCCTTTTGCCCAGACTGCTCTGGGCATGACCTTGTTTGAGTCTTGCCTCTTCTAACCACAGACTGTCCGGTCACCATATGGAAGAGCGACTGCTCCCCTTTAGTTGTGACAGCACCTTAGGCATGCTTCTGGCAAAGGGCCAGGGAGGAGGGTTCTCCCAGGAGCCTAGCATCTCCCTGGAGCCCTTTGTCTGCTAATCACAGCGGCTCCAGCTGAACCTCGGTCTCTTCGGGGACCAGTTGAGGCAGTTGGCAGCTTTCACTTCATCCCCACACTTAATAAGTTGAGGAAGGGAATTAGTTAGGGGGTCCCTGTAGCCGACTGCCAATTACCGGGGCTGTTTCTGCAGACAAAAAGTTGCCCCTTCATTTGTCTGGAGTGCCAGCCAGTGCCTGTTTACCGGCGCAGGTGCTTCCCAGCTCCCCAAGGGCCCCCAGACGTGAATTCCCAAGGCCAGAGAGACCGGCTTTAAATGGGTCTACGGCCTCAGACCCCGGTGGGATGACTCGGGGTGCAGTCCTGTGGATTTTTGGAGAGCCTTCCAGATCTCAGACTCTGATGTCTTGCCAGCAATTCTTCCTTTGTTTTGGGGGTTGTTTTTGAAAGATTTTATTTTTAAGCAATCCCTACACCCACCATGGGGCTCGAGTTCACAACCCAGAGAACGGGAGTCACACGCCCCACTGACGGAGCCAGCCAGGCGCCCCAGCAATTCTTCCTTTTGTGCATTTGGCGAGCTTTTGAATACTAGCGTTTGGGGCAGCTCGCTTTGAGAAATCAAAAGGTTTAAAACAGTATTAGGCAAGACTGCAATGGTGACGACATGAGCACTGCTGTAATGTGACCAAAGTCTCAGACGCTGCAAGCTTCCATGGTAACTGGCCGCCACATTTTATGTAGGCGCGTTCACTGCCCTGGCCCAGCTTTGTGACACACTGGAGATAAGGCTGGCATCTGTGTCCAGCAGCTCGCCACCTTGGCTTCAGGCTCTGCTCGCCCCTCTTCTCTCAGTAAGCCAGGCCCCGACATATAGCCAGCCCATCAGCTGTGGCGCAAGAGAGCGTGTATCCTCACCGTGGTAAGTGGGCCACCGATCGAGCTCAGCTGACTCGCCATAGAGCCCGTCTCCTCTCCGTGACCTTTGTCTGCTTTAGGAGTCTCAGCTTTGCCTTGAAAATCTGTAAGGAGTGGGACCCTCCACCCCCCACCTCCCCCACCCCCGTCCCACTGGTAGGCAGGGCTCTGGTGCCATCAGCTGCAGCCTGGCTCCTGCACCCAGCTTGCCCTGCTCTGCTGTGCCCCAGGCAAGCCCGTGGAGCCCTCCCGGGGTGCTTTCTGGTTAGAGTCTTTGCCTTGATAGATAAGAGCCTGCCGAGGTGCTTGTGGTTCTTAGATTCCTCAGAAGCTGAGTGTCAGGGCTGTCCCTCCCGAAAAAGGCACACACCTGACGCACACTGTGGTACTTCATATGCCTTCCGGGCGCTTGCAGGCCCTGTGCATCCTTGGAGTTCGAAGGACCCCAGATGGAGAACCCCTGCCCTGGTCCCAAGCGCCCCTGAGTGGTGCAGGAAGAGACACGGTCCCCAGCAAAGAGCAGGGAGAGAGCTAGATGAGACTGGAAACCAGGGCCCCCACCACCAGATGGGGTCCTTCGTCATTTTCCTGCAGTTTACTTCAGTGTCTTTTAGTAGGGGCTGGATTCCTCTGGTTGCCATCTGTGCTGTTACAGCCTGGGCGACAGTCTGCCTTTCAGAATGCATGGGGTGGCCTCCTCCGGACACGCAAAAGTGGACAAAGGGTGGGCCCCTGGCTGCTCGAGAGCTGGTGTTCAGTTTCTCGGAGGGAGGGGGGGCTACCCTGCCGCAGCCCCCACCCCACCTCCGATTTCCACAACCCGTAGGCTTCGAACATGGGGTGTGGCGTGCACCCCGGCCGGAAGGCCACCACCGCCTCTCGAGCCGTTGGCCTGCTACGGAGCAGTGTTGGGCATCGGCGGCTTTTTTGGGATCGGTCCTGGAGGGAGGCTGCGTGGGTCTTGAAGATCTGGGGAAGACAACAGAGTTGAAGCCAGAGCCAAGGCTTCCGGTCGTGAGGCCACCGTTCTCATTTGCGTCTTCCTGTGGCTGGCTTCCCTGGGGTGGGTGGCCCACTGAAGCCAGACTGGCTCCCGCTGGCCACCCCTGGATTTCAGGCTTCTCTCTCCAGATTGAACAGAAGGCCTTATTTTCTTCCCCTTTGAAAGGCAGTGAGGGAAGGAGGGGCAGAGAGCTGGCATTGGCCCCAGAGCTGCCTGGTTCTGTAGCAGGTCAGCAGTGTCGTGTCCGGGAAACCCTTCGTCCCCACCCCCGTATGCCTCCTGTCCCCCACCTAGCTCTGCAGATGTGTTGGGGGGGAGGGGGGCGGCACGCTGTGGCCAGGTAGGAAATGAGCCCGGGCGACGTCCCGGCTCCTCCCCTGCCACCTGCTGGAGCCTGGCCAGGCGGCCCGGTTTTCTGAGGTGAGGGTGAGCATCTCTCTCTCCACCTGGCATTGCGTTGCTCAGTGTGAACTCAGCTATAGGCAGGGATGTTACAACCAGATTTTGTGTTAAGATCCTGTCATGCTGAATGATTCCATGAAGTTCGTAAATTAATTCTTTTATTGCCACGTGCTAGCTCCCGGGTCCCGTCAATCAGCCAGTATTTGACTCGAGGGCTTGGCGCCCTGAGAGGCTCAAGAGAAGCCCAGGACTGTCCTGTCCTTCAGGCAGTTAGGGTTAGGGGTGGGGCGGGGGGGCACATGGCATGGCTCATGGGGGTCTGCTCGCTGGGGCACAGGGGCAGGGGCCCCTGGGAGAAGGCCCATGGAGGGGGACCTGGAAGGGTGAGGGGCAGGGAAGGTGACAACCGGACCAGCGCTTGCTGAGGCCCAAAGCAGAAAGGAGGCTGGCTTGATGCCAGGTCGTCTGGTCTGGAATTTTTGCCTGGGCCAGCCAGGGAGGTGGTGAGGTTTAGGGTTGGGGTGTGATCGAAAGCTGTCATCACCGCATGCTAATTGCCTCCTGTATACCTCAGTGTGCCCCATACGGATACTGTCGCTGGACGTCACACCCTGCACGGCAGACATGGCCACCTTGTCAACTGAGAGAGCTGAGGCTCAGGGACCTGGACTAGTAATGGGGAGGAGAGCTGGGGTATCAATTTTAGATCTCCCACCTCGGCCCTTGACAGAGCAGTAGCTCTTCACTGCTCTGTAACCTGATGCTCTATGAATGACGTTCTCCCCGCATTCGGGACCTGCTGCCAAACTCCTGCCTTCTTTTAGCCTCCTGGTCAGGGCTCAGAGACCGTCGCGAATGGCGTCCCTGGCCTTGCAGAGCATCGTGGCTGCTGTGGAGCCCCTGTTGGATGTGCTCTGCTCGGACTCTTGTTCCCTTTTACCTTCTGTAGACCCGTGCACCGCTTGTGGCACGGTGGTTCCTAGCTTTGCCCCTCTCTGAGCCCCTGTGGCTAGCAGAGCCTTCGGTAAATGGGGTATCAGAACGCTTGGCTCCCTGGCGTTTGTCCCTCTGACAGATGGGGACAGACAGTAGTACCAGGGCCACTGAACCCCGGGGCTGGCTGGTCGGTATCTACGTATGAAAAGCCAGCTGCTTTGGTATATTACGCAAGCGAGGAAAACTAATCCTGCTTAGGAGAGACCTGCCCTCTGTGACCCTGACATGGCCTAGCCCCTGTGCCTCCACAGTGTGATATGCAAACAATGAATACCTGAGCCTTGGTTTGCCCATTTGTAAAATGGAGATCTTTCCTCCATGCCCCTTTGTTTGGGCAAGGGAAGCATCGCTTTTGAAGCCTTGCACGGGGTCTGGCGTGTCAAAGGTAGCCGTAGCTACAGGAATAATACCTCCACGCGGGAGTGCAGGGAGGACTGGGGCGCATGGGTGGCTCAGTCGTTAAGCGTCTGCCTTCGGCTCAGGTCATGATCCCAGGGTCCTGGGATCGAGCCCCACATCAGGCTCCCCACTCGGCCGGAAGCCTGCTTCTCCCTCTCTCCCACTCCCCCTGCTTGTGTTCCCTCTCTCGCTCTCGCTCTCTTTCTCTCTCTCTCTGTGAAATAAGTAAATCTTTAAAAATATATATTAAAAAAATAAAAAATATATATTAAAAAAAAAAAAGGAGTGCAGGGAGGACTTACTTTAAGAGTGAGTTCTTGGCTCCCCACCTAAGAATACCAGCATTTGAGTTTATATCGTGCTTTAGTGTATGAGCATGCTAACCCAATGACTTCCTTTTCTCTTGAATAGATGAGAGGGATAGAGAACACTGGACTTGAGGTTTGAATCCCAGTTAAGCGTTTACGAGTCATTGAACCTTTTCGCATGTTGCTAAGTGTCGAGAGCATGTGCATCACATATGCTTACGGTTGCTGCTTACCTTCACAGCAGGTGGCATGAGCTCAGGTGCTCTGTGCCACCCTGAAACCTGGTATGGGAGCCCTCCTGACACTTGCCAGTGGTCACCTGGGGTCATCCTTCCAACGGGGTAGCCATGACATTCTTGTACAATATCACAGAAAATAGATCCTTACAGACAGCTACGTGGTATTTCAGACTTCGAGGCTCATGGGCTTTAAAATTCCATCCTTAGGCCTGAGCGGGTTGAAAGGGGCTGAGGATAGCTTTGCCACCATCTGGCTGTCCTTGGGGCATTACAGCAACGGTGTGGCAGAGGCTGCCTTCCAGAGGGCGTATTGGGAGAGCTCCCCCCACCCCGCCTTCATCCTACACGTCCATACTGCAGAGAAGGACAGAAAGTTTCTGAATTAAGCCTCATCTCTAGATAAGGTGTACAGTTCGGTCTGAGAACCAGAGTGAACAATGTGATCGATCGTACGGAGTGTCCCGCTCAGTACCAAGTGCTGGGATAGGCAGCTTACTTGAATCCTCACAACAGCCCCTAAAAGGGTAAAGAGCAGCATCCCCATTTGCTGGCAAGGAAGAGGAGGCTCAGATGCTATAAGCGGCTGGTAAGTGGCAGAGGCGGGATTTGAACCCAGGACTGTTCACCACAGCCTGTGCTGTTTCCCCAATAGAGCACTTGAGTGAAGATGCTCTACCGAAACATAGTCGTGGCTCCTGGGAGATTCTCACACCCTGAGGCTGCCAGACTGACACATTTGGAAGGATGGTACAGTTTGAAAGAAGGAGGCAGAGTAGGAGACGGGGGACCACAAACCATTCCCATTTAGTTTCATCTCAAAATGACATTTTGACATCAACAAAGTAGGAGGGCCGCACTTGGAGAGTAAAGGATAGCCTTCTCTTCCCCGAGATGTTTCGTCTCTGCAGGCTGGGGGGTCGGGAGGAGGTGGATCGGGGGGGCCCGTCCGTCCCACCCCTTCATCCTCACTCCCCGCCCCTTCCCCCACTTCCCTTCTCCAAAGTGCTGGTGGCATTCATGGGAGAACTCTGGTTCCCCCATTTCCTTGATCAGACAGACAACTGCTAAGCTGGCAGAGGAACTTGCTAGAAGGCTGCTCCCTGCCTGGTGGCTCCACATCCTCTGATGTGCTCTAGACACCAGTCTCGTGCAGAGGTACCTAAGCCAAGCCCTCCATGAACCCTTTTCTGAGTGAATGTGTTTATAAGTGAAGGGATTAAGTGGGTTTTAAACTCCGCTTAAGCTCTTGTCTCTCCAGGAAGGGATTTCCCGGGACAGTTCGATGCTGAAAGCAGGAGCTGTGGGGTGAGACTGACCCAGGCCCAGACCCTTCCCTCGCCCACCCTTTGGCCGTGCAGCCCTTTTCTCTGAGCTTCTCTGGAACTGGGTGACCGTAGTGCCTACCTCGTAGGGTTGCGGGGGCGAGATGAGGCCGTAGCTATAACACGCGGGCTCCGTGTGGGGACACAGCAAGGGGGAAGCAGTGGGGAAGAGCTGAAAGTTGCCTTAATGGGTTGTTCCCTACAAAGCCCTTGGAACGTTCGATGCTGGGTGAGCGATTGCTGTGATGATAATTACAGAGAAGGAAGGTCAGACGTGCTGAGGGAGCTTTGTCCGAGAGCTGAAAGAAGGGGCAGGATTTGCCAACACGCCTTCCTGGATCACTGGCCCCTCTCCCCCTCAGGACTGGCGGCAGATGCAGGTGGCAGCGGAACCCCTGGCCGGTGGCTTGAGGGCACTGCGGGCAGTGCTCAGCAGCGCTGTGGTGTGGGCCGAGCCGCTCCATCTCTCTGGGCCTGTCCCCTTGTTAAAATGGGGCGGTCAGCCTCACCAAATGAGACGATCCGGAAGGCAAATGTGGCGGTTAATCACACACCACTTGTCATTCCGCTCAGCGGCATGGCTCGGCCTCTGCACAGGGCTCTGTGGTCAGAGGTACGCATTCCACTGGAAGCGACGAGGCAGGCCCTGGTCCAAGCCAGTCACTGGGCAGCCAGGGAGCCGGGGTGTGACATCTGCTAGGATGAAGTCGGAGGCTCCCAGCCCCTTACACCATTTACCACCCCAGCAGGTGCCTGGGAGGGTCTGCTGTTGGTCTAACCCAGAACCGGGTGCTCCAAGCCATTTCTGCTCGTAGCTGCAGAGCCTGGCTCCCTGTGTACCTGCCACACCATCGGCCCCCCAGGGCAGGTACACCTTCTGTAATGGGAGGCGGGAGAGGAACCTGAAGCCAAGGTCCTCTCCCTGAAAGAGAGCCCTCTTACTTTCCTTGTCCCTGCCCCCAAGAGAGAAGCAGACCCAGACCTTTAGGCCATCCTGAGGCATCCTCCTGCGAGGAGGGGACCCAGTGCCAGAGCCAGGGGAGGGTGGGGGAGTCTATGGGAAATGTCAGCCTGGCTTCCTGGCAAGGGGCCCAGTGATTACAGCGGTCATTACACACTGGTGTCTCGGGAGCTGTGCTGTTGGTTTGACCTTCTGCGGGCACACTCTGTTCTGCTAGTTTATTATGTAAAAAGGGACTTCTGGCTTCTGAATCTCTCAGCCTCCTTGACCGCTGCTTTTCTGCTGCCATGGGCCACCTTCCTGCTGATGGGCATCCCTTTGAGCAGGGTATCCTCAGCTTGGGTCCTGCCAAGGGAGGGAGGAAAGCAGTGTCCAAAAGGTCATAACTGGTCCTGGAGATGAGCTTAGCAGATCACACATTAGCCTACAGTTTCCTGGGCTTTTCTTGTCCTGTTTCAGAAGGACTTGGAGTGTCTCGGATGGTGAGGTTTCCCCCCCCGCCCAGCTCTCCCTCCCCCTGGCTGCTGGTTGCTCTGCTTTGTGTTGAAAGCACAGGGAGAAGGTCGTAGACATGCTGAGTAAAGCCAGAATTTGAGATGGCTTCTGGGTCATCTCAGGATTTGCTTCTGGTGATTTTATTTTGCCAGGTCAGAAACTGAGATACTAAACCCACCAATGCATTTTTTTTGTTGTTGATGGAGCGGACTTCACAGGCAGGGAAACAGAAGCAGCAGAGGAAGAGGTTGAGGCTGAGAAAGCCAGTATTTTCTTCCAGATCAGATACTTTTCCAGCACCTTTATAATTCACCCCCACTCTACTCCCCATACGCAGACACTGGGCGCCCCCTCCCTCGCCTTGCGCTGGAGGAAGGAACTGCACAATCTAACCTCACCTGACAGCTTGTGGAAAATTCTCCGCTGTCCACTATGTGTGTGGAAGAGCCCAGAAAAGAGCCTGGGTCTGGTCTTTTGGACTGCTTCTCCAGGGGCCTTTCTTTGGGGCTGCCAGCTTTTCTTGTCCCTTAGAGTACGCTGGTTTTCCCATTACAAAGTAAAGCATGACAGCGTGCTGTGTCCTCAGTAGTAAGCAGGGGAAGGAGAAAATGCACCCACGACAAGTACATTTTGATGTACTCTTGACAGATTTCCTATACGTGGAGGTTTTTGTTTGTTACATGGTTCTGCTCGTACTGTATATGCCGCGGGACATCGTAGGCTGCTTATTTCTCCTTAACCCCAGGAAGTGCTTCTGCCATAACCTGCCTTCTCATTTCCTCTGTACTACATCACTGAGTAAGATGGATCATTTGCTTAAATCTTTTCTTTCTGGATTTCCGGGTTGTTGCCTCACAATGTAGATCATACTTCAACGAGCACCTTTATTCATCAAGTCCTTTTCATATATAAGATGACCAGTCAAGCTGGGTTTCCGGAAGTGGAACTTTAGGGTCTAGAGGTCTGCACACACCTGAGGCTCTCAAAACACGGGGCCAGATTGCTTTCCGGAAGCCGCTGGTACACGTCTCCAGCAGGGTGTGCATCCCTTCCGTGCCGCCCTCACCCAGCTAGGAGCGAGCAGTTTGGGTGGTCTAGTGGCTGCAGACTGCATGCTGTCCAAATCGAACACGTTCGTCGTTGCCGGTTGGGGACGAGGACGGGGTGGGCTCATGGAGTCGGTCAGTTCCTGCTGGGGGCCAGGTACTGCACAGTCGTTATTCCAGTCAGACCTCAATGGAGAGCCCACCATTTCTCACAGGAGGAGACGGGCTGTCTCATATTGCCAGACGCCACTGCCTCCTGTGAGGACCAGCCAGGCGTCTGTCTCCCTGGGACCTGAGGACGACAGGCCCGGGTGGTCAGGCTGCACGGGCGGCGAGTGGTGGTGGGGAGGGCACGGCTCCCCGGGCTACACGGAGCTTACACAAGAATAAAGCCATGGGGGTGGGGCAGATTTGGAGGGATTTCAAGCAGGCCATGAAAGACCGTCATTCAGGTTGATGGCAGGCACTCCGAAACCCCAGGAGGAGTCCCTGGGCTGTGCAGATGGAGGAGCATTGCGGCCTAGGCTGGGGCCCTGCTCAGCTCTGATTGGGCTGGAGGCAGGTGCTGGCTCAAGGCTGATCGCTGTAGCTCTTGTGTTCCAGGCCTCCACTAAAATGGGTCCCTGAAAGGCCGGTGGCTGGTCCTGTTCCCGAGGCCTGGCACCAAGGCAGTTCCCAAGCAATAGCTAATCATAATAGGGCCGGGTGCTGTCTCAGGTGAGATGCATTGTTCATTTGGTCCTCATAATAACCTCTGATGTGGTGCAGGTGACGAGACCAAGGAGCAGAGGGCTTTAAATTTGCCCGTGGTCAAGTGGCAGAACCTCATTCTTGACCCTGGCCCTGAGTCACCCCAGCCCCTGGCTGTGGGGTTCTGGCCCCTCTTGAGACCTAAGAGCTTTGGCTAACTCAGGTCCTCAGGGGGCTGAGCCTCACTCGTCTGTGACACAGGATAAACCCAAGAGCGTGAGCGCGAAACTTCCGTACAGCACAGTTAGAGAGGGTGAGGAGGGACGTGGGCCAGGGTCCGGAGGGACTGATGGCTAGGGTCCTGCAGCATCTTGTCCTAATAGCACAGGGATGGGGGTCATGATGGGATTGGCAGCTGCAGCCAACCAGCCTGCGTTCCCAGCCAGGGTCGGCTGCTCCGTCAGTGTGATGTTAGTCATATGTCTTATTAACCGTACCTCAGTTTCCCTCTGTGAAAAAGGAGAATAATGTGCCATGCCTACGGCAGGGTGGTTGTAGCAAAGCTAGATTCACTCCCTGTGAGGTATTCAGAAACCTCTCTGGCCCCCAGCACATCACAGCTCCTGAGGTCCTCGGGGTTGGGTGCTGGCCCCGAGTGGGGCATCCAGAGCCTGGAGGTGCCCCGAGCCCACCGGCCCAGTGTCCGCTCATCCCCGGCCTTCTGTCTTCTGTCTTCCAGGTTGATCCTCGGGACCCACAGTCTCATCGTGTCTCCCACAGAGGCCCACAGAGGTGGTGGCTTGGTCGGTTGGTGATCTCCCGACAGCTGGATCTCCGGCAATGTGAAGCTTTTGTTTGGGTTTCCCCCCCTCCTTTTAGTTTCGCTTAATTTTTTTTAAATCTTATTTTATTTTTTGTCCTTTTTTTTCCTTCCTTTTTTAATTTAAAATGATTAAGACTTCAGAAGAGCAGGAAACTGTGCTGTGGAGAAACAACATGGACAAAAGCATATGTATAAATGTCATTCTTAATTTTTGTATGGGGTTAGGGAGCTATTTTGTTTTGTTCCTTTATTTTCCCTCTGTCTTCTTTGATTTACCCATCCTTCAGTTCTGCTTAGAGCACCTCACTTCCCCAGAGAAGGCCTGCCTCTCTGCGGAGAGCCAGGGTGGGTCCCGGCCCTGGGGGGCGTGAAGACAGAAGGCAGCCTATGGGCCACCACCCCCGCAGACACAGGCGCTGCCAGACTCCGGCGGGCCGCCCTCAGCCCTAGAAATGGTCAGAGGCGAAGAAGGACCTGGAAGAGGAAGACAGGGTTTGGCCCAGAGAACTCAAGAAAGTCTCAACTGCGGGTTTGTTCTCTCTCAGCTGCCGGAAGCCCTGGGCCACTCCAGGACTCGCAGTGGTGGGAGGCCATTCCCTCTTCTGCCCTTTAGAACCCAGAGCGCTGGGGAGCAGGGGGGGGGACAGAGGTGACTATCCCCCACTTCCCAGCGGTCGAGCGCCAGCCCAGCCCAGCTCTACAAGCCTACCTTTCTGTTAGTGGTCTCCCTCCCAGAGGAAGACGCCCTCCCCCCAGGAAAAACAACTGTCGTGCCAAACCTCTGCCTGGGACACAGCCGGGTCTTCGGCAGGCATCTGTCACTCCTGTGAGGTTAGCGCCCGTCACCTCCTGCTTCCTGGATCATCTCCTTCCCACATGTGCCCTCCACGCATCCCGGTTGTCAGAGACTGCCTGAGTCCCTGCGATCTGGCTGTGACCTGGCCCTAAGAACAGGGTGTCCTGAAACTGGCTGCCATTGTCACCTCCTCGCAGTGAAGGGCATGCCATGCACGTGGGCCCGTGGTGTCCCAGTCGGCGACAGCGTCAAGCGCCGTCTCCCTCACCCCCAGGAACTTACTGTTAGGTGCCCTCCCTCCGCGTACACGTGTCCGGTGGGAAAAGATTGGACCCACCAAGAGCAGGGAGGGGACGGGCTAGATCCCCCCCCCCCCCCGAGCCCCTGCAGCTGTCAGGTGCCCATGGCGTAAAGTTTGCCCCGCGTGACCCTGTTGACCTCAGCACCAGCGTCTGTGCGGGCCATGGTCTGTGTGGCCATCCCACGCTCTCTGCCAGCACGTGGGCAGCTCCCTCGCCTCGGGCTTGTGAACCTGAGGGTTTGCCCACCCCCTCCGCCCCCGGCGCAGGTTCAGGTGGCTGGCCCCGTGTTGTCCCTCTCACCCGCAAGCTGCTGAGGCTGCTCCAAAGGCTTCTCCCCTGTTACGGCCAAGCAGGACAGGGTCTTGGGGGAAAGGGAAATTCTTCTATGTTTGTTTCTCGTTTTCTCTAAACCAGCATAGGATCGATAGGGGAGGTACTTGGAGGGCATTCAGGTTGGTGTGTGACCAAGGGGGGCTCTCCGCCACCACCACCACCACCACCACCCGCCCCGAGCGGCAGTCCTTTGGCCCTGGGTGTTGCGGAGAGACCAACGCGACACCAGCCCAAACTTGCAAACTCACCACACGTTTGCTGGCATTCTCTCGCCTTTTCTCAGGGCCCTCGAATACCAAGGCTGCTGCTTCCTCCTGGGCAGACGGTTGGCCGCGGTGAGCAGGGCTGCAGGTGGGAGCCATGTGCTTCCCTGCCTTGTGAAATCCTTCATGCCCACCCACCCCATCTCCTCTCCGGCTTCTCAGGCCACCAGAGTGCACCCTGAGCCGCCCCCGGGAGGGTGGGGAGCACAGTGTCCCTGACTGCAGCGCACCCCCGTTCTCTGCCTTCCCTCAGGGGCAGCTGATGGTGAGAACAAGGGGACTGGCTCTCACCCCACGTTCCCTGGCTGCAGCCCCTGCCCTCAAGTTCTTGGTCAAGGCTCAGGCCTGACCTCAGGCCCTTTACTTCAACTTCACCTCGGCCCTCCCCCGGTCTCTAACCTCCGTCTGGATCAGGTCTCGGAGCTGTAGCGGCCCCCCTTCGTTATTTCTCTTGGCCTCAGTGTAGCCCCCGTAGGTCACAGGATGCCTCTGCCTTTTGGGCAAGGCAGGCAGCCTGGGAGGGCTAGCCCTTATCTTGCAGGACTTCAGCCTACCCTTGCTTGGTGGCAGGGCCTCCTTCCCAGGCTCACGATGGCCAGCTCATTAGCCCCAAGTGCCTGTCTCTCCCTCTTGCCCCCCCACTTTGTCCACCGCGGGTGCCCAGCCAGCCAGGTGGACGTCAGCCCCAAGTGAGCGCCGGCTCGGCCCACAGCCAGCGGACTAGCCTCAGTTGGACCCAGGTAGCTCCCATCCACGTCTCAGCCACCGCCCCCCCTCCCCCCGCCCCGTTCCCGCTGTGGGTCAGCCTGCTGCCTCTCTTTCCCCTCTTCATCCTTCCCGCCTGTAGGTGCGGCCTGGCGGCAGCCCCGTACCACCTCATCTCCGCGCCACCACGTTCGTAAGGCCTGTGCAAGTTTTAGGAGTTCCAAACCTTGAAATAGTCACTCTCTTCTCCTTGGATCTGTGAAACAGTTAGCCCGCAGCGGGGAGGTTCTGGGCCTGAGACCTGTGGCTCTTGAGCTCAGTATCCTCCCAGCGAGAGGACTCGGCAAGACAGATCATAGTGCCTTATTCCACTGCCCTCCCTTGACCAGACGTGCTGGCTCCGCTGGAAGTCCGTGGCGTCCTTCTCCCTACGTCTGCCTGTCACTTAACCTCTCACTCCCGCCCACAGAAAGCCAGGAGGGAAGCCAGGCCCAGGGCTCCCGCCACCACCGGGACACTAAGCACAGCTATAGCCGGGGACAGAACAAGTATGTTTCCACCAGGTGGATGCTCGCTCTCTGCCTCTCAATACCCAGCAGACCCCCTGCCTCTTACCTCTAGCCAGGAGGATGCCGCAGTCTGTCCATTCAGGGCTGGCTCCGTCTGACCCCTTTCTGGGCACCGGGGACGAAAGGCGCAGGCCTTAGCCCCCTCTCCTCCCAGAAGCATTGGGAGAGGAGCGTGGGACTGCTTTCCTCCCACGCAGACGTGGTTCGCCCCCGACCGGCTGCCTTTCTGAGGGAGTGTGTTCAATGTTTACTTAAGAGATACCCTGTTTACAGCTGGAGGAGAAACGAGCCCAACACTGGCAGAGATCTGACTCCTGATGGGGCCCGGCCTCCTTTCGGGCACTGCCAGTGGAGGGGGGGGGGTCCCAGAGCGAATGAAGGCTGAGCCCGCAGGGGCGCACGCCCCGCACCCCCTCTGCTCCCTGACCCCGCGGTGCTAAGACCACTCACCACCTTCCTCGCAGCCTTCTTGCCCCTGGACATTCCCCGCCTCCACCATTCCCTTCCTCCCAGGTTCTCTGCTCCTTGACATATCAGCTGTCTCCTAGAAAACCAGTGTTTGGAGCAATAAGATTATTTTTGCCTGAGTCTTTTTTCTGAGGAAAGGTAAAGAGCCGGCATTGTAAGAGTGTTCTGTCTATGTTGTTGCAGTTTACCTTTGCAGAAGACAGATCTTTGTAGGACGGCTGTCTGGGTTTCAGCCTCAGAGTATCTTTTGGAAACTTGGGACAGCAGGAGTTGGGCCTCCACGCCCCCAAGAAGGGGACCCCTAACTCTCTGCCCTCACCTTGCTCCATGCTGCCTGGGCTCCTGGCTCCGCCCACCCAAGTGTGCCTGTCCCCTCCGATCCCCCTTGTGCTCCCCTCCCCTGTACACACCCATCTGGGGGGGCCGGTGGCTCCTGGGTTATTGCTCCCCCCTGACTCCCTTCCCCTCCCTTGGCCTGCGTGGTGGCCCCCAGACCACAGCGCTCCTGGAGTCACCTAGGAGCTGGCAGCCTGACAACAGCCAAGCCTGGGGCTGAGGCCCGGAGATGGCACCTTGGCCGCCCTCCCACGCCGGGCCGAGGCACGGCCTCCGGGACGCCAGGCCCGTCTCTGATCCCGCCTGCCAGGCTCGGAGGGCAGGGCCTCCTGTCCAGAGAGATGCCCTCAGAGGGGCAGCGAGGAGGTGGGGCAGGAGGCCTGGCGAATGGACGCTTCCAAGGCCACCCTCGAGAGGTGAAGCCACTCCCACTGGTTGCCTGGAGGCGCCCACACCTTTTGCCAGGAGGGGCCACACAAAAGGAAGGGAGTTGGTTCAGGAACATTGTGAAGAACTCTGTGTGCCCCAGGGGTCCTCGTTCATCACAGCCGGGGAGTATGACGCCACAATTTAACATGCAGGTGGGGACGACTTGGGTGTGAGGGAGGCACCGAGTAACCCAGGCACAAAGTTAGCTTCAGATACTAGTTAATAAATCTATTTTTCTTTATTTTCTTTTTTTTGCACAGAAGCTGGTAATCTAGGACCTACGTGTGAACAACTTTATATGAATATTTTTTGTACTTGGTTTACTTGGGTTGGTATGATACATTATATTTAAGTTCCTTGAACACTGTGGATCCCCCTAATGTGTATGAATGACTGAGGCTTTGTAAATTAAGGGACGTTTGTGTGAATAAAGTTATTTGATGGGGTCAAAGAAGCCATACGTGATTTGAAAACGAGTGCTTCGTGGTTTTGTTGACACCCGTTTGGGGGAGGGAGGAGCCAGGCGGTGCCACAGGTCCCAGGTCCCGGTGGGTGAACTGCCTGGTGGCCTTCGACCAGCCTCCCAGCCCCAGCCCATCGCAGGGGTTCCAGGGGCTGCAACCAGGCCCTCAGAGGCCCTCCCAGGCCCAGCTCTGCTTCTGCAAGTTCTGCCCTCGGGAGTTTTCACAGAGAGATAAAGAGAGGTCTCCAAACCACAGCAGCAGGGGGAAGGGGACAGGGATGTCCCAGGGGGCCGGTGGGCTCTGAGCTGAGGGGCTGACACCCATGCCCCGAGAGCAGAGACTGAGCCGGGCCGCGGTGGTTGGCCTGGCCAACAGCAGCCGTTCCACGTTCCATGGGCAGTGAGCACTTACTACAAGCCAGGTGCTACTGGCCCTCATGGTAGGTACGGTGTGTGCCTCTCTACTGAGGGGTGAGAAAACTAGGGCCCAGAGTCCTGCAGGGTGCTGGGTGGGTGCTCGGTGCACCAGGAAGAAGAAGAACTGCCACTTGTCGCCGGGTACGGGGGCTCGCTGCGCATCCCTTTCCTCAAGCAAAATGGCAGTGGTTGAGGCTAAATAGAAACCTCGTGTTGGGCCCAGCACTTAGAAGGCCTTCAACCAAGGCTCCTATAGTTCCCTTTTCCCAGAGAGCCAGGTTTGGGATGATCCTGGCATCTGCGGGCCACTGAGCCTGGACTCCCGGGCCTGCACAGCCTCGGGAAAGCTGCTCACTCTGGAAGGGCCGGTGTTTTACCGGAGGACCACGGCTCAGGCTTCTCAGAATCGGACCTTGTAGACCCAGGAATCCTAAAACTGCTGGAGGCTGAGTCAGGCCGCTGGAATGTGTGCCGGAGGAACAGATAAGTCCGCCTTCCTGCCCGATCTGAGAGTGAGCACGCCGCATTCCAGGCCCAGGCTTTGGCGTCTGGGGACAAGGCTTCTTGCAAAGGATCCTTCTGTGCTTAGCCTGGGGCTTGGGGAAGGACGACCCACAAGTTCGCTTTAATGACTTGGCTGAGATCATTCACCCTTTTGAAGTGTGTACAAGTCAGTGTTTTTTTTTTTTCATACGTTCAGAGTTGTGCAACCGTCACACCATCCAATTCCAGAACATTCTTATCGCCTCAGAAAAGAAATCACACCCGTTAGCAATCACTTATCCCCTCCCCAACGCGCGCTCCCAGCCCGAGGCAAAGGCTAATCTACCTTTTGTTGATGGATCTGCCTATTCTGGGCATTCCGTGTAAATGGAATCACACACTCTGTGGCCTTCGGTGTCTGGCTCCTGTCACTGCACAGTGTTTTCAAGGCCCATCCATGTCCTCGCGTGTGTCAAGAGCTTTGTCCCCGTTGATTGTTGAATTGTATTCCATTGTGTGGAAACACCGCGTCCCCTGCATCTGTTCACAGTCAGTGGACACTGTTTTCCATTTGGGGGCTCTTAGAAGTAACGCCGCTGTGAACATTTGGGTGCGAGTTTCTGCACAGACCTCTATCTCTGATCCCCTGGCACATGACGTATCTCGCAGAATTGCTGGGTCATATGGGAACTGTACAGTCATTGAGGAACCGCCAAATTGTTTTCCAAAGACGCTGCGCCATGTTACGTTGCCACCAACGAGGTGCAAGCGTTCTTTCTCCACGTCCTTGCCGACACTTGCTACTGTCTTTTTTATTGTCATCACAGTGGGGCTCATAGACGTCGACACCATCGTACTACTTACTAATGGCAGATGAGGGGAGAAGAGCAAACAGGTACTTGAGACCCAAGAAGCAGCCACGGATCCAGCAAGTAGTAGGTACCTCGCAGAGTCCAAAGAATGCAGACTGACTCTGCTTTGTACTGGCTCCCTGGACCTTGAGGCAGATTGCCTCGCTGACTTCATTTTCTCATCTATAAAATAGGGTGGTTGTCAGGACTAAAGGTTTGTGGTGCAGACGACATGGTGGGCACTCCTCAGGGCCTTTCCTGGCCCCTGTGTCCTAGGGCACCCAGGCACCAGGACAGGACTCAGAAATGAGGCTCTAGGGGGGCTCCCAGTGTGTTGGGTTTGGCGTGGGTGATGAGGGACAGGTCACCGTAACACGGGGTCTACTGAGGACCACACCACACTGAGCAGGGAGGCCCCGGGAGGGAGGGATCTAGGCGTCCGCTCGTCCATCCGAGCTGCCTGGCCTGGGCCCTGGGCCCCCTCCGGCCCTGCTGGGGCCCCAGAGCCTGCAGCGCCCGGACAGACAGCCTGCAGCGGGCGCAGCACCCTCTCTTGCCTGTTGCTGGCCTCTCCACTTGAAACATCGCAGCGCCTCCCTGGTTTCTGGGAGGTGTTTGCCTCAGCACGTCCCACATCCTGAGGAGGCAAAGGAGGGTCGATGGCGTTTGAGACCTAGCCCTCAATCCAGCCCCCACACCACAGAGCAGGCCAAGGTGCAAGACCATCTGTAGGTCTCCATTGCACGTGGACTATTGCCCAGACCCTCTCCTTGGCCTGTAGAAGGCGCTTCTCCTCCTTCCCCCTCTCCCCATGCTTACTCCTCAGACCTGCTTGCTACCCAGAGCCCCCAGGCTCTACCCTCTGGCCCGCTGTCCTTTTTTTATTCATTCATTCAGTCAGTCAAGTCACTCATTTGTTTTTTTGAGAAAGTGAGTGAGGGAGGGGCAGAGGGAGAGGGAGAGAATCTCAAGCAGACTCCCCTCGGGTGTCGAGCCCGACACAGAGCTTGAAATCACGACCCCAAGATCATGACCTGAGCCAAAATCAAGAGTCAGACACTTCCAACTGAGCCACCCAGGTGCCCCTATTACTGTCCCTGAAGCACACACATTTCCATCTTGGGGCCTTTGCATTTCCATCTCTGGCCTCTGCCCAGAGCACATGACTTCTTGCTTCATCTAGGTCTCTGCTCACACACCCAAGAGATCTTCCCTGGTCCCCTTAAAGAAACCTCATCACCATCACTATCTCTTTAACATGCTTTATTCTTCTTTTTAGCACAATCACTAGCAGGAAGTTTTCTGTATAACATACAAATACACGATACGTGTAAAAGTGTGTGTATATATGTAAATAATCTCTCCTCTCCTTAAACTGTGCCTGACATGGCCCAGAGTAGACATTCGAGGCATATTTAGTAAGTAGATGAATGAGAGCAGGTTACATCAGTAAGAACACAGCCCTCGTGGAAGGAACTCGCTCAGGAGCCCACGGGGCGGGGGTGGGGGGAGCCTATGCAGTGTCTGTGTGCGGGGCCTATGGTGGACAGCATGGCCCATAACTGATGAGTCCGGCTCGGGGATGTGTCCCCGTGTCACGTGTCAGACCCATAGAGGTGATGGTGATGGGGCAAGAACCAGGCCCAGAATTTCTGCCTTATCTCCAGCTGGTCTCTTGGCCACAGCTCTGGGTGTGTGGGAAGGACGTGCAGGGTAGGGAGATGGACATCACTCACCATCTGACGTATGTTCATGAACCTAGAAGCCCCAAAGTATGAAAACCTAATGGGAACAAGAATTAAGAAACCTGGATCCAGATCCAGCTGGTCTCCTGCCGGCTGTGTGGGATGTGGCAAAATCTCTCCTCTCTGGACCTCATGGTGTGGTGGATTCTGGAATCAGGAGGGTTGGATGACTGCTTTACCACGTACAGTCCCATGACCTTGGCATGTTACCCTCTGAGCCTGCCTTCTTACAATACCAGTACCCACTTCATAGATTTTTCTGAGAATTCATGAGACAGTGCATGTGCCATCCATAGCACAGTGCCTGACGTGAAATAAGTTATCCATAAACGGTATCTAGTGATAATATTTTTTAAAGGGAAAAAGACCTCCTTTAAGAATCTTTCTCCAGAAAAAAGCGCTCGGACTGTTAAGGAATGTTGTGTGTCTCATTCCCGCCCCCCATGTCCCGGTGCACGCTAAAGGTCCTGAGAAGGCCTGTATGAGCCCAGTTTCTCAAGCTTCTGGGATCACTGATGCTTCCACATGGAACACCTGTTAACGTCTCCTGACAGTGGGGTTCTGGGGAAACGCTTTGGGGCCTGCTTCAGAAGCTAACCAAGACCATCTTTGCAGCTCCCAGATCCTAACTCCCCGTCAGGGGACTGTAGCCACCCCATCCTGTTTTACATGGGGCTGGAATGACTTCCCTCTTGCAAAAGCCTCCAATAATTGCCTCCGCTTGGTCTGCTGGTTCCTTGAGGGCAGATCAGAATATGAGGAATTTAATAACTGCGGTCTGGATCCCCTGCCAAAATGCTGTAGGGCCCTGGCCTAGACTCGAATGTGGTGAGAACACAGAGCAGCTCCCCCAGCCAGCAGACCAGGCCACTGCCAAAACCCTCACACTCCCGGTGCCCTTCTGGCAGAGTGCCGCCACTCTGCAGCGAGCCCTGACCCAGCACACCGAGCACTTAGCCTTCTGCTGGGGGACACCCGCTGTTCGGTAGGTACGCACGCAGACCCTACTGCCAGACTTCTGGGGTTCAAGTTGCTCTACCTCTTTAGGACTCAGCTTCCTCAAATGAAAAATGGGCATCAAATCCACACCCATGTCGGTGAGGATTTGGTACGGCCTGATCGGGAGACCCCAAATAGCAGCAGCGGAAGCAAGAGAGAAGCTGGAGCTCTCTCCCATAAAAGAAGTGTGAGGGGGCACCTGGGTGGCTCAGTTGGTTAAGCGTCTGCCTTCTGCTCAGGTCATGATCTCGGGGTCATGGGATCGAGCCCCTTCTCGGGCTCTCCGCTCAGTGGGGAGTCTGCTTCTCCCTCTCCCTCTTCCTGCCGCTCCGCCTGCTCATGCACTCCCTCTCTCTCTCAAATAAATAAATAAATTCTTAATTTAAAAAAAAAAGGAAGTGTGAGGCTATCAATCCAGGGCCATCCAGGGCTTCATATGTGGGGAGATGACTGGAGAACCCATCTCCTATCTTCGTGTTCTGACCTCTTCAGCAAGTAGCTCAAGTTCAAGGTGACTTCCCAGTCCAGGGTAGCTGCTGGAGCTTTGGGCATGTTCTCCCCATCCCTGACAACATCAAGGAGGGAGGGAGGCAGAGAACTGGCCCCCTCCTTCCATGGAAGCTTCCCTGAAGTCCCACACCCCCCTTCCGCTTACATCGCATTGGCTAGAGCTTAATATGGCCACATATGGTGCCAAGGAGGCTGGGAAGCAGAGGGCGCAGTGGTCCTGTTACTAAGGTTGACGGAGTCTGGGTGTCAGGTGGGCAAGCATCCATCTGTGCCGCGAGCGTGCCTCAAGCTCCCTCCAATAAAGGTTAGGTGTTATCATCATTAATCATAGTCCTGCAGTCCTGGGTTCAAAAGAAACGAAGTAACTAAATTAGCCGGAGGGCCTCTAAGGGGGCTTGTTCAGAGCTGGGACACCAGCCACTGGGGGCTTGTTCAGAGCTGGGACACCAGCCACGGGGTGCAACCAGCAGAAAGTTGTCGACTTGGGTTCATTGTCTGCTGGTATGTCAGCTCTTCAGTTAGCGCGGACTGAGCGCCACCTTCTAGGGCTGGGGGTACAGAGGAGATGGCCAAAGAGGCAGTCCCGGGTATACAATACAGAGCCTGGGTTAGAGTCCCAGGTCTGCCACTTCCTGTGTGATCCTGGGCAGCCAACTTAACCTCTCTGGGCTTTATTGTCTTCATCTCTAAGATGGAGATGGTGATAAACACCATCACAGGATTATTCTGCTGGTCAAAGGAATTAATACAAATAGAGTGCTTTGAACACTGGAAAAAAAAAAAATCCCTCCGATCTCTCTCCAATGGACCCACAAGCTTCTAGATACCTACTCTGCTTTCTTCCTGCCCATGCTGAGCATTCACTGAGCACGTTCTCTGCTGCTCACTGGAGACTCCAAGATGAAACACACCCTAAACCTACCTGCATCCCTTCATCATAGGTATGTTTCCTGAGCCCCTACTGTGTGCCAAGCTCTGTGTCACACATAGTTCTAAAGGAAACTTCCAGACAGAGGTGTGGAGTCAGGGGTGGGACACACAGAGGACCCCGGCTCAGACATGGATGGGGGGGTAGGAGATTTGGGGTCCGGCCCCAGCTCTGTTGGTAGCATGCAGTCTGTGGACATCTGTGTCCTGTGATTCTGGACAGGCGGCCTGGCCAGGCCTGTGGATGGGGCCTGGGAAAGGAGGCCACCAATTCCAGCACAGAAAAGTAGTCCTTTATTTTCCTGGGTCATCAAATAAGCAGTAATCTGGGAACAAAAGGTGATTAGCAGTGGATGCCTGCAGAGCTGAGCCAGTTGCCCTCACCCCGGAGCCCAGCCAGTCCTCTGCTCTCAGGGACCCAAGCTCGCTTCCCCCAGACAGTTCCTTTGACCCCTTTCCCACCCCTACCTATTCTTGAAACCCTCCTACCCCTCCCCTGCCAGCTTCGGAGAGCGGTTGAAATCGGGGTTCTGCCCACCTGTGTCAGTTACTAATTCATTGCCCCTCAGTTCCAAATGCTCCTTCAATTATTACTCTATGATGAGCAACAGAATTCCTTTAGGCATTTCTCCTGTAAAGTGAGCTCAATTTTAAGACCTCAGTAGAGGACTCTGGGGGGACATTGCAGAAGGAAAAGGCTTCCTGCAATTTCCAGCTTGGGACGTAGGGCTGGGGGAGGGGGCTACCGAGGAGGGGGTGTCCCACAGTGGATTCTTACCCCTGCCAAGAGCTCAGAGTGTGATCCCCCTGCAACCTTGCAGCCTCGGCCCAGTGATAACCTTTCTACAGCCTTCCAACCAAAGCCCCTCCATGGCCTGCATACAGTCGCCTGTGGCCTGGAGAGTCTCACAGACACAACAATGCTCTCTCCGCAAGTCCGTGTGCAGCCCAGGTAGTCTGAAGATAACTGCCCGCAGGCGCCCCGTCTCCCGCTGCCCATGACCATTGGCTGAAGGCCTGCAGCCCCCAACACATACCCACTGAAGGGTGGCCTGTTGCTTCCCCTAGAAATTCCAGGCCAGCTCCTGCCTGGCTAGGCATCAAAGTTCTCTGCTGCCCGTGACCAAACTACACCTTTCCTAACAAGGTCTAAACCCCTTGCACGGTGTCCTTCCTTGGGCATTTGTGAAAAACTACAGCTAACATTATACCTAAAGGCAAAAGACAGAATATTCTCCCTCTTAGGTCAGGAACGAGAAAGGATGTCCACTCTTAACTCCAGCTAGAAACTGGAGTTTCTAGCCAGTGCAAATAGGCGAGAAATACAATTAAAGATAAGGCGTGAGATTAGGAAGAGGTTAACTGTCTCGATTAGCACATGACATCACCATCTATGTAGAACATCCAATGGAATCTACAAAAAACCTCCCAGAATTAATTGAGTTTGGCAAGGTTCGGGGATACAAGATCAATATACAACAATCAATTGTACCTTTATATGCCAGCAACGAATAATCGAGAATTGAAACGGGGAAAAAAAGAAACACAGTATCATTAAAAATGCCGAACTATGTAGGGATAAATCTGGCAAAAGCTATAAAATACTACAAAGCATTGCTAAGAGAAATTAAGGAAAGCCTAAATGAACGGAGAGATAGAAGTCAGTCCTCATTATTTGCAGATTCCACACTTGGAAATTCACCTACTCGCCCAAATGTATCCATAACCCCCAGATCAATAATGGCAGTGCTGTTGCCGTTATTCACAGACATGCACAGAACAGCAGAAAACTGTGAGTAGCCCAATGCACATTCCCAGCTGAGGTCAAACTAGGTGATGCTCCGCCTCCTTGTTTCAGCTCTCATACCATAAGCAAGTGAGCAAGTGTCCTTTTTGCAATCTATTTAGTTAGTGCTATGGTTTTCACACTTGTACTTTTTGGTGGTGATTTTCAAATGGCCACCAAGTATAGTGCTGGAGTCCTGTCTGGAGTTCCTTTGTGCAAGAAGGCTGTGATGTGCCTTACCGAGAAAATGTGTGTGTTAAACTTCACTCAGGCATGAGTTATAACGTTGTTGGCTGTGAGTTCAATGGTAATAAATCAACCAAAGATATTACATAAGTTCCCTTTAAACAGAAACACATATAAAACAAGATTGTTTATTGATCAATTGACAAAAACGTGACTAGAGGCTCTAAGAACCTAACCTTGTATTTCCCCCAGAAACAACAGTTCAGTGTTCGCTAATTCAGCATTCACGGGGACTTTATAGACCATACTATTGTGAATAATGAGAGTCAACTGTATTTTGTTCAGGGATGAGAAAACTCAATATGAAGACGGCAATTCTACCCAAACTGATCTACAGGTTCAGTGCAATCCCAACCAAAATCCCAGCAGGCTTTCTGTAAAAATTGACAAGCTGATTTTAAAATTCATATGGAAATAAAAAGGACCTCACATGGTCAAAACAGAGCTGAAAAAAGCAAACTTAGAAGGCTAATACTGTCTGCTTTTATGGATTATGAAGTTACAGTAATCAGAACAGTATGATAGTGACATAAAGGTAGACATATAGATCAAAAGCCAGAACAGAGTCCAAAAATAGAACCACACACATTCGGACAACTGATTTTTGACAGTTACGAAGGCAATGCAGTGGAGAAAGAATCGTCTTTTTAAAAATGGTGCTGGGAGGCGTCTTGCTGACTCAGTGCACTGTGCGACTCTTGATCTCAGAGTTGTGAGTTCAAACCCCATGTTGGGGATAGAGAGTACTTAAAAATAAACTCTTTTTTTAAAAAGCGTGCTGGAATAACTGGATACACATGTGAAAGAAGAAAAAAAGAATTTCAATGTATGCCTCACACTTGTATACACAAATTAACTCAAAACAGTTTGTAGACCTGAAGGTAAAACCTAACACAATAAAACTTCTGGAGAAAACGCAGGAGAAAATCTTTGTGGTCTTCGGTTAAGCAGATGTCTCTTAGATATGCCAACGAAAGCACAATCCATAAAAGAACAAGTGAGGGAACTGAATTACATCAAGATGTAAATATTCCACACTTTGAGGGACACTTCAGAGAATGCGAAGACAAAGCACAGACTGGGAGAAAATCTTTACAAAGCACATATTTAATAAAGGACTTGTATCCAGAGTATTTAAAGAACTCTCAAAACTGAAGAGTAAGAAAAACAACCCAGTACAAAACTGGCTAAAGATTTCAATAGACATGTAACAATCGAAAATAAACATAGGGCAAATAGCGCGTGAAAAGATGCTCAACATCGCTTGTCACTAAGGGAAGTTAAATGTTTTAAGCTTTTAAAATTTAAATTTAAAAAGGAAAACCCCAGTGAGGTATCACTACACACCTAATAGAATAGCTACCGTTCTTTAGACTGACCACGACAGTCTAGGGGAGGATGTGCAGGAACCGGAACTCGGGCGCTGACTGGCAGGAATGGAAAGTGGTACGACCACCTTGGGAGCATGTTGACAGTTTCTTAAAAATTAAATGTACGCCTCTCATATGATCAGTCCTAGGGGTTTACTAGAGAGAAAAAGTAGTATATGTTTTTGCAAAGACTTACACAAATGCTCAGAGCGACTTTATTTATAATAGTCCCAAACTGGAAATAGCCCGAATGTCCATCACCATATCGACACGTGGACAAATTGTGACGTGTCCATCCAACGGAATGCTACTCAGCCACAAAAGTGATGAAGTCTCGGTACCTGCGGTAACAGGGAAGGATCTCGGTGATGATGCTGAGTGGAAGGAATTAACGTGAAGGAGCACAGAACGGTGCTTCCATTTCTAGAATGCCAGCTCATCCACACGACTCCAAGCAGATCCGTGGTGGCCTGGGGATGGTGAAGGGCTGGAGGGAAAGGTGACCAGATGAAGATGGATATGCACCAGGAAACATTTGGAGGGACGGGTATGTTTGCTCTCTTGAGCATGGTCATGATTTCATGGGTATAGACATATGTCAAAACGTATTAATTGTACACTTTAAACAAATGCAATTTATTCGATGTCAAATATGCCTCAATGAAATTATTATTGAAGAAAACATTGGGGCACATAAAGAGTCAGCTGGAAGGGACTTCCACAGGCCAAACTTGGAACAATTTGAACATCAAAAAGAGCAACGATCATCAGATTTTTAACATGTTGAATAGTAACATGATAAAACAATCCGTAAGTGTGTGGTAATAATACAAAAAGGTGGGGGAGGACTTTTCTTTACTGAGGAACATAGAAAGGTTCAGAGAATTAGGAACATCTCCACATGGCGGCCACCAATGCAGTCATTGATTCGGGCAAGGTCTCAGGCAAGGCTGCTGAAATCACTGTGTGAAAATTTGTGGGGGAATTTACACAGGACATTCACACAGTCTCAAACATCATAATTCATTACACAGATGGATTATTATTTACAAAGGGAAAGATTAACTTTACAATGGAGAGATCTGTTGGAACCACTTGAATCGAATGATCACATTTAACATCACTAAAGACAGGACAAGTTGGCATGATGCCCTCCTTATGTAACACACGGCGGGGGTTGGGGAGAGGGGGGACGCGACCTCACCTCCGTAGTGTTGTTGCCCAGAATGTTCCACCCGAACTTAATCACGAGGAAACAATCAGATACGCCCAAATGGAGGGTCATTCAAAACAACTGGGCTGTCTCTTCAAAAATGTCAGTGTCATGAAAGGAAAAAAAAAAAAAGCATCATGTGGTGCAGTGGGCACTGTTCATTCTACATCTGATGCTGAAGGAAGGTCACCAGCAAATGAAGTGTCTAATCCTTGATGGAATCCCAGATTGAGGAAAGTCAAAGTGAAACAGCTGTAGAGGACATGGTGGAGACATTTGGGCTAGATGCTGACAGACGACACGCTGATGTACGGTACCAACGTCCCATGGCGGTATCGCACAGTGGTCGGCATTTGGGTTATTTTGGTGTTTTTCTTGTAGAGAGGAACGACCTTATTTTTAGGTGGTAAATGGGGACACGCTGGAGCATTTAGGGATGAAACACTAAGATAGCCACACCCCTCTCTCTCTCTGGTCTCGAGAGACAGAGAAAGGGAGGGAGGGAGGGAGAGGGGGAAGGGAGAAGCTCTGGGGCCACATGCTAACAACTGGGGTCAGGGGTATCTGGGTGTGTTCATTGTAGGATTCTTTTAATTCTTCTGTGGGTATGAAAACGCTACAGTTAAAAATGGGAGGAGAAGCAGTAGGGTAGGTAGCCCACAGGGTCTTTCCAGCTAGAGGGTCGGCTTAGGGCTCAGACCCTTGACCACCAGGCAATACGGGGGCCTCTCCTGACCCACCATCCACCCGGAGGCCTCTTCCTGCCCTCAGCAGCCACAGTCCTGCCCGGTCCTATCAGGCCACTGGTGGCGGGACGGGATGGTTATCCCTTCCTGCCAGGCTCTTCTCTCCCAGACTCCGGGGAGCTCAGAATAAAGCATGGCCGAGCTGTGTGTGCTGGTGTGGGGGCGGGGGGGGCGGGCCGCAGACGCCCTCAAGAGGTACCAGGCCACCAGCTCCGTTTGTGGATGAGCAACACTGTGTATGGTTCCGGGGCCAGGTTTGACCCAAGATCCCTTCACGAAAACCCTGCCATGGCTTCCGTCTCATGGCGGGTAAGGGCAGAAGTCCTCTCCATCCCTTACAGGCCCTTAGTTGGCCACTGTCCCCATCCTGACCCAAGTACTCTCCTCACCTCCTTCATGCTGTTGCAGCCCCACACACTTCCCTGTTAGCTTTGAGGACTCACATCACAGCCACACATGCCTGCCTCAGGGCCTTTGCACTTGTTCGCTCTCCTGAAATTCTTCCCCTCCCGTCCTCCACCCCAATAGCCCCCCAGCTCCCTCACTCCCCTCTTGTCTTTTTCGCTGGCTTTATTTTTATCTTTCTCCCGAGCACCTATCCCCACCTCACACTCCAGGTAGTTGTCATCTCCTTTGTCTGTCTCCCCACCAGAGTGCCAGTTCCCCACGGGCAGCCATCTTTGTCTGTCACGTTCCCTACTGTATTCCCAGCACCTAGAAGAACGCCTGCTCTCATAGTAGATGCTCAATACAGATTTCTTGAGTGACTGAGTCCAAAGCCAGGTTTCTACTTTTCTTTTAGACAGTGGGGTGTGTGTGTGTGTGTGTGTGTGTGTGTGTGTGTGTGTGTGTGTGTGTGTCGGGCAGGCTGGGGGCTGCTGAGCCAGGAGCCAGCTGGGTCAGTCTCCTGAGACTCATTTCCTGGGGTGTAGGCAGAGTTCTCAGAGGGTTGGGTGGATGCCACTCATAGCATCAACACATTACATAATCTGGCACTGGGCAGGGGTGAGAGGGGCAGGGCCTTTATTCTGTGTTTGCCCAGAGAAGCCTCCCCAGGCCACATCCCAAGCTGCCAGCCCTTCAGCTTTGTGCCCTCTAATCGCCCCGACAGGGCCCACCGCCCATTCACCCTGCCCACTGGCTCTGAAAGGAGCCTGCACGGATGCCTGGGGCCTGGGAGGAGCGGAGGCCCTGCTCTGTCCCCGACACTGTTGCCTGGGGCCTCAGCCCCACCCGAGGCTTGATGACCCTGCAAGACCACGCTTACCTGTCCACCTGCTGACACATGTCCCGGAGCTCACTCAGGACCCAGCCCGTCTGCCCACTGACCTTTCCTGTGTTGGGACTCCAAGCCTGAGCTGCCTCACTGGGCACCACCCTGTGCCTCAGGCTTCCTCTTACCCACAGAGTGACCCAGGACAGACAGGTCCTGGAACTGACCTCCCAATGTTACGGGCAGCGATGCCCATCAGGGTCCCGCTCCCTCTTAGAGGGCAGCAAGTGAGAGCCAGTGGCATGGTCCCCATCACGGAGGGGCCGATCGGCCAGCCCCAGGCTGGCTGCTGGGGAGCCATAGCCCGTGTGCATTCAGCTTCTGCTTTCTTGGCACTTAGGGCCCAGTGCAGGGAGACAGATACAAACAAAAGTATACAAACAAAACAAAAAAATCAAAAACAGTGAGTGCTTTGAAGAAGAGAAATCAGCAATGGGATAGAGAGCATGAGGGTAGCGGGGACAGCTTCCCTGCAGAGGGGACAAGGCGCAGAGGCCTGACTGAAGGGAGGGGCAAGCCAGGCCATGGCTGGGGAGGGGGTGCAGCAGGTGCAAAGGCCCTGAGTGCCAGGTGTGGATGGGGTGGGGCGGGGGGGCGGGATGAGGTGGGAGGTGCCAGACCATGCCGGGCGGGCAGGTCGTTGCAAGGTCTCTGGCTTTTTCTCCCTTGGTAGGGGGAGACTTTGGAGGGTCTTGAGCCAAGTGACAGGATCCGGCTTCCATTTTCAAAGAGTCCCTCAGCTGCCATGTTGGCAATAGATTTGGGTGAGGGGCAGGTGGAGAAGCAGGGAGGGGTCCCGGGGGCAAGCCCCGTAATCCCAGGCCTGGAGGTCTGGGAAGTGGTCAGGGGCTGGGGGGATTCTGAAGCCAGAGCCTCCAGGACTAGCTGACCGATGACAAGATGCATCAATGACATGACAGCCACTGCCACCTTCCCCCTGACCCCACGGAACCGGCTCTAAGGAACACAGCCCCGGAAAATTGCATGCTGTCCTCATTTTCAAGAGAGAGAAACAGGGGCTAAGTGAGAGGCGGGACGTGAACCCCGGGCGGGGTGGCACTGTGTCATCACTGCCCTCCTTAGAGAGGTTTCCTCTGCAGGGAGGCTGTGGCCCAGGCCACGGCTCTCCCACCTGCAGCCACACACTCTCCCTCCCGCCGGCTGCACACAGCCCTTTGCTCCGGGAGAATGCGGTGGCCCGACACCGGTTCCGCATCTCATTATAGGCTTCCGGAAACCTCCATGCTTTCTGTCCATCTGCACCATGGCCTCCAGCCCAGGGCCCTGCCCGGCACCCCGGTGTTCCCAGACCTCCACTCACCCACCTGAGGGCACCTCCGAGTCCACAGGTTGAAATGGAGCTGACCTCCCCTCCCACGCTCACCCTCCTCCACTTCCACGCTCCTCTTGTCGTCCCAGGGTGGGTGAGGACCCCGCACTTCGCTCAGCACTCAGGCAGGTTAGTTCACTCCCTCCTGGCATCTACTCTCGGAGGGAGGTACCAGGGCTGGCCCCATGGTACAGATGACAAAAACCAAGGCACAAAGAAGTGAGCTGGCTTGCCTCAACTCAACCAGCTGGTGAGTGGCTGACGTGGGATTTGAACCCAGGCAGTCCTACTCCAGAGGCTAACCCTACCCTCAACTGTCCACCAGCCACGACTGGGGAGGCGCTAAGCCTCGAGGGACAGGGAAAGTGCCTGACAAACATCCACTCTCTCCCGCCCCCCCCTTGCCCTTGTACAAGTTCCTGCCACCTGCCACTGCTCCTTACGACACCCAGCGCCGTGCCTGACCCTGTGATGTGCTGTTATTGTGCCCATTTTACAGATGACAAAACCAAGGTCCAGAGCAGTTGAGGCACAAGCCAATTTCACATAAGGAGAAAGCGGCAGAACAAGGATTGAACGTGGGTCTGTGTGATGTCGGAGCGCGTGCAGATGTGGAGGAAGGCAGTGTCTTCCGTACCTTGCCCAGGAGACAACTGAGTGTGTGTGGAAGGGGGCAGGGGGACAGAAAAGCCCGATCGATAACAGCCCAGGCAGGGGGAGGAGAATCCAAATCTAAGGCTCGTTTTACACTTTGGGGTTTTTCTGCTGGGTGAAAAAAAGCAGTTCATTATGGAGACGGCCACTGCGTTCCGCCGCCTGAAATGTGGATAGCCAAGGTAATTGGGGTCTTCTGTCTGGTCGCTCAGCCCCTGGAAAGAATTTCCAGGTAGATTTCAGCCGGGAGCACTGAATTCTACTTAGAATGTAAAATGTGTGTGTGAAGTGTTTTCTCTGAAGTGGGAATAGGTAATTGATTTTTTAAAGAAGGCGACCTTTCTGAGCTCTGGAAAGCGTTTTCAGGTCCCTTTCTTATTTTTCTGTGCATAAAGGCAATTATCCCAGGTCAGCACTCCACACAGGAAATGGGACCCGCTAATTTTGCACAACGAATGTTTCGCTGTAGCTTTTCCTTACCTCAAGAAGGATTATTGTATCAGCTTGTTTCACATCAGAGAGAAAAACCAGGCTCTGCCTTAACAAGGGGGGGCTGAGTCCAGAGATTCCAAAATCCCAGCTCTGCCTCTACCCATTGTGTGCCCCTCCCTGCAAGAGTCACCTTCCCCTCCGACCTTAGTGTGTCTTCCGTGCAAAAGCAATCATCACAGCACCCGCCTCTAAGAATGCTTCCCGCCGCTGGTAAATGGTGGAAATGGCCACACACATACCCCCTCCCTCCGTTCATGCCCTTTGTCATCCTCCCTTACCTGACTCTGGGCACGGCCTTGCCACTTGCTCTGGCCGTTGGGACAAGAGCAGATGTGACACACACAGAGGCCTGCAAATCACTTGCTGCTCTTTGGAACCATGCAATTGAGCCTGAGCCAGGCTGCTGGAGTTTGGGAGACCATCCCCGCTGAGCGCTCCCAGACCAACCAGCCCGTCAACTGCCAGTTAGGTGCATGAGGCCAACCTAACCATCAAGCCCCGGATGAGCCCGTCCAGACCAGACGAACTTCCCAATAACCTATGGGATTGTGAGAAATAATTGCCGGTTGTTCCAATCCACTCATTTTCAGGGGGGTGTTTTGTTCCACGGCAGCTGCTAACTGATACATCAGCTGTTCGTCCTGTATCTGTTAGTCCTTTGGTATTGGGGTAAAAGGAGAATTTACTGGGAGATTACTGAGAATCACAGACTTGGGGGGGAGAACCAGGCTTGGAATCAGGCCGGGGCCCGGACAGTCGCTAGCAGCCCCACCATCCCTGCATCCCTGCATCCTTACATCCTCGGGAGTCAAAATTCCATACCGTGGAATGAGGTCACAGGTCCAGCCTGGGCTGTATCAGCACAGTGAGAAGCCCGAGGAAAAGACACCCACAGAGCAGTGATAAAGTGTGAGGGCCCCGGAGCCAGCCTATCTCTGCTCAAATCCCAGTCGGCTCCATAGGAGCACGTTCGTCTTGGAGTGTGCTTTGGCCGTCTGGAAGTGCGCCGGGTGTGCTGAGAAGGTGCAGTGAAGTGATGTGTGTAAAGCCCTGAGACCAACACCTGGCATTCAGAAGACACTCGATAACATTAGTTGGTATTATTACTATTATTACGTTCTGCAGGGGGAGGGGAGAACTAGAGAAGTTATCCGGAGGGATCCGTCAAATCACTAAGACTCCACGCCGTGTGGGGAAGGTGATCCCCCAAAGGGAATCGGGGCACTGTTTGGAAGGGGAGGGCGGGCACTGGGTGACCATGAACTATAAATGTCCCTGTGGGGGATGTTGTGAGGACCTGGCTTCATCATTTCCGATATTGAGCCCAGTGCTGTGCGGGGCGGGGCGGGAGGGCCGGGGGGGACAGTGACAATGGCGAGGTGGACCCAGTCCCTGCCCCCAGGGCTGGCCTTCTGGCTGGCTCTGGACAAGTGGGTTTGTAGATAACACGATGATTCCTGAGAGCACCAAGTGCCAAGACGAATGGGAAAGAAAGGGTTGGGCATGGCTTAGGTCAAGGTCCTGGTGCTCGGGCATTTTATTAGCTGCTGCTTGGTCTGTGCAAATTCCCTGTGCCCACCATGGTATCTCCCTTCCTCGGGGCAGCCTTGGGGTGGGGTGGGGGGACGGTAAAGAACCCTGGCTCCTAGTCCAGGTTGTGCTGCCCGAGCAAGCCCCTTGCCCTCTCTGAGCCTCCATTTCCATGCTGATGTGATGAAGGTGCTGGAGGGGTCAGCAAATTTTCAGAAACAGTTTACCTTCCGTTGTTCCGTGTGAGACCCAAAGAAAATGGATGAAAGGGAAGGGGGGGTATCAGAGTCCTACTTGTGAGCCCAGTTCCTCTGTCACCTCCCCTCCAAGGCCCCTGAGACACTCCGCAGACACCTGAGGCTCCGAGGAGACCCACCTGCAAGCTACAAGCATGCATAAGTGATGCCTTGGAATAGGCAGATGTGGCTGGACTTCACTCCACCGCTTATGTGCTGTGTGGTCCGGGGTCAGTCGTTTGACCTCTCTGACCCACCTGTACCATCTCTGCAGCAGGGATGGGAAGTAGAAGGTCGACCCGAGTTCTAGAGCCCGTGCCCACCACTGCCGTGCTCTGTGTCTTTGGCAAGCCCCCCGCCCCCTCCCTTCACTGGTCCCCAAACCTGATGGCAGATTGGGAATCCTCATTCCCACCTCTCCTAGGTCTGCCTCTCGAGGGGCATGACTACTTATGGAGTCCTCAAAGCACAGCCGGCCCCCTCTTCCCTCTCAGGCTCAATGGAGGAGAGCCATCTAGGAGGCCCCTGGCAGCCCCCAGAGCCCAGAAATAGCAGGCCAGCTGGTGGGTGGCTGACCTTGGGACTTGGGGCCTGAGCAGAGGCTTGTTGCCTGGCAACAGGTACCATCACACACCGTGGGTGGCCGGGGGTTCTGGCAGTGGCCCACATCACCATCCCAGACCAGCTCTGCCCGGGGTACTGGAGAGGGCAGGCGGAGTGTCTGCGGAGGCTTGGAAGCGAGGTTCCCCCCCGCAGGGGCATTTCCATGTGGCCCTCCCCACCTTCAGCCTTCTAGCATCTCCTAGAAGCACACAGCTTCCACCGTGTGGTCATCACTACCTTTCATCCTGACAAGAACTCGGCAAATAGGGATCGTCAGCCTCTCCAGGCAGGTGAGGAAAGTGCCACCCAGCCTGGCCGTGTGTCTTGCCCAGGATCAGGTGGTGGGGCAGCAGATGGCCCCTCGACTGGGGCCCAAAGAGAGGGAGGGCGGAGGGGCCAGAGGCCGGAAGTGGGTTTCAGAGCAGGTTTAGTGGCAGCCGTGAAAGATGAGGTGAAGAGAGATGGCATCTGTGGGCCAATCCTTGCCAAGTCCTGGTGAGGTAAGGTCCGGGGTGCCGGCCCTTTAGGGAGTGCTTCCGGGTACGGGACACTGACCCCTAGACTCCGCATGGCACAGACTCGGGCTCCAGCTGTCCTTGCCACCCTCCCCAGATGAGTCCACCCTTCTGGGGTTGGGCGGATTTCCCTTGAGACTACCTCATCATGGGTGTCCTTACCCTTGTTCCACAGTCCGAGACACCGAGCCCCGGGGAAGTGAAGCCGCTGCTCAGAGCAGAGCTGGGGTGCAGACTCATTCATCTCAGTTATCTGTTGCCGTGTGACCCTCATGACTTAAAACAGCAACACTGTGTGTGACTGGGTGACATGGCCAGGGTGTGGCGGAGACCAGCACCCCTGCTCCTGTTGCCATTAGCTGGGGTCGCTCAGAGGCTGGGGCTGCAATCTGCCTGCTTCACTTGTGTGTGGGGTGTTGGTGGTGGCAGGTGGCGGGGACTTCAGCTGAGTGGCCCTCTGAGCGACCCGGGCTTTCTCATGACACAGAGCCGGGGTTCGAGAGTTAAGTCCTGTGAGTCTGTCTCCAAAGCTGTGTTCTTCCCCAGGAAGGACCGAAGGAGTGGGGAATACAGCTCTGGGCGGTGGGGAGCTTGGATCCCCAGCAGGATCTAAGCAGAATGTTCTGTTCTGGAAGGCCAGGCCTGGGGAAACCTCTCTCCCAAAGGCAGAGGAGGGAGGAGGGCCTGGAGGAGCAGCTGCCCACTGCCACCCTCCCCCAGCCCTGAGGTCTGAGCTGGTCAGAGGATAACCAGGGAGCCCAGACCTGAGGCAGAAACAGTCCTTTAAAATACAGACCTGCCCGGGATCAGCTGCCCTCCACGTAGGAGTCCAGCTGGGTCCAGGCCAAGAACCAGGGGGGCCCTTGCTTTCCCCTCTTGCCCCACAGTCAGCACCCCCTCTGAAGTGCATGAGTCCAGGCCCTTCTCCTCAGCTTCACAGCCACAGCCGGGGCCCAGCTGTGGTCGCTCTCACCCGGACCATTGCAGTAGCCTCCTCACCGTCTACACTGCTCAGTTCCAAGTCATGTTCCACTCAGCGGCCAGAGAGGCTTCAAGCTGTAACCCAAACATCATATCATTCCCCTCTTTGAAGTCTGAGGACCTTCTATCTTAGACAACAATCCAAACTGTTCAAACTTGGACTCAGACACACACCCGTCAGCCCTTTGCCCTCTTTGCTCCCTCTGCTGAGAACAGTCTCTTGCAGCTTTGCTTGGCAGATTCCTCCTGGTCCTTCTGGTCTCAGCCCCAATGCCACTCCTTGGTGGGGGCGCTGTCTGACCTCCTGGTCCAAATGCATTGCCACCTTCCACCTGAGGCCATCTTCATCACCCTCTGATGTCACTCTAGTTGTTTGCCTGCTTTTTTTCTTTGTTCCCCCTCCACCCAGCCTGGTCTCATGAGAGCAGGGACCATATCCATCTGGCTCACTGCTGTGTCCTCAGCATCTAGAGCGGGGGGCTTGGTGCAGGATAGATACTTACTAAACACTTGTGAATGAGTGAGAGAGGCAAATGAATAAATGCACCCATAGACACACACGTTCTCACTCCGGGCACTCAGTCACATGCTCAGACCCTCTCTCACACTTGCAAACACACACACTCATCCACACCTGGCTCACAGGTTCCGACACTCCCAGGCGCATCCTGCCAGAGAACTCTGGAGATGCTCAGGTGCCTGTAACCAGGGACGCTGCCGCCCCCTCCTGGACAGATCGGGGAAGTGCAGGCAGGGTCTTGCCGCCCACCTGAGGCTAACCCTAACTGGACTTCCTTGCAGATACCAACCCGGGGGTTCCTGCCCGCTGTCCCCTCCCAGGCGGGTCTCTGTATCATTTCTGAGCCTTCCCTCCCTACCCTGGCATTTGGCCCAGGCCCCAGACCTCAGGATGTTCCAACCAAGGGTGCAGAAGGAAGGGGGGAAAGTCAGAGAGCTCACCTCTTTTGACATTTCCAAGCCAAGTTTCAGGGTCATTGTCACGGGCCTGGAAGGGCAGGTGTGCAGCCAGTGTCCATGCTCTCATAGGTTTGGAATAAAATGTGAATGGCTTCAAACGCTGGGAGGAAGGCCTGGATTTTATCCCTTAGTTCATAAGGAGCCTCCGTGAGTTTCTGAGCAAGAGAGGGACAGGGAGCAGAACTGACCTTCACAAAGATAAAGCAGACCACGTGCATTCACTTTTTCATTCGTTCATTCATTCATTCATTCATCTAACAGGCTCTGGGAATCCAGCAGTACCAAACAGAGGTGAGGTTGGCCTTCATGGAGCATGGTCTGGGGTAACATATGCGGGAGGGGGGATTTGGACACAGAGGGACATCACCCCAGTCCTGGGTCTGTCAAGTCCTGGGGTAAGGTGTCACTCACGTAAGGGCCTCAGCTCCTGCCCAGGTAAGCCCTGTAGGTAGAGAAGAGGAGAGGGTCTGCTCAGCCACTGATTGAGTGCAGACCAGGGACAGGGCCAAGTTGGGCTCTCCTCCGGCGCTTTCCAGCCGACCTGCCTTAAGGGCTGCATCTGTTGAGTTTTTTTCCCCCGTTTAATCAAATAGATGCAAATAGAATGCAAATGTATGCAAGAGGTCCTAACTCAGGGTATGTTAAATAAATGTATTATGGTCTGCTTGCTGCAATTATAGTCAAACTCAGCATTTAGGATGTGACCGACATGAAATAAGGAACTGATTTTACTATCAGACAGGATAATCATTTTGGAGACAAAATGAAGCAGAGGCCCAGGGACCCAGACACACCATATGGAGAGATGCACCTGCAACGCTCAGGTGTTTATAGAAGATTCACTGTGTTCAGGAGGTGAGGAAAGAGGAAGGAGCACATTTCACTCTCAGCCCGGGTTGGCGCTTCAAGCCCTTCTTTTGAAGGACAGCAGAAAAGGAGTTAGAAGTCCTGGGTACTAGTCCCACCTGCGCTACTTGGCAGCATAACAGCTTCCAACTAGTCACTTCCTGACCCGTTTTCTCTTCTCTTCCCTCTCTTTGTACCATGACAGCGAAGCATGAAGGAGACCACAGAAGGTGCCTGAGGTTAGGGTTCCCAGAAGTTGACCCTGATACAAGGATTCCTACGAAAGTAAAGAAAGAATTCCATGTAATGTGATGTACTATAAGGATAGAGAGTAGACTCTATCTCACTCTGGAGCGGTCCCAGGAAAGCGAAGTGGGTGGGAAATCAAGGAGGGAGTGGACAGAAGCCAAGCAAAGGGTGTGTCATCTCCAAGTCCCACTTCGGGTCAGTCCTGAAATCTATACTCCTACACTCATCAGGGATGGGAGGAAGTCAGTCCCCTCAGGAGGTCATGCATTTCCAGCCACTGCCTACTCTCTATCAATGAGGGCCCGGTAGGGTCCTCTGAAAGAGACAGGTGCTGGCTGCAGGGGAGGCGGGGGGAAGGGGTAAGGAGGGGTGGAGTGGAAGCATACCGGGAACCGGCACCCAAAGGATCATCTACTGCAGGAGGGGACATGCTCTGGAAACTGTGAAGGACTTTACCAGGCATGAGCTCCTCTCCCAGCTCACCGATGACCTTTGGGCAAGTCATCTTGCCTCTCCGGGCCTCTTTCTTCCCCAGGCCAATGAGAGCAGCAAGGCCCATGGACTGTCTTGGGGTAGGAGGCGTTGAGCAAGGGTGGCTGTGGGGGTGGTGAGCCCATGGGGAAGCAGCCCCTCGCAGTGAAGCTTGGTCTCACCACTCGGGAGGGCTCTGTGGCAGGATCGATCAAAACTGCAGATGCACGAATCCTTCAACATTCATTTTATTTCTAAGATGTTGTCCGACCTATGTACTCACACACATGTGAAGCAACATGTCCACAGGTCTATCCAGCATTGTTTGTAATAGCAAAGAAATTAAAGTAACGTAACTATTGAGCAAATTATGTACACTCATGTAATGGAATATTCTGCAACCACAATAAATAAATAAATACCTAAATACACATAAAGGGAATGAGGCAGTGCTCTCTGCACGATTATTGGATGATCTCTGAACTCTATAGTGAAGTTAGAAAAAACCAAAACAAATAAAAAAGTCAGGATACAGAACGTGTATGATATTTATTTAACAAACTGCCACATAACCAGGTCTTATCTTTGGTGCTCTACTGATATGAATTCACTTAGTCCTGACAATCCTATGAGATAGGTATTATTATATGTCCATTTTGCAGATGAAAAAACGGAGGCAGGGAGAGGTTAAGGAACTTGACCAAGGTCACGAAATGAGAACAAGGCAGAGCCAGGATTGAAGGGTGGAGGGGCTGGGAAATTTGAACTTTTTGTTGCTCTGCTGGCTTTCCTGTTGGCAGCTGCAGATGACTGCTAATCAATCATAATTGCTCTCCTTTCCCAGCCAGGGATGGGCCTGGGAAGGGCGCACGGCCCACTTGTGACCAATGAGATGTGAGGGGCCGCCCGCTGGGGGACTTCCAGGAAAGATTCCCTCATTGATTAAGAGAGATGTTTGGCAGGGGCACCTGGGGGGCTCAGTTGGTTAAGTGGCCGACTCTTCGGCTCAGGTCATGATCTCAGGGTCGTGAGATCGAGCCTGGTTGGGGCTCCACACTTAGTGGGGAGTCTCCTTGAGATTCTCTCTCCTTCTCCCTTTGCCCCTCCCCCCATTGCCTCTCTCTCTAAAGAGAGGGAGAGAGAAAGAGATGTTTGGCAAGCACAGTCCCCTGTGCTTCCTGATGTGCTCATGGGGAAGTTGTCATGGAGGCAGCCACCTGGTGACTGGGGAAGGCGGAGCCTGAAGACAGGCTGATGCACCAACGAGGAAGGCGTGGACAGACAGACAGAACTTGGGTCCTTATAAAGCCATCAAGCCACTGAAATAACCAGCCCTGGGGCCTCTTGTTCTGTGAGCTAATGAACATCTTTAATGCTTCCGTCATTGGTTCTCGGACTTGAGTGGGCGTTAATAGCACCTGTGAAAACATAGGTGGCTGGACCCCCGCTCTCAGCGTTTCCAAATCAGGAGGCAAAGCCAAGAATGTACGTTTCTAACAAACTCCCAGGTGATGCTGTTGCTGGCTGGTCTGGGGAACCACACTAGGAGAACTACTGCTTAAAACATTTTTTGAGTTACTGTTTTTATTCTATGAAGCCCAAAGCACCTCGAGGGATGATGCTGTGACCTGGGTCTGTGTGCTTCCCAAATGCTCTGGGGTGGGGAGGCCAGGGGTCACCAGTCAGGGAGGCAGCATGGGGGGATGGAACTAGCACCGGAATGGGAGTCAGGAGCCCAGGACGGTCTACCCACCCTTGTGACCTTGAGCACTTTCTTGCTGCCCTGCACGGTCTGCTTCTCCATCCCTAAATGGAAGGAGGATGGGGGAGATTTCAGCTGACTTTGCTTCTGACTTTGATGCTCCTGTTCCAGGATTCACCAGAAGGGCACGATCTGACCTTGGGGACTGAGGGGGGGATCAAGTCAGTGCCTTTTGTGCCATCCACTTCTCTATCCCTCTCTCACGCCGTGGAGAGTCTCCTGCAGCATCAGGTGCTGGGAGGCAGATGCAGGCTCCACGGTCATTTTTAACATATTAAAGTTCCGGGCAGAAATCTCATTTGGAGCTTGTGTTTGAGCTGAGAGAAGAGAGGCTGGAGCCAAGCATCTCTTGCAGGGGTTTTGTCTCCCCAGCTTGAGCTGGGGTGCATCACAAGTCAGCATCTGAGGGGCGTGATGCCCAGGACTCCCTGGGAGCCACTCCCCAGGGGTCTGGATTTGAAGGTGTTGGGTAAACACAGGCTTGGCATGGTTTTTCTCTCCATATCCAATCAGTACTAGCTCCCCCTTCCTAAATGCCACTCAGATGTGCCAGCTTCCCCCCATCTCTCTGCCCAGGACTCTTGGAAGGAGCTCTAACCAGGCTCTCTGCCTCCAGTCTGGGCCCTGCACCCTCCTGCCCCACCAGCAACACCTGATTCGGCCTCTGGACACTCACACAGCCCTTCACAGTCTGGCCCCTGCCACCCTCTCTGGCATCCCTGTGCCCTTGAAACTCCAGTGAAACTCTGGACCAAAGTTTCCAGAATGTTCTGAGCCTTTGCACATGCTGGGGCTCCTGCCTGGAGCACAGTTCTTTTCATTCCCCCTCCCTCCACTCAGACTCTCGGGTCTCGGTGTGGATCTCACACCAGTAAGTACCAGATACCTGACTTGTTGAGCACAGTGCAAAATGGAAATGTGGGGCCCTATTGGAAATGTACTGATTTACCAGATGGCAACAGCAAAGCATCAAACCAGGTTTGGGCCCCTTGTAATTGTGGGCCCTGTATGACTGCACAGGGTGCGCCCCCCTGTGAAGCCGGGCCTGCTCCTGTCTGTCACCCCACAGTCTCCACCCTGGGTCTCCTCTGTGCCCACAGCCCTCTGTGTGTCCCCGTCATGACCACCTGCAGCGACGGGCTATTTTTCTCCTCCCACTAGACTGTGAGCACCAGGCAGCAGGACTTGCACCTGTCTTGTTCTCAGAATGTCCTGGATGCCTGGCACGGCACTTGGCAGTAGGCGCTCCACGCATACCTGTGAATGCCATTTGATGCACAAACAATCTGTTCGACGAATGTTTCTGCAGAGCCCCTGATGTGCCAGACACATTTCTAGGCGCTAAGATTACATCCCTGAACCAGACAGAGACCCTGGCTCTTACAGGGTTGACATTCTAGCAAGGAAGACACACTGTCTCAGGTGGGTTCTGGCAGAAGCAGGCCCCGAGGCTAGGATGTTCAGGAGGGGGTAGGCACAGCAGGGGACTGGGGAAGGGGGAGAGGAAAGGAAGAGGTGGTATCCAGAGGAGTGGGCATAGGACTCAACTCCAAGGGGAGTTCTGTGGGCTGGTGTCCCATCTGGTGGGGAGGAAGATGGGAGTACCCATCCATCACCTCCTGCTCTGCGGCGTCTAAGGGCTGCCCCTTGGGCCAGCAACACCCAGGGCCTTCTGCTCCTGGGCCAGAAGGGGTCTTTCGGCAGAGTCCTGGGGGCTTGCAGCGAGAACCCACTGGCAGGGAGGAGGTCCCGCGGAGCAGTGAGGGGTATGGCACGCCGCATATGCACTCAGCAATGACCACAACCAATTTGCACCATGTGTCTGAGGTTGGGGGGGTGGTATGTGGAGCAGAGTAAGGGGGGCTGGGTGTGTGTGTGTGTGTCTGATTTGTTTCTGGGAGGGTTTGGATCACTGAGTCGATTTCGAGCCAGCACCTTGCCCTCCCCCACTGCCTCCTCCCAACAAAAGAGAATTATGAGCCCTCAAGTGGGGAGCATTTAACTCACACACCTGTTTTCAACGTTCTTCCACATCCACGATCTCATCTACCCTCAAAACAATCTTACGGATTCGGCAGAGGATTAATATTCCCCTTTCAGAAATAGGCAGTGGACATTGAGGCAGGTTAAGACAAGGTGTGGGCTGGTCTAGAGCCTAGATTTCTGGAGCCTTCATGCAGTGCATTCCCCATCACACCGAGCTGTGTCCACCTTCCATGAACGCTGTAGTGGGGATAAGATCTTTGGGAGGGATTTTTAAAACATTTTTTAAATGGAAGTATAACATAGATTTAGAAATAAAAAGTCAAGGGGATGAAAAAGTACAGTGTAGGGAATACAGTCAATAATACCGTAAACAGTTTGTATGGTGACAAGATGGTAACTACACTTACCATGGCGAGCACTGTGTCGTGTACAGAATTGTCCAACCCCTATTTGGACACCTGGACCTAATATGATGTTGTATGTCAACTATACTTCAGTTAAACATTAAAGAACACACACGAATCATAAGCATACAGTTCAGCGAATTTCACAAAATTTTCACAAAATTCCCGTCTATCCAATACCCAGGTCTAGAAGCAGAACGTTTCCCTGGAAGCTCCAAACTTCGATGTCACTGGAAAATCCAGGGAGATGATGAATGTGAAAGCCTTGTGTGAAACCGAGTTTCATGTGTGTGTGTTTACACATACATATTTGCAAATTAATCTGCTCATTTACACATGCTTATTGCACAGAAGCGAAAAGATGAAAACCCTCTGCAATCTCACATTGAGTAGGTATCTACGTAAAGAACGTCAGGACAACATGGAGGCATGGTAAGCCTTTCTGAGTGTCTGAGCTTTGCCCCACTATCAGATATCAGTGAAGAGAGCCTAGTGAGTGATGTGGACCACAAGGAGCCCCTCCTGCCTCAAGGTCCTCTGAAAGAAAGCGCTTTGAACCAGTGCATGCTGGTCGAACCTCACCCCATCCCCCCTCAGATGCTCTAACTCAGGAATTAATTGAGACCTCTATCACTCCGTACTACAGTTGGGCACATAACAAAGTCAAATGGTATATTAATATTTGGCATTTCTCTAGCTGGGAGTGGGAGTGGGAATCACTCCTAATTTGGAAAAAAATACCTCAGTAAATCACTAAGGGTAGAAGACAGGGGCTCCAGTGCTGGCAGGGTCAGGGCACCCAAGAGGAGAAGCCAAACTGCTCTGCCCTAGATGTTTGTTTCGCTGAGAATTGTGTTCTCAACCAGGGAGGGAGAAGGAAAGGAGAGAGAAGAAAGCAGAGAAGGGAAGGGGGTTAGCCGCAGAGAGATGGTAGCCTGGACAGTGTGGGGCAAAGTGCCTGAAGAAAGCCCCTTGGAGACCAGATGGATTTTAAGAACGGGGTGGGCCATGCAACATGGTGGTGCTTGCAGGATGGTGTACCAGGCAACTCCTCCCTGGGACTCTCACGCATTATTAATGTCTGCCATTTTCACTTTGTGTGGTTTGGGTTTCTTTTCTTTGGAGAAGATTAGGTGATGGGGGAGAGGACAGAGCAGTAGGGGACATTTGAAGGGACCCAGAGTGGAAGAGAGATAACACTTGGGGAAATAGGAGTCCAAAACTAGAAGTGGCATTGAGAGTGTCCGCCATATTCCTACCCCTTCTACGCCACCCTGAAAATTCACAGATACCTCAGGGGACTCTTTGATGGGGCTTGGAACCAAGAGTTCTAGTCAATCTTATTCAGATCTCAAGCAGCAGAGAGGGCCAGCAAACACAGGGGTTGAATAAAAACCTAAAAGATTGCAACTCCGAACATCATCGTGCAAACACCACAGCACCAGCATCTGAAGAAGGCTGAGGGAGACATCCCCAGGAAGACTCTGTGTCTAGACTGATGACATGGATCACAACTGGTCTAAGCCCATCTCTACGGTCCTGTTCCCCTTTCCCAGCTAAGGGTGGCCTCGTGACCCAGTTCTGGCTAAAGAGACCTACACCAAAGTCTGCTGAATTGTGCATAGGATGGGGTTGGGGGTTCTGGAAGCTTTTGTTTTCTCCTTCAGCCTTGAACACAGACATGATGATTGGGGTGAGGGCAGCCATCTTGTCACCATGAGGGAAATGTCAAGAGAATCACAGAGCTATGTATCCTGACATGGTTGAGTTGCTGAACCAAAACCAGCAGCCAACTACCTCTGGTCTTGTTATAGGAGAAAAATAAACCTCTGTTGGATTATAACCATTAGAGTCTGGTTTTCTGTTTCTTGCACTAAACACATTTCTAACCTGTACAGAGGTAGATGAAGGAAACTGCTCCCCAAATGACTTGATTTTACTCATATATGAGAATTAAAGACAAATTCAGAAGACAGTTTAACCAGATGCCTGGAAACAACAGGCTCAGCTCCAGTTCCGGTAGAGAATAGCAAAGAACTGCCAAATCTCATTACTGAAGACACAAAACAGCTCTCCAGTGAGGCATTCAAGTTAATAGTGTGTCTCAATCTCATCCACAGGCAAAGCCAAGGCAGCCAAATGAAGCCAGTGACGGATGCTGCCACATCAGCTGTTAGCTTGCTATGTTTTTAGTCCCTTAATCATCAACAGCTTAAGATCCCAGTGGAGAAATGGACGACCAAACAGGAGAGCTGAGAAAAGGTGAGCCACTTCTAGCTTGCAGGAACAATTCATGGGCAGGAGAAAGCAACCAAGTGTAGGTAACTCTTGTCCTTATTTTATATATGAGAAAACAGACCGAATGAGACTTTAAAGGGCTTTGTTTGGATTTAAATTAATTGATTCATTCATCAAACACTTACTAAGTACCCATTGTGTACCAAGTCCCATGCAGGGTGTCAGTAAGATACTCTGAGTATAGTGGGGACAATAAACCAAGGACACAAATAACTATAACATAAACCAAAGGGATCTTGAGAATCTTGATAGAGGAACAAAATGTGCTGGAGTCTTGGGGAAGTGAAACAACTCTGACTTTGGATTTCCCGTGGATGGAAGAAAGACTCCATTCAGCTGCACAATTACTGTTGGGACGCATGTGACAGAAGCATATAAAAATAAAAGGAAAAAGAGGGAAAGGAACAGACATCCATGAGGCAGGGAGTCTGTTCCTGATTGGTCCTCAGCAACTAGAACATGCTAAATGAGCATCTCTATTAGTCACGTACAGTGTTTGAGAGGGACTGTGCTGGGCACCTCTGGTATGTGGGTAGAGGGTTTATTGTCATTTTTCAGAAGAGGACTGGGTCCCAGAAAGAAGTAGTGTCCACGGCCTCACAGCCCGTGATGCTACACCAGGATTTGAACCCAGGTATATCTGAATCCAAATCCAGACTCAATCCACACCACCACCACTACAGATTCCTTCTACTGGTCAGGACCCCTTCAAAATATCCAACTGAAACTGTCTTAATTGGAAAAGGAGATTTGCAGGATCACATAACCAAAGAGTTTAACAGTAGGTTCAGGCAAAGGTTGATCCAGCAGCTCAAATTATGTCACCAGAGGGTTAATTTCTTTTTATCTGACAGTGCTATGCTGTTTAGATTTCTTCCTCTGGCTCTGTATTTGTCCCATCATAAAATAGGCCCATGTTCTCTTGTGTACACAATGGTCCCATTGTTCTAGATTTCATATCATCTACGCTATTGACTAAGGGAAGACAGAAGGTATGCCTTGACAACTCTTGTAGAAAGGAGAACAAACAGCTTCACCTTTCCAGAAATCCTGGAAAACATGTTCTCATTGACTCTGGTGGGTCATGTGCCCATCCCTGAAGTATCACTGTGGGTTCCCTAAGGATGTCTTTTATACACAGAAAAGACTATTTTTATTTACTTTAAGTTTTTTAAAATTTTTAAAAATTTATTTGTCAGAGAGAGAGAAAGAGTACAAGTGGGGGGAGGCAGAGGGAGAAGCAGGCTCCCTGCTGAGCAAGGAACCCGATGTGGGACTTGATCCCAGGACCCGGGGATCATGACCTGAGCCGAAGGCAGATGCTTAACCCACTGAGCCACCTAGGCATCCCTATTTACTTTAAGTTTTTAAATTTCACACTAAATATATTAAAATCAGACATTAAAAACTCTGTTCATTAAACTTTTAAATCCAACCTATAAATCTTTATTCTACCTCTAGATCTAGCAAACTTTAATAACCAGGTTTCAGGGGGCCTTTGCAATTAACATTTTCAACTGCAATTTCATCATTAAATTTAATACAGTCGATTTTATTTTTGTAGGTATTTTATCTGTCTACTAAATAAAAACATTGAAATACTTTAGTAACACTTGCAATATGGTGACTCTTAAGGCTACTTGAATGTTTCAGATCAGTTCCCAACTTAATAAAACCACATAAACTTTTTATACAAATGCAGGGATCCGAAGGGGTATGTGCACCCCAATGTTTATAGCAGCAATGTCCACAATAGCCAAACTGTGGAAAGAGCCAAGATGCCCATCGACAGATGAATGGATAAAGAAGATGTGGTATATATACACAATGGAATATTATGCAGCCATCAAAAGGAATAAGATCTTGCCATTTGCAACGACGTGGCTGGAACTGGAGGGTGTTATGCTGAGGGAAATAAGTCAATCAGAGAAAGACATGTATCATATGACCTCACTGATATGAGGAATTCTTAATCTCAGGAAACAAACTGAGGGTTGCTGGAGTGGTAGGGGGGTGGGAGGGACGGGGTGGCTGGGTGATAGACATTGGGGAGGGGATGTGCTAGGGTGAGCGCTGTGAATTGTGCAAGACTGTTGAATCACAGATCTTTACTTCTGAAACAAAGAATGCAATATATGTTAAGAAAAAAAAGAAGAAGAAGTTCACGGGAGGGGAAGAATGAAGGGGAGTAAATCGGAGGGGGAGACGAACCATGAGAGACGATGGACTCTGAAAAACAAACTGAGGGTTCTAGAGGGGAGGGGGTGGGGGGATGGGTTAGCCTGGTGATGGGTATTGAGGAGGGCACGTTCTGCGTGGAGCACTGGGTGTTATGCACAAACAATGAATCATGGAACACTACATCAAAAACTAATGATGTAATGTATGGTGATTAACATAACAATAAAATTTTTTTTTAAAAATCACATAAACTTTTTAATGTGAAATCATAAATCTAAATCCATGACTCAATTACACTTTTTAATTAGATACTCCAATATGCCAAGTAATCTTAAACATTGCAGACACTTCAAAAATACCCAATATAGGGGCACCTGGGTGACTCGGTTGAGCATCTCGCTCTTGATCTCGGCTCAGGTCTTTTGTTGTTGTTGTTTAAATATTTATTTGTTTGTTTGTTTATTTATTTATTTGAGAGAAAGAGAGCTGGGGGAGGAAGGACAGAGGGAGATGGAAAGAATCTCAAGCAGATTCCCTGCTGAGTGGGGAGTCTGACACGGGGCTCAATCTTATGACCCTGAGATAATGACCTGAGCTGAAATCAAGAGTTGGATGCTTAACTGACTGAGCCACCCAGTAGACCCTCAGCTCAGGTCTTGATCTCTGGGTCCTGAGTTTAAGTCCTGTGTTGGGCTCTGCACTGGGCGTGGAGCCTACTTTAAAAAAAAAAACACACACACACACACAAAAAAACACCCGATATGTACAAGTTACTCTTAAACCAAACACATAAAATATATTCAAGTTGTGGGTATGATTTACTTGTTTTTATTACCACTGCTAAAGCTTTTTGGGGCTAAAAGACTCTTCCCCCACTTGGGAAACATGGTCTTCTCGGCAAGACAAGTCCCTGCCTCACAGGCAAAGGTGGACTTGCAAAAGATTGAGTTGGGGCCAAAGCATGAATAGGTCCTAAGCTGCTGATGGGACATGCTGAAACCCACTTAGAGGTGCCATAATAGAGATTACATAATTCTGGAGAGGTTGTGGCCTAGTAGGATTGAGGAAGGAAGGGAAGGATTCAGTCATGGAGGGTATTTTGGGACCGTCATAAGGACTTCGGCTCTGAGTAAGAAGGGAAAGCCTTAGAAGCACAGTAAAACAACATTTTGTTGAGGATTATTGCATCTATATTTATGAGGAATCTTGTGATATTTTTCCTGGTTTTCGTATCAGGGTAACATTGGCCTCAGAATTAGTTGGAAAGTGTTTTCTTCTTTCTACTTTCTGGAAGAGTTTGTAAGGGATTGATATTAATTCTTCTTTAAACTTTTGGTAGAAGTCACTAAGAAGCCATATGGGCCAGGCTTTTCTTTGTGAGAAGGTTGATTACCAACTTCCTATCTTTGTGATACATCTACTCAGATTTTCCATTTTTCCTTGAGATGGTCTTGGTTGTTTTTGTCTTTCTAGGAGTCTGTTCATTTCATATAGTTTATCCAATACAATTGTTAATCGTATTCCCTTCTATTACATTTTAATCTCGTAAGGTTCATGGTGGCGTCCCTCTTTCATTCTTGATTTTAGTAATTTGAGTCTTTTCTCATTTTTCCTGGCCAGTCTAACTAAAGGTTTTTCAACTTTATTGCTCTTTCAAAGAACTAATTTTGGTTTTGTTGATTTTTTGTCTTGTTTATCTGTTCTCTAGTTCATTCATTTCCATTTTAATATTTACCATTTCTTTCCTTTTGCGTTCTTCTGATTTAGTTTGTTCTTTTTCTTGTTTAAAGAAAGTTAAAGTGAAATATGAGATTACTGACTTGAGATCTTGCTTCTTTTTGAATACACCTATTTACAGCTCTGAGCCTTGCCTTAGCTGCAACCCATAAGCTTTGGTGTGGTTTGTTGTGTTTTTGTTTTTATTCAAAGAATTTTCAACTTCTCCTGTGATTCCTATGTTGTTTCATTTTCACATATTCATGTAATTCCCAAATATCCTTTTGTTACTGATTTCTAATTTCAGTCTACTGTTGTCAGTCAATATACTCTGTATGATTTCAATCCTTTTAAATTTATCAAGGTTTCTCTGATGGCCTGATGTATGGTGTGTCCTGTAGAATGTAGAATGTTCCATGAGCACCTGAGAAAAGTGTACATTCTGTTCTGGAGTATTCTATGTCTGTTGGATATACTTGGCCTATCTGTTGCTCAGGTCTTCAGTTTCCTTGTTGATCTTCTATCTAGTTGTTCTATCCATTATTAATAATAGGCTATTGAAATATCCAACTATTATTGTTGAATTGTTAATTTCTCCCTTCAGTTCTGTCAGTTTCTACTTTGTGTATATTTTGTGGCATTTTTGTTAGCTGCTTATATGTTTATAATTGTTATTGGTGCATTATAGAATGACCATCTAACAATTTTTATCTATAGTCTCTTGTTTTTACAACCACTCCAATTCTCTTTTGGTTGCTGTTTGCATGCTAGAGCTTGTCCCATCCTCCTACTTGAAACTGTGTTTTTGAATCCAAAGCATGTCTCTTAGAGTCAACATAGAGTTGTTTCATGGAGTCAGCATTATATTTCTTTATCCATTCTTCCAATCTCTGCCCTTTATTTGGTATGTTCAGTCCATACATATTTAATGCAATTGCTGATAAAGTAGGCTTTGCTTCTGCCATTGCTTTATTTTCTGTATTTCTTTTGTCTTTTTTCTCCCCTCTATTCTTCCATACTGGCTTCTTTTGTTAGAACTGTTTTCTAACATACCGTTTTAATTCCTTTGTCTTTTACTATATTTTTGAGTTATTTTCTTAGCGATTTTCCTGGGAATTCCAATTAACATCTTAAATTATAACAATCTACTTCAGATTAATGCCAGCTTAATTTCAATAGCATATAAACATGTGCTCCTTCATAGCTTTGTTTTCTCCCTATTTTGTGCTGTTATTGCCATACAAATCACATCTTTATACATTGGAAGTCCGTCAAAAGAGTTTTATAATTAGTGCTTTATACAACTGTCTTTTTAAATCATATAGGAGAAAAAAGTTACAAACAAAATATCCACTTATACTGTCTTTTATATTTACCTATGTATTGGTAATTTGTTTTCTTTGTGTGGATTTGAGTTACTTTTTGGTGTCATTTCATTGCCGCCTGGAGAACTCCCTTTAGTATTTCTTGTAAGAAAATTCTGCTAGCAAAAACTCTTTCAGTTTTTGTTTATAAGATGTGGGAATATCTTATCTTCTTCACTGAAGCATGGTTTTACTTGATATAGAGTTTTTTTAAATTTTGAGTATGTCATCCCAGTGCCCTTAGTTTCTGATGAGAAATCAGCTGTTGATATTATTAAAGATCCCATCTATATGATTCCTTCTCCACTGCTGCTTTTTAATTTTTTTTTAAGATTTTATTTATCCATTTGACACAGAGATTGAGAGAGAGAGAACACACATGCACAAGCAGGGGGAGTGGCAGGCAGAGGGAGACAGGCTTCCTGCTGAGCAGGGAGCCCAATGTGGGGCTTGATCCCGGAACCCTGGGATCATGACCTGAGCCCCTGGAACCCTGGGATCATGACCTGAGCCGGAGGCAGACTCTTAACCAACTGGGCGACCCAGGCGCCCTCCTTTGCTGCTTTTAAGACTGTCTTTGTCTTCATCCTTCAACAGTTTTCTTATGATGTGTATAGTGTAGATCTCTCTGAATTTATTTTACTAGGAATTCACTGAGCTTCTTGTGTGTTTTGATTAATGGTTTCCAACAAATATTCTTTTTGCCTTTTTTGTTCCTTTCTCTCTCTCCTCCCATTCTTAGTCTCCCATTATGTGTATATTGGTAAGATTGGTCTCTGAGGATCTGTTCATTTTTTTTCTTTTTTCTGTTTGTTCTTCATTGCATAATCTCTATTAATCTATCTTCAAATTCACTAATTCTTTTTTGTGCCATCACAAATCTACAATTGAATCCTGCTAGTGAATTTTTTCATTCCAGTTATTGTATTTTTTCAACTCCAGAATTTTCCATTTGATTCTTTTTTATTATTTCTATCTGTCTACTGATATGCTGTATTGGATGAGACATTGTCATTATACCTTCCTTTACTTATTTTTTAATGAAACCAAACATATTTACCTAGGACTATTATTAAATTACCCTTTTAAAAAAAGTTTTTAATTTTTTATTTCTAATGTGAAATATGTCACTGACCTTGTTTTGTTGATTATAAGAAGACCTTGCTCCTACACGTGTTCGTTGCATACAAAGAAAGGTGGGCAACAGAAAGCTGTCTTGTTTTTGAACAGGTCTTGCTTTTCTTGGATGATTTTGCTTATAATCCAACAGCCAAATGAAGAAAGTCCCAGGAAGCTTGATCACCAAAATATTTAGCCACATGAGATACTTTCCACATTTTGAGACATGGGAGCAAGCATTTAGCTCAAAGCAGCAAAATGCTCGTGATGGATTTATTGATGTATTTTTAATGATGATTGCATCCAATACTAAATAGTAAGATTAACGAGAATAGGCATTTGTTTAATGAAATTCATATTTTTCTTTTGTCGTACAAGCCTTTATTTGATATTGGCATAGAGAGTGCAGCCAGCACACCTCATTCGGCTGAGATCTCTCAGAAGTCATCTCTGTTGCCTCTGTGAACTTTCCAGATAGCTAAGCTTACTCATCACTGATGAAAATCCAACTAAAACATGTTTTCCTGTCTTATGAGACAACACCAAGCACATTTAGACATTTTTTTAAAAAAATTAGAACTCTAATGTGCTCTATAAAATGGAGAAGGTACATAACAATTGAAGGCTGTTAGCCTATTCTCTCAGAAGCCCAACCTCTTCATGCTCTTGGGTCTCATTTTAAGTATTTCTTTTCCTCTGTTAGACTCTCAGCTTTCACTTCTCACTTCTACCAATGTGCCTTAGCCCTATTCCTTTACTTCCTTAAGAAAGGCTTCCTTTAGTTCTTTGAATATATTCTTTTTTTTTTTTTTTTTTTTTTTTTGGCTGCATCAACGTCTTCAGGCTGGCATCTGGGTCTTCTCAAAGGCCATTTCTATTGCCGACTTCTGTTCCTGATTGGCCATACTTTTTATTTCTTTGCATGTATCATGATGTTTTTGGAAAATTGGACATTTTAGATAACATATTGTAGCAACTCTAGATAGAGTCCCCACCCTCCCCTAGACTTGTTGTTGTTTGCTTGTTTATTTGGCTAGTGACTTTGCTGGAATATTTTGGTAAAATCTATTTCCCCTCCAGGGTGCAGCCTCTGGTGTTGCTTCTTAGAAAGCACAGCCTTGGGCATGAGACGGTCACCCTTCGATGCCAATGTATTTAGCAGGACTCTCTTAGACTGTCCTTTTTCTTATCTCTGTGTGACTGCCTCTCTCGGTAGCACACCTGGCTGTTAGCCTCCATTAATTGATGACTGATTGTTCTATTGTTTTTGACAGTGCCCTGGAGTATACACTGCTACACTGTCAGCTCCAATAACATTCGCACTTCTTTGCAGGGATAGTCTTCTTAAAGACTATCTGATCCCAGAAGGGCTATTCTAGCTGTCGCTTTCCCTGACTTTCTTGATTAACCTACTAGATGGTCTAGGGCTCAGCTTGTTGCTTTCAGGGAGGTACCAATGTCTTGATAAGTGCTTACACCCAAGTGTGATTTTGAGCGCACCCTTAGCCCAAACTTCGCCTCATTCTGTTCCCAATAAAGTCGGTTCTTTTGAGGAGAGCATCAGAGTTTTCAGTTCTTCAGGCCTCCCTTCTTCCCCTGAAATAAGCCTCTGTACCACTCCTCCAGCAGCCCACTTCTCTTGCAATAATATCCCTGCTGGGCAAGTGGGGTACTGGGTGGGCTCATAGCCTCTGGTCTTCTTGACTTGCCTCTCCTAGTATGGAACCTCTGCCCTATGATCCAGCTGGAGGAAAGGCCATCAGGGTCCCAGTATACTCAACCTGCCATTCCTGGGGTAGAGGTTCTGTCCTCTGTGTGGGGGCTGAGTAGAGGAAAGTAATCCCGGATGTCTTAGCCACTCTCACCTGGAATTAGCCTCTGCCACATGGAGGCAGATGGGATGTGAATTCCAGGGAGCCTGCAATATTCTAGCCCTCAGCAGGGATCTGGGGAAAGAAGGAGTCCTGTGTTCTTATCTGCACCCACTTGGGGCAGAGATTCCTTGTGCTGAGCTGGGAGAGAGGAGAGGGGACAAGCCATGGCTCAAATGGCATAGACTTTTGTTGTTCTTAGTTACCGTGAAATGTTTCTTCATTGTCCATACGTTGATAAGACAATTTTCAGGGAATTTTAAGTGTCTTTTTTTTAAAAAAGCTTTTTGCCAGTTGTGGTTGTTTCACTGGGGAGATGGTCTGCAAGAGCTCCCCACGTCACCATTCTGGAAGTTGTTTCAAAGACGGAACTCGGATCTTTGCTTTAGCCAACCCTGGAGATTCCCTGCCTACTAACTTCCTTGACTTCTTGTTTGCATGTTTCTGTCACTTGTAGCCAATCGCTAATCCAGATTAGTCCTAAACTTCCCAAAGCCAAAATAATTTAGCAGAACTTTCTGCATCCAGAAAGGTGACATCACGTAAGACCTAGCTTGAAAGGCTGATCACAACACCTACAACTCTTTCTTGTTACTTTTTTCTGTTTACTGGCCTCTTTCACTAGACGGTGATATCTTTAAGTCAGTGACCATGTTCTGACTACATCCATGTTCTGAATATTCCAGTATTCCTACTTCCCAGCACTGGGCCTGCTGCTTAGGACGTATATGGGAAAATTAGCAACGAATGGATTGCTATTAGCAAGGTGGCTTCATTACTTTAGGACCATTCACCCTTTAGCTTGTCCCCCGCAAACTTCCCAGATTTCCTATGGAATACAATTTGGAATTTTGCTATGAGAGCTGACCTACTCAGCCAGGCCTATTTACCTTGGCGGCTGACATGTCTGATAATGTAGAGATTAGACGGGGTTTGAACTGATTTCTATCGCTTTGCCTAACAACCTTGGACATGTGTGTGGCTTAACGTCTCGCTACTAAAGTTTTGCCATCTGTTCCTTGGGGATAACAATACCAGTCCACATGAAATTTTACGGTAATAATAGCTAACATTATTGAATGCATACTGGGTGTTAGACACTGTTCTAAACTCTTTACATGCATGAGCTAATTTCATCCTTACAACAACCCCATGAGGTAAGTACTACAATGACCCCCTCGCCATTTTACACATAAGAAAACTAAAATTGCCTCTGTCCTTGGCCAATGCAGCTGTTTACTTCAGCCCAGTGTATCATGAGGACCTCATTCATTCATTCATTAAAGACCCAGTCCCTATCATGTGCTTGGTACTGTTCAAGCAGCTGGGGTTTTCGTGGTGGACGAAAAAGTCTTTGCTTTCATGGAACTTCCATTCTAGTGGAGAAGGGTGGCATAGAATAAACAGATATGTATGTTTTGAATAACGTCAGGTGGAAGGAAAGGAAAAGGATGTGCAGAATGGGGGTTACGCTCTACCCCCTGAGAGCAAGCGAGGGGACAGTTGTACGGCCCTGTAGCCGCACTCACTCTGGGCGAGGTCCTGCCGGAAGCCTGCGCTCTACCCCCTGAGAGCAAGCGAGGGGACAGTTGTACGGCTCTGTAGCCGCACTCACTCTGGGCGAGGTCCTGCCGGAAGCCTGCACTCACGGGGCCAGAAATGAGTCGGCTTAAGAGGCCCATTGCACCTGCTCGCCAACACCATCTGGTGCGTGGAGCGGGCCCATGCTGCCACACGCACTTAGGATGTGTCTCTGTGGAATCGAGTTTTCCTCCTCCTACCCCCACCCCATGCCAACCTGGCAATTTTGTGTTTGGAATGACCTGGACAAGTCAACCGGGAGACTAAGAAAAATCCCCACAAACCTCGAAGCTAGGAGGACATAGGGGACCTGAAGTGGGGGGCTGCAGGGCCTTCAGCCCCTCCCACCCCTGGAGACGGTCTAGCTCCCTGGCTCTCACACTCAGCCGGCCTTACCTGCAGCATGTGTAGAAACGCCGGTGGCTGGGCCCCACAGCCAGGGGTCCTGCTCAACAGGCTGCTCTCCTTTGTCCCCCCGTGTCCCCTCCCCAAAAGCCTGAAGATGGCCTCCATGCTTCACACTCTCCCGTCCCTGCCCTCCCCGAGCGCCCAGAGGTTGTGGTGGCATGAGGACCCGTCACGGCACTGTATTGAACACTGATGTGAATTAAAGAGCACAAAACAGCTCGTTTGTTCCCTAGATTTTGCGAGAAAGAGACATCTGAAGTTCTCAGTTGCAGTCTCCCTGGCACAGCCTGACGGGTTGCCTGAAGACTGAATGACAAAGCTGATTGCTACTTCAGAGAGAAGAGGCAGAAAAGGAAAATAGGACACACGTTTTGTGAAGGCTTTTCAAATGTCAGTGACTTAGCATCAGGGAGCTGCAAGCCAGGGGGCCTTTTGGGATTGGGCTTCTGGGAGCTTCAGGGCCTTCATTTTGCTCGTTTAGATTCTGCATTTCAGCCCACTCTGCCTCTATTGATCTGCCTCAGTGTGACATCCCTAATCCGAGCCTCTCTGATAGCCTTGGAAGCACAGCTGCAAGGCAGACACTCTCCAGGGAGAACACACACTGGGGACTGTTACCGTGATACTGGTCTTTGTCCAGGGACAACACAGAAAGACCACAGCTTGGGAGGCAGACTCATGGGACCGTGAGTAATCCTGGGTCGCACCGAACCTCAGTTTCCCTGCCTATAAAATGGAGAGAATGTTCATGACCTCCCAAAGTCATTACGGGGATCAACAAGGTCAGATCAGGGAGGCGGACATTTTTGACCATAAGCATCTGCACGCTCACAAATAATGTTATTATATAGCCAAGGAAATGGATGAGCGCCGACATGCAAGGTAGCACGGCCGGCCCTGGGAGCGACATGGGGCTGGTGACATCTGTTGTCAAATTTCAGAGATTCACTACTTCCTCCAGGTCATTACAAGCCCAGCCCTTGTTCCTGCACTCTAAATTGAGAGAATAAAATGCGAACACGATGTCCGGAAAACGACTTTATATTTCAGCACTGAGATTCTAAGGCAGGTTCAGTTCTCCGGCTCTCAATGTTGGTGTTTGTATCCGTTGTAACAAATAAACATGCAGAGGCAAAACTGATCGACCATTTCATTGCTTTTAAGAAACGACGAGATGAACGGCTTCCCTAAGTCAGTGCGTCACTGCATTTCATTCGATGGTGTTGTTTAGAAACTCTAGGTATTGTTTTCTAGGCCAAAACATATCAAGCATTTATGAGAAGAAAACCAAAAGACAAACGACCAATTCCCTCTAAAGAGGGAAATTACCGTGGCGGTTGATTATAAGTGTAGACTCCATTCCCAGGGGAGGAGGGCAGAAGCTCTTGCAAGATTCAAAAGCAGTAAGAGAAAACTTCTGTTGTGTTCAGGTGCTGAGCATGGACTCAGAAGCCCTGGGTGTGGAGACCTGCCTCTGCCGTCCACGTTACATGACCTTGAGCAGGTCCCTGCCCTTTACTGCGCACATCCCCTCGTCCTCAAATGCACCATAGCCGTTCTGGTTCAGCCAGCTCCCTGGTTTGCCGTGAGCATGCACTGAGTGAGCCCTGCCAGAGCTGCACTTGATACCTGGGATTTCATTTAATCTTCACAAAGCCTGGTGACATTTGCGACTTGCCCAAGGTCACAGAGCTAAGAAAAAGAGAAGCCAGCATTGGAACTCTAGCCTGTATGCTGGCACCAGGAACTATAAAGAAACAAAATAAGAGCGACGATGAATATCATCGCTACCAGGGCCACCATGAGGCTGCCGCAAAAATAGAATGATATTCCTTCATTAACAATTATTTATTGTAGAGGACGAGCCAAGCACTGTTCTAGGCGTGGAGATTATGGTGGCGTATGAGCATGGTGAGGGGGACACACAGTAAATAAGTAAATAAAATAACTTTAGATCGCAGTCATTGTTATGAGGAAAGTAGAATGTGGATTTTCTAGCGGAACATGGGAGATGAGGGGTAGCACATTTAATGGAGGCCAGGGAAGACATCTCTGAGGAGGTGACTTCTGAGCAGAGACTTCGAGGAGTCAGCCATGGAGTGTTAAGGAGGTTGAAGTACAGGGATCAACTGGAGCAAAAGCCCCAACAAAGGACTATGCGTGGTCCGTTGAGCTTCAAGAGGAGGTCAGAGTGGCTGGATCTCAGTGAGAAAGTGCTAGAAGGCTAGGGCAGAGATGGGCAGAGTCCTGCTGGAGGCTTTGTGCAGAAGGGTGAGGGGACTAGATTTTTTGTCAAGTGAGATGGGGAGTGAGATCAGAGAGTCCACTACTTAATTCATATAAACATTTTAATTTAATTGATTTATTGTTGAACAAGTAATATGGTCATGCGATTCAAAATTCAGAAGTACCAAAGGTAAACTACCTCCCTCCTCACCGTCCCCAACCTGCCGGCTCCTCTCCCTAGAAGCCACTTAGGTGTGGTGTCTTGTGCTTGTTTACAGAACTCAAACCGCTCACACGGTCTCTCTGCCCCCTTTTGAATTTACCAATGGTGGCATGCTAGCCACACGTGGCTTTTCCACTTCCTCTCTTGGAGCTCATTTGTATCAGTTCTGGCAAAACCTTCCCACGACCATATTTTTTTTTTTTTTGGTATGTCTGCACAGTCTTCCATTATGTGGGTGGAATTAATAATAAGTCAGTGTTAATTATTAATTAATTTAAAAGAATGATTTATTCAAGCAGTTCCCTACTCAAAATCATTTAGGTTATTTCTTGAGGGTTTCAAGGGGAAGTACGATTCCAATTTATATTTTAGGAAGAGCCCACGGGCTACTGTGTTGCAGATAACACATCAGAGAACAGCTGTGCCAGTGGTAGGGCAGTCAGGCCCCATTAGGAAGGGCTGTGGTTGTCCTGGAAGGAGAAGATATGGTTTGGCACAGGGTGGTGGCAGTGAGGACAGGACATGAGAAATGGGCAGGTGTGGGATGCTTAGAAGACAGAACCAACAGTATTAGTTGATGGCTCAAATGTGGGGGGTAAATCAAATGGGATCAGGGATGACTTTTGAGCTTTAGCAACTGGGGGGACGGTGAGACTCCCTTATTCTCTGAACAGCATGTTGAGCCTGATTTCTGTGAGCAGGTGGCAAAGGCTGGAGAACTGGCAGCAGAGACAGATCCTCTGCACTGGACTCTTCCTTACGTGGCAAAACAAAAGAACAATAAATACACTGTATATACTAAATGAACCATGTCACTTGTTTGGCATTTTCCACTCTCCGGGTCTGAATGGAATCAGTCCCAAAGAATCTCCACCCATTTCGCCTGGCAGACCCTCTTTCTCAGTCTCACAGGGCTTCCTCTACCTGATGTCTGAACACTGGCCTTCCTCAGGGATCAGCCCTGAGCCCCTCTTCCTCTCTGCGCGCACCGTGCAGGATCTCTTTCTGCCTTATGGCTTTTAATGCACCTGTCTGCTGAGCCACAGATTTCTGTCTTCAGCTCCAGCCTCTTCCCAGAGTCCTCCACTGGAAACTTGGATACTCAGCTGCTTGCTTGACATTGTCACCTGGATGTCTAACATCTCACACTTATGTTCCAAATAGAGCCCTTGACCCTCTACTTACAATCTTGACTTCCTAGTTCTACCACCTATCAGTAAATGGTCACCCATCCACCATCCACCCAGATGCGTCAACTACAACCCTAGGAGTCGTAGTTACCCCCCGTCTTCTGTCCAGCAAACCCTGTTGGTTCTTACTAGAAGTATCCTTCCAGGTCCGTCTACTTCTTTTCAACCCCTCCAGCCAGACACCTCCCTCCCAGGCTCTGTGCTCCAGCCACAGTGGCCTCCCTTCTCTTTCCTGAACACCTGAGACCAGAGCATTTGCACTCACCATCCCTCTGCCTGGAACACTCTCCTCTTGGTTCCCCACATGGCTTCAAATACTTTAATCAATGACTTGAGAGGTCCGGGACTTGCAGAAGGCCAGTGGGGAAACTTTTTAGAGATCATCAAAGTCCATCATCCCCCTTTCTCGAGTGAGAAAACAAATATCTGGGAGTGTGGGTGCCTCCTTTCTCTGAACAGTTGTGCGCTCTCAACCAGACACAGTGCATGTTTTATATACAAAATTGTATTCTAATTGAATAAATATACTGTTCTAATGAACCACCACTTACTGCAGAGCGCCCTACCTGTAGAGTTACTGGTAATTTCTCCAGTAGGGTGCATGGGGTATACAAGATGATCCACTGGGGTGGGAGAAGAAAATATTAGGACTTGTATTTACGGCTATGCTTACTTTAAAAATAAGACACACACACACACACACACACACACACACACACTAAGACAGACATTAAGCTTTACTAGCATTTATATGTGGTTTGACCCCAAAGACCACCCTTGGTCATGTGTCACGGACAGTCATAAGTCTTTTCTTGGCCTTCAGCCTATTATCATGTATTACAGTTTCTCTGCAGCAGGAAATCATCACCAGCGTTCTGGGACAGAACTTAGGTCCTTAAATGGTAGAATTTTTAAGGTATTTTAAAAGTTGGCTGCATGGGCTTCCAGATTTTTTCCTAAGCCTCTAGTAATAAGTGGTTTTATTAAAAAACAAAAGTAGGTTCATAATCGACATGCTTTTTTTCCCATCTAAACATATGGTTTGGACATCTTTTCATATCAGTATATATAGAGCTCTACCTCATTCTTCCCCGCCTTATTCTTTTAAATATTTGCATAGAATAGTTTTCCCCCTTATTACAAGGTTACTTCGTTCCTTAAAAAATTCATAGGATGAATTTTCATCAGTGGAAAAGAAAATTACTAAGTAAGCCAATGGCACATAATTACTGCCAGGGTTTATACATTGAAAAAAGAAACAGAACAATAGAGACAAAGGAAAGCAAAAGGAACAATGCAGGGGATGCTTGAGATCGTATTTATTTATTGTTGTCAAATCAAAGTACTACTTCATTAAATGAGTTCTTTTACATGGTCTGGACATCCGTATAGTCGCAGTTGTAAAAAAAAAAAATGTTATAACAAGGATGGACTGATTTTCAGATTTCCAAATCACAGTCAAGTGTACATTGACATGGCATTGTCTTTGCATGAAGCCCAGAAGGGGACCGAATAAGAATGAGCATTTCTGTAGCCCCTTTATTTTTGCTGATCAACAGTTTGTTAGAAAAGCCACTGCAGGTTGGTTACCTAAGGTCTGAGACAGGACAAGAGTCACAGATGTCACGAATTCACCTGTAAACAACTCTGTGTCTGAAACATCGCCGAGTTCTGGTGGAAGTGGAGTCTTAGGATGCTTGCTTTCAGAATGCTGTGGGAAGGTCTCAGGGTCTGGCATTCGTGTCCTACAAACAGTGCAGGTATATGTGAAGGCAGCCTTGGCAAGAGCCTCTTGGTCATGTCCTTCTTTCCTCTTTTGTCCAGCTTGCTTTTTGGCATTTGTCTGCTGAGACTGAGGAGGCTTCTGCTGTCCAGGAGCCGTATCCGCCACTCCTCACAGGCCTGGCCGGCTGCTGTCGCCAGGGGGTAAGGCACCAGCTCCCAGCTCTCCCTCCCTCCCTCCTGCCCTCTGCCCACGGTGACCCCGCCCAAAGTAGCAAATTTAACTACAACCCGCATGAAGGAGGCCACTGTGACAAGGACCGCCAGGGGCTGTTCCTACAGCTCAACATTGGTCCCCATAAATGCAATGAAATTCCTCCAGCCCAAGAGGGGATATTAAGTGAGACGCCTCATGAACTCACACTCTCAAATTTACACGGGCCAGTCTCAGGATGAAATTCTTTTCCGTAACACAGATACAGCATAATTTATTTCTCCACTGCCCTGTTATTTGGACATTTGCGTTTTTATCAGTCCACTGAGGCAGCCATAACAGAACCCCCCAGACTGAGTGGCTGAACCACCCATGTTTTCTCACAGCTCTGGAGCTGGGCTGTGGGCAGGTCTGGTTTCTCCCCAGGCCTTTCTCTTGGGCTTGCAGACAGCTGCCTTCTTGCGGTGCCCTCCCACAGCCTTTTCTCTGATCCCTGCCGTCTCTTCCTCTTCTCATGAGGACACCTGTCGTGTTGGATTAGGACCCAGCCCAGATGACTTTATTTAACCTTCACTACCTGTTTCCAAATCCAGTTGCGTTCTAAGGGCCTGGGGATTAGGATTTCAACACAAGAATTTGAGGAGAACCCAATTCAGTTCATAAACAGGGTTGTTTCCATATTTTTCACTAGACATGTCCTCACCTCACACAGTCCTGGATCCATGCCAATCCCATGCCATCCTCAACACTGCACTGAAGACGTCCCTCCTCTGAGCACTGCCTGGTCCAATTACGGTCATGGCTCCCTTGGACAAGTGTAGTAGTCTCCTTCTAATTGGTTTCGTGCGTTTATGATCCTCCCCACCCACCCCCATCCCTTCTCCACACTGACATCGTAAAAATCTATTTCTGATCTAATCATACCACTCCTCTTGATACTCTTCCTTGGCTGTTACTTTGCAGTTAAAATGCAGACTCCTTAACACGTTGGACAAGACCTTGCAGTACCCACACCTGTCTACCGACTTCCCACCCCCCCAACACCCTGGCCCGTTCATTCGATTTATTCCAGCCACACTGCACTTTTCATGCTTTTGCTTTCCAAAGAGATGAGCGGCTCTCATTGGAGGCTATGGGTTGTTCCCTCTGCCAGCAACGCTCTTCCAAATCATCCTTCACATCTCACATTAAAAGTCACTATCTCAAAGAAGCCTTCCTTGAACCCCCATTTCCTTGACCTGAATGGTAAGGTTGCCATTATCCCGGTTTCCACAGAATCCTGGGGTTTTCTTTGCAGCAGTCATCATACATGGTAATCATTGGTGTGCCGACTTAACCTGCATCTCTCCCACTTGGCCTGAGAGCTCTGCGAGGGCAGGGGCCCCGTGGAACTTGTTCATCCTGGCATCCCAATGCCAAGTACAATTCCTGGCATAGAGTCCCACTCAATGAATATGTCCTGAATATCCAAACACCTTGTATAAATGGCTGTTCCCTCCATCTGGAAGGCCTTTTTCATTCCTGTCCAATGGGCAAATTGGGGCCAGTCAGTTCCTACCTCTTTCTGATTAGACTGTAAATTCCTTCACAGCAGGGTCTGTGTTCCCTGTGCCTCGTGAGGGTATGGCAGCCCACGGTAAGCCTGCCAGTTGAAGCACAGCATCTTTGCTTTGTAGCCAGGTCCTATGTAGATAAGCATTATCAATCTTCTATCCAATTCATCATGACTATCACGGTAAAAATAAATAATACAAAATAAAACTGACAACGGTTAAGAGGCACCTGCTAAAGATGTTATTAAAAATAAACAAACTCAGAAGACTCAGATCTTGAGGGTAACATTGAAAACTGGAAAGATGAAAAACTCGGATCCGGTTTGTTGAAAAGAAAGCCACAGGGCCCAAGGAGGAGTCGTTTGCCCCCAGGACAGCAAACCGAGACTTAATTGCAGTTTCAAACTCTCCAGGAGTGGAATTTTAAACCAATCAATCTGGAATTTTTTTCTGGTCAGGTAATCCACCTAATCAGACCCCCTGCTTGTCCCCTCTAAGGGTCCAATAACCTTGCCTGAAACAATCCTTTATTTTCTTTTGCTAATAACTTCTTGTCCCTCCCTTCTTTCTTATAAAAATCTTCCATCTTGTACAACTCTTTGGGGCTCCCCTCTACTTGTTAGACGGGATGCTCTGGGATTCTTGAGTCACTTAATAAAGCGGTTAGATCTTAAAGTTCACTAGGTTGAATTTTGTTTTTAAACAGGTTGAAATAATCAAACTGAAATAGACTGTCCGTGTACAGTTTGTTCTTTACTGAACATTTATGAAGGACTTCCACTGAGAAATTTTAGACTCGCAAAATTGTACCAAAGAAAATTTGAACTTGCTAGCGACGATGCCCTCTAGCCAAAGACACCAGGAACACACCTGTCCTTGAACAAGTTGCAGGAGGGAGAACACACACCCCAGGGGGAACCATGGGACATCTCAGTAATAGGGTTAGAAAGAAAGTTAACCCCATTTAAGCTTTGGTTGGGTGATTCGGGGAATGTGTATGAAAGCAGTGTTCGCTCTAGATTGGACACTTTTGGAAAGCAAGGGAAATTCTACGATTGGGTATCTCAATAAATCTTAACTTTTTTTTTAAAGATTTTATTTATCCATTTATTTGACAGAGAGAGCGCACGCACAAGTCGGGGAGTGGGAGAGGGAGAAGCAGTCTTCCCACCCAGCAGGGAGCCCGATGTGGGGCTCGATCCCAGGACCCTGAGATCATGACTTGAGCTGAAGGCAGACACTTGACCAACTGAGCCACTCAGGTGCCCCCTCACTTAGTCTAACTTCTAAGGAATGCAAACTATAAAGAGGGTAAAACTAATAGGTAAGGAAGTAGCAGTCACTCATTCCAGCCAAGAGATGGATGTTTGGTATTTTGTGTGATAGTGACCACGTTTTTGTCTGTGCTTAGACAAAGTTATAAAGTAGCCTTACTCTGTCTCATTTTATTATGCTATCAGAGTAACCTTGTTTGAGGCTGATATTCTGTGATTTGCTTATGTCCAATAGGAGAATAATATGGCCAAGCCAGAGGGTCAGGCCAGCTTCTGAATGTCAGGAGTTGTTCTTTTTCAGTAAAATGATGTTGGCATAAGGTACTTCACAATAGTATAAATGAAAGTAAAACTTGATATACAAATTATTAAATACGTAAAATGTTTATTAAGAAGTTTACATGTAGGGGCGCCTGGGTGGCTCAGATGGTTAGGCGTCTGCCTTCTGCTCAGATCATGATCCCAGGGTCCTGGGATCGAGTCCTGCGTCGGGCTTCCTGCTGGGCGGGGAGCCTGCTTCTCCCTCTGCCTCTGCCTCTGCCTCTCTCTCTCTGACTCTCATGAATAAATAAATAAAACATTAAAAAGAAAAGAAGTTTACATGTAAAAGTCGTTCAGAGACGATAATTTCCATGAAATAAAAATGGGAATGGATACCGTTTGACTATATTGGATAAAAAAACTGATCAAAGAATTAAATTGGTGGGACACCTGGCTGGCTCAGCCAGTAGAGCATGCAACTCTTGATCTCAGGGATCTCGGGGATCTCAGAGTCATGAGTTCCAGTCACAGGTTGGGTGTAGAGATTACTTAAAAAAAAATTTTTTTTTAAAGGATTAAATTGGCTTAATGGCATTGGCTCTGGAAAAGTTCTTTCACAACAGTTCATCACAGTTGATATAATTCTAATTAAAATTATTGGATTCCAGTTTTGGTGAGGTTGTAAATTTGCTAGTGTCTTTGGAGAGCAATTTGGCCATATCCATGGAAATTAAAATTGCATTTGGCTTTTGACAGCAATTTGACTTTTGGAAATTCTACAGAGAAAACTGCACACATACACAGAGGTATATACGCAAGGATGTTAATATAGCATTGTTTGTAGTAACAAAAGATTGGATAAAAAATTAGTGTCCTCCAGAAGGAGAATGGTTAAATACATTATGGCACATCCGATGCTAGGAAAATGAGGCGGCCTCGAAAAGGTCAACGGGTCTTGCAGCGACAGGGACCTGACCCACCCCCCAACCCCCCCCCCCCCCCCCGTTCAACCCTCGCGCCGCTAAGGGAAGCCAACAGGGTGGAGTCATCAGGGGCCCCAGGCCTGAGTGCCCCCCTCCCCGACCGTCCTAAGAATCCAGGTAGGGCTTCCGTGTGATTCTCGCCGCCGTCTGCTACCCACAGCCGGAGGTTGGGGGGGGGAGCGGGAGGCGGACCCCGAGCCACGCGCGACCCAGCCGACCCCCGCGGCCCGCATCACCACGGCAACTGAGGGCACTGACGGCGGGAAAACGAGGCCCCATCACCCCTAGAATTCAGAGAGCCCGGCGAGTCTCTGAGACCTGGCGGCGAGGGCTACTTGGAGCTTTTTAGACTCCTCTGAGCCCCAAAGTGCTTTGGCGGGGGTCGAGGAAGAACGCGCGCGTCCGCCGTTCCCGCGCGCCTCCTCGAGCCCGGGAGCGCGCCCCCAGCCCGCCGACCCGACTCCGCCCGGCGCGTCTCCCGGCCCGCATCACCATGGCAACCGGGGGCGCCCGGCCCGCGTTCCCGAACCTGGGCGCGCGCCCGCGACCCCGCCCCTTCCGGCGCGTCTCCTGGGTCCCGCATCACCATAGCAACCCCGGGTCAGGGCGGTGGGACTGGCGTTACCTCCCGCGGGGGAAGGGATGGGAGGGGAGTGGTGGGCTGCGGGCGGTGAAGGAAGGGCGGAGGGAAGAATGCAGGGAGTGCAGGGCAGTGGACTTGGGTTTTCTCTGGGTGCGAGGTGGCGAACTGGTGGCCGCAAGGGTGCGGGGGTCTTGCTGCGAGGGGGCCGGGGCCGCAGGCAGGACTCCCCGGAGGGCCGAGGCGGGCGGGGGCCTGGGGTCCGGGCGGGCGGGCGGGCAGCAGGGGGCAGCAGCGGCTCGCCGTGCGCGGGGGATTGGGCGCGGCCTTCTCTGGACTGGGCGCCGAGCTTCGAGAGGCAGAGGGCCTTCCTCACCCTCGGATCCGACCCCCGGTGCCGCCCTGGCCCGGGATTCCGCGTGACGCTCCACGTCCGGGAGCGAACAGGCCTCTCTGCCCAGTGCCCGGTCCCCTCGCACCCAGGCTGTAGCAGCTCGCCCTGCGCGTGGCGTCGGAGCTAGTGGCTAAGAGCACGGGCTCTGAGCTCAGTTAGCCGGGACACGTTACCCTCCGGAGCCCCCGGGAGTCATCTGACAGTGGTGATCATGATAGTATTTATCTTAGGGATGCTTTCAGTGTTCAACGAGCTAATGGGACTTGTACAGTTTCTGGGCTCAGGTTCTGGCACATGGCAAATGCTCAATAAATGTTCATTTCTATTAGCAATAAATGCTTGCTAACTTGGGCAAATGACTTAACCTTTCTGTACTTGACCTCACTGAAAAATGGAGATAGTAATGGAACCCATCTAACACAATTGTAAGGATGATAAGAGTTAATATTTGTAAAGCCCCTAGAATGGTGCCAGGCACATAGTAAATGCTATGTAAATGCTCTCCATTATTACCATGATTATATTTGTTATCACTATTATCATTGGGTTGCCCGTGGTGGCTTGGGAGTTGAAGAGGAACTGATTTTGTCCTGCTGCCACAAAGACCGTTAGTCTCTGGCTGCATTACAGATATATTTGCCTGCCTTTCTTTTTCCTCTCAGTGTTTCAGCCTTTGACATGGTTAGAAGAGGCAATGTGGTGTCCTGAAAAGACCATGGGATGGTGATTCTGCTGGATTTTAGTGTTTGGTATGCTCCTGGTTCTTTGCGTGACCTTGGGCAGATCATGTACAGTTTCCTCAACTGCCTTGAAGGCTCTTTCCACGAAGGGTGGCTGGTATTATTTATTTATATGTGTTTAGCCTTTTCTGGTAATATATTCAGTAAAAATTAGCCCCTTCTATGCCAGGGAGTCTTTAGAATAGTAAGGCAGAAAGTGGCAAGTGCCTGATGAGATGCTGTGGGGAGTAAATGTCTCAGTTTATACTTTGTGATTCTCATAGGTACAAATGCCAAGAAGTTTGGGGGTAAAATGAGGATGGTTCCATCCCTCCCTCCAACAAAAGATCTGGGAAGAACTCCCCCCGCCCATTTCTTAGACAGCAGGAATGCAGCTAAATGCACTCCTGCCTGCCAGTCTGATCGAGCAGCTGCTACGGAGTCCCGGATTTGGACTCCCCCTGCCCCCCCACCTCCTCCACCAGCTGAAGCAGGAGCACCTCCTAATAGTAGTTTTCTTGTTTTGTTTACAGAACCCCTCCTTTAACTCGCCAGAAGGTGAGGCTTCTATTTATCCTCCTTAAGTGATAACCCACTAGGTAAAATGGACCTTGAGAGCTTGTTTGGAGGCTATAGCAGGGGAGCGCAGCTGCCCGTATACACTTGACCGAAGAATGGTCCTCCTCTACTGGGGAAGGTTGTCCTCTTCGAGCGCGCACAGCTTTCAAAGGAACATGGAGCGGTGAGGGAGGAAGGGGACACCCGCCTAGCCAGCCAGATCAGCCGAATCAACCCTGGCGATCAATGGGGTGACAGATGTCACAGCCAGATTGCCCTCATATCCTAGGTAAAATGATAAGCCTTTTTGTGGAGGTTATGGGGCATTGGCTTTGAAAGTCAGAGGGGATTTGAGCCCCTCCCCATGTGACCTTGGTTAAGTCTCTAAGCCTCAGTTTCCTCATCTTTGGAACAAGGGTAGTAACACCCACGGCTGTTGTGAGGATTATATAGGATGTTGCACTTAAAGGGTCCAGCAGGGACGACTGGGTGGCTCAGTCGGTTAAGCGTCTGACTCTTGGTTTCACTTCAGGTCATGATCTCAGAGTCTTGAGATCAAGCCTCCCCACCCCAGGCTCTGAGCTCAGCGGGGAGTCTGCTTGAGATTCTCTCTCTCCGTCTGTCCCTCCCCTTGCTCTTCCTCCCTCTCTAAATAAAATCTTTAATAATAATAATAATAATAAAAGGGGTCCAGCAGTCCCCAGTGCCGGACTCTTTGTCAGCATCAGCATTGTGATTTCTCTTGTTCGCTTACAAAAGGCAGGGTCATCATTTAGAGCCTTTTCCCTCTTTATTGCCTAGCACGTAGTAGGGGCCCCGCAGATGTTGCTGAATGAATGAGTGAATCCACCCAGGAAACTAGTAACAGTCAATTTCACATCGCCCTAACAGCAGCTAGCGTTTATTGAACACTCGTTCTAGAAACTGTATTACATCCCATTACCTCGTTTAATACTCAAGTTCAATGACCTTGTCTAGCCTTCTCATTGGACTCCTGAAGCGTTGGTGTCATTGATTCACAGTCCAGAAGCTGGCAATGACATCTGCTGTAGATTCCTATATCGTTTCCATAATGAGGCCGACAGCCCCAGCATTTCGGTAACAATGTAGCCTCTGCTAATAGAGGATGCTGGTGTCGTGCTGACGTCAGGGCCTGTGTTCCCATTTCCCCCAAGGATGAGCTGGCTTTCTTGATGAAATTTCCTCCTCTGTTAGTGGATTGCTTGACATTACACTCCTGAGACAGCAGGGCTCAATGCGAATTTATCACTGCAGCCCCACCGATTGCAACAGCCTTAGTTATCGGGGTGATAATGTCACTTAGCATCAGGTTTTTCCTTCTACCTCTCTGGCCACTTTCAGAGCAGCAGCTCTGGGTCCAAGGGAAGCATAGACCGGGGAAGGTATTTTTGCTTCTTCTGATCCCCTCACTGTATTTGACTTTTGGGTTAGAGAAGCTTTTAGGAATCGTCCAATCCAGGGCTTTTGATACTCTTCTGTGGAGGTTTTAGGGTTCAAAAGACCCACCACCACCACCACCAAAAGCAGAAATTGCTTTTTGGGAAGAAGTACTATCTGAACAGGCAGAGCTTGTGTCATCCCTCCTCTGGTTAAATCAGAGTGAGTTTGTGACATATCTGGATGTTCCTCTTTTGAGGAACAAGTTTCTTTTCATTCTTCAATAGAAACGTTGACAGCAAATCAGCACAATCATCAGGCAGAGGCTTTGAGCCAGGTATTTATGCACTGATTTGGTCATTCGGCACATTCCCAGGATACTATACTGGGGTGCTGGGGACACAGCAATGGAGAAAGGAAGTTCCTGCCATTAAGTAGCTTATGTTCAATATATGCCATGTAGTTCCTGTCCGAGCAGGTGACAAGGGAGCTGACGTGAAGGAAGTACAGATTGATAAATGGTGGCAGAGCGGTCCAGGCAGAGGGGATGGCTGTGCGGTCTCTGAGCTGGAACTGGGGCAGGGCGGGGCTGGGGGGGGAGGGGAGACAAGAGAGGCGGGGTCTGGACTACCGGGACTCAGGGACCTTGGAATGGGCTTCAGATTGGCTTCTGAGGGAAATGGAAATACATCAGGGCAGTGAGAGTGGAGGAGCGACATGCCCTCCTGGATGGGGCTGTTCTGGCTACTGGGTGGCGAGCAAGAACGGCAGCTGGGAGGCTCTCCAAAGCGCGCAGAGTGAGGGGACAATAGCGTTGACTGGGGTGGTAGACTATAAAAAGGGGAAAGGCACTTGGATTTGGGATGCATTTTGAAGGCAGAGCTTAAAAGTTCTGCCAATGGGTTCCATGTTGGGCATGATGAAAGCAGAGTCCAGCCTGACCCCAGGGCTCGGGCCTGGGTCCCTGCGTGAAAGGTGCCATCTCCTGCGAACGAGGTTTTCCCATTATGGTGATTTGTCCAAGGTCGCACAAGCCCGATCTAGGGGCTAGATCAACAGATTCCAGGGCTAAGGCTTCCTGGTGCCAAGTAGGGTCAAAAGAATTTCATTTCTGCTGGCCCCACTCTGGGTTCAGGCAACTGTGACCAGAGAGAGGCATGAAGTGGGCTTGGATGCCCAGATGCCCGATTATATATCATTTGTGGTTTTCATATAATGAAACTTTCATCCTTTGTACTCTTGACGGGTTTGACTACTTCCCCTTGGAGAGGGAGGCGTGCGGCCTGAAGATGAGGTCAGCATTCCTTGTCACCACGGTTTCGCCAGCATCTAACTGATGTGTGTTCCCCAGACTGGAAAATTTTGAAGCAAACTGAAATAAAGATTTGTGTAACATCTTATAACCTGTTTTTCTTTTTTCACTTGAAAGTATATCATGAACCTTTTCCTGCGCCATTAAATGTTCTTTTAAAATGGGATTTTAGGGCGCCTGGGTGGCTCAGTCGTTAAGCATCTGCCTTCGGCTCAGGTCATGACCCCGGGGTCCTGGGATCGAGCCCCTCATCGGGCTCCCTGCTCAGCGGGAAGCCTGCTTCTCCCTCTCCCACTCCCCCTGCTTGTGTTCCCTCTCTCCCTGTGTGTGTCTCTCTCTCTGTCAAATAAATAAATAAAATCTTAAAAAATAAAGAAATAAAATAAAATGGGATTTTAACCATTGGGATTAATTTAGCCCTGGCGGGGGGCGGGGGGAGGGGGTCTAAAGTTTTAACTTGGGTCTTTTGGGTTTAGACCAACAGGGAGAGAAGATTATTCCGTAATGGGCATGAAATACGTTAGGGGGCCCCTCCTGAGCTGGAGAGAAGCCAAGGAGAAGAGAACCCGGATGTAGCCCAGAGAGGTTAGGCGCGCTGTGGAGGCCGCATGCTGTCGGCTGAGGCCAGAGGTCTGTGCTCTAGAAACGGAACTGTTCCATCAGTTAGGAACCTATACCAGTAACAGCATACCACCTAAAGTGCCTTGGGGGGAAAAGGGGTTTTGTTGTTGTTGTTGTGTTGTTGTTGTTACAAGAGATCTGAACTGGGTCCTTGCTGGCATTGGTTCAGCGGCTAAACGTTGCTCTCAGAAACTCAGGCTTGTATATCCTCTCCCTCCTCTCTTCCTTGGCAGGTTGGCTTTTGTTGTCATGGCCACAAATCGTCTGCCCTCGCTCCTGGCATTAAATCTTCCCTCAAGGCAGGAAGAAATGGGAAAAGGGCCTTGCCAGCTGGGTTCTTTTAATCAGGAAAGCAAGAGCGATCTCAGAGCCGCATCCGCACCCCGGGGCCAGCAGCCTTCGCGGGGCCAGACCCCATCTCGGAGCTGCCTGTGGCTGAAAGAGCCGCTGGCCTGTGGGTGTGCAGCTTTGAGAAGAGAACTTTCTTGTAAAGGCCGACAAGGGAGAGATGGGTCGGGGGCTGCAGTGTCTCGCGGAACCATCCCACGAGCCATGGCTGGAATTGAAAATGTTGCAGTAGCCACATTTAAAGCCAGGCGTTACCAAACGACCCCAGCTGAAATCAATGTCCAAAACAGGTTTCATTTGATGCAATATACCCCAAAATCAATTTCAGCATGTAATCAATATAAAACGTTACTAATGAGATATTTTGGAGGTTTTTTTGGTTTGTTTGTGTGAAGTCTTTGAAACGTGATGTATATTTGACACATACCGCGCATCCCAATTTGGACAAGCCACGAGCCAAGTGACCACTAGCCACGTGTGACTGGTGGCTACCTAGCGGCCGGGCACAGACAGCATGCTGAGGGGACAATGCAGCAACATGTTTGCCATATCTGTTTTGTTCCTACTAGTGTTTTCTGTAATTATTTTCCTTTTAATTCTCCCAATGGAATTTGGAAAATGTCACTTGGTCTCCGCCTGCTGAAGAAAAAGAAGAAAGGGGGATTTGGGTTTGTGTTAGGACTCAAGTAACACAGGGAAGGGCAGTGGAATTTAGACTTTGGCATCATTGATGGGCGGGAGGAAGGGAACAACGAGAGGGAGGCTGGTTACTGTAGTGGTAAAAAAGGAACATTCTTGTCAACATCAAAATATAGCTGGTGACAGAGGCAAATGTTTTGTAGACCATGAGGAAAACAAAAGTGTCAATAAAAGTACTATAATGCAAGATATAGTCCCTGTTAATAGCATATTTTATTCTATTTTTTTAAGTAAAAAAATTAAGAGAGCGCGTGTGCGCATGCGCACGAGCAGGTGGGCGGGGCAGGGGGAGAGGGAGAGAGAGAACCTGAAGCAGGCTTCACACCCAGCACGGAGCCGGACAGGGCCCATCCCAGGACCCTGAGGTCATGATCTGGGCCAAAATCAAGAGTCAGACTGAGCCACCCAGGCGTCCCTATTAATTTTTTATACTTATGATGTATATATATATATACTTATACACATTTTTGTGTATTTTAAAAAGTTGAAATAAAGATTTTTGTAACATTTTATAACCTGTTTTTTCATTTTAAAAAGGCATTCCGAATCTTTTTCTGTGTCACTAAGTATTCTTTTAAAATAGAATTTTAATAATTATAAATGTGTAGTATTCCATTGTATAGGTGTACTATAATTTAATTTAACCAGTCTCGTCTTGGACATTTAGGTTGTAGGCAAGGTTTGCCTGCATAATATTGCTATAAATATCTGTACATAAATCTTGGTGCACATTTCTGGTTTTCTGGCCGAGGGGTTATGAATATTTTAAGGCGATTCATGCATGTTAACATCCTGAGACTTTGTACTAATTGGGACTCCTGACAGCATTGAAGGACAATGCTCATTTTATGAGGAAGAACTTTCTAACAGTGTTGCCAAAGAAAGCATGAGAGGCAGTGAGTTCTCTGGCATGAAGACTGTTGGAACGTAGGCTAAAATCCTTTTTCCTACTACTGAGCCTCAACTGTGACAGCTTCTAAAAGGAGCAAGTCCCTTTCTCTTGCCCCCTCCTTGAGGCAAGATAGATAGTTTGCTGGAGAAAATACTGTAGAAAGAAATGCTATATTGGGGCCAGAGCTAGGGTAAATGACCTTTAAGGGTCCTTCCAACCTGAATGATCTATGTACAATGCTTATATTTTTCTGACCAGTTGTCCATGTGAAGTTTCTGTGCTGATCTGTATGTTGTTCCTCTGTGCCCTCAGGAAGCAGGGATCTAGTGATCTCCTCGAAGGCTTTCCCAAATTATGAATCTTTTTGAGGTAGGGGAGATTCTCCCAGAAGATGGAAAGTGTGTCCTAAAATCAGCATTCTGTTGTTTGGCTCTTATATATCCTGATCTTCTGTCTAGTAGTTCTGTTAGTTGCTGAGGGGGGGTGTTGAATCCAACTGTAACCAGTGGATTTGTCTGTTTCTCATTTTGGCTCTCTCAGTTTTTGCTTCTTGTATTTTGATGCCCTATTGTTTGGTGCATACATATTTAGAATTCTTATGTCTTTGTGGGTTGATTCTTTTTTCAGTATGTAATGTCCTTCTTTGTCTCTAGTAATTTTCTTTGCTCTGAAGTCTACTTTATCAGATATTAATATAGCTACTCCTGGTTTTTTAAATTTTTAATGTTTGCATGTTGTATCTTCTTATACCCTACCTATGGGTCAAATTACCTGTGTTTTGAATTTGAAGTAAGATTCTTATAAGCAGCATATATTTTGATCATTTTAAAAAATCCACTCTGTTAATTTCTGTCCTTTGATTGCTCTATTTAGACTATTTACATGTAAGGTAATTATTGATGTATTAGAGGTTAGGCTTGCCATTTTATTATTCATTGCCTATTTGTTTCCTCAGGTTCTCATTCCTGTTTCTCCTTTCTTGCCTTCTTATGGATTCCTGAAATTTTTAAGGATTTCATCTTGATTTATTTATAATGTTTTTGAGTATATCTCTTTGTGTGATTTTCTTAGTGGTTGCTGTCAGTATTACATTATACATATGTGACTTCACCACTTCGAGTAAAGTGTGGAAACCTTACTTTCATTTGGGTCCCTTTAACTTCCCTGCTTTTAAATATATTTTACACGAGTATCAGATGGTGTTTTATTTTGGTTTCAGTCATCAAATGTGCTTTGTAAAACTCATGAGTAGAAGAGTCTATTGTATGTGCCCATATTTCTGTTTTTTCCATTGTTCCTTCTTCCTTCCTGATGTTCCAGGATACTTTCTTTTATCGTTTCCTTTCTGCTTAAAGAACTTCCTGTAGGCAGTTTTTAAGGTACATCTGCTGGTGTCAAAGTCTTTTAGCTTTCCTTTGTCTGAGAATGGCTTTATTTCCCCTTTATTCACAAAGGATAATTTGGCTAGACATAGAATTCACAGTTGACAGCTTTTCTGTTCTAGCTGGCCTCCATGGCTTCATGAGAATCTGTCATTCAAATTGATGTTCTCCCATAGGTGATGCATCATTCCTCCCTGGCTGCTTCCAAAATGCTGTATTTGCCTTTAGTTTTTAGAAGTTTAATTATCATGTGTCTTAGTGTGGATTTCTTTAGATTCACTCTCTTTGTGATTCACTCAACGTCTTGAGTCTGCAGCTTTGTGTCTATAAAATTTGGAAAGTTTTCAGCCGTTGTTTTTTGGAGGACTCTTTTAGCCCCTCTCTTTCTGGGACTCCAGTGATGAATGTTAGCTCTTTCTGTTATTGTCCCACCAGCCCCTGAACTCTGTTCTTCTTTTTTGTTTTTTTCCCAGTCTAGTTCCTCTCTTTTGATCACACTGGTTAAAGTCTACTGGTCTGCCCTCAAGTTCACTGATTCTGTTCTTTCATCTCCTCCCCAACATGCAGACCATCCAGTGAGATTTTTATTTTCATTAACACATTTTTCAGTTCTACCATTTGCATTGGTTCTTTTTTATAATTTCTATTTCTTGCCAAGATTTTCTATCTTTTCATTTGTTTGAAGAGAATTTGTAATTGGTTGTTGAAGCATTTTTATGACAACTGCTTTAAAATTCTTGTCTGATAATTCCGACATCTTGGCATCAGTCAATTGATTATCCTTTCTCTTCCGAGTTGTGATTTTCTTGGTCCTCCATATAAAGGGTCATTTTTAAAAATTTTTGTTTTATTTATTTTTTTGAGAGAGAGAGCACATGTGGGCATGCATTGGGAGGTACAGGGGAGTGCAGGTAGGGGCAGAGGGAGAGGGAGAGAGAGGATCATAAGCAAGCTCCATGCCCAGCAAAGAGCCCAATGTGGGGTTTAATCTCACAACCCTGAGATCATGACCTGAGCTGAAATCAAGAGTCAACTGCTTAACTGACTAAACCACCCAGTCGCCCCAGTGGGTTATTTTTTTGTTGTTTCCTGGACATGTTGTCCATTATGTTAGGATAGTGGGGGTCCTATTTTTTATTTCATTTTAGCAGGCATTCACTATGCTTAGGTTTAGCACCTAAGTCCTGGCCTACTTTGGTGGGCTGTGGTTTCAATGACAGTTTAATTTTCAGAGCCTTTGCAATGTTATTTGGATCTGTTTGTTTATCTGGTGCTGCTGGGACTCCCATAGGCCCCTGCTGGTGTTCCCAGCACTGTAGAAAGGGGTGGAAGGGGTTTCCCCAGACTGGAGCCCATGGGTATCCCTTAGTCAGGGAGGGGAGTCTCCGGCCCATGGCGACAAAGAGGTTTCTTTGGCCGGGCACTTGCTGTGGCAGAATCCCTCTTGTTGATGTCACCTGGCTACCTCCATCTCTGGGTGGGGCAATGGAGTTTCAGGCCCGTGGGGACAAATATGCTTCCTGGGCCAGGCTGCTTATGATGTCCCCTCACCCGTGCCACTCCCACCCACCACCCCAGTATCTCTTGGTAGAGACGGAAGTCTTGGGTGCAATGGAGAGGCAGAGTTGCACATTTTTTTCCAATGGGTCTCCCATTCGATCCCACTTGCCAGTACTGTCGCTCACCTGGTGTGTAGGGGAGATACTTGTTAGATCTGGGGAAGAAATGAACCCAAAGTGAGACCAACCTGGGCTGCCTTCTGTTGCCGGGAAAGTTTGGGCCTAGGTCACCTTACTTTTGGTGGGAGGATGTAAAACAAGAACTCATCAGTGACTTTTATGAGAGTGCCCTGGCCTCCTCCCCCCACTTCCCTTCTTCCCTTGCTCTTTGTGCAATAATTGCTTGTTGAGTGACCCTCATGGTTGACTGGATATCGTGCCTGGCACTCTACCTGTCTCCAAAGCACTCTGAAATTATACCCTTGTATAATGACTTGGGGAGCCAAGTCCCACTCATCTTTGCAGAACACGTGGCTGATGGTTGTCTTGTTCAGTCAAATGCCTGTATTTGATGGCTAGGCATGTCCACTTAGCAGGTACCAAGAAAGCAGAGGGGGGGGGGAAAGGAATTGAAAGCTTGCCCTCATTGTTCCATAGGTTCACAAAAGTTCTGGGCTGCAATCTGAGTAGAATTTCCTTTTTCTGTCTAGTATGAATAGTTCATAAGAGTCAGGAGGTCTTATGGAAACAAATAGGAGTATATCAGACAACATCTTGACAATCTCCTACCCTCATTTTTGGCATATTTTTCTCTCAAAAGGTCTAGTTGTCCATTATCAACACCAGAGCTTCCTACCTTTTAAATATTTCCTTGTCAAGGTAAGCTTTTAGTTTTGATTTTGTTAAAGAAAGGGCCGTGTCACAATAGGTGTCCTCTGCCCAGTGTGGTCTTCCTTATGTGTTTGTGAATCAGTCCCAGCTGGCTGCGTCCTGGTCCTGGGGAACCTTCCTGCACTGCTCTGCCCAGAGATCTAACTCTACCCGGAAGTCCTTACTGTAATATCAGACCCATGCAATTATGTCCTGTGTTACTATTTCTCCTGCCAAGGCATTTAACTCTAGCTTAATGTTTTATTTAATACAACTTAGAGTCAAATCCAAAATCTTATCATGCTCTACAAGGGTCCCCATGATCCTGCTACCGTGCAAGCTCCTCACTCCCGCCTCTTCCCTCTGTCTCAGTCACACTGTCCTTCCTGACCCTTGAGATGTCAAATGCATACACTGTTGAATCCTCAGTGCCTACTGCTGTGCCTGGTGCAAGAGACATGCAATGAATAGCTATTGAATTAATTAATGGGTGACTTTAAATAAAGTTTACTATCTTGTCACGAAAAATGTAGTCCGTGTTTATGTGAGAACGTTAGGAAATATAAAAATGTAGGAAACCTTTACATAATTCCACATTTGAGAGGCAAAACATAATTTACACTCTTTAAAATAAAATATTTCGTCCCAATCCTTTTACTATTTATGGTATTTTGGTTGCTTTGTTTTCTATGGTTATATTCACAATATATTTTGTGGTGGAACTCGATCTTTTTACGTGTGTTCGCCTTGCTTTTTCTAACTGTTATGTCATATTTACTTATTTTTTACTGCTCCTTATTCCAAAATGGATTTGAGGCCATATGAGATCTATAAATACAGGATTTCCTAGTATTGCCTGCAGGAGGCAAGCTGTGCCTTAATCCTACTAAGTGTTTATGGAGCGAATGAGCGTGTCTGGGGCAGCTTGCTTCCCAGTGGAGAGCAGATGCATGATTGTATCTGACTCCAGGAAGCGCCCAGTGCCTCCCAGTTCTGCCATGGCGTAGAGCCTTTGATGCTGAGTTCTGTCCCTGACAATTTGTTGTCCCCGTCTGTGTTTGCATCTCTTTTCTGGCGAAGAACATGTCTGAAGGCCTGGTCATAAGGAGTGGCCTCCCTCTGGACCAGATGAGACTCGTTGCATCCCGCAGACATGCATTACCCAAAGTGCTCTTTGCACGCAAAGAATGCGAAACCCCAGCCCAGCAACTAAAATGTATGGGCACCTCCTTCCCTCCCAACCCCTGGAGGCATACACTCCAGACAAGGCCCAAACTGCCACTACCCTCCACCCTACCAAGGCCCAGGATCCTCTGGTTGGGAGTTTGCAGAAAGGGTGAGCTGCATGGGTTTGTCAGAGGCCAAGGCTCTACAATGGGGTCCCCAAGTTACTGGGACAAGTGATTTCACCACACTCCCTCTGGCCACAGGATCCTTACACAAGTTGCTCTACACACACATACACCTGCCTGCCCCCAACCTACACCCACATCAGATCTCAGCTCCAAAGTTACTTCCTCCAGGAAGCCTTCCCTGCACCCTGGGTTCCATCACATGACCAATGACATGGTCTCATAGCAAAGCACTGTATATCCTTCTTTTCTTGCACTCATCATAGTTAATAGCTACACATTGTTTTTGTAGGTCTTGCCGCCCCCCCACTGGACTGTAAGCTCAGTGAGGGTAGGGACCGTGTCCACTTTTGTTCACTGTGCCTAGAACATGATGGCGCTCAATGAATGTTTTTAAATGAATGAATGAATGAGGGACATTTGGGTTGAGGCAGTAAAGAGTACTGGTTATGAGGGTGAGCATTGGAGCCAGATATTTGGACTCAAACCCAGCTGTGTGGCCTTGGATAGTGCCATAACCTCTCTGTGCCACCATTTCCCTGTCTGTAAAATGGAACTAATAATACCACCTGTCTCGGGCAACTGGGTGGCTCAGTCAGTTAAGCGTTGGCCTCCGGCTCAGGTCATGATCCCAGGGGCCCTGGGATCAAGTCCCACATCTGGCTCCTCGCTCAGCGGGGAGCCTGCTTCTCCTCCTGCTGCCGCTCCGCCTGCTTGTGCTATCTCTCTCTGTCAGATAAATAAATAAAGTATTTTTTAAAAATACCACTTCTCTCATGGCGTTGTTGTGAAGCTCCAATGAGGGACTCTATGTAAAGCCTTCAAGCAAAGCCACACTCATAGTAAGTCGTCAACATACATTAGCCATTATCATGACTACTATCCTACTCTTTTGGCCAGTAGAAGTATTGCTATAATGAATATCCTTTTACATATATCTTGATACACTTTTTTACGAGTATTGTAATAGGTGAGACTCCTAGAAGTTGAATTGTTGCATCAGAAGGTTAATTTCTTTTTATTTTGGTGTATAGAGTAAGAGAGAGATCTAATTTTGCACTTTTCCAAATGGAGAGTCATGGGAGACCAACGCCCCTGTGAGTTTCAGGGTCAGCAGAAATCAGACCTTCAGAGAGGGGATCAGAGAGGACCAGTATTTACTTAACTCAGGTAGGATACCTTGATGGATAGTTTTCACTACACCCTTTGGTCTCCCTTATCCCTCTGAGGCTCCCCGAGGGTTGCAGAGATTAGGATTAGGGGAATCTTCTGTATCTTCTGTGCTTGAGCTTTCATTCTGGGTACTGTGGGAAGTCATGACAGTAAAACAACAGCTCCCAACCCTGCCCTACACGACAATTAACCACTCTCTAACTGCCAATCTAGACTCATTGTCTAGGTGTCTTATGTCTGGGTTTTTGTCATGAGATCAGCTGTGTCTTAGACCTGGGACTTTTTTTTTTCTTTTTTTAAAGATTGTATTTATTTATTTGACAGAGAGAGAGACAGCGAGAGAGGGAACACAAGCAGGGGGAGTGGGAGAGGGAGAGGCAGGCTTCCCGCTGAGCAGAGAGCCTGATGCGGGGCTCGATCCCAGAACCCTGGGATCATGACCTGAGCCGAAGGCAGACGTTTAACGACTGAGCCACCCAGGTGCCCCAGACCTAGGACTTTTCAATATAACACAAGAGCTTTCCCTGCAGTGGAGAAGATTTCCAGCCCAGCGCCTCCCCAGCAGCAGGCCACGCCATGGCTTCTCACACTAGCCAGTTATCCCAACACCATTTCTTATACAAGGGTCTGTTTCTCCATCCAGTTCTGTAGCTGTTCCTTCATTCCACTGCCATGGTTCTTGTTTCTCAAAAAATTCTTGGCTATAGTCTCATCCAAGAAAAGTTGAGAGTCAGGTTATCTAAATTGTGCCCCAACGCCTGCAAAGTATTTGTCTATACACATGTGTACACACACCTGCTAGTGCACACCCAATGTACACATTCTCACATACGTGTGCTTCCACTGGAAATTTCACTGGGATTATATTGAACCTATGGAAGAACTTGGAGGGGTTCAATTTCAATACGGAGTCTTCCCCTTCTAGAACATGGAATATTGTTCCTTTTATTCAAGTCTTTTATGTTCTTTAGTAAGATTTCGTAGTTCCTCTGTAAAGGTCTCACACAGTTTGTATCCCGTTGTTGCCTTTGTCAGTAGGGCTTTATTTCTCATATTTTTTCAGTTGGTGCCTCATGGTAAGAGGTGAACTGAGAACTTGTAAGACAGAGGGCTAAGCTGATTTTAGTTGCCACGTTACAGGCACAGTGCTAAATCAGACACTGTAAACAGCTCCCTGGCAGGGATTAGAATAAGCCAGCAGTCCTTGCAGGGCATGGAGTACACAGCTGGTCAATAATGTCTTTACTTGGTTTGGTTGCCATATAGCTTTGAATACTCAAGGGTTCACCTTTTACCTCATAAATAGTATTCCTGAGCAATCCAAATTGGCTTACAGAATCATTTAAAGTAACCAAGGGAAGGTGATATTGAAGTATCTTTCTAGCCGATCAACTCTTATCTGTTTCTGCATTTTCTTGGAGTGCTTTCCTTACCATGTCTTACCAGGTTTGCACTGGTGATAAGGTTTGCCTAGGGGTTTCCAGTTCCTCCTGCAAAAGGATCTTCAAGGATCCTTTGACCTTCAGTTTTCAGTCTCTAAAATCAAGGTAGGATCCTATACCACTTCTTTCTTCCCTTCTCTTCCTTCCTTCCTTCCTTCCTTCCTTCCTTCCTTCCTTCCTTCCTCCCTTCCTTCCTTCTTTCCTTCCTTCTCTACCAATTGATATAACCCTTTTATTGAGTTATAATTGACATACCATACAATTTGCCCAGTTAAAGTATACAATTCAATCAGTGGTTTTTGTAGTATATTCACAGAGTGGAGTGACCATCACCATCACCATCACCATCAATTTTAGAACATTTTCATCCCACTAAAAAGAAATCTTGTACCTATTAGCAGTCATTTCCATCTCCCTGTAACCCTCCCCAGCCCCAAGCAACAACTAACCTACTTTGTCTCTATACACATGCCTATTCAGCACATTCTGTATAAAAGGAATCCTACAATATGTGGTCTTCGGTGAGTAACTTCTTTCACTTAACATGATGCTTTCAAGGTTCATCCATGTTGTAGCATCTATCAGTACTTCATTCCTTTTTATTGCCAAATAATATTCCATTGTGTGGATTTACCACATTTTATTGACTCATTCATGAGTTCATGGACATCTGGCTTATTTCTATTTTTTGGCTTATGGATAACACTACGATGAATGTTCATGGACAAGTTTTTATATGGATATATGTTTTCATTTCTCTTGGGTATTGAGTGTATTTGCTGGATCTAGGAGTGTAATTGCTGGATCATATATATGATAACTGTTTATCCTTTTAAGGAACTGCCAAACAATTTTCCAAAGCCACTGTACCATTTACATTCCCACCAGCATTGTATGAGGGTTCCTTGCCAACACTTGTTATTATCTCTCTTTTTTATTATAGGCATCCTATAATGGTGAGTGGGAAGCCATATTTCATCATGGTTTTGAATTGCATTTCCCTGACATCTAAAACTATACTGCTACCTGAATGTGGTATTTAAATGTTATCTTGTCTTTCCTTGGGGCTACCTGGCTATATTTGTGATGGGGATTCATGCTTATTTTTTCCCTGCAGATTCCAGAAACCCACACAACTAGACAATGTGCTGTATGACCATTGTTATTCTGGCATAAAGGGTGGGACTTGAATAGAAACTCAAGAGGAAAGAAGCATCTAGAATGCATGTGGCTCGTGACCAAAAAAGAAAAGTGGTTATTTAGATATCTCAATCAACCATATATCCTTGTCACAGATATTACAACACTCAGAACTAAATCAAGAAATGAACTTTTTTTAGAAGCCCTCATTAATTATTAACTCCTTATGTGCCTCATAGGAAGAAAAAAAATTTTAAGATTTTATTTATTTTATTTGAGAGAGAGAGAGAGCGGGTGGGGGAAAGGGAGAGGAAGAGAGAATCTTAAGCAGACTCCCCACTGAGCATGGAGCCCGACACAGGGCTCCATCTCACAACCCTGAGATCATGACCTGGACTGAAACCAGGAGTCCGACGCTCAACCGACTGAGTCACCCAGAAGCCCCTCATATGAAGAAAAATTTAATGTGTCTTAGCTGACATAAAAATGCTGCCTGTGGTCTGGAAAGTTCTCACAGGCTGATTAAGTTGGAAGTGTTCCCAGTGGATGAGTGAGGAGGAAGCACCAAAAGTGAGCTTAGGATAAAGATTCCTGAGCCCAGGGGACAGGACCTGTAAGACTCGCAAGTCTAAAAGAATAACATACAAGGGGAACGAAAAGAGAAAAGAAATACAAGCTGATAAGAGAGAGAAATGGGAGAAGTTAGTACTTTTGTCAGCATTGGGCCCTCTATAGTCTGAGTTGAAGGAGAACCAGAGAATGCATTCGCTGGGGCAATTCCTTGCTTGCTGTGTGACAGGCATAAGACTAAGCGTGTCACACAGATTATTTCATTTACTCCTCATACCCCCCCTTCCGCATTTTACAGGTGAGTAAAATGAGGCCAAGAGAGATTGTGTAACCTGTCTAAAGTCCATACGTGGCATATGAAACTAAGCCTTTCTGGATCTTAACTACTCAGAATTCTGGGTGTTTTCACAAGGTAGTGGATGACAAACTAGTCAAGTTTGGGTATAAATGGAATTTGGGTGGAACTAAGAAGAAAATAGAGGTTTCTTAGTAAACTGCCAAGAAAAAGACCCACATTAGGCAAGGCTAAACTCAGGTACCTATATCAAAGAATTAAGACTGAAGATTCTCTTTAAAAAAAAAAAAAAAAATAAGCAAAGTAAGTCTTACAAAGACTTGGATGGTCTTTATGATTGTATAGGAAATTGTATAGGATTGCACATCCAGGTATGAAAATGCATGTGGGCAGCCCTCTTTCCTTGCCCTCTGTAACCAAATCAACTCTCGCATCTGCAGCTGAGAAAAACTGGTGATGTTGTTATGTTTTCCTGGGAGGAGTGAGGAGTTTTCTGGAAAGACTAAAAAGAAAAAAAGTCTTTCTTGGCCAATGTTCAATTTAGCTCTAAGACAGAAGTCAGTCTCTCAGATGTTGGGGAATTTGACAATGAAGGGCTTTGCTGGGCGTCGTGTCTTCATTCTAGCTCATGATACTATCCTGTAAGGTGTGGCAGCAATAAAAACTATGACTTGTAGCAAAAAAAAAAGCCATCAAACCCCCCACCCTCCATGCCCACTTCTCAGAGAAGCACGGCTTAGTACTTTGGGTTCTTGGCAGTTTCCAAAGCAGAGCCAGTTTGGAGGAACCATTGCTTTGTGCTAACAGCTCCTCCCTAAGACATGCCTTTATGACTGAGACCCCTGGAGCCAGGGACTGGCTGGGAGAAGGAGCAGATTCCTGGACCGGACAGCTTGGGGCTAATAAAGATCAAAAGTCCCTGGTGCATCACTCCACTCATCACATGTTAATTGGGGCTGCTCTGGATTCTGGCCAGGGTTGGAAGATTCACCCTGCGTTTCTTTTTACGGGCTTTGTGACCATCAGCCTTTGTTTCTTCTCTTGGGATTTGTCTCGGGGAAATCCCAAACCATTTCAATACGGCACAGCCATGGAGTCAGAGGCCATCAGAAAGAATAGGCATTTAGAGATCATGCGGTCATCTCCAAGCTTGTTGTTAAAGCTCCGATAGATGGGGAGTTTGGCTGTAGGCACACCTTACCTGGACTACACCGTTTTTTTTTTTTTCTTTTTGCGGAGAAGCTCTAGGCTTTCTTTGAACATTTACTTAAGGTTATATCTTTATTTGGAACTGTGACAGACAGAGATTGGAGGTTGGCAAGGAGGACAGAGAGGCCATGAAGATTTAGAGTGTACCTCCCAACCTACCCCCCACCTCCATGGGTGGGAAGGTGTCTCAGGGTTCCCAGAGGACCCAGAGGCGTGCCAGAAGGACTCACAGGATTCAACATAGAGTTGTATTCATGGCTAAGATTGATTGAGTTAACGAAGGGAAAAGGTACGTGGGGCGAAGTCCAGAGGAAACCAGGAGCCAGCTTCCAAGAGTCCTCTCCCCACCAGCCTTACACAGGACCAGCTTAATTCCTCCAGCAGCCAACTGTGACTACCCATGTCAGATGCTGGCTGCCGGGGAAACTCACCTGAGACTTAGTGTCTAAGGTTTGTCCTGGAGGCCGGTCACATAGACCCCCTCTGCCTAGTATATACCAAAATTCCAAAGACAGGCGTGAAGCACAGACCACGTTGTTGGCACAGAGTCTAGGCACAACAAGCCCCCTTGGTCCTCTCGGGGAAGGTCCCTGCCAGTGCTGGGAACTGTTTGCCAGTCAAGTTCCCAGATGCCAGCCAAGGGCCAGCCTCGCAGAGCGGGCCTTTCTGAGGACAAGCAATCTCGGACCTGCTGTATCAACACTTCTCTGGGCAGAAAGGAAATCACGTTTCGTTCTTTATTCTGTGAGAACCTAGTGTTGCTGTCAGTATGGCAATCGTTTGTCATCATCCGTGCCAGACTCGCATTTCTAATAGGCGTCTCTACTCTAATGTCCTCGGATGCCTCAAACCCGGTGTGTCCCAGACTAAGCTCATCACCCCGCACATTCTGGTAGTGAACCGCTCCTCGCGTCTCCCCCCCGGTGACTTCCACCTCCGTTCTACCCTCCACAGCTAACTAGGCGCCACGTCCTCCCGTTCAGATTGCTTATGCATCCCGAAACTTCTCCTCATCCCTCCTGCCACTCCTTTGTCCAGCTTTGGTTGTCTTACTCGAGGGCAGTCATTTTTTCACGAGATCTTTCCCTGTAACCACTCTCTCTTGTTCCCAGCCACCGTCCAGAGCATGCTGCAGCCAGAGTTCTCCTTGGTTTTTCTTTTTCATCAAAACCACTTTTTTCCCACTCTTTGTTTGAAGCAGTCTGACTCACTAAACTGTTTCTTTTATTTGGAGAAGCAACATAGGCACCTGGTAAAAAGTCAGGGAGTACCGAAGGGTATGCAGTTTTCGAACAGCAAGCTCTCTCACTTGGTATTCCCAGTGTCCTTCCCTGGGGGCTGACATTTTGTTGCGTACCCTTCCAGAATGTTCTCTGCCTGGACAAGCATGTGTGTGTGTACATCCTTGAAACACGCAGGCTCTGTATACCTCCCACATGAGTGGGAATACGCTGTACACACGGGTCTGTGCTTTGCTCTTTTTGCTTCATATGTTACCTTAGAAACCTTTCCTTATGTGCTGACCTTTCGCATTTCTTCAAGGTTCCAGAACGTTCTAGCGTATGAGTGTGATTTATTTAACCAGTTATCTCTTGATGGATATTTGTGTTATTTCTAGGCTCTTGCTACTCTAAAGAGTTATCCTCGAAGACACAGATCTTATCTCCTGCCCTTTCCGAGCTCAGGCCAGTCACATGATTTCCACCGTTTCCAGCTGTGCCCCTAGCTGGGAACCAGAGATGCAGACACATTGGCTTGGGGTTCCGTGTAGAAGGATGATAATGGAACTGATAAGTGATTACAATCTATATTAAGACAACAGTTCTATTATGGTGTAAGATGTAGAATCGTCATGAATTTTGCAGATGGTGGTGGAAGACTTCAAACAAAATTTGGGGAGGCTTCCTCAAGCTACACTCCCAGACCCCCTAAGGCACATGTTCTCCTTTCTTGCTTAAAGGTCATTCATGGAATGGTCTAGGACCCAAGTCCGCAGGACCCAGTCGGAACTTCCTGACACAGGTGTGCCTGTTGTTTCTCCCCAGGCACTCTTTGTTTCATACACACAGAACTACTTGCCATCCTCTATTCCCCTTGCGGGGAAGGTTTCTGCCCTTCTCCATCTGGTGTACTGTCCTTCCCAAGAGAAGCACTGTAGCCTAGCGCTGTGGAGCCAGGCCCCCTGGCTATGCCACATTTCTAGCTGTGTGATTTTGGGCAAGTCACTTAACCTCTCTGAGCTTCACTGAACTGACTGGTAAAAAGCAAGTACTCAAAGTACCTGGTAAAATTGTTGTGAGGTTTAAGCGGGTTCATACAGGATAAGTGCTTACTTAGAACAGCACTTGGTACACAGTAAGTATTATATAAAGGTATTGCTACTAATGTTATTATTATTTTTATTATTCAAGGTCTAGTTTCCATGATTCCTCTAGGTTCCTTCTTCGTAGGTACTTGCACATTACTCGACTTACTCTTCCCTTTAGGCAATGCTCCCATGGAGAGATGGGACCCTGCCTTATTTATCTTTACAACCCCTCTTTGACACACGGTAGATAATCTGTTGATGTTGTATAGATATTCACTGAATGAGAGCATAATTATAATAATAATGGTCTGAATTCTTATATCTGCTTTCATCTCCTTGTCCTGTCAATTTGTTTATGTAGCAATGGATGAGTTTTTGTCCTAAAGGGGCTTTTCACATCCTCAGGAGGGTTTGTACGTGAAAACTTCATTGTGGAAACCATTTACATTGAACCGGTGTTTCTCCAACCATGTTTATGCTCATAGTTATTCTCCAAAAACAGGTTCCGCCAATGTTTGAGAAACGCTAGCTTGCACAAAATTAACCAGATACCATGACCATAGTTCTTCTCAGATCTTTTACTAGGCTAATTAAGGGTGAAGGGAGAGAAATGTGGGATAAAATTAGCAAATTTCTTAACTCTTTTTGACCAGAGGACTTTTTCTCAGAACCATATCGACAGCTAGTGGGACTAGTTCTGTGGAATGTGGTTGATGAAAAACTGCACCAACTTAGCCTCATTCTCTCCGCACGCGCACTAGCCTGGGGCTTGGCCGCTGCGATTATGGGGCCATTTAACTGCCGTCTGTGGTCCCAGGCCTGTAGAGCATCTGTACCTCTCTCCTGGAACCTTTATCAAAGAGTAACTGTGTTATCCATTCGGGACAGATTTACCGAGCTTCTGCTACGTGCACTGACCTTGAAGGAAACAGGACTCTTGCCGCCAGGGAGCTATCTGGGGGCTCAGCCCCGAGGCCTGGTATGAGGATGGGGGAGAGTGGCGCCCTCTGCTGGCTGCACTGGGAGCTCGGCGGAGGAAACCAGCGTCTCTGGTCCAGACTTCTCAGGGTATATATAGGGTGATGGAGGGGGAGATTGAAGTCTAGGGAGAGGTAATATAAAAAATTCTTTTAAGTTCAAACAGCTAGTTGGAAGCAGCCTGGAAGCAGTATTTTTCCACTGCATCTCACCGCCTCTGAAGCTCAAGTGTCTGAATCAGAGAAACATACACACAGACGAGAGCATCCTGGCAAGAATTTATTTCATGTAGTTGCCCGGAGGTTCTTACAATTGTTCTGGGCCATCAGATTGGATATCTTTCCCACTTCCATTTGCTTATACACGATCCCAGATCCTATTTATTTGGACGTAGGCATTTGACCCTTAAATAGCACAGGCTTGAACTGCCTGAGGCTGCTTATATGCGGATTTTTTTTTCCCCAGTAAAACAGTACAGCACTGAAAATGTATTTTCTCTTCCTTATGATTTTCTGAATGCTGTATTTTCTCTAGCCTACTTTACTGGAAGAATACAGTATATAATACATATCACATACAAAATAGATGCCAATTGACTTTTTATGTTATCGGTAAGGCTTCTGGTCAAAGGTAGGCTAACAGTAGTTATGTTTTTGAGGAGTCAAAAGTTACATGCAGATTTTTGACTGCACACGGGTCAGCGCTCCTCACCCCTGCATCATTCGAGGGTCAACTGTATATTTGCCTTCTTACTGCTTCCAGCTTCGAGCATTCTCCGTGACGATGTTTGTGGCAGGGCACAGAGCAACCAGAGGGCCCTAGCTCAGGTTTGGCCAGCCTGACATTTGGCTGTGGGAGGAAAGTGGCCAGGCGAGGGTAGTGCCTGCAGAATGGGAGTGAGTTTGCGGTACTGTGGTTCCTGGTGTTCCACGGAAACACTAAGCACAGAGGAATGTAGCACGTGTACTGCACATTAGAATGAATAGGCCACCCACTCTCGCCCAGGGCTCCTCCCCAGCCACCCAGCCTGCTCAACCGGGGCCCTGGCGTTTAGTGCCAAGAACCAACATCAACTCCCCAAGACCTCCCTTCCCTCAACTCCTCCTCTTGGCTTTCCGAATGAGGTCCCCATGCACGCCAGGAGCCCCATGGGGGTTCTCTCACCCCCACCAGCTGCCTTTCTCTGCTGCTCTTCTGACCTCCCTCTGTCCTCGCGCCCGCCTTGCCAAGGACATGTCCCGTGCTTTCCCCATCCTGGAGCGTCGGTCTACACCTGTCTTGCCCTCTCTGCCTCTGCTTGATGAAATCTGATGACTTTTCCAAGGCCTGTGAACCTCCCAGGTTTGGGTTCAGCTCCTCCCTTCCCATGTAGGAGAAGTTCTGCTCCACTGGCCGAATTAAATGGGATTAATCTCAAGCAACCAGAAGTTAAGGGGTAGGCCCTTAAGCTCTTTCTATTGGCCCTTCTCCACCTGCTGTCTCGAGAGGGGCTATCGTCTGGCCATTTCCCAAGTTCCAGGCAGGAAGAAAGAAGAGGTGGAAGCTCCCCTCGAAGCAACCTGTTTCTATCTCCTTGGCTGGTTAGGAGTCACCTAGCCACCCCCAACTGCAAGGAAGGCAAGGAAGCTTTTTAGCTCTCTAGCCTCCAAGGGCCAGCTAGAAGGAAGTTCGAATGGCTGTCAAATGATTTAACCTGTTTTAAATATTACCCTCTCCCTGAAGCCTTTTGTAAGCATCTTAAACTTCCTGTGCTTTATCTAGCATGTATGAACCTTTTTTAGAGCCCTCATATTTTGCTTGGTGTTAGGTACTTGCCTTACCTTTTCTTCTGGATTATAAGCTTAAGGATGATGAATGCACCCTTCACATCCTGGTCTCCCTTGCAGCTGCTTTTGGATCAATCCATGATTTCTGCCCCTTTTTCATGTGTCCTTCCTCTTTCTCCCCCTTTCCTTAAATACACATTAGACAGTCCATCAGTGTGTGTTGATTTAAACTGAGTTGAATTAGGGGCACCTGGGTGGCTCAGTCAGTTAGGCATCCGACTCTTGGTTTAGGCTTAGGTCACGATCTCAGGGTCGTGGACCTGAGCCCCACGATGGGCTCCATGCTCAGCGTGGAGTCTGCTTGGGATTCTCTCTCCCTTGCCGTCTGTTTCTCCCCCCACTCATGCACACTCATGTTCGCTCTCTCTCTCAAATAAATAAAATCTTAAAAAAAATAAACTGAGTTAAATTCAAAGGGAGAATAGTGGTGTGGTTATTGGAAAGGTGTTGAACTTGGGTGTTGGATTAAGTGGCCTGAATTTGAATCTTGCTTCTACTGTGTGACTTTGTAGGAGTCTCAGGCCTTCTGCACCTCAGTTTCTTCATCTGCAAGATGAGGGGATTGATTTAGATGGTCTCCAAGGTTTTTCCAGTTTTCAGAACTCAAGGACTCAAAGATGGAATTGATTAGCTGCCCTAGGGCACTGCAGGGAGCCCACCCAGGCCCAGTGAGAGCCAATAGAAGAGGGAGCAAAGAAGTCCAGCATCTGTCACTCAGTTCACAGTGTGTGGGCATAGGCCAACCCCAAGGGGCAGGAGGGTGAGGGGACAACATGTGAAAGAGACTAGATGAAGAAGCTGGGACAAGAAGTCAGTTAAGAGCAATCTGGGGAGGCCATGTTCCAGGAAGCTGGAAACTCCAATCCCCAAATCTTGAAGGCCTCAGAACCTCAAGTCTTGATGACAAGAGGAGGGTTCTCATGAAGACCTCTTTTAGGTTTGGGGAAAGAAGGGAGTCTCATGGCTGGCATCATATGTCAACCGGAATGGGTCACCATTGTGTCTGTCTACAATTCCTACAGGGGCTAGGGAAGCCAGACGGACAGGTTGAAGACCCAGGTCTGCCCTCGTGTTTCTTTGAGCAAGTTAATTGTTCTCTCTGGGCTTTAGATTCTATCTGTAAAAGATAGGCACTGGCCTACAACACTAATTTTCAGATCGTTAGGACCAGAACAAAAACAGATTAAAAGCTCGAAGAGGTTTCTCAAGCAGCGAGCCATCCTCTGGGCAAGAAAGGCTTCATGATTTGTCAGCACCCTGAAGTATCTCTGAAGACTCCCGTGGACACAGGGAAAATCACCGGACTAGGTGACCCTTGAGCTCCCTCCCTGCTCACTGACCCTATGCTTTTTTCTGATTTTGGTGACAGCCCCAGCAACGCCCCGTACCGCGCCGCCCCCCCCCCCCCCCGCCCAAACCACCATTTTCCATCTACTGTAGTTTGACCCCAACAACTGGTATCTTTACAAAGAGATCATTGAGTTAAGAAGCCATCATCATGACGTGCGATGTCAGGCTGACACGTTCCACCTCTGCTCCCCCCTTGTTCCTGCCCAGTCCTCGTTCTCTTCATTAAAGTTTTTATTTGCCCTTCCCCACCCTGATCATCCCTTTGTCGTGGCCACAGACACTCACTCATGAGAAGCAGTGATAAATTCCACCGTTTCTGCCCTTGCCTCCTCTGGGGGGTGACTCAAGGGGAGGTGGTGGAGCTGACGTTGGAAAGAAATCTTGCACCCGGGTGAGACTATTGCTTCTAGTTGGTGCCTCATCTCAGAGGTGGAAATTGCTGACTTGAAGGTCTTATTTTTGTGGTCTCTCTGGGGCGGGGGGGGGGGAGGGGAGACCTTTTGAGGCTGGTTTCACAAGGGACCTGCTAGACCAGTTTCACTAGGGTTCTCCAAGCCAAAATTTGTCATTCTTCTTTGTCCTGTTTCAGCTTATTAATAATAACAGTGACAATGACACAGGTACTCAACTATTATTATTTGCAGTGTCTATGAGGTGCCTGGGCTAGAGGCTCCACATGCCTTATCTTTAGTCTTCCTAACTTTAGAAAGTAGCTTTTAGTGTCCCATTTTGCAGATGAGTAAATCTCGTGGAAATTAGGTCATTTGTTCAAAGTTGCCAGGCTAGGAAGAAGTAGAGCCCTAGTTTCAAGCCAAAGTCTATCTATTCCAATACTCACATTCTGTCCACCTCCCCATAAAGAGATAGCATGCCGTTTCTGGGTTATTAAAGCTTTGTGACAATTTTGATAAGCAAAAGGAAAAAGGGAAAAGAGCAGAGAAAAAGCTCATAATGTTGAAACTCTAATGATGTCACTTGGAAGTCAAGTGAGAACAAACTATAAAGTCAGATCTCATTTCTGAGGGGAAACCACAGATTGACACAGGTACAAACGCATGACCTTGTGTAAGTCTTTAGAACCCTCCACTCCTCAGGTCCCTATCTATGAACGGGAGAATCAGGTTCCCTGTAAGCAGAACATCAGCTTGCTGGGAACATGCAGTCCTCTTCTCCAAGATTTTTAAAAATGAATATAAAGTTGATTATGCATAATTATTATTAGATCTAATAATAGTTTAGATCGCCAAAGTGCTTTGCCATTTATAAAGTTCACTTCCCTCCATTAGCTCATGTAATTCTGCAGACAACCCTGCGGGGGTGGGGCAGGTGTTGCCATGACTCGCACTCGCAGCTGACAACAGATCAGTGACTTCTCGATCGAACACCTCTTCATGCCAGGTTATTCTTAAACCTGGGTAGGACAAGGAGATGACTAAAACAGGGATGGCACGTGGTTTTTGTTGTTTTATTTTCATTATCTCCCTGCAATACATTTATCCTGAGATGAGATTATCCCCTCCCCCATTCAAAAAAATGACAAGAGGAGAGAAACAGTCAGACCATGCCCCTTTTAAAGGACTTCAAAGTCCAGGAGAAAAGACAAGCGTGCACAGGATACCAACATACACAGCCGATCACAGAAAGTCTTATCCAGGAAGTACACACAGAGGGGACAGTCTTGGTGCTAGGAGCGGGAAGCCTTTCCGCACTGTGAGTTAGGGAGCAATAATCCTGGTCCGTCTGCCCCGCAAAGGGGTTACAGAAGTTCAGCAAACGGCGCAGGAGCTCTCGGATCCCATCTGTCCCTGTAAAGGATGATCCTTTCTGCCCATGCGTCCAGGTAGAGCTGAGGGTGCTGGTCATTCTGTTCCCCTGGGGCAGTCGTGCTGGGCCGGGGTCAACCAAGGACTGTCCTCTGAACACTTCTACGGCCCTGGCACTCCCAATGGGTGTGTAACCCCAGCGGCCGCTAAATTCCGTGCCACTGCTGTATTGATCCTTGCCCTCACTTCCTTTCTTTGTCCCTTTCCCCATCTTCTGGTACTGGGCTCTCTTTTTCTTTCCAATGAATCTCTTTCAGCCTTCCCGTTCTTGTTCCTTTTTTTTTTTTAAGATTTTTTTTTATTTATTTATTTGTCAGAAAGAGAGAGAGAGCGTGCGCCCAAGTAGGGGGAGCGGCACAAGAGGAAGAAGCAGGCTCCCCGCTGAGCGTGGAGCCCGATGCGGGGCTCCATCCCAAGACCCTGGGATCATGACCTGAGCCGAAGGCAGATACTTAACAGACTGAGCCACCAGGGCATCCCTCCTGTTCTTTTTCCATACTGTGTTGGTGTGCGCAAGGCCACCTGGGGGTCCGTGACTTGTTAGCAGGACTCGTATACAGCTGTGGCCACAGGTGTGACTTACTACAGCCACAGGCCACAGAGCCAGGACAGCGCAGGGGCGGGGGGCGGGGGGTGCAGTGGGCCAAGTCTCCCCTGCAGAGGAGAGTCGGCAGGGGCTTTCAGGACTGTGATGTGGCTCTCTCCCAGGGGAGACACATGGGATGCGTTTAATTCCGCCCTCACGCAACACGTGTGAAACGTTGCCTACCAGGGAGACTCACCTGATCCTCAGGGTGCAAGGTGTTTTATCGGGGGTCAGTCACGGAGGTACCCTCTGCCTGGCATGTACCCAAGTTCTAGTCTCCCAGAAGGAAAGATGTTCAGCAGAAACCACATTGTTGGTACAAATAGCTAGCACAGGGAGCCACTCCTCATCTCTGGAATAGCGAGAACCCTCCCCAAATCCATATCACCCACGCCAGCCAAGGCCCAAACTTGCAAAGCCGTTCTAAAAATGGCAGCCTCAGGTCGGCTCTGTTCACTCTGTTCTGCACCACACCCCCCCACCTCTGCCCTCGGCCAAGCATCTTTACAGCAAAATTATGATCACCCAGGCAGCGGGGAGAGAGCACCCTGCAGTACTGAACTCAGTCATGGGTTCTGGACTTGGGGGTTCTAGGGCTTGGGGTTCTAGACTTTGCCAGTTAAGACAAAACTCGGGAATCAAAGGGTCTGTCTTTGAAAACCAGGTGGCCTCCTCCTTATGCTTTTTGGACTGGCCTGAGGTACAGCACGGCTCTGGCCAGCCCGTGGAAGCTCACCTGAAGGCTTTCCAGGGCCAATGTGGTGATGGGAGGCGGGCACACAGGCAGTGCAGCCCAGAGGTCACACGTCGTGCCCCTGGAAACAAAGAGCCGATAGTTATGGAACACAGGCCAGGTTAACAGGGACCCCAGGGGTGGGGGAGGTCCTCCTATCCTGGGAACTCTGGCCATAGGCTCCCAACCCCATCCCATTAATTCAGTTCAGTCCCCGGATTCAGAGGGACTGCCTGAGGCTGTCAGTTACCCAAGGTTTGCTGTCTGTGACTGGAGTTGGAGCGTAGAGGCATCTGGAAGTGTTCAGCGCTTGGCGGGCAACCTGCTGCTGTCCCCGTCAGGCTGTCAGCTGTGATGAGCTCAGCGGGCGGTGTGAGTTGAAAGCTTCCCAGCAAAGGCAACTCAGGGGGGTTTCCTTCAGGAAAAGAGGGAAGCTTCCAGAGACAGTTCTGAAAAACAGAGCATTAGGGCTCCCTGCGCCTCTCTGGATGCTGGTGCTTTGGTTTTATTGTTTTTTGTTTTTTTGTTTTTTTCTGCTGCTGTTTCAAACTCAGCGTGTCCCATTTAGCAATCCTAACTTTACATTTTAAAAATCATTCCCTAAACTAGCATCCAAAACTTCACCTGGGAGGGTTGCATGCAGGAGGGACAAAAGCATTCTCATAGAAAAATGTTTTCTTGCACCTGAACCAGAAAGATCATCCTGTTCAGAACTGGTCGGGATGAAATCCCTGGTTCTAAATGGGTTTTATGTAACCACCCGCCCCCCATCCCTTTTCTCCTAATCTTCTATCCAGAGAACAGCCTTTTCTGGAGCAACTAATAGTCAAAAATGCCTCACAAGGTGTGAGCTCCAGGAGCCAGGCCGCAGGGTGCGTGGTTGCAAGCTGAGCCTGACCAGCCAGGGCAGCAAGGCAGGTCCCAGACGCCGTTCAGTGTCCCAACTGTCAGAAGAGGGCAAAGGGTTCACAGGCCCTGTGATGTGCCCTCCCCAGACTTGCAGCTTCCGGCAATAATCTCACGTTAGAATGCAGCCCGTCCTGTATCAGACTTACAGATCCTATCAGGAGCTCCATTTCAGATGTCCCATCAGAGCCTAAATCATTTCCCGGGGACATCTGTGTGTGGCCCAGACAGCCCAGCCAGATCCAGGATGTCCTCATAGTTTAGGATATGCCAAAGGAATATCCTATACCCACACCAGCCCTGGCATTGAGGTTCTGCTTTATCTGGGCCTGTGGCAGCTTTTTAGTTCAGCTCAGCTGAGGCTGAAATGGCCCAGAGCAGACAGAATCAGATTTCAGCTCAGAGTCTGGGCCAGGCAATTAGGATCAGTGAATTCAGGACTTCCAAGCAGGTCTGAGGCATTTCTTGGACAAGGGAAAAAGGCAGACGCTGGAGGGCCGGAGGGCTGGATTCCCAGCCCAGGTGACAAGCAGGGCTTTCTTTCTGATCATCGTAGAGCTCAAGTTGACCCACTCAAAAACACGCACACCTGGCAGGAAAATCACCAGCCTGTGAGGGTCAGCGTTTACAAGATCGGATATGATTCACAGGAGGTCATTAGTTACTAAAAACGGCTTGTTTAAAACTCCCAAGTGTGTGTTCAACTGGTGAGTGCCTCTTCATATCAGTTGCTTTTCCCCAGAGGCTCCAACAGGCAAAAATCATAGTAAAAATCATCAGTATGGATACTTATGCTGTTTTAATACCCAAGGAGTTTAAATTCTAATTTGCTCATCGGTGACCAAAAATCAAGGACTTTTGTCTTACTAAATACTCCACCGCCCACCCAGTTTCCCTGATTGGGACGATCCCTCTAGCATTTATGAAATTACAAGCCTATAACACGTTTCCCCACACATCCAGATGCCAGAGCCACAAAATACAAAGCCATTCTAAAACCGGGTTGCTATTGTTTTTCTCATTACAAATAGACTCTGACCCTAAGCAGTGAATCCAGGATTTACAGGGTTAACATTACAGCTGCTGGGGATCTTGGCAGGAAGGTGAAGTGGGTTTGGGTCTGAAGAAAATGTTGCCTGGCCCCTGACCCCCTCCTCTTTTATTTTCCTCTCCTCTGGTTTAAAGTTTTGCTCCTGGGAACTCCTTTGTCCCTCCACCTTGGAGGAAAGAACAAGGCAAGTTTTTGCCCGCCCCTCCGCCCCCAGCTCACCTTTTAAAATAGCTAGGCGTCTTTTGACCCGAAGGGATCACCCAGGCTAGATGTTTGGCCCTCGTTTTTAGCCCGCACTACCAAAAGCAGCCAGGGGGGCCCCAAGCCCGTTCTCCCCTTCTTCCAGAGTGGGAGCTGTCCTTTGCAGATTCCTAGGTGACTCCTGATGACAAGCAGTGGCTCAGGAGCTGTTGTGCACCAGCCACATCCCCACAGCCACCCTGACCCCAAGTGCTCCACATCTCCTGCCCTTGTGTCTTTCCTTTTCCCAGAAGGGACTTCAGTCAGGGTCCCAAAGACCCCTCGGCCCGAGTTCCCTGCCTGACCAGTGGGACTCCTCGCAGGCTGCAGATGGTTGCGCTCACAGTGGGGATGCATAGCTGTCAAAGGACACGGAGCAAAATCCGTGAACGGAAAAGGGGTGCGGGGGAGGGGGGCAAAGTGCAAAGGACACCTGTGCCAGTCTCTGAGTCTCGCAGTGAAGTCGTGCAGGTCATGCTTAATCCCCCCAACAAGGAACTGTGACAGCAGATCTGAAATGTTGTCTAGAGGGGAGCTGACCTGCATCCACGACCCCACAGTGTGACGCAGGCAGCCTCCCCTAGCATGGGCCTTAACTCCAGAGTCCCAAAAGGAAAGTTTTTTGTTTTGTTTTGTTTTAAAGATTTTATTTATTTGACAGAGAGAGAGAGACAGCGAGAGAGGGAACACAAGCAGGGGTAAGTGGGAGAGGGAGAAGCAGGCTTCCCGCCGAGCAGAGACCCTGATGCAGGGCTCGATCCCAGGACCCTGGGATCATGACCTGAGCCGAAGGCAGATGCTTAATGACTGAGCCACCCAGGTGCCCCATAAAGGGAAAGTTTTAACCACATGGTTTATACAGTTTAGAGCAGTGAGCCCCTCATTTTAGGGAATGGTGGGAACCCTCCCCAGGTCTAAGGTCCCAGACATCAGCCAAGGGCCAAATCAGCAAGTAGGTTTTTCTGACGATGGTCTCAGGCCTGCTATGTTCACTCCTTTTTATCTAAAAGGGAAGGAAAGTGAATGGGAAAATATTGGAGACAAAGGAGAAAAATAGTATGACATGAGAAGAGAGTGCCTTCAGCTCAGGTCATGATCCCAGGATCTGGGATCAAGCCCCGCATGGAGCTCCCTGCTCAGCGGGAAGCCTGCTTCTCCCTCTCCCTCTGCCCCTCCCCCCGCTCACGCGCGCGCGCGCTCTCTCTCTCTCTCTCTCTCTCTCTGTCAAATAAATAAATAAAATATTTTTTAAAATATATCATAATGAATAGAAAGAAAGAAATCACAGAATGTCCTGAACTTGTACTTGGAGGACATCATTCATTCAAGGCCCAGACTCCAGATGCCGAACAGTCCCATCGACTTATTTAGTGAACGCTATATTTTAACTTTTTAGAGTAGCACAGCTCTTTATTCAAAGGAAGCCCAACCAAGGCACAGAAGTAGAGGCAGTGTGGGCGGGGTGAGTGTGGGGGTCACCACCCGGCTCCCTCTCACTCCTGCCTTTCCACAGAGCACCGGGACGGGAGGTGGGGGTGGGGAACCATCGATTCCGGACCATCTCATTTATTTTCCAGATGGTGAGAGTAAGGCTCAGCTAAGGTCTTACAATCTTAGATACAGAACCCATTTATTTGGAGTCCCAGCTCATTTTGTTACTAATATTATTGTTTTTGGTAAACTCTACTAAGTGCCTCTTGAACAAAATGGGATTAAAGCCAACATTTCCTAGTAATGTCTCCAGATTCTCAAGACTCAATTCTCAAGACGGATAAAAAAATAAATAAACAAATGCTCCGGCTTTTGGGAAATTCTCCCAAGCATGCCATGATGTTGCATCTCATCGTGGACCATCAGCCTGTTCTTCGGGTCCAGGGTAAGCAACCCATTCTCCTTCAAGCCTTAACTTGTCTTCTTCTTTCATGGGAATTAGTGCTGTTCCTCCATTATAGCGTCCTGGGCTGGCCCGGACTGGCGTTGTACACAGGCTTCTTTTACTTTGAAGGCAACGATGGTAGCTCATTCATGCCCTGTCCTGTGTAGTGCTCAGCTGAGCACCTCGGAGGCCCAGCTAATGTTCTCTGGTTTATATGGAACTCCATGGGGCTCACCAAGTCCACTGTGCTAATTGCCCAGAGGAGGTTAGAGTCTTAGCAAACATTGAGGCATTGCCTTAAAAAATATCTCTTCTACTTCCTCCTTCATTTCACAGCCTGGAAGCCGTTCATAAAATTGATGAAGGAAAAAAATGGAGGCTCATTATCTTCTAATTATACATGTTTCGTGTGTTTTTGTTCCTCCCAATAAGCTTCTCTAAGCTTGAGTTATGGCCCCTCTCCGTAGCTGGAGATTCCAGTCTTGCTATAAAATGTATGCTTGACAAATGCAGTTTTTTGCTTTATCCTACTTGAGGTCAAAAATATTTGTGATTTGCGGGGTGCCTGGGTGGCTCAGTTGTTAAGCATCTGCCTTTGGCTCAGGTCATGATCTCAGGGTCCTGGGATTGAGTCCCACATCGGGCTCCCTGCTCAGGAGGAAGCCTACTTCTCCCTCTCCCACTCCCCCTGCTTGTGTTCCCCCTCTCTCTGTGTCTCTGTCAAATAAATAAATAAAATATTTTTAAAAAAATTTGTGATTTGCTTTAGAGCCCAATTAACTGTAATGGAATTATAAGACTTGGAAGAGGCATTAGAAGCCACTGAGTCCAATGGCCTGCCTGAATCCTCTCTCTGATACCTTGATGGTTACCCATCTTGCCTTTCTGTCCATTCTGGACAGGGAGTTGACTTGCCTTGGGTTCAGCACATTCCAGGGTTTGAGAAACTTCAGCTTTTGGAGAAACCTTCCTTTTGTTAAGCTGCCGACTACAGACTCCCATGCCACTGCCCCCCGGATCTTGGCTTGGACCTCTGGGGCTCCCTGGGATATCTGTCACCTCGCACGTAATCCTTCTTTGAGTTTAGGGTAGGCAGCCTTCAACCAGCCAGTTACATTTTCACATAGAACATTCATGAAGGACCTTGTGCATTTTGTCAGGGTAGATAGACTGGTATTATGGGACAAATGCAGTGTGACACATTCAGTTCAACCTAATTGTAACCTACTGTATGTTGTCGTGTTTAAAGGAAATAGTTTTCAAGAGAATATCCTAACACTCTGTTAATATGAAATTCTAGAACAGGAAAGACTACAGTGAAGTTTCAAAAGCATGGGGCGCCTGGCCGGCTCAGTTGGTGGAGCATGAGCTTCCTGACCTCAGGGTCATGAGTTTAAGCCCCAGGTTGGATGTGAAGATTACTTAAAAAAGTCAATTAATTTTTAAAAAGAAAGGCCAATCGGTGGTGGCCAGGCGTAAGGAGAAGGGATCAGCTGTAGAAAACAAGGAAACCCTTTGGGGTAATGGAAATCTTCTAGATCATCATTGTGGCGGTGGGTATGCCACTGTACATTTTTCAAAACTCATCAAATTGTACACAGATTTGGTGAATTTTATTGCATGTGAATTGTAGCTCAATAAGTAATACGACTTACTGAGAGAGAGAGAGAGAACTAGAACATCACCTTCTCTATCCCGTCATAAATTATTTTCTGTTGTCTGAAGTGTAGTTACGGAACCAAAGCAGGTTCTGACCTGTTTTCTTTTCAATATAAATTTTATTGAGGTTTAACATACATCCAGAAGAGTGCACGATCATTAGTGTACAGCTCAATGAATTTTCACAAAGTGAACACACCTATGTAACCACCATCTAGATCAAGAAAAGAAATTGCCACGGGAGGGGTGTAGGGGGATGGGCAAAATGAGTGAAGGGGAGTGAGAGGGACAGACTTCCGGTTAGGGAATGATAAGTCATGGGGATGAAAGCTACAGTGTATGGAATATAGTCCAACTGTACTGTCGTAGCCTAGTGTGCTGACTGGTGGGAGCTACACTCGTGGTGAGCACAGCATAATGCATAGACTTGTCGAATCCCTATGTTGTACACCTGAAACTCATGTAACCTTGTGTGTCAACTATATTCAATAAAAATAAAAAAGAAAAGAAGAAGAAAAAAATTTTGCAGAATTCCAAAAGCCCCACTTGCACCCCCTTCCAGTCATCGATCCATTTCCCCAAGGACAAACATTCCTGTGACTTCTTTCTTTAATTTAATTTAATTTTTTTAAGATTTTATTTATTCATTCATTTATTTATTTTAGAAAGAGAGAGAGAGTGAGCAGGGGAGGAGCAGAGGGAGAGGGAGAGAGAATCTCAAGCAGACTCCCTGCTGAGCGCAGAGCCCCATGATTCCGGGCTCAATCCCATGACCCAGAGATCACAACTTGAGCTGAAATCAAGTTGGTTGCTTATCCGACTGAGCCACCTAGGGCCCCTCTTGTGACTCCTAACACCATAATTTGTTTTGTCCTTCAACTTTACGTAAATGGAATTATGCTGTGTGTTCTCTCTTGTGTCTGGAACCCTTCATTCATCATGATGCATGTGAAATTCATCCATGATTCGTGCATAGTGTGTTACGCAGAATTCTAGTTGTGTAGATAAAGAATAACTTCTTTATGCATTCTGATGTTGATGGAAATCTGGGTTGTTTTCAGTTTTGGCTGGGAACATTCTAGTGTATTTTTGCTGAACACAGGTATATCATTCTGTTGGGTACACATCTGGGAGTGGAATTGCTACGTCTTTGGGTATGCACGTATTCATTTTACTAGATGCTGCCAAACATTATTCCAAAGTAGCTGGTCTGTTTTACGCACCCACAAGCAACGTGTGAGAGCTTTAGTAGCCGCACATCCTTGTTAACAATCTGCTAGAGTCCTTTTCACTGTAGCCGTTCTGGGTGGTGGCAGTGGTATTACACTGTGGTTTTAGTTTACATTTCCTGGTGACTAATGAAATAGAGCACCTTGTGAGATGCTATTTGCCATTTGGATATCCTCTTTTATGAAGGGTTTGTTCAAGTCTTTTCCCCATTTCTCTGTTGGGTTGTCTGCCTTTTTGATCTGCTTTTAAAATAGTAATTTTCTGGGGCGCCTGGGAGGCTCAGTTGGTTAAGCGGCCGACTCTTGATTTCAGCTCAGGTCATGATCTCAGGGTTATGAGATTGAGCCCCGAGTCAGGCTCCATGCCGGGGAGGGAGCCTGCTTAAGATTCTCTCTCTCTCTCTATCTCTCCCTCTGCCCCTCCTCCCCCTCCCCCTGCACTCTCTCTCAAAAAAAAAAAAAAATAGTAATTTTCTCCAACATGGTAATGTAGTAGCTATTTTTGTAACAAACATTTTTCCAGTTATAAATCCACAGCTTCTTTATTATTTTTTTAATTTTAATTTTAATATTTTTAAGGAGTCTTAGGAGATGGTGCAGTGTAAACCCTAGAAGGAACCCAACACCCCAATTATAAATTCTCTTTAGAATACTTTTGTGGGGTACAGACTGTGTCTCCAGCTTTGGGGTGGGTGTCTGCCTCTAACGAGGACAAGAGGGAAGAAAAGAGGAGCAGGCACCCAGCTGAACCAGATCTTACGAACCGAGGACGAACCTGAGGCTCACGGAGATAAGGTGTCTGTCTCAGCACACATGGCACAGAGGTCCTTTTACTAAAGTATCCAACATGGCAATAGAGATTAGGAACACACTTTACTGGAACCCAGAGATTTTTTTTCCAAGTCAAGCTAACCCAGCCTGACTCAACAGAGCCAATGAGAAAGTCTTTGGTCTTGAGAATTTGTCAACTCTTCCTTCAGGGTCTAGCTCAAATGTGGGCTTCTTTGGTGAAAAAATTTCTGATCTTTCCAGCCGGAATCAATCTTTTGGTCCATGGACTGGGTTGCAGTATTTACCCAGTTCTCTCTTGGGCTGTTGGTATATTTGTCTTGTTTCCTGTGCTACGTGGCAGGGTGCTGAGAAGGCTGGCTTGGCTTGTCTCTTTCTGTTGCAGATGGTGGGTTTGCTCAGTCAAAGTGTGAATGAAATTGCATTGCCTCTAAGGAGAAAGGACTCCAGAGGCTGTGTGTTCCACGAACCAGTTGGCAAGCGTATTCATATGGAATTGATAGATGTCTCTCTTTTGGACTAGTGACTCCTGCACTTTTGAGAGTGGGCTCATGAGCCCCAGAGTTGTCATAGACAGAGGAGGAGACCCCAGAATGGACTTTCTTTGGTGGGGCGCCCAGGGGCATGAGAACTGCTTTGCAGGAGCTGGTGGTTGACCCCTTTCCTGCTCCTGCTCCAGTTTGTTGGTAGCATAGACGCAAGAGCTGTGGTGAGGCCAGGGTTGTAGAAGAAAGCCTTGGAACCCTTAGGTTACTTGAGGGCAGGTGAACAAAGTTTAACTGGGAGAGTGAGTACACTGTGGAGAGGGGAGGTCCCGTTCCTGCCTCCTTCCTTCCTGCTTCTTGCCCGAGGGCTCCAGGTCCTTAGGTGGCAGCCTCAGAAGCATGACAGTAACGGCAAGGGTGTGTGCAGGCATCTTTCTTCAGGTTCCCTTGTCACAGGGACTATCCTGCCCTGCCCACTCTCTACCCCCCACCCTCCTGACACTCAGGGTGTGGGGGAAACTTGACCTGTCATCACTCAGGCAGGGCTCAGCCTTGGAACAAAACGGTACTTGGAGTCCCCAGGGCTGCCAAGTGCCAAGATTCAGGAGATGTCCATCGTATGCCCATTAAGGGAGCAGGCCTGGCCTCAGAAGGAATTTCTTTGAACTTGCGAGAATAGAATCTTTTGTAACAGCCTGATAAATAGTCCCTCCAGTAGACACAGAAGGGCTGGGGAAGAGCCTGGACTGTGTCCTTCCCCACTTCTGATTCCTGGAGGGAGAGAGGGTGAGCCGGAAGGCGGAAGGAAAGAGGGCTCACAGACTCCTAGAATTCTCTTTTTCTTTCTTCCTTTTTTTTTTGTTTTGTTTTGTTTTGTTTAGCTCATTAGAGCCATACTGTCACATTAATGGAAAGAAAACAAAGAACCAGAGAAGCCAAGTCACTGGTTAGAGGCAAAACTTAGACTAGAGCCCAGAACATGAGATATAAAAACTGGAAGGGTTTCAGGGGGAGGGGAAACAGATTATTCATCACTGCTCTGGGGCGCGGTGACGCTGCGTGACGTCAGATGCCGTGCAGGTTTCGTGCCTGTGTTACCTTGTTTTACTCTGCGTGACAATCCTGTTAGATCAATATCACATCGTTTTACACATCTAGTCACACTTCCAAAAATAAAAGCTGAAGAGCCTCCCAGAGTGCCGGGCACAGCCCCGGACACTGGGGATGCAGTGAAGACCAGGGTGGGCACGGCCCCACCCCTGCTGTGGAGGAGCGTCAGGTAAAGGGGAGGTCACGGCGCAGGCTGTGGCTATAACAGAGCAGGTTCAGAGTGTGGGGGAGCACATAGACGGTTCCTAATGAGACTTGGGGAAGTCAGGGAGGGCTTCCTGGAGGTGCTGTGACAAGAAGCAGGGAGGTCAGCTAGGGGCCATGGTGAGATGCACAGCAGCAAGGACAGTAGCCTGAACTGGGATAGCGTCAGCAGATCAAGAGAAACAGATGAATTAAAGAACCAGATTTTAGGGATGGCCAGGACTTGATGCCTGATGGGTGTTCGGGGTAAGGAGCTGGAGGAATGTAGCATGACTCTCAGGTTTTGTCCCGGGCATCCCAGCCAGCACTGTCTGTCTGCCCAGCCGCCCATGTGAGGGAACCAACCAAGGCCCACAGAAGGAACTTGTCCAAGATCAGTCAGCTCCTACATGGCAGGGCTGGGCTCAACCCATCCCTGTTTCATACCTTCCTGATGGCCTTGACTTCAGAATTTTCCTGTTCGTGAGTGTCTGGACAACAGCCACTAGCTGCTTTGGCCAGACAGCACAAAAGAGGTAGGCTTCTTCAGGGGTTAGTGTAGATTTATTTTGAGCCTTAGCAGGTCATTTGAAAGAAGCGTTAAGAACCTCCCCACCCAATCCCCTGGTGCAGAGAGCCAGTCACTGTCTCAGAAGGCAGCCCAGGTCATGGAAGAATCACTAGCCTGGGTTAGGACAGGTGGCTTCAGGTCCGGGGCCTCCCACCTCACATACCTTCTCTGGGCCTCAACTTCCCGATCTGAGAATGAGGGGGGCTGGGCCCGTCGACTTCTGGGGTTCTACGTGTCTGGGGTGCAGGAATGTGCGTAAACACGGAGGGTCATAAGCTAGAGGCATTCTGGAGACCACGGAGTCCGACTTTCTACATGATACGTTATTCTCCACAGGGGTCCCAGCTGGGACCCAGGTAAGCTGGGCGTGCGCAGGCCCCATGGCACAGGGGTCCCCTCAGACTCTACAGAGTGGGGCTGCAGAGAAGGACCTCCGAATGCTCTCTAGCATTCCCCGTGGGTAGCCAGGACTGGGAACCACTGTCTTGAGGACTCTGGGCAATCACCAAGGTCTGTGTCACCCACAGGAAGCCAGTGGGAAGAGTCAGTGGCCTCCACAGAAGAGAAATCAGAGGAGTCAGGCATTCCTGAGCAGGGAGGGAAGTGAATGCACGGCTGAGAGTTAATCCTGACTCAGGCTCTAAAATGTGTTCCTGGTGCCTCAGAGAAAGGACAGGGAGGGGACATGAAGCAGGAGTTAGCCTCTTGCCCATAGCTCATCTCCCCTTCAGAGCAGCTTCCCATCAGCCTGCTCCTCACAGCAGTCGGTCAGCGTGGGTCCGGTTGCTTTTGTCTGACCCGGATTTGACTCGCCAGGTGACTCGCCACAAGTCCTGTGAAGAAAGAAGACACAAGATACTCTGGGTCATTCTGAATAAAGCGAGATTATGCCTCATCGAGAGATGGGGGAGACTTTGGGAAAGCAGGACTTCATGAGATAAGCCTTAATAACGCCTTACATTTCATCAGTGGGAATCTGCCAGCCAACACCTCTGCACGCCCACCCTGTGCCAGGCACCAAACGTCCCACGAGATGCAAACAAGGAGGGGCACTTTGATCTTTAGCCTCCAGATCAGCGGAGGTGACAGACAAACAAACATACATGCAATCGTGCTGCAGTGTGAGAGACTCTGGGAGCCCAGAGGAGGGTCATTAATGCTCACAACAAGCAATCAGGAAAACTTCCTGGAGGAGTTGGCCCTTGAGCTGAGTTTTGAAGGATGGGCTTGAATTATCCAGGTAGAAAGGGACGTGTGGATGTGTAAAGGAGGTAGTGATGCCATTTATAGTGTTTTATCAAATCTAAAGCCCTTATCCATTTATTATTTCATTTGGTGTTAACATGACTCTGGTTGGGAACTTCACAGACTGATACTTTCTCTTGGGCATTTCCCCTGCCTCGAGGGACGAGGAGGGAAGGCTATCCTCATCATCACAAGGCGGATCGGAGGGTTTCTTTGACAAACGTGGTGGTTACCGAGGGAGGAATCTTCTCAGTGGCTGGTCTCTCTGCCCATTATCTCCCTCGGTCTCTCTGGTAACTGATGAAATGGGTGGAATGTTCTCTATTTTATAGAGGAGAAAGCCGAGGCTTAGAGAGTTTGACTGCTCCGTCAACACTCTTGTACTTAAAGGCTAAGTAAGGACTCAGCATCCTTAAATACTTTGTGGCTTCAGGTAAAGAATACATCAATAAATAGTCCTTCTAGAGTAGGGCTTTCTTTTACCCCATCTGCCGGCTACATACAGACTTCAGGGAGGGATGATTATTATTATTCATGATGATGATTTACCTTACCTACTCCCTGCTTAATCCTAGATGTCTGACTATCACAAGCCAGCAATATTTTAATGACAATTAGATTGTTTTAGTTTGGCTATGAATAATTATAACATGCCATCTTAGCAAGCTTCTCCCATGGCCACCTAATGGTAACTCAGATGTGAGAGCAGAGCCAATGACATCCAGGCTTTAAGTACAATGTCAACTTGACTTTTCAGCTGGGATTTCAAGCAGTAACCCAGATGGATGGGTGCTGAATTTTGCCGGCATCCCTGCGTTTTCCAGACAGTTCTAGTAGATTCTAACAGCTACGGTAGCTCCCAGGTATAGGGGTTTGTGCGTTCAAGATGACTTATTCCCAGTGAATCCCGGTAAAATGCAGAGATCCATGAAGGAAGATCTGTGAAGCATATGTCCTAGCTCAGAGTATCATTCTGTCAAGCAACTTTTGAAAACTTAATTTTAGAAGTTTCTTTGTAATTAAAATCAAGGTTGCTGTGGTATAAAGAGAAAAACCATGGCTGCAAATTTTGAACTGATGAATTGATGAATGAGAAAACTGCCATTAAGTTCTGGAGAGGGGAAAGAGATTTTAATTTTTTTTAAAAATTAAGGTATAATTTACATTTACATTCAGTGAATTTCCTCTTTTCAGTAGACATTTTGACAAATGCACACAGCCATGTAAATGCCACCACAATGCAGGTATAACACCACCCCATCACCCTCCAGATTTTCTCCTGTCCCTGCAGAGTCAACCCCTCTGACCACCCTCAGCCCCTGACAACTCCTGATCTGTTTTCTGTCCCTATAATTGCCTTTTTGTTATGTCACATAATGGAATCATACAGATGTAGCTTTTGAGAGACTTTTCACTGTACACTTCTTGTATCCCCTAAATTTTGTGCCATCTGTATATATTATCTTTTCAAAAAATAGATAAGATCTTTGTATCTATTTTAAAAAAAAGAGATATACAAAGTAAACACTTCCAATAATCCATAGGTTAAAGAGGAACCCAAAGAAAATTATAAAATGTTTAGATCTGAATAATAATGAAATTATTAATGAAATAACAGTAATGAAATGGGTTTTGATACATAATGGAAGTAAACAAAACCCACATATGCAATGAGAGAGGTTTTTGGAGGAAAATTCATAATCTTAAATGCATTTACTAGAAAACAAAGATTTTTTTTTTTAAGAACCTAAAGTGTTCTGTTTTAAAAGCCAGGAAAAGAAAACAAAATAAACTCAAAGAAACTACGATATAAATAATCAAGATAATTATTGAACAATTAATGAATAAAGACAAAAAATAAATGGCAAGAATAAAAATACATATGATTTGTATATTTTTAAATATAATTTTTTATTTTTTTAAGTAAGCTCCACGCCCAACGCAGGGCTTGCACTCACGACCCTGAGATCAAGAGTCGCTCGCTCTACCGACTGAGCCAGCCGGGCGCCCCCGTGTGATTTACATATTGATGCACAAACCAACTTAGGACAGTGGAACGGACATTGGACCTTTGAGCCTCAGTTTCCTCATCTCTCCAATGGAAATAATAATGCTCTCCTCTGCCCAACAGTAGGTAGGACTTCTGCCAATAAGGATTTGGCCAGTACAGAGCTTCCTTTTATGTATCTGCATAAAAGTTAATTACAGTGGGGATTATGGTGTGTCATTAGGGCAGTTTCTCTTCAAGATATTACACAGGTAATCCCTTTACCTGGATTACTTTCTTCTCTATGGCTTCTCACATCTCCCTTTTCCTCCTGCCCTGTTGGTCTGTGTTAGCAAGGCACTGCACAAGACCTCCGGGCCGCCAAGCCCTGGGTCGGGCCGTCAGAGCTCACACGCCGGATTCTGGAGTGCCCTCAGATAAAATCAACACCCCTCTCTTAGGAGACCAGGGTTTAAAACCACATCTACCACTTTCTAGCTGTGGGATTGTGAACAAGTCTCTTAACCTCTTCAAAGTTTGCACCTTTATCTGTTAAATGGGATCCTAATCATGTCCATATTATGGATCTGTTAGGAGAGTCAAATGGGATGGTAGATGTGAAAGTATTTTATGAATGGCAAAGTGCTGTAAAAATGTCAATTATTATGGTAATTGTTTTTATCAAAACTTGTTCACCAAGAGTTTGCTCCAAAAACACGTCCCCGGTCTCTGGGACGACTTTCTGTGCCTTATGGCGGTTGGGATGGGGGTAAATGCTCTTTTGATTAGCACCAGCCAGCTCCCGGCTTCCACGACTCTCCCAGGTTTTCAGGTGTATGGTTTAGCAGAATGCAGTAGAAACTTCAGGGGAAGGATTTAGGCAGGGAAAAAAAAAAAAAAAAGATGGAGTAATGTTTCTTTTTTGTTGCAAAAGAAAGTTAATTAACCTCCTGTTTGTTTCCTAAGTTCTTGGTTAGCCTGAAGAAATCATTTATATGGGTGGGGGGGGTTGTGCCTGGGTGACTCAGTTGGTTAAGCATCTGCCTTCAGCTCAGGTCATGGTCCTGGAGTCCTGGGGATCAAGCCCCATGTTAGACTCCCTGCTTAGCGGGAAATCTACTTCTCCCTTTCCCTCTGCCCCTCCCCACTTGTGTTCTCACTCTCTCTCTCAAATAAATAAATAAATCTTTTAGAAAAGAGAGATCATTTTTATTGAAAGATTAAAAATTCATATATAATTACTTTTCTAAAACTTCTATAGACTACAGTGTTATCCAATAGAACTATCATGCAGGCCACAAATGCAAGCCATGAGCAGAATTTAAAAAATTTTAGTAGCTGCATTAAAAAAGTAAAAAGAAACAAGTGTAATTTTATTTTTTTAAAGTGTAATTGTAATACTTTTTTTAAACCAGCATATCCCAACTATTATCATTTCAACATGTAATCAATATGAAAAATTACTAGTGAGATATTTTATAATATTTTCTTCACACAAATCCTTCAGAATTTGAGATTTATTCATAGCCCTTGTCCACCACATTTCAAGTGCTCAGTAGCCACACGTGGCCTGTGGCTGTGGCATTGGACAGTACAGGATAAGAACTAGAATTTACGTAAGCTTGAGGAAACTAACTTCAGTTCTGAAAAATAGAAAATATGACAGGACTCCAACTAGCTCCTTGTATAGTGGAGGGATAAAAATGAGTACTCGATTTGGGTTCTTTCAGTCACTCATTCATCAAGTGTTTATTGAGCACCTACTTTGTGCCAAGTGTTGTGGTCTTGGCTCTGCAGCCAATTCACTCGGTGACTTTGGGCAAGTCACTTCTCAGGGCCTCAGACTCCCTGTTCCATGTCTAAGAAAATTGAGATACCCATATAGGAAAGAGAGAAATATTTGTGCTAGCTGGGGGGAATATGCACCTAGAAATCATTAGCTTACTGGTGGAGTTTTGCAAGGCCATCAGAACCAATCACTTTCCTTGATGGTATTGCTGGAGCTTTCACAATCCCTTTATTATTAATGTCAAAACTTGATCAACCCCATAGGATTTTACTGGAAGAATTAATCACATAAGTCTTATCTGTGGAAACAGTTTGGCATACTGACCCCAATTTCTTCATCAGTCTTATTGACCATCCTTTTAGGGAGTTTCTAAGGGAGAACTAATAAAACAAGTCATAAATTCCTCTGTGACACCAAGTGCTTTATAAATGCTAAGCAATCATTCCTGTCTACCAGTAGATTTAACTGTGGGAAGATAGATAGGAGGTGTTGCAAGGAGTATGCTGGGACTGACCTGAAGTCTTGGAAATAAAGTCACCTTCACTAACTCGTAGGTGGCCATGACTTTGGAGTGACTGCAACCTAAACAGAAAAAGGAAATGGAGTTCTACTTCCTGGAAACAGGTTGGTGGTAGCCATACAGCTGGACTACTGGGTAAAGTCAGGTTTCCACTTCTGTTTTGGGAGAATGATTCTACACAGGTACATTGAGAGAGAGAGAGAATGACTCCTAGAAAACGCAAGTGTTGGAAACTCATTGAATAGATAATGATCATAAAATCAGACACCATCACTTGTGGCTGCAGCCTGAGCCTGCACTGTTAACGCACGTTCAGGTGGTAAGCCCCGAAAAGTCATCCCTGACGTTGGTACGTGGTCTTTTAAGTTTGCAAAGTGCTTTCACAGCACTGTCCCATTGGAGAATCACAATTCTGCTCTGCCTGGGAGGTAGGCTGTGTGTTATAATCCTTATTTTACAGATAAGGAGACAGAGGCTTATAGCGAATGGTCAAGATGTCCGTAAGAGTAGGGGGTTATTCGTTTTGTTTTTGTTTTTCATCACTGCCTTCCTAAGCTTCTCCAGAACTGAAAAGTGGCCCTGGTGCCTTATGCAACTTAGGGCATGTGCAGAACTTTGTAGAAGAATGCACATCTAGAGAGGTCGTAACAGTTGAGCAGACTTTTCAGCTAACTAAAGAGAATTCAAGCATAGGAGGAGGATGACCTCCATTCTTTTATAAGTGCATAGACTTTTCACTTTGGACAGGGTGGAAAGAAAGGAAAATACCTGTTCTCATCTATTATATTTCCAGTGGTATCAGCCACAAAAGAAGTAGGATCGCTGCTAAGAAACACTTTCTTAGAACCAAACATAATGGGCTTTATTGGGAAGGAAAAAATATTCCAGATCCCATCTTATATATAAGATACAACCCCTTCTCTTCTACGTGCACTTTATAGTTTATGAAACTTTTCCAGACAGATTTCCATCAATTCTTATGTGTAGCAATTCCACAAGTAGAGAGCAGTTATTATCTCTTGCACCCAGTGCTTTGTTGAGTGAATGAATGGATGAATCTCCATTTTATAGATGAGAAAACGCAGATCCAAAGACGTTGAGCAGTTTGTCCCAGTGAGGGAACCGTAACTAAAACCCACATCTTCTGAGTTCAAGTCTGATCATGTTCTTACATGGATTCTCCCTTGAGATCTGGTTTCCAAACACGTATCATGGACTATCACTAGGGGAAATAGTCATACTTTTCGTGAAGTCAGGATTGGTCTCTCCAACCATTCCTAATCACTTATATTTATATAAATTAAATCACCATTCACTCTCTCTGCAACAGCAGTGAAAAGACCTAATTGACATTCCACCTCCCAAACAGCCCAAGGCAGAGAGAAGATGGCAGTGAACTGCAACCAAATTTCTAATCATCTCATCAAGAAACCAAAGTAGAACGGTTAATTTAGGAGCCATCAACCACAAGTATAGAATAATGCCAGTTTGGCAAAGAAAGTGGAAAAATACACACACACACACACACACACACACACACACACACACGCAGCACAGGGTACTGAAATCCCAGTTTATGGGATAGATGTCTCAACAGAGAAAAGAATGCTTCTTTATTCTCCAAGAATTTCAAGATAGAAGAGAGAAATCTTACAAGTTTAGAACTCCGGGTGTTTATTACCTACTCTAAAATGAAGAATGATAGAGTTATTGGTGAGAGAGGATATGATTTCTACAAATCCAGAGGTATTTGGAGAAATGTACAAATCGTATTCTTTCAGGAAGGATTCAGGCACTACTGGGCAACCTCTACCCAGAAGGGCAAACGTCTTCTTATCAGGATTTTTCCAGAAATCACCCCTCCAAATTGAAAGGGACCTTAAGTTGACCGTCTAGTGTAATGCCCTTGACCCTGGCTGATCTGCCAACTGCCTCCAAAACATTTCTGTCATGATCATCAAGCCTCCATTCATCCCTCAGTGATGGACAAATCCACCATCCCTTGACGTACTGTTTCTCTTTACCTGAGTTCTGGAAAGTGTTGTCCTTATGTTGAACTTCAACCTGCCAACCAGGTACTTCTACATCAGAGCCCATTCCAAACAAAGCCAATCCCTCTTTCAATGTGACAGCCCATCTGTTCTGAAGACCATAATCATGATGCTTCTGTCTCACGCAGCTTAAAGTCTCTAAGCTAAATATCTCCAGTTAGAGGGTAGTCCCTTAAAACATTCCAAGAAGAACTGGCTTCCCAGACCCATTATCATCTTGGCCATCGTCCCGGCCAAACGTCAGCATTGACAGCTGGATACCAGAGATAGCCTGAATTCAGAGGGTACTTCCTCTAGGATAATTACTTGACATCTACCTCTGACCTCAGAAAAATGCCCTCTAGGCAGGGAGACAATGCAGGATGGAAAGGATGATCTCTGATTTCAGAGCTGGAAGCTTTAGAACTAATGGGGTCCATAGCCCAGGACTGTTCTGGGTTGCCAAGGCAACGGGCAGCACCATGTCAATAGCTCAGCACTGTATCAAGGCTTGGCCTTGGCTGAAGCCTGTGGCTGTGGGCCCAGCAGAGGGGTGGGACCGCATTCTCCAGAAGATCCCTCAGGGGCAGGTGGACCCTCCCTCCCTGCAGCTCAGGCAGCAGGCTTATCAGGCCACTCTTGCCACGGCAAGTTACTTGTCATTTATATTCTGCCCGCCGCACAGCCTGCCTATCTCAGGCCTTGTGTCTCTCATACACAGGTTCTATAATCTCAAGAGAGAAAATGTGCCCAGTAAATGTCCAGAGATTAAAGGGGTGAGACCATAGAGCAGGGACACTGAGAGGCAATCAGGTGTCAGCCATGCTTTGGCCTTTGACATGAAGCTCCTTCCCGTGGAACAGTCACAGAACAATAGAGCTAAAAGAAACATCACAAACCCAACTTCTTCCTTCTCGTAGATGAGGAAACAGCTCCAGAGAGGGGAAGTGATACCCACCCAAGGGCAAACAGTGATGCAGAGGCAGAGGCTGGACCCAAAACCCACCTCCTAGACCCTAGAGCAGCCACTCTTGTCTTCTAGGATCGACCATGAAGGCTCCCTTGCAGGAGGGCACTTGATGTGAGTGTTTCCCTTCCTTCACCCATTTTGCATAGATGGAATGCAGGCTCACAAGCACTATGTTCTGATTTCCCATCTCAAAGAGCTTAGGTATCATATTGCACAGAAATCATGAGCTCACAAAGCGAGTGGGCGCACCATGCTGGACCCAATGACTAGGAGACCAGTAAAATACTGGTTTCTTGGGTATTTGGTAAGAAAATAAAGAGTCTCCTTGGGTGATTTGTTGCGCACTATAGCTCCCTCTTGGAGATTCATGCACACAATATTGAAGACTCTAAAAGTCCTAAAGACATTTATTTAATTTTATTTAAACCAACTTTCTCCAAAATACTCTGGCCTCCTCCTATCTAAGGAACTGGTGTTGTGAAGCAAACAGCCTGGGCAATCCTGCACTGAAAGATTTCCCCGTCCGCTGTAAACTATATTTCATCTAGAGACAAGGTAGCCTGGTGTAGTGAAAAGACTGCGGGCCTTGGAGGTAGAAAGACCTGGGTTCAAATTTTGGCTCTGCCTTTTAATAGCTGCATGGCCTATAAGCAAGTTACTTAATCTTCCAGACTTGGATTTCCTCATCTGTAAAATGAGCATGATAACCCCATTTGTTAAGCTTGTCGGCTGTTAAAACTATCAAATGAGTTAACAGATATCAAGTATCTAGTACAGTGTTTGAGACATAATAGGCCTGTAAGAAATACCAGTTCCTTTGCTCTGTTATCCTTGACACTCTTCTTCTGCCTCTTTCCCCCATGCCCCCCAAACCAGAGCCAGCCATTGGCAGGGCGGAGAATGTAGCAGAAGGGTATGTCGAGTCCAGATCTTCCTCACATGACCCTGACCATGTTCTCTTAGTTTCGCGGAAGAACTACACCCCAAAAGGACCAAGGTGAAGGGGCTAAGGGGGAGGTGGCAGAGAATCTTGCCCTTCTTTGCCAAACAAGGTGTTTGTGCTAGGCAGCTAGATGCTGTCAGTAAAAAGAGAAGATGAAAGAACGCTTTCAAACTGTTCCAGAATGAACACCCACTGTCATAAATGGACTTCCTAAAATAGCAAACTCTTCCCAAGCCCCAACTTGAGGGCAGAGCCTTGGCTTGTTTGCCTGGGCAAGAAACTGAAGCAAAAGTCATGATCTGAGTGATGGCAAGCACAAAGAGCAGGGTTCAGGATGGCTTCTAGGAGCTTTGGCACCAGGACCTCATTGTGGGATCTGCCCTTGGAAAGAAGCCACCACTTGACAAACACGAATCAAGCACTAGGTTTGTGCCAGACACGGGGCTTAATTGTGGAGAAGGAAACCAGGAGTCTGCCAGGGAGGCAAGAACGGGCGATGGGGCTTGGCTCTATGGAGACTGAACAAGCTGGTTGTATCAAATGCATTGGAATCTCTTTGGACTGATCTTGTTTCTGTACAGCTCTTTTCTTCCTCCCTGCCCACTGTTGGGCAGTGTTCAGAGAAGGATCACGGGCCTTAGAGACATAAGTAGCTTCCAGTCTTACTTTGTCTTTGCTAGTTTCATGACATTGGGTGTGTGATTTGATCCTTCTGGATATGAGTTTCCTCATGTGTAGGATAAGCAATCATCCCTACTTCCTAGGGTAGTTGGGAAGACCAAATGAGCTAATCTAGATGTACCCTGAAGTGGGGCATATATAACTCTGACATGGAGACAAACATCTTTAAATTCTAATAGTTATATGTTGGTTTAGATGTACATTAGAAAAGTAACTAACATACCAAACCCTTTTAGAGATGTTATTGATTGGTACAAGGCTAAAGTAGGTATGTAAGGCAAAGAAAAAAAGAAAAGAGAGTTAATTTAAAAAAAATATTAAGTAAATGTTGGTATAGCTGGTGTGTAGATATAGCAAAACCCATGAACATGTTACCTGAATGGCTGAAGCATGGGAAACTCGGAGTTGATACAGGACCAAATATGGCGGCTGGCACGTGGCAAGCGCTGAGGGTCATTTCATCCTTTCTTTTTCGGGAGTGGAAGGGAAAGAGACTAGGAAAGGAAGGGAGGAATGAGGGGGGAAGCAAACCTACTTACTTACCTGCCTACTTGACTTGTAAGTCTACTTCAGCCCTACTCTTCTCTGCTCCAAGATTCCCTTTACATACCAATTGCTTCCCTTACCTGTGTTTCCTCCTCCTCCCAGACCCAGCTCTCAGCTCTCCCGTCAGGACATTGTTTTTGCCTTAAGCCTTTGGATATCTTCAGGTATCAGAAGCTCTAACCACCTATACTCAGTACTCATCTCTAACACACTCCAAAACGTCTCCCAGAGCTTTTCAGGAGATAAACATTGTAACAGACATGAGAGAAACAGAGACAGAAACAGAGAGACACAGAGTGCATGAGAGTTACTTATGGAGGAGAGAAGAACAACTTAGGAAGGGCAGGTTGTGGGGACAGTAGAGTCTGATCATGACTTTTGAGTCTTTGGGATAGTACTGAGTTGTCTTCCTAAATGGGCTTTCTCTCTCTCTCTCTCTCTCTCTCTCTCAGGAGTGGAAGCCCAGAAAGGGGAAGTGACTTGCCCAAGAAAACAGTAAGTACCTGACTCTAAATATCTTGATTCTTAGTCCTGTTTCCTTGCTTTCTGCCATACTGGGGAATCTGGGCTTTACAGTCCTGGAAGAACGAAAGTTTGCCTTTAAAAATGGGTTCTGCTATAAAGGACAAAACAAAACCAAAAGCTGTGGGACTGAATACCTCTAAAATCCAGACTCTCGAAGGTCAAGGGCCCAGTTGTTCCATGGCACAGGTGGACAGGCACGGAGGAAGAATCACCTGCCGGAGAGTAGAGCCCTCATCACACAGAGCCAGAGGGGAGAGGGTCGTGGCTCAAACATCACAAGCTCTACTGTTCCTACTGAGATTTAGCAGAATATTCCTACATCTCTAAGAGCCAGACTTATTTGGACTTTCCAGACCTTCACATTCCAGAGAGGTGAACAAAGCGATTCTCAAAACTTACCCCCACCCTTCTGGTTATCTCGACTCGTTTCCGGGAGAGAGCATTCTAGCATCATTTGCAAGTCACTCTGCCAGTGCAAAGTTACTAACTTCCTTGCTATGAAGGCCCATGCTATGCCAGGACAAGCCTTATAGCTTTTTTTTATAGGTTCATGAAACCAAGATCTAAATCTGCTGCATGGGTTCTTCCTACTTGTCTTTGAGCATTCAAGAAGTCCCAGTGTTGGATAAATTTGATGAAGACCAAAACTGCCATTCAAATCTAGCTCAAACTGTGAAATAATTCATTAGTAAGTCATCTAGTGCTGAACCCATTTTTACTTAGCTGTTCGATGTAACAAGATCAGATCAGAGTGGAAAGTGGACCGTTGGCACTGCTCATTCCTAGCTGCCTCCTTTGAAAAGACACGAGCTAGCTTGATGATGAAGCATGATGCTCAGGTGGGCCTGGCAGGTGGCTCATAAGGAAGAGTTGATCCAGTGTGCCACTCCCCAGCCTTTTCTTGGCTGAGAAGGCCTTTCTTCCAATTTTTGTTTCTTCATATCTACCTTTGAAGCCAGGGCCCAAATGTTCTCTCTTCCATAAATCTTTTCTTGAGCCCTTACTCCATTGTGGTTATTCACCTCCTACAGAAGGTGAACCTATGGAACCCTAGCCCCTACTTCAGTCAGGTGTATTCTGCTCTCACCTCCTCTGTTAAATTATCAGCTCTTAAAGGCAGGAACTCTATTTTATTAATACTTTCTTCAAAAAATAAAAACTTCTTTTTCTTTCTTGCTACCTAGTTTATGCATATTCATTATAGACACCGGACAATACAGCGAAGCAAAATCAAGAATACAAATCATTTGCATTTTATTGAATGACATACTAGGTTTTTAAAATTCCTACATTCGTTATAAAGATGCATCAAAATTGGATCATCTCGTACATAGTTTTTGAATCTACTTTGTATTTCTATAAATCATTAACATCTGTGGTTATCTGGTCATTTTTTTAAAGATTTTATTTATATATTTGACAGAGAGACAGCACAAGCAGGGGGAGAGGGAGAAGCAGACTCCTCGCTGAGCAGGGAGCCCGACATGGGGCTCGATCCCAGGACTCCGGGATCATGACCTGAGCTGAAGGCAGACACTTAACCACCTGAGCCACCCAGGCACCCCTGGTCATTTTTTTAAATGGAAATTTGTTTCTCTGATTTTAAAGAGGTGTGATATGATTTATAATATGATTTATAAAAATTGAGAATATATAGAATTTTATAAAGTATCAAGATCATTTTTTAATAACACCACAGGGACGACTGTTTATGTTGTAGCACGGTCTTCTGTATACTAGACATACTAGATTTTTTTCTGTGAGAGCAAGTATGTATATATGTATCACATTCGTATACAGTTGTTTATGTTCATTCATGCACATAATTTTGGTTTTTACTGAACATATCATGGACATCCTTCAATGTCAAGTACATAAATATCTACATCATCCTTTCTAATATCTGCATGTATGGCTCTGCCATGATTTAATAAGCTTCCTGTTACCGAACACATTTTTTTCCAAAATATTTCCTTTTATTAACAAATGTTATCAACTGTTGTTTTATATGTATTTGTATATGTACCCTTTTCCAGGTTTTGGTAGGCATTGCCCTCCAGAAAACATGTTCATTCTTTAATCTCCCAAAATGTCAAAAGAGAGCCCTGTGCACAATGGACGTAAATAAGTGTTGGGGGGGTATGAAGGACTAGAATCCAGAAGCGATTGTTTGCCCCTCCCTCAGATCTTTTTTCTTTTCTTTTGAGACCTCAGAGGAAGATCTACGGATTCTTCAGTCCCACTGGGAAGGACCCAGATTAAGGCAGGGTGTGCATAAAGGAGCCACCTCAATTCTTTAATCTCAGTGGTGGTAGCCTCAGAGATGGGTCCTGAGAGGGGGTGCCTGGTCTCCAGTCTGCCTGTAGGGGAGCTTCAGGGCCGGAGCCAGAGCGGGCTCCCTGCACCAGCGGACCCCCAGCTTGGCCTGTGCCTCCCCTCTGACCACACTCCCCCGGACAGCCCTGCACCCCCTTCCCAAGCCTTTAGGCTTCTTCGTAAATCACATTTATACCCAAGCGGCTTATGCTCTGTCATACGGCAAGCCAGCACAGGTGTGATCCAAAACTACATTTTTCTGCAACCCACTTATTATTAGCCCTAACATAAAGTGGGGAGAGAGTACGGAATTTGGGATCCAGAGTCTCCCATTTGAGTCTGGCTTCTTCTAAGATGCTGTGGTCCCCCCGGGGCATTCACTTGCTCCCCCGGAACACGGCTGCTTCCTAGGAGCTGGGTAAGGATCAGGGGAGAGGGTGACTATCAGAGCAAATTTTGTGGCCGTTGTACGAGTGTTTAGCGATGTTAATAATATTTGCCGCTATTGATAACACGGACAAACCCTCCGCTACTTTTGCAGGCTACCCCGTAGGCCTTTCTGCGGCGGGTCTCTCAGCGGAAAGGAAGGGACGGACTGAGCCTGCGCAGAGGAAAGCAGGTACAGAGGGCCAGAAAGGCCGTGCGCTAGTCCCAGGTGATTCGGCCTTCGGTGTCCTCATCGGTAAAAGTGGACAAGGTGGACAACTTGACCCCTAAATGCTCTTCTGGCTCTGAGACGCAGGTCAGGCGGTAATTTTGTGACCTTGGGCAGGTCTTTTCTCTGAAGGCCTGTTTCCTCATCTCTAAAATGGCCGGGTCAGGCTGGATGACCTCCCAGATCATTTCCTTTTTGGGATTTTGCACAACCCCAGTGACCTGCTCTCTGACCGCCCTGTCCTCCAGCGTGCTCTCCGCTCCGATGCAAACCACCACGTGGCCTTCCCGGTCAGGGCTTGGGAGCCCACACAGGATGGGCTGTGGCTTCTCCTCTCCCTGCTGTCTGGCTTCTCCGTGGCTGGCTCGCAGACAAAGCCGAGCCACAGCGGGGCAGAGGAAACCACGCGTCCCTCGGGAGGCCTCCGACACATGGCAAACCGAGGCTGCCCACCTTTCTACCTTCCCCACGCCTTCCTTCTGTTTCCCCGTGCAGCGGGGGCCTCTCTGGCCCCTTCCCACTGTGCTTGGGCGCCGAGCGCTCCGATAAACGCATTCGCAGACTTCCTGGGCAGAGCTGTGTGCTGTCCTCCAGTCACTTTCCTCCCGCCCGGAATGTCTCCCTGTGATCTTGACCTTCAGGGTATGCCCCAAAGGCATCCTCCTCGATAAATAACTCTTATCTCCACGATGATATAAATCATTCCTTCTGAACCCTCTCCATCAGCAGTATGCACACCTTTTTAGTTCTTATCAGTTTCTGTCTTTTAAAAAACAAGTCCCATTGCTCCCCGTCTATCTTCTGGGGGGGTGGGGGGCTGGGCGTCCCTTGGCTGACTCTGCACCTCATGTGAGCAGGCATTTGATGAGATGAGCACAACAGGAGTTAGAAGGACTTTTACAGATCTCTTCCTTCAAGGTTTTGTTTGGGCGGGATTGGAAAATTTGGGCATAAACTTATTAAAGTGGAAGCTTTGATATTAGTCCTGGAAATGGGCTCGCCTTCCTGTTCAGCCCTGGGTTATTAATGCCATCATCACCAAGATCAGGGATAGTCTCCTGAATGCAAGACCCCGGTTTCACTGAACTGGAGAATTTGTCAGAGACAGGGTGGTAGAGACGGGGTCTCAGCTGCCAGGCAGACCTGAACTCAGACCCTGATGCTGCGACTGGTTAACTGTGGAAGCTTGGTAAGTTCTGTAGCTTCTCCCAGCCTCTGGTTTCTGATCTAAGCAATGGAATAGGAATATCTCCTTGTTGTCAGGAGGCTTAAACGGTAACTGCTATGAAACTCTTAGCACGGAGACTGGCATGAGGAAATGGCAGCCAGCCATGTGGGCTGGCCGACTCCCCTCCCGAGGAAGCATCACAGACACGTCTAGATGGTGTGTTGATAGTGCCTGGTGAATGGCACAGAGCATGTCCAAGAGGCGCCGAGGTAGGGGGGAGTCGACGCGTCTGGTCATTTACAAAGGGCTTTCCGTAGGTCATCTCACGATTCTTCAGACTGCTCTAAAGGGTGAGGGGTGCGGGGATCATTACATTTTTCAAAGGAGAAGCCTTAGATTCAGAGAGTTTAAGTGGTTTGCCCAGGGTCAGTGTGATTATAAAAATACACGCTCATGCTCGTGATCAGTGAAAATGTGTCTCTTGAGACTGACACCTAGATTTGCTTGTTTCATTGCAAACCCTCTTTCCACAATACACTGGCAGGATGGGGACGGAGGGAGGGACTTGCTTGGGGCCTTGGTAATGAAGAGACCTCTAGCCAGAAGGAATGGGGAAGGTGTTGCCGGCAAGGGCATTTTCGTGTAGAGGCAAGGACAAGCAGGTCGGGTTCTAGGAAAAAGGATTCGATGTGTTTTGCTGAGGAGGAGAAAACAACGGAATTAAGGTTGAATTTACACTGAAGGGCCCTGAATGCCAGACTAGGGAATTTGGACTGCAGGAGCCCGTGAAGAGCCACTGAAGGTTTCAGAGGAGGCGAGTAACGTGATCTCACCAAGATGGGGAGCGATCTCTAAATCAGGACTCATCAGGAATGGTTGAAGAAACGGACGTTGAACCTGGAAAAGAGAAAACTTATTGCGGGGTGTGGGGGAGGTGTTTGCCAGACTTGCCCCCATGCTGGGGGAGAACATGGTCATGGCTGGGTGAAGGGAGAACGGACTTATTTCACGTGGGCTCAATGAGGGGTTGCAGGGGAAGCAATGAGGATCACCGGGTAGATGCTCTAGGAGGACAAATTCTCAGTTCAAATGAGGAAGAACTTTCTGGTCCTTTCAACGCACTTGAACCCCAGTTTAGTGAGAGCTCACGGCATGCCCCAGGCACAGGCATGCACTGATGGATGCCAGTGATGGATGCAGACAGTTCCTGCCCTCATGCAGTTCCTATGAAATGGGGGAAGATACTCCTTGAACAGAAGAAGCACCCCAGAAATGACTGTTACAGGCCGACCTGGCTAGTGTGAGGCTGGGCTCTTTGAGAGTGGCAAGTTCCCCACCACTGGAGTTTTCAAGAGAAATTTGTCAGGAAAGGGGATCCTTGGGCTTGGAGAAAGGCTGGGTCAATGACATCTCATAAGATTCTGTGCCTCTCCACAGGTTGCAAATCTCCAGCTGCCCTAAATCCCTTAACTGGAGGGAGGAAAAAGGCAAATGATTAACATTGCCTGTTTTATTTTCATTTTGTTTTTATTTTTTTATTTAAATTCAATTAGCTAAGGTACAGTACATCTTTAGTTTTTGATATAATGTTTAATGATTGATTCATTAGTTGAATATAACACCCAGTGCTCATAATATCACATGCCCTCTTTAATTCCCATCACCCAGCATTGTCTTTTTTTAAAAAGCCCGTATTTGGGGGTGTCTGAGTGGCACAGTCAGTTGAGCATCTGACTCTTGGTTTGGCTCAGGTCATGATCTCAGGGTCGTGGGATCGAGCCCCATGTCTGGCTCCACGCTTAGCAGGTAGTCTGCTTGAGATTCTCTCCCTCACCCTCTGCCCCTGCCCCCCTCGAATAAATAAATAAATCTTAAAAAAAAAGTAAAGCCCATATGTGCATGTTCCATCTTAACTGGAGTCCAAGGTGCAGAGTGTGGCCAAGCAGGAATTTCATCCTGCATGTAGCTGGGTGACTCCACCTATGAACTGAAAGTCATTTAGCTAAAATTGTGACATAAACATGCAAATTACTGGGGCTATGGCTACAGCCATGGTGCAATCCTCCAGCAGCTAACATTAGGCCGACTCAAGGCAGACTCTGGGGTGGCACAGGCAGGGCCCTGCTGCTGGTCAGTCAGCAGGTTGCAAGGGAGCTGGCCAGGGCATCAGGGAGAGGAGGAAGGAAGCCCAGCCCTGACATCTTTGCAATACCACCTTATCTACAGAGGAGTGTCATACTCAGGATTTCATGGCATTGAGCCTTGCTACAGCCCTGAAAGGTGTGTAGATAGGCCAGTGAGGGAACTGAGGCTCAGAGAAGTAAAAGAATTCCATCAAGGTCCCACGGTGGGCACACCACAGAGCCCGGCTTTCCATCGGGTCTTCTGAGTCCAACCTGGGCTTCTTTCTACCACACCGGGGTTAAGACTGATCAGCCATAGACCTTTGCAAAGGCAGACCAAGTGGGCAGGCACCTCTGTCCATGCTTGTGGGTCCCAGGGCAAAATCTGCACCACTCAGGACTGGAGGGTTCTATAAGGCTAATAAGAAGACTAATAATGCCCACACTAACGGATTGCACCGGGCTATGCCAGGCAGACACTGTGTTAAGCACTTTCTATTGATTGTCTATTTTGATTCTTGCTGCATCTCAACCTCAACTTTACAGATGAGGAAATGGAGGCTCTGAGAAGTGAGACGACTTGGCAGAACCAGAATTTGGACCCACATCTATGTGACCTCTGTGGCACCGCCTCCCTGTCACCTCTGCAAGTGGCCTCGCCAGGTCATTGAAAGTGCTGGGGAAGAAAAATGTCCTCTGCCCCTCGAGGTTCTTCTGGCTGCTCTGCAAATTAATTGATACGAGACAGATTAATAAGAGAAAATCAAATTTAATTACATCCATGCAGAGAACCCACATAAATGTGAGAGATTCCAAAGACAGTCAGGCAAGATGAGGTATCTATGTCATTCTGGGCTAAGGACGAAAGGGTCTGGGGCCTCAGAGGGAAGGAAGGCCAGGCACAGGAAGAACAGGAAGGGTAAAGGTTTGCTGAGCAGATCTTGGCTCAGCAGATCCCAGGAACAATGGGACAAAGGGAGGGCTTGGATCAGACGGGCCTTGCCGGCCTCCTCCCTGTCCACCGAACCTGGTTCATGTCATACTGCCATTATCTATGGTGACAGCTCCCTTCCTGGAGCAGGTCCTCTCTAAAACAACATTGTAGGCAGTTGGGGAAGTGGGGAAGTTGACGTTTCTTCCTGAGTCTTGTGGGCCTTGGTTGTTTTCAGTTCGAAATAATTCACATGCCAAAGTAGCACATCTTAGGGCAACTCGTTCTGAACCTCCAGGGTTCCCGCCTCTGAAACTCCCCCTGGAAGTTTCACATCTTAAAAGCTGAGCCTGTGACTGTGGAGAGGGAAAATGGGCTAGTCGCTGAGTGGCGAGGGAGCCACCATGGGAGGGAAGACAAGGATTATAACGAGGACAAACAGGAAAGAACAAGTGGAAACACATGTCCCCGCGGCTCCTTAGAGCAGCTTCCCAGTCCCAGGAGCAGGGCCATCCGGTATTGGGGCTGGGTGCGGTCACCTGGCCCAGGGGATGTGCACTCTGCATGCGACCTGTTGAAAAGGAGCGCTTATTAATAAGGGCAAGACACAGATTGAAAAGGCGCCCAGAGTGGACACTTAGAGACAGGAAATGGAACAGATCGAGACCCGTGCTCTCCAGCCAACTTTCTGATTCATGAATACGGAAAAGCCTTAATAAGAAAAGGAGTGTTTGGTTTTGTCGTTGTTGTTGGGTTGTAGTGTGAATGTAGGGTGCTTTTGTTTGTTCGCTTGCTTGTTTGTTTTAAAGGAGGGATGGGTGACAGGAAAGTTGCCTGCTCCGTGATCTTAGGAAAAGCTGTCTACTTTGTGATGCTGACCGTTTCTGGTGCCTGGGAACTGGCCCCGGAAAGCCTCACATTAAGGTTACCTGTAAGGCTTGTCTCCAGTGGTCTTGAGAGCGGTGATCTGGGTCTGCTTTGGCATGGTTTGCGTGAACCCAGGAGGATTTTTCTTTTATTTTGATAGCAGTGTGGGTGGTTAGCTGTACCTCATAAGGTCTGTCCCAGCAAGGTGACAGCACATGCTTGCTTCTAAAGACCTTGATGCACGCCCAGTCTCCCGGTCGGAAGGGATGGCAAGGCTCGTCCGTCAGTGTGTGCCATGCTTCTTTCACCTGTTGGTGATATGCTTCTAGTATACGAGTTAGTTCCCCCAGATGGCTAGTCATGGCATGAAATTGTTCACTTCAGTCCTTGTAATGTTCACTTAACCCACAGAAGTTTGAGAGATGCCCATTGGGTAAGCATTGGGTGCCCAAATGCTACTTCAAAAGGAGTTGATCCATGCCCCTCTTTGGAGCATTCTGGATCTTTATAAGAGCCAAGGACAATGCTTCTGGACATTTAAGTCTGGTTTCTTGACAGATGTTTCCTGAAGTCCTTTCTCCGTCTAGATTGTTATGTCCCACTTACCCTGATGATCAAGGATGATACAGGGTATGAAATCTTAATGAGTACCCCAGAGTTTTTGCAAGCAAGTGGTTTATCTCTGCTGTAAAATGAGTTCCTTGATCTGATTCAGTCCCTAAAGGGATGCCAAAATGAGAAACAATCTCAATTATTAATTTCTTTACCACTGTTGTGGCATGAGCTGGTCTAGTCGGATGGCATCAGTCCATCTACTAAATGTGCAGAGAATAACCAAACAGTGAGAATAGCCCAAGGCTGAGGGCAAATGTACAAAATCCATCGGAAGTACCGCAAAGGGCAGCATGGACCTAGGAGGGCGTCCTGGGGCATATCGATTTCTTCCAGAAATTTGGTGAGATTCACAAGTAGTACACAGGAAAATAATTTGGTCAGAAATTTTGTGGATGCTGAGGCAAAACCAATTGGCTTTTAGTTCCTTAACTATCCCCTACTGCCCATATGTCCCATTTGGTGGAAGAAAAGTACAAGCCAAAGGGTTGAAAAAAAAGGGGGGGGGGCTATAGAAAGTCCATTTGGCCCGACAAATATATAATCCATCTGATAATTGTTTGGCACCCATTTGTATGCTACTGTCTTTTTCAGATTGTGGGGCATCTGCCTGCGAGTTAATCATATTGGTCAAGGACAAAGGCAGGTTTGCAAATTGGGTGGAGAGAAGATAAGGGGGGCCATTTGGGGCTGCATATTTAGCAGCTCTGTTAGTCCTATCCTTTCCTAAAGATATAGCATCCGTTTCCTTAATTTGGGAACAATGAACAAATGAACCACGGTGACTTTAGAAGGGAAGTGAATAGCTTGTAATAGGTCAACAATTATATGCCCATTAGCAACTGGAGTACCAGCAATGGTGTGCCAACAGCATGGCAGCCTCCAAAAGCATATTTGCAGGCTGCGTAAATAGTGGCAGGTTTCCCTCCTGCCAACATGCAAGCTCTAGTAAGAGCTAGGAGTTCAGCCACGTGGGCTGATTTTAACGGGCAAAGAATATGCCGCCACTGTTCACGTGGGGAGACTATCGCATACCCAGTTATTATGTTTCTCCAGAAATACCATTTCTAGGAGCCATCACAAAATAGAAGTCAGTCTGGGTGTTTCAAGGGATGTCTGAGAGATCCTCTTGTGTCTTTGAGGCCATTTCTATACTTGTAAGGCAATCATGGGGAATAGAGTGGGCTCTCCATCATCGGGGGGCAGTAAGGTAGCTGGATTTCAAGTGTGACAACATCTAAGATGATGGAAAGGTTAGTCAAGAGCTTGTTCACAAGGGGTCTGTCACTGTGTAGAGAGGTGCTGGGTTTTATGAACTTTTAAGAGAGCAGACACAGCATGGGGAACACAGAGATGGATGTGGAAACCTAATGTAAGTGCATTGGCTTTGTCAATCAAACTGGCAGAAGCCACTGCTGCATGCAAGCATGGGACCATCCCTGATGCCGCAAGGTCTAACTGGCACGAGAAATATGCCATAAGATATGCCTGAGAGGCACAAGATTGTCCTAAAATGCCAGTAGGAATCCCACGATTTTTATGGCAGTGTAGATGAAAAGATTTGTTAAAAGTCGGCAAGCCAAGAGCTGGGGGTGCTGACATGTTAGTTCCAAGGCTTCAAAGGAGGTCCATGTCTCCGAGGGCCAGGGTATATGGTATCTAGGAGAAGGGCATACAGACGATTAGCAAGGGTTGCAGAATTAGGGATCCACAGGCAGCAATAGCCAGCTGCCCCTAAAAATTTGTGTAACTGCTTTCTCGTTTTGGGAAAAGAGATGGATAAAATTGACTCAAGGCGTTTTAGGGTGAGCTTTCAAATGCCCCAAGATTATCTCATGTCCTAAGTAGGTAATAGTTGTTTGCACCCGTTGAAGAGGGACTGGAGGCTCTCTGGCCTGGTTCAGCTAGTGCCTTTAGCAGAATGAGGGTCTGTAAGACCTTAGTTTGATCACAAAGTAAAAGATCATCAAGAGAGTGAACAAGCTTGGAGCCTTGGGTAAAGGCTATAGAATCCAAGTCTGCTTTAATTACTTGGAAAATACTGAGGGAGACTCACAATATTCCTGAGGTATGCGAGTCCATGTTAATTGTCTCCCTCTGAATGTAGATGCAAAAAGAAATTTGTGAGTCAGGGTGCAATGGGATAGAAAAGAAAGCTGAGCAGAGATCAATTACTGTAAACCAGGCTGCCTCAGCAGGAATCGAACTAAGAATAATAGCCAAATCTGGGACTACAAGATGCAGAGGAAGAACAAAGGTTTCTGGCCCTTAGGTCTTGCACAAATAGATGGATCTGATTCCAGTCTCCGTCAAATTTACCTTCTTTCTTTACTGGCAAGATTGGAGTGTTCCAGGGTGAAGAAGTAAGGAAAACTACACCCTGCTACAAGAGAAAGTCTATTATAGATTCAACTCCTCACTCAGTCAGGCTGGACAGAGGATCCAAGTGGCCCCCGCTTTTCAAAAGTCTGCGTTACACCACTTGGCGTTTATGAAAGACCTATATTGGTCCCTGCTTTTGCTAACTGAAAGAAATCCTAAGAGGATTTTCGTTTTTACAGAAAAAAGGCGAGAAGCAAAAATAGCATTCAGCGTTTGTTGCGCAGTGAGCCCTTATAGAGGCTGCACACGCCCCCAGCACTGAGAGCGGCCCCGCCCAGCTCCTTCCCAGGGACCTACACAAAGCATCTCAGCACCAAGACACCATAGCTTCGAAGTGTGTCTGTGAGCATCCGTGCTTTGTCTTGATTTATTCTGTGTGCATGTGTTAGCAAGATGTGTCCTAAGGTATCATCAAAGCTAAAGAGAGGTTAATTTGGGGTCTGGGAACACTCAAAAATATTTTTCCACATAAACTGATAGCAATTGCTTTCTTCATTTTCTGCCACTTTGGCTTGCGAAAGATTTCATAGGGACACTCTACTTATCTATAGTGGCGGGAACCCGTATTGAGCTACTGATGGAATTCGTTTTTTCCTTCTCCAAGTTAATGCAATGCACACAGGCTTGGCACTCAATCCAACTCCATTTGCGTGTGTAGCCCAGGGACTAATTAGAACATCTTTTAAACACCTCCTCTTGAGGGGCGCCTGGGTGGCTCAGTCAGTTAAGCGTCTGACTTCAGCTCAGGTCCTGATCTCACGGTCCTGGGATCAAGCCCCGCATTGGGCTCTTCACTCAGCAGGAAGCCTGCTTCTCCTCCTGCCCCCTTCCCCATTGCTCATGCTCTTTCTCTCTCTCAAATAAATAAATAAAATCTTTTAAAAAAAGATATTTTCAGAGGAATTAAAATCAGAATCAGTTTCTAGCAAAGGAAGTAGGAGATTTGGGGCTTGGTCTGAGGGAAGGGAGCTAAAAATGCCCTTTTCACTACATTTTAAAGTGGCATTAAATTTACATAACACACAAAAAAATTTACATAACACATCTCTACCAAAAAGGCTTGCTGGTGAGCAAGGCCTGGGGCGCCTGGGTAGCTTAGTCGGCTCAGGTCATGATCTCAGGGTCCTGAGTTCGAGCCCCACGTCGGGCTCCCTGCTCAGCAGGGAGTCTGCTTCTCCCTCCCCCTCTGCTGCTCCCCCTGCTTGTGCTTTCTCTCTGTGTCAAATAAATAAAATTAAAAAAAAAAAAGAAACTAGAAAGGCATGAATGGTGTTAAGAGAGCCTAAGATATTGGGGCGGTCTGGGATGTGGGCAGTGAAACGGGCTGCCCGGAGACTCGGACAACCTGGATGGAATCAGAGAGGATGGCTGGAGGGAAATCCTCTGAGCAGATAATGGAGAAAACCACGCCAGTGTCAATTAAGAAATCCTGTTCCCCATCCTCTATCTTAGGCTTAATGGTGGGCTCTGGGGTGTGGCTGAAGTTCAGCTGACCTGTCATTTGAGGGGAAATTGTCTCTCAGGAGGAGAAAAATGAACTTTCTGAGGGTGATACAGTTTAGGGAAATTGCTTCTTAAACTCTCCTTTTTTCTTTCTCTCTCTTTTTTTCAAGATTTTATTTATTTGACAGAGACACAGCGAGAGAGGGAACACAAGCAGGGGGAGCGGGAGAGGGAGAAGCAGGCTTCCCGCAGAGCAGGGAGCCCGATGCGGGGCTCGATCCCAGGACCCCGGGATCATGACCTGAGCCGAAGGCAGACACTCAGTGACTGAGCCACCCAGGCGCCCCAAACTCTCCTTTTTTCTTAAGTCCAGCACAATTTTTCTTTTAATGTTCTAGGTTCTTGCAACATCTGCAATCGTCTGGAGGAAGATAGGGAATGGGCTTTGCATTCTCTCAGAGTCAAGCTTTTGCCTTTCCGAAGATTCAGGTTGCAAAAGCAAGAATTGTGGCTTTAAGGTCTTTTTTTTTTAAGATTTTATTTTTAAGTCATCTCTACACCCAACGTGGGGCTCTAACTCATAATGCCGAGATCAGAAGTCACATGCTCTATCGATGGAGCCAGCCGGGCACCCCTAAAATCTTTTTTTCCCCCCCGAGAGCTGGCACAGCTGGGCAAAGAGGAGATCTTGGAGCACCAGCCTCTTCCACTTCTAATAAGTGCTCCTCTCGATGATGGAGACCAGAGAGAGTATTCTTGCTGGTCGTAAAGTGAAGCTCTCAGAACCCAGAACAAGATGAAAGGAAAAACCTCACCCGGTTTTTTTTTAATATGCACATTAACAGCTTTAGCTAAACCTTCGGTCCCTCGGAGGCATGCGCTACAGGGTGGGGGACTGTGTGCTGTCTTACAGAGCACCTGGACCCACGGAAGTGTCCTTGAGGTTGTCAGGTGACCTAGTGTCCCCTTAACCCATTCTGTGGCCCACTTATCTGAAAAAGGGAGTCTCGGGGTTAGGTGGCAAGTGCTCTAACAGTTCGTAAGTGCTCATCTGTGCCCACCAATTTTGTGACTTTGGCTTCCAAGAGGTCCCTTAGCAACAGCCTTTACCTCATGTGCACGTTGACCCACAGCACAGCTGTCTAAACAGACACTGGTCTGGTGAGAACCATGAGCTCCCCGAGTCTAAGGCCACTCCAGCTGCAGACTTAGAGGACCTACACCTGCGTTCATACCCTATAGTTTTTCCTTCTTACGACAAATGACACGAAAGACACAGAGAAAAGCAGTGACTCTCTCTGAGAGGAAATGGATCCATAAAACCCAAATTTACCAGAGTCACTAAACCCAAGGAACTACTTCCCCAAACATTTTCCTGCTCATCTCAATTTAGAGATAGAAAAAGGACTCTCCCCACTTTGGCTCCACCAGACCCCACAGAAAGAGAGTCCGGGCTGTTGACAGGGTAAGAATTCTTACCTCTGCTGGGCGGTTCGTCCTAGGATCTCTCCTCTGCAGCGTCTCTGGCCAGGGAAGTCTATTCTGCCAGTTAGGCCAACTACTGAGGAGGAAAAATCTTCCTCTGCCCCTCGAGGTTCTTCTGGCTGCTCTGCAAATTAATTGATACGAGACAGATTAATAAGAGAAAATCAAATTTAATTACATCCATGCAGAGAACCCACATAAATGTGAGAGATTCCAAAGACAGTCAGGCAAGATGAGGTATCTATGTCATTCTGGGCTAAGGACGAAAGGGTCTGGGGCCTCAGAGGGAAGGAAGGCCAGGCACAGGAAGAACAGGAAGGGTAAAGGTTTGCTGAGCAGATCTTGGCTCAGCAGATCCCAGGAACAATGGGACAAAGGGAGGGCTTGGATCAGACGGGCCTTGCCGGCCTCCTCCCTGTCCACCGAACCTGGTTCATGTCATACTGCCATTATCTATGGTGACAGCTCCCTTCCTGGAGCAGGTCCTCTCTAAAAAAACATTGTAGGCAGTTGGGGAAGTGGGGAAGTCGACGTTTCTTCCTAAGTCTTGTGGGCCTTGATTGCTTTCAGTTCAAAATGATCCACATGCCAAAATAGCACATCTTAGGGCAACTTGTTCTGAAAGGAATGCCCAGGGTCCAATTCTTCTCAGCTCCTAGCCAACAACAACAACAGAAGTAATAATAAACAAACCCCTCTTGATGCCACACTCGAGAGTGTACAGCGCACTTTCAGACCCTCAGCCAAAACAATGCACCGTTCTACGGGTTTCTGCAGGACTGACCCAGCATAAGGAGGGCTTTGCTCAGAGTCACAGAGCCAGTGTCATAGCAAGGGCCAAGACCCACAATTGGGGCCCAAACTCCGTGCCAGACACCCCTCTGCCCTCTTCTCTCTTCATGGTCATCTGCCGGAGCCAAGAGGGGGTTGCATTCTGCTTGGCATGGGCACAGTGCCACCTTACTTGGACCCTCCAGAGAACTCAGTCTTTCCCACCTCACTTGGCCAGCCGACTTCAAATAGGCTCTGGAGTCGCTCACATATGGGTGTGAATCTCCAGGCTGCAGAGATTCAAGTTCACCCGTTTCTCCCCACTGCAAGATAGCAATAATTGTACCTATGTCATGGGATTGCTCTCAAGATGAAAAAAGGTAATAGATGTGAAGTGTTTGACCTGCCCACGGGGAGCACTAAATTGATGGTAGTTAATATTTCCATGTTTATGGTGATGGGTTGATTCACTTATTCAAAAATATGTGGCTCCTGCCGTGCGCCAAGCCCTCCGCTCGGCTCAGAGAAGATGCGAATAGTACACAGCCTGTATATTCAACAGCTCAGTCTAGGGATGGGGGCAGACCTAAGCAGATGAACCAGCGCAGTGAGATGCATATGGCCATCTGGGGCCCAAAGTGCGCCAGGTACCAAATGCCGTGGGAGCCGAGAGAACAGACAGAGGATGCTGATTCCTCTTTTCCCTCCCACCTGTCTGTCCGGTCTCACCTTCCTTGAGGTCCAGTCTTGCCACCTTCTCCCTAGAGACCCGATCTTGTTATGGTGGTGCTCCGTCTTCATTCCCACTCTACCCCTGGGGGAGGCCTCGAGCAATCTCTGCTCTCTCATGACTCCTTGAAGCATTATGATGTTTTTAAACTCCTTTGTTGATCCCAGGAAACGCCGGTACTTGTAAATATCCACACTAGGATTTCTTGAAAAATGTGTAAATGACAAGCCAGCGAACGCAAAATGCAGACAGTCAGAGTCATCCCCCGCCCCCCGATCCTTTTCAAACCCTTGTAGAATGTGGGCTCAGAGAGAGACCATGACTTACCCTCCCTCCTGCAGAGACCGTGGGGCAGAACCGGGATGAAACCATGTCACCACGACTAGCTCTGTGGCTGTCCCTGCTGCCTCTTTAGAAAGAACAGTCTCCCCTCGGTCTGCATTTACTCCATGACAGTCCACATCCGTGCACTTCACACTTGTACCACCTCATTTGATTGTTCCCAGCACTTAAGGAGCGGAGAAGGGTGGACACAATGACCCCCCAGTCACAGACAGGGCTTCCAAGGCTTTGAGGTTCAGTGATGGCCCAGGGCCCTGCGTGCGTCAGAACCCACTGCTTCAAGCTCCAAACCAAGCGCTCTTTCTGCAGCACTGCAGCCTCAATAAGCCGGCCGTGATGAGTGTCTCCTACCTCTTGTGCAAGCAGAAAACACCAACACTGTGTACATGGAGAAAGGACCATGCCCGTTTTCTGCTCCTGGGTTCTGTAGAAACATCCATCTGCCGCCCAACCCCCCCCCCCCCCCCGAGGACTTCTTAGCACCACCTCTGGACAAGGTCCTTTGAGAAAAGCATGACATCATTTCCTAAACTCTGCAATCCGGGAAGATCGTCTTCGAAAAAAAAATCACAAAAGCGAACCCCTGGCATTTCTTATCTCCCTTCTTCTGCCCAAGCTGGTCTTGCACAAGCAGGATGACCTTCCATTGGGTGACAAGTATGTTGTAAGGGAAACGTTTACAGGCACTACAGGAATGACCTGGTGCCTCGCCCACCTCATTAGAATTCTAATTAGATGTGTAGGAGAGGCTGCTATAAATGGTAAGGACATCCCCAGCCGTCTCCCCACACCTTCCGTCCGTCTGTCCGTGCCATTCCCACAGAAGAGGCAGAGGAAGGCAAACATGACGGGTGAGTGCATGGCATCTTCCCTCCAGGTCCTTGCTGGAAGCCCAGGCTTCTCCCGGGCCAGCCTGAGAGGCCCGTGTTTGGCTCGGGACAACTGCCCTGGGGGGCTCTGAAGGTGAGATCTTAGTACTGAAGGATGGTATTCACGGGCGCCTCTTTCTCAGGGGCTGCCTCGTCCCTCCAGCGTGATTCCAGGGGTAGGACATGTTTGAAATGTAGTCCTGAGTAATGGCTGGGTATTCCACCCAGCTGGACGTCACATCCCTTAGACAGATGGACATGCCTGGCCTTTTCAAGCCGGCTGAGCCCTGCTTCCCCTATTTCTCAGTGCAATTGTTACAGCTGTCAGGAACGTAGGCAAAGGAAAGCACATCTCAGCGCAAGGGAGAGCGAGAGTGACAGCATGTAAGTTTATTTAAAAAAAAAAATCATTAGCACAGCTGGAATGCTCCTAAGTAAACCACACATCCGGAAGCACCGCAGGCTCTTTGAAAGCGACTTGATGAGCTGAAACCTCCCGTGGCAGAAGGAGTAGGTGTGCCATGAAGCTGTCCCTTCGAGCAGCACCGGGGAAGGGGGTGAGAAAGAGCTACGGGGAGTACAGGTTCTTTGGCCCTGTGGTCACTGCTGAGGATCTGGGCTCTCGTTAGTCGGTGCCCCTGCCGGGCAGCGTGCTAATTATTGCCTGTCAGGGGTGCTCAGCCTCGTGGGTTGACTGCAACGCCAAACCCAAACAGGGCATGAGTCAAACCTGTAAAATACCGCGAATGGTCGTTAGGACCTCGGGAAGGTTTGCCAAAGAAACCCTTCAGCGTGATGCAAAAGGCGAATGCTGGTTACTTGGGTAATCCCAAATCCCAGGGCAGGGTGGCTGCGAACACGAGCCCCTCCCCTGTCCCCCATTTCCTCCTGTGAACATGCATTCGCGCCAGGTTGCTAACAAGAGCTCTGGACCATACAGACTGTAGCACGAGGGGATGTCAGCGTGACCTAGGCCATCTCCCTTCCTCCAGGTGGGCAGGCTTGCCGGGGTCACGTAGGAAGCTGGGAGCAGAGCCCAGATGAGGTCCTAGCAGTGCCCTTTCCACTCTGTCCTGTTACCAGAGCTGAGCTCAGAGATGAGCACGTGTGGCATCTGGGATGCGGGAAAACAGTACTGACCTTGGTTTCTCCTTTGAGCTCTCTTCCCAACTGCCTTTGTGTTTCTTGACATCACCACGCCCCAGGTTCCCGTTTGTAAGATGCAAGGCCTGGAGTAGACAGACTCCGGGCTCCTTCTGTTATTGACCACTCTCACCATGAGAGAAAACCGGGGGCAGGGAGCCTGGGCCCCGGCACATGCTCACCCCAGGGGGCGAGCGCACGGCCATCACTCCGCAGGCCCTGCAGGGACCCCCCCCCCCATAGCCTGCCCGCCGTGAGACCACCCCACAGCCGCATGCAGCCTGTCAGTGCCCGTGACTCGTGAAGACTCTGAGCTCTAAGAACTCAACATCTAAATCAACCAGAGATGTCCTAAGGTCACGACAGAATGTAGACACTAGCCAGTTAGGAAAAAAATTCAATTTTTCAAAAGGCAGGGGAGACACAGGTGGATACCTTCATTCCCTTGGGTTTGTCACGTTGTCACGCATGCAGTTCCTAGCTCAGCACCAAGTCACTCAGCCAGGCAGTGCTCAGAAGAAGTTTCTTGAATAAATGAATTTTACGCGTAGGACAGCCAGGGAAAGGAGCCACGGCAGGTGCAGTGGGGGACCCAGACACAGGAGCTGGAGTCTCTGCCCTCAGTGAGCTCACAGCCGGACCGTGCTTGGAAATACCAGTTCATAGGCAAGCGACCCGCAAGGCAGAGTGTCATTAGGCTGCATTGCAAATCCAAATCCAGCACTGAGGGGGCTGGCGGGAGGAGGACAATTAAGCTCAGCCAGGGTTTGGGCTAGGGGAGGCCCCGGAAGCAGATGGCATTTGGTCACAGACAGTGAGTTAGGCGTGGTCAGGAGCCTTGTGGGGTGAGGAGTGCTTTGGGCACAGGGAACAGGAAAATGAATGTGGGTGGGTCGGCAGGTGTGAGCCAGGGTTCCAGGTGCGCGTCCGGCTCCTAACTTAAGGTTCTAATTGGAATCAGCAGGGACTCAGGTATTCCACTCCCGCTGGAGGGAGGAGCCTGGACGGTGGTGGGGACGGTGGTGGGGACGACAGTGGCAGAGGAAGGCCTGGCTGGCTGTGCAGTGCACAAAGTGGTGCAGAGCCCACCTGGAGGGGGAGCCTTGTTCCCCACCTCCAAAGCCACTTGGGGGCCCTGGGTCAGAGGCAGAGTCCTCAGGGTCCACACCTGCGGGTGGCCAGGACCTCTGTTCTGGGGACTAACCCTCGGTCCCCCTGGGCCGGTGAGCTTTTCTTGCCAGCTACTTTTCCGGGCAAAGCACAGACCTTCCCTGGACTCGTGCCCCATCTGCCGAGGACCTGTGCCATTCTGGGCTGTGGGTCGGCCCCAACACATTTTTCCTTGGAGCTGGGACACCGGTGGCTCTTTCTGCTATAGAAGCAGCCAGGAATTCCTCCTGGGGTCCTGCCCCCCTTCTGTAAACTCAGGAGTGTGCAGGGCTCGCCTTGCAGTGGCGAGGCAGGGGGGGGCGTGGGGGGGTGGCGCTGGCTTCCTGTCTCAGCCCCCTGGACCAGAGCGACACCTAGGCTCCTCTGCAGGCACATCGCCCCTGCGGGCTCAGGGGCTCAGGGGCTCAGGGGCTCAGGGGCTCAGGGGCTCAGGGGCTCAGCGCTGTAGCCGCTCAGCGGATCAATGACAATAAGCTGCCCCTTCTCTGGCTCAGCTCCCCGCCCAGCTTCCTGTCACCTGGGGCAGCCCCTGCTCCCTGTAACCCGGACCCAGACCGGCCAGCAGCTGCATCCCCCTGCGGTGAGGGCTGCCCAGGGTTCCACTTTTGCCGCCTAGGATTCCATGCGGAGGTAGAACAGCCCCAGGGTTACAAGTGCACATCCACAGATGTGCCCGGGGCTGAATCTTGGCTCTGTCCCTACCAGCTGAGTGACCGTGGGCAGGCTACTTAACCCCGTGTCTCAGGCTCCTCATCTCTAAAATGGGGCTGCTTTAGGGGCACCTGGGTGGCTCGGGCAGTTAAGTGTCTCGATTTCGGCTCAGGTCGTGATCTCAGGGTCGTGGGACCGAGCCCTGCGTCGGGCTTCACCCTTAGTGGGGCATCTGCTTCAAGATCCTCTCTCTCCCTCTGCCCCTCCTCTCACTCGTGCTATTTCTCAATCTCTCTCAAAAAAATAAATAAGTCTAAAGTAAAATAAAATGGGGCTCTTTTGGTATCTGCTTCATAGGTGCTCAGGCCACATATTTTATTATTACTTGGAAACTTCTTTCATGAGCCTCTTCTCTCATTGCCTTGGGGTCTGAAGAAAACCCCATGAGATGAAGTCCATTTTTTAATCAAGGAGGAATTCCCAGGACCCTCCCCCGCTCCGGCCCCCTCACCAGCCCCTCTCAAGTCCCCAGTTCTTGTCTGTGTGCTGTTTTTCTTCACCTCCCGTAATCTCTCCATCCGTCTCCACCTTCCTGGGCTGCACTCCACACTCCCCAGGGCCCACATGCTGGCCTGGGGTGTGAGCCAAAGTAGGAAATTCTTTTCCCTATCGCTTAGGAGTGGAGGGAACAAGGCCCCAGGGTTTCTGATAGAGGCTGAGGGATGGGTTCAGAAGGCACCTGCCTTCCCTGCTCTTAGCTTAGTTTCCTCCTCTGTGAACAGGAGCCTGTGATTTCCCCCACCTCCCTCCCAGAGCGGCCGTGTGGCTCAGGCGAGACAGTTGGTGGGAGAGGGTGCTGATGTGTGGTAAATGGTGAATAGGCCTAAGGGAGGGATTCTCAGTCCTGCCTGCCTATTAGAATCACCAGGCAAGTTTAAAACAACAGAAAAAAAAAAAAACATAAAACAAAAAAAACCAAACCACCAATGCTGACCCTATGCCTGAGACGCTAATTGAGTCAGTCTAGGAAGGGGCTTAGGCCAATAGAACACTCTGCAGGCGATTCTTATGTGTAGCCAGGGTGGAGAACCCCTGGTTCAGGAGCTTCTGACCTCTCTTTGGAAGTGAAGGGGCCACGGAGTCCTTCTTCCTTCCCCTCCCCCTGACCACGTAACATCAAGGCAGGGAGTAGGCTACGGGTGGCCCCTTCTCTGTGACAGCTTCCTGGAACTGTGCCCAAGTCATTGACTCCACAGTCCCCTTGGTTGGCTACAGGGTGGCAGCTTGGAGTCATGTGTGGTCAGGCAAAACTGGCTTCCAGCCTGGGCTTGGGTCCAGGCTCTGCCTGAGCATGTGCTATTTGGCAAGTGACATCACCTAACCGGACTTTCAAATCATTCATCCGTGACATGGGGATAATGACATCGTGGGGTTTTTGTCACTATTGAGGGACATAATGCAGGTAAGATGCACCGTGCCTAGTGCGTCTGAGGTCCTCAATGGCAGCCAATAAAGAAGCTCAAACCCTCCTCTATCCTGTGCTGCTATTGGTGTTATGTGTGGGATCCCAAGGGATTTGTCCTCTGCACCCTCACCTCTGGGGGCCCGGGCGTTAGTGATGGGATCCCGATAATAACCCTACCAGAGAGGACGTTCCTGTCTCACTGTCCCCTTCTACAGATGGAGAAAGCATCGTCCACAGATGTGGAGAGCTCGCCCGAGACCTCTCACCCCTTCAGCCCAACAGTCCAGGGTTCATTCCACATGACCCCAGGGGGCCTTGCTAGCCTCTCACTCAGCTACCAATGGAACCCCGTCTTCCCCACCACCTGGGTGCCAAGAAACTCTACCCCCCTCCCCGTGCTGCACGGGGATCAAATATGTCTGAATGTGGGGGAAGGACAAAGGGAAACTGCCCAGGCTCAAGAGAGTTGAGATCTGAGAGGAAAGCCCTGTGTGCCTGGGGCCGGTGCGGGGTTGGCCAGCAGCTAGGGGTCCCAGGTGCCCGGAGGGGAGCAGCAGGGAGAGGAGGGCGAATTGGGAATGGCTCACAGCCCCTCAGTGACCAGGATTCCAGACCTAGTTTCTGGGCCATACTCTGCTTCCAAACTACTCTGTAACCTTTTGGAGGTTCAGTGTTCTTCCTATAGTATGGGAATATTGGATTACATCGCTGTTTTTCAAGCTGCCAGTTGTCACTCATTAGATTGTAAAATCAGTTCAGTGGATTCTGACCAGCAATCAAAAAAAAGAAGAAGAAGAAGAAGACAAAATATCAGTGAAACTCTATCTGTTATAGACCCATGTATTTAAACACTCTCTAATTTTTTAATGTGGTTTCTAACAAAATGCTTGAAGACACTTGGCTAGACGATTTTTAGTATATCTATCAGCCCCAAATAGCTCTAGAAACCTGTAAGATAAGAATCTGTCTAGGGAGGGGAGATGGGTCTAGGGTCTGGGCAGGTGGGGAAGACCCAGCCACCGGAGTATCAGTTGTCATGCTGGCCCACCTGCCGGCACCGGATGGTGCGGTCCTCCTGGAAATAGGACCACATGCAAACCCCAGGCACACACCGGGCAACCCCTGTCTGCGGCCAGTGATTCAGTTATAGAGCCAGGCTGATGAAGATTGAGAGAGCTGGGATCTGTTCTATGCTTCTCATGTTATCTCTGACAAACGTGGACCACAGAATGAGTGGGTGGGAGTTACATTTCAGAAATATGGGATTGGGCTTGGTTATGAATGACAGTGAACTCCCAAATAGCAATGGCTTAGAGAAACAAGACAGAAGCTGGTTTCTTTCTTAAACGACAGGTCTAGATGTGGGCCCTTCTGGGCGGGTAAGGCAGCGGCACGGTCCCCAGCGGCCTGACTCTGTCCAGGCTCCCGCTCTGCCATCCCCAGGGGATGGCCCTGCATGGTCTCAGATGGGCTCTGTCCACATCACACCCACACTCCAGGCAGCAGGATGGAAGAAGAGGGAGGTAAGCAGATTCTTAATGGTTGGCCAACCATTTTCAAAAAGAGGTTTCCTCAAAAGAATTGAAAACAGGTATTCAAACAAATACTGGCATAAGCACATTCCTAGCGACACTCTTCACAGAGCCAAAAGGTAGAAACAACCCAAATGGCTCTCAGTGGATGAATGGGTAAGCAAAATAGGCTACAGCCATGCAACAGAATATTATGCAGCCATAAGCAGGAATGAACTCCTGATAAATGCTGTCACATGGATGAACCTTGAAAACATTATGCTAAGTGAAAGAAACCAACCTTGAAGGCCACAGAGCTGTGTGATTCCTTCCATATGAAATGTCCAGAATAGGCAAATCCATGGCAACAGAAAGCAGGTTGGAGGTTGCCAAGGGGGAATGGGGAATGACTGCTAAAGGGCGTGATGAGCAGATCTGAAATCGGACCATGGTGATAGTTTCCCAACACTGTGAACATACTACACACCACTGAATTGTACACTTTAAAATGGCTAGAATGGTAAATTGTATGTTCTGTGAATTTTAGCTCAATTAAGGGGGAAAAAGAAGAGGTTTCCTGGCAGCTATATAACTTCTGCCTACAGGCCATTGGCCGGAACTCATTCACGTGACACCCCCCCACACACACCAGCTGCAGAGGAGCCTGGAAAATGTAGTGCCCAGTTATATGGGGGCTTTTATTACCAAGAAAGAAGGGGCGAGGGAATATCGAGATAGACGCTTAGTAGTCTCTGCCACGTTGGGACTGCTGGTGGCACTGATATTCTCAGAATAGAAGATTTGGGGAAATTGCCCCAGGCCTGACCCTGGAGTTAAGCAGTAACTCAAGGAGGTGGCATGGAAACGTGAGAACACTGGGAAGAGAGTCCAGAGATGTCCCACTGCGGGCAAGCCACCCTCTGGGCCTCCAGGTGCTCACATCCAGAATCAGGGTGTGAGTTTATGATCTGTTCTCCATGGTTTCTTTCCCTCTGATGTTTTTTAAGATGTATGTTCATAAGTCAAGTGTAGGAGTCATGCAACTCTCCCTTCCCCCCTTCCTTCCTTCCAGACTGGGGCAGAATACAGCCCTGAGCCTCATAAATGTCCATGAGGTTGTAAACTCTAGAAGAACCTTACTTCTCCTGTCCTCCCCCTGCCCTTCCCTACCCTTCCCTTCCCTTCTACTCAGGCAGAGGGGGCTGGGATTAATGTTCTGGCAGCGGGGGGGGGGGGGGGGGGGGGGGGGGGGGCAAAGGAAACTAGGAAATCCACAGACAGGATCATCAGACCCCTGATTTGAGGGCTGGCAAAGCCGATCCTAGGGTTCAGAGACAGGACAGTGACTGAGGGAGACAGCTGTGGAAGGAGAAAGTTCTCCAAAACCACACCAGAGGCTTTACGAGCATGCACTCAACCTGCCAGTCCTCTCGGGAATGCGGAGACAGGCTGCTCCCCTTTTATCCACCTCCCACGTAGAATGAACGCCCTTTTGGAACACGCTTCTCTTCCAGACGCTCCCTCTCGCCTCTTTGTCAGAATACAAACGGCAGCAGGAAGGATAATGTATAGTGAGGTCCCCTCACCACCTGGGTAACTTACGGACTGAAGGTCCTACATGGGTCCCCCTTCCAGGCAGAGAACTGGGGACCACGGCAGCAGGAGAGTGCCAGTAAGCCCTGGGTTCAGAACCTGGCTCTGCCAGTTACTAAGTAGACCTCAAATAAGACATTTATCTCCTTGAGCATCAGTTTCCAATTTGTATAAGGATTCCAGCCACGATGTATGCAAAGTGCTCTGTGTATTGTTAACAGCAGTTGACATGCAGTAGACTGATGTCAAATGTGAGGCCTACTTCCCCTCACCTTCCAGCTCAGAGAAGCCCCTCATGGGGAGCTTGGCTCCTTTGTGCCATGGCTCATGCTTGGGGTCAGGAAATGCAGAGATGACCATCACAGTCACTCTGAGCGAAGCCTCACCTCCTGGGGCATGCACAGAGTTCCTCATCTCCTTCCAGGATCTCTGCACCCAAGTACCTGCAGCTCAGCCTTTTCTTTGTCGTGTTTCCTACAAACAAGCCATTGGTTTCTGGGATGAAAGGGAGAAGCCCCTGCTAGGGACTCAGCAAATAGTGTATAACCCCTGGTGGTGCAAAGAAGGAGGGGAGGCAGATGCAAGCTACAGACAAGGAACCCCTCGTTCCTTACCCCTGTGCTTGGTAGAGGGCTGTCTGGGGACATACGTTCTGCTCTCAAAAAGGTCATGGTCTAAAGTAGTGAGCTTCACCTGGAGGAGAAAGGCATGCTTCCTTTTGGGTTTGGAAGCGGGGGGTGAGGAATCTCTGGAGACTCATATGATCTGAAGCTACATGTTCCTTAGGGCTCTTCTTTTCTCTAAAACAAGACAGAGAGTAAAGCTCTACGAGATAGCAACTGGCAGGGATGCGCGGTAGGTAGTAAGCAAGTTGGTAGGAAACGCGTTTAAAACGATGGGACCATTGCCCTAGAAAGACCAAGCAACTAACAAGCTAGCTCTATACAAGTGTTATAGAGCTCAGTGTTTGCCCAGTTATACGGGGGTGTATAGAGTGTCTCAGATCTGGGCTGTCATTCAGTATTTATGTACAGGAACGTTCATCTTCTTTCCGCTGTCCCTTTATTCAGTAGATACTTGTTGATCGCCTGAATGCTTTCATTTCCCTGAGTTTGTGCAAAACTTATCACTTTATTCTTTCAATACTTCTCTGTTGAATGAATGAGTGAATGAATGAATGAATGAATGAATGAGTGAGTGAATGGCAGATGTCAATGAATGAATCTTTCGGACCCTGAGCCGGTGGCAAGATCACTTCCTGAACCCCTTCTCCAGCAGCAGTCTTTGGCTCGCCACCCCAAACAGTCTGCATTTCTCCTGAGAGAGAATCTATGAGGAGCCTCTGCCCATCTCCCCTGCTGCTTGGGTGGGAGCTCCCAGCCCTGGGCCTGCCCTGGAGCCCCACTCTCTCCCACCTCACCTTTCTCTTGCGTGCAGAGCCACTGGGCTAGCCAAACAACACACCTGCTTGCCCTGCCTTGGGAATCTTCTGGGATGCAGCCTGCTGCCTCTGCATCTAACAAAATTCTCTTCAAGACCCGACATTTTCAATGAAACTTTTTCTGATCCCTACAACTGAGAGGGATTCTTTTCTGCCTGCATCTCCTAGGCACCTTTTACTCTGGACAGTGGACTTACCCCATTACATCATTCATTCCCACTTGTCTTACCCATGGCTGAAGCTCTTTGAGGGTTAAAACCACTTTTCATGCATTTTTACGCCTCCAACATTGTACCTAATGTAATGTCCTACAAATAAAAAATGCTCTATGCATGTTTATTGAATGAATGCCCCATACTCACCTTTCCTTATGGACAAAATTTTGAGCTATAGTCATGATGGTAATTGCATGATGAGTCTCTGTTTGTTCATTTATTCCTTCATCCATTTGTCTATCTGTTTGTCCTAACACAATCAAGCAATGTGCTAGGGATCAAAATATGAAGATCAAGAATGCACATTCTGATGGAGAGAAGCAGACACATATAAAAAAAAAAAGTTGTGCCCAGCACTGGGACGTGTCACCACACTCCCATCATAAAACCAGAAACCAATTGGGTTTGCAGAAGAAGGATGATAGAACATCTCAAAAGCAACTTGAAGGAATAACATTTCTCAGAAGGTTGAGCTAGGCTACCCTCCCTATACATCATGGCAATCATCATAAACCCTTCTCAGTTTAGCTCCACAATCACATAAGAAGAATCTGGGACCGGGGAAGGGGGGTTCGAGGTATTTGTCCTCAGGGTCTTATCCAGAGGTCTCATGGGGCTTTGACTGATCCCTATATACCGTTCTTGCAAGTGAGCATCTGAAAATCTCCTCCAGGTCAGTGACCGCCCCATCTCTTGGCCTAGAAATGCTTCTCAGTGTCATGCCACCCCCACCCCAGCCAGTAGGAGAGGCGCATCCCACACCCAGGGGGTGCACAGATAGAGAAAGTAAATATACGAATAAGCACTTGCTGGATCCTGGAGTAGGTAAAAAGCACCTGGTGTCTGGGAAGGTGCAAAGGGAAAAAGCAAGCAAGATTTTCCCTTGGTGGGTGGTGGATTTGAGACACACAGCCTCCTCCCGGGTCAGTCTGATGCCCCCCCCCCCCACCAAAGTAATGTTGCTGAAGCGACAGAATATGCTTACACAGAACTGGTTGCATGGTTCTCCTGGCTGGTTGGGTGAAGCTACGCTGAGCACGTGGCCTTGGGGCCTTAAAGCTGAGTGACAGGTGACCAAGTAGAGGGGAAGATAGTCTCAGGGGTAGTGTGCACAGAGGTTCGGCTGCCTGGACGGGCAGCATGGGAAACAGGTTATGAAGTGTTTGTTATGCTCAGTCAAGGTCTCTGCATTTTAATGTGCTTCTTCCTAGAAGTCTGGCTCTTCCCCAACCAGCCCCACCCAAAAGCTGTCCTTTTGGTAATTGCCCCACGCCACCATCCCTTGCCTTCCAGGACCTCAGGTCCCCCCTCTGTCTTACAGCTTTAGAACCTCAGAACATTAACTGGCAGGCGACCTCCAACCGGCAGGCACATCACACAGACAGGTTCTCCAGCCAGGAGCTCATCTTGCGGAGAGGCCAATCCTTCAATTTCTCATTGAGCTTGAACCGAAGTCTTGGCAATGGAGAAAGCCTGGGTTTCGTCGTCTCCACAGGTACTTGCTCACCACTTCCCCCCAACAAACACACACACCTAAGCAGCCCTTGGGGCTGTCCACCCAAGGGGTGGTGGTGTGACATTGGGGTCACTAGGCGCTGGGCTCCAACCCAGCCCTGCCGTTGACTTGATGTGACCTTGGGCTAGTTCCTGCCTATCTATAAGCCCAAGAGTCCTACTAATCAAGTCCAGAGAGATTTGGCCTACCTGGTCTCTCTGGTTGCTTCCAGTGTCATCATGTGGTGCTTCTGTGGTTGATGTCCCCCCAAAGCACCCCTGCGGTTGTACCAGGATTGGATCTCTCCCCACAGTCTGGCTGGCACTCCTTGGTTCCCATTGTCCTCTGTCTTCTTTTACAGGGCCGTACCCCTCAGAGTCGGCCAGGACAAAGGCTGTGTTTCCACTCTCCAATGGGACAAGTCGTGGGGGCTGGAGTGCCCAGATCGTGTCCAAACAGGACAATATTCTGACCATCGCCATCTCTAGTCCTGTCAGTGCACCTATAGGATGGTACACCCTGAGCACTCAGATCTCCTCCCAGGGCAAAGACTTCATTCTGAAACTTGGGATGTTCATATTGCTCTTTAACCCCTGGTTGCCAGGTAGGCACCTAACCAACCACACTCGCGGCCAACAGCTAAGCAGTACCGACGATGGAAAGGAGCTGAGGGAATGACTTTTACAGGCTCAAGTTTGATTAGGGAAAGTTTGTGGCCTATGGAAAGAGTATAGAGGCTAGGAGTCAGAAGCCATAGATCTGAGTCCAGCTCTACCAACTAACCAGCTCTGTAAGTCCGGGCAGTCTATCCTTCTGAGCTTCAAATTCTTTACCATTAAATGGAAACCCTGCTATTTCCTCTGGGGCTATTGTGGGGATCTCATGAGCTTTTACAAAGTGCACAATATGGTATAACTATAAGGGACAATGACCACAGTACAATTCTATAGCATGGAGACAGCTTCGCGCCTGAAGGAGAAAGTATTTCATTCCTAGGGTCTCATTTTCAGACCCTCAGGTCATCCCGGCTTCTTCAAGTTCATAGTTGCCACAATATGAGTTGGAAGCATTAGATTTCAAGGCTTCATTCCTTAGTGGAGGTTGAGGGAAGGGCTGCAGGTATGGTTTGCTCCAGCCACTAAGCTGGTACTCAGGAATGGGAGGAAGACTGGTTTCTATAGTCCTCTGTAAGATTCTAGTTCATGACATCTGATTTTTGTATCAAACAGAGGATGTTGTCTTTATGAGTAACCACGCTGAGAGAGAGGAGTACATTCAGGAAGATGCTGGCATCATCTATGTGGGGAACATGAATCGAATTGGCATGGTTGGCTGGAACTTCGGACAGGTACAAGGGTCATAAGGAGGCTGGGGATACTGTTCTTATTACCCAAGAAGCTCTGTGGCTGGCCCTGCAGAGAGGTGGAAGTTCCCAACTCTATTTGCCTGCCCTTCTATTCATTCACTTACTCATTCCGAAGATATTTACTGACCACCTACTATGTGCCAGGCCCCAGCTGCACACTTCTGCACCCAGAAGAGAGATAAGACACATTTTCTATCTTTGAGGGGCTCACCCTCTAGTGGACAAAACAAATATATAACTAAATCAATACAATGGGGTTTTTACTGGTACCATGATACACAGATGAGGATAAGGCCTAGAAGAGCCACTTGGGACAATAGTGTACTTTCTGTTATTCTTTCCATGTAAGAATATGACAGAACTTCCCTGGTAGGAGCATTTGGCCTCTCAAAGCCATAGCTTCCCGGTCCTTCATTACTGTGACCTCCCCATCTGAGTCCACAGAGCTCCTAGGAAACATTCGGGGATTCCCTCTACCTCTCCTTCTTTCCAGCATATAAGTGAAGATATTAGGGTGGGTGGGGTGCCTTGGATATCCAGGAGGGGATGGGCAGAGCATGGGCCTCCAGATCCCGATCTGTAGTCAACCAGAGCAAGTCAGCTATATATTTTATATGTTGGAATTTTTCGGCCAAGTTTCACTGGAAGGAAGAAAAAAGAAAAAAAAAAATGTGTAAGGGCATGCAGTGCACCTCAAGGTGGAAGGGAGGCTAATTTTGATGGCGTGGTCTGGAAAAGCCTCTCTTTTAGTCAGAACTTTTAATCAGAAACCTGAGGGAGGGCAAGGGTGTTAAATAGATGTCTTGGGGAAAAGCATCGGAGGCAGAAGGAACAGCACGTGCAAAGACCCTAAGGCAAGAGAAAGCGGAGCCTTCTCCATTTGAGAAGAGGTGACTAAAAATAAGACTTATTTTGGGAAAATGGCTTCAAAATCTTCTTTTAGTGGGATATTTTATCTTTATGATTGGTTTCCCAGAAGTCTAAATAATATGCTCAAGACCATAGAGTCAGATGGAAACTTTGAGATGAGCTTGACCTGATCCCCTGTTTATACAGACAGAGAAATCAAGGACCAGGCAGGCTAAGAGATTTGCTCCCAAGGCCACGACAGTGAGGGAGTCTCCTTCAGTTTAGGGACCCTGACAAAGGGCCTGGTGGGTAGCCAGGGCTCTGGCTGAGTTTGCGGGTTAGAGGCTGGGCCGCTACTCCTCGGGAGCTCTCTGTCCTGGGGGCCACAGAGTGGAAGGCCCCAGGTCGTTCCTGTGGTTCTCGGCCGCGTAGCTCCTGTACCCTTAATTAGCCAACACTCCATGTCATTTCTTTCACCATCACCTATGGTCCCATTCTGAACAGTTCGAACAAGGCATTCTGAACATTTGCCTCTCGATCCTGGATCACAGCCTGTATTTCCGCCGTGACCCTACTACTGATGTGGCCCGCAGAAATGACCCCAAATACGTCGGCCGAGTGCTCAGTGCAATGGTGAGTGACAGGAAAACCATAATAACCAGTTGTTACCGTAGATCGAACTCAACCACGGGTTAGGTACATGTGTTCCTTACATATGTCATCTCATGGAAGCCTCACAAAATATGGTTGGTGGTTATGACCATCCCACTTTGCACACACAGAACATGAGACTCCTCTAAATTAAAGCACTTGCCTCAGACCCCTGGTGAGTGAACGGCAGAGGCCGAACTGGACCCAGGTCTGCCCGGCTTCAAGGCCCTGTCCCCTCTATCTTGAGGCCTTTCTCAGATGATAAGGGAACTTGCCCTTTTGGTGTCTCCCAGGCTAGGAGGATACAAAGCTGAAACTCTGCTCCATCACTGGGCCTCCTGGGGAAAACGGTAAGTTCCCAAGTGAGCCTGAGGTATTAACCTCCTTTGCTTTGATCCCTGCCCTCCACAGCAGAGTGTTCAGATGTCAGCCTGGGCCACAGCAGGCCGGCCCACTCAGCATCTAGATGGGGAACCCCGAGCAGCTGAAGGGACTGGCTCACAACACACGGCCTCTGAGTCAAACCAGAACAAGTCCTCCAAATGCCTGCCCAGGGCCTCTTGCAGTCACTCAGTCCTTTCACGTGAGACCTGCCCCCTCCCCCAACACACACACACACACACACACACACACACACACACACACACACACACACACACACACACACACACACACACACACACACACACACACACACACACACACACACACACACACCCTGGGTCCTGGAGGAGTCTATCTCTCACTACTGAGTGTGTTGACAAGGCCTCCCTCAGAAAGTGTCCAAACATGGTCGCCACCTGCTCAAAAGTTATAAATTAAAAAGCGGAAAGCTGAAGAGTTCTTGAAATTTAAGCCTCTGAAACTCATGGCCCAGAAGTGTCTAACTTTTTTGTTATTATTAATGGCTTAGGCCTTTCTCCCTCTCTTTCCTTTTAGCATATCTGAGTTAACGAGCTAGTTAGGTTGCTAGACATGGGAGCAATCTTCTGACTGCTGAATAACCAGAGGGCTTCCTGCAAGAGGGGAGGCTGACACCGGGCTGGCAGGAAACGGAGTGAGGGTGAGGCCCAGGGGGTGTGGGGGCCACAGAGGCAGCGGATAAGAACCCGGGAAGCGGGGTCTGGGCTGACCCTTGCAAATGGAGTGGCCTGGGAGAGGTGGGTTGGAGCTGAGGCCGAGGTCAAGGAAGACTGAGCCTCATAGGCCCAGGAGAGGGTGGGGGAGGCCAGCCGGCTCCAGCAGCTGCTGACTCACTTTGACCCTGGGGACAAACCAGGTTATCTCAGTGCCAAGTTCCTCAGCTGCACCTCCCTGCGCTCTCTCCAGGCCTCCTGATCGGGCCGGGCCTTGAGCTAATTACGGCCTGTATGGATGGGGCTTTGAAATGCTCAGCTTTCAGCCAGAGATGACCCCGCTGATTACCACTTTGGTGGCTGGAGCACCTCTGACTCAGGAGATGGGATGGGCTACATAATCTTCCATTGTGGAGAAGGCCCGTCTTGCCTGATTCTGTGATTATAGCCCAGGCCTTGCTGGAAGTGGGGGGAGGAGCGCACCCTTCCTGCGGAGGGGCTGGGGAAGACTGGCCTGGCCTGTGCTGGGCAAGGATCCTTCTGTGTCCAGACTCTGTTCTCATTGGCCCCACAAAGACAGGGAGCAGGGCTCAGGGCCTCTCACCGGGCGGTTGGGGTCAATCAATGCTGGTCCAAGTTTCATGAACTCTGAACACTCGGCTCCTGGAAGCCCATTTGTTTCTAACTTTCCCTATTTGGGAAGGAAGGTGAAGAACAAAGGCCCAGAGAGGTGAGCTGACCGGCCCACCGTCACCCAGCTGACAAGTGGCAACGTTAGGCTTAGAACCTAGTTTCTCCTTTCTTTCTCTTCTAACTTTTAATTGTGACAAAGCTCAGACCTTCACAAAAATAGAGGAAACAGTAAAACGATCTCCCAGGTACCCACCACCAGCTTTTATGGTCCCCTTCTCAAGGCCAGTCTGGTTTCAGGGCTGACCCCCTCCTTTACAGAGTATTCGATAAATCACAGACATTATATCACTTCATCTGTAAATATTACAATATGTGTCTCTAAAAGACAATGAAACTCAGGTCTCCTGATTCCTAATCCGGTGCCTGTTCACACTGCATCCTGCCTGTGCTGCTTATACAAGAATCAGGCCTTCATTTGAAAGAATGAGTGAGTGAGTGAATGAATGAATGAATGAATAGCAATATTCCATCTTCATGCATTCTAAGAAGTTAGCTGCTAAAGTTCTAAGGCACCCTTTCAGAAGATCAGTATCCCCAAATTGAGTTTCAAAACATGGACTCCCAAGTCAGACATCAACGACAGCCCATGAGTCCTGGCAAGAAATCACCGTCAGGCTGGCCTACGGACCCTGCCTTGCCCCTGACAAGCCATGGAGCCTCAGGTTACCCTGTGAGCCTGCTCACGGGATTGATAGATGGGTTAGGGGCAATCGATAATGGCCCATTAAGCAAAACAGTTTTAAATTAATAAACTGTTCAAGACCCCTAGAGGATCATTATTACCATTATCATCCCCAAATCACCCAGGCAGACACGGAAAATCCACTTGACATCTCCCTGGTTTCCCTCCTCATCTCCCCACCTTGTCCCCTGAACTCTCCGCTGATCTGGGGCTCCCTCTGCTCAGGTCAATGGCAATGATGACAATGGCGTGATCTCTGGGAATTGGAGTGGCAACTACACGGGTGGACTGGACCCACGGAACTGGAATGGCAGCGTGGAGATCCTCAAGGAATGGAAAAAATCGGGCTTCCGGCCAGTCCGATATGGCCAGTGCTGGGTCTTTGCTGGGACCCTCAACACAGGTACTCGGGGACGGTGGGCAACCATGGGGGGTGGGGGTGGGCCCAAGGTGCCATTTCCGCTGCAGCCTGGGTCCTCATTCTGCTCCTTGACTTGCAGTGCTGAGGTGTTTCGGGATTCCCTCCCGGGTGGTCACCAACTTCAACTCAGCTCATGACACAGACCGCAACCTCAGTGTGGACGTGTACTATGACCCCTACGGGAGGCCCATAGACAAAGGCAGTGATAGCGTGTGGTGAGTAGCTGACCCTTTCTGAGCACCGAACCTGAGCGGCTTCTTACTCCCCCCCTCCCCCCGTCCCCCAGGTCCTGGGACCCTGGTCCAAACAGGAGCTGGGAGGCAAGTAACACGTGAGCGCAAGCTTTAGAATGGGAATGTTGCCCATGCTGATGTGACCTCTCGTAAGACCCAAAACCAAAAACAATGCTTCCCTGGGCTCTGCGAAGTCTGGGTGTCCACTGTCTCACCTTTGAATGAAGGGTCCAATACCAGTGACTCACGGGCTCTGGGCAACTGCTCTGAATTTAGAGGGTCCGCTAGACCCTAAGCTACTTTAGAATCTTGACTTTCCGGTACCAAATATAAATTTATCTTGTTTCAGGCAACCCATATGACTTATAGGCTGACTTAAAGGAAAGCGGTGCATTTTCTCTTATGCATGTGGACCTTTTATGCACCTTGATTGATAGAATAAAAAGTCAGTTTATGCTGGATTTCAACTGAAAAGAGGAAGCCGTGTGTGTAATTGAACATATATATGTCTAACCGTAAATATGCCACGTGCACATGTATCTTTATGCACATATATACATGTAATGTCTAATGGGTGGCACCTGGAAGTCGTATAAAATTTATAGACATGTATCTATAACTTCATATAGTAGTATATATACATAAAATAAATATTTTTTTAAGATTTTATTTATTTATTTGAGAGAGAGAGAGCAGGGTGAAGGGCAGAGGGAGAAGCAGACTTCCCGCTGAGCAGGGAGCCCGATGCGGGACTCGATCCTGGGACTCCAGGATCATGACCTGAGCTGAAGGCAGACACTTAACCGACTGAGCCACCCAGGCGCCCTAAAATAAATATTATTACAGCTATTTGAGATCATACTATATGCCAAGTTATTACCAAGTGGTAACTGACAATGATTCTGTCTATCTCTGCATGTACATATAGATATCTATGTGCCTATATATGCAAAGAAGCACGTGCATATATGCCAACAATCTATTATTTTTAATCCATTTCCAAGGACACCCCCTCTCTCACACACACACACACACAAACACACAATCACTCACACGCATATAGGGCTAAATAACCTGATAGCTGTTGCCATCTTATTTCCAGGTGTTCAATTCTGAGATAGTCTGTAGAAGAGAGCTCCTATTACTTCATATTCCCAGAATAAGGAGGTCCAACTTTTCTGAAATGTGCTTACTGTAACCAGTTGAATAAAGTCAAAGAAATATGAACGGAAAAAGGTGTTAAAACAAGTCAACAACAACCCCACACTAACATTGGAACTGAGTAAGATAAATATCCCCTCACCTCCGAAGGAGAGTAAGGCTTACGTAATTCACCCGAGGTCACGTGGCTTCTAGGCTGTAATGAGGAAGAGAAGGCTCATTTCAGGATGTTCTTTCCAGATCTGCACACATACAACTTTCTGTCTAATGACATTGCTGCGTTAGCAAGATGTTGTTTCCCAACTACTCATAAATGAGTTTTTTTTTTTTCCTCCTCCCTGTTTTTTTCTTTTGTTGTTGTGTCCCAAATCGCTGCAACCTGTTTTACACCGCTGGGTGTAAAATGCCATTCCTGGCCTTGGTTTCCTTCACAAGAGGAGATGATTTGTCCAACATCATCTGGGAAGGGAAATCCCTTTGGGCGTACCCCTTCTGGGATTATCCTCCGTGCTAGGATGCGCAGAGGGACCAGAAAGCTGGAGAGTCAGTCCTCTACTGAAAGCATTCTGGTGCTGTTGGAAGACAGGGGATGGAGGAGCCATTAGTCGAGGATGTTTAGCAACCTCGGGAGGTGCATCAGACGGTAAGCCCCATGGGAGCTCAGGGAAGGAGTCACCAAGGAAGGCTTCCTGGGAGCAGAAATGCGGGGCTTTTAAGCTGAATTTGGAATTAGGACTCAGATCTCTTGGTTACTGGTTCACACTACCACCCCACATTAGCTTCATAATTCATTCCAAATATAATTATCTTGGGACAAGTATGGGCCCGCAGTGTCTCCACTGTCATTTTTTTGGCTTCGTTGGAGGATGTCAGGCCCCAAAGCTCTGATTTTTGCTGGGGGTCTCCTCCTCTCTTACCCTCTCCCCCCCACCTCCCCCCCGCCACCAGGCTTTCTGGTGAAATCAGTGGCAACCAGTGGTCCCTCCCCAAGCTGCTGCCTACCAGCTGCAGCTGGAGAACCAGCACTGGATGGAATGAGGTCAGGGAGCCCTGAGTCCTGGTTCCAGCCCCACCACCATCTTGCTCCAGGGCTTGTGTAAGCCACCTCATCTTTCTGGTTCCAAGTTTCTCCTCAGGGAAATATAAGGGTTGGCCCAGAACTAGGTGTTCACTTCAGTCTCTTACTGGCTTTAATTTTTTTGATCCCCACCCTCCTCTTTGTATGAGAGCTACCCTTCCCAGGGGACCGATAGAGACCCTTCTGCATAGATCCCACCCAGGCGGAGATAAACCACGAGTCACTCTCTGCCTGGAGTGACTTCCCCAGCCTATTATTAAAGGACAATTTGGGTTTGGACAGAAACACTTCGATCTGAATCTCTGTGTGTTGCACATGTTGGAAGCTTTTAGAAGCTTGCCCAGATTTGCCTAAAGTAATAGAAAGTAGGGATCAAGTGAGAGTAAGCCTCTGAAAGTTCTTGATAATAACGGCAGGAGCAAATAGTTTGCTGAGCAATTGCTGTGTACCAGGCACTTACTCTTCAGAAACAATGAGGTAGGCACTATTATCATCATCCCATTTTACACTTGAGGAAATTGATGCCCAGAGTCACTCACCCAAGGGCACACAGCCAGCAAATGGTGGAGATGGGATTTGAACCCAGGCAGTTTTGTAAACTATAAAGCACCAGAGAGATGCCAGAGAACCTTGTTATTACTCCTGATTAATGTTACCTTGAGCAACCGAACATTGCTCACCTTGAGATTTTCCTGGTTGGCTGGACACCAACCAGAGCTGTGGTGAGGTTGGGTGCTGTCCAGCCCGTGCAGATGGAGAAGCTGGGCTCTTTGGTTCACACCTCGGCAGCAGATGTCACTTCTCTGTAAAACTAAACGCTACCTCACAGGCTCAGTGAGGAGAAATGACTTACCAAAGTCAAACTGTGAATTCGTGTCCAAGCTAGGGGTAAAATGCAGAGTCTTGCCAACAGGACTCTCCCAAGTCAGACAACCTTAGGACTTGGGGAGGGACCTGCTGATTTCATGAATTTAGAAAACGAAGCCCCGGAGAGAAATTAGAGAGATATTTTGGCTCTCTAATAAGTGTATGACTTTATATAAGTTTCTTAACTTTTTTGTGCCTCGGTTTCCCATCTGTAAAATGAAGGACTAGATCAGGGGACCTCAGCAATTTCTTCTAGATCTCCTTTCCTTAAATCACATTCACTGCATCCCCTGGAGCACATTTTCTTCTTAACCATTCAGCTCATGCCAGTGGTTTGGCTTAAGAGGCACAAGCCTCTGGAGTGTTCGCTTCTTGAGAATCAGGTTGCTTTGGGGTGTGGGCGGGGACCTTAGTTTGGGATGCTGCTTCTCCACGGTTCCCTTCTGAGTCACTGTAAAGGAGGACTCTGGGACCTTGATCAGTCACTAAGCAGTAGGCAAAATGATTTGGAACAGTAGGACCACGGTTATCTTTACCTTGACATTTCTGGCTTGTTTTTTTCTTTTTTTTTTTTTTTTAAGATTTTATTTATTTATTTGACAGGGAGAGACACAGCGAGAGAGGGAACACAAGCAGGGAGAGTGGGAGAGGGAGAAACGGGCTTCCGGCGGAGCAGGGAGCCCAATGCGGGGCTCGATCCCAGGACCCCGGGATCATGACCCGAGCCGAAGGCAGACGCTTAACGACCGAGCCATCCAGGCGTCCCTGGCTTGTTTTTTACTTAATTCGTTTCACTTGATTCCCCGATTTCTAGAGTCACAGAGCTGACTACTTGTAGACTTTCTATAGTCCTAGCAGGCACGTGGAGATTGCCCTGCCCTGTCACAGAGAGGTGGAGTTGGCTAGTTCTGGGGAAGAGCTGTTGGCAACCACACCCCAGCGGGTGCTCCTGGCTCCTGATGCAATCTCTCCATGGCAACCAGCCCCCACTAGTACTTAGCCGCCCCAGTGTACCTCGCTCAGACCTGCAGCAAGGAAGCCAGCTCCAAGAGTGGGTCGGGCTCCAGAAAACATGATTAAGTATGTACCGTGTGCTAGACCCTGCCCTGGGCACTGGGCACCAAGGGTGGGGGAGATGCAGGAACTAGGCCAGAGGAGCTCACAGCTGCATAAGAAGACAGGCAATTATGGAGTAGAAAAAGTGAAATAACTGAGTTATGTGCAAGATTCTGAGATAGCACAAACATATGGTTGGCACTCTTCCAGCAGGAAAAGACTTTTTGGAGGAGGCAGTATCTGGGCTGCATTTGGAAGGACAAATAGTTTGCCAGTGGAAGGGGTAGGAGTTTGGAGGTCACTTTCTAGACAGGGCCTCCTGACCCCATGAATTCACAGGTAAGCATAACTCAGATGGTGTCTTTAGGGCAGTGGCTTATAAACTTCCAAAATTACATTAGAATTGACTTAGGTGGAGGGAGATAGGGGAATCCACATCTTTTAGTAAATGCCTCAGGTAGTTCTGATACCTACAGTGCGTCCTTTTGTTGAGCTCCGCCTCCTGAAACCGCTCAAGACAAAACAGAGCCCAAGGTTGGGAGGTGGGAGAGAGCATGCATACAATCAGAAACAACCAGAATTTCCATGATGGTGCCCTTGGACATTTGGAAAAGCACGTGCATCTCAAGTAACTGTGAGTAAAGCTGACTTCCAAATGAGGGAGGGACCAAGAGTATCTGTTATCTACTCCGTCTTAAATTCCCGCCTTGCAAGTAAGTATGAAAACACAGCTACTTACCAATTTTGTTACCAATCCACCCTTCCCCTAGGGTTCTCTGCCAGGAACTAGATGAACGTGAAACTGCTCTCGTCCCTGTCTTGTCTCTTGATCACGTTCTCACACTCCATGCTTTCTCCTGGGCGAATTCTCACTGATCATGAAGACCCACTCAAAAAGACATTTTGTGGGTCTTCCTAGGGATAGTTCTAAAGAGAGTGTGCACAAGTGGGGGTTGTGGGGGAGGGGCAGAGGGCGAGGGAGAGAGAGAGCCCCCGACACCAGGCTCCATCTCACGACCCCGAAATCTGAGCCAAAATCAAGAGTCCGATGCTTAACCGACTGAGCCACCTAGGCACCCCGCCTAGCGATAATTTTTTATGATGACCTCCCCCCTCACAACTATAGGGAATAAAATCATCTGTAATCCTATTGTTCACATACTTTTAATATTTGATAGTTTTCCAGTCAATCTTTTCTCCATCAGTTGCTGTCATTTATGGAATTGGGATTACACATTTTACAAGGCATGGGTACAAGACAAAGTATATAATAGGTGCATCCTACCTCTTCCCACACCTGGAAACCAACTTTGCAGTTTTAAATCATGTGTTTTTGCCAAAACGCTATATTTTGAGCATTTTCCCTATGTCATTAAATAATCATCAAAAATAAGATTTTAAGTGCATCGTATTCCCTTGTATGGTTGAACCATTATTTCTTTTCCTACTGTGACTATTACCATTCCCTATTCCCCTTCTTTTCCCTGTTATATATAACACAGTCATGGGCATTTGTATATGCAAATCTTGAACACATCTGCCATTAGTCCTGTAAGAAAGATTCCTAGAAATGGTATGTCCTGGGTTAAAGGGAATGAGCATTTTAAAGGCTTATGACAGCTGTCACTGTTGCCTTCCAGAAAGATTGTGATCACCTGTGTTTCATTTTAGTAGTAAATAAGAGTACTCTTTTTCTCTATTCATATCGTTGGTTGGTATTATTCTTAATCATCTATTCACCTCTTAGGGCCTAGTCCCCTTCTGCCTTGTTTCGGAGCCGACTTTTTTATATCTCCCCTTGTTCCCTGAAGGACTAGCAGGGTCAGGTTGTACCCCATAAGTACTTAGGGGGCACTTCCAACCCTCCAGTAGCTGTAGAGTTTACAACTCCCCCATGTACATAGATCCCATCTGGCCCCACATGAAGCTTCTTCCAAACATGCAAAATGAAAACACTTCTTTCCTGATTATAAAATAATAAAAAGTAGGAGCGCCTGGGTGGCGCAGTCGGTTAAGCATCCAACTCTTGGTTTCAGCTCGGGTCGTGATCTCGGGGTCCTGGGATCAAGACCCACAGCGGCCTCCATACTCAGCAGGGGGAGTCTGCTTGAAGAGTCTCTTCCTCTGCCCCTCCCCTACCCACTCGCGTGCATGCGCGTGCTCTCTCTAATCTTTTAAAATAATAATAGCAATAAATAAGTAAGAAGAGTCATTAATAATATAACTATCCAAAGGAAAATGCAAATAACATTTTGAGATAGATCCTCCCAGACATTTCATTCCGTTTATAGTCACACATATTCGATGTATGTGTGTTGTGTTTTAATTACCCAAATAGGATCAAGTTAAACAGTCTATTTTATGATTTCTTAAATCTTTCAATGCCGATAAATAAAAATTTAGAGAGACAGTATCGTTTGGTGGTTAAAATCATGGACCCTGCACCATTTCTTACTTGATATGCTTTAGACATCCTGCCATGTAGGTGCTAGATTGATTTTGCTCTTTCTTCTGGACAGCTCCGTGATGCTGTTGCAAGGCTGTACCACAATTTCCTGACAATTTCCCTGTTGGTGGATTTTTCCCCCATTATTTTTGCTCTTACAAACAATGCTACCATGAACATCTTCCCATGTATACCTGTGTACACTCACGTGGATTATTTTATAGGAGAAATGCCTAGAAGTGAAATCACTGGCTCAGTGGGTACGTAGATTTTTAAAGGTTTTTCATACCCATTGCCAAATGGCCCTCCCTAAATATCACACCAGTTTCAACTCCTACCAGTGGGCTCTGACTGTGCTTGTTTTCCTGCACCTGGAAATGAGTATCACACAATTCTGTGTATCATCCTGGGCTTTCATCTTTGTCATCTTATGAGTGTAATAGTATCTCTTTGTCACTTTAATTTCCTTTTCATGGTAGTGAGATCAAAACTATTTTCATGCGGTCAGTGATCACTTGTATTTCTTATAAAAATTGCCTGCCCCCGTCCTTTACTGGTGTGTTTCACTTGTTCTTTTGTGTGTCGTTCTTATTGACTTGTAAGTACTTTATAATATTAATTACAATAAATCTCTGCCTATACATATGTTATATATATCTTCTCTATTTTATTGATTTTTTTCCAATCATTTTTCTCTTCCTTCTTCAGCTTGGGCAATTCCTCCTGGTCTGTCTTCAAGTTGACAGAACTTTTCCTCCCTCCTCTTGATTCTAAGCCCATCCACTGAATTATTTCATTTAAGATAAGGGTGTGTTTTTTTTTTCCAGTTGCAAATTTCCATTTGGTTCTTCTTTCATCTTTTCTCTTGCTCTGCTAAGAGTTCCTCTCTTTTCACTTGTTGTTGCCCTGTTTTCCCTTATTTCATTGAGCTTAGTTATAACAGCTGCTCTAAAGACCTTGTTCAATCATTCCAGTATCTGGACTATTTTAAGGTTACCCTGTTGGTTGTCTTTTCCCTTGAAGGATAGATCCCGTTTTTCTGGTTCTCCGTACATTGAGTCATTTGGGTCCGTATCCTGGGCATTGGGTATGTCGGGATTCTATTAGTTTATTTCAACAGGCTGCCTGCGGTGGACCCGGACTGAGAGCCGGCAACAACTCAAATCTCAGCTCAGCTTCTTTTATCGTCAGCCAGACTGCTTGTCTGTATACGTGCATGGGTCAGAGTCGCTCAGAGACTCAGGCAGAGTTTATGAACTAATCTGGGATCTTCTTTCTCTGACTCCTTCCTTTCCAGAGCCTCCCCTTCATGCTCTAGTGGCCCCGGTTGACCTGGGCTGTTTCTTGGCTCCTCAGGTCAGAAAAATGTGAGTTGTCTGTTACAGTTTCTACTGCCCTGCACCTCACCCCAACTGTGGCCTGTCCTTAGGGCCAAGTGACCAAAAGTGCAATTTGCCCCATGCTGGCTCCTTCCTCCAAGTTTTGACTCCTTTCCAAAATCCTTCTGTTTTGTTCACTCTCAAGTAGTTGTCTTATGTTTTTGTTTGTTTGTTTTTTGTTTTGTTTTGTTTTGTTTTGGAGTTGATTGTTATCTGCAGAAGGGACCATCTCTTATGAGCTTACTCTTCCATAGAGGAAACAGAATTACAGTCTGGTTGGTTGGTTGGTATATGCAAGTTTAATATTTTCACCTAGCCAAATTTATCAGTCATTTTCTTTATGGTTTCTGAGTTGGTACTCTGCGTTAAACTATCTTCTCCACCTCCTGAGTATAAAAAAAAAATTTGTTTTCACGTTGGATGGAACTTGGGTTCACGTCGGACTCACAGCTTCTGGTTGGATCAAAGCCGCCAGAACCAGGGCTAATGCAGTTGCACGGGGTGTGCAAAGGAGGACCAGATCGAGAGCACAGAACCACAGGACGGAATGACTAAGACCAGCTAATCGGCTATCCCTGGAGATGTGACTGAGACGTGCAGATTGGGAGACCAGGGGACGCCTTTGATGAAGAACATTTTAGGACTGGTGTATGTCATTCTTCGATCCACACCTCAGCCCAGAAGCAGGTGGCTCTTAGCCAGAGCCAGGTCCTCCTCGCTGTAGCTCCATCCATTCTCAGTCGATGGGAGACACAGAGGTGTACCCCAGCAGGACGCACATGAGAAAGCCGTGTGGGTTTGTTTGCCAGCTTGGTTGCCGGCTCTCACCTGGAGCCGTTCTTCTCCTCAGAAAGGCAGTAGAACCGTCATGGTCAAGGACCCAGGTTTGGGGGTTAGGCCTACCTGGGTCCAAACTTTGACTCTGCCATCGCAAGCTGCTTAACTTCTCTGAGCCTCAGTTTCCCTTTTTATGAGATCGGCAGAAAAATGGTACCTGTTTCATAGTGCTTTGAGGACTTGCGAGAGACAGAGCTTGGCAAGGTTTAGCACTGTAGCTCGGGCAGGATAGCCTCACTCGATGATGAGTGGGGGGTGCTGCACTGTTCAGCCAGAGACGTGGTATTTTGTCACCTACGGCTGTGTGGCCCTGGGCAAGCTCTGCAGTCTGGTTCTGTCTGCAGGAATTTCCACGTCTGGAATGAAGGCTGGTTTGTGCGGACTGACCTGGACCCCTCGTACAACGGATGGCAGGTTCTGGACGCCACCCCCCAGGAGAGGAGCCAAGGTAACCCTCTACTGGCCCCGCTGACCACCCCCTTCTCTGGGTTTCACTCTCTGTCCTGGCCTCTCGATCCTTTACGGTAGCGGACAGCGGCTCTCCATCTCTGGAAGTCACGACAGAATTAAGCCAAAAATATTTTCAGAGTAGACTTCTCATCCTAATTTTGCCTGGCTCAGGCTGCTATCTAAGTGAGTGGCTTCCCCGCGCCCACATGACTGTTGTCCCTGCTGTGGCGACCCTGGCACGTGCCAGGCAACAAGGGAAGGAAACCGCGATCTGCCAACAGTGATTTCCCCACACCGCCTCTGGTAGCCTGTGTCTCCCAGCACAGACACCATCTGGTCCCCGTTGCCCAGGGATTTAGCCCAAATTCCCTCGCTCGGCTGGAGGTCTCTGATCATGACCCCCGGCACCTCTGTCCCATCCACGGCATCCTTCTGCCAAACCAAACTCTCCTTCGTGCAGTCTGGCCCCCTCCCTCTCCCTGTGCCCAGGGCTTCTGCTCCCACTTCTGGCCACTCCCTTCCGAGCTTGGGTCCCAGACACTCCAGGAAGTTTTCTTTCCCCTCTTATGACCTCCAGGGAGTAACTTGTTTGCTACCTTCATTTTGAATTGTTTCTCTCAAACTTAAAAAAAAAAAAAAATTATGGGGCACCTAGGTGGCTCAGTCAGTGAGGCGTCCAACTTTTGATTTCAGCTCAGGTCTTGATCTCAGGGCCATGAGTTCGAGCCCAGTGTTGGGCTCCACACTGGGTGAGGGGCCTACTTTAAAAAAAAAAATTAATTATAAAAGTAATATGTGCACATGGTTAAAAAAATTTCAAACCATTCTAAAAAGATTCACAATAAAAGCTAAGTCATACCTCCCTACCCTAACCCCACCCCTCTACCAGAAGCAATAAGCATTACTGGATTTGGGGTGGGGGGTAACCTTCCAAATATTTTCCAGGCCTCTGGATTTCACACTTTTCACTGCAACCCATTAATGGTTATAAAATCAAGTTAGTGAGTTGTGACTAACATTTTAAGAAATGAAGTAGAGGGGTGCCTGGGTGGCTCAGTCATTAAGGTCTGCCTTCGGCTCAGGTCATGATCCCAGGGTCCTGGGATCGAGTCCCGCATCGGGCTCCCCGCTCAGCGGGAAGCCTGCTTCTCCCTCTCCCACTCCCCCTGCTCGTGTTCCCTCTCTCGCTGTGTCCCTCTCTGTCAGATAAATAAAATCTTAAAAAAAAAAAGAAGTAGAATGGGGTGCCTGACTGGCTCTGTCGATAGAGCGTGTGACTCTTGATCTCGGGATTGTGAGTTTGAGCCCCACAGTGGGTGTGGAAATTACTTAAAAATAAATCTTTTAGAAACAAAAGAAAGAAATGAAGCGAAATGGCATGGAAAGTGGGGTTAGAGGAAAAGAAAAAATCTCAGGGTGCACTGGACACAATAAGAACAAGTATTGTCCTGTAAAACTTTTGTCTTAGGACTATCTATGTGCCATAATATAGAGATCGTGGCAAAAAAAAAAAAGGTTGAAAGTCACTCTTCCAGGCATATAAAAGTGCACGTATGTGGTTTTTTGGGTTTTTCTGGGGTTTTGTTTTGTTTTGTTTTTAGGGGAGGGGGAAGGGAGAATCTTAAGCAGGCTCTATGTTCAGCGCGGAGCCTGACATGAGGCTTGATCTCACAACCCCGAGATCATGACCTAAACCAAAATCAAGAGTTGGACGCTTAACTGACTGAGCCACCCAGGTGCCCCATATGTGTCTTTTTTGTCTATTTGTCTTGTAAACACAAACAGAATAACCCCCTTCTTTCTATTCTGCTGCACCTTACTTTTTTCAGCTGGGCACTTCGTGAATGAAACTCTATCTATTTCTACATCTATACATCTGTCTACATGTCTATGCATCTATCTGACCTACCTGTGCCAAGTGCTAGAAGAGGAAGGTGATAGACAGGGCTTGGGAGCTCAGAGGAGCAAGACTCCTATGGGCTGGGTTTAGGGAATACTTCCAGGAATAAGGAATGAGGGATTTGGAAGGATGATTTGTAGGGGTAGAAAAGAGGCAGCCATGAGCACAAGAGGTAAGAAAGGAGACAGCCCAAGGGTGGTGGATCAGCATCCACCACGCACCCGCGGAGGGCAGGACGGGGCCAGTCTTCTGCAGAAGAACACTCTGTGCGGGGTGCCATGCAGAAGATAACAGGAGGGTCCATGCTGAGTGCCATATGAGGGGGGCAGGCAGCCGGGGCTGAAGGGGTACTGGGGGGAGAGGCAGGGAAGTGGTGTCGCTGGGGTGGCTCCTAGAGGACAGGTGCCAGGGTGGGCTGTGGCACCTGGCTTTGGCATGCACGCAGTCTCTGTACCTCACTACCAGGGGTGTTCCAGTGCGGCCCCGCTTCTGTTGCTGCCGTCCGAGAGGGCGATGTGAACCTGGACTTCGACATGCCCTTCATCTTTGCGGAGGTAAACGCCGACCGCATCACCTGGATCTATGACGTCTACAACAACACTCAGAAGCAGAATGCCTCGGACACTCACAGCATTGGCAGGTACATCAGCACCAAGGCGGTGGGCAGCAACTCTCGCATGGACATCACGGAGAAGTACAAGTATCCAGAAGGTAGGGAGGGCACTGGTGGGGCTGTGCTACCCGGGGCTTGATGATGGGAAGACAGCTTTGAGGGTGGAGAAGGGAAAATCCTTCATACTCCTTCTGTGTTCTCTGCGCGTTCTGCCTGAATGGTAGGACTGCTCCCTGGCACCTAACGTCCAGCTCTGCAGACTATTTCCAGTGGGGACAGAACTGTCACAGGCAGATGCAGTGCCAGTGGAATTTTGCCACAGGACCCAGCAGCTGTCAGCCCAGCTCTTCTCCAGCTGTGTCCCTTTCCCACAACTGGGATGACAGCTCTGTGATTGGACATCAAAGGGAGAAACACGGCCCCCATGAGAGACTGCCCAGGGCTCTAGGAGAAATTTCTCAGTCGTCCTGCTCTCTGAGCCTCCAAGGAAGACAGGCAGGAAATACTATCTGAACAAAGAAATGGACAAAGACCCTGAAGAGGTGGGCCCATGCCTTGCATGCATCAGAGGCTCCCCAAGAAGCCTGAAGCACCCACATGAGTCACCGGGAAGGCTCATTTTTCTACAAAGCTGCCTCTCTGCAAATTACATTAGCTACTCTAGTTTGGAAGCTGCTCTCAGAGTCAGCAGCCTGTCTCGCTGGGGACTCTCCAGAATGACAAAGTTCCACGTATGAAGGTGACGTCCATTTGTAGAAACAGCCAAAAGTGAATGAACACTGGCTCTAGCAAGCCAGTCACTCCGTAACGCATCCCATGTCTCTTTCTAGTGTATTTAGAAATAGACACTTTGGTTGATCCTCACACAACACAGGTTCTGAGGGGCCAAGCAAAGTGCTCTCCTAAAGGCACCCAGAACACACCCTAAAGTGAACCCCAAAGCTCTCACTACTGCTGGTTGTTGGTGTCAGCTGCAGTTCATGAAAGAGAAAAGCTGGAGAAAGAGCTCAGGAGATGAGGTCTGACTCCAGGTCCAGGTGGGTAACCCCTCCGGGTAGTGGTACATGTGGACATTTGGAGGCATGGGCCTAGGGTCATGAGATTGGTGGCTTCAGGGTGGCCCCCAATCTGCCTCTGTAGGCCCTCCCATGGCTAGGGTCAGACAGCCCTTCTCTAGGTCAATACACACATACTGAGACCCACCCAAGTGCCCACTCCATGCTCAGCTCTGGGGAGGCAATGAGGGACGTAGCAGATGGGTCCCCTGCCCGCCCCACCCCCCAAGCTCACAGATGTAGGAGAAGTATTTTCAACACTGTTGCGATAGAGAAACAAGTGTAGGAGCCAGGGAACAAATAACCAGGGGCTGGAAGTCAACTCCAGTCCTACACTGATCAGGAGACCCCAAGGAGGAGTCTTAGGATCTCGGACCCCTTGCTTCCTCACCTGTAAAATGACAATAGCAATGCCTGTCTTCAGTAGGATTTAAATGAGCTGGTGTACAGAGAGTGCCAAGTGCAGGGCCTGGCACCGAGAGAGGACTTCTGAAATAGTGGTGATGCTTATCAACTCGGACATCTGCGGCATCACTGGAATAATGACCTCCCGAGGTGCCTTTTGAAGTGCACTGCTTACTGGGATAGATGTCTTGTGGGGGTCCTTCCCTTAGTGATATACCTTGATTGTGCTTATTGAGGGGCTCTGTCTGTCCCAGGCAAATCTCCTAAGCCACGGAGCGGGGCCAGGCCATGGCCAGGTTGGGGGTGGTTCCGGCAGGACTCTTGGCGATGCCCCAGTCTCTCTCTGCATGACAGCAGAGCTGGTCACCCTGCCTGTTGTTGCCCGTTCTCCTTACCTAGTGATGCCAGCTTGTCTGCGAGGGCCCCAGGGAGGAAAAGCTCATAAAGTGGGTTGCTAAGCATTTGCGCAATGGCAACACCAAAGGAGAAAACAGCAGCAGGAAGCTTAGTCTTGAGTCAACCCATCAGGTGACCTATATAGGTATCTAGGCTCTGAGCCTCATTGTGCAAACACGCCCACTTTGAGTTCTCCCGGGCACAGAAGGCTCAGCTCCCTGCACAGACATCAGCCCTGGGTGTGGACTTACAACTCTGCTGCAGGATGGGAAGGCACCAAAAAGAACCCAGCCCACCAGGAGCTATCAGCTTGGGTAATCTGGCTGCCTGCATCTTTTTCAGGAGGATGTTGGGGGGGGGGGGGGCGGGGAACCTTGGACTATGGGTGTAGACACCTGGGGGCTGCCCCCTCTCTGCCTCTAACCCCAAGATTAGACCAGTTGCTTGGACCAGTTGCTTCTTGTCGTTAGGACCTTACTTTTAACATGATGGGCTTGGATGAGTTGGCCTCTGAGGTCTCAGCCAGTTGTTACATGGAACTTACTGGAAAGGCTTCGCTAAGTTTTAAAGTGCTTATAATAAGTCATCTGGTGTCTTCAAAACTTCACGGTGGTTGGGGAAGATGGGGGCCCTAAGTATGGTCTGCAGGTATAAACATGGTAATTCTTCTCTGTGTATGTCTGCCCATGTTCCTGGAAGGTCAACACACCTTCTCCTTAATAGTAGATCTGTCTTCAGGTCAAGGCAGGGAGCCTTATGTGAACCATGTGGCCACCATGGGCCCAGAGGCTTGGAAGTGGTTACTCACCTTAGTGCCCAAAAGCCATGACTTTGAGGGTACACCATGGCCGTGCTCACATTCCACAGCCCTCACAATCTGAGTCAGAGTCAGAAAATCGGTCCTTTGTGTTTTTAAAACCTAAAGTCTCTCGACAACTTAAACCAGTCATAACTGGGACCAAACGAACAGTGGGGAGTTCTTTTTTGACAAGGGCAGAAGCTCCACTCTGTGACCTCGAAGGACCTTTAGAAACAAAGCAGAATAACATGGAAAAGTGGTTTGAAAAAAAAAATTTTTTAATGAAGCCAATTCTAAACCATAACCTTTTTTTGTTTTCGTTTTTTTTTTTTTGCTTATAATTTCATTCTAACCTTTTTTCCACTCAGTTTTTTTACTTGTGTTTAAAGGAGCTGTTTGTTCTCACAAGAGACCTTTTCTCCAAAAATAAAGAAATACATAAAACGAAGAAAAGGAAGAGGAAATCTAACCTAGTTAGCCTGAGCCAAATATCAGGCCATATGGTAACTTCGTACAGGTGCTGATAAAGTTTTCCCCACAGCTCGTTTGGACATGCAGAGCTGTCAGCGAGAGCGCACGGACCAGCTGGTCCGTGCGCCTCGCACTAAGGAGGATGAAATGGAGAGACCCGGAGAGCAGGGACACTTGCTTGGATCAGAATCCTTGCAGAGCCAACGAGTCCCAGGCTGCCACTCCGTCCCTGAGAAGCTTCCCTCTTTTCCCACCATGCAGGTTCCAGCCAGGAGAGACAAGTGTTTGAAAAGGCCTTGGGGAAACTTAAACCCCACGGGTCCTTTAGCGCCACGTCTGCGAGACACTTGGCAGGAGAGGAAAGGGAGCCCAGCATCTTGGGGAAGTTCAAGGTCACTGGCATATTGGAGGTGGGCAAAGAAGTCAACATGGCCTTGTTGCTCAAAAACCTGACAAGCGACATGAAGACGGTGACCGTGAACATGACGGCCTGGACCATTGTCTACAACGGCACGCTGGTACACGAGGTGTGGAAAGACTCCGTCACAATAGCCCTGGATCCCAAAGAAGGTAACTCATCCCGTGGTTTGTGGGGGACGCCACGCATCCAAGATGGCTGATGTTCTTTTGGGGTTGGAGAGTTCCTGTTGGAACGGATTCAGATAAGAGAGGAGCAGCGCACCATCGCTGTGGTTAAGCCATGGGTTTTGAAGGCTTGAAAGTTGTCATGGCGAACAGTGCTAATCAGGGTGGCGCCGACCAGAATCCTTCCACACCAGGGGGGAGGAAGGAGGGAGGCTTTGGCAGTTAATAGCCCCACTGCGATATCCCTTAGAGGTATATACCACTTCACTCAGCACGCAGGGTGCTTCCTTAGATCCTCTCTCGTTTGACCTACTAAAAAAGGCAGATTTCAGTATCACCTTTTACAGAGGCAGAAACTGAGGCTTGGAGAGATGGTGACTTGTTTAAGAGATTAAGTGTCATAGCTAGTAAGTGGCGAAAGCAGGGTCTTGGTCCTGGGTTTCCTAATGCTAAATCCAGGCCCACCCCTCATCTTCTAGATTCTACTTCTGCCACCCCTGCCCCAGGGACTCCCCACCCCCACCCCACAATGAATCACTTTTCAGGTTTGACCCCAGAAGGGCTGCAACATACAGCAAGGTCTTACACCCTTGTCCAGTGTTCGTCCCCTCATAGCTGCCAGGTGGGGAGTCTCCTGATTCCCCAGGGCAGTGATGCCTGAGAATTTGGGAGGAACAGAGACCCGTGGCTGCTGGGAAAGGAGCGAGGTGGAGCAGCAAAAGCCTGGCACTCTGGGAGGATTAGCATGCAGGTGTGCTCACACTGGCAAAATCCTCCACGCTGTTATGAAAAATTGAGCCTTACAAAGCAGATTAACAAGGGTGGGGTGACTCTTTGCTTCATATAAATAAAAACTGATTAATTGTACAGCCCATCTTGAAAGAGCTCTGTCTGTAGGGAAACTGAGATGTTTTACACCTGTCAGAAGGCAGCATCCCTAGCAACCTGGCTTCTGGCGGAGTTGTAGCAGAAATCTTCCCCACACCAGAAGCAACCGCCAGGCTGCTAGCTACCTTCAAAACCCAAGGGGAGAGCTATTTTTTGCAGGCCAAAAATAGTTCACATGAGGGAAATGGTTAAAAAATTTTTTAAAAATCCATTCAGCACATTCGTCTGCCTACTCAGGGCAGGCCAGGCTAATTTCTCGAGTGGGAATGTCAGAGGCTACTTCCTCCTCAAAGAGCAGATGACCCTGTGGGTGCCGGGGCACCCCAGGCCACCAAGCATCACCACCGAGAGAGAGAGGTGGGAGTTACCCAGACCACAGAGGAGGGAGAGGGGCCCTGAGGCCTGGGGGGAGCCAAGTAAAGGGACAGAAGCCGGGGAAGGCATTTCCACGTGAGGGAACCATGCATGTCCAAGCACGGAAGTGACCATATATCTGTGTTGGCAAAGGACCGATGGGAAGCACCAAGGACTTCTTCAAGGGAGAGGGGAGTTAGGTTGCAGTGACGCAGGGCCAGATCGAGGGGTCTGACCTTTATTTCTGAGGCAGCGAGGGGTCGTGGAAAATTTCAAGTGACAAGGAAGAGGAAGAGCATGATGTTGGGGTGGGGGGAATCTTCTGAAGCCGCGTCTGCCAGGTGTGTGGGGGTGACTGGGAAGCGGGAGGGACCAGAGGGGGGAGGCGGCTTGGGGTGTTGTCACAACAGAATTCCAGACTATTAGTTGGCCTGGGAGGATCCTAAGCACGTATGGAGCCAATCCCCGGCTTCCCTTCCTAGTTATTATTTGTTGTCATCATGAGGCAATCGGTAAGCCTCTGTATTCTTCCTGCCCTCTGACATTGTCCAGGACGGGAGGAAGCTTTGGTCCCTACCATCCTATTCTCCTGGGAAGCTGCCCAGCCAGTCAGAGGCCCAGGGCCTCCCCAGCCTCTGCTCTGGAGGCTGCACAGAACGGAGGAATGTTTCCCACAGAACAGGCAGGGAGGGTTCAGTCAAGCCCGGGGCTGCAGACCTTCCCGGCCAGATCCCCACCAACTTGGCTGGACCTCAGCTCTGAAAGTTCCAGAAGTCAGCCCACCCTCCCTCTCACTCTGCCCTCCCTGGCTTCTCCTTCCAGAAATACAGCATCCCGTGAAGATTACATATGCTCAGTATGAGAAGTACCTGAAGTCAGATAACATGATCCGGACCACAGCTGTGTGCCAGGTGTCTGACGAGGCTGAGGTGTTGGTAGAAAGGGACATCATCCTGGACAACCCCAGCCTGACCCTGGAGGTAACGGGGGGTGAAGGGGTGCACACCCGAGCCACCAGGAAACTCCTTCCCTGTTGAGAGGGGCAGGGAACTGGGCCTAGCTCAGGTCCAGCCTCTGCCACATGAATTGGCCAGAGTTCTTGCTCAGACCAGCGTCCTTGTTCCTTGTGATAAATAGGCACATTGGCCCATGGGCTTCTTTGGTTCTGGTCCCAGATGCACTGGGGGTATCTGCCAAGAAGCAGCTAGAGGGACTCCTCGGCTCCCTGGTGCACTCAGCTCTGAGCACCTGCTGTGTTCTGGGCTCTGCCAGGCTCAGGAATCACAAAGAGTCACAAGGGGAGGGTCCTGCCCGCAGGGAGCCCAAGGCCCAGCCCCTGGCCATGTTGGTGGAGAATGGAGCACCACTCGCTTGCCTCTGTCCACATTCAAGATGCCAGAGTTACAGAATCGTGGACTCTTAGGAGCCCACTCTCATGCTCCCATACCCTGCCACGTCACACATGAGTAAACTGAGGCCCAGAGAAGAGAAGAGAACTGTCATCCCTGCCCAGAGCCAGGGCTGGACCTCAGGCCCTTGGACTCCCAGCCCAGGGCCCTTTCTAGGTGTCTGGCTGTGTCCACAGCCAGCAACAGCATCTTCACGGGTTGAGGATGAGGATGTCTCTGTCTCTGCTTTTAGGGCTTGCTTTTGGCTGTGACTTGGCTCCCAGGGTCCTTCCCAGGAGCCCAGGTGTGTGTGGGGGGGGGGGCTTGCAGGTGTACTGAGGCACCTGGGACCACTCTGTCCCTTCCTCAGCACCAGGCCAGTACTTGTGCTGACTCCAAGCCCATCCCTTCCTGTCCAGCCTACCTGGGACCTACCCACCCTTTCCTCCCGCCGGTCCAGGGCGGAGGCCACCAGAGGCAGACAGCACGGATCTGAGGGGTGAGGTGCTGGCAGGCAAGGGCGGGAGGATGGATGCGCAGAGGAGATGGATCTTCCTGCGGGGGTCCCACGGAGAGCCTCACGATCAGGTCCACCCACACCTGCTGTATCTCCTGTCTGCCCTGGCTGCCAAGACAATGCTTGCCTTTTCCATCCCATCACAATGCCACCAGCATTCCAAGCCCCAGATTTCTAGAGAAGCCAGCTAATTGTGGCTGCCCTGGTCCCACCTCTCCCTAAGCTGCACCCTAGCTGCAGGGATTCTTGACCTCAGAGGGCAGAGACCAAGGGCACACGCTCCCATTGCGGCTGGCCTGGGACTGAGCTCTTTCGCTGTTCCAGTTGGTCCAGACTGTGCTTCAGAATGGGAATCAGTCCCCCACCTCAGAGGGGGAGCCAGTGACCGGACAGGCAGTTTGGGGGGAAGCAGAGAGGGGCACGAGTTCAGCCCTTGAATCACCACCATGAATCAACAGCCACACTGAGTAGCCCTTGATCTCTGTGTCTCAGGTGCCCCAACGCTGTTATGGGGATAATAAAATACTTCCCTTGCAGGTGTCCTGTCCTCAGAGAAGCCTTTCCCTTACATGCCCCCTCCCACACCCTCTCCCAATCAGGCATGGTCTCCAGTTACACACGCTTGAGAGCCTTCTGTCCTCTCACTTTGTTCTAGTTGAAGTCATACCTTTATTCGTCTACTTGTTTGGTCTTGGTCTGCTACCAGACGGTCGGCTCCAACAGGGGAGGCACTACCCCGTTCTGGGCCCATCACTGTCATCCCTGGTACAGTATCTTGGAAACTAATCCAAATTTGTAAAATAACCAGAACTGGAGCTGAGCCCTTGTGCATTCTGCCCCACCCACAAGAGTCTTCATTTTCAGTCTGCGCTTGTCCTCTGCATGCTGAAGCCTCTCCTGATTCCTAAGACAGTTCCAAGAACTGTGCCTCATCCCTGCAGACGTGATGGACAGCCGAGGGCTGATGCCCCCCTGAGGCTGGGAGGTGACCCTAGATAGCAGCCAGTTCAGTTAGGAAAACATTCCATGCTAAAATGATGAGTGTTTAAGGGAAGGTAGATTTTCCCCATTATACTCCTTTATCCTCAAACATTCTTATAGCTTTATCTTTTATTCAATACTTTTGCTCTACATCTTTCGCATTTCCATATCAAGTCAACTCTGTCTTTAAAGAGTCTATAATATCTTTAGAAAGGAGATCAGAATATAAACAGGCTGAAAAGGTGCCACCAAGAACTTTCTTACTTAATCTTTAAAAAAAAAAAAAAGGGCATCTGAGGGCGCCTGGGTGGCTCAGTTGGTTAAGCATCCAACTCTTGATTTCGGCTCAGGTCATGATCTCAGGGTTGTGAGACTGGGCTCCATGCTGGCGTGGAACCTGCTTAAGATGCTCTCTCTCCCTCACCCTCTGCCCCTCTCCCCGCCTCTAAAAAAAAGGCATCTGATCATTCTTCTTTTGGACATCTTTGTGTGAATTTCCTCCTAACACAACCTCACCTTTACTTCAGCCTTCAGAGCATCAACACATTCTTGTCTTGATGAAAGAATCAGCACATAGCTCACTCAGAGCAAGGCACAGATTTTTAAACTCATGAGGGTAATCTCTATGAAAAGATAATAATTTGGGTGAAATCCCATGATCTTATCTGGCACGGATTGACAGCAGACATTGACGATGTTCTATTGGAATCAGACCATGAAATCTGAACTTTGTTCCAAAGGGTGATGTCCTTCATGTTGGCCCATGAACCACTGATGATCAGACACAGATTTCTGGTGGCTCTTATCCTCTCTTTTGGGTGCCTTTACAGATATGGGTCAATGGGCCACGGTGGTAAGCAACAATAAGGAAAGAAGAACAAATACATGAAAATCTCAAAGTGAATATCAATGTGAAAAATATGGCACTGTTTATGTAGCCATGTTGTATCCCAATGGCATAAAATTATGCTTCACGCTGCACATTACGTCCCAGCCGTAAGTGAGTTCCATGGGAAGAATTACAGTAGAGATCATGCTGTGCATAAAGTACTGGTAGATATCCCAGGGCCTGGTAAGAAGGGCAAAGGCTCTGGAACCAGAGAGGCCTTGGTTGTTGAATTTATCTGAACTGAAGCTTTATTGCTACCAAATGGTAGCTGTGTGGATGAGGGGCTAGAAAAGGAAAACCACGCTAACAATAGATGATCCCTCAAAGAAAGAGAAAAGAAATCCAGCAGCCACACCGATCCAGGTTCTATTTCCCAGACGTGTTCTTCTGCATCCATGATCTCGTTCAGTTCCTTCCATGCAAGGCAGGGAAGGACGATTAGCCCTCTTTACCAGATGAGGGAGTTGAGGCCCAGAGAGATGACGTGTCTGCTCAGTCACGGCTGTTTCCTGGCAGAAGCACAGCTTTCCCTTCGACGGCAAACATACAGTCCAGGTGGCTTTTCTGACGGGAAACCCAAGGCTTCTCCAGCCTCTGACCAAGGACAGTGGGGTGCAGGAGCCCTGTCCAGACCCCACAGGGCACACAGGGAAGCTTTGGGCACCAGAAGTTTCGAAGGACAGCGATAGACTGGGATGTCATCGGAGGAGAGTGGCCTGAGCTGAGGTGGGGGCCCAATGCCATGGCCTGTGGAGAAGAGCATGAGGCTCTGAGGAGACGGGGGTGTCTGAGCAGGCTCAGGCCTCCTGGGGAGGGCACTTCCAGGCCAGAAGGGGAGGAACAGGACCCATGAGTAGGAGCCTCAAGGAAAGTACTGTCACTAAGTTCAGAATGAAATAGTCCCCAGCCCTCTGAGCAGCCCACATGGAGCTTGGCTGTCCTGGGAAGCGGGGCTGCCCTTCCCAGGACGACCGTGAACCCGGCGGGGAAGCTAAAGTGCTTTCAGCCACTACGATGTGCCGCCTCTCCCTCTGAGCCCGGGGGTCCCGTCCGAAGCATGGAGATGATAGCAGTTTCCCAGGAACCCCCTGCATGATGTCTCCCCATCCCCAAGTCGCCCGCCCAGCCGGGTGGGCTCTCACCGACCCGGTCACCCCTCTCCCCGCAGGTGCTGGAGCAGGCCCGGGTGCGGAAGCCCGTGAACGTCCAGATGCTCTTCTCCAACCCGCTGGACGAGCCGGTGAAAGACTGCGTGCTGATGGTGGAGGGCAGTGGTCTGCTGCTGGGCAGCCTCCGGATCGAGTGAGTCCCAGGCCTGAGGGGCCAGTGGGGGATGGCGGGAGGGGGTTCGAGGGGGCCTCCCCACAGCCCCGGGGAGAACCTGCATGTGGGGTTGTACATTTGCCTCTGGTTTGGGGGTTTGCCAGACTCGAACTCCCAGGAAGTTGAGATCACCAGAGCTTGGGGCTGGTGCTCAGGGCTCAGCGTCTGTGGGAGATCACGGAACTCCCTCCCCCCCCGCTGAGGGGCCCCAGGGCTCGCGGGGTCCATGACCCAGGGAGGCGGCCAGAAGGCGCCACCTCACCAGCACAGGACTTGAGGGCCATAGAGGGCCCACCTTGCCTGAGGTCCCGTGAGCCTCCCCATCAACACTGACCCATGCCCTCCCCCACCAGCGTGCCAACCCTGCGCCCCAAGGAGCGGTCCCGAGTGCGTTTTGAGATCCTGCCCACCCGGAGCGGCACCAAACAGTTGCTCGCCGATTTCTCCTGCAACAAGTTCCCGGCGATCAAGGCCATGCTGTCCATCGACGTGGCCGAGTGAAGGGCCCGAGGGGCTCCCATACAAACTTGGGTAACACGGAGCAGGCAGGGCTCACCTGTGAAGTGAGCCCCCTGCCCACGCTGTCCAGCCTGGGAAACCCACAGCGCCCCCCAAGACAGCCTGGATTGGGCCCCCAGCCTCGGGCACACACCCTCTCCCTCACTCCCAGGCTGGGCTGGCCCGACCCCGGCCTGGGACTTGCTCACTTTTGCACATTCCCAGGAGCCCCATGGCCCTGCTCGGCCCTCAAGCCCATCAGCGCTGCAGGACAGAGGGGCCCCTGACCCAGCGACTCTCTGAATGGATATGGGGGAGAAGACAGACTCTTACTCCAAGCCTGCAGCTGGGACATTCCTACGTCTCCCTCGGGCCACCATGGGGGGAGGGGGATGGTTGGCGCTCACGTCTTTACACTCAAAATAAAGGTTAAAAAGAACAAAATCAGCACAGGCTCTCCAAGACTGCTGCTTTGCCTAAGGAGGTGGAGGAGAAAGAGGGGTGGGGGCCATGTTCTTCGGGAGAAGGGGGACCCCAAAGGAGCCTTGTTCCCCACATGGCAACGTCCAAAGGGAGCGGGCTTTTTCTCCAGGGGCAGAACTAGAGAGACAGTTCAGGTGAATTTAGGAAACCTTTCTAATAGGATGTCCAAACATAGATGAGGAGGGTGCCTGGAGAGGGAGCATCTTGTCCCAGGCAGGCTTCGAGCACTCTCTGTGTGGCTGCCGGCCAAATTCTGCAGGTAGCAAAGAAGGGACGTCAGAGTTTTTTCTGGAACGCTTTTGCGGAGCAGGCTCCCATGGTGGCCTCACATCTGCTCCCATAGGGCTCTTCTCTCCTGAAGCCACACTGCCCCTCCTGCTGCCAGGAGGCCACGGCCCTGCTAACTCAGCTGGAAACTTCTCTGCCTTCCCACGTGCTCTGATGGCTCCTCAATCTTCGCCCTTTGAAAGGACCCCAAGCAGAGTCCATAGCTTTCCTGTCACTTGTGCCGATGAATCCCATTTTAGCAATCATGCCTCGCTTTCTGAATCTAAGGGACTGGTCCAGGCTTGAGAATGATATGTCTAGGTGTAGGGGTTTTTTGGCATTTATCCTGCCTGGTGTTCTCTGTACTTCCTGAATCTGTGACTTGGGGTCTGACATTAACTTGGGGAAATTCTTAGTCATTATTGTTTCAGATATTTCTTCTATTCCTTTCTCTTTCTTCTCCTTCTGTTGTTCCCATTACATCTATGTTACATCATATGGAGTTGTCCCACAGTTCTTGCATACTCTGTTCTGCTTTTTTCCCCCCAGTCTTTTTTTTTTTTTTTTTAATCTTTGCTTTTCACTTTTGGAGGTTTCTATTGAGCTATTTCAAGCTCAGAGGTTGTCTCCTCAGCCATGTCCAGTCTACTAATAAGCCCATCAAAGACATTCTTAACTTCTGTTACATTGTGTCTGATCTCTTGCATTTCTTTTTTTGTTTTTTCTTAGGCTTTCCATCTCTCTGCTTACATTGCCCACCTGCTTTTGCATGCTGTCTACTTTATCCATTAGCGCTCTTAGCATATTAATCATAGTTATTTTAAAATCTTGGTCTGATAATGCCAACATCCCTGCTGTATCTGGGTCTGGTTTCAGTGCTTCCTCTGTCTCTTTAAACTGTGTTTTTGCCTTGTAGTAAGCCTTGTAATTTTTTCTCGAGAGCCAAACATGATGCACTGGATAAAATGAGCTGCTGAAAATAACCTTTAGTAATGTGGTGATCAGGTGTGGGAAGAAGAGATAGTCCTATGTCCTATATGTCCTATAGTCCTATGATTAGGTCTGCTTTTTTGTGAGTCTGTGCCCCTGAACTGTGAACTTTACACATGCTTCTCAGTTCCTGCCCCTCCTCCACAGGGGAGACTGTATGGCGAGAGTGTACTGGAGATGTGTATTTCCCTTCACCCACGTGGAAGGTGAGAGGGGGTCAAGGTTGGGTATTTCCCTTCCTCTGGGTCTCAGTTAGATGCTGACAAAACCCCAACAGATCAGGTTCTGGTTAAATAGTTTCTCCTAGGGCAGACCTTGTTAAGAAGAATATTCTGTTCTTCTTATGAAGAGTATGCCAGAATATTCTGGCATATTTCAAAATATTTCAAAACCCTTCTTCATGTTCCCTTCCTCCTCCTGCAGCATGAGGGGATTTTTCTCTGATCTTCACTGGGAGAATCTAGTAGGGCTCCTGGGGGTAAAAGTCACAAAGGTGTGGAGTGCCCTTGGAGGACCCCTTGGAGTTTTTAACGCTCAGACTTGTCCACACTGAGCCTCCAGCAATTCATCAACCACAGTTCAGGTTTCCCTACCCCAACACTGGCTCCCACAGAAGATTCTGCTCGGGGGGTTTCTGCTCCTGTAAGTTATGACTCTATATTCACCCATCATGTCTCCAGTTTTGGTGTTTGCACGGTGACCTCATTTCTCTCATGGTTCTAAAAAGAGTTGGTTTGTTCAGCTTTGTACCTGTTAGGATGGAGTGACGATGTTCAAGCTTTGTACTTGCCAGACCAGAAGCCAGAAACCTGTTCTAAGCATTTTTTGGTATTTGTGGATTTACTCCTTCCAACAATCTTTTGAGGAAAAGACTAATATTGCCTTCATTTTACAGATGACACAACTAAGACTCAGACAGTTAATTAGGTCATGGGAGAGTTAGTAAAGGCAGTACCCAGGCAGGCTGGCTCCAGGGCCTAGCCCCTGTGTTATGCAGTGTTACCTACACAAATTCTCGAAAGGTATCCAGCAATAAATTCTATCACGGGTTTGCAAAGAGACAGGGAGGTAAATGATACAGAAACTCAAGGAAGCGTGTCTCTGCCGTGGCACCCAGCCCTGGGGAGGCATTCTTGGATGCCTCCTCCCAACCTACTTTCCCACAACTGCTTATTTACCAGCTCTGGCATTCCCATACTGAGGAGGTGCCATCAGCAGGGGCCCCGAGAGCCCCTTTCCCGGAAGCAGCCTCTTCATCTGCCCTACTTCTGGTTCTCAGCCATTCTTCCTCCCGACCTTGATCATACATGCCTCAGAAGTCAGACTTAGATCAATGGATTCAACCAGCATCTCCCGGAGCCTGCCCAGTAGGAAGGGTTCCCCCGTTATGTTGTTTCTCCTCCTGGCAACCTTCAAAAAGGGACATGATTTACCCACCCTTGTGTACCAACAGAGGCCAGAGCAAGTTCTCTCCATTCTCTGCTCTCATTCTAGCCTTCATATGCCTTTATGATCACCTACAATATTTTATTGCAATCATTTATCTGTCAATGGTTGCCGATCTACAGGGTGGAAACATAGGCAAATGTGCATAAAAATGATGTATTGATATCACATTAGAATATACGATACGTTCAATGACATTACCTGATCAATCCAAGGTGTTTGAATTATTGCACAGCATAATTTGTTGTGCTGTGCAAAACTGAGACAAAATTGGAGTGTTAACGCCGTGATTCCATTAATCCTTCATGCTGCCTTGGATGATCTATGTCTTTGATTTTCATGGGATAAACCCACACAGCATGCTTCAGGAGATGTAATCAAGGGGGTTCAATCTGGAACAAAATAAAATAATATTACTTATGTCTTCTGAGTTTATGGCCACTGTGTAGTAAGTTAGCTTTCTCTCTTGTAAAATAAAAAAATTTAAAATATATACAGACACATTTATTAAAATATTTTTATACAAATATAGTCACCAAAAAATTGCCTAAATGCAAAAGCACAGAAGAATGAAAAAACAGTTCCCTTTCCCCACTCCTCGTCCACTTTTTCCCCCAGAGGACAGGCAAGTTTTGAGATTGGAGTGCGCCCTTCCAGATTTTTCTCAGCCCTTGAGGGATGAGATTGGGGTGCCTCCTAGTGTCCCACTGTGTAATTGCAGGCTTTTGTAAAAAAACATCTGATGGCTGAAGGCCTAGACTTCTGTTTAAATTTTTTTTTTTTTAAAGATTTTATTTGACAGAGAGAGACACAGCGAGAGAGGGAACACAAGCAGGGGGAGTGGGAGAGGGAGAAGCAGGCTTCCCGCGGGGCAGGGAGCCCAATGCGGGGCCCGATCCCAGGACCCTGGGATCATGACCTGAGCCGAAGGCAGACGCTTAACGACTGAGCCACCCAGGTGCCCCCGTCTGTTTAAATTTGAAATGCCTGTGGGAACTGGGGGCATCACTCTACAGAGAGATTTTGATATTTTTGTGTATGACACTGGCAATCTGACTCACTTGATCCCGGAAGATGTGACCTCTCAGGGTCACCAAGCCATTAAAAATTCCATGGCCAAGATCTCACCAAATCACAGATGATTAATGAGCCCCTCCTGTGACGAGGTTCTAGGAATTCAGCACAGATGATCTGTACTTTCTGGAAGTTTGTCATCATGGGGAGGCAGAGGTACAGGGGTGAATGTGGGGAGATAGGTATTCAAAGGAATAATCAAATAAACACAAAGTGTAGTGGATGAATAAAATCCAGGATGTGGGTATGTGTTGGGGAGGGTGTGGGTAGGGGAGGCCCTCTGACAGGTGATATATGGGTAGAAACCCAGCATGGACTATGAGGGAGAGCCGTGTGAAGATCTAAAGGAGTGAGTTCCAGGAACAGTGGGGCAAAACCCCGAGGGGGGAGTATCCCTGGAGCACAGAAGAAACAATGTTCCTGCAGTGAGCAGTGGAGGCTGGGAGGAATCAGGACAGAAACTGAGCGGTGGAGGAGCGGGGAGAGGTAACACTGTAAGGCCACTGTAAGGATTTCGGCTCCTACACTGAATGGGGAGCCCAGGATGGTTTTGAGCAGAGAAACGACAGCATCTGACTTGTGTTTTTAAAGAAACCCTCTGGCTCTGGGGTGAGAAGTGGTGAAGAAGGCAGAGCCCACCAGATGTCCCCAGGGATTGGATGTGGGCTATGGAGAAAGGAGGCATGAACAACGTTCTCTGGTAGCCTGAACCTTTCAATGATTCCAACCCTCCTGGAGCACAGATGTTTTGCTCTTCCTCCGCCACGTGAGCCCTGGGAAACTGTGAAGTGGGAGGCTCTTTACCACCCCCTCCAGGCTCACTCCTGCCCCCCCATCGGCCACCCTTCTGCATCCAACCCCCTAACCACTGTGCTGAGACTCCCTCCTAAGCTCAAGAAGCATCTTCTTCAGTCGAGGTCCCGGGTGCTGAGAGCTCCATGCCAGTCCTGGAAGGAGGAGCAGGGTTGGGGGCAAGGGGGGTGGTGGAAGAAGGCTTGAGGTCCAGCTGGGAGGCTGGGGCAATCAGGGAGGACTTCTCAGAGGAGAGCTCGCCTGGAAGGATGTTAGGACTCTCTCTTGTTCAGACAGGGGGCCTGGGATCCCGGCAGGGGGAAACAAGAGAAGGAGGTTGTGTTGCTAAACGTGAGAATGACAAGGACTGGGGAGAACCTGACCCTGACTGGCCAGAGTCAATTTCAGTTTGGTGGGGACCGAGCAGGCGGAGGAACCCTGTGCCAGATTAAATTTTCCATTTTCCAAAAAGGGCCACATACTAATTAGAATTCCATATGCTCTTCCAGACTCAATCAAAACGTGGAGTCTAATTTCCTCCCTTTCAAAGGGTTGTCCTTTGAGACTATCTTGACGAACAGATTGCAGTAGAAGTGATGCTATTTGACTTCTAATAAATCATACAAGACAGCATGGCTTTTGCCTGGCTCACTCGCTCAGGGCACTCATCTTTGGAACCCAGCCTCTCTGGTGTGAGGCAGGGCCACACAGAGGGGCCCCCCCGAGGCGGGCCAGCCGAAAGGCCAGCTAAGGTTCCTACCACCAGCCGGTGTCAACCACCAACCGTATGAGGCAAGGAACCCTCGGGTGGTTTCAGCCCCAGACATTGAGTTACCCCTCTCTCTTGACTTCCAGTTGAGGCCGCAGACATTATGGAGCAGAGGCAAGCCATCCCCCCGATGCCCTGTCCGAAATCCTCGTTCATAAGAATGATTAATGGATGTTTTACGCCACTGAGTTTGGGGGTAGTTTGTTGTTCATCAGTAGTAACCGGAACAAGCTCCAACACATGTCAGCCCGGTGAATGATTTCCTAGTGTCATTTATGTCTCCCTATCATTTCCTGGGTTATCCATGTCTAAGTAGGCATTAGGCACAGGAATTAGGGCTAATTATAGACTTTTATCTAAATATTATTTTATTTTTGTTCCCCATTGTGCTTGACCGGTACCTGTTTGTTGGGGAGGCAGGCACCCTTCCCACCCAGGGCAGGGACAGCCCTTGTGATTCTGTTGAAGAGCAGGGATTTCTCTTCATGATGCTCTCTCAGAGTCGACGAGGTGCCTGCTCCTCACGAAGGGGAAGATGTGGGGGGCTGAAGGATGAGATCCGAGGTAAGGGACTTCTCTGCCCATCAGGTGCCTCCCACATCAGCCTCATCCCAAATATACCATCCATCTGTCATCTCTGCATCTGCTCAGCCCATCACAACCCCCTTGAACACCTGCTATGTGTCTGGCACCGCACCACAAACACAGAACACAATGGTCCGTGACCTCGTGGAGTTTACATCCTCATGCGGAGCCAGACAGAACAAACGAACAAGTAAAATACAGTTTGTGATGAGTCTGATGAAGGAAAGACATGGTGTTGTCCTGGGGAATAACAAGCTACCTTCTCCCTGCGCCAGAAAAGCTCTCTCTGAGGAGTTGTCTTTCAGCTAAGACCGGAAGGAGCCAAGCTTGGTAGCCCCATCTGCACGCAATGGAAACCGACTCTGGCTGGATCAAGGAGAGAAGGAAATCTCGAAAGGACGTCAGGGAACTCACAGACCTGGGTGAAGAAGACAGAGGACCAGGCTTAGAAAGCAGGGGGAACATCACAGACAAAATTGCATCACATAACCCGTGGAGTGAGCACACGAGTGGTGACCTGAGAATAAGGTAGCACTAGAATCCATTTTTTGACCACCAGAACCACATTTGATCACCATCGTCCCCCAGAATGGAGTCCTCATTGTCCCCACTTCTCGTCATCAGCTCCCAATTAAAAATTCCAAGTGAGAACATGGGCTTGGCTGAGCCTAAGTCATATGACTGTGCTCATGCTGCATCAAAGTCTGTGGACTTTGGACAAGATACCTGGATCTGCAGCAGCCATGTTGTCACTATGAAGCAACAAGTGTGAAGAAGAAGAAAAGCCAATAGCCAAAGATAATGTAGGAGAAAGCTTTGACTGAACTGCTACACCAGCCTTGAGAATGTCTAATTCTGGACATTTTATTAAACAGACAATAAAGGTCTTTAGAACTTGAGCCACTGTTACCAGAGATTCTACTACTTGCATCAAACGCACTTTTAACTGTTGTCGAGGGAAAGAGACACATGCTCAAGTCACTTGCACCTAAGATGACCGGTCGGATGTGCTCTAGTGGGTGGAAGAGGCAGGGCAGTAAGGTTTCTCACATTTCATAATAAATCAGGATCAACTAGGAGTGCTTGTTGAACACAGATTCTCACAGCTCAACCTCCAAACTCACTGGCTCACAATCGTTAGGCATACACATTTTGTGCCATCCAGATGGATCTGATTTAGGTGCTGCACTGAGAGTCCTTGATGAATTCTGCCCACACAGACACCCGGCTCAGAGGAGCTTCGGGGCAGGAAATGCAAGTCCATTCCATTCTCTGGCTCCCACTCTGAGTTCCGACTTTTCATCTGCAAAACTAAATGTGGTCATGAATATCAAGCAATTCACAGTGCCCGGAACACAGAAACAACAAAATAAATGATTAATAATAAATTAATCATCAAGCCAATTATTTAAATTATTAAATGAATAAAATTATTTAAATTATTTAAAATAATACATACTATTATTTATTGCATCAGACTGCCTAGGGAATCCCAGTTCTGCCTCTTCACTGACTATATGACTTTGGCAAATTACTTAAACTCTCTGTGCTTCAGTTTCTTCATTTGTACAATGAGGATGATATTGGTCCCCCGCCTCACAGAGCTGAGTTAATCATGCTGAGCTCTTAGAACTGTCGGTGCCGGGCAGAGTAAATGTTCAGGAAAGGGCAGCTTTAATTATTATTGCCAGAGCCAAGCATTGGTCCAAGCATCGTCCTTGCCTAAGCTTCACTACCCCTATCCGAGCACTAGGGTTTGAGAGTACCAGGGAGGACACAATCGTTCTGCCTAGAGGTAAGCGGAAGGGCTCTTGAAGCAGAGGAGATTTGACCTCCCCTCCGGTCAGGGTGGTCTAATCAGGGCCGAGTGGCCAGGCTGAGGCTCAGCTCAGAGCCTGAGGGTTTGCCTAGAATAGAGCAGAGACCCACTTTCTCTGGGGGATCACAGGGGTAGACACTGAGAGCTGGGCCCTGAATAGTAAGGCGAGACCCAAGCGTGATGACGGCTGGGGATGGGTTGCTGCAATCTTAAGGATAACCAACAGAGGGAGCCCTAGACTGGAACTGGCCTCCAAAATTCGGCAACTGGGAAAGGAGGGACCCAGGAAACCAGGTGACTTCAATGGCAGCAAGACAGAATCAGCACCACAGAGAGTGAGTGCATCAAACGCACCAGCGGGGGGCGCCCGGGTGGCTCAGTCTGGTAAGCGGCCGCCTTTGGCTCGGGTCATGTTCCCAGAGTCCTGGGATCAAGTCCAACATCGGGCTCCCTGCTCAGCGGGGAGTCTGCTTCTCCCTCTCCCTCTCCCTCTCCCTCTCCCTCTGCCTGCCGCTGCCCCTGCTTGTGCTCTCTCTCTCTCACTATCTCTGTCTCTGTGTCAAATAAAAATAAATAAAATCTTAAAAAAAAAAAAAAAAAGCACCAGGGGAGCTTGTTATAGCTGCATGTATTAATCCAGTATGGATTCTTAAAAAAGACAACAGCATAAAACAATACCAGGCTGCCTAGAATAAAGGACAGAATAAAAAGAGCAAAAATAAATGAAACAGAAAACGCTCAGTAGAAAGACTGAACAAAGCAAAATATTGGTTTATTGAAAAAAATTAATAAAACTGACAAACCTTTAGCAAATTGATGAAGAAAGAGAATTATAAAACTATGTTGATGTGTTCATAATGTATAAAAATGTCATGATGTATAAAAATAATGACACAAAGGACTGAGCAGGAAAGAAAGCTATTTATCCTAGAGTAAAGTTTCCATATGCCGTTCACAGTAAGTCAGTATTAATCCAAACAGGATTGTTTTAAGACACTAATTGTAACCCCCAGGCAATCATGAAGAAAATAAGTTAAAAATTACAGTGAAAGAAACAACAAGGGAATGGAAATGGTATACTAGAAAACACCTATTCAACACAGAAGAAATCAGTAATACAGGAAGGAAGACACAAAACAGAAAACAAATAGCCAAATGGCAGATGTGAATCCTATCTTAATGGTAATTGCAGTAAATTCTCTGTGTCCATCCCTGAGATTTTCCCCCCACAGAAAGGCAGAGGTTGGCAGAATGGATAAAAAATAAGTAAATAAAAGAACATGACCAAACTCTATGCTGTCTACAAGAGACCACTTCAGCTTCAAAGACACAAAAATGTTGAAGGTCAAAGGATGCTCAAATACATACCATGCAAACAGCCACCAAAAGAGAGCCGGAGTGGCTATACTAATGTTAGACGAAATAGACTTTTTTTAAAAGATTTTATTGTATTTTATTTTATTTTATTTATTTGACACAGAGAGACACAGCGAGAGAGGGAACACAAGCAGCGGGAGTGGGAGAGGGAGAAGCAGGCTTCCCGTCGAGCAGGGAGCCCGATGCGGGGCTCGATCCCAGGACCCTGAGATCATGACCTGAAGGCAGACGCTTAACGACTGAGCCACCCAGGCGCCCCCTAGACAAAATAGACTTTAAGACAAACATTCTTACTAGAAACAGAGTAATGCCTGCTTCTGGTGCAGGATCTGTGTAGACAAAGCCTAGAAATAGACATACTTACTTACCTTCACTCTAGAAGTTTCTCTTGAACACTAACATTTAAGAACCACCGGTGTCTGTAGTAGGCCTATAAAGGATTTAATTTGGCCCGTACTTTGGGATCAGCCCTACCATCTTTTGGAGGGACAGTCCTCAGGTGTATTCCATACAGTTCTTCAGAAAGTGCCCAGCAGGATTAAACCCCAGTTGCCCCTAGTAATTGTCTTAGTCCATTCAGGCCGCTCTAGCAAAGTACCAGAGACCAGGTGATTTATAAACAGCAGAAATTCATTTCTCACGGTTCTGGAGACTGAAGTCCGAGATCAGGGTACCAGTATGCCCAGGTTCGGGTAAGGGCCCTCTTTCAGATTGCAGACTACTGACTTCCCATTACATCCTCACGTGGCAGGAGGGGCCAGGGGGCTTTCTGGGGTCTCTCTTTTTTTTTTTAAGATTTTATTTATTTATTTAAGAGAGAGAATGAGATAGAGAGAGAGCATGAGAGGGGGGATGGTCCGAGGGAGAAGCAGACTCCCTGTTGAGCAGGGAGTCCGATGCGGGACTCGATCCCAGGACTCCAGGATCATGACCTGAGCTGAAGGCAGTCGCTTAACCAACTGAGCCACTCAGGCGCCCCGAGGGGTCTCTTTTTTTATAAGGGCGCTAATCCCATCCACGAAGTCTCAGGTCTCCGTGAGCTAATGATCTCCCAGAAGCTCCACCTCCCAATTACCATCACATCGGTGGGTTAGGATTTCAACATACGAATTTTGGGTGGGACACTTATTAAGGCTAACACTGTATTGCCATTCCTCCCTTCCACGTCACTCATAATGCTCCTTCACTTCTGCTTCCTTGGATCACTTCCCAAATCAGCTACGTGCACCCAAGCCCTTGTCTTAAATTCTGCTTTCAGAGGAGACCAAACTAAGACCCCGTTCATCACTGCCCCCAACATGACTCCCCAAGACACATGCCAGGGCCCCTCCTGGGTGGGTGATCACCGTTGCCTTAAGCATCTCTAGACCCTGGACTCCTTGACTACTGTGGCCTTGCCTTCTTCACCTCCAAGGAGCCCTCTGGACTCAAGAAAAAGTAGCCAAAAGGAAACGATTGATGCACTCAACTTCATACAACACTGAAAATACTTCAGGTAAAATGGAAGCATGGGAGACAGGCCATGGTGACGGGAAGAAGGAGTTGGCAGTCAGGAGGAGCAGAGGAGAGAGCCTGGGCTTCTGTCAGGGGTCAGAGGGTGGGAAATGAAGCTTTCAGAACAGATTGAGGGGAGATAAAAAGATTGGTCTTGGACATGAGTTTTTGGTGCCTGAGGGGTATCCTGGTGGAGGTTCCAGTAGACATTGGTTATCGGTTTCTAAATTCTAGAATTCTAGAATTCTGGAATTCTCAAAACCGGAGACAGAGATTCAAAAGACCTCAAGCTATAAGCGATGCTCAAAGTCATGGGTATGGACAAGGTCACTGAAGGTGAATGTTTAGAGGAGAAAAGAAGCTTAAGAATCACTGTTTTCCAGTTAGGAGTGGTTTCTGAATGGTGGGGTTTTAAGGGTAATGAATGAACTGCTATTGAATAGAACTTCCGTTCTTTATGAAAGAACTTCTATTTTAACTTTAGACACCTCTCTTTTGCAGCTTTATGGAGGTAAAATTGACAAATAAAATTGTAAGATATTTAAAATGGACACCCTGACGATTTGATATACGTACACGTTGTGAAACGATTCCCCCCCCATCTAGTTAATTAACACATCCATCCCCTCACAGATTTATCTTCTTTTTTTTTTTTTGGGGGGGGGTGAGAACACTTGCATGCCACTCTCCTAGCAAATTTCGGTTACACAATCCAGTATTTATCAACAGTAATCACCATGCTGTACATTGGATCCTCAGACCCTACTCATCCGATAGCTGAAAGTTTGTACGCTTTTGCCAACCCCTCCCAGTTTCCCCCACCCAACCCCCAGCCCCTGGCAACCACCTTTCTACTCTCTGTCTCTATGAGTTCCCTTTAAAAAAAAATAATAATAATACACTTTTGATTTGTTATTTTAGACAACCCTATCTGTAGTAGGTGAGGATGAGAGAAGAGAACCAAAGACAGAATCATGAAGACCCCCATGTTGTAACCGCTGGAGGCCTTTCCGGACCTCATCTTCCCACCTATAGGAGGGGGTCCGGCTCTCAACACAGGCCCCAGCCCGGTAGGCAGGCTTGTTCCATCTTCTGCGTGTTAACCATGCCAGCCCTGCCCAGCACCCCAAACACTGCATGCCATGGGATTTGCTCAAGGGAGGCAAAGCGGGTTTATTTGCTGTGTCTAGTCACCTGATCTGACAGATGCCAAGTGCCCCTGGGCTGTTTCAGAGGGCAGTTCCCCAAGATAGGCACCGGCCTGCTCTCCTGCTGAAGAGTGCCACCTATAAAACTCAGAATGAGATGCCAGCTCCACCAAAGACTCAGTCCCTCAGGAACAACTCAAGTCCAGGAAGAGAGGCCTCCCCGTGGTCCCGGTGGGGAGCCACGGAACACAGAGATGGGGGAGAGCAGGGGCAGCGTGGGAGAGGGGCAGACACAGCGCCTGTCTTACCACAACCAACAGCAGTGTGATCCTTGGCCAAAGTCGCCTCTCTCTGAGCCCTGGGTTCCTCATCTGCAAAACGGAAATAGTGACACATTTTCAGCCTCTTTGAGCAAAATTACATGAGGCGATAAATTTAAAATTTTTTTTCCAATTGTCATGTGCCGAACATGCTGACAAGGGACTGTTTTTATTACTCTGACTGCTGTCATCAGGACTCTCCTGCCCCCAAACAGAGGGATTTGATGGCCCCAGAGGTCATCCATCCCTAGATCCCAAACTTGGGTCAACTGTGAACCATGTTCATGACTTTCACATTTTCCTGACAAGTACTGCTTCTGCCAAACAACAACCACGAGAGAACCTTCCAGAAGAAAGGTGGTAAGATGAAGGTGAGCTGGTTAGAGACCCCAGGACTAGGGGAGTAACACAACAGCAGGGCATCTAACACCCACCACACTACCGAAGAAGGCAGCCTACAGCCAACCCCCAACATAGCAACTGAAGGTGGTCCAGTTAGGCTCATTCCTTCCCTGGATCAAACAGGTGTCACTCTGACACCACCAAGCAGACCCCAGCTCTGGCAAGGGGGACCCATCTAAATCCCACAGGCAGCCAGGGCTTCCCTCCCCACCCGGAGATGCCAGGTACTGGGCAGCATTGGCAAGGGAGATCCTGCCACAAGGACCACCAAGAAATCTCCAAGCCCAGATGGAGAATTCTACCAAACATGAAAGAAGAATTAACAAGAAGTTTGTGCAATCTCTTACAGAAAACAGAAAAAAAGAACACTTCTCAATGTTTTGTTTTGTTTTGTTTTGTTTTGTCCTGCCTGTACCTGGTTTTGGTCTCAGGGTGAGATTGACCTCCAAGCTGTTGTGTGTCTCAATATTTCATTCCTCTTTATTGCTGAGCAGAATTCCATGGTGTGGCTCTTCCGCCATTTGTAAACAATTCACCCATGGTTTAGGGGAAGGGGCTGGCTGTTTTCAGCTTTCGGAATTTTACAAATAAAGCTGCTATGGACGTTGGTGTCCAAGTTTTTACGTGAACATAAGTTTTCATTTCTCTGGATAAATGCCAAAGAATGCAGTTGCTGGGTCGTCTGGGAATCACATGTCTGGTTTTATAAGAAATTGCCAGACTGTTTCCAGAGTGGCTGTACCATTTTACACTCCCATCAGGAACGGATGAGTCATTCCGGGTCTCCACATCCTCACCAGCATTTGGAACAAACTATTGATAAACACAATTTAGATGAGCTTCATGGGGATTATGCCATGTGGAAGAGAGGAAAAGCCAATCCCAGGAGATTACATACTATGATCCTATTTACCTAACATTCTTCAAGAGTCAAAAATGATAGAAACGGAGAACAGATTACTGGTTTCCAGTGGCTGGAGATGGGAAGGGGGCGTGCGGGAGGGAGATGGGTGTGATTATAAAAGAGCAACATGAGGGGTCCTTGTAGTCATGGAACTGCTCTGTATCTTGGCTGTGGGGTGATGCGCAAACTGACACAGGTGATAAAAACCTGCATGAAACTAAATACACGCACATCAATATGAGTAAAATTGGAGATCTAAACAAAGCACATGGACTGTATTAAAGTCAGCATCTTGATTCTAATATTTTACAATGGTTTTATAAGATGTTAGTGCTGGAAGAAACTGGAAAAATGGTACCTCGGATCTCTCTGTGTTATGTCTTAGAACTGCATATGATTCTGCCATTATCTCAAAATTAAAAGTTTCACTGAAAAGCGACATCTGGGCCAACGTGTTCCAGTGTCACGGCACCATCCACCAATAGTCAGCCCTGGTCCACTTCTCAGATCTAGGGGTACACACAGCACTGTCCAATCCACCAACAAGAGGACCAACCTGGGGAATAGATCTCTTGGAGACCAATGTGGGGAAGGAGTTAGATGCAGGCGTGGAGCTGTTCGATCAAGACTAAAGATGGCGTCACATGCTCCCTGTGGTCATAACCTCCCCGTGGTCATGACCTCTTGACTTCCCGGAATTCTCTCCATGGAGGCGATGGGGGAGGGAACACGGTGCATGACAAATCAAATCCAGTAACTCTACAACGTTTGTATGAAAAGCATCAATCACCCACTTCCTTTCCCCTAACCACTCTCTCTCCTGTGGCAACTTCTTTCCCTTTTTGTGGTAAACAGAATTCTAAGATGGCCACTGTGACAGTTCATTTTTTTTCTTTTTACTAAAGTATAATTGACAGACCACATTTTATTAGTTTCAGGGTATACAGTGAAATGATTTTATATTTGTATATATTGTGAAATGATCACCGCAAGTCATTAACATCTGTCACCATACATAGTTACAAAATGTTTTTCTTGTGAGAACTTTGAAGAGTTGCTCTCTTAGCAAGTTTCCAATGTGCAAAACAATATTCTTAACTGTAGTCACTATGCTGTACATTATATTCCCAGGACTTATTTATCTTGTAACTGGAAATTTGTAACTTTTGACCCCCTTTATCCATTTCACCAACCTCCCCACACACACACACCCCTGGCACCCACCAATCTGATATCTGTATCTATGAGCTTGGTTGATTTTGTGTGTTGGTTAATTTTATGTCAACCTGACTGGGCCACAGGGTGCTCAGATACTTGGTCAAACATTATTCTGAGTGTTTCTGTGAATCTTTTTGGATGAGATTAACATTTAAATTGATAGAATAAAGCAGATTGCTCTCCTTCATGTGGGTGGGTCTTATACAATCAGTTGAAGGCCTGACTAAAACAAAAAGGCAGAGTCTCCTGCGAGTGAGAGGGAAATCCTCCTGCCTGGGTGCCTTCAAGCTGGGACACTGGTTTGTTTGTTTTTTTCTGCTTTTAGACTCAAACTGAAACACTGGCTCTTCTAGCGTCTCCAGCCACTGACTTTCAGATTGGAATGACAACATTGGCTCTCCCAGTTCTCAAGCTTTTGAATTTGAACTAGAATTACACCATCAGCTCCCCTGGGTCTCTGGCTTTGCAACTCACTCTGCTGATCTTGGGATTCATCAGCCTCCATAACTGCATGAGCCAATTCCTTGTAATAAATATCTTTATATATATTTTATTGGTTCTCTGGAGGACCCTGACTATTACAACCACCAATAACCCTTGCCCTTTTAAAAATCCCCTCTCCTTTGAGTGTGGATAGAAACTATGAATCACCCCCATGATTGTGTTACATTACATGGCAAAAGGGAGATTATGCTGAGTGGGCCTGGCCTAATCAGGTGAGTCCTTCAAAAGCAAATTTTCTCTGCCTGGTTGCAAAAGAGGAAATCAGAAAGACCTGCTCTGGCTGGCCTGCAAGAAAGCAAACAACCATGCTGCAAACTGTCTGTGGGGCCGGCCACTTGGCAAGTAGCTGCAGATGGCTCCTAGTAGCTGAGAGCGGTCCCCAGCTGACAGTTAGCAAGACAACAAGGACCACGATCTGACATCTGCAGGGTCTGTCAACAACCTGAATGAGTTTGGAAGAGAAGCTCAAGCCTCCAATGAGAGAACAGCACTGGCCAACAACTTGATTTCAGGCAGGTAAGGCCCTCCGCAGAGAATCCAGTTAAACTAAGCCTAGACCTACAGAAACTGTGAAATTAATGTTGTCTGGGTTTTTTGGTTTGGTTGGTTTTTCTAAAACAGAATTTTAAGGGCGCCTGCGTGGCTCAGTCAGTTAAGCGGTCAATTCTTGGTTTTGGTTCAGGTCATGATCTCGGGGTCCTGGGTCCGAGCCTTGTGTCAAGCTCCGTGCTCAGCAGGGAGTCTGCCTGTAGATTCTCTCTCTTCCTCTGCCCCTCCCTCCACTCATGCTCTCTCTCTCTCTCAAGTAAATAAATAAATCTTAAAAAAACACAAAAAACAAAACCAGAGTGTTATTTCACATATGCCAGGTCATAATTTCTGGATATTCCTCCCCACGCTGGAGAATAGAGACTTGCTATATTTGATTACTACTCAAGTTTAAGAGGCTCAGAACATTTTCAAAAGACACTAATAAGCACACCCCTCACTCCATTCTTTAAAGGGAAGTGTACTACTCCATTTTGGGGAATAGAATTAGACCGGAAAACAGAATGGAACAGCGGATGAAGGAGGAGGAGAAGGAGATGGTTATCTCTACCTCATGATAGCTTCCCTTCATCAGGTTAGTGGGCTGCTATACACACTAACCCAGAATGACACCATACAATTAGATTATATAGGGTTTTCTTTTTTCAATGTGATGAAATTCACATGACATAAAATTAACCACTTTAAAGCGAACAATTCAGTGGCATTTAGTACATTCATAGTGTTGTGCAACCACCACCTCTATATATTTCTAAAACCGTTTCATCCCCCAAACAAGAACTCCATACCCATGAAGCAGTCACTCCCCATTTCCCTTCCCCTCAGCCCTTGGCAACCACCAATCAGTTGTGTCTCTCTGGTCTTACTTACTCTGGATATTCCATAGACAAAGAATCATACAGTGTGTGGCCCTTTGTGTCTGGCTTCTTTCACTTAGCATGTTTCCAAGGCTCATTCACGTTATATCAGGCATTAGTACTTCGTTCTCTTCATGGCTGAATAATATTCCTCTGTAAGCATACCCTACGATGTGTTCATTCATGCATCCGTTGTTTCCCCCTTTTGGCCATTGTGGATCATGCTGCCATGAACATGGTATACATGCACTTGTTTGAGGACCTGTTCCCAATTATTCTGAATATACACCTTGGAGTAGAATTACGGGCTTATAGGGTGATTTTATGTTTAACTTTTTGAGGAGCCACCAAACATTTCTTCATATATGTTTGTTTTAGCTGCTATTTGTGGTAATTTATTATGCAGGATTTTTAAAAGTCTATATCCAGCGACACCTGGGTGGCTCAGTCGGTTAAGCATCTGCCTTCGGCTCAGGTCATGATCCCGGGGTCCTGGGATCCAGTCCCGCTTCAGGCTCCCTGCTCGGCAGGGAGTCTGTTCCTCCCTCTGCCTGCCGCTCCCCCTGCTTGTGCTCGCTCGCGCTCTCTCTCTCTCCCTGACAAGTAAATAAATAAAATCTTTTTAAAAAATAAATAAAATAAATAAAAGTCTACATCCATGTCTTCAAATAACATGTTCTGGATAATTTAATTGCTGCTTCTTTATTTTTCAGAAATATAATGACGACTCTCCCTTGACTTCCCACCATGAAAAATGAGGGTCAGGTCCTCTTAATTCCCACCCCCCATCCCCCCCCCAGGCAGTCTTCCCATCCTCCTCTTCCCAGGGTGGTTACGTCATAACTTTGGTAGGATTATTATGTGGTGCGTACATTACTATAACAACCATGCGGCCCGCACTGTGCTGACTCTTCCTTTCCTGCACAAAATAGGTTTTTTCTGGAGTTAATGATTTAAAATCTAGGCTTTATGTTTGCTTCATTTTCTATGTACTTATTACTATTTCAAAAATCAAACACTCTGGCAATTGTTGAAATAGCCTCTCAAGATTTGTGGACACCTCAGCTACTCCATCCATTTTAACATGCTAGAGAAGCTTCTCAGAGCCTTCTGACCTGCTGGACCCTGGACTTGGCTGGTCCCTATGCCCAGTGACCAGCTGGAGTCCTAGGGTCTCCCTTCTGGATCATTCTGGAATTTGTCCCTCTCCGTTGGGGCTCCTATTTCCTGTATCACCTATCATTTCCTCTTACCTGGCTTATTTCCTCTTTTATGTTGCAAGATATGCTCCAGTAATTTCCCAAGAAAAGGTCCTTGGAGGTAAAACTTTTGAGACCTTACACGTCTACAAATGTCTTTATTTTACCCTCATACTTGGTTTCCAGTTTGGCTGGATCAAGAATTCTGAAGCAGAAATTATTTTCCCTCAGAATTTTCTTCATCCTAGTGTTACTGAGAAAACGAAAGCCACTTCCATTCCCAATTCTTTGTATATGATCTGTTGCTTTCCCCTGAGGGCTTGTAGGATCTTCTCTTCGTACCCACTATTCTGTAATTTCACAAGACCTGGTGGTGTCCCTATTCACCTGTAGTCCATTCAATTTGTCATTCAGAAAGTCCTTTCGCCCTGGAAAGGCATGTCCTCTGGTTCTGAGAAATTCTCTTTAAATGTTTCATTGAGGGGCGCCTGGGTGGCTCAGTCATTAGGTGTCTGCCTTCAGCTCGGGTCATGATCCCGGGGTCCTGGGATCGAGCCCCACATCGGGCTCCCTGCTCCGCGGGAAGCCTGCTTGCTTCTCCCTCTCCCGCTCCCCCTGCTTGTGTTCCCTCTCTTGCTGTGTCTCTCTCTGTCAGATGAATAAACAAAATCTTTAAAATAAATAAATAAATAAATATTTCATTGATAATTCATGTCTGTCTCCATCTATATCTTTATGAAATTCCCATGGCTCAGATATTGGACCATATGGACTGGCCTAGAAATTTTCTTATCTTTTCTTTATCATGCATATTTCCTTGTTTTTCTTTTTACACGACTCGCTGAGCAATATCTTCAACTTTCTTTTCCAAGACCTATATTCTAATTTTTCATTCCTGCTATCAAATTTGTAGTTTCCTAGAACTCTTTGTTTTGAATGTTCCTTTTTTTTTTTTATCACACCTTGTTTTTGTCCCATGGCTACAGTATCTTCTCACGGTTCTGAGGATACCAAACGTGGTTTACTTTCCTGAAATGTTTCTCCTCAAATAGGCATTTCGTCCAAGGTTCTTGTTTTAGTATGTTTATTTCTTTTCCCTCTCTCATGATTAGAAGTTTTCTACAGTTGTCTGATGATTCTTGTCTGCTCAGGGTTAAGGATGGGTCCCCAAAGCGTTGGTAGGAGGCCTGGGGATGCCTGGGGATAGGAGTGTCATGGTGCGGTGACAGCTTGGGGTTGTTTAGCTAAGAAACTCCAACTCGGCATCTTAAAGCCTTTCTTTCAGAGCTCGTCAGCCTTCTGACAGGTGTATCCTGCCAGCTGCCAGCATCATGAGTGGGAAGGTCAAGAGGGAGGTGGAGGCAGGGTGGGCCAGTGCCTCGGCATATGATATTCGAGTGCCTCCTTGATGCACCTGTGTTCAGTGTGGTGCCCCAGCCCTCAACTGTGCATGCTGTGCGTCCGCCTCTGTTGCGTTCTCCCCAAAGAATAGAAGTCCAGGCTTTATTGGGCCGGGGAAGGGGAAGTCATTCAGCTCACATGGGTGCGGGGAGGTGTACTGCTTCATAAACAGACTTCCAACCAATTCCTATTTTATTACCGTTAGCCCCTCCACCCCGCCCTCCGGTTATGGAGGGGTCTGCTGCTGTCAGTTCCAGAGCCTTTGGGGGGACTCTGCCATATGACAAGTTGGTTTTCATCACTGCCTGGCTCTCCCCATTGGTGATTCCAGGTTGGGAAGTGTTTTTCAGATCTGCTAGTGATTTGGCACTCTTGCCCCTGCTCTCCGTATTTCCAAGTTTTGCAGCTGTTACCTTTTCCCTGGCTCTCTCATCCTTGTGCATGTATGCATTTTGCATAGAAATTCCTTCCTGCCATTTTGGTGAGGTCTCAGGAAATGTCTGCACCAGCACCATTCCTGGAAGCCCTCTCCCACCTCTCCTTGTTCTGCGAAGCTCTCAGTAAAGTTGTGGGGGAACATTCCCTGCTGGCTTTGTGGGGTGACTAGCCTGAGAACCATCTTAGGTGGTGCTGGCCTGGACACAGCCAGAACCTGACATTGTTCATCTTTTTCTTTGTTTCATCTCCCTTGAGAGTTTGAAGAATGTTTTGGGGCGGGGGGGGATTGGGAATTAGGTTGTGAGAGTATTTTTCCCAACTGGTTCCATTTGAGATTTAATTTAAAAAAAAAAAAAGGCACTCAGAATTCACAGGAAGAACATCCTTCTCCCAACAGAATGAAATCACTTTTAATTCATTTCCCGGGAAACTTACTGGAATGGTCTCTCCCAGCTTGGAGCGAATCCATTCTCTATTTATGCATTTCTTGGGAATCATCCATTTCTACCATGTATTGTGATTATTTGGGGTATGGGTTTTATCTCTCTTATAAACGTTGAATTTCTTTAAGGCTAGAGACTTGGTCTTATTCATTTTATTTTCTCTCCCCATCCCCTACTGTCACTTTGCCAGAGCAGGTGTTAATAAACATTTTATAAATGATGGAGAGAATGAATGAATGAATCGAGGGATTCTGAACAAAATAACATCCGGTAGCCGGAGTGTGTCTAACTCCTTAATCTTCCACAGTGCCTTACCCAGATGCCCCATATAGGTGCTAATACGCGTTCGGGGGCTGGCAAGAGGATATGCAGAGCCTTCAACAGTGATAACTGGACCAGAGAAGCGGGAGCGCGGCAATCTCCTTGTGTCCCTGCTGTATTCCTGCCGTGTCTAACCTAGCCCAATAAATAGCACCAGCTATCTACTGAAAAAATGAAGAAACAAAAAATTGCCTTGGGGCTGAACATCTATTCACTGCATAACCCTGTGGTTGAAAATATGGGCTCCAAATTCAGGCTGCACGGGTTCAAGTTTGGTTCTATCAGTATTCAAATGTGTGACCTTGAGACATACATGGATCCTTTCTGAGCCTCAGTTTTCTCCGCTGAGAAGTGGGGACAACACTGGTGACTAATCACACACGGGAAGCAGGTTAGAGCAGAGGCAACCTAGGAAGCACCGTAGTAAATGGTAACCATTACAATTTCTCAAAAAGGTAAAGAAAATATGGCTTGTCAATGTTCTATCATGATCTCATCTTCGTGAGCCCTGGTCCTGCCCAGAAACAACAGATTTTAAAGGTGGGTCAGTCATTCCTTATTTTTTTAGTCCAAGTGGTCCATAGTGATGAACCAGCCCCTAGTGGATGAATGCCCAGCCTCTCAAATCTCCTTCTCTCCCTGTTTCTCTCCAGGACCTCATCTGGGGCTTTTATGATGGAGCCCTCTGATCACAGAGAGGCTACCCGTCTGCTCCTTGACTGGTGACAGGTGATGCATGCCCGATCCCGTGTGGCCCTCTGGAAATGGGGCTGGCTCCAAGGGCGGCAAGCTTTCACTTTTTACTTGGTGCTCTCTGACCTACTAGATCTGTGATCCGGTGTCTGACATCAACTTGGAGAAATTCTCACTCATGATTGCTTTGAATATTTCTTCTGTTTCTTTCTCTCTTTCTTGTACTCTGGCAGTCCCATGATGCAGACATTACACTGTTTGTAGCTGTCCCACGGTTCTGGATATCCTGTTCTGGTTTGGGGGGTTGTATGGTTTTGTCTTGGCTTGTTTTTGTTTTCATTCTTTTCTCTTTGCTTTTCTTTTTTGAAAGTATCTATGGACATATCCTCAAGGCCACTGATTCTTTCATTAGCCATTTCCAGTCTACTAATGAACCCATCAAAAGCATTCTTCATTTCTGTTACAGTGTTTCTAGCATTTCTTTCGATTCTTTCTTAGAATGTTCTTCTTCCTGCTTACATTGCCCACCCCAAGCATATTGTCCGTTTTTTTCCATTAGAGCTCTTAGCATATTAGTCATAGTTATTTTAAATTCCCGGTCTGGTAATTCCAACCATCCCTGCTGTCTCTGAGCCCAGTTGTGATGTTTTCTCTCTCTCTTTAAACTGTGTTTTTGCCTGCTAGTATGCCTTGTGATTTTTTTTGTTGAAAGCTGGACATGATGTACTGGGTAAAATAACTCCAGTAAATAGACCTTTAGTGATGTGGTGGTGAGATGGGGGGGGTGGACGCGGGGAGCATTCTGTGGTTCTATGATCAGGTTGCAGTTTTTTAGTAAGCCTGAGCCTCTGGGCTGTGACCTTCACAAATGTTTCTCAGCCCCTCAGCCCCCGTCAGTGGGACAGGATGGCTAAAGGGGGACGGAGTTGGGTATTTTCCTTGCCCCAAGTCCACTAGGCTTCTACGAAACCCCAGCTGAGGTTAGTCTCACTTAAGGGCAGGCCATGTTAAGAACAGAATGCTCTGGCTTATTTCTAAATGGTTCCTTTTCACCTGCCCCTGACTGAAGCATGGGGGGCGTTTTCTCTGATCTTCACTGTGAGAATCTGGTAGGACTCCTGGAGACAAAACTCACAAAGGTGCGGGGTCCCCTCTAGGACGGGCCCCCCCTGGAGTTTTTCTCTCTCAGACTTGTCCAGCAATTTGTCAATAACACACTAGGTTTTCCAATCCCAGGGCTGGTTCCCATGGAGGTTTCTGCTCCAGTCAATTGCCAATCTCTCTGTCTGTCTATCTCTCCAATTTGGGCATCAGTAGCTTGCCCTGTGACCTCACTTCTTCGACAGATCTAAGAAGAGTTGTTGATTTCCCGTTGCTTACTTGTTGTTGGAACAGCATGAGGACATCCAAGCTCCTCACGTGCAGGACTGGGAACTGGAAAGCCTCCTCCACTAGCCCTTTCAGCATCTGTTCCCCAGGGGCACGTGAGAACATCTGGATCCCCACCTGTTACATACAAGAGGCTTGTTTCAGGCCCGCCTCTCAGGCCTTCTCCTTGGCAAATGCTGTTTCCGGGAAAAAAAAAAAAAAGAGCTTATTAAAAGGATGAGGAGGACCCCCAGAATCATCAGGAGCACTCAGCTTCTAGGAATGATATCTGGAACCTCACAACTGGCCTGCAGAGGAAACAGCAGGTCTTGCTGATGCTCCTGCCCCTGCCTTGCCAATACCACCTATGGGGTAGGAGCTCATTCTTGCGATGCCTGGGAAAACGTAACTGCCGTAGCAGCTGCTCTCAGCTCCCGCTCACACCAGCAAACGCCGATGTACAAGGACTGCGCACTCTGAGCTGGCGTGTGGGTGTGATCTGATGAGTGTACGTCACAGGCCTGCATCCTAGCTACAAGGGAGGCCGGGTATCAGGACTCCCGAGACTGGAAATTCATCAAACACAGCAAGGGCATTCAAAGGGGGTTGGGCAGCTGGACGAGATGATGCAACATGGAAAGAAAACCCTTTTTCATTTTATTATGAAAATGGTCAAACATACCTTTTATAAAATTTTGCCGGGGCGCCTGGGTGGCTCAGATGGTTAAGCATCTGCCTTCAGCTCAGGTCGTGATCCCAGGGTCTTGGGATCAAGCCCCACGTCCGTCCGCCTCCTGGCTCAGCGGGGAGCCTGCTTCTCCCTCTGCCTCTCCCCCTGCTCGTGCTCTCTCTCTCTCTCTCTGTATCTCTGTGTCTCAAATGAATAAATAAAATCTTTTAAAAATATTTTGTCAAAGAATTTTATAGTGAACATCATATAGATTTCACCATTAACACGTGACTCTACTTGGTTTGTCACACATCCATCCATCCATCCATCCATCCATCCATCTATCTCATTTTTGTTGCATTTCAACTGCACCATCATTAAATTGCAAACATCAGTACACCTCCCTCTAAATAATTCAGCACGACTCTCATTGAATAGAGTTTGAAATTTGCTTCCAGCTTACCTTTTCTTAACTGTTAAATTCACAATGAAATATGCAAATATTTTTTTTCTTAAAGATTTTTATTAAATAATCTCCACACCCAACTCACCCAACTTCGAGTGGGGCTCGAACTCACAACCCCGAGATCACAGGTCACATGCTCTACCAACTGAGCCGCGAAATATACAAATGTTAAGTGTACATTTGTTGAAGTTTACCAATGCCTGTGTAACAAACATCCCAATCAACTAACCCAATCAAACCATCATCCCAGAAAGTTCCTTCATGTCCCTTCCCAGTCAATCCCTGTCCCCAACTCATCCCCAAAGACAACCACAGTTCTGATCTCCCAGCTCAGTTTAGTTGGCAATAATCCTTTTAATTTCGGCTTTTCCCTCAAACTATGTAGCTACAAATACCTCCCTGCCTGTCCTCCTACCTCTCTGGAAATTTGGTCAGGAGAGGTGAAATCAGGTCAAGAAATCTTCCTACTTCCCCTCCCTTGGTCTCCCTTCTCTTTCCTGCAGTCAGCAGAGGGGGGCTTCCTTCACTTCCCGGATGGAAAGGATTTAAATGGGATATCCAGAGATCTCTGGCCCTGGCTTACAATAACCTTGAGGGTCTCATCTATTAGGCCTGGCTCCTGATTGTTAGTGGAGGTTTAGCCTTTACTAAGCCTTTTCTCAGCAAGGCCTAGCTTTAAAGATCATTGTCTTGTTAGACACCAATCAAAGCAAACAGAAACCAGAACACTGAATCAGGCAGCCAATGCCTGATATTTATTCTCCACTTCAGTGGGTGGGGACATAATTATAAACATAATTTATAAGACATACAGCTGAAAATACTTCAAACACATTATCCTCCATGAAGAATGAGGGAACCACCTATGAACCGAGGGGAGGATCTAATATAGGTTGATATATAAACACTGATAATAAAAAAAAAAGTGTCCGAAGTCTATGTAGAAATGAATTTCGAAAGGAGTGATGAATGAGGAAGAATGTCTAAGTACATGAAGGGATCATGAGCGCCCATCGCAAAAACAGAGTAAGCTGTGAACGCTCCATAACTTAGTAGCAGCTTCTAGGTCCTGATGATGTCTGACAGACGGGCAGGTGGATGAACAGGGCAACACTTGGGTACCAGGGACAGGCTGTCTGTGATCTCCTGGCTTGCCCACAGCTTCTGGCCCTCACGCAGGGGGCAATAACTGAAGATGGTAGCATGGAGCCTGGACGCTGGCTAGCCATATCACCGCGGTTATTACTGTCAGGACGAAATGATGTAGAGATGAGTTAGAGATTCCCGGTCTTTTATTAGTTACCCAATGACTTCACCCAGGGAATAGAATCATCTCCCATGTCACAGCTCAGATTGACGGAGGCCCAGAGAGGGGAGAGGAGAGCCTGCTCCCAGACCAGTCCAGGTCTACCTGAGCTGGGTCCTTCTAACTCACTGTCCTGTGAAGATGAATTCCCAAGACAATGTAGATGACTCCCAGCCTGAGCGCACGGAGGATCATGTGTCCAGCTGGCAGCTCAGACCTTGGGATTCGCCCACAGACAGCACCAGGCTTGCAGCTGCTAGAAAGCAGGGTACCCAGCACCAGAGGGCTCAGTGGGACGCCCCTGCAGAACACAGCTGCCCTGGGATTTTTCGGGCCCATGGCCTCGTCTTCACCTGAGGCCACAGTCTCATGCCCACTCCCCACTCCGTAGAAGGTAAGTACACCCTAGACCAGCATTTCTCAAACATTTCAGTTTTAGGACCTTTTTACTCTGAAAAAATTCCCAAGAACGCTTTTGCTTATGTGGGTCATAGCTCTGGATATCTGCTGACTTAGAAATTAACACTGAGAAACTTACAAAATATTTATTCATTAACTCATTTAAACACTAACAAACCCACTGCATCTTAACACAAAGAACATGTGCTTATGACAAATAACTGTATTTTCCAAACCCAAAAAATAATATTAGTAAGAGTGGCATTGTTTTACATTCTTTCTTTTTTTTTTTTTTTTTTGGAAAAATAAATAGAGGGCTTCACAGAAAAACAGCTATAGTCTCATATCTGCTTTTCCATTCAGTTTTTTGCAATGTCATGTACCACACGCTTCACTGTACACTCATGAGAGAATAAAAATGAAATTTAAAATAAAACCCTTCATAGTGCTATGCAAATAGGATTGACTTCACAGATTCCCTAAAAGAACCTTGGTGGCCCTGGGCCTCCCGTTGAGAATGGCAGCTCTCAGTAGAGTTTCTCAAATTGTATTATGCATATGAATCATGGGAGGAACTGTTAAAATGCAGATTATGCTTCAGAGGGTGTGGGGAAGGGCCCAGGAGTCTACATTTCTAACCAGCTCCCAGCTTCCTTGGGGGAAGGGGCAGGGAGGATGCTGATGCTGCTGGTCCTAGGACCACACACTCACAGATGCACTACTCGGCCTCTGACACTCTCCAAGGCAGGGCCACAGAGATGCCCTGCATCTTGGAAAAGTCATGGTGTCCTCCAATCCACATAATTAAAAAAAATTTTTGTAATTAAGAATTAAAAGAGTAAATTTGAAATTAAATAAAGCCCCCAAATCCTTCTTTTTCCCAAAGTGATCACTTCATTTTCTTTTTTTAATTATTTTTAAAACTTGTTTTTGGTGTGCACCCTTTGCTGGTGTGAAGCCTATGAGTAATCCAGTACGGTTCAAAGGGCGGAGGTCCCACCTAGGTCTCTGCTGCTCTGAGAAAGCCTCTCCCCTGTGCTCCGCTGCCCACGAGGAGGCCCCTGTTTTTCTGTATTCCCCCCACCAAAAGGACAGAGGACGTTAGCGTGACCCCCCTCTCCACCAGATAGAGGGCTCGGTGCTGGGAGCAGGTGAGAGGACAGAGAAGCTCTCCAGATGTCTGTCGTCAAGGAAACGGAAACGCAAGGATGCCAGAACAGCTCCGCAAAGAGCATGACATTTCTTCCTAAGGGCGAAAACCTGGGAAAAAATGACATTCCCATCAATTCAGGGAAAGTAAGCAAAATTATATAAACTGGCACTAGAAATGCCACTAGTGATGAGTGTGCACGTGTGTATTCGTGATCTGGAAAGGGAGCATGACATGAGCAGGTCATACAGTTAAGTGAAAAAGTTAGGCTCTAAATCCACGTCTCGGTACAGCGGGATGTGTGTGAATTTATTTACATATGTTTGCAGTGACATGCATGTATACCTTCTTCTTTCTCTACGTTGATTGAGTAGAGTATATATTATTTTTAGTCAGAAAAGCAAACTATTTTTAAAGATTTTTATTTATTTGGGGTACCTGGGTGACTCAGTCGGTTAAGTGTCTGCCTTTGGCTCAGTTCATGATCCCAGGGTCCTGAGTTCGAGCCTTGCATTGGGCTCCCTGCTCTGCAGAGAGCCTTCTTCTCCCTCTCCCTCTGCCCTGCTGTTCCCCCTGCTTGTGCATGCTCTCTCTCGCAAATAAAAGAATAAAATCTTTAAAAAAATTTTTTTTATTTATTTGAGAGAGAGAGAAAAAGCACAAGCCGGCGGGAAGGGCAGAGGGAGAGGGAGAAGCAGACTCCCCACGGAGCAGGGAGCCTGATGTGGGACTCGATCCCAGGACCCTAGGATCATGACCTGAGCCAAAGGCAGACACTTAACCGACTGAGCCACCCAGGTGTCCTGGAAAAGCAAACTATTTTTAAAGCATGTGTTTATTCCATAGGCACAGATTTATTTTGTGAAGCAACATTGGGGTTGTCCCAGTCTTTGGTTCCTGCCTGATCGTGTAGAATCAGACAAGGTCAGAACTCATAAGACCTAGTCTGCAATCTTATTAGGCATCACGGCCCAGAGAAGGTAAGTGACTGGCCGAGGGTCACACAGCCAGTTTGGCCCCGAGATAACAGAGCCCCGTCTCCTTGCTGTCATCCCAGAGTACATTGCTCTCCTCTAAGCTTGACTATGAATTGTCGTCTGGGGTTGTTTGGGGCTGGATGGCCGGGGGGGTGGGGGGGTGCTTTTTAAATGCCCCATTTTCTGGGAGCCCAAGTCCAGGCAAACCCAAGATGAAAGATAAAGGGCCCTGGATGAGACAGTGATTAGTGGGGAGGAGCCTGACCCGCACAGGCAGAAAAGCAGCTTCAGTAGGGCCTGGGTCCGCTGCTGCAGGGCAGGAGGGTAGGAAGAGCCTGGCCCGGGGCCAGGAGGCTGTAATTAAAGGCAATGCAGGCCTGCAAACAGCCCATTAAAGATGTTTGCCCTGCATCAAACTCAACCCTTCTGCCACTTTCCACATCAAACACTTGGGGATTTTATACACTTTCCTGCATGCTCAGGTGATCACAGGGAGCCATGGTGCACAGCGCTTGCTGACCTTGCCCCTTCTTGCCCGCCCCCCCACCCCCCGTCTTCCAGAGTCCCCCCACACACACACTCCCCCTTTCCTCCCTGACCCAGCCCCACCCAGCCTCTGTGGGCCCCAAGTCATCTGCTCAAGGCACTTACCAACAGAGAGAATCTTCCCTCCCAGCTCCCAGGAAGATAAAATTCCTTCTATTTCATTCAATGAGATAAGACTTCACAAGCTTTGAGGTTTGGAATCTTGGAGCCTTGGGATCTTAACCTTTGAGCTAAGATGATGCTTCATGCTTTAGGCCAGTCCTTTTAGGTCACAGGTGGAGAAGCCAGGGTTCTGAGATGAAGAGGTCTTGCTCAAGGTCATCAGCACGGGTGGCTGCCAGATCTCTAAGCTTCAGGCTGGAGCCAGCTCACAAAGTCAGGTGAATTAGCCTTGGCTTTGAACCCAAGAACCACTCCCCTCTTTCTTACTGACCTCCTCCCAAAAGCCTAGGTTGATGTCACTCCCGGACAGGGAGACCCTGCAAGAAGTCCAAGGAATTGGGCTGTCTGGGCCTAGACAGAAACGGGGCCTCAGTTTCTCCCCCAGTTTCTCCTTCCAATTTCCAGGCTAAATTTCACTCAGGCAGAGCGGCAGGGCAGCATGCCAACTCCATTGTCCCACCCCAAAGCTCAGAAGTCCCAAACTGGAAAGTTCACAGACTTTGAAGAGGTGGACAAGCTCAGGAATGGTCCAACCCGCACAGGATGAGCGACTGCCAGAGCCGAGGGACAGGTGAGTCAGGGTCCCTGGGCATCCATCCAGACCCTGTCCATGAGTTATCTCAGTCACCCCCAGGGTCGCCCTGTAAGGAGAGGCCCCTGTCTTCATTTTACTGCTCCTGTGACCAGGAGATGAGCTGGCCTTCAACCCCAGGCCTACGTGGGTCTGAAGTTTCTCCCTCTGAAACTCAGGGCTCCTTCCTGGAGGTCGAGCCTGCCGGTGGGGCCTGTGGGAGGCAGAGGGTGTGGCATGGTTGGGGGGAGCACTGCGGGCCTTACCCCTGTAGATGCCTCTGGGAGCCCGGCACAGAAGAGAGCACCTTGGCCCAGGAGGCTCCTGCCCTCACCCAGGATAGGAGAAGCCAGCCCCAGACCAGTTGCAGTGAGCCCCGGGGTCCCAGCCCCAGCTCTGCAGCTTATTACCACGTACCTTGAGGGCACCCTCTCTGAGCCTCCGTTTTCTCATCGGAGGGCTGCTGGGAGGGTGAGAACAGGAGACCACGAGCCCAGTTCCTGTCGGCTTTCCTCTCCCTCTCCTCTGTTCTTTCCAGGCTTGTGACCTTTCTGGGCCTCAGTTTCTCCCACAGACCAGCTCCCAAATCTGTGTGCAGAAAGCCTCTTGGCTAAAGCCACTCCCACGCTGGACACCCTTGAGGTGCAAACCAGGAAAATTAGTGGGTGATCAGGTGTCACTGCCAGGGTAAGAAAGGCCACGCCCCCTCTAGGATTCTGACTGTCCTGCCCGGCAGCGCCCCGAGATCCGCCGTGTGAACTCGGGGCTGGCTGGCTGCTCCTACACGCCGTCCACACGGTCTGCACACTGCGCCCCGAGCAAGCAAGAGCAGGCTGCCCCGGCATGGCAGGTGAGTGGGCAGGGCCTGGGGGCCTCGGGGCACAGGGCCTCCAAGGGGAGCTTCAGGAAACTGCACAATCCATGCACTGTTTCCTCATGCTCCCGAAAACATGGAGGCCCAGAGATAGAAAGAGCCATCACCAGACGGCCGGGCAAGGCCGTGACAGAGCCCTTCCTGGCCTGAAGCCAGGCCTTCCCCGCCCGGCGCGGGCAGAGAGAGGCCCCATGGGCTGTGTCCTCTTCAAATTCCCACCCCAAAGACTCGAGGGCAAGAGCAGCTCTGTCTGAGGTAAAAAGAGCTACGTGACCTTGAGCAGGAGAATTTGCCTTTCGTGCCTCCATTTTCCCATCTGTAAAATGGGAATTATTACAAATCTTCTCACAGGCCCGCTGTGAGGAACTGATGAGACCGAGTGTGCCAAACACCCCACAATATTTCATGTGGGGCCTCATAGGCAGCAGACTCAGAAAATGCACCACCCTCTGTGGGCCCAATATAGTGAGGGGCAAACTCACTTCCACCCCAGGAACTCATCCGCTAGCTCACAATTACATATTTTTTGCCTCCCCTGGCTTGGTGCTGGGGTCCACGGGGTGAGCAAGTCAGCCCACACAAGGGTCCTAGGTCTTTAAAGGAATTTCCTAATTCTATGCCTCCTATCTTCTATTGTCCAGGATCATGTGACAATCATATGAGTCAACTCTTGTTTATTTTTTGACTTTCAAAGTCAGGTAGTTTAATTTCCTTGTCATATTTGAACTTCTTCTCACCCCACCCTGGCAGTTGCTAATATTTATGGGCATCCTGGGCCCTGGCTTTTGGGCTGGGTCTGCTCCCTGAGGGCCTTGCCCCTGCAGCTCACTCCCAGATTGTTGTTTCAAGAGCTGGGGCTGCTTCTGCCCTGTTAGCCCTGGGTTCCAGGGGACTGGCTCTGCTTCCTTTGGGATCTACATTTCGGGGCACACCTAGAGGTCCTTCTTCCCTAATTATCTGATACACTATCAGACTTAAAGTTGACAAAGTTTAATGGCTGAGAAAAGACCCTTCTGGGAGCAGAGTCAGGGACAGGGGTTTCCAGTGTCAGATCTGTTACTAACTTGCTGGGTGGCCATTCCTCTCTCTGAAACTCAGTTTCTCCTCCTGTAAAATAATGGGGAGACCCATCACACCTAGCAAGTAGAAGGGACAGATAGGTCGAATTCAGTTCCTTGGTCATCTGGGTCTTCCTGGCTTCTTGGGGACTTACTCCTCTGAGCAGTAAGCACCTGCCCACCATGGAATCAGTGCGTGAATGACCAAGACATCGGATTCTGAGAGCAAAGTGCGTGGCCTGCGTGCTGATTCTCCTCTCCCCACTGTCCATGGCAGACATCACGAGTTGAGCCCCGAACTCCCTCCCTCCTCCCCCCGCCCCTCCATGGGACCTGGATGTGGCCCGGGGATTCTCCTCAACATAGTTCTTCAAGTAGTCCTACCAGTCGATCGGTGCCAGCAAATGAAGAAACCCTTTTGACATTATTGGATTATAATAAGCTTTCAGCTTGGAAATTCTAAGAATCGAAGGACGTACTCTGGGCAGAGGTTGGTTCTGGCCAGGACGTTCTCACTATTGCCTAGTGGTGAGAGAGGCCAGCAGCTTCCAACAGGACCAGAAAGGAAAGGGAGATTGGACAGTGGCCCCAGGCAATGCCCCAATTAATCATTTAGCTGTGGAGGTCAGGTGCTCATGATGCACACTAAGGATAGGGTCATAATGGGGCCATTAAAAACCAATTATGCGGAGTCCAGAGTCTGGGAGAGATTGCTGGTGTCAGCAGAGCCTCCTGGGCTCAGCCCCACTGGGTGCCAGCCCTGGGGCTAGGACAGAGATCTGGGGAGGAGAGCATCACCAGCTGACTGGTGTCACCCCAGGGCTGGAGGAGAAAGAGCTGGGGGGTGAGCTAAGGCTAGGGGTGGGCTGGCGGTGAAGAGTGGGGACAGGGGGCAGGAGGCAAACTTTTCCTCCAAGTAGGACCCGTTCTTAGGCTCACGTCTGGGGCCAGCAGGTGAGCAAGGGAGCTGGAGAAAAGATGCGCTTGGCCAGGAGGGGAGTGGCAGGAGGGGCAGATGGTGAAGGACCTTGAATGGCAGCATCCCAGCTGTGGGTCTGATGGCTGTGGAGCAGGGGAAATGACACGCTGACCTCGTGCGGTAAGGAGAGTCCCTTCTCCTCGCAGAAGCTGGGTTTCTCCATAGTAACGGAATGGACTGAACAGCGTGAGCTGGAAAACGCTGAGAGGCTGTTGGAGCTGTGCGGTAATTTCAGCAAGAGGTGAAGAGGGGAGAGTACAAAGAAAACCAGTGCGTGTGGGAATAGGGAAGGGGCGGACCGAAGCGGTGGGGGACACGTGGGGAGAGGAGGAGCCCCCCGCCCCCCGCACGGACCCAGTGAACCGTGGACCCGGCACCAGGCTAAGTACCACATGCAGAGGAAGACCGCTCACCCTGGTTGACACTCGTTGCCTGAGAGTGTTTATTAAATGGCTCCTCTCATTCTCTGGATTTCCAGGCTTAGGAGACGCATTTTCTCCTCGCCCTACTTACGGTCCTTACCTCGTCTTCCCGAAAATCTATGAGCAAAGTATTATTATGATTGCCACTTTCCAGGGAAGGCAATCTGAACCTCAGAGAGGTCCATTCACTTATCCAGGGCTACACAGCCAGTAAGCAGAAGATTCAGAACACTGGACAGGCAGTGAGCAGCTCTTGGGCAAGGGCGGACGAAAATCGGATTCATAGCAGCACACGTACCGAGCACCTCATAGGTGCCAGGCACTGCTCTAAGTACTCCACGTGACTTGTTCCACTTCAGGGTTACAACCTGAGGGGGCGGCTCCTATCACAATGCCCATTTTCACCAGCAGACTGGGGTTCAGAGAGGCTCGGTCACTTGCCTCAGATCACCCAGCCGGTGATGGGTGAAGCCTGCATTTGAATTAAAGTGTGTGCCTCTGAAATCGCCGTGGAAGGGAAGGCTAAGAGAGGAAGGTGGGTGGGAGAAGGAAAGGACAGCAGCGGGGGGGGGGGGGGGGGGGCCACGAGGCTTCGCGGTGGCGGGACAGGCGGAGAGAATGCTCTTACGGCACCCCTCTTCCCTCGTGTCTGGTGGGCACAGCCTCAGGTTTGGCGTCCGTCCGTGGGCCTTGAGCTCAGGGCTGGAGCTCGCCCCGCATATCCCCAGGGCAGGGGCCAGGAGCTGACAGCACGTCCTCCAGTCAGTGCTCAGGGCCTCAGGTGCAATGTCGATCAGAGAGGCCCTCCCCCATCCCTTCCCTGGGGCCCACCCGGGGCCGGTGTGACAAGCCTCCATCAGTGCAGGCTTGGGGGTGGGGGGGCATATTGTGGGCAGGGGCTGAGAGGAACCCCGGGGGTGTCCGAAGCACTTGATTCAGCAAACCACCAACAACCCAAACCGGAAAAGCTCTTCTGGACTCATTTCACAGATAAGGAAACTGAGGCCCAGAGAGAGGAAACGACTTGACCCTTATCCCGTGGGGAGCCAGCGGCAGGTGCCCCCATCTAGGCCCAGGACTGCAGAAGGAAGGAAGACAGGAAGGAAGGGCCGGTTTGGGAATGCGGTGGCGTGACAGAGGGGATTATGGGTGGGTGGGGGGCACAGGGTGTGGGCAGCTGACAGGGCACCAGTGTTGATCCCCAAGGGTGTGCCGGGAAGCTGGGGAGCTCCCCTTTTCACACCCTTGTCCCAGCTGAGGGACAGGGAGGGACATCCATTCATCCAACCAACATTCACTGAACCTCTAACTGGGCCCTGGGCCCTGAGCAGGGCTCAGACAACCCAGACAGAATGAGACCCGGGCCTTGCCTTCACGGCGCTCACAGCAGAGGAGAGAGACATGTAAGCAAACAATTATGTCTGGGCTTCCTCGATGACTGATTAGAGACACAGCCTTAGTCTCGGCAGAATTGGAGCTGAGCACAGGGAGGAGGCGACGTCGGGTTTATTTTGATAGGGGTTCTGGAAGCCATCCTGCATTGCACATCTATCTCCTGGCCTTGGGCTGCCCCATACGAAGGCCCCCCCTCCACTCTGTGCCCAGTGGTCCCCATGAGGGCTGAGGAGGACACCAGTTAGGGCCCAGTTGGGCTGTAATCACCAGAAAAGTGGCTTTCTCCCTGTGGGATCCTGCCCCCCACCCCCAGCGCTCACAATCAGCCCGCAAATGCCCGGTCACGAGGGTGTGATGCTCACGAATACAGATGGCGCGGGGACCAGAGCAGTGACTCTGGGGTCAGGGCAGGTATGGCGTGGGGAGGGTGGCAGCTCAGGATTTCTCAGTAACAGCTCTGCAAAGCCGGCAAGGGCCAAAAGGAACAGCTGTGTTCTGTGAGGGTAAGGGAAAGGCCGGGCAGGGACAAATGCGGGGTGTGGGGGGGTGGGGTTTGCAAGAAAAAAGTCTTTGGTTAGCGGAAGGAAGAACTTTTTTAACATCGGGACGGTGGATGAGCCGCCTCTCAGAGGTATGCAGGCTGGAATTATGACCCTGTGGTCACCAAGAATTCGGAGGAGGGACTTTGACTCCAGCAGGAAGTTGTGAGAGAGATGGTCTCTGAGATTTGGGGATAATGATAATAATGGCAGTTGTGACTCATTCCATCCCCCCTGCCCCACCACGGTGCGGCTCCAGATGCCCAGAGGGCGGTGGGAGCTAGTTTGGGCTGTGACAGGGTACGGCGAAGCCAAGATGGGACACTTGGGACTTGAACCCATGACCCAGAGCCCAAGGACCCTTTTTACCTCCTCACCAGCCCCCTCGCAAGAATCCCTGGGGTGAGCCAGCCCTGAGAAAATTACCACCCAATACCTTATCCCCTGCTCCTCGCTCATCCCCTACAAAACAAAAGGAAACGAAACACAAAAAAACAATTGCATCCTGTTCTGGCCTGTCCCCACACAGGGTGTGGCTGGATTGGTGTCCTCAGGCAGGAAGTCCCTTTCTTTCCATCTATGGGTCTCAGTTTTTGTCAGTAAAATACAGCCCTGGACTTGGAACGGCCCTTGCAGCTCTCCTGCTATCAGACAATCCCATACGTACAAGGTAACTGGGGTCCCTGCCTGTGCAGACAAAACAGAGGCCACCTGAGCTCAGACTCCTGGGACCTGAGAGGAAGGTTCCTGACCGAGAACTACCGGGGCTGAACGGGTGGTGGGTTCCATTCTACTCTCAGGCGGGAGAATTAGCGCGCGAGGTGGGGGCAGGGGGCAGGGTCCCTGGCTCTGCTGTTCCGGCTACCGCCAGACGGGGTCGCTGTTGGAACCAGTCCTTGCTCACCCACCGCCCCGCTGCCGAGCTTGGGACTCAGTGTCCGCTGTGTTAAGTTCCCGTTCACCTGTTCAATCATTATCCCCAAATCACGATGCCCCGCGAGGGCTTCCGGCCGAGTTCGAGCTAGCTAGAACCAGCCTTTTCCAGGAATCTCAGGCCTGGGTATCGAGACTGGAGCACCAGCCTGGCTCCTCGTAAGTGGACACTAGGTGAAAGACTTTTGCAGTCTAGCCAAGAAAGATGTTCATAGCCTCCAAGTGGAGGTCTCCAGAACCAGGCTGAGGAGCTGAGACTCTTCCTTGGGGAAGGAGAAGCACCCCAAGAAGTCGTGGAAGTCGGGGGCAGAGTGCCTACATCTGCACCGTTCACAACTGCCTGTCACTGGTCCACAGTCGTTAGATGCTGGTGAAGGGTAATCCTGGGACCAGGCCCATTCCAGCTATGGTGGACAGATGGGAAGAATTACTTACAGGGCCTGCCTCAGGGCTCCCAGGCTGCACAGAGGACTTGGACTTGGCCTTGGCCATGGGAGGAGGCAGAGGGTTAAGCAGGAAAAGGGACAGAAGCCTGTGGTGTGGTATCAGAGTACAGGTCCCACCTTCCCCCCAGGAAAGAACATGACATTTGCTGAGTGCCTACCATATGCAAAATGCCGCACCACTGGATTTCCTGCAGGGGCAGTCTTTTTGGCTGAATCCTTCCCAGAACCCTGTGGGGTAGGTGCTATCATGGCCTCCACTTTTTAGATCAGGACACTGAGACTCAGAAAGGTGAGGTGATGTGCCCAAGGGCGCACGAGAGCTGACCCAACGAGGGTCAGGCTCCAAATCCTGCGTTTTCTCCAGCCCGCACCCCAAAGACGCAAGACAATTCCTGGTCTGGGTCCTTGCTCACCAGAGAGGCAGGAGAGCATGGAACCCTGGCACCACCCATGTAGCTGTGTGACCTTTTGTAGAGTGACTTTACCTCTCTGTGCCTGAGTTTTCTCATCGGTAGAATGAGGGGTAATAGTAGTACTTACCTCAAGGTTGTTGTCATGATTAACTGAGTTTATAAATGTAAATCACAGAGGATGATGTCTAGCTCATGGTGAGTACTAAATATATATGTATTGGCTATTCATCTTATTACTCTCATTATCATACTTGGGGCAGGGTGGCGTTCACATCCCCTGGGAGAGTCTTACCAGGCCTCTAAGTTAGGATTTGCATATTGGAAAGAAGTTGATTATTATTGTTGAAGAAGAGTCCTAAGGATTTATCCAGATACCAGAGTTGCATGTTGAAAAGTTTAGCAGGTATGAACCGACAACCCAAACTTGGATGTGGAAGGTGTGTCACGGGGCGCCTGGATGGCTTAGTCAGTTAAGCGTCCAACTCTTGATTTTGGCTCGGGTCGTGATCTTGGGGTCATGTGATCTAGCCCCGCATGGGGCTCAGCGCTGGGCATGGAACCTGCTTAAGATTCTCTCTCCCTCTCCCTCTGCCCCACCCCCCTCTAAAAAAAGAAAGAAAGGAACGGAGGGAAGGAGGAAGGATGGAAGGAAGGAAGGAAGGTCACATTTACTGATACTATTTAAATGAAATCTAACTTTGGGTCCCGATCCCACTGGGCCTGTGGAAAATTCCATTCCAGTTATTCCTGGGGCCCCTGTTTCGCTTATCTACTGCTGTATAACAAACCGCCCCAACACATAGAGGCTTAAAAAACAGCAATCATTCTCTCACTCACAAACCCGCAGTCTGGGCAGAGCTCAGTGGGGGCAGCTGGGTTCTGCTTCGTTTAGGATCAGTGGAGGCAGCATGACCAGAGGCTGGAGGATTTGCTTGCAAGATGGCTCGGTCCCATGGCTGCCAAGTCGGTGCTGGCTGTCAGCTGGGCGTTCGGGGGGCTGGGGCCCGGGGGTCAGGCTAAGAGTAATGGTTCGGTATTCGCTAATTCAGTGTTCACAGCAACTTTGAGGAACGTAAGTACTGTGAATGACCAGAACCAACTGCATATGATAAAAAGTAGCTGCATGAGCGAATGACTGGCAGGTTGAAGCAAGTGGGAGGACAAGGCAGACGTGGATGAGACACGTGTCAAGGGCTTGGCCTCACCTCCCTGTCCTCTCCCTGCCCAGGGATCAGTGTCACCAAGGTGGACTGGCTGAGCCGGAAGAACGGTGCTGCCCACCACACCCAGGAGTACCCCGGCCCCGAGCTGGTGGTTCGCAGGGGCCAGGCGTTCACCTTGGTGCTGGAGCTCAACAAACCCCTAGAGGAGCAGGAGACCATCATCTTCACCATGGAGACAGGTAACTGTCTCGCCAGCGCCCCCTGCTGGTCTACATCCAGAAAGCTCTGTCTTGTGACAAGTGACCTGAGACCCTTCGGTCATCAGCACAGACTGGAGGGAAGCAAGTCCCAGTCCCTGCAGGTGGGCTGAGCTCTGACCCCTGGAGGCTTTTGATGACAGCCTGCTGCATGCGGATGGCTAGCAGGATGGATGATGCAGCCCTGGAATTCTCTGCCTACTAAGGAATCTAGGGCTCTGGAAAACCACGGGAATTCTTCAGGGACTTTTGGAGCCCAAGCTTTTCTTTCCTAGACAGACAAATGACAGACTTTGATTTCAGGAATCCTGTTACTGTCTTCTAGATCCAGGAGGTGGGTGGGGAATCGGGAACAGGCGGGGTGGCCCCCAAGAGTGTCCCGGCGGTTCAGGGAGTGAAGTTGGCATTCCAGGCTTGTAGCTTTTCTGCTTCTCTAGAGCTGGGTCTCCTGATTCCCTCTCCTCTCTGCCAGGACCCCAGGCTTCTGAGGACCACCACACCAAAGCTGTGTTCCAGATATCGGAGCCGGAAGTGGGCAAGACCTGGACAGCCGTGGAGGAGGCTCAGACGGAGAACAGCATGACCGTCAGCATCACCAGCCCTCCCAACGCTGTCATCGGCCGCTACCTGATGAGAACCAGGGTCTCCTCTCGCCGAAAACAAAATGACCGGAAGCTCGGCGAATTTGTTCTCCTTTTCAACCCGTGGTGCCCAGGTAGAGGCTGACAAGTCCGAGGCAGAGGATTTCCCAGAAGCTGTCCTAGAGGCGGGCCTGCCCTTAGCAGGGGATCTGGGAGGCAAGCTAAGCGACAGGGAGGTGAATGGCATGCCAAGAGCTTGGCGAGAGCTGGGCCTAGGCAGAAGGGGGCCCTGGGCAGAGGGACCCGGTAGCAGGGGCTACAGAGGATCCTGTGCCAGAGGGGCAGGAATCAGTGGTTTCTGGTGTACAGGGCCAGTCTGCAGGGATGGGACCTTGTGGGAGGAAAGGCCCAGGCTCTTGCTATCAGCAGCCTTGGTTTAGTCCCCACTCTGCTAAGTTGCCTCCCTCTGTGACTCTTGGTTTCCCCATCTGTGAAATGGGACTTATAACAGTGCCTACCTCTTGCGATTACAGTGGGAATTCATAGTGCTGATGCTTGTAATGTACAAAGTACATCATAAGGAGTACTGGAGTCAGTATTCTGATTAATATTTAAGAAATGTGAGGCTGCTGTCGGCACCAAGCAGGGTTACCCAAAGGGTCAGGATTCCTAAAGTCCCTCAGTCTTGGGCTGGGTTGGGGTGGGTTTCTGCCTGGGGAATGGAGTCCCCCAGGTGGAATGGGGCTTGGCCAGAAGGCGGCCTAGGAGCCCGCAAACCCCTCTGCCCCCCACCCCCCCGCTCCGTCCCAAGCCTCCAGGCCCCATCTCGCTGCTCTCCCTGATGTAGCCCCTGCCCCAGGCCTGCAAGGCCAGAGCCCCAGCCCACACTGGGCCCGACAACTGCTTTTCAGAGGACGACGTGTTTCTGGACTCAGAGGAGGAGAGACAGGAGTATGTGCTGAATGACAGCGGGATCATCTTCCGAGGCGTGGAGAAGCACATCCGAGCCCAGGGCTGGAACTACGGGCAGGTCTCCAGGGGGCACAGGCCAAACGGGGGATGCAGGGTGGGGTGTGCAGAAAGTCAGCCCAGGAGCCATTCTGTCTGCTCACTTCCTCCCAGCAGGGACAGGCTGGGCTGACTCCTAGAGCAAATCCATTCATTCACTCACCTGCTGTTAGCTGTGCCAAGGCCTGTGCTGGGTCCTTGGGAAGGGGAGGTGCTTTGGATACAGTGCACTGTAGAAGAAAAAATAGCCTCGATCAGGGGTTCTCAGTCTTGGGCATGCCCCAGAATCCCACGGTGGGCTCTTTAAAACACACAGATGGCTTACCCCCCACCCACCCCAAAGTTGCTGATTCGGTAGATCTGGGGTGGGGCCTGAGAATGTGCATTTCTAACGAGGTCCCAGGTGGTGCTGCTGCTGCTGGGCAGGGACCACACTTAAGAGCCACTGACCAGATAAACAGTTACAATAAAAGGTGTGATGGCGGAGGGGAGGGGGGCAGTAGAGTGGTAGAGATGGGGCCAGAGTCAGAAGAGGATGAAAGAAAACTCCACCTCGGGGACTGCGGAGGCTTCGTGGCCTTGGGGCCGGGTGTCCCAAGCCGGGCACGGCGTGGCCAGGTGGGGAGGCCAGAGCCCACCGCAGCGTGGCGGCGGGAGGCAGGGAACAGAGGAGGCTCTGCTAGAGGAGTCTGGTCGGCCTGGGCTTCAGGTTGGCAGGGCAAGTTAAGGACCCTGACTTAAGTCAGGCTGAGGAGCCAGAGGTTACTCTGGGGCTCAGGGGCTGGGTAGGGACCAGGGACTGGAGAGTCTGGGGTCCACTTAGTGGGTAACCACTCCTCAGCACCCGCCTCTTCTTGCCATGTGGTGCCCCAGACCTTCCAAAGACCCGTCAGAGACCAGAAATCATAATTTGTATGCAAAGATCCTCCAGTTTTAAATGCTGTCAATTCGTTCAAAGGTCTTTGAAAAAGTCATTTAAATAAAAGGGGTGTGCCGGCAGGAGAGATGTGGCTCCAGGGTCACCCATTTACCACAAACTTTACTGTGGGGAGTGGGGAGTCCAGGGGGTGGTCACTGAACAGGGACGGACATGATTAAGGTGCAGCTTCTGGCTCCCAGTGACTCTTTGAGGGAGGGTTCCTGAGACTTGGGGATGCTTTGCAGTGTCCCCAGGGTGGCGGTAGGCGAATTCCCCTGCACGACACAAGGGACCCACCGGGTATGCATTGTGGGAGGCTCTGGAATGTGGGTGAGGCTCTGGCCTCTAAGCACAGCCTCTCCGGGGACAGTTTGAGGAGGATATCTTGAACATCTGCCTCTCCATCCTGGACCGAAGTCCTCTTCACCAAAACGACCCCGCCACTGATGTGTCCCGCCACCACGACCCCATCTACGTCAGCAGGGCCATCAGCGCCATGGTGAGGAGCCCGGCCATCCCTGCATACACATGTCTTCCTGGGTCCCTGAGCCAACCCCGGGGTCACACCCTGTGATTTTCCCACGTTGCATCTTGTTCTAATTCTCTATCGCTGCCCCACATCATAGCCAAAATTCAAGTGGCACAAAACAACCACTTATTGCGCTTAGAGTTTTATAGATCAGGGACTTGGGCAGAGCACCGTGAGGACACCTGTCTCTGCTCCAGGATGCTTCAGCCGGGGTTGTCTGAATGGTGACCAAGGGCGGGACTGCTTTCATGAGACCATGTATCTGGGGCCTGGGTTCTAACAGGCAGGGGTTCTTTGGTTCTCTTCCATGCTATGTCTGCTGGGGCTGGGATGTCAAGCTGGCTTGCTCACTGTCGTGTGTGGCCCCTGGGCCGGGCTGGTTAGAACAGTCGTGGCCCTCTCTCCATGCAGCCTTTCCATGTGGCTAGCTTGGGCTTCCTCACAGCATGGCGATCTCCGGGTAATCAGACAGAGCAGCTGGCTTCTGGCCAAACAATGGTTCCAAAACAGAAGAAGCAGAAGCTTCGCGTCACAGAAAGCCTGGGCCTGGAAATGGCACCGCATCCCTTCTGCCATAGTCATCGGTCAGAGCAGTCCCAGGCCAGCCCAGATTCAGGGAGGGGGGTACTTAGGCCCAGCTTTCCATGGGAGGAGCGCCACCTTTATTCTGTTACACACAACAATTCCCCCTCCTCCTCACAAGAGAGCCAGAAGGCCTACTGCAAGCAGGTGCTAAGACCAGTGAGTGGGTATCTGTGATTCCAAAAACGTATGAAGCTGATTTTCTCAGAGTAGAATTTTCTCATTCTCAGAATGAAGAATACGCTTCATTCCTCGAGACCTCAGACAAGTGTGGGAGCCCAGAGACTCAAAAGCAATGACCAGTTCCAGACAGTGGAGTGACACAGCCCTGTGGGATAGTGGTACAGGCTCCAAGTCAGAATCCTGAACTTGGGGGTCACCCGCACTTTTGCTAACTTGCTGTGTGACTTTGACAGGTCCCTTAAACCCTCTGAATCTGTTTAAAAAAAAAAGGAAAATAACAAAACCTACTTTAGAGTGGGTTACTGTAGTGTGCACAGAGCCCTTAGAATACTGCCTGCACACAGTAAGCGTCTAATGAATGTTAGCTGCCTCTATAATTATACTACCAATAGTCCCCAAAACAGATCATTTAAAAGAGGAAATGCTGTAAAATCATAGGTAATTTTCAACAATAGAGTATCCCAATGGAAGGTCATTGAAAATGATAAATGGTACCAAAAGTAGGTATTTTAAGACAGCAAATGCCCCCAGTTTTTGGATAATTTAAAAAGAAGGGGTGGCTTCCAATGAGTAGGTGGTCCAAAGTGTGAGATGATGTTGCAATGGCAAGGTCCCGGGGAGGGAAGCCCTGCCCATTGGTGGACCGGTGCCTCCTCTGCCCAGGTGAACAGCAACAATGACCGGGGCGTGGTTCAAGGCCAGTGGCAGGGCAAGTACAGCGGCGGCACCAGCCCCCTGCACTGGAGCGGCAGTGTGGCCATTCTGCACAAGTGGTTCAAGGGCAGGTTCAAGCCAGTCAAATACGGCCAGTGCTGGGTCTTCGCTGGAGTCATGTGCACAGGTACCCAGGGAAAGACGGTCCCCCACCCCCCCACCCCAAGCCAGCTCCCTCATTTGCCTTCATTTGCATACACTTGCACAGACCCCACCCCAAGTCTACCTTTTTTGGCAATGGGGAAGTGGAAGTCTGGTTAATGATGAGAGAAACCAGATAGTTCATTTACATGACTTTTGATCTTTTATTTTGCAGAAGGAGGCCCAGATCCTCCTGTCTTGAGCTCTTTGAGTGTCCCTGAGCAAGTCCTGTGGCCCCTAGGCCTCCGGTGCCCCAGGAAAATGAATGGGCGATTACGTGGCTATTATATGACTTCCAAGGTCTCACCAGCCTCAGAGCCTGGCTATTCATACGGGGGTGGCATAGTGTCTTCGGAAGTCTCCGGAGAGTTGTACAGGGAAGGCGGTGCTTCTGAGAGTGAAGCAGGCAAAGCAGACAGAGACAGGGAGGGGGTGTGGCAGATGTGGGTCCCTGCCACCTGATGGGGGGTCCCTGCCACCTCCTGGGGGGTCCCTGCCACCTCCTGGGGGGCCGCACCAGCCTCCTGCTCTTCAGTCCTTAGGTGCCTGGGGATCGCCACCCGGGTGGTGTCCAACTTTAACTCAGCCCATGACACGGACAGGAACCTGAGTGTGGACAAATACGTGGACTCCTTCGGGCGGACGCTGGAGGACCTGACAGAAGACAGCATGTGGTGGGTCTTAGTCCCCTGGGTCGCCAGCCCAGCCCCAGGGCTCCCTGAGCCCATCTGCAGGAGGGGTGGCCCTGGGACACATGACCCAGAGGCCAAGGGTGGGGGGACTCAAGATTTGACTGCCTTGAACCCCAGTTCCCCCTCTGTGGAACTCTGAGCCTTCCCTGAGATTCCCTCTGCGTCATTACCCCTGTGTCCTGCCCGTTTCTCCGTCAGCAGCCGTGCACCCTAAATGTGTCCCGGGGGGGAGACAACCTCCTCAGTCCCGACAAGACTCTTCCCACAAAGCTTTAAACAGTTCATTTTAATTTAACTTTTTATTTTACTTTTTTAAAGATTTTATTTATTTATTTGAGAGCGAGAGAGAGAGCGAGCACACAAGCGGGGGTGGGGGGGCGGTGGGGGAGAGGGAGAAGCAGATTCCTCACTGAGCAGGGAGCCCTACTCGATCTCAAAACCCCAAGATCCCGACCTGAGCTGAAGGCAGACGCTTAACTGACTTAGCCACCCAGGCGCCCTCATTTAATTTTTTAAAATAGGAAATACATGCATGTGCATTAATATTCAAAAGGTACCAAATGGGCGACGGGGATAAGTCTCCCTCCCGCCTGTTTCCGGCCTCGCGTCCTCCTCACAGGAGGCAACACTGCGACAAGCTTCTTACACCTCTTCACAGGGAGGCTCTGCAGATACAAGGACGTACATACTCACAGTCCCTCGCTCCCAAACTTTTTACCCCTTAGTATCCGCAGCATGATGTAATCCTGCTCATCTTGTTCTACTTTTCAGAATTTTAAAATAAGGTTTTAGAAATAATAATAACGCCACGCTCAGTGAGCACCTAGTCTATGCCAGGCCCAGTGCTAAGTGCTGTGCATATATGGACCCATGAATTCCTCCAGACAGTCTTGTGAGCAAGCTAGCATTATTAGCCCTATTTTGTCAATGAGGAAAGCCAGGCACAGAGAGGTTAGGTAACTTCTCTAAGGCTACACAGCAAAGTGAGTGGAAGAGCTTGGGTATGAACCTGGTCTGCCTTTCAGTTGTATAGAAAACCATAGTCAAAACCAGGAAAAACCAGGTCTATAGCCTCATTCTTTCTCTCTGCCTCTCTGCTCCCCTTTCCTCCTGCTTTTGGGTCTCCACATTTCCTCTCCCTGCAGGAGCACCAAAAAAAAAAAAAAAAAAAAAGTCTTCTCTTTTGATGCTGGGGCCCCTGTCACCACAGAGGTTATCAGATTACACCCAAGTCCTTATCTGGATACTCTCCCACACAAAGACCACTACCTCCTTGAGAGGAGTCCTGAGATAAAGATGCCAAGTCCGGCAAACCAGGGTTTATCTCTCCTGCTTCCTTACTGGGTGAACCTTGTGCAAATGATGTCACTTTGCTAGTCTCATGTTCTCATCTCTAACCCAGGAAACATAAAGTCTGAACTCCTTACCAAGACCTACAGAGCCCTGCATGATCTGACTCCTACCTACCCCGCCCCCCCCATGCTGGCCAAAGCCCAGCAGATATGTACTTTCTGTTCCTTGAAGACACAAAGATTTTTCTTATCTCAGAGTCTTTGCACATGCTGTTCCTTCTGCCTGGAACACTGTTGCCATCGCTCTTCCAATGGCTAATCCTTTCTTACTTAAGCCTCATTTTAAATGTCATTTTCTTAGAGTTGGTCTCCAGCCGTTACTCACCACTCAGGTCTCTTGCTTTCTTCACAGCATTTGTTACTTGCATTTGTTTTATTTATCCGCTTACTTATTTTTACCTATCTCCTCACCCCTCTCCTCCTTTCTTAGAATGTAAGCTTCATGAGGGTAAGATCTTGGGTCTTATTTGCAATTGTATTTCTGGTACCTTGAACAACAGTTTCTTGATATATATATATCAATATGTGTATATACACAGACACATATTACACACCTATATACATATATTTAACTATCAGATTGTGTGTGGAACTGTTCACCAGTATGGTTCAATGAATGGTTCCTAAGATTCAGCCCCAGTACTGCAGTTTGGGGCCGGGGCCTGGCTCACAGCAGGAACTGGCCATCCTCTGGGCCTCCGTGCTCACCGAAGGCCCCCCCTGCCCCCTCCTCTCTCTGTGGCAGGAATTTCCATGTCTGGAATGAGAGTTGGTTTGCCCGCCAGGACCTGGGCCCCTCCTACAATGGCTGGCAGGTTCTGGATGCCACCCCCCAGGAGGAGAGCGAAGGTATGGGCTCAGCCGGGCGGGGTCGCAGACCCCCGCTTCCCCTCACCCATGCTGCTCACGCCCGTCCCTCCTGCCCAGGCGTGTTCCGGTGTGGCCCGGCCTCCGTCACCGCCATCCGTGAGGGCGACGTGCACCTGGCCCACGATGGCCCCTTTGTGTTCGCGGAGGTCAACGCAGACTACATCACCTGGCTGTGGCACAAGGATGAGAGCTGGGAGCGGGTATACTCGGACACAAAGAAGATCGGGAGGTGCATCAGCACCAAGGCCGTGGGCAGCGACTCCCGCATGGACATCACCGGCCTCTACAAGTATCCAGAAGGTAAGGGCAATATGGTGGCCTCTCTCAGTCTCCCAAGACAATCTGTCTGCTCTACAGAGGCACCACAGGCCAACCGGGGCCAGGCCTTTCCCCGTGGGCTATAATGGCAAGGGAAGCAGCCATTACCCAGCTCTAGACCGTCACCGCCGTGTAGACAGTTGGAAGGGAGCATGATTAACAAAATGGAATTTGGAGCCAGACTGCCTGGGGTCAAATCTTGAGTCCCTTATGAGCTGCTTTACTTCTCTGTGCCTTGGGTTCCTTATCTATAAAATGGGGTGATGGTAGCACCGACCTCCCAGGGGAGGAAATACAACGGCTAGAACTGTTGTGCGTGGCACATAGCCTGTCTGCATGAGTGTCGGCTCTCCTTATCGGATGAGCCTTCAGACCCAGTTGTCAGAGAAGCTGCCAACCTGTATTTTTGTGCAAAATTTTCCGATCTGGAGTTGGCGACTAATTTAAAATGTATTTAAATAGTCCCAGAACCAAACACAGTGCATATGGCTGAGGTGTGCATCTGGTTCCTGGGCTGTCAGTCTGAGACCCCCCATGGCCGTGGCAAATCGAAGGGGTGAAGGAGGGATGGTTTTGCCTGGAGAGGAGGGGAACTGAGCAGAGAGGCCCTGGGACAGGTGGAGGAGGAAAGGGGTGCCTGCCTCACCGTGCGTGATGCCCGCAGGGTCCTGGAAGGAGAGGCAGGTGTACCGCAAGGCCGTGAGGAAGCTGTTCAGTTTGGAAGCCTCCGGGAGGAGGACCCGGGTCCACAGGGTGGGCGGCCGTGGTCTTTGGCGCGAGGACCTCCTGGAGCCCGCCACCAGGCCCAACATCACCGGCAAGTTCAAGATGCTGGAACCGCCCATACTGGGCCACGACCTGAGCCTGGCTCTGTGCTTGACCAACCTCACCTCCCGGCCCCAGAGGGTCCGAGTCAACCTGAGCGGTGCCACCATCCTGTACACCCGCAGGTCGGTGGCCGAGATCCTGCACAAGTCCCACTCGGTGCGGCTGGGGCCAGAAGAAGGTAGGAAGGCCCCCGCTTGGGGGGACCTCGCCAGCCCAACCCCTTAATGGGTCGGGGGGTGGCGCGGAGCACACCTTCCCAGAATCCTGCACTCATTTCCAGGAAAGACAGGGATGTTGCTGAGCATGTGTTCAGTGCCTTGCCTCTTGTCCCCAGTTGACAGGTGAGAAAACTGAGCTCAGAGGGGCTAACTATTGAGACTAGTAATAGAAGTCCACAATCATCTAGTGGCAAACTCATATGGAGGTGAGGTGATCTCAATCCCTCTGAATATTTACACCTGGAACAAATACCTGCCGGGAACATTTCACAATCTATGGAGTATGCCTCGTCACCTTCCTAAAATCCAGCAAATTCTGGAGCCCAGCTGTCTGCAGGTGTCCCGTGTGAGGGGCATGGACCAGTAAGCAATGGTTACTAAGTGCTTACGTGTGCCAGGCCCTGTCCTGAGAATTCTGTACACATCAGCTGCTGTCCCCACAACATTCTCTGTCCCCAGCCCTCCTTTCCTCCCCTCCGGTTTCTGTCTGTCTCTCTCCCTCTCCCCCCTCACATAACATTCTGCACTCTAAGGATTCACTTAAAGAAATTGTTCTTCTGGGCCCAGTTTCAGAAGCTTGTGTGTTTTGACCCAGGGAAAACATGTGAAGGAGATATCACACACCTTTTCATCTTTTTGCTTTTTATCTTTCACGAAATCCAAATCTCAAAATAACACTTCATAAGGAAATATTAACTAACATGCACTTTCTCCTGGCTTTTTTTCATATTAAAAGTAATATGTCTTCATTAAAGATTTTGAGGGCACAGAGAAAGACCACCTGTGATCCTGCCACCCCTCCACAAATTGTTAACATGTTTTCCTTCCATATATTTAACACCTGTTGCTTTTTGCCAAACAGGTCTGATTACACCGTGGGCACTCAGTGTTTATTAGTGCCTCTCTCTGTTCACATTACATTGTTATTTACATATTTTTATAAGGTCTCTGTCCACATCATTTTAATAGACGTGTAATCTTTAAATAAATATACAGATAGTTCTTTTTATATGTGGTGGGAGTCAATTTGCTAATATTTTATTGAGGAACCTTGGAATTTGCATGTCTAACAAGTTCCCAGATAATGCTGACACCCCTGGTTCCAGGACCACGCTTTGAGAACCACTGATCTCCCGCCACGCAAGGAGTAAATGATATAATACATGTAAAGTATTTGGTGTCATGCCTACCACCTAAGGAACATAATTTATTATAGGGATTGACAGGATTATTGAGATTATAAATTGGAGATAATAATACTGGCTCATGGAATTGTTGGGAGGATTGAATGAGTTCATCAATGAATGTGCTTCCAAGTGCCCAGCAGTAAAAGTTAGTAAAAATTAGCTTTTATAATTATTAATTATTGCTGTTATTGTGTTAAGGATTCTCCCAGTCATGACCTACTAGACTAAGGAAACCCATGAAGCAAGGTTGAGTTTTGACAGGTGGATCGGCATTTGGGCATTCAAGAAGCACCTGCTATATGCAAACTCTGGGAGACCATAAAGTGAACCAAGTTCAAATCCTTTAAGGACCTTTTCCACAGGTTGTAACCTGACGCCCTCAGGGGCAGGAAGGAAAGAGACACACGGGAAGCGCAGTAGGGGGTGGTAGGGCCCGGAGCAAATCAGAAAGAACATACTGCACCTAAAAGAAAAAAACATACATGGTCCAAAAACACCCAGATACGAGTGGGAGTCCGCCGGGGCCCGTGGCGACCCATGCTCAAGAGAAGGAAATGCACAGGCAGGGTGTCTGCGGCTGCTGAGAAACGCAGATGGCCAGGAGCACGGGAGCTCAGAAGGCAGAGGGCGCGAGATCACTGAGTGGGGTATCCGTGAAGGCTTTCCACCTGGGGGGCGCGCTGACTAGGATAGGCCTTAATGGGGAGGGAGGATTTGGAGAAGCGGCGAAGAAGTTGGCCTCCTCACCGGATTGGAAGCTTGAGGCAGACCTTTGACCCCCCTCTTCTCTACACCTAGCACATAGTAGGTGCTCAACAAACAGTGAGTGGATTCCTGATAATGGACTGAGAGACTTGCATCTGGAATGATTAGGGAAAGTTCAAACACACCTCCGGGAGTTCTTGGAGAAACAATCTGGTGTCGTTGGTAGCCAACTGCCTGCATTTGAATCCCACCTCATCTTGGCTCCTTGATTTACTTGCTGTGTGACACTGGACAAGAAACTAACCTCTCTGAGCCTTAGGTTTCTTCATCTGTGAACTGACAATAATAATGCCTATCTCAGGTTTGTGGCAAGGACCAGAGAGAGTGTAATTAGGAATGGAGCCTTCCCTCCCACCTCTTGGGTTCTGTTGAAAGAGAATGTTGGACCCCTAACTCCTGCCTCTGCTTTCCCTTCCAGAGAAAAAGATCCCAATCACAATATCTTACTCTCAATATAAGGAAGGTCTGACAGAGGACAAGAAGATCCTGCTGGCTGCCATGTGCTTTGTCACCAAAGGAGAGAAGCTCCTGGTGGAGAAAGACATCACTCTGGAGGACTTCATCACCGTCATGGTGAGTCCCATCTGCATCCACCTCTGTGCTCTTGGCAGGCCCCCTTCACAGCTGGGGGAGGGCATCAGAAGCTGGGGGGTTTGTGCCTTTGGCTCCGGCTTCAGCTCTCAAGGGCCAGAGACAAGTGGCATGGATGGATATAATGATGGAGCTCAGTAAGGGGGTAGGTGGATGCAAGGGGTGGCCATGATTCATGCCCAGGCCAGGCTCCAGCCGGCGTCCTAGCTGGGACCTGTGGGTTTCCTGGGGGAGTGTGAGGGAAGACGATGACTTACGGGGATCACCCCTCCAGGTGCTGGGCCCCGCCGTGGTGGGGGTGGCGGTTGTGGTGAAAGTGACGGTGGTCAACCCCCTTCTGGAGAAAGTGGAGGACTGTGTGCTGATGGTGGAGGGCAGTGGCCTTCTCCAGGGACAGCTCAGCATCGAGTAAGTGTCAGCCTGGGAGTGGGAGCACTACTTTCCTTATATGATGGGCCACGGAGAAGCGGCCAATGGAGGGGGCTACGGGAGAGACTCTGGACCCCCAGGAACCAGCTCACAGCCTAGACACACCAGCCTTCATTTATTTTTTCCTTCTTTCATTCATTTGGTCCTGAGCTCAGTCATATGACTCACCCACTCACCCACCCACTCGTTCACATGACCCTGAATCAGAATGACCTGTTCTCTGAGCCACGTGGCAACCATTGGGAACGCCAAGATGACCAGATGGGGTTCTGCCTGAAGAAGTGTTCTCACAGACGGGTGGTCCTTCAAATGAGCACAGTGTGATTTGTGCAGAGAGACGGATCCCCAGGGCCCAGGGAATCAGAGGCAGCCCTTAATTGGGGATGGGGTGGAACCAGGGAAAAGTTACAGTGGAGCTGGCCTTGAATGATGAATCGAGAAGCTTTTGAGGCATCAAGAAGGATAGAGGGCTTCCCAGTCAGAGGTCTCAGTGGCTGGGGTCGTCAGAGAAGGCCTCCTGGAAGAAGAGGGACTTGATCTGGTCCTTGGGTGCGATTAGAATGGGCAGGGCATCCTAGGTGGGAGGAACAGTGCAGACAAAAGCCCAGAGAGAGGAAGTGTACGGGATGTTCAGGGCACAGGGAGGTGACAAGCCTGGCATTAAGCTGGAAGCATATTGACAAGGCTTGAATGTCAGTCTCAAGGTGTGACCTTGATCCCAAGGGCTCTGGAGATGGCAGGCCAGACTCAGGAGGAGAGGGGGCTGATGGTCTGCCTTTCTCCCATCCCCTTTCCCCAGTGTGCCCAGCCTGGAGCCCCAGGAGAGGGCCTCGGTCCAGTTCAACATCACCCCATCCAAGAGCGGCCCGAGGCAGCTGCAGGTGGACCTCGTCAGCCCCCACTTCCCGGACATCAAGGGCTTTGTGATCATCCACGTGGCCACAGCCAAGTGACCGGCTGCCACAAGGGGCTCAGAGGCGGGGAGACAGCCCCTGTTCCCTTCCTGTCCACCTCTTTGTCTCTCCCGCATGGGAGCCAGGGGGCCCGGGTTCCAGTTCTGCTTCAGTTTCTGCCCCACTTGGTGAATTTGGGTGAGTCCCTTCCTCTCCTGGGCCTCAGTTTCCCCATCTGTAAAATGAAGTGTGAGACTTAAACTTTTGGACAACGATGTAGGGAGGCAGATGTAGGGAGCCTCTTCCACCTTCATTGACCACCCTCACAGCTGGGAAGCTAACAGACCAAGCCTCACAGTAACCGAGGCCCCCTGCCCCGGCTCTGCCACCACCTGCCTGGTCCGCTCACCGTCACCCTGGCCAACCCCTGGGCTCTCCTTGCTTCTCTCTCAGCACCTCCATGCTCTGGCCACCTCCAGACCCAAGAACGTCCTCCCGGCGCTGAAAAGGACCCCAAAAGTGTTTGAGCTGGCTCCTAAACATCCCTCAACATTCCCATTTTACACAGAGAGGAGAGCCTTGCCCATGGCCATTGGGTGAGCTAGAGGCAGAACTGGGGCCCGTGTGCATGCCACTTACATCATCTAAGCTTTACCCCAAAGTCATGTGCTGAAAACCATTAGATTTGAAGCAATGGGAGATCTTCCCTCCATGAAGACCCGGGCCCAACATCCGAGGGGCCCCTGCTGCCTGGAAGAAGCTGAAGATGGAAGTGCCTGATTGCATCCAAGGATGAAGCCCCAAATCTGATCTCGGCATGGTCATCAGGGGTCTCCTACCACCAGCCCAGGAGTTACTGACTTTTTGAGAATGAGAACAGCGTTAACTTTGCAAAACACCCCCCAGCAGCTACACACAATCAAGTTCTCAGCCTCAAAACAGGACAGAGGCCTCTGGGACAAGGGCTGGAGTGGAGACCACCAGGACCTGAGGATAACCGCACAGCTCAGAATGTTCTAGATAGCCAAAAGAATGACAACTAATCATAGAATTTAAGTCATCTGCACAACAACAAAACAGCCTCATCTGCAGCGAGACACCTCCTGCCCGCGAACTTAAGTGGGAACAATTTACGTAGAAAGTCTTTGCTAAAAGGAGGTCAGGGAAACACACGGGCAGTGTGTGATGGTTGGTTCCTGTGACCCAGGCCTCCGGGAAGGCATTTGCCCGACGATTCTACGCAGCATGACAGCTTGGAGAATCCAGATGTGTGGAGGACCCCCTTTCCAAACCTTGGTTTGGGATGCTGATCCCGTCCATCTAAGAGGGGCACAGCTGGAGATCCAGAGCGGGCAGCCACTTCCTCGAGGCTGAGCGGCAGGAAGGGGTACTGGGGGGCTGACTCCAACAGAGGGGATCTCCCACGCTTAGTAAAAGGGATGCGCCTTTTTTTTTTTTTTAAGATTTTATTTATTTATTTATTTGACAGCGAGAGACACAACGAGAGAGGGAACACAAGCAGGGGGAGTGGGAGAGGGAGAAGCAGGCCTCCCGCCGAGCACAGAGCCCGATGCGGGGCTCGATCCCAGGACCCTGGGATCATGACCTGAGCCAAAGGCAGACGCTTAACGACTGAGCCACCCAGGCGCCCCAAAGGGACGCTCCTTTTAGCAAGGAGACCTTCTTGGCCCCTTCCAGTTGCCCCAGACACCGCATCCTTCCGGCAAATGCCAATTGCCCGCCTTCCTCAGGCTTGGCTGTACCGGGCTGCCCCTCCCAGGAGGCAGACTCTGAGACAGAGTTTAGGGTGCAGGACCCTAGTAAGGAATTCCTTAGTAAGGAATGACCTGGGGGTCCACACGGTGGAAGGGAGGGGGAGGAAGCAGGATGGGTGGAGGGAGGAATCAAGCCATGACTCAGGTCCAGTGAGAGCCTGGGTCCACCCCACGGGCGGCTCTGGGGCTAGCGTGGCCCATGAAAGTTGTCCCAGGTTGGGCCAAGCTGGCTGGGCCTTTCTATGCTCACATCCGTCACTGATTTGCCCCAGAAGAGGCGTGCCTTTGGGCAAGCTAGCTCGCTACGGCAGAGGCCAGCCCTGGGGTCATCAGCAGTCAGTCCTCCCAGCGGCCGGGACAACAAGCCCTCCACTGAAGGAGGGGCCAGACGGTGTACGCCACCTGCCTTCTGTTCAACCCAAGGCCAGAGCAGTGACATTACCCAGTTCCCTGTGCTTACCTTCTGGCGGGTGGCAACAGGTACTCGATCACCACATTTTAAAAGGTGCAAAAAGAAAAAAAAAAAAAAAGGTGCAAAAAGTTAAAATGAGAAATAAGAGTAAACAAGTAAACAAATCCGTGGGTTAGCTAATTACATGTAGTGACGTGTGCCAAAGAGAAAATAAAACGCACTGTCACCTCTCCCGGAGTTTTGGGGGACGGGATAACACCACCTCCCACGGTGGCCTCAGAGAAGGAGTCTCCAAGGAAGTGATATTCGAGCTCAGATTTTACTAGTAACCCAAAAAATGATTAAAAACTACCTGAGTGTACTTACCACATTCCAGGAACTGTCAGCAGGTGCCTTACATGTATTTATTTAATCTCCTAACAAGTCAGTGAAGTACAAACTATTGTCTCTGTCTTTAACCTGCCTCGTGGCGCAGCCAGGGCTGGGCACCTTGACTCACACAGAGCTCTGGGTGGAGGGTGTGTTCAGAAGGCATCACAGATGGCAAAGCACCCCCCGCCCCGGGCAGTGCCCGAGCCAGGTAATTTCTGACATGACACATTCCGGTTACCAATCGCTGTATAACAAACCACCCCATGACTTAAAGTTTAAAATAATGACAACAATTATTTCACGAATGAATCTGCACTTGGGTCCTGGGCTTGGTCGGGATCGCTCATCTCTGCTTGACTCCGTGGAGCGGGGACAGTGCCAAGGCTGGGCCAGGATCGTCAGAAGGCTTATCCACTCACAAGTCTGCTGGTGGATGCTGGCTCTTGGCTCTTGGCTCTTGGCCTAGCACCAGGCTGGGCCGTCAGCCACAACACCTACCCACAGCGTCTCCGTGTGGCCTGGGCTTCCTCACAACACGGTGGCCGTGGGGCAAGGACAAGCATCTTGAGAGAGAGAGAGAGAGTCAGATGGAAACCATATTGCCTTTATGCGTCGGGGCTGGAAGTCGTCCAGTCCCACTTCTGCCACATTCTATTCATCAAGGCAGTGACAATGTTCCTCCAAGTTTCAAGAGGAAATAGACCCAACTCATGATAAAAAGTGGAAAGATCCCCGAAGGGCTTATAGGACTGGAAATATTGCCGTAGATACTTTTGGAAATATACAGTCTGCCATGTGGTTTCCTGCTGCCTGCCTCTGGACCCTCCGAAGACTTGTGGAATCCCATATTGCCCCGTGTCTCATCTGTCTCCTAGTATCCTCTCCAATCTGCACTTAATTTCTATACCGCCCCCTTTGCTTAAGCCGACAAGAACCCATTTCTTCTGCTTGCAACCAAGAAGTCTGACTCATGCAGACACCGAGGTGGAAATGAGCTTGGTCTGTCCCAGGAACAAAGTGAAGGCCAATGTGTCCAAAATGTCCTTCCCTCTTCTTGATATCAGTCAGCAGTCCTAACCTTCAGTCCCTAGACAGTAACCAACAAGGGGGATTTACAGACCAGTACCTTGACCCTGACCCCTCCAAAGCTTCCCGTTCATGTTATCTGTGCCCATGTTGCAGCCCTAAAATGCTGTCCCAGTGAAAGATCCTTCAGCCTCCTCTTCAGTGGTGAGACTCAGTGGGTTCTGGGACTATTTCTTAAACTGAAGTAGGCAAGGCAGAAAGGTGGTTGCAGCAATGGTGGTGCTTGTGTTAGCCAGGGTCCTCCAGAGAAACAGAACCAACAGGATGTACATATTGGCCTTGTGAGCCTCCATAATCACATGAGCCAATTCTGTAGTCAACTGTATTTCTATGGACTATTAACGAACAATCAAAACCAAAATTTATTTTTAATTTACACTTATAATCTGTAAAAAAATACAAAATACTTAGATGTCAATCTAACAAAACCTATGGATTTACATGCTGGAAACTAAAAAATGCTGATGAGAGAAATCAAAGAAGATCTAAATAAATGGAGAGACATCTCTTGGTCATGGATTGGAAGACTCAACAAAGATAAGAAGCCAATCATCTCCCAAATTGTTATGCAGGTTTAGTGCAATTCCCATCAAAATCCCAACAAGAAGATTTGATAAATTGGACTTCATCACAATTCAAAACTTTTGTGTCCATGAACGATCCTGTTAAAATAATGAAAGACAAGCTCCATACTGGGGGAAAAAATATCTGCAAACTATGTATCTGACAGAGAACTAGAATCCAGAATATATAAAAGAATTCTCAAAATCCAACAGTAAAAAACAATCTTAGAAAATGGGCAAAAGACATAACCTTTTCACCAAAGAGCATATACAGATGGAAAAAAAAAAAAAACACATGAAAGGCTATTCAGTATTAGTAGCCATTAGGGAAATGCAAATTAAAACCACAAGATATCACTATATACCAATGAAACGGCTAACATTAAAATCCAGTGGCAATGCCAAATGCTGACAAAGATGCAGAGAAACTTGATCACTCTTATCTTGATGTAGTAAATGTAAAATGTTACAGCCACTGTGGAAAATAGTTTGGTGGTTTTAGAAAGAAGAAAGAAAGGGGAGGGAGGGAGGAAGAAGGGAAGGGAAGGAGGGAGGGAGGGAGGAAGAAAGGAGGGAAGGAGGGAGGGAAGGAAGGAAGGAAGGAAGGAAGGAAGGAAGGAAGGAAGGAAGGAAGGAAGGAAGGAGCCACTAAGATACAAGCAAGGAATTTCTCTCCTGGGCATTTACTCCAGGAAATGAAATCTGTGTGCACACAAGCACCTGTGCATGGATGTTTAGCAGCTCTATTTGTAACAGCCCCGAACTGGAAACAAGCTAGATGTCCTTAATTGCTAATTCAGCTGTGGTCCATCCATAGCATGGAGTACTACTCAGCAATAAAAAGGAATGGACTATGGATGCTTCTGGAGGAATCCCCATAGAATTATGCCAAGTAAAAAAAGCCAGTTCCAACAGGTGACATGCTATGTGATTCCATTTCTACCACATTCTTGAAATGACAAAATGCTAGAAATGGAGGACAGATTAGTGGTTGCCTGAGGTTAAGGAGGACTGAGGGTGAGAGTCAGGATGGGTATCGCAGGGCAGCACAAGCATCTTTGTGATGAAATGTTGTTGCCCTTGACTATATGAAGGTCAGTATCCTGGTTGGGATACTGTACTGTCATTTGCAAGATGTTCCCGTTGGGGCACACGGGCTGAAGAGCACCTGGGATCTTTCCGTATTGTTTCTTACACAGCATGTGAACTATTGTTATCTCAAAATAAAAAGTTTAACTTAAAAAAATCACTGATGGAGGTTTGTTTTATTGTGTAGCATATCATCTACCCTCAAGAAGGTTACCGTGTGCTTAGGAAGAAGGTGTATTCTGTAGGGGCTGGGCGGGGTGTCCCATAGATCTGTTAGGCCAGCATATTGGTAAGAGCGGCTTTGAAGTCTTTGCTCAGAGATCATGTGTATTGACTGTTTTGTTTGTTTTTTTCCTCCGGGGAGAGAGGGAGGTCATGGTTTCCTAGCTTGTGTTGAGAGTGTGTGAGTGTGTGTGCGTGCTGTGTGTGCTGCATGTCTTATCATTGTTGACTGAAGACTAGACATTTTACATCAGATACTCCTCCGACTCTGAATTTTGATCCCTCCCAGGAGGGGCAGTTGCTACTGCTGTTTGTTTCTTTGTGTCCTCCTTTTGTTGGCCTGGATTAATTCTGTTGGTGTCTATTTCCCTTGCATTGTGCGGTGGCTGACCTTTTGGCTTAGAGTTTGGGGTTTTTTTATTCTTGTTTTTAAGTCTGACTTCTTAGAGGTCATCCCTCGGTCAGCAGATGATTAGTCAGAGGTTGGGCTGAAGCAGCTTGAGCCAGCAAGGCTTCTATCCTTTGCTGATGCATCCGTGGGTGGTTTCAGGAATGCATTCAAAGTTGAGGCAATTTACAAGGGGGCCCCTCTTTTAAGTTCTGTGTGTACAACACCTCACCCTCAGCCAGGAAGGAGTAGCTGGCTGGTGTTCTCTGTGCTCTCTTTTTAGGAGCTCACAGCCTTGGGTATGACCTCAGCCTTCCAGACCACCAGAGACAAATAGGATCTTATCAAGACCCCGTCTGGCTGCCTCCTTCCCACATATCCACTGCCAAATTTCTGGCTGGTCTATCTGTCTGGTGCTTGCCCCAACCAGTTCCAAGGCCTTAGGCTAACTGTGACATTGGCCTTCCCTGATAGTTTGCCATGGATCTTGCTGTTGGGTTTGACATCACCCCTGGGCATGTAATAATCTGCACTTTTCTCCAATAAAGTCCAGCCCCTTCATCTGCAGAGCCGCAATCCTCATGGCCTGCCTTGCCCTGGTAGGACCACAGAGCTGGGGGTAGGGGACCAGCAGCTCTAAGCTAAAATGCCATGGACTCCCATGGGTCTTACCGAGGTTTGGTAGATTTTCTTAAATAAATGCCTCTCAATTTGTGTCTAACTTAACACATCCAAAATCGAATCCAAATCCAAATCCCTGATTCCTGTCCCCTTCCACTGTAGATGGGAACTCCCTCCTTATAGCCTTTTGGGTCAAAAACCTTGGAATTATTCTTTTTTTTTTAAAGATTTTATTTATTTATTTGACAGAGAGAGACACAACGAGAGAGGGAACACAAGCAGGGGGAGTGGGAGAGGGAGAAGCAGCTTCCCGCAGAGCAGGGAGCCCCACGCAGGGCTCAATGCAGGGCTCGATGCGGGGCTCCATCCCAGGACTCCGGGACCACGACCCGCGCCTAAGGCAGAGGCTCAACGACTGAGCCACCCAGGCTCCCCAACCTTGGAATTAATCTTTACCCCTATTTTCCTCTCTCATCTCATGACATCCAACTACAAGTCCTGTCAGTTCCACCTTCGAAAGATGCCCAGAATCCATCTGCCTCTTGGCACCACCACCAAGCCCGCTCGGATCCCAGCCACCGCCATCTTTTGCCTAGAATACTGCAGTAGCCTCCCTGCTGGGCTCCCTCCCTCTGCTCCTGCTCCCCTTCTCTCCTTTCTCCTCGAGGCAACCAGGGGAGCCTTCCAAATATAAGTCACATCCTGTCATTCCTTTGCTCAAATCCCCTCCATGGGTGCCCCTTCTCACTCAGAGTGAAAGCAGGGGTCCTTCGGGGCCCCCTGGCTGTTCTCTGGCCTCTCCTCTATCGCTCTCTTACTTACCCACTCCTCAAGAACCAGAGGGACTTTATCAGTCAGGACCTTCCATGCAGTAATCTGTATGGGGAAAGTTTAATATAAAGAATTATTGAGGGGCGCAGGGGGTAGGCGCGCAGTTGGTTAAGCGTCCAACTCTTGATTTCTGCTCGGGTCATGATCTCAGGGTGGTGAGATCAAGCCCTGCCACGGCCTCTGCACTGGCCGTAGAGCCTGCTTAAGATTCTCTCTGTCCCTCTGCCCCTCCCTTCCCCCAACCCTTTCTCTCTCTCAAAAAAAAAAAAAAAAAAAAAGAATTATTGACTACAATGGGGGTTGGAGCAATAAGGGATTAGCTAATAAGAAATAAGGAGCACTCCAAAGAATTTAGAAATTTCATATTTAACAAGTTGCTACTAGCCCTACGGCAGAGAGAGCCCCCAGGAAGGGCCCACTCCCGCCCCCCACCAAGGTTGAGATCGCGTTTGCTGTAGAGGACATGCTATGTTGAGCACAATGGTGGAAAAGTGAGCTGTGTGCCTCACTACTGGAAGTGGCTGGAAATCTACCCTCTCAGATGCAAGGGAAAGCCATTCATGGTGAGGTTTTCTCCCTGGGGGCACGCTTGCAAAACCACCTGAGACAGGTGCCCGGGACGCTGCTGGCCATGGGGTGCTGATGCCCGGTGCATCGCAGGAGCCGGTGCTGACAAAGCCGTCTTCCGTGCAGAAGCTGGTGCTGCCGACACCACCCGGGATGTGGGAGCCGGGCCCCAGGCAAGCAGTGCAAGCTGCAGCAACCGGCTGAGAACACACCAGAAGCGGAAAGCAAGCTCTCTCATTCCGCCGTGTCTCTCCAGCGCCCTCTACCGACAATCCGTAACATCGCGCCCCTGACCAAAGCGGTGGGTTTGGAGCGGAGATGCAATAACTGGCATGGAGACCTTGTTGATATTTTGTGAAAAATAAAGAGCGCTCCCATCTCAGTGCCTTTGCGGTTGCTGTACCCCCTACCTGGAATCCTTTTTGCCAAACCCCAACCACACCTGCCAGGCTTGCTCTCTTATTCCAACAGGTTTCTGCTCAGACTGTTTATCAGTAGGACCGTCTCTGACCACCCTGATTAAATAGCGCCACGCTCACAGCGCTTCACATTTCCCTTCCTGGTTTACTTTCCTCCATAGCATTTGTCACCATTTGACATATGTATTTACATGAGTATTATTTACTGTCCATCTCCTCCTTCTAGAATGAAGTTCATCAAGTTCAGAGAATTCTTTTTTTTTTTTAAGTCATATTCCTTTTTATGGGCTATGATTAAGATTCTGAATATTTACCGAAATAAAGCTTAATACAAATGCTGGACTACTTAGATCGAAAAGGACCTCTCATAGAAGCATATCTGTCCTTAAAGGAATTCCAGTTTGAGACTCAATTTTAAGAATAAGGCATAACAAATGAACAGAAGACATACCAGGTCAAAAGAGGGATTCTTCAATTCCCAACATACTCTACACCTGATAAAACAAATCTAGACTTTTTTTTTTTCTTTAAACAACTGCCAAGGCTGGAATCAAAGACAAATAGAAGGCACAACAGTTTTGCTCTGGTTTTGTGTTATTTGGATTTTGGGGTTTCTTTGTTTTGGGGGTTTTATTTGTTTTGATTTTTTACAAATACAAATTAAACATGAAAAAAACTACTTCAAAAGAAATCTAGATCAGTTGCATTCTAGACATTTAAAACCTTTCTCACAATTTAAATGGTAAAAACAGGTTTATATTTGTTTTGTGATCACATATCAAAAGAAAAAAAAACTCTACTAACACCTTTTATTTTTTTAACCATACCAGCAAGAATCAAAACTGTCAATTTTTCCAATGGCAATTTCTACACACCAGAAGGTAGTCATGACTCTCAAAGAAGAAACAATTTGGATTTTTCCTGCCTTCAAAATGTTTATCAAATCCTGTGTTTCTCACAGGCTTTTGAAACACATAGAAAATAATATTCCAATGAATGAAACATACCAAATGTCAGTAATAAGCAAGACACATTCCTTTGGGGAAACGGCTGTTAAAAAAAATCCAGTCTGTATATGCAAAAGTAAAGCAAGGAAATTCAGTCTTTTTCTCTTCTTTAAAAATCTGTTTTTCCTAAAATATCATTCCACAAAATTGGAAGTGAAGGACTAAAGGTGAGGAGAGGGAAGGGCAGGAAAGGGAGCACACATAATTAACACAAAAAGTAAAATTAAGTACAGAGAATTCTATTTCATTCATTCTTATACCCAGCAGAGTTGAATAGAACAGTGCCTAGTACACAGTAGGCATGTAATAAATACTTATGGAATGAATGAATGAATGATAGTAAGTTAGAAACATACAGAAATTGAAGGGGAAACACCAGCCAAAGTCTCCTCACCTAGATACTACCACGGTCAGCATAATGGTAAGTTTCCTTTGAGATTTTCCCCAATGAAAATTTCATTTCCATTTTTATAGGGGCTTAACATGCATACAGAAATATATTCATATCAAAAGTGTGCAGCCATGTAATGAGCACTGGGTGTTACATGCAACTGAGGAATCACTGAACTCTACCTCTGAAACTAATAATACACTACATGTTAATTAATTGAATTTAAATAAAATACAATTTTTGGGGGCACCTGGGTGGCTCAGTTGATTAAGCGATTGCCTTTGGCTCGGGTCATGATCCTGGAGTCCCGGGATCGATCGAGTCCCACATTGGGGTCCCTGCTGAGCAGGGAGTCTGCTTCTCCCTCTGAACCTCTTCCCTCTCATGCTCTCTATCTCTCATTCTCTCTCTCAAATAAATAAATAAAATCTTTTTAAAAAATTAAATAAATAAATAAAATACAATTTTTTTGAAAAGTGTGCAGCTTGCTGAATTCTCAAACTGAACTCACTCAGGTAACCAGCACCCAGATCAAGAAATAGAACATTACCAGCACCCTAGAAGCTAGCTCCCTTTGGGCCCCCTCCCAGGGTAACCATAATCCTAAATTGTAGAAGCAAAGATTAGTGTTTGTGCTTTATATGAATGGAATCCCACAGAGCTGCCACTTGACATTTTATACAGAAGATTCGTCTATATTGCTGGGAGTTCTTATAGATCTTTCATATTCTTTGATCTGCTATATTCCACTGTGTGAATATACTACAATTTATCTTTCATGTCTTTCAAACTGTATACTACAGTTTATCCATTTTCTTGTTGATGGATATGTAGGTAGTTTCCAGTTTGGGCTATCACAGATAGAGTGGCTATATACACGCTCGTACATGTCTTTTTGTGAACAGATGTCAGCATTTCTGTTGGGGATACATCTAGGAGTGGAAATGCTGGATCACAGAACATGCGTATGCTCAGCCAACCTCCCCACCCCACGCCCCAGGGATATTCTCTTTCATTCATGTCAATTAGCCTTCCCTGACGTACCACATGTGAAGTGCCCAGCACCATGCAAGGTCCTCAATATGGGGCATTCTGGAAATGAGCACGTTCTGTCTTTGATTCCATGCAAAGCACTGTAGCTGGTCCACTGGGATGAGACAAACAAGCCATATCATAAGTAAGAGCGGGCAAACCCTATAATTACATAGATCTCACTCCTGAAAAAAAATATTCTAAGGTTATATTTAAAAGAAAAAACTCTCTCTTTACAAAGTTAGGATTGAAAGACTCAAGAACCATAATAATGGCAAATATTCACTGTCTACTTCCTTTGTGTTAACCTTATTAGGTATATAACATCATCTAATCTTCAGTGAGGCACTGTTCTATCACCCTGTAATACAAAGTCCAACTTCATTTATTTATGTTCGACTGCTGACAGTTTCAAGCCCATGAGAAAGCCTGTGGACTCCCTCCCTTGGCACCTGTGGTCCCTCTCAAGGGCCCCTCACCACAGTCCCACCCCCTAAGCACAATCAAATGGGCCAGTCACCTCTCCCTGCTCCCTCAAGCCATTTTCAAACTTGTTTAGGAGCCTGCCTGCTCTGTCCCCAAAGCCACTTTATGTCAATAATAAATTTTTTTTATAGCCCCTTGATGCATGTGTAGGGTCATCAGCCCCTGCTATCCAACCAAATTTGAGTGTGGGGGGGTCAACATCGCAACAGGACAACACTTGCATTTTATAGATAAGGAAACCAGAGCCTAGAAAAGTTATTTCCTGTCCATTCATTTAACAGTATGTGCTGAGCGCAGAGAGCCATGGGGAAACAAGGGGGGAATCTCCTGCCCTCATCAGAGTGGGGGAAGTTGCTCACAGAAAAATAAACATAAGCTGCCTTTAAATATATGAAAACATCACCAGCCTCTCTTATAACTAAGTATTTACTAATTAAAACAAGAGGTTTTTGTTTTAACTTATCATATCAAACAAGATCTAACAATGGAACATACACCGAGTTAGCAAAGAAATGAGAAACAGACGCCTGCCTACCCTGTTACAAACGGTGCAAGATAATACAGTTGGAGGGCTATTTACTTGGTGTATCTAGCAACATTTTAAATATCCCTCCTCTTCCTCAGTAATTCTTTTTTTTTCTTTTTAATTTTATTTTATTATGTTATGTTAATCACCATACATTACATCCTTAGTTTTTGATGTAGTGTTCCATGATTCATTGTTTGCACCCAGTGCTCCATGCAATACGTGCCCTCTTTAATACCCATCACCAGGCTCACCCATCCCCCCACCCCCCTCCCCAGAACCCTCAGTTTGCTCTTTTAGGAATTTATACACATCATACAGAGGTATGGTCCCACAGCCAAAGAGGGGCAGGGCTTGACACTTTCTTCTTTCCTTAAATAAACTGTATTTTATTTCTGTATGGGTCTTCGTAGAAAGTTAGAACGATACAGAAAATGAGGAATCAAACATCTAACCCACAATCCCAGCACCTGGGCCAGACTGAGCTCATACGCCACGGAGTAATGCTGCCCCCTGGTGGTTTTTTTTTTAAGTACATTCAGGAGCGGGTGGGAGGGATGGGGTGGCTGGGTGATGGACACTGGGGAGGGTATGTGCTATGGTGAGCGCTGTGAATTGTGCAAGACTGATGAATCACAGATCTGTACCCCTGAAACAAATAACACATTATATGTTAATTAAAAATTTTTTTTAAATTACAGATTGATGAAAATTTTAAAAAATGTACTGAATTTTCTTAACTAGGGAATGCGCTCACATGGTTCAAAGTTTAAAAGTTCTAAATGGTATACACAGTGGGAACTGCCTTCCTTTCCTGTTCCCCTCAAACTAGATTCCTTTCCCCACAGGCTAGCAAACTGGCCAATCCCTATACACAGCCCTCCAGAGATCTTGTACGCATACACCTACATGGAGGAAATGGGAGCTGCTGTCTGGTGCCTGCCTTTGAATCATGAATCGCTCTCCTAAAAACTTACAAAATTCACAAGTGGGAGATACAGGCTCCCAGTTATGGAATGAAAGACACAGCACAGGGACAGAGTCAATGATATGGCAATAGTGTTGTATGGTGACATGGCAGCTACACTTGTGGTGAGGACAGCATATCGGGTAGGGATGTTAAATCACTATGTTGTATGCCTGAAACTAATGTAACATTGTGTGTCAACTGTATTCAAGTAAAAAAATTAAAATTAAAAAAAACTTACAAAATTCAAAGAAAAAATATTTCTACACGAAATACTCATTACTGCTTGGTTGTAGTCATGAAAAATCAGATATGAATTCCCAAAAATGAGAAGAATGAGCAGGTTATATATACATCCACCTGTAATCGTTATCAAGACTTATATAATAACATGGGGAAATGTCTGTCACAAAAGTTTCTTTAATGACAACAGCAAAAGAGGAAAGTGATAACTTAAGAATAAAAACAAATCCCCCCCAGAAATAAAAAGAACACAATGATATAACAATGACATATCATTTGCAGCAGCCAAACTAGGAAAGCGTATTTCTTCTTCTTCTTTTTTTTTTTTTAAGATTTTATTTAAGGTGCCCCTGGTGGCTCAGTCCGTTGGGCGTCTGCCTTTGGCTCGGGTCATGATCCCAGAGTCCTGGGATCGGGCTCCCTGCTCAGCGGGGAGCCTGCTTCTCCCTCTGCCTGCCATTCCCCCTGCTTGTGCTACCCCAACCCCAGTCAAATAAATAAAAGAAATTTATTTTTTTGAAGAAAAAAATTATTTATTTATTTTTTGAAGAAAAAAAAAGATTTCATTTATTTATTTGACAGAGAGATAGAGAGCACAAGTAGGCAGAGTGGCAGGCAGAGGGAGAGGGAGAAGCAGGCTCTCCGCTGAGCAAGGAGCCCGATGCGGGGGTTCGATTCCAGGACCCCAGGACCATGACCTGAGCCGAAGGCAGACGCTTAACTGACTGAGCCACCCAGACACCCCAAGTGTATTTCTTCTTGATGACAATTATCAATTTTGAGGAGCATGTTGTAAAAAGTGTAGCCTTGTGTTTTGGAACAGGGCAAATCAATGCAAGTTTTAATGAAATTAATGAAAACATTTGCAACCTTTGACTCAGAAATTCATTTTGAATTACCTAAATATAGAATGATCTTTATGCAAAAATAGGATCATCACATTATTTGTAAGTGAAAAAGCTGAATGTCCAACTACAGAGATCTGGTTAATAGTGGTAGGTACAATGTTCACTTAATGAGACACTAAAGTCATTATGTTTGCAAAGATTTGGGGGATGTTTTTGATGTTAAAAGAAATAGGGGGGCGCCTGGGTGGCCAGTCGTTAAGCGTCTGCCTTCGGCTCAGGTCATGATCCCGGGGTCCTGGGATCGAGCCCCGCATCGGGCTCCCTGCTCAGTGGAGAGCCTGCTTCTCCCTTTCCCACCCTCCCTGCTTGTGTTCCCTCTCACTGTGTCTCTCTGTGTGTCAAATAAATAAATAAAATCTTTTAAAAAAAAAGAAAGAAAGAAAGAAATAGGAAGTTGAGGATATAGCAAGATCACAAAACCCAACAAGTAGGCAAATGTTCAACATTGAATGTTCAAGATGTTGGGACTCTGAGCATTTTTTTCTAAAGTTATTCTTTCATGAGCATTATATAATAAAGTATTTTTGAAAGAAACAAGCAGAATACATAAACTACAGAAGAGTTTGCATGTGGGTCTGACCAAGCAGAATTTGGATTTAAAGCCACAGGAAACCTGATGCTTGAACTCTTATCTTATTCAGTGTTCACAGCCACAGACCAATTGACCTACTGAACTAACATTATAGAGGCTTAATATGAAAACTGGAGTAAAGCCTACAGGAAGGTCAAAATGCATGTTCAAGCCTCTACCCAAACCTCTTGCACCACCGGGGATGTAGGAATTATCAAGATAAAATAGTTGGAATGACCACAGACTTCTCCTTTTGTTCTTTCTCCTTGTTTAGTCAATGGTTCCCAAAAGCAAGTGTGCCTAGGATTTTTCTGCATAGGGTTGTATACATAGAACCAGGTAGACCATACTTCAAAGTTTTAATGGATTTTCGAGAATAGTTTTGAGCAGACAGTATTTTTACTTTGCTAATCACTAGGCAGTGCGTGACTCTACATTTTTCTTCTGTTGAGGAAAATATTTATTATTTGTGTGATCAAAGAAGAGTCCGTGCCTTTCAGTTCAGTCTAACAGTACAAAACCCTTTTGGGTCACGCCTGACAGGCAAATGGGAGGCTCCCCAGAGGAATGTCTCAGCCCTGCTTTGCAGTTTGTTGCTGCTCACTCGGGGCATAATGTTCCTATGACATTGAGCCAGCCATTGAATCTTCTGCCAAAAGCTGCCGCCAAGCTCACCTCCCTGATGTCCTTACTCCTCGGCCTTTTCCTCTGCTGAAATATCCTTCCCCCAGTAAAAAGGCTTGGTAAACTCTTTCCACGACAAAACTCTCTTTTTCCCTTCTTTCTTTTTTATGAAATTCACTTAACATACAATTAACCACTTTAATTTGACCATTGGAACTCGACTGTATTTAGTTGTATTCACCATGTTAACACAATAGCCAGCTATAGCTCTCTCTAGTTGCAAAATGTTTTCATCGCCACATAAAAATCCACTAAGTAATCCATCTCCATTCCCCTTGGCCCCACCCCCATGCCCCGGCAACTTCTAATCCGCTGTCTCTACGATCTTACCCAGTCTGGACATTTCAAATAGAAGGAATCCTATGACGTGGCCTTCCGTGTCTGGCTTCTTTCCCTCAGCACAATGATAAATGGCAGCATGTATCAATATTTCATTTCTTTTATGGCTGAATAACATTTTATTGAATGTAACATCCCACAGTTTGTGTATCCATTCATCCACTGATGGACAGCTGAGTTGTTTCCACTGTGTGGCTTTTATGATTAATGTACTAGAAACATTCACATACAAGTTTCTGTGTAGACATAGATTTTCATTTCTCTTGGGTATATACTTAGGAGTGGAATTGTTGGATCATATGGTACTTCTGTTTACTTTTTGATGAACTGCCAAACAGTCTTCCACTCTGGCTGCACCACTTTATATTCTTGCCAGCAGCACACAAGGGGTCGTATTTCCCTTATATCCTTGCCAGCAGTTAGCCTCCCCACCCCGCCCTTTTTCCATGAAAGCCATCCTAGTGGGTATGAAATGGTATCTCATTGTGGTTTTAATTTGCATCTCTTTAAACCAGTGATGCTGATCTTTCTCATATGCTTGTTATCTATTTGTAGATCTTGTTTGAAGAAATGGCTATTCCATTCCTTTGCTTTTAAATTGGGCTATTTATCTTTTTACTGTTGAGTTGTAAAAGTTCCTTATATATTCTGGATTTTAAACCCAAATCAGATACAGGATTTGCAAATATTTTTCTCCCATTCTGTGGGCTGCCTTTTCATATTCTTGATAACATCCTTTGATGCACAAAAGTTGTTTTGCTTGTGCTTTTGGTGTCAGATATAAGAACCCATCACTAGACCCCAGGTCAAGATTTACCTGTTTTCTTCCAGGTTTATATCTTTAGCTCTTATATTTAGATTGTTGACCCATTTTGAGTTAATGAGTGACGTACAGAACAAGGCAGAGGTCCAGCTCCATTCTTCCACATTAGTTATCCAATTGTCCCAGCACTGTTTGTTGAAGAGAATTATTCCAATAGAAAGTTTTAGCCCTTATCAAAAATCAGCCATATAAGCAAGAGTTTATTTCTGAATTCTTAATTCTATTCCACTGGTCTGTATGTCTATACCACACTGCTTTGATTACTGAAGCCTTGTACTGAGTTTTGAAAGAAGTGTGAAACATCCAACTTTGAACATTTTTCAAGATCGGTTTTGCTAATTTGGGCGTCTAACAGCTTCATAGGGATTTGGAGGATCCACCTGTTTCTGGAAAAAAAAAAGCCATCGGAATTTTGACACAGATTACACTCAATCTATATTTCATTTTGGAGAGTATTGCCATTTTAACAGTATTGTCTTCCAACCCATGAACTTGAGTGGTCTTTCCATTTATTTAGGTTTTCTTTCAAGATGTTTTAGTTTCAGTGTACAAATCTTTCACCTCCTTGGTTAAATGGATTTCTAGGTTATTTTCTTCTTTGAAATGCTACTATAAAAATGGAATTATTTAAATCTCCGTTCCAGATTGTTGCTGGTATACACAATTGATTTGTGTGATCTTGGACCCTGCAACTGCTGAATTTATCAGCTCTAGTTTTCTAATGGGTTCTTCAGGATTTTTCTCTACATGGTGTATTGGTCAAGTTTTACTTTTCTAACTTGTGTATCTTTAATTTTGTACTTACCTAATTGCTGTGGCTACAACTTCCAGTACGAGGGTTAATAGCAGTGGTTAAAGGGGACACCTCTATCATGTTGGCTGTGGGTTTTTCGAATTAACCCGTTGGTCATGTTTACAAAGTTCCTTTCTACTCCTAATGTTTTTATCATGAAAGGGTGTCACAATTTCATCAAATGTTTTCTCTGCATCTATTGAAATGATCGTGTGGCTTTTTCCTTCCATTAACGTGTATTCCATTATGTTGAACCACCTTTACACTCCTGGAGAAATTCCTAACACCCCAGTTGTACATCACTTTTTCAAGGTCTCCTTTGCATTTAGAATTGTCTTCCCCCAGACAGTAACTTCAGAAGTGTCCACTTCATATTTCTGTACCCTTGAATATTGATGTACTAAGTACTCAAGTACTGCTCAGTGATCAACGGAATGTAGACTTTAGGTGGAAGAAATCATGGAGATCCACAACTCAAGAGTTAGGTCATATGCATGTGTGATGCTGGGAGAATGTTATACCAAATTGTTCCTCTCCCAGTGGAATTGGTTTTCATTTGTAGTTATCTGCCTCCTACTTTGTCATATGAAAATGAATATAATCTCAGGTACTGCACAAGAGGCTATCAAGATGAGTGCCTTCCAAAGAAGATCTGCCAATTCACAACCATTACCAACACTGCATGTGTACTTCAACAAACTAATCTTTGCCAGTCTGATATGTGAAAATGTCTCATAGTTCAGTTGTGTGAATTCTCAGTACGCTGTGCATCTCTGCAAATGTGTAGTAAAATGTTGTGTAAGGGAAGCAACTGAGATTAGCACTAGCTTTTCCAAGGAACCTTTCTTGACTCTATTAAGCACCCCATTTTCTAAAATTAAACAGACATACCAGATACACTTAAATATTCTTGAGAGTTTATTATAAACTAGATTCACAGGCCACAAGGAAGTAAAAGGACTATGTACAGCCTTACGGGAAACAGGCAGGGATCTGAGGAGGGCCAAGATGAGTCTAGGGCCTTGGTGGGCGCATTCCCAGGGGAGGGGGCCCTGAAAGGGAAACCAGACAATCCCGTGAGACTCCGAGAACAACGGCATAACAAACAAACAGGTCTGTGGTAATCGGGCCCACGCCTCTGTGGAGCTACTTCCATAACTCTGTGGCCAAGGGTCAAAGAAGGCCTGAAGTAAGAGTAAGAAGTTTAGTCAGTGCCTGATAATGCAACTCAAATCCCCAGCCCCCGCCCCAGCCCCTGCCTCCCACACCCCTGCAGTCACCAACTGATCAGAGGGACGTACTTAACATATATGCTAACTAAGGACTTCTCTGGTACACATGGGTTCCTATGCTTATAAAACCCATAAACAAAAAACCCGAACTAACTAGAGACGCAGGGGTCACCCACTATGGCTTGGTTCAAAAGAACACCAATCTGGGAGGCAAAACACTAAGCTCTCGGGGCCCGTTTCCTTATCTACAAATGAGGGCTGATCTACGTCAGCATTTCTCAAACTAGAGTTAAACAGATATATATAAATAAATAGTACAGCAAAGCCCAGAGCCCCCTCTTAATTACTAGACATTATCAAACCCTAGGGCATAAAACAATCATAGGACCTTTGCTAGGGACTCTCAGAATGTATTATTTCGCAGTGCCCTGAGAACACTGCCTTGGACACTGAGAAGTTCCCTGGGTATAGGACCACTCTAACTGCTCTAAGAGGGAGGAAAGGCTGATCTTAAGAAATGCTTTTTCCCTCTTTTCTTTGTGGACAAAGTTGCCTCTGAGTTCGCTTCCCTAGGCTTAAGGCCTAAAAGCTCAGAGGGTATGGTCAAAATCCAACCTTCCCTCCATTTACCATCCCAACATGCTCTAAGGAAGTCAAGTCACTGTTGTTGGCACTTACCTCGCATGCCCGGGGGAGGGGGCCGCATCCCCGGTGGGGGCATGCCCATCGGAGTTCCTCGTCCAGGGGGGATCCCCATCGGGGGACCCATGGGAGGCCTCATGCCAGGTGGTGGGCCCATCATGCCTACAAGAGAAAAGCCCCAAGAATACAGCTTAAGTGTCTGTCTTGAAAAGGTAGCAGAGGAAACATAACAAAGCTCTCCACCAAGTTCTGAGACAGATGGACCATTCCACCCTCCCAGTCTCTCCTAAGAAACTGGGCCTTGAGCCAAAGAGGTGGGGCTCCCTATGGCTCTTGTCCAGCTAGTTCCATGGTCAGTCAGCCAGGCTGGATCTCAGAGTAATCCTGCTTAATTACACAAACTCATCATCAGTTTCCGTCAACGTTATGTCTCATCATGAATCCAGCTCAGGCATCTCCCATCAGGCGGCCGTGGTCTCCTTACGGGCTCCTCACCTGGAGGTGGTGCCCCCCGGCCCATAGGTGGGGGAGGACCCCCACGGCCAGGCGGGTACTGGGTTGGGGCCCCCGCAATGCTGGCCGTGGCAGCAGCTGCAGCAGCGGCCACAGTCCCTCTTCCTTGCGGGGTCATCACCTACAAGGACACAGGAGCCAAGTCAGGCAGGACAGAGCAGGGAAACGCAGCATCCCACTCTCTCAACTTGGTTAAGACTGAGCAGACACCCCACCCCCTAAGCTACAACTCGCAGCACCAGGCTATCTGAAACCACCTGCCAGAGAAGACCAAGCCTGAATGCTCATTCCCATCTTCCAGGCCCGAGTTAGGGAGGCCCAAGTCCAAATGAGAGACAGTCCCTGCACTGTCAGTGTAACTGCCAACGGGCTCTAAGAGAGCAGAGCTCCCATGCTGTCACAGAAACAGTCTGCCCCAACATGGTCGGCTAAAACACCTCCTATGCATCTCTTTACTTCAACAGCGGCAAGATAATTTACAATGCTAAGTTTTACTTCTCACTTGATTCTGGGACTACATACAGAGCACAATGAAATACTGACAGCCTGACAGTCAGAGGTCACTCCTTCTGGACTCTTCCCCAACTGTGGGCCCTCTCTCTATCCTTCATTTTAACCAGGAGAAGTTGGTGCCCTTCCCCAGCTCCTTACCTGTTGGGATGGCCCACCAACCCCTCGGACTGGCCCCGCCAGTCCTGCGGGAGCCTGGGGCATCGGAACACCAGCTGGGATTCCCCTGCCAGCAGCCCTGCCAATCCCTGGGCCCCCGGCAGCTCCAGCAAGTGGCACTCGGGCAATGCCAGTCTAAAAAATAAAGAAATACGCTAAAATGCTGGGGGCCTAGAGAGGCAGAAGTACCCTTTGGAAACCCTTGCCAAGGGAGCCCCTAAGGTTTATGGGGCATCAAAACAGCTTAAAAACACTATCCAGCCACCCATCTGTGTTAATACCATTCCTCTTCCACCCAAGCGTCTAGCTGTCACCCCTACAGCAGGCTAAGAGGAAGTCTAGAGATAACAAACCACAACTCAACCTATACGCATTCCTATGAAAATTAAACCAATGAAGGGCCAGGGCTCTGTTCAGAAGGGTGTAAAGGACAAGAGCACCTGACCTGGCATCAAAGAGAAATGAGGTCCAGTCCCAGCTCTGATTCTCACCTGGTAGGTGACAGTAGGCAACTAATCCCACAGTTCTGGGACTGTTTCCTCATCTGTAAATGATGGGGTTATGCCAAAACCAGTTGTGGCCATGAAGCCTTACGATGATCTATGTAAGAGTAGCGACTTCTACTAGAAGTAGATCCAAGAGTTATGAATACAGACACACATATGCTTTAACCAAAAAATGTGGTAAACCCCTTGCAAACATTTTATCATTGGAAAGGCTTCAATGTACAAATCCAAAAAGAAGGAAATGACTAGGATAACTACTCCATCCTCACTTAATAACAATGCTTTTAAAAAGTATACCAAAACGGGAAAAATGTTTACAACGTTAAGTGAAAAAGCCGAATAAAGCATTACATACGTATTATGCGTTAAACACCAAAAAACAGATATACATGTGAAAAAAAAGCAAAAATAAGGAAGATTATCCCTTTGATGACAATGTCTTAAAATGAAAATGGGAAAACCTGCTTAGATGCTCTAAAGTCTGTTCTAAGTGTAGGCTGGTGTTTATAGAACCAAGACTACCCAGTCAAATGCCAGCCCCACCACGTAACAGCTGGACACTAAGGGATGTCACTAAACCCCAGTTTTTATCTGTTAAATGCGAATAATTTATCTCAAAAAACTGTTTATAAGGAGTAACTAAAAGATTAAAGTGCTTGGCACACAGCAGATGCTTAATAAATGTTAACTATTATTCTCTAACGGTGTAAAATATATATATTCTGTTGCTTGGATTTAGGACTTTTTTTTTTTTTTTAATTTGGGAGACAGAGCACTCATGAGTGAGAGGGGAAGAGAGAGAATCCTCAAGCAGATTCCCCAACAAGCGTGGAGCCCAACACAGGGTGGGATCCCAGGACCCAGAGATCATGACCTGAGCCAAAATCAAGAGTTGGCAGCTCAATCGACAGCCACCCAGGCACCGCCCTGCAGTCCAGCATTTTAAATTAATGTTCAGGAGCCCTTTGGTTTCTTTATCCCCTCTTAACAGAGCTCCCCCACTCCTTTTATAAAGATTTATTTATTTTATTTGAGAGAGAGTGTGGAAATGAGCACGGGGGGGAGGGCGATGCAGGGGTGGCAGGAATCTCAGACTCCCCACTGTACATGGAGCCTGATGCGGGGCTCAATCTAACAACCATGAGTTCATGACCTGAGCTGAAATCAAGAGTCGGACACTTGACCAACTGAGCTGCCCAGGCGCTCCTTGGACTTAAGACTTTTTAAAGTCCAGCTAGAATGCCATCACATTAAGTGACCAGATGGCCTTAAGTGCCTTTTCTCCTGACTCACTGTGTACATCAGCAGAGGAAGAAGGGAGGGCTTTAAAGTTGGAAACCCTCCCATCCTGGTTCCCCATCTCTACTTCCTACTTGTGGGGTAACCTCTTTGAGATTCTATTATCAGTAAAAGGGGGACAAAAATCAGAGGATGCCTGTTGAGTAATGCAGTGAAATGCAGAGAACCTAATACAGAGCCTGGCTCACAGTAGGGCTCCCCCACCTTATACTGGCCCTCTGCACTGACTTACATCTTTGGGAGGAGGTCCCTCTACTGTCATTGAGACCAGGTTCTCCCCCCGAAGCAGCACCAGACCAAGGACTCGCTTTTCTTCTCTTTCTGCTTGTTTTGAGTTCTTTGGCCTGAGGACAGGTTTAGGAAAAGAAATAAAAAAGCAAGCATTAGAAAAAGGGTAAAGCTCCCATCCACCTGTCTAGGGGCCTCCGAGATTTGTTCTACACTGTATCTCCCAACAAATGGTACAAAAACTTTAAGACAACTCCTCTGGATAGTCTTCACAGGCTGAACTCCTCACCCCTTAGTGGCTGGTCTCCCACACCAAGGGGATACACCGACCAAGATACAGGATGAGAATTAAGAAAGCCCAGTCCTGGCTCAAATGTAATTCCTTAACCATCGGGAAGGCCTTTCCTCAGTCCAGTCTTCTTTGACATTACCCTACTCACTCCCTTCAGCTTAAGGCCTTGTCGGTCTGAGGAGGCAGTCTGAACAACTCAAGTCCACCGAACCCCACTCAGCCCTCTTGCACGCAGCGTAGCACCCTTCCACTACCAACTCAGCCCTGTAGAATGATTCACCACAGCCCTCACCTCACCTCAGAAATAGAATAAAAGAAGAGAATTAACTACACAGAAATTACACCTCTGTCCTCAAAGCACAAAAACAGACATTCCCAATGCAACTACCAGAAAAGGAGGAACAAAATATGTAGTTGACCCCTTGAACAACATGGGTTTGAACCGTGCAGGGCCACTTGTGTGGGAATTTTTTGATACAGTACTGCAAATGTATTTTCTCTCCCTTGTGATTTTAGTAACTTTTCTCTACCTTACTTTATTGTAAGAATATGGTATATAATACATGTAACATACAAAATACATGTTCATCTGTTCAGGTCATCGGTAAGGCCTCCGGACAACAGTAGGCCATTAGTAATTTGGTCTGGGGGGAGTCAAAAGTTATACGTGGATTTTCGACTGCGTGGGGTCAGTGCCCCAACCCCTGGGTTGCTTGAGGGTCAACTGTAAATGTAAACTGGGAAATAAATAACTGCAGCCAGATAGGGGAAGGGAAGAAAAAGTCAAAACCAATATCCTGAGAGTAAAGGAAAGACAAAATGCTCTGATTTTTAAAAACTTAAAGGTTTCCTTTTAATGGTATTTTTTATAATAAATTAACAAGAAGTTTTCTATGGGTGGACATGTCTTCCTTTTTCCTTATCTATATTTTTTTAAATAAAAGCATGCATTGCTCTTTCATAAAAAACAAACAAAACAAAGCAAAAAAATACAAACCAAAAAAAGCCACACACACACACACACACTCTCTCTCTCTCTCTCTCTCTCTCTCAAAAATCCTTCCAGGTATTTAAATCTTTCTTCATATACTTTTATGTATTTTTAAAATATATTTCCCCCCAAAAATTTTTAAGTTATCAGAATAGTTTCATTTTAAAAAAACAACAGGGGAGAACCATTTGGAATAGTTCCTCGCTAATCTGCTGGCCCCTCTTTAATGTGTCCCTGGCACTCAGCCATCCCTACCACATTGTGTCCTATACTTCTTGACCTCTTGCCACAAAAACAAAACAACAGCCCTAAAGGGAATCAGAGGGAATTCACAGCTGCCAACAACACAACATGGACCAGTGCATGTGGCAAAAGAGAGCTGAATGATCGTTGAAGTCACATAACCTCTTTGGGCCTCGGGATGCCTTGAATGTAATATGCACGAAAAGCTATAGCCCACATTTTTTAATAGGCCAGAAGCTTAAGATCTGTGAGTCTTAAGACAAGGGGGTGATCCAATTACATATGGGATTGTAGAAAAGTAGAAAATACCTCCAACTGTGTCTATATATGCCAACAAAAATCACTGGCCCCAAACCCACACGGGGAAGCTGAGCACTTACCCTGAAGAGGGTCAGAGGCTTCTTAAAGCAGTTTCAGACCAGGCTGCATTGGGAGAGCCCTTTAGGCTACAGCTTTACAAATAGGCAATGAGGCCAGAAAATCAAGCTCTCCCCCCTTACACACCTGTGGGGAGAACATGAGAGCCCTTTACCCCAGTACCCAGGGGCACACAAAAGTCAGAGAAACAAAAAGCCTAGCAGCCCTCCTTACAACTTGTACTCAGCTAGGACTAGAGAGCAAGGCTTGCCGGGCTAGTAAGGAAGGAGATTTCTTAAGAGGCCGGTGTCCCCCTTTAAATCTGCCCTCTAACACAGGAGAGCAAACCAAGGAACCAGCTAGCTACATCACCACCTGTTGCTGGGCCCACCCACCAATCCACTGCCCTCGAAACTCACATCCCACCCCCACGCAGCCCACTTCTCACTTGATCTTCCTGAACTCATCACAGTCACAGAGGATCAAATTCATATGCTTGTCAAAAGCCTTGAAGGTGCCAATGAAGATGCGGCCGTCTTGCAGGATGCACCTCATCCTGTAGTCGATGTGCTGCAGCATCTTGCTGCTCTTGCCCACAGTCTGCAAGGAGAAATCAGCAGGATGAGTGCAGCTCTTTCTGGACCTCTGTATCCCCGGTCCTTCCTAAAGACCAGCTGTGGCCTCCTTCTCCACATGGCTATCTATCTTTCTCAGTAGGGTCTCAGCTCTGTCTTCTGGCCACAGCCCTTCCCCAGGAAATCCCCCCCACCGCCCTGCGTTCAGCCCTGACCTCTGCGCACAACTGTTATTCCCCTTCCCTTAAAGTTGTCTTTTTCACATTACAACTGCCTGTGTCTGTGCTGTCAAGTTTCAGCGGCGAGGGTGTAGTGTCTCCAAACTAATCCAATCCCCCCCATACCAGATAAGCCACCTGCCACTGTGCAGATTATAGGTGACACCGACAGCCTATTTAAAAGACCGAGTGAAAGAGGAGCTGGAATGACTGGCACTAAGAGCCAGTCAACGAGAATTTGTCAACAGAAAGGAGGTGATCAGCTTGGAGCCAAGGAGAATGGAATCCCTACATCATAAATGTTAACATGCCTCCAAGACCACCTTTGGGAAAGAAACTTTCTGGTGATCAGGGTGCTCATCAGTTTGAACACGAAATGGTCTTTAAGAACATACATAACTTGCTATACTTATTTATCAATCCAACAACCTTTTCTGCTTTGTAGCCTGGCTTCCAATGTAGCTTTGCTAAGAGGGAGACTAAATAGATCTCACAACGCAAATTGTCAGGTGCCTTTGGCAGTTATATCTCTCTAGAAATAAACAACCTGGCATTTGATTTGTCTATCAGCCTCCCGTCGGTGTGACTGGTGTGGGCCAAGCATAACTCATCCAAGCGCCTTCTCTGTGCCAGGCACTGTGCTTGCTGTTATCTCTGTGAGCTTGGACAAGAACGGGTTTTTGAACCTACCAATGTGTGGATCAGAAACTGACTGACACCCTGGAGACGCAGGTTATGTGGTCCACTCTCCCTCAAATGACCATGTTAGCCGGCTTGTAATCACACAGCTTCTAGCCACACAGATGTGAACCATTATGGCAACATTTACCGGTCCATCCGACTTGTAATAGCTAAGTCTTCCAGGGTGCTCCCTGTGTAACAGGCACCGTGACAAGCACTACAGAACGCATTTAATTCTAGAAATCAGGCTAATTATCATTCCTATTTTACCGATGTAGCCACTGAGGCCAGGAGAGGTTAATAGCTTGCCCTGTCTCACAGCCAGGAAGCTGGGCTGGAACCTGGACAGACTGAATCCAGTGCCTACTCTTCCAACCAATCCCACAAACAATTCCCTGCTTTCAGTTCACCCAACCCGTACCAACTACAAAACAGAGTGCTCTTTCTAAACACAACTAAGTTCAAGTCATTTTGCTGGCTAAATCCTTCAGTAGCATGCCTCATCACCAACAGGGCTAGGTATTATGTAAAGCCTTTAAAAACCAGGTTCCTGCCAATTCCTCCCATGTCTCCTTTCCATCCCTTCCTCCCTTCCCCCTCCGGGAACTTTCAACAGTGCCACCCTTCAGGCTTTGCTCCTGCAGTCCTTCCCATCTATAATACTCCCTTCCATCTTCGCTGGGAAGACACCTCTAACAATCTTTTAGGACTCTGCTCAGGAATCATCTACTCCACAAAGCGTTCTCGCCCCGCCCCTCCCTCGCCGTTACTTTTACGTAATGCTTAATTACCACTCTGGATTATGGTATCTGTGTCCCCCACCAGAAAGCGAACTGGGTGAAGGAAGGAAGCATTTCATTACGTAGCCCCAGTGTCTGAAAAGTCAGACATACTCGAACACACAGCCATGCTCAACAGAGTTGAACACTTCCTCCAAACATTCTCCTTCACCCTCCCATTCCCTCCTCCCACCTACTGGACCCAAGCACGCTCCCTGGTTTCCACAAGTCCTCCGACCTCTTTCCGCCAACTCCTCCTCAGACCCTCACCCCGTTCCACAAGCACCCTAATGCCTGCTCCGAACCCCCAGACACGCATTTATTCTGCAAAAGTTTACTTAACGCCTGTAGGATCCCCAAGCACTGTAGCGACGGCGGCGTGGAGAGCCGCGGTTCTAACCTCGCCACCACCGAGCGAGCCCTGCCCCCGTCCCCCGGTTCCAGACTTCCCCTCCCCCACCGAATGGCCAAGGTCCGGGTCTCCCCTGCCCAGACGGGGCGGCCGCGGCCCGGGCCTTCACCGCCATGAGCGGCCAACCCACGGCCTCCCCCCATTAGTCGCGGTCCGCACTCCACGACAGACTCGGAAGTTCCCGCGCCGCCAGCCTGTGCCTCCTCACCATGGTGGCGGTTCTGATGGCTCCGATTCCCGCCGGATTCTCTTCAGCAGAGGCCTAGACGCCCGCCAGTAGTCCGCTTCCCGCCGCTGCTACCGGAAGTGCGGCCGCGGATAAAATGGGGTCGGGTGAAAGGTACTTCCGGCCCGGCCTCAGCTCTTAAGTTCCGGCCAAAACGCGGAGCTGTGAGCGTAGAGACCACGGGGGCTTGGGGCGGGGCTAACATCAAACTGAACTTTCCGGAGATGTTTGGTCACCTTCCTAGTTTCAGCTCGTCCCCGAGCTGCTCCTCCACGCCTTCCTTCCCGCCCCGGCCCATTACCTCTAGGTCATCACCTCCCACCACTCTCCGCCGGCTCTCTTGCAGCCACTGTCCTAGCTTTTCCGCGAACTAGCTTGCCGTGCTCCTGCCTTAGCACCTTTGCATTTGCTGTTGCCCCTCCTGGGATGCTAATCGTCCGGCTGTGTGCACGACTCATGCCCTCACTTCCTTCGAGACTTAAGCTCAAACATTTTCCCACCGAGGACTACGCTGGCCATCCCGATTAAGACTGCAACCTTCCCACCCATCCCTGCTTTAATCTTTCTCCTTAACATCGATCCCTAATATACTATATGTTTCTGTTATTTTATTATTCCTCCCCATTAGAATGGAAATTCTGAGGGTATAAATTTTCCTTTGTGTATTTTTCGTTACTGCAATGCCTAGAATACTGCTTAACACAAAACAAGGGTTCAAAACATATTTGAATGAATGAATGAGTCAATCAACCAATCCCATCTAGTCCTCGGACTTGTGAATACTACCTAAATGCTCAGGAATTTCAAATTTATTCCTCTAATCCCGAGCTCTTCGTTTAACTTGTGGCCTTTTATCTCCAGCTGCCTGCTTGACCTGGAAGTCTAATAGGTATACTAAATTTAACATGATGAAAATTGGATTCTTGTGTAGTCACTCTTCTTCCCAAACCCACTTCTTACCAGTGTTCCCCATCTCAGGAGTTTCTCTAGTTAAAAAGCAAAATGACAAACTTGGAAGCATCCTTGAGTCCTCTCTTCCTCTCCCATCTCATAATTCATCCATCAGCAAATCGTGAGCACCTCACCTACAAAGTGTCTTGAATCTGACTGTTGTCACCTGCTCCACTGCTACCAACCTCCTAGCCACCATCAGCTTGTCAGTTTCCACAAACAAGAAAAAGGAGGTGGTGCACCTGGGTGGCTCAGTCGTTAAGCGTCTCCCTTTGGCTAGGGTCGTGATCCTAGGGTCCTGGGATGTAGCCCCGGATCAGGCTCCCTGCTCAGCGGGAAGCCTGCTTCTACCTCTACCCCTCCCCTCTGCTTGTGTTCCCTCTCTTGCTGTGTCTCTCTCTGTCAAATAAATAAATAAAACCTTTAAGAAAAAGAAAAGAAAAGGGAGGTCATGAATTCATCTGGCCTGTGTTTGGTAAAGTGTTCCTAAGGTTCGGTCTAGATCAGGACCTGGCAAACTTTTCCTGTTAAGGGTCAGATCAGATAGTACTTTAGGGTTTGTGGGCCACATGGTCTCTGTTGCAATGACTCAACTGAACCATGATAGGATGAAAGCAGCTAGAGACAACGTCACAAATATATGGCTGTCACAATAAAACTTTACAAATACGATTCTTCTTTTGGTTCTTTTTCAACCATTTAAAATATAAAAATCATTCTTACTTCACAGGCCTTACCAAAACAGGTGGCAGGCCAAATTTGGCCTTCAGGCCTGTAGTTTGCCATCCCAGGGTCCAAACCATTGTATTTCTGTGTCTGGGTTCAGGGCCATAGCCCCAGCTAGTATTAATAATAACTTTGACTTGCACTGTTTCTTTGGCTTATCACTGGATTCACTGAATAAATGCAAGTACAAAGTTCATGTCTTTGCCCTTGTACAAAAGCTATACACATGCACATTCACATCTGTATCAATCTGGGCCCAAAGAGGAGGCAGAAACCACACAGTAATTTCAATGGGAAACTTAGCATGAAGAATTAATATGCAGTGGTAGGAGAGTAACTGTAAATATTGAGAGAAAACCCAGAGCTGGGGGAGAGTACTCAGAAGGATAAACGTGGAAGGAAGGCTGCCTCCTCAAGGCTGGGGTTCAACCCTCATGGGAGATGTGGTTCCAGTCCACAGGATGATGGAGAAGTTGCAGGGGGAGGCCTTTGCACGGGCCAGAGCTGGTCTCTGGTCATCAGGCAAGCCAAAGCTGGGAGGCAGGGTCACAGAGGGAGCTGGATGTGCACAGGGAGCCAGGGTGATGTTGACACATAGTGTCTGCACCTGAAGGGCTGCAGCAAACAGACTCTGGGGCACAGTTAGTGGAGACTGATGAGCTGGTGAGCAGAGGCCAAGGTACTGCCATAGGTGCTGTTGGAAATGGAGGGTGGAGCGCGGCAAGCACCTAGTACTCTGTGCACAGCTTGAGCTAGGGCAGCTAGGGGTGGCTCTTGGGGCCCCAGTGGCCCATATATGCAGAACTAAGGAGAGAGTCTGGAGAGCAGCAACCAGCAACCAGCTGCATAGGATGAAGGTCAAGTGATCTGCCTGCTAGCCAGCCAGCCCAGTGGGGCCCTAGGGTGTGTGTCCATAGGGCTGAATGGAGGGTACAGGGGAAGAGACCTGGGCTGGGACACAGACCTGTGCTATTTGGGCTCCCGATTAAGTCACCACTGCCTGAGTGGATAGCCAGAGAAAACATGGTGGCCAATCGATTGGAGAAAGCTGTGTCCTGCAGGTACTTAGCGTGGGAGGAAACTGCACTGGCCAAGGAGCTTTCTAGTTCCCAGAGGAAGCGGGAAGTTGGAAAAAGAACTGATGAGCAGCAGTGGCAAGGGTTTTATGAAGTCAGCTCTGCCTCGGAGCCTGGTCAGCAGGGTAAGCTGGGACTGCCCTGGTGATCTACATCAGCAGGGCAAAGCCTGTCCCTGTGTATAACCTGACTTTGCAAGATCTTCCGATCCTCAGCTGTTGCCCCAACATTCAGAGAGGGAATGCTTTTATCCTTTAGAACACTGGTGGATGGAACTCTAGGAATCTGGTTTGTTTTTTTCTTTTTAGGATTCTAGAATGTCATATTGCAACTTGTGCCAAACTTCTCTTTAAGAGTAAGTGCATGTTTGGCTATTCTCCACAACAAGTTCTAGACTAAAATTAATGAATAGGGTACAGGGCTAGACAAAAATCATCTTTATATAAGGAGAGCATGGATTTTTATCCTTTATACATATCATGCATATTAGGAGAAAATAAAAACAGCATAGCATGGTATTCTATTACATTTCCATTAGGAAAAAGATTATGCTAGGAATCTCATTGCTGACGAACAAGGGCAGGTGTATGGCTAGGTTGTCTTGGACCACTGAATAGAGGGATGATAGAGGGGATGACTTAGCAGGACTGGACCCAAGGAATGGAGGGCTGAAGGGACATGGTATTACAGCCATGTTTAGGGGTCTTTAGACCTATGAACTGACATGGGGAATAGCTAAGAAGCCCAAAACAGTGATTTCTGGCTGGAGAACAGTTTGGGCGTGGTTAAAGGACCTGATCCTGGAATCTGGAAGGCCGCAGAGGGAGTGTGGCTAAAGGGTCCCTGGAACCAGAGGACGTGAACAGACCACCAAGGAAGAGCAGTGTTTCCAGAGGGTAGAGAGGGATTCAGCAGAGACCTGAAGAGAGACTGGAAAGAAGGAAGAAAACCCTGGGAAAGCTTTCCCAGAAGCCAAAGGGAGATCAGTTAGGAGAGGCAGCAGCCCTACAGGGCCCGGGGACCTGGGAAGGCCCTCTCTTCAGCTGGCATGTCTCCAGAACCTAGGTCACCCTCCCCCCGGCAGGGGCTCCGGTTCCCCTATAAATCTATTAGATTGATTTGGGACTTCTTATTTCTCGAGGGTTGAATTCATATAGGAAATCCAGGTTGTGGATTGGATTTGAATTCCTTTCCAGACAGGTGAGAGACTAAGGTACGGAGCCTGCGCTTCTCAGAAAAGATTTTACGAGCACAAAAGGACAAGAGAAACTGGGAAAGAATCGGTGTATGAAAATGAAACAACTAGACCATTCCTGGATTACTTAAGTAAAGCCTTCTACATTTTTACTCCATCTGATTACAAAAAAGGGGAAAACGGGGTCTCTGTAGTTTAGAGTGCCATCTTCCCATTCGTCACGACTTCTGAAGGCCCCTCAGGGGTGAATGAGGTAGTGGTCTGTGGCAGCAAGTCTCTGTCCCCTGGAGTCTGTCAAGAAGACAGCAGGAGACTGGGGCGCCTGGGTGGCTCAGCTGGTTGAGCGTCTGCCTTCGGCTCAGGTCATGATCCCGGGGTCCTGGGATCGAGCCCCGCATCGGGATCCCTGCTCCGCGGGGAGCCTGCTTCTCCCTCTCCCACTCCCCCTGCTTGTGTTCCCTCTCTCGCTGTGTCTCTCTCTGTCAAATAAATAAATAAAATCTTAAAAAAAAAAAAGAAGAAGAAGAAGAAGACAGCAGGAGAAAGCTACAGCCATGAGCCCTCCTTGAGTGTGTCCTCCAGTGCAAGATGAGGCTTCACGTCCTGCTAAAGCCTCCCTTCCTGCCCTTGGAAAGCTTCTCCCAGAAAAGCTGTTTCCTGATGGATACGGAGACACATTTTTCCTAAGCCCTGACCCATCCTCCCTGTACACGCAGAACTTCTGTTCTGTATACTCTGGGGTTTGTTGAGGGGCGTCTTATGGCCAAAACCCTGTCCACATCCCCTTGCACACCTAAGCTATCTCAGAATAGATTCACTGGAGACAATGAAATGGAGAGTTGAGTGGTCTATCGGGGAATGAGGGCAGGACCAGGCTGAGGAAGAAGCCCACCTGCAACATGTCCTCAACCAAGAAGTCATTCAGTCCAGTGGGGACGTCTGGATCTGGGATGACCCTTTGGAGTTGTCTGGCTGAGTCAAGCGTTGAGATTTTGTTCTCCCCAGATCAATCAGTCATTGATCAGGAGCCACCCGTTGGGAAGTGGCAGTTGCCCGTGGCTAAAACAAGTCATAGTGAGGAATGCCTCTGTGAAGCCACCAGTAGGAGTCATCTGGAGCAGCAGGGGTGCTGGCTCTGAAGAAGTTATGGGGGCAGAGCTCCCCAGGGTGTCCACATACGGATGGTCCTTATGGTGTGTGAAGAAGGCTGACTGAGCGCAAGAGTCTCGCCCACACTCCCAGCAAGCAGCCAGCCCTCCCTGAGGGCGCCACCTCGCACCTGCCTGCCTGCCTGTTCTGCTCACTGAGGTCCACCAGTACCCTCTGAACCCATGACACCTCTCCCAAGTCGGCCACCAGATGTTCGGGAAATGTGGATTGATTGTTAAAGCCCCACCCCCGGTCCCTGCCTCACACACAGCACTTCCCACCTAAGTGCATCCTTTTTGTGCAGTGAGGGCTGACTTACGGCTACGAAGTCGCCCACGTTCCGCACAGATGATGCTCCTCTCCTGAATGTGCCTCGAAGCCTGACGAGGCCCAACACGTCTCTGAAGCGCTACTCACACTCCATGCATGGAGAGGGACTCCTCCCCATCTGGCTCTCTGGTGCAGGATGAGGTTTGACTGATTGCTCAAGTCTTGCCCCTTCTTACTGGATCCTCTGGTGTCCGATAAGATTTGCCTTACAGCGAAAGCCTCACCCACACTCCCTGAAAACAAAATACTTCTCCCCAGAGTGTGTCCTCTGGTGAACAACGAGGAGGGATTTCTGGCTGAAGGCATGCCCACACTCACCACACAAGTCAGGCTTCTCCCCCGAGTGTGTCCTGTCGTGTATGCTGAGGCCTGACTTATCGCAAAAGCCTTGGCCACACTCCCCACAAATATAAGCCTTCTCGTCTGAGTGTGTCCTCTGGTGTTTTCTGAGGGCTCACTTATCACTAAAGGCTGGTCCACACTCCAGGCACACATAGGGTTTCTCCCCTGAGTGTGCCCTCTGGTGTCTGATGAAGTATGACTTCTCACTGAAGCCTCGCCCACACTCACTGCAGACATAAGGCTTCTCCGCGGAGTGAGTCCACTGATGTCTAATGAGGATTGACTTATTTCTCAAGCTCTGTCCACACTCTCTGCACAAATAAAGCTTCTCTCCTGAAAGTGTTCTCAGGAGTCTGTTGAGGTTGGACTTCTGGCTAAAGCCTCGGCCACACCCCTTGCACACATATGGCTTCTCCCGAGCGTGGGATCCGGTGTGTAATCCGATGATTAATAAAGGATCAACGTCTGGCTGAAGCCTCGGCCACACTCACAACACACGTAAGGCTTCCCCTCTGAGTGTGTCCAATGGTGTCTGATGAGAGTTGACCTCACTTTAAAGCCTCCCCTGCACTCCCCGCAAACATAGGGTTTCTCCTGTAAGTGGGTCGTCTGCTTTGCAACGGAGTCTGATTTCAGGCTACAATCTAGTTCATGTTCCGTACAGTTGACCGCTCACGATTTTGAGGCTTCTCTCACTCCCCTGTCTGTTTGCACAGGGTTTAGCCTTTGGGCTGAGGTGGGCTCTGTTTCCACCACCATGGTACCTTCTCTAGTTCTTGCTGACTGTCCTCGGGGGAGGCTGGGGAATGCGCCTGAGGTCTCTGTCTCCCCTGTCCTTGCACAAAAGGGTTGAGAGCCACCTTCCCTCCGGTGACCTTCTGTGTTTCCACTCCAGCAGCTCTGAGCCGAATACTGCTGCTCCTGATGCCCGGGGCCAGAATCCCCTGGATGGAAGTGATTCTCTACACATAAGCCCAGGAAGATCTGAAGCACATGTTGGCTGAGGACTTGCTGACAGGAGAAGGCCAGAAGGCAGGAGGCACAGGGGTAGATTTCTGGCTTTGGTTCCACTGGAGAGAGAGAGTTTTCAGTTAGAGAAGTCCTACGTGGGGCCGCTGGGCAGCTCCACCTTGTCCTAGGACATCTGTAACTAATGATACGTGTACAACACAATTTGTTCTCACCAATAATTCCTTTACATTCATTTCTGCACATTCCATCTTCTACTGTGATCCACAAAATCCATAACAAAACTATCTTCTACATGGGACACAGGAACCTTTCAAGTAAGTGCTGTGTGCTATAAACTGCTTCAATCACCTTTGCCTTCCCCTTCTACTAAATGACCTAAGTCATCTACAGTCCCAGCGATACATACTGTCCACAACTCAGTTCTACTTGGACGTAACAGTCTCTGTGATCTATGTGGAAATCACCCTCATGTCTTTTCTTATTACAAAACGAGACTGATAGACATAAAAAGCCACTTGGCCTGGAGGGCTTCCAAATGTAGGAAACAGTATATGAATCAGTGGTTAAAGAGACTGTATATGAAATAAAACTGAATGTCAGGTTTCCCATCTACATACAAATACTTGTTAGAAATGTCTAAGTGCTAGGTTCTCTGTCAAGCACTGTGGACACAGCAGTAGACAAGAAAAACACGGTCCATGATTTCAGGATTCCAGCACCTTATGTCCAAACCAATCCCATCACAAGGACATCAGACTTGGCTATGGGATTTGCTTTGGCCAATGATTACTGAAAAGCTAGTGCCACCTTCAAACAAGTTTTAAGAGGCACCATGTGGGCGCCTGCGTGGCTCAGTCAGTTAAGCATCTGACTTCAGCTCAGGTCATGATCTCAGAGTCCTGGGATTGATCCCTGCATCAGGCTCTGCACTCAGCAGGGAGTCTGCTTCTCCTTCTCCCTCTGCCCTTTGCCCCACTTGTGCTCTCTCTCAAACAAATAAATAAAATCTTAAGAAAAAAAAAAGAAGCACCACATGATCCTATCATTGCTTTTTTCCCCTCTTCTTTAAGAACACCATGACTCAGATGAGCCTGTTCCTTTTGTCTGAATTCCAGAAGCAAAAAAGCTGAGCCGCAGCTGAACTTAGACAACAAGCAGTGTGAGAAAGGAACATTTGCTATGACAAACCACCAAAGTTTGAGGTGATTTGTTATCAAAGAATTACCTAGTCTAAGCTAACTCAAAAACTCCCCGTAGGAAAGCTTTAAAGATTATTTCAGTGGAAATTGGCCCACTTATGTCTAACAGTACCCATGAAGAAGAGACATCATGAGTATGTGAAGAATGAAAGGGGAAAAAAGCTGATTTGGAAACAAAAACACTATGATCTCAATTTTTTTTTTTTACTTGGTTGAATTTTGTTTTCTTTTTTTTTATTTTTTATTGTTATGTTAATCACCATACATTACATCATTAGTTCTTGATGTAGTGTCCCATGATTCATTGTTTGTGCATAACACCCACGCGGTGGGTGCAGTTTGTGCATTTGCTCCACGCAGAATGTGCCCTCTTTAATACCCATCACCAGGCTAACCCATCCCCCCACCCTCCTCCCCTCTAGAACCCTCAGTTTGTTTTTCAGAGTCTATCGTCTCTCATGGTTCGTCTCCCCCTCCGATTTACTCCCCTTCATTCTTCCCCTCCTGCTATCTTCTTCTTTTTCTTTTTTCTTAACATATGTTGCATTATTTGTTTCAGAAGTACAGATCTGTGATTCAACAGTCTTGCACAATTCACAGCTCTCACCGTAGCACATACCCTCCCCAATGTCTATCACCCAGCCACCCCATCCCTCCCACCCCCCACCACTCCAGCAACACTCAGTTTGTTTCCTGAGATTAAGAATTCCTCACATCAGTGAGGTTATATGATACATGTCTTTCTCTGATTGACTTATTTCATTCAGCATAACACCCTCCAGTTCCATCCACGTCCTTGCAAATGGCAAGATCTCATTCCTTTTGACGGCTGCATAATATTCCATTGTGTATATATACCACATCTTCTTTATCCATTCATCTGTCGATGGACATCTTGGCTCTTTCCACAGTTTGGCTATTGTGGACATTGCTGCTATAAACATTGGGGTGCACGCACCCCTTCAGATCCCTACATTTGTATCTTTGTGGTAAATACCCAGTAGTGCAATTGCTGGATCGTATGGTAGCTCCATTTTCAACTGTTTGAGGAACCTCCATACTGTTTTCCAGAGTGGTCGCACCAGCTTGCATTCCCACCAACAGTGTAGGAGGGTTCCCCTTTCTCCGCATCCCCGCCAACATCTGTCGTTTCCTGACTTGTTAATTTTAGCCATTCCAACTGGTGTGAGGTGGTATCTCATTGAGGGTTTGATTTGGATTTCCCTGATGCCGAGCGATGTTGAGTACTTTTTCATGTGTCTGTTGGCCATTTGGATGTCTTCTTTGGAAAAATGTCTGTTCATGTGTGATCTCAATTTTTGACAAGTCTGAGAATAAACTTAGGCCGTCTTAACCTAACAGAAGTATAACTTAATTTGTGCTGTGTAACCTAATAGAAATATAAAGACAAAGCAGAGGTGACAGAGAAAATGGGTTTGTCGTATGTGATGGACAAAATCATTAAAGTTCACAAATTGTTTAAGGGTGTGAATAGAGACACAGAAAAAAGAAAAGTATGTGACACTAGTCCTCTAGATCAGCCCAAGAAAAGAGAAAGAAATAAGAGAAAAGCCCAAAAGAGCCCATAAGAGGCTGGAGAACTGTAGAATATTATGTGTTGAGCAAAATAAAGGAATCAAGACTTTCAGTATTGAGAATAATCTAAACCAGGTCATTTTAACATTTTCCTCTGAACCCATTAAATGCATTAACATAGAGGAAGAGAATAATAGGACAAGGGGAAACTAAAAATAAAAACACTGGGCGCCTGGGTGGCTCAGTTGGTTGGGTGGCTGCCTTCAGCTCAGGTCATGATCCTGGAGTCCCGGGATCGAGTCCCGCGTCGGGCTCCCTGCTCGGCGAGGGGCCTGCTTCTCCCTCTGACCCTCCCCACTCTCATGTACTCTCTCTCTCTCTCATTCTCATTCTCTCTCAAAATAAATAAATAAAAATCTTAAAAAAATAAAATAATAAAATAAAAATAAAAACACAATCTAGTTAGGCTGCCTAGCTAAGGCCAAATCAAAACACACAGAACGAGACTGAAATGGACGAACCCGTCCTTAGTTAGATGGAACTCAAAATAGATGGAATCAGATCAAAACACACGGGACAAGATGGAAATGGAACAAAGAAAATGTGATTAATTCATATCAGGGAAATAGCTATGCCATTTGAAGGAAACTGCTGAAGAAACTTCTGCCTGAAACTAGTTTGTGTCTCCAAAAATGTGACCCTTCTCTACATACTTTATCTAGAAATTTACGGCACTCTCTAATACTGTAGCCACTAGTCACACAGGTTTACTTGAAAGGTGGCTGGCTAGTCTGAATGAAGATGTGCTCTTGGGGCGCCTGGGTGGCTCAGTCATTAAGCGTCTGCCTTCGGCTCAGGTCATGATCCCAGGGTCCTGGGATCGAGCCCCGCATCGGGCTCCCTGCTCCGCGGGAAGCCTGCTTCTCCCTCTCCCACTCCCCCTGCTTGTGTTCCCTCTCTCGCTGTGTCTCTCTCTGCCAAATAAATAGATGAAATAGTTAAAAGAAAAAAAAAAGTTGTGCTCTCATTGCACATTGAGATCAGTGTTCTTCTTCCAAAATCAGCCTTTTTTCCTCTCATTCTTCACATATTCAGTGTAAAATACACACCAGATTTTCAAGACTCGGTACCAAAAAAATCTAATTAACTTTTCTATATTGATTACATGTTGAAACGATAAGATTTTTTACACACTGGGCTAAAGAAAACGTTATTAAAATTAATTTCATCCATTTATTTTTACTTTGTAGAATGCGGTTACTAGGAAATTTAAAATTCCCCACCTGGATCATAGGATATTTCTACTGGACAGCACTGATCTAGAACAAGGGGGCCCTCTGTTTCTGTATAGTCCACAACTTCAGAATGGTTTTTGAATTTTTAAATAGTTGGAAAAAAGTCAAAAGAATAACGATGTTTTGTGATACATAAAAGGTATGTGGAATTCAGGGACACCTGGGTGGCTCAGTCAGTTAAGTGTCTGCCTTAGGCTCAGGTCATGATCCCAGGGTCCTGGGATCGAGCCCCGCATTGGGTTCCCTGTTCAGCGGAGAGCCTGCTTCTCCCTCTCCCACTCCCCCTGCTTGTGTTCCCTCTCTCGCTCTGCCTCTCTCTGTCAGATAAATAAATAAAATCTTAAAAAAAAAATGCTTCTTACCCAGAAAACTGTTTATGCTTTGCAATGTCTGCCCATACGCGGTGGTGGACAATGAGGGCACTTTTAGCTAACACGCCCGATCTCGAGACTAGTGGCAGCAGGTCAAAGTGCAAAAGGGGGAAATGATGTGATCCACATACTTAAATACTCCGTAAACTAAGTGTCCACAATTTAGATTTTTGTAAAAAGAAATTCAGTAGGTATTTAACTTGAAAATACTAGACACCTGACAAGAATGTTTTTCACACCGAATGTTCCTGACACAGGGCCTGACAGCGACAGTAACGTTTGAGGGCCACACACAGCATGTTACCACTTACCACAGATATTACAGACGGAAGCAGGCGTAAGAGGAATGAGGGGTTTGCAATGTGCACCTCTCCTGAAACTGAGAACAGTAGAAAGACTCCACAATTTTTTTTAAAGATTTTTTATTTATTTGAGAGAGAGAATGAGCTAGAGAGAGAAGGCATGAGAGGGGGGAAGGTCAGAGGGAGAAGCAGACTCCCCGCCGAGCAGGGAGCCCGACATGGGACTCGATCCAGGGACTCCAGGATCATGACCTGAGCCGAAGGCAGTCGCCTAACCAACTGAGCCACCCAGGCACCCAAGACTCCACAATTTTAATTCTCCATAAAGTTACTTCCTTTTTTTTTTTTTAAAGATTTTGCATTTGCAACGACATGGATGGAGCTAGAGGGTATTATGCTGAGCGAAATAAGTCAGTCAGAGAAAGACAAGTATCATATGATCTCACTGATATGTGGAATTTAAGAAACAAAAGGGAAGAACATAGGGGAGGGGGGAAAGGAGAGAGGGAAACAAACCATAATAAACTCTTAACTATATGGGGTGCCTGGGTGGCTCAGTCGGTTAAGCAGACGTCTGCCTTTGGCTCAGGTCATGATCTCGGGGTCCTGGGATCAAGCCTCGTGGCAGGCTCCCTGCTCCGCGGGAAGTCGACTTCTCCCTCTCCCTCTGTGCCTCCCCCCACCTGCACTCTCTCACTCATGATCTCTTTCATTTTTTTTTAAACAACCAGTGGTTTGTTTTTTTTTTTAAGATTTATTTATTTATTTATTTGACAGAGAGAGACACAGCAAGAGAGGGAACACAAGCAGGGGGAGCGGGAGAGGGAGAAGCAGGCTTCCCGCGGAGCCGGGAGCCCCATGCGGGGCTCGATCCCAGGACCCTGGGATCATGACCCGAGCCGAAGACAGATGCTTAACGACTGAGCCATCCAGGTGCCCCTCATGCTCTCTTTCAAATAAATAAATAAACAAAATCTTTAAAAGAAAAAAAGAGAGATGCTTAACTATAGAGAACAAACGAAGGGCTGCTGGAGGTGAGGTGGATGGGGAGGTGAGGTAACTGGGTAAATGGGCATTAAGGAGGGCACTTGTTTTTTTTTTAATTTTTTATTGTTATGTTAATCACCATATATTACATCATTAGTTTTTGATGTAGTGTTCCATGATTCATTGTTTGTGCATAACACCCAGTGCTCCACGCAGAACGTGCCCTCTTTAATACCCATCACCAGGCTAACCCATCCCCCACCCCCCTCTCCCCTCTAGAACCCTCAGTTTGTTTTTCAGAGTCCATCGTCTCTCATGGTTCGTCTCCCCCTCTGACTTACTCCCCTTCATTCTTCCTCTCCTGTTATCTTCTTCTTTTTCTTTTTTCTTAAAATATGTTGCGTTATTTGTTTCAGAAGTACAGATCTGTGATTCAACAGTCTTGCACAATTCACAGCGCTCACCGTAGCACATACCCTCCCCAATGTCTATCACCCAGCCACCCCATCTCTCCCACCCCCCACCACTCCAGCAACCCTCAGTTTGTTTCCTGAGATTAAGAATTCCTCATATCAGTGCGGTCATATGATACATGTCTTTCTCTGATTGACTTATTTCACTCAGCATAACACCCTCCAGTTCCATCCACGTCGTTGCAAATGGCAAGATTAAGGAGGGCACTTGTGATGAGCCCTGGGTGTTATATGTGACTGATGAGTCACTGAATTCTACTTCTGAAAGCAATATTGCACTGTATGTTAACTAACTAGAACTGAAATAAAAACTTAACAAAAAAAATTCAGTGATAAAAAGGTAACAAGATGTCCAGTGCACAGTATCCTTAGCTAGGGCAGATACGGAGTAAAACTCAATAGTACACTTAAAATTTTTAATAATCTGTTTTTCAAAAATACCACTTATGTTCAGGAGTTTCCTGGACTCTTCGTATTAATCTCGGGTATATTTTTCAACAAAGAAAACCCAACACACAGATGACCAAGACAGTGCCGGACACGGACATGAGCAACTGCCTTTCCCCTTTTCAAGAAAGAGAATATCCGCTTATTTTCCGGGACACAAGCCAGCATTTCAGGGAAAAGAAAAAAAAAGCAAAAGTAAGCCAGCTCACCAGCATTCGGGGCTGGTCCTCCGTTCTTTGGAGCCAGTCAGTAGGGCGAGAAGGCAAACCTGGGGGAAGCAGCAGCCGCTCTGAGGGGCCGGGCCACCCAGGCTGCTCCCCGAGCAGCTCCTCTAGGCCTGTTGGGGAGGAAGGGGCTCCTGGGCACAGCCGTGCTCACGGAACCCAAGCCCTGCCCCCAGCCCCAGTGCCTCTCTAGACCCAGACCAACTCTCACCTTCTGCTGGGTGAACTTGAGTCCGGTCCTTCCTGGTCTCCGTGTCTTGCCCATCCTCCCTCCAGAGGCAAAACCTGCCCCCGGCCCTGCTCTTGGCGGGCAGAAGGATCAGGCAATGTTATGGCCCCAGAGTCAGCCCGGTGTCTGCGGTGACATTCTGCTAGAGGGCCAGGTGTAAGTTATTTCACCTCAAGATCAACTTCTGCCGCACTGGGGGGACTCCTTGGAGCCTTACTTGTGAAAGCCCATCTTGCTTCCGTGAAGCCAGGACATGGGCGATTGAGAAGCTGTTCATTGCCAGGAGCTTTGCTGTGGGCCCTGAGCCCATGCCTCCTCCGCAGGGGCCCTGTCCTCTCATACCTCCTCATTCAACATGGCGTCTCGAGCTCCAGGGCCTCCTTGGATTTCTTTCCGTCACCCCTTTCCAGCCTGTATACCCTCAAGTCTGTCCCCTGCCACTCTTCCTTATCTGTCGAAATGTACAATTACTTCCCACCCTCACCCTCAGATTCAAACTCCATGTGTGGTATGGTGAAGCCTGAGTCAGAGTGAAGACATGGCGTAACGCCTGTGGAGAAAGAGGCTCAGAATGTCTCCTTCCAGACCAATCTGGGCATGCAGAACTCAGCTCCTGACTCCCCTGGCCCTAGGTTCCACCTGTGTTCTATCCTGTGTCCCTGTCCTCTGGAGGACTTGGGGTCTCAACGGAGTCCTTCTTCCTTTAGGTCAGTCTCTAGGCTTCACGAGGACTCTGTGAAGGTAACCCCCACCTTCCTACCCACATGGCCTTATCAGAACTGTGCACTGGTGTCTCCAGATGAACCCAAGTGAGAGTCTTCCACCCACGTGGCCCCAAAGGAGGCAGGTGATGTTGGAGCTGAACCACCTTCAGAAGCACCTCAGACACCCTGTCCAGGATCTCAGCCCCAAGGACTGCAGTCATACTGTTGCCAGATACCCTTTGGAGGCTGACTAGGTTCATCCCCTAATTCCACAGGCAGAGATGGTCACTCCCTCAGATAGATCCAACCTGGGCATCTCACCTTACTCATACTATGTTGCAATTTTTCTCTTTATTTGTCTATCTTTACCAGATTAAGAGCTTCTGGTAAGAAGAAATACATCTCAGTCATTTTGCTAATCCTAATGAGTAGGCCTTTGTGGTAGATTTGACCATTGTTCCCAATTATTTATTTCTCTATAAAAAGACTATACTTCCCTGCCGCTGATATCAGGCTTGGTCTTGTGACTTGCCTTGGGTGATGGTATGTGACTGAAAGGGACAGTGCTACTTCTAAGCACTACATGATTCCACCAGCTACCTTGTTCTGAGAGAAGCATGTCCCCAAGAGGGGTGTTGGTCAACTGTGCAAGGTCACAGTGCAGAACTCCAAAGCAACCTACAAAGGAGGAGTAATAAGACTGGGGTTAAAGTTAGAGTGTGCTGTGTGGGCCACCGAGATCCGGGGGCTCATGTGTTCCTGCAGGACAACTTGGCCTAAGCTAATAAATCCCTATAAATCTCCGCTCCTAGGAATACTAACATCTATAAAACGAGTACTGTCCAGAGTTTATGAATCTTCTTCACAACGCAGCCAAGGGGAAGACACTGCTATTCTTTCCATCTCACAGAGAAGGAAACTAAGGCACTAAGAGGTCGGTTGATGTGTCCTTAAGATTGTAGCTATGAAGTATTAGAGCCAAGCCTGAATCCAGAATTCTCGTTTCAAAGCCCATCCCCTTCACCATTGTCTACAATAATGCCCAGCAAACAAAGGACTAAATGAACACGCCAAGAGTAAGCAGATGTCCACAGGGTTCAGAGTTCACCCTGAAGAAGACAGGACCCTCACAGTGAAGGGGAGGGGAGGTCTGTATCAGTCAGGATGGGTCGAGGTCTTCTGTAATGATGAATACTCCCCCCACAATCTCCGTAACTTAAAGTAACAAAAGTTTCTTTCTCACTCGGGCTCCCTGTCCACCATGTGCCATCTGTAACTGTGCTCAAAGCCGTCTTGGGACGCCTGGGTGGCTCAGTCGTTAAGTGTCTGCCTTCGGCTCGGGTCATGGTCCCGGGGTCCTGGGATCGAGTCCTGTGTCGGGCTCCTTGCTCGATGAGGAGCCTGCTTCTCCCTCTCCCCCTACTGCTCCCCCTGCTTGTGCTCTCTCTCTCTCTCTCTCTCTCTCTCTCTGACAAGTAAATAAATAAAAATCTTAAAAAAAAAAGCCGTCTTCACTCTGGGACCAAGGCTGTTCCTGCAGCCTCTGTTTGGAACATGGTCAGTAGGAGTGATAGAGGCAAATGAAAGATGGAGAATCATACTTACAAATTTGACCCGAAGTGATACCTTGGACCACAGCTCATTAGCAAATCAAGTCACGTGGTCACTTCTGGGTTCAATAGGGTAGGGGCATATACTTACAGGGAGAGGCCACACAGGAGGGATGCTAGGAGAGCCAATGACCAAATGACACTACAACAAGGTCAAAAGGCCATAAACTGACTCTCCCCTAGCCCCGGTCCGGCTGTCGATTGGGACTTCAGTGTGTTAGGATCTGGGGCCGGGCCCCGGCCATAAAACTAAAGGACATGTGCCGGTCCCTACACCTGCCGCACCATTAAGAACAAGCAGCAATACTGACTAAGAAAAACCTAACTCAGCTTAGAAAGACCAGGACTCTATCATGGGGGATCTAAAGCAATGAAGACAATGCTGCTCTTCAGAGCCTAAGGTGAAGTCTGAGCATCCAGCCAAGAAGCAACACTGTAGGCAAAGGGGACAGTGCGATCAAGTGAGAGAGGGAGGGAGGGGGGAGAAGGAGAGACAGAAAAGACCAGAGGAAATGGGTGATTTCCTAGAAGAATAGAAATAGCCTAAAATCAAGTAAAAAAAAAAAAAAAAAGGAAAAATTGTTAACCAAAAAAGAAAACGAAAAGACAAAGACCTCTCCCAAAGGCCTTGGCCCCAGACAATTAAACTGGGCGATTCTAGTAAAACTTTGAGGAACAGGTCACTCTGTAATAAAGATTAAGAGCCCCAAAGCATTAAAACATGTTTCCTAACTCATTCATCAAGGACACCAAAAGTAAGCAAGGGCACTACAGGAAAAAAAAAAACAGGGATCAATTCTACTTATAAAACTATAAATCTTAACCTGGGTGGCTCAGTCACTGAGCGTCTGCCTCCGGCTCAGGTCATGATCCCAGGGTCCTGGGATGGAGCCCCGCATCGGGCTCCCTGCCCGGCGGGAAGCCTGCTTCTCCCTCTCCAGCTCCCCCTGCTTGTGTTCCCTCTCTCGCTGTCTCTCTCTCTCTCTCTCTCTGTCAAATAAATAAACAAGATCTTAAAAAAAAAAAAACTAGGTGCAAAAATCCTAAATAAACATCAGCAATCTGAATCCAGCTGTACCTTAAAGAAATAATAATACATCATTACCAAGCAGACTTTATCCCAGGAATGGACAAGACAGTTTAACATCAGAAAACCTACTGTGTGTGTGTGTGTGTAGACATGTGTGCTGAAATATCTGTATAAACCTTTGGTAAAATATTTCTACCTGAGAATCTCCTTATTCACATGTGACCCAACTGTTAACATTTTGCTGGACTGGCTTCATCACATCTATCCATCCACAAAGGTGGGTATACGGACACTCGGTGTCGCAAACCTTTCAACTTCTCTGCATGCATGTAAAATGTCATAAGAAAATGTTGGGGAAAAGATAGGATCCAAAAAGACTTAAATATTTACAATATATATAAATGACTGTGAAAAACCAACTTCAATCTGCCTATTGCTATTTCCCAGAGAAATCAATTTAATTATTTTCACTATCTTATTTTCCCAACAGTAAATAAATCTCTCTTACTCCATTATAAGAGACCTCAGGAATGAGAGTTTATCTATGGCTATAAAGACAGTATAACATGAAATCTGCAGAAAACAAACATTTGTAGGCACAACTTGTGTCACAAAAACCTACACCTCAACACCACCACACGGACAGGATCCTCGGATCCTCGGGCAGTGCCATTTGATTGTTAACAGGTGTCTCAGAGATGGCAAATGATACAATTTATATACTGTGCATCCAGATTCATTTCACTGTCCTTTTCTGTTTGCCAAGTCCACTGTAACAAATCTATTTCCTTATAAAAATACAAACATTTGGGGGCACCTGAGTAGCTCAGTCAGTTCAGCGTCTGACTCTGTTTCGTTCAGCGTCTAACTCTGTTTCAGCGTCTAACTCTGTTTCAGCTCAGGTCATGATCTCAGGCTCCTAGGATCCAGCCGCGTTGTGGGGCTCCCTGCTCAGCGGGGAGCCTGCTTCTCCCTCTCCCTCTGCCCCTCCCCCTGCCGGTGCTCTCTCACACTCTCTCTCAAATAAATAAAATCTTTAAAATAAATAAATAAATAAAAGACACTTTTAAAAAATCATAATTAGGTCGGGGTTTTTGTTTTGTTTTGTTTTTAAGATAAAAAAGCTAAACCATAAGGTTTAGCGGTGCATACTTAGGTGTCTGACCTTAGTGAAACTCAGGAAAAGGTTACTTTTGGAAGGAAGGGACAAAGTTGTGATTGGAATGAAACAAATGGGAGGAACATCTGGGGAGACCAACAAAGTTCACCTTTTTGCACTGGGTGTTCACTTTCTTCTCATTCTATACTCTTTTGTGTGGCTTTGTTTCCTGTGTTGCATTTTATTTATTTACTTATTTTTTAAAGCTTTTATTTATTTATTTGAAAGAGAGAGAATGAGAGAGGGAGAGAGAGAGAGCACATGAGAGGGGGGAGGGTCAGAGGGAGAAGCAGACTCCCTGCTGAGCAGGGAGCCCAACGTGGGACTCGATCCCGGGACTCCAGGATCATGACCTGAGCTGAAATCGGTCACTTAACCAACAGAGCCACCCAGGCACCCCCGTGTTGCATTTTATAATAAAAAAGAAAACATATAATGGCACAAAAAATAAACCTGTGGTGTTAGGGCAGTAACAGACAGTAAATGGAACAGAACAGAGAGTCCGTGTGTATTTGGGGGTTAAGGTTTGGTGAACACAGTATCTCACACAGCCAAGAAAGGACAGCCTCTTCCCAGAGTTGAGACAAGCTGCTATCTGATTGGAAGTTAGATTCCTAGGTCACACCTTACATAAAAATAAATTCCAAGTATTGTAAGAGCTAAAGATCAGAAACAAAAAATATAAACATTTAGAAACGTATAGGAGAATATACGGAGGACCTTGGGGAAAGACCAAAGATCTTCAGAAAGAAAAAATATATATATATGAAATCCAGAAGCCATTAAGGAAGAAGTGGATAAATCTTACTACATACGGATTAAATACTTCAATTTAACCAAAGACACCTTTAGGAGAGGTGGGGTGGCATAAACATGTATGTATGTGTTTAATCTTTGAGTCTTTTCATAAAAACAAAATACTGGAAGGATACATAGAAAAGTAATAAAACTGATTATCTATGGGAAATAAACCTGTCTTTATTTACATTGGCATGAATGTGTCCTAGAATCCAAAAAACCAAAACAAAACTTAAAAAAATGAATTTAAATTTAGCAAGGTGGCAGGATGTAAAGGGTCAACCTACAAACATCAATTATGCTTACAAATACTGATAGAAACAATTGGAAACTTACATTTATTTTTTTAAAAGATTTTATTTATTTGAGAGAGCGCACGTGCGCACACGAGTTGGGGGGAGGGCGGAGGAAAAGGGAGAGAATCTCAAGCAGACTCCATGCTAAGCATGGAGACTGATTCCGGGCTCGATCTTACGTCCCCAGAGATCATGACCTATGCCAAAATCAAAAGTCAGATAAACTTAACCAACTGAGGCACCCAGATGCCCCTGGAAACTTATATTTAAAAAGCATTTCCAAAAGCATCAAGAACAACAGATGCATAGGAATAAACTTACAGAGAAATGTTGCTGGGGCAAGGATGGCGGCAACTGGTCTGGGGTAATGTTCTCCGTAAAGGCCCTGCCCTTATATCAGTCCTGGGATCCTAGGGAACCAAGCAAGGCCTCGGAGTCTCAAATGGGACATTGCAGCACACAAGAGGTCAGAATAAGCAAAGGAAATTTGTCTGTGGTTTGGAGCTCAGAAAGCACTGTAGGAATGCAAAAGGTGGGTGGTCTGCGCCTGGAAGTGAGCTGTCAGGAGCCCGGAAGTCCTCTCTTTCTCCACCCAGTCCTCTCTGTGCAAACAGGGATATATAAGCAGGTGGTGAGGATGAAAGAGGCAGTGTGAGTTTCAGGACTGTCTCCTGGCCCCCAGATACCAGGCTAGAAATCCCCAAGTTTAAATGAGGGATGCTTCTCTTCCTTTAAAGAAAAAAGAAAGGCTCAGATCTCTCAGAGAAGAATGTAAACAGCTTCTAAGGGACATAGTCAGATGTGGGCATCAGACTATAACCTGCCCTGATAAGCTCCTGTTAAATAGGGAACTAATCTTTTTTAATGCCTCTTGGCCTCAAGTTGTAATATTATCAGAAATAGTTAATATTCACTAAACCCTTACTATATACCAGAGACAATTCCAGGCACTGTACAAATTTTACCTGTTGAAGACTCCATAAGCTAGGTCTTGTGATACATTGAGGCAGTTATAAATCTTGCTCAAGTTGACAAAGCTAGAAAGTTCCTAGATTTGAACTCTAGCTGTAGAGTGCCAGGCCATTTGGGTTAGTGGTAATGTCAGCAGTGGTCTAGTCTAGCCCTGTGGGACGTAACAAGTGTTATCCACACACAGGGTTGAGGGGATGTCCTACGAAACAAGACTGGCTGCCAATTAATAAATGTTGAATATAATGATAGGTCCACGAGGGTTCCTTGTACTATATTCTACCGGTAGGTTTACAATTTGTCCTTACCAAAAAACCTAAAATAAAATTAAAGTCCTGACATCTGAACCCAGTCAGATGCCAGAAGTGATCTGGATAGTCGGCCAACAGCCCCCAAAGTTCCCCGCCCTACCTAATCCCACTAAGTTCCATGCCAGTGGTTTGACCCCCAACACACAAGGGGAAAGCAAAAAAGGGGTGATCCGCCAAAATGGCCATTCGAATTACAACCAAACCCGAGATCTTTGCCACAAGGCAGCATGCCAAGACAAACCTTGGGGCAACAGGTCCCAGAGAAGCAGACCTGTCCCCACTCCAAAAACTGCTTAGATGCCAAGCCCCCCAGTGCAGTGCACCGCACCATCACTGGAGGATGTTCATCCCAGGCCAAAACCTCCCCCACCCCCTAAAAGCCCCCAGGGACTCCAGACACTCCCCCATAACCTCCTAAGTGTGTATCACCCACACCAAGCTCACCTCCACCCACCCCCCAACAAACCAAGGCACAGTGGAGCCTGAGACGCTCCGCACACACCCGGATCACGGGCCGGGAATAGTAAGCCCCACCAAAAGCAACCAACCCAAAACTTGACATTCACCATCAGTCCTAGGTTTCCACAACTCACAGAGCTGAAGACCCAAGGAAATGCTCCCTAGCCCAAACACACCTGGGCCTTTAAGGCCCGAGCCTCGCCTCCACCCCACCACGAGGGATGTTTGCTATCTGACCCTGGCTGAACTCATCCCCACGCTCAAATAAACCGTGAGAATGCACGCTGGGGCCCCCCCATTCGGAAATTGTTTGGCCCAGAATATGTCCACCCCCTTCAAAAATAAAGTTATGGAGGGCGCCTGGGTGGCTCAGTTGGTTAAGCGACTGCCTTCGGCTCAGGTCATGATCCTGGAGTCCCGGGATCGAGTCCCACGTCGGGCTCCCTGCTCAGCGGGGAGCCTGCTTCTCCCTCTGACCCTCCCCCCTCTCATGCTCTCTCTCTCTCATTCTCTCTCAAATAAATAAATAAATAAAATCTTTAAAAAAAAAAATAAAATAAAAAAGTTATGGAGTTCCAAGTCACTCGCCCCAGCCGGGGAAGGGAGTTCCGCGCAGCGCCTCGCAATTCAGGGATTCCAGGCTGGCTGAGGGTCACTGGGTTCCCTCGCCCCAAACGCGCGCCCCCTCCTCCCAACAGGGACCCCCCCCCCCCCGCCCCCGGCTGGCCTGAGAAGCCGCACTCTAGCCGGGTGCCTGACCCTTGGCCCGCCCTTTGCCCACCCTCATGGCCCCACTGGCACGCCTCGCTCACCGCCCGCGGCGGGGTCCGCCCAGCCAGCCCTTGGCCCTGGCCGGTCCTCGCCAGAACTATACTTCTCAGAACTCCATAACCACATCAAAACTAAGGTTGCTTTTTGCCTCTCCAAAGCATTAACATTAAGGCAGTTGTAAATTCCTTGAGGAATATCACAACTCCGCCTGTCTCAGGTGATGGGGTTTTGGAATATAGGTGAGGTTGGCTGGGGTGGGGCCCGGAGCCCAGGAGCAAGAAAGAATTCTTGAGAAGTCTTTGGTGCAAAATGGTGGTTTATTAAAGCCCGGGGATAGGACCCGTGGGCAGAAAGAGAGGCTGCCTTGGGGTTGTGAGGGGGGGGGCTGATGATATACTATGGGGTGGGGGTGGGGGTGGGGGAGGAAAAGGGAGGTTTTCAAAAGGATCTTCCTACGTTAAAGAAGACTCAACAGGATATCAGGGGCCTTGCCATTGTCAAGTTAAGGTAGTTTTTTTCTCTCTAGCAAGGCATTACCAGTAAGATAGTCGGGACAGCATCAGTCAATGGGCTGCAGGTGATAAGGACATTTAATAGTGACTGAAAGTGACTGTCAGGGTCAAAGTCAAGAGTCAGGTTTAGTGTGCAAGTTAGGGTCAGGGTCTGGGTCTAAACACGTTCTAACTCACAATAAGAAATTTCATCTGAAATGTTCCTGGACCTGAACCTGGACCTTAACTGAAGGTGTGGTTTTCTGCCTGTTTTCAATTATTCTGCTTATTTTCATATGGGTTTTAGCTCAGTCACCATAGGAAGTTACCTTAGCTATGAAAGCACTTCGGTTCAGGAAGGGGGATGTAGCCTCTGGGGTAACAGGTGACCGCTACAGCCCAAATTGAGACTCAGACTCTGAAAGGGGAAGTGTGGACCTAGCCAGCAGGGCCTGTGGTGCGGTCTTTGCCTCTGTATGGAAAAGTAGGGTCTTAGGCTCTGGTGTGGGGAGTGGGACCTTCGTTCCTCAAATGGGAGATGGGGACTTAGTTTCTGAAGCTGAAATCTGGACTCAGTCTCTGGAGGGGGGAAGCAGGGACGTAGGTGCTGGTGGTCTCAATAAAAACGGCTTCTGTCTGGGGAAAAGAGGGGCCTTTATGCCAGACCTGAAGAGCTCCCCCTAGCGAGTGAGAGAAGCAGAAAATTCTGAGATGAACGTGCTTCTGAGTTTGTTTGCATGGGTGAAGTTTACAAAGAACTTAGGAAGCTTATAAGATTTGTTTGAAATGAATGAGTGGTTTTGAGCTTGATGTCACATAAACTCTTAGATACACTCTAAATTACTCTAAGAATGCCCTTTCAAGAACGCTTGAGTGGGGCTTGTGTTAACATTAACTTTTACATATGAATTATCTTTAAGGGGCAGTAAGAAGTTTCATTTGAAATGAATGAGTGATTTGGACCTTGATTTCACCAAAAGTGCTTCGTATTGAATCTATTTACTCTAATTCCTCCTAACAAGGTAGATCAAGGAATAATGACATATTCCCTAATACTGCTTAGATTTATCTAAATTGATTTTAACTCATTTTTATTTTCTTTCTCGCCATTAGACGTTTCCTTAGAGGGAAATGTCAGATTCTTAGCTTGTTTACAGACATATTGCTCGCTTATACGCATAGTTTAGTTTCACTTTATTTTCACTAACTCAACATGTTACTTTTGACTTACTTTACATATAACTGTGTGATGTGAAACTGTTTTTACTTGTGACGCTGTTTTTACTTAACCTACTTAATTTGCTCCAATTTGCACTAAGAACTTTGGAGGTGACGGTGTGTTTCTGAGCTTATTTGCACATGTAGAAATTTTTACATAGCACTTTAAAAAGCTCATACATTTGATCACAAATGCGTGATTTTGAGCCTGATTTTGATGGGGTTTTGGAATACAGGTGAGGTTCAGTGGGGTGGAGTCCGGAGCTGAGGACTAAGAGAGAATTCTTGAGACATGTTTGGTGCAAAATGGCGGAGCTGCTGCCCTAGGGTTGTGAGGGGTGGCTGATTATATATTATGGGGTTGGGGGCGGTAAGGAAACGGGAGGTTTCAAGAGAACTTTCATATGCTAAAGAAGACTCACAGGATACCGGAGGCCTTGCCATTGTCAAGTTAAGGTTTGCCCCGCTAGTAAGGCATTAACATTAAGAAAGTTGGGAACTTCCTGGAGGAACATTGCATGCTGCCCACTTCAAGTGTCTGTCCATGGGCCGCAGGTTATAAAGACATTTAATTGTATCTACATTTCCTTCTGGAAGCCAGGTTATTGATAGAAATGCTTTGTTCTTGTAAATTGCTAAGACATTTGTAAACTGAGGGAGTAGTCCTGTCTTGTAGGACTGTGGTCTCTACAAGTTAACTATTTGTTTTCCTTTCCTTAGCTTTAGGGCAGCCAGGAGTGCCTAAGGAATGTCACATACATCCTGGGGGGGGGGTTGTGGGGTGTCAACTTCTGCTTTGTCCTCAGCTTGCCTTCTGTTCCCTCATCAATTTCACAGAGATGCAATGTGTTCTAATTTCCCATAGGAAGTTAGGTTTAGGAATGCTACTTAGATTTATCTTAATTTGTTTTAACTTGCAATAAGATACTTATTTTGAGATGTGTATTTCTGAGCTAATTTGTTAATTTGCCTTTCTGAACTGATGTGCTCTAGCTCCTGATAAGAAGTCCATATAGCTTAGTCTTAATGTTAACATTAACTGCTTAATTACATTTATATTTGCTTGAACACAGAGTAAGAAGTGACTTTTTTTTTTTAATCAGAGAGAGAGAGACAGAGCACAAGCAGGGGAAGTGGCAGGCAGAGGGAGAAGCAGGCTCCCCGCTGAGCAAGGAGCCCAGTGGGGAACCCCAGGATCATGACCTGAGCTGAAGGCAGCCACTCAACTAGCTGAACCACCCGGGCACCCTGAGAAGTGACTTTTACCATAAAAACAAAACATAGTTCTGCTAGTCTGCATTAGACTTCCAACTTCCTAGTGAAAGCCTGTCCTGGGTTCTTATGTCACAACCAAAGCCATAGTAGAACTGATGAGAGAACAGAAGGCAAGCTGAGGACAAAGCAGAAGCTGACACCCTGTAACCCCCCCCAACCATGGGATATATGTGACATTCCTCGGGCACTCCTGGCTGCCCTAAAGGAAAAACAAATAGTTAACTTGTAGAGACCACAATCTTGCAAGACCCGAGCCTCCCTCAGTTTACTTACAAAAGCCTTGGCAATAGCTCCCAGAAGGGAATGTAGATACAATTAAATGTCTTTATAACCTGCAGCCCAACGACAGATACTTGAAGTGGGCAGAGTGTAATGTTCCTCCAGGAAGTTCCCAACTATCTTAATGTTAATGCCTTACTAGAGGGGTGAACAACCTTAACTTGACAATGGCAAGGCCTCCGGTATCTTGTGAGTCTTCTTTAACATATGAAAATCCTTTTGAAAACCTCCCTTTTCCTTACCCCCCCACCCCCACCCCCACCCCATGGTATATAATCAGCCAACCCTCACAACCCCAAGGCAGCAGCTCTTTCTGCCCAGGGGTCTCGTCCCCGTTCTTTAATAAACCACCATTTTGCACCAAAGACGTCTCAAGAATTTTCTTGGTTGACAGCTCCGGACTCCACCCCACTGAACCTCACCTATATTTCAAAACCTCATCAGAACGTTATTGTATTTATTTATGTATTTATTTATTTATTTTGAGCCCAGCATGGGGCTTGAACTCACTACCTTGAGATCGAGACCTGAGCTGAGATCAAGCGTCAGACACAACCGACTGAGCCACCGAGGTGCCCCTAGAAAGTTGATTTCAGTCATCCACATAATTTGTTACTGTTTCAGGTTCTTCCTTTTGTTTTCCTATGAATTCTAAGGAAAATATATTTGGGAAACTGAATTTCTTTGGGAATACCTAATAACCTAGCCCAGAAATCATCAGCCGAAATAAATAATCATTGACTACAGCAGCCAATATTAAAGCCTATTATTCTCTTATCTTGAGAAATTCTAAAGTTAAGAATAAAAAAATAGGGGTGCCTGGCTAGCTCAGTCGGAAGAGCATGCAACCCTTTATCTCAGGACCATGAGTTTGAGCTCCATGTTGGGTGTAGGGATTACTTAATAAAAACTTGAAAATAAATAAAAATTAAAAGCTACTTTTGAGATCCAAGATCTGAGCCTCTTTTAAATTATACCGCTCAGAGGCATCTACAGTTGCTCTAACAAGAAATGCTGACCTTGGCAAAGAATTGTGTGATTTTGAGGCTGTTTTCACACATGCCGGTTAGTACCTACCGGTGCTGCAGCTCGCCGGTGTCCCCAGGCCTCTGCGGAGGCTGGTTCTGGTCCTGGCTCCCGGGTCGGTTCCCACTGCGCGCCCCTGCCCCTGAACCCTGCGGTCTGCGCAATCGCCCGGCTTTGGTCGACAGGGGGCGCCCGACGGACCAGCCAGGACTCGGGCAGGCCAACAGCTTCCCGGGCCACTTCTCACGTCGCAAGCGGGCGGATGGGAGAAGCCGCATGTGCCGGGCGACGCGAGACCCCACCCGGCTCCCCCACTGGCCCACAGCGCCCTCCCCTACCTGGCCCGAGGTCTAAGGCGGGGGCATGGGAGGAGCGCGGGGGTGCGGGGAGGACTTTTAGGGGGGACCTTCCTTACAGCAGACCCGGGAGGCCAACTTCCCCATTCTCCATTCAGAAGCTGAGTCCCTCGCTCAAAGTCTGCCTGAATCCCCGCCGACCACTCCCAGGGCTTAGCCTGCCCTCTCCCTTCAGGGGCCGTGGCCCCACGGTTTCCTCAAGAGTTCCGAACTGTTCACCCCAAAGGCTAATCCGGAATTTTTAACCATGGTCAAAGTCCCCACCTTCGGCTCCAGAGACTAAAATCAAAGCCCTCCAGACAATAAAAACAAACATCAAAAAAAGTGAGGACTTATGAGCGCTTACCCAAGTGACTAAGAGAGATAAATGATGTCCCTGACAAACATAGGCATCTCACGTGAAGTCCCTCTGCGTCCTTTCCAGCTTTCTTTGCTGTGGTCCATGCTGGTCAGGCAGCATTTCAACCAACTGGTCTAGTGGTTTCCCCGGGGGGGTCTTAAAAGGGAGAATTTCCTGCTCAGTATAAGGACTTTTTCTCCACCTCAACCTGTGCATAATTACCCTGCTGTTCTAGTTTATCAGATGAGCCCTGTATGGCTAGAAGAGGGAGCTCTAGAAACAAAGTGGCAGAAGAAAACATCTGCGGAATGGGGCATGGGGCCGGGGGATTCCCGTGGTACAAGTGGCCAAGGATCTTCAAGCTGTTAAAGCCTTCCGGTTTAGGGTTTCCTGCCCTGGGCTTTGCTATAACCTCAACCAGTGACCAGCAGGCTGTGGATGAAGAGTGGTTGCACACCACAGCCTGGACTTAGCGCCGCTCCGTGGAATGGAGTAGAAACTGCTCCCCTGCAGAGCCAAACAAGCTGGAGGGAGCACGGCAGGGGCAGAGAGAGATGGGGCCGTAATAGGGTGAGTTTGACCCTTCTGCCACTGTGGCCACACCTCTGCGAAGCACTTGCACACCGTAAAGGGCTTTGTGGCAGGTGCACAGAGGAACTGAGGAAAAGGGGCCAGTCTGTGCCTGATAAAAGTGGGGCCTGCCATTCACCACAGGTCCACGCCCTGCAGCTGTGAGCCAACTGACAGTGGGCAGGCATTCCAGAGACCCCCGCTGAACTCCTCGGGGGACTTCGAGGTGTTCTGTTTATAGCCATGTTGTCTCCCTCTATGCCCAAAGGACCCTTGTAGGGGTTGTAGCCGAATTACCTCCACCCAACAGATGAAGAAAAAGAGGGTGTAGAAATCTTCAGCATCTTGTTTATGACCTACACCTACTGGAGGGCTGAAGGAGGATTTATCACCGCCTGTAAATGGGGTTTGACTTTTCTCATTTAACGCATTTGCTTTTGTGAGAGTTTTCCAGCTGTTAATCACCCTTACTGCTACAGGCAGAAGTAACAGAGCCTCGGAATCCCTGCTCCCAGCTCTCTTTCCCTGACTCTGCTTCCTGGGGTGGAGGCAAGAAGAAGCAGACACAGAGAATCCGTGGCCCATAGATGCCATCTGGCTGCAGCTTTTTCCTCATGGGCTGTGTAGGAGGTGCCTAGCCAGGGCTCTTGGTCTGTCTGGCTTTAATCTGGCAGGAATTGCCCCTGCCCTGGGACTGCTGTCCCTCAGATTACAAACACCTGGGTGTGAGTCTCCTTTCCAGACTAAGAGCCCAAAATGGCAGAGACAACTCTCCCAGTTCCTTGCAAACCAGACCCTTCTGCCCCACCTTCAAATCCTAAATGAGAAAAGTCCAGGAACTGAGAAATACTCTGTTCATAATACACACCCCCAAATCTTGGGGAGGGGGGCGGGACATGTGGCCACTGGCCAGATCTTCCATGGCTTCTGTGCTCCCCGGCACCATAAGCAAGCCCAGCAGTCGGTCTTTGCTGCAGGTTAGCAGGTGGAGGGCTGCGCCCGGTTGCAATGTCAGCTCACACTATCCGGCTAGGTCATTATGGCCTGTCACCGGAGTCTCTGCATTGTGCTGCTTTACAGAGTCCTGTGAGCAACACTGGTGGTTTTGTAAGCAGATACCCAGAGCCAATTATATATCATATATATATATTTTTTTTAATGGGAGAAAGAAATCAACAATGGCACAAGAAGCTTCCCCATTAACAAAGGTTTTTGAGACAAAAGCACCACTGCATTTAGATGCCCTGCAAATTTTAGTTGAAATCTTACGTTATTTCTGTGGTTGTCATATTGGATTAAGGGTTTTATTTCTCGGATCAAGCCGCACCCAATGAAAGAGAACGATGAAAGAGCTTACCATGCTCAACCCAAGCAAGAGAATTGGTCACCGTCCCGGTGAAACATTGAGAGCACACCACTCCAACATTATGGCTCTTCAGAACAATATTTATGTTGAGTCGAATGTCCAATAAATGCAACTCAAGTCTTAAGTAGCTAAAGCCAGAGAAGTCTATTGGAAAACGTCATTCCAAGTCATATTTTTTTTTCCGAGTCATATTTTTAAATGTCGAATGACCAGTGTGCCCAAGGCCTTGTCACAAGTCCTGAGAGCAATAGCCTTCAGAGTTGTGCTCCAGGCAGAAAGACAGTAGAAGCAAAAGCAAAGGAAAAGCATAGTCCCGTCCCGAGAGCAAGGTGCATTAGTAGGTTGGACTGGGACTGATATGCAGAGGCAGAGGGGAGCCCGAGGGGCCCAGAGCTCTCGGGGGCCTTAACTGGCACGGTAGGGAGTCTGAGGCTGGGGAGGGGGGGTTCTGAGGCAGGGTGTTAAAGCAGGGTCAAGATGTGGTCAGACTTCTGCTTTGGGGGCTCCCCCGGCTGCCGTGCAGGAGAGAGACAGAAGGGGCAGGACCAGAAGCCCGGTGCCAGGTGGAAGGCAAATGCAGGGACCTTTGGAAGGAAGGATGTGGTGTGGTCCAGATTTTTCCTGAGAGGTGAAGCGTGCTGAGGCTAGAAGCCTGGCCTAGGAGTGAGAGAAGTCACCAGGGCTGGTCCCTGTTCCCCGGGGACTGTGGGGACACATTACTGATCTTAACCTCAGGTTCCTCATTTGTTAAAAAAAAGAAGGAGGAGGAAGAGAAGGAGAAAATGAGACTATCAGCCTCAGATGGTTGGGGTGATAAGTCGTTTAAAAGGCTTGGCAAGTGCCTGGCAGAAAGGAAAAGAGAGATCTTTCAGAGAGCTCGGGCTAGGACAGAGCACACGGCAGCATGCAACACACGTGCAATGTGAATAAGAGTTATAAAATATTAATGACATCTCTTTTTGTCACTCCTTGAGCGAGTGGCTCAAACCCAGGTCCCTGTGCCTCACAAGCCCTGGCTTCCCCTGTCCCCTGCTGCTGCTTCCCAGGAACCCTGAGGGGGGCTGGGAGCTTGGGGATGAGTACAGACTCTCCTTCCTCCCTTCCTCAGGGCAGGGTGACACCCGAGGGTGTGTTCACCTCAGGAGTATTGATGTGAGTGGTGTGCAACCAATAAAGCAAAATACTCTGTGTTCAGTTTGACTCCCAAACTTGGACTTTGAATTCTCTAGCAATAGTTGTCATAGGCTTTGTTGTGAGAGAGAAGATATTTCTGGATTCCCAGCTTGCCCCTTGAGATGCCAAGCCCCCTCCCCCCCCCCACCATGCAGCAGGAACAGCAGAAAGAGCCCCCGAAGGCAAGGGCCTCTGCTTTAGTCACTGATGGTTCCCCCGTGCCTAGAACTGAGTCGAGCCCTAGTGAGCTCTCGCCATTCTCTGTGGGAAGCAGACAAGTGGTGTGTTCCCTGGTGTAGACAGGCCAGGTGCTGGCATGTGACGGCATTTCCCTCCAGCGATGAAGGTGATGTAGAAAGCCTTCCTCCTCAGACAACAGAGAAGTGGGAAGGGCTGGGAGGGTCCTCACTTGTCAGGGGAGGCAGGCAGGTGAGCTGGGAGCCCTCTCAGCTAGGGGAGAGGGGACGGCGGGTTGCTGCAGTGGGTACAGGGGACCCTGCAGGGGTTCGCTCTGGCTGCAGGCACACTAGAACCCCCCCAGTGCTATAGCATGGAAGCCACAGAATGCAGCAGAGTCCCCTCACTGCCCTGGGAACCCTGGGGCTGGGGTGGTGCTGCAGGAACCATCAGGATGAGAGAGGCCAGGTGGCAAAAGGAAAGTTTTAGGGGCGCCTGGGTGGCTCAGTCATTGGGCGTCTGCCTTTGGCTCAGGTCATGATCCCAGGGTCCTGGGATCGAGCCCCACATCGGGCTCCCTGCTCAGCGGGGAGCCCGCTTCTCCCTCTCCCACTCCCCCTGCTTGTGTTCCCTCTCTCGCTGTCCCCCTCTCTCTCTCTCTCTCTGTCAAATAAATAAAATCTTTTTTTTTTTTTTTAAAAAGGAAAGTTTTAAAGCCTGCGCTGAACCGTGTGCATTTCAGCGGCTACCTACCGTATGGAATGGTTCTTATTCCCCTTCCCTTGACCAAGGCGGCCAGGCCACGGGCCCTCCTGATAAGTAAATAACAAGGTCTAGGAGCAAGTTTATAACTATCATACTTTCAAAGTAGCAATATAAGCATAAATGATACTTTGAGAAACCCCCCACGGTTTAATGGGCTGAGAAAATGTCTGTGACTTCTCCTGGGGACACACACATTTTTGAGGGAAATGCTGAATGTCAGTTCAAAGACTAAGAAAAATGAAACTGTTATGTTTCTCCCCCAACTTTCTGCTCACAGGGACCCCAGGTGAAGAACCCCACCCCCTAGTGCCTGTGACTGCCTTCCAGAGGATCGACTCTGAACCTCTGGTTTCTAAAGCAGCCGGATTTGCCCTTTTGGAAGACGGGCAGCAGTGGGAAGAGCTGTGGAGTAAGTGACAGGCAGCAGGAGGGGGAGCAGCTCATCAGAGGGGACCCAGGACTCGGCATCAGGATTCCTTGGGCGCTGCCCAGACCTACTGATTGGAATGCCCAATGCCAGTCCTGGGAATCTGCATTTTAAACAGAAGCCCCGGTGATTGATTTTCACCAACATCCTAGGACTCCCCTGGTGCCTTGTCCCGACCAGAGACTCAAGGCAGAGGGAAAGAGCCGGGGACCGCTCCTCACATCCCCCCAGGGCAGGTGGCTCACGGCTGGGAGGTGAGCTGTCAGCTCCTGGCCCCTCCAGGGCCCCTCCGTGTGTAAGTGATGCCTGAAACGTGAGGCCACGCTGCCTCTTTGCTGGGGAACCTGAGCGGAGGAGTGTGTGGCTGGATTGAAGGGCTGGGACCTCCCCGCCTCCCACCCACCTCTCTCCCAACCTTCACCTACCTCCAGTTCAATCTCTAACAAGCCAAGGAGCCCTGGCTGCTGGCGGGGCCCAGAAAGAAAGCCCAGCCACCATGAGGGAGGAAAGGTATCCCCGGCGGAAGGTGTGTGTAGACCAGCAAGCCGAGTGAGCCAGCGTGGGGGCTGAGGAGCCCCGCCGACCATGAGCCACCGGCTAAAGGGCCGGGGGGAGGAAGGTGAGTGGTCCTCATCTCGGAGGGGCCCACCCACGGGGTTCCTGAGCAGCAGTGGGAGACCAGACGAGCAGAGGGGGGCTCTCGAGGCACAGGGCCCGGGCATGAGTCCAGGGCCTGCCACTTGCTCTCTGAGTGACCCCAGTTTGGTTACCCAGCCTCTCCTGGCCTCTTCTAGGAAATGAAGGCACATTGCTTCCTGGCAGGGCCGTTGGGGGGATGAAAATGCCGTGCACCGCCCCTTGCTGGTGTTGAGCAGTGGCGGCCCTCAGAGCCCACCGGGGCCTTCAGCCTCCTGCTCTCCTGGTTAAAATCGCCTCTCCCCAGCAATCCCCTCAGCAGACTTCTCTGTCTGTCTCTCTCTGTCTGTCTGTCTGGGGCAGCGGGGTGCGGGATGTTCTGACCTCATGTCTGCTCCAGGGTGTCGGAGATATGTCAGGACCGGGGATGCTTGTTAGTGAAATAATCGGAGCCAGGTCCTGGTCTGAGGCAGCTGTCACCAGCTGACGGTTCCCACCGTGAGACGGGGGGTGACCCAGGGAGGGGGACTCCCAGAGGTCAGCCATCCGTCACGCGCCATCTCTTCCAACAGGCCCTGGAGCGAGAGGGCGGGCGAGGAGCGGCTCTCAGGGCACAGGTGAGGCGGGATGATGCGTGAGGTGGGGTGTGTGTGAGATGGGGCGATGTATTCCCGGTCCAGCCCCCATCGAGAGTTCTCGTCCATCGCCCTTCCTCCCTTCCTCTACCCCTCCCTCCCTCTTATGTAAAGCGCCCTGGGGGCAGGTGCTAGGCCACCTTCCCATTAGGAATGTGGCCACAGCTCTTCTGTGAGCCAGAGAGGGCTTTCCCGGGAGTGGGGCCACCTGCCGCGGGAGGAGCCAGAGGAAGTATAGGCAGGAGACAAGACCTTCCACTGCCGTGAGGAGGGCAGGAGCCACAGGTCAGGCATCCTACACTTCAGGTCTTAGACGTGTTGGAGACATGACGCCATTTTCTCCTTGAATCGCAGGTGGGGCCTGTGCACCCTTCAGTAAGTGAGGAAGCAGAATCTCAGGAAAGAATGGACTTCTGGGGGTGGGGGATGGAAGAGAGTCCCCCTGGACAATTCCAAGGGGGAGGGACTTGTCCTGCTCTCACTCAGGCACACTGTAGGTACATTGGACGTGCTGGCCAGGGTCCACCTCCTTTGTCTTCTCTGCCAAGCCCTTCCCTCCTGTCATCCACTGCTCCCCCACCACCAGGAGCCTGAGTCCTTGCTGAGGCAGCTCCATGACAAAGGGGGAGACCCAGGAGCAAGACTTGTGGAAAAGCCAGGATCCTGGGCAGGAGGGAGGGGCATTGGCATCTCAACACCCCTTCCTGCACCCAGAGCTGCCCCTTGGCCATGTCTGTCCTCCCTACCCTCCCCCCACCATCCCATCATTCCTTCCCTCCAGAAATGGGGACAAGTTTTCGAAAGTGTGCCTGAGTGTGACTGGATGAGAAACGCTTTCCTCATGGGAGGGTCAGTGTTCATGATGACAGTTGTCTAGATGTAGGATGCTCGGATCTGGTTCTCCACATTCCATTCTCCTTGCAGTCTTCCAGTTGCTGTCCCTTCTGCACCCAACCTGGCTCCCCTCTGCCCCAGCCAAAGACACTGGGCTTGGGGGTCACCTGTAGGCACATGGTCCTTAAGCAGGATTGAAATGGAAAGTCATTTTGCCTAAAATGCAAACCTTTTCTTCCTGAAATATGCCACTCACACCCCATCCCTCTTGCCATCTTTCCTTCCCCCATACAGAAAGAAGAAATGGGTCAGAATTTTCATGTCAGGGGTCCAGATGGTCAAGGAATACAACAAAGTTAAATATTGGGAATCCACTAAATGAACTGAAACCCAATTACATAAAGATTTTCATTTTAAATCTCCTCTGGAGTCACCTCTGAGGGGACCTGATAGCCTAGTCCTCCAGCTTATAGTCTACAAGGAGAAAAAAAAAAATGTCTGAGAATACAAAGTTATTTTCTCAAAGTAATTATAATTTGTTATTACACTAGTTGACAAGGAGGGTTAGGACTCTTCCTCCTTCCAGATCATTTGCTAAATGTACTTAACAGGTTAAAATCACCAAGTTGGAGGGTGAGCCAGACCCACTGGGCCTTCCTGCTTCTCCTCAGCCTATTTTCACCTTGGTTCAGGTGCGTACACACAAGGAGGCCTGTGACATGTGAAGGAGAGCGTGCTAGACTTGGAGGTCTTCCTAATGTAGCAGCTGCTTTCCTGGCTCCTAAATTATTCATTATGTGGAGTCCATGGAAAACTGGCTGTAAAGAAAAAAATTTAAAAAGCAGCTCATTTTCTGTGTAGAAGAGGCTTAGGGAAGATTGAAGAACAAATTCTGGCTTGCTTTCCACATTCCATATGAATTGCGTTCAGTTGGGAAATAAGATAACAACAGGCATTATAGCCTGTAAAAAATGCATGAACCCCCAACTTCTATCTACAGTGTTTGAATGAATGCTTGGTACAGCTCATTACCAAAAAGAAGACCATTTGGTAGCTGACTGAGGACACACAGAGCTCAGAAGAAGATCCAGACAGATACTGACATTCTTACCCCGTTCTTCCAAGCAATATAGTGCCAGGAGGGGATGCAGGTCCAGGAGACCCTTCTCCTTCACCCCTTGCACACACTCTCTGCCCTTCTGTTCTCTCTCTCAGTTCTAAAACTCTCCTAGGGGTCACAGCAGCAGTGACACACACTTTCTCACACTCACTCCCAGGTCTTTGGAGGGAGTGGATTTGTTTATGGCTCCATCCCTCCTCCAAGATGGCAGCCAAAGCCTTCCAGAGCCATGGGGAAGAACATCTACAGGACAAACCCATTTCTCACTGGCTTATACTGATCCGCTTCCTAACTTGGATGAGTTCTCATTACACTTAAATAATCCTGCTTTACATTTTCTGACCAAGATTAGGGCAGGAGTGGGCCAAGAAAACCTGTCCCACGGCACCTACAATCACCTAACTTTGCATCTGTAAACAGCACCCACTGCTTTTCAATGTGCTTACAACCAGTTAGCTCATGCGGTAATTGCCCCAATTAGAAACCGCCTCCCAAAGATTGTTAATGGTAGAGCCAGACCCTTGCTTGGTGCCTTTTTGTGTGCAGTGACTGGGAGCCAGTGTCCATACTCCACAACAGCCTCTGCAGTGCGGCTAACATGATACTTGGATGCAGACCACATCCTCCAAAACAGGCTCCAGTATCACACCCTCACCCTCCAGATTTCAACCCCGCTACCCCATGGGTACAGCTGTCTGGGCTACCTCCCCTTAGCACACTCCCCACCCCCAGCAACTGGATCCCACCGGAGACTCAGCTCTGCCTTTGTCACCCCTACCTCAGACCTCTCACATTTCCACTGGGGCCCCTCAATGCCCTGTTTCCTCTGCCTAGAATCCCCTCACCTCGCTAGCACCGCCACCCCTCCCCTTCTGCTCTTGGCAAAAGCCTATCCATCCTTCAAGAATCAGAGTAAACATCAGTCCCAATTATACTTTGTCACACTCTCTGTATTTCCATGGCTTTTTTTAATCCACCATTTGTTCCTTCTTTTTAAAAACAAAAATTTGTTTATTTGAGTTAATTGTCAAAAACTGGCTTCCTAAATATCACCAATGCAACCTATCAATAAGACAAAGCTGCTTTATGGCTTACAGCAGGCAAAGCTTTGGCAGGGTCTCAGAAAAGGGAAGGGAAGGTCAGAATTTCTTGAGAATTGAAAGTTTGATTTAAGGCAGGACTTCCAAAGTGGGGGGCTTGATTGGGATTGGGTAAGAATTACAGTACAACAGTCCACAATAAAGAGCAAGGCCAGGATTTTGAGGCAAAGCATTCAAAGAAACTTAGGGTGCAAATTGTCTGTGATGCCTTCCATTGAAGAGCTCATGAGTCTTTGGGGAAATCTTACAATGACCAATCAAGCCGTTTGCCTGGGCAGGGGACTCCTGGAAAAATAAAGTCATGCTAATGAAGACAGAGGTATAGCACAAAGTCATCTTAGTGCAGACACTAAGGTATAGTTTGGGTTCTCGGTGTCTGGGATGAGTGTGGGTTTCAGTTCTCAGCTGGTCTTTGTGGTCATTATTCAGCCCAAACTGAAGAACGTCAATCCAGATCTTCACCACTGTTTGAGGAATCCTAATTGCATGTCAATTATCTGTGGATAGCTGTTTGGACCTCCAAATTTCTGAGGGTAATTGTTTCAACCTGTATATGAGGTTCTCCAGCTCTTTCTTCTGGATGGCCCTTCGCTGAATCATTTGACACACAACAGCTGTACAACAGCGTTTGAAACTCTGGGGATCACCCAACTGAACCCTGGTATACAGACAAATGAGAAGAGGAAGGATTATGACCAGAGTTTGTATAGTTCACTTTTCAGCCAGGAGCCAAGAATGCCCAGACTAAATAAAAGAACAAATCTCCTGCCCAATCGGAAAAGTCCATAGAACCAAATATGGGATCATTAATCAAAGTTCCCAGTTTCCTGATATCTTTGTTTACTTCCCGGATCTTTTTAGTAATATTAAAGATCTCTGAGAAGTCTTCAGGAATGCAAGCACAACATTCCTCTCCTGAAACATTGCACATTCCCCTAGAAAGGCCAAAATATATCAAAAGCAGCTCTGTTCTAGGGTCGCCTGGCTGGCTCAGTTGGAGGAGCATGTGACTCTTGATCCTGGGGTCATGAGTTTGAGCCCCACACTGGGTGTAGAGATTACTTAAATAAATAAAACTTAAAAAAAATAAAAAATAAGGCAGCTCTGTTCTAAATCATCACCTGTCCAATTTCATAAACCTCTCAGGAGTTGGGTTCTTGGTGGCATTGTCTACTCACCTGCTATTTTCTTAATCATAACATATAAGATTCACTTCACTATCCAGACCTCTTGTAAAGTATGGAAATGAAAGTCCTGAATTTCACAATTCTCCTAGAATAGTTAGGGTCAGTTCTTGAATCAGGGCCCAATTTTTCTCCTTCTTCAGTGAAACTGTCTACCAATCTTGTTTTCCTATAAGACAAACTAATGGGCTAAAATGGATCCTGGGAGATGTCACAGGCAATCCTGAGAATAGGTATTAGTCTATCAAAGTAACAAGTTCCTGTCTGATTTGTAAGAGTAATAGTGGGCTTCTGTACCAGATCCGATACCAGTCACTGGGGACCACATAGTGATCTGGTTTTGGCCCAAATACTCCTATGGGATTGTGAAATAACGCTGTAATCTTTTGGCACTGTTCATCAAGAGTAGTTTGGTGTCGGGTGGTGAATTTTGTAGTATCGAGATCATTAGGTGGAACTAAAGAAAAAGAAGAGTAACATGTCTTACTTGTAGATCTATGAAAGTGAGGCAGTCTCCAAAAATACACCACCTGTTCCCTGATCTCCTTCCAAATTCTATTTCAGTGAAAGTTCAAAGTTGTGACAAAGATAAACTGTCACAAAAGGTCTGGAAATATTGTTTCAACAGAGTCAAGGCCCTCCTAAGATGCGATGGGGGTTGAGATTTCTCACCACCTGGCCCGTTGTGGAATTTACCACCTAATACATCGCCCAGTGGTTGAGTCCAGTTACCCAGGGAGCCAGGGAACTGATTTCTTACAAGGAGCTGGGACCAAAGAAAGCTGAGTGGTTCCCAAGGGAAATATGTACTTTAGCCAGTTCATGGGTGAATTGTAACTGGCTGGGTATTGGATTCATTCCAAGGAGTGATTAAGGATGCAAACAACAATATTAGAAATAGAGGCTTATTAGTAACCCAATCAAAAATAGCCTTAAGTTAGCACAGGATAGAATTAGATTAAGGAATAGAAAACAGAGGAATACAGGTTACAAAGTGACAATCTCTGGTCTTGTTCCATGAATCTTGGGCACAGCTGTCTCTATCCAAAGACTGTCGGCTTTAACCCTCAGCCCGAGGTCACCAGTAGGGATGGTCTTCAGTAATTTGAGGATGGGGATGTCTCTTCAGATGAAGGACATGAATCCAAGAATCAATCCCTTGACAGTTTCACTACTGTGCTAGTTGTTAGCAGTATGCGCTGAAGTCCTTCTAATCAGGGTTCTGAGAAAGTCCTTTTGGTTGAAATCAAAAACTCTAGCCTACAGTTGAGGTTTCAAGGAACTTTCAGGGTAAAACAGGTGGTATCTGTAAGTGACAGAAACTTAAAATGGCTATGGTTAACTTATTACTGATAACTTTCAAAAGTGAAATATTTCATAGCCATAATGAAACTGACCAGGAAATTTGGTCGTTCCTATAGGATGCAAAACAAACGCAATAAGGCAATCGAAAAGTTTTGGGCAAAATGTTTATAATGATTAAGCATGTTTTTACAGACAAGGAACATTATCTCTGACTTATAAAGGTGGTTAAACATAATCTTTACAGAGAAAATATCTTGAGGTATAATGTATAATTAGATAAAGACATACATACAACATAACAAGAATATATCAAGCTTATAAGAAAAAGATATCAAGAATATTAAGAGATTCAGCGAGTCCAGAGTAAGTCCTAAGCATGTGAGTGAGTGGGGGGAGGGGCAGAGGGAGAGAGAGAGACAGCACAGAGCCTGGAATGGGGCTCAATCCCAGGACCCCGAGATCATGACCTGAGCCAAAATCAAAAAGTCAGATGCTTAACCAACTGAGACACCCAGGTGCCCCTAAGCATGTGTATTTAAATAAGGCTCCACAGGTAAATCTGATATGTATCTCCAGTTGAAAAGCCCTGGCCTAGGGCGCCTGGGTGGCTCAGTTGGTTAAGCCACTGCCTTCGGCTCAGGTCGTGATCCTGGAGTCCTGGGATCGAGTCCAGCAATAGGCTCCCTGCTCAGTGGGGAGTCTGTTTCTCCCTCTGACCCTCCCCCCTCTCATGTGCTCTCTCTCTCTCAAGTAAATAAATAAAATCTTAAAAAAAAAAAGCACTGGCTTAAAAGATGCCAGATTCAAATTAAAGACTTCATACCAAGTAAACATTTTAAATGACACCTGAATTATGCCTGATTATCTTACTGTTGCCTAACATCAGGCAAAGCACTTTCAAGACTCTGATTATGGAAACAGGTCATGGACAGCAAGGGCAATGACAAATCTCTAGGAACTGCCATAGAGCATACAGTTGCTGAAACATTTAAACATTCGACCTACACCAGTTTAACCTAGAAAAGGCTAAGAATTTCTTCTGATTTGATAACTTTTCTCATGAAACTCCAACATAACATATCAAATAATCCTTATTGTTTCTGGTACCTCTCTTTTTCGTAAGGTGGAAGAATAAGTTTTTGTGATTTTTCCAGGACCTTCTGGGAAATCTCAAAGACAGTTTTAGGTACAAAAGTTATTCTGAAAGTTATTTTACTTCCTTTTACACTTAGGAGTCAGTCTTAGAAAAAAGAAATCAGAAGTCGTCAGATTTGAACACTTAAGATAGGATCGTGGGTGTCTTAGAAACAATATCTGACTACTCATTTATTTTATGGGCCAGAATGTAGTCTCTCTCGGTGAATGTTCCATGTGGGCTCAAGAAGAATGTGTATTCTGCTGTTGTTGGATTAAGTGTTCTATAAACATCAGTTAGAGCCAGTTGATCGACGGTGCTGTTCGGTTTAACTATGTCCTTATCGACTTTGTGTCTGTTGGATCTCTTGATTACTGACAAAGGGGCTGGACCCTCCAACTATAATCATGGATTTGCCTATTTCTCCTTGCAGTTCTATCAGTTTTTGGTGTTCTGTTGTTAGGCATATACATGTTAAGAATTGTTATGGCTTGGGCGCCTGGGTGGCTCAGATGGTTAAACGTCTGCCTTCGGCTCAGGTCATGATCCCAGGGTCCTGGGATCGAGTCCTGCATCGGGCTCCCTGCTCCGCGGGAGCCTGCTTCTCCCTCTGCTTCTCTCTCTCTCTCCCTCTGTCTCTCATGAATAAATAAATAAAATCTTTAAAAAAATTGTTATGTCTTTTTGGAGAACTGATCTCTTTTTTTTTAAAGATTTTATTTATTTATCTGACAGAGAGAGAGAGCACGCACAAGTAGGCAGAACAGCAGGCAGAGGGAGAAGAAGAAGCAGGCTCTCCGCTGAGCAGGGAGCCCGATGCGGGGCTTGATCCCAGGACCCTGGGATCATGACCTGAGCCGAAGGCAGGCGCTTAACCGCCTGAGCCACCCAGGCTCCCCTGGAGAACTGATCTCTTTAACGTTATGTAATATAATGCTCTACTTTTTCCCTGGTAGTTTTCCCTGCTCTAAAATCTGCTTTGTCTGAGATTAGTACAGTTACTCTAGCTTTCTTTGGGTTAGTGCTAGCATGGCATATTTTCCTACAACCTTTTCCTTGTAATCTGTATTGGTCTTTATGTTTAAAGTGGACTTCTACACAGTTTCTCGTTGGGCCTTTTTTACTATCGGCTCTGACAATCTCTTTCTTTAATTGGTGTATTTAGACCATTGTTGTTAAGGGGATTGTTGATATAGTTGGATTAATATTTGCCATAGTTGCTGTTTTCTATCCATTGCCCTTGTTCTTTGTTCCTGTTTTTGTCTTCCACCCGCCTACCTTTTGTGGTTTTGACTGAGCATTTCATATGATTCCAGCTTCTCTCCTTTTTTTAGCATATCAGTTATACTTCTTTTTTTTAAACTTTTCTTCGTGGAGTGCCTGGGTGGCTCAGTTGGTTAAGCGACTGCCTTCGGCTCAGGTCATGATCCTGGGGTCCCGGGATCGAGTCCCGCATCAGGCTCCCTGCGCAGCGGGGAGTCTGCTTCTCCCTCTGACCTTCCTCCATCTCATGCTCTCTCTCTACCATTCTCTCTCTCTCTCAATAAATAAATAAAAATCTTTATAAAAAAAGATGTTTAAACTTTTCTTCGTGGTTTTACTAGAGTTTGCAATATCCGTTTGTAGTTCATCCTAGTCTGCTTCCAAATAACACCATACCACCTCATGGGTAGTGCAGCTACCTTATAACAGAGTGTTCCCAGTTCCTCCTTCCTTTCCCTTGAACGCTGCTGCCATTCATTTCACTTATCCATAAGCTACAGTCATCCAATACATTGTTGCTAGCATTATTTTAAACAAACTCTCTGGATCAGTTAAGAATAAGATCTCAGGACGCCTGGGTGGCTCAGTCTGTTAAGCGTCTGCCTTCAGCTTGGGTCATGATCCCAGGGTCCTGGGATCGAGTCCCACAATCAGGCTCCTTGGGCAGTGGGGAGCTTGCTTCTCCCTCTGCCTGCTACCCCACCCGCCTTGTGCACTCTCTCTCTCTGTCAGATAAATAAATAAATAAATAAATAAATAAATAAATAAATAAATATCTTAAAAAAAAAAAAGAATAAGATCTCAGATCTCAGTTTAGAAGTTTCTTCCTTCTGGGGCGCCTGGGTGGCTCAGCTGGTCAAGCATCTGACATTTGATTTCAGCTTGGGTCATGATCTCAGGGTTGTGGGATCAAGCCCCGCTGCATTGGGTGTGGATCCTGCTTAAGATTCTCTCTCTCCCTCTCCCACTGTCCCTCCCCCTGCCTTGCTTGAAGTCTGGGTGAAGCCCACCCCTGTGCTTCTTGAATCATAGAACTGATCACATTGTCTCTTTCACTAACTCAGAACGTGCTGAGGGACAGAATCTTGTTAGTCTTATTTGCTGCTGTAGCCTGTGTAGTATTTAGTCAATGATCAATAAATGTTTTGGTATGGGTGAGTGAATTAGTGAATAAAAGACCTTTGAGTTCTTGGCCAACTCAGCTGGCCAGGCAGGCAGGCACCTTGTCCATTTGAAAATGCCACCAATATCCTAGTTTGAAACCCAAAAAGAGAACTTGGAGCAGTTTCCCTCTGAACCTCAGTGCAAATTCCATTCACAAATCTAGCATGCTCCAGCTTCCATCACACTTGGACAGATATTATCTTGGTTGGATTTCCCTACCACACTTTGAGATAGGTGTCTATAGATCGGTCAGGTTCCCTGGAAGCAGAGCCTGAGATAGGGATTTTTTTTTTTCAGTTGGTTAAGCGTCTTATTTATTTATTATTTATTTGACAGGGAGAGACACAGCGGGAGAGGGAACACAAGCAGGGGGAGTGGGAGAGGGAGAAGCAGGCTTCCCGCTGAGCAGGGAGCCCGATGCGGGGCTCCATCCCAGGACCCTGGGATCATGACCTGAGCCGAAGGCAGATGCTTAATGACTGAGCCACCCAGGTGCCCCTGAGATAGGGATTCTTGAGCATGCAATTTATCAAGGGCGGATCTCAGGAGGTGTGGAGTAAGGGAAGCAGGGCAGGGCAAGAGAAGGGCAAGAGACGCAAGGATGTGGCTATGGGCTGACTCAAAGAGAGGAAAGGGATGTAAATTTCCGGACATTTCCCAGCAAGATGGTTCCCATCAACCAAGAAGGGAGAACCTGTGCACTATTAGAGCCACCACACATGGCAGCTAGGGGAGGATGGAGTGGCCAGGTGATGGGGATCTGGATAGACCACCACCAGCACTGACTGGAGTATCTACAAGGAAGCTGACTCAGAAAGAATAAGCAACCTGCCCAGAGCTACCCAGACAACAGCCATCAGAACCAGACTTCAAGCCCAGAAATCCAGACTCTGAATCCCCGGCTCAGTCTGCCCAAACCCAGCCCCACTTATCCTTGGCTAGTTCTGGTTGCTGTTTGACAGGGTGGCTTGCTTCTCAGAGTGTAAAATCTCAAGGGTCAGGGAAGCGGAGAGGAAATCCCTCTGGGGCCACCATATTACATGCACAACCGTGAGAGGCTGGGTAAGGAGGAGGGTAGAGGTGAGAATTTGGGAACCTGGGACTCCACATCCCAGACTCTATCACTGTTGCTGGGAATGGCAGGTGGCAAACTTCTCCTCTGCTGTGCCCAAAGTTGGGGCTTTGGCAATGCAGCTGGGAAAATCTCCCTGCCCTTGGCAGAAAAGCCTGGATGGGGGCCCGTGTGGGCAATGAGAACAAGTGCCCTACACAATACTGTTTCCAGGCACTGCCCACTCGGATGTGGGGCCTCAGAGTGCAAGAGCGGCAAGGCAGGCTGGAGACAGGAGGGGAGGGGGCCTTTGTTGAGTACTTCTCACCGGCCGGACCTTTTACTCCTGCTTTTAATTAACCCTCCCCGCCCCTCAGCCACATAAGGAAATGGGAGATACTAGAGCCATTTTACAGATGAAGAAGCTGAGGAGCAGAAAAGTAATTTATCTGTGGTCACAGAGATAAGAAATGATAGAAATGATCTTTTCAGGCAAAGCAGTCTAGCTCGAAACCTGTGCTTTTCCTATAAGCAAAAAATATCTTATTTCGGGGTAAAAGTATTAGGGTAATGACATCCATTCTCAGATGTCAGTCACTGTTCTAGTCCCTGTTCTGCGTTCATTAACAAGCTAATGGAGTAAGATGAACATCCCCCATGTTAGAGATGAGCTGAGACTCAGAGCAGTCAAGTGACCTGTTCAAAGACACCCAACTAGTAAATGGTGGAGACGTTGGTTATTAATACCAGAACTGCATGATAATTTCCCTGCATTTAATTCGTAAAGGCTTATACGAAGTGTTGTACTTAGTGTAGCTGTTGGGCAAACTGTTGAGGAAATTTCATACTGTCCATTCTGTCCAACCAGGCCATTGGCCAATGCCGCGAAGTCATGGCTTACAAACATACACACACACTCAAAGGCAGGGACACGTCAGGCAGCAGCTCCTGGGGAAAGGAACCTGCCCAGCCCTTCCTCGCCAGTGGTCCAGGCTTGCCAAACAGAGACCCATGCTTGGCTGGCCCTGGGGCTCAGGAGATGACTCAGTTCTGACCCCAAGGAACTACACACCCAAGAAGAGGAAAGGCATGTGCCTAGATTTCTACCTGAGGTTTAGGCAAGAGCCTGGTAATGCCAAGTAGTCAGAGGAGGGAAACATTAATTCTCATCCCAAACCAGAGTCTCCAAAGAAGTGGCCTTTGGAGCCGCTCCAGGAAGCATCTTGGACATCTGATTCCTCACAGCCGGGGACATTTTCCTGGGGTGGAGGCCAGCGAGGCCAGAACTGTCCCTTTCCTGTTCCTGCAGGTGACAGGTCCGGGAGGAGACCCTCACGGAAGCAGGCTGCCAGAGCCGAAGGTGCGGCGGGCAGGCGCGGAGCTCAGCCTGGCCAGAAGGAGCAGGCCGGGGGCAGCCCAAGGCCAGGGTCTCCCCGGAGGAAGCAGGCGGAGTGCAGGAGACACCTGGAGCCGCTGGGGGAGCAGGGGCGGAGCTCCGCAGAGAGGACGTCCAAGGGGAGGAGGAAGAGAGATGGGAGGGCTTCCCTCAAGAAGCAGAGAGCTCCCCCAAAGACGGAAAAGGAGGTGTCAAGGCAGGAGGAGATGTGGAAGCGGCCGAAGAAACACAGGTATGTTGTGATTCTGGTTCAGGTGCGTTTTTCGATCGGCACCCTCCTCTCCCGTGGCCCCTCTCCCTCCCCTGATGAAGGGCTGAGGCCCCCTCCCCTGGTATAGGCGACCCCGCTCTCATCCGCTTCTGTTTGTCCCTGCCCTGTCCACGACCCTGGCTTCCCCATCTGCGGCAGAAATGGGAGGAGGATCTTGGTCATCCCAGGCCGACTGGCCCCTGGGTACTCTCAGGGCCAGTGCCCCCTGTCTGGCAGGAAGCCCTGAACGGGGAGGTGACATGGCAGCCAGGTGGGATAAGATCCCAAGTCTCCTGAATTTCAGCTGGTGGCTCACCACAGCTCTGGAAGAGGCACTGAGAGAAACGAACAAAATTGGATTTAGCAGTCACCATAGAACTTAAGCACACCATTTCCCCAATCTGGACCTGTGTCCTCTTCTGTGATACGTGGCTTCGATCTAGAGGACCTTCAGGGATTCCAATCAGTTCCATCCTTGGCTACAAATTTTGATGGAACGTCAGCTTCTCTTGGCCTCCCTCGGCTTTTTTTACTCCTGCTTTTAATGAACCTTGGCTTTTTTTTTTTTTTTTTTTAATTAATCTTGGCTTTACTCACTTCTTGGGATGTTTTAAGAATCCCCGTTGATAATGGCTGGGGAGGGTTTTGAAATAGTTGAAGGAATTGGTGTCACGGTGAAGATGATGTTCCTTCCCACAGGGTTCTAGGCTCTTCCACCGGACCTCTCCACCTTTACAGAGGGAACTGGGGCCCTCAAAAGGGCTCACTGATTTCTTCTGTCACCCATGCCAGCCATTCCTGGCTTGGTTGGGGCTTTTGTCTACTGTCTGATTGTCCTTGGACATCAGCTGAGGGGGTAAAGAAAGCATGGTGCCCTTAGCAATTTAAAGAGAACTTGAATGCACGTTGATTGGGCCCTGGAGCGTCCTGAACTTTAGAGGGAGGCTGCCCCCCCCCCCCCCGCAAACAGACCGCAGATATCTGGATGGCAGATGCAAAGTCAGCTGAGTGCAGGGGCAGGGCACAGAGAGACAGAGAAGACTCAGTCCTGTTCCCAGCAGCTGACAGTCTAGCAGCGGAGATAGGCCATGGGCATCAGTCATCACAAGACAAGGCAGAAAGCAATATGTATCTGAGAAAGGATTTAACGAAATGCCTTCTTGGGGGAGCGCTGGGACATCAGGATTCCTCCACGGAGAAGGTAAGCATTCCAGCGGGTCATCAAAGTACAGGTGGCATTTGAACAAGCAATGACTGAATGCTCCCCAGCCCCAGACTGAGGGAACCCCCGTGGAAAGACTCAAAGGCAACCATCATGGGATGTGCCCAAGGGTTCCCAGCAGTGAAGGGTTGGGACCCCGCCTCTCACCTCTGTCCTCTTTGAATTCCTCAGAAATTAAGACTCACAGGCACTGCTGTAAATTGTTCTCTAACCCAAGCCCACATCCTGGTGTTTCCGTTTATGGAATTTGCTAAGAAGGCAGCTGGGGCCTGGCCTTTTCCTGCACCCCCCCCTCACCTCGGGGGGCTGGTGTCCCTCCCAGAGTCACTGAGTCTGGGAGTGAAGGATGCTGTAAGGAGCGCACACACGAACGAAGATTTTGTGGAAGGCGAATACATCGTCTTGTCTGTGAGATGCTGAGGCTCCTCACGTGGGGAGAGGGGTTCTAGCTGGAAGCTGCCTGCCCCTGTGCCGTCCAGTACCGTCCCCACCAGCCGGCGTGCTGAACCCTTGGACTGTGGCCAACTCGACCAAGGCACTGAATTTCTAATTTCCTTTCTTTTTATTTTTTTTATTTTTTTAAAAGATTTTATTTATTTATTTGAGAGACAGTGAGAGAGAGAGAGCGAGCACACGAGAGGGGGGAGGGTCAGAGGGAGAAGCAGACTCCCTGCTGAACAGGGAGCCCGATGCGGGACTCGATCCTGGGACTCCAGGATCATGACCTGAGCCGAAGGCAGTCGATTAACCAACTGAGCCACCCAGGTGCCCTAATTTCCTTTCTTTTTAATGCAGTGTTAATACTAGGGGGTTGACACAAGAGTTTGTGAATTTACTTAACTCGGACAGACAGCTATAGCTTTGAAATCAATTTAACTTTGAAGCCAGTGCATTTCCTCTTAAAAATAAAAGGCAAACTGCTTTTGTCAATGCAGAAGCAAATGTCAAAGGGAAATGACCTTTTGCTACTTGACTCATTTGTTGGGAAACTTTTAAGTATGTCTAAAACAACCTGGGTATGTGAATCTACCATTTCAACTACAAATTTTATGAAATCCCAGATACAGATCAAATATGTTCGAGGAAAATTTAATGTCTGATTTGACACGCACAGTGGTTGTGGGATGAGCACCAGATTTTGAAGACAGTACAAGAAGAATATAAAATATCCCATTAATAATTTTTATATGGGTTACATGTTAAAATGACAATTTTTGACACATTGGATTCAGTGAGATGTATCATTAAAATTAACTTGGCCATCTCCTTTTGTCATTTTAATGTGGTTACTAGAAAATTTTAAATTGCAACATGTGGCTCGGGTTATATGTCTTTTTTTTATAATTTTTTTTTAAGATTTTATTTATTTTTCAACAGAGAGAGAGAGACAGCGAGAGAGGGAACACAAGCAGGGGGAGTGGGAGAGGGAGAAGCAGGCTTCCCACGGAGCGGGGAGCCCGATGCGGGGCTCGATCCCAGGACCCCGGGATCATGACCTGAGCCAAAGGCAGACGCTCAACGACTGAGCCACCCAGGCGCCCTCGGGTTATATTTCTACTGAGCAGAGAATTGTGCTCAAATGTGGTGGGTGGGGAGGACTCAGAGAAATGGAGTCGGAGGAGGCAACTGTCCCGGTGCTTTGGGCCACAGGACAGAGTGGTGGCTTCTTCTGACAGGCAGGGGGAGTCACTGAGGGCTTCTGGGCAGGCACGGGCCTCTGAGGGGTGGTCAGGGCTGGGAGGGCCAGGGAACACAGCCCACCCGCCTTGCCTGTGGGCTTCTCTGCATTCCACAGAGCACCTGAAGACACTTGCCAGCTTTTCACTCTCCCTTGCTCTGCCCTGGCCCTGCCTCCAGACCACCGTCCTTGGCCTCCAGCGCTTCTGGAGCAGAGTGTCTGTCAGAGGAGGAACGGGCCCGGATCCTGGAGCAGGTGGAAGACTCGAAGAAGCTCATTGCCACCATGCGGAACAAGCCCTGGCCCATGACGAAAAAGCTTAGGGAGCTCAGGTGAGTGGGTGGTGGTCCACCAGGGCCTTTTGATGTCCAAAAGCCTCAGGTCCTTCCGATGGCCCCAGAGCCCCTTCCCCTTCTCGGCCCCAAGAAGACTTGACAGGAAGGGGGATTCACCCTCCCGCTCTGCTTTGGTACCTTCGCTCCCCAGCACAAGCACAGTGCATGAGTGGGGGGCTGTTAGAGCCCAGACAAGCCTGAGGGGGGGGCTGTTGATGGAGGCCCTGCGGTTGGCCAGCACCGAACAGGGTCTGGCGGGAGAGACAGAGGATCACGGCGGTCTGGCCTAGAGCCGACCTTTCCACGCTGCCTGACTTCCCTCGGTCCCACACCCCTTCCCCTTCACCCCGTGGCTTCTGTGCCTCCCTCACAACCCAACACAGACATACCTTCCTTGGGGGGCTTTCTGTGACACCCCCGCCCACCTCGACAAGTTCAGAACTCCCTCTGTGTTCTTTAGGCACCCAGAACGGCTCCCTGTGTAGCACACTCACCTGTGTGTATTGGGGCGGGGGGAGCAGGGAGTGGGTCTGTCTCAGCTACTGTCGTGGCCTGAGTGCCTGACCCCGGACCAAGCCTGCCATGATGCTCCATGAATATTGTTCAGGCCTCACACCCAAGGCCCTGACTCCTGTTTTCAGCTCCGGCTTCCATATGAAAGGCCGGCACACCAAGCATTTTATGAGTCTCACGTCCCTGCTGTGAGAGTCACATTGCTTAACTTCTGGTTTTCTACTTAAAAAAAAAAAAAACTAAAACAAAACCCATCCAACATTACCATTTCCCCCCAGGTTCCCCCCTGGCTTTTCTGCCACAGGGTTGGGGGGGCACTCCCTCTCCCCTTCCCTCTTCATGAAGCCCTTTTCCCTGGCTCCTCTCACACATGAGTTTCCCATCGCTCAAGTCAAATGCCTCACCCTCTATTACGTCGAACAATTTGGCAGCTGTGTTTTGACACATTGGGCCTCACGGTTTGCCCCCGAGAGGTGCCGCCAAGATGCTGGCTGTACGAACACGGGACAGGGTTCTGGTAAACAGAGCTTACTCCATGCCAGCAAATTATTATATCGTGTCCTACACAGCCACAGGAAGAAATGCGTCCCTGTGGTACCCACCGGCCAGTGCGGACCCACAAGCGCTGGGGATGATGGGAGTACTCTAAATCCAAACTAACACTGCAGCCAATAGCCGCAGGTGGCCAGTAAACGCTTGAAGAGTAGTGAATGTGACCAACACACAGATGGTTTTGGTTTTTTTAAAATAATACTAATAATGTTAATAATAATAATTTGTTTCAATTAAATCATCCCATGCGGCTGGCGGCTACAGTTCGGGTGGCAGGGACAGCTCTAGGCAGTGGCTGTCTGCCTTCTCAGCCCCTTTCTCTGAGACTCTTCTCCCTAGTCCCTCGGCGCCAGGTTCTTTTTCCTGTCAGGGGGCGCAGAACAGCCATCTGTCACCCTCGCAGAGCCTCACCCCCACTCAGGTGTCACCTGAACACATCTTTTATTAACAGTGGAAAAAGAGCGACCGAAGTGCTTATGGAAATGAGATCTCCAGCCAGCTGGAAGTTGCAGGGACTGGGAAAGTTCCTGAGGGCTGTCTAGCTGCCCAGAGGAGAGGTCTGACATCTCCTCCAGCCCGAGGGCAGAGCTCCTGCTCTTGGGGTGAGTGGGAAGTGGCTAAAGCCTGGGAAGCTGAACAGACCCATGCATCTGTCCCTGGGGCAGGGATCCTCAGCCAACACTGGCCTCTCCCTTGCAGGCCGCCCTCCTTCCTCTTCCCTCTCCCAAGACTCCTCCTCCCAGACTCAAAGTCTAAGGCCAGGGAGCCTCTGCCTCTCTCTAAGCAAGCTGGCGCCTCTGCCTAGATCTTTGCTTTCTGCCAGCAGCAGAAAGCTGCTTGACATTGACTCAGGCCAATGTCCCCTCTTCAGGGAAGCTCCCCAGTGCCCTCCCTGCATTCAGGCTGAGTTATTTATGGTCCCTCTGATCCCCAAGGTACTGTGTCCTCACTTGACTGGATGCTCTGCTCTGCAGAGCTGTGTCTCATTCATCTTTCACGATTCTTTCTTTTTGGTAAATTGCCTCCACTTGCTGAGGGCTTCCTGTGTACCAGACACTGTTCTGAGTGCTGGTGTGTGTCACAGCCCACTTGATCCTTACAGCCACCCTGTGATACAGGGACTATTCTTATTGTCCCCCATGTACTGATGAGCAAATTGAGACACAGAGCAATCAAGTCATTTGCCCCTGGTTTGCAAGGTGAGTTAAGTGGCTCAGTTAGCATTTGAACTCAGGGGTTCTGGCTCTGGTGCCTGCACTCTCCATTGGTAACCATCTCTCTAGAGTTACTAAACGTTCTAGAATGTATCCCTTTGCATCCTCTATGATTTCCTCTTCTGGCAGTGAGGTCTTCCGTTGCAAGTAGCATTACCAGACTACGTCTTCTTTTATTATTTTTATTTTTTAAGATTTTATTTATTTATTTAGAGAGAGCTGGGGGAGAGGCAGAGGGAGAAGGAGAGAGAGAATCCCAAGAAAACTCACACTGAACGCAGAGCCCGACCCGGGGCTCGATCTCATGACCCTGACATCATGACCTGAGCCAAAATCAAGAGGCAGACGCTTAACTGACTGAGCCACTCAGGCACCCCTACATCTTTTTTTTCAGAAGCAATGGTGTGGAGACCCCAGTCTCTGGCCCACTTAGGCGGCTGGCTGACATGGGCACAGTTATTGGGACAACCAAGGAAGGACTGTAACACATGAAGAACACCAGTGGTGAACTGGGGCAAACCTGCGCTCCCACCCCTGCTGCATCCAGGTGGCTTTGGCTGGCTAGTCAGTGGCCCTCAGGATGATTTCCTTCCCTTAAGAAGCCCTCTGAGCCTCACCTTCCTCATTTACAAATGGGAATAATAATTAATATCTACCTTGTAGAGTTGTTCGGACCAATTCAGAATATTTATGTTAAGTGTCCAGCACGCAGTGTACAATTGGTAAATAGTAGTTCTTGCCATTATTAAGGCTTGACCATCTTCTGTGGCAGACACTGTGGAGAGGAGATGAGGAGGGGAACAAAGATGGATCAGAGAAGGTATCGCAAAAGGTATTATTAAGAACCTAAGATAGGCCATGATGTTGGCAAAAGAGCTTCTAAGGCCCATGAGTCAGGGATGTTTGCTTTAACCAGAGAATTAATCAGGTGTGTTTCTCAACTTTATCAGAAGCCTGATATCTTAGAAAATTACCCAAGCTGCTTGCTTTCTTCAGAGAGATCTGAAGAATTCCACTTCCAGGAAGATGGGGTAGATATTCTTCTGCCTATTTTTCCCACTAAGTACAACTAAAACCCTGGACATTATCTGTAAAGCAAACATAAGAAAACTCAGAAAGGTGGACAGAAGAAGACGGTCTGGTTAAGGACCTCAGGACCAAAGGATTGATCGGGCATTGAGTTCTGGGATTTCCTTCTTTTTTTTTTTTTAAGATTTTATTTATTTATTTGAGAGAGAGAGAATGAGAGATAGAGAGCACGAGAGGGAAGAGGGTCAGAGGGAGAAGCAGACTCCCTGCCAAGCAGGGAGCCCGATGTGGGACTCGATCCCGGGACTCCAGGATCATGACCTGAGCCGAAGGCAGTCGCTCAACCAATTGAGCCACCCAGGCGCCCTGGGATTTTCTTCTTGCCCTCTATTTCCCAGACTGGATATTAGAGAAGCTGGCAGCCCAGAAACATGGATGGACACGCACAGACAAAAAAACACCTCAAGAAAAATCTGCTCTCTCTAGTCAAAGGACCAGGAAAGGGACAGTCTGGCAAGACAGAAAACTCTTAGGCAATAACAGTCTTACTCTAGCCAAGCCCCACAAACAGAACAGCAGCCCCATCCTTGCCCCTGGCAGCAAAGGCCAAGTGGGGAAGCCTAGATTTCCTCCCTTGCCAGGTTATAACTGGTGCCCCCAGTGCCCCCACCAGAGTGGTATCAGAGGAGGCTGAGTGGGGAGCAGGGACTTTCCTCCCCACCGGGCAGTAAGGAACTGTCCCTCTCCCTCTGGTGTCTGTGCAAGCCACAAGGCAAGTCTGGACTTTCACCACCACCTGGCAGTAACAAGGCATCCCTCCTAGCCAGGAAGATGTGAGGAGAAACTGGTTGGAAGCCTGAACTCCCATCCTTGCTCAGCAGTAATGAAGAGCTCCTACCCAGCCTTGGATGCCAAAGTGGGCCAAGTGAGGAGCATGGACTTCCACCTGGAAGCAACCAGACAGCATCCCTTTCGCTCACTGAAGCAGTGGCAGAGGATGCCTGCTAAAGCAGAAGATTTCAACAAGATCCCGAGTCTTATAATATCCAAAGTGTCCAGGCTTCAACTGAAAATCACTCATCCTACCAAGAACGAGGAAGATCCCAAGCTGAATGATAAAAGACAACTAAAGATGCTAACACCAAGATGACATATGTGCTGGAATTAGCTGGCAAAGATTTTATTATTTTTTTAAAGATTTTATTCATTTATTTGACAGAGACACAGCAAGAGAGGGAACACAAGCAGGGGGAGTGGGAGAGGGAGAAGCAGGCTTCCCGCTGAGCAGGGAGACCGATGCAGGGCTCGATCCCAGGACCCTGGGATCATGACCTGAGCTGAAGGCAGATGCTTAACGACTGAGCCACCCACGTGCCCCGTAGCAAAGATTTTAAAGAAACTATCATAAAAGTGCTTCACTAGCAATTATGAACACATGAAACTAATGAAGAAATAGAAAGCCTAAGAAAAGAAATAGAAGATGTAAAGAAAGACTAGAAATTTTAGAAGTAAAAAAATACAAGTGAAATTATAAAAAACTGGATTAGTGGGCTCAGCAGCAGAATGGAGAAGGCAAACAATCAATGAAATTGAAGGCAGAGTAAGAGAAATTACCCAATCTGAACAATAGAGAGAAAATAGTCTGGGAGGAAAAAAAAATGAGCAGAATCTCAGGGACATGTGGGACTATAATAAATGCTCAAACATTAGTGTTTCTTCCACATCCCTCATCCTGGATATGAGAGGGTAGGGGGAGGAGTCCTAGAAAAGAGAAGAAAGAGGGTAGGGTTGAAAAAGTCTTCAAAGAAATAATGACTAAAAATTTCTCAAATTTGGCAAAACTTACAGGCTCAAGAAAACTAAATAAACCCTACACAGGATGAACCCAAAGTAATCCATGTCAAGACACATCATAGTCAAACTTTTTACCAGCAGTCAGAGAGAAATGATGCATTACCTATAAGGGGAAACAATTAGAATGACAGCAAATTTCTTATTAGAAGCCCTAGAGGACAAAGGAAGGTGGCACAATTTTTCAAGTGCTGAATAAAAGAATTGTCAGCCCAGAATTCTATAGCCAGCAAAACCATCTTTGAAGAAGAAGAAGAAATTGGGAAACCTGGGTGGCTCGGTCCGTTAAGCGTCTGACCAGCTCAAGTCATGATCTTAGGGTCCTGCCCTTCCCCCTGCTCATGTGCATGTGTGTGCACGCGTGCTCTCTCTCTCTCAAAGAAATAAAATCTTAAAAAAAGAAAAGAATAAGAAGAAATCAAGACATTCTCAGATGAAGGAAACCTAGAGGAATTCACTACCAGCAGACTTACCCTAAAAGAATGGCTAAAGTAAATTCTCTAAATAAAAAGGAAATGATAAAAGAATCTTGGAACATCAGGAAGGAAGAATATGGTAAGAGCAAAAATATTGGAAACTGTCATAGATTTTCCTTCTCCTCTTGAGTATTTATTTTTTTTAAGATTTTTTATTTATTTATTTGAGAGAGAGAGAGAATGAGAGATAGAGAGCATGAGAGGGAAGAGGGTCGGAGGGAGAAGCAGACTCCCTGCCGAGCAGGGAGCCCGATGCGGGACTCGATCCCGGACTCCAGGATCATGACCTGAGCCGAAGTCAGTCGCTTAACCAACTGAGCCACCCAGGCGCCCTCCTCTTGAGTATTTAAAATTATGTTTGACAGTTGAAGAAAAATTATAACACCATCTAATGTGGTTCTCAATGAATATAGAGAAAATATTTAAGACAATTATAAATGGGAGGGCAAAGGGACATAAAGGGAGGTAACACTTCTATACTTTACCTAGTAAAATGTCAGCACCAGTAGATATTGAATACACACACACACACACACACACACACACACACACACACACACCTTACATTACATATTACATTGTATGGTAATATATAGTAATACTTAGAGCAACTACTGAAAAGACCATACAAAGAGATAACACTAAAAAGCGTCATAGATAAACCAAAATGGAATCCTAAAAAATATTCAAGTAACCTACAGGAAAAAGGAATACAGAGATGAAAAACAGAAAGAATAAACAGAAAACAAAAAGTAAAGTGGTAGGTTTAAATGTTAACATATCAGTAATTACATTAAGTGTAAGTGGTCTAAATACACCAATTAAAAGACAGACCAGGAGAGTAATTTTAAAAATGACTTAAGTGCATACAGTCCATTAGAAACTCACTTTAAATATGATGATATATGTAGGTTGAGAGTATAAAGATGGCAAAAATATATACACCATGCAAACATTAACCAAAATAAAGTAGTAGAAGAAGCTATGGAAATACCAAATAAGTCAACTTCAGAGTAAAGGAAATTCAGAGGGACAGAAAGGAACATTATAGAATGATAAAAGTGTCAATCCGCCAAGAGGAAGACATAACAAACCTAAATGTGTCAGCACCAAGTGGTTTGGGTTCTACAGTGTATTATCTAGGGATGTGTAATAAATTATCCCAAAACTTAGTAGTTTAAAACAATAATGAACATTTACTATCTTCTATGGATCAGAAATCCAGAGCAGCTTAGCTGGGCAGTTCTGACTTGGAGTCTTTCATAACATTGGGTCAAGATGTTGGACAGGGCTGCAGTCATCTGAAGGCTTGAATGGGGCTGGTGAATCCACTTCCGAGGTGGCTCACTCACATGTATGACAAGTTGGTGCTGGTTGTTAGAAAGAGGCCTCAGGGGGTGCCTGGGTGGCTCAGTCGGTTAAGTGACTGCCTTCGGCTCAGGTCATGATCCCGAGGTCCTGGGATCGAGCCCCGCATCGGGCTCCTTGCTCTGCGGGGAGCCTGCTTCTCCCTCTCCTCCCCACTTGTGCTCTCTCTCACTATCTCTGTCTCTCTCTCTCTCAAACAAATAAATGAAATCTAAAAAGAAAAAAAATTTAGGGCACCTGGGTAGCTCAGCTGGTTGGGCGACTGCCTTTGGCTCAGGTCATGATCCTGGAGTCCTGGGATCGAGTCCCGCATCGGGCTCCCTGCTCAGCAGGGAGTCTCCTTCTCCCTCTGACCCTCCCCCCCTCATGCTCTCTCTATCTTATTCTCTCTCTCAAATAAATGAATAAAATCTTTAAAAAAAAAAAAGAAAAAAGAAAAAGAAAAAAAATTAAAAAAAAAAAAAGAAAGAGGCCTCAGTTTCTCTCCATAAGCTGCTTGAATGTCCTCATGACATGGCAACTGGCTTCCCTCAGAAGAGGATGTATTTGAAAAGGAAGTCACAATACCCTTTATGTACCAACCCCTAGCCACCTCCTTTGGACCATCATTGCTTCCTTCCTACTTCCAGGCATCTTCTAGATTTTAGGCTGGCTCCTACTCTCTCCCAGTGTTCCATATGGGACAGCCACGTTCTGTGAGGAACACAGAGCTGCCCTGTGTCTGTTTTTACCTCTGCATCTCGAAGTTAAGTATGATTTTGAACCTGAGCGCCTTCTTCACCAGGGAGGAGTTTGGGGAGGTATATAATGTCTCTGAGAAATGCCATAGGTCAGCTTCAGAGTGTTCCCATTGTGGAAGGCCACGTTACCAAGCCCCTGGTCCAGGCACCTGGGGGAGCAGGGGCTCCTCACGCCAGCCCCCTGAGCTAACAGAGTCTGACCAGCTGTCCACCCTAGGAGCTACCGCTTCCTCAGAAGCCTGCCGAATGAAATCGCTATGTTCACAGTGCGTGCCTTCATGCACCTGATTCTCGTATCATTATCCTCATTTCTAGAGGAAAACTGCCACCCTGCGAGGCACAGAATCCTGCCTGGGGCTCTGGCACTAAAAACCACACAGCACATCTCCTCCCCTCCCAGCAGCCATCACTGACTAGCCTCTTTTTTTTTTTCAAGATTTTATTTATTTCTTTGACAGAGAGAGACACAGTGAGAGAGGGAACGCAAGCAGGGGGAGTGGGAGAGGGAGAAGCAGGCTTCCCGCTGAGCAGGGAACCCGATGCGGGGCTCGATCCCAGGACGCTGGGAACATGACCTGAGCCGAAGGCAGACGATTAACGACTGAGCCACCCAGGTGCTCCCATCACTGGCCATCCTAAGCGTGTTTTCCCAACTGGTTTGTGTTCACTTTACTCACAAGGAGGGTCTTCCAGGAGGCAAACGTGGGGGGATTCTGAAGTGTGGTCTGAGTTGTGTCTGCGCCTGAAAGCCTTTTCTCCAGTAACTTCCTCCTCTGCTGAGTGCTGGAGGGGCCTGAGGGGTTAATCATCACCTGCCAAAGGTGACCTTGAGATCCACACCCCTAAAAGCTTCCTCAAAACAGGATGCCTCCTCTCTTGCCTTTTCACTGCATTAACCACACACCATCAGGTTTGAGGGAAAAAGAGAGGCCGGTTTGCGGAAAGTTCCCTTTTCAAAGGACACTTGGTGACAAGGAGGGGACAGAAGCACCTTACAGAAGTAAGATTTGCAACAATCGGGAAGTACAGGGCAGGAGCCAATGTTTCCATAAACCAAATACTCTCTGGTAAGGAAGAATGGGACAGTCTGGATTATAGGTAACATGTTTAAAAAGGAGTTTGCTGCAAAAAGTTAGTTGTTACTATTTCCATATCTTCCCTGTATCCAGAAAAGCTTTCTGTGTCCACCAAAATTCTTAAACCAGGTGGGCTTTTCATAGTGATTGGTCCTCAGAGTTTGTACCCAGTGCTGGGCACGGCCCTCTGTTCTCCTGAGGGCTCTCTGGGGGTCTAGAGACAGAGTCTGGATATCAAAAAGAAAAACATTTGCTGCTGGGCCCAATGGCTCAGGAAGATGAGCTGGCTTTTTGGAGAATTCTCACTTGAAGTCCCCAAATCTTAAAAGCTGGCACATTTAAAGATTTGTTTATTTATTCTAGAGAGAGAGAGACTGGGGAGAGGGGCAGAGGGAGAGACTCTCCAAGCAGACTCCCCACTGAGCGCAGAGCCCGACCAGGTGGGGCTCGATCCCACGGCCCAGGAGATCATAACCTGAGCCGAAACAAAGAGTCGGACGCTCAACTGACTGAGCCACCCAGGTGCCCCAAAAGCTGGTGCATTTAAACTCACAAACTCCAAGGGCTTAGGAGCCTCTGCTCACTTGTAAAATACAGGAAGAGAACAAAAATACAAATTTCATGAAAACATTTTTTTTCGTGGCATGGCTGTGTTGGTAGCCACAGATAACTAACTGCCAGGACATGTCCTGCCTTGGGGGGGAAACAGGGAGCTGATCCCATTAAGGACGCTTAATCCCCTACAGACCAGCTTTTGACCTCGGGGGCTCGGGAGCTAGACAGTCAGGCTCATTAATAGGGAGACATCGGAATAAAACCAGCTTCAAGATTAACCTGAGGTTAGAATGTGACTTTGACGCTTGATCTGCCTGCACATAGACTTTGGAGGTGGGTTAGGGATCGTGTAGCAAACAGTGGGGGCTGTAGCCGTAGCAGCCGACACGCAGCTCCACAGCGCCCTCTCCTGGCCATCCTGAAAGGAATCCTCCTCCATTTGTGCGGCTCTATCCAGGGACTGCTGAAAAACTGGCTCTCTGGGGGCTGCGATGAAGGGAGCCTGATTTGCAGCCTTTGCTGATTTCCATGGTCTAAATACTCCCACCATGGCCAATTTCAAGCTACCAACAGTTTAACAGCTGGGTGGCCAAGTTCCTGAATATTTAACACTGGGTACTCGGGAGCCCGTTCTCACCAGCCCCAGCACACCACCCCGGATACGAAATAGACAAACTGATCCATGTGTTTCTCATCCAGCCTTCCCGGGATATAGTCACTCCCTCATTCAACATTCATGCAGTCCCACAAATGTCTACTGAATACTGTATTCATTTTCCCTTTCTTCACTGAAGTAGAGTTGACATACAGTATTATATTCGTTTTAAGTGTGCAAGAGCGTGATTCCACGTGTGTATACATCACGCAGTGCTCACCACGATAAGTCTAGCTACCATCTGTCACCATTCAACGTTATTACAATATTATTGGCTATATTCCCTAGGCTGTACTTTACATCCCCATGACTTACTTATTTTATAACTGGAATTTTTGACCCCTTCATCCCCCTCACCTGTTTTGCTGTGTCTGTTTCTATTGCTGCTGCAACAAATGGGCCACAAATATAACTGTTTAAGACGATACTCCTTTAGCTACCAGCTCACAGTGCTGCTGGTCAAAAATCCAGCTGTGGCATGGTTGGATTCCCTGCGCAGGGTCTCACCCCGCTAAAATCAAGGTATCAGCAGGGCTGAGGTTCCCATGTGGGGCTAGAGGTCTTCTTCCAAGCTCGCTGGGTTTTGGCAGAATTTGCTTCCTTCTCTTGCTTTCCATGTGGCTTCCTCTCAAGGGACCCAGCAATAGAGGGTGGAGAATTTTCTTGCTTCTGATTTGTCCGACTTCCCCCTCTGCCACGTCTCTCTCTCTCTGACTCTCTCTCTTCTTCTGGGTTTAAGGGCTCATGTGATTCCTCTGGGCCCTTTCAGAGAATCCAGGATAATCTCCCAATTTTAAATTCCGGAATTTTAATTCCATCTGCCAAGTCCCTTTTGCCATTCATGGGTGTGCCACCAGGGGGCGAAAGTCGTGGGGGCCAAAATTCTGCCTACAGGTGCCTATCATGTATTAAGCACTCTTCTTAGCGTTTGGGAAACTTCCATGAACGAGACAGACAAAATACCCTGCCTTCACGGAGCTTACATTCTAACTAGGGGTATAAAAACACTTCAGGCTTTCAGCCACATATACATATGCTCTCTCATAGTTCAGATTTCTTTTCGTTTGGTGTTAATTGAAGTTCTGCCTCTACCACCCCCCCCTTTTTTTTCCTAACCAGGGAGGCCCAAGAATTTGTGGAGAAGTACGAAGGAGTCTTGGGAAAGGGGAAAGGCAAGCGACTGTATGCCTATAGGATGCTGGTGGCTAAGGTGGGTGGTGCAGAGGCAGCAAGCCAAACCCTCGGAAGGGCTTGCTCAGCCTCTGAACCCAGGTGACCATCACAGGCACCTGCCCAGGCTCTCCATTTCTGTTCAGCTCCCCCAGAATCCTCAGTGTGAGGTCCAGCCAACCAGCTGATTTGTCCAGGAATAGAAACTGTCTCCTGTCAATTTCTCTACATTTATCTGCGAGGACTTCAGTGTATCTGAGATTCGTTTCTTCTCCAGTGAAGAACTGTAAACTCACAAAACTGATGAGGTTAAAGCACTGAGATCTTATTTCTCAAGCTCCAAACCCAGACACATTGTTTGATAAATCGTCCATTTTTATATAACACCTGGATAGTTTTTTCATGTATTCTTTGTTCATTGGTGCATTTGAGTTTTATCTTTTTCTTGGGGGACGTTTGGATATTTCATATTCTTCCAAAAACCCATTTACTCCATTAAGATCTTCATATGTATTACCAAAAACTTGAAGATGGTGGTCCCATAATTTTTGGAATTACTTTCTGTATATGTTGGGTTTGGGTCTTTTTTATTCCTAATACTATTTTTTTTCTCCTTTTTTCAGTTTTTTTGCCTGATGACTATCCATGGGTCATTTTATTAATTTTATCTAGAAACTATTTACCACTTAACTGCATGCTTACATCTTCTTTTTCTCCAACTGAGGAACGTGCTCTTCAAATATACCTTCAATAAATAATTCTGTTTAGCAAATAGTTCTAGCTTCTTCCCTAGGAAAAGGATGGCTGTCAATCCTGTCTGTGTTTGCCTTCCTTCGTTGTTTTAAATTCTTTGTTTTCTCTCTTTGCATTCTCAGAAATTTCTCAGTTTTATTCCCAGTATCATTGAATCCATTTTCTTCTGTTTCAATTATAGTCTTTATTACATCTAATGCTTATTTTCCTTCGATTACTGAGCTCTTAGCTACCTTATAATCCTTCCACACTTCACTTACATTCTTTTTAAAATCCCAAATTATCTTTTACTTAGAAACCCTATTTCTTGTATCCCAGTAAGAATAGGGAATCATTTCTCAAAATTAGTTATGTAGCCTACGTGCTTTTCAAAAATTGCAGAGTCTTGTCCCCTTTTCCTTGTTCTGCGATACTATTTCTCAGACCTCACTGGGTGTCTCAGTCATTCAGATCTGGATTTCATTCACAGAATGCGTAGCTTGCCCGCGTCTTGTTCACCCACTATCTGAAATCCTTTTTCTTTTCTTTTTTTTAAAGATTTTATTTATTTATTTGAGAGAGTGAGAGAATGAGAGATAGAGAGCACGAGAGGGAAGAGGGTCAGAGGGAGAAGCAGACTCCCCGCCGAGCAGGGAGCCCGATGCGGGACCCGATCCCGGGACTCCAGGATCATGACCTGAGCCGAAGGCAGTCGCTTAACCAACTGAGCCACCCAGGCGCCCTGAAATCCTTTTTCTATATAGAGCTGGAGACCAAGACAACTTGCACATTTAACAACCCAGTCCCAGGACTGCAGCTACCATCTCACGTGGCTCTGAGGAAGGGAGCTGGGGTCTTCTTCTGGCTACACTCCATCCCAGTTTTCTGATTCTCTAAACCACTGAAGGATAAGAGCTTCAATGCTGAGCTTCTCCGAGACTTTCTTGACCTCTGCCCCACCTCCAGGGCATCACTTTTCAGGCCAAGATGCCCACAGCCTCGAGGGGCTGTCAGATGGTTGCCAAGTGATCGACTAACTGGCAGGCTGTCCCCAGGGGCCCCCTTTGACAATGTTCATTATCCCTCTTGGCCCTCGTTCTTGCAAGTCTATATTCTGTACTGATTTTATCAGCACGCTGACAGGGGATCCATCCCTCAGGGGAAGACTCATATTAATAAAGCTTCTGAGACTGATAGGTAAAACCAGGTGCTGGATTATTAATTTACAAGGAGAAATAACCATGAGAGAACTGGAAATGTGAGGAGTTCACATCAGCTGCACCTTTTATTTTTGATAGTAGAATTACTTTATGTGGGTAGCTAGACCATAATCCCAATTCCAATCGGTTAACTTGCAACCACAAATCACTACCATAGAAACCAAAATACTCACAGCCCAGGTGATAGGCAATGCTTTCTTTATAGACAGACTTACATAGAAAACCAAATAAGCCACCAAAAATGAATTTTGAGCGTGGAATCAGAGCTAGGGAAGGTAGATAAAGCAGTGGGACTGGAATGCCTGATGCCCGCCATCTGTTAATTTCCACACCCCTTCCTGTTTGAGGGATAGCTTTGCTATTGTTATCCACCAGGCTCCTCTTCTCTACTGCACCTCTGACCACAGTCCTTTTCGACAGGTGCCTTCCTTCCTTGTATAGCAATCATCCCATCAGGATACGTTCAAAGCCTGCAGGTCTGGAAACGTATCTGATCCCTTCAGATAAATTTTCCTTTTGAGCCTTTAGTGAATTTACACGGGAAACCTCACTTCCTTCATGAGCAAGTTCTTAGACCTTTGTAGTAATAGAAACTGATCTTAGGATCTTCTCCCCACTACCTCTTTGTCCGCTGTTTTCTATGAGTTTTTTTATTTAAGTTCCAAATGGATGTATTTCCAAGGAGTAGGGTTTTTGGAGAGCAACCCCCTTGAGATTGACAAATTTTCACCCAATCAGCAGACAGACAGCTACTCAGGTTTCCAACTGGTACAAACTCTGAGTGTTGGAGCTGGGAAGGGACCAAGGAAAAAAGCAAAATGCCTTCCTAACTCCTTTCAGAAAAACAAAAACAAGAACAAGAACAAAAAAAACAGGCTGTTCTCACCAGGAGAAGAATGGAAGCCATGGGCTGAGGTTCTACCAATTCCAACACTGCTGGGCTTGAGCAACAATTCCTATCAGATTTAGGCACTTGGCTGTCTGCCAAATGTGGATGTGAGAGTTGTGAGATTTCTTTCCCCCCTTGAATGTTTGAGATTAAAAAAAAAAAGTTGCATCAGAGGTTGCTAACCCAATTTGATCCCCCAAGCCAAAAGTATATACAGAATTCCTAAGTTCATATATACACCGTCCAAACGTGAAATTTTATCAGCACTACAGACAAACACAAGGCATTATGCTGTGCTGGCTTCTCTCTCACCCTGCTCCTGACTTTGGTGTTGACACGTCAGCAACAACATGTCCCTCCCGTGTGTCCCTCCAGGCCCCAAGGCAACATGTTAGTGAACTGAGTATATTACCTGTTTAATTTCAGAAGTGGGTCAAGTTTAAGAGAGACTTTGATAATTTCAAGACTCAATGTATACCCTGGGAAATGAAGATCAAGGACATTGAAAGTGAGTATTTTGGCGTAGCTGTGTTTAGCTGGTTTACTAAAGAGTTTTCCAAGGGCTTGGATTGTGTCCTTGACCCGCTGATCAGATTATTTCACAGGTCCTGTGGTGTTAGAAAACAGAATGGGCTTTGAGCTAGTCAGGCCAAGATTTAAATCGTGTTTCTTCATTTTCTGATTGCGGGAACATAGGTAGATTGGTTAGCCCCACACAGCCTCAGGTTATTTATCTGGACTATCCGTTCCACACACTGATGTGCAAACTGAATCCATCACACTCACAAAGTGCTTGGTCGTGCTACCTTCCTCCACCCACAACATGTAAACCCTGCTGCGTTTTCTTATGCCAGGTCACTTTGGTTCTTCTGTGGCATCATATTTCATCTTTCTCCGATGGATGTATGGAGTTAACCTCGTCCTTTTTGGCTTAATATTTGGTCTAGTTATCATCCCAGAGGTAAGAAAGAGCTTCCTAGATCTTTAGCTAGTGTTGAGGCTTATCATGACCACCATCCTCATTTACATTAATCAAATACTCTCTGTTTTACAAAGAATTAGTCATTCATTTTAAGTTCTCTACTCCTATCCATTGCCCAGATAGTTCAGGGCAAAGAATGGAACCAAAATAATTGTGTTCCTTTTTTTTCCCCCTTTTTTTCGGAGTGTTCAGCTTTTTTGAGGGCATGGGAGTCTAGAGGGGAGCCCTGGGTGAATGGGGATAAGGCCTGGAATCAGCCTGGAAGGGCAGTGGCCCAATGGGCAGCCAGGGATAGCGTTTCCATGACCTGGGTTTTCCTGAAAGTGGGACTCTCAGCTCCACCCCACCCAAAGCCTTTGGGCCCAGACATGGCAGCATGGCAGGGATGATTGCAGTAGGGTTTGCCTTCATGCTCAGCATGGCCCCCTGACATCAGAGTCTTTCCACATTTCTCACACTTCCCAAAAGGCTGATGCCAGTTCTTCCCCAGAGAGGTCACCTGCTCAGCCATGCAGCCTGGTGGCCCACGCAGGGTCTCAGGTGGCCCCTGTGCCCCATGGGTGGGGAGGGGCACCTCCAATCCCCTAGGCCAATCCAGCCAAACAGGAGGGGGGGGGGTGCTCAAAATATTTGTGTTTCTAAATTAAGAAATGGATCCTACATTTTTCTATCTTTTGTTTTACTTTAAGATCAGTGGAGAATTAACATCTTAGTAAGTTTTTTTCTTTACCCTGAAAAAAGGAAGAAATAGAATGCATTGTATCATAATTTATTTTTTTTAAGAACCCTGGATTTAGGGACGCCTCGGTGGCTCAGTCGGTTAAGCATCTGCCTTCAGCTCAGGTCATGATCCCAGGGTCCCGGGATCGAGCCCCACGTCGGGCTCCCTGCTCAGCAGGGAGTCTGCTTCTCCCTCTGCCTTTGTGCTCTGTCTCTCTCTCAAATAAATAAATAAAATCTTTAAAAAAAGAACCTTGTATTTAAATAGTATTCCTCACTATTCCCCCAGATATAATCTTATTACGGATGTAGGTGCATCCCTACCTCTAGATGAGTAATTGAGAGACAGAAAAGGAATAAGCAAGCAACTTGTGCAAAGTCACACAGTAAGTTTGTAGTGAATGAGATCGCAGGTCTCCAGAGTATTGGCCTGGGATCTTTTCCAAGGGAAATCTGACAAATTAGAAGATTTCTGTGAGGAACACCATCAAGCATTACAGGACCAAAATACAACTGAATACACAGGAGGATGTATTCTTGGAAGGGAAAACTTAATATCTTAAAAAAAAGAAGTCAATCCTTCCTAAATCAATATGTAAACTTCACACAATTCTGATTTTTTTTAGAATTAAGGATGCAAATACAGGCATATGTATTAGGTTATTAATAACAGAACTATGTACATGTGAAGAACTAGCAATATTCTAATGTCCAACAACAGGTGATTTGTTAAGTAAATTTATGATAGATATATGGGAATAAATATTTTGAAGTCATTTTTTTTTGAGACATACCATAGGCCATAAAGAATTGGTCATAAAATTCTATTAAGCTAAATAACCAGACTAAAATATATATAAAACTCAGAAACAACCGTAAGGAAACATATGAATATATAACAGTCATTATCTTTGGGATATGGAGGTGATAGGGAATTTTTTTTAAGATTTATTTACTATTTATTTATTTGAGAGAGAGCACAGCAGGAGGGGCAGAGGGATAGGGAGAGAGAATCTCAAGCAGACTCTGTGATGAGCGCAGAGCTGGATTTGGGGCTCCATCTCATGGCCCTGAGATCCCGACCTGAGCCAAAACCAAGAGTCAGATGCTTGACTGACTGTGCCACCCAGACACTCAAATGATGGGGAATTTTTCAAATGTTCTTCTGTACTTTTTCACATTTTCTACAATGAGTATGTGATCGTTCTAAAACCAGGAAAGTGATTAATGTTATCTAAAGAAGAAAGGAGGTATTTCCTGCTCTGAGAAGGGAAATGTTTCACCCAGTATATGAATGTCTCCGTGTGTTCGTATTTTCTGCATGCTTCATCTTGTCCTCTCCCTACACAAGGTACTGATGGGCGTGCCCTATGGGAGTATTCCCAGAAAGACAGTGCCTCGGGCTGAGGAAGAGAAAGCCATGGACTTTTCTGTCCTTTGGGATTTTGAGGTACCATCCCCAACATGCCAATGCACTTCTATCATGTGATTGTAAGACCTAAAGTTTGCATGGATAAGTGTGAAATATTGCATTTAGTCATTGGAAAACCAGTAGCACTTAACTCAAATGGGGTCCCCATATGCCAAATGAGCTAGCCAACCACGTCCTCCTAAGTCCCCTTCATGGGTCCTTTCTGCAGCCACACACTGTTCCCTTCCCTCTACCAGATCCATGTAAGTGATCCTATGGAAGGTTTTCTCTCCTCATACCCACATGAAGACCCCAAGGCTATCACCAGTTCCGCCATTCCCAAGCTTCACATGGCATCCTCAACTGAATATCCTACCTGCTCCTCAAATTCAACATCTACCCAGTCAACCCACATTGCGTTTTCCCATCTTTATTGGAACTACCCCATTCACCCAATCATTCAAGTGTGAAACCTGAAAGTCATCCTACACTTCTCCCTCTTCCTCACTACCACCCCCCCACACACACAACCAATCAACCACTAACTCTATCTTGATTCAGTCCCCCTTTCTCTATCCCTCTTGCCTCTTCTTTGAATCATGTCCCCACCGTACCGGGACCATGTCAGAATCTTCTACTTCTGCTTCCTGCTTAGACTTGGCTCCTAAAAATCTTCATTCCCTCTGATGCCAGAGTGATCTTTCTGAAAAGCAAACCTGCCCCATCGCTTCCCTACCTCAGATATTAATTTATTCCCATTCCCAAATGGAACAAAATCCAGTGTTTTAAATCAGGTTTAAGAAAGAACTGTTCACCGCCTGGCTGCTCCCTCCCTCTCCAGCTCCATTTCTGTCTCAGACCTCATACTTTAAGTTCCAATATTTATCAAGTTTGGGGGAAGTCCCTGAATGCATCACATACCAGTGCCCCACTGCTTTTGCTCAGGACACAGCTTGGAACACCCCTCCCTCCTTCTGAGTCTCCTCACCCCTATGCCTTTGTGGGGCTCGGTCTGCAGCTCCAAGGAGTTCCCGAGGCTGGGAAGCCTGGCTGTGATGGTTCAGGCAACAGGTCATTGCTGCTGCCATCCTTCATGCTCAGGTTCAAGTTCAGGTCAGGTTCATACTTCTCAGGTATGTGTGGAAGTGAGTTGGAGTATTTTTCCAAGTCATTTGGAATAAGGGTGTTCCAAATAACTACTACACCTCTATACTACTAAGTATTATATATACTACTACTGTGTGCTACCACTAAGGATTTCTTTTATTTTTATTTTGCTCAAGTACCCCAGTGGAAACATCCTATCTGCCCAAAACAAACTGAATTTATTCAACAATAATCCTCTGTTTTGTTGTTGTTGTTGTTGTTGTTACCAGTGGTAAATTTTTTTTCTTTTTTTAAATGTGTTTTTTTAAAAATAATCTCTTGTGTAAAGTAACATCTGTCAGAATTCTCTACTGCAAAGTTAGTATTTTTCTCTTTTCAATTACTCAGTATTTGGGGGAGTGCAGTGGATTTTAATGTAACAAGGTATGAAAAGTTTATTATGTGCTTCAGGTTCCACATTACAACTAATAGGGGATGACTATTTATTATTGAGTTTAGGTATATCAAAGAAGAAACAGCCTCAAGTATATGAAAAGACTATTAAGATTTGCCTCCCCTTTCCAACTACATATCTGTGTGAGGCCAGAATAATCCCGTTTTACCTTCAGCAAAGACGTAAAAGAAATGCTAAAATTCTAAGCTAATATTACACCTGAAAAGTGTACTGATTATACCTAAAGCCAATTATACCTAAAAATCAAAACGAAACAAAACTTGAGGTTCAGATTAGGCTGTAAGCCTTGTAAACGTATTGTTTTCTTTGTAAGTTTTGTACTGAGAAATCTCACAGGCTCCTGCCTACTTCCAGAGTGTTACAGTAAGACCCTGGAAATGTGAGAGGGAAAGAATTTGGAGCTCTTTGTGCATGTGTGCGCGCGCGCGCGCACACACACACCTTTACCCTTAATTGTATCCGTAATGTTAGCAACACTCTCCTTCTCGTTCTGTATCTGTATGCATTCTATATAATGGAGAATAAAGAGAATGAAGGAGAGACACGGAGACATCGATAGACTCTGGAGCAACTGGGGGAAGTTAAAGGAAGAACAAGGACACCCAGAATTCTTCCTTTCACCCCTCAGACTCCCACTAAACCCCTGAGAAAGAAATCCCAGGTAGAATGAACGTGTCTGATGACCATCTGTGCTAAGCTTACAAACCCAGAGCATTTGGACCTGTCCCACAGGGTTACATCAAATATTCTGCTCTCTTCTATGGCTACTACAACAACCAGAGGACTATCGGGTGGCTGAGGTACAGGTTGCCCATGGCGTACTTTATGGTGGGGGTCAGCGTGTTCGGCTATAGCTTGATGATTGTCATTAGATCGTAAGTATGACCAACTCTTTTACAGGCTTTTCATTTTCTTCACACAAACAGGCCAGTCTGTGCCTCTTTACCTTCCTCTGGGGATTTAGAGAGAAAACAAGGAGACATATAAAGCAGATATGGATTGTCATATGTGATATAAAAGACATAAACAGGGTAATACGGGAAGTTTTGGGAAATGGGATAGAAACATCTTTACATGATGCTGAGAACTGCCAGTCACACTGTAAGTCTGGGGCACAGCATTTTACACAAAGAAAGAGCATGTGCAAAGGCCCTGAGGCAGCAAATACCCTAGGTGAGTTCCAAAACCTGTCAAAAGGCCAGTGTGGTTTGAGAGTGAGCAGGTACCTGGTAAGGTAAGGCTGGAGAAGCCTTCAAAGTCTGTTTTTGCTTTCCCCAGAGCTCAGCTTCCTCAGAAAAACTCTTCTGCTCCTCTTTAACTCTAGCTTGCATGTAAAAAATGCAAAGGAACATATGTGGTGTGATTAACCATGGTGTTCCTCTCTGGCCCCAACTCTACCTGTCTCTGTGGTCAGAAACGGCCTTTTAATATGTCTGTGTCTCTTAATTTCTATCCTCTGAAGAAAAACTTTGGCCCATGAATTGCCTTCTTCTAAGCCAGGGGACCCCAATCAGCAAAGGCTGGTGCAGGGTGAGGAGGCACTGCTCCTGCACAAACCTGACTACCAGGGCCCACCCCCCCTTCAGCAGGGCCATATGAGGTCATTCCTCCCAGAAGAGCACAGGTAGCTGTGTCTGCAGGAGAGGAGTAGAGCAGGGATTAGAAACTCCAAAAAGGCAGGGTGTGGGCTTAGCATGGCTTTCTGTCACATCATCTCAGGGGGAAATGCTACTGTTTGCGAGGGACTGCCCAGCACATGATCGTCACCGCTAGATAATGGGTGGCTGCCCAGCCAGATCTATCAGGGGAAATAGGCTTGCTTTTATTCTTAGCCCTCATGCTGTTGCAATGTTCCCTCTTATTATCCCAGATAAGTATAGGGATACAGAAGGTTTCCCTGATGAACCAAAAATCTGAGTCAACTAAGCCCATGGAATAGCAAATCCCAAAAGCCAACACATGAGATAGAGAGGCACAAACTCTCCTGTACACATGTTGTATCTGATAGAGGACCTGCTTGGAATTCTGATTCCCACAGCAAGGATGAGGATAGGTAGGATAAAATGGGTGGGTAATGAGGCAGGTCCAAGGGACTGTCAACCAAGTTTGCTTAAGAGAAGGATGTACATGTCACTGGTTGCAGTAACAACTACCTCAAGGCTTGTTGGATTTTATATCAGAAAATAAGTATCTTTTCTGTTCAAGAAAATAGGTGAATTAGAAGGGGTTGTTCCTGCTTGAGAATAGAGTCCCCATAAAGGGTTCTCAAACAACATTGGCAGATGAGTCAAGCCACCAGAAAACAAATGTCAGGATAGAAAACATGGCCCAGTGGTTCATTGTCCAGATGATATCATGCGTGCTTGCTGTGGACTCTGATCTGGGTTGGAAGGCACCCTGGCTATCATTAGTTCAATTCGAATCATCTTGGCTCTTTCTCTTCACTGGATGCCTGCTACCTGTGCCCCAGACCAGCTGAGGCCAAGGTTCCCTTGGGCTAACAGCAGTGGTATGCACCCTACAGGATGGCCAGCAATACCCAGGGCAGGGCAAGTGACGGGGAGAGTGCTAACTTCACATTCAGCTTCAAGATGTTCACCAGCTGGGATTACCTGATTGGGAATTCAGAGACGGCTGACAACAAATACGCCTCCATCACCACCAGCTTCAAGGTAGGCACCCCAGGGTAGTTCCCACGTCCTGGGGGAACGTTGGGTCCCTCTGCTCATGAGGAGACTTCACCTAATGAGCATGGGGCATGGTAAATAATATCCCCAAGTAATTTGTGGAAAGAGCTTTACCACCAGAGGTGTGATCCTAGCTCTCAAGCCTTCAGGAAAGAATGCTCATGGCTGTTACCCACCATCTGTTTCCTAATATGGTGGAGAATCATGGATGCTGGGACCTGGTCCTGACTGTTTCCTCGTGGAACTCTTTTCTGCCAGAGAACCTGGAAGGACTCATTTGGGGCTGCGGTTCTCAACCTTTGATGCATGTTTGAATCACCTAAGCATCTTTAAATATCTTTTGGGCCCAAACCCCCAGACATTCTGGTATAATTGGTCAGGGCCTGGGGGATTCCTGGCATTGAATTCTTTAAAAGCTCCCTGAGTGATTAGAAATCCCAGAAAGAGTTGAGGACCCTGGTTTGGGTGGGGGGGGGGGGGCGTCAATTAAACCTGCAGCAATTCCCTACTTAATTATCTCATTAATTTGGTCATGAAAGATATGTGAAGTGGCCTACACATCTCTATTTTATAAAATAAAAGCAAACCTAAGGGTAAACAAATGAATGAAGGCAGAAACTAATATGCTGAAGCACAGCACACACCTCCATGTCTGTAAAAACCATCCAGAGTTCTCGATAGTTCAGTATTTCTCCTGTCTGATCAGTCAGACTTTCTTTCCACCAGGACCTGCCGAAGGTCAGATTTACAACACACTTAATAGTCTTTTCTTCTTCCTTCTGTTCTCTTTTGGCCCTTCCTGGTAACTACCCACTCACCAATGCCTACAAATGGCAGGTACACCCACCAGGAGCAGATCCTGGGCTCCGCAGCTCACTACATGGGTTTCATGAGCCTACAGTCCTGACAGCTTGACAGTAGGTAGCGCAGGGAGCTGACTGGGCTCTCCTCCCTTCTCCTGCTCCCAGTAATGGGGCCGGGGGGTGGGGGCCCACTGGCAGAGCATCCAAGGGCAGGAGAGGGGTCAAAGGGGCTTTGCCTCTTCCTCCAGGCCTACCCAAGAGAGACCAAAAAAAGGTCATTGTCTATGAAACACTTTGAACATCTGGCAAGGTGAAGGCTTTTTCTCTGAGTCTATTAAAACCAGAGATAATAACCTTATATAACAGGGCACATATGAAAACTGCATGAGCTAGTGTATATTAACTGCTTGATAAATTAGTTAAACCTGGACCTGAATACAGTAACTCTTCATTGATTAGAAAAGTCTCCTTCCAGGTACTTTGGTAATCAGGAGACATCATTTACTGTCTTGGGTCTGCCACATACTATTTCTGTCTTCATAGAGAGTTACTGATGCAGGATGAAAAGTTTATAATAAAAAATCTAGGGGTGACTGGGTGGCTCAGTTGGTTAAGTATCTGACTCCTGATCTCAGCTCAGATTTTGATCTCAGGTCATGAGTCCAAGCCCTGCATTGGCCTCCAAGCTGGAAATGAAGCCTACTTAAAAAACAAACAAACAAACAAACAACAACAACAAATATATATATATATGACTATTGTATTTTTATATACAACAGCAAACAACTAGAAAATAATTTTAATCCTATTTACGATAAAATTACATAAATTACATAAAATTCTTAGGCATAGAGTTAACAACAACAACAAATATACAAGACTGCTACACCAAAAAATATAAGGCATTTCTGAAAAAAATTAAGGAACCCTAGATAAATGGAGATATACCATGTTCATGGATTAGACAGAGATCAACAAATTATGTCCCAGGGGCAAATCCAGCCTGCTGCCTATTTTTGGAAATAAGATTTTATTGAAACAAAACCGTGCCTATTTATTTCCATATTGTCAGTAATTGCTTTCATGTACTATGGCATAGCTGAGTAGTTGTGAAAGAGACCACATGGCTTGCAAAGCCAAAACTATTTACTATATGGCTCTTTAAAAAAAAAAAAGAATTTATTTATTTGAGAGAGAGAGAGAGAGAGAGAGAGCAAGTTGGGGGAGGAAGAGGGACATGCAGACTCTGCATTGAACCTGGAGGCCTACTCAGGACTCAATCTCACAACCCTGAGGTCATGACCCAAGCCAAAATCAAGAATCTGACGCTCAACTGACTGAGCCACCCAGGTGCCCCTACTATATGGCTCTTAATAGAAAATGTTTGCTGGCCCCCGGATTAGAAGACTCAGTATGGTTAACATTTCATTTAATCTATTTGATCTATAGTTTTAAAACAATCCCAGTCAGACAGTTGCTGAGATCTCTCTGGGCCATAGTACCTATGACATGGGTAATAATAGAAAATACTCCATTGGTTTGTTACTGGGATTAGGAGGGATGATGCAAAGCAAGTGTTTAGCACCACATCTGGCAGACGCTTAATGACTGAGGCACTCGGGCGCCCCAACAAGATATATCTTCTTAAAATAATACTTGCGGTGCCTGGGTGGCTCAGTCAGTTGAGCATCAGACTCTTGATTTTGGGTCAGGACATGATCTTGGGGTCATGGGATCAGGCCTCTCATTGGGCCCCATGTGGGGCTCCGTGCTGGGTGCAGAGTCCGCTTGAGATTCTCTCTCTCCCTCTCCCTCAGCCCCTCCCCACCTCTTGTGTGCTCTTGCTCTCTCTCTAAAAACAGATAAAAAAGGGCGCCTGGGTGGCTCAGTTGGTTAAGCGACTGCCTTCGGCTCAGGTCATGATCCTGGAGTCCTGGGATCGAGTCCTGCATCGGGCTCCCCGCTCCGCGGGGAGTCTGCTTCTCCCTCTGACCCTCTTCCCTCTCGTGCTCTCTATCTCTCATTCTCTCTCTCTCAAATAAATAAATAAAATCTTTAAAAAAATAAAATAAAAAATAAATAAAAACAGATAAATAAATCTTAAAAAAAAAAGAGAAAAGAAAATAATTCCCGATAAGGCAAGAGTGCTCTGCACTACCTCCTCTGTATTATTTCATTTATGAAAATATAGTAAGTAGTCATCTCAGGAAGCCAACAATGATGGTTCCCATTGGTTCCTGGCCTGTCATTATTCACATCTTATTTCCACACATTAAGGAATCAATAGTGGATGAACAAGAGAGTAACAAAGAAGAAAATATCCATCTGACAAGATTTCTCCGGGTCCTGGCCAACTTTCTTATCATCTGCTGTTTGTGTGGAAGTGGGTACCTCATTTACTTTGTGGTGAAGCGATCCCAGGAATTCTCCAAAATGCAAAATGTCAGCTGGTATGAAAGAAATGAGGTAAAAAGGACATCTCTGTAGAAGTGAATACTGAGGGCAAACATGGAATTTATACTGGTTCCTATGCAACTCAGCTGAATTATTGAAAATCTGAATTATAGGACATGTTTTAAAAAGTGAAATTACATCCCTTTCCAGTTAAGTTTGAACAGAGTCACCTCTTATTAGGCTTTTATATGTTGTCAAGGCTGGGTTATAATTAGCATGTCAGTCAACTGAATAGTAAGTTGTCTTAGCACCCACTATTAAAAATGTGATCCTTTCTTCACAGCTCTACAGTGCCATACATCATAAATCAAGTATCTGTTAACGTGTGAGTGTGATTCTGGGCTCTCTATTCTATCCCATTGGTTTATTTATCTGTTCCTGCACTAAAAAATACACTGATAAACTATGGCTTTGAAGTATGTCTTGATATGTGGTAGAGTGAGTTCTCTTATCAAGATCCACAATAAAACTCATTAAAGTTTCATTGTGATTATATTGAATCCATAAATCTCTTGGGAATTTAATATCTTTGTAGTAGTTGGCAAAATGGCTACAAGTTCTTCCCCTTCTTATAATCCTATATTTCTTTGCAATATGATTTTCTAGCTCCTCTCATGAAGAGGTAGAATCTATTTCCCCACCGTTGGAATCCAGCTAGTTTAACCATGTGAGTTGCTTTAGCAATGAGACAGTAGCAACCATGATATAAGCAGACTTGAAAAATGCTTGTGTATTGGAACTTGCCCTCTTGGAAACCCTGAGACCTTCACCATGTGAACAGTTCCAGGCTAGCCTGTTGAATGATGAGAGACACATGGCTCAGTTATCTCATCACTCTACATGATAGCCAGTCAACTACCAGACATATGAATGAAGCCATCAACCATCAGTTGACCATAGATAGATGAATGAATCCACGTGAGGCCAGCAAAAGAACCACCTACCTAAGCCCAGAGAAAAAATAACGGACCCACGGAATCATGAGCTAAATAAATTAAATAAGAAAATCTATCTTTTCCCATGAAGCAAAAAAGGATAGAAAAAGAAATGTGCAACTAGAAGGACAGATGGCAAACACAAAATCAGATAGAATTAATGTCAGTGATTACAATAAATGTAAATGGATTAAAGCTACAGTTTAAAAGCAATAATAGGGGCGCCTGTGTGGCACAGTTGGTTAAGCGTCTGCCTTCAGCTCAGGTCATGAGCCCAGGGTCCTGGGATCAAGCCCCACATCAGGCTCCTTGCTCAGCAGGGATCTTCTTCTCCCTCTCCCTCTGTGCTCTCTCTTTCACTCTCACTCTCTAGTAAATAAATAAAATCTTTTAAAAAATAAAGGCAATAATAATCACAATGAATTTTTTTAAGCTACACGCTATTTACAATTAACTTATCTAAAACATCGGGTCACCGAACTAATAGGGGGATACAAAAGATGCCTGAGATGGATTCTGCCCTTAAGTGGATTGCAGTTTCCTTAGGAAGCAGACTTGACAAGAATAAACCAAAGCACAAACAGCAGTGTGCAGGAATAGTGATCAACTAAGATGTTTTGGGTTACAGAGGTGTGGCAGGTGGAGAGTTCTATGTGAGCTGGAAAGGCAGGGGGATTTTGTGGCAAAGGCAGGAATTAGGCAATGCATTATACAAACATGTGAGGAAGGGCAGTGATGGATGTGGTGCAGTGATGGCTCTCCAGGTATGAAGCACTGCATGAACAGGTGTGAAAGTGATGAGAAGCCAAGCCAACAGTCAGTGTGATAGAGTATACGGGAGTCAGAAGCAGCCCAGAAGAATTGACCTACCTGCACTTTGGTCAGCAGTTCAAGGATTTACTCCCCACTAAATGAGCAGTTTTAGTTACAAAAAAAAAGTTCTACCATGATCAGTTTCAGTTATACGAGTCAGGATTCTCCCAAAATTGGAGCCAAAATTTAGTGCTTACCAGGCTCTGGCCTAGTAGACTTAGTCCACGATCTCTTCTGACTCTCACAACAAGAACTGTCATTCCCACTTTACACATGAAGAAACAAGAAACTCAGAGAAGTTATATAACTTTTCCTAAGTTACAAAGCTAGTAAGTGATAGAGCTGGGGCTCGAACCCAGAGAATTGACACCAGATGCCATACTCGTTACCATATCCCTCTGCTGTTAGTTCCCTTCTGTGATCTCAGCTTCCTGTCTTCCATGTTCCTGAGATAAGAGCTACCACAGTGACTTTTGTGACTGCCCAGCTCATGACTTTTACAGAACACAAAACACTGTTCCATATGTTAACTCATTTATTTCTCAAAGAAAATTTGCTATTTTGGGGTGCCTGGGTGGCTCAATTGATTAAGCATCTGCCTTCAGCTCAGGTCATGATCCCAGGGTCCTGGGATCCAGCCCCGCGTCGGGCTCCCTGCTCAGCCAGGAGCCTGCTTCTCTCTCTGCCCCTCTCCCCCCCTTGTTCTCTGTGTGTGTGTGTGTGTGTGTGTGTGTGTGTGTGTGTGTGTGTGTCTGAAATAAATAAATTAAATTAAAAAAAGAAAATTTTCTATTTTTATCAATACTAATAGCAACAATCATGATGGCAACCAGTCACAGAGTTATGATGTGTGGGACATATGCTGACTGCTCCAGGCATATTGGTGCCTTAGCCAAGGTAACACAGCAAGTTGTGGAGACCTGAGAGCATCTCCAGAGGCAGAGGAGGAGTCAACAAGGAGATGGAGATGCATGGCCCTGGGGAGTACAGAGATGGTGGTGAAGCAAGTAATATTGATGACACGAGTAATCCAGGCTTTCCTGATTTCTCAGGTAGAAATTGTGATGTCCCTGCTTGGTATGTTTTGCCCCCCTTTGTTTGAAACCATTGCTGCCCTGGAGAATTATCACCCACGCGTTGGACTGAAGTGGCAGCTGGGACGCATCTTTGCACTCTTCCTGGGGAACCTCTACACGTTTCTCTTGGCCCTGATGGATGATGTTCACCTCAAGGTAAAGACCACAAACTCCTCCAATCCCTGGTGCCCACGAAATTTCCTTTTTCAACTGTAATTTCCTTATGGATAATTCCAATTAACTAAAGAAATTTTGGAAAATTGAGAAAAGTACAGTGAAGAAAAAGATATATCCCCAGAATCCTATGAGCCAAAGACAACCACTGTTAATATTTTGCTACAGGTCTTTACTGTCTTTTTTCCTTAGGTAGTCTTTTTTACATCATATACATGTCATTTGGTACCCTTAATATTTTATCTGCAGCCTCTCCTATATTGCATCATAGCTGCCATAAATGTTTACCAGACAAGTAAGTGTCCATTGACATGATATGTCATGGTTGACCCAACCTTCCATCACTGGCCCTAAACGGTTATGGAGCACCCACTATGTTAGGCCCTGAGGGTACAGCAGACAGCAAGACACAGTCCTGTTCCAAGGGTATTCCCATCTAGGCTGGGAGACACACTCATTCAATACAGCATGCTGTGGCATGTGCTTCATGGGGGGCAAGCTCAGGGAAGCATGGCAGTCCATAGGAGGGACTCCATATTTCCTCTGCCCAACCTGGGGAGTCTTACCAGACATTGGAAAAAGCAGAGGGAACAGCTGGTGCAAACAAGGAACTGCAGGATGCCAAAGATTGGAGTGGTGGGAAAAGGGGGGACATGAACCTAAGGGAAGGGTCAGATGATGATGATCCTCTTCCCCACCCCTTCCTCCTCATTATTTAGCTGTATGAACTTTTACCTGAGTTTAACAGAAAACTGTTGGAAGATTCTGAGCATGGAAGTCACTTGCCTACCCCTCCACCTTCATCTCTTGGTTTTCCTCCTACCCCAGGGAGCTGTTCTACTCTCCTGAGCCTCACATTTCCTCCATGGGACAGAATTTTCTCTTGCCTATCTCTCCACGCTTCTCCCCATGTTTGTCTCGTTGACTAACCCTCCCTGAGGTTTTGTCTCAGATGTCACTGCCTCCAGGAAGTTCTCTGTGGCCCCATAGTCTGATGTGGATTTCCTTGGTCCCCAGAGAGTATTTCCCATAGCTCTTATTTTATAATTGTCTGTTCATCTCTGTCACCTCCTAGACTGTGAACTTTCTGAGGGAAGCCTGTCTCTCTTTTTCACTCTTGTGTCATCACTACCTTACCTGCCCAGAATAGACCCTGAAAACTACTACTCTCAAAAGAAGAATGAGGGGCGCCTGGGTGGCTCAGCCGGTTGAGCGTCTTCCTTCGGTTCAGGTCATGATCCTGGGGTCCTGGGATCAAGCCCTGCATCGGGGTCCCTGCTCAGCAGGGAGCCTGCTTCTCCCTCTCCCTCTACCCGCCATTCTGCCTACTTGTGCTCTCTATCTCTCTGTCAAATAAATAAATAAATAAATAAATAAATAAATAAATAAATAAAATCTTTAAAAAAGAAGAAGAAGAATGAATGAATGACTAGAAGATGGTTGGATGGATGGATGGATGGATGGATGGACAGACAGATAATAACTCAGAAAAGAACTTCATGGAAAACACCCAAGGACATCAGCCAAATACCCCCCTCTCTTGTATAGACTGAAAGGCTGGGGAGGGCATTTCTGTAGAGACTGCTAAGGGGTAAGGCAGAAGCTATGTGGTAGAATGGTGGCATATTCTGGCTTTAATTGTTGTTCCCATGGAAACAGTTGAACCATCCCTGGCTCCTTCCAACCCCACATCTCCATCTTCCATTCTAGCTTTCTAATGAAGAGACTATAAAGAACATCACTCACTGGACACTGTTTAACTATTACAACTCCTCGGGTTGGAACGAGAGTGTCCCCCGGCCACCCCTGCACCCTGCAGATGTGCCCCGGGGTTCTTGCTGGGAGACAGCCGTGGGCATTGTGAGTAGTTATGCTCTCCTGCAAAAGTGATCTCTGTTCTCAGTTCTTTGTTGTTTCTTTTGTGATGTTTCTATTTTTAAGCCACCAAAATGTCAAGCCAGTATTTCTTAGGAAACATCTACCTTTTCTCTTTCCCATTTTTTTTCAGCATCCCACATATTTTTCCACGTGCTCCATTCATCAGTCTAATACCACTTGGATTCATTTAGAGTCTTACTGCAAAATTCACTGAAAGCCTGAGTTTCTCCACCTCGAAATAAGGAATAAATACTCCTAAAAATTGGATGCAGGATTTGTGTGTATATATGCATCTGTGCATTTTTGTAAAGAGAATTAATGGTTTTCATTAGTCTCAGAAATTAACAACTACCATTTCTCCTTATGCACTGTCACCATTATTCCCGTAGCTTGCATAGTATGGACTTCAAAGGCTAGTGTTCTTTGCCTTCCTAGGCAGAAACTTGAAGAATTCTCGGGTAACACAGGGATCAGCTGCCTTCTCTTCCTCAACTCCATCTCCTGCACAGGGTTTTCTTTCATATGCCACCACACTGAGATGCAGAGTTTATTACTTCTTCATGAGTTCCCTGAAGAACCCAATCACATAGAGCACTAGACAGCAGTGTTTTTAACTGAGGATGGTGAAGTACAATGAAGGAAGAGATTTACATCACACAGTCCATCAAACCCTGCCTATAAATCCACCAGCAGATATTTTCCTGTGGCAGAGTGTCCTTCTCCCGGGGTCCTGGGGGCCTTTTCTCCCCAGTTCCTCCATGGAGGGCTCAGACTCACCATTTCTTGTCCCCTCCAGTCCACATTCCCCCATACTCTTGAAATCCTCCTCTTCATTAAGGTACAAAGCAAACCGGCTTCCCTAACTCCTGCATTTCGAAAGCCATCACAGGGTATAAGAGAGAGAGAGTCTTCAAGTCAATAAAACCCACCCTCCTTAGAAGGCAAAAGAGAGTTCATTACCTACGTGCTTCCTTTGGAATATTCCACAATAGGATTTCTCATTTCCTATCTCACGCCCTTGAAAGGCGTCTCTCTTGCTCTCCCCCCGAATGCCCATCACCGTTCCCAACACTGATTAAAGCTTGTCTCTTTCTAACTTGTCAGTAATGATGGGTTTGAGCTGTTATGTCCTGCTCACCTGTGTCCTCCACCACCTCCACCCCAGGCCCCAGAGCAACACCTTACACAGAAGTAGAGACCTGATACACGTTGACTTGTCTGTTACTTAGGAGCATTAACTTGAATTCTTATTGAAGGATAATCCTGAAAACTCAACAGCCGTTCATCCAGCAAATATTCATTAATCATCTTGAAGGATGCAGAAATGAATAAAGCAGACCCTGGGCCCTCTAGGTACTCCAAGGCTATTTGATAGATGTCGTAAACGTTGTGATGATCCCTGGTAGATCTTTTCCATTTTTTTAATGAATAAATTATATACACTCTATAAAGCAGAGAAAAACTTTGCTTTTGGCTCTTCCACCATGTGCCTCATGAAAAAACCTGCACTATTATCTCTGTATAACAAGCTAAAATTCCAATTAGCAGGAGATAAAGAATGCTGGCTCTTGTCCCCAGGGACGATGGTTAGATTCAGTCTTAGCTAGGGGCAGCTACATTTCAGAGGAAGTGGAGGAAGCAAGGAGGGAGCCTTCAGATACCCTCTCTGTGCAATCGTGCTGATAACCCTACGTTGGGCATTGCCAATGTGCCAGGCAATTTGCATGCATAATCACTAAGCTTCCCAACAACCCTGCAAGGTTGATATCATTATCAGCTTTGAGAGGCCAGAGACTATTCCAAAAGCAATATGATTTGTAACTTGTAAGGCTGGGACCTAAAAATAAGCATTTTCCAAAGCCTGGGTCCTTTTTCTGCACCACCTCTCTGCCACCAAGAACCAGCAGGTCACAGAGAAGATTCGGGTGGGTGGGGAAGGCTTTGTATGGCTGCAGTCAACTGGGAGAAGTGGACAAGGTTTGACCCTGACCATGCCCTTTTCCTGTGCTCCCCTTGCAGGAATTCATGAGGCTGACAGTGTCTGACATGCTGGTAACGTACATCACCATCCTGCTGGGGGACTTCCTACGGGCTTGTTTTGTCCGGTTCATGAACTACTGCTGGTGCTGGGACCTGGAGGCTGGATTTGTAGGTCACGGTTTCATGAACATCCCGCAGAGGGGCATCGCAACCATCCTATCTGATATAGTCAGATGCATTCCTGGGCGTTCATTTGGATAATTGATGTCACTCTCTGCTCTGCAAAGTAGTGAAGCATTTCCTCTGTATTTCCTTTCAGTGTCCTATTTGCCTTCCTAGAAGAAAACTCCACTTTTTCCCCATGTAATTAACAATGTGACCTTCCTCTCTGGGAAATGGAGGCATTGGTTCTTGAGAAAGGTAGTTCACATACTTCGGTGCTAAGCAGACGGTAGTAGAGAAATGCCAAAGTGGCATCAACTTTCATTAGGGAAGGCAAAGAGCACCATCCTTTGGAGTCCACACTGAGCAAATGATAAGAAAGGTAACCGAAGTGGATAAGGCGAAATGGTCGTTCTTTTTTTTTTTTTTAAGATTTTATTTATTTATTTGAGAGAGACCGTGAGAGCGAGCACGAATGGTGGGGGCAGGGAGCCTGACTTGTGGCTCAATCCCAGGACCCTGAGATCACCACCTGAGCCGAAGGCAGATGCTTAACCGACTGAGCCACCCAGGTGCCCTAGAAATGATAGTTCTTAATTTTTGAAATTGTAATGAAATCCCGGGGTGAGAGAGGGCAGTGTGGATGTGAATGTTTCAGAAAGTCTTGGAAGAAACCAAGAACACAGTAACCATTGGTGCTGTCTTCTGGATTATGCTTTGAGAAACCTCTTTGGACTTATTCCCTCCACCTGGGATACTCTTCTCCCCCCTCCACCCCCCACCCCCGACCTGGGAAACTGCTCATTCTGAATGTGTTTCATTTCCTCTCTGTGGTGGCCTTCTGTGATATGGCAGAATGTCTGGTCTCATCTGTCCTGTGTGTGTCTCTTCCACAACATCTCACTCCCTGACCCTATTAGTCACTGTTGTTTGGGGGGTTGGGAGGCACTTCCCCTTAACTGAGCTCCATATCTTGTTTACCTGTGTCATCTTCATCATGGCCTGCAGTAGGGTAGCTGACCTAGGTAAGGGCTCCAGTACAGGATTCTGTCATATTTTTTTTTCCTTTTAGTCACCAGCCACAATTTTACATGAGCCTACTCACCTCCTCCTCACAGTGAGGAAAACTTCACAATCTCGTCTGAGAACAAGGGTGAATGAACCTCATGCTCAAAGAGGATGCCATCTTTAATAGGACGACAAGAAACTGCTAAGATGTCATTGCCCTCAACTTAATTTATAAGTTCAACAAGATCCCCAAATATTACTAAAGTTCATTCTAAAAATAAACATATGCAAATAGCCAGGAAAAATTGTAAGACAGCAAAATGAAAGGGACTGGACCTACCATTATATTAAAATATATTATGAAGCTATAATAATCAAAACCGGTACTAGGGAATAGCCAAAGTTATGAATGGAACAGAATAGAAAATCCAGAAATACAATCTACATGAAATAATCTATGAGGAAATTTAGTTTAAGATAAAGGCAGTCTTTCAACCCAGTGGGAAAGGAAGGATTATATAACAAAGGGTGGAGACAACTGGTTGACCACTGGGGGAGGGACTATATCTCTCACCCATTTCACCTAAATACACAAATTGTAGGTAAATCAAAGTTTTCATCACCGAAAAATGAATCAAAAAATGAAATCATAAATTTCTAAAATAAAGCATATATAAAGTTACAATCTTGGGATAAGGACATTTTTTCTAACCAGGACACAAAACCCAGCAGATGAAACATTTTAAAAAATATTTTTAAATGTTAAATTTTTAAATTCCCAAGACTTGGGGCACCTGAGTGGCTCACTGTTTGGGCATCTGCCTTTGGCTCAGGTCATGGTCCCGGGGTCCTGGGATCGAGCCCCGCTTCTCCCTCTCCCACTCCCCCTGCTTGTGTTCCCTCTCTTGCTGTGTCTCTCTCTGTCAAATAAACAAATAAAATCTTTAAAAAATAAACAAATAAGAAACAGAACCCTGAAGCCAAGATTTGTCTCAGGTCACTAGAGCAGGCTCTTTGGGCTAGAGTGGCCCTGGCTTAGCCAGTTGGCTGGGAATGGGGGCTGGCCAACGTCTAACAACTTCCTTTCTCTTTGTCTGCCTCCCCCCTGCAGCCCTCGTATGCTGAGTTTGATATTAGTGGAAATGTACTCGGTTTGATCTTCAACCAAGGAATGATCTGGTGAGCTATGCATTTTGTCTGGGGACCACCTCACTGGGGGAGTCAGAAAACTGGAATCCCAGGCTTGGCCTCCCAACTAGCTGGGGAAAGTGGCTGGACAAATCCTCAGGCCTCTCCGCACTGCCTCCTTTCAGATGACAAATAGAAGGCAGGACGAGATGAGAACCAGGACCATATCCGGCCCACCCATGTGCTACCACAGACAGAGAGGAAAGGAGGGGGACAGAGGAAGATAGAAGGGGAGTGAGAAGGAGGAAGGAAAAAAGGAAAAAGTAGAGAAGGGAGGAAGGAGGAGGAAAAAGGGAGAGAGGGAGGAGAAGTAGAAGAGGAAAGGAAAGAAAGAGGAAGGAGGGAGAAAATAGGAAGGAGAGGAGGAGGAGAGGAGCCAAGGGGCTCCCTCCTCTGAGGCGGGGGTTAGATGAAAAGGCTGCGTAATATCAGCCAAAGGCTTTTAAGAGGCTGAGGGCTCACTGCAAGCCAGCGTCCCATTCCCTTCACTTAAGAACTTCAGATACTTTTCTGAGCAGCACTGCTATTTTAGGGGGACCACGGAGAAAGAGACAGGAGGTCAAATAATTTGCCAAGTGCCCCGTGAACCCAAGCTAGTGGTGCTTGCCTCAGAACCCCAGCTAGTGGTGCTTGGAGGTCTCCCTCTCCTGAGGAATGGGTGGCTATGGCTTGCGATAAATGTCCTGCTTAAATGGGAGACCCCTGCCCTCAGGACCTGCAGGGAAAGCAGCGAGGCCTCATGCTGCTAACCCATCGATCCCATTTCCTCCTGTCATCCTTCCCTGGCCTCTCTTGCTGTGGGGCCAACTGGGTGTGCGGTTTCTACCCTTCCAGGATGGGCTCCTTCTATGCTCCAGGACTGGTAGGCATCAATGTGCTGCGCCTGCTGACCTCCATGTACTTCCAGTGCTGGGCAGTGATGAGCAGCAACGTCCCCCACGAACGCATGTTCAAAGCCTCCCGATCCAACAACTTCTACATGGGCCTCCTATTGCTGGTGCTCTTCCTCAGCCTCCTGCCGGTGGCCTACACCATCATGTCCCTCCCGCCCTCCTTCGACTGCGGGCCATTCAGGTGCACAGTCTCGGTTGCATGGGAGCAGCTCCTCTCCCAGAGCGCTGGCTCAGAAGTCCTCTCCTAGTGTTACACCAACCTGCAAAAGGCCATGGAGCTCTGGGCAAATCATCAGAGCCTTTCAGTGGCGTTTTCTGCAAGGATGGAAATGTTATATCGCTGCCTGATCCAGAATGTTAGCCCCCAGCCATGTGTGGCTCTTGAACACTTGAAATGAGGACCAAGAAACTGAATTTCTTTATTTCATTATAATTCACTTTAATGTAAATAACCACCCATGGCTGATGGCTACCATATTGGACAGTGCAGCTCTGAACTTTTAACATGTGAATAATCTACTGCCCTGGATTACCTTACCATGGGATGAGTAACGGGGCGGGGCGGGGGGAGATACTCTGCAGATGAAATAACCATACATTTATCAGTGCCATTCACATGGGAAGCAGCGACTGAGACTCTTGACTGGGTCCCCATGCTCTGCAGGGCATTTGTCAGCACTGTTGGTTCAGGGTATAAGTCAGACTAGTTTAGGATACTGGGCATTGTATAAAGAATGTATAAATAATGATGTAAGAAGGTATACTGAAAAATAATATGCATCTGCTGCTCTCTTTCCCAGCATGACACCCTCTGGAAACAAAGCCATCTCTCTACTCTATAAGAAGGAGTTCTGTGGTTCGAGCAGTTTGGAACATGCTGCCCCTTTTATCTGCCACCTTCTCACTTAGAAATGCTCAAGGCACACTATTAATGGATCGGAAGACTTGTACAATAAGATAATGTGTGCAAGCCAGCATTTCCATCCTTCTTCATCACAGACTCTTTCTTCATGTAACGTGCATCCAGGGCCGGGAGTGGGGTGAGGTTGGTGAGGCATCGACTCTGAGTTTGCATGACCCTACGAATGAGTAGCTCCTTCCACATTGTGCATCCCAGGGCCTCACCTAGCTCACTGTAGTCCCAGCTCTGTGCCTACTGTCATGGATCAGCACATGGGGAAATGCTGATCTGGTACTTTCCTGTGTAGAAGGGACTTACCTAGATAAAGCCCTGTGGTGGGTGCCCCCCAGCAAGTGCCGTCGTGCTTGGAGACATTAGTGAAGTGCTCATGGCAGAGTGAGATCTGGCTGCACAGGGGTTCAGATGGAAGGAACAGGGTGGGGGTGGGGGGGCTAGATCTAGAGGAGAAGAATATGCTGAGCTGTAGAAGGCGTGGGACGCCAGGCTGAAGGGAGAGCCACATGTTAGAAATGGTGGAAGCCTCTCTTGACTCCTTCCTAAGCAAGGTTTGGAGGGCTGAGCTCTAGGTACAAATGCCAGGGCCCCTTTGCTCAGGCTGCCTACCTGCCCCCAGACATGAGCGGGCCTAAGCCATGCCTGGCCCTTGCCATCTGCCCCACCCTTGCTGCATCTCTACCCCGAGAGGCCCTGACAGCCTACAGCCAGAGAGCAGGGAAAGGAACCTGAAAACAGAACTCAAAAGGAAACATGGCTGCCATCGCTTTCCTGTCACCCTTCTGATCAAAACTCACCAACAGCTGTTCTCTCTTACTTGCTTCAGGTGTTTTCTCAAAGGTCACCTTCTCAATGAGACCTTACCTGGAGAACTTAACTAAAATGTCACACACACATACACACACACACACACACACACACACACACACACTTCTTATCATTGTTTCTGCTTATTTTTTTTTAAGATTTTATTTATTTATTTGCGAGAGAGAGAGCACATGAGAAGGGGGAGGGTCAGAGGGAGAAGCAGTCTCCCCGCCGAGCAGGGAGCCCGATGCGGGACTCGATCCAGGGACTCCAGGATCATGACCCGAGCTGAAGGCAGCCGCTCAACCAACTGAGCCACCCAGGTGCCCCATATTGCATCTCCGTATCAACATCTAGAATGTCAGGCCTTTTGCTTATTTATCGTGTTTGTTGTCTGTCTCCTTCACCAGGACATAAGGTCCATGAGGGTGTGATTTTTGCTTCCTTTCTCACTGCTTTATACCCAGTGTCCAGAAGAGACCACTTGGTTTATGGTCAGTGCTCAAACTAGATCCTTCACATTGCAAAAATTCACTTTTACGGGGAGGGACTTAGGGTTTCAACCAGATCCAGACAGACATCAATGAATGAGATGGGCAACATTGCATAACATAGAGCTTTCATAACTAAAGTTTCACTGAGGCACAGCCACACCCATTTGCTTACATATAATCTATGGTTGCTTTCTCACTACAACAGCATAATGGAGTCGTTCCAACAGAGACCATCTGGTTCCCAAAGCCCAAAATCTTTATTATGAGCTCTTTCCAGAAAAAAATCCTCAACCCCCTGACTCAGAGCATAGACTCTAGAGTCAGCTCGGTCCTTTGCCAGCTGGGTCATCTCGAGAAGTTACTTAACTCCCTATACCACAAGTTAATTGCCTATAACATGGAAATAATTGTAGTGCCTCCGTCATAGTGTTGTTATGAGGATTTAGTGTATTAGTTGCAAAGTACTTAAAGGAGAGCGCTAATTTCCATGGTAAGGCATATATATGAGTTTGTGAACCTGAGCCCTGCCCAAGCTGGGAGTAGCTGGTACTCATAACAAGGCTATGAGGTGGGAAGCATTATCTACATCAGGGCTCAACTACCTTTTTTTGGCAAGAGCCTGATGGCAAATATTTTCGGCTTTGGGAATCAGGAGAAAAAAATCAAGAATATTAGGTAAATACTTATATAATTAGAGAAACAAACGGCCACAAAGTTTTTATTATTTTTTAAAGATTTTGTTTATTTACTTGACAGAGAGAGAGACAGTGAGAGAGGGAACACAAGCAGGGGGAGTGGGAGAGGGAGAAGCAGGCTTCCCACTAAGCAGGGAGCCCGATGCGGGGCTCGATCCCAGGAACCTGGGATCAGGACCTGAGCCGAAGGCAGACATTTAACGACTGAGCCACCCAGGCACCCCCAAAGTTTTTATTATTGACAAAATTCAAGATATGATAATAGAGTATCATTTTTTGTAATATAGGTCTACCGGTGAAAAGAATGGAGTTCTTTGGGGGAAGGCGGTGATAATATCTCATATAACAGGGGCTCAAAGTTACTGTTTCCTGCCATCAAACATCAGTTTTACTGCTCAGAATGCCACCTTTGCTGCCTGGGTCCATCATTGTACCATTGTACCATGACAACACATCTTCTACCCTAGAAGAAAAATTCCCATAAAACTTTACTACTGCTAAGTCATTGAACTGCTGTGCAGTAGGGCAAGTCAGAATCCTTAGCTTCCATTTCTGACAAAATGTACAGATTGGAAAATGATTAACTTATGAGAGCAAATGAAATTCACCATTGACACTATTGACTGCAATTGCACGTGATAGATTCAAATATTTTCCGCAAATTACCCACTGATGAATAAGATAGTGAATTACCATCGTCTGTCCACACCTAAAATTTCACAAGCTTTGTAAATCTGTCCAGCTAAGCCTTCTTCTGCCCTATGTACATTTTGACCATTGTCAACTGTAGCACATCATAGCAGAGCCACTTCACTTCAGTTGTACCGAATTCCATTCCATTCAGTTGTACTGAATTAATGTATTCTCAACTTCTTTGAGAAAATTTCACCCATATTTGTTCCACATGGTATAGTCATAATAATCAGTTCTTCAGTCACTTCAAACTTGGCATTAACTCCCCAAATAAACAACTGAGCAGCATCAGTAACATCTACTGACTCATCAAGAGCCAAGGAAAACCACTTGACATCATTTGCCTCTCTTTGAATACAGCATTGTTCTCAATGTCCGCAACTCTTCAAGCAGCTGCTTTTACTGGAAATTCTCCAAGTCTAAAGCAAGTTTATTTTCTCCGGATACATTTCTTTGGATCCTGCAATCAAACACAATTTAATTACTTCACCACTGGTCAGTGAGGAACATCATTTTGGAAAGTGGAGGAAAGGGGAGTCCTTGCTATATAGAGAACAGAAAGCTTAGCTGAATGATGTCCTACAGGTGTATGGAAATCCGAATCTGTAAATAATGAACTTGGATGTTTGGCTAAGGAGATTTCTAAGCAAAGTTTTGAAGGTGCAACCTGGTTTCTTCCTGCTGCCTATACTAAAATGTGAGAGGAAAGAGACAAATTGAGAAAAGAGCTGATAAGCCAAAAGGGACCAGATCTTGATGATTTGGGAAATTCTCAGCCTGTCCAGGTTGCAAAAGACACTAAAAACAGATTTACTGTTAGGAAAGCATGTTCCAAAGAAAAAACCAAGGGGCAGGCTGGGCAACTTTTTGCTAGTGCCTCTGAAGGATCAAAAAACCTGCATATTCATTCACACAGAGGATTTTCTTAAGCTTGTGACTGTGATCCTCTCAACCATCTCAGCAGAAGGCAAACATAGAGATAGAATTCTCCAGGAAAGATCTGTGAGGGACCCTCTTGTCTAATGGACTGAATTCCCATGACATACATGGAAGACCCACCAGGTATTTAAGAATGTCATATGAGCAGTAACACTGCCAACTTTTACTGTAATGGCTGACCCACCATTGTATTTTGGGAGTAAATAACTTGTTTTCTAGTCTCATGAGTCCACAGAGAGAGAAGAATTTTGCCCCAAGATGGATCATACTCAGAGTCTCATCTATACGTGATTTGGATAGTGAGATTTGGGACTTTTGCACTGACGATATTTAGATGAGATTTTGGACTGTGGGTTGATGCTCTAATGGGTTGCAACTTTGGGGGATGTAGGGATGGTGGTGAATGTATTTTGCAGGTGGGATGAATGTGAATCTTCAAGGACCAGAGAGCATATGGTGATGGGCTGAATAATGGCTCTTGAAGATATTTGCATCCTAATCCCTGGAACCTGTGGACGTTATTTTATACAGCAAAAGGGCCTTTGCCAATGTGATTAAGTTAAGGATCTTGAGATGGAGAGATTATCCTGGACTATCCCGGTGAGCCCTAAATCACAAGTGTCCTTATAAGAGGGAGGCACAGGGAGATTTGACTACAGGAAAACAGAAAGTGATGTGACCATGGAAGGAGAGAGAGATTTGAAGATTCTAGCTACCAGCTTTGAAGATGGAGGAAGGGGCCATGAGCCAAGGAATGCCAGGAATAAAGTGCTAGATGCTGAAAAAAAGGAAGGAAACAGATTCTCCCCTAGAACCTCCCTCTGAGGGGGGTGCAGCCCTGTCAACACCTTGGTGTCAGCCCAGTGAAACACGTCAGACTATAAGAGAACAAATTTGTGTTGTTTGAACTCACCTGTGTGGCAATTTGTTATAACACCCCCTGGAAACTAATACATCATCTAATACATCATGATTCAAGGACAAAATAACCCACACTTAACGGTGACTTAAAAGCATAACATGTGAAATTCACTTTTCTTGTTTTTACATGACAAGTCGGCACTGATAAGAATAAAAAAAGAATTAATGAAATGTCATAATATGGTGATAAGCGTGGCACTTAGAAGCGCTAAGCATTGAGATGGCCACAAATGGTCTCTAACACAACTATTTCTTGTCGGCCCCTAGAGCACAAAAGCAACCACAGACCATATATAAATAAATAAGCATTGCTGTGTTCCAACAATATTTTACTTAGCGACACTAAAGTTTGAATTTCCTACTTCAATTTTTATATATCTCAAAATATTCTTCTTCTTTTTTTTTTCCCCCAACCATTAAAATACATAGAAACCATTCTTCATTTTCAGGCCATAGGAAAACAAGTCGCAAGCCAAATCTGGCCCATGAGCCATTATTTGCCAATCCTTGATCAACACTTTACAGAAGAGAAGAATGTAGCTTCTGGCTGCCACATTTTGGAGGGCACTTATCATTTGATGGCCCCATACACAAGGTTTTATATAAATTTGTATCTCCGCCCTCTAAACAATCCTCTGAGGCAAATACAATTATTACCCTTATAATACCGTATTATACTATATTATACAGATGAGGAAACTGGGGCAGAGAAATTTTCAGTATCTTGGCCAAAGATATCAAAGCTCTGCAACACTGTCCAATAGAATTTTCTTTGTGATGAAAAAAAAATTCCATATCTACTCTTCGAAAATAGTAGCTACTAGTCCCATGACTACTGAGCTCTTGAAATGTGAGACTAAAAAAACTGAATTTGTAATTTTACTTAATTTTTTAAATCAATTTTTAAAATTTTTAATAGCTACACTGGACAATACAGCTCTAATGGGGAGAGCGAGGGAACGGAGAGAAACAGGCAGAAAGAAAATAAGTAAATTATCCAGGGTGTCCCACAGCTAATAAATGAAGAAGCAAGGATTTGAACCAGGAATTTCAAGCCCTAAAGTCCATTTCTTGGCCCTGAAGCCACTAACCAAAGCCAGCAGGGGACCATAGTCTCTGGGCAGGCATTTGTGGAAGTCGGTTTGCATAATGGTTCTTGGGTATTTGAAGAAAATCAAAATTGCCCTTGCGACCTGTCCAGGACCCTGTCCTAGGTGATCTAATCTCCTGAAACTATCATCTGAAGACGAATTGTAGGTATTTCTGAGCGGCCCCGTGAGGTTGTCTCCCACATAAGCCTCTGGAGAACTCTTTTCTTCCCCGGGGGCCCAGAGGGAGCTCCATGTTGATCTTACAACCACCGGGCAGGCAATTTTCTCCCAGGAGAGTAGAGGAGAAAACCCATTTTCATCTTGCTGAGGAAGGGGCCAGACCCAGGAGACAGATAGATGTAGGCTGAGAAGTTCTGAGGTACCAAGGACATGACGCTGGCCAATCCCGGGGGGCTGACCAGCTCTAAGACAGAGCCAAATGGCAGCCCCTCGTGGGGCATGTTTTATGTGCAGTTCCTTTGGAGCAGAGCTTTGGTTCTTCCAGGAAAGCAGTGGTGAGTGGCAGCTTGGGGCCCACGGGGACATGGGCATAGCTGCTCATGCCACACGAGCTTCGTATTGTGAGCTGTCATATGTTCTCTCCTCTTCACAGTGGGAAAAACCGAATGTATGACGTCATCCACGAGACGATTGAAAACGATTTTCCAACCTTCCTGGGCAAGATCTTTGCCTTCCTCGCCAACCCTGGCCTGATCATCCCAGCTATCCTGCTAATGTTGTAAGTTAGCAAGGGCCCTTGGCTCTGCCTCCTGGCGACCTTCCCTTCATTGGGGAAGGAGGGAGGGAAGTGAGATGGGGAAGGGGACGGCAAGGTCATTACCACTGGGATGACTTTAATCCTGCTGGGGAACTCTGGGAAACAGTGGGTCTCAGAGTTATCCTGCTCAAGGGTGAGGGATGGGGCATCTGTAGACCAGCACCCATCAGTCACTGGTGGGTGGGGACTGGGAAACCTAAAAGGGGAGAGGGTTGGGTTAGTTCCCGGGCAATCTGGGTCAGCTACATTCCTGCAGGGGATGGAAGGGAAGTTCCAGGCACCCAGGTGAAGGGAGCACGCCGAAAGACAGGGTCCGAGGAATACGGATGGGCACTGCCAGTATCTGCAACACTCTCCTAAAGGCTCACTAGAAATATCAAAGACCTGTGCACTCTGGGTCTCTGAGAAAGCAGAGGGGCTGATTCAGCCTGTCCCTGGGTGCGTTGGGGCATTTGGTTCTTTCCCCACTCTCCCTCCCACCAAAGACCGAGAAACCCCTAAGGATGGTGGGTGGGTTGGATGATCTCTGTGTCCCCAACACTAGCCCAAGCTTAGGGCAGAGGAGGCAAATAATACACGTTCAAGGAAGGAACAAAGGGAAGAAAGAAAAGAAAAAGGTGGGAAGTGAGACTCCTGAATTTGAATTACCATCATCAAAAAGGTACTATTGAAAATATTAGGGGTTTTTTTCTTTATAAAAACCTGTTTTGGCATGCTTTTTTTAACTTGTGAAATATTCCTAACATACAGAAAAGTACAGACAACCGTGAACAGGATCGCAAGAGTCAACAGATGTTACTAGTTTGCATTATCTGCTTCGGATCTGTCTCTTTACAAGAAATAAAATGTTACAGATACACTTCAAGCCCGCGCCCAATCCCGCTCTCTTCCTCCCTCTCCAAGCAGTGCCACCCATCGTTGGGTGTTTTCATCACACCCCGGCTATCCTTTTCTGGGCTTTACATTTTTTCAGGAATGGTTCACTTTCTTCACTCAACATTATGTTTGGGAAATGTATCCATGTGGATACACTAGCGCACACTTTAATGGCTCTCTCTGCAGTATGATTAAATCACAGTCTCTTGGTCCCTCTGCCGAGAGGTGGTTAGGTTGTTTCCGCTTTTTTGCTGTTGCAAATGTGGTCCTTGTGCAAACGTGTGAGGACTTCTCTCGGACAGGCCTCGGAAGTGGAAGTGCAGGGTCATAGGTCTATGTTTCTCCAATCCTTCTAGAGAGTGCTGACTTGTGCCCCCAAACAGGTGTATTTCCTTACATCCTTGACTGGAACATCTTCTGCTCCTAGTCCTGGCCTGAGAAAGGACTGGCATGATAGTGACAAACCTGGACTACCCCTTGACTATCTGAGGAAATTCTGGAACCCAGACCTGACCCTTGCAGGTGGCAAAGGGAAATGCTAAATTTGGGAACGGAGGGACACAGCCACCCATGAGCACTTCCCTTCTCTCTGACCTCCAAGTCCTCCCTGATAAATGGGTGGTTAATTAGGAGAGAAGGTGAGGCCTGACCTTTGGAGTAGGAGCCTTGCAAAACAGCTCCTGCTGCCTCCACCCATCCTCCCTGACTCCACCTGAGTCTCTGCTGCTGGGGGCTCACATGACAGCCTCTGACCCACACTCTGCCCCAAAGACGATGAGATTCCTCCCCTCTGACTGGAGAGAGCTCGTGGACTCATTGAAGTGGCTCTGGGGGGCCCCGCCTTGAAAGGAAGGCTTAGAAGACCCAAGCTGGAGCAGGTAAGACTTGAAATCCAGGGAGAAAAGTGACAAAGAAGGATGAATCTCAAAAGCTCCCAAGTAATAGGCCAGCGAAGCACCCAATCCAGGTGGCACCTTGGCTTTTGTGGCCCTCCCCTCTCGGGAGGTGCCCCCCGGTCATAGCCCCCGACCTTGGTTCCTGTGAAAAGGAAGCCTCCAAGGACACCCAGTGGGAGCTGGACCCTGAAAACCAGCCCAGGACCAGACGTCCCCATGAGTGCTCCCTAAGCAGGGACATCTGGGCCTTCTGCACTTGTGCTTCTAGGCAAACTGAGAGCAGGCACCTAGCACCCAGACCCTCCTCTCTTAGCCCTTGATGACTGGGGAAGGAGCTTCAGCTTTAAATGTGAGCTCCAACAAGTACTGATAGATGGGGTGACCTTGGACAAAGTACTTAACTTCTCTGAGTTCTAGGATACTGATTTGGAAAAGATGGGAGACATCCTTTCTACTTCACGGGGTAAAAACCACTGAGACATGGAGTGGGATGCACACAACACAGAGCCTGACCCAGGGCAGCTCCCCAGGAAACATAAGCCGCTTCTTCCACTTTCCAGAACCCCTGCCGCTCCCCCACCTCTTCAGACTTCCAAGAAGGATGATTCCTTTAGCCCACTTTTACTGAGCACTCCGAGAGCTAAAAAGGTGTATGTCATTTCCACATTTAATAAAATAGAAAGCAGGGTGTCCAGAACCTTCTCTACATTAAGTGGGGAACTTAGAATCGGAGGATTATCTCTCCACCCTGCCCAGAGGCAACCTACTCCAGGAAGCCTGCCTTGATTCCTCCAGAAGCGGTCCAGCTCTTGTCATTTTCCAAGACTGCAGTATCACAGGAGGGTCACTTTTCTCTTGCAGCCTGGCCATCTACTACCTGAACTCCGTTTCCAAAAGCCTTTCCCGAGCTAATGCCCAGCTGAGAAAGAAAATCCAAGCGGTGAGTCTGTCGGGAGTTTTCATTCGAAAAGATGTCATCGTTTTGGTTTTTGCTAATTTGCTCTGTGAGCCCAGCTGTACCATCTAAATGGCTTCCTTCTAAACCAGATCCCAAACTATCTGTATCTGTAGGAAGCCTTGTAAGATTGAACAACATGCATTTATATTTTGAGGATATTCGGGGGGCACACAATAATGATGGCTTAAATTTGGAGAGGTTGCTAAAGAACAGGAGAAATTCAATGGATTCAAGCAATGTTCATACATAGTAAAACCAGTACCCCCAATAATACCTACAGATTAAAACTAATACTATAAATACTAGAGAAAATATTGTCAGAATGACATAGTGCTTGTGCCCACAGCCTAACGGGCCTCTTAAGCCCCCGGCCACACACAGGCAGCTTCTCTCCACACCAGCTGAGTTCTGACTGCTCTCTTCAGCTCTCCCAGCACCCACCCCACCCCCCACAAGCGGTGAAAGGCAGACCCCTCCCCCCTCTAAGCCCTGTCCTCCTTGCTCCTCGATCCCTCTTCTGGAACTAATCCATCTGCCTCACAGCCAGCTCCCCCTTGGCATCTCCCTCTGTTAATCTCACCGTCCTCCTGCCCAGATACAGAGAACCTTGAAATGCAGGATTGGCAGGGTTTCTGTCCTCCCCTGGCCAGATGTTCCTTCAAATGCTGTGCAAAGCCGAGTCTTGGGCTGCCCTCTCCAGGGCATGGTAGTTACCAAGAACCGAAGACAGAGTCCTTGTTCCCTAGATCTCACCATCCTGGGCTCTGAGCCTCAACCACCCATTTCCCTGAGAACGGTTCATTCTTTTTCTGCAGCTCCGCGTAGTTGAGAAGAGCCACAAATCTGTCAAAGGCAGAAGAAGCACAGCAGAGTCAGAGGACACAGCTAAAGACGCCTCCCAAAATGCCACCCAGCTCCAACTCACCGAAGAAGGTAAATTCTATTTCATGACGATTCCTTTTTTTTTAAAGATTTGATTTATTTATTTGACAGAGAGAGACACAGCGAGGGAGGGAACACAAGCAGGGGGGAGTGGGAGAGGGAGAAGCAGGCTTCCCGCCGAGCAGGGAGCCTGATGCGGGCCTCGATCCCAGGATCCTGGGATCATGACCTGAGCCGAAGGCGGACGCTTAACAACTGAGCCATCCGGGCGCCCCTCATGACGATTCCTTCTTTACAGGGCCACATGGAAGGGTGTAAAGAGCATCTGCTGAGGAATCAGATGGAGCTGGGATGAAGTCAGAATTCTGACGATTAGCTGTGCGAAGTCGGGCACGTTAAGCTAAGACTCGATCATAGATCCTACCTCATGGGGTGGGGAGAATGAGATAGGATTCGGCAAGAGGTGAGCTTCACGGAGTCCTGGCACACAGAGAGAGAACCCGTGACTATGAGCTGGGGCATCTGTGAAATGCAGAAGCATCTCCACTTCTCCTGCGGGGCTGTCTCCCTCACCTCTACCCACCAAGTCTCTCACTGCATTTTCTACGGTGACTCTTGACATTCGCCACAAGTGAGCCTTCTTTTCTGAAGGATTTTGTCTTCTTTACTTTCTCTCCTGAGTCTGACAGTCCCCCTCTGATATCCTCTTTCCATCTGGCTATTTTACCCAATGGAGGAGCACTGCTGGTGTCCCACCCAGATGCCTCTAAGATGCCCTGAGGGTTGGCTGATGGGGGGGGTCACAGCTACCTGGGGATGGAGGAGGTATTTGCTCTCTGTGTTGTTTTGAATGTTTTCTTTAGGAGGAGAAACAGATTTGAATCCAGCAGCTGCTGTTCCTACCGGAACCAGTTTGCATTCTCTTAAAAAAAAGAAACACTAGGGGCGCCTGGGTGGCTCAGTTGTTAAGCGTCTGCCTTCAGCTCAGGTCATGACCCCAGGGTCCTGGGATCGAGCCCCGCATCAGACTCCCTGCTTCTCCCTCTCCCGCTCCCCCTGCTTGTGTTCCCTCTCTCGCTGTGTCTCTCTCTGTCAAATAAATAAAATATTTTTAAAAAAGAGAGAGAGAAACACTGGAATATCTAGAATAAAGGGATGAGAAATGGCCACATGTATTCCAAAGAAAGTGTCACGGGGCTTCAACGGGGAGTGGTCACAGACTATCTCCACCTTGAGAGAGGAAAGGTCAAATCAGAAGAGACCATCTCTGAGGTGACCCCATGTCCCAAAGCTTGTTCCTATTTTAAAATTAAACCGAATCAGCATGCTGTGATTTTGGCCTCTGATGCCGGAAGGGAACAAGATGCACAAGACACACAAGACGCGGCTGACAGTTCAGGAGTTAGAATTTTTAGTGCAGAAATTGTATTATTTATTTGATGACTTTATGACATCGAGGCAAGACCACAAAAAACAGAAATGAAGAATTTAACCGCATAGCAGTATCTCCCTGCAAGATGAACATCCCCTGTTGGTTTATTTTTCAGTCTTGAGGTCCAACAGTGACAGAAGTGGCTATGGAAGCAAGTCAGGAAGAACAAGGGACACCGTGTGCATCCCTGGCAAACACTGTGTTGGTATTAGAATACTTGTCAGTATCACTATTGATATTGGAATAGTAACGAATTACTACTGACTAGTTAGTAGCAAGTAAACAAATGGATGTTGCAGAAAGAGGACAGGAAGTCTGTGTCACGATAGAACCTGTCCCTAGCGAGTCTCCCAAAATATATGGAAGACATTTTGAAGGTACAGACATTCTTATTGGTCAGATCAGCTGGCAGTCCACTGATGCCCTCCAAGATTGGTTCCAAGATTGGTTCAGGGCTGAAATGCAGAAGAGTGACTGGCTGGCAGCTTATTGTGACACTGAAGAAAATATCTGAAATCACCTAATTGTCCCACATAGGGCAAAAAATGGAGTACATGCAATGTTATGTTGTAGTATCACCAACAAAAATAAGAAAATGGAATGGACATATTTGGACACCGGTAGACTTGTGTATGGAAGGAAAACAACAGGTGTACAAAATGTTTTCCACAAGAAACCAAGGAACTTACACTGGTTTGACAGTGGTTGGCTCACGTCCCCACAGTCTCAATGTGCCCGTCCCCCGGATGCACTCCTTCCCTGCCTTGCTCTACTGGGCCGCTAACTTTAAAGTTTGCCCTTCTCCAAATGTGAGTTTTTAATACAGATCCAAAGCTCTTTCGATTTTGTACTGCTTACCTCAGTACTGCAGTGTTTGCTTTTTTAAAAATTAGTGGGATCTGAACACATCAGTGGGAGTAGGCTGTGGGGGAGAGCCTAGGAAGATGGCCGCCAGTGGCCTCCCTGGCTGCCCTCACTTAGCTTCTTCTCTTCTCCAAGTAGTCACTAGAATGATACCAGTTACTGCAACAAACAGGCCCAAACAAATGACTCAAACACAATAAAAGTTTACTTCTCACTCAACATAAAGTCTAAATTGCGTGTTTCCACTTGACAGCCATTTTCTTCCCAAGTGACGTTGCTGCAATGACACTGGCTCCTTCCACCTGGCTCCTTCCACCCGGTGACCCCGCCTGCCCCAGACAGGTGCAAGGGGAGGAGCCTAGAGGGAGTGGGGCACGTCAAAGCCTGGACTTCGGTCATAGGCCACATTCACCCACCAGGGAAACCCAGTCCTTTTCTGTGTCCCAGGAACTGGGGTTGGTGAAGAGCAAGCCAGTAATCACCCTGACGTCAGAGTTAGGGGAAGGGAAGGAGACAAGTAAACAAAAGTGCTGGAAGTTGGATACATGCAGGTTACACAGTCCTTTCCAGCATCCTTTGTGACCCTGGCAGCATCATATGCCACCTGGGAGCATCATATGCCACCCGGGAGACTGTTACTGTTGTCCCAGCTTTATACTCCAGAAAACCGAGGCTCAGAGAGTCCAGTTTAAGGCCAGCATTCAAAACCTAGCTCTCCAGGGCACCTGGGTGGCTCAGTCATTAAGCATCTGCCTTCCACTCAGGTCATGATCTCAGGGTCCTGGGATCGAGCCCCGAATCGGGCTCCCTGCTCAGCGGAGAGCCTGCTTCTCCTTCTCTCTCTGCCTCCCGCTCTGCCTACTTGTGTTCTCTCTCTGTCAAATAAATAAATAAAATCTTTAAAAAAAAAAAAAAAAAAAAACCCTAGCTCTCCAGCCAGCCTATTCCTCCAGCAGATCTGTTTATGCCAAGGCCAGGCCAATGTGCCCTGAGACACCCGAGCACCGTCTGACCATTCTCACCTCGCCAAATGGGACTGAAATCCACACACAGAGCAGGGCAGCTCCAGAGGGCTCCCGTTTGATACCAGGAAACTGAAGCCAATTCCCCCACATCCTCATTCTTGTCTCGGTTCCTTTTCCAGGGACCACGCCTCACCCTGCCAGCCAAAACCAGACCCCAGGCAAGAAGGCTCAGGATCCTGGTACCTCCAGTTCTGCGAGCGGGACCACACTGCCTGCCTCCAGGCACCTCTCTGGAGCTCAGCCTCCTGGTGTCAGACCAGATTCTGGCCCAGCTCGGTCTCAGACTCATCCTTGGAGGTCAGCCTCTGGAAAGAGCGCTCTGAGACCTCCCCATTGACCGCTGGGACTCACACAAGCACCATCCTGGGGCTGGTCCTTCGACCCCACCAGTTCACACACCCAAAACGATAATATTCTCTCTTCCTCTCTCTCACACACACGCACATTTTCTCTCCTCTCATTGAATGTGGGAATTTCTATGACTTAGTCTCAGGCACTTGTTGGCTATCACTAGGGGAGGACAATGGTTTCGTCCACTCTTTAGGGGAGCTGAGTCTCCCCACTCACCATAAACTGCCCTTCCCAGTATCTGGGTTCAGGCAGCTCTGGACCTTGCACTCGCCGTGGTTCCCTCAGCTCCAGACTTTGGGATGAGGGAGCAGGGCCATAACCACCACCGTAGACTTTTTTCATGGCCCCCATGTTGGGGCGCTGGTTTCTGCTAACCTGACTAACTGGGAGGAGGCTGCAGAGTGGCCCACATTCCTAACCATCACCTCTGCCCAAAGGAGATGAGGTGGTTTAAATAAAAGGTACAAGAAGCCACTGAAAATAAAGGTAGTGAACCAAAGTCCAGCCATGGTGAGTAGGAAGATGATTATCCCCCAGACCCCAGCCTGAGGGGAACTGACGCCATTAAGCAGCAAAAATGCATTGGAGCCTTCTAGCAGCAGGGCAAGGAGCAAGGGTTTCTTCTAATTGAAGACAACTTAGATTGCTCAGGGCAGAAAAATCCTTCTCAAGCACCAAATTTGAAAAAGGAATTTGATAGTCTGCTTATTGTGGAAGGAATGTTGAAGATGGTTTCTCTGAGGAGTCTGGCAAAGGGTGCAACACAGAGCCTTGTTTCTGGTGATTCTATGTTCAACTAGTGTTAGGGTGCGGTTCTGTGCAGAATGTCTCCTGGGGGGCACAAGCCAGAGAGGCCAGCCCATTGAGAGGGCCTTGGCAACAAGGACAAAGGCTCAGCAGCATGCAAGTCACAGTCCAAGACTCTGACGGTGCAGGTGTCCTGCAGGTGGTTTCTTCCTCTCCTCTGCCCCATGTTCCCAGCCCCGGGGCACAATATAGCTCCAAGATCATCTCAGGCCATGTCTCTGAGTGTTCTAAAGGGGGTCCTCTCCCCCGCCCACGGCCCAACCCTGGCCCCAGGGGTTTTCAGGAGGATCCCCCACACCCTGGAAGTCAGGCAAAGTCCTGGTGGAGAGATAGAGATTTTACAGCGATTTCATAAACTATAAATTAAAGTAATCCACAGGTTCCCTCCCAGTTCCTTCCCCTTCCTGACCCAGCACCAGCACTTCACACATGACCCAGAATGGGATGGGAATGGGGACATGTGACCGGGAGAAACAGATCCGTTCTTTCGCCCCCATCCATCTCCACGTGAGGCTAAAGAAGATGTTGCAGTTGCCTCCTGTCTGTGGATCTCAGGTCTAACCCCCAATTCCAAACTCTTGTGTGTCACACGCCTTCTTCTGGGAGGACACACATTGGCCCTGAGCTTACCTGCCGGACGCCCCGACACTGGGGTCCAGGCAGTCTAACCCAACCAAGCAGGACTGGGAGGCCCAAAAATGGTCACCACATGACACCTGGCCTTCAGGACCACCTGCCTGGGTAATGCCAGCCCCTGGAGAGGGGAATAGGAGGGGCCTGAGTCACCAGCCCCCCAGTGATTACTGTTAGGCTTCCAGTAGCTACCAATATGCCAAACACCCACCATAAACACAAACACATGATCCTGTTCTGGTGATGCACAATTTTATGTGAGGGAATGTCTTCGTTGTCTATTTCTGCACAACAGATCATCCCCCCAACTTAACGGCTTAAAGAAATAAACACTGATCATCTCACACAGTTTCTGTGGGTCGACAACTTGGGAGTGGCTTTGCTGGGCAGTTCTGGTTCTGGGTATGCAGGCACTGGAAGATTTGACTGGGACTGGAAGATCTGTCCTCGGGATGGTTCATACACATGGCTGTTGGCAGGAGCCTTCATTCCTTGCTGGCTATTAACAGGAGACTTTGATTACTCCCCACAAGGACCTCTCCGCAGGGCTGCTGGGGTGTCTTCACAACTCAGCAGCTGGTCTTGCCCAGAGCAAGTCACCTGAGAGAGAAAGAGAGAGCGAGAACAAGGGGGAAGCCACGTGCCTTTTATAACCTAGTCTCAGAAATTACAGCATCAATCCTACAGCTTCCTATTCATTACAACTCAGTCACTGAGGCCAGCTTACACTCAAGGGAAGGACATTAGGCTCCGTCTCTTGAAGGGGGTTATCAAGGAATTTGTGGACATAATTTAACAGGAGGTTTCCTAATTCAAATAGCTGCAAGACCTCTCTCAAGACAACTCTAAAGATTTTTCAAGTGATGTCGATCAGAGAATTTGTTCATGGTGGCTCCCAGGACCCTCAAGCAACAGGAAACTCCCAGTGAGCTAGGGAGCCAGGCAGAGGAAGAAGACATGCGTAAGAGAGGAAGGGTGTTGCTGTGGTGTGGCTTTACAGTGGGGATGTGTTATTAGAAGGCAGTCCCATCATCTCTTGGATTTGACCTGCCAGCTCATTCCATCTTACCACTTAGCAATTCAGCCTATCCAGGAGCCATCAGGCATAAAGATCACTCTTTCTTCTTTCCTCCCTCCCTCCTTCCTTCTCTCCTTCTTCCTCTTTCTTTCTTTCCTCAGCTCACCTAAGAATGATTTGACAATAAATTTAACAATTTATCCAGAGAACTATAACCAGTGTCTTACTGATATTACCCTAGTTCATACATTTCTTATTGGGGGGAAAATGAAACAGACACTGGATTTTCTCTGTCAGAGGCTATGTCTTCAGTCAGATCCTTCATTTCTAATAAGCAACACACCCAGTGTCCATAAAAACTCCACTGTACACAGACTCATGTTAAGTAGGAGTACACCTTTGGTGAAAATCAAGGGAGAGTGGCGCCTGGGTGGCTCAGTCGTTAAGCATCTGTCTTCTGCTCAGGTCATGATCCCAGGGTCCTGGGATCGAGCCCCGCATCGGGCTCCCTGCTCGGCGGGGAGCCTGCTTCTCCCTCTCCCACTCCCCCTGCTTGTGTTCCCTCTCTCGCTGTGTCTCCCTCTGTCAAATAAATAAATCAAATCTTAAAAAAGAAAAGAAAATCAAGGGAGACACCGGGCTTGCATACTCACAGAAACTGGGGAGGCACCAGCCAGTAAGGGGAGCTGGGCCAGGTACCGACAGGGTCCACTATGCTGGGGACTTTCCATTCAGTAAATGTACCTCAGATATGCTCTGTAAGGCCCCACCCAAAGCTGGGGCACCCAAGTTCCTATAAGGGATCATAAGAAACAAACCTGCATTGCAGAAAGAGACACTTGTCTCTTTCGACCTTGGCAGAAAGTGGGGAGAAAATTCTCCCTTGAGAATTTATATCCACAAGGCAACCCTCACACAGAGGATCTAAATTCCCACACCAATTGTGCGTTCCAAAAACCTCAAATGGAAAATTTTAATTTAAAGTACTCTTAGATTAATAGTCCCTCCAAGAAAGAGGGGGAGGAAAGCAAAGCAAAAAAACAACACAATGAATAGAAAGTGTGTAAAATGATAGAAAAAGAATGTATTAGGAATCAAAATAAATGCAAATGGACTAAGCTCTGCAGATAGAAGACAGATGATCCGATGAATATTTTATAATCCCATGCACTGTTTCCAAGAGATACCTTTAAAACCTACAGATAGAGTCAGTAGGGACTTTATTCCTTTTTGTTCCTAGGGAACAAAACTAAAATACAATCTTCAAGGGCAAAATCACCAGGTGTGTGAGTGCTGTCCAAATTTTGTAAGTTAGGCTTGTTTTTGTGTGTTGAGATTGCTAATTAAAGACAGTTCTCTACAGTATTGTGCCAGGTAATTCATTTGACGCAGTATTAGTTTGGAAAATGTGAAGAAAGGCCCAAGATCATGGTTGGGGTTGATGAGGTATATAGAGCATACAGACATCTTTATCACTGAACCATGTCTGCATAATGAGCCATGGAAACCTCAACTCCAAATTCTCTTATGAAGATTGTACGAGTTGACACAAGTAAGACTAAGTGTCAAGCACCATGCTATGTGCTCAAAAATAACAGATATGATCACAGGCAGAGGTAAGATCAAACATTCCTCAGGCTCAGATTCTGAACGCAAACAACACTGGCTGAACAAAACGTTTACCCTACAATCCTAATTACTCTGGGCTTCACAAGCTGTACCCAGAAAGACAAGGAACGCTGAGCTCGAGGATCGTCCTTGGATGCTTTTCATTCTTCTGTGTATGGGAATAAATATTGTATATATATGTAACTCATTACCAAAGACTGTTGCAGGGGTTCTTTCTGTGATTGAGAAAAAGGCCAAGGAATTCCTGGAAGTTTTTCAGATTCTATGGGAGGGTTTTCCATTCTCAAAATGAGTGTAGAGTGCCACCATCTTGTGGTTGTTTCACACAATTTCCTTTCCGGAAGCTCTCCCTACTCCCCAGAATTTAAACAGCCCATTCCATTTCCAAAGGTCCCCATTAGTGTTGCCACGAGTAAAAACTCTGGGTTAATTCACACCAAGATGACACAGTGAGCCACAGGCTGGGCAAGATAAAAAAGGACTAGATGCTATAGAGTATGATCCTTTCCAGTGAATGGACAGTTCTATCTACACAGAGAAAGAAAAGGGCTACAGGTGCCACATGACTTTCAAGCTTGAACCTGGAACATTCCCTGGGAAACCTGAAACTCCCCATTCAGACCTGCTCCTCATGCAGGACACTTTCTCAGCTGGAACTTTCTGGGAAATCTGTCTTGCAATCTTACCTCCAAACTAGTCTCCAATCAAACTTTGGGTGATGGAAAATAAGAGTGTCATCTAACCTACTCATCCTGGCTTTCATTCAAGGCTTCTTGGGTTCTAGGTATTACATACTAGATCCTCCAGTCTTTTGTCCAACTACTGACCAGGATGAATCTTACATTTCTAGCAGTTCCTTCTTTCGTTGCTGGCTTTTGCTTCCATGCTCGTTCCATCCTAGAGCTCTAGATGACCTACACGCTCTTCTGTGACTACCTAGAATTCCTTCTAGCTGTGAAGTCTTCCCCAGGAACACTGACCCAAGTGGTCTTCTGGTCAACCTCTCACACTACTGCACCTCCTCGCTTGCTTACGTTCAGTCTCCCGGGATCAGAAGGTCCCTGAAATCAGAGGTCACAGGTTAGTATCATCATTGCGTGTATTACTCTCCCAGATCTCTGCATCGCTGATTCCCTTGCTTAAGATCTCTGTTCAATGTTGCTTCTTCACTGAGGGCCTGTGTAAAACCATGCCACCTTCTGTAACACATCAGCACCTGATGCACTACATATTTACTTGATTTTAACTCCTAGAATGTGAACTCCCTGATGGCAGTACTTACTTGGTTTGTTTACTACTGTATCCCCAGCACCTAGCTTTCTAAGTGACATACATACCTACCTGGCATGTTACAGGCACACAAAAACCTTTCTTTTTTGGGACGCCTGGGTGGCTCAGTCGTTAAGCGTCTGCCTTCGGCTCAGGTCATGATCCCAGGGTCCTGGGATCGACTCCCGCATCAGGCTCCTTGCTCAGCAGGGAGCCAGCTTCTCCCTCTGCCTGCAGCTCCCCCTGCTTGTACCTTTGCTCACTCTCTCTCGCTCACTCTAACAAATAAATAAATAAAATCTAAAAAAAAAGTTCCTTTTTTTTAAAGATTTTATTTATTTATTTATCTATTTATTTATTTATTTGACAGAGAGAGAGAGAGAGAGAGAGAGAGCGCACAAGCAGGGGGAGTGGCAGGCAGAGGGAGAAGGAGAAATAGACTCCCTGCAGAGCAGGAAGCCAGATGCAGGGCTCCATCCCAGGACCTCGGGATCGTGACCTGAGCCAAAGGCAGATGCCCAACCAACTGAGCCACGCAGGAGCCCAAAAACCTTTTTTTTTTTTTTTAAACAAATGGAAGAATTAACTCATTCTGTAGCTTCTTGAATACCCAGATTCCTCAACCTGACTCCTGAACATCCTGATTTCTCATCTGTAAAGGATGCTGGATCACACAGTGTCCAAGGTGCTCACTAATTCAAAACTTACCTATGTTCTCAGGAGCCCAAAAAAGACTAGCTGAGGGGCGCCTTGGTGGCTCAGTGGTTAAGCGTCTGCCTTCGGCTCAGGGCATGATCCCAGGGTCCTGGGATCAAGCCCCACATCGGGCTCCCTGCTCCGCGGGGAAGCCTGCTTCTCCCTCTCCCACTCCCCCTGCTTGTGTTCCCTCTCTCACTATGTCTCTCTCTGTCAAATAAATAAATAAAATCTTTAAAAAAAAAAAAAAAGACTAGCTGAATTTGTTTAGTTTGGGTTCTGAGAAGATGAGTGGAGCCAGCTTTGGTCTCATCTCTCTGCCCCCTCCTCCCATCACCTGCCACCACTCCATCTTCATGTCTGTGAGGTGTCTGCAGACTAAAAGGAGTGCCCTGGGCCTAATGCACATATAATGATGTCAGCTGTCGGAGCCACACCAGTACCTATAAGATTGAGCTGGAATGATACAATCAGGGTAGTAAGTCTGAGGTCAGGAAGCTCACCAGCTTGGGGCACCCCAAACTTTTTCATCAATAGCATCTTGCCTCCTTACCCAAAAGGTAAGCAATGTCCTTCACAGTGCAAAGTCGGACGCTACCAGGCAGTGATGGGTGACCGAGGTTTTTCAAAAAAAAAGAGAGAAGGAAATAACACTTAGAAAGCAGCAATGGGAAGCAAGGAGGACATCAGCCTTTATCACCAACCCAAATAACGTGTGGGTCATAACAGCATTCATAGCAGAAACCAGAATACATGTGGAATTGAATTAGAAGGAAAATAGTGCACACCAAAATTTGCAGACTACCACTAAAGCAGTACTTTGAGGGCAATGCGTATTTAAGAAGAAAAGTTTAAATTAATGAGCCAAACGAGGTACCCATAATTGGCAAGCTTACATATTTTCCAGGTTCCAGCAACGTTTAATCAGGGTGACAGACGATGAACCGTGCATCTACTACCACCAGCAGTAGAAAAATGGAACGCATCACTGTTTTACCGTGTAAAACTAAACTGTGCTAGAGGTGACCTGTCTACACAGGTGAGTTAGTGGCTGAAATGGTAGAATTAAGTTATGGCAGCAGGATGTATAAAAAAAATGCAGTTTTGGTAGATTCTGTGGGAGGCGATAGAAGTGGGGCTCACCTGAGAACAGGTGCAAGGAAATGTCGTCATGCTGTTTATCATAAAGGGACAAAAGACGAAGACGAAACACCACTAACATTTGTTGCATCCCTACTATCTGCCCAGTTCCACCCCTGTGTCATACCTGGCCCCGAGGAGATGTTCAATAAAATGTTTGTTTAAGGGATAAGTGAATCCTCAGTGTTCATTCCGCAGAAGACATGAAAGCTGAGGAAGGTGGGTGATTCACTTAGGTCACATTGTAAGTAGCAGAACTGAGGTCTGAATCCTGGTTGACAGACTGATTCATATTTATTGCTGCTTAACAAATCATTCCCAAAATTTAGTGGCTTAAAACCACAATATATTATTTCTCACAATTCTGTGCATAGGTGGGGCTCAGCTAGGTGGTTCTGCTACTGGTCCTGTTTGGGGTTGTTCATGTGGCTGCAGTCAGATGGTGGCAGGGGCTGGAACACACAAAATGGCTTTACCTACATGTCTCCTTTCTTGACAGGGACAGCTGCAAGGCTGGGCTCAGCTGAGCTGCTGGGAAAACTGGACCTGTCCATAAAGTATCAGGGCCTTTCCTTCTCTATGTGGTCTCTCCAGGCAAGGAGCTGAATTTCTCATAAGGTAACTCAAGGCTCCCAAGAATACAAAAGGCTGAGGCTTGGCACGGGCACAGAATCACTCCTGCCACATTCTATTGCCTAGAATGCATCACAGACCCAGCCTGGTTCCTTGTGGGAGGACTACACGAGGACCTAATGTCAGGAGGCATTGATCATTGGGGGTCATTTTTGCACACTAGCTACCACAGGTGATCCTCAGACACCAAGCCCTTAATCTTCCTATGACTTCATGCCACAATGAGCACCTACAAACCGAACATGATTGGATACTCTGCTTTAGGAAGATCATCCCCGGCAATAGAGAGGAAGGTGGCTTAGAGAAAGGGAAACCAAAAGTTTTGCAAAAGTCCACTTTGGTGGTGAAGAACTGAACCTCCGTAAGAATGGACCCAGCCCAACGGGAAGGAAGGTATGGTCTCTAATTAATCACACACTGCAGAAATGCCCACTGCGGTCAGGATCATAAAGTATTGGGGAGATAGCTTAGTACAAGAGGTGGAGGCGAAGAAGCCAAAAGAAGATTTTTAGTGTTTACCCCACGTCCCATCTAATCAGGAGTGTTTGTATCTCACCAGTGGAAGTGCGGTTTTCTTCCGTCATTTCTGAGTTAGCGTACTGTTCCGGTACAGCTCCTATATAACCAGAGGACTCAACTCTCTCCCACGCATGACTGCTATCTTCCAGCTCAGTGACTCTCCGCCTTCTGGTATTTAATCCACAGAAATGTATGTTTATGTAACATATATATATATATGTATATATATATATACTCTTAAATTTGTATGTGTACATGTGTATCTTTCATATGTATGTTTAGCTAAAGCAAAAAGTTTTACAGATCAATACTGTATGTGACATACTCTTATTTCCTATTCTCTTTCATCCTATTTTTTTTAATGCTGGCAAAGAATGTCTAAATTAATTCTGCAATCCGTTAATGGATTCTGACTTTTCCTTTGAAAACTTCCACTCTTATAGATAAGCACCTGTAACCCCAGGAATATTTAGCATTAAGCACAGAATAATGAAAAAAATCAGTCATAGCATTAATATTTCCCATTACATTTTGGAATCATCTGAAGTTGGTATTTATAATTTAAAAGAATTTAACATACTGATGTTAAGATTAATTTTGCAATTCCACTTCAAAGTGTCAGAGAGTAATTGATTCAGACCCATGACCTTATGTAAATATATGTAACAGAATTTAATCACATTTTAAGCAATATTGAGATTATGAGATTTTAAGATTCACCATATTAAGTTCTAAGAGTGAGCTCATGGGGCGCGTGGGTGGCTCAGTCGTTAAGCGTCTGCCTTCGGTTCAGGTCATGATCCCAGGATCCTGGGATGGAGCCCCACATTGGGCTCCCTGCTCAGCGGGAAGCCTGCTTCTCCCTCTCCCACTCCCCCTGCTTGTGTTCCTTCTCTTGCTCTGTCTCTGTCAAATAAATAAAATCTTAAAAAAAAAAAACAAGAGTGAGCTCACTACTTGGATTTTGTTTACCAAATAACTGAACTGCTTAAGAAGAAAATATGTTAAACGTATAAATGCACTTTAGTTATGAGACTATACAGAATAAAAATCCCCTTAAAATGATTTTATAAGGGGCGCCTGGATGGCTCAGTCGTTTAAGCCTCTGCCTTCAGCTCAGGTCTTGATCCCAGGGTCCTGGGATCGAGCCTCGCCATGGGCTGCCTGCTCAGCAAGGAGTCGGCTTCTCCCTCTGCCTTTCCCCCTGGCTTGTGCGCGCGCGCTCTCTCTCTCAAATAAATAAAATCTTTAAAAAAAATTTTTTTAATTGCCAGTACATATACCACTGTAGGATATACAAGTTTGGGGTTTATAATTCTAATATTAATTACTAAAGCAAAGGTAATTTCAAAATAATCGCCAGGATGCCCGAAACCCGCCCTCGAGGACATGGAAAAGGAGCTCCAGTTCCCTTGGAGCTAACCGGGGGTTCCACGGGGCGAGCAAACACGTGGCCCTTCCAAAGGAACTGGTTCTTCTTGTAGAGGAACCAGAAACCGACCTAGGAAGAAGTGAGATCGTCATTCTTCTCCACTTTATCGCCTATAATAAACATTTAAAAAAATAAAATAAAATACAACCGAAAAGCGCGAAGCGGGCCACGAGAAGACGTTTCCTCGGGGTCTGGGCCAACGCGTCCCAGGGCCCGCTTCGGTCCGAGGGCGCAGGGTGGTCCCCGAGTGGGAAGCGGGGACGAAGAGGTCCCGGGGGGCGTGGGGCGCAGGGAGCGGTCCCAGGCCCCAGGTCACCCACGCCGCGGAAAGCGGGCTCGGCAAGCTTCTGTCCGGGAAGGGTCGCCGCGACCCGCGCGGGGCCTCTCCCGCCGGCGCTTGCCGAGCTCTGCCTTCCGGAATTCCTATAATGAAGACCTAAGGGGTTGGAATATTATCCGGAAAAGCGCCTCTCCGACCCGCTTGCGGCCCGCAGGGCCGGGCCCCAACCCGCGCGTCCCCGGCAACCACGCCGGCCGGCGCCACAGCGGAAGCCGGGAGGCCGCCCGCGCGCCCGCGCTCCCCCTCCCGCGCTCCGGGCGATACCACCGCGGCGGACCCCTCCGGAGGCCCGCAAAGGTATCGTCCCCAGCCTCTGATTGGCCGGCGGCGCGGGGGGCGTGGACTCCGGAGCCTGGTTCGGCGCGCCAGAGGCCGCGCGCCGCATTGCGAGCCGGGCCAGGAGCGGGCGCCATGGTGAGGAGTGGTTGCGGGTGGGATGGAGGCCGAGGTTTGGGCCTGAGTGCGGGCGGAAGCCCGGGCCGGGGTTGGAGCCGGGGCCAGAGCCTGCCGTGGGAGCCGGGGCGGGCGAACGCGGGGACGGCGCTGATGCTCGCGCCCCGGCTCTCTTCCAGGTGCTGCTGCACGTGCTGTTCGAGCACGCGGTCGGCTACGCGCTGCTGGCGCTGAAGGAGGTGGAGGAGATCAGCTTGCTGCTGCCGCAGGTGGGTGAAGGCGGCGGTGGGCTGGCCGGCCGCGCCGCAGCCCCTCGGGCCCCGGGGCCCCAGCATGCACCGCGCGCTCCCACGTGGCCGGCCGCGCACTGGGGGGTGTGCTGGGCCCGAAAGCTCTAGGGCCGGGCGGGGGGGGGGGGGGTCCTCACCCGCGTTCGTGACTAGAGTCGCGTTAGGAGCATTTAGAAGTAAGCCCCCCGGACTCCTCCCCGTACGATGAAGCCGACCGGGATTTAGGGCCTATCTCTAAAGGGCTCATTTACGCAGCGTGCGGTCGGTTCTCACCTGCGACCAGGGCTGGGAACCGCTGCTTTACTGCGCCCTAGAGGCAAGAGCGAGGGAAGAAAACCACTCGTGCTCTGTTCTCCCCCAAGGTAGAGGAGTGCGTGCTCAACCTGGGCAAGTTCCACAACATCGTTCGTCTCGTGGCCTTTTGTCCTTTTGCCTCGTCCCAGGTTGCCTTGGAAAATGCCAACGCTGTGTCCGAAGGTGAGTCGGCCACAACCGAGTATTTTAGGGAGATGAACGGAGGTTTAGTTGTTGTTGATCTTATCCTCATGGGGGGTTTGTGATAGCACTTTCCTTTCCCTGGCTAATTTGTTGTAAGTCAGGTACGTGTTGAGCAGTATTTGGTGTGTACAGGATGTGGTTTAAAACAGAGCCCAAGGTCTGGGGAATATGGTATTATACTAAATGTTTAAAGTGCACAATCCAGGACCTAGGCTTTGTGGGTGGTAGATGATTCTTAAGTGAAATCTGGTAGGTGGTTCTTTGGTCATTGTTGAAGTGATTGGAAAAGGCAATGTTGGTACGGAAGAGCCAAGAAAAAAAGGTTTGGCCCCAGGACATGTAAGTCAGATACTAAATACTTGTCTCCACAGTGCCCCTCGGTATGGTTTAAGGTTTCAATTTTGTACTTCACACACGTGCTGTTGGACCAGAGTCCTGTTCCTTCCACGGTTGATGCAGGCTTTGCAGTGATGACTTAAGTCTGTCAATCCCCTGAGTGCAGTCACTGATGTCTCCATGTCTCTGAGCAAAGCCTAAAGCAAGGAAGGATGTAGGCATGCCATCTCAGCATGCTCCGTGGGACCAGTGTGGGATCAGTTTGTCACGGAATCAGCGGATAAGGGGACAGATCCCTTTTATGATTTAAGCATTCTTCAGCATGTTAGTGGGAGCTCTGTTCTTTGCCTTGAGGTGTTGTTCATGAGGACCTCCGTCTGCTCTTGGAGACTCACCTGCCATCCAAAAAGAAGAAAGTACTCCTGGGGGTTGGAGACCCCAAGATCGGTGCTGCTATACAAGAGGAGTTAGGGTACAACTGCCAGACTGGAGGCGTGATAGCTGAGATCCTGCGAGGTGGGACCATCCATTAACATTCTTGACATCTTTGAGGGGGGATCTGGAAATTTAATCAGGGTGCTTAAGGTCGCTTCTGGGAAGCCCTTCTGCTTGGCTGGCACCCATGGGTGCCGGAGCTGGCCTAGAGCCTTCTCTCGCTCACTGTCTTGCCCTCCTCCAGGGGTTCGTCTGCACTTCCACAACCTGGTGAAGGGTCTGACGGATCTGTCTGCTTGTAAAGCCCAGTTGGGGCTGGGACACAGCTATTCTCGTGCCAAAGTTAAGTTCAATGTGAACCGGGTGGACAACATGATTATCCAGTCCATCAGCCTCCTGGACCAGCTGGATAAGGACATCAATACTTTCTCCATGCGTGTCAGGTGAAGTGCCCCAGCGACCCTTGAGAAAACGGGGTCTTTGGCCTATGGTTTTGCGAATTTTGAATGCTGAAATCAGGACTAGCTCCTGTGGGTAGAACAATGTGGGGTGGGGCCGAGCCTCCCGGTGCTTACCACAGGCTGTGTTCTTACACTGACTGTACAGAAAGAGGAGGTAGAGTAAACCCACCCATATACACCCCAGCCCGGGCTCTTTGCCGGGTCTGTATTGTGAATGGGGGGACATGGAGTTGGGGTTTTGAATTGGACTTGGTCCCTTTTCTCTGGGCAAAGAATAGATACGGAGAGGGCTGAGGCTGTAGCTTTGAGACCTAGCCGCTGGGCAGGGAGTGATTGTGGCTCTTTGCAGGGAGTGGTATGGGTATCACTTTCCTGAGCTCGTGAAGATCATTAACGACAATGCTACATACTGCCGCCTTGCTCAGTTCATTGGAAACCGAAGGGAGCTGAATGAAGAAAAGCTGGAGAAGCTGGAAGAGCTGACGATGGATGGGGCCAAGGCTAAGGCTATTCTGGACGCCTCGCGATCCTCCATGGGTCAGTACAGCCTAGTGGCCAAGATAAGTTTGGGGCTGTGACTGTCTGGTCCTGCATTCACACTGCGTGTCCCCAGGCATGGACATATCGGCCATCGACCTGATAAACATCGAGAGCTTCTCCAGCCGTGTGGTGTCTTTGTCAGAGTACCGCCAGAGCCTGCACACTTACCTGCGGTCCAAGATGAGCCAAGTAGCCCCCAGCCTCTCGGCCCTAATTGGGGAAGCGGTGCGTCATGGGGAACACAAAACGGGGCTAAGGAATGTTACAACATAGGTCCATACTGCTATACTTCCTGACCTACTGTTCTCTAACCCCAGGTGTACTTGATGGGGTGAAGCAGAATTGTGCAGTTGGTAGATTGGCAATTGCAGCTTCTCTAATTCCTTGAATCCTTTTCCAGGTAGGTGCACGTCTCATTGCTCATGCTGGCAGCCTCACCAACCTGGCCAAGTATCCAGCGTCCACAGTGCAGATCCTTGGGGCTGAAAAGGCCCTGTTCAGGTACCAGTGAGGGCACCTGCCCACACTCAGGTGCCACTTCTGGTGCCCACTGCTTGTTTGGGGATCACAGTGATGGCTGACCAGGGCTCCCTGACCCATACAGACCTCTGCTATGGGGGTGATGGCCAGTCCTGGTGTCTGAGTGATTCCCAGGGCCCAGCAAAGGGACCAGATTTCCAGGTCAGCGACATTGGATGCCTTCCCTCTGCCTCTGGGAGCTGTGGGTTGGCATGAGGTGGGGTCAGCAGCCTGAGGCTCACTCTGGACACTGAGGGTACAGGGGAGGGGAGGAGCTGCCTTGGCTAGTAGGGTTGAAATTTCTGATCTTAAAACTCCCCACTGAATATTCTTCTCCCAGAGCCCTGAAGACAAGGGGTAACACCCCAAAATATGGACTCATTTTCCACTCCACCTTCATTGGCCGAGCAGCTGCCAAGAACAAAGGCCGCATCTCCCGATACCTGGCAAACAAATGCAGTATTGCCTCACGAATTGATTGCTTCTCTGGTATGGGTGGGAGGGGGGCTTGGAGGAGAAGGGGCTGGGGGGAGGGAAGGCTGACTACCTAGCAGCTTCCACAATGATGGCAGTATTTTTCGTCAACAGCAGTTCACCTAGTGAGTGTTGATACTTTGGGTCTGAGTGAAGCTGAGGGTAGAGGGAAAATGGGCTGGGGAGTAGCTAGCCCTGAAGGGGCTGACAGGCTTTGTTTATCCACACATACACACACACATCTAGAGGTGCCCACAAGTGTATTTGGGGAGAAGCTTCGAGAGCAAGTTGAGGAGCGGCTGTCCTTCTATGAGACCGGAGAGATTCCACGAAAGAATCTGGATGTCATGAAGGAAGCAATGGTTCAGGTCAGTTGGGGCTTTGCTGGGTTGGGGGAGGACCAGAGCTGGCTGTTGGAGGTGATGAACTGGCTTAGCCTGACCCTGTTAGAATGGAGGCGAAAAACTGATTTAATGAGCCTGATCCGATGAAGCCAGAAGGGAGGCCTGGACAGCCTTAAGTCTTCAGGGCCTCTTGAGCACCTTTCTTTGGCCAGGCAGAGGAAGCGGCTGCTGAGATGGCTAGGAAGCTGGAGAAGCAGGAGAAGAAACGCTTAAAGAAGGAGAAGAAACGGCTGGCCGCCCTGGCCCTCGTGTCTTCAGAAAACAGCAGTAGTACCCCGGAGGAGTGTGAGGTCAGTAGGCAGGCCAGCCCTTAGCCCAGGGTGGAGACCCTGGATGTAGGACTCTCAACAGCAGAACAAAGGATGTGCTACCTGAAACCATGGTCTTGAGTCCGGGCTTTTGGACTGAAATAAGGACCTGAAACATCTCAACTACCTCTTGATTCTATAGGAAGGAGATAGGTGCTGAGAGAACTGGCTCAGGAGCTCACAGAGCTGGTTGTAGCACACCGGGTCCCTGGGCAAGTGTTCTGTCCTCGGCTGCCTCCCAGGAGTCCTCAACCGGGGGTAGTGTAAATCCCTGCTCTGCACGTTCTCAGCCGTGTGTCCGGAGGCGGTGGCATTTCCTAGTGGGGCTTGGGGCAGGGAGGTCTCCATGCTGCCACCTCAGGGGTACCCCCCACCCTGGGATTTTCATGGAGTGCCCAGTTTGTCAAGTAGTTTCTCGGTCCCCTTTGCAACATGGCATGATGGTTCTATTGTGGGGTTTCCTATAAGCTATTTCATGGGCTTAGATAACACATTTCTCCCTTTCTAAGTGGGAGTCACCTTTGGGGTGGATTTCCAATGTCTGTTAAAAACCATCCCAGAAACACTGGGCAATTTTCACATCATTTCTACTACTTTCTGCCCCAACTACTTAGTTGCTGGAATTTTAATAGAGGTGTGTGTGTTCATACAATGGATGAGGGTTTCATGCCCATTTCGTTCTTTAGGAGACAAGTGAAAGACCCAAAAAGAAGAAAAAGCAAAAGGCCCAGGAGACTCCACAGGAGAACGGAATGGAAGACCCGTCTGTCCCTGTCTCCAAACCCAAGAAAAAGAAATCTTTTTCCAAGGAGGAGCTGGTTAGTAGTGATCTTGAAGAGACAGCTGCCAGTGTAAGTCTTCCCAAGAGGAAGAAATCTGCCCCCAAAGAGGAACCAATTACTGATGCTGAAGAGGCAGCAAATAGAAGCATCCCCAAGAAAAAGAGGAAATTCTCTTCCAAGGAGGAGCCACTCAGCAGTGGACCTGAAGAGGCTGCGGGTGGCAAGAGCAGCAGCTCCAAGAAAAAGAAAAAGCTCCAGAAGCTATCCCAGGAAGATTAGAACGGACGTTTACCTGGTGGGGGGTGTAACCCACATGACCTTTCCCAGCCCATCCCTTATATCCCAATAAAAACAACTTCACAAGAGTCAATATATATGTGTTTTATTGAACACCTTACATGGGTATGGGTGGGACCTATTGAGGCAGAGCACCAATGACCGCCTCAGTGAAGTCTTGGCAGGTGGCATAGCCACCCATGTCAGAAGTTCGAACCTGTAGGGGAGAATTGTCATCATCCCTGTGGCCGAGGCCCCATCCCTAACCTCTCCCCCACCCCCACCTGATAACACCATTCCCTAAGGAAGCCAGCCCCAGGACAACCTAGGCTCTGCCCAGATGATTATGGTCTAAAGGTTTAAGAACTCTTCTCTGGTCCACTGTACTGAAGGGAGGTGTAGGTAGTATGGTCCTTGTGAGGTTGGAGGGAATAAAGGGGTCTAGCCCCCATGGGGGTGCAGGTGGCCGATGACAGACTTGATGAAGTCGGTTGTGGTGCTGTAGCCGCCCATGTCTCGAGTCCGCACCTACAGCCACCACCGGCAAGAGCCGTGGGGAAGAAGAGAAGAGAGCCCATGAAGGGGGGATAGGGCAATGTGATGGAAATGGAATCCAAGAAAGGATGGCAAGGCCAGGAAGAAGATGCAATGCAGCAGAGTCGCAAGGAGGTGGCCAGGTGTGCGAGAGCGTGGGCCCATCTGCTCCCAGCTGAGGGTCAGAACCACTCTCAGAGCTATGCTGCGGGCCTGGGCAGGATGGGAGGGAGGCTGAGCATGAAGTGAGATGGGAAATGCAAATCAGAGACAGGATGAGGAGGCCTTGGAGGAAATCAGACCAGGTGGGAGGAAAGGCCAGGGAATGCAGACAAGGGTGGGCTTCGAGGTGTGAGGAAGGTGACACCTGTGCCTCATCCTGCCTGCTATCTCCCTCTGCTCCTCCATCCCCTGTGCTCTCTCCCCAGAAAAAGAGCCCCAAGTGCTGCATTAAGATGGCCATAAAAGAGCCAAGGGATGGAGCAGGAAAGAGGGAATAGCAGACGGTAACCTAGAGGCAAAGGAGAGCCAGAGGATGAGACAGCAGGAGAAGGGAGGTGAAGAACAGCCCTGAGAGCCACAGGGGAAGATCAGAGAGCAGAAGATGTTCTGGGGACCTGGAGGGAAAGGAGGCCCCAATTCAGTTCCCCAAAGAGGAGTGCCAAGGCCGTGAAAGCCACAGCCTTTCTAACTCACCTTGCCAACTTTGATCACCTTCTTCACCGCATCTGCAATCATGTTGGAGTGATACTCGAGACTGTCAAAGTGGACAGGAAGGAACTGAGATTCTCCCCACATCATTCCCCATTTCCTCAGCTGTGCTCCCCCTTAAAACACCCCGCCTCTGGCCCCAGCCTGCCATGACCTACTTGAGATACCTACTTGAGATGCCGCAGCATGTTGGACGCTGAAAGCAGCATGGCTGTGGGGTTGGCTATGTTCCTGCCCACGGCCTGGGCAAACGGGTGCCGGGCCCCCTGTGGAGAGAGGGCACACTAGAGTCACTGGGGGCAGACATTATGCAGAGGGTGAGGGCAGGGAAGGGCATCAGGGGAAGAGAGATCGGGCCAGGGACACTGAAAAAAGACATGGGGGAGGTGGACACATTTGGAGGTAGCTATCAAGGGACCTCAAGTCAGAAGACAGGCATGCAGAGGGCTGAGGGGGCGGGGGGGGAGAGGGGAGCTCGCTCACCGTCTCAAAGACTGCATACTCTGCACTATAGCTCTCACCGGGGACCACACCAGCTCCCCCAACCAAGCCAGCAGCCAGATTGTCAATAATGTTCCCGTAGAGATTGGGCATCACTAGCACATCAAACTGGTAAGGATTCTGGACCAGCTAGGGGGCAAAATGTGGGCATGTACAAGAGAAGTTATTTCTGCTTCCTTGCCCATCCCTGACACCATGAGAGCAGAGACATGGGGAGGACAATACCTGCATGCAGCAATTGTCTATGATCATTGTCTCAAACTTGATTTTGGGGTACAATTCAGCAACTTCCTCACAGCATTGCAGGAACAACCCATCCCCAAGTTTCCTGTCCGTGGGCCAAAGGGAACAAATTCAGTCAAGAGAGTGCAAAGGGCTACCTTCCCAGGAGCCTACCCCATGCAAAGCCATGTCCCTCACATGATGTTGGCCTTGTGGACAGCCGTGACCTTGCCCCGCCCCTTCTTGGTGGCATAGTCAAAGGCAAACTTTGCAATCCGCTGAGATTTGGTCCGAGTGACAATCTTCAAGCACTCAATCACACCCCTTGCACTCTGGGTAAGAAGAGAGAAGCAGCCACGTGACCCTGGAAAGAAGGGAAGGAGCTATGCCGCTCTCCCACCTTCACCCCTGGCCTCCCCAATTTCCAGGGCCTCACCTCATGTTCCAATGAGCTGTATTCCCCTTCTGTCTGCTCTCGAATGATCACCAGATCTAGATTGTTGTGTCGAGTCTTGTACCCAGGAAGTGATTTCACATGGACTACATTGGCAAACAAGTCCAACTTACGCCTGGGGGTGGGGCAGAGCCATGAGCACCATGCCTGGTGCTCCAGGACTCCTCTGACCCATAGTCCCCACCACCTACCTCAGCCGCATATCGTAGGAGGCTAGCTCCCCCTTATACTCCATCGGGGTATGGATCTTTCCTGCATAAACAAAGGGGTCAGGGTCGGGCACAGGCCAAGCCCAAGGGAACCCAGATCAGTGTCTGATCCTCTCAGTGACATGATGTAACCCAGACTCTCATCTCCCACTCCCAAATCTGTGACTTTTAAGTGCCTCTGGAGGCAAAGAAAAATGCAGTTAAAACGAGTGTTTTATTTTTAGCCACCATACTTAATTCACATTGAAACTTCAAAATGACCTAAAAGGACAGAAAATGTTTTCATGTGATCAAAGAGCCTGGGTTTAATAGGCTGAGAAACAATGCTAAGAGATCTGTGTGACCTTTTTGATGTTTGTTTGAATACCTGCTTGACATTTTTTCCAACCAATACTTATTTGAATATTGACCACATGTCAGGCACTAGGGACATCAACCAAAAAACACAATACGCAATTCCTGTCCTCAAGGGGCAAACAACACATCGGGGAAGACAAATAATATGAAATACATGATAAATACCACGGGCGAGGTATTAACACTGTGCACAGGAGACCAGAACAGAAATTCCCTCTGGTCACATCACAAAAGGACACACGACAGCTGGCATTTCAGCCAAGCCTTAGGTCAAGTGAGTACAGTAGGTGGACTAGTGACCCCAAAATGCCGCGTCCATACCCTAACCCCCAGAACCTGTAAATGTGACCTTATTTGGGAAAAGAGTGTTTGTAGACATAAATAAGGATCTTGAGGTGAAATCATCTCAAATTAGGGTGGGCCCTAAATCCAAAGACAAGTCCTTCTACAGGAAAAGAAAGAGAACAGATACAGACACAGAGCGGAAAAGCCATATGAAGACCGAGGCAGAGATTGTAGTGATGCATCTACGAGCCAGGGAACACCAGGGAACACCAAGGAACACCAAGGAACACCAGCAGCCACCAGCAGCTGGTAGAAGCCAGGAAGCATTCTCCCTTAAGCCTTCAGAGGAAGCCCTCCCAACACTTTAATTTTGGGATTCTGGCCTCCAGAACTGTGAGAACAGATTTATTATTTCAGGCCACCTAGCTTTGAGGTAATTTGTACAGCAGCCCTAGGGAACTATAATACAGTAACTGAGAACTAGTCTAACAGGTAGCATCAAAGGAAGAACATTCTGGGCAGAACTAACGACGTAAGTCAAGATAGTACATGTATCTGGAAACTAACGGTCCAGTGTGACCAAACACAGAACAGGTGTTATGGAAGTAAAGGCCGAAGAGCTGAGAGTCAGCTTATGAAGAATTTACTTTCCCATGCTAAGGCTGGGCCAGACAAAGTCATCTTGATCTTTCCAAAAGAAAAGATGCAGAAGATGGATTGTAGGGGCAGAACAGGAAGCCCCCCGCCCCACATCTAATGAGATTAAAGCAGAGAAGCAAAGGGGAAGACAGAAAAAAAGAGGCAGCTAGAAGTGGCGTTCTAGAAACACAATTAACAAGATTTGATGACCCATGATGTGGCCCCCTGACAGACTTCAAACCCTTGAAGCCTTCCTACCAAGACAGCTCACATGATCTCTCAACTCCTGAGTTAACAGAAGAAACAAATGGCCACAAAATAGTGATGGGAGCTTGGGGGATGTAATGTATGTGTGGGAAAGAAGCTTAAAGAACATTTGCTCATGTGATTTTAAAGGGCACACGGGTGGAGTAGCAAGGGGGCACACATACCAATGATGGCCACCTTGTTCTCCTTCATGGAACTCAACACCTGCTCCAGCTTCTCCTCAGATGCCATATTCTGCACCTCGCTCAGGTGATGCTCCTGGAACTCCACTGGGACAGAGGCAGCCTTCAGGGGCACGTCCCAAAAATCTCTGGGTCAGGATCGACTAAGTCCGGACTTTCCAACGCACCCCAGAGTCCGCGCTGGCTGACTCCCCCAGGGCACTCACCTTGAACACCTCCTTGACAGCGTGCATCAGTTCAGGTCCGACGCCGTCTCCTGGGAGCATAGTCACTGGAAAGGCTCCCTCCACCCTCATGTCCTCAGCCTGGAAGCGGTGCCATCAGAGCTAGAGCTGGGGCGGGAGCACAGATCCCCGGGGAGAGGGAATGAGGGGACAGGGGAGTGGGCAGACCGGAGTCGGACCTGCCCTTACCTGGCTCCGCGAGGCGGCGTGCGCCACGGCCGAGGTACACAGGCTCCTCCATGCCCCGGGGTTCGGGGCGGCGACCAGCACCTGCGACACAGACGCACACGCCCGTGAGGTCGGGTATGGGAGTCCCAGACCCCGAACACTGCAGTGAACCCGGTACAAACCCGCCGCTCCCTCGCGCGCCCCCGGCCCGACCCGACCCGGAGCCTCACTCGGGTCAAGCAGCGGACACCAATGAGAGCGGCCATGTTCTCAACAGGAAGTCCCGGGGGAAGTGACGCCGGAAGCCGGCGTGGCCCGGCACCTCGACTTCCGGTCCGCGGTATACCACGGTGTGTGGAGTGGGCGGTTCTCTCTTCCTCGAACCAACGCCACCTGTCTTCTCCCGGGTCTCTTGCTCCTTCCTCGTCTTTTGCTTATCCCTTGGCCTGGAGCCTGGCGGGACACAGAACCGCTTTGTTGCTTTGTGTTCAATCTCCGTATTTAATTTATGTTGAAACTAACGCTAAAGAAGAATATGAGCTTGGTGAGCTTTCCTGGGCTTCCCCAGTCCCCAGGAAGGCATCTCTCACTGATACTGCCTCAGAATGGGGAAGTCTAGTCAGGACCCTTGAAAAGTTCCTGTCTCTTGGGCAGGGGAGGAACTGTTTGTTTAACTGTTAAACAATCTGTTTAACTGTGAGGGAGCATATAGTGTGAGGCTGAGTGAATTGAATGTCAGTTTCCTAGGCCTACAGATTCTCTAGTACAGGGGTCTTAACCTGGGGTCCACAGAGCCTACAGGTGTCCGTGAATACAAATCAGTATCATGAACTTGGATGGGGAAAATCCAAAAATCACATCTTTTATTCTTACCTCCAACTGAAATTTAACATTTCATTTCATTATGAAAGGTAGAATGAAATTGTCGTGCTACCTGTAGTACCCTTGACTTTGTCAGGAATAGAACTTACATTTCATTCCACATTTCACTTAGGCCCTAAATGGCCTAAACTTCCTGGCATCTCTCTGGCTCTTGGAGGCTCCATTTGTCCACAGACAACCCACCAGAGAAGGGGGTAGCTGTGAGCAGTTAACAACTAACACCCGAAGCAGGTGAGGAACTGGCTGCACCAGCTGGCAGAGGATTTGAACAAGGCAGCTACTACCCTGTGGAGGTGAGAATGAACATGGTTCTTTGGGACATGATGAGGAGAGCACCATGTTTGAGGAGCTGATGTACAATGAGGAGTGGTGAGTAAGATTGGTGCAAATCTCAGGACTGAAAGAAATAGGGGTTTATGAGCAATACCGAGGACCCTGTTGGGATAGTGATGTGAATTTATCATGGTATGGTACAACTGTGTGTGATTTCTTGGAGAAAGCTAACTCTTGGACTCATCCAGAAATATTATTTTGTCGGGCTCCCTGCTCAGTGGGGAGCCTGCTTCTGCCTCTCCGTCTGCTGCTCCCCCCAACTCGTGCTCTCTCTCTCTGCTGTCTGTCTCTCTCAAATAAATAAATAAAATCTAAAAAGAAAGAAAGAAAGAGAAAGAAAGAAAGGAAAGAAAGAAAGAGAAGAAAGAAAGGAAGAAAGAAAGGAAAGAAAGAAAGAAAGGAAAGGAAGGAAGGAAGGAAGGAAGGAAGGAAGGAAGGAAAGAAGGAAAGAAGGAAAAAAAAGAAAAGAAAAAGAAAAACCATCTGTGTTTGGACCCAACTGCCAGAGCTTTAATGTAACAATCTGGGATGGGGCCCAGATACTGGTGTTCTTCATGAGCTCCCTGGATGATTCTAAAAGTGGACCAGAGTTGAGAACCAGTGGCTTACATTAATCATGGCCCTTCACTTGGGGCTGGGCAGGGGTCTCAGTTAGGATTAGATTCAGGTGCAGGGAACAATGCACAACATAACCATGGCCCAAATAAGGGAGGGGTTTATTTCTGACTCCCATAAAAGTTCAATGATAGTTGGATCAGGGCAGGGTCAGCCCCCTGCAGTGTCAAATGCTCAGATGCCTTATGTTCTTGCCATTCCCTGCAAGGCCTCCATTCCCAAGTTCATTCAGGTATGTGCCAGGGTAAGGCTGCCTGAACCACATTGATAATGAACATTAGAAGTCTGCTGTTGGCCGGAACACAGAAACATTCATCTTCATGTTCAAAGTCTCCATGGGGATTTCTTGATAATTTCATCTGTGAGTCTCATTCAGAAACAGTTTTAGCTTCCTGCTCTGAAGGCCAAACGCCTTGGCTGCTCCAACAGAAGACCTTGGCGGGCGAGTCAACTCTACCTAAGTGGGGTTTCCAGTAGGAGAGTACCCACTGTTCCTATTAAACACTCTTGCGGGCCTGTTCGGGAACTGCATGTTGATGCACTTGCAGAGATCAGTGCCTGGCTGTCCACTACAGCGCAGGCAGACCCTGCTGCCATCCTAAGGGTTTTTCCAGTGAGACTCAATAAGTGGTTTGGTTTCATATTTCTGTTTCACCATGGAAGACAGCCAGCTCTGTATTTTTTACACCAAAAATACCAGTAACAACACTTCAGCTTTAAAAAGTGTAACCTATTTACTTTTGGCTTATCTGGAAGTAATCCTCCCATCTTGCTTACTGCCACTTGTACAAATGTTAAGATCGACATAAATACAAGCAGGCCCAGGCAGGGATGATCCTCTGGTGAGTGTAATTTCCAGTTCAGACCCCTTTAACTGTTTAAATATTTATTTATTTATTTATTTATTTTATTTGAGAGAGAATGCAAGCAGGGGGAGGAACAGAGGGAGAGGGACAAGCAGACTATCTGTACTTAGCATGGAGCCTGATGCAGGGCTTGATCCCATGACCCTGAGATCATGACCTGAGCCAAAATTAAGAGTTGGATGCTAAACCAACTGAGCCACCCAAGTGCCCCTAATTTCTTTTTTCTTGAGTAAGGACTTTATCTGATGTTGGAACTGGATATGGTTTCAAGAGAGCCTTTATGGTGGCAAGTATGAACTCCATGTGGCTTTCGATAACCTTCAGATACTTCCCTTCAGACTTTGCTTCATAATAAGCTATAATTTCATCAGTTACAACCAGATTGCACTTTTTGTGAAGTTTCTGGTTGTAAGCTACTCCTTCATCCATATAAGAGAACTAAAGCCTGAGCATCCCTCCTGTTGTCTGATCAAAGGTGTACATGAGACGAATGTCCTCTTCATGCAGTTCATGCCTTCCGCAACAATGGTCCCCCTCTCCTGGAAGCGCCCCAGCTCCTCATCCCTCAGCTGCTTGATGGACACATCACAGCCTTCAAGTTTCCCTTCAGAGGCTTCCCCAGGACCGTGGGATCAGGATCTGCCCTTAGGTGAATGCCATGTGTGTATTTTGTCTGTAGATAGCATAACTTTTCAAACACTCAATTCCTCAGTGATAGACATCTCCAAAGACTTGATCTCAGTAAGAGATTCTGGATCCTGATGGACAACCATAATTTCTTTCAAAAGATACTTTATCAGAATGCTTTTGGAGTCTCAAATCACTCACCTACATTCAATCACAGACCACATCCAAGACACTGCACCCTCCATTTTCTTGTCAGTCAGCTCCTCTCAAACATGGGGCAGCGTGAGGTAGTGGATGCTGAGTGTGTCTGTAATCCTGGACAGAAATAGGGTCAGTCAGCATCTTTAGATTCTGGTACATCAACTCAGTAGGAAAAGTGTATAGGGGGCCATAAATCTGCACAGGGAAGGCAGGACACTAAACAAGGTCTCCAGGGCCATAACATAGTCCTTCACCCTTTCATCTTCTCCGGTTCCTCCTGACATACCAGTTGGTCAGGACATCCGTGAACTTGATCAGGCAAAGCACCACATATAGAACCTGTAACATGTCATTTCAGTCTCAAAGAACCCAACAAGTGACTGCACGAAGGACAGGACCCACTGGTCTGTCATGTTAGCACTTTCTTAAACCATGTTCTCATTGTAGAAGAATTCCATGTCTTCCTTCTTCTGCAACTTCAGGACGTTCAGATGAAGGAGCGAAAGGCATTGTACCAAGAGAGCCACACATGCTTAAGGACATCACACACATCCTCCTTCTTAAGGCAGAGGTTTTCTGCTCTCACCACAGGCAAGTTAATCAGATATAATCTGAAGGATCTTGAACATCCTTGTATTTCTGGTGAGATTCAAAAGTTGGAAAGTGGAGTGTTGCATGCGGTAGAGAAGGGTTTAACTTTCATACCTCTATCCACAAGACCTTTATTGTAGAGTTGTTTGAAGACCCAACAGACAGATTCCATGAATTGTGGGTACAGACTGTTGTAGTCATTGTCAAGGTCAATCCCCTGGACAACTCTTCTAACGGTGGACTTCTAACGGTGGACTTGCACTCAGTACAGTATCTCACCACAAATTGTTTGGCACTGATGGTTATGCTCTACAATCCCCATTTTGGCTACATCCTCTGGTCCTCTGGTTCCCAGCGTCTTTTTTTTTTTTTAAGATTTTATTTATTTATCTGACACAGAGAGAAACACAGCGAGAGAGGGAACACAAGCAGGGGGAGCGGGAGAGGGAGAAGCAGGCTTCCCGCGGAGCAGGGAGCCCGATGCGGGGCTCGATCCCAGGACCCTGGGACAATGACCCAAGCCGAAGGCAGACGCTTAACGACTGAGCCCCCCAGGCGCCCCTCCCAGCATCTTATCAATATCATGTTCCACAGGTAAGCCACGACGATCCCATCCAAATGTTCTGTCAGCATGAGACCCACTCTGGTGAGCATATCTGGTAACTATATCTTTAATTGTCCCTGCAAGTGTATGTCCATAGTGAGGCAGTCTAGTTGCAAAAGAAGGCCCATCAGAAAATGTAGATTGGGGCTCATGTTTTGATTGCTTTAAGCATTCCTGAAAACAATTAAATTCGGACCAGAACTGCATGATTTTCTCTTCTTTGGCAGGAAAATTCATGTTTTCTGGAACTTGCTGAACCATGTTGTTGCTGAGGGGCCCCCAGGCCAGGGCGCCACAGAAAAGCCACGTCCACACCACTGCCAGGGGTCCTCAGGTGATATATTCTCCAGTATTTCTGCTAATGCTGTTATGCTTTTGTATGTTTATATGCTTTAGGTCATTATTTTATCTGAAATGTAGTTTTGTAAAAGGTGAAAGATAAATACCTAACTTTATTTTTTCCAAAAATGTTAACTAATTGCCCCGGTATCATTTATTATCTTTACTCCCAGATCAGAAATCCTACCTTTATCAAATGCTAAATTTGCACTTATATATTAGATCAAACCATGTGCAATTGTTGATCTCTATCACCTCCCTCAGCTTTATTTTCTCAATTATCCCAGTCACTACTAGATGTCATATTATATATTTGTTCACTTGTCTCTGTCTCTCACTTGAATGTAAGTTCAGTGAAGGCTAGAATTTTGTTATTTTTGCCAACTTCTGGTTCATAGGTATCTGCTAATTGAAATAATGAAATTTATCCTTGAGTCTGTTATTATACATTGGTGGGTTTTATAATGCTGGGCCATCCTTATATGTTAGAAAAGCAGGCTTGGTTATGATATAGTATTCTTTAAGTATACGGCTCTATTTGCTCTGCTAACCTCTATTTAAGTCTTGCATCTGTGATCCTAAAAGAGCTCTTTTCCTTGTTTCTGCTCCCATCAACCAGTCTGGGCATCAGGACTGAGAAGAAGGGCTTTTAAAAAAGAGACAGGTGGAGTGCCTGGGTGGCTCAGTCAGGTAAGCATCTGACTTTTGATTTCAGCTTGGGTCATGATCTCAGGCTAGTGGGATGGAGCCCCGAGTTGGGCTCCATGCTTGGAGGGGAGTCTGCTTGAGGTTCTCTCTGTCCCTCTCCCTATGCCCCTCCCCATGCCTCTCTCTCTCTCTCTCTCTCTCTCAAATAAATAAATAAATCTTTTTAAAAAATTAAAAAGAGACAGGCATGGCCTGGAAGTGGACACAGGGTAGGAGCTATTGGGAGAGCTTGGAGTGTCCCTGCACATTCTTTCTGGGTATGCCAAGAATGTGAGGTCCCTAACTGTTCTTTGTGCCATTTCTCAGGCTTGTGCTTGCAGAGCAGCTTTGAGGAATGTAGTAATATCTCCCTCCAGGACAAAGAGCAGGCTTGCTTATTTTCTGCTATAAAAGAAGTGGGTTCCCCAGGCTCAGTTGTCCTCAGATGCAACACAAACCTATTGCATGCACAGCATCCACTGAGGCCCTCCACGTTGCCCCTGTGGGACTTGGGGGGAAAGGGAGGCAATGTAAACATTCTGCTTATGCTGTTTGCTGTGCCAAGAGTAATAAAGTCCTTAGTCTCTGGCCAGGAGTCTCATCTTGGCCAGCCTCCATGAAAGAGTAAGAGGCCAATTAATCACTGATCATCAGTATAAATTCAAATTCCAGACCCTGACAGTTTTGGCAGTGAGGATGGGATGCTAACAGAGACATGGCCTTTCTGGAACAGGAAGGACCCTGTGGACCTGGCATATGTTAGTGAATCATCTTCCCGAAATGGTGGGCAGCAGGGTGAGGGGGGCTCAAGTGAGGATCTCACAGTGGCCTATCTGTTACTGAGACAAAGCACGGAGAGGTAGGATTGAAACAAGCCCCCGGAATGGTGCTTTGGTTCCCCCTTACTCTCATCCGTGCAGGAGGTGGATGGGACATTATGACAGTGGGGCAACAATATGGATGTGGCTGCTGAATCAAAGGACTCCAAAAGCTGAAATAACTGGTATCAGTCGGTATATTTGAAATAGAACTTTAGGTGAACCAAAAGCTTTACAGATGTATTTGGGTGAGCCCCGCTGGTGGCCATTCAAACCCAAAGTGACCAAAAAACTTTGCTTGCTGGCACAGATCTGCTGTGTCCCTCTGTGTGCCCTGATCCCTCTCTTCCCTCAGCTGCTTTGATGAGAAAATGGAATATGCTGGGAACTTCATGGAGGGAAGGGCCTCAAACGTTTGTAGCTCTATAGGAACCAAGCACCCATGTCACCACCTTACCATGTCTGTGGATAGATGCAGCCAGGGTGGCTGAAGGCACTAAGGAATGCAGTGTGGAACAGGGGTAAAATGACCCCGGGCTCAGGTGCTCCCTGGACTGACACTAGAGGTACATGGGGGAGGGGGCAGTGGTATGGCAACTCTAAAGCTGGAAGCCAAGAGAAAATAAAAGCCTGCCGGCTGCCCCCGCTGCTGCCCCATGGGCTAGCCTCCCCTGCCCTCCAGCGCTCTCTGCTCTCCTCCATCCCTCCTCTGCTCCCCTGCCCCATCCCCCCAGAAACCCCACAACCTTCCCACTCCTCTGCCTTTGAATAGCATGATCTCCGGACACCTGGGTGGCTCCGTCGGTTAAGTATCTGCCTTCAGCTCAAGTCATGATCCCAGGGTCCTGGGATCAAGTCCTGCATTGGGTGGGGGGGGCGGGGGAGAAGGGGCAGTCCTTGCTCAGCAGGGAGCCAGCCTCTCCCTCTGCCTGCCACCCCCCCCCCCCCGCTTGTAGTCTCTCCTGCTCTCTCTCTCTCTCTCTCTCTCTGACAAATAAATAAATAAAATCATTAAAAAAAAAAAAAAAGGAATAGCATGATCTAGCTCCTGCATCTGTTACAACTCCTGATTGGCACACACTAAACTCCTTGGTCTGTCTTTCCATAAGGTAAAAAAATCACCAAATTTCAACTGCTGGGCTCTGAACAACGTTTGCAGTAGGGAAGGGAGATTAAAGCAGTCCTATAGCTGGGACCTTTGGGCCAATTCAGTGTTCTGCGTTGGGGGTGCCACGGCTGAAAATGTAATTGGTATTGATGCTTGTACAGGCTTGTGCTGAGAGTGCCCCTACTTGTCAGCGCATTTGCCCATCCGGAAGCTGCTGCTTGTCCATAAGTGATTCCTGAGCACTCGGAACGGTCTGGAACAAACTATAGGCTTCCAAGAGGAAGAAGGTGAACGGGAAAAGTAGCCTCTACGGCAGCAATTACGCAGAGGCCATTTTTCCAGCACAACAGCGCCACCAGTCGGCCACAGTCAAGAAGTACATCGATTTTTTTTTTTTTTTTTTTTTTTTTTTTTTTTAACAAACCTACTACCTTGTTTGTGACCCATACAGGTCCTGTCACTTTCCACCTGACGTCCCTCGTTCTGGGATAGGTCAACTTGGATTTGGTGGCTATCAAGAGAGGAGAATAAAAGGCCTTCACAGTCAAATGTAAATGCTTTATTCAAGAGCACAGCTGGCCCGTCCTGGACATAATCTGAATTGTACATGAAAGAGTGGTGGCAATCCGTTTGGGGAGAACTCCCTTCCTCACTTCATCACCTGAAGCATCACCTGCTAGCTCAATGGGGCCCTCAATTCACAGAAGGTCCCCTCAAGTTCCTGCCTGGTTCACTGGTGGTTTGGTTACCCTGACACCTGATGATGTCCACACTCAGCCTCCGCACCAACAAGGCAGAATCAAAATAACCATGTTCATTCTGCTCGATGCGCAGAACTCAAGGCAGTGGTGATAGCTCTAGCCGATACTTCCCCTGATGAAATGTGGCCCGCGTTTACTGCCTTTTGTGTTGTTGTCAATGACCTAGCTGTCCTGTTGGCGAGACTGGCAGATCAAAGACATTTTTCTTGGGAGCTGCAAACCGTGGAAGCAAATCTGCCAATCAGACACCCTGGGTCATTCATGGAGATGTGCATGGTAAGGACCCTTCTCTAGTACTACCTACCGGATTCAGGCTGCCCACCCAGACTGCACTGGCCATACAACTGGCACCACTGCCTAGATCCATCACTGCATGAGGCATGGCAACACATCCACCATTGTGGACAGGGCACAAAGTAAAGAACTGTATGTTTCTGATGCAGAAGCCACCACTACATAGCAAACTTATAATGCCTCCCAGAAGTTAGACTGTCTCACAGTAAAGAAGCCACATCGCATGGGGCATTGCTCCTGTCTGCTCCTAGATGACTGACTACCTCAGACCTTTGACCCCCTCTCTGGACGATCACAGGTACCTTGCTGCTGTGGGTCCATTTTCAGGTTATCGTGTCCCTACCCTACTCTGATCAGGAGACTACCACACGCCGTGGCCCTCGTAACTAAGCCATGGCAAGTTTTGACTTTTCACACCATCTACAGTCTGACTGCGATGCACCCTTTGTTGCGAAAGCCACCCAACAAGGAGCCAATAGTCAAGGTATTTGATGGCCATGCCAGGCTCCCCACCATCTTCAGGCATTCCATATTATCAGGCATTGGAATGGCCACCTCAAAAATAAACTCAAAAACCCCTGACTACCTCCCTCATCTCCTTCTGGTCCACACATCTCAGTGAGACAGTGTGGTCACTGAGCACAGTTGTCCCCAGGCAAGAATCATCTCTCAGCCATTTCTTCCGTGATCATCAGGACAAAAGGGGTGGGTTATATAGACCTTTTCTGAAGATTTGGGACTCTGACTATTCCTGGGCATAGTGCTTCCTTTTGTCCCCCAGCATCAACCCCAGGCCAGCCTAGCTGCTACAGCCTCTGGTTGTCAGCCTGGCAGAAGGGGGTGGGGGATTCAAACTTCATTCTGGTTTAGCCACCTGAACTCTCCTGATGGATTTACCTGATCCTAGGTCATAAAGGTAATGACCACTTGGTTGAGTGCACTGCTTGCCAAGTCCCCCTACACTGGCCCACAGAGGCCAAGGTGGGAGATATAAGGGGTCTCTGCACATTTTGTGCCACTCATACCTGGCCCCGCCAGATAACAGTCAGGGTGTGAGTAGGGAAAGACTGGAGAAAAGGTGAAGTGCTCGCTACTGAAATGGGACACACTGCTCCCACAGGTATGGAGGCCTGGTGGCATCTTAGATGCCAGGAGGTGCAGGGAGGGAGGGGTGACTCATGTTTTCTTTGTCCCCCCAATCCAGGACTGCAGCCTAGCAAAACCATCACCTAGTTTATACGAGTTAAATTTCAGCTGGCAGCCTGACCCCTTCTGGGTTTGTCATCCTGTCCACATGCTACAGAAACAGCAAACTCACATCTTCCATGGCTGGTCCTGAACTATTCCGTTGTGCCCTTTGCCACTAGTGGCAGCTCCGGAATATGGAACCTCCCGTCCCCTGACCTTGTACAAACACCCCATCCAGCACAACCTTGTTGCAGTCTGACTGGTACAAATGCACATATTTTGCCTGTCTCCCAAGTGGTCTTGGTTCATATATGGTAACCGAGGCTGCACCTATTTGGTGACATTGCCCATGTGGTTTAACCAAACCTGTGTAATGGTGATACAAATCAGAATTCACCACAAATCTTGAACTGGAGTAACATGTGACTCTTCGAGGCATATGTTTGTATGTGGGCTGTGGAATGTCTCTCCATTAGGGATGGGAATTACTTTTTGGCCCATCTATTACCTCCTATAATTATTGGCAGTGACATAAAAAATCAGCAGATTAGTCTAAAACTCACTTGTGAGAATTGTAATGGTTTATAACCTGGGTTTAGACTATATCCCGACCTTCTGAAATCAGACCTACTGATCCCCTTGGGACTCCTTCACTGGTGACTAAGTCTGGGACCCTAGGTGGCAAGGTGGAAGCCAATACTTTAGGTTGGCCTCATCTTGATGCTTCAAGTTCTATAGATAGTAGACTTAATTAAATTCCACATGAGACAGATTGAGCGGATTTGGTCCCAGTCTCTGTTGATCAGATTAATCAGTGTGGCGGATGGAGTGGCATATTCATGTGAATATTCAAGTCAGCCAAGAATCTGCAGGGCCAATTGCTGGGAGAGGCCAAACCACATCAGCCCTATGCATCACTGTACATTTGTACTGGGCATGCCAGGAATATAGGGCCCTGACCACTCTGCCTGGGGTATTTCTCAGGGTTGTGCGTGCAGCAAGCAACCGTGAGGTTGCCTCAAGGACAAAGAGCTCGCTTATTGATTTCTACAAAAGAGGCAGCTTCCCCAGTCTCATGTTGATGCAACACAAACCCACTTCGTGCACAGCACCCAGAGGGCTCCCCCGTGTGGCCCCTGTAGGACTCGGAGGGCAAGGGAACTGATGCAAACATGATCGCTACTTGCTGTGCTGTGAGTAATAAAGTTCTTTGTCTCTGATCTAGGAATCATATGTCTTCAGCCAGGATCCGTTAACAGGTTAACATTAACATCCAGTAACAAGTTAACTTATTAGCTTGAAAGTAGGGCAAGTTCAAATTCCAAATACTTACATGTAGTGCAGTGAAAGAGAATAAATGGTCAGTGCTAGAAAGGGTCTTAGGAGAAGGGCTGTCCTTGGGTGTTAGCGCGGTCTGCTCGGGCTGCCAGGACAAAATACCATGGACAAGGGGCTTACGTCACAGACAGTTATGGTCCTATGTGCTGGAGGCTGGGAAGTCCAAGCTCAAGGCGCTAGCCGATTCATTTCCTGGTAAGGACTCTCTTCTGGCTTGCAGCTGGCCACCTTCTCACTATGTCCTCACATGGTGGGGGGAGAGCTTTCCCTTCCTCTCCTCCCAAGGGCACCAACCCTGTGGGATTAGTGCCCCATCCTCATGATGTCATTTAACCTTCACCACCTCCTCACAAGCCCTGTCTCCAAATACAGTCACATTGGGGGTTAGAGCTTCAGCATAGGAATTACAGGGGGACATAAATATTCAGTCCATAACCGGTGTCATTCGGGTGTCAGCTAAGACTAGAGAAGAGAGAAGCATTTAAAGAAATGTGGAGAATATGAGGAAGTGGACTAATTATGGAGAAGGATATGGCCGATGTTTTGGGAGATGAGGAAGTAGTGGAGGATGAGTCAGGGCCAAAGAGAAGAAGAGCATCGTGGGACTAAGTATGTGGCCAGGAGGGCCAACCTGTGGAATCCACAGTTTCATAGATGAGTGACAGAAACAGGCATGAGAAGCATGAAAACAAACAAAAACTTTTATTGAGTTAAAGTTATTAAAAGTCAGCACTAGGGTGCCTGGGTGGCTCGGATGGTTAAGCGTCTGCCTTTGGCTCAGGTCGTGATCCCAGGGTCCTGGGATCGAGTCCCGCATCGGGCTCCCTGCTCCTTGGGAGCCTGCTTCTCCCTCTGCCTCTCTCTCTCTCTCTCTCTCTGTCTCTCATGAATAAATAAATAAAAATTTTTAAAAAAATAAAATAAAATAAAAGTCAGCACTAGGAATACTACACAGAAATGGGAAAATTCTTACACATGACAACATGGATAAACTCTCACAGGTCTAACGAGGAGTAAAACCCAGATACAAAAAACTCTATAGTGCATGATACCGTTTAGACGAACTCCCAGGATGGAGAAAATTCGTTTATGGTGCTCGAAGTCAGGAGAGGGACATGCACTGATAGGGAGGAGGTACCAGAGAGGCTGCTCTGGATGTGGCAAAGGGCTTGTATCTTAATCCAGGCAGGGGTTACATGGGTATATATGTGCAAAAACTTTATCAAAGTATACATGTGAAATTACAGCATTATAGCATTATTTTTAAAAATCAACATTTTTTGAAAAACCAAAAAAAAAAAAAAAAAGTTGGGCATTGGGCCAAACTGATCATCCACATACATTTCACCCAACCTGAAGTAATCTTGCCAGTAAAAAGAACTGCCCACATGCAGCCTGACCCAGAATAGGGAGCCCCTTGTTCCATCACTCTTGTTCAAGTACGGGGGACTTCTATCGCAAGGCCCGCACCAGAGTGTGCTAGGTTCAGCTTGCACGGGCTCTGGAGAACCTACTGTGCACATCTCTTCCCCACACATCCAGTCGCATCACATTACTAGTTTGAAATGAGCCGTAGCGGAAACATACCTCATGAAAATTGGGTTTATTTTTTGAAGGGTGGTTGTTAAACACTTAACAGTTACACCAACAGACCCCCGGCACCCCAGGCTTACCCAGGAAGTGAATGAAGCTGAGGATAATTAGGCAAGAATATTTAACTACATTAACTATAGTAAGTAGGCAATAATATTGCCTAGTTGAGTCTCCAGACCCCAAATCATTTTCACCATGTGGTGCATTCCAAGGACCTGGTTCCAACAAGCCAATTGGCCATTGAAGGTTTAAAAAGAGAGGCCTCGAGGCTTTCTACCCCAGGAGTGGGTCTGGCTGACAGGGTAGAGCAGGGCTGGTTGACAGGTGGTATGTGTGCTAAGCCCATCCATTTGGGGCACCCTGTGGGACCCCCACAAACCTAATCAGTCATGAGTTCCTGACTTCTACCTCCTGGACAAATATTCATTACACAAGTATTTGTGTGCCAGGCCCTGTTCTGAACACTAGGGACACCAGAGAAGAGACAAAAATTCCCATTAGCAAGAGCTACGGGTCGTTAAGTGACAGCCCTTTTCCATGAAAAAAACATCTCCCTCTTCCGTTCCTCTCCTCCCCCCTTGACCCGCCTTAGTTTAGGTCTTTATTATCTCTTACCTGAATGGTTCCTACCCAACTCCAGGTCCTCTGGGAAGATTGAGGTTCAGGGGAGCCTGAAGCTCATACAACCAGAGGAGGTATGGCTCTTTCAGAAGAAAAAGACAAACTTTTGAATACAGATTTATATATAACCATGGGAACACATTGCAAGGAGCTTTCAAAGGGCCTTGGAAGGGGTCTGTGTGGATGAGGGTCCCTAAAGCTTAAGCCTCCTGGAGAACTGGTCTTTGCCAGGCCCTCTCCCCACTTCACCCAGAACAAAGTGAAAAACAGGCCCCTCCCACCCTCCTCCACTCCCCTCGCCCCCACAATACCCTTACTTCAAACATGATGGCTTCGTTTCCCACTGAGCGTCCCACCGTCATCAGAAAAGGAATTTGATCTTGCCCCACAAATTATATATATATATATATATGTGTGTGTGTGTATATATATATATATATAATATTTACATGCTTTTCTTCCTGATATTCCACCACTGCCTGTGGATAGCTGAGGAGCAGCCCTCCAGGGACAGTCTTGAATGCTGCTACAGCATTGGCTTGGAAATCTGCAGGTCCCCGGCCCTCTCTGAAAGCTCCTGGGTGAACAAAGGGGCCAGCCTACTGCACACATTGCTGTACCAGGTAAAACAGTTCCCTTCCTCTTCCTCAGTGAGGATGAGACTGGTTGACTTTGAGATGGTTTACGATTGGTAGGGGTGTGGACATCAGGAAAATGGAAGGGACATGCAGTCTTTCTTCCAGCCTAGAAACTGGAGATGGGAGCTCAATTCTTCTGCCAAAGTGTTGACTCCCATTGTGTATTATTCAAGATTGAGTAGCCCAGCCTAGATTCGGGAGTGGGAGGGACCCCAAGGCAAGACTAACACCTGTAGTATGGGTCTTTCCCCTGACAACAGGGGAAGTCAACAGGGAGGAAGGCTGAGAGCTGGGGCATACCCACCCAGAAACCTTCTGAGATGGCCCCGGGCATTTTTGTTTTCTTCATAGAACATGTGAACAACCGTATTTAGTGAATGCTTTAATATTTTTATTCTGTCTATATGGTAACATCTATCAAGAGAACTTGACCTTGAAGTGGATCCAAGTAACTGATACTCTGGGACCTCCAGGGGGCGCTATGGCCCAACACACAGCCTGGCCAGGAGCCTTCTGCCTAATGCACCACCTTAGATCTGTTTTCTGCGGTGTTGCATCCCCTTTTGGAGAGAGAGAGAGAGAGAGAGAGAGAGAGTTCTGCTGGTTTTAAAAATATTGTTTGGGGGCGCCTGGGTGGCTCAGTCGGTTAAGCATCTGCCTTCGGCTCAGGTCATGATCTCAGGGTCCTGGGATAGAGCCCCACATCGAGCCCCTCATCCGGCTCCTTGCTTGGTGAGGAGCCCGTTTCTCCCTCTCCTTCTGCTGTTCCCCCTGCTTGTGCGCTCTCTCTTGCTCACTCTCTCTCTCTCAAATAAATAAATAATCTTTAAAATTCTGTTTTAAGGCCCAGGCCTCCAGGAAAGATGCCATGCTCCTCCGCATCACCTACGATGCTCCAGGTGCTAAAGGCTTCCACCCTGAAGCAAGTACAGCAAACCCACTCATTGAGCTCCACTGGCCTTTCCATATGCTGTCTTGGTCTCAGGCTCAGGCCCTTCTTCCGTGCTGGCCCCAGTACTTGCCCCTGCATCTCTAACAGCCCAGGCCACTCACTCTGGATGACACGGAGTGTTCACAAGTCTCTCACTGCCACACAAAACATAAAAACACACCCGGAGTTCCAAGAAACAGATTTGCTGGATCTAAAGCAGAGATACTTAGCTCCAACCACAAGGATTGACTCAGAAGTTGCTCCCTGGCCTTCTACCTGCTGGCCCAATTGATGCCCTCATCACCCAGAGGGCTTGCCCCCTCCTGGTTCAGTGGCTCTAACCCAGAAAGCCTTTCTCTGGGGCTGCAGGCCCTAGGAAGCCACAAACACCATCCTGGTTGGTTTCTTTCTAGTTCATGTGGTTAATATAGAATAGAAACCCAGACAAGTCAGGAGCCCCTCCAAACTGGCCTTATTAGCTCAGTGCCACTAAGTCCCCTTTCTGCCCCAGGTTAACCCCGAGCAACTAGACCCCAAGTCTACTTGGGGAAGAGTCTTCTAGAACCACGAAGATCTGCAACAGCGAAGCCCTTCCACCATCATGAAAAGGAATGTGGTCCCTGCAGCCTCCCGGAGAAGAAAGGTGGGGCGGTAGTGAGGGCACTGCCCCTGGAGGGACCAGCCAGATGAAAGGCCCGGTGGTGGCAGTGGCAACCTGTGTTTGGGAAAGAGTAAGATCTTCGGCGTCGGGCAAGGGACTCACACAGAAAGAGAATGGAGGGAAGACTGGCAAGAGACATGGGGATCAGGCATCAAAGGGCTTAGACCGTCCCTAAACTGAGTCCCTAGATGTCTACTTGAGGAGCCACTAGAGACATTTGGAAGTTTCTAAGCAAGTGACAGCAGGAGGATGGAGGGTGATTGGGGCGGGCAGCTGGGGACAGGGAGATAGTATCGGAGATGAACTCCTGGCCCCAAGCCTGATGGGCATCAGGAGAAGGTGCCATGGACAGACAAGCGGGGGGGGAGGGGGCGGGCAGGAGGAAGAGCTAGTTTGCAGAGACCAGGCAGCCTCATTCCTGGCCCGAGGACAGGGACCCTCCATGCAGGCAGGGGCTCCCCTCGTCCCCGAGAGTCGAGGCCAGCTCTGTGCTCACCAGCGGATGTCCGGGACCGGGAGAAGCAAGATGGAGGCCCACACTAGGAGATTGTGTCCCCGGGACAGCCTCTGAAGCCATGGACGAGCATGAGCTCTGAGCGGAGAAGGGAGACGAAAGCAAGGCCCAGCAGCCTGAGGCACTCGCAGGGACAAGAGAGGCAGAGAGCTCTAGTCCTCAGGATGGCTCTCCCTGGGGTGTGTGTGGGAGGAGGAGGGTTTGGAGAGCCCAGGGCTGCAGGGAGTCAGAGGGCCTGAGGCCTGAGCGCAGGGCACACAGTGGCAGAGAGCTGGAAGGGAGCCAGACCACTAGGGCTTCGAGAGCGGCTTGCCGGGGGCTGGCGAGGCATCCTTGGTGGAGTGCCCCTGGAGACTCTCAGGAACAGGAGGGGCACATGTTGGAGGAGGAGGCAGGGACAAGGGAAGGGTTCTTCTAAGAATGGGGAGGTCTGCGCCAAAGAAAGGAGGACCAAGATGCGAACAGAGCAGATGGGGCAACATCAGGAGGGGCAGAAGATGGGACTTAGTCAAGAAATCCCTGAGTCCACATGTTTATTGGGGGTGCACCGAGAGAACAGAATGGGCGATGAGACTGAGAATGGATGGAAACCACGAACGGCTGAGAGAGACAGTGGGATCTTGCTGCCATTCCCCGGACCCTCTCCATTAAGAGGTAGGCTGTTTGCTGGAAATTTCGAGAGCCAGAGGTAGGTTTGAAGGTTGTAGAGAGGGGTGAAGCAAGTATGGAATGCTTGGCTGGGGGGGGTTCTCTAAAGCAACGTTTCTCAAATGTAATGTGTACCTGGAATCTTGTTAAAAGGTAGGTTCTAATCCAGCAGGCCTGGGCAGAGCCTAAGAAGCTGCATTTCTAACAAGCTCCCACATTCGGGGAGCAGTGTTGCTGCTGCTGGTCAGGGACCACAGGGGGAGGAGCAAGGATTCAGAGTCAGATAAGGAGATGGAGAAAGAGACTGGCAGAAGAATTCACCTTAACGAGAGACCTACCTTTGATAATCTCACCTGGGGCAAAAGCTGACACTTGGAGAAGTCTGGGTGGGAGCCACAGGCCCTGCACTGCAGGTGATGGGAAGGGGGACATGGAGAAGGAGGGATGGCAAAGAGGAAAGAAGTCAAGAGAGAAGGCAGGGGAGCCTCTGAGGTGACAGGAAGCCCAGCGGTGCCCCTAGGACCCCTCATCTAGGTCAACATGGGGTGGACCACCAACTGCACACTTGGAGGTCCCCCAACAGAGGATGGGAGTCGGCTGGGGCAGGAAAGTAGTATTCCATGGGTATCTGAGAGTGCAAGAAGCAGGCAGGGCAGGCCACCCCCGTGCTGTTCTGCAGGAAGGTACTGGACTCATTCTGGGCTTGTTCAAAGCTTGGCCAGGACACATCAAGCCAGAGGGTGAGGTCAGGGGTAGAAATGGCTCTGCCCCTAGGGACAAGGGTGAGATGATTTCTGTGCCAGAAACTAAAAAAAAAAAAAAAAAAAAAAAGGAATGAAATCTGCAAATGAAGGTGCTGGGGAGAAAGAAGAGGTGCTTTGGGCTCCAAGTCCTACCACTTGAGCCCTAAGTGTCCAACTCGCAATCAGAAATCAAGAGGTTTCGGAAAGGCGCCGTCTGGAAACGAAAATGCCTTAGGTTTAGGCAACGCAGGGAAGGGGCCGAGGGATGGGGTGTGCAGGGACGCCGCTCAGCTGTCTGGGGCCCAGTCTAAGAGAGAGAGGGAGCTTCGAGTCCTAGGCTGAGGTTAAACCGAGGTCAGGTTCACCAGGGGAAATGCAAGCAGGACCGCAGGGGCGAGCAAAGAACCTCAAGAGTAAAAGCTTGGAGGCGTCAAAATGAGCAGCAAGCGCAGGAACAGGGTGTCCGCGTGGGCAGTACGGCGGGTACTTGGAGAGGGGGGTGAGGCCAGAAGCCCGAGCTCCGTCCCGCGGCGACCCGGAGGCGGCCGAGGTTTCTGAGCGCGGCGTGGCGCGTTCCCCCGGCTTTGGCGCGGTTCCCTCGCCGCGCAGCCCCCTGCCCGGGCCTCCCAGGGCCCGCGGGTCCCTCCTGTTCCTCCCCGCGGCCTCCGCCAGGCCGCAGCCCCCAGCCCCGGCGACCGACTCGCCAGGATCCGCCCCGCCGCGGCGGCCCGGGCCCAGCCGCTCCTCCCCCGATGATGTCACGTCCCCGGCCGCCCCTCGGCCGGCCGCGCCGCCCCGCCCCCGCCTCCCCTGGCCCCCAGTCCCCTGGGCCCGCCCGCTCCCGCCATCCCTCCTCCCGCCCGCGCTCCCTCCCTTCGACTCCCGCTCCCCCGGGAGCGGCGGCGGCGGCGGCGGGATGGCCCGGGCCCGCGGCCAGGCCCCGGGGAGCGGCGGCCGGCGGCGGCCGCGGCGGGGCGGCGCGGGAACCGGGCCCCGGGGGGAGTCGGCCGGGTTGCTGCTGCTGCTGCTCCAGGTGCTGCCGCCCGGGGCTGCGGCAGGGCCGGGGCGGCGGGGCACGCGGGGCTCTGGCGGCGGCGGCGTCTGCTGGCCCGGCGCTGCCCCTGCCTTTCCCCGGGACGCGCGGCTGCTGCTGCTCCTGCCGCCGCTGCCGCCGCCGCCGCCGCCGCCGCCGCCGCCGAGCTCCGCGCCCGCAGCCTCCGCCTCCCGGATGGTAATCAGCGCCCCGCGCCGGCGCCGCGGGCGGGCGGGAGGTGGGGGGGGGTGAGGGGGAAAGGGCGGGCAGCCCCGCGCCCCCGCCTCGCCGGAGGCAGCTCCCGGGGCGCTCGGGCCGCCCCCCCTCCGACGACCGCGGCCCTGGGCAGCCGCCAGAGCGCGCCTCTGGGGCGCCTCCGCGCCGACCGGGTGCCGGCTCCGCTCCCGCGCTCCCCGCCGGCGCTCAGGCCGCGGGGGAATCCCTCCATCTCCCCGCCCCGCGCCCCGGGAGGGGAGGGGACAGCGCCGGCGCTCGCAGACCCGCTTTCTCCGAGGGAGCGCCCGAGAGGCGAGCGCGCACTGAGACGCGGGGATCCGGCGCTGCGCTGCGCTCCTGGAGGCGCCCGCTGCCGTCGGGTCTGGCTGAGCCCAGGCGCCCGCAGCCTCGGCGGGACCGCATTCCCGGCGGCGGGGGCGCCTACCGACCGCGCGCCCTTATGTTCCCCGCGCAGGACTCTCTGCCCCGCGGCGGGCTGAACCTGAAGGAGGAGCCGCTGCTGCCCGCGGGCTTGGGCTCGGTGCGCTCCTGGATGCAGGGCGCGGGCATCCTGGACGCCAGCACCGCGGCGCAGAGGTAAGCGCTCGGACGCGACCCGGAGCGCTCGGGTTGGACGGCTCCGCGCCGCCTTCGCTCAGCCTGCCGAGCTGCTGGGGCGAGGGGTAGGGGGAAGCCCTAACTCTGGACGGTCCCGGCAAGCTCTCCCGCCCACCCTTGCCCCGAGCGCCTCTGCTTCCTCCTGAGGCTATGGGGCGGGCCGGGGCGGGGCTTCTGCCACCTCTGCCGCGGTCCCAGCTCTGATTTCTGATTTCCGACTGTCGCTCGGGGGGCCGGCGGTCCAGGGCTCTAGAGTAGAAGGTATCCCCGCTGTCCACAGTCCCTGAGCCGTGACCCACAGCCACCGGCCGTCAAGTAACAGACAACCCCTCCTTCGTGGGCAGTCCCAGAGCCTCTCCTTGTCCAATTCCGAGGCTGTCTGCCAGGAAAGGCACAAAACCCAGCCCCCTTTCTGCTTTCCCACGCCCCTCGGAGTTGAAGGAGGGGTGCGTGTGGAGCCAGAGAAGAGGCTGGGGGCTGAAGAGTGGGGAACAGGCGAGCTGGACAGTCGCCTTGGCTGGAACGATTGGGGGCTGGGGCTGGGCGCTCAGGCCCCGCCTCTCCTCAGAGTGGTTTCCTGGCGGGCCCTGGGGGAGGCAGAAGGGTCCCTGGGAACCCAGCATCTATGCCGACGCCTTTGCAGGAGTCTGGGCACGGGGCCTGGGTAGGGAATGGACTCCTGGGTTTGGAGAGGAAGTTTAAAGGGTTTGTTGACCTGCCCCCACAACACCTGACCACGGACTTTTTATGCCCCTACTTGTGAGTGGTGCGGTGGGAGGGGGCGTATTGAGAAGGGGGGGTGTTAGATATCCTACTCGAGTTCTCAGTGGTTAGGACTAAGGAGGTGCTGCCTCTGCAGACCCTTGGGGCACGTGGGAGCTGGGCTGCCGCAAGGTCTCAGCAGGTGCTCGACCGGCAGCCTGAAGGGATGCTATAGGAGAGTTGCCAAGGCCCACGAGGCCTGGCACACCGGCCCAACATTCCTATCCCTGGGCCTGTTCCGCCGACACCGCTCATAGTCCAAGCCCAGCCTCGCCCTTTAACAGACCCACACCTTGTTTCCTGTGGAACCAAACCTGTGTTTCTGCACTCCTGTCCTTTGCTGACTGTTGGCAGGGAGTGCTGGGGGGCTCTCCCTGGAGCTCATCTCTTCAAGAGAAGAGCGTCTTGCCATGCATTAATTTACATAGTTTTACTCATGATATAACTATATTCCAGAAAAATTGGTAAGTAGAAAACAAAATTCCACCTTTCTGATACAACTACCGTCAACATTTTAGAGTATTTCCTTCCCATCTTTTTGCACATTTACATGCTTTTTTCCTGGGCTGTGCATACAATTCTGTATCCTGCCGGGTTCTCTGTTGGTTCTGTTTTTTTATTTAATTTGAGACGATCTGTTCCTTAACGGGGGCTCCATCTTTTTCTCCACCACCAGCTGTGGTGAGAGCTCCTCGTAAGAGTGGGTGAAGAGTGCCAGGGGAGCCCCTGGGGCTTAGGGTTCTTATTTCTCTCTGACCGGACCCTCTGTCCCTGTGTCAAGCCAGCAGGTTTAATGAGGGGGAAGCAGATGCGAAGGAGGTGGTGCTCTTGTAGCCTCTGTGGGTGCAGAAGTGTGGGGATGGGGCCCTTTCCCGGAGGATCTGACCAACAGCAGTGTTGTCTGCACGTGAGGGGGGCGGTTCTTGAGTGGCACTGAGGTGTCCCATCTGAGTCCTGGGGGCCACATCGCTGGGACTCAGAGGCTTCCCCAGTTGGAAGAGGGACATTTTTTTTCAGGACTGGGCTCCATATTTGCAAGTCCAGAGACTTCTGTGCCTCAGGACACAGATTGGGAGCACACCCCCGCCCCATTTGGTTGACTCTGGACCACCTCCTTCCATGGGAGAGCAGGCTAATCCTTTCTCCTCATTCTTCCCAAAGTGGCCCATCATCTCTTCTACTTGTGTCTTGATCCCCAGTCAGTCGGTTAGTCAGTCCTCGGCTCAGGTCTTTCCATCCTGAAACACCAGCAACAAACATTCCTTTCCCCATCCCCTACCTCCCTCTTCAACCTCTGCCTGCTTTCTCTCCCACTTACCTCTGGGAATCTTGCCCAGGAGCATTCTTCCCCAAGCCTGCTTGGGATCTGACAGTTGTCTTTGATGCCTTGCCCCAAAGCCCCCTGATTGTCAAGGCTCCTAGATGTTTCTTCACGTCCGAGGTCACCTTTTAACAATAGCTCACCCTTGCCCTCCACCTCTTTCCTCCCTGGCTTGAAGGTTAACCTACCCCCGTTTACCACCGCAGCCCCCTATCCCCCTGCCCCAGCCCCAGTCTCTCACCTCTCCCCTGAAACCATCTGCCATCCCCGGGGGGGCAGAGCAATATTTCCAAAGAACTCTTCTCTGATCATGTCCTTCTCCGATTAAAAACTTCAGTCACCCCCACTTCCTCCCAGGTATTCAGCCCTCAGGGCTCCCCACCATCTAACCCCAAACTCCCTTCCAGCTTCCAGCCCTTGGCATGATACTTGGCATCCAACGGTGCCTCTTGAAACAGTTCCCCTGGCCCCAGCGCCCACATACCCACTGAATAAAGTCTTCCAGTCTCGGGGACCCACTGCACCCCAGCACTTTCTCTATGTGCACCCTCCCACCGGACCTCAGGAACAGTTCTCAGTGCTGCCTAAGGATGCGGGCCACAGGCCAGAGTCAGCGGTGCCCCACCAGCCCGTGCCTTCCTTTAGGGCAAGGATGGTGGCTTACTGTCCTTGTGTCCACAGCACCAGGACAGGCTGGAGCAGTCAGCAGGGGGGCAACGAGTATCTGCTGAAGGAAACAGGGGTGCATGTTAGCAAGTTCCCAGATCCCTTTCTGTTGGGCTCCCCTCCCCATGTTGGTGGTCTCCAGCATCTACCTGACTCCAGGAACCAGATACTGGGCTGCTGCCGCTTCCCAGCTTTATGCCGCCAAGTCTTACAGAAGGTGGAGATGGAGGAGAAGGCCCAGAACATGCCAAGATCAGTGAGGGAGGCTCTGCCAACAGGAAGGAAAGTTCTGAGCAAAAGAAGGGTAGGGAAAGAGAGGGGTTCCATGCCCTTGCCCTGGAGGCAAGAGGGGAGGGCAGGGGAGGGAAGTCTGGCAGGATCTTCCCAGTGGGGAGCTCTGCACAAGGACCCCTAGCCAGTGCTGCCACTTCATCTCCGAGTTGCAGACGCCAGCCCCAGCCCATGTTCCCCAGACTGCCCTGCAGACTGCGTCCTCTTGCTGGGGTGCTCAGCCCAGAAGCCGCTCTCCTCTCCTGGTGGGATTCCCAGCCCAGGGAGACCCCTGCAGGACCCAAGCCCACCCTCCCCCTCGAGCGGGTCCCAGCACACAAGCAGGCCCTGAGAAAGCCAGCTGGACTGCCTTTCCTGTAAGCAGCTGCACGCTAGCCTCCCTGCTAGGAAATGCTTTTGTTTGCTTTAATAATTAATAGCCGCTCCTCAGCCTGGGACCTGGCAGGCAGGCCTGTGGGTGGGTGGCGACGGGGTGGGCAGAGAGAAGCAGGGTGGGCAGCCTTTAGGTGGAATGGAGGGCAAGATGGAGGGTGGAAGCCCTGGCTAGTGAGATCCCCCCCACTGGGGGACTTCGGTGGCTGAGACAACTTCCTGTGGCAGGTGAGCCCACCCACCGCCACCGCCGCTGCTGGGCAACAGGAGTAGGGGATATAAAGCAGCCCCAAAGCCTTCCCTCCCACAGGCCCCTCTGGACGCAGCTTCAGAGCCTCCAGATCCTCCCTCTGTCCACATTGTCAAGGTGGGTGTGCCCCAGTGGGCTGCTACTTTTATCTTCCCGGTCTGTGGCACAGCTAGGCTCTGGGCCTGTTGGGCTGGGCAGGGCTAGGCCAACAGATCTTGGCTGGGGCCAGGAATGCCAGGCCCAATTTGGTGGGCCAATCAGCAGTCCCAGGGGCCCAGGGGAGGCGTGCAGGGAGCAGGACCAGTGGGACGCTTGGAGGAAGAGAAGACACAGAGAAAAGAGAGACCTATGTAGTGGGCCAGGATGGGGGAAAGAAGGGCTGCAATTCGCAGAGATTTTAGGGAAAGCTGAGACAAGGGATGAGACTCAGGAGACATATGCTTTTTGTTCCTTCTACCTCCTGGGGGAGCCTCCCCCCATTGCGGACGACCTTAGGGCTTATCCCCATTTCCCCAGCATCCCAGATTCCAAGGTGGATCAGGCCCAAGGCCAAGGCACTGCTCAGAACCTTGGGCTATCAAGGCGGGCAAGAGTTAGGATTCGGTGGGGAGCAGGGGGATGCAGAAGGTCCAAAGATGCCCCTGGGGGGAGGCCAAACTCCAGCCTGGGCCACCTGTCCTCTGAGGGGTTTGGGATGCTCGTTTTAAATTGCTCTTATTTATCATGAGCGTGTAGTCAGGGATGTAAGGAGCCCCAACTGACCTCCTGAGGACAGAGCTGAGATGGTGCGGTGCTCTCTGTGCTAGAAAGCCGTGGCAGGGGCCAGCAGCTGCCTCGAGAAGGGCCCTGGTGGATCCTGCCCTGCCCTGGGAAGGAGCATCTCCAGGGACCACTGTGGCCTCCGCAATAGCAGCCAGACAACTCTGCAGCCCCCAACATGTCCCCACACGCGTCCCCCAAGCACAGGCCACCTGAATGGCCCCAGCCGGGAAGGTCAGGTTGTCCTTGGTGTCAACTTCAACCTGGATTCCCAGCACAGTACTCAGGAAGCCCATGCACATCCATGCTTGTGACAAAGCAGGTGTCCTCAGACCACAAAGTAGATGCGCACACCAAAGCCCTTCTGCCACCGTCGCCTTTAACTTACAGGCTATTCCAGGACCAAAGATGGGAATGGGGGTGAGCAGGCCATGGTAGAAATAAGAAAACAAGCGCTTTCTCCTCCCATGTCTGGGTTCTTTAGTACAAGAGCAAATGCCCCACCACCTCAGCACACTCCAGAGTTGATAGGAAACTGTTCTGAACATTTTGTTGAAAACAAGCTTTTTAAGAAAGCCAAGAGATGTGTAATTCTTTCTGGAGTCTCACAAAAGTGATTAATGTGGCTGTTCTAGTCGTTTGGCTGCATTTTTCTGAAAAAGGCGCCTGTGTGGCATGCTTCGTGCACTAATGAGGCTCAGGGAATGAGATGTCTCTGAATTATAGGCTCCAGCACCACATGTACCAGGTGAGGCCATTCTTATTCCTATCTGCCAAGTTGCAGTCAGTCCCTTAGGCTGTAATTTTACTGGCTTCTAACACACTACAGACCTCTGGATGGCCGGTGGTTGGTACCCCGCTCCTCTCCCCTCAGGACCCTTGGTAAGGGGTCTGCTTCCCCTGCTAGCATCTGCCGGAGCCTGCTCTGCCCACCTGCATCCCGGGCCAGAATTTCCTGAGCAATGGCGGCCCAGGAGCCCTCCACCAACGACTAACTGAAATTGGCAGATAACTACCCCAGCTCCCTCCTCCGAAGCGCCTGTTCTAGACTGTTTCCAGAGCTCCCAGCTGGACTGGGGAGCTGCAGTGGCCCACAGCTGTAACTTGTGGATAGAGCACCCTTTTACGGAGTGCCTTGCCTTCTCTTTCTCATTCTCCAGCCCGCCCAAGTGTTTGCTGGGATCATCTCCCACATAAACTGTTTGCATTTGAATCCTTGCCTCTCCAGGCTTCAGGGACTCAACTCCTGCTTCCCTTTTTTTCTTTTCGATAAGGGATTCATATCAGTGGACATGCTTGCAATTTCTCCCCACACCCCAGTGGGAGACCGCAGAATCGGAGATACTGGCCTTCATCCACATCTCTCTGTCTCTAAGCTAGTATGAGAGCCCGCAGAGGCCCCACCCCCCACCCCACCCCACATCTGCACCCAGCAGGGGCTCTCCGACCTCTCTGCATCCCCTGTGTCCATTTTCTGAGCTGTTTGAGTGAATCTCTTTTTCTTTCTTTCTGTTCTTTAATCTTGGTTTGTTTTCTCGTTACAAGAGCATCCAGCTCTTCCCAGGGAGGGAAGAGCTAAAGTCTGTCCCCTCCCCAACCCTCTCCCTTTGAGGCTCGCACTTCCATTTAGGCATGTGGATTGGTCACCTGCTGCACATTGGGGGTAGAGGTACACGGGGGAACTAGGAGAAGGAAGGGATAGTCCAGAGCTACCCCACATTCTTGCTGATGGATTGATCCTTCTGTCATTGTCTGTCTCTTGGTCATAGGAAATACGAGAATGCCTTTCTAAAGCAAAAGTTTTTCTGTTTCACCTTGAGCCTCTCACATGTCCAGCAGGGGTATGAACAGGGTAAACTGGAGACATTCCCAGACCAGGAGCAGCCCTGGGTATGCCCAACAGCGGTCTTGCCCACTCTGGAGTCCTCTCCTGATCTGCGGCGGTCGCGGGGGGGGGGTGGTTGGAGCTATAATACTCCTATTGTTCTGTCCTTGATTTTGATAGTAATCCTGTCTAGGAGCTGTAAACTAGCCACCTGTCCCATTGTTTTGCCTGGATGCGTGTGAGCCCAGGAGGAGGAGGGTGCCTCAGACCCACTCAGCAAGGTGGGGAAGGGAGGATGATGCTGCGCTGCCTCAGGAGAAGTAGACCTGAGCCTTACCCCACTTTGGGGTTGGGCATAAGCATGTGAGGCAGTGAGCCTCCCACCCAAACCCCAGCTGGCGGCACTGGATACCGGTCCATAGGCCCCAGGCTGTGGGGGCGGGGCGGGGGGGAGCAGGGATACCTGCCATCTTTCCTCTCCCTAGGTTTCCTGACCTCTCTCCCCAGGAATCCCCTCTTGTATGGAGGGCAGCCCTGTGAAGGGGGTTTGGCTTGGGACTTGGGCCAGACTTCCCAGGTCTGGTCCTTAGAAGCCCGGCAGGAGCTGACATGCAGCCAGGACCCAGGACTGACTGATATTTGCCAAGAGGGATGGACGAGAGAGAGAACTCATGCCAGCATCACTGATTTACTCTTGGCCTGGAAGTGGAGGGGTGTCTGTGAAGAAAGGGCGTATTGAGCGGTGTAGGGGATTAGGTTATTGCTCAGCATCCACCCCTCCTCTGTGAAGGCCCCTTTTTCCGTACCCTCCAGCCCTGCTGTGTGAGAGCCTTCCAGGCACCTCTCCTGGCCTAGCTGACAGAATAAAGGGCATAGTGATCTGGGAGGGCTCCACAAGCCCACCACCCCCTTCCGCCTTTTCTCCCCTCAGGTGGTCCTGGAACCTGACCCAGGGAGCTCCTCTTCCCCCTAAACTGGTCCTGGGGCCAGAAGGAGGAGTCAGGGTTGCTGCCTCATTAGCATATTCATCAGCAGTAATCAGGGACCTGCTGTGATCAAAGCTCTTTGGGCTTCCCTGCCACTTGGCAAATGGGAAGCTGGAGGGTCAAGGCCAGGACTTGAAAGGACTTTGTCGCCTGAGGGGGAGGGGAGGAGAGGGCAGAGGAGGTGGGAAGCTCGAGGGAGGAGGACGTCCCTGGAGGAAGGGACACGTGTAGAAAGGACCTTTGGTGGGGAAGAGAAGGTGTCGGTGGTCCCCTCCAGCTCCTCTTGATCAGAAACCAGCAAGACCCATCACTTCTGCCCCTGAAATCAACATTTCACAAGGACCGGTGAGGCTCCCAAGCAGGCTTAAGGAGGTGGGACAATTGTCCTTTTAAAGTTTAGGTATTCACTGTAACATGTACGAGTAAAAACACAAGCCCCTCAAGCCAGAATATCCCAGATATTATGGTTTTGCGTGAAGCAGAGTAAGAGTAAGTTGATTTAAAATTATATGAACAACATTAAGGAGTGATGAATATGGCAGATGTTTCCACAGTGGCAGTGACGTGTCCATGATGGGACTCTGGTCTGAATGGTTCAAGGCAGTACTACCATCCACGTCCTCTCTGCTTCCCTGCGGCCGCTTCTCGCTTTCCCACCCCACTGCGCCCTCCCCACGGGCAGCATCTTCTAAGCCCTGCCTGGCTTCAGAACCGTCTGGTGGCCTTTCATTGTATTTCTCAAGCCATAGCCCTCAGCAGAATTGGTGCATAAAAAAATTAGCTCAAAACTCAGCAGTGTCAAGCAACAAACACCCATTACCTCACACAGTTTCTCGAGAGTCAGGAGTGAGGGAGCAGCTTGGGCTTCTCCTGAGGCTGCAGTCATCTGAAGGCTTCGCTGGAGCTGGTGGGTCTTCTTCCAAGGTGGTTCATTCACACAGCTGACAAGCTAAGTGCTGGCTGTGGGCAGGAGACCTTGGTTCTTCTGCCAGGCCCCCTCCACAGGGCTGCTCGAGTGTCCTCACAACATGGCAGCCAGCTTTGCCCTGGTTGCTGATCCAACAGAACAAGGCTGAAGCCACCATGTCTCTTATGACCTTTTATAACCTTGGAAATCATATGCTGATTGTGCCATATTCTACTGGCCACACGGACCAACCCTGATACAGTCTGGGAGGGGACTACACAACAGCATAAATACCAGGAAGTGGGGATCATGGGGCACCATCTTGGCTACCACACACGGGGAGCCAGCCTGAGCCAAGCAGAGTCTATTCCTGGAGGGTGTCCCAGGGCCCCCTACATACACTTGTGCACTCTGTGAAGCCTCATTTCCCAGCAATGGTGGCCATAGCTGCCTTTTGTAGAGGGAGGATCTGAAGCCATGAGAGACGTAAGGAGCACTCTTTTCAAGACCTTGGCCCAGAGGAGACAGTCTAAACTCGTGGCCTGGTTTTTGTGTCTCTCCAGACTTGGCACTTCTAATGCAACTTTTTCTTCTCTTCACTTAACTTTCTAAAATCTGTGGTCCAAGCGACACCAACCTTCACACCCACAGCCATTTCTTATGCCGTTTGTTCTGCCCCTTTGCCTGCTGCAACTGTTGAGCTCCTACTCATTCCTCAAGAACCAGGGGAAAAGCCACCATCTCCATGAAGGCTTCCCCTTATCTCTCACGGAAAGAATTCATTGTTTTCTTCCTTTGCTACTATGCGTTGTTTTTTGTTTTGTTTTGGGGTTTTTGTGGGGTTTTTTTGGTATGTAACATCTTTTGCGGGGCACCCACCACTTTGTCTTGTGTTATAGCTCTCTATATCTAGTTCTAACCTTCCAGACATTTAATTCTGGCCCCACTCAGTGCCGTGTGTCTGGGGCTTGGTACATCGCTGGGGCTGAGGAACTACTTGGTGAATCGGGCCTTTGTTTTTCTCCTCCTGCTCTTGCCAGGGCCTTGCTTCTAGGAATCATTTCTTTTCTTTTCTTTTCTTTTTTTTTAAGATTTTATTTTTAAGTAATCTCTACACCCAAGGTGGGGCTCGAACCCACAACCCTGAGATCCAGATTCGCATGCTCCACCGACTGAGCCAGCGGGGCGCCCCTTCGAGGAGTCATTTCTTTTCTTCTTCTTCTTTTTGTTAAGATTTTATTTATTTACTTATTTATTTATTTATTTGAGACAGAACGTGAGAGAGAGAAATCACAAGGAGGGGGGAGGGGTAGAGGGAGAAACAGATTCTCCGCTGAGCAGGGAGCCCAATGCGGGACTCGATCCCAGGACTCTGGGATCATGACCTGAAGCCGAAGGCAGACACTTAGCCTACTGAGCCACCCAGGTGCCCTAGGAGTCATTTCTGATGAGCTAGGTGACCGCCCTTGGCGAGGCTAGACCAGAAGGTCGTTCTGCTCAAAGGAGCCAGTGTATATCTTTCCCACTGTGTGAAGGCCGTCCCTATACACCCCGGGGGTGCACCCCCTGCCTTCAGCCCAGACTCCGGGCTGGGCAGACTAGTGGCCCTGAGCCAGTTTAATGTGTCTGAGAGCCTGAGGGACACCACTATCTCCCAGACGATGCCACAGGTTCACGAATGCGTGGGCTGGGGTACCCTGGGTTATTTGTTCCACAACCTCCTAGCTGCCCCCTGATGCTCTAAAGGGCAGTCACAGGAGTCTCTGGTCAGTTAGATGGGCTGTTCGTACTTTTGGTTTTAGAGATCAGCCTTTCAAAACGTGGGGCCCAGGGAAAAGCCTGGGAGGGGGCCTGGCAGGGGTGCCCCGGTCGCTGCCTGCTGTGCCCCTTGTTCCCAAGGGAGCAGGCTAGGGTGACCTTGGTCCGGGAAGCCGTGTCTGGAACCGAGATCCCTAGCAAGGGTTGGAAGGGGCCCATCCCATCTGATTTCTGGCCCAGACTCTTGCAGCATCAGCACCGCGCCCTGACCAGCACCGCCCCCCCACCTGGTCGGAGGCCCAGGGGCCTTTCTCCCCGGAGAGGGAGGGCGCGTCCGGTGGTTTGCCAGCCCCTTTCCTCCTCGCAGCGGCGTGGGCCTGGCGCGCGCACATTTTGAGAAGCAGCCCCCCTCCAACCTCAGGAAATCCAACTTCTTCCACTTCGTGCTGGCCATGTATGACCGGCAGGGGCAGCCCGTGGAGGTGGAGCGCACGGCCTTCATCGATTTCGTGGAAAAGGACCGAGTGAGAGGCTCGTGGGCTCACGGGACCAGAGCATGGGTGGGGGGGAGGGGGGTCGTCAGGGAACCCCCTCCCACGGGGCGGACGGATGGACAGCCGGTGGAAGCGGGGGGGAGAAGCGGGTGGGAGGTCTAGAAGGGAGGGAGGAAGGCTGGGATTAGGCAGGGAGGCTGAGGGGAGGCCGGTGGAGCCGTGGGGACACTGAGCGTCCTCCCCATGCAGGAACCTGGAGCTGAAAAGACCAACAACGGGGTCCACTACCGCCTTCGGCTGGTGTATAACAATGGTGAGTGAGGCCCGCCGCCCCTTCCCGCCAGGGCCCAGAGGAGGTCTAGGTTCCCTGCACCTTGTGTGACCCATAGCGGCCCATTCCTCGGGGCTGAGGAGGGCCTGGCTCCAGGTGGGAAGGGTGCAGAGTGTGGTTCAGTCATTAGAAGCCACAGCAAGCCCTCTCCACCTCCCCACCTTTAGGACTTCGGACGGAGCAGGACCTCTATGTGCGCCTCATTGACTCCATGTCCAAGCAGGTGAGCCCGCCCAGGGGAGGCTCAGGCCCATCTTGCCCTCCTCTTGGACCCCATCTGAGTGAGCATCCTCGTGCCTGCCCCCGCCCTCCCCCCCATCCCCACTGGTCCAGCTCCTATGGCAGGAGGATGTGTGGCCTTGCCCTCCAGTCTAGAAAAAGACAATATTTGTGCAAAGGCCCTGTCTTAGGTTGCATCCCCTAGAAGTCCAGCCTAGATGGACGTTCAGGTGCATGTGCTTTATTGGGAAGCAGGGGTGAAGCTCTCAGGAGAAGGGAAGGGAGGCAAGCGGGACAGAGAAGGCTGAGCAGGGCTCAGCAAGGATGTGGTCCCAGCGGGAGTCTAGCCTCACCCTGATCCCCAGGGAGCTCTAGAGAAGGAATGGCAACAGAGTCGTGCCCCGTTGAGGCAAGGAGGCCAGGATTCTGTACCCTGTATCAGTCAGTCGTTAGCTGGGGGCCACTCCCAAGGGGAGAGTGTAACCTTCCAGACATTTCCAAGCTAAGCAGCTCCTATCTGCTGAGAGCAGTTCTCAAGAGAAAGCCCTTAGCAGCCTCCACTAACCACAGCTGGGGGATGGGTGCCCTGGTCCAGTAAAGGGGACTGGGTGGGGTCCCAGAGCTTCTACTGCAGATCCTTAGCGCCTTGCTGATCTGGAAGCTCACAGGAGGCTCAGAGGCCAGCATAAGGAGCTTGGGGAAATTGAAACCTGAGTAAATCCTGATGGATTCTGCCCAAGGCAGGGCCGCAAATCTCAGGGCTTTTCAGAGAAGTTGTGCGTGCTGGTAAGGAGCCGGGCTGAGTCACAGACGGGCTCATCAGTGGCCTGGAATGCAAGGTGGAGACGGGCTTTCCCACAGTCTTCCAGCAGCCTCCACCCAATCCCAGGGCAGAGGGAGAAATGGTTTGTTTCTAGAAAGCCTGTGGTCACTGTGGTGGGGGAAGCGGACCAGTGAGCGGCCAGTGGGACTGTGTGGGGACAAGTGTGGAAGGGGTTGGAGGAGGTCCAGAGAGAGAGAGAGAGAGAGGGACCCCACCCATACGGGATGGCCTGGAGGCACAGGGGATCATAAAGTGGGCAGCCAGAGCTGCAGTTTAGGAAGCTCAGTCCCCGCTGCAGGGCAGAGTGGAGGCAGGGGGACTGGTGGGGAGGCTGATCCAGCAGCACAAGGAGGACACGCGGGCCTGGGATGGGGAGAGAGACTGGTGGGCAGAGCCCAGAGGGACAGTGCTTGTGAGCAGGAGGCGAGGTCCCCTAGGGGCATGGGAACAGTGGAAATAGGAGTGTGCCTACCCCACCAGCAGCCTGACCGTGTGGCCTGGGGACCTCCCCGGCCCCAAACAGAGCTGGCTCTGGAAAAAGCTGCCTGTGGACAAACAGAATCTGTAGACCTACCTCATGCCACTCTTGCGGACCGCAGCCCCCGGTGGGGGTCCTGGTTTGGGAAGACCAGGTCCCAGCTCCTGTTTCGCCTTCTTGGCACCCCAGAGCAAGCTGGAGGGCATGATCTTTCCTGGGGCAGGGCCCATCTCTCCCCTACACTTGGACTTGAGAGCTGCTCCCTTCCCCTTGAGCCTGTGCATTCCTCCTCTCCCCCCAGGCCATCATCTATGAGGGGCAGGACAAGAACCCCGAAATGTGCCGAGTGCTACTCACCCATGAAATCATGTGCAGGTGAGGTTTGGGACACTTGCACCTTTGCCCCTTGGTCCCCACTGGGCCCTGCCCCGACCACTGCTGCCACCCCCCTCCTCGAAGCTCCCTGGGGAAGCCTGGTTGGGGGAGGCGGGGAGGGATTAGAGAGGCCCTTGAGCACAGTGCTGGCTGAAGACAGGGTCCTTGAGGCCCCATTAGCCTGGCCTGTTTATGTGGCTTCTCCAAGTGTTTTTGTAAGAGAGGCCTCCTGCCACCACTGGAAAGCTTAACTAATAAAGCTCAGGGGAGGCTTGCTGAGGAGTGGGGGCAGGGCTGGGCCTCCCGGATTAGCTCAGAAGCTAAAGAGAGGAAACTTTGCTGCCTCCTGGGTGAGCCTCAGGGTGCTCTCTAGGGGAGGGGGGCTGGGGCAGACTCAGCTCTTGGCTCCTGGTCGCTGTTACCCCAGAGCTTGGCTTTTCTAGGGAAGGTCTCCCCAGGAGATGCCCATCCTACAGGGTCCTGAGAAGCAGTTCCTCCTGCATGGAAAAGAGAACGCTGTTCAAAAATCGGGTCGGGACACTGGCTGCCTTTGGAAAGAGTAGTGACAAGGCAGGGTCGTGAGGAAGCCTCTGGGGCGCTGATCATGTGGTCTTTCTTGGTCTGGGTGCCAGTTACACGGGGGTTCACTTTCTGATAATTCCTGAGCTGTATGCTTACAATCCGAGCTCTTTGCTGTATGTGAGAGAGAGACCCCAGAGGTGGCCTGCAGCCTGCCTTTCCTGAATCCTCCAGGAGCAGCATGCCTTTGGGACAAGGGTTTCCTGGCCCACTTTACATTCAGAACTGGGCTCTCCAGCTCCCTGCGACGGACCCTTCTTCCCCAGGCTCCTGGGAGTGAGTCCTCCCATCAGGGATTCCATACTCAGAGACAGGACACAGCATCCTCAACCGGATGAACACGCACGTGCGCGCACACACACACACACACACACACACACACACACACACACACCTTCTCCTTCCTTCCCTTCCTCCTTCCCTCTCTCCTCTTCCCCCAGCCGGTGCTGTGACCGGAAGAGCTGTGGCAACCGGAATGAGACGCCCTCTGACCCGGTCATTATTGACAGGTATGGGCTGGGGAGGAGGCCCTAGGAGGCCACAGCGGGCTGACCCCCCCCCCCCATTGGTGGCTGGAAGCAGAGAGAAACTGCCGGACACCAGGGAGACGCCCCCCCCCCCCCTTGCCTCAGCGTGAAGCCCCTGGTGGCAGACTTCCTGGGGCTGGGCTTCCGAGTTCTGCTTCCCAGGGCAGGGCGTGGGGGAGGGGTGGGGAGGAAGTGAACCCCAGCCCAGAGAGTGGCTGGGAGGCCAGAGGGGCTGGTATGGGAAACGCAGGGAAGGAAGGCCGTGTTCTGGTCCCCGCTCCACTTCCACACCTCTGCGCTGCTTGACTTGACTTCTCGGAACTTCGTTTCCTTCATTTGAAAAGTGGGAACATACTTGGCAGGTTTTAGTCGCAGGACTGTCAAGGTGATGCATGTAAAAATGCATTCTCCCGCCATGATTCTTTTAAATTATTTTATTTCTTTTTGAAGAACAAATGCATATGTAAGGTACAAAATTCAAAAGGTACAAAAGAGTACTCCCACCCCTACGTACGGCAGACTTTGGTACCGTACCTGTTTAAAAATCTGTAACAATACAACTTAGAGATCGCTCCATATTGGAACATAAACCCTGCTTTATTCTTCTTTTATAGCAAAAAGGCTGCCACCTCAGCAACTCACCCATCCATTGCTCTCCAGATAAGCAACCTTTGTTAGCAGTTTCTTGGGCATCTTTCTTGACATTGTCTGCCCATAGACAAGAAAATATAGATACATATTCTTTTTGTACATTTCCTTTTGTGTTTCTAAAACTGAGGGCATATGAAATGTACTTTGCAAGCACCTTTCCTTTACCCCAAGAAACGTGTATATCTGGGAGGTTGTATCAGGACACAAGAAGTCTCTTTCTTCTTTTTTGCTACAGCAAAATATTCCACGGTATGGATAAACTCTAATTTTCTTCAATAGTCTGCCATTGCTGGACATTTTGGCCGTTTTTGTTCCTTTTCGGAGATAAAATACACTGCAGTGACTTACTTTGTCCTGTGTCACTTTGCACATAGGTGCACACATAGGAAGGTTATTATAGAAGCAGAATTGCTGGGTCAGAGGAGATGTGCGTTTATAATTTTAATAGTTATTGTCAGTTTGCCCTCTGCGGAGGTTACACCAATTGGTATTCGTACCGGCAGTTTTGAGAATGCCTGTTGCCCGCACTCTGGCCAATTAAATACGTTGTTTATTCATTCAACCAAAAAATTTTTTTTTAATATTCACTCTGTGCCAGGGTCTCTTCTATATTCTGTGGATTAAGCAGTGACCAAAACAGACAAAAGGCTTGTGTTTATGGGCTTACGATCTAGTAAGGGAGATGGACGTGAATGGAATGAATGAAACGTAGATTGTGTTAGATTGGTAACAGCTAAGGAGAAAAAGCAAGCATCAGGAAAGATCAGACGGTGTCGAGGAAGGGGGGATTGCAATTTTAGAGTGTTTAAGGAAAGCCTCCCTAAAAAGATGACCCTTGAGCCAAGACCTGAAGGAAGGAAGGGAGTGAGCCATGTTTGAACCCAGGAGAAGAATATTCTTGGCAGGAGCAGACCTGATGTGTTTAAGGAACAGCAAGAAAGCACAGGGGACTGGAGCGAGGGGGGCCGTGGGAGGAGACGGTGTGAGGGAACCAACGATGGGGTCAGAGGAAGGCAAGACCATGCAGACAGGGCCTTGTAAATTGCATATAGACCGTTATAAGGACTTTGGCTTTTATTCTGAATGGCATGGAAGCCAGGGGCGGCAGGGAGGTGTTTGAGAAGAATGAGATGACCTGATTTATATTTTAGCAAGATCGCTCTAGCTCATGTGTTGCCGATGACCTGTAGGAGGCAAGGGTGGAAGCATGGAGATGAGTTAAGAAGCCAGTACAGTTATCCAGATGAGAAGAGGTGGAGGCTGTTATAGAGGGGGTGTTAGGAGGTGGTGGCAGGAAGTGGTTGGACATATTTCATGGCCAGAACTAACGAAATTTGTTATGGAAGGAGAGACAAAGTGACAGAGAGTGGGGGGAGTCAAAGACATATCCCAGATGTCTAACCTGATCAACCTAGAAAGACAGAGTTCCTATTTACTGAGGAGGAAGAGATTTCAGGACAAGCAGGTTTGGGAGGAGGAAGATCAGGAGTTTGGTGTTAAGATGCTTACCACACGTCCATGGGGGTGACGAAAAGCGACTGAAAACATGAGTACAGATCTCGAGGGAAAGGTCCATGCTGCAGATCTAAATCTGAATGAATGAAATCATCCAGGGAATGAAGGCTGGAAGAAAACAGAAGAGGTCCAAGAATTGAATCCTGGGGTGTCCAGTGTTTAGAGGCCATGGAGATGTGGAGCCAGTGAAAGAGAATGACAAGGAACAGCCAGGGAGGTAAAAGGGAAATCAGAGGATTGGGGTGTTCTAGAAGTCCAGATAAGAAACTATTCCAAAAAGGTTGGGGCGCCTGGGTGGCTCAGTTGGTTAAGCGTCTGCCTTCGGTACATGTCGTGATCCCAGGGTCCTGGAATCAAGTCCCGCGTCGGGCTCCTTGCTCAGCGGGAAACCTGCTTCTCCCCTGCCTGCTGTTCCCCCTGCTTGTGCTTGCTCTCTCCCTCTCTCTCTATGTTAAATAAATAAATAAAATCGTAAAAAAAAAACCATTCCAAAAAGGAGGCAACAGTCAGCTGCCTCAAGTGGCGCTTGTGGAGATGATAAAAAGACCAAGAATTGACCCTTACGTTTAGCAATGAGGGGACATTGGTGACCTCAGCAACAGCTATTTCAGTAGAGAGGAGGGGCAGAAGTCTGGTGGGAGAGGTGTCTGAGAACAGAAGAGAGACCAGAGGCAATGAACAGAGGAACCCTGGGAGTTTTGCTCTAAAGGGATCCGAGAAGTGAGGTGGTGGCAGCAGCACAGTGTAAGGCCCAGGGAAAAAAATACAGCTTCTTCAGACGCTGATGAGAAAACCCAGTAGGAAAGGGGGAAATGATGATGCAGGAGATAGAGGGGGAAATTGCTGGAGCCATGTCCTGTAGCCAGTGAAGGGCATGGTTTAGCTGGGAGCACAGACAGCTAGCCATGGCCAGAGCAAGGAAGTCAGAGAGCCTAGGCCCAGAAGGGGGCATATAGGGACATACAATGTGGGAGCTCGCAGATGTCCTTTCTCGATTGCTTTGTTTTCTCTGTCAAATGGAAAGCCAGGTCAACAGTTGAGCATGAGGATGGGGAAGGAGACACTAGGGCATAAAACAGGCATCCAGGAGAGTAAGTGGACCATGGAAATGTCGTGTGATTGCCAAGCAGCACTAAGGGCCTGCCTGAGGTTTGGGGTCATAAATTTAAAGTAAGAAATTTCTTCAGCCATGCTGAGCTGCAGGAGAGTGCAGGTGCAGGACAGGTGAGTGGCCACATATATGCAGAGTTAAGGGTTTGCCAGGTGAGTACAAGGAAACATGCAAAGGGTGTTTACAAAAATGGAACAAGAAATTTAAGGGCTAGGGAGAGGAATATGGGAAGGTGAAGAGAAGGCAGGATGAATGGAATGTAGGTTCTAATGGGGCCAAACAATTATTGGAGTTGAGGTACCAGAAAGGAGTTGAGCTGGAGTTTAGAAGATGATTAGACCATGGGTGGTCTGTAGGTAGGATTATTCGGGGAGATTGCATTTATCAGTAAGATGTGGCCAAAAAAAGGTAGAGACAAGGTCATTGAAGGAGAGATGCTTGAGGAATGCAGAGGAGAATGTTTTGGAAGAATTCTCTATCTATGTTGATACTGAAATCACCAAGAATTATGACAGGATCGTTGTTCAAGAGTATAGATAGTGATCCTGCAGGAAAATCTTCAAGGAGTGAAGGCAAGCAATCTTGGGATTGAGAAATGATTGCAACAAGCAGTGGCCGCCATACCGTTTTTTGTCTTTCTGCATCATCAAAGTGAACTGTGGTATCCTGGTGAATTTCATCTCTCTTACTCTGAGGTTGAGCACCCTTTCAGGTATCTAAACTCTCTGTATTTCCTTTTCTGGGAACTATCTCTTCATTTCCTTTGCTGCTTTTCCTATGAAGGATTGACTTTTGTTATTGATTGGTAGGAGTATATATTAAGGAAATTAGCCCTTTGCATGAATCGCACAGATTTTTTTTCTAGTTGGTTGTTATCTTGTAACTTTTCTTAGGGTGAAACTTGCCCAACCCCTCAATCTTTTAAGTACACTGGATTTTTGTCATATTTGGAAAGGTCTTTCTCACATCAAAATTATTTTTAAAAATTTCTCCTGTGGTTTCTTTTGGTCCTTTTATAGTTTCATTGTTTACATTTAAATATTTGGTCCATTTGAAAAAAAAATGTAAGTTATTGTGTCTCATACCATACATACAAAAGAAAAATATAACAAAATAGAAATTAGGAAGCATAATAATTAATGTACACCTATGAACTGACCAACAAACTTAAAATTCGAATATTAAAAATATTATTGAAGCCGCCTCTAAGTTCCTTCACCATCTCATCCCACTGCCTACCCCTCTCCTAAAAGTAATAAGTAAATTGAGTTGTGTGTTCACACACAACTCTCTGAAAAATAATTTACCACATACAGTAAACACTATGTCTAGTTGTGCTTGTTTTTAACTTTATAAAAAGGATATCGTGCTGTAGTAGTCTTCTAAAGTGTTCTTTTTAAATTCAGCATTATATTTCTAAGATTTTTCTATGTTGCTGTATTTATAGTTGGTCATACTTTTTTTTTGCTATTATAAGCAAAACTGCCCTGAACATTCTGGTCTGTCTCTTTAATTTGAACAGGTGCGAGAGTGTGTTTAGGATGTAAGCCTAATACTGGAACAGCCAGGTGATAGGGTATGCACATGATTAACATTAGGAGTCAATGTCGAACCATTTTCCAAGATGGTTGGGTTGTCCTGAGCCAGGCTCCCTGCCACCTCCTCACCAACCCTTACTAATGTCGAACTTCTTAATGTTGGCCAGTTTAGTGGCCACACAGGGAATTTTGTGGGGACCTTAATTTGCATTTTCCTGATTACGAATGAAGTTGAGCATCTTTTTATTTGTTTATTATTGTTTGCATTACTTCTCCTATTAAATATATGCTAGTCTTTTGCCCATTTTTCTTTTTGAATTGTTTGGGGTTTTTATACTGATTTAAATGGATCTTCATAAGTCCTAGATACTGATCCTTTGTCAGGAAAGTATATTTCAGGTATCACAATGTAGTTTAACTTGCCAATATTTTCCTCATGGTGTTTACTCTGTGTTTTATTTAAGAAATTTTTCCCTATGCTGATTCATAAACATATTCTTCTATATTTTCTTCTAAAGGTTTTACAGTTTTTCATTTTACATTTAGGTTTATAAACCATGTGGAACTAATTTGGGGGCATGGTATGAATTAAGGAATCAATGGAATTATTTTTACTTATGAATCACTAATTATTCTAGTATCATTTATTAAGTAGTTCATCCTTTCCATCTATGTCCTAAATTAGATTTCCTTTTATTTGTGGGTCTGGTTCTAGACTATTATGTTCCTTTGATTTATTTGATAATCCCTGTGCTAACATCACATTGTTTTAATCACTATAGCTTTATAATTATGATATTAACAAGTGTGTAGGGCAAGCCTCCTGCCCTCTCTTGTCCTTGAGAAGAGTATTGCATTTTTTGGTCTTTTGTATTTCCACATAAGTTTTAGAATCCACTTATAAAATTACACGTGCTCACACACACACACACATCTTTGAGGGCTTTGATTAATATTACAATTAACTTGTACATGAATTTGGAAGAGAATTCACATCTTTATGCTACTGAGTCTACTTACCCATGAATATGGTTTATCTCTCTATTTATGTGTATTTTCCCTAATGCCTTTCAATAAAGTTTTGTAATTTTCTCAATAAAGGCCACACACACTTACTTTTTTTCATTCAATTCACTCATTCAATAAACATTTATTGAGCATCTACTATGTACAAGGCATTGTTCTAGGCTCTAAGAATACCAGAGTAAACAAAGGAGACAAAAATAATCTATTCTCATGGAGGGAGAAGACACAGGGAAGATAGGCAAAAACAATAATTCTAAGTATGTTAGAATGTGATAGGTGGAAAAACTAGAGAAAAATAAAACTGATCAGGAATTTAGGGGTCAGGGAAATGTGATTTTTAAATGGAGTGATCACAGTAGGCCAAATTGAAGGTGGAGTTTGAGGAAAGATTTGAAGAGAGAATGAGGCTTTCAGGTGTAGGGGCAGCTTATTTCTAATACAATTTATATTTTGTTGCTATTGCAAGTTATATCTTTTGTTATATTTTCTAACTCTTTGTTGATAGCATAGAGAAATGCAATTGATATTTGCACGTGGATCTTTGTCTTTATATTTGTTTTGCTTTTTCTATATAGACAGCCATCTTATGCAAACCATAACTGTTTTTTTTCCTATCCAATCCTCATTTTTTAAAAGATTTTATTTATTTATTTATTTATTTTTAAGATTTTATTTATTTGACAGAGAGGGATACAGCGAGAGAGGGAACATGAGCAGGGGGAGTGGGAGAGGGAGAAGCAGGCTTCCCGCCGAGCAGGGAGCCCAGTGTGGGGCTCGATTCCAGGACCCTGGGATCATGACCTGAGCCAAAGGCAGACGCTTAACGACTGAGCCACCCAGGCACCCCTTTTTTTCTTATTTTATTGCACTGACTAGAACCTCAAGTCCAACATTGAATATAAGCAGTGTCCATAGCATTTTTGTCTTGCTTTTTATTTTAAAGAAAATGTTTCCAATGTTTCACCATTACTCTAGCCATTTGGTAGCTATACTCTCAGGTTAAAAAAGTTTGATAAGCGAGTTTTTGTTTTGGGGGATTTTTTAAATCACGAATGGATGTTGAATTTCACGTATTGCTTTTCTCTGCATGTATACATGTATGCTGGATGAGTTTGTGTAAGTTTGGAATGATTTGTTACTTGAAAATTCATTATAATTTGCCTTGAGTTTGTGGGGATGAGAAGGAGACTTTTTTTTTTTTTTAATGGCCATAGATAATTCAGGCTTTCTGTTTCTTTTTTACTCTGTTTTGGTGAGTTATATTTTTTAAGGAATTTGTACATTGTACCTAAGTTTCCAAATTTGTTTCCATAAAGTTGTTCATAATGTTTGCTTATCTTTTTGATCTCTGTTGTATTTTTAGCTATGAACTTTTTCCATTCTTGATGTTTGACACATATCTTTCTCCTTGATAAGTTTTGCCAGCAATTTGTCACTTTTATTAGTCTTTTCTAAAAACTGATTTCTAGGGGCACCTGAGTGGCACAGTAGGTTAAGTGTCCAACTCTTGGTTTTGGCTCAGGTCATGATCTCAAGGTTGTCAGATGGAGCCCCACATCAGGCTCCACACTCAGCGTGGAGTCTGCTTGAGGTTCTCTCTCCCTCTCCCTCCACCTTTCCTGCTCATGCTCTCTCTCTCTCTCTCTCAAATAAATAAATATAAATAAATCTTTAAAAATATATATATAAAAACTAACTTTTAGCTTTATTGATCTTTTTCTAATGTGTGTTTGCGATGCATTACATTAATTCTGCATTTATCTTTATTTTCTCCCTTCTTTCATTGGGTTTATTTTGTTTTTTCCTAATTTCTTGAGTTGGATACTTAGCTCATTAATTACTGAACTTCTTCCTTACTAATACAATCATTTAAGTCTATCATATTTCTTTTTTTTTAAAGACTTTATTTATTTGAGAGAGAGAGAGAGAGAACACAAGCAGGGGCAGAGGGAGAGGGAGAAGCAGGCTTCCCACGGAGCAGGGAGCCTGACGTGGGGCTCGATCCCAGGACCCTGGGATCATGACCCAAGCCGAAGGCAGACACTTAATGACTGAGCCACCAAGGTGCCCCAAGGCTATCATATTTCCTTAAAATATTACTTTTCCTGTATCTCACATTTTCACATCTCATATTGTTATTACCACTCAGTTTCAAGGATTGTTAAATTTCTGTTAGGACTTCTTTTTCAATTCATGGAATAGTTAGAGGTGTATTTCCTTATTCTTTATTTTTCAATTATCTTTGTGAGGTATAATCGGTATGCAATAAAATGCACATAAAGTATACAATTTGAAAAGTTTTGACATATGTACATACTGATGAAACCATCACCACAATTAAAATAGTGAACATATCCTTCATCCCTAAAAGTTTCCTCATGCCCCCTTGGAATCTCTCCCTCTCTCCCCTTACCTCTATCCTCAGGCAACCATTTCTCTGCTTTCTGTCATTATAGATTGGTTTGCATTTTGTAAAATTTTATATAAATGAAATTATACAGTGTGTGCTTTTTTTTTCTAGGTTTTTTCACTCAGCTTAATCTTTTTTGTGTGTTTCATCCAAGTTGTTGCATGTATCAATAGCTCATTTCTTTTTTATTCTTGAGTGGTATTCCATTGTATGAATATAGCAAAATTATTTTGTGTCATCATCTCTTGATAGACATTTGGGTTGTTTCCAGTTTATAGCTATTACAAATAAGGCTTTATAAACATTTATGTACAAGTCCTTTCATGGACAAATGCTTTCATTTCTCGGGTAAAATCCTAAGAGTGGTATTGTTGGATCTTATGGTAAAAGTATGTTTAACTTTATAAGTAATTACCTCACTGATTTCCAAAGTGGTTGTGCCATTTTACATTCCCACCAGGAGTGTATGAGAGTTGTAGTTCCTCTATATTCCCATCAGCATGAGAATGGTCTATCTTTTTAATTTTAGCCATTCTAATAGATGTGTGGTGGTATCTCTTTGTGGTTTTAATTTATACATCCCTAATGACTAATGATGTTGAACATCTTTTCATGTGCTCATTTGCCATCCATATATTTTCTTTGAAGAAGTATCTGTTCAAATATTCCACCATCATCTCCCTTCTTATTGGGTTGTTTTCTTATTACTGAGTTGTAGGAGTTCTTTATATATTGTGGGTACAAGTCAGATATCTATTTTACAAAAATTTTTTCCCAGGCAGTGACTTGTCTTTTCATTCTCCTAGCAGTGTTATTTGAAGAATACAAGTTTTTAAATTTTCATGAAGTCCAGTTTATAAATTTTTTTCTTTTATGTACTATGCTTTTGATGTCATAGCTAAAAAATCTTAAATCAATGACCTCAGCTTTTGTTCTAGGAGACCAGAAAAAGGAGATGAAATTAAATCCAAAGTAAACAGAAGAAAAGAACTAATAAATAGCAAAATAGGAAACATATAATAGAGAAAATCAATGAAACCAGAAGCTGGTTCTTTTAGAAGATCAATAAAATGGTTAAACCTACAGCCAGACTGATCGGGAAAAAAAGAGAGAAGACACAGTTTGCCAGTATCAGAAATGAGAGTGGTGACATCACTCTAGATTCTAGAGATATTAAATAGATTGGGAATATTATGAACAATTTTATGCTGACAAATTCAACAATTTAGGCCACTTACATTTAATGTAATTATTGATATGGTTATGTTTGAGTCTATCTTGATATTTTCTTTCTGTTTGTTTTCTGTTCTTTGTTCTTTTTTTTCCATTCTCTTAGATTATTCAGGTATTTTTTATTATTATTTCATTTATTTCCTTTGTTGGCTTATTAGCAAAATTATTTTGTTATTTTGGTGATTGCTTTAGGACTTAAAGTACACACCTTTAGGTTATTGTAGCCTACTTCCAGTTATACCACTTCATGCATAGTATGCTATTGTCATGAACTCTATTTTTATATGTTATAAAATCCACAATACATGGATATTTTTGTTTAAGCAATTATTTTTAAAGAGATTTTTAAAATACGAAGGATATACATTTGCCCATGTAGTCACCATTTTTCTCTCTACCATTGCTCTTCATTCTTTTCTGTAGACCCAGATTTCCATTCTTCTTATGTCTGAAGGGCATCCTTTAATATTTGTTTGTATTTTAACTGGGTATGGAATTCTAGGTTGACTTTTGTTGTTAAGATGTTCCACTGTCTTCTCTCTTGCATTTCTGATGAGAAATCTGATTCCGTCATTATTTTTGTCCTTCTGTACATAAACATGTCTTTTATCTCTGGCTGCTTTTAAGATTTTTCTCTTTATTATCCTTTTTTTTAAAGATTTTATTTATTTACTCTCGAGATGGAGTGGGGGGAGAAGCAGAGGGAGATGGACAAGCAGACTCTATGCTGAGCACAGAGCCCGACACAGGGCCCAAATCCACGGTCCTGAGATCATGACCCCAGCCAAAATCAAGAATTGGATGCCCAGGGGCGCCTGGGTGGCTCAGTCGGTTAAGTGGCTGCCTTCGGCTCAGGTCATGATCCCAGGGTCCTGGGATCGAGCCCCATGTCCGGCTCCCTGCTCAGCAGAGAGCCTGCTTCTCCCTCTCCCTCTGCCTGCCACTCTGCCTACTTGTGCTCTCTATCTCTCTGTCAAATAAATAAATAAAATAAAATCTTTAAAAAAAAGAATTGGATGCCCAATTGACTGAGCCACCCAGGTGCCCCTCTTTATTATTCATTTTTAACTTGATTATGATATGCCTTGGTGTAGTTTTTCTTCATATTTCATGTGCTTGGAGCTCATTGATCTTTTTGGATCTATGATGTTACAGTTTTCATTACATTTGGAAAGGTTTTTTTTTTAAGATTTTTATTTATTTATTTGAGAGACAGTGTGAGTGGGGAAGGGGCAGAGGGAGAGGGAGAAGCAGACTCCCCACTGAGCAGGGAGCCTGATGTGACGCTTGATCCCAGGACCCTGGGATCATGACCTGAGCCAAAGGCAAATGCTTGACCAATTGAGCCATCCAGGTGCCCCTTTCTGGAAAGTTTTTTACCATTATTTTCTCAAGTATTTTTCTATACATCATCCCCGTGGCCCCACTCCTTTGGGAACCCCAGTTACGCCAATTACAAATACTAAACTGCTGAGGTTGTCCTGCAGCTCACTCACACTTCATTTTAGGGGATTTTGTTTTGTTTTGTTTTGTTTTTTTCATTTTGGATAGTTTCTGCTGCCATGCCTCAAGTTCACTAATCCTTTCTTCGGCACTGTTTCATCTGTTGTTAATCCAAACAATATATTTTTTTTATCTTAAACATTGTAGTTTTCATCTCTACAAGTTTGATTCGTATCTTTTTTTTTTACATATCTTCCATGTATCTACTTAAATTTTTGAATTTAACAAATACTGTTATAATTACTCTTTTAATGACTTTTTCTGCAGCTTCTAACATCTGTGTCTATTCTATTTCAATTGATTGATTATTCTCATTATGGGTCTTATTTTTTTGCATCTTGGCATGCCTGGCATTCTGTAATTAGATGCCAGACATGAATTTTTCCTTGTAGGGCATTGGATATTTTTGTATTCCTATAAATCTTCTTGAGCTTTGTTCTGGGATGCAGTTAAGTTACTTGGGAATAGTTTGAACTTTTTGAGTCTTGATTCCATGACTTATTAGATGGTTCCACAGCAATACTCAATCTAGGACTTAGTATTCCCCACTCCTAAAGTAAGACCTTCTTGAGTACTCTACCCATTATCCCATGAATTATGAGTTTTTCAAGTCTAGCTAGTAGAAACAGGCACTATTCCCATCTCTATTCAAGCACCAGGACTGTTCTCTTTATTCCTTTTGGGAGTTCTTTCCTTGGCCTTGGGTAATTTCTTCATAGGAACACACTGATCACTACTCTACTAAATACTCAAGGGGGACCCTTCACAAGTTTCTGGTTTCTCTTTCTATGTACCTATCTCCTCTATGAGGCTCTATTCTATGAAGTCTAGCTACCTTGGTCTCTGGACTCTCAGTACATCTCCTCAATTCTGGGGTCTGCTAGACTCTGTCTCAGTTACCCCTCCTGTGCTGTGGTCTGGAAACTCTTAAAGCAATATAGTGAGACATTTGTCATGTTCACCTCATTTATTTCCCATCTTTTAGAGATCACTGTCTTTTGTTGTCTGATGTCTATTACCTTAAAAAATGTTTTGTGCATTTTGTCTGGTTTGTTTTGTTTTCTTTTGTTTTGTTTTCAGGCCACAGATAAATGTGGTCTCTGTTACTCTATCTTGGTTAGAAGCAGAAGTAGAAGTGTGTTTTTTAATTCCCAAACATGTGGTGTTTTCTATTTATTTTTGTTACTAATTTCTAACCTAATTGTGTGTCTAATAGGTCTACCACTCTGTATACATGTCCATTAAGTCAAGATTTTTTTAAAAGATTTTATTCATTTGAGAGAGAATGAGTGAGAGAGAAAGCGAGCATGACTTGGGGGAGCAAGAGGGAGAAGCAGACTCCCCTCTGACCAGGGACCCCCAATGCAGGGCTCAATCCCAGGACCCTGGGATCATGACCTGAGCTGAAGGCACCCAGGCACCCCTAAATCAAGATTGTTAACTGTGTTGTCCAGATCTGTCTTTATCTATGTCTGCTTGACCTATTAAAAATTGAGAAATGAGGTTATAATCTTCACATGAACTTTCAGCTTATGTTTGTGGGCTTCACCAATTTTTTTATATATACATATCAAAATTTATATATATTAATATCAAAAATTGATGGAACCCACAAAGATAAGCCAAAAGTTCATGTGGGAGATTAATATATACAATATGTAATTAATAATATATATGTATATTATTGACTATTTTATTGAGTGTGGACAAGTTTTAAAATCTTGTAACTTTTTTCTGGGTTGAACTTTTTATCAGCATTTATTGGTCCTTTATTTCTAATATATATTTTGCTTTAAAGTCCGTTTTATCTGATATTATTTACAGGTTCTCTTAACTTATTTTTGGTTATATTTGCATCATACACTTTTTTTATTATATTATGTTAATCAGCATACATTATATCATTAGTTTTTTTAATAATTTTTTATTGTTATGTTAATCACCATACATTCCATCATTAGTTTTTGATGTAGTGTTCCATGATTCATTGTTTGTGCATAACACCCAGTGCTCCACGCAGAATGTGCCCTCTTTAATACCCATCACCAGGCTAACCCATCCCCCCCGCCCCCCTCCCCTCTAGAACCCTCAGTTTGTTTTTCAGAGTCCATCATCTCTCATGGTTCGTCTCCCCCTCCGATTTCCCCCCCTCATTCTTCCCCTTCTGCTATCTTCTTCTTCTTCTTCTTTTTTAACATATAATGTATTATTTGTTTCAGAGGTACAGATCTGTGATTCAACAGTCTTGCACAATTCACAGCACTCACCATAGCATATACCCTCCCGAATGTCTATCACCCAGCCGCCCCATCCCGCCCACCCCCCACCACTCCAGCAACACTCAGTTTGTTTCCTGAGATTAAGAATTCCTCATTTCAGGGCGCCTGGGTGGCTCAGATGGTTGAGCGTCTGCCTTCGGCTCAGGTCATGATCCCAGAGTCCTGGGATCGAGTCCCGCATCAGGCTCCCTGCTCCTTGGGAGCCTGCTTCTCCCTCTGCCTCTCTCTCTCTCTCTCTCATGAATAATTAAATAAAATCTTTAAAAAAAAAAAGAATTCCTCATATCAGTGAGGTCATATGATACATGTCTTTCTCTGATGGACTTATTTCGTTCAGCATAACACTCTCCAGTTCCATCCACGTTGTTGCAAATGGCTTGCATCATACACTCTTATTCATCCTTTATTTTCAACCATTATGTGTCCTTATGTTTCAAGTCTTTATCTTTTAACAGCATATTGCTGGATTTTTTTTTAAATCCAGTCTGCTTTTTAACTGGCAAATTAAGTCCATTTTCTTTATTGAGATTATTTATTTATTTCAACTATTTTCTACCATCTTACTTTGTGCTTTTTATTTGTTCCACCTCTTCTGTGTTTCTTTGTTTTCCTTTCTTGCTATATAAAAAATTGAGAATTTTGTTTGATGTAGTGTATGTGTTTCTCATTGCATTTTCCCTTCTACTGGTTTGTTCACTTAATTTCTATTCTTTTAGTTATTACCCTCGAAATTTACTATGTATTCTTAACAAAGTCATAATTTCTTTCCTAATACTAGAATCTTGGATGGTGGTGTGCTGGAGCTGGCTCATACCAGTTCACAAGAGCTAATTATTAGTATCTCTTTTCAACTCCATATTCAGTGACATCACATGGGTAGCTTGAAATCAGCCACAGAGGGAACATATACAATCATGGAAATCAAAAACATTATAAATCACGGGTTCCCCCCCACCAGAAATGATTATTAAATATTTACCAGCTCGGGGCGCCTGGGTGGCTCAGTCGTTAAGCGTCTGCCTTCGGCTCGGGTCATGATCCCAGGGTCCTGGGATCGAGCCCCACATCGGGCTCCCTGCTCGGCAGGAAGCCTGCTTCTTCCTCTCCCACTCCCCCTGCTTGTGCTCTCTCTCTCTGTGTCTCTCTCTGTCAAATGAATAAAATCTTTAAAAAAAAAATAATAAAAATAAATAAATATTTACCAGCTCACCACTAATCTCAGACCATTGTATTACCCCTGCCCTATTTATAAGACATGTGGTCCAGAATTTTAATTCTTTCAGAATTCCACACATTGTTAATATTTTTAATTATGTATGAAATTTTTTTCTTTAGATTTATCAGGGTTTTTTTTTTGCTTATCTTTTTTTTTTTTTCCCTTGCATCTTACAACTTCCTCTGGGGTCCCTTTCTCGCCTTCTGAAGTACATCTTTTAGAAGTTCCTAATTTAGTGAAGGTCTGTGGTGGTAAACAACATGCTCACTTTTGTTTTACTATCAGTGTTTTTATATCACTGTCTTTCTTGAAAGGTGGCTTTCCTAGGAACATAATTCTAGACTGGTAGTTATTTTTTTACTTAGCACTTTGAAAATGCTTCCATTGCTGCTGTTGAAAAGTGCAGCATAAGTGTCATTCTTTTGCCAGTAAACTCTCTTTCCTCTCTGTATATAAGAGCTTCTCTTTGTCTTTGGAGTTCTTCAGTTTACTCTTAATTTGTCTGGTTGTGAATTTTTTTTTTATCCTGCTTAGAATTTGTTGATCTTCTTGTATCTGTGGATTTATATCTTTCATCACTTCTAAAAATTGCTCAGCCTTTGCCTAATGTTAACATCTCAGTTATATTCTCTCCTTTCTCCTTACAGCACCTCAAATGACACTCCAATTTAGACCTTTAATTCTGTCCTCCATATATCCTAAACAATTTTATATGTCTGACCTATTTTTCTCTTTGTACTGCATTCTGGGTAATTCTTTTTTATTCATCTCCTCATTCACTAATTCCCTTTAGTTGTATCTAAACTATTGTTTAATTTATCCAGGGAGCTACTGATTGCAGTGATTTTATTTTCCATTTCTAAAAGTTTTATTTAGTTCTTTTTCAACTATGTCTGGCTACTTGGGAAGGTCTCTTGGTGCTTACTCATTTTTTTAATTAACTTTTTATTTCTTTAAAATGTTTGTGGTTATTTTACATTCAGTACTTGATAATTCCAATATCAGAAGACCTTGGGTTCTATATTTGTTGTTCATTACTTCTGCTGACTCTTATTCATGATGGCTTGTTTCTTTGTTTGGTGTTTTTGTTGTTATTATTGTGGTAGTGATTATTTTAGCTCATATTTGGTTGAATCCCATCAGGGCCAGAACAGGCTATGCTTTCCTCTGGAAGGATATGTTTGATTCCACCAGGAACAGGCGGTGTTACCAAACTGGGACCTTTGTAGGTTCCTCAGAGGATTCAGGGCCCTCATCTGAAGTGGTCCCTCTTCTCCATCCCAGTGTGTTTGTATTGCCATTTGACACCAGTACAACCCTAATATTTGTGCTAGCTCATAGCTCATAGCTCCCACTTAGATTTCAACTTCTTGTTTTGGGTTTGTTTTTTTTTTAATCCTTGGAGATTTTCCTTACCTTTTAGATAAACTTCAGGATATGGTCGTATTGGTAAAGTACTTTATTTATTTATTTATTTATTTATTCATTCATTTATTTATTTGTTTATTTTAAGTAGGCTTCATGCCCAGTGTGGAGCCCAACTCAGGGCTTGACCTCATGACCCTGAGATCAAGACCTAAGCTGAGATCAAGAGTCAGACACTTAACTGACTGAGCCACCCAGGTGCCCCAGGAAGGCACTTCAAAGATATGTAGTCTAACATAATACTGGAAGAGGAAATCATCCATTTGGAATTTACCCTGGTTAAAGTTAGGAAATATGGGTTCACCTAGGGGCCCCTGAGTGGCTCAGTCCGTTAAGCATCTGCCTTCCGTTCAGGTCATGATCCCAGGGTCCTGGGATTGAGCCCCACATGGGGCTCCCTGCTCAGTGGGAAGCCTGCTTCTCCCTCTCCCTCTGCCTCTCCCGTTAGCTTGTGCTCTCTCTCTTGCTTGCTTGCTCTCTCTCTCTCAAATAAATAAATAAAATCTTAAAAAAAAAAATATGGGTCCACTTATGTTTTTTTCTGATAGCTCCAATTGTCCCAATAGCAATTATTGAATAATCCATCTTTCCCTCCCAATTATAAATATCACCCATGCTATATTCTAAATGTAATTATTTGTATTTCTGGGCTTTCCATCCTGTATCATTATTCCATCTATTTATTCATGTGGGAATATGATGCTATTTTAATTTTGAATATTTATAACATTTTTTAGTAACAGGTGGATCTAGTACTCCTTTGCATTGCTCTTATATTGTAGAATTTTCCCAACTATTCTTTTGTTCTTTTTTTTTTTTTTTTTTTAGAGAGAGAGAGAGAGAAGGAGCAAATGGGGGGGGGAGGAGTAGAGGGAGAGGTAGAGAATCAAGCAGACTCCATGCCAAGCACGGACTTGACGTGGGGCTTGATCTCACAACCCTCAGATCATGACCTGAGCTGGACACTCAAGCTGAGATCAAGAGTTGGACGCTTAACCGACTGAGCTGCCCCGGTGCCCCCCCAACTATTCTTAATTATTTTTTTATATTAACTTTATTTTTTTTAAGATTTTATTTATTTGAGAGAGAGAGAATGAGAGATAGAGAGCACGAGAGGGAAGAGGGTCAGAGGGAGAAGCAGACTCCCTGCTGAGCAGGGAGCCCAATGCGGGACTCGATCCCGGGACTCCAGGATCATGACCTGAGCCGAAGGCAGTCGCTTAACCAACTGAGCCACCCAGGCATATTGTCTAGGTCATCAAAAAATTACTTACTGATGTCATTTTTCTAATTGTGGTAAAAAACGACATAACATAAAATTTACTATCCTTATCATTTTAAAACATACAGTTCAGTAGTGTTAAATATATTCACATTGTTGGGCAACAAGTTTCCAGAACTTTTTCTTCCTGCAAAACTGAAACTCTGTACCCATTAAACAGCAACTCCCCATTTCCCCCTCTCCCCAGTCCTGGTACCACCATTCTACTTTCTGTTTCTCTAAATTTGGCTACTTTGGATACCTCATATAAGTGGAATCATACAGTATTTGTCTTTTTGCAACTGGCTTATTTTGCTTCACATACTCTCCTCAAGGTTCATCCATGTTGTAGCATATAACAGGATTTCCTTCCTTTTTAAGGCTGAATAGTATCCTATTTCACATATGTACCACATTCATCTATCAATGAACATTTGGGTGCTTCCATTTTTTGTCTATAATAAATAATGCTGCTATAAATATGAGTGTGAAAATATCTCTTTGAGACCCTACTCTTTGGATATATAACCATAAATGGGATTGCAGGATCATATGACAGTCCTTTATTAAATCTTTTGAGGAACCTCCATACTGTTTTCCATAACAGTTGCACCATTCTACAATTTCATCAAGAGTGGACAAGGGTTCTAATTTCTCCACTTCCTCACCAACACTTTTTTTTATAGTAGCCATCCTAATAAGTGTGAGATGATATCTCATTGTCTTTTTTTTTTAAGATTTTTTATTTTAAATAATCTCTACACCCAGTGTGGGGCTCAAACTCACAACCCCAAGATCAAGAATCACATGCTCTACCAACTGAGCCAGCCAGGTCCCTCAATATCTCATTGTTTTTATTTGCATTTCTCTAATGATAAGTGATGTTAAGCATCTTTTCAGACGCTTGTTGGCCATTTCCGCATCATCTCTGAAGAAATCTCTGTAAAGTCATTTGTGCATTTTTGTCATTAGGTTATTTGGTTTTTGTTGTTACTGAGTTTTAGGAGTTCTTTATATATTCTGGATATTAAGTCTTTCAGATATATGATTTGCAGATATTTTCTCCCATTCTTTAAGTTGTTTTCCATTCTATTGATTGTGTGTCATATTTATTGAGATCATGTTTAATTCAGATTAACCTGGGTGGAAATGAAATCTTTATGATGCTAAGTCTTGAAAGTGTCATGTGAAATGTAGCTCATTTATTGTATGAGAGGCAATAAGGAGGGTTGTTCAAGTCTCCTATTCCCTTGTTGATCTTCTGCTTAGTAGTTCTGTGTTGAAAGTAGCGCATTAGAGTCTCCAATTATTGTTGTTGAATTATCTATGTCTTCCTCCAGTCTGTCATTTTTTGTTTCTTGTATTTTGGAGCTCTATTATCAGGTGCATATATGTTTATAATTATTACTTCTTTCTTTTTTTTTTTTTAAGATTTTATTTATTTATTTGAGAGAGAAAGTGAGAGAGGGAGAGCCCAAGAGGGGGTAGGGACAGAGGGAGAAGCAGACTCCCTGCTGAGCAGGGAGTCTGATGTGGGACTCAATCCTGGGACTCTGGGATCATGACCTGAGCCAAAGGCAGTCGCTTAACCAACTGAGCCACCCAGGCGCCCATATAATTATTATTTCTTTCTGACAGATTGACATTTTAACATAAAATGTCTTTATCTCTTGTAATAATTTTGTGTTAAAGTCTATTTAGAATGGTATTAATAAAGTTACTCCAGCTCTCTTCTGGTTAGTTGTTTTGATACATCTTTTCCAACCCCGTTATTTTCAACCTATTTCTTTTTTAAAAAAATATTTATTATTATGAGCTTACTTTATTTTATTTTTTTAAAGATTTTATTTATTTGACAGAGAGAGACACAATGAGAGAGGGAACACAAGCAGGGGAAGTAGGAGAGGGAGAAGCAGGCCTCCCACCGAGCAGGGAGCCTGATGAGGGGCTTGACCCCAGGACCCCAGGATCATGACCCGAGCTGAAGGCAGACGCTTAATGACTGAGCCACCCACGTGCCCCTATTTTCAACCTATTTCTGTCTTTGAATCTAAACCATGCCTTGCATATACATCATATAGTTAGATTATGTTCTTTAATCCATTCTGCCAATCTCTGCCTTTTAATTTGAGTATTTAATCCATTTACATCTAATGTACTTACTGATAAAGTAGGATTTATGTCTGCCATTTTGCAATGTGTTTTCTGTTGTATTTTCTCTATTCCTCTATACTGCCTTTGTGTGTGTGTTAAATTGATATTTTCCAGTGTACTGTTTTAATTCTGTTATTGTTGTTACTGTATTTTCAAGTAATATTTTTAGTGGTTGTTCTGGGAATTAAAATTAATATCTTAATTTAAAACAATCTGGGGCGCCGGAGTGGCTCAGTCATTAAGCGTCTGCCTTTGGCTCAGGTCATGATCCCAGGGTCCTGGGATCAAGCCCCACATCGGGCTCCATGCTCGGCAGGAAGCCTGGTTCTCCCTCTCCCCTTCCCCTGCTGTGTTCCCTCTCTCGCTGTGTCTCTCTCTGTCAAATAAATAAATACAATCTTTAAAAATAAATAAATAAATAAATAAATAAATAAATAAATAAATAAATAAATAAAACAGTCTAATTTAGGGATGCCTGGGTGGCTCAGTTGGTTAAATATCTCACTTCAGCTCAGGTCATGATTTCAGGGATCCAGCTCTGCATCAGGCTCCACACTCAGCAGGGAGTCTCCTTCTCCCTCTCCCTCTGCCCCTCCCCCCACTCGTGCACTCTTGCTCTCTCTCTCTCAAATAAATAAATAAAATCTTTTAAAAACCAATCTAATTTAGATGAATATCAACTTAATTTCAATATACACAAAACAATGCTTTACTATAGCTCCATTGCCTCAGTTCTCCTTTGTTATATCCTTGTCAATCACATTGTATTTTTACACATTACAAGCCCATCAACACAGTTTTATAATCACTGTGTTCATTAATATTTCTTTTTTTAAAGGTTTTATTTATTTGAGAAAGAGAGCGAGCCAGGGAGAGAGCATGAGCAGAGGGGAGGGGCAGAGGCAGAGGGGAGGGGCAGAGGCAGAAGCAGACTCCCCACTAAGCAGGGAACCCAATGTGGGGCTCAATCCCAGGACCCTGGGATCATGACCTGAGCCAAAGGCAGATGCTTAACCAACTGAGCCACCCAGGTGCCCCATTCCCATTAATATTTCTCATAAGAAAGATCTAACTTAAAGAAAGCTCACTAACAAGTGAGGAATTCTCTCAATTTTTGTTTATCTGAAAATGTTGTAATTCATCTCTCATTTATTTAATTTTTCAAGAATTTATGCTTCATGTTTTAAGGATAGTTTTGCTGGATATAGAATTTTTCTTGACAGTCGTTTTCTTTCACTACTTCGAATGTCATCCCACTATTTTCTGACCTCCATAGTTTCTGATGAGAAGTCAGCTGTTAATCTCATTGAGGCTCTCTTGTAGGTAATGAGTTGCTTCCTTGTTGCTTCCCAGATTCTGTCTTCAGCTTTTGACAGTTTGAGTATGATGTGTCTACATTGTGGATCTCTTTGAGTTCCTACTACTTGGAGTCCATTAAGCTTCTTGGATGTGCAGAATAAGGTTTTTCACCAAATTTAGGAAGTTTTTGGCAATTATTCAAATATTCTTTCGGTCCATTTCCCTTTCTTCTTTCCTGTTGGGACTTCCATTATGAATATGTTAGTATGCTTGACGGTTTCCCACAACATCTTAGACTCTGTTCACTCTTCTTTGTTCTTTTTCCTTTCTGCTCCAAAACTAATCTCAACTGACCTATCTACAAATTCACTGATTTTTTGTTTTTGTCCATTCAGATGTGCTGTTAAGTTTGTCTAGAAAATTTTCATTTCGGTTGTCCTTTTCAGCTCCTGAGTTTTTTTAAAGTTTTATTTATTTGTTTGAGATAGAGACAGAGGGAGCACAAGTGAGGGGAAGGGCAGAGGGAGAGGGACACGCAGAGTCCCCACTGAGTGGGGAGCCCAGTGAGGGGCTCAATCCCAGGACCCTGAGATCATGACCTGAGCCAGAGTCAGACACTTAACTGACTGAGCCACCCAGGTGTCCCACATTTCCTGAATTTAAATGTGGTTCTTTTTTTTTTTTTAATTATTTGTATCTCTTTATTGATGTTCTCTATATGGTGAGGTATTCTCATACTTTTTCTGATTCTTTAAACATATCTATATTGGCTGATTTAAAGTCTTTATCTAGTAAATCTAATATGTGGGCTTCTTCAGGGACCATTCTTATTAATGCTTTATTTCTCATGTATGGGCCATACTTTCCTGTTATTTTGCACATCTCATAATTATTCATTGAAAACTGGGCATTTTAATAATACAGTGTAATAACTGGAAATCAGCTCCCCCTTCCCAATGTTTGTTGCTGTTAATCTTTGTTTACTTAGTGACTTTTGTGGACTAATTCTATAAATCTTGTCATGTGTGGCCACTAAAGTTTTTGTTCAGTTAGCTTAGTGGTCAGCTTATGATTGGACAGGCATTCCTAAATGCTTTAAACCAATTTGTCTTCAATCATTTGCCAAATCATTTGCTGCATATGTGTTGTGGCATGCCTTCAACGTTCCAGCAATTTACAACCCTGACTTAACTTCCTGCTTGTGCAGGTTTTAGAATCAGCCAGAGATAAGAGACTAGGGCCTTCTAAGATCTTTCCTGGACATGTGCTCTTCCCTGCACATGCACATGGCCTCCTAGATCTCCAGAAATATATGAAACTTCTCAGAGTGCCCCCATGAACATGTCATTTCCACTTTTTCCTTTAAAGTTTCCGGCCAGACTCTTGTTTTCCCCAACTAGTGTCACTGCCTCCAACCACAGCAATGTTAAACAATTGACAATGGTTGTTTTCAACAAACACCATGAGGATGGGGATTTTCCCAATAAGCAAAGCTCTGGGTCAGGTCAAATGACTACTCCCATGAATGGGGTTGTCAGGGAGCTGCCAGACAGATCAAATAGTGACAGTTGTCTGGGAATACACAGTGAGAAGCTCCACACAGTCTTATCCTTACAATGGCTACTAGGCAGCTAGTGTTCCCAGCTACCATGGTTGCAATGCTGCTGGTTTTCAAATCTACTGCAGAGCTAGAAAGAAGGGGATGGGAATAGGGCAAATTAAAATACTGCAAAGCTCTCTGTTATTAAGATTCCTTAATTTCTCTTGAATAAATACTCCATGGATTGTGCAAAACTTCTGTTAATTTCCAAGTTCTGAAAAAGTTTATTTCAACAGCTTTTGCCTGTCTTCCTCTTGGTGTTATCAAGGAATGGATTTTCACAGGTTCCTTCCCTGCAATTCTCAGAGTTCTTTCTCTGCAACTGACACTCTTAATCTAAGTCCAGGATTTTACACTGTTTCCTATTAAAAGTGATTTGGGGGCGTTGGTCCAGTATTCATCCAGTCATAGTAATTTTGACTCTTGAATTCCATCATGAATCAGTGAGCGCCTGCTGTGAGGATGGATGATGGATCACTGGGGAAAAACGGGAAAATTTAAACAATGATTCCTGCCCTCTGAGAGCTTACAGAGCAGTTGAAGAGATAAAACATAACTGTTCAAGCCTTTACCTATGATACAAGGAAAGAGAGATCAACGTAAAGCTTTAAGACAACACTGTCAACAGAACTCTCTGCAAGGATAGAAATGTTCTGCACCGACCAGTGTGGTAGCCAACAGCCTCATGTACCTATTGGGCACTTGAAATGTAGCTATTATGACTGAGGAACTGGATTTTTAATTTTATTTGATTTTAATTAATTCAAACTTAACCACATGCAGCTACCGTATTGGACATCACAGCTCTAAGACTAAATATTTTCTTGATTGGCCTGGTGTGGGAGTGGGTGGGGAAGATTCCCTGCTGTGGGAAGCCTGCGGTTCTCCTCCTCTGGCTCCCAGGGTGGACTGGAGCTGTGGGCTATGAATGCACTCTGGCGTGTCGTTATGCCTGGGGCAGAGTGGCTTTTGTAGTGATGTTGTTGAAACAGGTTGTGTCTGAGGTAAAGCAGAGGTAAGCTTTAGTTTCCCCTGTTGTGGGCAAACTTAAACCCCAGTGTCTAGGTCAGGCACAACCTGACAAAGGCAATGATAAGAAGGGGTTGCAAGAACTGTAAAAGAATCAATTTTCCTTCTTAACCCAATGGTCAACGCAATATTCAGTTTTTTTTCCCACAGCCACAAAACAAGCTCACAATGGTGTCCACCTCCTCGACTCTTTCCAGTAGGGTTTCTTTGCTCCCACACTGATGCTGCAAGCACAGGCTTCTGTCTGGGGCCCATTCTGGCAATTCTCCTGGGTCCTAGAACCTCACTGCTGGGTCAGTGCTGAGGTGGGACTGAGGTTTCCCTCTTGCCTGCAGAATGAACTGCACTTCCTTCCCCACTCCACTCCTTGCAGAGCTGGGAGCACTTGAGAGAGAGAGAGAGAAGCAGAGGGGGTTCATGTGAGATTCTCCCATGACCCCCAGGACTCCCCAAGCCACCCCTAATTCAGAACAGAGATTTAAGGGAAAATTACCGGGCAGCTGAAGCTGAGCTCAGGGTCAGAGTGGCCCCCACACTGAGGCAGGAGTGGAGCTATGGACAATGTCCCCAGAGGATATTGGAGGAGAGAAGAAGCACGGGCATGAGAAAGTCTGGGGGGACCATAACAGGTTGAGTGGGAGATGGCTAGCAAATCACCTGTCTGCAATTTGAATGATAAATTCTCTCCATAAAGTTAAGGGTTATTCAGAATTGGGAGAGGCAAGCCAATGTGGAATGTCTGGCCAGATGACTTGGATCAAGGCTCCCACCTCCCTCAGTTAAGTAAGATGTACTTATGCAGGGCCTGCCACGATATCATTTCTTACCCCAGCCCACCTTCACCCTGATTGCCCATCTCAGAGAACTAGCCTCGACAGCACCAAGAAAGTCAGTTAGAGCTAAAGGAAAGCTTCCTGACTCTGACCACGGTGAGAGATGAGCAGGAGAGGAGTCTGAGCCTCGGTCAGGGGTCCTGGGATGTCTGCGGCTGGGAGTGGAATGGTTTCTGAATGGGAAGGGGGCAACGCTCGGCCTTCTGTCCTCTCTGCCCTGGGTCGCTTGGCACGTTAAGGAAGGTGCCGGGCCTTACCGACCCCCAGCCTCTGCCTCTCACATGTTTCATAAATAGGAGGTGCCAAGGTTTGTGGCTTGGGAGCCTGGCTCACCCACCCAAAGCCAGAAGAACACACAGCTTCCTCTCTTCAGTCTCGGGAACCCTCCGTTCCCCTTCAGATCCCCAAATTACTTACAAGCACATCTCCCTCCTCTGTGGATTCCATCTGCCTGTCCATCCCCTCCGGCCGCCACCCTTCCCACCTTTTCTCCATCCCAGCTCCTCTTCTTGTTCTTCCCTTGGAGTCCAGCATCCTGCATTCACAGAGGACTCCCAAGGCTGGGGGGGGGCGGGGTGTCATGCAGGGGATGTGTGTGTGTGTGTGTGTGTGTGTGTCTGTCCACATGGGCACAAAATGGGCTTCATGCTCAGGTGACCCACTGTAACTGTGCTTCCACGTGGCCCTGCCGCTCCGCGTGGGGCACCCAGAGGCCTCCCATTAGCAGCCCCTCTACCCCTCCATCCCTCCCTCAGAGACGTGGAGTCACCACCACTCTTCATGGGCAGCTAGGGGCCCCATTGCAGTCTCTCTACCACCTCTCCCCCTCTCCTCAGGCCCCATGCCCAGCCCTGAGGTTTGGAGAGCCTAGTAAGTGCCCTATCAACATGTTAATCAAATTACTTAGGAGCTAAAATTGACGCTGTTCATTAATTATACAAGATTATGCTAATTGTGCATGCAAATGCATGCAGGGGAACAGAAGGTGTTCAGGCGCATGGTGGGCCATTAGCATAGAGGATGGGGTGCGGGTGCATTGGCATGCTAATGTATGCGCCCCGGCTATTTATAGTCCCCCAGCCCATCTGCACTGCAGCCACCTCTGCCCCAAGTAAGGATCATGGTGGGGAGCCCAGGTCCAGGCCTGGCAGGTGGCTGTGGCCCCGGGGACACTTGGCTTTGGCTGCTGCCCCAGGCCGAGATCAGGAAGTAGGGGGCACCACCCCCATCTGGGCCACCCCAACCGGGGCCTGGATCATCACCCCAACCCCCTCGCTCACCATCCCTAGGTGCCCACTTCCCTGGAGGCAGAATGCTTCCAAATGACACAGCCAATAAGGCGCCCTCTGCTGACTCCCCATCACCCAGATTCCAAATCCCAGACCCTGGTCCACAGCTCTCCTGTTCTGTCTTGTCAGATGCCACCGGGGAAGTGTGCCATGCATGCCCCCAGGCCCTTTGGCAGGACTATTTATTCCCTTTGCCTGAAGGGCCCCTCCTCTTACTCCTCTTTCAGGGAAAATGCCCCTGGTCTTTCAAGGCCCCAAAGACCTGTAGGAGCCCTCCTGTCTCTGCCAGACACAGTGGCTGGCGCACTTACGCAGGGCAGCTTACACAGCTGGGTCCACCACTCTATCGTACTGACTGGACTTTAGGTTCCTCTCTTTCCTGCTGGATTGTAATTTCCTTAAGACCTTATTCACCTCTAGATTGCACTGCCTGAAACACGTAAGGTGTCAAATACATCTTTTTCAATGGGTGTGTTGAATGAATGAGGGAATGAATGGTCCAGCCATCTGGATCCTCCTCTGCCCTTGAGCTGGGGGCAGGGAGTTGCAGACAGTGACAACAGGGCACAGACCCTGCCCCGGAAGATGTTCTGTTTCTTCGGAGGCTCATGAGCTCAAAGGCAAGGCCTTTGGAGTCAAAATTAGCTGAGGATTCTCCCGGCCCCAATTCCCCATCCCAGGCTGTAATGTGAGCTTTGGACTTAGAAATAAATATCTAGTTTTATTCTACACTTTGCCCCCATTCTGCTTTGTCTCCCAAGGTAGTCACAGGACACTTGTTTGGAACACCCTGCCCCAACCCATGTATCCATTCCCATCGCTTCCTCTTTCTTGATCTGTACTGTCCAATATGGTCGGTAGCCATGAGCCACATGTGACTATCTCAGTTTAAATTAAAATGAAACAATGGGGCGCCTGGCTGGCTCTCAGTGGAGCATGGGACTCTTGATCTTGGGGTTGTGAGTTCAAGTCCCACATCAGAGGTGTAGAGATTACTCAAAAGTAAAATCTTAAAAAAAAAAAAACAATAAAAGTAAATACATTAAGATGAAACAAAATTGAGGGCGCCTGGGTGGCTCAGTTAGTTAAGCGACTGCCTTTGGCTCAGGTCATGATCCCGGGGTCCTGGGATGGAGCCCCACATGGGGCTCCCTGCTCGGCGGGGAGTCTGCTGCTTCCTCTCCCTCCGCCTGCCACTCCCCCTGCTTGTGCGCTCGCTCACTCTGTCAAATAAATAAATAAAATCTTAAAAAAAAAAAAGATGAAACAAAATTGAAAACAGTTTCTCAGTCACGCTGACCACGTGCCAGGTGCTCAGTAGCTACATGTGGCTAGTGGATATCATTTTGGGAAAAGCTCTCTCGGACAGCGCTTGTAATCTAGACATTACTAACAGTTTTCTCTCTGGAAGGGGGAACAGGATTCCCACTCGAAGGGGGTCTCTCATGGGATGTGGGGAGGGCAAAGGTGGTGCAAAGCTGTGTGACCTGGTATCTTAGGATGAGATTCCTAGAAGCAGAGCTGGAGATGGGGTTGCTTGTGAAAGGGGTTTACTGGAGGAGAGCTCTGGGGAGAAAAAGAAGGGAACAGCATCCACAGGAGAAGCTTAGCAAGGAGACTGGGGTCTGGAGTCTGGCACCAGCCTGAGCCCTTGAGGAGTTCTGGAATGTGAAAAGCACAGGAAGTTGGTCCTCCGAGTGATTACAGTCTGTCTTTGGCTGAGGGCTGCTGGTGAGGAGCGTATGCTTCTGCCTGAGGGTAACTTGAGGGTAGTGGGGGGCAGCTGTGAGCCCTTTAATAGCCAATGCTCACAGCGGCCGGGGGTAGGGGAATCCAGCAGGCACCCACCACCCTCTGGTACCTGGACACTGCTTTCCACCCCTGAGAACCCAGAGTTTGCGAGTGGACTCACATCACTCACTTCCACATGTTCCTTTATCTATGGAGTCGCTTCTGAGGAAGGCGCAGGGCTGGGGAGCTCTCCTTATGCAGTGGTGTCACCCCTGAGAAGTTATATATACATCAGATGTTTGCACCAGAGTCACATTCAATCCAACATTTGCTTCCTTGGTAGGGATTATTCCATTGACAAGAAAGGTTCGTTTTAATTTCATCTAGAGTTGTTTTTACAGGGGGGAATAGAAAGCATTTATAGGAATGACGAGGAAGGCTAAGCTACGTTCAGGATGTGGTGAGACAGGTGTGCGAGCAAACTGCTCTTACCTTTCACTTAAATCATAGGTGACCGGGTCACGATGCATAACTACCACCCTTGAATTGCCCTATTAGCTGGATGACCACTGTCCACAGTGCTTCCTCTGGTCTTTTATTAAACTTTTTATAATGGAGAATGTTGAACATCTAGGCCAGAAGAGAATAATGAACCACCAGTACCCTTCACTGAATTTCAACAGTGATCAATTCTTGGCTCATCTTGTGCAACTAGTCTTTAATCCTGAACACCTTCTCGGACTGAGAGCAGCAGTCAAAACAGCCAAAGGCCTCCAATTAGGAGCAAGGGGACCTGCGTCTCCTTTGCAACCTTGCTGAATTTGTGACCTTGAAGATATCGCCACGAAATGGCTAAACATATCCCTGTGCAGCCTGCCTCTCGGAGCTCCTTTTGAAGGAGGCTTGCTTGCCAGCCTCATGGCTGGGGCAGGGTTGGACTCTGAGAGCCCAATTAGAGGGAATTTTCCATGATTCTTGTCAATATCGATGGTTCATAGAGTCGTATCCAGACTTTGGCGTTTACTGTGACTTTGTAGTTTCTTCTTGCTTACCCTTGGTTTCCTCATCTGTAAAGTGGGAATGATCACAGACCTACACCACCTCAGGGGTATGAGAGGATTAAACAAGGTAATGCCAACGATGAGCTCAGCAGAGTTCCAGGTGCTTGAGAGATTAGACCTGGATCACTTTTTACTTCCGTGTGTGTGTGTGTGTGTGTGTGTGTGTGTGTGTGTGTAGTTTTGTATTTTATTTGTAACTCATTCTTGTATTTTTGGTATTTTTCTTATAGTAATTCTTTTTTTTTTTTTTTAAAGATTTTATTTATTTATTTGAGAGAGAGAGAATGAGAGATAGAGAGCACGAGAGGGAAGAGGGTCAGAGGGAGAAGCAGACTCCCTGCCGAGCAGGGAGCCCGATGCGGGACTCGATCCCGGGACTCCAGGATCATGACCTGAGCCGAAGGCAGTCGCTTAACCAACTGAGCCACCCAGGCGCCCTTTTTTAGTAATTCTAATGGCCTAATGGCAGGTCCTGGGACTTCACCTCTCTCTTGCTCCTCTTCCTGTGAGGCCCAGATAAGGAGACGTGCCCTCTTAGAGCCTCATGGCCACAGTGGGGCTGGCTCTGGGCACAAGTCCTGCACTGACCCAGAGAGCATCCTAAAATGCTCACTGTCCTTGGGGATACTCAGGGCAGCCAGGGCTATGCACTTGGCCTGGTCTTGCTTCCCCTTCCACCACCCCCCCCACCCCCCCCACCCCCCCCACCCCCCCCCCCACCCCCCCGCTCAGACCAGCCAAGGAAAAGGACTTCCCCCAGGCTCACTTCCGGGCTCATGGTAGGGAGCTGCTCAGAAAATGCCCCTCCCCGAGGCTTATCCAGGCTTGGCTGGTGGGTGCTTCCCTGGTGACAAGCAAGGCTTCACAGCCTCTCGACCAAGTGCACATGCAGTCTCCTGCCTCAGGTACCTGTGGGATATCCCGGGCCCTAGAACTTGGTCCTCACTTACCCAGACCCTGCCAGGTTCTTTCTAGGGAAGGAGGAAGGGAGAAGAAATGGGGGTATGTAAAAAAACAAAAAAACAAAAAACACTGGAATACAATTGCCAAGTTAGGGGCCGCCTGGATGGCTCAGTTGGTTAAGTGGTTAAGCGTCTGCCTTCGGCTCAGGTCATGATCCCAGGGTCCTGGGATTGAGCCCCACGTCGGGGTCCCTGCTCCGCGGGAGGCCTGCTTCTCCCCCTCCCCCTGCTTGTGTCTCTCGCTGTGTCTCTCTCTGTCAAATAAATAAATAAAATCTTAAAAAAAAAAAGAAAATGAGATATGTTATTAGAAAAGCTAGTAAAAGTAAGTGAGGGTAGGGGCACCTGGGTGGCTCAGTCGTTAAGCGTCTGCCTTTGGCTCAGGTCATGATCTCCAGGTTCTGGGATCACGCCCCATGTCGGGTTTCCTGCTCACAGGGAACCTGCTTCTCCCTCTCCTCCCTGCCTGTGCTGTCTCTCACTATCTCTCTCTCTCTCTCAAATAAATGAAATCTTAAAAAACAAACAAACAATTGCCAAGTTAGCTACAAAGCTCGTTAATGTCCATAGAACGATATAATTACAAACTTTAGGGCAAATTTCTCTACCAAACAAATTATTTACTTCTCCCAATAAAAATCATTTACATCTTATCATTTGCCTGCAAATTAGCACCACCTTTATAGAGTCTAGGTCCCAATCAATAGCAAATACAAGTCAAAGTTACGTTCCCCTAGGAGAATTAGATAACACTTAAGTGGCTTTGTTAACATAACACTGGAGAGCAGCATTGTCCAATATAAATATAATGCAAGCCACAAATGTCATTTTAAAGATTTTATTTATTTATTTGAGAGAGAGAGAGAGAATGAGAGATAGAAAGCACGAGAGGGAAGAAGGAAGAGGGTCAGAGGGAGAAGCAGACTCCTCGCTGAGCAGGGAGCCCGATGCGGGACTCGATCCCGGGACTCCAGGATCATGACCTGAGCCAAAGGCAGTCGCTTAACCAACTGAGCCACCCAGGCACCCACAAATGTCATTTTAAATTTTCACTAGTAGCCACATTTTTTTTAAAGATTGTATTTATTTATTTATTTGACAGAGGGAGACACAGCGAGAGAGGGAACACAAGCAGGGGGAGTGGGAGAGGGAGAAGCAGGCTTCCTGCCGAGCAGGGAGCCTGATGCGCGGCTCGATCCCAGGACCCCGGGATCATGAGCTGAGCTGAAGGCAGACGCTTAACGACTGAGCCACCCAGGCACCCCTAGTAGCCACATTTTTAAAACAAGAAAAGGAACTGGTAGCATTAATTGTGACAATATATTTTATTTAATCCAGTATATCTAAAATATTATTTCAGTGTGTAACCAACACAACAGTGTTACTAGTCAGCTATTTGGCATTCTGTGGTATTTTTCCTAAGTCAGTCATTGAAATTCGGTGTGTATTTTATACTTACATCTCAATTCAAACCACATTGCAAAGGCTCAATGCCTCACAGGGCTAGTGGCTGCCGGATTGGATAGTGTAGCTCTAGATCAGTGCCTCTCAAATTTTAGGAGGCATCAGAATCACCTGGAAGCCTTATGAAAACACAGATGACTGGGCCGAACCTGAAGCATCTCAGTGGGTCAGGGTGCGGCCTGAAATTCTGCATTTCTAGCAAGTTCCCAGGTGGTGCTGGTGCTGCTGCTGAGCCAGGTGGCACACTTCGAAAACCACTGTTCCAGGATGACTTTGAAAGGACTCCTAGTCAGCATTTTGCCTTATTTTCAACTTGCGGGTAATTTTTCTTAATGCCCCTGAGGCTGGTGCGGGGTCGGGGGTACACTGCAGTAGCAACAGGTTCTCTGCAGACTGTTTGCTTTGGCTCAGCCGTGGCTGGCTGGGAGCAGCCTCACGGACCACCACTTGGCAGGGCGTGAGAATCAGAAGCTCCACGATCGCTGACGTTGACTGGGTGCAGCTCTGAGCTAGAAGTTCGGGGAAGGAGATAGGGAACTGACCTTTGACACCCCCAGGGAGGGCCCAGGCCTTGTGTGGCTGCTGCTTCCTCAACACCACTCTGCACCAGGCTTAAAAACAGAGATGTTCTGGGGCAGGTCCACCGAGTTGGAGGTGTAGGCCGGGCCCTGGGGCTCCCAGGGAGGGGCAGTCCCTGAAGTCTAGAATGGCCAGACACGGCTGGTCAGACAAGTAGTGGGAACCGGTGTAGACCCAGGACAAATACCACCCATGACTTATTTCTGGAAGTGAGTGATACTGGAAAGAGAAAGGGAAGACTTGCCGAGGAAAGGCTGAGGGGGCTCCCCGGGGGCAGAGGGGCCAGGCCGCTCAGGAAACAGCAGTGAGGCCATGGGAGGTTGGAAATAGAGGACGTCCCAGAAGCTGTCCCTGGAAGGCGCCTCAGTAGCCATCAGCAGCTACTCTCCCGGTTCTCCTGGTGGACGGAGATGGAGGTTAGAGATGCCACAAAGTGAGTCAGCACCTGGGCCAGAGCCCACATCTCGGGCCCTATCTCAGGAACCCTTCTTCTGGACCCTGTAGGCTTGGGAGTGGGGTTCGGTGCAGTGGGCATGTGTGTGGATATAAGGGAAGTGCGTGTCTCCTTGGGGACACTCCCATGCTTGCTTCATCAGGGATATCCAAGGGCTAGCCTTAATCCCAGCCAGGATAGAGACTGTTCCTATCCCGACATCTGCCCTCCTCCTTCTAGCGCCTTGTAAAGGACTGAGCCCATGAATGTGGAATTTACATGAAGTGGTCTGCACCATGTGTGATGAGGGTGTCTATGCTTTATGTCATGTAAATGTGGGGCACGCGTAAGGTGGTTACTGCGGACACAGGGGTGACACCATGAGATGTCTCATAGGAATATAGGAAATAGTACTATGGCAGATTATGTGAGATAAATGGAGTGTCTGCACTGAGCAGGCATGCTGTTTGGGAGCAATTAAGGTGACTGCACTTTGGGGTGACCTTATGGGTAAATAGCGCATCTACACTGGGGTGACTACTGTTTGGGGGCATATAAGCTGTTTGCACTGCAGTGTATCCAGTAGGGGTGAATGTGGAGGGTCTACATGGTGGGTGTGCACTGTTTGGGGTCATGTGAGACACCTGCATCCCAGAATGCTCCTCTGTAGGGCTGTACAGAAGGTCTACACTACATGAAAGTATTTTCAGGGGCGGGTGTTCACTGGGGATGGAAATGTGTGTGGATGTAATGTCCCTATAGAAAGGAAAATGAAGGGGGTTCCCAGAGGGTATTCACTGTGGGGGGGGTATGACAGGTGGTCATGTGTCAGCAGTGTGGACAAGAGGCCGCATCTCTAGGAAAATGACTGGTTCCCACTCCTAATGAGGGACTGCCCCTTGGGACACTTCAGTCCAGGGGTGGTGCCCACCCCTACCAACACTTGGGGACCTCCTCTCTGGGAACTCGCTTTTAGAACCTGTGACAAATCTTGCTCTGAATGTGAAGTTCATGCTTGCAGGCTTTGGAGGCAACTCTAGGGAGTTAAGTTGGATATTCAGATTTGGGGTTCAAAACCAGGGGGTGGTAGTAAAATGAGGATGCACACTGGCAGAGCTCATGGAATGGCCCAGGAGGCGGGCCACGTGCCAGGACCCCAAGCCCTGCAGACGTTAACCCTGCATGCCGTAGTTTTTGTAAAGGGCGTCTCCCCAGATGCTCTCAGGGTCCTGTGGGGGCTAGGGCAGATGTCGATAGTATTTTGAGTTCACTAAGAGCACAAATCCAGAGTATTATCCTTGGTTACCTCCCTAGTGGCTGGCAAGGCTAAGGCCCCACCATCCTAGCCAACTGCCTAGAAGGACTGGAAGACCAAGGTCTCATGTGTTTGTCTAAAAACCAGTCTCATCACTGCATATACTGTGCTTTTTTCCAATTACTGTATGAGAAAAAGAAGGTATTCAATGTGCATCTGTACGGCGTGTCTGACAGGTACACCCCGTGTGTGTGATGGGTATAGGCTCTGTCTGATGAGGTTGTTGGCTGTGTGTATAACGCATGTAGAATACATGCACGAGAGATCTCTTTGGGTCGGGTGTGCCGTGGCTGGGAGTCTGCTATGTGTGAGCGAGATCTGTGTGCAAAAGGGATTTGTTGTGGGGGGGGATCTGCTGCAAAGGAGGAAGGGCGATCTGCTTGCAATTTGTGATGACTCTATGGCATTTGCAATGACTGTATTTTGGGTAATCATATACAACATAAAGGATATGTTAATAGATACACTGTTTCCGTGCATATACGGTATAGGATGGGCAGATGCTGCACGTGATGGGTATAGACTTTGTGTGGCAGTAGTATACCATACATATGTGATGACTACAGGCTGTATGTGGAATATGACTGTATATGCTCTGTGAAGGGAGTACCCTGAGTGTAGTGGGTATACACTGTGTGATGGCTGTATTTTGTGAGTGATAGTATATAAGGCATACACGGTATATATGATGGATGTATTATTATGAGTATGCATGGTGTGGGGGATAGTATACGCAGGAGGGGAATATGCTGTGTGATGCGGATGCACTGCATGTGTGATGCACATAGAGTATGACGTATATACGTGGTGTGGGATAAGTTTACGGGTAAGTGTGAGTACATACTGCAAATGGCATATACATTTTGTGGTGGGTATAACTCATGAGTAATTGGTATATATCGTGTATATATAACGGACATAGTATTTATGGGGACTATCCTTTGGGTGGGTGTGATGGGTATATGCTTTGTGGAATAAATAAGCACTGTGTGATCCTACGCTGGGGGCGGGGGTGGATATTCTGTGTTGTGAATTAGTTGGGAAGGGTCTACTTGGTGTATATCAGGCATTTTGTATATACGCAGCTGGTGGTGGGAATAGGGGTTATGTGCCTTGTGTAAGCAGGTGGAGGGGAGTAACCCCGCTGGGAAGCGGCATGGAAGGGACCAGTTGGATCTTCATCCATTTCCAGACCCTTTACCCCAGCCCTTGAGCCCACCTACCACACCCTTTCAGGTTCTTCCTCAAGTTCTTCCTCAAGTGCAACCAGAACTGCCTAAAGAATGCAGGGAATCCCCGGGACATGCGCCGCTTCCAGGTGGGTCTGGGAGAGGGGTCCCCTTGCAAACCCACCCCTTCCTGATGGGCTGCGTGGGGAAGGCTGTGGTCCTGCCACCTTGGGGAAAGCCCCAAGGCAGATCTCTGCCCAGCCCTGTGCTTTAGGGCCCGGTGCCTGCTGGGGGTGGGGCAGCTCCATCTCAACTTATGCTGGCTGCCAAGGGAGGCTTCATTAGAGTCCCACTTAAGGAGATGCTAATTGTGACATTTTTACATGATTAACGACCCAGCTAATTTGCATAGCCTGAAGCAGAGAGCAGCTGCCCTTAGTACATCCCCAACCTGCACACCCCTCTCAGTGAAGGGTGGGAGGGAGAGAAGGAGGTAGCCCCAGTTTCCTCCCAAGGGTGGGGGCTCCTGCTCATGGTTTCTCAGGCTGATGCTGCCTCCCCACTTAGTCAAAACTCTCACTCCCACTTGCCTAAAACACATTCCTACCTTGGAGCCCCGGGGATTCAGCCCGGGGTGCAAGTGTGCCCCAAAACAGTAGCCATTCTGCCCAAGGAGCCAGAGGTTTTTTCAGGGCTCTTGATTTTTCTAGCTCCTGGGGGTCACTTCCCCTGGGCAGCCAGAGGTAGCGCATCTGGGCTGTCACCTGACCTAGCTGCCCGCCCCACTCTTCCACCAGCTCAGCCCCGGGTGGGGGTGGGGTGGGGGAAGCTCTTTCCCGTGCCCGTGACTCTGAGCTCCAGCCTCCAGCCACCCTGGCCAAGTTGCAAATTGCCCGCCACAGTCCCCTGCAGGGAGCCCCTGAGGGCTTCAGCCAGGCAGGCCTCTGCTCTCCTTGCAGGTGGTGGTGTCCACCACGGTGAGCGTGGACGGACACGTGCTGGCCGTGTCCGACAACATGTTTGTGCACAACAACTCCAAGCATGGTCGCAGGGCGCGCCGCCTGGACCCCTCTGAAGGTCAGGACCCCGGGCCCGGGCCCAGCCAGCCCCCAGTCCCACCTTGGGGCGGGCCCCTGACCTGTCTCCTCTCCTGCCTCCCAGCGGCCACCCCCTGTATCAAGGCCATCAGCCCTGGGGAGGGCTGGACCACAGGAGGCGCCACCGTCATTGTCATCGGCGACAATTTCTTCGACGGGTTGCAGGTCGTGTTCGGGAACGTGCTCGTGTGGAGCGAGGTGGGCCACCCCCCGCCAGTCTCCCTCGGGGCCTCGCGGCTGGGCCCTCCCCTCGCCCCGGGCTGGAACCCGCAGGCCTCCCCTCTCCCCTCGCAGCTCATCACGCCCCACGCCATACGGGTTCAGACGCCCCCGCGGCACATTCCCGGGGTGGTGGAGGTGACCCTGTCCTACAAGTCCAAGCAATTTTGCAAGGGAGCCCCGGGCCGTTTTGTCTACACAGGTAAGGAGTCAGGCGGGGGAAAGGGGGTGGGGGCAGAGAGGACTAGGGTTGCTGGAGGGAGCCCCCCCTTGCACCAGAGCCGGGGTCTCTGAGTTAGCCAAAATCTAAGCTGCGGCCACTCCCGCTAAGCGGCTGCTCTGCCTCCTCCCCACCGGAACCCCTTGACCCCTCCTCACACGGGACCTTCTTTCACTGAGCTTCTTAGTTTCCCTCTTTGGCCTGACTCCTCAGTCCCCTCCCAGGCTTGGAGTCTCTGCCCTGCAGGGACTTTCTCCCTGCCTAGGCCCTCCTCTCCTGGGCACTGCCCCCCGCCCCCACACACTCCCCAGCGTCTAGAATTTCTCCAGCAGGCACCTCTATTTCAAAGGTTCCCCCAAATAGACTTGATGCTCCCCAATCTACCCTCGGTCTCTTGGTTCCCCAAGCCACCCCAGTCTTCCCTCTGTGTGGGCATAAACACACACACACACACACACACACACACACACACACAGTCCTTGCAGGAAGCCAGGGCAAGAAGTGAACACAAGACAGGAATGTAGAATCCCCCATCCCGGCTCTAATTTGACCACTGGCCAGGACCTTCTCCACCTTCCTCCTCCTCCCTGCCCCAGCCACCCACTTCTCCCGTTCTCCTCTCCGAAGATAATCTCCTAGCCCTTCTCTGCACTGTTCTGGACACTTGGTAGTGATCCTAACTTATTGCTAGGGAGTCATAGTCTAAGGGGAAAAGGGGTGGGGGTGGCCGTAGCTGGGAACAAAGTGTGAGGTGGGTGAAGTTACAGGTGGAGGGGAGGCAGTGTGGGCTTAACTGGACTAAGCTAAGACTGCTTGGATGATTAGGGAGGTAGAGCTGGGGAAGGAAAGGCAGTGCTGGAGAAGGAATGGCAAATGCAAAGACCTGGGAATGAGTGCTTTATATGTCGGGGAAAACGGAAGGAAATTCACTAAACCTGGAGTTGGACATGAAGAAAGTGGGTAGGGCTTTGAGGCTTGGTGAGTTGGTCCAGGCCAGGCTGGAGGAGGAGGTCATGGGGTGCCTAGTCAGGAGTCTGCCGCCTAGCCTGCAGAGCCCTGAATGTGGGCCAGTCCCTTCCCCGGGGCGCACGCAAACTTCTAACGATCAGATGCTGCTGAGAGTCCACCTGAGCTCTGATAAATGGAGACTGTTGGAGTTTTAACTTTTGTAATTGATATGTTACTTCTGGTAATGCAGACAGAAAACTCTCCCTCCAGTCCTGCCCCTAGGAATATAGAAGCTAATAAGTCTATACCGTTGCCTTTTTTCGAATCACAGATGGGATGGTATAGTGCTTGTGTGTTAATGCCAAGCACCTGGCACAGGGCCCGGCTCAGTAAATATTTCTTGAATGAAGGAGCAAAGAAAGGAACTGAGGACACTCCGCGAACCGAACCTCGCTGACCCGTGTGCCCGGAGTTTTGGGCTGGGCTGGGTGGAGGGGGTCTGCAGCGAGGCTCCCCGACTGGTTGCTGGCGGGCTTGGCCCTGCGGGGGGCGCTGGGAGGGGGTCCTCCAAACGCCGCCCTTCTCCCCAGCCCTGAATGAGCCCACCATCGACTACGGATTCCAGAGGCTACAGAAAGCCATCCCCAGACACCCTGGAGATCCCGAGAGGCTGCCCAAGGTACCCAGAGGGGCGCAGGGACCGGGGATGAGGGTGACCCGTGGCCCGGGGGCGGGGGGGGCGGGGGGAGACGCCCGACCCCTCGGCCGCCCCCAGGGGCTGGCCCTCCGTCCCGCTGTGTCCTCCCCCAACCCCCAGGAAGTGCTGTTGAAGCGGGCGGCCGACTTGGCGGAGGCCCTGTACGGAGTGCCCAGCAGTAACCAGGTATGGCGCCTCCGCCCGCCTCCTCGCGCCGCCAGGCCCGGGGCTGTCCCCCTCCCGGCGCCTGCGGCTGCCCCGGCCGTGCCCCGCTCTTGTCTTCGCAGGAGCTCCTCCTGAAGCGCGCGGCGGACGTGGCCGAGGCTCTGTACAGCGCCCCCCGCGCGCCCGCGCCGCTCGGACCCCTGGCCCCGAGCCACCCGCACCCCGCCGTCGTGGGCATCAACGCTTTCAGCAGCCCGCTGGCCATCGCGGTCGGGGACGCCACGCCGGGCCCGGAGCCGGGTGCGTCCCGCCGCCCCCCGCGCGCAGCGCCCCCCGCCGGCGCCCGCCCGCGCTGCGCGCCTGACCGCCCTCTCTCGCAGGCTACGCGCGCAGCTGCGGCAGCGCGTCCCCGCGCGGGTTCGCGCCCAGCCCCGGCTCGCAGCAGAGCAGCTACGGCAGCGGCCTCGGCGCCGGCCTCGGCGGCTACGGGGCGCCGGGCGTGGCCGGCCTCGGCGTGCCCGGGTCCCCTAGCTTCCTCAATGGCTCCACGGCCACCTCGCCCTTCGCCAGTGAGTGTCCCCGGCCCGGGGAGCTGCATGGGGCTCAGCCCTGCCCCCTCCCAGCCCAGGGTGGGTGGGGGGCTTCCGGCGACTGTCTCACCACGGTCGACCCTGGCCTGGCCCTCCGGAGCCCGGCCAGCCCTCTCCGCGTGTGACCTGTCTCTGCCGTTGGACGCTCGCCCCTCGACCCCACCCCTCGGCGGCGCCCCGGGCCCTGGGGCCGGAGCAGTTCTCGCGCCTTTAGTCTCTTTGCGGATTTCAGCTGCACGCCTCGTTTCTAGCCCTCCCCTCCTCCTACGGGGGGACAACCGGCTGAAACCTGGCGGACCGCCACTTTTCTATCTTACGCCAGGACTTTGGGAGGAGGCTAGCGCCCCCTGCCGGAGGCCCTAGGGAACTAATGGCTCAGTCCAAATGGGCTTCTACGGGTCTGAAAAAACGGGTCGGAGGAGAGATGGGGCTCCCTGCAATCAGCTCGGGAAGAGCAGGCGAAGTCTGCGTGGTCAGACAGCTGGATTCAGGGTGTGAAAGTCCAAATCAGGAGCAGGCTGACATTCAGCAAGTCACTTTATTTCTTTCAACCTCAGTTTCCTCTCTGTAAAATGGGATCAGTATCACCCTGCCTGGGGTTGTTCCCTGATCTGAAGCAGCCACTGTGCATGAAGTGCCCAGACTTAGAAATGAGTGTGTGATTTCACATCCTAGGGACTGCTCTTTCTGGCTGTGGGTTTGAGCCTGACTCTCCTGGTGGCCTGGGCTCAGCATCTGGGACCCAAAGCCCCATATGCCCATGTTTACATAAGCCATGAACCTCTGCTGTCAGTACCTACACCCCTGTGTCTCCTGGCCCTCTGCTCAGGGCAGGCTCCACTTCTCCCACTTCCTTCAGATCTGGGACAGCATTCTTAAAGACTCTCTGGGTGCCCCCTTGAATTTTAAACTGGTAGGGTCTGGACTACCAGCCCCTCTCCTCCACCACACACACACACACAGTGCAGTCAGAAGTGGGGAACATACTGCCCCAGGGGGCAGAAGCCACCCCATCTGGGATCTCCCCATTCAGCCAGAGGATCAAGAATTCTAGAGCAGCTTGAGCCCTGCTTCCAGCATCAGCTGGGAACACCCTGGACTTGCCTAAGGGTCAGTCCCATCTCATGAACAGGTCTTACCCAGGTCCCCACCCCATTCCCTGTGTCATTCTCATTGAGTTTGGCAGGACATGCCTGGAATGACATCCAGAACTGCCCCAGCCAGAGGGTCTGGGACTGTCTGCTTGGGCCTCCCCCTTGGTCTTCTGCTTTGGCCACCAGCAACTCCCAGTTTGACCCACAAATCCCAGTACTACCCAAGCTACAATATGTGGCTGTGAGCTCCCAGCCTTGGGAGATACAGTACATTTTCTGGCATTCGTCTCAAGCCCTCCACAGAGCTCCATGGACCTCATCAACTAGCTGTGAGCACTGTCTTAAGGAGATGGTGCTCCATGAGGCTGAGGACATTTGGAACAGGGGTAGCTGTTGAAGGCATCACTTTATCAAAGGGGGAGGGGGTGCTCTGATGCCAAAGGCAGCCTTCTCAAGCTATTGGTTTCTTTCAGGAAGCCACCCCATGACTTTCACCCCCCCACCCCATGCAGGCTGCTTGGATGACACTCAAATCACAACCTTATTGATATTCAGAAGAGAGAGGCAGGGAGTCCGGGTTAGATGAAAATGTAGAAAGGAGGATCCAGAGGTGCCCAAAGCCCCCAGGATAGGAGGCTTCAGGAAGGAGGGGCAGCCAGAGCCTGTGTGCTAGAGGCTCCCTGGCCATTCCCAGGAAAGCAATGCACAGCCCTGGATGGCCCGGAGGTCTCGAACAGGAAGACGCAAGGATGTGGATCTCTGTGTTTTTGTTTAAAATTGACTGGCTGGAGGAGGGAGATATAGGAGGCCTCCAGGCCCCGACTAGGGGTGACAAGGACCTGTATTAAGCTGGCAGAGAACAAAGTGCCCAGTGGGGGCAGATGGTAAGGGAGTGGGGTTGGTAAGGGAAACATATGTGTGGAGGAAGTTAGGGTACTTGTGTGAGTTGAGATCCTGGGCAGAGAGGCCTTATAACAGGAACCTGTGTGTACCCCTCCAAACATCCCTGACCTCTTGCTCCAGCTCTGCTATGAACCCTGATCTTTGACTCTTAACCTTGGTACCCCAAGGCCCACAAATGTTCCTTAGCATCTCGGAATCCCAGTGGCTTTCAGCAGGAATCCTGATCTATTCCTATTCTATTCCATCTCTTCCACATCTTTCATCTTTGGGGACACCTCCCAGTATTTGGTTTTGTTCAGTGTTCTGGTTTTGCTTTGATTTTGACCTAGTCTGGCCCTGTCATTTCCAGCCCCAGGGAAGGGTCTTTAGAACCTCCCTGAAAGACAAATGCTGGCCCAGGACCCCAGGGACTCCTAGCCTGCCTCCAGCCCCTGCCTGGTATTGGTCTCCCCAGGACCATCACAGCAGCCCCCTAGTGAGGTCTGGGCCTGGTGCCTGGGTCAGCAGCCCACCTGGGGCCCACCGCCCGTGCCAGGGCCCCAACCGAGCTGCTCACTCTGGTGCTGTCTCCCTGTTGTGTCTCCCACCACCTTCCCTGCTACGCCTGCCCCTCCCCGCCCCGCCCCGGAGTCATGCCCTCTAGCCCCCCACTGGCCGCTGCCTCCTCCATGTCCCTCCCGGCCGCTGCCCCCACCACCAGCATCTTCTCCTTCTCGCCTGTCAACATGATCTCCGCTGTCAAACAGAGGAGCGCCTTCGCCCCCGTGCTGCGCCCACCCAGCTCCCCACCCCAGGCCTGCCCGAGAGCCCACGGAGAGGGACTTGCAGGTGGGTGACCCGTGCTGCCCCGCTATGGCCTGGTGGAGCAGCTAGGCTTCCGGCACTCACCCCGTCCACATCTCACCAGAGCCTCGTGCTGGTTGGCCAGGTATCCCTGGAGGGTGTAGAGCAGGGAGCTCTGCCAGGGTCCCAGGAGGTCCATCTGGATCCCACATCCCTGGGCCCCATCGCTTGTGGTCGTCACCACTCTGAGTACTGTCAGTTGGCCACTTGACCACGGAGAAGACTCGAATCCCAGTTGGAGAAGGTCTAGAAACCCCTCCAAGGCCCCATCCCCACCTGGTTGAGCCCAGAGCAAAGACCCCACACTCAGAGCTGGAGAAACCCCACACAGGCTGCAGGCCTTTGACCTGGGCCTCCCAGCATCCACTGGAGGGTAGCACGCACCGCTGTGAGGGACTGGGTCACTCAGCGGATGGAAGGGGACTGACTTTAGATGAGGTTTAGCCCAGCACCCCGCACCCCCTCCCCCATTTTTATGGATGTGGAATTGAGACGATGTCACCCTTACCACATGCCATTAGTGAAATGGTTGTTATTTGTCAGTTATCAATCTCCTTCAAGTCAACATTCAACTTAACAAAGCCTGGGCCCAAGCCAGTAGTATAGAGTGAGTCAGGGATCACATCCCCCCGAATAAGATGACTCAGGGTGGGCTCATTAGATAATGCTCTAGGATGATTTCAAAGGGCACACGGGCTTTTTTTTTCTTTCCTTTTTTGCCTTGTTTCCAAGTTTTGTATAATTTTTCTTAACCCGAGTGTGTCTGGAGTTTAAAATGTGAGTTTTGAGGAGCAGAGCGCCACCGATTTCTCCCACCAGCAGAGAGAAAACGTGGGGGCGGGGGTTTCAGCGGGGGAGAGGATGCTGGAAGTGATGAATTTCGTGCACGTCTGGGAGGGAGACAGGCCACTGCCACGGGAGGGGTCCATACTCCAAGAGGCTGACCTCCTTTCTGAGCTGGCACTCTGTTTCCTCACCCTGGCACAGGCCCTGCGGTGGAAGCAGGGCTGGGAAGAGGAGCCCAGAGTCATCTTTTTCTATTAAGGCAGTGAGACATGAAGGACCTGGGGTCGCACCTCCTAAGAGGCCTGAGGGGTGCGCCTCACCTGTCGGCGGTGCCCGCCAGGCCAGGACAAGGAGCGGCCGAGCACCTGCCAGGCTCTCCGTAGCTCTGCCCTCAGGAAGGGCCATATGCCCAGCGTGCTGTCCCCAGCCCAGAGGCACACAGGCAGATAAGGTCCCCAGGCCACACGTAGCTTACGGTTTGTCTCTTTGCCTACCACAGACCAGCCTTTTGAGGATTCCGACAAGTTCCACTCTTCAGCCCGGGGGCTTCAGGGCCTGGCGTACTCCTAATCACGGTAGGTCTCTGGCTGGGCCTTGCTTCCTCCCCTGGCCCTGCATAGACCCTACAAAACACTTTAGCAAGGATGGGGCCCTGGGGTCCGAGTCTCCCTCTCCAGGGCCTATCTAGACAGCTGTCAGGGCCACACAGCCAGCCCCCTCCTGCCCCCGACCCACGATGGCCTAAGCTGAAAAGGTGGAGAGAAGGGGTTTCCTGTCCGCTTACAGCCAGCCTTTTTCCAGGACCTTCTCTCCCTCTCCCCACCAGGTCTGCAGGTGTTGCCCCCACTGAGCCCGGACTGGAGGTCCCTCTGGGATACACACTCATGTCCTGGACGGCAGCACAGAGAGATCCAGACCCAGGGCTTCGGGCAGACATCCACCCCAAGGCCTGAATAGGCCTCCTGTGCTTGAGGCCTCCAGCCCCACAGGCTTCTCTCACCTCCCTTTCTCGGGGCTGGTCGGAAGCCCTAGCACTGTGCTGATGCTCTTGGCAGGAGAGCCTCCCGGGGAGGTACCGGGATGCTGGGCTTTCCTCACTGGGTCAGTTCCTCTGGAAGAGCTGGACCTTGTGCAGACCGGACCCTGAGGCGACAGGAGCAGGGGGTGGGGACCGTGGGAAAGCGGACAGCTCAGGGAGAGGTGGCCTGGGGAGGTCCTGTTGGTGTCGGACCCATCTCAGCTGGCCCAGCATCCCGACTTCTCTCCAGGGCAAGGCGTGGTGCCCGGCAGCCTCAGGAGGCCTGCCCAGGCTCCCATGGAGCTTCCAACGGCTGCTCGACCCCCGTGGCTGCCCCCTTTGAGGCCTGCACACTCATGCTTGCCGCATTCTGAATCCCACCGGGGGCTTTTGGCACGGAGGGTGCAGAAGAGGGAGTGCCAAGCCCCCTGAATTGTGGGTCTTCCTCCCGATGGCTATCTCATGGACTCTGGCCCCGCACACACATGACTCCAGCTGGCCCCATGGTACCATGCAATGGGCCTAGCTGCCCCTGGCCTCGTATTCCAATCAGCTGAGGTTGGAGAAAACAGAACAATAAACACAGCTTCAAGTGGCCGGCTGGCCTCTCTTGCCTGCTTCCTTGGCGTGGGTCTGCTTTTCTCAGCGCTTCTGCGGCTCTCCTGGGAACCCTCCCAGCCATGCCCCTGTGCAGCCTTCTTGCACCTCGGGCTTTTTCAACAGCCCCAGAGGTGAGCAAGTATTACCTGCCCCATGTCTGCTCTCAGGTACTGCTGGGGGTGGTGGGCAGGCTAGTAGGCCTGAGGACCTAGGACGTGGGCTCCACCCCAGGAGCTTAGACTGGGAGCACAACCTGGCCACTGAGGACTCAGTCCCCCGGCTGTCTGGTCAGGACCAAGGCAGGGGTTGTCAGAGGACTGCCCGGGAATGAGAAGAGCGCAAGCAAAACGCCGTTCAGTTGCCCAGAGGCTCGGAAGTGAGATCCGTTCTGAACGGAGGTTACGGGGCCTCACCTGGCCAAGGCAGGGCAGGGTAGGGCAGCTTTTGGTCCTGAGGTTGCCTATTTGAGCAAATCCCAACCACCCCCTTCCCCAGGTCTCGGCACCTTTGGCTCTCCTGTCTCAGAGTTTGGGAGGAGGGGTAGTAAAGAGGCAAGATTTTCAGGCTCATTTACCACCCTCCCCCCTTCTGGAATGAATCCCTGCCATCCCCTGAGATGTGTCCCCTAGATCCCAAAGGTCTGGCTAGCTGACTCTGGAAGCCACTTTTTTGACCCACTGTCCGGGGAGCCCAGCATCCAGCTCCAGGCCTCAGGCCTTACTCTCTTCCTGGTGGTCCTCCTTGGCTCTGGCCTCTGGAAACTCTGCAACCCATGGCCCCATGCCCTGCAGTCCTCTGGGCAAAATACACTTGCCAAAGCAGATGGGCCCTTCATGTCCTTCAGAGGCCTTCACTTCCTTCTCTTGTGTTCTTGGCCAATGCCAGGGATTCAGCTCACTTGGGGCCCAATGGGATAGCCTTCTGTTCATCTCTGTGCTCCCCTGGCCTCCCGCTCAGCTCTTGCTTCCAGTCCATGTTGCAGAGCCCCAAAGCCTGCCAGCCCGCACCCTGCTCCAGACAGGCTCCGAGCAAGTCCCACGGCCCAGTCGTCCCCCCCCCCCCCGCCCCAAGGCTGAACACCTGCAGAACCGTAATCTGCACTGGATGCAGGTGGTAGCTGGGTAGTGGTCACACTCTGGTTCCTGGGGTGGGTCAGGTGCGTGGTTGCTATAAATGAGACGTGAGATCTGGCCTCAAATATTTCAAAACTGTGCTCAGGCCACCATCCAAGTCAACACTGCCCACCCCCTCATCCACAGAAGGCAGGACTAAATCAGTGACTAAATGTTTGCTTTGAACCGAATTGTGTCCTCCCAAAACTCATACACTGAAGCCCTAACCCTTCCCTCCATGTGGTGGTGTTTGTATATAGGGCCTTTAAGGAGGTGATTAAGGTTAAGTAGGGTTAGAAGAGTGGGGCCGTAACCTGATGGAAGTTGTGTCCTTGTATGAAGAGGAAGAGACTCCAGAGTTCTCTCTTCACTATGTGAGGATACAGCGAGGTGTCCCTCTACAAGCCAGAGAGAGAGTCCTGACCAGGAACTGAATCAGCTGACACCTTGATCTGGGACTTCCAACTTCCAGAACTATGAGAAAATATATTTCTGTTGTTCAAGCCACTCCGTTTCTAGTATTTTGTTATGGTGACCCAGGCTGACTAATACAGTGTTCTTTCCTACGTGTCTTGGTTTGGGTTCCCCTAGAAGGAGAACCTGAGGCAAGTTCCCTGCGGGAGAGCTCTGGGAGACCGTATAGAACACACCTCAGAGCTCTCCCACCCGAGGGGTGGAGAATCTGGGATATTGATCTTCCAGCCCTCATCTGCAATTGCCTGAGAACTGCTCCCGGGAGATTAGCCTTCTGGCACATCTGGCCTGCCCTCCCACCTGCAGAAGAGAAGCCACCAGTTAGGGTTTTGTTATAGAATGTTGCAAGTAAGTACCGGAACCGAACTGTTAAGTCCAAAGGGATATGGGCAAGGCACCAAGAGCCTCTCCTGCTAGCCCTTTGGAGAGAGAGCATCTCCAGAAAGCCCTCTGCCTTCCTCCCACATATGTTTTCCAGCAGAAGCAGGCTGCTGTGTCTGCACCCTACCCTGGGGACCTGGCAGCCTTGGGGGCTGCATTTAGCTCAGACAGGACCCACTGTGGACAGGCTCCACTGACTCAAGCGAAGGTAGGCAGCAGCTTTGACAAGCCCTCCGGCTGACTATTCTGCAAAATGCCCTTCTCCCCGACCCCCACCCATGTGGGTGGGGTCCTTCTTTTTCCCAAAAGAAAAATCTCCCAGAAAAATGGGAAGTGCCATGCATCGGGGGGGGAAAGATGGTCTTTTCAATAAATGACATTGAGTCCACTGGATATTTATATAAAAAATTAAACTGACCTCTGCCTCACACCATACACAAAAATTAATTCTAGGTGGACTGTGGATCCAAATGTGAAAGCTAAAACAATAAGCTTCATGCCTTTGAAGACAGACTAGAAGCCCTTTGCCAGAGTAACCTCCAAGGTCTGTCTTCCCACTGCATGATCAATTTTAGAATGAGGCAGACAGGGGCGCCTGGGTGGCTCAGTCGGTTAAGCGTCTGCCTTCGGCTCAGGTCATGATCCCAGGGTCCTGGGATCGAACCCCATATCAGGCTCCCTGCTCGGTGGAAAGCCTGCTTCTCCCTCTCCCACTCCCCCTGCTTGTGTTCCTGCTCTCTCTCTCTCTCTCTCACTGTCAAATAAATAAAATCTTTTAAAAAAATAAAAGAATGAGGCAAACATTCAACATGTTTGAGGTGGTTCGAATGGACCCCCAAATATCTTTTCTCTTTCCTAGGATGACTTCTCTGAATAGGAAAAAGTTCATACATCACGGGATCTTTCTCCCCTAGAAAAGGCAGGGTCTTCACAGTGATTCTCTGAAGCTCCTAGCTCTTTTTTTTTTTTTTTAAGATTTATTTATTTTGAGAGAGAGAGAGAGAGAGAGAGAGAGCGCGCACATGAGAGGGGGGAGGGCCAGAGAGAGAAGCAGGCTCCTCACTGAGCAGGGAGCCCGATGCGGGACTCCAGGATCATGACCTGAGCCGAAGGCAGACGCTTAACCAACTGAGCCACCCAGGCGCCCTGAAGCTCCCAGCTCTTGAGCCTGGGGTGGCCCTCTCCTGCCTTCCTACCCACACCTATACCCTTGAGCTTCCTTCCTCTGCCACCACTCAGTGGCGGTAACAGGACCCATCGGAGGATAGAAGGAAATGAGCCACCTCCTGGAGGCTGCCAGGCTTTAAGACTGATGTTCACAAGAAGAACCCCAACATGCGGGTCCTAATGGGTGTGCAGCCATGACCATCCGTATGGACTCATCCTCCTATTACTTCCTGAACATTCCCCTTCTCTTCACTCTCATTGTGAGATTTTTTAAAATTGTTTTTATTTAATCTCTACACCCAATGTGGGACTCGAACTCATGACCCCAAGATCAAGAGTCGCATGCCCTTTTGGCTGAGTCAGCCAGGCTCCCCTCATTATGAGATTTTTACCAGAACTTCTTAACTGAATGTAGTCTAAGTTATCAATTTTTCTTTATGGTTAGTGCTTCTTGTATCCTTTTAAGACATCTTTACCTAACTACAAATCAAGAAGATATTTTTGAGTATGGTATGAGCTAGAAGTCGTTTAATTATTTTTGTATGGATAGTCAGTTGGCTCAGGCCCATTTATCGAAATGACCAACTTTCAGCCCTGCACTGCAGTTGGCACCTTTATCATGAATCAAGCATATATATATATATATATACATACATACATATATGGGTCTGTTCTGGATTCTCTATTCTGATCCACTGGTCTTTTTATCTTTACACTGATACTACACTATCTTAATTACTTTAGATTTGTAGTAAGTTTTTATATCTAGTACAGCAAGTTGTCCAACTTAGTTCTTCATGATGATCTTGGCTACACTTGGTCCTTTGCATTTCCAAGTAAATGGGATAATCAGTTTAACTTCTATTTTTAAAAAACCTGCTGAATTTTCCTTGACATTGCATCTGTAAATTTATAGATCAGTTAATGGAGAATTGAAGCCTTTGATATATTGGGTATCTCAATCTATGGATATTGTATATTCCTTCATTTATTTCTATCTTTTAAAACTTCTCTTGATAGTTTTTTTTTTTTAAGATATTTATTTATTTATTTATTTGACAGAGAGAGAACACAAGCAGAGGGAGAGGGAGAAGCAGGCTCCCCACTGAGCAGGGAGCCCGAAGCGGGGCTTGATCCCAGGACCCCGGGATCATGACCTGAGCCGAAGGCAGTTGCTTCACCAACTGAGCCACCCAGGCGCCCCTCTCTTAATAGTATTTTATAGGCCTCTGTCTCACACATCTTTCATTTATTCCTCAGTATTAGGTTACTTTATGCTATTATAAATAAGTTTCTTAATTTCACTGTTTGTCATGCGTATACAATTGATTTTTGAACAATAACCTTATATCCAGCAACCTTGCTTCACTCACTTATAGTAATATTTTATCCATAGGTTATCTCGGATTTTCTTATCTACAAAGGACAGTTTTATCTCTTCATTTACAGTCCTTGTTTCTTTTTCTTGCCTAAATACACTGGTTGGACCCTTAATTCATTGTTGAATAAAAGGAGTAATAGCGGACATCTTTGTTTTGTTCCTGATCCCAAAAGGCGAACTTTGACTTTTCACCATTAAGTATCATATTTGGTTTTATAGATATCCTTTTATTCCTAATTTTCTTTTAAAATTTTATACTCTGAATAGATGTTCAGGTTTTATAAAGTGCTTTTCTGCATATATTGAGATGGTCACATGACTTTCTCCATTATTTTGTTGAACGTGCTGAGTGACATTCATTATACGTCTAATGTGAAACCATTGCATTAACTGTCTAATCACGTGTTTAATGGTAAACTCCCATCCTTTACCCAGGAGATACCATTTGTTACCAGGGAGTCCATTCCCTCTCTCCCTCAGTCTCTCTCTCTCTCTCTCCCCCCTCAACCCCTCTCTCTGTCTCTGTCTCTGTCTCTGTCTCTCTGCTACTCTCCCAGAAGGCACTCATTGGCCCTCACCTTCCCCACTTCTCAGGAAGTTAGGCTTCTGGGAAACAAAATGCAGAGACCAGCCGACCACCCTGGTACTTCACCCTGCCATGCTATCTTCTGGGAGCAGGGCTGCAAACACAAGAACAAATGTAAATTAATGTCTCACTAAGTCATTCTACCTCCACTCTAACCGGTCTCTCCCCAGCTGGACTCTGGGCTCTGGGTCCCCTGTATTGGGGTTCAGAAGGGCACTTGCGAGTGGACTGTCCAGAAGACCCTGCCTCCACCCACCCCCCTAAGGGAAAAGTGGCCAAACCTCTGGGCCTTTCCAGAAGCCTTGCAGGAGAGCAGAGTGGCAGCCCTGGGGGATGGGGGGCATTCTGGGTTTAGAGCTACCATTCTGCCAAGGGGGATGGTGGGAGGGTTCTGAGTGCATGGACCCCCACTGGAGACAGAATGGAAGAGATTTCCTGACTCTAAAGATGTAGAAGAGGCTTCTCAGCAGGACAATAACAGAAACAAGACCATTTTTTTCTTTTTTGGCACATTCTTTAGGTAATTTTATTCCTTGAGAGAGGAGGTGTCAAGTATTTCAAAGGGGAAGGAAAAATGCCTTGGCAGGTCTGTTGTTCTTTGGGGCCCAGCATCCTGACATCTTGTTTCTTCAAAGTCTTTCTTTCCCCATCCCCTGCCAGCCTGGGAATGAAAGCAGCTCCCGATGCCTCCCTGGCTGTGCAGTGGGCCCCTCAGGCTGGGCTGCCAGGCCTCCTGCGGGAGCTGAGGGAAGGTCCCAAGTCCCTGGGAGAGGCGAAGTGTGGATGCGTCCCCACGGCAAGGTTGTAAAGGGCTGTCTGGCACTGTGACCAAGGGGCACTCCAGAGTCGGGCAGCCATCCTGGGAGGCCAGGAAAGCCCTCTGGCCCGGGTCCCTGTCCCTGTTGCCTCTCTTGGGGTTCCACTCACCTGGAAGCCTGGCTCCCCTCCACACATCCACCCACTCACCCACCCAGCGTCTGAGTTGACCTTCAGGTGGGTGGAGGAGGGTCTGGCCACTTTGGGCTGGCAGGGACTCAAGCCCAGCCAGCTTTGGCTTCTGTGGTAAAAGCTGGTTTGTCTGGGGCTGCTCCCTAGGCCGTTCTTGGAGCCAGGCCCAGAAGGCCAACTTGCCAAGATAAACCGTGGCTGCCGGGTGGAGTGTGGTGGAGGGCTGCTGAGCGGGCCCAAACTTGGCAGGCCCCTCAATGGTGCCCTGGCCCGGTCCATAGCACGAAGTCCCACAAGGTCCCGGGGTCAGGCCAGGCCAGGAGCAGGTACCGAGAGACGGCTTGCTGGGCATCCCTCGGCCCTCTCTGTTGACTGAGGCAGGGACATCCGCGCTCTTGGTCTCACCCGAACACCAAAAGCTCACAATGAAGCCTCAAGGTTGACAGAATTCCTTCAAACCTCCTTCCTTGGGGGAGCAGCTCCGTGGCAGAAGATGGCGGAGGAGGGAGACAGGGAACTCTAGGTGCCTGTGTGCGTGCCTGGGGGGGGGGGTGTGCAGAGTGGGGGCTGCCAGCGCAGAGAAAGGGGGCCCGCGAGGCCTCTGCTGCTGTATGAGGGGGCCACGCCGCCTTTAGACCCCGCGTTTCTTTGGCACTCGCCACAAGCCCGTTCTCTTACATGGGATTCCTTGGAACGGAACAAAATGGGGATTTGGGGGCATGTGAAAGTGTTCCCTGGGAGAAAAGCAGTGAGGGAGGCAGGACAGGGCAGGGGAAAGAGCCAGAGAGCGGTCCCAGCGGGGAGCCCTGGAGCTTGAAGGCCACCACAGTTTGGGCCCTCTCGGTGGCAAGGAGAAAGCTAGAACACCTCCGGGCCGGTCAGTCCTCGGTCACAGGCTGCCAAAGCGGGATGGAGCACGGAACCCGTGTCAGGCAGCTCCCATCTGACCAAGAGCAGTGCTTGGGGGAAGCAGCCAGCTATTAGCAGCCAACGCTCCCCTCAAGTCAGGGGATGGGGGCACTGGCTGCTGAGAAGGTTCTGGGTGGGACAGGAAGGGCCTCCACTGTAGCCATCTCTATACCTCCAGAACAGGGGCTAGGCCTTTGTAGGACTACTACTTCTCGGGTGGCAAGCGTGCCCCTTGTGTTCTTTTAAACCATTTTTAAAAAAGTATTCCATTTATTTGAGAGAGAGAGAGAGAGAGAGAGAGCAGGAACACAAGCAGGGGGAGTGGGAGAGGGAGACGCAGGCTTCCCGCCGAGCGGGGAGCCCGATGCGGGGCTCGATCCCGGGACCCTGGGACCATGACCTGAGCCGAAGGCAGATCTTTAACGACTGAGCCGGCCAGGCGGCCCCGCACCTTGTGTTTCAAGCGGGGCTGCTTCAGAGTGTCCCGGGCTGTTGACACACAAAGGGCGGGGATCTGCCCAGAGACATCAGATGAGGCCCGCAGTGCTCAGCAGCAGAGGCGGACACGTGACCAGAGGAACCCTTGACTCCAGAGCGGTCGGTCCCCTGCTGGGTGATGGGTGGTCGTCTGCACTGGCTCTGCTGACCCAGGGCCCCAGGTTGATGTCCCAACCCTCTTGCGCCTGCCCTTGCCCTCCCCACCCAGGTTGGGCCGTTTCCTTTCTCCACCTCCCAGATCAGGTGGCCCCTCCACTGGTCCCCAGGGGAGGGGGAGGGTTGGCCGTCTTGCTGTCCCTCTAGTCTCCTTCCAAGACATCATCTTGGCATCAACACCTGCTTTCCTTGGGCCTTCCCTTTTCATACTCAAGAGCCAATTTCCAAAACACAACAAAAAACACTGAGCCTGCTCTGTTCTCCCTCCGAACTGCTAAATCTGCAATGTATATATAGAAAGGTAAGTTTCTTTGCCCTGAAGTCAACTTCATCTGATACTAAGATAGCCACTCCTGCCGCAGCTGGTTGGCTCCGTGGGTGGAACAGGCAGCTCTGATCTCGGGGTTGTGGGTTCGAGCCCCGTGTGGGGTATAGAGATTACTTAAAAATAAAAATTTTAGGGGGAAAAAAAAGCCTCTCCTACTTCCTTAATGCATCTTTGACAGCCTTTTACTTTCAAGGTGCCTGTATCTTTACAGTGGAAGTGAGTTTATTATCGTCTATAGTTGACACCCGTCTTGTAATCCACTTGGCCAATCAGCTGTGCACCTAAGTGCACTTTTCATTATGTATATTAAACTCCGATGAATAAAAGCAATCTTTTTTTGTTTGGAAAAAGGTGATGCTGTACAAGGGGAGCTGGAGGTGGGGAGCAGGGAGATGGGAGATGTGGCGCTGAATTCCTCCCATTGATCTGAGATTGAAAATATGAGAGGGAGAGACAGAGACAGCTCAAGAAAGAGACGATGGAACAGCCCAGCACTAGGCAGGCTTACCTAACAGAAGGCTACCTGGAGGTCTTTGTGCTGAATTTACATGTTAATAATTGTCCCACCACTGCCCTTATACTGTCCTCTGAAATGCAGGGGGCTGGGTGCCTGATAACTGCATTTTGTAGGCTTCTTTGCAAGCTAGGGTACAGTTAGATTTTTTTTTTAAGATTTTATTTATTTATTTGAGAGAGAGAATGAGAGAGAGAAAGCAGGAGAGGGGGGAAGGTCAGAGGGAGAAACAGACTCCCTGCGGAGCAGGGAGCCCGATGTGGGACTCGATCCCAGGACTCCAGGATCATGACCTGAGCCGAAGGCAGTCGCTTAACCAACTGAGCCACCCAGGCGCCCACAGTTAGATTTTTTTTAAAAAAATTTTAATTTCTTTAAGTAATCTCTACACCCAACATGGGGCTTGAACTCACGACCCTGAGATCAAGAGTGGCACGCTCCACCGAGCCAGCCAGGCTCCCCAGTTATAGTTAGATTTTGCCAGTGGATTTCATAGGTTAGAGATTACAAAGTGGCAGGAAGGGAGAAATTATTCTGCTTCAGGATCTGGCCATGGCAAGTGACCACAAGTGATCACAGGTGGCCGCAGGAGGTCCAGAGTTCGATTTCTAGGTAAAACTCCCTTCTCGCTTTTTATCCAAAACCTTTATATCCAATGCCCAGCATTACATTTTTCTCTGCTTGAAATACCTGAGTCAGATATTTCCCTGGCCAGACACAGACTGACATATAATTTGCCCTTCCTTCTAAAAGAAACTAATCAAATCTTGTCATTTACCAATCCTCTCCAAAAATGGCTGCTGAAGCAAATTCAAACATCCTCAGCTGTCCTGTCTTCTTTGTCTGGTCTCTCCTGCTTGGAGCTCTCTGTCCATACCCCACACTTGGTCCACCTCCCATCGAACCTCCGAGAACCTTCGTATCTGTTGCATCCTTGACGTCTGGGTCCCCGCTGAACGGCAGTATTTCACACCCACATATGTAATCCTGTCTGTGCTCCCACAGCACCTGGCCTCCACCTTGGCACGTCCCACACCGCACTGAACCGTCCCCCTCTCTTGACTGGGAGCCCCCGGGGGCTGGGAGGGCCCAGTTTATCCTTGACTCCTTGCATGCTCGGCCCGGAGCACTGTCCTGGTGCCTGCAATTGGTGGATGAGTTACTCCGCTAAGCCCTAAAGTTCAAGAAGAACCCGGGCAGGATCCCCTTTCCACACCATTCCTCCGGACGTCAGTTGATGAAAGCGTGTGCGGAACAGGACGGGGCAGAAGGGGAAAACTGAGGCCTGGCCCAGGGGCAAGACCTGGGACACAGAGACCGCAGGAAGACTGGCTGAGGGGCCAAGTAGCTTTAATGAGCCTGAGCACCTCTTCCCCCACTTTGTCCCTCCCTCCTTCAGTTCCAGACAGGTCCAGCCTGCCCAAGGTCTAGGGCTCTTCACCTGCACCTGTTAATTCTTCTGCCCCCTCAGCCGCTCCAGCCGCCTCCGAAGGTCTGGGGGCACCTTGGCCCCAGCCGCCAGCAGTTCTCGAAGTCTTTGCTTGGGAGTCTTGGTGAGGTGGAAATTGCAGGGCACGGGGCCCTCTTCAAAGGGGACCCGGCAGTTCCGTGTGGCTGGGTGGTAGCCCTCAGCACTCGCGGTCACCACATAGTCCCCCGGGGTCAGCAGGCGCCAGTAATCCCCGCCCCACGCTGACAGGAGTGAAAGGCAAGATCAGGATCCCGTGATGCTCTGCTTCCCACCCGGCCTAAAGCCCCCAGCCCCCGCCCTCCCCTCCCCCGCACACCTGTCGTGACATCGTGGTTAATCCCTTCCACAGCAATGACGGCATCGGCAATCCCCAGCTCGGTGTCTTTGTCCCGCACGACTCCCGTAATGCCCATTCTCACCTGCGCGGGGGCAGAAAGGCTATCAAACCCCTTCCCCTTCTGCGTGCGAATGTGACCTTCGCTTCATTTTCTGGCTCTGTTCAGGGCAAACTCAGTGATGGTAGCTCTATGTTCCTAGTGGCCACGCTCTGGTAAAAATAACTCCTGACTGATAAATTGCATCTGGACTGGGAGAGCTACAAACAGCCGGTAGGAAGGCCTGTCTTTGGGTTTCCCCAAGTTCAGTGACCTCTGATATCCGGCTTGTCCTTTTGGAACCCTTGGAAACTATACTTACGGAGCCATTACAAGGGATACAGTTCCCGTAGAACAGGAGGTGTCTATACCAGGGTTCCCCCCCGCCCCGCCACCCTTGCATAAGGGGTCTCTTCTGGGAACAGCCCTCCTGAGACAGCTCTGGAACAGCTCTATGCCCCCGCCCCCCAGGCTGGACGGCTGTGGGGTCTATTCCTCCGGGCTCATGACGTCTGAGGCCACCCAGCTGGCAGACTGCCTCCTGTGGGGACCTTGGGAGGCCCCCCTCATGGGAGCTGCAAGCCCCGGGGACAGAGGACCAGACCGCAGCATTGAGGTGGGGCAGGCCCGGGGTGGGGGGATTTGGATTTCACCTGTTCCAGGTAGGTGAGGAGGGCTTCTTTGTTGTTCTCCCACTCCTGGGGCAGCTCGTTCTCGTGAGGGAACTTGTCACAGGACAGCTCCACGGTGATCTCGAAGCAGTTGGTGTGCAGGTAGCTGAAGTCATTCATACCTAGGGTGACCACCGAGGCTGGAGTCGGGGGCGGGGGGGGGGCTGGGGGGGCTGGGAGCCCAGCCCTCCTGGGGCCCTCCTCTGGGACACACTTCCCGGCGGCCATCGACACTGCCACCCTACGAGGACCGAGCAGACCACCTTACGGGGGCAGGGTGCGGGGACAGGGCTAACTATCCTGAGACACGTACTCCCGGGGACTGTGTGCCAGTCGGCGCCATTGATGATGTTTCCATGCAAGGAGAAGTCCTGGCTGTGGCAGGGTCGGCGGTCTGGCTCCTGCATGGCCCGGTTAGTGCCGGCATAGACGGTGCTGAGCCAGCGGAACACGGAATCATCCGGGGTGGGTGTGAGCTCGCGGGCAGCCCACGGGGTCCGAGTCATGTCGAATGGGTAGGACACCACGAGCTCACCCCCGTGGAGGTTGGCGCTCAGCACAAAAGGGATCCGCTGCATCCACTCGATCACGGCCCGCGTTTCGGGAGCCACCTAGACAGGGGCGGGTCACGTGGGGTGGGAGACAGAGACAAGGGCCCCTGGGTGGCCCGCCACCACCACCACGGCCCCCCAGAATACTCACAGTGGCATTGGGCAGGGTATAGTAAGTGGGCAGGGGCAGGTGATGGTTGGGGACAGTGTCGGGCACCAGCCCATCATCCTCTGCTTCCCACAGTGGCGTGTTGAGGTCAGCAAAATTATGGTTAAGGTCAATGCCCTGGTGGTTCCAGCGGCCCTCGGCCCAGCCTACCAGCTCGGAGCCCTGTCGGGGAAGGGGCCTGTTCAAGCCAAGCAGGCACCAGGACAGAAGGCACACGGCGGCCCTCATGCCAGGTGGCCTACCCGGCGAAAGGCAGTCTCATAACCGTCAGGATTCATGGAGGGCAGCAGGTGCACACGTGTCTCGGTGAGCAGCCGGGTCACTCGTGGGTCCCCTCGCAGGAACTCATGGCACAGGAACTGCATCAGGAGCAGAAGCAACTCTCGTCCCAGCGCCTCATTGCCATGCATGCCGGCCACGTAGCGCACCTCAGGCTCTCCTGGGAACACGGGGGCTCGAAGCTGGCTCAGGCCCACAAGCCTCCCCTGCACCTACCTCTCCCCGCCCAGAACCTGCCAGTACCCAGCTCGTGTTCGCCAGGCTGGTCCGACATTTCCATCACATAGAGCTTCAGGCCCTGGTGGCTCTTCCCGATGCTGTAGACGCGGGTGATGTTGGGGCATTTCTCGTTCACCTGCTTCATCAGCTGGGAGGCGGAGTGGAGCACGGCGTGGGGCATGGGAAGATTAGACCCCAGGGTCAGACCACGTGTGGCCGTGGAAGGACTCCCAGAAACCAGTGGTGGCCCGCACAGGTGGGGGCACCAGGGCACCGTATAGGAGAGGAGTGGCCACAGACCAGAAGGAAGGGTGAGAACAAGGGAGGCACCATAACTAAGGCAATTGGGGCGGAGTTTAGGGGCCCACGGGAGAGAAGGGTGAGACAGTGAGGGAAGTGGGGACATGACGTCAGTCCTAGCAGGTTATGCCCCGGTGGGAAGGGGACCTGCGATAAGCAGCTCCTCCCCCCTGGCTCATAAGGGTTACGTCTGACCTTCCGCATGGCCTTGTAATTGTGATGCCTGAAGTCCAAAGGGTCAGAGGATCCCAGTGCAGGGGCCTTAGGGAATAGGTCATTTGGATCTGGTGGAGAATGAATTCATGGTAAAGGGGGATCCGTGCTGGAGGTTTTACCCTGCTCATCCAGCCCTTGTCCGACTGCCCACCTGAGACCGGGCAGGCCAGGATCTCTGTCCGGAGGCAGGCTGCGCCTCCCTGGAGCCAGGTCTGGGGCAGCAGGCGAATGAAGCGGGCCACCTGGGGCTCAGGCAGGAGGTTCAGCACTGGCGTCTCTGGGTCTGAGTTGGCAGGAAATACCTGGGGGCATCAAGTCCTTCGGTGGGACTGCTTAAAACCCAGCAGCCTGGCCCAGGGCCAGAGAAAGAACTCAGGCCTCTAAGCTCACCACCATACCCACCCTGGTGGGCTCAGCTGGAGACTGGCACTCTAGGTCAAACACAGACCCCCCTGCCGACAGGTAGCCCAAGGCAGCCGGGCTTTCTGGCTTGCTCACAGCTTATGAGACAAACCAATATGGCCACATCACTCAGGAGCAGCCAGTCCTAGAGCTGGCCAGGCCCCACGCTGTAGCCTGGGATAAAAAGGGGTCTGTGAGATGGAAAAGCCAGAGCCGTGAGGGGGTCAGAAGTGAGGCAAGGGTCAGAGGCCCACCACCAGAAAGGGTGTTCCAGCGGAAAGCTGTGACACGAAGCGGGACCCACACCATGGAGAAAGTATCTGGGGAGGATGTGGACATGTTCCAAAGCAGCTTAGCCCCCAAGGCTGCCTGCTGGGTGCTACCCATTCTGACAACCCCTTTTCTCCTGGGATGCCAAGTGGGCATCTATTCCTTGACCTCAGAGGAGCCCCAGCCCAGCCCAGTACCCTACAGGGGGGCCGCAATCACCATGGGACCACTCACCGCATCCATCCCTCTGCTGCAGTTCCTACTCCCCCACCATGTCTGACTGTCATTGCTGAACTGGACCTTGTATGATGTGACCCAGTCGTACCTGGCAGCAGGAAGCACGGGGAGAGATTATCGGTGGCCCCAGGACACCCACCGCCACCCTCCTTAGTCTGCCCAGGACTTCCTGGACTGGGCTAGCCTGCCTCACCTCCAGACAGAGTTCCTGCCCTGTGTGATGATGCCTGAGAAGCGGGTGGGGTGCCTAGCATCCACCTGGAACCACGGCTCAGCATCCTGCTGCTCAGCGCACCAGGCCCCATCATATAGATCACCATCCTCCAGGCCTGACTGTGGGCACAGGACATGGTGATCAGACCCACGTGAAACAGTAGAGAGTGGGTGGGATGGGGGATGGGGAGGGATAGGGAAGAAGTTCCTAGATGGTGCCCGGCTCAGAGCCAGGCTGCTGACCTGAATGTTGAGCCGTCCCCGGTGTGGTCCAAGACCAAAGGACTGGCTGCTGGATGCCTCGAGCTGGCTATCTGAAACTTGCAGGGACTCCAGGCCCAAAGGGGGACAGCCTGGGGCAGGGACAGAGCAGTGAGACGGGACCAGAGAGTGGCCAGGGCAGGCAGGTAGGAAGTCGAGCCCACGTCTGCCTGTGTGCCGGGCAAGCGGGGGGCATGCCTATGCCCATGAGGCCAAAAGTGACATTAGTATTTGGCCCAGGGGCTGCAAGTCTGGACTGGAGCAGCAGTACCTGGTTCCTGCTCCTCTGGGAGGTCAAGGACTCCTACAGGGGTGGTGGTCACCGGAGGCCTGGCAGTCACCATGGGTCTGGGGTGAGTTAGCTTCTTTCGTTTCTTCATAATGACCTTCTTCTTAACAATGCGAATCCGGACATGCCGTTCTGAGGTCCCTAGGACCACAGAGGCACAGCACCAGGGGAGGGAAGAATGGCCGATGGAGTGGTCGGTCTGCCATCCCAAGAAAGCAAGCAAGCCCATGACAGCACCCCTCACCCCCAGTATCTAAAGACCTTCCCATGGACTTAAAAGTCTGACCCCCACCTGCCTCTCCCACCACTTCCTTGGCTCCTTCTCCTTCCTGACGTGACTACACGTTTGGCCATCCTCACCTCCAACCCTCTCCAGTGCAGAGCTACATCCAGCCACTAGGAACTGTTTGGTTGCTGCAAGGAGCTGAATTTGGCCTTGGCTGACCCTCTCCATCATACCATCCACCACCCCTGATCTTACTGCCTAAGTCCCATTCTTTGAATTTCAGCCCAGGAGGCTTCCTTAGCCCTAGACCCAATCTCATGCTGCAAAGCCTAAGTCCGCCTCTACCGCTGCATCTGCCCGCTGGGCTGAGATGTCCTGTCCTCGGCTTGTCCACCCTGGTGCTCAGGCTTTCCGCGGCTGGACCTGTGTCCTGCTTGCCCTGCAGTACAGCGCCTTGAACAGGGTGGATGCCACTAGTTCCCCACCCCACCCCCAAGTCCCATGGGTACCTCCAGAACGGGCTGTACATTTTCGTATCTGGTGACCCAGGCCTTTCCACACACAGCTTCCTTCGGGGGTGGGGGGGCTCTCTCTTTAGCTCTTCCTGACTCAGAGAGATCCCCCTTTCAGGACCCAGTTCCACTTGCCTCCTCTGAGAAGCCCTCCTTGATTGCCATCCCTTTGCCTTCCTCCTCGAGGCACTCACAGCGGAAGTCGGGGAAGTCAGGCAACTCGCCTCTCCCGCCCCCTGCTGGTGCCCCATTCCTCCAGGCAGCTAGCAAAGAGCACTCTCCCCGCCTTGCTCTCCCTCTTTCCCTCCGGCTCCTGCCCTCAAGCTCTGTCCTAAGTCTAGCTCTGCACCTTTTGGTCTCAGTGCTTTTGTCTGTCCCTCCTTCTCCCTTCCTCCTGGCTGTGGTCTCAGTTTCCTCATCCGTGAAAAGGGAAGGTTTGGGGCTGGAAGAGGCAGCATCCTACTGGCTCCATCCCAGGACTGCTGACTTCGTCTGGCCGGGAACTGAGGCTGCTGAGTCAGCAGCCGTAGCGGGGGGGGGGGGGGGGGGGGGGGGGGGAGGGGGGAGGGGGGAGAGGAGGGGAAGGGGGAGGGAGGGACTGCATGTGTGTGTCCAGGAAGGGTCGGCACACAGGCTCCAGGCAGGGAGTGTGTGAGCGCGAGTGTGCGTGTGCGTGTCGGGGAAGGGTGGGCACAGAGCGGGCCGGGGGAGGAGGGTAACCGGCCAGCCCGAGAAGCGGGCCCTCGGTCGGGGCGCTCACCGTTATCCTTCCCCGCGGGCGGCTGGACCGGGCTGCTCTGCGGGGCCGGGGTCGAGCCCCGGGCCGAGCCCCGGACCTCGGTGGTAGCGGGCGGCGCGAGTCCCAGCCCGGAGGCGCCGGGCGCACCCAGACCCAGACCGACGGCAGGCGCGAAGGTGGCCAAGGCGAGCAGGAGACCCCACATGGCGGGATCCAAAGGTGCGGACGCGCGGGGCTCGCGATGGTCGGTGGGTTCGTCTCTTCCTGCCGGGTGCTCTGGAGACCCCCGCCCCTTCCTGCCGCCGCCACACGCCCCCTACGGCTCCGCCCGCCCACAGCCCTCTCGCTGGCCTCGGACCCGGGGAGGGGAGCGGAGGGGAGGGGAGGGTCCTGGCTGAGCGCGCGGGGCGGACCCCCGGAGCGGCCGCCCAGTCCTCCGCACCCCCCCGGCCCCGCCCCGCCCCCTCCGGCGTCCCGAGCTCACCCGCCCGACTCGTGCGCTGCGCTCTGCAGTCCGCACAGCTCTTCGGCACCGCTCCCTGATTTCACTAAGCCCTGGGAGGCGCCCGGCCCACAGTGGGCCCCTACTTTGCACAGTGCACCACGCCAGGCGCTTTGCACGTGGCCTCTCAATCAAACCTCATTTTACAAACTGGTAAACTGAGGCTCAGAGCGCCCAATTGACTTGGCCAAGGTAGCAAACCTGAGAACTTTGGGGAGGAAACTACTACCCGATAGGGAAGTCCATCCAGAGCCAGAGGCCGCCTCTCAGGGCGGATGCGTCAGAAAGAAGAAGGGAAACTGAGGCGTGGGATGGGACGGGGAGCAAGGGGAGGACAAACCCTCTAGGAATCCTTCTGAAAGGCAACCCTACGGGCCCAGCCAGAGGCGGCGCTTCCCATCGCCAACCCCCTCCCCCGGCCCCGCCTCTCTTCTGTCCTCCTTCCCCTCCCCTCCCCTCCCCTCTCCTCCCCTCCCCTCCTCCTTTGCTCGCCCGGCTGCCACGTTCCGGAGTTACATAACTCGAGGAGAGAAGCCGGAGCAGATACCCAGCTGCGGACAGAGGTGGAGGGACCGAGGCCTGATGCTCGCCAGTCCCGCCCTCCCCGCCGCGTCGCCCACCCCCGCCTCGTTGTCCTTCGGGGGCCGGCAGCCGGGGGTCTCTGCGGGCGGGGCTGCCCCAGATCCGGGGATTCCAGAGCGCAGGCCCTTTCCCATCCCCGCTCGCTAGCCCCCCTTGATTCCCCCACGCCCGATCGCCTCGGCGAAGGAAGGCAATGCGTCCACTGTGCGCCTCTGGCCGGTGCTTTGTCCTTGCAAGGAACCCGCCGGGGAGATACTGGCAGGCCCACCTAAGAAGCGATGCCCACACGTGGCCAGGAAGCCTCTGGAGTGTGTGCCGCCCTGAGCAATGATTTCTTTTTGCAGGGCCTCTATCTATATAAATAATTTGAATCACCCCAAATCACCATTCTGACGGCCCAATCTCACATGATCTCTCGAAAGAAATCCCACGGCGTACCCCTGGAACTAGGTTCCGCCACCAGCAGGGGCGACCTCACGGACGCCAGTCCTGGAGCGCCTCGGGCCCAACCCACGCACTCTGGATAGAGAGCCCCCGAAAGGAGTAACCGGGCGGGAGAAGGCCTACGGGGTCCCGCTCTTGCCTTGGAGCGCCCTACCTGGATGGCACTGCTAGGTCCCAGGCACCAGAGGGGGAATTAGAAAAAACTTTCGGAAGGAGCACCAAAGCCGAGGGTTCGGGCAGCGCGGGGCTGGCCGGGTCAGGGGCAGAAAGACAGTACTCTACACTGAGGCTTCGTCGGGGTGGGAGGTCAGGACAGGCTCCCCTAGAGCTAGAAGTGGGTCTGAACAGGTCCTGAGGGCTGCTCCCCTTCCTCCAAAGCCCAATCTGGCCACCACTCTGTCTCTGGCCCCAACCTCACCCAAGTTTGACAGGCGGGTGTGAGAGGGTGGACGGGGCACCCGGCTAGGACATCTCAGCCCCCTGAGGCTCCCACCCACAGCAGCTAAATCAGATTTAGGTCAGGTTTTTCGTGGCTTAAGTCCCTGGGGGCTCACCTGTGAGGCCCTTCATGACAGAGTTCTTCCCCACCCACACCTTTCCCACCTCATCACCCTGGGCTCTTCCCCTGGCTCATATGCCTCCAGCCACACTGGCATTTTAGCAGTCCCTCCAATGCACCAGCCCCATCCAGCCTCAGGGCCTTTGCACTGGTTCACCAAGTTGGCATCTTTGTCATACAGATTGCTTTTCAGTGTCACCTGTTTCCAAAAGCCTTCGCTGACCATTCTGTTGAAAGTAAGCCCCATTCTCTACACACACTCTATCCCTCACCCTGTTTTATTACCTTATTTATCTTCCAGGCATTCAACATTGTTTGAGATTATCTTGTTTTGTTCTGTGTTCACTGTCTGGGTCTCCGCCCCCAGCAAAGGTAAACAACACTCCAGAAGAGCTTTTTGTACCCAGATGTTCACAGCTCAGGGCCTAGATAGAACGGCACCTGGTCCCTTAGTCAGTGCTCAAAAAGTATCTGTGTAGGGGTCCTGGGTGGCTCAGCCGGTTAAGCATCTGACTCTTGATTTTGGCTCAGGTCATGATCTCCTGGGTCATGAGATCGAGCCCCGGGCAGGTCAGGCTCTGTGCTCAGTGGGGCATCTGCTTGAGATTCTTTCCCTCTGCTGCCCCACCCCACCACTTGCGCTTGCTCGAGCTCTCTCTCTCTCAAATAAATAAATAAATCTTGAGGGGGGAAAAAAAGTATCTGTGTAATATATTCAAGGTTGGAGAGGACCAAGCAGGACTGAGGGAAGCTGACTCTTCCCCAACAACACAGGGTTCTGTGGGAGAGGAGATGGCAGGGCCATGAACTGGGAGACGTGCCCCCGCCAAGGGACTGGTGGGATGGCCACTCCCGGCCAATCCTGTAGGGGCTCGGACCTGTGGGATGCTGGTACCTCTTGTATCCCCTGTGCCCCCGCTTACCCTTCTTCTTAACTCTCCTACCCCTTGCCTCACTGCCCTATTACAACCTTCAGGGTCCCTTCGTGGCCCTCTATGCCCCCTGAACCCCTCAGAACCTCCTTATGCCCTTCCATTACTTCCTTATCCCCTCAGGTATGCTCCCAGCTGGGCTGCCCTCTTTGGCCCCTGCCACTTGGTTACCTGGGCTGCAAAGGTGCCAAGCTGGGAAGCAGGCTGTGGAGGTGGCAGCTCAGATCTCTAGCCCCTGAAGGCAGGTGGAGAATTTGTCGTGGCCTCGTGAGGGCGAGGATATGGTGCAAAGCACAAGTGAGCAGGACTGAGCTGGACTGGGCGGAGACAGCTGCCCAAAAGGGATTGGGGTTTAAGGGATGGCCGGGGACTCTGCTGCCAACTCTCCAGGGTGGTCAGGTGGCTGGAGGGGGAGGGAAGAGCTGACTTCGGCACCATGTAGGCTCGATTTCACACCCACTTCTGCTGTTTGTTGTGTGTGGGTATCCTCGGACAGTAAGTTGCTCTCTGAGCCTCTGTTTCCTTATCTGTAAAATGGGGACAATGATAGCTTGGCCCCAGGGTTTTGGTGGTAATGAAGTGAGATAATATGTGGTTTCCTGGGGGCCCTGAAGCTAACCAGATGAATTAAAGGTGGGAAAACAGCTTCAGACAGTCCTCTTATTCCCACATACATGGATGGACTAAAACGATATCAAGAAAAGAAAGGAGGCTATGTGTTTGGCTGCACAAAGAGAGAAGTAGTAGCATCTACTGCCTGCCTGGGTCTCCTAATCTTCTGTCCCTGGTGCTAGGGCAGAACTCACTCTGCACTTGGTGTTCTCCCTGTGACGCAGGTGGGCATCAATGGGGACTCCCTCCCATGGCACCTCCATGCACTGGCTACACGCCCATCCTCTGCTCACCACCTCCCCCAGCTATCTCTCTTTTGTACATCAAGGTCTTTGCGAGCCCTGTTCCTCAAAGTGTGGCCAAGGACCAAGAGCACCAGCTCGTTAGAGGCTGGGCGCTTGTTAGAAATGCAGAAGCCCACCCCAGACCTACTGAATCAAAATCTGCATTTTTAACAAGATCTCCGGAGGATTCAACCCCCAGAGATTCACGTGCACATTAAAGGCTGAGCAGCACTAGGTGAGAGATTTAGAGCACCTCCATCTAAAATGCATGAGATTCACAACTTTCAAGTTTGATGGTGTTTGATGCTGTCACTGGAAATTTTATCTCAAGCTACAAGAGCACATCCACATAATATTTGGATATTGGCATTTCATTCATCCTGGGTGGGTATATTCCTGATCTCTGTAATATGACCCTATATTAATTTTATTTTTTTTTAAATATTTTATTTATTTAGTTGACAGAGAGAGACACAGCGAGAGAGGGAACACAAGCAGGGGGAGTGGGAGAGGGAGAAGCAGGCTTCCCGCGGAGCAGGGAGCCCGATGCGGGACTCAATCCCAGGACCCTGGGATCACGACCTGAGCCGAAGGCAGATGCTTAACGACTGAGCCACCCAGGCGCCCCTTAATTTTCTTTTCTTTAACTAAATCATTTAGCCGAAATACTACAGAATACAGTTTTAAAGGTAAATCACTTTTAAGCTCTCAATAGAAGACTCTTTTCTATGCTTCTCCATTCCCAGATCAACCACTTTTAATTCTGTTATTTCTCCTTATATTTACCTCTATACTTCTGTTGCTATTTCCTAATTTTTCTATGTCTAAATGTCATCTGTAGGTTTCCTGCTATGGAATTAAGGATTCTGCTTTCTTACCACCCTCCCCAACATATATCTTCAAGTACACAAACAAACTCCTTCCATCCTCCCAAAGAGCTAAGTCACCGGAGTCAATATTCAGTGCTTATATATGACCATGTAAATATTATTGTCCAACTTTTTGTGTTTCCTGGAGTTAGCACTACTTTGTTTTATCATTTGCTTGGTTTTCTAGGCATCAATTACTAATTTAATCCCAAAGCGACCCACAGAACTGAACATTTTGAACATATCTAAAAACCACAGATAATTTCATTTTCTTCTGGAGACATCCCTCCTTGGAGCATCTTGCTTTTGATTCCAGCCTGGGTTGTTTGCTTTCTTTACTCGGAAGCACGGCTGACATCCCAAGCCTTTCTCATCATTGCTTTCCTGTGTTTAGCCACATCTCTTGACTCCCATATTGTCCTCTTAGTTTAATGCCTTGTTTTGCTGAAGCACATCCTCCAGTAGCTTTCTAGGAAAGAGTGTATACGAGGTCAAATTTTTGAGAACTTTCATGGCTTAAAATGTCTTTATTCTACTCTTGTACTTGATAATCATTTGGACAGATCTATGTTTTTAGGTTGGAAATCATTTTCCCTCAGAATTCTGCAGGCATCGCTTTATTACTCTGGGAACAGCCAGAGCAGAAACAATCGATGAATGGTCCCAAGGGCCCCAGGACCATTGGCTCTATGCCAATGATGTCAAGTCCACCAGGCTTGAGTCTTTGGACAGGGCCCGCTGGAGGCGGATATGCCGCCTGATTCTTGCTTTCTCCTCTCCTGGGGACTGTATGGCCACTGGCCCCTTCCCCCAGCCCCATCATTTTTTCCCTCAAAGTATGATATGTGGAAAGGATTCTGTTCTTAATTATGATCCACTTCTACTCTTGCCTCTTGTCACTAATCTGAGATGTGCTGGAACCTCTGTAGCCACCACCCATTTACAGATTATCATGGGGATAGGTTTCCTTTTCAGACGATCAATCCCTTCCTTATATGTTCATCTGCCTTACTTTCATTCTCCGAGGGTAACTTTAACCTCCAGTTTGGGGGTTACTATGTTGAAGCCCTCTTACATTACCTATGTCATTTCTGGAATCCCAGTATCTGAAACACTTCCCACAGACCACAGGGCTTAGAAACAGCCCCCTCCTGCCCCACCCTGTAGCAGTCCTGTGGGAGCCCAGCCCCAGAAAGTCTCAGGGTGCTTCCTGGCAGAGCCTGCCTCTGCATTTCAGGGCTGTAGTCCTGAAAATTCCCCCACAAGGGCCCACAAGCATCCCCCAGCTCTCAGGGGAGAGAGAGCTGCTGACAGGAAGATTGAATGATTGCCCCTGGACACAGAGCTCTGGGAACCCTCAGGAGAAAGAAAGCAGTCCTTCCTCTCTTGCTCAGCTGCCCACGTGATGATGGGGTTGGAATGCCTTCCTGGTAACTCAGATCCTCACGGGGGCCCTGGGGCAGAGAATTCACGAAGACCAGAGGATGAGTCTTAGTTCTCAGAAATCACTGACTCCCTTCTGACTTAGCCCCACCTAAACCACCAGCTGCTTAGGAGGCCAAAACCAGCAACAGCCCCCTCTGTACCCCAGGGCCCCACCTGGCAATAGGTCACAATGCCCCAGCTGCCCAGTCCCAGAATGGCTGACTGGAGTGGGAGATGAGGAGGGTGTGGCGGGTGGGTGTGTGGGGAGGGGGGATTCCCACAGAGCTAACTCTTGAGTGTTTGCCAGGGCCTCGCCCCCTCCCAGGCCCCCCCCAACACTAGTCCTTCCTGTCACCTCCACCTCTTTCCATGGCCCAGCTCTGCTCACCCATGTGCAAAGCCCTTCCTTATCCTATCCCAGTCCCTCCCAGAGGCCTGGGTGCTGGGGAGGGGTCGCATAGTCCAGTGGGTCCATGCATGTCCCCCTGGGGCCCTAGCGCGGCCCAGCTCCGGGACAGTGTCCTAGGACTGGGGGCATGGGGGCTGACAGCTGGCTGGCCCAGCCTCGCTGCTGCTGGTCGGCTTCCTGGCCCCCGACCTGCTCCACTGGTTAAGTGTGCAGAGCCCAGCAGGCGGGCGATCGGCCAACCTCCCGAGGCCCCACCGCCACCCTCTCTGTCCACAGGCCCACAGGCTCCCCGCAGACACTCCTCCTGGGAGGCTGGAGTCAGGGGGCCGCACTCCTGCCTGCGGTGGCAGTCACAGGACGACTCGGCCCCCAGGAGGCCCTGCTACTGGCACTCCTGGGCCTGGGGCTGCTCCTGGGGGCCTGGGGCTGCTCCTGGGAGCCTGCAGCATGCCCCTGGCCCTGCCTGGCCTGGCCTTCCGCCCCCATCCAGAAATACACTGGCCCTGCTGCTTCCCCAGATCGCCTTTTCCTCCGTCCTGGGTTGAGCAGGCAGGAGGGAACCCCTTTATCTCCAGCCTGAACTGCAGGGGCCCTTTGGCCCCCCAGCATGGGCGGCGGATACCTGGGTCTGCATCTGAGACAGCAAGAGAAGGCGGGGTCAAGGGACAGGGAGCCAGGGCAGGATGTGGCGGCCACCTCTGAGCTTGTGGGTTTGTGGGGGTGGCCATTCTGGCCTCCTCTGTGGTTCTAGAGAATGGGTGGCCAGAAAGACTTACAGGAGAGCAGAGTGGGGCTGGATATCAGTTAGCAGGGTAGGAACAGGGATCCAGAGAGGGCTTCCCACAAGAAAGCATGAGAATCTGTGTCTGGGGGCTCACCAGACACCCCTGCCAGCCTGGAGGGTCCGTGGAGAGGGATTCAGGTGAGCCTCATCCTGCAGTGGCTCCTCTCTTGGCGGGACCCCACCCCCACCCGCGTCACAATGGGGATCCTTGGGGGCGGGCAGGGGGGTGAGGGACCGGGGAGGGGCGGGGGGATTGGGGGGCTCCACTCTGGCTGCTAGGCCATCCTGGGCGCTGCAGGAAGCAACATGACTTAGGTGGCTCTGCCCGGAGGTAAGATCCAGGCCCCAGCTCAAAGTCCCAGCCCGCCCACGCTGGTCCCCTCCTGATCCCTGCATCCGCCCCCCCGCCCCCGCCTGCCTGGAGGCCCCAGGGTCTCCAGGGCTGCTCCTGCAGCTGGCCTGGCCCTCTCCGCAGGTGCACCAGCCATGACACCGCAGCCGCAGGTGGAGACAGATGCCATCGGGGCCGGCGAGGGGCCGCAGCGGGCCGCGCCCTGGTCGGCCTGGGCCACGCGTCAGGCCTGGGTGCGCTGGTGCCTGTGCCACGTGCCTCAGAGCTGGGCCCAGTGGTGGGCCACGTCGGGCTGGCGGCAGCCACTCCAGCGTGTGCTGTGGGGGCTGGAGGGGATCCTCTACCTGCTGCTGGCGCTGACGCTCTGCCACGCGCTCTTCACCACCGGTTCCTACCTGCTGAGCTCCCTGTGGCCCGTCGTGGCCGCCGCGTGGCGCCATCTGCTGCCAGCCATCCTGCTGCTGGTGCTCAGCGCCCTCCCCACCCTGCTTTTCACCGCCTCCTTCCTGCTGCTTTTCTCCACGCTGCTGAGCCTCGTGGGCCTCCTCACCTCCATGTCTCACCCAGACTACACTCAGGACTTGGACCAATAGAAGGGCAACCCCATCCCGCTGCCTGTGTCTGTTGAGCCCTGGTCTAGGGCCTGAGGCCCCAGGGAGGGGGAGGGCAGTGGCTTCAGCAGGCCCCAGACCCCACCCCCTCAGCCCCCCAGCCCCGCCCCTGCCCCGTCCCTAGCACTGCTCGGGCCAGGCATGATGTGGCCTAGAGCTGGCCGGGTAGACCGGCCCGACCTCTGGCCACCTCCCTCAAGCCGATGCTCCAGGTCCTCAGTGTGGGGCATCGGGGGCTTTAAGAAGAAGGGGCAGGGCAGAAGAGGGAGCCAGGGGCAGAGCGTGGCCAAGCCGCCGAGAGTTCCCACAAGGGTGTGGTGACACCACCAGGGCTCCCTTGGCAACTGGCAGCTGCTTTTCCTCACAGATGCTCAGCTGTCTCATCCGCAGACTCATTGAGAACTTCTAGCTCTGTAGCCCTGGTACTAACGCCCCTCTTTCCCCAAGCTCTAGAAAGGGGCCACTGACAGAAACCTAGCTGAGAGAGGGCTGGCCAGAAGCCCCGTGAGACCTCAACTAACTCACCTCCCGCTCCTTTCTGCCCAGGCATCCCCCACTCCCTAGACTCCCTACTTTCTGCCTCAGTGAGCACCCCCAAGTCTGGGAAGTGGGCCAGCTAGGGTAGTGAGGATCCCAGAGGAGAACTACTTTAAGATTCCTAAGGTCTGTGATGGAAAAATGAACAAGAAGTCCCATTTCCCCACTTACACAATGTGTGGCCATAGCCAATTAATTCTTTTGAACTTCGGTGTTAAGTGGGTCCCAACCCTGTCATGGGGTTGTTGTGAGTCAAAGGCAATACTGCCTATGTGTGAGGTACTTCGTAAAGACCAGAAAACTGTAAAGATATGATATTGAAGTCTGAGAATAATCTGTAGGCTCAACGGGTCTTTTGACCCTGAAGGTGGTTCAAAGAGCAGGAAGCTTCCCTGGGCCTTCAGAGAAACGCTCTGTCATGCATACAATTTTGGCCCTCCGATGGTAAACAGGGGTGGATGGGTGTGGACGAGATGTAAAAGGTTGTGTGACATGAAATCTCGAAACGTGCACATGCTGATCTCTCCTGGTTGTGAAATGCTTGGAGCTGAGGCCTGGCGTCCAGAGACGCCTGGACAGTTGTGTGAGTGGAGAAAGCAGAGCCCATGAGTTTCTGAAGCTGTCCCGACTGCTGCTCACAGCTCCAGGAAGGTCTGGAAGGGGGCATCCCTTCTTGCCCAGCATTCTGGCCCTTCGCACAGCAGCTAACCCTCGAAACAAAACCGTGATCTGTTATTACCAAGTGAGGCACATGGTAGATAGTTTACCCACAGCTCAGACTCCCCCACCGGACCCCCACCCAGTTCCTGACCCTCCCTGTCTTCCACCCAGTCGTGACCCCACTGGATATCCAACCCTAAAACTTCTGCTCCTGAAGCCCTAGAACCAAAGTTCCTCTCTCCTGCCACCTAAACATTCAGGCCATGGGAACCAGACCCTAGAACCTAAGTTTATTTTTGCTAAAAACCCATTTGCTGTGGAGTTTCATAACCATGCAGGCCACTGGTCAGAGGCCTTCAACATCAGTGCCCCAAACCCCAGGCACAGTCCTTTCTTCTAGTTTCCTTGTGGTTCTCCCTCAAATGTGGCCTGGTAGGAAGGGCAAGGTGGGACATGGAGATGGTGAAGCCTCATGATTAGCCTGGGCTCTGGGGTATCGGCTGAGGATGGGTTTGAATCCCAGCACTGTTACTTTCTAGCTCCATGGCCTTGGTGGAAATTGTTAAAGTTTACCTTCTTGAACTTCATTTTCCTCAAGGGTAAAACCAAGGCAAGAACACCTGTTTTAGGGCCCCTGTGGGGCTCGTGGCACGTGGGCAAAATTCCTGGACTGACTCCTCATGCCATAAGCTGTAGCTATGCCATTTTAGAGATGAGGAGACAGGCTCAGAATCGCCGTTTGCCAGTGGCAAAGCCAGTGTGTTTGAATCCTGGTTCACCCTAGTGGGCTACTCAAGCAAACGCGATGGAGGAAATACAACTGCATGGAAGACCCTGGGGCTTCTCAATACCTGTTCTTAAGAGCTCCTGTCAGGGATGAAGCCAGGATGCCAGTCTTGGGTCTCTCACTGACTTGGCTGGCCATTGCTGGCCAGGGACATCACTTCAGAGCCTTGGGGCCATTATGATTAGGGGAGAGAGGAGGTTTTGGCCCAGACCAGGCACACTGCGGAGATGGGGGCAGGAAGGATTTGGACAGAAGCAAGGAGAAGGACTTCTTCCCTTCCTTACATAAATATACACCTTCTACCCTCCTGTGTCTGCTGGTAGAGGATAAGGTGGTATGGCCAGACTGCAGAGCTGATGGGCAATATTTATCAAATTCGATCAAACCATACCCTGTGACCCAGCAGTCCAAAATGAAGTCTCATAGAGGCCCGTAAGGGCCTGGCTCCTCAGAGTGGTCCCACCAGGACCAGAAGTATAGGTATCCCCTGGGAGCTGGAGAGAAATAAAGAGTCTCAGCGCCGCCCCCCCCCTCCCCCCCCCCCCCCCCCCCCCCCCCCCCCCCCCCCGCCGCCAGGCCTGTGGAATCAGAGCCTGCATTTTAACAAGATCCCAGGTGATATGCACGCAAATGTTTGAGAAGCGCTGCATAAGGGGACGTATTTGAGAGGGATGATTGTACTATTGGTGGTGGCAGGAGATGGGAAAGGTAACATAAGGTGGATGAACACAGCAGTTAGGAGAGGAAGCTATACGCATTGATCTCGAAATCCTAGCACTGAGTGAAAAGAAACTTGAACGAGAATACAATTCCTTTTACACAAATTTAAAATGTATGCCAGCAAAACTTCTTTTTTTTCCCCTAGAACACGTGAAAACAAAAGATAAACAGAAAGGAATGGCCGACTCTAGGGGCAGGCAAGGGGGAGTGGAGTATACAGATAAAAGGGAAGTGAGGGACCTTGGCATCATGAACGTCATTCCTGAAATTCCTTTAAATGTAGATAGAGTCACCCGTTTAGAGTTAAAAAGCTTAAAAATGCAAGCCTGGGGCAAATGAACAGGATGGAATGAAGGAGTTCTAGGCCTTTCTGATTTGGGCCAAGAAAGGAGAGCCGCCCAGTTGGCCTGAGTGACCTGGACGGTTAGGTCGGTGTCTTTGCTTGGCCTCCCGCACCGCGGCCCGCAGCCTGCTCTGATGGGGGTGGCGGTGGGGGTGTCGTGGGCACCCGGTCACCCGCGTGGCCTGACCAGGATAATCAGATCGGGCGGGGCAGGAGGGACGGGAGCCAAGGAGGCGTCAGCCGCCAGGGCCGTCGCATCTAAGAGAGCAGAGAGGGAGCCACAGGGCATCCACATATGCTGGGGCGCACCTAGGAGCGGGAGCGTCGGGTACGACTCTCCTCCGCCCCAGGTGCAGAAAGCACCGAGTGGGAGCGATTGGGACGGAGGGTCCGAGAGGGCGGCGTCAAGGGAGATCTGGGGGCGGGGGGCACCGCTTGAGACAGTTGTCAGTGGCCACCCTGCGGAAGGCTGAGGGGGTCCCTGGAAGGAGGAGGTGTGCGGCGCGAGAGGATCCTCTAAGAGCCAGCTGCGGGAAGCCGAGAGGGGGCGCTCTCCCGCAGACTCGCGTGTGCAGGGGAAAGTGGGTCCCGGCTCCGGGGTGTGGGGAGCGGCTGTCCTCACCGAGAGGCCACAGGGGGATAGGGTGGAGACCCGCTCCTGCAGGGAGGGGGAGGTGGTCCGCGCCGCGCCGGGAGGTCACTCCGGGAGCAGAGCCAGGTGTGGGGCACTGCGCAATTCGCTCAGGTTGGGGAGAGGGGCCGGGGCGACGGCTGGAGGGCGTCCAACCGGGCGCGTTGACCGTGCGGGCGGAACGAGGCGGTCAAGGGCCTGAGGCTGAGAAGGAAATGCTAAGCCAAGCTGGGGATCGGAGGGCTGTGGGCACCCACAAAAGGAAGGTGCTAACCATCCCGGGGAAGTCAGCAACCCGCGGAATCGCAACCGGCGGAGCCGGCGACCGACGATGCAAGGCGCGCCCCCTAGCGGAGATCTCCCTCTCTGGCAATGAAGAGTCAGGTTTGGTTGGGGTGCGGGGAGGAAGGGAAGGGAGCGGTCTCTCACAGACGGGGACAGTAGCACTGGGGGCGAGGGTGAATCCTGGCGTCAGAGAGAGGCATCTTCGGCCCACTGCCGTCACGGTAGGGGCTTCTTGGACTCCTCACTCCCTTCCCCAAATCTCCAGCCTGGGTCCCCCAGCCAGAAACCCAGGGGCATCAAGGGCAGAGCTCATGAGAATCCTGGAGAAGGAAGGGTCCAATCTAGCCGGCATCACTGTGTCACGGGACTCCTGGCCCACCCCTAGTCTATGATCCCATTCCTCCTGGGGGAAAGAGCTGTCTTTTGTGAGGTTTTGTCAGGCTTTGGATGCAACAAATTTTAAACAAGTTTTTTTTTTTTTTTCCCTGCTGAGCAAACATCTATATTCTGTCTTGCTTCCTTTATACTGCCTCCTTACCTTTCAAATATATTCCATCTTGGGCACCTGGGTGGCTCAGTTGGTTAAGCGACTGCCTTCGGCTCAGGTCATGATCCTGGAATCCCGGAATCGAGTCCCACATCGGGCTCCCTGCGCAGCAGGGAGTCTGCTTCTCCCTCTGACCCTCTCCCTTCTCGTGCTCTCATTCTCTCTCTCTCAAATAAATAAAATCTTTAAAAAAATATTTTCCATCTTAAAAATAAAAGAACTTGATTTTAGATCTTGTTGCTTCTACCGTATTTTCTGGCCTGTGTCCTTAAATGTCTAACAAAAAACCCACAATATTTAAAATTGAGATGTGATACTGCATACTTGCAAAATATTTGTAACATATATGAAAGTCATAAAGTCCTCTAAACTGAAGGATACCACAACCATCTAATAGCCAGATGTTATCAGTATGTTACCAGTCCTCTCCTTGTGCATTCATCATCTAACTGCAAGCTGGGGTTCCCAGACAATGGCATATGGAATTGCTATTCATAGGCACCTTTGACTTGATCTTGATTTAAAAGGAACTTCTTCTAAGGTGCCACCATTAAGAATTACGTAGGTTACTGTAGAATTTTGGTAGTTTACTTTTTTTAAAATTATTTCTCTTTTTTTATTTTTTTAAGGTTTTATTTATTTGAGAGAGAGAATAAGAGAGAGAGAGAGAGCATGAGAGGGGAGAGGGTCAGAGGGAGAAGCAGACTCCCTACCGAGCAGGGAGCCCGATGCGGGACTTGATCCTCGGACTCCAGGATCATGACCTGAGCGGAAGGCAGTCACTTAACCAACTGAGCCACCCAGGCGCCCTTGGTAGTTTACTTTTATCCAGCTAAGCAAACTCCTTTCCATTCCTGATTTGCTAACAGTTTTGATTGTGAATGGATATTGAATGAAAGAATTGTTTTTTTTTTTCTGCATCTACTACAAGGACAACTGGTTATTTTCCTTTTTTTTGTTTATATGGTGAATTACATTTTTAGGTGTCTTAATATTGAACTCTTCCTAGAAAAAACCCCATCCTGGTTCCTTTTTAATTGACATATAATTCACACACACACATTTTACATGCAAGTAAAATGCACAAATCTTGGGGGTACAGCTCAATGAATTTTTATATACTTGTATGTGTGTCCATGTAACTGCCACCCAGGTCAAGATATAGAACTTTTCCATCATCCCAGAAGGTTCCATTATGTCCTTTCCCAATCAATACTTTCCCCCATAGGTAACCTGTATTATGACTTCTATCACAACAGATTAGCCTGTTCTTGAAATCATACAGAACAAAGTCATACAAAATGTACTCTAGTGTCTGGATTCTTTCAAGGTTACAACTGTGAGATTCATCCATGTTGTTGCATCTCTCAGTAGTTTGCCCTCCTTTATTAATGTGTACTAACCCACTGTACAGGAGGCAACAGTTTACTCTCTTATTGAAGGACATTTGGCTTGTTTCTAAGTTTTGGCTACTATGAATTAAACTTATATGACTATCCTTGGACAAGTCTTTTGGTAGATAGATGCACTCACTTCTTCTGTAGTGAAATTGTTGGCTCATAGAGTACGTAAATGTTCAACCTTAGCAAATGCTGCCCGATAATTTTCAAAGTGATTTGTACCAAGCAGCGATTCCACTGCTTTTTTTCAGCCTACCCACCAAATTCACTGTTTGGGTTTTCTGCTCTCTCCTGGTCATCAGATATGGTATTTACATTTCTGTTTCTCATTTTCATTTTTGCTTGGGTGATTTCTGAGAGGAGGAGAAAATACCAACTTTATCACCTTCAAACTGTACAACCTTTCCTTTTCATTTTTTTCAAAGATTTGTTTATTTATTTTAGAGAGCAGGCGGGGCGGAAGGAGAAGGAGAGAATCTCAAGCAGACTCCCTGGCTGAGCATGGAGCCCAACTCAGGGCTCTATCCCACCACCCTGAGATCATGACCTGACCTGAAGCCAAGAGTCAGATGGCTCAACTGACTGAGCTACCCAAGCGCCCTGAACTGCTTTCGTTTTTATTTCTATTTTTTTATTTTATTTTTTAAATTTTTTTTAAGGTTTTCATTTATTTATTTGATAGAGAGAGAGACAGCGACAGCAGGAACACAAGCAGGAGTGGGAGAGGGAGAAGCAGGCCTCCAGCCGAGCAGGGAGCTTGATGCAGGGCTCGATCCCAGGACCCTGGAACCATGGCCTGAGCCGAAGGCAGACGCCCAACGACTAGCCACCCAGGCACCCCCACTTCCCTTTTTAAAGCCAAGAATGCAAGGCTAGTTTAACATTAAAACACACACACACACACACACACACACACACAATTAATTCACCATATTATCAAACTAAAAACTCTATGTGATCATTTCAATAGATGCAGAAAAGGTATTTCACAAATCCAACATCATTCCTGATTAAAAATAGAACAAAACTCTCAACAACCTAGGAATAGAAGGAAATTTCCTCAACCATATAGAAGCCATCTATGAAAAATAGGGGTGCCTGGCTGGCTTAGTCCGTGGAGCATGCGACTCTTGATCTCAGTGTTGTGAGTTTGAGCCCCACGCTGGCTGTAGAGATTACTTAAAAATAAAATCTTAAAAAAAAAAAAGGCTAATCTCATAGTTGGTGAAAAAATTGAATACTTTTCCCTTAAGATTAGGAAAAATGTATGTTTGTTTTTACCATTTCTATTCAACATTGTGGTAGATGTCCTAGCCAGCACAATAAGGCAAGAAATATAAATAGAAAACATACAGATTGGGGGCGCCTGGGTGGCTCAGTTGGTTAAGCGACTGCCTTCGGCTCAGGTCATGATCCTGGAGTCCCGGGATCGAGTCCCACATCGGGCTTCCTGCTCAGCAGGGAGTCTGCTTCCCCTCTGACCCTCTTCCCTCTCGTGCTTTCTATCTCTCATTCTCTCTCTCTCTCAAATAAATAAATAAAATCTTTAAAAGAAAAAGAAAACATACAGATTGGAAAAGAAGAAGTGAAGCTATCTTTATTTGCAGACAATAGGACTGCCTATGTAGAGAATCTAATGGAATCTATAAAAAAGCTACTGGAACTAATAAGGGAATTTAGCAAAGCAACTAATATGTACACGGTCACCATTATGATACAAGATCCATACAAAAAAAATCAACTGTGTGTATGGAACCAGAAAAGACCCCGGATAGCCAGAGGAATGTTGAAAAAGAAAAGCAAAGCCGGTGGCATCACAATTCTGGACTTCAAGCTCTATTACAAAGCTGTCATCATCAAGACAGTATGGTACTGGCACAAAAACAGACACATAGATCGATGGAACGGAATCGAGAGCCCAGAAATGGACCCTCAACTCTATGGTCAACTAATCTTTGACAAAGCAGGAAAGAATGTCCAGTGGAAAAAAGACAGTCTCTTCAACAAATGGTGTTGGGAAAATAGGACAGCCACATGCAGAAGAATGAAACTGGACCATTTCCTTACACCACACACAAAAATGGACTCAAAATGGATGAAAGACCTAACTGTGAGACAGGAATCCATCAAAATCCTTGAGGAGAATACAGGCAGCAACCTCTTCGACCTCAGCCGCAGCAACTTCTTCCTAGAAACATCACCAAAGGCAAGGGAAGCAAGGGCAAAAATGAACTATTGAGACTTCATCAAGATAAAAAGCTTTTGCACAGCAAATGAAACAGTCAAGAAAACCAAAAGACAACCGACAGAATGGGAGAAGATATTTGCAAATGACATATCAGATAAAGGGCTAGTATCGAAAATCTATAAAGAACTTATTAATAAACTCAACACCCAAAGAACAAATAATCCAATCAAGAAGTGGGCAGAAGACATGAACAGACATTTCTGCAAAGAAGACATCCAAATGGCCAACAGACACATGAAAAAGTGCTCAACATCACTTGGCATCAGGGAAATACAAATCAAAACCTCAATGAGATACCACCTCACACCAGTCAGAATGGCTAAAATTAGCAAGTCAGGAAACAACAGATGTTGGCAGGGATGTGGAGAAAGGGGAACCCTCCTACACTGTTGGTAGGAATGCAAGCTGGTGCAGCCACTCTGGAAAACAGTATGGAGGTTCCTCAAAAAGTTGAAAATAGAGCTACCCTACGACCCAGCAATTGCACTACTGGGTATTTACCCCAAAGATACAAATGTAGTGATCTGAAGGGGCACATACACCCCAATGTTTATAGCAGCAATGTCCACAATAGCCAAACTGTGGAAAGAGACTAGATGTCCATCAACAGATAAATGGATAAAGAAGATGTGGTATATATATATATATATATATATATACACACACACACACACACACACACACACACACACACACAATGGAATATTATGCAGCCATAAAAAATTGAAATCTTGCCATTTGCAATGACATGGATGCAACTAGAGGGTATTATGCTAAGCAAAATAAGTCAGTCAGAGAAAGACATGTATCATATGATCTCACTGATATGAGGAATTTGAGAAAGAAGACAGAGGATCATAGGGGAAGGGAGGGAAAAATGAAACAAGATGAAACCGGAGAGGGAGACAAACCGTAAGAGACTCTTAATCTCCGGAAACAAACTGAGGGTTGCTGGAGTGGAGGGGGGTCAGAGGGATGGGGTGGCTGGGTGATGGACACTGGGGAGGGTAGGTACTATGGTGAGCACTGTGAATTGTGTAAGACGGATGAATCATAGACCTGTACCCCTGAAAGAAATAATACATTATATGTTTAAAAAAATTAAAAAAAAAATCAATGTGTTTCTCTGTACTAGCAATGAATGGTCAAAAATAGAAATTTAAAAAGCGGGACACCTGGGTGACTCAGTTGGTTAGGCATCTGCCTTCAACTCAGCTTGTGATCCCAGGGTCCTGGGATCGAGTCCTGCACCGGGCTCCTTGCTCAGCGGGGAGCCTGCTTCTCCCTCTACCTGCCACTCCCCCTGCTTGTGCTCTCTCTCTCTGACATATAAATAAAATATATATATATATTTTAAAGATTTTATTTATTTATTTGACAGGGAGAGAGTGAGCACAAGCAGGGGGAGTGGCAGGCAGAGGCAGAGGGAGAAGCAGGCTCCCCGCAGAGCAGTGGGAGCCCAATGTGGGACTCGATCCCAGGACCCCGGGATCATGACCTGAGCAGAAGGCAGTTGCTTAACCAACTGAGCCACCCAGGTGCCCCTAAACAAATATTTTTTAAAAAAGAAATTTAAAAAGCAGCATTATTTAAAATTAAAAAAAAAATAGCACCTAGAAGTAAATCTGGCAAAAGATGTGAAAGATCTGTACACTGATAACTACAAAATGTTGCTGAGAGATATTAAAGAAGACCTAAATAATGGAGAGATATATCTTGTTGATGAAATGGATGACCCAACAATGCTAAGATGTCAATTTTTCCCAAATTTAATCCATATATTCAATACAATCACAATAAAAATCCCAGCATTTCTGTAGAAATAAGCTGTTTTTAAAACTGGGATCAAGCCCTGCATCGGGCCTGCTTCTCTCTCTCCTGCTGCCCCTGCTTGTGTTCCTTCTCTCGCTCTCTGTCAAATAAATAAAAATCTTTAAAAAAAAAAAAACTCATACGGAAGGGGTGCCTGAGTGGCACAGTCAGTTAAGTGTCTGACTCTTGGTTTCAGCTCAGGTTGTGATCTCAGGGTCGTGGGATCTAGCCCCGTGTAGGGCTCCATGCTCAGGGTGGAGTCTGCTTAAGGCTCTCTCTGCCCCTTCCCCCTGCTCGTGCCCTCTCTCTAAATAGCCTTAAAAAAACTCATACAGAAATATAAAGGATCTAGAGTAGCCAAAATAACTTTGATAAAGAAGAACAAAGTTAGAGGACAAACATTACCTGATTTCCAGACTTACCGTAAAGCTGTAATAATCAAGAGAGTATGGTATTGGCATAAAGACAGACAAATAGATCAATGGAACAGAATATGGGGTCCAGAAATAGATCTATACATACATGTACAACAGATTTTCAACAAAGGTGCAAAGAGAATTTAGTGAGGAAATGATAGTCTTCAACAAATAGTGTTGGAATCTTTGGGTATTCATATGCAAAAAAATGTCAATCACCTTGAACTATATATAAAAATTAATTCAAAATAGATCACAGACCTAAATGTAAAACCCCAAACCATAAACCTTCTAGAAGAAAACATACAGGAAAATGGTTGTGACCTTGGATTAGGCAAAGAATTCTTCGATATGACACCAAAAATATAATCCATTAAAGAAAAATAAACTGCCCCTGATCAAAACTAAAATTGTCCTTCAAAAGACACTGCTAATCAAAACACAAGCCATGGAATGAACAAGTATTGGCAAACCATACATCTCATAAAGGACTTGGATCCAGGATAAAAAGTTCTCAAAGCCCAATGATAAGTTTTTTTTTTTGTTTTTTTTTTTAAGGGATGGGTGGAGAGGAGGAACAGTCTGAAAAGAAACTTTACCAAAGAAGATAAACAGATTGCCAATAAGCACAGGAAAAGACATTCAACTTCATTAGTAGTTATGGAAATGCAAAGTAAAACCACACTACCTACCTACCGTAATAGCTAAGATTAGAAAGACTAATACCAAGTGTTGATGAGGATGTCAGGGAACTGTATCCCTCACACACTGCTAGCCTGACTATAAAATGGGACAGCCACTGTGGAAGAATGTCAGTTTTTTTTTAAAGTTAAACATACATCCACTGCATGATCCAGCCATTTCATTCTAAGAAATGAAAACATATGTCCACACAAAGATTTGTGCATAAATGTTCATAGCAACTTTATTTGCAACAGGCAAAAACTAAAAATAACTCAAATGTCCATCAACAGGTGAACAGATAAACACTGGTACAGCCACACAATAGACTACTACTCAGCTGTAAAAAAGAGCGAGCTACTGATACACGTAACAACATGAATTTCCATGTTGTTCCATCTATCTCACTAATTAGGCTGAGTGAAAGAAGCCAGGTTAAAAAAAGAATACCTATCGAATGGTTCCATGTAAAATTCTGGGAAATGCAAACTGATCTATAGGAACAGAAAGCAGATCAGTATCCGTGGTTCCTTGGTGTTGGAAGTAGGGAGATGTGAGGAGGTTGTGGGGAGAGAACAAGGGAAGGGTTTACAGGAGGCAAAGATAAATTTCATTATCTTGACTGCGATGGTTTCATGAATGTATACGTGTCAACATTTATGAAATTGTGCATTTGAAATAGATGCAGTTTGAGTTACATCTCAATAAAGCAGGCTTTTTTTTTTTTTTTTAAGCATAGGTCCATTTTCTTGTAGTCAGAATTTATCTTTCACCAATGTACCTGATGGAGGTAAACACTAAAATGGACTCAACGCACAATCTGTGCAAGGAACTGGACAATGTAACAGAAGGCAAGTTATCTGCTTTTGTTGGGAAACTTCCAGTTTGGTTAAAATGTTTTGAAAAAAAAATTCCACTGATTTTGTTTTCTTGAAAGACTTATTTTCCTTGGAAAATAAAGGCTAGTATTTTTTTTTTAAAGATTTATTTATTTATTTATTTGAAAGAGAGAGAATGAGAGAGAGAGAGAGCACATGAGATGGGGGAGGGTCAGAGGGAGAAGCAGACTCCCTGCTGAGCAGGGAGCCCGACGTGGGACTCGATCCCGGGACTCCAGGATCATGACCTGAGCTGAAGGCAGTCGCTTAGCCAACTGAGCCACCCAGGCGCCCAATAAAGGCTAGTATTACAACTGAAGAGCTCACACATCTTTTACTACTTTCAGGAATATCTTGGTATGGCAAAGGAAAGGATATTGGAACTAAGATTCCAGGGGCTCCTGGGTGGCTCAGCCAGTTCAGCGTCTGACTCTTGATTTTGGCATGGGCCATGATCTTAGGGTTGTGGGATCCAGCCCCATGTTGGGCTCTGCACTTAGCACGGAGTCTGAGATCCTCTTTCTGCCCCTCTCCCTCTGCCCCTCCCCCTGCTCGCTCTCTAAAAAAATAAAATATTTTTAAAAAGAACAAGATTCCATGAAAAAAAACACACACCAAGATTCCATGAATGAAAGGGAGTCTATGTAAGATTGTCTTTTTCTTTTTTTTTAAGATTTTATTTATTTGAGAGAGCGCGTGAGAGAGCACGAGCAGGGGGAGGGAGAGGGAGCAGCAGACTCCCCACTGAACAAGGAGCCAGACATGGGCTTGATCCCAGGACCCCGGGATCATGACCCGAGCCAAAGGCAGACGCCCCACCGACTGAGCCACCCAGGCGCCCCTATGTAAGATTGTCTTATTAAATGATTTGTCAATGGTCAAATATGGATGGTTTTTGAGACAATGAAGCTTGAGTTCTGTCATGCTTAACTAGCAAAGTGTGCCTACATACTGGGGAAACGTAAGTCTCATCATTTTTACATCTCAAAACAAAGGCCAGGAAACATTGTAAATGTAAGTAATGACATGTATGTGGCTTCCCCCCCCCCTTTTTTTTTAAGATTTTATTTATTTATTTGACAGAGAGAGAGCATAAGAGCAGGAACACAAGCAGGGGGAGTGGGAGAAGGAGAAGCAGGCTTCCTGCCGAGCAGGGAGCCCGATAAGGGACTCAATCCCAGGACCCTGGGATCATGACCTGAGCTGAAGGCAGACTCTTAACTACTGAGCCACCCAGGCACCCGTATGGGGCTATTTTTTAAGTTTCTTGTTTCCCAATCATAACCGAATAAAATCTGTAAGAGAGAAGCCAAGGTCTTGTACCATAATATGCTTATGTGACCAAGTGAAACGAAAATAATTTATCTCCGTTTTGCTCTTGTGATAGATTTCAAGTCTATGTTGGGAAGCTGAAGGAAAGGTTATGAAACCCCCTGTGGGCAATGGGAGGAACTACATAGTGAAATGGGGTGGAGATGAGAAATGCAGAGGCAGAATGATAGGGATATGGAACATACTGAACAATCTCAAGGTTGCTTACGGAGTGAGAATTCCAGAATTGGGATGGGGTTTGAAGGGAGTGGAAAAGACTAAGGAAGGATTGGTAGGGGAGGCGACAAGGAGTTTTTAGAGAACACAATGGCAAGCAACAGAGAGGGCTGGGTGAGACCGGGTAACTCATATTACTTTCTTCTCCTGTCAATTAGTCCAGGTGGACAGTTTTCTCCAGTGACACTGAGAAGCTCCAGAGTCAGAGGTGTAAAAGTGTCCAGACAGAAAAGGGTTTTGAAGAAAGGCAGAAAAGAGTGAACAAGAGGTTGGGCAAACTGAGGCAGCTGAAGAGGGCTGCTCCAAGGATGAGTTTTTGTTAACAAAAAGAAACAATTTTTTGCAACAATAACAAATCTAAAATCTTAACTCCCTAACAAAAGGCTTTTTTTCCCCATGTTCCCTTCCACTTTTTGTCTATACCAAAGAAACCCAAGCTTGTCTCTTTTGATTCTCAATTACCCTGTCAACGTTGCTCTCTAAAGGGTTTTATTAATTCACATTGTCTGTACCAGTTTCCCCAGCACCAGCGGGTTAATTAACAGCTTACTTTCATTTGCAAGAGTTAATTGCCAGCAACAGTCAACACTTTTCTCATCTGGTATTTCATCTCCTTTTGTGTGAGATATGGTATCGTTTGCCAAGGTAAAATTTTAGTAACAAGTATGGAAACTCAATACAAGAAATCTGCATCCCTCTCTTCCCTCCAATTCTACTTCAAGATGATTTAGTGTGTCTCCATGTTACCCTATTTTTCTGCCCCACAGCACCTGTCAGCTTACTGCAATGCTCCTTCCCCCCAATGCCACCATCTGGCCCACACTCCACCCCTGATGCTTAGTAGTATCACAAACCTAGGGTCAACACCACTTGTCAAAGCTGAAACCCTGTACTCTTTCTTAGCTTCCTTACAGTTTGTCACGGCATCTTACCACCCCCCAATCTTGGAATTCTCCCTCAGCGCCCCCAAGTCCCACCCCCCCAAACGAAGAGGTTGGTCTGTGTTCAGTTTGCTCCCCTTGTGCATTATATCTATTAAATAATGGATTTCTAATCAGTCTTCCACTTGAGTTTGGAAGCTTGTTTAGTTCCAACCACTTAATGAATGTCCACCCAGTGCCAAGAGTTGTACAGATAACTAAGGTATGTGTACTTATCCAGAAATAGATGAATGTTGAACATATACCTGAATGCATAACACCAGAAAATAGAGAATTCGCCAGATCCCAAATTCCAAATAAAATATTGACAGTTTCAACTCAGCCCTTGCTATCTTCCAATCCCAAAGAGCAGCTGACGACAGGGGACCCCTCCGGGATCTTTAAGCACACCTGTGTTCTGGTAAGGGTGGAAATGAGTGTGTGAGATAGCAGGAAGGACACGTTCAATGATTTTTAAATAGTGTGAGGTGAAAGGGCCAAGGCTGGAGAGGGCCCAGAGGCAGCTCCCCAACTCTTCAGATCATGGTTTGGGAAACCCATCCCCTCACACAGGAAGATGCCACTCTGTTCTTCCATGCCTTTATTAGTGACAGCAATGGACAAGAACAATGCCAGGCATAACAGACACCCTGACCCAGCACCGGGGGTGGCAAGCAGGCCCTGTAGGGCCACTGGCACATCCAGCCCCAGTCCAAGATCCAGTCTACCCAGGCCATGTCCCCGAATGGGCAGGAGGCTGTCTGTCCAGTTTGTTTGTGTGGATCAGTCTGTCTGAGTGTCTGAGCCGCTGCCTGCAGGGCCCCCCTATCCTCGGCACGTGGTAGGGGCTGTTGGGAGCACAGCGTGGCATCCCCCGGTGGACCACTGGGCCCCGGTGCTGACCATGGGGGATAGGGCCAGGGACTGGAGGTGGCAGGGGGCCAGGCACAAAGTTCACTCCAGGGCCACATCCTACAAAAGAACCAGCCATTATCAGAGAGCGGGCTTCTGACCAGGTGAGCCCAGCTCTGCCTCCGGGCAGCTTCAATCCTCCAGGGTGAGCTTCTCTGGGCTTCTGTTTCCCCATCTATGAAATGGCAACACCGCTTCCCCTACCACCAAACCAGCAAATTATGACAATCAATGAGTTAATTAACGAGTCTACAGACGTTGTTGTAGATCCAGCAGTGACTGGACCCAACCCTGGGGCACAAGGAGCTATCCAACTCTTCTCGGTCCGCTTGGGCACGTTGGGGCAGGCGCACAGGGAGGCTGGGAGAGGTGGGAGGGGAGGCTGCAGAGGCACCTACCTAAGTGGGATGACATCGAGAAGTCTTCTGTTGAATTATAATTGAAGAATTCGTGGGGTGGGAAGGGCTGGCCTGGGAAAAAAGGGGTGTCCTGGGGCAGGGGCGGAAACAAGGGAGGTGGCGAGGGCTGAGGAATGGGGTAGGGGAAAGGCATGGGAGGGGGCAGGGGAGAGAGCTGGGGTGGGGGCAAGGCCAGCTGCTCCCCGAAGTCTGGGGGCTGCCCATGGCTCCCCTGGAACGGATGATCCGGCTCTCGCCAGTCCTCAATCCACGGGTCTAAGAACGGGATGGTTGTTTGTTTTAGGCCTGAGAGCCAGGCCGCCCAGAATTCTGGTTGTCCACACTCTTAAACCTCTCTTCCCTCCTCCTGGAGAAAAGGGCCACCAGGCGGGGGCACCCTCTGCTTCCTACCCCGTCTTCTTCATTCTCTCTCATCTCAGGCCAAGCCCAGGGTACGCTCCTTCTTCCTGGCCTTTCTCAAAGTCACAGATCTGCCTCTGCCCTGACCTCATGCTTCCCTCTAGAGCCTTCTCCCTTTGTATGCCCAGTTCCTCTATCTGTAGCCTTTTCCTCTCCTAGCTCCTCCCCAAGGACCAACAAATGAGCCTGAGAAGTCTTCTCTCTAGACACCATGACACCCTCTCACGTTGTGGGTCTCACAACCCACAGCACCTCAGAGGTCTGCCGGAACCAAATTCACCAATCACATCCTCCCACCTAACTCCTCCTTTTCACATCCCTATTCCTGGACCTCCAAACTGAGTTCAGAAGACCTAAGTCACCACAAACTAGCCTTACAACCGTTAGAGCACCCCTCTCTTTGCTAGGGATTAGTTCTCATCTAAAAAACAAAGAAACCTAACCATTATATAGTCAAAGTCCTAATCCACCTCCTCACGGCTCCAACTCCTGGCTACCAAGTCCTTGTTTACCTCCGTGACATTCCTGGCCTCTCTGTGCCCTCACACCCTCTGGTGCTGCTATAAACAGCCTTCTAACATGACTTGTGCCCCCAACTCAACAAACACTACCCTGTAGGTACCATGTACATAGCAATTGTGCTAGACACCAAGGTCAAAAGGGATGAGCTGGCAACAAGGTAGGAACCTCGCCCTTTGTGGACATGATCCAGGGGGAAAGCAGACATGGAAACAATCAGCCACCATGCTCCTTTTGAGAGCAAGCAGGAACTGAGAGGCTTGACAGCACCAGCTGAGGGGCTTCTTTGCTTCTGCAACATCGCATGACTGCCCTTCCTCCATTTCCATCTTTCCACCCCCCCACCCCCATGCCTGGCTAGAAGTCCCCGCATTTCTTCCCTACTCATCTGTGGGATAGGGGTCTTTTGACACGCTGCCTTATGTGCTCAAAGCTTACATAAACTCACTCACATACAGAGATGACTATAAGCTAGACCATACGGAACCAGAACTTAGATCAAAACGTTGCTCCCGTGATCTCACCCTCCCCAGGGGATGAGAAAGGTGCACTCAGGAGCTACAACAATCCTTCAATAGGCCTCTACTCCGAGTACTCTGTCCTATTCTGTTTCTGAGCCCTATGCTCTAAGAACCCCCTCTGCATCACTCTCCTACTCCCTTGTGGTAGGGCTCACCAGAGGGATAGTCATGCTTGGGCAGCTCCACGCCCCAGGCGTCGGCCACGTGGGTCAGAAGCAAGTGTGAGAGGTGGCGGTGCGCATGTTGGTCCCAGTGGACACCGTCCCGGTGACGGTGCTGTACCGCATGCCGAAAATGAAAGTGGAGGTCGAGGACATCAAAGCAGTGGTCCCCGGCCAGTGTCGCACTGTAGAAGTTCCCTTCAACCACATCCCGCCGCAGAGACCCTGCCAGGGGCTGGAGCTGAGTAAGAAAGTGCAGCATCTAAGAGCCGCACAATGAAGCAGGGTCGGGAGGGAAGGCTCTCTGTCTACCAGTCAGCTGCCTCCTCCCCCATCCTGAAGGGCCTCAGTCACTTGCCTCTGGCAGAAGGAAACCCCCAGTGACACGCTCCCCCAAGGGCATGGCCATGTTCCACACCAGCAGGCACGAGTCTGGCAACACCTGGTCCATGCGCACAAACACCCGCTCCAGGTTCTCCCGGTAGCTCTCCATCGAGCAGCGGCCATACCTGTCGGACAGCACAGAGGGTGGGCAAGAGGACAGGGCCTCTGAGCCATACCTCCACCCCCAACCAGTATTTCCCTCTCCCCCCGCCCCAACCTGGAGAGATCCCAGAGGCAGGAGTTGATGATCACCAGGTCCGGGGCAGGCCCATATGTCAGCTCCTCCAGGACGCCCTCGAGGTACTCGGAGTAAACGCGGGTGAGGAAGTAGAAGCGCACAAGGTGGTGGCCAGAACCCGAGCAGAACTGGCGGACCTCCCGGTACTGCGTCCCGTTGTGTAGCTCGCCCAGCTGACCCCCAGCCACCAGCTGGTCCTGTTCAAAGCTCAGCTCCCCCTGCCCACCCCCCCCACCCAGCTGGTCAGACCCTGCCAGGGAGGAAGACCCTGCCAGGCCAGGGTCTGTGCCCACCCACCACTGGCGTGGCTACCAAGCTTCCCTCACCTTGGCTTTCAACTGGGCGGCTGTGAGCAGTGAGTCCCTCTGGAGCAAGAGCACCAGGTCCTTGTACACAGCCCGCTGGACTGCAGGGAGACAGAGATCCTGAGGCTAAAACAAGCCTCACCCCACCCTAGCTCCTCCCAAGTCCAGGCCTCCCATCTTCCCAAGGTTGGGGCTGCCCAACACCACCTCTATGGAGTTCATTAGAGAGGCAGGAAAAAAGGTGAGGTTAAAAAAATCCTGGTACTACCTCTGCCTTCTGACAGTGCATGACCCCCAACTTAGTACACAGTGGCCCAATCACCTGGCAGAAGTAAGTCGGCCAAGTCACCCAGGAGACAGACAACACAGTCCACTGCTCCCATGAAGGAAAGTATGGGAGGCTGTCAGGGAGGAAAATGCTGAGCAAGGATGGGGTAAAAAATGTGACAGACTACATTGGTCAGGACACCTGTGGACGGTTGCATGGGGAAATAAAAAACAGAAAATCTACTGGACTGGAACAGACTAGGGGTCAGAAAGGAGGTTTCGGATGGTGACAAAGGGTCCAGTCATAGAAAACAGACTGAAGGTGCGAGGCTGGGTAGTGTGAACCTAGAGGGGCACTCACTTGAGTCCCCCAAGATGACCACGAACTTGTTGTGTAGCAGCTGCTGGACTTCCGAGGCCTGGAGGTGGACCATGGCGCTTCGCAGGGGGAGGCGCGGCTCCTCGTTCTCCAGACAGAAGACCATGCCGCCGCTGCCAATGACGGGCTGCGGGGAGAGGCCACTAAGCCGTGCGCGGGCGGGGACTCCGGACAGGTCGGCCCCAGGGCCCGCCCCAGGATAAATGAGACCTGCGCCGGCCCCTCCCGGGCTGCTCAGGGCTACGGAGGCGAGGTGGCGGCGGCAGAGCGGGACCCATGGTGGGGACCGGAGGCGGGGGGTCGTCAGCCCGCGGGCCACCAGGGCACCGAGGCGCTTCCCGCGCGGCGCCGCCCTGAGCCCCGCCACGTGCCCGCCGCCGCCCCGCGCATGCGCGCGCCCGCTAGCGCCAATTACCGAGTCCCGGGGCTCCGCACTGTTCACCCACGCCCGGGGCAGGCCCGCGCACCGCGCGCCTCGCCCTCTGGGGGCTCCGGGCCTAGCCTCATGTTCCCGCGCCCCGGGAGGCCAGTCGGTTCTGCACAGCCCGCGCCCAGCGGAACCCGTGCGTCCCGGTTAGCCGTCGGTGCGCAGCCCGGAGCCCAGCGCTCTCCATGCGTGCGTCGCGGCGGCCCCGACGGCGCCTCGGGCCTTGGAGCCCCGGGCGGCGACGCTCACAGCTTCCACTTCCGGTCACCCATGTCCCGCCCTGCGCGACCCCCGGCGCCCAAGGAGACAGGAAGGCGGCGGGGGTGGCCGCGGCGGCGGGCAGGGGCCAGGGCCGGGCCCACCCGGGCGGGCACGAGGCCCGGGTGTGGGCGGGGGCGCGGTGGCGGCCGAGTGCAGCTGCCCACAGTGGTGATGGCCGTGGCGGCAGCCTCGCCACGTGACCCGGACGGGCGGAAGCGGAAGTGTCGGCCCGGAGCCCGTGCTAGGCGGGTGTCCCCTCGGCGCTGCCCAGCCGCCGCCTGCACTAGCCATGGACTGCTACACGGCGAACTGGAACCCGCTCGGGGACTCTGCCTTTTACCGGTGAGCCGCCCCGCCCTGCCGCCCACGGCCCGGCTTACCCAGCTCGCCCGCCGGCTTGAGTCTTCGGGCGGAGCCGGCGGCGCGCGCCCCCGTCACTGTGGGCGCTGGGGTCCGCCCCTAGCCGGCTCTCCCCCGGCGTCTACCACTTAACGCACAGCGGCCTAATGACCAGGGGGCCGGGCCTTCCCCAGCTCCAGGAAGGAAACTGAGGCAATCACACCGCGGTCACACGAGTAGGGGCAGAGCCCAAAGCTGAAGCTCAGATCTGTCAGCCTCCGAAAGGATGCTCAGATCACGTTGAGGGAGACGGCCTGCGGGTGACAGCGAGTGTCCAGTCTCCTGCGGGGTAGTGCTGCCAAAGTCGGACTACAGGGGCGCTCCGCGGGAGGCGGGATCGCACGGCGGGTGGGGTAACAGCAAACTAGGAGAAGGGGGCGAATCCGGGGGCCCCGCGAGTGAGGACACTCAGCCCTCTCACGGGACTCGTAGAGTCCTAAACGATTGAAGTGAAGTGTAAACCGATCACATCATTACCCTGATAAGGATTTTTCAGTGGCGTCACTTCTTTGTAGGGTAACATACAAACTCCTATTGGAACATCTGTAAGTCAGCCTCTATTTGTCTCCAGCTCCGTCTGCCCCCCTCCTACCCAAGTCTTGCATTCTAGTTGCACAGAATTATAGGACCCCAGTACACCACAGTGTTTCATGGCTTCCCGTGTTTGCAACCAGCCTGCAGTTCCTTCTGTAGGTACTGCCATTGACCTCTATCTCACTGAAGAATTTTTGCTCATCTTTCAGGGCTTAGTTCAAGGGTTCTTTCTAAAATCTTCCCTGACCCATTTCCAGTAGAATCAGCTGACTTTCCTTTGGGCCTCATGGGCCCAGTGTTATGGTCTGTTATGAATAGCACAGTAGGGCAATATTTGCACAGGATTCTTCTGCTAAACTAAGTTCCTCGAGGGCCAAGACTATGTTTATCTATGTTCAATGCATCTTTAGAACAGTGCCTGTTATGTAGTAGTTGCCCAATACAGTTTTAAAAATACTTTATTGGTTTCGACTAAAGGTTATGAAGATACTGCACTGGGGTCGTATTTCAATACAAAGTACTCTTTTGTGTTAGTGAAACTATACCGTTGTTATTCACATATTAAAACATTTCAGTGTAATTTTTGATACACAGAATGTCAGCTCTTAACACTTCCAAGAAGGACAAATGCTTTGTGGCGATTTTTAGAGATCTGTTGCATTTGTTGTTTATTCATAATTCTTATCTCTTATAAATATGCATATGAAATATGCAGTATGAAAAAAATGCCAAAATTTGATTAAAAAGCAGTAAGGTCAGTAGGAAGTAACAACGATTTCAACTGTTTTTGTGGAGAAGGTATGCTATTTGACAAAAGTAGCCATGTAACTTAGTGTTTCATACATCATACACTTTTAAAAATATGACCTTATATTACCTTGGAAAATACATGTTGCCTACAAAAATTTGTTAAGCCAGAGAATGCTAAAGACAATTACCTCATTACCACAGAACTCCTGTTTTTCACATGCAGTCTTAGCTTTGTTGATACACCAGAAAAGTTTTAAATGCGAGTAAGTGTTGAGTGCATGCCATAGACATGACCTGTCTGGCTAGCCATCTTTCCTGTCCTGTGCTGCCAGGAAGAGTAGAGGTCTAAGCCTTGCTGTGGAGGATGTGTGATTTTTGATAATGGCTGTTGAGCCGTTCTGTGTGCTAGACACTATGTTAAGTATTTTATATGTATTAACTTGTTTGTCTCACGACAAACCTCCTAGTCTATTATACTCCCCTAGGACCTTATAGCTCTCTTTTACAGGAGAGGTAGGTATCGTTATTAGCCCCATCTTACTAAATAGGGAAACTGAGGCACAGAGAGGTTAGGTGGCCAGGTTACACAGCTGATAAGTGGTGGAGCCAGGCTTTGAATCCAGTGTTCTTCTAATACCTGTGTTAAACCGTAGGGTTTTTGGTTGTTGTTGCTGTTTTTAACAGGAAAATATAGCATATTCTAGCTTCACCGGAGTGGAAATATTTTAAATGCAGGTATTTGGTTTTATTCCTATTTGTGCATAGCTTTATGCCAGGACGTGTTCCAGTAAGTAAATGAATGATAACAGGCATTGCATTTCGAGTCCTGTCTGCAGGACGGGATTCTTTTGTGTTGGAAGTAATGTTCTGGAAAGCTCACTGAATTTGGGAAGGGAACGAGCGGGCATGGTTACTAGTTCTGATAGGGCTCCAGAATTTAAGCCATTTTTATCTTGAAAACCAAACTTGGATTAATCCTGTTTATTAATTTTGCCCAACCCTTTGCAGGGCTGAATGTGTATCAACCAATAAAAAGACATGGACCTTGTCTGCTCTCATAGAGCTTATAGCCAGCAGGAGAGACAGTTGATAAACATTAATGACTCAGTATTTGTTTAATCATAATCACTGTAAAGGAGAGCTATAAGGTCCTAAGAGAGTATAATAGACTAGGAGGTTAGAGGTAAAGAAGACTCAATGAAGGAAACAATAATGCCTCATCCAGGAGATGAGTAAATGTAGGTGCAGGGAGTGTGTTGGAAAAGAGCATATACAAAGGTCCTGAGGCTGGAAAGACTAGGACACTCTCAATCATCTAAACAAAGAGAGCCAGTGTGGCTGGATTGCCAGGGGTGTATGTGTTTGTGTGTGTGTATGTGTGTGTAAATAAGTAAGTTCCTTTTGGAAAGAGCAAGCAACAGGCCAGGGAGAAGTTGAAGATGGGGAACACTGGGGCAGTAATGTTGGAAATAGAAGGGGATGCGTCAGAAGAGTATTTAGGGAACAAAATCAAAGGAGATCATCATGGGTTGCACTGGGTAAGAAGGAGGTAGAGCAAGGAATTGAGGATGACTGGATTTTTGGCTTAAGATGAGAAAGGAGAGTGAGTTTTGTGGGGAAGGGGTTAGCTTGGTTTTGGACACATTGCTTCAGGTACTTTAGTAGAAACATCCCTTATGTTAAGGGAAAGGAGACAAGATACATTATGTACTCCTGAAACTCTTCTTAGAAGAGAGATTTGACTATTTTAGTAGGGTTTTTTTTTGGGAGGGGGACATATAAATACAAACATTTTTTTAAGATTTTATTTTTAAATAATCTCTACACCCAACGTGGGGCTCAAACTTACACCCCCAAAAGCAGGAGTCACACGTTCTACTGACTGAGCCAACCAGGTGTCCCTAAACGTGAACATTTAAAAAAAGTTGTGGTTAGGGGTGCCTGGGTGGCTCAGTCAGTTGGGCATCCGACTCTTGATTTCACCTCAGGTCATGATCTCAGGGTTGTGAGATCAAGCCCCGCGTCAGGCTCCCTGCTCAGTGGGGAGTCTGCTTGAGAGTCTCTCTCTCCCTCTCCCTCTGCCTCTCCCCCAGAAATAAAAAATAAGTCTTTAAAGATGGTGGTTAAATATACATAACGTAAAATTTACTACCTTAACCTTCTAAAGAATAGTCCAGTAGTGTTAAGTATATTCATGTTGTGCAATGAAATCTCCAGAACTTTTTCATCTTGCAAAATTGAAATTCTATAACCATTAAATAATAACTCCCCATGTTCCGCCTCCCCCAGCCACCATTCTGTTTTCTGTTTCTATGAATGTGACTATGGTAGAGAGTGGAAGCATACAGTATTTGTCTTTTTGTGACTGGTTTATTTCACTTAGCATACTGTCCTGTACTCAAGGCTTATCCATATTGTAGCCTGTATCAAAATTTCATTCCTTCTTAAGGCTAAATAATATTGTACGTATATAACACATTTTATTTATGCAATATTCCATCAATGGATACTTGGGTTACTTCTATCTCATGGCTATTATGAATAATGCTGCTATGAACATGGTTGTACAAATGTCCCTTTGAGACTGTTTTCAGTTTATTGGATATATACCCTGAATAGAATTGCTGGATCACATGTAATTCTGTGTTTATTTATTTGAAGAACCATCAGACTCTTCCTTGGCAGCTACACCATTTTACATTCCACCAACAATGTACAGGAGTTCTTTAGTAGTATTTATTTTTATTTTTTAAAGACTTTATTTTTAAGTAATGTCTGCACCCAATGTGGGGCTCGAACTCACAACCTTAAGATCAAGAGTTGCACGCTCCACCGGCTGAGCCAGCCAGGCGCCCCAATAGTATTTATTTATTCATTTATTTTTGAAGATTTTATTTATTTATTTGACAGAGACAGCGAGAGCAGGAACACAAGCAGGGGGAGCGGGAGAGGGAGAAGCAGGCTTCCCGCGGAGCAGGAAGCCCGATGCGGGGCTGGATCCCAGGACCCTGGGACCACGACCCGAGCCGAAGGCAGACGCTTAACGACTGAGCCCCCCAGGCGCCCCTGGGAGTGGTTTTTATTGGAGTTCTTATGCATTCATAGATCAATTTGGAATGTTTCTCCAGGTTTTCTATATCTTTGAGTAAACTTTGATTTCATTTTTTTTAACTTTTTTTTAAAGATTTTATTTATTTTTGAGAGAGAGAGAGAGAGAACGAGCACAAGTACAAGCAGGGGGAGGGATAGAGGGAGAAGCGACTCCCAGCTGAGCCGGGAGCCTGATGAGGGACTCAATCCCAGGACCGTGAGATCATGACCTGAGCCACCTAGATGTCCCTCTTTCAAGTTTTTATTTAAATTCCAGTTCATTATCTTATAGTGTAATGTTAGTTTCAGGTGTAGAATTTAGCGATTCGTCACTACAGAAAACACCTGGTGCCCATCTCAGCGGTGCCCTCCTTAATTCCCATCACCTATTTAACCAACCCCCCCACCCCAGCCCCACCCCCCACCCACCCCCTCCCGTCACCCTCAGTTTGTTCTCTATAGTTAAGAATCTGTTTCCTGGTTCAACTCTCTTTCCCCCCACCCCATGATTGTATTTTGTAAAAACTTTTGTTAGGTTTATTCTTGCATATCATCATTTTATTGCTGTCATGATTAGGGTCTTTTAAAGTCATATTCTAATTGATTCTTGCTATGATATATAAAATTTATCAGTATAGGGCGCCTGGGTGGCTCAGTTGGTTAAGCGACTGCCTTCGGCTCAGGTCACGATCTTGGAGTCCCGGGATCGAGTCCCGCATCGGGCTCCCTGCTCAGCAGGGAGTCTGCTTCTCCCTCTGACGCTCTTCCCTCTCGTGCTCTCTGGCTCTCATTCTCTCTCTCTCAAATAAATAAATAAAATCTTTAAAAAAAATAAAAAAATAAAATTTATCAGGATAGAAAATATGTAGGTTTTTGTTGATCGCTCTTCTGAGCTCTTTTGTTCATTATTCCATAGCCTGCTTTGGATTTTCTAAGTAGACAATCACTTTATTTGTGAATAGCAGCAAACTCACTCCTTTTCCGAAATATAAACCTCTTTTTATTTTTTTTCTTAAATTATTTTGCGAGAACCCCAAGAAGAATGTCAGATAGAAGATAATGGTAGGCATCTTTCGGATTCTTAATCAGGAAGGCCCCCGAAATGATACTGGAGGAAACACTCCCCTTAAATGCTGCCTTCTCTTGGCTTCCTGGGATAGGACCCACTCCTTTTCCATCCCTTGTCCCCACCTCCAGCCTTCAAATGATGGCATGCCTTAGACCTGCTACTCCGTCTTCATGCCACACACACTCTTGGCGACCCACGCCCTTCTCAGATTGCAGTCATCTCGTGCCAGCTTGTGATTTCTGTTACTCCCATAAGCTGAGCATTCAGAGATTGACATCTCTAGCCCAGGGCTCTGTCCCCCCAGCTCTGGAGTCACCGAAGGGCTCCTCTGGGGTTTCTTTCAAGTAAGTACTTGCTAACTAACTCAGTGCCTCTAAAACGGAGATCGTTATCGACAAGCGTTGAGGGGGACCCCTGGCTGGACAACCTGCTTTGGTGTTAAAAACCAGAAATAGAAGAAAGCCTACCTGCCCTGCGAGACCCTCCTTAGAGGATCTGATTTCCTGCTAATGCAGGCCCAAGCCAGCCACCCCACCCTAGTCCCACCTCAGTTTTAGCCCTGGATATTGACCACGTAGCCTGTCTCTTGTGCCGGGAGCTCCTGCCATCCTTGGACACTTGCCCAACGAACCACGTCCTGCCCTGCCAACACCCTCTGCTCCGTTACCTGCTGTCCCTAAGCATGCATGTGGTCAGTTGCCCGAGCTGTCTCTAGGCATCGCCCTCTCCCACCTGTGGGGGGCCTCGACTGCCCTGTGAAGGACAAATGGAAGCTTTAGGGGTTCCTGTGGGCTCACTCCATCTGGACACAGGGTCATGAGGAGGCTAATTTCTGCTTGCCTCTGTGTGGGCAGGAAGTATGAGCTGTACAGCATGGACTGGGACCTGAAGGAGGAACTCAGGGACTGCCTGGTAGCCGCTGCGCCCTATGGGGGCCCCATTGGTATGTCACCCCTCTGCCACTGCATGTTCTGGGACAATGGGGTGAACTCGAGGTGTATGATGCCTGGGGTCCTTGTTGTCAGGTGGTTCTTGCTAACGTGGCCACCCCTCTTCCCCCCCATTTCTCACCCCCTGCTGAGATGCTTTAAATTTTGGTTCTCCTGAAGCTTGCTTCATATGGGGTGGGCCTGGGGAGCTGGACAGAAAATCTCTTCTTCAACTACAGCACTGCTGAGGAACCCGTGGCGGAAGGAGAAGGTGGCCAGCGTACGGCCAGTGCTTGAGATCTACTCTGCCTCTGGCCTGCCTCTGGCCAGTCTGCTGGTGAGCACCCCTGATCCCCACTGGGGTTAGGCTGGGTCTGTGTCCCAAGGACAGCCTCAGGAACCTCCGTCTCCTCTGCAGTGGAAGAGTGGGCCCGTGGTGTCCCTAGGCTGGTCAGCTGAGGAGGAGCTGCTCTGCGTGCAGGAAGATGGTGTAGTGCTGGTCTACGGGCTTCATGGCGACTTCCGGAGACACTTCAGCATGGGCAATGTAGGGGCTGCAGGGGGCTGGGGAAAGGGATGGAGTCTGGGACTCTGGCTCCCTCAACCCATGGCCCCTCTCCCCAGGAGGTGCTCCAGAACCGGGTTCTAGACGCCCGGATCTTCCATACTGAGTTTGGTTCGGGGGTGGCCATCCTCACTGGGGCCCACCGCTTTACGCTCAGCGCCAATGTGGGTGATCTTAAACTTCGCCGGATGCCGGAGGTGCCGGGTGAGCCCTGATATTCCTGAGACAGTCACTCAACACCCACAGACGTGCCTCCAGACTGGGGGCGGGGGCGGGGGGGGGCAAGAGAGGCAGAAGCTGTGGGCTCTGGTCATCCTGAAGTTGTCCCCTTCCCCGGCTGCAGGTCTGCAGAGCGCACCCTCATGCTGGACCACACTGTGCCAGGAGCGAGCTGCACACATTCTTCTGGCCGTGGGGCCTGATCTTTACCTCCTCGACCATGCAGCCTGCTCGGCAGTGGTGAGGGCCCTGAGTGGGAGTGAAATGGAAGGCAGGGAATGGAGGAGGCAGTGGGGGAAGCTCCGAGAAAACATCTGGTGTCCTCCCTGGCCTGTCCCAGACACCCCCTGGCCTGGCCCCCGGAGTGAGCAGCTTCCTGCAGATGGCAGTCTCCTTCACCTCCCGACACCTGGCACTCTTCACAGACACGGGCTACATCTGGATGGGGACGGCATCACTCAAGGTGTGATCCTGGGACAACATGGGGGCACCCTGCCTTACCCAGGAAAGATCTGTTAGCGGTAGGGGAAAGGGCTTTTTAACCAGACTGGTGACTACCGGGACAGGGCCGTGATGTTCCCTGCACCCTTTCAGGAGAAGCTGTGTGAGTTCAACTGCAACATCCGGGCCCCCCCCAAGCAGATGGTCTGGTGAGAATGGGGGTGTTGTGTTGGGGGCGGGTGCAGCCTTGTTTCCTGGGACACCTTGATTCATCTTGTCTACTGGCCAAGCCAGGTGGAGCTTGCATCTTATCATCTCTGCCAGTGCATGCTTGAGGGAAACCCCTGCCCCGCTGTGGGCCCCAGATGCCCCTGGGAGCTGACAGCACAGGGGGAGAGGGAAGCAGATGTTGGTCAGAGGAATGGGTTAAGGGGCAGCACGCATGTGCAGGGCTGTCCCAAGGCAAAGCAATGTAAGCAGTGATGTGGGAAGGTGGGAGAAGTGTCTGTGGGCCCAGGGTCCTGTATGTGTCCCGGATGTATGTGTGATGCTGCCCACAGGTGCAGCCGTCCTCGGAGCAAAGAGAGGGCTGTCGTGGTGGCCTGGGAGAGGCGGCTAATGGTGGTGGGTGATGCACCTGAGAGCATCCAGTATCCTTGGAGGGCTGCCTGCAGGGGGGTGGGAGGGGAAAGGAGGAGAGGGAGGGTCACCTCCCCCGCCGCATTTCCGTGTGCTCTTGGGAACCTTGACCAAGCTCAGGTTTGTGCTGGATGAAGATTCCTACCTGGTGCCTGAGCTGGATGGGGTCCGCATCTTCTCTTGTAGCACCCATGAGTTCCTGCATGAGGTTCCAGGTGAGGCCCTCACCGGGTACCATGGGACCCAGGGCAGGATCAGGGCATCGAGGCAGTGCTGAGGATTCCCTGCCCTCCCAGTACTCACCAACACTCTCTCCTAGTGGCCAGCGAGGAGATCTTCAAAATTGCCTCGATGGCCCCTGGAGCACTGTTGTTGGAGGCCCAGAAAGAGTACGAGGTAAAGCCCTAGGCTTCTCTCCCTGGATCCCAGGATGTTCTTCTCCTTCCCTTTTGTAATTGGCTCAGCCCCATGCCCCTGGCTGGGCAAGGTAGACTCAGCCAGGTGCCACTTGTCGAGAGGAGTCCAGGCAGGACACTGGGCTGGGGAGAGCCAGCTCAGGTAGACTGAAGTGACATGGTGTCCTCCATGTGGTGATGGGGAGATGCAGGGAACCCCTACTATCCCCAGCCCAGGCACCAATCAGGGCCACCATCAAGGCCCCTTGCCAGCAATTGTGGGCGGATATGGCGGGGGATGTATGGGTACCTTGGGTGGACTGTGGGCTAAGGGAGTTTGGGCTTTGGCCTCTGCAGTCCCTCCATACCAGCCCATTTGAACCACAGCCCAGAGGGGTGGGGGGACCAGACATGGGGGTGTTCTCTGTCATATTACCCCATCCCCGGCACCCCTCCCCCACCTCCTAGAAAGAGAGCCAGAAGGCAGATGAGTACCTACGGGAGATCCAGGAGCTGGGGCAGCTGACCCAGGCCGTGCAGCAGTGCATCGAGGCTGCGGGACATGAGCATCGGCCAGACATGCAGAAGAGTCTGCTCAGGGTTGGCCTGGCCAGTGGTGCTGGGGAGTGGGGTGCTGGGCAGGGGGGGGTGCCCTAGCAGGAGGGGTGGGGCGAACGGTACGATCTCCTCTGTCACCCTGTGGCTCTTCTCAGGCGGCCTCCTTTGGAAAGTGTTTCCTCGACAGATTTCCACCTGACAGCTTTGTGCGCATGTGTCAGGACCTGCGCGTGCTCAATGCCATTCGGGACTACCACATCGGGATCCCCCTCACTTATAGCCAGTATCCTCAAACGAGCTGCAAGGATGTTTACAGTCAGTGGTGGTGGGGGAAGGGGAAGGGGCTGAAGACGCTGCCCGCAAGTCCTTGGCAAATAGGGCTCATACCCCAGCTGGATTCTTAACCAAGTAAAATGCAGATACAAGCAGCTCACCATCCAGGTGCTGTTGGACAGGTACAGCAAGCCCCAGGGTTGTGGGAGGAGGGCTCTATGCGGGCAGGTGTTATAGCCCCTGGTGGGTTCTTGTGGTCATTGCTCACCCATTTCTTTGAGAGCTGGGAGGCCTGAGTTACAGGCTGGGCCCCTCTGCCCTCTCTTTCTATCCCACCTCACCCCCATATGTTTTATCCCTTTGCCTGCCAGGCTGGTGTTGAGGAGGCTTTACCCTCTGGCGATCCAGATCTGTGAGTACCTGCGCCTTCCTGAAGTACAGGGTGTCAGCAGGATCCTGGCCCACTGGGCCTGCTACAAGGTGAGGACGTAGGGTGGGCTTCAAAGTCATTTAGAGGATTCCAGGCCCCCATGGGATGTGGGAAATACAAAGTGTAGAGCTGAAGGGGGATGTCCTGATCCAGGGCCAGTGGGGTCAGGGGGGTGAAGGGTGAGATCCAGCTGTGTGTGACACCCCCCCCCATCTGCAGGTGCAACAGAAGGATGTGTCCGACGAGGATGTTGCTCGGGCCATTAACCAGAAGCTGGGGGACACGCCAGGCGTCTCTTACTCTGACATTGCTGCACGGGCCTATGGCTGTGGCCGCACGGAGCTGGCCATCAAGGTGTGGGCGCCCAGCCCTCCCCAGATGCTCTGACACTGGTATTTGAGGCCCCCAGTCCAGCTCCTTCTCTCTGTGCCTTTCTCCCCACCCCACAGCTGCTGGAGTATGAGCCACGCTCTGGGGAGCAGGTACCCCTTCTCCTAAAGATGAAGAGAAGCAAATTGGCACTGAGCAAGGCCATCGAGAGTGGAGACACTGATCTGGGTAAGCAGGGTTTGAGAGAGGGCAAGGCTGGAGCCCCTGGGCTAAGCACGGGTCCGGGCCAGAGTCCCCACACCACCTTATCGTTCCTTAGTGTTCACGGTGTTGCTGCACCTGAAGAATGAGCTAAACCGAGGAGACTTTTTCATGACTCTTCGGAACCAGCCCATGGCCCTGAGTTTGTACCGACAGGTGTGTGCCCTGGGCAGGGGTGGGGCTGGAATCTCCTGAGCCCCTGAGCCGGCCTTGCTGACTGACTGCCTGTCCATGGCCCCAGTTCTGTAAGCATCAGGAGCTAGAGACATTGAAGGACCTTTACAATCAGGATGACAACCACCAGGAGTTGGGCAGCTTCCACGTCCGAGCCAGCTACGCTGCAGAGGAGGTCTGAGGTCCACAGAGTGGGTGGGGCCTGTGGGCTGGGCTGGCTGCTGGTCGGGCTCCTTCTCCAGGCATCTGGGCCTCCTCTCCGGTACACACCCCATCTGGTCCTCACTGTTGCGGGAGAGTCTGAGAAGATACGAGGACAGGATGGTGGTCAGTCCCGGGGAGCTCGCGTCCCCTCTAGGGACACTGGGGTGGTGCCCCCAGCGGCTAAGGCTGGCCCTAGTGACCCCGGTCGCCCAGGGGGCAGGGACCGGGGAGAGAAGTGTAGCCCAAGTAGGGAAGGCTGATTTCCTTGGTGCCGTGAGCTCAGGCTTCCCTGCTTGCCCCTGTAGCGTATCGAGGGGCGAGTCGCGGCTCTGCAGACGGCAGCTGACGCCTTCTACAAGGCCAAGAATGAGTTCGCAGCCAAGGTTTGCCTTACTCTTTTCTGAGAACCTCCTCTGTTCCCAGTCTTGCCTCCTTGTCCCTGTTGGCCCCATCCGGCCCCATGTGGCCTCATCTCTGCCCCAGGCCACGGAGGATCAAATGCGGCTCCTGCGGCTGCAGCGGCGCCTGGAAGATGAGCTGGGGGGCCACTTCGTGGACCTGTCTCTGCATGACACGGTCACCACCCTCGTCCTTGGCGGCCACAGCAAGCGCGCGGAGCAGCTGGCACGTGACTTCCGCATTCCGGACAAGAGGTAAGTGAGGCTCGGGCGCGGGTAGGTCCTGGGACTGCCCACCCGCCCCGCAGCACCTGCGAGCCCAGCTTCCCTGCAGGCTCTGGTGGCTGAAGCTGACCGCCCTGGCAGATCTGGAAGACTGGGAGGAGCTAGAGAAGTTTTCTAAGAGCAAGAAATCGCCCATTGGCTACCTGGTGAGGCAGGGGCCCTGCGTCCACCCCACGCCCAGGGGGAGTAGCCCTGGGGAGGGGACCAGGCCCAGAGACAGGCAGATGGCCCATTCCTGCATCTGTTCAGCCTCCTGCATAGTTAGCACACTCGTGGGCCAGGTCTGTGGGCAGGTGGGCTCGGATTAGCCCACAGATGTTGGCCGGAGAAGGAATGAGCTGCTCTCCCCAAGGAGGCCCACTGCCGGCACCGTGTGCCAAAGGGAAAGTCTTGTGGGAGCAGGGGGTGGAGGGGCACCGGGGGGGCATGTTCGGGAGGCAGTGGATGAGACTGAGGGGGATTGTTTTCTGTGGCAGGTGGTTCAGTGGTGTGGCGGGTAGGTGGGATAAGGGCAGCCGTGAGAGAAAACACGGGCCCTGAGAAGGCAGGGGACTCCTATTGCGAGAGGGTAGCCTCGGATGATGGAGTGGCCGCATGGACAAGGCTCTAACAGATCTGTGGTATACGTGGTTCCTGCCCTGAGACTGTTGAGATCACAACTGTTGTATGTGTGTCGGGGTGGGGGTAGGATGAGATTATGCACGCTGAAGGGCGAATGAAATACACAAGGACATGTGTCCATGGGGCTTTTGCTCATAAGAGGACAGGAAGGCGCTGCCTTATCTTCTCCTTCTCCCCACCTTCTCCTAAGCCCTTTGTCGAGATCTGCATGAAGCAACACAACAAATATGAGGCCAAGAAGTATGCCTCCCGCGTGGGTCCTGAGCAGAAGGTCAAGGCCTTGCTTCTCGTTGGGTGCGTCGGCTGAGAGCCCTGTGGGTGCTGGGTGGCTGAACCAGGGGGCTGATGAGGGGCACGGTCTGTGCCCTTGGGCAGCCTGACACCATCTCCCCTCCTGCTCAAACCACAGGGATGTGGCTCAGGCCGCAGATGTGGCCATTGAGCACCGGAACGAAGCAGAGCTGACTCTTGTGTTGTCCCACTGCACTGGAACCGCAGACGCGGCCACAGCCGACAAGATTCAGCGGGCTAGGGCACAAGCCCAGAAGAAGTGAAGGGCTCACTCTGCACGTCACCCTGCGCTCTAGGCCTGGCAGAAGCGTCACTGCTTACCCAGCTTCTTTAGAGCTGAGCTAAGCTGAGGAGCTGGGGTGGGGTGGGAGCCAGGGATCTGATTGTAAATAAAGTTGGGACATTTTAGAACACTTGTCGCATGCAGTCCAGCCTAAGGGAAAGCATGCTGGAGGCAGAACCATCCAGACGCTTCGGCAAAACTCCGTGTGTTTGATTGTGTTGGGGCTGGAGGGGGAGCGCCTCAGCGATATTTACAAGAGACCTGCCCCTCTCCACAGTTACGGAAGACGGTCCTGTAACTAAGCTCCCAGCGCCTAGGAAGATTACGGGGAGCTGTGCAGAACTCCAGCAGCAGCCCATCAAGAGCCAATCTGAAAAGCATTATACACATACACACAAGAACCATGCTAAACACTTCACCATTGCTATTTCATTTATTCCGTAAGACAGCCCTGTGAGATGGGTAACATCACCCCATGTTACAGAAGAGGAGATTGAGGACTGAGGAGGTGTGGTAACGGAGTATATGGCAAAACTGGGATTTGAAACCTGATGGCGCTTGGGGGGGGTCTCAGAGCTTCTCCTCAGCTATTGTGACAGAAGAGGCATGACTGAAATCGGGCCCTCTGAGTGGAGGAGCCCGAGGAAGGCCCCTGTTCGCACTACAGTAAGGGTTGGAGGGCCGATGAGCGTGTGGCCAGTGTGTTGGAGGGTTAGAGAAAGAGCCTTCACGAACCACGCCCACCTAACAGTGGGGAGCAACTCCTACGTGGTCTCGGGGCTGACGAGAAAAGGAAGACGGAACATCTCAATTCTGCCAAGGAAGAACTACAAACGAGCGACCCCTGGCTCTACCTGACCCCGAACAGAGGCTCCATCCCCATCAGCAGCAGTGCTTTCTTGGCCCTGCAGACGCCCATCTCTGGCCTTCAGCGTACAGTCCGGTTACGTGAGCTTCATGGCCCGTGCTCCCACCCAACACTGAGGGCATTTCCTTTTCCTCTTTTTGGGCCCTTCGTCTAGAAGGAGGACAAAGGAGGAAACCAAAGCCCAGAGGGAGGGCAGGCCTTCCTGGAGCTTCTGGTTTTCCCCTGTTAATGCTTTTACAGTTGACTTGCAATGAGTGCCTGAAAAGAGTGAGAGACTCGGGGCCTGGTAAGCTGTTTCTTTTTCTTCTTCTTCCTCCACCTGATTTGTAACTTTGAATTTGAAACTTTGAATACCTTCCAAGGGGATATACATCACATTGTAAAACAGCCATTTATTATGCTCACCTCTTACTACATGGTTCAAGAATCTGGACAGGATAAAACGGTGGTTTGTGTCTGCTCCACATAATTGGGACATCAGCTAGAAGACTCAAAGGTGGGATAACCTGATAGCTGGGGGCCGAAATCATCGGAAGGATTGGCAACTCACAAGTCTGGCTGCTGAAGCTGGTTGTTGACTGGAACCTTAGCCGGGGTTGTCGGCCAGGGCACCTACAACCCAGCAGAGCTCACAACATGGCGTTCAGCTTCCAAGGGCAGCATCCCAAGAGAGCTGGGCAGAACTGTACTGCCTTGCCCAACCTAGCTTTGGAAGTTGCACAGGGCCACTCAATACCTGCCACATTCTGTTGGTCAGGGCAGTCCCACCCCATTTCAAGTGGAGATCGACTCCATCTCTTGGTAGGGGAGAGGCGAGGCTCTGGAAGAGTGTATAGAACTGGCAATGTGGCCAGTTTTTGGAATCACAGATAGGCAAAGCCCCTCAGCCTTCTATCACAGAAATCAGCAGACCTCCAGGGAGAGGAAGAGAGATCCCAATAGTAGGTTCATTGTTTGGGACTCTTTTCCTCCCCAACCTTGCTTTCACAATTCCTCACTGCCCTGGCAGCGCTTTGATGCCTTTCAAAAATGTTATCTCCAGTTTTTCTAGCTGTTCTCAGTGAAAAAGGGTTGAGACTATAGAACCCAATGTGCCCTCTCTGGAAAGGGTGCCCTGAGCACTGCTTTGAGAATGTACACAATAAAAAGTCTGCACCCCCAAGTCACATGCCCCATATATACTCCTGCGATGTGCAAACATTAAGCACTGGACATAGGAAGTTTTAGAAATACGTGAGAAAAAATAATGATGACATACAAATAAAGTGATTACAACTTCATAAGAAGTGTGTATGTGGGGTAGAAGCACCAGAGTCCAACAGGAGAGTTGTCTGAAAAAGGCAGTGTACTTTTTTGTAAAGTTAAACCCTGATTTTCCCCCCAACATTTTATCACAAACACTTTCAGACAAAAAAAAAAAACAACAAACTTTCAGACATACAGCTAAGTTGAAAGAATTTTATGGTGAACACCTGTATACCCACCACCTAGATTCTGCCATTAGTATTTTACTATATTACTTTATCACACATCTCTCCATCCCTCTATTCATCTTACTTATCCACCTTATTTTTGATGACTTCAAACTAAGTCGCAGTCCTTAATACACTTCCCTCTAAATACTTCAGAATTTCAGTGACTAGAGGCTAGGATAAGGACTTGGGGACCTTTCTTCTAGTTGAGGATATCATCAGTAGCAGCCCTGGAGTGAGAGTCAGTCAAAGGCCTTCTCAAGATAAGGGGGCTGCAATCTCTTAGGTACAAAGCTCCAGCTGATGACCCTAGGAAGTAGAACAGTGGCCTGGAAAGACACTTGGCTTTCATTTACTCCAATTTTCTATCTTATTGTCTTGCTTTATTTTCATTACAGCATTTAGGAAATTTTCTTTTCCCTTGTTTGTTTATTGTCTGTCTCCCATCCAGAATATAAATTCCTGAGAGCAGAGACCTTTTCTGTCATTCCCTGCTGTGTCCAGCACACGGTTTGCACTCAATATTTGTTGAGCGAATGATTCATTGTTCCATTTACTACATGGAGAAAGAGGCCCAGAGAGGGGAAGTGATTACCTATGAAACAAGAGTCCTTTACCCCCATCCTCCAGCTCTTCTTCGGTCCAGTCCTTTTCTCAAACCCTGTGACTCCTTGGGGTGCTTGTGGCGTGGCTCACAAATGCCTACCTGTAGGTATATGCTCCAGTTAGCTGGACTTAAAGCAGGACTGGGAGCAGGGCTCCAGCCTCCCACATGGTGGGCCTGAGTATAGAAAGCCTGCCTCCCCACTGCCTCGGTCCTCCTCTCTTATTCTGTCCTCTTCGAAGACAGCCCTTTGCCCTATGATGATGGGGCAAAAGTGTGGAAACCCTGGGCATCAGGTGAGGTGGGGAGGCTGGGCAGCTTTCCACACATGGGCAGATGAGGATGGGACTCTGTTCTCTCCCACTGGAAATGGTCTGCATGGTTACCGAGCTGAACTCTCCTTCCCAGAGTCTCCAGGATGGGATACCCAAGACCTTGCCTCTCCTAGGTCTGAGGTTCTCTCACCGCCCCCCCACACACACCACAAATGCTCTGACCACATTGCTGCTGTCTCATGAAGAGAAGGAACTGCATTTCCTGAGAATGGGTTACTTGCCAAGCTGTACATGCTTATAATTCTCAGTCCAGAGGCTGGGCGGTTCCAGGAAGAGTAGCAGAGGGAGATTCAGGTCACCCAGCCAATGGCAGAGCTTGAACCCCAGGCCTCTCTGACTCCCACACCCAACCTGCACTGTTTTCCCAAGTGTGGCCACATCAAGTATGGGGTGTGTGTGTGTGTGTGTGTGTGTGCACGCGCGCGCACGGGGTGGGGATGTCCAGATGATCTTGAAGATGAACACTTCTTATATCATTATTATAATTTCTTAAGTAAACTCTACCCCCGACATGGGGCTCAAACTCACGACCCTGAGATCAGGTGTCCCATGCTCTACCCACTGAGCCAGCCAGGTGCCCCAACACTTTTTATTTTAATAGTTATTTTCACATATGTTAGCACATATAAGTAGCATGTCAAACATTTTTATGGTAATATAAGTAAAACTGTAAAGAAAGAACCAAAAGAGGCATACTAAGAGATAATAGGGCAGATGTACAGAGAGCAAAACTAAGCTGGTGGGGTTAGGTCTTAAGATGCCACGGCTACCCTAGGTACCCAGGTATCTCTTGCACATACAGTCATCATTTTTCAGGGTTTCTAAACGCTTTGAGTTCAGGCCTTTCCGTTTTCCTTTCGGTGTGCAGACAGATTGAGTTGGGACTTCCTGGGAAACGTGTGGAAGAACTCGTCCTCACTGGCTGACCTTGGGGTGTAACAAGAGACTGGGCATGTGGCCTCTGGGCCTTTGGGCTGGAGTGTTTCTCGGGCAGAAGCGCCATGGGGTTTGGTCATTTCGTGACCCCTCTGGCGCTGCTGAGAGCAAGAGACACAACTCCGGCTAGAGAAGGAACTTCCCTGCCTGGGCAGGGCCAGCCTGAAGGAGGCCCACCGCTGCCTGTTATTTCCAGGCCTTGGCTCAGCTCAGCACACACCCACCGATTGCACAAATGAGAAGGGAGAGTGCTAAATTGGCGCCCCAACTGCAGGCGGTGGTGGGTACTGGAGGTGATAGGGGCACCAACCCCGAGGAAATTGTTGCCAACGTGGGCTCCTGCACCAAAATGTACCCCCAGGCACCCCTTGTTGTGAAGAAGAGTTGCCGCCGGCCACAGACTTCCCCTGGGGCGCACCACCCACCGCAGGCGGCGCGGACTCCGCGTCCGGGATTAAGGGTCCCCCCAGGAAACTCTGCTTTCACACTGCTGTGCAATCTGTCTCCGGCATGCACGCCCAACCACTCGCCCTGAGCCGGGCCCGAAGCGTCCGAGGGACCTCGTGTGGGGGCCACAACCAGGCAGAGTGTGTCACCAGCTACCCACCACGACCGTATAACCGGCCTTCAGCCGCGGACGCCCAAGTCCGGTAGCCTGGGAAGCCGCAGCTGCCGGACAGACTTAGGCATAGCTTTGGGGCACCACACGTAGGGCAGGGAGCCCTGGGGAAGAGGTCCGCGCGCAACCCCGACCCCGACACCGGCCCCAGGGGCGGGACGCATCTCCGGGTCCTCTCTGCGCTTTGAACCTCCCCTCCCCTCTGTCCTATCGCAAATAACACCTTCACCGCAGAGCACCATGTGTCGTATTTGAACTCGGCTCTAAGGCAAGCCAGGCCCCTGTAGGCGCTTCTAGGAAGCGGGAGAGATTTCCCTGGGGGCTTGGGTGGGGATGGCGTGAGCTGACTTGATGTAAGACAACACCTATGGTGCCGGGATCATTCTAGGGGCTTCGCAGGTTCCTCTCCCCAAGAAAGCCTACATCCTTTGAATACCTTGCAGCAACTGGGCGGGGGGGGGGGGCGGTTAGAGTCGGAATGGAATACATTTGGAGAGAGCGGTGGAAAGACAGCTTTTGAGTTCCAGGCCGTCCTGGTCTCTAGACATTGGTGTAATTCGTATTTGGCCTCAGTTTCCTCATCCGTCAACTGGGAAGAAGGCCCACGTCCGGGGTGGGGGGTAGGACTGTAGAGAGTCGGAAAGCGCTGGTGCACGAGAGGTCAGTGCTCCCGGGGTCCCGCTTCCCGAAGGTTCGGGCTGCCGCGGGGCGCACGCACACCGCCCACGCGGCGCAGGGGCAGAAGAGACCGTGGGACCCGGCTCAGCGCCCCAGGCGAGCGTGCGAACGCGAGCTCGGAGACGCGCAAGGGCGGGGCCCGCGAGGGCCGGGAGACGCCCGTTCGGTGTGGGCCAACCAGCGCCCGTCTCTGAACCGCCAATGAGGACGCACCTTACAGCCAAGGCCGGATCGGGAGCGAGGCTGCGGCGAGTGCGGCGCTGACAGAGACGCGCGCGCCAGCCAGCTCGGACCCTGGGCCGCGGCCGCCATCACCGCCGCCCGCCCAGTCGCCCCTCAGCCGCTTCCCCTCGCCATGGAGGCGAGGCCGCCGCCGCCGCCGCGGAGCTCCGAGCCGCGGGCCGGGCGGCGGCCCTGAGGGCGTGTGGCGGGCCGAGACGCCGCCGCGGAGCCGCCGTCCTCGTTCCCAGCGGTCCCGCCCAGCGCCGGACTCGGTGAGTGCTCGCGACCGCCGCCGCCCCGGTGGGCTCCGCAAGGTGGGGGGGGGGGGGCGGGCGGCTCCCGGGAGCGGGTGGGAGGGGTCGCTGGCCGGAGCCCCAGGCCCTCTTTTCCGGGCAGAACCCATCAGGCGGCTCCAGTCCGACCCCGCGTCCTTGCGCTGTCCGTAGGGGGGTCCCCGGAAACGTGCCGGACAGGGCGCCGACCCCTCTCGACTGCCCGGGAACTTTGCGTGCGTCCTCCGGGGGCCAGGCCAGGGCGCTGCCATAGTTCATTCTGAAAGAAGAAACTTCCAACAGTGAGAACAGAATTTGCTCAGGTCCATTTAATGGGAAGAAAGAGGAAAACTCCTGGCATGAGAAAATTTGCTCTTGCGGAGACGAACTTTTCTTTCCTTTAACCAACACCCCCCCAGGCCCCTGGCCCAAGCGCCTCTCTTTTCCGCCCACTCCCAACTGTCGAGGCTGCTTAAGAAGGGAAATAGGGGCTCAGAGCCGCCCAGAATTCAAAATGAGCCAGTTGGGAATGCAGATCCCTTTCCTTTTTACTTTTGGTAAATAAAATAAAGAATATTGTTTTTTGGAAAATAGGTTCCTAATTGTATTTCCTGAAGATAAAAATAATAATGGCAGAGCTGAAGCTTTTTTGTTTTGTTTTGTTTTTGAGCTCGGTGATGATGTTTGTAAGATTGGAAAAGAGGAATGTTCAAAACCTCCTTGGGCGAGATGAATGTGTTCAGAAACCTTTACCTAGGGTAGGGATTCGTGCTCTAGAACCGGTCACATTTCCCAGGAGATGCCTTCATTGGCCACCTGCTTGCTCTTAAGGCAGCCTAGAACCAGAAGATGGTGGGCGAGGAGAGAACTGAGGGTGGAAGATGGGCGAACATCTTCCTGCCTGGCCACTCCTTCAAAAAACACAGATCTGATGCTGTCACTTGTTTACTTAAAAACTCCTCGCTCTCCCTTTTCCCGTGGGATGAATGAAGCCCAAAATGTCTTATCAAGTCATACAAGGCCCTGGACGATCTTGTCTCAATTTACTCTTAGCTTAATCCTTCGATTCTCCTTTCTCTCATCCCCAGCCATTCAGAGCTGCTTGACTGCCTCTTCACATGTTTGGATGCCTTTGCTTGTGTGATCCTTTTTCCTCCCCCACCCTTATCTGCCAAGCTCTACCTCTGTCTTTAAAGGCCTTCTGATTTGAGAAGCTTCTTGAGGCCAGGAGCTGTCTTGTTTACCTTTCCATCTCCCCTGCTAAGAGGATTCTTCCTCTCCATTGTCTTGTAGGTCCTATCCCGTCTCTTCCCCTGTATGTCTCTTCTCTGTTTACCAGGTACCCACTTGCTGAGAGAATCTTTTCCTGAGTGTTTCCTGAAGGCCTGCTTGGAGTCTTTGGCACATCTTGGACGTTTAATATCTCAGATTTCCCATCTCCCCGTGTCCATCTCACCCAGTCCCCATAAGTAGTCAGCGGGCAGGAGTCGGCAGGTCTCCTATCACGATGGTTTCCAATCTGCTTGACTGTCTCTGAAAGCCTCAAAGCCCCGAGGTCTCTCTTCACCTCTGCCTGCCCCAAGTGACCTGGCTAATATATGCACTTTAAGGCATGTGGGATCCAGGAGGTTGTTCCTGGGTACCTTGTAGCCACTTGTTTACCATCTGGCTGAAATTCAGAACCAGAAAAGCCAATCATCTGATTTAAGTAAAGGCGTTCATGTGCTTCTATTTGCCAGGCGAAGTGCTTGGAATACAACATAAAAGCATGGAAGTCAAATCTTTACCTTGTAGGAGCTCACAGTCTAATGCAGGACAGGTGGATACAAATACCTCAAGTGCCATGGGAATGTAATAATGATAATAACTATTGTCTTTTATTTGCCTTGTGAGAGACCGTGTAATAAATTCATTCCATGAATTATCTTATTTAATCCTTTGAACACCCAAGGCTTTTTCCTATTTGACAAGGGTGGAAACTGAGGCCATATAGGGGGCACATGAGGGAATAGTCAGGATTTGAATCTTGGCAGTCTAGTTCCACCACATCTGTCAGGCTGTATAGAGAGCATTCCTTTCCTGGGAGGGGGGCCTTTGGGTCACGGAGGATGCATATGAGTTTGTGTGTCGCAGACAGAATATAGGAAAGAAGGAGCAGCACGTCAGGGCTTGGAGGTGGAAGGAGTCCATTGTCCTTGGGGAACCGGGAGAAGTTAAAACAACTGGATTGGGTAGAGGGGAGAAGGGTGGGAGATGAGAGTAGGGTGAGCTTGCAGGGCTGTATGTGCTGTTTTCGAGTTTGGGCAGTGGAGAGCCACTGGAGGATTTTAAAGACAGAAACCTTGGGCTGACTAGGCTTTGGAAAAGTCATTTAGGGGCAGTGTGGGGCCAGGAGCTGATGCCCCTGCAATTTGGAGGCAATGCTGAGGCCCTGCAGAGGTGGAATCGTAGCCTCAGACTCAGAGGGAGGCCTTGAGAGGATCCTCAGTTTCAAGAAAAGATAAATATATGTGAGAAAACACTCCAGTAGGAAAGGGGGGGGGGGACAGAAAGAGAAAACACTCCAGCAGTATAAAAGGGAACATAGAGGAAAATAAGTCTCCCTCTTACTCTAAACTCTTCAGAGATGACTGGAGTTTCCAGTTTCAGTGGCCTTACATAGACACTGTTCCTTTATAAACATGAGTCTACCTATCCATATTCCTCGCCCCCCCCCCCCCCGTACATACCAGTCACACCTTTTTCCTTTTTAACATATTTAGGAAATCGTTCCATATTAGTAGATATAAAGCTGTTCATTCTTTCTGTTGACATTTTTTACTCTTTTCATTGTGTGGTTGCACCATAATTTGTAACTAGTCTTCAGGTTAAACCATATTTAAGTTTCCAGGTTTTTCTATTACAGTGTTATAATGGATGTTTTTGTACATAGTATTTTGTAAGGAGCTCATATGTAAAGTTACCTGAACAATATATTTCTAGAAGTGAAATTACTGGGTTAAAGGTTATATGTGCATTTAAAATTTTCAGACCTATAGCCAAATCACCGCCCTTTCAAGGTGTTTGTACTAAATCATTCTCCTCCCAAAAAATGTGAATGGGACTCAGTGGATCTTCATCAGAGTGTACATCAGGATCACCTGGGATGCTTTTTCGGCTATCATATGCCTACTTTTCTCTCACTAATCTTCTCCCATGTGATTTTAACTGATTTTTTTCAGTTTACAAAGGGAGACATTGAGGTTTAGAAGGATAAGTGACTTGTGTGACTTGTCAGTGTGGGTGGTGGTTGTTTTTTAAGCAGTTGATATTTGTATTTGTGCAGCACCTTTCATTGGAGGCACTCAGTTGATTTGTAAACATTGTTACATTATTTTTCTCCACCTTCATGTGGAAAAAGTGAGATGCAGGTGAAGTTTGAATTTGAGTTATAAGCAGGAAGCTGGCCAAATAGGGATCTTGTCTTTTTACTTCTAATGCAGTAACTAATAAATGTTCCCAAATACCAGAGCTGAAGAAATGTCTTTCTAGTGAGTCTGAGTACAACAAAAATAGCACTATATAACACTAACTTAATAAAACTGAACAGCAAACCCATAAATAACCCAACATTAAAATTTGTTTTATTTTTACTTATTTATTTTGTAGAGATTTATTTATTTTAGAGAAAGAGAGAATGCAAGCGCATGAGCCAGAGGGGCAGAGGGAGTGGGAGAGAGAATCTCAAGCACACGCCATGCTGAGTGTGGAGCATAACGTGGGGCTTGATCTCCATGACCCTGAGATCATGACCTGAGCCAAAACCAAGAGTCAGACGCTTAACCAACGGAGCCACCCAGGTGCCCCAGAATTTGTTTTACTATATTCTCTATAGTAATATAGAGACACCTGGCTGGCTCAGTCAGTAAAGCATGCAACTCTTGATCTTGGGGTCATGAGTTCATGTACCACATTGGGTGTAGAGTTTACTTAAAAAAAGAAATATGTGGGGCTCCTGGGTGGCTCAGTTGTTAAGCGTCTGCCTTCAGCTCAGGTCATGATCCCAGGGTCCTGGGATCGAGCCCCGCATTGGGCTCCCTGGTCTGCGGGAAGCCTGCTTCTCCGTCTCCCACTCCCCCTGCTTGTGTTCCCTCTCTTGCTGTGTCTCTGTCTCTCTCAAATAAATAAATAAAATCTTAAAAAAAATACGTATATATAGTCTCTATAGAAAGGAGAATTTACTAATGGAAAACTCTATTTGCTTTTTTTTTGTTTAAATTCCAGTTGACAGTTTCAGGTGTACAGTATAGTGATTTAGCACTTCCATACGTCACTTGGTGCTCCTCACGACAAGTGGACTCCTTAATCCCCATCACCTATTTAGCCTGTCCCCCTGCCCAAACCATATTTATTTATTTTTAAGTAGGCTCCACTCCCAAGGTGGGGCTTGAACTTAGAGACCTTGCGATTGGGAGTCACATATTCTACTGACTGAGCCAGCCAGGTGCCCCTGTATTTACTTTAAATTCACATCCATTTGTGTCAGTATACAGGCATAGCTTTTTTTTTTTGTATTTATAATCAGTACATACAGAATATGATTGTCGTATTGAATAGCGTAAAATATTTTTTTAAAAGATTTTCTTCATTTATTTGACGGAGAGAGACACAGCGAGAGAGGGAACACAAGCAGGGGGAGTGGGAGAAGCAGGCTTCCCCCGGAGCAGGGAGCCCGATGCGGGGCTCGATCCCAGGACCCTGGGATCACGACCTGAGCCGAAGGCAGACGCTTAACGACCTAGCCACCCAGGCGCCCCTAGCATAAAATATTTTATATTTACTCATTTATGTATCTAATTTAAATCACAGAATAGTAACTGTGCATTGGTAACTAATTTGTACAGTCCTTTAAGTTTTTTCCTTTTTACTATTATACTTTTTTCTTTTTTTTTTTTTTAAAGATTTTATTTATTTGAGAGAGAGAATGAGAGAGAGAGAGAGCATGAGAGGGGAGAGGGTCAGAGGGAGAAGCAGACTCCCTGCCGAGCAGGGAGCCCGATGCGGGACTCGATCCCAGGACTCCAGGATCATGACCTAAGCCGAAGGCAGTCGCTAAACCAACTGAGCCAGCCAGGCGCCCCTATACTTTTTTCTTAAGATTTATTTATTTGAGAGTTAGTAGGCATGTACTGGCATGAGAAGGGAGGGGGGAAGGGGTAGAGGGAGAGAGAGAATCTTAAGCAGCCTCCATGCCCAGCATGTGAGCCTAACCCAGGGCTTGATCCCGCGACCCATGAGATCATGACCTGAGCTGAAACCAAGAGTCAGGCACTTGACTGACTGTGCCACCCAGGCGTGTGTCTGTCCCCGCCAAATACTGCGTCAGTCTCACATGCTGGGCGTGGAGGCTGCTTAAGATTCTCTCTCCCTCTGCACAACCCCCCACCCCACCCTCTGCCTTAAGAAAATAACTAAATAAAAAAAGAACTAAAAAAAAAAAATTATTTTTAAGTAATCTCTACACCCACCGTGGGACTCGAACTCACAACCCTGAGATGAAGAGTTGCATACTCTACTTACTGAGCCATCTAGGTGCCCCATAAATGGTACTTTTGAGCATCCTTGCTCAGATACATCTTTTGGATTATTTTCTTGGACTCTTGCCCCTAAAATGGGTTCGCTGAGGTTACAGTTCCAGTGCGAAATTGCTATCTGGAAAGGTTGAACTAAGCTATAACACCATCAACAATTTATGTGGCCCTGTTTCCTAACAGTCCAGCCAGTACTATTACAAACACAACCTAATATTTTATTTTATTAATTCAACCGAAATATAATGGTACTTTGAATTAGGTTTAATTTATAGTATCCAAGAGTTATGTATCTAAAGGAAACTTGTTTTTGATGAAAGACATGGTTAATAGGTCAGAAATGTGGAAATTTAGGATAAGATCATATTGATACGAAATGTAAGACTGTAGATGTTCAACTGAAAATAGTAGACATTGTGCCAGGAGCTGGAGATATCCCAGAGTAACATGGATGTCATGTCTTTCCTTTCCCACTTGTGGGCTAATGCCAGAAAGGTTCGATGTTAGACAATACTTATGAAGTCCCTGAGCTGGGAAGGGGTTTGGTACCTTAGGGCATTGCTTCTCTAACTTAATGTTCACATGAACCATCTGGAGACCTTGTTAAAATGCCAAGTTCTGATTCAGTATGTCTGGGGTGGGACTTAGGAGTCTGCATTACTAACCAGCTCCCTGGTGAGGCAGATGCTGCTGGTGGGTGGATCACATTTGGAGTAACAAGGCCTACTTGAGACCTTGGTGAGTAAGAGGGGTAGTTCTCCGCACTGGCTGCACTTTAGATTTACCTGGGGAACTTAAAAAATCAGGGTTGCAAATACCCCACCTCCAGGTATTTTGATTTAATTGGTCTAAGGTGGGACCTGCGAATGTATAAATATTTTTAAGTCCCCAGGTGTTTCCCATATGCGTCCAGGGTTGAGAACCACTGGACTAGAGAGAGGCAGGAGCCAGAGTTGAGGGCCCTGTGTAAGATGCAAGGATTTTGGACTTTATCCTGAAGGTAGAGCTAAGTCATTATAGGATGATAAGGAGGAGAGTGAATTGATCTGATTTGCAGTTGTAAAAAGTTTACTGTGCCTGCAATCTAGAGCGGTAGTTTTCAAAGTGAGGTAGATAAGATGACTCACTGGGATGCTGGGGGAAATTTTAGAGCTTTTTATTTATCAAAAAAAAAAGGTAAAACATTAAATTTAGGAATTGGGTCTGTAAGTCTGTGTTACTGTGAACTTTGGGTGTCCTGAAGGAAGAGAAGGGCGTTCTGCAGTGAGCAAGCACAGCCCTAATACATTTCCTTTCAGTGTATTGCAACATTGGTAACAGTTTATATCACCTAGTTTGTTGTTGTTTATTTCATTAAACCTTCACAGAATGGACAAGTGGCTTAAAACAATTTCTGCAAAGAAGCCAGTGATTGAAGAAATGCAAGTGGAAACAAACAATGGCAGAGCTGACCCTTGTTCAACTCCTATTATAAACTGTCACTGAGCTATTAAATCAGTTTAAATAAGTCAGCTTTTATTACATTAGAAAGTATCAGGAAGCCTGTTTGAAACATGCATTTACGTCCTCTGTCATTAATAGGAATCTTATTTTAAGAGTGTGTAGAACCTTGTGATACAAAATAATAAAATACAAGGCTGTCATTAGTACCAGGACATTTGAAAACTAAGCATATGGAGCATCAAGAGGACCTCAGCATTTTTCTCTTTCCAGTAATGTTTAAAGTCATAGGCTATTCAATCAGATGCTATACACAATTTTACTAACCTAGTGATTAAAGTATATACTTTGAGGTTTCTTGTTTTTTTTTTAAGATTTTATTTATTTATTTGACAGAATGACACAGAGAAGGAACACAAGCAGGGGGAGAGGGAGAGGGAGAAGCAGGCTTCCCACGGAGCAGGGAGCCCCATGTGGGGCTCGATCACAGGACCCTGGGATCATGACCTGAGCTGAAGGCAGAGGCTTAACTGACTGAGCCACCCAGGTGCCCTGAGGTTTCTTGTTCTTATGAAAGACAAAAAGGCACATACCATTGACGGGTTCTTCCTGTTGCACCCCACCCCCTAAAAGGCTTGCTTTAAAAAAAGGCTGCAAAACAATATGTCAAGAAGCCAAAATGCATTCCTTTTTCAGCAGATACTCTTGCCTGAGGAATAGAAAATGTTGCTGAAGATTTGAACAATAATGGGACAAATTTTGCAGTGTGGGAGGTTTGCTATATATGTAGTTATAAAAGTATAGAAGCTTCTATCATGTCTTAGTATTTGCCAAATTTTCTTTTAATAACTAAATCCCCCCAAAATCACATCTTTTGTGAGCTACTGGAAGAAGGTTGTACTGGAGAAGATACATTCTTAATAGTAAATGACTGCCTCAATAACATTGCTTTGTGGAATAATTGTCTAAATGTGAACTACAGACAGACAGTTGCTTTGACTGAATAAAAGGATGAAATTCATTCACTGCCACTTAATGGATTATTGAGGCAGATTATCATATGTTGGCTGTCTTGTAGTAAAGTAAAATTGATGTTATACATTTTTCTTTTATAAAAAATTTGACTTTTTCTGTGTGTGCTACTTGGCAAATATTATTTGAAAAATTAATATCCCTAATCTGTCTCTTCAAGTGAAGTTATTTTAACAGTGACTGAAAAGTAACTGCTTTTTTTCTTATAAAGAAATATGCTGTGCAGTAGTCTTTTCCTAGTAATTAAAAAATACCTTTATTGAAATATAATTTACATACCATAAATTCACCATTTAGGGGTGCCTGGGTGGCTCCGTTGGTTAAGTGACTCTTGGTTTTGGCTCAGGTCATGACCTCAGGGTCATGAGATTGTGGCCCCCCCCCAACTTGTGTGAGTGCACTCGCTCACTCTGTCTCTTCTCAGATGAATAAATCTTAAATAAATTCACTCTTTTAAAATGTACAGTTCAGTGGTTTTTAGTATATTCTTGAAGTTGTGCAATCATCACCACCATCTAATTTCAGAACATTTTCATTATCCCAAGAAGAAATTCACCCATTAGCTTCACTTCCCATTCAGCCCTCTCCCTAGCTTCTAGCGATCAGTTATCTTTCTGTCTATGGATGTGCCTATTCTGGACATGTCATATAAATGGAATCCTTCAATATGTGGCTTTTACTTAGCATAATGTTTTTGGGGTTCACCCGTGTTGTGGCATGTATCAGTACTTCATTGCTTTTTGTAGCTTAATAATATAATGTTCCATTGTATGAATGTACCAATTTTGTTACCCATTAATCAGTTAATGAACATTTGGGTTGTTTCCACCTTTTGCCTGTTATGAATAGTGCTGTCATGAACATGTACAAGTTCCTTTGTGGATGGACATATGTTTCCGTTTCTCTTGGGTATATACCTAGGTGTGGTACCTAGGAGGGTTGAATGGTAATAACTGTTTAATTTGTAGAGGAGCTGCCAAACTGTTTTCTAAAGCACCTGCATCGTTTTACAGTTCCCAACAGCAATGCACAAAAGTTCCAGTTTCTCCATATCATCAGCATACTTGTCACTCTTTTTTTTTTTTTTAAGTAGGCTTCACGCCCAGTGTGGGGTTGGAACTCACAACCCCAAGATCAAGAGGCAAAAAGCACTCTCCACCTGTGAGCCAACCAAGCTCCCCCTCTGTCTTTTTCATTATAGCTGTGGTAGTGGGTGTGAAGTGGTATCTCATTGTGGCTTTGATTTGCATTTCCCTGATGACTCATGATCTCATTGTTATTTTGTTACACCTATAAAAACTCTCATAATTTTACACACGAAAAACTTGGAAACATAAATTTGTTACCTGATAAAAATCTCCAGATGTATTTCTAAAAAAAATTCCAAGTGATCTAATGAAATAAAGTACCTAGACATTGATCATCAGTGGTTGCTAAAGCCATTAGGGAAGTCTATAATAATAGAAGGATCAGACTAACAATCTTCTGATCAATCATGTTATCTCCAAAGTGGATGCAGCCAAACCTTATATTCCTTTAGTGTGGTACAATAGGAAAAAATATAACACCATTCATGAAATACTCTCTCCCCTACAAAATCAAACCTGACTCTTAATTTAACCTCTAGATCTAACTATGAGTTTACAGAATGTAATTAGAAAATCATAATGTGAGAAATTCTACAGAAGAACAAACCCAGTTACTTCAAAATAAGTGCACAAAAAATGGAGGAATTATTACAGATTAGAAAAGAGTAGAGACCTATTCACTCAATGTAATTAATGTGTAGACCTTGTTTAGATCCTGTTTCATACAAACCAACTGTAAAGAGATACTTATGAGAGGCGCCTGGCTGGCTCAGTCGGAAGAGTATCTGAATCTTGATCTTGGGGTCATGAGTTTGAGCCCCCTGTGGGGTGTAGAAATTACTTAAATAAATCTTTTTAAAAAAAGACATATATTTTTAAAGATTTTATTTATTTATTTGTCAGAGAGAAAGAGCGAGCGAGCACAAGGAGGGGTGCAGCAGGCAGAAGGAGAAGCTGGCTCTCCACTGAGCAAGGAGCTTGATATGGAACTCAATCCCAGGACCCAGGGATCATGACCTGGGCCGAAAGCAGACACTTAATCTACTGAGCCACCCAGGCGTCCCTTAAAAAAAAAAAAAAAAACATGAAACCATTGCGAATAATTTGAATATCATCTGTATATTAGGTGATTTTTTTAAAAAAAATTTTATTTATTTGACAGAGAATGACGCAGTGAGAGAAGGAACACAAGCAGGGGGAGTGGGAGAGGGAGAAGCAGGCTTCCCGTGGAGTAGGGAGCCCCATGTGGGGCTCGATCCCAGGACCCTGGGATCATGACCTGAGCCGAAGGCAGACGCTTAATGACTGAGCCACCCAGGCACCCTGTTAGGTGATTATTAAACAACCACTTTAAAGTATGATTATATTAAAAGGAAAGATTCCTTTCTCTTAGAGATAAGTACTGAAGTATTTCTCTCTCTGAAAAAAAAATTCATTGTGTTTAGACGTTTATAGATACTTTATCATATATTGAGTTACTGAAGCTGGTTAATAGGCATAAAAGAGTTTATTATAGAGTTTGCACTTCTGTGTATGTTTCAAATTTTCCATAGTAAAAAGTTAAAATACTCCAAGTGAATAGTTTTAGTGGGTTTCAGATTCATTTGTTAGAAATAAATGTAATGTGTTGTTTAGTTTTCAAAAGTAATTAATTACATCAGGGAAGATGGACATTTGCCAGTCAGATTTTTTTTTTTAAAGATTTTTTATTTATTTATTTGAGAGAGAGAGAATGAGAGATAGAGAGCACGAGAGGTAAGAGGGTCAGAGGGAGAAGCAGCTCCGTCAAGCAGGGAGCCCGATGTGGGACTCAATCCCGGGACTCCAGGATTATGACCTGAGCCGAAGGCAGTCGCTTAACCAACTGAGCCACCCAGGCGCCCTTGCCAGTCAGATTTAAAGGAAAATGTTTGGGGTTGGATATGGTTGGATATCCATATCCATAATGGTTGGGGTTGGAAAATCCCATAAATACCGCGATTTAGTAAGCACTGCCATAGCATTCCTTCCTTTTGGTCCCATGTTTCTTTTTGACTATGCTAGCCATTAAAACCAAGTATTTTGACTATGATAGCCATTAAAACCAACTTTTAGATTGCTCTGTTACAAAGTACTAGAATGAGGTTTTTCAAGCATAGAGAGATGGTCACACTAATATTTTAAAAATAAGTTTAATATTAATATATTAGTGATAACAGTAGTTTTTATACTTACCATATACTTAACCTATATGAAAACCATAATTGTGATCATTATTTTGTTACTTTTGAAAATGAATGTTTTGTAGCATTCACATGTATTAGTACCTTTGTCATATTTATAGGTGAACAGTTGTTGGGGTTGTGCACGTGGATTGATTGGCTGTTTTGTAGTCAAAACAGGTTTGTCATTACTGTGGAGAATGAACTGGACAGGGCATAGAGACTAATTTGGTGATTGTTAGAGCATATTTGGCCAGGAATGGTGGTGGTCTGGACTGGTTTGGGGTCGGGAGAGTGGGGATGGAGATAGGTGGTTAAGTATTTTTTTTTTTTTTTAGAGATTTATTTATTTATTTTAGAGAGAGAATCTCAAGGAGAGTCCATGAACTTGAAACTTGATGCAGGGCTCAGTTTCATGACCCTGAGATCATGACCCAAGCCAAAATCAAGAGTCAGACACTTAACCGACTGCATCACCCAGGCAGCCCAGGTGGATAAGTATGATTTAAGCATTAGAAATGTTAATAGGGTTCCAGAACCCAGGCTTTTTAGGACCGATGATTGTTAATGAACTGAGCTGCTGTGTGTGGGAAGAACTTGAAACTTGGTAGCTCTGAATTGGTGCAGGGAGTTCTCAAACATTGATTGACAAGTAGCTTAACCAGCAATTAGCTTTCAAACATTGGTTGACCGGTGGCCTAATATAATACTGTAAATATTAAATACATTAATACTGCCTGTTAATAAAGAGAATGTCTTCCATTGATGTACCAGCAGTACTGTTACCAGAGCAATGTGGAATAGTTTCAGGACTTCAACTGTTCTAAAAGGAACTGGGGGAGGGTTGCAGAGCTTTTATAGGGATGTTTCTGTTCTCCTGATGGTCCTTTCCATGTTTCCAGTGATGTGAATGCTCTACCCACCTTTCAGGCAGTGAGGCCAGTCCCTGATTCACTGCCTCTCTCTGCTTTCTCTGTGAGACCACTGCTTTCCAGTGCTCCTTACTGCCTGCCTCAACCTGCTTATATATTAACAGGAGCTAAATTCACAGTGACTTCCAGCTGGTGTTTCTCTCTTTTCTCAGTCTGGGGTGCTAGCCTGTCCAGGGTTTTGCTACGAGTTGATAGAAGTCATAGAAGATTCTTTTTCTTCTTGTAGTTCATACCCAGTTAGCAATAGTGCTGTTGGCAGCAGTTGTGAACCTCTAAGGCAGTGATTCTCAATAGTGGCTGTCTATGGTGGAGAGGAGGGAAGTCTGAAAAAGCATTTTTTTTAAAAAGAAAAAAAGTTGGTTTTATATTTTTTAGTTAGTGTTTGTATTTTTAAATTTGGCTTCATTTAAAATCATGTATCATGCATTTGAATAATACATGTACATGTTAAAATATTCCAATACCTATTGTGTACTAAAAATATACAATAAAAGGTAATTCTCCCCCATCTTCTAAGTTCCCCTTTCCAGGGGGCATCCCCAAGTACTAGGAAACTTGTGAAACCTTCCAGAAATAAGACACACCCATACAATGTGTTTCTTTTCTAAGATTTATTTATTTTATTTTTTTAAAAGATTTTATTTATTTGAGAGATAGAGAGCACGAGAGGGAAGAGAGTCAGAGGGAGAAGCCGACTCCCCGCTGAGCAGGGAGCCCGATGTGGGACTCGATGCCGCTGCTCCAGGATCATGACCTGAGCCGAAGGCAGTCGCTTAACCAACTGAGCCACCCAGGCGCTCCAAGATTTATTTTAGAGAATGCGTGTGCCAGCGTGGGGGTGAGGAGGCAGAGGGGGAGAGAGAATCCTTAAGCAGACTCCCCACTGATCATGGAGCTTGACACCGGATTTGATCCCAGGACCTAGAGATCGTGACCTGAGCCCAAATCAAGAGTTAGTCACTCAACCATCTGAGCCACCCAGGTGCCCTCCCCTCCCCTTTTTTAAAGATTTTATTCTTTGAGAGAGAGGAGTACATGAGCAAGGGGAAGGACAGAGGGAGAGGGAGGGGGACAGAATCTTTTTTTTTTTTTTAATAGATTTTATTTATTTATTTGCCGGAGAGAGCACAAGCAGGGGGAGCGGCAGGCCGAGGGAGAAGCAGACTCCCCACTGAGCAAGGAGCCTGACACAGGACTCCATCCCAGGACCCTGGGATCATGACCTGAGCCAAAGGCAGGTGCGCAACCAACTGAGCCACCCAGGCGTCTCAGGGGAAAAGAATCTTAAGCAGACTCCACACTGAGTGACAAACTGTCTTGGGGCCTGATCTCGTGACCCTGAGATCATGACCTGAGCTGAAACCGAGTCCAGTGCTTAACTGACTGAGCCATCCAGGTGCCCCCCCTTACAGTATTTGTTAAGTTTGACATTTCAGCTAACATTAAAGGAGGGTATGAGCATTTTATATTTATGAAAAAGGGTGTTATAGCAGATTGGGATGTGCTGTTCTTACCTTTGGGTAAGGGGTGGTGGGGGTTATGTGGAGTTCAGTTGTTTCTCCAGTGTTAGTGGGAGAGATTGCTTAAATAATATTTATTCAGTTGCACTTAGTTTTCAAAGGTTCTGTTTTGAAGGCTATTGTAGAACAAGTAGTGGTTAACAGCAGCTCACTTTTCTGTTTTTTAACATCTGAGTGGGGCTTTTGTGCACAGAAAGGACTACTTAAAATTACTTGGGTTTAGGGGTGCCTGGGTGGTTCAGTCGTTGGGCGTCTGCCTTCGGCTCGGGTCGTGATCCCGGGGTCCTGGGATCGAGCCCCGCATCGGGCTCCCTGCTCAGCAGGGAGCCTGCTTCTCCCTCTCCCACTCCCGTTGCTTGTGTTCCCTCTCTCGCTGTGTCTCTCTCCATCAGATAAATAAAAATAAAATAAAATAAATTACTTGGGTTTAAATTAGTATTCAACTTATTTAAGTGCCAAATTAAAAATGTAGTTTTCCTTTAGTCTTGTTATTGTACTTATAAACATTATAATTTTTTAAGAAGATTTTATTGAGAGGGAGGGAGGGCATGAACAGGGGGAGGGGCAGAGGGAGAAGGACAAGCAAACTCCCGACTGAGCTGGGAGCCTGATGCCAGGCTCCATTCCAGGACCCCGAGATCATGCCCTGAGCTGAAGTCAGACGCTTAACCTACTGAGCCACCCAGGCGCACCATAAGCATTGTAGTATTTGTATAGAAATAAGAGCAATAACTTGTACTATTTAATTAATGCTAATTCAAGTTTAACAGATTAAATTCCTCTGTATTCCTTTGTTAGTAAATTAAATTTCCTTAGATGTTGAAAGTACATTTATACTCAAGCACAACTAGTCCTTGATAGTTCAGAGTTACCATCTTAACGAGCAGAATCTCCTTAAACACTTGAGCAATACTGAGAAATTAAACTTACAAATTTGGTAATGCAGACTCTCTTAAGACTTCCAGTGCTTTTCATTAGCTGAATCTGAATTACCCACATGTAAAAACCACATATCCTAACTTAACCAAAAGTATCAGTACTGTGTGTGTTTGATACAGCTCTTCTTGTTGTTCATATCTTTTTCTTCCAGAGTTGTAATGTCATTTACCCAATAAAGGAGGAAATAGGAAAATGTAGAAGGGATGGGAGAGGGAAGAGAGAGGGAAAAGACTGTGTTATTATATAATGTTATTAACTGTACATTTACTCTCCGAACTATCTTTCCAGAAGTTCTGTGACACAGTGTCCTGGTTTTTCTCTACCTCTGTGGCCACTCCTCAGTTCTCTTAGGCCCTTCTTCTCTGATCACTTTTGGACTTACCAAATATTTCCATCCTCAGCCCTCTTGTGTTTCATCCTACATAATCTTCCTGGAGGCACATGCCTGTGCCCATGGTTTCAGCTTCCAGCTCCTTGCTAATTAGGAGAATATTTGTCCTCAGCACAGACTGGATGATAGCCAACAACCTACTACTGGTCATCTCTATTGGGCTGTTTCCTAGGCACCAACAGGCTCAGAATTGCCCTCATCTTCTTTTAAATGTGTTATTTTTATATTCTCTATTTTGATGAGTTGTACAACCTAGTAACTCAGACCAGAAACTTGGATGATGATGTTCATCCGGTTAGTGATGCATTCCTGTTTTACCTTCAATATTTCTCAAATTTGCCTAATTTCTTCCATCCCTCCTGTCCCTGAGTTCAGGTTTTTTCTCACTTAGATGACTGCTGCAGGTTCCCTAGATGTCTACTCATCTTGTCTTCCTTGTTCCAGGTCATTTATCACATTGCTACTTTTTTGACTTCCTTATCTAATCACAGCACTCTCCAGTTTAAAATCCTCTGGGTAAAATCCAGATGCCTTATCAGACCAAACTTTTGTAGTCCAACCCCTCTTAGCCTTTTAATCTTACCTTTCTCCTGTGCCCACTGTGCTATACTCCTTCTCATCCTCTGCCTTCGGTTGGACTAACCATCTCCCACTTTTATTAAACTCTTTATATAAGGATCACCTGCTCCAGTGAGCATTATTTTACAGACTGCCCGACTCTGATGTATGTATAAATCCTATGCTTATTTCTGTCAAGTCACTTACCATGTTATGTGATAATCTATACATTTATATTGTATAATCACATATTAGCACATGCAGGTTAATGTTCTTAGAACGATGTTGGTGGTTCAAAATGTGTAGTAATATGTAATTTTGCTGAGGCACAAGTTCATATTTACTTGCACCTTGAGTTTGGCAGCAAGTGAGTTCACTTAGCTCTTCAATGAGCCTAAACTTGCTCAGCATCTAAAGCTGTCTTTTTATTATTTCCTGCTTTTTCCTGTTCATCTTTTCGTTTTGTAGGTATTATTTTTTTATTCCAGAACTGGAAAATAGTTTTAAACAAGAAGCTTTAAACCCCCATTATGCCCTTAAAACTCAGAAGGTTTTTGAGGTGCCTTTTTTTTTTTTTCCTCCTCCCATCCCTGTTATCATTGGCATTTAGTCAGGGGATGCAAACTCAAATATGTTTTTGGAGGCCAGGTAGGCAATGTGTGTGAGAGAAGTAGATAAACTGGGTCCTATACCACACTGGAGGTTCCATGGCCTATCTAAAACAGTTCACATTCAATTCTTTTTTTTAATACACTGTGCTACTAGTTTGTGACTGTCACTCTAACTGCCAAAGAGTGTACATATGATTCGGTTTATCTTTCTCCTTGAAATTGAATTCATTAAACAAAAACTTTACCAACCATACCATTACTTATTCTTCTAGGCCCAGCTGGTGTATCACCTACTTAGTGAAGTTTCCTGAATTCACCCAGAGATCATATTTTTCTTCTTTTAGGATTGACATAACAACTGTAATTTTTTTTTTTTTAAGATTTTATTTATTTGTTTGACGGAGAACACAGAGGGAGAGTGAGAGGGAGAAGCCAACTTCTTGCCGAGCAGGGAGCCCAATGCGGGGCTTGATCCCAGGAGTCTGGGATCACAACCTGAGCTGAAGGCAGATGCCTACCTAACCTACTGAGCCATCCAGGCACCCCACAACTGTACTGTTGATCACAGTATATTTTAATTACTTGTTTTCATGTCTAATTTCCTGGTAGTTTATTGAGGACAATTATTTATTGATGAGCATGTCATTTCTTTTTTAAAAATTAAAAAAAATTTTTTTTTTTTATCATTTGAGAGAGAGAGCCAGTGAGAGTGAGAACATGAGCAGGAGGGAGGGTCGGAGGGAGAGGGAGAAAGTGCTAGGCAACAGGTATTGATTAAAACCAAAATACGGAGGTCAAGAATATAATATTTTTTTCTTTTAATGATTTGTAGGGCTGTGTGTCTACACTAAATATCAGCTTTGTTTCTTGGAAATTACCAAGAATATTAGTGATGATGTATCTGTATTGTTGGATTTGATGTGGATAAATCTGTGTTTGTACAGATGGTGACTAAACAACTTACAAATAAACAGTGTTTTGTCCCTCTGAGAAAAGATCCATTGCAAGGGGAACTTCCTGCTTCCACTTTCGTATGGTTAAGAGAGATTAAACACCTGATGATTATGGAAAATGTGAAGGAATATGAGTACCCTTGGATGAAGAGGGACTTGGAATTGGCAGACCTCAGCTGTATTTCTGGCAATACTAATTAGCCATCTCTCTTTACGTAAGTCTCTCTGGGTCACAGTTTCTTCATCTGAAAAGTGATAAGGAACTTGACGGTTTAAGATCCTTCTATCTCTAAATTACTTAATTCTAAAACACTGTAATTTCTAAAATATTATGGCCAGGGAAGGAAGTTTTTTTTTTAAGATTTTATTTATTTATTTGACAGTGAGAGAGGGAACACAGGCAGGGGGAGTGGGAGAGGGAGAAGCAGGCTTCCCACTGAGCAGGGAGCCTGATGTGGGGCTCCATCCCAGGACCCTGAGATCATGACCTGAGCCGAAATCAAGAGTCAACTGCTTAACCAACTGAACCACCCAGGTGTCCCCTGAGCAGTCATTTAAAGAAGACTGTGGATTGAGCTCTCAAGTTAAAGTAGTCAGGGCTACTTAATTAAATAAATAGGCAAACAGAGAACAAAATATTCCGTTAAAAAAAATCACTACTGTAGGGTTTCTTGAATTTGAGAGATATAAATCCCTTTCAAAAGGAAAACAAGCCTTTTTTTTTTTTTAAGATTTTATTTATTTATTAGAGAGAGGGAGAGCACAGAGGGAGAAGCAGACTCCCCACTGAGCAGAGAGCCCAGTGGGGGAATCCAAGAGATTCACTGGGCTTACATGCTATAAACCATCATCAGTAGTGAAAAACAACCTTTCCTTGGCACTAAGGTTTGTGGTATTTTCCTCTTAAAAGGGGCATTGCGTGATATGGTGGAGGATGTTTCCAGTAATACCTCTGCAGTCATACTGTAGTGCAGTATCTCAAATGGGGGTCCTTGGATATATTTTGGAGAGAAAGTTTTTTAAGTTTCAGTAATCTGAAATATAAGTGTATAATGATTACTTACCTTGTATCTGAGTATTGCCACACAATGTCAGTGCTTATGTTTGTTTGTATTTTTAAGATCATTGGTTATATACTTCTTAATTTGTAAGTAAGTAGTTTGTGGGACCAGTGGAAGGACAAGTTGTGCTGGGCACATAGGGCAACTTTATTGCAGTTGTTTGAGAAAGTGATGGAATTGATAGCATATGGCATGTTTAGGCATGCCAAGCTAAAAAAAACCTGTTATACCATATCCATGTTGTGAATGGTGATTTAATTTCAGAGTTAAATCTGTTGTTATCTATTAATGATTAATTTGAATTTCATTAGTTTATTTTTTATATTAAATTTGTAAATTTGTTTCAGTTATGTATCTTAGCTTTATGTTTATATTCATTAATTTAAAAATTTAACTTGCATCGGAGGTGTATTAAGAATTTTGTTTTCCGGGGCGCCTGGGTGGCTCAGTTGTTAAGCGTCTGCCTTCGGCTCAGGTCATGATCCTGGGATCCTGGGATCGAGCCCTATGTTGGGCTCTCTGCCCGGTGGGAAGCCTGCTTCTCCCTCTCCCACTCCCCCTGCTTGTGTTTCCTCTCTTGCTGTGTCTCTCTCTGTCAGATAAATAAAATCTTAAAAAAAAAAAGGAATTTTGTTTTCCAGGGTGCCTGGGGGGCTCAGTTGGTTAAGTATCTGCCTTCCACTCATGTCATGATCTGAGGGTCCTGGGATCGAGCCCCACACTGGGCTCTCTGCTCAGTGGGGAGTCTGCTTCTCCCTCTGTGCTCTCCCTCTCTCAAATAAATAGATAAAATCTTAAAAAAAAAAAAAAGACTTGTTTTCCTTTTGAAAGGGATTTCTATCTCTTAAATTCAAGAAACTCTACAGTAGTGGTTTTTTTTAACGGAATATTTTGTTCTGTTTGCCTTTTTATTTATTTAAGATTTTATTTATTTATTTATTTGACAAGAGAGAGCACAAGCAGGGGGGCGTGTCAGGCAGAGGGAGAGGGAGAAGCAGGCTCCCCGCTGAGCAAGGAGCCTGATACTGGACTCAGTCCCAGGACCCTGGGATCATGACCTGAGCTGAAGGCAGACCCTCAACCGACTGAGCCACCCAGTAGTGATTTTGTTATAGGTCTTGCTATACCTTTGCTCATTCTAACCAGAGTCCACAAATGCCCAAATTAAAGGCAGTTTTCTGTGCATCATTTCTCATTATTGACTTTTATTGAATTAGAAAAAGAAACTTTGAAATCATGAGTACAATTGCTTATTAATGGCAAATTCAACCTACTTTGAAAATAAAAGACTCTAAAGACAACACAACACTGCTGGGGCGCCTCGGTGGCTCATTCGATTAAGCATCTGACTTCAGCTCAAGTCATGATCTCAGAGTCCTGGGATCAAGCCCCACATCGGGCTCTCTGCTCAACAGGGAGTCTGCTTCTTCCTCTCCCTCTGTGCCCTCTCTCTTGCTCTCTCTCTCACTCTCTCTCAAGCAAATAAGTTAAAAAAAAAAATCTTAAAAACTTCAATAAAAAAAAGTAAAGACAACACTGCCTTGAATAGGTGGTGACTCTGTCTTGACATGGAGCAACTGTGGGCCTGACTGAGGTAGTTACCAGAAAGAGGTCAACTGTACCCACCTACAAATGAAAAGATAGACCAGACCCCAAACTTCTCTACAGTTGAAGAGAGGATGATTTGAATGAGTTTAGTCTGCAAAAATGTTAAAGATGAAGTACCCAGTTATTGTTAGTAAGTATAGTTATGGTATTACATCTTAACTGTGAAATGCTTAATTTCAAACAGCACGGTTTTCTGGTGAGTCTAACAAGACAACTCTTTTGGAAAAGGTAACTCTAGAAAACAGAATTCTGCTATTTAAAGAAATTGGTGCATATTAACTTCCTGCCCCAAATTATGATTTTGATTTTAAAGTTGTTGATCTTAAACCATTTTTTCTAATAGTAGCTTAGAAGACCTGTTTTTCTGTTGAGGTCATTGTTCTTGACATCAAAACAATATTAGCACAGAGAAGATTTCTTTTTTTGTCTTTTACATTTCAAATAATTGTGATAGAATTTTAAAAGACGGGTGCAAGGTTTTATATTCCATGCAGTGTTACCTAATCTGGTAGTCTGTTGAATCCAACCCTGTGATTCTTAGGGTGGTTTGGCTGTAGATACCATATATCAGATTAAGGAAGTTCCATTCCTTTTCTGCAAAGAGTTTTTTATGAATGGTTGTTGGATTATATCCCATGCTTTTTCTGCATTTATTGATATTCATATGATTTTTCTTTTATTGTCAATTTGAGTTACCTTAATCAGTTTTTTAGGAGTAAACACTTTTTTTTAATGTTCATTGTTTTATCTAATTTTTGCTTTTTTTTAAAGATTTTATTTATTTATTTGACAGAGTGAGAGAGCACAAGCAGGGGGAGCAGTAGAAGGAGAGGGGGAAGCAGCCTGATGTAGGGCACGATCCTAGGACCCTGGGATCACGACCTGAGCCAAAGACAGATGCTTAACCATCTGAGGCACCCAGGCACCCCTGTTTATCTAGTTTTTATTGTAAAATATACATAACAAAATCTACCATTTTAACTTTTTTTTAAAGAAATTTATTTACTCAATGGGGCCTTGAATTCATGACCCAGAAATCAAGAGTCGGATGCTCTACTGACTGAGCCAGCCAGGCGCCCCCATTTTAACTATTTATTTTATTATTATTTTTTTAGATTTTTAACTTGACAGAGCGAGCACAAGCAGGGGGAGTTGCAGGGAGAGGGAGAAGCAGGCTTCCCCTGGGGTTGTGACCTGAGCCACAGACAGACACTTAACTGACTGAACTACCCAGGCGCCCCCCATTTTAACTATTTTTAAGTGCATATTCACATTGATTGTTGTGCTACTGTCACCACTATCCATCTCCAGAACTTTTTCATCCTCCACAACTGAAACTCTGTACTGTTTAAATAATAACTTCCCATTCTCCCTCCCCTTTTCCCTGGTAACTACCTTTTACTAATTAATTCTTAACATTAAACACAGTTGGGTCCCAGTATGTACTGTATTACCTTTTTTATCTTATATGTTGATTGCATCAGATTACTAATATCTTGGTATGGATTTGGTAGGATTTTTTTTTTTTAATACAGTTGAGACTTTTCTAACTTCTTTGTGGTTTCCTTCTTTGATCTGTGGGTTATTTATAAGTATGCCTTTTAGCTTTCAAACATGAGGTTTTTCTACTTATCTTTTTGTAATGGTTTTATAGTTTAATTGTACTGCGGTTAAAGATAGGACTTAGATGATTTCAGTCCTTTGGAAATTGTTAATATTTATTTGCTGTTTGGCCTAGTATATCCTTCCTCCAGATTCCACATTGGTTTTTTTTTTTTTTTTTTAAGATTTTATTTATTTATTTGACAGAGATACAGTGAGAGAGGGAACACAAGCAGGGGGAGTGGGAGAGGGAGAAGCAGGCTCCCCACTGAGCAGAGAGGCCGATGTGGGGCTGGATCCAGGACCCTGGGATCATGACCTGAGCCGAAGGCAGCCACTTAACTGACTGAGCCATGCAGGCGCCCCCAGATTCCACATTGTTAATATTAAGTTTGGCCACAGTTGCCTTATCTTTGCCACTTTATCCTTCTGTACAGTTTTTCTTTTTTCTTTTTAAAGATTTGAGTGTGCGTGTGTGCGCAAGTGAGCGAAGGTGAGGGAAGGGCAGAGGGGGAGAGAGAAAAATCCTTGAGCAGACTCCCCACTGAGTGAGGAGACCATCACAGGGCTTGATTGCAGAACCCTGAGGTCATGATTTGAGCCGAAATCAAGAGTCGGCCACCCAACCAACTGAGCCACCCAGATGCCCCTGTTTATACAGTTTTTCTGAATCATTTGAGAAATAAGTTGCAGACATAATGCTCTGTTACCTCTAAATCAGTGTGTATTTCCTAAAAACAAGGATACTCTCCTGTATAACCACACAGCACACCCATTAAAATCAGGAAATAAATATTGATATAATACTGCTGTCTAATTCACAGACACAACACCACTCACATTTCGCTGATCTCCCAATTATGTTCTTTATAGCAAAAACATAAATAAATAAATAAATAAAAATAAAAAACTCCTCCCTCCAAAAACAAAAGCAGAAAAACCTCTTCCCTTTCTCCTTGTAACTCAGATTCAGAGACCATTCACAGCCATGCCTTTACTTGTCATGCCTCTTTAGTCTCCTTCAATTTTGAATAGTTCCTCAGTCTTGTTTTAGTTATCTTGGCAGTTTTGAAGAATAGGCCAGTTACTTTGTAAAATATTCCTCAGTTTGGGTTAGTCTGATGTTTCCTCATCAGTAGATTTAGGTTATGCATTTTTGGCGGGAACACCACAGCCCTGATGTTGTGTTCATTTCACTACATTGTATCAGGAGGCACGTGCCACCTTGTCCCATTACTGGTTATGTGAAATTTTATCACTTGGTTAAGATGACAGGTTTGTATACTGTAAGTTCAAAAGTATTTACCCTTACTAATAAGTAAATACACATTTTGTGGCATGATACTTTGAGGCTATATAGATAGCCCATTTCTCATCAAATTTTCACCTACTAGTTTTTGCATCCATTGATGATTTGTGCCTGAATCAGTTATTACTAAGTGGTTGCCAGATGGTGAATTTAAAAAATTTCATCATTCCTTCCAGCATTCATAATTTGGCATTTCACTGTAAAGAAAAGCTTTCTCTCCCTGTTTTGTTTTTTTTTTTAAGATTTTATTTATTTATTTGACAGAGAGAGAGATCACAAGCAGGGGGAGCGGGAGGGAGAGGGAGAAGCAGGCTCCCCGCAGAGCAAGGAGCCTGATGCAGGGCTCGATCCTGGGACTCTGGAATCATGACCTGAGCTGAAGGCAGCAGATTAACCAACTGAGCCACCCAGGCACCCCTCCCTGTTTTCTAAAAAAATCATTTAAACATATCAGCATGGACTCCTGGATTCCTGTTTTACTAATCTTTCATTTGTTTTGACGCTCAAATTATCTCTGATTTGGTCAGTGGGAACTCTTTCAAGCTGGCTCCTATGCCTTTTCTTCATGTCCCCATCATTCTTTGATCACTTACTTTTTTTTTTTTTTAATTCTATTTATTTATTTATTTGAGAGAGAGACAGAGATAGCAACAGAGAGCAGGAGCTGGGAGGAGAAGGAGAAGCAAGTCCCCTGCTTAAGCAGGGAGCCCACCATGCGGGGCTCTATCCCAGGACACTGGGATCATGACCCGAGCCAAAGGCAGATGCTTAACCTACTGAGCCACCCAGGCATCCCAAATCACTTACTTTTCTTACTTTTTGGCACAAGGTTTTCTATGCCCAGGCCTAGAATCAACCATTTCATGAAGGAACTCTGGTTTCTTTTGTTAGAGGTTGTATTTATTTATTTGTTTTTTTAAGATTTTATTTATTTGGGAGAGAGAACGTGTGAGAGAGAGTGAGCGAGCATGAGTGGTGGGAAGAGAGAGAAGCAGACTCCCTGCTGAACAGGAAACCCGTTATGGGGCTCGATCCCAGGACCCCGAGATCATGATCTGAACTGAAGGCAAATGCTTAACTGATTGAGCCACCCAGCTGCCCCGAGGATGTATTTAGAAAACAAGATCTGGACACCAGATTTGGTCCTTGCTACTGGGGTGTCATTGCTCTTAGGCTCTATTAGAAGTCAGGTGTAGGATATTGTTTTTAAGTGTACCCAGCATTTAATTTATAAGTATGATTGAGTGATGCCATGAAGAGGTCAGTGCCATGGAAGGAAGTTTACTTATAGTTCCCCAGAAGCAGGAGGCACACCATTCTATGCAGGGTCCGTCACATGGGAAGTTGTTAGGGGTATGTTCCTTTTTAGGCAGGAAGTGAAACACAGAGTTGTGCTTGTGGTTGGAAGATTTGTAATATTTTTATACATATATGTACATATGCATATAAACATATACAAGCATCCATATCTGCCCAAGAATGTTGAAAGCCATGATTTCACTGTGTTACCTTCACTGATTCCATTTTAACACCACAGCATTTTTTTCTAGTCTTTGCCTTTTTAATTTGTTCCTCCTTTCTCTGACATTGAGAATGTGGCTTTCTGTCCTTTTGTGCTCCATCTCCCTTAGGTAACAATCCCCTGACTAGGAGGGCCATCTCATTGGCCCCAACCCCACTGAGAGTACTAGCTGAGCACCCCCATCTGGTTCCATGAGCCATTTTTATATATAGACAGCTCTCACTTTGCATCATTCTCATGCATGAATTTCTGTTAACATAGTTTTTAATTTTTTATTTTATTTTTAAGTAATCTCTATACCCAGCGTGGGGCTCAAACCCACAGCCCTGAGAGCAAAAGTTGCATGCTCCATGGCTGAGCCAACCAGATGCCCCTGACATGGTTTAATTAAATGAGACTAGTCCCCAAATAACAGTTAATGAAATACAAAATACAACCTGTGATCAGGAATAGCTCCTCCAAAAATTTTAAAATTTACTCCAACCCTATAATAGCTGATTAATCTCTCTCTAGACATCATTCAGTTGAAGGTATTCCCCCCCTTTTTTAAGGAAAATTACAATCTCTGCACTGCTGTCAGCTGAACTTTACACAGCTCTGCATTTCCCTCTGTCAGTTCCTCTTGGAATGGTGGGTGGGTAGCAGAAGAGAGGATATGTACAATAATGTATTTTTAGTTCTTTTGAAAGGGGTTGCTTCAGCCATTGCTATTGATGACAGGAAGTATATTTATAGCTTCAAGGAAGGAGGGCCCTGGTTTAAGAAAACCTGGCAAGCTGTGCTTAATATATTTCATTAAAGTTCATTTGCACTTCATAGGAAGTTCTTGCTGTAGAAGTGTAGTTGAAATGAATGGATTTATGTTATGAAGTATAGGTATTTTCATAAGTATATTCAGTCTGTTCTTGGATTTGGAAAAATCTTCCATTTTGAAATTTCACAATTTGCAATGCCTAAAACAAAGGATACTACAGGATGTGTGTACAGAGAATTCAGATGGTGGCATGCAGTTGTATAGTAAGGATATTGAGGGGGTACTGAATATTGTCACAAGTAGATATTATTCATGAAACTCTTATTGGTCAGCTTCTGTTGTGATTTTCTTTCAAAGATTGAAATCAGGGTGCCTGGGTGGCTCAGTCATTAAGCGTCTGCCTTCGGCTCAGGTCATGATCCCAGGGTACTGGGATCGAGTCCCACATTGGGCTCCCTGCTCTGCGGGAAGCCTGCTTCTCCCTCTCCCACTCCCCCTGCTTGTGTTCCTGCTCTCGCTGTGTCTCTCTCTGTCAAATAAATAAATAAAATCTTTTAAAAAAAAAGATTGAAATCAGATATTGTATATGGATCATAAGATAGTCTGTAAAATCATTTTGGGGTTTTCCACTGGGCATCACATAACTTTCTTATAAGTTTGATTGGGACAGGACTTTTGCCCATGACTATCATGTGCAATGGGCACATTAAACACAAGTTAAATTATTCTGAAGCATTTTCTCTCATTTTCCTACTCCCTTTCTTAATTGAGGGAAGCAAAGAGTTGGTTTCCAAGGATACGTCTTCTCTCTTATGCTGGTTTCAGATTGATGCAGTCATGGAAACCAGGCAGGAAACTTATTCTTGGCAGCTGCTTGCACTGGTCTGATCTTTTCTTTTAAAAGCATTAGATTCTTTAATAATACATTTTGAGAAGGTTGGTGCCAAATGATTCCAGGTCATCTCAAAGGGAGTGGGAATTTTGTTGAATAGCTTTAAGTGACTCAGTTAAATATTAACAAGTTGCTAAACAAAACTGCAGTGATTTACCTAAAGATTTCTATGTCTAATTTAACCAGAAGGATTATAAATTACAGAATTATTAATGTTTAGTCATTTTTTAGAATACTTTAAAACGCTCCTAATTTGAGGATTTTTTGTTTTGAACGTTACAAATTCAAAATATTAGGGGTTGTAGAGCTGAACTTTATTTAACATAATGAAGGTTTTCATCTAGCCCATTAAAGTCTATCTGCTGATGAAATGAAAATATGAAATAATGACTCTTTAAAAGTAATTTTAAAGGGCACCTGGATGGCTTAGTCGGTTAAGCATCCAACTCTTGATTTTGGCTCAGGTCATGATCTCAGGGTTGTGAGATCAAGCCCCGTGTCAGGCTCCACGCTGAGCAAGGAGTCTGCTTCAGATTCTCTCTCTCTCCTTCTCCCTCTGCCCCACCATCCCCCCCCCCCCCCGCGCCACTGTCATGCACACGTGCATGTGTAGTCTCTCTTAAAAAAAAATTTAAAAAATAAAATATTTTGTGGATTCTGAAGCTGACTGCCTTGGTTCAAATCCAGCTCTAATATTTATTAGATACGTAACATGGGACAAGCTACTTAACCTTTCTGTGCTTTAGTTTCCTTATCTGCAAAGTGGGGGATAATAACGTCATGGGGTTGTCATGAGGAGTAAATGAGCTAAACTATGTCACGTGCTTAATTCATAGGGAGCATTCAGCAAATGCTGACTGTTCCGTTTACACATAAGGAATAAGGCTGAATAATAAATCCAGAAAAGGTTCGCACTGAATTCATTTATGAAGGACTTTAAAGAAGGAAGGTATTTTTGACACATGTATTATTTTTTAGGTTAACAAGAATGGTGGAGGACTTATGAATCTCTTCCCTATTGGAAATGAATAAATCACCTGTTTTTAGATCGCTTGTAAAGATTTAGTATTGGGTTTACTTAATTTAGCAAGATATTTGCTGATTCGAGAAACATTGATTGTTGGATTGCTACATGCTAAGTAGATGTCTTGATCCCAGGACACTGGGATCATGACCTGAGCCAGAGGCAGATGCTTAACCGACTGAGCTGGGATTTCAAAGGTGAATGAGACACATCCTCTTCCCTGGGGGGCTTCCTGTTTTGGAGGGGTGTAGGTGGAGAAGGGTGAATAAGTGAAGATGACCTATTATAAAAATTCTTTATACATTGTGTTAAGTGCTACACTAGCAGAATTTTAAATTTAAAAAAATGATATGGAAATAGGAGACAGCACAAATTAACTTAAACGTACAAGGGGCACCTGAGTGGCTCAGTTGGTGGAGCTTCAGACTCTTGGTTTGGACTCTGGGTTTTGTCTCAGGTCATGGTCTGAGGGATGTGGGATCAAGCCCCATGTTGGGCTCCCTGCTCATGGGGGAGTCTGCTTGTCTCCTTCTCTCTCTGCCCCTCTCCCTGCTTATGCTTTCTCTCACTCTAAAATAAGTGGGTAAATCTTATTAAAAAAAAAAAAGGAAATATGCAAGAGTAATATAAAGAAAACTGTAGAGCCTTAAATTTGATATTTATGCTGTGTTTCTGAATGTGAAAGACTTAAATATTATACAGATTCTGTATAGAGGTTTAGTAGGGGTGTTCCCCAAATTATTCTACGGATTTAATGCATGTTTTGTAAGCCCAGTGGGGTACACCTTTTTGAAAGCTTGACAGATTGCACAGCACAGTTCATTTGGAAGAGTAAATTCAGTATTTGAGAAAATTTTGAAAAATTTTGAAAAAGAACAATAATTGGAGAGCCATAGAAGTGGGGAAGGTATGTGACAGTTGACTCTGAAAAAATATATCACAGAGTTAAAGGTATTAAAGGAAGTGCCTGGCTGGCTCAGTTGGTAGAGCATGTGACTCTTGATCTTGGGGTTCTAAGTTTGAGACCCACGTTGGGTGTAGAGATTACTTAAAATCTTTTTTTTTTTTTTTTTTTTTTAAGATTTTATTTGTCAGAGAGCGCATGCACGAGCAGGAAGAGGCGCAGAGGGAGAAGCAGGCTCCATGCTGAGCAAAGACCCTGATGTGGGACTTGATCCCAGGACACTGGGATCATGACCTGAGCCAGAGGCAGATGCTTAACCGACTGAGCCACCCAGGTGTCCCAATTTTTTATTTTAATTTAAAAAAATTTTTTTTAAAGATTTTATTTATTTGTCAGAGAGAGTGAGTGACCACACAAGCGGGGGGGCAGAGGGAGAAGCAGGCTCCTCGCTGAGCAGTGAGCCCGATCCGGGGCTCAATCACAGGACCCTGGGATCATGACCTGAGCTGAAGGCAGGCGCTTAACCGCCTGAGCCAGCCAGGCAGCCCATCTTTTTTTTTTTTTTTTTTAAGATTTTATTTATTTATTTCATGCCACGCATGGGGGGCCAGAGGAGGGGACACAAGCAGAGTCCCTATTGAGCAAGGAGCCTTGTGCTGGCCTCTGTCCCAGGACTCTGGGGTCATGACCTGAACCGAAGGCAGACACTTAACCAACTGAGCCACCTAGGTGCCCCCACAAATTTATTGATGAAATTAAAATATAGTAATTATTGAGTACAACTTTTTGTAATAATAGGTTTATTAATGAAAAAAGTGGAATTCTTTTTTAGGGTGATACAGTTTGCCTAATTGGGGTTCAGAGTTAGTATTTCCTGTTATCAAAATTGATTATAAATGATATATGATTTTATATGTTTCATCTTTGAAAATGTCTTCCTACAGATGTATGCCAAATATTTAAGTTTTATTTATTTTAGAGAGAGAGTGAGCGTGCAAGTAGGGAGGACAGAGGGAGAGAGAGAGAATATCAAGCAGATGCCCCTCTCCAGCAGGGAGCCCCACACGGGGCTGGATCCCATGACCCTGAGATCATGACCCAAGCCTAAGCCTTAAGTTGGATGCTTAACTGACTGAACCACCCAGGCACCCTAGCCATATATTGGTATCAGCCCCCAAGCATATGATTTTAATTGAGCACATTAATCACTTGGGAAGCGTTTATAGAATTATAATAGATTTTTCTTTTAATATTTGCCTTTTAGCATGCCATTACATAGCAGATTAGTTACTTCTATTTGAAGGTTAGATGGAAGCTCCATAATTTCACCGTTAGACTTTGAAATATGGAAATTTTCTTTGCACTTATATTGAAATCCTAAAAAACTGTAGTTTTGAGCCAAGAAAATGTATCCACTGCAAATTTGTTTGGGAATGGAGATCTCACTTATTTTAAATTTGAGGGTATGGGAAGTGTATAAAGCAACTTTTCACATTGCTTATGATTCAAATATTAGTTTTTGTCTAAATGACTTAATTGAAGTTTAAGTTTCACATATAAGTGCTGTTCTGCCTGGTAATTTTATTTATTTAAAAAAATTTGTTAGATTTTATTTTTAAGTAACCTCTACACCCAGCGTGGGGCTGGAACCCACATTCCCAAGATCAGGAGTCACACGCTGTATCAGCTGAGCCAGCCAGGTGCCCCCTGCCCTGGTAATTTTAGATTGAATTTATTAAATCTTATAAATCTGCAGCAAAAGCTAAGTTTCAGAGCCATTCATTATTTGATAATAGTATCTGCAAGAGGTCTTATCATTCTGAAAAATTTCATTCTCAGCCCTGAGCTTAAAAGATTAAAAATCACAAAATTTTACTACAGCAAAGCACCAAACTGCTCTGTGGTCAGGCGAGTCAGGTTATTCAGCTTTTATTTCTGGCAATAGTTAAGTCCATGACCACGAGTGAAATTCACCATCCACACTGTTTGTTTAATAACACATGATAAATTTAAATATTTTTCGGAGTACCTGCTGGTGAAAAATATAATGAATAAACTGTCTTACATCTTAACAAACGTTGTAAATTATCCAACTAAGCTTTTATCTACTCCACACATATTTTTACCATCAACACATTTTAGCAGATTCCACTTCAAGTTGTACTGAATTAGTATTTTCTCAACTTCTGACCTATAGTTGTTCAACAGACTATTTGTGGAAGCTAATTTTTCATTCACTTTATTGTTTTAAAGATATTCTTTTTTTAATTTTTTAAGTAATCTCTACACATTGTGGGGCTTGAACTCACAACCATGAGATGAAGAATCGCATGATCTGCCAACTGAGTGAGACAGGTGCCCCTATTCATTCAGTTTAAATTTGGTATTGACTCTGAGTAAACAACTGAGCAGTATTGGTAACATGTCAACTCATTGGGAAACAGGGAATCTACATGAACTAATTTGCCTTTTTAAATAGATTATTAATCTTACTCCCTTTGTCCTCAACTTTTGGAGCAACTGGTCTTACTGAAAAGCTAGTAGTCTTAGGTTTATTTTCTCTGAATCTATTTCTTCAGCGCCTAGAGCTGAGCGTGGTTTAACCACCCCATCACTGGCAAATTACTTTCTTCGCTTGGCTAATAGACCAGCCTCTTGGATTTTTCAGACCATGGCATTCCTGTGAATTGGGAATATTGGGTGACTACTTAGTGTGCTAATCTTGATATAGATTGAATTCTCCTAGCACAGCTACAGTGTCATTGCATAATAAACACAAAGCTTTCTCATGTGACTTCATAACAAAGTAACCCACACTCTCACCACTGTGCTTTATTTTTTATTTATTTTTTAAAAAGATTTTATTTATTTATTTGACAGAGAGAGACACAGTGAGAGAGGGAACACAAGCAGGGGGAATGGGAGAGGGAGAAGCAGGCTTCCTGCTGAGCAGGGAGCCTGATGCGGGGCTCGATCCCAGGACCCTGGGATCATGACCTGAGCTGAAGGCAGACGCTTAACGACTGAGCCGCCCAGGTGCTCCTCCACTATGCTTTAAATCAAGACATTGTACACTTTTCTTGTTTTGACATGATGGCCATGCACTGGTAATACAAAGAAGTAAACTATCACAATGCAGTATGCCAGTATGCATATGTGCCAGTCAAAACGCTGTTGAGTTATAGCTTCCTCACTGTGATTTGTGGTGCACTGAGCAGCAGTGCAAAGCTCTGTAAACACCACATATACAAGTAACCACTCAATTCTGCCAGTGTAGGTTTGATGCCGTCCATAGGCAACATGTAAATGAGTGAGTGCAGCTGTGTTTGATGTTATTTATGGACACTGGAGTTTGAATTTCACATAATTTTCACGTCATGAAATAATCTTTTGATTTTTTTCAACCATGAAAAAGTGTAAAATCATTCTTAGCTTGCAGCCCTTACTAAAACAGATGGTTTGCTCTCTCCATTTAGCATAAAGCATTACATCAAGGCCAAAATCAAGAAGGAAAAGATAGCATAAAATTTGATTGCATAAAGAGATAATATAAACAAAACTAAAAGATAAACTGAGGGGCGCCTGGGTGGCTCAGTGGGTTTAGCGTCTGCCTTCGGCTCAGGTCATGATCCCAGGGGCCTGGGATCCAGCCCTGCATCCCATCAGGCTCCCTGCTCAGCGAGGAGTCTGCTTCTCCCTCTCGCTTCCCCCTCGCTTGTGCTCTCACTCTCTCTCTCGAATAAAATCTCTTTAAAAAAAAAAATAAACTGCAAATTGGGGAAACGTATTTGGAACCATATGTCGGGAAAAGGTTAATGTCATCCTAGTATGAAAGAGTACCTGTGGATAAGAAACAGACCAAAACACTATTAGAAAAATGGGCAAAGGACGCAAAAAGTTTACCAAATAAAACCTAATGTTGGTAACTATATCAAGTGTTGATCCAGTACTGAACCACAAAAGGCTAAAGAAACCATGGGAGGCTTTCACTTTATACTTCATACACTTTGGTATTGCTTGAGATTTTTTTTAGGCTCCCCATTTTTAAATTTTTCCTTTTATTTTTTTTTATATTTTTAAGATTTTATTAGAGAACACCAAGCAGGGGGAGTGGTAGGCAGAGGGAAGGGGAGAAGCAGGGTTCCCACTGAGCAGGGAGCCCGATGTGGGACTCGATCCCAGGCCCCTGGGATCATGACCTGAGCTGAAGGCAGATACTTAACTGACTGAGCCACCCAGGCACCCCTATTTTAATTTTTTTAAGTAAGCTCTGTACTCAGTGTGAGGCTTGAACTCATGACCCTGAAATTGAGAGTCACATGCTCTACCATCTGAGCCCTCAAGGTGCCGCATTGCTTGAGTTTTTTTGCAGCAAGTAGATACTACATTTATCAGTATTTAAAAAGAAAAAAAGTTTTCTTATAAAATTTTTGAATTGTTATTTGGCTTTCTGGTCCCTAAATTTTCTATTTTCCTAGCAGAGGTAGAGAAAAGAGGGTGAGTTCTTTCTCTTTCCTGCCTCTGCTATGCATGTTGCTCTGGCTTAGAAGACAGCATGGAGCTTAGGCCCTGTGAGGTTCTCCCACCCCAGTCCTGGCTTTTGTGTATTCTTGGGTGTTTTACTAGGCCAACATAATGGGCACTGCTTGCCGTGATGCCATGTTGATTTGGAAATCCCGGTTTGATTTTATGGAAGTTCTATTAAGCATCTTCTAAATAATTTTGATGTTAGGGATTTTGAATTGCTTTTTAATTTTATTTTTGTTATTAAATAGTTATTAATAGAAGCCAGAGGGAAGGGGCATCTGTGACTCAGTTGTTTGGGTGTCCTACTCTTCATTTCGGTTTGGGTCATGGTCTCCCGGTCATGGGATCAAACATTGCAACGAGCTCCATGCTCAGTGTGGAGTCAGCTTGGGATTCTCTCTCTCCCTCTGCCCGCCCTCCCTCCCCCACACACACTCATGTTAAGTAAATAAATCTTTTAAAAAGGTAGAAGCAAGAGGGGTGGAGGGATTCTTTTAAATCAACTCTTAAAATTCTGTCTTTGGTGGAATTCTTGATTTTCCTGGATTTGTTAAATGTTTCTAAAGATGTTTGGCATAGGTATTAACTTCATGGACCTGTTGAATACAGTTTTTTTCTAGTTCTGAATTAAGTCAGTCATGAACAATAACAGAACCTCGTAGGTGGGTAATGCTACTGCATTCTCTCAAGGCATTTGGTTACCAAGGTGATTCACAAGGGATAAGAATTTTACTTTGCATTTGTTTTCAAATCAGGAGTTGTAGAATTTGATGCACATGAAGCATGCTGTTGTTCTTTTCCTATAGTCTATGTAGATGATGTCATTAAACTAGATTTTGGCTTTTAGACCTTGGTTTAAAATACTGGAATGATTAAGTAATAAGTATATTTCATGTGGAAAAGAAATAATGTAATTGTATTGAAATAAGCTGAACAAGAGGAAACTTAATTACCTTGAGAATAGCAGAAAATAAAGTTGTAATACCAGTTAATATACAGTGTAGCAGCTACAACTGGGGAAAGAGGAGTATGAGAGGGAGTAAAAGTAGGGTGTAAATTACAAGAAGTTTGGGAGAAAATGACTTTGTGATCTGTGAGAGCCAGAATTGGGAATACTAGGTAGACATGTTCATGTCCCTAGATTTTAAGAAGGCATACTTCAAGAAGTTCACAAGATATGAGTATGAATCAATAGGAATGGTATACTAAAAGGAAAGTCAGTTTAAAGAAAAACAAAAACTGCTCTTAAAGATAGGTAGGTGATTACTTCTTTTGGGGGGACCAGAGAAAAAGGGAGAGAGAATCTTTTTTTTTTTTTAAGATTTATTTATTTGAGAGAGAGAAACAGCACACAGAGGGAGAGGGAGAAGCAGACTCCCCAGTGAGCAGAGAGCCTGATTCAGGGCTCCATCCCAGGACCCAAGATCATGACCTGGGCCGAAGGCAGACGCTCAACCCACTGAGCTACACAGTTGCCCCGGAGAGAATCTTAAGCAGGCTCCAAGCCCAGCACAGGGCCTGACATGGGGCTCTATCTCACAACCCTGAGATCATGACCTGAGCCTAAATCAAGAGTCGGACATTTAACCGACTGAGCCATCCAGGTGCCCCGAGTAGGCAGTTACTTCTAATAGATACTCGGACTTGATTAAGAAATTTGGAAACAGGAATTTTGGAAAATATAGGTCATTAGTCTATCAACAAGCATAGAAAAAGTAACTTAGTTTTAAAATTTAATTAGTATTAAAACTATTTTTTAAATGAAAAAGTTCTTTAATCTTTTATGGCTTTTACTACTGTTCTCTAGTCCTGTACTTCCAATATGATAGTCCTCAGCCCTGGGTGCTAGTGTGTTGGTCAGCATATATGTAGAACATTTCCATCATCACAGAAATTTCTCTTTGGAAATGCTATGAAAATGAGATATGGGGCGCCTGGGTGGCTCAGTCGTTAAGCGTCTGCCTTCAGCTCAGGTCATGATCCCAGGGTCCTGGGCTTGAGCCCATCGGGCTCCCTGCTCAGCGGGAAGCCTGCTTCTCCTCCTCCTCTTGCTTGTGTCTCTCTCTGTCAAATAAATAATAAAATCTTAAAAAAAAAAAAATGAGATATATTATTAGAAAAGCTAGTAAAAGTAAGTGAGGGTAGGGGTGCCTGGATGGCTCAGTTGGTTGGGCGACTGCCTTTGGCTTGGGTCATGATTCCGGGGTTCTGGGATCGAGTCCTACCCTGCTCTGTGGGGAGCCTGCTTCACCCTCTGCCTGCCACTCCCCCTGCTTGTGCACTCTCTCTCTCTCTGTCAAATAAATAAAATCTTAAAAAAAAAAAGTGAGAATAATGGGGTACTTTTCTATCCAGAAATTTTTTTTTTGAAGTGAACATAACCTCATGATTTTATTGTCTTCGTAATATTAACAAAATATGAAGCTTAGAACTGGATCGCTTGGCCCTTTCTCTTCTTATCTCCTCCCAGTTCAAAATGCTTGCATCTCTTAATAGCCAGCATTCTCTTAGATCTGCAATTGGGCTCAACACATTCAAGCCTCAGCACAATCTTCTTTGTAGTTTTAGCCTTTTTCCGGAAAATCGGCTTAGTCTGCCCGCCATAGCCACTCTGCTTCCTGTCATAACGCCGCTTTCCCTGGGCATAAAGAGAATCTTTGCCCTTCTTGTACTGTGTCACTTTGTGGGGCTGGTGCTTGCCACACTTCTTGCAGAAAGTCCGGCGGGTTTTAGGAACGTTCACCATGTTTGCGAGAGCGCTATCGGCACGGAAAGCTCTATCCAGAAATTTTACTGAAGAATTATGTTTCATAATCCTGAGACATTGGTATGTGCTTTTTTGTTAATATTGCATTTTGTCCTTTATTTTGAAATAATTTTAAGTTTACAGAGAAGTTGGAGTAATGGTACAAAGAGCCTTTTCCCTTCCTGAGCCGTTTGAGAGTAAGTTGTTCACTTGATGCTCCATCAGCTTTGAATACTTCAGTGTGTATTTCCTACAAATGGGGACATTCTCCCATGTAGCCACAATACATCCATTAAAATCCGGAGCTTAACAGTGATACAGTAGTACCAGCTAGTCCTCAGATCCCATTCAGGTTTTACCAGTTGTCCCAATAATAACCTGTAGACAGAAGGATCCAGTTCAGAATCACAAGTAAATTTTGTTGTCCTGTCTTTGACTTGATCATCTTGGTATTTTTGAAGAGCATAGGCTAATTATTTTGAAGATTATGTCTCAGTTTGGGCCTGATGTTTCTTCATGGTGCTAGATTCAGAATGTGCATTTTGTCAGGAATACCACGTAAATGGTGCTGTATTCTTGTTTTGTCAGGAGGTACACTGTTTCTATGTGTCTCGTTTCTTATGTTAATCGTGATCACTTGATTAAGATAGAGTCTGCTGGTTTTCTCTACTATAAATTTACCTATTTTTTCCTTTGTGGCCAGTAAATACTTTGTGAGGAGGAAGCACTTTGAGACCATGTGAATACCTCGTTCCCTATCAAGCTTTCCCCCACTAGTTTTAGCATCATTGGTATTTCTTGGCGGGATTATTACTCCAATGGTTGCCAAATGATGATTTTTCTAATTTTATAATTTCTTTCACATTTGTCAATTGACGTATCATTATAAGGAAAAGCCTCTTTTCCCCGTTTATGTATTAACTTAAATTCATATGTATTTATGCATTTCTGTTTTATTCAGTGAGTTATTATGTATTATTGTCATGTTACCTTGATGCTAAATTTGTCCCAGATTTGGCTAGTGGGTGCCTCTGGCTTCAAGCTGGCTCCTGTATCCTTTTAACATGTTCTCTTATTCTTTGATCACTTCCCTTCCTGATTTGTGGTACAAGATGTTCCAGTCTCTTCCTGTACTTTTCCTGCCCCAGCCCTGAAATCAGTCATTTCACCAGGAATTGAAGTGGTTCCTTTTATTGGAGGAGGTATTTAGAAACCAGGTCTAGATGCTAGGTATGATTGTTCTACTGGGGTATGGCTGCCCTAGGCCCTCTAAGTGAATAGAGCATACACAAACATGTATGTATACTTACATATGCATCCATCTGTGTGTGTGTGACACACATGCACATTAGGTAAGCTTTGTTCAGTCATAAAGTGCTGTTGGCTATTAGTTCAGTGTTAATGAATCAACAATGAGATATATCCAGAAAAAGGAAGATGATGCTTGCTGATCTGTACATGAGGTCATTCCAGAAAGTGCTAACGTATGTAATGCATGGTGAATCTGTGGAAAAGTGGGTAAATTTGTGGATTTGTGAGATGACAAACATAAAAAACGCATAGTGGATGGTGTTGTGCACTGTGAGCATTGTGAGTATTTTTGTGATGAAGGGGTGTCTGACTTTAAATGCTTTTTCTGCATTGAGATGATCATGTGTTTTGCTTCCTATTAATATGGTGTATAACACTAATATATAGACTTTTAAATAGCAATTAATTAGCTGTTAGCTTCTGTTTTATCTCATCTTTTGCATTGTATGTTGGGTTTGTTATGAATACTCGGCAAGATTGTATTGCAGGTGTGTCTTCAGGATATCAAATATTAATGAGATTGTTTTTTAAAAATCAACTTAATTGAAGTATAATCATTTCTTTAACCCCAAAAAGTTCCCTTGTATCCTTCCCAGTTATTCCTCTCCATCCCCTTGTTGGGCCCCTGGCAATTGGGATCTGCTCTCTGTCACTACAGATTACATTTGTCTTTTTTTTTTTTTTTTTTAAGAGAGCGTGTGAGTGGGGGGAGGGCAGAGGTAGAGGGAAGCAGGGAGAATCTCAAGCGGACCCCATGCTGAATACAGAATCTGACACAGGGGTTCGATCTCATGACCCTGAGATCATGACCTGAGCTGAAACCAGGAGTTGGAGTTCTGAGCTACTCAGAAGCCCCTACATTTGTCTTTTCTACATTGTTACATATAGTATGTACCCTTTTGTCTTGATTCTTTCACTGAGCATGATGTTTTTTGGGTTTTGGTTTTTAATTGTATTTGCATTTATTTTATGCAGAAATTACTCCTGGACCTTAACTTTTTGTTTCTTTAGTTTCTTCTGGGATATCTTTTCCTTCTGTGCAGCCTCCTCTTCTGGTTTAGGAACAGCCTGCTCTTTTTCCAGTAAGGAGCATCTCGGTGTGGCAGGGAGAGTCATGTATGGGTTAATCTGATTATGAGCTCTTTAAGTTCTACGCTGCATCTTGGAGGCTTTGTTCACCTGGATGTGCTCCATGACCAGAGGATCAACATCTGAACCCTTAAGTTCAGCATTACTCTCTGCGTTTTTAAGCATGTCCAGTAAAAATTCAGCACTCTTTTTGGGCCACGGACCCTGTGTGCAGCCCCACCCTTTGCCTAGGCATGCCTACCACCTCCACCATGGTATTGATGGAATGGCACATTTTGCTTTTACAAAGTGACATTCTTCAGATACTTGGTGGCTTTTCAGATATGCATACTCTTGATGGCCTGGACAGTTTCACGTGTGTTCTTAAAGTGAACACGAAGATTTGAACTTCTTGATTGCATAATTTTGTAGAGTATTCTGGGTCAAGTGAATAGTGAACCATTTTCAGAGATCACCTCAGGCTGCTTAGGTTAAGAGTGAGCATGATATTTTTGACCTTCATCCATGTTGTTAGGTGTATTAGTAGTCAATTCCTTTGTTTCTTAGAAGAGAAGTATTCCATTGTGTGAATATACTATAGTTTATCTTCCATATGTTAATAAGCATTTAGGTTTTTTTAGTTTGATTCCCTTATGGATAAATCTGCTAGGAGCATATGTGTTCAAGTCTTTGCTTAGATATAGGTCTTTGTTTGTTTTGGGTAAATCTTAGAAGTAGAATTGCTGCTGGGTTTTATGGTTTAAGTGTATGTTTAATTTTATAAGAACCTGCCAAATTGTTTTCTGTCGTTTTACACTTTACATTCTCATCAGCAATGTGCCAGAGTTTCATTCCCTCCACATCTTCACCAACACTTGGCATGTCGGCCTTTTACTTTTTAGCCATTATAGGTGTCTCATTATGGTTCTGTTTGCATTTTCCTAGTGATTAGTGATGTTTACTAGTGATCCTACCTTCGATATCTGTTTATGTCCTTATTGGCCATTTGTATATGTGCTTTTGTGAAATGTCATCTTAAATCCTTTGCCCATTTGTTTGTTGGATTATTTGTTAATAGTATCTTATGCTTGAATTGTAACGGTTTTTTATATATTCTGGATACAATCATTAATTATGTATGTATATATATTATAAATATTCTCTCCCAGCCTGTGGCTTGTTTTTTTAATTTTTAAAATTTAAAAGTTTTATTTAAGTAATCTCTATAACCAATGCAGGGCTTGAACTCATGATCCTGAGATCAAGAGTCATACGCTCCTCCAATTGAGCCAGCCAGGTACGCCTGTTTTTTTTTTGTTTGTTTGTTTTGTTTTGTTTTTTTAATGGTGTCTCCCAAAGAGGAGAAATTTGTAATTTTGATGAAGTCCAAATTGACCACTTTTTTTTTTTTTTTTAGAGTTCATGTTTTTTGTGTCCAGTCTAAGAAGTCTTTGTCTATCTGTAGTAGACTGAATTCTAAGAAGACCTCAGGGGTCTTAGGGACCTGCACTCTTTTGTATTATTTCCTTCCTGTGAGTGTGGGCAAGATCAATGAGTATGATGGGATGTTACTCCAGTGATTATGTTATATTACATGGCAAAAGGGATATTAAAGATGTAATTAAGTTATTAATTAGTTGACTGAGTCGGTTAAAGGGGAGATTATACAGATAGACCTGACCTGATCACACGAACCCTTAAAATCTGGGTCTAGAAGTCAGCCAGGAGAATTCAAAAGATTTGAAACATTTCAGCAAGAGGGAAGTTTTTTTCCGTTGCTGGCTTTGAAAATGGAGGGGTCTACATGGCAAAGATTGCAGATGGTCTGTAGCAGTGGAGAGTTGCTCCTGGGTGAGAAGGAGCGAAGAAACATGTATCTTAGTCCTATAGCTGCAGGGAGCTGAATTGTGCCACAACTATGTGAACTTGGAAGAGGATCCTAAGCACGGATGAGAACACAACCTGGCGACACCTTGAGGTTTATCTTTGTGAGATCCTTAGCAGAAAATCCAGCCATGGACTTCTGACCTCTAACTTTGTGGTAATTTGTTACTCAGTAATATCAAATTAATACACTGTCTCAAGATTGTGAAGTTTTTTTTCTTATGTGTTCTTATGCTTTTAGCTGTTACATTTAGGTCCAGATCTAATATCCTTTCAAGTTAATGTTTGCCTTTGGCATGAGAATAAGGTGCAAAGTTCATTTTTTCCCCATATGGGTATCCAGTTGTTCTTGTTCTAGCCCTACTTATGGGGCTAGAAAGATTTGTCTGCCTCCATTGAATTGGCTTGGCATCTTTGTAGAAAATCAAATGGTCATATATGCGTGATTCTATTTCTGGACTCTCTGATCTATTCTTTTGATTTATATCTGTCTGTACACCCATAGCATACTCTTGTTTACTGCCAGGTAGTCTTCCAACCTTTTTTTTTTTTCTTTATCAAAATTGTTTTGGCTATTATAAGATCTTTGGATTTTCAGGTAAATTGTAGAATCAGCTTGTCAATTTCTATTTAAAAACCTGAGAATTTGAGATTCCATTGACTCTGTAGATTAGTTTGGGACAAATGGACATCTTAACAACACTGAGTCTTTTGATGCATGCACAGATTATGTATCTCCATTTATTTAAGTATTCTGTAAGTTCAGCAGTGTTTTGTAGTTTTCAGAGTACGGGTCTTGTACATCTCTTGTTAATATTCATCCCCAGTAATTTGTGTGTTTTTAAAATTCTCTTATAAATGGTATTTTAAGATACTTCAATTTCCAACTATTTATTGATAATATATAAAGATGCAATTGATATTTATGTATATGTTTATTTTGTGTTGACTTTATATTCTGCTACTTTGTTAAACTTATTTTTTTTCTAACTCTTCTGTAGACTTTTTATTTTTTTAAGATTTTATTTATTTATTTGACAGAGACACAGCAAGAGAGGGAACACAAGCAGGGGGGAGGGGGAGGGAGAAGCAGGCCTCCTGCAGAGCAGGGAGCCCGATGCGGGGCTTGGTCCCAGGACCCTGGGATCATGACCCAAGCCAAAGACAGACGCTTAACCAACTGAGCCACCCAGGCGCTCCCTTCTTAAGGTTTTCTATCTGTAAGATCATGTTCTCTGTAAATATAGTTTTACTGTTTCTTTTCCAACATAGATAGTTTTTTTTAAAGATTTTATTTATTTATTTAATTGACAGAGAGAGAGAGAGAGACAAGAGAGAGGGAACACAAGCAGGGGGAGTGGGAGAGGGAGAAGCAGGCTTCCTGCTAAGCAGGGAGCCCGATGCCGGGCTCGATCCCAGGACTCTGGGATCATGACCTGAGCAGAAGGCAGTCACTTAACCAACTGAGCCACCCAGGCGCCCCCAACATAGATAGTTTTTAATGTATTTTTCTTGCTTTGTTGCACTGGCTGGGACCCTCCAATATAATGTTGAATAAAAATGGTAAAGTGGGTATTCTTGCCTTGTTCTTGATTTTGGGAGGAGGTATTCAGTATTTCACCATTAAATGTGGCATTAGCTTTAGTTTTTCACAGACAGTTTCTATCAAGTTGACAAAGTTTTTTTATAATTCCTAATTTGCTGAAGTTTGTTGGCATGGTTTGGATTATAGGGAGAAAGAGTGCAAAGTGGCCTTACTTTTTGAACTCATATATTCTTCCAGCTATTTCTCTCTTTTTTTAAATCAACATTGTTTTGGCTATTCTACGTTCTTTTCATTTCTATGTAAATTTTATAATCAGCTTTAGAACTTTTAGCTCTGCACTTATTTTTCTAGGTCAGGGTATATTTATTTCTCTGTGCAGCATTTTGGATAAATTCTTCAGATATATTTTCAAGTTTATTAAATCTCTCTTCAGCTGTGTCTTTTCTAGTGGTTTACCTGTCTATAAAATTTTAGATTTCAATGAATATTTATATTTTGGAAGCTCCATTTGGTTGTTCCATTTTCTTCTTTTATAGTGTTTTATGCCTTCCGTATGGTTTTTTTTTAAAGATTTTATTTATTTATTTGAGAGAGAGAGAGAATGAGAGATAGAAAGCATGAGAGGGAAGAGGGTCAGAGGGAGAAGCAGACTCCCCGCTGAGCAGGAAGCCTGATGCGGGACTCGATCCGGGGACTCCAGGATCATGACCTGAGCCTAAGGCAGTCGCTTAACCAACTGAGCCACCCAGGTGCCCCCTTCCTTATGGTTTTGATGCTTTTATCTTAATCATTGTTAAACTCATTTTATAGTCTTTATGAGACTGTTCTGTTTTCTGAATTCTGTGCATTTTGTGTTGAGGGCTTGCCGTTCCACAGTAGGTTTACTTTTGTTTGTACTAAAGATGTCTAGTGGCATCACTGGCACAGGTCAGTTTTGTTAATTTCCCATAGGGGAAGTGGGTCCTGGATCATAAGATAAAGTAAATTTAGACCTCAAATCCATATGAAGCATATGTCTGTGGTTTCAGATTGTCAAAGGAGCCTTTCTTCCTCTTGCCGCCAGCTCAAACTGAGGTAGACAAACTTTCTGGTCTTGTTTATGCAGGTAGATTTTTTCTTGGAGATTTTCATTGAGAGCATAGTCCTTTCAGGGCCACAGTTTTGCAAGAGGTCTTAGATCCAATTTCCCATCTTTCTCAGGAGCCTGCTTCCTGTGTCCTTTTCCTCTATTTGCCTTATTTATTCAAATGTCTTCACAGATGTTTCTGGGGCCAATACAGAAGTCTGCTCATACTTCCAGCTCTGTCTTTTGTTTTTTGTTTTTTGGGTTTTTTCTTTTTTAGATTTTATTTTATTATTATTATTTTTAAAGATTTTATTTATTCATTTGACAGAGAGAGACACAGTGAGAGAGGGAACACAAGCAGGGGGAGTAGGAGAGGGAGAAGCAGGCTTCCCGTGGAGCAGGGAGCCCGATGCGGGGCTCAATCCCGGGGCCCTGGGATCATGACCCGAGCTGAAGGTAGACGCTCAATGACTGAGCCACCCAGGTGCCCCTAGATTTGATTTGATTTGATTTGATTTGATTTATTTTTTAAGATTTTGTTTATTTATTTGACAGAGAGATAGCGAGAGAGGGAACACAAGCAGGGGGAGAGGGAGTGGGTGAAGCAGGCCTCCCGCTGAGCAGGGAGCCTGATGTGGGGCTCGATCCCAGGACCCTGGGATCATGACCTGAGCCTAAGGCAGACACTCAATGACTGAGCCACCCAGCCCCGCCCCCAGATTTTATTTTAAAATAATCTCTACCCCTCAATGTGAGGCTTGAACTCACAACCCCGAGATCAAGAATCATGTGCTCCACTGACTGAGCCAGCTAGATGCCCCCCAGCTCTGGTTCACATTTTGTCTCATGCCACTGGCAGTTTTGTTTACTTTCTTAGAACTTAGCTAAGCTTCTCAAAGTACGTTAGTGTTTCTCCAGCATTTCTAGATTATAGTAACTGGAGATTTAAGTACATTTCCTAGATTGCTGTGTTGCAAGATAAAAAAGATGACTCTGTGCTTTAAAGATTGAGCTTAATATACAGAGATACTGGATGTCGGCCAAACCATAAAACTAAGTTTTACATATTCATTTATTAATTTCTATTTTTAAATGGCAGCTCCTCTTTAAAAAGGAGATCAGGAGCGTGATTTTCCTGTCTACTTCCTGAGGAAGCAAAAAGGCAGAAACTTGGTGAATAGCAAGACCAGTGGTTGCTATAGTAAGCATGAGACTTCCTGGCACTGGCAATTCTATTAAGAGTAGGAAATGAAATCATGGCAGTGTCTCCTTAATTTGCCACAAGGTTTTGTTTCCCATCTTTGGAGTAGGAGATTCTGCTATATCAAGGAATTGGCTCTTCCAGTTTATTTTATTCAGTTAGACAGTGATTAGAAAGTCTCACTGGCTGTGTACATTGCACCATATTTAGGAGTTTTGTAATTATATGACAGTTATGATACATTTCAAACAGGGCTTCAAAACTTTCCATTTAGCTCCTTTTGGAGGGAAGCCCTTTTCTCAAATGGCTGTTGATGTACATTGGTTAGAGGCCCTGTTCAACCAGGGAGTGAGAGCATAGATTTTGGAATCAGTATCCCTAGATTTGAGTCTTATCTTTGCCACTTACCAGTTTGACTGCAGACAAGTTATTTAACTGATCTGTGCCACAGTTTTTCATCTGCAAAATGAAGCATCTATTTCCTGTACTTGTTTCAGAGATAATGTTAAATGTACATTATACAGTTTGATACAGTGCCTGACGTAATAAGCGCTTAATAAATGGTTATTATTCTGATCCTTGTTGAGCTGCTGCTTTTTCATGTGCCTGGTTATCTCTAATTGGTAATCAGCCACGGAACTGGCATCTCCCAAGATTTGACCAAGTCGATTATTTCAAAGATCTAAGCAGACTACATCTGTGCCTTGAAAAGCAGAAAAAACTCCCAGAAAACAGAAACTAAGTAATTATTAAGTCATTGAATAGTAATGATCATTATTATTTATACTTAATAATGTATATGATCCATGTTTGCCTGGGCCTTTATTTAATGCTTTTTAAAATTTGGTGTTTGGGGCGCCTGGGTGGCTCAGTTGGTTAAGCGACTGCCTTTGGCTCAGGTCATGATCCTGGAGTCCCGGGATCGAGTCCCACATCGGGCTCCCTGCTCAGCAGGGAGTCTGCTTCTCCCTCTGACCCTCCCGTCTCTCATGCTCTCTCTCTCTCTTATTCTCTCTCTCTCAAATAAATAAATAAAATCTTTAAAAAAAATAAAAATAAAATTTGGTGTTTGTCTTTTTAAACCTTACTATTATCAAGTTCAAGAATAAGCTAAACTAAAAAGAAACTGCTCTCTTAGAATAGGAAAAAGTCAAATTTGTAAGGTATACCATTAACTTTCTCTGTTTTGAACTAGGGGAAAGACTTAGGAACAAAGAGCCTGGGGTGCAGGCTGGCTCAGTCAGTAGAGCATGCTGCTCTTGATCTCGGGGTTGTATGTTTGCGCCCCACATTGAGTGTAGAGATTACTTAAAAAATAATAATAAAAAAGAGCCCCTCCTTTTTTTAAAGATTCTATTTATTTGAGAGAGAGAGAGAGAGAGCACACAAGCGGGGGGGGGGGGGGAGACAAGGAGAGAAGCAGAGGGAGACGCAGGGCTCAATCCCAGGATCCTGAGATCATGACCTTAGCTGAAGTCAGATGCTTAACTGACTGAGCCACCCAGGAGCCCCCAAAAGAGCCTTTTTGTAGATTGCTTACAGTATGTGTTCTAGGAATTCTGCTGAGCTCTATGAATATTAACAATTTTTTTTGAGAGAGAGAAAGTGAGCAGGGAGGGGCAGAGAGAGAATCTTAAGTAGGCTCTACACCTAGCATGGAGCCTCTTGGGGCTGGATCTCACGACCCTGAGATTATGACCTAAGCCAAAATCAAGAGTTGGGTGCTTAACTGACTGAGCCACCTGGGCACTCCTCTATGAATATTATTAAGACATAGTTTTTAACCTCAAGGATCTTACTGTCTGTGGAGGGAGGCCATAAACAGTTGCAATAGTTTGTGACAAGTACTTTGCTGGAGGTAATGATGGACTCCGCTGACTAAGAGAAAGGAAGGAATTGGGACAACTGGGATTTCTGGTTTGGGCAAGGGGATAGATCAGAGCTGGCAGACTGTGACCTGCTGATATCTTTTGCACAGCCCAGAAACAAAGAACTGTTTTTACCTCTTGAAGTGGTTGAAAAAATCAGAAGTATATTTTATGACATGGACATGGGGAAATTACATAAAATTCAAATTTCAGTGTTTGTAAAGCTTTGTTAGACTACATCTATGCTCAGACTTGTCTGTGGCTCCTTTTGTGCTAAAACAGCAGAGCTAAATAATTGTGACAGAGGCTGTATTATCTGGAAAGCCAAATATTTACTGTGTGGCTCTTTATAGAAAAAGTTGGCTGACTCCTGGGGTAGGTGGTGATTTTTATCCACTGGGATAAGCAATTAGGGGAACAGGTATAAAATAAAATAACATATTTCTTTGAGTGTTGGTTATTTGAATCAGAGGTGCTTGTGAGATATGCAAGTCTAGAAGACAAGGGTATGCATAGATCTGGGGTTCTAAAGAGAACCGAGGCTGAAGATAGATGGAGAAGAAAGGATGAGATCCAGAAGAATGGGTGGGAGAATGGTTCTCAGCCCTGACTGCACAGTGGAATCACCTGGATTACTTAAAAACAAACAAACAAACAAAACCCAAGCAGGACAATCAAAAGTATTTTCAGTCATTGCCAGATGTCCCCTAGAGGAACAGTGCAGTAGAATAGTCCTAGTTTTGGGATAAGAGGAGGAGTACTGCCTTCCCTGGAAAGACCTGATTTCTCATTGAATTCAGTTCCCATGACCTCTTTAGGGATCTGGATTATTTAAGATGGAGCTCTATGAGACATCTTGTTAGAGTGTATTCCTCTCCCTGGGAACAATCCGTGGGTCTAAATTGGGCTGTTTTGTTTTTCTAAAGGTTTTTTCCTTTGCTAATTGCGGGTGACACACCAAAAAAAAAAAAAAATTATTTATGGAATTCCAGTGAGTGGTGATGGATGATGCAGTTCAAGTAACTAAGGTAAGAAATAAAACCAGAGCTGCAAGGAGGCTTTGTCACCAGAGTTAGTGTCCTCACAAAATAAAGCTAAAATCAGGTTCTCTGCCACTCCATTTTATTTCGAAGCTGTAAGACTGGCTTATTTTTGTGTTTAAAAACATTATAATTATCCTTTGAGAGAGTGGTTGTCAAACTGGTCATGATTTTGAATCACTTAAAGAACTCTTTAAGGGGCCACTGGGTGGCTCAGTTGGTTAAGTGTTTGCCTCCGGCTCAGGTCATGATCCCAGGGTCCTGGGTTCCAGTGCCATGTCAGGCTGCCTGATCAGCAGGGAGCCTGCTTTTCCCTCTGCCCGCTGCTCCCCCTGCTTGTGCTCTCTCATTCTTTCTCTCTCTCTGACAAATAAATAAAATCCTTTAAAAAATATTTAAAAAAAGAGCTTTTTAAAAAAAGACCGAAGTCTGTGCCCTGTCACCCTTCCCTTGTTGAATTAAAGTTTCTGTGAGTAGAGCACAGTAATCCTGATCTCCATACTTGTTGAAGAACTGATGCATGGAACAAAGAGTGCAATACTCTGTCTTATGTGTAGTATTCAGTAACTTGTATTAATAAGGAAACATGGATTTTTGTTATTCAACCTTCCCATTGCTCCAAGTTTTAAGTAGGAGTGTAAACCAGCACTACAGCTTTGGAAAACTGTTGGGTATTTTCTACAGTTCCATTCCTACATATTTACCGTTGAGAAATGAAAATGGATGTCTACAAAAGGACTTGCATATAAATGTACACTGAAGCTTTATTTGTAATAGCTTAAAAAATGGAGATAATCAAATGTCCAAAAATAGGTGAATAAATAAATATAAATTGTGATATAGTCATATAATGGAATTTTTTTCAGCGATAGAAAGGAACAGACTACCACTACACATAACAATATGGATGAATCTTAGAGATATAGTGTTGAGTGAAAGAAGCCAGACACAGAAAAAGTGGATGTAGTTCAGTTACCAGAAGATGAGATATGATGGTAGTCAGACTAATGGTTCCCTTAATAGGAGGTGGGAGGTCATGACTAGAGTGAGGCATGAGAACCTCTGCAGCACTGAAAAGATTTTATAGGTTAATGTGTTTGTATATATATTTCTTTTTTGTTGTTTCTTTTGGTAAAATATACAGAACATAAAATTTACCATTTTCATCATTTTTAAGTGTACAATTCATTGGCATTAAGTGTATTCACGTTGTCGTGCAGCCATCACCACCATCCATCTCCAGAACTTTTTAATCATCCCCAACTGAAACCAACTCATTATACAATAAATCCCATTCCTCCAACCCTTCCTCCAACCCCTGGCAACCACCATTCATTATACTTTCCGTCTCTATAAATTTGATTACTCTAGGTAGTTCATGTAAATGGAAGTCTACAATATTCATCTTTTTGTGTCTGGCTTATTTCAGTTAGTGTAAGGTCTTCAGGTTTCATCCATGTTGTAACATGTATCACAGTTTGCTTTTTAAGGCTGAATGATATTCTATGTATATACTACATTTTATTAATCCCTTCATCTTTTTGGCGGACATTTGAGTTTTCTCCACCTTTTGGCTATTGCGAATAATGCCATAAGAATATTGGTATACAGGTATCTCTTCAAGTCCCTGCTTTCAGTTCTTTCGGGGTAGGTACTTAGAAGTGGAATTGCTAGGGCGCCTGGGTGGCTCAGTTGGTTGGGCGACTGCCTTCGGCTCGGGTCATGATCCTGGAGTCCCGGGATCTAGTCCCGCATCGGGCTCCCTGCTCAGCGGGGAGTCTGCTTCTTCCTCTGACCCTCCCCCCTCTCATGCTCTCTCTCTCTCATTCTGTCTCAAATAAATAAATAAAATCTTTCAAAAAAAAAAAAAAAAGAAGTGGAATTGCTAGACCAGATGGTCATTAATTCCATGTTCAGGGATTTTTTTTTTTTTTTTTTTTTTTTTTTAAGGAACCGTCATACTGTTTTCTACAGTGGCTGTACCATTTTACAGTCCCATCAATACTGCACAAGGGTCCTGATTTTTCTGTATCCTCACCAGCACTTACTTTGGGTTTTTTTTGTATTCATTTATTTTTTTAAAATTTTAATTCCAGGGGCGCCTGGGTGGCTCAGTCACTAAGCGTCTGCCTTCGGCTCAGGTCATGATCCCAGGATCCTGGGATCGAGCCCCACATCGGGCTCCCTGCTTGGTGGGAAGCCTGCTTCTCCCTCTCCCACTCCCCCGCTTGTGTTCCTGCTCTCTCTGTCTCTCTCTCTCTCTCTCTCTCTCTGTCAAATAAATAAATAAATCTTTAAAAAAATTTTAATTCCAATATAGTTAACATAGAGTGTTAAATTAGTTTCAGGTGTACAGTATAGTGATTCATCACTTCCATACATCACCCTGCGCTCATCACAAGTGCACTCCTTATTCCCCATCATCTATTTCCCCCATGCTCCCTACTCACCTCCCTTCTGGTAACCATCAATTTGTTCTCTGTAGTTAGGAGTCTGTTTCTTTGTTTTTCCCTCTTTCTTTTTTTCGTTTGCTCATTTGTTTCTTGAATTCCACTTTTGAGTAAAATCACATGGTATTTGTCTTTCTCTGACTTACTTTGCTTAGCGTTATATTCTCTAGCTCCATCCCATGTCCTTGAAAATGGCAGGATTTCATTCTTTTTTTAATGGCTGAATAATATTCCTCTGTGTGTGTGTGTGTGTGTGTGTGTACGTGTGTACATACACACCCCAAATCTTCCTTATCCATTCATGTATCAGGGACTGTTGGGGTGCTTCCATAATTTGGATATTGTAAATAATGCTGCCATAGGGGCGCCTGGGTGGCTCAGTCGTTAAGTGTCTGCCTTCGGCTCAGGTCATGATCCCAAGGTCCTGGGATCTAGCCCTGCATCGGGCTCCCTGCTCGGCGGGGAGCCTGCTTCTCCCTCTCCCACTCCCCCTGCTTGTGTTCCTGCTCTCGCTGTCTCTCTCTCTCTGTCAAATAAAATCTTTAAAATACATATATATATAAAATAATGCTGCTATAAACATAGCAGTACACATATTCCTTTGAATTAGTGTATTTGTATGTCCTGGCTAAATACCCAGTAAGTGCAATTACCAGATCATAGGGTTATTTTTTGAGGAATTTAAACTTTTTGAGGAACCACTGTATTGTTTTTCACAGTGGCTGTACCAGTTTGCATTGCCACCAACAATGCTAGAGGGTTCCTTTTTCTCCACATCCTCTTCAACACTTGTTGTTACTTGTGTTTTTGATTTTAGCCATTTGGACAGGTGTGAGGTAATATCTCATTTTTTAATAATAGGCATACAAATGGGTGTAAAGTGGTATCCTGTTGTGGTTTTGCTTTTCATTTCCTTAGTGATTAGTGATGTTGAGAGCATCTTTTCATCTGCTTATTGACCACTTGGATATCTTCTTTGGAGAAATGTCTATTCAAGTACTTTGCCCATTTTAAAAATTCAGTTATCATAATTTTTTTTGTAAAGGTAAGATTATACCATGCATGTTCTATAACTAAAAAAATTTTAATTCTTACTGTAATATGCATATACAAGGTTATAAAGAAAATACTGCAAAAGAGCCTGAAATAAACATGTTCTTCAGCTCCCTATCCCACTCTGCTGAGATAGGCTTTAATTGTTTTTGAGACTTTTTTTTAAGCTTTTATTTATTTATTTGAGAGAGAGAATGAATATGAACGAGGTAGCACAAGGACGGGGAGCTTCAGAGGGAAAGGGAGAAGCAGGCTCCCCGCTGAGCAGGGAGCCCAACACAGGGCTCCATCCCAGGACCCTGGGAACATGACCTGAGCTGAAGACAGACGCTTAACCAACTGAACCACCCAGGCCCCCCAAGACTGGTTTTTGATGATCTCCATTTATAAAGCTAGATAATACACTTATATTGTTGTTTCTTTCTTTAACCTTTTTAAAAAAGTCACCTTACCTGATTTTCTGCTTCTCCAGTATGAATAATGAGGATTTTTACCTCACCATCCTCTGCCCTCCAATTTGTTGTTTATATTATTTTTTTTCCTTCTTTTGTGTATTAGATTCCTGAGGCTGCCATAACAAAGGTACTGTAAATTGGGTGGTTCAAAGAACAGAAATTTATTATTTCACAGTTCTGGAGCCTAGAAGTCCAAAATCAGGGTGTCACCAGGGCTGCTTCCTTCTGAGGGCTGAGAGAGAGAATCTGTTCTTCCCTCTCTTAGCTCTTGGTAGCCTCAGGCATCCCTTGACTTATACATGGTGTTCTCCCTGTGACTTCACATCATTTCCTTCTATGCATGTCTGTCTCTGGGTCCAAATGTCTTTTTTTTTATATATATTTTATTTATTTATTTAATAGAGACAGTGAGAGAGGGAACACAAGCAGGGGGAGTGGGAGAGGGAGAAGCAGGCCTCCCGTCAAGCAGGGAGCCTGAGTGGGGCTTGATCCCAGGACCCTGGGATCATGACCTGAGCCGAAGGCAGTCGCCTAACCGCGGAGCCACCCAGGTGCCCCAAATGTGCTTTTTTTTTTCCCTTAAGTATACCAGTTGTATTGGATTAGGGCCCATTCTGATGACCTCATCTTATCATGATCAACTGCAAAGACCTTGTTTCCAAATAAGATCATATTCACAGGTATTGAGAGTTGGGACTTTAACATGTTTTGAGGAGACACAAATTAACCCATTACAAGTTGGGTAACTTTCTAATTACCAGAAGTGCTCTTCAACCTCTGTCTTTTGTTTTGTTAATTTTCAGCAGTATTTCTTTCTTTCTTTTTTTAAAGATTTTATTTATTTATTTGACAGAGAGAGAGACAATGAGAGAGGGAACACAAGCAGGGGGGAGTGGGAGAGGGAGAAGCAGGCTTCCCACCAAGCAGGGAGCCCGATGTGGGGCTCGATCCCAGGACCCTGGGATCATGACCTAAGCTGAAGGCAGACACTTAACGACTGAGCCACCCAGGCACCCCTATTTTCAGCAGCATCCCTACCTTTCTATAAGATATAGTCTTCAGTTTCACCTGTCAAAATTTTAACCTCTGCATACTGTCCTCAGAACACCACCAAGCCTTTTATGGTCTGGCCATAGGTTCTCTCTAAAACTGAAAAAGCCCATAAACAGCATTTATATTACTATAGCTAAGTAAATATTATTCATTGTCAGGCCAAGTATTGTTTTCTGGGTTTATATGTTTTACCCTGAAGATTTAATGTGCTGGACCCTGGGCTGTTCAAAGGAGAAAATGAAGAAAAAGTTTGTTCTTTTTTGAAAGTATCAGTTATTTCCAGTCATATATTTTTTTTAAGCTTCTATTTATTTGTCAGAGAGAGAGCGAGCACAAGCAAGGGGAGCTGCAGGTAGAGGGAGAAGCAGGCTCCCCACTGAGCAAGGAGCCGGATGTGGGACTTGATCCCAGGACCCTGGGATCATGACCTGAGCTAAAGGCAGACACTTAACCAACTGAGCCACCCAGCTGCCCCTCCAGTCATATTTTTATTTCATATTTAGACTATTCCTTTCTCAATTTTTTTTTTAAGATTTTTTTTATTTGAGAGAGTGAGAGCAAGAGAAGGAAAAGCAGACTCACCACTGAGCAGGGAGTCCGATGTGGGGCTCCATACCAGGACTTTGAGATCACGACCAGAACCGAAGGCAGATGCTTGCTTAACTGACTGAGCCACCCAGGCGCCCCTGTTATACAATTTTTTTCTTGGCGATTCTAATCTTCTTCCTTTCTTGTCTGTCTTTATTATTATCTCACTTTTTCCCAAGCTCAGTCATACACATTCTAGCCCATCAAGACCCTGCTCACATTTTATTAACTGTTTTTTAGGCTGTCTGCACAACTGCATTCTTGAGATTTTCCTTACATTTTTGAGTTGGACCCACTCCAGTGATCTTTGATCTTAGTCTTCCTTTTTTATTTTTTCCAATTTTATTTATTTATTTATTTTAGCCAGAGAGAGAGAGAGAGAGAGAGAGAGTGGGGGGACGGGGAGAGGGAGAAAGAGATTCCCAAGCGGGATTCTGTGCTGAATGTGGAGCCAATGCAGGGCTCAGTCCCATGAACCTGAGATCATGACCTGAGCCAAAATTAAGAGTTGGGTGTCCAACCGACTGAGCCACCAGGCACCCGATTTTTTCTTTTTTTTTCTTGTTTTGTTGGAGTTTATTCTCAAGTAACATCTTGAGAGAAAGGGTACATGGCAAATAAACTTTAATGCTTTCTGATGTTCTTCCCTCATGTTTGTGTGATGATTTGAGTATAGACTTCTAGGTTGCAGGTTATTTCCCTCAGAGCTTTGAAGTCATTGCTCTGTTTTTTCTGACATCCATTGTTGCTTATGAGATGTAGAAATTTAGCCTCAGTTTTGTTTTCCTTTAGGAAATTAATTTTCTTCCATCTCTGGAAGCTTATCTTCTAAAATATTCCATATATTCTAGAATTCCATAGTGGTATACTTACTTGGTAGACCCCCTTAATCTGAAGATTAATATTTTTCATGTTTAATGAATTGTCTTAAGTTCTTTTCTTTTTTATTTTTTTAAGATTTATTTTGAAGAGAGAGTGCAAAAGTGAGGGGAGAGGGAGAGAATCTCAAGCGGACTTCCTGCTGAGTGCAGAGCCTGAGGTGGGGCTCTGTCTCACAACCCTGAGATCATGACCTGAGCTGAAACCAAGAGTCAGATGCTCAGCTGACTGAGCCACCCACGTGCCCCTTGTTTTCTGATTTTTAAAAATTGCATTTGGTTTTTGGAACCCTAGAGTGAGCTCTCAGCTCCTCCCTGCATTCCACAGTGGCTATGGAAAAGAGGGACCAAGTGAGCTGTTATTACCAGTATAAGTGTGTTATCATTTCATTCTTATCACTACAGGTGCAGATTTTGAGGCTCGAGGAACATGTAGAATATTTCTTAGGGAAAAAGTTTAAGTGTAAACTGTTAGAATTTGGCCTTGTGGTATTTGTATGGAACTCCACATTTTGAAGGTGTATATTAAGGTGGTGGCTTGATCTGGGCTGTCAAAATCAAGTCAAGAAATGTATAATTTGAATACCAGTCGTCATTTTGGTCATGGTAAAGGATTAGTGAATACAAAGAAAAATAAGGAACCCATGAGGGAGACACTTGGATAGTGCCTACTGTGTACTAGACTCAATGATAGAGGTTTTACATTATTACATACAGATATGTTTACACGTATATTACATATTTTATAAACAGCAGTCCTCTGATATTGGTGGGGAGAGATTGCTGTTTTAAAGATGAAGAAATGAAAACCCAAAAGTTAAATACCAAGCTATAGTAGTGACAGAACTAAGATTCAGATGTAAGTTTGTGTGACTCTACCCTGATGCCTCTCTAAGGAAATAATCGCTTTCTTAATTTCTCATGTGTGTCTCTAACCTGAGCAGTGTTAGTCCTTTGTTCTTCACATGTATTGGGCATTTGCTGAAGTAAGCACTTTTGAGGGGATTCAGGGAAGTAGAAGACTTGGATTCTGCTCTCAAGGAGTGTATAGTGTATGTTGGGGACACAAAAAAGATGTTTGCCTATGGGGAGCTCATTGAAGACAGGGACAGGTCTTAATTGGCTTTCTAAACCCAGCATGTGGCATAGTGCCTGGCTTTTCAATGAAAATTTGTTGAGTCAGTGGCTGAACTGGAAAATGAATGCATGAACTTAAGGATAAGGACTTTACCTTTTTCTTTCTTGCATCCCTAACATTTAATGCAATGCCTGGCCTGTAATGGGACTCAGATAAAATATTGATGTGTGAGTGGTAGAGGAAGAAAAGCTGTGGAAGCTAAAATTTACTTGTAATTGTGTCCAGAGAACCAGGAACCCAGGCAACGTTTGAGAAAGCAGATAACTCTCACATGTCAAATGCAAGTTAAGGAGAATGAAAACTGTTGGAAAAAAAATTGGATTTGATGAGAAGATTATTTGTAGATTTGAGAGTGAAGGCATTAAGAACACAATGAGGTCATTAAGGAGAGGTGGATAGTGAGGAACTAAAAGCAAGTACACTTTTTTTTTAATAGATTTTATTTGAGAGAGAGCATGCATGCACATGAGCTGGGGGGGCAGTGGGAGGGTGGGGATGGAGAAGCAGATGCCCTGCTGACCAGGGAACCTGATGAGGTGCTCCATTACAGGACCTTGGAATCATGACCTGAGTGAGCTGAAGGCACGCACTTAACTTACAGAACCACCCAGGCACCCCAAAAGCAAAGTATATCTTACCCACGTTGGTGGTATGAGGAAAGAAGGGAAAAGAGAACGCTGTAGGGTTAAATGGGGGTAGTTATTGTGTTTGCATTTTTAAAAATCTGTTTGGAACATCTGTGCCTATTTGTAAACAGGAAAATGAGGGCTGAAGAGGAAAGTTTGAAGGTACCAGAAGGAAAGGCATACTGTAGGGGGAAGGATCTCAAATGGGATCAGGACACAGAGATTAATAGTCTTTGAAAGGATGAGGAAATCACTTCTTCTGGTCTAAACAGAGAGAATAGAGGCTCAGTAGAGAAGAAGGGAGAGGCGATGTCCTCTTATCACTAAAGCCATCTGTTCAGAGGGAGCTTTGAGCTACTGTGCTAGAAACTGACAAAGAAAGGATGTTTTCTGCATAGCACTGAGACCCAGAGTGTGATACTTCGGAGTTATGGTTGGCAGCCTGAGACAGGAATGGTGAAACTAGATGGTGTGGATAATCCATAAATCAAGATGGCACTTTTTTGTAGATTAGGGAATTATGGGATGGAGCTTGTCTTCGTCCACTCAGGCTGCCATAACAAAATACCTTGGTGGCTTAAACAACTGAAATTTATTTCTCAAAGTTCTAGAGACTGGCAGTCCAACATCAAGGTGTTAATAGGATTGATGTCTGGTAAGAACACTCTCCTTGGATTGCAGAGACCTGACTTCTTGATATATCCTCATATGGCCTTTCTTTGGTGCATGGGGGGCAGGGGAGGGGTGAGGGCAGAGAGATCTCTCTTCCTCTTCTTCTAAGGCCACTAATCCTATCATGAGAGCCTCACCCCCATGATCTAGTATAACCCTAATTACCTCCTGAAGGCCCTGCCTCCACATAATCATATTGGGGGTTAGAGCTTCAGTATGAGAATTTGGGAGGGAGACACAAACATTCAGTCTGTAACAGAGGTATATACTTTTGTTCGCTCCTCTTCTAAATGGTTCAGAAGTTTTTATAATTTTCATTAATATCATTAACCAACAGTTTGGATACCTGTTATGTGGAGGTTTTTATTTTAGTGTTGGTAAAACAACAAAGTAAGAAAATTCCTGCCTGGAGGTTTCTGGTCTTATTGAGGAGCTAGATCATATATATAAAAAGCTAAATTACCATATAGCACATAGCATTATAGACTAAGTACCAAATGAGTAGAACAGACACATGTCAGAGATTATAGCAGTGTACCTTGAGGTTCATTTCCCTGTAGCTTATGAACATTTAAATGTTAACACTTTTGGGGCGCCTGGGTGGCCAGTTGGTTAAGCATTTGTCTTCGGCTCAGGTCATGATCCCCGGAGCCTGGATCTAGCCCCACATTGGCCTCTTGGCTCAGGGGGGAGCCTGCTACTCCTCCTCCCTCAGCCTGCCGCTCTAGCTACTTGTGCTCATTCTCTCTCTCTCTCTCTCTCTCTCTGTCAGTCAAATCTTAAAAAAAAGTTACCATTTTTATGAATATATGCCAGTTTGAGAGGTAAAAAAAAAACCCTGATTGTATTAATTTGCTTTTTTGTTATTAGTAAAGATGGCTTTTTAAAATTTATCATTATAATTTCACATTTTTATGAATTGCCTATTTGTGCTTTTTGTCCATTCTTCCATGGATGTGTTTGTACTTACTGATTTGTACACACTTTAATAAGATTATTTAGCTCTTTGTCTGTAACATTTTGAAAATGCTTTTCCTAGTTTCTTACTTTGATTTAAATTTTATTTATGATGTTTTGTTGACATATAGGAGTTTAAACATTTTTTGTATTTGAAGTTACTCAGTTTCTCTGTTTATGTTTAGAAAGTGCTACTGTACCTCAGGAACAGACAAATATCTACAAATGTTTCCTTCAAGATGTTTTATAGTTTATACTTAACTTTAAACCATTTGGAACATTTTTTTTGGAATATTGCATGAAATGAGCTAATTTACTTTTTGCTCAATTAATTTAGCAGTTTTCCTAGTACTGTTTATTAAATAATTCTTTCATTTTCTCCTGATTTGAAATTCTTTTTTTATCATCTGTGGAATACTTGGGTATATAAATTTTCTTGCTTGTTAATCTCTTTCTGCACCATTACCAGAGAGTTTTAATGAAGCTAATTATGTAACATCTCATAGTACAGATACCTTTTATTTGTTTTAAAACAATGCCTAGACTAAACTGTATATTTACAGGGTTTTTTTTTTTTTGTTTAAGGTTTATTTTAGAGAGAGAGCACAAGTGAGAGCGGCACAGGGCAAGGGAGAGAGAATCTCAAGCAGAGTCTGCATGGGGCTTGATCCCAGGACCCCGAGATCATGACCTGAGTCAAAACCAGGAGTCAGATGCTTAACAGACTGTGCCACCCAGGCGCCCTTTTCTTTTTTTCACTTTTTAATTTTAAAATAATTTAAGACTCAAAAGCTGCAAAATACTACAGGTTCCCATTACACATCATCCAGTATGCTCCAATAATATCTTACATAAATAACCACAGTACATTTTCAAAAGCAGGAAATTGATATAGGTATAATCCTATTAGCTAAAAAACAGACCTTATTTTGGATTTTTTGCTGAATTTTACCTGTATATATGTATGTTTTTGGTGTATACTGCTTTGAAATTTTATTACATACGTAGAATTGTGGGGTTTTTTTGTTTGTTTGTTTTAAAGATTTTATTTATTTTTTTGACAGAGACACAGCGAGAGAGGGAACACAAGCAGGGGGAATGCGAGAGGGAGAGAGAAACAGGCTTCCCGCTGAACAGGGAGCCCGATGCGGGGCTCGATCCCAGGACACTGGGATCATGACCTGAGCCAAAGGCAGATGTTTAACGACTGAGCCACCCAGGCGCCCACATACATAGAATTGTATAACCACATAACAATCAGGATGCAGAACTGTTCTATCACCACAAAGAAAAAATCCCTCATGCTACTCCTCTCCCCATACTCATACTCATCCTCTCCTCAGTCTTAAAACTTGTCAACTTATCACTATAAGTTTTTCATTTAGTGAGTGGCATTTAAATGGAATTATGCAGTATGTAGCCTTTAAAAATTTTTCACTTAGCATTAATGCCTTTGAGATCCACCCAAGTTCTTGTAAGTATCAGTGGTTTGTTCTTTTTTTTTTTGCAGCTCAGTGTACTATTCCATTGTATGGATGTACCACAACTGATCCATCTGCTTGTTGAAGGACATTTGTGTTGCTTCCAGTTTGGAGCTATTAACGAAAAGACTATTATAAACATTCATGTACATGTTTTTTGTGTGGACATGTTTCCCATTTCTCTGGGGTAAATGCCCATAAGTGCCATTGCTGGGTCATATGGTAAGTAAGTGTTTATTTTTTTGTTTTTTGTTTTTAAAGATTTTATTTATTTGAGAGATAGAGCACGAGCAGGGGAGAGAGGGAGAAGCAGGCTTCCCGCTAAGCAGGGAGCCCCATGCAGTGCTCGATCCCAGGACCCTGGGGTCATGATCTGAGCTGAAGGCAGAGGTTCAACGAGCTGAGCCACCCAGGTGCCTCTAAGTGTTTAGTTTTTTAAAGAAACTGCCAAAGTTTTTTCCAGACTGGCTGTATGTAACATTTTACATTCCCACTAATATTATATGAGCGATTCAGTTTCTCTGTATCCTTACTAGCATTTGGCATGGTTACCATTTTTTTAATTTTTAGTCATTCTAATAGGTATGTAGCAGTATCTCATCCTGGCTTTACTTTGCATTTCCCTGATGGCTAATGATGGTGAACATCTTATGTCCATATTTAGCATCTGAATATATTTTTCAATGAAATGTCCTTTCGTTGTTTTGCTCATTTTCTTTTTTTATTTTATTTTTTTTTAAAGATTTTATTTATTTTACAGAGACATAGCGAGAGAGGGAACACAAGCAGGGGGAGTAGGAGAGGGAGAAGCAGGATTCCCGCCGAGCAGGGAGCCCGATGTGGGGCTCGATCCCAGGACTCTGGGACCATGACTTGAGCTGAAGGCAGACACTTAATGACTGAGCCACCCAGGCACCCTGTTTTGCTCATTTTCTAAAGAGATTGTGGGGTGCCTGGATGGCGCGGTTGGTTAAGTGACTCTTGGTTTCTGCTCAGGTCATGATCTCATGAATGGTGAGATGGAGCCCCCATCAGGCTCTGCGCTCAGTGGGAAGTCTGCTTGAAGATTCTCTCCCTCCACCCCTCCCCCACTCACTCCCTCTCGAAAATAAATAAATCTTTAAAAAATTAAAAAAAAATAGGGGTGCCTGGGTGGCTCGGTGACATGTCTAAGAACTCTTCACCTAACCTTAGGTCTCAGAGATTTTCTTCTAAAATTTTTAAGTTTTACATTTTATATTTATTTCTAGGATCCATTTTGAGTTAATTTTTACATAAATTACAAGATTTTAGTCAAGGTTCTTTTTTGTCTTTGCCTGTTTAAGTCCAGTTGTTCCAGGCCCATTGAATTCCTTCCTCCATTGAATTGCTTTTGTATCTTTGTAAAAAAATCAATTAAGCAAACTTGTGAGTCTTATTTGTGAACTCTCTCTCCTGTTCTGTTGATCTATGTCTATCCCTTCTTTAGTACTATACAGTCTTGATTACTGTAGACAAATAGTCTTAAAATTGGATAGTATGATTCCTCTAAATTTATTTTTCAAAGTATTGTTTTATTCTAATTCCTTTGCCTTTCCATATAAATTTTAGAATACACTTTTCAGGATCTACCAAAAAAAAAAACAAAAACAAAAAACCTGCTTTGATTTTGACAGGTATTGTGTTAAACCTTTAGATCATTTTGGGGAGAATTGACAGTTGCATTAATGTTGAGTTTTCTAAAACATGAATACAGTATGTATCTCCATTTATTTTGGTATAATTTGATTTCTTTCATCAGTGTTTTATAATTTTTAGCATATAAATCGTAAACATGTCTTGTTAGATTTATACTTACGTATTTCCTATTTGGTAGAGTGATTGTACATGCTATTATGTTTTTTTAAGTTTGGAGTGTACTCTTCTCTCATTCTTGGGACTGTGACACAAATGTTCGATCTTTATTATTGTCCTGTAGTACTCTAAGGCTCTCTTCATTTCATTTTAGTCTGTCTTCTCTTTGTTGTACAGATTGGATATTTTCTCTTGATCTGTTTTTAAGTTCATTGATTGTTTCCTCTGTCACTTCCATTCTGCTGTTGAGCCTGTCCAGTGGGTTTTTCAATTGTATTTCATTGTATTGTATTTTTTAGTTTTAAAATTTCCATTTGGTACTCTTTATATATTCTCTTTGCTGAGTGTTTAAATTTTCTTGTTGGAGAATTTTGATAACAGCTGCTTTAAAATCCTTTTCAGGGGGTGCCTGGGTGGCTCAGTCAGTTAAACATCTGCCTACAGCTCAGGTCAAGATCCCAGGGTCCTGGAATCAAGCCCCGCGTTGGACTTCCTGCTCAGCGGGGAGCCTACATCTCCCTTTCTCCCTGCCTGCTGCTCCCCCTGCTTATGCTCTCTCTCTCTCTCTCTCTGTAAAATAAATAGAATCTTTAAAACAAAATAAATAAAATCCTTTTCAGGGGTGCCTGGGTGACTCAGTTGGTTGGGTGGCTCAGTTGGTTGGGCGTCTGCCTTTGGCTCAGGTCCTGGGATCAAGCCCATGTAGGGCACCCTGCTCAATAGGGAGTCTGCTTCTCTCTCTTCTTCTGACCCACCCCCCTGCTCATGCTTTCGCTCTCTCTCTCAAATGAATAAATAAAAAACCTTTAAAAAAATCCTTTTCAAGTAATTCCAACATCTGTATCATCTTGGTGTTGACATCTACTGATTGCCTTTTCTTCATTCAAGCTGAGACTTTCATGGTTCCTGATATGACAAGTAATTTTTTTGTTATTGTTTTTTATTTTTTATTTTTATTTTTATTTTTTTTTAAAGATTTTACTTATCCATTTGAGAGAGAGAGAGAGAGCACATGAGAGAGGGGAGGATCAGAGGGAGAAGCAGACTCCCTGCCAAGCAGGGAACCCGATGCGGGACTCGATCCCGGGACTCCAGGATCATGACCTGAGCCGAAGGCAGTCGCTGAACCAACTGAGCCTCCCAGGCGCCCTGTTGTTGTTTTTTAAAGATTTTTTTAATTTATTTGACACAGAGAGAGACAGCGAGAGAGGGAACACAAGCAGGGGTGTGGGAGAGGGAGAAGCAGGCTTCCCGCCAAGCAGGGAGCCTGATGCGGGGCTTGATCCCAGGAGCCTGATGCGGGGCTCGATCCCAGGACCCTGAGATCATGACCTGAGCCGAAGGCAGTCGCTTAACCAAATGAGCCACCCAGGCACCCCTATGACAAGTAATTTTGGATTGCATCCTAGACATTGTGATATTTTGATTCCTATTTAAATTTTTATATTTAACAGGCAGCCAACCTGTTTAGGTTTAGAGCACACACGCTGGCCCATCTTTGTTGGTTGTGGTTCAAAGATCAGATTAGTTTTCAAGCCTTGCTGTGCTATTCTGGTCTGCTGTACTTGTATGCTACCAAGAGTCCAACCTGAAATCTGGGTGGTGTTTTAGATCAGTTTCAGTTCTGAAACTTTTTGCTGTGTTGTTGCTGGTCATTTTTACACGAGTCGCGTGGAGGTATGTATAGGATTTTGTACATGTATTTTAGAGGATTTGTTTCTCTAGCTCCCTCTTCACCATAATCCTACTGCTACTGTCTAGTTGGGCTGGGGTCAGAATCCTGTTTTGTTACTCCAGGGTGGAGATGGAAGACAGGGCTCCCCCCATGTTCTCCACAGCTACAGTATCGGGGTGGGGAAAGGTGCTGTGCTGCCTCATTAATGCAGGACGTTAATGCAAGATTGGAAGACCGAACTCTGCCCACAGTTTCTGGGCTACAGTGCCTAGTGAGGAAAGGGAGGGGGGCGCCACTTTTTTTGTTGTTTGCCTGAAGTAGGACATGTATGGTCAAAATGTTTTTGTCTTGGCTGAGCTTCCCTTTTCCTGGTCCTTTGTCTATAAAAGCCAGTCTTTTCTTGGCATTTTTTTGATTGTGCTCATTACTGTTTTCAGGTTGTGGGCCTCTTCAGCTCAGACTAGGACATATTAGAAGTCAAACCAAACCAAATCAGACAAAAAGTAGGAAACTTCCTGCTGGGTCAGTCTTCATGTCCATGGTGCCTAGCCAATCCACCTTCTTTTTTCCCCTTTTCAGAATCTTCTTTCAGTTGCTTCATGAATTTTGTCTGGGGTGTTTTTTTGTTGTTGAAATAGGGGAGAGATGCCTATTCCATATTGTCCTGGCCTAGAAGACCCCATTTCAGTTTTAAATTATGAACATTAGTTACATTAGTTTAAGAACATTAGTTTTTTACCTATGTACTTTTTCCTAAATGCACAGTCTTTCATCTGCAATTAAGTTTTGGGGAGGATTTTCCCTAATGATTACATCTCATTTTGTTTTCTTTTCTCATCCTGTTAGCTAGAACTTCTAGAACAGAAGTCAGCCTACTATGGCCTGCCTGCCGTATTTAGCCTTCTGCCTTTTTGTGTATGACATATGAGCTCAGAATGGGTTTTACATTTTTAAACGGTTGAGAAAACCTCAAAAAAATACATGAAAATTATATTAAATATGTTATATTAAATTCAAATTTCAGTATTCATGTATAAAGTTTTATTGGAACACAATCACATTTATACTTTCCATATCGTCCATGGCTGCTTTCATGACACAGCAGCAGAAGTGGGTAGTTGCAACAGAGACCGTATGCCAGCCTTTTGAAGATCAATAAACCATAGTGGTGATAGCCAGCATGTTTTTCTTATTTTCCTTTGGTGATAATTGATTTCAGTGCATACTGCCTTTCAGTATGTTGTTGGCCATTAGGCTGAGATAATATTTTCAGCTGGAAGGTTATTTTGTTTCTGGTGTCTAAGGATTCCTGAGAACATTCCCTCACAAATATGGTTCTTTTTCTCCATTTCCTGACTTGTTGAATGCGCCTGCTAGGTAAACGAGAAACCTAAGAGGAGTAGCACTCAGCACCTCTCTCTCCCTCGCCTCGAGCAAATCCACTATCAATGCTTGTTCAGTTTTACCTCGTAAATATCTCCCTGCTTGTCATGCTTTTACATCCCTGCCAGTAGCCTTAATCTTACTGGGCTACTTATACTTACATCCTGTACTCTGTCCTCTGTACCTAGCCAGAGTGCTCATTCCCTCATGCTTCCACTCTTCAAAGGCTTCTGCATGCTTGTAGGACAAAGAAAAATCCTTTTATGGTCCTGTTCTGCATACATCTCCAGCCTTCTCTGGCACCATGCTCTTCATGCTCCAGTTACAATGGCTTCTTTCAGGCCCAGCTCCCACCATTTCTGAGACTACTAGCTAGAACTGAGTTTCCTATCCTCCTTTCCTGTTTAACTCCTGTTTATTTTTCACATTCCAGTTCAGGAATCACTGCTTTAAGGAGTCCTTGACTGAGCTTTTTTTACTAGCTCAAATTTCTTATAGGTACTTCGAGTCCTGTAATTCTCCTCCTATCACTTTTCACATTTGTCCATTTGTTTAATGTTGGTTTTTTGTTCTTAGACTGTAAGTTTCATGAAGGTAGGGATTTAGTTAGGTTTTGCTTGTTACTATTTCATTTCTAGTACCAGGAGCAGGACCTGACATAGTAGATGCTCAATAAATTTTTTTCCCTAATGAATGCATTTAAAAAAAAATCAGGAGTTTTACAAGTAGCTTTTTTGGCATCCATCAGGGTAATCATGTGTCTTTTAATATTTTGAATTATTTTAATGAGGATTTTTATTAGTATGTTCCTTAATAGCCCATGGTTACATTTCTGAAGTAAACTCTAGCAGGCTGGAGACTCAAGAAAAAGTTAAGTTCAAAGACAAGTCTGCTGGAGAATTTTCTCTGGCTTGAGAGAGGAACAGTTTTTTGTTTATACCTTCAACTGATTGGATACAGCCTGCCCATATTATAAAGGACAGTCTGCACTAGTTTAAATGTAAATCTTGTCCAAAAATACCTTCACAGAAACATCAGACTAATGTTTGACCAACTTGGCACCTATATGTGTCTCCTTAAACCATACTTAATCTCTGAATAAAGACAATAACAAGGTCATGCTTCCACCCAACATCATACAACTACCCTGCATACAACCAAAAGTCAATAACCTTTTCCCTAGGAGAGGATGCAAAGTCCTTAGATGATGTTTACTTTTCTACTTGATAACTTGTAACTTAACTCCTGTGATGTAAAGTTAACAATACTTGAGTACTAGGATCAGATATTTTTCCCTGAAGAAAATGTTTACATATCTATTTTCTATTGCTATTTTCTTTTTTCTTTTTTTTTTTTAAGATTTATTTATGTGTTTTTGAGAGAGAGTACACATGCCTGCACGCCAGAGTGTGGTGGAGGGAGAGAATCTCAAGCAGACTCTGCTGAACACAGAGCCCGAATGCTGGGCTCAGTCTCCTCACCCATGAGATCATGACCTGAGCTGAAATTATGAGTAGGATGCTTAACCTACTAAGCCACCCAGGTGCCCTATTACTGTCTATTTTTTGTTGCAGAAGACATTAAAACTTAGTAGTATAAAGCAACAACCATTTAATTAGCTTACCATTCTTTGAATCAGTAAACTGTGTTGGGTGAGCTGTTTGGTTCCTCTGTGGTCTGGACTACAGTCATTTGTGCAGCTGTAGTCAGCTCCTGGTTAATCTGGGGCTGACTCAAGCACATGTCTGGCAGTTGGTGTTGGTTGTCTGCTGGACCTCTGTATGTAAAAAAGTCAGGGCTTTTTACATAGCCAGGGCTGCTTCATATTATGGCAGCAGTGTTCCCAGAGAGCAAAATGGAAGCTGCAGGGTCTCTTGAGGTGTCAACTTGGAAGTTATACCATCACTTCTGCTGCATTTTCTTGGTTCAAGCAAGTCACAAGGCCAGCTCAAATTAAGGGGTGGGGAAATAAGCTCTATCTTTTGATAGGAGTACCAGTTTCTTGTTATAAAAGGTATGTGCAGAATTTTTATAGCGATCTTTAACAATCTGCCAGTCTTTTTTTTTTCCTTCCGACTGCTTAAAAAAATTTTTTTTTAATTCTTTGGTTTTCAGAAATATTACTGTGGTATATAAAGACACAGATTTTATTTATCTGCTTGAGGTTCTTAAGATTTCTTGAATCTGTGGCTTGATGTCTTTTTTCAGTTTTGGAGAATTTTTAGCCTTTGTCTCTTCAAGTATTTCTTCTGTCTTATTTCTCTTATTCCTTTTCTCTGGGACTCAAATTGTAGAATAAATCATCTCATTGTATTCTCTATATCTCTTACCATCTTTTGTATTTTTTATCCTTTACCTCCCTCTGCTTTATCATAGATATAATTCTCTCTTCAGCTGTATTTTATCTGTTCTTAAATCCATCTGTCGAGATGTTTATGTCAGCTATTTTCTGTTTGAGAATTTCTGTTTGGTCTTTTTGTGTCTGTGTGTGTGTGTGTAGTTCTGCCTTTTTTTTTTTTTTATGATTTTTTAAATTTATTTGACAGACAGCCAGAGAGGGAACACAAACAGGGGGAGTGGGCAGAGGGAGAAGCAGGCTTCCCGCTGAGCAGGGAGCCCGATGCGGGGCTCGATCCCAGAACCCTGGGATCATGACCTGAGCCGAAGGCAGACAATTAACGACTGAGCCACCCAGGCACCCCCCCTTTTTTTAATGTGTTGATTCTTGGCTGAAATTCTTAATGCTATGATACTGTTCTTGTCTATTTTCTACTGATTCTCGTGTTATTTCCTCATGGACCAGACATTGCATTTTTTTTTTTAAGAAAAAAATTTTTTAAAGATTTTATTTATTTATTTATTCATGAGCGACAGAGGGAGAGAGAGAGGGAGAGAAGCAGAGGGAGAAGCAGGCTCCCAAGGAGCAGGGAGCCCGATGCGGGACTCGATCCCAGGACCCTGGAATCATGACCTGAGCTGAAGGCAGATGTTTAACCATCTGAGCCACCCAGGCGCCCCAGACATTGCATTTTTTAAATTGTTTGTAAAAATAATTTGAGACTTAGGATGATATCTTTTTCTAGAGAGGATTTACATTTGTTTCTGGCCTTGCCTAGAGGTCTTGAATCATTTTAATCCAGTTTTAGGGCTTGAGATTCTTTTAAATAGGAGTTTAGTCCCTACTTTAGTCCACTGTCTGGGATATCTATTATGTGTAGGGCACTTTGCTAGTGCTAGGTAGGTTCTGTGAGCTGAGGAGACATGGTCTTTAATCTATACTGGAGACAGTTTTGATTAAATGACAGATAAATGTATATACAGTCAAGTTCTGTGAAAACAATGAAAAGGTTGCTGTGGTAGTGAATATTTGGAGTGGGGAGGGTATGAAAATGGTCCTACCATAACTAACTTCAACAGGTTTCGTTTAAGCTGAGACCTGACTGATGTTGAAAGAACTGAGACCAGAAGCTCCCAGACAGAAGCAATTGCCAATATAAAGACTGAATAACACCCCCAAAAAGTGGGGGTAGGGGCAGTGGGGGTAGTGGAGGGGGAGTTGAGATTGATTTAGAATTATATTAATGAGTTCTGGGAGATGTCCCCTATCCCCCACCATTTTTTTCCCAATTTCCTTCAGAAGATTAGTGAATTAGGAGTTGATGAATTTAGGTTCTAGATCTAGCTCTATGATTTTTTTTTAAAGATTTTATTTGAGAGAGAGAATGAGAGAAGAGTGGGATGAAGGGCAGAGGGAGAAGCAGACTCCCCCCTGAGCAGGAAGCCTGACGCAGGACTTGATCCTGGGATCATGACCTGAGCCAAAGGCAGATGCTTAACCAACTGAGCCACCCAGGCACTGTAGCACTGTGATCTTCCACTAGTTACCTGATTATTCATTCAAAGCAAAACGGATGGAGGGAAGGGAGGAAAGTGAGTATACCACATGGAAATAATGAAAGGAGTACGTGAGGAGAGACACCATGTCAGGTTTCTTCATATTCCTCACAAGTGTTTACACAGTTTAGCACATACAGTAGGCATTCTTTAAGTGCCCGTTGATTTAACAAAATTAGAACAGATCAGAGAAATTTTTTTTAATGGGGAATTAATCATAGAAGAGAAGAATGAGATAAGAATTTTCCATCTTGCCCTCTATTTAAAGGAAAGAGAGTAAATGTATCAAAATGAAGAAAGACCATTTTTATCTACCTCCTGGATGATATGAGTTCTACTCACTAACCTGAAATGTTTTGGGTAACATGAGAAAGGTAGGTAAGAAAACACTTGAGATGTGAGCTCCTCAAGGGCAGGAGCTTTTATCTCTCCATCCTTGTGTGGTACGGGACAAGGAACTTAGTTGAACAAATGAGCAAATGATTGGTTCCCCACTTTAAAGGAACTTAGGCTGTCCTTCCTTTACAGGACGGGTCTACCATCCATTTGCTTTGTATAAAGTCCAGGAAGAGATTCCTCTCAATATTATTAGCCCCAACTTCTGAACTGATTGATGGATTATAGAACTTAAATTTCCTCAAAGTCCAGCAGTCAGAGAACACATTGTTACTCTGAGGTAAACAAGAGTATACCTCTCAGAGCCTTAGGAAGTATATTCTGTTTCTGGCTACAGACTGTAGGTCTTGAGCTGATATGTGAGAGGGAAAGATTGGAACTTAGTAACTGAATTATACTCCCTGTATCTTAACTTTCCAACCATTATGTAAGGCTTTCTTTTTCTAGAAAGAGACTAATGTGGAATGAGAATTAATTCTCGTCAGTAAATGCAAAGCTTTAAGTAGGTCATCTGACTTTGCTTTTGTGCACCACATTCACCCTGGTTATAAAAGGGCCTTTCATGAGTTTTCTAGGCTTTCATCACTCCCAGACTCTCTACAGGCATTGTGAAAGAATTAAACTACCCTCCCCCTGCAATGCCTGTCTCCTGGACTCTTCTGTAGAGTACACACTGCGCCATGTGTAGCTCAGCAGGGACTCTTTGCAGACACTGAGTATATGAACAGTCCTCCTTCCAGATAAGATATTTCAGTATTGATTAGTGTCACAGCATAGAAATTAGTGTCTGCCAGTATCTGATACACTGACTTGGCAGCCTAATTTTTGCCAAGTTTGTAGGCCAAAATTTAAATGTCTATATTAAAAAAAACTTTTTTTAAGATTTTAGTTATTTGTTAGAGCACACAAGCAGAGGGAGCGGCAGGCAAAGGGGAAGCAGATTCCCCACTGAGCAAGGAGCCCGATACAGGACTTGATCCCAGGACCCCAGAATCATGACCTGAGCCGAAGGTAGACGCTTAACCAACTGAGCCTCCCAGGCGCCCCCCACTTTTTAAAGATTTTATTTATTTGTCAGAGAGATAATTATTTTTATATAAAATTTGCCTCTAGATAATTTCTGTTTATAATCATTTGGATAGGAGGCTGATGACTGCTTCAAATCTACAATTTTTTTTTAAAGGAGAGAATCAGCACTGCAGGCTTAAATAAGTTTTGCCTACAAGAGTAGAGGAAGAAAGTAAACATGGAATTATGGAGGGGTATTTAGCAAGCTGCTTGTGGCATAATCTGGAGGTAGTAAATGATTTGCATTGTGCTGGTGTTGAAATCCATACATCTCAAGGAAACTATAACTATATAGGGTTAACAATACTTACTGATTTTTCAAGGACTATATAGCCTGTCACTTACAATAGATTCCAAATGATTCTGGTGAAATTAGTCTCTTGGGGCCTTCCAATTTATCTGTTGTTGCCACTATAAGGTATTCTCTGACATCTTCTGAATTTTTAGTCACTTTAGTCCTTTATTTTTTTGAATCATCTTTAGTATCTACCAACCATTCCTATCAAAGATAGACTCTGGTCAGCAGTTCAGCTATTTTCTTGCTAGTACTCAACGCTGTTGCTTATAGTTCTGTTACATTCAACCAGCAAACCTTAATTCTGGCTTTTCCAAACCATTACTGCTTAGAGAATTTTCCAAAAAAGAATTTTTTTAAGATTTTATTTATTTATTTATTTGTTTGTTTGTTTGTTTGTTTATTTAACTAACAGAGAGACACAGCCAAAGAGGGAACATAGGCCAGGCAAGTGGGAGAGGGACGGAGTGGGGAGCCAGCCTGACATGGGGCTTAATCCCAGGACCCTGGGATCATGACCTGAGCCGAAGGCAGACGTTTAATGACTGAGCCACCCAGGCACCCCCCCCAAAAAGAATTCTTGAAAAGTGGTTCTCATCTCAGCTGGGCCCTTTTCTTTGATTTCCTGCCATTTTCAGCAGCAGTGTTAGTCTTATCACTTCTCTTACAACTTTATCCCACTGTCTTCCCCTCTTTTTTAGCCTTTGACTTTGCTACATTCTTCACAGGAAATCTCAAAGATGACAGATTGAAACTCCTTCACTTTTCCATTCTTTCTCTTATCTCGTCTACCTTCTTTTCCTTCCCACTAAGTCCTCCTTAGCATTTACATTTGATTAGTTCTCTCTTAACCTAACAAACCCTTTCCCAGTGCAAATCAGTGGCTAGTTTTGCTAGGGTATAAAAATCCCTTCTCTAGTCAACTTGGTACCCAACCCCCCATTGTTTCTTAGGATTTGCCTGTAGGTTGTTGTGGGTTTTCTGTGTAAACGATCATATTTCCTGCAAAAAATCATATCCTATCTAATTTTTTTATTATTTATTTAGAAAGAGAGCATGCACATAAGTGGGGGGGCAGAGGGAGAGGGAGAGAGAGAAAATCTCAAGTGGACTTTGTGAGGAGCATGGAGCCCAACACAGGGCTGAATCTTGCAACCCTGAGATCATGACCTGAGATGAAATCAAGAGTCAGGCTAACCAACTGAGCCACCCAGGTGCCCCTGTATCCTGTCTAATTTTTATGATTCTATTTCTTATTGCCGAGGCTAGGACTTCTCATAAATTTTTTTAAAATATTTATTTATTTATATTAGAGGGCATGAGCAGGAGAGGCAGAAGGAAAGGGAGAGAGAATCTCAAGCAGACTCCACTCTGAGCACAGAGCCCAAGGTGGGACTCAATCTGAGGACTCTGAGATCATAACCTGAGCCAAAACTAAAAGTCAGACGCTTAACTGACTGTGCCACCCAGGTGCCCCTCTCATAAATTATTGAATAGTAGAAGTGATAATGGGTCATCTTGTCTTATTCCTAATTTTAAAAGGAATGCTTTCAATGTTTCCTTACTGAAGATGATAGCTGTACAGTGTTAGGGTTGTTTTAAAACAGGAACTGTTTTATCAGGTGAAGGAAGTCTTTTTCTAATTCAGAGGGGTTTTTAAAAAATCATAAATTCATGTGTTTTTATCCAGTATTTCCTCTACAACAATTGAAATGATTATATGATCTTTCTTCTTTATTATAGATTTTATATCCACACATATTTGTACACTTTGGATAAACTCATATTGATTGTTGTTTGTCTTTTTTATATACCAGATTCAATTTGTTAGTAATTTGTTTAAGATTTTTGAATCTGTGTTATTATTGAGTAGAAAAGGGACTATAATTTATTTTCTTGTAATGTTTTTGTTTAATTTTAGTGCCAAGTTTCACTCAACTCTTAGAACGAATTGGAGATTATTCCCTCTTTTTTTTCTCATCTATCATCTTGGCATAGTGTTTTCTTTGTGAGGAAAACTTTTGATTCAGCTTCTTTAACAGTTATAAGAACATTCAGGTTTTTTATTTTTTTTAGGATTTTACTTATTTATTCATGAGAGAGAGAGAGAGGCAGAGGGAGAAGCAGGCTCCTGATGCGGGACTTGATCCCAGGACCCTAGGATCATGACCTGAGCCGAAGGCAGACACTTAACCATCTGAGCCACCCAGGCGCCCAGGTTTTTTAATTTCTAAGCTAATTTTAAGTTCTGTTTTTCTAGAGATTTGTCCATTTCTTTAAGTTTTCAAAATTATTTGCCTATAGTTGTTGATAATAGTCTGTTTTCATCTGCTTTATTTGTAGTTATTTCCATTTTTTATTTATAATATTAATTTGTGTCTTCTCTCTTTATCTGTTTTGTTAATTTGTCAAAGAACCATCCTTTGGTCTTGTTAAAATTTTTGTATATTTTCTGTATAATTGATTATTCCTATAATTTTAAACAGCTTTATAATTGACATACAGTAAAAGTATAAAATCTATTAAGTTTTGACATGTATGTGGTGAAACTATCACGACAGTCGAGGGTGTGAACATATCCATCATCCCCCGAATTTTTCTTGTGCCCCTTTGTAATCCCTCCCTCTTGCTGATGCCCACTCCTCTGTCCCTAGGCAACTACTGATCTGTTTCTGTTGTTCTAGATTAGTTTGTATTTGCTAGGGATTTATATAAATGAAATAAGGCATTATTGTATTAACTACGTGTTTTTGATGCTTTGACATCTAGGCCTTCGCTGCCCCTCTCAGGGTTAGCCAATTTCTAGAGATCATAAACAGCTCACCTGCTAGTGTGCCTTTCATATGCAGGCCAGCCAATTCAGATCCCATACCCCAGCCACCTCCTCCTTTATAGGGCTTTCACATTCTAGGTCACTATCTGCCCATTCACCCCCAGGCCAGGTACCAGGCAATTAGAGATAGCCTCTAAACCCAGAGTTTATTCAGATTAGCTAATCCTAACCTTTTTGCTTTGTCTCGCCTCTGCCTGTTTCTTTCTGCAGAAACCACAATAGCCAAATAACCGTTCTTACTCGTGTCTCCTTACTCCCCCTGCTTCCTAACCAACCCTGGTTCTTCCTGTGGCTCCTGTATGGCGTGGCATGCCACCTCCTCTTGGGAATTGTGAATAACAAACTGTCTTTTCAATGGCAATCATCTGATTTGTTGGTCTCGTCATAACTGAATAATAAAAAAACCTGTTTTAAAACAAGTATTTACTCTTTTGTTTCTTAGCATAATTATTTTGAGATTCATCCATGTTGTGTGTATCAATAGTTCATTCATTTTTATTACTGAGTGGTATTCTATTATATGGATATAACAAAATTTTTTATTGATATATTGATGGACTTTGGGGTTGTTTCCAATTTTCAGCTATTACAAATAAAGCTTCTGTGAGCATTAGTGTACAAGCTTTTGTATGAACGTACATTCCTCTTGGATAAATACCCAAGAGTGGAATGGTTGGATTGTATGGCAGGTTTATGTTTAACTTTTTAAGAAACTGACAAATGATTTTTCAAACAGGTTATACCATTTTACATTCCCATGAGCAATGTGAGGGTTGTGATTTCTTCATATCCTTGATAATGCTTGATATTATCAGTCTTTTAATTTTAGCCACTTTAGTGTGGTATTTTGCGTTTTATTCTGCATTTCCATAATGATTAATGATTTGTAACATATTTCATGTGCTTGTTTGCTTTACATATATCTGCTTTGGTGAAAATGTCTCTTCAGATTTTTTTCTTGTTATTTTATTGGGTTGCTTATTTTCTTATTGTTGTCTATATAATATAAAATTTACCATTTTAACCATTTTTAAGTGTATAGTACAGCATTAAGTTCCTCACATTTTTGGGTAACCATTATCACTGTCCATCTCTAAAACTTTTTATCCTGCAAAACTGAAATTCTGTACCTATTGAGCAACTCTTCACATTCTCCCCTCCCCCCCCCACAACCCCTGGTAACCACTATTCTGCTTTCTGTCTGTATGAATTTGACCGTATTCTTAATATAATGAAATCACACGATATTTGTCCTTTTGCAACTGGTTTGTTTCATTTATTATTGTGTCTTCACGGGTCATCCATATGGTAGCATATGTCAGAATTTTCTTTTTAAGGCTGAATACGCCAGTGTGTGTATATACCACATCTTGTTTATCCATTCTTCTGTCAGTGGATACTTAGGTTGCTTCTACCTTTTGGCTGTTGTGAATAATGCTGCCATAAACATTGGTACAAAATATCTGTGTGAGTTCCCACTTTCAGGTCTTTGGGGTATATACCCAGAAGTAGAATTGCTCTGTCATACGGTAATTCTGTATTTTTTTGAGTAATCACCTTACTGTTTTCCATAGTGACTGCACCATTTACATTTCCACCGACAGTGCACACAGGTTTCCAGTTTCTCCCCATCCTTGTCAACACTTGTTATTTTCCCCTTTTTATCTTTTTCTTTTTTTTTCTTTTAATTAATAGCCATTCTAATGGGCATGGAAGTGGTGTCTCAATATGGTTTTGACTTGCATTTCCCTAAGTATTAGTGATTTGAGCATCTTTTTGTATGTTTATTGGCCATTTTTCTTCCCTGGAGAAATGTCTATTCATGTCCTTTGCCCATTTTTTAATCAGGTTGGCTTTTTTGGTTGTTGAGTTGTAGGAGTTCTTTATATATTCTGATTTTCAATTCCTTATCAGGTGATTTGCACACATTTTCTCCCATCTGTTGGTTTCCTTTTTATTCTTTTGATAGTGACCTTTGATTGATGCACAGCTGTTTTTAATTTTGATGAAGTCCAGCTTACCTGTTTTTTTGTTTTGTTGAACTGTGCTTCTAGTGCCATATTTTAAAAAGCATTGCCAAGGGCGCCTGGGTGGCTCAGTTGGTTAAGCGACTGCCTTCGGCTCAGGTCATGATCCTGGAGTCCCGGGATCGAGTCCCACATCGGGCTCCCTGCTCAGCAGGGAGTCTGCTTCTCCCTCTGACCCTCTTTCCTCTCGTGCTCTCTATCTCTCAGTCTCTCTCAAATAAATAAAATCTTTAAAAAAAAAAAATAAATAAATAAATAATAAAAAAAATAAAAAGCATTGCCAAATCCAGTGCCATGGAGCTTCCCCCCCCCCCCCCATATTTTCTTCTAAGAGTTTTACAGTGTTAGCCCTCATGTTTAGGTGTTTTATCCATTTTCAAAGACCTAATGGTCTTTGAACCATTGTTCAAAGGCTAGGTGTTAGGTAGGGAACCACCTTCAGTTTTTTGCATGTGGATACAGTATCCAGTTTTCCCAGCACCATTTGTTGAAAAAGCTGTCCTTCCTCCATTTTTGCATCCTTGTCAAAAATATTTGGGTATATTTGTGTGTGTTTTCTTCTGGTTTTTATTTCATAGGTCTGTATATTTATCCCTTTGCTAATACCACAGTCTTAACTATGGTATCTGTATACTAAGTCTTAACATTGGGTAAATGGATTTCTCCCATTTTATTCTTCCTTTTCAAAATTGCCCCTGGTTTGTTTTTGTTTGTTATTTTATGCAGGTAACTGTACTATACTTTGGTTTCATATATCCAGTAATTTATTCCAAGGTGTGCTTAAACAGAGCAAATACGTTTCCACATTCTTCTTTGTCTTAATCAATCTGCAATATAAATTTATACCAAACTAATTTGTTTACTGAAGTAATCTGATTGACTTCCTTGCCTCCAGGCTCATCTCTCTCCAGGCTCCAAAATTTAATCTTGCCTTAGGTGTAACTTACTCTATTTTATAGCTTTGGTAGTCCTGAATTTCATCAGTGGAAGTGAGCATCTCTTCAGGGTTTCAGACTTTTGCTAATTTTGGGGAAGGGGGGGGTCCTTTTCCTTTTGTTTTGGACCTCTCTGCCACATTGCCTTAAGAGAAGACCTATAGTAATGAAAGTTGATTTCTGGTGTACTAGGCTGCCTTCAGAAGCCTTCAGCAGGTTTTCAAGCTCTTTTCTCTCCCTGGCAAGTATTCAGTGTGCTGTTCCTACCCCTCCCTCTCTTGATGGCATATATCAGTTTTCTACTCATCCAAACCCACCTACTCCTGCCTCCTGCGCTTGTCAGATGTCTCTTGCCTGGCTCTCTCATTGCTGCTTTTGTCACTCTTACAGCTGTCTTCTTCCTTTCTTTGGCTTATTGCCTGACTTCCGTGGCAGCTGCTCTGTCATTGCTTGTCTGCCATTCTGCCCCTTCTCCCACCCTCATACCCCACACCCCTGCCCCATGTAGATACGTCATGTGCACTCTCCATGTTCAGAACTAAGCGTATCACCTTCTCCATGGTATGTCATGTCCCCAGAGTGGTCATCCTCCTGCTTATAGCATTACGATTCACCTAAGTCAGACACCTGGACCCTCCTTACCTCTGGCATCTCATTGTTAAGTCTTTTGTTCTACCCCTGTGAAAGGGTTCCTGGATCCAGTTCAACATGTGTGTGTGTGTATGTCGCTTTGCCACACCAGCAAACAATTTTTGGACACCAGCATTATGTTCAAGAATTCAACTCAATTCTGACACTGTCTACTCGGAGATAGAATCAGATTCCACAGGTAAAGGGCTCAGTCCCATAGGACCTCCCTCTGGTTCAGATGACCGGCTACCAATTGGTGGTTCCATTGACCCCTTCCAACTGAGGATGCCAGTCACAAGGCCAGATTGTTACCTCTACTTCTGACCAACTGGCTGTAAATCAAAGGTTCCCAGGACCTTGGGCTTGATTAATTTACCATAACAGCTCACAGTACTCAGGAAAACCTGTTTACTCACTAGATGATTGATGTATTACAAAAGATATTACAAGATACAAATCAACAGCCGGATGAAGAGAGATACATTGACAAAGTTCCAAGCAAAGGAGCTTCTGTCGTTGTGGAACTTGGGGCTTGGCAGAGTGGCAAATGGAAGTGTTCTAGTTTCCCAGTGTGGAAGCTCTCTGAATCCCCTTCTTTTTTGTTTTTTTTTATAGAGACTTCATTACATGGGCACAGTTGATTAATTCATTGGTCATTGGTGATTGATTCAACCTCTAGCTGCTCTTCCCAAGAAATCAAGGTGGGACTGAAAGTTCCAACTTCCTATTCATGGTTGGTCCCCCTCAGAACCAGTCTCCATTCTTAGGTGCTTTGCAAAAGTCACCTTCATTAATATAAACCCAGTTATGGTGGAAAGGCTTTATTATGAATTATAAAACACACATTTTACCTTTATGGCTGTGAAGCATTTTTAGGAACTGAGGGCAAGAGACAAAACACAACAAAAGATGCTCCTTGTTCTTGTCTCTTAGGACATTTTAAGGGTTTGGGAGCTTTGAGCCAGGAACTGTGAATGAAGATCAAATATATCTGAGAAATATATTTTGGTCATCTGAATGACCATATATATATATTTTTTTTTTTAATTAAAGTATATTTGACGCGCAATGTTACATTAGTTTCAGGTATACAACAGTGTGATTGATCAAGTCTTTACATTTATGTGTATTTCTTATAAATCACAATGTCATGCCCTGTAAATCCTCTTATCAGAGTCTCTAGATACTCCTGCCCTTCCTTGAGGTCCTCCTGGTTTATTGGCTAGATTATTCCTGAAGGCTTCAGTCAGTGGCCCTCCTAACCTCAAACCCCACCAGTTAGTTGATCCTCCACCCTGCTGTCATTTTTTCTGAAATCCAAATTGTTCCAGTCATTCTCTTTGTGCTAAAGCCTTTGGTGGTTTCTTAGTGTGTTCAGTGCAAGATCAAAACTTTTTGTTGTGGGGGCACCTGGTTGGCTCAGTCAGTTGAGCAGCCGGCTCTTGGTTTCAGGTGGGGTCATGATCTCAGGGTTGTGGGATCAAGCAGCGTGTCGGGCTCTGTGCTCGGCCCCGAGTTGGCTTGAGATCCTCTTCCTCTGCCCCCTACCCAACCTGCATGCCAACATGCACACATATACATGCACACTCTCTCAAATAAATAAAATAAATCTTTAAAAACTTTATTGTGGCATATAAGGCCCTCCAGGATCTGATCACTGATTCTGGTCACCTCGCCGCCTGCAGTACCTCCACATATCCTCACAGACCCCAATCTTTCATGTCTGTCATTTTCACATTCATTTAATGCATACTTATTGAGGTCCTGCTTGATGCCCTTACCCAGCTCTTTGCCATTCCTGGAACCAGATAGGTTTATTCAAGCCTCCAAGTCCTCTCACTTGAAGGACTGTTTCTGACCATTTTCTTAGCTCACTACTCTTTATCCTCCCAAGTTCAGCTCAAGCATCACCTCTTCTGAAAATTCCTTCTCTGATCTGCAGTTTCACCACCTTAATGTTAATCAGCTAACATTACTTATGGCAGGTGATAATTAAGAGTTTGAACAAATTGTTTGTGCCTCACTACTGGCTAGGGAACTACTGGATGACAATGTCCATATCTAATCTGTCTGGTGGTATTCTCAACATTAGGTAAAGCGTGAAGGCAAGGACATGAGCTTTTGAGTTTTAAAAGCCTTGACTTGGAATCCTAATAGCCACTCAATAGGTGTGTGGCCTTGAGGAAATTCCTTAACCTCTGTGATCTTAGATTCATCTGTAGAATGGAAAAAGGATATCTAACTCATCAGGTGGTTGTGAGGATTAAATGCATTAAAGTATATAGAATGCCTGGTACTAGTGCCAAGCACATAGCAGCAACCAAGGATTGTAGTTGCAAAAATACTTTTTGTTCTTAATAATAATATGATGTTGATTGAGTGAACAATTAGCTGAAGGAATTGAATCCTCCTTCTAGGTGCCTTTTTCTCAAATCAGAGAACCTGAACAGCTCTAGGAGAAGGCCTGGGCAGAGGTTAACACTCCTAGCTGCCACTTCTTTGTCTCTCCCACACCTGGGAGACATCCTCAGTAAGGCTGAGAGTGGAATACATATCTTTCTTCCCGAGAGCTTCATCTCCGTGAAAAAGGTGAGTTTATTTAAATCAAGACTAGTACTTGAACAGTCATAATATATTGAATATTGAAAATCAGTGATTGATTAATGTGAGTACATTTAAAACATTCACTGCCCCTTTGCTTAGAAATATATAAAATGGAAATAATAATCAGTTTTAGTTGGCATTAGGAAGATTTATCTGTTTCTACATTTGCCTTTACACTTTTTTTTTAAGGTTTAGTTATCTATTGTGGGGGGAGGGGCAGAAGGAGAGAGAGTCTTAAGCAGATTTCCTCACTGAGCAAGGAGCCCAACGCAGGGCTTGAACTCACGACCCCAAGATCAAGACCTGAGCCAAAACAAAGAGTCCAGCATCTAATGAACTGAACCACCCAGGCGCCCCTAGTCTTGATAGTTTTAAAAGAACAGATCATGATAAGATTTATGAAGAGAAATCAGGTAGTCCTGGATTTGAATTCTACTTAAACAATTTAACAGCTATGTGATCATCTTTCAATTTCTTTATCTGCAAAATGGGAGTTAAGAGTATGTAACTTAGAGTTGCTATGAGATTTAACGGAGATAAAATGCCAAATACTGAGATAATTTGTACCTGACACTTGATCACATTTTATTAGTACTAATGTATTGAATATTGAATGCTTAGCTTGGAATAGATATTCTCTTAATGGAAGCTATCACAGCCAAAGTCTATACTCTGAGCAGTGTGCAGATTGGCTCAGCTTTCCTTTGCTAGTGGGGGCTTCACAATATTGATTCCTTGAAACATTTTTTCTTTAGCAAATGGATGCAGCATTGTACTTAACTAGCAAGAGGGCTGAGAAAAATACATTCCAGAACACCTTCATCATTCCCATTCCTAGATCATCATAAGTCATAACATTAAGCGTTGGTCTTCTTATTCCTTATAACTAGCTGTATCAGGATTGGAGTTAGTTGTATAGATCAGAAAATAAAATAGGTTTTTTTCTTTCTCATATATATGAAATCAAAATAAGCAGGACTGGTATTGCAGTTAGTGTCATCAGAGAACTTGATTTCTTTCTAGTTCTCTCTTCTATCCTTAGGTCACTTCAGGGTCCATAAAGGCTGCCGGGGCTCCAATGATCACATCTAAATTCCAGGTTACAGGAGGAAGGAATGGGGGGTGGCAGGGGGAGCCCCTTCCTTCCCTTTAAAACCACCTTCCTAGAAATCTCATCATACATTTTAGCTTATAACTCCTTGGCCAGGATTTAGTCACTTGTCCTCAACTAACTTAGGAAGGGGCGTGTTCTTCCCTAGTATTAGCACCCAGTTTTCTTCCTTCTTCCTCTTAGGAGAGAATGGCATGTCTCTCGGGACCTCTCAGGGTCCAGGGACAGGGAGTGTATGTTTGGGCAAGGAGTGTTTCCCTTTGGCCTGAAGCCAAAGTAATCTTTTCTCTAGCAGATATTCAGTATGCCTGTAATGGTGCAAGTTGTATATTTAGAATAATTTACCCCTGAGATGCATGTAAGGATCTATAATTGCTTATAAAGTTAACATCCAAGATTTCTGTAGTTCAAGAGGAACACCCCCACCCCGAAAGGTACACAACACTGTAAGTTGCAGTAACACCAGTATCAGCATCAGAGGGTTGGGGAGGGTTAAGTGAGAGGAGGCATACTGAGTGCGCAGCGCAGGTGGGGCTTTGAGACGGGAGGGGAAGTGTGCGTGACTTAACAGCTAGTGAGCACTGCCCACCATCCATGTCTTCACCACTGAGTGCAGAGCCTCCACATGTTTCCATAGAGAGAATGTCTCAGATGTACGCTGAATTTGAATTTTAAGAACATTTAGGAAATGTGCTTAGACCCTCATAACCAGGAAAACAGCAGTTACAGTTTTTCAGAATTTTGTTTGTCATATATCCTAGGGCTTTTAAGTATTGTTAGTGACATCTTGGTTTTCCTCTGTTGTTAGAATGTTAAACTTTCCTGAGCACCCTAATGTATGTGCAGTGGAACCAATTCTTTTTTTTTAAAGATTGTATTTATCTTTTTGCCAGAGAGAGAGAGAGGGAGAGTACAAGCAGGGAGAGTGGCAGGCAGAGGGAGAAGCAGGCTCCTCACTAAGCAAGGAGCCCGATGCGGGACTCGATCCCAGGACCCTGAGATCATGACCTGAGCTGAAGGCAGACGCTTAACCTTCTGAGCCACCCAGGTGCCCCCCAATTTTTTTTTAACTAAGAAATGCTTTTGTGATGAAATAGGACTGTATATTGACCCTTTTTTCTGGGTGTGGTAGAATGGGAGAGAAAACACAATGTGTGTGCCATTGTGTCTGATAAATCGGGGAACTGCCCAGACTTCATGACTCATCTCCCAGAGCCTCCCTGCTCAGTTATTCTCTAACTTACCGTTAACCAAAGGATTATGAATCACAAGTGCTTTTTGAAAAATGAACAATGTATAAATTTGAGTTTCTTCCATTATCTTGGTTTTCCTGAAATATGTAATTCTGTCTTTACTCAGGCCAGTCTTGCCTAATCAAAAATGATGTATGGGACAGAGGAAGAAATCATATACAATTAACTCTTACTTAATAAAAGCAAACAGAAAGACTGGCTAAAAGAATTTATATATATAAAGAATTGATATATAGACACGGTGAAACACTGTGTAACCACTGAAAAGAAAGGTAGCTAGATGTATTAATATGGACTATGTCCAGGATTTATTATTTAATTAAAAATGCAAGCTGTAGGTAGTATGTGTAATATCCTTTTTATAGATTTTTTTTAAATGTATAGTTATATTCTGGTATAGCATAGAGAATTTCTAAAAGAATATAGAAGAAAATATTGAGTGATTACTTTTGGGAAATGGACTGGCAGGAGGTGAATGAGACCTATGTTTTGCTTTCTATCCTGCTGTATTTCTTTTAATGAGCATAGTATATTGTTTTTTTAGAGTAGTTTATGAAAGAGAAGTGGGCCAGTGTCCTTCATATATAACAAAAGCAGTATTTTAATAGACTACATTAAAAGATTCCATTCATTTCAGCTAGAAGATGAATAAGGTCTGAGAATCTAATGTAAAACGTGACTATAGTTAATAACACTGTACTGTATAATTTAAATTTGTTAAGAGAGTAGGATTTAAACATTCTCACCAAAAATAAGATGTGAGATGATGAATGTGTTAATTAACTAGATAGGGGGGATCCTTTCACATTGTTATGTATATCAAATCCCCATGATGTACACTTTAAATATCATATATGTCAGTTACACCTCATAGCTGAAATTAAAAAGATTTCATTCACAATGGCAGCATAATATAACCAGGAATTAATGCAGGAAGACATGAATAGGACAAAAAATAGAATAAGTACAGTTAACACTTTGAAGAACATCAAAAAAATAAATAAATAAATGAAAATACTGTCCGAAGAGTATAAAATTCAGTACCATAATATGCCAGTTCTCCTTGAACTGATTATTTTATCTGCCTTTTATTATAAAAAATTTCAAATATAGAGAAAAATTGAGAGAATTTTATATCCATCCTCACCACCTAGACTCTAATTAACATTTTATTCTACTTGTTTTATCATGTATCTGTCCACTGTCCCTGTGTTCATCCATCATTCATACTGTTTTTAATGTATTTCAAAGAAGTGCTTATATCAGTACGCTTCTTCCCAAATACTTAAGCATGCTTATAATTTATGATACTCATTTATGGGTAGAATCGTTTTCAGAGGTGAAATTTATGTGCAAATACACAAATCCATTTCCTTGTCAAAATAAGGAATATTACGGGCGCCTGGCTGGCTCAGTCGTTAAGTGTCTGCCTTCCGCTCAGGTCATGATCCCAGGGTCCTGGGATCGAGTCCCACATCGGGCTCCCTGCTCGGCGGGAAGCCTGCTTCTCCCTCTCCCACTCCCCCTGCGTGTGTTCCTGCTCTCGCTGTCTCTGTCTCTGTCAAATAAATAAGTAAAATCTTTAAAAAAAAAAAAAAGAATATTACTATTGTCCAGGAAGGTGCCCTCGTGTTCCTTTCCAGTAAATCTTCCATCTCTTTTCCAGGCAAGCATCGTTCTGATTTTTTTCCCCCACCATAGGTTAGGTTTTTAGTTGTTTGTTTTAAGATTTTATTTATTTATTTGACAGAGAGAGACAGCGAGAGAGGGAACACAAGCAGGGGGAGTGGGAGAGGAAGAAGCAGGCTTCCCGCCGAGCAGGGAGCCTGATGCGGGGCTCGATCCCAGGACCCTGGGATCATGACCTGAGCCGAAGGCAGACACTTAACAACTGAGCCACCCAGGCGCCCCGGTTTTTAATTGTTTTTAAGATTTTTTTTAAATTTGGAAGTACCTGGGTGGCCCAGTTGGTTCAGCGTCCGACTCTTGATTTCAGCTCAGGTCATGATCTCAGGGTCATAAGATTGAGCCCCGTGTCGGGCTCAGTGTGAAATCTGCTTGAGATTCTCTCTCCCTTTCCCCACCCCCAGTGTGCTTTCCAAATAAATAAATAAATAAATAAATAAATAAAATCTTTTTGAAAATTAAAAAAAAATTTAATCTCTCTGCCTTATGTGGGGCTCAAACTCACAACCCCAAGATTAGGAGTCACATGCTCTACTGACCAAGCCAGCCAGGTTCCCCTCCACCGTAGAGTAGATTTGCTTGTTTTAGAACTTTATGTATGGAATCATACATTATATACTCTTTTGTGTAAGGCTTTTTTCACTCAGCATGATATTTTTTAGATTGATTCATGTTGTGTGTATCAGTAATTCTTTCTTTTCATTGTTAATGTTCCATTGTGAGAAAATACCATTGTTTATATAGTCTCTTATTGGTGGTTACCTGGGTTGCTTTCAGTTTTTTGTTATTATGAACATTTGTGTGCTAGTCTTTGTGGACATATATTTTTATTTCTCTTGGGTAAATATATAGGAGTAGAATTACTGGTTCATGGAGTAGGTGTATATTTAGTTTTATAAGAAGCTGTCAGACAGAAATAAAAATATCACAAATAGTAGCTCATCCTAAAAATCATTCTGTGAAAGGCGAAACCATTCCCACTATTAGAATTTGTATACAGGGTTTCTGGCATTGAGCAGACTACGGCTGGCAATGCTAGTTTCCTTCTGACATTTGATAGTACATATTTTCCTTGGATTCAAACTATTTAACCCTTCATCTGTATCTGCATTCATCTAAGTAGATCTTTATCATACAACCAGCTTTTAAAATCAATTCGGAGAGAGGTGTGGGGAAGAGATGAATTTGGGAACGTATGGGATATCAGTAAATCAGATGTGACAGAGGGAGGTTGAGGGATTTAACATGAAGAGTTTGTGTGGGGGGGTAGGGGAGGGGGAGAGAAATACCAGTGGCTCCCCTGCCCCATGAATTTTAATTTTTTGAAAAGGTTGTTTTTAAGATCATTCAGAATCAAAAGGTGTCTTGTGTACTGAAATGATCTCCAAAGAGTCTCCTCTTTCTGTTTAACAGGCCTCATAGTATTCCATTTTATGAATATGCCATCATTTATTTAATCACATTCCCCTCTCCTGTTGGTAAACATTCAGGTTATTTCCAGTGTTTTTCTATTACAAACAGTGCTGCATTGAGTAACTTTGTACATAGGGAACTTTAAAAGTATGGGTATATCTGTAAAATTCTCAAGTGGAATTGTTTCAAAGGGTTTGTGTGTTTGTAATTTGCTGAATATTTATAGATCATATGAGAGTACTTGATTGCTCAAACACTTGTCAATGCATTGTTGTTAAAGTTTTTTATATTTGCCTGTCTGATAGGTGAAAGCTGGTATCACAGTGTAGCTTTAATTTGGACTTCTCTAATCATGAGTGAGGTTAAGCAATTTTTTTTTAAGAGAAGCATTTGCTTTTCTGTGCATTGTCAGTTTCATATCTTTTGCCCATTTTTCTTTTGGATTGTTCCTTTTTTATTAATTTGTAGGAGTCCTTTATATATTGGGAAATAAGACATTTGTGAATGAGTTAGAAATATTTTTGAAGAGCTCATTCTTTAAAAATTTAGAAGTAGTTAGTTGTTTTAGTGGAATGGTGAAAAAAGAAGCCAGATTGCCATGGAGACAACTCTTTCGAGAAAATTGGCTGCAAAGTAGAGTAGAGAGAATGCTAGCTGAAGGATTGATATAGAGTCAAAGGAGTTCTCCTTTTCTTTTAGAAATTCTTGTGTTTAAATGCTGTTATGAAAGGGAGGAATTAAAGCTAGGAGATGGTGGTAGGGGGTCTACAGGACCAGCTTCCTGATGGTCTGAGGTTCTTGGGAGGAATTGCAGAGAAGGAGGAAATTTGTAAATATGTTGACTGGGAGTTACGGGTGTCATGCAGTCCAATGTCTTCTATTTTCTCTGAAGTGAAGAAGGCAAGGCTAGTAGCCAAAAGTGTGGGAGGAGGTGGTTGGAGAGGAGAGAGAGGTTCTTTGAAATCACTGCTATGGAGAACTGGAGAGAGCTGAATAGGGAAATACAGAAAGATTGCAGAAATTGTTTGGACTTCCGTCGAGGCAGAAGTGGTATCAGCCTTATCCAGAAGTGGTATCAGCCTTATCCGTTGTTTGATTTTCTTAAGTAGCATTCAGCAGTCCCAAGTGTAGGGCTAATGGTTGGATTAGTTCAGGATTGGGCTGTCTTGGTTTTTCCCCATGTAGGTAGAATAGAACAATGTAGCAAAGGAGTTTAGGATGTTAGCATTGTGATGCAGTAGACACCAAGTTGTCTGGCTTGGGTAAAGAAGGAAATAGGACAGAGATACTGCATAAAAAAAGAGAGGTTCAGGGGACTGGAAGCTTAGGTGAGGTCCAAGAACAGGTGTAGGACTCATAAAAGAGAGAGAACTGCCAGGATAGGGAGTGTGGTTGGAGAGTGGGGAGGTAAGATTCGGTGTGAGTTTTTCCTGATGATGACAGAACCTGGAGTGAGCCGTTGTCATGGGTGGCCCAGGTAGAGTAGAAGAAGTGTGAGGTTGTTGGGGTTGAGGAAGTCAAGGAACTCATAGGCTGGCCGTCATCTGTGAGGATGTTGACCTGTCTTCCAGGAAAGTATCGGGACTTGGGGATGGGAAGAAAACTGTGAGCCACATTGCAGTTTCTTCAGCGATGAGTGCCTTCAAGAACAGGGACTATTAGAGCAGACTCTAGGAAGAATGGTTTTGCATATAAGATCTTTGGAAAGTGAGGAAACCTCAATTTTCCTTCCTGACATGCAGCTCTGGGATACTTGGAATGGAAGATTTGGAGACTGGAAGAGGAAAGAAGGAAAGCATAGGTATGGATGCAGTTTAATCTGGGAGGCAGGAAGTAACAGGAATTTACCTGAGGGTCTTTATATCCTCTGGGAAGAACAGGCCTTGACTACGGTGTTTCTGGCTGCGGTCTGTAGATACACCTTGTTAGTGACATAGATCTTTTTACATTAACATACCTCTCACTCCCCAGTTTACCCATACAAATCCTCTCCAGCTTGCCATTCGCTGTACACTCGTTCTTTTCCCTTGCAGCATCTCAGGTGAAGTACATCTTTCTCCAGCAGTTTCCTTTTAGTTTTGATTCGTATATTCATGCTCTGTAGTGAAATCTGTTTTCTTTTTAACTTAATTTTATTGATTATTTTCATTTATAAAAATTCTCTGCATTTTTAAAATTGAGAGAATAAAGTACAATGTAAAGAAGAAAATAAAAATCATAAAGTGCTGTGCTAAATGTTTATAGATGTTTTTCCTTCTAGTTTTACTTTCACGCATATACATTCATACACATACATGGGTTTAGTTGAGATCATATGGTATATTCAGTTTTGATCTGTTAAGCTTAAAAAAAAAATGAAGGGCTTGTTCCATTTCCTTAAATTCTTTGAAGATAGCATTTTGAATAGTAACAGTATATCATCTTGAATAGCAGCATAGCACTTACTTCAACTTTTTCCTGTTTTTCCTGCTGCTGGGTATTTGGATTGTTTCTGCTTTTCCACTTAATGAATATCTCTGTATCATTTTAGTCTGAGTTTCAGATTATTTACATTTACTTCAGAATAGAACCTTGGAAATGGGTCACAAAACAATATGGACATGTTTAAGATTCTTGTATAATCTTTCTGGGAAGGAATTTGTTGTTACAGGCTAATGGCCATTCCCACCAGTATTTGGTTCCTTTTCATGAGACTCTTGCCAGCATTGAATATTTCATATGATTGATCTTTTCTGATTTGAAAGGCAAAAATGTTCTCTCGTCATTATATTCCTTTGATTAATAGGGATGGTCAACACTTTTTCATGTATTTTCTTAGCCGTTTGTTTTTCTCTTCTGTAAATTATCTGTTTAGGTTTTTTAGATTTTTCAAAATTGAGGTCTTAATGTTTTCTATGTTGATAGGACTTCTTGTTTTAATCTTTTGTCTTATTTGTGATAATTTTCCTAGTTTATTTCCTTTCTTAAAAACAGACTTTATTATTTTAGAGCAGTTTTATGTTCATGGTAAAATTGAGCAGAAATTAGAGTTCCCAAATACTCCCTGCCCCTACACAGGCACAGCCTCCCACACTTGTCATCCTGTACCACCGTTACACTTACTCCAGCAGATGCATCTGCACTGACACATCGTTATCACCCAAAGTCTTGTTTACATTAGGGTTCACTTTTGGTGTTGTACATTCTATGGTTTGGACAAATAGATAATGACACATATTTATCATTGTATTACCATACAGAATAGTTTTACTGCCCTTAAAAATCCTCTGCCTGTTCATTCCCTCCCACCTTCCTAGCCCCACAATTCACTGATCTTGTTACTGTCCAGGAGCTTGCCTTTTTAAGAACGTCATGTAGTTGGAATCATACAGTATGTAGCTTTTCCAAAATGCTTTCTTTCACCTACTAATATGCACTTAAAGTTTCTTTATATCTCTTCATGGCTTGATAACTCATATCGTTTAAGTGCTGCATAATATTCCATTGTCTGGATGTAGTACAGTTTCTTTATCCACCTACTGAAGGGCATCTTCAGTTGCTTCCAAGTTTTGGCAATTAAGAATAAAGTTGTTGTAGGGTGCCTGGGTGGCTCAGTTGGTTAAGCGACTGCCTTCGGCTCAGGTCATGATCCTGGAGTCCCTGGATTGAGTCCCGCATCGGGCTCCCTGCTTGGCAGGGAGTCTGCTTCTCCCTCTGACCCTCCCCCCACTCATGTGCTTTCTCTCTCTCTCATTCTCTCTCAAATAAAAAAAAAAAAAAGAATAAAGTTGTTGTAAACATCTCTTCGCAGATTTCTGTGTATATGACGTAGTTTTCAACTTTCTTGGGTAAATAACAAGGAGCACAATTGCTGAAGCATACGGAGAATATTTAGTTATGTAGGAAACCACTAAACTGTCTTCCAGAGTGGCTGTACCACTTTCCATTCCCACCAGCAATGTAGGACATTTCCTGTTGCTCCACGTGCTCACCAGTATTCGGTGGTGTCAGTATTTTGGATTTTGGCCATTCTGATAGATGTGTTGTACTGTCTCGTTTTAATTTGCAATTTCTTAATGACATATGTTGAATATCTTTCCATATGTTTATTTGCAACCTCTATATCTTCTTCACTGAAGTATCTGTTAAGGTCTTTGGCCTGCATATTTTTTTTAATTTTTATTTTTTATTAACATATAATGTATTTGTTTCAGGGGTACAGGTCTGTGATTCATCAGTCTTACACAATTCACAGCGTTCACCATAGCACATACCCTCCCCAGTGTCCATCACCCAGCCACCCCATCCCTCCCACCCACCTCCACTCCAGCAGCCCTCAGTTTATTTCCTGAGATTAAGAGTCTGTTATGGTTTGTCTCCCTCTCCAGTTTCATCTTGTTTCATTTTTCCCTCCCTTCCCCTATGATCCTCTGTCTTCTTTCTCAAATTCCTCATATCAGTGAGATCATATGATACTTGTCTTTCTCTGATTGACTTATTTCACTTAGCACAATACCCTCTGGTTCCATCCACATCGTTGCAAATGGCAAGATTATATTTTTTTGATGGCTGCATAATATTCCATTGTGTGTATATATATATATATATATATATATATATATATATATATATACACCACATCTTCTTTATCCATTCATCTGTTGATGGACATCTAGGCTCTTCCCATAGTTTGGCTATTGTGGACATTGCTACTATAAACATTGGGGTGCACGTTCCCCTTCGGATCATACATTTGTGTCTTTGGGGTAAATACCCAGTAGTGCAATTGCTGGGTCGTAGGGTAGCTCTATTTTCAACTTTTTGAGGAACCTCCATGCTGTTTTCCAGAGTTGGCCTATATTTTAATTGGTTTGTTTTCTTAATTGTTGATTTTTAAGAGTTCCTTATAAATTTTGGAGAACAGTCCTTTATCAGATACGCCTTTTGCAAATATTTTCTCCCAGTCTGTGGCTTGTCTTCTTGTTCTCCTGACATTGTCTTTTGCAGAGTGGAAGTTTTTAATTTGAATGAAGTCCAGATTATTAATTATTTCAAAGGATCGTGCTTTTGGTGTTACACCTGAAAGGTCATCACCAATACCTAAAAGGTCATCGCCATACCAGATCATTTGATTTTCTCCTATGTTATCTTCTAGGTATTCTGTAGTGTTGTGTTTACATTTAGGTCTGTGATACATTTTGAATAAATTTTTGTGAAAGTATAACGTCTGTGTCCAGATTTTTTTGTTGTACACATATGCCCAGTTGTTCCAGCACCATTTATTGAAAAGACTGTCTTTGCTCCATTGTATTGTCATTGTTCCTTTGTCAAAGATCAGTTGACTGTATTTATGTGGGTTTGTCTAGGCTCTCTATTCTGTTATATTTCTTTTACCAGTACCACACTGTCTTGATTACTATTGCTTTATGATATATCTTGAAGTCAGGTAGTGTTAGTCCTCTAGCTTTGTTCTTCTGTATTGCATTGGCTGTTCAGTCTTTTGCCTCTTATCTTTAGAATTAGTTTGTCAGAATCCACAAAATAACTTGCTAGGAATTTGATTGAGATTGTATTGAGTCTATAGACCAAGTTGGGAAGAACTGACATCTTTGACAGTATTGAGCTCCCTATCCATGAACATTATTTGTGATTGATTTCTTTTCCATTTAGTAGCTTTTATTTTTTCTGTCAAATATGCCATTTTTACCTTTGTAATTTCTTACATCAGAAAATCCTTCCTTGTCCTAAGCTCACATATTCATTTATTTCCTTTTAAAATGTGTTTTTAAGCATTTAATCCTTCTACCCATCTGAATTTATTTTTACTCTATGGAATGAGGTGACGGTCTAACACTCTCCCCCCAAACACATAGTTATTTTTCCTCAAACCATTTCCTATCAAGAATAGATATGTATAGGGGCACCCGGGTGGCTCAGTCGTTAAGCGTCTGCCTTCGGCTCAGGTCATGATCCCAGGGTCCTGGGATCGAGCCCCGCATCGGGCTCCCTGCTCTGTGGAGAGCCTGCTTCTCCCTCTCCCACTCCCCCTGCTTGTGTTCCCTCTCTCGCTGTCTCTCTCTCTCTCAAATAAATAAATTCTTTTTAAAAAAAAAGATGTATGCAAATAATCAGCCTTCCAATTTGTTTTCTAACCCTTTTGGAGGGAATTGCATGCTTTCCCTATTTTAGATTATGGTCAGACGGGAGGAGTGGGGAAGTAGTCAAATTTTATATGGTTACACCTTGGGAAGGCCACCTACTGAACCCATTTCCCTATTAGGCATGGCTGCTGCTATCAGAGGCAAACTCCTAGGTTGTGTATGAACCACCTTCATCTCCCCACCCTTCCTCAGAGATTCTCATGTACCCCTTGGAGAGGCATGTCCTGCTTCCCTTGGAGAATCACTACCATATTCAGTTACCACCAGGGTGTGAGTCTCCTGAAGATAGGATGTATGCGTGTATTCGTCCCCAGTTCTTCCCCTAGTACTTAGCTCACTGCAGGGCACAAAAATCTGAATGGACAAATGAGCCACTATTACCAATAGGAGTGCCATGGCTCTTTGATGTGTTTTGAGGTGAAATAAAGGTTGGGAACAGCTGTATGAGCTCTGTTTCAAAGAGCATTACATTCTTGCAGTCACCCTATCTTCTCCATACTTCTCATGCTGAAGATGCTAAAGCTGCACATGGCGAACACAAGGGGAGCTTTTCGCAGGACCTCTCCCTAGCTCTCACCCCCCAGAGATACAGTCTGGCATGGGGATTTTTAAGTGTTCTTTGGGTGTTTCTAAAGTACTGCTAGAGTTGAGAATAATGCTTTAAAAGGTGTGTTCTTAATTAAGTTTTATTTTTATTGATATAAAGATTCAATTAAGTAGTTGGATTGCGGTGGCGGGTGGGGGGGGGGGTATGTGCCAGTCAGACTCCAAAAAGGTCATTGGTCCTGTGTGTACATTTTATTGCTGGAAGATTTTACCCAAAATACTCCTTTGGTGAATATTTTGGACAAAGTTACAATAATGTAGGATCTTATCTAATATGGCTGTCTCTTTTCTAGGTCAGCATGGATTCCTGGTTCATTCTTGTTCTGCTTGGCAGTAGTCTGACACGTGTAGGTGCCAACAATGGAACCACAGGTAAATTGTCATTTGATAAGGCTGCTGTCTGAATAGAATTTTGCTTTCACATTTAATGACTTAAAATTGGAGACCTGGGTGGTATTAAAGAAAGAAAAAATTAAAGTTTTACTTAAAAGTGATGGTATAAAATAAGTGTCTTTGGAAATCTCTGAGTCCTATTGAATGATCAGCATTGCTCTGTATACAATATACTACTTTAAATAACTAGATTATATGTTCATCCCTGAAAAGTTAAAAAAAAAATGTTGCTACTTAAGATTCCTATATATTGATTCTGAGGAAATAAGTAATGAATCCAGTTTTCTTCTTCCCTTAAACAGTAGTCCTTTGGAGATGATAGAAAGGGTCCAGTGTTAGATAAAAGAGTGTGTGTGTGTGTGTGTTTATTTTTTTAATTTATTTATTTGAGAGAGCGAGTCGGGGGGGGTGCAAAGGGAAAGATAGTCTCAAGCAGACTCCTCAGTAAGGGTGGAGCCCAGCGTGGGGCTCGATCCCAGAACCCTGAGATCATGACCTGAGCTGAAATCAGGAGTCAGCCACTTAACTGACTGAGCCACCCAGGTGCCCCTCTTGGAGAGTTTATTAATGCTTGCTGCTTTGTGCCTCATAACTTTTGAGCTATCACATTCTTCATGGGGTGTTTTTCTTTCTTTCTTTCTCTTTTTCATGTTTATAGTTTCACCTTCAGTAGGCATTACAAGATCTATGAAAACATCAACAGCAGAATCAGTCAAAGAAGAGACCAAAGCTTCAAATACTACTTCTTCAGTAACTTCTCCCTCTGTGGCACCAACATTCAGCCCCAATCTAACTCTGGGACCCACCTATGTAACCACTGTCAATGCTTCAGACTCTGACAATGGGACCACAAGAACAGCAAGTACGGGTTCTGTAGTCACTACACTTGCACCGAATGGAACGTGGCTTCCAGAGAACCAGTTCACAGATACCAGCACAGAGCCTTGGGAGGGGAATTCCAGCACCGTGGCCACCACCCCAGAAACTTTCCCTCCTTCAGGTACTAGGGATGGTTTCTTTTTTTCTCTTTGAGGTTACTCACTGTTTTATTATTTTGTGTTTTCTAGCCACAAGATTTCTTGAAATAAAAATTGCAAACTAATGAAACTTAGATATAGAGAATTCTCAGGGATATCTGTTTAACATAGAGTTAAGAGGAAAGAAGAAATACTCTAGAGGATATCCTGCTTTGCCTGGCATTCTGGTTAGACTGGGGAGGCTTGAGTGTTAAAGGTAAAAGAAGTTTGAAAATACAAGAGAAAGGGGAGCTAATTGATGATGCAAGAGACTGAAGATGAAAGGCTGCAGAAGCTGAGTAATAGGATTAGCCTTAAAAAGAAGGGACCCATGGAGACCATGGGAAGGAGAATGGGTTTGGATGTCCATAACAGATAGGGAGTGGGAACCCTGTGGCCAGGGGTAGAGTTAGAGGAGCTCAGGGAAACAGTTAAGTTGCAGTGCCAGCTTGTTCATGGCCTCAGCCCAGCCCACTTCTTTCCTTCAGTCCATCAGGGGTTGAATGGGAAGTGGCACCGAAGATAGAATCAGCCCTGGGTCAGAGACCAGGTGGGGTGGAGCAAGTTTCTGACCCCTTGGAGCCTCAGGGTCCTGGTCTGTAAAAGAGAAAGGGGTCCCTCACAGGGTTTCTGTGAGGAGTAGAGGAAATTGTTCCCTGACAGCTTTGTAACTGTCATTCCTTTTCTAGCAAAAATCACTATTCCGTCTTCTGTGGTCTCATCCCCTTGGCTCAGATTTCTTCCCTGTTAGATGGTGAGGGCCCTTAGAGGAATCACATCTCTCTCATGGGGAGCATTCAGAAAGTATTTGCTGAATTGGATCTCATTTGGTTTCTACAGATGCCCTCTTTTAGCTGGACTTTACAACCCAGACCCTGCACCTGCCTGCTTTAATCCCGTATTTTCCACTATAAATGGTATACAGCATTTGCCATTAAGAGCACAGTCTACTGAGCCACACTACTTGAGTTTGAATCCTATCTCTGCCATATAGTGGCTATGTGGCCGCAGGCAAGTTTATTTAACCTCTGTGCCTCAGTTTGTTTCTTCATCTGTAAAATAAGAACAAGTGACAGTAATAATACTTACCTTGTAGGGGAACTATCAGGATGAAATGGGTTGATAGAGGTAAAGCATTTACAGTGCACACCTGCACATGGCAAGCACTATTTTTAAGTGGTGGGCGTTGTACTGAGAGTTTTATAAAGTAATCCTATGAAGTATCCTATGAATCCTCTGAAGTCTATTTTATGTTTTGCAGGTGGAGGAGTTTTACAATGATGAAACTGTAACTTAGGGAGTATTTTTCGAAGTACAGGTCATGACCAATTCATGAAATCAGTTTAGTGGGCCATCATGATTTGTTTTAAGTGGATGGTCCTGTTCCATTTCTATTCTTTTTGTGTTTCATATATCATTTTGTGAAACTTATTTCAGTTATACAGAAACCCCTATTGAGTAACAGTGTAGAATGCATTTCTTGCTGTGAGTTATGGCCATTACTTCAGGAGGGAAGACAAAATAAACTTGTACAAGCTAAAATAGTCAGTGGGAAAGGTGAGACAGTAATCCAGGCCTGACTGACTGCATCCTGTGTTCTTCATGTCTGTTCTGTACTGTCTTCATTTATCAGTTCTGTGACATGACCATGGATAATTATTTCCCTTTAATAGATGTTTAATGTAAGACTATAGAGGTTAAATGATTTGTTTTAGATCTCAGGGCTGTCGAATAGCAGGTTAGGCCTATTTCTCGCTTTTGTGGTCTTTGCACTCTGCTGTTAGGGAATTGAGTTTTCCATTATCTGCCTTAGGTCCAAATTATGCCATAGCTAAGAAGCCGGTTATTGTACAGTTAACACATTTCATGTCTCAGGGGAGACAGACTGCATTTCACTGGTGACTTTTTCAAGATCAGTAAAACACAAGGAAACCTTTATGGTACATCAGGATGTCACAGCCTGAACCCCCACATCCTCCTCATCACTACCATCTCACCAGTCCTCCCATAATTGTTACATCATAATTTTTGGTTAAATCAGTATTTGATGTTTTATATTATTATAACTATAATGTTATTCCCTGCTGAGTTATATGTATAATGTGATGATTTTTCTTTTTTTGTACAATTTTTTCCTGGATTTTATAATTGCCTTATAGTTCTTTTTTTTAAATATTTATTTATTTATTGGAAAGAAAGAGTGTGCACACTCACACAAGTGGTGGGAGGGGCAGAGGGAGAGAATCTTCAAGCAGACTCCCTACTGAGCATGCAGCCCATCACGGGGCTGGGTTTCACGACCCATGCGCTCATGACCTGAGCTGAAACCAAGAGTCGGCCACTTAACTGACTGAGCCACCCAAGTGCCCCAATTGCCTTATATTTCTGTTTTAGTTTTCTTTTTGCCTGTTGCTAGCCAATTCTTCTCATACTTTCCATAGCCTCTCAATACAGTTTTCAGTAAAGTCAGATCTGTAAGGTAATCTGTTATTTATTTTTTCCTAGAGATCTTCCTCCTGAGTTGTCCATTGTCTTACTCAAGTCTAGGCTTGATCATCAGGGCTGCTGCCCAGGTGTTGGTGTGGTATTTCCCTTCTCTATTATTTTGGAAATTCCCTTTGCTTCCTGACTTCTATATTGATCTCTTTCTTGGTTACCCCATAATTTGGTAGAACATATCTTCCAGTAGCTTCCTGAGATATAGGGGGTCATGGGAGGTACATTGCATGAGGCCTTACATGTCTAAAAATGTCTGTAGGGCTGTGTATAGAATTAGAGGACGTATTTTTTTTCTCCAGAATGTTGAAAGCATTGTCCTGACTCCTAATTCCCAGGCTTGGAGGATTCTGTTGCTGTCCTGATTCTTAATCACACTTTGGTGTGTTTTTGAAAGATCTTTATCATTAGTGTCCTGAAATTTCATGGAAATGTGTCTTGATGTGGATATTTCTCTTTCATTATGCTGGATATTTGATAGGACCGTTGGAGCCTTGGTTCTTCGATTCTGGAAATTTTTGGTTCTTCAGTTCAGGAAATTTTTCTTGTATTTGGAAATTTTCTTCCATTGTCCATTTTCTCTGTTTTCTTCTTCTAAAACTCTTTTATTATTTGGATATTGGACATATCCTAGATTGATTCTTTATTTTAAATTTTTCTCTCCTTTTGACCTTTGCTTTGAGTCTCTTTTTCCTTTTTATATATGTATGTATGTATATGTATACATATATATTCCTTTTTCTTGTATTTATAACAAATGATACACATACGTATTGTGTATATTTCTGCACATTGCTTTTTGTCGTAAGCCTTTCGTACCTGTTCTGTATTACAATGAAGAGCTGCTTCATTGTATGGATATACCTTAATGTATTTATCCAGTCTTCCCTATCAGTATACATTAAGGTTATTTTCAGAGTACAAACAATAAAATTTGTCATTTCAAGCATATATGAGAATAGTGGTAGGATAAATTATTTTTAAGTATGCATTTGTAAACTGGTGGATATTGCCAGATTTTCCTCTATTGGGAAATTGATTCCTATGAACAGTGTGTCAGAGTGCCTGTTTTCCTAAGCTGTCTTCACTGCAGTAAATTACCAAACTTCTGGATCTGTGCCAGTCTGACAGGTGAAAATTAGCATCTCAGTGTAGCTTTAATTTGCATTTCACTGAGTGAGGGTGAGCATCTTTCCATATTTGGAAAGATCATTTGTATTTCTTTTTCTAAGAACTCTGTTGGTATCCTTTGCCTGGTTTTCTTAAGAGAATGTCAGGTTTTTCTGACTCATTTATAGAAGCTTTTTAATGTTAGGAAAACGAACCTTTGCCTACCTGTGATAAAGTTGCAAATATTTTTCCCCAGTTGCTCATCTAGCTTTTCTTCATTGCAGAAACTATCATAAGCAATTTAAAATATTTTTTAATTTAAAAAAATTATCAGTTTAAATGTTTTCTTGGTATTAGATCATATACAGGAAGACTTTTTTTTTTAGATTTATTTATTTATTTTAGAGAGAGAGAGAGAAAGTGTACAAGTGGGAGGCTGGAGGGAGAAGGAGAGAGCATCTCAAGCAGACTCTGCATAGAGCCCATGGTGGGGCTTGATCCTAGGACCCTGAAATCATAACCTGAGCCAAAACCCAGAGTCTGACACTTAACCGACTGTACCACCCAGGCACCACTAGGAAGGCTTTTCTTACTCCAGTATTACAAAATAATTTTCCTAATTATTTCTTCTAGACTTATGGTTTCTTTCATCTATATATGTATATGTGGGTGTGTGCCTAAATCTTTGATCCATCTGGAATTTATTGTGATGTGAAGTGTGAGCTATGGATCTGTTTTTTCCCCCCCCCAAATGGTTAACGACTTGTCCCAATACCTTTTAATGAATATCTATTTTTTTCCTCACTGATTCAAAATGCTACCTTATCATATATTGAATTCTGATATGTATTTAGATTCCCATATGTATTTGAGTTCTGTTTCTTGGCATTTGTATTTTATTTTCTCTGTCCATGTCAGAACCTCATTGTTTTAATAATTGTAACTGTAAAATTATTGAGTATTTGATAAGGTTAGTCATCCCTTGTTAATCTTATTTTTCAGAATTTCGCTAGCAATTCGTGATTATTTTTCTTTATGAACATTAGAATCAACTTACATAATAGGAGAAAAGTTTTTATTATGTCACATTTATAGATTAACAGGGACAACTGGCATCTTTAAGTCTTTTTTTTTTAATTAAAGATTTTATTTATTTATTTGACAGAGAGAGAGCACAAGCAGGGGGAGCAGCAGAGGGAGAGGAGAGGCAGGCTCTCTGATGAGCAGGGATCCTGATGCAGGACTGGATCCCAGGACCCTGCAGTATGACCAGAGCCAAAGGCGGACATTTAACCAACTGAGCTACCCAGGCTCCCCATCTTTAAGTCTTTCTATCCAAGAATGCAGTGTATTCCATTTGCTGAAGTCTTACTTTGTATGTCTTGGAAGTGTTAAAGTTTTTGCCACTGAATGTTGCACATGTTTTATTCAGCTTATTTCTAGATATTTCAGGGGTTTTCTTTTTGTTATTTTGGTGTTTTGTTAGTATAAATGGAGTATTTTCTTCTATGTCTTCTAACTGGCTGCTGTTGGGGCTATGAAGGCTATTGACTTTTTTTTTTTTTTTTTGAGCTATAATTGATCTAGGTCATTATTTTAGTTTTGGGTATACTACATAAAGCTATTGACTTTTGTAGGTACATTTTATCCTGGTCATCTTAATAAATTTCCTCAGTGTTTGACATAGTTTTCTTCAATTATCATAAATCTTCAAATCAGTCTCTTTCTTTTTCTCTTTAAATGCATTGGTGAATACCTTCAGAACAAAATTAGGAAGTAGTGGTAAAAGCAGTGTCTTTTATCTGACTTTCAGAAGGATGTTCTTAATAGTTTTCCATTAACCATGGTGCTGACTCTTAGGTTGAGGTAAACATATTTATCATGTTTAGGTTTTATGAATTTATTCCTGCTTTAAAGAGCATGTATGTCAAGAATGGGTGTTAAATTTTGCCAGTTGCCTGTTCAGCATCAATGAGCAAGATTGTTATGATTTTTTTCTTTTTATAATATGCTATGGTGAATCATTTTAATAGATTTCTTGACTTTGAACTATTTACATTTATGCAAAAACAACCCTACTTGGTCATGTTGTATTTTCCTTGAATGAACTGTAGCAGTTTGTTTGATACTACTGTATTTGGGGTTTTTCCATTGACATTCGTTAAGTTATTTAAATTGGTCTAGGTGTTTCCTTTATATATGTGCTTTTTTTTTAATTTATGTGTGCTATTTTTGATAAGTTTTAGTTGTCCGTGACCTAGAAAACTATGCGTCTCATTCATGTTTTAAAAATTACTTGAATGGATTTGAGGAAAAGTCATCTCTTAAGATTAATTTCCTACATAGCTGTTAATATTTGTTATATATTTATGTGCATTTTCATGCTTGAGTTGGATAACCATTTATGTTTCACACTTTGTTGTTTGTTTCTTCCAGAGAGTCTGCTATTGTATATTTATTAGTTCTAGAGAGTCTGCTATTGTATATTTATTAGTTCTACCATTTTTCAGTTTTTATTTCATTAATTTCTTTTTTATTCTTACTCTTCCTTCCTTCTCCCTGCTTTTCTTAGATTTATTTTGTGGTCTTTCTTTCTTCCTGAATTGAATGCTTGACTTGTTTTTATTTTCATTTTTCCCAGTTAATTCGTATATTTGATGCTGTGAATTTTTATAAGCACAGCTTTAGCCATGTCCCGTAAGTGTTCTTGTAGGTAGTTGTATTAGTTATGGTGCAGCCTAAACTACTCTGATAAAGGCATACCAAAATTCAGTGACTTAGGCAGACAAAAGTATCTCTCTCCCCTCTCACATTCCAGAGGTAGACAGAAGGCTTTGCCTTATCAGGGACTGAGTTCTTTTTTTCTTTTTCTTTTTTTTTAAAGGGAGGCAGGGGCAGAAGGAGAGAGAGAATCTTTTAATTCATGAGAGAGAGAGCAGGGCGGGGTGGGAGGGAGGAGCAGAGGGAGAGGGACAAGCAGACTCCACACTGAGTGCAGAGCCCAACTTGGGCCGAAACCAAGAGTCAGACACTCAACTGACTGAGCCATCCAGGCACAGAGACAGAGACGGGGGGCAGCGGGGGGAATCTTAAGGAGGCTCCATGGTGGAGCCCAATGTGGGGCTCTATCTCACAGCCCTGAGATCATGACCTGAGCCAAAATCAAGAGTCAGCCAATTAATCGATTGAACCACCCAAGTGCCCCCAAGTTCTTTTTTTCTTACCAGCTCTACCATCCCAACAAAATTGCCCTCATCTGCTTGGTCAGAAATGGCTCTCATCATTAGGTTCTGGTTCCAGCCCCAGGGAAGGGGGAACAGAGGAAATGGGGACAATTTCTTTTCCAAAGGATGTGATCCAGAAGTTACCCTTATCACTTTTGCTTACATCCTATTGCCTAGAATTCTTCATACAACTACATTTGGCACAAAGGAGTCTTAGAAATGCAGTCTCTAGCCAGACAGCTTTGTGCTCAGCTTAAAAAACAAAACAAAACAAAAACAGGGTTTCTGTACCAAGAGGAAGAAGAGACTATTACTGGGGGAGAGTTGGTGGATTCTGCCACAAGAATGATTTTATTATTTTTTAGGTATTTTACAGCTTGCCTTTGCTTTTAATGTTCAGGTGTTTTCTTTGTTAATTTCTAGTTTTACTGCATCATGAAGAAGGAATACTGTCTGTGTTATTTCCACAATGGGAAATAATTTATAAGGACTTGTGGGTATTCCACAAGCCTTTGAAAAAGTTTACTCTATTAATATATAGAATTTAGTCTACACTAGTTAGATTTTTTTTTTTTTCAGACTGGTTAGATTTTGTTACCCGTTACCATTTAGGTCTTTTATATCCTTAATTTTGTGCTATTGCATTTTAATGGCCTAAAAGACATAAAGACCTCTAATACTGTTGTGTTTGTATTTTTTTGTGTTCTTGTACTTTTTTTTGAAGATTTCTGTTGTGTTGTTTTTGTACTCAGAGAGAAGGACAAATCACTGGTTAAAGTTTAGTGAGTCTGGGTAATCCTGTTTCCCATTTGTTGGAGGGTACCTCATTTTAGCTCCAACATATATAAAGAAGAAAGTTATCTGTTTTCCTAGAGCTTATTTTGTCTTAACTTAGGTTGAATTGTAATGGTTTTCTTTAATTTGAGAATGAATGTTTCTATTTCTCACTTATTACACAGGTAATTCTGACTCGAAGGACAGAAGAGGTGAGCCACTCACCTTATGTCTGTTGTCCCCTTTATAATGTACAATATTCGTCATGTTTGCTCACAGTCTATGGTAACCTTGTGCGTCTGTATGGTTGTGTGTTCACGTTCCCTTAAGTTGTTTCCATATTAACCTTGTAGAGAAGAGTAACAGAAACAAATATTCACTATGTTTTTAAATATAGATTATGGGTTCTAACAGTTATGACGTCTTTTAACAAGTAATAAAACAGCTGTATCTCACTTTATCATGTCACTTTGCTAATATCATCCTTTGGTAATATTAAGCCATAATTGCTACACCATAGTTAATTCCTGATGTCTAGTCAATAATTGCCTGTAAACATCCTAGCTTTTTGTGTTGTTTTCCCTAGTCTATAAAGTGTCGACCCTTTGTCATTTTATATGGATTTTATGGGTTTTCACCTCTCTGGTGTAATGTCCCTATGGCTGGAGATGCTATATCAGTGGTCTAAGCAGGCCTGCCAAATCCCTGGTCACCAGAGAACAGAATGCGCGGGTACTTACGTGTAGTGGCTCATTTTGCTTAGGACAATAGTAAGGTTATCATCAGAGGGTGTAAGAGAAAGAGATCACCCAAAAGTCTAAAAAATAATCATTGCATTTGAGTTTGGGTAATGTTAATCCATGAACCAATTTTTCTCCTGTGATTTCTTATTTTATTAAATGAGCTTTCTGGGGCTTTTTATTCTTATTCCACTATTTAACCATGCACAGTTTTTCCTGCCTAATTAATAAAACGTTTGCAGGCTTAAATGAATTCCCACTAAGTAAGGGAGCATTTGAATCAGAAAAGTAGATACTATAATCCTTTATGTGTTGTCCATCTGCCACTGTATTAGTGAGGTGTTCTACTGTGCACAGATTTCTTGTAATTCTCCAGCTCTCACTTTCTTAAACTCAGGAACTAGTTTCTATCAAGTAGTGTCTTTGCTATTCACATTTGCTTACTAGATTCTCACTACCAAATGTAGACTTAATAGATTTATATTGCAATAGATAACTTATATTTGCTCTCTAAAACTCTTTTAACCAGTCTTAAAGTCAAAAGTCAAAGTGTTATAGCTTTAAGATTAAACATACAATCTCTGCTTTCTTCCTCTACATAGTGTGTATTTTCTTAATATTCAGCCTTTTCTTGCCCCAATATTATTCCTTTTTTGCCTGGTTAACTAACATGGATTTGAGTAGTTCCAATATTGTTGTTAAAAAGAAATGAAATTACCTTAATTATATAGAATATTGCTAATTGTGACATATTATTAATATGTATTAGCATATATCCTTTTTAAGTTAAAAAAAATGTTGTATAATTGCTTTTGACCAAACAGAAAAATGAAGAGATGTACATATTCTCAGCAATATGTAAAGCGCCAAATGTAATGACATTTTTACCAGAGCAGACCTTTAGAAGTATTTCTATAAATTTTGATATCACATTCTGATTTTAAAACCAAATGCTTTCTGAGAAATGAGGCAAATTATTTTAAAATATTTGCATCATAATGGGTTTGCCAAGCAAAGAGTGTCTTATGCAGATGAATTAAATTGTAAGTTTTTCTGCACTGGTCTCTGGGACGCTTTTGAATAGCAATGGCTGGTGTTTTAATTGTCAAAACAGAAAGGAATAAAAAGAGATGAAGGGAGGCAGGGAACTTTGCTTCCTTTCTTTTGAAGTCTAAGAAACTGGTTATTTTCTCGTGTGTATTATTTTTTAAATATATCCCATGTTATTCAGTAGAACTAGATTTTTTTCTAATTGTGGTAAAATATACATCATATGAAATTTTCCATTTTAACTGTATAGTTCAGTGAAATTAAGACATTGTTGTGCAGCTATCACCACCATCCACCTCCAGAACGTTTTTATCATCCCAAACTAAAACTCTAAACATTAAACAGTGACTACCCATTTCTCCCTTCTCCCAGCCCCTGGTAACCACTATTCTACTTTCTGTCTCTATAAATTTGTCTGTCCTAGCTACCTAATTTAAGTGGAATCACAACAGTACTTTTCCTTTTGTAACCAGCTTTTCTTTTTAAAGCATTTCTACTGGTGTTAATTCGGGTGATTTGTGTAATATATATTAATGCATTAAATCCAGTTCTGTCATTATCTCCTGAGTGCCTCTTCCGCATGAAGTCAGTGGTCATGAGTGCACTCTCCCATTGTTCTTCAGTTTTCACTAATTTTACATCTTGGTTTTATTAGTTTTGTTCTAGAGAGAGCAGACTCTGAGATAACAGGCTTACTGGAGAGTCCATAGCACCTGCGAAGCACCGAAGGCAGTAGTGTTGAGGAGAGAGGACGAGAGATGCCACGTGGTCAGAGCAAAGGCAGCAAAGCCCTCAGTCAATCCTGCAACAAGCTCTGGAGCTGGAGTAGAGGGGGGCAGGGGCTTTCCCCTGGGCCAGGCTACTCTCTTAGGCCAAGGGCAGTTCCTGGGAAAGGACTTGCTGAGAACTGTTAGCCACTAACCCTCCCAGCAGCTAGGGGAATGGGTTCTTTGGTCTTGAAGGGGAATCTGTAACATCTACTTCCTGTTCTCGTGAAGTTTGAGCAGGATAGTGATGCATACTCTCATTCATCTGTTTAGAGATTTTCCTGTGTAAGAAAATGCTATTGAATGATCTTGATATATATATTAAGGCTGGGGAGTGAGTGGCATAGTGGAATATTTGGAGAAGCCGTGAATGCAGTGGTTAAAAGCAGGCCCTGGACTCTGGGGCTAGGCCATCTGGGTTTGTGAGTTGACTCTTATTACTTACCAGCAGCGTGGGGTAGATATCTGACTTCCCTGTGCCTCTTTTCACCATTTGCAAAATTGGATAGGAACACAGTTTCCTTCATAGGGTTGTTTTGGAGAAAGGAGTAACACATATAAAGTGCTTGGCCTACTGCTAGGTCAGCACATAGCAGTTGCTCAGCAAGTGCTGGCTTTGACATTGCCAGTCCTACCATCGCACCCTTCTGTTACTGTTATTGTTGATGGGAGACTAAGGAGGTCAGGGACTCATGGACACAGGGGCACTGGTAAGCCTCTTGGAGGCTGTGTGTAAGGCAGCTCCCAAGGCAGGGTCATCTCGCAACAGTACTACTGTGACTGTAGACATTTAGCTGTTCTCCTGCCCTGTACCTTTTTTTTTTTTTTTTAAGATTTTATGTATTTATTTGAGAGAGAGAGAGAGAGTGAGCAAGAGAGAGCATGAACAGGGAGAGGGAGAAGCAGGTTTCCCACCAAGCAGGGAGCCTGACACAGGGCTTGATCCCAGGACCCTGAGATCATGACCTGAGCCAAAGGCAGACGCTTAACCGACTGAGCCACCCAGGCATCCTGGTTTTTGTTTTTTGGGTTTTTTTAAAGTCTGGAATAGTATCCTCTAAACATTTGTGAAGAAGGAGTCCTTGAACTACAGAGTTCTAGAAGCAGACGTGATAAGCATTCTGTTGAACCCCAGAGGCTCATTCAGGTTGCTCAGCTTTCACATCAGATCACCTGCTCCCCCGGCTTTCTAAAAAAGTATTTTTTGATCATCATAGTAAATGACATTATTATTGTGAACTCCATGGCTTTCCGTTAGTACCTTTAATTATATATTCATTCGGTATCCGTTAGATGCTAAGGATTCCAGAAAGAAAAAAATATTACCTGTCTCATGGAAGAAACCTGTGAACAGTAAGCATCAAAGTCCACTCAGCTACATGTTATTTGGCTGTACCACACAAAGTGCTGCAAGAGAGTGTAAAAGACTCATGCCTAGAAGGAGGTGTGGGGGTGAACTTTGGGCAGTTTAAATTAATATAGTGACTGAGGAAAATGAGGATGTGCCAGGTAGGGTAAAAGCAATGAGCCATGAAAGAGCAAGTCAAATATTTAAGGAACTGTGCACAGTTGAGGCGCGTGAAGTGGAGGGAGTGGCCAGAGCTAGCCTCAGCACAGTGGACCTGCTGGTGCAGTGACCTCAAGGGCCAGGGTGTCTCCTGGTGAGGGGAAGGAAGAAGTGACATTGTCAGATTTTTGTTTTAGAATGGTAACTCCAGAGGCCTTAGGGAAGATAGGTGGGCAATAGAAATTAGTTTCTGAATGATAATTTGGCCCAAGACAAGATTGGGCTTAGCCCAGTGGTTTGGGCTCTTGAGGCAACCTGATATTTTTTGCTATTTTTAAAGCCAATAGGAAGCACTTAAAACATTACAACTCTACTGTTGAGAATTGATGAATACTAATATTGAAAAGTGTAGAGATGAAACAAACAGATCTTAGGAATTGAGGTTAAAGGAATGTGGCTTACTTCAGTGATTATTTTTGTAGTTGACCAAGGTGGTCTGAGTCTTTAGGTGACTCACCTGTCTGCATGTGAGCCCTTAGAATAACATGACCGTTTGTTTTCTTGCAAAAAGAATATAGCAACTAAGACATCTGTTGTCCCAGAACACCATTTTAGTATTTTTGAAATGCTATCCCCATAGCCTGAGTCTAGGAGTGACATTTTGCTAGAATGGATAGTGGAGAGGAGGTGGGGGTTGGGCAAGGAATAGACCAGTGTGCTTGCCTTGCCTACACCTGCATCATGCAAGGCCACCTCCAGAAGACCTAGACCAAGACAAGCCTGAGAGATGAGATGATGATTCTGTCCAGTTAGGGAGGTACCCTAAGAGAGTGACTTGATCCTGAGCCTATCTCCAAGTCCAAAATTTGACACAGGGAGCTGTAAGTTCTCTCCTGTTTTCGTAATAGATGTGAGTCTTTCCCTCACAGAGGCCTGGGGACATCTTTACTATCTGTATTGTCCTTAACCGTATCAGAAACATGGATGTAATTCAGATGTCAAAAGGTAAAATCTTACTTCTATGACAGAGGGCTGTTCTGCCCTGAAAGCTTGGAAGAGTCAAAGTGGTGTTGGTCCTGTAGTTTATGAAGAATCTGGAGAATAGTGTAACTTTGTGATTTTGCTTTTGATTTGCAGCTTTGCAGTATGGGCAAGTTAATCTCTGTGCTCAGTTTCCTCACCCATAGAACAGGGTTAATAATGATACCTATCTTAGGGTTCTTAAGATAATTGAATGATATGTATATGGTGCTTTGCTGTGTCTGCTATGTAAGTGCTAAAATATTAACTGTAATCATTTTTATTTCTGAGTTATCTGGCGAGCTCTCTTGTCATATTGCTTATAGTTGTCAACTCTACTACTGTTGGTCATAAACAATACTGGACTTGTTCTTGCCTTACTTATTCCATCCATTCATTCATTCAGGACTTGTTCTCACCACCCCATCTTACATCACAGAACGCCTCCCCCATTTCCTCTTTTACCCTGCCTTATTTTTCTTCATAGCACTCATTACTACCTGTTGTTCTTTCTCCTCTACTAGAATATAAGCTTCATAAGGGTAAGGAATTTTGATTTATTCCCTCCTGTACCCTCAAGACCTGCCTGGCACAATAAGTCACTCAATAAATATTTATTGAGTGAAACAATAAATATTGAGTGCAGGAATATCTGAGTGTGATCTTGAATGCATGCCTTCCAGAAATTTGTAATTTAATAGACATATAATCAGTGACTTTAATTCAGGGGGATTAGTGTTGTAGCAGAGTAGGTATGTAGTGTTATGGATGTATAAGAAGTGAGCAATTACCCACAAAAGGTGATATTTGGCCTAGAATTATTTAAGAGCAGAGGTGGTAATAACATTCTAGATCAGGGTTCAGCAGACTTTTTCTATCAAGGACCAGATAATAAAGAATTTCAGTTTTGCAGTCATATTATCTCTGTCACATCTATTCAGCCCTACGTTTGTAGTGCAAAAGCAGTCATGGGCAGTAAGTAAATGAATGCAAACAGCTCTACTCCAATAAAATTTTATTTATACAAGCTGGCAGTGGGCTACATTTGGATTGTCCTTTCCCTGTTTTCAAGACAAAGGGATCTTCCTGATCCTAAAATCTGGACTGAGGTTTTCTGCTAGTGTGTGAGCTTCTGGATGCCAAAGCCAAATCTTTTCCTTTGATATCAGACACTTTTCAAATGTTGCTTTTTTTTTTTTTTAAGATTTTATTTATTTATCTGACAGAGAGAGAGAACACAAGCAGGGGGAGGGGCAGAGGGAGAAGCAGGCTCCTCACTGAGCAGGAGCCCAATGCGGGGCTCCATCCCAGGACCCTGAGATCATGACCTGAGCTGAAAGCAGACGCTTAACCGACCCAGGCGCCCCAGTGTTGCTTCTTTTAAATCATCCACTGACTGTAAGAGGTGGAGAGTGATAATATATTTGCATTTCATAAGGCATTCCACAAGGTTTCCAGGAGATTGTCTTACTACGACTAAGTAGGATAGTAGAGTTTTGAACTCTTAGGTTTGTCTGACCCTAAAGCCAGAATGGCTTTGTTTTGACCTCATGCTCAAATGAAAATTTGGCTAGATGAATAACTCCAGGTTCAGAGTCCTTCTTAAGAACTTGGTAGACAGTGGCATTATTGACTTTGGTGGTGCTATTTTAGATGTGCGGTCATACATAAATCTGATTCTTGTTTCTCTGTAGGGAGCCTTTTTTCTTCTGCTAGAAGTTTTTAAGGTGGCTTCTGGTTGGTTGGTTGATTTCAATCCAAAGTTTCAAAAGCTTTGTCAGGATGTACCTAGGTAAAGCTCCTTTTTCAGTATTGCCACTCAAACTTGATGGTCCCTTTTGGTCTACTAAGAAAACTTTCTCATATAATTTCTTTCCCTCCTTCCTTACTGTTTTCCTCTTTGGGAATTCCTAGATCTAGTATTTGGATTGTCTCTTTACTGTTGCACTTTCCATCTCACTCTTACTGCTCTGTGTTCTGGGAACTTTCATGATTTGGTCTTTCACATTACTAATTTGTTTTTCTGTTTCATCTTTTCTCCTTTTCAGCCTTTCTATTGAGATTGTTTCTCCCCCAATCATGTTTTAGTTTCTAGTTTCATGTTTTAGTTTTAGCAATTCCCAAATTGCTCCTTTTTTCCCCAATTTTTTTTATCGTGGTAAAATTCACGTAACAAAATTTACTGTTTTAACCATTTCTAAGTGAACTGTTCACTGGCATTGAGTTCATTGACATTGTTGGGCAGTCGTCTCTACCATCCATCCCCATAATTCTTTTCATCTTGTAAAATTGAAGCTCCATGCCCGTTAAACTGTAACTCCCTGTTCCTCCCTTCTGCCAGCCCCTGGCAACCCCCATTCTTCTTTCTGACTCTATGAATTTCACTACTCTAGGCACTTCATGTAAGTGGAATCATACAGTACTTGTCCTTGTGTGACTGGCTTATTCACTTTGCCTGAGGTCTTCAAGGTTCATCCATGTTGTAGCATATTTTAGAATTTCCTCCCTTTTGGGGACGCCTGGGTGGCTCATTCAGTTAAGCATCTGCCTTTGGCTCAGGTCATGATCCCGGGGTCCTGGGATCAAGTCCCACATCGGGCTCCCTGCTCCGCGGGGAGCCTGCTTCTTCCTCTTTCTCTGCTTCTCTCTCTCTCTCTGTCTCTCATGAATAAATAAATAAAATCTAAAAAAAAAAAATTTCCTCCCTTTTTAAGGCTGAAAATATTCTGTGTGTGTATACAACATTTTGCTTGTCTGTTCTCCCAGCAATAGACATTTATTTGGTTGCTTCTGTGTTTTGGCTATTGTGACTAATGTTGCCAGGAACATGGGTGTACATATATCTCTTTGAGACCCTGCTTTCGATTTTGGGGCATATACCCAGAAGTGGAATTGCTCGATAATACAGTAATTCTATTTTAATTTTTTTGTGAAACCACCATACTGCTTCCACAGCAGCTGTACCATTTTTACATTTCCACCAACAGTGAACAAGGGTTCTAGTTTCTCCACATCCTGGCAAACACCTGTTATTTTCTGGTTTTGTTTTGTTTTGTTTTTTGATAGTAGTAGTTCCTGATAGGTGTGAGATTACTCCTTGTTCTGTACTGGCTTTTTAAAAAAATCAATGCAGGGGCACCTGGGTGGCTCAGTTGGTTAAGCGACTGCCTTCGGCTCAGGTCATGATCCTGGAGTCCCGGGATCGAGTCCCACATCGGGCTCCCTGCTCAGCAGGGAGTCTGCTTCTCCCTCTGACTCTCTTCCCTCTCGTGCTCTCTATCTCTCATTCTCTCTCTCTCAAATAAATAAATTAAATAAATAAAAATAAAGTCAATGCAGTGTCCTCTTGCACAGATTGCGATATATTTTTTTAATTTTTAATTTTTTCTAAAAATCTTATTTATTTGAGAGAGAGTGTATGTGCGCACGAATTGGAGGAGGAATAGAGGGAGAGAGAGAAGCAGACTCCCCGCTGAGGAGGGAGCCCAACATGGGGCTTGTGGGCTTGGTCCCAGGGTCCTGGGTTCATGACCTGAGCCGAAGGCAGACGTTTAACTAACAGAGCCACCCAGGCGCCCCTGCAATATGTTTTTAAAGATTTATTCTATTTCTTATATTATGTCTGTTTCCCAGGACTACCATTTGCTGTCCTTGGTATTTGTGAAGGTCGCCTGTAAAACTGCGGTTGAGCTTTGCTCTGGAGCATTGAGTGGATTAGAATGTGTTCACAGTAGGTATCCCTTTGTGAGGAGAAACAAGAACACATCCTCAACTAGGGGTTCAGTCATGGTTTAGGAAGTTGGATGTTGTTATCCTCTAGGTGGAGCTGCCTTCTTTTCTTCTTTCCCCTTAATTCATGTCTTGTGGCCTACTAGAATTACCTCAGGCCCCACCCTTGTCCCTTCTGTCATCAGGGCTGACCCAGGAAACTATCCGTGGGCCGAGTGTACCTAGCAATCACGTGCAATGTAAAGACCCTCTCTGGATGCCAGTTCTAACCAAATCAGAAAAGACAGTTATGAGACAGGGATATTTAAACAGTAACTGAATATTAAATCATATTAAGGAATTAATGTTGCTTTATAAATAGGATAATGGTACTATGATTATATTAAGAATCCTTATCTCTTAATGTTACATATTGAAGTAATTACAGTTGAAATGATATGTCACAGCTTTGCTTTAAAATAATCCAGTGGAGGGGCGCCTGGGTGGCTCAGTTGGTTGAGCGTCTGCCTTCGACTCCAGTCATGATCCCCGGGTCCTGGGATCGAGCCTCATGTCGGGTTCCCTGCTCAGCAGAGTCTGCTTCTCCCTCTCCTTCTGTCTCTCCCCCCGGCTTGTGATTTCTCTCATTCACTATCTCTCAAATAAATAAACAAAATCTTTAAAAAAATAAAATAATCCAGTGGGGTGGGCATAGACAAGTGGTTCTCAACTCAGGGTGGTTTTCCCTCCAGAGGACATTTGGCAATGTCTGCAGATGACTTTGGTCATCACAATTGAGGTTTTCTACTGACACCTAGTAGGTAGAGGCAAGGGTTGTTGTTAAACATTTTACAGTGCACGTGACAGCCCCTTACATCGGACAGTTATCTGGCCCAAAATGTCATTATCATGAGGTTGAGAAACCCTGGTAGAGATGAAAAGCATGTAAGTGCTAACCCTGAAGTAAAGTGGTAAATACACAGGGATGCATTGTAGTGTTCTCTTTACACGTATGTGAGTTTGAAAGTTTTCCATAATACAGAGTTTTAAATGTCAATCACAAAGGGGTGTACATTGTTAAATGCCAAATGTACAACTTCTATGGGGGCGGGGGAGCCGTCAGCACTCTCTTGACAAATCCTCCACTCTATATTGGGTGCTGTTTTCTGAGCTGAGGCTGGATGGGGCCCCACAGCTTGTTACCCAGCCTGTGGATGTGCTGGCCCTGCATTGACAAAGCTTTGGTTAAATACCATCCTGCTACCCCAGTGCCCACTCTCATCCCCAGGCCTGGTTGACTCTAAGCTTGAGGTGTTTCAGCTGGAGGCTCTTTGGCTCTGATTGATTTCTGGAGCAGTCCGGTCACTCCTTCTGCATTGTTTTCTGCAAATCCCTGTTTCAGGTCTGCTAATGCCACTCTTTGTTGCCTTCCACATATACTTTTCATTTATTAGTATTTTTATATTTCTTATAGCATTTCAGTGTACTTTTGGGAAGAGAAGTAAACTTATGGATTCAGTTCACCATCTTAAGCCAGATGTCTCTAATTACCTTCTTTTAATGCCTGGTGTACACCCCTTTGTGATTGGCATTTAACAAAGACATATTTAGTGATAGATCATTAATCTAGTATTTGTTTAGTGCCAGATGTGTGAGAAATTCTGTCTGGGTTTTAGGTATATGGTGAGAAACAAAGCAGATATGTAATTCTTGGTCTTGTGGAATTTATGGTGTAAAGGAAGGGCACTCATTAATCAACTATACTCAAATAAATATATAATTACAAAGTGTGGGAGGTGTTATCAAGGGCAATAACTGTTTTGTGAGAATAACAGGATAATAGCTAATACTGACTCTGAGTACATAATGTGTGCTGCTTACTATGCCAAGAACTTTACATGGATGATCTCATTTAATCTTCACATAACTCATTTTAGCGTTAAGGAAACTAAAACTTAGGATCGTAAGTTAGTTTTAGGAAGTCAGACCTCTTTAGGAAGAGTAACACTTGAAGTGAGAACTAGATGACTAGGAGGTGGCCAGGCAAAGAATGGAGGGAGGCTGTGTAGAGCAGAATGGAATAACATGTTTGAAGGCCTAAGGAAGGAATGAACTCAGCATGAAGGGTGCCAGTGGCTGAAGTGGAGTGAGCAGGGAGAGCGTAGCAGGAGATAGGGTGAGTAGGGGCTGGTGGGGGAGGTTGTTCTAGGCCGGAGTGAGGGCGTTAGATTTCTTTCTAAAGGCTTGGGAAACCAAAAGGTCTTACAAGAGAGGAACATGATCTGGCTCGCTTTCTGAGACCACTCCGCCTGCTTTGTGGAGAATGGATTGGCAGTAGACAGGCTTATAGTGATCCAGTTGAGAGGCTAGGAATTGAGACTACAGTGATGGCAACAGAATGGAAAAAGGCAGACAAATTGGAGGCATTGATTTTAGCCCTAAAACCTATTACTTGCAGCTGGGTTGGATATAGATGGATAAGTAAGAGGAAATCAAGGGGATATCCACATTTCTTCCTTGAGCAGCAGGGTGGATGGCATTGTTCACTACTGAGTGGTGAGGGGAAGGCTTTAGACACATAAGGTTTGCATTGCCTGTGAAATTTAAGTGGGGTGGCATATAGGCTCAGAAGAGAGGTCTGACCAAGCAGTGCAAATGTGGGAATTGCTAGTGTGTCATTTGCGCTTACAGCCATCTGTCTGATCAGATCAGCTAGATAGAGTGCAGAGAAGAGTGCTAGGGACGGAGCCCCAGGGAAGTCAGACACTTCGAGACCTGGTGTTAGAAGAGGAACAGCTAGCAAGTTAAAATGAGATGGAGCAGCCAAGAGATAGAAAGAAAATCAGAAGCATGCTTTGTTGTGGAAACCAAGAGATGAAAGCTCTTCAAAGAAGAGGGAGGGGCGCCTGGGTGGCTCAGTTGGTTAAGCGACTGCCTTCGGCTCAGGTCGTGATCCTGGAGTCCCGGGATCGAGTCCCACATCTGGCTCCCTGCTCAGCAGGGAGTCTGCCTCTCCCTCTGACCCTCTTCCCTCTCGTGCTCTCTCTCTCTCATTCTCTCTCTCAAATAAATAAATAAAATCTTAAAAAAAAAAAAAAGAAGAGGGAGTAGTTAGCCAGTTTGAATGCTCATTTTCTGATGAGAGCCACATACCAGGGTGTGTTTGAAAATTGCCATCAACAAAGAAGCATGGTGGGGTGCCTGGGTGGCTCAGTCGGTTAAGCGTCTGCCTTTGGCTCAGGTCATGATCCCAAGGTCCTGGGAGCGAGTCCCGCATGGGGCTCTCTGTCAAATAAAATCTTACAAAAACAAAGAAGCATGGTATAATACCTCCCATCTCTTAAAAAAACAAAACAAAAAGCCCTCCATCCCACATGTCCCTCCAGTTGCTGTTCATTCTCTCTGCACCTCTATATGGTAGAAGTCCTCACCTCAAATAAAGAGTCAGTATCTCACTGTCTTCTCTTTCCATCTTTATTTCACTCCATTTATGCTTCCTCACCAACTACTCAACTGAGACCACTCTTTTTTTTTTTTTTCCAACTGAGACCACTCTTAAAATAGTCACCAATAGCTGCTGTCTCGTCAAATCCAGTTTCACTTCTCTGTGAAACTCACCTACTTAATCTTTTGTAGTATCTGATTGAGTTGATTACTCCCTCCTTGAAAAACTCTTTTCTTGGCTGTACTTATGATACCATATTCTGCTGGATTACTTCCCACCTCATGACTACTGCTTATGAGTCAGTTTAGCTAGCTGATCTTTTAAAAGAATGTAAATCCAGTGATATTTCTGCCCTGTTCAGAGCCCTCCAATCACATAGTGCTTCTCATCACATTCAAAATTAAATCTGCACTGCTAACCATGGCCTATGAAGCCCCAAGTCTTCTGGCTCCTGCCCACCTCTCCAGTCACATCCTGTACTAAAACTGGCCTTTGTGCTATTTATTGAACCCACCAAGCTGCTAAGGGGTGTTATGCTTGCTATTCCCTGTGCCTAGAAAGTTCCTTGCCCAGATCTTTGCATGGTTTACATCTTCACATTATTTAGACCTCTGCTCAGTATAAGCACTTCAGACTTTCCCAGACCACTCTAAAATAACCCCCTCCAACCCATCAGTCTCTATCCCGTTACTCTTTTCTTCATAGCACTTGTCCCTGTCTGAAATTGTATGTTTACTTGTTTCTGAATAGTGTGCCACTGCTTCCCCCAGAATGTAGGCTCACGAGTCTGCTTAATCACTTCTCTGTTCCCAGAGACTGGAGCAGTGCCTGGCATACAGTTACTGGGCAAGAAGACAAGTCATTGAGGTGACAGTAATGGATGTGATCCAGACCATATGTGACAGGATTGACCTTTACATGGGAGGGACATGCCCTCCCTTTTAGCAGAACGGGAAATGGTGAAGATAGTTACAAACTCAGAATGGTTGTGTGTGTTCATGGTGGGGATGTGGGCCTGGAGGAGGATGAGTCAGCACCTGGTCAGCTGCCATGAGAAAGGAGGCTAAGTATTGGGTGGATAGGAAGCCAGGCCCTGTGGAATGAAGGGAGGAGTTGTTCTGTCTTCAAGCCAGATGTTGCTGTAGTTGGGCTTCTCCCTGGTAAAAGGTGGCTGTTGAAAGTGATAGAAAAGAGTACCCAGCATTTTTAAATACATAGTGCTTAAGGATCTAATAATGTCTCCTTGCTTTAATCAGGAACAGTATTCTCTGTGCCAGGAGACCATTTGGGTTTACAATAGGAAAATTGTCCTTTTTCCTTCCTCTCCCATCTTCCTCTAGATGGAGCCCATTGAGCTTGGGACAGAGCACATTGTTAGCCCTGCACACCCAGCTTGTCATCAGGATTGATGTGTTCATGCTTTCAAATATTTGAGTATTTTTTATGTGCTAAGCACTGTCTTAGGCTCTATAGCAATGAAGGAAATAAAGTCTCTGCCTTCAGAGGGTTTTTAATCTAATGCAGGGAGACAGAGTAAACAAATGTATAAGTCAGGGATGGGGTGGGTGTGTCATCTCATCCTAGGTGCTCACCCTGCCTTTTCCCCTTCCACCCACACTGGCCCTGGGGTGGCAGTGGGAAATGTTCTCTCACTCACTCTATCCATGCCCTGCCAGCTACAGAAGCATTGAATGAGCCCTTCTTCCTTATCTGGGTGTTTCCCCGAGCAGCTGACTTGAGCCCTCCATTGCACACAATGGTAATGACATGTTTTGTTCTCTTTGATTTCAGATGAGACGCCAATTATTGCAGTGATGGTGGCCCTGTCCTCTCTGCTAGTGATCGTGTTTATTATCATAGTTCTGTACATGTTAAGGTGAGCATGCTAAATGCTAAGGTGAGAATGCTAAAGCTTCTGCATTTTCTTGGATTCTGTTTCAATACCCCAGGGTCTCATTAAGCCCACACAGTTCAGAAGATAGTAAGATAAGGACAATGAATAGAGGGGAATGGTTTATGATATTAAGATTAAAATTCTATATAGAAACGGTTTAAAAGCTCTACATAGTTTTCTTCAAGACCCATCCCCTCCCCTTTGCTTCCATCTGCCCAAATCCAGTTCCCCAACTCCAGTTTAACCTAAACCCCAGCATGGTAGTTTGAGGTTGAGGGAAAAGCTGTATAGTCTGTGTTATCACTGATAGGTTGTTTAAGACCCTCAGATCTAACCTTACTGAAGCAACCCCTAACAGTACCCGATTAGAGATGATGCGGTAAATAGAGACTTACTCTATTTCTAGTTGGGGGGGTGGGGGTTGGGGACAAACCTAGGATCTAGGATCCCTGAGTCTGATGTGCTAAACTGAACCATGTGAGTTACAGAGTTCCCCTTTCTGACTTTTTTCAGGGTCCTCTAGATATTATACTCAAACAGGGAGAAAAGGCAAGGAAGGGGAACCCAGGGGAGAGAAAAGGGAGGTGCATTTGTCCTCTTCCTGCTGAAGTTACTGCCCTGGCTAATTGGGATTAACTCCACCCTTATCTTTGGTTTACGCTGCTCTCTGCTCCCTGTGTTCTTTTGCAGGGAGAAAGAGAGGGGAACCTGACACACCCCTACAATTTGTCAGGTGTCTCCACCGTTCTGCAGGAGACTTGTAGCCAGACCTGTGCCACCCAATCTGAAGCTCTGGGCTTGTCTCTGATTGCACTGGGGAAATACCAGGATTTTAGTTTGATAGGGAAATTCTTATCTCCCCTCCACTCTATTCTACCCACTTATCTGTTCCCCACCTGGTGTGGTGGTCATCTCCAGTGAGTCCTGGACTTGGAGCCACACAGAGGAGCCGTACAAGCCAGAATATACTGTTATGGCACCTCAGTTGGATTCTAGTGTGCTGAGGATGAGCAGGAACATCCAGAGGCACTAGGTCACCATGAAATGGAGTTAGCTCAGCATGTGTAGGACCTGTCTGTAAAAGAACATGTTTATTTGGTAAAGGAGATTTAGGAAGTTGAATTGATATGTGGAAATATGAAGCCAGTGATTGGTCTCTTCTGACTCTGTGCTTACTTTTTCACTATGAACATTTTCTCATTAGGTTTAAGAAATACAAGCAAGCTGGGAGCCATTCCAATTCTTTCCGCTTATCCAATGGCCGCACTGAGGATGTGGGTAAGGCACCCCTCAATGACCTGCGGAACCTTCATGGAGAAGAAAATCAAAAAATTAGGGATTTCCCCATCCTAAAAGGGGTAGAGGGAAGACTTGAAGAAAGCAGTCCTAATTCTTGGAGGCCTGGTGCATGAGGTAGAATCCCCGGTTTGGTCTCCAGAGCACCTGACCAACCTCCCCCCTTGTATACTGCAGAACCCCAGAGCGTGCCACTTCTGGCCAGGTCCCCAAGCACCAACAGGAAGTATCCACCCCTGCCCGTGGACAAGCTGGAAGAGGAGATTAACCGGAGGATGGCTGATGACAATAAGCTCTTCAGAGAGGAATTCAACGTGAGTTCTTTGCTGAGGCTGGCATGTCAGCAGGGAGGAAGGCAGACCAAAGGTCAGGCCTTTTGGGTCATGAGGTAGAAAACAGGTTTCTAACGGATTAAGAGGTGAGAAATTTCTACCAGGTTCATCTGACTCCTTTCCTATGTGATCATAGACAGGAAATGAAATAAGATTTGCCTTGCCTCTCTCCTATACCCACCCATCCATCCATCCATCCATCCACCCACCCACCCATTCATCATTGCATCTGTTACTTTGTTTAATAAATACTTATCAAGCATCTAATATGCTAGGTGCCAGGGATTTGCTTGGGAACAAAAACAGATCCAGTCCCTACACTCAGGGACCTTGCCATCTAGTAGGAAAATCCCCATAAACAAGAACAGAAATAACTGTTTAAGTTCAGACAGCAATATAGGACATGAAGGACTGGTGTGTAGTTGTAGGAGTCTATATTAAGAGGTGGCTTTTTGGAGTCTGAAACAGGGGTCCCACAGTGTCTTAAGTAACAGACAATAGGAGTAAATCAGTATAGAAATGAGGACCATGGAAGACTACCAAGCACAGGCCTCATGTGGGGTAGATTTGTATTTTTTTTTTTTTTTTTTAGTAACTCCCTTAAGGAAGCTGAACATGTTTGTGGATCTACTGGTTGGTGTGTCCAGCCCACCAGTTCTGATCCCAGTTTAGAACTTCCTTGAAGAAATTACGTTTTAATTGAGGCCTAATCATAGGCAAGGGCATTGGTAAAGGAGAGTGGGGAAGGTTCCAAGCACTGGAAATAGCAAGGGCCAAACTATCACTAGTGAGGGTGGGTAAGAGAAGGGCACATTCGAAAAATAAAGAAAGGCTATGTGTGGCTTAAGGGCAAAGGCTTGGATAGGTGGCAAGAGAGGAAACCGTGGAAGAAGACTGGGGCAAACAGTAGATGTTGTGGATTATCATAAGTGAAGTGAAAAGCCATGGACCAACCAGATTTATATTTTGGAAAAAATACCTCTGGCTGCTAAATAGAGAAGAACCCGTGGGGAGACCAGAGTAGATGCAGGGAGTAAGTAAGGGGCTTCAACAGTTTAACAGCAGAGGTGCTGATAGGTTGACATAAAGTGGTAATGATTAGAGAGAGGGGATGGACATAGAGGAACAGTTCCAGAGTTGGCTAATTCATCAACTTTGGGCATTATTAAACTCTCAGTTTCCTTTACGTCTCCCACTCAGCCATGTGTCAGCTTTGTCTCTTAGCCTAGCTCCCCTCTTGTTGCCAAAATGGCTTCCCCAGTTCTAAGTGCCACATGGAGGTATAACGAGGTCCAGTGGGAAAAGGATGACTTTCTTCCTGCGTGTCTCCCTTTTCCAGCGAGGAAAACTGTCCCAAGAGCTTCTGAAAACTTGCCTTGTTGCATGCTCCTTCTTAACTCAGTCACAAATAAGAGAAAAATAGGCTTACTGCAACTGACTCAGATCAATCCAGATCATTCCTGTGTCATGTAGGGGATAGGCAGTCAGCCCCACAGAATGGGAGCCATAGTAGCAAGGAGGAAGGGAGGAATAGTTATTGGGTAGGTGAGTCACCCCTCATTTCAGTTCTGTCACTGAAGAGCTTAGGGGAGTGGAGAGTGTGTGGTCAGAGAGAATCACTAGCTACAAGCGGAGAATAGATAGGAAGGAAGCAAGAGTTAAAGTAGGAGACCATTTACTAGGCAAGAGTTAATGGAGTAACTTGGACTCATTTTTTGGCTTTTGGAAAAATGGCACTGTTTAATGCTCATTATTGATTGAGAACATTTACCTCATCCCCCAAGATAACACCCCAGCCTTAGCACCAGAGCTAGATCCCCAGTAGGCACTCTACTGTTTCATAATCTGTAGTGCCCACCGCTTCTGGGAAATAGGGTATGTGACCCCATGGCCAAACTTCTTTTTCTGTGAAGTGAGTTGTTTGGAGGAATATTGCCTGAGGAAAGCATTCCTACTGGAATGCTTTTTACAATTTACTAATCCCTGGATGGAGGTGGTATTCCTAGAGGCACGGTAGGCAAATTGAAACAAATACTGTGGTGAGAGCCCATTGCCATGCTACCATGGCCACTATGTTCGTGGGCTCATTGGGCCAGCACTGGGGTAGTGAAGGAAAGGGCTCAGCAACATCTGCTGGGTTTTTAACAGTGAGTGCTGTCTCGTGAGCATACACATAGAGCATAAATATTGCCTGTCTGTCTTGTTCCAGTTATCCACCATCCAGGGATCGGCTTAGATCCTAACCTCCAGTGAGGTAGTGTGATACCTTACTTGAAGTTCTGTTTCCTGGAAGGATTTCTCTTTTATACTCATTCAGAGTCATCCCTTAAGTAGATTATCCCAAGGCAGTCCACTTCTACTAGAGTGGGCCAGTTTATCTCACAGAGCCATTTGTACACTAGGCTGGACTTTTTTCTTCCATTAACTGTTGATATCATTGGAAATTCATGTGTCTGTTGAAGGAGTGGCTATGTGGCAAGTGTTCTGTACACATCACTTCCATCTGGAGGTAGAATTCTTTTGGACATGTCCAAATTTGTGGCTTATGGAATCATGTGATACTTAGTTGTTGGACAGCTGAAGTCACTTGGATATCTAGTGACCCATGGTCAGGCATATAGTCTCTACCAGAGCCCAGTGCTAAGCTCAGAACATGATCTTGCTGCTAGGATCATGGTTTTGTCCCCAAATCCTAAAGTTTTTCATTATGATTTTCCTGCTCCAGCCTTAAGCACAGACACTTAGGGCCCCACAAGATCAACCAGAGCCTATTTTTCCTGTGGCCTGGGTTAACTGGACCGCCTTCTCTTTTCAGGTCACTTAATAAATGAATCAGGACACCAGCATGTGGTATATGCTGTCTTCAAAATCCAAAATGGCTCAATAAGCATCAGTCCTTCCTAAGGGATGGGGGGGGGGGAATGGACAAGGAACAGCAACATGTCTTTCATGCTGGAGGGGATATCCTGACATGCCACAGGCCTTTGACTTTGAGAAAACTTGGCAGAAGTGGCAGGCCACTGTATTTTTATGTCCAACGTGTACATCTAACATACATAAAGACCTGCTCTTCAAGTCCTTTCGGCTTGATGTCATCAGCATAGTTGTCAGGGTGATGTCCTGTGAAACAGACAAAATCCTGATGAACCAGATCACATCAGAGAGATGTCAGTATGATTTATCACTGAGGCTGCTCCTGCCACGAGAATGGGAACTGCTTCATGTTGTCTTTGTGCACCATAAAGGAAAAGAATATAGCTATTAGTCAATAGCTATATTCCAGGTACCAGGGGTTATGTTAATCTGTAGGAAAGGAGAGTGCATCTGGAAAAGCACCTGCAAATCAGCAGTTCTTCATGATTCATAAATTATAATCCACTGACATCCTTAAACACTGTCGGTCTCTTGTGCTAGTCTCTTTTGTAGCTTTCATGTGGGGAGGTGGTGATAGAAAGCATCAGAATAGCTAATACTAGTAATCACTGGGCACTCGCTTCACACCATCACTAAACTCACACATGTAAATGTACTGTCTCATTATCCTGCACCTTGTAATCTTCTGTAGCCCTTAGGACCTCTGTAACTCACCTAGAGACTTAGGACTTCTGTAACTCAGCTTAGCCTTTTGGTAAAGAGATTACTGCTCCAGCTTGCATTTGCTCTTGCTATTTTAATGGTCCTTCTTGTCCATTGGCTTAAGAGACCAGTGTGAGTATTCTGCCACTTGTTGTAGATAGCTATCCATCACGTGGCCTGCAAAGGCTCCATTCTAACTAGCATAAAATAGTGGCATTCTGGGTTCCCAGGAATTAGGTAGCTCAAGGCTGGAACCTAGTAGATCACCAAAGGTGTATTTTCCTTTACCCAGTGGAGTTACCATGGTAAATGGGTGTAGATTCTTAAGAGAAGAGGAAGAGGAAGTTCATGGTATATGAGTGTTGATGTTATGTGAAGTTCTTCCTTACACATGCCTAACATTGAAGGGTTCCAGGTCATGAACTGACCCACGCTGGCAGTTGGATGCAAAGGGACCCTTTCTCTAGCGTGGCAGTATAGTCAGGCCCCCTTAATTCACCTGTGCTGGCTGCCTCCCATTTCCATTGTTGGGAGCTTCACAATGACTTGTCCACAAATAGAATTGTCTAAGCCCTGGTGACTATGGCCTCTGAGGCTCCTTCCATCCGAAGGAAGGATGAGAATCCCATTTTGAAGCTAGTCCCTTCCACGAGCATCTCACTCTGGTGAAGACAGTCACGAAAGCACTTCTGAAAGATTCCAGTGCTTTGCTCACATGTGTGCCCTCTCTGGCAAAGCACATGTGGATCCCATCAGGGGCACAGTGAAGGTGTCTGCAGGAAGGTTGAGCCTCTTGGAGCCCCGGTAGCACTGATAGCCCCCACTTTGTGTCAAGGGTTTTCTGGCTTTTCATGGTTACCTAGCTGAATTTAACATTCAGTCCAGGTTTCACTGGCCAACCTAGCCTGCCATTTTGTGGCCAGTATCTTGAGCTGTTACATTATGTGCAGAAGAGTTAACCATATCATAAGTAGAAATTTGGCCTTATCGAAAAATGATGCTCTTCCCTCTGTGATCTAAGATCTCCAAAATCTGTATCAACAGCTGGTCCTACGATTTTTGATGATCCAACTCAAAGAATTCCTGCATTTTCCTCTAAGTATTAGCCCTTTGCTTTTCTTTTTGTTTATGTATTTTAACCTCCACATTGTGTTGTGCTTGCATCCTGATTGTCCGTGAGCAATGAGAGCTGAGTCGCGGGGCAGTTGTCTTCCTCATGAAAGCAGGGTGCAGTAGAGAGCATACTAGAGAGTTTTAGCAGTTGGCTTTCTCCAACTCCTCTGTTTCAGCACCACTGTCGTCTCACTTAAGGCCCTGGCTTTCACGTGAGCGGCCCAGGAAACATGGGATTAACATTCAGCAGCCAGCAAGATACTGAAATCTTAACCTTTGGTTCAGCAAAATACACAGCACGGTCAGAAAGGCCCTAGGTTTTGTGCTGTCTTTGGAGATAAACATTTGATGTTAGAGCTGGGCTTTTCCTTATTTCATTATCTGATATTGTCAGAGTTACCCTACCCCTTGGTTTCAACATTCCATCATCTCCTTTTAATTTGGATTCCCCTACCTCTTTCCCACCAGTTCGAACATACCCCAGGCGATTGCAAGCAGTAACTGGAGTAACTGTTGTGCAGTTGTGAACTAGGAGTGGCTTGCTCTTTCCCATCCTGAAAACTGGTTGACAGTTCCTTTCCCTTCATCTGAACCCAGTAATCAGGTTCACATCACCCACATTTCTCCCCTCAGTCTCCCAACCACAACACCTCTCTCATACAAAACTGCTAGGTCAGTTAAGATCTTTTATTTAAAAATAAGTCAACTCAAGAAAATTTAAAAAAACAAATAAAAAAACCCCCAAACCATCAATTGGGAAGACTCTGGGGAAGCTGACAGAATCAAAACCTGAGGTAGACTACCAAACCTTGGGCAGAACAGGCCCTATCCTGGTGGCTCTGGGGCCCTATAGGGAAGCCTCTGTTCTTTGTTGGTTTCACAGTCCTGAGAATCCGGTTTGGCACAGTGTGGCCCAGGTGCAGCCGTGCCTGCATCCAGCCCTGGCAGGGAAGACAACAACAACACTTAGGGCAAACACACCGATTTGTGTCTATTATCAGAATAATATGCTTATAATCATGGGGTTAGGAAGGCCTTTTTAAGCAGAACACAAGATTCAGAAGGCACAATGGAATATATTGGAAGATAATAAATACATTAAAATATTAAATATTCCTATGAAAAAGGACACCATAAAAAAGTGGCCAGCTGAGCACCTGGGGGGGTCAGTGGGTTGAGTGTCTGCCTTCAGCTCAGGTCATGATCTCAGGGTCCTGGGATCAAGCCCCTCCTCAGGCTCACTGCTCCGTGGGGAGTCTGCTTCTCCCTCTCCCTCTGCTTCCCCCACTTGTGCTCACTTACGTGCTCTCTCTCTCTGGAATAAATAAATAAAATCTTTTAAAAAAAAAAGTGGCCAACTCTGAGAAACTGTTTGCCACAGGTAGAAAGAGACTTGTTCATAATATATAGCTGCTGCAGACCTGCGAGACAGTAAACATTGCAGTAGAAAACTTAGTAGTTTACAGGAAAACAAATGGTCTGTAAACCTATGAGAAGCTCAACTACATATAGTAATCAAGGAGCTGCAGATTAAAAGTGACCATTATTTTGGGCCTATTAGATTTGAAAATTTAAGAAGATTGGTATCAGGTATGGGCAAAGATCTGAGGATACAGATATTCTTATGCACAAGTAGAGCAAGTTTAAATTGGTATAGCATTGGAAGGATGACTTGGCAATATCTATCAAATTTCAATGTTTACACTGTCTGACCTAACTTCTGGGACTCTGACAGAAAACCAAATATGTATTTGTACAAGGTTGTTCATTACAGCATTATTTATAATAGCAAAGAAAGTAAAATGAAAAGCAAATATCTATCAAATAGCAGATTGGCTAAATGATTTCTTGCATCTGTTATGAAATTCTATACTATCATTAAAATAAATGTCTTAACCTAGGTCTCTAAGTCATTGTTATGGGAGAAAAGACATTGCAGGGGACTATACCTGATATAATCCCCCTTTTAAAAAAATACTTTTTTTTTTTAAGATTTTATTTTTTTAAGTAATCTCTATACCTAACATGGGGCTCAGACTCACAACCCCAAGATCAAGAGTCGCGTGCTCCACCAACTGAGCCAGCCAGGTGCCCCCAAAAGTACTTTTTAAAGTCTGGAAAAATACTGTGAGCTATGAGCAGTGGCTTTCTATGAGGGGGGTAAAAGACATCAGAAACATGATAGGGAACTTCCACTTTTTACTGAATTACTTGACTTTTATAACAAGCATATTCTTTTCATAACATTAACTTTAAAAAGCAGTTTTTTAATATGGTAAGTGAAACTAATGGAGCTTAGCTTTAGCATAATATCCACTGTACTTTAATGAATACATAAGATATAGAATAAAGAGTTGATGTCCCCAGCTTGAGTTGTGCCAGGAGTCTTGTGATCAAGTCTCTGTGAAAAGGAATATCATTAAATGCGAAGTTGTTGTGGAGAAAAATTGGACCATGGGGGTGAACAGCTGAAGGAGTAATAAGCGTAAGACATGACAGCTGTATTCAGATATTTGACAGGCTAAAAGGAGAGTGTGCAGCTTCTCCGTGAAGCCCCACCGTGGTTGAAATTTCCAGGCGATGGCCTTCATCCTAGAGTTATAAGCTGGATTTTTTTATTGACCAGCTTTTGTCTTAGAAGCAGTAAATTTATCTAAAAGAAACACTTTAAAAAGCCACCTATTGAGGTCCCTAAAGCATGTCCGAGGTTTAAGAAAAAAGCGGCAAAATTTAGTTAGTTCCTGAGGAAAAAGGGATAGGACAGAGAAGAGAGGGAAGAGTGGAGCCAGTGAGATGATCCAGATGTGTGCGTTGCAAGATGTGACACCCTCCCCACTGCAAGTCTGCATCCTTGTAGAGACAGCTTAATTCTTGGACTTCCAGGTGGAGAAGCATGTGTGTGTATCTGGTGACAGAACTGTGTGGCATCAGAGTGAGGTGGAGGCCAAGTTGCCTCTACATTGACAAGTTGTCTTGAAATAAATGAATCAGAGCCGAAGGCCTATGGGAATCAGCAGGAACTGTGTCAGGGGCTTTGGAATTCAACAGTCCAGGGAATTGGGGGTTAAGGGTTTCCAAGGGACAGAGAACGCTCCAGCTGACCTCTGGGTTTTCCACTAGTCAGGACAAGGGAAATAGAAAAGAAATATGTATCTGGCTTTTGTGTCCTTCTAAACAGAACTTTCCAAGATGTGATGAACTTCCTTAAAAGGGAATAGATTCCCCGTCATGGCAGAGTGCTCGGGCATTGATGACTCCGAAGTTAGAGTGTCAGAGTTAGAAAAGAATGAGATGCAGCACTGTACTGGAGATCTTAGGCAGCATAATGAGGCAAAAAAAAGAAATGTATTAAGGATTGAGGAGGAAGAAACAAAATATGCATTTTTTTCAGAGGAGAATATTGTCCTTGGAGAAATCCAAATACTCATCAGATATATTATTAGAATTAATAAGTTACTTTAGCAAGGTTGATAGATACAAAAATAAGAAAAAAAATTAATGCATTTCTATACATAAGCCATGATCAAAAAATCTAATAATTTTTAAAAGATGCCATTTACAATAGCATCCAAAGTGTAGAGTACTTAGGAATAAATTTAACAAAATATTTGTAAAATCTTTGGAGAAAATTATAAAAATATTTGAAGACATAAAAGAAAAATCCTAAACTAGTAAAGAGTTAAGGTCAGTGGATTAGAAGGCTCAGTATTGTAAAGATGTCAATTCTCCCCAAACTGATATATAGATTCAATGCAATTCCAATAAAAATCCCAACAGGTTTTTTGTGGAACTTGACAAGCTGATTCTAAAATATATATGGAGGAGAAAAAGATTCAAGAATAGCCAAGACATTCCTGAAGAAGAAGAACAAGGTGAGGAGACCTGCCTTACCAGATATAAAGAGTTATTATAAAATTAAGACAGTTCTGTATTGGCGCTGGGATAGATGCATTGACCATTGGAACAAAATAGCCCCAAAGCACTCATGTGTGGATGGAAACCTGTTATGGCAGAAATGCTGTGCAGTTTGGTGGGGGAAAGGATGGTCTTCACAATGAGTAGTGCTGGGACAGTTGGTAACCCTATGGGAAGAATGAAATTGAATTCTTGTCTCATACCAAACAAAAAAACTGGTCCCAGTTGGTGTAGATACTGGAATTTAAAAGACAAAACAGTGAAACATAGAGACAATAATGGAAGTATGCTTATGATCTCACAGTAAAAAAGGATTTCTTAAGATTTAAAATGTTGATAAAGGGAAAGATCAATCAACTTGGCTACATTATAATGCAAAACTTCTGTCCATAAATAAACAAGAAAGGGCAGGCCACAGGCTTAGTAAAATATATTTGTAACGTTTGTACTGACAAAGGATGAATACCTAGAATATATAAAGAACTCCCACAGATTAATAAGAAAATAAACAATCCTGTTGAAAAATAGGGGAAACACCTGACTAGGTACTGCACAGAAGAGGGAACCCTTTTGACCAGTAAACTATGGAAAGATGGTGAACTTCATTAATAATCAGAGAAATGTAAATTAAGCCTACATTTGATAAATTTAAAGTCTGACAGTAGCAAACGTTGGTGAAGATCCAGAACAACTGGAACACTTCATATGGCTGGTGGGAGTGTAAATTGGTACAATTATCTCGAAAAAACAGTTTGGCCTTATCTGGTAAGGGTAAAGATTCTCATACTTGAAATGCTTGTACATGTGCATGAGGAAACAGATTAGTGTTTGAGACAGGATTATTAACTGTAAACAACCCAAATATTCATCAGTAGTAGAATGGATAAATAAATATTGGTATGGTCTCAAAACAGAGTGCTTCAGAGTAGTTCAAGTGAATGAACTTTGGATACCTGGACCAGCCTGAGTGAATCTTCAGAATATAATGTTGGGCAAGAAAAAAAAGCATTTGATTATGATTCCACTTTTATCAAAAAATAGACTGAACAAAAAATATGTATATTGTTTGAGGATACAAAGTATATGGTATACAGATAAAGTGATGATAACACAAAATTCTAAGTTTACTTGTGGGAGGGGAAAAAAAGAGGCTATGAAGAGAAAGGGCCCAAAGAGAGCTTCTAAGTTAAGTTGTACGATGGATATCCTTCTTTTTTATAAATGTAAAGATTGAAAAACAATTTTTTAAAAAACTTGACATTTTAAAAAAATGATTTCATACATAGCCTTATCCCCAGTAAAGGCTTAAGCAAGGGAAGAAATGGTCTTTGATGCCACCTAGTGTTTCTAGAGATTTTAACATCTGGTAGCCTTCTGGATCAACTGCTTGTGCCTAGCTCTCTGAGCTAGGTTTTTCAGAGTAGAAACTAAAAGAATAGGGTTCACCTTGTTTTCATCCCTGCCATAGGCTCTTCAGTCTGACCCTTTGCATGTAACACCAGGTTCTCTAGAGCAAGCCCTTTGTTTTCTCTTGCCAAACAATGGCTCCTGTTTTCTTCCTGACTTTCCTTTTAGGGGTCTCAGCCTGGGTGGAGACCCTAGTTTTTCTTCATCAAGACTGTGGGGAGCTAGGAATGCTGATAGGACTATGAGGTGTGGTCATTGTCGTAACTGACCCCGGAGGACTATTTTCAAGAGTCTTGCTGTCACTACTTCTTTTCTACATCGTTTTAGACAAGAGTGTACAGGGAAAATAATGCCTCTGGCTTAGTTATGAGGGCATTAAAAACTTGTATCTCATCCTGCCCTGCACCAGGGCGGAAACCTATCGTAATCTACCTTGTCTGGAAGAAGGCAAACCAAAGGTGAATTGGGAAATTCCAGTCTTAAGTAAGGTCTCTGTTCTGTGCATAAGAGTCCAGCCCAGGAAACTCTCTTTTCCCCTTTATGTATTGGCAGCATAGGGTCCAAGGAATTGCCTCTCTCAGTAAAATGACATACAGAACCAGCAGCATTTTACCTCTGAAAGGAGACTCTCTTGAGTAACTGAAGGCAGACGGACTATGAGACCCTGACTCCTATTACGGTCTTCCACTTTAATTTCTCCTACCATTATCTTGCTGGTTCCCAGGAAATGTATTTGCTCCCTTCTTAAAGCTTTTGCATTTGTCTGGAAAAATAAGTTGCTTTTAGGCTGGCATTTCTTTTATTTAATGATATTTTTTTATTATTATCAAAGTTAGACACCTGAGAGTCATCCTTTATTCCTGTCTCTTTCTCTCCCCAACCCACCTTCCCTTCATTCCATATCTAACTCGAGAATGTATGTCAGATGCATCTTTCCTTATACCATCATCCTTCCATGTTCCTATTCTTGCCTTCCTCCTGGTCCCTTTTCCACATAGCAGCCAGAGTGATTCTTTAACATGTAAACTGGATTGCAGTTGAAAAACCTTGAATGGTTTCCTCATGCACTTAAGATTCAAACTCCCTATTCAGGGACCTACATGGACTTGTATCGTCTAACCTTTCCAAACCCCTCTCGTCCACTTCCTCTTGCCATCCCCACTACCCACATTGTCATATAATACCCTCACTGACCTTTCTGTTAGCTCACACTGCCAGGCCTTCTCCTGCCTCTAGGTCATCATAGATGCTGGTCTCTGTGCCTTGAATACTATTTTTCACACTCCTCCTTCCTCATAGAGACCTACCCTTAATCTAAATTTGGGTATTTCTTGGGCTTTCTGATACTTCTGTAATAGCATTCTGTTCTTCCATTATATTTATCATGTTATGTAATTTATGTTTTATTTGTTTAATGTCTTTCACAAGTTTGTATTGTCCTTGAGAACAAGAACCATGTATATGATTGATTCACCACTATTTGCTCTGTATTTATCCTGGTACCTAATAGGTACCTAATCTATATCTTGAAAAAACAAATGAAAAGTAATACATGAACCATAATTTACTTAACTGTTCCCCTACTGCTGAATACTAAGGTTGTTTTCAGTTTTGGGTCATTCCAAACAACGATAAATAATGTGAACAAAGAGATTTTTATTTCTTTAGGCTAGATTCTCAGAAGTGGAGTTGCTAGGTCAAAGTATAGATATTTTAAGGCTCATAAAACGTATTTCCAAATCACTTGTCAGAAAGGTTGTCTAGTTTGGAATTTTGAACTATTTCCTTTTTTGCTTTCTTATTTTTGAATATATGGAACACATAAGAGGAAAGTGGTTCAAATAGTAAAGCTTAGCTTCCCAATCCTATAAAACTAATTTATTGAATACTTACTCTGTGTTAGACTTGAGATTATGGTATTTACTTCTTATGTGGCAGATATTATTAACCCAGTTTTACAGATGAGGAAATGTGGTCCTAGAAAGTTCAACAGATTTTCTCAAGTTCATACAGTCCAGACTGTCTCATGTCAAACCATTTATTTTTATCCCCACGCTTCCCAATGCTAGCTAATTTACATTTGCCCCAAAACTGCTGCAGGTTCAATGTCCCCTCACTCTAATCCTCTGCTTCCTAACTGCTGCATCCATGTATATTCTCCCACCCACCTGCCTGTCCTTGCTTCCTTGCCGCATGATACTAGAAGCTGGGCTGTCATTCCCTTCAGGTCCTTAGAGAGGGCCTAACTCAGCTGACCATCCAGACCCCTCCTGTGTGGTTCACTCTGAGATGCTTCTCATCTTCGCATGTTAGTTAACATGGGGATAAATGGCCCATCCCTTCAGTTATGTGGCCATTCTTGTTTACAGGGGTGGTCCATTTTGACCCCGCATTGTAACAGGTCCCTAACCACACAGTAATCATAAAGAGCATGCTGCGCTTATAGTAACAGTAAGGGCGTTCCGCCCCCAGGGGATTCTTGGTGTTAAACTCTAAGGAGCTTGCAGGCTGTTTAGAGGAGAGGTGCACTCTCTGTGTTAGGCTGCAAGTGTTCACCTGGGCCCATCTTTGTCCCCCAAGTTAGGGTAGAACTTGCTGTCAGGGAATGGTGCAGCATTTTGCATGGTTGTTGTTTATCCCTATTAGTAACTTCTTCTAATTTCTCTTAACCATTTAGGCTCTCCCTGCTTGTCCTATCCAAGCCACCTGTGAAGCTGCCTCCAAGGAGGAAAACAAGGAAAAAAATCGATATGTAAACATCTTGCCTTGTGAGTGTTTGCAGAGTTTCCTGGCATATAATCTGAAACTGCATCTCTAGCCAGATTTTTTGAGGGTGGAAAGAATCTTGTGGTTGATCATAGGAGGGCTGGTAGTAAGAGTGGGGTCAAGCCTTTGGGCTAGAAGAGCCTTTATGGTCACCCAGAGTGACCCAGGTGCTCATAAAGTTCAGTCAGGGAGGTTGACCAGGTTTTTGTGGCATGCCTAAAGTTTCTCAGTCAAGAGGAGCTGTTTCACTGGAACCAGATAGGATGTGCGTGGTTGTTAATGGTGTTTTGTAGTGCTTATGGCAAAGAAATCCTAATACAGAGTTCTCTTCATAGCCCCTTCCCAGAGTTAGTCATTGCTAATCAGTTGATTTATAACTTCGTAACAGACATTTGTCTAAGCCAATGGTCTCCAGAATGGGATATATGTATAATCCAGTGGGATATGACAGCAAAATGTTTGAACTTTGCTTTGTTTTTTTTAATGGCCTTTTCAAAAAAATTTATCCTTTAAAAGAATTTCTGTTGTGTTTTTGGGTGCATAATATATTAGAGACCACTATATGAGGCATTTATAGATACTTAATGCCTTCTTATTCACGTATGAATATACGTGTACATATATTACCCATATTTTTAAAATGTAATTGGTATCCTTATTACATTGCTCTGACTTTTTTCTTTTAACAGTGTATATTGGCAGGGGCGCCTGGGTGGCTCAGTCGTTAAGTATCTGCCTTCAGCTCAGGTCATGGTCCCAGGGTCCTGGGATCGAGCCCCACATGAGGGTCTCTGCTCCACGGGAAGCCTGCTTCTCCCTCTCCCGCTCCCCCTGCTTGTATTCCCTCTCTCAATGTGTCTCTCTCTGTCAAATAAATAAATCTTTTAAAAACAAAACAATGTATATTGGCAGTTCATCTGTCAATAAACAAATACTTACTTTTTATCAACTGCTTACTGTTCCATGTTATGGATCTATCTTTATTTAACTAGTCTCTGAATGATGGTTAAGATGTGTCCAGATTTTTGCTGTTATAAATGATGTTTTTTGTTTTTGTTTTTAAGATTTTATTTATTTTTTGACAGAGAGAGGGAACACAAGCAGGGGAAGCGGGAGAGGGAGAAGCAGGCTTCCCGCTGAGCAGGGAGCCTGATGCGGGGCTCGATCCCAGGACTCTGGGATCATGATCTGAGCTGAAGGCAGATGCTTAACGACTGAGCCACCCAGGCGCCCCTGTTATAAACAATGTTGCAGTAACATCTTAATACATGTGTGTCTCTGTGCATGCAGACACAGATGTCTCAACTGGCCTGATTGTATCATTAACTGAAACATTAATTTTTTTTTTTCCCTAGATGATCACTCTAGAGTCCATCTTACACCGGTTGAAGGAGTTCCAGATTCTGATTACATCAATGCTTCATTCATCAATGTAAGGAACTTAAGCTTTTCTCATTATTACCTTGAATGACTATTGGCCACCATCTACTGGCTCCTTCCCAGCTGCACATTAGAAAGAATATTTGTCATTTCAGGTTTTCTCTGAGGAGTCTAAATTTTTTAAGAGACCAAAAAAAATTTTTTTAAGATTGTATTTATTTGACAGAGCACAGCAGAGGAGCAGCAGCTAGAGGGAGAATCAGGCTCCCCTGCTGAGCAGGGAGCCCAGTGTGGGGCTCGATCCTAGGACCCCAGGATCATGACCTGAGCCGAAGGCAGGTGCTAAATGACTGAGCCACCCAGGCGCCCCAAGACCAAAACAGTTTTTTTACAGATCAGATAGTTTCATATGTATTCTTATGCTTACCCTGTCGTCATTCCCAAAGATTTCCCATGCAAATCTAAATGTGTACTTTTCTGTAAGAGTCAGTGAATCCTTTTTGAGCTTATTCAGATAACCAAGAACAAAAGCAGGTCTTGCCATCTTTGGTAAAAGTAAGGGAGAAGAACAAGACAAGAATATCTGACACCAGGTAAGTCTGGTTAGTTATATTTAGTATGAACCAAAGCCTGAGGGGAGAGCTGAAACTGGGAGGAGGTTTTTTAGTGGTGATTTAGAGAATGTTCACAGAAATGGGCCAAGAGATTTGAATATGTTTTGTAGGCTGTGTGAGGAGCCAGTAAAGAAAGTTTAAAAAAGCGCACAAGTGAGCACAGGCTAGCAAGAGTAAGCCTGAGTACTGAAGCAGGATGTACGAAGAGAATACCTATAGAATTTGCACACCATGTTCACAGCAGCATTAATCACAGTAGCCAAAAGGTGGAATCAACCGAAGTGTCCTTCAGTGGATGAATGGATAAGTAAAGTGTTGTATATGCATATAATGGACTATTATTCAGTCTCAAAAAAGAGAGGAAATTCTGATACATGTTACAACTTTGAAGACATTCTGCTAAGTGAGATAAGCAGGTCACAAAACGACTTTAATGAGGTGTAATTCACATACCATAATTTTCACCCATTTAAACTTTACGACTCTGGTTTTTCGTATATTCACAGATATGTACGATCATCACTAGTCAACTTTAGAATATTTTCATAACCTCAAAGAAACTTGCACCTCTTACTTTTTTTTTTTTAAGGTTTTATTTATTTGAGTGAGAGAAAAAGAGAAGGCACGAGTGGGGGGAGGGGCAGAGGGAGAAGGACAAGCAGACTCCCTGCTGAGCGTGGAGCCCAACACAGAGGCTCCAAGATAGGACCTGAGCCGAAGTCAGATGCTTGACCTACTGAGCCACCCAGGCACCCCACCTCTTACTCTTAAAACATTTTGTTCACCCCAATAAGAACCTTATTGTCCATTTACAGTTAATCCCCATTTCTATGCTTGGCAATCCCTTACCAAACCCTTCTTGCAGAGAGCTAAGATCATATGGGCATCTTGAAGAGAAGTGGTACCCAGCACCATGGAATGGTGGCCACAGGCAGGGGAGAATGACACCTGTGGTTTGGAAAACACAAAGGTCCAAAAGCAAACCTGACATTGGTCACAAGAGGTGATGAAACAGACAGTGACACAGTTGGCAAGTGGGCTTCCAGCCTAGAGTCTTAAGAGGGACCAGTTTCCTCACTTACCTCTAGATGTCTTCAGAGTAGGGTCTTTAGAAGTGTTTTAATTTTTAACTGATAGGAATGTAGCTCCCCCCTAGAGCTAGCCTAGGATTTGACTTTCAGAATCCAGAGACATCTCAGGAACCAGGGAGCCACATTTTTCTTTCCCTTGATCATAACACAAGAGCAGATTTGCTTCATTCCAGTTATACCTTATTGGTTAAACAGTGCGGCCATATCACAATGTCAGCATGCGTTCATAGGGGACATATGGCACACTCTTGGTTGGGATAGGAAGCACTTTGGGGCTGGGCCCTCCCAACAGTGCTTTTAAGCTGTTCATGGCCCACATGCTCCTGTGAGAAATTAGTGCCTTCTCGTGGAGCAGGGATATGATATGGCTTAACACATTCCAAGAGTTTCTCAGTTTTAATGACAAGTTTAGTTATAAACAAATTAAGCCTTTCTCAGTTTCTGTCTTCTAATGATTAAAAATATTTGTAGAAACTTAAATTCTCCTTCTCAAGAAAAATTTTAGGAAGCTTCTTGTTACTGACTTTAAATATGTCCATCTCTCGGGGCCTAAAGCTTTCTCCTTCTGTGCTAGGAAGCAACCCTGCCCTGCTCTTGTTTCAGCTGGAATAGGACGTGGCTTCTCAGACTCAGGCCCCTTCCTTTATTCTGCCACTGCCTTGCAGACTTGTATTTCACATCGTCATCTTGGTGTGACATGGTGTCCCATCTATGAAGCTGCCTCCTCCCTCATTGCTGTCTTCAAGCAGCAGAGGGTGATTTATAATCCTTAAATCAGATGATTTTTCACTTACCTAGGACTTCTCAAGTGAACACTACGTTTAAACAGTGAGGTTGAGGGCGCCTGGGTGGCTCAGTTGGTTGGGCGACTGCCTTCGGCTCAGGTCATGATCCCGGAGTCCCGGGATCGAGTCCCACATCGGGCTCCCTGCTCGGCAGGGAGTCTGCTCCTCCCTCTGACCCTCTTCCCTCTCGTGCTCTCTATCTCTCATTCTCTCTCTCTCAAATAAATAAAATCTTTAAAAAAAAATAAAAATAAAAAAATAAACAGTGAGGTTGAAAAGATGTATAACTAAAACAATAAAAACTGAAAAAGAAAGATACTGCCAGTTGTTAGTTTTTCCGAGGCTCCTTATCTATTAAGTTACATTCCCAGGCCCCTTTGCTTCTTGTCCTCCACGACCTGTAATGGAGAACCCTGTTGTCTGACACTGGGAACTGTTCCACATACCCACAGGCTCTTCCCCGAAGGTTTTTGCACCTGAGTAAAGCATTATCAAGGAAATAACCCCTTAGAAGAAACGAACCTCTTTTCCTTCTGGATGTGGGCCCAGCTTCATCCCTGGAACCACCATAATATGCTTCTACCTTGGAGGGTTAACACTAAGACCTAGATTGTCAGCTGCTCAGAAAGCATCAGAAACAGGGTCTAGCCTAGGTGTTGGTATTTGGATGTTTTTACACCAGTGTTTATTAATAATTTTTATTATTTTTATATTTTATTTATATTATTTATATATTTTATTATATTATTATATAATTTTTTATTATAATCTTTGATTCCTGGTATCCAAAGCTAATCCTTTGGAAATTTCTAGAATGGAAATCTTGTTAATTGCCTGGACCTTTTCACAAGGGAAGCTTTGTTAACTGGTTGGGAGTCTGAAAAATTTCATTCCTATCCATTTTTGGTTCTGACTTTCTTTTTATCCCTCACTCCTCCCCCACCCTACCCTCAGGGCTACCAGGAAAAGAACAAATTCATTGCTGCACAAGGTAAAGTAATGACAATTTTTTACTTTCGGGCTTAACCATGAGTTCATTAGTGTATTTGGATTTTTTTTTTCTTCCAGATGCTAAATAGATTAATCAGAACGCAGTAACTTTTCTGTAATTACTATCACCTGAAAGAAATACAATCTGCCTTGTACATTTATAACTAAGGGCCTTCATCTTGATGACTTAGTATCCAGGGATCGTGTTAAAGAAGTCCTTTTGTGTATGTGCATAAAAAAGACTGGAGAAGGCTACACACACACACACAGACGACACACACGCATGCACACACGTACATACACACACACACATACCACAGTCTGATGAGGTCCTCTGTCTTGAGGCCTAATGGGAACCTTAGGTTCAAGCCACGCTTCTCAGTGTGAATTTGGATTCAGGCTCCAGAGAGGGTTGGCCACCTCACAGGGTCCAGGCTGGCTCATCTCCTCCCCCAGTTGTTGGGCCTGAGCTCCTCTATTATTCACAGAAAAGTGGTCTAGGAACCCTCAGAGCAGGGACCTAGTGCCATTGCCTTATACATGCTCTGCACACATTTCCATAGCTCCAAGTTTTAATAAGTGTCCTCCATCCTTGGGAGCCTAGTAAAAATATCTTGATGTTTGCTGCACTATAAAGTAATTGATGTTATTATGGCCCATCAAAGCCCATTTATTTAGCCATTCAGCAAATGTTTATTGGCCTAGGTGATAGGGGTATGTAGAGGAATAAAACAGGAGACGGCCCATGCATTTTTGGGGCCTTTAGTTGGTAGAGGACAGTTTACACCAAAATTAACGGAAGTCCTGGTAAGTGGCTATGCTGTTCAGTACAATAGCCACTAGCCATATGGGACTATTTAAAATTCAGTTTCTCAATCATACTAGTAACATTTTAAGGCTTAATAGCTACATGTGGCTAGAGACTACCATATTAGTCCAGATATGTAACATTTTCATCGTTTCAGAAAGTTCTGTTGGACAAGTACCATGGTAGAGATAAAACAAAGAAAGAGGTAAAATAAGGTGGCTGAGAAAAACCTTAGATCCTTCTTGCCCTTACAGTCTCCCACTGGGGCCTGGCCATTGCCTAACCAGGCTCTGCTTTTTCTCACCCTCTGTAGCCATCCATCAGGTCAGGTCTACCCTCTGAAGCGCAGCTCAGCTGCCACCTACTTAGTGATCGTTCTAGCACCAACAGTCATGTGCAATCTCTTCCTGTCTTTATTTGCCATGGGACCTTGTTGATGCTAAGATATTCGTTGAATTAAGGTCACCTGTCATTTTCTGATGGACCTTTTCTCAGACTCCCATCCTCTTGAACCTCTCCACAGTACTTCACACTCCTTGAAATTCTCCTGTTATTTCCTGACATTCATTTCTTGATTTTTCTCACTTTTCTAAATATTCCTTCTCTGGCTCTTATTCTTCTTTCTGCCTCTTAAATATAGTTTCTCGCCAAATCTGTGGATGATTACTTCCTTGAAACTCCATTCTTGTTTTTCATGGCACCATTTCTCAGTTCTGCTTCTCCATCTGCTCGTCCTTAGTCTTCCTCCCAGGCTTTTTCTGTCTGAACTTGAATAATGCTGAAAATCTCCAACATTCTCTTTTTGACCCTTCTTTTTTTCTCCTCTGTATTCTCTTTGAGAGACCTCATCTAATACCCACCTCTCTTTGGCTGCTGATTCTCTTGAACTTCTGAGCCATTTTTTCTTTCTTTTTTTTTTCCCCCTAATTTTATTTATTTATTTGGAAGAGAGAAGAGTGCACGAGAAAGGGGGTTAGGGCAGAGGGAGAGGGAGAAGCAGACTCTCCGCTGAGCAGGGAGCCCGACATGGGGCTCAATCCCAGGACCCTAGAATCATGACCAGAGCTGAAGGCAGATGCTTAACTGACTGAGCCACCCAGGCGCCCCTTCAAACAAATTTTCTACCCCACCACCTGGATACCTCCACATACTCTTCAACATCAAAATATGTCTTAGGGTTCCTGACTGGTTCAGTCGGTGGGGCATGAGACTCTTGATCTCAAAGTTGTGGGTTTGAGCCCCACATTGGGTATAGAGATTACTTAAAAATAAAATCTTAAAAAAAAAAGAGAGAGAAAGAAAGAAAGAAAGAAATCTCACTAAAATATGCCTCTTCTTCAGCGCCCCCCCCCCCAACTGCTTTTTTCCCTGTATTCTCTGGCTGTCACCATGAATGGAAGGCAGTTCATCTAAACAACCAGATTTGGGATCATCTAGATCTCCTACCTGTTCTTGCTCTGAGTATGAGTGGTCCTCTGACACACTGCCTTATTCCCATCTTTTTTTCCAGCTGTATTGTAGTAACCTAACTGATTGATCCTTTAGGTCCCAGCCTTGCTCCTTGCATTTCTTCCACCAGAAAGGCCTTTATTGATGCAAAACTCTTGTTAGGACTCATGAAAACCCTACGATTTTCCATTATGTATACAACAAGCCTTCCTTAGCCTGACCTCCACCCCTTTAGATTCTGATACGTGTCTTTCCACCTCTGTCTACCATTCCATGTACCCTACACTGTAACCTCATCGAACTCCTTATAGTCCCTGGAAATGTCATGCTCTTTCTTGCTGCTGTCCCCTGCCCCTCTGCCTGGAGCATTTCTTCTCCCTATATCCCGTTTCTAAACTCCTATCCACCTCATCTACCCTAACATATGGCTCAACAGGTACCACTTCCAGGAGATTTTTCCTAACTTTGCCAGGCAGTGGAACAACTCTACCTCCGTACATGTTGTTGGCATGTGTCCACTCTGTCATTATTTGTTTTTCTTATTACTATTTTTTTTATTTTTACCAAAGGGAATACAAAGTTTAAAAAAGTCAAAAAGGTATTACAAGGCATATAAAAACAAAGTTCTCCCCCCTTTCCTCTTCATTTTTTTACTCTAATGCAACCATTTGTATCTGTTGATGACCTCTTATGATAGATGATAATTTACTTAATTGTCTTACAGACTGTCTCACACTCGGACAGATATGCATACACATGTCCCTTTTCCCCATTCTCCCAGTAGAGTTAAATCACAATTTAGGGCTAAGAGAATATTATTTACAACTGAAGTATTAATATGTTTTATACAGTTTTTGATTTTCTTTTTTTCCAAGAGTTAATAATTACCTTTTTTCCCCCCGTTTACTTAGTTTTTTATATACCTAGCACTAGTTTTTTATATACCTAGCACTGAATTTCGCCCCCCCCCCAGACTCTCCACTAGAAATATATATTTTCTTTCAGTACCTTCAGAAACATAAAGTCTAATTTTTTTAATTATCCTGGGGTCCTTTTAAACCTTCGTTCTTCAGTTCCATTTTGGATTAGTTGCTCTCTAGCCTCTGTCAGAGTTATCATCCTGAGCCTTTCCTTCACCAACACCCAGGGAATTCCATTAGCCTCCATCCTGTTAGATCCCTTTTCTTTCTCTTTGTTTGCTCCCTCATTTTTGTTTAGAAATCTCCCAGTGGCTTTTTGGAAAAAGCTGGATGGTAGTAAATTTTAAATTCTAGCTTGAGCAAGTCACCTAGCATCTCTATGGCTAATAACACCTACCTTAGAGTATGATAGGCAGGAGTAAATGAGATATAAAGCATTTAGCTCACTGGCTGGCCAATAACATAGGTATTTAGTGAGCAGTTATGATTTCTAATCTTCATCTATAATATCCTTGGGAGACATTATTTGTGTTCTCTTTACATTTTGAAACCTCCTATCCCCCACTTCACTTCCTCATGAAGTGCCTGACACATACAGGGTGGATGGGAAATGTTCACTTAGTAGGTGGGGGGATGGGTAGATGGATTGGATATTTAGCTGAGAACATGTGGGCACAGGCTTCCAATAGTCAGGAATGAATGTTCCCAATTTCCCAGCAGATTTCTTCCCCTTGGTATGTGTTCTCCTCATCTTTGCTATTGGCTACTTTAGGACCAAAAGAAGAAACAGTGAATGATTTCTGGAGGATGATCTGGGAACAAAACACAGCCACCATTGTCATGGTGACCAACCTGAAGGAGAGAAAGGAGGTGAGTGAAGAAATTAGATAGGCATGACCAGCAGAGGAACTCCTCTGTGTTTGAGCCTGGGCTGTCCATTCTTTGTGGCTCCTGTGCCCGTCTTTCATCCAGGCAGAACCCAGGCCAATGTGCTTACTAGACCTTCCTAGGGCCTGGAAGTCTCAGAGGAATCTCAGGGGTGTGCCTAGGGTCCATTCCCCATGCCTCATAGTCAGACAACTCACCCTGGTTTCAAAACAACCTGGAAGAAAGACTTGGGCCATTTGCTAAGGAAAAGCTACAGAGGAGCTTTATTCCCTTGGCCTCTCCAATCCCTCATTCTCCTGGTTTCCTGTACCTCCTCTGAGTCAGCAGAGGGAGCTGTATAAACTGAGAACCTGTGGGGTGCAAGGGAATCTGAGGCCCTGGCCTGATTCCTGTGCCTTTTTCTTTTTGTGACTGTGGCCGTCAAGTCCATGCCTGGACAGCCCCATCACTGTGTCACAGCCAGAACCAGTCCTGAGCTCTGGATCAAGCTCCAGAGAGGAACCCCCCATTCATGACAGTCTTTTCCCAAAATGGCCCTTAAGTTACCTTGATCCCCACCCTGGGGTGTTGGACGTGTTAATCAGCAGTTCTGCGGGGCTTAGGAGGGATAGCATTAGGGCTGGGCTCTAGGTTCGTTTCCTCCAACCTGACCTCTGACTCTTGGAAGCTGTTCAAGGCCCAGGCACCAGAGAAGGCATCATTCCGCCTTGATAACCCCCTCAGCAGGTTGCTGGTTCCAGGGGATCAGACAGGCCTGTCCCTAGATCATAACCTGGGATATTGTGGAAGGGCACATTTTGTAGGTAAAGTAATTTCCAATTTGCCCTGAACTGAGGGAACAAGGGTGGGAAAGAATGAGAAGTATAGGGCTGGGGCTATGTAAAAGTCAAGAGATACTGCTAAACAGGATGGAAGCCAAGAAACTTGAAAAAAGAACAGTTAAATAAGTCTGCAGTGACCAAGGTGAGAGAAGAGGCCTTCTCTGGGAACTTTCTGGGGACTTCTGTCTGGGCTTTTGTGGTCCTTTGCTTCACGTTCTTCACGTCTGCTGGGGGCGGGAGGTCTGAGGTCATCAGGGGATGCATGTCTGTTCCTTTCCAGTGTAAGTGTGCCCAGTACTGGCCAGACCAAGGCTGCTGGACCTATGGGAATATCCGTGTGTCAGTAGAGGATGTGACCGTCCTGGTGGACTACACAGTGCGAAAGTTCTGCATTCAGCAGGTACTGTCTCCTGCCTCCTTTCTCTGCTGACCACTAAGAGGGTAGAACAGACTGGGTGATGCCCCCCTCCTGCTCAGGGTGGTCGGGAATCACTGAGTGTGAGGTCTGTTTGGACTCTGAAACCAGAGATCTGGGCTCTCAGGGAACTCTGTCAAAGCTAAGGGAGAAGCATTTTCATGAGCAGGAGAAAAAAGTATTACTGAGATAGAGTTTGGGCATCATAGGTATGCGCCAAGTGCCTCGAGAGGTGGTATAATCTTCTGTGTACTTGACTTACCTCCTCTTGCTCCAGAGGATCCTGACATGAAGGATGTGGTGGCCCCTGCTCTTGGTCCTCCAGAGCGGCCCTGGAAGCTTGAGCACAGGCTGCCCTCGGCTGAGGGGCGAGGTGGCACTGTAAAAGGAGGGCCCACCAAGAGTCAGGAGACCTGCATTTCAGTTCTGACCTTGCCATTGAGTAGTTCCTAGACCTTGACTGGGCCACTTCTCTTGAGTTTCACGTTGCACATCTGTGAGCTGAGAATAATTGTAAGAGCCCTGCCTTACCCCATAGGGTTCCTGGGAAGAGATCCTATCCCCATGGTTAACTCTTCCTTGGGACAGACTCTCACTTCCCCATTGTCACTGACAACCACAGCTGGCCCTGGCTCCTAAGCCTCCCCTCCCCTCTCCTCCCCTCCCCTGGCACTGCCCCACCCCAGGTTATCAGGGCCAACGCACAGGATCTCCTCACTCCACAGGTGGGTGACGTGACCAACAGGAAGCCACAGCGCCTCATCACTCAGTTCCACTTTACCAGCTGGCCAGACTTTGGGGTGCCTTTCACCCCTATCGGCATGCTCAAGTTCCTCAAGAAGGTGAAAGCCTGTAACCCTCAGTATGCAGGGGCCATCGTGGTCCACTGCAGGTCAGTGTGGCTGACCCTTGGCTCCCCGCTTATACTATATTCCATTCCCATGGTCAGAGCAAAGGAAAGCACAGGGGCCCTGGCTGAGGAGAGGAGGCTAACACAGAGCAGATAAGCTGTTAGGGTCCCAGGGCAGCAGCCAGAGAGACTCCTCAAGTTTTTGTGCTGGGTATAGAGCCTTTGAGGAAAGAGGGAAGGGCAGTCCTTCAAGATCTGGGGGTGGGGAGACCACTGCTATGAAGCCAGAAAGCTAGATTGAGTGCTGCTTTGTGTGCTTGGAGCCTTCACACCTTTCTAAGTGTCAGGGTTCCCTGGTCCTGATAACTAAAGGTACGGAGTCCAGAGTACAGGGGGGTTGTTGGCTCCATGAGTGTTCCAGCTATTCCCCATTCAGAATTAGAATGTAATGGCCTGAAGGAAGAGTCCTGGCCTATGCTACCCCTTCCCTGTATGCTCCCACAAGGCATGCTGGCCATCTCAGTAACACCCCTGCTCTCTGGCTACAGTGCGGGTGTAGGGCGTACAGGTACCTTTGTTGTCATTGATGCCATGCTGGACATGATGCATACAGAGCGCAAAGTGGACGTGTATGGCTTTGTGAGCCGGATCCGGGCACAGCGCTGCCAGATGGTGCAAACAGACGTGAGTGATTTGTGGGTAAGGCGAGGGTGGGGGCATTCCAGGATCAAAACACTTACTAGCCTCGTGGATTACTCAGCCTCCTAGGTTATTGTAAACGATCATCATGCACTGTGATAAAGGACCCTTAAAAATTATGTATTAACAGAGGAGTTGGGAAGGCAGGTGTCATTTGCCCTAGACTCGAAGGATGAGGAACAGGTTCTGAGAGAAGTACGCATGCAGGCAGCTGAGAGAACCAGTGCCCACAGAGTTGTGACTCAGCTCAGCCCTGTCCAGGAGCAACAGTAGGATCAGCCCTGTGGTTGGGACATGGGGTTCAAAGGACACAGCACTGGGAGGGAGGCTGGCCCAGGTTTTGTGTGTCACCAGACTTTGACATCCCCTTCAGACTGTTCAGTCTGTGCTGTCAGAATGAGCGGGAGTTGGATTTGTCCTTCTCTCCAGGCTTGCACTCTAGGAGGCTGCCAGAATAGGACCCTCCCTCCCAAGCTAAGCACCCCCAGCGGGATTCATGCATTTGAAGTCCTACCTCACGGAACCGGGACAAGAGTGAATAATTATACCTGCTAGGGTCAAGGGAGAAGTGGACTGGAGTGAATCGGGGGTGGGAGGGGGTCATCTGGCACCCCAGAGACCATGCTGTGTGTAACTGGGAACTCGGGCATCATGGCATTTCAGATGCAGTACGTCTTCATATACCAAGCCCTTCTGGAGCATTATCTCTATGGAGATACAGAACTAGAAGTGACCTCTCTAGAAACACATCTGCAGAAAATTTACAACAAAATCCCAGGGACCAGCAACAATGGATTAGAGGAGGAGTTTAAGGTGAGTTGGAGCTGAACTCCCTCTTTCAGACTGAAGGATCCATGTGCTCTGGGGAATATTGAATGCTTGGCTCTTAGAGACTTAGCAACAAATGGGGAATCCCCTTGTAAGATATGTGCATGGTTAAAGCGGTGGGTTTCTGGACCTTTATTCATAACCTAGTTGTTTTCAACCTGTTCTGCACTTAGAGTTACTTGGGTTGTGTTAGGAGAAAAGAAAAAAACAAAAAACTGGCAGTGGTATTTTTCTTTTTTTAAGTCCCCCAGCCCACCCCAACCACCCCCCCCACACACACACAGGTATATTATTGTATGTATTACAATGGACAGCAGCAGCAGACCTTTCCTGTAAGCACCAGACAGTAGATATTTTAGGCTTTGCAGGCCATATGGTCTCTGTTGCAACTGCTTAACACTGTTGCTGTAGCACAAAAGCAGCCTGGTTGCTACATAAACAAATGAGCATGGCTGTGTTTCCATGCAAGTGTATTTATAGGCAGCAGGCCAGATTTGGCCCAGGGACCATAGCTTGCTGACCTCTGCTGTATGCCATTAGACAGTGGTTCTCAGCATACCGAAGGAATTTGTCACACTCTTGGCAATATAACTGTTCCCAGAAGAAGAGATTCTGGGTCTCAGTGGGAAAAAACGCATCCCTTAAAACAGTTCTTCTCAAACTATAATGTGCACACGAATTACCGTAGATCATGCATTAACCTGCATTAACATGCAGGTTCTGATTTGGCAGGGAAAAACAGAGTTAGGGCCTGAGATTCTGCATTTCTAACGCAATGAGACAGTTGCTGGTTTATGGGCTGCACTTTAAGTAGCAAGGGTCAAGAAGGAGCCTCAGAATCAGGAGAAGGGAGCACGGGCATTTGAATAAGGTTTTCTAAAGAGTCCAAGATAGCCTCTGGAGTGGAACATCAGGGAGAGAGGAAAGGCAGGCACACTCCCTCCTATGAAGCTAAAATCCTTGCTCCAGGATCATAAAGTTTCAGCCCCAGGGAATCCCAGAAGGGTTCACAAGGAGCCCGCAAGGCAGTGTTTCCCAAACACTCTTGGCTTGTTCACTGAGCTTATGATTGAAAAAACGGTGTTCCAGCAAGAACATGTGGAAGTGGAGGTCAGGGCTCCAGTGAGGAGCGGTATGCAGCCAGATTAGCCTGAATATGCAGGTCTGACAGGCATAATCTTGCCAAGTTACAGGCATCAGGAACGTTTCCCCTTTCCTTCCCCATTCAGAAGTTAACATCAATCAAAATCCAGAATGACAAGATGCGGACTGGAAACCTTCCAGCCAACATGAAGAAGAACCGAGTTTTACAGATCATTCCATGTAAGAACTCTCTCCCCACTGCAAAGCCTTAGTGCCCCGTCCCTCCTTCCACTTCTCAGGTACTAATTCATGATCAGCTTGGAGACCAGAATTAGGGCATTGCTCTTAGTTCTTTAGTGGCTTCTGGAGATGAAAAAAGCACAAAGGCCAAAAGGTTTCTCCCTCCTGGGCTGGGAACAGGCACGTTGTTGCCCAGCTGGGATTATACCTACCCAGGGCCTGGGTGGAAAGGAAAGATTGAAAGAGAGATAGGAGAGGACAGGTGATGTTGGGGAGCCACAGCTTCTGTCCTTCCTGCAGATGAATTCAACAGAGTGATCATTCCAGTTAAGAGGGGTGAGGAGAACACGGACTACGTGAATGCATCCTTTATTGACGTAAGTGGTGGCTGTGTCCCCAGAGCTCCCCACCCTCCGTGGAGATTTGGCTGGGCCTTGCAGTGCCACCCTCCCAGTGCTTGGAGGATTGTGCTTGTGTCAGTTCATCAAATACAGAACCAATACGCAGCCTGCACACTAGGTCTGTCAGGCCCCAGAGAGCAGGTGGTGGGGGAGACAGAGGGCACACACCACAGTAATAACTGGAGGGAAGAATTCATAGCACAGACCACAGCCAAGGGCTGAAAGCCTCTGGTCTTTCCCATTCTTACTCTCTTTATCCCAGCTCCAACCCCCCTTTCCCTTGCCCTCATAGAAAGAGACTAGCATGTCAGACAGGGTTTGGTCCTTGGCCAAAGGGGAGTTCCGCCTGGGATGAGTTTGCCTCCAAGCAGCCCCATCCCATCCTAGTGGCCTGTCTTCGCTAGCCCCTCCCTGATTGAACCACCTTACTCTCCCACTGACCTGGCCTCCACAGGGCTACCGACAGAAGGACTCCTACATCGCCAGCCAGGGTCCTCTTCTCCACACCATCGAGGACTTCTGGCGAATGATCTGGGAGTGGAAATCCTGCTCTATCGTCATGCTAACAGAACTGGAGGAGAGAGGCCAGGTGAGCTCAACGAGATCCTGGGCTGTGGGAGATGGAGAGCACAGGAAAAGGGGTGGAGGGGAGCTGTGTTTGGCTTAAACTGTCCAAAGAGCCGTATCCGAGCAGTTGATCTGAGCAATCAGGAGCTTCTCAGGACTGGAAGAGCAGTGTGGTCTGAGCCCCCAGACAGTTCCTGCCTCTTACCTCTCTCCTGAAGACGGTTTACCCAGAGCCTAGCTTTGTGCAACACCTCCTCCTCCCACCTCCCAGGCAGGGCAGAGCTAGTGAAATGAGGGGTGCAGAGCCAGACCAAGGATCTAATGTGGAACTCCTGAGTGTCCCTAAGAAGAGGTTGCCTTCCAGGTCAGAAAAATGAACCAGAATACTGTGGGAAGATGAGTTGCCTCCTTGCAGACTACAGAAAAGAAAACAGTAGAACCTGAGACATAATAGAAGAAATTTATAAGTTAACATTCAGTAACAAGGAAATCTTTTAAAGAAAACATCCTCAAGTCAGTTAAAAAGTGGAATTGTCTGGGAACTCAGAATGTAAGGGACCTTAGAGGCCCCCTTGGGTCAGCCCCCCCTCAGTGTAGAGAATCTTGTACTGCTGTTCCTGAGTCACAACCACACAGCCTCTACTGAGCACTTTCCATCTCAGGGGTCACTCTTTCTCTGCCTGCCTCCTGCCTCCACCTCCCGCTGTACGCTGGGTGGCACAGTCTGTGTTCACACAGTGTTAGGATCTTAAACACTCCGTTGTGGTTGCCCAGCGCGGTAAATGGGTGCTTCCTTATGCCTGGCACATGACTTAACAGGGATCAGAATCGAGAGAAGTTGCCTGGAGAAGCCAGCAAGGGCCTGGTGATAAAGGTCTTTCTGAGCCGTAGTGAAGAGTTTGGACCTTATAGAGCAGTTTAAGAGCCCTTGACAATATCAGATTTGTGTTTTTTTTTTTTGAAAGTCCCTCTGGCTCAGTGAGGAGGACAGATTAGAAACGAGCACACCACAAGCAGTGCTGCTAATGACCTGGACTCAGCACTGATGGTGACAAGGGGTCTGTCCCAAAAGATAGTGAAGAGGTGGCATGGTGACAGGGTGAAGAATTAAGATGGCACCTGCTTATGACTCACTGAATTTACAACCAATTGAAAAATCACTAAGTAGGGGCGCCTGGGTGGCTCAGTCGTTGCGCGTCTGCCTTCGACTCGGGTCATTCATGATCCCAGGGTCCTGGGATCGAGTCCCACATCAGGCTCCCTGCTCGGCGGGAAGCCTGCTTCTCCCTCTCCCACCCCCTGCTTGTGTTCCCCCTCTCGCTGTGTCTCTCTGTCAAATAAATAAATAAAATCTTTAAAAAAAATCACTCAGGGGGCGTCTGGGTGGCTCAGTTGGTTAAGTGACTGCCTTCGGCTCAGGTCATGATCCTGGAGTCCCAGGATTGAGCCCCACATAGGGCTCCCTGCTCGGCAGGGAGTCTGCTTCTCCCTCTGACCCTCCCCCCTCTCATGTTCTCTGTCTCTCATTCTCTCTCTCTCAAATAAATAAATAAAATCTTAAAAAAATAATTAAAAAAATAACTCTTTAAAAAAAATCACTCAGTATATTTTACGTTAGTTGTTACTAGCTACACCTTCTCCATTCTGTACTTGTACAGTTTAACTTTGATACAGCTTTATACATATTTGCACACCCTGATGTTCTGTATGTCAAGATTTTTTTTTTCAGTTTTAATCATTTGACTCATTAGCTATTCTTTCCAGATTTCTATCATGTCCCTAATCAACAGACATACCTCATAGGTCTTCATCTATCATTAATAACAATACTGATGAGGTGAGAAGTTTGGGGCACAGTTCCTGGCTCTGCAGTTGGGCAGGGAGCTACTGTGTCACCAGAAGCTAGGTGTGTGTCTCCTGGCCCTCTCTTATAAGCTGAGATGGAAGGTACAGATAAACCATGGACCTGCATGAGGTTATCCCCACACTGCCCGCCTCTAGATCTATGATGGGCAGGCCCATATTGCAGGGAGAAGCGCTGGGATGGCAAGCACAAGTATCTCTCAGCCCACTGCCCTGCAGTAAAATGTGACCCAGTGAATACCCCAACTTCGTCCCGTCAGATTTTCAGGCTCTTCCGTCCTTGAAGGAAACCTGGTGAGAGTAAAGGGTGGAGATGGGGCAAAGGGCCATGCACATACACATACCCACTGGTCAAGCCTGCAGTCCCCTCTACCTACTACTCTGCCTTATTGCCTCTCTGCAGGGCCCATGAAATAGGCAGCAGCTCTTACCCTCAGAAGCTTCTGAAATGAATCAGAACAGGATATTAATGGCATTCTTTATAAGGCCTCTCTGCCCCCCAAGACAGGATTTCCCTTTTCTGTTCCATCTCGCAAGCCTAAATGATACAGTGAAAGGTATCTACATTTACACAACATGACACCACCACTCCCCACACCTGGTTTTAAAGTCCCAAGGAAAAAGTTTTAATCCTAAATTATCAATTTTATATACATTAAAATCCCAAGAGAATTAAAACTTAAAATCCTCTTTTCTCCCTGTTTCTCTCCCCCGCTCCCCCGACTCCCCGCTCCATCTTAACCAGAGGTGTCCGCCAACATGCTTGGTAAAGCCTGCTCCCTCAATAGCTTAGGTTGGACCATTCATCCCAGTGGGCAGAGCAGTTCTAGCGGTTTCTGCATGGGGTCAGCCCAACCCAAGGTTGTGTTCCACTTATCTAAAGAGTCAGTAGAACGAGACGCATTAGACGCCAGCCTCAGACCATGCAAGGCACTAGGTGCTGTCTAGGAGGAGGAGGTTAAAGGCAGCAGGAGAAAAGACACAAAAGCTTTTGTTGCACCTTCTTTAGGATATCATTATCTAGAATCCATAACTTGAAAACATAAATCTGAGATTAAAGCCCTGTTCCCAAGTATTCTGCTACTGGACTTGAGCACCTATTCTTGTCTCCCATCCTCAGCTACTGATGATTTTAACACCGGGCTTATTGCCCCTTGGTGACCCCTATGCCTGCTTCTCCTGAAGGCATAAGTATCCATGCAGGTGATCCATTTACACTTGGTCTTTCAGCCTCTCAGCTCCCTCAGCCACCCACTCAAGTCATTGCCTATATCTGTGCTGCCTTTGGGATCTCAGCACCAGGCACCCCGCATCCTGCCCTGCTTACCATCTGCTGAGTGTCCACCTCACTACTTCCCTCCTCTTACTCCAATAAGTTTTTATCTTCACCAGGTCTCTAGAGCTGTGATCGGGGCCTGAGGGTGCAAGAGCTCCACGGCTCCCAAACAGGCCAGATTTGGCCACTTGCCACTGACAGTCCAAAAGCAGAGAGCCCAGTAGAGGTGAAATAGAAGAGGAATTTATTTCAGTGAGGCCAGCACTGGAAAGACTGCGGACTCCTGTCTCAAAGACTGTGTCCAAAGTGCTGAGAATCGTTCTAGGTTCATATAAGGAAGTTGTGGGACAAAGGTCAGTGGGTATGTGCAGGTGGGCAGAACGGTCAGGTCGATCACTGTCTTGGGGTCAGTCCAGTCATGTGGGGTCTTGCTGAGGTCAGGGCAGTTGTCATTGCTTGAGGGGCAGTTTCAGTTCCCATCCCTAGATGCTCTGCCTGCCAGGTCTTTTACCTGAGTTAAGAGAGAAGCTGGAGAGAAAAACTTAATCAGAAAATACAGACTGAGGTCAAAGTAGAGGTGGTTGAAGTCCTCTTTTAGAGCCATGAACTCCTCCACTTCCTCAGCCCCTGACTCACCTTGTGTTCTCACCTTCCTCCTTACTCTCTTTGGAGGTTTTAGGATTTGTCATCATTATAATCCTTCCCTTGCTAACATCCGTTATTCCCTCCTGGTCTTTTATTTTCTTGGCACCTTATCTCACAACCTGGCTCAGTCTCCTCTTCAGACATCAGATGAGAACACACTCATCTTCCCTCCTTCAAGCAACCAGCCTCCTGCGATCCGTACCCAGTCTCTCACCTTCTCTCCGCTTGCAGTGGGCGGGGGTTCCTCGGCCTCTCAGTCCACCTGTCCGCTGTGCCTGCGCACTGCCCTCTTGCCTTCTCGGGCCGCCCTTCTCCTCCCTCGCCTCCATCAGCAGTTCCTCTCCGCTGTGTTACCCGAGCCAGCCTGTGCCTTGTTGCGTTCCTGTCTTTATAAAACAAACATCTCTCTCCTGTCCCTCAGTTCCTTCCCTCTGTACCCCATTTCTCTGCGCCCCTTCTATCCCAGCACAACTCCTCTGAAGAGCTGGCTTTCTCCCTTCAAGTTCTCTCCTCACCCTGTTCCTTCTGGGAGTGCTGGAGTCAGGATCAGTGGTGACTGCCTTCTTGCCATTCTAAAGGCCTTTCTTCTCTTGTCTTTTCGGTCCTTTTATAGCAGCATCAGAAATACTGAACGCCGCCTTCCTCCTCAAAACACTTTCTTTCTTCGCTTGAATTGCCTGATATCAACCCCTTGCTGGCCTGGCAGAACTTTTGTTTTCTTTGTGACCACCTCCTCCTCCTCTCTGTGACCTCTAATCACTGAAGTGTCCTAGACTCAGGCCTTAACCCTCTGTTGTTTATCACGCTATCCCTTGAGGACCTCATCTAGTCCTGCGGCTTGGAATGCTGTTTATATGCCAGAAGACCCCAAATCTGTGTCTCTAACCCAGCCCCCACTTCCCGCTTGTGGACTAGTGTATCCACGTGCCCACTGGATATCTTCACATGACTGTTAAGGATCTCAAACTCCACCTGGCCCAGATGAAACATGATTTCCTCCTTCCCCATACTAGTCTGCCCCGCTCTTAACCATCTAGGTAAGTGGTCCCGCCTTCTGCCCAGTTGTTCATGGCAGAAGTCTAGTAGTTACCTTCATCACTCCCCTTTCCTCGGTCCCCACGTCCTCCTCCCTTCCCACATCCGTGAGATCTGACATATGCTGTGCATGTCCACCTCTCTCCAGCACAGCTACGGACCCCTCCTCGAAACCATTGTCCGCTCACCTGAGCCACTGCAGGAGCCTGACAGCCCATCTACCCACTTCCATTCCCACCCACTTTTAGTCACTCCTTCACCCAGCAGCCAGAGATCATTTCGAAAATAGAATTCTAGGGGCGCCTGGGTGGCTCAGTTGGTTGAGCAACTGCCTTCGGCTCAGGTCATGATCCTGGAGTCCCGGAATCGAGTCCCACATCGGGCTCCCTGCTCAGCAGGGAGTCTGCTTCTCCCTCTGACCCTCTTCCCTCTCGTGCTCTCTATCTCTCATTCTCTCTCTCTCAAAAAAAATCTGTAAAAAAAAAAAAAAAGAAAAATAGAATTCTAACTATGGTCACTCCTTAAAATCCCCTTTGGGCTTCCTGAGATTGTGAGGGAAAGTCTACCCAGCATACAAAATTTAGGAGCCTTTCATGTTGACATCTAGTCCCAAGACTTGAATTGGGTCCTTCTTTCTCACAGTTTCACTTGCTTAATTTAAATCTCCTAGTTTCTAGGTGCCTGGGTGGCTCAGTTGGTTAAGCAACTGCCTTCAGCTCAGGTCATGATCCCGGGGTTCTGGGATTGAGTCCAGCATCAGGCTCCCTTTGCCTCTGCCTGCCACTCCCCCTGTTTGTGTGCTCTCTCTCTCTCTCTCTCAAATAAATAAAATCTTTAAAAACAATGTAAATAAATAAATAAATCTCCTAGTTTCCATTTCCCCTCATTCCTTCTGCCATCTAGCTGCTAAGCGGGGCATGGCTTCTGAGATGGGTCACAGCCTACTCCTTGACAGGAGGGTCCCGTTTTGTCACTGCTTTGTGTTCTGCACAGGCCTGGTCTCCAGCTCTGTGCTCTCACATCTCACTCCTTAGCAGGATCCCCAGGCCTTCATAGCCCTGGGCACCAATAGGTACAGTCACTGCTGCCCCCTGCTCTGGATTCCTCAGGCCCACGTTCTGCTTCTTAAGGAAGGGGGTTCTTCTCCTTTTGCCCAGAAGAAGGTCACCCCAATAGGTCTCTAAACTGAAGCAGCTCTTGTTGGGTATTCCAAAACCTCGCTCAAAACCTTCCTTTCCAGCAGCTTAACTCAGCCTCCTGAACTAGTGTTGTTGCCTTTGGCCCCACTCCTGCCATCAGCCTCCCCACAGCCATGAGAGGCACCTCTGGACTGCCATTTCCCTCAGTTGTTGCCTTTTTCTCTTAAATAGCTGGCTTTGTTTTTAAGTCCAGCCTGCTTCCTCTGTGTTGTGCCCACTCGGAGAGCCAAATTAAACCCTGTCATCTTCACCTGGCTGAGTGTAATGAGTTGCTGCCATTGGTCCAACATCTGTAATTGTCTTGTGTGGCTTCTCTGTACATCATCCCTTAAACCCTAACCCTGGGGCGCCTGGGTGCTCGGTTAAGTGTCTGCCTTCGGCTCAGGTCATGAGTTCAGAGTCCTGAGATCGAACCCAACGTCAGGCTCCCTGCTCAGCAGAGAGCCTGCTTCTCCCTCTCCCTCTGCCTCCTCCCTCCTGCTCGTGTGCTTGCTAGCTCTCTGTCTCTCTCTCTCTCCCTTAAATAAATAACCTTAAAAAAAGTTTTTTAATAAGTTTATAAAGTAACTTTATAAACTTTATAAAGCCATAAGTTTACCAGGCTTGTCTCCTTACCTGTTCACCTACAAAACTGTGCCACCTTGAAACTCACTCTACGGCATTGATCTGACCTTTTGGTTGGTCGGTCCCAACCACATGTAATCACCTTGGGGAGTTGTCCCCATTAGAGTAACCACAGCAGGCTCCCCATTTGCTTTTACTGTTGACTGACTCTCTGTCCACAGTTTTAAGAGAGGACTCTCTTAATAGTTCCCTAACTCTGTCCCTGATGGCCTTCTTCCATTTGGCCCCTTTTCTTTGTTGTGCCTCACCTCCACAACTAGGGTCTCAGATATCTGAAAGCCATCAAGTGGGGGACTATACTATTTCTTTTTCTAGTCATAATGTGATTCTAGCTCATGCACTCCATTTCTCTCAAGCCCATTTGAATCTCAGCACTTGTACAATGGTTTTAAAGTCCCATCTTCAGTCCTGGCTGGTAAACTGTGTGAGGGCAGTGTTGGGAGGGAACTGTGGTAGCAAAACTCAATCCACCCACCAGTGCCGTAAAAGCCAACATAATCTCTGTTTAAGAGCCTTAATTAGAATTTTTTTAAAACTGTTCTAGTTAAGGAGAGGGCCCAGAGCCCCAACCCTCACAGCATCCCCAGAACTCCCAAGTGGGTATACGTAGAAAAGACTGGTCTGTGACAGTTCCCTGATCCACCACTTTGATAAGTCTGTGTTTTAAAATGAGCTCAGTGTCATTTATAAAGGGGGTAATGAATGATCACACATATGAAAAGCAAGAAGAGTCACTAAAATGGACCTTTAATGATTTTATTTGGACTAAGAGACTATCAGTGATTCTTATTTTTCCTTTTCATAGTTTTCCCAATGACTGTGAAGTACATTTATGGTTCAGGATTTTAAAATTACCAGTAGTGAAATATTTAAGATCTTCCCCAAAATGCTCCGAAGAAAAGGACAGTGTAACTGTATTGTTTTATTTATGTATGTATAGCCTGACTTGTTCTGCAAACATGGAACAAATTCATTGAGCAGCTACTGAGAGCCTAGCACATGCAGGCAGCGTGCAAGGCGTGGGGAGACAAAGGTGAACAGAGGCAGCCCCCGCCCACAAATAGCTGTGGAGGAAATAGAGCCAGATGCCAGCAAAGACAGGCCATAACCCATCCCCCACTCACTCGCAAGGACAGAAATTGGGGTGCCATTGCATATTCAGAAGACCAAGAGGAAAGGGTTGGAAGGATGCAGTGGCCTGAGCTCTAGTGAAGCACCACGGCCGGCTGGCATGTCAGTGGGGTTCAGTTTTTCTGGATTAGCAGTCTGACATATGTAAGCATCTCTGCAAGGTAGAAACACCCCAAGGGGGCAGAGAAGGGGAGAAAAGGAATTGGAGCAAAGACGTTCCTCTCCTTCCACCGTGCCATTAAGTGTTGGACATAGCTGAGGTGATGGTCAGAGCTCTTCAGAGATCCTATCATGTGTGGCAACTTAGTAACACGAAAAGGTTAAGTGATTATGTCAGTATGGGAGTTAAGTTTTTAAATATACAGTTGACTCTTGAGCAACACGGGGGCTAGGGGCACTGACCGCCAGCCCCCTCCTTCTATCTTGTACAGTCAAAAATCTGCATATATCACAGGGATGAAAGCTGCAGCGTAGGGAATATAGTCAGTGGTATGGTAATAGTGTTCTCTGGTGACATATGATGGTAGCTACGCTGGTGGTGAGCATAGTGAAATGTATAGACTTGCGGAGTTACTGTATTGTACACCTGAAACATATGTAACATTGTGTGTCAACTATACTTCAGTTAAAAAAAAAAAAAAAATCCGTGTAGGGGCGCCTGGGTGGCTCAGTCGGTTAAGCGACTGCCTTCGACTTCGGGTCATGATCCCAGGGTCCTGGGATTGAGTCCCGCATCAGGCTTGTTCCCAGTGGGGAGTCTGCTTCTCCCTCTCCCACGCCCTCTGCTTGTGTTCTCCCTCTCTCTCTCAAATAAGTAAAATCTTTAAAGAAAATTTGTGTATAACTTTTACTTATCAAAAATGTAATTAATTGTCTACTGCTGACCTGAAGATTGATCAATGACACTAACAGCACATATTTTGCATGTTTTATGTATGATATACTGTGTTCTTACAATAAAGTAAACTAGAGAAAAGAAAATGTCATTAAGAAAATCGTAAGGAAGAGAAAATACATTTATACTACTGTACTGTATTTATCCAGAAGAGTCTGTGTATAAGTGGGCCCATGCAGTTCAAACCCATGTTACTCAAGGGTCAGCTGTAGACGTCCTAGTGAGGATCCTAGTGAAGTGAATTGGAGTGACATTAAGTAATGTAATGACTCTGGGTTTTTGATAACCTTGGAGATGAATGTGTCCTGTAAGAGGTGGCTACCGTCAGAGGGGAGCAGGCCACTCAAAGGACAGCCCCACCTCTACCATACATGGTATTCCAAGCCCCTCCCCTCTCCCATCTGTCCCTCCAGGAGAAATGTGCCCAGTACTGGCCCTCTGATGGAGTGGTGTCCTACGGAGACATCACAGTGGAGCTGAAGAAAGAGGAGGAATGTGAGAGCTACACTGTCAGAGACCTCCTGGTCACCAACACCAGGGTAAGGTGGCTGGGGGTGCGGCTCCTCCCACAGGGAAAAGCCAGGCCACCCCGCATCTCTGATCGCCCTTCTTCCAAAGGAGAACAAGGGCCGGCAGATCCGGCAGTTCCACTTCCATGGCTGGCCTGAAGTGGGCATCCCCAGCGACGGGAAGGGCATGATCAGCATCATCGCGGCTGTGCAGAAGCAACAACAGCAGTCGGGGAACCACCCTATCACCGTGCACTGCAGGTACCACTCGCCCCAGCCCTCGGCGGGGAGGGAAGGCCATAAGAGGCAGGCAGGGGGAGCGACAGTGGGGAAAGCTAGACACAAGCAGGCTACTGGGGAGCAGCACCTGGCAGTCAAGTTTAGTGGCCAGCATAGGGCCAGATAATGGGAGAGGGTTGTGGTCGAACTTCACATTAAGTGCTAGGGAACCAGTGACATGAGAATATCGGGCTGGGGAGCATTTGGGATAGTGATGGGGTAGAGGCGAGCAGCGGGGGAGACTGACAGTGGAGAGACCGGTTGGGCACTGTGGGGGTGAGGGTCTGGCCTCCTTAAGAAACACAGGAAAAGAGAAAAGGACAACTATTCTGAGAAGAGTTTGAAGAAAAATGAGCAAGACTGAAAACATAGATGTGAAAGAGAAGAGGAATCAAGGCTGTAGGGTGTATCCCGAGTTTAAATCAGGGTTACTGGTAATGGTTGCTGTCACTAACAGAAGAAAGATGATAAGGGGACTCGTTTTGGGGGGCAAAGGTGAAACAGAAGAGTGAGCAAAGGAAGTTCTAGGAATGTATCCAGTAAATGTGCTTCAACTGGCCAAAAGGAAATAGTCACCACAATTGAAGTACTGCTTATAATAGTGAAAGATTATAAATTATCTAAACATATTAATAGAGGGCTGACTCAGTAAGCTATGTTTATGAATTTCATGCTCCGGAGCTCCAAAAATTAATGAGTCTGCTTATATACTGGGTGTGGTTAATCCTCTAGATGTATTGCTTTGTAAACAGAAGCAAATGGGAGATAGGGAAAGAACATGTGTTGGCAGGCACCTGGCTGGCTCAGTGGATGAAATGTGCGACTCTTGATCTTGGGGTTGTGAGTTCAAGCTCTACGTAGGGTGTAGAGATCATTTAATTAAATAAAAGACTTAAAAAACGTAACATAATATTTCTGTTGGTATGTGCATAAAAATACCTCTGGAAGGACAGGCGAGGACCCGAGGACGTTGGTGCTTTCCCAGGAGTGCATCTGAAGGCGAAGAAATGGAGTAGGAAGGAAACCTTTTCTTGTTTGGGATTGTTTTGAAATTTGAACTATGATAATTTATTACCTATACAAAAATAAAGCATTTAAAAAATATCTTGAAGAAAAAAGTGGCAAAGTGCACCAACTAATACAAATGGACAGTGGACACAGAAAGATGCTACACTTTACTAGTAATATTCTGAGAAATGAGAATGAAAACAATGCAGTGTGCTTTGTGCCCATTGGATTGGCAAAATTAAAAGAATTCCTTGGTGGTGTGCCTGTCTGGCTCAGTCAGTAGAACATGCAACTCTTGAACTCGGGGTTGTCAGTTTGAGACCCACATTGGGGGTAGAGATTACTTTTAAAAAAATTAAACTAAAAATTTAAGAAAAAAGGATTCCTTGGACTGCCCAGATAAATATTTCCTTCCCTACACTTTTTCTTTTCCCTTGGTCACCCTTTCTTGGCAAATCCCAGATTCTCTAGCTAGCCTGCATCTGCACTGTGCTGCTGAGTGTGGCTGAAGAGAAGCATCGGGTTACAGGCCTCAGTTTACATTCCTGACCACTGACCTCATGGTTGGCCCTTACTGCTGCCTTCCTATCCTTCTGTACCTTCCATTCTTCCAGACCACGGCTGGACATACTAGGGTGCAGTGCCAAATCTGGCCTACCACCTGGTTTTGTGTGGGTCTGCAAGCCAAGAACTATTTTTACATTTTTAAGATTTTATTTATTTATTTATTTGTCGGAGAGAGAACGGCAGGGGGAACGGCAGGTAGAGAAGCAGGCTCCCTGCTGAGCAAGGAGCCCAGTGCAGGACTGGATCCCAGGACCCCGGGATCATGACCTGAGCCTAAGGCAGCCACTTAAGCGACTCTGCCACCCAGGTGTCCCCTGTTTTTACATTTTTAAATGTTTTTTTAAAAATCAAGACTATTTCATGACATGAAGATTGTGTGAAATTCAAATTTCGGGTGTCTGTATGTAAGGTTTTATTGGAACACAACTATGCCCATTTGTGTGTGTATTGGCTGCTCTCATGCTCCAGCAACAGAATTGAGACCAGACATGGAGCGCTCCGTGCCTCACACTGCTGCTCAGCACATAGGAAGTCAGAGTTGTACGGTTAGAACTGATTTTGTCTCTTCTCAGCAACACCCAGGATATTTCTTTTCTTTTTTTTTTTTTTTTTAAACACTTGTGACATTAAGAATTTATTTAGGTCATAATATTTTCACATTGTTTTTAATCATTTGCAATGTTCTGAGTAACACATTTAAACATTTTTTTAAGACATGAGACAATGGTGTGTTTTTTTGTTTTTTGTTTTTTAAGTACAACCACAACTATAAAGTAGAGGAACTTAAGAAGACAAAGACCAAATCTGCTCATACACAAGAGGGGGCAATCTAATACACAACACAACATGAATCTTTCCAAACAAGTTTGCTAAGAAACAGCTCCCATGTTTAGTGTTAAAAATAAAGCAATCTTCTCATTTAGAAAAATCAAGACATCATTTGACTAATAAAGCCTATTCTTCCCCATGTTTTACACTTGCTTGTCTTCATTTAGAAACTGTAAATTCAGGAGAAAAGAACAGTTTTGTTATGGTATAAAAATCTTAGGAGCAACAAATTACAAATATTCAATTTTTTAACAAACAAAAATGTTTGCCTTCCCAAAATGTAAACATCCAATAAATACAACAAACATAATATTCTGGCTATAGAAACACCAGTAATTCACTTATGAAAGAGGTGTACTTGGTGGTAACATTTTTGTTTAATACAAAAGCACTTTACCAAAAGAGTCTGACCATTATTATCTAAAGTCTTCGCCCTCACCCAGTTTCCTTATCTGAGTAGAAACTCATCAATTTCTATAGAATTTTGGCTATAGGACCAGGCCAAGGAAAGGTCTGAAGTATCTAAGAGTCATTTGTCTGGAGAAAAGTGTTTTCTTGAGACTTGGAGGCAGTTAGTTATTCATCACTTTGTGCTTAAAAGCATTCCTCAGTGAACTTCTTCCTTACAGCCTTTAGAATAAAGCACAGGATCTGGGCTCCCGGAAGGGGTTGCTTCCAGCTGGAACACCTACCAGCAAGGCATCCTTGCAGGCATTCTGCATGCAGTACTGTTGAAGCTCTGCAGCTGCCTGCGAGACCTTGATCCTGTCCATGCCAGCCTCCAGCTTGAGCTGCTCCACCAGGTGCTGCAGGGCGTTCACGCTGGGCCCCGGAAGACATGGTGGTGGCGCTGGGCTCTGAAGGCCACCCAGGATATTGCTTGTCTGGCCCTTTACAGAACAGCTTGCCAGCCTTTGTCCTAGATGATTATTTCACACCTCCTCTCAAACCTAGATACCATCAGCACCTCTTCTGTCCTCATATTTGAGAGAGGACGGTGTTTTCTGTTTGACTAAGAAAGGAGAAGCAATCAGAACTTCTATGTGCTCCTAGCACATAGCTGCCTATCTCTCTGCATTGGTGCTGTGGACCCTGCATCCCTCCTGTTCAGTGGATGAGTTGTCTGACCTCTCTCTGAAGCCAGTTGCATTAATCATCTGTTGTGTAATAATATTACACAAACTTAGCATCTTAAAACAACACATTTATCTCACAGTCTCTGTGATCAGGAATCTGAGCACATCTTAGGTGAGTCCTGTGCTTCAGGGTCTCACAAGACTGCAGTCAAGGTGTTAGCCAGCCAGGGCTATGGTCCCATCAGGCTCAAATGGGAAGGATCCATTTCTTTCTTTCTTTTTTTTTAATATTTTATTTATTTGAGAAAGCGAGAGAGAGAGCACAAGCAGAGGGAGCGGGAGAGGGAGCAGCATACTCCCCACTGAGCAGGGAGCCCGATGCGGGGCTCCATCCCAGGACCCTGGGATCACGACCTGAGCTGAAGATAGACGCTTAACAATCTGGGCCACCCAGGTGCCCCAGGAAGGATCCATTTCTAAGCTCACTTGGTTTTTGGTAGCATTCAGTCCCCTGCGGGCTGCTGGGCTGAAGTTCCTTGCCACTTGGACCTTCCCAGTGTGGCTGCCTGCCTCTTCTAAGCCAGCAAGAGAGTGTCTCCTTTCAAGACAGGCATTATGATCCCATGTAGCATAATCACATACATGTAGTTACATACATCTCATCCCCCTTGCTACTGTCTGTTGGTTCGAAGCGCACACATATCCCGCGCACACTCGTGAATAAGGGCATGAACACCAGGAGGCAGGGATCTGGGGGCCGTGGTAGGGCCTGTCTGCCACAGCCACCCTCCTCTTGGACATCAGTTCCATCCCCTTTTGTCTCCTTGGGGACCTGACTTCACTATCCTACATCATCAGATTTTCCTCTGGATAACTACCATCTTCGTGTAAATGGGCTATAATTTCTCCCATCTTAATATTTTAAAAACTCTTACCTCTCATTCCCCTCCAGGTACCCCTTTATTTCTCTGTTTTCCTTAATAGTAAAGTTTCTCAAGAAAGATTTGTCCAGACTAACTCCCCAGTTCCTCTCTTCCCACTCTCTCTTGAGCCCCATTCTGGTTAACCTCTCCCCTCCACACTCCATTGCAGCTGCCCCTGTGAGGCCTACCTGTGACCTCCACATTGCTGCGTCCAGAGATCCTTCTGTCTTCTTACCCTTGACCTTCATCAGTATTCAGCACAGTTAACCAGTCACTTCTCTGTGGAATGCTTTCAACATAGCTTCTCTCCTGGTTTATGTCCTCATTGGCTGATTCCTCTCCATCTGAGGTCCAGGGCCCAGATGGACCTCATTGTTGACTAACAGCCACTCCCCTAGGCAGCCCATCTTGTCTCCTGGCTTTCGTAGCAACTCCTGTGGTCATTATCACCAGTTCACCCTCTCCCTAAACTCCAGATTTAATATGTCTACTTGCCTACTCAGCATTTCCACTTTGGCATCTTCAGTTTTGGCATCTTCAGGTTCAGATCAGAACTTCTCGTTTTTCTTCCTAAGTCTACTATTTGCCCAGCCTTACCCCAGTCAGTGAGTGGCATTTCAGGCCCCCAGCTAACTCAGATGAGAAGCCTCGGAGCCATACTGTTCTCCTCATTTCCTCACATACGCACATCTAATGTTCGACCTTGCTCTACATGGAAAGTAGTTTCAGAATCAGGTATTTCTCACTCCCTCCACCAGCACCCCTCTGTCTGAGCCACCACCTCCTCTTCCCAGGAGTTATACTGGCCTCACGTGTTTCCCTGTCGCAACACAGCAGCCTGAGAGATTCTTCTAAAAACTTCAGTCAGGCCACGTCACTTAGCATCCTAACAACAGGGACGCCTGGGTGGCTCAAGCATTTAAGCGTCTGCCTTCGGTTCAGGTCGTGATCCCAGGGTCCTGGGACAGAGTCCCACATGGGGCTCCCTGCTCAGCGGGGAGGCTGCTTCTTGCTCTGCCTGCCCTCTCTGACAAATAAGTAAATAAAATCTTAAAAAAAAAAAAGAATCCTAACAGCTCATAAGGCCCAACTTGATCTGAGGGCTCTTACCCAGGCCAGGCAGGAAGTATACCAGGGGATTGGCATTCTCCCAGAGGGCTCTGACCTCACCCACCACTCTCCTTCTATCGTGTCCTTCCATCCATCAGATTCAGCTACAGAGCTTCCGCACCTAGACATCCTGCCTTGTGCCTGAGATACTCCTCTCCAGACAGCTGTTGGGCCTTGCCCTCACCTTCAGGTCTCTGCTCATGTGACACCCTATTAGAGAACCTTCCCTGACCACCCTGCCTAGAACCCCTGTTCCTCTTTTTCCTTCCCACACTACATATCTTATTGTCTGGAGGTGTTGTTCCCCACCACAGCCCCTGCCACACAGCAGGCACTCAGTAAGGGTCTGGTGAATCAACTGATGACATTGAACAGGGTAGATAGTGTCAGTGTCAGAGTCAGAGTCTGGATTCCTGGGACTTAGGAAGCAAATGAGAGGCATGGAAAAGAATCAGTGCACACACACAGCACAGAAGAGCAGGGATTATCAGGAAAGGAAAGAGACTAGAATCCCAACATGAGTGAGCAGCAGATGAGGGCAATTCAGGCATATTTGTAGGTAGACTGTGAAGGCTCAGTAAGGTTCTTCATCACTGTCCTGTGGGCGAGCCCCTTGGCAGCCAAAGTGGAACGTACAGGAAGGGCAGCGGGGGTACCCCTTCCTCCCCAGAGCAGTGTGAGCATGGGGCTTATGGAGAGAGGAGCAAATGGGCCCCTGCCCTCACCTCACCCCAGCATCTCCATTAGATGATAGCCCTTCCCTTGAGCCCCAACCTCCACCTCGGCCTTTATGTGCTCATTGACACTGTCTTCACCTTACCAGCCCAGTGGGCTGTAACAGATGTGTCTGCTCTATTACAGCGCGGGGGCAGGACGGACGGGGACCTTCTGTGCCCTAAGCACAGTCCTGGAACGGGTGAAAGCGGAGGGGATTTTGGATGTCTTCCAGACCGTCAAGAGCCTGCGGCTACAGAGGCCACACATGGTCCAGACACTGGTATGCTGCCCACACCACCACCACCCATCCACAGCCCTTCTCTTTCAGGGCCATCTCAAGGGGGAGGCTCTTCCAGGGGGCCCATCATTCCCCAAGGTACCCCAGATAGAATGAGCCTTGGTGACAGAGCAGAGGGGCACAGCCCTGTCACCAGTAAGAGTGGCCTCTCTGAAGGCTAGAAGGGGGTGCTCGGGTGCCCCCACGGGGCCTTGCACTTCTCCGTGGGTCCTGGGGTAGGAAGACTCAGGAGTGCATCCTCTTCTCAGGCTCCCGACTGTCTCAGTGACCAGTAACCACTGGGTATGGGGACAAGCATCCAGAAGGGCACCAGAACCTTGGAGAGCTAGACATGCCTGAGGGGAAAGAAAAATACATTTTAAGAGGTTTGGGAGTTGGTGAGGCTTTGAGAGCCAGGGCACCTGCAGCCTGGCAAGCATGGTGAGATGCGGGCCACACAGAGTCATCTCCCCGCCTGCTTGGTCCACCAGCCCAGTGCACTCACATCTGACTGCTGCAGGCCTAGGGCCACATCTTCCTCTCAGGTCACCTCCATCTGGACAAAATTAGCTGTACTCAGCCCAGAAGGGGAATGCTGTCAGAACTCGGGCAGGCAGGGCAGGACTCAGGTACAAGCCCAGAAACATCCACTTCCCCTCAGGTTTCCATTTTTTTTTTAAAAAATAGGCCTGTCAGGAACTGCAGGTACCTTGTTGTCTTCAGTAACGTTGGTTTTTTTCCCCTCCCTTTGTTCTGCAGGAACAGTATGAGTTCTGCTACAAGGTGGTGCAGGAATATATTGACGCATTCTCAGATTATGCCAACTTCAAGTAAGAGGTGATGAGATCGGTGGACAGGAAAATTGCCTTTAATATTTTGTAATATTCTGTTTTGTTAATATACCCAAAATTGTGTATATATCTTATAACTGTTTTAGAAATTGGTACATAGGCTTCTATTACCTATTAGGTGGAGATTTTATATGTAAATGTGTTAGCACTGATAGTCCTTTTTCCAATGTTTTATTGGGGAATTAAATAGTGTGATGTTTGGATTGATATCGTGAAATCCTCTGCCTGGAAATTGGGCTGTATTATTCTTTGGTTTAGACATCTTTTCCTAAAGAAGGAACACAAAATTAATTCCAGGTAGCTCAGCATCAACTAAGAAAAAAAAGCACAAAGTTCTCAGAGCTCTTGAGGAAGTTGGTTGTCCTGGTGCCCCCTTTCCCCCACCCCTTTCAGGCTGTTGTTCCCTCCCTGCTCTGTAAATAATCCCTCCCCTCCCCAGCCTCTCCCCATCACCACCACAACCCACTGTGGGGAGTAAAGGGACCAGAGCGGTATCTCTGGCACCACACTAGGGATTATCAGGTAATAAAAGCTTTGACTCCCTGAGGACGCGTCTCCCTTTGTCTGGGGTGGGGCAGCCGGACCAAGGCTGAGGCTCTCCTAGGCCACGCCTGGCCCTGCTGTTAGTGTTCTGTCTCAACTGGTCTCAGGAGCCACTGTCCTCTCAACTCCTTTCCAGCTGGCACAGCCTCTCCAGCTCTCAGCTAGTTGGCAGGACCCACCCTCCATTCCCAGCACATCTTTGGTGCATTGATCCCAGCCAGCCTTGCTCCCTGGAACATGGTCAGCGTCCTCACTGCCCCCCTAGCGCAGGGGCATGGAAGAGAGAGGAGGTAGCTGGCTAAGGCCAGTCCGACTTCCCTGGTGCTTTGCTATAAAACTGTCTGGACTGTGTCCTCTGTCCAGGATAAGTCTTTATATCCACACTTACTAGATTAAATAGCTTTTGTTTCCTTTTATATCTGTCTGCGTTTCCAGGACTTTTATGTGGAAGTGCCTCAGATCCAGAGGCCAGGATGGTAGGCGTCTTCAATCCCAACTTGATATCAAGCCTAACATTATACAAAAGTGTCTAGCGTTTGTGTCTTAAATAACATGGATGTTCATTTATTTCTCATGTAATGGGGTGCCCAGTCCAGAGACCCAGTGTTCTCCTGTCTTTTGGTCCCAGTGTCCCTTAGAATGTTATTCTTGTCCTCATGGCTGAAGCTGGATCACTGTCTTTTCCCATGGAGAAGCGAAAAGAAAATGGAGAGAAAGCAACTTCGTTTTTAAGGACATGAAGCAAAAGCTCTTCTTTACATTTTCCCCCCTGTTGGCTCAAACCTAGTCATAAGGCTACACTGTGTGACTACAGGAATGCTGGGAAATGTCATCTTTAGTTGGCACAGCCGCCAGTACGGGGTTGAGAGAGTCTTAAGGCCCATGGGGCCTTTCTCAAGGAGCAGGGGCAGGCCCTGGGCGACTTAGGCCGTCAGGAGTCGAGAAGTGGCACCCCAGCCTAGACCGTGGAGGCACACTCAGAGGTCACTGCTGCTCTGCTTGTTGGCGGAGTTGGGACTTGAACTGGACCCAAGGGATGCTGGAAATTTGGATGAGTGAAAGGAGGCAAGGTCACATGGAGCCACATTACAGAAGGCCTCGGAACCCTACAGAAGGTGAACAGATGCAGTGGCTCCAAGATGGGAGCCAAGTTCACCACCACATAGGATACCTACGGGAGGCAGGGCCACTGTGACAGACCACCTCTGCAAGTTTCTGAGAAGTGAGTGTGCATCAGAAGTACTTGGTCCTTCTGTAAGAACTAAAGAACTCCAAGCGGCGATAAACTCAAAACTCGGTGGTTTTCAAAGAAGCATGAGTAAATTAAGCGATCTGAGAAGGATTTCTGATGAGAGGTACCATGTTTGGGAAGGAGACCCTGGCTCTTTGCAAACTACCTTTTGGTGCCTCTATGACCAAGTCCTGACAGATGGAGGAGGGCAGGCCTTGGGTCAGCAAGCTACATGGCAGACTGATAGGAGAGCCCATCATGTGCCCTGCGCTGCCTCCCTACGTCCCAGCAGGCTGCCTACCTCCTGTTGCTAGGGCTGGTGTTGAGCAGCTTACACACCAGTGTGTACCAGGGTTCCTACAGAAGGCCTGAGTACCTCTACCTACCCACCAGCGTGGCCTGGCCACTTGCTGCTGAAGTCCATGCTGATTTGCTTGGTGGCTTGGCCATTTTTTTTTTTTTTTAAGATTTTATTTATTATTTGAGAGAGAGCATGAGCAGGGTAGAGCAGCAGAGGGAGAAGCAGACCCCCCGCTGAGCAGGGAGTCTGCCGTGGGGCTCGATCCCAGAACCCTGAGATCATGACCTGAGCTGAAGGCAGAAGCTTAACCAACCAAGCCACCAGGCGCCCCTTGGCCAATATATATATATATATATATATATATATATATATATATATATATATATAGTGTGTATATATATATATATTTTTTTAAGATTTTATTTATTTTTTTTTTGAGAGAGCGAAAGAGCACAAACAGGGTGAGCAACAGAGGGAGAATGGAGAAGCAGGCTGCCTGCCGAGCAGGGATCCCAATGCGGAACTCAATCCCAGGATGCTGGGATCATGACCTGAGCCGAAGACAGATGCTTAACTGACTGAGCCACCCAGGTGCCCCTGGGTCAATATTTTAAATATCATCTGGCTGCTGAACAGATGTCTTCAAGCAGGACTTGTATGGTTACAAGAGACATAAACCCAACAGGAACTAGTCAAGGCTAACGGGAAGTGGATCAGGGCTCACACTGAACAATCATGTGGGAACAGCTGGGGTGACTGCTTCATCCAGTGCCTGCCCCTCAGCTAGTTGGCTGTGCCCCACAGAGTTGGAGCTAGAGCCGGTGAGGATGTCTCAGAAGAGGGAGCGAGGCATCCAGTGCCCACTGTGCTCAGACCTCACTTAAGTCAGCGCACTCCTGGTTGTTCAGTTTCCTTCACACTCCACCACCATCACCACCAAATGCACAAGTCTTTGATTTTAATTTAAAAAAAAAAGGCACTTTGCCCCCAGGCTGATAGTCTCCTGACTCACTCTCCCCTCTTCCACCCTTCATCCCCACAGATTCCTTTCTTACCGCTCATCACAGACCCACTCTGTGTCCACTAGTCACTCCCTTTATCCTCACTCTGTAGCCTCTGCTGCTCCTCTTTCTCCTTCCCCAGAGACCGGGCATTCCTGGGGTCGGTATGTGGCGGACCCTCAGCCCTTCTCCAACCCTGAGCTCCCGTCCTGGGCTCTGGGGCGGCATATCCTGCTGCCAGCCAAGTGACTATATGGGGTGACCCACGCGCACCTGCCTCACACTCCCACCGCCTAGAGGTTCACCCAGTCTCTGCAGAGTCTCCCGTCCCTTCCTACGGTCTTCCAGCATTCTCTGCACCTCTCTCCACTGGCAGTTCCTGTGTTGACTCTTCTCCATTTTTGTTCCTTACGTGGGAGCACCAAGCCACCCTGTGTGCAGATTCTGGCTAACTCACTGTCATCCTTCACCCAGACCCTCTGATCCGGGGTTTGTGCCCCTCTGTGCTCCAGCAGCACCTGAGCACTCAGCTCTAAGCCTCTGCTTTCCCAGCTGACTACAAGCAGCTCCCAGACGAATAAAGTCCTATCCTCAGGGCCGACCATTAGTTGGAGCTCAGTGGTGAACAAATGGCTTTCTGTGCCCTGCTGAGAGGGATAGGAGGATGAATTTCTGAGTCTGTAATCTGGAAGGGGACAGCAAACGTTCTTGAAAAGCTACGGATGTTGCCAGAAAGGAACCAGAGCATCCCCTGGGAAGCTTAGTTCTGGTTTGGATTTTTTAAGGAAAACCACAAACAAATTACAGAAAAAATAAGGGCACCCCATTCCTCTTTTAAAATAAACACAGGGGACTTGAATAAAACATTCTGTAAACCCAAACCAGAACTAAGCTAGTTTATTGAACTCAGTCATTTTCACTAAACCACAAAACAAATGTTTCCCTAAAAATTACTTGGTTAACCAACACATACAAGAACAAAGTGTATTTCCCAAAACAATTTAACTGAATATACAGTCCACACATGGCTTTGGGTCCCTGCTAAAGATAAGTCATTTTGGAAGTTCATGTGTGCCTTCCTGGCTGGGCAGCTGAAGTCCAGGCGCCCTGTTGATGACTGCGGTGCCCGTTACGCCATCCCCTCCCCCATCTTTACCGCAGGATTTGACGCACCTGCTCTCCTAACGACTGGCCACCCCACGCCAAGCCTGACCCTGGCCCTTGCATTTGCTGTTCAGCCCAAATGTGGAGATTGGCTATTAACCCTGTAAACAGGCCTCTGCCCTCCCCCTGACCCCCAGGCTAATAGCTGGCGGGAAAAAGCTGAGCTGACACAGATTGAGAGGTGGGGGCACGTTTTGAGTGTCCTAGATTAGCTGTGCCCAACTCCATGAATAATCCTGGGTTGAGCACAGGGGAAGGCTTGGAACCTTGAGAGGCAAAACTATTCCTACACCCTGCTCTTTCATAGGCCCACAGATGCTGCACTGCCCCCTTAGCTGGGCCCCGGCTCATGGGCCTCCTGGGAGGAGAGAAAAACCACCTGGGGGTAGGTGTGCCCCACCCAAACCTGCCTCCGTCTGGAGTGACCCAGCCCTGGTGCCCAGGTGTGTGGATGAGGACCGCTCCATCAGCCCGGTTTACAGTGCGGCAAACAAGCCCTCAGGCCCTCATAGTTTCCCCCAGACCTCTTCACAGGTTGCTGGGCTCCCCACTCAGGCTGCCAACTGTGTGGGACTCAGGGTCCCCAGGCATTGCCACCTCCAGGCCACAGTTTACTTTTTGGGTCAGAGAAGACTGAGCGCTTTGTAGGCCAAAGGGCAGGAGCTTGAGGATGCCTCCTGGGAAGTGGGAAGATGATTCTTGAGGGCCTGGCCAGGCTGGAGCAGGAGTCTTACCACTTCAGATCCCTGGGAAGATGGAGAGGGAGCAATCTGTCTGGTGACCTAGGGCCACTGGCTAAAAATACACTAGGAACACACCCTGGTAAGGGAAGGGTGTTGGGTGGCAGGCTGCCCTCTTCCCTCTCTGAGACGTCACGGGAGTGCGTGGACCAGGAACGGGGTGGAGTCAGCTGATCAATAAATCCCAGAGCTGGCTGTCTGGGGGTCCTACTGTCGCCTGGAGGAGCCACCTCAAGGAGCCACCTCATCCACAGCTTTCCCTTGGTGAGTGAAAAGGCTGCTCTCCCCAAGGGCTGGGGCTTCTGGATGGAAGTCTGTCCTGGGTGTGTGGCACACTGTTCCTTTTCTCCCCCCCAAGTCCCTGTCCTTCTACCCATGAACCATGTCCCAGGGAAAAAAAAACCACCTTTCCCTTTCTCTCCCCAACGCTGTTCCTCTGCCTGCTACCTCTAGTGTAGGAGGGACAAGGGGTAGAAGCACTTGCCCCTGTCACCACCACACATCCATTCCATATCCCCACCTGCCATGGAAGAGATGGCAAACCACAGAGAACAGAGGCAGCGTGCCATGCACCAGGTGCCCCAAATGCCCTTACATTGCTGCTACTCTTGGAGAGCTCCCCTTACCCAAGTCTCTGTTCCTCTTCCCAACCTTCTCCCACTTCTGGAATCCCTGAAGGAAGGAGGGATAGGCCTGATGGACTGAGGACGGTCCTCAGCTGGCAAGGCTGGGATCCTCTGCACCCCAGGGGGCTCTGGGGAAGGCTAGCTGCCAGGAGCCTTTGGGGTGCAGATCCCTACAGTTCTGGGATGAGGAGCAGTGGCAGAAGAGGGAAGGACATTAGGAAACACTAAAGCTGCCCCTGAATTGCCAGTTGTCCGAGGGGGCCCTGAAAGAAAAGGAAGGAGGTATGGATGGAAGTGTCTCGTCTTGAGTGCTATCCACTCTCCATGGGAGCAGCCCTGCCATGGCCCATTGCAGGCTAGGCTTTCTGCTGCTACTGACCGTCCACCCTGGATCCTCGAAGGCTCAGCACTGGTCCCATGGCTGGTACCCTGGAGGAAAACAAGCTTCCAGCTCAGCCCAGCACCCCCAGCATGCCCCAAGGCTCCTAGGTGGGTTAAGGGTCTCCCCAGTCTAAGTGGGAGGAAGAAGGCGCTGGCTGGGGCTCCTTCACCTCCTATGATCCTGGGGTGGGAGTAGTGGGCAGGCCGCAGCCTCAGCTCCTCCCTGAGGAAGGGCCCTGGGCACCGCAGCAAGCAGCCCAGACCAGACTGCCCTTGACTTCCCAAGCGATCCCCTGGCTCCCCCCAAGAACAGTGTGGGGAGGGCAGAACCACAGGCTAGTGGCCTCCGCCGGAAGCAGCACCTGGTGCAGACACTGCTGGTAAGTACAGGGAGAGGCCCGGCCTTGGCCAGCAGGGGCCATTGGGGCTAAGGACTTGGCAGCTGTGGGGACAGAAGAGAGGGGTAATGAGACAACAGAGACACCCCCTGCCAAGGCAGGCCCAGGCACATACACGATGCTATCTGCTATCCTTCCTATTTCCCAGAATTCTAGACAATTTATAAGATACTTAGGTGAAAGTAAAAGAAGTCACTAGTGGAGTGGAGATAATTGTACTGAAAACCTCCATAAATAAGACTGACTGTAGTGGGGTCCTCCAGGCTGCTTTCTTGTCAAGAGAAGCCAGTGTGTCTGTAGGTGGGCAGGCCCTCAGTCTATGGAAAGAGGTGAGGGGTACACCAAGAACCAGGTGGTCACTGACACGCACTAGGAATGACAGTGATTGCGGAAGATTGGTGTGCAGAGATGGATTGTTGATATTTTGCAAATTTAAAGTGCACCGGAGAGCGGTAACTGAAGAAGTTGTAAATTCCTATAAGGCAAAAACTTACCACCTAATTAAGTCGGTGTGAGTTCAGGTTTTACAAACCAGGTGTGTTAAGGGTCGAGCAGGCCCAGGGAGCTACAGAGCCCCCAGCTGGGTCTTCTAGCTGGCAGGGGGCGTCCGCCTGGCGACAGCATCCTCCACAAAACCAGGTCAAGAGGGGTGGGGGTGGACAAGGTCGCAGCCGGGCGGCCAGGTGACAAGGGCGTCCGCTGGAATGACCAACCCCTACCCCCCGCAGACCGGACGTAGAGCGCCGCGCCCTGTCGCCCTCCAATAAAGATGTGAAGTCCCTGACGCTGCTGCCTCGAGGTCTCTCCTCTGTCCCCTTATTCGCCCACCCTCACTAAGACCCTACCCCGCGTGGGGGCTGGAGGGACATAGGCCCGGCCCGCGGGCGGGAGGGACACGGGGCGGGGCGGGGCCGATCCCGCTGGGAGGGGGCAGCCAGAGCCAGTGGGCCTGGGGCGGGCGCAGAAGTGTGCCGGCTCGCGACCCCCGAGCGGACTCCAGGGGGTGGGAGGCGGGGCCCGCGGACTACGCGTCCCGTGCTGCCCCGCGGCCGCTTCCGAGTCCCGTGATGCCCTGCGGCGCGCCGGACGCCGGGCGGCCTGGGCTATGCTGCACGCGCTGAGAGCCCTGGGCCGGGGTTCCCTATGCGGGCCCCCGGCCCAGTTGCTGCTGCCCGTGCGCGGCCGCAAGACCCGCCAAGACCCTCCGGCCAAGTCCAAGGTCGGGCGCGTGGCGACCCCGCCCGCGGTGGATCCTGTAGAATTCTTCTTGCTGACGGAGCGTTACCGGCAGTACCGCCAGACGGTGCGCGCCCTCAGGTGTGTGTGACCAGGGGGAGGTGGCCGTCGGCGCCGTGGGCGGTGTATCGGAGCGGCCGGGCGTAGAGGGTGCCAACTTTGGGCGCGTCTCCGCCCAGGCTGGAGTTCGTGTCCGAGGTGCGGAAGAAGGTGCACGAGGCCCGGGCCGGGGTCCTGGCAGAGCGCAAGGCAGTGCAAGATGCCACCGAGCACCGCGACCTGATGGCCTGGAACCAGGGGGAGAACCAGCGGCTGCACGAGCTGCGGTGAGTGGGCCGGGAGGCGGGGCGGGGCGGGCCGCTGGCTGGCGCGAGGGAGACCCAGCCGCGCTCAGGGTCAGCCTCTTGCCCCACCCCACCCCACCCCACCCCACCCCACCCCACCCCACCCCACCCCACCCCACCCCACCCCACCCCACCCCACCCCAGGTTAGCCAGGCTGCGGCAGGAGGCGCGGGAGCTGGAGCAGCGGCAGGCGGAGGAGAAAGCCCAGCGGGCCCGAGAGGCGGAGGCCTGGGCGCAGCTCAAGGAGCAGGAAGTGCTGCAGCTGCAGGTGAGCCGCGTCTCCGCGGGCGGGGGCTGGAGGCCGGGAACTCGGCCTGGGCGCGGCGCAGTGGGGCACCCGCTACGTGCACTGAGAGAGCGAGCAGCCTTGAGTCTTGAGAGTTAGCTGGTGAGGATTTGGGAGAGGAGTGCAAGGAGAGTGGCTGGCAGGTGTAGAGACCCAGAGGTGAGAGTTGTTAGAAAAAGTATTCCAGGGGTACCTGGGTGGCTCAGTCGTTGAGCGTCTGCCTTCGGCTCGGGTCATGATCTCAGGGTCCTGGGATCGAGCCCCGCATCGGGCTCCCTGCTCAGCGGGAGGCCTACTTCTCCCTCTCCCACTCCACCTGCTTGTGTTCCCTCTCTCGCTAGGTCTCTCTCTGTCAAATAAATAAATAAAATCTTAAAAAAAAAAAAAAGTATTCCAGTAGTAGGTGGTGGTAAACCCACATCTGTGGGAGGGACTCCCGTTTCCACAGGGAGTTTGGATTTTGCTTTGCGGGTGATAAAGTCATTGAAGTGTTAATATTCTGGGCTAGGATGGCAGGTGTGAGACAGTAAAAGCAGGGAGACCAGTTAGGAGTGATCCCGCAAGAATGGATGAGGTCTGAATTAAAGTAATAGAGGGAGGGACGCCTGGGTGGCTCAGTCGGGTGTGAGCGTCTGCCTTCGGCTCGGGTTATGATCCCAGGCTTCTGGGATTGAGTCCCCCATCCGGCTTCTTGCTCAGGGAGGAGCCTGCTTCTCCCTCTGCTTCCCCTGCTTGTGCTCTCTCTCTCTCTTTCCCTCCCTCCCTCTCCCTCTCTCTGACGAATAAATAAATAAAATCTTTTTTTGGGGGGTCGCCTGGGTGGCTCAGTTGGTTAAGCGACTGCCTTTGGCTCAGGTCATGATCCCAGGGTCCTGGGATCAAATACCACATCGAGCTCCCTGCTCATCGGGGAGCCTGCTTCTCCCTCTGACCCTCTCCCCTGTCATGCTGTTTCTCTCTCTCTCTCAAATAAATAAAATCTTTAGGGGCGCCTGGGTGGCTCAGTTGTTGAGCGTCTGCCTTCGGCTCAGGTCATGATCCCAGGGTCCTGGGATCGAGCCCCACATCGGGCTCTGTGCTCGGCGGGAGGCCTGCTTCTCCCTCTCCCACTCCCCCTGCTTGTGTTCCTTCTCTCGCTGTGTCTCTCTCTGTCAAATAAATAAATAAAATCTTTAAAAATAAATAAAATCTTTTTAAAAAATTTTCTTTTTTTGGGGGCGCCTGGGTGGCTCAGTTGGTTAAGCGACTGCCTTCAGCTCAGGTCATGATTATGGAGTCCCGGGATCGAGTCCCACATCGGGCTCCCTGCTCAGCAGGGAGTCTGCTTCTCCCTCTGACCCTCCCCCCCCATGTACTCTCTATCTCTCTCATTCTCACTCTCTCAAAATAAATAATAAATAAATCTTTAAAAAACAAACAAACAAAAAAGATTATTTTTTTTGACAGAGACACAGCGAGAGGGAACACAGCAGGAGGAATGTCAGAGGGATAAGCAGGCTTCCCATGGAGCAGGGAGCTCGATGTGGGGCTCAATCCCAGGACCCTGGGATCATGACCTGAGCCGAAGGCAGACGCTTATCGACTGAGCCACCCAGGCACCCTATTACTTTATTTTTTAAAAAAAGATTTTATTCGGCGCCTGGGTGGCTCAGTTGGTTAAGCGACTGCCTTCGGCTCAGGTCATGACCCTGGAGTCCCGGGATCGAGTCCCACATCAGGCTCCCTGCTCAGCAGGGTGTCTGCTTCTCCCTCTGACCCTCTTCCCTCTCGTGCTCTCTATCTCTCATTCTCTCTCTCTCAAATAAATAAATACAATCTTTAAAAAAATAAAAATAAAAAAGATTTTATTTAGGGATGCTTGTGTGGCTCAGTCGTCAAGCGTCTGTCTGCCTTCGGCTCAGGTCATGATCCCAGGGTCTTGGGATTGAGCCCCACATGGGGCTCCCTGCTCCGCGGGAAGCCTGCTTCTCCCTCTCCCGCTCCCCCTGCTTTGTTCCCTCTCTCACTGTGTCTCTCTCTGTCAAATAAATGAATAAAATCTTTAAAAAAATAAAAAATAAAGTAATGGAGAAGGACAAGTTTGAGAGAGATTAAGAGGGACATTGAGGCAACATTGAGGAACTGATTCCACCCAGTGGGACATGAGATTGTCACAGCTGGTGTGCTTGGATTTCTGGCTGAGATGTCCAGTGGATAATTATCTCAGAGGAATATGGTAAGGCTGCCTGATGTTCTTCCACGGGAAGGTCATTGGGGCACTCACAGAGGACCTGGGCTCCAAGCATCCGTCCAGAGGGAGAGCTGTAGCCTCTCAGTGGGCTAAAGGCCAGCAGGTATGTGCTTCCATTCATCTGGCCTTCTGTCTCCCAATAGGAGGAAGCAAAAAATTTCATCACCCGAGAGAACCTGGAGGCACGGGTGGAAGAAGCCTTGGACTCGCCAAAGAGCTACAACTGGGCTGTCACCAGAGAGGGGCTGGTGGTCAAGCCACAGCACAAGGGCTCTTAAGGGCTCAGTAAGGACAGTGCCCACCCAGGGACGTGTGTGTATGGGGGTAGGAGGGTTGGGCCTGATCTGCAATAAATCTGTTGATGTTTCATATGAAGAAGGAGGCTCAACCTGTTCCAGTGTAGCCCTCAGATTCTGGCCTCTGCACCCACCACTTGGTCAGAAATTCCCATACACAGTGACCTCTTCTGCACCCATGTACAACTCAGCAAAGCACCAGACCTCAGAGGTTCCCATCTCACAGAGGAGCAGAATGGACCACCGTCACCTCAGGCAACTGGCTTATCTACTAAGTGTCATCGAGGACAAGGACAGTGGTTGGCAAATTACAGTCCTTGGGCCCAGTCTGGCCCGCTGCCTATTTTTGTAAATAAATTTTATTGGAACACAGCTACACCCATTCATTGACTACTTTCACACTATGATGGCAGAAACCAGTAGCTGCAATAGAAGTTTCCAACTCCTGATCTAGACCTTTAGGACTCCAGCCAGAGTAACCAGATACCACCCAGTACCTGAGATACATGCTAACCGCTGGCCTGCTTCTGCGTGACCCTGAGATTTGCCCTCTAGGGTTTGGTGTGCCCAAGACACAGAAGGCAAGGAGGAGACCCCATTTCTTTCGGTGGCCCTTTCCACCCATGACTTCAGTGACCCACATGCGCCCTGGCACTGCCTGCTTCCTTGGACCACACACCAGATTGGTACTGGCAGGGAGGCCTGGTTGACCTTTACAAGGTCAGTGTGGTTTATCCAGCACTTGAACCAAACCCTACAGTGCCAGAAATACTTGTAATTGAAGTTCACGAGGTTCACCAAGTGAACACAGAGATGTATGGCCCCTCTTCAAGCACAGGTCCTCATGTTTCTCAGAGCCAGAGCCGCTGCCCCTTTGTCACCCTTCACCTGAACTTGCCCAGATACCACCAGGGGAAAGCAAATAGAATCCTAGTTTCTTTCCCCAACTCCCATGTAGTAGAAACGGTCTGGAAACCCCCAAAATACGAAAGCCTTTTAGGGAATATGGGCCATCCCTCAACATCCAGGTGAGGAAGTAGGTACAGAAGTACAGGCAGAGAGCCAGTGGTTCTCACAGTGCCTTGCACCCAGCCTCCATCAGGCCCTGCTCCCCTGAGGACAGTGGCCTCCCTCCACAGGCTGATAGTAGGTCATCTTTTCCCAGGCACTGGGCCCAGGTGCAGGACAATGCAGTCCTTGGTTTCAGGTGCTCAGTGTAACTTCTGAGGTGAGAGCTGATGGGTGCACATTATGGGCCATGGATTGAGGCAACTGTGCCCATAGCCTTGGGCTTTGTTGTGAGAAGGGGCCCACCTGGTACTCTGCAGTGGAAGTGTTTGGTGAGCTTGGGAAGTCCAGTTGCATTCTTGCTAAAGGCCCTGCCCTTCTGCACCAGGATTCTGACACAAGCTATTTGTCCTCGGAAGACTGTGTCCTACTTTCTTGAAGCTCTGTCTGGGCTGCGTTTCCTTCACAGCCGAAGGAAATGGAAGGAATCCTTCAATGCCCTGCATGGGGCTGTAAGTCCTTAGCATCCACTGCTGATGCCAGTATGTCATGTAGAGACACCCATAAACCAGGCCTCTGTTTTTATCCTTTACGTACAGCCCTCTTACTGGTATAGACACAGGCAGCTTACCGGTACCTTCAGGGTTAAATCAAGACCAGTCCCATCTGTACCTGCATCTAATGGATCATAGAGTGCTGTTAGGTGCACATGTAAGCTATCAGATCCCACATGGTCCAGGTTGCAGAGTTTGGTGTCCCACGGAAGAATGCCTAATCTCCAATAGAACCCTAATCGTTAACCTGATGACCTCAAAAACCCCAGGGCCTCTTCTGATCTTTACCTCAAGTTCCAAATATGTTTTGGGTCTGCTATACACAATGTGAGCCTGGACCTCTTAGAGAATCTTCTCTTGCTCAAGGCCCCACTTGAGCATAGTAGATTTGAGGGCTACCCAATAAATGCATCTGGTAGGCAATACCCAAACGTAAGTGCTTTCAACAAGATTTGAAGAGGCCTACCTACCATGGTTTGTGCACTGTGTTGGGTAGATTGAGGGACAAGTGCAATTTGTGTTTCACCTAGGGGGAGAAGTATGCTGACCCCCCAGGAATTTTGCTGGGTAGGCAATTTTTCCTCAGGATTTATCTCCCCAGTCAAGCATAGGTGTTTTACACCTGGATTCCTGCCCCTTCAAATTCTCCAAGATAAGCAACATGACATCAATGAAGTAGACCACCATGATGTCCTGGAGTGGGTGGTCAAGGTCTTGAGGATTAGGTTGTGCAAAACTATAGAGTAGTTGGGGCGCCTGGCTGGCTCAGTTGGTGGAGTGTGTGACTCTTGATCTCGGGGCTGTAAGTTCAAGCCCTACAATAGAGGTTACTTAAAAATAAAATCCTTAGGGCGCCTGGGTGGTTCAGTTGGTTAAGCGACTGCCTTCGGTTCAGGTCATTATCCTGGAGTCACAGGATCAAGTCCCGCCTCGGGCTCCTTGCTCAGCAGGGAGTCTACTTCTCCCCCCCACCCTCTCCCCTCTCATGCTCTCTCTCTCTCAAATAAATAAAATCTTTCAAAAATAAAATAAAATCTTTAAAAACAAAAAACCGCAGGGGTGCCTGGATGGCTCAGTCAGTTAAGCGTCTGCCTTCCGCTTGGGTCGTGATCCCGGGGTCCTGAGATCGAGCCCCACGTCGGGCTCCCTGCTTGGCCCTCTCCCTCTGTCTGCAGCTCCCCCTGCTTGTGCTCATGTTCTCTCTCTCTTGGTCAAATGAATAAATCAAATCTTTGAAAACGAACTGCAGAGTTGTTCACCTCTTGGACTGGGTGGCAATGGTTTACGGCTGCGGGGCGGGGAGCAAACTGCTTGTACTAGTCCGGGTGGAGGGGAAAAGAGAAGAGCGTGTTTGCCACATGAATGGGCACCGGGTGACTCCTTGATCTCTTTCATCAAGGAGACCACACTAGACCTGAGTAAGCTTAAGGTCATTCCCCATACTTTCCCAGTAAACTCCAAATTTTCTGTGTGGAATACAGTTACAGGTATCCGATATTCCCTGAAATCTTTGGGAGGTTCCCCCTGAACTTAACCCCGTGGTTGTGTCCCTGACACAAGTACAGAGGTGAAAAGGCCCCCTGGGAAACAAGGCCCGCTGACTGCGGAAATCAGGGCCGTTCTGAATTCTGGCAGGGAGTCAAGCCTGGAACTCTCTTGCATTCCCAAAAAGGAAATCAAAAGCAATAATTACAACCCCAAATCCTGAGACCGGCATTTCTCTTATTGGTTGCTTCGATGAATATTTCCTTAGTGCAGGTAAGTAAGTGCATAATCCATAAATGTGTACATCCCTGCCAATAAACAGAACACGGGGGGCGCCTGGGTTGCTCAGTCGGTTAAGCGTCTGCCTTCCGCTCAGGTCATGGTCCCAGGGGTCCTGGGATCGAGCCCCGTGTCGGGCAGCCTGCTTCTCCCTCTTCCTCTGCCCCTCCCCCCCCCCGCTCGTGCTTTCTCTCTCTCCCTCTCTCTCAAATAAATTAAAAAAAAAAAAATCTTGCCAGACTCCTAGGTTATTGTCATAATGGAAGCCAGCTGGTGAGGAAGCCTGGGAGCGTGGTGTGCACACCTCCAGCCACCTGTGGAGCTGAGGCTTCTGGATGAACAACCTGGAAGCACTGTTTCTCACAACTTACAGTACTTTGAGCAAGATAGGCAGAAATGTTTTGCAGGGACTTCTTAAAAATAAGGTGGGAGAAAGATCAGCTGGGCCTCAGGGCGGCTCCGGGCGGCCATGGCCTTTACGTTGTATTTGCTGCTGCAGGCAGCCCTGCTCTGCGTCAATACCATCACTGTGCTGCACGAGGAGCGCTTCCTCAAGAACAAAACTGACAACTGCTCCTAAAGGCAATGGACCCAGAATTGCCAAAACAATTTTGAAAGAGAATACAGTGCCCAGAACTTACTCCCAGACCTGCATTTAAATTTTCCAGAAGTGAAGTTCAGCAGTGTCTTCTCCAAAATTTCGGCAGTTGGCTGGGGAGCAGACCAGGGAATTGGTGGTTTTGGAGAGGAGCCAGGAATTAAATCTCAGCTAATGAACCTTATTCGATCTGTAAGAACTGTGATGAGAGTGCCATTGATAATAATAAACTCAATTGCCATTGTATTACTTTTATTATTTGGGTGAAGAACAGTGGGGGAAATGGAGACTCAGAAGAAGAGATGCCAGCAGAAGTTATTACTTCAGTCATTATTGGAATATACATGTCTTAGCTGGTCATCCTTGCACTTGACAAAAATGTAAACATGACAATAAAGCCAGAGTCCCTATTTATCTGGTTTTTTAAAAAATGTTGCACTTATAGTTTCATTACGGAAAGATTAGGTCATCAGAGGCAGTAACTATCCAGGATTGGAATACATTTGATTGCTACCTGTTAATAAAAGTTCATGCTATGATAAAGATTGTTAAAAGGGTACAGGACTGTCACTTGTGTGGTTTTAGAGATTTTTCCTCTCTCACTTCTCAGGGATAAATTTTTTTCAAGGTTTTGAAGTCCTTGTGACTTAGCTATGATGTGAGAGTGATTATCTTCCTACATAAAATTTAAAGGATTTTTAAAAAGCAATTACTACATATAAAATGATAAATTGGCAATTTGGATAATTTTACTTTGAACACTTTATTTTGTCTATATATCGTTTTGGCCATGACAAATTCAAATTTATAGCAACTATTAAGCAATACTCTCTGACTTCAGGGAGAATTTAATTTTGTAAGTCAGATAGTCACATGATGATTGTGTTTTTAAGTTCTTTTCATGTGTTTGTTATTTTATTAGTTGGCCTGAATGATATCAGACCACTATCCAAATATTTCCATTGGTAGAAAAATCTGTGTAGAAAAGTCTATGCCCTTTTTTACAATAATGACTTATTGCTTAAAATCAGCCTAAATATTAGCCTGCAAGAGCAATCCTAAACAGTCACAATTAAACTATGCTATGTAGGAAGACTATTGTGAAGCATTTACCTCTCCCCCAAATTATCACGTTTCCATTTTCTGGAGTAGCACATTAAGGGGTATAATTCTTAATTCTTCATTCTGTCTGTCAATAGAGATTCATGTTAGATAAGTTTTTTGTTTTGTTTTTATATTCTTAGACCATTCCATATTTGCTCATTCCATAATACAGTTTTATGCAGGAAGATTAAAATTATGTAAGTGGTTTTCCTAGGAAATTGTCAGTTATTATAGTTTAAAGGGATAGAGTGGCATCTTTGTTTATAGGAGAATATTTGTAAATAAAGTTAAATTTCCAAGTCAAAAAAAAATAAGGTGAAATGAATTTTGAGACAGTAATAGATTCTGACAACTAGGGATTTATATTTTCTGAAATTCTGTAAAAATTATTAATAGCTACATCACTCGTGTTTTTTTGTGTGTTTAAGGGGTTGGGGGAGGGGCAGAGGAAAAGGGAGAGAGAGAATCTTAAAAAGGCTGCACACCCAACGTGGAGCCCAACAAGGGGCTCAATCTCACATCTCCCTGAGATCATGACTTTAGCTGAAATCAAGAGTCACATGTTTAACTGACTGAGCCCCCCAGGCACCCCATTGTCTTTTTGATTCTAGCCATTCTGACAGATGTAAGGTGGCATCTCATTGTAGTTTTGATTTGCATTTCCCTGATGATGAGTGATGCTGAGCATCTTTTCCTGTGTCTGTTGGCTGTCTGTATGCCTTCTTTGGAAAAATGTTCACATCCTCTGCCCATTTTTAATGTGATTATTTGGTTTTTTGTGGTGGTGTTGTTGTTTAATTGTAATGAAACTAGAGAATGGCGTCAGATCATACCATGGACCAAGAAGAATTACTTGCCAAATACAGTCGAATTGGGAACGAATTGGGGCGCCTGGGTGGCTCAGTCGTTAAGCTTCTGCCTTCGGCTCAGGTCATGATCCCAGGCTCCTGGGATCCAGCCCCGCATCGGGCTCCCTGCTCGGCGGAAAGCCTGCTTCTCCCTCTCCCATTCCCCCTGCTTGTGTTCTCTCTCGCTCGCTGTGTCTCTCTCTGTCAAATAAATAAATAAAATCTTTAAAATAAAAAAACTGGTAACAAATTGCTGGAAGAGGCCAAGATCTGACCTGCAGCTCCCCTTATCTCCAGCGGAGGGCAGTCTGATCAAGACAGTGACACGGCCCTCCAAAGGGTATAATCTGACCACTGTAGTCCCTGACTCAGGAAAGTTCGACTTTACAGTGGTGTTGTGCAGCAATACACATTCGGTAGAAACCGTGCTTTGATTTTTGAATGTTGATCTTCTGTCGGGCCAGCGACACGCAATCCGACACTCTCGTGTTGCTGGGCAACAACCGCAAGCATTCCCCTCCCTCCGAAGTTCAGATGCCCGTCTGGGTGCTTCTGCTTTGCTGTCAGTTTTTCAGCACTTCCTGCAGCATCAGGGGGTGGGGAGTGGGAAAAGGGGACTTCGTCGCTCTCCCTGACTTTAGGAGAAAATTTCCCTGCTCCTCAAACCAGAGAGGACTTCTCTTGGAATAATTTCTGTCCACACCTGGTGCCCGCTTTGCGTCCTGGCTGGGCAAAACCAGAGGGGAATAAAATGTCCACTCATCGCCCGGTCCCGGAACTTCAAATTCCACTCTCCCACGCCCCCTCCCCTGCCGGCTACCATTTAAATTAGGAGTCCTCATATAGCCACTCCATGCATTTTGTCCAAAATTAATAGCATACTAGCATTCAATGAGAGAGGGTGGAGTATACTTGTTTCATCGTCTGAACAAGAAACGTCTTTTATTTTAAACTTTTTAACTGAAATATACATGCTTAAAAGTGCACAACTCTCAAATATATTTAGCTAGTTTTCACAAAGTAAGTCTACCGCAAAATCAACACCAGATCAAGAAATCGAAACACCTGGGACACCTGGGTGGCTCCGTCGGTTAACTGAATGACTTGATTTCAGCTCAGGTCATGATCTCAGGGTCATGGGATCCAGTGTGGCGGCGGGTTCCGAGCTCAGTGGGGACTCCGCTTCTCTCCCTCTCCCTCTGCCCCTTCTCCCCGTTCTCTTAAAAAAAAAAAAAAAAAAAAAAAAAGCACCTCTCATGCCTTCCAAGCAAGACCTCCTGAGGAGAGCCCTTCTCCTCTCACTACTTTGTGTGTGTGTGTGTGTGTGTGTGTGTGTTAAAGATTTTATTTATTTGAGAGAGAGAGCGCATATGCAAGAGCAGAGGGAGGGGCAGAGGGAGAGGGAGAAGCAGGCTCCCCACTGAGCAGAGAGCCCCAATGATGTGGGGCTCGAGCCCAGGACCCTGAGAGCAGGACCTGAGCCGACTGAGCCACCCAGGCGCCCCTCCTGTCACCTCTAACACAAGCTGAGCATGCCTCTCTTTGAACCTCATATAAATGAAATCACACCTTTCTATTCATACACAGTCTTCCACTTAACACAATGACTGTGAGATGTCTTCACACATAGTAGTAGTTTGTTTCTTTTCATTGCTTGATGGTGTTCTGTTGTGTAAATTTATTTAGTCCACTTTGCTTGTTTCCAGTTTGGGGCTGTTACAAATAGTGCCCCGGTGATAAGCACTCTTGGAGGTCTTCTGATGCTCAGGCGTAGGTTTCTGGAGTGGATGTGCTGGGTCATGTGGTGAGTACATGTTCAGCTTTGGTTAACACTGCCAAAGAGATTTCCCAAGTCTTTGTACCAGTTCACATCTCACCAGTAGTGAATGAAAGTTCCTGTGGTGGTTTTCACGTGGTAATGCCAGCCTTTTAAATTTTAGCTATTCGTGCAGGCGTGGGTCTCCTTGTGATTTTAATTTGAATTTCCCCAATAACTAATGGGATAAGTCCCTTTTTGTTTTTATTGGACAATTGTATAGCTTCTTATTTTAAAATTTTTTTTTAAATTTTATTTAGTTATTTGAGAGAGGGAGAGAGAGCATGAGCAGGAGGGAAAGGGAGAGAGAATCTGAAGCAGACTCTGTGCTGAGCTCAGAGCCGGACATGGGGCTCGATCCCATGACCCCAAGATCATGACCTAAACTGAAACCAAGAGTCGGACACTCAACAGACCGAGCCACCCAGGCACCCCTGTATAGCTTCTTTTATTTTTTATTTTTTTTAAGATTTTATTTATTTATTTGACAGAGAGAGACACAGGGAGAGAGGGAACACAAGCAGGGGGAGTGGGAGAGGGAGAAGCAGGCTTCCCGCTGAGCAGGGAGCCCGATGCGGGGCTCAATCCCAGGACCCTGGGATCATGACCTGACCGAAGGCAGACGCTTAAAGACTGAGCCACCCAGGCGCCCCTGTATAGCTTCTTTTAAAAAAAAAATTTTTTTAAGTGTACTTAAGTAATCTCTACACCCAACATGGGTCTTGAACTCATGATCCCCACATCAAGAGCCGCTCCCTCTTCCAACTAAGTCAGCCAGGCGCCCCTGAACAATTGTATAGCTTCTTTTGTGGTTTTCTCTTGGCTCATTTGTCTTTTTTAGTTATTTATAGGAATTCATGTTAGACTGTGACTATGAGCCCTTTGTTGCATGTGTATACTGTGCTAATAAGAATGGTTTGATCCACAGCGATCTTTGGGATGTACTAATTGGTCATGGGTCTCCCAGGATGGAAATAATCAGGACGCCCACCAAGGTCCCACTTATTCTAAATGACCAAAATACTCTGTGTGTGGCGAATTGGGGCCTAACGTGCACCACTGCAATATAGTATCGTAGGCCCTTACCCAATTACCAGACCTGTTTTCATTCATGGACCAGAGCCCCTGGGATAAAGGAAAAACCCTGCAATACCATTATATATTTGTACTATAAATCTTCCTCCTATAGTTTGCCAAAGAGACCTGTTACCTGTGACTGGAGTAGGGAAGGAAAAATGCCCAGACCTTCCTGAAATTTCTGGCTACACTAATCCCCAGGAACCCAGAGTTCCCCTGGGGCCCAATGATCAGAGCCAAAGCTTACTGCAGCCTGGAGATGAGTAGGACCTAGGAAGCAGAAAGTAGCCTCATGCCTTTATAAAATATATGTGTGTTGGTGGGTGAGCGACAAATCCCATGAAAACACAAAGGCTTGCCATGTCAGTGACATTTCTGGGAATCACTGGTCTGGGGCATGCTGGGATGTCCTGTCCAAAGTGAAAGGATTCTCACGCTGTGCTGATAGGGAAAGCTAAACATACAAAACTCTTGAATCTAGCAATTCCACTGCAGGTACGTACCCAAGAGGAATGACACTTATGTCTGTCAAAAGATGCGTGGAAGAATGTTCATAGCAGCGTGGTTCATAAAAGCTAGAAACTGAAAACAACCCAAAAGTCCACCAACAGAGTAATGGACAGATTCTAGTATATTCTTACAACTGAGTACTAGTCGGCAATGACAAAGAATTGAGCCACCGCTGTATGCAGCTGCTCGGGTGAGTCTCCGTGAGATTGTGTAGATCAGAGGAAGCCAGACATAAACCAGTACCTACTCTACGATTACATCTAGATGGGTTCAGAAACAGGCAAAATTAATCAGTTATGATACTCACTTATGATATTAGGCTAGCGGCTGTCTCAGGATGCTGAACAGGAGAGTGCATGGGGAGTCTCTTAGGGTGCTGGTCATTGTGCTGTTTTCATAGTGTATCAATAGGTAAAAATCCGGGGCCCTGGGGTGGCTCAGTAGGTTAAGCATCTGCCTTCGGCTCAGGTCATGATCCCAGAGTCCTGGGATCGAGTCCCGCAAAGGGGACCCTGCTCAGTGGGAACCCTGCTTCTCCCTCTGACCCTGCCCCCTCTCGTGCTCTCTCTTGCTCTCTCTCTCACTCTGTCTCAAATAAATGGATAAAATCTTTTTTTTTTTTTTTGGAGAGAGAGAGAATGAGAGATAGAGAGCATGAGAGGGAAGAGGGTCAGAGGGGAAGCAGACTCCCTGCTGAGCAGGGAGCCCGATGTGGGACTCGATCCCAGGACTCCAGGATCATGACCTGAGCCGAAGGCAGTCGCTTAACCAACTGAGCCACCCAGGCGCCCGGATAAAATCTTTTTAAAAAACAGGTAAAAATCCATTGAACTGTACACTTAAAATTTATGCGCTTTATGTAAATTTTACTCTGGTAAATAAAAGTGAAGGAAAAAAACATTTCCCATCCCAGGACAAGATGGCGTAGTGAGAAGTGACTGAATAAATGTGTTGGCCATGAAAGTAGAGAGGGCATTATAGGAATGCCTTCTTTATATAAATATGTGTGTTGCTTTTATAGTTAACTACCCCAAAAAATGATGGACAAATTGCTATGCCTTGCACCTTTTTATCCCTGAAAAGGGAATGCAGTGCACAGTGACCCTCTGGATTTTGGAGTCCACATTGGCCATGCTTGAATGGACTGCTCTGACCCATTTCCCAGAAGCAGAATGGCTGTGGGCTCTGAGAGTCATCTAGGGCAAGAGGCCACCACGGGCGATCCAGCTGCGTGATGACAGGCAGTTCTGCCTTTTAGGCCTCATGACACAGAGGGCCCCCTCCTGCAGAGGGCTTGAGAGATGTCCACAGTTGATCAGAATGCTGGGGAAGCCTGCGGCAAGCTCCAGTGGGATCTCACATCAGAAGTCCCCAGGGTTTTGTTTTATTTTATTTTATTTATTTATTTATTTTTATTTTATTGTTAGAGAAAGAGAGCACATGCGTGTAGAAGGGAGTGGAGGGGCAGAGGGAGAAGGAGAGAGAGAATCTTAAGCAGGCTCCACACCCAGCACAGCGTCAACGTGGGGCTCGATCTCACGACCCTGAGATCATGACCTGAGCCAAAATCAAGAGTCAGATGCTTAACCGACAGAGCCACCCAGACGCCCCAGAAGTCCCTAGGGTTTTAGAACAAAGCTATAACCCTTTTTGACAAGTCACTAGCTCCTTTGGAAAAACAGATCTTTGGGGACACCTGGGTGGCTCAGTTGGTTAAGCGACAGCCTTCGGCTCAGGTCATGATCCTGGAGTCCCGGGATCGAGTCCCGCGTTGGGCTCCCCCTACGCTGTGGGGAGCCTGCTACTTCCTCTCCCTCTGCCTGCCACTCCTCTGCTTGTGCTCTCTCTGTCAAAGAAATAAATAAAATCTTAAAAAAAGAGAGAGAGAGAAACACATCTTTCCCAGTCCCCCAGCCCTGTTAGAGACTGCCTGATGTTGAGACTCCGGGTGTGTATCAGTTAGCTTATTCTGTATAACAAACCACCCCAAACCTCAATGGTCTGAAACAATAAATACCTATTGCTGCTCGATTCTTGGAGTGCACGATCCTTCTGCTCCTGGCTGGGCTCACTCATGCATCTGTGGGTCAGAGGGCAGCATGTGCAGATGGACTCCTCCTGAACCCAAGCCCCATCCTCAACTCCTGTCTGTGATCTCATGGGGAGTCTTAGGTGGCCAATTGACCAAAGAGGGGGAAATGGAGTCCTGTTTTCAGATGGCCCGTAATGCCGATGGCAGCTGGTTGTGGTGTTGTTGTTTTGCTCACGAGTGGCCCTGAAGGACGGGAAGGAGATGACTTGCCCCAGCCAGCAGTCCTTCAAACACAGCATCACAACCACTCTCCCAGAACCAGAGAGACAGCCTTAGGGACGGACAAGTAGCTACAGATTTGGCTGCATGATAAGTGATGCTCCACCCACTTGTGTGCTTGCTCTCTTTCTCTCTCAAATAAATAAATAAAATCTTAAAAAAAAATAAGATTACTGCTCTACAGTATTCTATTTCTATTTTATCTTTTTTTTTTAAAGATTTTATTTTTGGGTAATCTCTACACCTAGTGTGGGACTCGAACTCAAAGCCCCGAGATCAAGATCCCATGCTCCACTGACTGAGCCAGCCAGGTGCCCTTATTCTATCTTTATTTGTATTCCAGTATAGTTAACATACAGTGCTATATTAGTTTCAGGTGCACCATATAGTGATTCAATAATTCTATACATTACTCAATGCTCCTCATGATAAGTGTCCTTTTTTTAAAAAAAGATTTCTATTTATTTCTTAGAGAGAGAGCATGAGTGGAGGAGAGGGGCAGAGGAAGAGGGAGAAGCAGGCTCCCCACGGAGCAGGAAGCCCGATGTGGGGCTCTATCCCAGGACCCTGGGATCATGACCTGAGTCAAAGGCACACACTTAACTGACTGAGCCACCCAGGCGCCCGATAAATGTCCTTTTAATCTGCTTTACCTACCTCACCCATGCCCCCACCCACCGCCCCTCTGGTGACCATCAGTTTGTTCTCTATAGTTAAGAGTCTGTTTTTTGGTTAGTTCTTTGTTGCTGTTGTTTGTTTTGTTTCTTAAATTCCAATGAGCAAAATCATATGGTATTTGTCTTTCTCTGACTGACTTATTTGCATTATATTCTCTAGATCCATCCATGTTGTTGCACATGGCAAGATTCCATTCCTTTGTAGGGCTGAGTAATATTCTATTGTACATATTCACACATTTTCTTTATCCATTCATCTATTGATGGACACTCAGGCAACTTCTGTAATTTGGCTATTGCAAATAATGCTACAGTAAACATAGGGGTGCACATATCTTTTTGACTTAGTGTTTTCATATTCTTTAGGTAGATACCCAGTAATGGAATAACTGGATCATATGGTAATCTATTTTCGATTTTTTTTTTTTAAGGAACCTCCATACTGTTTTCCACAGGGGCTGAACAAGTTTGCATTCCCACCAACAGTGCACAAGGGTTCCTTTTTCTCCACATCCTCACCAACACTTGTTGTTTCTTGGAGTTTTGATTTTAGCCATTCTGACAGGTGTGAGGTGATAACTCATTGTGGTTTTGATTTGTGTTTCCCTGATGATCAGTGATGTTGAGCATCATTTCATGTGTCTGCTGGCCATCTGGATGCCGTCTTTGGAAAAATGTCTGTTTATGTCTTCTGCCCATTTTTAAATTGGATTATTTGGGGTTTTTGGTGTTGAGTTTGATAAGTTCTTTATATATTTTGGGTACTAACCCTTTATCAGATGTGTCATTTGCAAATATCTTCTCCCATTCAGTAAGTTGTCTTTTAGTTTGGTTGATTGTTTCCTTTGCTGTGCAGAAGCTTTTTTTTTTTTTTAATTTGACAGAGGGAGACACAGCAAGAGAGGGAACACAAGCAGGGGGAGTGGGAGAGGGAGAAGCAGGCTTCCCGCTGAGCAGGGAGCCCGACATGGGGCTCGATCCCAGGACCCCGGGATCATGACCTGAGCTGAAGGCAGACGCTTAACAACTGAGCCACCCAGGCGCCCTGTGCAGAAGCTTTTTATTGTGATGTAGTCCCAATAGTTTATTTTTACTTTTGTGCCCCTTGCCTCAGGAGACATACCTAGAAAAATGTTGCTACAGCCGATGTCAGAGAGATTACTGCCTGTGTTTTCTTCCAGGATTTTTATGCTTTCACATCTCACATTTAAGTCTTTAATCCATTTTGAGTTTATTTTTGTGTATGGTGTAGGAAAGTGGTCTTTCATTATTTTGCATGTAACTGTTCAGTTTTTCCAACACCATTTGTTTTGTTTTGTTTTGTTTTAAGATTTTATTTATTTGACAGAGACACAGCAAGAGAAGGAACACAAACAGGGGGAGTGGGGGAGGGAGAAGCAGGCCTCCCGCGGAGCAGGGAGCCCGATGCGGGGCTCGATCCCAGGAATCCGGGATCATGACCTGAGCCGAAGGCAGACGCTTAATGGCTGAGCCACCCAGGCGCCCCCCAACACCATTTGTTGAAGAGACTTTTTCCCATAGCATATTCTTGCCTCCTTTGTCAAAAATTAATTGACCATATAATTGTGGGTTTATTTCTGAGCTCTCTGTTCTGTTCTATTGATCTATGTGTCTGTTTTTATGCCAGTACCACACTGTTTTGATTACTACAGCTTTGTAGTATAGCTTGAAATTTGGGTTTGTGATACCTTCAGCTTTGTTCTTCTTTTTCAAGATTGCTTTGGCTATTTGGGGTCCTTTGTAGCTCCATCCACATCTTAGGATTATTTATTCTTGTTCTGTGAAAAATACTATTGATATTTTTATTTTTTTTTTAAAGATTTTATTTATTTGACAGAGAGAGACAGAGCAAGAGAGGGAACACAAGCAGGGGGAGTGGGGGAGGGAGAAGCAGGCTCCCCGCGGAGCAGGGAGCCCGATTTGGGGCTCCATCCGAGGACCCTGGGGTCATGACCTGAGCCGAAGGCAACCCCTTAACAACTGAGCCACCCAGGCGCCCCCTATTGGTATTTTTATAGGGATTGCATTAAATCTGTAGACTGCTTTGGGGAGTATGGACATTTTAACAATATATGTTCTTCCAATCCATGAACATGGAATAGCCTTTCATTTGTTTGTGTCATCTTCACTTTCTCTTATCAGTGTTTTATCATATAGTACATGTTCCCACCACGTTGGTCCAGCCCACTGTCATCCCTCGCGGGGATTGCTCCAGGAGCCTCCTCACTCTCACCTTTGCCCTGCAGTCTTTTCACAATAGCCAACGTTGTCCTATAACAGGTAAATCCAATCATGTCACTCCTCTATGCAGAGCCCTCCTGGGTCCCCATTTCATTTGGCCCTATGTGACCCCGTCCCACATTACCGTTCTGACCCCAGGACTTTGGTCACTCTGCTTCCTCCCCTCTGGCTTCCTTGCTGCTCCTTGAACATGCCACACACATTTCTGGCTCAGGACCTGTGCGCTTGCGATTTCCTCTGTCTAGAATACTCCCCTTCCACGACAGGCAGAATTCTAAAACGACCCCTGTGATTCTTACTCCTGGTAGCCACACCTTTGTGGAATTTCCGGTTGCATATGGATAGGACATGTAACTATTTTTTTTTAAGTTATTATTTATTTATTTTAGAGAGAGAGTGTATGTGTGCATGAGAGCAGGGGGAGAGGCAGAGAGAGAATTCCAAGCAGACTCCGAGCTGAGTGTGGAACCTGACATGGGGCTTGAGTCGATGACCCATGAGATCATGACCTGGGCTGAAATCAAGAGTCAGATGCTCAACCGACTGAGCCACCCAGGAGCCCCAAGGACATGTAACTTCCTTCTAATCAATGGAAGATTATGGTGAAAATGATGAGGTATCATTCCCATGATTATACTATATTATAAGGTAAAGGTGAAGGGATTGCAGATGTACTCAAGGCCCCAATTATCCAAATTAACCAGTTTCACTTTGAGTTAAAAGACTGGTGGATATTTCACTGTGTTGTACACCTGAAACTAACGTAACATTGTGTGTCAACTGTACTCAAATAAAGGTATTTCAAAAAAAGAAGAAAGAAAAAGAACAATAACAAAAATGTCAGTCATGGTGGGCCTGGCCTAATCAGGTGACCCCTTTAAAAGAGGCTTCCCCATGCTCAGAGACTTGAAGTACCAAAGAGTCTCTCTCCCTCTGGTGCTGGCCTTGAAGAAGCAAGCCATGAGTTCTACAGCTGCAAGGAACTGAATTCTGCCAACAATCTCCCAGGCTCCAGGATGGAATGTAGTCTGGCTGACATCTGGACCTGACCGGCTGTGAGACCCCGAGCAGAGGACCCAGCTGAGCCGTGCCCAGACCCACAGAAACTGTGGGGTAACAAGTGGGTGCTGTTTTGAGCTGCCCAACTTGTGATTTGTTATGTAGCAATAGAAAACAAATCCACCTTTCAGATATCTACCTGGCTTGTTTCCTTAGGTCCTTTAAGCGTTGCCATCACCCTCACAAGAGGCCTGCACTGAGCCCCCTGAGAAAAACTACAACATGCCCCCCCCTTTCCTCCATTGCACTGACTACCTCCTAACCTACTGAGATATGTTTATTGTTTGAGGCCTCCCCCACTCTACTAAAATACAAGTCCCCGAGAGCAGGGATTTTTGTCTGGTTCACTGATCTTGCAAACATCTGTACTGGGGCCCCATGCATCTTCAGATGAAGAGTCCTTGAACAGCTGATGGAGTGCCAGCCCTGGGGGGCCATTATGCTATGGTAATTTATGTGCATCTGTTAACTTGGGTGAGGTCAGTGTGCCCCAAGGACAGGCAGGAGGCCTTTCTGGGGCTGCCTCTAGGATCAAGCCCTTGGCCTTCTAGCCCGACAATGCCAATGAGCTGATCTGGGTGAGAAACAAGATGAGCTGCTGACGGGGAATCAGGTCAGCCTGACCAGCTCCTCAGTGCCGGGCAGCTCCCATGAGTGGCTCAGGGTCAGCCGGGCCCTGTGACCTGTCCGGCCCCAGTGGCCGCAGCACCCTCTTTGAGGAGGGTCAACAAGAGTGCCACAGTGGCTGGGGCCATCCCAGTCAGTCTCCTTTTCCCCAAGGGCGACAGCTAGGGACGGGCCCTGCTGAGTCTGTTCCTTCTGACACTGGCCTCCTTTCTTCTGTGCTATCACAAGATGGGCTCCCCCCAGGGAGCACTCGGAGGTGGAGTTTAACCTGCAGGAGGTTTATTACCAAGGGCCCTGGGGACCCACAACTGTGAGAGCGAAGGGGCAGGACCGGGATTAGGTGGAGGGAGAACTTCCATGCGGGCCTCAGTTGGCCCTATGGGGAGTTCAGAGCTGAAATAGTCCTTCATAGCTGCCCACCATGGGGCCAGAACAGGTGTTGGGTATGAGCCACCAGGGAAGGGTGTGACCTTGGGCTAGGCCACTCTCTGAAGCTGCGGCAGGCCCTGGGTGGGCTGCCAGCCAGAGTTTATCGGCTGAGCACACTACCAGCTTCGGGGGGCAAGCCCCTTCCTTTTTTTTCCCTAAGACTGATTGATTGACTGATTGATGTGATCGCTACACCCAGCGTGAGGCTCAAACTCACAACCCTGAGACCATGACCTGAGCAGAAACCAAGAGTGGGGCTGAGCCACTGGCATGTCCCTTCTTGAAGGCCGATTGGTGCGGAGCATCTCCCTGTTCGTGACATTGACCAACAGCCCCTCCCCTGAGGCACTCTTTCTTTTATTTGTAATTATTTCCATTTTAAGATATATTATAAATGTGGGGCCCCTGGCTGGCTCAGTCGGTTAAGCGTCTGCCTTCTGCTCAGGTCGGGATCTCACGGTCCTGGGGTCGAGCCCCTGTACTGGGCTACTTGCTCAGCGGGAAGTCTGTTTCTCACTCTCCCTCTGCCCCACCCCCATCCCGGCTCCTGCTCCCGCTCTCGCTGTCTCTCAGATAAAGAAATAAAATATTTTTTAAAAGATATATTAAAAATGCAAAAAAAAAAGCATTCTTTAAAATCCATAAAGTTGGGGCACCTGGGTGGTTCAGATAGTTAAGCGTCTGCCTTCGGCTCGGGTCATGATCCCAGGGTCCTGGGATCCGGTCCCGCATCGGGCTCCCTGCTCCTTGGAGCCTGCTTCTCCCTCTGCCTCTCTCTCTCTCTCTCTCTCTCTCTCTGTCTCTCATGAATAAATAAATAAAATCTTTAAAAAAATCCATAAAGTAAAAGACATAAGATTACAAAAGAAACCAAGTGTATTTATATTCAGGTATCAAAATGTTAAAACAAATACGTGATATAGTCACAAATATTCTTCTTTAAAGCATTAGATATTGGGGCGCCTGCGCGGTTCAGTCGGTTAAACGACTGCCTTCGGCTCAGGTCATGATCTCAGGGTCCTTGGATCCAGCCCATATCGGGCTCCCTGCTCAGCGGGGAACCTGCTTCTCCCTCCCCCTCTGCCTACCACTCCCTCTGCTTGTGTTCTCTCTCTCCCCCTCTCAGAAATAAATAAATAAAATCTTTAAACGACGTTTAGAGACATTTGGAATAGCTGTAACATGATAGGAGAATATCTGTCATTTTGATGTATGACAAAGCCACACGGGTTGCAAATTCCACTGTGGGTAATTGGCCACCTCACAGTCAAAGCGAAGGCTAAATTTCAGTTACAAGTTAGAGAAAATAAAGATCTTTCTCTGTACAAGGTCCAGGTGCAGGGATGTGGGTGTGGGGGTGAGGGTGGAAGGTGGGTTCCAGGAAATTTGGGTTCAGGCAGGGGAGACCTCCCTCACAAGAGAGACCAGGCTGCAGCGCAACCAGCCAAGAGGCACATGGGGAGTCTTGCCCGGCCTGGCCTGGCCTGGCCTGGGGGAGGGGGCGTCCAAGTGTCTGCCGTGTAACCCCTCCCCCACATACTGGGAGTCCAGCTACATAGTCCTTGGTTGGGCCGCAGACCCCCAGACTCCCTGTCCCACCCCAGGGGGGCTCTGGCCACCGCCCAGGCCACTCGCCCCCGCACGGCCTCGCCTTCTGCCTCCCCTGCCCCCAGTCCGCCAGCCGATGCGGTGACGGTGACCCGGCCAGGCCCTTGCAAATGAGGGGGGCGCGCCGGGCGCCCAGGGCCTGACCCGCAGCGACCTGCTGTGACCAGTCATGCGGCGGGCCTCTTAGACAGTGCTCCGCCCGCGCGGCCCCGGCCATAAAAGGGCCGGTCAGGGAGCCGCAGCCACCGCCCCCGACCCAGAGCGCTCGCACCATGGCCGGCCCCGGCCTCGCCTGCTGCCTGCTGGGCCTCCTGGCGCTTACCTCCGCCTGCTACATCCAGAACTGCCCCCTGGGCGGCAAGAGGGCCGCGCTGGACCTCGACGTGCGCCAGGTAAGCCCGGGCCGCGGCTCGCAGCCCCTGCCCGCCCCGCGGGTCCCGGGGACTCTAGTGGACGTGCGCCCCCCTCCGCGACCGCGGCCCCCGGCCTCGCTTGGCCCGCGCTCACCCCCCGCCCTCCCGCCAGTGTCTCCCCTGCGGCCCCGGGGGCAAAGGGCGCTGCTTCGGGCCCAGCATCTGCTGCGGCGACGAGCTGGGCTGCTTCGTGGGCACGGCCGAGGCGCTGCGCTGCCAGGAGGAGAACTACCTGCCGTCGCCCTGCCAGTCGGGCCACCAGCCGTGCGGGAGCGGGGGCCGCTGCGCCGCCGCCGGCATCTGCTGCAGCCCGGGTGAGCCGGGGGCCGGGGGCCGGGGACAGGGCCGGGGCCGGGAGCCGGCGGGGCGGGCGCTGACCCGGCGTCTCTCCTTGCAGACGGCTGCCGCGCCGAGCCCGCCTGCGACCCCGAGGCTGCCTTCTCCCAGCGCTGAGCCGGATGGCCCCGACGGTGGCGCAGCCACCCCCAGAAATAATGAAATAAAATAAAGCAGAGTTTTTCCCCTCCAACACGACTGGCGTCTTGGTGTCAGAAATGGGAGGGAAGGCGCTGGGGGAGCCCCGACGGTCGCGCCCGGCGGGGCCCGCGTCTCTGGCTCTGGGCGATTCAGAGACGGAGCGCCGTGTGTCTGAGCGCGCCGTTCCTGCCGCCGCAATCCCGCAGCGGGTGGAGAGGGAGGGAGAGGGTAACGGACGCCAGCTTCCCGCTCCAAACAGAGCTGGGAACCTACAGCAGGTGGACTTTAGAAGAACTTGCAAAGAACCCAAAGGATAGGGCGGGGTGGGCCTGAGAGGGACGCAGACGAAGAGGGGGCAGGCCAGTGGCGGGTGAATGACTTCCCTACATCTGGAAGGAGGCTTGAGCCCCATCTGAGGGCTCGCTTTGGGGCCCGGGCGGCTGAAGGGCCTTCACGTTTCCAAGGAGCGACACTCCGGGCCACCGGGGCTCAGAAGAGGGGGCCAGGCCGCCGGGCAGCCAGCTGGCCTGCTCCTGCCTCTGCAGTAAAGGAACTTGGCAGTGCTGGGGACCCTGCAGGACAGGGGGTCCGGAGAGCCCACCGCTACAGAAATGACCTCAAAACGCAAAAGCCGCCCACAAACAGAATCCTCAACCTATTTCTCATCTGTTCCTGGACCAAAAACCCTCTTGGGAATCAAGAGAGCCTATTTCATCTTCCCCCGAGCATGCTGTCATTCACTCACGCATGCCACTGGGCAAGCAGTTTCAGAAGGTCCGTGGCCACACTCCCACGCCAAGTAAAACAGGAACAGATCACTCTCTGTTAGGGAGAGAAAAGGTAATTTCTACGGCTTCCTCTCACACTGGAGGACGCAGAGCAGTATGTGGAGAGAGAAAAACTATGCTGAAGAGGACTGTAAGATTTTCTTTATATAAATTACAGAAACAGGCAAAACTAAGCTATGGTGCTGGAAGTCTTGTGTTGCGGGGGGTGACTGAAGGGGGTCCAAGGGCAGCTCTGGGTACTGGTCATATTCTGTTTCCTGGCCTTCGAGCTGGTGAAACAGGCGTGTTCATTTTCAGAAAACAACACAGCGTGCACGTGATTTGTTGTCTTTTATAGGTATATTATATGTGAATAAAAGGTTTTAAAAATGAAAAAAGATCATTACTGCTAAGATGTACGAAGGGAATAGAGATGAGGCTTTTGGGTTTTTTTAAGTGCTTATCGTTTTATTTATTTATTTTTTTAAGTAATCTCTACATCCAATGTGGGACTCCAACTCATGACCCTGAGATCAAGAGTTGCATGCTCCACGGACTGAGTCAGGCAGGCATCCCTGAGATGAAGCTTTTGAAAACCCCAGTGGCCAATAGCAACCTGGACTATAGTTCCTTTTTTTTTCTTTGCTTTTTTTCTTGCTTTTAATTTATTGATTTGTTTTGTTTTAGATTTCACATATAAGTGAAACCATACGATGTTTGTCTTTTTCTGTCTGACTTCTTTCCCTTCACCTAACACCCTCTAGGTCCATCCATGTTGTCACAAATGGCAAGATCTCGCCCTTTTTCGTGGCTGCGTAATAGTCCACTGTATAGACTGTGGTTCTGGCTGAGACTGTGAGAGCAGCCCCTCCTTCAACCCCGCATCTGGGGGGGATTAGTCACCCAAAGGGACACGAGATGACTCAAAGCGGAGTCCTGTTCAAACCAACTATGGTGAAGTGTGTGAGGCACATCAATGAGTATTTGAGGTTTGTCACAGAGTTCTGTGTCCCTCAGAAACCACACAGCCGGGGAGGACTGCAGTAGAGGTGACCGTGTTCCTCAATGACAGACGTGTCGTGATGGGTCTGTGCTTTTCCAAGCTGGAACGTCCACCCTCCGCCTTAGCAGGAAGTCTGGGATCTCCCCCTGGTATCTCTTTCTCTCCCCTGAGTGTCTTGGGGTGCCAGCCCAGCTGTTCCCCCCCGAGGAGCGAGTTCAGGTCCCCTCACCCACTCAGGCACCCACTTCGCTGTTCCACTCTTTCCCTAGAATCCAAAGGTGACAGTATTTTCCGGCCCCAAAACACAGGGTCGGATTGACACGGCTTTTCCCGGGTATGTCCCAGAGGTGGCATCAAGCTGGGTCCAGTGGCCAGACTGGTGCAGCAGCAAGCTTGCTGTCATTCTTCCTTCTCCTTGCTTGCTGAGTCCCATGGCTTTTGGTCTTTGTTGGAATGACTCCTTCAAACCTCCAAAGTGGGGGCACCTGGGTGGCTCAGTGGTTAAGCATCTGCCTTCGGCTCAGGTCATGATCCCAGGGTCTTGGGATCCCAGGCCCCCCCATCGGGCTCCCTGCTCAGCGGGGAGTCTGCTTCTCCCTCTCCCACTCCCCTTGCTTGTGTTCCCTCTCTCGCTGTCTCTGTCAAATAAATAAATAAAATCTTAAAAAAAAAAAAAAAAACCCTCCAAAGTGCTTGAGGGTTTGTCCAGGGTGGTGGTTCCCAGCTCCCACTTTGCATAGCTTTGTTCTTTGTCCTTCCACTACCTGGAAATGAAATTCCTAGAGAATATGCCCACCTACACTCAAAAAACATATTATTAGTCTGAGCAGTAAGATAGAGAAAAGGAAAGTAATTTAGTACAAAATATTACTTTAAATGTGACTAAATAGGCAAGCCTATGCTAGGTGACACGCGCACAATACAGTTGTCTGATAATTACAACTACTTAGAGCAAATATAATAAAAAGAGATTGGAACCCATTCCCTACAAGAAGTTCAGGAAAATAAAAAGGTAAGAAAATAAAAATTAAAAAAGGTAGAAGGGCAACGAGGATCAATACTCTCTTTTGTGGGGCACCTGGCTGGCTCAGTCAGTTAAGCATCTGCCTTCAGCTCAGGTCATGATCCTGGGGCCCTGGAATCGAGTCCCACATCGGGCCCGCTGCTCAGCAGGGGATCTGCTTTTTCCCCCCGCTCCCCCTGCTCCTGCTCTCTTTCTCTCTCAAATAAATAAATAAAATCTTTTTTTAAAAAAGAGTATTCCTTGGTTTGTCTCTTCTTGTTTCCTTTGTTTTGTTTCTTAAACTCGACATATGAGTGAAATCTTATGGTATTTGTCTTTCTCTGATTTATTTCGTTTAGCATTATACTCTCTAGCTCCATCCATGTTGTGGCAAATGGCAAGATTTCATTCTTTTTTATGCCTGAATAATATTCCATCGTATATACACACCACATCTTCTTTGTCCGTTCATCAATAGGTGGACATTTGGGCTGCTTCCACAGTTTGGCTATTGTAAATAATGCTGCTTTGTGTGGTCATGTTTTTAAGAAGAAATCTTCTGAGATGCACACGGGAATGTTTACAGCTGAAATGGTTATGACAGCTGGGATTGGTGTCAAGATAATTCGGGGGTGGAAGGAGAGGGCGGGGTAGGGGTGAAACAGTCAACCATGTTGTTGATAGTCACTGACGGTAAGGGGGGGGTGGACCTGAGGAACTTTTGTTCTGTTGGGTCTACTTTTTCATATATTTGAAATTTCTCGTAACAAAAGCTACAAAACAGAAAGATTGTGGTAAAGGTAAATGCTTTGATATGAAAAGATGCCCCAAATTTACTTTGTTAAGAATGATGTAAATTAGGACATATGGATTATGTAAATAATACTAATGTGTAAAACAACAGCTGTGTGAAGCTTTTTTTTTCTTAAAGATTTTATTTATTTATTTATTTGACAGAGAGAGAGCAGAAGCAGGGGGAGCGGGAGAGGGAGAAGCAGGCTCCCTGCTGAACAGGGAGCCTGATGCGGGGCTTGATTCCAGGACCCTGGGATCATGACTGAGCCGAAGGCAGACGTTTAACCAACTGAGCCACCCAGGTGCCCCTGTGTGAAGCTTTAGAATAAATTTTTAAAAGTTGAGTTGTTTTCTTAGTATGGAGTTTTGAGAGGCCTTTATGCATTCTGGATATCAATCCTTGATAAGCTTTGTGAGTTGTAAATCTTTACTTCCTGTCCATGGTTTGTTTCTTCATTCTTTTAAAGAGCAGAAGCTCTTAATTTTGGTGAATTCCAAACGTATCAAATTTCTTCTTTTATGGATTCTCCTTTCGGTGTCAGAGCTAAGAAATCTTTGCAAAACTCAAGGTCATAAATGATTTCTCCCACAGTTTCTTCAAGATGCTTTAGAGTTTTAGGTTTTACATTTAGGCATATGATCCATTTTTATTCAAACCAGCTGCCTCTTTCCACCTCCCTGTGTCCTGAAGGGTTACTAAGTTCCTCTTAGGTCTGGTCCTGCCCTGCTCCTACTAAGACCTGGGGACTGGCCCCAGGTGGGCCACACCAGGGCAGAGGCAGGAGGTCATGGCAGGGATAGAGGCCCGCAGGACTCCTGTTCTCCCTCTACCCTTAATCACTCTGGGCACTGAATCAGGTCAGGGGTGACAGCAAACGGAACTCTAAGACCAGAAAAGAGCCTGACCTTGGCTTAGCACCAGGACCCTGGCCACGTCCGACGGAGGCTGAGTCATGACACTCTGCCCTAAGGCAGGGTGTTGGCATCAGGGCTCAGAGTGACTTCTCTGCCTGCCCTCCCTCCTGGCCTCTAAGTCAGTGGAGGATTCTGGTGAAGATGCAACGTCTTGTCCCAAGGCCTGGAGCAAGAAAGCCCAAGCACAGGATGCTGAGAACAGAGGGGGCAGAGAGAGAGGAAGGGAAGGATGTAATGGGACAAGGAGGGAAGCAAAAGAGGGCCAAGGAGCCGGGGGACGGGGGAAGGGAGGGGAGTGAGGCTCAAAGGGATAAAGGAATAGAGGGGACAAAGAAGGACATAGGGACACAGAAGAGCAGCAGCCAAATGCCAGTGGATGTCGGCCCTGAAGCTGTGTGTGTCAAAGGGTCGAAGGTCCTAATGTGAGTGTGCTCGTGTGTGTGTGTGTGTGTGTGTGTGTGTGTGTGTGCCCACCCATGGTTGAGTCTGTTTCTATCTGTGTTTCTCTGGGTGTTTCTGTGGTTCTGAATGTGTATCTCAGGGTCTACACCTGTAACTGTGGTCAAGGATCCCAAGGCATGCAGCTCATGATTATTTGCTGGTCCGTGTTTGTGTTAGTGTGTGTGATCTGTGTGCCTACACGGATGGGGGCATGTAGCTAGGGTCTCAGTGGGCTCTGTCTTCCACTCTGGCTGAAGGGCTGCTTAACTTCCTCCTGGACAGATAGTACCTGGCCCTCTGTCTGCTGGGTCTGCGGTGATTTGCTGCCTCCCCGCTCCAAACTCTCTCTCTCTCTCTCTCTCTCTCTCTCTCTCTCTCTCTCTCTCTCTCTCACACACACACACACACACACACACACACACACACACAGCACAGCCCTGGATGAAATTGTAGACTGGAAATCTGGGGAGTTGGGTGGGTCCCTGAAGTCGTGCCTCGGTCTCCTGGGATGTAAATGGAGAGGGGAAGCCCCGGTCACCCTTTGGCTCCCCTTCGACCTTTCTCACTCTTCCCTCGGACGCTCTCAACGTCGCTCTCTCCATCGTTGGGCTTCCGCTGTCTTCTCCTGCCATCTTGTCCACCAATGTCTTTTCCTCTCCTCGCCTTCACTTCTGTCCCTCTGCCGGAGGATCCACGCAGCCCCTGCAGGGCCCCCCCAGGTTGCGCCGTCCCTAGTTCCCCGTAGCCCTCTAGCGAGCCAAGATCGCTTCCCCTCTGCGGATCGCGGACTGGCTGGGGTGGGTGAGGGAGGGGGGTCCGCGCCCCACCGTCTCCTCTGCGCCCCCGCCCCGCCCCTGGACACGGAGACAGACACTCGTGGGTGCATTTTTAAAGGTTTATTTTTCCAGGCTGCGGGGGGCTCGGGGGGGAGGGGGGCGAGCGAGCGGCTCAGTAGACGCCGGATGGGGCGGGCTCCGCGGGCTCGGGCGCCCCCGCCAGCTGCACCAGCCGCAGCAGCAATGCGCCGGTCGGCCCGTCCAACTGGGTCGCGTTGCTCCGGTCGCTGGCGCTGGCGCGGGCGCGGCGGTGGAAGCCGAAGCCCCCCCGGCACTCGGGCTCGGTCACGCAGCTCTCTGCGGGCGGAGGGGAGGCGGGGAGGGCACGGGGTGAGCGCGGCGCGGGCGGGACCCAGATCGGCCAGGCCCGCGGGGACCCCGGGGGCCGCCCCCGCCCGGCCCCCGGCGCGGTCCCCAGCCCCCGGCTCACCCGGGCTGCAGCAGATGCCGGCGGCGGCGCAGCGGCCCCCGCTCCCGCACGGCTGGTGGCCCGACTGGCAGGGCGACGGCAGGTAGTTCTCCTCCTGGCAGCGCAGCGCCTCGGCCGTGCCCACGAAGCAGCCCAGCTCGTCGCCGCAGCAGATGCTGGGCCCGAAGCAGCGCCCTTTGCCCCCGGGGCCGCAGGGGAGACACTGGCGGGAGGGCGGGGGGTGAGCGCGGGCCGAGCGAGGCCGGGGGTTGCGGTCGCGGGAGGGGGCGCACGCCCATTAGAGTCCTCGGGTCTTCAGGTGACTGAGGACCGGCTCTCGGTGACAGCCCTCGGCACCCTCCCCCTTCGTTCGCTCCGCACCGGGCTGCGCCGAGGAGACCCTCCCTCTCAGCTCTGGGGACATCAGAGGTGTGCGCGCCCCTCTCAGCCGCCCACCCTTCCCCTAAGGCAGACCTTCCTCCCCTGTCCCCAGGACTCAAACTTGATCTCTAGAACGCACGCCCCCGGCAGACAGGGCTCTGCCCCGCCCAGAACACTTCCAGGCCCCTCCTCCCGTTTCCTGGCCCGATTGGACAAGCTGGTGGGCCTCTGGGGGCCCGGACCTGGGCTCACCGTCCAGGCACTAACTGTGGGTGGCAGGAGCCTGAGCCCAGGGAAGGGCACGGGGCACCTCGCTGACTCAGGTGTCGGAAGGTGCCAAACAGAGGGAAGGGTAGTCTGTGGGGGCTGCCCACAGACCCACTCGAGTTTGTTCAATAGCCCGGAATTGAGCCCCCTGTGGCCTGGGAGGGTTTGAGCATGGGGAAGGGAATCGACTGGACAAGCAGGCGGGAGAATTGGGCTAGGTTCCCAGCATAACTGCCTTGCAGGAGGTGGCACTCTCACTCGAAGGAGCTCAGAGCAATGGGCCACTTCTGCGTGGGGCCCCGGGGAGCTGTGGCTAGGAGAGGGTGACGGCTGGATGGGGAAGGCCTCCCATGCTGGCTATGACACAGCCCGTTGCGGCTGTGAGACTCCGATGGGCACAGAGGAGGCCCTGCTATCCAGTTCTCCCTGATCGGCCCCAAGCCCCATTACTGGAGAAACACGGGTTTTCCTGCATCGCTTGCCTGGATGGGGATAGTGTCCCGGCAGTCCTGCAGCCCGTCCTAGCCTGCCTGACAGCCTGTCCCCCGCCACCCCTGCCCAGCCATGCCAAGCCTCCCTGCTGCTTCCCCTAAAGCCGGGCCTCTTCCACAACTTCCCTCCTTCCCGGCCCCGGCAGGGTAGCGCGGGCCCAGGGGCTCTGTCCCCTCCAGGCAGCCCCGAGTTGTGCCACGTTCATACCTGTCTCAGCTCCAGGTCAGACAAGTCCCTCTTGCCGCCCCGCGGGCAGTTCTGGAAGTAGCAGGCGGAGGTGAAGGCCAGCAGGCCCAGGAAGCAGGCAGGGAGCATGGTGTCCGGCATCCTGGTGCAGGTGGGCACAGTGTGTGGAGTGTGCTGGGCTGCCTTTGCAGGCTGCCTCTTTATGTCTGCAGGTGCTCCCCCGGAGACGACGTGGCCGCCACCCCCCCTCCCCAGTGACTCCCCAGGAGCCCACGACCGCCAGGCAGTGATTCAGGCATCTGGGGACGCACGTGGACCTGTCTGGGGGGGCGGCTAGGGAGGAGGGGTGCCGGCCTGCGGGCTGTTACTGGCAGCCGCGTGGCTGCCGTGTGACAGGAGCTGCTGCAACCGTGATTGTGGCTCTCTGGACCCGGGGAGAGGGATGGATGGGGGCGGGGGGGTCTCACGGAGACCATCCCCAATCTTTCTGGCTGCCCAGAGGAGGCTGGGGGTCAGCGGGCCCGTCCCCAGACACAGCCCCCTGAGAAGGTGGGGAGGGGGGCCCGAGGGGCTGGTGTGCAGGGAGCAGGGTCGGCTCCGGCCCAGGATCAGTGAGACAGAGGACCGTCAGGTGTGCAGAACCCCATCAGGAGGGTTAGTCTCCTGGGGGGGACACTGCCACCCCCCACCCCACACACACCCAGAGCAGGGTTCAGACCCAGTAGGGTTCAAAGATGGGGGGAAAGCCACCTGCCCCAATTCCTACCCCAGCAAGGACCCTAGTTTGTGGGGGCCGGGGCAGGTACCATCTCGGGCCTAGGGTGGAAGTGGGGGTGAGGGAGCTTTGGTGTTGGGGGGCTGGAGGAGCCACAGCAAACGAGCCCAGCTTGAGAAAGCAGACTTTGGTTCATGACCCCAAGCCGGTGGGATGAAGGGACTAAAGCCTCCCTCTCCTGGGCCACCGCAGAGCCCCTCTGGTCCTTGGACCCAGGCCGGCCACCCTGCTCCTCTCAGGATCTGTTCAGCCCCCGGCTCTCCCAGCCCCAGGCTCTTCGCCTCCTCTCCAGGGTGCCCAAGAAAGCTCTGGGCTGCCTTCTCCCCACCAAGTGCTCTAAGGGGTTTGGCATCCCAGGGAGAGACCTCCCACAGTCCGGACCTGACGCCAGGCTCTTCAGGAACATCCCCTTATGGACTCTGAGGACACCGGAGCCCCGTGGCCTGCCAGTATCTAGCCTCTGTTGCTCAAAACTTCACCACTCGGGCAGGTTACTTGACCTCTCGGTGCCTCACTTTCTTCCAGTGTAATGTCGGGAAGATACTAACTAGTACCCACCCCCTAGGGTCGTGAGGATTGAAATCGTGTAATACATAAGAGCTTTAGAAAAGTTCCTCCACCACTGTAAAGCTAATTAATAACAGTATTGTATTGTTAATGCCATTATTCTGTTTTTTTTAAAGATTTTATTTATTGATTAGAGACAGAGAGAGAGCACAAGAGGGGGGTGAGGGGCAGAAGAAGAAGCAGACTCCCCGCTGAGCAGGGAGCCCGACGCGGGGCTCCATCCAGGGACTCCAGGATCATGACCTGAGCCGAAGGCAGATGCTCAACCGACTGAGCCACCCAGGGGCCCTAATGCCATTATTCTTATTAAGAGCTGAAGAGAGGGTGCCTGGGTGGCTCAGTTGGTTAAGCCACTGCCTTCGGCTCAGGTCATGATCCTGGAGTCCCGGGATCGAGTCCCGCATCGGGCTCCCTGCTCGGCAGGGAGTCTGCTTCTCCCTCTGAACCTCCCCCCTCTCATGTGCTCTCTCTCTCTCATTCTCGCTCTCTCAAATAAATAAATAAATAAAATCTTAAAAAAAAAAAAAAAAGAGCTGAAGAGAGTCTTCCAGAGAGAATAGCATCCTGGGTTAACCCAGGAGGAACATTCTCATTCCATTCATGGGGCCTGGAGAGAAGCTGGGTCCAAATTGTTGCTCCCTTGTGATTCTTGGTTGTGGTGGAGGCCACAGGCCTAGTTTAGGCCAGCTGTGTGGCCTAACGCCCACCTTCTTGGAACATGCAGGGGCTAGAAAAAGTCTTGTTACTGCGCTGTCATGTCAAATATATCACCTCACATGTCACATGGACCTTTTCACACCCCACGTTCCTACACTTCCCTCTTTATTAGTCCTACCTGGAAAATACATCTCAAATCTATCTGCTTCCTTTCGCTCCTGCTTTGAAATCTCAGAAAGTGTTGTTTCTTTGTCCTAGAAGCCTCCCTTACCCTCACCCCTCCGTAGGCTTCATTCACCTGGCTTCGGTGAATCGGTGTCCTCTCCTAAGAGGAGACCTCCCTGGCTGCCCACCTGGCGCATCCCTCCCTCAGCCCCGCCTCGATTACTTTCTAACTTGAGTCAGTGTTGAAGGGTTAATAGCACCTACTACAACCTGCAGCTCATTTCCTTGTCTGTTTATCTTTTGTGCATGTGTATGGCTGTGTCCCTCCAGGGTGAGACCCCCAGGGCAGAAAGGACTTCATTTTTCTGTTCAGTGCCATAGTCTGGTACGGTGCTTGCCACACAGTGGGTTTTCAATAGGTTATGGAAAGGAGGTGGGGAGGGTGGGAAGCTCTGTGTACCAGCCTCAGCTTTCCCGGGAGTTACTCTGTGACCTTGGGCAAGCCACACCTGTTCCCAAAGTTACTCGCTTAATGTACTAACAACCTCACTTCCTGTCTCAATGAGGGTTTAAGGGAATCAGACCAAGGTGCTATAAAGGTTAAGAGTTTCTGAAATAGCTACAAAACAGAGTTGCAAGCCTCCAGGTTAAGCCTCAAATCTCAGAATACTCTTTATTTCCTGTTACACCATCTTTTCTTTCTTTTTTTTAAATTTTATTTGACAGAGAGACAGTGAGAGAGGGAACACAAGCAGGGGGAGTGGGAGAGGGAGAAGTGGGCTCCCAAGGAGCAGGGAGCCCGATGTGGGGCTCGATCCCAGGACCCTGGGACCATGACCTGAGCCGAAGGCAGACGCCGAACGACTGAGCCACCCAGGCGCCTCTAGACCATCTCTTCTGAGAGCAGGTAACAGTTAACTGCCCCGGGGGTCCATCCATTCCTCTTTCTCATTCTCCTTTTCTCAGGATCAATCCAGAGCCCGTACCACATCAGGCACACAGCCTGTCGGAAGGGGGTTGACCTCACTTTCAAAGGGCCTCTGTGGCCACAGTTAAGTCCACCTTTCGCTCTCCTCACCTGTGGTCCACCAGTGACACTTGAGGACCCTCGGCAGTGTAGACACACAAATGCTCTACTGTGAAGAGGTGAACTGCAGGGAGCAAAGTTGTAGGATCCCCCCAAACTGCTCACTGAATTGAATCAAAGGATCCACCGAGCAAGGATCACAAGCATGAGAAAATGCTGGGCTTTAGGCAGACAGGCCCCGAGCTGAGATGGGTCCACACCAGGAGCGAGGAACGGCAAACCTTGGCTTCCTCGTCTCACGTCTCTCGGGGGGAGCTCAAAGTGAAGGTTCATCGGATCTCGACAAGGGGTTACGTTAAGCTTCAAAGGATCAGAAATGAAAAGTCCTCATAACAGGTCTTACTTGCAAAAACAATCTAAATAAAAAGCAAAATAAACCGGGACACATAGTTTTGACCCTCTCTTCAGTGTTAAACACCTGTAAGCGGCAGGATGGGTGGAGTCGCCTCTGGGGACTCCCAGCTCTGGCTGGAACCCCGGGCGCCCTGCCCTGGTGTCCCTGCTGGGCTGGGCCCTGTGGCTGCCCCCTCCCCCGCGGCCCCCTGAGCCCGATCTCCCCCCGACCCCCCGCCACGCAACCCAGGGGAGGGCCAGGCCACCGGGGCGGCGGGAGCGGGCGCCCAGGCCCCAAGGAAAGACAGGAAGAGGCTGCGAGGGCCTCGGGGACCGGCGGCGCCGCCGGGAGCCGTGCCCTGACTGCCGAGAGCCGCATGAGCGCAGCGCCCGCGTCACTCACCGCCCCTGGGGACCCGGTCCGTGCTCCCGCCCCGGAAAGGGGCGCACCCCAGCGCCTGGGCCCCCCCGCGGGAGAGCGGCGCCGGGAAGTCTTCTCGAATATTCCTTTGGAGCCTGTAGTTTGGGGACTGAAGGTCAAATGGGGAGTCCCGGGAAGAAGGCCGGGGAGGGCACACCTGGCTGGATAAGGTGTGAAGAGGCAGGATGTTTGTGTGTGTGTCTGCGTGTGTGTGTGTGTGTGTCTGTGTGTGTGTCTGTGTGTGTGTGTGTGTGACTGTGTGTGGGTGTCTGTGTGTGTGTGTGACTGTGTGTGTGTCTCTGTGTGTCTGTGTCTGTGTGTCTGTCTGTGTGTGTGTCTGTGTGTGTCTGTGTGTGTGTGTGTCTCTGTGTGTCTGTGTCTGTGTGTGTGTCTACGTGTGTGTCTGTTTCTGTGTGTGTGTGTGACTGTGTGTGGGTGTCTGTGTGTGTCTGTCTCTGTGTGTGTCTCTGTGTCTGTGTGTCTGTGTGTGTGTGACTGTGTGTGGGTGTCTGTGTGTGTCTGTCTCTGTGTGTGTCTCTGTGTCTGTGTGTGTGTTTCTGTGTGTGTGTGTCTCTGTGTGTGTGCCTGTGTGTGTGTGTGTCTGTGTCAGTGTGTCTGTGTGTGTCTGTGTGTGTGTCTGTTTCTGTGTGTCTGTGTCTATGTGTGTGTGTGTCTGTGTGTCTATGTGTGTGTCGGGGGGCGGCAGTAAGGACACAGCCCAGGACACCAGGCCCCAGAGCATGTTGACCCACAGACGACAACGAAGACTCTGTAGCACTGAGCATGAGCCAGTGCTGGGCCAAACTTCACATGCATTTCCTTCTCGAATCTGCACAAAACCCTAAGAAGGAGAAAGTTGTTTTTTTTTTTTAAGATTTTATGTATTTGAGAGAGAGAGAGAGAGAGCACACACAGGGGGAGGGGTGGGACAGAGAGGCAGAGGAAGAAGCAGGCTGCCCGAGGAGCAGGGAACCTGATGCGGGGCTCCATCCCAGGACCCTGAGACCACAACCTGAGCCGAAGGCAGACGCTTAACGACTGAGCCACGCAGGTGCCCCAGGAGAAAGTATATTTTATTGACATTTGCAGACAGGAAACAGGGACAGAGAGGTTGAGACACTTGCCCAAGGAAGCACAGGTAAAGACCAGCAGAACTGGGCCCCGGGGTGTGTGTTCTTCAGCACTCCACTGCCTCATAACCAACGGGGACTAAACTCCCAGGATATTAATATTTACTAGGATTCAGAGCTGGAGGTTGGTAGTCTTGTGGTTGGCTCAGGGTTCAGGGGTGTCACCCGGGGTTTCCTTACTCCCTTCTGGCACCCTCCACATGTCTGGGTATCTCTCCTCATGGCAAGGGGGCAGCCACAAAATGGTTCCCTCCTCTGAGCCTTTCCCTTCTGGGGGACCCTCACCTTCACCCAGGAGCCCACTCCCAAGCCCCTCCAGGCTGAGCAAGCACCTGGCTGTGTGTTAGGTCAGCCAAGGTTCACCCCAGGGCTGCGTGTTTCTGCAGGCCCCTCCTGAAATGGGGTCCTGTTAGTGAGGACCGGGAGGGAGTGGCTGCTGGCCCAGGCTGGGAAGATTTGTAGGATCCTCTCCATCACTTCAAGTGGAGGACCCTGTGGCACAGGGAAGCTCCCTGTCTTCTTGTCTGGGGTCACACAGAGAGGCAGTAATAGAGCTACCGGCGGAGGAACCCTCAGCCCCCAATTCCTGCACCTCCTCAGGCTGCACCTGGTCTCAGCTCTGGCTGGATCGCCTGCAGAGCCCAGGCTCCCATCATCAGCTCCCCAGACCGACCACGCCACTTCCCTTTGTGCTTAACTTCGGGGACCCTCCAGACCCTCCATGGCTCCCCACTGCCCACCGGATGATGCACAAGCACTTTAGCATCACCTTTGTCTGCCATGCCCTCAACCCCCAAGGTTATGTTTCTCCCAGCCAGGACTGCAGGGCCCCCTCTCTTGGTGCCTTTTATTCAAGTTTTCAAAGAATCAACCTCTTATTGAATCCCCAATTTGTTTCATTAATTTATGCTGTTATCTTCATTAATTTCATTTTATCTTGTCTTTGAGTTAATTCTGTACTTCTTTTCTGACTGCGTTTAGTGCTTGGCTCATAAATTTTCAATCTTTCTTTTTTTTTAATTTTTAAAAGATATTTTATTTATTCAAGTAATCTCTACCCCCAGTGTGGGGCTCAAACTCACAATCCTGAGATCCCAAGGGTCACGTGCTTCACCAACCAAGCCAGCCAGGCACCCTTCTTCTTTTTATTTATTTATTTATTTATTATTTATTTATTTTAAAGATTTTATTTATTCATTTGAGACACAGAGATAGAGAGAGAGCACGAGCAGGGGGAGTGGGAGAGGGAGAAGCAGGCTCCCCGCTGAGCAGGGAGCCCGATGCGGGGCTGGATCCCAGGACCCTGGGATCATGACCTGAGCCAAAGGCAGACGCCTAACGACTGAGCCCCCCAGGCGCCCCCGTTTGCCGATCTTAAGCGTCTGGTAATGTTACACGAATCCTTGAAAACTAATTGTATTATGCAAGAATCAAGTGGTCAAGATTGTGATTCCAGTGGTTTGTACCTTCTCTGCCTTCCCACACGTGTGTGTGCTTAGCTACCCTCCCTGGGACAGGTCTGCTGACACCTCTCACTGCGGTCCTGGGTTATCCACCTCTCCTGCTTTGAGGGTATGCTGTTAGGCGCATACAAGTTTCTGACTGCTGTGTGCTCTTGATGGATTATTTCTGTTAACCTTAAATAAAATCTCTTGATCCTTATTAGTATTTTTGTTTTAAATTCTATTTGCCTGATATTACTGTGGCTACGTTCTCCTTCTTTTCCCTCATCTTTTCATGTCCCACCTCCGTGCTTTAGGAATGTCTGTTGAGGGTGCCTGGGTGGCTCAGTTGGTTAAGCAACTGCCTTTGGCTCAGGTCATGATCCCGGAGTCCCGGGATCGAGGCCCACATCGGGCTCCCTGCTCAGCAGGGGGGTCTGCTTCTCCCTCTGACCCTCTTCCCTCTCGTGCTCTCTATCTCTCATTCTCTCTCTCAAATAAATAAATAAAATCTTTTAAAAAATGATATTGATGGGAACTCCACTCACCATTCCTCTGACAACTAGAGATTCTCTACCCCTCCCACCCCCCAGTGGAGAGAAGCAAAAAACTGTTTTCCAGATCGAGAGCTGCCATAGGCAGCTGGGGGTCTGTGCTGATTTACTCCCCTGGGAAGACTATATTTGGAGCTGGTCTCCTGGAGATGTGTCCGGATCAAATTCAGAAAGATCCCCTCACTTTCCGAGACCTATCCATTTTCTTTTTTTTTTTTTAAGATTTTATTTATTTGACAGAGAGAGGCACAGCAAGAGAGGGAACACAAGCAGGGGGAGTGGGAGAGGGAGAAGCAGGCTTCCCGTGGAGCAGGGAGCCCGATGCCTCGACCCTAGGACCCTGGAATCATGACCTGAGCTGAAGGCAGACGCTTAACGACTGAGCCACCCAGGCGCCCCGAGACCTATCCATTTTCTGCACCAAACAGGGCACACGGAATAATGTAGAACTAGCTAACATTTACTGCATGCTGACAATGAGTTCTCGGCTCAGACACTATAAGCCATATGTCATGAGATGTGACATGACAACCGTCCCCATTTTGTTGGTGTGGAAACTGAGGCACCCAAGGGTTAAGCAAATGTCCTGAAATGCCACAGCAGGCAAGGGGTAGGAGCAGGACCCCAACCAGCACCGAGCTTCCAGAGCAGCCCCAAGAGGGCTCACCACCCCCCGGATTTCAAGGCTTTGAAGGGTTCGCCCAGCTTCCGATCTGCAGTGGAGCTTGGCAGCCAGGGCAGCTGGGGAGGAGCTGGCCTCTCCCTCAGCCTTGTTCTGTCCCACATCCTGAGGGACACGCACACAGGTGGGTGCTCCAGGCTGCAGGCTTGGGCTCTGTCTGCGCGCCTCACCCTCGGCCTCCTCCTTCCACCATGCAGGCATGTGGGCACACTTCAGGGGGGGCCCACCTGGTCACAGACCCAGACAAGAGGACCCCTCCTGCCCTAGAAACGGTCATGGGAATATTAGGTAGACTGTTCCAGGCCACAGGCTGCAGGGTCCACATTTGAGGAGGGCATAGCCCCTGGTCTCACCGGAGGAGGGTCAGAGTCGGGCCCCTAAGGCATGAGGCCGGGGCCCCTTAGGCATTACTGGTCCTTGAAGCCCTCAAAGCCTGAAATCCTGTGTCAGCAGACCAGAATCTTCCAGAAACCCGCTCTCAGGAGTCACAGGACTCCAAGGACTCAGCTGCTTCATCCCCACCTGCCATAAGACACGGGGGTCCAGGGCGCCTGGGTGGCTCAGATGGTTAAGCGTCTGCCTTCGGCTCAGGTCATGATCCCAGGGTCCTGGGATCGAGTCCCGCATCGGGCTCCCTGCTTCTTGGGAGCCTGCTTCTCCCTCTGCTTCTCTCTCTCTCTCTCCCTCTCTCTCTCTCTCCTCCTCTGTCTCTCACGAATAAATAAATAAAATCTTTAAAAAAAAAAAAAGACACGGGGGTCCAAACCACAATATGAATGTCAGTTTCACTATCTTCTGGCCCTTTCTGGACAATCCTACATGCCCCTCATGTTCTTGAGAGTCTGTTGCCAGCCCTCTACTCCTGGTTCTATGTTCTGTAACAAGCTTTGGAAAATTTGAGCAAAAGGAATTTACTGGAAGGCTATTAAGAGCTCATAATTTAGGGGCACCTGGGTGGCTCAGTCAGTTAAGCATCTGCCTTCGGCTCAGGTCATGATCCCAGGGTCCTGGGATTGAGCCACACGTCGGACTCCCTGCTTGGCAGGGAGCCTGCTTCTCCCTCTCCTCCTCGCTCATGCTCTCTGTCACTATCTCTGTCTCTCTCAAATAAATAAATAAATAAATAAAATCTTAAAAAAAAAAAAAACAATAAAGAGCTCCTAATTTAGGGGAAAGCTAGAGACCCAGGCTCAGAAACTGATATGGTCCTGGAGGACCATGAAACATAAAGCCGGGAATGTCTCCTGAAATGGATGCGTCGGATCCCCCAGCGGCAGCGCCTGCGATGGGGATTCTTGTACACATGATTTATGGGGCAGGGAGGGCCCTCGGGGCTGAGTGAAGCTGGACGGGGTAGGGGAAGAAGCCAGGCAAAGATGCGGTGTCAGCTGGATCTAGGCTCAGCCTGATCCCACAGGGAGCTCTGAGTGTGACACCAGAGTTGTCCTACCTTGAGGCAAGGGGGTTGATTTTTGTTATATATCTGGGTATTAGGTGTTGGTCAAGGAGGCTGGTGGGGAGGGGATCTCCCAGGCATTTTCTTGGTGCGGTGGCTCCCATTGGCTGAGGCCAAGTCTTCAGAGACAGGTCAGCTGCCGGCCATATTCACAGCATCTGGGGGCCGATCATCTGCAGGATGATCGCCTTCGGCTTTGTCCCTCTGCTTGGGTTCACATTCTAGGGAGGGGTGTCTATTTGGCATAGCTCGCCTCATATGCCCATCCCTTAGGCGTCTGAATAAAGCTCCCTCGGCCTGTATCCGATGGAGAAAGAAACCGAAGCTTGAAAGAAGACCAGGGTGAAAGGCCAACGGATGCTGTAGAGCAAATCCACCACCAAAAATCCACTGAGGTATTTTTCTGAAATCAGAACCGGAGTCCCATCTTTTCTGCCCCCACCACTACGCTCAGCACAACTGACCTCCTCCTCCTCCAGGTTGACGTGTATGCCGAGAATGCTTGATTCACGTGTTTCCCTGGCTCTCCACCCCTCTAGACAGTGTCCTTCTCTTCAGGGGGTCCCCGGACGCTGCGGTGGGTCTCGAGTAAATGCCGGAGTTAGTGGCCAGCCCAGGGAGTGTCACGTTCCTCTCTCTGCGCCGCCTGCCCACAGAGGCGGGTCAGAACGTGCGGTGTTAGGAGAGGGACATCTTTAGGCCTTCCCCTCCCCCTCTGTGCTGAGGACGACTCTAGCTTTGCCTTCCTGGTTTCCCCCCAACACACACCCCCACCCCAGCTCTCCCCGTAGCAGCTGTCTAGGATCTTGTCATTGTTCCAGTTACTACCACTGTATACCAAACCTCTCCAAAAGGCAGTGACACAGAACCACCATCATCTTATGATCCTAGGTTCCGCAGGTCAGGAGTCCAAACAAGGCACAGCAAGTACAGCTCTTCTCTGCTCCACAGTGACCGGGGCCTCTGCTGGAAAGTGTGAACGGCTAGGGGCTGGAATCATCTGGAGACTTCTCCACTCACATGCCTCGGCACCTGGACAGGGATGACCCACAGGCTGGGCTCTCTGTGTGGCTTTTCACAGCTTGGTGGCCTCGGGATAGTTGGACTTCTTGAATGTTCCAGCTTCCAGAGTGCTTGAGGAGTGTTCTAGCAAACAAGGGCTTTAAGAGTGTCCCAGCAAATGAGGCAGAAGTGATGTGGCATTTTATGACAGCCTCCGAAATCACATAGGGTCACTGCTGCTACACCCCATTGGTCAGAGCAGCCGCAAGCCCATCCAGAGTTAAGAGAAGGCAGATGCTTAACCATCTGAGCCACCCGGGCGCCCCGGCAACTGGTTATTTAAAAGAGTCACAGTTGGGGGCGCCTGGCTGGCTCTTTTGGAAAAGCATGCGACTCTTTATCTTGGAGTTGTGAGTTCAAGCCCCACGCTGGCGGTAGAGATCACTTAAACATAAATAAACTTTTAAAAAATAAAATAGTCACAGTGGCATGAAGTCAGGAGGAAAGGACGAAGACTCAGGTTTGAGATCGATTTTTCCAAGGAGTCTGGGAAAGGGAGGTGATGGATCAGCATGCTGAGAAGGGGCGTGGGAGGAAGGTGAACGGGAGGTGGACGGAGGAAGAGGGATTTTAGGAGGTGTTGTTGAGTAACAGCCCTGTGTGAGATGGCATTTGGGTTGCTGAATCTGTTTCTTTTGCCCCAGACCGGCTGGCTCTGAGACTGAACTGCAGTGATCACTGCTTTGCAGACCAAGCTGGGCCAGATCTAGCCAGCCGCACCCAGCCTGCCCCCAGAAACTTTCAGGGTGGAGGCGCCTACTGTCATTTCCGTCGCCTCATTACCTAGGGTCAATGGGCAAGGCCATCTCATGCATAAACGCGTGCCCCAGCATCTCATTTCCCCGGGTGTTCATGCTCCCCTGCCCCTCCTCATTCCCAGGGGCCAGATCCCACCAAGCCTGATCTCATCCTTCGGGTGGGAGGGGGAGGAAGGCAGGAGAGAGGGGTTCTCTCTAGAGGATCCTGGTTCCTGAGACAGGCTAATTACAGGCTTCCTAATTAATGAGCCATGGGGTTGCATTTCATCAGCTGAGTCACGATTAATGTTTGGGCCCTGGACCCAAGGGGAGGGTATCGGGAACCATGGGAGGGGAGGCCAGCCTGTCTCTGCCTCCCTCAACCGTGATTCTCTACCCACCTCTCCTTTCTTTCTTTCTTTCTTTCTTTCTTTTTTTTTTTAAAAGATTTTAAGAAATCTCTACACCCAACATGGGGCTCGAACCCACAACCCCAAGATCAAGAGTCGGATGCTCCCCTGACTGAGCCACCCAAGTGTCCCTACCCACTATCTTTTCAAACCCAGTTCTCTCCACTGGTTTAGAGGCTATCAGACTGCCCACCTTCCTCCCTACTCCTGCCTCTGCTTCCCAACAACCTTCCTGGGACGGACACCCGTCTGTCCATCCTTTTTTTTTAAGAGTTTATTTATTTATTTGACAGAGAGAGACAGCGAGAGAGGGAACACAAGCAGGGGGAGTGGGAGAGGGAGAAGCAGGCTTCCCGCCGAGCAGGGAGCCCGATGCGGGGCTCGATCCCAGGACCCTGGGATCATGACCTGAGCCGAAGGCAGACGCTTAACTCCTGAGCCACCCAGGCGCCCCCAGTCTGTCCATCCTTCATGCCTTCCCGCCCCACCAGGACCACACAGGGCTCATTGGGTTACTGTTTCCCTCATCTAGTTTCTCTTTCAAACAGCATCTCCCTCAGCCACACACATCCCACATCTCGGGGTGCGGTCTGCAGGGTGGCAAGCCCAGCACAGTTGGGGGGGGCAGGCCAGTCCCCGCCGCAGCCTGCCACAGACCATTCCAGGGCCGCTCTGCACCTGCTCCTTCCCTGTCTGGCTCCTTGCTCCTTCCTACACCCTCCTCCTTCAGCAGCCGCACAGGGTGGGTACTTTTCCATTCATATCTCAAGCCGATTTCCCCACTTACATGAAGTGAACTGTGCTGAGTCTTTGTTCGGCAGAACAGCTTTTATTTTTGTGCCTAGATGTGTAATATTTTTTAACGTTCGAAAGCTGTGCTGTAGCATTCAGGCCACTCCTATAGAGGGGACTTGAGTCTGCTCTTTGTTTTTGTTTTTTTTTAAGATTTTATTTATTTATTTATTTGACAGAGAGAGACACAGCGAGAGAGGGAACACAAGCAGGGGGAGTGGGAGAGGGAGAAGCAGGCCTCCCGCTGAGCAGGGAGACCGATGCGGGGAGCCTGATGCGGGGCTCGATCTCAGGACCCTGAGATCATGACCTGAGCTGAAGGCAGACGCTTAACGACTGAGCCACCCAGGCGCCCCATTGAGTCTGCTCTTTGGCAGCCTCTGCCACCAGTAAAGCATCCCAGGGGTTAAGAGTGGCCTTGGAGTCAGTCAGCTGAGCTCTTCATGGACCTGAGCCTCAGTTTCCTCCTTTAGGAGTTAAGGATTGGGGGGCAGGGGCTGGCTGGCTCAGTCTTTAGAGCATGCGACCCTAGTTCTCGGGGTCGTGAGTTCAAGCCCCATGTTGTCTGGAAAGCTAAGTTAAAAAAAGAGACACAAGGATTAAACGAGGTCATACAAACAAAGCACTCAGCAGGATGCCCCCCGCGCCCCCCCCCGAGTGTACTCAATATGTAGAAACTTTATTAAAAAACTTTTGAATGCAAAGTTTGTGTTTTTTCTTAAACACACATGGGTGGCCTTCAGAGTCTCCATAACCTCCTTGATGATAATATATGCCCAATCACACGTGGGTGTAAACCACTTGTTCCTGGGTCCTCCGCAAGGGGGCGACACGGCTCCTCAGGCCCCGCGGGGGTACCTGGGTCCGCTGCTCAGGTTGCTTGCCGCTTCCGGTGGCGCCAGAGTTGTTCTCCGAGTTTTGCCAGAGAATCTTTGGGCTACAATCCTGGGAGCGGGATGGCTGGGTCAGAGGGTCCATGTACATGTGACTTTGCTAGAAACTGTTACGTCGCCCTCCGCAGAGCTCGCGTTGCCACCCGCGGTGCATGGCAGCACCTGTTAGCCCACAGCCCCAGCAGTGGAGTGCGGCCCCACTTTGAGATGCGTGCCCATCTGCTAAACAAGAGATAGTGTTTCAGGGTTGCTTTTATTTTATCATATTGTGAGCAAGGTTGAGCATCTTCTGACATGTTTAAGAGGCTGTGTGCACTTCTTTATGAATCTTTATTTTTAGAAGCTATAGGAACCATTGTAATACACCTTACAAATATACTTTTCCCAGGTTGTAATTTACTTTTTACCTTGCTAATGGTAGCTTGCTATTCTTTGTACAAGGTTTTTTTTTTTAATTTCAATGTAGTCAGATTTGTCAATCTTCTCCCTCACTGTATCTGGATTTTGAATGAGGAACATTTTCCTCACTCCCAGGTTCCCAGTCATCCCATTTTCCACTTTCTTCTAGTTCTTGGATGGTTTCCTTCTTCCAGCAGCCCCAGTACCACTTCGTGAAACATCCATCTTTCCCTGTTGGTCGGCTGGATTTTTAACTGTTTCATTGGTCTGTGTATTCAAGGGTTAGCTCTCCCCATGCAACCCAAACTGTTCTTCATTTCCAGGGTTTTCCTGGTTATTCTGGCTTGTTTTTCCAAATGATTTTGATAATAAGAATAGTGTCTAAGACAAGGGCAAATGTCCATGAAAAAACTGGTAAGGTAAAGAGCAGTCAACAGAACCACACAGCATATATACGTATTTTTTTTCCCCTTATAGAAAGATATTGTAAGGGGGAAAAAACCCAACCCACAATGTTTGTGTGGTCGCGTCTCAATAATGTGGTTGCAGGTAGCATCATCTTGCTATTGGCACAAACCTTGGTGGAGAAAACGTGCCAAAGGCCACCAGGCTGCCTCTTCTTCCTTCATCCTCCCTTCATCCCCGAGCCACTCTCAAGATTCGTCACCCCTCTGATCTGTGGCATTTCTTTGTAAGAGAGGGAGTGCGTTCCCGCGGGGTGGAGCCTGGGCTATGGCCTCTGCCACAGGTAGCTGGACAGAGCATCTTTGGCTGATTCCCAGTCCAGCCAGCCCCTTTCGGCCTAGAACTGGAAGGAAGGATCTGCGGGAGCCAGTGGGCAGGGGCCGGGTAGGCCAGTGCAGGCTGTGGAGGGGCTGGGGGGGGGAGGGGGCGGGGAGGGCCCTGCGAGGGTGGCGGGGGACAGCCCTGAGGCGCCCCGCCCCGCCCAGAGCCCTCACAATGGCAGCTGGCCCAGTATCACAACCCCACAGGTGGGAGGCAAGCAGCCAAGCAGCGGCCTAGAAGCCCGGCGGGGCCGCAGCTTCCTCCAGGGGCAGGTCGCTTTGTCTGCAGACCTACTTACAGCAACCCCCGAGGCAGAGGGCTGGTTTCCTGGGGGATGGAAAAGCTCCTGGCGGCGGAGTGGCCTCGGGCTGAAGATGCACGGGAGGCGGCAGTGCGGCCCAGGGCTCGGGGCCCTAGGTGCTGTGGGGCGCTGCCGCCAGGCTGCCAGGACATGGAGTACTACTCTGTGAGCACCGAGCAGATGCTCATCTTCTTCCTCGCCGTCTGGTTCTTCTACTTCTTCTACCTTCAGGACTTCTGAGCCGCCCTCCCTCCCGCTGTCCCCGGGGCTGGCGGGGCCCCAGCCTGGAGCGAACGACCCGAATCGGGCCACAGAGCGGCCAAGGACTGAAGACTTCCTTAGCCCCTCAGGAAGAATGGCCAGGACGCCAGGTCGCCCTGCTCCTCACGGATGGAGATTTGGGGCCCAGGCCCCCGCTCTCAGAGGGCCCAGGGCTGCGCGCCCCACACAGCCTTGGTGTCTCGAGTACATGACAGAGGAAAGGGGAAGACGTGTGCCCCCGCGGGACCTGTGGCCGGGCGAGGGGGCAGCGGGCCACATCGAGGCTTTGCGCTCCTGAGTCTTCTCAGAGTCAGTGGGGCCCAGCTCCGTGCTCACTGGTCAGCTGCTCTGTGCCTGGCCTGGGGATGCTGCTGAGAAGTAAACTGCCCTCTGAGCCTCGTTGGTGGCAAGAGAACGGTTATTCCCATTTTCTAAGGGAGAGAATCAGCCCGGCCATGCTTAGCGTTCTGGCAAGGGTGGTGAAAGACCACATCCTTTTGGGGGACTCTCTAGACTAAGGTAAAGGGGCGCCTGGCTGGCTCAGTCAGTAGAGCATGTGACTCTTGATCTTGGGGTCGTTGAGTTCAAGCCCCATGTTGGGTATAGAGCTTAAAAAAAAAAAGAAGAGTAAGATCAAAACGGATGCATGTCCAAGGACATGGGTGTGGCTCCACCTGGGCACAGGACAGGAACTGTCCTCCCCAGGGGCTCCCAAGCCTGGTTTCCCACCAGGGCCAATCGGGGAGCAGGAGCCAGTTTGAAATGCAGATCACGAGGCCCCTCCATAGGGGGGGAGACAGCTCTGCCCTTATCTGGGGGTGCCTCATGCAGACCCCACACTGGAAGCAGCTGCCTCTGGCTCCCTGGGGTGGGGCGGACAGGGGGCCCCCAAACAGCAGGCACCCCCAGATGGCAGGGCTCCTGAGTAGTGGACCTGCCTGGGAGGGCTGAGGGGGCTGCTACCCTGAGGCCATCACAGGCTGAGGAATGGAATCTCCCCACCCCCAGCGCCGCTTCTGCCACAAATGTGGGGCTTTTCTTACAATACATTGAGGCAAGGAGGGTAAGGCAGGAATCTGGAAAGGCCCAGACCTTTAAAGCCAAAGAGCACCCAGGGGCCTCACTGGCTAAGAGGAAAGCCCACCAGTACAGACCCTGAAGTCTCAGGCAAGGCTGCCGCCTGAGGCAGGGGGAGGAATTTCCTTTGGGGACACACAAACCCCCTAGGAATCTCTAGCCCCACCCCCAGATCTCTAAATTCCTGGGTTTGGACTAGAGTCCAAGAATCAGAGCTTTTAGTAAGCTTTTGTAATAAGCTCCGCTCCTCCCTGCCAGCGCCTCATTCCCTGCCCCCTACCCCCCCGCCCCGGGGCAGAGGAGGCAGCGGGCCTGTGGGAGGGGAGGAGAGCAGGCGGCTGGGATTTCGGGGCCCACAGTGCCTGCCTGAAACCTGCACTGCCAGGCCCTCCTTCCCGCAGACTCACAGGGACTCACGGGGAGCAGGGAAGGGTCCGGCACACTTTCTCACGGACATTGTTCCAGCAACTAGAATCTTCCATGCAGTAAACAGTTGTAGGAGCACAGAGTTTCCCCTGGGACGCCACAAAACTAAATTTTGAGTGAAAAGAATGCAGCCGAGTTGTTTAAGTACTTCTGCCAGGGGCCCCGTGCAGCAAAGCTCGGTGGGCCTCAGAGGGCAGTGCGGCCAGCAGCTCGGTGGGTGCCGGGCCTCCCCACTGGCGCCCACACCCACGTGCAAACCCTCGCACGTCAGATGCATCCCGAAATGTGACTTCTCGTCTGTCAGGCCACTGACCTGAATTGCAGCCTGATGGGGTTGCCGGGCTGGCTCGAGGCTGCCCTGTGACAGCCCCACTTGGTGTGGGTGCCAGTGGGGGACAGACATATGACGACAGACAGGCACTTTGTCAGGAGGAAGCCCACAGCGGACAGACGTCAACCATCACTTTATTAAGGCTCGGAGTGGTCTGCCAGTTGGGGGCTGAGTCATTCACTCCAGACCCCCACCACGGAGCACTCCCGGCTCCCGGGTGACACCGAAGGCGGAAGCTGTCTTCGAGATTCCGAGCCACAGTCTGTTGTGCTGCACTCACGTCTACCCTGCGGGGCTGGGATGTGTGCACGGACCACGTGGGGGGCCCCCCAGCAGGGTGGGGCCGGCTCTCACAGGCCCTGGGCTCTGGCAGGGGAAGGGGGTGGGGTGGCAGGGAGGCACAGGAGGGCAGGGATAGTCCCCCATCCCTCCCAGCCCAAACTATGGCTTTGTTATCCTATTGCCACTTGAGCAGGAGTGGGGTGCCCCCTCCCACCCCATACTCTGGCCCATGTGCTACACTGTGGAAGGAAACAAAGGGGAAAGCCCCTGGGGAAGAAAGGGCCCCTGTGTGCTTGGGGCCCTGGCCAGACCTCAGGGGATCCTGACCCCCACTCTCTCAGCGACTCCCCTCGACGGGTCTTCTTGGGCCGAGGCTGCTCACTCAGAAGTGGACCCGCAGCACGTCCTGGCTGGCAAACGGCCGCCGGCAGGTGGCACAGGCCACGGGCAGGGAGCGCTGCTTCTCGCCCAGGCACGGCCGGCACAGGAGGTGGCCGCAGGGAAGCTGGTACACCGGCTCCTTTTTGAAGTAGGGAGAAAACACTCTTTTGCAGGAGGCGCACTCGGGGCCCGGGACGCTCCCAGGCTGCTCTGGTAAATTAGGGAGGAAAATAAGCCAAGGTTAGGGAAAGCGGCCCCCTCGCTCAGGCCCCGTCCCAATGGCCGGGCAGATGCCTGGAGCAGGACAAGAAGCTTCCCCACCCTCCACCCCCGTGGCAGCATGGCTGTATCCCTCCCGAGGCCACTTCTGGCTGATCCGGGAGGACAGGGTGTTGGGGAGCCTGGGAACCTGGGAGGCTTCCCCTCAATGATTAAATCTTGGTGCTCCAATGAGTGCTCAAGAAAAGTTGGCTTCTGAGGGCAGGCAGGCCACACCGAGCCCTCCCTCCTGGTCTCCGAGCAGGACTTACTTTCCACTGGGACAGGCTGCCAAGGTCAGAGTGGGGCACAAGCGCATCCTGACAACAAAACTACAAGGCGAGATGCCACAAGACAAGGAAAAAGCAGAGAGGGGTCAGGTGCAGCAGGGGCCGGGCAGGTCAGCGGAGGAAGGAGGGTACCAGAGAGGCAGGGCTGAGGTCTGTCTGCAGCAGACCTGCCCGCTGAGCCCGGCACCTGCTTCTCTTCAGCCCAGCAGCCCCCTCCTGACCTGCCGACCCCCTTTCCGTGCTGCAGGCTCTCTTTCCCTGCTTCCTGCAGGGCCTCCCCGAATGGGGGCCACACAGGCTGAGTCCTGCCACCCCCTCCCTGAACTGCACCCGCTGCGCTTCCTTTTCTTGTGGCCCTGGCCTTGGGACGCTGCTCTTTCTTCCCCATTCCACACCCCTCCGGAGAGGGTCAGGGTGGCCTCTTGGGGGAAGAAAAGGGACCAGCCATGCAGAAAGAAAGGGAGAGCAAGTACAAAGAATGGCTGGTCTAGAACCAAACCAAACCAAACCAAACCGAGAAAATGGCCGGTCCATGAAAGAAAGGACCCAGAGGTGTGACGTATGAGACTGGCTTCGGGCGAGACTGCAAAGGGGGGCCGGGGGCGGGCTGGGGCATGCAGGCCTTCACAGGCAGCGGGAGTTTAGATGGTATTCAAAGCTCAACCGGATGCCCTGAGAGGCGTCTAAGAAGTGCAGAGCCACGAGCTGGTTGAGAGCAAAAGAAGACGCCTCTGGCTCCCGTGAGCGACGGGCAAGGGTGGCTGCCAGGGAGCTGCAGGGCTGCTGAAGGAGACGGGGGCTACGGCACAGGAGCTGGGGCCGGGGGGCAGCAGAGAACGGGGCTCTGAGGCATGAATACCGACAGGTATTGAGGAGTACCGACAGAACCTGGGGATGAATGGATATCAGGAATGTTGAAGGAAACCAAGGATGATGTCCACGTTATAGGCCTGACCAAAGGGTAGAAGATGCTGCTCTTTATCAGCAGTGGGGTTACGGGAGCGGGGGGGATCCTCCAGAGGGTGTTTGCAGTTCTGAGTTAGAATTTCACTCAAGAAATATCCATGAGTTTCCCATGTGGAGGTGCCAGGCAGCTGTCAGGGAGGTTGGGGTCTGAGCTCCAAGGAGAGGAAGGAGCTACAGGTGAGCATAGGTAGTCACCGGCCGGTGGGCTCTTGCTGGGAGGACAGAGAAGAGGGTCCAGGACCAGAGTCTGGAAGAGATGGAAGAGTCAGCAATGGAAACTATAAAGGGATGGTGAAAACAGGGAGAAGAGTGTGCCATCCAGAAGGCCAAGAGAGAAGGTGTTTTGGGAAGGTGGTGCTAAGAAGCCGCATCAGCCACTGCTGAGAGGATGAGTGACCACTGGGTTTGGAGTCCATGGAAACCACCGGTGACCTGGACAAGAAGGTTCTGGGGGCTGGCCAGGGTGGAAACATAATCAGAGAGACAGGGGGGTGGGTATGAGAAGCGGAAGAGCTAAGATGGCTTGGGATCCAGACAAGAGCTCAGCCCAGGTCTGGAGGGGCAGCAGGAATCGAGTGTCCGCCTTATCATGAGCTCCTTCAGGCTTCATCTTGTAAAACCTGTCCCAGCATTCCAGCAGGTTCTCTCACTTTGTAGCCTAGTTGATTCTATCATCTAATGTGGTCCCAGATTCAGGGTAGGCAAAAACTGGCTCAGTAAGCTGCCCCAGTTCTTTGCTGAAACACCAGGGACAATGTTGACAGGAAGGCATGAAGAGGACAACGCCAGACTCCCTCCACAGTTCCATAAAATAAACCACACACAGGTCGGATGGGAGACGGACTAGATATGAAAACTAAACAAAGGAGAAACAAACAAAAGTCCTTAGGACAGAACAATTAATATTAGATCTCACCGAAACACCACAGAGCTGCCAAGCCCTAAGCCCACAGAATTACTAAGACTTAACTAAAGAAAGCCTTTCTTGTGAAGAGTTACACTTCACAGGAGCTCCTCAACTGCCCCCGGAAAAGGAAAGAGACTGGGGTCTCCCCGAGGCCCGAGCGCCAGGGCTGAGGAAGCCGGGCATGGGGGTCGGCAGAGCCCCGGAGGCAAAACCCAGCCTCCTGTTCCAGGGCTCCCAGGAGACAGATGGGGCCCTGGTTACCCGAGCTGGCGCCTGGCCTCCAGGAGGTGCTGCTTTCTCTCGCGCCCAGCTGCTGGAGCTGCCCCCTGGCCAGCCGAGCTGTGAAGGAGGGCATGGAGCCAAGGGTCGACGTCAAGGCAACTTCCAAGCTTTGTGACAGCTTCTGCTCATGGGACACCGGACCTGACAAGAGATGCACAGACCACAATATCCAGAGAGAGGTTCAGTAAAAGAGAAGAGCAAGCCGTAAGTCCTTGGAGGACTACTCGAACAGCACTTCCAGCTTCGAATGGACACAAATGTAAAGAACCTCCTCCGTAATGTCCACTCGTGAATTGTGATGACAGAATATTAGCAGTTAAAGCCCTGGGGACCCATCCCACCCAGCTTCCAGGGTTCCTGGGCTCCGCTCCAGCTTTCCTCCTCTTGGACAAACTGCTGGGCAGGCCCGGGCCACCTGGTGGCTCCCCTGCGGAACTGCACCCTACTTTCTGCAGGTCTTGCAGGCCAAGGAAATGACTGGGTGAAGGCCCAGCTTTGTGCCCCTGCTCCCTGTCCACTCCCTCACCAGCAGCCTTTCCTCGTCTCCTCTCTTCCGGGGCCCCTGCCACTCCGCAGGGCCACTGGCCTGCACCTCTGGGCACTTGTGTCCTCTCCCTCCTGCTGAGTAAAGCAAAGTGGTCATTATCAAGTGGAATAACAAAGACCTCACTCTGCCCACTCCATGATCTAAGGGACCTTCTCGGTGTGGTCCACAGAAAGCCAAGCAGTGGGCTGAGGGTGAAGGCAAAGGGGGAGGGGGACAGCTGTCCACGAAAGAACCCAGAGACCTGCCTGGTAGCAGGGTTCACAAAACTGCCCTAAAGCAGAGAGTAGAACGCTTTGTCTACAGTTTGTAGGACTTGCCTGGGACCTTGAAGCACAGGTCAGCACGGTCCTATGTCATCCACAAATCTGTCAAGGCCAACACTACTGGAGACCTCAGAGACCTCAGGGTCTGAGGACCTTTCCTTGTCTCACCCCACTGCACCTCGAATGCTTCCAGGAGTTTCTGAGGGTCATGTTAACTAAAACTTATACTCAAAACCAGATGTAACCTTTAAGCACACTATTTGCCTATGGTTTTTACAGTAAGAGAGGAAATTAGAAGAATGATAAAATCTAAACAGACCAATTTTCATAAGAAAAAAGTGTCAAAGAGCTATCTCCAAAACACCCGGCACAAACCGTCATGGGCAAATTCTACCAAATATGTAAAAGAGTAAATGATCTTAATATTATTATATTGTTCTAGTTTATGTGCTGCCAAAGTGAGCACTCTATTATACTGTTCTAAAGTTTAGTAAAGGAAAATTTCTTAATTCTTCTTATGGAGCAAATAAATCTTTGATAACAAAACATGACCAAAGATGGCATGTGCCCATGCATACATACACACGACAGTCCAAATTATTTATCCAAAATAAAACACTAGCAAACAGAACCAAGCCAAACATTAAAAGAAGCATGACCAAAGGGAGTTTCTTCCAGGAATGTAGTACTGGCTATTCAATATTAAGAAGCCTATTAATGTATTTTTTCATATTAAAAGATCTCAGGATGAAAAATTGTAGCATCATCTCCATTGACATTGAAAAGGCATTAGACAAAATTCAACCACCAATCTTAGACAAAAACAAACAAATAAAAAAAACCACCACTGAACGAAATAAGAATCAATGGTGTGGGAGAGCATCTGAAATGGTTCCCAATGAGACCCACCTCCAGATACTCCTGCCTTGGGTACCCGGGTACCCCCACCCCTTGAGTGTGGGCTGGGCTCAGCGACTTGCTTCTAACAGGATATAGCAAACATGATAGGATGTCACCACCACGACTGGGTTAAACAAGACTGTGACTTCCATCTGGTTTGCAGACACTGTGACCGTGGCTGTGGAAGACTGTGAAGCAGATGGCAGAGCCAAACCACGCCTGGATTCCTGACCAGAGAAGCTATGAGATCATGCATGTGTAGTGCTTTACACCAGTAAATGTGAGGATAATTTAAGGTGGCAAGGCATAAAGCACAGGGCAACAGTGCCAAGTGTCACCTGGGAAGCGTAGGGATGACCACGGACATGGACGTAGGACGTGGAGTACCTGTTGAGCAGTCCATGTGCGTCAGCCCCAGCTCACTGGCAGCTTTCATTTTCTTAGCGGGGTGCTCTGAGGTAGTGGGTGAGACCAGAAGGCTTGTGGTAGAGAAACAGGAAGCACTGATACCGAGGCTACCGTCTGGGGCGTGTTCAGCGTGCTCCATCTTCCTTTTCCGAGAGGGCAAAGCAATGGAAGAGGGGGTCACTGCCAACGCAGTCTGTGCTCTCCCGAGCAGATGGCAGCCAGGAATGGAGTGCTGGAGCAGGAAATGGTCAATCCGGGCCTTCAGGGAGGGGTGAGGCAGGGGCTGGGAGTGCGGAGTAAAGGCCACCCCCGTGAAAGGGTCGCTGGGCACTCGGCCCCACGCAGCTTCGCTGCGGTTACACTTCTCCAGTGTGCTCTGGTCGATGACCTTGCCCGAGGGCAGCAGCATGGGGCAAGGCATGATCTCCAGGGTGATGGGATCCAGGAACTCCTCAGGCACATCCCGAATTACCTCGGCTAGCTCCCGCAGGCTGGAGGGGGCCTGCTGGCCCTCAGACAGGCCTGCAGGATCGCAGTCACTCTCCATGGGCAAGGCGGGAGCCTGCAGAGCCAAGTCCTGAGGGAGGCTCTCGGAGGCAAGCAGCAGGACACTGTCTATCACCTCCTGAGAGCAGGTTTTAGCTGGCTGACCCCACACTTCCAACCGTTTGATGCAAGGGATACCGCTGCCTGTCACATGGGTGATACAGATCTTGAGATGGGCCACGTGGCTAAGACAAAGAGCCCCTTTATTCCAGAGCTCCTGTGCCACAACAGCGGGAGAGGGGAGTGTGGCTTCCATTGGACCAAAAGGTGGCCTGGCCTTGAAGCCCCTGTGACTAAACACCACTTGGCTCTGGTTTTTCAGTAAGACTTTGCCTACCAAGGTGAATGCCTCCTTGTCCGGGATGGATGGCTCGGCTGCGCCCGGGGTCCGGCACTCGGGGGCATTCCAAGATGCTCTGCTGGATGAGGCGGACGTGTACATTTCCAGGCCTGTGACATTCTGGCCTCCCCCAGCTGTGAGGTCTATGTTAATCCTACAGATTTCCACACTGAAGGGAAAGGAAACTGTCACATAGACTGGTGGCTTAATGAAATACTCTGTCCTAAAACCATGACTTCTCTTTGTGAGGTCTTCAGAGATGAGATTTTCTACTTCATAACCATCAGCTGATATCTAAAGTTAATGACAAATACGAGACGCATTCATTTGATGAGATCCAAATGAAGACAACCAGTTTTCAAGAACTTGCCACTTCTAAGAAAATTATTTAAAGAAAGTATTAAGTTCCTCATTTAAAATGCTCCCTATCACACCGAATTCTCCTGGGTTTTTTTGGGGCGGGGGGAGGCACTCAAGTTCAGCTCAAAGGCCGAGGGCAACTTGTTCCTACGTACTGCCTATTCTTAAAAAATACGAACAAGGGGCGCCTGGGTGGCTCAGTCAGTTAAGCGGCTCCCTTCGACTCAGGTCATGATCCCAGGGTCCTGGGATCGAGCCCCGCATCGGGCTCCGTGCTCAGCGGGAGGCCTGCTTCTCCCTCTCCCACTCCCCCTACTTGTGTTCCCTCTCTGGCTGTGTCTCTCACTGCCAAATAAATAAGTAAAATCTTAAAAAAAAAAAAATACGAACAGAACTCTGCTCAACCCAACCAAAAATTCCTTCAAAATAATGTCTCTGAGAAAAAAAGAGCTGATATACCAATGTTTTTTTTGTTTTTTTTTTTATTTCAGAGGATGAAACCAGAGAGATTTAGGGGAAAACAAAGATGTTCACTAAAGTTCTTAATTTTGTATTTGGACTTTACCAATTGGTTTCCCTAGCAAGGCACAATGAACAATCTTGTAAATCTATGATTGTTGGAACTTGGTTAAAAAAAGGTGTGTTCAGAAACAAGGACCATAAGACTACGGGAAATCTAGAACAGTGAATATGCTATGGGGTGGGAATGTGAGTAACTTCTTCCCCTCTTAAATTTCCAGTATTTGTTATAACTGGTAGAGATCTTTTTTTTTTTAAGAGAATTTTTCCTTTTACGAAGAAAAGTCATTATCACACTAATATAGGCCTTTCGTAAAAGCAAAGTGGCCTAAGGTGAACTTTCGGAAGGCAGGGGATAATCTTCATTTTACACTATTTCAGCTTATGAAAGGTTTCATAGGAATGTTCTTTTCAGATGGCAGGGGGAAATTGTGTCTCCGTTGGCAGAAATCAGTTTCACAGTCTGGGAACCTGAAATAGTACGCTGTGTGCAGAAGGTCCAAATCAGGGGAGGGTTCAGATCTCCCCTTGCAGTTTCCTTACTCCTTGCTCCGGGCTGTGGAAAGATAACCTCCTTTGCACAAAAGGGGAAGCAGCTTAATTCAAATAATAAAGAAGGAATCCAAATAACAAATACAAGCCATCATCTCTAGCACGGGAAGTAAGCGGGAAGAACGGCAGGGGAGAGACAGTATCTCTACCTTCACTAGGACTTTGAGCGGAATTAAATTTTATCATCAGAGGGAAGAGCACAATGAATACGACCCTCCAGAAAATGAGCTACAGCTCACCTTCTAACAGTGGTGTATGATTCTAGCCGTGGGGCCTGACCATGCTTACCTAAGTGTCACCTGGTGGGATCTAAAACAGAGAAGGTGAAAGCACATTACACCTCCACATACACAAGGCAGGTATGGGGAAAAACATGAAAAGTAGCCATCGTATATTTATGTGCATATACTTGTTTTGCTTACCTTGTTGCAATAAATTCTTGGTCTGAACTGTGGGAGGCAAAGATTGATGACCATCTTTGTGGCTGAAAGGGTAGCTTCCAAGCATCAGAAATAGCCTTCAATAAAAAACAAAACTTGGTATTAGACAAGTTAAAGTTCAATTCTAAACTTTTAGGAGTTGATTCCTAAGGGAAGAGAATCAAACAGGGTAATAAAGACTTCCACGCACATGAGAATGGTCTCATCGTATCATACATGTAATGCTAGGGAAGAATGAGTCACCGAAAAATTGCAGAGTTTTTTTTTTAAGTTTTATTTAAGTAATCTCTACCCCAACGTGGGGCTCAAACTCACAACCCTGAAATCAAGAGTCTCACGTTCCACCGACTGAGCCAGCCAGGCGCCCTGATAGAGGGGCTTTCTCTTGCACACTGAGCAGCTTGGCCAAGACTGCTGGTTCTCTGGCTGACAGATGGACCCATTGGAGGCAAGGGCCTGTCAGCTCTGCAAGGGGCTCCCCAAGGGAAAGAGAGAGTCAAAAGTGGCAGAGCATAGAGAATAGAACTACGCAGCCAGAGGGTTCCAAACGGAACAGGTCACAGAAAATAATCACAGTGCTAGGCATCTTTGTCATTTAACACCTGTCAATGCAATTGCATTTTCTTATTAAGACAAAAAATTAGAAGAGTACAAAACACCATCATTGAGAAACAGAAAATCTTAGACTTGGAAAGCACCATAGAAGGACAAATTTAATGACGAATGTCCAGGCTGGGGGAAATGGGTGAAGCTGGTCACAAGGTACTAACGTGTAGTTATAAGCTCTGAGGAGGAAACGCACAGCACGGTGACTATAGTTACCACTGTATCGTATATTTGAAAGTTGCTGAGAGTAGACCTGAAAAGTTCTCATCACAAGGAAAAAAGCTGGAACTGTGTGAGATAATGGATGTTAACTAAACTGACTATGGTAAGCATTTTGTATTATATACAAATATTGAAATCATTATGTGGTACATCTTAAACTTATTCAATGTGATATGTCAATGAATAGCTCAATAAAACTGGAAGAAAAACAAAGATCAATGTCCAAAAGCCTTTGGTATTCTTTGTACAGAAGCAGGGAAACCACTAGAAATAGCCCTCCTAGCAGCAGGCCTTGCCAACGGCTCTGAACTCCTTGGGTGAGGCCAGCCAGGCATTCTATGTTTTTCTATCTGGCAGACAAGACAACAAAAACTGTTAGCCCAACAGGGACAAGGTTACCCTCTGGGGTCTGTGTTATCATGATCAGTAGGTGCTTTCGGCTCAGGTCATGATCCCGGGGTCCTGGGATCGAGCCCCACTTCGGGCTCCCTGTTCAGCGGGGAGTCTGCTTCTCCCTCTGCCTCTGTGATCTCTCTCACTCCTGCTTTCTCTCAAAAAAAATAAAATCTTAAAAAAAAAAAAGAGGGAGATGAATCTGATGATGTAGAAAACCCTTGGCCTAAAGTCTCCTATTCTTTGTGAACCTGTGTTGAAACTCTTAGTACTTCACACTTTATGAGGCATGCATGCCCATCTCTCTGTCAGAATATTCTAGGGCGCCTGGCTGGCTCAGTTGGTTAAGCAACTGCCTTCGGCTCAGGTCATGATCCTGGAGTTCCAGGATCGAGTCCCGCATCGGGCTCCCTGCTCAGCAAGGAGCCTGCTTCTCCCCCTAACCCTCCCCCCTCTCATGTACTCTCTCTCTCTCTCTCATTCTCACTCTCTCAAAATAAAAATAAATAAATCTTTAAAAAAAAAAAAGAATATTCTAGAATCTGGCCTGGAATCAACATGGACTAGTTTACAGAATTCTTTTTTTCCCCCCTAGGGGAAGACTGTGTTAACGTCTCTGGCTTCTGACACTTTTCTCGTTCTCCACAACAACTCAAAAATGAGTGTATAAGGAATTGCACCTGCAAATATTCTCAGGGCCCTTATATGTGCCCCTTCTTGGTCCAGAAACCAGAGCACATTCAGAGTAGCACTGCCCTCAGTTCTCCTGCCCAATCAGGGCAGTGGCTTCTTGTTAAGTCTTTTGGTTTTGTTTTCAATGTACAATTAAGCCATTCACTTTAATTGAATATAGAAGCAGTAAAATGAATATAAAGCCCAGACCAAGGAAACAAAACACTTCTTCTGGAAAAGCCAGCCTAAAATGCCAAAGGAAGACAGATGACAGTGACACAGGTGGTGACCTAACAGACGTGCGAGTGTGAGCTGGGTTGGCCCTGAGCGAACGGTGAGGTCAGGCACTGCTGTGGGCCACCCTGTCCTCGGGCTTTGTTCTGATGGGATGGGGCTTTGCTAAGAACAAGCAAAGAGACAGAAACTGTGTCATTACATCAAAATGCTGAGAGGTGGTTCAGATGAGTCAGATAAAGGGCCCCAGGTCTGCAATTACCTCCACCCCACCGTCCACTTCTTAGGCCTTTTCTCTCTCTGAATTTCAGGGACAAAAACAAACCCACAGAGAAACACTGTCAGCTCCTTGAAGTGTGGACCTGATTTCCCAGCGGGAGGCACTGAGTTCACTCACCTTTACCTTCTTCCTCTCTCCTTGCTATCTTCTTGGGACACTTCACACTGTGGGCTTCTAACTTTCATTTATTCTACACATCATGACATTCATTTCTCTGAGAACTTAAATGCCAGGACCAGAACAAGGTGGGCAGGGGTCCTCTGGAAGCCACGATGAAGGGCTTACCTGTGAGTATGAAGCCAAATGGAAAAGTCTTCCAATATTATCCGAGGACCCAACTCAATCGTAAATGGCAGTGTGAAATGAAGTTGCCCAGAAGTGACCGCCCTCAGGACTACTGTGCCCTTTGCCTTTAACCCTGGCTCAGCTATCACCTGATACCTGCTCCCACAGTCGGACTGGAGAGGTGACCTGGATGAGGGCAAGCCAAAGGGCTTCCAAACTTCAGCTACCTCATAACTTTAAAAATCCCCCTTCAGACACCCTGAGAGGGGAGACTCTGACTGTCCCTCCAACCAGCAGGACAAGATACAAGGTTTTATCTGCACCGTGTCATAGCAACACAAACAACTCCTAGTGAGTCATGAGACAAGGACCCTCTAGTAACAAAACACAACTCTGGCTAGAAAAACACATACATAAAATGGCTTAGAGAAGGCCATCAGGGATTTTATTCAGTTTTAATCTTAGTAACTGGTTAGCCCTCAAGTGGATACTAATGTCTTTAGTTTGCAGATGAAGACACTGTGGCTTAAAGAGAGGTGAAGCTGGCTTCTAAACCTTCCAAACCACTCTGGTTACTATCTACTTGGACACCATTTACCTTGAAGGATTTACCAGGAATTTTTTTTTTTTTTTTAAGATTTATTTATTTGAGAGAGAGAGAGTACACAGAGGGAGAGGCAGAGGGAGAGAATCTTCAAGCCGACTCCCCACTGAGTGTGGACCCCTCCCCAAGCATGGAGCCCAACATGGGGCTAGATCCAATGACTCATGAAGTCATGACCTGAGCCGAAACCAAGAATCGGATGCTTAACCAACTGAGCCACCCAGCAGCCCCTTACCAGGAACTTATATGGAACCTGCTTCTCCCTCTCCCACTCACCCTGCTTGTGTTCCCTCTCTTGCTGTCTCTCTCTGTCAAATAAATAAATGAAATCTTAAAAAAAAAAAAATTAGTGGCCTATCTGTGAAAATTCACAGGACACCAGGGTAGCACAACACATCAGCTGGGAATCCTAACTGTAGTCTCTATAACATATCCTCCCCCTGAGCTGCTCCTCAGGGCAGTGTACTGGACCACCCTCATGTTCAAATCCCATACACAGCCATCACCACACTCCTGGAACCGCTGCAAATAGCTTTACCAACTACTGATTTTTTGTGTGGCCCATTAGCAAGGAATTTCTTAAGAAACACCTCTATGAAGCTGGCTCCTGTTTTATTAGGTTGTTAAGAGGATCATTCTTTGGGGCGCCTGGGTGGCTCAGATGGTCGGACATCTGCCTTCAGCTCAGGTCATAATCCCGGGGTCCTGGGATCGAGCCCCACATCGGGCTCCTGGCTCAGCGGGGAGTCTGCTTCTCCCTCTCCCTCTGCCTCTCTCCCTGCTCATGCTCTCTCTCTCTGTATCTCTGTGTCTCAAATGAATAAATAAAATCTTTAAAAAAAAAAAAGAGGATCATTCTTTACTCTGGATGGTATCCTCTCTTTGAAACCCATAAGAAAATTCTCTTTGGTTTCAGTACTAGGAAAAGTTTCTTCTGATCAACTCAATATTTTATGTATGAATATGAATCATATAAATTGATCATGATCCTTTCTTTATTTTGGCTGCTGGAAAGCTCAGAATAAATCTGTGGCCCATCCCTCCAGATTTCTCTTTGCCTGAATTCTTCAGTTAATTTTTATGCCATAGTGTATATTTTGAAAGCTACCTTAAAATCATCATGGAACAAGAAAGCGTAAAATTAACAACAAACCACTCTCCTTTTGGTGGACATTTAGGTTGCTGGCAACTTTTTACTATTACAGTATTAAGATAAAAATCTTGGGGCGCCTGGGTGGCTCAGTCGGTTAAGCACCTGCCTTTGGCTCAGGTCATGATCCCAGGGTCCTGGGATCCAAGCCCCGCATCAGCCACCCTGCTCAGCAGTGAGTCTGCTTCTCCCTCTCCCTCTGCCCCTAACCCCACTTCCCGCTCATGCTCTCTCTCTTGCTCTCTCTCAAATAAATAATCTTAAGGAAAAAAAACATAAAAATCTTAAGTCAATTTTTGTCTTAGTACAATTTTGACTTTTTTTCTTAAGGAGTCCTACATGTCTCTTGTTAAGGTGGCTATTTATTAATAGGATCCTTTTATCTCATTAATTATTCTAACCAGTTTTGCTATATAGAGGAAACTTTTTCACTTGGGTATCTATAGTATGTTTGGCTATCTTATTAAACCAATTATTTTAACAGATTTTCAGTTCTTTTTTTAGGGGGGGTTTCTACAATCTTAATAATGAGAGCCTCTTTCTCAAAACGGTAACCCTTTTGTCTCTAGACAAAGCTAGAACTTCCAGAATTATATGAAATAATAAGAGTTACCATGCTTGTCTTTTTCCATTAGAAAATGGTTCTAGTGTATCATCTCCGAAATAATGCTGATTGAAATATTCTTTTTATGTTAATAAAGCATTCTAATTATCAGAGTTTTCTGAAAATCAGGGATAGGCTTTGAATTCTGATTTTCTCTATATATTGAGTTTTATTATTTTTCTTATCTGACAGACTAATGAGAGATAGCACATTTTTCTAATTTTAAACCATCCTTTTATTCCTAGGATAGGCTCTATTTGGTTGTGTCAGACTGTTCTTTAAATGTTTTTCAAATTCCACTGAATTTGATTGCTCCTATCTAATTTTAGACAAGATATTATTGCACATTCATATAACATTTATAATCCCTGTGCTAGACACTGGAATACAGAGATAAAAATGAAATGGTCAGGTGGTGAAATTATTCTGCATGATACCGTAATGATAGACATGTGACATTAGGCATTTGTCAAAATCCACAGAACCATACAACACAGTGATCCTTAACTTACATGAACTTCAGTTAATTATAATGTTTCAATACTGGCTCACCAATTATAACAAATGTACCACACTAATGCAAGATGTTAGTATTTGAAGAAATGGTGTGCAAACAAGAGGAGGTATAAGGGAACTCTCCGTATTATCTGCTCAATTTCTCTGTAAACCTAAAACCACTCTAAAAAATTAAAGCCTATTTTTTTCGTTTTAAACCTTTTTTTTTGAAGATTTTATTTATTTATTTGAGAGAGAGAGAGAGCATGAGAAGAGGGGAGGGGCAGAGGGAGAAGCAGATGCTGCACGGAACAAGGGAATCCGATGTGGGGCTCAATCTCAGAACCCCAGGACCATGACCTGAGCCAAAGGCAGTTGCTTAAACAAATGAGCCACCCAGGCACCCCTTAAATTTTTTTTAACATTTTATTTTTTTTAAAGTAATCTCCATACCCAACGAGGGGCTCCAACTCACAATCCCGAGATCAATAGTCACATGCTCTACCGACTAAGCCAGCCAGGCACCAATTAAAAAAAAAAGCCTACTAATAAGAATTGGGGGGGGTGACTGAAACAACTTAAACAACTGGAGATCAAACTGAAACGAATGACTGTGCCATGGAAGAAGAGTGGCAGATCCTTTTTTTTTTTTTTTAAGATTTTATTTATTTATTTGAGAGAGAGAGTGAGAGAGAGAGAGCACATGAGAGGTGGGAGGGTCAGAGGGAGAGGCAGACTCCCCGCCGAGCAGGGAGCCTGATAGATGCGGACTCGATCCTGAGACTCCAGGGTCATGACCTGAGCCGAAGGCAGTCGCTTAACCAACTGAGCCACCCAGGCGCCCTGGCAGATCCTTTTGAAACCATCTTACAAATGACAGTAACTGTTTCTTTGGCAAATAGTGACGTCCAAACACTGTAGGATTCTCTAGGACTCCGTCTGCCTTCAAGGCCTTTATGTGATCTTATCACCTTTCTGGTTCCAACACCCCTGATCTTTTAAGGTCAAGTGCTTCCTGCCTTAATGCTAAATCCAGGAAAAAAGAATGGCTCAGCTCAACATATGAAAATGTAGACAGCCTCACCCAGGAAGACTCTCCTCAGCCCTGCCTGGGAAATAACCATGTTACCTGAACTCCTGCAAATACTTATTTACTTATACATTTACTTCAGTAAATACTTAAAAATGAGAGCCTCCTTTTCCAAAGCTGGCATCTAAGTACAAGAGAGACTGGGTCTGAGTATAAACCGAGGGCCACGGATCATGGCTAAAGTGCTCTGCAGTTCAGAGAAGTAGCCTGGAGCCAGATAATTGAAGCATTATAAGACAGCAAGATAACAAAGGTTCATAAGGAGATAACACGTCGGTTTCCATTAGAGATTCTTTTTCCTTTCTTAAAGGAAGTATTTCAGATAAAAAGGTAAAGAATATAGTAAACACGGGCGCCTGGGTGGCTCAGTTGGTTAGGCGACTGCCTTCGGCTCAGGTCATGATCCTGGAGTCCCGGGATCGAGCCCCGCATCAGGCTCCCTGCTCGGCAGGGAGTCTGCTTCTCCCTCGGACCCTCCCGCCTCTCATGTGCTCTCTCTCTCTCAAATAAATAAATAAATAAAATCTTAAAAAAAAAAAAAGAATATAGTAAACACTCTTATACCCACCACCTAGCTTTAGCAGATGTAAACATTTTGCCATGTTTGCTTCTCATTTTGGCGTTAAGAAAAAACTGAAAAGATACAAACAAAACCCACACTAATCCTTATTTCTTCTCCTTTTTTACCAAGAGGCAAACTCTATCTGATGTTGGTGTCTCTCATTCGAATCAGTATTGGGTATGTGTGTATCTATAAACAATATGCAGTGGTCTTAATGTATTTTTAATGTACCTTAATGATATTATACCATGCACATCATCTCACAACTGGCTTTTCCATTCAGCATTATTCTAAGGTTTCCCATGTTGAAATGTTGGTATCTAATTTATTCATTTTAACTTCTCCATAATATTCAATTGGAGGACCAAAAACGGTTTATTTTTCCATTGCCCTATTACATGTTGTTTGTAATTTTTTTACTATGAAAAAATGTTGTAATAAATATTCTCTACGAGTCTTGTGAAAAAAAAAAAGAAAGAAAAAAAGAAAGAAGAAAAAGAAAGAAAAAATAAATGAAATGGTCCTGTCCACAAGTCTTGAGCATGATGGACCTCCTTCCGACAGTGACTATGGAATATAAAAGTTTTCAACAGAGCTTTCTGCAAATGACATTCAGAGTAGGGAAGGATGGCCTAAGCGAATGTTTTTTCAATCTGTGGTTTTGAAATCAAGTTATGGGTTGAAAAAAGAAATATTAACTGAAAGAGAAGATAAAATATCAAAATACACACAATATGGGCATTACTTCATGAAACTTTTTTTTTTAGGATTTTAAGAAATCTCTACACCCAACGTGGGGCTTGAACTCACGACCCAGAGATCAAGTTGCATGCTCCACCGACTGAACCAGCCAGGTGCCCCTACTGTATGAAACTTTTCCTTCAGTTTTATCCAAATACATATAACAAATTACATCCTAGGTCCAATATAAAATTTCTTATTGTGGCTCTTGATGGAAAAAAATGGAAAAATACTGGCCAAAAGTATACCCAGAGAATTCAGGGAAGAATTCACAGGAGTAATGTTTGAAATGGAGACAACAAAGACGTATGCCTGACCTCATGGACAACTCTGAAACGGGACGGATACGACACACTAATGGTATAATGGACAATGTGTACTGGACTATGGGAGTCAGGAAGCAAGAACAGGAACAGGGGAAAGACACAAGGGATGGGGACCAGTAATAGCCAACACACAGAGACAGGACAGTGAGGCTGGTTTAGGAAATGCTGAATATACCACTTAGCTTCTTAGAAAGGGAGGAGGAGACAGGGATGGAAACGCAGATGCAGATGGGGAGGGCCTTGAATGTTAAGGCCAAGGGGCTTAAGACTACTTTACCTATGGTCCGAGGTAGTGTTTTTCTCCCAAATTGCAGATCAAGAATCAAGAACTCACATTACTGAAACATAACTAGGTTGTTTTTTTTTTAATTAAGTAGAATAGAGTCAGAGTGTACCATCCATGAGGATGGGAAGTGTTTTGTGAAACTTGTGAAATATATAATTGAAACTACATTTCTATCTATTTATTATTATGGGTTGTTTAATCTCTACACCTCATGTGGGGTTCCAAACTCACAGCCCCAAAATCAAGAGTCACATGCTCTACCAACTGAGTCAGCACCATTAGTGTGGGTTTTGATGTAAAAGACATTTCTTACTGAGGACTGTGATAAAAAAAAAAGTTTGAAAGCTACTGGTCAGAAGGAAGTCATAGAAGGCTTCTAACCAGGGAAAGAAATGACACTAATGAAAAGCATGCCATTAACCTCCTAGATGACAAAGCAATTCTGAACCACTTAGAGGCAATTCACCCTTCAAGGGGCTCCCACTATCTTTTTTGTACTACATGAGGGGCTATCTTTGCAAATGGCTTCCTGAAGGCATCAAAGTACACACTATTAAGAAATATACTAGCAATCTCAATTTCTCCCTGGGCATTTTCTTTCTTTAATTTTTTTCTTTATGAGGGAGGGGTATCCTTAAAGAGGAGGAAGGAGGAAAATGAACTATGTATAACATATTACTGTCTCACAAGGATTTCAAAACTACCTTCAAGGAAATTTTTTTTTTTAAAGTAAATTACCCCCAATGTGGGGCTCAAACTCATGACCCTGAGATCAAAGTCACATTCTCTACCGACTGAGCCAGCCAGGCGCCCTGAAAAAAATCTTTTACTCTTAAAGATTTTAATTAAAGTTTTTAAGATCACTGCAGATTCACATGCAGTTGTAAGAAACAATACAGAGATCCCATGTACCCTTTAACCAGTTTCCCCCAATGGTAACACCTTGCATAGCTACTACACGTCCTGTCACCAGGAGGAAGCTGACAACAATACAATCCATGATCTTATTCAATTTCCCTAGTTTACATGTACTCATGCACATGTGCCTGTGGATTCAATTCTATGCAATGTTATCACATATATAGATTTGTGTAATCACTACCACAGTCAAGACAGAGAACAGTTCCATCACAAGGATCTCTGGTACTGTCCTCTAAGAAGCCTTTTATTTTATTTTATTAGATCTTTTTTTTTTTTTGAGAGAAAGAATGAGAGAGAGAGAGAGAGAGAGAGAGAGCACATGAGAGGGGGGAGGGTCAGCAGGAGAAGCAGACTCCCCACTGAGCAGGGAGCCTGATGCGGGACTTGATTCCGGGACTCCAGGATCATGACCTGAGCCGAAGGCAGCCGCTTAACCAACTGAGCCACCCAGGCACCCTGAAGCCTTTTATTTTAAAGATTTTATTTTTAAGTAATCTCTATACCCAATGTGGGGTTCGAACTCACAACCCCAAGATCGAAAGTCAGGTGCTCTACCCACTAAGCCAGTCAGGAGCCCCTAAATCCAAATACCCTATTACCACGTAAGTCTTCAAGTTCTTTACCCAGATCTAAGGCAAGAATGAGGTGCCTGGGGTCAACTGAAGAGTCCAGTGAATCCCACTACCCACACTGTAAGAAACACTTGAGTTGAGGCACCTGGGTGGCTCAGTCGTTAAGCATCTGCCTTTGGCTTGGGTCATGATCCCAGGGTCCTAGGATTGAGCCCTGCATCGGGCTCCCTGCTCAGCAGGAAGCCTGCTTCTCCCTCACCCACTCCCCCTGCTTGTGTTCCCTTTCTCGCTATATCTTTCTCTGTCAAATAAATAAATAAATAAAATCTTAAAAAAAAAAAAAACACTTGAGTGACATGTTTATTCTTGGTGTACCAGCCACTTAAATGATAAATATGACTATATACAAAAACTGCAAAACTATATATAAAATTTTAAAAAGACCACAAGAACAGAAGACTATGATCACACATCTGTTAAAAATCTGTATCTAAAGGGGCGCCTGGGTTGCTCAGTCACCTGGCCATCTGGCTCTTGATTTTCGCTCAAGTCATTATCTCAGGGTCCTGGAATCAAGCCCCATGTCAGGCTCTATGCTCAGCTGGGAGTCTGCTTGAGGATTCTCTCTCCCTCTCCCTCTGCCCCCCTCCCCACTTGCCCATGCTCTCTCTCTTAAATAAATAAATATATCTTTAAAAAAATCTATTATCTAGGAATATGTACACATGAATACTTTGGGAGGTAATGGTGGCCATGCAGAAATTTAAAATATGGAACAGTAGAGTGGTGGGCTACATTTTCCCTTTTGTGTGTTTAAAGTACATGTAAGTAGTTAAACAATTGGACTGGGGTCCTGGGGTCACAGATGATACCAGAGAGGACTGAGGGTGTAGATACAATGCTCAGAGTACTTCTTGCAGTTGACAGTTCCTCCAGGACTGGATGGCCAGATGGAGATAGACCTTTCTCCTCTGCACCCCCTGTACGCAGGCTGATGAAGGGCAAGCGCAAGGGAAGGGCTGAGAAGGGGTACAGAGTAGGCTGATCAACCATGTGGTCTATCTAGGACTGAGGGTTTTTCCAGAATGTGGAACCTTCTGTGATAATACCAGAAAAGCCCCAGGCAAACTGGGACAAGTTGGTCATCCTATCTGGAAGGTTTCTATCTGTACTTCTTTGGAGCTTGAAGCTAAGTAAACCTTCTTATGGTTAAGGACTCAGAACATGGGGGTAGGGAAGTGTGGAGGGATGATTTAGAAGAGAATAAGGTGACCATGACACTTTCTGAACACCTGAGCATCCATCTGCCTTTGGCCTAAAAAGAAGTTGCCATAGCTGAGTTAGACAACCTGATTTTTGAGTCTCACAAAAACGCAATGGAAAGTAATTCTGGCAGATACACATACTTTAAAGACTAGGCTCAAACAGGTTACAGAGGAAAAAAAAGAAGAAAAGATTACCTGTCAAATAAGAGAAAAGCATTTAACCTCAGAGTGGGTGGAATATCAATGCACTGAGCAATTTTATAAATTGGGCACTTCAGCTTTTAAAGAAGTACAATACTTCTTATAATTTCTAAATTGAGTTACTTGTCCATCCATGAAAAAAATGTGACTTGTGTTCATTTTTCTTAGAGCTGGTTAAAATGAAAGGCAGCTGTCCCAGCACATCCCACACAGTCATCCACCAGTGAGAGATGCACAAAAGACCAGAACACAGGTGTGCACCCAGAAAAGGCTTGCAATCCTATATGCTTGGAGCCCAGTCACCCTTCAATGGCTTACTACATGCAAGGCACTCTGCTAGGCACAGGTAGACACAACTTTTACTCTTAAAGAAACTCATAGGCTTGGGGTGCTGGGTGGCTCAGTTGGTTAAGTGACTGCCTTCAGCTCAGGTCATGATCCTGGGGTCCTGGGATTGAGTCCCGTATCGGGCTCCACCTGCTTTGCAAGGAGCCCACTTCTCCCTCTGCCTGCCACTCCCCCTGCTTGTGCTCTTTCTCTGGCAAATAAATAAATAAAATTTTAATAAAAAAAAAAAAGAAAGAAACTCATAGGCTCAAATCAAGGCACTCTTAAAATTAAGAGACCCACAGTCTCAAAACAAGGAGATGAACAAAGGGTTCTACCATTTACTCATCACCTTAATAGTAGGGTCAGCAAAATTCTATGGGAATCCAGGTGAAGCAGCCATGTTCTTCATGTATAAACCTGACCGCTGGACCTTATTCCATCTGTTCTTGCTGCTCTTGAATGCTCAACTTATCTCTGACTACTGACCCTTTCCTCAACATGTAAGTCTCTTCTGCCCTCAACAGCCCACTCAAAAAACCTTGCCTTGGTATTGAGTTTTTCTTAGTGTTGCCAATTTAGCAAATAAAAAAAACTGCCTACTTGTATCTGAAAATCAGATAAATAATGGATTTTCTTCTTTTAGTATACGAATGTCTTGTGTACTATTTGTGACATATGCTAAAAAATTACTTATGCACATTCAGCAAACTAAGAACAGAAAGGAACTTCCTTAACATGATAAAGGGTATTCGTGAGAAACCCATAGCTAATATATTCAATGGTGAATGAAAGAATCCCCCATAAGATCAGGAACAAGAGAAGGATGCCTGCTTTTACCGCTTCTATTCAATTTCATACAAGAAAACCCTAGCCAGAGCAAGTAGGCAAGAAAAAGAAAATAAAAAGGTCTCCAAAGTAGAAAGAAAGAAGCAAAACCACCTTTATCCATAGATTATATGATCCTATATATAGAAAATCCTAAAGAATCAACACACACACAAAAACTGTTACAGCTAATAAAAGAACTAGGCAGGGGCGCCTGGGTGGCTTAGTCAGTTAAGCGTCTGCCTTTGGCTCGGGTCATGATCCCGGGGTCCTGGGATCCAGCCCCACATCGAGCTCCGTGCTCGGCGGGGAGCCTACCTCTCCCTCTCCCACTCCCCCTGCTTCTGTTCCCTCTCTCACTGTGTCTCTGTCAAATAAATGGATAAAATCTTTTTTTTATTTTTTTTAATTTTTTTTAAAGATTTTATTTATTTATTCATGAGAGACAGAGGGAGAGAGAGAGAGAGAGAAGCAGAGGGAGAAGCAGGCTCCCAAGGAGCAGGGAGCCCGATGTGGGACTCGATCCCAGGACCCTGGGATCATGACCTGAGCAGAAGGCAGACACTTAACCATCTGAGCCACCCAGGCGCCCATGGATAAAATCTTAAAAAAAAAAAGAACAAGGCAAAAAATGCAGGATAAATAATTCATTTTTAAACATTAGCAATGAACAATTCATAAAGATGTTAAGATAAAAATTCCATTTACAGTAGCATTAAGAAGAATAAAAATACTTAGGAATAAATGTAACTGGGGAGGTGCAAGACTTATACACTGAAAACTATAAAATGCTGCTGAAAGAAATTTAAAAAAGATATAAATAAATAAAAAGACATCTCCTGTTCATGGATTACAGTCTCAGTACTGTTAAGATTGAAAGATGCCAGAGGTGCCTGGCTGGCTCAGTCGGTAGAGCATGTCACTCTTGATCTCAGGGTCATGAGTTCAAGCACTACACTGGGCATGGAGCCTACTTAAAAAAAAAAAAAAAAGAGAGAAGAAAGAAAGATGCTAAGCACCATTAGTCACTAGGGAAATACAAATCAAAACCACAATGAGATACCACTTCACATTCACTAAGACAGCTATTAAAAAAGAAAAAAAAAAAACAACACAGAAAATAAGTGTTAGCCAAGATGTGGAGAAAGTGGAATCCTAATACACCGCTGTTGGAAATGTAAAATGGTACAGCCACTGTGGAACAGTTTGGCAGGGGGCACCTGGGTGGCTCAGTCAGTTAAGCATCTGCCTTGGACCTGGGTCATGATCCCAGAGTCCTGGGATCGAGTCCCGCATTGGGCTCCCTGCTCAGCGGGGAGCCTGCTTCTCCTCCCTCTGCATCTCCCTTGCTTATGCTCTCTTGCTCTCACTCTCTCTAAAATAAATAAATAAAATCTTAAAAAAAAAAAAAGTCTGGCAGTTCCTCAATAAGTTAAATATAGAATATATAACCCAGCAACTTCACTCATAGGTATATACCCAAAGTACTGAAAACAGGTGCTCAAACAAAAATATGCACATAAGTTTCACAGCAGCACTATTCACAATAGCCAAAAAGTGGAAAAACCCCAGGTCAAACAAATGATGAATGGATAAACAAGGTAGGGGATGTCCACAGAGTGGACTATTTAGCTATACGTAATGAAGAGCTGGCACATGCCATAACATGGGGGAATCTTAGTAACATTATACCAAGTATAAGAAGCCATATACAAAAGGTTACATACTACAGAATTCTACTTTTTGGAAATATCTAGAATAGGCAAATCTACAGAGACAGAAAGCAGATTAGCAGTTGCCAGGGTCTGGGGGAGGCGGAAAAGTGGAGTCACTGCTTATATGGGTATATGGAGTTTTCTTCTGGGGTGAAAAAATGTTCTTGAACTAGATTGTGGTGGATTGGTTGCACAACAGCATCAATGTACTGTCACTGATATTCACCCTTAAAAAAAATGGCCAATTGGGCGCCTAGGTGGCTCAGTTGGTTAAGCAACTGCCTTCAGCTCGGGTCATGATCCTGGAGTCCTAGGATCGAGTCCCACATCAGGCTCCCTGCTCTGCGGGGAGTCTGCTTCTCCCTCTGACCCTCTTCCCTCTCGTGCTCTCTATCTCTCATTCTCTCTCTCTCAAATAAATAATAAAATAAAATCTTTAAAAAAAAATGGCCAATTTTATCTGTATTTTACCACAAAACATTATCCATTATGTATCTGAAATTCAAATTTAACTAGGCATTCTGTGTTTTATCTGGCAATCCTAGCCCCACTCTGTATCCTGCTCAAGGTTCCCCTTCTCTTCAAAGGTTCTCAAGGAACTGCCTCAACATTTGCAACCTTAACTCTCAACATTCAACAGGTGTGCAGTCTGGTTTACGCCCTGACAATCCAATCAAACTGCTATTGCTAATGTCATCAGTGATGTCCAAGTTGCCAACTTTACTGGAGACTTTTGTTTTTGTTTTTTAAAGATTTTATTTATTTGACAGAGAGAGAGACAGTGACAGCCAGAGAGGGAACACAAGCAAGGGGAGCGGGAGTGGGAGAAGCAGGCTCCCTGCTTAACGACTGAGCCACCCAGGTACCCCGAGATTTTTGGTTCTTGCCATAACTGCTCTCTCCCTAGCAACCGACATGGTGCAAATTCTTTTTTTTTTTTTTTTTAAGATTTTATTTATTTGAGAGAATGAGAGAGAGAGCAAGCACAAGGGGGAGGAGGGGCAGAGGGAGAGGGAGAAGCAAACTCCCTGCTGAGCAGGGAACCCGACCAGGGGCTTGATCCCAGAACCCCAGGATCACGACCTGAGCCAAAGGCAGCCACTTAACCGACTGAGCCACCCAGGCGCCCAAATCCTCTCCTTTTTGCAATATTCTCCTTTCCCACTGGCTTCTGTGCAGTGAAAGGTTAACTCGGCAGGTTTGGGGTGTTCAAATCCTGCACATTCTAAAAAATACCTGACCCTTTGCCAGCTCCTTGGAGCTAATCTCTAAGCGTTTGGAACATCCTTCCAAAGACTGTCTGCATAGGGTGCCTAGGTGGCTCAGTCGTTAAGCATCTGCCTTCAGCTCAGGTCATGATCCCAGGGTCCTGGGATCGAACCCCGCATCGGGCTTCCTGCTCTGCGGGAAGCCTGCTTCTCCCTCTCCCACTCCCCCTGCTTGTATTCCCTCTCTCGTCGTCTGTCAAATAAATAAATAAAATCTTAAAACAAAAAAAAAAAGACTGTCTGCATTTACCTGAGACCTTGGCCACAGCAGAGAGCCTACCCTACCAATGTGATTTATGGTAGGAGCCTTGGGCCAGGTCAGTTGGACCTCTGAAGGGGGCAGGGACTGGATAACTAAGGTCAGCCATGTGGGCACTCTATGCCTACTTGACTGACCCCCAATAAAAACTGTGCACAGGCTCCAGTGAACTACCCTGATTGGCAATATCGGTAAATGTTGGCAAACATCATTGCTGAGATGAAATTAAGAGCTGTCCAGGGGGTACCTGGCTGGCTCAGTCGGTTAAGCGTCTGCCTTCGGCTCAGGTCGTGATCCCGGGGTCCTGGGATCAAGCCCCGCATCGGGCTCCCTGCTCCGTGGGAAGCTTGCTTCTCCCTCTACCCCTCCATCCTGCTTGTGATCTCTCTCTCTCAAATAAATCAATAAAATTTTGAAAACAAAAGAAAACAAAACAAAAAAGAGCTGTCCATGTGACTGCACTGGAAGAGGACAACTAAAGCTTGTGCCCGGTCTCTCCTAGACTCTACACTATGTGCCTCTTTCCTTTGCTGATTTTAATCTGTACCCTTTCATTGTAATAAACCATAACTCTGAGTATAATAAGCTTTTACGAGTTCTGTGAATCCTTCTAGTGAGGGTGGTATGGGGCCCCTTGACAGACTTGTTACCATTTTCCCTAAGTCTGATTATCTCTTCTTTTTTTTGTCTTTACTCCTGGGTCCCCTTGGCTTCGCCCTCCCTATAAATGCTGGTATTCTACTCTTGGTTATGTTCCCTTCCCTGCTCCACAACTATAATAATGTCCTTCCCACCTATCCCAGGCAATTTCATTCACTTGTGGTTCTGATTGCCACCTGTCCTCATCCCCATTTGAGACTCCAGCCTGGGTATTTCTGCCTGGAAGCTCATCTTAGCATCACCAGGTCAGATTAACCCTCACCCAAACACCTTTCCTGCTTTGGTTCCAGTTTTAGTTTCTGACTCCCTATCAGTGTAGTAGGCACTAAAATCCTCATTCCCAGGGGCGCCTGGGTGGCTCAGTTGGTTAAGCGTCTGCCTTCGACTTGGGTCATGGTCCCAGGGTCCTGGGATCAAGCCCCGTGTTGGGCTCCCTGCTCAGTGGGGAGCCTGCTTCTCCCTCTCCCTCTGCAGCTCCCCCTGCTTGTGCTCTAATAAATAAAATCTTGAAAAGAATAAAATAAAATCCTCATTCCCTAATCAAGCAATTAGCAAGTCTTGCCTTTTTCTCCTTCCAAACATCTCTGAAACCGAGACTTTCCATTCCCATAGTTCTGGCCCTCATTAGCTCTCACCTGAGCTCTTGCACACATCTGTGAAATATTATCCCTAATATATCTCATGCATCCCCACCCCCAATCTAGTTCTATCCTTTTTACCTAACAATTCTAAAACATGAATCTGCCCAATTATTCCTACTTAAACTCCTTTAGAGGCACCCCAGCCCCTGTAGACTTAGGCGCTTTAGCAACACTGTAAGTTGTGACCCAGATCCACACTCTCTCTACCCACACCCTCTGCCTTCTTTCCACCCCAACTCTCCAGCAATGTGCAACCACTCTAAATTCCCAGACCATACTTACTAAACATTATCATCTCTATGCCATGACCCATTCTAGGCACTGTAGATAAATTAGTTAACTAGACACAGTTAACTCAAAGGGCTATCTTCCAACAGGGAAACCAGTAAGTAAACAGAGTAATTTCTGATACTGCTGAGTGCAGTGAGGAAAATGAAGCTGAAGATGACAGAGCACAATCAAAAGCCAACGGGGATATTGTTTTAGCATGGGCAGGGAAGTGGCCTTTGGGAGGAAACCTGAATAATGGTGGGATCCCTCCCTTTTTAAAATTCTCAGACCCCAAATGTTTACAAAGTTGCTTATATATATACTGGATCTATATACACAGAATCTGTATGTACAATCTCTTTAGCTTATGGCTCTAATACAACCAAACCTGAAGCCCACTAGACTTCCTATCATGGGAGGTAATGCATTTCCTTCTTGTCTGAGCTACTTATCATGAAAAACATTCTACCTGGTCATCAGATTTGGGAATCACTGGCCCAAGAGGCTTTCATTTAATTCTACTCTTCTACGTCCAATTTTAGGGAGAAAATATCCGGGCGGAAGGTAGGGGGAGAGTTTAATGCAAGAGAAGTAGAAACGCAGAAGAGGAGGGCTAGAGGATGACATTAAGCTCACTAAATCTGAAATGGCTGTTGTAAACAGGAAGAACCAGCAACTAAGGACAACCAACCAAATGTCAATGCGAATGAGATTTTAATTTTAAAGGGAGAAGAAAACACGCATGGGGGAAAAACCCTGAAATGTAAATGAAACTGTAAAAGATTCTTATTTAACTTTATTTTAAAGTATGCTCCACATCAAACGTGGGGCTTGAACTCACGACCCTGAGATCAAGAGTCACATGATCCACCGACTGAGCCAATCAGGTGCTCCAAAAGATTCTTATTTTAAAACAAAGTATATGAAAACCATTTTCAAAAAATTGGCTTTGAAAATGTCTGACTACACTTTTATCTTTTTTTTTTAAAGATTTTATTTATTTATGACAGACAGAGAGACAGCGAGAGCAGGAACATACGCAGGGGGAGTGGGAGAGGGAGAAGCAGGCTCCCAGCTGAGCAGAGAGCCCGATGCAGGGCTCGATCTCAGGACCCCGGGATCATGACCTGAGCCAAAGGCAGACGCTTAACTGACTGAGCCACCCAGGCGCCCCTACCTACACTTTTATCTTAAAAATTCAAAATCATCGTGAGGTAAGGCCAGTCAAGAGAGTAAGAAAAATATGATAGGACTTGAAAACAGGGCACATTAAGAGGTTTATTAGTCACCTGCACAAATTAGCGACAACTTGTCCAACTGGGCCTGGTTACAATTGATCCACAGTAACACTAACTTCACTCTGCCGTAGACAAAGAGCACAGCAAAGTCTCCTCAACAGAGGATTTGGTTACCAAACCTATATTCCGGCTTTTATAACGGTTTCCCAACACCTTGCACAGCACGTCTCTACAGCATTTACGAGTCACAATGTCCCTGAAAGCCCTTCAGAGAGCAGAGGTGAACACCTTCTCATGGAGGAACATCAGCTTTTCTAAGCGAGTTCGTTTCAGGAGTGGGAGCCATTCCCAGTGGAATAACTCGACCACACGGTATCCGAGCTGCTTCAACTGCCGCCTCTTCATGTTGTGCAATCCAAGCAGATCCCTGGAACCGTAGCAGTACTGGTTCTTGTTTGTCAACTGAATAGCCAGCCTCACATGTGGGGCCTGCACGCAGGCTGAGGGATGAGGGCCCGCCATCTCCATGGCCCCCAATCTGTCTGCCACACTGCCAGGGGAGCTCCCCAAATGCATGGCCACATTCTCGAATTCCCTTGCCTGCTGCTCAGTCTCTGACTCAATTTCTCCCTGGAAATGTCTTCTTGATTTCCCTTTTAGAAGCTGATTCATCAAATCATCTGTAAGGCTGACTCCCACGTGCTTCAGCCTCAATCTGGCTTCATCTTCAATTGATATGGCTTCTTTGTTAAATGGTAATGGCTTCAAGTTAACATCAAGCTGGACCTCTAAGTCAGAAGATCGGGTATGAGGCAGAATCATATGGTGTTTGATGTACTGGGGCCCACCCAACATGTTCTCAAGTAAAAAGAGAGCTTCTATGAATTCAGGCTTTGAGCACATATCCCTCCTTGCTAAATTCCACAGCATTTCCGACCCCTCTTGCTGAAGGTGAGCACTAAGACGATTGCCTCTGTAATCCAGACACTCAATGCCAACTGTACCATCAAGAGTATACAACTCCTTAGTGAGTTCGAACTTACTTCTCTCCTGAGCTAACCTGATGAACTCTGGACTCAAAGCAAAGTTGATGAGCTCTAACGGAAAGTACTCAGAAAATGCCAGGCCCAGCAAGCAGGTGAGCAGGTGTTCTGGGTATCGCTTGAACTCAGGCATCTTTCTGTGAATCTCATTTATCAGACTAGAATAAAACTCTTCTGTATTGGGTGGCTTGTAATTCAGAGTTCCAAATGACCACAGAATCTTGGCTACATCCTTACTTCGACAGTATGCCACCCTAGGAGGCAAAGAAGCAGCCACAGCATTCATTAGCCCTTCATCCAGGATGCGCAGGGCTGAGCAAGCAAGAGTCAGGTGCATGACACCCTGAACTCCTAGAAAAGGAATTCGTTGAGGAGCAATCTGGCCAAATTGCTTCATGAAATTTATGTGATCCACGTGAGTGAAACGGAACATTTTAAGAATATTCACTAAGGCATAATTACTCAGATGCTGCATGTCAGCACAAGCCAAGTCTCCAAGTTTCCGCATGACATATTCAGAGAGACTACTACTTGATTTAAAGAACCCCAAACAGATTGTACCAATCTCCTCTAAATTGATCAAATCTATATATTTGAGGATCAATGATTCCAGTTTTTGCATGAGGTCTTGGGGTACCTGACGACTTTCACCTATAATATAAATTAAGTGAATCAGCTGGGATAAGGATAGATCGTTCCAGTGTAAATTAAGATAACTAAAAAAGATTTTTAAAAACCGGGGTACTCTGCGGCCCAAGTACCGCCAGAGGTCGGCCACCAGGAGAAGTTGATCCAGACTCATGTCCCACACCTTAGCACAAAGTCTGATTTCACACACATCGAGCACTGAATGGGAGTAAGGGATTCCTAAACTGACAAAGGCTTTCAAAATATTGATCAGATCTGGGACTTCAAAGAGCTGTATGTTTTTCACACTCAGCTGGCAGAGCAAAGCAAAGCTGGTACTGGACAGCACAACAGGACGCTGCTCTGCAGGCAGAGAGCTCAGCTTACAGAAATAATCAGCAATGACTTGAGGCTGGAGATTATCTTGATAAACTGTGACTCTGTGCAGAATGAGTTCACCTTCTGAAACAGAAAGGGGCTCACAAGTCTCCGGTCTGCTATAGCTGTGCAGCTGGTATTCTGGTCTTAGCTGGAGGAAACCTCGGGGGTCTTCAAAGGAATCAAACGTTTCTATATCGTCTTCAACAACTCCCACGGCCCGGGGGGAGCCGGGCTTCAGTGGGCTGGCCCGAGAGGCAGAAGCCCTGCTGGATTCCGAACCTGGGAGGGCGCTGCTGGTTGTCAGGAGCCTCCGAGAAGAGGAAGCGCTATGAATGTTCTCAACTTTTTCGGCAGGCCGGCAGAGGCCGCTGTGTTCTGCAGGGTCCTGTCCCCCCTTCCAGGCGCAGCTTCCCACATTCCAGTACATCACACTCTGGGTCGCACTGTAGGCAAAAGGATGGCAAAACGTTCGGTATCCTAAAGGTTTTAACAACTTGAGGGTGGCTGCCGTTCTGGGGTCAGTAGCGATCGTTCTGGCAGTCAGAACACAGTCCTCACGAGTTTGTCCAGGCAATTTCTTGTTTGCATGGTGCTTGATTAGAGCTGGACGGGGAGGCGTTCCACAGAAACTGCCTGGAAATCTTCGGCAGATCGCAAGAGCCATGGGTCACAAATGACTGGGCCAGAATTGGTGGCAGATACTGAAAAAAGGGTAGATGAAGAATAAGTGGCTTCCACCTATCACAATACCAAAACGCACACATTTTAAGAAAGGGATTAAGCTACACTGCTGTCCACTCAAGTAAGTTCCATGCTATTGAATGCCCAAACCACAAGACAGCACACATCAAGGATAAACTCCTTCTCCTTGGTATCAAGGCATAAAGGGCCCACTTGGAGAGTAAGAATGTTGGTAAAAGCTGCTGTGCTAACTCCAAAAGTAAAAAGTGGGATCTGGTGTAAAGTTTAATTACGCCCACGACAACCCTCCTTGTTCCTAAGGTATGAAGCTCTTGATGACGGGATTCTGTTCTAATGCTGCTCCTACACCTTTTAGAAGATGCCTGTCTCCTCTCCAGGAGGCTTATCAGATACCGAATCGCTATCACAGAGCAATCACGCAATTGGAACATATACTCAAAAACTCATTTTGGTGGGAGAAGGCAGAAGGCCAATGCACTCTGCTCATTGTCGATTCACGGGTGGGAAGCAAAAAGCATCTCAAAGTTGGGCTCGGGGTTCAGGGAACACCAGGTCACACATCTGCCCTGCTGACATGCAAGGCAGGAGCACAGTTCTCCTCCAGGGGTGGCTGGTCAGCAATGTGGCCAGTGAGTCAGATGCTGATTACGACCCTGCCTCTGAGCAGCGCAGGTCCCACTGTACCCCCGCCAGTCGAAACCCTGAGAGGCTACGACACTGACTCTGCTATACTCCTGTTTTCTCTAAAGGCTTTTAGCTTTCCTTCCACTTGAGAAATGCCAAAGCCTGACAAGCAAAACCCAGTGAGCCCTGAGCTGCCAAGATGTGGACCAGATAGGGTTGTTGCTGCCCATGATCCCTTGCAGGTTCTGAGGGTGCCAGAGTGACTTTCTGAAATTCCTGCCCAGCTCCCTGGTCAGCCCCTTCTCTCCAGAGCCCACAGCAGGAGAACCAGGTGGCCACAGGGCAGGCCAGTGGCTATGTTCGGGTAGTCCAGCTATACAGGCTTCTCTGGATGGCAAGAGTGTATGCTTTAATTTCTTTGTGAACCACAGTAGAATTCTATCACATTAAATCTTTATACACTTAGTTCTTTTACTGTGGCCTGTGGACCATTCTGTCCACTAAGTTTCAATCTATCGGTCCAGATATTACAGACCAGGTGTCAGCAAGCGATGGTCCACGGGTCCAAACCTATCCCTCCACCTGTTTCTTAGGTAAAGTTTTATCTGAACATAGCCAGGCCACACATTACATATTGTTTATGCCTGCTTTCTCACTACAAGAGTAAAACTGAGTAACTGTGGCAGAAAAACACACGGCCTACAAAGTATAAAATATTTACTATATGGCCCTTTACAGAAAAAGTTGGCTATAGACGATTAGTTTATGCCTATGAATGCAGATGGCCAATTTTTTAAAAATTAGAAAACATTAGGAAAATAGTACTGAAATAACTTTTCCTTTAATAGTTAGAGATAATTGGAAATTTATGCCTCAAAATAGTCACGAGGAATCTCAACCAATATTGCACCACAGGCATGCTAGGAACAAAAGAGAGCAAGTAACAGAACTCTCCCGTTGACAGAATAGGGTTTGTTTTTTTTTTTAAGATTTTTTATTTATTTTTTGGGGGGGTGGGAGAGGGACTGGGGGAGAGGGAGAGAAAGAGAAGTGGGGGGCAGAGGGAGAGGCAGAGAATCTCAAGCCGACTCTGCACTTAGCACAGAGCCCCACCTCACAACCCTGAGATCATGACTTGAGCTGAAACCAAGAGTTCAACCTTAACTGACTGAGCCACCAGGGTGCTCTGACAGAATAGGGCTTTTAAGAAGACCTGCTTTAGAACCTGGAATCTACATCTGGCTCAACAGAATTTGCAAATAAAGCCATAAACCATTCAAATCTGTAGACTTTCATCTCATCTTGGGAACTAGTTTGAAGTAACAACAACAAAAGACAAAACATTTTTTTACAAAATAACTGTGCTCTAAAGAAAAAACTGGCGCCTGGCTGGCTCGGCTGGTAGAGTATGCAACTCTTGATCTCGGGGGTTTTAAGTTCGAGCTCCACACTGGGTGCAGATTAGTTAAAAATAAAAAATCTTTAAAAAAACATAAAGCAAAAAACTGAAAACAATTCAGATGTCCACTGGGAAGTAGAGGGCTGGTTTATAGGATAAGTGTATGGCAGGCATCAACATGAGAAAAAGCACATACAAATATACAGTGGAACAAACAGAACACAAATGAGTGCCATCACCTAAAAAATTTATATAAAAGGAAAGTAATTATATGGCTTTTTGGTGGGGAGACTTTCTGTTATATCTTTGATAAAATAACTTTTCCCCGTTCTATTGACATTGAAACCGTTAATACAGAAAAGTATACGAGTTTAACAAATGCCTTTATAAATACTTTTTTTTTAAGATTTTATTTATTTATTTGAGAGAGAGAATGAGATAGAGAGAGAGCATGAGGGGGGGAGGGTCCGAGGGAGAAGCAGACTCCCTGCTAAGCAGGGAGTCCGATGCGGGGCTCGATCCCGGGACTCCAGGATCATGACCCGAGCCGAAGGCAGTCGCTCAACCAACTGAGCCACTCAGGCGCCTATAAATACTTTTAAAAGTGCATTAAATAACTTAAATTACTTCAATAAATACTAAGAGTACTTTTTTTTTTTTAAAGACTTTATTTATTTGAGAAAGAGAGACACAGACAGCGACAAAGATAATGAGAAGAGAGCATGAACAGGGAGGAGAGGGAGAAGCAGGCTCCCGCTGAGCAGGCTCAGCGGGAGCCTGCCGTGCAGGGGGAGCCTGCCGTGGAGTTCAATCGCAGGACTCTGGACTCATGACCTGAGCTGAAGGCAGACGCTTAACCAACTGAGCCACCCAGGCGCCCCTACCTAAGAGTACTTAATGAAATTACTGTGCATGGTCCTCAAATGAACAAAAGAACCATTTGGAAAATGGAAAAAAACCATCTCCTCGAACATCAATGTTTGAGTGGTATCGATTCTGTATTTTGAATTAACGTGGTTCTTTTTGATTTGTAAAAATACAGCTTAAGTCCCAAGATGGAAAAAACAACAGCCACAATCATCTTAGGGCCTCCTCTGTGCCAAGCCTAGTATATGCTTCTCATTTATTTATTTTTGTTGTTTTGTTTTTTATAAGAGATTGTATTTTTTTATTTGAGACAGAGAGAGACAGCGCACGAGTGGTGGTGGGGGGGGGAGCAGCAGACTCCCTGCTGAGCAGGTAGCCCTATGCGGGCTTGATCCCAGGACCCTGGGATCAGGACCTGAGCCGAAGGCAGATGCTTAATCAACTGAGCCACCCGGGCGCCCCTAGTATACGCTTTTTAAATCTGCATTAGTTCCAATCCTTACAACCTCTCTGTAAGGTAGGTCTTATTATCTCTATATTGTGGATGAGGAAAAGGACACTTCACAAGGTTAAGAAACCTGCTGAAGGTTACACAGCTAAGGGATGGAGTGAGGTTTGACATCAAAGACTGTCTTGATTCCAAAATCCACAGTGCAGGTGTATTCTAGACAAGAGGAGTCAGACTCCAGACAAAGAAGTGGGGAGGACCCGGGGAGAACAATCTACAGGGTTTCCAGACGCCAGGAAGCTGGAGGGTTAGAATGGGTGAACTCAAAAGCCCCTCTCACCTCTAATACGAGCAAACCTCGGATGTAGCGTTGTTCGGTTCCAGACCACTGCAATAAAGTGAGTGTCATGATAAAGTGAGTCAAAGGAATTTTCTGGTTTCCCAGTAAACACAGAAGTTATGCTTATACCATACTGTAGTCTGTCAAATGCGCGACAGCATTATATCTAAAAAACAACAGACATATCTTAATTATAAAATGCTTTACTGCTAAAAAAAATGCTAACCATCATCTGAGCTTTCAGCAAGTCATAACCACTGATCACATATCACCATAACAAACACAATAATAATAAACAACATTTGAAATATTGCAAGAATTACCAAAATGTGGGGCGCCTGGGTGGCTCAGATGGTTAAGTGTCTGCCTTCAGCTCAGGTCCTGATCCCAGGGTCCTGGGATCGAGCCCCGCATCAGGTTCCCTGCTCAGCGGGAAGCCTGCTTCTCCCTCTCCCTCTCCCACTCTCCCTGCTTGTGTTCCCTCTCTTGCTGTGTCTCTGTCAAATAAATAAAATCTTAAAAAAAAAAAAAAAAGAATTACCAAAATGTGACACAGAGATAGGAAGTGAGGAAATGCTGTTGGAAAAATGGTAAAAACAGACTTGTTCGACACGGGGTTGTCATAAACCTTCAATTTGTAAAAAACTCTCTCTGTAAAGTGCAATAAAGTGCAAAATGAGCTATGCCTGTAGTCTAGGATCTGACCTATCACTATCGTTAGTTTATACCGCTTACAAAAAGAACAAAGAGAAGATCTCAAAGACCGAAATCTACAGGAAGGAATGGGTATACCAGATATCCCGTCATCGAGGTAAGGAGAAGTACCATAACTGAAGACCTGGAAGTTGGCAGGGGAGATAAGGGATCCCGAATTTAGGGCTCAACTCAGGAGAGAAGAAAAAGGAAACCCCAGGATAATGATGAAGATCCCAATACTGAAACAGTGAGCAGACATAAAGAGCAACCAGTTCATGCCAGAGGAGGTAAATATTACCAAGGAGAGAGGTTTATACTTCTGAGGAATAATCTGGGGACGGACAAGCAATTGGTAGACAGAAAACCAAGCCAGTAACAACAGTGACAAAAATTATTAACTCCAGGAAAACAAAAAAGTTGTGTAAGACAGAAAATGGTTCCCCGCTCAGCTATAAATATTTACATAATCTTATTGATATAAACCTTGAATATCAGCTTAACCAAAAATTATGAGCAAACTATATATGGAGGATGCAGGGAGGGGAAGAGGAATAGGGGAGGCTGGGTAGTGAGGCCAGAGCCTCAAAGCCCATAATAAAGAAGTCAAAGATATAGATACTTCCTAGAAATCAAGAAACAGCAACACAAATACATTATTTAGAAATAATGCAGATTTAAAAAGCGCATACTGGGGTGCCTGGATGGCTCAGTCGTTAAGTGTCTGCCTTCGGCTCAGGTCATGATCCCCGGGTCCTGGGATAGAGCCCCGCACAGGGCTCCCCGCTCAGCGGGAAGCCTAGCCTCCCCCTCCCACTCCCCCTGCTTGTGTTCCCTCTCTCACTGTCTCTCTCTCTCTCTGTCAAATGAATAAATAAAATCTTTAAAAAAAAAAAGAAAAAGAAATATACTGATAAATGCCAAAAGAAACAAGAGTGGAAAGTGCCTCCACGGAACAAAAAAGGAGGGAAAAAGAAAGGGAATTAATATTTGGTGTTATAAGTTCCATCAAACTATTGGACTGTGTAAACCATGTCCAAATTTGACAAAAATTAAATTTGCCAAACGCATGTACTAACAGGAAGTTAAGGTATTCTTCAAGAAGACAGTGTTCAAAGAAAGTAACCTTAAGTTTCAAGGAAAATGTTGAAAAGTTTTTCTAGTCCAAGCAATTCCTACTGTCTATAGAACTTTCTTATGGATGCCCAGTAACAGAAATGATGACAAAGAATCGTAGAAGCATGCAAAGCCAACTGCAAATGGCAAATAGGAGCTACTTACTTTTTCACCATGCAACTTTTAGCATAACTCCTGAGACACGTATCTACATATACAGGTCTGAAATATAATCACTTCAGAAGTCTGGTCTTGAGTACTGTGGAGAAGGAAAGGAAAGAAGCAAAGGGAAGATACAGAACCCATAAAGCAGAACAGTGAGGAGAAAAGGCACTGCAAAGGAGAGGTTGTCAGATGTGTTTGCCCAGAGAAAACACAGCTGGGTTTGTTAGTTTCTCCTTACTTAAGGACTCCCAGGGAATCCTTAGGAAAGATGGAAAGGGAATACTATGAGATGCCCAATCAGTAACTCCTGACACCTTCTCTAGAGGTTCAAAGACATGTGACATCAGCACAAAGCTCCTTTCCTAGTTTAAGTGTATAAACTAAACTATATGTATGTTCTCCTCCCCATCTCCTCTTTAGGGGACCTAACAAACCAGAATGGAGCCTCAGAGACCCCTGGCACTGCCCAACCGCCCTGAATGATGTGATTTCACAGGAGTGAAGCCTCTTACCTTTCACCTTCCAGGTACAGGTCTGAGCAAAGTCGAATAGCTTCATTTAAACTATAGTCCAGAAGTTAGAGGAAGGGAGCCAGATGAGGAAGACAGCCATGCTAACTGTAGATTAAGTATATGACACTCTCAGCATGTCCAATTCACCAGTTACGGGATCTCCTCTCTTAATTCTGATTACTGTCCTTTTGCTAGAAAGGTTTAAACCCCGCACGCCCTGATAAAATTGCCACAAAAAATGGATACTTCAAAGTCTAATCTTGTCTTAGCAAATAATTTGTTGAGTAACCCTGAGAATTAAAACAAAAAACTAAATTTCTCTAGGTGTTGAGAGTCTACAGAACTTTAATGCCCCTGGTGAGGGCTTAGAGACTGACCTAAGGACCCTTAGCTGTTAATGCAAACGCTAACTGGGCTAGACTCTTCCGTGCTTCGGTTTCCACACAGGAGCAGAGCCTACAAGAGGGATCTACTACTACTATGAAGGTCAAACACTACTGCTAAGGTGTTTAGGTCAAGGTAAGTATCACCCAGAGTTAAGCGAAACCAAAACCAAGTCTAACAGACCATCCCCTCCACTTTGTTCCAGTTTGCACTTTTTTTTTTTAAGGGAGGAAGAGAATATTAGGCAGGCTCCACACCCAACACAGAGCCCCACCCAGGCTCGATCTCACAACCCTGAGATCAGGACCTGAGCCGAAAGCAAGAGTCAGAGGCTTCACCAACTGAGCCACCCAGGCACCCTCTAGTTTCTGTTCTTTTTGGAGAAAACAGCACATCACAATTATCTGTGAAACTTTTTTTTTTTTCTTCAGTTTATATAGCCCTCTTCTCCCCTTTCTAAGCCTCTGCTATTCCTCTATCAGAATGGCAAGAAGGGCCTGGGTAGATACAGTCTGACAAGACCCCACAGATGATTCTGTTAGAGCTACTGCTCTTAAAAAATGTGTCACAACACTCTGTCTTTAGAAAATCTCTGGGTTTAACAACAGAGAGCAGGCACTCATGTCCTCTCAGCCCGTTGCGAGTGGAGCTACTAAAGGAATGACCAAAGCCTTGCAAGTAGAGAAATATCTGCATCCAAAGTCATGTCAACTGGTCAACTCAACCAAATACTTGGTTTTATCTATTCTAGCTTTGCTAGGCTGAGCAGTACAGGTTTTCAGGCAGTTGAAAGGGAAACTTCAGAATTCTCTGATATCAAAGTTGACTTATCTGCATGACGAGTGACAAGACCCTGTTGGGAATCAGAAAAGTAATGGGGAATGAATGGGGAAGAAAATCATACTGTCAAATAAACTAGGCCTGCACAACCGCCAAAGGCCTCCCTGTCTCTGCTGTATTATGCAACACTGAGTCTTCAGATTTTATTTTGGGCTACTAGGCAGCAGCGAACTCCCCAGAGCTTGCCTGAGGCCATTCAGAGCAGTGAGCTGGAGAATCTGGTTGTGGTAAAGCAGCTGTTCTTACTACTCACAAAGTGTGAGCAAGGTGCAGAAAACAGGAATTAACATCCCAGCTGCAACAAATGACTAGAGCACGGAACACCAGACACACTGGTGCTAAAGCACTTGGCCACCAGCTCCACAGGATGAAGCGCTATTCGAGCGTTTACAGTGAGTGAGCAAAGAAGCATGGACTGAGGAAGTGGATGAGTAACTGGTATAAAGAGGACCCAAAGCTCCGTGGGTCAGGACAGAAGAGCTGTGTCATGATTTGTACGGAAAGAGAAAGGGCAATTATTTTTCTTATCTCTGGAGAGGAAAGGGAGGAAGACGTCGATAATACCCTTAGTTAGGTCTGTGCAACTAGAAACCGTCTGTTAAAAATGGGGACGAGGTATACGTCGTATTGATACTTACTGAAGACTCAGGTTGACCCAGTACTAAGCAAAATACCGTAGGATTTTAAGGCTCAAATTGTGGCCTGCGGACCAGAGGCATCAGGCTCACCCTCACCTGGAAGCTGGTGAGCAATGCATAACCTCGGACCCTACCGCAGTCCTACGGCCACAATCTCCAGATCCCCAAGTGATCAGCCCGCACGTGAAAGTGCGATAAGAAGTGCGGCAAAACACCTCACTGCATTCCCCCAACAGCCCTGCGAGGCAGGCAGTTATTATCTCCGTCTCCGAGAGGAAAAGTCAAGGTTCAGACGAACCGTTTGCCCAAGGTCACAGAATTCTGGAGTGGCGGGGTCGCCGAGATGCTGCCTAAAGCGGGCCTGCGAGAGGAGTCCGCAGCCGGGCCCGGAAGCGCGGAGCCCGGCCTCGGCGCGTGCCCGGCCCTGCGCCGCCCAGGACGGGAGAGGCGGGCCAAGCGCCAGGCGGGCAGGGAGCGGGAGCGGCCGCCGCGACCTCCTCCCTGGGCGCCGCCACTCACCTGAGCCTGGCGAACGCGGGCGCCGCAACACCAGACCCCGGATCCCGCGGGAACGCCGCGCCACCACGACTCCTCCAGCAACACCCGCACCTCACAGCCCCACTTCCGGCCAACTGCCCGCTACTTCCGCCTGCTGCGCTGGTGACGGGTGCGGCCGAGGCTCAAAAGACACTGTCAGCGTTTTCCAAGGACGTTTTCCAGTGGAGGACGTTGCTAACAGGACGCGGGAGTCTAGGACCTGCGGAGGGGAAGCAGCGCCGTGGAGGGACCGCGCTGGAAGTCGCTGAATAGCCCTGACACTGGTTCGAATCCCAGATCGCCACTCAGGGTTTTATAGCCTTGGAGAAGTCACATCAACTATCTAAGCCTAGTTTCCCAACTGTATGGTGAGGATAATCACGCATCTGTAATAGAGATGCATCTGTGAAGCGCTCTCAGGAGAAGAGTTAGTGATGGATAGCCGAGCCAGTTAGGAGAAATGGATGTGAGGAGTTGGAGCTGGAGGAGGCCTGTGCATATACTGATGAGCAGGGTCATCATTTACCTCCCTGGGTAGAGGGGCTCACACCTGAGCCACTGTCAGCAACTAGCAAGGAAGAGACCCTCCAGGAGGGCCTGGTCCCGGACTGCTGTTCTGGGGGGGGAGCTTGAGAACTGCCGGTTGGGTTTGTCATACCTTGTCAGTGCCTCGGTTGCTGGTCCACCTATCCTAAGTGCTGTGAAGGAGACTTGAGAACTGACGCTCCTTCCAGGGCACCATCTTGTCAGGGAGGCAAAAACCAATGCAGGGAGGACACTTTACTGCAAATGAGGTGCAAGCCTGGCATCCCAATTCCTGAGCTCTCCGGAGGGCAGTTTGCCTGATTCTCTCACTTGGACCAGACCAGAGCAAACATTCCTAATTGCTGATTATGACTCTCTTTGCCAGAAGAACCCAGAGAGAGCAGAGGGCCCATCCCCAGGTGATGAACCATATTGCTCCTAGGCAGCCATGACAATCCTGTTCTTTGCCAAATACTCAATTTCCCAGTCTCCCTTGAAGTGAGAAGAGGATGCAACTCAGTTCTGGCCAACAACATTTAAAGGGAAACGTCCTGGCTGGATTCTGGGAAAGCTTTTACCTTCATGATAAAGTAGTATTGCCTCAATCGCTTCATGGAGCTGTGGCAGCCACCTTGTGGCATGGAGGGAACTACATGCTAAGGGTGGGAGAGTAGGAGAATGAAGTCTTATGTCCTTGATGAACCAATACCTATGACAGGATGCTTGTGACCAGAATTGTCAGGTGAGGAAAAATAAACCACTCTTTAAGGTCTTGTAAATCAGGTTGTTGCTTGTGGTGGGGTGTGTTCTTGACCGGGGGGGGGGGGGCGCTTTGTAAAGATGAGAGGCAGTTATCATAAAGGACAGCACTTATCCCCAAAGGACAGCTCCCTGCTCACAGCACTCTTGGGTCCATTCTGCCTTTGGGGCTTCACCACTAATTAGAACCTGTTCTCAAGCTTCATGTTTTTGTCTTCTGTCCTCAAACACTGGCCAGTCACTGTAAGGTGGCTCAGGACACCACATCTAGCTGTCCTGCACCACCTACCTGCCTTCCAGCCAGCAGCCTGGTGTCCAGATGCCGAGTTAGAACCACCTTGAAACCCTTCAGGGTGACAATCCGAGCTGAAGAGAAAGCCCCATCGGGCAGAAACTTGGAAACACGACTCCTCCTGGGCGACATGGAGGAGGTTGGGCTTTGGGCCAGCCTTCTCGCACGGCCCAGTGAGCACCTCCAGTCTCATGCCTCCTCTGGGAAATCTGTTTACTCCAGCTTTGCCCTCCACACCCCCCTCACCCAGGCTTCACCTCCCAAACCTGCAAAGACACAAGCAGGCCAAAGAATGCCACTCGAGAGGCTTTCTCCATTTTATTTCTTTGGGAAAAGAAAACGAAGTCTTTCCATCACCTATGGTAGAGATATATATTTATATATATTTATATATAATTTCTTTTGGGGTTGGAAGTCCCAAAGCTGAGTCTGTTCATATTTTTTTCTATTTTTTTTTTTTTTTCCTACTAATGCCTTCTCTTCCCCCTGCCCCTCTGGCCCAGGCCCAGGTTCTGGGGCAGGTACAGTGAGGGGTGAGTGGAATGGGCAGTGATTGCCAGATGGCCCCCCTCACCCGGCTCAGAGATCTGGTGAGGGTCACCGGGAAGGGGCTGTGCAGAGGGATAGAGGCCACACAGGGGGGCACTCTTGTTTTTGTGGGGGATGCACAGCTCATTAAACAGTCACCAGTCATGGGAGGAGGCTGGTCAGGGGTTGGGGAACTTGCTCACAGTAGTTGCCAGCTCTCTCCACCGTGCCTCCAAACCCCGTCTTGGGGGTGGGAGGAAGAGAGTGAAAAGAGAGAAATACAAGGGCTGAGGGCCAAGCCTCCTCTAATTTTTATTGCTGGTGAATTAGAAATTTGCCTTTCCCTTCCTATCTTAGGGAGATAGACTCAGAGGATGCCGAGAGGAGAAGGGAAGTGACAGTGGTGTCCCAACCCCCACTGATGGCCATGCCAGGCCTACCCTGGGCAAACACTGGGCTACTTCGAGGTCCTGGGAACTCAGGGGTCAGTGTTCCTCTCAGGTCAGCCTTGTCCTTCAAGGGCAATCACAACCATCCCCCCTCGCTCCCCAAAACAAAGGCCTCTGGCTCAGGCTTGGGCCCATTGGAGCTTGGAAGTGGGCAGTGCACCAAAGATCAAGCAGAATTTTCTACTGGAAGAAAAGGTGAGGTTTGGGGGTAAGAGGCGGCCTAGGACAATGATGTTCTGAGCGTGAAAGCAGAGGGAGGCTGGGGGAATCAAGTGGGAGAAGACACAGGAAGACATCACAGACACTCATATGACCTCAGAAACCGGGTGAGGGGAGTGCCTGAGAGGCAGGTAGCACTTAATAGCTGTAGTTAGAGCCGGACAGCGGCCCTGGGTGTGGGGTGAGCCAAGCAGATGGGGCTATCACCCTGTGGGATCCTGGCCAGAAGGGTGGCGTAGAGCTAAGAAGTCTCCAGGTGACCCTTCCCAAGAACAGGAGAGCAGATCTTCCCTGGGCAGAGTCTCCACCCCCAGCCTTCCCTCTGGCCCCTGATACACACATATGGACATACACTCAGGACCAGGCCAGGCTCCGAGGCCTGAACCCAAGAGACCTTGGTGGTGGGGGGAGGAAAGGGGCTGGGCAGGTAGCCCTCTCAACCACATATGGGCCATCTGCTCCCACTCGTCCTGCCAATCTGCCCAGGGAGAGATAATAGGGCAGGAAGGAGAGAGGCCAGGAGCCCAAGGTCTGTCAGCTTCGGCAGAGCCCATGCAGGCTCCCTCAGGCTACATGGCCTTGGAGGTGACCACAGAGAGCGTCACTGGACACCGGGGTGGCCAACAGGGGCAGCCCGGACCTACTGAGGGCTGAACTATCTCATGGCACTGCAGGCCTGACGCCTCCCATCTCCCGCAAAGCAGTGCCAAGAAGCGGGGCACGGGCTCCCCTGCTGCCTGGGCCCCTCAACCCCCAATCACTCTGCCTCCCTCTCTCCCCTCCTTGGGAGGAGGGTCCAAGAGGGCTGCCCAGAGGGCCAGTGGTAGAGCCCTAAGGGCACCCAGTGGGGGGTGGGGAGGGACCTGGTCAGAGCTGCTTTGAGAACCTCTTTGGTCTGGGGGTATGGGGGACATGGGGAAGAGAAATGGCAGGAAGGGGACACTGGGGACTCTTGGCCTTTGACAGGGCATTTGTCAAAAGGCCACATGCCCAGGTAGGGGATCAGATTTCCGTGGACTCAATGCGCTCGAGGCGGGAGGGCGTCCAGGCTTTCTTCTCCTCGCCGTGTTGGGGGGTGGGTGTGCTGGCACCCCCCGCTGCCCCGCGCTCCCGCAGCCGCCGCTCCAGCTGCTGGTTGCGCTGGTACATCTCCACGTAACTCAGCTGCAGCTGCTTCTGGTACTCGATGACCTTCTCCTTCTCCTCCAGCCACACGCGGCGCTCCTCCGCGAAGCTGGCCCCCTGGCGCTCCCGGGCTCGCCGCTCGGCCGCCAGCTCGGCCTGCAGCCGCCCCACCTCCCGCCGCAGGGCCCGCGTCCCGCTCTCCCCGCCAGCTTCAGCCTCCCCGTCCAAGGAAACCAACGAGGCGGCGGCGGCCACCCCGGCCTGCCGGCGCATCTTGGCCTCGTCGCTCTCGCACGTGGCCAGGGCCTCCTGGGGCTCGGCCGGGTCCACGGGGGTCAGGGCGGGCTTGAGGCACGCCGGGGGCAGCTCTGCCTCGCCCAGCTCCAGGCTGGCCTGTTTGCTGCCGAAGGAGTCCCTCAGGCTGAGCAGCTGCTCCTCCTTCTCCCGCAGCGAGGCCCGGCCCTCCCGCAGCTGCGAGCGCAGCCCCACGATCTCACTCAGCTTCTGGGACACGTCGGCCTGCGAGTCCTTCAGCTGCTGCTTCAGGAGGGAGATCTCCCCCGCCTTCTGGCACACCTGGGCAGGGGCAGGGGCGAAGAGGACCAGGGTCAAGGCAGAGCCCTGCGGGCCGCCGGCCCCTCCCTCCAGCCCGCGGCGCCGAGCATCCCCAGATGCAGGCTTAACTCCTGGGACACGCAGGAATGCCCCAACGGGCCCCCCTTGGACTACTCAGGACACACGTGGCTAATCTCATACAGCCCCTCCAGCCCCCCGGGGCCGCTCTGGTCCTCAAAGACCCTCCTCATCAGTTCTGTCCCCCTCCCCCTTCACTCCCCTTGGGACAGTGGGCAGCAGCTCTGGGTTTTTCCAGAGCGACAGAAGGAAGGAGACTCAGAGAGGGAGAGCCCAAGCCCCCTGCCCGCACCTCCCACTTAGTTTCCTCCATCCGGGGCAGGAAGTCAGCCTGCTCCTTCTGGCAGGCGGCCACCTTGTCCTCCAGCTCTTCCCGCTGCCGCATCAGCCGGGCGGCCTCCTCCTGCAGCTGCTTCTTGTCCTGCTGCAGCCGCAGCACCTGCAGCTGTAGGCCCTGCTGGGCGCGCTGGGCGCGGCGGGCCACCTGCTGCAGCTTCCCGCTGCAGCCCTGCCGCAGCTCCGCCAGCTCGCGCTCCCACGCCTTCTGCCGCTCCTCCAGCACCTGGGCCACCGCCGCCTCGCTCTGCTCCAGGCTCCGCCGCAGAGCTGTCACCTCTTGCTCCTTCTCCCACAGCCGCTCCTCGAGCTCCTGGATCAGGGCACTGGGCGAGGGGGGTGAGCAGGCCGCGAACGGCAGGCCTCCACCTCCGCCCTCCCCCGACCCCAGGTGGCCTGGCCGCCCCATGGAGGAGGACGACCCGCTCTTGCTGGAGGCGCGCCCGCTGTCAGAGGTCCCCAGGTCCTGGTAGCCCGAGCCGCCGCCGCCGCCGCCACCACTGCCACTGCCACTGCCGTAGCTGGCAGTGCCGATGCGGTTGATGTGGCTGGTGGAGGCACTGAGGGGTGCCAGGTGCTGGCTATAGCTGGAGCTGTAGGTGGGCAGGCTTGTGAGCGAGTTCCGGCCTGAGTCTGAGAGGCCGCCCCCACCCCCGCCCGCTGGGGTCATGGTCCGAGACTTGTCCAGTCCGCCCTTGAGACCACCAGGACCCTGTCGTCCCTCAGGAGTACCATTGGTCTGCGGGGGGCACAAGTTCTGCATGGAGTGGAAGTTCTTGGGTACAACAGGCTTGAAGGCCGAAGGCCTGACTAGCGGCTCTGAGCACTGAGTAAAAAGCAAGCAAGGGGGAGTGGGCATCAGAATGGGGCCTTAACCTCGGCCCCAGCCTCTTCCCTCTGGCCAAGATAGGTTCAGCCTCACCCCCAATTAATCTCCATCCTGGAAGTCCCTCCCAGCCGGGGCTCCACTGCATGGCACCCAAAAGCCAAGTCTCCGCCCTGGAACCACCAGCTAGACTTAGCCCCCAAGACCCCACCCCGGGGCTCCCCAGCCCGACCTCCATTCTGGCCCCTGCACCCCCACCTCCAGGGCCCACTTTACCCTCCTCTCTTCCCCTCAGAGAAAAGGCCCTGGGGACCGACCTGGTCTAGCTTGCCAGAGGTGGCCAAGAGCTTAGGTGGATGGCTGGGCTCGCGATACTGCGGCGGGGCCTTGTCACTGCCCCCACTGCTGCTACTGCCCCCGCTGCTGGCCACCACGTTGCCGCAGACATCGGTGTGGTCGCTGCCCCGCAGCTCGCCGTTGAGGTAGAGGGAGTTGGCGAGAGCCTTGTCTTCGGAGGGGTAGCGGCCTGGCCTCTCCCTGCTGGCCCCACCACCGCTGCCACGGGGGCCGGGGAAACTGCCCTGGCTGCCCCCACCCCCCGTGCGGGTGCCCACACTCTTCATGGCGAACTCCTGGGCATGGGCCACCCCGCTGCCCACACTGCCCATGGCCAGGCGAGGGTCTGGGGGTCCGAGCTCAGAGGGCCGAGGGGCAAAGGCCAGGAGAGGATCCCGCCCTGGGTCAGCGCGCACAGGCAGCGTCTCCAGCTTCGCCATGACTGAGCCAGGGGGGCACTGCGGGCACAGGTGGGAAGGCAAAGATAGGTCAGCCCCACCCCCACTTGCACCCCGCCCTTCAGTATCCCCTTCCCTATAATGGGTACAAGAGTTCCCAGACACCCAGGATGGAGGAATGGGGCTGGGGTAAGAGTGACAGCTTGGTAATGGGGGTGCCTGTTGCCCACCTGATGAAGCCCAGGCCCCAGGGCACCATGCACATACCCTCCCAGCTTTGCTCAGCTCAGCATTCCACTCCTCAGCTCCTGCCTCAACCCCACCTCCTCCATGAGCCCCAATTCTTCACTGCAGCCGCCAAAACTTAGGCGTTCTTTACCCTGGGTCTGGATCCCTATAACCCAACCTCCTGGGCTGGGGAGATGGGGTTGGGAAGGTACAATACTTGAATTCAATAGGGAACCTCAGAAATTAAGGGAAGGAGAGAACCCACCCCTAACCAAAACTTGGGAGTAGAGGTCCTCCCCGGCCCCCTAACCTAGGGTGTTGCAGTCAAGGGCAGAAGTGGAGGCTCACTACCAACGCAGGCTCCTCTCCTTGCCTTTCCAAGGGAGTGGAGGGCCGACGGGTCCTCAAGCCTGGGACCCTCCGAGGCCCGGTCTGCTGGGGCCATGTGCCTCACTCTCGCAGTCGGGGCTCGGCCCGAACCAGCTGGGCGACTCTGGACGGGCCGACTGAGCCATCCCGGACTACAGTTTTCTCCTCTGCGAAATGGGAGGAATGAAGGACCTACCTCATGGAGCTGCCGAGCGCCAGGCGCCCCGAGGAGGCGGACGCGGGAGGGACGGGAGTCTTGCGCCGCGCGCCCCTGGGTCGCATGTGGGCGCCACCTAGAGCACGCCCCGCGCCCCGCGTACGGCCGGGAACCTTGGCTGTAGCGGCGTGGCGAGCGGACCTTCCGGAGGTCTTCCCAACTCGGCCGCACGAGGGGCCCCTTCCCCACGGTCAGTACCTCTGCAGAAGCCCCGGGGCTGGCTGAGACAGGGGCAGAGGACGCGGTGCCACCAACTGCGGGCGCAGGCCGTGCCTCCCTCCGGGCCTGCGTTTCCCATAGGTGGGCGGGGCAGGCGCGGGGCTTCCGCACCCACCTGCGTCCGCAGGGGATTCCGCGCCTCCCATCCCAAGAATTCACTGCCACCGGGAAGACTTCCTGGATTACCCCCTTCCCCCGTTCCCTTTGTACCTTGAACCGTGAAGTCCTCTGAGCCCTTCCGTGAGCGTGCGCCCCCCGCCCCCAAGGCCAACCCACAGGAGCGGGGCGCGGAGGGGGGGGGCAGCGCAGGCAGGGCGACAGGGCCTCGGGTTACCTGTGCTCAGGGAGGCCCCACTTCCTGGTTCCTTTGTCTCAAATCCACACCGGGAAACACCTGCCTTAGAGATCTGCATAATCTAGCGGGGCCAAGGCACCAGGCAGTGCCAGCCGCGGATGCACACCCTGGAATCCGTTTGCCAGAGGTGGCAGGGGCACCCTTCAGGCTCCCCCCCCACTCCCATGAGAAACCAGGCAAGAAGCCCTCCTTCTCTACCAAGGTGAAGGGGTCCAGGTGGCACTCCATGCCCCTCGAGTGCCCCTCAGACTGTCTTCTACCCAGATGCCCATTCTGATGCCATGTCCTCCCTATGAGGCCCCAGACCAGGGGAACCTGACAAAACTCTTGCCCTTCAGGAGTCTTTTGGCCACCACACCTGGAATTACAGCCCTAAGTGCTTGGAAAGTTCACCACCAAGCCAGGCCCCATGGCCTTTGTAAAATTCCATTCTCTCAGCGTCTGCCCCCCTCCCACCCCAGGGGTGGAGAACAGCACTTTACCACCTTCCTCCCAGAAGCCGGTCTATCCCCACATGCAAGGCTGAGTCTAGCGTGAGGCAAGGGAGGCACCTAGTGCAGAACGTCAGCACAGTGTCAGCAGGTGCAGGACCCTGAGAGTGAGTGCCTCTAAGGCCTCACTCTCATCCCCGCTCTGCTTCCGCTCCCCGCGTACTCCAGCTCAGTTACCCCTCAACTCAAAATCCCCCTCCCACCCTAAGCATGACTCCTTTCTCAGCATCCTCGGGTACAGTGTGGGGAGCAGCTGGGGACTAGGAGGATGAAAGCTGAGTGGCCTGAGGCTTGAAACCAGTGGGAAGGCCTGGGCAGGGTCTGGGAGGAAGAACTGACCAAACTTCATAGAGATGGGGTTCAGGGGTGGGGGCAAGGGGTGGGTGTGACACCCTTAACAAAACAGGGGGAGAATGTTTGGGGAAACAGGTACTTTGGGAAAGACCAGACAAAGATCTCTCTCACATACTGGGTGGAAAGAGACTGCAGTGGTCAGCATTCAAGGGTGGTGTGGGTGGAGCCCAGCATCGTGAGAAGGTGGCAGGGCCCCAGAAGCCTGGGAGCCAGTGTGGACGCAAGAAGGAGGCCAGAAGAAGGCAGGCCCTGCAGAACAAGCTGGGGGGCTTCAAGAATGTCAGAGCAGCTCCCCGTGTTAGAAAGGGGCCAGGTAAAGTCGAGACTGGAGAGTGTATCCTGGATCTGGCAGCTGGAAACCTCACTGGCTTCAGAAAAGTGGTGCATGGCAAAGCCAGGCTACAAGAGTAGCTGGGTCTGGAGGGAGAGATGGGAGAGTTCCCTGGTGAAAGAGAAGGCCAGAGAAGGCAGTAACTTAAGGTGGTTTGGGATCCAAAGGCTCTTTTCTAATTTTAAATTAAGCATGGTAGAAACCTGAGTATGTTGCTACGCCAAAGTAAGGTGCCAATAGTGAGATGAGCGAGCGAGGCAAGGGGGCTTCAGCAGATGCCCGGAGGTGGGTAGGAGCAAACCTCGGAAGTGGTCATGTTGATGATGAGCATGACAGGGGACAGTGTTTGCAAGGGTGCTTTCTGGGCTGTAGGGCACAGTACAAACATGCAGTACTACTTTGTGATCCACAAAAGGAGGATCTGACCACAGGTTGAGGCTGGTGGTAGGCCACTCTGCACCACTGTTTCCCTGGGATGTGTGTGGCCCCCAGAGAAGCTCAATGCACAGAGTCCTAGATGGAAATGAGGTGTTCCCGGGACTGTCTCCTGGGACCAGCTCCTGCTCTACCTGGGGAATCCTTGACTATCAACCCAGAGCAGCTCTCCCTGGAGCCTCATTCCCCAAAGAGTGTCTTGCCATAATTCTAACCTGTCAGTAAGCATTCTCCGCCCCTTGCCTTTGCCGAGTTTGGGCTGCTGCAGCTTCTCTTCTCAAAACCCCAGCAGGGAGCTGGCAGGACAAGGAAGGGCATTTGTTTCCCTGAGAGACAGAAACTGAGCCCAGCGGAAGAGTTTGAGCTTCGCGTATAGGTTACGGTCCTGAACTGGCCCAGGTGGCTGAGCATGGTCTGCATAGGCAGGCTTAAGGCATCAGCTCAACAACCTGGGATGACAGCCTGTTGCCCAACTCTGCGGCTCTCTCTGTGCCATCAACCTTCATTGCCTGGGACATTATGCAGAGTATTGATGGTCATAAAGGGGTCAAATGATCTGTACCTGGGCTCTACATGGGCCGGTCCCTCCAACCCGCAGTGACCACTCAACCCCTCCGTACTTCTGTCCCTCCCAAAGCTAAGAACACTCTATCCCTCTCTTGTGGTCTCAGAGGCCCCTATACCAGCCCATTTGCCCCCTAAAGCTTTCAGTAGCCCCTCTTGCCAGCACCCTTGCTGGGGGCTCCTCACTGGCCTCTTCCCCCCTGCACTCCCTCCTACAAACAGCTGCCAGGGGACTCTTTCTAAAGGGCAAAGCTGATCTTGTCCCTGCTCTGCCCAAATTCTTCCACGAGCAGCGCCAAGAACAGCTGACATGGGTTCTGGAGGCATCAACTCAAGTGTAAATCCCAGCTGAACTGATTAGGGGTGAATGCATGCAGGTTATTTCACCTCGGGTTCTCACACCTACCTTACAGGAATCTTAAGAAGTAAATGTATTATGGGTAAGAGGCCTGGCATTTCTCTCAGTCCCCAGAACCAGAGCAGAGCTTGCAGCAGGGCCTTCAAGGCATCTCCTGCTGCCCTTCCTATTTCCCCTGACCTGAGCTCCTCTCCACTCCACACAAAATCTCTTCCCAGCTCTCTATGCCCACCCTGCATCCTTCAAGGACCAATCCAAATGCTGCCTCCCAGGACAGCATCCCTGATCGGCCCTGGGGAGCAGGGCCTTGGAGCACTTGGCTCAAGCTACTCCAGGGAGATTTCACTCTGAAGCTTCCCCAGGGGCTGGACTGGGGGTGCCCTGGGGACACAGATGGCAGAGTCCTAGGGCTCTCTGGGCCCTGACCCTGAGGAGACGCAGAGACAATGCTGTGGGAATGCTAGCTTTGAGCAATGCAAAGAGGCAATGAATCCGGACAGGAAAATCAGGAAGGGCTTCCGGGAAGAAGGACTGAGGGAGAAAGAGGACTGGGGGCACTGTAGGGCTTTTGGGGTGCAGAGGTCTTCAGAACTTCTTGGTTGGGATGTGTGAGGGGAGATCCACCTTTCCTTGGTGTCAACGGGGGAAGGGAGCCATCTCCTAGATCCTGGCTCTGGTGAAGCTGGTGTTTAAGGACTGAGGGGGCTGACAGCGCCCCCCCTACCCCAGCACACACACGCGCGCACACACGAGCTTCCGCGCAGGGGAGTGGGGGTGTTCGCCATTCACCAGCAGTCCACGGCCCGCAGCGCCAACAGATAGAGACCCCGGCCACAGGCTGTCCTGAGGAGGTGCCCGAGGGTCTCCGTGGTGCAGGAAATCCCTCTCGCACCTTCCCTACCTCCCTACCAGCGCGTGTGGCCCCGGGGGGCGGGGCGCAGAGGGAAGAGGTGACATAATCCGGGCCGCACCCCCTCCGGCCGCCACCTCCCCCCAGGCCTAGTGAAGCATCCATGACATCATCGGCCTTATCTCCACTCCCCTCCCCCGCCCCGGGACCCCAAGCAGCGGGACGCACCCCCTCCCCAGCTCCGGGTCCGGCAGGACGAGCATCGCAGTGCAGCGGGCACGGCGACAGGTCGAAGCCGGGAGGGGTGCCGCGATGGGCCGGCCTCACTTACTCGCTGCCTCAGGGTCCAGCGCGGGGTCCTCAGAGCGGGCGCCACCGGCCCCGCTCGCTGGCGCAGCCCGAAGCCCGCCCGGCGGGGCGCGCGGCGCGGGCCCGGCTCGGCTCCGCGCCCCTCCCGCTCCCCGCCCGGGCCCCGCCCACCCGCGGCTGCGGCAAACGCGGGCCCGCCCTCCGGCCACGCCCCCCAGGGCCGCCAATCCCCAGGCTGGGGCGGGGCGCAGCGCTTTAACCCCTTTGTAGCTGCGTCTGGGTTCGCGCGTGGGACCCCTCTATTTCACCCTCTCCAGAGCTGCGTAAGTCCGCCTGAGTCCCTCTGCTCGTCGCCTCTCACCCCCCCAACCCCTTGGGTTCAACCCCCAGGCTCTGATCTCTAACAAATCCAGTGGGACCGCGCCCTCCGCCACTACTTTGGCAACCGGGAGGAGCCCCTCCGGTTTGGGGAAGGGGCTCTCGATGTCGACCCCAGCCCCTTTTCTCTCCGGCTCCTGCTCTTCCGGACGCGGCCTCGCAGCGAACGCCGTGAGACCGCAAGTCTGCAAGGTGGGGGCGGGGCGGGGCGGGGCGGGGCTAGCCCTCCCGGGGGGGATCCGACACCGCCGAGGGAAGACCCGCTTGGGCGCGGGGACCGCTGGCCGGCGTTTAAGAGGCTTCAAGGGGCCGTAACTCTGTCCGGCAGCCAACGGTGCCGGTTTGAAACTTGCTGCTGCGGAGGCTCACTGTCCGGGGGGTAAAAGGGCAACGAGGAAAAAGATACACATTACAATCCAGCAAGGTGTGAGTGCTTTCACCCCGTGCCCCACACCTGGCAGGAGACCCAGCCCCGACCCCCACGCTGCATCCGGGGGTAAGAGGCGGTGAGGTGAGGACTTCGTCCCTCACCCATAGTACCAGTTTCGCACGCGCGGGCTTCGTTCTGTACCGGGAGTGCTCATTCTGTCCCGGTTGGCCCGGGAGGACTGCCGGGAGGAAGCCGTCCGGGACTGGCGATCTTAGCCTCGAATACGGCGAATATGGCGGGGAAGCAAACCAGGCCTAGGGTTCAGCATGAGTAAAAGCCTGGAGGCACAAAGGGTCTGTCCTAAAAACTGCAGCGCCTCCACTCTAGCTGGGATTTAACCCATTGTATCATAGCTGTTATTTGGTCATTGCTGATTTGTTTGGTTATCTGTCATCCTATTTTATAGTATGTATTTCTTGCTGTTTCCTGTTTTCTGGATTTTTCCATATTTACTTTTATTTTCTACAGTGGTCTGCAAGATGGAAAGCCTGTGTTTAATTCTCCTGGTGGTTGCCTTTGAGTTTATCAAGTAAAAATACAGTTTTTCACAAATCATTAAAGTCAACAACAAATTATTCCTTTTTATATTCCTCTTTATGTAATGAACAATTTAATGTGCTTTTCTATCTCTAGGCCTGCTGCTCTCATACCTACTTATATCTGTCCATTTAATCCAGGATGATAGACCCAGTTTTGTTTACACTTTTCAAGCCACAAAATCCTGTTTTTCAATCACTGCCTTTGGCTTTTGCCAACTCTGTTTAATCGGTATCAATGTCACTGCCAGTTTTTTATGCTCTAATTTTTCTCTTCCTCAGTCGGACCCATCTCTCATTTTACTGGTGATTTCAGGGAGGACTCCTGAATGTTTTTTTCCTAAGCCTTTGCCCTAGGTAGGAATGCCTTTCTACTGTCTTCACACAGTAATACTCCTTTATGGCTTGACTTTTTATAGAATTCTTGAGTCTCCAAGCCTCTCTTGTCCTTATCCCATTGTCCTTTGGGTCTTAAAATGGTAGAAAGTCCACCTGAAACTAATATAATGTTAACATGTCAAATATATCTCCAAACAAAAAACAAGGTAGCAAAGCTGGTCTGGTCTGTGTTAGGTGAGCAATTTGCCTGGTGCTTCTTAGGATTTTTCTTTATCCTTAAAAGTTAAATATTTGCCAGCATAAGTCTATTAATTTTCCAGAAAAGAAGTGGTCTTTTCAGCTTAGGAAAGTTTTCTTCTAAAATGTTCCTGTCCATTCTGTGAATAGGGTTGCTTTTGGGGTTTTTCTCTCCTAAAATTATCATATTAGATTACTGCTGTCAATGAAATCTCTTCGTCCTCTTTCTCTGCATCCTGGGAGAGTATCTCATGTTTTTCTTCACCATCAGAGATTTAATTTTCTGCAGAGTCAAGGGTACTCTTTGTTTTCTCCAGTAAGATATCTAATTCTGCTTGTTGGTTGTTTTTTTTTTTAAGATTTTATGTATTTGAGAGTGAGAGAAAACAAGCAGGGGGAGGGGCAGAGGGAGAGAGAGAAGCAGGCTTCCTGATGAGCAAGGGGCTCCACAGGGGCTCCAGGATCATGACCCAGGCTGCTGGAAGGCATATGATCAACGGACTGAGCCACCCAGGCGCCCCTAATTCTGCTTGTTATATCTTTCTTTGATTTTAGCCAATTTCCACCCCACCTCTGTCTTGATCTTACTCAATCTCTTTTTAGTTTTCTCTTCCTATTTCATAGAGAATGTGGTTTTGCATTTAAGAAGCACAACAGGAAAATAAAGGAATACCATAGCTGACTCTGTTCTAATGTATATGAAAGCCTTAATAAAGTGGACCACCTTCTGGGAAATACAATTACAAAAATAAGAAAGATGTTGAAAACATTATCTAAGAAATATGTCCAAAAAAGGCTCTGGGCTCAGATGGTTTAATGGAAGGATTCTCTCAAACTTTCAGTGAACAGATAATCCTTACCCTGTAAATCTGTATTACAGCCCAGAAAAGTTAGAAAGCTATTTCATTTTATGAGGCTACAGTTCTCCTTATACCAATCCCAATAAAGACAGCATAAAAAGGAAAACTGCAAACCAATCATACTTATCAATTCAGGGGGAAAAATTTACTAAATACAACTCAAGGAAATAAAATTAAGTGTGACTGCATATGAAATTAGTCCATGAGTTTGTTAAATGAGAGGGGAAAAAAAACAATTGTCATAATATATGCCAAAAAGTCACTCAAAAATCAGTACCCAAAAAGAACCCTCATAATTAACCAGGAACAGTTGAAATTAAGATTCAATATTTTGTGCCTTGACATCTGGTAAAATCAGGAGTGTCTCAAATAGCTGAACTGATCGTTGCCTTAGCCAAATAAATAATCCTTATCAAATCGACCAGGTGCATTTCTGCTTATCTCTGAGAGCAGGTTTCAGTTCTCTGCCAGCCTGTGGAATCATTCAAACAAACCAATGACATTCCCTGCAGGAACAACAGGCACACCTCAACCTCTTGCTGCTATAAAACTTGTCTGTCCTCCACAGCTTCTGGTTGTTCACTGTCTTTCTGAGTGCAACTCCCGGATGGCCCCATGTGGCTTGTGGTGTCCTTCCCTGAGCTGTGAGGATACGTGACTGATAAACTGCTGTCGATCTCACCTGTCCATCGTCAAGGGCTGTGTTTGGCCATCCCCATAACCCTAGGGTGGGAACCCCTCCCTCACCAATGGTAAAGAGAAGGTGATTAAAACAAGAGTCTATTATCTCAATAAAGCTGGAGGGGAAAAAAGAGTCTATCAGACTGACAAAACTTAAAAACTGATGGTATTGCGTGTTGGTGAGGCTGTAGGGAAACAGGAACTCACGGTGTTTTTGAGAATATAAATCGGTACAACCTTTTGGGAGGACAACTAGGTAATAGATCTATAAAAATGTGAGAAGTGTATATCCTCAGACTTAGCAATTCCATTCTGGGAAGAAATGCCATCACAAATAATATGATAGATGTGCAAAGATAAGTCACTAATGTACTGACTGTAATAGAAATATTTAAACGTAAATACATCAATCTATTAATGGAAGATTGAGTAAATGAATCACAATGCATCCAGTGCAATGTAACAACAGCGATGTAAAAATGGCACAGGTGTCTATGTGTTGACATAGAAAGATGATTATGTGAAAAAAAAGCAAGGAGCAGAGAATCATATGTATGCATACTCTAATTCTTCTATTATTTTATTTATTTACTTATTAAATATTTATTTATTTAGGGGCACCTGGGTGGCTCAGCTGGTTAAGCGTCTGACTCTTGATTTCAGCTCAGGTCCTGATCTCAGGATAAGGTCAAGCCCCGAGTTGGACTCCTCACTCAGCACAGTCTTCTGGTCCCTCTCCCTCTGCTTCCCCCCGCCCAGCCCCGTTTGCTCTCTGCCTCTCTCTCAAATAAATAAAATATTAAAGAATATATTTATTTAAGAAATCTCTACACCCAACGTGGGGCTCGAATTCACAACCCCGAGATCAAGAGTCGCACGTTCTTCTGACTGAGCCAGCCAGAGCCCCATCTTCTATCATTTTAGTAAGAATATGTATGTACCTGCATAGGAAAGTGAAAAAATGCACATCAAACTATTAATAGTGGCTATTTTGAGATGGTGGGATTGCAGGGAGGAGGGCAGAAGATTCTAGGCACTTCTGTAATGTTTGCATTTTTTTTTTTTACAACGAGCATGTATTTTGTAAAAAAAAAAATCAAAAAGATAATGCAGTTTGCTTGGAAGAAGAAACAGGTGAATAAGCTCTGAAAATTTAGAAGCAGCAGGCTATTAATATTAAATATCTGCTCAAAAACCCCTGCCCCAGTGGGAGTTTGCATTCTAGTGGGAGGAGACAGTTGGTAAAATATATAGGGATTAGAAAGTGGCAAATACTAAGAAGTTGAGATTACTGGGGGATCCCAAATCCGAATAAGATGGAAGGCCCTCCTGAGGAAGTGACATTCAAGTTAAAGACTTGGAGGTGGGGGAGCAAGCCAAGTGTAAATCTGGAGGTTTCTAGGATGCAATCATTTTGTGTATAGTAAAATGAGCTCTTTTTTTCAGTATTTTCTTGTTTTTATGCACCAACTAAAGCTTTCAAGTAGAAAAGGCTACTTAACCGTGATTTTAGTTTTTAGTAAGTAACTACAAGAAGAGTTAACATTGTTCAAAATTTACCTTTTTAAATGGCACTCACCCTAGACTGTTTTACAGCTGAGTTCTACCCAATCTATACAGAGATCATTCTAAATCATAGGAAAAGATGAAAAGCTCCCTAACTCATTTTATAAAGGTAGAATAATCTTAATACCAAAATCTGAAAAATAATATAAAAGAAGAAAAATTGTGATTGATTAATCATCTGTCTTCCCCACTAATCTGTAGCGTCTATGTAGACAGGATACTTTAAAATTTCATTTCCCAGGGTACCTAGGTAGCTCAGTCAGTTAGGTGTCTGACTCTTGATTTCAGCTCAGGTCATGATCTGGGGGTTGTGGGATGGAGCCCCAAGTCTGGCTCCATGCTCAGCGGGGAGTCTGAGATTCTCTCCCTCTTCCCCCCCACCCCCACAGGCTCTCACTCTCAAATAAATAATCTTTAAAAAAAAATTCCACATCCCCATCTTAACACTCTGGTAAGCAGAATTAATGAGCCCCCCGAAAATATCCAAGTCCTAATCCCCTGAACCTGTTAGGTTACATGGCAAAGGAGAATTAAGCTTGTAGATAGAATTAAGGTTTCTAATCAGCTAACCTTAAAATAGGGACATTAGGGGCACCTGGCTGGCTGGCTGTCAGTACAGCATGCGATCTTGATTTCAGGGTTGTTAAGTTTGAGCCCCATGTTGGGTGTAGAAATTACTTAAAAATAAAAATCTTTATTAAAAAGAAGACATTAGCCTGGATTATCCAGGTGGGCCCAGTGTAATCATAAGGATCCTTAAAAGTGGATGAGGAAGGCGGAAGTGGGGGCGGAGGACATGTGACTATGGAAGAATGGTTAGAGATGCAAGGTAGCTGGCTTTACAGATGGAGGAAAAGGACCACAGGCCAAGGGATGTGGCTTGAAGATGGTTTAGAGCCTCCAGAAAGAAATAGGTCTATGTTGATCTCAGCCCAGTAAGACCCATGTTGGACTTGTACAGAACTAAAAGATAGGAAATTTGTGTTGTTTTATGTCGCTAAATTTGTGGTAATTTGTTACAGCAGTACTAGAAACCTAATGCAAATGCATAATAGACACCCAACACTCATTTGTTGAATGATGAATGAAATTGCAAAAACCCTTGGGTCTACAAATGGGTAAAAGAGAAATAAATCATTCACAGAATACAAATGGCCAACAAGCCATTGAAAACACCTCCAGCCCTGCGGATACTGAAGAGATGCAAATGAAAACCTACCAATTAACCTGACCCTTTGGGGTCCTACCCACCAAGTTATCCAGAAGGGGACATGGGGCTTCTCTGGGATGACTGGGCAGTGACCTCCAAATGCCAAATGGGGGATGGGAGACAAACAAGGCACTTTAATCCACGCTTAAGTTTGGATGTTTGTACTAAAGCTTTTTAAGCTGTGTTTGCTTTATGAGGAATTAAAAACCTCTGGAATTGGACCACAAATTCCTGGGCATGACTAATAAAGGTCTTGGGGGTTATCCAGACCAATATAAAACTGTAACTGAGACATTTATGATCCAAGTATGCTGGGCTCTTTTACATGGGGTTTTATAAGCTGATGAGCTGATGTTTACATACACACCCCCATGGGACCCTGGAAAAATATAAAGGGAAAAATATTAAAAACTTATTAGACTGTATTTTCCTTTTAACCATTCTTCTTTACAAAGTACACATTTTTCCCAATAGAAGATGGTTTTTGCTTTTATGTTCTGAAGGGTCCCTAACATTTTTTTTTGTTTTTACATAATTGATGCTTTGTTTATATAATACTAACAAAAAAATTTATCTGTATCTATACCGTGTAAACCTCAAGATACTTAGAAACAAAGCATAAAAGAATACAAGCCACCACCATACCACTCACCATCTTAAGTGAGTTTTATGAACTCACATTTATTTGTGAAGGATGTTATTCTTCTTAAAGTCCTAAGCAGAATAAATAATGATTATTGCATCATGGAATTATGGTTATGCTCAAATCTTTAATCAATTTTATGGAAACATGCAGACTCCAAAAATGTTGCCAGATTTAATTTTTGTAAAAGCCGGGGTAAATCTGTCTAGCAGAAAGCCTTCTTTGTTAACTCTTTACATTGCAGATGATATCACTGCAGACTAAATGAGATGGCTAGGTGAGACTTTTATTACCTGCCTTTGGGCCCTAAACTTCCCACATGTCCTTCCCTTATCACTTGTCAACTTTTCCTCTTTTGAGTTACTACAATTCAGCAATGATGGATTATATGTTCAGTAATTTCTCATCTATTCATATTTGTTACTATGGTCTATTCTGATATGAGGCAATATGCACAAACTACAAAATACATAAAGCCAGCTGCCAAAGTAGACATCAAGCCTATGTACCCCCAACTATGCTGTTCTATAAACTGTAGGGTTTAGCTCAACTACAAAGTGGCCTGACTAACCTCGTTGATGAGAAATAAAGAGAAATAAAGCAACAGAAGTGTTAAATCTCAGCTACTCGGTTATAATACAGTTGGAGCATTACTAGTTTTAGTTCTTGTGTCACTACATTAGAAACTTAAGAAAGTTAAAAATGACTAAAACCAGCCAGTATATCTAACAGGTTATGTGCAAAAGGTCATATTTATTTATTACTTTTTAGAAGATTTTATTTATTTATTTGAGATGGAGAGTGAGAGCGAGAGCCAGGAGACAGAGGGAGAGGGATAAGCAGACTCCCCACTGAGCAAGGAGCCCGACGTGGGGCTTGATCCCAGGACCCTGAGATCATGACCTGAGCCGAAGGCAGACACTCAACCGACTGAGCCACTCAGGCGCCTCAGAAGGTCATATTTAAACAAGTTTAATGTCACAGTATTTGACAGGTTCTAAGGTTGCCTTATGCATTTTGCTGTAATGAGTAATCAAATAATGTATAATAAGCCAAAAATTATGTATGGTGTCAGGATAAACCAAGTAAAACTATTTTTTGGCATCACTGCCGTAGTCTAAATTGTTTTTGGTACAACCACGTGACTACCAAGTTATATATGATCACAACTCTACACCCAGATACTGATCCTTGGCCCAGTCCTCAACGGAAAAGGAACAAGCTCCTTAGAACGCTGTTTTCCAAACTGTAGGCTGAGTTCTGTTAGTGGGTTATGAAATCAATGTACTCACCATCAGTAGTAGCACAGAATAGGGAAGCAAATGCCAACATGCATTAACCACACTAAGCAAAGCACTTGGACACCTTAGCTGCAGTTATCTCTATGCACGGGCATACAAACATGGACTAAGTCCTCAATAAAAAATGGGTTTCTTACTAAGAGATACTGTCAAATAAGTTTGAAAAAAACAGCCTTAGTGGAATAGTTGTCTCCGATCTTGGGGCTGGGGCTTGGGACGGGAGATGTCTGGGGCAAGCACTTGTGAAGGCTTGAGGTGGTACCCTCTGATGATGGTACAATGGGGGTGTAGAAGGAGGGGCTGATGGAGTAATGATAGTTTGTGGGATTGCAAAGGGGGGTTAAGAAATGAGTTACTTGGGGCGGTTGAGCCTCTGCCTTCAGCTCCAGTCACGCTCCTGGGTTCCAGGATGGAGCACTGCATCAGGCTCCCTGCTCCACAGGGAGCCTGCTTCTTCCCCTGCTCTTCCTCCTGCTTCTGCGTGCTCTCTCTCCCTCTAATAAAATCTTTTAAAAAAATGAGTTACTCATTCAAAACACTATTAAACACACACCCCCCCCCCCATCAAATATCACCCATATTTCTGGGCTCAGTAATCCCTGCCCTTCCCAACCAGGTCCCAACCTCCCTTTCCACCTACTCTCTCCTTTGCCCCAGGCTTTCCTGTTCCTCCAGCCAACATTCCACGTCCCCTCAGTGAATCACAAGCCTTTACATTGTCACACCTGTCCTCCCCTCAGCCCAGAAGGCCTCTTCTTGTGAGCCACCAGTCCTTCTTGTAGATCAGTGTCTGGCCATGCACTTGCTGGCTGGTCTCCCTATCAGATTAGTACCACTGCCCCATCCCCCACTCGTGGCTAGGGTCATGTTTTGCTCACTGCAATTCCCTGGGGTGCTTAGCATCCTGCCTCGTACTCAGTAGGCTCTCCGCAGATTTTAATTTTAGTTTTGCTTTTTTAAACACACTTTGAATGTGTTAAATAACTAGTGTTACAAAGATCCAGTGCATCCTGCACTGGTGCCACCGGGTAGCCTGGGGGTCACTCGATTGCCAGGTGAATGGGGAGACTACTGGTGGCCTCACAGGACCCAGCTTTTTTATCCCCTTTTCTGAAGCTTACCTTGAGCCAAGATCATGAGGCCATCTAGGGCTCATTGTGTTTATTTACTTTAAAATGATTTATTTGAGAGAGAGAGAGAGCACACACACAAGTGGGAGGGCCACAAGAATATCAAGCAGACTCTGCACCCAGCAGAGCCCGACATAGGGCTTGGTCCCACAACCCCGAGATCACGACCTGAGCTGAAATCAAGAGTCAGACACTCAATTGACTGCACCACCCTGGTGCCCCTATTTATTTTTTAAAATATTTTATTTTTAGGCCCTTCAAATTATCTTCTCCATGAGGGGGACTGAAGAAAAGGACCACCTATTTTGTGGAAGGTGGAGATGCTGGCCACAGGGAAGACCGCATCAATAGGCCTATTAGAAGGACGAACTAAAGTATCTACCATGATTACTTCTGTAATCTGGTCAATTAATAAAGGGCTACTTTCAAATTGAAAAAAAAATTATTTTTAAGTAATCTCTACACCTAACATGGGGCTTGAACTCACAACCCTGAGATCAAGAGTCACATGCTCCATCGACTTGAGCCAGCCAGGCCCCCTTGTGTTTATTTATTCTTAAAGATTTTATTTATTTATTTGAGATAGAGCTAGAGCAAGCGAGCAAGAGACAGCATGAGGAAGAAGGCGGCTCCCCACCGAGCAGGGAGCCTGACATGGGGCTCCATCCCAGGACCATGAGATAATGACCTGAACCGAAGGCAGATGCTTAACTGACTGAGCCACCCCGGCACAACCCGCCCCCCGCCCCCCGCCTTGTGTTTAGTTTTAAGCTTTTTGTTGTAAGAAACTTTCAATATAAAAATAGAGGAGTGGGGTGCCTGGGTGGCTTAGTCGGTGAACAAAAGGGGCCACACAACTAAAGGACTCAGGGTCACAGTCAAGGTCAAGTCTTGGGTCTCTGCTTCTTCATCTTTCATATATACATTCTCAGCAACCTGAGATAATCACCCTGGGGCTCCAAGAGAAGTGAAAACTGTACCCTCAGGAAGAAAAAGAAATAAAACCAGAGCTAGTAAATAAGCAAATGTAAATCCATGGTACTGAGATGTTTATGATCAGTTTCAGTATTACACACAAAGATCAATAATGTCATTGTTCTACTACTACTAGATGTGTCGGGTCTACTGTTTGAGATGTTAAAGCATTTAAAATAATTCTATACATTAAATTTGGGGACTTTAAATGCTGAGAATATTTAAGTAATAATTGTTTAAATGCTTGAAAAATTATGAGTGGTTAAACCTGAAAGTTTCCATTTATTGTGAAAGCGGTTTATACACACTTAGAAAAATGTTAATCACTATTTCAAGAACTGCTCATTTGATAAATTTCTTAGATTAGTGGATTGATCGCTAAAAAATGCACAAAGGGTCATAGGTTTTCTCCTCCACACTAAGCCCTTGGGACATAAGGGGTTTTAGAAGGCTTCCAGGATGTGAGAAAGGGATGTGCCTCTTCCTCCCTCCTGGCCTGTGGAGGGAGGGTGGAATGTCCTGAGGGTGGAATGAGGAGCTGGAGCTGCTAGTCCTCCTGCTGCCTGGATGGCAGTGGCTGAGGGTGGAGGGAAAGGGTGGAGGAGACCTGGAGCTGCTGTCTTGCTCTGGGAGAAGCCCTTTCCAGAGGAGATTTTAATTACTTGTAACTTGATGGCCTGTCTCTCCACCCCACCCCCACCACCTTCTCAACCTAGGCGCCCGCTGGAATCTCCCACTGATGCCGCCTGGGTCCCACCCCCAGAGATTCTGATTCCACTGGTTCAGGATGCAGCCTGGCATGACACTGCTGACAACTCCCCAGGGGCTTCTAATGAGCAACCAGAGCTCAGAAGCATCACTCAGACTGTAAGCTTTCTTTTCCCTTTATAATTTTGTTTCTTTCTCATACTGCCAGTACCTTTCTCTGTTTCTTCCCTCTCCTACTGGACTGTGGGCTCCCAGATGGCGTTCCAAACAATGCACGTGGCCCTTCCTAGCTCCAGGTGACTCCGAGTGCCTGTAGCTGACAGAAGCAGTAGTCACGCCTCACTTAGAATTTAAGCACTACAGTTAATATTTATGGCACCAAGTGAGTCAAAATCATCCTTGATGACACTCAGGAAGGCTCTACCCTACGGCCTGATGTCCTGTCTCCATCACCATCTCCATAGACCATTTCCTCCAGGGTGCGAACAGAAAGCTGCCTCCTCTACCAGGCAGAGGAAGTAGGTGGTCTATGTTTAGGGGCAACCTTGCCTAAAAAATACACATTTAAACCCATGCCTCACCCTCAGCACAGCAGGATGCTCACGCCCCGAACAGCCCACGGGAACCGGAGTGACTGACCCTATGGGAGAGAGACATCTCCCATCACACCCACTCCTGAGCATATGGTCCTTACATCCACCAGTGGGTGGAATCACCCACACCGTTTAAACTTTCTGTCCAGGATAGAGAGCTAAATTCATGGGATAGACTGTAGGAAGGGCATCTCTCCACTGCACCACTCTATCCAGCTCAAGCAGGTTCCTTGCTTCCTTCTACCTGCCTAGCCTCTGTCCCTCCCTTCCCTCCCTCTCAAAGGCTGACGTTCCTTAGGACTCTATCCTTGGCACTTCCCTCTTCTCCTTAAGGGCTCTCAGCCCTCTGTAGGACTCCTGAAACCATCCATATAACCAATAGTGAGACCTTCCTCCCCAGTTAGGAGAGATGTTGCTCACTTTTGCTCTGGGAAGCGGGGGAGGGAAAGAAATCCTCATCTTTGTAGGGTACAAAGGAACACAATAAATGCTCAATATTCTGTTTCAACAAATGAATGCATGGTAAGAATGGAACTTTCATCTGCCTCCACAGTCTCCTCCCATTCACCCCCAAGATTTGTTCTGAGGACTAGACTTCACTTGCTCACCTGCGATCCCAGGCCAGGCCTTCTGTCACACCAAGCCACACCAAGCTCAGCAGTGCTCACAGGCCTTTAATCTATAACTGCCTGGCCACATTCCATCTCTCCCGAGGGTGGAGGGGAAGGTTCAAGTTGTACAGCCAGGTAGGCTGTGCTAGCTCCCAGTCCAAAAGGCAAGAGCTAGGTCAGGCTGGGGACTGGACAGGGGGCTCCTGGCCCCAGGCGATGAGGGAGTTGCTGGCCTGGGCAAGCTCAGTGATGGACACCCGGCCCCGCTGTCGGATGAAGTTAGCCACGGCAGCCAGTTCCTCGGGGGTTATGTAGATGAACTTGCCCCGGTCGTCAATCACACCTGTGGGGACAGGATTGTGGGGCTGAGCCCTCTAGGGCCCCCTCCCCGACACTGCCTGAAAATGACCCCCCCCACCCCTTCTCAACTGGCTCAGAGCCTTCCAGGCCTGCCTACCTGACTGGACTCCCCTGGCCTGTCCCTGTCACCCTGAGCAACTCCCAGGCCTGGGCATCTCCCTCTGCTCAGCGCCCCTCCTGCACATCACTTCCCCACCCAGGGCTGAGCGGGGGAGTCATCCTGCTTCTGCAACAAATCCCTGCAGGCCCTCTGTGGCTAGACACACCCCAAGGCCAGGGCCTATGGTGACTGACTCTCACCCCCTCACCTGTCAGAGTTCCTTCAGCCAGCAGGTCCTGGATGCGGTTTATGGTATCCTATGAGGAGAAGAGGTCTCAGAGCAGAGATGGGCACTTCCGTCCCAAAAGACAGCTGCACTCTCCCTCCCCCCACAGTCAAATCTCCTCCTCTCCTTCTCATGGCCATCCCCAATGTGACTCTTTGTTTCTCCTCTGGAGGGGCTCAGGAGAGACAGGGCCGTGGTCCCGGGGCCCTGTAAGACCCCCAAGAGAGGCTTTCTTCAAGGCAGGAGGGGAGTGGTGGGGACATTTGGCTGTGAAGGCTGACGCAGCCTGTTTGCAAGAGAGTTGTCAAGGTAACTGGGTTTGGGCCGCCTCGCTTACAGGGGCCGCTGGAGTGATGGGGTTTGGGCTTTTTTCTTTTTCTTCTGTCTAGCCAAAAAACAAGATTCCTGGGGTGCCAAAAAATTCCTACAGTCTACTCTTGCTTGAGGGCCTTAAGACTCCCATCTTTAAGGCAGTCCCCCTCTGACAGCCATATAGACCCCATGGCCATATTCCACAGAGCAGGCCACCTTCAAGGGCTTACCTGAGTCCTCAGGCCCACCTGGGAAGCCAGGTCTTCCAAGAGCACAACCTTGGACTGCTGCAAAGAGGGGGAGAGGAGAAAGCCTCTCAGCACAAGAGCCCTCTGAGGTTGGTACACCCACCTGTTCTGCTCTGGGTGGCTGGCTAAGCAGGTTCCATGCTCCCAAGGGAGAGCCTTGTTTCCCTCACACACTACTCACGCTCTCCCAGCTGCCTATATGTGAACGTGTACAGACACACACAGAGACACACACACACACACACACACACACACACACACTCACTCATCGACTCTCTCATGCCCCTGCTTACTGGGAGGGATCTGCCCAAACCACTACCTGCCCCAAGAGTCCCGTCCTGGCCTGGGGAATACCCTGGGACACAGGCACCCATGGAGAGTCGAGCACAGCTGCTACCTTCTCTTCTGCACCCGGCCGAAGCATTCTAACACGGTGAACAGGCTGGAAGGAGACGCACCACAGAGATGAAGGGAGGGGCTGACAAGTGCCAAAAGCTTATTAAACCACCGTCACTAGGACCCGTGTTTGCTGAGGACCTGCCGGGACGAGGAGCTGAGAAATGTGGGGCGCGCAGTGGTGAACAAGACACCGCTCCTGCCCTTGAGCTCAGAGCCGGTGAGAAGAGAGGCGAGAATGTGGACAAGGAGAGAGCAGATGAGAAGCCCCGATGAGCCAGGGTCCTGGTAGGAGAGGTACAGCTCGTTCCTGCCTCACCTCTGCTCACTGCCGCCTTGGCCTAGAGCTCCCTACCCCGACACGCCACGCTGCTCACCATCCTCTTCACGCTCCTGAGGCACCGTGTCCACCCTTAAAATCACTGTCACTCAATCTGCTCAGGGCCTTCCACACACGGCCATGTTCCATGTGCTTCCCTCACCCCCTTGGTAGAAACTTTAGTTCCTGGTGGGGGCTGGGGGTGCGGCCGAGGGTCCACCGCTGGGTCCTACGCAGGCATCTGCCCTGCCTCCCCCACAGACAGACAGCACGTGACTTGAGAGAGGGCGGTCATTTGCGTTTCCAGGAATCTTCCATAGCAAATGAGCTGCGGGAGGAGTGACACGGTGATGCCTCCTCAGCTGCAAATGGCATGTGACTGTTCAAAATGCCAAAATGAATGTGCCAGCAGGGAGGCAAGTGAGCGGCGGTCGGGCCAGGGGGTGGCAAGCACAAGGTGACCTGGCCAGCCGGCCTCTACCTACAAAGCAGGGAGCAGACACTGGGTTCTCAGTGACAGCTCAGAATGGGACCACAGAGTCGCCCCAGCTGTCCCTGAAGACCTGGCCTGAGGGGGTGCTAGGGCCAGAAGTGCGTTTACGAAAACCAACCAACCCACTCAGGCCTGCTCAGAAGGGAGAGAGGATCGAGAAGAGCAGGTTAGGCCTACGCTGCACATAAACTATGCCCGGCACAAAAACATGCCTCCAGTTCTGAAATCCTAGGATTAAAGGGCCCATTCCTCTGGAGCCTGGAAGAAGGCAGGTGGGCTGAATTCTGGAAATCCTCCTTCTCCCTGAAGACAACAGCTCTAGGAGGATCAGCCTACACAGGCTGGAAAAACTTCTATAGTCCGGAAGAGTCTGGAGAAGCCCAGAAAATGGCCTCTCCAGAGAGCCTCTGAAAGCAAGGCCTGGACTTGTCCCCTAGGACCTCTACTCAAGTCTCTGCAGAGGAGAGGGGGAGCCGAAACTGTGGACGAGGGCTTTCTGGAGGGCAGACTCAAGACCTGCCGCTGCCCGCTGGGTAGGTGGGGATGGCGAGTTCCAAACAGCAGCAGGAAAAGTGTGGGAGATGTTCTGTCAGCCCCCGAGTGTGTCAGGGTGGAAAAGGGTTCCATCAGAGGGAAATGAGCTCTCTCCCCCATAGGAATACCAGGCCCCCAGGCTATGAGCCCAGCCCCTTACCACTGGGAGTTTGAACCCTGCTCCCTTTGGAAGGGCTGGGGGGAGGATTATGCAAGGCCTGGCTCCTTGGCACCCCCTAATAGCACCCCCCCCACCGCCCCCACTCCCTCTGCACTCCTTCCCTCAGCCGCCTCTGCACCTCTGAGCTGCACTTGAAAACCTCTCCCCTCGTCGCATCTTTCGTGGGAGAGAAGTTGCTTAGCAGCAAAGCAGAGCAGGACGTGCTTATGCAACCTGGAGCAGTACCCAGCACGGCTACAGACAGAGGGGGCCACACGTGTTGCCCCGCCCTAGATTCCAAAGGAAACATCATCCTGTTTCCCTGAAGACCCAAGTTCCTGATCAAGAACACGTGGCAGGGGATGCTTGTTTCAACTCAGCAGAGCCTCAGTGTGACAGAACTGACAGAAAACACATGTGAAGAAACTTGAAAACACAGTGACTCACTGAGCATGGGGTCTGAGGAGCAGGGAGACTGTCAAACCCTGAATGTGAGGAAGTGATTGAAGGCTCAGGCCTCCCACACAGACCAGGTCCCTCTCCACTGTCAAAGAAGGGGCTCTTATGGCCAGGACCAGGCAGCTCAGACTCCCAGGTCCCCTGCCCACTCCGGCATGAGATCCACTCCCTCCACGCCCAGAGAGTGCACATGACACACACGCACACATGCGCACACACCACACACACGCGTGACGCAGGAAGCTGACGCCCAGGCTCTGTCCTGTGGCTTCTTACCTTAATGTAGTTGATGAACTCAGTCAGGAAGCTGTGGGACTAGAGGAGCAGAGAAATTGGGGTAAGTGTCCCCCTTGCAGGGGTTACAGGGCTCTATGCCTACCCACCTGCCTGCCATCTGCGTGAGCAGAGCTTCCCACAGTGAGGGGTGCGGAGGCACCGCCTCCTCTCCTGGGGACAAGGCCTCTGGCCACTAGAGCCTGCTGGGCCTGATGCCCACGCACCTCTCAATGCCTGACAAGGGCGGCAGGCAGGGAATGATGGGGTGTTTGGGATGGGGTGGAGGGCTTGGCGGGCAGAGATGAGCTCTCCAGGGGAAGCGGGCCCACCTGTTCCTCAGTCATGGTCTCGCCCACACCTTCCTCCTCCACCACGAAGGCTTCCTTCAGTTTCAGGTACTCCTCGTGCTCCCGCTGGGCCTGCTCCTCCCGGGCTTTCCTCTCTTCCTCCTCCTGTGGACAAGAGTCAGGTACATTGGGGGCGGATGCCCACCCCATCCCTGTTCTGGGCTCTGCTGCCCCCACAGGGCACCAGGGCATACAGTCCGGCCCTTTCTCAGGGACAGAGTTCCTTCAAGACACTGCTCACTCAACCCCAAGATGAGCTACAGGCAGAGGCCCCTCTTCTCATCAGTTCCATGACCTCCCAGACGTGTGCTGCTCAGCCCCCTCTCCTCTAAAATCCTGCCAATGACCACCCCCCTTTCCTGTCATGTCCAAACTCTGTGGACAAACACCCAGGCTCCACTTCCTCATCATCCATTCACCCCTCCCACCCACTCCAGTCTTGGCTTCTGATACTCAACCCCACCGAAACAAGTGCTACGGTCTCAGCCACCATCCATCCCACCAAATCCAAGGGACAGCCATCAGCCTCATAACCCTGTCCTCTCAGTGGTGCTGGGGAGAACCGACCATTTCCTCTTCCCTTGCTGGGCTGGCAGATCCCACCCTTTCTTGGGTTTCCTCTTGCTCCTTGGGCCATTCTCCTCACTTCCTCCATTGCTCAGCTCTGTCCCTCCTCCATTCTCCCCTTCCTCAGGCCACCTCGCCATGCCCACAGCATCAACCACCACCTCCCTGCCAGTGACTGCCACAGTTGTACCCCTGCCCCAAATCTCTCCTCCCACGTGACACACCCACTGGGCCATCTTACAGGCACCTCGAGTTGAGTACGTCCCAGAGAGACCCTGTGATCTACTCTCCACACGTCCGGTCTTCCTCCTGGGTCCCTGGCTCAGTGAGTCATACAGCCATATGGCCCGCTGGTCAGAAATAAAGTCCTATCTACCACTTCTGCCTTCAACTTCCGGAAAACTTCTCAGTCCATCCATGTCACTCCATCACCACCACCAGCTAGTGCCATAGCTTCCCTCCACGTCATCCTATTTTCCACAGCTGTCAAAAAGATTTTTTAAAACACGTAGCTAAAGCTGGGACAGGGAATATACAAAATAAGCCTGGAGCATCTTGCAATGCCAAAAAGTAAGAGAGTACTCAGAAAACAAAACAATGAGGTTACGTCAAAGGTACATGGGGGCCAACTGCAAGAGCTCCTGATGACCTACATAACAAGATAAATAAGATAATATCAGATCATAACGCAGTGCACAAAACTAATATCCACGAGTCCACGTTGGTATAAACAAACAGTTAAATATATACACAGGGAAGAAAGGTAAATCTTCCGTACAGAAAAATTCCTGATACTTTGCATACTCTGCTCTTGAGGAGGTGGAGAATAACTCCCCACTCCTTAAGTGCGGGCTGCACATAGTGACTTATTTCCAAAGAACTACAGGAAGGAGGAAGTAACATTACAGCAGACAAATCTGGCAAATAAAACCTGAGCCAAGCGATCCAAGTTAATATCAGTTATGACAAGTCAAGTTGACAACACGTATCCTTCATATGCTACGTCAAGAATGGCACTTCAGGGGCGCCTGGGTGGCTCAGTTGGTTAAGCGACTGCCTTCGGCTCAGATCATGATCCTGGAGTCCCAGGATCGAGTCCTGCATCGGGCTCCCTGCTCAGCAGGGAGTCTGCTTCTCCCTCTGACCTTCCCCCGTCTCATGTACTCTCTCTCTCTCTCAAATAAATAAATAAAATCTTAAAAAAAAGAATGGCACTTCATCTGTGATCTTCTTCCCAAAAATCCATAACCCCAGTCTAACCACGAGAAAAAAAAAAAATCAGTCGTGCAAACTGAGGAATATTCTATAAAATATTTGCCCAATACTTCTCAAAACTATCAAGATCATTAAAAGCAAGGAAAATCTGAGAAAATGTCACAACCTAGAGGAGCCTAAGGAGGCATGGTAACTAAGTGTAATGTGTCATCTTGGAAGTGACCCTGGAAAAGGACAGTGGGGGAAAATTAATGAAATCCGAATAATGTGTGGGGTTTAGTTAAGACAATGTATCGATATCGGTCGTGGGAAATACACCACGGTAGATAAGGTGCTAACCCAGGGGAAACTGTGTGCAGAGGAGGAGAACCCCAGAACATTTAAGATCCATCAGGCAGGATCACCTTCGGAAAGGTAAAAAAACAATAAAGGTAAAATCTCCCCTGATCCTTCTCTGCTGTGTTCTGGCCCATTTGCTACAGCACCCAAAGCCAGGCTCCCTGCCATCCAGGGTCCCTGGACAGCAGGGCCAGTGAGAGGCCAAAGGCACCAGCGAGCTCTTCCTAGCTGGGGCAGCCCTGGCTCTCACTCTTTATGCTCATCACACCTTTGTGATGCTCCCTTTCTTGGGCACCGGTTCTCAGAAAGAAGGAAGCATCTGGCAAACAAATGCTCATTAGCCACCTCTACCGCAGTGGTTCCCATTCTCTGAGCATCTATTTCCTTCAGGTCAGGCCCTAAACAGGACCTGGCTCAGGCAGGACCCATCAGTCCTTACAACGACCTTTAACAACTTCAAGGCCTTTAGGATCCAGACTCTACTCCCTCTCTGATTTCTCTCCTTCTTGCTTATCTTGTTTCAGCCACTCCAACCATCTCAATTTTCTTTACATGCTTCAGGCATGTTCAATAAATCACATGCACAAAAATGCCTGTCTCTAGCTCTGCTTTTCAGCAGCGGTTTTACACAGGTTGTGTTTAGAGTCCAGGGACCAAATAAACCAGGGCCTGCTCCTGAACCCAGTCCAAGGCCCATCTTCTAGGTCAGAGGTGTAAGGAGCTGCATGAGAAGCAAGGCTGCCCACTCATGGGTCAGAGGTCAGGATGGGGAGGGGGGGCTCTCTCACCTTTTGTTCCTCCTCCAGGCGAAGCCGCTCCTCCTCTTTCTTCCACTCTGCCTCCCGCTGGGACTCGAGGCGTTTCCGCTCCTCACGCTCAGCCTCCTCTGCCTGGAGAGAGGCCTTCATAGGGAGCACATCCCTACCCCCCACCAGAGCTTGCCCATCTCACAAACAGGCCAGGGGGCCAAGCTTGGGTCAGACCATGAACCAAGGCTGTAAGAGACAGTCAGGCAAGCAGCATGAAAAGAGCCCAAGGGGAGGGCCTGACAGGGGATGAGGAAGGCAGGACCCTTTCACACCCCAACCCTCCTGCTTGCCTCACGCTGGGCTTTTCGCGCCTGTTTCTCCTCTAGCTTCCGTAGTTTCTTGGCTCCAATTTTCCCTGACAGGTGACTTTCCACCGGCTTCTCGATACCTTCTTCCTCCCGGGCTGAGTATGGCCAAAGAAAGACACGTCAGGTCCTAGAGAGGGCTGATGATGATGGATCCATCCTACCCCTTGTCCCTCTCCACATGGCGGCGGATCCCGTTCCTCTCACCTGCAAATGTCAGTAGCCCAGCTCTGCCCTCCACAGACATCTACCATGAACGCAGAAATTAACACTCTGAGTCTGTTTACGTAAGAGTGTGTGTGGGGGGGGGCATGTTGAGGGTAGAGGGTAAGGGAAGGGAAAGGTGAGGGAATCATGGGGCAAGGGAACAGATAGTAATTTTAGATGCTGCATCGCCACAAAAAGGGAGGTGTCAGGTTCCAATATCTGAGCATCTGAAAATCACAGGCAGGGATGTTTGGGCTTGCAGACTTCTCTGGTTTGTCTCTGAGCCAAACCTCCAGGGAAGGACGGCCTCATGGGGAAATGTATCCTTGCCTCGTATCTGAAATTGTCCTCACTGTGGTCAGGAACTGCTGAGGGTTCTAGGCTCAGCCCCTGGCCAAAAAGACAGCTCCAACCCCAAGACTACCTAAAGTTAGGGCCAGCTAAAAGTTAAAGACCTGTTGGGGCACCTGGGTGGCTCAGTTAGTTAAGTGTCCAACTCTTGAGTTTGGCTCAGGTCATGATCTCGTCAAGCCCCGCATCTGGCTCTGGGCTCAGCACGGCACTGCTTGAGATTCTCCCACACACACTTTTTCCCCTCCCCCTCTGCTCCTCCCCCTGCTTGTGCTCCGATGCATGCCTTGCACGTGTGCGTGCTCTCTCTCAAATAAATAAGATTCAAAAAAATAAAGTAAGACAAAAAAACCCGTTAATGCCCAAGCAGCAGAGACGTCTGACCCCAAGTCTGAGACAAGAGGAATGGCACCACAGAGTGCCTCTTTTTTGAGCCAAAGGGGCTAATTCCCAAAAGTACAGGGCAAAGGCCTCAAATGCTCCTTCCTCCGGCTCAAGCCAGGTTTGAGCACTGGAGAAGAGATATTTTTTTCCCACAATCCCAGGGGCTCTGTTGGTCTCCCAGGGATATGGAAGCTCTGTCAACAAAATGTCTCCATCCCCAAACCCTTCTAGGGTTACAGGTGACCTCACCTCAGGAACTGCAGAAGCTCTTGGCTAGGTACTCTGGCCCTAGGGTGAAGCTCTCAGAAAATGACTGTGCCCATACCAGTAAGGTGCAGGGATATAAAAAGTGGGCTGAGGAACTCTCTAGGTCAATCTGAAGACGCCTGCCCTCTTGCTTAGACACTGAAGGCCAAAATGAAGGAAGAGGGGGCTGGCCCAATGGAATAGGGGTCAGGGTCCAGAACCGGGACCAACGGATGGGTTCCAAGTCTCCCCTCCCCCAACCCTATCCTCTGGCTCCCAGACAGGTCTCCTACACTCTAGCTCCACACTCCACTCTTCTACCCTTCATGCCCTAAACCAGCCCCTTTCTCCTCCAGGCTGGGCCCTTCTCACCTGGAATGATGGCCTCCTCCTCATTCTCATCCACTTCTGCCCAGGCGACACGCTGGGCTCGACGCTGGGCCTGCAGGCGACTGCCCAGGTCTCTCCGGCGCCGGGGCCTGCCCCCGACTCTCTGCTCCTCAGGTTCCAGGGGCCGAGGCTGGGCCACTGAGCCTGTTACTACCGGGTGCTCCTCATTGTGCAATGGTTCTTGGCCAGCTGTAGGGAAGAGAGGAATCACACAACTGTCTAGTAGCCCAACCCACCTGATGGCAGGGGAGCAGCAACCTGGAAGCCTCACCCTCCACTCAACTTCCTCCAGGCTCTGGCTGCCTGATGCACAAAGCCCCAATTTGTCAGATCATAAAGGCCTTTATAACCCAGACCCACACCTTGGTCTTCTGCAGCAAGATAACCTGTTTCCTCCTGTCTTTGTCGATACCTTTCCAGCTGCTCTGTCAGAAGACTAGCACCCTGCAGGAGGAGCACCTCTGAGAAGCTCATCGTGACTTCTCTAGACCACATCTGCATGCTCACTGCAGCACTGCATTTATTTCTTGCCTAACACCACCTGCCACAGTTTTATAAGGCATGCCAACCGGGAGCACACCTGAGGTCTGAAGCTTCCTTTCCAGGAAGATTTCTTGGCTATCTGCCTTACCTCAGCTCTCTCTCCCCTGCCCTTGGAGCATGTAGGTGCTCTGAAGTAGCTTGTGGGTCCAGAGAGGGGCACAGACATATACACAAACCCCACATACTGACAAGAAATGGGGGATGGAGGATGACAGGCGTATCCGTTCTGTACCCTGGCAGATAACATGAGCTCCTGGTCGGGGCGCAGAAGAGAGAGGAGGGTGCATAGGTGCTCTCTTTGAAGGGTAAGGAGAGAGTTTCAGGGAGTTACAGCTCGTAGGTAGGCACAAAACATTCAGGTGCCGCCTTCTTGGCACCCGCTCTGCAGCCAGCCTGGGAGGAACGGGACACCCCTGCGGCCTCCCCTAGGGGCGCACAGGGGGACAGCCCCAATGACGGATGGGAGCATGTCCGCCAGGGGACCGACCCCTCTGGGTCTAGAGTGCCGGGAGGCGAGGAGAGGAATTGAGTAAGGCTGTCTTTGAGGGTGGGAGAAAGGTGTAGGGGCGCTGCCATCCCGTCCCCGAGCAGGGTTACGGCACTGCGACTCGCCGCCGGGTCCGCGACGCGCACGTATGCGCAGGCGCGCGGCTGGCCTGAAGCGCGACGAGCGCAATCCGGCTCCGAGCTGCTCTCCAGCCCAGCCAGGCATGCCGGCGCATGCGCAGGAGCTGCGGGCGACGGCCTACCAAGGCTCAGGAGGCCAGAGAACGCGGCCCCACCGGCCCTGGAGCGGCGGGATCTCCTACCTGCTGTCGTCCGGCCCCGGCTGCGAGTAAGGAAAACGATAAGGCCGACAAGCAGAGCCGCCGCCACCAGGTACACCACGGGGGACACCATGACGACGGCTTCCAGGCGGAACCGGCGCCTCCACCCCGAGGCCCTGCATCTCCCGGGCCCCGCCCAACGGCCGTATGGCCCCTCCCGTTTCCCATTCTAGACTCCGCCCACCAGCCGGGGCCCCGCCCAGGCCGCGCTCTGCGTAGACGCCGCAATTTTTTTTTTTTCTTAAAGATTTTATTTATTTCACAGAGAGGCACAGCAAGAGAGGGAACACAAGCAGGGGGAGTGGGAGAGGGAGAAGCAGGCTTCCCGCGGAGCAAGGAGCCCGATGTGGGGCTGGATCCCAGGACCCTGGAATCATGACCTGAGCTGAAGGCAGACGCTTAACGACTGAGCCGCCCAGGTGCCCTGAGACGCCTCAATTTTTTACTCTTAGAGGAATTTGCGGGGCATGCAAATACTCATAACTGGAAATTATTGCAGACAATTTTGTGCAGTGAGACAACATTTATATGTGTTTTAAAAGCATTAAGCAGCATCACAGAGCGTTTACAGAAACATACATATGTAGAAAAAGTTCAAAAAGTTGCTTAGGAATGATAAACAACTTCAGGATAGGTGTTAGGAGGGAAAACGATGGATGGGATTAGGGGCAGAGCTTTGCCCGTATCTGTGACATATGATTTCGTTAAAAGAAGAGAGGGGAGGGGAAGAGACCAAATCTTATATTTAAATGAATTGTGATATTATTTTTGTACCCAGACCTGCAATTTTATACCTATTTTAGCATAAAATTAGCTATCTCGTATTAGACTAATACGAGAATTATTGACCCAGTTTTCCATAGTGAGCACTCAAAATTTAAGTACCCACAGGGAATTTAAGTTTCCCTTTAATTCTTAAGAATTTTTAGGAACTCGGAACTAATTATACCTTAATAAAGTCGTTTGAAAAAAAAATACTGGGGACGGTATGTAAACTCAAGATTTTTGAAAAAGCAAATAGCAACTACTGTAAGAGCAGTATGAAGCTTTGTGTGTGTGTGATAACACAAAGATCCAAGGACCAATGCAATGAAGTGGAAGATTTGAAAGAAGATGGCACCATGTGAACATTTTAACATTTGTTAAGCTGGAATAGTGGGAACTTCTGCATCTATTTTATTATTTTCTGTAACTCTGGAATATTTCATAATTTACATTTTTTAATTTTAAGCAAGCAAATAGGCCAGGATAGGTGAAATAAAAATAGCAAATGTTGAAAATTATTAAAGTTGGGTAATGGGTATATTGGGGCTCATTATACTGCTCTTTTCTATTTTTTGTAAGTTTGACATTTCTGTTTAAGTGTGGAATTTCCCATAATAAAAAATTTATTGGGGCGCCTGGGTGGCTCAGTTGGTTAAGCGACTGCCTTCGGCTCAGGTCATGATCCTGGAGTCCCGGGATCGAGTCCCACGTCGGGCTCCCTGCTCAGCAGGGAGTCTGCTTCTCCCTCTGACCCTCTTTCCTCTCGTGCTATCTCTCATTCTCTCTCTCTCAAATAAATAAATAAGATCTTTAAAAAAAATTTATTAAAAACTAAAAATTGGGGCGCCTGGGTGGCTCAGCTGGTTAAGCGTCTGCCTTCGGCTCAGGTCATGATCCCATGGTGCTGGGATCGAGCCCCACATCAGGCTCCCTGCTCCGCGGGAAGCCTGCTTCTCCCTCTCCCACTCCCCCTGCTTGTGTTCCTGCTCTCGCTGTGTCTCTCTCTGTCAAATAAATAAAATCTTTAAAAAAAAAAAAAGCATCTGTCTTTGGCTCAGGTCATGATCCCGGTGTCCTGGCATAGAGCCTCACATCGGGCTCCCTGCTCAGCGGGGAGTCTGCTTCTCCCTCTCCGTCTCTCCCCCTGCTTGTGCACACATGCATGCACGCACGCACATACACACTCCCTCTCTCCAATAAATAAATAAAATCTTTAAAAAAACTAAAAATTATGGGGCACCTAGCTGGCTCAGTTGGAAGAGCATGTGATTCAAACTCAACGATCTCAGGGTCATGGGTTTGAGCCCATGGGTGTAGAGATTTCTAAAAAACATGAACTTTAAAAAAAAACTAAAAATTAAGACTTTCTACATTTTTGGGTGTAATTTGCACATGCACAGAAAGTTTCTGGAAGGTCAAAACAAACTGTCAATAGAGCTAACTCTTCCTTGCTGCCTCAAACAGATACCGTTTTTTCAGTTTTCATTTAGAGTTCTCAGGTTCTCAGAGTCCTGGACCCCAAGCATATTATTTAAGGTTTGTGGACCGGGAGGAAGGTGGCCGGGAGAACAACAGTGAGACAGCTGCTGCCCTGGTCCAGTAGGAACAGAACAGGGCTGGGTTCAGACAGTAGCAGTGGAGGTGGAGTGGAGGGACTGATTGGAGAACTATTTCAGAGGTAGAACTGATAGGACCTAAGAAGCTCCCTTGAGAGCAAGAATCATCTTTTTTTGCTTAACTGGGTTTCCCTCACAATTGGGTATATGATTCCAAAGAGATTTCCTGTGATATTCCTTACTCGAGTTTAGAGAGTAAAAATTAACATATTTGAACTCTAGCATAGTCCATTTAATGAATGAACTAACACAATTCCCTTTCTCTCCGTTCACAGAAACTATGAACTTGACGATCTCTTTATACTTCGCTCATCAGTTAAACCAATCAGTACATTTCTTTTTTGTTGTTGTTGACTAGGAAGATTTTTGTCACTGCAACCAAGAGTCCTGACTAAAGATTACATATACACAAACTTTTGCATACGATTTCAGGGATTCATGTATTTCCTCTCTCCCCACAAGCTCTTGTACTCTTAGGCCTTCAGTTTTAGAGTGAGGTCTAGCTAAAGTGAATACCTACTCACAATAGTCCCTGCTTAACAACACTTTGTGGACTCCCACAGTTTGTTAGATGACTGTCCTGGCCTCCCCAACCTCGGTGATGATCCCTCCAGCACCTAGTGCTCCCAGGGGCACTACACTGACCATATCACATCGTACTTGTCTGTGTGGGGCACTGGATGCACATCCCTGGCAAACAGGTTCTTGCCTGTGGTTGTTGCCGAAGCTTTCAACAGTCAGGAGGTTAACATTGCAGGGGGGAAACTCCTCTGCCTCTCCACCTCCCTGGGGATACCTCATGACTTCATGAAGAAGGAAGACAGATGACACAAAGGACGGCCACTTGCTCCCTGAATCTAAACCACTATGGTCAGATCTCCAAGGAGCCTCACACATTGCTTCATCGAATTGCCTGAACAGGCCTTCCGGACCACTTGAGGACACAGTTAATGCCTTTTGGCCTGTGCAATATTCCTGCTACGGTAAGGTCATTGAGCAAAGGTTTTTAGAGAACATGCAGTTTTTTTGCTATTCCCTAACAAATCCTGGGGTCTAAAAAAATCTGAGATTATCAGGGGACAAGAACATTAAGCAAAATAGCTCATCCAGGCACTGACAGACCTCTGACCTCTGATGGTCCTCTGTCAGGAGTTCCTTCACCAGGAGAGAGGGGCCCTGAATCTGCCCTTGCTGTTAATCTGTGCTTGCTGAGTCCCTGGAGGAAGGAGACAGGTGACTTGTTCAACTTGTTCAACTGTTCAGCAGTGGGTCAAGGCCTGTGGCACAGGTGGGTCTGTTGGGGCACTTTCTACCCTTTGCTACTGTCGGGGGGTGGGGGGGGACTTTCCTCTGCCCTGTGGTCCTCACTGGCCTTACAATCAGACTGACATGAGACAGATTATGAGGAGAAACTAAAATTTAACAGGCATGTGTAAGGGGAATCCACATAGACAAGAGATTCCAAAGACAATGAGGCAACAGGATGCTTCTGTGAACTAAGAAGGGGTAGGGGCCTGAGGATACAAAGGGAAAAAAACTCATTAGCAAGGTGAAAAGGGATATTTGGGAAAAACAAGGTTGCTCTATTATGCAAATAAGTTCCTGGGGTGAGGGTGTGTGGTCTCTGTTAATACTTTTCTTCCTGTTGCAGGCTCTCCTTTCCAATGTAAATTTTGGGAGTTATGGGGGAGGCAGAGAGCCTTTACTGCATCTGCTGTGTTTTTATTACTTTTAACTCAATCTTTATGTCAAAGTGGCACATTTTGGGGCAAAGATCTGGCGGAGGCAGTGGGCATGGAGAAGGCATGATAGATGTGAGAGGCTGTAGGGATGAGGGAATGAAGGAGTTGAAATACTGAGGTCCCAAGCTTGGGAGACGAGTGAAAAGACCGGGCTTGCTTTAGGCTACACCAAATTTAAATTCAAAGGCAAGTAGTCGGATCTAAAAAGACAAAAACAAAAACAAAATAATCTCATAGATAACAGAGGGCAGATTGGTGGTAGGGTTACTGGAGAATGGGTGAAGGGGGTTGAAAGGTATAAACTTCCAGTTATAATCCTGGAAATGTACAGCATGGTGACTGCAGTTAACAACACTGCACTGCATATCTGAAAGTTTGCTAAAAGAGTAGATCTAAAGGTTCTCATCACACACAAAAAAATATGTAACTATAAGGTGATCAAGGTTAACCAGACTTAGGTGAATGCTTCCAAATGTATACAAGTATCAAATCATTAGTTGTACACCTGAAACTAATATAATGTTAATTATACCTTAATTTAAAACAAGTTATTTTTTTAACCCACAATCAAGGTGATCAGAGCTGGCGGGCAAGGAAAGAAGGGAGTAGGGCTAGAGGTGAGGTCAGGTTTGCAGCCCTTGCCCAAAAGAAAACAGCTCTCGGGCAGATTTGGAGGTGCCCGCGGAGAAGGCGAACCGTCCGGAGCACAGGACTGCAAGCTCATTACGGTGCGGGTTCTTTGCCTCCCTCGGTGCCCCCTCCCCAGAGAGGGGAGAAAGCAGGGGTGGGGCCGGTGGCTGCAACGGTCTCTTCTCGTCTTCGAAGAGAGCGCCCCTTGGCGGGAGGGCCTGGTTTCAACACACTCGACCGCCAGTCCCGGGAAGACCCCGCAATTCCGGCGCAGACGGGCCGCGCCATTTCCCTCCCTTCTAGCGCCCGGCGCCCCAGACTGCTCATCCGGAAAAGGGGCGCTCTGCTCCCCAAGGTCTGAGCAAGGAAGCCGGGCGTCCATGACGTCCTTCTCGCCCGAAGGCGACTAGGCTGCAGCTAACACGCTGGGCGCTGGGTGGGAGCCCGAGGATCCCCGGTCCCGAAGCCTAGGCCGGAAGCTACGCAGCCCGCTTCCGCGTCAGCCGGAAGTGCCTGCCGCTCGAAGCGGATGACTTCCGGTGGGTCTGCAGGGCAGTCGGGAGTCAGCATGGCGGCCCCCTTGGCCGGGAAAAAGATCGTGTTTGTCACGGGGAACGCCAAGAAGCTGGAGGAGGTGCCGGGAGGGGGCGGGGGGCCGATCAGTAGGCGGCTGGGGGTAGCGGGTGGTAGGGCCCGCTGGGGATCGGGCGGAGAGGCGGCCTCCAGGCGGAGGGGGCTCGGAGAGGCAGACCCGGGCGTGTGGAACGTGTTGGGCCGCGCTGAGTGAAAGGGCCGTGTGTGCGCGGAGTGGAGCGGGCCGGTGGTTGGCTTTAATAGAATCAAGGCGTTGACGGATCCAGGCTTGCGAGCTCGGGAGCTGCGGGAGCCAAAGGAGTGCCGGGTTCTTAGTATCTGTCCCAAACGTCATCTATTAGGCTAGACCCCAAACCGGGACTCTTGACACCCCTCTGGAGCTGATCCAGACCCCGCTGCAGAGCTGGGGGTGGCAGGGGCGAGACAGAGCGTGGGACAGGCAACCAAACTGAGCCGTCCACGCCCCATCACGGTCCAGAAATGTGGTCCTCAGCCTCTTTTTCCTCTTCTGTGAAATGGAGATCATTGGAAGGTCGGTTTTACAATGCAGTAGGGAGGAGGAGTGAAGAAGGCATTAGATCCCCAAAGTTCCTGACTCTGAGAATCTTGTGGCTAGCTGTGAGGATTCTGCGGGTGGATGGATAACCTTTGGCTGCAAATAGTAGAGACACACAGGGAACTCATGTCAACCACTAGGTGCCTCTTCTGGGAATACAATGTTAAGATGTCCCACAAGACCTGAGGAGTCTCCCGAGGGCCTATCTTGTCCTAATTCTCTCTGGATGCTCATCCGTTTCCTAGTAAGCGTTTTTCTGCTTACTTCGCTCCTGGTGGAGGGGGCAGTGAGGCTTCTGCTATACAATAGCTGTCATTAACCTTGCTTGGGTGAAGAGTTTGCCCCTGCTCAGTCAGCCATGGCCAAGGAGGTGAGTCATGGTGCAGAATCAGGGTGACATCCACTAGATATGTTGAGGCAGACGAGTGGGACCCAGTCATTAGGGGACAGACCCTTCATTTGTCCACAGCATAGGGAATGATGGCACTTCTGTGACAGTACAGGGTGTTCTACTTTAGAGCCAGAGCCCCGTGCTGATAAAAAGTTTGGTATCCTGAGGCCAGGTCAGTCAAACAGACAAGTAGCACCACCCTGAAAAGGACCCCATGCAGGATAGTGGGTGCCAGCTCCCAAGCCCATCTCTTGTGTCTGAGAATGTGGCCTCCTATGTTTTAAAAAGGGGCTCGAGTGGCCAGAGGAGGCTCACTGAAGAAGATGGGTTAGATGAAGTTGGCTTAGAACAGGATGTCTTAACTCTTCATCCCATAGCACTCCACTGGCAGGCTGATGAAGCCTGTGGACCGTTTTTCAGGAAAGTATTTTTAAATGTACAAAGTAAAATACATAGGGTTACAAAGGAAATTAATTCTATTTTTTTTAAGATTTTATTTATTTGAGAGAAAGAATGAGAGAGAGAGAGAGCACATGAGAGGGGAGAGGGTCAGAGGGAGAAGCAGACTCCCTGCCGAGCAGGGAGCCCGATGCGGGACTCGATCCTGGGACTCCAGGATCATGACCTGAGCCGAAGGCAGTCGCTTAACCAACTGAGCCACCCAGGCGCCCGGAAATTAATTCTATTAAAGTACAATTCTCAATATAAATATTTGTGATCTAGTTAACATACACTTATTTATTTATTTAAATACTGGGGATTCATTCATTTATTTATTTTTTTAAGATTTTATTTATTTGGGGCGCCTGGGTGGCTCAGTCGTTTAGGTGGCTGCCTTCGGCTCAGGTCATGATCCCAGGGTCCTGGGATCGAGCCCCGTGTTGGGCTCCCTGCTCAGCGGAGAGCCTGCTTCTCCCTCTCCCTCCGCCTGCCTCTCTGCCTACTTGTGCTCTCTATCTCTCTGTCAAATAAATAAATAAAATCTAAAAAAAAAAAAAAGATTTATTTATTTGACAGAGAGAGACAGCAAGAGAGGGAACACAAGCAGGGGGAGTGGGAGAGGGAGAAGCAGGCTTCCCGTGGAGCAGGGAGCCCAGTGTGGGACTCGATCCCAGGACCCTGGGATCATGACCTGAGCCGAAGGCAGATGCTTAACGACTGAGCCACCCAGCCACCCATACATTTTTTTAATGCATTAAAATATTCAATTTAGCCGTGTGTAGTTATCATAATTTTCAAATAGGGTTGTAAATATTTTGAGATATTTGCTACAGCTGTAAATGGGATATGACATCTGTGATTTTAATAGGTTTAAAGGTCACAGGAACTGCTGATGCTATTTTGGTTTTCTATATTTACTCACAATTGAAAGAGATGCTAAATTTCAGCTAAGGGTTAGTGAAAATAAAGGCATTTTTTTTCCCCATGCGGGTTTGCAGGCCTCTTGAATTCTGAGTAACCCCTGATGGAGAATTGCCAGAATAGGAGGTTACGTAGAGTTTTAGGGAGCAGGGAGAAGGGAAGGGGGTGCCCTGGGTGGGGGGTTAACATCAACAAAGAGACCTGAAGTAGGAGGGTAGGAGACTGAGGAGATGGGGGAGCTGATATGCTGGAGTGGGACCCTGAGGTCTGGAGTGAGGCTCATGGGCCTGACTTAACTAAGCTTTAGGGGGCTGTCAGGAGAGTTACCTGAAGAGAAAGGTGGGTGACAGCTTCTGTAGTAACAGGGAATTGTTAACAAATGGTGACAAATATTCTTTCATTTTGGAACAGGTCATTCAGATTCTGGGAGATAAGTTTCCATGCACTTTGGTGGCACAGAAAATTGACCGTATGTCTCTGTTTTGTTTTATTTCTGAAAGATGGTTTGATTTCTCTGTCTCCCTGTGACCTGACTCTCTTTGTATATCTGTTTCTCTAACAAGTGCCGGAGTACCAGGGAGAGCCTGATGAGATTTCCATACAGAAGTGTCGGGAGGCAGCTCGCCAGGTGCTTGCTCCTTGCGTGTCCCAAACTTGCTCCTCTCATCCTGGGGGCTCCTGGGGGCTGTACCTGCTGGGCTCAGGCAGAGAATAATAGGGTGGGCACAATTGGTCATAACTTCAAGGACCTGCCCAGGCCTAGCTAGATTGGGGTCAGTTAATGTTGGCAGAGGAATACTACCTTTCTTTCTCAGCCTTTACTGCATAGTAACCCCAGACCAACACACGCGCGCGTAAGCACACACACATGTACCCATATGCACACACTTGTCTCCGATTATCAGATACATACATTCCATTGCCTGCATTCTCCCCACACACATCTGCCCCCGCACTCACACATCTCTGTGGAATTGGGAAAGAACACTTCCTGAAGAGTCGGGCTGTCTGAGTATGAATCCCACCTCTCTGGTTGCTGTGCCTGGAGTAGGCTTTACAACCTTCCAAGTTTTTGGTGTTCCTGTCTCTAGAAGGAAGATAAGAGATTAGCCAGGGGCAGTTTCCTATAGCTGTTAACTGCAGCTGCTCTAGACCCCAACTAGCTTGGGCCTGGCCCCAGCCTGGGTGGCCTGGGAATTCAGGTTAGGGACAGGGCCTACTCCGGTCACAGGTCTCGGGGCTTCGCCTCCTTGTGTTGCAGGTACAGGGGCCTGTACTGGTGGAGGACACCTGTCTGTGCTTCAATGCCCTTGGGGGCCTCCCTGGCCCCTACATGTGAGTCTCCCCCCCCCCCCCCCCCCCCCCCGGCCCCCGCAGGGCCCTGGCCACAAAATCACCTGAACTTTGAAATGATTGGTTACCTGATATTGTGGGTCATTCACTGTCTTGGTGACAATACCAGTATTTCACATTGCCCTGAGGAAGGATTAGGGATGGGAGAGGCATGCCTTTCTTTCTTTTGTAAAGTGTGAGAATGTGATTGTGTAAGTGGAGATGGGCCAGCGGAACCCACCTGCTAGAGAGGTACATTCGTGGCAGATCAGTTTCAGGAAAAAGGAAATAAGGAAGTTGAGATCTGAAAATGGATTTCCTTAAAACTATCCAGTGCCCTGGACACCCTCAGATGGCCTTTGTGTATCTCTAGGGTACACATACCCCACTTTGAATGCTCCTTGCTGGGGTTGGAGGGCGTAGGCACAGAGGTGCTTTTGCTAGGTTTTGGATATGTTTATCTCGAACTTCTGGATTGCCGGTATGTTTGCCAAGGCAATAGCACCCATATATGTATGTGGCTCCGTACCCTCACCAGCCCTGAGTATTAGGACTTGAATGTTTTGCCGTGTGGGGAATGTGAAATGTTATCACATTTGAATTGAGTTTGCATTTTCCTTTTTTTTTTTTTAAAGATTTTATTTATTTGAGAGAGAGGGAGAAGCAGACTTTCTGCTGAGCAGGGAGCCCGATGTGGGGCTTGATCCCAGGACCCTGGGATCATGACCTGAGCTGAAGGCAGCCACTAAACCGACTGAGCCACCCAGGCGCCCCTGAATTTACATTTTTCCGGTTACCAATGAGGTTGAGGCCTTCATAGGTTTTATTGATTCTTCTGTGCATTGCCTGTTTACTTCCACCCTTTTTCCTATTGGATTATTCCTCTTCATTTTGAGTTAAGACATTACCATGCCCCCCTGGCTGTCCTGGGGCTCTAATCCTGAGGGTGGGGTGAGGGGGGTACAGCCCAGAGAAGATGGTAGGAAGCTACCTGGTGTCTGACTCACCTTTATTTCTCTTGCAGAAAGTGGTTTCTGGAGAAGTTAAAGCCTGAAGGTATTAATCTCTTTTCCCTCTTAGCTGTTGGGAATTGAGAATCCAGAGGTGGTCTGGGGGAGGGGTCCCAACTAGTACAGTAGTAGAATAGAATGACGAGCTCCATGTCCCCATCACCCAATTTCCAGGGTATTAAGCACAAAACCTATCCGATGACATGTATAAGCTCCCCAAATTGGGTGGCTTCCCAGGGCCTCAGGGGTGGGGAGTAAGGCTGGGAGCTGAGCTGCACAGGAATCACTACACTCCCCCTTTCCCCCCACCGCCCCCCGCAGGTCTCTACCAGCTCCTGGCTGGGTTCGAGGACAAGTCTGCCTGTGCGCTCTGCACGTTCGCACTCAGCACCGGGGACCCCAGCGAGCCAGTGCGCCTGTTCAGGGGCCGGACCTTGGTGCGTACCCCCGCTGCCTCCCCCGCGGGCCACCAGAGGGCGCTGCGGCTCCAGCCAGTGGCCCAGGGTCTCAGGCAGGAGGGTGGTGGGAAGGGCTCGTTGTCAGTTAGGTCCCAGAGCTTTGCCCAGACATGCCCCTGAGCATCACAACTAGGAGTGCTGTCAATCCTGAAATCTAACTGACCTCTGAGGCTGGTGTTCCAGAGATACACGGTGGCTCCTGGCTGTTGAGACCTGGTCCACCCAGAGCTCTGCACTGTGTCCCCTCCTAAGAAGTAGATGTGGAAGCTGAAGGTGACCGCTCCCGGGGCTACACGGACAGCCCAAATTTCTTCCAGCTCCCGTCCCTGTCCCAGTGTTGAGGTGACGACTTCCCTAGAGCATCTCACATCCTTTCCAACTTCTCATGTTCCTATAGAGTCTAACTTTACCCAGCTCATTTCTTCCCCAGCTAGCCTTCAGCACAGCCCCGTCTGCCTACAGAGCCCCACCCCAGAGTCTCCACTGGGTGCTGTCCATAGACATTTCACGATGCCCTGCCTGGTTAATTTTTTTTTTTAATAGTGGTAAAAAACATAAAAACTACCATCTTTACCATTGTTACGAGTTCAGTACAATGGTATTGACTATATGTGCTCTGCTGTACCACAGACCTCGAACTTTCTCATCAGGCAAAATTGAAACTATACCCATTGGATAAAAACTCCCCCTTCCCCCTCGCCACCCACCCCTGGCAACTGCTCTTCCGCTTTTGTTTCTAAGAGTTTGGCGACTTCAGACCCCTCATCTAGGTGGAATCCCGCGTACGGTGTTTGTCTTCTTGTGGCCGGCTTGTTTCTTAGCATAATGTCCTCCCAGGATCATTTGTGTGGTAGCGTACACAGAATTGTGTGGGGGGTGTGCGGTAGGTGACAGAATCCCTCCTTTTTATTGCGGCTGAATGATATCCATTGTATGTATCTACACGTTTGTTTTGTCTGTTTGTCTGTCCGTGGGCACTTAGATTGCTTCCACATTGGGCTAGTCTGAGTAACGCTGCTACAAACACAGGTGTGCCTCTTGAGATCCTGTGTTCGGTTCCTTTGGATATTTACGCAGAACCATGATGGCTGCATCCTAATTGCTGGGTTACATTTTTAAAAAATTAACTCTAGATGTCTGCTACTTTCACAGAAATGTACTCTAAAACATCAGAAGTGTGAACAACCGTAGTCCCTGCCGATGGGCCCTGGTCACTGGGGTGACCCACTATTGGGGTCCCCACTGTTCCCGATTGTCTCCCCAGCTTCAAGCACTTTGTGGCTTGCTAGCCCCTACGTTACCTGACGTGGCTTTGTTTCTCTTTGTTTCTCTTCTCGCTCAAGCTTTCCAAACCCCAGTCATCTTGTCCTTTCAACAACGCCTGTGCCGAGCCCGTCCCCATCTTGGGTCCCAACACCAGCTGTGTCCTCCACCTGGAACGTTCTTGCCGACCACTTTATGTGGCCAAAGTGGTCTCCTCACTGAGCTCCCCATCTAGGTCACTCCATCCTGTTATTCTTGAGCCCAGCTCCTTGTTTGTTCCTTCTAAGGCACTTTGCGTTTTGTAATCGTTCATTTGTTTACTGGTGTAAAGCCTGTTTTGCTTAAGAGGTCCATTTGACGAGGGCAAGGCTAGGCCTGGTACGGCTCCAGTGCTGAGAACACTACCTGCCCCGATACAGATTGAACCAGAAAACCGTGGTGTGGGCGAGGTTCAGAGTGGCTCAGTAATGGACCTCGGTCATGCAGCTCCCCACCAGCACCAGTGGAATCTGCCTTTGGGCTGAACAACTTGGCAGTTGTGTGGCTAATGCCCATTTTCTACCACTTCTGTTGTATTTTTTATTTTTTAAAAGATTATATTTATTTGAGAGAGATAGTGCACACAAGCAGGGGGAGGAGCAAAGGGAGAGGGAGAAGCAGATTCCTGGGCTCGATCCCGGGACCCTGAGATCATGACCTGAGCTGAAGGCAGACACTTAACGACTGAGCCGCCCAGGCGCCCCTCCCTTGTATTTTTAAAATTATTATTTTTTAACCTTCATGGCAACATGACATCTCACGGTGCTGAATTAAATCGGTTCTCTTTGTAACATTTTCCTGTTGGAATTTGCCTATTGCAGTCCGTATTTACTGAGCTCATTTATGTATCGAACAATGTGCTGAGTAATTTCTGTTTCTTCATTTAATTGTTAGAGCCTCTTTCGTAGTTTGAGAAACGCAGCAGTTTATTTCACTTAACATAATAAAAATGAGTAGCGGTCATAGGGCTTGTGCGCCTAGTTCAGGGCCTCATAACTTCCTATTCAGAGAACGTGTTTTCTGTCAATTTTTCCAAGTTGACTCTCTTCAAGTGAGGTCACAGTTTGTCAGAGCTAGAGAGGGGGAGAGCGGCGCCAGGGGTGTCAGTGGGCTGATTAGGTTTGTGGTTTGTGTGTGTGCGCGCGCGCGCGTGCAGGGAGAGAGTGTGTGTGCGTGTGCAGGGAGAGCGCGTGCGTGTGGGTGCAGGGAGGGTGTGCGTGTGTGCGCGCACGCGTGCGTGCAGGGAGAGCGGTCCCACTGCGTTTTATTTATGTATTCAGCAAACATTTGCAGGTACTACGGACTTCTTGAAACCATATATTTTGAATACATGGGGCTTAACCAAGTACATAAACTAGCCAGACTCAAACTGGCTACCCTCCTCCTCCTAGGGCATTTCCTCTGTGCCCAGTGATACACCTGTTCCCCCCCCTTTCCCCCGGCAGGGCCAGATCGTGGCACCCCGAGGCTGCCGAGACTTTGGCTGGGATCCCTGCTTTCAGCCTGATGGATATGAGCAGACGTAAGGAGCCCCGTTTTCTTCCGGGGCGGTGGGGTTGGGACAGCCACGGTCCGGGTTGGGTCGGCGCCCTGCCCAAGTGCAGGCGTGCAGATACGCGGGGCCCGGCCGTAGGCTGCTGCTGCAGCTGAAGGCGGTTCTGCTGGGGTGGACACGAGGAATCCGCGTGGGCTGATCTCCAGCACGGGAGGCAGCCAGGCAGAGCTGGGAGTTCTGGGCCCTTGGGCTCCAGCTCCCCACAGAGCAGCTGTGTGACTCAGGTGCCTTCCCCTCTCCCCTTGGCTTGTCACGTCTAAACCTGACAGTTTTGTGGGATGATCTGGCTTCCCCGTGCAGTTTGGGAAAATGTTAATACTTCCGGCCTTTGGGGCGCCTGGGTGGCTCTGTTGGTTAAGCGACTGCCTTCGGCTCAGGTCATGATCCTGGAGTCCCGGGATCGAGTCCTGCATCGGGCTCCCTGCTCAGCGAAGAGCCTGCTTCTCCCTCTAACCCTCCCCCCTCTCATGTACTCTTTCTCTCTCTCTCTCATTCTCACTCTCTCAAAATAAATAAATAAATCTTAAAAAAAAAAATACTTCCGGCCTTTGGGGGACACCGCATGAAACCTCCACAGTGCCAAGTGTCCTCATTACTTCCCCCTTGTTTGCACTGGACATGTTGGCCATTACTGGAATCAAGCGTTCCAGGCTTGAGGGGCCCGTAGGGAGGGTGGCCTGAGGCCTCGCAGTAGCCAGACAGGGCTGAGTATGACGTGAAGTAGCACCCTCCAGGAACGCAAGAGAGAGAAAGGCTCTGTTTCTCCACTGTTCGATCCAATACATGGCTATCCAGTATGACTTAGGAACTGAAAGTAGTTTTATTTAGCTGCGGTTGATTTCAACGTACATGGCCACTCGTGGCTAGCGGCCGCATACTGGACAGCACAGGTCGGCGGCACCCAGGTGGGCTGTGGTCCTCACCTCACTGGAGGCCTGACACAGAGGAGGGGCCGCCGGCCGGCTGTCCCGCGCCACCCCCCGCAGTACACAAGAGGAGACTGTTGTGTTGCTCCGTCAGGCCCCACTGCTTCCTGTCAACAGATGACAAAGCTGATCAAACATGCAGCTCATCCCCCTGTCCCTGGCTTCCCGTAACGACTTTTGGACACACCAGGGCAAGTCTAACATCCTTCCACATTCGTTAATATGGGTTTCCACCTACAGGGGAATTTAAAACTCTGTTTTTTTTAAAAATTAACTCTGGCTGCCAGGAACGGGTGGCCCCACCACCCTTTCCTGGCGACTCCTTGAGCTTTGGGCTCCAGGACGGGTGAGAGAAGCGCACCCCCTGAATCCGGGCCCCTCTGAACTGCTCTTGTCACCCCTCAGGTATGCAGAGATGCCCAAAGCGGAGAAGAACACCATCTCCCATCGCTTCCGGGCCTTGCTTGAGCTGCAGAAGTACTTCGGCGGCCTCGCTCCCCCGGTAGTTGGTGGTGATCGCCCCGACCGGGGAGCTGGGGAAGGCTAGCCTGCCACCTCCACCATCAGACAGGCAGCCCTCCAAGTACTGCCGTCTGGGTCACCGCTTCCTGCGGGGGGGGGGGGGGGGGCGGGTTGAGACAGCCTCACCAGCCCTGGAGGAGCAGCTGGCTCTGTTGGGAGAAACTTGGGGCCCTTGGAGATTCAGTGGGCCCTCCTACAGCCTCCTGGCCTGGGATCCTGAAAGGACTTGGGATGTTAAACTGGCCGCAGCAGGCCCGAGGGTTCAGGAAGAACCCCACAAATCGCCCTCGACGTTTTTAAAGTGGTAGAAATAAAAATACTGGAAGGCACTTGCCTCCAGAATAAACTGGATGTATCAGCTTTGAAACCTGCCCTGGGCAGCTGTGTTTCCTGAATCTCTTTGGGCAGGAGCAGGAAACCTGGCGGGGGTGGGGGTGGGGGGGTGGGGGATGGTGGGGCAAGGGTAGCAGCTGAGGGTGTTCGCATGACCTGCTCGCTGGGGTATCTCATCTTCTCATTCTTCAAGTTTCAGCTTGTGAGCTGACCATTTCCATGCCAGACCCATGCTGCCCGCCCCCCACAGAGGGAGGCCACCACCCAGCTGGCCTCCATGGTGTTTGCTGGGTTGGGGGGTGGGTGGTGTGGAAGTTGAGTGCTTCGGCTGTATTTCAGTATGACATTAGAGCAGCTAAAATGTTGGGGTGGGTTTTTTTTGTTTGTTTTTTTGAGAGAGAGAGTGAGTGACAGGGAGGGACAGGGAGAGAATCTCAAGCAGGCTCCATGCCCAGTGCAGAGCTGGACGTGGGGTTTGATCCCACGACCCTGAGATCATGACCCGAGCTGAAATCAAGAGTCAGACACTTAACCTACTGAGCCACCCAGGTGCCCCTAAAATGTTGGTTTTTGATGAAAATGCCAAGTTCTGGGGTGCCTGGGTGGCTCACTAGGCTAAGCGTCTGCCTTCAGTTCAGGTCGTGATCTCAGGGTCCCAGGATCAAGTCCCACATCGGGCTCCTTGCTTAGCAGGGAGCCTGCTTCTCCCTCTGCCTGCCACTCCTCCTACTTGTGCTCGCTCGCTCTCTCTCTCTGGCAAATAAATAAATACAATCTTAAAAAAAAAAATGCCAAGTTTGTTTTTGTGGCAGGGAGGGGGCATGGAGTCTCCACCCCAGTTGAGATGACATGACCGTGGTTCAGCCTGGGACTTCCAGGCGCCTCGGGAAGGCTGCTTCAGTTGCCCCAGGTCCTCACTGTGCCCTAGAAGCCAATCCTGGGGAGGGACTTGAGGGGCCTGGGGAGGATCCCTTTCCTTTACGGCAGGTGTTCCTTTGGTAAGGAGGAGGTGCGCACCCCAAGGATACTCAGAAAAGCAACAGGGGAGGAGGGAGCGTGATGCTGGGGGGTTGCTCCCAGGCTTATTTCTGGGCTCGGAGGCAGGTTATAGAGAATGTCGCTTCCAGTCACTGTTCCTCAGTTCTGGCAGCATGGCCCATGGCCTGTATTTAACTGTTGTTTCTTCCCCTAAGGTGCATCAGTGTGTGTGGGTGAGGACACAACATCATTCCTTTGCTCCCCATGTGCCTGTGAGGCTCAGCTGGGTTGTTTCCCCAGGAAAGGCTGTCTGGCTGAGGCTCAGACATCGGGTGCTAGGGGCTCGTCTGCTCCCCGCCTGGTGATTCTGGATACGGCCCTCCCTGGAGGGAATACCCAGGCCACTGGGGAGGGGGCCCCAAAGGATCACATGCCGCCTGCATGGGGTGGGTACATGGAGCTTAGGGCCGGGCAGCCCTCGGTGCTTGCTATCAACTCTTAGAGTGATGTCCCAGGCCCACAAGACACCGTCCCCCTTTGCTACCCATCCCTACCCACACTGAACATGCTCGTCCCCACACGCCCCTGCTGGGGAGCATCACCCTGCTCCTCCCCTCCCCCCATCCGTGCACCAGGGTGCCCCCCCCCCCCCCCCGACGCGGCTGGCCGGCCTTGGGAGGCTCAGTGTTGCCAGTTCCACGTGGACGAGGCCAGCCCTCTTGGGGCTGCATTTGTCAAGTGACCTAGGGCATCGAGCATTCCTGCCGCCCCTGTTACTGTTGGGGCACCCCCCGCCCCCTCACAGGTTTGCCTCTTCTATTGGAGTTGGAGTCCTGGTCTTTTTTGTTGTTGGTTTGCAGGAATTCTTAGCATATCTAGATGGGAGTCCTTTTCAGCTTAGAGGTAGCAGATGTCTTCTCTCATCTGCGCCCTTGGTCTCTGGTGTATTGGGGAAGCCAAAGTCCTGTAAGGTAGGTCATGGGGCCTCTGGCCAACCACCAAGTGACCAAGCCAGGAACACAGCCCCTTCTCCCTTCCGTCAAACCAATCCCCACATCCTGCCCTCGGAGTCTTCTACTTCTGTTCAGCCCCACTATGCGTGCCCTGGTGCGGGGTGCAGCCCCTGCCCCAGCCCCAGCCCACACAGGGCGTTCGTCACCACCGTGGCTCTGCAGCTGCCTCTGGGAGCCCAGGCTCAGGGCTGCCAGGCCCGCTCGTCTCTCCTCCGCCAGCCGTGGCTCGGCACTGGCCCCAAGCCCTCTCCTCCGGGCCCTTGCACATGCTCTTCCCAGAACGACACCTCCCCTGCAAGGTTTCCTGGCAACCCAGCAGCACCAGGGCCTCCTGGATCTTCCCCAGCCCCCTGCTGGGCCAACATCCATGGTGTGGGGCTGGAGGTGACAGCCTGTGGCACTCAACAAACCCTGGTCCTTTCCATTCCGCCTCCCCTTTACATCCGACTTGTATTCTCTGGTGGCTCTGAGGCTGGGGCAGGGCAGGACAGCAGAGATGGAAGCGTAGAAACAGTTTTATTCTCTAGTGTGCATACAGCAAGTTCCTTACACAATCAAGGAAATGGTTTCTCTTTCAGACATCTGACTCTTTTATCAAAAGAAAATCCGTCCTGCTTAGTCCTACTCTGGACAGAAGTTGCCCTGAGCAGGGTTACTGACCCAAGCGAAAGGCTAATGGGGACAGGGACGGGCACCTACCCTGGAACACCCACCCCCCCTTCCCATGCCTAGATGCCCTAGGCCTGATGGGACGGCTGGGAGGGGGTGCAGCACAGAGCCACACCCCAAAAGACACCCATACCCCTACCCCCCGCCCCCCCGGCCCCCATGGCCACAGAGTCAGCCTGGACAGAGCCAGAGGGACGAGTGAAGGGGATACGGCCGGGGCCTGTGCGTCAGGGCCTCAGTCAGTGCTCAGCATCCATGGCGTCCAAATATTTGGCTTCAATGATTCGGGGCAACAGGTTGTAGCTGGGTGGAGGGAGAACAGACCTCAAGGTGAGCCCTGGGTCAGAGAGCAAGAGGCAGAGGACCTCCCCCTGCGCCCCCCGCCCCCTGCCGCCGCCACCCCCGGCCCGCCCGTCCCTACCGGATGGGGATCATGGCAATCATGATGAGGGGGAAGATCATCTTCATGTAGGGCAGGGTGCTCATGCCGAAGGCACACAAGAGCAGGAGCTGCAGGACCTGCAGGCCTGTGAAGTAGTGGATCTTCCTCTGGGGCACCCTCCGGATGTAGTGGGTGGGCGGGTACGAGGTCTGTGGGCGGCAGGGACCCGCTGTGGGCAGGCCTGGAGCCGTGACCCGCCCCACAGCCCCTCACTCCCAGGGCCGGACACTCACCTGGTCCTTGAGCAGCAGGGCCACGCGCTCGAAGAGCTGGTTGCCATCGATGGAGGTGAGCGCGATGTAGAGGAAGAGGCCGTAGAGCACAGGCTTGGGGATCCACTGCAGCGGGAAGGGTAGCAGCAGGAGGGAAAAGCCCACCAGGATGCTGGCGCCCAGCGTGGTCAGCCGCGTCTCCTTCACATTCACGATCCTGCGCCGTCCCAGGGCACCAGCTCACCTCCGGCCCTGGTCCGTGGGGCCTGGTCCCCCCTCAGCTCACACGGGGCTCCCTCCCTTCCTGGGTCCTATGTGGCCCAGGGCCACCCCCACCTCAGGGGCCCACATGACTTGCCTCAGGTCTCAAGGGACCCGGCCCACACTCACGTCTCATAAATGTGCCCGTTCTCCACACGCTCCTCCACCAAAGCCAGGGCCCGCACGTGCAGTGGGGAGTGGGGGTAGGCGGCGTGGATCCAGGGCAGCCCGAACAGAGACAGCCCGCTGTTGATGAGGGCGATGAGCAGGAGGTCCCAGTGGTAGGCAGTGCCCTTCACCAGCCTGCAGCAGACAGGGGCACATGTGGCCAGAGCCCCGTGGCCCCTTGGAGGATCGGGCACATGCTCAGCCCTCCCCCTCCCAGCCCTGCGAACCTGTTCTCTGGGGCATTCGCCAAGGCAGCCACCAAGTTCTGCTCGATGAAGAAGAGCAAGGAGAGCAGGAAGCCCAGGCCCATGGCGCTGGCGATGGCCCCCAGGGACAGGGAGTGCATCTCGGCCATCTCAAAGAGGCTCTTGCTGGGGTTGTAGCGGAACTGGCTCACTGCAGCAGGTACAGGCCCCTGCTCAAGCCTGTGGCCCTCGAGGGGCGACCCCACCCCACCGCACCCCCTGCCGGACCCCGACTCACTCTTGATTTCCTGGAAGCCGTAGGAGGAGATGAGGGAGAAGGTGAGCACTGAGATGGGCAAGGCGCAGTCTGACAGGATCTCCCGCATGCAGGGGTGCAGGTAGGGGCTGGGGACACAGGTGGGTGTATCAGTGTGGCCTGGGGGCTTGTGCCTCCTTCCCCTCGCCCGCAGGCCCCCCCTCACCTCTTCTTGAACTGGTAGAGGGTGTAGCTCAGCCACAGCGTGCCCAGCATGATGAGGAGGCTGAGCACGGCGGTCTCCCGGCCCGGGTGTTCGGCGTGGTGGCTCATGGAGGTCAGCTGCGATGGGCGGGTCAGGAGGCTGGTGTTGAGGGCAGTGTGGAGGCTGTTGTTGAGGCTGGTGCCGAGGCCCAGCAGGCTCACCAGGGAAGTGCTGTCTGTATAATAGTTCCCGAAGTCATGGTCATAGTAGTACTTCTGGAAGACTGCGGAAACAGGCCAGCAGGCCTCAGCCATCTGAGCTCAGGGAGGCTGAGGCCCAGCTCCCTCCTGGATGCGGGGGAGAGGGGGCCCCCGAGGGGAGAAAGGGCTTCTGGGGGGGACAGGGAAGGGAGGGGACTGCCTTTCTTTGTCAGCCAGGAGGGCCCCACTGACCTGCTTGTCCACCCACCGCCCCCCACCCCACCCCACCGCCCCGATCTCTGACAGTGCCCCACACCTGGCCCCGTGCCTCTGATCCTGCCTGAGTCAGCCCTGTCACCCTCCAGCACATGGCACTGCGGCTCTCTGCCGGTCACAGCTCCCAAGAGCACCCTGGACCGTGGAAGGAGCCTTAGCTTGCATGCTGCTTGGCGGCCCTGGCCACAGCCCATAGTCCCCCAGCTCAGCTCAGTTTCCCCTGCAGCAGGCGGCCACCGGCTAGACACTCACTTTTTTTTTTTTTAATATTTTATTTATTTGAGAGAGAGAGAATGAGAGAGAGAGAGCACGAGAGGGAAGAGGGTCAGAGGGAGAAGCGACTCCCCGCTGAGCAGGGAGCCCGATGCGGGACTCGATCCCGGGACTCCAGGATTATGACCTGAGCCGAAGGCAGTCGCTTAACCAACTGAGCCACCCAGGCGCCCTAGACACTCACTTTTGACCATGCCCTTGACAGCATCCAGCATGAAGGTGATGGAAATGAAGAGGGCGATGATCTCTTCTGTCGACCTGCCGGGGGGGCGGGAGGGATGTCATGCCTCATCAAATGGGGGTGAACTGTCAGGGGGCCGGGCAGCGGGGGTGGGGGGAGGCTTTCCTGAGCCTCTGCACAGCCCCCAACCTCCTCCTGCCATGAAGACCAGGGTCCCACGCTTCTCTCTTGGGGCAATGATACGGTGCGGGCACCCCATCCACTTTGGGGTTACAGGGCCTTGGAGGCCGGCATGCAGGCTGACCCAGATCCCCGGCCTTGGTCTCCCTCCTGCTTGAGGGTCCCAGCAGCTCAGGGAAGGCCCTGTCACCTCTTGAAGAGACGCATGACCAGACTGAGGTTGAAGAGGGCATAAAGCGCGAGAAAGAAACTGTTCCACAGGCCCGTCCACGCGTAGAAGGTGTTGAAGTCCAGCTCGTAGTCACCACAGATGCCACAGATTACTGCAGGCAGCAGGACGAGGGGGCTGGTCAGGGCCAGGCTGGGGCCGGGGACCACAGGAGCCACCTCCCCACCGCCAGTCCATGGCACCTTGGATGTAGAGGGCCAGGGGCGCGGTGGTCAGCAGCACCACCAGCGGCTGCCCAGAGAAGAGAGCGTACAGGAGGCCTCCGATGCTCTGCCCCGCCATGGTCTTCTGCACATCTGAGGAGGTTGGGGGGGGGAGGGGAGCGGTCAGGGGGCGCCACAGCCCTGGGCCTCCTGCCCCACCCCCACCAGCCTCCCGCCCCTGGCTCACCGATGGCCCCGTTTGTGTTCTCATCATTGAGAGACCCAAAAGCGATGGTGGGCAGGAGGCAGGTGAAGTAGAGGAACAGGGTGGTGGTGATGTATTTACCCACGGCCTTGTTTTTCCCGATAATGCCTAGCGAAGGGACAGGACAGGAAGTTTGCTGGGGATGCAGGACAGGCCCATGTGTTGTCCTGGGGACCGAAGCCACAGGCTGAGCTCTGGCGGGGGTGGGGGACCATAGGGCCACGTACCGTCTGTGAAGTCCAATGGGTACACGGGAAACCTGCGGGCAATGTCCTCCCGGATGCCCTTCCCCACAGGGAGAAAGTCCTTGTGCTTCAGGGGCTGGGGAAGGGGACAGATGTCTGTCAGCTCTGCGGCCCATGGCCCATGTCTCACCGCAGCCACCCAGGCCTGCCTCCCTGCTGTACCTGTAGGGGTCTGTGTCTGCAGATGGAGTTCATGTTGTAGCCCTTGGTGCCAAGGGCTGGGCACTGGCTCACCATGGTGAGCAGCTGTCTCTGATGCACCAGGGCCTCCTTGAATTCCTCCTCCGTGCGGGTGTTCAGGAGCTTCTGGCGGAAGGTGATGTCCAAGAACATGGTGGCGAACGTGCGCCCCACCTCCGTGGCAGTCTTGGTGCTTTTCTGGGGGCAGAAAAAAAATCACACCTGCAGTTCCTGGAGAGTTGGGGGGTCCCCCGCCCTGCCCTTGCCATCACGGATAGTCCCAGGCATGGGGCAGGTGCCCCCCACTGTGAAGTGGCAGCAAGTTTTGTCCCCCAAAGGTCAAGCATTAGTGGAGTTGGCCAAGGGATCCCGCAGATCACCAGAACCACCACCAAGTCTCCGAATTTCCTTAATAAACTCATGAGTTCTTATAAACTGAGGTACTGGTATTGTCCCAAGGAACACAAACCTGCATCATCGCGGATAATGAGATCACAATGATGGAGACAAACCTTTCCCCAGCTCTGCTTCCCTAGCGGTATTCCCAACTGTCTGCCGGTTTATTTGATTTTCCAAAGGGCTCCAGGCCTGTCAAGCCTTCTCCCTCTTGCCTGACCAAAGTCAACTGTGTCCATGAACTCCGGGCCCAGCCTCCCCCACGGCAACCCCTTCGTGCTGCCCAGAGCAGTCGTCTCAGGCCTGTCCTGCCCACGCTTTGCTTTCCTGTTCGCTCTAGAACAGGCTTGCTCTCCAGAGGAGGAGCCAGGTGTTGGGCTGGTTGGCGCCTGTCACCAGGCATGACTCCAGGCACTCGGCGCTTGGGATGCTGCCCCTTCCACGGCTCTGGCCGCCTCACCAGCTGTCACTCCCTCTGCCCAACGCGCAGCCCACTTCTGCTCTTCCCAGCACTATAACCTCCCCGGGAGGGACATTCCCCTCAGAGCCTGCTTTGCCTAAGGGGGCAGAATCGTCAAGAAGCTAGTGGAAGTTTAAGCATGAAGGCCCTTCTCTGGCTTGGGGAGGGGCCTTCGCCATTTTCTATTTATGATTTTGAAATCCGTTTCCTTCAAAGAAGACTCCCCAAACCATACTAGCTTCAGCCCCCACACGAGCAAGATGTGCCCCTGACCAGGGGGTACATGGCCCAGGCAGAAGTGGGGATCCCTGGCCAGGAAATCATAGAGCCAGCCACCTGGAAGAAGGATCGGGGTTGGGGCAGACCTATGAAAAGCCCCCACGTTGGAATAATACTAATTTTAACAAGTATCTCTTTTCAGTCAAGAAGGAAATACCACTTTTTGCGCAACCTCGGGGAAAATTAGGGCTTGATGAGGACCTAGCAAGGATGCTTCAGGGAGACTCGGTGGGGCAGATCTGAAGGACAGCATGAGCACGAGGCCCTCAGGGGCCCGGACTCTGGGATCCCCCAGCACATGGAGGAGATGCTCCCAGGGAAAGGGCCAAGTAACCTGGGACCTTCCTTCTCAGGAGACAGAGCCACCCCCAGACCCCTACTCACCATCTTGGGCGGGGCCAGCACCAGGATGACAAACCTCACCTCACACGAATTCTCCCCCCAGTTCTGTGGGCGAACCAGACGGCTGATGCACACATGGCGCTTCAGCAGGGCCTTGGAGGTGCAGCTGCCAGGGGCGGGGAGGGCACACGGTTGCCACCCTGGGAGCTGGGCTCCCCCTCCCCCAGAACCCCTGACTTTGACGCCCCAGTGACCTCTGACGGGAGTGCTCACACCCTCCGCCCCCAAACTGGGTGGGCCAGCTGTCACTGGGGAGGCCAACGTGGTGGCCTTGCAACTCACATGATGCAGATCCAGGACTGCTGGTATTGCACCCCTGTGACCGTGGCAGTGACCCCTTGAATGGTATCTGACAGCAGGTGGGCTGAGGGCAGAGTGAAGGGGGTCAGAGGGCCCGCCAGCCCACCTCCCTGAGCTCCCGTGCCCCACTGGGGAGCGAGGCCCCACCCTTACCCTCTGTGGGGGCCCCGGCATCAGTGAAGAGCATGGCCATGAACAGGTCCAAGTTGCAGTCAGGCTCAGTGTTGTGGGGGTCGTGGGCTAAGCGGCACAGCATGGCCCGCAGCACGTCATCCAGTGAGGTAGCCGTCTCATTCAGGATGATGCTGGCCCGGGCCAGGAAACCGTCTAGGTCCCGGTGTGCCCGGATCTCTTCCTCAAAGTTCTTGAGCTTCAGATACTGTGGGGACCGCACACATAGAACCACACAGGCCCGTGAGTGAGATCTGCGGTCACGGCCTGGGACTCTCCTCCGTGGTGCCCCCCGGCTGCCCCGGCCCCTGCCCACCAGGACCAGTACCCCTTCCGAGAGGGACGGCCCAGCCTGGCTGGCCCCCATGGCCAGGTCGAGGGCTAGCGTGAGATGTCTATCCGGTGTGAGAGGGAGCAGTGTGAGCTACCCCAGGGAAGCAGCCACCTCCACCCCCAATGGGTGGTCCAGGAGCAAAGGTCCTGTCCTGCCGATGGGTCACTCACCTTGCGGGAGGTGTGTAGGAGCCCGCAGCCGCCAGGCGATTCACTCTCAGCTAGAGAAAAGCGGGAGGGCTCAGGGGGCCGCCCCACCTCGTCGGGACTCTCTTGGTGGCGTGGGGCCGTGTCTGCCCAGCCCCCAGTCCCCTGCCCACCCCCCTCCCCCAGCCTGTCCCTGCTACAACCCCCATACCAGCCTGGGTGGGCTGCACCTCGAGGTTGACGTTGACAAAAAAACGGATGCTCTCGCCAGACACAATGGAGGAGTTGACCGTGTCGAAGGCCTCATCCCCCAGGCTCTCCTCACGGGTTTCAGAGGCATCATCCATTTCACACTTGAGGTAGCCTAGAGACCCAACCACCACCGAGAGAGACCCCCACCCCCAAAGAGGACCCGGCCGTCAGTGCTACACACCAGAGGGAGGGACTCCAAGCTCAAGGAGCGGGGGCCCCTGGGCTGTCCCCCTTGGTGCACTCTCAGTGAGTGGTGAGGGAGGCCTCTTGTAGTCCAGGAAGGAAGCCTCAGGCCCAGGTGGGCCGAATGTCTAGTCCCAGCCCAGCCCCAATCAGAGTATGGCAGCCAGCTGGAAGCCCCCGCCCAACAGCTTTCTCCAACATTCTTCAGCTGCAGGAACCAGGGCCCTGCACTGTTCCGACCCATGTGTATCCTCTCAGCTACAGAAAGATATGGTCATTCCACAACTCTGGGCCCGGTAGGTGGTGCAATGATGAGTTAAGACTGGCCTCTGCCCTCCCTGAGCCCCCAAATTACAAGACCCAGACCTGCCGGGCTCCCTAGTTGGGACCCAAGGGAAGCCGGAACTACTGTGGTGTCCAGTCCCCTCTGCGCCTTACTGGCACAGGGTTTTAGAGTGCTTCCTTTCAGGGAGGGCATGTGGGGTGAAGCATCAAGGCTGACAGACTCGGTCCAGATAGCAGACAAGGCCCAGGAAGTAGGGGAGCCAGAGATACAGTCAGGGGCTGAGAGGGGGGACCCAATGGCAGGCAGAAGGAGTGTCGTGGCACCTTGGGACTCCCTCCCAGAGCGGAGCCCTTCTCTGGGTGGGCCTTAGTTCCTCCATCGGCTCACAGCCCCGGTGCCCCTCCTCTAGAGGAAGCCGTCCTGGTGACATGCAAATGTTCCACCCTTGCTTGGGCTCCTCGCGAGCTCTGGGATGGCAGTTTGGGCCAGGCCTGCTACCCTCATCCTGACCCCCGGTCCATCGGGCCCGGTTCCACTCCCGACCTCTGATGGGTCATCCTCAGGCCAGCTGGCCAACACCCCAGGCAAGCCAGCGCTGTCCTCCAAGCAGAGGGCCTCCCTCCCCAGAGGGCCTTCTTCCAGGCTCCACAGAAGCTTCCTCTTCCGGCCGGTCCTCCTAGGGCCCTGCCGGCACCCCTTCCTGACCGTCCTGTGGGTCCCTATGGTTCACCACCTGGGAGTACTCCCAGGAAAGGGGCTCCTGGAGCCCAGATCCCAAGGATGCCTGACAAACACCTGTGCAGGGCCGGGGACAGGCCGGCAGCACGCCTAAACCTGCCAGCCAGTGACTCACCCTGACTCACTTCCACTCCAGCCCGCCGCTTTTCCTCTGCACACCCCGGGCCCCATTCCCCCAGGGTCCTGTGCTCAGCCTGGGCCCTTCTGGGCAGGAGGTGCTGGGTCTGCACTGCACTCAGAGCTCTGAGTCAAAAGATGTCCTTCCCATTTTTGTCATGGAGCTCACTCATGTCCACGAAAAACCCCTTCCTCCCCAGTCCCCACCTGCCCTAGCCTCCCCTCCGTCACCCCCACCAGCACCCATTATTCGTGGGCGCTGCCCTTCACACTGCCCCCTTCTCCCCTACTCTGGGATCTACCTAGGACCTACCCAGCTGACACGACCAGGTCCCTGCAATGCTCCTAGAAGGCCATGTCCCCACGTCCATCCTGTAAGCTCAACCACACACCTAACCCACCTGCCAACAGCCTGGCCCCCGCAGTCACCAGGCCCTGGGGGCCCTGGGTCAGAGCCTATCACCACTCTGTCCAAGCACTGTCCCACTGAACACCCCTTAGATGGTCAGGCCAGGCCCCAGGTCTGGGCACAGGAGAGCCCTGAGACATGGACAGGGGGAGAGCTGGTCTGGAGCAAGCGGGAGAGCTGAAGCAGGGAAAGGTCCAGTTACATGGCTTTAGGGGGAAAATGGCAGCCCCCTCCCTCGCAGGACTGGGCAAGGACTGAGGGATGTGGGCACATACGACATGGCCTAAAGGCTGGCCCAGTAACCAGAGCATTCTAACAGCGAACCAAGGGAAGTCACCAGATGGTCCACAGAGCCCAGGAGAGGGAACTGCCTGCCCTCCCAGGACCACTGGAGTGACCTGTCCGTGTCCGCCCCTGACCATACCACCACCTCCTGGACGGGAGGCTCTAAAGGCATTCCAGCACCAGCAGAGGCCCTTAGATGGGTGGTCAATGCCATGGGTACTCAGCTGGAGGGACCAGGTTCCCTAGAGACTTTTGACCAAGGAGCTCTCTCTACACACCCCCCCCACAGAGGTACTCACCTACATCCTCAAGGTATCCGTTCTGTGACATGACGTTAGAGGAGTTCTCTGTAAGGGAAGCCCAAGAATTGTTACCAGCTCCACCAACCAGCCCTGGACAGTCTCCTGTGCCCAGCTGCTCCCCACCCAACACCCACCGTGCTGATGCCTTCTTACCCTTCCAAGGTACCCAATACAGGCCAACCTGGGGGGGAAAGGGCAGGGGCGCACTAGGCAGGGGACCCCTACGGAGCCAGAGGAAGCCGAGCCTGTCACTCTTCAGCCAGTCTGCTAGGGTCTGCCCAAGTGGGAAAGGGCCAAGCGGGGTGGGGGGGAGACGTTCCCAGCACCGTTTCCTCCAGAAGTTATTAACAGCACCCGTGCAGTACCGTGGACTGTGTTATTCAGCACCGGCCGCCAGAGCTGGAGGGAGGGGGCCCGTCCCTCCACCCTCCATGTAGTGGACGGCCTCCCTGGCCTCCCTCTCTCGCTGTTTCGCTGCCAAGCCCAGCACCTGGGCGGAGGGGCCTCCTGCCCGCACATAGCGCTTCTCACTCTCACATCGGTCCCAGGGGCCATCAACACCCATCACACGTGCAGTCGCCCCCAACCGCACGCGCTGGAGGTCACAGGGGGCCGACTTGGTAACCGCCTCCTCCCCTCGGTGCCACCCGCGTTCCGGGCCTCCTGGGAGGCGGAGCCGTTGGTCCTCCCGGGAGAAGGCGGGGGGGGGGGGGGGGGTCGGGGGAGGGGGAGCGCCGGGCGCGCTCACCGCGCCGGGCCCCGGATGGTCCCGACTGTTTGTGCCGCTCCGTGCGAGGAAGGAAGCGACAGGAGGGGCCGCGTGCACGAGAGGAAAGCGCCTCCAGACTCGGAGACCCTGGGGGTCGGGGGGCAGGATGCGGACGGACGCGCGGGACGGGAGCCCGGGCTGCATCCAGAGAGGAGGGGCGGGGGCGGTAAAGCTAGCATCCGAGGCTGCAGGGATGGACAGAGGACGAGAGTGACGAGGGTCTGGAAGGGTGGGGGTGGTGCACACCTTACTCTCATCCCGGGCGCCCCACGTGCAGGTAAATAAGTGGCCGTACAAACCCCAGGCTGGCCCTCAGGCGTCAGGGCCGCGAGGTAAAGGCTGCTGCGGCCTCGCAGGGGGCAGTCGGACACCCCGGGATCCCTAAGAGTGGGCAGGCTTCTCCGCAGCGCGGGGACGAGAAGGTGTCCCGGCAGAACGTAGCAGGAGGCGGCAGCGTACCCCCTGGGAAGAGCCCGGCGCTCGGGGTGCTAGGGACCCCACAGCTCCGTCCCAATCACTTCCACGCCCCACTCCTCCGCTGGCTACCGCATTGGTTCAAAGACTAAGAATTTCAAGTCGGCGAGAGGACATTAAATCGAGCACGCAGTGTCCACGAGGCTTCCTGGGCCTCCCTCCACCACCCTCGTACTCCCCCGGCCTTCCCCTCCCTCTCCGCTGAACTCACACCTGACCCCAGGCCTGGGAAGCTTCCACGACCCCCTCGCCCACCGTGGCCCGGGGCCTCGGCAGGCCGGCGGCAGCCGCGTTCTCCCCGGTGCTCCGACGGCTCCGCGACCCCGCCTAGCACCCCTTGGCCGCGGAGAACGGACGGCCCTCTCGCCGCGCCTGCCGGCTTAGGCACCCACCGCATGGCTGGATATGGAACATGCGCCGGGTGGCCGCGGCCATGGCCCCGGCGATCGGCCGCCGGACGGCTGCACAGACGCGCGCACACCCCGGCTCCTCACCCCCCCATCTCCAGGACCCCGAGCTTGGCGATTGGGGCGCGCCAGCGGCCGGAGCCGGCGACACACCCCCGCGCCGCGCCTGGGTCCTAATGCCGCTCGACGCCCCGCCCCGGTGCCGCCCTGGGCGGGGTCCCGTCCGCCCGCCCGGCGCCCTCACCCGCGCTCCTGTCGGTCCCAAGCAGGCTGCTCCCGGGAGCCCGGGGCGACTCCGCCAGAACGTGTAGGTCGGGCTCCTACGAGCCCGCGTGCCCGCCCAGGCGTCGCCGGATTAGGGGCTGGGCGGGGCTGGGAAGTTTCTGGGAAGAAGCTCGACTGGCCCAAGGACCCACGAAGTTGTGCCTCTGCGGCGGGTCGCTGGAGGACTCCCCGGGCGTCAGCTTTATGCGCGCTGCCGGCCCCCCGCCCCCGGCTCGGCAGGGGGCCTCGGCAAGGCCCAGCCTGCCAGCTGCCCCGCCCCCTCCATTCATCCCAGTCGCTCGAGTGGTAAACTCTCCTTCTCCTCCTCCAGGAAGCACGCCCCGACTAACTAGATGGGCCGGCGCGCGTTCCCTGGGCTACGCCCTAGTGCGCGGAGCCAGCGGCGCTCCCGGCTCGAAGGCGTCGGGTTTGCTCGCAGCGCGCCTCGAGGTTTCTCTTCTGGCCTCGGTGCGCCCCCGGCCTTCTCTTGGGTCAAGGTCTTGGCTCGCGGCTTCTTTCTTTCCCAAGGTGGCGCCGCCGCCCGGTTTTCCTTCCCGAACAGCGGGGGAGCCCGGCCCGGGGACGTGCATTTGCCAGCGCCTGGTCTTCAGCGAATCGAGAGAGAGAGTGAGAGAGAGAGAGCGAGCGCGTTTGTATAGGGAGGCGGTGTTGCGCGCGGGCAGGCCGGCGTCCACTGCGACCGGTCAGGCAAATCCAGCCCATGCGATGAACCCCCGGCCTGACCCTCGATGTCTTCTTAGCAAACGATTCCACAGCCCTTGAGCCCCAGTTGGACTCAGGAACTCTCCCCCCCAGTTTAACCCCCACCCCTCCACACTCTGACTGCCAGCCCGAAGACTGGCAGCGATTCCGGCCCCCCCCCCCCCCCCCCGCAACATCCTGCTGGGAAGGAGTCCTCAGCCACTGTCCCCCAGGCCTGGAAGAGGGCGGGCTGGGCAAGCAGAGGGCGAGCCCACCTCCGCGGAGAGGTTGCTCTGCAGCCCCTAAGGGCTCCTGGTGCGTTGGCGGACCCCTGTGCGCAGACCGGATGAGCCCGGCTATCGGTTTCACCTCCCGGCAAGATAGTGCATTGGGAGGGAAGCCATGGAGGCATCCCTCTGCAGATGAATGGCCCGGGAGTCGGGAGGGCTTTGAGCACTTGAGCTCCTTACTACCAGAGGAGATGCCACAGAAGATTATCTACCAGACTCAGAGGACTAGCTGGGGGCTGGCCGCATGTTCTTTGTGGGGCTCAGCTGACCCTGGGAGGAGACACACAGGGTCTCCTGGAGAACCCCTGCACTCCACCCTTGGGATCTTCCTTAGATATCCTCTAGCTAGACCCGCAGCCCATTTCACAGACTTCCAGAGGCCCCAGGAGGTGGGTTGGAAGTTGAGGAGCTGAAGGACAGACAGGCTGACTACCAGGAAGCAATTGGATAGGGTGGGTGGTACCAGGGCTAGACCCCTGAAAAGCCACCTATTTTGTGCTCCCCCAATCTGGGAATGCCTAGGCTTCTGCATCTGTCTTCCTGTGTCAGCACCAGCTCCCAGACACCCAGACCTTCCAACCCGCCTTCCAGGAAGCTACCCTGGATTGGAGGGGCAGCCTCCTCCCTCATCTGGGACCCCACGGCTTAGCCCACAGGGAAGGCCTCTCCCCAGTGGTGGATGGACCTGACTCTCAAAGGAACGTCCACTGAGCCCTTCCCTGCTTCCTGCCATCTGCCCCTGCAGGTTCTGTTCCCCTAGTTGCCCTGGAGGGAGCCCCAGAACTCCGCAGACCCCCCCCCCCAACACAAGAAGCTGTTTCCTTTGGCTCTCCCACCCACCACCTGCCTTCTGTGGATTAGAGGCCGAGGGCAAATAGAGGTGCCTCAGATATCCCTACCTGTGCCCCACTGGGTCCTTACACGGGCAGGCAGTTAGGGATCCAGACGTTAGGTACACACAGTTCGTCTCATTCCCCTTCCTTGGGCTCCCTTTACTGGGCTGCGGACATGAGTGCTGGGTTCCACAAGGCCCTTAATGGCTTTCCAAAGGAGTTTCAACTTAGTTTCCCCTGTAAGCCTCTTAGGCTTATAGATTGTAGAGCCTGGAGTGAGAAGTAACTCTATATAAAAACACAAAATAGAGGACGCCTGGCTGGCTCAGCAGGTGGAGCATGTGACTCTTGATCTCAGGGTTGTAAGTTCGAGCCCCATGTTGGGTGTAGAGATTACTTAAAAATGAAATCTTTACAAAAATAAGAATAAACACAAAAACAAAACCACTCCCTTGAACTCCCTTCCTCCTCCAGGAACCATCCAATTCCTCAGCGGTGCTTTACAGAGCACATTTCTCCAGACTTATCTCTGCAACTCTATCTCCACGCCCTTTCTTACTTCTCTTCAACCCCCCTCATAGGTGTTTTGTCCCCAATCCGGCACTGAAACCGCCTCAGCTCTCTTGCCAGGCCCTCCCCCCTCCCCTGGCAGGGCCCAGCACCACCCTCCCCCTCCTCCTCTGTCGGAGCTGGCCCCGCGGCTCTCTTCCAGCCACAGCCAACCATCAGATTGCATGACTCCTGTCACTGAGCTCTGGACCGCGACTCGCCGCAAGTCCTTCCTCCCTCCCTCCAGCCTGGATGGCTAATAGGCAATTCTCAGCAAATCCAGGCAAAACAGAGCTTCCAAGTCCGCCACCCACCTGTTTGCTTTGGACCCGGGAGTTGCTCCAGTGCATCCACGTCGCATCCATGAGCAAATTTTGTTGGGTTTACCTTCAGAACAGGGCACAGTTCTGCCCCCTTTCGTCTCCAGCCTGGTCCACCATCTGGCCTTCTGACTTGCCCCCACCCCTATCCATTCTCCATCACCAACAGCTTCTCCTGGTGTTTAGAAACAAACAAACAAACAGCAAAGCAATCTCCCTGCTGTGGGTGCCTGGAAGGGGTGTCTGCAGCCCTTACCACTGCTCACTTCATCCTTCTGCTCTGGGAGGGGGGCGTCCCTGCTCCCACCAGCCATAGTAGTTGCTCTTTCCTTCCCTCACAGAACCCCGTGGCCCCTCGCTGCAGCATGGCCTTCTGCATTCTGGTCGCTGCCTGGGCCCCATCTCCTGGGCCAGACCACGAGCTCCCTGAGAGCAAGGCTGTGTGTCTTTCCCCAGCACAGCACCCAGTGCAGTAGGTGCTCAACGAACTGTGACAAGTGGAAAGCACAACTGATGTCTCCACATATGGTTCCCAGGGGCTTTGAAGCCAGTGAAGCCCTCTATCCTCCACTGCCACTCTGGTTTTCCAGCTGCACCTAATAGGGGCCCAGCCGGAGACCCCTGATTCCCTAGGTTCCCTCCCTCTCACCCCAAACTCCTCAGTTGGGGCACCAGATCCTTTTATTTCTACTTCAGGTAGGCCCCATCCCTCCGCCTTCCCCTTCCTTGGACCTTTGGCAAGCGTGGCTTCCCACATCTTGCAGCCATCAGGCTTCCCTCAAGTCGGCTGGGGTTTTATAAGCCTCTTGGAGTTTCTGCTGCCTTGAGCAGGCTTTGCAGCCCCTCAGAGGCCCTCACCATCCTGGGAGGAGAGATGCTGTTCCCACGTTATCCCTCTGGTGCTGCTGGTGGGCTGGGGGAGGGAACATGGCCTTCACTGACCCTCCTCTCCTGGGGGACATTTCCAAGCCCCATAGATGGGGGGGTGAGGCCTTATGGTGCCCCTCTCCCAGTTGCTGTATATCCACACTGAAAGATCCAGGCTCCTAGGAGGGCAGAAAGCCCCGTGGACGGCCAACAAGGACCTGCTCCCCTTAGGAGGACATCTCTTTTTGCCACCCCCTGCCCCCATCAACTCACAGTCACAGCCTAGAGGTTGAAGTGGAGTCTTTTTAGCTAGAAAATTCCATGAACTTTTGGTTATCAAATCATCTTTCCTCTTCCTGTTGTCCTTATTTTGCTATTATTTGTACATTCATCCAGGCATGAAACTTCTAAGTAAATATGTAGTTTCTTAAAAATTTGAAGCTGTGTGAGGAAAAAAAAAAAAAACTTCTCTATGGGTACAGTAAAAGCAGTAGTAATTGTAGGATAAAATGGACATATATTCACATTTTATTTGATTAGTTTTTAAAAGCAGATTTACAGTCATTTATTGGTTTAACATAAAATGTATTGATCCTGATACAATTTTTTTTTTAAACCAAATTATTTTGGCTGGTCACTTTAGCAATGCAGGAGCCTGGGAAAAACAGGAATAATTTGTGGATAAATTTATTTTTCTCCAAATTTTTGGATAATGAAACAAAAATGTTTTTGGAATTCTTTCACAACATTGGGTTTTTTTCCACTTGGTTTTTTCCACTTCTACCTGAAGGTCACCCCCTCGCTCTTGTCTAATTAGTCATTTTGACTTGTCAATTGTTCCTTCAAAATCACTCTCCATTTAGTCCTCTTCTCATCCCCAGCAATGTGGAGCAGCGGTCCACCCCCACATGACAGTCTATATGATTTTTCTTATTTAGGGGAAAAAAATTATTCTCAAAACAGCCTCCCATTGAACACTGGTGTCCCTGAGCATGCTGAGGCACTAGAGAGCCAAATAATTGTGGTCTTTTCTCAGTCTGCAGGGGGAAATGGTCCTACTGCATGGAATGTTTTCGATTAAAACATTTCCCCCCCTTGGTTAAAAATCACTACCACCACAACAGAACAACTTTGTGTTCACTATCACTTATACTAGAAGAGACTAGCAGAAAGCAAAATTAAAAGAAAAATCAAGTATATATCTGATTTTAACAGAAAAGCTCAGAAATGGTCTGCCATGCTGGTCTAGGGGAGCAAGCCCTTTTTTGGGGTACTGAGATTCGCCAGTGGACCTGATTTTGGGGGGCCCTTGGAAATGCACGATGACCCTTGGCCAGGCCAGTCAGAATATTCCTGACCATTGTGACTGGTTTGGGGATGGCAATGTGACCTCAGACTTTGGTGCTGCCTTTGGAGAAGTAGGCTGGGTCTTCCCTTTGGGGTGTTGGGGCTGTTGGCAGCATAAAGGAACCTCACTGCCAGGGGAGAGGGAGGCCACCAAGTATGGGGAGAGGGCTCTGATGACACTGGAGCCGGTACCACCCTAGACTCTTCTTACAGCAACCAAGCCATTCCCTTTCTATCATGGGCTGGCAGGGGGGGCATATTGTCATGTTTCCTCTGGGCATGACTGTTTCCTAGATTGTATGATAGAAATGAACACATGCTTACTTCTCCATGCTCCTGAGAGAGCTCTGTGATACTCAGCAGCTCTACTGGAGACCCTCTGTTCCAAGTCACTTCCCATCGATCAGCCAGGATTCCCTGATTCTGAGGCTCCTAGTCTGTCAAGCATGCCCTCAGCTTTCAGTAGTCCAGTGGCCCTACTGTGGTCTCCAGGTGGGGACAGGCCTCCTCCCCAGCCCCAGGCTTCCTGGCCTCGGTTCTCCTGGCCCTCAATGATCATTTCCTCCAGGAGCCCTTCCACATAGAGTGTCAACCCCATCTCCCTGACAATTGTGAGGGCAATCCCTAAGCCCTGGTGGCTTCCCAGGAATTCAAAGCACAGGAGCTCCCTCAAGGTTCAAATCTGGCCCTGCAGAACTGGGAGGCATGAGACTCTGGGGAAAGGGGTTGTGAGGAAGGGGATGCTTCTGCCACCCCCTCTCTCCCAATTCTCTGGGCCCCTCACATGCAGTTTTGCCTTGGTTTGTATATGACTCATTGAGCACACAGAACCTCCAAACCCAAGACCACCTTCCCTACCACCTGAGGGAGGCTGCCTCCTCCGTTGGGCCAGCTCTCCATCTTCCCAGCAGGGCACTTCCCTTGTCCGGAGGCCTCTGCCTTGAGAACGGGACAGAAAGCAGGGTCTCTGTGAAAGCGTGGCACCTCCTTGGCAATCAGCTCTTGCCCCACATCGCCCACGGCCCCAGCCAGGCCCCCCACCGCACGCAGAGAGGGGTGCTGGTGACCACTCCGCTAGAGCTGCGGGCCTTAGGGCGGCCTCTCCCTGGGAGCCAGTGGCCCCAGGCTCCCTGGGTAGGGCAGCGCCAGAGGGGCGTCTTGGAGGGATCTTACGCCAGGGCAGTGGCTCTGACCCCCGGGCCAGTCCCACCCCTTTCGTTTTCGGTCATTCCCATTTGTAAAGTGGGAGCAATGGCCCCCTCACGGAGCTTTGGCTGGAGTTACACGGGCCGACCAGCTTGTCAAGCACCCTGTTGAACAGACACCAGTGCCCCGCCAACCAGGACGCACACAAGGGCAGCAGTGGATGCAGCTTCTCCCAGGGCCCCATGAGGGTAGGGGTGGGGACAGGCTGGCTTTTCTCTGGGGCCCTGGGGGACCCCCGTGGCCACAGCCAGCTTCCTCAAGCCCCTCTTCGGGTTCTGGGAGTCCTGAGAGTGCCCATCCCCACACAGAGTGGTCTCCTCGTGAACTTTACTCTCTGTGGGCCCTCTGGGGTCTGGGGATGGGGATGTGCACCCCAAGGACCTCTCCCCAGCTGCCCAGCAAAGAGCTTCCCCCGGAGGCCCAAGGAAGGGCCCTAGTCCCAGGGGGCGAGCCTTCCCAAGTCCCGCCCCGCCCTTGGGGCAGAGTCCACAGGAACAGGCAACTGCACCAGGTCCTGCTTGTTCAGTGAGAGTTTATTGGTCCTTAGCATGACATCTCAGTTACCAAGGTAAATTCACATACACGACTGCAGGTAAAAACATGTAAAATAATATAAAAATAAATTGAAGGCTACTTTTATATATTTACTGAATTAAGTAGTGTAATAAATACTATAATAAGCAAAAAGCTTCAATCACACAATTCAGTTTCACTGAAGTTACAGTAGTGTTTGTAAATATGAGTTTTAAAATTTAAGTTACAAATATTAAAGCACTGAAAAACTAGTATAAAAGTGAATTTTGGCACGTAAGTGAGCTCTTCTGTCATTAGTATTTGACAACCTGGGACAAGGAAGCCTTTTCTCACCTACTTTTTGAGGTACAACTATCCAACTAGGTCAGCGACACACTGGAATACTTAATAGTTTACAATCTTTGAGTTAACTTTTCCCTTTTGAGAAGCCCAAAGAGCAACCCAGAGCTTATTACTGTGCAAAAATTCTCCAAAATCCTAATAGAATTTAGGAGGGAACTTTTTCTTGCGACCCCCAGGGCCCAGGGTCCTGGCCTCAGGTCAGAGAGCCCCCAGGGCTCGGATGGGGCCAACTGGACTCCTTGCCAGCAGCCCCTTCCTAGGGTGATCCCTTTTCTCCAATTTCAGCCTCCTCCTTCCAATCAAAAAAAAGAAAAAAAAGTCCCACATCAAAACGTAAAATAACCCATAACTTCAGCGACTTCAAATTATCACACTCACTCTGGGTGATATAAAACTGAAGCTGCTAATAGGAAAGTTGGCAAAAAGCACGTAAGCCCCTGGAGGACTTCTGCCTGTCCCTACGGAACCTACTACATCTGATGTCTCTGCTGGGTCCCTGGCATCCACTCCCGGTCAAAATCTACAACACAGTGTCATGGCCCTTCCTCTGGAGACAGCCTAAGACCCTGTCCCTCCACGTGGAGCTCCCAGAGGAATCAAGTGGATATTAAACTTCACAGTCAGAACCCAGAGGTGCCTGGCAGGTTCCAGAAGGGGCAGTGCGTGGGGGGGGGGGAGGGGAAGAGCATCCTCCCTGCCTCAGTCCTCAAAGAGCTCACACAGTCAGTGTGCCTCTTTACCAGGGGCACAGCAAGTGCGCCCCAAGGAATGCCCTTTCGCCAGTGTGCCCCTTCGCACTCCCGAGCAGGCTGAGGAGTGTCAATGGAGGCCTCAGCCAGTTCTGCCTTTTTGGCTTTGGAACTTCTTAACGTTTTGACTTTTTTCAATCACAGTTTCATATTCAAGTTGAGGTAATCACAGTTTTCCCTCTAACAGCAGAGGAATTGGGGTAGTGGGGCAAGTTGGTGAGAGAGCATTTCTGCGGACAACGGTCAGAAACCAAGACCACCACGTAGTGCAGCCCCACGCAGTGGGAAGACCCGCTTCTATGCGCGGGCTCTGAACCCTTTTTAAAAACTCTTTTGTGCAGCCACCAGGAAATGGCTCGAGCTCCTCAATCTAGAGCTTTCATTTAAAAGTTCACAGCAACCCACCTGGAGTAAATGGCCTATGGTTCCCCTACCCCACCCACCCACCCCACTTCTCCCTTCTCTAAGGCTGCTCAAGGTTGAGTTTTTAAAAAGAGCTCAGTAGAGCTAAAAGAAGCTACAGTAACTCATTGCTTAGTTCATCAATTGCACTTAAGATCTACGTTATTGATTCTGAAGCAGAGGCAGGCCCATGTGGACCCCAGCCTCTGGCCCACCAGAAGTGAGGTGCTCCCAGACTTGGGCTCCACACTAGGGCCCTTGTCACCACCAGCTTTGGGAGTTGGGAATGGAACACATGGGCCTTTTCAGAAGGCTTTCTTCATGCAAGACTTCTTATTTAGTGGTATTTTGAGTTTTGTTCATTTGGCTTTAAATATAGATTATTTTTTTCTAATACAAGTACATTTTACTGACAAGCCCTTAACACCTGCTTTGCTACTTGCATGGAGGCCTCTGAGTAACCAGGCACACAGATCATATGTGCTCCATCCTTTCTCAGTCTCTCCTCTGTGCCAGGGGCTATTCTCAAAAACCCCTCTACATTACTGGAAACTTTGCTGGTTTCGTCTATGTGCTTCTTCCTAAGGCATGCAAAAAAAATATGTGAAATTCAGAAAGCATTTACAATCTAGACAGCTGAGGCGCTGAAGTCCTAACAGACATCACCCAAATATCAGTGCCTGTGACCTCCCCCCACCCCAAACTAATTCTGGAAGTCAGGCACCGGATCCATTTCTAATTCCCCTCTGCTTTATGGTCTAGCTGCAAACAAAGCCCCTGGAAGGAATTCTAAATTGGATATTGGAATTCTTTGAAATTCCCGGTCTACAGGAGCCTAACAAGTCCAGGGCCAGCAACAATGCTTGGGGACATAAGTTTCCTGAAGTTTGTGGCTGCAAACCAAGCCTTCCCTGGTAAGGCTCAAGGGAGGGCTGGGTGCTGGAGAGTGAGCCCCCTTCAGGGATGCCGCACAAGTGATCAGAGCCCTGGGCCTAAGACTAAGTGGTTGGAGGATGCTCCCCTCAAAAGTGAGGCAAAGCATCACCAGGGAGGCCGAAGTAGCAGGTTTGCTTTGCTCTTGCCCTGAATGAGGCAAACCAGAGTGAGGGGAGCTCAAAACCATCCTCCAGGGAGACTGCTTGTATCAATTCAAAAGCCACATGCTTCTGGAAAGCAACATGCCTTTCCCCTCAGTTTAGTCTGTAAGGGACAGCTCCTCATCTGAAAACAAGCTGTTGATCTCAGCCCAAGCTGCTGGCTCTGTGGGTGGGGCTCAGGCAGGGCCTGGGGTGGTCCCCCCAGGACCGGGCCCAGGGCCAGCAGGGCCCGCTCCTTCAATGCAAGGGGCCTAAGCAGGAAGCCAGGCACTCCACTGGGGACAGGGCTCTCCTGGGACAGTGTCTGAGGCCCAACGCCTGTGGTGGCTTGGTCCCCCAGGCATGGGCACAGTTCAGGCAGCCAGGGTTCCTTCTGCTTGCCAACAGCAACTCTGTGTAACAAATGATTCTCCCCACCGTCACAGTGCCTCAGCAGCCCAAAGGAGATACCCAGAGGTTCTGGGCTGCCAGCCCCACACACAGGGCAGTCCCTATCTGCTCATCCTCCATGAAGACCCCCCCCGCCCCCCATCAGTGGTGCGGTGCAGGTGATGCTCTTCAGCGCTGTATAGAGAATAAAGACAACATGCACTCAAGCCAGTACACAAAGGCCAAGAAGAAGAAAGACAGCCCCTTTAGGGAGGGCCTCTGGGAGAGCTGAGGTTAAGTAACCCCATTTTTAAACGTCCACCTCCAGGGTGGACGTTCTCCAGGATGTATGGCCCAGCCTTCCCCTAGGGCTTCTGCTCAAAGAGGTCATGATACTCCTGCTGTTCCAGCTCTCGGTTATACTTCTCAATTTCCCGGTTGGCTTCTTCCACGTAGTCATTCATGAACTGGTCCATGACTGGTATCTCATTAAGGAAGAGAGTCCTGAGCCAGGAGGACAAGGGAGGCTGCCCAGGCCCAGAGGGATCTGTGGGCAGCTGAGGTGGGGGACACTTAAGTAGTGAATGCCCAGCCCACACAAAGCCTACCTGCCGGGCTCTTTTTCTATACTGGCCGCACCCCAGCTACAGAGAGTAAGCCAGGGTTGGCAAAGGTTCCTCCATGAGGTCCTAGAGCTGAGCCCTTTGGCCATCACGTCTAGTCTCCAACTTGTAAATTATGATCCCTGATGACCACAGAACGCAGGATGTCACCACAGCTACATTTAAACTACAACCTACAGATGCTTCAGCGAACGAAGGCGAAATTAATTTTAATGACGTCAGAAGGCCCAAATGAAAAGTCTGCCTCTGTGGCTTGCTGCATGCTCTCAGAACCCAGCCCTCTCTAGGAGGTGGGCTGCAGTGGCTCTAGCAGACACCCTCTTTACGATCAGGCTTCCACACACGCCCAACCTGGCCACCACAGATTCCAAGGATACGTGGGTGAAAATCAGTCTTGTCACCAAAGAAGTTGACAAACTGGGTGCCATTGTAAAAGTAGCCTGCGGGCAGGGGGTCCAGGTGGCGTTTCACCTGTAGGAAAAAAGAGTCCTATTAAAATTATCTGACCACGTTCTATCATCTACTCATTCATTAAAAACAAACAAGCCTATGACCTTAGCAAGACAGCCCACTCTGCCCCACGGAAGGCTAGACATGCGAGGGAATGTCCTCCCCGCAGCAGTTCTCAAGTAGTGACTGATGGAGGTCCCTAAGCTCTCAGGGAGGAACTCTGGGAGCTTCTCATGGGATTAAGCTCCACTCATCCTCAGTGGTACTGGTTTGATAACATACCCTTTGTTAGCTGTCTCCCCTTCTTTCTCTCCCTTACTTTTCCCACTTCCCTGCTAGTGTCTCCTAGAATCACTTGCAAAATAAGCTACGTGTACTCAAATCCATGTTTAAGGTCTGCTTCTGGGGAACATACACTACAAGGACTGCCTTCTGAGGTATCCACAGTCTCCTCCCCAGGAGCACCCAGGGTTGCCCAGGACAGAAGCTGGATATGAAGGGACCTCCTCAAGTCCAAAGCAGGGACTCCTAGGGTCCCAGAGCCTCTCCCACCCATTCATTACTGGGAGAAGTGGCACAGCCTGTGCTGGGGCCTGGACTCCGTGTCCCTTGTAGCCTTTGCCCCCAAGCCCCCAGGAAAAGGTCCCAGTGGGGGTCGGGACTGGAACAGAGGCTGAGAGTCAGCCTGAAGGCTGAGGGGCTCATCAAAGAGCCTCTCATGGTGGTCCCAGAATTCTATCCCCTGCTTATTGGCAGCTTCTGGATCTAGACAGCTTTTCTTGGGCTCTGTTTCTTTATCTGTGGTTTATATCTAGCATGGAGGGATGAGAGGAGAAAGGACTTCTGTGGCTGCTTCAACAGTGTGTCAAAACAGGGCTCCATGTCACCCCTTCCTCCCACAGGCACTGCTTCTCATCTCATGCCCAGGTCACACCAGATGTCCCTCTACCCTCTTCCTCTCAGGCTACAAGGTTGGAGGGTCTGAGGTTCCTCTTTACCCAGCTTCCCTCTGTGGCTTAAGAGGAGCAAGACCTCCAGCATGCCCTATAAATAGGCCCCTCACTCAGGGAATCCTAAAGGATGGAGCTGTGCCAGCCCAGACGGATAGCCTTGGGGCTCTTAGGGGACTCACGTGGATATTCCTGATCTCCTGCTGAGTCAGCATTCCCCTGGTCTTCAGGGCTTTCCTCTGAGGCTTCTGTGCAGAGATGTAGGGAGGGAGGGGTCAGGTCCCAACGGAGCTGATGGAGTACATGGGCAGGCGAGGGCTCAGGGCTCTGAGGGCCAGTTACATGACTTAAGATCCCAGCGGTGGGGAAAGAAAGCACAGTACTGTCGTGGCCTGGACACAATATCCTGCCTGCCTGCCCCTCAAGGAGACCACTTACCACCACAGAACCCTGTGTGCCAGGGGAAACAAGCAGCAGAGGAAACACCAGTGCTTCTGCAAATAGCATGTTCCTGTCTCTGAAGATCCTCGACTCTAAGCCCTACCAGTGCCAGGTATGCAGACAAAGGGACAACATGAAGTCCCCTACTCAACCACTTAGGAGTTTATCCAGTTTATCTGAGAAAAACAGCCTACAGGCAGCCATCCCTCAGTATAAAAGACAGGTTCCAACTAAGCATCTACAAAGGACCCAGGGCCCAGCAACTCTATTTCCAGAGTTCTAAGTCAACCTCAACCCCTGAGGCTGTGCTAAGAGGCCTAGCACCCGACCTGCATCATATTAGAGGATTTTAACTCCAGTCTAGGTTTTATTTTTCTTTGCAGTACTGGGCTAAAGATGCTTATGTGCCTCTATAGGCAAGCATCCTCTTCCCTTGAGACTCCCTGGGCTCACTGGTATCAATGCTTCAAGTCTTGGTTTGCAAACAGCTGTAAACATATCTTTGCTGTTTCTCATTTCTAGAGACAGAACCCAAGTATAGAAGGATTCTGGGCTCAGAACACAGGACAGCCTCGAATTAGGTTCAGCTAAGAAAAGACATTTTGAGTTTAGACTGCCAGGCTGACCCAGGATCCACATGGAACCACTAGGTTTCACCCAGGTCCTAGTTAAGCCACCTAATAACTGCAATTTGCCTTGGCAAAAGAATTAGAAATGGCTGTAAGAACAGGTCTGCCTTGAGGTTACCCCAAGTGGCTTCCTCCTACTTGCAAACCATCCCTGAAAGTGCTGGCTGAGCCTGTGAAGGGTGGACGAGGAGGGAGGTCATGGGAGGGGCTTCTACCCCAAGGCCAGGAGCAGCTATGAGGTGTGCTGGTCACATTTGTGCCAGAGGTGTCTGGGCTTTGGAAACCACCTGCTTAGCTGACTGCCGCAGCCAGTCCTTGACGCTTTCTTCCTTCAGGGAGCAGCCGATGAACACGAGGTAACATTCCTGCTGCCCGTTGCTTTCTTGAGGTGTGCTTCGGGAGTCAGGCGGTGGCGAGGGTCCCTCCAAAACAGGGACAATGCTCAAAGAATTGGCCAGAGTGTTATGGCAGACCTCCATGGCCTTCTCAGAGTCTGCAGGGAGAACACACGTAGCCCCTGAGCCCCAAAAGGATAAAGCTACACTAAGACTGTAACGTGCAGATGGTTGGGGACAGATTCCTGTGACATATGCAGGAGGGAGAACTGCCATGATTGGTGTCAAGTTAGACAGGATGACGTAAGAGAGGGAGGAGCAATGTAAATCTCTGGCTTGGCTGATTTGGTAACCAGGTGGAGGTCACTAACCCAGAAGGGGGCTACAAGAGGAGAGCTCCTAGCAGAGGGCTGAGAGGCCAAGGGAGGAGGGACTGTCAACATACAAGTGGTGCAGGAGGGTCACATAATAGGCACAGGAAAGCTAGGACTGGGTTTATAGACTGGGAAGCCGGGGGCTAGCACAGGAGACACAAGGAAAAGGCAAGGTCCCCCTAAAAAGCAGGATGAGAAAGGGTTCCAAAACAAAGAGAGGTTAACTTTGAATAAGAAAGGGGTCAAGAGGGCGCCTGGGTGGCTCAGTTGGTTGGGCGACTGCCTTCGGTTCGGGTCATGATCCTGGAGTCCCGGGATCGAGTCCCAGGACTCGATCGGGCCCCCTGCTCAGCGGGAAGTCTGCTTCTCCCTCTGGCCCTCCCCCTCTCATGTGCTCTCTCTCATTCTCTCTCTCAAATGAATAAATAAAATCTTTTCAAAAAAAAGGGGGGTCAAGAGAAGTTCTAAATTAAGACAAAAACAAGGTGAGAGGGAAGGGGGAGACATTATGACCTCTGAAGCAAGGAGGAGCCTGAGGGAAGCAGGCTTGAGTGAGGGGCCAAAGTTTCAGATTCAGTAACATAAATTAGGCCAAAGGCATGGATTAAGGACCTTGAGAGCTTCTTTTATATAGGTGATGTCAACTAATTCTCCCATCTGAACCCATATGGTCCCATGCTTACAACTCTCAGTGGCTCCCTATGGCAGACACTGATGGTTGCCTGCCCAGCATCCTGCTCTTTCTCCAATACCAATTCTCCAGAAGGCATGGCAACTCAATCCTGGGCAATGAGAGGAGAAGTCTGCTCGGGAAGTGGTAGGAAGTGCTTCAGTAAAAGGCATCTGTATTGATAAAGCCACCCATAGGAAGACCCTCTCCTATCAGCTGGATGTTGTGTTTGGAGGTGACACCTAGACCTGTAGCACTACCTGGCAATGAGGGGTGGGAACCTGAGGACAAGCTGACATACCATGAATGAAGGAACACACACTACCTGTGTCCTCAGTGGCCCTGCTATGTTGCCTGACCTCTTGACTTATTACACAGCTAACACCTGCTAGTTGAGTTGGTGTTTTCTGCTACAACAGCTAAAAATGCCTTAACAGACATATTCCCGCTAGGCCTCAGCCACAGTGAACCCTTTTTGGTTCCTGCAATGTGCCTTTTTTGCCTTGGTTCCAAAGCACATGCTGTACCTTTTCTCTGGAATATTCTCCCCTTTCTCAATGTTGAGTTGACTAACTCCTTGTCTTGAGGCCTTCCTTGACCTCCAGCCCAGGACGGACAGACTTCAGGTCATTAGGGTTTCCAGAGGTCTAAGGCTAATAAATAGGGAGAAGGCAAGTGGAAGGCTTGAAGACTTCGGCAGAAATGGATCTGCACCTGGAGAGCTCATCACTGGGGCAGCTCCTGGTGACAGGTCTAGGAGGTCATGGATGCCTTGAAAGGGGTGGAGTGAGAGTCTCTGGAACAAGGAAATCAAGGAGCTGTAAGGAAAGGCCTTGGGCAGGCCATTCAGGGGGAAGATAGGAAACATCCTCCACTGTGGAGCAGGACCTGCAGAAAGGCGGGGAGACTAGAAGAACCACTGGTGTCAAGCCCAGACGGGAGGGTTTTTGAGAGAGTCTGAGAGCTATCTGTGGTCTGTAGAGCACCAGTAGAAGCTATGATCCCACATCATGAGATGTGAGCATTCCATAGTGCAGGACTCCCAAATCCAACTCCCCAGTTACCTGAAAACTTCACTTTGCCGAGGATGTGGTAGATGTTTCCAGAGAAGGGACTTGGCTTGATGGAAGACTGAATTGCTGGTGGAGGAAGAGGACAAGGCTGTCAGCTACCTGGGGGCAGAGGCCAATTCAGGGCACACAGCTGGGAGGGTTAGGGACTGGGAAGGATCCCTACTCGAGGGACCAGGGCTCATAGGCTGTCCCTCCACCAGAACCTCCCCAGTGGCTCTGCCACTGTTCCCAAGAGTGGGGCACTCCTGGGTCCTCAAATCCCTCTGCCTGTTTTTGGACCCAATGGAAAGGAGAAAAGACAGCACACATTAATACTAAAATGGTGCCAGGAAGCAGGGACAACTCTGGCATACTCTTTTATCAGGGTCTGGGACATGTCCCAACCAAGGCTTACCTTTACACTTGGCCACGAAGCGAGTCTTCTCCAAGGGACGACCAAACCATACGCAGATCTGAACCATTAGTGGAAAGACTGATCCAGCATCAAATTTACCTTCATACCTTAAAAAAGTTTAAAAAGTTTTAAGTACAAGTAATTGGGGCTTTGAGTGTTATTATATACTACTCAGGGATGAATTACATATCCATTGTGTAATATTTGAGTTCTCTCTTACGTGACATTTTGCGTACAAAACACTTGTTTTAAATATGTATGTGTTTCTTTCATCTTGAGACTGGGAAGCATGGTTGCCCCATTAGAGCAGGGAGGTCTGTAGACTAGCAGTTCCTTGAAGCCAAAGACCCCCCATCTATCTTTGAAGCCTGCCAGTGTGCCACCTGAGATTGGGGGTTCTTCCTGACACCCCTGGAGTTCTTCCTCAGGGCCTCAACTATACCCCACCACTGTTGAGGGCAGCTTCACAGACTGTAGATTTGGATGTGCACACTTTCCAGAAGGAACTAAAGAGCTGGGGCATCTCTGCTCTATTTTCTCAGTTTTGAATTCAGCAGACATAATGCCAACCATAGACTCATTAAGAAGATGCCATGTTCAGGGGCACCTGGCTCAGTTGGTAGAGCATGCAATTCTTAATCTTGGGGTTGTGAGCTCAAGCCCCACGTTGGGTGTAGAGATTGCTTAAAAATAAAAAAAAATTTTTTAAGATTTTATTTATTTATTTGACAGAGACACAGCGAGAGAGGGAACACAAGCAGCGGGAGAAGGAGAAGCAAGCTTCCCGCTGAGCAGGGAGCCCGATGTGGGGCTCGATCCCAGAACCCTGGGATCATGACCTGAGCCGAAGGCAGACACTTAACGAATGAACCACCCAGGTGCCCCAAAAATAAAAAAAAATTTTTAAAAAGGACATGCCATATTCAGAGCATTTAAAAAGTTCAAGTTTTTATTATGGAAAATTGAAAACACATGCAAAGATAGTGAGATAGTGCAATGAACCCCCATCACCCAGCTTCCAAAGTTATGGAATTATCATTCCTTCTTTTGAATTATTTCCCTGAGATGAATCTGCATGATGGTATCAATCCAGGAAAGGGTGTAACCATCTCATGGGTAATAACTTACACCACTCCCAGTAGCAGAAGAGTGTTTCAGTTGCACAATTCCCCCAGCAATGATTCTTACAGATATTTCCATTGTGTAATATTTGAGTTCTCAGTTAAGTGTAATAGGTTTCAATCAAAATAACAGCAAGGTATCATTTTACGTTTTTGAGTTACTAAAATGGAATTCTGTTACCCTGGCTGCCATTTATACTTGCTCTAAAGTGAACTGTGCAGGGGCCACTGGGTGGCTCTGTCGGTTAGGCATCTGACTCATGGTTTCAGCTCAGGTCATGATCTCAGGGTTGTGGGTTCGAGCCCCGCTCAGGCTCTGTGCTCAGCATGGAGTCTGCTTGAGATTCCCTCTCCCTCTCTCTCTGCCCCTCCCTCCTGCTCACGTACTTGCTCTCTCTAAAATAAGTAAAATCTTCAAAAAAAAAAAAAAGTGAATTGTCCACATCTATATGGACTGGGTTACTTTTCTTCAGTATCAAAATAAGCTTCTCAAATATTATATTAACCCTTTGCCAAATCTGATGCAAACATTTTCTTCCAGTCTATTATATTTTATTAGTTTCCTTTGCTTTAAAATAGCTCTACAGATTTGAATTTTATATCATATGTATTATTGAAAGTATCTTACTCTTTATGCTTTCTTTAAAGTAAGGTGCTGGTATAACATTTCTGCAGTACTGACATGTTCTTCTTGCCCTCTCCCAAGATATGGGAGACCATCGGCCTCTCCGGCTTCTTTGTTCAGAGCCTGAATCCTTAGGGAAACTGGGAGGGGCCAAGGGAAGAGTGAAGGTTTCCTGCTAGGCTAGAAACAAGCCTTCTACCAGGGGAGTTGGGGGTGGGGTAGATGAGCAGAGAGAGGGTTGTGGGAGGGGAATGGCTGACAATCTGCACAGCACAGAGCTAAGCACAGAGCTAAAGCCTGTTCACTGAGGTGGTGGGCTCTGACTCAGGGAGGGAGAGGGAAAAATATACAGGGATGGCTGATGGCTGCCATCTTGTTAAAAGATTAAATTATCTGATTCTTAGGAAGGGACTCAGAAGGGGGAGGGCCCAAAGGATGATGTTGAGGCCCCTCCATCTCTGATTCTCTGTAAGGACTGATCTTCCTGGTAAAGAGAAAGCTTCAGACTTTAGATTCATGGATCCTTCTAATGTACCCTTTATACCTGGCTCTTGGATCATTCTGCCTCCAGGAAAGTTTGTGCCCTGAGCTAGGTTCATGTGCACAATGCCCAGAATGAGTCACCATGGACTACAGAATGGATGCTTCCCTAGGCATTAGGTGGAAGCAGCAGGAATCTCAGGCCCAGGCCCAGAGGTGAGGCAGGAAAAGGGTCAGCTGTAGTCAGTGGAGAGGAAGGTTTCACCCAGAAGCTCCATCTGTTTCCTTTTACCTAAGATAGAACTGTCTTGTTCAGGCATAAGGCATGATGCCCTTACCCACTGTTTAAGCAAGTATGATGTAACTCAAATCAGAGGTTCCTTCTAGAATATGCCTGAAAATCTTCAATTCCACACATTGGACTTGTTTGTTGTGCCAGCATAGTGCAATCAGTTTTTTGCTGGTATAAAATACTGGTGACGTAAGGGGTGGTGTGGAGGACACAGAAAGGTGTCTGGGGGAAGTGAGCAAGGATAACAAAGATAATCCAAATCAATACGAGAGAATACTTTTGGCCAAGCTTTAGTAACTGTCTTCCCTTGAACCTTCAAGAGAGCAGAACCCAGCTACCCATTCTGTGGAGGAACGAGTGCAGCATGGCGGTTGAGCATACGGGCTCTGGGGCCACATAAGCTGGGTTTGAAACGCAGCTCTTTCACTTACTGGCTGTATGAACCTGAACACGCCATTTAACTCCTCGCCGCCTCACTTACCTTATCCTTAAAAAGGAGGAAAATCAAGGAGCCTACCTCACAGGCTTGGTTTGAGGATTAATGAGGTAACACAGGTAGAGCTCGTAGGGTGGCTCTGTCCAACAGAACTTTCTGTGAGGATAGAAATGTTCTGGATCTGCGCTGCCCAAGTGCTAACTGCTGGCCACAGGTAACTACTGAGCACTCGGAAGTGTGGCTTGTATGACTGAAAGACTGATTTTACTTAATTTTTATTAATTTACACTTTATTAAATAGCCAACTGTGGCCAGTGGCTACTGTCCTGGAGAGCTCAGAACAAGGTGTAGCACACAGTGAGTGCTCAAGTGATGTTGGCACTAGCATGACTACGGCGCCCTTGGTACTCTCTCCCCCGCTCCCTTCTGGAGGAGAGGTTCACATGCCGAGAGAATAAACATCCCCCAGGGCCACAACAGCAGGGAAGCTACCTGTCAGGTGGGACCCCCTAGAGGACTGACTATATTCTCAGGAGCGACTCTCACCTGGTTCCACGCCAGCCACCTCACCCTCACTAGAGGCTAGAGGAAAAAGGCCACGGGGTGCTTGGTGCCCAGAGGGCCACTCCCTAAGTCTCAACATCTAGCAAGGCTCCCAAGTTGGTGCCCAAGATGTGTGGAGCACTGGGCTCCTGGCAAGACCAGCAGCTGTTAGGGTACGGCAGGCCGTCCCAGCTGCCAGTGCTACCCTTGTAGAACACGTGAAATTTCACTTTCTTTCTTTCTTTTTTTTGTAAATGAAAAAATCATTGCGTTTACAAAGAAATCTTAGCTACTTTTCAATGATGATACTTGCCAGCCAGGGTACATTAAATATCGAGATCGTAGCATCTGAGGACTTGAAAAACTATTTTCTGAGAGAATCAGCTCAATGTCTTCATTCCTTTGAAAACACACAGAAAAACCTAGGTTAATTAGGACAATCAATTTTAAGCGGCCCATTTTGCTTCCCCCCCGCCACAGATGCACAAGCATGTACAAGGACATTTTTTCTGTTACTGCACACCCCCAAATCCTTCAGTATGCCTCCCTCTCCGAAGAACAAGGGCATTCTCTTTCACAACAACAATACTATTATTATACCCAAGGAATTTAATACTGTGGACCAGCAGTACTGGTATCATCTAGAAGCTCATCATCAGAAACACAAAATGCCAGGCCCCACTCTAGACCTGCCAAATCAGACCTCTTATTTTAAGAAGATCCCTAAGAGATCTATATGCACATTAGAGTTGGAGAAGTACTGATCTAATCCATTTTCAAATTTTCCCTGTTTTGCCAGAGAGGGGACCCAGGATCCAATCAAGGACTGCTTACTGAATTTACAATCTTTATTTTCCTTTAATGTGGAATAATTCTTCCAACTTTTTTTTGTTTCTTACAGAGTTGACAGTTGTGAAGAGTACATGCCAGTTGTCCTGTGTCCTACAATCTGGATCTATTTCCTTATGATTAAATTCCGTTAAACATTTTTGGTAAGATTAATACCCAGGTGAGGTTATGTCCTTCCCAGAGCATCACATGAAGGAGGCACACGATGTCAGTCTGCCCACATAGTGGTCTCTAAGTCTAATCATTTGGTCAACGTCATGTCTACTAGATCTCTCTACTGTGAAGGTACTTTCCCCTCATCGTAAGCAGTAAGTAGTCCATGGAGTGATGTTAATGTCCTTTTCATCAACAATCTGTCACCCACTGCTCTTAGTATCCACTGATGATTCTTGCCTAAATCAAGTATTATACTAACAGTTACAAAATAGTGACTTTCTGGTTCTATAAACTCTTATTTATTAGTGTTAGGAGAAATTTACTGTCCTGCCTCTCCTCATTTTTTTAGTATCACCATGGACTCATTTTATTCCACGTGCTATAATTCGTTATTACATTTGTTTTCTCTTATGCTCAAGCTGTCCCAAATTTGTCTAGTGGGAGCTTCTTGAGCTAGCTCTGGTATCCCTCTGACATATCTCTACTAATCTTTGATACCTCCTTGCTTTTTTAGCACAAAATGTACAAGGCTCACCTGTACTTTCCCTACCCTAGACCTGCAATCAGTCAATTCTCCAAGAAGTCCTGATACCTTGTATTGGGGACTGGTATGTAGAAACCAGGATCTAGAGGAAGGGGTGTTTATTCTACTGTGGTATTAGTATTTCTGGTCCCTTTCAATGGGAAGAGCTAGGAAATATACACTTTTTTTGAAATAATGAATTTATATTGACTCCCACAATTCAAATCCACCGTTCACAGGGTTTTTCTTCACCTTTCCCACTTCACATTTATAATCTTTTTTTTTTAAGATTTTATTTATTTATTTGACAGAGAAAGACACAGTGACAGAGGGAACACAAGCAGGGGGAGTGGGAGAGGGAGAAGCAGGCTTCCTGCTGAGCAGGGAGCCCGACGCAGGGCTCGATCCCAGGATCCTGGGATCATGACCCAAGCCAAAGGCAGATGCCCAACGACTGAGCCACCCAGGCGCCCCTATAATCTTTCTTATCTAACAAGTGATGTTGTTGAATCAGGGTTCCAACGGAGGATTATGTTTAAAAGTTACCTGAATTAATTGCTGTGTGTGTGGTTGTTGTAACTTTGATATAGAGATGGATTCACTTTTTTGTTTTAGTTTTATCCCTCTTTATTAATTTCTGAATATGTAAAGTATTTACATTGTTCAAAGTCAAAATTATATAAAAAGTATATACCTTTTGGTATATCTTTGTGGAGCAAATAAAGTGCTGTATGACCAGATGTTTTCTCTTCATACACATCCACACACACAAAGTCATCAATTCTCTATTTTTAGTTTGTAATTTGGACCCAAGTCCATGAAGTAAAAAGGTCATTTCTCTATGTTCTCTATGCCATTTCTTTCACATCTTAACACAAGGAATATTGAGAGAGTCTCGACTTCATCCTTTAATGCACAAAAATGTGATGCATCAAAACAAATAGAGCATGGGGTTGTAAAGTTTGAGCCCCACGTTGGGTGCAGAGAATACTTAAAAATAAAATCTTGGGGCACCTGGGTGGCTCAGTCGGTTAAACCTCCAACTCTTTTTTTTTTTAAGATTTATTTATTTATTTGAGAGAGCGAGAATGAGAGAGAGAGAGAGTACACGAGAGGGGGGGACGGTTAGAGGGAGAAGCAGGCTCCCCACCGAGCAGGGAGCCTGATGCGGGACCTCGATCCTGGGACTCCAGGATCATGACCTGAGCCGAAGGCAGTCGCCTAACCAACTGAGCCACCCAGGCGCCCCAAACCTCCAACTCTTGATTTCAGCTCAGGTCATGGTCTCGGGGTCATGAGATCAAGCCCCGTGTTGGACTGTGTGCTCAGCATGGAGTCAGCCTGGGATTCTCTCTCTCCCTCTCCCTTTGCCTCTTCCCCTGCTTGTGCTCTCTCTCTCTCTCAATAAATAAAATCTTTTTAAAAATCTTAAAAAAAAAACAACAAAATATCTCAAAACAGTACAGGATACTGACACATGGGGTCCTCTTGCTGATTTTTACATAACATCAAAAGCACTTCTATAAATGTGCAGGTCCTAGATGCAAGAGAAAGACACTGTGGGCCATAGTCAGAGTGCTTGCTGCATCTGAGAAAGTGGCTAGTCCTACAGGGTGAAGTAATCTTGGTAAGTTTACCTGGTGACAATCCCATTTTCTGCAAGAATGAAGGCTGCAGTAGGACTGGCAGCCCTGATGAGGCTCTGCAGCTGGACAAGGAGAGGGTGCCTCTGCTCCGTGGTGTGACTGGTAAACACCACATTACTCACCAGGCCTGGGGAATAAAACCAAGAACGGTTCAGGCTTCGGAGGTCTGATTGGGGCTGAGGGCTCACACAATGTGAGCCTCTGCTCCCTTCCTGATCATCCCTTCCAGTAGCCCTCTTATGCAGACACCCCTGACCCCCAACACCTGCTCCCCTGTCTGTCACTGCCACTTCTTGGAGTGAATGGCCTCAAGCCTGCAGCTGCCTCACTTCTTACCCTCCTCTACTTTCTCAATTCTGCTCTCCAGCTGGAAACTCTCCTGGAGCTTCTTCATCAAAGGGCCCTTCCCACATCCCTTGTCCTTAACCTCTTCCGGAACCCGTGCCAGACACCATCACCAGTTTAGACCACAGACATTTACCAAGCACAAACCATACGTCAGGCACTCACCATGAGATTCTCAAAGAGTGCACAGGAAGGAGTTGCTCACACGGACCTACAATTCTAAGATAAGTGCTAACACAGATATTCACACAGTCATACAGTAAGGAAGAGTGGTGCCGGCAATGAGGGGTTGTGGAGTGGGTAAAAATCCCTCCCAAGCTTTCATGGATACATAGAAGGAAAATCTATGCTACAGAGAATTTGGAAATCAGGGAAGTTATCATATCCTACCATGCCAACATAATTATAATTCCATACTCATTCCTGTTTTGACATAGTTATGATCAGAGCATATACACCATTTCCACCATAAGATCACTTGCATTTTTGTTATTCAACCATTTTTATTCACTTATTAATACTGTGAAAATTTCAAACATATCCAAAAATTTTGAAAGTGGTACAATGAACTCCCATGTGCCCATCACCCTTCAAGAATTAACAACACTTGGCTAACTGCATTTCTTCCATATCACATGCCAGCCCTTGCCCCTTTCCCCGGGATGATTTTGAAGTCAATCCCAGACATCCTATTCTTTCATCCAAAAATACTTCAGTATATTTAAAAAATTAATAATTAACAATGAATATTTTCTTAGAGGTGATTTTTTTGAACCAGGAACGAAAGTCCACACACTATATTTCATTGATACATCTCATAATTCTCTTTCAATCTGCGGTGTCTCATTTCTTTGTAATTTATTTGTTGAACAGCTGTGTCCTGTAGATTTCTGCCGTCTGGATTTTGCTGATTGTAACCCCATAATGTTGCTTTAACATACTGGCAGCTAGACCTCTTTTATAGATTCAATCTTTTATTTTTTTTTATTATTTTAAAGATTTTATTTAGTCATTTGACAGAGAGAGACACAGCGAGAGAGGGAACACAAGCAAGGGGAGTGGGAGAGGGAGAAGCAGGCTCCCGGCCGAGCAGGGAGCCTGACGCGGGGCTCGATCCCAGGACCCCGGGACCACGATCCGAGCCAAAGGCAGATGCCCAATGACTAAGCTACCCAGGCACCCCTCAATCTTTTAAAATATAAACTATTTTTTAAAAAATTTCTTGTTCTTGGGGGCAGGGAACCTGTTTCTCCCTCTCCCGCTCCTCCTGCTTGTGCTCTCTCTCCCTCTCTCTCTCTGTCAAATAAATAGTCTTAAAAAAAAAAAGATTAAAAAAATTTGTTCTTTCTCTAATTTTTTAAAAAAGATTTATTTATCTTAGACAGAGTGTGAGTGAGTGAGCACAGGGAGGAGGGGCAGAGGGAGAGGGAAAGAGAATCTTTTTTAAAAAAATTTATTCATTTTAGAGAGAGAGTGCGCACGCACACAAAAGAGAAAGAGAGTGGGGAGAGGGGCAGAGGGAGAGAGAATCCTGAGGCAGACTCCTTGCTGAGTGCAGAGCCCAGTGGGTGGCTCAGTCCCAGGACCCTGAGATCCTGACCTGAGCTGAAACCTAGAGTTGGCTGCTTAACCGACTGAGCCACCCAGAGAGAGAGAGAGAATCTTAAGCAGACTCCGGGCTGAGCACAGAGCCTGAAGCCAGGCTTGTTCTCATGACCCTGAGATTAGGACCTGAGCTAAAATCAAGAGTCAGCCATTTAACTGACTGAGCCACCCAGGCGCCCCCCCTTATAACTTTTTGATAGATCTAAATCACTGTTTCTTATAATATCACTTTTAGACAATGCCTATTGGCTTTTCTACGTGACAGATGGGGAAACTGGAATATTCAGAAGTGTTCTTCCCACTTCGCCATCACATTCTGGTTGGTTACATTAGTAATTTTAGTCCCTCCCAGTGTATGTCTTTACAACTAACTACATACTAAGAGTATGACTCACTCTTCATAACTTGATTTTACAGCTCTAAACTTTATTGATCTCCCACCTTGGAAGATGTAGAGAGAGTATCTCTTGCTGCCTCCTAATTCTTTGTTAAATAGAATTTCATTTATAGGTTTTCAAGATTTTCAACATTTATATTCTATTTTGTAATAGAATTCTCATGGGTGTTATCATTAACTCTATATCTAAGATTAAAATCTTTTTAATAGGAGAGGCTAGCTTTTATAAATAGTTCATAAGTGGTTATCTCTAAATTACAGAGACTTCGGCTGTCCTAAGTAACCTTGTAATTGTGGGATCCTGAATGATGAATATTCAGTATAGAGGACTCTGTACAAATACTATTTAATTAAGCTGAGTGTTTAGTTTAAAAAAAAAAATCAGCTGTATTTAGTTTTTGAGGGCAAAACTCAAACAATGCAAAGAAGGATTCATGAGGAAAATAACCCCCCTTCCTCCTCAGCCGTCTAGTTTCCTTCCCTGGAGGCAACCGCCGTTATCAGATTCTCAGATCTCCTTCCAGGATGTGCTGTGTACACACAAGTAATTGTGGGTATACCTTTTTCCCCCCACAAACAGTGGCATATTATACTGTTCTGCACCTTGTTTTTTTTGCTTAAGCTCTTTAACTTTTTAATTTTGGTAAAGCTTACTTTTTTGTTAAAATCTTCCCTATTACCTTACCATCTCAATCCTTCATGTGACTCTGCTCTCTCCCCTCCTTTAAACTATAAAAGCTCCTATGAATAACACAGGTGGTATTTAAAATACAGGACTCACAGTCTTATTTATCTTCTTCATATATGTAAAAAGATAGCATAATGTAAAAATTAAAGCATGGGTTTTAGAGCCAGGCAGACCATGAGTTTGAATGTGGGGCTCCACTAATTACTAATGAATGACATCAGGGGCAAATTGCTCAACTTTCTCTCTAAGCCAAATTTCCTCCTCTGTTAGATGGGAACAGTAACACATACCTGCAGGTTATCAGTAAATACTTATCACAGGGCCTACAGATAGTAAGAACTCATTAAATGCAACATAATGGCCACCACCATCCCCACCACCCTCATTGTCTGGGGAGCAACAGCCTAAGAATGAGACCTCTACACGGACACTGAGGGGCCTGGACTGATCCATTTCTCAGACAGACAAGGGTGGCTATGGCACCAGCAGGAAGCTAGGTCATGTGACTCCCACCAGTGAGGCTGCCGAGTCCATGGTTCAGATGAGTGGCCATCACTAGATGGAAGGCAACTTCCAGGATCCTTGGCTCCTGCCTCTAGTCTGAGGCAGATGTAAACCATACTTCCTTCCTCTCGACACTCATACTAATGAAAAAAGTGTTCTAAAAACGCTAAAGACTGGGGGCGCCTGGGTGGCTCAGTCGTTAAGCGTCTGCCTTCGGCTCAGGTCATGATTCCAGGGTCCTGGGATCGAGCCCTGAATCGGGCTCCCTGCTCAGCGGGAAGCCTGCTTCTCCCTCTCCCACTCCCCCTGCTTGTGTTCCCTCTCTTGCTCTCTCTCTCTGTCAAATAGATAAATAAAATACTAAAAAATAAATAAAAATGCTAAAGACGGAATCTGACCTCACAAACTGTCTGGATGCATTCAATTCATGACCGGGGAGCAGGGATTAGGAGCTTCATGCCAATGGTCACATGTTACTATGGGGAAAGGATACATACGAAGGTTATGCCACATGACTGGGACCACAGACATCAGGACTTACAATTCACCTGCTGAGCACAGAACCTCCTTCCTAAGTGTTTATGAACAGTTTGGGGATCTATCAGTTCCTTGGTTCTGAGATGTAGGTTCTATTCTTCTCAGGTATCTGGTAGTGCTCAGCTAGTAAGCTGACCTTAGGCCTTTGCACAGTGCTTGAGAGACCTCTCAGGATTCAAGGGTGAGTTTCAACAGCCTTCCTTGACATCCAAGTGGTGAGTGCAGCTCTGCTTCCTCCTGTCACTTGGTGAAAGGCTGCCCAGTTCCCCAAATGTGGGCTGTGGAGACACCTGAGTCCTCCTCCTGGCCTGGTGAGTGCTAAACAGCTCCTGGATCCATCATCCACTATCAATCCCTGCTACCATTTGTCTGGTTCAGGCTGCTAGTCTCTTTGCTAGGTCACTGCTTATTCTGTGGACTTCCAGGCTTCTCTTACTATAATTCATTCTAACTATTGTAGTCAGAGTACTCTTTCAAAAACAGAAAATCTGATCATATCATGTGCTCTGGTGTGTGCCCTAGGTGTGCTCTGGTCACCATCAGGCCTTCGCTCTTGCTGGTCCTTTTGCCCGGAACCATTTTTCCCCTCCTCTTTGTTGGCCCAACTCCTCCTTCAGGCTATAGACAATTTGAATAGCACCTCTTCCAGAAGCCTTCCCCAACCGCCCAGGACTGGGCTGAAGCAGGCTCTAGATACAGATTTGCTGAATAAGTGAATGAATGAATCAAGTGTCATAAAAGATACATGCAACCTGATGTCCAGTGCAGCTGCCTAAGCAGCTAAGCTGTGGGCACCCACATGCCAGAATTTTTCCCACTTCTAAGTCTGAGCAAATCCCATTCATCAGACAGCCATCTGAAAGGTTTCTAAGACTTACCAATATATACACATTTTTGGTAGAAAATTCATAAGGTACAAAAGGGTATTCAAACCAAGCTTCTTCCTCCCTCCTCTGGCACCCCAAGTCCTAGTTCTCTTTCCCAGAGGCAACCACTGACAACCAGATCTTGGGTATGCTTTTTCAGATAGTCTATGCATATGCAAGTGTACAAGAAGATACAGAATCACGTTTTCTTAAGAGCTTCTCCCACACAAAACCTCTATCCTCAAGGTCTCCATGTATAACCTAGTTGTGGTAATGGCACAGACTGAAGAATTCAAATGGAGAATATGCCAGCATTTTGTTTATTCTATTTTAAAACATTTAAAAATTTCTGTTCAGAAGCTTTAACACTAAGATGGACCATTCTCAGCCACAGTGTCAGGGAAGGCTCCTAATGAAGGTGACACTGGTTGTGTCTGTGCACTCAGTCCCATTTAGAAAGGTCACTCTGGAGGCTGCAGGGGAAGCACTGAGGATGAGGCTGGTGAGCCTAATGCCAGAAATCCATGTCCTACGGCTGCACCAGGGCCTGACTGGGGCCTCTGGAAATGGAGTGAGGCAAGATCAGAAGGCCAGGCCCAGAATGTAGCATAGTGGGGGAAGCAAAGCAGAGTTCTAGAAGGCTCAGCACATTCCAGAGGTGGCAAACATGGGAGCCGGATCCTGCAAGAGGCCCACGAGATTTCCATGAGACAAGAATGGCTGTGATGGATCTTGCAGTGAGGAGTCAGCAAAAGCTGAGTGAAGACCTATCAATGTCCTAGGACTCTGTGGGGTATCTTCTTGGGCAAAAGAAACTGGAGAATCAGACTACTGTAAATGTGGCAACCTAAGTTGTGTGCAACAGGATCACAAGCATAGGCCTGGCCTATTCCGGAAAAGGCTGGGGTATGGATCTCTGAGGGACACCTTGCCCAGAGTCCTGTCTGCCTCACCAGTATCATGTAGATACACCCTGGGGGGTTGGGATTCTAGGTCAGGAATTGGACACAGAAAAGGGGCTTTGCTTTATAGGAGAACAAGCAAAAGGATTATCCTCAGCATTCCTTAGGCCAGCTATGCAAACTACCACCTGCCAAGAGGAAATGCCATCTGTGAGGCAGGTACAGCAGTTATCTGGAGCACAGGATGAAGAGGCCACTGTGGGCGTTTCATCTTGCTTGGGCCAGGAGCTTCCTTCTGCTCCGTATCAAAGAATGGATACCCACATTTGGCCATGGTCTTACCAGTCTGGGATGTGAGTGAGTGGACAGCCTGGCCTGCCCATTCCCCAGAGTGGAGAAACACCTCTAAGGTCTGACTGTCCCAGTCTGGGCTAAAGGCCTCCAGAAGCCCAGGAGAAAGCAAAGTTTGTTTTATCCACCCTTAGATACTTCCAAAAGCAGGACATGGTAGAAAATGTCTTTGCTCTTCTCTCAAATCAGCATTATACTGAGTCTTGTTTGCTGTTTAAGCTCTGAGATTATTTCCTAATCCTTGATTTCTGTAACACACATCATCTTGGGGCTGCAATATAGTCCTTTCTCATTGTAAAACAATCCTTTGTTGTCAAAGCAATGAATCAGGGAGCCTGACTCATGAACAGGAGCAAAGAGAGGCAATATGCTCCCTCGGGACATGAAGTGTTTGTCTACTGGTGGCAGATCCCACTGCCAAGCTAGTCACCAAATCTCTGAGGATAAAAGAAATACTTGCCTTTTATTTCCTCCCTCCCTGGACAGCCCATGCCCATGGTGAGCCAGGTCAGACCAGTTCATAGGGTCCTTTGGGCCCAGATGCAAGGGGAAGATAACTACTAAGACACTGTCACTCTACAAGTCCTTTGGAGTTTAGAAAAACATCATCCATGGCCTCAAGGTTATCTGCCCACATCCCTATCTTTACACATGCACAGAATCTGATACAAGTTGCCTTTGAACACTGAGTAAGGAAGCAGTGTTAATGAAATCTGTCTACCAAGTGCCAGAGAGAATCCAGTCTGTCTTGGCCTAAAAGGTCTTTCCTCCCAAGAAGAGAACTCAGGTTCATGGACAATGAAGACAGAGCACCTCCCCAAGGCTCTCGGCTAGGGCAGTCTGACTATCTGTGCTGTGTGCAAAAAAACAAAAGGGGCACGGAGGGAGAAAGTGCCAAGGAGCCAAGGTGCATTAGGGTGGCAATAATCATGTGGTGGACAGGGGATGACTATAGCCCACACCCTTGGGTTTGACCATGACTTGCAAACATATATCCAAGGACCAGACAGTGATCCTTGGTTATCTATGTTTTTGCCTTTGCTTTATATCTCAAGGACAGATACCACCAACCTTCCCAACCTCCCAACCTTGGAACTTAGAGCTCTAAATACCTCTTTCTCCAACTCATGCCCCACATCTAGTCTGTCACAACATTCTACAGACCCAACCACCATAAAACCTCCTTCATCTACGTGGAGTGGATACTGTGGGTGGACCCAGCCTCCTCTATTCCACTCTGCTTCTGGGGTGCTGTGCCTGGAAAGCAACAAAAGACTCTAAAAGCTGGACTTGAGACTCCCTGGAGCGGCAGTCCAACACACACATTCCTCCCTCCAGTGACCCGGCTCCTGCCCTGTGCAGCACCCAGCTCAGCTGTTTCCCAAGACAATAGCTCTGGTATGCTCAGTTGTTTCCGCTCCCTGCGGACTGGCAATGGGATCAGCAGGGTAAAACTGTGCTGGGGACACCAAGTTATTTTCTTCTGTCTGATTTCTTCTTGCTGGGCTGGCTCAGGAAGCTCAGACCCCAGGTCTTCTGACAACAATGAGCATTTTATCATCACTGCAGGAAATTCAGAATTTATTCTGGGTCTCCAGGCACTATAGTTAATACGACTAAAAAGTGCTACTTCCAGGGTTGCCAGATGGGAGAACAATGCAAGGTTGAATGTAACCTACAGGATGGATGGATTTTTCTAAATGCTACCAAGGAGGTGTGGAAAATTCCAGTGTATATAGGAGGGGATTAAGGGAGAAGGTCCTACTGGACCATACTGTGCATTCATGGGACAGGAGAAGTGCATCAAGACCTTGTTGATCCAGAGGCTAGGAATACCTAATACCTTTTCAGTCCACTGATATTAGTTGGAAGGCCAGGGCAGACTTAAGCCCCGCTCAGGAGAGCTGTTGTCATGGCAGCTTATCATCTTAAGAGACAAACTCAGAAAGAAATCTGCCTATCAAATATGATAAAAGAAAAAGATGTCAAAGGTTTCCCTGGACCAATTTTGTTTGTTTTAGATTTTAGAATAGGAGGAAGGAGATGAAGAAAAGTCTGTTACATCTAAACAGAATTTGAAAGGCATGCAAAAAAGCAGGAAGTAAAACATATTGCTTACCTTGTGAACACTGGTCAAGACATTTAGGAAAGAGAAATCTAGAGGGGGAAAAAAGAGAGAAATATTTAAAAACCATTAATGTCAGAATTGTTATTTATTATTTCCCACAAAAATGTGAATATCCAAGCTGACTTATTCAATGGGGCAAGTGGCAGGCAGTACTAAGCAGCAAGAATTGGTTTTCGGGACACCTGGGGGCTCAGATAGTTAAGCGTCTGCCTTCGGCTCAGGTCACGATCCCAGGGTCCTGGGATGGAGCCCCACGTCAGGCTCCTGGCTCAGTGGGGAGTCTGCTTCTCCCTCTCTCCCTGCCTCTCCCCCTTCTTGTGTTCTGTCTCTCTCTCTCAAATGAATAAATAAAATCTTTACTAAAAAAAAAAAAAAAAAGAATCGGTTTTCATAGCTTTGAACCAAAGCTCTCTAAGCCAGGAACCCCACAGAAGCAGTCCTTATGTGGCCAACTCTTGATGGAATGTTGAAGAGGGGATAGAGGCCTAGTCTCTAGATTACAAGAAATAGAAAAGAAAGCAGGTTTTTTTGTTTTTTTAAGAGACACTGTACTGATCATAAAGGAGAAATTTCAAAGGAAAATGAGAAGAAATTATATTCCCCTAACTCTTCCAGGGGTCTTCAGTACTAAAGTTGCCATGCTTCCCTTTATGTGCATGCTGGAATCCTGGTTCCCCTTCAACCCCATTCTGAGCTCTAATGGTGAACGAATAGCAGGAAACTGATTGGATCACAGATGAAGCAGGTTGAGAGTGACTGATTCAAAGAGTGAGTTAGTTAGCTAACGCAGGAAAAAACTCACACTCTCAAGTGCTTTTAAACTCCTAAAGCATCATAGTACGCTTCTTAGGGAAGATAGCTAACACGAATGAGAATAACTGCCTTTTATCAAGCTCTTCCTCTGGGTACCGTGCAAGCAGTTCTCATGTACAGTCTTGTTCTGTCCTCATATCTACTCGATGCCTTGGGTACTTACAAGCTGAGAAGAGTGGGTGTGTTTACAATAGCTAAGCAGTCTAAGCACTTTGCCCAAGGTCTCACACGAAGCTAGAAAGTGGGAGGACTTATGTACGGACCCAGGTCTGTTTAGTACTGTAGAGCTCCCATGTTTTCTTTCCCTACAAATGAGATGCTTGCTGAAGCCACACTTCTGAATTGTTGCTGGTCTAGGCGCAGGTAGTAATGATGTTCAAATCACCAGGGGGGAATTTCTCTCCTGCAATCTCCTTTGTGGTGGCAAGTTTTCACCCTTCTATTTACTTTCTGAAAATACCATTTGGAACCAAATTTGGTAGGTAAGTGAGCTGGATGAATACCACTTTGGACTGTTGCTGTAGTTCTCTTGCCTGACTCCTTCATAGTTTCTGAGGAATTCCAAGGAGAAACCCCCATGTGCTCTGAGCAAGATCAAGAGCCCTGGAACTGGGAAGACACATCCATCCAACACTGGAATCTCCCAAGAAGAGAACTCACTGACTTCACTGCACTCAGTCTGAATGGCCTGACACATCACAAACACATTCTTAGAAACTGTCTGTCCCCATCAGTGCCTGTGGTTATAGTACATGCCCTTAAAGGCCCTTCTCAGCACCCTGCTTGCTTCCTCACAGCAGCCCACAGCAATTCACACCACAGACATCTTAGACAAGACAAGCAAAGTTCTCCCTCAAGGCATCTTATCCAATCACAGGCTGGATGCTCATGCTTTAAACCTCTGACGGCTACAAAGAAAATATTCAGAACACATAGAATTGCACATATACATGACTCTCTAAAAAAAACTGGAATGCAATTTCTCATATCTTGGCATCTTTGGCATCTCTGTCCCTCAAATTCATGTTGGCTTTCTTTCCTAATCCAACTAGGGGTTATTATTACTTCTTTATAATTCTTACGAAATTGCATCAAATCTTTTATTATGGCACCTCTTACCTCAATCATGATTATTTGGGTACATGTCATTGGTGTGGCATTTGGAAAATATATTTAACTTTTCTGAGCATCAGCTCCCTCATGGTAAAACATCGTAATGATGCCTACCTTAAGGGGGTATTTTGAGGATTAAGAGGGGTAAAGTATCACAGCAAAACAAACAGCACAAAATAAATGTTGGCTCTCTGCTTTCCTTCTCTACATATCATCCTCCCTACTAAACTGTAGTATATTGGGCGCCTGGGTGGCTCAGTTGGTTAAGCGACTGCCTTCGGCTCAGGTCATGATCCTGGAGTCCCAGGATTGAGTCCTGCATCAGACTCCCTGCTCAGCGGGGAGTCTGCTTCTCCCTCTCACCTTCCCCCCTCTCATGTACTCTCTCTCATTCTCTCTCTCAAATAAATAAATAAAAAATCTTTAAAAAAAAATAAACTGTAGTATTTTTTTTAAACTAGTATTTTTGAAGAGTGCCTGGCATAGGACTCTTAAATAGAGCAGATGAGTTCATTAAAATGTACATACAAGGTATATACAGGTTATTGACCAGCTCTTCCTCTAAGTAACAGAAACGACTGTGATTATAAGCCTCACATAAGGATGGTATCCTGCATTTTGTAGTGTGCCAACCCACTCCATGATTTATATAAAATTCTAGTAAATACTGATCCAATCTGTCCCAAAACATGGGCCCCACAATTCCTACATGCATATCCACAAAACTGCAGATACCACATGAGCAGAGATCTGGGATGACTTATTCCTTGCTGCCCCCTCAATGATTAGAATGGTCCCTGGCACACAGCCGACCCAACAGATACTCACTGAATGAAATCCACTAGAATAAAAATACCAGACAAATCTCACATAGACTCATCCTGAATCCAAACTTAGCCCACCCTTAAAGAAGCCGCACTAATCCCCACCTCACAGAATGGAAAAAGACACCCTACTATGTTCTGCTCCCACCTGTTTTTTTAAACCATAATCTGGAAGCAATGATGTAAATTTTATTTTTGCTAAGGTAGCCACTTTACAAAAAACCCCCAAAAACACTGAATTAAGTTTTAAAAACTTGAGTCTCAAAAAATCTTTTCTTATTATAAAAGCAATATACAACCCACAGCTAACATCATACTTAATGGTTAAAGACTAGATGTTCTCCTTTTCAGATCAGGAACAAGAGAGGATATCTGCTCTTGCTATTTCTACTCATTATATTGGAGGTTCTAGTCAGGGGAATTAGACAAGAAAAACAAAGTGCATCCAGACTGGAAAGAAAAAAGTAAAGCTATCTCTCCATAGTCATGACATGCTTTTGTATATAGAAAATCCTAAAGAGTACACACAAAACACTAACAGAATTAACAAATGTGTTCAGCCAAGATTGTAGGATGTAAGATCAATATACAAAAATCAGTTGCATGTCCATATACTACCAATGAACAATCCAAAATGGTATTTAGAAAACAATTCCATTTACAATAACATCACAAAGAACAAAATACTTAGGAATAAATTAAACAAAGGAAGCATAAGACTTGTACACGAACATCACTGAAAGAAATTTAAGACCTAAATAAATGGAAAGATTGAGCCAGGTTCATGGATTGTAAGACTTAATATTTTTAAGATGGCAATACTTCTCAAACAGATCTATAAATTCATTGAAATACCTACCAAAATCTCAGTTGTCTTTTCTTGTAGGAACTGACAAGCTGATCCTTAAATTTACATGGAAATGCAAGGAACTCAGAATAGTCAAAACAATCTTGAAAAAGAACAAAGTTGAAGGACTCACACTTCTCAATTTCACAACTTACGACAAAGCTACAATAATCAAAACAATGTGCTACTGACATAAGGACAGACATGTCTATCAGTGGAATACTGCTGAGAGCCCAGAAAATAAGCCTTCACATTTACAGTGGATTGGTTTTTGACAAGAGTGCCAGGACAATTCAATGGGGAAATAATAAGTCTTTTCAACAAATGGTGCTGGGGCAGCTGGATATCAACATGTTGAAATAATGAAGTTGGACCCCTACTTCATGCTGTATGTAAAAATTAACTCAAGATGGAACATCGGTCTAAATATAAGAGCTAAAACTATGAAACGCTTAGAAGAAAACACTGGGATAAATCTTTGTGACTTTGGATTCGGTAATGCTTTCTTAGATATAACACCATAAGCACAAGCAATGAAAGAAAAAATAAACTGGACTTCATTAAAATGGAAAACTGTGATTCAGAGGATACCATCTAGGAAGTAAAAAGATAACCCATGGGAGAGAATTTTTGCAAATCAAGTATCTTATAAAGGACTTGGATTCGGAATATACGAAGCACTTTTGCAACTCAAAAAGAGACAACCCAGGGGCGCGTGGCCAGCTCAGTTGGTACAGCATGTGACACTTAATCTTGGGGTCATGAGTTCAAGCCCCATGTTGGGTACAGAGATTACTTAAAAAAAAAAAAAAAGAAAGAAAAAAAAGAGACAGCCCAATTTAAAAATGGGCAAAGAGTTTAATGGACTTTTCTACAAAAAAACATACAAGTGGCCAATAAGCAAATGAAAAGATGCTGAATATCATTAGTATTAGGGAAATGCAAAGTAAAACTACAAGGAGATACCACTCTACACAATACAGACAGAAAATAACAAGTATTGGTGAGGACATGGAGAAATTGGAATCCTCATACACTGTGGTGGGAATGTAAATGGTGTAGTGGCTTTAGGTAACAGTTTGCAGTTCCTCAAAGTTCAATGTATGGTTACCATATGACCCAGCAATTCTACTCCTAGGTATATGCCCAGAGAACAAAAAATATGACCACATGAAATCTTATACACACGTTTCTAGCATTTATAATTTATTTATAATAGCCCCCAAAATGTCCATCAAATGATGAATGAATAAATAAGATGTGGTATATCCATAAAATAGAATATTATTTGGCCATTAAAAGGAATGAAGTTACTCACACATGTTAAAACACGGATGTACCTTGAAAACATTTTGCTAAGTAGAAGAAGCCAGACACAAAAGGCTGCATGTTACATGATTACATTTATATGAAATGTCCAGAATAAGCAAATCCACAGAAAGTAGACTAACAGCTGCCAGGGGTTGGGAGGAGGAAGAAATAGGGAGTGACTGAATTGTTTACTTTTTTTTTTTTTTTAAGATAGAGCATGAGTGGAGATGGGGGAGGTACAGAGGGAAAGAGAGAGAGAGATTCTTTTTTTTAAAAACATATATATATTTTTTAGATTTTATTTATTTATTTGAGAGAGAGAGAGAATGAGAGACAGAAAGCACGAGAGAGAAGAGGGTCAGAGGGAGAAGCAGACTCCCTGCTGAGCAGGAAGCCCGATGTGGGACTTGATCCTGGGACTCCAGGATTATGACCTGAGCCGAAGGCAGTCGCTTAACCAACTGAGCCACCCGGGCGCCCGAGAGAGAGATTCTTAAGCAGGCTTCACACTCAGTGTGGAGACAGATGTGGGGCTCATCGTGGGGCCTGATCTCACAACCCTGATTATGATCCAAGCCGAAATCAAGAGTCGGATGCTTAACCGACCAAGCCCCTGAATTGTATACTTTATTTTTTTTTAAAGATTTTATTTATCTGACAGAGAGAGACACAGTGAGAGTGGGAACACAAACAGGGGGAGTGGGAGAGGGAGAAGCAGGCTTCCTGCCAAGCAGGGAGCCCGATGCGGGGCTGGATCCCAGGACCCTGGGATCACCACCTGAGCCAAAGGCAGACACTTAACAAGTGAACCACCCAGGCGCCCCAGAATTGTATACTTTAAAAGAGTAAATTTTATGGCATGTGAATTATACTTCAATAAAGTTGTTATATTTTTTAAAAAGCAGTACACATGCATACTACAAAATATCAAAATGGTTTCCTCATTAACCAGAACTTGTCTCCAAGGAAATGGCCATTTCCCAGAAGGAACTACCATTAATAGTTTGGTATGTATTCTCTTAGACAGTTCCTATACACATACAAATAAACATTTAAAAAGTACATACTGTTTTGGCAATTTACTTTTCTCACCTCACAATATATTGTGGACATTGTTATGTGTTAGTACACAGAAATCTACTTACTTTTTTTAAATGCCTGCATAGTATTCCATTATATGAATATTCCCAAATTTAACCAGTCTAAGTCTTACTAATGAGCATTTGGATTATTTCCAGTTGATATAATAAAGTGTTTTATTTATTATTTATTTATTTAAGATTTTATTTATTTATTTGACAGAGAGAGACACAATGAGGGAGGGAACACAAGCAGGGGGAGTGGGTAAGGGAGAAGCAAGCTTCCTGTGGAGCAGGGAGCCTGATGTGGGGCTCGATCCCAGGACCCTGGGATCATGACCAGAGCCAAAGGCAGATGCTTAACGACTAAGCCACCCAGGTGCCCCAATAAAGTGTTTTCTTTTTTAAAGATTTTATTTATTTATTTATTTGAGAGAGAGGTGGGGGGAGGAACAGAGGGAGAGGGACAAGCAGACTCCATGCTGAGTGCGGAGGCTGACACAGGTTCGATCTCATGACCATGAGATCCTGACCTGAGCTGAAATCAAGAGTTGCACACTTAACTGATGAGATACCCAGGCACCCCTAAACAGTGGGGGTTTTTTTTAGTAAAGATTTTTATTTTTTAAGTAATCTCTACACCCAATGTGGGCTTGAACTCGCAACCCCAACATCAAGAGTCACATGCTCTACTGACTGAGTCAGTCAGGCGCCCTGGTATTATAAACAGTGTTGTTTTGAACATTGCAGAGCACATCTGTCATGTTTCAGCCTGCTCAGGACTTCTAAACAACTTTCCTAGGCTTGAACTTAGGAAGTCCATCTCTTTTCTTTGTGTGTGTGTGTGTGTGTGTGTGTGTGTGTTTTAAGATTTTATTTATTTGACACAGAGAGAGAGACAGTGAGAGAGGAAACACAAGCATGGGGAGTGGGAGAGGGAGAAGCAGGTTTCCCGCTGAGTAGGGAGCCCAATGCAGGGCTTGATCCCAGGACCCCGGGATCATGACCTGAGCCGAAGGCAGACGCTTAATGACTGAGCCACCCAGGTGCCCCAGTCCATCTCTTTTGTAAATAGCACAAAACTACTTTTCCAGCCTTTCTTGCAGTCTGGTGCAGGCATGTGATCTAAGTTCCACCAACCAGATTACTGCAAGACTCCCACTGGCAGTGAGCAAGGTGAGTGAGAGCATGTACGGTAACCAGACCCCATTTTCTGGTGAAGGAAGTGGCTGAGATATCCCCCTATCAGGGCAGGCCTAAGAGGTTTGAGCATTGCTCCTGGTTGCCTAGCCAATACAGCCCGGCCACCCTGGAGACTCTGTAAGCTATAATGTCCTTTAGTAAATCCCTTTCCATTAAAACATACTGGAGTAGGGGCACCTGGGTGGCTCAGTTGTTTAGGCGTCTGCCTTTGGCTCGGGTCATGATCCCGGAGTCCTGGGATCGAGCCTCATTAGTAAACCACTATAGTAAACCACTTCCCTGCTCAGCGGGAAGCCTGCTTCTCCCTCTCCCACTCTCCCTGCTTGTGTTCCTGCTCTCGCTGTCTCTCTGTCAAATAAATAAATAAAATCTTTAAAAAAGAAAACAAACCATACTGGAGTAGGCTTTACTGCTTAGAATTAAGAATTCCATCTGAAACAAACTCCCCTACACATATGTATCTTTTGAATATTTGTACAAATATAACTATACAAACTTATAGCAATGGAATGGCCAAAAGTGTCTTTAAACAGATTATATCATTTTATATTTCTACCAACACTGTATGAATGTACCTATTTTCCTACACTGTTGCTATGTAATAAACCACCCCAAAACTAAAGTGGCTTCAAATAACGATGATGTATTTATTCCTCATGATTCTGTGGATTAGATGGGCAGTTGTTTTGGCTTGGGCAGCTCAGCTGGGGCTGATGGTCTGAGATGGTCTCACTCACAGCCAACTGGGGTCTCAGCTCAGATGGAGGAAGCTAGGCCTATCTTTCCACGTGACCTCTCATCCTCTATCAGCCTAGTCCAGGCTTCTTCATATGGTGGTCTCAGCTCTCAGAGACACAGAGAGCAAGCCCCTGTGGGTAAATGCTTTTTATTTATTTATTTTTTTAAAAGAATTTTTATTTATTTATTTGACAGAGAGAGACACAGTGAGAGAGGGAACACAAGCAGGGGGAGTAGGAGAGGGAGAAGCAGGCTTCCCGCCGAGCAGGGAGCCCGATGTGGGGCTCGATCCCAGGACCTTGGGATCATGACCTGAGCTGAAGGCAGACGCTTAACGACTGAGCCACCCAGGCACCCCGGTAAATGCTTTTTAAACCTCTGCTTATTTCTTGCTTCTTGCTGTCCCATTGACCAAAGCAAGTCACATGCTCAAGCCCAAACTCAAAGTATAAGAAGTAGATTCAACTCTTCAGTTCTTGATGGAAGGGGCAAGGGGCTGTTTTCACTATAGCCGTATTTTAAATTTTCCACAGTTGGCCATGTAAAAAATTTTTTCTTTTTTCTTTTTTAATTTATGGGTTTAACACTGGCCATTCAATTTTTTTTTAATGGAATGGGCTTAACTTTATTTAATAACTTTCTATTCTTGATCATGGGTGCCACAATTTTCTTATTCTATTTCATGTGTACCTCTTACACATGGAATGTAACAGCGCATAGCCCATGTGCAGGGACTAATCATTAGTTTTCCAACAGAGCATTAGTAAAACCACTATAGTAAATTACTTTCTGGAAGGAGTTCAAAGGTAAACTTGGAAATTTCTCATTAATTCCTAAAAATATGAGCAAATCAGTAACTATGACTTACTGACCTAATAGTTTTGATCTCCCAGTATGAAAAAAACCCTGAAGAAATTAGTATACTCATAGTTCTAAAACCCATGATTTTATTAGTTAATTTTTATATTCCACGACCCCAATTCATACATGATATAGCCTTACTTCTATACTTAAATAGATTATATGCTCATCTTTAGCCCTTTTATATATTTCTCACTTATTTCTTTATTTGAATTCTCTTAAGGACCCTTATTCTTCACATGTTGGCAAACCCATTATTCAACGATATTTCATTAGCATTAAACAGAAATGGTTTCTGTACTCACAAAAGCTAAGTCTGTATTCTACAGACTTAGTCCCTCTCTTTTCTCTAATGATCTTCATTTCTTTGTCTATTTTTCCTCTTCATTTTGTTATTTTCTCAAGCTTGAGGTTCTCTGACACAGACTTAAGTCTTTGCAGTGTCTATTCTACTTCTGCTTTGAGATTTTCATTGCTATAGTGGCTTTATTATTGTCTGTTTTCTTTCTAGGGCTCTAGCAGTTCATTTTCCATCTGCTTCTGCTAACTAAACTTTTTTGTCCCCCTGATCTTTTCTCTTTAACAGCTTTATTGAGTATACGTATAACTTGCAAATCATAAAATTCACTCATTTTAAGTGTATGTAGTTCAATGATTTTTAAAGTAAATTTACAGAATTGTGCAACTATCACCATAATTCAATTTTAGAACATTACATTACCCCCCCCAAGAAGATCCCATTTCCCCAGACCTTTTATATCTCTTCTTTGAGCTCTTCCCACCTACCCTGTTAACTCCTTTTCTCCTTAAAAACAATTTTTTTTTTTTTGACAGCGCAGCAGAGTACTCATTGTCTAGGCTAATTCTTCTGAAGTATAACCTCCCATCTGTTGTTTGCTTAATATCTTTTCCTACCTTTTTTAAATGGTAGTATCTAGTCACACATTAAACCTCCTGCTTTAGTTCATCTTTGTTTTATTTTATTATTTTTAAGAGATTTTATTTATTTGACAGAGAGAGAGCACAAGCAGGGGGATCAGCAGAGGGAGAGGGAGAAGCAGGCTCCACACCGAGCAGGGAGCCCGACATAGGGCCTGATCCCAGCACCCCAGGATCATGACTTGAGCCGAAAGCACACGCTTAACTGAGCCACCCAGGCACCCGTTTTATTTTATTTTTTTTAAAGATTTTATTTTGAAGTAATCTCTACACCCAATGTGGGGCTCAAACTTACAACCCTGAGATGTCACATACTCCTCTGAGCCAGCCAGGTGCCCCTTTAGTTCATCTTTAAATAAAAGCTCAAGGATATGTCATTTGCAAACAAAAAGCTCGAGGAAAAGAAATATGACTGCTAGGAAGAGTCAATGTGGCAGTCCAAAGTACAGTGGTGATGCTCAGCATTCACTACAATAACGTAACCTAAGACAAAAGGAAAACAGAACACCTTGGCTTTTTATGGGAAAGCAGAACCTAAGTCACAGCTAAAGAGAAGAGAAATGGTGAAGATGTTTCTTGAAATCAGTCGAGGTGGTAAGGGAAGAAACTCTAATGGAGTTTATATGTGAAATCTAAAAATATCAACTTGGGACTCAAATAGGAAGGGAGCTCTTTCAGATGAAGGTTGAAGGGTAGATCAATCAGTTCCCAGCCGATACAAGTATTTTGGACTAGCCAGAAAGACCACACGATTACAGACCTGGGATACATCCCACTGGGCTAAAGGGACAGGAAGTCAAATAGCTCTGTGAAGGGACAAGGGAGTGCTTGAAACTCGCCCCAGTGAGAAGAGCTCTGATGATGAAACAGATACTTCCAGACACCACTGGGGCAGTGTGAACTGGGAAACCCACTCAAGAAGCAATTTTCAAATGCGAATAGAGTTATAAAAGTGATCATGCAAATAATTAATATCTCTTTGAAGAACCTATTCTAAGGAAATTATCTGAAATTTGAGAAATTCATATGGATAGAGATTTTCCCACAGCATTATTTATAATAGTGAAAAGCTGGAGACAACATATGTGACTAACAGCAGGGAAACTGTTAAGACAAGCATGTCCAGGCACCTGGGTGGCTCAGTCGGTTAAGTGTCTGCCTTCAGCTCAGGTCATGATCCCAGGGTCCTGGGATTGAGTCCCATGTTGGGCTCCTTGCTCTGCAGGGAGTCTGCTTCTATCTCTGCCGCTCCCCCCACTCATTCTCTCGCTCTCGCTCTGTCAAATAAATAAATAAAATCTTTATTTGACAGAGAGACATAGCGAGAGAGGGAACATAAGCAGGGGAAGTGGGAGAGGGAGAAGCAGGCTTCCCGCTGAGCAGAGAGCCCGATATGGGGCTCGATCCCAGGACCCTGGGATCATGACCTGAGCCGAAGGCAGACGCTTAACGACTGAGCCACCCAGGCGCCCCCAAAAAGAAAAGAAAGTCTTAAAAAAAAAAGTATGTCCATCCACACACATAATGACTATAATTAATCAAAATGCAATTACCATTGTGATATTAGAACAAATATATGTTAAGTTACATAATATGTTTATATGTTAATCTAAGAAGGATATAAAATTATATGTATACCATAACTGTAAAAAATGGAGATAAAAAAGGCAAGGAATTTACAAAAATGATAATAGTTACATTGAGTTAGTGAGATTATGGGTAAATTATTATTATTATTTTTTAAGATTTTATCTATTTATTTGAGACACAGCATGCATGAGTAGGGCGGAGGGGCGGAGGAAGAGGGAGAAGCAGACTCCCCGCCACGCAGGGAGCCTGACGTGGGACTCGATTCCAGGACCCTGAGATCACAACCCGAGCTGAAGGCAGACACCCAACCAACTGAGCCACCCCAGATTATGGGTAAATTATTACCCAATTTTCTTTTTTTTTTTTTTTTCAAAGATTTATTTATTTGAGAGAGAGTGAGAGCATGTGCATGTGAGTGTGCTGAGGAGCAGAGGAAGAGAATCTTTCAAGCAGACTCCCCCAAGCAGGGCTGGATCTCATGACCCTGAGATCATGACCTGAGCTAAAACCAAGGGCAGATGCTCAACCGACTGTGTCACCCAGGCACCCCAATTATTACCCAATTTTCCTTGTTGCTGTTATATTACTTCCAAAGTTTAAAAAAACCAAAGTTCACCTATTAGTAATGAGAACGAATGTCATTAACTGAGGTAAGACAGTTTTAAGATGGTTTAACCATTGGGGCACCTGGGTGTCTCAGTCAGCTGGGCGGCCAACTCCTGGTTTCAATTCAGGTCGTGATCTCATGGGTTGTGGGATCAAGCCCTGCGTTGGGCTCCCCACTCAGCAGAGTCTGCTCGACATTCTCTCTCTCCATCCTTCTGCCTGTTCACACACACACACACACACACACACACACACACACACACACACACACACTCTCTCTCTCTCTCTCTCTCTCTCTCTCAAATAAATAAATCTGGAAAAAAAAAAGGCTTAACCATATGAAAAATTATCTATGAGATATTCTAAGTACCTGGAAAACAAAGCACCTCCCCTGTGGGAAAAGAAAAGGCTGTCATGGGCATTCTTTCTTTCGGGGAGAAGATGTTTCAAGTCCCACTGCCCTAGATGGACAACTTTTCAGTGCACAAAAGTGGTGAGAGGCTTCGGTCTACGTGTCTTCTGAGAACCTAGCACTAATCAAGCAACAATTGAGCATTCATTATATATAAGGTAGATTAATGCATTCCAAAAGACAAACACACATAATCATGTGTTTCCTTCCGGTGGGTGGAAGAAAATCGCTTTCTCTACCTTTAAACCCAGCACATCCTGTGGGCTGCGGAGGGTCTGAAGCATGTACCTGTGCTCCATGTAGCAGCTCAGGGGCTCCACGCACACCGTGACGGCACCAATGGTGAAGGAGGACTTGACCTTTGAGTCTGGATGGGTCTGCAGGGCCTGGACGACATCAATAACATCTGTGTAGCTGGGAGAAAAAAGAGAAAGATTAGCCTACTGACTGGGGCTGCAGAATGCTGAGGGGCTGAGTGAGCAAGGGTGGAAAGAAAACCACAAGAAGGAGCCTGTGACTGGGTTCGTTGGGGTCACCCCACTTAAAGATTTAGAGCCCCTCCCTGCATTCCACAATGTTTCTGCATCCCCAAACCTCATTAGTACTCCTAACTGTGCAAGGGTGGGTGGAAGAATCCCCCACCACTTCCAGGAGTAAAGGGACGCCTGCAGATGACCCTGGCGACCAAGGGTCGGGCTTGGTGTCCTTAGGCCTGTTTTCCAATAATTTTAGGAGCTCTTGGGTTGGTTTATTTCCTTTAATAGCTTTTTTTCTCCTTCTGCCTCACAGAACATGCAGACAGGAGAGAAACAGGGAGCACCCCTGTAGGTCAGCAGATGCATGTCAAACCCCACCTGCATTTCTATTTCCTGCCTGGAACTCTCTCCAAACTCCAGACTTCCAGAGCCAATTTCAAGGAAATGGAACAAATAATCCTAAAATTTGTATTGAGCTAATTTAATATTTTCAGTTAGAACTTAACATGTTCATGATTCAATTTCCCATGCCTGTCCCTCCCAAGGCCTTGTCCTTCTCAGCAGAGGGGACTCCGTTCTTTCAGCTGCTAGGCCAAAAAATTTGTTTGAAGTCGTCACTGACTCCATTTTTTCTCAATTTTCAAAACATAACTAGAATAAGATTGCTGCTCACATTCTCCCACTACTACTGGATCTAGACTGTTATCATCTTTTGCACAGACTACCCCACAGCCTCCTCACTGGCCTCCCTGCTTCTGTCCCTACCCCTGCCCAACCTGTTTTCAACAGAGAAGCCAGAGAGATCGTGCTAAGCCACTGAGTCAGTGGCTTCCATCCCACTCAGCGTCAAAGCTTTTAAAGCCCGTACAACAGCCCCCACGGCTGTCTGTGATCTGACTTCTATATGGGAGGAGTTTTTCCTCCTACTATTCCTTCCCTTACTTGACTCTGTCTGCCCACTGTGACCTCCTGGCTCTTCCCTGAACATGCCAGGCATATTTCCACCCTGGCACTCCCTGTCCTCTCTCCTGTGATGCTGTTTTCCTCAAATGTCTGCCAGGCTTGCTCCCTTCAGTTCTCTGCTCAAATGGCATCTTGAGAAAGGTATCCTCTGACTTCCTACAGCCTATGTGATATAGCAACCCTCCTTCTGCACAACCTGCCCCCGCCCCAATTCTTCCCTACGGCACTGAACATCAGTTACATACACTGTATTTTCTCATTTGTTTGTTTATAGTGTGTCTCTACGGTAATAACATAAAGTGGTTGTTGAATGGTATAATCTGTGGTGCCTAAACAGGACAGATGAATGAACTGGATGTTCAATCCTGGGTAGACTCATGGCCACTCCAAGAAGGGGCCTCCACTCTTTACCTTGTAGAGAACATTTTCCCAACTGACCCAGCCTATCACCAAAAGGTCAGTTCCTACAGGAGGGAAGGCAAAATCTGAAGGCAGCCCTGCTGATCATATGGGCCTGGGCCCTTGGGAAGCTAGTGGTGGTGCCTGGGGGGATAGGTACAGCCTGCCTGAGCCACTTCCTGAGCTCCTACAAATAACTCACGTGCAAAACAGCCCTTGGCTTTATCCGGGACACAATTTTCACACCCCCACCCCCAGGTCTGCCTGAGTTCCGACCAACTAGCAGTGCTTCAATCAAGAATAGGGTGTGCCCGGTTCTAGAGCTCCCCCATGAGGGCCTGGCAGCCAGAGAGCTGTTAGAGTGAGCCCTCTGCTCCCTGGTTTCTCCCCCTGCCTGGGCACATGTGTGTATTGCCACATGGGGTTCTTTCTCCTGGTTCTGCAATGTCTGGTTAGGCCTGGATGCAGGAGAACCACCCACACTGCCTGCACTGCCGGGCCTCATGCGTACTTGTTAAGCGGAACCGACTGAAGCTTATATACTACCCCAAATCTCTGTGGTCATGTTTACCAGATTTAACTCTCCCGGTTAAGCGCCCCAGCCTTGCTCCTAAGCATTAGCTCTCCCCCTCTTCTAAAAACAAATTTTGGAAGCTTTTTATTTTCCATGTTGGGTATGAGCCTAGAGACTCATTTTTTAAGGACCGAAAAGAACTGAAAGATTTACCAATCCTGCAGATTTTGGTCATTTTAATACCATGGATTATCCTTTAGAGAGAGTGGCTAGAGAATTTCCAGGTTTTCAGAGCATTCCATTCAATGGAAAAAGGTTGGAGTGAAAATAGGCCCCAAAGTCCTTGGTGAGACCAGTGCATCTGGGCACTGCAACCAGGAACTGCTATGGCAAGGGAAGAGGCTCTTGGTGTCACTCACTGTACGTGCTGGGACAGGGAGGCCTCTAGACCCTCCCTCCCTCCCCAGCCCTTGCCCTATAATCATCCTGGCCAGGGACTCCAAACAGGAGGAAGCAGGCCTCACTACAGAAGGAAACACACTGCTCCAGCTACCAGAGTTTGTACTTGACCACTTTGGCTAAACTGCCTCGAATGCACGATGAAGGCAAAAAAACCTGGCTTTTCATGTTTGCCTCTTTCTTGTCAGTTCTCTCTTTATTAAAAATAAAAGCAAAACAACAAAACAAAACCAAACTCCTGCAGGACTTTAACTTTCTTTCTTTTTAAACAACAGATATCCTATTCAAGTGTCCTTTGGCCTCTGTTTTATGTTTGCAATTTAAGCCTACAATTTGGGCATGTGTTTTAGATTAATTCAACTTTTGTTTTGAGAGAGACTTTGTTTATAAATATTTTAAATAATCTAAAGAATGATTTTACAGTATTCTGGAGTATAAAGAAATACAATCTCTCAAATTCCTTAAAATTAATATTTTAAAATACAGATTTCCCCAGTTTTATGTGTGTGTGTGTGTGTGTGTGCGTGTGTGTGCTTAAGTTCCAGACAATTTTGTCACCTGTGTAGGTTTCTATATCCATCACCACAGTCAAGACACTGAACAGTTCCAACATCGCCAGGATCCCTTGTGCTGCCTTTTTATAACCACGCCCACCTTCCTCCTGCATCCCACTCCCATCCCTAACTCCAGGCAATCACCACTCTGTCCTCTATTTCTAAAATTTTATCATTTCAAAATATACTGATTTTATTTATTTTTAATTTTTTTAATATATATATTTTAAGATTTTATTTATTTATTTGACAAAGAGAGACACAGCGAGAGAGAAAACACAAGCAGGGGAAGTGGGAGAGGGAGAAGCAGGCTCTCTGCTGAGCAGGGAGCCCGATGTGGGGCTCTATCCCAGGACCCTGGGATCATGACCTGAGCCGAAGGCAGACGCTTGATGACTGAGCCACCCAGGTGCCCCAAAAATATATTGATTTTAAAAACAACAACTCCACTGGATATCAAAGCTCAACACCACTGCCCCACTGCTGCAGTAAGCCAAATGGAACCAGGCCACTCTAGGGGCAAAAGAAAACCCTGCCTTATATCACAGCATTCCTCCAAGAATCCTATAAATGAAAATAAAAGCCACATTCAGGAAATACAATTCTCAATTTGAGAAGCCTCTGGAGTCTCCCTTTACCGGCAACCTCTCAATACTGGGCTCAAAGGTCCAGCCCCAAGGAGATGATCATGCAAAAAGGAGGCTGCCACGAGCTCTCTGCTGAGCCTCAAAGAGAATGGGCCCAGCTTGTAAGAGCAGTGTCTTAGCGAGAGCCATAGCATTTAGTTGGTATTTCCACTTGAGTCCTTCGGGAAGTCTGAGGTCCCTAGCATCCCAGGACTGTGACTGGGCAAAGGCTGGGTCTGAGGACAACTCAGACTGGGCTAGCTATACACTGTTACCGCAATCCAGAGCAGCCAGGGCAGCTGACACATTTGCAGATGAGTACTGTCAGAGACAAGGCGTTAATGATGCTCTCTCAAGTGACAGAAGATGGCAATGCCCTACACAATGTCTAACTGCTGAATTTGACTCCAGGTCCACATCCCCAATGACTCTCAACTTTGGCAGGGGCCAATCTATTCCTTTGACCATTAGAAGCAATGGAAAACCCAAAACGGGCGCCTAGGTGGCTCAGTCCATTGAGTGTCTGACTCTTGATTTTAGCCCAGGTCTTGATCTCAGGGTTGTGAGTTCAAGCTTTGTGTTGGGCTCTGGGCTGGGCAGGGAGCCTACTTAAGAAAACAACAACAAAACACACAAGTGGTTTCAAGCCTAGACTCTTGCTCTGTGGCTTCCATGACCTCAGCCCATAAGCAGGACAAAAGGTCTGAAGGAAGGGAAGCCCAGGGCAGGTGTGAGAACAAGGCCTGAAGGAGAGGAACGATGGCCTGGTGGGCTGGTGGGGTGCACAGTCCCGCCCGCCTCCAGCCTAAGGACCACCAGCCTGGCTTTTCTAAACTTCTCACCATCCACCATGAGACTCAACAGGGCTTTGGATCTGGGCCTACTCTTTACTGGAAACAATTAGCCAATTGCACATAGTAATTATTATGAGCACAGAAAATACAGCATAGCATAAAAGCACTTTGTGAGAACTGCCAAAAGCTTCTGTATTACCAGGCATCATGAAGACCACAGCCTGTGTTTTCCTGACCTGGCATGTTCTCCTCTGGGCCTGGAGGGTAGTGGGCCTGCACAGAGCTCCTCTCTGGAAGGCCTTAGAATGGGTCAAGGTAAGCTCCTTGAAGCCTGGGTTCCTGAGGCAGTAGTACTCACTCTGTCAAATCTGTCCTCTGAGGGAGCTCCCTGCCCAGATGGACTACTTATGCTCCCCACTGAGGGTCCCAGGAAACTTTCCTGGACCAGCCATCCTGGGGATGGTGGGGCTCAAGACTGCAGAGTGTGGGGGCTGTCTCTGCAACTCCACATGAGGAAGGACTGAAACAAATGGCAAAGGAAGAGGCTTAGGGATCACTATTGTTACAAGAATTATCAAAGAATCTTGCCCAGAAAATCTCTTCCCTAATTCTCTACCTTTTGGGGATACCATGATACTGAAACCAAACTTAGTTGTTTTTTTTTTTTTTTTTAATTTGACAGAGAGAGACAGTGAGAGAGGGAACACAGCAGGGGGAGTGGGAGAGGGAGAAGCAGGCTCCCTGCTGAGCAGGGAGCCCGATGTGGGGCTCGATCCCAAGGCCCTGGGATCATGATCCGAGCTGAAGGCAGACGCTTAACGACTGAGCCACCCAGGCGCCCCATTCAAACTTAATTTTTATTTAATTTAATTTTTTTTTTGGGGGGGGGAGGGTTGAGGGAGAGGAAGAGAGAGAATCTTAAGCAGGCTCCATGCCCAGTGTGTAGCCCGATGCAGGGCTTGATCTCACAACCCTGAGGTCATGACCTGAGATGAAATCAAGTCAGACAGCTTAACCAACTGAGCCACCCAGGTGCTCTGAAACCAAACTGAAAACTTGTGTGCAAGCTACAGCAGCCACTCTGGGCCACGAGACAGCAACCAGAGTCCTTGCTTGTTTAAGGCCTCTCTGGGTAGTGCAGACTCTGCTCATGAACATGTGGAGGTCGTTCTGTGCCCCAGGCTAGCCACATACAAAATAACAGTAATGGCAAGGTCATCACCATACCCCACTGTCCCCAGAAGACTTCTAGTACTCACCCTTGCAACACCACTAGCAGTCGGGTCTTTTTGCGGATGTAGGCTGACTGGCGGGCAGAGCGGTTCTGCTGAGCCTCCAGGACACTGGAAAGGTATCTTTGGAAGTGGGCAGCATGAAAACATTCGGAGCTATCCATGATTTGGCGGTATACCATCCACCTGGAAATGGCAAGTATAATCTCAGCCTGGGGGCCACCTGATGGTCTGGCCCCACAGGCTCAGCCAGTGGATCCAAATGTGACTGACCAGTACTCCCACAGACATTCTGCCCAGTGACCCTGCACAGGAGAAAGCAATCCTGGCATCACAGAAACAGGCGGAGAGCACTGGGTGGGGAGCTCCATATCCTGAAACCACTATCACTGGAACTTTTGATAGGAAATGCCTTGCCACAGGAAAAAAGGTCAGGTAAGCACATGACCATAAGTCAGACTTTGGAGTTGAGAAAGACTCCTTCTGAACAGGCAGTCATTTCCTGAAGGACCATCCAATAAAATGGTTTCAGTCTGGTGCTCAGTAAAACTCTTGCTAAGAAGTGAGCAGGGTAAAGAATTCAGACTAGTTCTACAACAAAAGCAATGGATACGAGGGAGGAACTGGCTAGCCACTCAGTACTTAGAAGAGGCCCAATATTTCCCTAGCTTGTCTCTAAAACCTGTCCAACCTCCCAATTCTCCCTGAACTCCCAGACTTCTAGGCGATTTCCACCTTCTCCATTCTTTACGGCCTCCTGCAAGATGCCTTACTTTGAGGTAGACTGACTAGATATTAAATGTCTGTTCAGTTAGCCAGGGTTGTTTAGTAATCTGCTGGCCATATGAACGTAATGGATGAATGATTTCCCCAATTTCCCCTAAGCCGACGTGTCCCAGCTGCACTGGAATTGACGCAGTCCCCTTGTGGTCAGGGACAGATCACGTCTACCAGCTCCCAAGTTCTAACTACTCTGGTCCTGAATGGCCCTGCTGACAGGGCATACTCCCAGGCCTTTGCCTGTGCTGGTTCTGCTGCTATAGTGCTCGTCCCCAGATTTCCAAAGGTTCACTCCTCATTTCCTCAAGCCTCTGCTGAAGTGTCCCCTTCTCAGTGAGGTCTTCCCTGAGCACCCAATTTAGAACTGCAATCCCTCCCCCAGCTCAAACTCCCTATACCCTTCTCTACTTTGTTTTCTCCATAGCACTTTTCACTAGCTAATATACTACTTTATCTGGTTAATCGTATTCCCAAACTAGAATGTAAGCTCCACAAGGGCAGAGAGTTTCTAGTCTGTTTTGTTCATCTGTCACCCACACTTAGAACAGTGCCTGGCACATAGGAAGTGCTCAGTACAAACGTGTTAAATGGATGGATGGCTACCGTGCTGATACCAATCACACCAAAGGCCAGTACATGCTGAAGGTCTCCCAGTGCCTATGGGGCCCAGGCACAGCATCCCTTTCCCCAAACCAAAGGCGGCAGCCATACTAACCTGCCATATTCCTTATGCAGAGTGACCAGAAAAGCACAGAGCTCGCTAGCATGACAGCCTGGGAGGCCAGTTACAATGCTGATAATTACCTACATGAAAGAAAAGTCACGTGGGTTTGTCATCCAACTGGGAGATGGCGTTGTGTAAAAGGTTAAGAGAACTGACTTCTGGAGCCAGGTTCTGTGGGTCTGAACCTCAGCACCAGCACTCACCTAGCTATGTGACCTTGGGCTAACAACAGAACCTATCTTGCAGGGTGGATGTGATGATTAACTGAGTTAATATATGTGTGTGTTAATATATAAGTGCTTAGAACAGTGTGTGGCACATAGCAAACACCATATAAAATGTAGTGTTACTAATACAATTTCCATGCAGCAGGTTTGACTAGGTCAGTTAAAATACAACGGAAAACACTGGGCAGAAAGGAGGTCTGAGACAAAATGTCACAGGCTAAAAAACTGGTGTGGTAAGTAAGCTCAGCGAAGGAGAGGAGTGGCATGGGGATATTTCCGCCTGGCTGCCCAATCCGACCAAACTGCATGGCCTGAGCTAAGGAAGCAAACGGGGTATAGGAAGCACTCCTGAGTCTTGACTAGAAGAGGAGCAGGCTGAACTGTCCTAGCCATAGCACACAATCAAATGAAAACAGGGCCCTCTGCAGGTACGTATTCCGAAACACCTTGAAGAAATCCCCTGACAGAGCAGGGGTCGAGCAGGGGAGGAAAGGAACCAGGTAATCGCTGAATGGTATTGATGTAAATGACATAGCATGTGTTTTCTTTCACAATACACAAGGCTCACCGGGAACAGGCCTGGTCACAGATAACTTAGACTAAAGCTCAGCTCGGTGGCACTTATCACTTGAGCAGGTCACATCAGCAGAGGGAACCCTCCTCTTTTCTGGGAACCAGTTCTCCTTCCTCCCCTCTGACCAGGCCCCTACTCTGTATCCCTTTCTGCTCCTGCACGCAGTACTCCATGTAACTTTTTGTTTATCCTCCTCACCTTGGTTCCTATTCCTCATCGCCCAGGCCCCTGCCTCTCAAATCACAGCACATGTGCTTGTAGCCAGACACCTTTTTACTTTAAAGGCCTGTCCTACAGCACCCTTTTAATAAAATACAAGAGGCAGGCATTTTCATTCTTAAACTCTTGCCTAAGGGAAAATCAAGGCTTCTAATTACTTAGTGCTCCTATTATCTTTTGCAGCTGAGCATCTTCTAGGTTTGCATATAAATAATGCCCTCTCTGAGCGAATTATGACATCTGGTTCTGAAGAAATAGTGGGAGGGGTAATGAGGAGGGGCATGTGAGATGGGAGCGGATTAAAATCTACTCTTGGGAAGACAAGGTTTATAAAGTATCACCTTACCCTGGTGATGCCAGCAAGGCCCAACTAATAAGGCCCTTCCTCTTATTAAGCTCAATGTGTAACCCACTGCCAGGTAAGGCCTTGTCACAAACAGAAAGAGCTGATGGCACGAGAGCACTGAGCAAGAATTTGAAAGACATAGAGAAGCCAGGGGAGGCACGGCAAGGGGCCAGGGCTTTATGGCTGCTGTGAGGCTTGGCTGGGGTCACTGCAGATGCCTGTATACACTCATTATACAGAGCAGGTTTCATGTGTATTATTCTATCAGTATCCTAGGAGGTGGAGAGTCTTACAAAAGGAACTCTGCTTGAGTTCTTTTTGTTAACTGACACAGAAGATCCAAGGGCAGCCTATTGGGATTATCCTCCTGTGAATTCCCAGCATATATGCTGAGCTGCTGTACCTTGTCATTTTCTACTCGGTAAGTAGGGCTGATTTCAGCTTGCTGCAGCAGGACAGGGAGATGGGTCCTCATCACAGGCTCCTGACTAATGCTGCTGATGGCGAAATGCTGAAGAAACCTAGAAAAACAAAGACAATGCTATTATGTTACCATCACCCGCCTTGCCTGAATGTTCTCTTTCACATGAGAAACTCATTTAATTGCTAAAAAAGAAACCTTAGAGAGATTCACTCCACAGAATAAAATTGTATATGGTGTCACTACTACTTTTTATACTGATCCCTAAGAAGTTATGAAGAAAAAGGAGCTTAGAAAGGACCAACATTGAGGTTTCTGACATTTCAAAAGCTAGAACATTAAACATCTATAAACAGAAAACTGGAGCTCACCAGTCTAGCTCTGGAAGTTTGGCTGGGAGTAGCTTTAGAGGACTCTGTTTCTCCCCAGGAGAATGGCCCAGGACACTGAAGAGCTTCTGGGCATTGGAGTGTCTGGAATATCAAAAGTTCATAGATTAGAACTCCATCTCCCTACAGCACACATACTTTACATAACTTGTTCTGATGCTTTCAAGCCAGAGTCCCGTGACACAGTCAACACTTCCAAAACAAGCATCTCACTGACTTGGAACACAATGCAGCATTAGTGTGTGAGGACGGGTGTGCCCACAGAGGAAGGTTCACCTGAAACCCTTGGTAATATTATGGGTTTCTGATTCTTGGTGGATTTCATCTCTCTTGACTTCTATTTCCCCAAGGGCACTGGCTACCTGCAAGGGGAAGCGCTGAAATGATTGCGCTGGCCCTTTCAGAAGCCAAGACCCCTGTGTTACATAACATAAGTTGTCCTGCAGAGAGAGCAGACACACACAGCTTCGGGAAACAAGCATAAACACTGAAGGCAGCCACTTACAATCTCTTTTGTTCCACAGATAATCCATCTTCCTGGATCACTTTTAAAGACAGCCCTGAGTTAGCCTGCTGCTGCCAGGGGGAGAAGACCTAAACAAAACAGAATTTGAGCAAAGAACACTTTAAACCCAACAACAGGATATGGGATCCACATGGGGATTTGATGGTTGTTGAAAATCTAGACTGTCAGTACAGAGAAACACCATCATAACAAACAAGTTTGTTTCAAAAATAGAGGCCTGCAGCAATTTTGTTCTGTATTTTTCAAAACTAGAATTTCTTTCTGGGTTCCTCTCCCAGGGACTCTGCTACTTCAGAGGCCAGGAAGTACGGAGTAAGGTGTCAGGTAACACTGTTCTGGCAGCAGGGGCACGTTCTTCCCTGGGGACAGGACCAGAAGAAGGAGCGGGTCACACGAGTCCTGCCTAGGGGCAGAGGGATGGCTGAAGAGAATGTAAAGGGCTCTCTCTCTGTGTTCCTGGGTTGAAAGGACAAGCACAAAGAAGTAGGGAGGACCAGCGGGCAGCAGGAGGGAGACATGGACTAGCCTGAGATGCCACTCTGCAGCTAGGCCAGCTCTTCTCTCTTCCATGTTCAGTCAATCTGCCCTGAGAGAGGGACAATGTCTCCTCACAGGCTGCGGCAATCAGACCTTTCTGAACATTTCCACCAGTCATGAGGCTGGCCATGTGTTTAACTTTGGCTATTGCTTGGTCTCTAAGTGGGTTGTATAATTCTTGGTAAGCTCCCCCCTCATGCAATCTATACCGAGTGCCTATGACATGCAGCCTGCTAGGTGGGACCATTCACAAGGGGAGGGCCTGTGAACCATGGGAAGGGAGAGACTAGGGTGGGGTAGAGAGCTCTGATCCATTAGGCAGGGCCAAATAATTCAATAAAGTAGCTAAAAGAAAAATGAGTCTAATTAGGATTTAAAGGGACAAAGATTTGTCTTAGCAGTTAAAAAGCCTTTTGTTCAGTTCCTTTAGGTTCTCATCTCTCAATGGCAAAAGCACCATTCTAGGACCCAAGGGGATTAGAAGCAGCCACCTCCACCAGCCCTCCCAGCTCTGCCTCTCATCACCTCACTCTTAGCCCTGAGATGTGGCCTTACCATCTAAACTCCTAAGGAAAAAAAAGGAGTATTTGTTTTGTTAATGATTGGTGTTACCTCTGAGTAAAATGCTTGGTATATCTTTGATTTGGGGAAAAGGGCAATCATCAGAAAATTGCCTGATCCATGGAAATGAACTGGGAGATGAGGAAGCAACGAGCTTTTGAAGTCTATCAGAAGGGCAGCAACAACACTTGTGGAATCCTAAAAAGAAAAAGATGGAGCATCAGTGAGAAAAGCCATTTGCATGACACTAGCCCTCACAATTATTGTCAGGACACATGTGACGAATTTCACTGCAATTACTTTCACATTATGTGGTGTACTGGGGTCCAATGATAGATGTGCTTTTCCAATACCCAGTTAAGGGAGATACAGACGGGAAGTATAAGGGTCTTTTCTCCTAAACTGAAAATGTCATCTTAAAATTCCTTCTATAGTATCAATCCCTAATCAGATATATGATTTTTAAAAAAAGATTTATTTATTTTAGCAGGGGGAAGGAAGAGGGAGAGAGAGAAATCTTAAGCCGACTCCCCACCAAGCAGAGACCAATGTGGGGCTCAATTTCACAACCCTGAGATCATGACTTGAGCTGAAATCAAGAATTGGATGCCCAACTGACTGAGCCACCCAGGCGCCCCGATATATGATTCTTTTAAAATATTATCTCTATACCCAACATGGGGCTTGAACTCACGACCCCAGAATTAAGAGTCACATGCTCTACCAAGCCAGCCAGGCGACCCATGATTTGTAAATATTTTCTCCCATTTTGTGGGTTGTTTTTACTTTCTTGATACTGTATTTTGATGCACAGAAGTTTTCAATTTTGATGAAGTCCAATTTATATATTTTTTCTTTTGCTGTCTGTGTTTTTGGTGTCATAATCCAAGAAATCATTGCCTACTCCAAGGTCACGAGGACTTTACTCCTATGGTTTTTATTATTATTATTATTAACATATAATGTATTATTTGTTTCAGGGGTATAGGACTGTGATTCATCAGTCTTACACAATTCAGAGTGTTCACCACAACACATACCCTCCCCAATGTCCATCACCCAGCCACCCCATCCCTCCCACCCCTCACCACTCCAGCAGCCCTCAGTTTGTTTCCTGAGATTAAGAGTCTTTTATGGTTTGTCTCCCTCTCTGGTTTCATCTTGTTTCATTTTTTCCTCTCTTTCCCTTTGATGCTCTGCCTTGTTTCTTAAGTTCCGTATATCAGTGAGATCATATGATAATTGTCTGTCTCTGACTGACTTACTCCATTTAGCATAATACCCTCCAGTTCCATCTACATCGTTGCAAATGGCTCCTATGTTTTCTTCTAAGAGTTTAATAGTGTTGGCTCTGACATTTAGGCCTGTGCTCCATTTTGAATTAATTTTTCGTATATGGCATAAAGTAAGGATCTAACTTCGTTATTTTGCATGTGGATGTCTAATTTTCCCAGCACCATTTGTTGAAAAGACCTTTGAATGATCTTTGGCACCCTTGTTAAAAATCATTTGGCTACATATGTGAAGGTTTATTTCTGGGCTATTTTATTCCATTGGTCTATGTATCTGACTTTATGCCAATACCACACTGTTGTTTAATTACTATAGCTTTGTAGTAAGTTTTGAAATCAGGAAGTGTGAGTTTTCCAACTCTGTTCTTTTTTAAGATTATTTTGGTTACTTGGGGATACCCTAAGATTCCATATGAATTTCAGGATGGGTTTTTCTACTTCTGTAAAAAATGTCATTGCATTTTGATAGGAATTGCATTGAATCTGTAGATTGCTTTGGTAGAATTGTGGTCTTAACAATGTTAAGTCTTCCTATCCACGAACATGGGGTGTCTTTTCATTTATCTAGAACTTCTTTCATTTCTTTTTAATTTTTTAATTTTTAAATATTTTATTTATTTATTTGTCAGAGAGAGAGAGCACAGCAGGGGGAGAGGCAGGCAGAGGAAGAAGCAGACTCCCCGCTGAGCAGGGAGCCTGATGTGGGACTCAATCCCAGGACCCTGGGATCATGACTTGAGCCAAAGGCAGACGCTTAACCAACTGAGCCACCCAGGTGTCCCTGTACCTGCTTTTAAAATTTAATTTACCATTAGCATCTACCAAATTGCTACAAACAGTCTGTAAATATTTTTAAAGACTGCATCCCACTATCTTCTAAAGCCACCCTTACGGCTGGATATTCATTCTACTTACATTTCTCCTTGTCAACAGGACCTTTTACTTACTTTTTGCCGATTTACTGTTTTATACGGTAGTGTGAGGCTGTTTCTGACATACTTCCATGTATCTGTTAACTAACCTCATGTTAATAAAGACAGAGTTCTTCATAGAAAAGAAATATTAACTCATTTGTTTTAATCACCAAAAATGTTTTATCCAGTTTATCTTCTGCTTTTTAATAAATTCTCTTTGACTTTTTAGAGTTTCAAATTATAAATTAGTCTGATAAATTTTATGCTATATCCAAACAATGGAATACTATTCAGCAATAAAAAGAACAGACTTTTGATATAAACGACATGGATGAATCTAAAAATCATTATACTGAGTGCAAAATGCCAGACTTAAAAGGGTAGAGAATGTATGATGTCCATTTGTATGACATTTTATTTTATTTAAAGATTTATTTATTTGGGGCACCTGGGTGGCTCAGTCATCAAGCGTCTGCCTTCGGCTCAGGTCATGATCCCAGGGCCCTGGGATCGAGCCCCACATCGGGCTCCCTGCTCAGCGGGAGGCCTGCTTCTCCCTCTCCCACTCCCCCTGCTTATGTTCCTGCTCTCGCTATCTCTCTCTGTCAAATAAATAAAATCTTAAAAAAAAAAAGATTTATTTATTTGAGAGAGAGTACGCATGCAAGCAGGGGGAGGGGCAGAGGGAGAGAGAGAGAAATCTGTAAGCAGATTCCCTGCTGAGTGTGGAGCCCAACACAGGACTCCATCCCAGGACCCTGAGATCATGACCTGGGCTGAAATCAAGAGTTGGACACTTAACTAAGCCACCCCAGGCACCCCCGTTTATATAACATTTTAGAACTGCAAACTGATTTACAGTGACAGAAAGCCAGAAGTGGAGGGAAAGAGGAATTGCAAAGGGCATTAGAAAACTTTAGGGGTGATGAAAGTTGTCTGTATCTTGATTGTGACAGTGGTTTCATGAGTGCATACATTTGTCAAAACTTTAAATGGATACAGTTAATTGTATTTAAAGTATACGTCAATAAATTAAATTGTTGGCAAAAATATTTAAAATCCTTAAGTGGTCAAATCTGAGACTTTTCCTCTAGAATTTTTTTTTTAAAGAGTTTATTTATTTATTTGACAGAGAGAGACACAGCAAGAGAAGGAACACAAGCAGCAGGGGTGAGAAAGGGAGAAGCAGGCTTCCCGCCAACCAGGGAGCCCGATGCGGGGCTCGATCCCAGGACCCTGGGATCATGACCTGAGCCGAAGGCAGACGCTTAACGACTGAGCCACCCAGGCGCCCCTCCTTTAGAATTTCTTGTATCATTTCTAAGCTTATAAAGTTTTCCTGTCTCTGGAAAATTTTTATATTCCTCTTTCTTCTTGTGAAACTTAAAAATATTTAAAATATTTAATTTTAATCTATCAGAAGTTTATTTTGATTTTTGATATGAGGTAAGAATCCATTCTCCCCTGCCCCAAGTTAGCTAACTTATTGTCCCAGCACTTGAACGATTCATCTTTTCTTCCTTCATCAACGTTTTCATCTAATAACGCCATCCATTCTGTCTTGTTGGCCTGCTTGCACTTCTGAACACCCTTTAAGGCAGCAGGTTCTATGTGGAAGAAAGAGAATTTTCTCTGAATCGTTCACAGAACTTATTTTCTGAGCCATCTGACCATACCACCTCACCTAGTCTCTGTCTTGACTCAAACAGGCTGGTTTTGAGGCTGAAACTAAACACAGTAGAGGGCCTGCCCTCCACTCTAGTGTCATACTGAGATGAGTTGTGCCGTGGCCAGGAGAAAAGCCTAGGGAGAACTCACAGCTGCCTTCTTGCAAGGGGAGGGGAAAGTGTTAAAAAAAAAACTGGTGAAGTTAAAGGGTGGTTCTGGGGGTGTAACTTTCACAGAGGTGGAGGGGAAGTCTGGGTGTGTCAGGGGGTGGGGCTGAGCCCTCATGGGGAAAGTGAGCCACTTCTCTTCTCTCTGGCTCTCTTATAATTCTTTCTCGTGCTAATGGATGAATGGAGCCCCATCAATGTTAGAGGAACAGCTTCTTTCCAGTTCTTAAGTGGGTGAGCCTTTGTGTCTCTGGGTGGGAGGGGGGCCATTTAAGGCCTTCTTCAGCCTACTTTCTGGTCCTTTTTGGGATGAGTTAATTGGGCATGGGTAGCTGTTGGCCCTCCGGACCCAGAACTCTTTTCTAGCTAAGCCCTTTATGGAGCAGTGAGGTTGACAATTGGACAGGCCTCTTCATGAACTCCCTGCCTGCCTGCCTGCCTGCCTCAAGGGCAATGCTGGTTCCTGACATCCTGTCCCACGGTGGTGGAGCAGGGACAGGGGGTTATGTAGTTTTTGTCTCAGAAGTGTTGAGTATCCTTCTGAACATCAAAGCCATGGACTGATAAAACACCTACCCCATCATAGAAGGAAATGGCATTCATGTGATCCTTGGAAAGGACGATACTTCCGTGATGACGGTGAGAAAACAGAAGACCACTAGAGAAGAAGTGCACTTTCCCTGGAAGGAAAAGAGAGCTGGTCAGAGCTGGAGGGCTGGACCCTGGCGGCCAGATCCCAGTGTCCTTGCAGGTGCCAGGGCACACCACACTGGTAACTAGAGACTAGTACCTGTAATGCTTAAGTTACATGGTTTTTATGCTGAGTCCTGTGCTCTGGGGAAGCCAATGTACATTCCTGAAGCTTCAGAGAGAAATGAGGTATCACAGTCTTTGCATAAGAATTAGAAAAAAACAAGTGAATAAGTTATCAGCTGCTAGGAGAGAGGCAAAATTCACATTCACTTGTGGGTGTCTTCCAGGGAAACACACTGAAAAAGACTTTGGTATGTCTGCTCCACCACTGAGTTTATAGACTCTTCTTTCTCCTATTTTGGCAGAAGCTGGCTTGGCTCTAAAGAGACTAGCACATCCCTCACTTAAAGCCCAGCAAGCACTAGGGTCTCAGGTAAAGGACTGATGAAGGGACCTAAGGGTCCCTGTGCCCAGCAAAGGAACATCTGAGTTAGATAACGGGATTCTACAGACACTAGAGGCCTGCTGCTCTACATTCACAAGAACAAGATGGGTGGGATGTGGACATGGATGTGGCTTCCTCAGTTCAAGGATTCAGGTCCAAGGAGAGCTGCTGTTTCCTGGGCGGCCAAGGTCATACAGAATAGCTCATTATGGGCCCTAGGGGGCAGACCAACGAAAGGATAGACACCTGAGGTGAAGGTGTCAAGACTGGGCTTGCTTTGGAGACTTAAATGAAGCACCCAGAGTACCCATAAAACAGCTGGGTAAAGCTGCTCCTTGGAGCTGGTCCAAGCTATATCCTTTCTGTTCTTCTAATAGCCTTTCTTTCTTTGTTTTCACAACTGTACAAGAGAGAAAGTACTTCTTGGAGTTCAAGGCACAAGCTTGGTAATATTGTTATCAATATCTAACTGCTAAGACAGAGGACAGAAGACAAAGAAGATGGACTGATTCCTCGAGATGTAGTGCTAGGAAGTTAGCCCCAAAGCTCTGGAGATTGTGAGGACAAGAAGAGCAAAGGCCAAGGTGAGGAATTTTGGAGACTTCAAGTTGAAGTCTTCCTCAGGAGGTGGGGTTTCAGGAGGCAGAGAGGCCTAGTGTGTATGTGTGCTTGTGTGTACGTGTTAATGGGGCATGGGAAGAAGTGGGGGAGGTGGAGGCAGCTTTTAGGTACAAGAGGAAGGTTTGGAGCCTGAATATAAATGGAAGAACTAGATGACCGGTCAGAGGGAAATAATGCTAACCTTAGCACCTGGGGCAGCAGTAGCCCAGTTCAAGGCATCGAGGGTCGAGCCCTGTAAGCTTCACAGCCTCTAACAAGTAGAGCTCGACCTCTTTTGCACGTAGCCTTGCCCTGTGGCCCTCTTGAGTAGAGGCTACCCATGACCCAGCCTCATCCTGTATCACAGCCAAGGCTCCTCACGGCTGTTCCCAGACCATTCCCTTACATGCTGGCACAATACTTTCATTCCCTCAGAGACACAAGCCCTTTCTTCTCTTTACTGCTCACCTCTCTGCCCTCGTAGTCATGCCACAACTTGTGCTCAGTCTTCTCTTCCACAGCCAAGCTGTCCATCTCTTCTGAGAGATTGGGGGATGGCCCACGCCCCATTCTGGGCTCACTACTCCTCAATCCTAATGCCACAGTAGTAAAACAGCACCCAGGACATCTCAACCTCTGAAGTTTTTCGCCCAGAACCTACTCTCGGACTACAGCATACCATCAGCCTTTTAGCTATCTCACTCCCTGATCTCATCCTCTAACATCACTGAGCCTTTGAAGCCCCAGTCCCCTACTTTTCCCTCATTGCTCAGAAATTGCTGACTTTCCTCTCACCCACATGCAGGGTAGATCTTCCGGTACAGGACACGCTTTAATCTCTGATTTGTCAGGGAAAGGAATGGGAACAGATTCTGCTCAGTGTTTACTAACAACACTAATTGCAACAAGTGTCATGTACCTTATAGTTTTCTGCCTTCCCAACAATTTGAAGAGGTAATCTTCTTCTTACCAGGCTGACAGGGGGACACAGCTTAGAGAGATTTCTCCCAAAGTCACAGAACCACTTGCAGTGGAGCCAGGTACAGAGCAGAGGTCTGTAGGGGGCCAAGGTGTTGTGGCATCGGGGCCCCTTCAGTGCTCACCCGGCTTCTTCCCCTTTGCCCTCTCCAAATGGCTAATCTGACGACTGCCTTCTCTGCTTCTTAGCCTCAAGAGGCCCACAGTGCAGTCTGCAGTCCCTCCTCTGCTGTCTTAGCTCCTCCATCAGCTCCCCCAGGGCCCAGCCAAGATTTTCAGCACTCTCCTCACACTATGACCTCATCAATTCCAGCCACAGGATAACTCTATCTACTGCTTATAGAAAAAAAAGGGGTCAAAAGATACTAGGAGGTAAGAACTGCTCTCCTACTACTGCTTACTATCTGTACCCTTCCAGGTCCTTGGCTCATCCTCCACCTCTGTAGCTCTAACATGAAGCTTCTCAGAAGCAAGTGCAGTATCACTCAAAGGCCTCCTGGACAACATCCTTCCAAAGCTTCCAGAAAAGAGCACAGATGAGAGAGGTAAGCTCAATCATTTCCTCTCCCTATATACTCTGAAGCCTTGAGACAAAATGGAAAAGAGGAAGACAGAAATTCACAATGCAGTGCTGGAAAAGCACTCATTATGGGGCCTGGCCCAGGGCAGGAACTCAGTAAATGGAAGCTGATTTTAGTTCTGGTGCAGAAAGGCTATCTTGGGTCGCAGCTACCCCTCAGCCTGGCTCTGGAAGCAGTAACTTTCCTTATCCTCAGAGCACATATGAAATAACTGAAGTGACTCACTGGGTGGTCCAGTGCCTCTTACCTGGTCTCTTAGATCCTAATCTACTTGAAGTGATGACACTTCCAGTATCTGCTCTGGATTCATGACTGTCAGACTTCGGTCTGAAGGGATATGCCTTTGCACGGGTTTCTTAGTGACCACAGTAACCAACTCCTGAAGAGATCTCTTTGGCTCTTTTTTTTTTTTTTTTAAGATTTATTTATTTATTTGAGAGAGAGAGAGTGAGAAAGAGCACAGCAGAGAGGGGCAGAGAGAGAGAGGGAGAAGCCAACTCCCCACTGAGCAGAAAGCCCGACATGGGGCTCAATCCCAGGACTCCAGGATCATGACCTGAGCTGAAGGCAGACCCTTAACCAACTGAGCCACCCTCCTTGGCCCCTTGTCTTATCCCTGGTGCCCTTACTGAAAGGCCACTGTCATTCCTTCTCCGTTCCGTGAGTCTAAAAACCCAAGGTAAGAGGAAGTTCCGCCTCACTACCCAAGAAGCAACAGGAGACCAAGGCATGGTTCTATCTTTGATTGACCTCTGCATTGCCAGGAGTCCAAAAGAAGGGCAAACCAAGACACCAAGTGTCAATGAAGAATTTGGCTTTACCTCCTTCAGACACCTCCAATGGTCCACCCTGTGTGAAGAGGGAACATTTATCTTTGCTGGGGAAATATGACGCAATGGCTGGATGATTTTCATTCTATGTGACAGTGTGCATACGGCTTAAAGAAAAAGAATAACAACACAATCTTGATGCCTGTACACTCACCACACTCAGCCTAAGAAATCAAGCATTACTAGTAACTTTGAAGCCTCCCAAATGTCCTTCCTCAATGGCCCTCTCTCTTCTACCCAGAGGAAACCAACATCCCGAATTCTGTATAGTTTTATCATACTTCAATGTATCTATAAACCATATATTATTTGGTCTCGTCTGTTTTGTTTTCATATAAATAGAATCTTAATACATGTGTCCTTCTGTGACTTAATACTCTTGACATCTGTTCCTGAGTCATCCACGTTGGAGGTAATATGCAGCTGCACAATTCATTCACATTCAGTGCTGCAGAAGACTTTCTCTTCTCAAGAGTCCTTGACTAGCTTCATGTGGACACAAGGGAATACACAAGAGGGTTTAGAATGAAGTCAGCAGATTGCAGATGACTGCTGCCTGGGCCTTCCCATCATAAGAAGGCAGGACTCAGCTTGGTGACCAGATGTGTCCACTACAGTGCCCCTGTTTCTCACTGTTGAACAATCTCTGCCCAGTGGAAAAAAACACTCTGCAATCTGTAAATCACTACAGGGACAATGAAGGAGCTGCCTGAGTGCCAACCATTCATGGAGGCCTGTAGGAAATAGTAAATATACAGTCAACTGATATTCAACAAAAGTGCACAAACAGATCAAAGAAAAAGGAGTCTTTTCAATAAATGGACCAGGAAAAACTGGATATTCCTACGTAAAACAATGAACATCAACCCATACCTTGAATGAGACTTTCTGCCCATTCCCACCAGCCACAGTAGAAAACCTCGTACTTCACAGGGATGTCAGGTAGAATATTCAGAAGGATTCTGCCTCAGCAGTGGGGTGAAATTAGCCCTAAATTAAATGCTGTATTTCTGTCTCCTGGTTAATAAAGCTTAAAAGCAAGGCCAGATGATTAGACTAGAAGAAAAATATATTACAACAATTATTATAACTGTATCCCATGTGTTCAAGAAGCCAGAAGACTTAACCATGTTAACTTGAGACATGAAAAATGTAAAAAATAATCTAAATCAAACTTCCATAGATGAAAAATACAATGTCTGAGAAGAAAAATACACTAAATGAGATGAATATTAGACAGTTGTGGAAGTTTAAGCTACTCCAGGATACTGCTGCCCCCACATACATTTTGTTTGGCCAAGTAGCTTGGGGGGCGGGGGAGGGTGGTGCTTAAAATGACACTGGCCCCTCACACAAGCCCTATGTAGCAGCCTGCAGAGTCACAAGAAGATGTAAGTTCCTGACATGACTTCCCTAACGGCCCTTGTGATCGGCTCTCCCCTGCCTTCTAGGGCCATCCCCTTAAGTACCCCTTAGAGAAAACTCTTGTGGAGCTTACCAAAACCCTGCTCTTCTGGTTTGAATTGACCAATTTGGCCTTAGCCTGGGAAACCCGAAGCACTCTACCCACAAACCCTAATAAAGGCATGTGCCCCAGGTCCTGCCACTCTCTTCTGTCTGCACTCTGCTTTGATCCTCCTGTGTGTCCTGCAGGCATGAGGCATGCCATTGCCCTGTACTTCCTCCAGGACTTGTGAGAAATAAAATTCTCTATTTCTATTTCTTTTGTGGTCTTTTGTTGAACTTGGCTCACCATTCAGTACCCTGTACTCCACTTCACAAGTGTTAATTTAACAAACTCATAACAACAATGCAGAAGAGGTTAGTAAATTAGAATACATACAAGTAGAAACTATGCAAAATGAAACACGATGAGAAAAAAGACTGAAAATAATTGTACAGAGCAACAGGGGGCTGTGGGGCAATTTCAGACAGAAAAGATATGTAACTGGAGGCCCGGAATAGGAGGGAGGAGGGGAAAAACTAAAAAAAAAAAAAAACTAAAAAAAAAAAAAAAGGCTAAAAATACTCCTAATTTGAGGAAAACTGAATCCATCCTTTGAAGAAGCAAAATGAATTCCAAGCACAAGGAACATGGAAAAAAACATAACAACTCATATATAAAAATAAAATTGCTTAAAATCTGTGATAGAAAGAAAACTGGGTTGCCTGGGTGGCTCAGTTGGTTGAGTGTCCAACTCTTTTTTTTTTTTTAAGATTTTATTTATTTGTCAGAGAGAGTGAGAGCACGAGCAGGGGGAGCGGCAGACAGAGGGAGAAGTAGGCTCCCTGCTGAGCAAGGAGCCTGATGTGGGGCTTGATCCCAGGACCCTGAGATCATGACCTGAGCCGAAGGCAGACGCTTAACCGACTGAGCCACCCAGGTGCCCCTGAGTGTCCAACTCTTGATTTCAGCTCAGGTCATGATCTCAGGGTCATGAGACTATGCCCTGTGTTGGGCTCTGTGCTTAGTGTGGAGTCTGTTTGAGATTCTCTCTCTCCCTCTGCCTTCCCTCCACTCATGCATGCACACATACTCTCTCTCTGAAATAAATAAAAAAAAATTTTAAAGAAAATCTCAAAAGCAGCTGGAGTGAAAAAAAGATAACTTCTACAGAAGGAACAAAGATAAGGATGGCAGTGGACTTCTGCTCAGGAATCGTGCAACTGAGAAGATAGTGGAGCAGAGCAACACCTTTCCAGAAAGTAGGAAACTGCTGGGGTGTCTGACTGGCTCAGTCAGCAACTCTTGATGTTGGTGCTGTGAGGAGCCCCATGATGGGATAGAGCTTACTTGAAAGAAAAAAAAAAAAAGAAAAGAAAAGAAAAGAAAAGGAAGGGGAGGGGAGGGGAGGAGAGGGAAGAGAAAAGAAAGAAATAAATAAAGAAAAAGAAAATAAATAAAGAAAGAGGAAGGAAGGAAGAAAGAATAAAGAAAAGAAAGGAAAGAGAAAGAAAGAAAGAAAGAAAGAAAGAAAGAAAGAAAAAAAAAAGAAAGAAAGAAAGAAAGAAAGAAAGAAAGAAAGAAAGAAAGAAAGAAAGAAAGAAAGAAAGAAAGAAAGAAAGAAAGAAAGGAAGGGAGGGAGGGAAGGAAAGAGAGAGAGAGAGAAAGAAAAGGAAGGACGGAAGGAATGAATGAACTATTGACCTAGAATCTTTACCAAGTGAAAATATCTTTCAAAACCCAAGGGGTGGGACTTCTGAAATGGCTGTGAAGATCCTCTCCCCAGAAAACAGTGATGAAACTGGTCTAATTGTTAAGACAACTATTTAAGGACTCTGGTAATGGACCAAAGTTGTACAATAAAACTGAGAAGCATTTATTTGAGAAATTCTACTGAAGCTTGGTGAGAACTGTGGAAATCTGGTGTTTCAGCCAGGGGCTATTCACTTGACCTCCCCTCTAGTCCCCTCCCCTCTGGAACTAGAGCCTCTTACATAGGAGAGGGGCTGACTTTGAGGCAAAGCACAGAAAATTCTATAGGCAGGGATGTAAAAAAAAAAAACGACAGCAATCATAGTAGCAAACGTTCAGGGAATGCCAACATACTGACTAGCCAGAGATGTCAGAGCTAGCTGGTCCAACTAGCCAGAATGCAACAGGAAAGTCAGGAGACTGAGACGACAGATGTCAATTATTATACAGCAGTAAGGCTGTGATTTAAGGCATCTTCCTGGTGCCATCCATGTGCACCAGGAGACATGTACAAAAATACTCAGGCCTGTCTGCAATAGCAAAAAAAATTATAAACCCCAAATGTCCATCAACAGTCCGAAGAATAAATAGCACATTTCCATACAAAGGAATCCCATGGAGCCATGAAAGTGAATCAACTATATGGCTATCCAAAACAATCTGGATGAATCTTAGGAAAAGAATAGTGAGCAAAAAAAGCAAGTCCCAGAAGAACACACAGTGTGATTATATTTGTGTTACATTCAAAACCAAGACATTGTTTAGGGATATAGGCATATGCGGTAAAATTCTAAAGCGGGCTCCTGAGGATTAGGGACTGGGCAGCCTGCCTGACCAAGGTCAGCAGGGTGGGGAAGAGAAGGGCACATGAAGGACATAAATGAATAGGAACCTGCATAGCAAGAAGTCCTGTGATAGCAGAAGCCACTAACTGGGGAAGAAAAAGGTTCTGGTGCTGGAAACATTTCAAAGTAAAGAAGTACTATTCTTATCTATATGTAGTTCGAAGGGCCAATCCTGGACTGAGAATCAGAAGACCTGGACTAACCTTCAGACCTACTGTGAACTTGCATTATAACCTTAGGCAAGTTTTCACCTATGGGGCTCGGGATATGAAGCTCAATTAAGATAATGCATGCTGAAGAGCTTTTTAGATGCCTTTAGGGAGTGGGAACGGATGAGTTTCAAGCTCATCATAGTCTCAAGTAGAGACAGATTTACCAAGACACTAATGACGCTTAAACTTCAGAACCCCTCACCTGCCCAAGCCCCCTTCCAAAGCCCTCAGAAGACTCCTAACCGTTTTATGTTATTTTTCCTTGAAAGAACCTTAAGTGGTATAAACTTCAAGCCCCACTTGATCTAAGCTCCAAAGTGGCAGAAAGCTTAACAGACAGCCAGAGGAGATTCCTGTTTAAATTCTCTGTTCCTATTTAATCTTCCTGCCTCAGAAAACCACCTCCTAATTCAAACTGCATTTCCTTCAGAAACTAAGAGTGTGCTCTCAAAAGAGTATGACAAATAGGGCTCCAGAAATCCCCGGCTGTGCCCTTTGTGTGGAGACCTCAGGATACAATGAGTCTTGCTGGATAACTCAATACAGCGTAAGATTACTTTTCTAACAAGGCCCTTTGCTAAAAAGGTGCAAACTAGTTTTGGCTAATATCCTTGCTAAATATTATGATTGGCTCAACTAACTACCTGTGTGTTGCCTCTACCTCCTGCTTCTGAAACACTATGCAACCTTGCCCCAAGGCTAGTAGCACTGTCTCAACTGGCTGCCTTCCACAGGTTCCTGCCTCCAGTCTTCCGGATGTGCCAGAGCTGGAGAAGCATAAATGCAGGCAGGGGCTGTGGCACAGGGACGATACCAGATGCTATTACTTACTACCCGGCATTTTGTGGAGCCCCAAACCTCCTTGTGCTTTGTCTCCTCCATGAAGGGAGGAGCAGAAGCTGAACCAGTGATCTGAGAATAGGGAGAGGAATCTGCGACTGGACAGAGTATTTTGAAGAAGAACAAATTATCCAGGAAGGGGATTTGCTCAGTAGAGGCTGAGAAATTTGTGGAGTAAGTCACAACTCTTCTTCCACAAGATGGCTGTATCAGCCAGGGAAAGAAGAGGACTCCTAAGAAAATGTTATGTTGAGGAAACCAAAAAGGAGCACAGAATGAATCTCCATGAAATCCATGCAAAACCAACAAGGTTTTTGAGAATCTTCGTTCAGCAGAAATATACTGAAAGGGACAGAGAGAGAATATGAAATCAAAGGCGACTATTGAACCCCCAAATGCTATCGGCAAGAAGCAGGCTGATAAAACTCACCTACAAAGTGCTACCTTTGTGAAAAAGGAAGGATGACCGAGGTGTAGCCACAAGTTTAGAGGGAAAACTAAGAGTTTAGAGGGTGAAACCAAGAGCCCAGGTGGCAGAGATAAGAGCCATGGTGGACTATTCCCAGGCCTTGAAACCTAATCCAAACCCTGGAGTTTGCCCAGCTGGATTTCAAAGCTACTTCAGGCTGATGACTCCTTTTTTTTTTTTTTTTTAAGATTTTATTTATTTATTTATTTATTTATTTGACAGAGAGAGACACAGCGAGAGAAGGAACATAAGCAGGGGGAGTGGGAGAGGGAGAAGCAGGCTTCCCGCTGAGCAGGGAGCCCGATGCGGGGCTCGATCCCAGGACCCTGGGATCATGACCTGAGCCAAAGGCAAACGCTTAACGACTGAGCAACCGAGGCACCCCTGATGACTCCTTTTTATTTTCCACCCCCCACCCCGCCCTTTCTGAAGATGAATGTCTATATTATTCTATGTCAGGGCCACCCTGGGTGTTGGGAGAGAGGGGCAGGTGACTTGTCTCATTAGTTTCATGGGGCCACACCTAGAGAAGACTTCTGTTCAGGAGTTGTACTTCACGGATTAAAAGCCAGAGCCTTATCTACATCTGATTTAGATGATCTTGACGATGAGATTTTGGATTTTTGAGCTAGTGAGATCTGGGACTTTGAACTGTTACCATAATGAGATGGGGGTCTTGGGAAGGGGTGATTGTATTTTGCATGTGGGAGGGACACAAATGGGAGGCCAGAGGGTAGACCGTGGTGGGCAGAAATTCAAGATGGCTCCCATGATCTTCATCTTCTGACGTTACTCCTGTGCTCATGTAACGTTATATGGCAAAAGGAACATTATTTGAGTGGGCTTCCTCTAATCACAAGCAGTTCTTTATAAGCAGAGTTTTCTCTGGCTGGTATAGAAAAGGAATTTAGACAGATCCAAAGGGTAAGAGAGATTCAACAACACAAAGGAGGTTTCACTGCTGAGATGGGGGAGGGCTGTCACAGGGCAGGGACCTCTGGGAGAAGGAGCTAAGCATGGTCCTGGCTGACAGCTAGGAATAAGATGGGGACCTCAGTCCTACAATCCGAAGGAACTGAATTCTGCTGATAATCTAAATGAGCTTGGGAGTGAATTCTTCCCCAGAGTCTCCAGATAAGAGCCTAGTCTGACTGACGCCTTAACTTCAGAGAACCTACCATGAGTCCAGCCAAGTCTACCTAGACTTCTGACCTACAGAACCGTGAAATAGTAAATGTGTGTTTTAAGCTACTAAATTTGTGGTAATTTGTTTTACAGCAACAGAAAATGAATCCAGACTTGTTTAGGTCCACAAATTCTATTTATGGATACGCTGCCGCTCCAGCCTATTCTGAGAACAAGGCGACAAGAAGAGGACCAGACTGTGGTTCTGGGGCCATCCCTTCCTAGCACAAGTTTCTTCATCTGCGAAATGGGTGGATAAAAGGAGGAAAGCCATAAGAAAACACTTCTACACCAACAAGTCTTTTCAAATATCAGATGCATTACTAATCACAACACCCATGCCAATACCTGCAAAGAGGGACCCAGACACAGTCAAGAATAGAAAAGTAATAGCCAGGGGCGCCTGGGTGGCTCAGATGTTTAAGCGTCTGCCTTCGGCTCAGGTCCTGATCCTGGGGTCCTGGGATCGAGCCCCGCATCGGGCTCCTGGCTCAGCAGGGAGCCTGCTTCTCCCTCTCCCTCTGTCTTGCTCCCTGCTCATGCTCTCTCTCTCTGTATCTCTGTGTCTCAAATGAATAAATAAAATCTTAAAAAAAAAGAAAAAGAAAAAGAAAAGTAATAGCTGGCTCACCTTCCTCAGGCCAAGAATGTGGATTGCTGGAATAAAGATATGCTCCTTCTCCTCCTGTTAGAAAAGTACCCAGGAAACAGGCATCCCCCTTTAAAAACAATCACAAAGAGCAGACAATTTATAGCATAAATTTTCACAGAATCAAAAGTCCTGCCCATTTGTCTGTCTACAAAAGCTCCTTAGTTAGCCTCACACAGACCCAACTTCTTTCATGCCTTTGGCATTGCCTAGCTCTTTGTCATGTTACAGGCATTTTTAACTTGTAAGGTCCTCTCCGAGTCCAGGCACCAAAGCCTGCTATGCTTGTTCATCTTGCAGTGGATTTCTAGCAACTGGAGGCAGCTCTCCTTGGCCTAAAGCCTTGACCTCTCAGTTCTATACGTCTAGGCCAATCTGAGATCTGCTTTTAATAGTACTGGGAGATTAAAAAAACACATCAAAAGGCCAAAGTGGCAGAACAAATCCCTCTGTGTACCCCATTAAATGGTTATTTCTAAAGCTCTGCTGGGAGGGGAAGAATGCAAACAGGAATTGAGACAAAGAGAAACATATTCTTCAGATTAGCCCTAAAATGAAATATTCTAGTTATCTTCATAAACTGTTTACGTTTCATTTTGATACAATGTTAACACTGAGGATAAGAAGGCTGCTTACCTTCACTGCTTGCTGGGTTTTCTCAGACAATTTTACTTCATTATCTTCTACCTGTGTCCAAAAGGAATACAAGTGTTCAGTTTCCTACTTCAAGGGCAAAACTCTCCTAGGTCTCGCCCATGTTCAACATTTCCAGGAGACTGGGCAGTCCCTCCACCAAATCCTGTGTTCTGAGGCCCTGATGGCTGGCAGAGCCGGGCTGGCTACTGGTCATCAAGGCTCAGAGCCCAAGGCCCTGGTGGGCTCTCTCTCTCCCTGGGACCTGAGATCCAGCTAAATGAGCCTATAAGATGTGGAAATCATGTATTAGTCTCCACTTACATTTCACTTCAGAGAAAAGCAACTATTTGTAAGGATAAAGGGAAGAGAACATATTAATGTGTTCTCATTTATATGTATTCATGTTAGAGGATGATTCTTGTTCTTCTCTATTCACATCAGAAATATAGAAACAGGGGCGCCTGGGTGGCTCAGTTGTTAAGCGTCTGCCTTACATCTCCCGGGGTCCTGGGATTGAGCCCTACATCGGGCTCCCTGCTCTGCAGGAAGCCTGCTTCTCCCTCTCCCACTCCCCCTGCTCGTGTTCCCTCTCTCGCTATGTCTCTCTCTGTCAAATAAATAAATAAAATCTTAAAAAAAATTATAGAAACAGAATATAAAGATTTTAAAATAGGTACTTAGACCATTATTAGACTCATTGCTATCATACTTTGTGTCCCAAGGCATGAGAGTTTTAGACCAACTCCCACAGATGAAGATGGAACCCTTCTACGTGTAGAAAGACTCTGCTGTAAAAACTCAGCAGCAACCATTCTGACCAGAGAAGGGAGCCACGTGATCTACTCCTTTGGACAGGTTGGTCAATTTCTAAGCCTTAGTGTCCTCATCTGTAAAATGAAGGTTTAATTTCTTCCTTTCATAATTTAACAGGGACCCAAATCACTTAGTTCATTTCTTTTGGCACTTTCCCAAGTTTAGGAGAGAGTTAAAGAAACTAGATTCATTTGTATAAAGAAAAAGAGCTGAGATAAAAACTTCCATTCCTGAACAGTAGCTAGTTTAGGTCCTGACATCCCACCAGGGACCCAATGAGGCTCTTCCTCAAATGATCTTCCCGGTTTCTTCACATTTACGTCCACTTACACCGGATGAATGACACTAACCAGCCAGGAGCAGAATCTGGGTATGGCGGCTGTCAGGACTATGAAGCTGGTTTCTGTGGTAACAGTGCCATCTGCAGGAAGACCACAGACATGCCAGTTACTGCCCACTACCCGAGCCCACCTTGTAGGCCCCCAAACTAACACCCCTCCCTTTCTCAGGAGAGATGGCTCCTCTTAGTAGTATACAAAATCTTGTGCCCTCAGAAATTGAAAACTTCCTCATCTGGGAACAGGGAGACTAGTGAGGGGAGGGAGGAAGGTTTCCCCATGTGATTAACTCTATTAATATTTTTTACAACAACTAGAAACACACATTTAAATGGAGAGTCCTGGGAATTAGTCCTTTTTATCTATATTTTTAATTTTTATCAAGGTAGTACAAGGGTGAAAAAAAGGATCTAATTATTTCAAATTGCTTCTTCCTGACTACCAGTGAGGCTGTACATATTCTCATATACATATGTGTGTGTGTGTGAAGATGTTATAATTAATAACATGTTATATATAATTATAATATACAATGTAGAATTATTATATATTGATTTATGTATACATAAGAACTATGAAACTATAACTTATTTTGCCAAAACAAACAAAAACTCAAGTTTTGCTTTCTAAAGACCTTATAAACACTTACCCTTTTCTTTAACCAAGATCTGAGACGTCAAAAAGGATTCTGAGAAGACCACAGACCCTAAGCACCCCCTTCCTCCCAGTAAGTCAGGAATGTCATATACAGTCATACAAGCCTGTATCAAATGAGAAAACAGAGTTAGGCCAGTTGTCAGTCTTAAACTTTTAGGGAGAGACCCTTAAGAAACAGACCACAAAATACTGCTCTAAGGCACATTTTAAAAGAATACTCCAGAGTTTCTAAGGAAAACTCAAGTTATTCTGAACTACATCTCAGGACCAGGGAGAGGACTTCAGCATCACGCACGCTTCCCTGCAACTGCTTCTGCATCAGAGATAAACTTGGGCCACAGGAGTATTTTTATGTTTCTATAAATTCCCTCAAATTGCTTATCTTTCCTAAGATAAAAGCCTTCCTTCTTAATTGTGATGAGGCCCTGGCCTCTCAGAGTTGGAGGTGTTTCTTCCAGGCTTTTGTACACTCATACACTCTTTGCATCCTGGCACATCCACATGCTCACCAACTCCTTCTCTGGTTTGGGCTCAAGTTCTGAACAAGTCTGGGAAGGTGGTAATTCATTCACTACACATCTTCATGGATATTTCTGGATACATGTCAATACCTACAAATGCTTCTTTCAGTACCAAGAAAATTAAAAGAAAACTATTTAAGCTTTTATGGCAAGACAAATAAAAAGAGAGGCTTCAGTAGGCTGGAAAAAAAAACTGGAGCAACACAGAAAGAGCTCCCGAATGGCTGATAAACAAGCCCTAATTTATGTTAAAACTAATGAAAACAGAACAATTTTGGGGGAAAATCTAGCTGAAGAAACGCAGAAAATGGTATAAGCCAGAGCCAGGGTCTGGAATGACTGAAGATCTGGTGAGGGACATGGGATGAGTAGCACAGTGAGCCTTCTCAGGTCCTGTCTCCTCCTGGCCTGATGTTGCTGAATGGCCAGGTACAGAGTTTCTGAAACAGAGCCCATTTTCATACATTGTTATCCTAGGCTGGGACCCCTGTTCTAGGCTCAGGACAGAGACAAAAGACATAGGGCTCTTGAAGAAATTGCTAGATTCCCAAATAAAAAAGGAAGGCAGAAGAGTTGAGAAAAAAAGACAGTTAAAGCCAAAGCAGTTAATTTCTCATGTTGTCATGAAAAAAGGATGTACAGAAGTGACAGGTAGGCTTTTATATTTTAGCTAACTTTTTGATTAAGCCTGACAACTGTGAGTTTTTTTTTTCTTTTCTAAATCTGCTTCAAAGATTTTTTTTTTTTTTTTAGATTTTATTTATTTATTTGACAGAGAGAGACACAGAGAGAGGGAACATAAGCAGGGGCAGAGGGAGAGGGAGAAGCAGGCTTCCCGCAGAGCAGGGAGCCTGATGAGGGGCTCGATCCCACATGACCTGAGCCGAAGGTAGACGCTTAACGACTGAGCCACCCAGGCGCCCCTGCTTCAAAGAATTTTTAACATGTGAAGACACAAAACCTTCCTGGGTTGCATGGTCTCTCTTAATTGACAATGGGAACCCTGCTTTGGTTTCCAGATCAAACAGGAAGACAATCCAGTGGGTTATACCCAATACTTTACTTTTATACTAGGCTTCTAATATTGAGGAAGAGGAGAGAGAAAATTAAAAGGCAGAACTTCATCTCTACTTGGAAAGGAGGACAGGATTTGGACAGAAAACAACAACCTTCTCTCTCTCCTTTCCTATTTCATTAGTGGCTGCTGAATGCATACTTAACACAATAGTGTGATTCCACTGGACTCCTGATCACCTTCTATTGTGCAAAGGACCTTCCAGAGCACTGCAGAGGAATCTAAATAGAGAAATCAGGGCTTACAGTCTGGCAAGGAGATAAAGTACTATCACCTAATATCAGAAAGCACCTCCTAGGGTCTTGATGATGTCATAATAAAGTCTCTTAGTTCTAAATGAGCATCAACACAAAATGCTGACAGATACAGGGAGCAGACACATTATAAAAAGAGAAATTACTCACAACCTTAAAAAGTTACTCTTGTTGTACTACTCTATAGATGAGATAACACTCTTGCTTTTCCATTGGTGATGGCGGTGGGCATGCATTTGCACTGAGTCATCCACAACTACACACCAAGTTCCTGGTGACCAAAAGCTCACTGGAATTAAGGCTCAGGCAGTAGCCACAGAACAGACTCAAGGTGTAATCTGTGCCCACATATACTGCAACCAGCATCTTGGCTGGGTAGCTACCATCCTTTCATGCATTGCTTGCCAATCTTCTGCACATCAGGATGCACTGGGCTAAATGGAGAACTTGGCTTGTGACCGGGAGCAACTGGTCTAGAAACTTTGCTCCCTCAGGCCATGCCAGCCAGCCCACCTAGGGACCAATATTTCTGCATCTCTAAACCATGCCCCTGTCCCATCAGGGTGCCTCCAGCAAATGGGGTGGAAAGTTCTGCCCTGACTACCCACTTCACTGGAGACTTAGGCCCCCAGTTTTTTAATTTATTTTCACAGACCCCTGTTAAGGGCATCAACTCAGGCCCTGGAACACAGAGAATCCACTGAAAACTCATCAGTCTGTGTTGAGGCAGGCTTGTCCTTAGCTCACATTTCCACATGAGGGCAGAGCGTCTCAGTCACTTGCAGGAAGCCTTCCTAACCTTAGGAAGAAGTGTCTCTCCCAACCCCCAGATAAGACTCTGTTCCCTGGGAAGCTGAGGCACAGGATATGATGTGGGCCTGGTATAGCTGCCTTGGCACCCTCAAAATCATAGGCTCACCACAGCTGCAGCTGACACCCTCCTGAGAAAAGACCAGTTAGTTTCCTCAGGGACAGATTGCCCAAGACTCCCACCTACTCCGGTCTCAGCCCTTGCAGATGTCCCTCCATAGGCCACCCCCTGCTAGCTGACTTGTAACAACAGCTCTGCTTACTGTTTTCACGAAGTATAAGCTATCTTCACTGTCCAGAGGCACAATCCTGGAAGAGGAAGAGACAGGAGAAACACATATTACATTTACAATGCTCTCTTTTCTCAACTTGGCAGCAACCCACAGACCCAGATTTCTTTCAGGGCTTTTCAAAGCACTGGGTTACATGCATGCAGATTTAGTACATAGGCCACTGGAAGGAATTAGGTCCGCCCTTTACTCCCATGCCTCAGTCTTTCAGTGGGAAGCACTCAGGGTACAGGGTCTCAGCTGAGTATAGCCAGTCCCAGGCCCAATCCTGGCATGATGCCATTCCCAGGTGTAGAATTCTAAGAAGACCAACTACATCAGCATTTACAAGATAGCCTATCTTCTCTTTTTCTTCCTAAAACTTGCCCCAAATGAGCATGCATGACAAACACAACCTACCTTCCCTGATTATTCACAGCATGGATATGAAAAGCCATCTTGGAGCTGCAGACCCAAAACAAAATAAAAAGTCAGTCTGTTCTCGCTAACCATACCGTTGGCCACCCCCCAGACACCTGCTGCTGCACTGCACCTGTGCTGGGCCCTCATGGCACATTTGCCAAGTGCGGGGCCAGCGTATGACTCCAGTCACAGCTCTGCCTCTGTGCAGATTCTCAGGGCTGGCTTGTCTTGGACACAGCAGGAGAGAACCATGTGCCAGAACTGTTGTCCACTGCAGACTGGGAAGACCCTGTACTGGCCCACAGCCCCCTGCCCCACAGCTGGGACATATTGTCCCGATCCTCCTTTTCTTTACTACCCTTGGGTCAAGCTGCCATCCCTGCTCAGAGCCTAGGCAGAGGCCAAGTCTTGTGTTCCTCTCAGGAGATGATTTGCTTATCTGATGTACTGTGAGGGTACTCAGTGAAGTGACCTTGTGGAGAGAAGGGAGGGAGGCTCCAGAAGGGAGAGCTGGCCCTGGGAGATGCTCCTCCCATTGCCTGGTATTCTTTTCTTGTTCCTTCCTCCAGCTAGGGAGGTATGCCCAGGCCTAAAAGGCTTTGGGATGGAAAGGTGGCCTGCCCTGGAAAGGCTGAGTGGCCTACACAAAGCTCTGGAAGAAAGGAGGAAGAAAGGAGGAAAGGGACATGCCCGCCATGTCCATGGTGACACAGAAGACCCCCATGTGACAGCAGCTAACATTTACATGCTTAGTCACTCTGCATGGTGGGAAGACAAGAAAACAGATGTACAGAGAGCTCCTTGTCTTGCCCAAAGTCACACAGCTGGAAAGCAAAGGAGCTTTCTCAAACTCAGGTCTGCCAGGAACAGATAGTCCAGGCCACAGGAAGGCCTTAAGGAATCAAATTTCTTCTATCCCTCTCCTCTCATGGCCAGAGCTACAAGATCCACAAGACCCAGAGGAAAGAGGCCTGAAGCCTTGCACCAAAAAGATCTGGCTCTTTCCTCTGCTCCTGGAGCTGCAGCAATAGAATTCTTGTTAGATCAACTGACTGACTTACCTTTGTCAATGTTCTTTCTTACTACCCAGGGCTGTAGATGTAAGAGAACATGGGGCAAGGAGCTGAGGCACCACAGGGCACATCCCGTAGTGTTCTAAAAAAAATTCCTCAAAAAAGTGCACTAGTGGTCCTCATACAGGACAGGTGAAGGGTTAGGTGGACTGGGTTCATGAAAGTTTAGCTATGGACACAGACTACGGAGAAAGCCCCTGGGATGTGCCCAATGTAGTATGATGGTTGGACTGCCAGCAAGTCCGATTCCCAGAGCGTCTAGCCCCTGAGATAAGGCCAGGCTGAGGGTGTCTATTACCTGAGAGGCATCGGAGGCCCAGGGCCAGGCTCTCCTAAGCAGGGACTGTCTCTGTGTGGCCAGGGACCCTGACCCTAACAAACTTCACCCCTCCTGTCCCCGCTTCACCTTTCTAACATCCAAACCTGGGTCCTTCAGGTCTCTGATGTTTCTACCATTGATCTGTCTCCCATTCTGGCATCAGGAAATGTGTCTGACTCTTTCTCTTACAGTTCCTCCATCTTTGGCTACTTGTCCTCTCAAAGCCCTGATCATGAATGTTTCTCTTTCAGACATTCCCTTATTTTATTGGAAAATTTCTCAGAGGAAAGATGGAATATCAAATACAAGACAGAAAAGGGTCTTTATAAAAAAAATAATAATAATTCCTTATAGAAAATAGCAGCCGTTGCTTACCGTAGGGCTGCCTTAAACTGCATCAACTCAAAGGAATCTAACCCAGATCCCAGGGTCTGCTCAGCTACCTCCTTTGCCTGTAAAAGCAATGACAAAACAGAGACAATTAGCTTTCACAGCAGGAAAGAGTACATATCACTGATAGGAAGCACTCTTCTAACATTTGGCCAGGAGAACACTGTGCCCCTCCCCCCTACACAACTGCTTTGTATACATCAATAGATCAAAGTGAAAACATTGTGTTAAGGGAAACAGGTGCCTGCTTTCTTTGGGCTGGGTTCACAGGAAACACTTCATTCAGGCAGGTGGGCATTGGAACCTGATCTGCCGGGAACTGTAACCAGCCGGGATGATGCCATTGTGAGGTCTGGAAAAGGGTTTCCTCCCCTCTCCCTTGGCCCTGGGGGAGGGACTACTGCCCTTGGAGTTTCTGTCAGATGCTAAAAATATTAGAATACCTACATTTACAAAAGATCAGTTAAAAAAGAAAAGTGTGGGAACTGATATCGTATAAGCCTTCAGCTAAAGGGCTGAGAAATCCCAAGTTGTACCTGGGATTCAAGTTCAGTGAGGAGGGGAGATGGCCGGGAGCTGGTGACTACGGCTACAGTCTCTCTGGTATCTACATCATACACAACCTTTCCAATGTCAAATGGCTTCTTTCAGGAAAGGTCCTATTGGCATTGGGAGGCATCAAGCTGACTCTTCTCCTCTCCTTACTGGGTCAGATATAGGAATCCAACTCAGCAGGGCAGGTTAACCGCAAAACAGCAAGGAAGAGAACGGTCAGAGAACGAGAACACATGTGCTTGTCTAGGACAGGCAAGTCAGTTTTTCTCATTTTTAGTTGTTTTTTTTTAAACATTATAGGAAATCATACTATGTAGCTCAAGACAAACTTACCTAACTTTATTAAATTCACATAGAAAAATCTATATTTTTCTTTATTTTTTAACTTTAAAAAAGCTAGTAAAATAAATAAATAAATAAAAACTAAAAAAAAAAAGCTAGTAAGTAAAACAGTATGCTACAGAATGATTTTTAACACAACCGGACATCTACAAAGAAGTGCTGATTAGCGGTCATTCCTAGGACAAGGGCAGTTCAGTCACAGGCAGCAGAAGCTCAGCACTCTCCAGGCACATCTTTGTCTGGTGTCAGCTCCACTGAGGCCCAAGCTCGCACAAAACTGACTACTACCAGGTGTCCAAAGCCAAAACAGATGGATAGGACGGTTTACGCTGAAATTACTACTAAGGAAAGAGAAACGTGGTGTTTAAATTACCTTTGTTAGACTGGAAGTTTTAGCATAACATGCAATGCCAGCCAAAACAGCCTGTATAACAGCAGCGTACACCTGGGACAAGAGCCTACTTTAGAACAAAAGATAGGGGTTAACTATAGCATCACAAGATTTCAACAAAAGCTGCACGCACATAAATGACATTCCCTAAGGAACTGATTTTTAAAAAAGAATGAGAAAAGTGCAAAAATGGAACTCACTGATTTCTAAACCTTTTATAAAGATTTATTTATTATTTCAAAGAGAGAGAAAGTGTGTGCATTCATGGGAGAGTGTGGGGAGGGGCAAACGGAGAGAGACAGAGAGAATCTCAAGCAGACTCCCTGCTGGGCATGGAGCCTGACTCAGGGCTTGATCCCAGGACCCTGAGATCATCACCTGAGCCGAAACCAAGAGATGGATGCTTAACCAACTGAGCCATCCAGGCACTGCTGATTTCTAAACCTTTTAAAAGCCATGTGCCCCACGTGATTTATACTTTGCTCCTTCTTTTTTTAAGTTTTGTAGAGCTTTTTTAAAAAATATATTTATTCGTTTTAGAGAGAGAGAGAGAGAAAATGAGTAGGGGGAGGGGCAGAAGGAGAGGGAGAGAGAGAATCTCTGCGTTGAGCGCAGAGCCTGATGTGGGACTTGATCTAATGACCCTGAGATCATGACCTGAGCTGAAACCAAGAGTGAGACTCTTAACAAACTGTGCCACCCAGGTGTCCCTATACTTTGCTCTTATAAAACCATCATAAGAAAAGCCAGCTCTGCTCAGAAGACCAACCCTCCCTGTTTGTGATCCAACAGAAGAGAACTCTGCAGGCTACCTAGCCCCTCTATGTCAGGAGCCTGAATCCCTTCAGTGTCTTGGTACAGACTTTCTGCTTTTTCGGGACCAACCACACCACACCTTCATGTCGTCTCCTCCCAGGCTTACTAAGGGCAGGCTGCTACTGGAACCTCAGGGTGGGAGACCTCAGGAGCAAAAGAGATTACCTCAGAGGAGAAGAGAGCTCCACTTAAATTTAAATTACCAGCTGCACACCACTTTCCAAGCAGCTTACCTGAACTAGAGAATACAGTGTGTTTCTGAGGGCAAATATTCCCTTCCTAAAGCTCCCTGCTCCTTGCTCGCCAATCCTGCCCTTTCTCTTAGACTTCTCACTTCCCAAAGTGATTATAAGAAGGTTTCTTCCTTCGCCAGACTGGGACTGTTATGAAGGTCCCTAGAAAATCCAAAATCCAAGACTGGTTCCCCTTAAGCAGAAATTTTCAATCTCAGCATTTTGGGCCAGAAAATTCTTTGTCATGGAGTCTGTCCTGTGCACTACAGGATGTTCAGCAACACCCCTGGCCTCTAACCATTAGATGCCAATAGTACCCCCAGCTGGGATAACAAAAATGTCTCCAGACATTGTCAAAGGTCCCTGGGGGTGGGGCTGGAGGAAGAACTGTCCTTGGTTGAGAATCACTACTTTAGGGGAGAGAGATCTGGGATCTTATCAGGAAAATTATAGAGAGAAGGGGTTCATCCACAAGGCCCTGAAAGGCAGGGAAGGTGCCTAGCAAGAAACTAATAAAGACTGGCCTAAGAATATGTCTATTTTTATGCCTCAGAATCTTGTAACAAGTAAAGGAAGGTGACTGGAGTTGGAAAGCAGGAAGGAATCCAGAAATGATCTGGGTCTAACTTTCTCATCTTACAGGGGAAGCAAGTAGGGCCTCTAGAGGTGGAATAAACTATCCAAGGCACAGAAAATGAATGGCAGGCTTGACTTCAGGTCTGCTGTCAGCCTGGTGCTTTTCTACTGTGCCAAGTCACACTGCCAATTCCTTTAATTTCCTCCTTGGCTCCCGCAGCACACCTCTACATTTTAGGTAAGAGATTTGAGTTGGGTAGAAGAAAAAAAGATAGAAAAAGTATACATAACAAAATGACAGCTCCAAGGATCAACATATCCTGAAGATTGTTGGCCAGGCCACAACAGAGGGGTAGGTCTTGGTAGGAAGGGGCCTGGCAGGGACACTGACAATGAGCATGGCCACTTCCGGGTAAGACCAGAATCCTCCACACCTTGACACCAACACCAAACACATATAAAGATGCCCCTCCTCCTTTCCCCACCCAGCTTGACTCAGACATCACTCAGTGCCAACAATGTTTTGGCCTCCTCACTGCTTGGCCTTCTCCTATACAACCCCTCAGACATGAGCTGAGTGCAAAGCTGCCTGGCTATGGACTTGTTAAGTGGCCTGAATGGGAGGCGCAAGACTCATGCCTGGATGGCGCTACTGTTGCCCTCACTAGGACGCCTTCGGGCCCAAGCTCCACCAGCTCTGTGATTCGGCAGGTCTCTGGGTGGAGGCCCAAGCACTGGTCAATACTAGTCCCTGAAGCCGGGCACCAGTGAATGTGGATTAGGAGAAATGCCTAAGGGTCCAGAATGAAGATCCAGGCTGAGCACAGCTGGCACAGAAGTACCAGCAGGGACAGGGGCGCCTTCGGCTCAGGTCATGATCTCGGGGTCATGAGATCGAGCCCCCTTCTGGGCTCCATGCTGGGTGTAGAGCCTGCTTAAGATTCTCTCTCTCCCTCTCCCTCTGCCCCTCCCCACACCACTCACGTGTGTGCACTCTTGCTCTCTCTTAAAAAAAAAAAAGAAGTACCAGCAGGTACAAAGCAGGACTATATACACCCATACTCATATGAGAATGTGGTTGACTTGTTAAAGGGCAGAAAACCCACACACTAAAAAACTGCATACACATTAATTACAGCCATACAAAACCTAAATGTATAATTTTTAAAAACCCAGAAAGATACATAGAACTTGGAATTCTAGCCTCCAGAATTGTAAGAAAATAAATTTCTGCTGTTTAAGTGACCCAGTCTGTGATATTTTGTTACTGTAGCCCAAGCGGACTAACATAAACATTAATGAGTTTATTTCTTATCTCTGGTTCCCTGTTATATGTGGGGGAGCGAAGTCAACACTAGGACCTTTTTAAAGTTGCACAGCCTGAGTTCAGATCCTAGCTCTATTCCCTAAGCCTAAGAATCAAATCCAGAGGAAACACTGCTCAGACCAGAAGGAGTTTCCCACAGATTCTCCCAATGTGTTTCAGGATGTTTTATTTTTGGGAAAGCCCCTGATAAAAAAAATGTATTATGTAGAAGACATAGTAAGAAGAATCACACCATTAAAATGGGTGGGTTTGCAGGCAGGAAGTCTCTTGAGTTCTGGAAAGAAGAGCACATGGCAAAGCTGGCAGGACTCCAAGCTGAGAGACAGGGGCTAGGAAACCATGGCTCTGCTCACCGCTTCACCCAAATGTCCTACCCACTGCTGATCTCAGAGGAGTTAGACGGGACAGCCATGATTTGAGTAACTCAACTTTGAGAAAGAAAATATAAAATAGAAATGAAGACTTACATTTGTTCAGTTTTCTTGGGCAGCTTATTCTCATCACCTGTGAAAGAGGACCATGAATTAAGTGTGACAAGGTCACAGGTCATGCAAACACTTCACAAGGAGGCTAGAATTTCTTAATTCGAAGATGTCAAGAACTACATTTTTTCTTCTTTTGGGTTAAATACAGTACAATCACAACAGCTTTTCCCAGTATCCTCCTAGACCTTCACTCCTGACAGTGATTTTGACAACCCACTCAGCATCACCTCTAAACACCAGAGAAGACATGGGGAATCTTAGGCTCTGGAATGTTTTTGCCTTTATTTTTAATTTTTTAAATTTATGACGTATAATTAAGTAGGCTCAGTTCTGACTCTTTTATCATCTCCTTAATTAGCTGACCCTTAATTATCATGCTTCTTTCAGAGTTTCCCGGCTTATACAGCAACACCCAGGTGAAAACCTGGTTTCTGCGGTACTCTGCTCTGTGGACCAGTGCTGAGATCCTCATTAATTCTAGAGGTTCTTCTCTAGGTCTCTTTGATTATCTGCAACTTCTGATTACCCTAGCAAGAAGGGCACCCCAGTGGGCCTAACCTTTCTGGATGGCCCTGCAGCATGGAGCACTTGCTCCTGGGAATGTTCCCAGTTCACAGGTACCCTTCGACCATGGCCCTGCTTCAACAGAACAGCAGGCGCCTGGCTGACTCATCCAAACTCTCACTGTAGCCCATATCTCCTGCTATCCCCAACTGGGACTTACTCATCTTTGCCTTCTCTCTAACACTGAGCACACGGTCTCACACATGGTTAGACTATATACATGTTGAGCTGATAATTACTCCTCCTGAAATATATTCTTTGAAAAATGTGTTAGGTGCATCAACTCTCCATCTGGAATCAGAGAGGGAGTGGGAGGCCTTTACAAAGTGGGTATCATGAGCTTCTGAGGAAAGCAGTAAATTATGAGTCCATTTCTAGTTCATGGGAGAAATTATTCATTAGGGAAGCTGATGAGATGACAACAGACAGGGACTTACCCAAGTAAGGAACGTGAGTAGCCCCAAAAAAGTATGTTCTTGAACAAGCAAGGGGTCCCTTTGGTGAGACGCACTGTACTACCTAGATGTCAGAAAAAAAAGTAAAAAAGGAGCAGGGATTTAGGTGTGTACTGCTGAAAAACGAAAATTATATAGTTAATGGAAATCAATTTTATCTCACCAACAGCTATTTATTATTTTTTAAAGGCACAGGGAAAAAGATCACCTTTAATTGTTTTTCCAGAAGTATTTTGTGTTGTCTGTGGTTTTTTTTAAAGATTTTATTTATTTATTTGAGAGAGAGAAAGTGAGAGAGAGAGAGAGAGAGAGCACAGTAGGGGGAAAGGCAGGCAGAGGGAGAGGAAGAAGCAGGTTCCTAGCAGAGCCACCCAGGTGCCCCTTACGTTGTGTTTTTAACTTTGGTTATTTTGTGAGGTTGCTCCTGGGTCAGTGCATGATGTTAACGAATTCACAACTTATAAGGGAAAGAGGAAATGTGCTTGGGTTTTGATTGTCATTAATAGTCCAGAACTTTCACAGTGAGGACCTTGCCCGACGTGACAGAGAGATGTGTGGGGGCAGCTATAAATTCAGGAAAGGAGGGTGTGCCCCAGGTCTCCACCTTCATTTGTATTTCATCTCTGTACATAGGCCTTGGAGAAGAGACTTAAAAATTCTTATTCTTCGGGGCGCCTGGTTGGCTCAGTTAGTTAAACAGCTGCCTTCGGCTCAGGTCATGATCTTAGGGTCCTGGGATTGAGCCCCACATCAGGCTCCCTGTTCAGTTGGGGAGTCTGCTTCTCCCTCTCCCTCTGCCTCTCTCCCCGTTTGTGCTCTCTCACTTGTGTGCTCTCTCTTTCAAATAAATAAATAAAGTCTTTAAAAAAGATAAAATAAAAATTCTTCTTCTTCTTCCCTGTTTAGTTACTGCTGGGCAAGAACAGGAGTTCAGATCCCCCAGTCTGTCTCCGCTGATGCCACCATGGCTTGGGAGAGTGACAGACACTATGGGCAGGGGGCAGCCTTGTTATGGCTGAGTGGTGGTGAAAGTCCTGACTCCACTAGACTCCAATTATACTACCCCAAAGAAGAATACCTCGTTACTGCTGGGTAGGGGTGGACGTCCAGGCTCCCCTGTATTTTCCATCGATACTGCAGGGGGAAGGAGGGTTCACTGGGGCCCAGTGGGGATGAAAGTCATGGCTCCCCAGTGGGCCTTCTCTAACATTAATCTTAACAGGGGTCAGGGTAAGGCAACGGCAAAGGCAAGGCAGACCCTAGGCTCTTCACTCAGCCCTTATTGGTAGGGGTGGATGGAGAGGCAGTTTTTTTCTGAGGGGTTTGGCTGGAGTAGAACAGCTGTTGTCTAAAAGTTTTCTGCCTTGCTAGGCTGTCCCCTTCCTAGTCCTTCTGCCAGAGACAGCAGGCTTTTCATATCTCTGCCTATTGGCATTTCTGCATTGTCAGCTCCTCCAGTATCCGGTCTGGGATATACAGGCAAAAAGGAACCCCAGAAAACTCACAGCCATTGTGTCCCTCTGGTCCTAAGCTCGTCAGCCAGCCTGCCTTCTTCTACCTTCCAGAGTCTTCCCATGTTTGTTTTACATATAATGTCCAGGGTTTTTAGTTGTACTCAGTAGAAGGAATTGGAAAAAGTATGTCTACTCCATCTTCCCAGAAGCAGAAATCAGTTTTAACATATATAGTCAACACATATGATTATACAAAGAACCCCATGTCATTTGACATTTCCTGTGTATTCCCAGGGTGCTCTGGGGGTTAAAATGAGGCCTTTACAGGGTAGTAATATCCTGACAGCATATCCATCCATTCAAGTAGCCTTATATTCCTGGCCAGCTTAGAGTCAGAGAAATTTAGTCCATGAGAGATTCAGTCCAGACAGATTTAGGTCTCATGTTCTCTAATCAAAACTAACAAATAGTACCTACCTCCCCAGCTTTCCTGATTGTCAGGAACATTTTGAAAATACTTAAACTTCCACAGACTTTTACAATCACTAGAGTCTCATATTATAGTCTAATGTTTCCTTTAAAAGAATGTTTACCACCAAATGCAAAAGTCTTCTCCCTGGCACCCTCAATAAAAGAACAGTGATCCTCAAAGTTTATGTCCTGAAATGTAACAGTGAAGACGTATCAAACCTAGTAGGCTTGGAATGAGTCTATTTGCAAGCTAATTTAAAATTCTTATTCTACTGACCATATTACTTATTACAAATTGAAGAGTTTGGTTTGAGAAAATATTTTTTAAGCTTTTTCCTTTAAATATTTAAAAATTAACTATGATATTTTCAAATTACACCTAGTACTTATATAAAAATAGTCCGTTTGCAATCACTTCTTTCACTCCAAAACAACTTCAAGTTCAAGATTAAATCAATGCACAAACTAGAAAGGTTCCCCTTATCCTCCCCTCCTCCCTATTTAATAAAACCAATTAAGCACCAGGTATCAAGCCACTCACCATGTGTTTGGCAAAGCTCCCATTGGGACCAGTGCTGCGTACCAGATGCCCTTCAGAAGGGAAGTTAAAGTTGCCAGCGTTCAGATTTTCTCGTGTGGAGTGATTACCAAAGAGAACGAATGGCTGCCTATTAGGGCTGGAGTGGCAAACCAAAAATGTGATTAGAAAAGAGAGTCCTATCTAGGGCAACTTCCCAGTGAGTGGGCTCCTTGGGGTTTTCAGAGAGGGTTTTCAGTCCTGCTTAGGGTTTTCAGTCCTGCAGTCTGAGCAAAGTGGTTATCCAGTCCCCCTAATACTCCTTGCTTGCTGCGAAGTTATGCCAGATGTCTCTGACTCCTCCTACTGACCCACAGGGGTCATTTAGGGACATAACTAAATTCAAGCCAGGTTTATATTTTCAGCTTGTTCTACTTCTTAAGGAGAAACTTCCGTAGGTCTGCCGTCCATGATACAGAGATGGAGCAAGTTTCCAGTTTCATACAACAGCATTTTAATAGAAATAGAAATTTTAAAGGATGACGGTTGTGATACTCAAACTACAGGCAGACAATAGAGGCATTAACCATTCTGGACTAGCTTTTAGGATGGGAGGAGGACAACAGGGTTGCAAATATCTCACTACCACACTCACCTGCCCTGCATGCATCTCTTTCTTTTGTCTCCTCTCTTGGTTAGACTTGTCTGTTTATTTTAGTTTTTTGCTGTCACTTTCTGCTCACTTCTCAGCCCACTTCAGTTGACCCCTCAGTCATTTCACTCTAATTACTCTTGCAAAAGTCACCAAGTGACTTTCACATAGCAAATAACAAATCCAATAGATAGGCTTCAACCTGCCCTTCCTTGGTTTTTCAGAAGCACCTGACACCCTGTCCCTGCAAGAGCTGTTGCATCTCAGTTTCCCCTGTCAGCCATTCTCTTCTTCCATCTGCCTCTGAATATTCCTAGGGTTTTACTTTCAGCTGTCTGCCTTTCCTCTCCTCTTTCATGATCTACCCCGTTCCCCTTCCAGTTCTTGCAGTAAATAAACGACATCATCATCCATCCAGGGACTGAGCCAGACCTGAGACGCCTCCTTAGGCCTCCTTGACTTCTCCTGCCCCTTACCTTTTAAATCCAATCAACCACCCAAGTATCACTTCTATTTGTCTATTTCCTTCAATCCACATGGTCGCAAGCCTCATCCATGTTGCCATCATTGCTTTCCCAGACAACTGCAATGCTTCCTCACTGTGACCCTGCTTCCACTCCTGCTCTCCTAGAATCTATTCTCCACGGTTCAGAGAGGACAACCTTTCATACATGGAAAGCCTTTAATGCCTTTATGTTATTTTCAGAAGGACTGAATTCTTTCACATGGCCAAAGACTTGCATGGTCTGGCTGGCCAACTTCTTTGGCTCCATGGAAGGCCACCCTCCCCCAACTTTTATATTCCACCAAACCCATCTTCTTTTATGTTCCTTATGCTCTCATCTCAGGATGCTTTTCTCCCTTAATCATCTTTTTTTTTTTTTAAGAATTTATTTTTAAGTAATCTCTACATCCAGTATGGGTTTGAACCCAAAACCCTAAGATCAAGAATTGCACCTTTCACTGACTGAGCCAACCAGGCGCTCATCTTATTATCTTTACTCATCATTCAGATCTCCCCTCAGAAAAGACCAGGCTCTCCAGCTATGGTCTTCACAATGCCTTGTTCTTTTCTCCTTCATGGCACCAGAGTTTGTAACTCTGTTATTTTGTGAGGTTGCTTGATTAATGTCTTATTTCTCTACCACACTATACACTCCACAAGGGCAGAGACCATGACTGTTGTTTATTTATTTATTTAAAGTAATCTCTATGCCCAACATGGGGCTCAAACTATGACCCTGAGATCAAGAGTCAAATACTCTACTGACTGAGCCAGCTGGGCACCCCCGTGACTGGTTTTTTGATCATGTATCTCTTGCTTAGTATGTCCTATGTTCTCAACAAATAGTACCTAAAGGATATTTTTAAAAGATAGCTTCTGCTATGGACTGAATGTTTGTGTCCCCACAGAATTCATGTTAAAATCCTAACCCCCAAAGTGATGGTATTGGAGGCAGGGCCTTTGGGAGGTGATTAAGTCATTAGGGCAGATCCCACATGAATGAGATTATAAAAAAGGCTCTTATAAAAGAGGCTCCTGAGAGATCCCTTGCCCTTTCTGCTAGGTAAGGTTATAGTGAAATGACTGCTATCCAAGAGGAAGTGGACCCTCATCAGACATTGGATGGGATAGTGCCATGATCTTGGACTTCCTAGCCTCCAGAACTTTGGGAAATAAATGTTTTTTGTTTATAAGCCACCCAGTTTATGGTATTTTTGTCACAGGAGCTAAAACAGATTAAGACAGTTCCCTTTACCCCTACCCTTTCCTTAAATTGCCCTTAGTGTGTGTCATGTGGAAAATTCTTTACATTTCTTGTATTATTCTTAAAAATACCTCCTTAAGCTTCAGGCAAATAGGGGCTCTTAAAAGTAAACATGACTCTGATTTTTCTTCTGAAGCTTAATTCAAGGTAAATGACCGTAAGTGCCAGCCCTGGCAATTTGTCTCACTTCAAACTCAATTGGAATTAGGGAAGAAAAGGGAGGAAAGAACTACTCTTATCCATCCATCAGGGGAACCATCCCCAGCGGGGGCCCTCCTGATTACCATGACAAGAGAGGTGCTAAAGGAAACACCTCAAGAAAACAAATGCAGCAACCCTGATGCTCCCTGTCTTCCTGGGGCTGGACTTTTAATGCCTGAGCCCTTTGACTCCCCACAAGATGCTGTTGACCCCTGCCTAGCCCTTGGACATTCTGCTTCCTAGTTTTCCTGGGGGTAGGGATGTACTATAAAATTCTTTAGATTTCAGCAAGGTACAATGTTTTAAAAGCTAGTTTACTATAAAACTGTATTTTAAAAAAATATATGTATAGGGGTGTGTGGGTGGCTCAATCGATTAAGCATCTGCCTTTGGCTCAGGCCATGCTCTCAGGGCCCTGGGATCAAACCCCGCGTCACAATGGGCCCCGCATCACAATGGGCCCCGCATCACAATGGGCCCCGCATCGGGCTCCCTGCTCAGTGGGAACACTGCTTCTCACTCTCCCTCTGCCTCTATCCACCACTTGTGTGCTGTCACTCTCTCTCAAGTAAATAAATAAAATCTTAAAAAAAAAAAAATGTATGTATATAAATACAAAAGCAGTAAATGGACAATTTTTCAGGGTATGATTTCTTACCCTGTGATGACTAAGTCAATTTATATTTTCCTGACTCTACCTTCTGGACTTAGATGCTCCCTCACAACCACCCCCCTCATCAATCCCATTTTCTCTATTACCATTCACCTTTCTTCCCCAAGAAACTTACCTGTTTTCAGTTATATGGCTGGAGATCATTCCATGACTGAAGTAACTTCTGAATGGCTAAAAAAGAAGCCAATATTGTATAAATTAAGATCATAATTTTATGAAACAATCACAAAAACCCCTCATATATGTACATATGTGCATATGTAGGTGTGTGTGTGTGTGTGTGAGAGAGAGATGTTTATAGATTATTGTAAGAACATGGAAGGACATATGTGGTATAAAGCAACATGAATTTTGGGGACAGGTAGCAAACAAAAAATAGCAAAAGAAATAAAGACAAAGGCTGCAAAAGAAAAAGGAAGGTAAAGAAAAGAAATTCTTGTTAAGTTTTATAATTTTTAATTATTGAAAGAAAACTGGACCAATCATCATCTATGGTCCAAGTTACTAATCATATAGGAATTTTTCCCTTCTATTAAAAATTTGTTTTTCTACATTTCTAATAAAGGAATATATATTAATTCTAACATACTGATTTATTTTTATAGTTATTTACTTATTTAAAATTTTATTTATTTATTTGAGAGAGCGAGAGAGAGCACACACAAGAGCAGGGGGAGGGGCAATGGGAGAGAGAGAAGCGGACTCACTGCTGAGCAGGGAGCCCAATGCGGGGCTTGATCCCAGGACCCTGAAATGATGACCTGAACCGAAGGCAGCCACTCAACCAAATGAACCACCCAGTCACCCCCTAACATACTAATTTAAAATCAGCATTGAGAAAGAATCCACAGAACTTATAAGTACACCGAAAGAAGTTTACCAGGAAACCACAGAAGTACTTCTCTGCCTTGGTGTACAGTACTAGGCTACATACTAACCTAAAATTGATATGCAGGGGCTATGTCAAAAAGGTTCAAAATTCCAAAAGGCAATTTTAGTACATCTAAATAACATCTATTGTTCTCCCCCCACCCTGATTATATAATACATGCTTATTTTAGAATTTAATAAAAGCCGTCTACAATCTCTAATAACTGTTAACATTCTGGTATATTTTCTTCCTATTTTTTTTCTATGGTACATCCATAGTATATGATTGTACCAAAGCCTATTAAATAGTCCTCTATTCTTAGAAATTGCTACTAACTCTTACATACTGTAATAAACAACTTTTCATAAATTTTATTTGTAGCTCTAATTATTTCCTTAAAGCAGATCTGGAAATGAAATTACAGGGTAAAAAGGCAGAATTATATTGCTAAACTGATTTTCAAAGAAGTTTTAACTGGGACACCTGGGTGGCTCAGATGGTTAAGCATCTGCCTTCAGCTCTGGTCATGATCCCAGGGTCCTGGGATTAAGTCCTATATTGGGCTCCTTGCTCAGGAGGGAGCCTGCTTCTCCCTCTGCTTGTGCACTCTCTCTGACAAATAAATAAAATCTTTAAAAAAAAGTTTTATCAATATACACTTCCACTTATGATACATGAGTGTGAATATCCTCATATTCACTGTCAATTAAATATCCATTTAGAAATATATTTGCCAAGTTGATAAGTGAAAAATGGTATCTCTTGGGGTGCCTGGTGGTTCAGTCATTAAGGGTCTGCCTTCAGCTCAGGGCATGATCCCAGGGTCCTCGGATTGACCCCTGCATCGGGCTCCCTGCTCGGCGGGAAGCCTGCTTCTCCTTTTCCCACTCCCCCTGCTGTGTTCCCTCTCTCTCTCTCTCTCTGTCAAATAAATAAATAAAATCTATAAAAAAAAGAAAGAAAAGTGGTATCTCATTGCTGTTTTATTATACATTCCTTTGATTTCTAATGAAGTAGAGTATTTCAGATATATTCAATGGCCATCTGGATTTCCCTTTGGTAATTAACTGTTTACTTACATCCTCTGGATGTTCATCAGTTGGAGTTTTGGTGTTTACAGATCTTACTCCACACAATGGAGTACTATGAATCATTAGCAAAGGATGAGGAAAATCTCAATGAACTGACTTGGAGAAAGTTCGAGGATTTTTTTTTTTTTAAGATTTTATTTATTTATTTGACAGAGAGAGACACAGTGAGAGAGGGAACACAAGCAGGGGGAGTGGGAGAGGGAGAAGCAGGCTTCCCATGGAGCAGGGAGCCTGATGCAGGGCTTGATCCCAGGACCCCAGGATCATGACCTGAGCCAAAGGCAGACACTCAATCACTGAGCCACCCAGGCACCCCTCGAGGATATATTCTTGTTGAGGGAAAAAAGCAAAGTGGAAGTGACTCATGTATCTTGCCCTTCAATGAAAGAAACAAGAGAAAATACACATGTGTCTGCTTATTTGTGCAAAAGAAAAAAAGATAAATCAGAAATGAAAAGATCTGTTACCTATTATTAGTGGAGTAAGTGGAAAATGGTGAAGAAAGGGAGGGAATGAGAAGGGGGTGGTAGGAATGAAGGAGTGACATACAGTTCACAGAATATACCGTTTCGAGTATCTTTCACTCTTGGAACCACAGTAATGAGAGAAGAAAAAAGAATCCAGAAAACTGAAAAGGGCATCAGTGAGATGTGGAACTACTTCAAGTGGCTTGATAACAGAGGTAATTACAATCCCTGAGAAAAGGGTGGACAAAAAAAATATCTGAACAAATAATGGCCAAAAACTTTCCAAACTTGATGAAAACTATAAATCCGCAGATCCAAGAAGCTTAACAAAAGCCAAGCACAAGAAATATGAAGAAACTACTCAAAACTAGTAATAAAAGAGAAAATCTTAAAAGCTGCTAGGGGGAAAAAAAAAGACTAGCTACATACAGAGGAACAAAGATAAAGAATAAATATTAAGATGAACATTAAAGATAAAGAGGAGATGGGGCACCTGGGTGACTCAGTTGTTAAGCATCTGCCTTTGGCTCGGGTCATCCTGGGGTCCTGGGATCAAGTCCCGCATCGGGCTCCCTGCCCCATGGGAAACCTGCTTCTCCCTCTCCCACTCCCCCTGCTTGTGTTCCCTCTCTCACTGTCTTCTCTCTCTGTCAAATAAATAAATAAAATCTTAAAAAAAAAAAAAAAGATAGAGAGGAGAACCCTCACAAACAATGCAAGGGAGAAGACAGTGGAAGAGCATCTTCCAGGTACTGAAAGGAAAAAACTGTCAACCAAGAATTCTATACATGGCAAAAATGTCTTTCAAAAATGAAGGTGAAATAAATATATTTTTTCAGACATATGAAAGCTGGAAGAACTCATCATCAGAAGATTTGCACCATGAAGAATATTAATGGACACTCTTCAGGGAGATGGAAATCATACTAAATGGAAATCTGGATCTACACAAAGGAATGAAGAGCATCGAGAACAGTAACTACATGAGTAAATACATAAAATTTTCAAAATTAAATTATTTTAAAAAAGGATTAAAACAAGATTAAAAAGAGAATTAAAAAAGGAAATTGACTGCTCAAACAAAAATAACAGCAATGTATTAGTGAGGTTTATAACATGTAAAGGTGAAATGCATTAACAGCAAAGATCAACACCAACTCCAAAGTCAGGAGTCACTGCAGCACAGGAGAGCTAAGGACTGGCAGTGCAAGCCCAAGGCAGACTCAAGTGTAAGCTCAAGATTGCTCTTCTGATCCTCCCAGCTGACTAACTTTGGGGACTGTCCTATGCCCTGCTTCTTGATTTAGATACCTCAGTTTACTCATGGAGTGAGTCTTACACTGAATCTAGTAACTTCACCATGGTTTACCTGGAAAGAAAGCTTACCTAGGGGTTCAACTGAGGAAAGGAGTGCTACTCACATGTGGAGAATTATTTCTAGGCCTATTAACTAGTGCCCAGTACAATTCCTTGCTGACAGAGGTATCACCACACTCTAAAATGAGTATCTTTCTTGTATAGAAGCTGGCACAGAAAAACAAAAAACAACTTCTTTATAGAGGTTCATAGGTTGGCATGGGGGCTAAAAACTTCTTTACAGCACACAACAAAGCTTAAGAAAATAATAACCAAAACATATTAAGATTGGTAGTTTTGTATTCTGAAATAATTAACAAAACTAAACAGAAACAATAAATAAGTTAATCAATTTTTTTTTCTCTTTGACCCTTTCCTTACATACCTCACCCGCCTGAGATTCAGAAAGTTCCAGCAGGAAAGGAATTTCTGTATCAAAATTAGCAAAGAAGCTAGTCCACTGATGTTCAAAAGCCACTAAATCCTAGAAGAAAATGAAAAGGATAATGCATTTGGTCATACTGAGAGGTACTGCAGAAAACCAGAATCATGAAACTGCATCAGATATCAAAATACCAGACCATTTAAATATATTTTAAAAGTTAATAGCGGGGTGCCTGGGTGGCTCAGTCGTTAAGCGTCTGCCTTCGGCTCAGGTCATGGTCCCCGGGGTCCTGGGATCGAGCCCCGCATCGGGCTCCCTGCTCTGCCGGAAGCCTGCTTCTCCCTCTCCCACTCCCCCTGCTTATGTTCCTGCTCTCGCTCTCTCTCTGTCAAATGAATAAAAAAAAAAAAGATTTTATTTATTTGACAGAGAGAGACAGCTAGAGAGGGAGAGCATAGATCCAGCCAGTCAGTTTTTTATTTATTTATTCTCTCCCAGTCAATACACAAGTACCCAGACCTATGGGCTCTGTGTTACCCATGTACTGACTCTACTTCTGGCCCTAGGCATAAAGCACAATGGACTTCTCTTGGGAATACTTAGTGTAAACAACATTCTTACTAATGGCTCTGCTGCTTGCTGCCCAGGTGACCTATATTTTACTTTATTTACAGATAGTTACAGATGTGTATGTGTATACATATCTAAAATTATTTTCAGTCATCATGTAGGTGAAAGTGCTGATATTGTTTTCTATATATGTTTTCTATATAATGTGAGATAAAAAAATCAGGCATGTATGCACACACACACACACACACACACACACATGGAGAGAGACAGACACACAGAGAATTTGCTAGCTCTACCCACTGAAAAGATCTAGAAACAATGACCAAACCAACACCAGTGAGCATTCCTAGCACCTAGACTGTTGTGTTGAAATATCATTCCCCACTCAAAGAAACCAGAACTTATTAGAGAAATGACTGATTCCAGATCTGGGACAGGAAATGTATAAGATAATCCAGGAATATCTTGTCATAGTATATGGCAAAGAAGTTATCAAGGACTATCAGGATTGTGTTAAAACAATTTGTGACCAACTTGAAGTATGCCACCGCCCAAAGACGGAACAATGTGAACATTAGTAAAGATGATAGCTCCAATGGACAGAAACATCAAATATGTTTAAACCTATGAGTTCAGAATGAGACAAATTAAAAAGAACTGGTTACTTTTGGAGAATGGCTGGGAACCAACTTTACTTTTAAAATTGATATATAAAAGCAAGAGTTCAATTATCTTGCTTTTCCCACATGGACTCTACCACTGCATAACCAAATAGCAAGTTGAATATTTCTCTTCAGAGAATATAAATGAAGAAGGAATTACAAAATTGGAATACTACCATTTTACAATGGTGATTAAAGAATCTAATTAATGAATTAAAGATCTAAGGGTTGCATATCAATGTTCACAAAATAAAAAGTATCAATGAGATATATGTACACCCTCTCAGAAGTAGTTTTCCCTCCCAAAATCAACCAGAACACTGACCAAAACTCTAGATTCAACTACCAATAGTAAGGAAATACAGAACACACGAGAAAATGTTAAACTACATGATAGGAATGCTATTAACAAATCCCAATGAGGACAATATAAGACAAATGATCTGGTTTCCCTAATAAATAGATAGTGAGGGGTGGGGACAAAGAGATGGAGGGGGAACCTATAGATTAAGAGAAACCTACATACATGCACACATGTGTGCACACACAGGCAAAGTTAAACTAGGTTTTTCTGGAAGTAAATTTTGATGAAAAAGTTGCAAAGAAAAGGGGGTCACTGCCATAGAATTCACGATAGTGTTATTCTTGGGGGAGTAGGAAAGAGGTGATGGGTTTGGCAAAAAGCACTCAGATTGCTTCTGGGGTGGCAAGACTCTGTTACTTTGCTTTATAATGACTCATTAAGCTATATATTAGTTATATGCTCTTTTCTGAGTCTGTGTTAATAAAAACTTTTTAAAAACAGATGCACAAGTAATACATTATTCACTACAGAAAACTCAGAAAATATAGAACAAAAATCAGTTAACATTTTGGAAAATATTCTATTTTTACAGATGTATCTTACACACAAAGACACACATAAATATGTGCATACTTGTAACTGGTAACCTACAATTATCTGGGTCAGACTGCCCTGCCATATCACCTCTGTGCCATGGCCCAGTAAACCAGACCTTCTGAGTTTGGGATCCTGACCTGCTGCTATTGGGTCCAATCAGTGCCCCTGATCCAGGATCCAAGATAGTCTATGTGTTTTGGGGAATACAGGAAAAAAGATGGGGCACTCCGTCCCAAAAAATTCCCTGAGGATGTGTCAGTATTAATTACAGAATAAGGTAGAATCAATCATTAAATACTGCTTTCAGTTCCACGCTATGAGTGAAATGAAAGATTCGATGAATTCTCATACCAAAAATAACTAGCATTATATATGAAATGTCCATATAAATACACACATATACACATACACAGTCTTAAAACATCCTAACATCCTTGCATTTCTCTATGCCCACTTTATAGATAAGGAGACTGAGGTACTGAAGAGTAAAGCGACCTGCTTGAGGATGGAATACTAAAGAGCAGATATATTTATATCTAGGTGAGAGAGACCCAGAGCCTGTGTTTTTTCCACCAGGCACACTATTCTCCAACTTTTCCCTATTATAAATGGTGCACTTGCGGAAATAGATACTGTGTATGTAGGTGGAACTGGTCAGTTGCATCTGATGATGAAGGGAAAGTTTATCTGCACAGACTCTTTGAGGCCAAATTCAGAAGACAAGCCCAGATAAATATCAAGGTCAGATAAGCAGTAAAGGTCTGAAAACCCCAAGAACCATGCCAGTCTGCCTTGGTTCTTGGCTGGTAGGGAAGGATACCGAACTTTAGACAGAATTCTTGGCCCGAGGCTGGTATCCAGCTCTCTGGTGGCTCAAAGTCCATATCCATGGCACCACAGGCAAGTTGAGTTGGCTTAAGGACTAGGCAAAGGGAAAGCAGGCATGTTTGAGCAGTTGCTCTCAATGTTCAAAAGGAGATGATTCTGGGGCTTTCTGTGTATTTCTGGGGCTTTCAGACAGGTTCCTTCCCTGTGGCTAGAATGTTCATATCCCCTCCTCTTCTGGAAAATCTCTGATCACCACACAAGACTCCTTTGGGAAGCAATCCTGAGCAATTCCAGGCAGAGTTATTTTCCTTACCTTCTATGTTCCACTGCAACTATAGCAGTTACTAAAGTATACTGCTATTACTGGTCTAAAAGCCCATTAAACAGTGTGAGTGGGGGCCAGGTCTACCTATTTCTGCGACTTTAGTATAAGCATAGTATCCAAGAAATACCAGGGATCAAGGACTACGGATTTGTTGAAGAAACCAACAAGCAGGGGTGCCTGGGTAGCTCAGTCAGTTGAGCATCTGATTCTTGATTTCAGCTCAGGTCATGATTTCAGGGTTGTGAGATCAAGCCCTGTGTCAGGCTCTGCGCTGAGCGTGGAGCCTGCTTAAGATTCTCTCCCTCTCCCTCTGCCCCTACCTCCCACTCATGCCCTCTCTCTCGCAAAAAGCCCCAAAGGCACTATACTGACTGACAAGGGTAGAAAAAGGATCAATTTCAGTATTTAAAAGTATTTTTAAGAATTACATAATGCAATAAAAATGGGAAAATGAAAATAAAATAAAATAAATGACCAATAAGACTACCACTGGAGGGGTGCCTGGGTGGCTCAGTCGTTAAGTGTCTGCCTTCGGGTCAGGTCATGACCCCAGGGTCCTGGGATAGAGCCCCACGTCGGGCTCCCTGCTCAGTGGGAAGCCTGCTTCTCCCTCTCCCACTCCCACTCGCCCTTCTTGTGTTCCCTCTCTCGCTGTCAAATAAATAAATAAAAATCTTAAAAAAAAAAAAAGACTATCACTGGAGTTTCTAAGACATAGAAACACAAATTGTTTTACAAAGATGGAAATAATACCTTTTACTTTGCCAAACATATTTTGAACTTCTCTATCAAATCCAATTCTAAAACATGATTTTAAATGACAGTATAATGGGCCACCGAATAGATTTATTTAATCTAATTCCTACTGTTGGACATTCACTTTGTCTTCAATTTTTATTAACAGTTTTTATAAACAATTCTTCAGTGAACATCCTTCACTGGCATCTTTAATTATTTTGAGATAAATTATTAGACTGAAATTGCTGGACAGGGATGCCAAATGTTCCCTCCAGACAGGCATTTCACCTATTCCACTGAAGGACTCACTCTTACTCTTTGGCAACTGGCAACTCTACTCTCAGCCTTTAACAAATTTCTAGCATTTTAGTAGATGAAAAAGTAGCACCTCCTTGTAGTTTAATTAGTGTATCTGTGAGTATGGGCGCAGTTCATCTATAAGGAGTAGTTCATGGAAAAAATTACCAATAAAATAAAAAAATAATACTTCTGAGAGGAGTCTGCACTCTCCCTCCGTGAGATCTGAGCAGGAAGCATGGAGCTGTAGGTTCTCTGGCCATCAAAGAACCGCCAGCAGTGACTGGCCAGTGGGAATTAAAGCCTAGATGTCAATTCTGGCTTAAGACTACAAGTCTTGGCAAAGGGGAAAGAGATGTGAGCAGAAAAAGTATTTGGATGGTGGACAGAAAAGAGGGTTTTAGAGAAGTTTGGAGGCTACAAAACAGCTCAGAGAAGGGAGAAGAAAATAAGGCAGATTTTTAAAAAGTAATATGGGTATAAACCGCTCACTTTTCAGTAATTTTTCTAGAGATACAAATAAAGACTAGAACTGCATTTTAAATACATTTGGTTGCTGGATTCGAATTTTATTAAGAACATTTGTAGACTCACCGCAAGAGATCCCTGCATAAATTTGTGGTCATTTTTATACATGTTTATGGTAATTTTTATCCTATGTGGGGTTCAATGAGCTTCATGGATTTGTGGACTGATTTATTTCATCAGCTTGGAAAGTTCTTGGACATTACCAACTCAGATTTCCTGCTGCATTTTCTCTCTACTTTCCTTCTGGGACTCCAACCATACTATGTTAGATCATTTGACATTGTTTGGCAGATACTTGATGCTCTGTTTTATTCCCCTTGGTCTTTTTTTCTTGGTCCTTCAGTTTAAAAACTTCCTTTGACCTATCTTCAAGTTCACAGAACTTCTCTTCATTTGTATCTAACCTGCTGTTAAGACAATCTAATAAATTTTTCATTTTAGGTATAGTATTTTTCATTTCTAACATTTCCATTTGGTTCTTTTTATAGTTTTCAGGTCTCTGCTGAAATTCTTTAGCATTTTTATTAGTTATTTGAAGTTTTCCATTAGTTAATTCCAATATCTGGATCTAATCCTCTTGACTGTTTTTTTTTTTTAAGACTTTATTTTTAAGTAATCTCTACACTCAATGTGGGGCTTGAACTCACAACCCTGAGATCAAGAGCTGCAAGCTCTACCAACTATGCCAGCAAGGTGCCTCCCTATTGACTGTTTCTTTTTTCTTTCTTTTTTTAAGATTTTATTTATTTATTTGACACAGAGAGACACAGCGAAAGAAGGAACACAAGCAGGGGGAGTGGGAGAGGGAGAAGCAGGCTTCCTGCTGAGCAGGGAGCCCGATGCAGGGCTCGATCCCAGAACCCTGGGATCAGGACCTGAGCCGAAGGCAGACGCTCAACTGACTGAGCCACCCAGACATGCCTGACTGTTTCTTAATAACAAAATTTTCTTGCTTCATATCTTCTACTAATTTTTTTATCATATGCCAGACATTTTGTTATTAAAGTTTTTACTGAAAAACTGAAGTACATAATATTTACCTCTAGAAAAGTGTACCCTTTCTTTTATCAGGCCATTAAAGTAGGGATCTAAGTAATTCTTTTTTTTTTTTAAGATTTTATTTATTTATTTGACAGAGAGAGACACAGCGAGAGAGGGAACACAAGCAGGGGGAGTGGGAGAGGGAGAAGCAGGCTTCCCGCTGAGCAGAGAGCCCGATGCGGGGCTTGATCTCAGGACCCTGGGATCATGACCTGAGCCAAAGGCAGACGCTTAACAACTGAGCCACCCAGGCGCCCGGGATCTAAGTAATTCTGATCTGTAATTGATCTCGGTCTAGGTCTCACTGCATTTGTTAATCTTAATCACTAAATTAAAATATTTTGAGGGTAGGGACTAAACTTCAGTCGATTTTGCTCATGGGAAGTCAGAAAACCAGGAAGGGCCTGGTCTACAGCCCATGGTGATTACCACTATTGCTTCTTCAGCTATAAGATGTCATTGTTGGCTGAGGTGCAATTAAAAATGTCCTTCTGAGTGGTCCCTCTTAACTGACTCCAGAGATGCTTGCAATGTTCTTAAAACTACAGTGCTATGTTTAGCCTCCATGTGTGATGTATAGCATCCTCACATTCAGGGTACTGCATGCAAGTGGGGTATGGGTCTCAGACACTTGTAGGAACTCCTAAACTACTTATCTCTCTTCTTTCTTTGTGGTTAAATTTTCTTTATCATTTTTGCATTCTTATGCTATAAATTTTTGCATGTTCACTTTTTTCCATAATTAGATTAGCCATGGATTAATGATGATGATTAGGTTTTTGCAAAGTACAAAAAATTCAGGGTTTACTTTTCTTTTGTATACCTATTTAATTAGAAATGTTTAAACAGAATGGATGTTCAATTTTATCAAATGCCTTTTAGGCATCTATGGAGTCATCGCAAATGGTTCCAAGGAGAAAAACTAGTACAGTGATTACGTTAATAGATTTCTTTATACTAAACTAAATATTGCACCCTTATTAAGCTCTACTTCATCAGAGAATATTCTAAAATGATACTGGATTCTACTTGCTAATATTTTACTTAAAATACAGGCACTAAAGGGGCGCCTGGGTGGCTCAGTAGGTTAAGCATCAGCCTTCAGCTCAGATCATGATCCCGGGGTCCTGGGATCAAGCCCCATATTGGGTTCCCTACTCAGTGAGGAGTCTGCTTCTCCCTCTCCCTCTGCCCCTCTTCCCCTCCACTAGTGCTCTGTTTCTCACTTCCACTCTCTCAAATAAATAAATAAATCTTAAAAAAAACCCAAAAAAACAGGCAGTAACATTGACAAGTGAGACTGGTCTGTAGTTTCCATTTTTGTTACTTTTGTTGGGTTTTAATATCATAACTAACTTAATTAAAAGGCTACACACTATTCTTTTTCCATGCATATCTAGCCATGGCCACTGAGAGACACTGCTGAGCTGCTTAATCATAGCATCTGTTCCTGTAGCCTCAGTTTTATCTGTTGCTCCTTACTGGAAATTGCTCCACCCAACTTTATGCTTTCTTCCAAGTTCAGATATTAATGCCTGACACTCTAATGCAGCAGTCAACAAGTTATGGCTTGTGAGCAGGCCACATATTTTTGTAAATAAAGTTTCCTTGGAACACACAGACACACGCATCCATTTAAGCATTGTCCATGGTTGCTCTCAGGCTACAATGGTACCGCTGAGTAGTTCTAACATAGTTCTAACAGAGACGGAGGGCATACAAAGCCTATGTTTGCTGACCTCTGCTCTAATTCTTGATTCTTTTAAGCCAAACCCCATTTTTTTAATCATTTCTTCTCAGGGAAAAAGTGCAGAAAGACAGCGTCTGTATTGTTTTCCTGAAGTCCAGCCCAACAGAATGTTTTTAGGTGGAAACATCAACCCTGGTAGGCAGCCTTGGTCTCACCTCAGGTGAGGTTTCCTCAGAGCGAAAGAGGCACTATCACTTTTCCAGGTCTCCTTCTACCCCCGAGGAGTTTAAGATAACAATCAGGGAAGAAACCATTCAAACAAAAATATATCTTGCATTTCTTTAAGTTAAATACCGTTAGTGGATAACTGAGCTGGCTGTAATATTTAAACGTTAAATACAATTTGGCTTCTTACTTCTGAAAGCAAACTCTCCAGAGACATAGGATCCATCTTGCTGTAGACATTCCATAGACTCAAACTCACATCCTGCAACTGCAACGTAAGGGTAAAAACATTGAAATAAATGAGTCAATATCACTGACAACCAAAAGTATCATAAATGACTATTTTGGTGAAAACTCAGTGATTAGAATAAATCAAAATTTTACCAATTATATTAGAACCAATACATATTAATAAATGCAGTCCCATTCAAGGAAGCTCTCTTTACAGAAACTTTGGTACATCTTTTGAATACCCTTCTGAGGGCTCTACTCAACGCCCTTTGAATTATGTGTTTTTTTCAGTCTAACTGGTGGGAACAGCTACTGTTCCCAGCCCTTAGCATGTATCAGGCACTGTTCTTGAGTACTTTTCAGTTTGTTTTTTTTTTTAACTCTGCCCTTGGCAGTTACCTGACACATGAATGCACTGATACTCTTTTGAATACTTGGGATGGGGGAAGGGTAGGGGAATCTTGGCAGATCTTTGGAGTTCTCTCTGGGCACTTTCCTTTTTAGCACTCTAGCTGCCCTGCTCTCACCAGACTCTCTACCGTATCTTCTCAACTTAGGAAATACACTGGGATTCACCTGGGTACCCCCTCCCTGTGCCATGGGCCTGGAAATTTTCTCAAAGTAGTAAACTAGTGCAATCATATGGCTGACTTTGTCTATTTCTCTCAGGGAATCAATATTTTTCATTATCTGATGTCTATTGTCTTGAAAACCATTGCTTCACATATTTTGTTTTTTGTTTTTTCTTTTGGTTTGGCTAGGTTGAATTGTTTTGGGAAGAAGAGAAATCTGGTTCCTATTGTCTTAAGTAGGTGACTTATTTTTTTCTTCCTGGAAGAAATGTGATATTCTTATAGATAGACTTAAGGCTTTTTCCTTCCCATTTATACTTGGTAAGTCATTTAATTTAAAAGTTTTTATTCTTTTTATCACTGAAAATGTTTATTCTTTTTAAAAAATTTCCTCCCTTCTGATATCTCTGCTCTATCTTTCTGTAACTCTTCCTTGTTGGATATCAGACGTCTTGGATCAGTTCTCTATGTCTTTTAACTCTTCTCTCATATTTTCTATCTCCTTGATTTTTTAATTTTATATTTTTAGAGAATTTCCTAACTTTACCTCCCAAACCTTCTATTATCAATCACAATTTCCCAGAGCTCTTATTTTCTTTTTTTTAGTTATTTTTATTTTATTTTGAGCTCTTATTTTCTTTATGTTAATTTATCATCCCATAACACTTGTTCTATGGTCACCAAATCTTACTTGTCTGGGCATCCTAATGAGAGTTTTGTGCTTTAAGTTTTGCTCTATATCTTAATTACCTTTGGGTCTTATCCAATCCATCTTTTTTTTTTTTTAATCTCGATCTTTTCAAGTTACAGGTATTTAATCAAATGTCTGGTGATCTTTGGTTGCTTGTTTTTACTTCCAAATGGAAAGGCTAATTGGAAGTTTTATGCTTTCAGCAGAGCTTGTCAACTACTAGAAAGGTTTTTTAGGGAGAGCAGACAGGCAAGAGGCAGTTATTCAGGTTCTCTACTCCCTTATGTTCTGAATTCCAAAAGACTGAGTTAATATATTTGGCTCCTTCCTCTGTATTCTGGAACAGCTTTTCAAACATAAACTGATTTGATTTTTTTGAAGGTGCTGAATCTGATTTCTAATTTTATTTTTATTTTTTAAACATTTTATTTATTTATTTAATTGACACAGAGAGAGAGAGACAGCGTGAAAGGGAACACAAGCAGGGGGACTGGCAGAGGGAGAAGCAGGCTTCCAACTGAGCAGGGAACCTGATGCAGGGCTCGATCCCAGGACCCTGGGATCATGACCTGAGGTGAAGGCAGTCACTTAACCAACTGAGCCACCCAGGTGCCCCGATTTCTAATTTTAAATGCAAACTTTAATTTTACTAATAATTTTGAGACTTATATTTCCTTATTCATCTATCTCCCTTTTTAATTTTGTGTGCTCTACCTACCATTTCTTTTTTTACAAAATCCATTCTTAAAAGGAACAAAAGAGATATTTTTCTCATTTTTTATTCTATTTCCTGGAGAAAATCTTTTTAAAAAGAATGCTGATCTATCTCTGCATCTAATATGCTATGGTTTCTTTCTTATATTTTGTTGAATCTTTTCATAAGTCTTATTCCACCTTTCAATATAAAGATCTTATGTTTGTCCATAAAAAGGTAAATGAATGCTTGCTCTATGGTTACTCTCATTATTCAGAAGTTTGCTACTAGAATTCTCTCCTTGAGGAGGTAGTTGATGTAAATTTACATTACTAGGTGACAGTTCCAGCAGCTAGAGAGTTAAGAAGGAGGAAGCTGGAGGCAGGGAAAGCCCTATCAGAGGAACTTCCCTACGCTGCTTCCCAGGAAGAGTTCTCTATACCTGTAATTCAGTTTGGCCCAGCCTAAATGCCAAGTAAAAGCTTATGTGGGTCTGGCTTCCTTTCTCATGCTGGCACCTAGTACATCTGGGTGTACAAAGCCTCCTCTGGGTTAATGACTTTCTTCTGGGTATAGACATACAATAAGACAGAATTTTTAAAAATTAAATTTTAAGTGTCTGTAGTTCTTCTCTTGGCCTTCAAAAGACTCAACAGTCTTTCTGGCTCAGGCAGTTATCAGGCTTTTGGTGTGTGACTCAGAGTGGAGTACTGTTCCATACCCTAAAGGCTGGTAAGGAAGGGAACGGAGGTGGGGGGAGAATGAGAGGGAGACAAAAGGAAAGTATTTGAGAGAATGACAATTAGCAGCTACAAAGAAAGGCAGGATCTAGAGAAAGGGATCTTGAGAGAAGACTTATAGTAGCCTCACTATATTATGTGTGCAGTTTCCTCCTATTGCCCACTCCACCCCATTAAACACTACCCTACAGGAAAGATCTACATTATCTTGTAAAGGTTTTTTGGAAGGGATTTTGTTGGGGCACCTGGCTAGCTCAGTCAGTAGAGCGTGAGGTTCTTGACCTCGGGGTCATAAGTTCAAGCCCTACGCTAGGTGTGGAGCCTACTTAAAGAAAGGAAGGGCATTTTGTTCCTTTTGGATGTGTCTGCACAGTGTAATGCACCTTAAGGCAGGACTCAGAAGGCCTGCCTCATCTGGTTTGTATGAACCCTGCAGCCTCCTAGTGTACTACCTTTTTTTTTTTAAAAGATTTTATTTATTTATTTGACAGAGAGAGAGAGTGGCAGACAGAGGGCAGAGGGAGAGTGAGAAGCAGGCTCCCCACTGAGCAGGAAGCCCAATGTGGGGCTTGATCCCAGGACCCTGGGATCATGACCTGAGCCAAAGGCAGACGCTTAACCGACTGAGCCACTCAGGCACCCCCCCTTTTTTTTTTAAGTAGTCTCCACACCTAGCACAGAGCCTAGTGTGGAGCCCAATGTGGGGCTTGAACTCAAGACCCTGAGATTAAGACCTGAGCTGAGATCAAGAGCTGAGCTGAGATCAAAAGTCGAATGCTTAACTGACTGAGCCACCCAGGCGCCCTATGCCCCTATTCTTCTAAATTAGAGAGCAATGAGGCGCCTGGGTGGCTCAGTTGGTTGAATGCCTGATTCTTGGTTTTGGATCAGGTTGGGATCTCATGGGTGGTAAGATGGAAACCTGCGTCAGACTCCACACTCAGCAGGGAGTCTCCTCCCCCACCACTCGTGCTCGCTTACTCTCTCTCTCTCTCTCTCTCTCTCTCTCTCAAATAAATAAATAAATTAGAGAGCATTACTTCCTAGCAGGGGCAGCTCCCACAGCCTTGTTGAAGTTCTGCTACTTATAGTCAATGTGAGAATACTATAGTTTTGGAGGAGGAAAAGTGGAGACCAAGTGGTGTGCTTCTCTTCAACCCTACATCCCATGTTCCTTCCACATTACAGGGTTTACCAGGCAAGAATCCATTTACTTCCTAGGGACACTGCTACTTCTTGGAAGGAGGGATAGTAATTAGCCCTGGGCCATGCTTCCTACTCTATGCCTAATAGTATGTTCCCATTTTGAGCATGTCAATGCTCATTCCCTGTTTCTGTGCTGGGGGCAGGTCATCTCATTGGGAGATGCCTATGGTGATGCTGCTAAGCTACCAGGCCATCCTCCTTAATATGCACTCTGGGTGACCCCCTCTACCAGACTCATTCATAAATTCACTTAACAAATATTTATGAGTGATCTCCTAGATAGAAGGAATATTGAAATAAAAGATACTGTCTGTAACACAAAAGATAACCCTTTTATTTCTATAGTATACTGTACTTATACAAAATTCTGCACGTCCTTTTCATTGCTCTTGAATAGTTCTCAAATTATATGAATTTCTTTTTATTTATTTGACAGAGAGACACAGCGAGAGAGGGAACACAGCAGGGGGAGAGGGAGAAGCAGGCTTCCCGCCGAGCAGGGAGCCCGATGTGGGACTCGATCCCAGGACCCTGAGATCATGACCTGAGCCAAAGACAGACGCTTAACGACTGAGCCACCCAGGCGTCCCGCAAATTATATGAATTTCTAAGATACAAACAACAACAATGAAACGACTGTTTTTGTTCTCAAGGAGCTTTCGATCCAGAGACCAAGGGTGGGTGGGTACATGAGTAGGGGTGTGTGAAAAATGTATAACATAGGACAAAGAAACCTATAAGAGGAATCAGCTTAGTCTACAGGAGTAGACTGGAAGAACAATGGACTCAGAATGGGGAAAAGAGAGAAAGGAGGACAGAGAGAAACTCCTAGAAGAAAGGACACAGGAGTCTAGTTTAGGGACTAGCTTTGCACAGCATCTATTTTACATTTCAAGTTTTTTAACTTGCTCCATGCTCTTGAGAGATCACTGCTAGCTTTTCAGAGTGTTATAACGATGCACACTCATGCTGTGGGGGCCCTTCATAAAGACAGCAAGTGGCAGACAAAAGCCAGGCATACTGCTTTTGAACATACCTCATATTTCATGGTAAAAAATCCATCCCCTCCAATGCCCTCAAGTGCAAAGGCCTGTACAATTGGCCATTTCTCTACTACAAACATATCAAATATCTGCAAGTGACCTAGAGGAATCAAATAAAACAACATGTATCAAATAACCATCCTGGATATAACAGTCTAAACCTGATCTAATGTGGTTAGACATGCATCATCTCTCTCAAATTCACCATGGCCACATTTAGCAAAATAAAAGTGAAACAGATAAAATGGTTAGATATTAAAACTAGAAATACAAAATGAAAGTCTAAGAAAATTCAAACCATAACAAGTTACATAAATTCAGATTTCTCTATAGTATACTTTCACATTCTGGTTTCCTAAGTGAGCAAGTAAGTTAGTAAATAAATAGTGGCCTATTACATCTGACTTGCATCACTTAGTGGATATAATTATTAACAGACCCAAACTTGGCCCTTCCCCCTTAAGAAACATAGCCAATCAACTTCCTCAAGGGAAAATTACCAAATCAAAAATTTTCCTTTCGTATAGCAATAGTTCTAATACGCAAAGTTTTTTAAAAATAAGATATAACCACGGCTAAACTTGTGGATTATTTTCCTTTATTTTTACACATCATTTTTGAGCCTCACTGTCAGCATATTTTTAGCAGCTGCCTGAATTACTATTTGTTACCAAGAGGCTCCACAGCTATACTCTTCACACAATTAAGTGGCACAGCTAGATGGCAACTGTGGTAAATCCCTTATTAGTTTTTCTATCTGACTAGATGGCCTGCTGTGTTGTTATAGAAATTTCAGTTATGAGTACCAGCTTTCACAGAAAAATTCCCAAATTTCATTCTGCTTGATTCTCTGCCTTTAGTGAAAATAAATCAATGGGTTTCCCAGCTGAATGCCTCCAATGGAAGGAGCATCAGAAATGCTGGCTTCACACATCATCCAAGCAAGGTTCTAATATGGCTTGCTGTCAGATACCCACCTTGGGAGCTGTAAGGAATGCCAATTCTACTACAGTCTCGAACCATGTCCACAAAGCTGGCAATTTTAAATTCTTCTGCAGCTTCCTCATCTTCATACTGAAGAGGAAAATTGAGAGGAAAACAGGCTCTAAGGAGACATCATGCAAAATCCCCTATTTTCTTGGTATTTTATCAGAGTTATCTCAAATGACATTTATAGAGGACTGCACCCAAGAGGGTGTTTCCAAAGCCAACTTCTTATGTTTCCTGGTCAGATACCTGAATGCAAGAGATAAAACCTGCCTCAAAAATTCCCCAAAAGCTCACATGGAAAGAAGGGTTCTTCCCATTTTGTTCAAGGGTCAACTATATATTAGTATTTTTTACGATTCTATTTTATTTTTTTTTGTTGGATTATAAGTCTGTTGTGTTATTTTAGTGATCGCTTAGGATTTATAGTAAACACCTTTAACTTAAAAAAAAGAAAAGAAAGGTTTTTTACCCGTATTAGGTCACCATTTCCATGAAACCCTAAGTCTCAAATCCTAATTTGATTTCCAGCCAAACCCTTGAAAAGAACCCAAAAGGAAACAAATACCAAAAAATCCAAACATGGAAATGTTACAAAAGCTTATCAAACTCTCCTGAGGCAGTCCATTGCACTCATCCAAGAGAATGGGTGCAGGCTGGTAATAAGGAGGACAGGAAGCTAGGGTCACAAGCCTACGACTAGGTCCCAATTTGAAGAGTTCCTTTTGTCTGTCAAGTAAACAATTTATCTATAAGGTAGCCTCATAATGAATTATGAAAAGTTCCACTAAAACAAATAGCTTTTTTTGTGTAATATATCCTGCAATTTGATTTTTTTAAGGGGCCTCCTGTTCTAGATGTATACTTTTCTGAAAGAGTATCCTTAGAACGTCTCTAAGTGCCTATTCTATCTTCTCTCCTTACCTCATTTTCAGTCATGCAGTGGAAATGCAGATTTCTCCAATGTGCCACATAAGGTAAGAGATAGCGATAGTTTATAGGATTACAGTACAGGTGGACACTATCTGATTTAATCAATATAATTACATCTGTAAGGAAAACAAAATTAAATCACAACATTGTCAAAGTCATTTCCTTTACACATTTTCTGCTCACATAATGAATAATACCATTAAAGCTATTTCAGAGACAATGTAACAAAACTCTAAACTGAAAGTTCTTTATAACTAGGCAATGTGCCTCAAAGGGACTGTGTACTCACATGTGGACAGCAAGGATTTTCTAGTTCCCATGCAATGCTCCCACCACTGTGGCCCTCTGGTTACTACAATGCTCGCACAGAGTAAGTCAAAAGAACCGCTTTCGGGATGTTCTGCTTCTCAAAGTTCAACACCGTCAAATCTGTGGTACCAGACTTAGCTGTGTACTTTGCTACAGAGATAAATACCAAATGGAAACTCCATAGTCTAAAGCCACCTTAATTTCCTAAAGGAAATATCAAATATAGCCAGTGACGGTTCTTCTGCAGACACCAGTGTCTAAAGCTCTTGGCTGTTGACTCAAGGCAACCATGGGCCTGAGGACATCACTGTTCAGCTCTGGGAAGGGTTACTATGTAGGGGGTGAACTCTGTACACAGGAAAGGCTGGGAGGAAGGAAGCAGAGGCAAGTGGACAAGGTTTCTATAAATAGATCAGCAGCTCACAGACTTAAGGAAGAACCATGGATGTCAGTGGGTCAAATAAATAAAACAATCCCAAGGGTACAAATAAACCTAGGTAAGGTAACAAGAGCCATGAAATGGGGCAGGAATATTAAAGCAGTCTGAAGACTGAGAAAGAAAGCAGTCATACTTCCAAAAAAAGAGCAGAGCTCCACTGCATGGCTCCTAGAAAGCAGAACCATCTCAGGCATCTCCCTAACAAGATGATGCTAGGGAAGTTGCTGGAGGAGGTGGCTGGAAGTGAGAGGAGCATGGCAGCAGGGAGCACCTAAAACAGCAGGTTTAGGGCAATGCCAACACAGTAACACAGTGTGACAGCCCATATTCTACAAAAACCTAAGCCCGATGAATACAGACTGCAGCTGACCACACCACTGGGTGGCCTCTTGAAATAAAGCTCCATGATGCTGACCTTTGGTTTTTCAAAAATCACTCTGTGCCCCATACCTGGTCAGACCCAGGTGTTCTAGGGAACACGGTATAGAGCAGCCTATTCACTGCTGACTCTCAGTTAAGCACTAGAATCACAAGGTGGCAAGGGATGGGACAGGGATCATCTCTCATCCTGTTGGTCTTCTTCATACAGGCCCTCTAAGAGCCTTGCCCTGAATCACTTGTAGATTGCCTGCTGAGGAATGAGAGTTTGAAGTCACATGGAGAGCCTGAGGGGGGCTTCCAGTTTATGTTCTACACTAATGTGTAAACCTCCACAAAGAATTAGGATCCAGTAAAAGAAATAATGCAACAACTACTAAGCCTAATTAAGCATTCTCAGAATCTCATAGGACTCTGATGTCATTGCTCTGAACAAAATTAACAGTAAAAGATGAAAGTGTAAGAAAATTGGATGAATATGTAAACTATTTTAAGTTTTTTTTTTAAAGATTTTATTTATTTATTCATGAAAGACAGTGGGGGGGGGGGGCAGAGGGAGAAGCAGGCTCCCGAGGAGCAGGGAACCCAACGCGGGACTCGATCCCAGGACCCTGGGGCCATGACCTGAGCCGAAGGCAGACGCTCAACCATCTGAGCCACCCAGGCGCCCTTAAGTTTTTTTTTTTTAAATAAATCCTTCGTGTTGGCCTCTTTTCCTCTCATATAGAGATCAAAATGTAGATGTATAAATCCAATGATCTCAGTTTGCCAACTACTTGGATTTAAAAAATGAATTTACTAAATCATTTTTAATTCATTAATGATTATTAATTCAGTCAAAGAAAATGCTCATTTCATAAGCACCCATTGTGCCAGATGGCAGGTAAAGACAATGATAAGCAAAAAAACCCCACACCTTTGAAGATTTAAACTATTTCCTTAATTTCAGTACTACAATATCCTTAGCAACTTTGGCTGCAGTGAAATCTGTGGCTGGTATGAGCATCTGTCTTTTTATAATTCTAAGTGACTGCCAAGATGAATTCTTTTTTTTTTTTTTTTTAAAGTAGGCTCCACACCCAGCATGGAGCCCAATGCAGGGCTCAAACTCACAACCCTGAGATCAAGAACTGAGCTGAGATCAAGAGTCTAAGCCACCCAGGCACCCCAAGATGAATTCTTTCAAACCAGTAGACATTGTACAGCATAAAGGAGCATTTTTTATTTATTTAATTTTTTAAAAGATTTTATTTATTTATTTGACAGAGAGAGACACAGCGAGAGAGGGAACACAAGCAGGGGGAATGGGAGAGGGAGAAGCAGGCTTCCTGCTGAGCAGGGAGCCCGATGTGGGGCTCGATCCCAGGACCCCGGGATCATGACCTGAGCCGAAGGCAGACGCTTAAAGATTGAGCCACCCAGGCGCCCCAAGAAGCATTTTTTTAAAAAAAGATTTTATTTACTTGAGAGAGAGAGAGAGCACTAGCAGGGGAAGGGGCAGAGGGAAAGGGAGAAGCAGGCTCCCCGCTGAGCAGGGAGTCCAATGCAGGGCTTGATCCCAGGATGCTGGGATCATGACCTGAGCCAAAGGCAGACGCTTAACTGATCCAGGTGCCCCGCATAAAGAAGCATTTTTAAAAATCAAACTCTGAAACTAAATTTGAAATTGAAAGAAATTTAATGGAAGTCATAAATGCAGCCTGCTCCTTCTGCACTTCCTAATAAAAAGAAAATCTAGTCAATTTATAAGGATAAACACTGTTAAGGATTTTACTACAGAAAAATTTTCACATACAGTAGACCAGGGTTCCTTAACCTTAGAACTATTGATAGTTTAGACCAGATCATTCTTTGTTGTGGGGGGGCTGTCCATGTGCACTGTAGATGTTTAGTAGCCACTCTGCCCAGTTGTGACAATCAAAAAATGTCTTCAGATATTGCCAAATGTCCCTCGGGGAATAAAACTGCCCCTACTTTAAAACCACTGCACTACATCCACTGCAAGATGACTTCAATATCAATATTCAATATCAGATGTTAGCTTTCATGCACTCCCAGCTGCTTCACAAGAGCTGCCTGTCTCTTGTTCAGTTTGATTTGTCTATTCCTGTGTCTCTGGATTCATCTGGCAGACAAGTCATGATGCTAAGTATGTGATATCAGAGACAGCTCCTGGGCATCAGCCCACAACAGCATCAACACAGGGAGAGTGTCTCAGAGCTGAAGAAAGGGGAATGTTAAGCAGAAAGCCTCCATTGTAATCATGGGCATCGTCATGAATTAAAGTCACACAGAAAACAATTCCCAAAGACAGAGCTGGACAAAGAGCCTTTGTTCCTAAGCTGAAGATCCACATGAAGTCTTCCTTGTAGGAGTAGCCTGCAGGCTCATCCTTTATCCACAACTGAATGTGCTTTCACAGGACAACAGCACATAATCTGAACCTCCCAGCACATAAAGGCAGTGGGCAATTGAGAGGAAAACTAGTACCTTGCCAAGAAGACATAAAGCCAAACTGATATGCACTTTTCCCTCTAAAGCTGATTAACCCAGTAAACATATTCTGAAAACTACTTGTCACTAATCTTGTATCAACCAGCAGGTTACTAACAGGAGCATACTACTTAATACTATATATACTTACCATCTAGAACTTCTTCAGAAAACCCCGTTTTCTCAAAATCACTTGTATTTTGATTGTACAAACCAAACAGAAGATAGTTTGCCAGCTCTCTGCAGCCTCCATTGTACCTGCTATCGATTCCTGCAAAGCAAAGGAGGCTCTGATCAGCTGTACTGTGGGACACAAATGAGTCCCAATAAATTGCCCGTGCTCAGCAAAACCCTGATGGTCAAGTTAAAGGCAGAAGCTCACACTAGTTTTGCGCCAGAAACCAAATTAAACAACTCTGTGATTGAAGCATCAAGTACTCTTACTTGGTTTTCAAGACCTATATAGTTGAGACAGTTAAACAGCATACATTATTGAAGCTATTGATTTCCAAAAAGCAATTTTTCAGTTTAGAAAGAAGCAAAGAATACGGTCCTGCCTGCCATGGCCTGCCATGGCTGGTTAAAGATTTTGGAATACTTTTCAGTTGGAATAGGAATAGGGGATAAAAAATATTCACTTCTCAAAGAGAGCTTTACTAAAACATGGGGGATCAAATAAATGCAGACTAAGGTAGTTTGAAAAGAACCCAAAGAAGTGAAAAAGAGGACAAGTGAATGGAACTACAGACACTCATCATTTCACAAATATTTATCAAATTCAAGGCCCATCACTGTGCTGGATGCTGGAGTGTGTGGTGAACATGCCTGCAAATGGCCCCCATGGAGCTTACAGTCTAGTGGGGTTGGGTCAGAGACAAAAAAGAAATTAAACAATATACCTTCACTACTGCCTCTCAATGGCATGGGCATATGTACTACCTGGTTCCTGAGTATCTCTGAACATGTCATGGGCAGGTGGTAGCTGTCTACATGAGGCTGAGGAAGGAGTTGGAGCAGAAAGAGCTCCAAGAATAGAAATATGGCTAGAGCCTGGGAAAGAGGACTGTCAATGGTCATTCAGACAAGTGAAAAAAAGTAATGGTCATTTAGAGCAGACGGGCCCAGGGACTGCCTATGGCAGACGACCTCTAATATAAGAGAACTCCCTTCTAAGCTGAGATCAAAGCAGCACAGCCCTGTTCTATCCCATTCAATGCTTCAGTGAAGGGAGGGGTGAAAAAGAATCAGGGGCGCCTGGGTGGCTCAGATGGTTAAGCGTCTGCTTTCGGCTCAGGTCATGATCCCAGGGTCCTGGGATCGAGTCCCACATCGGGAGCCTGCTTCTCCTTTCTCTCTCTCTCTGACTCTCATGAATAAATAAATAAAACATTAAAAAAAATAAAAAATAAAAAATAAAATGAAAAAGAATCAAAAGCCAGAATGGACTGGCCTATCTAAGGCCCAAAGTTTAAAGGGCTACAGAGTGAAAAATAAACGGCAGACTGAGCAGACCTGGCCTCAGCATGGCAACTTCTAATGGTTCCAGCTGCATAAATTGCTGACATGAAAAAGACTAACCATGTAAAATTAAAGGCAAAAGAAACTCTATGTAGGCACTATGCTTTAGCTGACAAAGTTGCTTCTCATAGGGGTATTATGGGTTAACAATTCTGATACTGCTATATATGTATACTGGAATTAAACAAGTAAACTAATGGTGGATGATAGGTGCCAAGTTTCCTACTGGTGAAGTAGAAGTTTACAGATAAGCAAAAGGGGGAAACTAGAATAACCTATGTGGTAACTGGGTAGGATGGAGACATTAATATGAATTCACATTTAGCTTAATATACAGATGGTTACATAACATTTACAGGTAATGTACACACAAGTATTTTGTTACTCTGTCAGTTGCCCCAGGGCCTAGGAGCAATGACATCCCAGTAGTAACAAGAGTGTATCCAATGCCCAGATTCTGATTTCTAATACCATTCTCCAATAAAAGGAACCCCAGCACTCCTTGGAGAAATGGCTGATTCTAGGACTGGAGCAGGAAATATATAAAATAAGCCTAGAGTATCTTATAGTGCCAGAAAGTACAGAAGTGCTAAACAAACAAAACTTTGATTGGGGGGGTATGTCAAAGGGAGGGACACAGAAGCCAACTGAAATGACAACATAAGTACAGTAATGAACAGGTACTTTTATTCATAGGTAAATTCATGGCAAAGACAGCCCCCACCCTTCTGAGGGTTGCAGCTGGAGAGAGAATCCAATGAATGTTGTTTAAACATTTGAAACTTTTGGCAGGAATTCTGGGCCCACCACAACTGTGGTTTGGTTTTGCTTTGTTTTTAGGTAAAATACAGCTTTAACAAAAAATAATGTAATTTCTATCATAAATCCACATTTCCTTCTAAAAGCAGAAAACTTGATCACTTTTTCCCAAGTAAGCTCAGTAAAATTATTGCGCAGTTTTTTAAATTTCAAACTTAGGCATTTTTAAGGTTCTGCCCTTCATTTTCTCCCCTAAATACCATTTAAGTTTCAAGGAGGGCTTGTGCGGGGGGTGTGTGTGTGTGTATTGAGTGTATATGGTCAAGAGGCATTCTTTGTTCTCTGCTGGCATCAGCCACTATTTATTTTTTTTAATTTTTAAATTTTTATTTAAATTAAATTAATTAACATATAGTATTTTATTAGTTTCAGAGATAGAGTTCAGTGATTCATCAATCTGATACAATACCCAGTGCTCATTCCATCATGTGCCCTCCTTAAAGTCCATCACCCAGTTACCCCGTCCCACACTCCCCACCACTCCAGCATCCCTCAGTTTGTTTCCTATGATTCAGAGTCTCTTATGGTTTGTCTCCCTCTTTGATTTCATCTTGTTTTATTTTTCCCTTCCCTCTCCTATGATCCTGTTTTATTTCTTAAATTCCACATATGAGTGAGATCATATGATACTTGTCTTTCTCTGATTGACTTATTTCGCTTAGCATAATACCCTCTAGTTCCATCCACATTGTTGCAAATGGCAAGATTTCATTTTTTTGGATGGCTGAGTAGTATTCCATGGGCTATATATACCACATCATCTTTATCCACTGTCGATGGACATCTGGACTCTCCACAGCTTGGTTATTGTACCACAACTGTGTTTTTATGGAGACCTACCAACCTCTGGGCTGAGTAGTGGAACCGGATTCAAACCCAAAACCTGCCTAGCTCCAGACTGCATGTTTTTAACCACTCTGCACACTGCCTCTCATAAGCTTAAAAGCAAGTGCGGTTAAGTGAAAACACAAAATCATGCATAGAATATATGAGGAAAGATAAACAAGAACCTAGTAGCGGTTTGCTTCTGAGAAGGAACTTGGGTGTTTGATGGACAAACCACCAGACTTAACAATTCCACTTCCACGACTCAATACTACGGGTATAAATGAAAATGAGATAAAGAAGATCAATCTGATAGAGAAAAATCTCCAAGATACATTGTTAAATGAAAATTTAAAAATTAGGTTAACAACAGTTTGAATAAAATGTTCCCATTTGTGTTAAAAAAAAAAAAGATTCCATTGGCAATGCTATCTCTGGGGAGTGGAACTCGGTATCAGGGATGGTTAGGAAGCTCTATTCATTATCATTTGTGTATTGTCTTAATTTTTAAGTTATATGATGCATTTTCACAATAAAAAAAATTAAAGAACAATAAATGCCTAGTTCTGCCACTCTATGGTCCTGAGCAAGTCTGTCTCATCTCCTGGAGTTTCAGTTTCCCGCTCTGTAAAAAGAGACAATGCTGCTCCCTTGCAAGGCTGCTGTGAGGAGAAATGAGATAACATGTACAAAGTGCCTGCCCTGTGGTAGGGCCTCCTTATCCCACTGATAGCTCACCTGATCTTATGAGAACAGCACCAGATTTCAAGGGAACAAGAGCTGGGAGAAGGATACTACCTCAAGCTTATCTCACAATGATACTATTATTAATATCTTCCTTGAAAGGAAGCCAAGTTGCCCCACCTTGTTAAAAGCACTGACCTAGGATGCAGAGGATCCCATCAGGTCGAGACTTGCTGCTCTGGGTCAAGATGCTCTGAACCTGGCGGAGTCGGCTGCAGCTGCAACAAGAACAGAAATCAGCTCCTGAGTGCCAGCACACAAAGGCATGAGGAGGAGGAATGATGCTAGGGATGGAAACTGGTCCTTGCCTGGTTTGGTATCAGAACTATTAACATGAACTGGGAAGTACTCCCTTCTCTTCTATCTTCTGGAAGAGATTATGCAGAATTTATCTGAAGCCTAATCTGAACCGCTGATTACAAACTGGACAGTCTGTGGCTCTGTGGCTCAATAGAAAGTGGAGCCAAAGGCCCTCTCATGGTCAATGCTAGACAGGACTGGGACCCAGCAGCTGATCAGAATGCTCTCTGATGACTTCTCATTTTTGAGGATTATCAAAGAAGAGTTTCCACACTTATTTGCCCCAACTGTGGTCCTCATCAGTTTTCCAAAAACAAAAACAAAAAACATATAAAAACCAAAAAATTGGTTTAAGGATCTAAATGAAGCTCTGATTCATCATCACAACTACCTGCAGTTAGAGTGTCAGCCAAGGGTATTTGTCCCCCTTTCTGGGCAGGTCTATTCCTGTGGCCTTAGCAATACTCCCTCCTCCCAAACAAAGCATAAGGAGAGGCACTCCCAGACATTAATATCACTTCTAAGGATCCCATGGTCTCCATACCAACCCCTCCTCCTTCCCAGCAGTCCCAGAAAAAGATGCTCAATTTCCTGCCTAAGCCTGATCCTTCCACTATATCTCTCCCTGTCACCTCCGGGTTCAGGATCTGCCTCCACTACTCATTCCCTAAGACTCCTGTATTTAATTTTTTCCCTATGGTCAGCATAATCTCAGCCTTACCACATCATTATTAACTAAGATCCTCCACAAACCAACTACACTAACTGTTCCACCTACGACAGTCAGAATTCATCCCCACCCCTCGCTGAATCTGCTCCATCGCACTGCCCTATATTCAACCAAACAACAGTATTCAACCAAACAACACTATTTCTCTTCTCTGAGTTCTTTTTTTTCCCGTGGATTCTTTCTGATGTTTCCACTCCCAAAAAATCGATTCCATAACTTAGTTGTCATTATCATTGCCTTCCCTCATGATGTTCACATATACTACCTAACATCTAAACCAAAGACAGTACTCCAAGAAAAGAAAGCTATACACCAATATCATGAATATAGCTCTAAAAACCCTTAATAAAATATTAGTAAATAGAATTCAACAACATATAAAAAGAATTATGCACCATGACCAAGAGGGGTTTACCCCAGGGATGCAAGGCTGGTTCATTATTGGTAAATCAATCAATGTAATCCATCATATTAACAGGCTAAAGAAGAAAAAAAATTACACAACCATATAATTGATGCAGAAAAATCATTTGACAAAATTCAACACTTGTTCACAATAAAAACACTCAGAAAACTAGGAATTAAGATTATATTTAATAGTGAAAGACTGAATGCTCTTGCCCTAAAAGGAGGAACAAGAAAAAAAAGTCTGCTCTCATCACTCCTATTCAACATGATAATGGAAGTTCTAGCTAGTGCAATACGGCAAGAAAAGGAAATAAAAGACATACGTATTGAAAAGGAAGAAATAAAACTATCCTTATCTGCAGATGACATAATAGCCTATTTAGAGAATCTCATGGAATCTATAAGAAAATCCTAGAACTGGGCACCGGGGGGCTCAGATGGTTGGGCATCTGTCTTTGGCTCGGGTCATGATCCCAGGGTCCTGGGATCGAGTCCTGCATCGGGCTCCCTGCTCCTTGGGAGCCTGCTTCTCCTTCTGCCTCTCTCTCTCTCTCTGTCTCTCATGAATAAATAAATAAAAAGTTTAAAAAAAAAAAAGAAAAAAAGAAAATCCTAGAACTAATAAGTGAGTTCAACAAGGTGGCAAGGTCAACATAAATCAACTCTATTTCTGTATCAAAGCAATGAACACATGGAAACCAAAATTAAAAAAATAATGCCATTTAAATATAAATTTAACAAAACATGTATAGGATTTACATGCTAAAAACTATAAAACACTGATAAAGGAAATCATAGAAGGGGCACCTGGGTCGCTCAGTCAGTTGAATGTCAGACTCTTGGGTTTTGGCTCAAGTCATGATCTCAGGGTGGTGAGATCAAGCCCCACGTCAGGCTCCAAGCTCAGCATGCTGGAGATTCTCTCCCTTTCCCTCTGCCTTGGCCCCTCCTCCTGCTCACACCTGCTCTTTCTCTCTAAATAAATAAATAAAATCTTTTTAAAAGGGGAAATCAAAGAAGATATAAGTAAATGGGGAGACACTGTGTCCATGGGTTAGAAGACTCAAGATAGTATAGGTGTCAATTCTCCCTAAATTGATGCACAGGTTTAACACAATTCCTTCAAAATCCCAAGATTTTCTATAGATATAGACAAGATTAACCCAAAACTTACATGGAAAGGCAAAGGAACTAGAATAGCTAAAATTTCTGAAAGAAGAAAAAATAGAGGGCGCCTGGGTGGCTCAGTTGGTTAAGCGACTGCCTTCGGCTCAGGTCATGATCCTGGAGTCCCGGGATCGAGTCCCACATCGGGCTCCCTGCTCAGCAGGGAGTCTGCTTCTCCCTCTGACCCTCTTCCCTCTCGTGCTCTCTATCTCTCAGTCTCTCTCAAATAAATAAATAAAATCTTTAAAAAAAAAAGAAAAAGAAAAAATAGAGGGGCACCTGGGTGGCTCAGTCATTAAGCGTCTGCCCTCGGCTCAGGTCATGATTCCCGGGTCCTGGGATCAAGCCCCGCATCGGGCTCCCTGCTTGGCGGGAAGTCTGCTTCTCCCTCTCTCACTCCCTCTGCTTGTGTTCCCTCTCTCACTGTCTCTCTCTCTCTGTCAAATAAATAAATAAAATCTTTAAAAAAAAAAAGAAGAAAAAATAGAGGAATCACTCTGATGTCAAGACTTATTACACAGCTAAAGTAATCAAGACTGAATGGTACTGATTGAGAGACAGACACATAAATCAATGGAACAAAATAGAATTGCCAGAAATAGACCTACACAAATACAGCTAATTAATTTTTGATAAAGGTTCAAAAGCAATACAATGGAAGGATAGTCTTTTCAATAAATGGTCTTGGAGCAAATGGGTATCCACAGATAAAAACATGAACCTCAACCTAAATTTTGTACCTTACACAAAAATGAACTCAAGACAGATCACAGATTTAAAATTTTAAATGTAAAACTATAAAATCTTTAGTTTTTTTTAAAGATTTTATTTATTTATTTGACACACAGAGAGAGAACACAAGTAGGCAGATCAGCAGGCAGAGAGAGGGAGGAGAAGCAGGCTCCCTGATGAGCAGAGAGCTTGATGCGGGGCTTAATCCCAGGATCCTGGGATCATGACCTGAGCCGAAGACAGACACTTAACCGACTGAGCCACCCAGGCACCCCAAAACCATAAAATCTTTAGAAGATAACAAAAGAAAATCTTCAGAACTTAAGATTTAATGAAATTCTTAGACTTGATATAATCCAAGAAAGAAAAAAATCAATAAACTGGACTTCATCAAAATTGTAAACTTTTGCTTTGTGAAAGACCCTGTTGAAAGAATGAGAAGACAAGCTACAAACTGGGAGAACATATTTATATCACATATCTGACAAAGTAGAATATATAAAGAACTCTTAAAACAACAGTAAAAAATTTAAAATCCAATTAGAAAATGGGCAAAAGGCATAAAGAAACATTTCCTCATAGAGGATAAAGAGATGGCAGATAAGCACTGAAAACATGTTCTACATCATTATCCACTAGGGAAATGCAAATTAAAAGCACAATGAGCTATCATTATACATCTATTAGAAAAGCTAAAATAACAAACACTGACAACACTAAAATGCTGGGGAGGATTCAGAGAAACTGGATCATTCATACATTTCTAAAGGAAATTAAAGTTAGACACCAATAATGGAAATACATCCATGTTCGTGACTGGAAGCCTTCATATTGTTAAACTGTCAATTCTACAGAAAGTGATCTACAGATTCAGCATAATCCCTATCAAAATCCCAATGATGTTTTTTGTAGAAATAGAAAAATCCATCCTAAAATTCATAGGACATCTCAAGGGACCCAGAACAGTCAAAACCATATTGAAAAAGGACAAAGCTGGAGGACACACTTCCTGAGTACAACAGTAACTACAAAGCTATGGTAATCAAAACAGTGTGGTACTGGCCTAAAGACAGACATTGAACAATGTAATGGAATAGAGAACTCAGAAATAAACTCTTTTTGTGACTGGCTTATTTCACTCACTATAATATCCTCACAGTCAAATGATTTTTCACTAGGGTACCAAGACCATGCACTGAGAAAGGACAATTTCTTTTTAAGATTTTATTCATTTGACAGAGGGAGGGAGAGAGAGAGAGAGAGAGGGCACAAGCAGGGGGAGGGGCAGGCAGAGGGAGAGGGAAAAGCAGGCTCCCCGATAAGCAGAGAGCCCGACGTGGGGCTTGATCCCAGGACCCTGGTATCATGACCTGAGCTGAAGGCAGACACTTAACCAACTGAGCTACCCAGGCACCCCAAAAGGACAATTTTTTTCAACAAATGACTTTGGGGACACTGTATTATCCACATGAGGAAGAAAAATTTGGACCTTACTTTACATCATATACAAAATTTAACTCAAAACAGAAAAAAGACCTAAATGTAAACCTGAAAACTGTAAAACTTTTAGAAGAAAATATATGGGAAAAGCTTCATGAAACTGGATTTGGCAATGATTTATTGCTATGACACCAAAAGCACAAATAAAATAGAAAATACGGAAATCAGACTTTATAAAAATTAAAAACTTACGTTCACAGAAGGATACAATCAACAAAGTGAAAAGGCAAACCACAGAATAGGAGGAGATATCTGCAAATCATGTATCTGGTTAAGAGACTAATATCCAGAATATATAAAGCACTCCTACAATTCAACCACACACACACACACACACACACACACACACACACACACACACACACACACACACACACACACACACACACACACACACACACACACACACACACCCATTCAAAATAGGCAAGACTCGAATACACATTTCTCTAAAGAAGATATATGAATGGCCAATAAGCACATGAAAAGATGTTTAACATCACTAATCATGAGGGAAATGCAAATCAAAACAAAAAGGAGATACTAATCCCACACAAATTAGGATAACTACTATTAAAAAAAAGAAAAAAACAAGCAAGGATCAGGAGACATTGGAAGCTTTGGGCACCGCTGGTGGGAATGTAAAACTGTAGCTGCTGTGGAAAACAGTATGGCAGTTCCTCAAAAAATTAAAAATAAAGGGGCAGGGGGAGGCAAAAATTTAAAAATAGAATTATTTTATAATCCAGAAATTCCACTTCTGGATATATATCCAAAAAAAAACAAAAACAAGGATTTGAAGAGATATTTGTATACCCATGTTCACAGCAGCAATATTCGCTATAGTCAAAAGGTAGAAGCAAGTATCTACTAATAAGAATAAACAAACTCTGCTATATACATACAGTGGAATATTATTCAATCTTACAAGAAAGGAGATTCTGAAACATGCTAAAAACACGAATGAACCTTGAAGACATAATAGTAAGTGAAAAATAAGCCATTCACAAAAAGACAAATATCATATGATTCCATTTTTATGAGATACCTACAATATTCAAATTTATAGAGACAGAAAGTACAGTAGTGGTGCTGGGCTGGGGGAAAAAAGTGGGGTTACTGTTTAATAGGTACAGAGTTTTATAAGATGAAAAGAGTTCTGTGGGTGAATAAGTGGGATTGCAGCACAACAATATGAATGTACTTAATGTCGTTAAACTGTCCATTTAAAAAATGGTTAAAATGGTGAATTTTGTTACAGGTATTTCACCACAATTAAAAAAAAATTTAAGTTAAAAAAAGTCAATGTCACGTAAAACAAAAAGAACAGAGAGGGAGAACTCCTAATGTGAGAGATTAAATAATAATAACAGCAATGTAATGTAAAAACCTTAATTTGATTAAAAAAAAACAGGGAAATATCCCTGAGACATCTGGAAAAATTTGAATATGGACTGGGTATTTGATGGTAGTAGGGAATTACTGTTAATTTTCTTAAGTGAGATGTTATTGTATTTATACCTAGAATGTTCTTTTTTTCTTTTTAGCAGATACATGAGGAAGTACTTAGAAATGTCATGATATCGGTAACTCTTTTGAAAAGGGTTTAACAGAAAATCAGAATCAGAAAAACAAAAGAAAAATAAAGATAACACACACAGCAAACTGTTAAAAATTACTGACTCTAAGTGGTAGGTATATCAAGTATTTACCATACTACTCTTTCACCTTTTCTGTATTGTTTGAACATTTTCTTAATAAAAATCTGGGGCTGGAGGTAAGGGTGGAAGCAACTGTGGGTTTTAGAAGCAGCAGAACAGAAACTGCAAGACGATCCAGATTAAAGCAAGAAACTTCTTTCCCTGGGAAATGGATGTCTGCCCCCCCCCCCCCTTTCATGTTTACTACAAGATCAATCTTGCAATAATTCTCTGCACTAGAAATATTTCATCAAGTTGGTCCTTTGGCCCATTTCCTAACCCATATGAACAGCAGACTGCCAAGGTTACCAAGAGCTCTTTGGTTTTCAAACTAACAAGCAGCCAGTGACAAAAAACATGAATCTGTCATGTGACCAGGAAACAAACAGCTCCCCCAACTACTGCTGTGGAAAGCCAAGACAACACTGAGAACAGGAGCAAAAAGCGTTTCTTTTCCACAAGTATCTTGGCCAAATAAAATGGAAGCATATAAAATACAGAAAGACCTTCCTCTTCCCAGAGTAAAACACTATTCTAATTAGTATCTCTTACTTTCCTGTCAAATGAGTAAAACTAAATTCAGTTCTTTCCTTTATACATTTTCATGCTTCCCAAATTTAATTTTTAACCAGAACATAGCCTATTTGTATTAAACTTGTCACTTATTGAAATACTTACCTATTAAAAAAAAAACAACAACCCAGTAAGTATAGAGAAAACCACAATCACCGGTATTCTCAGCACCTAGAATTAGCCTCTATTAACATTTTGACATACTTGCTTTTATCGACCTTAGTGCCACATGTAAAATATTTATTATCCTTTTTTTGATGAAAAGAAGTGGAATATTAAAACTGTCATTGCTCCTGACCCCCAGAGGTCACCACTGAGCTTGTTGTATATCCACCAGTCTTGTCTTTTTTTTTCGCCAATAGAAACTTCCAAACATACACCAAATCCCTCAAGAGCACTGCCCTCTAGCTTCCAGGTTTACCTGGGTGCTGCTAGCACACCCTGGGGAGATAGATGGCCCAAGGTCACCACGACTTTACAAAGTTCCTCTTTCAGAGTACCTGTAGTCTCAGCAGACCCCCTAATGTGGTTTATGTCAAATATGCTGCTTGTATACTATACTTTATTTCTGACTTTCATTGGGTTCAGACTCACAATCTAGACATAATAGATGATAAAGTGAAGAAGTCAGACCTAAACAGAAGCAGTTTACCCAAAATCACAAGGCTGAGCCAGGATTAGCAGCACCAAAATGTGAGTCACCAGATACGTTAACTCTGAACTTTTCCTTTCTGCTACACCTCACCGATGCCACAGACACAGTTTCTGAATTCTCAACAGTCCGTCATCTCTGTTTTTCCCATCTTCAGGTTTATAATAGTTAATTCACTGCTCACTGCTTTTACAAGTTACTGTATACACAGCCAGGTATATTTTCTTGTTTGTATTTCATTATCCTGGTTCCCTGGAAATGAAGGACAAAAAAACCTGAAAATTTTATTTTTGCCTGTTTTTTTCTCCATAAGTGACTTTATGTTAACTTTATTTTCAAAATTAAATAATTAATGAATATATTGTCCTTATATTCTGAATGCTTTGTATTTTGATTGTTTTACAAAGTGAATCCTCATACTAATCTGGTTCACCTTATTATAGAAAACTGCTGGGAACAATTTGGTGTGAATCTCTCAGTAATGTATAGTTTGGGTGAGTTTTTTGGGGGGGGTGGATTGCTTTTACATAAAATCATAATCATGAGATATATAACTGCTCTGCAACATGCCTTTTTCCACTTAACATTATGCCTTAAGGCCTTTCCAAGTTAGTACATAGAACTCAACTGCATTTTTAAAAGTGCCATACTGTTTTTATTCAACCAGCCACGCTGATTAACATTCAGGATATTTATTATTTTTGCAATAGCAAACTGCTTCAAAGAATAACTATATCCATCTTTGGCACTGCAAAAATTTCTGCAAAGTAGAGATCTAAAAAGTAGCACTGCCAGTTTAAGAGGTATCTGCATTTTAAATTTTGACAGACGTTGCCAAATTGTTTTCTTAAAACTTTAAGGTGACTTAAAAGTCACCTACAATATACCAGACTACCTGTTTCCCCGTAACTTTCTAAACCATGTGTTATCACTCTTCAACTAATTTTCATTATCATACTTTTACATTTCTCCCTAATCACTAGGGAGACTGTCAGATGTTTACTGATCATCTATATTTCCTTTTCTGTGAATGCATATTCTTGTTCTTTACCCATTTTCTATTTACTCAGGGGGGGTTCTGAATAATTAATATATTCCATATTTTAAGTTGTATTTTGGTCATATGCTGCAAATATTTTCTTTAAACTTCTAGACTTTGTTTATGGTATCTTTTTTCATGCAGGAGCTGTCAAGTTTTATTTAACTAAATCTGCCTAACTCTATCTTTAGGCTTAGGAATTTTAGGTCTTCCTTTTGTGTTTTCCCCACTCAGTATTATAAAAAAAAAAAAAATGCCAATTACTTAATTTTATTTGTGTGTGTGTTTTAAACATTTAGCTCTTTGCTTCTCTGGAACTTGCTTTTTTACTTTTGTGAAACGGGAATATAACTGTATTATTTTATTTTATTTATTTATTTGAGAGACAGAAAGCATGAGACAGAGGGAAAGGAAGAAGCAGACTCCACGCTGAGCAGGGAGCCTGAAGCTGCTGGATCCCAGGACCCTGAGATCATGACTTGAGCAGAAGGCAGATGGTTAACCGACTGAGCCACCCAGGTGCCCCAATATAACTGCATTTTTCTCCAAAATATAAATGATTGTCCCAAGACCACATATTGACACTTTTTATCCTCTGATGTAGAATGCCACTTTTAGCATATGCTAAATTATTATATAAAGCGGGATCCATATTTTCGATCCTTATTTGATTTATTCTCTCAGAAATAGTACACTTAAAAAAATCAAATTACTTGAACTTTGTAATAAATGGATTATTTTTATATCTTATAGAGCGAGTTCTATCATTGTTTTATTGTTTTATTTTTTTAAGATTTTATTTATTTATTTGAGAGAGAGAGCGTGAGAGAGAGCCCAAGAGGGGGTAGGGTCAGAGGGAGAAGCAGACTCCCTGCTGAGCAGGGAGCCCGATGTGGGACTTGATCCAGGGACTCCGGGATCATGACCTGAGCCGAAGGCAGTCCTTTAACCAACTGAGCCACCCAGGTGCCCCTCTATCATTGTTTTAAAGATCATGGCTTTTACTGAACACTTTTTCTTTTTTTTATTATTTATTTAAAATTTTTAAAAGATTTTATTTATTTATTTGACAGAGAGACACAGCGAGAGAGGGAGCACAAGCAGGGCGAGCGGGAGAGGGAGAGTCCCCCTGCTTGTGCTCCCTTTTTCGGATTGGGAAGCCTGCTTCTCCCTCTCCCGCTCCCCCTGCTTGTATTCCCTCTCTCGCTGTGTCTCTCTGTCAAACAAATAAATAAAATCTTAAAAAAAAAAAAGATTTTATTTATTTGTTAGAGAGAGAACACGAATGGAAGGGAGAGGGAGAAGCAGACTCCCCACTGAGCAGGGAGCCCAATGTGGGCTTGATCTCAGGACCCGAGCCAAAGGCAGCCACTTAACCATCTGAGCCACCCAGGCGTCCCTGAACACTTTTTCTTTTTTTTAAAGATTTTATTTGTTTTTTAGAGAGAGTATGGGAGAGCACAAGCAGAGGGAGTAGCAGGCAGAAGGAGGAGCAGGCTCCCCAACAAGCAAGGAGCTCCGTGTGGGACTCCATCACAGGACCCTGGGATCATGATCGGAGTGAAGGCAGACGCTTAACCAACTGAACCACCCAGGGTCCCTGAACATTTTCTTTTTAAGATGAATTATAAAATCAGTTTGTCAAGTTCCAGAAAAATTCCCATTGAGAATTTGTATTGTGATCATACTGAATTTGGACAGCACTGAGCTCCCCACTCAGGAACATGATTTATCTCTCCATTCATTCCTCTCCTGTTTTATGTCCTTCTGTCAAGTTTTATATTTTTATTTATATGTCTTACACATTTCTTATTAGATTGATTTCTAGGTATTTTAAAGTTTTTGTTCCCATTTTGAATGTCATCTTGAATCCATTACCTTTTTCAAACAATTTGATAAAATCAGTTCTATTAGTTTTATCCACTATCATAGTTTTCCAAGCAGTAAATCATAGCAGTTTTATCTCTTCAATATTTTCAGCTTTTATTCCAACCCATTAATTCATCATGTTTTTACTGAACACCTACTGTGTGTCAGGCACTGGTTATTCAAGAGCTGGGGCGGGGGGTACTTAGCAATTAACAAAAGGACAAAAACCCTTGGGATGAAAATACTAGAATTTACATTTCATTTTTTTTTTTTCCAGAACTTACATTTTCTTTTTTACACGGAGCTCGAGCTCACAACCCTGAGATCAAGACCTGAGCTGATATCAAGAGTCAGACGCTTAACCAACTGAGCCACTCAGGAGCCCCTAGAACTTATATTCTAATTGGGAAATGAGTGAAGGAGAAATAAAAATAAATAGGAAAAGTACAGTTATCATATGGTGGTAAGTGGAGGACTGAGAGTCCTAAGAGAAGGATGGGCTGCCATTTGAAAGAGAGATACCAGGAAAGGTTTTACTGAGAGGACGTTTGCATAAAGACCTGAAGGAAGCTAGAGAGCAAGCTGCACAGTAAGTGCAAAGGTCCGAAAGCAGCAATGTTTACAGCACAGTGAGGAAGACAGTAGCAATAGGAGATGAAGGGGGGGAGGTGGAAACTGGATTAGAGTCTTGTCAAAGTTCATGATTTGAGATTTTTCTTGGAGTGTTTTGAAAAGAGGGATGACTTATACAAGATGACTTATATTTTCATAAGATGACTTTATTTACTGTATTGGAAACAGACCAAAGGGGGACAAGAGTCGAACCTAAGAGACCAATTAAGAGCCTACTGCAAGAAGGAGATGATTATTTCTTTTGCTAATCATTTTTTTTTATTAAGTAGGCTCCATGCCCAGCGTGGAGCCCAGTGCAGGGCTTGAACTCACAACCCTGATTCAAGACCTGAGCTTATATCAAGAGTCAGATGCTTAACCAACTTAGCCACTCAGGTGCCCCTCTTTTGCTTATCTTATTACATTAGCTGAAACCTTATTATGTTACTTGATTTAAATCAAGAATGAATATTAAATTTTAAGTAGATTTGGGGGGGCATCTACTAGTCTGTTAATTTCATTGATAGATTTTGTTTATTTATTTATCTATCTATCAGAGAGAGAGGGAGAGAGCACAAGCAGGGGAAGCAGCAGAGGGAGAAGCAGGCTCCCCACTGAGCAAGGAGCCCAATGTGGGACTTGATCCCAGGATCCCGGGATCATGACCTGAGCCAAAGGCAGACATTTAACTGACTGAGCCACCTAGGCGTCCCTCATTGATAGATTTCCTGATGATGAACAACTCTTGCATTTCTGGGACAAATTCTACTTATGTGTAAAGTTGTTTTACCATACTTCTAGATTCAATATACTTTGTTTTATTTAAATTTTTGCATTTGTAGTTCTCCTTTGTGTTCTCCTTGTTAAGTGCCAGGATTATGCCAGCCTCAGAAAACAAGTGGCAAGTTTTCTGAGGTATGTACTTAACTCAGCATGCTTTCCACTTCTACCTCCCCTGATAACTAACACTTCCTGGCCACAGTGTCCAATTTTGACTTACCCAGGAGCAAGCCAGGGCAACTGGAGTCCTTACCAGGGATTTCCCCATTTTAGACCTGGAAGAGAAATGGCCTCTAGGGTCATAGCGCAGGAAGAATGTGTATTTGAGGTTGTATGGATAGAGGCAACTATTCCGATAGAAGAGTTTTGGTTCCAGTTCTTGAGGCCCTGGTTCCTGCACCTCTTCCTGTAGGAAGTCTATATCCCTATTATTCCTTCCAGTCACATAAGGCAATGCATTCTTTTTACTTAAACCTTTGAGATGGGTTTCTGTCATTTGCAACAGAAAACATTCTTCTTAATACAAAATCAATCCCCAGAAACATTTAGGGATGAAGCATACAGATATCTATAACTTACTTTAAAAAGCATTACAATATAAGATGGATTGATGGATAGAGGAATGGATATATAATGCAAATACAGCAAATATATTAAAAGTGTAGAATCCAGGTATGGATACATATGAATGCCACTGAACAATTCTTTCAACTTTTCTTATGAACATTTTCATAATAAATGCTGGGGGGAGAAATCAACTGTAAGAGTAATATAAACAAGCCTTAACAGCATTAATTTGGACTTCAGGTACTGATTAAAAGAAGCTACTGTAGGACTACTAGGGTTTAAGAAACTTGGCCCTGAGTTAAAGTGGCAATTATTTATTCCCCTTGCAAAACTAGAGACTTGGGGGGGTGTCTGGCTGCTCAGTCAGGGGAGCATGTGACTCTTGATCACAGGCTTTTGAGTTCAAGCCCCACACTGGGTGTGGGGATTACTTGAAAATAAAATTAAAAACAAAACAAAACAAAACAAAACAAAACAAAACCAGCCCTAGAGACTTGGAAGAAAGGCAAAAGGCAGGATGTGTAGCAAGGCAATAAATGTCATTTCCCACCAATGTCTTTGCTGGAGCAACAACTTGCAATGGAAAAAGCAATGCCAATGTTAAAACATGGTTAACCACTGACCATAAGTGACTTGAACTGAAAGGACACATACATACACACACAAGATATGAATGAGAAATGCATTGGCATCATTAAATATTTGATGACTAGTTTTCTCCCAGCACTTTCATGTAGCTCACCAGAGCCATTAGTAATCCTAAGCAATATAAATTTCATTCCACGTTGTTACCTCCCCATGGGAGAGACGTTTACCCAATCCATATCCATTCTCCCCTTCTTTTTAACTCACAGTACCCCAATTTTATTTGGGGCAGCAATGGTCCAGTTCCTCTGCTTCTAGAGCTGACCAATGAGACATGCAGAAGTCAACATGTGGAAGCCTCTGGAGAAACTCTCTGAAGGGAAAGAACCGACTTAACTAGGAGAACTGTCCCTTCTCTTTCCCCTTGTCTGACAGACATTATAGCTGGAGTTCTTCCAGCCATTTTGTGACCATGATGCCATGGAATCCACTTGCTAAGAACACCAAAATACACAGAAGAGGCCTGGATCCCTCCCTGATGACTTTATATAAGGACTAGCCCGCTCTCCTTAGACAGACATCTTTTGCAAGAAAAAAATAAACCCTTAAGTTAAGTCATTATTGTTAAGCATTTTTTATCAGCTGCCAAACGTAGCTCCAACCATTAGGCCACCTTATCTAAAATGGGTAAAATTGGTGCCCAATTGCAATTCAAGTCTACACATATTTCATGAACTGGGGTTTATAAGACATTCCACAAACAAAATCCAAGAAGTTCAGAAAATGCCACCTGCCACAAGTGGAAAATGTTATCTGGAAGTCTGTTCATGATATTCTGGTGTAACGACATCTTATTTTCCATTTTCTTCCTTTTCTCTGGCTTTCTCTGAGCATTTTCTCACACAGTCTGCTCTTTGTAAAGTCAGTTTCACAAGTCCTCATTCAGAAAGCATCCACAATTACTTTCCCTCACTTCTTTGACTATTAAATGCAGGCCAAATATAAATGCAATGTGGGATCCTTGATTGGATCTTAGAGTAGAAAAAAGACATTAGTGGGAAAACTGGAGAAATTCAAATAAATAGTCTGGAGTACTAAAAGCCAAGTAAACAAAAGTTTACTTAGTAAATTAAAGCACTATACTAGTATTAATTTCTTAGTTTTGATAAATGCACGTGGTTATATGTAAGATGTTAACATTAGAGTAAGCTGGATGAAGGCTATATAAGAACACTCTGTACCATATTTGCAACTCACCTATAAATAAAAAATCATTTATTTCAAAATAAGAAGTTGAAAACGAAAAACATGCCAAATGAGCTGACTTTTCCTCAAACCTCAAAATCACAGATAAAAGTTTTAAACACCCACATTGCAAACCCTTTTTCTTTTCCTTTTTTTAAACTTTCAGGGCAAAACAACAATAATTTAAGTTGTGTAACTCTGTAGGGCATCTGCATCTCATTCACTCCCTTCTCTAAAAATTAGAACATCACAGAAAAGCCCAAGAGCTATGAAACATTTTCAAGATACTGTACACTATTAATACCACCATATTCACTAAATTAAGAGTCCTCAGTACACAGTCATCCCAGACGCAAGTGAAAAGGCAGATACTCAGACCTCTACCTCTGGGTAGGAAATAAGACCATAAAAGCCTAACTAAGCAAACCCTCTTTGCTTCTATAGGCAAAACACCAAACCTCCCTGGCCAGCATCTACGGAAGTTATACTGGAGGTAAAGCTTTGCATTTTCAGATATACAATGCTTTGCATTCTGAGTTTTCTTAAGGCAATACCCATCCGTACAATATCAATTATTATTTCTGTATACCTGTAAACCCAAAAGAGTACCATGGGTATTGGCTATTAGCCAATAAATATCACCTGAAGAGATAACTTGCCTGTGTGAGGCTTTACTGAAGTGCTCTCTGTAGAACATCACTATCATAAACCACTGCTCACCATCTAGCTCACATGTGATTCTTCATTCTCTGAACACCTATGAAATTTAACATAGCCCACAGCTTCAACTGTAATTATTCTCTATTTATTCAATAAATAATTAGTGCAAGCAATATTTCATAATAGCTTACAACAGCAGTTCATATTTACTGAATGCTGTCTATGTGCCAGACACTGATCTAAGTACTAGGGCAAGCAATGTGGGAAATGGCAATAAAAAATGGTCCCAGGCCTTTGGTATTCCAGGGATAACAAAGAAAGTCCTTCCTTGTTAGTCCCTTAACAAGGAAGAAATTCCACCTGTACAGGGTATAGAGGATCCCCAGCACAGGAACCCCTTAATCAGACTGTTTTGCTAGAGCACATCCTCCAATGGCTTCTTAATAAAGGGTGCATGTGAGGTCAAACTTTGAGAATTTGCATGTGTGAAACGTCTTTATCCATCCCTCAGACCTGCTTGAGAGTATGGATGGATACTGAATTCTGGGAAGGAATCCATTTTCCTTCAGAAGGCACTGCTTCTCCATTATCTTCCAGTTCCCAATCTTGCTGCAATCCTCTGATTCCTGACCCTATCTATGTGATTTTTGTTGTTCTACCTTGGCATGGATATTTTTAAATTAGTTGTGCTGGACTACTGGAAAGTCCTTTTGATCTGGAAACTCATGTCCTCTGGTTTTGAGAAAATCAATCAATTAATTAATTAATTTGTTTATTTAACTTCTTGCTTTATTTTCTTTTGGCTGATTTCTTCTTGCCATCAAACAATAACCACCCGCTAGCCCTTCTTGTTACAAATACCTACAAACGTCTGGGTCATTTAGTTCTCCACGTTCCCTAAAGATTTTTAGCTTCTCGATCACTATCTTTTTTGCTATTACTACTCCCATCTTCACTCACGATCATTTCAGTGAGCACTAGGACAGGTAATCCTCCCACTATCCTTACCTCTCAGTTCCTTTACTCCTGTCCTCCAATGATGTCCTCTATCCTACTTGAGCCACACACTTCCACAGTGTCCACGTCCAAACAGCTCAACATAGCTGAAGGAAAGGCATACAACCATGCTAACTGGGTCTCACCTTAAATTTATGACAACAAACAGCAAATGGGCACTTGTAGCTGCGTGGCAATCCTAAAACATTTCCTTATTTAACTCATTTTCCCCAACTCTCCTGGATGGATTTTACACCTTCTTTCTTCTCAAACTTCTAACACCTTCTCTACTCTTCATTTTTAGCTGAAGATCTGCCTTTTATTTAACTGCAAATATAGAAATAAACAGAAAAGAATTTTCACTTTCTCCCACCACCAAGCTACCAACACACTAGCATTTGGGTCTATATACTCACCACAGATGAACTGTCCATGCACCTATACAGCCTGAGGCCAATATATCCATTTATGTCCTAGATCCCCTTCCCTCTCACCTGCTCAAGGACTTCACCCCTGCAATTGTCCCTTCTTTTAATTATCAGTTTTCCTCTCTGTACTCCATCATTCCCATCAGCCTCAAATGTTTTAGGGAAGCTATAATGTCTGTCCACCTAAAAACAAAAGAACTCTAACACTTCTACCCTTCCAACCAGAGCCTTATTTCTCTGCTTTCTCTGATAGCCATGGCCCTATTATTCTGCTCTCTCTCATAGCCAAAGCCTTGTTGCCCTGCTCTTCAATCCTTGAAACAACATAATTATGACAATCTATATGCACTGTCTTCAATTCTTCTCCTCCCATTTTCTCTTGAACCCACTGCACCAAACCTGTTCTTGTCAAGGTCACGAATGATCTCTATGTTACCAAATATAATACTCTATTCTTAGTCCTCATCAGCCCATCAATGGTACTTATTATTTGGCTTTCCATGACTGTCCTGGATTCTTCTCCCATCTCAGAGGTAGGAAGCCACTTTCCATCAGAATTTGGAAACAATTGCTACACTGTCTTTCGTAGACGGGATACTCCAGGGCTTGGATGTTGGTCTTCTTTATCTACATTTGCTCCCAGGATCTCTATCCAGTCTCAAAGATTTAAATAAAAATGTGGGAGTCATCAGCATACTACTTCCAGTCCCAGTCTTTCTCCTGAACTCCAGATTCATATACCCAAACTGCCTATCCAATCTCTCCATTTGGATATCTATTAGGCAACTCAAAATGAATAAGGCCAAACCTGACCTCTTATTTTCTCCACAAAAGTGCTCTAATTCCAGTGTTCCCAGTATCAGTAAATGGCAATTTCATTCTTCCAACAGTTGAGCTCAAAACTGACTATGCCTTCTTACATTATTGTTCCTTCAGCCCTATTTCTTCCTCAGTACTTATTTCTCAACACTCTGTATTATGATTTGTCCTGTTTTTGTCTCTTTCCACTTATAAAGGAGCTCTTTGAGGGCAGTGGCCTACCTTATTTGTCTCACAACACCTAGCCCAGTGTATGTTGGATTATTTGTATAAAGAGGAGTAAAATTTAAACTGATAAACTGGTCCTGAGCAGGATCAGGTCCTTCTGCAGAAAGAGATTCTTGAGTAGGAAAGCATTATTTCAGCTATTTCCACTGGTTCCTTAGTACAAGTCAAGATAGTTACTTGGTAAGAACTCCAAAATCTCAGTGGCTTGAAACAATGAAGGTTTACTACTTGCTCTGCATATCAAACATAAGTCACCTGGAAGTTTGCTTTGAGTCCCAGACTGATAGATTAGCCACTACCTGCAACACCAACAGTCACCACAGTAGAGGGAAAGATAGTGGCATATTATACACCAGAAGCTTTTACCATGAAGGAATACACATCATTCCAGAACACACTGACTGACCAAAAGCAACTCATAAGGCCATACCCAACTTCAAGGGGGCAAGCAAGTATAATTATACCACATGCCCAGGAGGCGGAAACCAAAAATAGCTGATGAGCAGCACTGATGACTACCACATCCTGAAAAAGCAGCTTCTAGTTCTAAGCAACAGCATTTTAACTCCTGATCTCTATTCCCCATCTGTGAAAATGAACTCCATTGCTAGAAGGGAACCACACACTTGCAAAGTACTATCTATAGGTCTTTAGGAATGTAACTTCACCAGTTAGGCCTGCCTCTTTCATCACTCAGTGCTGCAAAGAATCCAAATATGGGTGACAGGAAAGTGCTGAGCCCATACCTGCCATTCAATGTCAAAAGTCAGGAAAAGGCTTGAATGGGTAAGAAAAGCATGTTCAGTTATGTAGAAGTAGGGTAAGGGAAGAGAACGCTGACTCATTTTCTTTTAACAAAGGTAAAACAGGCCTTGGGGTTCCTTGTATTACCACTTGTCTGAAGACCAACAAGTTTCACTCAAACCACTTGTTTTAAGATTCAGAGTTTACGATTAATAAAGTTAGCCAACATTAATTTAACAAAGAAACACTATTGTTTAAAAATGTTGTGCACTGCCATGTTCCTAGAAACAAGGAAGGCAGCGGTTATTTTAGAGATGGATTTCACTGGGAAGCTTTTTTCTCTTAAAAGTTTCAAAGACTCAAGATTCCTAAGCTCAGAATGATCTGGGATGAACCCCAAATCTATTTGGAGCTTAGATTTAATGGATGGCTGTTCCAAATTCTAAGTATCTCGTGCAGGGGCACCTGGCTAGCTCTGTCGGTAGAGCACGCAATTCTTGATCTCAGGGTCGTGAGTTGAACCCTCACGGTGGGCATGGAACCTACTTAAAAAAAAAAAGAAAAAAGAAGTTATCTGTGCAGTTTTCTATTCTGCACAAAGTTCAAATACTTTCTAACAGTGAAAGTGGCTGCCAGAAATGTTAGGACAGATTGGAGACGGTTACCATAAGCAGCTAAACACTTAGAACACAAGGAATTCCACTAAAGAGCAGAGCAGGAATTCAACCAATGTCACCTGCTAAATTAGAAGCAAATTAGGACTCCCAAATGCAACCATGGGTATCTAGCCCTACCTCTCCCAACCTTTATTCATTCAACAAACAGGGGTGGGGGAAGGAATGCCAAGAAGTAAACGAGGGACAGGATTTTAAGATTTAGTTCTTGCTCTCCATGAATTTGTTCTTGTTAAAACAAAGCAGAAACAAAACAAAACAAAACAAAAAAACAGATTGGCGAGGAAAAAGTTAAAAATACAATGCCTTAAGTACCATAACAAGGATACAAGAAGAACCATTTTGACGTATAAGTTAACAATCTCCTTTCAAGGGAACAACATATTTGCTTTGCTAAGTTATTAAAATAGAGAAAAAGCAAAGCAAAACAAAACAAAAAAAACCCTCTTCTGGTTTAATGACAGTTTAGCAGATCCCAAAGCCCATTTCTCTCCCTCTTCTTTCTTCTCTCTCAACGATCTCTGCCGCAAATTCTCCTTCATTCCAACCTCCACACTCTGCTAGCGGCCTCATAACAGCTCCATCGCAAACAATGCCCAGACTATCAAGGTCAGCCCCAAAGGCACTGGGAGCAGAAATCGGAAACGCGTCTTCCTATAACGAAAAGGGGCGGGGACCCTCCCCATTATCACCCTCCCCATCCCGAGGCACCCAGGGGCTCTGTCTCTAGCCTCAGGGGCTTAGGGTCCGCCAATTCCTCAGGGGCTTGGGGGTCCACCAATTTTGGGGGTTCTAGGCCTCTTTTTCCTATTCATCCAGTTAGTTGTCTCTCCTGCGCCTCCCCCCAACCTGAGCTCCCTATTGTGGAAGGACGGAGAGTCGCGATGCAGGCTGGGGGAACGCGCAAGAGGGAAGATGCTGTCAGCGTGTAGGTACGTAGGGGGCGGGAGGGGGGCACTCTTTAGGGATGATGCTGTCAAGGGGGAAGGCCCTAGAGGAGACCTACTGTATGGGGAAATCATAGGTAAACCGTTTCTGGAGAAACCTATTCGGGGGTTCTACCCAAAGCAGCTACTTTGGGGGGGGGTCTCCACAGATAGCCGTTTCTGGGGGAAATATTCTAAGTGGAAGGCATGTGAGTTACGCAAAGAGAACCCACTGCCGAGGTTCTCTCCACAGGGGAACCTTTCCTGGGAGAAACCTACAGGGACGGGGATGTCATAGGAGGGGGTCTCCACGGAGGAGCCGTCTACAGGGGAGCCATTGTGGGAGCCGCTACACAGGGCGCAGTTCCTGGGGAAACGTCCCTCAGGCAGCCGTTTAGGGAAAACCATCTGCAAGGAAGCCATGTCGGACCACGCCCTGCGGCGGGAGGCGTCGCCCGACCCCAACAGCCCGCAAGCCCCGGCCGGGCCGCCCCTCTGTAGCCTCGGCCCCACGTACCTGACGGAGGGCGACCCGCGGCCGGAGCCGCCGGGGGACCGCGCGCGGGGCAACCCAAGCCGGTGCGGGGGGTACACGTCCATGGCGGCGAGCGGCAGAGGAGGACGCTGCCGCGGCGAGGGTCGCTCAGGCCCGCGGGGCAGCTGCAGGCCCGCTGCGGCCGGGCGGGGCGGCGGGGCGTGCCGGGTGGGCGGGGGGCGCGGCGCGCGGGGGCACGTCGGGGCGGAGACGGGGCCGGGCGCGCGCAAGGATCGTGGATCGGGGCGTCGGAACCCGTTGGGATCGGGGTGGGCGCACCGCCGCAGAACCGCGCCCTCCTTAAGCTGCGACGCAGCCTGGCCGGACGTTGGGAGCGCGGGTCCCCAGGATGAAGGTTTCCACGCCGAGGCTCTGCCCTGTGCTCAGGCCCCGCATCATGGAGTGGGGCTCTCTGCCGCACCCCCAGCCACGCACGCGGACGCGCCCGGGGGCGGGGCCTTGCTTCGCCCCGCCCCGTTCTGCCGGCTTTGGCCTTCAGCCAAGGCTTCCGCTGCGGCAGCCAGGTCCCGGGCCCTGAGCGGCTCCCATGTTCCGGTCTCGCTTCCCTAGATCTCCCAGGCGGGTGCCTTGCTACTCTTTCTTCACCCACTGCTAATCAACTGCGCACCCTCCCTTCAGACATCCAGCCGATTCCTAGTCGACCTCAGGTTAGCGGTGCGCTCACACTCATGCGCAGGGCATGGGCGTCAGGGTCTCATCGGTTCCAGGAGGATCCCTGCCTTTTACTGTTCAGATCCTGTCTGGACCTGTTGCAGACTGCAGGGTCTTGTAAAAGAAACCTAATCCCATCGAGACTCAGTCTTTTCGTGTGTGAAACGGGGGAAATACTTAGTTGTTAGGGTTATTCGCTTACGCAGGACGTGTTTTGATTTTGTCTTGTGTCCCGTACTGACTTCAGGATGCCTTACATGCCCTGTATTCATCTTTTTGCAGTCAATTACAAAAATTTTAGAGTTATTTTCCCACCGAGGCAATCTGAGCTTAAATCACTTAAATTGCAACGCTAGTTGAAATGTCCTATCTCCGCAACTAAAAATATCTGGATAATCCCTATGGTTCTTCCAGCAGGTTTAGCTGAGGGAAGACCAAAAGAAAGGACTAGAAATTAAAAGTACTTATTATTCATATTCAAAAAAGGACTTTTCTTGGCTCAAGTTTCAAGTCGTGAACAAGTAACCACCATTATTTAGAGATAACTTCGCATCCAAACACAAGCTCTGAAAATCAGCCAATCAGCGACAGCTTAACTCCAGTGGCTCTGCTTCTGAAAATCAGCCAGTCAACAACAGCTTCACTCCAGTAACTATGCTTCTGAAAGTTAGTAAATCAATGACAGCCCCAAGCTTCTGAAAGTCAGCCAATCATTGACAGCTCCACGCTTTTAGACAACAGCCAATCAGCAAGTGCCTCGCTCCGATGACCAGGCTTCAGAAGTTAGCTGGGTCTTCAGCTGCCTTGGTGACCACACTAACAGCGCTGGAAGTCGGTCGATAGGGAGATGGGTTCTCCCGTTTCTGAAATACCTCCAATCCGCCAACGCAAGGCTTCCCAAAACATTATATAACAGCAGATCTGCCTTTGTTGAGGGAGACTGTGGATTGTGCCTTACAAGAACAGCTCTCCTTTGCAGGCAGAGAAGTTCATCTTTTTCTGCATCAGATATTGAGTTCATTTTTTTTTTATTCCGAAGTTCGAAATCATTGTAAGATTCAACTCCCAGCTTCCATTAGTTATGAGTTTAGACTTTTGACAACTCAGTCTCAGACGTGAGATTTATAAATACAACCTTTTCAAGTCTTGCGATGTTTGCTATTATCTTTTTCTTTTCTTTTTTAAAAGATTTTATTTATTTGGGCGCCTGGGTGGCTCAGTTGGTTAAAGACTGCCTTCGGGTCAGGTCATGATCCCGGAGTCCTGGGATCGAGTCCCGCATCGGACTCCCTGCACAGCGGGGAGTCTGCTTCTCCCTCTGACCCTCCACCCTCTCATGTGCTCTCTCTCTCTCTCTCAAATGAATAAATAAAATCTTTTTTTTAAAAGATTTTATTTGAGAGAGAGAGAGAATGAGAGACAGCACGAGAGGGAAGAGAGTCAGAGGGAGAAGCAGACTCCCCGCTGTGCAGGGAGTCCGATGCGGGACTCGATCCCAGGACTCCGGGATCATGACCTGACCCGAAGGCAGTCTTTAACCAACTGAGCCACCCAGGCGCCCTAAAAGATTTTATTTTTAACTAATCTCTACACCCAACGTGGGGCCGAACCCACAACCGGGAGATAAAGAGTCTCATGCTCCACTGACTGAACCAGCCAGGTGCCCCGAATTTTTTATTTTTTTGCAATTCTATGGGTATGTTCACAAAATTGTACAGTTACCACAACCAATTTTAGAACATTTTCATCACCCCAACAAGAAAACCTACACCTTTTATAAAAGCAGCCATTTCCCCATTTCTCTCCAATGGTCCCAGCCTTAGGCAACCATTAATCTCTCTCTCTCTCTTCGTATGGATTTGCCCATTCTTAACATTTCCTATAAGCTGAATCATACAGTATATGGTCCTTTGTGACTGACTTATTTCATTTAGCATAATGTTTTCAAGGTTCATCCATGTTGTAGCATGTGTAAGAATTTAATTTTTATGGTCAAATAACATTCTATTGTATGGATAAATCACATCCACTTATCAGTTGATGTACATTTGGGTTTTTTCCACATTTTTCCTATTTTATTTTTTAGCTAACGTTGCTATGAACATTAGCGTACAAGTTCTAGTGTGGACATATGTTTTCAGTTCTCTTGGGTGTATTACCTCAGCATGAAATTACTGGGTCATATGGTAACTCTTTAACCTTTTGAGGCTCTTCCAAACTATTTTTTAAAGCAGCTGTACCATTTACATTCTCACCAGCAATATATGTGAGTTCCAATTTCTCTAAATCCTCGCCAATACTTACTATCCGTCTTTTTGATTGATTATAGCCATCTTAGTGGGTGTGAAGTGGTATCTCATTGTGGTTTTCGTCTGCATTTCCCTGATAGCTAATGATGTTCAGCATCTTTTCATGTATTTATTAGCCATTTGTACATCTTTTTGGAGAAATGTCTGTTCAGAACTGTTGCCCCTTTTTTCCCAAATATTTTATTTATTTATTTGAGAGAGAGAAGGCAAGCACGAGTGGGGGACAGAGGCAGAGGGAGAAGCAGACTCCCTGCTGAGCAGGGGGCTCAATGTGGGGCTGGATCCCAGGATCCTGGGATCATGACCTGAGCCAAAGGCAGACACTTAACCAACTGAGCCACCCAGGCACCCCTTTTTTCCCATTTTTTATTGGGTTATTTTCCTTTTTTATTAAGTTGTAATAGTTCTTTATATATTCTAGATACAAGTCCCTTATTGGCTATATGATTTCAAAAAAATTTTTTCCCATTCTGTGGATTGTCTTTTCACATTCCTGATAGTGTCCTTTGAAGCACAAAATTTTTAACTTTGATAGTACCCAATTTATATATTTTTTCTTCCTTCTTTCCTTCCCCTCTTTCCCTTCATTCCTCCCTCCCTCCTTCCCTCTTCCTTCCTTCCTTCCTTTCTTCCTTCCTTTCTTTCTTTCTTTTTAAAGTAGGCTCCATGCCCAATGTGTAGCCCAATGCGGGGCCTGAACTCACAACCCTGAGATCAAGACCTGAGCTGAGGAATGTCTGGGTGACCCAGTCAGTTAAGTGTCTGCCTATAGCTCAGGTCATGATCTCACAGTCTTGGAATCAAGCCTCACATTGGGATCCTGCTAAGTAGGGATCTGCTTCTCCCTCTCCTCCCCACTTGTGCTCTCTCTTGCTTGCTATCTCTCTCTCAAATAAATAAATAAAATCTTAAAAAAAAAAAAAAGACCTGCGCTGAGATCAAGAGTTGGATACCCAACATGGGGTGCTTGGGTGGTTTAGTCAGTTAGGTGTCCACCTTTGGCTCAGGTTGTGATCCCAGGGTCCTGGGACAGAGCCCCGCATCAGGAATCCCTATTAAGCAGGGAGCCTGCTTCTCCTTCTCCCTCTGCTGCTCCCCCTGCTTGTTTTCTCTCCATGCTCTCTCTCTCTGAAATAAATAAATAAAATCTTTAAAAAAAAAAAGAGTTGGACACCCAACAGACTGAGCCACCCAGGCACTCCTCCAATTTTTCCTTTTGTTGCTTGTGTTTTGGGGTCATATCTAAGAAACCATTGCCCAATTCACGGTCATGAGGATTTACCCCCCATTTTCTTCTAAGAGTTTAACAGTTTTGGTTCTAAAATATAGGCATTTGGTACATTTTGAGTTAATTTTTGTATGTGGTGTGAGGTAGGGGTCCAACTTCATTCTTCTGCATGTAGCTTTCTAGTTGTCTCAGCACCCATTTCTTGAACAGACTATTCTTTTCCCATTGAATTGTCTTGGCACTCTTGTTGAAAATCAGTTGTTACCTCTTTTTTACTTGTGTATATTTGAACCCCAAAATGCCAAAATGCAAGTGTGAAGTTCATGATGAATTTTCTGAACAGTGAACATTTATTAAATGAGGAAAAAGTGCTTTCAAAGCTCTATGCGTAGTATGCAAATGTTATTCAATATTGAAAGTGGTGGAGGGGCACCTGGCTGGCTCAACTGGTGGACTATGCAACTCTTGATCTCAGGGTCATGAGTGCAAGCCCCACGTTGGGTATAGAGATTACTTAAAAATAAAATCTTAGGCGGTGCCTGGGCTCAGTCAGTTAAGCATCTGCCTTTGGCTCAGGTCATGATCCCAGGGTCCTGGGACTGAGTCCAGCATCAGGCTCCCTGATCAGCGGGGTGTCTACTTTTTCCTTTGCCCCTCCCCCATGCTCATGCATGCCCTCTCTCTCTCTCTCTCAAAAATAAATAAATAAAATCTTAAAAAATATAAAATAAAATCTTAGGGGTGCCTGGGTGGTGCAGTCGGTTGAGTGTCCGACTATTGGTTTTGGCTCAGGTCATGATCTTGGGGTCATGGGACCAAGCCCCGAGTAGGGCTCTGTTCTCCGCTTGGAGTCCGCTTGAGATTCTCTCTTTCCCCCCTCTGCTCCTCCCACTTTTGCGTGCTCTCTCTATTTCTCATAAATAAATCTTTAAAATAAAATCAAATAAAATCTTAAAAAGAAGAAAATGGTGTAAAGTCAGATACAAACTAGCATATACTAACAGCTAAGCATGAAAGATCTGATTTCTTTAACTTGTATCAAAGGAAGTGACAAAATAACAATTTTTTGAAAAAAGTTTTTATTTAAATTCCAGTTAGTTAACATACAGTGTAATGTTAGTTTCAGGTATCCAATACAGTAATTCAACACTTCCACATAACAATTTTTTGGTTAAGAGAAATTCAGATGAATATGATAAAATAATCATAGCAGAAGTTCTAAAGGCTTCCCACACTGTATATTGTCATCAGTCTTTCAGCTCAAATGCCTATTTGAATGTACTGCTACCAGAAGTATTTTCTAATTCCAAAGCTATAAGCAAAATTTCAAATGCCACAACAAAATCTACCGCAATAGTTAAAAATGTAATAACCTCATTTGCTGTGACAGTGATTATTAAAGCTCTAAATGCTTTATTTTTTCACGGCATCATCACGAGTGCAAGTAATGACAATGCAGGAAAATTTTCCCTTTGCCCAATACTCTTCTCATGAAAAGGCTTACTTGTAAGGCTCTTTTGAGTAAAATCCCTTCCGGATTAGACTTCAGAAACAAGAGCAAATTTTTGTAGACTCTCTTATTGAGGTAGGCGTTAATAAGGAAAATTGTACTCCTTCAGGTGGAGATAATACAAATGGAAATGTTGGTAGATGTTTACATGAAGTGCAGACATTGTTTATTCAAAGTTGAAAGCAAAGCATGAATGACTCTATGGAAGCTGTTGGCTGTCCCGCTCATATTGTGCATGAGGCTGCTCAAAGGGCAGCTCATGTCCTTCCACTGCTTTGATGTAATTGTCACGAAATTGTTCTCTTCTGCCAGCATTTATACAGTTCAAACTGAACAATTAAGGGATTTTTGTGATTTTGCTGGCACTGAATGTTCTTCATTTCTCTTGTTGGCTCTCTTTAACAAATGAGGTTGAGAGAACCCTCAGTTTGTTTGAAACACTGGAATCTTACTTTAATTCTTTAAAACAAAAGCCCCCCAAATTCTTATTGACTTTAGAAATAATCCATTAAGGGAAACCAATTTATTTCTTGTTCATAGTTTACAATATCTCCTTAGGAATAGAATTATGCAAACTGTAAGAAAAGTGTTACTGCAACACCCCACTGCTTAAGGAAACTGTTGAATGTATTAAGGGAATGATTGATGACGGAAAATTTATCCCTTTAAGTATCAAGGCTGTGCTTAAAAGGTACCTTACTTATGAAAAGGAAGAGAAATTCTGACTTGGAGTGGATAATTCTTACAGCACTTGTCATGACTGTCTTTCAAAATGGATTTCATCTCATGAGGAATTTGATTCTTTTATAGAGATATTGCTAAATACTCATATCTGACAGCCTGGGAACAACTGGAATCATCAAGTGCAGTATTGAAGAAGAAAGGAATAAAAATTAATGATGATGTTGTTTTTTGTCAGTGGACAATGTTTTTTATTTTTAAGATTTTATTTACTTACTTGACAGAGAAACAGCGAGAGAGAGAACACAACCAGAGGGAGAGGGAGAGGGAGAAGCAGACTCCCCGCTGAGCAAGGAGCCTGATACAAGGCTCGATCCCAGGACCCTGAGATCATGACCTGAGCGGAAGGCAGACACTTAACGACTGCGCCACCCAGGCGCCCCAGAGAAATGTCAGTGGACAATGTTTTAAAGTTACTGACTGGGGTGCCTGGGTGGTGCAGTTGGTTAAGTGTTCGACTCTTGGTTTTGGCTCAGGTCGTGATCTCAGGGTTGTGAGATTGAGCCAAGCATCTGGCTCCATGCTCAGCACGAAGTCTGCTTAAGACTCTCTCTCCCTATGCCCCACTCTTCGAAATAAAGAAATAATAAATAAATTTTTTTAAAAAAGTTAATGACTAAGAGATGCAACATAATACTGAAGGACGGAAAAGCAAGTCACGCCATGAAAGATGGTAACTGCTTCAACAAATCAGATTTGAAGAGCAGTTTTCAAGGTGGTTAATTTTATCTTAGCACATGTTCAGTATACTGGCTCATAATGCTAATGTTGGGCATGTTTTCTCAATAATGAATGGTCAGTAGACAAAAGAACTAAAAAAGTTATATGTGACCATTGTAGAAGCTGTGATACAAAGAAAATGAATATAGATTGTATCTGCAAGGAATTTCATAAGCAAATTCTACAAAACAAGGAACTATTAAAAAGAACCAAAAAGTCAGAAAAATATAATTAAAAGAAGTATATAACTTAGTTACTTATAATTTATTTCCTTTAAATAACAAGTACCTTTTAGTATATATCCCATGCAATAGTTTTCTTTTATATCAGTGTACACAGGCATAAACAATTAGCTATAATTTAAATTTAAGAGGGCCCCCTGTTTTTTTTATTGCTAAATCTGGCAACCCTCCTCATGGATGATCTGAGGTACTGTATGTAATCCATTTAATGAGGGTCGTTTGAAAGGCTTATCCCCAGTAATCTTTTTTTATGGAGGTACAATTTCCCTAGAATAAAATGGGCAATAAAATGTACAGTTCAGTGAGTTTTGATGAATGTATACAGTTGTAGAATCATTGCTTCTCAGTCAGGATATGGAACATTTCCATGACCATAGAAAGTTTCCTGGGGCCCTTTGCAGTCAAATCCCGCACCCTGGCCCCAGACAACCACTGATTAGATCCTAATAGCCATAGATTAGTTTTGTCTTCTTTTGAAATTTATATGAAACAGAATCAGCATCATGATTAGAGACTGATTCACCTTGTTATATGTATCAGTAGATTATTCCCTTTTACTGATGAGTAGTTTTCCATAGTTTGGACATAACAATTTATCCATTTACTAGTTGATAGACATTTGAGTTGTTTCCAGTTTGGGGAAATTACATATAAACTCCTATAAACATTCATGTTAAATCTTTGTGTGACTATATGTTTTAATTTCGCTTGGGTAAATACTTGGGAGTGGAATTGCTGCATCACATGGTATGTGTACATTTATTTATTTTTTTATTTGTCAGAGAGAGAGAGAGCATGCACAGGCAGGGGGAGCGGCAGGCAGAGGGAGAAGCAGGCTCCCTGCTGAGCCAGGAGCCCAATGCGGGACTGATCCCCAGACCCTATATTTATATATCTTTATAAAAAACCATTGGGACGCACGGGTGGCTCAGGCGGTTAAGCATCTCGGGTCATGATCCCAGGGTCTTGGGATTGAGCCCCACATTGGGCTCCCTGCTCAGCGGGGAGCCTGCTTCTCCCTCTCCCTGCTGCTCCCCCTGTTTGTGCTGTCTCTCTCTCTGACAAATAAATAAATAAAATCTTTTTAAAAATAAATTAAAAACCATCAAAGAGTTTTCCAAAGTGTTTGTGCCCTTATACACTCCCACCAGCAGTGTGAGAATTTCTCCATACCCTCACTAACACTTAGCAGTGTCAATCTTTAATTTTAGCCATTGTCCTGGGTATGCAGTAGTTCCCACTGCAGTTTTAATTTGCATTTTTCCCTAATAATTAATGATGTTGGACACCTTTTCATGTTCTTATTTACTAGCTGATTATTTTTAGTTGTAAAGGGCCTTTCAAGTATTTTGCCCACTTTTAAAAATTGGGTTGTTTGTATTTTATTGCTGGGTTAAAGGAATTCTGTACGTATTTTGGATATGTATCATTTCTCGGATATATGCATCGGGAAAACACACTCCCTGGTGGTCTAGTGGTTAGGATGCATTGGGAGCGTTTTCTCCCAGTTGGGGGTTGCATTTTCATTTTCTTAAGGGTGTCTTTTGTGGAGCAGAATATTTTAATTTTCATGAAGTGTAATTTTTTTTTCATTTATTTAAGAGGTGAATGTGGCTGGCTATGGTGTCTGGGAGTATGGGAACAGGGTGAGGTAGGAAGGCCTCGACCAGCCAAGAGACCTTACCTGGATAATGATTCCCCTTCCCCTCAGTGCCTCAAATCATAATCCTGAAGATGCAAAGTAAAAAAAGTTTGAACAGATTAAATTTTGAATTTTTTTTAGTAAGGCTATTTCATAACTGCTTAAGGTGGAAGACTTCTGGAAGACTTCTCAGAAGTGACATCTGTGCAGGGGTCCAGAGGATGAGTGATAATAGCTATTTGAAAACACAGGGTTTTAAGTACCTTTCATGAAAACCTTTGTGGTAGTCAACCTCCAAGATGGCCTCCAATGATCCTTAGCTCCTTTATTCATACCTTTGAAGGTAGTCTTCTCCAACACTGAGTCATTTCTGGCCTGTGAGCAATAGAACTGTGAGCAATGGCAGAAGTCACACTCTGTGACTTCCAAAGCTTGGTCATTAAGGATATATGCACCTGGGGCGCCTGGGTGGCTCAGTTGGTTAAGCGACTGCCTTCGGCTCAGGTCATGATCCCGGAGTCCTGGGATCAAGTCCCGCATTGGTCTCCCTGCTCGACGGGGAGTCTGCTTCTCCCTCTGACCCTACCCCCTCTTGGGCTCTCTCTCTCTCACTCTCTCTCTCTCTCAAATAAATAAAATCTTAAAAAAAAAAAAGGATATATGCCCCTGTTCTAGAAAGAGGCAGCTGCCGTTCTATGAGGACACTCAAGAAGCTGTTAAGGGGTGCCTGGGTGGCTCAGTTGTTAAGCGTCTGCCTTCGGCTCAGATCATGATCCCGGGGTCCTGGGATCGAGCCCCGCATCGGGCTCCTTACTCAGTGGGAAGCCTGCTTCTCCCTCTGCCTTTGCTCCCCTGCTTGTGCTCTCTTTCTCTCTCAAATAAATAAATAAAATCTTTAAAAAAAAAAAGAAGTTATTTATTAAGAGACCTACATGGTGAGAAACTGAGGCCTCCTGTCAAAACCCAGCCCCAACTTGCCAGTCATGTGACTGTGTCATCTTGGAAGCACATCTTTCAGGCTGTGAAACCTTCAGATGACTGTAGCCTCAGCTGACATCCTGACTGCAGCCTCTGAGAGACCCAGTGGTAGAAACAATCTACTAAGCTGCTCTTGAATTTCTGACCCACAAAAACTGCTTCAGGTAATAAATGGTTTTTTTGGTTGTTGTTACAAGTCACTGCAGTTGGGGGTAATTTGTAATGCAGCAATAGGTAACTCATATATCTCACTATAGTTTTAAAAGGTAAGAGTTAGGGATATTTCCTATACACAATAAGGAAACCAAGCTTTAGAAAGGTTAAGTGACTTGCCCAAATAAGTATCAGAACAGGTTTTTCCCTGGACAAATAATTAAAAATTTTTTTTTACAATTTCCATGGAGAAACAATAAAGAAAAACATCACAGCTCAGAAAGCAAATCTCCTCAGCTCTCCTTGAACCTTTTTTATTTCATTTTTTAAAAGATTTTATTTATTTATTTGAAAGAGAGGGGGAGAGCACGAGGGAGCACAGGGTGGGGAAGAGGGCCAGAGAGAGAGGGAGAGAGAATCTCAAGCAGACTCTGCACTGAGCGTGGAGCCTGACAGGCTCACCACCTTGAGACCACAACCTGAGCCAAAACCAAGGGTCAGATGCTCAAAGCAACTGAGCCACCCAGGTCCACGAACCTCTTTTATTTTTCCCCAATGTTCCATCATCGTCTCTCACAAACTCTCAGGCCTGACCAACCTCTCCATGTCCTGTCATCTGGCACTGTTCACTAAGCAAAGCAAATGCTTGCTACATTAGAACTGTGTTTGGATTCTAGCTCTATCTTTCCCCAATGCCCATTTCCTAATCACTGCTTTCTAGAAGGGTTTTCTAGGAAGAGAATAAGGGAAGGGCATTAGAGGCAGAGAAAATAAGAATGCAAAGAAATGAGGGTTTGACAGAAACCGGCTGCTTCTGAGGGAACAGATGGACAGTGTTTCAATGTGGTTAGAGATGATACTTCCTGGAAAAGGGGGTGGTGGGGTGAGGCAGGAAAGGAGCTGGTAGTCAGTGTGGAGAAAGCTATATACCAGGCCAACAATTTTGGATTTTTCTACAGTAAAAGACAGGGGAGAGACATGCTTGTTTTCTGAGTTCTCAAAAGACCCTTTGGTGGTTTAGCAGATGCTGTTGGTGCTCCTTGGCACGTACCACTTCCCTGCATGTTGGCCCACCTTCGGTATCAGCCGACTGAAAGCCCTCAAGCCATGACTGAAAGGAGTTCTTATATAAATACCCTGAATTCTCACTCCTTAGGAAGGATGACTCAGAGGCACACACTCCACAGTGTTTCTGAAGGTTCCTCAGTAGGATTGAACTTCAGTTGCCCACAGTGATAACTTGCTTGAGAATGGGCACTTCCATCGGCTGCTTTTCTTGCCCGGAATCTGCTCCCCACTCTCCAGCTGGGTTTTCCTGGTATTACCTCCCCAAATAGGTACTTGTGCTCAAATTCTTATCTCAGGATTTCCCTCTGAGCAAGAGGAAAAAGAGGACTACAAAATGAAACAGATGGATTGAGAGGTAATATATCCCATGTTTATTCAAATACTCGTGAAAATGTTGACTCTCCCCAAGTTACTCTATGAGTTAAATGCAATTTCCAACAAAATCCTAAGAGGATTTTGTTAAGTTCAATGGAACTTAACTGATTCCTATGGTCATTAATATCAGAGTAGGATATGGAAAAGAAGAACGAGGAGAGGGAACTCACCCTACCAACTAGTTGGATTTGTTATAAAGCTATTAGTAGTTAAGATTTACTCTAAAGCTATGAGAATGGCACAGGGAGGGGCAAACAGATCTAAACATATATGAGACCTTGCTATATAATAAACAGGGTATGACAAAGCATGGGGGAATTGGTGGACTATTCAATAAGCAGTGCTGAACCACTGACTACCCATTTGAAAAGAATTAAATCTCTATGTGACATAATATACAAAATAAACTGCAGATAATTTAAATATGAAAAACTGAAATTTCAAATTATTAAAGAATATCTTTATAGTTCAGGGGAAAGGGAAGGATTTCTTAACAAGACAAAAATCAGAAATCTATGGAAAAGACAGATGTATTTGATCAAATAAAAATTTAAAACATATGTACAACACATGGTAACCATCCATGCTACAACATGGGTGTAACTTGAAAGCATTGCGCTAAGTGAAAGATGCCAGTTGCAAAACATTGCACATTGTAGGATTCCATTTTTTAAAAAGATTTATTTATTTTTTTAAATTTTATTTATTTATTTGAGAGAATGAGAGAGAAAGCAAGAGCAGGGAGAGGGAGAAGCAGACTCCCCACTGAGCAGGGAGCACGAGGCAGGGCCCCATCTCAGGACCTGGGGACCACGACCCAAGCCGAAGACAGATGCCCAACTGACTGAGCCACCCAGGTGCCCCAAAAGATTTTTTATTTGAGAGAGAGAGAGAAAGAGAATGAGCATGACCGGGGGGTGGGGGAGGAGAAGAGGGAGAGATAGACAAGCAGACTCCCCGCTGAGTGGGGAGCCCCACGCAAGGCTGGATCCCAGAACCCCAAATCATGACCTGAGCTGAAATCAAGAGTCAGACACTTATCTGACTGAGCCACCCAGGCACCCCGTATGATTCCATGTTTATGAAAGTTTCAGTATAGAGACAGAAGGTAGATTAGTAGTTGCCAGGGGCTGGGAGGAGAGGGAGAATGAACAGTGACTTCTAATAACTACAGGATTTCTTTTAGGGATGATGAACATGCTCTAAAATTAGATTGTGGTGACGGTTGCACAACTCTGTCACTCTAACTAAAACCCAGTGAATTGTACACTTTAAATGGGTGAATTCTATGGTATGTGAATTATTTCTCAATAAAACTTTCTTTTAAAGGCAAGACACACACTGGGAGAAGATATTTGCAATAAATATTACTGACAGACTGTATCAATGAATTCTGTAAAGCGATAAAAATGACAAACCACCCAACATAAAAATGCACAAAGAATTGGCAAATCAAAGATGCAGAAACTCAATAAACATACATAAGTTTGCTCAACATCATTAGGAATGAGGGAAAAGAAAATTAAAATAATGAGATACCATCACACCCATTAATTTGGAATCAATTTTTTTTGGGGGGGACAATATTTAAAAGCTTGACATTATTTAGTGTTGCCAGAATATGGAAAAATGGAAACTCTCACACACTTTTGGTGGGAGTATAAATTGATATAACCATATCAATTTGCTTGGACAGCAATTTAGTAATATCTAGTAAAGTAGAAGATGCTTGCATGTCTGTATAAGCCAGCAACTCCACTTCTAAAGAAACTTTTTTTTTTTTAAGATTTTATTTATTTATTTGACAGAGAGAGACACAGCGAGAGCAGGAACACAAGCAGGGGGAGCAGGGGAGGGAGAAGCAGGCTTCCCCGCCGAGCAGGGAGCCCGATGTGGGGCTCAATCCCAGAGCAGGGAGCCCGATGCGGGGCTTAATCCCAGGACCTTGGGACCATGACCTGAGCTGAAGGCAAACACCTAACGACTGAGCCAGCCAGGTGCCCCTTAAGAAACTCTTTCATATGGGAACACATGAACTAAGTCCAAAGATGTTTATGGCACATTGTAATAGTAAAATTTGGTACAGGGGATTTAATATCCATCAATAGGGGATCAAATGTGAAATATGAATCAAATTTGGAATTTTCATTCACTGTTATACAATTAAATGAATATGAATAAGTCTCAGAAATACAGAGTTCAATGAGCTACAAAATATTTGCAATGACACCTGTATTAGAATTCTCCAGAGAAACCAAACAACATATAAATGTATACTTATGTATATATATGTATATATAAATGTATACACAAACACACACAAATGAATTATTACAAGGAATTGGTTCATGCAATTTTGGAGGCTAAGAAGTCTCATGATCTGCTGCTGTCTGCAAGCTGGAGACCCAGGAAACCTAGTGGTGTAGTTCCAGTCTGAGTCTGAGGCCTGAGAATCAGGAGTGCTCATGGCATAAAAATTCCAGTCTCAGAGCTGAGGACTGATGTCCCAGCTCATTCAGTCAGGTGGAGTGAATTCTTCCTCCATCTTTTGTTCTATTTGGGCTCTCAATGGATTGGATGATGCCCACCCACAACGGGGAAGGCAATTTTCTTTACTTGGACTACTGATTAAAATGTTAATCTCAGGGCACCTGGGTGGCTCAGTCGTTAAGCGTCTGCCTTCGGTGATCCAGAGTCCTGGAATGGAGGCCCACATTGCATCAGGCTCCCTGCTCAGTGGGAAGCCTGCTTCTACATCTCCTGCTCCCCCTGCTTGTGTTCCCTCTCTAGCTGTTTCTTTCTCTGTGTCAAATAAATAAATAAAATCTTTAAAAAAATGTTAATCTCATCTAGAAACACTCTCACAGACACACTTAGAATTATTATGTAACCAAGTATCTGGGCAACCTGTGACCCAGTCTAGTTGAGACATAAAATTAATTATCACAATGCCACTGAGGTAAATTCAAATAAACATACCTGAAATGATACTATGTGTATTGCAGCAAAAGTATAAAAACATGATAGTTGCAGGGTGCCTGGCTGGCTCATTCAGGAGAGCACGTGACTCTTGATCACCTGGCCATGAGTTCTAGCCCTACCTTGGGTATAGAGCCTACTATAAACAAGTAAGTCCTAATATTAAAACAAACAAACAAACAAACAAAAAACATGATAGTTGTTTCTGAGACTGGGGAAGGTAAACTTGGTGGATACATCTTCATCTACAATGTTGTATTTCTTTAAAAGAAGATTTGATTCAAATACGACAAAATATCAATATTTGTCCATTTAGGTGAGTGGTACCCAGGTATTTATTATATAAACCTTTGTTTTCATCAAACACTTCACTATGAAAATATAAACTCCCCCACAGAAAATGGACAAATGATACAAACAGGCAATTTACAAAGGAAGAAATACAAATGGCTAAAAAGAAAAAAAAAAGATGAAAATATGTTCAACCTGAACAGAAATCCAGCAAAGGAAAATTAAAACAACAATAAGATGGATTTTTGCTTATAAAATTAACTTATCCTAAAAAAAATAGTAGCCAGTATGGAGAAATGAACTTTCTGATACCCGCTGAATGGAGTGTAAATGGGGACAGTCTTACTGGAGGGCGCTTTGGCAAAATACATGTAACAGGTTCTCAAATCCATTTTCAATTTGGCACGAATGTTAGACTGATTAGGGTTACACTATGCTGAGAGTAAGTTAGCCCTGTAAAACTTAAAACTACTAAAACAGTAGTTTAACCTGGGTAGAAGATTGTATCTTCCTATATTGAAGGTGTGGTGGCTGTGGGTCATGGCAATCAGAAATCAGGTCCCTTCTAACTTGCAGCTCTATTGGCCTTCATTCCCCAGGTCACCTTGCAGTGCCTAATGGCTGTTCCTGTACCAGCCATCAAATATGCCTTCAATCCAGCAGAGTGGAGGGAAGGACAAAGAGGAAGGAGCAAAGGGTGACACCGGCTTTCTCCTCAGGAAGCTTCTGAATGACAGTTTGCCTTCATGTGGTGTCCAGAACCTAGTTATATGGGCATGCCTAGTTAGAAGGGAGTCTGAGAAATTTAATTTTTATTCTGGATCAGCAAGATTATCTTGTTTGTTTTTATTTTTGGTAAAGGAAGGGGGAGAATGGAAAGAAACAGCAGTATTTGCTCTGAGTATGCAAAGAAAACAAAGTAATTTTATTTTCATGTGGTTTTTCACGAACCATGTATTAGATGATGTTGGAGTCCCTGCCAGATCCCCTCAACCTAGCTAGCACACCCGGCCCCAAAACCTCTGTGAGTTTTGATCTAGCATCATAGCTGCACCCTTCTTCAGAGAATTGCCTTTGGCCTACAGCTGCGACCTTACAAAGAAATGCCTGGGAGGTTATACCCAGCCCAGGGAAGAGGGAGACAACCAAGGATTTACTGACAGAGGGGTAAAAAAAAGCCTAGCTCTTGCCTCAAGGGGGATAACTCTGTGGTATGATTCTCACTCCAGAGCTCTCCTGGAATTTTTTTTTTTTAAAGATTTATTTATTTATTTTGAGAGAGTGAGAATGAGAGAGAGAGAGAGAGTACATGAGAGCGGGGAGGGTTAGAGGGAGAAGCAGGCCCCTTGCTGAGCAGGGAGCCCGATGCGGGACTCAATTCCGGGACTCCAGGATCATGACCTGAGCCGAAGGCAGTCGCTCAACCAACTGAGCCACCCAGGCGCCCTCTCCTGGAATTTTTTTAAAAAAGATTTTATTTATTTTTTTGACAGAGACAAAGCGAGAGAGGGCACACAAAGCAGAGGGAGTGGGAGAGGGAGAAGCAGGCTTCCCGACAATCAGGGAGCCCAATGTAGGGACTCCATCCCAGGACCCTGGGACCATGACCTGAGTCAAAGGCAGACACTTAATGACAGTGCCACCTAGGCGCCCCTCTCCTGTGGAATTAGGCTGAAACCAGACTCCAGGTGAGGTTCTATTCTTCACTCTCTCCTTGATACACATTTTTCATTCCTGATCTTCTTCCTTCCCCTTTTTAGCCTTGTCTTACCTCCTGACATGTTTCTCCTGAGAACGCTTTCTCAGTAAATTAGGTACACAAGAATCCCCACCTTAAGTTCTGCTTTTAGGGGAACTTGACCCAAGACAAGTCTCATCTACTGGCTAGCAGGAAAAAAATTAAGTTTGTCCTATCGAACAAACTTAGTCTAATATAATTATTTGGACAGTTCTTTTAGGTAATGCCTAGTTCCTGTAGTAGAATGGATTATTATTCCCAATCCTTTATTATCTCCCTGGCATACATTATTCATTCCTTCCCCATGGACTTTGGTCTTGGCTATGAGACTTATGTTGGCCAATGGAATGTTAATGGATGTGAGAAAAGAGCCTTTAAAGATTTTATTTATTTGAGAGAGAGAGAGGGCAAACCAGGAGAGAGGCATAGAGGGAGGGAGAGGGACAGAATGTCAGGCACACTTTGCACTGAGCGTGGAGCCCGAGGTGGGGCTCAATCTCATGACTCTGAAATCATGACCTGAGCCAAAAGCAAGAGTTGGACCCTTAACCGACTAAACCACCCAGGTGCCCCATGAGAATAGAGACTTCATTTTTTTAAGATTGATGGATTGATTGATTTGGCAGAGCGAGAGAACACAAGAAGGGGGAGCAGGAGAGGGAGAAGCAGGCTCCCCACTGAGCAGGGAGCCCGAATTGGGCTCGATCCCAGGACCCCGGGATCATGACCTGAGCCAAAGGCAGACACTTAACTGACTGAGCCACCCAGGCGCCCTACTTATTTATTTTAGAGAGAGAGAGCACGTGAGCGAGAGGGGCAGAGGGAGAGGGAGAGAGAATCCTAAGCAGACTTTGTGCTGAGTGTGAGCCCCAGCGTGGGGCTTTATCCCACGACCCTGAGATCATGACCTAAGCGGAAACCAAGAGTCAGACACTTAACCAACTGCACCATCCAGGTGACCTGAGAAAAGAGGCTTTAAATGTGAGCATGGTTTGGCTTGCCCTTTTGCAATCCTGTCTTCTGTCATAAGAAGAGCACATCACAGTAACTGCTGGTCCCAGAACAAGGAGACTTGTGGAACCGACTTGAATTGTACCCATGGCCTGGAGCCAAGTCAAGTTGATCCTAATTGAAGCCAGTAGAGCTGCAACTGAACCTCGAACCTATGAATCTAAGTTGCTTGTTAAAAATTGTGTTCTGGGATGCCTGGGTGGCTCAGTTGGTTAAGCGGCTGCCTTTGGCTCAGGTCATGATCTCAGGGTCCTGGGATTGAGTCTCATGTCAGGCTCCCTGCTCAGCGGGGAGCCCGCTTCTCCCTCTCCCTCTGCCACTCCCCCTGCTTATAGTGTCTCTCTCTCTGTCAAATAATTAATAAAACTTTTTAAAAAAGTTGTTGTATTTTGAGATTGTTTATTGTAGAGTAGAAGCATGACTAAAAGAATCTTTTTGGGGATAAATGTTCAGATTCTTAAGTTTTTATATCCATCCTGTTCTCAAAGAAGGTATCTGGATGACCAGGGGGAGGTGGACTTCTCTCCTACCTGCTGACATCCATAGCTGATAAAACCCACTTTCTTTCTCAGTTTGAGCTGGGTCTGGTGACTTAGTGTCTCATTGGCTTTTGCTCGCCCTTTGGACACCTCTGAGTCCCTGTCCTGCCTCGTCTGTCCCTCTCCTTAGGGATCAGTCTACCCAGCAGCCCTTGCTGCCCCGTGACAACCCCCCCCCCCAGCTGTTAGTTAGCATCTGCTCCACCCAGGGAGCATGGGAATCACCAGAGCCCAGTAAAAGCTGTATCCCTGCTTTTATGCCCTTCCACACATTGCTCTTCACCAAGTTCAAGCAGGTTCAAGCATCACTCTTCTACATGGCTTTCTCCTAGAACCCCGATGTGGAATGGAGTGATTCCTCCTGCTTTTGGGGCCTCGCTGAATTCTCAAACTGTCTCCTTCTCCAGGCTGAAGTCTAGAGTGGAGAGACTAGGGCCCATGAATTCCACATCCTCTCTCTGTGGCCCCTCTCTCACCTTCCTCTCCATAATACCTTCAGGCCAAGGCCTAGGTTTTGAAAGCATACTATGGAAGTAATGCTCCAATCTGGTAGCTCTTGATATGTCAAATGAAAGCTACAGGAATTTAGAAAATTATTTCCCTTTGGACGATGTCTTGCTGTGAAGTCTATTGATTTGCAGCAAAACTCCATTGTGAATGTCCAAAGCTGGAAAAAAAAAATCCTCTTTGCTTATTTCCTGCAATAAATCAAATCCTCACCACCACCCCAATAAGATGGATGAATTGTGGCAGACATGGGGATTTGCTGCCCAGATTCCCCTTCAAGGAAGGACTTGCTGCCCAGCTGCAGACAGCATGGTCAGCAGCCAGCCATCAGCTCCTTCAGGGTCTGCCTCAGCCATAGACTACTGACCCTTCCAAGGTCATGCCCTTCCTGAGGCAGCCTACCTAGACTAGACACTGGGTCAGATGGAGGGGATACAGGCCTGGCTTTTTTTGGTTCAATGTGGGACACTCTGTTGGGAAAGGTCATCAAAAAGACATGACAACTAATTGACCCGTGAGCCTGACCTGGGCAAGGTTCCTTCCTCAAGGAACTTGAGGAAACAGAGAAAATGACAAGGAACAGAAAAAAGGCCAATTCCCCTGTCCTTGGAATATGGGTTCTGCTTGCCTTTCTTGCTCCCAGAGATTACTCCAAGGAAATAGCCTTTAGACAGTGATATGGTGTTGAGAATATGTGCATGGTATATGTGACTGAACCCAGTTAAGACCTCTGTATCAACTTTTAAGATTTGGTGAGCAAGGGTGGGGTTCTACTTGTTTTGCTGCAGCTCAAGACTAACCTGGTGAGTTCCCTTTGCTTATTAAAACTGACACCCACCAACTTGGAGTGGACTGCCTCTTTCTTTGGTCTCTCCCTGCCCTCTGCATTTGGGGGCCAGTTTCAGATTACCTCCGGGGAAGCTCCCGACATCATAAACCAACACTACTGGGCAGTACTCATGCAGAAGCTCTCTGCTGGAATGGCTGAGGCTTCATCAGGCCTGCACCACAGTTTGACTTCTTCTTCCTCCCAGTCTGGCTTCTGCCTCCTTTTTTTTTTTTTTTAAGATTTTATTTATTTATTCGAGAGAGAGAGAGAGAGAGAGAGCACGCACAGTGGGAGAAGCATACTCCCCGCTGAGTAGGGAGCCTGATGCGGGACTTGATCCCAGGACCCTGGGGTCATGACCTGAGCCGAAGGCAGATGCTTAACTAACTAAGCCACCCAGGCACCCTTCTGCCTCCTTCTTTGTACCCCAAACTCCATCTCAGAATCTAATTCCAACCTATGATATCGACACTTTGGGCTGAACATGAAGATCCTTATACATACAAGGGAGTATTATTTAGCCTCAAAAAGTAAGGAAATTCTGACACCTGTTACAACATAGATGGATGTTGAGGACATTATGCCAAGTGAAATAAGCCAGCCACAAAAAACCAAATACTGTATGATTCTATTTATTTGAGGGATCCGAAGCAGTCATACAGAAAGAAGGTCGATTGATGGTTGCTAGGGTCAGCAGACGGGGAAAATAGTGAGATACTGTTTAACAGGGACAGAGTTTTAGTTGGGGAAGATAAGAACTATTGTGGAGATGGCTATTGTGATGGTTGCACAACAATGTGAGTGTAGTTAAGGCCACTGAGCTCCGCACTTACAACTGGTAAATTTTATGCTATGTATATTTTACCACAATAAAAAACTGGCTTAAAAAAGTCAGCGGTAAATCAAAGCATTACACACTATAGGCAAGTTTATGAAATGTAAGGATGGCTAAATGTCAGGAAATCTTGGTGAGATGCTGAAAGTCTAAAGTGGTCCCTTTAGGACCATCCTGTAAGAAAGTGCCCTCAAGGTATATTTCAGGAGCTTTAGCACAGAATGACCTTGGCATTGGACACACTTAACAAAGCCTGGATGGTGACATTTCCAGAGGGCGAATGGAGGATGCTAAGGGACTGCATGAGTCTTCCCTGGTCACTGAACATAAGGGAGGCTGTGGTAGAAGGGAACTGAAGTCAAAGTGTTGATTGTGTCCATTAAATAAGCCATCATGTTTAAAATTGCTATGACATCATAATGTCCAGGGCCCTGATTTTACCTGATTTTCTTAAAAATAAGTCTGTGTTTGGGGTGACTGGGTGGCTCAGTCAGTTAAGCGTCCGACTCTTGGTTTTGGCTCAGGTCAGGATCTCGGGCTCCACAAGAGGGCTTACCCCTCTTCCTCTCCCTCTGTCACTCTCCCTCCCCACATGGCCCTCTCCCCACTCATGGGCTCCCTCTCTCTCTAAAATAAAATAAATAAAATCTTAAAAAAATAAATCTGGGTTCACATTTTTGGTAGAAATATTAAGTGACCCGTGTCCATCTCCATACATGACATCTGTCAGTCTGTCACATTAGTAATGATGCTAAGTGTAATCCACTAGTCAAGATGGTGACCACCAGATCTCTCCATGGTAAAGGTACCTTTTCCTCTTTGCAGTTACTAAATACTCTTCAGGTAATACTTTCAGACCTTTTTTTTTTTTTTTTTTGATAGAGAGAGACACAGCGAGAGAGGGAACACAAGCAGGGGGAGTGGGAGAGGAAGAAGCAGGCTTCCCGCTGAGCAGGGAGCCCGAGGCAGGGCTCAATCCCAGGTCCTTGGGATCATGACCTGAGCTGAAGGCAGATGCTCAATGATTGAGCCACCCAGGTGCCCCACTTTCAGGCCTTTTGATTATCCTTTTTCCCAACCCCTTTCATTGCAATGGTTTTATCTTCCATTGATGATTTCAGATGATTCCTGTCTGAACTAAATATTACTAGAATGTGTTTATGAAATGATTTTTTCTATTTCTATCATTCCTTCTACATTGGTTAGTTGGCATTCTTCTATGAAGAACTTTCCTTTTTATGCCCCCTAAAATGTTTTGTGTTAATGTCAAAATAAATGAATAGATTTATTTTCGTTCAATACATTATGACCCATCTGGTGCATTATTCATTTGAGGCTGCCCCAAGTTTGACATAAAATGTAGATTCCAAGGTACCTTCTCCATCTTCTGGGGGTGGAATCTGGGATTCTACATTTATAACTGGCTCCCCCTAGTGCTACTTAAGCTGAGGTGAAGCCTTTCCAAAGGACCATCTGGGCAGTTTATGTTAACAGTGGCTTCACGCCCACAAGGCAATACACTTAAAACTTGAAAAGGCGACTCTTCTGAGCCAAAAAAGGCCAGACTACCAGCAAACAAAAGTCTGTCTTCCACGGTTGGGGAGGAACGATTAAAAAGTGGGTGAAGAGGTTGGGAGACAAGACACCTACTAATTCTTGCAACGTTACAGCAGTTTTTCTGAACAATGGGAACAATTTGCTTCCATCCACAAGGGGAGGGAGCTCTTTGATATTTGAATCCAAACACAGATATAATCAGGAAAAGGCCTAGATCAAGATGGAAAACAGAATATATGAATACACACTGTCATTCTTGCTGAGAACTCCCAACAAAATCAGAAAAGATATGAAATAGGGAAAGTAATAAGTCTACAGCAGCATGAGGAAACTGAAAAACCAACAGGCCAGGTGTTTCAAGAAAGTCCTGGAAGACAGAACAGAAAGAAATGTGTGGTCCAAAAAAGGGTCAAAAAGGGAATTGTGCTAAAGCATTTTGCCTACTTCCTTCCCAAACTTCACTAAAATAACAGTAAATTAAGCACAAACCCCACAAAGATAAAAAAGAACAGGTATTGAGGCAGGCAACACCAGGCTAGCGACGTCAATTATATATTAGATGTTCTTACCTGATGTAGGGGAGAAAGAGAAAATGAGTCCACACTTGGAAAAGAGGCAAAGTTATGGTTGACTGCTTCCTGCATTCTTGAAAAACACCTTCACAACCCTGTTTAATGGAAGTAGAACCTTGTGTCCTGGGGAATGTAATTCATTACCACAATATATCTAATGGATCCACAGCTATTGCAGGAAGGGTCAGTTTTATGGTCCTATATAGTTACAGTTTAACTTTAGAAACCAATAGATTCTCTGGTGTTATACGCTGTTGTGTAGCTAAACACTGAATTTTAATGCCCTGTAGAAAGTTAACTAGCCTTGAATCTTACCTAGCAAATTGTCTTTGGAATTCCTGTCATTAACTCTATGTTTGCACACACACACACATATACACACGCACACACACTTCTGTTTTTCAAGCATTGGCAAACCACTTTTTTTTTTTCTTTTTTAACCTGTTGGTTCCTTCCTTAAGGAGTTAAATAAAATTTTGATATATGTTCGCAATCTCTTGGTTTCAGAAATTTGCTGTTTTAACATTGCTTTCAGTTTTCTTAGTTGTGCCAGGTCGATGGGAGGGAGCCAACAAGAGGAAAACCAGTTTGTGCTTCAGTGCCCCCAGAAAGGCTCAGAGACTGGAAATACCACATAGCTCTGATGTCACGAGTGAGGGCTTGAGTTGGAACAGGAAGACATAGTTGAAAATCTTGGTCCTTCTCTACCAGGACAGAAAACTAGAATTTGCCATTTGGAAAGGCTGGACCTCAAAGCTCTGGCTTTAGAGAGATCAGGCACAGCAGAGAATGTGGCTGTTGGAGTGGATGCTGGGGAATCGAGTGTAGTCTGTCTTATGAACGGAGAGGCTGGCATCATCCCCTGCTCTGAGCCGGACAGATTCCACCACTCTCCATTCTTTCCCTTCCACTCACATGAATGCTCCCTGTCAGCAGGCAGAAGATAGGAAGTGCCTTGGACAGAGAAATTGACCAGTCCAGAGAAAAATACCTTCAGAAATTGGCATTTTGGGGGGAATCCCCCAATGAAACTTCTAGGTGTCCCCTAGCCTATGAAACCAAATCAATAAACACCTACAAATATAAGGCTCCAGTTCTTGTGCATATGAACATGGGAAAGCTGCTAACTTGGAAATCAGAGACTTGAGCAAACAGAAAAAAAAGGAACTTGAGGAAACAGAGAAAATGACAAGGAACAGAAAAAAACTTGTAAAAATCTACTATAATTAATATTCCCAGAGAGATTAGAGAAGATCTTATATCCCTGAAACAAGATTAGGATGCTATATATAAAAAAGGAACATTTAATGAGCATTAAAAAAGATTTTAGACATTAAAATTATAGCAGAAACTTTTTTCAAGATTGAAAGTTTAAAAGATGACATTGAAAAAACTTCCTAAAAAGTACAAAAAACCCCCACAAAAAACAAAAAACAACCCAAAGAGATTAAACAGAAGAAAAATAATATGATGATTTGAAGAATAGTTCAGGAAGCCCAATTCCTCTCTTCCCTTTGTATCAAAGTCCAGATAGGAAAATCGATCGCAGGCAATGTAGTTCAATAGAAGAACATTAATTTAGAGAATTCAACACAATAGTGGCAAAACAGTCACAAGAGCCAAATGAGATGCCCAGAGATTAGCTGCAGCATGAAGCTGCTCTCATCCCCAGGTCTGGAAGAGAAAGGTATGAAGTGATGTTACTAGAGGTGATGTTACTCCAGGAGCTGGAGTCTGCCAGCAGAAACCGAAATCATAGTAGGGGTAACCCAGCAGGAGATTCAGCCCTTGCTATACCACCCAAAGCAGATAGAAACAGGGAGAAATACCCTGGTCCCCATTCTTCCCACCTTCCAGTTGCCTGCCACGGCCTCCCATAGCTCAAAGGACGTAAGCACAGGAGGGGCAGGCAGGGAATGGGTGTACGAGCAAATAAACACCTGCCCAGCACACCCTTGAAACACCAGCTAAATTCGGACTGAGGAAAAAAGACACAGACAGTGAGACAGGGATAGAGACAGAGAGAAACAGAGAGACAGACAAAAACAGAGAGGCAGAAACAGAGAGATAGAGACAGAGACAGGGGAAGGACAGATGCACAGAAAGACATACAGGGACAGAGGTACAGAGAGAGATAAGATGAGAAAATCGGGAGAGGAAATTGCCAAGGGGATAATCCAATTTCCCAGAATCAAAGGTCACAAGGTTCTAGTGGGAAAGGTCTCACCAGGAACCAGGCACAATGAATAGATTTTAAAGTATAAATATAGACAATCAACATGAACTCATGTTTAGTTTAACATACACACATACACACACACACACACACACACACACACACACACACACAGAAGGATAGATACAGAGATAAATTTAGAAACAAACGTGTACCTACACAGGTCAGTATCCATACATATATTTCCTAACTCCATCTGCTGAGAGATCCTGGGAGCAGTGACACCCCAGGAGAAACAAGTACCCTCAGGACCCAGATCTTGGTTTCTAATACCGTTCGCCAGGAACAACCTGGGCTCTTTGGAGAAACGACTCAATTTAAGCCTCGCACAAGGAAAATACAAGATGCACCTAGGGCATTTTGTAGTATTAGAAATTAAGGAAGTGTTCAAAAACTACAAAAACAACAATAAAGGATGGGACATGTCAAAAGGATGCCAGAGCCAACCTGGAGGCGTTCCCAGTGACCAAAGCTGAAATAAAGTGGGAAACAAAATAAATAATGTGGTACTGCATTATAAACCAAAGTATAAAATAAATATACATGAGTCCATACTTATATAAATAAGATGGTTGAATCAATAAACAAATGGGGGAGAAGGGACAAATCTTTACAGAAGAATTTCTCTCTCTCTTTTTTTTAAAGATTTTATTTATTTGACAGAGAGACAGAGAGAGAGCACAAGCAGGGGGAGCGGCAGGCAGAGAGAGAAAGGGAGAAGCAGGCTCCCTACCGAACAGGGAGCCTAACGTGGGGCTCCATCCCAGGACCCCGGGATCATGACCAGAGCCGAAGGCAGCTGCTTAACCGACTGAGCCACCCAGGCAACCCATATAGAAAAATTTCAAATACTATAAGTAGACCTGCTCCCTCTTTTGCAGAAGGTAGAGTTTAATTCCTTTTCCTGTTCCCTTTGACTTTGTGATTCACTTCCAAATAATAGAATAAGGAAAGGAGAAAAACAGTAACTTTACAATAGAGAAACCTGACAAATAATACCTTGACCAAATGACCGAGGTTAACATCATCAGTAATAAGTTGTCCTGGTATTATGTGTCCCCCTGATATCATGTGATCAGAAGGACATTTCACCTCTGTGCTATTCTTCCCCCAAATAGCAAACATCAGGCAAACCCAAATTGAGGGACGATTCTATAAAATACCTAGCTAGTACTCTTCATAAAGATAAGGGTCATGAAAACAAAGAAACACTGAGAAAAGCTTAATACGAAAGGACAGGTAATACATACCATGCAAATGCTAACCAAAAGAAAGCTAGTGTAGTTATATTCATATCAGACAAAATAGACTTTAAGGCAAACAGCATTTCTAGAGACTTTTCATAATGGTAAAATGTTCAATTTACCAGGAAAATATAATAATTCTAAATTTGTAGGTACCTAACGTAGTCCTCAATGTGAAAAGCTAAATAGATAGAACTAGAAGGAAAAACAGAAATGTCTACAATCATAATGAGCCATTTTAACATACTTCTCTGAGGAGCTGACAGAAGGGACAAAATAGATCAGTGTGCCTATTGTTTGCCTTTTCTCTTCCTTTCTTTTCTTTTCTTTGTTATTCTTTTCTCTTTTCTTTCTTTCTCACTTGTTAATTTATTAAAAAGTCAAAAATTAGCACTGTAAGCATGCTCATTAGAAATAAGGATGGGGGACATCTGGTGGAGCAGTCAGCTGAGTGTCCCCAGCTCTTGGTTTCAGCTCAGGTCATGACCTCAGGGTCATGAGATTGAACCCAGTGTTGGGCTTGGGCTCTGCTGAGTGTGGAGTCTGCTGGGGTTTCTCTCTCTCTCTCCCTCTGTCTCTCCCTGCTTCACTCTCTCTCTCTCTCTCTCATATAAATAAAAATCTTTAAAAAATAAAAAATGAAAAGATAAGGATAGGGGCACCTGGCTGGCACAGTCAGTGGAGCATGCAACTCTTGATCTTGGGGTTGTGACTTCCAGCCCCATGCTGGGTGTAGAGATTACTTAAGAAAAAAATAAAATACAGGGGCACCTGGGTGGCTCGGTCGGTTAAGCGTCTGCCTTCGGCTTGGGTCATGATCTCAGGGTCCTCGGATCGAGCCCCACATCGAGCCCCAAATCGGGCTCCCTGTTCAGTGGGGAGCCTGCTTCTCCCTCTCCCTCTGCCCCTCCCCTCTCCTTGTGCGCTCACTCTCGCTCTCTCTCAAATAAATAAAATCTTAAAAAAAAAAAGAAAGAAGGATATAAATACCAGACAAAATAATTTCAGCACTTACGCTGGGTGGGATCAGGAAGGGGAGTTATGCTTTTCATTATGAGCTTTGTGATGTTGTTTTACCTTTTAAACCATTTTCACTTGTTCTTTGGTAAAAATTAACAATTTAAAAAAATTAAAATTATTGAATAAATTTTAAAAATTTGATAGAATCAGATGATTGAAGAATAGGAGCAAAGAGAACAGCCCAAAACATGCCTGTTAGAAGAAGTTTAATGTCAAGTAAAGAAGCACTACTACCCAAAGAGGTTAACTGTTATTTAAACAACATTGCATTGTTACAGAAATAGAAAGCCAGATCAATGGAGCAATGCCTAGTTGAGAAACAGACTCACATAAATGTAGAATTTAGTTTGTAATGAATGTGTCGTTTCTAACTGGTGGGGGAAAGGAGACTACTCAACATATGGTTTTAAGTAATAGGTTTTACATATGGGAAAAAAATTAAGTTAGATTTCCTACCTTGTGCCATTGATAAGAATACCTTCCAGGTAGAACACAGATCTAAAGTGAAAATACAAATTTTTTTTAAGATTTTATTTTTAAGTAATCTCTACACCCAATGTGGGGTTTGAACCCACAACCCTGAGATCAAGAGTAATGTGCTCCATTGACTGAGCCAGCCTGGTACCCCACAGATTTTTTAAAAGTAAAAAATATGAAAGAATTAAATAGGCATAAATACACACACATATACATATAAATATATATAAACATCAATTGGGGAGAAAAAGGTTTTCATAAATAAGACACAACAGGCAGAGTTGACAGCTACTCTATGCTTATCAGGTTTTCCTTTCCTTCATTCTCCCATGACAAAACTCTTACAATCTATATGGAACACATTCTGAATAGTTTGATATGACTGGTCCAGTCATCAGACACAGGAATCAATATATAATACATATCGGTCAGAGTGCTCATATGAGGTTAACAGGCTCTCCTGGGATTCCTATGCCTAAACCATCATACAGTCTTTCTCTCTTCCTTTGGAACCATCAAATGCAAGAAAATGGGCCATCTTTCCAACAAGGCAAAGGGAGCTTAATAGGAAAGAAGCCCAGAGAACTCATAGACTACGAGACAAATTATCCTAATGACATTGTTGGAATTATGATTCTAGTTGTGGCTCAGGATCAAATACATCAGAAATTCCCAATTTTGTTAGCCAATAAACTGTCTTTTTATTTGAACTAAATTGAGTTGGGTTTCCAACACTTTCTTTTTTTTTTTAAAGATTTTATTTATTTATTTGAGAGAGAGAGAATGAGAGATAGGGAGCACGAGAGGGAAGAGGGTCAGAGGGAGAAGCAGACTCCCCGCTGAGCAGGGAGCCCGATGTGGGACTCGATCCCGGGACTCCAGGATCATGACCTGAGCCGAAGGCAGTCGCTTAACCAACTGAGCCACCCAGGCACCCTCGGTTTCCAACACTTTCAACCAAAAGAACCATGTCTAATAATCTAAAAATGATAAAGGTTAAGCTTGTTGATCTAGACCCCATAAAATTACAATCTTCTAGATAATGAGAAATATCATAAACAAAGTAAAGACAAGTGGTGGATTGGAATAAATAATTTATAGTAAACAATGGGCAAAAGATCAATATCTAAAATACATAGAGGGTGACTGCAACTCAATAAAGAAAAAATAAAATGACTCGAAGGAAAATTGAGAAAAAAGGTATGGTGTTAGTCAAAACTCTTTCCTTTGAAAGTTATAAAGCTTAACTCTTACTCCTTTAAGCAAAGGGAATTTGTTGATTCAAATAACTGAGAACCCAAAGGAACAATATGCTTCAGGAATGGCAGGATCCTGGTGCTTAGATATGCCCACAACAACTGCTTGTTCTCTCTCCCTCTCTTAGTTCTTTCTTTTTTACGTATAGGTTTCATTGTCACCCAGGGTCTCTGCATATGGCAGCAATGTGTTTTCTTGTAGTTGCAGGCTTATCATCATTGAATTTGTCATAACTGCTTTGGTTTTAAGTGTTATAAAACCCAACCCAAACTGGTTTAAACAAAAAAGAGAACTCATTAGCCTGTGAAATCAAAGAGGTATAATCTAAGGTCAGACTGTCCTTGAGTGGAGCTTGAACCAAGAGTTCCAACACTGTCAACGTATGACTCGTTTCGCCCTTCCACAATGTCCTGCCTTCTGCTGTGTTGGTTTTATACTCAGGTTCCTCAGGATGGCCTCTAGTAGCCCTAGGTTCCCTTCATCCTTGATGCTCTAACCAGGGTGGGGAAGAAAGAGTTTTTCTCTCTCTTAACCCATATTTCAGTGGCTCTGACTGGGTCACAAGACCACCCCAAATAATCTCTGCGGCCATTGAATGTAATTGGTTACAGTGGGTTATATGCCCACCTATGGACCCAAAAAGAAGTTACCTTCACCCAAAGTAGAGGAACTGAGAATAAGAGAAGGAAGTAGTTCCTTCTCCTTTCCTCCAAAATCAATGTAGTGTTACCAGAAGTAGAGTGAAGTACATTGCAGGGAGTGAACATGTATCTGCTACAGCGTTCTTACACACAGCTCATAACCTTAAGAGAAAGATCTGCTTTCTGGGATGCCCCCAAAGGCCCTAGCTATGCTGGGGCCACGTGTTTTCCTTTGGGCCAATTCATCATTGTGTCCCACTGAATGGGTCCTAGCTGGGCATCCAAGAAGCAGAGCCTGAAACTTGCACCTGAATAATTGAGGAATGCTCTCAGGAAAATCCTATAAGGGAGCAAAGGAAGCAGGGTAGGGTCAGGGAGGAAACTATGCAAAGGTGAGGATCCAGCTGATCTCTTGGGGGGGGGTTCTGATGCATTGCACTGCAGGATTGTCTATCCCACCTTCCCAAGAGGCAGAGGAGCTGTCTTTTGTATCTCCTTTTAGACATGGAATGCCCCCTGGTAGGAGGGGATAATATCCCAACCAAATTGGTCCCCTCCTCCTGATGGCAATTCTCTTTAGAAAAATACAGCTATAAGCCCCTAGTGGCCAACACTCACCTGAACTGCAGGATGGGCGCACCGGCCAGTAAAGGGGATCAGACCAGGGCACCAACAGTATCTGCTACAGTGACTACAATGACTAGTCTGCTGGGGTCATTTGTCTGCCATGGGACAGGGGAGAGAGGCCTTTTGAGGGAGAGGCCCCCCAGAATCATATGGAATGGGAGAAGAGCGAGTCTGAAAAGCAGAATCAGATACTGTTTGCATTTTACTTAACTGGCCAGCACTCACACACATGTGCCTACAATTCAAACGAATGTCCCCATTTAAGGTAACGAAGCTGGCCGATAAGTGACAAGAGACCCTCTGAGTTCTTGCACCAGATGCTGTCCCTGCCTTGCCCATTGCCACTCTTGTGCATACTGGCCTGATTTCTAGCTGCCGGCATGCATGCTTCTTCATATAACGGCTTTCTTGGATTCTTCCCTACTTTGTCTTTGTCACTTACACAGGAGGCCAGAGTGCAGAGGAATTGATAGGTCTTCCTCCCTCGGAGCTCCTCTCAACCGATGACTGGTGGGACTTGATGTATGGACACCCCAGCTCCCTTACTCCTTGTAGTGCATTAACACTGTAGCACATGTTCTATGCTGGTTCCCAGAGTTTCCCGTGGGATTAAACCCCAACTGTACACAATGGTAACTGGCTTGATAATGCACCCTATATTGGTTGCCTTACTTTCTCTCACTTTCCCACTCCTCTGCCAGGATTTTTTTTTTTAAGATTTTATTTATTTATTTGAGAGAGAGAGAGCACAGGAGCAGGGGCAGAGGGAGAGGGAGAAGCAGACTCCCCACTGAGCAGAGAGCCCAACACGGGGCTCGACCCCAGGACCCCAAGATCATGACTTGAGCCAAAGGCAGACACTTAACTGACTGAGCCACCCAGGCGTCCCCCTTTTAATCTCCCAAATAAACTACTTGCAGTCAAGTCTTTGTCTCAGGATAGGCTTCTGGGGGCACAAAAATGAAAACATCCCCTCCCCAAAATAGTTCAAGTCATGCCCTGTCTGCTGCAAGAAGGTAGATGTGTGTCTTTGGGGTTGGGGGGAGATTCCTTCAGTTGTAAGCCAGTTGCATTCTTCTAATTTAGGTCCAGATGTGGCTCCCCATGTCCAGCAACATACAAATAACACTCACAGACAAATTGTTGAAAGAGGGATGGAAGAACCTCACTCAGTAAAAACTCACATTTGGAACAGGAGAGAGAGAACATCAAGAAGTGGCCACCAGTTCACAGCACACCTTACCCCCCTGCAAGACAGGAGCAGTGAGTGCTCTTTCCTTTGGCAGCAGACAACATCCTTGTTCAGTCCATCTCACTGCCTCCAGGCTACTCTCTGTGCTCATCTCTCTGGTTCATTGTCCTCCATGGCCACATCTAAAGGGTTCCTGGCATGGATTCCTCTTCTGAATTCTGCACAATGGGAGCAGCTCATTTCCTGTTGATGTGAGATCTGAAGCCTGAGGATGCTTTAACATCATGTCAGCCATATTTGTCTAATTGTAAGACTCACCTGGAATGCTTGTTAAAAAAATGCTTTACACCTTTCTTTTTTTTTTAAAGATTTTATTTATTTATTTATTTATTTGAGAGAGAGAAAGAGAGAGAGAGAGCGAGCATGAGAGGGGAGAGGGTCAGAGGGAGAAGCAGACTCCCCACCGAGCAGGGAGCCCGATGTGGGACTCGATCCCGGGACTCCAGGATCATGACCTGAGCTGAAGGCAGTCGCCTAACCAACTGAGCCACCCAGGCGCCCCAACTTTACACCTTTCTGAAGGAGAAGATCCTGGGAAATTTTCTTGCCTGGATTTCCCAGAGAACAGAGCAAGAGGCAAAGGTTTCATGGTAGGGTCTTAATGGGAGGTGCTATCACAAAGCAAAAGTTAGAGACAAGGGGAAGGAGGGAAAACAACCACAAGGTGGTATATTTTTGAGCTCACTGTAGCTTCAAGAAAACATATTTGGTTGCTTAGTTACACAGGAGTCTTAAAAAGTTATGCAAACACACCATGTTTTGAAATGGTCCACTGTGGAGTGAAAGGGAAAGATTATTTGCTGGTTTCTTCCTCTTACCTTGCACTGGCCAAAGTTCACCCATGGGGTGTTAACTCCCTCACAGCTTGGGATTCTTTCCCACTCTCACAGAAGGGGAGCCCAAGTTCCTTGACTGATAGGTTCACCAAATCATGGGTGGTGGGAGAATAGCAACTTCCTCAAATAAGGAAATGCAAGCAGAGAACAATTAATTCACAGAATTTGGAGGTCATGGGTTAAGGGATGATAGTCAAGATATTTAACAATTAATACATGGGCACGGCTGAATGAGAAATTATTATAGGTATTATAGGACAAAGAAAATGAATACTTGTATTGATGACATTAAAAATCAAGATTCTCCACAGACCTGTACTGCTGAAACAAATAATACATTATATGTTAATAATAATAAAAAAATAACAAGATTCTCAGTCCAGGAGAAAGGAAATACAAACATAAACTCCAAGAAGTTATGTACAACTCCATAGTCCTTTTTTTAATAAAAAATTATTTAATTAATCTCTACAATGTGAAGCTTGAACTCATGACCCCAAGATCAAGAGTTCCATGCTCTTCTTACTGAGCCAGCCAGGTACCCCACAACTCCGTAGTCCTAAGTTTAAATTTGGAACCTCAGTATGAACGTAAGGTATATTATCTCTAAAAAACAAAAAAGATTATTTTCTAGCTCCATATACTTAAGATTTTATTTATTTATTTGAGAGAGAGAGATCATGAGCAGGGGGAAAGGTAGAGGGAGAAGCATACTCCCCACTGAGCAGGGAACCCCATGTGGGACCCAATCCCAGGACTCCGGGATCATGACCTGAGCGAAAGGCAGATGCTTAACCAACTGAACCACCCAGGCGCCCCGGCTCTGTATATTAAAAAAAACAAAAACAAAAACCACCTAAATCACTGGGAATGAGTATCCCTAGCATCCAGACTGTGGTTCTAAATAGTATTTTTCTCTAAAAGGAACGAAAGATACTTGAAGAAATGTCTGATTTCATATCTGGAGCAGAAAATGTACAAGAAGAGCCTGAAACATCTTGTATTTGAAATTTAAACAAACAAACAAACAAAGAGAAACCTATAGAATACTACTGTAGGAAACAAACTTTAGCACAACTTGAACATCAAAAAGAACAGTAACTACAATGAACTGAAAGACATCAAGTATGTTGTTTGTGAATCCACGATGATATTCAAAACAATAAAAACTACAAAATGCTTTGGTCAAGTTTGGAGGATGCCAGGCATCATTTCATTATCCTGAATACTGGTACATAAAGGCAATAAGCACTTATGCTTTTACTCCACAAACTATATCTCAGAGCAACTAAATAGTTGCTGAGGGAATGCTATTCTTTATAGAACAATTACAGCTGATAAACATATAAAGGATAAGAGATTAAAATGAAATACTAGAAATAATAAATATTAGAATTAAAATGAAATAATGGTTCTAGGCTAGCTCTGTCAAATATAACATTCTGTGATAAAGGAAAAATTCTATATTTGCATTGTTCAATGGAGTAACCATTGTAGCTGCTGAGCACTTAAAATGTGGCTAGTGTGACTAAGGAATTAAATTTCTAATTTTGTTCAATTTTCATTGCATTTAAATAGCCACATGTGGCTAGTTGCTATTGTATTGAACAGTACAGTTCTAGGGCATGATTATCTTTGGCTGCTGAAATCATTAGGTGAAAGACTGGTGGGGAACTTACAATGCGTAGATTAGAATCACTACCTCTGAATTTACTGACCCATCTTAAAATCACAAAAAAGAGACAACAGACATCATGTCTTCTGATGCGATGCAATGGGAAATATGTAACACCACATGTGAAATATTCATGCCAAAAATATCAAACCTAAATCTGATTCAGCTTCTAGATCTACCAGTGTTGGAAATATAGGGAACAGAACATGATAAACACCATAGCAAGAGAGATCACCAAAATCTAGAATGTGGTAAACTCCTCAGGACAAACGATACGATTTATTATGATAATCAAATAATTGTAAAGAAAAAGAAGTGGGAGGGGATGAAATCTATGGATCAGAGAGACCTTGTTTGGAACCAACTGTATCTTCGCCTGGGGCCCCTAGAAAGCAGAACCTGATAGTAAAGCTATGTGCAAATACTTTATTGAAGAGGCAGGAATGAGGGACAATAAATGAGAGAGGAGCACAAGAAGGCATGATCAAGTTGGCCACCATGAAGAGTGATTCCTTAATCCCACAGACTTTGTGAGAAGTTACACACGCTGTGTCTTCAGACTGTTGATCTGGGGATGAAAGGGAAAGCAGTTGTCCATTGGTTCTCATCTCCACTGGTCAAAGTTTGCCTCAGAGTTTTAAGTCCCTGGCACTTCTGGGTTGTACATGCCAGTGGATTTCTACAGTCTCCTGCCCTGCTGCATTAAAGGGAAGCCCTGAAGAAGGGCCAGGCTACACCTGCGAGCAGCTGGTTGGAGCCTGTGCAGGACTGATCTGGGCAGCAGTGGCTGGATTAAGTGACAGGGGCCTGAGAGGATCTGGAGTTATGCACAGAGATGGTTGATATAAACCGTTTAAAAAAGAGAGAAAGGGAGAGAGGGAGAGGGAATGAATCAGGGGAACTTGAATGCTATTGAATTTTGTTTTCAAGATTTTATTTATTTATTTGACAGAGAGGGAGAGCAGGAACACAAGCAGGGAGAGTGGGAGACGGAGAAGCAGGCCTCCTGCAGAGCAGGGAGCCCGATGCGGGGCTCGATCCCAGGACCCTGGGATCATGACCTGAGCCAAAGGCAGGCACTCAACTGAATGAGCCACCCAGGGACCCCGAATGCTATTGGATTTTGACTGGATATATTTGGTGACATTAGGAATTATTGTTATATTGTTAACTTTTTGTGTGCCTATGGTACGGTGTTTATGACATTTCTTCAAGGCTTATCTTTTAGAAATACATACTAAAGTATTTACACATGAAACAATATGATGTCTGGAATTTTCTTCAAAATAATCCAGTTTGTAAGGGAGAGTGGATGGAAGCATAGCTGAGACAAGATTGGCTGTGAGTTACCTGCTGGCTTTAAAAACATTCACTCACGTTGATATTCCCTTCAAAGAGTGGAACCTAATTTCTCTCCCCTTGAATGTGGATGGGATTTAGTGACTTATTTCTAATGAATCCAATGTGATGGAAGTGATCTTGTATGTCTTCCAAGACTATGTTATAAAAGTCACTGCAACTTCCAACTTGCTCTCTTTTGGATCACTTGTTCTGGAGGAAGCCAGCAACCATGCCGTGAGGATGCTTCAGCTGCTCTGCGGAGAGGCCAAGTGGCAAGAAACAGATGCTTCCTGGCAACATCTTACCAGCCAGAGGTGAGGGTCACCTTGGAACAGATTCTTTAGCTCCAGCTAAGGCTTCAGATGTCTGCAGGCCAGGCCGACAACATGACTGCAACCTCATGACAGATCCTGAGCTGGAACAACCCTAAAGGCCTAAAATCCTGAATTTCAGAAACTGTGCAAAAAAGGAAATAATAAATGTTTATTACTGTTTTAATTTGCTAAGTTTGGGGGTAATTTGTTATGGTCAAATGAAGTAAGTTAATAATTGTTGAAACTGGGTGTTGAGTTCATTGTACTCTTCTATTTTTGTGTATGTTTCAGATTTTCCATGATAAAAATTAAATACTGAATTCCTATATTACATTTTCATGTAAATCCTTTCCAAGTGAATCAAAGACTATATGTAAAAAGCAAAAATTCCTGGTCAATTATCATCTTTGTCACCTCAAGGTAGGAAAGGATTTCTTAAACCAGGCACGAAAAGCATAGACTATCAAGAAAAGATTGGTAAGTTCCTATACATTAAAGATAAGAACTACTTATTGGATGATACTATAAAGAAAGTGAAAAGATAAACCACAATCTGGAAAGTGATATTTGTTACACATATAATAGAGAAAAGACTAGTATCTAAAAATATATAAGTGACTCCTACAAATCCATAAGAAAAAGACAAGCAATCCAATAAAAAAATGGGCAAAGGTTATGAACATTCAATTCACAGAAGGGGAACCTAAATGACCAAAAAACAAATAAAAGATCGATAAGCCAGTATCAACCAGTATCAGCCAACCATCTCTGTGTTGGTCCCCACAGTAATTAACACTCCCTCTCCTAGCAGCCCTCAACAATGGCTGACTGGAGTTGGTATATAAATACCCTCAAATACTCTAGCCTTCTTGCCTCTCTGAGGCATGTGTCCTGTTCCATTTCCCAGAGTTTCCTCTGTGGAATGCCTCTGTGGAATTGTTCACACTAGTCACTGGCTTGATAACACAACTCTGTATTATTCAGTGCCTTCCCTTCCCTGTCTCACTTCCCTACTCTGCTACCTGTTCCCTGGGATTATATCCCACATTAACCTTGAATTCTTTCCTCGGGGCTTTCTTCTGGGGGAACCTAAACTAATATAAGAGTGTTCAAGCTTCCTTGCCAGTATCAGACTAAGTCTGAGCCCTGGCAATTCTGTGGGAACTTTACACGTGAAAAAAAGCTACAGCCTTGATGTGCATAGGGGAGAAAGGGGCCTGATGGCTTCAAGCCAGCCCTAAGGGTGGGGGGCCCAGACCATGGCTATAAGGTATACACTTCAAGGCTGTCCCAAGCCCAGGACTCTTGAAGGTCTGCTTTCCTTTCCTTCTGCCCTCTTTAAACCTTGTCCATAATCAATGCCCTTGGCCCTGACTTGCTGAGGTTCATAGCTAAACTCTCTCTGTTGCTTGAGTCATTTTTGATATGCTGATCTGGCTTTAGACTGTTTAACTTGGTAAACACTGCAATCTGGGTCACAGGCCAGGTTTTTGGTGAGTTGGTTGTGTACACATGGTTATCTGCCACCCCTCCCCCACATTGGGGTTCTGGCCATGGTCATAGTGCAAGTGAACACAAGAACCACTTCCCTGTAATGAAGGCTGCATTGCTGCCTGTGGCCTCTCAGATGATGGGAGTTGGTGCCAGTGGGCTGGCAGCAACATGAGATGGGGACCGCTGTGTGGGCATCAGAAACCTTGATCACAACACTGGCAACAGTCTGTATCAGTGCCTTGGGCGAGCACTAGGAATAGAGATGGTGCTTCTGGCTACACCAGGACAGTGGGCTTTGATGGGAATCAGCTTAGAGAGGAGTTGGCTTCTCTATGAGCCAAAGCAGGAAACAAGGAAATGGATATCCTCCATGGGTTTGCCATATTGTCTCAGTGGTAATATCTTCTGTTATGGTGTTGGGTATGTATAGGGGGACTTCCAAATTCTTGTGGCCTATATTAATTACCCATTGCTGTGAGACAAATTGCCCCCCAATTTAGTGGCCTACAACAATTTATTACCTTCACAGTTTTTGTGGGTCAGAAATTCAAGAACAGCTTAACAAGGCAATTCTGGCTCAGGGTCTTTTGTGAGGTCTCAGTCAAAATGCTGGCCAGGACTGCTATTGCCTGAAGCCTTGATGGGCCAAAGGATCCATTTCCAGGTTGACTTACATACATGTTTGGTAAGTATGTGCTAGTTCTTAGTGGCAGGCCCCAAGTCCTCCCGACCTGTGCCTCTCCACGGGCTGTTCAAGTGTCCTCATGACGTGGTGGCTGGTTTCCGCCAAAGCAAGGGAAGAGAGGACAGGGAGGAGAGGGGGAGGAAGAGGGAGAAGGAGGAGCTATCCTTTGCATGACCTAGCCTCAGAAGTCACGTATCATAATTCTACCACATCCTATTCGTTAGAAGAGAGTCACTGTCTGACCTCTATTTTACAGAGAGGAATTAAACTCTAACTTTTAATGAGAATATCAAAGAATTTGTGACCTTTTTTTTAAAGCACCATATTGCTTCTACTTTAATAGCTAACTGTAACTTGGATTATAAGGTCTTTTCCAGTTTCTATTTCTGACTAACTCCATTTTTCTATTCTTTCCTTATGTAAGCAGTAAGGTTTAAATCATCAGTTGGGGATATAGTATGGTCAACTTGTATTTCTTTAATAATGAATAGAAGAATAATATTCTTCTAATAATTAGAACATTTATCTGTTTTTCAATCCCTCTCTTTTCTAGTGAATTACCCAAGAAACCTGGGGCTTATTCAGTCTAAAGTGGCCACTCCAACTTCCAAGTCAGCTGAGCCAGCATTGTACAGTTAACTTGTGGAAAAGTAAGACATTTGGAGAGGACACTGATTGAGAAGCTGTCCCGCTCATCTCCAGGGAGATGGTACGAAGAAATACTGCCAGGTATTGTGGCCATGAAAATGCATTGCTCAGCACTCCTGCTGGGGCAGGGGTGGGGTGGGGGAGCCCCTCTGGCTCCACCCCTGCATCTGTGCTGGTGCAGGCCCATTCCTGAGACATGCAGGGCTACTCCAACTGGCAGCTTTGGCTCCAGCACTCCCCTTTGGCCTGGACAAGCCTTTTATGGAACGGCGCCACAGTCTGGGACTCTTCTTAGCCAATCTTTCCTTCTCCCTTCCCCTCACAGCTGTCAGATTTTTCTTTCAGTCTGAATCTTCTCCATGCTTTTTCCTCTTTCCTTCCTCAATCCCTCTCAGATGTTTCTCCTAATAGGTCTCCTGCAGGTCTGTCTGGACATTTGTGGCTCTTCCAGGCATACACAGTGCTGGAGTTGGTTCCCACTGGCTTGGGAGAACAGAGTCTGTGTACCTTCCTGATTCTGCATTCAGTAACATCATATTGGTAGCTTGAAATAGGCCATGGTGGGAGTATTTACACCACAGAAATCAACAAATGCTACACATTAGGGTGTTTTCCTCCCAGGGAGCTGGTTGATAAACATTTATCAGCACACCTCTGATGTATACCCAACAGAAATGTGTACGTACGCTCACAAAGAGACCTGTACTGGATTCCTAGGCTGTTCGTTGCATCATTACTCATAGTTGCCTCGAACTGGAAACTGCCCAAATGTCCATCAGCAGTAGGATAGGTAAATAAACTGTCATATTATGGCACCTATACATTTAACCAGTAGAATATAAAAATAAAAGCAAATTACTTACTATACACAACAATATGGATGAATTTCACAAACATAATGCTGAATGAAAGAATCTAGACACAAAAGACTCCATACTGTAGCATTCCATTTATATAAAGTGAAAAACTGGCAAAGCTAATCCAAAATGTAAGAAGTGAGGAGAGGGCTCCCTCATGGAGGTAGTGACTAGGAGGGTCCAAGAGGGATCCTATGATGTATTTTTTTACCCGGGCCCTAGTTATATGAGTATGTTTACTTAAAAAATTCATTGAGCTATATATGGTTGATCTCTCTTCACTTTTCTGTATATATGTTATACTTCAACAGACAGTTTATAAAAAATTATATATAATTAGATGTTCCATAAAGGCAGTGATTTAAAAAAATAATGAAAAAATTTTGAGGGTGCCTGGGTGGTTCAGTTGGTTAAGCATCTGATTTTGGCTCAGGTCGTGATCTCAGGGTTGTGAGACCGAGCCCTGCATTGGGCTCCACGCTGGGTGTGGAGCCTGCTTAAGATTCTCTCTCTCCCCCTCCTACATCAATGTGGGGTTTGAATTTACAACCCCAAGATCAAGAGTTGCATGCTCTACCGACTGAGCTGGCCAGGTGACCCTGAGTAATATTTTATTGTGTGTGTGTGTATATATACATATATACATATATATGTATATATGTGTGTGTGTGTGTGTGTGTGTGTGTGTGTGTGTGTATACACACATATATATATACCACCATGTTTTGTTTATCTGTTCATCTGTTGATGGACATTTAGGTTGCTTCCACCTCTTGGCTATTGTGAATAATGCTACAGTGAATATGAGTATACAGATATCTCTTCAAGATCCTGCTTTCAATTATTTTGGATATATATCCACAAGTGATATTGTTGAATCATATGATTCTTTTTTTTTTTTTAAGTGGGCTCCATGCCCGGCGTGGAGCTTGAACTCATGACCCTGTGATCAAGGGTTGCATGCTCTACTAACTGAGTCAGCCAGGCACCCCATGGTAATTCTGTTTTTAATGTTTGGAACTGCCAAACTGTTTTCCACAGTGCACTACCATTCCCACTAACACACAACAGTTCCAGTTTCTCCATATTCTTGCCATTTGTTATTTTCTGTTTTGTTTTGATAGTAGTCATCCTAATGAGTGTGAAGAAAGGCAGAGATTTTTATATGCTTTTTCGCTGCTGCCTCCACAGGGCCTAGATCAGTCTCCGGTATATAGTAGCCACTCAATAAATATTAGTTACAGAAGTGAATGAATTGAATGAGTTGACATCCTGTATAGGGTTGTGTAGTGGGCTAAATAGTGGCTCTCCAAAAGGTAGGTCCATATCTTAATCCCCAGAACCTGTGAATATTATCATATTTGGGAAAAGGGTCTTTGTAGATGTAATTAATTAAGGATCTTAAGATGAGAAGATCATCCTAACTTATCCAGATGGGCCCTAAATCCAAGTGTCCTCATAAGAGACACACATAGGAGAAGACAATATATAGGAGAGGGTAATGGGATGACAAAGGCAGAGACTGGAGTGCTGTGGCCACAAGCCAAGGAGGCCTAGGAATGCCAACTTCCATCAGAAGCTGGAACAGGCAAGGAAGGATTCTCCCCTAGAGTTTCCAGGGGGACTGCAACCTTACTGGCACTCTGACTTTGGACTTCTTGTCTCCAGAAGCGTGAGAGAATACATTTCTGTCTTTTGTTTTGTTTTTTTTTCCTGTTTTGCCACTGAGCTTATGGTAATTTGTTACAGCAGTCACAGGAAACTTAGGAAGGCCAGTTGTCTTTTAACTCTATTACTGTTTTCATAATATCTTATCCATGCATAGGAGAAAACGTTTGGTTCTCTACTGTAGAAATTTGAGGGACAGGGCATGCATCCAACTCATCTAATAGAAAATTCAAGTTCTCTCTCTTTAAATTGGTGATCTCCTCCCAAGACTGGTGTCCTTCACATTGATATCAAGGCCATTTCCTATATTTGTGGGGCTTGCCTATAGAGGCCATCAGGAGCTCTGCCAACAGCTAAGGGAGCTAACCCTGTGCTCCTAGATGAAGGATCCCTCAACATTTTCCTGTAGAGCCTGCCAAGGACTGTTGGGATTTTATATTTATAAGTTGACCTATCCCTCACAAGGAAGCTGCTACCCAGTGGAGCTTCCTTCCTACCTAAAACCCTCCTAGTTGTGTTTGTTCCAAACCCTCAGGATCAACCTTTTTCACAGGCCATATAGTACCTTATATGTTAGGTAAGATGCTGACATCTATAATCAGAGAACTGCTTTGTTCCAGGCAGACTAAAAGTATAAGAAGATCTTTGACATAAAAAAAAATGTTGATGTTTCAAATAGCACAGAGTGAGGTCCCGTGATACCCAGGGAAGGTCAGACAGATGATCAGATAGCTTACCAGGGCAGCATTCATCCTTGCAATTGAGTGCTCAATAAATATCCATTGTATATATAGTAGACTGATGCCTCTCCCAGATTTCCTTTATTGGATCCTTTTACAGCTGTGCCTGCTGGCTGACTGCTAAATGAGATATGTATACAAAACACCGCTCCCTTGCCTCAAGGTGGAATCAACTCTATGATATAATCCATGTCCAAAGGCTCTCCATAGGATCAGCCTGAAGCTTGACTCCAGATAAGACCACCTCCTGGCTTAGCTCCCTTCCCTGTTCTGTCCTGCTTCCTTCATTGCCTTTCTCCAGAAAGCACTCTCATAAAAAATTATGTACTCAAATCCTGTTTCAGTCTCTGCTTCTAAGGAAACTGACTTAAGACAATGCATGAGTAAAAGCCAAAAAATTGTAAAACCATTCATGTCCTTGACCTGGAGACAAGGCAAAGATATAGAAAATGATGACATGAAATCAGAGAGAGCAAAGGGCCACATGAACAGAGAAAATGCCTTTGTTGAGTAAAAAAAAAAAAGAGCAGAGGTAACTTCAAACCATCCTAGTGGATACAAATCTCCTTGGCCATGCAGTTGGAGCAGTTCTAGGAATTTTTGCCATTGACATTAACATTTCCAGGTGGTAGTGGCCACTTGAAAGGACAGTGGAGAAAAAGATGGTGTGGGATTTCAGGTAGAACAGTCACAGAGCATTGGTGATAAGGTGTGAGGAGTCCAACAGACATGCTTCTGGAGCTGCAATGATGCTTTTCGTGAGGAACAACGAGACGATAATATCAGAACTCGCTGTGTGTTATATATAGATGACTCATTGTACATTATATATGTATATATAATTATACAGCCGTTCTTTTTTTTTAAGATTTTATTTACTTATTTTTTTAAAGATTTACTTTATTTATTTGACAGAGAGAGACGAAGCAGGAGAGGAAATACAAGCGGGGGAGTGGGAGAGGGAGAAGCAGGCTCTCTGCTGAGCCAGGAGCCCGATGCGGGGCTCTATCCCAGGACCCCGGGATCATGACCTGAGCCGAAGGCAGATGCCTTACAACTGAGCCACCCAGGAGCCCCAAGATTTTATTTTTAAGTAACCTCTCTATCCAACATGGGGCTCCAACTTACAACCTCGAGATTAAGAGTTGCATATTCTGGGGCGCCTGGGGCGCTCAGTTGGTTAAGCGTCTGCCTTTGGCTCAGGTCATGATCCCAGGGTCCTGGGATAGAGCCCCGCATCGGGCTCCCGGCTCAGCGGGGAGCCTGCTTCTCCCTCTCTCTCTGCTGCTCCCCCTGCTTGTGCTCTATCCCTCTCTCTCTCAAATAAATAAAATCTTAAAAAAGAAAAAAAGTTGCATATTCTACTGACTAAGCCAGCCAGGTGCCCCTATACAGCCATTCTTAATTCTTTTTTTTATTTTATTTTTATTTTTATTTTTTTAAGATTTTATTTATTTGCGAGAGAGAGAATGAGAGACAGAGAGCATGAGAGGGAGGAGGGTCAGAGGGAGAAGAAGACTCCCTGCTGAGCAGGGAGCCCGATGTGGGACTCGATCCTGGGACTCCAGGATCATGACCTGAGCTGAAGGCAGTTGCTTAACCAACTGAGCCACCCAGGTGCCCTCTTTTTTTTTTTTTTAATTAATTAATTAATTTATTTGAGAGAGAGAGAGTACATGAGAGGGGGGGAGGGTCAGAGGGAGAAGCAGGCTCCTTTGCTGAGCAGGGAGCCTGATGTGGGACTCGATCCCGGGACTCCAGGATCATGACCTGAGCCGAAGGCAGTCGCTTAACCAACTGAGCCACCCAGGCGCCCCATTCTTAATTCTTAATCAAGTCTACCTCACAGGACTTATTCTTGTCTTTGGAGGAAGCAAGATACAGAGTATTTTGGTAATCTATTGTGGTCCCAAAACAAACCATCCCCAAACTTAGTGGCTTAAAGAAGCATACTTCTTTATGTTGCTTATATATCTGCAGTTTGGGGTGGGTTCAGCAGAGATGATGCCCCTCTGCTTCATCAGTGTCTGGGGCCTTAACCAGGAAGACCTGAGTGGCTGGGGTCTAGAATGGCTGGGGCTGGCTTCCTTGTCTCAGAGTGGCTGGGCTTCCTTTATGGCAGCTGGATTTCCTTAGAGCAAGTTCCGAAGGCACTCAAAAAGAAGTGGCAAAACTTCTTGGATCTAGACTCAGAAGTTCCAGTGTATCACTTCCATCACAGTCTATTGGTTCAGCAAACACTAAGACCAGCCTATATTGAAGGAGTGGGGTAAATTAGTCCCCATCTCTCCATGGAAGGAGTGCAAAACAATTTACAGACTTATATACATATATTTTTCTTTAAGAGAGGGAGAGAGAGGGGGTGGGGAGGAGGAGAGGGAGGGAGGAAGAGAGAGAATCTTAAGCAGGCTCCATGCCCAGCACAGAGCCCAGTGCAGGGTTCCATCTCACAACCCTGAGATCATGACCTGAGCCAAAATCAAGAGTCAGACACTTAACTGACTGTGCTATCCAGGTGCCCCAAAAGGTGCATTTGGTGCCTGAACAGGGACTCGAATCAGCCATCTTTAATCCACTATGCAGAAGTATAAAGTGCAGGGGACTCTTTGACAACAACATTAAAGGAGAAAGAAGATAGCAATATTTCCCTTCATAGGTCAAGGTAAGATTTTGTTTGTTTTTTAAGGCAAGATAATTTGAGCAAAACAGGGCTAAGGAAAGAGAACCAGAGAAGGGAGTAGATTAAAGAAGAGAGAAAACATCTGCTGCAGCAAGGTTCTAAGGCAGCCATATTGCTGCTCTGTGGATGCAAACTGTTTTCTGTTATCCCTGAGTGTTGGTAAAATTATGTGAAACTTCATAGTCTGGGTTCAGTTTTGCTGTGGGGAATGAAGGAAAAGATTGGTTCCACTTCTGGCCTAGAGGAGTAGGGGGAGCAGTGCCGCCTGAAGCCAGGCCACGGCTTCATGTAAGCCACCTCCATCTGACAGGGTCCTTGCCAGATGGTAGGGCCATGTCTTCCATTTCCCTACCTCATCCTATACAGCCCTTGTAGAACACTGTAGCCAAAACCACCTGCAAACCAGAATGCCAGTGGTAGGGCCTAGGCCAAACAATACATTTCACAAAGGAATAGGAAGGATGTGTGGGTGGAGAGCTGGGGGTGAGGCTGGGGTGCTGCTAAGCTTCACCAGTCTTGAAGTGACTGCACAGTAAGGTAGGTCAGGACCTGGACATGAGTGTGGGGGTATATCCTAGAATCAGAATTCTGTGTTCTAAGGTAAAGCTGAAAGTCTCCACAAGTATATGGAGGGGATTTCTTTGTTTCCCAGGGACTGCAGGGTGCTCAAACTCTGAGGTAACTGCCACAGGAATATTCTTCACCACACAAGGCTTGTGTCAGACAATGTTCTGGTTATCTATCGCTGAATAACAAACCTCTTGAAAACTTAGAGGTTTAAACCAGCAGCCAATTTATCATTTCTCAGGATTTTGGAAAAGGCACAGTAGGAAAGACTTACCTCTGTTTTAGGTAATGAGGAACAGCACAGATAGCTGGGACAACCTAGATGGCTTCTCCCCTCAATGACTGGTCCCTCAGCTGGAATAGGTTCATCAGGTTCATGTGCCCGGGACCTCAGTTCTTGGTGATAATTGGGTCCTTACTTTTCCTCCAAGTAGTCTCAGGGTCTTTCCCTCTCCATGTGGTCTCTGTGTGCCATCTTTCTACAGCAAGGTGGAAGAAGGGGAGCAGCTCAGGATTATCAAGAGCTCGAAATCAAGGTTACCCGGTATTCTCAAAGCTCATCTCTGAAATTGGCAGTCACTTCTGCCACATTCTTCCATTGGTTAAATCGAGTCACAGGTCCAGTCCAGGTTCCAGGGTCGATGACCACATAAGGTTATACCGTGAAGAGGCATGTTTCAGTGGGGCCACCAAAGTAAGACTACCTGACATGAACGTGTCTAGGAGCCGATGTGTGTGGGCTGAGGGTGCCCCAATTCCTAATTTTATATTGGCTTCTCTTCAGAGATGTTTGAGAACAAATAGTGGGGAGTAAGGTAACCCCAAACTTCCTCTACATTATTAAAGGTGGGGGATCTGGTCGGCCACTGGATCAGCCTGAATCAAGAAAGGCCGGGCTGTGTGTGTCTTTCTATTAGGCATTTATTGCGCATAGCTTAGGCGCTGGGTTCTTAACACACGTGTTACTTCGTTATCCCTCCTTTACAGAGGAGAAAGCGGAGGCTGGAACACAGCACTCTTTTCTACAGTACCGCACACCACGGTACACACCACGACGAAGCTCCTAGGCCCTTTCTGCCCCGCAGGTAGAGTCGGAGCAGAGCGGTGATGCCGGGGTCTCCGGTAGGGCAGTGCTCAACACGGCCGGCTTGCCCAACGGAGCGGACGGCTCCCAAGCAGCCAACCGGAAGAGGATGCTAACCTGTCACCGCCGGGCCGCGGGACGAGCACTGGAGCGCTAAGGCGCCTTGAACCCGAGGCAGGCGGGGGTCTCATCAACCTGCAGACCCAGGGCCAGACACCCTCCTCCTGGGCCGAGCGTGCGGGACGAGAGCCAGCCCGCGCCGCGCCCCGCCCACGCACGCACGCGTCGCCCCGCCTGCCGCGCCGCTCTGGCCCCGCCCTCAGGATTGACCGCCCGAGCCACCGTCCGCACAGCCCCGCCCCGCACGGCCAGGCAAAGCGGAGCCGGCCGTGCGGTGTGTGTGTATGTGTTCGCGGGGCGCCGTCTCAGCCCCGGGAAGATGGTGGTGGCGGCGGCGGCGGCCACTCAGGCAAGGCTGAGGAAGAGGACGGCGGCGACGACAACGCCTGCCGACAGGAACGGCGGACAGCGCCGGCACTGGGACGCGACCGGGGCTGGGAGGCCGGGGCTGGGGGCCGGGCTGCGCCTCTCGCGGCGGCGGTTGCTGCCGCTGCTGCTGCTGCTTGCGCCGCCGCTGCTGCTGCCCTGGGCGGCCGAGGCCGCGGCGGCGGCGGCGGCGGTGTCGGGCTCAGCCGCAGCCGAGGCCAAGGAATGTGACCGACCCTGTGTCAACGGCGGCCGCTGCAACCCTGGCACCGGCCAGTGCGTCTGCCCCGCTGGCTGGGTGGGCGAGCAATGCCAGCACTGCGGGGGCCGCTTCAGGTGAGTGGGGGGTGATGTTGGAGGGTCGGGCCCAGAGGGAGACTGAGGCTATGGGCAGGCAGCACGAGATGGTTCCAGGCCGGAGGCAGATGCCGGACAGAAAGTGGGGAGGATAGGGCCGCCCCACGGTGTTTGAGGACCCTTTGCTTCCGAGGAGATCATCGTCTCTGGCCTAGGGTCTTCTTGAACTGAAAGATGAAAAGATTCGAGGCAAGGGTGGAGGCACCCCAGAGAGGTTTGGGTGCGGCGGGTACAGGAGAAGAAAGCCCGGGGTCCCAAAGAGTATTAAAGCCAGTCCCTGAAACTGGGCCTCTTTTGGATAAACGAGGTGTACAAGAAAAGACGAGCTAGTCTTACTTAAACACTTCCTTTTAACATCCCCTTGTTCCCTAGGGCCTGAGGAGTTCCCGGACTCGTTGGAGATGTAGGGTACTCCGAAGAAACAGGGCCCTGGAAGTGATTTGTTGGCTGAAGATAGAAGGGAAAGGGTAGATCAGGATTGTGAGATACCAGAGATAGAAGAATCAGTGGTTGTTAGCTAGAGGAAAGTGAGGAAACGAGCCTTTTGAAGCTCACCAGAGGCGGCTGATTGGAACAGGGTGGAGAGGGCATAGAAGGAGGTTCCTGTTTGCCCTGATTTCTGGAGAATATGGAGTTCTGAGTTGGCCTGGTTTGGGACAGTACCTCCTGGAGAAATCATTAATTCATTAATTAAGAGTCATCTGTTATTTCCTTCAGTTGTGGAAGGACTTCTAGGTAATACGCATGAACAAGTAGATTAGCCAGACTTTGGCCTAGTCCACATGGAGTTTGGAATACAGCGAGAGAAAGATAGGTACACAAATGACCCTAGTCATAAGGACTACAGAGTCATTCATGCCTTTGGCAGATTTTACTAAACATTTTTTTAAAAAGATTTTATTTATTTGAGAGAGAGAGAATGAGAGAGAGAGAGAGAGAGCACATGAGAGGGGGGAGGGTTAGAGGGCGAAGTGGACTCCCTGCCGAGCAGGGAGCCCGATGCGGGACTCGATCCCGGGACTCCAGGATCATGACCTGAGCCGAAGGCAGTCGCTTAACCAACTGAGCCACCCAGGCGCCCTTTACTAAACATTTTTGATGTCAGCTGTGGAGGAGTGGGGAAATACCAAGACCCAGGCAGCCTGGGTCCCTCCTCTCAGGGATCTTACAGTCTAGGGGGGAGGGGGGAGATAGGCAGTTAATAAGTAAATAAGCAAATAAATAAAGGAATAAACGAACAAGAAAATTTCAGGTAACAGTGCTGTCAAGAAAATAAAACAGGACGGCCTGATAGAGAATTATAACCAGTGAGTAACTTTAGGAGAAACCTCTCATTTGAAGTGACATTTGATCTGACCTGAATGGGGCACAATGGAGAACCTGTGGGAATTCAGGGAGGGAGGTTGTGACTAGCTGGGGGAATGCAAGGAAGACTTCAAGGAGAAAGTGACATTGGATTTGAGCATTTGAAGCAAGTAGGATTTGGAACTGTGTAGCTGGGAAAAAAAATTCCAGATGGGAGGAAAATTGTAAACAAAATTGTGGAGACCAGAAAGTAAAGTTTTGCTGGTACGAGGGTATACGGAAGAGAAGAGAGTTGTGAGAGGGAGGTTTGGAATGGTAGAATTTAGACTCAGTGTCAGTTCTTCAGGGGAACTCAGAGAACATTGAGGAGCTGAGCACTTACTGTATTGTTATGGAGAAACCAAGTGGTTTCATGATCAGCGTGTAGTGCGTCTTGGGTTGTAACTTACTTAGGGTGTTCTGGTATATGCATTACATTAGCCTACACATATTTATTGAGGGCTGCCCTGGGGTAAATTGTAAGATACAAGTGGCAAACAAGACCGACACAGTCCTGCTCTTGTGGAGCTTACATGCTAGCTTGGGAATAAGAAATTTAATAATCAACTTATTAGTATTTTGCCTGAGGCTATGGAGGCAAAGGAGAGGGCAAGCAGAGGACGTGACTTAGTTTGGAATGTTAAGGCTAGTGGCTCAGTGACTTTTGAGTTGAGATCTGAGAAGTAGAATAGCACTACCTACATGAGGGGTGGGGTGCTAAGGGGCCAGCATGTACAGAGGCTTGGGGATGAGGGGCATCATGGCAAGCTGAAGAGAAGGCCAGATAGCTGAAGCAGAGAGCAAATGGGAGCATGGCAAAACTGGAGGTAGGCAGGGGCCAGGCCATGTGAAGCCCTCTAGGTTGGGTTGAGAATTTTGACCTTTAGCTCTTGAGCAGTGGAATGGCGCAGTTAATTCACATTTTCATGACATTACAGGCTTTTAGATGGGAGCCAGAGCAGGAATGGCCTTGAAGGTAATAAGGCCAGAGTATTTTGAATTTGAGGCGCTTCTAAAAGCAAGTGAATGGACTGTTGTGTCAGATGAGAACCCTTTAAGTTCTGAGAATCTGGAATGCCATGGAAGGCAGTGGGGGCCCACAGGGTGTGGAGGAACATGCATAGCAAGATCAGTCTGTACTGGTCAGAGCGGGTGGACTCATTGTAAGCATGAGAGGTGGTGGGCAACTGGGTCAGGGCGGCAGTAACGAGAGCCTAGGATAGGTTGTGGGAATGGAGGCAGGGTGGGTGCTAGGTGGTATTGCAGAGGTAAAAGACAGGTCTTGCTTTGAAACTGGTTTGTTCTGGGGAAGGGAGGGGGATGGTGAGGGAAAGAAAACTAAATCCTATCTTGGGTGACTGAGAGGATAGTAATACCTTACCGGACACAGGGACACAGGAGGAGCAGTTTTCTACACGCTGAGGTTAGGTGCTGTCAGGGTATCCACTTGGCAGGACAGGTGTAAGTGTTGGAGTCGTCCAGGTATAGAGGGACACAGCCAGGGAGAAAGAGCAGGTCTCTCTCTCATCCAGAGGATCGGAGAGGAGCCACTTGTTGTGGGGAATAAGCAGGCCTGACACTGGTTGTCTCAGATGGTGTCACGCATGAGTGAAGGGGCTCCCCTGGTTGTCGCGGGTGCTCCAGTGGAGCAGCTTCAAGCTGGTGGCAGTGCTCTTTCCTGGGCAAACCGTTAGGACTTTGGTCCTGATAATTTCAGTATATTTTGTGCGCTTCTGGAATTTGCATTTTTAAAAAATGAAAGTAAGAGGAACTTAATGTCTCTGGCCTTTTAAAAAAAACTTTCATTAAACTGTTAGTGGAAGGATTATTTTAGGGGAAGACTGAAATGTTGGTTTTGATTATAGTGGTACGTATCTTGATTTAACTCACAGACCTCTTTGTTATTAAACGAAGAGACATTCAAATGAATACCTTTCTGGTATGGATTCCATACCAGAACACTGCATCAAGGCGCAGTGTGTTTTTAAATCTTTTTAGTTCCATAAATCCTGTGTTATAATTGTTGTTAGAAGGTCTTTTCTAGTAATTGAAAGGAGTGTAGGATAATAAGAGGATTTGATCTCCCCAGAGTTATCAGCGAATGCATAGTATATGTCAGGGATCTGGTCAAACATTTTCATATACATCATGTCATTTAATTTTCTGGAGAACTCTGAGGGTGTTCTATAAAATTTATATTAGTGTATGGTTGCAGTTAGAAAATCACTTAATTTTTTTCCAAATGAAAGTTACTACAGAAATGATTATTACAGAGGAGAATATTATTGATGTCAGTTTAGTAAAAGTAACTATGGAATCTTTGGTGGACAATTTCTTTTCTTTTTTTTTTTAAAGATTCCATTTATTTATTTGAGAGAGAGAGAGGGAGAGAGAGAAGCGGACTCCGGCTGAGCAGAGAGCCTGATGTGGGACTTGATCCCAGGACCCCGGGATCATGACCTGAGCCGAAGGCAGATGCTTAACCGACTGAGCCACCCAGGCGCTCTGGTGGACAATTTCTAAAGCAGTGCCAGTTTCATTCATTTTTATGTTACTGTTTATAATTCAGTGATCATTTTTTTTTTTTAAAGATTTTATTTATTTGAGAGAGAGAGAGCACATGAGGGGGGGAGGGTCAGAGGGAGAAGCAGACTCCCTGCCGAGCAGGGAGCCCGATGTGGGACTCGATCCCAGGACTCCAGGATCATGACCTGAGCCAAAGGCAGTCGCCCAACCAACTGAGCCACCCAGGCGCCCAATTCAGTGATCATTCTTCTTGTGACATCACCATGGAGGTTTTTCTTCAGATGATAAATACATTCCATCAAATTAGAAATAAAGATATTAAGTCCATTTATGAAATTAATATGCATTTAATTCTTCTACGTTCCTGCTATCATCAGAAGTTTGGGGAGGATAGACTAGAGTAGCCTAGTGAGTGGGAGCCTTATAAGTATGCTGGATGTGAAGAACGTACCTTCTCTAGAATAAGGAAAGAAGTAGGCATTTATTAAGCATCTGTTTTGTTCCTGGCATATGGAATAATGGTGGTAGTAATGGCCCCAACACTAGCTGCCACCAGCATTTCTCCGTTTTTTCCTAGGTGTTGTGTCAAGTGCCTTTTAGAAATTACTCCTTTTAATCCTTAGAGTGAAGTTATTCCCATTTCACAGGTGGGTGAATTAAAGCTTGGAGATACTGAGTAACTTGCACCATCTCATACAACCTGTGAAAAACTGGACTGGGATTTGAATTCAGGCCTTATTAATTCCCACTCTCTTGCTTTCCAGTGTACCATTTGGCTTCTCATTTTCTCTTGAGTCCAGTCACAATTTATGAACATTCTTTGGAAGGGCTGCCTAGTGCCATTGAGAAACAGATTAAGAAACAAAGGAGGAAAAATAGATTTATTACAACACTAAAGCCAGCATTAAAAAAAACAAAACCTTAACTCACTCAAACCTGTTTGGCTACTGGCAAGGACATAAATACCTATAACCAGTGAAATGAAAATTCTGGAAAATAAAATTTGAAAAAAGAAAAGTAAAAAAAAAAATTTTGGAGAGGTTTTATAGTAGTATTAACCTAAAGCCCTAAATTTATGTTCATGAATCAAATTGTCTGTTTTCCCCAGTAGAATATAAGCTCCACAAGGGCAGGGATTTCTATCAGTTTTGCTTGTTCTATTCCCAGAGCCTAGAACAGTGCCTAGGGCATGGTGTGCAATAAATATTTGTTGGATGAAAGAATGAAAAAAGTCATCTTTACCCATGTAACTGCCATATCTGTCTTTTGTCCTCATAAATCTCATGAACTTCATTGTCTACTGTTCGCTGGGCATCATTTTGGGGATGTTTTACTGTCACCACATAGTAAACCATCTGAGACAAACTTTTATCCTCCTTGAAAAGAATAGTCTTTCCCTTTATCCTCCCTTATTTCAGTAGTAAATCCTATGTGGATAACCAAAGGTCAAAACATAGGGGTAATCCTTTGCTCTTTCTGTTTATTCTTTCTTCTCTAAAGTCTTAAAATTGTGTTCCTTTCCACTCTTGCTGCCGCCATCCTAGAGCACCTGGCCCTTCACCTTGCTCAGCTGCCTCTCCTGTGCCCTGACTGGTCTCTTGCACCTCCAGAGTCCATTCTACACTTTGTCATAGAAATCCCCTGAAAACATGTGCAACTGTCTTGCTGAGAAACCTTTTTTTTCCCCTACTCCTCTTATTACCTGTAAAATGACCCTCAACAGAAGGCTCCCACTGCCCCATACACATTCCTTTCTCCCTGCCCAAATTCTTCTACTTTGTAGTTTTTCTCCATATTTGCTAAATTTAACACCTTTCCTCCTCCCTGCCCCCATATTCTTTCTTTTCTACTTATCTAGATTCTACCTCAAGTTCTCTATAATCTATAATAGCCAATTCTCTGAAATCATACCCATTATCTTTTTTTGAGATGAGTCATCAGCCTGTTCAATTCATAGATAGCTTTTGGGTGATTATTATGTGTTAGGTACCGTGGACTGCCTTGAGGATATGAAGGTGGGTAAGAATCAGGCCTTGCTTTCCCATTGGAGAGCTCATAATTCCGAAGGGAAGACAGCTCTGTGCACAGACAATTAGAATTTAATAAAAATGCAAGCAATATGTGGTGCTGGACTAAGATGTGGTGGAGACACTAACTTTTTTTTTTTGAGACACTAACTCTTTTGAGGGCTGTGGTGGAAGGCATCACAAAGAAGAGACCATTTGGGCAGATTTGAGGTTTAGTGTGAATAGACCATCTGGGAGAAATGGGCATTCCAGAAGGAGAAAAGAGAGTGTCCAAAGGCAAAGAATCACGGGCTATCATACTTACTTAAGTGTATTGGTTTCCTAGGTTTGTTGTAACAAAGTACCACAAACTGTAGTTTAAACCAACAGAAATTTAATCTCTTACAGTTCTGGAGGTCACAAGCCTGAAATAAAGTGTCAGCAGGGCCACGTTCTCTCTGAAAGCTCTAAGGGAGAATCTGTTCCGTGCCTTTCTCTCAGCTGCTGGAATTGCCAGCACCCTTAGCGTTCCTTGGCTTGTACATGCATGACTTTTGTCTCTGCTTCCATCACTTCAAACTCGCGCGGTACTCTCCCCGTGCGTTTCTTCTGTTGTGAGGACGCCAGTCATGTTGGACATATGAGTATGACTTCATCTTAGTTTGATCATCTGCAAAGGCTGTTTCCAAATAAGGTCACATTTCCAGGTACTGAGGGCTAGGACTTCAACATAGCTTTTTGTGGGACACAATTCAACCCACAGCACTTAGAGAACTGAATATAGATGGATGTTGTTGGAGCATAACTTGTGAGGAATGAGTTGGAAAGGTGTGAGACTGGAAGGTGATAAGGGTCTTCCCTCTTCCTTTCCCATCACCTTCCAACCTCAGGATGCATCCTTGACCTGGGCTAAGCCATCAGGGCATTCCAGCCTCTGGTTATAATGATTGTTTTGAGGTAGGCATGTGATCTAAGCTGACTCAGTCAAAGTGAATCTCGGGACTTACTGGATACCTGTCTCCTCTGGATGTTTATGAAGAAGATGCTTTGTCGTCTTCTGCTTTGTGTGCTAAGGGTATAAAACCGAGAATTGTTATAGGTAGCGTTGTTGTGATAGGAGCCCACCTGTGGTCAGAGTAACTTCTAGAAGTGGGAGGATGTCAGAAAAATGGAACTGGAGACCTGATGACTTTTCTGGATCTCTGGATCAAACATTAACTGAAGCTGTACCTTTCAGTTCTGTGAGATGCTGCAGTCCATGTTTCTCTTAAGCCAGTTACGGTTGGATTTCCTGTTCCTTACAATATAGAACAACTCCTAACATGCAGAGGAACATAGGCCTGAATCATGAAAGTCTTCATATTCTGTACTGGGGAGTTTGAGCTGTATTCTCTTAGAATCGATAACATGGTCTAAATTCCTGACATTTTTCTGCCAAGTCTCTTAGTTTTCCAATGTTGATGGACACATCTGAACCCTAAGTTACCACAGGCAATAGTTTTAGCTTGTTTCTTTGATACTGCATAACTCAGATTACCAGCTTCCCCCTGGGAATGAGGCTGTTCTCACTACTCTATACCTCAGCTCTATTTAGCCAATTTCCCATTTGAGAGCTCATTAATTTGTATTTGTAAATTGTATTGGATACAGTTTCTGTCGAGGTTCTTTTAGTGACAGACACCCAACTCAGACAAGCTTAAGAGAAAAAAGACAGGAGAGATTTATTGGTTCATGTGACAGAAAAGTCAGGGGGATATTGTTGGCTGTGTGTGTGGCTGGATCAAGGGGACCACTTGGTTTCTCTCCCTCCATCTCTTAGCTTTGATCTGTACTCTGCTGGCCTCATTCTCAGGCAGGCTGTCTTCAGATGGTGTCTCCAGAAGTTAAATCAAACTGGCTTAGCATCCTCCACTGGAAAAGAATGACCCTTTCTTAGAAGCTTGTTGCAAGTAAGGAATGCTGAGAATCTCACTGGTCCCTTGTCCTTTACTGAAGCAATCTCTGTGTTTGGGTCATGGGAATGTCCTGATTCATCAGACCTGACTTGAGTACCTGCTGTGGAGCTGGAATGTGAGGTCCAGTTCCATTAGATGGAATAAGTGGCATGGACTGAGAAAGGGGGAGAGGAAAAGAGAAGGGAACACACACATACTGTACCAGAAAAGTGGGGCCCATGCTGGGCAGGTAAAAACAGTGACACCCCTGCATAGTCCTAGAACCTGCCATTTGGTGAATACTCAATAAGTGTTGGTGATAAAAATTGGGAATGCTCTGGAAAATACTGTATCAGGTAATGAAATGCCAGTCCCCCGGTTTACCAGGAATTCACTCAATCATTACTAGGGGTTGTGAGGGTCCCACTTTGTAGAATGCATTATGCTGGCTCTTTGAGATTACTGCGATGAGGACTATGCGATACTGAGTTTCAGTCTAGCGCTAGGGACAGGTCACTGAATGGCAGTAATTTGTCCCCTGATTTTTCAATGAGGGGAATAGAATTATGGGAGGAATCAACAAAACACATGCATATATGGTATGAAATTATGTTATATTGGATAAAAACTTAACTATGTAAAATGTTACACAATAAACTTTTTTGCTGATTCCTAGAAGATAGAGTTTACTTGTTTGAAAAGGTAAAAATATCTTTACTAAGTAAAAAGAAAAATTGAGCCTGATGTGTTAATATAATTGCACAAGGTATATGTTTGACAGCAGATACCTGACATTTAAGCTTTACCTCTGTGAAAGTTTCCCAAGGTAAGCTTTTTATTTACTACAGTGTAGAGGATGGTTAAATATATAGGAGAAAAACAGAGTACATATGATCAAAACAGTTTTTTCTAAATATGATGAGCTCACTTAATAAATTTATAGGTTATGTTTATCTTGAGTATTAAATACAGAAGTAGATACCTGGTACTGTGGTTGAACAGAAATCCTACTGGTTTTTCTCTTTAACACAATCTGATTTTTAAAACTGAAATGAAACCACTGTTGTACTTTTCAGAGTATTTGTGTTGGGAAATTTATCAGCTGCTTGGTCTATGTTTCTCGCTTATACTTTTTATCACTTTGTGATTTCTCCAGTGCATTGTGGCAAAAGTGAGCCCCATCCATATACCATATACTAATCTCATTCTTCAGTTTGTGACTCTTCCTTCTGCTCCCCTCTTCTCCCTGTACTTTCAGACTAACCCTTTATAATTAGCCAGATGTTGTCTCATTTTCCCTTTTGAGGGTGGCTTTCTCCTATTTGTTTTGCATTTGTCTTTCTTAGCATTTTATGGATGTCTTCTTCCTTTGAATGCTTTTCTTGGGAAAAGTTTTCAATTAGCAATGATCGCGCCTTGGATAAACCTCTTTGGCTACGATAGTGCCACTGTGCAAAGCTTGAATGCTTTTTTTTCAGCACTTGAGACCATGGTTCGATTTTATTCTCTCAATTTTTTTAAAGATTTGTTTATTTATTAGAGAGAGAGAGAGCAAGCACACACATGTGAGCAGCGGGGAGGGGCAGAGAGAGGGAGAGAACCTCCGGCGGACTCCCAGCCAAGCATGGAGCCCAAATTGGGGCTCCATCTCACGACCCTGAGATCATGACCTGAGCTGAAACCAAGAGTCCAGTGCTTGACCAACTGGGCCACCCAGGCGCCCCTTAGTCTCTCAGTTTTTAATTCTCTTAAGTTTTCTGTTTTTTCAAGTTAACATTGTGAGCGAACTTTAGTTCTAGCTATTTATTTACATGTTTACTCATCTAGAGTTCTCTTGCACTTACAGAAGTTAATTTTAGTCATGGCTGACTTGCCTGTTTATCTTTTTTTTTTTTTTGAATTTGACATTAATAGTATACAGTTATAAGTTGAATGAATTTTCCAGTTAATTCCTCATGGTCCTTTTTGCATTCTAATTAAGAATTTTCTAATTTGTTTACTCATAAGCCTATAAGCATTAGGGGCTGGGACTGTATCAGGTGCTGTTAAGAGACGTATAAGTCACCTTTCTTGACGAGTGTTTCCTATATTTTTTGATTCACACATCCCTTCACAAAAATGTACAATCTTGTGGACTCTTTTAGGAATTAAAAAATAATCTTTTTCAAAAAGTATCCCATTTTTGATAAGATGATTTTAAATCGATTAAAAAGTAATTTCTTAATAAAAACTATAATGTACATTTTAAATATAATTTGTAATGGTATTCACAATATTAAAAGAAAAATTTAACCTTTTCCCTGCTTAACATGTGGTACATGTTGTTTAATGTATTTTAAATTAATTTTGTAAGGAAAAGCATGATTTATAGACAAAGAAATGACACCTAATTTTGGATTGAATTTATATTACAATAGATATTGAATCAGACTCTGCTATAGAAATAGACTTTTCTGTCCTCATGTTTGGTATTTATGCATTTGTGCTTTAAAAATTATGTCTTAGAAATTTTTTTTGGTGTTTTGTTTCTAAATCATAAAATGATAGTGGTTTCCAGCTATTTGTAAGCATTTCTCTGCAGATAGCATCTTTCCTATGTGGATGGTTTTTTCAAAATTGAGCAGAAAGGCCAGATTCACTATAATTGTCACTTAATTTTCCCCTTTTAACATTGTTTTTTGAAGTACTAGAGACATCTTGCAAAGCTATACAAGAATTTTGATCAGAAGGTTTGGCAAGATGATCTTGAGGCAAATTTGCAGAATTAGATTTCTTTTATGCCCTTTTGCAATGTGTATTTAAGTATTGTGTTCTATGCTTCTCTTTTAGTAGATGCTAGTACTGTCTTTTAATCAGAACATCTTTTGGACCACTGGTTGAGAAATACTGACCAACCATGATGGTTGCTTTATTTTTATTATTATTAATATTATTTTTAAAAGATTTTATTTATTTATTTGTCAGGGGGAGAGAGAGAGCACAAGCAGGGGGAATGGCAGGCAGAGGCAGAGGGAGAAGCAGGCTTCTCTCTGAGCAGGGACCCCGTTGCAGGACTCGACTAGGACCCTGGGATCATGACCTGAGCTGAAGGAAGACATTTAAACAACTGAGCCACCCAGGCATCCCTAAATGATTGCTTTAAAGCAATTATGTTTTGTGCTGGCTCAGTTTCTGGGCTAACTTTAACTTCCTTTTAATATGAAACATTTCAAGCTTATGGAAGAGATACGAAGAGTAATAAAATGAACATCTGTGTCCCTACAACCTACCTTTGCTGAATTTCCTTCATATTAATATTATTTTTATGATATAATGATATTAAGTTATATAATATAAAATGTTACGGGTAACAACCAAAGTCCCTGTGTTATTCCTCCCTGATCCTGTTCCCCTTACCCTCTTCCCCCAGAGGTAATTAGTATGGTGAAGTTGATGTTTGTTATTTCCCTTGCACGTTTCTACTTTTATTACAGATACACAGTCTTATTTCTAAAAACAAGATCATGTTTTCAGACTTCATAAAAAGTAACTATTCTATACATGCTTTTTTTTCCACTCAAAGCCCCATTTTTAAATGCTTTTGAGATTTATTTGTATTGATAAATGTAGCTCTAGTTGATTCATAGCTGTATTCAATATAGAACTCCAGTTTATTTACCCGTTCTCCGGCTGGCATTTAGATTTTTCCAACTTGTCCTGTTACAAAAACTGCTACAATTAACATTCTTTACATATTTCTTTGTGCACCTGTGTATGATTTTTATCTTGGGTACTTATCTTCAAACTTTTGAAGCACCTCCAAAATAATTTTAAGGTTCTTTTTACTTGTATACTTTTAGGTTGATAGGCAGTTGACATATATCATTTTTTAAAAATGGATTTATATAGTTGCAAAGAATAGTTACTAAAAAGTATATATTTTTTAAAATTTATCAGGTAGAATCCAAAGTCCATAGCAATTTGATAACCATTCCCCTTCATTTAAAAAAATACATGTGGGGGCTCCCGGGTGGCTCAGTCGTTAAGCGTCTGCCTTCGGCTCAGGTCATGAACCCCGGGGTCCTGGGATCAAGCCCCACATCGGGCTTTCTGCTCCGCGGGAAGCCTGCTTCTCCCTCTCCCACTCCCCCTGCTTGTGTTCCCTCTCTTGCTCTGTCTCTCTCTGTCAAATAAATAAATAAAATCTTAAAAACACCCAAAAATGTGGTTTTGGTTTTTTTTTTTTTACACATGTAGGGGCACCTGGGTGGCTCAGTCAGTTAAGCTTCTGCCTTCGGCTCAGGTCATGATGTGAGTGTCCTGGGATCGGGTCGTGTTGGGCTCCCTGCTCAGTGGGGATCCTGCTTCTCCCTCTGCCCTCTGCCTCCTCCCCCCTGCTCATGCTCTGTCTGTCTCTCCTTCTCCATCAAATAAATAGATAAAATCTTAAAAAAAAAATAGTAGTCTTCTTTAAATCAATTTTTACACTTCCTTTTTTTTTGCTTAAATTCTTATTTTCATTCTAATAACCCCATATAATTTTATAATTTTTTTCTGGGTTATGAATTCTCACTGATTTGGATGTCACATGTCATAAAGCTCACCACTTTAAAGTGCACAATTCAATGACTTTTAGTATATTCATAAAGTTGTGTAACCATCATCATCATCTAATTCCAGAATATTTTCATTATGCCTGGTGGAAACTCTGTACCTACTAGCAGTCACTTCCCATTCCTCCTTCCTCCCAACCCATGACAGCCACTCAGCTTTCTGTCTATGGATTTGTCTATTCTAGACATCACATGGGGTAGATGTTATCATACAATATGTGATTGTTTTGACTGACTTTTACTTAGCATGTTTGAAAGATTCATCTTTGCATCGTGGATCAGTACTTCATTCCTTTTTGTGGCTGAATAATATTCCATTGTATGCATAAACCACATCTTAGTTGATGGACATTTAGATAGTTTTCATCTTTTAGCTATGGTGAATAATGCTGCTGTGAATGTTCATGTACGAGTTTTTGTGTGGACATCTGAGTATGTCTCTTGGGTGTATATACCTAGGAGTGGAATTGCTGGATCATGTGGTAACTCTGTTTTACTTTTTTTTTTTAAGAGAGAGGGAGGGGCGGGAAGGGGCAGAGAGAGAATCCCAAACAGACTCCAGGCCCAGCACAGGACTGACGTGGGGTTTTTTTTTTTAATAACCTGAGCCGAAATTAAGAGTCCGACGCTTAGCTGACTGAGCCACCCAGGTGCCCTTCAGTGTTTTACTTTTTGAAGAAATGCCAGACTTTTTTCACAGAGACCACACCAGTTACATTCTTACCAGCAGTTTATGAGGGTTCCATTTTCTCTACATTCTCACCAGTACATTTTCTGTGTTTTTTTACGCCATCCTAGTAAGTGTAGCTGGTATCCATTATGGCTTTGATTTGCATTTCCTTAATGTCTATTGATTTTGAGTATATTTTCATGTGTTTATTGGCCATTTATACATCTTTGGAGAAATGTCTACTCGGATCCTTTGCCCATTTTTAAATTAGGTTATATTGGGATTTTATATAGGTTTTTATTGTTGAGAAGCAAGTGTTCTTTATATATTCTGGATATTATCAGACATGTGATTTGCAAATAATTTCTTCTAATTTTTTGGTTGTTTTTCACAAAAGAAGACAACCTTGATAGTGTCTTTTGACATAGCAAAAGTTTTTAATTTTGGTGGAGTCTAACTTAACTAATTTTTCTTTGGTTGCTTGTGCTTTAAGTGTCTGAGAAACCATTTACACATCCAAGATCATGAAGATTTACGTCTGTGTTTTAAGAGTTTTATGGGTTTAGGGGCGCCTGGATGGCTCAGTTGTTAGGCGTCTGCCTTTGGCTCAGGTCATGGTCCCAGGGTCCTGGGATCGAGCCCCACATTGGGCTCCCTGTTCAGCAGGAAGTCTGCTTCTCCCTCTCCCACTCCTGCTTGTGTTCCTCAGTTTTTGCTGTCTCTCTCTCAAAAAATAAATAAAATCTTAAAAAAAAAAAAAAGAGTTTTATGGGTTTAGCTCTTACATTTTGGTCTTTGATCCATTTTGAATTAATTTTTGTACATGCTGTGAGGTAGGTACTTTATATTATTTTGCATATGGATATCCGGTTGTTCCAGTGACATTTATTGAAGAGACTATTTTTTCTCTATCGACTGGTCCTGATAACCCTTGTCAATTGACTCTAGATGTGTGGGTTTATTTCTAGACTCTCAGTTATATTCCATTGACCTGTTTGTCTATTCTTTTGTCAGTACCAGCCTGTTTTGATTACTTTGTAATATATTTTAAAATCCTCCTATATAATTTTTTTAAATGTTTTATTTTGAGATAATGCAGATTCACATAAGGTTATAAGAAATAGTACAGAGATATCCTATCCTTTCACCTGTTTCTCTTAATGGTAACAACTTGCATAACAGTAGTATAAGAGCACAACCAGAAAATTGGCATTGATACAGTTTTATCAGCCTTATTCAGATTTTGCCAGTTTTCACGCACTAATTTGTGTATGTGTATTTCGGCCTTAGGATTTTATTCTAATATATTTCTATATTGAAGATAGTTGAGTATGTTACATCTCTTCAAAATGAGGATTAGTATTTAAATGAAATTTTTTTCAGTTTCATGTTACCATGAGACCTTATGTGAAGAGTTTTTTCTGAATTAACTAATCATTATGATTATTTTTAGTGCACCATTGAACAAACCATATAAATGTAATGGACATTTTAGAAATAACATTTGAACATAATAGGTAGATTTTTATTGGAAAAGCATGTCTTATTGAGATGGATAGTACTTTAAAAAAAATCTATGGATGATGAAACTTACTGCTGGAGTGAGACAAAATTCAGTATAAATCTTATTCTTTTTTTTCCCCCTTTGGTAAATGTAAACCTGAGAAACCTTGTCTGTGCAGTCATTGTATACACTTGACAAGGGTAGTAACATGGTGACATCGGTGCTCTAGGAATGTGTGGGGTGCTTAGTAGACTTTGTGGTCAGGTCTCTGAAGCTGTGAAGATAGCCGGAGTGGAGCATAGCAGTGGGAATGGAGATGAAGGAATGAATCTAAGGAAGGCTTTGATGGCAATTGTACCATGAATTGGTCACACATTTGATGAAGGGGATAAAATAGAGGAAGAAGCTAACAGATGTCACACCAACATTTTGAGCCTAGGAGAATGGGGCTGTTTTATCATTTCAGGTGGACTATAGTTGAATGGGAAGAGATATTCCTCCCAGAAGATTAACTTAATATTTCAAATTATTAGCTAAGAATGTATCTAGAAACCTGTAAGAAACAAGGGGCCACGCAAAGCAGAGCCAAATATAGCTTGTGTCAGAGCCATATTTTTTGGCTCCTGGTTTCTTTGCAGGGTTGAGTTTTGTTGATTCTGGAACTCTCAGTTTTTGCTGTTGCACTACTCTGTTATGCTCTGGGTTTTTATTTCTATTTTTTAAAAATTTATTTACTTATTTGAAAGAGAGTGAGGAAGCATGGGGGCGGGGAGGGGCAGATAGAGAGGGAGAGAGAGTCTTAAGCAGATTCTGCACTGAGCGCAGAGCCCGACGCGGGGCTCGATCTCACGACCCTGAGATCAAGACCTGAGCTGAAACCAAGAGTTGGACACTTAACCAACTGTGCCAGCCAGGCACCGCTTCATTTCTATTTGTATTCAAAACATAATACAAATAATTTTCATATGAATGTTTAAGGCAATGCTTTACTTAAACTATTGGACTTTCCTGGTTCTTGAGCCAAACTAGGCATCCACAAAGCACCTCCTCATCTGAGGGAATAGAGCCAAGTCAGTGTTTAGATGTCTTTGAACAAAGGTTCTACCTCTAGTCTTTTAGCTTCTGAAATGCTCTTTTCTCTAGAATGCCATGGATACATATAAGAGTTTATCCTGGACTTTCTTTGTAGCAAGCTGCTGGTAGTAAGAGCTTGAGAATTTTTGTTGTTATGAACTTTGCTGGAATTGATATTGTTACCCATTAGGCAGCAAATGTTACATGATCATCTGTGATATTTTAGGCACTGGAGAAAAAGAAGGGAATGAGATATGTCCTTGAGAAAATGGTGGTTGCCTAATGGGCAGAGATGTTTCTCTGTATCAGTAACAGACCACATGATAAGTCTGAAGACAGAGAAGGCATCACTCAGCGTCAAAAACATTGGGCACAGTTTCCAGAGTTCCAAGGGACATTTGAACTGAGATCTGAAAGGGTGATTAAGAGTTTACTAGGTGGGGAAGCAAGAGGGAGGGAAGATACAGAGATTGGATGTGGTAAGGCATGGGGACGTAAGGACCGGTAAGTTAAGGGAGGAGTGTGACAATTAGTATTATGGCAGTTTGGGCTGCTCAGTCGGGGGAGCAGTAGCTAGAGATGGAGCAGAAGAGATAAGGTGGGGTTGGATTGTCATGGACCTTATATATAGTATTAAGATGGGCAAAGGTTTCCATACAGGTTTGACATGATCAGATTGGCCTTTGAGGAAGATGACAGATTGTTCTGTAGAGAACTGATCAGTTCAGGGAGCTAGGCTGGGATGTTGCAGGAGACCAAGCTTGGATGAGGAGAATTTGGACAAGGGCATTGGCAGTGGCAGTGGGAATAGAAGAAGGACAAAATGGCAGTGGTTTTGTAGGCTGAATGAATGGGGTGAGGTAAAGGAACAGTTGATAAGTTTTGAAAGATAGGGTGCATGATGACAAAATGTTGGGGAAAAAGAAGTTTCTTTTACTTTAATTTGATTTAATTTTTTGACATAGGAAATATTTGTCTGAAACATGGGTCTAGCTTTGTGTTGGAAATGTAGCTTGAGTAGTTACCACCATATAGATGGTAGGTGAAGCCATGAATGCAGATGTGATTACTAGTAAGGGGGATCAATGAGAACTGGATCCAGGACGACTCCTAGGACAGAGCCCAGGATTTGAGCGAAGGAATTGTCCCTTGATTTTATTGAGTCTTTCTTTTTTTTTCCTTAAGTTACTTACTTACTTAATTTTTTATTTAAATTCAGTTAGCCAACATATGGTACATCATTAGCTTCAGATATAGTGTTCAGTAATTCATCAGGTGCGTATAACACCTAGTGCTCATCACATCACATGCCCTCCTTAATGCCCGTCACACAATTACCCCATCTCCCTGCCCACCTCCCCTCCAGCAACCCTCGGTTTGTTTCCCACAGTTAAGAGTCTCTCGTGGTTTTTCTCCCTCTCTAATGACTTCCCATTCAGTTTTCCCTCCCTTCCTCTATGATCCTCTGTGCTGTTTATTATAGTCCACGAATGAGTGAAACCATATGATAAATCTCTGATTGACCTATTTCGCTCAGCATAATACTCTCTGGTTCTATCCACGTCAATGTAAATGGTAAGTTTTTATCCTTTCTGATGGCTGAGTAATATTCCATTGCATGTTATATATATATATATATATATATATATATATATATATATATATATATACACATATATATACACATACATACATACACACCATGTCTTCTTTATCCATTCATCTGTTGATAGACATCTCGGGTCTTTCCACAGTTTGGCTGTTGTGAACATTGCTGCTATGAACATTGGGGTGCAGGTGCCCCTTCGGATCACTACATTTGTATCTTTGGGGTAAATACCTAGTAGTACAATTGCTGGGTTGTAGGGTAGCTCTATTTTTAACTTCTTGAGGAACCTCCATACTGTTTCTCTAGAGTGGCTGTACCAGCTTGCATTCCCACCAACAGTGTAAGAGGGTTCCCCTTTCTCTGCATCTTCACCAATATTAGTTGTTTCCTGTCTTGTTAATTTTAGCCATTCTGATTGGTATGCGATGGTATTTCATTGTGGTTTTGATTTGTATTTCCCTGATGCCAAGTGGTGTGGAGCTTTTTTTCATGTGTCTGTTGGCCATTTGTATGTCTTCTTTGGAGAACTGTCTGTTCATTGAGTCTTTCAAGGTAGATGATTTATTGTTTTTTAAAAATATAAGGGAGCCATGTTATTTTGTGGTAGTTTTAATTATCACCATGGATGAGTATGGTACAGTATCCTAAACATTTAAGCATATAGCACTCATTTGTAGTGTTATATGATTTATTATAGTTATAGATTTATTGTTTTTAATTAGGACAGATGCTTAATTCATTACATGTTAGGGTCATTAGTATGAATAAATTTTCATGATGAACTTTTTTCATTGTATTTTTAAAAAATATTTATTTATTTAATCTCTACACCCAGTGTGGGACTCAAACTCACTACCCCGAGATCAAGAGTCACATGCTCCACCGACTGAGCCAGCCAGGTGCCCCTCATTGTATTCTGATTTTAAGGAATTAGATAAAATATTTTTGACTAAAGATAAAACTTTGGAATGTGGAAATATTTTCAGTATTTCAGTGCTGAAAATTCAGCTACTTTAACATCTAGAAATTCCAAGATCGTATATGAAGGTTTGTTCTTAATTTGTCATATGTATTAGAATCGTTGGGGTGCCTGGGTGTCTCAGTCGGTTAAGTGTCTGCCTTTGGCTCAGGTTGTGATTCTGGGATCTAGCCCCACATCTGGCTCCCTGCTCAGCAGAGACTCTGCTGCTCGCTCTCTCTCTGCCCCTCCTCCCTACTTGTGCACGTGCATGCTCTCTCTTTCTCTCAAATAAAATCTTAAAAATCATTTGTGGAGTTTTTAAAGACACTAGTGCAATGCTAGATCCCAGCTGACAGGAGTTTGTGTTGGGGCCCCATCATTTGCGTTTTTTAAAGCTCTTGGGTGATTTTGATATATATTCTAGTTCAGAACTCTATCAGGGGTTTGAGCAGGGGCTTTGTTAATGTGTTTTGCTTCTTGCTTGTGTGGTTAGCTTCTTTGCTTAAAGCTGTGACAGCAAAGGCTAGAATAACAGCAAATTAGTTGATCTGGCCATCGCAGTAAGACCATTTGAATTTTTATGTGAATTTAAATTATGAAGCAAAATTGAATAGCAGTTTAGTCAGGGCTCAGATCATTTGAGGACTGTTTAGGTAAAATACAGCATATCCACGCAATGGAGTACTATAAAGGGAGTAGCTATAAAAAGGAACAAGGACTGTCTTTATATATGCTATGTGGTCATCTTGAGAATATATTGTTTAATGAAAAAAGCAAAGAGCAGAACAGTGGTATTGTACGGTACGAGTTTTCAAAGAAAGGGGCCTAAATATATATTGTTGTGTATATACATAGACCCACCAAAGGAATGGTAAACCAGAAACTAATAAAAATGGTTACTCTAAGGAGAGGGAGGGAATTGGGTAGAAGAAATAGGTATGGAATCTAGACTTAGAATATACTTCGTTTTGTGGATTAGGCTTTAGAATCATGTAAATGCCTTACCACGTTATAAAACAAGAATAAATTAAAATGAGAGGATAAAAGCAATTCAAAAAAATCAAATGCAAAATGAAATAAGTGAACCTAAATATATATTAGTTTGAGGCTGAAGCATACAGAGTATTTCAAGAGACTTTGAAACATAGTAATTTGACTGTAAGTTTCTAATAGTATATACCCCACTGCAAAGATATTATAAGCTGGTTTTAGTAATCAGATAATTGTAGTAATTGGTAATAATATTGGTATTGTTATTCTGGAGGTATGTGTTGTAAGGTTGTAAGCAAGTAGATAGTTACATTGGATTGAGGCCATAGATTTTGGTGTGAAAAAGAGATACAATCAGAGAAATTGGTTAAGAATTCTGGGATCCTAAATTTGACTCAGAAGTATCAGGGGGCTCCTGGGTGGCTCAGTTGGTTGAGCGTCTGCCTTCGGCTCAGGTCATGATCCCAGGGTCCTAGGATCGGCTCTGTGCTCAGCGGGAAGCCTGCTTCTCCAACTCTCCCACTCCCCCTGCTTGTGTTCCCTCTCTCGCTCTGTCTCTGTCAAATAAATAAATAAATAAGATATTTAAAAAAAAAAAAGTTTTCAGTATGAACTCATGATGTATTTTCTTTTTTATTTTATTTATTTATTTTTTTAAGTAGCCTTTATGCCCAGTGTGGGGCTTGAACTCACAACCCTGAGATCAAGAGTCACGTGCTGTACCAACTGCGCTAGTTGGGGCACTATTTTCTTTTTTAAAAAAATGTATTTCTTAGTTCTCTCTACTAAAAAAATCTCAGAAACCCACCTGAACAGCATTAAACATTTCTAGTTCCATACTCTCTTCTCTAAATAATAATTCCCACTAGAAGGAACCTAGGGTACCTTGGAAAAAGGGAGGAAAAGGGGAGCCAGGAAGTCTATAAAATGAGCTTGGAACATCTTTTCCTATCACAAAAGTACTGGGGAGATTTCTGATATCAGTGGTAGAATACCTTTTTCTAAACCAACACTCCCAACTGAGAACAACTGGAAAAACTGGAAAATATTTTTTTAAAAACCTGTTTAAAGACTTTGGAAAGTGAGCAAAGCAGACAGCGAGGACTTGAGAGATCCGTATTTTGGAGAAGGAAAGCTCAGAGGGGTGAGGCCAAATTTCAGTATAGCTTTTCCTTTGGAGTGACTGGCTGATTTAAAACGTGCATCTAAGAGGTTGAACAAAGTGGTGGCAGAGAGGCTGAGATTCTAAGTAGAGATTTTGGTAGTTATGCAGAGTTGGGGGATAAAATTGGGGTTCAGGGCCTGCAAAGAAAGAAGGGCATTGGAAACCACCCCAGGCTTTTAGTTGGGAATTCTGAAGGATAGGCTACACCTTAAGGATTAGCTCTCACAAAGGCTGAAGCCCGCTTTCAAATCACCTCAGTCCTTGATTGGATTAAGGAGACCTGCTCCTATCTTTATCGCTTCCTAGAACTAAATATAAGTTTTCTCTGGAGAAAGACACTGTCAACCATTGATTCAAGTTATCTGTGTAGTTTTTAAATATTTAGTGAGAATATGTAATATGTATTTACATATAACTATATTATATGTATATTTATAACATAGTATATTATAAAATTTAGTCACGTTAAATTAAAAAATAACCAGATATATAATAAAAACAAAATAATTGACTAAAAATCGGGGCACCTGGGTGGCTCAGTCGGTTAAACGGCTGCCTTCGGCTCAGGTCATGATCCCAGGGTCCTGGGATCAAGCCCCGCATTGGGCTCCCTGCTCAGCGGAGAGCCTGCTTCTCCCTCTCCCTCTCCCTCTGCCTGCCTCTCTGCCTACTTGTGCTTTCTATCTCTCTGTCAAATAAATAAATAAAATCTTTAAAAAAAATTGACTAAAAATCAAGAGAGAAAACATAATTGAAGCAGACTCATAGGGAGAGTTCCAGTACAGGTGAGATATTATAGACCCATTTTCTCTGCTAAGTCTACCTATAAATCCTGAAATTGGTGCAGAAGACAACCAAAGAACTCTGAAAGGTTGTGAGAAAAAGGTGAGCTGGTTTGGGACCACAGGGCTAGGAGAACAGTATAGCCATAGCACATCTTGCAGCCCCCCACCCAACAGAAGAAGGCCTCCCAGACCCGTGCTTCCTGACCCTCTGACTTAGCAAAAGATTGCCATCCAGGTAGGCTCATTTCTTCCACCAATCAAATGGAACTCCCTCTGAAAACATCAGGCAAACAGTATCATTGGCAAGGAGGATCAGTTAGGAATCCCACTGAATGTAAGTGTGGACACAAAGCACTCTTTTCCCCACCTGTCTTGAGACTTCCGTTTTCCACTGAGAGATATCAAGGCAAGTGGGCAGAACTAGCTGACAGACTCAGCTCCAGCAAGCATTCTAGTCTGAGAAGCATCTTTGTCCTTGAGAACTTCAGGGTCTCCTCCCCCATCCAAAGATACCAGGGTGAACACTACTGGCAAGAAGGACACAGCTGCAAGTGGCCTAATGCAAGGAAGTCTCTTTGGTTATGTGGGCCTGAGCTTTTTCTCCCTTAGCCAGTGATACAGGGGCAGGTGGGCGGAACCAGCAAGAGGGACCCAGCTATGGGAAGCATCATGTTCTGGGAGGCCTCTCTTTTCTCTGTGGGCTCAAGACTTGCCTTTCCTGCTCAGAGATGCTGGGAAGCAGGGGGTTGGTGGGGGGAACCTAGGGCCATCACACCCCTCCCCCACCAAGAAGCACCTGGCAGCCTGGGTTGAAGAAACTCCTTTCATCCCCTCAGGCAACACCAGCAGGGACCCATGGGAGCACAATAGTACCAGATAAACAGAGCAGGCCAAATAACACCACAGAGACCCTGCAAATTAATCTGCCATTGGAATAATAGCCCAGAAAACTGGGTCACGATCCATATGCTAAAACTAAACAGGGTGACTACCTGCTAAAATAAAATATAAGACTCTATTTTAGGGATGCCTGGGTGGCTCAGTCGGTTAAGCGTCTGCCTTTGGCTCAGGTCATGATCCCGGGGTCCTGGGGTCAAGTCACACATCAGCTCCCTGCTCAGCAGGAGGCCTGCTTCTCCCTCTGCCTGCCGCTCCCCTGCTTGTGCTCTCTCTCTCTCTCTCTCTCTCTCTGGCAAATAAATAAATAAAATCTTTAAAAAAAAAAGACTCTATGTTAGTGACTTCTAACGTAGTAGATAACACGTTCAAGATACAATAGAGGGCGCCTGGGTGGCTCAGTTGGTTAAGCGACTGCCTTCGGCTCAGGTCATGATCCTGGAGTCCCGGGATCGAGTCCCACATCAGGCTCCCTGCTCAGCGGGGGAGTCTGCTTCTCCCTCTGACCCTCTTCCCTCTCGTGCTCTCTATCTCTCATTCTCTCTCTCTCTCAAATAAATAAATAAAATCTTTAAAAAAAAAGATACAATAGAAAATGACTTGTCATACCAATAACAAAGTAAATTGCAACTTGAATTAGAAAAGGCAACCAACAGATACCAACCCAAAATGAATCAGATACTGGAATTTTCTCACAAAAATCTTAAAGCCGCTGTCATAAAAATGCTTTAAAATCAATTAAAAATTGTCTTGAAAGAAGTATAAGTACAAAATCTCAGCAAAGACCTAAATAAAATCAATTAGAACCAAATTACAAATGAAATTAGAAAGAACCAAGTGGAAATTTTAGAATTGGATAACACAATAACAACAACCCCCCCCCCCAAACTTGTTGGATGGGTTCAATTAGTAGAATGGCAGTAACAGAGGGTAGAATTAGTAAACTTGAGAACTGAACAATAGCGATCCTCCAATTTAAACAACAGAGAGAAAATAGACTTGGAAAAATGATCTGTGGGACAAAAGATCTAACACTTGTATAATTGGAGTCCCAGAAGGAAATGAGAGTGGGGCTGAAAGAGTATTTGAAAGAAGTAATGGCCAAAAATGTACCAAATTTGGCAAAAGAAACAAACTTGCAAAGCCAAGAAATTGTGAATCCCATACAAGAAAAACTCAAATCCACACCAAGATGCATCATAATTGAATTCTTGAAATCTAAATGTGTGAGAGAGATACAAGGTTAATACACAGAATTTAGTTGCTTTCCTATATACCAGCAATGAAGAAGTGGAATTTGAAATTAAAAACACAATACCATTTATGTTAGCACCACCAAAAGTAAAATACTTAGGCATAGGTCCAGCAAAATGTGTATAAGATTTATATGAGGAAAACTATATACTCTGATGAACAAAATCAAAGAACTAAGTACATGGAGATATATTCCCTGCTCATGGATGAGAGGGCTCAATATTGTCAAGATATCAGTTCTTCCCTTCTTCCCAACTTGATCTATACAATCAAAATCCCAGTAAATTATTTTGTCTATATTGACAAACTGATTCTAACGTTTATATGGAGAAACAAAAAACCCAGAGTAGTCAGCACAATATTGAAGGAGAAGAACAAAGTTGGAGGACCAATACTACCTGACTTCAAGACTTACTATAAAACTACAGTAATCAAGATAGTGCGGTATTGGTGAAAGAATAGACAAATAGATCAAGTATATACTTACAAATAGATAAGTATATACTTATCTAAATATGTTCAGTATATATAATATGTATAAATATATACCATATAAGTATATACTTATGTAAAATATGTAAGTATATATTTACATAAATATATACAGTATAAAAGCCTAGAAACCTAAGGGCAAAGAGGAAGTCTTGAAAGCAGCCAGAGAGAAATGATGGGGAACACCCATGCAAATAACAGATTTCTCATCTGAAACATGGGGGCCGGTGGAAGCAGCACACTATTTCTCACGTGTTGAAATAAAACAACTGTCATTTGTGAATTCTGTATTCGGCAAAACTGTCCCTCAGGAATTAAGGGGAAATAAAAACATTCTCAGATGTTGGAAAATGAAAAGAATTTGTTGCTAGCAGATCTATCATTAAAGATTGGCTAAAGGAAGTTCTTTAAACAGGAGAGAAATGATAAAAGAATGAATCTTGTAGCATCAAGAAAAAAGGAACAATGGAGAGAGCAGAAATACAGATACCTATTATAATAATAGACTCTCCTTTTCCTCCTGAGTGTTAGCAATCAAGTTTGATGACTGAATAAAAAAATACAAAACCTGGGATGCCTGGGTGGCTCAGTTGGCTAAGCATCCAACTCTTGATTTTGACTCAGGTCACGATCTTGGGGTCGTGTGATTGAGCCCTGTGTTGGGCTCCTCGCTCAGTGGGTGTCTGCTTGAGATTGTCTCTTCCTCTCCTGCTGCGCTCTCTCTCTCTCTCTCAAAGTCTTTAAAAGCCATCTGATACTAAATATGATATTTTAAGTGGTGAAGATAGGGGCTCCTGGGTGGCTCAGTCAGTTGAGCATCCAACTCTTGGTTTTGGCTAGGTTTGTGATCTTGGGGTTGTGGGATCAAGCCCCACATCGGGCTCTGGGCTGGGCAGGAAGTCTGCTTGAGATTCCCCCGTGCGCCTCCCCCCCCCAATGCATTCATGCATGTGCTCTCTCTCAAATAAATAAAATCTTTAAAAAAATTAAAATGATGAAGATAAAGGACCTAAATGGAAGTGAGGTTGCCACACTCCACTAATAGTAGTAGAACATTATTACCAGTAGATTGTTCTAAGTCACATGTGTGTATTCTGGTGCCAAGAGTAACCACTAAGAAAACATACAAAAAGGTAAAAACAATATAAATAAATCAAGATGGAATCTTAAAAAATGTTCAGATGACCCACAGGAAAACAAAAAGAGAGAAACAATGAGAACCAGAGAAAACAAATACAAGGCAAATAATAGAGTGGCTGACTTAAGCCTTAACATATCCGTAATTACTATAAATGTAATAATTACCTAAAATGGAAATGCAAATTGGATGAAAAAATGTGATCTAGCTTCCTGTCTGTGCCAGGGCAGCGCGTGGTGCGCGCTAGTCGACTGTGACGCCCCGGCTGCGCCCTCAGGATGACCGAGTGGGAGACAGCTGCACCTGCAGTGGCGGAGACCCCTGACATCAAGCTCTTTGGGAAATGGAGCACCGATGACGTTCAGATCAATGACATTTCCTTGCAGGACTACATCGCGGTGAAGGAGAAGTATGCCAAGTACCTGCCTCACAGTGCAGGGCGCTATGCGGCCAAGCGCTTCCGTAAGGCACAGTGCCCCATTGTGGAGCGTCTCACCAACTCGATGATGATGCATGGCCGTAACAATGGCAAGAAACTCATGACCGTGCGCATTGTCAAGCATGCCTTCGAGATCATCCATCTGCTCACTGGTGAGAACCCCCTGCAGGTCCTGGTGAATGCAATTATTAACAGCGGTCCCCGGGAGGACTCAACCCGCATTGGGCGAGCTGGAACAGTGAGGCGTCAGGCTGTCGACGTGTCCCCCCTGCGCCGTGTGAATCAGGCCATCTGGTTGCTGTGCACAGGTGCACGTGAGGCCGCCTTCCGGAACATCAAGACCATTGCTGAGTGCCTAGCAGATGAGCTCATCAATGCAGCCAAGGGCTCTTCCAATTCCTATGCTATCAAGAAGAAGGACGAGCTGGAACGTGTGGCCAAGTCCAACCGTTGATCACCTCGCTGTGGCTTCAATAAACCTGTCTGCCTTCTGGGCAGCCTCACCAAAAAAAAAAAAAAAAAAAAAAAAAAAAAAAAAATGTGATCTAACTACATGCTGCTTGTAGGAAAGTCACTTCAAATTCAACAACGTATGTAGGTGGAAAGTAAAAGAAGGGAAAAAATATACCATGCAAATTGAACATTAATTGAAAAAAAAGGGTAGGAATGGCTATACTAATAATTGACAAATTATACTTTAGAGCAAAGAAAATTATCAGAGACAAAGAGGAACATTGCATAAAGATAAAATGACAGATTAAATGTTGCCAGGGGTTAAGAATGTGGAGGATGTGGGGGGGGATGGGAGGGAGGTGTATGGTTACAAAGGGGCAGTATGAGGAATCCTTGTGCTGGATCCGTTTAGTATCTTTTTTTTTTTTTTGAAGATTTTTTTATCTTTTATTAGAGAGAGAGTACAAGCAGGGGGAGCGGCAGGTAGAGGGAGAGGAGAAGCAAGCTCCTTGCTCAGCAGGGAGCCCAATGTGGGGCTCAATCCCGGGACCCTGGGATCATGACCTGGGCCGAAGGCAGACGCTTAACGACTGAGCCACCCAGGCGCCCCTGGATCCGTTTCGTATCTTGACTGGTGGTGGATGCATGAACCTACACAGGTGATAAAATTGTGTAGAACTTAAAAACACACATGCTCATGAGTATAAGTAAAACTGTGGACATCTGAGTAAGATTGATTTATCAACGTCAGTATTCTAGTTGTGATATTTTACTGTAGTTTTAAAAAATGTTACCATTTAGGGAACTTGGTCAAAGTATATAAAGAATCCCTCTGTATTATTTCTTATAACTGCATTATTATAATAGATGTGAATCTATTATCTCAACTAAAATTTAAATGGTTAAAAAGAGACAGGTTCGGGCGCCTGGGTTGCTCAGTTGGTTAAGCGACTGCCTTCGGCTCAGGTCATGATCCCGGAGTCCTGGGATCGAGTCCCACATCGGGCTCCCGGCTCAGCAGGGAGTCTGCTTCTCCCTCTGACCTTCTCCCCTCTCATGCTGTTTCTCTCTCTCTCTCTCTCTCTCTCTCAAATAAATAAAATCTTTAAAAAAAAAGAGGTTCAGGGAGGCAAGAAGACATGACAACTAACTGCAGTGTTGGATTCTGGATTGGATCTTGGAATAGAAAAAGGACATTAGTGGAGACACAGAAGAGTCAGTCGTTAAGTGTCTGCCTTCAGCTCAGGTCATGATCCCAGGGTCCTGGGATGGAGCCCCGCATTGGGCTCCCTGCTCAGCGGGAAGCCTGCTTTTCCCCTCTCCTACTCCCCCTGCTTGTGTTTCCTCTCTCGCTGTCTTTCTCTCTCTCTCTGTCAAATAGATAAAATCTTAAAAAAAAAAAAAGAATGATTAGAAACAGACTTTGAAATAAATGATCACTTTAAGAATTTAAATGACTAGACCAACAATTTCAGCTAAGAGTTAGAAAATATAAAAAAAAACAGAAACTGAAGATATAGTAACTGATTTTAGGAATCTTAGATGCAGATGAAGAGAGAATCAATGAACTGTAAGATATATTGGGAAAACATTCCTAGACAGAAGCACAGAGACAAGGGCTGAAAAATAGTCTGTCATTTGTCATTTGTGAACTTGCTTGTGTTCTCACACATAAACGCAATGGCTTTCCTTGAAACCATTTGAGAGTAAGATATATGTATCTCATGGCTCTTGACCCTTTAAATAAAATACTTTAGTGTGTATTTTCTAAGGGTAGTGATCATTTTAAGAGACTTAAGTCTTAAGGTACAGTTTTCACCTTCAGTATATTTAACATTGATACAATACCTTTATCTAATCTATTGTTTGTACTACATTTTTTCAGTTGACCTAATAATGTCCTCTATATTATTTGCTTCCCCCCTTCCAGTACCAGATCCAGTCTAGGGTTGGATACTGCATCTAATTGTTGTCTCTATAGCTACTTTAATCTAGAACATGGGTTAGCAAATCTTTTCTGTAAAAACCAGATACTAAATATTTCCTGCTTTGTCTCTGTACAGTTACTTCTGCTCTTGTAACATGAAGTTACATTGACAATAAGTAAGCAAAAGGGCATGGCTGTGTTCCAATAAAAGTTATTTACATGAATAATCAGCAGGCAGGATTTAGCCTAAGGACTGTAGTTTGCTGACTCCTGATGTAGAACATTTCTACTGCCTTTCTTCTTCTTTTTTTTTTTTCCAATCCCATTAATTTTTTATTTCTGAGTCATATTCTATAGATTGTATTTTCACAGGAGGGGAGAAAATTTAAGGATATCTTAATTCTTCCTATAATGATATATTCATGACCATCAGGATCATTCTCAAAAAATATGGAACGCTTCACGAATTTGCGTGTCATCCTTGCGCAGGGGCCATGCTAATCTTCTCTGTATCGTTCCAATTTTAGTATATGTGCTGCCGAAGCGAGCACTGCCTTTCTTCTTTTTTTAAAAATGATATTGACACTCTTTCATGAATACATCCCCCCTCCCCCGTTTAAATCCAGTTCTTTATTTTGCTTTTGTTTCATATTTCCTCATGGTAGATTCAAGTTATGCACTCTTGGTCAGAATACTGCATAGGTGAAGGGATGGCCCTTCTCAGGATCTCATACCTGGAGGTGTATGACACCTATATTTCCCTTATTTTTTATATTAATTTCATTCTCCTGTGTGCTCTCTTTTTTTTTTCAATATCTAATTATTATTTTATTCCCTCCTTGCTACCAATAAGCAATATGTGGGGAAACACTTTAAAACCATGCATATGTCCTGCTCCTCATTAGGTTTTCCTCCTGCTTTTTTAACATCCATTGATGTTAGAAAATATTTTAACACTCCTCTCTGTAATTAATAGAACAAAGATTTTAAAATGCTTGTCCTAATTGGCACCATATAGTTACTGTGCTCTTCAAAATATTCATGAATCAAAAAGGAAATCACCCTGGGAATTTGGAAATTTTGAACTGAATGATAACGAAAGTATTATGTCAGAACTATGGGTACAACTAATACAATGCTGAGAATGAAAGGGTTTTAAATATATACGCTAAAAAAGAAGAAAGGTCGGAAGTCAGTGATCTGTTTACAACTCAAGAAAATAGAAAAACTACAAAATATACCCAAAGTCATTAGAGTAGAAAAAATAAAATTGAGGGGAGCCTGTCTGGTTCAGTTGGTGGGTTGTGTGACTCTTGATCTCAGGGTTGTAAGTTCGAGCCCCATGTTGGGTGCAGAGATGACTTAAATAAAATATATATATATAAAAGAAAAGACAAAATTGATAAGCTGCTGGAGAGATTGATAAAGAGAAAAAGGAAAATTACTGATCAATAATGATAAAGAGGACATCACTATAGATACTACATGCATTGGAAAAATCATAGGATATTAGTAATAAGTTTATTCCAATAAATTTGAAAAATTTAGATGAAATGGCAAACTCTAGTAAAACCAAGTTGCTTAAAAGAAACCTCCAGACCAAGATGGCTTTACCAGTGAATTCTTCCAAACTCTTACAAGAAATATCAATCTTACACAGACTCTCCTACAGATAGGAAAATAGGTGAAATTCCTTTCCTGTTTTTATACAACCAGCATAATTTTGTTATCAAAACCTGACAAATGGGGCACCTGGGTGGCTCAGTCGGTTGGGCATCTGCCTTCGACTTGGGTCATGATGCCAGGGTCCTGGGATTGAGCCCTGAGTCGGGCTTTCTGCTCCGCGGGGAGCCTGCTTCTCCCTCTCCCTGCTGCTCCCCCTGCTTGTGCTCTCTCTCTCTGTCAAATAAATAAATAAAATCTTTAAAAAGAAAAAATTTTGACAAAAAGCAGGCCAGTCTAACTTACAAAGCTATAAAAAAATTTAAATATTTGCAAACTGTATCCAGCAAAATATAAAGGAGTCATGACCAACTTGGGTTTATTTGAGAAATTCAATGTCAGTTTAATATTTGAAAATCAATATCATTCACAGCATTAATAGAATAAGGGAGAAAAGGCGAATGGTCATTAGATACACAGTTTTTTAAAAAACTAGAATTCAACACTCACTAATGTTAAAAATTTTTAGTATTTAAACTAGGAATAGAAAGATACTTCCTTAATCTGGTATTAAGTAAGGGTTTTGCAAAGAACTTAGGGTGCATATCACACTGTCCAGTGAAATACTGAAAGTTTTCCCCTGAGATTGAGAACAAGACATTACCAATTCTTACCAATCACCAATTCTTTTCCATATGATAATGGAGATCTTAACTAATTGTAATAAGGCCAGAAAAATAATAAAGTCACGAATATTAGAAAGGAAAAAAATGAAAGTTTTTTTTTGTTTTTGTTTTTTTGACAGAGGATATGATTGTATTATTCAGAGTTTTTGCCTGGGATAACTAGGTGAATGGTGTTACCATCATAGAGATGAAAATTTCATTGTTGAAAATATATATAAGGTGGTATTTAAAGTTTTGCAACAGTATAAGATCAGTGTGACTTCGTGCAGAGAAGCAGATTGAGGTGGAGCCTTGGGGCATTCCTCCAACTAGAGACTGACTGGGATAGGCAGGTGGACTTGCCACAGGGGGCTGAGAAGAAGCTGTGAATTGAGAGTGGGGGATTTTGGAAACCAAGTGAAGAAAGTGTTTTAAGAAGGAGGGAGGCATGTGACGCCTGGGTGGCTCAGTCGGTTAAGTGTCTGCCTTTGACTCAGGTCATGATCCCAAGGTTCTGGGATCGAGTCCTGCATCAGGCTCCCTGCTCCGTGGGGAGCCTGCTTCTCCCTCTGCCTCTGCCTCTCTCTCTCTCTCTCTCTGTCTCTCATGAATAAATAAATAAAATCTTAAAAAAAAAAAAAAAAGAAAGAGGGAGGCATCAGGTGCCTGGGTGGCTCAGTCAGTTAAGTGTCTGCCTTCGGCTCGGGTCATGATCCCAGGGTCCTGGGATCGAGCCCTGCATCGGGCTCCCTGCTCAGTGGGGAGCCGCTTCTCCCTCTGCCTTCTGCTCCCCCTGCTTGTGCTCTCTCTCTCTCTCTCTCTCTGGCAAAAATAAATGAAATCTTAAAAAAAAAAAAGAAAGGGGAGGCATCAACTATTTCAAATGCTCATATACCTTAACTAAAGGATTTTGGGGGGCTGGGGAAGTTAGGGTTAGAGCCTAGCTGGAATGGGTTAAGAAATTAGGTGGGAGAGTTGTCAGTGAGAGTAGATAATTCTCAAGACTTTTGCTGTGAAAGCACAGAAGTGACAGTAGCTTGATAGGAATATAAAATGAAGAAAGTTTATTTTTTTAAGGAGGAAATCTGATAGCTCATCTTATGCTGATCCAGTAGAGAGAAGTGTGGGGTTGGGGTTGGGATTAGGTTTGTTCTGCTGGTGCCCTTGACTGAGTAGAATTTGAGAATTCTGGACCCAGGTAGAGGATTTAACCCTAGATGAATTTAGATAGTTTATCCATTGTAACTAGGGGAAAGTACATGCATTTAGTAATGGGAAGAGAAAATACAGTTCTTCTAATTTATTTCTTCCACTACTATTCACTTAGTGTCATTAAGATGCCAGGCACGCTTCTAGGCACTGGAAATAGTGAACAGAAGAGACAAAATCTTTACTGTTAGGAAGTTTATGTTCCACTGGGGGGAAATACACGTGAAATGAGTAAAGCAATCCACTGATCATCAGTTGAAATTGAAACGAGGGAAGAGGGTTAGGGAAGTTGAAAGATAATAAGGTATAAAAGTGAATTGGCCAGGAAAATGGAAGGATTGTTGTCCTGCGGTACTGAGAACTTATTTGAGATGTGTGTTTATAAACGTGTAGTGAGACCCGTCAGTACAATGTTGTGTCTCTAGTTTTATGCAGCTACTTGGTTGCACATGCAGAGTAAGCAGAGTTGGGTTCAACCAGGTTTAGAGTTTGCCATATGTGTAACTTCAGCTTGCTAAGATGCCATTGAGTGTAAACAATGCCTCCTTATCTTGTGTATGACTAAGAAAGAAAAAACACTTCCTTTCAACTGTGACATGCCATTGAGTTTATAGTACATCCTGATTTCTGAGCTATTAGGGGAAAAGTGTTCATCGTAGAACTGGTAAAATTAGTAATTGGGATGGTTTTACTTGAAAGCAACAGAAAATCCAAACATAAATGGATTTTAGCCATGAAGAGGAGCCAGGAGGGATATGAGGAACATGGCAGCTTGATAGGAACATGGCAGTCTAGGGGCACCTGGGTGGCTCAGTTGTTAAGCGTCTGCCTTCGGCTCAGCTCATGATCCCAGGGTGCTGGGATCAAGCCCCACATCAGGCTCCCTGCTCGGTGGGAAGCCTGCTTCTCCCTCTCCCACTCTCCCTGCTTGTGTTCCCTCTGTCGCTGTGTCTCTCTCTGTCAAATAAATAAAATTTAAAAAAAAAATTGCTTCCCTGGCTCTCCAACAGCAAGCGTTCTGCTTTTCTTGAGCCAGCTTGCTGTGGGGACCTATAGGAGACTATAGGATCTAGGCTCTGTTGTGATCCTCCCAGACAGAGAACCTGGTATATAGCCAGGCCAGTGTAGCAAGGGACATAGACCATGAAGCTTCAGATCCTGGATAGTGTGATGTATAGCAGATTTTCCTGACCTCCATAAGGTCAATATATTACTAAATGGTTGGTCAGAATCTTACCTGCGCTTGAGGCAAGGGGTGTACTGGGAGACCTGGGAACAGTGAAGATTCATACCTTGATGATGGAAGTGTAAGATGGCATAACCACTTAGGAAACAATTACAGCAGTTTCTTTAAATTTGATATATGTCTATAATTTGATCCAGTGATTTCACTTTTATGTATTTGTCCAAGAGGAATGTCCACACATGTCCACACAAAGGCTTGTACACAAGTGTTCTTAGCAGCCTTATTCATAAGAGCCTGTAACTACATAATCCAAGTGTCCATCAACAGGAGAATGAATAAACAAGTTGTGGTATATTCATGCATTAGAATGCTACTCAGCAATAGGAAGCAAACCAACTACTGATATAATACTGAGAAATATCAGGCTGATCAAAAGAAGCAAGGTACAAGAGAGTCTCTGTATGGTTTTATTAAATCATGTTGTATAAAACTGGTCTATAGTGATAGAAATAAGATCAGTGTTGGGAGAGATTAACTCCAGGGTGGGGTGAAGGAACTTTTGGGGGTAACAAACTTGTTTTATGTGCTGTCTGGGAGGGTTCTACGTGTATATACATTTGTCACAACTTAAAGTGTACATTTAAGTTGCCATTTATTGTATATAAATTACTCCTCACTAAGATTGATTTAAAATTTTGGTTGGAAGGAAATCAAATCAGTATAGCAGTCACAGTAAATGTGAAAAATTATATTGTGCCAGTAAAACTGTTGGACTAGGTTGAGAAACAAAACCTAACCATGTCCTGTTTGAAGAAAGAAACTTTTGAAAATTTGATAAGGAAATATGAAAAATGAAGAGTTGGATAAAGATCTATGGCCCAAGAAAACAACAAAATCAGTAATTATAATAATAGACAAGGTGAAACATGAACATCAAACTATTTAAATGGTTATTATGATAAAAGGACAGTTTATGAAGATCTAATAGTTAAAAGCTTATATGGCTAAATAAATACATAAAGCAAAAATAACATGGCAAATGTGTCATGGTATGGAATTTCAATACATCTTTCTCAGAAATAGATCTAGTAGGTAACAGGTGAGAATATAAAGGAGTTGACTAGTGCATTCAATAAACTGAATTACACATCAGTAGTAGTTTACATTCCTACAATAGATTATCTTTTTTTTCCCCCAATGTCCAAGGAACTTTGGACAAAGTTTATCTATGTCCAATACACTTGACCACAAAGAAAATCTAAACAGGTGAGAAAAGTTGAGGTTTTTTTTTTTTTTTATAGGCCGCATTGCTTGGTAATAATACTAATAATTAGAAAGAAATAATTATAAGGTGACTCCTTTGAAACCCGCCTCCTGTGGAGGGTTCCCGTTTTCCCTGTATTTGTTTCTAGTGCAGAATCACCCTCAGTGTATTCTTGAACTGGAAACTTGGTAGAAGTGAGGAGTTATTAATTCTCAGTATTTCTGGTTTCGTACTGTTGAAGAGTCTTTCTGTTTCAGTCAGATGTCTTTGTGTGACTGCTGGTGAAGTAAGCACAGGCAATACCGTTGTCTGTACCTGGATCATCAGTGATAATATAACACTTGACCTGAAAATGTCGTTGATACTCCTGGCCTTCCCCTTTCAATAAACACTTTTGGCCATTCACTAGCACACAGAAAATTTCAAGTTAACAATTTAAAAGAAACAAGAATACCTAATACAGGGGAGGGGGACATGGAGAATAGTATGCTCTCATGTACTGCTGGTGCAAATGTGAATCATTACAGCCGTTCTGGAAATAATTCGGCAGCTTGGTTAACAATTAAAATTCATTTTCCTTTGGCCCAGTAATCCTCCTAAGATTCTATTCTTAGAAATTAAAGCACAAGTAGGGCCATATGTATAGGGATATTTATTGCAGCCATGTGCATAATGCCAGCTGCCTAAAAACAGAATGAGTGTTAGTAGGAGAAAGGCAGAAAACAATGCTACTTCAATAGGTTAGGAGATTATGCTTCATGGAAAAAGTGAATTAGACCAATACCTGTTTAGTTGAAGAGAGTCTCAAAAAGTTCTGTTGTATGAGAAAAGGAAGAGGCAGGAAAGTTTGTATAATAATTTGTGTAGCCAAAAATTAATTGAAGAGAACTGTGCATATGTCATGGGCTCATGAGTATGAAGAAAAATAGTTAAGAATGCTTACTAGGTGGTTAAATGTTTATCTTAGTGTGGGGTGGGTGGGAGTACTTGGGGAGAGAAGTTACGAAAGGATAATTGTCCTTTAGTTGACAAAAGGCTATCTGTGATCATAACTATTCATTATTTGTAAAATTCTATAAATGCTAGATTTAAAGATACTAAGTGAATATTTAAAATTAAAACGACCTATATCTTTTCTAAAAGTGATGCTGATTTGCAAAGACCTGAGTATGTCTATATATATGAAATCGATAGAAACTCTTAGGAGCAAAATAAGCATTATAGAAAGCCAGAAAACTTTCTGAGCTAGAAGGGCCTAAAGTGTGTCCACACACACATGTACACAACAAACGAGTAACCAGTGGGAAATTTATTAGCCCATAAACCTGGAGTGGCCTTTGTGGTTGGTTGGTTGGTACTGCTCTTCATGGGCCTTTGCATTCCTTTGATTTGTCATTCTTGATGTTGGCTTTGTGTTCAACCTCGTAGCATGATGGCTGCATTGTTGAGATGGAGTTTGGGGCACAAGTTGGTTATAACATCTGTGAGAGAAAGGGGCAGGAAGCAGAATTGGGCAAATGAAGAAGTTGAGCTTTAGTGCAGGCCTGACAAAGGGGAGTTTAGAGCAAAGGATTGTCTGTCAGAATTGTTTCATGTTGGATTGAAATGTTCCAGCCTTTCTACCCTCTGTGGTGTGAGCTGCCCTGAGCAGGGTGTGACCTGGGGCAGGGCAGCTCCTGAAGGAACTGACACTTGGAGGCTGCCTGTTGACGAGGCAGTTAAGTCCTTCCTCAAAGGGGAGATTATGTGATACATCTCACTGTCTTTCTTAAGAATGAAAAAATAGTTCCTGGAAGCCCTCCATCAAGACTTGCCCTCACATCTAAGTATTGGATTACATGCCATGACAGAGACTAGTAATGACCCTTCTTTGCCTTTCTCCATTTTGCTAGTAAAGGGAATCCTGATTTTTCATTGAGTACATGGTCATCTGGAATAATGGCTATATTTCTCAGCCTCCCTTTACATTTAAATATGTCAATAACTTTTGGCTGATGGGATATAAGTTGAATTGTCCTATTTGACTTAGAGGGAGGGGATGTGCACTTGTTTTCTTTTCCTCCTTCCTGCTGGGTAGAATGTGGGGGTAAAAGTTGGAGTTTGAGCAGCCATCTTGGATTATGAGGTGGAAGCCACATGTTGAGGATGACAGAGCAACAAGATAGAAGAGCATTACGTCCCTGATGATTATAGAAATCCCTTATGTGCTCTGTATTTCTTTCCTTTGGACTTTATATCTTGGTTAAGCCATTACTATTTACATTTTTCTGTCAGTTGCGTTAGGACCTAATCTTTTTATTTTTTTAGTTTAATTTTATTATGTTGTGTTAGTCACTATACATTACATCATTAGTTTTTGATGTAGTGTTCCATGATTCATTGTTTGCGTATAACACCCAGTTCTCCATTCAGTACATACCCTCCTTAATACCCATCACCGGGCTAACCCATTCCCCCACCCACCTCCCCTCTAAAACCCTCAGTTTGTTTCTCAGAGTCCATAGGCTCTCGTGGTTCGTCTCCCCTTCCAGTTCCCCCCCCTTCATTTTTCCCTTCCTACTATCTTGTTTGGGAGGTACAGGGCATTAGGACCTAATCTTAACTGATACACATTTCCATGTGTATAAACCATGATTGGCTCAGACTAACATCTTGGGGGTAAAATGGATATTGGGAGTAAGGCATGGAGATATCAATATCCGGGTAAGTACAGTAGAGGGAGAGAAGGGGAAAGAAGCCAAGGGATTTGCAGGTGATGATAATTGTGATGGACCATCTTAACTAGGTAAGTGGGAAAGTCAAATGTGTAGGTGGTGGGTGATGAACGTGAAGAAGTGATCAGTGAATTGGAGGTCCCCTTAGGGCTGATGACTTCCTGGAAAAGGGGAGCTAGCCTAAATGAACTTGAGACAAAAGAGATAGTGGTCATAACGTAGGATGCCTAAAATGAAGATTTTGGTGCTTTTGCTGTTACAGATAATGGCAGGGCCCAGAGGAGTGGATGACTAAGGTGGGATGGAGGAAAAGACTGTTAATGGTGAAGTTAAGAAATGGAGAGCTTGGGTTCTGATTGGAACATCTTGGATGTTGATGTAGTTGAATGGAAGACAATGAACTAGATGCTGTTATCAGTGGGTGAGAAGGAGTAACTGGGATGTCAGTAGTTAACTCAGAAAGTAGGGGAGGCAGGTCCAGAGGAGAACATCTGTTTCAGAAAGGCTGACGTTGGTGACGGAAGACAGAGGAAAAATGATCTGGAAACAGCAGTGAGGAAGGAAATAGCATCCTTCTTAAATATTAAAAAGTTACATATAACAAAAGATAACAGACACAAAATATAAACAGACACAAAAAGTAAACTGAGAAAATATATTTATAGTGTATTTAACATGCAGATGGGAGCTCCTTAATATAAAAAGAGCTCCTAAACATTAATTTGGAAAAGATAACTTGGTGGTAAAGTGGACACAGAATATGAAATTTTAATTCACAAAGGAGGAAATGCAAATGACCAGAACATATGAGAAGATATTCAAGCTTCAGGGCTGGTACCAGTCAAAACATTCATGAGATATCAGGATATGCCTATCATACTGGCAAGACCTAAAAATATTGACGAACTTCATACTCAGCAGGAGTGGGGTAAGACAGGTGCTGATGGACACTGCTCGTGGGGTGTGGTAGATTGCCTTCAGAAGCAAGATGCCTGTGATGGGTCCGTTGTGTGTTGTGGCTTGATGTGCTTGCCCATGTCAGTTATGTTCTCCACAGTGTTGTTGTATTAAATATGCTTTAAATATACCTGTAACTGTGTGGTCTTACTTTTTAAAAACCAACTCATACTGATAAGTAAGTTCTTACAGCCATTTTCATGGTACAAAGTACGGATTTCTTATCTCAGCTAGAAAGATTAAGATATGTCTTTGTTTACTCCTCTTGGTTTTAATGTATTTGTACCCCCTTTTCTTAAGTTTATGGCAAGTATTCTTTTCACCTAGATTTGTATAATCTGACCATTAACTATCCAGTGATTTTCTTCTGGTTATGCATTAATGTACCCACTATGCTTAACTCGTATTGAATTGAGATTTAAGAAAGATATTGATATGTGAAATTTTGTTGGACTTAAGTTTTTTTTTTTTAATTTGCATTACAGACTAACTGGATCTTCTGGGTTTGTAACAGATGGACCTGGAAATTATAAATATAAAACGAAGTGCACGTGGCTCATTGAAGGACAGTAAGTAGTAATGGCTGGTTTAATTTTTTTTTTTCTGAGCTCAGTGTGGCATTACTTTTTCTTTACAAGCAAAATTAACAATCTGTAACATAAAGTACTTAAAATATTTTTCATTTGATAATTTTTCATCTGACAAGTGAATTTGATTTCATTTTTCTTAATCTTCATTTTTTATCTGAAAAAAGTTTTGGGTTGGATTTAAAGCTGTGAATGAATTATACACACCAGAAATTTGTATATTGTCAGTTATAATAGTTAAAACTGTTGAATATTTCAAATGGTTTGCTTAAAGCAGTAGAAAATTACAATATTATATCATTTTTTGTAAGTACCTATTTGTATTGTGGTCAGGAAAATAAAAATACCTGTTACTGTTCAGATGGCTTCTGCTCTGGGCCCCTGTCCCCTTCAGCTCTTGCCTTTGCCTTCTTCTCTTCATGGCAATTTTTTTCTTTTTTAAAGTAGGCTCCACCCTGGACATGGAGCCCAGTGTGGGGCTTGAACTCATGACCCTGAGATCAGGACCTGAGCCAGAATCAAGAGTCAGTTGCTTATTTGAGCCACCCAGGCAGGCGCCATTCCTTTTTTTTTTTTTTTTTAAGATTTTTTATTTACTTGTCAGAGAGAGAGAGCAAGAGAGAGCAAGCACAAACAGAGGGGAGCAGCAGGCAGAGGGAGAAGCAGGCTTCCTGCTGAGCAAGGATCCTGATGCAGGACTTGATCCCAGGACCCTGGGATCATGACCTGGGCCAGAGGCAGACGCTCAACCAACTGAGCCACCCAGGAGTCCCGACAGGTGCCATTCTTAATGGCAAATCTTTAAAGCAGTGTTTCTCAAACTTTGTGGTCTCAGGTCCCCTTTACACTCCTAAATTTTGAGAATTCCAAGTAATTTTTGTTTCTGTGGGTTATCTGTGTTTATTATGTAATAAATTAACACTAAGGAAACTCTTCATTAACTCATTTAAAGGCAACAATAAACCTACTATATGTCAGCTCATGTGACATATTTTTATGAAAAAGGAAACCCTGTATTTTTAAAAAATGAGTGAAAAGAATGGTATTGTTTTACATTTTTGTACAATCTCTTGTGTCTGGCTCCATAGAAGATACCTGGATTATTATATTTTCTTCTGCATTCACTTTGTTACAATATGTTATTGTGGTTGAAGTATGTGAAGAAAATTAGTCTTCACTTGAATATGTAGTAGGAAAAGGAAGGAGATTTTAATAACCCTTTTAAATAATTTTGGATGGTCTTCTTTGATACTACATCAAAGCTTGACAAGTGCTGATTTCTTAAAAGTAAATTGCAGTGTGGAATCTGAAACAATGTTCATGAACTTTTGGAACTTAAGTTAAAATCTGTTGGTTTTCTTGTACTTTGGAATGGCTCTTTAAACCTTGCATGGTTTTGTAACAGGATATATGGGTTATTTGGAAAATCATGGTTCACTGAATTATGCAGATCTTCCAAATTTTGATATATTTCATGATATAACATGAAAAATCACTTGGTTAACATCACCATTAATCTCATCAGAAAGTTTGAAGCATTGGGAAGTTGCATCTGGGTGGCAGATGCAAATTTTCTGTAACTCTAATTATTGCTTGAAAGCTTACATTTTATCTTTGGCAACAAATACTGTCAGTTGTTTTCTTTGAAGTGATAGACTTGCTTTGTTCATTTTTTTTTTAAGATTTTATTTATTTATTTGACAGAGAGACAGTGAGAGAGGGAACACAAGCAGGGGGAGTAGGAGAGGGAGAAGCAGGCCTCTTGCTGAGCAGGGAGCCCGATGTGGGGCTCGATCCCAGGATGTTGTCCCAGGATCCCAGGAACCTGGGATCATGACCTGAGCTGAAGGCAGACGCTTAACGACTGAGCCACCCAGGCGCCCCCTTTGTTCATTTTTAAGAAAGTATCTACCAAATATACAAGTCTGCATAACCATAGTTTCTTAGTTGTTCTTTTAAGTAAAAATGGTAGATGGCATTCCGGGAAAAAAGCAACTAGTTCAGCTCACCACCCAAACGATTGCAGGAGTGATTTTCCTTGAGACCACTGTCCTGTGTTACGTAGCAGAAGTGCTTTGTCCGTACCTCCTGTCTTGTCAGGTGGGATATTCAAAAGATGTGTACTCGTGGGTCAAGATTTAATGAAATTAATAGTTTTTACCACTTAATAAAGGTATTCTTACATGAAACCCATTTTTCCTTTTTCTGTGAGCGTCTAGTGGTGAAGAATAACAGTGATTACTGGTCCAGTTTGGTGCTTCCGCCTCACTCTGTCCTAAGGTGCCGGCAGTTTCTTTCTCCCACCATTGCCCCTGCACCGTTAGTAAATGCCAACGTGCTGATAAAGGCATGTGACATTTTAGGATTATCATGAACATAGATTTGACCTCATAGACATTTTAGGATTATCGTGAACATAGATTTGACCTCGTAGACTGCCTAAAAGAGTCCCAGGGCCCCTCCTGGCATTGCGAGGCCCACAGCTCGATAACTGCTGCTTTAAGGAGTTGTTTGCCCCTATGCTTCTTATCAGTTCATTCCTATCTGACGTCCTTCTGCAGCATTCCTCTGAAGGTGCTCTTGGTGGTTCCTCAGCCTGAGCAAAACCTTTAACTCCTTCTGCCCCTTATCCCCATATTCAGCCTGCCCATAAGTTCTGCCCGTTTTCCCTCTAGAATGTCGTCCCAATCCATCTCCCTTCTTTTCATCTTCATCTCTACAATTGTTGTGAGACACCAACCATCCTGTCTTTCCCGGGCCACTGTGATAGCCTTGAAATTGGCCTCCCAGATTTTGCTGTTGCCCCTTGCCCATCTCTCGCTTCTCATCTCATGTGGTGTCCTCTGTTTGCTGTGTTTCAGACACACTGGTTTTCCTCGTGTTGCTTGGACACATTAACCTCTTTCTCACTTAGACTTGAAGACTGTGCTGTTCCCTCTGTCCGAAACATGGTTCCCTATTCATTTCACACGGCTTATCTCTTGTCATTCTCATCTCTTCCAGAGGTTTCTGGGGGTAATTCCCTACCACCTGTTGTACGCATCACATTCCTTTCATATTTTCACGGTAGCCATCATCAACTGAGTTAACTTGTTTATGAACTTACTTAGTTGTTTGCTTAGAGATGTTAGGTATGTGGCGTAGAGGGAAGGCCTAGGCTGGAGACATAATTAGGCATCACCAGGATATAAACGGTGCTGATACTGCCAAGAGGTTTTTCAGTGGAGTGTTTGGGTGGAAGCCAGGTTTGAGAGCGAAGACGGTAAGTGGGATGTGAGGAAACAGAGAAAGCAAAGTCTTGTGTGGAGGTTCACTCTCTTCAGCAGAGAGAGGTAATAGCTGGAAGGAGAGTTGAGATTTTTGTTTTTATGTTTTGTTGTTTTTTGTAAAGTATGTGATACTTAAGGAAATTAAAATGAGGATGTGGAAAGTTCCAGATGAGAGGGAGATGTGAAGTGTTTGAGAGATGGACAGAGGAGTGGGCAGGTGTATCTGTTTTGGAAAATGGGGAGTTGAGAGATTTTTGTCTGGGTGCTGAGCTTAAGCAGGGAGGTGGGACCGAATGGTTTGAAACAGTAATCGGGAGTGAGCAGCAACTGTGGAGAAGGAGAGAGAGAATGAGTAGTAGCACTGCTGGCAGACTTGAAGTGCCAGGCGGAAGTTGGTGAGCTGTGACCGGTCCCGAAAGCAGCCTGCCCGGTGGTCTCGAGGACCTCTGGAGGACCCAGTGGTAGGCTTCGTTTTCTTTGCATCTAATCTAAGTCAGAGCAGTTCACTGGTGTCCTCTAGACTAGGCCTTTGCCAGGGAGTTCCATGCAAAGGCAGAAGGGTAGGCAAGTATAGAGAACTGGCAGTTGTGTTTGTGAAATGATACAGTGTGGAATCTGAAGTTGAGTAAGGAAGGAAGTGCAGAAACGGAAGGGCTAATGGGTTGGTTCACAGACCGTTAAAGAACAGCCGCTGTACGGATTGTAAGGCCCAGAGAGGCATAGACCATGGCGATTTTGTTTACCGTTGTACGCTTAGTGGTCTCTTGCACATAGTAAGTATGAAATAGATCTTCGACAAACGATAAGGGATGTTGTTTAGGTACTATTCTTCATTTTTTACTTTTATTTATTTATTTAAAAGATGACTTATTTATTTATTTGACAGAGACAGCGAGAGAGGGATCACAGGCAGGGGGAGTGGGAGAGGGAGAAGCAGGCTTCCTGCTGAGCAGAGAGGCCCATGCGGGGCTCAATCCTAGGACCCTGGGATCATGACCTGAGCCGAAGGCAGATGTTCAACAACTGAGCCACCCAGGTGCCCTGTTCCTTGACTTTAAAAAGAAATCAATTCAACAAATATTTTTTTGTATTCCTCACATGGGGCTAGTCTAGTTGCTGTTTCATGTCAGTGAGGAGGTAACAGAGAATAAACAGTACACAAGCAGCCCAAGGACACAGGAAATCAGGGGACTAATGTGCCCTTATTTCTTCTCTCCCTGTAAGTTCTTTAAAAATCGATCTCTATCTTCTTCTCAAATGTTTTATAGTTATGATGATTATTATAAACTGCTCTTTTTGTTCTTTTCAGGCCAAATAGAATAATGAGACTTCGTTTCACTCATTTTGCTACGGAGTGTAGTTGGGACCATTTATATGTTTATGATGGAGACTCAATTTATGCCCCACTAGTTGCTGCCTTTAGGTAAGTTTTGTCACATAAGTACTGGTTAATCATTATTAGATTTTTGAATTCAGACTTACCTCCTAGATTGCAAACTTCTGTTGTCACTTGCCACCTTTGTTTCATGGAGAGGGTACTAGTTCTGGAGTCCTCTGTCACTTGTGTGCTAGGCCTGACTTGGTTTCCTGCAGCCACTGGGTAAGTTTCTGGGCCGAGTACTGGACCCCTTGTTTCAGTTTCCTGATCTATAAAATCGTGGTAGTATCAAGTTTATATTTTAAAAATGTTTTGTGAGTAGTATATTGGATATTATTTCTGTGAAAAATTTAAATCATGAACCACAGTCACCTTGATCCTTGCGTTCCTCATTGCATAGGCCTTCAGGAGTTATTTGTTGAGTCCAGATCTAGTTTGTGTGTGTGTGTGTGTATCCATTAATATGGGTGAGGAAAACTTTTTGGAAGAATATACAGAAAATGAAGAGTAACCTGGGGAAAATGAGGAAAATACCAATTATGTATTTTTTTTTAGCAAATGTATTCTCTATTAGTAGTTAAATGAAACAGCTTAACACTAAATATATGGAGTGTTCTCTTTTGTTTTGGCATTTTTGTTTTTATTGACAATAAGTAGCTCTGTTGCTTATTATGTTTTTGACTACATGGGAATTCAAAACCATCCATTTTTCTTCCTTGATAGGGCATTTATAAAATACATTTTTCTAAAATGTACATCCCCTTAGAGAGCCATAGCTGTCAGTTTTTCATCTGCAGCTGACTTTCTGGATTTCTTTATCTCAGACGTTTTATTTTCCTGACTTTATGTTTATTTATTTATTTATTTATTAGATTATTTACTTATTTATTTATTTGACAGAGAGAGAGACAGCGAGAGAGGGAACACAAGCAGGGGGAGTGGGAGAGGGAGAAGCAGGCCTCCTGCTGAGCAGAGAGGCCAGTGTGGGGCTCGATCCCCATGACCTGAGCCGAAGGCAGACGCTCAACGACTGAGCCACCCAGGTGCCCCGTTCCCTGACTTTAAAAAGAAATCAATTCAACAAATATTTTTTTGTATTCCTCACATGGGGCTAGTCTAGTTGCTGCTTCATGTCAGTGAGGAGGTAACAGAGAATAAACAGTACACAAGCAGCCCAAGGACACAGGAAATCAGGGGACTAATGTGCTCTTATATTTCTCCACTTCCTTTGGCTTAGAATTCTCTCTAGCATATCTTTGAACTAAGAACCAAGGTCATTTTCTGGGTTTGAGAGGTTCACTAATGGAGCCAAAGAGCAGGGTAGATAGGCCATGCTAAGCAGTAAAATGTCATTGTCCAAGTGTGGGGTGTACATATTTTTATGCCAGAATTTGAAGCATACCTTGGGTTATGGCAAGAGGCACCCCAAACTTCGACACAAGCATGAAAACTGTCTATATTAAGATGTTATCATGGTAATACTTGCTGGGGGTTCACTTGGCACTGAGTTCATGAATCAAGATTCATGGAGTCCCTATTATGTGCTGGGCACAATGACTCAGCTTGCCAGCGGCCCTTGTGGGAAGGGCCCAAGCCAAGCAGGTGCATCACCATGTGCCTCCCCTGGACTGTGTATTTGATGAGCACACATGTGAAGCAACACCAACAACAAAGCAAGCAGGAGGCTATAATTTTTCTAGTCCGTGACTTCTGAGAGAAGCCAAGGTATATGTGCAAATAACAGGAAGGTTTTTATGTTTCTCCAAAAAAGCTGGCTAACTGATAATATAAATTAACACATTGATTATTTTAAAAATTTAAACATAACATATTTAGTGTGAAATTTCTAAAATGATAGAAAATATGTGTCTAAAAATTGAAGTTTGCCTGAAACACAAAACCCCTAAAGGCAGTGACGTTCAGAACACCTTGAAAACCACTGTTGAAGCCATAAGGGTGCCGTCACAAGATGGGGACTGAGGAGTGCTGCTGGATCAGGAGAGCTTTAGAGGGAAGAATCAACCCAGTGGTGATGTGCGGGTTGGGAGGGAGGGAGGGCAGAGTGGTCAGAGCCTGCTGACACACAGCCCAGCTAATGAGAAAAGAAGCCCGTGGGATTTAGAAGGTGGGGACTGTGTATGTCAGTTCTGCCCAAGTCCCTGTGTCAACTCGGACAGGTCACGCAAGTGCTCTAGTCCTCAGCTTCTGCTGCCTCGAGTCCCAGTGTTGTACCACGTTTCCTCTGAGTGTGTTGCAAACTGCGAAGTTCCATTTGATTCTGAACTGGTTCATCGCATTTATCTTTTACATATTGAAGTTCCGAATAAAATTTGTATATTAGATCAAGTTCCATTAGCAGACAAATCTGAGAACCGCCGGAGCAGGATTCTTCCAGCTCTACCACATTTTGATCTTGTGGTGCATCCAGTTCAACAAATGTGTAAATGTAGCCCCTTTGTGGAGTAGCTCCTCTGCGAGGATCTGTCGGGGATGCAGAGGTGGTAGTGGTGATGGAGTGGGGAGAATGGTTTTCCTTTCCGAGAACTTTCTTCATCAGAACATTATTCCTTTTAGAGTTGGTTGTTTTTTCTGGGGTGGGGGTGGTGAGTCATATATTGATAAGGCAATTGTTTAGACTGTGATGAAGAGCTGTGTGAAAGCAGGAGTCCAGCAGTTGTCCAGCACTCAGCTGACCCAGTTGACGCCGTGGTCAGACCACGGCACACAGAGAAGCAGTCAAAGGCAGGCACCTCAGGTTTGTGGACCTTCTTTCACCAGGCAGAAGTACAGACCCTGCCTAGGCCTGTCGCCAGACTCTGACCCCTGACTTTAAGAACCTGGCTTCCCTTGCACATCTCCCTGCCCTTGAGGGGCATCTAATCTTGCAGGGAGACAGGTGTGTCAAACCTAGGATCACTAGGAAACTCGGCTGGTGTAGTTGGTGAAGGCAGGGTGTGCCCCAGGTGTGTTCGGAGAGCCCCTGTCTGCCTGGCACCATTCTAATGAATTAAGAAAATATCTTTGAACAGCGATTTTCAAAAATGGTTCTTACCAGTAGTTTAAAATAGAAGATTTTACAGAATCCCAGGGCAGTTCTTGATTTGCTCAGGTTGAACGAGTCGCTGCCACCTAAGCTGTGGCTGCTTGTATTTATCTACCTGGGGGCAGGGGATGGGGAGGGTGGTGGGAGGCGGCTCGGGGTGACGGTTGAATGGCACGCCTGCAGCATCGCTTTCTCACCCACGCGCTTTCCATTGACTTGCGTGCTGGGGTAAGGCTGTGTTTGTATTCATTTACTGTAGAAGTTTATTTTTTTCATAAACCAGTTGTTTTATTTTCACTGGGAGAAAGTGGCACATTCCAAAGCTGTCACAATGTCAAGTTTTCAAAGTGAAAAGAAGCCAATGCCCGAGTCTCTCTGACAGTGGGGAAGCTGACCCCCTTTCTCCAGCATCATGGTCATCTGGTGCAGACAGCCTTCCCACCCCTGCCGTGACTCTGTCCTTCCTCCCTCTGCCCGTTCTCGCACCCTTAAACGTCCCTACCATATGAATAATAAATACCATGAGCCATTGCTTACTGAGCACCTACTAGTGTGAGGCAGTGTTTCAGCACTTCACGTGCTGTAATAGTTTGCTTCTCATTATATTGCTGCGGGGCAGGTAGGATTTCTGCCCATGTGCATTTGAGGACACTGAGGTTCCCAGATGTCCATGACGTGCCCAGGCATGTGGAGTGAGGATCGGTGTTCCCATCTCTGGTCCTGAAGGTCACGCTAGGGGAAGAGTGCAGGCCTTCCACATGTGACTGAAGCCCCCAGTCATTCCTGGGCCGGTGTTTCTTATGAGAAGATTACTTGCAACATACCTGGCCCTCTTACAGGTACTTCCCTGTTCAGCGTTTCAAGGGGTTCTGGTACATAAAATTGATGAAAGCATGATGATGATGGTTGAAAACTTCACATAGGTCTCTGATCAAAGGTCACCTTTTCCGAGAGGCCTTCCCTAGCTGCCCCTTTCTAAAGTAGCACCTTTTGTTCTTTCACTGTTTTTTTCTTTCCATAGCACTTATCTCTGCGTGGTGCTACATACACACACCTGTGTGTCGGGGCAGGGGGGTATATCCAGGTATATCTAGTCGTTTCTCTAATGTGAATTCCATGGAGGCAGGGTGTTCTTCACTGCTGTGTTCCTAACACCTAGAACAGTGCCTTACCTGCAGCATCGGTAAATATTGGTTAGTTGACTACATGATGCAAAATGCTTCACTGTTTTGTAAACCCCGGAGCACCTTTGGAGTTCTCGAGTTCCTAGAATTCTGTCTTTATATTTAAAAGTCGTATTGAATGAAAATCCTGGCCCCTCCTCCTCATTTCTCACTTCTGTATTCTTCAGTTTCGTTATTTTTATATGCACTTATCTAAAATTGTGTAAATGTACACATACACTAGGCCCATTGTTTTGCAGCTTGTTTTTTTCCCCTACTTATCAGAATGCCTTGATGAGCTTCTTGTTGGGTTCTGCAGACTTACCGATATGGAATGATTCATTCATCTGACTCCCCGCAGATGAGCATTTACGTGGTCTTCTTCTTCCTCTTCCTCTCCTCCTCCTTCTTTTAATTAAGTAATCACTATGCTCAACGTGGGGCTTGAATTCATGACCCCTAGATCAAGAGTCACATGGCCTGCCAACTGAGCCTGCCCCTAGGTGGTTTTCAACCTGTGCCATTTTGAATAGTGCTGCAGTGAAGATTGTTGTATATTTGTCTTTGTATACATGAGCAAGTGTTAGTTCTACAAAGAACTTAGAATTGCTAGGTCACAGTGAATGACCATTGAAGATTGTCATAGGCCCTGAGCGGGGAGCTTACGTGATGTGTGCTGTAGGAAAGCAAGGAGGCCAGTGTGACTGGGCTTGAGCGAGTGAAGCAAAGAGAGTAATAGATGAGATGTTTGTTCACTGGGTGAGGTTGTGTGTGTGGAGCAGATTGCATAGGGCCTGGTAAAGATTCAGGTTTTCACTGAACATGGTGGTGGTGGCGGTGATAGTGAATTGATAATTGGGCAAAAGATGTGCACATATGAAGAAATGCGGAAGGTAAGTGAACAGGAAAAATGATTAACCTCAGGAGTGTAAAAGAAACTCAAAACCACAAAATAAAAGAATTAACTTGTTTATAGCAGCAGTGTCCACAATAGCCAAACTATGGAAAGAGCCAAAATGTCCATCAACAGATGAATGGATAAAGAAGATGTGGTATATACATATACACACACACACACACACACACACACACACACACACACACACACACACAATGGAATATTATGCAGCCATCAAAAAAACACCCCAAAATCTTGCCATTTGCAACGACGTGGATGGAACAAGAGGGTATTTTACTAAGCAAAATAAGTCAATCAGAGAAAGACAAGTATCATATGACCTCACTGATATGAGGAATTCTTAATCTCAGGAAACAAACTGAGGGTTGCTGGAGTGGTGGGGGGTGGGAGGGATGGGGTGGCTGGGTGATGGACATTGGGGAGGGTATATGCTATGGTGAGAGCTGTGAATTATGTAAGACTGATGTATCACAGACCTGTACCTCTGAAACAAGATAGTAGGAAGGGAAAAATGAAGGGGCGGGGGAATCGGAGGGGGAGACAAACTATGAGAGACTATGGAATCTGAGAAACAAGCTGAGGGTTTTAGAGGGGAAGGGGATGGGGGGATGGGTTAGCATGATGATGGGTATTGAGGAGGGCACGTATTGCATGGAGCACTGGGTGTTATACACAAACAATGAATCATGGAACACTACATCAAAAACTAATGATGTATGGTGACTAACATAACATAATAAAATTAAATTTAAAAAAATTACTTTTAATTTACTAAATTACCAAAGCTAAAATAGGACTGGTAATTAATCCTTCCTATTGTCAAGTGAGGTAGGAGGGACCTTTCCATTCTCATATATTTTTTTAAGATTTTATTTTATTTTTTATTTTTTTAAAGATTTTATTTATTTGACAGAGAGAGAGCGAGAGAGGGAACACAAGCAGGGGGAGTGGGAGAGGGAGAAGCAGACTCCCCGCTGAGCAGGGAGCCCGATACGGGGCTCGACACCAGGACCCTGGGATCACGACCTGAGCCGAAGGCAGACGCTCAAGGACTGAGCCACCCAGGCACCCCAAGATTTTATTTATTTATTTGACAGAGAGAGCGAAAGAGCACAAGCAAGGGGAGCAGAGGGAGAGGAAGAACCAGGCCCCCTTCAGAGCAGGGAACCTGACGCGGGACTCGATCCCAGGACCCTGGGATCATGACCTGAGCCCAAGGCAGATGCTTAACCATCTGAGCCACCCAGACGCCCCCCCATTCTCATATTGATGAGATTTCAAGTTAGCATGTTGCTTCTGGAAAGCAAGTTGGTTTTATGGATCAAGAGCCTTAAAGCCATCATTTAGACCCTTTGACTTGATAATTTTTAATGCTCTTTAGACACCTAGCAAATATATTATGTGTTGGACTCTGAATGAGATGGGAAATGCTTGTGATATATTTCTTGTAAAATAGAATATAAAATGTTATATGGTATCAATTAGGCAAAGAAAGTACATCAGAATGTTAAGTGTTAGGATTGTGGGTGTTTATCAATTTATTTATTTATATTTTTACTTTTCATGCTTTTCAGTAGTTTATATTTGGCATTCATCAACTCATAAAATTTGTTACTTTCTGTGATTTTGAAGGTTTACTCAGTTTTTCGAAGAAGCAACATAAATAGTTTTATATACAAAAAAAAGAAGAAGAAGAATAGGGCCATTGAGTGCAAAGCTCATTAGAAATATTGCCAGGATGAAGGAGAGCCTAGCGAAAGATTCAGATCTGTTCCTCAGAGGATTCAGAACTAGATCCAGAACTAATTGGGTGGTGTGACGCATTTATCACAAGAATTTGCCCCTCTTCCTGAAAGTGTTTTTTCAAATTCTAAGGATGAACTCCAGTTTTGAATTTGTGTTCTGCCATGTACCGTGCCTGGTGACCATGCTTCCCTTTGTAAGAAATGTGTTTTCGTTTCAGTGGTCTCATCGTTCCCGAGAGAGATGGCAACGAGACTGTCCCTGAGGTCGTTGCCACATCAGGTTATGCCCTGCTGCATTTTTTTAGTGATGCTGCTTATAATTTGACTGGATTTAATATCACTTACAAGTAAGATATTTAAGTCTAATCTTTGTGATTTTATTCAAAGACTGTATTTGTTTTAACAGTAATAACGACTAACATATATTGAGGGGTGACAGTGTGCCAGGCATTGCACTAAGCAGTATGCATGGGTTTTCTCATTTAAAGTTCTTTTAAAAACTCCGTGAGGTACGGGCACTATGTTTTCACTTGTTCTATAATTGAGGAAACTGGTGGGAAGTGGTAAAATACACTGTCAGAGTGCTGGGACCACAGTTTCAACCCAGGTCTTAACTGCTTTTGAGCTTCTCCTGGAAAAGAGGGGCATTTTTCTGCTAATGGATGAAAACATTGGGGTTTCTTGCTAAGTGCAGTTTAACAGATACTAGTAGTTTTCACGTACTCAGTGGTTGGCCCATTGATGAGGACTTAGTTGAGGTTACAAAGGAAATGTAGACAAACAGACCTAGACAGCTTTGGGAATTTGTTGTGATAGGAGAGAGGCTAACTTTTGTCTTTTCTTTTTTTCCTCGTAAGAAGTGTTTGTTTTCATTTAGTTAAATCCATAAAGCACCCTAAGCAAGAGGTCTCTGATAAAGAGCTTCTGTGGCCCACAGAGCCCAAGATACTATTTGGTTTTTTTACGGAATAAGTTTGCCAACTCCTGGCAGAGGCAGTAAGCTCCATGTATAACCTTTATGCTGGATTCTTTTTCTGCCTGTTTTCTCAGGGTCTCCAGATTCTTTCAGGCCTATCTAGAGCCATCTCTGTCTTGCTTGGTTTGCTGATTTAGCTTTTCAGGTGCCCTTGGTTTGTGACTTGGTAGCCTGGGCAGCATATCACAGTACTAGCAAGGTGATTTTTAGTGAGCCAGGCAGGCATACAGGCTGGTTGAGGGGAAAGACTGATAAGTCTGGTTGGGTACATGTGAGATGTCTAAGCAGGACATTGGTATTCAGATCCAGGGCCCAGAAGAGCTGTCAGGGCTGGGGATATCATCTGGGAATCACTGGCACATGGACAGTGACTGGATTATGGGGTGTGTGCACAGTGAGGACAGGGGCAGTAGAGGCAGCTGAAGGGCAGAGCAATGCCAGGGGGCTGAGTTGTCACAGAAGCTCGGAAAAGAAAGTCTTAAGGAGGGAACTGAGGTTGAGTAAGCAGAACGGGCCCTAGGTGACCCTAGCTGAGGAGGGTTGGAGGCAGGGGTCTACAAGGGGCATAGTTCAGAATGGAAGGTTAGAAAGTCACAGCATTGAGAGTGGGACACTCTGGGAAGAAGTTCAGCTCTGAAGGGCAAGGGAGAGGTTTAGGGCGGTACTTTTCAAACTTCACATGCACAGGGATCTCCTGGAGGGGCTTGTTAAGACAGATCCCTGGCCCTTCTCCAGAGACCACAGTTCGACAGAGCTGGGGCTTGAGAATCCAAATTTCTGATAAGCTCCTGGGTGATGCTGCTGCCGCCTGTCCGTGATCGATACTCTGAGGAGCATTGCCCTAGCCATTCATGTAGGCCCCATTCTGGGCTCCCTACAGATTTTTTTTTCTTTTAAGATTTTATTTATTCATTGGAGATAGAGACAGAGAGAGCACAAGCACGGGGAGAGGCAGAAGGAGAGGGAGAAGCAGGCTCCCCGCTGAGCTGAGAGCTGGATGCTCGATCCCAGGACCTGGAGATCATGACCTGAGCCGAAGGCAGACGCTCAACCATCTGAGCCCCCCAGGCGCCCCGAAATTCATGTTATTCTTACCCTGATTGGTGTAGGGGAAGCCTTGATCTCTTCTGGAGACCAGAATTAGTATTTATTTGTTAAGCGGAGGAATGTTGAGGTTATCCTAAATTTTACTAACTTCTTGGTTACAAGATCCCTGTTCTGCAAAAAGGAGCCCTAAACCATTTTGGGGCTTTTAGACCCTTTGAAAAGCCAAATAAAATGATGTTCTTTATTCCCAGAAGAATGTCCAGAAAGACATACATAAAACATTGTTATTCCTTTTCCACGTGTCCTCAGGTTGCACTGAATCCTAGCTTTGGGCCGACCTCAGCTGGGGGAGCCTTGAGACTAGTACCCACAGCTACTTCAGTGTTGCCAAATTTTCTTTTCAAAGAAGAAAAAAATAGTTATATTTTATTTTCACACAAACTGGCTCATCTTACTTCCCAGTCACATTTTAAGCACAGATAATTAGACTAATTTTCTCATTACTCCAATTTAGACATACAAGCAGATGTTTTGATGTATTACCTGCCACTTTCATTTTTCAGAGATTCAAAAATGATTTTTGTGTTTTGAGATTTTTTGTAACTTTAAAGAGTGCTCATAATTAATTTTTGGCACATGAAGTAAACGTATGCCTGAGGGCACTGGAGTGGAGAAGTTGAGGGGCAGGGGAAGTTGCGATATTTGCCCTCCTTCAGCTTAGAAGGTGCTAAGGGTTACTCCCTCCCCTTCCTTTTTCAGTAACATTAAGTTTTGTTTGTTTGCCATTCTCTTGTATACGGTTAATAAGTGTGTCAGTAGGAAATTATAATTTGACATATTTTTGGTATGAGGCATAAGGGTGAGCACATCATGGCAATGCTTTACTGCAGTTTTATTCTAAGCCTTTTATAAAAACAAAGTGTGGTTATTGTAGCCATTTTATTGTAACAAGTCCAATCTGCAATTTAAACTTTAGTTTTTATAAACTGTTGTCTTGCAAAGGCCTTTTGCTTAATAAAGATGAAATTGAAGCCTCTCTTCCGTGTTTGTATTGTTATAGAGACAGTAGACACCACTTTTTAGAGGCCTATAAGAATGTCATTCAGCTTTTTTAGCCAAATACTTTGTGTACTTATTCTGCTTACTGGGGCTTGAAAAGTAGGTATACACATTTCTTACATTCTAATTACATAGATTATAAAAATACTGTATATAAATATTTATAGTGTAATAAACTGATATTTGGGTGTAGGTGTGAACATTAATTAGCTTGTTTTTTAATAACTGATTCCTGATTTTTTGACATGCTTTGCTACAAAATTTCTTTTTAGTTTTCTTCATAGGCCTTAGAAGAAACCATCTACACTCTTAAAAGTATCCTGATAGTTCGGTTATTGCTCCCCCCTTTAAGAATCTGAATTATGTCTTCTCAGAGTGCTGTCAATATCTTAAGTCATGTTATTATGCGACACATTATAGTTAAACTGTTGAGTTAAACTTGTCCTCCCTTTTCTTCCATCTGACATGAGTAGATAAACTTATGGAGGAATTTTAAATACACCAATCTGGGCAATAATCTTTAATTCTCTGAACTTTCAGAGACTGTCCAGGGGTATACATACCATGAGGTTGGGTAATATATTGTTAGCACTTTGTATTATCCTCTTCCTCCAAACTTGCAAGCTTGCATTTGACAATTTTCTTTTTTTCTTTTTTCTTTTAATTTTTATTTATTTGAGAGAGAGAGCAAGTGAGCATGAGCAGGGGGTGGGGCAGAGGGAGAGGGAGAAGCAGACTCCCCACTGAGCAGGGAGCCTGACATGGGGCGCAGTCCCAGGACCCTGAGATCACAACCTGAGCCAAATGCAGATGGCTAACCGACTGAGCCACCCAGGTGCTCCTCATTTGACAGTTTTCTAATGCTCATCACTGGGGGGGCCACCAAGAACAGCATAGTCATCCCTTCCTTGAGAAGCTAAGCCTGGACATTTTGCAAGAATTTCTTCTCCCTTTTAAGTTTTTTAACTTGCCTCCCCTTATGAGAATCCAGCAGGGTTGGATTTGATTTCATTACGTGCCTTTGCAGTGTTGAGTGATCCCATTTAGGCCCACTGGTAAGTACTGCCATTATGCTTATGAATGAACTGGAAAGCCAGTGAGAGTCTTAAACCATGTGTAGGTGAAAGTTCTGCTAAGTAAGTGTTGCTTTGTGTTGATTTCATTCTCTGCCACTGTTTTTATAGTTTTGACATGTGTCCGAACAACTGCTCAGGCCGAGGAGAATGTAAGAGCAATAATAGCAGCAACACTGTCCAGTGTGAGTGTTTGGAAAACTGGAAAGGGGACGCATGCGACATTCCTCACTGTGTCCATGACTGTGGTTTTCCTGATCGAGGTATTTGCAATTCGAGTGATGTCAGAGGATGCTCCTGCTTCCCCGAGTGGCAGGGTAAGAGCTTCTTTTATCTTTGTTTTTCTTCCAATTTACAGCATCTTCCTAGTTCAGTAAATTGTACATTGACTTCATTCCTTGCATATGTACCACTTATGTTAATCAGATATCAGGTAGCATTGAAGTTTTTGTATCTCCTTATTCAGATTCTTAAAAATTTTTCCATTTCATAGATGTGTGGTCGTGGTCTCTTTAGAATTGTGGAGGGGTTTGACATTCTTTGCAATTCATTCATGAAAATTGGAGGACTTGGTCTCAGCCTCAAGAAAACATAGCAGAGAACCAAGGCTAGGAGGTGGGACGAGAACTAATGATAGTATCTCTCAGAAACTTTCAATAAATTCGGAAAAAATTGGGGTTGATTATACAATAGAATCCTAAAACAGCGAGTGGAATTATCTGCAGATAGAGAGGTTATCAGAGAAACTTTAGCAAATTCTTTAAGGGTTGTGTGATAACACCTGTTACTGATTTAGTAATTTTCTTTATATATTTACCTTTTCTTCAGAGCACTTTTATTTTGAAAGGAAATGTGCTTGTTTAAATGCTTTCGTTTGTGTACTTTGGCGGACATCAATGAGTTAAGTAATTGAAGTGTTTGAGGACCTACCTCTGTGCACAGGAGCCACACCCCCCAAGAATGGAGCAGCAGGAGCCACACCCCCCAAGAATGGAGTTTCTTAATTTTCCAGGAATTGGATGGGTTGTATTATTACTCCCGGGGCTAGTCCTTACATTTTAACCCTAAAATTTTTCATTTGAATTAATAATTTCTTTGTCTACTCTTTCCTCTGAGAGCTGCTTAAGCAAGTATTTCATTACTAAAAAATCCTAACCTGGATATGGTCACGTCATCATGAGAAAGTATGTGATTTTGAATTTTACTAGAGATGACCCTTGGTCACCAGCTTTGAGTGAATTGAAAGCATGAATTAAAGGGTTTTGTCTGATATTTAGATGCTAAAGGAAAAACTAAGTATTCTTTAGATATTTGTTACATTTATATGATTAAAACTTGAAATGCAGTAATTTTAAAGGTGCATTTTGTGAAGCTAATTTATTCTGTTTTATTAGGTCCCGGATGTTCAATTCCTGTACCAGCTAACCAGTCATTTTGGACTCGAGAGGAATATTCAAACCTAAAGCTCCCCAGAGCCTCTCACAAAGCTGTGGTCAATGGAAATATAATGTGGGTTGTTGGAGGATATATGTTCAACCACTCAGATTACAACATGGTTCTGGCGTAAGTTGTTTTAAACATTTTTGCAAGAAGCTTACTAGTTTTCCATTTTGAAAATTTATGAAGTAGAGATAAGTGAAAAGAAATCATCAGTAATTCTATTACCTGAGGAAAATCCCTGTTAATATTTTAGTAGTAGTGTTCCAGAATTTTTTGGACATATTCTTAGTTTTTGAAGTCTGGACCCACAAAGAATGCATTGTTATAATAAGCAAGAATTCATCTTTTCTAGATACCATCTCTTATATTTTGCTTTAGGCTGTATATAAATTGGGGGTTACTTTACCTATAAATTTAATTAGCATTTCTGTAGATCAGATGGTTTGAATTTATAGCTTGCTAGAGGAAATTATGCCATTGTCTAATACTTGACCCAGAGTTCAAGGTCTGTTTGCTGGTCCTATGTTGCTCATCTTAAAGGGAGACTATATGGAATCACAGTGGAGTCACGAAGTTACTTACGAAGATTGATTTTAGGAGAAATTTATGAACACAAACTCATGCTGATTTTGTGCCCTGGAAATTTTTTCTAGGCATTTTTTATTAATGAAGATTGTCAAAAACCAGCATCTGTTCTTTAAGGGATTCAGAAACTATGGCAGCAATGGCATAGTTTCTGAATCCCTCAAATAGTCATTAAAGCACATAGACAACTAGGATAGCAAAATGAAAAAGCACATGGGTAACAAAACAAAACTTGGTCAGAAGGTGTCTACACAGATGGGTGGTGCTAACAATTGACAGCTGCAAAACCTGTGTGGTATTGGCATCTGAGCAGGAGTAAGCAAAGAGGGGGAGTAAGTGGTCAGCTGACAGGCTCCAGCATACCTAGAAGAAGCTGCTTTGAGAACGGCAGCCAGAATTGGAAAGATTTGTGTATTTTGGTAGGGGGTGAGCACAAGGGATCTGTAGTAGGATCTGAAGGGGCTAGAGCAGTTTGTGCCTGTTTAGCTCTCAAAATGAACTAGCCAGTCTCTTCACAAGAGAAAGTTCTACACTAAGGAGAAACTGCTGGGAATAGAATTCAGATTGAAGAGGATAGGGACCTTAGAGGAAAAGTTAAACGAGTGTACAGATAACAGTCAGGGAGGGGAACAGAGCCAGATATCTCAACAAGTAAGCTGCTGTGTTTTGAACACCACACTGTTGACAACAAGAGTGAGCTAGTTAGGAAGATGGTCCTAACCCAGGCCTCTCATGTACAAGTTCAGGAAAAAGTAGTTTTACTTAAAACTGAGCAACAGAAAAGCATCAAGTTTTAATAACATAGAAAATTAAAAGTTGAAGTAACATAGAAAGAAGAAAGAGACCACCTGGTAGAATAACCCCCCTTTGTACGTGAAAGCATAATAGAAAAATATACTCACAAAACTGATGAAAGTGAGAACTTACTATTCCCAAACAAGCTAAAATACAGGAAGAAAATGATGCAAGACATGAAAGAACAATAGAATCAGAAGTAGAAAAATCCGGAAATGAGATGGTAGAAGTTAGGAAAGAATTTTAAAATAATTTCAGAATTGAAGACAAACCCAGCAGGAACACAAAGTAAATAAGATACTCCTTTATTTTTTTTTTTTTGAAGATTTATTTCTTTATTCTAGAGAGAGAGTGCGGGCGCACACAAACACAGGAGCGGGGTTGGGGGAGAGGGAGAGAAGCAGACTCCTCACTGAGTGCAGAGCCTGATGTGGGGCTCAGTCTCACAACCGCAAGATCATGACCTGAGCTGAAACCAAGAGTCAGATACATAACTGACTAAGCCACCCAGGTGCCCCAATTCTCCTTTAGTAATAGAATATGAAAAAGGAAATTATTAAAAATCACAAAGAAATGAAGGTCACTTTTCCCCTATCCTTTATGGTAAGTACAGTTAAAAATCCTGGACATTATATATAATGCAAACATGAGAAAACTCTAAAGGTAGAGAGAAGGCATTCTGGCTAGAGACCTCGGGACCCAAGGAATGAGGTAATGGTAAATTCCAAGGGTCTTCTTTTTGTCTCCTATATCTCAGATTTGTTGTTGGAAAAAGCAACAATCTGGAAATGCCAGTAGGCACAAGGTGAAAAAGCCCCATGAATAAGCCCACCTGTTCTCTCTAGCCTAAGGACTAGGAGAGGGGCAGCTTAGGAAGACAGAAAACTTTTAGACACAAATAACTGCTCTACTACAGCCAAACACTACAGAAAGAACTGTGGCCCCACCCTCATTCCTGTCAGCAAAGTCTGAGTGTAGAGTCTAGATTTTCACTCTTGCCAGGATCTAGTGAGGTACTCCAACCACCTCCTAATTGCCAGTGTTAGAAAAGACCAATTAGGGAGCTGGGACTTTCTCAGCAATCTGGTTTTTGTGTAACCTAGTTAATATTTAGCCTTTTGGTTTTTGTTTTTGCATGTTTTTTGCTTACAGTCTTAATCTCTGAAGGCCAGTTAGAGAACTGGAACTTTCTTCTCCACCAGGCAGGAACGAGGTTTCCCCCACCCTTGTGATGTCAGTGGAGACCTTGTGGGGAGCCTGGATTCTACCCCACGCAGGAGTAATAGCAGTAATAAGTTGGCCTTCCCTCTTCTCTACTGGGGTGTCAGAGGAGGCCTGCTATAACAGTAGATTTAAGTAAGATCCGGAGTCTCATGCCATGAAACCCAAAATGTTCAGATTTCAATTGAAAATCATTTCTCCATGTGAAGAGCCAGGAAAATCTTAACTTGAATGAAAAAAGGCAGTTGAGATGGTGACAGCAGGATGACATAGATACTAGAATTATCTGACAAGATTTTAAAGCAGCCATTATAAAAATGCCTCAGTGTGCAATTATAGACACTGAAACAAATGAATAATGGAGCCTCATCAAAGAAATAGAAGATAGAAGGAAGAATCAAATGGAAATTTTAGGACTGAAAAATACAGTAACCAAAACAAAAATCTCAGTGGACAGGGTCAACAGCAGAATGGAGAGGACAGAGGAAAGAGTCAGTGAACTTGAAGATAAAATAATAGAAATCCCTCAATCTGAACCAGTGAGAAAATAGAATATTTAAAAAAATAAACAGAACTTAAGAGACCTGTGGACCATAACAAAAAAAATCTTAACATTTCTGTCACTGGAGGAGTCCTGGAAAGAGAGGAGCCAAGAGAGAGTGTCTGAAAAACTATTCAAAGAAATAATGGCTGGGAATTGCCCAGATTTGGCAGAAGACATGCGTGTACGTGCAAGAAGTTGGGTGACCTCCAGCAATCCTTGGCTCCCACAGGGGTTCACAGTCCTTTGGTTTTGTCTCAGTCTTGCTCTCATTCTTCTGCTCAGCTGCCATATTTCTTTTCAGTTTTCAAATTTCCACATTTTTGCCCGTGTTCATTCTCAGCTATTGGCCTTGCTTCCTGTTTCTATTTTGAAAGGTAACGGTTATCCAAAGAGGATTTGCACAAACTCCCACCACCATATATAGCTATTACCTACATCTGTGCTCATTTATCCCGTCTTCTGTTTCTGTACATCACCACTGTCTAGTGGGGCACTGTCATGTCACTAGCCATGTGTGGTCATTGAGCTTGAAATGTGGCTAACGTGACCAAGGAGCTGAACTTTAAATTTTCAATTCTTGGTCCTCATCTTACTTGATTTTTCACCAACATTTCATATAACTAGTCCCTCCCTCCTTTTTTTTTTTTTTTAAGGTTTATTCATTCATTTGAGAGAGAGTGTGCACGCTTGAATGCACACACAAGTTGAGGGGGGAGGGAGAGGGAGAGAATCCCCAAGCAGACTTCTTGCTGAACGCAGAGCCTCAGGCGGGGCTTGATCCCAGGAACCTGAGATCATGTCCTGAGCTGAAATCAAGAGTTGGAAGCTCAACAGACTGAGCCACCCAGGCGCCCCCCCCCCTCCACTTTTAAACACTTTTTTCCGTTGGCTCCCAGGATTCTGTATTCTCTTGGTATTTGTTCCAACTACTTACTCTTTTTCAGCCTCTTTAGCTGGTTCCTCTTCAACTGACTGACTTCTGAATGATGATGTGCTGCTCCAGGGCTCAGCTCTTGGTCCTCTTCTGTGAGAGTATATATTCACTCTCCTGGTGATCTCATGTAATATCTTGGCCTTTATGTTGATGACCCCCAGATTTATGTCTGCATCCTAGACTTTTCACCTGAACCCATATCGCCACCTCTTTATTTTACATCTCAATCTTTTGGCTGTCTAAGAGGTATCTTAAACTGTATGTGTCCAAAACTGATCTTTCCTCTAGGCCAGTTCTTGCCCCAGATGTCCCTATCTCAGTTAATGACTATTTCATACTTCTTTTTGCTTAATCCCAACATTTTGGAGTCATCCTTGACTTCTTGTTTTTTCACTCCCCATTTCAATGAGTAAATTAGCTATCACTTGCTGCATAACAAATGACCACAAATGTAGCAGCTTAAAACAGAACATATTTATTACCTCATAGTTTCTGCTGGTCAGGAGTCTGGGCATATCTTAACTGGGTGCTTTTCAGTCGGGGTGTCACCTGGCCTGTCTTCTCATCTAGAAGTTCAACTGGGAAAGAGTCCACTTCCAAGCTTGCTAGAGTTGCTGACAGAATCCATTTCCTTGTGGTTGTAGAACTGAGGGCCTCAGCTTCTTGCTGGCTGTCAAGTGGAGGCTGCCCTCAACTCCTGGAGGCCTCCCACAGTTCCTTATCACTTTGACTTCCCTAGTGTGGCTACTTGCTTCATTAGGTCACAAGGAGAGTCCCTCTTTAGATTGGGTCTCCTGGCAGGACAGATGTCGTGGAAGTGACATCTCATCATCTTTGCCATGTTCTGTTGGTTAGTAGTGAGTCATAGATCCTGCTCACGCTTGGGAGGGTATTATACATGGGTATGAATACCCAGAAAGGGAGATAATGAAGACCACCACCCCAGTGGCTGTCTGCTACAGTATGTCAGCAGGTCTTGTTAGCTGTACCTTTAAAATCTACCCCGACTCTAACCACTTTTCACTACTTCTCGTGCCACCACCCTGAGAAGTAAGGTAAAATTAAAGGTGTGAAAGTGATTGTCCCTTCCGCTATCATTTAGATATTATGAGAGTCAAGTATTCTACCATTTCTCTGATTTTTATGCTTGTATTTGGCATCATCCTCTCTCAAAGCAAAAAATTTGGGAGTGATTTTGATCCTCTCCTTCACCTCCTCATATGCTAATCTCATCAAGCCCATCAAATACATGTCGTATTCATTCTTTTCTCTCTGTGACCAGCCTGCCGTTATTGCTCACCTAGACTTCAGCAGTAGATTCCTAGCAATCTGTGTATTTCCATGCATTCCTCCCCTTTTTTTTAAAGATTTTATTTATTTATTTATTTATTTATTAGAGAGAGAGGAGCACACTAGTAGGGGGAACAGGAGAGGGAGAAGCAGGCTCCCCACCGAGCAGGGAACTCGATGCGGGGCTTGATCCCAGGACCCTGGGATCATGACCTGAGCCGAAGGCAGATGCTCAGCTGAACCACCCAGGTGCCCCTCCATGCATTCCTCTTAATCCATTTTTTAAATATCAACTGGGATGATTTTTTTATTTTATTTTATTTTATTTTTTAAAGATTTTATTTATTTATTTGAGAGAGAGAGAGAATGAGAGATAGAAAGCACGAGAAGGAAGAGGGTCAGAGGGAGAAGCAGACTCCCTGCTGAGCAGGGAGCCCGATGCGGGACTCGATCCCGGGACTCCAGGATCATGACCTGAGCCGAAGGCTCACCAACTGAGCCACCCAGGCGCCCTGGGATGATTTTTTTAAAGTGTAAGTCATATCATTTACAATCTTCTTAGACCTCATCATTGGCTTTTCCCATTGGACCTAATGGGCCTACCTGATCTGACTCTGCTTACCTTCCCAGACTCAACTTGTTCCTTTCCTGCCTCCCCAGCCTTCTAGCTTTACCCAAAACTCTCTGGGTGCATCCTTACTCTAAAGGCCTTTGTGCTCACTCCTCCCTTTGGTCCAGACTCTTCCTGCTGTTGTACCCTAGAGCTGTTTTCTTCTCACCTGTTAGATCTCAGTTAACTGTACCACAAGAGATCTTTCCCGATCATCCAGTTCTGTCAGGTTCTCCCTGTTCTTTTTCATAGTTCTCATTTCCTTTAGAGCAGTGGGCATCATTTTTAATGTTGTATGTGCCCCTTGTTGCATTTGCTTATTTTTTGCCTTTTCCACTATGTTCTCTGAGGTTAGAGACCTTGTTTGCTCACTCAGCTCGGAGCTTAGCTCATTGAATGTGCTCAAGTAAGTGTTTATCAGGTGAATAGGAGAGTAAATGAATTATTTATTTCCCTCACAAATATTTGTTCCTGGAAATATTAATGTCACCTCTTGCTTTTATGTGACTGGTATACCTCCTGAGCCACATGTGTTTGTAAAATTTTTTCTGCTTGTACTTGATCAAAACGTGATTTTTATAGCTTTATGTGTTTCATGTAAAAAATTAATATAGTTTCAAATAAATTTTTACTAACTCATGGAAAGTAAAAATACAGTGACCTCTTTTAGAAGAAGTATTTCTGAAACTTAGATTATAAATTTTATCATCATTTATACTCTTACATAAGCATATTTCAGCAGTTGAGGTTACTATTTTTTCCACAACCCTGTTAATCCAAAACTTTTAAGTTGCATTAGAAAGCAGTCCCCATTTTATGTCACCTAAGAGTCCTCTTAGACAAATGGTCTTGGTCTCCTAGGTTAAGATTTCCAGTTGAAACTTTATCACTGAATTTCCTTCCTTTAAGCAAATTAAAAAAAAAAATGTTTAAAAAGAAAAAGTAAAGGGGCACCTGGGTGGCTCAGTCAGTTAATCATCCAATTCTTGATTTCAGCTCAGGTCATGATCTCAGGGTTGTGGGATCGAGCCTTACCTTGGGTGCTGCGCTGAGTGTGGAGCCTGCTTAAGATTCTCTCTCTCCCTCTCCCTGCCCTCCCCACCCCACTCAGATTCTCTCTCTCTCTTTCTTAAAAAAAAAAAAAATTGAAAAAGAAAAAGAAAGATTGAGCAGCAGGTAACCAAATGAGGAAAGGAGTATTACCTAATCCAGTAAACTTTAAAACAGACTCACAGGAACCATACAACTGACCCTTTTTTTTGCCCCACAGAAACTGTATGGGTGAGATTCTGAGAGCTCTTACAAATAACCCCAAATCTGGACAGATGCAAACTGAGTGGGGATCATTGTTATTTCACTCTCCTAATTGAAGAGTGGAAGAAATCGTTGCTGTGGAGGGCTTGGGTGGAAAGAGGGGAAATTAATTGGGTGGCTGACTCTCTCTGCCCAAAAGTCGGGGCTGCTTCTAATTTGGGCTATGCCTTGACCCAGGACACTTAAAATCTCCAAGGAGAGCAGAGTCTGGGTGGTTTATTCTAATAGATTATATACTCCTCTGTCTGAGCCCCAGCACGTCCTCAGACTTCAGAACAGTGGATAGAACATAAAATATCAGCTCTCACACTACAACTAGGATGGAGGGGTAAAGTTGTCTTAGGTACTGCAGAAAAAGAATCAAGAAATCACCCACGCTTTGCAAATGTCTGGAGAGCAATATCTAACCACAAGCAAGATGAAAGAAATGACGTTGTAGCTAATGCAAATATCCTATGATGGGAAAATAAAGAGGAAGAAAACAGCACGTAAATGCTGACAACTGATCATAGAGGAAAAATAATAAGGAGATTGCTTCCAACTACTTGATGCTGCACATCAACTTAATGTGAATTTGAATTAAAAAAAAAACAGACAAGAAAATGATAACAGTGAGATGAAATGGAAGATTACACATCTAAAGAAATGTAAATAAATTACATACAGAAAAAACTGGAATGAAAATTGAATTACTGATAGCTTTATAGACATTTCAACGAATATAGGTTGAAATAATTAGAAAAGCAAAGACACGTGGAAGACAGGAGATCCAAAATAAAGATAGTTGCTGCCACTGAAGAAAGGAACCTAACAAAGAGGACAAACGGATTGAAATTGCACAAGAAGTTGCAGGAAAATTTTTTTTTTTTAAGATTTTATTTATTCATTTGAGACACAGAGATAGAGAGAGAATGAGCAGGGGGAGAGGGAGAGGGAGAAGCAGACTCCCCGCTGAGCCAGGAGCCCCATGTGGGGCTTGATCCCGGGACCCCAGGACCATGACCTGAGCCGAAGGCAGACGCCCAACCATCTGAGCCACCCAGGCGCCCCGCAGGAAAATTATATAGCTGTTCAACAAGACCTGATTTGATCAAGTTATTGAACTTTTAGGATAAAGGACAAGTTCTTGGGTGGGAAGCCTCAGGGAGTTCTGTGCCTCCTCTGGCTGGGGTCATGTTCAGTCTGCACAGAGCCTTCGCCATGGTCTTTGGATGCTCAGACACTGTGATTGGAATACCAGGCCACTGTGGATGGTGGCCCTGTGCCATGATGGTCATCATCAGACCAGCTAGCAAGGAGAAGTTTGTGAGAGAGATGGTGCAGCACTGGAAGACACGTGTTTCTGAATTCCTGGAGTTTGTCTTTGCTTATCTGCTTGTCCAGGTCTTAGAACTAGTTGTTCAGTATTCTCTTATCTTGGACTGAGCTCCCGGAAGAATTTATTTAGTACTTGGAATTTCTTATGCTTTATTGCATCAATATTTTTCTTAACTTGTATTTGCTTCTCTGGGTCATGAAAAGAGTCACAACTTGTTATGTAAGATCTTTTGGCAGTTCATCTGCACCAGCTTACTGGGACCTGCCAGTGCCTTAGTGTCTCTGACAAGCCCTTGAGCTAGAGCTAACCTGTCATTGACTAGGAGGAGCAAAATGCATTAAGATACAGATTGAGCACCCTCCATGTCACTTGAAAGAGAAGGGAATTAAATCATCTAGAGATTTGGGCTCCCTCTTTCCTCTCTTTCAAGCTTAGAGAGACAGGCCTCTGGCTTGAACATGAGGTGTATTATGTGTTTTCAGAAGCCATGCTAGTCCTCAGGAAAGACCTTCTGCAGCCAGAGCTCCGTAAAAGTATTGCAGTGGTACGTAGTCCATTTTGTAAAGACATTACTCTGTTTGGATTTTAGTTATTTCTACCTAAGTAAAATATAATATTGTGACTTTAAAAAATAGTGAAAGAAGAAAGGAGAGAGAGAAAGGGAGGAGGAGAGAAAATGAGAGTGACAGAGTTCTTCAGGCTTCCAAACAGAAAAGCAAACCACATAAAAACAGGAAAAATCAAACTGGCTTTGGGCTTCTCCAGCGTAGCATTCACTATCCGTATTATTCAGGGGAGCAGCATCTGCAAAGTTCTGAAGGCAAGAAAGGATGGCCCAAGATATACCCAGCCAAAATGTCATTCAGCTGTAAAGCTAGCAAGCAGATATTCTTAAACACCAGAGAATTTAGGAAAAGGAGCCATTTATGAGCTCCACAGGAAAATAACCACTTGGCAGCAAAATCCAGCCAATTAAGAATTAAAGACTCAAGGAGAAGTTGTGGTGAGAGGATAGTGAGGAGATTGCTTCAGCTAAAAAAGAGGTCCACTACTAAAGAACTATGGAATCACAGTTATAGAGTGGAATGTATTGCAGACCTGGACAGTGTAAAAATTACATAACAAAAATTGGGAGAAGAAATGGGAGGAAATGTGGGTGCTAAGGTTTTCAACTTTCAAGGAAGGAAGTTAGTGGATTCTGTCTAAAATTAACTTAATTTTGTATGTAACTTAAAAACTAAAGTGAATCCAATTTCTAAATAATTTTTCATGTGTTTTTAAAATGGAATATTCAAATAATACATAAAATAATAGCTGGTATTAATGTAGTATTCATATTCAGTAAATGTCCCCATTTTGTTTTAGATCATGTGTAAAATATTTAAGACAAAAGGAAAGATTTAGAGAAGAATAATGAATACTAATGCATTCACCACCTAGGTTAGGAAATAAGACATTGCTAATATAATTAGAAACCCCTGCATGCCTCCTCCCCAGTTTCAAAGATAACCAATATCCTGATTTTGTGGTGTCATTTGTTCACATACATATCTTTACACTTTTAATATATATGAACATATATTAGAATTAATAAATTTTCTGTTTTCAGTCATTACAGAAAGAGTATTCTGCAGTTTGATTTTTTAGCTTAACATTGTTTTGAGATTTATGTTGAATGTATTGAGTGTATTTTTCACCCTATAATTCTATTATATAGATATACTATAATTTATTAATCCATTTTCTATTGATGGACATTTATTTGTATCCTTTTTTGCTTTTTGTGTCGATAAGACTTTCTTATATCTTCTTAAAACATTACATAATAATGTTTTTTATCATCAAAAACTTGGATTATTCAGGAAAACTTATAGAAAATAACATGTATTTAAAGTAGAGCAACAGCACTGATTTCCCTTTGATTTCTTTTTTCTATTAAATTATATACAAATTAACACTATTAAAAGTATCTATAGCATGATCTCCTTTGTATAAATATATATTGTCAGTGTATTTTTCTGTTTGTATATATGCATCGAAAAATGTCTGGAATGACGTTTACTAAATGTTCGTATTTTAAAAGTCTAAGTGAATTCACAGTATAATTGAAATGCCAAATGATATTCTAGCTTTCTTGAACATATGACTTTAAAAAAATCAATTAGATAAAGAAAAGGAAAAGTTAGGAGTGTTCTTTTACTTAATCATCATTCCTTTTTCAGTACCTGTCTTCAATTTCAAATGACTAAATGAAAGAAAAGTTATGACAGTAAATGTCCCTTTGGTATAACACAACTTGCAAGTGATTTAGACTGTATGTAGAAGAGGTTTTCAGGAAGCGTAGAAACTTCCAGTAGATTTTTTTTCCTCCTTCCAGGGTTGTGCAGCCCAGCCCCCCTTCCCAAGTTCTGATATGCCCCATGGACCCAGCTGTTAGGTTTGTTTGTTTTCAGAGCTGCCTCATTGCATTGCTTGTTCACTGAGCATCTCCAAACTGCATGATATCAAATATAGAAGAGTATAAGATACTCTGCTTTGTTGTTTGGGTGAAAATATGATCTGTTTGTTTTGTAGGTATGACCTTGCTTCTAGGGAGTGGCTTACCCTAAACCGTTCCGTGAACAGTGTGGTTGTCAGATACGGCCATTCTTTAGCATTATACAAGGTAAAGTGTCTCCCTTCTGTACCAAGCTAGAAACTCCAGTCTTCCACACATGCCTTATTATATTATGTAGTTGAAAAGGTACGTAGCGTTGGGGTTTTGTCTCTAATCTTTTTTATTGTGGTAAAATACACATAACGTAAAATTTACTGTCTTAACCATTTTTAAGTGTACAGTTCAGTGGTATTATATACATTCCTAATGTGCAACTACCACTACCATTCATCTCAGTAACTCTTTTCATTTTGTAAAACTATAACTCTATGCCTATGAAACAATAACTCCCCATATCCCTCCTCCCCTCTGCCACTGACAACCACCATTCTACTCTCTGTCTCTCTAATTTTGACTTCAGTTTTGGTTTTTAGTTAGGGAGAAACTTTCTGTTTTTGGGGGGGTAATACAGTTGGCTAAGTTGTAAGTGGAAATTAAAGTTGAAACCAGTTTGACCTGAGAGATTTTAATGGATTCAGATTGTACTGGGACGTTATGATTGTAGTACTAAATGGTTAAAAATTAATACTGTGTAAATTAGCTTTTATGTTAGTTAGCAAGTTTAGCCAAGAATAGCCACATTGCAATATAACTGAATAATCACTTTCATTTCCTTGTTTTTGTGGTTTAGGGGAGGATGAGGGAACTCTTCAACTTTATTTTTACAAGCCATTTTATACCGTAAGAGATCTCATATGAGGAAGTCCAAGAACAGTGGCGAAGTATTGGAGATACAGAATATGATGTTTTATTTTATGTTGTTCCTTTCATTCTTTTCCTAATAATTCACTAAAAGGTGTATTTCACTAGCACTTCTTAAGCTAAGAATAACAACGAGGTTTTGAACTTTTGTTTCTCAAGTTTGATGCTTTTGATTTTTTTAGAATTTTGTTTGCATTTTTTTCCCTAGGATAAAATTTACATGTATGGAGGAAAAATTGATTCAACAGGGAATGTGACCAATGAGTTGAGAGTGTTCCATATTCATAATGAGTCATGGGTATTGTTGACCCCTAAAGCCAAGGAGCAGTATGCAGTGGTCGGGCACTCGGCGCACATTGTCACGTTGAAAACTGGCCGAGTGGTCATGCTGGTCATCTTTGGTCATTGCCCTCTCTATGGATATATAAGCAATGTACAGGAATATGACTTGGGTAGGTGTATTTTTTCTAGTGGATCCTTTTTGAACGTCAAATTTAAAACCTTTACCCTTATTATTATGCCTGTTTAACAAGATTCCACCTAACTTTGACCCCAGTACTTTATCTTGAAATGCAGTTAATGTTGATGTGTTACCAGTGAAATTCAGATTATTGCTGCTGCTATGTAGTATATATTTGTTACCATCAATTTGGTGAGGAGTTAAGGACGACACTAAATGCTTTTGGTGTTGAAAATAAATAAATAGGGGTTCCTGGGTGGCTCAGTCGTTAAAGCATCTGCCTTCGGCTCAGGTCATGATCCCAGGGTCCTGGGATCGAGCCCCGCATCGGGCTCCCTGTCCGCAGGAAGCCTGCTTCTCCCTCTCCCACTCCCCCTGCTTGTGTTCCCTCTCTCGCTGTGTCTCTCTGTCAAATAAATAAATAAAATCTTTAAAAAAAAAAAGAAAGAAAGAAAAATGATTTGGAACAACAGATATACTGAAGAAAAAAATTTAGACGACCCTTTAGATACTGGTTTAATGGACTGTGATTTCCCCTTAATGTGTAATCTTTCCATTGGTTAAATTTTATTATATCTGTTGTGATGGTGTGGGAGCACCACCTCTAATTGATAGTTTGAGAAAGTAGGTCCCTAAAGTACATCTGTGTATTGGTCACTGAAAGTCTCGGGGTATTAAGTGTTCCATTGAGGGAAATCTGAGTCTTTTACATTTAATGTAATTATTTTCCTACATGGTATAGTAGAACGTCAGAACATTTAAGAGATTGATGTTTGGCCACCTGGCTTTGTTACAAGTTTTAGATGGCCTTCCTTTAAAAATAAAAAGATAAAAGAAATTTATACGTATCAAGCCTCCTGAAATGTCTTATTTTAAACCAATTGGTCATTTTAAGTATTAGAGAGGAGGATCCTGCAATGTTTGCCTTTAACTGTTTTCCTCTTCCAGCTAAGAACACATGGAGTATATTACAAACCAATGGTGCCCTTGTCCAAGGGGGCTATGGTCATAGCAGTGTCTATGACCACAGGACCAAGGCCCTGTATGTTCATGGGGGCTACAAGGCTTTCAGCGCCAATAAATACCGGCTCGCAGATGATCTCTACAGATACGATGTGGACACCCAGATGTGGTGGGTGCTTTTTCTTGAGCTTTTACTCTACGGTGTGAATTCTAGCAATTGTCGGGAAAATATTGGGCTATATTTTTGTTTTCAGGCCTAACACATAATTCTCTTCAGCATTGTAGATAGAGAAGTTGGGAAAGAAGCAGAAGGTAATAATATAGCTATTATTTATTTTGTAGTAGATTGATTAGAAAATGCTTGATATTTTTTGACTGTTTTTTCAATTTTCATAAACTCAGTACCTCTATAAAATTTTAGCTCTTCAAAACCCTGAGAAATAAATTGTTCTACAAAGCTGTAATGTATGCACATTGCTGTAATTAAGTAAAACATACCCATTTTTCAACCTTTTCTTGATGACTAAAGTGTCATCATTGGGGTTAGTTACTGGCGTCACTGCATGAAATCATCAAACAGAGGTGGTCTCAGGACCTGAATTAGAACCCTCCTCCCTCTGCTATAAACTGAACTATATATAAAGTGTGCTAATTTTAATAAATGTAAAACAAATTTGAGTTATGAAATAATGTCATTATATAAGGCAATGATTTCTCTTCTTTCTTTTTGTATTTTCTTACATATTTGAGACCATGCTCTGGATACCCTTTTACATTATGTCTGTCATTTTTAGTGGCTGTGTAAATACTCTGTCATGTGGGTGTACTGAGACGGGGCAGTTAGAAGTTCTGGTTTCTAGTTGTTGTCTTATTATTAAGGCATTGTATATAAGCTTTTGTCTGTATTTGATGTGATTTCTACCCAGAAACGAAGTATAGGGTCTTGTGAGGTAGGAAGTTTTAAGACTCTTAGTGTGTTTTGTCAAAATTCTCATAGGCCTTTAGGATTTTACGTATTTATTTATTGTTGAGAAAGTTATATGTAGGGAAAAATCTAGAAGTATTTGCACATTTGGATCTGAAGTTAAGAAAATGGTTGTGTTTGCATTAGCAGATAGATGATAAATATTCTAAAAAACTAACCTTGTATTTATTATCTTTAAATAAACTCAAAAGGACCATTCTTAAGGACAGCCGATTTTTCCGTTACTTACACACAGCTGTGATAGTGAGTGGAACCATGCTGGTGTTTGGAGGAAACACACACAACGACACATCCATGAGCCATGGTGCCAAATGCTTCTCTTCGGATTTTATGGCTTATGACATTGGTAAGTTTCCTAAAGCCATTTTAGTTTCAAGAATCTTTTTTGTCTATGAGCAACATTTTCTTTTTTTGAGAGAGAGCAGGAGCGGGGAATGGAGGGGCAGAGGGAGGGGGAAGAGAGAGTATCTTAAGCAGGCTCCACACCCAGCACAGAGCGCAATGTAGGACTCTATCTCATGACCCTGTGATCATGATCCTTGCCAAAATCGAGTCGGACGCTTAACCAACTGTAAGCAGCATTTTAAAAGAAACTGAAAATATCGCTAGTTGGAAGTGTCAGGCCATTTGAAAGAGGTCCAAATGGTATTTTTTATATTCATGTGACAAATACTATATGTTTAAAGAAGAAAAGCATTCTATATTAAGTTCTTGTTTATATTTCTTATTTAGTTTTTAATACATTTTTCTACATTGAGTTCTATTAAGTGAAATCACTCCCATTAATTGGTTGAATGTTAATTTTTGAGGGTGAGTTGGGGTGACCAACTTCTTCTGTGTTACAAACAAATGCCTTATGTAATAGTCTTATGTAGTGGGCGCCTGGATGGCTTAGTTAAGCGTCTCCCTTCGGCTCAGGTCATGACCCCGGGATTCTGGGATGGAACCCCACGTCGGGCTCCCTGCTCAGTGGGCAGCCTGCTTCTCCCTCTCTCTGCTGCGCTCTGCCTGCTTGTGCGCTCTCTCTCTCTGTCAAATAAATAAAATCTTTAAAAAAAATAGTCTTATGTAGTTTTGACCACCAGCATTGTGTTAAGTTGGTTTAACTAATAGCTTTATCACATTCCCTAAAAAATTGGTTTTACACATTTTTGAAGTCTACTTTGACATGGAATTTAAACATTTTTTGGAGTGGTAATATACTTGACCAGAAGAGGGCAGTATTTGTTCATGCAAAACAAGTCCTAGAAATTCTCTTGTGTAATTATCATCAGACGTTCTTTTTTAGCAGACGTACGTGTGCCAGCCACTGAGCTCAGGGATTGTAAGATGAGTAAATTACAGTGCTTGGCCTCACAGTGGGGGAGGCAGAAAGCTGAGCAGACAATATAATTGCAATTCAGGGTGTTACTTGTTCTGAGAGGAATATATGAGAGCATCTATGGGCCTGCCTTACCTCAAGAGAAAAAGGGTTAGGATCAGGGGAAGCCTTCTTGAGTAGGGTCTGAGTCCCGAGGAAGTCAGCGAGGTGAAGTTAGGCAGCACTTCTCACATGAAGGAAGCCCATGTACACGGAGACACAGAGGCAGAAAGAGACCCTACCACATACTTGGGGCCTCTGAGTAGTTTTGGCTGTTATCAGCTGCGCATTGGGGAGGAATGGCTTCCGGCAGAACTAGAGAAGCAGAGAGCTAGCAGACTAGTCAGATCTTGAGAGACCTGTTACATCATGCTAAGGAATTTGGGCTTTTTGAAGAATCTTACAGAAGAGCTGATGGAATCGTATTTGTGTCTTAAGAAGATCTCTTTGTGGCATTGTGGTGAGTAGGCGGGAAGGGGCAAGATAGGAGTTCCGAGGCTGTTGCAAAATCCCGAGGAGGGTTGGAACCAAGGCTGTTGAAGTGGCAGTGAGGTTAAAGAGAGAGATGGGTTTGAGAACTGCTGGGAACTTGGGAATTGTTGGGGTGTGTTTTGAGAGAGGCGAACACATCCTTATTGGCCAGGTGCCTGGTGGTGTTTTGTCAAAACCGTGGTAGACGGTGCTTTTTACCAAGGCTGGAAGGTAGAAGGAGAGGGACTAGGCTGGGAGGAAGGGAGTAAAATGGGTTCGGGGGCATGTTCAGCTGGAGGTGACCATGGGACCGAGCCATACAGAGGTCAGTGGGAAGCCCAAAGCAGGGGCGAGCCTCTACGGAGCATGTATCATCAGGGAGAGCAGAGAGCCAGAGCATGGATGGATAAAATGTCTGCAGGAGAGTGGAGACTGTGCAGGCATGTTGGAGAAGCAGGAGGAACGTGAGGCAAGATCGGTGACCTGTGAGAGAGCAGTTACCAGTGGCTGCAGGGGACTTAAGGAAAACAAAGCCTGGAGAGCCTTTTGGATTTAGCAACAATGATGTTGTTTGTTAGCCTCTAGACAGGAAGGAGTAATCCAGATTGCAGTCATATAAGGTGAGATGTACACCATGAAGGTTGACTGTTTTAGTTAAAAAAAAAAAAAAAAAGAAAGAAAAAGAAAAAAAAACCCTCTTCTCTGTGAAGGGAAGAGAAGGCATAGTTGAGTGCCTCCTTGAGCACATTTAAAAAGCCAGGTGGGACAAGAGGAAGGAGTTACTGCCACCTTGTGGTTTTAGGGAGAGAAGCAAGGTGGGTGGGCAGGAAGCTATGAGAGTTGATGGCCTCTTCTCCGTGTGAAGAAGACCACGGAATCTAGGCTGGGGAGGAAGTGAAAGCTGTTGTTGTTAAGGTTGAATAAAGGTCTGGATCGAGTAGAAGAGTGTTTGCTTAGTGAGCGTGAATGTCTGAGTGTTTCAGAGAGCGAGTATGAGTGAGGTTGGCAGGGTTCTACTGTGCCAATTAGATTAAGGTCCAGAAGAGAATTGCTAGCATGGGTCAGAACAAAGGAAAATCAGTAGATCCTAGGGGTTCTAGGAAAGGACTTGAAGTTGGAATTTTTTTTATTTTTTATTTTTAGTTTTCATCTTTCACCTGTATTTTCTTGTTTTAACTGCTGAGTTTGGGCAAATCAACGTGGAGTAGAAAATAATTACGGAATGCACATATTTTACTTACATAAGTTTTGAAAAATATAAAATTTACCTAAGTTAAGAAGCGTGCTAGTGGGTAAAATTGATGGGGAACAGAATGAGTGATGTGAGCGTCATGGATGTTGGATGCATTCATGAATTAGAATTGCGGTATCGTCCCATCCTTCTTCCATGCCCTGCTGTTCTGCTTTTGCCATATTTTACCTCAGAAATAATGGCGTGATTAAGAAAAACCAAGAGATACATTTTATGAGGTTGTGCTTGTCATAGTCTTCTCCCCAAAGAAGATGCCATTTCCCGCTGATTATGAAGAGCGGTTCCTTCTGAAATGTATTTTTCTTGCTCCTAGCTTGTGACCGCTGGTCAGTGCTTCCCAGACCTGATCTCCACCATGATGTCAACAGATTTGGCCATTCAGCAGTCTTACACAACAGGTACTTAGCTGAAGAAGCGCTTGTCCCTTTTCTCTTGTGTTTAAAATGTAAGCGAAGTTGAACATGAAGAAGTGGAATTGGACTTAATATATTATTTGCGGGATCCCTTCAGCCCATTAGTTTGTCACAGAATTATTTAGGTCTGAATTTCCTGATTTCTATTTAAAATGTCTGATGTGGGGCACCTGGGGGGCTCAGTCATTAAGCATCTGCCCTCGGCTCAGGTCATGATCCTAGGGTCCTGGGATCGAGTCCCACATCGGGCTCCCTGCTTGGTGAGAAGCCTGCTTCTCCCTCTCCCACTCCCCCTTCTTGTGTTCCTTCTCTCGCTATCTCTCTCTCCCTGTCAAAGAAACAAAATCTTTTTTAAAAAATTTAAAAAAAAATGTCTGATGTGGATTTGAATTACTTCTGATGCCAAGTTTGTTAGCATGTGGGAGTATGCTATGTTTGGTGCTGTCTGAATGCATGGGACAACAGGAGTTCTATGTAGTTACTGTCTTATGTCCCCCGCTGTTCACTGTTGTTTGCGGTACTTGGGTTGTCAGGTTTCTTATCACTGCATCTGAATGGTAAGGAGGGATTAAAAAAGAGGAGAGAGGACACTTCGGATGGGAGATAGGATAGAGGAACAGAGGTGCGGAGAATGTGAAGCTTCATACAGATAAATCTGCAGTCTTTGGATATTCTGAAGTCTGTACTGCATTTCATCGCATCACTCAAAAATGCCTGGCCCGAGCTAAATAAATCTGCCCCTGGAGAAGGGGGATCCAGAATGGGCACTCTGCCCATTCCTCACAGTATGCTTTAAAGATTTGTGATTTGTTGGGGAACCTGGCTGGCTCAGTCAGTGGAGCATGCAATTCTTACCCCCAGGGTTGTGATCTTGAGCCCCACATTGGGTGTAGAGGTTACTTAAAAATAAAATCTTAAAAATAAATAAAGATTTGTGATTCGTTAAACGGCCTAATCACGTTCTTAATTTTTCCCATTTTGTTTCAGCTGTTATGAGTATTGGCTGTTTCTCCTTCTAAAATTCTGAGCCTTATCGATCCTGAAACTACTTAAGTGCTACAACGCCTACCTTATGTTAGGATTCCTTGGCTTTCAAAATTTCTGTTGTTATGATGCAAGATGAGATGAAGACCTGGGATTAGAAAAGATGAGCCAGCAGCATGTCTTGCCGATGTCATGAAGGAAGAATTGACACAATTCAGATACTTAGATATTAGGAAAAGGTGACAACTTTTTAAAATAATCACTCAGCTGCAATTTAGTGATAAACGTGGTTTTCCTGTGAGAACATGGGATAGTATAGACTGACACCCTTACTAATTTGAAGTGTCATCTTAAATTGTAGGCTGATACTTCCTCAGTGAGGAAAACCCTGAAGATTTCTAGTGAGTCCCTCTTGATGCTTTCGTCTGAAAAGCAGTGGGGCTGTTTTGTCATTACCTTGGGCGCCTGGCCTCTGCTTTATTCATCTTTGTCCCTGTGGTTCTCCTAGCACAGTATTGAGCACATAATAGACATTCTCTAAATTGTAGCAGCTCTTAGTATGGTCATGGTAACAAGCAAATAAATGGATCTTCTATTAAAACATTCTAAGTTTTTGTATAAACTCAGAGAAGATGACAGTTTGCCCTACAACAGAATTGAACCATGAATCAAAATTAGGAATGGCTTGCCTGACTTAAAATAATGTTTTCATTTCTGTGTAATTCCAGTGGTGTATTTGGGCCTATCTGTGAATCATCCGTGTGTACGGGGCAGGGTTCGAGGGGGCAGCCGATGACAAGAGAGGCCATGGCTAGTTTCATTTTGTGAAAGAATTTACTGGGAGAGAAACTTTGATATCATTTCTTCGTATTCCAAGTGGTGGTTTTCTTAGTCCGTCAGCAGCTTTGGGTCAGCCATACCTCACTTAGTTGCTGTCCTCGTGGTTTTTGTGAGGGAGGTGGGGTGAGGAGCTGGCCGTGAGGCGCTGGGGCTGCGAAGAAGCAGCTGTTCCTTTCACTTGCCTGCTCCAGGCTTTTTGAAGGGCTCTGCGTACCTCACATAGCCCACGTGTGACCAGATGGATTCAGAATTGCTGAAAACATCAGCTGTACTGGGGTGGGGGGGAGCTTCTTTGGTTTAAGCAGCAGATTGACGAGTTGAATCCAGACTGCTAAAAAAACGTGATACCAAACCAATAGTGAGATTAGAAATTAAACTTGGGGTTCATTTTTGGTCACTGAAATGTGTCCATTTTTAGATATAGTATATAACAGACACTTAGCCACAAAAATCTTTATGCGTTTAGTAAGTTAGTCTTGTGTTAATTTGAAGGAAATTGAGGCAAGTGAGAGTGAATTTCTTGATACCTCACTGTGGGTTAGTTCTAAACTTCCTGGCAGATCATAGGATCTCAGAGTTGGAAGAGATCTGAAGTCATCTGCTCAAAACTTCCACTTACTGCAGTCATCCCCTTTAAACATGTCCAGGGATGGAAAACCCACCTAAGAAGGAAGCTCCTTCCTTTTCTGTAGACACCAGTCATTAGCAGGTTCTCCTTTCTATTATCTGGAATCCACTTCTCTGTCTCTTCTGCCAAATGATCTTGTTTCTGTTCTTCAGATTTTTGCCAGAGGTTATTATGTTTAAGGATAGCGTTGTATCTCTGGTCTGTATAGCCTCCAGCCTGACTCTTTCTTCAGGTTCCAATTGAGGATGTCCCAGCAAATGTCACACAAGAGGCATAGACATACCATGTAGGTGGTGGATATGGCCCAGTGTACTCTGTGAGACCAACTGCATCATTTGCTGGCATTGGCCTCCCACAGTAGCATTTTAAGAACGTTCCCTGGAGCTACTACACAGTTGCTTTTGTTTTGAATATGTGTGATTCTGCATATATGGCCTGTTAACAGCTTTATTGAAGTAGAGTTCATATACACAACAGATTGAATATACTTACAGCATATACTTTGATAACTTGACGTAAGTATACACTTGTGAAATGATCACCACGATTGAGATAACATATCCATTACCCACAAAATGTCCTCGTTCAAAAATGTCCTGTCTATATTCATGAGGGATATTGCTCCATAGTTTTGTGGGGTGTTTTTATGATATATTTGTCTGATTAATATTGGACAGAATAAATTAGGAAGTATTCTTTCCCCCTCTAGTTACTGGAAAGACTTGTAAAGGATTGGTATTACACTTGACATGTTTGATGTTTGGTAGAATTCATCTGGGCCTAGACTTTTCTTTGTGGAAAGATTTTAAAAATTTTGAATTCAGTCTTTACTTGTGATAGGTTTATCTGTTCAGATTTTTTTAGATTTTTTTTTAATTGTGATAAAATTTTCATAACATAAGATTTACTGTCTTAATCGTTTTGACGTGTGTGGTTTAATAGCACACATTGTGTGCAGTCATCACTGCCATTCATCTCCTGAACTTTTTTCATCACACAAAACTGAAACTTTCTACCCATTAAACAATACGTTCCCATTCTGCCCTGCCCCCATCCTTCAGCAACCAGTACACTACTTCCTGTCTCTATGAAGTTGACTATTTCAGGAACCTTTAGCTGGAATCAGACAGTATTTGTCCTCTTGTGGCTGGCTTATTTCACTTTGCATAATATCCTCAAGGTTCATTCATCCATGTTGTAGCAGGTGTCAGAATTTCTTTCCTTTCTAACAAAGGCTGAATAATATTCTCATATATGTATACCACATTTTGTTTATCTGTTCTTTTGTCAGTAGGTACTTGGTTTGCTATAAACATGGATGTACAAATATCTATTTGAGTCTTAGCTTTCGTTTCTTTTGGTTATATACCCAGAAGTGGAATTTCTAGATCATATTGTAGTTCTGTTTTTAAGTTTTCTGAGGAACTAGATAATTTTGATAATCAGTCTTGCTAGGAATTTGTTTGATTTAAGTTGTTTAATTTGTTGGTATAAAAGTTCCTATTTCTTTATATACTTTTTAATTTCTGTAAGATCAATAATGATGTCCCTTCTTCATGCCTCATTTTGTTAATTTATCTTTTGTCTTTGTTCTTGGTCGGTCTAGCTAAAGGGTTGTCAATTTTATTGATCTTGTCAAAGAACAAATTTCTGATTTCATTTTTCTCTATTATCTTTCTGTATATATTTTATTGTTTCTTCTTGATATTATTTTCTCCCTTCTGATTGCTTTGGGTTTAGTTTGCTTTTCTTTTCTAAAGGTGGAAACTTAGATTATTGATTTTAAATTCTTTTTTTTTCTAATATATGTGTTTAAAGCTGTAAGTTTGTCTCTAAGTACTACTTTAATACCAACCCATAAATTTTGAAATGGCATATTTTTGTTTTCATTTAGTTAAAAATATTTTCTAATTTTCCTTGTGATTTCTTCTTTGACCCATAGGTTATTCAGAATATGTTGTTTATTTTTCAAATATTTGTGGAGTTCACAGATTTTCTACCTGTTGATTTATGATTTAGTTCCATTTTGGTGATCAGAGAACATACTTTGAAGATTTCCTTTCCTAAAAAAAACAAAAACAAAAACCACTTACTGAGTTGTTGTTGTTGTTGTTGTTTTTATGGCCTAGCATATATGGTCTCCCCGGGAGAATATTCCATGTGCCCTTGAAAAGAATATGTGTGCTGCTCTATTTAGGTGGAGTGTTCCACAGATGCCAGTAGGTCAAATTGGTTGATAATGTTGTTCAAGTTTTGTGTATCCTTGTTGATTTTATGCCTAGTTGTTCTTTTATTAAGAATGAGATATTAAAGTCTTCAACTATTATTGTTACTTTACTATTTTTCATAAGGTAGACCTGACAGCAAAGAATTTTCTTAGTCTTTGTTTATCTGGGGAGGTCTTTATTTCAGTTTCATTTTTGAAGGATAGTTTTGTTGGATAGAGAATTCTTATTTGACATTTTTTTTTTCTTTCCATCACTTTCAGTATCTTATTCCTCTGCCTCTGGCCTCCATTGTGTCTTAGCCATTAATATTAATGTGATTCTCTTGTATGTGAAAAGTTATCCTACTTTTGTTGCTTTCAAGAATTTCTCTTTGTTTTGGGCTTCAGCAGTTTTTGATAATAATGTGTGTGAACGTGGATCTTTTTGTGATTGTTCAACTTGGAGTTTGTTGAGCTCTGTTGGATGGATGTATAGATTAATTTTTTTCATCGAATTTGGGGAGTTTTCAACTATTACTTCTTTAAGTGTGTTTTCAGCTCTCTCTCACTTCTTTCCTTCTGGGACTCCCATTATGCTTATGTTGGATACTTGACAGTGTCCTGCAAGTCTCTGAAGCTCTTTTCATTTTCCTTGATATTTTTTCATTTCTTTTCTTCAGATTATACAATCACTATTGATGTGTCTTTAAGTTCACTGTTTCTTTCCTCTGCCAGCTCAAGTCTCCTGAGTTCCTCTAGTGAATTTTTCATTTCACTTATTATACTTTTCAACTCCAGAATTTCCTTTTAATTATTCCTTATCATTTATGTCTCCTTTTGAGTCATTGATATCCTATTTTGACTTAATTCTTCAGACATAGTTTTCTTGGACTATATTTGTAATAGCTGATTTGAAGCCTTTGTCTTTTGAGTCCAACATGTGGGCCCCCTCAAAGACTGTTTGCTTCCTCTGTTTGGTCACACTTTTTTTTTTTTAAGATTTTATTTATTTATTTATTTATTTGAGAGAGAGAGAGAGAGAGAGAGGGAGGGAGAGAGAGAGCATGAACAAGCAGGTGGAGTGGAGGGAGAAGCAGACTCCCTGCTGAGCAGGGAGCTCAATGCAAGGCTCAATCCCAGAACTCTGGGATCATGACCTGAGCTGAAGGCAGATGCTTAACCGACTGAGCCACACAGGCTCCCCTGTATATATTGTAACATTTTCTTGAAAACCAAGCCTTTTAGGTAATAACCAGATATGGATTCTGACTCCCCCACCATCACCACAGGGGTTGTTATTACTGTTTGTTTAGTGTCTTGCATAGACTAATTCTAGAGTCTGTCTCCCCAGTGTACCACTGCTGATTTTTTCTGCCTAGTTGTTTTTTCTTGTTTTTATTTTTAAACCTGACTTCCTAGGGATTGCCTCTAAAGAGTCTTAGTCTTTCTTTTGAGGGGTAAGGGAAAGAATGGTTTTTAGATATCACAATCTAAGTCATATCCATTGCTACTAGGTTGGTCATTGTGTCTAGCCCTTTTAAGAATATAAGTTAAAGAGGGGCACCTGGTTGGCTCAGTCGGTTAAACATCTGCCTTTGGCTCAGGTCATGATCCCAGGGTCCTGGGCTTGAGCCCGGCGTCCGACTCCTTGCTCGGCGGGGGGAGCCTGCTTCTCCCTCTCCCTCTGCCCCTCCCCCCTACTCATTCTCTCGCTCTCTCTCTCTCTGTCTTGCAAATAAATAAATAAATAAATAAATAAATAAATAAATAAATAATTTTAAAAAGAAGATAAGTTAAAGAGAAGCTTTGTTTTGTTTTCTTGTTTTTATTTTTTTTTTAATTTTTAAGATTTATTTATTTGAGGGGGGAGGAGGGGCAGAGGGAGAGGGAGAGGGAGAGAGAGTCCCAAGCAGACTCCATGCTGAATGCAGAGCCCGACGCGGGGCTTGATCTAACAACCCTGAGATCATGACCTGGGCTGAAACCAAGAGTTGGATGCTTAACTGACTGCACCACCCAGGCGCCCCATTGTTCTTGTTTTTAAAATGAAAAAAGAATGTGTGTGTGTGTGTGTCTTTTCCTTCTTCCCTCACTAGATAAATGGTTGTATACAATATATACTTTTCTCTGCATTTCCTTTTTTTTCACACAGCAGTATATCCTGAAGATCACCCCGTAGCAGTATGTAGAAATCGTCCTCATTCCTTTTTACATCTCCCGACTGCTATTTCATTGTGTGGATGTACCATAGTTTACTCACATCACATCCTGAATTGATGGACATTTGGGGACATTTTGTCTGAAGATTGTAAAAAGTCTATCATGCATTTGTATATAGAAACTTTCAGTAAACTACTCCTCTCCTTTTTTTTCCCCTTTTAGCACCATGTATGTATTTGGTGGTTTCAATAGTCTCCTTCTCAGTGACATCCTCATATTCACCTCAGAACGGTGTGGAGCACACCGGAGCGAAGCTGCTTGCCTGGCAGCAGGACCTGGCATCCGGTGTGTGTGGGATACAGGGTCATCTCAGTGTATCTCCTGGGAGTTGGCAACTGAAGCACAAGAAGAAAAGTTAAAATCAGAATGTTTTTCCAAAAGAAGTATGTTTTTTTCCTTTTCTTAAAATTTAATTTGAAATCTCATTTTGTCTGAATTATGAAGGTATTTAGCATATGTGCATTTTTTATGTTCATTTTATTATCCCAAATTGTTTGGTAATAACTGGTGCAAAGGCCTTATGGTGTTTGAAAATAGTTTTGTAGACCTCTTTACAGTGGTTGGGAACGCCATGTGGCTCCTAGAAGCTGTCTATGAGTGATGGAGACAAAACCCCCTTGGCATTGCACAGATTTTGTATACCAACTCCTGAGCCTGGCAGTTGGTCCCAGGCAATGCAATACAACAGGACCTTTCTGTGATGATGGAAATGTACTATTATGCATTGTCCCAATATGGGAGCTACTAGCCACACACACTTGAAATGAGACTGGTGTGACCAAAGAACTGAATTTTAAACTAAAATTAAGAACTACATGAGGCTAGTTGTGGCTACCTTATTGGATTATGCAGTTCTAATGTTAAGGATGAGATTAAGAGAGCCAGCCCAGAAAAGCTATGTTGGAGTAGAGGATGGAGGTAGTGTTGCTCTCTTTGCAAAGTATTCCTTTCTAGCTTCTCTAGTTGGGCACAGCAGTGATAACAAGACAGAGAGTTGCTGAGGTTGACCAGTGGTCCTGGCTTCTAGAACCACTCCTTATGTTTTCCAAGCTTTCTTCATCTTGCCTACTTAGCTTCTTATGTTTTTGCTCTGAGATACAGCACAGTGTAATACAGTGATGTAATAGATTAGAAATCCTTTGAAAAAAAAAAGTCTCTGCGAAATATTTGTTCACTTCAGTTATTTTAAAGAATGTTGACTGAATTTCTTAACCGTTGGAGTTGGTGTAGCAAGTTACATTGAGGGTTATGGTGGATAGAGTCAGCTTTCACTCTACTGGAATGCTCCAAATTAAGATGAGCATAAATCCCCAAAAGGACACCCAGACAACTTTCCAGTGAGTGCTGGAAAATTGAGAGGACCAGAACCTGGTAGGGTTAGACAGTGTCTCTTCAAAGGAATAAAATCTGTGAAATTGGTTTTTTTTTTAACCAAATTTTAAAAGTTCAAATTAAATGTGCAAGAGTATAGGAAGTAATATTTCATTACTATAGGTGGTTCGTTATAAACCTCTTTGCTGTGAACTCATCTTAAATGTCGCATTCCTGGTCACTCTGCTTTCTCTGCGGACCCAGTCCTTGGGGTGATGACCAGGGCAGGTAGAGTAGCCTAAGGAGCATGCTTTGCCGGGGTGGGGGGGTTGCCTTATCTTGTCAGTGGGTTCCCCCATGTGCCATGTCCATAAGCAATATGGTTGTGCAGCCTCTTTTTTGTTGCTGACCTTGACCTGTCTAGGGTCAGTAGGAGATGCAGCAGGAAATTCTGAAACTTGCACTCTTAGACTTACATACATGTGTAGATTGTAGCTCAGCCTAGTGTCTCCTTTGGGGTTCTGTGGTGCTGCCTGCTTCCTGTGCCCAGATTAGCCTTGCATTTGTAACTGGTGAGGATGGCTTGGTCTTCTACATTACTTTGGCTCTTGGGCAGCTCTTGATGTTGGTTGCTTTTTTTCTTGGGAAGAAAAGTATTCAAAGAACCAGACCTACTTCCATCATATCTCATTGTCCTTGAGTTAAAGTAACCTAGCTTTGTTTTTCCCTCTCTCTGTACTTTTGTTGGGGGCAAGGAGGTTTACAAAATAGTGTTTCTTCACATTGTTTACTTATTTCTAAGTACTCTTTTAACCTGAACACACCGATATATTTTCCTGCCAGTTTTTCTTCTTTTACTTGCCAACCCTTGTTACTTTTTTAAAAAAGAAACCTTAGTCTTAGATTGTGCTCAACAGCAGCTGTAAATGGCCTGTGACTTATTCTAAGGAGAAGCTGTCACAGTTGATGAGCTTTTCTTCTTTTCATAGCTCTTGACCACGACAGATGTGACCAGCACACGGATTGTTACAGCTGCACAGCCAACACCAATGACTGTCACTGGTGCAGTGACCATTGTGTCCCCGTGAACCACAGCTGCACGGAAGCCCAGGTCAGGGGCCGCTTCTCAAGGGTTTCAGAGGATGAAAAAACCCCAGGGGCGGGGGGTTAGGTGTGAGATTATGGTGTGTATGATACAAATACTGGCCCAGAGGGATTTTTAAAACCTCCGGTATAGTTTTAGAGTTTATTATTGCTCAGGCTTTCTTTTAGGAAGGGATGCTATGTACATCTTAATTTCGAAGGTCCAGCTAGCCACAAGGATTGGTGTGTAGTATCTTAGAAGAAGGTAGGACTGTTATTCTGTGTACTCCCCATCCCTAGGCATGGCTGTAGCTAGGTCCTAGATGCTTGGTGTACGGCTTGTCACAGTGACCTCACTCTACCTGTGCAAGCTTTTGGGAGCAAGTTAGGACTTGAGACTGAAGGTGAGTCAGGCGACTTTGCAAAATCTCCTTGTCTTATGTTATATCGTGGCTCAGTATAATTTATGCTCAGTATAATTTATGCTTACCATATATGATTTTTTTATTTAGGTTATAGGGCAAAAAAAGATACAATGACTCAGCCTCTGTAGTTTTTGACAGCTTATTCTGTAAAGCAGTTCATAAAATATGAAAGTTTTAGACTGGGAGGCATTTGAAAAGCAGCAGGTTGAACACCCCCATTTCACAGACGAGCAGGTTAAAGCATGGTGTTTAAAAGAGTGCCTTGCCTCCTTGCCACGTCAAGGCATGCCCTGTGCAGAAGATTTCAGCACACTGTTTCCCCTGCAGGGCTGCTTTCTCTGCATCTTACTTACTTCTTTATTTGCAGTTTGCTTCCTCAGTTAGATTTTGTCGATTTTAGAATCCTGTTTGTCCTCACCATGAGTTCTGTCCGTGGATTAAGAGAAAAGCTTTTGTCCACTCTGTTCTAGATCTCCATTTCCAGATACGAGAATTGTCCCAAGGATAACCCCATGTACTACTGTAACAAGAAGACCAGCTGCAGGAGCTGTGCCCTGGACCAGAACTGCCAGTGGGAGCCCCGCAATCAGGAGTGCATTGCCCTGCCCGGTAGGCCTGGTCGGGGCATCTGGATGTGTGTGGGTCCAGAGACTTCACACACACCCCCACCCCAATACTGTGTAGCCTAGATTAAACCCAGCAGAAGGAACAAACTCATTTTATCCATTCATTCCCCCATACCACTATTTTGGTTATTTTTTAAAATGAAAATACAGGTCTTAAGCATTTGCTCCTCCTGTCCTTTGAAATAAAGTGAAGCATCATCTGCTGCTCTGGAGACTAGAATGACAGCTTGGCTCCATATCATCGAGCCTGCTCCCCTGTCCCTGCTCGCCTCTGCTGTGGTCACCTGGCTGTAGAAAGCAGCAGTCTTGGCAGCCAGTCTGCGGGGCACATTGTGAAGAATACTTCATACTGACCACTGGGATTAGGCTGTCAACACCTTCTGACAAGAAGGAGGAGACACCAGCAGCACCCCCCAGAGGTCATCTCCAGTCCTGAAACCTCAATTTATGGCATTTGAGGTTCAGGGCGAAGAGTTGAGGGCCTCAGGCTAGCCAGCCACAACAGAAGTTCTGTGATGTATTTGCTCAACTGGGATTTCCAAGAAGGGGGACTTCGATGGTTCCTTACAGCACCTGAAGCATGCACAGGGCAGCAGGGTCTGCCAGGCCCCTTTTCAATGCCCTTTGGCAGTACTTGATTCAGCTTGCATGAGTGTGAGCTGCTTTTCTTTACCTCATTGCAACAGACTTCAGTGTACTGGGGAGTACCTGAGGGTCTTGTCAGAAGTCAGATTCTGGTACACATCGGGGGAGGGGAGCTAGAATCTACATTTTAATGAGTGGGGACACTGATGCCACACTTGGAAGAGCAGATGCTTTATTTGCTCTTACATGATCCCTTTCCTGTGGCACCTTTCACTTGCCTCACTGACTGGTCCCGGGCATCGCTGGTGGTGTCTCTAGGGTACTTGGTTCTGGCAAAGTTGCCTTGCTTCTTCCCTGTCTCCCAGGAAGTGCACAGAGCTTCTGTGCAGTTTGGGGCATGGAGCTGAGCTGGGTGGGTTCAGGGCGATCACAGGAGCAGATTATAGTCTTACCTTGTGTGCTGCACCTGTACCACTTAGGGTTGTTTGTTTTTTTCTGAAAAGGATATTTCCACCTCACTTTCAGGATGTTTTGTACCCTTGATTTTACCTTCCACTTGATGTGAAACAGTGAAGCTTTTGAAGACCATCGTCTTGTTCACTCGACTCATTTCTATCCACCAGTTTTTTTCCCCACCCTTCCAATCCGCATACTCATTTTTCTGTTCTTAGGATTTTAGTCTTGTTTCTAATAGTTCTTCAAAAGGGGGTTTAGAAATCTAGCACTGGCACCTAAGATTTTTTTCTTCTAAGACATAGAGAGTTGACCTTAGAATATGCCTCTTGAGATCCAGGAAATAAGACTGGTGAAGTCTAACATTCTTGTATTCTGCATCGGTCCTTAGTAATGTGTCAGATGCCCTCACCACATCTAGTAAAGTACCGTGGAATTCAAATCGCGGAAACCTTTTAGGTTTCTGATCATTCGAACTGGTAGTGTAGTAGTTTTTTGTGATTTCTAAAACTTTTTTTTTTCCCTCTCCCCTTTACAAAAGAAAATATCTGTGGCATTGGCTGGCATTTGGTCGGAAACTCCTGTTTGAAAATTACTACTGCCAAGGAGAATTATGACAATGCTAAATTGTCCTGTAGGAACCACAATGCCTTTTTGGCTTCTCTTACAACCCAGAAGAAGGTAGAATTTGTCCTTAAGCAGCTGCGAATAATGCAGTCATCACAGAGCATGGTGAGTTCACGTCCTCAGAACTTCAGCTTCTAGTACCCACCCTTGTCCTGAGCGCACCCATGCAGCTTCCCTGTGGTGTGCCCGGCAGGCAGAGTTCTAGTTCATGAGTGTAGTAGAAGGGGGTGACATGATGGTCTGTCCTAATCTGCCGTGGCTGGATTGGGATGGGGAGGTTTTCCTTCACCTGCGGGGCATATGTAACTTAGTGGTTTTTATCTGGAAGGCTCTTTTGCTCAAGACATCGCTTATATTCAAAGCTGTGTCTCTTTTGCCTATAGTCCAAGCTCACCTTAACCCCATGGGTTGGCCTTCGGAAGATCAATGTGTCCTACTGGTGCTGGGAAGATATGTCCCCATTCACAAATACTTTGCTCCAGTGGATGCCGTCTGAGCCCAGTGATGCTGGATTCTGTGGAATCTTGTCAGAACCCAGTACTCGGGGCTTGAAGGCTGCAACGTGCATCAACCCACTCAATGGCAGTGTCTGTGAAAGGCCTGGTAAGTATCTGGGTGAATGATGTATCATTGGAAGTTCACTGAAAGAGAGACCGTAGGAGGCGTAGTGAAATATTGAGAGGTGTGAGATGGTCAGGAAAAACAGATGGGGGGTATTGATTTCAAGCATATGAAGTGGAGTGTAACCCAGCACTTACAAGTGGAAGGAAATAGTCTCCGGCTCTGAATAGTATGAGCCGAAGCATAAACAAAAATAACTAACACTACTCAAAGAACCTAACCTTCTAACTAGCAGTGAGATTGATTGGTTTGCTGGCCATAAAAAGTACCGAGAATTGCTCTGAAAGGCAAATGTCTTAAGGTTGGCAGAGAAACGCTCTGGAAGAAAGGACAAAAAATGTAAAGAAAAGATCAGAAAAGCAAGCAGGTCACTGCAGGGACGGTAGACAGAAAGCTTCAGTGGGGAGAGAAATGGGGAGAGCAGTTACACGACAGAAAGCAGAAGCTGCCCGGGACTGTGTGAGCGCCGTGGGAGGGTACTGAGGAGCACACACTGGGGATCTTCTCGGGTTCACAGCTCCCCCGTGCGCTACGTTCAGGCCTCCCATGCGCAGGCTCAGGGGCAGCATCTGCAGCGCACAGACAAGCCGAGATGAGCATCGTGCCCTGCAGAGGGACTCACGTGCAGTAGGTGGAATTTTGTGCGCACTTTTTGGGACGCCATTGACATCGTGTCTCATTTTAGGAAGGTACTCTTAAGTCATCTGAGGAGTACAGAGGTGTAGAAAAGAATTCATAGCCCTGTAAGAGTCCTCGTAAAATATGGTTTCTAAGCTTCCTGTAGGGGAGTTTTTCAGCCCTTTTGGGTCCTGAATGCTTGGGTGCATGTAATGAATTCTGTGGTCCCTCTTCCGCTAAATGTACAGATACAAGTTTTCATGTTCAGGTGGATTGTAAAACCCCTGAAGATCATCCTGAGTCCCGTATACTGCAAGGAGCTTTAGAACTGCCACGCTTATGGAAAGATTAGCTTGTTCCCTCATGTCTGTCCTTAACGCCCTTCGAAAAGAAAGAATTTTTTCCTCTCAGTGTGTGAATATACCTGACTAGCCCAGTACAGGGCGACTCCATGTTTTTGGTTTTCTCCTACATTTAATGTAGCCCACTGGTGTGATTTCATGACACGCTAGTGGGTCACAAGCCATCCCGAAAAGCCTTTGATGTTGGCCAATGTGGCGGGAGCTCTAAGTGTCCTGGGTTTGCTTCCCAGCGAACCACAGCGCGAAGCAGTGCCGGACGCCGTGTGCCCTGCGGACGGCGTGTGGAGAGTGTACCAGCGGCAGCTCTGAGTGCATGTGGTGCAGCAACATGAAGCAGTGCGTGGATTCCAATGCCTATGTGGCCTCCTTCCCTTTTGGCCAGTGTATGGAGTGGTACACCATGAGCAGCTGCCCCCGTAAGTGAAAGGGAGCGGCTCCTGCCGCGGGGCAAGACCAGAGACCGCCTGAGGGGAGGAGAACCTTCATGCAGAATCAAGCACTGCAGGGACGCCTGCGTGGCTCCGTCGCTTAAGCATCCGACTCTCGATTTCGGCTCAGGGCATGATCTCAGGGTCGTGGGACTGAGCCCTGCGTCGGGGCTCCCTGCTCAGTTGGGGCATCTGCTTGAGATTCTCTCTCTCCCTCTGCCCCTCTCCCTACTCGTTCTCTCTCGCTCTTTCTCAAATAAATAAATGTTAAAAAAAAAAAAAAAGAATCAAGCCCTGTAGGACAGAGCACAGAGTACAGAAACCCCTTGCTCAGCTTCAGTATCATATTGCTCAATCCATGTAATGTCTCCACATCTTCCTCTCCTGATTCATGAAATAAGTGCTTCCTGGTAGATGACTGCTAAGGTCCTTCTGCCTCCACATCCTGGGATTGATAGAGGAGGGGAGGAACCCCTGTTCTATGTTGGCAAGATATTGGGCTCTTTAAATTTATTGTGTCATTTAAGAAATCGCCTTAGAGGGGCGCCTGGGTGGCTCAACCAGTTGAGCATCTGCCTTCAGCTCAGGTCATGATCCTGGGGTCCTGGGATCGAGCCCCACATCGCAGGGAGCCTGCTTCTCCCTCTCCCTTTGCTGCTCCCCCTGCTTGTGCGCGCTCTCTCTCTCTCTGTCAAATAAATAAATAAAAATCTTTTTAAAAAAATCACCTTAGAATAGGAATTTTGACTGACAGAATAGTCTGTTTAAATAAAAGGTAATTTAGGGGTGCCTGGCTGGCCCAGTAGGAAGAACACGCATTGCTTGATCTCCAGGTTGTGAGTTCAAGCCCTACGTTGGGTGTAGAGGTTACTTAAATGAACAAATCTAAAAAAAAAAACTTAAAAAAGGTAATTTAAATACAGTGAATTCAAAGCTATGTGCAGTAGTGAATTGTAACTTGTGTTCTTTTACAGCTGAAAATTGTTCAGGCTATTGTACCTGCAGTCATTGTTTGGAGCAGCCAGGCTGCGGCTGGTGCACTGATCCCAGCAACACGGGCAAAGGCAAATGCATAGAGGGCTCCTATAAAGGACCAGTGAAGATGCCTTCTCAGGCCCCTGTGGGGAATTCCTACCCACAGCCCCTTCTCAATGCCAGCATGTGCCTGGAGGACAGCAGATACAACTGGTCTTTCATTCATTGTCCAGGTAAGATGTCTCGTGTATCCAAAATCAAGTGTTTTACTACCTATTTACAAAGAATAAAACTTTGAAAGCTACATTATTTATATGAATTTCCTTTAGGAAAAAAAATAGATCATCTTAGGAAAAATAGTTTTCCATGAAAAATATATACATACTTTTTTTTTTTAGGAACAATATTTTTAATGTCAATTCATGAAAACACAGAAGTTCCCGTGAGGTGTTTTGCTTTCACTGTGGAAGTATTGAAGTATGTTCATTATGAACAAATCCTGCAGCTGTAGATAAAATAAAAATTGGAATTCTTCTTCTCCAGTTCTTCACAGAATTAACAACTTTTAATGGTTTAATACAGATACCATCTATTTTAAAAATAGGAAATACTACGCTATATAGGATTAATACGATATATATTGTTCTGTAGTTTGCTTTTTACTGAAAAATACACTGTGGCAATTGTTAGGGGAAAAATGAAAAAACTCCTACCAACCCAGAAATTCCTCTCCACAAATGTAGAAAAAAAAGAAAATGGTGTTATTTTGAATAAGCATCAGACCAGACTGTGGTGCACCCTACAGTCAGTCCACTAATGAAATTGCAAAAACAGAGAAATCTCACCCTTTTAAATAGCCAGGCATATACAATCCATTACATAAATGTTTTGAAGATGAATGATAACTTGTCCTCATATGAGGGGATTTGACAGCACCGTTGTTGTACCTTCTTTCATAGTTTATCCTGAATTTACTTGGTAATTGGGGTGGCCACCTGTGTTAGTTAATTGCCTTTATAAAAAAAAAAAATTCCTTTATCTTTATGGCGAGCAGATGGTTACACTTCGGCACAAATGCACCCAGACTGAATCCCCAAAGTGATAGGGATATAGAGTGCTGCCTTCCTTGATGTTTACATTTCAAAGTGATGGCTCCCAGGCCCTTAAGGAAAACATTCCTGGATTGTTGTGCTGACAAGAGGTTTTTTTTTTTTTTTTTTTTTTTTTAAAGATTTACATACATATACGTATCAAAGGAACAGAGAAAGGATTTGTAAATACAGGTTTTCTTGAAAAGCTCTAAGAAAACAGAGAGGGAAAAGGTCCCTATCCCTTCTGGCAAGAGGAAAAATTAAGCCTATCTGCCTCCTCTCCCTCTTTGCCCCCCTCCTACTCTTCCCCCTGCTCCCTTCCCCTCCTTCTTTCCAGTGGTTGGTGCCAAAAGGAATAGATCATGAGTTGGCTTAAAGCCTGAGTCTACACCTGCTGGGGATGCTGCCCTGAGAAACTGGCCTTTGATTCAGACTTTCAGTAAATAGTCAGGAATATGCTGATGGACCTCCAGAACAGCTGGGGGAGATTAGGCAGGTGCAAAGACCCCCAGGAGGTTGGTGGGTAGGAACATCTCCAAGAGTCGGGTGGTGCCACTGACAACAAGGCTCTTTGTGAGGACTTCTCTAAGGGAAAGACCACTGTGAGCAACGGGAAAAGGCAAGAGACAGGCTGGGGGAACATACCTGCAGTGCATATAGTAAGTGATTATCATCCTGAGTATGCAAACCTCTACCCTCCAGAAGAAAGCACTTTTGGCTCAACAGAAAAAGTGGGCAATGGATGTAAAGAAGTCTTTCTCAGAAAAGGAAACAGAGCAGGGAAATGCAAAATAAGAAACCAGTCTTTTCCCTTCACATTGAATTAAATTTTCTGTGTTCCCTTTTTTCCTCTCTAAGATGTCAAAGGATCTATCATTCTGTTTCTAATCTACTAGTTTAACTCATGAAGTATTTAAGTCTGTGCATTTTTGTTAATATCAAGAGTATATGAGGTGAAATGGCAACCCACAGAATGGGAGAAAATATTTGCAAATCATATACAGTATCTGGTAAGAATCTACCGTCCAGAATATGTAAAGAACTCTTAAAACTCAACAGTAAAAAGACAACCCAATTAAGAAATGGGTAAAAGATTGAAATAGACATTTCTCCAAAGAAGATACACAAATGGCCAATAAGCACAGGAAAAGATGCTCAACAACATTCGAGAAATTGGAACCCTCACACATTGCTGGAAGGAATGTAAAATGGTGTGGCCACTTTGGAAAACAGTTTGGCAGTTTCTCAAAATGTTAAACAGAGTTATCATATGGCCCAGTATATGCCCAAGAGAATTGAAAACATATGTCCACACAAAAACTTGCAGTGAATGCTTATAGCAGCATTATTCATAACAGACAAAAGTGGAAACAACCCAGTGTCTCTCAGCTGGTGAATGGATAAACAAAATGTGATACGTTCATATGATGGATACTGCTAAATGATAAAAGGGGTGAATGAAGTACTGTAGTCTGTGACACGGATGAGTCTCAAAAGCATGCTATGAAAAGGCAGTCAGATGCAAAGACTGCATATTATATGATACCATTTATGTGAGATGTCCAAAAAAGAACAAATATCTAGAGACAAATAAGAGCTTAGCAATCACCCAGGGCTGGGGGTATGAATGAGGAATAATGGGCACGGGGTTTTCCAGAGTAGCGGTACCATTTTTCACCCTCAGTAGCCAGCCTGAAAAGGTTGAGACTTCTCCACGTGCTCATCAGTACTTGTGTCTGTTTTGGGGGGTTTTTTTGTTTGTTTTTTTAATTGCAGATGTTGTGGTGTGTGAGAAATGGTATCTCTGGTTTTGATTTGCATTTCTCTAATGACTAATGAAGTTGAGCATCTTGCAGGCCATCTCTGTCTTCTTTAGAGAAATGTCTATTTGAATTCTTTGCCCATTTTTTAAAAAGTTCTCTTTTTTTTTTTAGATTTTATTTATTTGAGAGAGAGAGCATGAGCAGGGGGAAGGGGTAGAAGGAGAGGGACAAGCAGACTCCCCGTGGAGCAGGGAGCCCCATGCGGGGCTCGATCCCAGCACCCCAGGATCATGACCTGAGCCAAAGGCAGACGCTTAACCAACTGAGCCACCCAGGGGCCCCTCTTTGCCCATTTTTAAATTGTTCATTTGTCTGTTTACTGTCAACCCATAGAATTCTTTTTTTTTTTTTAACCCATAGAATTCTTTATGAAGTCTAGATACAAGTTCTTATTGACTATATGATTTGCAAATACTTTCTCCCATTCTGAGGGTTTCTTCTTACTTTTTTGGTGGTATCTTTTGAAATATAAAAGTTCTAAATTTTATCCCCTGTGCTTTTGGTATTGTACCTAAGAAATCAGTGCCTCGCTAACCCAAGATCACAAAGATTTACTCTTTTCTTTTTAAAGTTCCATAGATTTTCTCTTTTATTTAGGTCCATAGGCCATTTTGGGTTTATTTTTGTTTGTGGTGGGAGGTTGAACAGACACGGACCCGGTCGGGAGGCACGTCCTGCTGCTCTCCCAGGGCCTGTTCTGTCTCCCAGCCCCAGCTGGATTTTTCAGGGGTCAGTTGGTAAAGTGCATCTAGTCACTTTAGCTGTCTCCTCCTTCTACATTAGCAGACAGATGTCTCAACTCCCTTTTTCTGTCAGATTGACACCATCTGTTTTATAATTTCTAGAAATTGCTCAGTAATTCAGAAGTACCTCTCAATACATCTGATACACCTTTTCATCTTACCCATATTCCTATGGATTTATCCTTGTTTTCACACTTTTTCAGTAATTTCAGTGGGATTTTGAAGGGGAAAAGAGAGAGAGAAGCATGTTTCTAGTCTTTTTATCTAGAATACAGATTTTATTGGGAAATGATTTTAGATTCTGCATTTTTGTGTGTGTTGTGCTTTTCCCTTTTGGTATCTATATAGTTGTTCATCTTCACAGGAACGACATGCATATCCCACACCTCTTAAGTATTTATGGTGCAATAATAACTGCTATAGTCATAGTTAAGTCTTTCAGTTAGAGCCTGTATAGAACAAGTCAAATACGTCAGTGATGGGGTAGGAAACATGTGTGTGAACTACAGGTGCAAGGCTATGAAAAGTTGCCACGATGGTGGAAAGCTATATCGTGTTGATCAAGCAAGAGAGATCTGCAAAAGTTGCTAAAAAAGTACACCTGACATGTCACCACAAGAAAGAAATAGTAGTTATGTGATAAGATGTTAGCTGACGCCATGGGTAGAAATCATTTTGCGATATATTAGTGTATCAAATCAGTGCATTCAACTCCTTACACAATATTGTGTGTCAGTAGTGTCTCAGTAAAGCTGGGGGGAAAGACAGATTTACAGAGTCAGGTCTTCTGCCTGCAGTGGTGTAGATTGTGCACTTTGTGAATGGCCCCACTGGAATCTGCAGTGCACAGCCTAAACAGCTGTCCTGAGCAGTCCCAAGAGGTCCAGGTTTCATATGCCTTTCTAGTTGTAAGGTCCTGTGTGCATCAAGAATCTTATTAATTACACTTGTGGGAATGTTTTTATATATAAAGATGGTTATTTTTCTAAAAAAGAAAAATTGAAAGCAAACTAAATATCAGAATGTAAGGGGATGGTTAAATAGCTGTTATGATTCATAGAAATCATTCTGCCATTTAAGGTTTTGTTTATGATAGATGAAATAATGTGGTAAAGTAAGTGTACTGTAAGTAAAAAAAAATCAAAGTTGCGTATTAATATGAGCACAACTATGTAAAACTATATAGAAAAAATAAATTCGTGGAACTAAAAATCCCAAACGTCCGCAGTGATCTCTGCGTGGTGCAGTTGAATATGATTTTCCCCTCTTCCTTATATTTTTTCAAATTTACTATCATGAACATACATTATTTTTATGAACAACCACAAATTATTTTTTTAATGGCTGTGAACTTTCATCCTGCTGTGGTATATTTCTGATTTTCCTGGACTAGCCCTGGATAGATTTTTTTCCTTTTTTTTTTCTTTTATTTTGTTATGTTAATCACCATACATTACATCATTAGTTTTTGATGTACTGTTCCATGATTTATTGTTTGTGCATAACACCCAGTGCTCCACGCAGAACGTGCCCTCTTTAATACCCATCACCAGGCTAACCCATCCCCCACCCCCCTCCCCTCTAGAACTCTCAGTTTCTCAGAGTCCATAGTCTCTCATGGTTCGTCTCCCCCTCCGATTTCCCCCCCTTCATTTTTCCCTTCCTGCTATCTTCTTCTTCTTCTTCTTTTTTAAACATATAATGTATTATTTGTTTCAGAGGTACAGATCTGTGGTTCAACAGTCTTGCACAGTTCACAGCGCTCACCATAGCACATACCCTCCCCACTGTCTATCACCCAGCCACCCCATCCCTCCCACCCCCCACCACTCCAGCAACCCTCAGTTTGTTTCCTGAGATTAAGAATTCCTCATATCAGTGAAATCATATGATACTTGTCTTTCTCTGATTGAGTTATTTTGCTCAGCATAATACCCTCCAGTTCCATCCACATCGTTGCAAATGGTGCGATGGTTGTTTTGATCTTATTTCTCAAACTAGTTTTTAGTGTGCCAGTTTTAATAGTTTTGTATTTAGAGGTAATAAGGAACTTAAATAGATAGTTGCAAATAAATCTCGTGGAATTTACTCCACCCTCTTCTACCATGGGGCAGGCCCCCTAAAATGCTTTCTTTCTTTCTTTTTTTAATGCTTTCTCTTTCAGCATGCCAGTGCAATGGCCACAGCAAGTGCATTAATCAGAGTATCTGTGAGAAATGTGAGAACCTGACCACAGGCAAGCACTGCGAGACCTGCATATCTGGCTTCTATGGTGATCCCACCAACGGGGGGAGATGTCAGCGTAAGTCAAATCCCTCAGGGTTTGATTGCAAACCAGCTGGAACACTGTGCCTCAATTTGACTTGAGTATCTAGGAGGACAGAAGCCACTTGGTTTTGGATACTGCCTTTCTTGTCATACTTTTCAGGAGCTCAGCTAAGCCTGGGAGACAGTGAGCAGAGCTGCCAAGTATCAGAGTAGCCAGTTAACGCCAACAAGCCAAAAATGGAAGAGTTAGGCCTTTAATCAGTTACTGTGGTGGTAAAGCAAGAGCCTTAAACCTAAACGCGAGAAAGCTGAGTCCGCACGTTCCTTTCCCGCCTGGACTGGATGCTGGTTGAGGGTCAGGTGGATCAGTACAGAGGAGGGGAGAGCCCTGAGCAGAAGGCTCCAGCAAAAGCCTGTCATGGACCCTGGAGAGGGGAGGGGGGGTAAGTGCTGGGGACTGAGAGTAGGGACCGCATCTTCAGGGCTTCCCCGCCTTTCTCCTGAGGAGGCTCAACAAGGCTCCCGAAGAAGGTCTCTGCCCAAGGCCCAGATAAAGAGACTCAGGAACGAAGGCACCTGCACTAGGAATGCAAGCATGTGACCGAACACGGCTGACTTGGGGAGTGGGGGTGCCTGAGACCCTGACTGCAGCTCCCCTCAGAGATGGCCCCCGGGCGCAGGAGACCTGCTGGCTAAGCCTGGGATTTGGCTTGTGGTCGAGTCCAAAAAGTCACACATGGGGTTTTAACCAGGAGCCGGATTCCTCAGTACTTCTAGTATATTTTATTTTATTTTTTTAAATTTAATAGAGAGAGAGAGCACACAAGCAAGGGGGAGAGGCAGAGGGAGAGGGAGAAGCAGGTTCCCCACTGAGCAAGGAGCCTGATGCAGGACTGGATCTCAGGACCCTGGGATCATGACCTGTGCCGAAGGCAGACGCTTAACCGACTGAGCCACCCAGGCGCCCCACTTCTATTATATTTTAAAGGTTTTCCCATGCATGTCAAAGAGATTCCTGTAAGCAAGGACTTTTTAGTGTTAGAACATAAATTAATACATTTTTTAAATGACCAGTGAGGCTGGCAAACTGCTTTTTGGCTTGTTCTTATTTCCAATGGGAAGACCCTTCGGGTTCTGAGCAGGAAAATAAATAAGAAAGGAAAATCTCTACCTCCTCCCGAAATCCCACCTCCAAACTCCTTAGCCTGGCCCTTGAGAATCTGATCCCAGAGCAACCAGGAGAGAGCTGGCATTTTATCAGTATGTCCCTTAACCTCTCTGGGGTTCAGTTTCCTCATCCATAAAATGGGGATAAAAGGGTTGCGGTTGAGACGGAAGTGGTCAGAGCAGTGCGTGACACATAGTGAGCGCTCAGGAAATGTGGGCAGTTATTAGTAATCTTCTATGGCCATTGCCTGCCACTCTTAAAGAACACTTCCTGCTCAGATTAAAAGGTCTTTAGTAAAAATATCTTTCCCATTCCTTGTGACTGGACTTCATCGTTTGACAGTAATCACAGTACGTGGCATTACTGGGTGGGGACTATGCACAGGACCCCATGCCCTAGGCCCCGAAGACATGGGTGCCCATTTCTGTGAGTCCTGCGGGGCCTCTGAAACACTGACCAGCCACTGTGATTTCACCCCACTTCTGAGCCCTGCTAGGATTTGAGACGTGGTCTTTGTGGGGCAGGCACCTCATCTGAGGCTGAGTGCAGCCAGACCAAGCCTCCCCCTCAGGAGTGGTTATTGCTCAGAGCATCTCCTTGAGGGGCAGGGACTGTGTCTGTGCCCCCATACCCAGCACCTGGCACACTAGAGATGCTTCATAAATATTTACTGAATGAATGAAAGAGTCATAATAGTGAAAAACAGCCTATTGAGAAGATCAAAATAGATCAGAATGGTTGCTTCAGATAGCAGTAGAAGCCAGCCTTCTCTTTCCTCCCGTCCTTGGACTTTGGTTCTTTTAACGTTGACTTTACCTTATTTGAGATAAATCTTAGCTGGAAAACTTGAATCTTACCCATTAAAGGCTTTCATTCTAATCTGTCTTTCCTATTGAATCCGATTCAGATAAAATTATGTGTTTTAGCAAATGTCTATGATAGTGGTAATCTTTTAAGCCAGTTGTGACTTCCATTCCTTTCCCTTCTCCCCCAGCATGCAAGTGCAATGGGCACGCATCACTCTGTAACACCAACACGGGCAAGTGCTTCTGCACCACCAAGGGCGTCAAGGGAGATGAGTGCCAGCTGTGAGTACCACACTCCTGGGACCCCTGCCACAGGCCACATCTGGATTTAGTGACTGGCAGCCAGGCCAGCTGGGTCTGTACCACCAGGGAGGCCAAGGGACTGTGAAGCTGCTGGACCACAAGAGCCACCCCTTCCCTGTGCCTTTTTGTCACGGGCGCTGGGGGGATCCCCGGGCTGATGAATTTGGAATTCTGCCTTTTCTATTTCAGACAGGTCTAATTCGGTCAGCCTCCATACTGAGGAGGTTCAGCAGCAATTACCTGATGGCTCTTTAGGTCACATTTTTATGTTTGAGTGACACTGACATTCCCTGCATTGCTGACTTGGATCAGTCTTTTAACTTCAATTACTGTTCAATTTTTGTCACATCAGGAGATTGTACCCTTTCCCGAGAAAGAGCTGGAAGAGTTGGTATTCCAGGACAGTGTTTTATTTAGCATTTTGGTTGTCTGATAGTGGAAATGATGCCCCGGCCTTTAACACATCCCTCCTGTTCTGGCATTTTTCTTGGTGAAGTGTGTTAGACATCCTCCAGGGAAGAGTTTGAGGTTCCCATCCATGAGGATGCCAACAGCGTCAGACAGACGTGGAGTTTTAGCCCTGGCTTTGCCTCCATGAAGCAGGGCACTCTTGAGACAAATCACTTTACTGAACTGAGCCTCAGTTTCCTTATTCATCAATAGCAGGACTAGCAATAATTGTTTTTAGTGACCTGATGAGTTGAAACGAGATTGTTCCCTGACAAATATATACTTGCCTGCCTCACTAGAAAACCTCATAAAACACATGCTCCGGGTTTACTCATTCTCTCAAGAAGAGACTTAAGAGAGAGAGATGTTTAGTAGTATCACAACACTGAGCTGAGACAAGCAGATACTTCGTTGGTAAACTTTGTTGTTCTCAGCACTCGTAGTAACGTGATGTTCAAGGAAGGAATTGCTCTGTCTGCATTTTACAGTTTACAACACTGGGCATGTTTACTGGTTTCATGGTGCCTTGAAGAAATGTCTAATCAAAAATTAAGTGTAGCTTTTGGGCCTAGGTTCCTTTCAACAACAGAACAATATAGTAGAGCAAAATTAATCACTGCTGCCCTCAGTTAGGCATGCAATAACGAAACGAGGCGTAGGTCCATTGAAAGACTTTTTCTTCAAGAGATTTAGATACAAGCAAGCACTAAGAATTACCCTGGATCCAAGGACACAATATGGTGTATTATTTCTCTGGGAAAAGTGCTTGACCCAAGCTTTCCCCACTTTCTTAATAGCTCTTAGCTGCTGGCTCTGCCAGTATAAATGGCCTTGTGAAGTGGGAGACTGGGTTTTGCTGATGTTCACAGATGATATTTGTGGGGGAAAGTAATGATTCTTTTTTACTAGAACTTATTTTTTTCTCCAGACTGGTGAACCACGTTCAAGGACTTAAAAAAAAAAAAAAATGAAAGTGATTCTCAGTGTTTAGCCTTTTCTTATTTTTAAAGAGCAGGATCAGTTTTATCCAGGGAGAATAGGAAGGAAGTGAGAAATGAATATTTGAAAAATGTTTTAACTTCACTTTTAGAGGAATATTTAGTCCACACAAAAGTGGAAATGTGTTTTTCATGATAATGGGTAGGATCTAGATTTATTACATTTGGATTTGTCTCCTGTGCTTTGGCAAATGTTTATCAGTTGGCAGGTGGTGTGAACTGCTGGGTAGGCAGTACTCAACATGAACGCAGACTCTCCTCAGCCTACCTGATCTGAGTGACAGTGAAGAATGTGATTACGCTGACTCACACTTGTTTGTAGTGTAGTTTTATATAGAAGGATCTGCTTGGTTTTAAGAGGAATGTAGATTTTGTTTTAACTAGCAATAGAAAATAATCTTCAATTTTATCCCCCTAGATGCGAGGTAGAAAATCGATACCAGGGAAACCCTCTCAAAGGAACATGTTATTGTAAGTGTTTTCGCAATTCATATTTGTCTAGAAGCAAAGTATGTCAATAAAACTTTGTTATTTGCTTTAATATGGTTTGAGAATGGTAAGTGCTATAAGAATATAGCAACCATTCATGGAATTGTTTCCATTCTATTACACTTACTACATATAGGAGCACCATTTTAAGCTGTGTTAATTATGGTTGTGGTTTATGTTACTGTATCCAAAGCAGATATCAGGGGAGAATAACAGAGATACACACCTCTAGCTTTCTTCATTTATGTTCTCTTGAAACTTAATTTCATTTGCCATTACCTGGTTGGGGTCAACATATTTCACATTTAGGATATAGGTCAGAAACAATTTTTTTTTAAGATTTTATTTATTTAGAGAGAGAGCATAAGCAGGGGGAGGGGCAGAGGGAGAGAAAGAATCTCCCACAGACTCCATGCTGAGTGTGGAGCCAGATGTGGGACTCAATCCCACCACCCTGCGATTACAACCTGAGCTGAAATCAAGAGTTGGTCGCTCAACCGACTGAGCCACTGGGTGCCCCCAGAAACAATTTTTTTTTTAAGATTTATTTATTTATTTTAGAGAGAGAAAGAGAGATAGCCAGGGGGAGCAGAAGGAGAAGGAAAGAATCTCAAGCAGACTCCCCACTGACTGCTGAGCCCGAGGGAGGATTCAGCCTCATGACGCTGAGATCATGAGTCAAAACGAATGTCGGACTCAGGTTTTGAGTCTGACTTAACCAACTGAGCCACCCAGGCACCAGAGGCCCCACCGTATCAGTGAACTTTTTGTAATCTGGTACACTGTAACCTATCTATCTTGAAAAAATAAAACCAGTATCAAATACCAGGTTTTAGCAATGATACGGGAAACTAGAACCTTTATGCACAACCTTCATCCATCTTTGTGGGAATATAAAATGGTATAGGCATTTTGGCAAAGCATTTGGCAGTTTCTTAAACAGTTGAAAATAAACTTGTCAACCACTCTCCATTTCCCTCTTCCCCTAGCCCCTGGCAGTCACCATTCTGTTTTCTGTTTCTATAATGTTGACTACTCTAGGCACCTCATATAAGTACAATCATATAGTACTGGTCTTTTGTGACTGGCTCATTTCATTTGGCATAGTGTCTTCAAGGTTGTTCCAGGTTGTAGTGTATGTCAGAATTTCTTTCCTTTTTAATATTCCACTTTATGTATACTCTTGATGGACCTTTGGGTTGCTTCCATCTTTTGGCTATTGTGAATAATCACTATGATGTTTAGCTGCTATGAACATGGTGAACAGATATCTCTTCAAGATCCTGCTTTCAGTTCTTTGGGTATATACTCCAAAGTAGAATTGCTAGATCATTTGGTAATTCTATTTTTAATTTTTTGAGAAACTACCATACTGTTTTCCACATTAGCTGTGCCATTTCACATTCCTACTAGCAGTGCATAGGTTTCTGTTTTCTCCACATCACCACCAACACTTACCTTCTGTTTTTTTGATAGTAGCCATCCCACTGTGCATGAGGTGGTATCTCATTGTGGTTTAACTGATTTGTATTTTCCTAATGATTAATGATGTTGAGCATCTTTTCGTGTGCTTACTGGCCATTTGTATATCTTCTTGGGGGAAATACCTATTCATTCCTCTGTTCCATTTTTAAATCAGGTTGTTGAGTTGTACAATAGACTTTTTAGAATTAAATTATACCATATTTGGGCAGCTCTTTCTGCCCACCGGTCCTGTTCCTGTTCTTGAATAAAATCACCTTTTTTGTACCAAAAACAAAAAACAACAACAACAAAAACTATACCATCTTTGTCCAGTAGGCTCTCTTTAAAGCTATTTTCTTTTGCTACATCACCTTAGTCTTTGAATGCTTTTTTGCTTTCGAGAATAAGATAATCAAGGCACACATTCCTTGCTCCAGACCTGGAATCAACCATTTTTCCATAGAGTCTTGGTTCCTTTTATATCCTTAATTTATAGCTTTGTATCCTTAAGCAAAACACAATTAATATTTGTAGGTGATTTAGGTTGGAGCCTAAAATCTCAACCAGGGTCATGATATAAGGAGAGTTTGATAGGTTATTCCAAGTAAAATGATACTATCCACAGACTTGACTTCCTTTGAAAAGCCTCCCAGTCCCCAGGTAAAAGTGAGCTAAAAGTGTTTCCCAGCTATTGAGTATTTATAAGAAGATCACTCTGTATCTCTCGAGATCTATTCTGTTTTGTTTTGTTTTAATTTTTAAATACACATTTCTTTCTTTCCGTAGATACTCTTCTCATTGACTATCAGTTCACCTTCAGCCTATCCCAGGAAGATGACCGCTATTACACAGCCATCAATTTTGTGGCTACGCCTGATGAAGTAAGATTTTAAAAGTTTTCTTGCTTTGTCTTGAATTCGTGTGGATCTTTTTCTTGATCTTTATGGGTAGAAGCATTAGCAGTGGTCTCCAAAGTGGAGTACACAGGACTATGTTTAGAGGTGCAGGAAAGAAATGTTAGAAGCTACACTTTATCTCCTCTCCATCTCAAAGGCAAGAATGGTGTTCAGATTTACCAGGATCTGACACCCAGACTGACACTGACTCCACACATACTTGGTTTGCCCATCAGCCCATCGCAGCCCCTACAGAAAAGGAGAGGGGACTACAAGGGGACCTCCCCAGTCAGAGGGGCACGTGACAGGGCCCAGATTTACTCTCTCAAAACAGACCAGAGGCTTAACAAGTACCTGCAAAGAAACTTCGGATTGAAATTAATGCCACTGATACAAGGAAGGCTGCAGAGGTGATACTCCTGTGCCTACAGGAAGTTGTTAGCCTTGTTAGGAGGTAAAAACTGTGAAGGTGTAGTCAGGTCCAACAAGAAGTTAACCAGAAATAATTGGAATTATTAGGATGACTATTTGAAATGTGGATTTATATCTCCTTTCATTAATGAGGAACCCCAGCCTGACATAAGGTACTACCTGCTGGTAGAAGGGAGCCAACATAGCATGACATTTAAAAGTGAAGCGTCTAGAACATGAAGACATACCTATACAGTTTCTTCAGTGAAATACAGTCATTCAGTGGCCACTCCAGTACATAATGAAATTTTACTAAACTTGATGATACATTATTTAGGAACCTCCTTGAAGGTTTCTTATTTCTCATCAACATACACAAAGCCACTTAGCATTACAAAATTCCTGTCACCATAAACATGACAAATAATACATGGAAAATAATATGACAGTGAGCCAGGTTGTGTTCCTTTGTTAACAAATGTTATTGTTAACAAGCTTTGCTAAATCTAAAGTATAAATAAGGTAGTAGTAGAACAAAATCCAGAGTGTGGGATGTTTACAATTAAATGAAAGTAAGATTTGTTTTTTATATTCCATTTTTTTAAAGATTTTATTTATTTATTTGAGAGAGAGAGAATGAGAGATAGAGAGCACGAGAGGGAAGAGGGTCGGAGGGAGAAGCAGACTGCCTGCTGAGCAGGGAGCCCAATGTGGGACTCGATCCTGATGCGGGACTGGATCCCGATGTGGGACTCGATCCCAGGACTCCAGGATCATGACCTGAGCCGAAGGCAGTTGCTTAACCAACTGAGCCACACAGGCGCCCTATATTCCATTTTAATGATAAAATTAAGAAGAAATGTACTAGAGAGTGAATTTAAGTAAAAATAATAGATGAACTTAAATGAAAATATTATGTGGACAGACTGTATATCATATCATTTGAATGGCTGTATTGACTGGAATTAAAAAAAATTTTTAGGCTAAGATTATAGCAAAAGTACCACACATGAAATTTATTTAATATCTTATTCATAAGCATCGGTTGAAGTACTCAGTCTTTCAGGATGTAATTGATGTTAACTTTATTTTAAATAAACATAATAGACTCTTGGCAATACTTCTTAATGTGGTGAGTGACCATGAAAATCTTTTGACTTCTCTGGAGTTCCCTGTCTATCTTATAACAGAATATTTAATAGAGTTATCCAAGATGTATGTTCTGTCTCTTATAAAAGCACCAGGATATCGGGGTGCCTGGGTGGCTCAGTCGGTTAAGTGGCTGCCTTCGGCTCAGGTCATGATCCTGGGGTCCTGGGATCGAGCCCCACATCTGGCTCCTTGCTCAGCGGAGAGCCTGCTTCTCCCTCTCCCTCTGCCTGCCACTCTGCCTACTTGTGCTCTCTCTCTCTCTCTCTCTGTCAAATAAATAAATAAAATCTTTAAAAAAAAAAAAGCACCAGGATATCAAGTTTATTGATCCTTTCTATGGAAAGAAGTAATTGTAAGTAGTGTTCTTCCACCAAATATTAAAAAAAAAATAAACACTTGAGCTTTCCTGCAAGAGGAGGGTGAGGTTATATCAATAAACAAGAAGGTAACTAACTGCTTTGGGAGAGAAACTTCTGGTTTGGAGATCACATTTTGAAAATGGCTATTTAGAAATGTTTCCATTGTTAAGATTTTGTGCTGTAAATACCATCAAAACAACCTCCTTAAAAATCTTATTGTTCCGACTTGATTTCTGGTCTTTCAAGATAAAGAATTTCAGCAGGATTGGATCCATTTGTAAAATATATATATAAATAAAATATAAAATTTGCATACATAATTCTTTGACCACAAGAAAGAGATTTATTAGTCAAGTTTCAGTGAAAACTAAAAATTCGTATTATAGTTTATCCAGTGTAGCCAGCAGTGCACTTCTATCTGTTGGCTCAACACATTTCTTGGAGATGTCTTTCTCATCATTAAAACCAAGAATCAAAATAAACAAAACTAGCTCTTCAAATTGTTGTATCTCTAAGTGATAAATAAGATTTTCAAAGCTAGTAAAGAATATTCAGTCATATTTCTCTTGAAATAAAATTTTTAGTGAGGGAAAATGTTTTTTACGTCCTGAATGAATACAGTCAAATTATTTTTTAAGTTAGTTCATTTCAGCTTTTTATGCTTTTTTAAAAAAAATTTATTTTATTTATTCATTTGAGAGAGAGAGAATGAGCGTGAGATGGGGGAGGGTTAGAGGGAGAAGCAGACTCCCTGCTGAGCAGGGAGCCCATTTCCACTTTGGAGAACTTTTTTTTTTTAAGATTTTTATTTATTTATTTGAGAGAGAGAGAATGAGAGAGAGAGAGCACATGAGAGGGGGGAGGGTCAGAGGGAGAAGCAGACTCCCTGCCAAGCGGGGAGCCCGATGCGGGACTCAATCCAGGGACTCCAGGATCATGACCTGAGCCGAAGGCAGTCGCTTAACCAACTGAGCCACCCAGGCGCCCCACTTTGGAGAACTTTATAGGATATGTAGTCTATCAGCTCAGAAGTACATAGCTTTAATTTATAAATACACATAAATTGAGGTCTTGGTTCAGTGTTTACTTATCAGCATGGGCTCTCCAGACATTTGGAAACAGCTGCCCAGAGGATCCTTTAGGAGGCCGACTCCCCTAACATGGATCATAGGATTAAAGTTGTTGTGCTCTGGTCAGGGGCTTTTTAAAACATACTTTCTCATGGAGTTAGGCATTTGATAAAGCATTAAATTACATACACATTTATGAGAGAGAAATGAAATTTACTTGGGCTATATTGCTTATATTGGTTAGAAATGTTACTAAGTGTGAGTTTCTTTTAAGACACTGTAAAATATCTGTTTTGTAGTTAAGAAAATTGAGAGTAGTAAAATTTAATTGCTACTTTATTTTAAAATCTGGAAACTGTTGTAATTAATTTTCTAACTATTTGCACCGCCCTTCAGCAAAACAGGGATTTGGACATGTTCATCAATGCCTCCAAAAACTTCAACCTCAACATCACCTGGGCCGCCAGCTTCTCAGGTAAAGACATACCTAGAAGAAGACCCTCCAAGTGGAGTAGATTGGTAGTAGATTGAGAAATACGTGTAGTTGTTGAGAAAGGGGGCTCTGGAGACAGATGGGTTTGAAACCCACCTTTGCCACTTATGACCTGGGAGACCTTGAACAGTGTCTAAACCTGTCTCTAGACTTTAGCGTGATTTGTCACAAAGAGAAGACAGCAATACTTACCTCCTAGAATTGTTGTGTCAATTGAATCAGGTCATACGAGCATGCACCTCGGGTGGTATCAGGCTCAGTGCACGCTCAGCCCCCCGCCCTGCTGCCCACGACACTAGCTGCAGCCCCTGCTCTGGCGCTCCCACCGTTGGCCCCGTCCAGGCCTCAAAAGTGAGAAATGGAAATATTTAGAATGAGATCTTGGTAGGTACAGGAAGGTGAATTTGGGAATTGAATCGAGCTCTAAGAGCATAGTGTTTGCTCTCTTGTCTATCTTGCTACGATTCACTAAAGACTATGTGGGCGGAAGATCTACTGAGGAAGTGACAGGCGGGCCTGATGTAGCGCTTACGAACGTAGCTCAACAGACTAGACAGACGTGGGTTTGAACTCTGCCCGTTAACCAACCGCGCTGCACTGTGCGGTTGGGTAGATTAAGCTTTCTGAGCCAGTTTGCTCGTGGATACAAGGGATGATAGAAACACCTAGCCGTGCACAGCATAGTGAGACTGAAATGAGACAATAAAGAAGTAGTCCGTGTAGCGCTTGAAACCCAGCAGTTTCTCACTGGATGGTAACCATGCTTCCTTATCACTTCTCTTCCAGTACTGATTTTTGGTCAAAACACAACCAGTTAGACTGAAACAAAATTAAGTATTACCTTTGCACATCTTATGTTTATCATCTTTTAAGATTGTATGGAATTCAGAAGAGGTTCAGAAACTTGCAGTGAGGAGATACTTTTAAGGAAAAAGTCTGAATTGTCAGAACATTGGGAGAAGGGCAACATCTCTGAGCATGTGAATGCTTTTCTTTTTTTTTTTTAAGATTTTATTTATTTATTTGACAGAGAGAGACACAGCGAGAGAGGGAACACAAGCAGGGGGAGTGGGAGAGGGAGAAGCAGGCTTCCCGCTGAGCAGGGAGCCCGATGCGGGGCTCAATCCCAGGACCCTGGGATCATGACCTGAGCCGAAGGCAGCCGCTTAACGACTGAGCCACCCAGGCGCCCCAGTGCTTTTCAATGATTCTCTCAATGAGGACCCAGCAGTCTGGGCTCCAGTCACAGTATTTAATGCAGACATGCTAAAAATCTATTTTACGAATCTTTGTAGACACCAGAATTCCAGGCTGAGGGAGAAAATGGAATGTTGAAGGACTGTTTGGGAATAGCATGAATTTATACCAGATTGGGGGGATTTAAATACAGTTGTAGCTGATAGCAGAAGGGACTGGGTGACTCTCTAGAGCTCCTTTTTCCCTGCTGCTGTTGAGACGTGAGGTCACTGCTAATTAGGAAGTGAGAGGTCAATCAGTGTCCCTGGTACGGGGATCAGGAGCACTGACAAACAGCTCTAAAAGGGATATGCAAAGCAGTTGAAGTGCTACATGCAGAATGAAAGTCATTGCTTGTTAGTAGGATTCTAGTGGTATCTGTATTTTCACAGCTAGGTGTCGGCTGTTTAAGTGGAGAGGAGTCGCAGAGACTCCTGGCAGAACTGTTTTGGTTAAGGGCACAGCCTTGCGTATCAGCCTTCCCACTGCATATCTCAGCTCTGCTGCTTGTTGGCTGTGTGACCTGAACCAAGTTACTTAATTTCTCCAAACCTCAGTTTCCTGATCTGTAAATGAGAATAGTAAGAATTGTTGTTCGAATTAAATGAGCTTGTGCTCTTAGAGGCTATTCCTGGAACGTAGTAAGTGTTCAGTAAATGCTAACTGTTGTCATTAATGAAGGCAGAATCTGTCCCCAAAAAAAGACCCTTGTATTTCATTCTTTTCTTCCTGACAGCTGGAACCCAGGCCGGAGAAGAGATGCCTGTTGTTTCAAAAACCAACATTAAGGAGTACAAAGATAGCTTCTCTAATGAGAAGTTCGATTTTCGCAACCACCCAAATATCACTTTCTTCGTTTATGTCAGTAATTTTACCTGGCCCATCAAAATTCAGGTAAGAAGTACTTTTTGGTTTCAACCTGCAGACATAGTGAAATCTTTTCAGTGGAGACTGACTCAACTAATTTGGAACCTGAGGTGAATGAGGTGTACGATATTGCTTGGCCTTGGTAGTATCTATGGGAAAGGAGTGCTGAGCACATGACCACCATAAAGAAGGCTGTGGTAGGCGTGGCTTAAATCACTTAAAGAGAACTATAAGCCCTTTTGAAAGCAAGTTGGCATGTAACAAGTTTGGCAGTTGCCGCTGGATTCATTTCTTCACTGAGCACTTCCCATGTAAAAGCCTGTAGAGCTTCAGTTCTGGAATGAGTCAGGTGGGTATACAGGAGTCACACTGATGAGAGCCCGAGTGTGGAAAGTGTCATATGGCAAGTTGCTGCAGCTGCTGTCAGAGTGTAAAGATAGGGTGGAGTGGAGTGAGTGGCCGCGCGAGGTTGCATGTGCGAGCACGGGCCCTGTGTGAGTCCTGGCCTCTCCTACACAGATCATGTAGCCTCTCCATGTCACAGAGTGTTGTGTATGTGACCTGAAGGCAGGTCTGCTGCTGCCACCGATGTTATCAACTCCCACCCTTTTCTCAGTTCACAGGGGATCCACGGACTCCCTCCTATCTAAGACCCATGGCCTCATTTCTGCTCTTTGTCATCTGCCACTGTGTCCTCCAGGCCTTGCCTCAGTACTTCTCGATTTTACCCCCTCTGTTTTGGGTGAATGTGGAATCCAGGGCCGGGGGGACCTTCAGGGACTGGTGCAGCGTTAGCCATAGAAACATGGTCACGGGCCTGGTTTGAGGCCGTTTGCCGACTCTCAGAAGCAAGTCGTCACTGATCAGTTAGGAGGGATTTGAAACCGAGTCCTGGTGATTGTGTGTTCATGTCTTCGGACTGCGACTAAAGAAGAATCTTTTCAGAAGAATCTTTTCATTCCTGGAATGTGGGGATAGGTTCTGTGTTGTTTTTTTTCTCACCAACTGCTTCCCTTTCTCTGTCTAGCTGGTCCACCCATGTGTTCATCCTCTAGTCTGCTCTTCCCTTTGATCTTACACACTCTCTGCTTCCCTCCTCAGCCAGCCTGCTCTAGTGTTGGCTCCCTGTTTGTGCTTCCTCTCACCCACTCATCCAACAGCCTACAGCAGTGCCTCCTTCGCTCACCACGTCCTGAAACTGTTTTGTCTTAGCGGATGCCAGTCACCAAATTCTCCAGTCTCCTCTCCTTCTCAGAGTGATTGGAGTTGCTGTCTTTCTTGCTTTCCTGGTCCTTTCTTTCCCTGATTCTCTGGCCAGGCTCTTTAGGGAATCTCCTTCCTTAAACATTGAGGTTGTCTGGGAATCAGGCATTGATTCTCTTTTGTCTTCATCCTACACAGTTTCCCTGGGTAATTCCATCCCACTTAAAGGACTTATGGTGCTCTTTCTGTATGGGTGATTCTCAGTTCTATCTCCAGCCCAGCTTCTCCTTGCGCTCCAGACCAGTATTCTCGGTCGCTGCTTAGACATCTCTAACTGGATAATCACAAGCTCCTGCTGTCGGCACGTAGTCATTGTTATGACCTTAGCCCCACACCCCATGCTTCCTTTCTCTGAATGATACCACCATTCATCTAGTTTTCTTTTACTGTCCTTGTTCCATTTTTATATCAAGGTTAAACTCACCTTTAATAATTATAAATTGAGATTTCTTCTCATTTCTGGAAGAGATTATATAAGATTAGAATTGTGTGAACCTTGAATACTTAATAGATCTCCCTTATAAAATCATTAGTATTTTTTATTTGTGGCAATTTCTTTTAACTGTTGATTCAACTTCTTTAAAAGTTGTAGGATATTTTGGGTTTTCTCTTTCTGTTTCAGTCATTTAAGATAATCTTTTCTAGGCATTATTTCATTTTTTCACATGTATTGACACAAAGGTATTCACACTGTTCTCTAATCTTTGCAGCATCTGTGCTTAAGTACTGAATCATACACTTAAAAAGGCTTAAAACAGTAAATTTTATCTTAAATATTTTTGACCCAATTATAAAAATTTTTATTTTTTTTAAGATTTTATTTATTTATTTGTCAGAGAGAGAGCACAAGCAGGAGGAGAGGCAGAGGCAGAGGGAGAAGCAGACTCCCCACTGAGCAGGGAGCCCGATGCGGGACTCGATCCCAGGACCCTCAGATCATGACCTGAGCCGAAGGCAGATGCTTAACTGACTGAGCCACCCAGGCGTCCCCAGTTATAAAAAATTTTAAATATCACAGCAAGATCTTTTTTTGAAGATATAAACAAGCTTATTCTAAAATTTATACAAAAAAGCAGAGCTTCTAAAATAGCTGTAACAGGTGTGAAAAAGAGGAATAATGTGGGAGGAATCACTGTACACAGTGTTAAGGCTTACTGTTTAGCTACAGTAATCAAGACTTTGTGGTTATTGGTGGAGGGATAGACACAGATCAAGGAATAGAATAAAGAACCTGAAACAGAACCACATAAATGTGTCCAACTGATTTTTGACAAAGGAACAAAGACAATTAATTCAGTGGAAGAAGGATAGCCTTTCAAATAAGTGGTGCTGGAACAACTGGACAGCCATCGACAGATAAATGAACTTCGACCTAATCATCACATCTTACACAAAATCAACTTATTAGGGATAACAGCCTTTTCCTTCTAAAGTGAAATAGCTATTTATTTAGCTTCTTGTCATGCCAAAATGTTTTGTGTATATACCACTATAATTAGCACACCCTCTGTAACAGGCAAAATTGTACATCAAATTATATTTCATGTTACCTGATTATATAAAAATATAAAGTAAAAATGATTTATCAGTTCTGTTTAACATTACTAGTAAACAATTCAGCAGGAGCTATGAGATACAAAATTTTAGTAAAATATGACACAGGAAGAGCATAATGTAATTCTCACTTGTCATAATTTGTTATGAATATACAAAGACAACTTCTTAAAATATTGTGTTTACTAAGATTCTGGCAGTAGCTTTTTGTAACAAGACATAGCATACCAGACCTGCCACTCAACTTGTTTATGGTAAGTCTCAGCTTCAATGTGAAGCTGTTTGAAAAAAAAAATCAAAAGCCTGTTTTTTTTTAATGATTTTATTTATTTATTTAAGAGAGAGAGCGAGAGAGAGCACAAGTGCACAAGCATGGGGGAGGACTAGAGGGAGAAGCAGACTCCCTGCTGAGCGGGGAGCCTCATGCAGGACTTGATCCCAGGACCCTGGGATCATGACCTGAGCTGAAGGCAGACGCTTAACGACTGAGCCACCCAGGCGCCCCAAAAGCCTGTTGGGGTTTTTTGTTTGTTTGTCTGTTTTACATGCTAGATATCTTGGCAAGTATGCCATTAAATACAGCAAGGAATTTAAGATAGCAAGAATAAGGAGTTAATAAAAGCTAAACATTACAACCTAAACCAAATTCATAACAAAAGTAACTATCACTGGTTACATAAAATATTCCTGACTAGTTAAAACCTAACAGTATAAAACATGCATTTTAGAATTTTTGGCAATCAATTTCAAAAAGTACCAATATCTATTTGAAATGATTCCCCTCCAAAGTCAAAGTGTAGTCAGAATTAATTCAAATGTTATCACACTTTGTAATGCTAAAAAACATTCAGCATTACTGAAGTGGAGGTAAATTCCAGAGCCTTTGAGGCTCTGTCATGCTGCAGAGGGCTCTTTCTCTGGTTCACTTAAAAGAGCAAACGACAGAGTCCAAGGATGTCCAATGGCAAGAGTGCTGTACCCTGCTGTGCCCTCCCCATGAAGCATGGCTACTGTGTTTGCAGAAATAGGATGTGTGAGGATAAAAAGCATGCTCTTCTGCTAGCTGAAGAGTTAGCAGCCCCCCCCAAAAGCTCCTTCCCCAGGTATATAAAAGTATAGAAGGGACAAAATTAAAATACACTTATCTACAGAGTAAGGATTTTGAAATATCAATGTGATCCCTATTTCAAAAATGTTATCTAGAGTCACCTGATCATTTCTGATTATACCTTAATGATGTATCCAGATTCAACTTCTGTTGATTTATCATGAGATACTTCTAGTCAGACATATTAACTTTATCCCCGAATATCTTAACCACTAGCACAACTGCAGTGTAATATATCCCAGAGTTGTTAAGCACTGGAAGAGAAAAAAACGGATGTTCAAGCAGCAGGCAACAGTTATGGCCCTTTCACACAGTGGCATCCACATGGCTACTGAATAGTCCAGGACTAATTCTAAAAACGGGAACATTCATGCATTTTAGTAATTATGTCCTAATTCTCACAGTTGAAATTTCCTTAGACATTGCACTTTCTTTATAAAGGAAACCTGATTTTTCTTACAATGTTATGACCAGTCAGGACTTGAACTTGCCGCCATCTTTTTCTCCTTATCCTGTTTTTTATGCTGCTTTTTCTTACTGTTACTTTTTCTCATTCTTCACTGCTTTTCTTCTTTTTTGCCCGTACCCCCTCAATATAATCTGATTCTGATAAGGACTCCGGTGATAAAGGTTTATCTTCAGGATACATCTTTTTTTTTTTTTTTAACTGAGTCCTTTCATGTCCTTTTCTTTCTCAGTTGCATCCTTTGACTTCTTCTTTTTTTTTTTCATCAACACAGTGTTTTTCTTTTTATTCAACTATAAGCAAACAGCAGAATTAACACAATAATCTGCAACTCCAGATCGGCTTTTCTATAGACAAGAGTTCGACAGACACAGATTTAGGGATTTCTGACAACGGCCTCACCCAGCACTGCAGCTCATCTAGTTGGCTTTGTCTTAATTGCAAAGCCACTTTCCCTGTTGCTTTTTCCAGTACTGCTCTTCGAAGGAGCCAGAACAGGACACTGATCCCTAGTAAATTGTCTGAGATGTACCACGTTGGGGGTTAGTGCACACGCCAGCCTCTGGCTGTCTTGGTGGGAGACATGGGCCGTGAAAACACGACCCAGAAGTGCCCCCATGCACAATTCCGGACTCAGGCTCACAAAGCAGAGGCAATGGATCTTTTTTTTTAAACCTCCCTTCAAGATTCTTTGACGCTCTGCTCTATTACTATAGACCTGGTCTTTTCACCTGAATTTTTATTTCTTTAAATTCTGGATTGCTATTCTTATATTAAGAATTTGATGACCCCAACACAGTACCAAAATATCCCCCAAAATGGAGTTCAAATTTGATCAAAACATAAATGGGGGCGTGACCCTCTAAAGGACAGGCAGAAGGAAAAGTCACTCTAAACCATTATCTGATTGCTCAGGCCTCCCCTGAGAAATCTACATGCATCACTGAACTGGAGAACACTGGTTGAGACTTCCAGGACGGTTTCTGTCTCCTAGCATTCCCCTACTTCCCAGACAGCTGCTCATAGAGTTTGGGCACATAGGCATCCCATTCCGCCGGGTAACATGTACCAGCCACCAGCGGCCCAAGCTCGTACTTTTTGCGGAAAGATGCCACTTTGCATTTGCCCCGGGGGTCTCCAGATCGGTTGCTGAAGATGGGCTCGTCACACTTCAGTGGCCCATTCTGTTCATAAACCAGCTAGACATAGCAGTGAAGGCCTGCGCCAGATATATCTGGAGGCCCAGAGCTGACATAATTGGAGAGGACTCTGCCAGTGCTGATGTCGTTGCCCTTCATGTTGACCACCAGAAAATGGTGCCATTCCCTGTATTTGGGGCCCTTCCTGCTGAGAGCATCCAGATCTGTTAGGACCAAGGTGTAGAGTTTACCTGGAACAAGGCCATCCCACACAATACTGGCAGGCCGGTTCTTAACTTGGGTGGGCGTCAGCACTTTGATCAGCTCGTCGACCTCTGTCCTGGTGTATTTGACCTGCAGCGCATGCTGCAGCCGCTCGCCCACTTCCTGCAGGCTCAAAGGCCCGGACCACTTGCTGAGGTCCAGCGGCATTGCGGAGCCAAGCTGGGCAGACAACGGGGAAGAGTCTCTGCAGACTGGGAACAGTCCTGCAGCACCAACCCCCAGCAGTCCACAAACTGGCCACAGTTTTTAAGATTTTATTTATTTATTTTATATCATGGAATAACACTCAGCAATAAGAAGAAACAAACTATTGATACAACAATTTGGATGAATCCCAAGAAAATTTTGCTGAGTTGGGGGGAGGGATCTTAGAAATTTACATACTGTATGATTCCATTTCTATAACACTTAGAAGTTAAAATTTTCAACCAAAAATACAGATATATCTACTGAAGTTTCAACTTTTTCTGACTTTTCCTGATTGACCTCAAGACCCTCTTTTAAAAGCAGTCATCTGGGGGCGCCTGGGTGGCTAAGTCAGTTAAGTGTCTGACTCTTAATCTCGGTTCAGGTATTGATGTCAGGGTGATGAGTTCAGGCCCTGTGTTTAAAAATAAACAAACAAATAAATAAATAAATAAATACATTCACCTGATTGGGTCAGGCCCACCCACACTCAAGAGGAGGGATTATAGAGTGTACACAACACCAAGGTAAAGGGAATATTAGGTGCCAACCAGGGATTTAGGTTGTTTGACTCCATAAAGGTTGAACTCTAGGCTCCAGTCAGACAATTTCAATCTGGTAGCATCTAACACTATCCAATTTTATAAAATATTTGATTTGGGGTCTAGTAAATATTATTTCTTGGCTTGTTTTAAGTTGAGATTATTTTCATACTGGCATACCTTATTATTTCTGAATCTGAACTTCAGACTTTATTGTGTATAGCTGAAAAATGGTTAACATTTTTAAGACTCTTAGTGAAAATCTTAACTTATACTGCTGACATTTTTCCCATTTGAAAAGAGGGCTCTGTGCATATAAACAGGCTCTTATGCTGGAGATAGTCGTGCTGTTGCCAATGCTGAGTTCTAGTTTTTTTCCTCCCAATGCCCTGTTGCTCCACCCTCTGAAAGCCACTGAAATGGTTTTAGAGCATTTCCTTCTAGAGGGATCTCTTCCCCACACTTACTTTTTTTAAAGTACTAATTTTAAGTTTAAGAGTCAAAGAGATGTTGATTTGCTGCTTGATTTTGGGGGGCTCTTCACCTGGGCTAGATCACTTACTTGAATAAGATCCACTTAAGAAAGCTGTATTCAGGAGCACTTTCGAAAATAAACTATGGCATGCTCACCACTTAGCTTGCCAAGCTCTCCTTGAACAAGCAGGTAAGTTCTGTTGGAACTGTGTCTTTTTGCTCTTTGGTGTACAACTAACTGTAGAATTTGCAGGCAGTGTGACTAGATCTGTGACATTGTGTGTTCTCGGTATCTTCACACGACACCAGATCTCTGCACTTGGGACCGTATGTGGGGGTGTGCGTGTGGAGGGCTGAGCTTGCGTCTTCCTGGGCACATGAAGTGATGTGCTCAACAGAGGGGGCTTTGCCTTGCTGTAGTGCTCTTAATCTCAGAGCCTGAGCTTTCCTAGATGTATTTCGCTCTTAAACACACCCATGCACACTTAGAGACTATCCAGATTCAGTAAAAATGTAGAGACTCGTTGAAGGAAGAGAATAGATTGCAGCGTAGGCCATTTGGTTAAATTTTAGTATGGCTTTCAGTGCAGGCAAAAGCCTTTTTGTCTCTCTCATTTTTTAAAGCAAAATAACTGAGGAAATCTAGTTCTTTACTCAGAATTCATGTAAACCTTGGTGCTTTAAAAATGGTAATGTTAAACTCAAGTTCCTTTGCTCTGAACCAATCCCAGGATTCTTTTCCATAATTAGGAACAGATCAAAACCTATAACTGTTAACTGAGGGAATTTGAAACCAACTATAAAAAACTTTGTAGATGCAGTTTAAAATTAAAAAAAAAAAAAAACCACCCAGATTGAGAAGGCCTTGTGTGCAGGAGGGTGATGGGTGTGTTGGGGCCGGTTGTGCCTGTTTCCTGGGGAGTTGCTCCTATGGGTGAGTGCCCCTTCCTCAGCCTTTGCTTTCTGAAAGCGATCCTGGGTGTCCTTGCCAGTAAGCAAGGACTCAGCTGGCATAGCCATGCCCATGGTTTGGGAGGGTAGGTATTCAAGATAGAGAATGGACAGGCAGATGTTTTGTGTGAGGTGGGAAGGTGGGCGGTGAAGCTGGGGTTCTGGCTTGTTACTGGCTCTGCAACAGAGGTTGTTATTGTAATGTGGAACTAATATTAAAGCCCTCTCCACGCTGGGTGTTTCATCTGCTGGTTTATGTAAGAGGCTAGTGTTCACAAGTGAAGGCAACACAGAATTTGTATTGAGAACTGAGCATTCATTTAGACTTTAGAGTTATGTTTATGGGTGCTAACAGGATTGCTCTCCTAAGCAAAGGATGTATGAAACTTTTATTGACTCATATACTTCTTTTGGTAGCCGTGTTACTGAGATATAATTCACATGCCATACAATTCACCAATTTATAGCACACAATTTAGTAGTTTTTAGTATATTCACAGAGTTGTATAGCCGTGACCACAATCAGTTTTAGAGTATTTTCATCACCCCAAAAAGAAATCCTGTACTCATTAGCAGTCACTGCCCATTCCTTCCTCTCCATAGACCCTGGCAACCACCAGTTTACTTTTTATCGCTGTAGATTTGCTTATTTTGGCATTTCATATTAATTGTATTACATAACATATGGTTCTTTGTTGTTGTTGTTTTTTTAAGATTTTATTTATTTATTTGACCAAGAGAGACACAGCGAGAGAGGGAACACAAGCGGGGAGTGGGAGAGGGAGAAGCAGGCCCCCCACGGAGCAGGGAGCCCGATGCGGGGCTCGATCCCAGGACCCCAGGATCATGACCTGAGCCGAAGGCAGACACTTAACAACTGAAGCCACCCAGGCGCCCCAACATATGGTCCTTTGTGACTGGCTTCTTTCACTTAGCATAATGTTTTCAAGATTCATCCATATTTAGTATGTTTGAGTTCTTAACTCCTCTTAAGGATCGAATGATATTTTATTGTCTGGATATGCCACATTTTGTTTATCCATTCATCTGTTGATGGATACTTGGGGGTTGTTTTCACTCTTTGGCTGTTACGAATAACGTCAGGTACACTTTTAATGTTTATATTTCTTGTATAATGATGATGATGATGATGTATGTACATACCTCCTGGTGTTAGATATCTGTGCCGTAAGAATTTTAAAGAATTATAAAGCTATGAAATACGTTTAGAACTGAACTACTCAAAGTATAAATCTTTCTTTATTTCAAAGTGGCATTTAAGGTTCTTGTACTACCTTGTGGTTTTCATTAGGATCATTATTTATTATTCCTTCGTCCTGAAAGCCTCTTCTTTTCCACTTTCATCCATGGCTCTGGCTGTTTCTTCTTAGTTCTTCAGTATCATTGCTCCCTTGAATGTCCTCTGGACCCTCTCTCCCTGGACAGTCTCATCCACACCATCTGTGAATACCACCTGTGGCTGGGAAGTAATTCTCCATCTATAACAGATCTCTCTGCCGTGATCTCCATAGCCAGGAGGCTTCCTTTAATATCTGCTCACTCAGCAGACTTTGTGGCCCAAAGCAGCAGCCTTGAATGGACAGGAGGAGCTGTGCGATGCTGGGTGGCAGGCTGTGCCCCCGTGCTCCTGGGAGCCCTGGGAGGAGAGGGGAGTGTCCCGTGCCGCCTGAGTCTGAGTGAGGATGGGCAGTACCAGAGCTGAGTCTCAGGAGCGTGAGGTGGGGGAGCAGGGGTATTTGGGGTGGGGGAAAGGGCATACCCAGTCACCTTCAAGAACTACCAGGAGTTTTGCAGACGTGAAGTGGCAGCGCTGTGAGCAAGGTGCTGGAGAACTAAGCAAAAGCTGTCGGGAAGAGACTGGAGGTTTCGGCTGAGGGCTTGGAACCATAGCCTGAAAACCACTGGGAGTCGTTGAAATGTTGCGACTGAAGATCGGTATTTTCACAAAAGACACCTCTGGCAGCAGTTGGGAGAATGGATTAGAAGGAGCTGGACCTGAGTTGGGGAGTCCAGGTAGAATTCTTGTTTAGAAACCCAGGGGAGGGGTCCATCAGGTGACCCTCAGGCGTATCCCATAGCAACTTTCTTTCCTCATTTGTGCCTCCACAGCCATAGGCTTATCTGGCTTTTCACTCTACAGAGGTTGTCCTTAAGGGCAAGGACAATGTCTTATATTTCTGTGTCCTCAGTGTCACAGTGTTGATCCGTGGTAGACATGTCACAGGTATGTACTAGACGGATGTGTAGTTGTAGGTACGGGAGCTTTTGGGTTGGTATCAGAACTTTGTTCTTTTTTTGTTGCAACTTTTGCATCTCTTCTAAAGGTGCTGACAGCTTTTTCTGATATTATCAGAATGATTGCCGACCAGGGCTAAGGTGCCGGCTGGGGTTGGAGACCAAGAATTTGTCATCCCAGTCTGCACAGTCTGGCGTTAGAGGATTGAATTGTTCTAGCATGTTGTCAGAAGAGTTGAGAGGTAGAAGAAAAGAAAGAAATGAGGACACAAACATCCTAATTTTACAAAGAGAGTAGTTAAGAGGTACTATATATATTGGAATATTTAAGAATGAAATGATAGGAGACCTGGGATTTGCTTCAAAATAATACAATTTTGGAGAAAGTGGGTAGTGTATGCCTGAAACTAGACTGGCCTTGAGCTGGTAATTACTACACGTGGGTGATGAGCACACGGGGTTCATAATACTGTTCTCTCTACTTTTTAAGAAGTTTTAAATTCTGTAATAAAAAATTGAAAACAATTACAGGTGATAGAAAAAAGATAATAAAGGCCCACCTTATTATTTAAACTTCTGAAAGTAGCCTCAGCTGGGCCTGCAGCCTAGGCTAGCTGGGATCTTAGCACATCTAAGCCAGCTGGGTTGTATCTTGGAACTGACCTTCTCTTTTTACTTTGCAGGAAGTGCACAGCGTTTTACTAGGGTTTTACCAGTTATTGACTACTATTGGGCAGTCTCTAGAACAGTCAGGAGTCAGGGACAAAACCCTGTCTAACATGCCTCACCCTGGTGAAATGGCGAAGGGAGCTTCCCTGGGAGCCACTGACTTCCCTTCCAAGCAGGGGTGCATCAGAGGCCTGAGGGCTCCTCCCCGTGGGCCGTGAGGCCTGGGACGCTGCCTTGCAGCAGGCCACACTGTGTTGTTTCCTGCGCCTGCAGCTGCCTGTGAGTAACAGGCACATCCTTTCCCTGTATCCAAGGGTGTTCTGTCCATTCCCTGTCTCTGTTAGCATCCTTCCAGCACCATCACCCCTCAGAATAACGACACCGAAACCGACAGAGGCACTAAAAACAATGATGTAACTAGACTGGAAAGGGCAAGTGGGAATGGTGGTCTCAGTCACCTTCCATTATAGTAGGAAGTCAGTAAGTGATGCCTAAAATGGTTAAGTCAAGAAATAGCAAATTTTTAAAAAACTTATTAGTGATTAAAAGGTAACCCCCGAAGAACTGAAAAGAAACCTAAATAAAGGTGGGGGCCAAAGAGAGAAACCTTAAGGAGAGGACGTAGGGAGCAGGAACCCAATTGCATGATTAGCTCTTTGGCCCTTGTAGGTGTTTCAACCAAGTGTATGTAGTTCTTAATGATTTTTAAATTATTAATGATCATGATAAGATGGAATAGGAGTTCTAGAGAGTGGTGGAAGGAATGGCTGGAAGGATATGTAGGGAAGTGAGTACAGAGCAGTATTTAGAGCTGGGAGTTTAGGCGTGCACAGATGGTGAGTGTTAGCTTGCACGTCAGGAATGAGTGGCTCGGTGGAATTAACTAGCCTTGAGGCTCTGACCAGAGCCTGGGTATACAGTTTCTGTGCCAGCACAAACCAGCATCAGGTGGGTAGTGTGTGAAGCCAGGTGATGGGCACTGGGATCCAGTCCAGGGCCTGTGGTCTCAGCATAGTTCCCTATAGAACTTTGGTTTGTTTTTGTTTTGTTTTAAAGAAAATTATTTTGGTTTGTTTTTTGTTTGAGTGTTCCTTTATTCTTTATTCTTTTTTGAAAAATTCCAGTATAGTTAACATACAGCGTTAATATTAGTTTCAGGTGTACAATATTGTGATTCAGCAATTCCATACATCACCCTGTGCTCGTCACAACAAGTACACTCCCTAATCCCCGTCACCTCTTTCCTCCATCCCCCAACCCCCCTCCCCTCTGGTAACCATCAGTTCTCTATGTTAAGAATCTGTTTTTTGGTTTGTCTCTTTTTTTTATTTGTTTTGTTTCTTAAATTCCACAATAAGTCAGATCATATGGTATTTGCCTTTCTCTGACCGACTTATTTCACTTGGCATCATACCTTCTAGATCCATCCATGTGGTTGCAGATGGCAAGATTTCCTACAAGAAAGGTTTTTTGTGTCACAGCAAAACTCAAGGAGGCAGCAGCAAGTAGGCCCAGGTTAGGATGGTCACAGTCTTCTGTCTTTGACACAGCTGAGGCCTGAGTGGAAAGCTCTCTGTAGACAGGCCTGAGTTCTTATGGGAGGATCCGTTCTTCCCTGGCTTCCAGCCTTGCAGTTCCAGAACTATGTGGCAAGGTTGGCATGGTGAAGCCAGGAGCCCAGATGGCAGCCAAGGCCACTTTGGCCCTCTCAGGTCCTGAAGCGAGATCTTCAGTGTCTGCAGAGCCTCTTCTCTGGGAGAGTTGAAGAGCAGAGGGGCCCTGGTCTTGACTGGCTCCCAGACTGGGCAGAGTTGAGTCCTGGTGAAGCTGTTGGCCTCAGGAGCCGTGGGAGCCCCCCACAAGGATTCTGCCAGGTACACACAGACCTTGGGTTTTCTCAGAGCCTGACAGGTGCTGCCACGAGCTGACCATCTCTACTTCTCAGGGGGGCCAGCTGTCCTTTCCCATCCTCTGCCTGTCTTGTGTGTTCATAACAGTGAAGATCGTTCTTGGTGGAGAAGCTAAATGCAAACTAGAGGTCCCTCTCTTTCTTTTCAAACCTTCTGTATTAAACAGTGGTCGTTCCGTATCAGTTCAGTATCATTTCTCCATTCGTTCACCTGTTTCCGAATACCTATTTTGTGGATTACACAAATGTTAGAAATGTTAGAAATACAGATGTTAGAAAAAGAATTTGTTCTGTGGTAGTTGAATATAAGAAATGTATCACTTTTTTTGTTTGTTGTTTTAGAGCACCCTTCCTACCATAGTTGATAAGAAATTCATTCCCAGAGAGCCCCATCCCCTTCTCTCAGGAAGTATAGAAAACTCAGGGCTTACCCGAGCCCAGAGATCTAGGGAGGGCCTCTGATTTTCATTCACCAGTCAGTGCTGCTCCAGGTACCCTGACTTGCAGCCATCAGGTTTGTTTGAAGACAGCTGTCCTCATTCCCATGCGTGACAAGCTTGGCCATTTGGGCACAGAATAATCAATGAGGCCGGAGAGCCTCCCCAGGCCTACCATGCAGTCCTCCCATATTCCCTGGCACTTTCAAAACTCTAGAACATCTTCTCCATTCCCTCCATTTTCTGGTCTCAAGGTTTGGGCCACGCCTCTCTGTTTTTTTCAAAGCACTACCGTCTCTTCCTCTACCCTCATCCTTCCCAGTATACCATCCCCGTGACACCCCTGCCCCTGGGGAAGATCCAGGTTAATTTCTTTCGGAGCCAAACCTTCCAAGTAAAAATGACAACTTTTTTTCAGTGCAGTGCCTGAAACACTAAAGGAATTGTTCTGGGGAAGGAGCAGGGTAGATTTTGTCCTTAATTCCTTGTTTCACAGTTTCCTAAAGTACAGTCTTTGGACACTGGCATCAGAATCACCTGGGGAGTTTAAAGCTTCAGGAGTAGGAATAGAACCCAGGATTTGCACTTTGTTGCAAGCTCTCTAGAGTTTGAGAACCATGGCCTAGTTCTTGGAATAAGATGGTGTTATTTGCTCTCTGGAGGTAGGTGTATCTGCCTCTGTGGGGGGTAGGGAATTGCCTTTCCATTCTTTTTCCTACAACAATTAGAAAGTCAGAAATTGATACCTTTGTAGACAGAAGAGTACAGAAATCTTTTTTTTTCTAGGACGTCGCTGCATAGACAGCCACAGAATAAAGTGGAATATGACTGTCCCATGCCGTGAGAGGGAAGTGGGTCAGGCACTGAGAGTGTAGAGAAGAGAGAGCCAATTCCCAGCGACTGAATGAGGAAGGGAGTGTTTGGGCTGGGCAGTGAGGGGCAGGGGGGCCCACTGCAGATGGGTGGGCAGGGCGCTCTGGTGATGGAAGGACCAAGTGCAGTTAGAGCAACCTGAAAACACGTGTTTGGCTGAAGCACAGAATTAGTGCTTGGGAAATGCAGGTCCACCATATCCTACCCTAAGTCCTGGGGCTGGCTGGGCTTCTGAGTTTAGTTTGTCAGATGTATTTAGCACACCCAGAGGGTCTCTGGGCAAGCACACTTTCTTTCTTTCTTTCTTTTCTTTTCTTTTCTTCCTTCCTTCCTTTCTTTCTTTCTTTCTTTCTTTCTTTCTTTTTTTCTTTCTTTCTTTCTTTCTTTCTTTCTTTCTTTCTTTCTTTCTTTCTTTCTTTCTTTATGGCTCAAGATATGTTTAATGCAACAAAGATTTTAATAGAAGAAAACAAAGCCCAGAGTAAGTTAAATATTCAAAGTTAGATTGAGTTATTTGTGACATAGGTATGTCTTGATATAAAATTATATCTATGATTTTTTTCTGAATAAAAAATAGAAGATACAAATCTATACGATTACATTTTTGAAAAAATCTGAAAAGAATTTCAATGAAATATTAAAATATTAATAAGTATTTCTCAGAAGCTTCCTAAGGTTCATTTTTATTTTCCTTCCTCTTTTTCATCCCTGCTTTTAGATTATTCTATAATGATATGTGCATTGTACTCTTTTGTAATAGAAGTATTATTGATTTTTTCATTTTTTAAAAGTAGTTTTTATTGGGCGCCTGGGTGGCTCAGTTGGTTAAGCGACTGCCTTCGGCTCAGGTCATGATCCTGGAGTCCCGGGATCGAGTCCCACATCGGGCTTCCTGCTCAGCAGGGAGTCTGCTTCTCCCTCTGACCCTCTTCCCTCTCGTGCTTTCTATCTCTCATTCTCTCTCTCTCTCAAATAAATAAAATCCTTAAAAAAATTTTAAAAAAAGTAGTTTTTATTTATTTATTTTTAAGTGAACTCTACACCCAATGTGGGGCTAAAATTCATGACCTCAGAGCCAAGAGTTCCATGCTCTTCCGGCTGCGCCAGCCAGGTGCCCTGCACCTTAAGTGGTTTTAGAATTGCTAACCCATAATCTTCTGAGGAACAAATTTACTAACTAAAATATGGGTGCATATTCATTTTTTATCTTCATTCTTACTATGTCATCGAAATCATGCTTTCCAAAGTTACTTAGACCAGGTTTTTTCTTCCCCACTCCTCTGGTGTGGCTGGCTTTGTTATTTATTACTAAAAGAGTTAAAGTCATTTCTTGTTATTTTTATACCATTTTGGACTCCCCCACATCCTCGTTGATTTGATTATTATTACTGTTATTTTTTGGTATGTGAAGTATTAGCATTGGGTTTTTTTCTCTTTTTTTGCCATTTTATTGATGTATAGTGAATATACAAACACTTCACATATTTTCTTTATTTTCAGTTAGCCAGCAGATAGTGCATCATTAGTTTTTAATGTAGTATAAAAATAAAAATAAAATATAATGGACCTGGTGGGCTTAATACTGTAAATGAGGCATGGATCATGGCCACTTTTGTTCTACAGAGTCTGTTTTTCAGTGCAGTGAAATTTTGCACATACTTTGTAGGAGTAAGTATAGGACACTGTAAAAAAAACAAAACAAAACGGGGAATAGTAAGTTAAATACAAGATCAACTGAATTCAACCCATATCTTTTTAAATTTAGCTTTTTTAAAATCGAAATTATTCAATGACATAAAGTCAAGTAGCCTGTCAAAGCCTTGCTAGAACAAAAGCAGTATATTGTGCCCCACCCTTTCCCTATTTCTGGGCAAACACACTTTAATCAAACTTATTACTGAAAGTAAGGCAGAAGCAGGTTATGTAAGGGGACATAAATTCTAGGTTTGCTGGAGTGTGGGGAGTGATACCTATTGTCTGTAATGACATTTTCTTCTTTGCAATAAGTATATCTTACTATAGGAAATCCCCATTATCTTCAGTGTCAGAAAAGCCAAAAACAATTCAATGTCTGTTTCAATGTTTATTTTATAATAAATCATGAAAGAAAGGGCTGATCAAAATATTGTCTTGAAAAATGAAATTCAGGGGCGCTTGGGTGGCTCAGTCGATTAAGCATCTGCCTTCGGCTCAGGTCATGATCCCAGGGTCCTGGGATCGAGCCCCACGTCGCTTCTCTTCTGTCTGCCGTTCTCCCTGCTTGTGCTTGCTCTCTCTCTCTGTGTCAAATAAATAAATAAAATCTTTTAAAAAAGCATTAAAAAAATGAAATTGAAAAGCATGAAAAATGTTTATTTTAATTTTACAGTTAACAAAATTTAAGTTACGGTTCCACCCAGGAGCTGATTCTTAGAAGAAAGAAAACTCAATCTGGTCTTACTCAGTTTTGGGGGAAGCTGGAGAGAGGGTCCTTATTTTTCCAATTACACTATTCCTTTATTCAGCATGTGTTTAATAAATGCCTCTTCCATGCCAGTCACTGCTTTAGGCCCTGGAGACACAGTAGTCAGCAGCAAGGTTCCTGTCCTCACAGATCTTATTTTCTAATGAAAGAGAAAGATGATAAATAAATGGGCATAAAAGGGCTATGAAGAAAAATTGAGCAAGATAAGTAGAGGTGTGGCTTCAGTTGTGCAGATGGTGCTCAAAGCCTGGACAGCACGAATGGAGTCCTTCACTTCAGATTTGATCGCACAGCGTGGTTTGGTAGTCAAGGGCCTCATCAGCTTTTCCAGGGTCCTCCCTTAATCCTCTTTGGAGTATCTTGTTTATGATGAAGTTTAACCTTCATCCCTCTTCAGGTGATAATCCTGCCAGGTCTCCATTTGCCAGTGGTTTTGTGGGATCAGTTCTCCAACAGCACTTTCAGTAAAATCTCATCACTCGCAAGATTGCTTTTGCAGTTGTTTTGCATATGTGACGGGCTGAGTAAGGACAGCCCAATTCATGCTTGTTGTCCCAGCGTTCATTTTTAATAGCACACCCCTTTTCTCTTGGAAGTTCTGTTTGGGGGCGCCTGGGTGGCTCAGTCAGTTAAATGTCTGCCTTCGGCTCAGGTCATGATTGCAGGGTCCTGGGATCGAGTCCCACATCTCACATCAGGCTGCCTGCCGGGGGGCCAGGGGGCCAGGGGGAAGCCTGCTTCTCCCTCTCCCTCTGCCTGCCACTCCCCTTGCTTGTGCTCTCTCTCTCTCTCTCTGTCAAATGAATAAATAAAATATTTAAAAAAAAAGAAAAAAGTTCACAGTTTGGACAATAAGCTCATCAGCCTGTCAATCAAAGATTAATCAACTGACATGGTGGGTGAGGTGTTGAACAAGACTAGATGTTTCTAAGTGGTCAGTCTATTCATAAACATTTTTCTGTTAGGACTTTTGCTTCCCTACAAAACCTCGTAACCGTGGAGACTTGGATGAATAACATTGAACAAAAGAGATCCCCTTTTAGAGTAATGTGAGTCTTGGGTAGCAGCCACCCTGGCAGCCAGTTTCTATTGGTTCGTTGTGGTTTTGAATTAGACATGAACGTGGTGTGGCCCTGCGTCAGCAAGAAGTCAGGCTAATGGTTGTGATCCCAGCGCTGCGGGAGTGTAACATGGCACAGGGCACACAGACCCCTGGTAGTCCTCAGAGGGTACTATTAACATCCATACTTTCTGGCACCTGACAGTGAGTAAAAGCATCTCAGGATCTGTTTAAGTCTAAACACTGAGGACATACTAATGCTTTAAAAGATTAAAATCTACGAACAGAATTGGATGGACTAGAATCTGTTTCCTTCTCCTTCTTTATGTGTTGTAACCTGGAATCGTCATTCCGCAAGATCGAATAACCTTTAAATAATCGTCCTTCTCCAGTCTTATTAAAAAGCTTTACGCAAGGACGGTAGCCGTAGTATTCTCAAGGAGGCTTCTTATTTGTGACTAGTTACTATAAAAAATTAAGGAAAAGCAAAGAATGTGGGTTTCTCCCTACCCATGGCATAAAGTCTATGTATCTTTGTATTTCTGATTATAAATGGGCACTGGAGAGACACAAGAATGGCAAATTCTATGCCCCATAATGTCCTATGGCCTGAATAGGTAGTATTGGGACTTTATTTATGGAACATCAGAAAGAAAATAAGACCATCAAAAAAGGCAAACACTGGAAACGTCTTCTGCCTTTTTGAGTCTGGCCATAAAAAGAACACAGAGCATTGAATTGTCCCAGTGCTCGGGCCTGGGTCTAGCACTTCTCTTGCATTACCGTAGGATGGGAGCTGCTGCCTGACAAAGATAGGGAGTTGGGTGAGATTAGAAAAAGAAGTGGCTAATCATTTACTTCTCTGATTTTTGTCATACTTATTGTATGAAGCAATCATCAGCTTATTCAATAATTGTTTTACTTAACGGTACCATTGTCTCCCCAAGGAGAGCTATGTTCCCTTTAAAAAAGCAGGGAATATGCCATAACATCTGGCTAATACTATGAGTATTATAGATAATAATAACAACACAGTTATCACACTTAATAATAAATCCTGCCATGCTCATTTTTTTCATGTTCTGATATCTCTGAAATCACGATGCATCTTACAATGATTTTTAATGTATTTTGTCATAGTATAATTGGCAGTGTTTTTTCTTGATAGTATACAAAATAATGCCTGTTTCAGTCAGTGGTGTCTTAGATGAACTACATAAGGGATTTTTTATATTCTTGGCATAAAAACTATTAACTGTATGATAAAATTATTTAGATTCCAACTGGTGTCATATTGACTCTCAGATGATACTCAATGTAGTATAATTTGAGATATGGTTTAAAAAAAAAAAAGATACTATCCTGAAGTGAGTATTCACTGAGCACGTAAGTATCAAAGGGATGAAGGGCACAGATGAGGCTCCCTGCCTCAAGGCAGATCCAGGAACTCCAACTTGAAGCAAACAGGGAGAGCATTTTGTCCAGAGGAAGGCCCAAGGAGGTAGCGAGTGAACTGGCTTGCCTGGCATTGGGGTTTTCACATTGGGAATCTGGGAAGTCTTCAAGGTCACACCAAAAGAACTTAGATCTGATGTCAAGAGCAGAGGGGTGGGTGCTCTAGGAGTTTGTGTTGAAGCCTCAGGATATCACTTTTGGGTTGGTGGTTAAGCCAGAAAAGAAACTAAAGGGATGAGCCACTTTCCCTCAAGAAAAACAATTTCATTAATCTCTCCTGGAACATTTCAGGTGTGTCTCTTGAACTGAGAAGGCCGAGTTTGCCGGTGCTCCTGTGTAGCCTCCCTCCTCACACTCCCTGTTTCTCCCTCACAGATCGCCTTCTCCCAGCACAGCAATTTTATGGACCTGGTACAGTTCTTCGTGACTTTCTTCAGGTAATTTCACTTCTACAAACCATACCTTCCCTTTTGATTCGGGTACTTAATCCCATTAATTATCAACTCATAGAAGATAATTGAGTAATCCTGTGTTGGCACAAGAGCTCAAACTAACTTTATAGACCTTTCTGAAAAGTTACACGTCAGTTGCAATAATGTAAATTCAGCCTAACCTGATAAATGAAAACATTTGCTTTGTACGTTCCAGCTTTTCATGTACTTTGTACTAAAATGTAGATAATTCGGCTCTTCATATGGGGAGAATTCGAGGTTGAAATAGTACTTAATAATGATTACTGATCTGTGCTACAGATATGCTTCCTCTTGTCCGGGATGATTCCGGTGATTATCCAGAGTTTTAAAGCTAAAAGTGACGTGGTAGGCTCTTGGGATTCTTTTCTTTTTATACCTTTTTTAAGTTTAATTTTATTTTTATGAAAATATTGTAGACACATAATTGAAAAAGACACATGCTCCAAGGCTCATAAGAGAAAGTAGCAGCATCCTGCCCCACACCTTCCCATCCTTCACTTCTCCTTTTTTTTTTTCAAAGATTTTTAATTTATTTATTCATGAGAGACAGAGAGAGAGAGAGGCAGAGGGAGAAGCAGGCTCCCAAGGAGCAAGGAGCCTGATGCGGGACTCGATCCCAGGACTCTGGGATCATGACCTGAGCCGAAGGCAGACGCTCAACCATCTGAGCCACCCAGGCGCCCCCTTCACTTCTCCTGAGTTTAAATTGTTTTAGCTTTTTTTCACTTCTCTGTGCTTACACTATTTCTTGATTTTTCAGTTCAGTTTCTCTTTGGATGTCCCACTGTAGATGAGGATTTATTATTTCATGTAACCTCATCCATAGCTCCCCACACACCAGAGTACAGACAAAATCCCCTTCCTTCCCCCTCGTGTCATAGAGTTACATCACAGTGCTTGCCTAAATCAGTGCTCCCTGTTTATGTTGTTCTAACTGTAAAACCCCCATTCACAGCTGAGTTGAACTATGATTGTACTTCCCCATTTTTTGGATGGAGTAATTACTCCTTTCGTACCCTAATTCTGGTTTTCTAATTGTTTGGTTTTCTAAGAGGCTACCCGATTTTCCCTGTACTCTGACAGAACTGAAAAATCTGTCTGTGGTCAAATATAAGCAGGCACTCTCCTGGTTTGTTTCCCTTGGAGATGTCTGCATCTAGAACCCTTCAGCCTGCTGCTCCCAGGTGCACTAATTTTGAGGCCGGCTGCATGACTGTCATCTTGGGAATTTCTCTTGCCTTCCTCTTATATTGAAATATAAGATATTAAATATAAGATCTTGTGTCTTCATCTCCCTGTTTATTTCCTCTTTTTAAGTGGGCACATTCTCCAGGAGGTTTTTGAGAAAACAGGCAGGGGAGGTAACTTTTATGTAACCTTCTCTGTCTGAAAATGTTTTAATTTTTACCCTCCCATTTGATCAAAAGGTTGCATACAGAATTCTAGTTTGGAAATCATTTTCCATTAGAATTGAGAAGGCATTATGCTATTTCTTCTAGCTTCTAGTATTAATATTGAGAAGGCTGTTGCTGTTATAATTCCCATTCCGTGTATGAAATCTATTTCTCTCTTTAAAAAATTATATTAAAGTTTTCTATAAAATTACAGAAACACTTATAAAGTAAGTGTCTAGCTCGATGAGTTATCACAAATTGAACACGCACTTTAGAAGCTCCCATGTGTTTCATCAATCACAACCCTCTTCTTCCCCAAAGTAACTATTTACTTGACCTCTAAAACCATATATTGGATTAGCCCACTTAAAAAATTTACATACAATCACTGCAGAAATTTTTTTTTTAAGATTTTATTTATTTATTCATTTGACAGAGAGAGAGACACAGCAAGAGAGGGAACACAAGCAGGGGGAGTGGGAGAGGGAGAAGCATGCTTCTCGCAGAGCAAGGAGCCCGATGTGGGCCTCGATCTGGGATCATGACCTGAGTCGAAGGCAGACGCTTAACAACTGAGCCACCCAGGCGCCCCCACTGCAGAAATTTTAAAACAGTTTGAATGATCGAGAAAAATTAAAAACTTATGGGATACAATTGAAGTTGTACTTAGAGGGTGTGGCTTTAAATCTGTGGTTCTCAACTGTAGCTGCACAGTAGAATCACTTGGAAAGCTTTTGATGCCCATGCCACATCCCAGAAGAGTCACATCAGAATCTCTGGGGATGGGACTCAAGCATTTGAAAGCTCCCCAGGTGATTGTGACATGCAGCTAAGGTTGAGGATCACTGCTTTATACAAGCAAAATTGGAAAAGGAAAAAAAAAAATAACACCTTTCTCAGTAAGTCAGAAAAAAGAACTATCAATTAAAGCTAAAGAAAGTAGAAGGAAGCAATATAAATAGAGTAAAATTAATCATATAGGGGAGGAAGTACAGTAGAGAGGATTAAAAGAACCACAAAGTTGGATCTTCCAAAAGAATAAGAATAATATTGATAAACCCTGGCAAGATTGACCAAGGAAAAAAGAGAGAAGGTATAAATAATATCAGAAATGTAAAAGGAGGCATTACTCCAAATCCTGTAGACAATTTTTTCCTCCATAAGAATATTTTATGAGCAACTTTCTGCAAATAAATTTAAAAGTGGAACAGATGGAATGGACAATTAGAAAAACAAAGAATATATCCTGCTTACGGAAACTGATAAAGAATAGGAATGTGAATATTGAATAGCCCTGTATCTGTTTAAAAACAATACATAACTTAAAATTTTCCCACAAAGATAACTCTAGGCCCAGGCGGCTTCATTGGTAACTTATAACCTTTAAGAAAGATAATATCATTAGTAACCAAATCTTCTAGAGAACAAAAAACAAAGAAATACACCCAAGTTCATTTTATGAACTTAGCACAACCTGACAAGAATATTATGAGAATGGAATTTACAAGCCAGTCTCACTCATGAATGGAGAAGCAAAAATCCACCAGTAATGTAAAAAGGCAACTAGATCATGACCCAGTTGGGTTCATTCCAGGAATTGCAAAGTTGATTTATCATCAGAAAATCAATCTGTGTAATTAACATTAATTGCATAATAAGAGAATTATGTGATCATTTAATCAGTGAGGAAAAGCCTTTGATGAAATTTGATATCATTCATTAAAAAGCTCCTAGGAAACTCGGAATAGAAAGAAACTTCTTTAAATCTGATAAAGGACCAATATATAAAGCCAACAGCAAACCACATTCTTAATGGTAAAATGTTACAAACTTTCCCTTTGAGTTTGGGAACAAGACAAAGATTCTGTCAGGGGCACCTGGCTGGCTCCGTCAGTGGAGCGTGCGACTCTTGATCTCAAGGTGGTGAGTTGAAGCCCCACATGGGGCATGGAGCCTACTTAAAAAGAAAAAAAAAAAAAAAGATTCTATCAGTCACTTCATTCAACATTGTGACAAAGGTTCTAGCCAATACAGTTAAGACAAGAAAAATAAAATACATAAGAATTGGAAAAGAAGAAAATCATCATACAATATGATTGTATTTCTAGGAATTCAAAAGAATCTGCAGGAAAAATATTAGAATTGACAGGTGAATTCAGCAAAGTTGCTAGACACAAGGGCAATATTAAAAACTTCTTTGTCGGGCGCCTGGGTGGCTCAGTCGGTTAAGCGACTGCCTTCGGCTCAGGTCATGATCCTGGAGTCCCAGGATCGAGTCCCGTATCGGGCTCCCTGCTCGGCAGGGAGTCTGCTTCTCCCTCTGACCCTACCCCCTCTCATGAGCTCTCTCTCTCATTCTTTCTCTCAAATAAATAAATAAAATCTTTAAAAAAAAAATTCTTTGTCATTCGGAGGCATATATCTTTTGCAGCTCTTACTGGTAAAGGCAGATAGTGGCATGAAAACCACATTAATTAATTGTATTTCCCATAGTGAGCCATTAGGTGCCCTCCCCTTTCAACCATGAAAGAAATCCCTTCCTGAGTGATGCCGGGGAGCAGATGGCCTCGTGTCAAGATTCAGCCACATCCTGATGGGCCCATTTCTGCCTGCTGTAAACTGTAGCCTTTAGTTTCTGGATGATGATGACATCTCCACCAAGAAGTAACTGTTGCATCCCTCCAGTCTTGAAGGGAGAGAAAATCTGATAAAAGCATTCAGTGTTTCTAGGGAAAAAAATCAATTGCATTTCTAGATTTCACTAACAAAAATGAAATTTACATGTTTGTGTTACTTCAGTAATAAGATTGTTCAAAATTACAGGATAACAAGATCAAGAAAGAATTACCAAGAAAAAATGGAGAGGGTGGGGAGATCGTCGGCTGGCCCTCACAGACAGTAAACACTTTGTCAAGCTACAGTGATCAGTGTGGCACTGGCACAAAATCAGATTAACCAGTGGAATATGTACATAACCAAGGAAACAGATAAAAGTTTAAAAGTCTCAGATTTGTTTGAAGTGATGAAATACTAAATAGAAATAAAAAGTAGACAGTTATAAACAAGAAGCTAAAAGATCAGTATAGACTTAATAGCCACTAGTCACATGTAGCTCGTGAGCACTTGAAATGTAGCTAGTATGACCAAGAAACTGAATTTTTCACTTTATCTAATTTAACTAATTTAAATATAATTTAAAACTAATTTAAATATAAATTTTAAAACTACTTGATTCAGTTACCAGAGAACTTGTGTGTTTAGAACAACCTGGATATGTGAATCTGCTTTTTCAAATGTGAACTTTATGAAATTTAAATACAGATCAAATAGTTTCTGATAAAAATTGTGTTCACATTGAGATGTATGTATAAAATATACACTGGATTTTGAAGACTTACTAGAATATTAGAACGTAAGATCGTTTTTATATGGGTCACATGTTCAAACAATTTGGCAATCTTGGGTTAAATAAAACTTATTAAATTTAATTTCACCTGTTTCTTTTTTTAATGTGGCTACTAGAACTTTTAAAATTACATATATGGCTCACATTAAATTTCTGTTGAACAACAATGCTTAGATAAAGTAAAGGGAAAATTTTGTACGGACAACATAAAAAGATATAAAATAATGCTAGGGGTGCCTGGGTGGCTCAGTCTTTGGGCGTCTGCCTTCGGCTCAGGTCATGATCCCAGGGTCCTGGGATTGAGCCCCACATCAGGCCCTCTGCTCAGTGGGAAGCCTGCTTCTCCCTCTCCCTCTGCCTGCCGCTCTGCCTACTTGTGCTCTCTCTCTGTCAAATAAATAAATAAAATTTAGGAAAAAAAATGCTAAATTAGTCCCGTGTATTTGAAAACAAAATAGTAAGTCCTCATTCAGACTTTTTAAAGTAGAAAATCAGCATAAAGATAATTCTCTTGGGGCGCCTGAGTGGCTCAGTTGGTTAAGTGTCTGCCTTTGGCTCAGGTCGTGGTCCCAGGGTCCTGGGATCGAGCCCCACATCGGGCTCCCTGCTCAGCGGGAAGCCTGCTTCTCCCTCTCCCACTCCCCCTGCTTGTGTTCCCTCTCTCGCTGTCTCTCTCTGTCAAATAAATAAATAAAATCTTAAAAAAAAAAGATAATTCTCTTATTATAAAGTACCAGAAGTAGTTTATGTTCATAGTAAAACTTCAATATAAAAACTAAAACTCAAACTTCCCCTAATCCTACTATTTAGAAATTACCAGTGTTAATATTTTGGTATTTGTGTTTCCACAGTTTTTTCTCTGTGTATATACACTGCACGCAAGTTATGGTTTTTCTGATTCTTTGGTTTATAAAATGGGTTCCCTCCTCACATGTTGTCCTAGAACTTGTTTTTTCAGTAAGTGTTCTGTGGTTAACTTTTCCCATGTGGAGATTCACTTCATTTTTAAACAGCTTTTTTTCATAGTATGAGTACCATATTTTATTTAACCATTCCTCTTTTGACTGACTCTTAGATTGTCCTCAATTTTTGTTATATATGCCTTAACATTTTTCTATGATGATCTCTCTGGGATAGTTTTTTTTTGTCCTATAATTGCTATATCAAAATGCAAAACACTGCCATGGCCTCTCAGAACAGTTGCATGAATTTATACTCCTACAGCAGGAATAAATATAATTTCTCTTATTATTTCTGCCTGTTTCTCTTATTAGTTCTCAGTAATCTGAGAAATTGTCATTATTTTTCATTTTGTCAGTCTGGGAGGTATCACTGGTATCCTAAATTTGGATTTCTTTAATTATGATTACTGATCTCTTACAGTTCTTGTTTTGAATTACCGGTCGCTATCCTTTTGTTCATATTTCTTTTGGGATATTTGCCTTTTTCTTGCTGAAATTTAGGACTTTGTTTTGTTTTGCAACTATTAACAGGTGTGTGTGTTCACTTGTTTGTCTTCGACCCCCATTTATGGTATTTTCCACCAAGCAGGTCTCTCAGTCCCTCCCTGTTTTCTTCATGGGTATTTTCCCTGTTGTCTTTTCATGTTTAGGTGTTCCTGTGTCTATCTGGAATCTCTTTGGGTATAGCTTTACTATATCCTTCAGAAACTTGTCAGTGAATTAGGTCAAGATATTAATTACTTCAACTCCAAGGCCACACCATCCACTAGGGCAGGAACTCACTTTGTCTTTCCTTTCTTCATAGAATGCTCAGCGTAGCTCATTGGAGCTGAGTGGGCATCACAGAACCTCTGTCCCAAATGAGGCAATGCCAGCAACATGGAGTGCTGGCACTTTCACGAAATGACTTCCCATTCCCAAGAAAAATCTCTTCATTCCACAAAAGTCTAGATTCCAAAAGGAAACTGCCCTCTCTCATGTTACCACAGAAAAAAAATTAAAATCCCAAGATCTCTTCCCACCCCTCCAGCAGTTTTTTATTCTGCTTAGTGCTGGGCAGCCAGGAGTCATTGACATGAACCGCCTTCCATGGTTCTCCCAGAGTGGGGCCAAAGCATCATATTGCAATCTGCATGTATTCTTGCAGATTCAGTATTTCATGAATCTTTGCCCTGTGACTCCCACCAGATTATGAGACCCCCCCCCCCAAGATAGCCGTCATGTCCTTCCTTGTTGCCCACGTGAGCTGCAGGGCCTGGAGGGGTGGTGGACTAACCTGGTTCTCCTCTGCGTTTGCCCCAAAGATACTGACCCAATCCCACTGACCTGTCAGAGTCGTACCCCTTCACAACCCAACCCAATTGCCTACTCCATGAAGTCTTCCTCTGACATATTCACTCCAAAGTCCATCCCTTTTGGAACTCTGCCCTACGCATGTTCTTATTATAGCACTTAATCCTTTAATGCAGTTATTCAGCAGTCAGCTCAGACATAGATGAACCTACAGTTTGACATGCAAAGATGAACAGGCCCCATTATAAGCCTCTCCTACAAGTTTTAAATTGGGTTTGAGAGCCTGAAACGGTTACCTCATGTCCCGCAGCCCTGGCTGTTCCATCGAACTTCCTGGGAAGCTTAAAAAGAAGCAAGAGCAGCCCAGGCCCCAGGCCCCGGAGATGCCCATTTCATTGGTCTCCTAGGGGACCTGATCCTTGTGATATTTTAAAGGCTCTCTAATGATTCTTTTTTTTTTTTAAAGATTTATTTATTTATTTGAGAGAGAGCACAGAGGCAGGAGAGGGAGAAGCAGACTCCCCACTGAGCAGAGAGCCTGACAAGGCGCTTGATCCCAGGACCCTGAGATCGTGATCTGAGCCAAAGGCAGACACTCAACTGACTGAGCCACTCAGGCGCCCCCTCTAGTGATTCTTATGTTCATTTGGCATTGAGAAACCCGGCGTTAGCCGAAAGTTGTGTGAATTCAGGGCCTGGGGCCGTGTTACATCCATCCACATGCAAGCTAAAGCATAGGAGGTCAGATGGGAAAGATCATGTAACCGCCTAGGGGATGGGACCGTGGCCTCAGCTCCTGGCAGCTTCATGACTCCACTTCCTACAAGAGCTGGCTGCTTTAAGGCTCTAAGTCATTCCCCCACAGCTGTCCAGTGGCCTCCAACGTAGCGGTTATCTGGGATTTAAATTCTAGATTGTGATTCCTTTACATTATATAGGAACAATTTTTATAAATTTTATCTTTTTTTTTCTTGCACCATCTTCTTTGTCTTCCCCTTTGTTGGATGTTGTTGTTGTGCAGGACTGTAGGAGTAATTCAAAAAGGACCTGAGAAAGAAATTGATCCTGGGGGGTGAGGGGAGGGGTTCAGTCTGAAGACTGGAGTCTTGAGCTTTGCAACATTGTCTTCTGTCTCTTTGCTTGTTTCCTCTCCTTCTATTCTTTTGCTTGAATTCTGGAATTCTCTGTTCGATTAGTGAAGGAGATTCTGGATCTGACCTTTATATTTCTTAATTGAACCCACCTATTCTTTCATTTTCCTTTTGTTCTGTGTTGTAGATGAGCTCCGCAGCAGTATTTTCCAGCTCATTAATTTAATCCAAAGTTGGGCCTGTTTCCTTTGTTGAGCCCATCTGATAAGATTTTTTTTTTTATTTTAATGTTTGCATTTTACTTCTAGTATGTTTTTCCTTATAACCTGTGTCCATTTTATGAATGCAGTTTCCTCTCCTATTCCTTTGTGAGATTAATTAATATTTCAGTTTATTTTATTTTGAAGTCTTACTTTGTGCTCTTATTACTAACTCGCCTCGGATGTTTGGGTCTTGTTGTTGTTTGATTCCAGTCTTTCACAGTGTTGGTTTGAAGGTTGCCGCTTGCCTGTGTGTGGACGCTGTTTCTGTGTGTCACAGCCTCCAGTGAGTGTCGGGTAGGGGCAGAGGGAGCTACTGGGCGGGCTGTACTGTTTGTCTTCTGAATGAGAGAGCCGCCATCCTGTCTGGCCTCCCTGGCCCCTGGCCCAAGGCTCACTGCCTTAGCTGCTGTCTGCCATTGCTCAGCACGGACCGAGAAGCGGGACAAAGCTGTCCGGTGTGACCACTTTGGCTCCCCTTAATCACTCTGGCAGTTCCCTTCCCTCCTTGTGTCCATTGACTGTGGGCTTGGAGCACATTTGGTTTTATTTTGTTTCATTTTGTTTGTTTAAATTTTTAGAAAGCTTTGTTTAAAGCAGTTTTAGGTTTGCAACAAAATTGAGAGGAAGGTACAGAGATTTCCCATACAGCCCCTGCCCTCACACATGCACAGCCTCCCGTTATCAACATCACTCCCCAGAATTGTACGTTTTCTACAAAGGATGAGCCTGCATTCAACGTCGTAATCATCCGAAGTCCAGAGTTGACCTGAGGGAGGGTTCACTCTTGGTGGTGTATATTCTGTGGTTTGGACAAATATATGATGACATGAATCCAGCATCGTAATATCATACCGAGTATTTTCACTACCCTAAATATCCTTGTGTTGGAGACCTTTTTGCCTTTCAGCCCTCTCAAATCTGACTTCCATCCCCCACACCCCACCTGAATTGTTTTGTGTGTGGCGGGCAGCAAGAACATCTCTATTGCCAAATCCAACAGATACTTTTTCAGTTCTCATTTTTTGGATTCTCAGCAGTATCAAGCAACTGACCACCCATCACTGACCCTCTTCTGGCCTTCTCTGACTCCAGACTGCCCTGAGGCCACTCTTCTGTTGAACTTTTCTGGTCAGTCTCTCGCTGTTGATCTTCTTCCAGAGCTCGACCCTGGTCATCTTCTCATTCTGTATTCCTGGTTGAACTCTGCCATCACATTTGCAGCACAATACGCGCAGAAGCGAACTCTTCTTCAGTCCTTCCTCACCAGGTTTCCCCACATCACTGACTGCAGCGTCACCCTGCCACTTCTCTCCCACACAGCAGGCACCCCCCCACCTCACCCCAGCAGTCAGAGCCCCTCTATGATTCACATAAAGTCCAGAAGAGACCTTGAAAATGAATTCATCTGCATCTGTTCCCTTATCTCATACTCAGTGGCTTTTCATTGTCTCTAAAATGAAAACCAAGGTGAACTGACCTTTGCTCACTCCTCCATATTCATCTTATGCTACTCCTCTGCATTTCCACCGCATGACCTATCTTCTCAAAAGCACCAGGCTCTTTCCCATTTACACACGCTTATCGGTTTTTCTGGAAAATGCTTTCCTTCTTTCTTTTCCTTACCCTTCATCTGTATACTTCTACTCATTGATTGTTTTTTCCAAACAACATCCAATTCTCTGACACCAACTGGTTGTCTTCCAGTTCAGTTTAGTTCTGATGCTACCTGGAGTTGGCACAGACCCCACAGGTTAAGGGCTCCGCCTGATGTGGCTGCCCCCACTTCAGATGTCAACCACGAGCAGGTCCCCAGGCTACCCACACTTCCGCCTGGCCAGCTACAAATTAGAGGGTTCCCGTGACCCTCCTCAGCTTTGAGAGTTTGCCAGAATGACTCACAGAACTCAGAAAAGCACAATACTTAAAATTACAGTTTTATTATAAAGACTATAACTCAGGGGCGCCTGGGTAGCTCAGTCGTTAAGTGGCTGCCTTCGGCTCAGGTCATGATCCCAGGGTCCTGGGATTGAGCCCCGCATCGGGCTCCCTGCTTGGGAGGAAGCCTGCTTCTCCCTCTCCCCCTGCTTGTGTTCCCTCTCTTGCTGTGTCTCTCTCTGTCAAATAAATAAATAAAATCTTCAATTAAAAAAAATATATATATATAACTCAGGAACAGCCAAATGGAACAGGTGCATAAGGCAGGGTGTGGGTGTAGGTAGAGAGCACAGAGCTTCGACACTCTCCAGGTGTACCACCCTCCCAGCACATGGATGTGTTCAACCCAGATGCTCCCTCAAACCTCTCGGTTCCTTGTTTCTTTCAAGGTTTCATTACATAGGCGTGACTAATGTACTCAATCTCCAGCCCTCTCCCCTCCCCTCAGGTTGGGGGATGGGGCAGGGTTCTGAACATTCTAACTCTCTAATCATGTGATTGGTTTTTCTGGTGACCAGCCTCCTTCCTGAAGCTATTTAGGTCCCTCCCTCCCATGAGTCATCCATTAGCACACAAAGGACACTCCTGAATTGCATCTCAATAAATCTGTTATTAAAAAAAAAAAGGCTCATTCAGACTCAGAGACCCTGTCATTTTTTAAATTATATAAATTTTAATATAAATTTTATATAAAATTACTTTGTACAAAAAACTATTAAAGATATAAATTTTTTAATCACTCATTCCTTTTTAATACTGAGTGATATTCTATGTAAAGATCAACCACAATTTATTTCTTCACTTCTTGATGGAGATGGACATTTGGGCTGTTTCCAGTTTTGGCTATTATAAATAAAGCTGTTGTGAACATTTGTGTAAAAAAGTGGGGAGGGGGACTCTCCTATCACTCATGAAATTTTAAGAATTTTAGGAGCTCTGTACCAGGAACTCGGGACAAAGACCAAACTTTTTTTTTTTTAATTATACCACACTCATCCTTCATCCTTGGCCCAGTGTCACTTCCTCCAAGATTTCATCCCAGAACCCCCAAACTAACTGGTTTTCCCTTGTTCTCTCCCAGAGAACCATATTAGTTTTCATCATGGTGCTTCTCACAGTTTTTTCCTTGGTTCCTATCTGTGCCCGCAGTTAGACTCTAAGCTTCAAGAGAGCAGGCTCTCTTGAAGCTTAGAGTACAGAACTTTCAGTACAGTCCCTTTGGGGCATCCCTATAGACACACACACAGACCTACAGCACCTAGCACACAGTCATGTGCATATATATGTGGAAAGTAAACTAGACTTTCAGGAGAAGGGCTGAGTCTTGAGGAACAGGAGGCACCAGCCTCTGTGGGAAGAGTTAGTGGTGCTAGTTGATGGCACACTTTCACGGGGATGTAGAGGGTGCATGCTAATTTGGTAGCTCCAATTAGCAGGTGTTCTGTATATTCTTGGAACATGCATACAGAATGAGATGCCCCTGCTGACTGGTGGAAGACTCAATGGCACCATCAGAATTGACTGGGAGCATGGAATCTTGTGTAGTAAACAAGGACAACTGGTGTTTTTGTCACTTCTTCCTTTTGAAGGTGGAACCTTTGGAAAAGAATCCAGAGCTTCCCCCCCGCCCCCGCCCCGAATTTTGTTTAGGAACTAAGAATGATGATGATCTTTTCACTGAGAAAAGAGTCCTTTTTATGAGCATGAGGAACAAAATATTTTCCCCAAGCAAGTTAACCAGGTCCCAAAGGATCTAAGTAAAACTAAGGGGAGAAGAAAGGTATCCAGACAATGCTAAGCAGCACTCTGAAGAATAGCTCAGATAACACAGAAAAGAGAATTAGAGTGGGGTGGTAGGGGGCAGGGCACTCAGTGTTTCAAGTGAGAAAATCAGTGTGAGGTGAGTTAGAAAGAGAACTTCCAGACTCAGGCATAGTGAAGTAAACTCTAGACTCTGACAAATCCATTAAGGCCTCTTTGTGTCTTAACGAGATGCTACTCTAGACTCCAGTAGGAGCCTTGTGCACAAAGAGGGAAATAAGACCCACTCGCTTGCTTGCTGTGAGAATCAGATGAGGTCATGTATGTGAAAGGGCTTTGTATCTGGGAGTGATGTGCTAGAGTGGTTAGGACAACTGGTAGTAGTGAGAGGGACTAACACTCTGTGGACGTCTTTGTGGCTGAGATCACAGATGCCTTGGAGGGCAATGTCTGAGTGAGAATAAAAAGGAGAAATAGGTGATATCACGCCACCTGGCCAAAAGGAGGGCATGTAATGGGAATTTCTGTTATAGGCGAGATATAATGTTCTTTTAAAAATTAATTACTTGAACTTCTGCTAGACCCTTGCCACACCGACAGCAGACATTTTGACAAGTCCATTTCATATTCCAGAAGATAGACGTGATTATGGGTTCCTGCCACTCTGGATCTAATTCTGACCAGAATGGTGAAGTGCAAATCACAGCAACTTGGGAAGAGGTAGTGGTATCTCTGTGTTCAAGGCCAGGCCAAGAAAATACATAAACATAGTTTTAGAAAAGCCAGATTTGTGAGAGCAGGAAACGGTAACCATTAATTAATCTTCTTGCCCTCTGGAGGGGAAGTTCAGGACACTCTCAAAAATACCATTCTAACTGCACAATTACAGTTAAGCTGGTGAGAAACAGATGTCCCATACATTGAGCTCTCACACAAATTGTGAGTTTTCAAAAGACATAGACAAGGGGCGCCTGGGTGGCTCAGTCGGTTAAGCGACTGCCTTCGGCTCAGGTCATGATCCCAGGGTCCTGGGCCGGGCTCTCTGCTCCGCGGGAAGCCTGCTTCTCCCTCTCCCACTCCCCCTGCTTGTGTTCCCTCTCTCGCTGTCTCTCTCCCTGTCAAATAAATAAATAAAATCTTAAAAAAAAAAAAGACATAGACAAAAGGTAGAAAGAAAAACTTAGAATCAAGGCATGGATTTTTTGAGAGTAGTCTCAGGAAAGTACAAGCCTTTGAAAGGAGGAACAGGTTTAGAACCAAAAGGTGAAAGGATTCTTGTTTTCTCTTCGGGTACAGAGCTGACAGGAAGTGAGAGACCCTTAGCCTGGAGCTAGTGTCTTAGTTTTGAAAGAGAGGAATACACTTCTTGATCTTTGAATGACAGTGGCAAAATGTTAATAATTGTCAAGGCTAAGTAATGGACATAGGAATTCAGTAGATCATTCCCTCTACTTGTGTGTATGTTTGAAAATTTTCATGATTTAATGTTTCTTTAAATTACATTTACATAGAAAAATCTAGAAAACAGTTGACAAGAGGGACTGCAGTAGGGTGAACACTGAGTTGCAGTACTACCTGTACCCAAGTTAGTGGTAGGAAGAAAAGGGAGGTAAATCAGTGAGTGCCACCTTTTTTGAAATAACTTGAATGTTCTTTGTTGTTGTATTAGCCTAGGAAAAATCGTACACATAATCAGCTTTGAGGGACAATCACTATGTGTTAGTATATGTTTATGTCACTTCTTAGAAAAGCTGGAACCTGTGAAAGGAACTAGGTTGTTGGTGTTTTTAAGAAGTCTGCATTGAAGATGGAAGCCCCACGTAGGCCGAGGGAGGGGACACAGACCTTCTGAGCTGCACTGTTTTATACCTCTGGATTGAGGGTAGTCCCAGGAGAGGACTCTGAGTGGCACCAAGGTGCTCGCCTCTGAGGACAGCCCTGTAACTCAACTGCATCAGTAGCATCTTGACCGACTTAGAAGCTGTTCTCATTCCCTCCTTGCCCTTCCATGTGGATTTGCTGCCTTCTTGTGTGTCTATTAGAATAAAAATAACAAAAAGCAAGATTATGAGTGGAAACCAAGGAAGACAGATTACTCTTCTCAGACTCCTTTACTGCTTCTTCCTGTTCTCCCCAACTTCTCAGTGGTGGGGTGTGCCCCCCAGGACATTCTTCTATATTTGTATTCACTCTCTGGGTGACCTCACCCAGATTTATTACTTCAAATACAAGACACTGTTGACCCTTAACAACATAGGTTTTTTGGCAGGTCCACTTCTACGTGGATTTTTTTCAATAAATACAGTACCATAAATGTAATTTCTTTTCCTTATGATTTTCCCTTTTGTTTTTTTAAGATTTATTTATTTATCTGAGAGAGAGCACAAGCAGGAGGGGCAGAGAGAGAGAATCTCAAGCAGACTTAGTGCTGCGCTCAGAGCCTGACTCGGGGCTCGATCTCACCACCCTGAGATCACGACCTGCGCTGAAACCAAGAGTCAGACACTTAACTGATTGTGCCACCCAGGCACCACTTTATAATTTTCTTAATAACATTTTCTTTTCTCTACCTTACTTTATTGTGAGAATATAGCATATAATACATATAACATACAAAATATGAGTTAATCAACTGTTTATATTATCAGTAAGGTTTCCTGTCAACAGTAGACTATTAGTAGGTAAGTTCTGGGGGAGTCAAAAGTTATACGTGGATTTTCGACTGTGCGGAGGGTCAGCACCCCTAACCCTCACATTGTTCAAGAGTTAACTGTGAATACGTATGACTCCCAAATGCCACCTCCAAGCCAGACCTGGCACCCGGCCTCCAGGCTCATATATCTGCCTACGACGTCTCCCTTTGGTGGTTAGGTAGATAGCTCAGAATTCAGCGTGTCTCATACTGTGCGCTGTCTTGTACCCACTCCATCCAGAGCTTTCCCTCTCAAGATTGATGGCAAGTTCCTCAGGGCAAAAATCCCTGACTTCTCTGTTCCATACCCTACCTCCAGCACATCAGGAAATTCTGTGGTCTCAACCTTAAAATTATGTCCAGATTCCAAAGTGCTTTTCACACCCCTGCTACCACCACCCTGACTTGAACCACATCATCTCTCCTAGACTAGTGGTCCTCCTGTTCCTGCCATTGCTACCCTAAAAGGTCTCCTCAGCATAAGTGAAATCATGATACTTCTCTGCTCAAATACCTAAGTTAGCTCCTCATCTCTTTCAGTAAAATCCAATACCCTTATCGTACCTGCAGGCCTTCCATGGTCTGCTGCTTACCTCTCTGCCTTTTCCTGTGACCCCACTCCCCCCACTCCAGCCATGCTGGCCTCCTGAGGTCCCTCCTTGCCTCTGGCTGTGCCCAGCTGAGCCCATTCCCTGGGCGTGTTTCTGTAGACATCGCCGAACCATCTCCCACGCCTCCTCCAAGCCTTGCTCAGATGTCACCTTCTCCGGAAGTAATGCTCACCCACTCTGACCATTCTGCTTTAGAGTTCTAGTGGCACTCCTGAACCCCCTTTTCCTTACCATCTTTTTATTTCTGTAGCATTTACTACCTTCTAACTTGCTCTGTAATTTGCTTGTTTATTTTGTTTATTTTTTATCTCCACCTGATGGAATGTCAGCTCCATGAAAACAGTGGTCTTTTGTCCAGTTCCTCAGTGTATTTTATGGGCCTAGAACAGGACCTGTCTCAAAGTATTGATTAAAAGGAAAATGGAGGCCGTCAGGGAGGCAGAAGGACACAGGAGAGTCAGGACAGCTGAGAGGCCCAACAAGACAGGAACTGAAGGCTCTCCCCTGAGTGATGACCCTGGCAAGCCCTTTCTCTTTAGTCAGGGAATTCAGTGGAGATGTCTTTCCCCCGTTCATGTCGGGGCAGCGGTGGGCTGTGGGAGCCTTGAGAGGGCGGAAGTTCAGTCATCCGCACACCTCAGAGTGCCCTCTCCAGCCAGCCTGAGGGCCTGCCTCCCGCCAGCACTTCGGTGCACTTGGGCTGCCTTTCTGGAAGCCGACGGGCGCTGCAAATGCCCTGTGTCTGCAGGCAACAGACGTCAGTCATTCTCTCTGCTGTCAGGGTAGCTTTTCCAACCATTCACACCTGGTTTACAGATGAGAGAACGTTGAAAGCATTTGCAGTTACAAGACCAGTGGGAGTTATTCTCTGCTAATACTTTTAAGAAAGTTGTTTGGTTTGAGGTTGATCATTTGATTTTATAAAAATTATATGAATTTATTTTATAAAAATATAATTGAATATAGGGGTGCCTGGGTGGCTCCGTCGTTAACTGTCTGCCTTCGGCTCAGGTCATGATCCCAGGGTCCTGGGATCGAACCCCGCATCAGGCTCCCTGCTCATGGGAAACCTAATTCTCCCTCTCCAACTCCCCTTGCTTGTGTTCCCTCTCTCACTGTCTCTCTCTGTCAAGTAAATAAATAAAGTCTTTAAAATATATATATATGTATACATATATATATAATGGAATATATATTATCATATATACGTTTATTTCCTCTCGGGTCTACCTCTTCCGTATGAAAAGCTGGTTGTTACTTTAATAACTAACTTTTCTCATTTTTTTTAGACTTTATCAGTAAAAGTTTGCTAAGTCAATTAAATAGCATGCTTGTCATTCGTTATTATTATCCTAGATTTATTTTTCTTTGGGATAAGCCACGAGGGGCCATTCCGATGAACGGCCCGATGGCAGGTCGGAGCTGTCTCCCAGTGCCTTTGGGGACAGTACAGTCAGGAAGCTCAGCTTATCAGAGTCTTCTCACGCTCCCTTCCTGTGAACCGGGATATGGTTGCGATGAGTCATGAGAAAGGTGCTTGGCCTGGGGCGTGGGTGACAGTGCTGATTCTGGGGGCTGGGATAATAACTCAGTACTTTCCTTTCTCACAGTTGTTTCCTCTCTTTGCTCCTGGTGGCTGCTGTGGTTTGGAAGATCAAACAAAGTTGTTGGGCCTCCAGACGTAGAGAGGTAAGCCTCAGTGGATAAAGGTTCCTGAATGCCTGGAAGAGCTTCTTCCTTTTTATTTCTCAAAGCAGGTCAGTTTTAGCTACTTAGCGATCATTGATAGACATACCACAGGGGGTACTAATGCTGCCCGTTCTGCAGAATATGGTCAGTAGATTTTGATTAGTCTATATAAAGTATAATGAGTTCTGCACCACATGCTTGTAACTTTCTAAAAGGAATCTTTAGCATTGACCCATAGCTGCCCATTCTACTCATTCTCCCAGCACTCTGTCCTTAACTCAGGCGGGAGATCTGAGGGCTCAGTAGCAGAGCTTTTCATGAGAACGAGAGTAAAATCAACCAGCTAAGCATCTCAGAAATGTCTCATCACTCAAAGAAAGATAAATCAGTGTCTAGTTAAGTTTTTGCTTGAGTTTTACTTTTTAATGAGTCTTGACTTATTTCCAGAGCTCCATTCCAAAAGTCATATCAAAATGAAACAAGATGAAACCAGAGAGGAAGACAAAGCATAAGAGACTCTTAATCTCAGGAAACAAACTGAGGGTTGTTGGAGTGGAGGGTGGTGGGAGGGATGGGGTGATGGGGTGGCTGGGTGATGGACATTGGGGAGGGTATGTGTTGTGGTGAGCACTGTGAATTGTGTAAGACTGATGAATCACAGACCTGTACCCCTGAAACAAATAATACATTATATGTTAATTTAAAAAAAAAAAGTAAGTCAAGCAAATATTTACGGTTGACAAGTCAGATAAATAAACTTGGTTAAAAGTGACAACATAAAATTTTTATCGCAACTTGCACCGGTGCTATTACTCTGCCTTCTAGTAGCCCCATCTATTGTTGCATTGTTGATAATGGAAGGGCACTGAGGTCTAGGCTGACGTTCGCTCCTCGGTCTTGTGTATCTATTCATGCCCTTTTCTATATAATAATTGATCTATAGGGGGCGCCTGAGTGGCTCAGTCGTTAAGCATCTGCCTTCGGGTCAGGTCATGATCCCAGGGTCCTGGCATCCAGCCCCGCATCAGGCTCCCTGCTTGGAGGGAGGCCTGCTTCTCCTTCTCCCAGGGAAGTGTTGTGTTCCCTCTCTCGCTGTCTCTCTCTCTCTCTGTCAAATAAATAAATAAAATCTTTTTAAAAAGATTGATCTGTAGACAAGATTTAGAAGAGAACGGAAATATCCCAAATCAAAACTCAAAAGCACGCAGCATTGTTCCCTGAACATTAATGTCTATAATGAGAGCTTCCTCCTGGGGGCCATGACCCCTTTTCTGACCCATGTAAAGGTGATGTTAGCGTAGAGGTAATGTTGCGTCCTTTTTATTATCCTTCCTAAAATTCAGTGGGTAACATATTCAGAGGGATTTTTTAATAGCTCCATTATTAAGACATTTTAAAATCCCAATGAATTGTACAGCGTTGTAAAAAAAAAAAAATACAAGTTATCCAAATAGAGTAAGGAAGAAGTGGGAAGCCTCAATAAACCAGTAACCAGGGAAGGAATTGAAAACTTGTCAAAATATTACTCTCTCCACGAAGGGCATTACCCCTGGGGGTTTCCATTTGAGATGAACTTATGGAAATAATAATAGTCTATTTCTCCTTGAGTGCTTAGGAGAATTAATTATTTCCAAAATATATAAACTGTCCCAGAGTAAGGGAGAAGATGGAAAACTTAAAGAGTCCTAATTCATTATATGCATAGAAACTTTGAAACCAAAACAAAGGCTAGTCACACAGCAAGTGTATGTGGAGCAGTCTAATTTACCAGTGTAATAACAGGATCATTTCCTACCAGAAAACCTATCAGAATAGGTTATTTCAGTGGGTAAAAATAGAACCTAAATTTTTAGTAGTGGCCAAGTAATCACTTAGCCATTTTTTGAAATTCAACGCTGGTTCCTGGTTTAAAAACAAAACTCTTAGTAAACTCAAAAATAATACCTCCTTTTAACACTATAAAGAATATCCAGATTACCAACATCACTCATGATATAAAAATACTAGAAGTTGTACCAACAAAATCTAGACAAGTTTGTCATAATGAGCTGACATTTGAGCAATTCTAAATTCTAGGCACTGTTCTAAGAGGTTTTATATAGATTAACTAATTTACCCTTCATAACAAGCCCATGAAATAGTTACTGACCCTGTTTCACAGATGAGGAACCTGAAGCTCAGGGAGGCGGAATAATTGACCATTGCACAGTTGCTAAGAGGCCAAACTGGGCTTTCAACTTGGGACTTCCGTCTTCACAGGCCACGTGCCTAGCCTTGTAGTCCTCATCGTCACTTAATTCTGTTCTGGATATTCTAGGCTGTGCACTCAGAGAAAGAGAAATAAGAAGTTTTATTACTATTGGAAAGGGGACAAAATTACGATTTTTCAGACAAGACGATGGACGCACTGTATAGTAGCGATTTGCCTGCCTAAAAAGTAATACTTAAGTATATCAAAAATACATCAGTGAAGGCAAACAGCCAACTAGAAAACATACTTGAAAGAAAATACGTAGAGGATGAACACCTTGTAGAAAAAAAGGTTTTTAAAAAGTATGCTTATGAATCTCAATAAAATTTTTGAAAGATATTTCTTCATTCTCTAGGAATGGTGACTCTCTGGTGGAGAAAAGGTTTTCTTTCTTTTGCCACACCGGGGAGCGTGCTTTATCAAAGAGGAGGGAAGAATTAGAAGATTCCTACCTCACAGGGTTAGGATAGGCTTTATTTAGGTTCAGTAAGAATAACAGTTTCTTCAGCATATTATTTTTTAAGTCATTTAAACTTCTTTAAAAATCCCAGATTAAACTTCTTTAAGAATTCCCCCATGCCTAAAAAAGTATGCTTATGACACAGTTGTTATCAACAAATTAAGCTTTTACCCTTGTGATTTAAAATTTCTCTGTAACTGTGAACCTGACTGTTCAAAATATATTTTGGCATCTCTACAATTTCAGTCATGTCTTATCCCTCTCAGAATTGTGGAAGAAATGACTTAATGGGATTTATAACAACACAAATAATAGCAGCTGACTCAACTTAAGTGCTTGCTAGATGCCAGGCCCCGTCTTACTTGTTTTTACACACATTATCTCCTGCACTCTTCATAAAGGAACTTCTGAATTGGGGGAGCATAGGTACCCTGTTCTACTGTGACTCCAGCTCTGGAATAGCACAGAACCCAGAGTAGGGTTGTTGCATATATTTGTTGAGTAAGCGGACCAACAGCTTGACAAGATGTAGAATGTTAGTATTTTAAGAAAATGTTTAACATAAAAATATCCTTCTAAAACTGAGCCCTGATCTATCCAGACTAAGAGTGTGTCTCCTACCATAGTTCCAAGGGGGTGGTTTGAAGTCAGGCTTTGTTGTCTTCCATGGCATGACCTCCAGACTTCAGTGACATGCCCAGATCTCCAATATCCTTAATGATATATGATTGATAGATACTGATCCACCATGTGCTAGGCGCTGAGCTGGTTTCAGTGTCTCCTTTGAACCTGCTAACACTCTTAGGACTAAAAACCCATTTCAGAGAAGAGGGAACTGAAACCCAGACAGTTTAAACACCTTTTTTAAGGTGATACAGCTGGAAAGCATTGGATCAAAGATTCACACCCAAGCCTCCCTAAGTCCAGAGCCCCTGCCTGTCCCTCTGACTTTATCACACTTCACATTTGTTTGTTTTCAGCTTATACCACCCCTGTGAACAAAGAGCTCTTTCCATTCCTATCTGTGGTCTCAATACTTGGTTCAAGTTTCAGTAGGAAAGAAGAAAGCCTGGCTTTAGTGACAAAAATATGAGGAGACAGGGCTACATCATTTATTTTATGTACTTAACAAACAGGCAGCATAGCATTCTGTCCATCAGTACTTTAGCATGTATCTGTAACAGGCAAAGACTTTTTCTTTAATATGATGATAGTGCTGTTATCACAGCCAACAAAATTTAGTAAGTCCTGATGGTACCTGGTCTGTGTCCACTTTTCTCCAGCTGTCTCAAAAATATCGTTTGGGACTTGATTTGTTTGAAGCGGGCAGGATGAGATACTTTTTAATATGTCATGTTCCCTAATAAAATCCCCTCAGCACTTGGTGCACTAACGCTTGCCACAATATTACTCCATAGCAACTTCTTCGAGAGATGCAGCAGATGGCCAGTCGTCCCTTTGCCTCCGTAAACGTTGCCTTGGAAACAGATGAAGAGCCTCCTGATCTTATTGGGGGAAGTATAAAGGTGAGAATGTGATTCAAAAGTCCCGAAAACTTGTCAGAACTCAGGCTTCTAAGTCTGGGGAGACCACAGAGAACAAGAGCCTTATTCTGTTGCCTCGTAATTATGTGTTCCTCTCTCTCTCTCTCTTTTTAACAATAAGGCAACATGCTGATGTTATCAGATATTCTTTTGCTTTCATTTTTCAGTCTTTCATGTTGTTAAGCATTCTCGTGTTCAAGGAACTTAAAAATATGAATGGTTTGTCTCAATTTCTGTATTCTGTGGCGTAATACTTTAAAAATTTATATTAGAAAAGAGCTAAATGGAAACACTGCTTTTTATAAGTAGTTTAGGGAATTTTCTTAAAGGGGCAAAAATTATAATTCACTATGTATTCCATGGAATGTCAATATTTCTGACTCCTCCCAAAAAAATGATGAAGAAAGAAAAGTTTCTCTTTTGGCAAAATGAAGAACTATTTCAGATGCTCTGGGGAAACAGTTATAGAACCTGAATTTTAAAATACTTATTAAAGAATTACTGAGCTCATAGGAAGTAGGTGAAATTCCCAGGGAATATTCTCCTATCCCTCCCCCAAAAAAGAACAAATCGTGAACCAAAACCAGAACGATGTGTGGTCTGAAGTGGTTCCAGATTGGTAACACGCCATGACTCCCAGCCGACGTAGGTGCAGAGCCTCTCTGTGGGAAAGCATCCCCATTTCAGCCATGTAGGATCCCCAGAGATCAAGATCAAGCAATCAGAGATCACCAAGGACAATAGAGACAAGCCACTAGGAATAGGAGTTAGCAGACACTGTGGACGGTGGTTTAGACAGGCCTTCACACGTTAGGGCAGCATCTAAAGCGTATAATATAGCTCTGTATGAAATGTTTAAAGACGTGGAAGATGGAACCCTAAAGATGAGAACACCATGAATCAAGAATGACCAGATCTGGGGCGCCTGGGTGGCTCAGTCGGTTAAGCGACTGCCTTCGGCTCAGGTCATGATCCTGGAGTCCCGGGATCAAGTCCCGCATCGGGCTCCTGGCTCAGCAAGGAGTCTGCTTCTCCCTCTAACCCTCCCCCCTCTCATGTACTCTCTCTGTCATTCTCACTCTCTCAAAATAAATAAATCTTTAAAAAATATTAAAAAAAAAAAAAAGAATGACCAGATCTAAAAAAGAACCAAATGGAACTGTTAGAAATGGAACATACAGGGGCAGCTGGCTGGCTCAGTTGGTAGAGCACGTGACTCTTGATCTCGGGTTCCAGCCCCATGTGGGATATAAAGATTACTTAAATAAATAAATAAACCTAAAAAAAATAAATGGAACATATAGGGGTTGAAGTTTTTTAAATAACTCAGTGTACATTTTATACAGCACATCAGATACAAGTAAAGACAGAACTTTTGAACTGGAAGATGAATCTGAAGAAATTGCACAGAATGCAGAACAGAGAGACAAGAAAATGGAAACTATGACAAATAATAAGAATATGGAGGATACAGTGAGAAGACCTAACGTGTATTTTATATCTATACTATAGGATTGCCACAGTGTGAAGAAATTAGAACCCTTGAGCACTGTTAGTGGGAATGTGAAATGATGTAGCTGCTGTGGAAAACAGTACTGGTCTCCCTCAAAAAAAATAAAAATAGAATTGCCATGTAATCTATCAGTTCCTTTTCTGGATATATACCTGCAAGAATGGAAGGCAAGGTCTCAAAGATATATTTGTAACCCATGTTCATAGCAGCATTATTCACAGTGGCTAAAAGATGGGAGCACCCTAATGTCTCTCAGTAGATGAATGGGTATGCAAAATGTGGTCTATACATACAAAGGAATATTATTCAGTCTTAAAAAGGAAGGAAATTCTGACACCTGCTACAACATGGGTGAACCTTGAGGACATTATACTAAGTGAAATAAGCCAGTCACAAAAAAACAAATACTGTGAGATCCCACTTTTCTGAGTTATCTAGAATACTCAAGTCCACAGCGACAAAGTATAATTGTGGTTGTTAGGGGTTGGGAGAGAGGGGAATAGGGAGTCACTATGGGTGTAGGGTTTCAGTTCTGCAAGATGAAAAGAGTTCTGGAGATGGATGGTGATGATGGTTGCATAACAATATGAATCTACTTAATACCTCTGAAGTGTACACTGAAAAAGAGTTAGGAAGGGGGGCTCCTGGGGGGGCTCAGTTGGGTTAAGCGTCTGCCTTCGGCTCAGGTCATGATCCCGGGGTCCTGGGATCCAGCCCCACATCAGGCTCCCTGCTCAGCGGAGAGCCTGCTTCTCCCTCTCCCACTCCCCACTTGTGCTCTCTCGCTATCTCTGTCTCTCCCTCTCTCAAATAAATGAAGTCTTAAAAAAAAGGGGGGTTAGGATGGTAAATGTCATGTCTATTTACTACATTAAAAAAATAACTGGGGGGAAAAAAAGAAAAGGTCACCTAAAGGATATGACAGAGCAACAACTGACTTCTCATTAGTAACATCAAAAGCCAAAAGAGCGTGGAAGAATGTCTCTAAATGACGTCAGGAGGAGAACTGCCAACCTAGAATAGCATGCCCAGTAACTGCCTTCCGAGAACAAGGACAGAAGCATGATTGCTTCCGATGAGAAGGAAAGCTGAGTTGGCCACCGCAGACCTGTACAAAAGAAATGTCTACCGGATGTGCTCGGAGAAAGGCCTTACTACCCAGGACTGAGGAATGAGAAGGAATAGTGAGAAAGTGAAATGGTAAGCATGTACATAAATCTAAGCGAACATGATAAAATAATTTGTGGGAATAACAAAACAGACAAATCTAAAGTACTAAGCCAGCAGCACTATATGTCATATGTCAATGGCATATGACCCAGGTGGTTACTCCGTCGAATGCTTTATTGATGCTCTTTCCAGGACACACACCCTCTCACCTTCTGGGGGCTCTTGCTCAGTGTTCTCTGTTCAGCCCTCTCCATGGCCCCACACCACTAACGGTGCAGGGCCACCTCAGTCTTTGGGCCTCCTCTCACGCCTTTTTGCACCCAGTCCTTCGGTGACTTAGTCTGTTCGAGCTGCTATAACAAAGCACCGGAGACTGCGTGTCCTAGAAACAACAGAAATTTCTTACAAATTCTCGAGGCTAGGAAGTCCAAGATCGAGGTGCTGGCAGATTCAGTGTCTGGTGAAAGCACCCTTCCTGGTTCGTAGATGGTGCCTTCTCACTCTGACCTTACATGGTGGAAGGGGCTAGGGAGCTCTCGGGGGTCTCTTTTATGAGGGCACTAATCATCTCTCAAAGGCCCTACCTCCAAATATCGTATTAGGCATTAAGATTTAACATTACGGATTTTAGAAGGACACAAACATTCAGACGACAGAAGTGATCTTTTCCATTGTGGGTTTATTTTAACACCATCTCTCTGCTCGGACCTCTCCCATGAGCCTCCGACTCCTATATCCAATTGCTTGCTTACTCTGTATCCCCAGTTGGATGTCTTAGTAGCCATGTCAGAGTTAACATAGCCAAAGCTGAGCTCTGGATATTATCCCCCATACCTCTTCTTGGCATATCGCCCCCAACTCAGTACATCATCCTAGCTCTCATTCTCATTGGACAGCCAGTCCCATCAGCACACGTCTTTGGTTCTGTCTTCCATCACCACACACACCTACACCCCTTATCACCACATTGTCGTCTCACCCACCCCGTCCTTCCCTGTGCTGCAGCCACAGTGGTTCCAGAAGTCAATTTCTTCAACCAAATTGAAGAAATGAATGACATATTTGGGGGTATGGCAGGCAGAATTCTAAAGATGGCCGCCAAGATTCCCAGCTCATGGTTTTTCAGTCAAACACTACTCTAGGTGCTACTCTGAAGGGATTGGGCAGAAGTCATACAAATCCCAAGGCAGCTGAGACCTTAAGACACTGGTACTTTTCTCTGGCTGGTGGCAGAAGAGGAAACATGCAAAGGACTTGGCACACCACCACTGATTTGAAGCTGGAGGATAGCCCCCCTGCAGCAAGGAAGTGGGGACCTCAGACCTACAGTTGCAAGGAACTGGATTCTGCTGGCCATGTGAGGTCGCCTGAATGAGTTTTGAACAGATTCTTCCCTAGAGCCTGTACAAAAGAGCCGGCCCAGATGCTAACTTGACTTCCACCTGTGAAGATAAGAGCTGAGATCATGGAGACCTTTGAGAGATAAGAGCTGGGAATTTTCCAGAACTGATGGAAGAGATGAGCAGACCTGTATGGGTAAGCAGGAACCCTACAGAGCTCTCTTGGACTTCCAACCTGCCTAACTGAGATAGATAATAAATAGGTGCTGTTGTAGGCAACTAAGTTTACAGAGCAATAGAAACTAATAGAGGGCATCTTTAAAAATTACTAGGGGGATGGGGTAACTGGGTGATGGACATTAAGGAGGGCACTTGATGTAATGAGCACTGGGTGTTTTATAAGACTGATGAATCACTGACCTCTACCCCGGAAACCAATAATACATTATGTGTTAATTAATTGAATTTAAATTTTAAACAAATGAAAAAATATCACGTGTGAAGGCTGCATCATTAACAGTTGAGAAACACTGGTTTAGGTAATGCTTTGTTATCTCCCACCAGACTGTTCCCAAACCCATTGCCCTGGAGCCGTGTTTTGGCAACAGAGCTGCTGTCCTCTCTGTGTTTGTGAGGCTCCCTCGAGGGCTCGGTGGAATCCCTCCTCCTGGGCAGTCAGGTGAGTGGATGAGGGCCAGTGACAAACCAGACGGGAACTTGGGTAAAGAAGCGATAGTGAACAGGAGGCACGTGCCTACCTCGTGTCATTGTAAGGATTCAGGGAGATGATCGCATTGTCCCTGGTGTTCCCTAAACTGTCCAGAGGTCGTGGTTCCTTCGCAGGGACGAGCTGGGATTGCCCCTCTCCCTCGGCCTCCCGGAGTTATGGACCCGTCCGGCCACACCTTCCCTTCCCTATGCTCTTCCGTGGTCATCTCACCTACTCTCATGGCCCCCAGCTAGCTCCTCCAAGCTGGCCGCTCTCAGACTGGTATTTCTAGCACTACTGCATGTCTTTTGCTTTTTTACTCTGTTAAATATAAGGCACAAACAGCAATTATAACAGCTTAAAGGAAGTCTTGGAAGGCTACTCACAACCCTACCATCCAGCACCCACCAGTGTTCATTGTTCTCTTTCCTTTCCAGCCCTGGCCAGCAGCTTTGTTGAAATGATTGTATAGATCTAATTTTTATTCTTCTTTTTTCATATAACTATCATAAACATTTTGACACTTTGCTACATAACATTTTACCAGTTTCTTTTATGCAATTCCATCAAGTACCCAGATCAACTTCGATAAACATCCTCTTATTAAACACTAAGGCGATAACGGGATACAGTTTTGGAAATATCCTGATTAATCGTGGAGTACTTTGGAGGGATGCCTCAGACAAGATGCACAATATGGGTTTTGTTTGTTTTTTTAAGATTTTATTTATTTATTTGACAGAGAGATAGCGAGAACAGGAACACAAGCAAGGGGGGGGGGGGGGGGGAGAGGGAGAAGCAGGCTTCCTGAGAAGCAGGGAGCCCGATGCGGGTCTCGATCCCAGGACCCTGGGATCATGACCTGAGCCGAAGGCAGACGCTTAACAACTGAGCCACCCAGGCGCCCCGCACAATATATTTTAGACAGCTTTCAGTTGAAGTGATTCTGGGGGTCAGGGTTGCCTTAGCCAAAGAAAGCCTTGTGTCTGTGATAAAGTATGTCTCAGAATTCTTGCCCAGCCCCAGAGCTCCAAAGCCTCCTGAGTGCAGCCCTCAGATCCAGAGCCGTCTCCAGCTGAGCTCTCGAAAGTTTCTGGGTCCTCACGAGGGAGGCCTTTAGGCTTGGCCAGACCAGCCTTTATTGTCTTCATTTCATAGGGGAACAGCTTGACTTGCTCTGACCTAGGGATGTGAGTTCACCTCCTAACTCAGCCTTATCCATGTCAAGGACAGAATGACCCATTGACCTGAACTCTGGAGCATTGTCTCCTGTTACTTCCTCAGTGAACTTGGCCTGTGCTCTCTGAGAGCAAGACCCTGGCTAGAGTAGGGAAGTGACAGGCTTGCAGTACTGTGTCCTTTCCTGCCCTGTCCTTTCCCTGATAGGCCCCATCCCCTTCAGTTCCTGATGAAGGCTGGCTCCCTGCTTGAGACCCACCCCAAGTGAGACCATTCCCCCATTTTAGATGGTCTCTTCTCTACCCCCCCATTTTAGATGGTCCTTCCTCAGGACTCTGCCTTTGCTAAACAGTGTCACTGGTGTGGATTCCCCACTGCACGCCAGGCACATAAAAGCTCCCCTCCACCACCCCCCCCATTCCTCCATTTTTATAGGCTCAGTGGAGTAACAGGTGGCACTAACATGGCTCCTGAGAACCTCAGCTGGGCGCTGAGCCTCCACAGGCTCAATCACACGCGTTGAGAATCCAGCTCCCTCAGAACTGTGCCTTCCCCACTGAACATCAGGTTAATCAGTTCCTAGTACAAAAAGGAGAATAGAACCCACTAGTCCCTAAAGCAAGGGTGGTGGGGGTGGTGGGGTGACGAGCCAGGTACCATTCTAAGATGTTCACGTGGGTTCACTCAGTGACTCCTCACACATGCCCTGTCCTGTTATCGTCCCCATTTTACAAATGAAGAAACAGAGGCATGGGGTGGTTTAGATCCTTATGTATTCCAAAGCCTGGCCCCAGAGTCTGTCCTAACCTATTAGGATAGATACGAAAATAACCAGTGCTGGCTGAGTGATGTGGAATGAACCTGAATTTATTGATCAAGAGCGCTGCTTTTTCTTGGCACCCTTCTGGAGGCCCGCAGAAAGATGTAGCACTTAGAGCATGACTGCAATCTTTCTTAAATGCTCCAACTGCCAGGCCGAGCTCTTTGCTTCGCTGATCTGCTGAACAGCAAAAGCTACATCTGTTGTGTGAAAAGTGGGGAGGGGAGAAGAATATGTATGTGCATTTGCCTCAGTGAACCCTGAAAGGATATATACAGATTACTGAAAGCAGTGCTCGGGTGGAGGGAGGCACAATGCAGAAGGAAGGCTTTACCCCTCTATACTTCACTTATTTATTTGCTCATTGCACCCCGGGAATGTTAAAGGAAAAAAAAAAAAGTTTTCTGAAATTATGTTTAAAGACAAAGCAAGCTGCCCCTGACCACGTGTTCCCCGTGGGCTCTCCCCAGGTCTCGCGGTGGCCAGCGCCCTGGTGGACATTTCTCAGCAGATGCCAATAGTGTACAAAGAGAAGTCAGGAGCCGTGAGAAACCGGAAGCAGCAGCCCCCCGCGCAGCCTGGGACCTGCATCTGAGGCCAGGCCGGGGACTCTCCGTGAGCGAGCCGGGGGTGGGGGGGTGGGTTGGGGGGTGGCCGGCGCGTGGACGCCCGCTGCAGGGAGGGGGCAGGCGGGGAGATGCTGCGTGGAGCGGGCTGAAGACTGGAAACCCTCGAAACATCCGACTCCTCTGCATGTTCACGAGCTTTCTTTGCCGGTTTCTCCCATGTGTGCTCCAGCATCTAACCTTTTACTTTTGCATAGGAAATAATTGATTTAATGGCAGATCCAGGGGTGACCCAGTTGTTGCTGGAGGAGGCCGGGGCAGAGCCAGTGAGAGAGCTGGGAGCAACACTCAGGTTCACTTGTGGAAAACTGTTCTTGGGGCTGTCTCAACTTGCAAAAAAAAGAAGATGTAGTGTTTACAAGTAGACATCCACCACCAGTCGTTCTTGAACATGGTCTTTTAAAAACTAGTCAGATGAATGAATTTGTTCTCATCTGAAGCCTGCTATCTTTTTTAAAAGATGTGCTACTTATTCTTGCATGACGTAGGCAAACCTCTCTCTTGCAGGGAGTAGCTTTTTTCTAGTTGAGAATAAACAATGGTCCATCTCTTTTGAATCATATCAAACTAAGGTAGAAGGGGGCTATTTTAAATGTCAAGGTCAGCAGTGTTACTTAGAATGTAAACTGATGTAATAGGTAGTTTTCTATAGCAGCTTAATTTATTCTTAATCTATTTGAAATCCTCTCCCTCTCTCTGTCTCTCCCCCCTCTCATGTCTCTCTGTCTCTCTCTCTCACACACATACACACACACTAAGTGCCTAGACTTGAAATAGATCTAGCAATTGGAAAGTTAGTAAGCCTAAGTTTTTCCATAATTGCATTCCTACATTCTTATAAAATTTAAATAGCTACCTTTGGCAATCTGCTCTTTTTCTAAAATCTAATTTGCAGCCAGGAAAGAATTTTCTCACCCCAGGGAACGTTTAACCTAGCATCAGGGACTGAGAGGAAAGCAGAAATGACCAAACTGTGAAAGCTCCTGTTTATGTTGTTGTCAAAAGACAGGAGCACTAAATAAGGTGTGGTCCTTGTGTGCCCCCTGCCCCACCGCCCCCCACTCTAGGCCTGACATTGGCTCCAGCCCTTCTGGCCACTCCTGCCAGGACACCACAGAGGCAGGGACTCATCCATGTTACATGTCTCCCTTGGGCAGAAAAGAGCATGCCAGCCCTTAGGATCCCTGCATCAAAGAGCAACAGTGTGCCCTACAGCCTGCCTTGAGCTGGTGGGTCATCCTCAGGCTGCAGGTGGAATTGCACGCCCAAAGCCTGGAGAAGGACCTAGAACTGTTTGCCTGCTCTCCTCCAGGAGAGGCTCAGCTCGGCCCTCCCATCCTCCTTCTCAGCCCCAGGTCGTAGCTGTGGGCAGGGCAGTGACCACTGAGAAGGATGAAAAGCACATGGAGCACATAAGGAGGAATAACCATGCCGAGTGGAAAGTGACCAAGTTGAAGTGGGGCGGGGCAGTCCTGTTCTTCTTCGCAGGCTGCTGCCTGGGGGTCATGGTGTCCCTGTGTATGGTGCTCTGTATTCCGGCATTATGCGGCAGCCTCCCCAGGTCTTTCTTCTGCTTCAAAACTTGGGGTTCTCTAGCATTACCCCGTAGGGATGGCCCTCTAGACAACCACACTCGTTCGTGAATTTGGAGAAATTAATACTCGAAAGAGCAAAGACTACAGCTTTTCACCTTTACATGCAGTGCCTAGAGTAGGAGCGCTGTCTCTTTCCCAGCCCTCACCCATGAAGAGTTGCCTGGAAAGATGTTTTCATGGAAGTTGAACCCTAAAACACTGTCTGATGCACAAAACACCTCTACTTTGAGACTCGCCTCTCAAAAAGCTGCTTTTTCACATCATTGGCAAAGAGCAGACAATTCTAGAAAAGACCCCCTTCTCTCTCAAGCTTCCCACATCCCTGCTCCACATCACGGCACCCACAGAGAGCCTGTCTCAGACTGGCGCTTTCCCCCTGTATTGCCATGAGGCCTCTTGGCAGAGAGAGGGAGGCCGCTGGAGAAGGACCCCCCACAAGGAAAATCCTTGTTTGTTCAAAGGACCAGTGTTTCTTTGGCCAAAGAAGTCTCTTCCCCATGGCTTCCCAGGCCTTGAAATAACATGCACCGTGTCCCATAGCCACCTGGTTTGGTGTTTTGGTTTTCTAAAAGATAGTTTATTTTTAAAAAGGAAGGGAAAAGGAGCAAGTGATGTTTACTTCTGCTCCAACAGTGGAGAAACAGCTGACTCCACCTGCTTCTCCTTTGCAGCCCATAGCAAACAGCTTCCTCGGGGCTCAGGCCAGAGGAAGGGAGGGGCAAGAGAAAAAGGCACTCAGCTTAGCAGCCAGTTACCAAGAGGGAATCATCTGGAACTTCGGAGAAATGCCTGCGTGTCACAGGAGAGCCTGTATATAAGTTAAACTAGTCATGAAAACATTGATGTTGCACTTGTATATAATTATACAGTAGTGTCCAGAATGTTCAGACATTCAGAGTGTACATAAAACAAAACTATGTTGATGTATTTTTCTTAAATGTCACGGTGTCTGAGTTTTACCTAATATGTTTTTGTGCCACATACCGGATATCCAAGTCTGAAGAAGTCCTCTCATTGGGCCCTGATACATTGATAACAAAACCAAAAAAGGGGGGGGGCATCCCCATCATGCCAATGTGTCCAGATGCATCTGGTCCAAATTGGTTGATTCTAAAACAGAAATCGTCTGCCGGGACACAGAGGAGAACTCAGGCATTGAGCCCATTTAAACAGCATTGTGTGAGGAGCCTCGAAGGCAGTGGGCATGTCGCTGTCCCTTGCCGGCTCTGCAAGGGGGTCATGAATCTTGCTGTTAGCCTCTTGCTACTGTGCCTGGCCACGGATGACCAGTCTTGTCCTGAGAAGCGTTTCTCTTAGTCTCTCAGTTCAAAGACTCTATGAGATTTTCCAGAAAGGGGTTTTCCAGGCTGCCTTTTGTTCCATTTGGTCTACAATTTTAATGACCATTTCCCGGGACTGTAGTTTCCTGTACTGAAAACCGGGGGTGGGAGTAGGGTGGCCAGTTCACTGACAGATAGCTCCCGTTCCCTCCTGCGGATCCGCGCACAGCCTGGCCTCCTGTCCATGCCCCACTCCTCGTCTTACGGCGCTCCCTGTGAGATCAGCTCGAAGAGATGGGAGGAGGTGTGGAGAAAAGGCAAGCCACAGTCCCCCCGCAGCCCCCGAGCTGCCCTGGGCAGGAAAACAGCAGAACATCTGTGGGTGAGGCCTGAAGCACCCGATGGGAGACGCACCAACCGGGAAGCCTGGGGCGGACGTGGACGCGTGAGAAGACCAGAGCCCTCTCGGTAGAAAGAAGACGTGGGACCTTTTCAGTGCAACTCACTCCGTCAGTTCAACGGAGTGTATCTGGGGGAGGGGGTGGGGACTCACTTCCTCCGGTGCTGGTGTCATTTTTGAGAACACCTTTGATCCTTCAGTCTCTTTCATCCATCCACACCCTCAGTGAATACTCCCTAGCACTTACTAACAACCTGAGCTAATGCTAGGGCAGTGACCAAGACGGAAAGAAGCTCTTTGGAATTACAGCAAAGCCCAGCTCACGCCCCTCATCCCAGGAGACCTTTCCTCATGGCAGTTTCTGTGAGAATTGGCTGCCCTGACGACAGACCCAGGAAGGCAGAGGGTCTGTCCTGGGGCCGAGCACCAGTTCTCAGTCTGAAACGTGTGCCCAGTTTACCAAGCTCGGCTCCAACCATAAAAATCACCGTGATGGCAGGCCCGCCAAGAAACGTTTGCCCGGAATCGTTCCAACTCCTGAACACCCTTACCTGCAGGGAGATGATCTGGAGTGGAGAGGGGAACTGGCGCCTTCTCTTTCAAAGGCAATAATGGAATTGACTTTCAGTAACTGAAATTTGTGCACAAAACATTCTAAACACTAGTGAAGCCTGTTTCGTTGAACTAATTCTGGCTCTGGAAATGTTTTTGTTTTATAGGTATTTACGGTTTTTGTTTTTGTTTTATTTTTGGTTTGGATTCAAGCTTAGTTTGTTAATATGTATAATTTAGCATCTCTTGCACTCATGTAAATATGGAGTAAGTATTGTAAACTATTTCATTGCTGGGGACTGTGGGTGTTATACATACATTTAGGACTGCAATTTTTTGGTATTTTTTGTATTGTAAAATAACAGCTAATTTAAGCAGGAACAAGAGAATTAAGGGAGGTCTGTGCATTTTAAACACAAATGTGAAGAACTTGTATATAAACAAAAGTAAATACTATAATACAAACTTCCTTCTGAAATAAAAGTAGATCTGGTAAAAATGTGGTTTTTGCTCCGAGTGTTGAATTTTGATTTTGTGTTGTTTGGTCATTAGAACCTTACGAAAAGGGTGGGGGGGGAATGCTTAAAATGGTTACCAGTTTTCAGACTAAGAGGAAGCACTTGGCATTGAGTGAAGGTCAAGGTATAAAACCAGCAGGGTGGGCACCTCGGCTACCTCTTGGGGTGATGGGGTACAGAGAGCCCTGCGCAGCTTGTTAGCAGACTCCTAGCGTCCCCACTGTAGCTGGTGTTGCCTTTGAAACGACCGTGCTGGGGGTGGGGGTGGGGAGGAGATCGGTGTGCAGGGCAGCTCTGCCCTGGCATGGGAGGTTCCCCAGGGTAGGGGCGGGCAGGGGCTGGGCACAGCCCAGGCACCCCAGCTGCCCTTGGTCTTTCACCTTCTTGTTCTCTCATGGGTTCCTGAATGTTTAGGTTTTCCAGACTGCTCAGTCTCGGGTGTACTGACAGGTTGAGTACTCCACGGCCACAGCATTGTCCTTGGTTCGGAGGTTTTGATCTTTTTCCCACCCAGAAAGCTGTGTCTGTGGGTGCGGCACCTGTGCGTGGAGCAGGGTCAGAACGGTGCACTTCGGCACCCTGGTGTGGAGTGCAGGAGCCCCAGCAGGAAGGTCAGTGTAAGGGGGGTTGAGAACTGAAGAGGAAACACAAGGAAATGCCGTGGATGCTGGAGGGGAGGGAGGCCGGGGCACCAGGTCCTGCCGGCCCACCAGCGCTTGGGACTGGGCTGGGGAGGTAAATGGTTGCCTGGTGGCCACTGTCAGGGTGGAGAAGACCACAAAACTGTTCAGGGGGTAGGGCTGTGGGAGCCACCAACTGCTTAAGACAGGATGAAAACCTGGGAGTGCGTGGTTTGTGGCAGAAACAACACCGTGTGCTCACCAAACCCGTTAGATTTTGCCATTGGACGCCCCCCCCCGGGGTAGGTGCATAAACTGAGCTGTGGCTGAAGAAGTGATGGACACAAGTTCCAAACTAGGCCCATACGGTGCTCCCGCATTGGACTCCCTGGAGGTCAGGTGCCAAAGAGGTTGGAAGGCACGTGGGTCACCGAGTCACCAATTAGAGGCAAGTCACCTGCTCAGCAAGAGCTGTATGCTGGTCTTTGCATCACTGAAAGGGAACTTCTACTGTAACTGATCCACTGAGATTGGGGGTTTATTACCACAAGTGGCTTTTCTTACTCTCACTGATAGATTGGTACCCTGAAGCTCGGGGCAACCATCACCAAAACCTAAAATGCAGGGCTTTGGCTTAGGTCGTGGCCAGTTGGCAGGCAGGGAGCAAACATGGCGGCAGCAGAACAGCTGGGGTCCCCGCCAGGCAGGCGCAAAACATCTGGTGAGGCAGTTCAAGTTCAACCGTCTACGTGTCTGCTGAGTTTTTAGCTCAGAGGGAAGAAGGTCAAAAAAGAAAGAAAGAAAACCCAGAACGTGGCATGTGTTATTATTGGCTGCTTTTGGCGAGGCACCACAAGGAGGAGTTGACTTCCAGAAAGAATTAGCCAGTTTACAAGCGGAAGGGAAAGGAGGATCCTGAAATCCAGGGTCTTGCAGTGCTGGAAAAGCCAACTCCTCTTGCTTCTGGCCTCCAAACACTAAGAGGCGCTCACGATCCACAGAGACCCAGTAATTCTCGGCCTCCCCAGGTGAGAAGCAGGAGGAGGGTGTGGTCTTCCTGCCTGGGCCTCGGAACCTCAAGGCCAGCATCTTGAGGGAGAGGCAACAAGGAAGCAAAGATAGAAAGCCAACTTGAAAACTGCTCCAGGAAAGAACCAGGAATGTCATTGCTGATGCTGGATCTGCCTGGGAAATAAATAAAAATGCAGGTTTTGGGGGGCTCCTGGGTGGCACAGTCGGTTAAGTGTCCGACTCTTGATTTCGGCTCAGGTCATGATCTCAGGGTGGTGAGATCGAGCCCCGAGTCAGGCTCCGTGCTCAGCCGGGAGTCTGTTTCTCTCTCTCCCTTCTGCCCTTCCCCCCCCACTCGCTCTCTCTAAAATAAATAAATCTTTAAAAAAAAAGTGTAGGTTTTTGAGGGAACGACGTTGCCAAAGAAACCATTAGTCTGACCTTTAAAAAATGTAAACAGCCAGCCAACGCTGTGATTCATTAGAACCACGCGCAGGCAGGAGATGGCTGTGCAAACTATGTCTGAGGGCACACACCGCGGGGCCCCGGAGGATTTCAGAACCACCACATGTCTGCCATCCTCCTTCCTGCGTGAGGGTGTCCTTCCCCGTCTGGCCACTGTCTGCTGGCCAGACATTGTGTAAGGACCAGGGATTTCAGGGAACGAAACAGACAAAAATTCCTGTCCTCGTGGAGCGTACGTAGGCAGCTGGGGAGACAGGTAATGGATACAACGTCAGATGGTAGGTTCTGTGAAAGAACAGAGGCAGTAGGGGGCAGAAAGTGCGGGGTGGGGGCGGAGGGGGAGGGATTGCTCTTTAGTGGGGCAGGGGAGGCCGTTCTGACAGGTGACAGCTGAGCAGAGAGCTGAATGAAGGTGGGAGCCGGCACATGGGTGTTCGGGACAAGAACAATCAGATGGAGGGAGCAGCAGGTGCAGAGGCCTAGAGGTAGGGCAGGCCTGGGGGGTCTGAGCCGGTCCAAAGTGGCCAGAGGGGCTAAAACAAAGTGGGCTACCTAGCAGTCCTGGGAGTTGGGCCTGGCCAGGGCCTGCGGGGCATAGTTCTCAACTGGCACAGGACCATCCCCTGGGGGACATTTGGGGACTAGGTTGGGGCCCTTCTGGTTATTGCATTTCCCGGGGAGGTGCTGCTGATTTAGCGGGTGAGCCTGAAGGTGGTCATCCTGTGACACATGGGATTGTCCCACCCACCCAAGAACTGACCCACCTCCCCCTCGATTTTGAAACGTCTTGCTGGGTATTTGTGTAGATGAGAAAACCTGTTTCTAATCATCTAAGTGCGGAACCCAACCCAGTTACAAACGCAAGGATCTGAGAGCTGGTTTGATACAGCCAATTTCCCAGAAATGCAACTGTGGTGTTAATCAAGGGAAGACCACATTTTGTTTCCCTCAAAACTTTACCCAGAGCTGGTCATCATTTTGGAAAATGCTGTCACCAATGTCACTGTCCTTCCTGGTGTCTGAGCCCCCAACCCCACCCACACACACGTGTGGGGTGCGGACACACCCTGCAGCCTCATGTTGCTAGCCGGCTAACATGCCTGACAAGAATTCCCTTCTGTCCTGTGTCGCCAACACAAGAAGGGGACAGACCGGAAGACCTGCTGACCATATGCAACATCCTGACGTCCTGCACGGGGAGCCAGGGACAGCCTGGCTCGGGGCCCATTTGCACACCCAGTAGCCCCTTCCTCATTTGCTTAATCCTGATCCCTTGAGGGCTCAGCTTCTGAGGTTGTGTATTTTGTTCTGGTGTGTACTCAGCTTAATTATTCTCTCTGTATCTTCTGCCTTGGACTGGAGGCCCCTTTGAGTGTGGGGTGACATATTCTTGGCAGAACAGCTTCCCAAGACATCCTTCAACTCACGCCTTCCAGGGCCTGAAGGCCAGCAAGACAGGGCCACAGCTCTGTCTCCTGTCACACGCATGCTGAGCTCGCCGGCAAGTTGCTGTCCAGTTGGGGGATGTCTCCTGAAGCCCCACATGGCCCCTGTCCTCCTGCTACTCTGGAAATCTAACCGAACGACAGCCACACTTCCTCTAAAAATGAGCTGCTGCTGGGAGTTTGGCCCTGCCTGACTCAGCTATGGGGCGGAGAGGGCAGGAGGGGCAACAGGCAGATTCCATATCAACCCTGCACCTAGACAACAGGCCCCAAGCCAGAGTGGACATTCATGAGCCATGAAGTTTCCACCTATAAATCCGTGGATGCTTCTAGCACCTGCCTTTCTGCCTGACCCCCTCCCCCGCCCGCAGCCACCTGCCGGCTAGAGGCTCAGTGCTGACAGCAGCCAGCAGAGGCCCAGTCACGGGGATGAGGCCAGGGCCAGGACTACCTGGAAGGACACGGAGGCCGACATGCAGACGTGGACGAACAGGGCGGGACCCGTTCCTGGTCACGGGGGCCGCGGCGGGACTCAGCCTTGAGGTGTCTGGCCAGACTTAACACCGTGTATGAGGCAGACCTTTTCAGGTAGAAGTGACAGAAACTGAACTCCCGACAACTCTTGGCTTCCTGGGGCTGCTGTGACAAATTCCCCAACCTTAGCGTATTAAAACAAATTCATTCTCACAGTTCTGGAGGCCAAAAGTCCGGAATCTCAGTGTTGAGGGGCCTGCGCCCCTTCCAGAAGCTCTGGGGAGAACCCGTTCCCAGCCTCTTCTAGCTTCTGGTGGCCGCCGGCTCCTATCTCTGCTCTGTCCTCACATCACCTCTCCGATCTCCCCCTGCCTCTAAGGATGCACGGGACTGCATTCAGGGCCCCACTCGGATAATCCAAGATAAGCTCCTCCTGCCCAGATTCTTAATCACATCTTTTGCTACATTAGGTAACGCTCACTCTTCTGCCGGTATCTAAGGTAACAATCACAGGTTCCAGGGCTTAGGATGTGGACATAGCTTTGGGGCTGCCATTCATCCCATTCCAGAAACAAAACCCTCAGAAAGTCAGCGAGCCCGGGGGTGGCCAGAGGGTGGCCTCTGTAAGCCACGGTGCCCGGTCCCCTCCTCTTGGCTTCTGTCTTCAGAGCTGCCCGGGGCCACGCCCCAAATGGCCCCAAGCCTCCCGCAAGGGAACGTTCCCTTCCCTCTGGGGGAAGAACAGAGAACCAGAAAGCAGGAGCCCTGAGACCTGTCGTTTTCCCGCTGCTCCCAATAAGGGGCACCTGGGTGGTTCAGTCGTTAAGCATCTGCCTTTGGCTCAGGTCATGGTCCCAGGGTCCTGGGATTGAGCCCCACATCGGGCTCCCTGCTCAGTGGGAAGCCCGCTTCTCCCTCTCCCACTCCCCCTGCTTGTGTTCCCTCTCTCACCGTGTCTCTCTCTCTAATAAATAAATAAAATCTTTAAAAAAAAAAAAAAGAAGCCTCCTTTCCGCGGCACGCTGTCTGACGTTAAAGCGGCTCTATTTGGTTCAAGCCCGCGCCTGAGTTGGAGAGAAGTACGGAGGGGACACAGCCACAGGGCCACTGTTTTCAACTAGGTGCTGCTCTTTTTTTCATCTTTGCAATCTTTTGAAAGGTATATGCCTATATTTTACTCTAATTACCGGAGTAAAAAAAAAAAAAAATGAAGTGATGGGGGCGCCTGGCTGGCTCAGTTGGTAGAGCGCGTGACTCTTGATCTTGGGGTTGTGAGTTCGAGCCCCACGTGGGGTGTAGAGATTAAATAATAAATAAATAAATAAATAAATAAACAGATAAATAAATAACTTAAAAAATGAAGTGCTAGAGTTTAACACACCGGCAGCTGCAGCCCATCATGCAGAAGACCCCTAATCCTTCATCTGGGCCACCGAGCCATCACGGTGAACAGCTTTCACCCCGCCGCCGCAGCTCCCAGCCCACATAAACAGCCTCTCCCCTGCCCACAAACAGGTGCTCGTTCCCATGCAGGTGAAGAGAGTCGCGAACATTCCTTCTTTGTGAAGTGAGAAGAGGCTGGCCTCAGAGCTTCCCTCTGCCCAGCAGCGCCCCTTCTCTTCCTCTGGAGAACTGTCCTTCCCATTCCATGTGATCTTTGTGGGCCAACTGAAAGAGGCTTATGACCCACGCTGGGCCTACTGGGGTCCTGCCTGACTAAGTCCATGGATGATGGGAAAGAGAGGTGCCTTTCTCTGCTGAGGTTCCTAAAAGGAGAGACCGCAGCTGTGCAGCTGTGGACAGCTCTTGCCCACCCTTCAGTGAGAGAGCCTGCCTGGCCACGGAGGAAGCCATGTGTAGACCAACGGGGCCACCAGCACTCAAACCCCCAGACGCAGCTGTGCCAGAAGCCAAATGCTCAGTTGCCTACCCCAGCACGTCTGGTCTGTGTTTGGCTCCGATAAGATTACTGGCTGGCGCAGCTAGGCTGGTTGATAGTTGCTGCACGTGGTGTCTGTGGGTTTGTTCTGAGTGCTGAAATCAGAGTCTCAGAGCCAGTGGCTCTTTTTCTGGGCAGGACAGCCCCAGGCCTGGGCTTTGGTGGGATCTGCACTGAACCCTTGTGTCTAAGGTCAGGTTCTCCAGAAACTGAGCCCAAGACAGAGATTCTCAGGATGCTTTATGAGAGGGAGTGCCCTCAGGGGAACCTCTGAGTGAGGGAGGCAGGAGCCGGCAGGGGAAGGTGCTAGGCTGTGGTCTCAGCCGGGATCTAGCTTCAGCTCCATCCCATAGGGAGCTCTGGAGCATGAATGGCGCACAGAACCGCCGCTCCGCCCCATGGCTGCAGGCTACCTCAGGGAGCAGAGGGTAACTTTACAGGCATTTCTTCTACAGAGGGGGGCAGCTGGGAGCGGTGTTAGCACCCAACCTCCCCAGCAGCTTGGCCCAGAGAAGTCTCTGAGCAAGGTGCCAACAACATGCCCTTCCATCGGTTTCGTGGCCCCTGAAAAGCCTCAACCAGCTTTGAGAAGCAGTGGCCCCGAGACTCTGTAACCCTTCACTCATCAGCATCTCCAAACTCTTGAGAACGAAGGAAGCAGGCAGAAGACTTCGTACTCAGCCGCCACTGTTCTGCCTTCTCCTCCCGAACACCTTCACAGAACTGCACATCAACACAATGCCCCGGGCACGTGCGGGTCCACACCGGCCACACACAAGTGCTTGTGAAAACAGGACACATTTCCCTAGACTCCAGGAAAGAATTCGACTCTCCACATGGACAGAAGCAGGCAGAATATGTGGAAATACAACAACAACAACAAAATGACCACCACTCTAAAGTGTGTGTCAGGGCTGGGCTTTGTGCACACTGAGGAGGGGCTCTCCTAAGTGATCCCGGGGCCCCCTGGCACCCCAGAAGTGGTAGTGAGACAATCAGAGACTATGTTTGGCTGCAAATGGCAGATGTCTGTGGAGAAACTGGCTTAAACAAACTAAAGGTATTATTTTTCTCATATAATGAAGAGTCTAGAGGGAGGCAGATGGAGGCTGGGACAGTGGCTCCACAATGTCATGTGGCTCCATTTTCAAAATGGCACCCATGTCCCCAAACATGGCCATCAAGTTCTGGGCAAGAAGAAGGGCGAGGAGGCTAAAGGCTGAAGGGTTCAGTCAACAAGTCTTCTCCTGTTTCAGGAACTCTCCTGGAAGCCTCATCTGTGACTTCCACTTATGACCAGGACTGTGTCCCATAACCACCTCCTGGCTGCAACGGAGGCTGGGAAGCATAGTTTTTGAATCTGAGTACTAGCAAAGAAGACAAACCGCAGAAATCTCTGCCACCAGGATCTAATAGTTGATTCAGTTTGGGCTCGTAGGTGCGCAGATGTAGCCCAGGTTGGTTCTGAGACCATCTGAGGTCACACAGGCCAGCAGAGGCATACCCGCCTGTGGCTGACCTGGTCTCCAGGCTCCCAGGACAGATCACATGAAAGCAAGGCCAGTCTCAGTGCATGTGGGTTTATTGAGCTATAAAAAGAGCCATTCGTAGTGCTAGGTTAAACCATAGGAAAGATGGTCATGTGACCAGTGCAACGCAGGGGACTGGATCCTCACTCCAGGTGGTGCCCACCAAGCAGTATATCATGGTTGGGAAGAACCTTACCAACATTAGTCAGTGGGGCCTAGATGAAAGCCTGCAGCGTTCAAAAGCGTTTTGCCTGAAGTCTATTCAGATGTACTCCTTAGGGCATGTTCTGTTTGGAGAAGCTGGTAAAAGCTCTTAAAATTCTGGGAATTTGGATGGTTTCTGACTTCTAGATCTGGGGCCCCAGTGAGGCCTCAGCTACGCAGGTGACCCCCTCCCATCCCTACCCTGTGGGAGAACCCAACTGTTCCAAGGTCAGGGGAGAGAGGGACCTACAACCAAGAAACCCACTGAAAGGGAAACTATGGGCTTTGCATCAGGCCCTCAGCCCACATCCCTCACTCTAGGGGACAGGCACACAGGGTGTCCAGACCTAAAAAGGGCAGCAGGGCAAGAGCACTGGGACCAGCTTGGGAGGCAAGCCAGTCCACTTTCAGTGGGGCCCTAGGGTGCAGATGGGGCCCTGTACCCCAGGCAGGATGGGACAGTGATGTTGTCCAAGGTCAGCTGTCCTAGTCAGAGCAGGGGCTGCAGAGCCAGGACAGGGAGCATGGAGAGCAGGGAGCTTCCAACCAGGAGCCCATCTGCGGAGGACACCTTGGGGGTGGGAGCAGAATGTGGACTTGAGGCAGAAGCTGGATTCTGCTCTCTGCCTCCACCACCTCCATCCCAGGCCACTCATGCCTTCATCTAGGCCCACCTGGAATGGAAGTGTGTGGAAGGAGCCGGTGCAGGGGCTGCCAGCTCACCATCCCCTCCCTACACCTACTTGCAGGAGGCTGTGCTCAGGGTCCTGGTGGACATCTGGCTGGTCCTGCAGGATTGGAGGCCACCCAGCATCAAAGGCCTGTATGGCACCATCTAAGGAGGAAGGGGTCCAGGGTGGGCTACGCTGGGAAACCCCAGCACAAGGCCCAGCTCCTCAGGGACAGAGACCTCTGGCATCCTGCGGCAGGGTGGGAGGGTAGAACATCTGCAAGGACTGGCTTCTGGAATGGAAGGTGCATGACAAGGAATAACAAAATAGGAACACCTGTGCTACTAGTACCTTACAAATTCATCCTCACAGGAAGGGTGACGATTAGCACCCCCATATTACAGATGGGCACAAAAAAATCTTCAAGGATTGACTAACTCTGGGCTGGTAAGTGGCAGAATGGACTTCACAGGCCACCCAGTTTATTCAGACCCAAAAGGCAAGATCATCAATGGGGGCGTTGGGAGTGCCCTGCGTGTGGGACCGCCTCAGAAATGGCGATCTAGAATTTTGCCTAGTTGCATTCCAGGAACTCGGAAACTTGTGTTGACTGCCCCCCACCCTCCCGCCCGCAGGGTCACCAGCCTAGACATCGCTAAGATCCTACTTTGATCTGTGACCTGGTCTCCGGAGAGAACTGGGCGCGGATGTCTCGAGAGGCAGGTCGACAGCAGAGGGGCTGTGCACCCGCGTGGCTGCCGCAAACAACCTGATTCTTCACCTCTAAAATAAGGTGCCGCCAGCCTAAACTTGGGAAGGGGCGGTCAGCGCCGCCCCGCCCGGGCCCCTCACCCAAGCAGCGGTTCCTGGTGAAGAGCCCCCGGAAGGCTTCGCACTCCTCACGCCGGTTTCCGCTGGCTCCGCAATCGCACCAGGGCGCCACGCGCGCGCTCGCGTTGTCCACATAGTTGGGAGTGACCGCGGTGCCTGCGGGGGCCCCGAGGGCTGGGTAATCGGCCCACCCAGGCGGAGGCATCCCCGGGAGAGCCCCAGCCCGCGCCCGAATCCCAGCAGTGCGTACCCACGAGGCCCGCGTAGGCGCGCAGGCAGCCGGGGGCCTGATCCTGCAGGCAGCCGTCGGGGGCGCTGGGGGCGGGCGCGCAGGAGGCCTGGAAGGCCAGGAGGCGGGGCCTGCGCGGCGCGACCCGAGGGCGGTGAGCGGGAGGCCCCGCCCATCCCCGCCCAGTCCCCGCCCCGCCTGCTCCCACAGCGGTTTCGCACCTGAGACCCAGCCCCGCCCCGCCTCCGCCCCATCTCACGTAGCCCCCCCCGCCCTCCCACCCCCCGCACCGGCAGATCCGGCTGTGCTCGCAGGCGTCTAAGGGTGCGAGGCAGGAGGGCGGTGCCGGGCCGGGCCCCGCGAAGGCGCAGGCGGGCACGAAGGTCTGGCGCCGGCGCTCGGCGCACGCGGCGTTGACGCACGGGCAGAAGAGCAGCGCGTGGGTGAGCGCAGGCGGCCCGCGGGCGAAGAAGCGGCGCAGGGCGCGGCGGCAGCGGGCGCGGGGGCAGCCCCCGGACGCGGCCCGACCCAGGCACTGAGCCACGTATTCGGTGCGCAGCCGCTGGCACCGCGCGTCCGCCGTGCACGCCTCGGCCGCGTCCAAGCATCGGTTCCGTGCGGCCGAGCTGGGTGACCCTGGTGGAGGGGCGGGCAGCTGCAGTTCTCCGCGAGCCCTTCCAGCGCGCTTCGCCCTCCGAAGATGCGGCGAGCGCGGAGCCCGCGGAGCGCAGAGTGTGGCTCGAAGGCGTGACTGACTGGCACTGACAGGCCCTCTGTCGCGCCGATGGGCGGCCGCCGGCTCTGGGGAGTCCTGCTACGCGTCACGGGTGGAGGGGGCGCACCAAGACTCGGCCCGGCTCCCCCAGACGCTGAAGCCCATCCTCCCCAGGCACCACTCCTTCCGCAGAAAAGCCACACCCATTCAAAGAGGGGGTCCGCGAGGCTCCTGCCACTCTAAAGGGCCCCACCTGACGCGGGAAACAGAGCAAGGCTTCTGGGGACTAGGCTAATGGACGTGTATCAGAAATGGCGTTGAGGACACGCTGGGACACCTGAGCTTTCTTCCTTTCCTCTCCTCCCTTCCCCAAAGACACCCTTTGAGTGAATCTAGTGGTTTCTGGGTCTCCCTCCTTCTAGACCTTCTCGTGCGCCTCCTTCTGCCCCTTACCGCTGGCGTCTCGCCCTTCCACTCCCTTCTGATGCTCCGTTCTCGTGCATCTCCCGTGTTGCCCCATCTGGAGTCTGGCTTCCCCTGGCCCCTCCACTCTCCATCAGCCAGGCAAAAGAGGGATTCCCCGAAGGAGCTCTGGGCACTAGAGGGCCCATTTAGACCTGGCTGCCAGGGTGTGGACTCCAGAGGTCAGGCCACAGGGCTCTGTCCTGAGCCACAAGGCCCAAGAGTCCATGATAGGCGGCACTCTGCTGGGATTTGGCAACCCCTTCCTAGGACCTGGGTCACCAAAACCAGGCTACCCCCGCCCCTCTCGGCGCTCTCAGCCCCTGGGAGCACCACAATCTTGGGGAAGTTTTCCAGCCTAACCCCACATCCTTCTCACTGGGTGTGTGGAAGGAGGCGGCTCCTGCCTCAGGTCTGGGAACAGGGTCCCCATCTGGCCCTGGCCCCCTCTTTCAGGATCCACAGATAGGATGGCGGGAGCCACGGTGATTCTCTCTCTGTGGGTGCAGGCAGGATGAATAGATACCAAGGGCTTAGGATGAGTAAGTATGTGGGGAGGGTAGACAGGAGAGGGGGGAGCCCTCCCTTCCTGTCTCCTCCCCTCCCCTCCCCTCCAGGACCCCAGGAGCAGCTAACTCTGCCCTTCTGTCGCAGCCAAGCCCCTCAAGCGCCCAGGCTTCAGCCACACAGCAGTAGCACGTAGTGTCACCTGAGGTCTTGGTCCCACTTCTGCTCCTTTGCTTATGGGTTTCCCTCTGCCAGGAGTACCCTCGCCTCATCTTTACCCTCCAAACAGCGCGTCTCAGCTCCAGTATCTCGTCTGCCTTACACCTTTGTCAGATTCCATTTTCCCCACCCCGCTCCACCCGGTAAAGTGATCCCCTCCCCCCACGATGCCCCAGCTGGGGAAGGGCAAGCCAAGCAGTTGGAACAGCAGATGCGAGGCACCAGGGAATGAGTGTGAAGCTCCAAGACTGAAGTTGGAGAGTAGGGGCTGAGGGAAGGGTAAGAGAGGTGGGAGAGGGGACCCAATAGGAAAAAGTTTCTGGGACTGGGGTACAAAGACGGGACTTCTGGGTGGGGAGTGGCAGGCTGCACAGCACGCTGCAGGGCTGCAGGGTGCCGGCACACCCTGTATACACACCGGTCTCATGCCGGTGCCCCTTATTGTGGTTCTGGTTTTTTCCAGATCATCCTCTTTCCCCCTCGCTCTGTCCCTGAAGATTGGACAGAGATGCCAGCATTGAGGGGTCTCGGGGAGGAGGTGGCCACTCACCCAGCAACAGCAGCAGCATTGCCGGCGCCAAGCAGAGGCCCATGCCGGGCAGCAAACAAAGGAGGACTAGTGAAAGCAGAATCCCAGCGGGACAAGGGTCCCCTTCCCAGCAGCGCCTGAGCCGATGGGGGGGAACCCGAGTGTTGGTGCCAACACGAACACTCCCATGGGGAGGAGCCCTTGTAGCGGGAATGACGCCCCACCCCGCTGAGTCCCCACCCCAGGCTCTGCCTTCAGGTAGGTCTGGAGCCACGGAATCCGGCACCTGCAAGTGCCTAGGTGGAAAACACACACACACACGCACACACATCCGGCACCTGCAAGTGCCTAGGTGGAAAACACACACACACGCACACACACGCACATCCGGCACCTGCAAGTGCCTAGGTGGAAAACACACACACACACACACACACACACACACACACACACACACACACACACCAACCTAAGGAGACCTTGTCTCCCATGCCAGACTGTTACCTTTATGAAACATCATTGTTCTTTCCCTTCTTTTATAATTCTAACTTTTTATTATTAACTAACCTTAGACTTGAAGAAAAGTTGCTAACAAAAATGTTAGTGTTCCCCTTATATATATCCTTCTCAGGATGGCTTTGGCTGTTCGGGATCTTTTGTGGTTCCATACAAATTTTAGGATGATCTTTTCTATTTCTGTGAAAAATACCATTGGAATTTTGATAGGGATTGCACTGAACCCATAGATGGCTTTGGGTAGGATGGATGCTTTAACAATGTTAATTCTTCCCGTTCATGAGCACGGAATATCTTGCCATTTATTTGTGTCGTCTTCAATTTCTGTCATCAGAGTCTTGAGTTTTCAGTGCACAGGTCTCTCACCTCCTTGGTTAAATTTATTCCTTAGTATTTTTTATGCTATTGCAAATAGGATTGTTTTATTTCTCTTAAAGATAATTTGTCAGTAAATAGAAGCACACCTGGTTTCTGTATGTTGATTTTGTATACTGTAACTACCAAATTTGGGAATTAGTTCTAATTTTTTTGGTGGAGTTTTTAGGGTTTTCTATATATAAAATCATGTCATTTGAGCGCCTGGCTGGCTCATTTGGAGCATGTGACTCTTTATCTCGCAGTTGTAAGTTCGAGCCCCACATTGGGTGTAGAGATTGCTTAAAAATAAAATCTTTTAAAAAATAAAATAAAAAATAAAATCATGTCATCTGCAAACAAAGATAAATTTACTTCCCCTGTCTGATTTGAAGGTCCTTTATTCCTTTTTTCCTAAGTGCTCTGACTCACACTTCCAGCACTGTGCTTTATGGGAGTGGCTAGAGTGAGCATCCTTATCTTGTTCCCGATCTTAAAGGGAAAGCTTTCAACTTTTCACCAGTGAGTATGATGTCAGCTGTGGGTTTGTTAATTATCTGGCGTTTGTTATGTTGAGGTATATTCCTCCTATAGCCAGTGTTTTGGAGTTTTTATCATGAAAGGATGTGGTATTTTGTCAAACGCTTGTCCTACATCTATTAAGATGATCATATGATTTTCATCTATTAATGTGGTGTATCACATTTATTGATTTGCATATGTCAAACCACCCTCGTATCTCGGGTAAATCCCACTTGATCATGGTGTATGATCCTTTTAATGTGCTATTGAATTCACTTTGCTAATATTTGGTTGAGAATTTTTGCATCTGTACTCATCAGGGATACTGGTTTGTAGTTTCCTTGTATTGTATTTCTTTTTATTTCCTTATCTGGTTTTGGTATCAGGGCAATGCTGGTTTCCTAAAGTGAGTTTGGGAGTGTTCCCTCCTCTTTGAATTTTTTGGAAGAGTTTGAAAAGGACTGGCGTTAATTCTTCTTTAAATGTTTGGTAGAATTCATTAGTGAAATCATCTGGTCCTGGGCTTCTAACTTCTTAACGTGGACATTTATCCCACTGACTTTCAGCTCTCTTTGAAAAAAAAAAATACCATGGTCATAAATTTTCCTCAAAGTACTGCTTTCATGGCTCATGGCATACCCAATTTTTGATCATTCGATTTTTATCATGCAATTTTTTCTCTTTATCATGCAATTTTAAGTATTAAAGACATGTAATATAAGTGGGAGCCCCATAGGATCCAGACACCCCCCCAAGTGTGAGAGTGTGGGGAGCTGTATCAATCATGTTCTTTATTTTCTGTATTTTATGATGGTTTGAAATCTTGGTTTGGTGGGGGTGGGAGGGGAGGCAGCTTGCTGACTAGGGGAGAGACTGCCTCTAACTCTAATTCCTAGAGTTCATGAAAATTTGCCTATGAATAAGTCTTTCACATGCAGACCAATCAATCCAGAGTCCATACCCCTAACCACCTCCTTTTTCCTAACCCTTACCAAGCCTATGTTTGCCCTGCCCTAAATCATCACAGGGCCAGTACCAGACCATTAGAGGCCACCCCTATACCACACAGCTGGCCAGTCCTGAGGGGTTTATCTTGCCCTTCCTTGCCTTTCCTGCAGAAACCTTAGTATAGGCTCTCCCCTCACTCCTGCTTCTGCCTCCCCTCTGAACCTCGTGCTTCCCCATGTGGCCCTGCATGTCCTGACATGACCCCTTTTCTTGGGAATTGTAAGTAATAGTAATTCCTTTCAGTGGCATTAACCTCTCCATGTCAGTACTCAGGTATTCGTTATAAATCAAAATCTCACGGGTACAATTAAGACAGAAGGCAGCTTGGGGCCCCGGGGTGGTGCAGTTGGTTGAATGTCCGGACTCTTGGTTTCAGCTCAGGTCATTTTCTCAGGGTCCTGAGATAGAGCCCTGCATCTGGCTCTAAGCTCAGCGGGGAGTCTGCTTGAGATCCTCTCTCCCTCTCCCGCTGCCCATCCCCCTGCTCACTTGCTCTCTCAAACAAATAAATCTTAAAAAAAAAAAAGACAAGGCAGCTTCAGAAAACTGTCTCATTCAACCTCCGGGGCTGATGGAATAGGGGCCAGTCCGAGCCCGGGGCTGCCTCTTCTCTGCTGCCTATGGCAGGAATGGTTGGTTGTAAAAATTCCCCCAAGTCTTCATGCCCTCTGAAACATGATTCTGTTGCTCTTCGCATCAGGAGGTAGAGTTTCTCTCCCAATCCCTGGAATTTGGGCTGGCCCTGTGACTTGCTTGTGCCAATAGAGCGTTATGGAAGTAAAATATGCCAGTCGTAGAATCTTCTAGAGGCCTTGCAAGCTTCCACTTACTTTCTGGCAGGGTTGGGACTGGGGTGAGACAGGATCACTATTACAAATATTTCCTTCTGCCTCAGGTTCCAATGTGACTTGGCATCACACTGTCACTGATCTGGTCTTCAGTTAAAATTCTGATATTTTGTTCGTAATTGATTTTTTTTGGCACTGATCTTGATCTGTTAAAATATTGCATTAAAATATTACTTATTTTGATTGCCTTTCTTTTGTGCTCAAGGTAAGTGCATCACTGCCTTACCCTAATCCTGCTCTGCTCTCTCGAGCCCTCCCCAGCTGTCATGTGAGCAAGCCTGAGCTAGTCTGTTGGAAAATGGGTGCGTAGCCCATTTGTCTACATCACTCCAGCCAACAGCCAGCCAACCCCAGAAGCAGAACTGCCCAACTGACCAGCAGCTGATTGCAAACATAAGAGCCCAACTGAACCACCCGCTGAGTTAAACCTAATTTGCCAATTCACAGAATTAGTTGTTTTAGGCCACTGTGTTTTGGAGGTGGTTTTGTTGTACAGCAACAGCTGACTGATACAGAAGGTCACCCAACAATTCTTTCATGAAGCATGGGGAGAGAATAAGTGGCTTCTCAGAATCTCCAAGGGAGGCAAAAGAGGTGGGGCAAAGGGGTCATTCCAGCTAGGTAACACCATCCCAGATACATCTGGGGCCCTGGCTGCCATCTGAGGCTCCACCTACCAGCTACCACCCCTTGGGACCCTCAGGGAGCCCCATGGGGTTGGATCTATATACAGAAAAGACTCACAGAGGCTCAAAGGCAGCATGTCTTTCTTCTGACTTCTACTTTGGTGTCCTTTTTAAAACAGCTCCCACTGTCCCCTCCCATGGAATGGAAGAGAGGCTGAGGAGTGTCCAAAGTGGGGGGGGGGGGGAAGCTACAACAGTCCCCACACTCCTCCAAAACCTCAAGTGGAGGACCAAGAACTGGGGCTGAGGAAGGGTCTGAGGGACAAGATAAGGCAGGAAAAGGGAGGGAGGAGGGTCCCAAGGATTTTGTTTGGGTGGTTTTTTTTTGTTTTTTGTTTTTTGTTTTTGCTGGGGCCAGGCTCCAGGGAAGTGGACTCTGTCTGAAATGTAGGGCCCCCAGCGCTGGCTTCTGGCCCGGCAGTCACTGGCCTCTACGGAGCTGGGTCTGGGTAAAATACATGGAACAGAGACACCCAGGATCCCTGGACAGAGGCCTCTCCTAATGCCCATCATGACCCAGCCTCCCCTGGTGACAAGAGGTCAGTGACTACGTGAACTTTGCTCCTTGGACCGATAGATTCTTGGGCTGGAGTATGTACCCTACCAGGATTCCCTAGTCCTAAGGAATGGGGACGGTACTGGGCACTTTCTGATAAGGCTCTGGGGTCCTGGAGTGGGTGGGGCAAGCTCAACTCAGGGAAGAAACTTGCAGGCTGCCAAAGTGCAGGAGGTCTGACTCTCTGGCTCTACCCTGGGAGACCAAGTCCCCAGAGGGGCTGTCAGAGGTCCACCGTCTGTAAGTACCCTCATCTTGGGAGCTCCCTCTCACCAGAGACAGGATCTTGGCTTCTGGGCTTGATCTGCTGAAAATGAAGAGGAAGGGTCACCCCTGCAGGCCAGGACCCCCTTTCCTCCCTCGGTGAGGACCAGTGACCCAGGAAGAGATACAACTTCTCTCTCTCCCACCCTGGGGGCTTCCAGCATCTGGTCTCCGTGACAACAGCTTTTCCAAAGATCAAGTCTCATTTGCATAATAACCCAAGCTCAGAAACCTCCGAGTAGGGGCCAGCAGATGAAGGGCAACAGAGGTGGGTGGATGAGGTGGGGGGCCCCACCTACCTTGGGGTTGCAGGCAGCACAACAGGGCAGAGGCTTCTCAAGGTGGTTCCTGGGCTCTGGCAGAGTTCTCAAGGTCTGCAGCAATGGGTGGAGGACACATATTGTGACCAAGGTGGGGTCAGGGGCCTCAAGGTGACTGGGTGTTACGTGGAAAGGAGGGGAGCCCATCTGGAAGGAGGTAGAAGGCAAGAGCCCATCCTTCACTTCCCTCCCCATCTCCTCCTGTGCCTCACTCACCCAGGGACCGGGGCTCTCCAATGGCTGCTGGGCCCAACTCCATGGGGTGAACACTGCTGGGGGGGCAGTCCCTGTTTGGGGCATCTTTGGGCCTGAGCAGTGCAATAAGACGGCAGGAGGTTGGCACAGTGGTCCTGAGCAGGCATGCCCGACCTGAATTCTGCCTTGAATGAGTCTCTACCCTTCCGGTCCACATCTCTGCCTCCAGTTCCCTTCCCGCTCCCTCCTCGGAGAGGCCCCTGGGTTCCAGGCTCCAGGTCTGACTCCTGCCCTCCCAGGGCCACGGGCACTTCTCTCTAGCCCTGACATTTCTCTCAAGCTCTGCCATCACCCCAGCATCCCTCCAGATATTGGCATCACTCAGGTTGTCCCCCACCCCGCCTGGCCTCCAGGACCCCTGATGCTGACACACCAAACTTTGAGCACCTTGCTCCTCCCCCATAGACCTGCAATCACTGCTCATTGTGTCAAAGCTCTCTCGGAACCTGGGACCTGGCTGGTGCCCTGCCCCTGTCTGGGCTGCCCTCTGCCCCAATCTCTAACCCAAACCCTGCCCTTTTCTGCAGCTTGTCCGGAGCACTCCCAAGGCCAGGCTGTGTCAGATGTGCCATAGGGGACCTTTTTTTTTTTTTTTAAAGATTTTGTTTATTTATTTGACAGAGAGATAGAGAGAGAACACAGGTAGGCAGAGCTGCAGGGAGAGGGAGGAGAAGCAGGCTCTCCGCTGAGCGGGGAGCCCGATGCAGGGCTCGATTCCAGGACGCCGGGATCATGACCTGAGCGGAAGGCAGCCGCCCAACTGACTGAGCCACCCAGGCACCCCAGGGGGCCTCCCTTGACCAGCACCGGGTGATCAACCATGCTCAGGTACTATGTGACCTCCTCCCAGGTCACGGAGAACTGGGTGAAGGGCAGGCCCTTGGTACAAGGGCAGCCAGCCCCATAGCTAAGCAGCAGTATGGAGTGAAATGGTGTGCTGGGCCCAGCATCTGCAGACTTGGAAGGTGTACAGGAGAGATTTAGGCAGAGGAAGTGGGAAAAGGCATGTGAGGCTAGAAAAATCTTGAAGGGCACAGTGGAGCAAGAACCGAAGGATGAGTTGGTAGAACAAAGGCAGTCTAGGGTGAGGCAGCCCCCTGGTGGGAGAGACAGAAGAGGGGGTCAAGGGGGTCTGAACCTCAGTAAACTGGGAGGGGTTGAGGGCCCCCGGGGATCCACACACACCCATTGTGGCCTCCTGCTCAGGGCTCCTTTCCACCGCCTCTGGCCACCTCTGTGCAGCCGGGGACAAGGTCTGAGGACCCCACCCCAGCTCCCCCAGGCAGGAACCACGGGAGTGGGCTCAGAGCCTACCCACGGCATGCGGCATCCCTCCTCGAGCCCCAGAGGCATTGCTGGAGACGGGACCCCGGCTGCCGGCAGCAGCACCAGGCCAGGCCAGCCCCCGGGAGCAGAGGCAGCAGAAAGCTAAGGATCAGTGCCAGCAGGAAGCCCTTGTGGTCTGGGGACAACAGGGTAAGGCTGAGTCCTTAGCAGGTGCACCACCTCAGCCTTCCCCACTTGTCCCCCATGGACACACTTTCAGGTTGCACAGGGCCACTGTCCACACTGCCACCAAACCCTGGCTTGTCGCAGGAGGGCGGAGCCCAGCCCGGAGCGCAGTGGCAGTTTTGGTTACTGTTGCAAACCTACAAAGGAGAAGAAAGAAGGAGGATCCCATGAGATCAGGAACCCCAAGCCACCTGCCCCCGTCGACTTTCTGAGACTCACCCCATGGCCATGGCAGGCTGCCAGGCATTGCTCCAGCTCCCAGAAGGTGGTGTTTCGGCAGCGCCTGTCCTGGCACACCTATGGGCAGTGTGCGCACCGGGCAGTGAGGGGGATTGATGCTCCCCACGCAGGACTCAAGCATTAGGCAGGGGCCGGGGGTGCAGGGCTCACCATGCTAGGTCCACACTGGGTACCTGGCTCTACCAGGCCCAAGTCGAGCACGTCCAGCTGGACACCGGGCAGCACGAAGACTCCCCTGCAGGTCACCTCATGGCTGCCTAGTCCAACGGTGGAGTCCACGGGCACCGTGTGCGCTGCGCGTGGGCTCTGCTCCCCGCCCAGGCACTGCAGCTTCCCGCACTGCGCATCCCTGGGGAGGAAAGTGCAGGGTGATCAAACAGCGAGATGTGTCCTTGCCCCAACGCACTACCCAGCTTCCTCGCCCCGCCCTCCGATCCCCACCTCTGCGCACAAGCCACGAAGCCACCCTTGCCGTCCTTGCCGCAGTTCCCGTGGGCGTCTCCCGCGGAGTTCACGGTCTGGAAACAGGCGTCTGGGGCTGGACTGGAGCCTGAGGACGCATGGGCGAGACCACAATGGCTTCAGGCCCCCCGCCCCCTCCCGTCTTCCCTGGAGTAGAAAAGAGCGCAGGCCCGAGGATGGGCCGGGGTGCTCGGGTAGTCTCACCAGGCCCCCAGAGCTGTTGGCACTGCTGCTCGAGTGTAGGACACGCGCCATCCCAGCAGTAGCCCCGGCCGCTGGCGCAGGGCGAGCCGTCCAGTAGGTAAAGGTCCGGGGGACAGTAAGGGGAGGAGCCCGTGCAGAACTCTGGGAGGTCACAGTCTCCCACAGCTTGGCGGCACGGCACGCCAGCCGGCTTCAGCTACGCAGGCGACCAGGTGGAGGGAGGGTGGCCGAGGCACAGAGGGACAATAGACAGGGAGAGGTCCACCCCGTAAGCGCGGCTCAGAGGCTGGAGAGCAGAGCAGAGCCCGCACCCACAGGGGGACCCGAGCGTGCCAATCAGCCAAGACCAACAGGCCGGCTCGCAAGCGCCCCTAACCCTCACCCCGAGCCTCCCACGCCCTCACCAGGCAGTGCGCGCAGCAGTCGCCGTGGGTGCACTGGGCCCCCGCGCGCAGCGAGCAGTTGTGGGCGAGGCAGCAGGCGTCCGGGCACTCCTGGAGCCGAAAAGGGGATGTGGGACCAAGTGAGCACGCCGCGCCCCAGACCTCGGGGGAGGGGGGCGGGCGGGGCGCCAGCCTCGGGCCCCCACCCCGGGGGGGCCGGGAGCGCGGACCTGACCTGGCTGGCGCCGCAGTCACACTCCTCGCCGTCCTCCACGAGGCCGTTCCCGCAGCGCGCGCGGGGCACCAGGAGCCTGGGGTCGGGCGCGTTGGAAAGGCACGCACCGCCCCCCTTGCGGAAGAAGGCGCGCAGCTGGCGCCGGCTGCAGGCGCTGAATACGCGCGGGAACGGGCGCCTACGGGCAGGGGAGGGCGTCGGGCGTGCGGGCACCGCCACCCTCAGCCCCCAGCTCGTTTCGGATCCCCTCCCACCACTACCAGCTGTACTTGGCCACACAACCCCTGGCTGCGCGCACAAGCGCCTCAGCCACCGGCGGCCCGGATCCTCCAGAGGCAGAGCCCGAAGGGGGCAAGTAACCTGCACAAAGTCACACTGCGAGCCCGAGGCGGGAAGGCGTCACGCCAGGACCAGGCAGCCCAGGACTCGAGGTCGAATCGCGACCTAGCGCTGTTCCTCCCGGGGTTAGAGAATCCTCGCTAGAATGTTCTGAAAATAATCTTCATACTTTTGAGAATCCGCTTTTTCTGCGTTTCCTCCTTTTAAGCGTCATAAAGAACTCTCGGGGAGGTGCTGTGATCATATCCCCATTTTACGGGAGAGGAAATCGAGGGATAACCATGTCTCCCCAAGAAAGGCAGCTGCGGAAGGCCCCCTGGTCCAGCGGAGCCTCCCCCCGCAGCCCCTACCGACCGCGGCGTTCGTACCCCGTGGCTGCGGCCATGACGCAGCCGCCTTGCTCGGCCGCCGCCTCCACGCAGCAGCCGTCGGGGTCGTGGCTGAGGCCAAGGCTGTGACCTATCTCGTGGGCCATAGTGGCTGCTGCGCCAATGGGGAGCTCTGAGTGGTCCTGAGAGGGAGCGGAGACGGTCAGGGCGGGCTGCGGGGCCGCCTCCTCCCCCCCACCCTCCCCTTCCTCTGCCTCTCCCTTCCTATCCCGGGGGTGGAGCTCACGGTGCTCACGCCTCCTGAGCTCTCGGCGCGACACATGCCCTCGATGGGCGCCAAGCCCACGGTGGCGCCCTGGAAGGCGCGGCCCCTGAAGGCGGAACGCAGCGTGACCCGGCGGGACCAGGATTCTGGGCGGTCGGGCCGGGACCCCGCGTGGGCATCAGAGGCACCCACGTGAGCAGCTGCGCGGAGTCGTGCGGCCGCCGTGCCCACAGCCCCTGGCGCCAGTGCAGGAAGGCCCAGAGCGTGGCATTTGCGTCCGGCGTGATGCGGCTCTGGTCCTGCTCCGTCCACACTTCCAGGCCGGTCAGGGCCACCTGAATGTCCAGAGTCCTGAGAATCTGCGGACGGGACGGGGGTGAGGACAGGACGTGCCACGGTGCCCGTGCTCCTCCGTGGGGGCGCCCTCTCTTCTCTGCCCGGGTCCAGGGCCTCATCTCCAAGCCTGCCACACCTCCCCTAGGACTTGCCAGCCCGTATGGCAATCACCCCCTTTAGGGCTCTCTTTCCACCAACCCCAACCTGGTCCACATAGTTGGCCACCTCCAGGAGACGCTGTTTGGTGTGGTTCAAGTTCCGGTGCTGGGTCAAGAACTGGAAAGGCAGACATAAGAGGGTGTGGCAGGCTGAACTGGCCCCATCCCACCCCGCCAGCCCCTGGGGCCTCTGGCTCACCAGCGTGTGGTCAGCCACCATGTACAACTCCAGGAACTTCGGGCTCCTGCGGAGCTCCCTCCTCTCCTGGGGAGAGGCAATGGTGACCCTCAGCCGCAGGCTGCTGGGCTTGAGTCCTGACCACTAGCCCCAATTCCCAGGAAGCACAAAGTTAACTTTAAAAATTGCTAGAACTTGTTTCTTCAGCCTCCAAATAAAAATATCAGGATCGGAGGCCCTGAACTGGGGCTGTGTATTCCTATCTCTTGTGATTTGGAGGACTATGGATAATGCATTCCCATTCCCCCTCCTATCTGTGCCCCTGACCTTGATCTGAGTGGCACGAGAAAGGTTGGCCATGTCCCCTTTGTTCTTGGCATCCCTGTGGCCGCAGGCCCCTTTCCAGCCGAGCAGCTGCCCAATTCGGAACATCTTGTGAGTGATGAAGTCCTCAGAGTCTCCAGCTCGTCGAGGATGCACATAATAACTGGCATTCCTGTCCAGTGTGATCAGGCCCCTAGGGCGCGGAGGAGTGCAGAGGAGGGTGTGAGGGGAGTCTTGCCCCAGCCCCAGGCCCTCCCTCCCACGGAACTCCTCACCTCATCCCAGAGCAGGTGCTGAAGACTACCCAGGAGTCAGGGAAGCCCCTCACGCGCCCATGGTAGTGGCAGTGGTCCTGGAGAGCAAGAGACCCAGCCCCAAAGCTCAGCCAGGGCTGAACTGGGAGGGGCAAGAGAGAGAGGGCATGGTGGGGGGCTGGCTCCAGCCTCTCCTTAAGAACAGGAGGAGAATGGGGAAGGAATGGTGGAGAGGTCCTCAGGGAGTGCACCCCCCAGTACCCCTTACCCTGTCCTCAGAGCCCACGAGAGTATCTCACCGTGTGGTTGGGAACCAGCACCACTGGCTGCCCATCTGGGCTATGGTGGGTTTCTGTGTATCCTGGGGCCAACAGCCTGCTGGGAGGGGGTGTTGTAGGAGTCACCTAATTCAGCCTGGCCTCTTCCAGGATGCCCTCCAGGCTCCCCCCCCCCCAATGCTAATTGAGCAGCTCCGTGAAACAAGGCACAGGGCTAGCACTGAGGAAGCACCCACATGTGTCTTAGGGAAGGGACAGGAGCCACCATGTGTTGCTCAGGTCAGAAAACCCTGGGCTAGAGGCAGAAAGGTGGAGGGCAGAAAGGAGCCTTGGTGATGGCTGAGGTGTGGGAAGTGGGAGTGTGGGAAGCACCAGGGAGGAGCAGCAATAGGGAAAGAGTCTGTGGTTCCTGTGGGACCTGTGGCAGGCAGCTGGGTCCACAGGTCTGGGGAGGGGCAGGAGGGAGGATTAAGGAGACACTGAGGAGGAGGTGGGACCTGGAGCCAAGGAAGCGCAGCAACCTCATTAGGGGGCCCTACCTGCCGCTCAGCCTTGCTGGGCATCTGGTCAGCCTTCTCTCGTCTCTTTCCTGCCCCCAAGATCCTTCAGACCTTCTCTGGCCCCTAGACCCCACATATGTCCCCACCCGTCCTTCAGTGATGTTCACCCCATGCTTCCAGAGAAAAGAGAATCTCCACCTGCTCACAGCTGCTCCTGCCTACCCACCTGAGCAGGAATCCCCATCCCCACCTTCTTCAGACCCCACTCCAGTAATGATTCCACCTTCTTTCTCCATCTCTCCAGGGCCCTTCCCACCAAGGTGAATCAATCATGAGTCAATTTCTCTTCTGTAAGGAAAATCCTCAACCCCCATCTCGCCTTGACCTCTTTACTGCCAGACCAACCCAAAGACCTGTGATGCCTGCTGCTCCACCTCCTAGTCTTTCCTCCACCTTCTCTAGCTTGGCTCCCCCAATACACACAACACACTCAACCCGAAGAGTAGGCGATGTGGTCACCCCTCTCATGTGTGGGGACGTTGAGCCCCAGAGGAACTGTGGTTAAATGTGGTGGAACTAGAATGTGTTCCTGGTCCATCTGGCTCCATGGGGGAGAAGTCAACATGTGTACAGTGCTTGGAACAATGCCTCTGATGAAGCAAGCGCTCAGTGAATGATAGCTATTGGTAATTCCATCCGGATGGTTTCCAGACCCCACACTCCATCTTGGACACCCACCCCACCCAGCCCAGCTCTGCCTGCTCATTCACCAGCTCAGAGTCTTTGGCTTTGCCCCATCCTGGACACTCAGCCTTAAAATGGCCTCTGTGATTTGGTCCTCCTGGGACTCCCCATTTCGCTGCTCCCTTCCCTGCCGATGGAGACTCTCCAGGCAAGCCAGACAGATTGCCTCCCCCTGAAAGTGTCTGGACTTGGTAGCCACGGCACCTTTTTCCCTGCTATCTATCCCTCAGCCCAGAGCACCTGCCCATCCTTGGAATCCATCTTGGATTCTCTTTTGACTAAGCACACCCTCTGAGCACCCACAGGGTGATGCTCACTCATTTCTGGCAGGAAGCTAACAAGGTGCTCCTGGGGCTGGAACGAGGGGTGTGCCCCACAGCAGGGCTGACCCAGCCTCAGCAGCCTACTTCAGCCTTGAGGGAGCCGGTCATGCGCTGGCATGACTCTTCTTGTCACCTGTGCCTCTGCTTCTGGGGCCCTCGCCCCATCCAACCTCTCTCATGTGTTCCCCTCAGTGCCCCCCACACTGATTTCCCCCCGCCCCCGGAGAGGGGGGCTGTTCTTGGCTGCTAGCCTCCTCCCCAGCCTGGTACTCACTGGTTCTTCTCCAGCTCCAGCAGGAGCTCCTGCCCTTCAGCCTTCAAGGCCACCAGCCCTGTGTCTAGCTTCGAGACCTGGGCAAGAAGGAGAACAGGGCTGAGGGAGCAGGTGGGCTGGGGAGCTGGCTGGTGAGGGAGAGCGCAGGAGGCAGGGGGCAGTAGGCTCCCCACTTGCCATGGTAGGTGTGGGTGGGGGTGGGGGTGAGAACATGCAGGCGTATGTGTTCCCCAACTCGGGATGCTTTTGGCTCTGACAACAGGCATTTGACACAGTCTGCTAGGTGAACACCACATCCTCCGGAGAGATGAGACAAGGGGTCCCAGAAAGGTATCCTGCCTTACACAAGGTGACTGGGCCCTTCCTCTGGCCCTCCCTCCGGTTTCACGGCCAGAAGCCTTCCTCTAAGTGGGGAGGACAGTGGGGTCCTGAAGACATTGGGTGGAGGAGCGTCGGGTAGGCGAGCTCAGGCGTCCTTACAACCTCTTGTTTCTGTATCTTGCTGCTCCCCACTCCCCGTAGAATTCAGACTTTGCTCCCTCCTCCTCCAATTCCGACAAACCGAAAATTGCCCTGGCCTCCTGAAGGCCTGCCCCACACCTGCTTCACTGAGCCCATGAAGTAAACATTAACCCCCCCATTCCAGGCCAAGAAGAAAACATCCTGGGCCAGCCTCTCCTTCCCCATAACTTCTTTGCCTCTCCCACCCTGTGGGATTACCCCATCTGCCCCTCCTTGTCCACTCTGCCTGGCTGAGGGCCCAGAGTTGGAGCCGGCCTTGGAGCCTCGAGCCTCATGGAGAGCTGCTGTGTCTTCGGAATGCTGGCCCCCACCCTTGCTAGCCCTGCCCTTTTATCCCAACATGCACTGGGCTGGGCCCCAGGCCAAGGGGCTCAGATTCTTTTGGGGGCCTTTTCTCTGCAGGTGGGAGCAGACAACTCCCCCACCCCAGCCAAGAGACCTCCCCAAGGCCCCAGGCATGAGCTCACATGGCCGGAATGCCACTTACTTTACTGGAGAAAGGTTTGCACCGAGCACAGACAGCAGCCCCAGATGGAAAGCCTCCTCCTACCTCAACCCCAGCCCGGGCTCCCCTCTCTCTGTCCTTCTGCAGCCCCTCCTGTCCTTGCTTCCTGCCCTCTTGGTGACCCGGCTATTCACCTAGCACCCCATCCCTAACCTGAAATGTGGGTATTTCCTGCCACTTGGACACGACTCCCTGCTTCAACTCTGCTGTCCTCATCTTGGCAGGCTTCCCGGAGGCAGGGGAAAGCAATGCCCTTTGGGATGCCCTTCTTCGTCACAGCCCAGGCTGGACCGGGAGGGAGGACCACAGTCAGTGTGACTCCAGCATGTGCCTAGCCTTCCCCTCTGCCACTGATGTCTAGGACAACCAACTCAAAGCTTGGGCCCACTTGAATGGGGGCCCCTGAGGGTCTGGGGGACCCAGTGAAGGTCCTAGGTTAAAGCCTGCTGGGCCTATGGGGCCCTCCTAGACTTCATTACACCGTCATCCTGCGTTCCTCTTTGCTGGCTTAGAGAGTGGGTTGTCCTCTCTTGCCTGAAAATTCAGGATGAGCTCTCTAGACCTGGGGGGACACTGGTCAATGGTTACAAGTCTTTCAGACCTTAGTGGGCCTCAGGCTTCTGGGCTTCTGGTCTCAGGCTATGTGACCTTGGGCACTTTCTCCAACCTCTCTGGGCTTCAGTCTGCCCCTCTGTGAAATGGGGATACCAAGGGCACTGGTCTCCTGGTTTGCAGCACAGCTGTGTGACACATACACATATAGATGGGGACACAGTTATTCTGGAAGTGTGTGACGGGTGGGTGTTGGCAGGAAGCTGGGGCAGAGCATCCTGGAGAAGCAAAATCAGGTGCATTTGGGGGGCACTAGGAGAGTGACCAGTGCCCCCTGGCCAGAAGTGGATTCTGCATGAGACAGGGAGGCTGAAGTTTTCCTGGCGGGAACAGCAATGTATCCACAGGGTAACATGTTCTAGTAAACTGGGCAAAAGGAAGATATTTGGGGGTTTTATTAAAGAGGTCCCTGAAAAGTTTCAGGCCCCACAAATTCTGGCCCTACCTCTGCCTGGTGGGGTGGGGGTGGCCTGAATAATTCTGGGAGGGAGGGAGCAGGGGGAGGTGGGGGAGGAAGCCTGAAAATGACTTCCATGTGTGAAGGCTCATGTGAGCCAGCTATCTCCCCACCCCCACCTGCCAACCCTCTTGGAAGGGGCGAAAAGGTCCCCAGCCAAACTGCCACGCTGAATGAGGAAGGGCCAAGGGGCTGGGAGACCCTGGACTCCTGAGGCGGGAAGGATGACCTGGCACTGACCGGCTCCTCTGGGGCGACCGTGCGTCGGGCTCGTGCATCCGGGACCCAGCGCAGGGTGACTGGCTCTCCGGGGTTGTTTCCTGGGGGGAGGACAGAGTAAAAGATGAGGGGGAAACAGGGGGGCGGGGACGACCAAGGGACGAGGTTACAGGACATCAGCCGGGTGGAATAGGAGACTCCATCTTCAACATTCAAAGGTAGCCTGGAGAAGGGTGGTCACCCCTGGGGCATCCTTGGAACCAGGGAGGTGGCAGAAGAGAGACAGAGGAGCTCAGCCGGGGAAGTGGGAGCCCCACTGACCTGGGGGAGGCTTGGGGGTCAGAGGTCACAAGGAAGAGACCAAGGCCCCCAGTGCAGAAGGGAAAGGAAAGGGGACGCAGCCTTGGGTATTTTTAGACTGGGCAGCAGATGCCTTTGGGGTGAGAGATCTGTGAAGAGAGGATGCCTGTGTCTCCGCCATCTGAGAAAAACAACAGCCAGATGTCTGGGGAGGCCCACCTTGCCCAGAGCTCCCCTTGGGGGCTTCATGCTGGAAGCGGGACTTCCGGGGACTCTAGCTCAGAAGCCCCCTCCCGGGATCTTCAAGGTGGGGAGCCCTGGGGGACAGAGCCTGAGTGCTCCCAGGCCTGGCGTGCTTAAGGGGGCTCTGGAGGAATACCAGAGCCAAGCATTACTCAGAAGGCTCTGGAATGCTCCCAGCCCCCCACCCCACAGTGGGTCCCAGAGGCTCTTGCCACACCCGCCCTGCAGGAGCCAGGCCCCAGGCAGCCCAGAGCCTGTAGGCAGCCCTCCCTGTCCTCTGACACAATCCCTGGGGAAGCGAGCCCAGCTCCCAGAACCGACAGCCATCCAGCACCCAGCCAGCCCTGACCCTCTGAGATGGCTGACTGTGTTCCAGCAGAAGTGTTCCAGCTCCGGCCAGTCCACCCAACTCCTTTCTCTTCCTCCATCCTCTCCCCCAGACCCCGTCATCAAAGACCCAGAATAGCAGCCGCTTTAGGAGTCCCCTTCCCCCAGGAAGCCCTCCCTGCTTGGATGAGCCAGCTGCTACAGTAGGAGAGGGATCTGAGTGAATCTGGGAGGAGTGGGGGGCAACCAGCCGAGAGAGGACTTAACTGGGTGTGGAGAACTACCTCTTGCTGGCCCTAGGCCTCCCAGGTAGAGAGGGGAGGGTGGGCCTGTGCGCAGGTGTGCGTGTGGGTTGGGGGTTCTCTTCATGGCATCCCCCCTGAGGAGGGAGAGGGGGGCAGAGATGGAGCTGTGATGATGAGGATCAGGGAGCCAATGCAGTGTTGGGGAGCACAAAGCCCCTCTCCACTCCTCCCAGGGGTCATCTCACCCTCTCCTGACCCCAGGCTGAGGAGGAGGAAGCAGCCATCCCCAAAGGCATGAGGGCTTTCATCCCACCCCCTCGGGGCCCCAGAACAGAACAGGACCCTATTTCTATTGGGTACTCCCGGACAGTGCTCTGGAACCCAGTGCCCCCAGGCTGCCCAGCCCAGCCTGGCCATTCCTGCCTCTTCCCCAGTGTCCGGTGTCCTCCCAGTCCCTCCACAGGGCACTTCCCATACAGGGTACAGGACTGGCCAATCCTACGCACTGGGGGTGTGGAGGTTAACTCCCAGGGTCCCTTCTGTCTGAAGCACCCTTCTCTATCTCACCAAACAAGGCAACAATATCAACAACACACACACACACACACACACACACACACACACACACACACACACACACACACACACACACACACGGCCCCAAGGCCCTGCCACACTGGGGATGAGCATGGAGGCTGCAGGAGGGTGAGGGCACAGCAGAGACTCCTGGGACCCCGTGCGCTGGGCCTCAGGGATGGAGGTGCAGGGACGTCCACACCGGTGCATGGGGTCTGGGGGTGGTCAAGGCAGAGTCCCGGCAGAGGGTTTTGGGAACTCGGGCGGCTGCTCAGAGGGGACCCCCCCCACCCCGCTTTGCCACTGCCACTGTGGCAGCTGCGCAGAGTGTGTCAGTCTGGGCCCCAAGGCCAGCCCCAGTACAGCTGAGAGTCCCTGCGCAGGTCCTGCGGAGACCCTCCCTGCCCTCCCAGCCACCGCGGTGGCGGACAGCGACCTCCCCTGCGCCGCGGGGCACGGCCCACTCACCTTGAAACGCCTCGGCCCCCCACACCGGCCAAGGCAGCCGCAGGAGCAGCAGCAGCAGGCACGCCCGCGACCCTCGAGCTCTCGGAACCCCCCGGCCCATCGCTGGGAGCGTCCCGGCCTCCACGCGGTGGCTGCGGGCGGCCGGGCCCCGGCTCCGCCCCGGCTGGATCCGCGCCGACGCACGCCCAGAGCAGCCAGCCCGCAGCCTCCCGACCCTCCCGCGCCACCCCGCACGGGGCCCCCACGGCCCTTCTGCCCGACCCCGCGCGCCCTCGGGGAGGGGGAGCCGGAGCGGCCGTCTAAGCGCAGGAGCAGGGCCGGCGGAATCCGTGCGGCCCCTCGGGGCTCCGCCAGCCGCCGGGTAGGTCCCCGCGCCCTCTCCCCGCGGGGGCGGAGCGGGGGTGGAGAGGGGATGGGGCGGGGCCCCTCGGAAGGGCTTGTGAGGGCCACTGGGGGTGCGTGGGGGAGAGGCCAGGGCTGGGGGCCGCCTGCTGCGGCTTGGGTCTGCGCAGGGAGCGCCCCCCGCCGCTGCCTCCGTCCCCTGGGCGGACCTCTGTCCCCGCCTGCTCCCCAAGCCTGCCCAGAGGGGGGCCCTGGCCCGAACCCGGCGGAAGTGGGCTTAGGAGGAGGGAGGCGGGCGCCCGCGAGGAGCAGGTGCGGCCCGGAGCTCGCCAGGGCCGCCGCGCGGTGGCCGCCAGCCCGTGTGGCGGCCGCGCGGGCGCCCGGGTGGGGGCGGGGCAGCCCTGTCCCTGGTGGTGGCCAGAGGGAACAATTGCACAAAGCCACAGACTCCAGACGTGGGGGATTCTTTCTGCTTTGTGCTTTGGCAACATCTGTTTCTTTTTTTAAAGGTTTGTGTACTGAGTAAATTCGGAGAGCGAGTACTCGGTATTCTGATAGTGAGAGATGTTAACTTTTTTTTAAAGATTTTATTTGTCTGTTTGTTTGTTTGTTTGTTTGGGGAGGGGATTCAGAAGAGGAGGGAGAGCGAATCTCAAGCGGACTCCCGGCTGAGCGGGGAGCCTGGGCTCAGTCTCACTACCAGACATCATGACCTGACTTGAAACCAAGAGTCAGTCGCTCAACGGACTGAGCCACCCAGGTGCCCCACAAGGGATGTTAGCTTTTAAGCAAATCTATTTGTTTTTGAGAACAAATGCGAAGGTTCCCTTTGGAAGAGTTCCAGCAGCGAGAGAAATCTATGTTGGTCTGATTCAAACATCAAAAGTTTAAGATGTTAAGGGATCATCCCTCCCTTTTCTGTCCCTCCTCTCAACCCACATTCCCCAAGCAACTCCAAACCACCATCCTTAGCTTCTTGTGTAGGTTTTCGATTATTTTATGCACACCCAAGACAATACAGACCTATTTTTTCCTCTGATTAACATTTCTCTGCACTTTTTTCCCCCACTTACTACACTTTGGAGATCCTTCATATCAGTGCATTGAGTGGTCTTATGGTTATTACTATTATCCTATTATTATTACTTCAGGTTTTTAAGTTAACTTTATTAAGATATAAATTTACATACAATAAAGTGCACCTGGGGGCGCTTGGGTGGCTACTCGGGGGTTCCTGGGATCCAGCCCTGGGTGGGGCTTCCTCGATGGAGAGCCTGCTTCTCCCTCTCCCTCTGCCTCTCCTCCCTGCTCGTACTATCTCTCTTGCTCTATCTCAAATAAATAAATAAGATCCTTTAGGGGCTGCCTGGGTGGCTCAGTCGTTAAAGCGGCTGCTTTCGGCTCAGGTCATGATCCCGGGGTCCTGGGATCGAGCCCCACATCGGGCTCCCTGCTCCACGGGGAGCCTGCTTCTCCCTCTCCCACTCCCCCTGCTTGTGTTCCCTCTCTCGCTGTGTCTCTCTCTGTCAAATAAATAAATAAAATCTTAAAAATAAGTAAATAAATAAATAAATAGATAAATAAGATCCTTTAAAAAAATAAAGGGTACCTGTTCTAAGTATCCACTTAGATGAATTTGATAAATTCATACGCCTTTGTAATCACCACCATAATCCAGATACAACATTCTGTAGCCAAACCAGGTAGGAGAGTTTGTCCACCCTATGGGTAGCAGGCCAATAAAACTGACACTGAGCTTTTGCAGTGAAGAAAGATAAGCTATTTACTGGTATGGCACCACCCAGGAGAATGGGAAACTAAGGCTCCAAAGTCCCAAACTCCCCAATGGCTTGCAAGTGAAGGTTTCTAAGGGCAAAATTTGGGGCAGGGCTGTCCTGAGAAGGTGGGTGTCATTGACTGGAGGCCCAGGAGGTCGTGTTAGCAGGCGCCCTGGTGCCATTTTGTCTGGTCCCCTGGGAGGTCTTTTTCATCTCAAGAGACTTGGAATCTGAAAAGTATATTTGTTCTTTATGGTAGAGGTTTCATTAGGTACATCCGGTAATAATATCCTTAGGGTAGTGCTGATTAACTACTTGTAAGCTAGCGGGGTTGCATTCCTGGAGGTTCCTTGGCCGGTCCAGTCCAGCCATGCAGGAAAGAACACACATCTCCTGAGCATAGGTAGTTTGTGGCAAATGTCATGTAATTTGCACTTGCTGACCACCTCCAGCAGGCAGTCTCCCAGAATGAGCTGCATTCACAGTTAGATCTTCTGTGTTCCAGTGCAGCCATTTGGGTTGCAAGAAAGAGACTCATTCCAGTTACGTCACAGGGTGGATGTTTATTGGGCAGACATGCCAGACAGGCTCCCAGGAAGAGTCTGGCAATCAGGCACTACGAGGAATGGGACCTGGGGCCAGGAAGCCCCCGGCTGCAGTTACATGGAGCTTACTCGGCCTCCAATTTCTTCCCAAGCTGTTAGCCCCTATAACAATTCCCCACTACCTTCCAGGTTTCTCAACCCAAATTCCATGCAGGCTCTTTGCACCTCCTACCATCTGCCACCAGGCTGTGAGGGGAGGCACTAGCCCGCCAAAGAACTGCCTCCTCTCAGGCACTGACATCATGGGAGCAAGTCATTCCTTCTTTGTGAGCCTCATTCCGCTTAACAGCCCCTGGCACACAAGACCGAGTGAGCCCACTTGAACACGGAGAGGGCTGTACCTAAAGCAGAAATAAGGATGCTCTCCATGCTTCCTGGGGACAGGAATGGGGGGGCCCCTCTTCTCCCAGGGGCCTGATAAAATGCCTGTTCAGGCAACCCCATTGCCTGGCATGCCCTCTCCCTAGGGAACACCAGAACATCTTGATTTCCTCGGTCTTAATGTGTGAGAGGGACTCCCTCCTCTGGGAAGCCCATGAACAGAATGACCAGGGACACATCCTGGCCTTCAGGAGATGGGCACTAAAATTGTGGCTGGCTGGCAGCATTCTCACCAATGTCAGAAGTCTCAGGGATGAGTCCATGGTTGGGAATTCCCTGGAAATAGAATAAAAACTCTATTTCCCAGAACCCCTTGCAGCTTGAGGTGGCCATGTGACTCAACTCTAGTCAATGGGGAGTGAGTGGAAATGACCTGCAACTTCTGGGTTGTGTCCACAATGGGAATGGGTGTGCCTTCAACTTCCTCTTATTGCTGGAGGGAATGTGAACACAGTGGGGCCACCATGAACCTCACAATCAAAAGGTAACATTTCAGGGTTGGAGAAAAATAAGATAGAAGGATCCAATATTCTGACACCTTAAACTACCATAGCATACCCAGATTAGTATGGGAGAGAAAAATAAAATTCCCTCATGTTGAAGTTACTGTATTTGGTCTCTTGTTAGAGCAGCCTAACTTCTATTCCAGTTACTACAGAGTGCTTTTGCCAGCCTGTGAGGATATAGGAAGCTCCTCTTCTTTTCTAATCCATCCAAAAAGTCCAGGGTGGGCTTGGAGGAAAAAGATGTGAGGGACAGTCCATTGGAAGATAAAGGGGGAGATCAGATCCGGAGAAAAGGAAAAGACAAGTAGACAACATGACCATGACTCGTTTCTCCTCAGAGTGCCCCAGGGTCATCACCCTCCTGGGTAAATTAGGGTTCACCTCCACTTGGCAAGAGGTTTGGAACCAGGTCATAGAAAATCAGATGTTGTAGAGTTGTTTCCACAGAGGCGGTCGGGATTCAATGCTGCCTTGTTCACGAGGCCCAAGTCATCACAGTTTCTGGTGACCTTCTCCTCCTGAGGGTAGACAGTGTCACAGGTCAGCCCAGGGGCAGAGCATGGGACGAGGTCCCACCTGTGGCTGCATCAGGGTCAATGAGCTTCCTGCAGAGAAAATTCTGGTTACAAGGAGGACTCTGGGAGCTGTCATTCCCTGACCTCAAACTCTGGAGGGCAGTCCCCCAGACCCCAAGCCTTGGGTGGGGGTCCCAAGGAGACTGGTGAGCCTGTACCTGGCTGGCAATGAGGCTGTGAGCCCTGACCCACACACTGGAGGATCTGCAGAAGGGGACACATCACAGGGAAGGGAAAACAGACTTTCACCCCTGCCCAGATGATGGGCAGACTCTGGAGTGGGGAAGAGAGAGCCCAAAACACAGGTGGGGTTCTGTGTTCCAAGATGTGTCTTGGAAGTTGAGGTGAAACTGCTACGTTCAGAACGTCTGCCCCAGTCTCCCCACCAGCAGCTCCCACAGAGAAGCCAGCATCATGCTGGCCTACGGTATGCCCGAAGTGCCCGGCGAGCAAACACGTGACTGTTGGGTGCTCCATTTAGAATGTGGTTTCCCTGTCTTTCCAGGGGTCCCTGGTTCTCTGTATTCTCTCCCCAGTCTCCCCCTAGTCCCAGGGGCCATCCTATATATGAGAGCGGTCTCTAGGCGCCAGCCCCGCACGGTGGGTTAGCCGGGCATCCTGTCTGCCTGGGCCCACATGGCAGATGGATACCTGCATGGTCTCCTTCTGAGAAGTCATCTCCACCAAATTCTCACCCATGCGCAGCTTATAAAAATGCCTCCTGCAACAACAAGAGTGGACTCAGAGGGTCTCTCTCCTCCCCCTGCCTACCCCCATTCCCTCCTCCGACCCCAAGTGCTTAGCCCCAGACTGCTCACTGAACAGAGCGGTGGGAGCCTTGTGGGGAGTGGGGGACCTTATCTGTCTTCCTTCCCTCCCAGCCCTCTCTTTACACAGATGGGGTCCAGATAAAGAAAGAAAACTACAGCAAGATGGATTTAAAGGTGATTCTAGAAGCAATTCCCAAATTTGGAGCAGTGGGAGGAAGAGGGTCAGGCTAGCAAGTATGGAGCCTATACATCTGGTAAGAGAGACATGAAGGAATGTTGAGGGGAAGGGGGGAGGGCAAGGTAACCCCATCCACCCCCCCAGCTCTGAACCCACCTCCAGGCAAACCAGGCCCCCAGGCCCAACAACAGGAAGAGGAGGCCCATCAGCAGCCCCAGGACCCAGAGTAGCTTCTGGAACAGACTCAGGCGGTGCAAGGCTGGAATACAAGGGTGAGTCTCAGGGGGCAGCTATGGATCCAGGCCTCCGATGCTCCCCCAGAAGATGAAAACTATTCTGGCCCTCACTTTATCTCAGAAGCTTTCCCATGCAACGGCGCTTCAAGCAACCAGTCTAGACTAGTCAGATAAACTGACTGCAGCAGAAAGGATTCAGGGAAGACCTCAGAAGGAAGCCTTTGGACGGGAGAGCTAGGCCTCTCTACAGAGGGTCCTGGGAGATGGACCCCACCACACACACACACACCTCTGGTTCCAAAGTAGGTAGAAGCAGACGCAGAGCCCAGGGCATTGGAGGCAAAGCACACGTATTCGCCCTGGTCACTGGGCCTCAGCTCTTCCATGTCCACCCTCAGGGCATTGGCTGTGGCCGTGACACGGATGTGTGGCTCTACAGGAGCCCTGCGGGGCTGGCTAGAGGCCACCAGCCTACTGCCGAGGTGGAGGCTCAGACTGGCTAGCGGCTCGCTGTCCACTCGGCAGTCCAGGATGCCCTGGATGCCACCCTCAGGCTCCACGAAGACCGTCATGGTGGGCATCTTGGGAGGGTCTGTGGGAACATAGAGGGGCATGATGATTGCAGAAAACCAGCGCCAATTCCTCCCCTCCCGGGCCCATGCAAGATGACTCTGCCACACTAAGGGATAGAGCCTATCCCTCCACTCCTTGATCTGTGACTTGCTCTGACCACTGGAAAGCAGAAGTGACATTATGTGAGGCCCCCCCTCAAGGGGCCTCACTGCTTCTGCCCTCCTACAAACACAGCCATGTGGGAAGCCCAGGCCAGCCCCAGCTGCCAGCCACGAGGATGCAGCCACCACCCTCCGCCATCTAGCTTCAGCTCAGCAACTGGACCACGGCAGCCACACGCGGCGAGACCACCGAAGACCTGCCCAGCTCCGCTCAGCCCGAGTTGCTGACCCCCAGAATTGTGAGCAATACAACGGCTGTTGCTTGAAGCTCCATATTTTGGAGTGGCTTGTTATTGCAGCCACGGCTGGCTGATACTGCGCAGGGATGGAGCAGGGACCCAGGCACTCCGGGTGCACTCTCTCTCCATACTCCTCACAGGGCGAGGGGGCTGATATTTTACACATGAGGAAAGCCAGGCAGGGATATACAAGGTCACACAAGCAGTCAGCGGGAGTTCTCCAACCCAGGTCTCCACCCCTGCGAAGTCTTTGCTCTTTGCAGACAGAAGAGGAGGACCTGAGGTGGGCAGGGGAGATGCGGGCAGACTGAGGCGGGGCGGGGTGGGGGGGTCCTACTCACACAGCACACGGAGCATGACTGGAGCAGAAGTTGTGGCCCCACTGGGGAGCTCAGCCTGGCAGTGGTACGCTCCGGCTTGGGCGCGGGTCACATGGGCAAAGACAAGGGTGGGCCCAGGCTCCACGTGCAGTCGCTGGCCATTCCAGAACCAAGCAAATGTGGAGTTGCCCATGGGCCCGGGACCACCAGCGAGGTGACAGCTCAGGTTCAGCGGTGCGCCCTCAGCCACGTCCAGCCCCGGCTCGGCCACCACACGCACACCTGCAGGCCGAGGACCAGGAGGCAGTCAGGGAGCCTCTGGGTGGCATCTGGGCATCTGAGAGGCCTCGGTGCATTACAGGAAGGCCTGTTCTGATTTGGGCCACCCAAAGGTGAGATTGTGTCTCTCCCATAAGACTGAGATCTCTTGCACTGAGGACCTCCGGGACAGGGCTGTTTGTCTCTCTTAACAAACCAGGCTTTCTGATGGATGGGGCTGTGTCTTGCTCTCAAAGGGGCCCCCCAAAGGTGGGGCTCCACCTCATCCCTCACACTGAGCCCCCTAAAGGTAGGGTTGTGTCTCTCTTCCCACCCCAGGCTTCCCCAGGGCAGGTCTGTGCCTCCTCTCCAGACTGGGTTCTGTGAGGACGGGGTACTGTGTCCCCTGCATCCAAGGCACCCTGCTACAGCTCCACCCTTGCAGGGACTTCTCCAAGGGTGAGGCCGTTTCTTCTCCTCAGACTGGGCACCTGCCTCCAGGGAGAGCTATTCCTCTGCCGTGAGATGGGGCAGGGCTCTAGCTAGACATTCTGGTCAACCAGGCCCTGTTGGGGGAGCGCCACGCCTCATATAAACACGGCCCCGCCATGCCCGAGCCTCCTCTCTGCCCCCTTCGCCCACTCACCTTCTCCCTGCAGCTGCCCTGTGGTGCTGACTGAGCCCAGGAAGTTGTGGGCCGTGCACACATAGGTGTCCTTGTCACCTGAGGGTACGTCTTGCACCTGCAGCCGCAGGGCATTGCGGGCCACCTGGACGTGGCCTGTCCCGGATGCCAGGCCGTGGACCCCAGGGCTGGTGGCCAGCACCTTGCCATCGCGGGACAGGGCGAGCTCAGCGGGTGGCTCGCTGTCCACAGTACACTGCACCACGGCCACGGAGCTGACTCTGGAGTCCCGAAACGATGACAGGACAACATCCCGGGGGGCATCTGGGGGCATGACAGCACATAGTTGGAGGCCTTGTTGGGAACCCCTGGACCATCCACGGCCTACCTGCCTGGCACTGGGGAGGCTGAAGCCTCTGGACAAAAGGTCACTTCCTTGAAGTGACACCTCGTGGGCAGATTCCCCCAGGCAGGGTTCACAGGACTCTAGGGTCTCTTTTCTCATCACCTATGTCCTTCTTTTCCCAACTGCCCATTCTGAGGTCCGCTACAGTCCTGCGTCCACCCCCACGAAGGCCCAGAAGTGCCCTCCGCCCGCTCTCAGCCTCGGCACCCCCAGCCAAGGACCCCGGCTCACAGTGGACTTGCAGGGCGGTGGGCCGGGAGCTGCGGGTGCCCTGGGTGTCCTGGACCTGGCAGGAGTAGGCACCCGCATGAGCCCGTGTGGCCGCTGGGAACGAGAGGGCGGCGGCTGGCCCCTCCTGCAGCCAACGGCCATTGTGGTACCAGGCATAGAGCACGGGTGGGCGGGCAGCAGGGTCTTCACAGGTCACTGTGACGGGGGTCCCCTCGGGCACAGCGGTGGACGGAGCCAGGGTCACCTGCACACCTGTCCCAGGGAGACCAGGGTCAGCGAGGCCCAGCCAGATACCACAGCCGCTCCCTCCTCCCCTGCTGGGCTTGGCCCCGGGCCCGGCCTCACCCTCTAGCCGCAGCTCCACGGAGGCATTGGCCTGGCCCAGAGGACTGTGGGCGGAGCAGCTGTAGAGACCCTCGTCCCTGGGCCCGGGCTCCCACAACTCCAGGCGCAGAGCGTTGGGGACAGAGGCTGTGGTCGAGGAGGCCAGGAGGCGGCCAGCGCGGCTGAGGGCCAGCTGGGCGGGTGGGCGGCTGTCCACGGTGCACAGTACCTGGGCCAACCGTCCGCCGCGGCTCTCTAGGAGGTAGGTCAGGCGCAGGCTGCGGGGTGCGTCTACAGGGACACCAAAGGAAACGGTTCAGAAACCGCATCCAGGAGGCCAGTTGGCAGGTGGCATTCAAACCAGGAGGGCCCTGGCTCCCCATCCCAAGGGCCCCCCCATTGTCCAATCTGGGGCCATGCTCCTCTGCCCAGGAAGAACCTATCCCCTCTGACCCCTGACTCAGCGCTCCTTGTCCCGGGCTTCATCTGATGGATGGGGACTGAGTTCCTGGGTTGGACATCTCTGGGGCTCTGGCCATGCCCTTGATCCCTGTGGGCTGCAGTCATTCCTTTTCACCCCACCCTGCATCCAACCAAACTCACAGAGGACATCCAGAGTGACAGGTCTGGAGAGGTGGGGTGCCTGGCCCGGAGTCACCACCCCACAGCGGTAGGAGGCAGCATCCATGACTGTGACGTTGGGCAGAAGGATGGAGTGGGCACCTGGGCGTTGCTGCCCATCCCGGTACCACGTGTAGGTGAGCTGGGTCAGGTTGGCAGTCCACACGAGGCAGGTCAAGTTCACCAGCTGCCCCTCCTGCACGACGGCCCTGGGCCACACCTGCACGCTCACAGCTGGGGAGGGAGGCGGGCACGGGGACACCAGTGAGACTGTGAAGCTGTGTAAAGCAAGCCACTTGTCTCCATGAGGGAGGGAAGCCCCTCAGCCTCTGGGAGGCACAGGTGGCCCACCCCTCCAGGGGGCTCGAGGTCAAGCTTGGGAAATAGCTCACCATCTCTTAGGTGGTCCCAAGCAGAGTTCTGCATGGCCCCTGGGTGCCCTGAGCCCTCCCTGACCCTAGGGGGCACATGGGAGAATGCAAGCCTCCCTGCCCTGTGGTGCTTTCTCCTTGAACGCCCCCCTCCCTTTCTGATTAGCTTTATCCACTGGACATCCAGGCAAACATCTGTTTCTAAAAAAGGCTCTTCCAAAAAAGCCAAGTCTGGAGTCGATTGCCCTAAAGGAGGCTGGGGACAGAGACTGTCCTTATGTTCAGCCTGCCTTCCTGTGCCTCAGGTTTCCAGAACCCTCTCCAGCCTCCTCTCTTCTCTTAAAGGAGCCACCCATGCACACACTCACACCCTCACACTGACCCTGAGCATCGAAGATGGCAGAGGCTGAGGCCTGGCCCAAGGTGCTGTTGGCCTGGCAGGTGTAGATGCCCTCATCCTCCAGCACTGCACCGTGGATCTCCAGGCGCAGCCTGCTGGGGGCCACAGCCACCTGCAGCCGGGGAGAGCTGCTTGCCAGCTCCCCTGCACCTTGTAGGGTGGAGGCCACGAGGTGGTCCCCGTGGAGCAGTCGTAGGTGGGCTGGAGGGTCACTGTTCACATGGCACAGGAGGAGGCCCAGTCGCCCAGGGCCTGTGTCCATCAGGGTGGTGAGCGTGGCCTGGCGAGGGGCATCTACAGGAGTGGGGAGTGGTCAGGGCCCCTGGTCCCTCATCTAGTGCTCTCTCATGGAGGCAGTGCCCAGGGCCAGGGCTCCCCCAGCCCCTCCTCCCACTGTGCCCTTGTTTCCTTCACCCCCCAAGAAACATGGACAGGATGAAAACTTACAGGACACATGGAGGCTGACAGGGGCGGCCAGGCTCATGGTGGCTGAGCCTGGAGCCTGGGCCTGGCAATGGTAGGCCCCAGCTTGGCTCAGAGTAATGGCTGCGAAGCGGAGCGTGGCCGAGTTTGACTCCGGGAGGGGCTGGCCATCCTGATACCAGAGGTATGAGGTCCCCTCCAGGACCCCTGTGTGCACCTGGCACCTCAAGACCACGGCCTGGCCCTCCTGGACCTCAGGTGATGGTGACACCTGGACCCAGGCTCCTGCGAGGAGAAACCGAGAGCAGGTGAGGGCCCTCCCCCACCCCTCCCCCAGCCTAGGGCTGTGTGTGTGTCCACACCAGGACCCCAATCTTATATCCTGGAGCCACAGCCCCCCTACCAGACCACCAGCAAGGGCCCCATTTCAGCTCCATGCCTCTTCCTATCCCGCTCCCAACTCCCCTGCTCTGGGTCTGTCCTGGCCTCTACCACCCACCAACTTGAGCTACAGTTTCGCTCTGTCAGTCCTATCTCACCCACCAGAAGGCCCAGCTTATGTGACCTCTAACCCCGTGTCAGGCACAGCGCCTGCACAAGTCAGCTCCTGACAGATGCTGGTTTGACCCCATAAAGCACTGAAATGGGAAGGGTTTAGGTCATGCTAAGGGCCATTGTCCCGATAGTGAGCTGGACCCAGCATGGATGACCCAAGGCTTGGAGGGGAAGCTAGCCACTCTGTGGTCTTGAGTCCTCTCCAGCTCAGCTCCACACCCAGTCTCTGAGTCATGAGAGCCCAAGAACTGGGCCTGTGTGCGCCTGGGTGGCTCAGCTGTTAAGCGTCTGCCTTCGGCTCAGGTCAGGATCCCAGGGTCCTGGGATCGAGCCCAGTATCATCGGGCTCCCTGCTCAGCAGGGAGCCTGCTTCTCCCTCTCCCACTCCCTCTGCTTGTGTTCCCTCTCTCGCTGTGTCTGTCTGTCAAATAAATAAATAAAATCTTTAAAAAAAAATTCTTGTTATTTAACAAAATTGTATTACTATAAAAGAAGTTTCTGCAAGTGCTCCAAGCAAGCCAGCCACACCGGGCTATAGCCACTGCCTTTAGTGGTTGCCACAGTGATTACAGGGGAAAATATCTAGCTGGAGACCAAGGGAGGACTGCTGGCTGGCTAGAAACTCCCCTAACCACAGCTGAAAAAGACTCACATTTTTACCCAAAATCCACATGATCCAGCCCAAAGCCTGGCTAGAGCAGCCCCCAGGGCATGTGGGCCTACCCACATAGAGAACTGACACTCACCTCGGACCTGAAAGAAGAGGGAGGTATTGGTGGATCCGAGAACATTGGTGGCCTCGCAGCGGTAGCTTCCAGAGTCCCCAAGGCTCAAGTCTCGGACCTCTAGCTGCAGGGAGTTGACTGTGGCTTTGACCTGGAGGCGGCCATGGACTGGGAGCAGGGGCCCCAGGCTGGTGGCCAGGAGGCGCTCGCCGTGGAACAGGGCCAGCCGGGCCACGGGCCGACTGTCCACAGTGCAGATGAACACAGCCACATGGCCCTGGCCCACGTCCAGGAGGGCTGACAGCTTTGGAGGGTCTGGGGGATCTGCAGACAGGATGGAGCTCAGGCCACCTGCCCCCTCCCCCGCCCCGTCCCCAGTCTGGCTCACCACAGTGCTACAGCCGCACTATTCGCCCCTCCCCCTCCACACACACAGTCCAGGCCTTCCCTTGCCCATGCCCAAGCCATGCTCTGCCCCCACGGCCCTCCCCCCGACACTGAGCACCCCCTCAGCCTCCGAGTACCCAACCCTGCCCTGGCCCATCACCCACAGAGCACACTCAGGACCACCGGGGCGGAGGGCTGGGCCCCGGCCTCGACGAGGATGCGGCAGGCATAGAGGGCAGCATCCGTTCTCGCCACGGGCAGCAGCGTCACGGTCTCCAGGGGGCCCTGGGCCCACAGCGCCCCATTCCGGAACCAGGAGAAGTTGGCAGGGCCGCCGGCTCCCCGGCTCACACTGCAAGTCAGGTTGGCCCCGGTGCCCTCCAGCAGCGTGTGCGACGGGGTAATGACCAGGACGGTGGCTGGAGAGCAGACAGCACAGGCCACCTGAGACAGGCCTCACCTTGACCGCCTCCCCCCCTGGGGTGGGGGCCCAGCCTCCCAGCCTGGAGCAGGCAGGAAGGCGATGCCCCGGGGTGCTCATGGGGCAGGGGAGAAAAGCGAACTCGGTGGTTTCACCCGATAGACCCGCCTTGGAGCGGGGGTGTGGGGGGGGTTGCGGGGTCCCGCGTACTAGCCCCTGACCCTGAGCCGCCCATTCCCCACGCTGACTCACCCTGGGCATCGAAGGTTGCAGAGGCGGAGGCGTTGCCCAGGGCATTGCTGGCCTCACACAGATACACACCCTCATCCTCCAGCACCAGGTCACCAATTTCCACACGCAGCAGGTTGGGGGCTCTGGTGACCTTTAGGCGCTGGGAGCAGCCCCCACAGCCCAATGGCAGGGAAGAGGCCACAACATGGTCCCCGTGGAGCAGCTGCAGCTGGGCTGGGGGGTTGCTGTCCACGCGGCACAAGAGGAGCCCTTGACGTCTAACCCCATCTCCGACAGCATCGGGCTCCAGCTGGGCAGTGAACCTGGGCAGGCGTGGGGCATCTGTAGGGAGGAAGAGCATCGGCATTCCTCCCGTGGCCTCCACCAGGTTTCTTCCGGTCCACTCAAAGCTGGCTAGGTTCCCACAACACACCAAACAAAGGCATGTGCCCAGAATTGCCCTAAACAGCTGTGTAGGTTGTGCACCGCACAAGGACAACCAAACCAAGGTAGGAGGAATTCAGCCCGTGCCCCTGTGCTCAGCTGTGCTCTAGTGCTATACTGAGTCCTCCCAGAGGAAGGAATGCCATTTTCTAGCTTGCACAAGGGCATCGGATGGGCTAGTGTAACATCGCGTACTTCTGACACACTGAGGGTTAGCCCCTCAGGCTGATATGGAGCATCCACCCTTGACAGGACACAGTCCCTGTGCTGAGAGGCTCTGCCTTCGTGGCTGTGGGAGCCTGTGAGGGCACAGCCGACGGGCGTGTACCCATATATGGGAGTATGGTGTCCTAGGGCCCTGCTCAGGACAGAGCTTGGACATGGCGCCCGTGGTGCATTTGAGGCTAGAAGCAGAGGGCCCTAAACGGGCTGGGGTTGGGGGATGGGATGGGATGTGGGGAGGCAGAGAAAGTCCCCGGCTTGTTCCCCACATTTCAGCCCTGGGCCGACAGCTCTCTGGTGCCTTCCTGACCTAGACCCCGGGGCAGGGCAGTGGTAGGAGGGCCCGAGGGAGGTGGAGGCGGCTGGTGGGCTCCAGTGGACTGACCCTCCCCACGGCGGGCAGGGCCTGGTGGGATGACTACTCACAGAGCACAGTGAGGATGGCAGGTGAGGAGGGGCCACTGGCACTGTGGCCATCCTTGGCCTGACAGTAGTAAGAGCCAGCATCAGTGCTGGAGGCCGCCGAGAGCTGAAGGCTGCTGCTGGAACCCTCGAGAAGCAGGGCTCCGTTCCGGTACCAGGAGAAGCGGATGTCGGGCGACGGGCTCAGACCGCTCCTGCAGCTCAGTGTTACCCCTTGCCCTTCTACCACCTCTGCTGCGGGGCTGATGAGGAGGTGGGCCACTGGCAGAAGAAGGAGTAGGGGAGGCTCAGGTCCCTTGCACACTGGCAGTGCCGTGCCACCAGCTGCAGGAAGACCTCCAGGGTTCTCCTCTCCCCACATGACTGTAGGTAGGTCTAGACTCCATGGCATCAGCTCCATGAACCCCTTGATAATCAGGAGGATTTGTCCTTGAATGCCAGTTCTGATCTATTGGTAGTAGCTGGCTGCAGCATGGCGGAGAAGGATTGTGAGCCAGAGCTCAGGCTTCCATCGAAAACCTGGCTCGATTGATTAGCTCTGTCAGCCACGGCCTCAGAAGGAGGAAATGGCAGCACGTGCACCGAGGTATGGATGATGGTGCTTTTCTATTCTTCCTCCTGCATCTGAATCCTAGCGCACAGCCTGCCCCAAACGTTTGGTAAATAAAAAACAAATGGATATGAAGGACCCTTCAAGTTCAGAGTCAGAATGTGTACGAAAGGAATAATGCAACCTGCCATGTTTCCCTTTTGCCTTGACTTCAGGAATCTCCCAGGTCAGGCTGACTGTATAGCCCAGATCTTTGATGTGATTTTTTTTTTTTTTTTTTTTTTTTACCATCCGGCTTGTTCATCCCCTCAGCCAAGTCCTCCGGACTCCTGGGAGGAAGGCCAGAGCAAGCGTCCTTCTCAGGGTCCCTTCACCGGCCCCTTGTGCCAGTCTCACCTTTGGCATGGAAGTCCAAGGTAGATGATGAATTCCCAAGGGTGTTGGTGGCTGAACATGTGTATTCCCCACTGTCAGCCGGCCCCAGGTCTCGGATCTCCAGGTTCAGGGAGTTGGGGGTGGAGAAGACACTGAAGCGTGAGCTGTGGTCACCCTCCCCGGGGGTGGAGGCCAGGATGAGACCATTGTGTGACAGCACCAGGGTGGCCAGAGGCTCGCTGATCACCGAGCAGTGGAGGATGCCCACCAGCCCCTCCTGTGTCTCCAGGAAGGCAGTTAGGTCCGGGACAAGGGGCGGGTCTGTATGGAGATGAGGAGGTGCCGGTCACCCTCAGACAGGGGCAGTCCCGGATCCCCCTTTATAGGCTATGACCTTGCACCTCCTTTGTTCCACAATGCCCCGCCCGTGAAGGGAGCAAGCCCAGAGCTCCTGAGGGCTGGTTGAATACCCTTATCCCTGAGTGGGGCAAATCACTTTGTCTTCTCAGTCAATAGCTGTGGCAACCCTGTGAGTTGGGGTCAGGGGCCCCACTTTGAAGATGGGAAAACTGGTAAGACACCTGGCAGTGGACAGCACCTCATCCAAGGGATCAGGGTGAAAAACTACCAGCGATGGGACAGACTGACATCATGTGCCTCCTGCTGGGACGTGGCAAGATGGACACAGCCTCACACCCACGCGGTTGCTGTCCAAGTGTGCAGGCTCAGTCTACGCAAATCAGACAAACACAAACGGAGGGACACCCGCACAACTGGCCTGTACTCTTCACGTTTCAATGTCAAAAAAGACAAGGAAAGGGGTGCCTCGGTGGTTCAGTCGGTTAAGCATCTGCCTTCGGCTCAGGTCATGATCCCAGGGTCCTGGGATCGAGCCCCGTGTTGGGCTCCCTGCTCAGTGGGGAGCCTGCTTCTCCCTCTCCCTCTGCCACTTCCCCTGCTTGTGCTCTCTCTCCCTCTCAAATGAATAAATAAAATTAAAAAAAAAACCCACAAGGAAAGACTGAGGAACTGTCTCAGATTAAAGGAGAATAAAAAGAAGTGACAAATGAATGCAATGCAGGATCGTGGCTTGGATCCTGGTTTTGGTTCAGGTCATGATCTCACAGTTGTGGGACTGAGCCCGGCGTCCGCTCCGTGCTCAGTGGGGAGTCTGCTTCAGATTCTCTCTCTCTCCCTCTCCCTCTGCCCCTACCTGTTCTCTCTCTCAATCAAATGAATAAATAAAATCTTAAAAAGAGAGAGAGAGAGACTAACTTCTGTATGATTCCAACTATTTGACATTCTGGAAAGGGCAAAGTATTTTTGCCCGTGGTTGCCAGACACTCAACAGATAAGTAAGTGTAGGACAGGGGATTTGGGGGGCAGTGAGACTCTTCTGTATGATACTGTAATGATGAATACATGACATTATGTAGTTTTCAAAACCTATAGATATACAACACAAGGAGTGAACCTTAATGTAAACTAGGGCCTTTAGTTAATGTATCAATGTTGGTTCAGTAATTGTAACAAATACACAACACTAATCCAAGATGTTAATACAGGGGAAACTGTGCAAGGAAAGCATGCATGGGAACTCTGTACTATCTGCTCAATATTTTTATAAATTTAAAACTATTTTTAAAAAATGAAATCTATTGGGTGGCTCAGTTGGTTAAGCATCCAACTCTTGATTTCAGCTCAAGTCATGATCTCAGGGTGGTGAAACCAAGCCCCTCGTCAGGTTCACACGCTGGGCCTACTTAAGATTTTCTCTCTCCCTGTCTTCTTCTGCCCCGCCCCCATGCACACATGCTCTCTCTTTCTGTCTCTAAAAAATAATAATAAATGAAGACAGAGAGCAAATATACCAAACTGTTAACAAGTGAAGAATCTAGGTTAAAGGTATATGGTAATTCTTTGTATTCTTCTTGCAACTTTTTGTAAGTTTAACTTGTTCAAAATGAAAAGTAGTCTAAAATAGGAGGAAATTGAGGGGTGCCTGGGTGGCTGAGTCGCTTAAGCAGCTGCCTTCGGCTCAGGTCATGATCCCAGGGTCCTGGGATCGAGTTCCGCATCGGGCTCCCTGCTCGGCAAGGAGCCTGCTTCTCCCTCTCCCTCTGCTTGCCTCTCTGCCTACTTGTGCTCTCTATCTCTCTGTCAAATAAATAAAATCTTAAAAAAAAATCTTAAAATAGGAGGAAATTGATGCCCAGGGAGGTCAAAGCTTGCCCGGAGTTGCAGAGCTGGGATGTGAGCTCAGAGCCCATCAGGCCCAGGCTGCTAACCCTCCTGTGGGGGCCCCACCCTCTGACCAGGCTCCGGCAGCATCCAGCGCCCCCTGCCCTGGCCACTTACGGCTGACCACCACGCTGACGGGGCCGGAGCGCTCTCTGCCGTAGGCGTTCTGCACCTCGCAGACGTAGAAGCCGGTATCGGCCCTGGTGGCCGAGGGCAGCTGTAGGGTGTGACTGTGGGCATCCTCCAGCAAGATGTGGTTCTTGTACCAGTGGTAGTGCAGCTCACTGGGCGCTTCTTTGGGCGTGTTGCAGGTCAGTGTCACCGTCTGGTTCTCCAGGATGCGGCCTGCTGGGCTCACCTGGACCTCAGCCACTGTGGGGGCAGCAGAGGGCCACTGGGGGATACCTAGCCGACTTCCAGTGCACTGGGGTTATAGCCAATCAGCCTAAATCCCTGCATGCTCTGTATCAGGCCCCTTCCGGACGGGCGCCGCATCTCTTTGTCCTGTTTACTGGGCTTCTTATGACAGCCCACCCTGCCGGGGAGGTTTGTCTTCTATTTGAGGCAGGGCTAGGACTCCACACCCACGTCCCAGAAGGCACCTTGGCCTGGCTCCCTTCAGCAACAGTGGCCTGGACCCCTCCCCACCCTCCGGTCAAGACCCAGGCTCCCCGAGGACTCACTGAAGATGTGGAGGCTGATGGGGGGCGAGACCGAAGAGCCCACGCCATTCCCAGCCTGGCAGGCGTAGACACCAGCATCGCCCCAGGTTGCCTGGGCCAACCTCAGCATACGACCCTGGACTTGGAGCTGTGTCCCGTCCTTGACCCAGTACACAGAATTGACCTCAGGGTAGCTGCTGTTCACCTGGCAGGTGAGTACGACCAGATCACCTGGAAGGATGTTCCGCCCTGAGGGGCTAAAAAGGATCTCCACTCCCCTGGGGGCATCTGCAAGGCATGATGGGGGACATCAGGGGAGGGGCCCAGGGAGGGCAGTGGTACACATCTCTCCTCTTTCAACACTCTGCCCTAAGGAAGTCCACCCAGGTAATCATCAGGCCCGTCACTTCCCCGGTCAGGACAGGCACTACCCCCCACCTCTCGAGGAGGTCCTGGTTCCTTCCTTCTCCACTGAGGGCCTGATAATGCAGTGCTTGGCCTAGCATCCAGCCTAATGCCGCCTTCTATGGCTTTCTGCCTCGTGACACCGGCCATCGCCCTCTGCTCTATTTGGGAATCATGAGCACCATCCTGCCTGCTTAGGTGGCTTGTGGTAGTTGTTGGCAAGGAACCAAACACTTCATGGAGGGGGCCAAAGGCAGAGTCAAATGAGCTCTGAGAATGGTTAGCCCATTTGTGAGGAAGGTGCATACAGAACACCTGCATTTCTAGAAATCTTGTTCCAAAGACTCTGGCTATGTAAATAGGCTCATAAAAGCTAATATTTTCAAGTGCTTCATCTAGGTAAATATGAAAATAAGAGAAGATACTATTTTAGAGTGCTCAGTATGTGCCAAGCACTCTTTCAATTTCCATAATAGTTCCTCAAGACCTACGAGTCTCCTTAGCAGAGGAAGACATGATGGGCAAGTAACTTGCCCAACAAGCAAGTGGTAGATCCAGGCAGCCTGATGCCTGTGAACAACAGTTGCTCTAGAACAGGCTGCCATGTTTTACTGTGATGTGAAGTTGCATAATCAAGTAGAAACTCAGGCTTCCTTCCACATCCTCTTTGTCATGATCACCATGAGTAGCCTTAAGCGGGAAAGGGGTGAACCCTCCTCCTCCCACACACAGCAGGCTCCAGAGCTGGGCTAAGTCCCAGGGGCCTCACTCCCTGGCCCCCAGGTCTCTGGCTCTTTGTGTCTCCCCTTCTCTGCCCAACCTGGCCTCAGGGACGAGAGGTAGAAGTGAGCCATTAAATGTGGCTTTTAGGGCTTTGCAGTGTCGCTCCCCGGCCTGACCCTGGAGGTCCAAGTGTGCCTGGCTCTGCCTCAGGGGCGAGGGCTCTGTTTCTACAGGCTGCAGAAGAGACTGCTTTCCGCTGGGGAGCCACGGATGTGTGCTCAGTCCCAAGGGTGAGGCCCCCAGCACACTCACACTGAACTTGGAGGCGAATCTCGCCCTGAGTCTTTTGCTTGGCCACTGAGAGTTCGCAGTGCAGGGTCCGGCCGTGGTCCTGCCAGGACAGGGCCATGTGGAGGGTCCCCAGGTGGCTGATGCCTGTGGGCCTGAGATTCTGGAAGCTGGAGGTGACTGAGCGCTTTGGGTCTTGGCCTTGCCACTGCAGGCTAACGTGCTCTTCTGGGCACGCATAGGGAGTGGAGCAGTTGAAGGAGGCCTCCATGCCCTCGTGAAGGTCCGCCAGCGAGTCAATGGTGGGAGTCTCAGGCATCTCTGAAGACAAAGACCAGAGGCTCAGGACTCCCCTTCACCACACATGAGGCCTCCTGCCCTAGAGAGCCCAGCTGAGGGGTGAGACCTGGGCAGGGTCCTTCAAGAGGAAGGAGAGACTGCTTTCTACCCCCAGCCCCACTTAGGGTGAATGCAAAGGAGATGCAGGGCTGAGGCTCGGCCGGGACAGGGGTTGGGCTGAGGACTGGGGCTGTGAGCCAGTGGGGCCAGGAGCAGCTTGGGAGACCCTTCCAGGCAGTAGCCAGCTCACCCTGCCCCTCACCTGTCACTGTGACCAGAGTGCCTTTGACATCTGACCAGCGGTTGCCTTCGTTAATCTCAAAACGGAAGTTGTAGGACCCCGAATCCTCAGGCTGCAGTTCCTTCAGCAGCAGGCTGCACATCTTGTGCTCTGTGCGCCCCAAGAACTGGGCACGGCCACGAAAGTGTGTCTCCACCAGCTCTGGGTTTCCCGAGTGGCTTACCACCTGCCGCTTGCCTGAGTAGTCATAGTACCAGATGGCTGTGATGCCATGGGTCACTTCCACGTCAGCTGGGAAGCTGAAGACACAGGGGATGATGAGGCAGGACCCCTTCACGCCCTTCACATCCTGGGGACTGGAGACACTCCATGAGGACAGGCCTAAGGGTGAGGCGAGACAGAGAGGAGAGTGATGAAGACCTGGTATCACGGCAGAGCCCTCGGATCTGCCTCCAGATGAGCCCCCCAAGCCCTGCACTGCCCCCAGCAAGGCACCCCTGGAGCAGCCCCTTGGGGGGCCCCTCCCAGCCACTGCCTCCCTGAGCCCTCCTTTGACCTCAGGGGACAAACCTGTGACCAGGCCAAGTCCAGTCTGCCTGGGGCCAATGGAGGGCTGGACTCCCCGAGGCCAGGCCCTGCGAGATGGGTGAGGCCGGCGTAGCTTACCTGTTGAGATGGCTAGGACCAGCTGGAGAAGCCAGAACAGGAAATCCATAGCAGGCTTTATGCTGGTTCTGGTGCCTAAGAAGGTGATGTACACCTTGTGCGCTGGTTGGGTACAGAAGGGCCTCCCAGGGCACCTCAGGGTACCTCAGTCTCAGAGTCTGCTGAGAGCCCAGCCCTGGGTCCCCACATGCTCTGCTGGCCCACCCAAGGACTCCTAGTGCAGCCAGCAGCAAGGAGCCGGGAGCCCACGTTCCCAGCAGGGACTGCACCCAGCAATACCTTCCCATGGTGTCATGCCCCAGAAAGCCCTCTGTGTGTCTCTCAGCCCCACCCCAAGTTCTGCTTTCCCAGCCCCTCAAGGACACTCCTTGAGAGCAGATGAACATCTGTTTCTCCCTTTCCTCCCACTTCCCCACCTCTTCCCCACCACCCAACCCAACAAGAACTAGAGCCCAGAGAGGCCCAGCGACTCACTCCAAGACACCCAGAAAAGATAATGGCTTAAAACTTGTCTCCTCACCACCAGCCTTACCAGCGGTAGGCCATAGTGGGGCTTGACTGAACCCTGACCAAAGTGCTGCCTTTAAGAGCTACTTACATCCCTGAAAGGTCCTAATTCCTACTCCCAGTTCTGCCCCCATTCCCTGCTCCCCACACACACAGCCTGTGGCCAGTCCCATCTACCCATGGGCTCTCCAGTTGACCAGCTCTGCCCCCACCACAAATGATCTTTGCCTGCTGAAACCTTATTCAGTCTTCAAGGTGCAGCTTGAAGGTGGTTTCTAGCTGAAACTTCCCCTGTGGCGTCCCTGGAGCCACTCCACAGCCATCTCTGTGCTTGCCTTGTCCTTGGCAGCTTGTGACCCCCGTTTCTCAGGAGCTGGGACTGAGGACATGTGCCCTGAAGCAATACAGAGCCCCCCAGGCCTTGCAGTAGTGAGCAAGAGAGAGGTGTGGTCCTTGGGGGTCTGGAGTTGGTGGCAAGGCAAGTCTGGGCAGGGGACACAAGCCCTGCACAACACATATCCCACAAACATGAGTTAAATGCCTACTGTATACCATGTACAAGAAGGTGGGCTCTCTGCCATTGAGGGGCCCTGCTGGAGATGAGGCTCTAAGGAGTGCCACAGATATGAATCCGAGGGGGAGAAATGCCAGAAACACATATAACTAAAATTATAAAACTGTTAGAAGAAAACATGGGTGAAAATCTCCATGACCTAGGATCAGGCAATGACTTCTCAAGTATGACACCAAAAGCACAGCAACAAAAGGAAAAAAAAATAGATAAATTGGACTTGATCAAAATTTTAAGCTTTGGTACACATCGAAGGACACTATCAAGAGAGTGAAAAGACAACCCATAGAATGGGAGAAAATATTTGAAAATCATCTATCTGATAAGGGATTGATATCTAGAATATATAAAGAACTCCTACAACCCAACAAGAACATGAACAAAAAACCCCAAACAACCCAAATTCAGAAAGTGGGGTAAGGACTTCAATACACACTTCTCCGAAGATGGTATACAAGTGGCCAATAAGCCCATAAAAAGATGCTCAACATCATGAATTATTAGGGAAATGCAAATTAAAACCACAATCAGCTACCACTTCATACCCATCAGAAAGACTATTAACAAAAAAAAAAAAACCCAGAAAATAATAAATGTTGATGAGGACGTGGAGAAATGGGAAGCCCCGTGCACCGCTGGTGGGAATGTAAAATGGCACAGCCCCTGTGGAAAATAGCTTGGGGGTTCCTCAAAAGTCAGACATAGGGACACCTGGGTGGCAGAGTCGGTGACGTGTCTGCCTTCGGCTCAGGTCATGATCCCAGGGTCCTGGGATCGAGCCCCTCCTTGGGCTCCCTGCTCAGCAGGGAGTCTGCTTCTCCCTCTCCCTCTGCCCCTCCCCACCACTCATGTGCGCTTTCTTTCTCTCTCTCAAATAAAAAAAATACATATATTTGAAAAAACAACAAACAAACAAACACCCATGTTGCCAACTTTTCAATTCTCCCTTGTCCTAAATGCTGACTTGGCAGAGTGAAGGGGCAGGCACGAGGAGGCTGGGAGTGAGGACAGGAAACTCATGACATCTCCCAGCCCACAGCCCACCAGCCACGGGAATGGGGCCCAACTGATTCTGGGGGCTACCAGGGGGCACACCTGGGGAAGGGCTGAGCAGGCACCCAGGGCCTGCATGGGATCTGAATGGTCCGTTAGGATGACAGTACTTCGCCAAGTGTGAAGGGAGAAGGAACGTCCTTGCAGGGAACGGGGCAAAGGCAAAGGCGGGGAAAGGCCAGGAAGAGCACTGTTTCTCAGGGGACCCGGCAGACAGCTCTGGTCATTTGCTGAGGCCCAGTGGCTCATCCCCAGTTCTTTGAGTGGCTCTAGGCCTGCTCCTCTCCCGGGAGGGTGGACCCACAGCCTCTATGCCTGGTCCTTGGCCACAGGAGAGGCTCATGCTGGCCCAGGCTGGAGCTATGGCCCGGATGTTGGGCTGAAAGGCAGCCCTGGGCATGTTTGGGGCAGGTGGGTAACAAGGTCAGCTCTGCTATAGCAGGGACATCAGGAAGATAGTGGCATGTCGGCCCCAGTGCCCCTGCTGTACCCATTTGGGGCCATGAAAAGGACAAAGCTGAAACCACAGAAGGAATGGTGGGATTTTAGACCTACTGACCCCAGAATGGAGCAAAGATTATTGAAACATGCGAGAGGACCCTTTCTAGAACCATCCCAAATCACGTCATGTAGATGTCACTTACACTTAACCCAAGAGGTCACTTACACTGACCCAAGAGGTCAGTCCCACCAGCGTCCATCTCATTGACTCAACCTGTTCCACCCCAAAGACGACCCTCATCCTAGAGAACTTTCCTGGAAAAAAGAAGGGGCAAGACAGACCCCAGAAAGGAAGACACTTGTCCCTATTTAAAAACCTCAGGGCTACGGGGTAGGTGATCCTAGGGCGTGGATTGAGCTTGGTGTACTGGTGTGCGCCCTGCGCCCCCTGGTGGTAAAAGGGTGATTTCCCAGTCCTGGGAAAGAGGGTGGGTGTCCTGGGGGACCGGAGCCCCAAATCCTGGAAACAACCCCTTCCTTAGGCAATGACCTTCTGGGAGAGGATTGCTCCCCAGACCTCAGAAAGTTCCTGAGGCTCATCTCTGTATCTCCAAGTCTTGGGTGCCCTGAAGATAGGGTTTAAATCCCCCACTCCCAGAATTGGTATATGTTGCTTCAGGGTGGGGCTGGGGTGGCCTGGCACGCAGTGGATGCCTGTGTCTGCTGCCTGTGGAGAATAAGTGGGCGGGTAAAGTCTATGTGAGACCAAGTGTCCCATGATAACTGGGGAGGGCTTGCTGAAACCTGACCTCTGATCCCAGAGACCAGTCTGGCCTGGGGAAGGAAGGACCGAGGTAGTTTCACTATAGACAGCTATGCAGGGTTCAGTTTCTGTTTCCTAGTACCAGGGCTTCCCCCCCAACTTCCCTATCCAGCAGCAGAAGGAGGGAAATCAGGGGACCCAGCCATCTGGAGTGCTCTGCCCCACAGATAGAAAATCAGGGTACAGGCAGGCAAGTCCAGAGTGTATCATCTTCATAATAGTGGAAAACCCCAAACAGAAGCCAAATGTTTCACCTGAAAAGCCATACAGCCCATAAATGAAGTCGACTAGCTTTGAAATGGGCAGTAGAGATTTCACACCTCGTTTTTTCAGGTGTAAAATGGGTAGAGCCCATTGTGGGCTCTAATGGCTGTAAATGGGTAGAGCCCAAGCGCCCTGCTCCCCAGGTTGTGCTAGGCGGTGCTGGGGATCCTGCTGGGAAGAGGAAGTGGTGATGAAGGGAGTGAGCGGGACTGGGCTCCTGCGAGGTCAGGTTGAGGGGTAGGCGGCAGCTGGGTGAGCGTGAAGGTGAATCTCAACGCAATGTGGGATGGAATTGGGTGGATGCGGAGGGGAGAGTGATGGGTTGGGAGAGGATGAAGGTCGGGGTTGAGGCTGCATGAAGATGACAGAAATGTTTGGGGTGTCACTGAGAGTAGGGAGGGCTGGAAGGTGTGAGGACTGGGATGGGGATGTGGGTTGGGGAAGATTTGGGGGTGTGGAAGAGTTCTGGTAATGACTGCAGCTTTGATTAGTGCCTAGGGCTTGGGTTGGTCCGGGGTCCAGCACCCACCCCCAACGCCCCCCAGCAAATCTCAGCCAGCCCCTCTCCCAGCCCCCCTCTCACGCTCTGGAAATGGGAGTACCTGCTCCGCAGGGGGAGGGGCTGCAGGGCTGGTGAACCGCAGGAAGAACAGGAAGGAGGGCCAGGTGCTCGTGCTGCTGGTGGTGCTGGTGGCTTCCCAGGGTTCTGCCACCCCAAGAGAGAAGGTCCAGCCTCAGAGGCTGCTTCCTCTTTTCCCAAAGCCTCAGCCTGGAGGCTGGTCAGGGAGGCAGCTGCAGGCCTTGCATAATACCAAGACAGGAAAGGCTTCCTAGGCAGGGGCAGGGCCCCCAGGAAGGCCCTTCAGGACTCGAGCAAGCAGAAGTGGGATCTGGGGCCACACTGGAGTGTCCTCTCAGGCACAGTGAAATGGGGGGGGGTCCTGCTTACAAGCCATGTCCATTCTCCTCTTCTTTGTGGCCACTGGCCTTTTTAGGGAGTCCGAGAGAGGAGGAAGGGAACTTTCTACCCATGGTCCTCCTGACAACAGGGAAGGAGACAAGCCCAGCCTGGGGTGAGGGAGCATTACAGGGCACCCAGATGCAAGTATTGATTCTCCAAGCCCTGTGGGAGCCTCTCAGTATCCCCCTGCTAGCAGGATTCTCTGAGAAGAACCCCCTAAGAAGCAGGCCCTAGTCGTGGGGGACACAGGGCCCCCAACCTCCAGGATACTCCTCAGGCTGGAACAGCATCCCTGGTTCCCTCTCCCTTCCTCACTGTCTGTCCTACACCCCCACTACCCCTCCATGTGATTTCAGCATCCCCCAACCCCCACTGAGGCAGAAAAAGAAAACCCCCACCACGGCTAGTTACTATTTTTTTATTGGTGCCCATTTTATTGATGGCCTACTATGTGCCAGTCACTCGCAATATGGAGCAGAGTGTTAACTGTTCCAAGCAATGCCGGATACAAGTGACAACACATTTCTCATCTCACAACTCAAACTTGACTCCACTCAGCCCCTACCTATCTGTGGCAGGCCCCCTGTACCCTGTCGGCAAACCCGCATGTACAGATCAACAAGGACATGAAACCCTGAATCAGGATGAACATGAACCAGGACCCCAGGCCACAGTGGCCCAAAGCAACTGTCTCCTGGCATTCCGCCCTGAAATCCTCAAGCCCCAGAGAACTTAGGGCTCTGTCATTCACTCTGGTTTCTTTGCAGCCCCTGTATCTCTCCTAAACTTGGGTCATTTCCTCTTTTGACCAAAACACAGTGGGTTCATCCATTGCTTCTTCCTCCAACCCCAACATGAGGTTGATTTAGCTCTAGGTCTATGCAGCTGATTCCAACTGTATGACATTCTGGACAAGACCAAACTAGGAAGACAGTAAAAAGGTCACTGTTACCAGAGGTTAGTGGGGAAGAAAGTATGAATAGGTGGAGCACAGAGGATTTTTTAGGGCAGTGAAACTGTTCTGTATGGTACCATAATGACGCATGCATGTCATTATACACCTGCCCAAATCCACAGAACGTACAAAACTGAGTGAACTCCAACATCAACTGTGGACTTCAGGTGAGTATAATGTGTCCGTGTAGGTTCATCAGTTACAATAAATTGGCGGGGGATGTTGATAACCGGGGGAAGCTATGCATGTTGGGGGGGCGGGCATAGAGGGCATATGGGAAATCTGTGTATCTTCCCCACATTGTGATGCGAACCTAAAACTGTTCTTAAAAAAAAAGAAAAGAAAAAGAAAATAATAGAAAGGACAAAGCTCATTCCATTAGCTCCAGCCGCTGGAGTGAGAGAGAGCTCAGAAATTCTCTCAAGAATTTGGGCCGTAACTGGTAGGCATGCAACTTCAGCATCCACTTTCCATCACCTGAAACCAATGCCGGCTCACGCCCTTGATCTGGGCAACTGACGTTTCAGCCTCCAGGCAGGTGGCTGAAGGTGGTGTGCTTAACTACTTTCATGTCCGTATTGTTTGTCGGTTGTAAAATAGAAGGAATAAAGGTCGGTGCAGAGAAATTCTTTTAGCAATTCTCAGGCTTTTGTATCCTGAAATTCCATTTCTTTGCAATTAAAAATATCAGATCAAAATCTGTCCTAAGGGCCACCTGGGTGGCTCAGTCGTTAAGCGTCTGCCTTCGGCTCAGGTCATGGTCCCAGGATCCTGGGATCGAGCCCCGCGTCAGGCTCCCTGCTCAGTGGGAAGCCTGCTTCTCCCTCTCCCACTCCCCCTGCTTGTGTTCCCTCTCTCATTGTGTCTCTCTCTGTCAAATAAATGAATAAAACCTTTATATAAAAAAAATCTGTCCTGAGAATAACAGATCCTAAAATAATAGAACCTTTCAGGATTAGGAAAGAGCATGAGCAGAGATGCCACACAATGTTTTTAGTGGCAATGCTTGAAACGGGAAATCTTGAATATGAAATTAAATCCGGCTAAAAAATGAATTTATTTCATGACTTAATGGCGTTACTCTTAGTAAAAAGTGTTTTACTTTTGTTCTGGAATAAATAAGCATAATTTTTAAAAAGATTTTATTAATTAATTAATTTGTCAGAGAGAGAGCGCACAAGCAGGGGTAGGCAGAGGGAGAGGCAGAGGCAGAGGGAGAAGCAGGCTCCCCGCCACCCAGCAGGGAGCCCGATGCGGGGCTCAATCCCGAGACCCTGGGATCATTACCTGAGCAGAAGGCAGACGCTTAACTGACTGAGCCACCTAGGCGCCCCAAGCATAATTTTTTTTTTTAATGAAGAAAATGTTAGGCTAAAATGCAGAAAATTAGAATTAATAGGGATTTAAATAAAATAGAAGTGTATTTCCCTCTCCCTCAAGTAAGTGTTGGCATCCAAGGCTGATGTGGCAACTGCACGATCATCACGAAACTAGAACACTTTTAATTTTTTGTGTTCTGCCATCTTCAATGCACTGCTTCCACTCATGGTCTAAGACGGCTGCTGGAATGCCAGCCATTATATCTGCGTTCCAGAAAGCAAGATGGAGGAAGGAACAAAGCAGGTCATGCCCCATCTTTTAAGGATAATTCCTTAAATTGCATATTTCATTTCTGCTTATATCACACTAGCCAGAAGTTAGTCACCTAGCTTTATGTCTTTATTCCAATAGATGATTGCCCAGGTAAATCCTAGGGGTTCATTACTAAGGAGTCGGGGGAGATGAAGCCCTGCCTTTTTATGGAGCAACCAGGATCCTAATTAAATCACTCATTCCTTGGAACTGTTGGGATCCCAGTCCCAGCCCCCCCCGCCCGCCCCCCCCCCCCCCCCCCCCCCCCCCCCGCCACCACCACTCAACCCTGACAGCATCTCTGTAGAGCCTCCTATCTCCCATAGAAGGCGCCAGAGCCCTCTGCTTCCTTGCCTTTGTCCCTTCAGCTCCAATTGCAACATGGAAGGTATGGCCGGCTCAGCCCACAGTGGCCCAAAGAAGATCTTCAGGGCTTGCTGTGGTCAGCTTGGGGACATGTGCGAGTCACATAGTCAGTGGTTAAGAGCATGGGCCTTGCATAGAGCTGAGTTCAAATCCAGACATATCATTCAGCAGCTGTGTGATCGGGGGAAGTCACTCAACCACTCTGAACCTGGAGCCTTGGGAACAGCTTAGTGTGAAGAGCCTGCCCCACCAAAGGTGACCACTCCCATAGTCACACTCTGGATTGTCACTCATTCAGTCACCCCAGAGCCTGTGGTCTGTTGCTCTGGCTCTCCTCCCCTGCTCATGTACCCATTTCTGCTCCTGGAGAGTTTGAGGGCATATGGACTTCCCCACCCCCACTAACGCTCCAGGGCAGAGAAAATCCCTTCCATCAATGCCAATACCAATCAGCCCTACCCTCCCTTCCTTTTTTTTTTAATATTTTATTTATTTATTTGACAGAGAGAGACACAGCGAGAGAGGGAACACAAGCAGGGGGAGTGGTAGAGGGAGAAGGAGAAGCAGACTCCCCGCTGAGCAGGGAGCCCAACACGGGGCTTGATCCCAGGACCCTGGGATCATGACCTGAGCTGAAGGCAGACGCTTAATGACTGAGCCACCCAGGCACCCCTGCCCTCCCTCCCTAAAGATGAATTGGCCACCAGGTGTTAACAGCCAGTTGAGAAAACCCAACAAAAGCAGGATTAAGAAAAGCATAGCAAACCACAATTCAGTGCTGACCATGCACCTAAGCATGGACATGCAGTGGCCTAAGTATTGACATTCAGTAACCATGTAATGACCCCCTGAGCCAGGTGCTCTTGTTACCTCCACTTTGAAGGAAACTGAGTCACAGAACAGTACATTAGCATGGCTGAGATTTAAACAGCTCCTGAGGGGCAGAGACATGGAATCTGAACCCAGGCAGCCTGTTTCCTGCACTAAACTCTGAATTACTCAACTCTATGCCTCTTTCTTCTTACTATTAAGCTTTTTATTTTAATTCCAGTGTAGTGAACAGTGTTATATTAGTTTCAGGTGTACAATATAGTGATTCAACAATTCTATACATTCTTCAGTGCTCATCATGGTAAGTGTGCTCTTCATCCCCTTCACCCGTTTCCCCCATCCCCCATCCCCCCTCCCACCTCCCCGCTGGTAACCATCAGTTTGTTCTCTATACTAGGAGTCTGATTCCTGGTTTGTCTCTCTCTCTCTCTCTCTCTTTTTTTGTTTGCTTGTTTGTTTGTTGCTTTGTTTCTTCAATTCCACATATGAGTGAAATCACATGGTATTTGTCTTTGGCTGACTCATTTCACTTAGCATTATACCCTCTGACTCCATCCAAGTTGCTGCAAATGGCAAGATTTCATTCATTTTTATGACTGAATAATATTCCATCACGTACATATACTACATTTTATTTATCCACTCATTTTTTGATGACACTTGGGTTGCTTCCAATACTACCTCTTTAATAAACTAAAAAAAAAAAAGTGAACTGATCCAGAGGAAACAGGTAATTCAAAGAACAGAAGAGAACTTATAAAAAGAGTCTAATTCTATTATACTCATAAAACAAATGAAGGAAGTTATGAAAAAAAACAAAAAGTAATTCTTGGAAATTTAAAATAGAATCACTGAGGAAAGAACAATTCAATAGAAAGAAGTGTGAGCATCTGTGGTTTGGGTGTCCAAAATAAATTCATTTAGTAAAAAAAAAAGCTCTGATTTCCCTCCTGTATTCTGAAGCCTGTGGATTGGATGGAATTGACCACCCCCTCCCCATTTTTTTTAAAGATTTTATTTATTTATTTGATAGAGACAGAGACAGCAAGAGCAGGAACACAAGCAGGGGGAGTGGGAGAGGGAGAAGCAGGCTTCCCGCTGAGCAGGGAGCCTGATGTGGGACTTGATCCCAGGACTCTGGGATCATGACTTCAGCGGAAGGCAGCTGCTTAATGACTGAACCACCCAGGCGCCCCCTCCCTATTTTATACACAAAAGGAACATGTTGCTGCTGACAGTCCACTTTGAGGAGCCAGGGGATGGAGACAACACTGAGGGCAGAGGAAAAATATATAGTGACCCTGGGTCCTTGATGACATTACAGTCCCTGGATCAAGTCTTACCTGAAGCTAAAGGAGTGAGTACTTCCCTTTCCCGATATCCACTTATCCAATCCTATAGAAAGACTCCAGTTATCCTTGCCTCAGTTGTGTTTCCAGCCCTCAGATGAGTCACCGTCTAGGTAAACTACCAGGCCTTGTGTGCAAGCCCACCCGTGAAGGCACAGCAATTGGAAACAAAACCAAAAACAAACCAAATCACACAACTGGATTGGGGAAGCAGCAGTTCACCAAAAGAAAGGGGAGGGGAAAGGAGGGCTGAATAAACACAACAGCAGCTGCCACATCTCACTACACACACAAAGGGCCCAGGCATGGGAAAGTGTGCATGGCAAGAAGATTTTGTGGTAACATAATGGAAATGACATCTGTTTCTTCTCCCAGGAAGAAAAAAGAAAGGCAATTAGAAAACCAGAAACAACAAAATCTATTCCAGGGACTGAATATGAAGCAAACACATGTGAGACATGATTTTGAGCAATCAGTGGAGTATAAGAAAAGAGAATCTGCTTGACCTTGATGTTGGAGATGGCAAATATGCTTCAAGCAGCAGAAGGTGGAGGGAATGGCTTTCTTTCCTTCTCAATGGAGCTAGCTCATCACTTGGCTCTGCAGTAGGTAATGTTTATATAATCATAAAATCGGTTGATTTTCAGTTTGCAGAATCAACCTGAAGATAAAGAATGGAAGATTTGGGGCGCTTGGGTGGCTCAGTTGGTTGGGCGGCTGCCTTTGGCTCGGGTCATGATCCTGGAGTCCCTGGATCAGTCCCGTGTCAGGCTCCCTGCTCGGCGGGGAGTCTGCTTCTCCCTCTGACCCTCCCCCCTCTCATGTGCTCTCTCTCATTCTCTCTCTCTCTCTCAAAATAAATAAATAAAAATCTTTAAAAAAATAAATTAAAAAAAAAGAATGGAAGATTTGGCTATTACAAAACAGAATGTAAACGTTATAAACTTTGACCATGGAAATGTGAAGGTAAAACCAACAGAAATTAGAAGGGGTATGGAAGGAAGAAGACAGGTGGACTAGAGAGGTTAATTTATCTTTACATAGTGATGGGGCTCAAGAAGTTGCCTATATTTTAAATATAGATTGTGCAGGGGCACCTGGGTGGCGTAGTCATGGGTTAAGCTGCCAACTCTTGATCTCGGCTCAGGTCACAATCTCAGAGTCCCGGGATTGAGCCCCACTGGCAAGCTCCCCACTCAGCAGGGAGTCTGCTTGAAGATTTCTCTCCCTCTCCCTCTGCCCCTCCCCCTTCTCATGTGCGCACACACTCTCTCTCTCAAATAAATAAATAAATCTTAAATACAGATTGATCAGAACTATAAATAACAGCGACATGAGACTGTGATAATAATATAGCCAACAAAACTGAAAAAGTGGGAGCGGAAGGGGGAGATTGGAGATGGTGTGATTAAAATTCTTGCTTTAGCAATGAGGTATCATTAGATGCTCTTGAGTTACTAAATTGAGAAACAGAGGTAGGTGTTTTTTTTTTTTGAGAGAGAGAGAAAGCACATGTGTGCAGTGGGGGAGGGGCAGATGAAGAGAGAGAATCCCAAGCATACTTCCCGCTGAGTGTGGAGCCTGAGACGGGCCTCGAACCCAGGTCCCAGAGAGCATGACCTGAGCTGAAATCAAGAGTTCTATGCTTAACCAACTGAGCCACCCAGTTGCCCCGAGAAACAGAGGTAAAGCGTATTCTTTAGAACTACAGTGTTAAAACTCTGAAATATCTAAAAATAGAAAAATTCTGAGGAGTGGATTGTGTGTAGGAAATTTTGCTTTCCATTTTGTCCCATCCTGTACTGGTTGAATTTCTTTACCTACACAGACTACACCATATCAGACCCCCACCACCCATCTCACTCTACCTCCTATGTTTCTATGGAGGGTCGGCACTCAGCACATTTCCCACCTCCTCCTAATTTGTCTGCCTGTACTGAAGGGAGTGGAAAACCACATTTGCATTTCCCAGACTCCTTTCCAGCTTCCATAATGCAACCACATGACCATTCAGCCAAAATTAATTTCCCATTTTACCAGACTGTCAAATAATAGTGTCTCTCAAAACCCTGGAACTGGGACTAAGCGACACCATTAGGCTTCTGCTTCTAGCTGAAATGAAGGGCAGATACATCCAGGAATGCTCACATGCATGGAGAAGAAAAATAACAGGCAATCTGTTAAGAGAATGAAAAGACAAGCCACAGACTGGGAGAAAATATTTGCAAAACATGTATCTGATAAAGGACTTATATCCAAAATATACAAAGAAGTCTTACAACTCAACAATAAGAAATCAAACAACCCCAGTAAAAAATGCACAAAGAGGGGTGTCTAGTTGGCTGTCAGTGGAGCACGCAACTCTTGATCTCGGGGTTGTGAGTTTGAGCCTCACGTTGGGTGCAGAGATTACTTAAAATTTAAAAAGTCTTTTAAAAATGCACAAAGGATCTGAACAAATATGTCACCAAAGATACATAGCCAGCAAGTAACCATGTGAAAAGATGCTCAACATCATATGTCATGGGGAAATTGCAAATTAAAACAACAATGAGATATCACTACATGCCTATCAGAATGGCCAAAATCCAGAACACTGACAACATCAAATGCTGGCGAGGATGTAGAGCAATAGGAACTTCCATTCTCTGCTGGTGGGAATGCAAAGTGGTACAGCTACTTTGGAAGACAGTTTGGTGGGTTTCCTACAAAGTTAAACATAATCTTACCATATGATCCAGCAGTCACACTCCAAGATATTTACCCAATTGTGTTGAAAACATGTCTACACAAAACTCTGTCTACAAATGTTTATAGCAGCTTAAATTATAATCACCAAAAACTGGAAGCAACCAAGATGTCCTTCAATGAGTAAATGGATAAATAAACTGTTACATGCATACAAGAGAATATTATTTAGTGACAAAAAGAAATGAGCTTTCAAACCATGAAAAGACACGGAGGAAACTTAAACGCATATGACCAAGTGAAAGAAGTCAGTCTGAAAAGACTATCTTCTGAGGATGCCTGGGTGGCTCAGTTAGCTGAGTGTCTGACTCTCAGTTTTGGCTCAGGTCATGATCTCACAGTTGTGGGATCGAGCCCAACGCCGGCTCCACACTCAGTGCGGAGTCTGCTTCAGATCCTTTCTCTACCTCTCCCCCTGCCCCTCCTCTCTCTCTCTCTCAAATGAATAAATAAAATCTTTGGAAAAAAAAAAAAAGACTACCTTCTGTATGATTCCAACTATTTGACATTCTGGAAAAGGCAAAATTTTTTTGCCTGTGGTTGCCAGGCACTCAACAGATAAATAAGTGGAAGACAGGGGACTTTTGCTGCAGAGAGACTCTTCTGTATGATACTGTAATGATGAATACATGATATTATGTATTTTTCAAAACCTATATATGTACAACACAAACAGTGAGCCTTAATATTAACTGTGGACTTTAGTTAATAAAGTATCAATGTTGGTTCAGTAATTGTAACAAATACACAATACTGAACCAAGATGTTAATACAGGGGAAACTGTGCAAGGAAAGGATACATGGGAACTCTGTACTATCTGCTCAATATTTTTGTAGATTTAAAACTATTTTTTTAATATTTTATTTATTTATTTGACAGAGAGAGACATAGCGAGAGCAGGAACACAAGCAGGGGGAATGGGAGAGGGAGAAGCAGGCTCCCCACTGAGCAGGGAGCCCGATGCGGGGCTCGATCCTAGGACCCTGGGATCATGACCTGAGCCGAAGGCAGACGCTTAACGACTGAGCCACCCAGGTGCCCCTAAAATTATTTTTAAAAACAAAATCTATTGGGGGGCGTCTGAGTGGCTCAGTGGTTAAGCATTCGACTCTTGATTTTGGCTCAGGTTGTGACCTCAGGGTCGTGAGATTGAGCTCCGCATCAGGTTCTGGGCTGGGCATAGAGCCTACTTAAGGTTCTTTCTCAGTCTCCCTCTGCCCCCCCCCAAAATAAATAAATAAAATCTACTGGGTGGGGGATAGGCAAAAAGGAGTAAGGGGGAGTAGGAGGTCCAGGCTTCCAGTTATGGAATGGATAAGTCACAGGGATGAAGGCTACGGCATAGGGAATATGGTCAGGGGTATGGTAATAGCCTTGTGTGGCGACCATAGCATAATGTATAGACTTGTCAAATCACTATGTTGTATGCCTGAAACTCATGTAACACTGTGTGTCAACATACTTCAATGAAAACATAACTAAAATCGGGCACCTGGGTGGTTCAGACAGTTAACCGTCCTCCTCTTGCTCAGGTTATGATCTCCAGGTCCTGAGATCAAGCCCCACATTGGGCTCCCAGCTCAGTGGGGAGTCTGCTTCTCCGTCTGCCCCTCCTCCTGCTCATGCTTTCTCTCAAATGAATAAATAAAAATATTTTTTAAAAAACGTAACTAAAGGGGCACCTGGTTGGCTCAGTCGTTAAGCATCTGCCTTCGGCTCGGGTCATGATCCCAGGGTCCTGGAATCAAGCCCTGCATCGGGCTCCCTGCTCAGCGGGAAGCCTGCTTCTCCCTCTCCCACTCCCCCTGCTTGTGTTCCCTCTCTCGCTGTGTCTCTCTCTGTCAAATAGATAAATAAAATCTTTAAAAAAAAAAAAAGAATTACTTAGATCCCTACTTTAATGGCCTGATAAAAGAAAGGGTACACTTTTCTAGAGGTAAATATTACGTACTTCAGTTTTTCAGTAAAAACTTTAGTAACAAAATGTCTGGCATATGATAAAAAAATTAGTAGAAGATATGAAGCAAGAAAATGTTGTTATTAAGAAACAGTCAAGGGTGCCTGGGTGGCTCAGTCAGTTGAGCGTCTGCCTTCGGCTCAGGTCATGATCCCAGGGTCCTGGGATCTAGCCCCGCATTGGGCTTCCTGCTCAGCGGGGAGCCTGCTTCTCCCTCTCCCACTCCCCCTGCTTGTGTTCCTTCTTTTGCTGTGTCTCTATCAAATAAATAAATAAAATCTTTTTTTAAAAAGTAACTAAAATCTGGGCACCTGGGTGGCTCAGATGGTTAAGCGTTTGCCTTCGGCTCAGGTCATGATCCCAGGGTCCTGGAGTCGAGTCCCGCATTGGGCTCCCTGCTCCTTGGGAGCCTGCTTCTCCCTCTGCTTCTCTCTCTCTCTGTCCCTCCCTCTGTCTCTCATGAATAAATAAATAAAATCTTTAAAAAAATAAAAAATAAATAAAAATAAATAAAAAAGTAACTAAAATCTATTAATTATTTTTTAAAAAACAATCTGCAACAAGAGAAGAATCTAGCAGATATGCAGAGGGCAGCAGAGAGGGGAGTCCTTGTAGCAACAGAGGGAGGAACGTGGACAGTGACAGCTCCCTGGCTACTGACATATTTCCAGTTCCTTGTTCCAGGCCCACATGAGGCCCAGATGCACCCTTTTCTGCTCCTGGATTCTATAACATACAAACCCTGTGTCCTTGGCACAAGCTTCTCCTTTACCTACACTGCTCTAGTGGGTTTTTTTTTTTTAAGATTTTATTTATTTATTCATGAGAGAAGAGGAGAGAGGGGGGGTAGAGAGAGAGAGAGAGAGAGAAGCAGAGGGAGAAGCAGGCTCCCAAGGAGCAGGGAGCCCGATGCGGGACTCGATCCCAGGCATGACCTGAGCCGAAGACAGACGCTTAACCATCTGAGCCACCCAGGCGCCCTCTAGTGGGTTTTGATACTCGTGTAACCCTTCTAAAGGCATTATCCAAATGGGCCAATCTCTGGGTGATGTTATGACAGAAGAGGTCCAGTTTCACAACCAAAAAGTCATTTCAACAAATTTCAAGCTGTGTGTGTTTTCTTGAATACCATGAAAGGGATACTTAGCTGATAGCAACACATTATAAAACCCCTTCCTTTCGTCTTCCACACACTTTGCCACACACTGGCAAAACCTTGAAAAACTCAAGACAATCACGCCCACCATCCATACACTTCTTGTCTTTCCTCTAGCCTCCCTCCATCCTGATTCTGCATCATAAAAACCAAAAAGCGTTGCAGGGAGGCAGAACCTTCCTCATATGATGTTGCGGGGGCGGGGGGTGAACTGAGTGGCAAAGCCAGAATCATCTTTTGTGGGCAAAAGGGTGGGGTGGGCCACCTTCTGGGAAACCCTCTACCCTTCTCTTTTACATTGCACACCCTGCCTGGGTGATCTCATCCACTCTTGTGGCTTCAATTACCATCTGCATGAGGGTGACTGCCAAATTTCTACCCGCAACCCAGAACTCTGCTCTGAGCTCCAGATCCATATACCAACTGCCTAGTCAACATTTCTCTTTGGGGGCGAATCAGATGGGATTACATCCTGCTATGAGTAACAGAGCCTGAAAATACAGTGTCCTCCACAAAAGGGTTTCTTTCTTCTGCATTAAACGTCTGGATGTACACAGCCCGAGGCTGGCATGGGAATACTGCTCAAGTGCCCATCTCTCTGAAGGTCACTATTCTGCTACCCCTGGGGCGTGTTCCTCAACCTTATGTTCCGAAATGGTGGTTTGCACTCCAGTCATCCCATCAACATTCCAGACAGTGGGATGGAGAAAAGCAGAATGAGGAACAAGGAACAACCGGTACCCACCAGCATTTAAAGCCTGGAAGACACCATATAGCACTTCTGCTTCTGTCTCATGAGCCAGAACTCAGTCATGTGGCTACACCCAGCAGCAAGGAAAGCTGGGAAATCTCTTCTCTACGCTGGGTGGCCACGTGCATGGCTAAAAAGAGAAGATTGTATTGTTAAGAACAAGAAAATAGATATCAGGGGAGGGGGCAGCTCCAGTCTCCTCCAACTTAAGATGGCTGACATGGTATTATCTCCCCCCAGCACGTCCTGTTCCCTTAGAGTCTTGGTCCTTTTGTGTACCCTCACAGAACCCTGCCCTCCTTGCCTTTATCTGCACTGTTTCCTCCTCCTGGAATGTCCTTCCCACTCCTCCACAAGGATAACTCAGCAGTCCTTCAGGGCTCAGATCAGGGGTCACCTCCTCCAAGAAGTCTTCCCGATGTTCCTGCTGGGAACCCTAATAACATCACACTGGAGAAGGGGATGCAAGTGGGACAGTGTTGGTGCAGAGTTCTGGGAAAGGGGCCGATTATGATCCTTTGGGTGTCATTTGGGGGCAAGGTGCTGGAGAGGCTCGGCAGGAAGGTGAGACCCCGGGGCCTTCTTTTTATGAAAAAAGAGGCTCCAGCTGCCCATACGAGAGGGGAGGCGGGGCACTACCTAGGCTGGCCACGGGCCGGGCCTCCCACACTCCCATCTCTGATGAGGAAAACGATGTGGCTGTGGGCCACAGACAGGAAGTCCAGCTGGGTGGGGGCAGGCGGAGTAATTCCTGGAAGGAAGCTCTCGCACCTCAGGAATCTGGTAGAGGAACACTCTAGAGGCCTCTGTCCCAGGAGCCCTCCACCTCCTGTCCCCATGAAGGGTCAGGCAGGGCTGGACAACCATTGGGGAGCCTCCTCTGGGTGCCTAGGTACCATTCTCCCCTGCCAGCCTCCTGCAACATAGGGTCAAAGGCATAGGCCCTGAGGCCACTGCTGGGTCCGAATGGGGCAGTGCCCAATTCTCCCAAAATCTCAGCTTTCTCTTTTGTACAAATGAGGATGGAGGGCCCTTCCCCCCAAGGGTTTGGTGGCAGGGTAAACTACCCAGGTAGGCACCAGCACACTGTGGGGTTCAGTCAACAAAGTCTACTGGTGAATAAGTCTACTGGCACCTGCCCTCCCTGTTGGTGTATATTTGTGCGTGGGGGCAGGAGGGGGCGCAGACTGAGACACCCTCTCCTAAAACTGTCTGCTGGTCTGCCGCGTCAGGCCAGGCGGTGGGCACTGGAAAAGGAGAGCCCTGTTTCTGCCTTCCCAACCCTGCGTTTTCCTGAGAGACCCTTAGTGATCACCGAGGCCGGGGGCTCTCTGAACTGACACAGCACCCACAACAGGGTCCAAGGGGCCAGTTTTTTCCCCAAGCGCTCAAGGGAAAGAAGAATATTGCTGAGCAGGTCAGGGCTGGGGGCCTGGCCCACGGGGAACAAAGCTCTGGAGCTTGTGTTCAAAGGGCTGGAGATGAGGCTGGAGGTTAGGTCTGGGAAGGGGAGCTTGAGAGGTCAACCAAGGGCAGTCCACACCTTGGATCACTTGGATCTTCTCCTACAGGTAGTGGGGAGCCACGGAGAATATAAGTGGTGAAGGGATGGGGCCAGACTTGCGCTTTGGAAAGTCACCTTCACTTGCACAACAGAAATGGGCTGGAAGGGCAGGGCGTCCTTGAGAGAATGGAGGAGCCAGGCCAGACTGGGGAAGCCTGGCCTGGAGAGAGGCTGCTCCTGGGAGGATACTCTCAGAGGCTGATTCTTCCTCCAGCTTCCCCACCCTGGGAGAAGCAGAAAGCCGGTGAGGTCAGTGGGCGGGCCCACAATGGCACTGGGAGGGGAGAGGAGGGTGTCGCAAGGGCACAGAGAGAGAGGATGGTAAAGGCGGGGATCCTTGTGCATGACCTCCTGGGCCCCAACCTGCTGGCAACTGAATCGAACATTCTTGACTTTGAGGATTCACTGGGATTATTTGCTGTCCTTCCCTTCTGTTAGACTGGAAGTTGCCCAAGGGTGGGGCCTGTAACTCCCAAGTCAGACTGAGAGGGCCTGAAATGGGGGGGCGGAGGGGGAAGCCTGCCAAGTGGGAGGATGCTGAGGGCTGGGGACCCCTTACCATGAGTCTTCTTCACTCCTGCTCAGAGCCTGCTGCCATGGCCTTCAGAGATGAGCCAAAAGGTAGAGCTCAGGGTGGGGATGGAAGAAAGGGCAGAAGAAAACAAGAGACAGACTGCGTTGGAGGGGCCAGACCCTTTGCCTGGTCTCCATACACTCCCCTGCGGCCACTTCCGCCCTCCCCGCCTTTGCTCAGCCTCTGGCATGACAGGAGAGGCTGACAGCCCCCATCACACACCTGTCACACACCCAGACACATGCAAACACACGCACGAAGACACACATATATAATGTACACAGACACAAAGACACCAAGAGACGTCCCGGGAGACACACTAACACATGAACAGAGTCCCAGGAGACACACTTGCAGGAGCAGCTGGTGGAGGCTGCCGATTGGATACCTTGCTGGCTTACTGGCTAGCCACAGACATCACACACTGTCTGGTGCAGCACCCTCCACCCCCCGGCCTTGCTGCAGGGGCGCTCCAGGGCAGTCACCCGGATAACAAGCCTAGCAGAGGTGACACTTTAGCTGATGAGCTGTTAGATGGGCAGTGGGGAGGAGGTACAGCTTCTAGGGAGGGAAAAAAGCCCCCAGCAAAGGTTTGGGGGTAGCGGGACAATTGTGATGCCCAAAGAACTGTGGGCCCTTGTCTGGGAGGGGGTGACAGACCAGACCGGAGGCCAGCCTCCCTACTGCAGAGAGACATGGCTGAGAAGCAGCCCTTGGCCCCCCTCCCACCTGTGCCCAGGCTGAGTCCCCTCGGGGGCACACCGGGCAGAGGCAAAGGGGGCTGGCCCAGGCCCTCCAGAACCAGGTAGGTGGTGCAGGGCAAGGTAAGTTAGCTGCCTTAGAGGGGCCTAGCAGAAAGGGGTCTCCATCTGGCAAACCCCTGTTTGGAGCCACGTCCTAGCATGCCCCAGAGCACCTGGTTAGGATAGGAAGGCTGCGAGCTCTCCCAGGAAAGGGGCTGGGTGCTCTTTGAGGAGGCTGGGTAAGTTCCCAGTGAGCCCCCTGCCAGGAATGGGGCCCCAGCCTGCGAGAACCCTTCCTCAATGCCCCAAGCTTCATCAAGGACAGAGCTAGGCCCCAGCCTGGGGCCCAAGGGGCTGACCTCACCTTCAATTAGGCCCTTTCTGTGTGACACTTGGAGACCTGGCTAGGGCTGGATGGGGGTGGAGAGTGGGACGGACTGGGGACTGTAAGGAGTCTGGGCCCGGGGACAGGAGGGGTCCGGGCCAGGGCCCTCCCTCGCCAGCGGCTAGGCTCTGGAGTTGGGCTGACCTTAGCTGAGCCCCAGGTGGGCCCTTTGGGGCGGGGAGGGAGAGCCCCTCCGCCACTGGCCGCAGGAGGCAGACGAGGGGTCTGGAATTCCGCTTCCCTCCCTCCACCGCCCCTCCTCACCCTTCCCTCCCTCCACCGCCCCTCCTCACCCTTCCCTCCCTCCACCTCTCCTCCTCACCCTTCCCTCCCACCCCCGGGGCTGCGGGCGGGGCGGAGGTGGGGGAGGCGCAGCGGCGGGGTGCTGGAGGGGCGCTGGAGGGGCGCAGGGAGGGGCCGGGCGGCGGGGCCGCGGTGGGCCCCTCGGAGAGGCCCGCGCAGGCAGGCCCCGCCCCGGCCTCGCACATCTGGGCCGGGAGCGCGCGGCCATCCGGCCTGGGGGAGGGGGAGGGGAGGGGGAGGGGGCGGCGGGCGGGGTGGGCGGCGCGGGGCGAGCCGGAGGCGCGGGCTGGGCGCACGTCGAGGGCTGCGGCCGCCGTGGCGGGGCACGACCACTGGCTGCGGGCCCGGGATCGAGGCGGCTGGACCGAGGTCGAGCTGTCGGGAGGGCGGAGGTGAGTTCTGGGAGGCGGGGGGGTGGGGGGGGTGTCCCAAAGAAGAGAAAGGCGGGGAGGTGCGCCGTCCTGCCGGTCCCGGGCTGTCGGCCGACAGTTCCCCCCCACCCCCGCCCGCCCGAAAGACTTCCTAACCCTGGGCGGCCGGGCTGGGGACCGGTCCTGCAAGCTGTTCTCTCCAGTGGGGCTGCGGGTTCAGAAAAGCAGTTGGAGCGGCGACCGTGGGTTCTCCTCCGGACTTCGGGACCCCACACCGGCTCTGCGGAGAGTGGGGGCGCTGAGGACAGCCCTGTGCCGCGGTAGGGGTGGGGCTCGGGGGCTGGAGTGGGGCGGGGGTCTGCTCCACTAAGCCAGTTTGTGGAGGACACAATACCTACGCTAGACGTGGAGACCTGGAGGTTGAGTGTGTGTGTGTGTGGGGGGGGTCACCTGCTGGGGGGAGGGGGTTCCTAGGGCCTGCGGTCTGGGAAGCTCCAGAATGGCAGAGTGGCCAGGATGCTACAGTGCCTGACTGTGGGCAGGCCTCCTGGCAGGGACCTCTGGTGTCTTTCTGTGAGGCCGGTCCAGCGGCCCAGGTGGTGTGGGGTCTGGGCTCCCTGCTAGGGCCGTGGAGCCAGCTCGTGTGGGGCAGAGAGACTGGGAGGGAGGGAGCTCTAAAATATGGCTTCCCTGTGAGAGCAAGCGTCCCAGAAGGTGAGGGAGGTGATGGGGCAGAGGATGGAAGGGGCCTCAGGCCCTGGGCTCAGTGGGACAGAGGTTGTTTGTGAACTGGCTTTGCTGCAATGATGAGGACCCAACGGGGGTGGGGCAGGATGTATGGAAAGAAAAGTTGAGGACAGGGAGGGGCCATGGGAGGCCATTTATGCCTCCCCCTGCCCCAGCGCAGGAGGAGGCCGCCCCCCCACCCCCACCCCACAGCCGCCTCCTGGTCCCTCTCCTTGAGGATTCCTCTCCAGAGACAGACTGGGGCAGCCCTTTGGGTGCCATTTCTTGTCTGTCCTTGGCCCTGGTTGGTCCAATCTGTGGCTTGGGAGAAATGCCTGTGGCCTCTCAGACTGCTGACAGGTCCTATTCCGTTAACAAGCCGGCAGGATATTGAGCAGAGAACAGTGGATGGGAGAGGCAGGGTCCAGTGAGAGGAAGCGTGCAAGGGAGGGAGGGGTACTGTAAAGATCTGGGTGGGCTCTTTGTCCTCATGGGCAGAGGACAGGTATGTGTGGAGCCCTGAAAGCCAGCAACACCATGTTACCTCGGTGCTCTTTGGGTGCATAAGTACCCAGCCTTCACGTCCCCTCCCCAGGAAGAGATTCTTGGAAAATGTTCTCCATCAGGCCAGAAGTCCTCGGCTTTTGTGAATCTGGGAAGCACTCTGGAATGGGAGTCTCCGGTTTGGAGTCCTTGGACTCAGCCACACCCTGTCCTGGCCCCCAGTGGCTGATAGGTCATACCTAGTGGGTAGAGGTCAGGGCCAGGGGTCAATGTGAAGCTGAAGATGCGAGATCAATATGAAGCCAAGGGCTAGGGGTCAGTCCGTGGGAGGGTTAAGGGTCTGCCTGTGAGTAGAGTAGGGGTCAGGCTAGGGCCAGAGTTTAGCCTGTGCTTGTTGCCAGGATATGAAGTTACTTTCTGTGTAAATCAAACTGCCCCACCCAGTTATGCTCAAACCCATAAGCATCACCAGTCTGAAATCAGTGAGCCCCTGGGGTGGGGGTCTACTTCGCTCAATTTCCAGCTGTGGATACTGCCCAGTCATAGCTTTGGGGAACCAGTGTTGTCCTGAGCCTGATGATTAGCATTCTCCTTAAATGTTTCTGGGTGTGAATGCAGGGTGGGGGATGTCCCAAAGACATATAAGCTGCCACCCCCTTCTACTTCCACCTCTCAAGGAATCATCAGGATCCTCCTTCTTTGACACAGATTGATTCAAGTCCTCCCTCCCTCCCTAAAGAACTCAGAATGATTAGAATAAAAGTTTCAATAAGACCAAAAACTTCTGGGGCACCTGGGTGGCTCAGTTGGTTAAGTGTCTGCCTTCGGCTCGAGTCATGATTCTCAGGGTCCTGGGATCGAGCCCTGTGTCGGTTTCCTGGCTTGGCGAGAGAGCCTGCTAATCCTGCCCCCCTCCCCCTCCCCCCCCCAGCTCATGCTCTCAAATAAATAAATAATATCTTTAAAAAAAAAAACCAAAAACTTATAACAAGAGAAAATTCAGAATCCACACCATGAAGGAAAAGAACAACTGCTCACATCTGTCCAAGTCCTGCCTTTATCAACCACCTTCTTTACCTGGACTTGTCTTTTTTTTTTTTTTTTTAAGATTTTATTTATTTATTTGACAGAGAGAAAGAGAGCACGTGCACACAAGCAGGGGGAGCGGCAGAGGGAGAGAGAGAAGCAGACTCCCCGCGGAGCAGGGAGCCCAATGCAGGGCTCGGTCCCAGGACCCTGGGATTATGACCTGAGCCGAAGGCAGACGCTTAACCGACCCAGCCACCCAGGTGCCCCTGAACTTGTCAGTCTTAACAAGCCCCCTGTGTGACCCACTTTACAGGAGAGACACTGAAGCAGAGAGAGGTGACATGATGCACTCTGGCCAGATGCCATAATAGGCCCTTGCCCGCCCTGAGACCCCCGAGTAGGAGCACTCTGTGCCCACATACTCAGAGATGGGAGATAACTGAAGCAGCTCCAGAGAGCTGGGAGGATTGTAGGCACACAGTTTGGACATGGAATCCAGCTTAGAGTGATGACTCCGGAGTCTTTTTTTCCTGGTGGTTCTAGATTGATTCTCCTCCAAATACAATAGCGTTGGTCCAGAAAATCCATTCATTCATTCAACCACTTAGCACAGAGCCTGCCACAAAGAAATGCTCAGTGTTGGCTGAAGAATCGAAACAATGTACACACAGGATTGTCAGCTTCTCCCTTGTGGACTTGATGCAGCTGTGTGCTGGTAAATGTTTTACCATCAACTCTATCAGAGGGAGAAAACCCCAATTTATAGTGTTTGCCAATTTCTGTGGTGTGAATGCTTCCATCATGGCTGATTTCAAGTTGCCCATGTCCTGTCAATGAATATAGAGTTGGGAAGAGATACAGACTCAGCTCTTGGGGCGGGGGAGAACCACCTCCCGAACACCACTCCCTCCCCCTGAGCTGAGCCCCTGTCCTGGCTCTCAAGGCTCATACCCACACCCGATATTTGCTTTCCCTTTTCTTAGCACCACCCTGCTGCTCTGAGTGCCCACAAGCAGCCCCTAACCTTCCCGTGATTCTCATTCCTGGGCATCCAACAGAGTGCCTCTGCTGATAGCAGGATTGCATGTGTCCGGAAATCTCTATGGTGCTGGCCATGGGGGAGTATTCTGGACATGTCTGAGTGTCCGTCCTCCCTGGGCTGGGCTGTGTCAACTGTGTGTGAGCAAGGGTGTGTGCATGCGTGTGATTGCATGTGATGGTGCCCAGACCTGTGTCTGCCTGTGTTCTGTTAGCAAAACCTCCTGATCGGGCCACTGACTAGAGAGAGGGAGTGGGCTCTGAGCAGCCTCACCTTTGTTTGGGGGGGCTGCCAGGCCCACAGCTGAGGACAATAGCATGGGTGATGACTGGCCCAGGGACACGTCGAGTGGCACCTCTCAAACTCGACTGTGCCCAGAACCACCTAGGATCTTGTTAAAATGCAAGTACTGACTCAGTAGTTCTTGGGCAGGGCCTGAGGTTCTGCATTTCTGACAGCTCCCAGGGGCTGCAATGCTGCTGCCTCTAGCCTGGCCCCTAGAACTTCACAGACACAAACTCAGGTTCCTCCCATCTTAGAGAAGAAAATGAAAACCCATCCTCCCCTCCTCAGGCTTTCTGTTCCTCCAGCTACTACCTTCACACCAGCCCCTGCTGTCAGCCAAGCTTCTTGGAAGTGCCCATTGCGTTCTCCTCCCCTCTGCTCGCTCCTTGCCTGGGCTCCCTTGACTTCTACCCCATCTCCATCATTCTGCCGAAATGCTGGCCCTGGGCCATTAAAACAGGTGTTTTGAGGCTCATCGAATAACCTCTAAAGGCATCTAGCTTCAGGCGCATCTCTTAGATCTGAGATGTCCCCGGAACCATAGCAGGCATCCAGTCTCCTCGGGCAGCCTGCCTTCCTCCAGCCAGCTTTCTGTGCTGGTGCTCCCTTCTTTTCCCCCACGACTCCCCGCCAGGCCTCCAGTGACCGTGACTCCCAAATGCGCCTCTCCACCTCCGCTTTCTCTCTGACCTCTGCATCATACATCATCTGGCTCCTCGGTCTGTTCTCTTGGCAGTTGCAAAGCTGCACCCAGAACTCTGCCCCTTGCCCCTGCCAGCCCCACCTTTGCCAGTGTCCACCTCACTGTCTACCTCCTAGCTCGAATTGGGCAATGTCACCCTTGACATCTTCTTCCTAAGCCCCCATATCCAATCCAGCCATCTTCCACAGAAGTCAGCCCTGTTGGTTTTAACCTCTAATTTCAGAACTCCACTTCTGTCTCAAGACACACAGCCACGACCATCCTCTGTCGCCTGGAGCCCTGATAGGGCTTGTGCTTCCCTGCCTCCTGTTGTAATCTGTACCCTCCATACAGCCAGGGGGTGCTTTTTAAAATGCAGGGTTAGTCATGCCCCCACCTCTGCTCTGGTACTTCAGACCTTTCCAGATCTGCTGTTGCCCTTCATATAAAACTGGATCTGAAATAGGGGCCCCAAGGAGCGCCTGGATGGCTCAGCCGTCTGCCTTTGGCTCAGGTCATGATCTCAGGGTCCTGGGATCGAGCTCAGCAAATCGGGCTCCCTGCTCAGCAGGGGGAGTCTGCTTCTCCCTGCCCCCTGCCTCTCCCCGCTGCTCGTGCTGTCGCTTTCTCTCAAATAAGTAAAATCTTCAAAAATAAAATAAATAAATAAAATAGGGTCCCTAGGGGCCTGCCTACAGGATAAGCCCAGCCCAGCCAGGCCCAGCCTCTCTCTCCAGCCATACCAAGCCTTTCTGCCTGGTTTGTATCCAGCTGTGACCTTGACAGCATCGTTTGTAATCTCAAATTCACTTGGGTGATTATCTGACTATAATCAGTTTCCCCACCAGGCTGTGGGCCTCCAGGGCAGGAACAGTGTCTCTCTGGGTCGCTGGTGTCTGCAAGCACCTGGCACAGAGTGGGCACTTGAAAACATTTAGGAGTATCCTGGTTCCAACAAAGCCACTGTTAAGTTTTTGAGACAAGCGGGGACTGTGGGGCTGAATGTTAGATGAGCCTGAGGACTTACTGTTAATATTGTTACACATGAGGTTGCTGTTGTGACGATGTTTTTAAAGTCTTTATCTGTTAGTGGGATGTACTGAAGAATTTATAGGTGAAACAACATGATGCCTGGGATTCGCTTCAAAGGGCTCCAGCCAAAAGTAAACAAATAAAATAAATAAGCATTCAGAGAGGAAACAGAGGAACAAATAAATGCCGTTCTGTTTGTCTGTTCCTGTTCACAGTCACAGGGCCTGCAAAGATGCTGGCTGTCCCGGACATGGGCCTGCAGGGGCTGTACATCGGTAAGACTCTCCCCTGCCCCCCCCCCACAACCTTGGCCCTGACCCACCACCCTACTCACCCTGGCACCGCGACCCACCCCCAGTCTGCACATGGGGTGCCTCTCCCAGAAGAGGTTGCTGAGCGAGTGTGTCTGTGCAGGGGGGGAGGTTGGTGCACACAGGACTGTGTATGTGAGCGTGTGTCTGTGAGTGTGTGTGTGCACAGTGGGTCGGTGTGCCCAGGACTGAATGCGTGTGCATGTCTTGAGCAGGGTCTGTGTACATGGGACCTGGTACGATTGTGTGTGTGTGTGTGTGTGTGTGTGTGTGTGTGTGTGTGTGTGTGTGTGTGTATCTGCCTGTGGGCAGGTCTCTGTGTGCAAGGCCTTGTGTGAGAGTGTATATATTGGCAGGTGGCTCTGCATGCACAGAATTCTGCATGTATACACCCGCATCTGCCTGTGGTCGGGTCTGGGAGCAGGCTCTGCGTTCTCTGCAGGGGTGGCAGGCCAGGAGGCAGGAGGGACACTCCTCAGGAAGTCCATTAACAAAGACCTGGTGGGCTGGGCCTTCCTTCCTGCCTCCCTTCCCAGGCTCAAGCCACAGCAACTCAGCCCCTTGGGCTGGAGCTGGTGGCAGGGCCCAAGCCTGTGCCGGCTGCCTAGAAAAAAGGAGCCCTGGGAGAGTCACCCCCCTACCCTGCCCCTCCAACACCTCCAGACAGACTCTGGCCCGGTCCAGGCACTTCCTTGAGTCCCCCTCATGCCTCACATATGTTCCCACGTACCCCAAGGCCAGGGAAACTGGGACCTCTCAGGGCTCGGGGCAGGACAGCTGCTGAAGGAACACAGGCCCTGGGGCCCTGGCTCAGCCTAAAGCCAGCCAGACCAGTTCGACGTGTCCGCAGGTCTTCACACCAGACCCCATCAGCCTCCTGGGCCACCTTCCTGTTCCCACACCTGAATCTCAGGGCAGCCCCAGTACCCCTGACAGGGACCTTAGCAGAGTCCAGTGTGGTGGTGATAAGCCACCAGCCCACACCTAGGGATGACCAGCCAGGCAGGCCCTTAAGCTGTGTGATCCTCCAAGCCAGGCTTTGGGCTGCCTTCTGGAGCTGCTGTGCTTCCTCCCAGCAAAGGTCCAGCTCAGTCCTGGGTCTGTGAGAGGGTTTCAGTGGGGCCTCCTGCCCCCAAATGCTGGCTCCAGGTTTCTGTGTGTCATGGGGAAGGGAGGCTCAGAATCCAACTTCCTAGTGTTGTGGACACCCCCCATCTCAGGGCTGGGCTGGGGGAGGTGCTATTCCCCTTCTTGATCCTCACCAGCTAGGCCTGTCCTTGGCCCTTAGTGGAGGGAGGGAGGAAGGGAGGGTGGCTCCTTTGGGTCCTGATTAGAACCATGTGGCCAAAGTCTACCAGGGAGGGGAGCAGCCCTACCTCCTGCTCAGTTCTGTCTGCAGTTCCCCACCTTTTCTGGTTTCTCTACCCTCCACCCTCACCTCCACCCCAGGAGCCCACCCACCCCATCTCTCCTGCCCTTCTCTCTCTGGACTCAGTCTCCCCCATCCCCCATAATGCTTCTCTGTCTCTCCCCTCCCCTGCTGTGTCGGAGGGATGCTGGGGAGACGAGGAGTCACCAGGTGAGGCGTGGGTCACCCTTCAGGGGGAGGTCACCTCAAATCGATAATAGGCCCTCAGTCTGCCCCTGCCTCCATCTTGTCCTTCCTCCCCCAGCAGGGTGCCCCTTACCTCAGCACAGCAAGGACTAATGGAGGACCTCTCAGTGCCCAGCCACCAGCCCCTGCCCTGATTGTACCGGAGTGACTTGCCCTCTCTTTGCAGGCTCCAGCCCCGAGCGGTCCCCTGTGCCCAGCCCACCTGGCTCCCCAAGAACCCAGGAAAGTTGTGGCATTGCCCCACTCACACCCTCGCAGTCTCCAGTAAGCCTGGGAGCAGGGATCCTGGTGGTGGGTGGCTGGGTGCTATGGCGAAGGGTTGTGCTCCAGAGAACTTAGCCTGGTGTCTGGCAGAGCCCTGGCAGGGCCCGGGCTGGGCTGGGGTGGCGCCATGCCTCTTGCCCCTGCACACTCCAGTTATGTCTTCCCCAGAAGACAGCCTCAGGTGAGCTTGGACTGTCGGGGTAACAGTTCTACTCAGGTGAGCCCCACGTAACTAACACGCGAACAGCCCTGCTCCAGGATGCCATCCATGGACCAGAGCCTGCCTAGGGCAGGGAGACTTCTGAGCATGTAGTTACTTCAGGTCCTCAGAGCAGTGGGCCTCCCAGAGCTGCTCCCCCTCCTGTCGACCACAGCCCTCCCTGAATTCAAGTTCTATCTGGGGAAGACAAGACACATTGCTAAAAATTAGTTTGGAAACTACTAGTTTGAAGTATCCAGGATATAAACATCCCTCAAACTCCCTGGGTCACCCCACCCATGATGGCCTCACCCTAATGATCCAGCCTGGGGATCCCCTTGTTCTCAGGGAGACCAGGCCTGGCCTGGGAGAAGGAAGGAACCACGGTGGGCCTGTGCACAGGCCTTTCTCCTCTGCCATAAAACCAGTGGAGTCTGGTTGTCTCACTGTGGCCACAAAGATCTGGGGGGTCAAATATACACAGGTCCATGTGTTACTGAAGCTGCCCTGGGGAGCTGTGAGGGGGTTGGGGCTCAGGCTGGCCAGGCAGAAGGCAGGCAGAGAACCCACAGAGGAAAGCAGGAGCTTAAGCCAAAAGCTGCAGAGGGCGACCTGAGAGGCCTTGGGATTCTGAGCAGTTGGCCACTCTGGAGCTCAGCCTGGAGCCTGGGAAGGGGAGGGGAGCCCGGGCAGGTGACTGGGGCAGGGCAGTCTGGACCACAGCCAGAGGAGAAGAGGGGCTCAGGCATGCAGCCCTTGGCTGCTGCCTAACTCTGGGTCTCGCCCTCACAGAAGCCCGAGGCCCGGGCCCCCCAGCATGCTCCCTTCTCCGTGGTGGTGGCCATCGACTTTGGCACCACCTCCAGTGGCTATGCCTTCAGCTTTGCCAGTGATCCTGAAGCCATCCACATGATGAGGTGAGGGTGGCTGGGCTGGGAGATGGGGGCGGGGGTCCTCACTCCCTGGGATGGGCCTGGTCTCAGAAGGACTGTCACTGAGGACACATGGAGTCTGCCCAGAGCTCCCTCCAGCCCCAGCACACACACATATATGCACATATATGTGTTTTTTAAATAAAAGTGGGATATCCTATAACTTGCCTTACTTTAAACTTTCAACATTATTTTGTAGATGTTTCGTGTCAACACATAAAGCCACAATTTCTCTTCTTTCTTTTTTCTGTCAAATCCGCCTGCTTTATTTTTCCTTTAAAAAGGAAAAAGATAAAGGAAACGAGCAAACAACAAAAGCAAGGCAGCCGCCCGGCTCCCTTGAGCTCTGGGCACGCATCTTGGTTGACAGGCCTGTTCTTCCTATCAGCTCCTACTGAAGCCACAATTTCTTTTAATAGTTGTGTAGTGTCCCACCGTACAGATGTGTCATGATTCGTCCATTTTTCTATTGATGGTTTTGGGAGGTTTCTTCCCCTCTAATTGTTCACTATTACAAAAAGTGCTGCGATGAATAGCTTCCTTGAAAACTTGTGCTGGGATTTGTGTGCAGTGGACAGGCACATTCCTAGACTGAACACCTCAGTGAAGGACAAAGACGTGAAAGATCAGAGGGTTTGCTGAGTTAACAGGTCACACAGTTGTTAGGAAAGAGATGGGCAAAAAACCCATTCTGATGTAGTCGAGCTTTATTTGAACAGTACATTTTTTGACACTCCCCTCTAGGCCTCAAGACCCTGATCCTTTGAAGGATCAGGATTCTTAGTGAAGCTGCAGCCAGTAGGTGGAAGACCCTTCTAGAAGATCCCAAAGCTCCAACCCCAACTGGGATTGGGGAGCCGAGGGGCTTCCCAAGGCCTGGGAGGGTAGATGGCAGGGTGGATGGAGAGACAAATGTAAGGGTCACTTCCCCAAAGATACAAGGGACTTCAGCTGCATAAGCATGAACTGTCCTTCCCCCTTCCCTGCTCCGTCCACATCCACATAAGGCCACAAAGGCTCTAGGCACTTACAGCCCTCTAGGAGCTGCAGGGCATCCCAGCTGGCATGCTCATCAGCACACATGACAGAAACCATGCTGGACTCTATGCTGGGGCTGAGGACCAAGAAAGGACGCTGTCTTGTGGAGGGGACAGTCACAGGAAGTAACTGGAGGGTATCTTGGCTTCCTCCCAAACCCTCCCCACCCCTACTAGCCACCAAGACCTGCCATTTCTATCTCCCTAATATCTCTGGAACACCCAGTCACTTCTCTCCATGGCCACCACCCCTAAGTTCAGCCCCACCCTCTCTCACCTGGATGGTAGCAATATCCTCCTCTCTGGTTTTCCTTCTCCATTTTTCCTCCCCTCCAGGCTGTTGCCACATGGGGACCAGTGACCTTTCTTTCTATTTCTTTCTTTTCTTCCTTCCTCTTCTTCCTCTTTTTTTTTTTTTTTTTTTTTGACTGGGCTAAGTGGCTTTATTAGCAAAAGCCAGGATTACAAAGGACTTAAGAGTTGGTACTGGGGCCCTTCTTCTTGCCAAAGGCGGGCACAGCATTAACAAACACCGGTTCTGCACCCACTGCTTGGCCTGGCCTGTCTTCTTTTTCTCCTGTTTGGCCACTTTGGGTCTGCCCTCTTACTCTCCCAGCGCGGCCCAGGGAACCATGGACTTTACCTCCAAGCATGTGGATGGTTACTTCCAGAGTGGTCGGAGCCTCTTCCCCACACTGGCCCTGGTAGCTTCATCGTCTAGAGGTGTGCCTGCCAGGAGCAGGACTTGACTTCCTTGGAGTGATGCCCTCCAACAAGTCTGTGTGAGCCTTGATCTGGGCTATCGTGCCCTGGCCAGTCACCTCAAGGGTGTGTAGCTCCTCGGCGTGAACAGAAAGCTGTGTACCAGCAACTGAATGCTGGTAACCGCTGCTGCCACCACAAAGATCAACCAGTGACCTTTCTAATGGCAGATGTAGTCATGATTCCTCATTCTTCTACTTAAAACCCATCAAGACAGAATTCAGATATGGCATTTGATGCTCTTCCTTAGCTGACTTTAACATTCCTGCATTTTCTCCGGCTGCACACCTAGCCAGCCTATAGCTGGTTCTCCCGGCTCTTTCACACCTCTAAACTTTTGCACATGCTGTTCCTTCTGCCTGGATTCCCAGCTCCTTCCCCCAAAGGCTGCAGGGTTGAGCTTGGCCTAGAGGGGTCAGGGCATCAGAGAAGGCAGAGGAAGGGTAGAAAGAAGTTGCCAAGCCAATGAACTAGACGGGGAGTTCTGGGTGGAATTCCAGATGGCACCTGCAGATGGGAAGGTTTGGAATCTCGTTCAGGTTTTGGGGTCCTGCCGGAGGTGCAGTTAACTGGGTGTAGCTGCCAAGGTGGGTCAGATAGGAATGATCGATGCCTTGAAGGAGCTTGGCGGTGGAAGGTAGCCCAGAGAAGGGCAAACCGTCTGGCTGGGAGAAAGCCTCTGTGAGGGTCCTCTGGGTGGGGGGGATACATCAGGAGGCCAGACCCAGGCAGGTGGATGATGGCTTGCTGCTGCTTAAGAGTACAGGGAGGTGAAGTCCAACGGTGTACCTCATGGGAGGAAGCAGGAGCCGAGGATGTTTATGGGTCCTGTGGCCCCATGGATAGGCAGGATCCCATGTGCAGCATTTATGGAGATTTAAGGGGATGCCAAGCACCATCTTCACAAGACCCCGTAGGAGGTAGGTACCCTTATTATTTCCATATTACATGTAGGAAAGCTAGGTGGCCTGCCCAAGGTCACACAGCTGATCCCAGAGCCGGGTACCCAACCCCACGAAGGGAGGGTTTCGCTGACCACAATGACAGCCCTGTGCCTCCACAGGAAATGGGAGGGCGGGGACCCAGGAGTGGCCCACCAGAAGACCCCCACCTGCCTGCTTTTGACCCCGGAGGGCGCCTTTCACAGTTTTGGCTACACCGCCCGCGATTACTACCACGATCTGGATCCTGAGGAGGCGCGGGACTGGCTCTACTTCGAGAAGTTCAAGATGAAGATCCACAGCGCCACTGTAAGGCACATTCCGGCTCGGGGCCGCTCCAGCCAGGGGGGCGGGGCCAGGAGTGGAAAGGGAGGAGCTCACGCAGGGGGAGCAAAGGTAAAAGGTGAGGAGAGGCTGAGGGGGCGGCGCTAGGGGGTGAGGCCGGGATTAGAGGAGAGGCGGGGCTCACGAGAAGGGCTGGGGACAGAACTCATGTGGGATTAGCGAGGACACTCCAGAGGGGAAGCCGCAGGAAGTTGGGGCAGAGCTATGGCCTTCTGCAGAATTGCCTATAACCCTGCCAGGACCTCACCCTGAAGACCCAGCTAGAGGCTGTAAATGGAAAGAAAATGCCTGCCCTGGAGGTGTTCGCCCATGCCCTGCGCTTCTTCAAGGAGCATGCCCTTCAGGTGCGCTGCGGCCCCATCCCTGCCCACCGGGGCAGGGACCCCCAGGTCCATCGTCTCCTCTCAGCCTATCCAAGAGGGGTCAGAAATCATCATCTCCAGCCCCTGCCTTCCCATCAGATGGAGCCTGCATGGGACATACAGGTGTTGGGGGGGGGGGGGGGCGGCGTTAGGAATTCCTCCAACTCAGCTGGGAAGTCCTTCCTGAGGCTTGATTAGCAACTCCAGCTCCCATACATAGAAGGCTGAAGATACCCACCCCCAACCCAAGCTAGCCTGCCCCTCGCTGCCCCCTCCTGCTGCAGGAGCTGAGGGAGCAGTGCCCATCGCTGCCAGAGAAGGACACTGTGCGCTGGGTGTTGACGGTGCCCGCCATCTGGAAACAGCCTGCCAAGCAGTTCATGCGTGAGGCTGCCTACTTGGTGAGGAGGGGCAGGCAGAGCAGGGGGCGTCACTCGGGAGGGCTCCAGGGAGGCCCCCAAGACCCTCCTTTACTCACCACCCTTGGGACCAGCCATTGCATAAAGAACTCTGGCCTTCCCCTGCTGGGCATTTTGGAGGATTGTTGCCACCAGGAGAGGGTGTGAGCCTGCAGGAACAGAGAGCAGAGGGGATGAGAGGCACAGCCCAGGCCAGCTTAGCCGGTGTCTTAAGTCAGGTTTCCTAGAAGCGGAGCGCAAGATAGGGACTCTTGTGCATGCGGCGTATTGAAGAAGGGCTCTCAGGAGAAAGAGTGAGGGAAATGGACAGGAGAAAGCGCCGAGCAGGAACGTGGTCTCAGCTAGAGTCTAGCCTCAGCCTGATCCCATGGAAGGACTGGAGGAAGAGTTGTACCCAGCAGTTGACCACAGTGAGGCAAGGCGTTTGGCTTTTTGTGTATCCGTATCAGCCTGTCATTGGTTCCCGGGGGTGTGGGGGAAACTTCTCCAAGTGAGGTGGTTTCCATTCAGCTGAGGGCAGTTCCCCAGAGAAGGGGGCAGCTGGGAGCCAACACACAGTAGCTGGGCAGGGCACCAAGAACATCCGCTTCAGCCAGCACCAGTATTTTCCGGGGACTCCACCACCACCGAGCCCCAACCACTGTCAGTCTTTGAGCAGGAGAAACAGGGCGATGAAACTATGAAGGGAGGTGGTTTGGACCAATGCTTGCTGGGCTTCCTACCGTTAAGAGATGCCCAAAGGCCTGGAGAATGCGGGGGCGCACAACTCAAGTCCCCCCACCTCCAGTGAGATGGGGGAAGGGGAGCAGAGCCTCCCAGAGAAGACTCATGGCTTGGTCCTCCCCCTGGGACCTTGGGGGACACCCGAGGACCTCCAAAAGGCCTGCTGGTGCACCCCCTGGAAGATACCAGAGCCCCCAACCCCACACACATGTGGGCCAGGCATGCCCCAGGTGCCAGGTCTGTGGGTGCCTACACTTGTCACCGGGAGGAGCTAACCCTGAGGTAGTGGGCATCCCCCCTGCAGAGGTCAGGATGAAAGCAAGGCTGTGCCCAGCCAGAATAAACACCCCACCCAGTGCCCCCTGCCGGTTTATCCACCCTGCTTCCTCCCACACTGGTCCCGGGCTGCCAGTTCAGGAAGGGCTGGCCCTGGGCAGGAAGTCTCCATACCCACCCATCCCCAACCCCCACCTGCTCAGAATCCAGGGAATCCCACAAAACCATAAAGTACTTCCCACAGGGAGAGGGATCCCCTGTCCTGATACAGGAAGTAACAGATCCCAGATGTTTTTCTCCCCGCAGCTGGCCTGTCCTGGTGTCTGCAATTTCACTGTTTGTCTCTTGGTGCCTATATCCGATTCTTGGGGAACAAAGTTCTCCTGGGAGTGGGGAGTGTGGCTACTGTCTGACACCAGCCTGGTGAAGGAAAAGGGTTCAGTGAGCCAAAGGGGACCTCCCCACACACACACCGTCTGCTCTAATTGGTGATCTGGCCATTACACCCCCATACACACTGTGCTAGAGTCTGGACTAACACCCTCAGCCCGTGCGCAGCTGGTCAGCCCTGCACCTGTGAAGGGGACCTTGCCAGAGCCTGGGCCACCCTGGGCAGCTTGGAGGGGCAGATCCCAGGTGCTCTAGGTTTTCAGTGTCTAGTCTCTCCCTGCTGGGCTACCCCATGGTATTCTTGGCCATGGCCGTGCCCCTCCCCAGGCTGGTCACAGGGTAGCTGTGAGGCAGCTCCAAATTTGTGCAGCATGGAGGGGGCTGAGAGGCCTACCATGGCTGGGGTGTGATGGGGAGGAGGTGGGGAGCCCCACAGGCCCTGGCTGCCTGCCCAGAGGTGCCATCTGAGGTGTGACACTTGGCCCATGGAGGTCCCTGGCCCTGCCCACCGCCTATCCCCAGGCTGGCCTGGTGTCCAGGGAGGATGCAGAGCAACTCCTCATCGCCCTGGAGCCAGAGGCTGCCTCTGTCTACTGCCGCAAGCTGCGTCTACACCAGCTCTTCGACCTAAGCAGCCGGGCTCCAGGCAGTGGACGCCTGGGTGAGCGCCGCTCCATCGATTCCAGCTTCCGGCAGGGTGAGCTGCCCCGAGGGGCACTGCCCAATGGTATGACATTTGCCCTGGGAGGGTCAGAGGGACACTGAGGCCAGAGGCTCGGCCATGTCTGACATGAAGAGGAGACAACCCCCTCCCGCACTCCAGCCCAATCTGAGTGGGCAGAAACAACTCTGGTGGACTTCAGTCTGAGGGAGGAGGCACGGCCCTGACCTGGGGCAGCCCAATCTGAGGACAGAGATCTCACCTTGCCCTAGGAGATCATTGTCTGAGGAGGGCAGGACTCAGCCCCAGTCCTGAATCTGAAGGTAGGGGAAACAACCTGTCCCGAGGGGAGGTGCTGACAAAGGAGGAAGTCAGCCCCCACTCTGAGCCAAGGTGGTCTTCAAGAGTTTTCTCTGCAGCAGCCCCTGAATCAGCCATGTCCCATCCTGGTACATAGCTGTCATCCCCGTTCCTCCCACAATAGCCCCAAGCTACCGCTACCAAGCTCAAGCCCCAGTGCCAGGACTGGGCAGAGACAGCTGTGGTCAATCTTAGTCACTCTCCCAGATGCCATCTCCCATGACTAGAAGAGGTCCCAAGTCCTGGGCTCCCCTGGATCCCCCAGGACCTCTTCCCCCGGCCACACACAGGTCCTCCAAACTGTCCTAACCCCAATTTGCCCTGCCGTGAGCTGGCCTGCATTAAGGGAATGTCCTGCAGCCAGAAATACTTCCCCTCAGCTATTGGTCACAGCACCGGAGCGTACCCCATCAGGTTTTTCTGGACCCTTTGAGGTTCAAGACTGCCTTCTCCTAGTTAGGAGTAGAGCAAGAGTTTCAGGAGAACTGGCTGGTCCAGATGCTCAGGGAGGGTGCTGGTGAGAGGGTGGGGGTCGAGCGTGGTAGCTGAGGCACCTCCTTCTAATCCCACCGTCCTGCTGTCCCTCGACCCCCAGCCCGCGAGCAGCTGCGCCGGTCCCGCCACAGCCGCACGTTCCTGGTGGAGTCTGGCATCGGAGAGCTGTGGGCAGAGATGCAAGCAGGTGGGGAAGGAGGGACGGAGGGGCGTTTCTCGGGTCCTGCGGGGAACATACACTGATAGGGGGCAAGGAAACATTCGCTAAGTGGGCTCTAGACCCTAGAAACCCCGCCCTTACTCCTCCATCAGCTGCACCTAACCTGGCAGTCATGGTCACCTGCACCCCCACACCACTCAGCCGCGCCCCTGACTCCCACTTCTCCTGGGGATTCTCCACGGATGAAGTTGCAGAATCCTGGAAACACTTTCCCCCAAAACCTTGCGTCCCTACCCGGTAGCCTAAGGTTTCAGCACTTGGAAGCCCCTTACTGCTACTCCCACCCCCATCCTCCCCGCAGGCAAGGCTCGCGTCTGGGGCAGGGCTGGGGGCTGGGGGCTGGGTGAATCTGGAAGGGAAGCAGAGCTGAGGGTGCAAAGCGGGCCAGGAGTGTGTGCTCACGCTCGCCGCCGCAGGAGACCGCTACGTGGTGGCAGACTGCGGAGGAGGCACTGTGGACCTGACCGTGCACCAGCTGGAGCAGCCACATGGCACCCTCAAGGAACTGTACAAGGCATCTGGTGAGTAGCCCGTCAGGCAGCACCCTTGGTACCGAGCGCGCCCGGGCCCCGCCGACGCCCCCTGGCGGCAGAGTTTGCACTGACTCCCCCTCTACTCCTTGCCCGACCCCAGGCGGCCCCTATGGCGCGGTGGGCGTGGACCTGGCCTTTGAGCAGCTGCTGGGCCGCATCTTCGGCGAGGACTTCATCACCACCTTCAAAAGGCAAAGGCCGGCAGCCTGGGTGGATCTGACCATCGCCTTCGAGGCCCGCAAACGCACGGCGGGCCCGCACCGCGCAGGGGCGCTCAACATCTCGCTGCCTTTCTCCTTCATCGACTTCTACCGTAAACAGCGAGGCCACAACGTGGAGACAGCCCTGCGCCGGAGCAGGTGGGTCCGGGGACCACGGACTCAAGCAGGGTTTGCGGATGGGGAAAGCCCCTGCAAGGGAGGATGTGGGCCCCAGAGTCTGCCCCACCTGCCCCGTGCACATTTCTTGCCAGCCCACAGCAGGAGAGGGGCGTGAGCATTCCAGCTAGAATCCGCGGCCGGAACTGGGGCGAGGGTCGACATCTTTCTCCTCCCCGCACCGCGGCAGCGCCCCACCCCAACACACCCCGTGCCAGCCAGTGTGCCTTGGTTCTTCTGCCCGGAGACAAAGGGAGGCTCCTCTCCTGGGGCTTCATGCCTGGAACTGGAGCAGGCAGGCGCCTAAAGCCCCTGAGGGAGTGGGGCTGGGACAACACACAATATGCAGTCAGTGCCCAGGCCCACTGGCCTGGAGCAGTGGTAGAACCCCAGACCCCGACCGATAAGCCTGTGCCCCCTTCACCAACAGCGTGAACTTCGTGAAGTGGTCCTCGCAGGGGATGCTCAGGATGTCTTGCGAGGCCATGAACGAGCTCTTTCAGCCCACGGTCAGTGGGATCATCCAGCACATAGGTGAGTGCCTAAGCTTGAGTCCTCCACTGACCCCCACATTCACACTCAGATGCAGGAATGATTCCTCCCCATTAGTGCCTGGAAGCCTCCACCCATCCATACACTGGAATGAGACCCAGAATCACCTGAAACACCTGGAGGACACAGTGTCGTGGGTATTAAGAACTCGGAGGGATTATGTGTATGGTCTCTCTTCTGACTGTGAAAGAACCCCTGATGCCTCGGTTTCCTTATTTATAAAATGGGGTGATAGTATTGGGTCCCCAAAACTGTCATCCCAGGGAGCTGAAATACTAGAGATGTGCACACAGTCGGCAGGAGGCACTTAGTACATGAAAATGCATATCCTTATCTCGCCCTCCACGTCGTGGTGCGAAGAGGAAAAGGAGGTAGAGTGCCGGGGAAGCAGAGCCCATGAAGACTGCCCGAAGCACTCAATGAAAACTCTGTGTTTTTCTTCCTCCGAACCTGGCTACCGTTTTAGGGTGACGGAACCAGTTTCTAGTTGCCAGCTGGGTACAGGATGGAGGAGGGGAGGTGCCTGTGGCCGCAGGGCGTCGGCCCGTGCGCTCTCTCACCTCGCGTTCCCTCTTTCCTCCCACCCCCCCCGCCCCCTCCCACAGAGGCGCTTCTGGCGCGGCCCGAGGTGCAGGGCGTGAAGCTGCTCTTCCTGGTGGGCGGCTTTGCGGAGTCGGCTGTGCTGCAGCACGCGGTGCAGGCGGCGCTGGGCGCCCGCGGCCTGCGCGTGGTCGTCCCGCACGACGTGGGCCTCACCATCCTCAAGGGCGCGGTGCTGTTCGGGCAGGCGCCGGGCGTGGTGCGCGTGCGCCGCTCGCCGCTCACCTACGGCGTGGGCGTGCTCAACCGCTTCGTGGCCGGGCGCCACCCGCCCGAGAAACTGCTGGTACGCGACGGCCGCCGCTGGTGTACCGACGTCTTCGAGCGCTTCGTGGCCGCCGAGCAGTCGGTGGCCCTGGGCGAGGAGGTGCGGCGCAGCTACTGCCCGGCGCGGCCGGGCCAGCGGCGCGTGCTCATCAACCTGTACTGCTGCGCCGCCGAGGACGCGCGCTTCATCACCGACCCGGGCGTGCGCAAGTGCGGCGCGCTCAGCCTCGAGCTGGAGCCCTCCGACGGCGCGTCCCCCGGCCGCCGCGAGATCCGTGCCGCCATGCAGTTTGGCGACACCGAGATCAAGGTCACCGCCGTCGACGTCAGCACCAATCGCTCCGTGCGCGCCGCCATTGACTTTCTTTCCCACTGAGGGCGCGGGCGCCGTGCCAGCCCCATCCCCGCCCCGTGCCAGGCCCCGCCCTGTTGGGGTCGGGGGTGGGGTAGTGGGGGGAGTCTGGGGCGCCGGCTCGCGTGGACACAGCTGCTGGTTCTGAAGTCAGCGCCTCTTCCCCCGCCCTCCTGTCCGGGAAGATGAGGTCGCAGGATGGGTAGAGACAAACTCTCGCTTTGGAACTGGGCCCGGGTCGGCTGACTGGAAAGCCGAAGAGCGCTGCCAAGGGCTGAGATCAGAGTCAGAAGAGGTTTGTAAGACGGTGCGCCCACAGGGGGCACGTGACCCCGAAGGCAGAATGCGCCAGAAGACCAAGCCCTGGCCTGAACTGGGGGGGTGGGGCGGTGGGAAGTGGAGGCAGCTGGGAGAGGCAGAGCAGGGCCTCTGCAGGAGGGGCAGCAGGAGGACGGAGGATGTGCAGCGCTTGGGCCTGAAGAGCCCAGTGCATGGATTGATAGGCTCAGCCAGCACAGGGCGCTGGGCAGAGAGGCCCTATGGCGCAGAAAAATGGCTGGAGGCTGGCACAAGCAGCACAGGGGTACAGGACCTTCCCGGGTGTGGTACTGACCACCCAAGTATGACTGTTAATTTTTAAACTTTCTCAATTAACAGGCTAAAGAGGAGGATGCAGGATGAAGGCACTTATGAGAGGATGTAGGGGGAGCTTGCTGGGGGGCCTTCCTTCAGGACAGATAATTCATCTGAGAAGGCCCCAAGAGCAGCCCATGAATGACCCACATGCACCCTATCCCAGCCACCGAAGGGCAGTGGGGGTTGGGGGGGCTGTCGAGAGACAGAAGGAGAACTAAGGGCTGGTCCTGGTTCTGCCATCAACTCACTATGCCATTGGAACATTCCCTGCCCCCCCCCGACCTGCAACTGCCCCACCTGCCTGAGAACCCTAAGGTGACAATAAAGCATTTATGCTTAAGGTGAAAGTGTAGCCTGCTGGCACCTCACAAAAGGGGACCCCAACAGAGTAGTGGAGGCGGGGCTGGGTTCAAAAAAGGGAGAGTGCTTTCAGCTCTGCGCAGAGCCGGGAACTGACCAGAAGGGGGTGCTGCTCTCTGTCAAACGTCCCAAACAGACCTCCTCACTCCCTAAGACTTCCCATCTGGCCTAGGCAGAAGGCCCTCCCCATCCCAACTCTAGTCAACTATTCCCAGGCTTAAAATACCAAGCGTGCATACTTCTTTTGGGGTCAGGTGCTAGAATGCCATCAAGTGCCCCTTCCTCCTAAAAGAATGATACAGCCAAAAGTGTTCCTTAGCCCGTCTGCGGCGGATTGGGTGTTCTCAGAGCCCTGGAGAACAAACACTGGTTGGCCTCTGGTATCCACGGAAAGCTTTATTTCTTTAGGGTTTTATCCCAATCAGTCCTTTAAAAACCAAGTAACACAGACCTGGGGGTTAGGGCTTGGGGCTGTGCCTCCCTCCTACTGAGCGCGGATAGCAGGAGGAAAGAGGGAGGGGGCACGGCAAAAGCCAGACGGCTGCAGCAGTAACGGGAGTGATGGCGACTTCACGGAGCCAGCTACCTCCTCTCCCAAGCCCTGGCTAGAGCCCCTATGGCTTGGGGTGGGGGGAGGGCAGAACCCACCCCAGCCCCACCCCTCAGATAGCCTCCCTGGGGGCTCAACCCATTTCTTCCAGCAGGAGACTGAGGCTCACGGAGAGGAGGAAGTGGGACAGGAGGACACAGGAGAGGCAGGGAGGTGGCACAATGAAGGCAGAGGTGAGAGGCCCCTGGACACCCCACCCCCGCCCCCCCCACCCCGGGGAGGGGCGAGGAAGCCACACCGTCACACAGCATTCGGGGAGATGAGGTGGGGCTTAAGGCTGTGGGGCCCCAAGGCGTGCAGGGCCGCAGGCCTCAGTCGAAGCCGTGCCAGTCGCTGTGCTCTGAGTCATATTCTAGCTCAGCACCCACGCACTTGACCCCATCAAGCAGCATGGGTGTGCCGTGGTGTCGGTCTGCAAGGTAGGTGACAAATGAGGATGCCAGGCTGGCCCCTGGCCCCACCCACTCTTAGGAGACACCCCCCCACCGGCCCACCTTTCCTCTGGGCTCTGCTAGGGGGGTGGGGAGAAAGGCACCTGGGAACCCCGGGCCAGGGTAAGGACCCCTTTTTCAGACAGGGAGGGCAGAAACCCCTTGCAGCCAAGCTGGCACCTCCCTCCTCTAGCCAGACCCAAGGCTCGCAAGCTCACCCATGACGCGTGCCTGCACTGTCACTCGCACGCAGGTGCCGGTGCCACCTTCACAGGCTAGCAGCATCTCCTCCTTGAGGACACCCTCCTTGTGTGCCGAGTACTCACACTTGACGCTATAACCTGCCCAGGTCATCAGCACTTCCTTGGTCTCCACCGCCCTCCCCACCCCCATCCCCTGCCCAGCACTCACTGGCCTCAACCTGCCACCAAGACTGGCCACCTCCTCCAAAGGACTAAGGATGGCCCAGGACCTATCCCCCGGGGCTGGGCAAACAGGCCTTGGAAACTTCCCCCTCTTCATTGAGCTCTGTTTCCGGACTGTGGACAACCCCTTTAGGGCTCCAAGGGTCAAACTCAGGTTCCCAGGAGGAGGGCCCATTGATTCCCCAAAAAGGCAGGCAGGGAGAAGGGGTGATGGGGAAAGAGGGACAGGGCAGGCCCTCAGCAGATCAGGTGGCAAGAGGTAAGGGCATGAGGGAGCTTGCCCAATCCACTAAGGGCAAGGTCATGAAGAGGAAGTAGGGGGACGTGAAACTGAAGCTGGGGTGTCAGCCTACTATGAAACTGACACTCTAGCCTCTGGGTGGGGGCAGGGGAGGGCCTAAAGCTGGCAGGGTAAGGAGAAGCAGCCCCAAGTCCAAAGCCTGTGACTGGCGGGTGCTAGGAGGTAGCTGCCCAGGATTCTTGAGGCTCTGGCAGATTTTTTAAGGGCAGGCAGGAGGGAGGGCTGGAGGCCCAGAGCCAGTCCCTCACAGGTGATGCACAGGCACGGGCCAAGAGTGTGAGCCCAGGGACTTCTGTCCAGGAGCAAGGCCTGGGGTATGGGACCTGCCAAGATACCACACTGCAAGCCCATAAAGAGGCCTCATGTCCCCCAATTGCTCAACCCCCCATCCACCCTGGAAGGGGGAGGGGAAGAGGCCCATGCTCTCACTCCCTCTCACATCCAGGCCCTGCTGGAGGAGGGCTGGGGACACACCTTCTGGGATGGGCATGACGCTGAGGAGCTTGAGGTGTAGGCTGGGGACTGGTGCTTCTCGGACGTCCTTGCTCAGCCTGAGCACTGGGGGCAGAGTGAAGGTAATCTCATACCTGTGCAGGATCTTCAGAAAGCCAACCTGTAGCAGGACGATGGAGGGAGAGAGGGAAGCACCTTCACTCTCAGCCTCCCCTGGGGCCAGCCAGCTCCCGCCACCTAGGGTCCTGTGGGCCCCTGCACCTGCTGCTTTAGGGATCCCAGAGGGGGTCTAACTCCCGCCAGCACTCCAGCTTGTCCACACCCCAAGCCCAGTGGCTCCAGGCCCTTTGCCTGAGGACCTCGTCCCCTCAGCTTGCTACTCAGGATCTGTTTCCTGGGCCCCACAGCAAATGGTGGCCCACTTTATAGATGAGACAATGACTGGCTGGAGACCACACAGTGTGGCCAGGGTAAAGCTCTCCTGAGGCCCCCTGGCCACTCCTGCCACATGCGGCACAGAGCAAGCATCTGCCATGGCCCACAAGGGGAAGCTCAGAGTCCCACAAGACAGGCCACTCACCTGCCCCCCCCACCCCTACCAGCACCTGCCCAGAGCCAAGAGCCTGGGCTCAGGGACACTGGTCCTCTCGTCACTCATGTGGAGACAATGGGCAACACAAATTGCACGGGATGAAGGAGATAGATCAGAAAAACAGACACAAGACCAGCTGGGTCAGTCTCGAGCTGGCCCAGCAGCACCACAGTGAGCCCTGCCGCCACTTGAACGTGGACGCCTGCCTGCCCACTCAAAGGCTTGGTGAGCCCAGAGCCCCAACTCCTGGCCCAAGCCATTTCTGTTGTTCACACACAGTGACTGGCAACCAGACGCCGACCTTCACAAGTCCAGCCATGTGAAGGGACGTAAGCTGGGGTGGCTGCTGAACGGGCAGGCTATAACCAGAGTGTGGTCCTGGAGGCTGTACCCTCTACCTCGTGCGCGCGCACACTGGTGTGCTCACAGCTGCAGGGGCCGACAGTCCTGTCCCTGGGGCTTGTTAGGGCTGGCTGCATGAAGCAGTTAGCTCAATGGGACAGACAGACGTCGCTGCATGATACAAAGGTCAGTCCACAGGACTCCCACACTCTGCAGGTGGAGGACACATTTCTCAAGAGGGCTTTCTGGCTATCCTGCCAATGGTGATCCTGTGGCCCAGCTGCACCAGCTGCAGAATTTTTGAGGGGAAATCTCAGAGATGTGCAAAAAACACTCATCGCTGCCCTATTTATAACAGTAAAAAATAGAAACATTCATAATACCAGGAATAGGGAACCAGATAAATCGATGATACATTTAAAGGAATATCAGGCAGAAAATCTCGTGGAAAATTATTTACTGACATAAGACAGCAGACGGTTCACAAGCAAGCAAAGAACAGTGTGTCCGCTGTGATCCCAGCTTTTTGTTTTTGGAAATGAAGCAAAAAAAAAAAAAAAGCAGAAAGAAAAAGCTGAAATGACACACATCAAAATATTAACTATGGTTGTGTCCGGATAGTATGATTGCGTGTGCTTTTAAATTTCTTTATAGTTTTCTCTAGCTTCCAAATTTTCCCTAGCGGACGTCAATGGATTTTGCAATGGGGAGGTAAGGGGAGAGGGAGCTATTCTTTAAAGTTTTGGTTCATTCTGTTAATTCCCTGGAGGAAGTTGTCAGGAAGAGAGCAAGCATTTTATGATTGAGCAGAAATGATGAATCTGGGCCCCTCCTCTCGGTGGTCTTGATGGACCAGATGCCCTCCCCTTGCTGGGGCATTCCTGCTCAACTCCAGAGCCCTGGCTTACTGTTTAACCTGAGGGATTCATTCCCTGTTTCCCCACCAGTCTGTCCCCTCCAGACACTTCCTACTGGCCCTCTCAAGTGGATGTGGGATCTGCCAGGGCCCCAGGCCTTGGAGAAGCTGTGCTGGAGGGTGTGTGAGGCGGGACCACTGGCAGAGGTGGGTGCCCTGCCCAGCAGAAAACATGGGGGTGATAAAGTAAACACTAATACCGCAGAGAGCCTAAAGCAGCGAGAGGTTTGCAAAGGGTAATGCAAGTCACACCTTGTTATCAGCAAAATTAGCCTCACACCTGCGTGACACACATACATTCTTTCATCTCATTCTTGCACCAACTCTATGGGGTGTGAGCTGTCTTCATTTCAGAGAAGGGGAAACTGAGGTAACCTGCCCAAGGTTACAGTGCCAGATTAGCAGGCCCAGACCTGAACCCAGGCCTATGGCACCTCAAGCCTTGACAGCACCTTCCATTGCTGTTGTTGGGGTGACACTGAGAACAACAGCTCTGTTCCACTTATTTGAGTAACATCCTAAAGGCACTCATTTCATTGCAGTCTCGCCACCTCCCACTTTACAGACAGGGAAACCAAGGCCCAGGGCGGGGTAGAGATGTGCCTAGGAAGCCAGCTTCAAGGAAATGGAACAGACAGGCCCAGGAAGCTAAGCAGGGCCAGGCAGGGGCAGAGGGAGTAAAGGTGGATGACGGGGGGGTGGGGGGGGTGCACGTACCTTGACCAGAAAGCTGCTGTCACTCTCCTGAGTGACCATGACCACAGAGTCATGCAGCTTCTCGTCAAAGTGGACATGGCTTTGGGAGCCTTCTGCATCATGGCCGGCTGCAAAGCGGATACTCCGGACTCTGGGCTTGTTGCCTAGGAAGAGAGGAGGAGAGGGCTCCAGGGGCTGCTGGTTTCCCCTATCCCCAGGAAATGACCCCCCATGTCACCCCATGTCCCCCCCACGCCCTATAACTGCCCTTGCCATCACTCAACACCCACTGGATGGGCTCCTTTCAGGGCTAGGCCACATCCTAATGGATACTAGGGGTCATGAGGCTTAAGGCCCCCTACCTTCCCAGTCCTCCCACAAAATATAAGCACTCTGAGAACGGGTGTGTCAGGGATTAGCTATATGACCCCTTACTTAGAAGAGATGAGGCAGATGACAGAGATAAGAAGAAACAGTCCTCCAGACTCTCAGCAAGCCCCAGATAGTGCAGACCCAGCCCCAGGCCTTGGGTTCCAGGTCTATCAGTGCCAAGGCCCCTGCCTGCCCCTCCTGATGACCCCAACCTGAGAGAGGAGGGGGGCAGGGACTGGAGCAGGCTCTATGGGATCTTCCTGGAGGTTGGAGAAACAAAGGGAGCCAAAAACCACACTAAGCCCACCTAGAAGAGGCTCTAAACCTCATCCCTGATCACCAGCAAGGAAGATGGAGGTACCCAGGGGAGCCTCTCAGACCCCTCCCAAAGAACCCTACCCTCCTCTACTTGACCACTGCCCCACCACACACACACACACACACACACACACACACACACACACACACACACACACACACACAGGGGAGCCTCTCAGACCCCTCCCAAAGAACCCTACCCTCCTCTACTTGACCACTGCCCCACCACACACACACACACACACACACACACACACACACACACACACACACACACACACAGGGGAGCCTCTCAGACCCCTCCCAAAGAACCCTACCCTCCTCTACTTGACCACTGCCCCACCACACACACACACACACACACACACACACACACACACACACACACACACACACACACACACAGCCAATGCAGGCCCCGCATGCAACAACACCCCTCCCGCCAGGGCCCACTGGAAGACTTATGCAAACCCTGCCTGGCCAGGAAGGCACTCACCCTTATTGGCTGCAGCCATGGATGCCCTCCCTGCCACGGGGTAAGACGCGCAGCTCCTGGCAGACAGCGCCGCTCAAGCCCAGCAGCCTCCCATACTCCAGGGACACCAGCAGGAGCCTGAAGGGTGGGGAGTCAGGAGGGCAGGGGTCAGGGCCACCCAAGGGCCCGTGGCGAGGGGAAAGCAGAGATGTCCCTTTAGGGAAGACACTAAGACCCAACCCTCTGCTGCTCTCAACAGCCAAGGGATGCCTGTACCCGGGGGGCTTCTGCCCCCCCACTCCCCACACTCCCCAAGAGCCCTCACCCCTGCCTGATGCCCTGCTGACCCAGAGCCTCACCAGCATGTGCTGAGCTGCAGCATCTCGGTGCCAAAGCATCGGTATGGGACTCTTGTACCCAACCCACCTGAGGCTGGCAGGAAGGACAGCCCGGAAAGGAAAGGGACATCACTGGCACTTTTCAGAGGCCACTTCTCATGGTGGTAACTCCAAGGGCTCTACCCTCCTGCAGCGAGACGCCACATTGTCCAGGTTACACACCCAGTGCAGCTGGGACCAGGTCTGAGTCAAGAGTATGCCTGAGTGAGATCGAGAGTGGGGGCCCTCATAAGATGGGCCCTTGGAGCCTCCCTCTGAGTGATGGCTCAGGGCCATAGACAGAACAGATGCCAGGTGAAGGGGTTGCCCCATGGCAACCCACCATTCGGCCTCTGGCCTGATTCTCTGGGCTGGCCTCCTGGCTCAGCTCCCCAAGGGCAGCCACAGGGCAGGGACAGCGGGAGGCACCCCCAGAAAGCCTGTGTGAGCAGCCTGGCCATTGATGGGCCGCGCTGGGACCATCTAAGCATCAAGAAGAATAATGAGTGCAACTGATGAAAACAGATGGAATACATAAAATTCGAGCATTCAGAGAGATTACAAAAAGAGAAAGCAAAATAAACAAACCCAAACCCTCATTTGTCACCACTGACAGTAGCAATGCCCTAACTCTTTACTCTGAAAATTGGCAATAAGAATGGGTGCCTGGGTGGCGCAGTCGGTTAAGCATCCAACTCTTGATTACTGCTCAGGTCGGCTCCAGGGTCGTGAGAACAGAGTCCTGAGTCAGACTTCGCATTCAGCGCAGAGTCTGCTTGTCCCTCCCCTTCCCCTCTGCCCTCCCCGGCCCCAACACACAGGAGCTCTCTCTCTCTCTCTAAAATAAATATGTAAATAATGGGGCACCTGGGTGGCTCAGTCGTTAAGCGTCTGCCTTTGACTTGGGTCATGATCCCGCGGTCGGTCCTGGGATCGAGCCCCGCATCGGGCTGCCTGCTCGGTCTCCCTCTCCCACTCCCCGTTTGTGTTCCCTCTCTCGCTGTGTCTCTCGCTGTCAAATAAATAAAATCTTTAAAATAAATAAAATAAATACACAAATAAAATCTTTTTTTTTTTTTAAGATTTTATTTATTTGACAGAGAGAAAGACAGTGAGAGAGGGAACACAAGCAGGGGGAGTGGGAGAGGGAGAAGCAGGCTCCCCGAGGAGCAGGGAGCCCGACCGGAGCCGAAGACAGACGCCTAATGACTGCGCCACCCAGGCGCCCCACATAAAATCTTAAAAAAAAAAAAAAGAAAAGAAAATTGGCAATAAAGAGAAATAATTTGGCCTGCCCCTTAGCCTTTCACATTACCAAGTCATCCTGGTGATTAAAGGAAAACTCTTCTTTACAGGAGAACTCTCACTATTCAATAACAAAGGAATGACCAAATGCTAAATAATTCTTCGATGGCCCAAGAAACAAAAGCTGGAGGCAGGGAGGCAGGGGATCACTGACCAGGAGGGCAAAAGGTGACAGAAGTAGGACACCTGGCCTGGGGTTTTTCAGGGGACGGACACAAGTTTGCAACGGGGGGGGGAGGGGGATGTGGTGTCAGCCACAGGCACTGGTCAATCTCCTGTCACTCACAGTGGGACAGCCTGAGACATGGAGGCTTCCTGAGGTGAGGCAGCATGAAGTCACAGATCACTGACGAGGGGGACCTACCTGAAATGTCTAACCTGGATCTCAGGAAGTCCCTAGCTCCAGCTTCCTGCTGATTGAAAATGCTGAGGTGAGTGGAACACAGGAAATGACTCCCTGGGGAAGCAACGAAACAAACCCAGAAGGCAGAATGTTCTACAGACAACTGACCCATCACTTTGGTTTTTCCCCCATACTGCAAGAAAAATAAAGGAGCGGCAGTTGATCTAGATAGAGGCTGGGTGAGCTACAGCCTGAGGCGGCCGCCTGTTTTCTATAAGGTTATTGGAATACAACCGCGCTCCTTTGTTTACGTGGTGTCTAAAACTGCTTTTGCACTCAAGCAAAGCTACTTTGAGTAGTTGCAACAGAGACCACATGGCCTGCAAAATCTGAAATATTTACTGTCTGGCCCTTTACAGAAGAAGTTTGCCAACCACTGCTCTAAATTAACAAAGAGACCTAGAAGGCAGGGTACTCGATGGGACGACTGACCTGGTTTTTTCCACCACATCAGCTACAAGAAGAAAAATAAATGGGGTAGGGGGTTTCTAACTGCCTATTTAAAAAAAGGACGTTGGGGGGATAATTGGGAAACGTGAATGGGACTGGATCTTAGGTGGTGACATTAAGAACTAAGAGCTGATCTTGTTAGGTGAGAAATGGAATTGTACTGTACAGAGACACATGTCCTTATTTTCCAGAGATACACACTGAAGTATTTAGAGATGAGTCGCCCATGAATGACCTTGGCTAATCCAAGGAAAGAAGAGAAACCACAGGGTGGCCTCACAGTTGGGGGCTGGGCCTGTAGAGGACATGACCTCAAGGTCTTAGGTACCAAGCTGCCCTGGTACCAAAGTACCAACTCCCTTTTCACCTCCCAGTGCGAGAGAAGCCCACCCAGCCGCGAACACCTCATGGGCAGGGTAAACAGCTCAGGTACCAAGAGTCCCCAGGTAGGAGGCCTAGGGAGGTACAGAGAAAGGCAAGGCTTGGGTCTCAGGTCCCAGGCCAGCACCTACCCCCTCACCATTGGAAGCTAGCTCCCAGGCCCAGGGTACAGGGAAAGGAACTATGCCCTGACTTATCTCTGGTCAGGGCCAATCTGGAGTCAGTCCCAGATAGGCAGGCCCCTTAGCCCTGGAATGCTCAGCCTGTCCTCAGAAAGCCTGGCCCTTGAAGGGAAGCCTCGCCCACCCCACCCACTCCAGCCATCCCTTGAAGCAGTGGATTCAGAACATGTGAAAAATGGCCAAACACAAGGGTACCAGGCCCTCTTCCTACCTCATGCAAAGGCTGCTCCAGCCACACGAGAATGACAGCCCAATGTCCACAAAGTCCCCCCCCGCCCCCCGCTCAATTCCCAAGACACTTCCTGGAGGCCCAGGTGAAACTCTTAACCAGCGGCTGGTGAGCAAAGGCTCCTGGGGTCTCCTTCCCCAAATATTCTGACCTAGGACATGCAGGGCCCCCTCCCTGTCTTCCCCACCAACCCACTGCCTATCGCCTGCCTGCCTCGTCCAGGCCCTCCCTTTGACCAGGAACAATCCCCTGTCCCCCACACCACAGCTTAGCCTCAGTCTCAGTCCCAGAGGACTTTTTTAGGGTAGCACAACCCTACCCCACCCCCTCTCATTCCAAGATAGGACTGAAAATCTTTAAAAGGATCCCCTTTGCCACCTCTGGGATCATTTTATGTTCCCCACCTTACCAGGGCAGTGACTATGTTTTTGCCAAAGCCTGTGTCCGCAGGACCCAGCCCGGCACCTGGCAGGGAGCAGCTGTGTCCAGTTTATACTTGTTCAGTGAATGAATGACCAAACTAAGGGGAACCCAAGGATGGGCCTTGGCTGGGCCCTCGAGGCAGATGTGACATGTCAAGGCCAGTGACTCTACACCGGAAGCTCTCAGAAAGAGGAACTCCCCACCCCACTCTCTTAGCCAACTCTTGCCCCAGAGGGTACTCCCCTCCCCCCATCTCTTAGAGCGTGGCCTCCCACTGGGCATTATTCTGGCCTTGCCACAATCAGTTACTCCCCTTGAGATGGAACCCACTGAGGGCAAGACCAGCATCTCATGCACTGCCCAGAGCTCAGTACAGAGCAGGCATTCAGGCATGCCTGTAACCCTTGGGCAGTGAGAACACAGAGATGGAAGGCAAGTGACTTAAAGGGCCCAGAGGAGGCTGGAAAAAGCAAGCCTCCTTTCTCAGCAGAGAGCCCTGTCACTAGCTGTCCCCTGGGAGCCAGATTCTCATCCAAACACAATTCCTCATCAGAGGCAGGAGGAGAGGGTATCCACTTCCCCCTGCTGCAGCTGTGTCCACAGGAACTGCTAGGTCCCCTAGCAACCCCAGGCCTCCTCCCCTGCCAGCCAAGTCCTGAATGTGGCCCAAGCTGCAGAGGCCCCATAGACACAGCAGGGACATGGTCAGGAGCATGGGCTCCAGAGCCCAGCAGTCCTGGTTCATATTCAGGCAGCATGGGAAGTTACTTCAAGTCTGTGTGCCTCGGTTTCCTCATCTGTACCACAGGAATAAGCAGTGACCTCTTCCTCTGAAGGTTTGGGATAGCTGATACCTGAAGCTCTGACGCCGCTCCCCACTCCGCCCTCATCTTTGCAAAACCAAACCCCAAAGGCCTGGTTTCTGAGGCAACAGCAATTTCAGGGCAGCACCAGTAAAGAGGTTCTTCAGACTAATCCTGGAACAGTCACAAATGGCCCTCGGGGGGGGGCCCCAGGGACTTCAGGCTTCTCAGAAAACAGCTCAAGGGTTGAGGGGCTGCCCTCTCCCTTCCCTTCTCCTGCCTCCCTCCTCCCCCACTCCCAGGCCAGCCGGGTCCCCCAGGGATTGCCAGAGAGCAGACTGCTGAGTCTTCTGTCCCCTTCAACCAGAGGAAGATGTGAGAGTATATATTGTGAGAAATGCCCCCATCCCAACAACAAAAACAAAAGGACGCCCGTCCCCAGCTTAGCTGGGCTGTCAACAGGTCACCCGTGGTACCAGGAAGAGTCACAGGATGAGGTGGGCTGGAAAGCTGGAACAAGGGCCTTGGGGAGCTTCTCTAGCTCTCAGTTACTCTCAGGAAAATTGAAGGAACCTTCTCTCTCTGGGAGACAGAGAGCTGAGGTCCCTCTCAGCTTTAGAGAGAAAGCCTGTTTCAAGGTTACCCTATCCAGGGCAGGGCTCAGCCAGGTCCCGTGGAACCTCTTGGCATGAGAAGGCCCAGGAATATGGCAAGTGAGCAAACAGATGAACAAATGGGAGTTACAGAGAAAGCCAGAGTTCTCAGCCCCCTAGACTCTGGCCCCACAGGGTCTAGCTGCTACTCCAGGCTGCCCACACTGGGGCCCAAGGCTCCAGACTGGAGGAGGGCCGAGACAGTCTGTCTGTGGCAAAGTGGAGCTCCAGAACATGCCACCCTGGCCCTCCATCCCACAGCTGCACCCCTATATCACCTCCCTGCCCTGGAAGCAGCCCCCAGATCCCAGGCACCACAAGCCCAGCTCCAGCTTGTCCTCTGCCTTGTGGCTGGGGGCATGGCCCCAAACTCTTGGGGCCTCATTTATCATTCATTCCTCCAGCTCCATTCCCAACCTGTTCAAGGACTTTCTGAGCCACAAAACTCCAACACCTTCCACCCTCCCGCCTCCGTGGCCCCCATCCCACCCTAGCCCAGGGCTAAATCCTGGCTTAAGCACCCAGTCCAGCAGAAGCACCGTCCAGCCTCTCATTAAAGCTCAAGCCTGTAGGGGTGCCTGGGTGGCTCTGTCGGTTAAGCGTTCAGCTCTGGTCATGATCTCAGGGTCCTGGGATGGAGCCCCGTATCAGGCTCCCTGCTCAGCAGGGAGTCTGCTTCTCCCTCTCCCTCTGTCCCTCTCTCTTTGTCTCTCTCTCAAAATAAATAAAATCTTTAAAAAAAAAAAAAAAAAAAAACAGCTCAAGCTTGTAAACAGAGTTCCCATTGAGACCACACTGACCTGCTGACTCCAGAACCTGACATCGGTCTGGGCACATAGTGTGGGGACTGCTTACCTAGAACAAGGCCTGAAAAGGCAAGACTGGATGTCAGGTGAGGTTGTGGCAGTTTTACATCAACTCTGTCTGAATGTGACTCCATTTCCTCCACCCTCCACCAGGCCAAAAGTGCAAGGATAAGTATGGTGTTCTCTTTCTCACAAGCAGGGATGAATTGAGGAAGAGACTCCCACCATCCCACACCCTGGTGTCTCCCCAAAAAGTGCATCCCCTCAAAACTTCCCATTCCCCCATGCCCCCAGCTTGAGGGTTCTTAGACCCCTCTAGCCTCCAGATTGCCTGTCCCACCCAGGTCTTGCCCTGAGCCTGTCACCTGAAGGCCCCAAGAAGTAGAGGCCAGGCCAGGTTCACAGGGTGGCACTTGCCCCTGATCTTCTTCAGCTCCCTGGGAAGAGAAATGCCCTACCCCCACTTGCCAATGTCAAGGTTCAAGAGGAAAGGCAATCCAAGGATTCTCTTCTCAGTCCAGCAGGGCTCCCGGTCCAGAATCTAAATAAAACCCCTCCTTGCTGCGATGATGGGGAGGTGCTGGCTAAGTCCCCAAAGGCATCAGGGGCCCGGGTTTAGGACCCTGTCCTCTCCTGCCTCCATCCCCGTGGGTGTGGCGCCCCATCACCGCCCCTTTCTCTTCTAGGGGGAGAGATGCAGCTAGACGCTCCCCCTCCATCACACCCCTCCCCGGCTTCTAGGCAGCAGCTCTGTCCCTTAGAGATAATCCTGTGCCCTCACCACCCTCACCTCTGCTGACGCAGGAGTCTCAGGAGCCCGCACTCCCCGACATCACCGCCCTCCTCCCTGAAGGTGTCCAGGCATGAGAGGCTCAGAAGCTACTTGTCCAAGGTCACACAGCGAGGCGGTGACAATAGTGGCGGGGGGGGAGGACTGCTGACAGTGCTGACCCCATTACGCCCCCGCCCTCACTGTGTCACACGTGCCCCCGACAGCGCGCCGCGGAAAACATCTCCGCTCCACCACCTAACGGTCGCCCACGGCTTCCGGGCTGACATTTCCCCAGCTCAGATGCCAGGGAGCACTCCCAGGTGCGGCCCCACAGCGGAGCCGCCGCCCCAGCTCGGTGGGGTCCCAGTTACCGACTGCCGAGGACGGGAGGGGATGCCGGCGAGCGGAGCGGAACCGGGAGATGTCGGGAGGAGAAGCAGTCTCACCGTGCAGGGAGCAACCCGGGGCCGGTCGGGCAGCGTCCACCGCGGCGGCGGCCGTGGCGGTCGCGGCGGCAGCGGGGGCTCAACGCCTAGCACGAGGAGGGAGCCCCACGCCGCCACCGCCGCCACCCGCCTCACGGGCACGCCCCCCACCTCCGCCCATTGGCCGACTGAGGGGGTGGGGCGAGGACGCTTCCGACCAATAAGCGGGCGCCAGAGAACCGCCAACAGGCGTTGCGCCACTGTGTCACGTGCAAGGGGCCCGCGGCTGCGCCAGGCTAGCCCACACCTACCCACGGGCCGGCGAGTTCTCGCGATGAAGACAGCAGGGCCGCCGGGCGTGGCCCGGGGCCAGCGTGGGCCAGAAAGAGGAGAAGGAAGGAGGAGCGTCTAGAATAGTCTCCGCCCGCGTCCCAACTTCAGCTGTGGAGTTTGCACCTCCCGCCTGGGCCCCAACTCGGAAGGGGGCTGTCCTGGCTTCTGTTTTGTCGAGCGGCCGTAAGGCGGGACTCAGAGATAGTGGGGCGGGCACCTGAAGATCGCCTTTCTCCCTAGGCTTCCAGGCCCGCAACGACAATCGATATGGGCCTCGCTAGGTCCTGTTCCAGAGCTGAGGAACCCGCCATCCTTCCCACGCAGTAACCTCCGGGTTTCAGCCTCCTCCCCTTCCACCCATCCCCCTCCTCGGAGGAAGCGCTCTCGCGCTGACTCGAAACGCGTCCTGGGAGGCCGGCCGGCCCGAATAAGCATCAGAACAAAGAAGGCACGCGGGATGAGCCTCGGGGGACCGCAGCCTCCGCTCCTGGTCTCCATGGAGGCGGTCGCCATGGCAGCGGGAGGCGCCTAGCTCAGCGTGGCGGGGTGGGGTGTGGGCCCTTGCGCAGAGCCCGGGAGCGAGAGGCGTGGCCCTAGGGTCTTTAGGAGTTCTAGTCGCCGGCCGCCTGGCGGTCCTTTGAACAACAGTCCCCTCCCCCGTTTCACAGGCCGTGTCAGGGTCCCTAAACTGCCTGCGGGGAGCCATCCGTTGCACGAAGTTCCCTCCTTCCGATCAATGTAACTAGGGGAGAGATGGTATGGCGGGGCTTAGGGTCGGCTTCCTTTTAGAAGGACCTCGGTCCAAGGCTCCTATCCTCCACTTGATCCCTGTGGTCCCTAACCTATGCCATGGTGTCTGGTCTCCTCACTGTTGGCAAATTAATCTTCCTAAGCTATTGTTTCCATTACACCTTCCCCTGCTCCAAAACCTCCGTGTGCTGGGACTGTCTCCAGCAGAGCTTCACAAACTTTTTAGAAGCATTTTGGGTGATTCGTGCGCGCTCTGGCGTTTGAGATACTGCCCTCCAGCGTGGGCATTGGGAGATTTCCACATTCTGATCCCAGCCCATCCACTTCTGCCAGGTGCTTTCTAACTACCCAGCCCCACCATTCCATGTGCCCCACTATGCTCTCCCAACCAAAAAAAAAAAAAAAAAAAAAAAAATTTGCATTCCCATGTCTATTCTATTCTTCAACGTCGAAAGTTGGCAGACAGTGGGCCCAAAGCAGGCTACAAATGTATTTTGTTTAGCCCACACAGGGCTTTTTAAAAATTCTAATTCTTCTTCCTCTTCTCTTTTTCTTCCTCCTCTCCCTTTTTCTCCTCTCCCTCTTCCTCTTTTTCCTCTTCCTCCTCTTTCTCTTCTTATTACCCTTTTGAAATATCAGATCTAACTACATGGACTCACATTCTAACCTGGCATCAGAGGCTGGCACCTCAACTTACTGATGTCCCCACCAATCCCTATTTTCTCACATTGATTTTACCTTCTGGGTCTCTGCAGACATTGATTTCCTGATACCCTCCTTATGCTACCTTTTTACGTAGAATGCCCTTCCCGCTCTCTTCTCATAGGCAAAACTCACCCTCCCTTCAAGACCAAGTTTTAAGGTCTCTCTAGACAACTCTCTTCAAAACTCTCCCTGGTGTGGGCTCTTTCAAACACAGAGACTAGCTGCTAACTGGGCACTGCCTAGGGCCATTTCCTAACTGTCAACTCCTTTAAACAAATATTTACTAAGTGTATATGGTGAGCAAGTTACTGTGCTAGGCTCTGGAGTCACAGGTACTCGCAGTTCAGGATGGGAGGTACAGCACACAAAAAAAGCTGCGGTTTCTTGTCCCTGCCAAACACTCCTCACACTCCTCTAAGAGCTGGGCAGTCTCGCTGACTAGCCAATTGGAAGGACCTGCAATACAGAGCTGTCCATGCCTGGGGAGACTACAGGCTCCCAGGGAAGGCCCCAAGGCCACAGTAAGTGCAGATAGTTCTGAAAAGCTTCCAGGAGAAAATGTGATTCTTTGTGCTGGGAGGAAGCTAGATTAGATGGTACATGGCTGCCCCATTGCAGTTCAGTGGGTCTGTGTACCAAGAAGAGATGCTAAACATCAGATGCTAAACACCAGATGCCCAGGCCCTGAGACTTCCTGTGTAGAGGGCCTTAACAGAGCTTTGAGGGAAGCCACAGACTCCCTGGAGACTGGGGCTGTAATGGGAACGAATTAAGAACAACTCCAGTTTGGGAGAACAGATTGAACACCCGTAAAACATCCATTCCAGCTCCAAACACGTGGTATTATGGACTCTATTCTTTTTAATAAAAATTAAACAACTGTAATCTTGTTGGAAAACTTCTGGGCAGTATCTAATAAAGCTGAAAATGCCAACGCTTAGACCCAGCAATCCACTGGTTTGGTTACATACGAAAAGACATGTATACAAATATTCATAGCATCATTGGTAATAACCCCAAACTGAAGATGACCCAAATGTCCATCAACAATAGAATGAATTAAAAAAAAACATACTGTATTCATACAATGGCCTATTATATAGCAATGATGATGAAGAACAACTTCTACTGAATACATGCAGCAACATGAATGATTCTCACAGACAATATTGAGCAAAAGAAGCCATGCCCAAAAATAGTACTGTATTGTATATTCTAGTACCTGTCTTCGTAAGCATACATATGTATTTCTCCTGGCATATATTGAGAAATGAAATTGCTGGAACATAGCTGTTGCAGCTTTATAATGTATCAACTTAGCTATGGTGAACTACATTTCCCAGAATTCCCTTCCAATTAGGGTGGGCCACAACAGGCATTTTTGCATGAGATTTGGAGGGTGGAAGAAAAGCAGTGGCTGTATTGGTACACTTGCAAAATCTAGGCAGGAGGTTTAGCCCATAAACTTTGTTGCTGATCTGCTGGCTCATGTCATTGAACTGGGATAACAGTCAGGCCTGCACCTACTCCCCTTTTCCCTGGGTCCCCCTTCAGTTTCTTTGACTCTTGGGCCAGGTAACAGAGGGCACCAGCCTCACCTGCAGGACACCCACATCATCAAGTTTGGAGGTAGTGAGAACTAACACGAGTTCCAGTTTGTCATCAGTTCCATTTTATGCTCATGGATTCCAGCTTGTCCTTTCTCTCCCCCACTTTATATCCATCTTTCCTTCCCAATGGTCTGACCTGGGGACTTTAAGCTCCAGCATCAGACGTAAAACAACAGTTTTACAGAGACTGTTTGACAATTACCCAAAGTCAAATCCCTGTAACAAATCCTTTTCGCTTCTCCAATTAAACCCTAACTGATACAATAGCATAGGGGTATGTTTAATTTCATATGAAATTGCCAAACTGTTTTCTGAAATGGTTGTACTCATACTCCATCAGCGGAATACAAGAGTTCCAGTTGCCTCACATCCTCATCAATACAAAAATTAGCAGTTTAGTAAAAACATGACACTGTGCAAACCAAAGCAGGGCAATAGGCTACCAGTCTTCAGCCTCTGCTCTGAACCATGCCTTTGTGGAGGAAATTTCACAAAATCAAGATCAGAAATGCACATATTCTTCGTCCTAACAAAGCCAGTTCTGGCATTGGTCATGCAGATATACTTGCAAAGAATACTTAACTATAAATGTATGAAGTTATTCATTGTTACCGTATTGTTATTAATAACAGAAAGTTAGAAACAACTTAAATACCCAGACACAGGACCGATTAATTACATTTTGTACAGACAATATAATTTTATATGACTTTAAAAACAAGTTTTCAGGGCGTCTGGGTGGCTCATTCATTAAGCGTCTGCCTTCGGCTCAGGTCATGATCCCAGAGTCCTGGGATCGAGCCCCGCATCGGGCTCCCTGCTCTGCAGGAAGCCTGCTTCTCCCTCTCCCACTCCCCCTGCTTGTGTTCCCTCTCTCACTGTCTCTCTCTCTTTGTGTCAAATAAAATCTTAAAAAAAACCCAGGAAGTTTTCAATGTATTGATATGGAAAAATCTTGTATTAGTTGAGGTTCTCTGGAGAAATAAAAGGAGATGATATAGAGACAGATGATACAGGTGATACAGATAGACATTTTTAAGAAGTAATTAGCTCATGTGATGAGAGAGACTGCCAAGTTGCAAGATCTACAGAATGAGTCAGCAAGTTGGAACCTAGGAGAGGCAAATCCAAAGGCTGGTAGGCTCAAGACACAGGGAGAATTGATATTTCAGCTAGAGTCTAAAGGCAGGGAAAAAAGCCAATGTCCCAGTTCAAAGGCCATCAAGAAGAAGAAATTTTCTCTTACTCAGGGAAGAGATATCCTTTTTTATTCTATTCAGGCCTTCAACTTATTGAATGAGTCCCACCGATACTAGGAAGAGCAATCTGCTTTACTCAGTCTACCTTTAAATTTAAATGTTAATCTCATCTGAAAACACCTTCACAGAATGTTTGACTAAATATCTGGGCATCCTGTGACCCAGTCAAGCTGGCATATAACATTGACCGTCACATATCTATAAGAGATCATATTGAGTGGAAATCAAGATACAGGACAGAGTGGGTAGTATGCTTCCCCTTTAGGGTAAAAAAAGAAAAAAGAGGGGGTGCAGAATAACAATAAAAGTGCATATTTGCTTGTATTCACAAAAAGATATTCTGGCAGAATGCACAAAAACTAAAGATAAAGGTTAACCCTACTGGAGTTGTGTGGGCGCCAAGGAGACATTCTACTTTTTATATGTGTTTTAATTATGTGTGTTTTATCTATTTCAAACATTGAGTAACAAAAATTTTTAAGTACCACTTTGCATGCCCTCTCCTCTTCTAGGATTGTGAACACTTGGGGAGACAAATCATGTTTTATACTCATCCTTGTGTGGCATTTAGTACATAGTAGGCACTAAATAAACATTTGAGGAATGAATGAGTGAATGAATGAATGAACCAGAAGAAATAAGATTTAGTGTGGGTCAGAAAAGGGAGAGGAGTGTGAGGATCAAAGGGGGAGAAATATGGCAATGGCTGTCAGAGGGGAAGTTTGGGGAACAAGAGGGATGTTTCAAGAAGAGTTATAGGAGGGGCTCCTGGGTGGCTCAGTCGTTAAGCATCTGCCTTCGGCTCAGGTCATGATCCCAGGGTCCTGGGATCGAGCCCCGCGTCGAGCCCCGCGTCGGGCCCCGCGTCGAGCCCCGCGTCGGGCCCCGCGTCGAGCCCCGCGTCGGGCCCCGCGTCGAGCCCCGCGTCGGGCTCCCTGCTCCCTGCTCCCTGCTCCCTGCTCCCTGCTCCCTGCTCGGCCGGAAGCCTGCTTCTCCCTCTCTCTCTCCCACTCCCCCTGCTTGTGTTCCCTCTCTCGCTGTGTCTCTCTCTGTCAAATAAATAAATAAAAATACTTAAAAAAATAAAAAAAGAAGAGTTATAGGATTATAATGTGTGATGTAATCCACTTTCATATTTATCCCCAAGAAACATTCAATAAAATTCTCCATTGTTTGGGGGATTTAATTTTAGGGTGTCAAATATGATTTTAGATGCAGGCATATCTGGATACTAGGAATGGCTGGGGCCAGGGGAGGAACTCAAGGAAGAGGAACCTCTGGACTTGGCCCAGCCTCTGCCATGGAGGGAGCCAGCAGACCCTTGAGAGGGTGACCTCTGCCACCAAACCTGTACTCTGAGCCCACCGTGCTTTTGTCAGGTAGAATCATGCCCTACCCCACCTCCTGGACCCCAAGCCCCTCTACAAACCATTCCTACCAGCTGCACACACAGGAGTCTACAGGTGTGGTCCATGACGAGGGATTCAGAGAACAGAACTCTGGAGACTCCATGCAGACAATAGCAAGAAAACAGTGCTAGAGCTGGGATCAATATGTGTGAGGGCTGGTGGTTAATTTGGGGAAGGGGGGTGCCTGGGTGGCTCAGTCGTTAGGCGTCTGCCTTCGGCTTGGGTCATGATCCCAGAGTCCTGGGATAGAGCCCCACGTCGGGCTCCCTGCTTGGCGGGGGGCCTGCTTCTCCCTCTCTGACCCCCCCCCTGCTTGTGTTCCCTCTCTTGCTGTGTCTCTCTCTGTCAAATAAATAAATAAAATCTTAAAAAAAAATTGGGGGAAGGTAGAAGATCAGGCTGACGCCAGTGTTAACCTAAGACCAGGCTGAGTGCAAGGAAGAGGCTCAGACCAAGGTCAGGAGTAGTCATCAATTTTTATGTTTATTTATTATTTGAGGAACTCAGGTGAACAGAATTGGACTGCACATACTCCTTAGTTCATGACACTCTCCTGCTTGTCCTTAAACAGCCCATTAGGAACATCTGTAAACCCACCACCTGCCCAAGGACTAAAACATTACAAATAAATCATATGCTTCTTGCATCTCTGCCCTCTGCTTCCTCTCAGAGGTAACCACTAGTCTAGCTTTTATCTTTTTATTGCTTTTTCCTCCCTGTGGTAGACAGCTTCAAAAATGGCTCCCAGTAATCCCTGTCTCCTGGTATTCACACCCACATGTACCTCTCCACTTGAATGTGGGCTGGACCTCATGACTTACTTCTAATAAATAGGATACAACAAATGTGATGGATGTCACTTCTGTGATTACATTAGATAAGATTGCAACTGCCACCTTGCTAGCAGACTCTGTTAACTCTCTCTTTTGCTGACTTTGGTGAAGTAAGCTAGCATACTTACTGGATGTGACCACATGGGAAGGAAAGGAGGGCAGCACCAGCCAACAACCAGCAAGAAAATGAAACCCTCGGTCCAACAGCCTACAAAGAACTGAACTCTGTCAACAACTAAGTGAACTTGGAAGTGAATCCTTCCCCAGTCAAGACTTCAGATGAAACCACAGCTCTAGCCAACACTTTGATTGCAGCCTTAGGAGAAACTCTGAAGCAGAGGACCAAGTTCGGCCATGCCTGGACTCTTGACCCACAGAAAATATGAGATAATAACTGTGTGCTGTTTTAAGTCACTAAGTTTGTGGTAATTTCTTACACATGATAGACACTAATACAAGTTATTTTCAATTATTTTCTATTACAGAGAATGTCACTATGAACATTGCTTGTACAGGTGTGGCAGAATACAGAACACAAGAGCTTAAGTTTCCCCAAGGTATATGCTAAATATATGTGTAGGAATAGAATTGTGGGGTCTCTGAATGTTATTAGTAGTAAATTATCAGGGTCACATCATGGCCAGAGTGTCTTGGTCAGGTTTGAGAGTCAAGCTTGACTTCAGTCCATAGAATTAGAGAACAGTCTGTGAGCGGGCTTGGGAGTCATACAGAGGACAGATTTGGGGGTCAGTCCATGGACAGGGTTGAGAGTGAGGGTGAGGGTGTGTTTACACTTGGGGAGAATGTGAAGCCTAGGTTTGGAGTTGGGTTTGGACAGTGTTGGAAGATTCTGTGAGGGTGGGTTTGGGGCTCAGTCTAAGGCCAGAGTTAGAAGTCAGGCTGTTCTAGTGCACAAGATCTGACCCTTGTGATATCATCAACCTACCAGGCAGTGGCCACGCAGGGACCAGGTGCCCACAAGGTGAGACCCACTCTGGGCCTACAAGGCTCTTTCACTCAAAAGGGGGGTGGTGGTGGAGTGCAGCATTAAGAGGAGCAAGAAATCTGGACAGAGAGAGAAGGCAGTTGCTGGAAAGATAGCACAACTTCTTTAATGGGGGCACTGTGACCCCATATCTCCCAAGCATTCTCAAAGTTCCCCCCACAGGAGGGGAGGGTGATTGGGACAGACACAGCGCATGTCTTCCCCACTCCTGGCTGAACCCATTCCTCACCCCTTCTTCTCCAGCTGCTGTGTTCTCCATCCTCGAGTTGGGTCCCAGGTGAGCTCCCAGGAGAGGCAAGGGTCGCCCTCAGCTGCCTGGGGCAGCTTCCCCCAAGGCCCAGAGCACAGAGAACTAGCCTGGCTGGAGGTGCCGTTGTCCTCAGAGCTGGGCTGGGACCTGTTTCTAGGGGTGTGGACCGAGCCGAGGCACCGCCCCCCAAGGCCCAGAGCAGGGAGCACCAAGGCGGAGACCCTGGTGTTGGGCATTGCTTTGGGGAGCATGCGAGATCTCTGCACGTGGCTTCAGGGTTCTGGAAAGCGGTCCATTCTCCTGACCCGGGTGGAGTGGAAGGAGGTGGCTCAGTCCAGCGGCTCCGCTCTGAAGGCGCCTGCCTCACTGCCCCTCCCCCCCATATTCGCCCTCATCCCAAGGGAGGGGCGCGCTGGCTCCCGAGGAGGTTCATTGGAGCTGCTGGCTCCGCCCGCCCATTCGTCCGTCCGTAGGTCGGTGGGTGCGTCGGTCGCGGTGTCTGGGCTCTGGCGGGTACTGCGGCGTCCCCGCGCGGCCCGGGCCGCCGTTCACCGCTGCTTACGCTCTGCCTGCTGGAGCCGCCGGGAGAGGTCGTCGATGCGCACGTTCTTGAGCTGAAGCAAGTGCTCCAAGCGCCTCACCTTCATCTGCAGGACCTGGGCCATGAGGCACAGAGGCGAAGTCAGCGGCCTGCTGCCTTCTGTGCCTAAGCCCGCACTGCCCCACCACCGCCCGCGCGTTCCCAGTCACCCTCACCTGCACGGTCTCCTGCGAGGCCAACAGCTCCTGCTCTTTTTCAGCGATCTGGAGGACGAAGCTTGGGTCGCCCTGCACTGCCTGGCTATATCCCGGAGGCCGGGGCGCGGGCGGCCGGCTCCCCCTGGGGTGGGAAGCAGCTTAGCGGAGGCCCGGACCTGGGGCCCCACGCTCACCCTTCCAATGCCCCTCGGCCAGGCCTTCCCTCCCCGCCCCACCCCCGTTCCTGCTTCCCAGGAATAGCCTGCCCCCACCCTTACCTGCCAGCCCTGGTTGGGGAATCACCAGGCCTGGGGAGATAGGAACTCCCAGCTTCCTTACCTGAGCTGCCCCCCTCCCTGGGGGTCTGGGGCACCTTCCCCTCGGGCCTTCTGGAACAAACCTGAGAGGAGGCAAGTGGAGGAGTTGGCCGTGCTGGGGTCGTATTTTCCTGCCTTCTCCCTCCCTCCTCTCCCCCATAGGTAGGACAGAAGGAAAGCTGCTCCTGGGAGGGAAGACAAGTAAAGATCACTTTACCCACATCCATGTAGCCAGTGCCATCCTGGGGAGCCAGCTCCTGAAAGAAGCCCCGGGGTTTACTGTGAGGTCAGGCTCGCTCATCCCCAAGGAGCCCCATGTCTCTTCCGCGGTCCCCAAAGCCAGGCTCCCTTTGCCAGACACCCTTCCCCCACATCTATCGGCAAGGCGGGGCTTCCTGCCGCCTGGGAAGCTCCCGCAAAGCAGTGGGAGAAGCTTGAGTGGGGTGGCACCTGTAAGTTGCTGGTGCGCTGCTTCCTGAGCCTCTGCCGCTCCTCCAGGCGCTGCCTCAGCGGAATGAGCACTAACTCCACCACGCCCGGCGCGCATTGCGCGATCTTGCGCATCACATCCTCCGGTACGGAGAAGTTCAGTTTGTTCAGCACCTTCCTGGGAGATAGGCACCGGGATGGCGGACTGGGTCTCGGGGGAATGAAGTGAGGGGCGTGGAGGAGAAGGAAGTGGTGCAGCCCTGGGGGAATGAACCCGATTCTGGGGTATCCTGTTTCCTTGTTTCCTCCCCAATAAAAGAGTCCCTTGATCTTGTTACCAGATTCTGTCTGCGCTGTCCCTCCCTACCCTGCCACCAACGGAATCCCAGGCTGGGCTTTGGAGACCATAGAAAGTGGGGGGGGGGGCGTGCTGGGGCAGCCCTTCCTGGGATCCCGGGGTTGGGGTAGGGGATGGAGATTCCGGTAGTGCACGACGCATTCTGCTACCTGTTTAGGTGACCCCAATTGCTGAGCTTCTGTTGGAGAGAGCTGGCAGGGACATAATTGTGCATCTCCACCATCTTGGGGAAGTAAAACTTGATGACTTCTGCAACCAGGACTGAGGGAATGGGAACAGACATGGACGGGGTGTGGGGGGGGGGTAAGGGAAAAGGAGTAGGGAGAAGATGTGCATGGGATGGAAGAATCAGGGCTTGCAGAGTGGTGGGGCCAAGCACAGAGGTGATGTGGAAAGGGAAAGGGTGATAGGGAGGGAGGGGTGGTGGAGGAGAGGGAAAGGGATTCAAGAAAGCAAGATCAGAAATCAGTGATCAGCCTCCACCATGTCCCAGAGGAGTGACATCCCATCCCCATCAGCTCAGGCATATGAAAACTAAGGTCTCTGGTCCTCTAGTAGAGAATGAGTCTCCAAGAGAGCCCATCAGGGGCCTGGGGCCCACCCTAGTCATTTACACGGATACACACACACACACACACACACACACTCCAACACCAAAGTCCCAAGAAAGAGTCACAGATTCACACAAGCAGACACATGTGATAAGATCCCCCTACAAATATGCACATAGGACAAAGTGTGTAGACACACACATGCCCATATATACACAGGTCCACATATAGCACACACACAACACACAGAGATGCACAAACATACACAGACACATGTTTCCATCACTGGAGTTCCAAGAGATAGTCACTAACACACACAAGCACAATAAATCACACAGGCACTAATGTACCATACAGAGACGCATATTTCTGCCATTAAAATCTCAGGAGACAGCCTTAGACATACAGACACCTAATAATCACAAAGAAACACATATGCACATAAGACCCCCTACATGCATAACAAGACAGAACGTATCAACAAACATATGAACATACACATGCTCAGACTCCCACAAGACAGATACATAGAATACAGCAATGAACAAGTACACACAGAGAGAAGCACAAAACATACACAGATACACATCTTAGTCATTAAAGTCTCAGGAGGGAGTCACAGACACACACAATCATCACCACCACACATGCATATAGGATAGAACAAGGGGACATACATATGGACACACACATACTCATATTCCCACAGATACAGATAGAAACACACACACACACACACATAACTGAAGTTCTAAGAGATAGACGCCCCCCAACACACACATACCCAAACGCACAGAAGCACAAGGAGACATATGTATACAGACCCCTTACACACGTACATACAGGACAGAACGTGTCAACAAACACGGACACACGGGACAGACACACAGGAGCGCACACATACTGAGGTGCACACCTCCGTCACTGAAGTCCCTGGAGAGATTTCGCTTGGGTCGGGACAGAGGAATGTTGTCTACCCACAGGTACAGCTGGTGCAGCGCCTCCTCGTCCACGCTGCCCGCCATCAGCCCCCTCGGCAAGGCAAGGCCGTTCCAGCCGTGCAGTGTCCAGCCCCAACCTCACGATCCCTCAGGCGCCTCTTCTCTCGCCGCTGAGGGCGACCAGACCTGCCTCTGCCTCTCCCATCCGGAGACTCTCCTCCCAGCTGGGAGCAGCCATATTGTTTTCTGAAACCATAGCAACTATCCTTGGCTGGGCGGGAGCAGAGGCTTCTGGGAGTTGTAGTTTTCTCCCTCTACTTACTCTCGGGCCCCAGCTTTGAAAAGGCGATTAGATGGCCTCCTCTTCCCAGTATCTGCGCCCAACGCCACCTGATCAGCCACTAGCCCACTCTGAAACCTGTCAAAGCCAACCAGGCCCTCAGAATCCCTGCACCAGCCTCCCCAGGGCTGGGATTCCCCTTCTGGATCCTTTAGTGATCAGTCCCAAGTGAAGGCAGCATCCCAGTGTTTGTCAGCTTTATCTGGGCATCCACTGTTAATCATCTGCTGCTTCCCATCTGGATTGTGTGATAGGCTGTGTGACAGTGCCTCCTTGCTAGGTCCCTCCTCAGAGCTCTGTGCTATTAGGGCCCTCACTGCTACTGCCCTTCCCAGCAGTGTCCTGGTAGGGCATTTAATATGTCACCCAGATTCCCAGGGAGAGTACTAGGGCTCAAGGCCAGTGCCTTGGGCAGGTTATTTAACTACTTAACCCTATTTCCTCCTTTGTGAAGTGGGAATGGTTCTCGCCTGTTTGTCCCAATGGGGTAGTAGGGAGGAAAACGGGGGAAGCGTATTTACAGATCTGCATTTGCATGGGGACTGGGGGTATGGGAGTAAAAGCTTGGAGAGCTCCTGTAGACACTTCCACAACTCATCTCCCTCCAAAGGGCTATTCTTCCATGGGTTAGAAATGGATTTCAGTAGCCAGTTCCATTTCAAAAGAGCACTCCTTGTAGAAGGGTTAGGGATATGGGTCCTTCCTTAGTGAAGGGACACACAGTAGCAGCAAAGAGGCACTTCTAGGGTCAGCCAGAGAAGAAAGCTTGCTTCCATCAAAGACTAGCAATGTGGCTTTGGGCACATTACTGGACCTTTCTGTGCCTGTTTTCTCATGGTTTTACCTACCTTATAGGGGATTTGTGAGCATCTCAAGTGCTTAGCACAGCACTTGGCACACAGCAAGGGCCCTATTAACATCAGTTGGTGCTATCATTAATGAGATGACCTCAGTTCCAGCAGAAGAGGAGACAAATGGAAATGATTTGCCTTGTTGGTATTTGAGGTGAGGGGCCGAGTTGAACAGGGAGAAGGCTACTGCTCCCCCCTTACTCCAGAGCAGGAGGGGGTGGTGGTGGCAGGGGTAGCCTGAGCTTCCTTAAGACTTTCTCGTTTCCTCCTCCACAGCTCAGATTGGGGTGGGGGATGATGGTAAGGGGAATCCCAACTCCTTTTTGCTCTCCCTTAGTTTCATTGTCTTCAAGGCCTACAGGGGAAATCTGAGCGCTGGGAGTGTGGAAGGCCAAGTGTGGAAGTGTCACCCTACCTTCTTGTTTTAAAGTCATACATAGTGGCCTTGCCTTTCTAGAAGAGACCACACCCAGGGCAGGCAAGGGACAAAAGACCTAGACATCCCCCCCTTAACATTCCAGGGTGGAGAGAGGAACTGAAAGGAAGTGGTGGGGAGGGAACCACAGCGCGGCGATGTGCCAGCCCCAGGGGAGGTGGGAAAACCGGTTTGGGGCCCAGAGCTGCCCGGCCTCCTCAAGCCCAAGTCCTCCCCTGGCTGGAACCGCTGGGGCCTGAGGGCTTCAATGAGGGAGGGGCTGGGCCGGGAAAGGAGAAAAGGGGTAGGATCAGCAGAGACAGCAGTCTTCACCTTTGGACTGGGGTGCCCCCAGCTTCTTGGGGATGCAGTCTGTCCCAGGAATTTTATCTTCCTCCTGCCACTGTCCCCAGGATAGCCACCAGGCTTGCAGATGCCAAACACGGGAAGGTCTAAAGGGCTCCCTCTTAAGGCATCAAAGGTAAACCAAGGGACGCCCTGTATGTCCCTCCAGACTCCAACCTGGACCACAGAAGTTGCCCCAGCACCCCTCTTGCTCTGTCCTCTGGCCCCACCCCTGCAAGGATCTTCTTTAATGGGCTCAGGAGGCCTAGTTCCCAGTTTAATTTGGTCCAACAGAGAGAGTTGGCTCCCTCCCTCCTCTCCTAGCTAACTGACCCCAGGCTTCTTTCTAACCCCAAAGCAGTGCAAGGCCCGGCTTTCTTCAAACCCAAGCAGGTACGTTTAAGACCCCTTCCTCCCCAAGCCTAAATAATATTTAGATATGGAGGTGGCCCCTCGCCCCAGTCAGGGCCAAAGTTGCGGCTACCCTCTCAGCACTTGGTTCCATGTCCCACCAGAACAAGGACCAAAGGGAACCAGGGAAGGACGTGTTCCCAAGACAGACGCAAGCCCAGACCATGAAGGATGCACCCTTGGCTGTTAAAACGTTCACCCCCACAAAAGGGGGGTGGACGGATTTATTGAATTCAGACTGGGAAAGGAGTGGCTGGATGGCTGGACTATGGGCCCAGCCCCAGGCCCCCTGCCCAGGATAGGGCCCTGTCAGAGAGGGAGGAGAGGCATGGGGCCTGCAGCTACCCACAAGGGAAGTGCCCATTACCACTCCCCTGGAGGGCCTCTTGGGAACCTCCAATCTGGAAAGAAAACCAAGGGCCAACCTGGACTGGGCCAGAGAAAGGGACTGGGAAGATGGGGAAGCAGGCAGAGGCAGGCTCAGGAGCCTGCGGTGAGTTAGACTGTGCTTCTCAAGGCGGCCCAGGGGCAGGGGTAGGGGGCTGCCAGCCTTGTGGGGGCCTAGGCTGGACCTTCCTCTGGAGCCCTTCCCAGAATGGCTTTGGGGTCCCCCCCACCAAAGACCTGGTGTGGACGGCAGAGGGGAGAGGCACTCTCCGGCCGGGAGCTTCCAGGGCCCATCCCTGGCGGCTCCTGTGGCCTAGTCCACTGATGGCACGGTGTGGTAGCACCGGACAGCTCCCCACCCTCCCCACCTGGTCCCCCAAGCCCAGGGGCAAATGGGGAGGAAAGAGGACTCTGAGAAAGAGGCAATAAGCAGGCAGTGAGGCTGACGCCAGCCCCGGGCCCTACCGAGGTGGCTGGGCCTGTCACAGGGCCCGAGGAACATCACTAAAGGCTCTGGAGCTCCCCACTCTTGGCTCCATCCGCAGCGGCTGCCCGGAGAGTCCTCCGCCCTGGGCTGGCGCTGCCACATCCGGGTCGGGCAGGACTAGGCCCCGGCGGCTCAGCTTTGATGTCCAAGACCCCGAACTCCCGCCTGCCTGGCGTGGTTCTTCCTGGTCACGTGGACCAGATCGTGTTCCAAGTGAAGGATGTGGCTCTGCACTCGGTCGTCGATGGGGAAGGAAGTCAGGTACCTCTTGACCATAGCGAAGTAAGCCATGGCCTCCCCGAAGCTGGGCACAGGCACCTCGTCACCATCCTCCTCCTCATCTTCATCGTCTTCGTCATCTTCATCCTCCTCCTCTTCCTCCTCTTCCTCACTGTCAGACTCAGAGTCCTCTGCACCCTCCAGAAAGTGGAGGGTAGGGCACTGGGCCTCCTCCTGGGCGCTGTAGCCCCCGAAGCTGCCACCAGCTTCCACTACCCCCTGGGCCCAGTCCTCAGCCTCCAACCCCTCAGAGGAGCTCTCTTCCTCCTCTTCCTCCTCCTCTTCCTCACTGTCATCAACATCACCCTCCTCTTCTACCTCCTCTTCCTCCCCCAGCTCCTCTCCTTCCCCCCCTTCCTCCTCCTCCTCGCCTTCCTCCTCCTCCTCCTCCTCCTCCCCTTCCCCCTCCTCCTCCTCCTCCTCCTCTTCGTCCTCCTCCTCCTCGTCCTCCTCTTCCTCCCCCTCGCTCTTGAGCGCGGTGGTGATGGCGGCATCTGGGCCACCGCCGAAGCCGGCCTCGCGGAAGCAGGCAGCGATGTCCGAAGGCTCCACTGCCTGCCAGGCAGCAGCCACGAAGTGCAGCGCCTCCATCAACCCTAGCTGCAGCCCCGAGCGATCCTGGCCCTCCAGCGCGGCCATGGCCTTGAGGAGCATCGCCTGGCGGTAGTGGCCCTTCACCTGCTGGACTACTCCCCGCTCGAGCGGCTGCACCGTGCCCGGCGGGAAAAAGGCCAGCTGTACGTGCCGCAGGCCCGAGGTATCCAGGGACTGCGCAGCCAGGCGGCCCGCCAGCAGCAGGACTCGGCGAGACTCCGCGGCCATGCGAGTGTCCAGGGCCTTCAGGTACTTGGCCAGGGCCTGGGTGGTGACACCGCCCTTCGAGTTGGCGGTGTAGTCGCAGGGCAGGCCGGCTTGGCCCGCGCGGGGCTTGGCCGATTTGCCGGCCACGAGCGGCGGCAGCTTCTCGCTGCCGTCTGCGTTGGCGCACAGCAGGACACTCAGGCGCTGGGTGGCCCTGCGTGCCCGTCCGTCGCTGCCGCACAGCCCCGCAGCCTGGTCGGGCAGGAAGTCGTACCACAGACTGGTCTCGATGGCGCTGAACACGTCCTGGGAGGCGTAGCCCTCGGCCACCGACGGCGGCTGCTCCTCCCGAGCGCGCCAGCCCGTCGAACCCCCGCCGCTGCCCTCCGAGGGGACCGCCGGCGGGCTGGCGGGAGCCGCTGCGGGCCGTTGGGCAGCATTGCGCGACCGGGCGCGGGCCACACCGCTGCAGGACACCACACCGTGGCGCCGGCGGAAGCGGTCCAGCCAACCGTTGGAGGCGGTGAAGTCGTCCATGCCTAGCTCCTCGGCTATACGCAACGCCTTCTCCTTGAGGATGATGCCCTTGACGGGTAGGCCAGCGGCGCGGATCTGCTGGAACCAGGCGATGAGCAGCCCCTCGAGCTTGTCGTAGGGGGACAGCTTGTTGGTCTTGCGGCAGGTGGAGGCCACACCGTACTTGCGCTCCGACGCCAGGATGGCGCGCTTGTTCTTCAGGATGGTGCTCAGCGTGGACGGCGGGATGTTGAAGCGCCGCGCGATCTCGCCCTTGCGCAGGTCCGGGTTCTCCTCCACCTCCTGGATGATCCGCGACTTCTCCCGGAACGTCAGCTGCCGCCGCTTGGGGCCCATCCCGGCGCGCCCCCCGCCCCGGGGCCCGGCGCCACCGCCGCCGCCCCGGGGCGGGGGGCCCGGGCCCGCGGCGGGGGGCACCTGGCGGCCTCTCCCGCGCGCCCCGCCCGAGACAAAGCGGCTCGCGGGGCGGCGGGCGGGGCGGCGACCCGGCCGGGCCGGGGGCACCTTCGGGGGCACCGGCGGGCGCGGCGCCGGGCGGCGGGCGGCAGGCGGCGGGCGCGGGCGAGGGCGGGCGGCGCGGGCGCGGAAGGCAGGAAGTGCCGCGGCGCGGGGAGCAGGGAGCGCGGCGAGCGGGGCGGAGCGGGCGGAGCGGGATCTCGCGGGAAGCGCGGGGACGCCCGGCGCCGCCTCCCCGCCCTCCGCGCCCACCCCCCCCCCCCGCTGCCCGGGACCGACCGCGGGGGGGCGCTGCGGCCTGCTGGACCCGGCGGCCCTCGGGCGTCCGGGCGACCAGCGGGCAGGGGCGCGGTGCCCGGCCTCCGTGCCCAGTGGGCAGCGATTTGCTGCATATAAAGAATAACAACTGTGCTTTGTGGGTTTTGTTTTGTTACAGCAAAAATAGTATACGCTCTTTGAGGAAACTGAAAAATACAGGAAACTAAAAATCACCTTTCACCCCAGCACCTGGAGAGATGCGCAGGTAACATTTTGATACGTTTCCTTCCAGTCTTTTCTCTAGGCTCAAGCAGTTTTCTGTGTAAAAATTTATTGCATAAAACTGGCATCAGATGTATAGACCGTATATCTGGCATCTCCTGCTGTTTTACCTGGCATCGAGTGATGAGAATTTTGCCACATCGATAAAATATTGCCAACATGCTTTTTAATGGTTGTATATTGTTCCAAGTATGGATGAACACTAATCTGTGTAGCCTATTGTTACACATTTAGATTATTTTTATAAGCAACATTACACTTTTACATCTATTTGATAGTAATCCCACAATCCATAGATAAACACTATATCTCCGTGTGTCACTTTCTGGGCTTTTCCATGCATACGGGCATAAATGTTTGTGTTTTCATCTACAGAAATAATGTCATGTATGTAAATATATAAGTATACATACACATGAATCCCTGAAACCTCCTCCTCCACCACACACATAAAAATGACATATTCTTAACACAATAAATGCATTGTGGTGTTTTATAAAAGAATCCCTCGGGTGAGGTGTAGTCAAAGAGGAAGGCTGTGACCCAGGGGGATGGGCTGAGGACCTGGGGCTGGATAAGGCTTCAAGTGAGTGGGTGTGTCCTAAGAAGAAAAGAGGACCAAGGACAGTGCCCTGGGCTCTCCAAAGTTAAGGGTTCCAGAAAGGACTAACAAGATATTCATGAAAAACAGCTAAATGGTGTTTCTGGAGGCCAAGGGAAGAAAGTGTAACTCACTGCTGTGTTAGCGTTTATTTTTCTTTTCATATGTGTATTGGCCATTTGAATCCTGTGAATTTTCTAGTCATACTCTTTGCCCATTTTTCTCTTGTATTTGTCTTTCTGTGGACTTATAGGAGCTCTTCATAGGCTCTGAACACAAAATCCTTAAGTATATTGCAAATATGCTCTTCCAGCCTGCCAGTTGTCCTTTAATTTAGCCTAGGGAATCTTAGATATGAGAAGTTTGTAAACTTTATTTTTTTTAAAGATTTTATTTATTTATTTGAGAGAGAGAGAGCATGAGCGGAGGGAGGGGCAGAGGGAGAGGGAGAAGCAGACTCCCTGCTGAGCAGGAAAACCGACATACGGGGACCGACATACTGGGCTCAATCCCAGGACCCCAGGATCATGATCTGAGCCAAAGGCAGATGCTGAGCCACCCAGGTGCCCCAGTTTGTAACCTTTAAGTAGGCAGGTCTGTCAATTTTTTTCCTTTACTGCTTCTGGGTTCTGTGTCTTACTTTCCCACTCCTGAGACATAAGAAAATATTCTTCTAATCACAAGGTCTAGGAGAAAACATGGGTATATGGTCCCTATGCAAAGGCGAGTATAGGGCTACCTGTCTGAGACTCCCTACTACATATTTTCAGGAAACCATGTCGACATTTTGGTGATTTCATCCATGTGCATCTATGTCCCACCTGCCTCTTCACCCATCCTGGCTTATAATCAATGTGTGTTTGGGTGATTGTAATATGGGTGGGTTTATTTTTCCTACTTTACTGAATTTTCCAAGTTTTTTTCAATAAGCAAGTACAATAGACCCTTTAAAATGAAAAGGAGAATGGAAAGCTTGCTGAAGGACACGAAAAATAATGATTAGGTAAGTGAAATGGATTTTAGGCCTAATGGGCAACTTTGGACAGCCTGGGCCAAGAGAAGACAAGGTGGACTTTGGACTTGCCTAAGGTGGGGAACTGGAAGAATAGGGCTTACAGAGGGAAGTGGGGGATCCCAGGGTTCCAGATGGATTGCTCAGTTTAGAAGGAGTGGAAATGGGCCCTATGCCCTGCTACAGGGAGCGTTTCACATATCATACAACTTACTCATTTAGCATATATAATTCATAGACACATGCAACTATCACCACAGTCAATTTTAGAACATTTTTATCACCTTAGAAAGAAATCCCATACCCTTTAGCTGCTATCTCCTTATTCACTCCCTGCCCCTTCCTCAGCCCTAAGCAACCACTGATCTACTTTCTGTCTATAGATTTCCCTGTTCTGAATACTTCATATGAATGAAATCATATAATTTGTGTCTTTTATGACTGGCTTCTTTCACTTAGCATCATGTTTTCAACATTCATGCATGATGAAGCCTCTATGCTTTATTCTTTTCTTACAGCTGAATAATATTCTATTGTATAGATACATGACATTTTTATCCATTTGTCATTTGATGGACATTTGGATTATTTCTGTGTTTTGACAATTCAGAATGATGCTGCTATAAACACTTGTTTGTAAGTTTTTGTGTGGACATGCGTTTTCATTTTACTTGGTTATATACCTAGGAGTGGAATTGCTGGGTCATATGGTAACTCTGTTTAATTGTTTGAGGAACTGCCACATTGAGGTCATGGTCTTTTAATTAACTTAAAAATTATGCCTGTTCTTTGGAAAATATTTTAAAATACTGACAATTTTTTAAAAGATTTTATTTATTCATTTTTTAAAATTTTTATTTATTTGATATAGAGAGACACAGCGAGAGAGGGAACACAAGCAGGGGGAGTGGGAGAGGGAAAACAGGCCTCCCGCGGAGCAGGGAGCCCAATGCGGGCCTCAATCCCAGGACCCTGGGATCATGACCTGAGCCAAAGGCAGACACCCAACGACTGAGCCACCCAGGTGCCCCTTATTTATTCATTTGAGAGAGAGAGCACACAAGCAGGAGGAGAGGCAGAGGGAAAGGGAAAGCAGACTCCCCGCTGAGCCGGGAGCTTGATGTGGGGCTTAATCCCAGGACCTGGAGATCATGACCTGAGCTGAAGTCAGACACCCAACCATCTGAGCCACCCCAGCACCCCCAAAAACACCCCAAATTTTAAGGATAGAAACATTTGATTCCACTAGTCAGGGAATATCCTTGTGGGATACTTTTCTGTTCATATTGTTTTTAATGGGACCACACTTGGCATGATATTTTGTAGCCCATAATGTGAACATCTTTTCATGTCAGTAATTATTTCCATCAGTGAATTTCAAACTTCTTTTACTCTAGGAACCCTTCTTCAAAAGACCATTTTCTGAAAGCTCAATATGTAATCTTTCAGATACCAACAATTACTGATTGGGCCCCTGCTGGGTGCCAAGCATCCCTACCTGCCCCCATGCCTGTTCTCTTTAAAAGTTGCAGGTATTACAAACTATAGATGAGTCACCTCATTAGCTGCTCTCCTATAAGAACACCCAGCTTGCTCTGTGTTTCATTGCTATTAACAGTGACTCAGTGAACATACATCTGTGTGTACTTTTACCATCTTTTTAAGAGAAATCCCCAGGGGCGCCTGGGTGACTCAGTCAGTTACGCATCTGCTTTTGGCTCAGGTCATGATCCCAGGGTCCTGGCTCAGCGGGGAGTCTGCTTCTCCCTACCCCCTTCCTCCCACTTGTATTCTCTCTCTCACTCTCTCTCTATCAAATAAATAAAATGTTAAAAAAGAAAACGAGAGAGAGAGAAATCCCTAGAAGTGGGATATTGGTTCAGGGGCCAACCCTGGACTTGGGCCTATATGAGGTACTGGGAGATGGGAGGAGAGGCAGATGACTTGGTCCCTGTTCTTCAACAGCTAATCAGCTTGAGGGGATGAAATTCAGGAAGGGGAAAAGAAGATTTCAATAAATAGAGCCATACCTTCCAATAGTTCCCTTTTATTTTATTATTTTTTTTTCTTTTTAAGTAGGCTCCATCCTGGGCCTCTCATAATCCTGAGATCAAGACCTGAGCTGAGATCAAGAGTCAGTGTTTAACCGACTGAGCCACCCAGGCACCTGCTAATAGTTCCCTTTTCAGAATTAATACCGTGTATACCTGCTGCATCAGTGTGAAAGCTAATAACCTAAATGTTCAGCATTAGGGAAATGAATAAATATATGACATTATGGTACTAATATGGATCCATCTTCAAGTAAAATGAAGAAAGCAAGGGGTAAAACAATGTTTCACACAGTTTGTTATATTTGTAAAAATATGGACATACACATGCTTGTACATATATAGACCTGCACTGTATACTCTGGTAGCCCAGTTAATCCCCTGTGGCTATTGAGCACTTGAAATGTGGCAAATCCAAGCTGAGATGTGTTGTGAGTGTCAAATGTACAAATGGTACCAAAAGTATCTAAAATATCTAATAATTCTTATATTGATAATATGTTGAAATGATAATATTTTGAATATATGAGGTTAAATAAAATATTAAAATTTCAGCTGTTTCTTTTCATATTTTTAATGTGGCTACTAGGAAATTTTAAATTATGTCTGTGCCTCTTGGGCTCCTGGGTGGCTCAGTTGTTAAGCGTCTGCCTTCGGCTCAGGTCATGATCCCAGGGTCCTGGGATCGAGCCCCGCCATCGGGCTCCCTGCTCCACGGGGAGCCTGCTTCTCCTTCTCCCACTCCCCTTGCTTGTGTTCCTGCTGTTGCTGTGTCTCTCTCTGTCAAATAAATAAAATCTTAAAAAAAATAAATTATGTATGTGGCTCATATGTGTGCCTCCCATTATGTTTCGATTGCCTGGGACTGTCACAGACTATCTCCAGAATATGCAACAAATTCATATTGGTGGCTGTCTCTAGGCAGGGGTCCTGAAGGTGTGTGTAGGGTGGGAGACTGACTTTTCACTGTTGTTTTGCACCATTTGAATTTTCTCCTTTGTTTGAATTTTCAGTACCATGTCCCAGTTTTTAAAAACCATTTAACATGTCTCAAGCCATGACAGAAAAGGCACTGGAAAAGTGAGTCCCACACAGAAGATGCTGTGTGGGAACAGGCTTGGAGAAGGATTTTGGAAACGTGTGATAATTTTACCTTCTTTTCTGCCAAGGCACTGGAGTCACACTGGACCCCCTCAAGCAAGCCCAGAGGGATAGTCCAGAGCCAGGGTACTCCTTTCATGGGGAGTGGAGCTTTCTGCAGCTCAGAATTGTCATTGTAACCAGGACCTGGCTGGATGGGAGGAGTCATTCCTCTTATGATATTATTGCAAATATTTATTTTAACTTATTTTTGTTGAATAGCTTTTTTTTTTAATTGGGCACATAATCTGTGATCTAATTGGCAAAGGAGATCCAGGAAGGTACACAGAGCTGATGTGTGGAGGTGACCTCTGAGTGTGGAATTTGAAAGGATTCAAGAGTATAATACTCCCCCACCTTTTGTTGGCCACACACATACACACACACCCTCCCTACACCCTATAGAAATGTGTGTGTGTGTGTGTGTGTGTGTTGGATGGTGGTAATCCTTGCTGGTTGATTTTGAAAATGCAACCCCTCAGTTTTATTTTTGGTCTTTCAGGTGGGACTGTCTCTTCCCTCACCCACACCCTCACCCACCCCCCTCCCCAGGGCAGTCACATCCTGGGCTGTGAGTAGTGGCTGGATGTTGGGAGCTGGATTCTTGATCCAGGGTGGATGAACCTGAAATCTCAGCCCTGTCCAGCACGAAGCATAGCACCTGACAGAAGCTGAACAAAACATTGGGAGAAGGAAAAGTCATGATCTGCACCTTCCTACCCCTCTCAGATAGAACTGGGGTCTTTGGGGGTGCCTGGGTGGCTCAGTCGTTGAGTGTCTGCCTTTGGCTCAGGTCATGAGCCTGGGGTTTTGGGCTCGAGCCCCGCATTGGGCTCCCTGCTCCGCAGGAGGCCTGCTTTCCCTCTCCCACTCCCCCTGCTTGTGTTCCCTCTCTCGCTGTGTCCTTCTCTGTCAAATGAATAAAAATCTTAAAAAAAAAAAAAAACTGGGGCCTTTGCATTCCGTTCTTCCGCAAGTCCCCTAGCCCACCCAACTGCCCACCGCCAGGCCCTCCCTTCTTCCACTCCCACCCGCTGCACCTTGGCTGAAGGGATGTGACTGCAGGGAAGTGAAGAAGAGCCTGAGCTCTTGCTTTTCTGAGCTGTGCACCACCCAGCCAGAGGCCCCCTCTTCACTGGAGAGACAGGATGCAAAAGCACTTACTGCCCATTCACTTTTGTGTGCAGGGTTCCAGGGCTCATTCCAGGAAAACAAGATTGCTGGAAAGTGATCATTTAGAAGATGCTCAGTTTAAACTAGTGACAGATTCAGTTTCCTTGGTCATCAAAGAAACACCAATTAAACAATATAATGCCATTAACATCACTTTAGCCAAGCCGTCAGTGGGCATGAGATATTTCCATAAACCTGGTTCTGAGGTCAAAGATACCTTCTTTGGCCCCAGTCGCCAAAACCTAGGGCTAGGTCAACCATTAGAGCCTCCTCTGAGGCTATTGGAGAAAATTGGACCTCTTGGGGTCGCAGGTAACCGGGGGCCCCATGAGTTACACGGAGGCCCGCACCTCCGGTCTACCTCCTGTGCGGGGTGGGGGGTTAGGCTGCGCTTGGCAATTAGGCTTTACCGACGCTCCGCGCTGCCGGTCAAGAGGGCACAGAGGCTGCAGGAGCGCCTGGGGTGAATTTCTGCTCTACCACTTGCCCCGTGTGACCTTGAACGAGTTAATGAAGTTTTCCACGCCTCAACGTCCGGGTGGATAAAGTAGAGTGACGAACACGGACTGCACCGTGTAGCGGTGTTTGGCAAACTCCCGGAGTGGAGCCTCTCATGGTGCCTACTGGTGAATGTAGGTGATGTTAAATCTCGGGGGGTTCCCTCGGAGGCCACCCTAGCGGGTGTGGCTTCCTCAGGGACCCACTCCGCCGGGGGTAACTCCAAACCACATCCCGAGAAGCAGAATTTGGGCAGCGAAGATCCTCGAGTCCTGGCTGGGGTGGCGGGGGCGGTGCGTGGAGGCTTAGGAGAAACCCCAACTCCTTAACCCGACCAGAGCCTGTTACCGGGCTGGGCCGGGCTGGTCAGCATCCGCGCCTTTCACCCCGCGGGCCCCGCCCTCGGTCCCGCCCTCCTCCAACCCGCGCCCCCATTGGTGGCGTCCGGCGGCGCGGCCGCTGTTATTTTTCGAATATATAAGGAGGTGGAGGTGGCAGCTGCGGCTTAGAGGCTTCCCGGACTGGTGGCTGGTCCCTGCGTCCCTCCACCCCGCCCCACCCTCCCCGCTTCCCTCTCCTCCCTCGTTCCGACCCCGTGGCTCTTCCTCCCTCCCTCCCCCCCTCCACCCCGGGCCCGCTCCCCACCTCGTCCCGGCCAGCTGTGCCCGGCGTCGCCCTGCCCCCGGCCCTCCTGCCAGCCTTCGGCGGGCCCCGCCGCGATGGAGCTGTCCCAGCCGGAGCCCGCGCCGGGCCCGGCTCTCAGTCCGGCCGGCGTGCGCGGTGGCGCCGAGCGTCCCAGCCACCTCCTGGGCCTCCAGCTGGGAGCTCATGGCCTCGTGGGGTCCCCGGAGCGCGCGGCCGCTTCCTCGCCGGTCACCACCCTGACCCGGACCATGCACGACCTCGCCGGGCTCGGCAGGTAGGGCGCCCCACCGACGCTGGGTGTGGGGTGAGAGGCCCGTAGTAGGGTGTTGGTCCCGGGCCTCCCGTGGAACCCGGCGTGGGAGCCGAATCTGAGAAGCGGAGTGGGGGAGGTGTCCTGGGTAGTGCCTGCTTCAGGGACCCGGGACTAGGGCGATGAAGCCAGGTCTGTGCTGCGCACACCCTCCAGGTGACTTGCTCTTGGGCAGCACAAGCCTCTGGAGACACCCGTCCCACCCGCCGCCTCCCCCGTGTGCCTCCACCATGCTGTCTCCCTAATCTCTGCCCTAATCACCACTATTTTGCCCCAGGCAAGGGATCCTGAGCCTGGAGTGGGAACTTGAGGGTGGCAGAGAAGCCTGGTTCTCTTCTGTCCGGGCCCCTGCTCCCTCCACCCCCAGTTCTTTCCTGAGGTTAAGGGGTTAAACCCTGGTCCTGCTTCCTGAGCAACCTGCAGTGTCCAGACTGGGTCACCCTCAGCAGCAATGGAGACCTAAGTCTTGCCCTTGCTCCAGAAAGGCTTGTGGATGGGTAGGGGTCTGAAGAGTTCCGGGGAAGGCCCTCCGGGGCTACTCTGCTGCCCTGCCATCCCTCAGAATGGCCCTCAACCCACCTCCTTGCTCTTGTCCTGGGCTCACCTCCCCCTGAACCCAGGAGGACCTTTCTTAATCAACAAAGAAAAGCTACTTAGAATCCCTGCAGAAGACCCATGAAGACAGGGCCATCACCTCTCTGGGACAGGGATGGGCCCTTCAGAGGTGGGTGGCTGGTGGGAACATGGGCCAGCTAGCCCTTGAGCCTCACATTTACCTTTCTCCTTCCCTGGGTCTCTTTTGCCTTCCCAGTGAGACTCCTAAGCATCAGGTAGGCAGCCCGCTCACATGCCTATCCCTGTCCCGGCGGCGCGCATCTGAATCCTCCCTGTCGTCTGAATCTTCTGATGCAGGTGAGGCTCAGGGGTACCAGGGGACTTGGCGGGGGGGCGGGGGGGCACTGCCTGAATCTCTCCACTTCCCTGCTGATCAGACTAACATTTTTCCCACAACCTTGTGGGCCCAGGACATTCCACCTGCCCACCTCTGGATGGGGCTCCCCACACCCAGCCCAGACTGGCTGAGCGGGGCGGTAGGGCGGGGCCCTCTTGGGGAGATGAGATCTTACCTATTTAAAACCAGGCGCCAAAGTCCCTGAACCACAGCCCCAGCTGGGAGGCATTAGGTCTGAAATTTGGTCATTTTATAACATTCACTTGCCTTCAGCTGTAACCTTTTCCTTTAAAAAGCTGTTATCTCTTCTAGAACAAATTACTTAAACAAGCTTAAAAATGCTTAGCAAAGTTTTGGTTTAAAACCTATACAGAAGAGGGGCACCTGGGTGGCTCAGTCGGTTAAGCGTCTGCCTTCGGCTCAGGTCATGATCCCAGGATCCTTGGATTGAGCCCTATGCTGGGCTCCCTGCTCAGCAGAGAGTCTGTTTCTCCTTCACCCTCTCCCTCGGAGCTCTCTCTCTCTCTCTCTCTCAAATAAATAAAATGGAAAAAAAAAATAAAACCTATACAGAGGAGTTTCCATAGTAAACAGGGAGTGGGGCCCTGCCCAATTTCGGGGCCAGTGTGTTAGCCCTTGGGGTTCATGGGCAGGTTTTTGTTTCATTTTTTTAATGTATCAAGATTTAAAGTAGAAACAGGTTTTTCCTTTCTCTAAATAGAGTTGCGACATGGTGGGGGAATGTGTGCCGAAGATGCCACTACTTTCAAACCAAGGTGCTCTGTCCCCCCAGGTCTGTGTATGGATTCTCCCAGCCCCATGGACCCCCAGATGGCAGAGCAGACGTGAGTAGAGAAAAGGGATCCCCACTACCAAGGAGTTGGTGCCTGCCTTTGGGAATCCTAGTTCCAGCATAAACCCACCGGGGAAGTCTGGGAGAGTGGACAGACCCCTCCAATCCACATGTGGGGGGGGACCCACTGACCTCCTAAGTCCTGAGATTCTGCTTCCTTTCTCAGAGAAGGGTCTGCTCCTATAGGAGCAGCTGAGTGTGGGCAGGCTCAGGGCCAGGTGGTGGGGATAGTGGATACTTCAGCCAACCCTTGGCCTGTGGGAATATAGGTCTGGTGTGTGTCCCTTTTTTCTTTTGCCTATACACTTTTTTTTCCTATGAAATCTTACAATTTTAAAATACGGTCTAACTAATTCAAAACATTTAATTCATTTAATTTAACCTGCCATAACTGTTTTGTTTAGGCTGAACAAAACAGTTGTGGCAGGTTGGTTCAGCCCTTGGCCATCCTATCAGCAACCTCTGGCTTCAGTGACGCTTTCTGGCCAACCCCTGGACCAGGCCCTTTATGACAGAGAGTGGAGAGGGCGTTGTGCTCAGGACAAATCCTCCTCCCTTGGTGGTGGGGCATGAGTAGTATCTTCTAGAGCACAGCAGTCCCTATCCAGCGGTTAGAGCCCCAGCAGGGAGAGCAGCTGCTAGGCATTAGCGGGGACAGCTGGGCATCCCCAGACTGGGCTGAGGGACTATAGCTTTGGGGTTAGGGCAGTGGCTGTCTTTCCTCCCACTGCCTTTGATCAGACTGGGCTGGGCTACAGGGTTTGTTCACAAACAGGAAACAGGGAGAGAACTGGGTGGGGGTGGGGGGACTGCAGGTTGGTTTTTGGTGACAACCCAGAACTGTCCCTGCTTTACTCCTGAGGCGCGCAGGTGCAGATGGGAAACCAGGCCAATAAAAGTCATTATTCCCGATGCCAGGCTGTCTGGGCACAGCCCCTCCCCACCCTTGGGAGTCGTCCCCCTGACACTAGCCCTCAGTGCCCCCACCCCACCTCTGCACCTGCTTTGACGGTTATAGTTTCTCAGAAAGAAGCGTGTGTGTGTGTACGTGCGTGCACACGCACGCCTGGGCTCACATAGACACACAAAAGCCCTGCGTGGCAGGTGGTCTCTGGTAACATAGCTAGGGGGTGGGGTCTATCTACAGAAGCTTGCGCCCCGGCCTCAAAAGGAACATCTGTTGGAATTCTTTGCCTGCTGGCCTCTTCTAAGGCAGGAGAAGGGGGTGGGACAGAGTCTGGGTCCTAGAAAATTCCATAGGAGGGAGGAGAGGATGTGACCCTGAACATTTTTCACTAGGGGGTCTGGCATGGCACACTGTGGCTGATCTGGGGCACACTAAACCAGGCCCCTGTCCTGGGGGGAGCCAGGACAGCCCCACACAAGGGGAGGGAAGCCTAGTCTTGCTGGCATCCAGGCCCTGGAGATACCCACATTGTCGGCCACGGTCTGTCATCATGGGACGGATGGATGCCTTTCCTGGCGGCCATATGGCCCCGCTGAGGTGATTTGCATACAGGTGGAAGGCCTGTGGGTAAGCTGGCAAGACCGTTGCCTTGGTAGCGCCTTAGCCACCCTGTGACCTGCCCCAGCTGTCTCTGTTGCTCGATTCTCTGGACCCTCTTCCATTCAGGGTAGCCTTCAAAATCCCAGGCTGCTGCTTCTCTCCCCCCTCCCCAATACCTGGGCCCCTGAGAGTCAGCATTCTTCCTTCCCCTTTCTGCTGGCCTGAGCCCTGGCCCCCAGGCCTTATGGACTTGGGGCCTGATGCTGGGGGTGGGTACTGGGCTGTAGGGGGAGGTGGGCTGCATGGGACTTTTCTCTTTCCCAGGTTTGAGCAGGCCATCCAAGCAGCCAGCCGGGTCATCCGAAAGTAAGTGCTCCAGCCTTCCTCATGCGGGCTCTGGTGGTCCACCTATCCCAGGCTCTCCCCATGCCCCCGTTTGATGGAGGAAGCATGGGGAGGGTGCTCTCCCACTGCCTCCCACAGGGATGCACAGGGCTCTGTGGTGAAGGGGCATCCTGCGTGCTGTCCTGCCCGGCCCCCTACTCTCCAGCCCTGACCTCTCCCTGTTTTCTCCTGCAGCGAGCAGTTTACCATTCGACGTTTCCAGTCCTTGCCGGTGAGTGCCCTCTGAGGCCTGACACTGGAGGCTCAGGCTCTGGCCAGGCTTGAGGAGGGGCAGGAGGGATCCGGGGTCACCTCCCAGAGGGCAGACTTGAAACGGTCTGGTATCCCTGGTCTGGCTGTGGGAGATGGGGTTTTGGAGGTGGATGGGCAAGCTGGGGGAGTTGGAGAAGGGACGGGAGAAGGTAGGGCCAGGGCTGGTGCCAGAGAAATGGAGCCTTCAGTACCTGCTGCCCTGCCTGGCTCTCTAGGTGAGGCTTCTGGGCCACAGCCCTGTGCTACGGAACATCACCAACTCCCAAGCACCTGGCAGCTGGAGGAAGAGTGAGGCGTGTGGCCGAGCTGCCCGCAGCTCTGGGGAGGACAAAGAGAATGTGCGCTTCCAGAAGGCTGGAGTGGGAGCACTTCAGGGAGAGAAGGAAGGGGGTGTGCTGGGATGGTTCTCTGGCATTTGATGACACCCACCCATGTTGCCCACAGGATGGATTTGTCTTCAAGATGCCATGGAAACCCCCGTATCCCAGCCATGCCCATGCTTTGGCAGAGTGGGCCAACCGCAGAGAAGCCTTTGCCCAGAGACCAAACTCAGCTCCCGACCTGATGGTACATTGGGAGAATGGAACCCAGTGTAGGGTGGGTGTAGGGTGGATGCCCTTGAAGGCAGCCTGGGGGCGGGGAGGTGGAGGTGGAGGGTGATCCTGAACCCTGAGGCAGTAGGAAACTTTTCTCAGAAGGATGGGGGTGAGGGCTGCCTCGGGTCCCCACCCCTGAGTGGCATGTGTCTGTCCCCCACACAGTGTCTCACCCCTGAGCGCAAGATGGAGGTAGAGGAGCTGAGTCCCCCAGCCCGGTGCCGCTTCTCCCTGACTGCCACCCAGGGGGCCTCTGAAGAAGATGATGGATTTGTGGACATCCTGGAGAGTGACTTAAAGGTAACCAGTCTTGCCCCACCAGGCCATCGACCTCACTTTCCCTGGGACCTCCCCAAAGAGGAAAGCCCTGACCTCCCACCCCGAGACTGTGACTTCATTCCGATGTCAGAAGAGGAATCAGAGCTAATGGAGTCACAATGTGGCCTCCAGCCTACCAGAGACTAGCAGGGAGCTGGTGCTGCAGTGAGGGAGGGCGCTGCAGGGCAGAGGCGAGTCCGACCCTCCCACGGGGCCACATGTCTCAGCAAGTGGGGCCCTGCAGTTTCCTGGTTCTGGGGGACTGCCCTGTGTGGGTGTGCAGGCAGGGCCAAGGAGGGCCATGCTGGAGGACCTGGGGCCTGAGGGGCTGGCCTTTGCCCGCGGGTGTGACCATACCCTTGCTGATTTGGCCTCAGGACAACAACACGGTACCCCCAGGCATGGAGAGCCTCATTAGCGCCCCACTGGTCAAGACCGCAGAGAAGGAGGAAGAGCAGGTGGGTCTCTGAGGGGGCCACCCCAGAACTTGGGGTGGGGCTGGTAGGGGACAGAGGTGGGGTACTCTGACCTCTGACCTGCCACCCCTGCCAGGACCTCATCATGTACAGCAAGTGCCAGAGGCTCTTCCGCTCTCCGTCCATGCCCTGCAGCGTGATCCGACCCATCCTCAAGAGGCTGGAGCGGCCCCACGACAGGGACCTACCCACACAGAACAAGCGGAGGAGGAGCGTGACCCCTCCAGAGGAGCAGCGGGAGGCCGAAGAACCTGTGGGTGCCCCCCTGGGGTGGGGCCGGGCAGCCACTGTCCAAGTCGACCCTGCCAGCCCTCCTTGGCCGGGTTTGTGGCAGAGGGCAAGGTGCAGGAAGAGAGGTGCCAGCCCCACGGGCGCTGAGGGGCAGCCTGGCCCCTGACCCTGGCCACCATCTACCCTGCAGAAAGCCCGTGTCCTCCGCTCCAAGTCCTTGTGTCATGAGGAGATTGAGACTATCCTGGACAGTGACCACCGGGAACTGATTGGGGATTACTCCAAGGTACCAGCAGTGGACCCTTGGGAGGCTCGACCCTTTACTGTGTGGCCCTCTGAGCTCAGCAGCTGCCTTGGTACCTCCTCCCCCCTGCCCCGTCCTGGCTTTGTCCTTCACAGCTTATTCTTTATTCTCACCTAGACTCCTCTCTCCGGCTCTCCTTGGTCTCCTGACTCTACCCCAGATCTGTCTGGGGCATCAGTTGTTTCAACCTTGGAAAACCTTTCCAAACTAACATTGTAGCTTGGAGCCTCCTCGGGTCTCATCCAGGGGGCTTGGCAGAGTGTGGCGGCAGGTGAACTCTTCTGTTCCCTTCTGCATTTCCCCCTTGGAAGGGGTTGTTCCCTGGATGTCAGACCCAAGAGGCGCCTCTTGGTTGCTATGGGAACCAGAGCTGAATTTGAAGGTCAAAGCAGGTGTGGCCTTCTGGGCTTGGGAAAGAAACTCCATCCTTCCCAGGCTCCGAGTCTTGCCAATTTCACCTTTTTTTCTTCTCTCTCTCTCTCTCTCTCTCTCTCTCTCTCTCTCCCTCTCTCCCCCCTCCCCCCTCCCTCTCTCCCTCCCTCTCCCCCCTCCCCCCTCCCCCTCCCTCCCTCCCTCTCCCCCTCTCCCTCCCTCCCTCTCTCCCTCTCCCCCTCTCTCCCCCTCTCCCTCCCTCCCTCCCTCCATCCCTCCCTCCCCCTCTCTCCCCCTCTCCCTCCCTCTCTCCCTCTCTCTCCCCCTCTCCCTCTCTCTCCCCCCTCCCCCTCTCCCTCTCTCCCCCCCTCCCTCTCTCCCCCCTCCCTCTCTCCCTCTCTCCCTCTCTCCCTCTCTCCCTCTCTCCCTCTCTCCCTCTCTCCCTCTCTCCCTCTCTCCCTCTCTCCCTCTCTCCCTCTCTCCCTCTCTCCCTCTCTCCCTCTCTCCCTCCCTTCCCCCTCCCCCTCCCCCTCCCCCCTCCCCCCTCCCCCCTCCCCCTCCCCCTCTCCCCCTGCCTCTCCCCCTCTCCCCCTGCCTCTCCCCCTCTCCCCCTGCCTCTCCCCCTCTCCCCCTGCCTCTCCCCCTCTCCCCCTGCCTCTCCCCCTCTCCCTTTCTCAATCTTTCTCTCCCCCTTTCCCTTCAGGCCTTCCTTCTGCAGACTGTGGATGGGAAGCACCAAGATCTCAAGTACATCTCCCCAGAAACGGTACTTGGGGATGAGCCATTCTCCAGGCACACTTGGGATGGCTGTTTGCCTGTTCACCTTCCTTGGGGATGGGCTACAAGGCCAGACCGGTGGTAGGGTTGGGGTCAGGCCCCTCCTGCCAGCCTGACCTGCTGGGACCCACCTCTGTGGCCCACAGATGGCAGCCTTGCTGGCAGGCAAGTTCAGCAACATCGTGGAGAGGTTTGTGATTGTGGACTGCAGGTACCCCTACGAGTATGAAGGCGGGCACATCAAGGTGAGGCAGGCTGATGGGGACAGGCCCTGAAGACCCACCAGTTCTGTCCTTCTGCGGGGAGGGTGAATCCGTGGAGGGCGGCTGCACCCTCTACGGGGAAGGATCCTGTCCAGTAAGAGGTGGAATCACACGTCTGAAAGGTGGGGATGGCATGGGGAGGGATAAGCCACCCAGCCCCAGGGCCGTGGCCTGACCTCCCGCTCCCCTGGCAGACTGCTGTGAATCTGCCACTGGAACGGGATGCTGAGACCTTCCTGCTACAGAGCCCCATCACACCCTGTAATCTGGACAAGAGAATCATCCTCATTTTCCACTGTGAATTCTCATCTGAGCGCGGTCCCCGCATGTGAGTCAGCTAGCTAATGTCTGCTCCTGACCTTCCTGCCCAGGCTTTGGGGTGCTGGAATGCTCTGATGCCCAAGAGGCTCGAGCCCAGCCCCAGCCCCAGCCCCGACTAGATCAGGGCCTCTAGTCTCCTGGCACCTGGAGCAGACCCCACCCTCCCTTCCTGTGCATGGCACCCTCTTCCCATCTCTTCCCCATCCTTCCCATCAGGCCTTATATCCACCCTCCATCCATTGTCACCACCCCTTCCCCTCAAGATCTGGTTCCAGGTCTCCAGCAGTGTCCTTAATATCCAAGGGCCCTGTCCCAGGCCTCAGTGATGCTGAGCCTTTCAGGGTTTGACTGATCTATCTGTTCCCCACCTCTCATGCTCACCAAGTCTTCTCCAGACCTCCTGAACAGATCTCTCAAATTTTGTCCACTTCTGTCCTTTATGCGTCCCCCTTTGCTGTCCAGGTCAGTTATCTCTAACAAAGATTGTGAACTGCCTTCTAGAAACAACTCCCTTGATTTACCTCCTTCCTTCCATCTCCCCAATCTCCTCTGGATCCAGTAGCCAGATGATCTAAAAGCATTCTTATGGCTGACATTGCTGCATTCAAGCCTTCTGTAGCTCTCCAAGGTCCACAAAAGAGGGGGTGCAAAGAACAGGTCCCCTGAGGCATATCCTGCAACACCTCCCAGCTCTGACCCCTACACCTCTGCTGGTCCCAGGTGTCGTTTCATCAGGGAGCGTGACAGAGCCGCCAACGACTACCCCAGCCTCTACTATCCTGAGATGTACATCCTCAAGGGCGGCTATAAGGAGTTCTTCCCGCAGCACCCGGTACCATGGGTCGGGGTGGCTGAAGCCTTCGTGGGAGGGCAGGACTGCAGGGAAAGGGCTCGGCCAGTGGGTAGCCCAAGGAAAAGGGAGGTTTCCTCTAAAAGTTCCCATTCCCCCATATTGACTGACCCTCCCATCCTGTCCCCCAGACTTTCTGTGAGCCCCAGGACTACCGGCCCATGAACCACGAAGCCTTCAGGGACGAGCTGAAGACCTTCCGCCTCAAGACCCGCAGCTGGGCTGGGGAGCGGAGCCGGCGGGAGCTCTGTAGCCGCCTGCAGGACCAGTGAAGGGCCAGCACCGGTCCTGCCTACCTTCTTTGCCTCACTGCCTGGGTGCCAGCCACCCGGGTGCCTGCAGGGCTGAGGGTCTGCTGGAGGCCCCAGCTGCCATCCAGGGGAAGGACAGTGAGGGTGTCCTGTGCATCTGCCCCCAGCCCCAATCCCCAATCCCCATTCCCCATGTCTCACTGCGATCATACTCCATATCCTCGTGCCACCCCCAACCCCAGCCCAGCCCCTGGGAGAGCCCAGCCTGTTGCCTTGGTGAAACTGGATTAAGTCCAGCTCAAAGGAAGTATTTTGTGTCCAGCAGGAACCTTTTTGCTTTTTTTCCTTCCTTGTTTGAGTTTACCCTTTGTCTTCTTGTGTCCAGAAAAGCCCCCCCTCTTTCCTAGGCACTCTGTTTGTATGCAGCTGGAGGAAAGTCCACAGCGCACCCCCCCCCACAACTGGGATGGGCCAAAGCAGAACCTCTCCCTGCCCGGGGCGTTGGCACTCTTGGGTGTGTCTGCCATGTTCCCTTTCTCTTCCTCTCTTTCCTGTCCTTCCACGTGAACACCTCTAGCACAAACAGAAGCTCTTACTCTTTCCTGTTTCAGTGTTACCTGCATGCTTGATTCGTTCGTCTGATTTGTTGCCCATCTCAGGGTATGCACAGGCTGAGATTTAGGCTCCTCTCTCCACTTGGGTTAGAGACTCCAAACATTAGCCACTCGACCCTGGCTTCTGTTACATCAGAAAGGGATGACCTCCTTGGGGCTCTTGGGCAAGGGCTAAGGTCTGCATCCTCAGCCCCTGGCAGCCCAGCCCCCACTGCTGTGAACTCCGGGGTCTGACTGGTCAGAACTTGCTGCTCTCTTGTTGTGGATGGACAGATGGACGAATGGATGGATGGTGGATGGATGGAGAGCCACGGATGCCCAATGTCCTGCACACACAAACTGCTAAGTGGAAGCATTTCAGTGAGCGTGACCACCTGCAGCAAGGATATATGTGTCTCTGTGTGGACAAAATCTTTACACGTTAAGGTTTGGAAATATTCAAGATGAAATGTCATGGAAGCAGCGAAGCCAAGGACAAAGCCACATCTGGATTCTGAATCTCAGGACGTATGGAGGGCTGTGCTTGAAGGTCCTGTTGACTCATCTGTTCAGGCCTTGGTTCAATAAAGCACTGAGCAAGCTGAGTAACCAGCATCATGTCCTGTGGGCCTTTGACAGACCTTGGCAGACCCTGATGGTGGGATAGGGTGAGGACAGGTCAGCAGATTGGGGCCAGAAGACTCCTGTGGAGGCAGCCTCACTTAACCTTCATGTAGCTACTCCAGCACCTCTGAGCTCACCCTTCCTAAACTGCACCGGGAAAGCCAAAGTGACCCTGTCACTGCTCAAGAATTGTCAGTGGCTCCCCACTGCCCTCAGGATAAACTAAGAAGACTCCTGGCATGGCCCTTTAGGACCTGGGCCCTCCCCAGCCCCACTTCTCACCTCTTTTGACTCAAATCCCCATACGTTGTTCTTCACATTTCCTTGCTTTGCATCTGTTGCATGATCAGGAATGTTCTTCCTCAACTGTTATTCCTCCTTTGAGACTCAATTTCAAATGTCACCTCCTCCTAGAAGCCTTCCTTCCTGCCCCATTCAGAGAAATGACTTTTCTCCATATCCCCAGCACCCAGCAGAGGTTCCACCACCTAGGAGATGCCAAGTTCAAGATCAAGAGAGTGGAAAAGGGCCAATCTGGGAGAGCTGGTCCCAGGCCCAAACCTGGTATCTCAGGAAATTCCCTCAGAATACCACTGCAGGGCACCCCGGCCCCCAAATGCGAGTCTGTGATTGTAGGGCTTCCTTTGCCCATGTACAAATAAGGTACTGCCTGATACAGAGTGCATACAATATGTCAGGCATCATTACCACTTTCTGCCAAAGTTCATCTACCTTCTGAACTAGGCAGTGCCAGTGATTATTCACTCCATTTTGCAGATGGGAAAATGGAGGCTATTTCCTACCAGAGAAACAAGGGACTCCAGATTCCTAGACTGAGTATAAATAACGCTTGCCCTGTCTCTAGCTTTTCCCCCAAGATTCTTATGCCCAAAGGCTGGGGCTTCCCCCCCCCCAACACACCCCTCCCACAAGGGCACAATGGGTGGGGGGTGTTGGGGTGTGACTTTAATGGTCTGAAGGTTCTAGGCCTTTGCTCGGGGAGGAGGGGCTCTGAAAGCTCCAGAAACCCTCTCCATTGAGCAGGCAGGTGATACCACGGACAACATTTATTTGGGCAAGGGGACTTGCCCCAGAAAAGGAAAAATATCTGTGTAGACCCCTGAGGAACAGGAAGAAACAGGGAGAGAGAGAGAGAGCCCTGGGCAGTCTCCAACAGATTTGCCAGCTCCACTCTGCTTACATGGTCTCGGGAAGCACCCCCACCCCCTTCCTGATCATACAACAGAGGAGGAAGCCTGCGGGATGCTCAGAGATGGCATATACTTGCCTCCACGTCACACAGCAGATACAAGCCAAGCAAGCATTTCAGCTGCCTGGGATTCTCCCACTCCTCACCTGCTGCCTTGGTCCCAGCCAAGGGGGTGGGGTTAGGCTGCCTGGCTTCTGCTCTGGGTGTCCAATTTCCACTCCATGGGTCAGGATCAGGCCACATGGGGAGGAGGGAGCAATGGGTGCTGAGTGTCTAACAATGCCCAGGCTGTGTGCCAGGTGCTGACATCTGAGGCTACATCTGTCCCCATCATACCCACCATCAGAATCATAGCTGTGGTCATGGGGCATTTAGACTGTTCCAGACACTTACTATACATATTGTCTCCTAAGCTTACCAGGTAGGTAGATAGCTCATTTTATAGGGGAAGATGAGGAGGGGGCAGGGAGAGGGCCTTGGTTCAGCCAGGAAACAAAACTTTCCCCCATAGAAGGTCCAAGGGAATGCCAGAGGTTTGCCCCTCCAACTCAGGCCAGGTCCCCATCTACTCCTGGGAAGTTCAGGGGCTGGGGCAGAGGTGTTCCAATTCCTCCTCACCCCCAGCAAGAGAAGCTGTAACTTTCTTCCTGGATGCTCATAAAGGGGAGCAGATCAGGCAAGGAAGCAGTTTAAAAACCTGGGCTGCTGGCCAGTTTTAAAGGTTGTTTTGCTTGGGCCAGGGCGGGGCAGGAATTCCAGCCCAGGAGCAGCCATGTGCAGCCTGCTTACATAGTTAAAGAGCTTCGTGGAGCCAGGCGCAGGCGGGGAGCTGGCCAAGTCAGTGGGCACCGGTGGGGTCTGGACATCATCTGAGTTGCTCACTGGGTCACTTGTAATAACAATTTTTAAAAAACAGATTATTTTTAAGATTTTATTTGTCAGAAATAGAGCGAGCACAAGCAGGGGGAGGGGCAGAGGCAGAGGGCGCTCTCTCCACCCCCAGCAAGGATCCTGATGCGGGACTCGATTCCAAGACCCTGGGATCATGACCTGAGCCAAAGGCAGCCGCTTAACTGACTGAGCCACCCAGGTATCCCTAAAAAATTGTTTTTAAATTGAAGAATAATCATTTCATCAAGGGCACACATCTTAAGCATGGAGCACAGACCCAAGGAACCACCACACAGCTCAAGATAGAGGACGTTTCTAGAATCCCATGAGGGTCTATCATGCTCCCTCCCCATTGCCTGCACTCCAAGGGTCCCCACTATTCTGACCTCTATCACGGTGTCGTTTCTCCTGTTCCTGAGCTTCGTCCACAAGAAATCATACAGTTCATACTCTTATGTCTGGCTTCTTCCTTTTTGTTTAACATTTTATTTATTAGAGAGAGAGCACACAAGCCGGGGGAGTGGGAGAGGGAGAAGCAGGCTCCCTGCTGAACAAGGAGTCCAACGTGGGCCTCGATCCCAGGACCCTGGGATCATGACCTGAGCCGAAGGCAGCCACTTAACCAACTGAGCCACCCAGGTGTCCATTATGTCTGGCTTCTTTCAGCATGATTTTGAGATTCATTTATGTTTCCTTCTGCAGGGGGTTTGTTCCTGTTCATTTCTGTATAATATTCCATCATACAGATATACTCCTAAATTGGATTATTCATTCTACATTTCTTTTCTTCTGGTTTTCACATTAAAAAAATTAAGATATAATTTATATGCAGTCAAATTCACTGATTTGAGTGTACGGTTCTGTTCTGTGAGTTTTAACAAATGCATGCAGTTGTGTAACCACCACCACAATCAGGATATAGAGCATTTTCATTCTGCCCTCGACAGATTACTTGGGATGATTTCAAAGGGTACTAGGAATATACCCAGGAGTGGAACTGCTGGGTCACGGTGTGTTCCCTCAGCTTTAGCGTTTTCCCCGTGGTTGCTATAATGTTACCTTCCCACCAGCAGAGTCTGAGAGCTCTAGTTGCTCCATATGCTCAGCAAAATTGGCAAGTTTTAATTTCTCTCTCTTAGCCAGAAAATCTGATTGTTGTATGTAGCAAAGAGCTCTCTTCAGTCCTGAACCTACACGCTATGGGGCGGCAGAGGCAAGGGTTCAAGCATTATAAATCCAGCTTGATTTCTGACTCTCCTATATGGAAATCTTAGTCTTCAGTTTTTCCTCAAGTCAGATTCTTTAAAAAGTTAAAGTGACTCTTTGGGAGTTAATTGGCTGGATGTCATTGGCTTGAGTCCATCCACTGACAACAGCTCACAGCCTTCTAGAAAACTTGGGATTTCTAAACAGTCTTCATCCTTGGAATTGAACACAGAGGCACCCACTTTCCAGAGGCAAGAAAACTGTTGGTGCAGAAAGGAGGGCTGTTTAGACAGGGAGGTCCACGGCCTTGTGGAATCTGGAAACAATCAGGAGAGGGAAGTTGAGTAATGATGGAGAAGTTGCTGGTCTACGGCCAGGAGTCATGCCTTGAGAGAACACTGCAGGATGTGGACTTGTTCACAGCCCATTGTTCAGAGAAATCAGCTGGTTATGGGACAGAAGGTAAGAAGCTTTCCCACCCAACCCACACAGGGATTTGTGGGGTGCCAGGGGCTGCCCCTGCCCCACCTAGCCTGCACCCACACATGTCCCTGGGAGGGGGTGGCTGCAAGGCTCTGAGTCAGCAGGGCCTGGGGCAGCGGGAGGGGAGGGAGCCTCACGTGGCTGGGCTTGAGCCGCCTCGTGGGGCCTCCTGGCTGTCAGCCATGCGGGAAGCGTGGCTGTTTGAAAGGACGAATCACACATGCCCTCATCCTGCTGGAGCCCAGCCAAGACTGCTTCCATGGGGCCCAGGGCTCCCTGAGGGTGGGATGGAGCTCCCAGGGTTGGGTTGTATGAGGTAGGAAGGGCTGCGGTTGGAACAGGCTTATGGCCTTCTGGAGCTGGGAGCAGGGCCTGAGCCAGCCCCTGGGGTGACTGTGAGGGGACAGGGAAGAAGAGGACACACCAGGGGAAGGGAGGAAGCAGGCTGAAATTTATTGACATGCACACCTCCCTTAGCACATGTGTAACATCAGGAAAGTTACTTGATCTCCCTGTGCCTCAATTTCCACATCTGTAAAATGGGGATTGTAAAGCCCCTCCTTCAAAGCCCCTTGCGGTTTGGATCAAAAGAGTTACTGTATGTAAAGCACTCAGAACAGAGCCTGTCTACAGCAAGTGCCATACAAGAGTCTGCTAGAGCTGTTATGACTTAGGGCCAGTGTGAGGATTACAAGATCAGACAAGTAAAAAGGAAGAGCCTGAAGACAATTAAAAGAGAGGGGTCCAGGCTCAGGGTTTCCTCCCTTTCTGCACATGGGCAAGCCTCTGGGTGATGGGTTGCAGGAGAAAAGCCCGGCTGTTGTGTGTAGGCTGGTAGCCTACTGCACCAGTCCAGGTAGCAGTTAGGAAGCTGTGGAAGGGGAGTGTGGCCAGTGGGGGGCCGCATGCACAGGGCAATGCCATCTCTGAGGTGGCCTAGGGAGGAGGAGGGGGACGAAAGGTCAAGGCTTGTCTGACTTTGGTCCCCTTTATTCTAGGGCAACCTAATCTTAGCCTGCCGGGATTCTCAAAAAAGCAGATCCTTTCTTCTTAGTTTACTGCTCTACTCTTTAAGAAATGACTAGACATCCTAATCAGGGAGTCATTAAAAAAATCCACTGCCTGGGGCTGACAGATTCCACCCAACTGCCCTCCCCACATCCAGAAGTAGGTGGTTGCTCGACTAGTCTGGCCTGAGGACTCAAGGTCTGTAAAGATCATCAGTAAGGGTTTCCAGCTGTCAAAAACCAACGGGGCTGTCTCCAAGGAGTGAGCTCCCTGTCCTTGGAGGTGTGTAAGCAGGACCTAGGGGTTGGTCCTGATGTCCAGGAGAAGCAGCAGAACTGCCCAAGCGAGACTGCCCACCAGCGATTCAGGACACCGCTGTGGCTTGGGTAGTTGGGGAATGGAACCTGCTTTCTACATTCAATCAGTGTCGGTCACTGTGCACACATCGCATTGGTGGGCACCAAGGGCTACTGGAAAAGGGGCATTGTGGGGTAGACCTCGTCCTGACGTGGGCAGACAGCTGTGGAGGGTGGGAGTCTGGGGAAGGGGCCAACGCAAGAGGCTGTAGGCATACCAGCCCCCCACCCCAATTCAGAGGACTGCTGAGAAGAGCACGGATGGAGAGTGGGGTGATGGGCACCTCTGTCCACAGCCAGAGGGAGGGGAGGGGAAATGACAGGAAGGTGTGCTCCCCAGCCACTTCTAGACAGGTGGGCCAGGCCTTATATCCAGCTACTTGCTTCCTTGAAGCTCCTCTAATTTTTTTTTGTAGTGCTTTCTTTAATTTTACTTTTCTTCCACCTCTCTCTCTCTGTCCATATCCCACAAACCCATATCTGTACCTACTGTATGCCTGGCCAGCCGCAATCTATAGGGTAACCACTATGAAAGCCTCACACAAGAACATGCAACACCTGCTACCTCCATCACACTCAGACTGTTCCATTTTGTCTTCAGGGCAGGTCTGATAACTCCAAGAAGCACCAGGACTCCCATCAGACCAGAAGGCCCCACCTGCTTTCCAGAGCTGACCAACACCTCTCTGACACCTTTTCCTCTCCTGCCTCTGTATTAATGGTTGTCAACATTTATTGATTTACTGAGTGCCTACCGTATGCCAGGCAACATCCTGACCTCTTCACATGCTGCCTCACTTAGGAATGAATTAGTATGTAACAGCAACCCCACACAGCTGTTTAGCAAAGTCAACATGTGTGCTCTTCCTTCAGCAAGAAGGCTCTGCAGCATCTTGGGGGACCCAGGTTCCTTCCTGCCTTGCTGTCCTCAGCACAGAGCTTTTGACTTGGAAGGCACAGGTTGGCTGAGGGCTGCAAAAAGTCAGGAATGGCACCTGACTCTGCTATTTATCAGGACACCACCTCCACCTGGGTCTTCCACAGCCCTCCACGGTAGTGGCTCAGGCTAGCTTCTCACTGCTGTCTCCTTCACATACCTCATACAAGGCCAGCCAGCCCCTCAGTGGCCTGGGACTTGGAGTAGATTCACTGCCCAAGGAGTGGACAGAGGCTAGAATACTGTGTTCCAGATGCCAGCTGGCCCCAAGCAACCAGAGCCCTCTGCCAGCTCTCTGCTGTAATCAGCTAGCAGACACGGGTTCTGGCTGAGAGTGATAGGGACCAGGAACCAGGAACTGAGCCAACATGACATGACCCCCAGCCTTGTGACTGAATCCCCACACCATCCCTGGGCCTGCCCATCCACCTACAAATATATTTGTGTTGTACCTGTGGTCAAAATGCCCACATGCCCTGGTCTGCCCCCTGGCCACCTCCTCTAGCCTTCCTTCAGTGTCCCCCTGCCCACGTCCTATGGCTAGAGGGGTCCGGAATACATGCCCTGCCCTTGGAAGGGTCCTGGCTCCAGAGTCTCTGCCTGGGCTGCCCTGCCCTTCATTTCTTCAGTCACCAAGAAGTGTGCATGGCCCTGGGGAAGGAGGATGAGTACCTTAGCCTGGGTATGCTCCATGGAAAACATCACCACCACAGGCAGACCCTCAACAATGGGTGCAAAGGAGGCAACTGAATGCTAATGGGCAGTCCAGGCAAGGTTTCCCCTAAGTTTTGATCTGAGCACATTTTGAAGGGCAAAAGAAGGGTAGGAAAGGGCATTCCAGGCTGAGGGAAGAGCCAGTGTGGAGGCTCTGAGGCACAGAACTTGAGCCGTTCACATGTCAAGAGGTAAAAGAGAATGTAGGCTGTAAGGCTCAGGACAGATCTTGCAGGGCCCCAAACACCTCTGGGCTGAGCCTCTAATTGGGGCTATTATTCCACCGCTTGGCTCTGGAGGCTGGTGCCTGGCAGTGCCCCCTCTCTTCACTGTACTTTTGATGGCCTCCCTCAAAGAGGGGTCACCTTGTCAGAAGCGGGAATATGAAAGGAAAAACTGGTCAGCCTGCTAAACCCTACGGGGCTTCACTGGGCCCAACGAAGTGACTCACCTGCCAGGGACACATGGCTGGTGGCAGGGTGGGTTCAAATTTTAATCGTTCTACTGCAAAACGAAGCCTGGTCTTAACCCGCTGTGGGAATCCACAACCCCAAACCCTCCCCCACCAACATCTTTCTCCTAAAGTCGCAATTTCCACAAATAAAGCCCAGGCATCTGCATTTTAACAGGCACCCCGGTGACTCCCACGCATACTGACCAGTTCGAGAACCGGCCCTGCACTTTTAGGCCCACGAGCCTCGGCCCCCCGGCCTTTTCCGGAAGGTTCACACGCCGGGCCGCTGCGCCCCCTCGCGGTGGCTGGGGGCGGTGGCCTGGGGCGAGGCTGGTCCAGGCCTCCCAGCGGGATCCCTAACACCCCGCCTGGGAATGGCCCGCGTGGGCCCCGCTGGGAGTTCGAAGCAAGGGGTCTTTGGTCGGAGGGCGAAAGCCGCCCGTGCCGGGGGTCCAGGCGTCAGAACACCACCCCTCCCCACTCCCGGAACAGTACAACTGACGTGACCCGACGTGGGGGCCTCGCACCCGCCCCCCCGCGCGCGTCAGCTCGTGCGCGCGCCCGCGACTGGTGTGCGCAGGCGCCCGGGAGCCGCGCAGCAGCCATTGCTCTCCTGCTGCGGAGTGGAGCGTTCTGTTAGCAGAAGTCCGCGGGCAGGAAAGGAAGGGTATGACGCCAGGAGGACAGCGGCCCCGGGGCTGAAGGGGCAGCACACTCAGGGCGGGGTGCTCCGCTTAGGTCTGTTTGACTGGAGCAAGGAACTACAACCGCCTAAATGCATCGCGCCGCAGGCTGGCGCGAGGCAGTGACGTGAGAAATGACGCTACCATTTCTTGGGGGTGCGGGGAGACGGTGGCCAAGGCTGATGACGCGCTCTTCGGGAGGCTGGAGGGTCACCGGAGGTCAGCCCCGGGTCAGCGGGCTGCTGGTCTCAAAGCGCCTTCGCGAACCTTCCGTGCTTGACCAATTTAAACGGACGGTCTACTTACCCTTAATTACAGATCCAGATATTTGCTTCCGGTGTGCCCCGCTGCCTTCCCACCCCGGGCCGGCAACTGAGCCAGGCGGACTCTGCTGTTAGTAGTAGTACCATTATTTAGTAGACTTTATTTTTAAGTAATCTGAAACTTGTGGAAAACTTAAGGCGTTTTCTTATAAAGAGCTACCTTACACCCTTTGATAATTAAGTTAGCCGCAGCTACGATGCCGCTTTATCTGTGTATTTAGAGGTACTTCAGTGTGTATTTTCTAAAAACGAGGACATTCTCCTACATCCAGAATCAGGTAACATTGATCAAGACTATTACCTAAAATGTTTCCAGTTGTCCTAATAATGCTGTATGTTGAAACTACCCTTTTCTTGGCCGGGGACCCCATCACAGGTGCGTTCCGCTGCCCTGTCCCCTTCGTCTCAGTCAGTCTGGAGCAGCTCCCCGGTGTCCCTTGGCTCTCATGACTTCGACACTTTTGAAGATTCCTGGCCATTTGTTTTGTAGAACCGGGTTTGGGGTTGCCTGAGATATCTTCGCCCTTTGACTCTGTTGTGGACAGGAGTGCTGGTGACCAGACGCCATTATTCAGAGGCAGAGAGTGCGTCTTGGGTGGTGGAAGGAGACCAGTGACCAACCACAGCAGCCTCCGGTCATGCTCCCAGGTTTTGTGGTTACCTGCGCTGCTGGGCTTTCACACTCATCTCACCAAGGTCTCTGGCTTCCCTGTAGTGCCCGCCTGGAGCCATGGTCCACGCTTTCCTCATCCACACCTTGCGGGCTCCACAGGCCCAGGACACGGGCCTTTGCCGAGTGCTCTACTCCTGTGTCTTTGGTGCTGAGAATTCACGCGATGACCCACGACCACATGGTGCTGAGCGGGACAGGCTCCTCCGAAAGGAGCAGATTTTGGCTGTGGCCAGGTAACATAGGCTTTCGTTGAACACATGTCTGATTGTGATAGGTTTTCGGGGGGGGCGGGGGGAGGGTACAGAGAATCAGACTAAAAAGCAGAAAGTTTGAGTAGTGTTTCCACAATCATCCGCACTTGTTCAGGACTATGTGAAAAGGGGTTAAAGAAATAATAATACTATTGTCATCATCATTACAATTATAGCTAGCATTAATTGAGCTTATACATATGTGCTAAGTGTTCTGAGCATTTCATGTATATGAACTCATTAATTCTTTTAACAGTCTATTGAGATAGATACAGTTATTATTCCCACCTTACAGATAAATAAACTGAGGTACAGGCACAGGAACTTAACCTGCCCAAGGTTTTGCAGCTAGAACATGGCAGAGCTGGGATTTGAGTGTAGGTAGGCAAACCTTGGAACAGATTAAACATGCTTTGCAGTGCAGAACTTCTCAGGGCTGTTAGTATATGTGTAGGTTTTATGAATCCCTAAGGAGGAGAGAGAATGTGGTACATGGGAGCTCTGAGCCCAGAGCCTCCTGAAGGCCTGGGATCCACAGAGAACAGTTTGGGAAACACTGTTTCAGATGTGGTGGCCAGCCTTGGACCTTCCCATCCCAGACCCAGATGGAGCCAGCAAGTTCCAGAATCTCTTTGCCTCCCTGCATTCTGTGGCTGAGGGGGGTGGGGGGCAGGGGATTAACATTCTGGGGCAGCCCTGTGCTAGTCTTTTGCCGTCCCTTTTTTCCTCTGGGTCTCCACCCCCCTCCTGTGGCACAGAAAACCAAAGGCTTTTAAAACCAGCCTGTGCACAGCCCAAATTAGAAGATGATTCAGGAGGGATCGGAGTGTGATTTCAAAAGCCTAAATGGCCAAGTGGAAAGTCTTTTTTGTTTGGAGAGGGTTGCAGGGTGGGACGGGAGGTGGAGAGGTTGGACAGCCCAGCTGAACATGGCTTTTACTTCTCATGGGTCGCTTTTCTTTATGTTAGGGAGGCCTCTGTGAAGCTGGTGGGGGTAGGGTCTTTTTCCCCTGGTGCCCTTCCCTGGCTCAAGGGGCTGTGTTCAAAACCTGCCTTCTCATGAACACATGGAGTGAAACGGTTCAGGGCCTGGAGGCAGGAGCCTGGGTTCCTGTCATGGCTCATGCTTCTGCTATGTGGTCTTATAGTCTTTCTGGGGCTCAGTTTCTACATCTGAGATAATGGAGTTAATAGCAGTTCTAAGGGTGGTCATGAGGATGACAGAAGTCAGTGACCCACCCACTCTCCCCAGGCAGGTGGAATCCATGTGCCGGCTGCAGCAGCAGGCATCTGGCCGGACCCCCATGGACCTGCAGCCTCAGTCCTCAGATGAGCCAGTGCCCCTGCATGAGGCCCCCCTTGGGGCCTTCCGCCTGGCAGCAGGGGACCCTTTCCAGGAGCCTCGGACAGTGGTATGGCTGGGCGTGCTCTCATTAGGCTTCGCCCTGGTGCTGGATGCCCACGAGAACCTGCTACTGGCCGAGGGCACACTCCGGCTGCTGGCACGCCTCCTCCTTGACCACCTCCGGCTGCTGACCCCCAGCACCAATCTCCTGCTTCGGGCTGATCGCATCGAGGGCATCCTCGCCCGCTTCCTGCCCCATGGTCAATTGCTCTTCCTCAATGACCAGTTTGTCCAGGGTCTGGAGAAGGAATTTAGTGCTGCGTGGCCCCGCTAACCACTCCCTGGGATGGGACTTCCTGAGAGGGCAAGGAGGGAGGACAGGGATGGATGGACACACACACAGCCAGGTGAAGCTTGGCATCGGCCTCCTTCCCAGCCTGTTCCCAGCGTAGGTGTGGTACCACACCCAGGACAAGTGGACACCACAAGCTGGCAGAAAAGGGGGCTGGGCAAAGGGTGGTGGGGAGGAATCCCAGAACATCTTATGCCTGGAGGTGCCATGTGACTCATTCATACTGCTGCGGTGGGCCAGCCCCACCTGTCCTTGACCCCAGTTTCTCCCATCTCCGGCAGCCAGCCCCAAAAACAGTCTAGCAGTTGCTAGTGTTGGAGCATGAGGAGTGGAACTCAGCCCACTTTCTCTTTCCAAGCCCACAGTCATCGCAGTGCAAAGGGAATCTGAGACTCCCAGGGTTGGGGAGCTGGCTGCAGCCTTTGCACCCACTTAGGCAACATTATCAACAAGGATTTTGTCAGTGAGGGCCTGTTCAGTGTCCAGCCCCACCATAGTTCCCAAATGTGTCATTCATTCAGCAGGGGGATTCTGTAGCTCATTTTGGGTGCAGCCCTTGCCCACAGGCAGCCTTGAGATAATCACAGGTTTCCTTCGTCTGCAGGGAAAGAAGGTACCATCAGGTGGTTGCAAGATGTCTGGCCAGGATGAAGTTGTCATTCTCGTTTTGAACTAAAAGCACTGATTGTATGATTTCATGCTCCTGTTTCTGTAAGATTGGCTAGTGCATATTTGCTTTGATGAGTATTTGCCTCTTTGTATGGCCCTGAGCTGGGTACCTGAGCCTTCATGGTCAGATATGCCCCCAAGAAGCATCTTGGGAGGTTTCCACCTCTCGTGCCCCACATCACCCCTGTCTCTGTATGTGCCTCCTTTGGATGGTAGCACTTGTTTTCTCTACCAAAATGTGGTGGGTTGGTTTGGATTTCTGAGAAGCAGAGTCTGAGATAAGGATTAGGTACAAGCAGTTTACATGGGAGGTGATCCCAGGAAGCACTGGAAGGGGAGGCAGTCCATACAAGTACATTATCAAGGGTGGATAGGGTGCTTCATGCCTCTGGGGACCTGTAATACAACAGTCACCTCTGAATGACCTTACAGGAGGGGTGAGGGGCTGTGGATGTTTGTCTGCCATTCCCTTCAGTCAGTGGTTGTGAGTTGGTCCTAGGGCAAATTCCCTGGCTCTTTCTGCCCCCAGAAAAGGGCAGTGTGGAGTTGGGCCTGGCTACACAATGGTAAAGCCTAAAGGAATGTGCCTAGGGCACCAAACTCCTATTAAGAGTCTTTAATCAGCAGCTCTAGTGGTGGTTTAAAATGGTTCTGCTGGAAAAAACCTCTGTTTACATCTGTTTCCATGATCTGAATGTTACCTGTGAGGTGTGACTTTCTTGCACAGGTAAAATGAGCCTCCTAGGTGGTCAGGGTTCAGGTTTTGGCCTCACCATGCTTGCCAAGTATCAGTTGCCCTTTGGCACCCAGGAAGGACCCACCCACACCCACACAGACAGCACCTATGATCAGGGTTTTGCTTTTCTGAGTCTGCAGCAAATGTCACCAGCCATGTCGTGTTTTTTACCATCGCCATTGGGACAAGGCTACCTTCTCCATCATAGGTGCCACAAATCACCCTCTGACTTTGAAGACCTTGAGGGACCTTACTCTGAGTGTGGCAAGTCATGCCTCTGGAAATGTCCCTCAGATCCCTAGCGGGTCACCCCTGCTCCATAGTCTGCTCTCTTGGGCTGCCCCTTCCTTCATTCCAGGTTAGTGGTCCTGGTGGAGTGCCCGTGTTCTCACAAGAACAGGCCCCTCTGGCTTTGTTTGAAGAGCGCAAGCTTGGCTGGTCTGAAACCTTTCTGCCTATTTTTCTAACCAGACTTGAAGAAGGTGAGGCCCTGCTCCCCTGGAAGCTGTGGGAAATTGGGGTTAGGTGGGTTTGGTATCCTTGGTTCCCGCCAGGTGGAGGAAATGGGTGTGCAGAGAATGGCAGAGACTGAGTGTTGAGCTCTTGGTTTCTGTTCCAGTTGCCCAGTTAGTACGTGGGTTTCCTTAATCCTGTGAGCTTGCCCATTGCTGTTTCCATATATTCCCACTTTTGCCCCAGCACCTCTGAGCCAGGTTTCTGCCACAACTTCTTATGCTTACGTCAGGTTCATCAAACCTGCCTAGGTGCTATTAGGGTGCGAGATGCTCCTTAGAGTCCAGGAGACAGCTGGATACTACGCCTGCAAAGTGGCACAGGTTAAGTATCACTAAATTGATCCAAAGTGCTTTAAATGTCCAAAGACTTTTCTTCTATGTTTATCTCCTAGGAGTTTTATTGTTTCGTGTTTTTACATTTAGGTCTACAGTACATTTTGAGTTAATTTTTGTGAGAAGTGTAAGTTCTGTGTCTACACTGATGTTTTTGCATGTGATGTCCAGTTATTCCAGCATCATTTGTTGAAAAGACTATATATTTGCTTCATTGTATTGCTTTTGCTACTTTATCAAAGACCAGTTGACTGTATTTATGGGGGTTTATTTCTGGGCTCTCCCTTCTGTTCCATTGATCTGTTTCTCTATTCTTTTGCTCGTAACACGCTGTCTTTTTTTTTTTTTAAGATTTTATTTATTCATTTGCGAGAGAGACAGAGAACAAGCAGGGGGAGAGGCAGAGGGAGAGGGAGAAGCAGACTCCCTGCTGAGCAAGGAGCCCGATGCGGGACTCGATCCCAGGACCCTGGGATCATGACCTGAGCTGAAGGCAGACGCTTAACCATCTGAGCCACCCAGGCGCCCGTGTAACACACTGTCTTGATTACTGGAGCTTTACACAGTAGTAAGTCTTAAAGGCAGGTAGTGTCAGTTCTCTAACTTTGTTCTTCTCCTTCAATAATGAGTTGGCTGTTCCGGGTCTTTTGCCTCTACATATAAACTTTAGAATCAGTTTGTCAGATCCACAAAATAACTTGTTGGGAATTTGATTGGGATCCCATTAAATCTGTAGATCAGATAGATGAGGTTGGGAAGAACCGACATTTTGACAATATTGAGTCTTCTGATCCATGAACAGGGAATAATATCTCTTCACTTATTTTGTTCTCCTTTGATTTCTTTCATCAGAGTTTTGTGGTTTTCCTCATATAGCTCTTATACCTATTTTGTTAGATTTATACCTAAGTTTCATTTTGGGGGTATTAATGATACCTGTGTAAACAGCAGTATATTTTTCATTTCAATTCCATTTGTTCATTGTTGGTAAAGAGGTAAGTGAATGACCTTTGAGTATTAATTTTATATCCTACAACCTTGCTGTGGTCATTTATTCGTTCCAACAGTTTTTTCTTCTGAATCTTTCATCTTTTCTACATGGGCAGTTTTGTCATCTGTGATCAGATACGAGTTTTATTTTTCCTTCCTAATGCATATAGCTTTTATTTCCTTTTCTTGTCTTACTGAGTAAGTAGCACTTCCAGGACAGTGTTAAAAAGGAGTGGTGAGATGGAACATCCTTTTCTTGTTCCTGATCTTAGTGGGGAAGCTTCTAGTTTCTTGCCATTAACTATGCTGACTGCAAGAGGTGCCTGGGTGGCTCAGTCGTTAAGTGTCTGCTTTCGGCTCGGGTCATGATCCCAGGGTCCTGGGATCGAGCCCCACATCGGGCTCCCTGCTCCGCAGGAAGCCTGCTTCTCCCTCTCCCACTCCCCCTGCTTGTGTTCCCTCTCTCGCTGTGTCTCTCTATCAAATAAATAAATAAAAATATTTAAAAAAAACAACTATGTTGACTGCAGATTTTTGTAGATATTATATTAAGTTGAGGAAATTCCCTTCTATTCCTAGTTTGCTGAGAGTTTTTATCATGAATGGGTGTTGGATTTTGTCAGATGCCTTTTCTGCATCTATTTTATGATCATATGATTTTTCTTCTTTAGTCTGTTGATGTGATGGATTACATTAACTAATTTTCAAATGTTGAACCAGCCTTGCATACCTGGGATAAACCCCACTTGGTCATGGCATGTAATTCTTTTCATACATTGTTGGATTCTATTTGCTAATATTTTGTTGAGGACTTTTACATCTATGTTCATGAGCAATATTGGTCTGTAATTTTCTTTTCCTATAATATCATCTGGTTTTGGTATTGGGATAATGCTCGTCTCCTAGAATGAGTTAGGAAGTATTTCCTCTGCTTCTGTCTTCTGGAAGAGATTTTAGAGAATTGGTATATTTTCTTCCTTAAATGTTTGGTAAAATTACCACTGAACCCATCTGGGCCAGCCTTGACTTTTTTAAATGTTTATTTTATTTTATTATATATATTTTTAAAGATTTTATTTATTTATTTGACAGAGAGAGACAGTGAGTGAGGGAACACAAGCAGGGGGAGTGGGAGAGGGAGAAGCAGGCTTCCCACTGAGCAGGGAGCCTGATGTGGGGCCCCTATTTTATTTTATTTTAAAGCTTTTATTTATGTATTAGAAAGAGAGAGAGAGAACATAAGCAGGGCAAGGGAGAGGGAGAAGCAGACTCCTGTGCTGAGCAGGGAGCCCGACCTGGGACTCCATCCCAAGGCCCTGGAATCATGACCTGAGCTGAAGGCAGACACTTAACCAACTGAGCCAGCCAGGCATCCCCTGAATTATATCTTTAATAGCTGTTGTATTTCATTGTGTTTGTTCCCTTCAGGGATTCCAATTAAGTACTAGTTGGTTCTTCTTTTCCTGTTATCTGTGGCTTTTTTCTCCCTAATCCTTTTAAAAAATTATTACTGTTGGGGGCGCCTGGGTGTCTTAGTCCATTAAGCATCTGACTCAGCTCAGGTCTCGATCTCAGTGTTGTGAGTTCAAGCCCTGCCTTGGGCTCCATGCTGGGCCTGGAGCCTACTTAAAAAAAAAGTAAAAAGAAATTATTATTGAAGTATAATTGACATACAATGTTACATTAGTTTCAGGTGTACAGCAGGGTGATTCAGCAGTTCTGTACCTTATGCATTACTCCCACAGGTGCAGTCACCATCTGTCACCATACACGTTGTTAATATTATTGACCGTATCCCCCATGCTGTACTTTTGATCTCCGTTGACTTATGTATTTTATAACTGGAAGTACCTCTTAATTCCCTTTATCTATTTCACCCATCCCTCCACCTCTTAATCCTTTTAACATGGCAGATCCCAGAAAGCATGGAAAAAGAAAAATGACTTCCTGAAGATGTATCTCTTATTTTCCACGAGGTAGGAACTACAGGCAGAGGCCCCGCTGGACCCGGTTCAGCTTAGCCTAGGAGAGAGCCTGCAGACTATGAAGTTCATGAGGCTCACCTGTGTGACTCAGACCTCTACCCTCTGGATGGTTCCAGGTCCTCCACCCTGTGGAGTTGGTGCATCCATAAATGTTGCAATGGCAGATGCATGAGCCCTCAGTCCACCTGCAGTGGGACGCTCAGCACTGCCCCAGAGCATCGTATGTGTCTCCGAGTCTTCTCTGCTTCTGTGGTGGTGTCAGGCTCACTTGGGTCTCAAGACATGTGGCTCCTTTCCTCTCTATGGTGCTGTGTCCGCCTGGACTCAGAATACATGTTCTTTCCCTTGATGCCACCTCAAATCAGGCATTTGGGTGTAGCAGACTTTTACTAAAGTTTGGGGGGGGACAGAGGAGAGTTATTTTAAAGAACAAAGAACAAAAAAGATTGGTTGTTAGACATTCTTATTCTCTGAATCTCTAGACCATTCCCCCCAAAGGAGTTTTCTTACTCCTAGCTCCTCCTGGAGCCTCAGCCTCCCATCAACTTTCAGGCTGCTCCCTTCTTTCTTTTTTATTAAAAATTGGTTTTCTTTCTTTTTATCATAAAATATATATAACATAAAACTGACCATTTTAACCATTTTTAAGTGTACAATTTAGTGGCATTAAGTACAGTCAGAACATTGTTTCTAGCATGTTTTCATCATGTGAAGCTGAAACCGTGCGCCCATTAAGTAGTACCTCCCCATGCTTCCTTCTGCGCTCTCTCTGCTTAGTAGCCTTGTTTCATTCGTGTTCATTCCCTTCTGTCCTGGTCATACTGAGCAGAGTAGGGCCTCATCCCCTACCCAGCTTGGCTCCAGCCCTGCCCGTTGATGACATACCTGTGTCCACTTGAAAAAGAGAAAGAAAAAGACTGTTCTGGGTCTCCATCTGCAGCAACTCAAAGCACATTTTCAATTCTGCTTTGAACTCACAAACACAGGACATGATTAAATTCTCAAGCAAGAATCCCTTCCCCACTAATGTGTGTAGCCTGGAGGGGACCATAGAAAGAGCTATCCTTCCAGACGTGAATTATACCCCTTAAGAAGCAGATATAGCTGTTCTAACTTTTTATCAGTTTTCTCCACCCTCCTCCCATTACATATGTTTATTTGTGTGTTATTTAATGTTTCTTTTTCCCATCAGGCTGTGACCTCCAGGAGGATTCGCATTGTGTCTCTTGTTTTCCACAATTAAACATAGCACCTGGCACATAACAGGCACCCAAGATATATTAAACAAATGAATGGATGAATGCATGAATGAGTGGGTGTTTTATAGGAGACCCTTGGGGCCAGGGACTCTGCAACATCACCATGTTACAACTTCTTTCTCCTGGGAAGCAGATAGAAACAACTCCTGCTTCTGTTACCTCTCAAGGATTCCGGTATACCCAGGACCACTCGTCCCTTTCCCAGATGATAAGCTGCTTGTTACAGCAAAGGAAGCAGTGATGTAGCATTTGCAAGTATCCTGCTACGAGCTCCTCATTTCAGAACTTAGGCTGGCTTGCTTTCTACATTGCTCTTAAGGGGAAGGAATGATCTTTCCCTTCAGTGTTCTCAAAGAGGTGAGCGTTTTGTTTGGGTGTTAGCATAGGCCTATGATTTCTGCCCCAGGGAAAGGTGAGTAAAAGGGTGGCCAGAACTCCTCCTCTGCCTGAAAGAATCGCCTGGGTTTATGAAGCCTAGCAGTGGTCAGAGTAACACCTTCTATGTCCACCCCAATGATTCAGGCCACGGCAGCTTGAGGGCCCAGAAATCTTTGGCCCAGCAAAGATTTTGCCTTCAGCTAGAGTTAGCAGCCCAGCATTTACTCTCTGGGCATTGCTTGGGGTGGATACTTGATCAAAAGTAAAAGGACATAAAACCCTTTGACAAATGTTTATTTCAGTAAATAAGATATTTAAGTGGCATTATACATAAATGATAATCTGAGGTGTCTCTTCATGATATGAAAATATCCATCATTTCTTTTAGTGACCAAGTCTCAGATTCTGCTAATACCATTGTCACTTGTGGCCAATATTTAAAAAGGAAGGAAATTACAAAAGGCAATTTTGGAATTGGGAGGTGATGGGTTTGTTCATTATCTTGATTGTGATGATAGTTTGGCAGGTGTACACGTATGTCAAATCTCATCAAATTGTACACTTTAAATATGTGTAGCTGTCAGGAGATACAGAATCCCACCAACAGAAAGAGCCCTGGGTGCCCACGTTAAAGAGGAAATGTGTAATAGTTCAGTGACCGTATTTCAGTATAATTGGGATTTTTGGGTAATCCTATGTATTTTTAAATTCCGTTAAAAACACTACTCTGGCCTCCGGACTTTACCAGACAATCCAAGGAGTCATTGGCCTGAACCAGGTTAAACACCCATGCTCTAAAGAAACAGAATAGCCCTATACATGAGATGAGACTCTTGTGTTCTGGCCTACAGGGCCTCTTGTACAGGCCAGTCCCCATCTGGCTGCCCCAGAAGGAAGCCAACCAGTGGATGTGCACAGAACTTCCCGGTGCTTTTTATTGCCTCATTTTTTTTTTTTAAGGTTTTATTTATTTATTTGACAGAGAGAGACAGCAAGAGAGGGAACACAAGCAGGGGGAGTGGAAGAGGGAAAAGCGGGCTTCTTGCTGAACAGGGAGCCTGACTCAGCGCTCAATCCCAGGACCCTGGGACCATGTCATGAGCCGAAGGCAGACGCTTAATGACTGAACCACCCAGGTGCCCCTTATTGCCTTATTCTTAATGCAAACAATGTTCACCAGACATTAGAGGAAAGACTGCCAACGCAAAAAAGAAACTAAGCAAACAGCAAAAAATGGCTTTAGAGGAAAACCATGCAGGGAACAATAGAAAAAAAAATTTTTTTAAGCCTCTCTAATTACTATTCTCAGTAATTAGATTCAAGAAGATCTCACATCCATAAGTTTTGCCTTATGGAACAACAGAGAATGAGTTCTCAGAAAGTAAAGATATTGCTTACATTAAACATTAATTTGAAGATCTGGAAAATAAAGGAACCTGGGAAACAGGAAGAAATAAAGGAACAGAAAAGGTAAGATTCGGGGAATCTTGTTGCTTGTCGAAAAGAAAGAGGGTACTTGGGATTTGCTGGCTCGTTCCAGGAGTGGGGGGTATGGTGGGTGTCGTGGACTAGTGTGGTTGATTGCCCTGACTTCTCATTCCACCCTTTATTCACACCCTTGCACTGTGGCTTTACATCACGTTCTGGAAGAGGTGGAAATCTAATTCCACTGCCCCTGAATCTGGGCCAGCCTTAGTGACTAGCTTCAGCCAGCAGAATGTGGCAGAAGTGATGTGCTATATTGGAGCTGAGCCCTAAAGAACATTTTGAGCTCTCGGAAAGCTGCCCAGCCATCATGAAAACAAGCCTAGGCTGGCCTGCTGGAGAGTGAGAGATCACATGAACAGCGGTGATCCATCCCAGCTGAGCCCATCGTCGGCCAGTCAGTTCCCAACAGATTTGGTAACGAGCATGAGTGAGCCCAACTAAGATGAGAACTGTCTAGCTAAGACCAGTACCAAATCACCAATCTGCAGAATTTTGAGCTAAATAAATGGTTGCTATTTTAGTCAGTTACATTTTGGGATAGCTTTTTTACTCAGCAAAAGCCAATTGATAAAAACCAGCTCCCTCCCTACCTCCTTACAGGGTGCTCTCCTATATTCTGCAGAGGCTGGAAAGTGGAAAAATACACTTACCAGACTCCTTTGCAGCTAAAATTAAGAATATAAAATGAGGGGTGCCTGGGTGGCTCAGTCGGTTGGGCGTCAAACTCGTGATTTGGGCTCAGGTAATGATCCCGTGGGTCATGGGACCAAGTAGTACCCTGTTGGGCTTTGTGCTCAGTAGGGAATCTGCTTGGGATTCTCTCCCTCTGCCCCTCCTCCTCCTCACATGCTCTCTCTCAAATAAATCTTTAATTAAATACATAAATATATAAATGCACAGAACTACAAATACATACTTAAAATGACGTCTGACAATTAGGTGCCCCATCAGAGATTCCTGCTGCCACTTCTGCTGAGAGCAAGGACACAAATATGTGAGAGTCTAGAGCCAGTCTCAGCAGTTAGACTTGGCATTCCTGCATTGACTAGACATTGAGACAGAGCTGGGTGGAGCTGGGGGTGGCAGCAGGGGCCTTCTCACTTCTGACTGTGGTTATGATGATGTGCTCTTACTCCCTTGGCAGCCTCTTGCTGCCTCCCCCCTCTCCAATTTTGAAACAAATGAATTCTCTGTATTAAATTCCTTCCTGTGGGGGAAAAAAAAAACTGACCCTGTTAAGTGTTGGTGAAGTAGAGGACTGAATTGAATCGCCTGAAACCATCAGTACACTGCTGGTGGGAGTATAAAGCGATGCAACCACTTTTGGGGAATTGCTTGGATGCTCTTTTTTTTTTTTTTAAGTAGGCTCCATGCCCAATGTGGGGCTTGAACTCACAACCTTGAGACTAAGAGTCACATGCTCTACCAACTGAACCAGCCAGGCGCTCCTGGAAGCTTCTAATAAAGCTAAACCTACCCTATTGTCCAGCAATTTTTAAATGAGGGCTTAACTCCACAAAAAGATTTATACACGAATGTTCATAGCAGCTTTATTACTAGTAGCCCAAACCTGGAGAAGGCCAAATATTCCATAGAAAATAGAATGAATAAACAAATTGTGATATATTCATATAATAGAATACCGCTCAGCAACGGAGGAACAAATTCCTGATACATGCAACAACATAGATGAACGTCAAAAACATGTTGAGTAGGGGCGCCTGGCTGGCTCAGTCAGTGGAGCATGAAAATCTGAGTTCGAGTACCCCCATTAGGGGTAGAGATTACTTAAAAAAAAAAATGCTGGGTGAAAGATGCTAGACACAAAACAGCATGTATTATTTGATTTCATTTATATTAAATTCAGGAACAGGCAAAAACTAAACTACAGTGTTGGAATCAGAATAATGAATTGGGGTTAAGATCGATAAAGGGGTACAAAGGAACTTTCTGGAGAGAGAGAAATATTCTAGATTTTGATCCAGGTGCTGGTTACACAGGTGTTTACTTAGGTAAAAATCAAGTGGCACACTTAAGATTGATACATTTCACAGAATTATGCTTCAAGAAACAAAGCCCTTTCATGTGCAACGTAACTACAGTGGTTTCTGTTCTGTACTGGTACCAGATCCTAGGGGAAGGGCCCTAGGACAAGAGACAGCAAGAGGGGCTGAAAGCCAGCACGGCAGCAGCAGTGAGGCAGAAAGCTGGGGCCATTGAGGGATGTGATCAGGGGACGGCTCCTGTATTTGGGGGAGGTCTGTGAATTTTAGGAACTCTGGTAGCTTGGAAGCCACATCCTGTCCATGCACTCATTTGCTTGTTTTCCCACAAATTTCAGGTAAACGTCTGTTGCCAAGCAACTTCCGCCAGTGGTTCTCGGGAAGGATGGGCAGGAGAACAGTGCCTGAGTGGCAGGTGACCAGCAAACAATGGCCTGAGGCTGATGAAGAGGCCATGCTGACTGACCACAGGGACTGAGCCCCGGAGAAGCCACCTGCAGCAGGGACTGACCCCCAAGCTGACATGGGCCACGCCCTCTTCTCCTGAGACCACTGAAAGGTAAGGTGAGCTTATACCAGACCCTGTTATGTCCAGAGATCTCATGTGGCTGGTCAAGGATAACTCCTGGAAGCCGGAGGACTCAGAGGCCCTGAATTGCAGGAAAGGAAATACTAGAAGAAAAGACACTGGAGTGGGGCGCCTGGGTGGTTCAGTCAGTTAAGCGTCCAGCTCTTGATTTCTGCTCTGGTGGTGATCTCAGGGTCATGGGGTCCAGCCCCCTGTGGGCTCTGCGTTCAGCAGGGAGTCTGCTTGGGATTCTTTTTCTTCCTCTGCCCTTCCCTCCCCACCCCGCCCCCCAGCCTCTCCTGTCTCTCTCTCTCTCTTTCTGATAAATAAATCAATCTTAAAAAAAAAAAAAAAGAAAAGACAACACTGGAGTATCACTGGCAGTTTCTCTTGAGAGGTAGCCTTAGGAGTACAGATTTCATTTTCTTCGTCAAGCATTTCTGGTTTTCCCCATATTAACTATATAAGCATATAATTTTTCCTCAGCTTTACTGAAAATATAACTTTTTTGTAATGAAATTGGCAGTGTGAAAAATAAAATAGTTTAAATAATAGCAGTTTAAAAACTTATCTGAAACAAGGTTGTAAAGGCAGGGCTTATATTTTGTTTTTCAGTCTTGGAGAGTTCCCCGAAGGGACTCAGACGTCAGAACATTTCCCTTTTGGGGGCCTTTGGGGTCATCTGTCACTATTCTTTGGGCCTGACTCTGCTCTCTGGGGGGAAACGTGAGCTGGTGGCCGCTGAGTCAACACATATGAGCTATAACCCTCGTAGTAGCACTGGCTAGGGGACTTGGGCCCCCTGTTTGCTTATGAGTTTTAAAATGGAGGCAGACCGCACAGGCCCTCACTGGAGGGGTGGGGGTGGGCACCTGGGATATAAATCACTCTCTTGCCCTTCCACTAATAATTGGACAGCAATCAATAAACTCTACTTATGAGGAGATAGAGACAAATCTAGAAACAGACTCTTAACTATACGGAACAAAGTGATGGTTACCAGAGAGGACGTGGGTGGGAGATGGGTGAACCAAGTGACAGGGATTAGGGAGTGCACTTGTCATGATGAGCCCTGGCTGATGTATGGAAGTGCTGAATCACTATATTGTACTCTTGAAACTAATATAACACTGTATGTTAACTGGAATTTAAATAAAAACTTCAAAAACCCCCAAAATGAACTCTACTCATGAAATGGGGTGGAATGCAGTCGACAGTAAAAGGTAAATTAATATAAATAGCCAGATAGGGATGATTTTACATTTAATTTACTTTAAAAATTTTCATTTTGAAATAATTTCAGACCTACAAAACAGTTGCAAAAATAATAAAATGTTTACATCTTACATGACCATAGTACAATGATCAAAACCAGAAAATTAACACAGATGGAGTATTAGTAACTAATCCAAACTCTTAGTAAGATTTCCTCATTTGTCCCACCAATGTCCTTTTTTTCATTTTCAGGGTCCAGTTCAGGATCTCCCATTGCTTTCAGTTGTTCTATCTCTTTATTCTGGTTTAATCAGGAATAGTTCCTCAGTCTTTCCTTGACATTTTTGGAGAGTAATTCTGTAGATCAGTGCTGTCCAGTATACCTTTTTTAAAAACTCTCCAATAGAATATTCTGCAGTGATAGAAATGCACAGTATCTGTGCTGTACACTATGGCAGCCATTAGCCATATAAAAATAGCATTTGAAACGTGGCTCCTGGGGCTGAGGAACTGAGTTTTACATGGTATTTAATTTGTGGGAAATGGCTGCCATGCAAAGTGGCTACTGTATTGAACTAGACACCTGTTGAATGTCCCACATTTGGGTTTTTTTTTTTTAATTTTATTTATTTATTTGAGAGAGAGACAGAGAGAGCACAAGCAGAGGGAGCGAGAGGCAGAGGGAGAAGCAGACTCCCAGCCGATCAGGGGACCCTCCATGAGGGGCCCGATCCCAGGACCCTGGGACCATGACCCGAGCCGAAGGCAGATGCCCAACTGACTAAGCCACCGAGGCACCCTGAGAGTTAGTGTTTAATGGGTATAGAGTTTCAGTTGGGGAATGTACAAGTAACGTACATGGGTTCCAGTTTCTCCACATCCTTGCCAACACTTGTTATTTTCTTGTTTGTTGGTTTTATAATAGCCATCCTAAAGGTTTATATCTGCTATAGACCAAATGTTTATGTCCCCCCCCATACATATTTTGAAACCCAATCCCCAATGTGATGGTATTTGGAGGTGGTATCTTTGGGAGGTGATTTGGGTCATAAGGGTTTAGCGCTCATGAATAATTAGTGCTCTTTTAAAAGAGACCCCAGAGAGCTCCCTTGCTCCTTCCACCACATGAGAACAGAGCAAGAAGACTGTGTCTCTGAAGCAGCAAGTGAGCCCCTATGAGACACCAAATCTGCTGGCACCTTGATCTTGGACTTCCCAGCTTCCAGAACTAGAAATAAGTGTTTGTTGTCTGAGCCTCCCAGTGTATGGTATTTTTGTTATAGCAGCCCAAATGGACTAAGATAGTATCTCATTGTATTTTTGAGGAAGATGTATTTTTTTTTTTTTTAATACAAGGTTAGAGACAGGGGTGATAACTGCATTTGGAAGCCAGTCACCACACTCCCATGTTCTTCCTGCAAGAATTAGATATGAGGTCATGGATTTGGTGTAGGTAGCAGGAAGGAGGAATTCTCAAACCCATTGACGTTTACCCTGTCTTGGCTAAACAAGGCAGAGCTGGCTCTATTATAGTTAGTTGAGTTCAGGTGTGATAATAACATTTTGTAAATGCTGAATGTTGTGAAATATCCACAGGGTTACCAATAAAGTATTAAAATCTCATCTAAAAAGTGTTCAGGCATATTCCTGTGGTTTAGTTTGGGAGCACTGGCTTTGAAGATAGGTATGTATGCAGGCATTTGCATGTGATTTTGGCCAAACTTCTTAACCCCTCCCCTTGAGGAGAGAGAGAACCTCAAGCCGACTCCCCACTGAGTGCGGAGCCAGAGGCAGGGCTCGATCTCCCGACCCTGAGATCATGCCCTGAGCCAAAATCAAGAGTCCGACACTTACCTGACTGAGCCACCCAGGCGCCCAGTCTTTCTTTCCTTTTTAAGTTGCAGTATAAAGTGTAACAATCTTAAGTGTACAGCTGATGCATTTTTACATATGCACAAGCCCATGTGCCCACCACTCACATCAAGATATAGAGCATTTCTGGGGTGCCTGGGTGGCTCAATCGGTTAATCGTCTGCCTTCAGCACAAGCCATGATCCCAGGGTCCTGGGATCAAGCCCTGAAGGGAGTCTGCTTCTCCCCCTGCCCCTCCACACCCCACCCCACCCAGCTCGTGCACATGCTCTCTCTCTCTCTCTCAAATAAAATCTTTAAAAAAAAGATATAGAACATTTTCATTCCCTGCAAAAGTTCCCTTGTACCCCACCCCAGAAGTAACAAGTGAATGATTTCTATTTATGTAGATGAGTTTTGCCTCTTTTTGAACCTTGCCTTCCTTGCAACTGAAGGAACAGACAGCATGTATTCTTTGTGCTTGACTTGATTAGCTGTGGTGCCTATTTATCCCGGTGACATTCATCCATGTTGTGTGTATTAATTGGTTGTTCTTTCCCACTGCTGTATACTATTCCACAATGTGAGCACACCACTGTTTGTCTCTTCATCCTCCTGCTGATGGAACCTTTGGGTTGTTTCCAGAGTTTGCCTATTGGGAACAAAGTCACTATGGACATTAGCTATGGTGCACGTTTTTAGGTGGACACACAGCTAGGAGTGGTGGCTGGGTGATAGGCTTGGCATGTTTAAGTTTAGTAAGAACTGCCATTTTCTGATTCTTTTAATCTCTCTTAAAGTCACATAGCTTAGAGTATTTAGTGGGCTCTAAGCTATGTGACTTTAAGCCGGTACCTGGAACACAGTGGGGGCTCAATAGTTGCTGGTTTCTGCCCCAAGCAGAGGAAGGGCCAGGCAGTTGGCAAGCAGTGTGGGAAGGTGCCTACCCCAGACCCTTGGGCAGAGAAGCCTTTCCCACACAGCACTCAAGACCCACACCCAGGGGGCGCCTGGGTGGCTCAGTCCTTAGGCGTCTGCCTTTGGCTCCGGTCATGATCTCCCCCGTCCTGGGATCAGAGACCCGCGTAGGGCTCCCTGCTCTGCAGGGAGTCTGCTTCTCCCTCTCCCACTTCCCCTGCTTGTGTTTCCTCTCTCGCTGTGTCTCTCTCTGTCAAATAAATAAGTAAAATCTTAAAACAACAACAACAAAAAACCACATCCAGGACCGTCGCGTCCCTGCCCAGCTCTCACCTCCCAGCCTCTTCCCACCTCGATCCTGTTTCCCCAGGCGTCGCCCGTGTGAACTTCGCGTGTCACCCGATATTTATTGAGCACTCACTGTGTACCAGGCCCTGGGTAACCCAGGTACAAACGACATAAAGACCCTCCCCCCTCAAATTACTCGGCGGGAGGAGTGATTGCTTCGCGTAGGAAGCATGGGGACCCAGCCGACCACTGACTCCGAGGCTTGAATTCTAGCCAGATTCTGGATTTCCCCTGGACGTTGCTCGAGACAAACAAGGAAAGAAAATAATCTGATCCTCTGTGCCCCAGTAGGAACCTAGGTCGATCCCGGATCGCCGGTCCAGCGTGTCCAGGCCCCTGAGCCAAGGCCAAGCGCCCGCCCCCTCTACCCAGGGGCTCGGGTGGGCCGCGAAGCCCCGCCCCCCGCCGTCTGGCCAATGGCCGCGCGGTCCCGCCCCTCCCCGCCGCGCCCCTCCTCTCCGCCGTTGGGGAGGGTTCCGGAGTGTCGGCGGAGGTCGGCTGGTCGCGGGGTGGTGGCTACCCGAGGTAAGTTAGCCGCCCCGGGCGCTCTGTCCGGTCGGCTCCCCTCGGGGAGGTGGCCAGCGGCGTCAAGAGCCGAGTGAGACTCGGGAGTCCGCCGGGGCGCACGGGGGTCCGGGGACGGGACTGGGTGCGCGGAGCTAGGGAAGAGCGGGTCCTAAAGTACACGCAGTTCGCTGCAGCGAGGGCTCCCGGGGGTGGCGCGGGGCGTCTGCTCGAGTTGGAGGGGAGATTGGGCGGGAAGGAGACAGGTGCCGGCTGCTGAGCTCCTCCAGCCCCCCGCAGGGAGAGGGTGACCCCGGGGCGAGGCCTAGCCGCGGTGCGCCAACCTACCGGAGCCGCGACTGTGCCTAGAGTCCAGGGCCGCCGTCCTCCCCAGGGCCTTGACAGTTCTCGGTGGTGACACCTGCTCAGAACAGCCTCCCTCCCTCCGCGGTCCTGGTCCCGGTCCCACCAGGAATCGGAGCCAAATTAGTGAGGCCTCGCCCCTCTTGGCCGGGCGGTTATTTCTTTCCGGGACGCGCTCAGAGCCTACGGGGCATTCGGGTAGACAGCTCTCCTCGCAGCGTCGGTCCGCCCTTCTCTGAGACCGGAAGGAGGTGCTAGGAAAACATTGAAAAAAACAAAAAACAAAAAACGACGTTCTCCTATGCATGCTGTGGAGTCTCACAAACTTCTGGAAGGACAGCGATCTGAGAACCGCGACTGCCATAGAGGGAATGCACTCAGCCTGTCTGAACGATTTACAGTCCGTTCAACTGTTTCAGCCTCCCAGGCACACGCTCATCCAGCGACTCCCCTCACCCAAGCCGTGGCCTTGGTCGCTCTGGGGCTGTGAGTCTCACTTGCTGCAGCAGCCCCTATGTTCTCCAAGGTGTTATATGGTGAGCTGCAATGAGGCAGCAAGTCCTGGGTTCAAATCCTGTCAGGGCCACTGGTCGGCTTGTGCAACCTGGCATCATTTCTCCTCTCCTAAATGAAAGAAACCGAGGATGTGGCTGCCTATAATGGACCGTGAATAAATGTGAACAAATACGGGCTTCCTTTCTTTTTGGTTGGAGCATGTTATACTTCCATACTCCCCCAACCCCGCCCCTTTTTTAAAGATTTTGTTTTTTTGTCACAAGAGAGAGAGAGCACAATCATTAGAAGCGGCAGGCAGAGGGAAAACCCACTGAGCAAGGAGCCAATTTGGGATTCGATCCCAGGACCCTGGGATCATGACCTGAGCTGAAGGCAGACGCTTAACTGACTGAGCCACCCAGGTGTCCCCATACTCCCCAAACTCTTATGCCTAAGGGCTGAGGCTCAGATGCAGGAGAATGTATTACCTGATTCTCTCCTGGTACCTCCCTGGATGCCATGGAAGAGAAGGAGAAAAGGGTCATTTAACCACCTTAGAGTTGTTCTTCACTCATCTCCTGAAGGCTCAGAGGACTCCTCCCCCCCATCTCCTTGATCCTCTTGATCTCTGTCATTAACACTTGCCCCAGCAGGAATGTGGCACCTGGTGGCTAGCAAAGCAAGGCATGCAACATGAGGCTATGAGGCTCTGCAGCATTGTCTCCTAGAGTCCCACCCAAGCCAGGCACCTATGTTTTTGCTGTAGCCTGGCCCTCTGTCTTCCAACCACTTCCTTCCCACAAAACCCACTTGGACATGTCATAGCATCTCAAGCTTCACTTGTTCAAAATGGAGCTTTGGAGTCCTCTCTGTGCCACAGCTTCTCCACCAGATTCTCTGGCCTCCCTAAATGTCACCATCCATCCACCTAGCGCCTGAGGAATCATCCTTGATTCTTCTCTCTTCCTCACTTCCCACATCCACGGCACACCAGGAATCCAACCACCTCTCACCACCTCCATGGGCAGCATTCTGGCCATATCCATCCTGCGGCCCCTTCCTTTAGCCTCCTGATTTGTCTCCCTGCTTCCATCCTGGCCCCTCCACAGTCCAGTCCTCACAACTACCAGGGAGGTCTTTAACATAAGTCAAATCCTTTCCCTTCCCTGCTCAGAACCCCCTTGATGGCTTCCCATTTCACTCCAAAAAACCCCCCAAAACAAAGACCCCAAAGTCCTTTCCTGCAACACCCCACATGAGCCACCCCTCCTAACCTCCTTGACCTTGATCTCTGCCCCTCCCCTCAGCTTTCTTAACCTGGATCACCCAGACCTGCTTTCTGTTCTTTTTTTTTTTTTTAAAGATTTTATTTATTTATTTAATTGACAGTGAGAGAGGGAACACAAGCAGGGGGAGTGGGAGAGGGAGAAGCAGGCTTCCCACTGAGTAGGGAGCCCGATGTGGGGCTCAATCCCAAGACCCTGGGATCATGACCTGAGCCGAAGGCAGTCACTTAACCAAATGAGCCACCCAGGCGCCCTGTGCTTTCTGTTCTTCAAACATGCCAAGCTCATTTCCACCTTAGAACTTCTAATTTGCTGTGCCCCGCCCCCCCGCCCAAAACGCTGATCTTGTCACAGCCCAGAATGCCTCAGCTCAAATGTCACCAACTCAGAAATACTTCCCTGATCACTCCAGGGGTTCTGTCTCATTACCCTGCTTTATTTATAGCCTTGGTTACTATCTGGAATTCCTATTTCTGTATACATTTACTGATTTGTTTTCTGTCCCACCCCAATAGAATATAAATTGGATGATGGCAGAGATCTTGTCTTTCTTATTCCCTGCAGCTCTCCCTGAGGGGGGAGGCAGGTAAGAAACTCTCAGACAACCCCATCTATAATTGCAAGTTGTGGTAAGTGCTACCTAAGCAACTAGTAGCAATTGCTAGTAACTGAAGCACTTGAACTATTTTATTGTCAAAACAAGCTCTCTAAGCCATTTTCGGGGTGAAGAGAAACCTGTAAAAGACTGGTAATATGCCCCAGATCACACAGTGAGTGGAACCAGCCTCCTACCCTAAGAACATGTATGTGGCAAGCTTTAATGGTGGACTTGCAGTCAGGTTCTTTCGGGCTTGCAGTCATGTTCTGGAAAGAACCTGATCCTGGATCCTGAAGACCCCTGTTCTTTGCTCTTCCACTAACTAGCAAGCCCCTTAATTTCTTGGTACTTCATTTTCTTCAGCTTTTAAATGGGAAGACCCTATTATTATTTTGGGCTTTTTGTTTTTCTAGTACACCAAAGAAGCAGCACTTCTTGGTGGAGCCCTCTTGCTATCAGCGGCTAGGGGCACATATGGCAGGGCGTCAGAACCCTCCCCAACGCTGACCAACCTGCAGGGCAGAAATGGGTCCTAGATCTGAATCTGATTTCTTTTGGTCATCAATTCATTTTTAAGCAAACTTATTGAAGGCCTCTAGGACTCAGGCAGTAATAAGATTGGATGATTAAAGAAAGAAGCAAACATTCCAGAGAGTTGAGAAAGAAAGGAGTCATTGCCTTTTGTCCGACCCCAGTCCCAACTCTGCTGCCCTGTGTGGTGTGTTTTCTTCCAGTCTTTTTTTCCCTCTCTGTCAGTCCTTTTATGTGCCAGAGCCCTCTGTCTCTTCAGAACCTGGACAGCGATGACGTTTGCCGAGGATAAGACATATGAGTATATCCGCCACCATTACAGCAATTTTGTCGACCGTGTTCATGTTCCGGAGATCCTGCCTTACCTGTCCTGCCTCACCACAAGTGACCAGGTGAGCCAGGGCATGACAGCCCGCCGCTGACGCGGGACAGGGCCGTGGGACTCAGGGCTTCGCCCCAAAGCCACGGCCAGCTCCTTGCTTCTCCATCATCTGCATCCTGCTTCTTGACCTTGACGCTTCTCTGGCCCACAGAACAAAGTGTGGTTCAGGCTGGCCTTTCCCACGCGGCTGAGCTCCCTCTTGCGTCCATACGGTGTAGTGCTAAAAAAAACAGGGTGCTGGCTGTCTGAGATTTCTGGGCTTCAGTCTCCTCACGTGCTCCCACCGGGACCTTCCTTTACTTCATCTCTCTTGTCATTGTTCCTGCTCAGTGTTGACTCCCTTCACCTTGTCATGGGACCCTGTCCTGACAGGGAGCCCAGGGCTCAGTTTTGAGAGTTCGTGGGAGCCAGACCGCCCTAGCCTCTCAGACCTGGTTGTGGCCCCAGGTGAAGGGCTGGCCGCCTCGCAGTTTTAGCTGCTCCCAGTGGCGCAGGCCTGTGGTTGACAGGATCCAGCCCCCCTCCCTTGTATTTGGGGGCTGGTGGGGATGCCTTGTGACTAGTTCTGCAGGAAATGTTTCCTGTGGGTTTTCGTTTCTGCTGTCTGGTTGCCCATCTGTATGTAGGAATTCAGTGCATATAAAACCTCTGTCGCCCTCAGATTCCTTATCAGAATCTCCCAGCGCCCCATCCTCCTAATGCTTAGACTTAGCTTCCTTTCTCTGTCCCTTTTGCCTTCTTTTTGTCATATGTTCCCTGCATACCCTTTCCTCTTCTGCTAATCCAGACCCTTTCTTTTTACCTTTAGGGCTCCCTAACCAAACCCCAGGCTTTGGTGACGGACTAACTGGGATCTGCCTGTAGGATCTTTGTTACCTTATTTCTGCTAAGCCTGTTTCCTCACCAGTAGGAGTAGGGACAAAAGCATTAAATAAGATAATTCTCACAGCATCCTGAGCACAGGGCCTGGCACACAGTAAGAGCCTATTTCCTGATAACTGCCCGTAAACTTGGGCCCAAACACTGGCCTTGTCCTGGGCTCTGACCGAGCTTCAGATGGCTGCCTCGCTCTTGTGGGTACTTGGAGCCTCTCTCTTGGAGCTGTCCCCTCCTGAGTGGGGAAGGGGCCAGGGCCACCTGGCTTGATCAGGGCAGCTGGCTGTGTCTTCCAGGACCGACTGCGGGCCTCTTGCCAGCTCTCTGGGAACCAGGGCACCCTCTGGGAGCTCTTCAGGAGCCTTCGGCGGCGGATCGGCTGGGTGGAATCCCTCATCAAGGCGCTAAGGGCCTGTGAGCTGGTGGATCTCGCTGACGAAGTGGCCTGCATCTACCAGAGCAACCTGCCTGGTGAGCTTCCTGCCCTGGCCCTCCTCATGGAACCCCTGTCGGTTCCCCTGGCCTCCATTCAGCCTGTCCCCTCACCCCTGTACCTCCTGCCTCCCTCTGTCACCCTCCCTCCCACGACTCCCTGGCAATAGATAGACCTGGGTGTAGATCGCAGCTTAGCTTCTTGCTAGCCATGTCCCTTTGGCGAAGTCCAGTCTTCTCCTCTGTAAAATGGAACTAATGGCCAGACATCTGCATTGTAGGACTGTGGTGGTTGGTGGATGGCATGTTGAGTGCTTAGCTGGGACTGGACACCTCCCATGTGCTCAGCAAATGGGGCTTCCTCTAATTTTTGTTTGCTTCCCACTTCTTTCTCATTTCCTCCTGTCTCTCCCTCAGTTTACTCTTCTCCTCCCTTCACTGTCTCATCTTTCTCCCTCATGGGTTCCTTCCTTCCTTTCTCTCATCTCTTCCTCTCCCCTGAACTTCCCCTGGAGTCTTCTCAGTCCCCCACCCCAGCTGCCTAGTTACTCCTCAGCTTCCTCTCAATGCTCCCTGCCCGGCCAAGTGCCCAGAGGGGTCTTGTGAGGTCATGTCTGAGTGGTCAAAACAGGAAGAAAACTCAAGCCAGCCCCATTTATGTTTCAGACCAGAGATAACTCCTGAGACCCTGCTCAGATTTACAGCCTTAGAATAGCCTCCTGTTTGCTTTCTTTCTTTTTTCCCTCCCTCCCTCCTTTCCTTCTTTCTGAGGGGTCAGTTAGTGGTGACAGCCACCCACAAGGAGGAGGAGAAAGCCACTGGGTTCCAGAATGCCGGGGGACAGAGAATTGGTGACCGCTGACCCAGTCTGGGTGGTAAGAGGCTTGTGAGGTGCTCCCCCCCACCCCGCCCGCTCCATTCCTTCTATCTCTTCTTGTTCTTGTACTCCCTAGCTCCTCTCTCCTGCCTGCTACTGCCTCCCACTCAGTGAATCTTGTCTCTTCTAAGTACATCCTCCATCAGGACAGCTTTGGGAGCCATGGGGGCCTGCTTGTCATTGGCCTGGGGGTCCAGGAACACCCAGGCCTCTCCTGATTCCCCCTTGACATCACTCTCTCTTTGTCCCCCAGGGGTCCAGAGGCCACAGTTAGCTCCTGCTGAGGTTCCACAGCCCTCTAGACTCGCTGTGGCCCCCAGGGCCCCCTACAACGGCTACAGAGAGGAGGAGCCAAGTTTCCCCATGCCTGTCCAGGACACCCAGCCACCAGAGTCCCTGGAAGAGGTGTGTCCTCACAATCTACTTTGGGCTCCCTGCTTTTGTGTTCCTGTCTGCCCAGCTTCTAGAAGCTCTCTTCTGTCCCCACCATGAATCATGCCTAATCTCTGCTCAGAACCTCAGGGCTCCCTCAATGGAAGGAGGCTCCAAACCAGCTTTCAGACTGCTGACCAGGGCTTCACCCTGTGGTGGCCCTCAACCCTCTTATCAGCCAGCTGTGAGGTCACAGTTTTGTGGTCTTTGCAGTGGTTCATGTGATGAGATGGTGAACTAGATCAAGCGACCAGGGAATGACCGGTGGAGGGATACTGGGGAAGCAGGAGGTAATGGGGTGGTTGGAGTAATTATTGCCAGTTCGGAGGGGAAAATGACTGATTCTGTTGGGATGTGATGAGTGGGCAGTGAGGTCTCCAGGAGATGCCAAACCATGGACTTGAAGCCCAAGAAAGGGGTCTGTGCAGCAGCCGCAGACAGGGGGACCTTTTATAGGGCAAGGCAGGTGAATAGAGACTCCCATGAGACGGTGTGTGTTTCTGTGAGGTAGGTTTCTATAGACAGAGGGTCTGGCAATGACCAAAGCCAGGGCAAGGGGCTTCCTTGGTTTCTGTACTCCGTTGCACGGGCTGAGACCTGTAGGAGATGCCCACTCCTGGGAGAAGCAACTGCCTCATTTATATTTTCCCTCTTGCAGAGTTCAAAGAAAGTCCCACAGATGCCCCATTTTGGGGCTGTCCTGAGGAGGCCATCCAGCCCCCTGGAGCCCTCCTCTGACATGGCAGCCTTCAGCCCTCTGACCTCCAGTGGACATCGAGAGCAGGACACAGAACTGGGCAGCGCCCACACAGCAGGTATGTGTGGAATCTGGAGTTCTAGGGCCTCTCCAACCTCCCAGTGAGGGTGAAGAGTAGGGCTGCCCCTCTGGCTTCCTTGGACAGGAGGCAAGGGTGGGAATAAAAGGAGTTTACCTCAGGGAGCAACCCAATTCCTTAGAGGGTGTATCCGTATTTTCTTTTTCTTTTTTTTTTTTTAAGATTTTTATTTATTTATTTGAGAGAGAGAATGAGAGAGAGAGAGCACGAGAGGGAAGAGGGTCAGAGGGAGAAGCAGACTCCCTGCCAAGCAGGGAGCCTGATGCGGGACTCGATCCCGGGACTCCAGGATCATGACCTGAGCCGAAGGCAGTCGCCCAACCAACTGAGCCACCCAGGCGCCCCTGTATCCGTATTTTCTATGTAACAAATTATTCCAACATTTTGTAGCTTAAAATATGACTCTTTAGCTCATGATTCTGTGGGTTAGCAATTTGGGCTGGTTCAGGGTAGTTCTTCAGATCTTGGCTGAATTCCCTCTGTGTACATGCTGGTGCCCACACACGTACGTTCTGCGTAAGCCCGTTGGCCGGGGCACCTTGGTTCTCTTCAGCGAGTCCTCCATCCTTCACCAAAGTCTGTTTCATGGCTGCTGAGCAGAATTCTGAGAGGGCAGGCTCCTGGGGCAAAGGCTCAAAGCTGGCAGCGTTCCTCCAGCCTCATTCTGGGCCAGAGCAAGTCACAAGGCCAGTGCAGAGTCAAGGAGTCAGAGAACAGACTCCATCTCTAGACAAGAGGACTGATAGTTACATTGCAGAGCGTGTGGATACAGGTAGGGGAAGAGGATTAGGGCTCCTTCTGGACTCTACCAAGAGGACTGACTCTGTAGGGGTTTTCCAGGACCTGGAGGACAGTGCAGAATGCCTGGGCCACCTACAGGCAGGGGAGCCCTTAGGCATGCCCTACTCCAAATGGGGCTCTAGCTCCCAGTGAATCACTAAAACTTCTCAGCCCCCAGAGGAAATATGATTTTCATCAGGTAAGAGCCTGGACCTCCACACCAGATCTCAGCACTCCCCCTCAGGAATATAGAGCTGTCCACTCTGACCTTTCAGGCTGGCATTTCTCTGCATTGTCATTTCCCAGACTGTGTTCCATGGAACACTATGGCCTGCCCCACTTTGGGTGCCCCGGGGACAGCCACAAGGCACATGAACAGTTAAAGGCTCAGAGAAGCCATTTTAGTGCCGTACACTCCTGTCGCCCCAGAACTCTTCCCCCAGCACCCATTTATACTTTACAATGTCAGCTTGCCATAGAACACCTTTTAGGAAACGCTGCTATGGACCAGGGAGGCAAAGGGCACTTAGATTTCAGTATATGCACGGACACAGGTCCCACAAGATTCTGTGGTGTGTTAGATTTTGGGGGGGCGGGGTGGTACATCAGAATGATTCCTGGCCTTTGTCAGCGTAGGGCCTGGCATGTGTGTTCTCAGAGTTCCATGGGGAAAGCCTTTATGGACTCTCACCACCTGCTCCCTCCTGCTTGCCCCAGTTCAAGCCCTCGTGTCAGGGATGGCTTTGTCCCTGCACCCCTTTCCCCCCGAGTCCGTAGGCCTCCCAGGAGATTTGTGCACACTGGGGGCTGCTTGGGCCTCTGGTGCCCTCTGACTGCTGTGAGCTCTTCTGCCTGGTCCAGAATCGCTCCTGCTGGGCTGGCCGGGGCTGGGGGGGGCGGGGAGGCGGCAGAGGGAGGAGCATCCAGAATTTCACCAAGCTAAGGAGCCGGCACAGGAGGAAAGGGGGGTGTCCCAGGCAGGAGAAGAAAGAGCAGAGGATAATGAATGATCTTCAAGCTCCTAGATGCTGTTAGGGGGAGGGACCATTTTACTCTTACGAGAGGAAAGACTCGGCTTTAGGTCAAGGACTAAAGGGTAGGTAGGACCGAGGATGTGCCTGCGGCTGTTGGACCCTCGGGCCTGGGTGCAATGACCAAAGGGACGGTGGACACTCCCCAGGTAGGAATTTGGGAGGCCTGGATGCAGTAGGGATTTGAGCTGGGGTACGGAGGCCCTTCTTCAGCCGTCTGATCCCAGGGTGACTGTGATTTTAGGGTGACGGTCCTGTGGTATGTGTTTCCCTTTTTATTTTGCCACCTGCAGGCATGGCCTCCAGCCTCACCTTGCCCTGTGGGCCTGTGTCTCCGACTGCCTCCTTCCAGCCCTTGACCCGTTCCATCCCCAGGGCAAGCCGTTGGCCTGCACCCTCCGTCTCCGCTCCGCCTCCTGGCACCTCCTCCTTTTCCACAGGCTCGGCCTGTGCAGGGGGTGCTGGCGACCACGGTGAGCCTGGTGTCTGCCCCAGTGGGGCAGGGGTGTCTACCAGCTCGTTGACCACCAGCACAGCACCCTCCAGGGTGCCTGCCAACTCAGCATTTGACAGAACAGTGCCTTCCAAGTTGCCTGCCTGCTCGAAACCCTCAGGGGCAGTGACCACGAATATGCTCACGAGTCAGCCACCGTCCAAACTGCCTATCAACTCAGTACATGCTGGCACAGCACCACCCAGAGTCCTTGCGGGCCTGGTGCCTAAGCACAGGATGTCCGCCAGCACAGTGCCCACCCTCAGGAGCAACATACCCTCAGGGGTGAGTCTTTGCCCCTCCTAGCAGTCATCCAGGCTTTTCCCCCCTAGCCCTGTCCTTGGACCCTTTCCAGGCCCCATTCTGTCTCTAGCCTGGGCTGTCCCAGGGCTTCTGCTCAAGGGTGTAGAGATAGCTGAGATCTGGCCTCATCCAGACCCCACACCACGAGCTTTAGAGTAATAATAATCATCCGAGCTCTTAAGTGCGGATGCCTCAGGAGGGTTGGGTGGGATGGCCACCCCCACTGGTCATGTGCCTCGGCCCATTTAGAGCTCGCAGCTCCCTGTTAAGCTCAGCAGTGCCAGGTTGCAGATGGAACGGTGAGGGGTAGAGCAGGGTGGCCTGCCTGCCTCAGCGCCTTGCTCTTTACCACCGGGAAATCCAGTCTGGCCCTCCGTGACCCGGGCTTTACAGACAGCAGTCTTAGGTAGCATTAACCACTGACGCAGCAGCCCCCCCCTCCCCAGCTGCCCCCTCTGGGCCTGCACATCCAGCCCAGCTACTGCTGTCTGCCTGGAGGATCCAAGTCCAGGGGACCCTTTAGGCACATGGCCAGGCCTCTGACCCTGTAGCTCCTCCATGGCCCTCGGCCCAGGCAGAATGTCAAAATAGGATGGGGCCACGACCACCAAGGGCTCCAGGGGGGTGGGAGTGAGCTCACAGGCAGGCCAGTGAGCAGTGAGAGGGGTGCCTGGGAGGAAGTCACTACTGATACTGTGGCAGAGCCTTGGTCCCCTCCACCCCCACTGCCCTCCTGTACCATCAATGGGTTGAGTCTCCCAAGGGGGGGGCGGCTTCCTCCCCGGACTATGGGCTGGGAATTGGAGGGTTGGGTTGCTAGTTCATGCCCTGGCTGGGAATGGGGCCACCCAACTTGGCCATCTCCCTGCCGTCCCCAGTCCCTTCCAGCCCCTCCTTTCTCTCCCAGGAGACTGCAGCGGCTCCAGTACCCGCCGGCGTCTCCACCAGAGACAGCTTGCCCAGGCTAGACCCCAGCTCCGCTGGCTGGGGCTCTGAGTTGGAGCTGAGCAAGCCAGGCAGGCTGGCCTCCCGGGTGGACAGTGAGCCATTCTCGGGCTGCTCTGCGGACCTGGCCCTCAGCTACAGCGAGTCCTTGGATGCGGGGCCTGACAATGCCCCAGAGGAGAACGAGTACCAGTCGGTGGATTCCATTCGGATCCAAGTGGCCCAGGACCCCAGCGTCGAGCTGCTGGAGGGTAATCCTGGGCCGCGTGCCACCCCGCAGCCTCTGGTGGAGGAGGAGTCCGTCCAGGCCAGCCTCTGGGCTCCATGGCTCGGGGCAGCTGCCGCTGGGGTGCTCCTGGCCATGATCCTGACCATGGTATACAGGCGGCGCCTACTCCAGTGAAGCCCTGGGCCCTCTCTGCCATGGATCTACTCCCTTCCCCATGGGACACCCAGCCCAAGCATGGACTGTGCTGTCTTCCTGCCTTGTCCCTTTTGTGGGGCTGGTGGAGCCTGGGTCAGAGGGGAGCCAGGGGGCCTCAGGCCAGATTTCTGTCCCAGCTCATGCCCTCCCCATGTGCTCTAGACCTCGCCCACCCTGCAATCTTGGTTGTCACCTTTATTCTCTGGAGGAGGTGAGGTGCCCCTATCCGGGCTGTATACCCATTTGTCCAAGTCCACAGATCAGGAGGTGCCACTGGATTGTGCAGGGGGTTATCAGTGCCCCCATCCTGCCCTGGTGCCTGGTGTGCAGCAGGGTGGGGGACCCCACAGGACCTTGCTCCAGACCCCAAAAGCCCAGCCAATGCTCCAGGAGCATCAGGGTAGTCCATCTCCAGGGACATGGCTGCTTGAGGTCCATCAAGAAGTAGAGGAGGTCCTTGGGGCGCCTGGGTGGCTCAGTCGTTAAGCGTCTGCCTTCGGCTCGGGTCGTGATCCCAGGGTCCTGGGATCGAGCCCCGCATCGGGCTCCCTGCTCTGCGGGAAGCCTGCTTCTCCCTCTCCCACTCCCCCTGCTTGTGTTCCCTCTCTCGCTGTGTCTCTCTCTGTCAAATAAATAAATAAAATCTTAAAAAAAAAAAAAAAGTAGAGGAGGTCCAGGCATTCTCCTGGCCCCTGGGGAACGTAAGGCAGCTGCTAGGCTGAGTACTGCCTCTGAAGCCCCTCTCCAGCCTCCTCACCCCCCCTTCCTTTTCCTTCCCTTCTGGTCTCCATGCTCTCTAGCTGGGGGGGAGGGGGAGAGGGATTTGGGGAGAAGAGGCCTGCTGGGCTGAGCTCAGACCAAGGTTTGGATTCCAGCTCCACCACTTCCTGGGCTGTGTGGCCTTGGCAGATGATCAGACTTCTCTGGTCTTGCTTCCCCACATGTGAATATCATGGCTCATCTCCACTGGGTTCTTCTGAGATCGAAGCACACAAGTGTTTTGTCAAGTGCCTGACCCAGAGTTGGTGAAGACTGATAGCTTCCCCTACCTCTCCCCTGCGCCGCCTGGTAGACATGAGGGCATTAAGAGACAGAGTGCCCAGTGGGTAAGGGTGTTACTCTGCAGTGTGGGGTGGCCTAGGCCTGCACCCCACTCTTAACTTTCACTCACTCTGTGCTTTGTCACTCTGTGCTCTTGATTAACCTCTCTGTGCCTCCGTTTCCTCAGCTGTAAAATGGGGATGAATAGTAAAACTTCCTATGTATAAAAACATAGATCTCCTAGTGTTGTGAGGATTAAATGAGCTTATCTACATCAGCCCTAGAATGGTTCCTGGCATTTATTAAGCGTTGGATACATGTTGTTACAAACGTGGAGGGGCTGGAGCACTTGGCTACAGCTTACCAGGCAGATTCAGACCCTACTGCCTACCCCTCCCCCCCTTCTTCATCCTGTGCATTGAGTCTTTGGGGAGTGGGAATGGAGGAATGTCTACTGGGGCGGCTGTGCAGGCTAAGGGCTGGGGTGCCCCTCAGCAGCCAGATGGATTGGGGAATATCTTCGTGGGTTTTTTTCAGGCAGCCATTTCTGGAGCCACTTCCATTCCTGTGCTCTGCAAGAGACAGACTAAGCTACCTGGGAAGGTACCCCCCAAACTGTCAGCTGGTAGGTTCTCTACCCTGCTTTGGCCACTTTGGCCTTGCTTTGTACTGCCCTAGGGGGCTTGAATGACCTGTCCCTTTCCCCCTAAACTTCTTTTCAACCCTCGCTCCGATCCCAGCAGCCTGCACCCTGAAACTAGGAGAGGTCCTTGCCCAAGCTATCTGTACCACCCCCCATCACCCTTGCTCTTAGCCAGCCCTCTGCGCTCTCCGTCACTCGCAGATACCCGGGTCAGTAAACAATTCATGCACCGGTACTAGTTTTATTTTTTTTTTTAAGATTTTATTTATTTATTTGAGAGAGAGGGAGAGAAACAGTATGAGAGGGGAGAAGGTCAGAGGGAGAAGCAGGCTCCCCGCTGAGCCGGGAGCCTGATGTGGGACTCGATCCCAGGACTCCAGGATCATGACCTGAGCCGAAGGCAGTCGCTTAACCAACTGAGCCACCCAGGTGCCCCTGGTACTAGTTTTAATGTGTGACTCTCCCAGGGTAGCTTTGGAAAAGAGTATCTCAAGAAAGCAATGTGTAGTCCCAAAGGATGCTACTTTGCTGGTGGAATTTCAAGCACAGTGACCAGCCGTGTGGGAGACACCTTTAGCTAAGGTGTGTAGGAATCATTCAGGGATCTACCAGGCACTTTTCTTTCTTTCTTTCTTTTTTAAGATTTTATTTATTTATTTGACAGAGAGAGGGAACACAAGCAGGGGGAGTGGGAGAGGGAGAAGTGGGCCCCCCTCGGAGCAGGGAGCCCGATGCGGGGCTTGATCCCAGGACCCTGGGATCATGAGCTGAGCAGAAGGCAGACGCTTAACGACTGAGACACCCAGGCGCCCCTACCAGGCACTTTTCACCTGATGCTGCCCAGAAGCCCTAATCTGGCCTATGTGGAGCAGCATCCCTATTTTGGTGGTTGTCAACTGAAGGCCTCTAAAATGCCAACTTCAAGCAGAGGAGGGAATTGGCCAGTGTAATGAGGCCTGTGGCCAGGAGATGGCTTGGGATAGTCGATGTGTCTGATCTCAGGAATCCTGGGTTTGGAGTGTGGCTTTCAACTGCAGGAGGGAGACGCAGACAGGTTACCCTCATCACCATGGCCTGGACCATGTGGAGTCCGGAACCCTAGGAAGGGGGAGAGGACGTCTGCCCCCAGTGTGGGGCCCAGCCACCTATCCCTGGAGGCTTAGGAGAGCACACCTCAATTCAGGGTAAAGGCTGGGGTGGGGCCAGAGGCCCAGTGCCATCCTAACCGGTTGGGGCAGACTCACCAGCAGTCAAAGTATGCCTATCAGTCCCCCTCCACCTTCTCTCTCCTGCTGAAACGTTTTCCTCAAAACCCAAGAGCCACCACGGCTTCTCTCCCTCTGGGAAACACAGACCTTGTTTGATGACCTACCGAAGCCAGACCAGTGCTTGTACCCTCACCTTATTTTACTTGTTGGATACACTCAGATTTCATCAGACTTAGGGAGAATTTCTGGTTGGAGATCAAGAAGACGCCCCTTATCCTGCCAGGCTTTGGATTAGTCATACCTTCTTTCAAGAAACATTATTATGGAAAATTTTCAAATACAAAAATAGAATATAAGAAAATATATATAAGAAATATATATAAGAGAAAATAGATGGGGCGCCTGGCTGCCTCAGTCATTAAGCGTCTGCCTTCAGCTCAGGTCATGATCCCAGGGTCCTGGGATTGAGCCCAGCATTGGGCTCCCTGCTCAGCGGGGAGCCTGCTTCTCCCTCTCCCACTCCCCCAGCTTGTGTTCCCTCTCTTGCTGTGTCTCTCTCTGTCAAATTAAAAAAAAAACTTAAAAAAAAAAAGAAAATAGAATGAGAATCCCCCACCCCGTGCCCATCACCCAGCTTCAGTAATTATGGACTCATGGCCAGTCTTGTTCATATCTGCCCGATTCCCCTCTTTCTGAGGGGTTCAGAAAGCCAAGGGGCACACTTGGCTGGGAGAATTTTTTTTTTTATAAAGGCCCTCTATTTCCTCCCAAGGCAGCATTAGCATTCCCTTCTTTGTTGCTTGGCCTCTGTGCGTGAAATCCCATTTGAACCAGTTCAAAGAGTGAGCCGCATTGGGTCCCTATCTTAGTAAGAGGAGACCAAAGGGGGATGCCTCAATTGACAAGCTCCTTGGAGGGCCCTGGCCACTGCTCCTGTCCCAGAGAGGTGACATTTGGGTGTGTCCAGTGGCAGCTCGCCTGTTGCATTGGGGGGCTCCCCCAGGCTCTGACAGAGCCCTTCCAGCAGGCAGAAATGACCTATCTGGACCAGATTCAAATTCCACAGCCTGTCTCTTGCCCTTCTAGGCATCTCCTAGGAATGGAGTCATTTAGGCCTTGAGGTCACTTGCTTTCCAGCTCCACCCTGAATTGCCCCTGCCTCCCCCCAGGGAAAGCAATGTTGGGCATTCCTGGTCTAATCTGTGCTAGAAGTGACTATCCATGGATGAAAACCACATGTTCCCCCTCTGCTCACTTTTCTGCTTTCTTCCCTGTAGCCTAGGGCCATGAGGCTTGCACCATGTTGGGCGTGGTCCCCCAGCATTCTGCACTCCTGCGGCAGCTGGTGACAATGACAGTAATACACAGGGCTCCTGCTTACCCCATACCTTGCTGTGTGCCAGGCACTGGACTAAGTGCTTTACACAGATCAACTCGCTCAGTCCTCAACCCTATGCAAGGGGCACCATTCTGACCCAATGTATAGCTAGTCTGCAAGACCCGGAGGGAGCAAGGACCAGAGGAGACAATGCAAGTGAAAGCCCTGACCCCTGAGCCCCAGACCTAGATGTTTTCTATGCTTAATCGTGACCCACAGCTGATTGCACGTCTGGAGCGGGGACCCCATTTAAAATGAGATTTCACACCAACACATTCCTGCCCCATGTGCCAAGATCTGCCTCATGTTGTGATAGTGTAATGTGCAATATTATAACTAATGGTCTCAGGGATGTTGTAACAATAGGACTATCATCATCATCATCATCATCATCGTGTGTGTGTGTGTGTGTGTGTGTGTGTGTGTGTGTGCATGCAAATGGCCTGAGGCTGTGTGAGGCAAGGCAAGGGGCACAAACTAAAATGCCAGGCCTCCTGAGGCCAGATTGGTATAGTAAACATTATTTATTAAAGGATTCTCCATGGGGCACCTGGCTGGCTTAGTCAGTGGAGTGTGCAACTCTTGATCTCAGGGTTGTGGGTTTGAGCCCCATGTTGGGTGTAGTGATTACTTAAAAAAATAGGGGCGCCTGCATGGCTCAGATGGTTGAGCGTCTGCCTTTGGCTCGGGTCATGGTCCCGGGGTCCTGGGATCGAGTCCCGCGTCGGGCTCCCTGCTCCTTGGGAGCCTGCCTCTCTCTCTCTCTCTCTCTGTCTTTCATGAATAAATAAATAAAATCTTTAAAAAACTTATAAATAAATAAATAAATAAAATAAAGGACTCTCCAGTGCCAGATCTAAGGCCTAAAATGAGTAAGACCCCTGCTTACCCTCCAGTGGTTGGGAATGGCTCACAAAATGTGGTGCGGACAAATAGGCTTTCATATCATACTTTCATGTGTTTACATAATATTTTGCACCTACTGTGTGCAGAGTATTGGGAAAGGCATCAGAGACCAAATAACAAAGCAAAGACCTCACTCCAAGGGCCCCCTTCCACTACCCATTGTTTCAGTACAATAGTGAGTGGTCTAAAGGAGTGTTCTTGCAGCAAGGGTGGGGCTAGCAAGGAGCCACAAGTGTGGTTTTGATCAGTTATATACTATTAATAATTACTACAATTAAATCCAGGGAAACAGTAACACTTAGAGCCTGTAGGGAATAAGAAGAATGTGAAGGGTAAACTGACAAACACCCAAGCAGAAAGGCTACATTGAAAGGGTCTGACAAGATCAAGTGTTGATGAAAACAGAGCAGCTGAAACTTTCATAGACATAGGGGGAATAGAAGTTGATAAAACTGTTTGCAAACTGGCAGTATCCTACTGACATTGACCATGTGCATAATTTAGGATGTAGCAATTCTGCTCCTGGGTACGAACACCACAGCAACAAGAACTTATGTTTACTGAGATGCATGCCAGAACGTTTCTCTCGTCTTTCTTTTCTTCTTTTTTAGTGCAAGAATGTTTCTTTCTTTTTTTTTTTTAAGATTTTTATTTATTTATTTGAGAGAGAGAGAGTGAGAGCACAAGCAGGGGAGCTGCAGAGGGAGAGGGAGAAGGAGAAGCAGACTCCCCATGGAGCAGGGACCCCCTGACGCAGGGCTGGATCCCAGCACCCTGGGATCATGACCTGAACTGAAGGCAGAGGCTTAACGACTGAGCCACCCCGGCGCCCTGCAAGAATGTTTCTAACTGCACTGTTGTTAATAGCCCCAAACTTGTATCAGCCCAAACGGCTCTCCAGGGTAGAATGGGTATAGAAGCTGTGGTAAAGTCACAGAGTAGAATACTGGGATATGGCAATGAGTACAAATGAACATATTGCTCTACACAATGCAAATAAATCTCACAGACTTGATGTTGAGCAAAAGAAGTCAGTATACACACAAAATGCTCTTACTGTAGGATTCTATTCCCATGAAAAGTACAGAAATAAGCAAAAATGATCCATGGCATTGTCAGACTGGTCACCTTTGGGAGGGATAGAGCCAGGAAGGGACATTCCGGGGGGGGAGGGGGCGACTCTACCTCCTGATTTGGAGGTAGAGTATGCTGTTCTGTGTCCAGACTCCCTGTTGGAGATACAGAAATAAACCAAGATCACCCAAATGAGAACAAACCGAGGCTATTCATTCAGAGCTTGCATTTGGCAGGAAGGGACTCAAAGGCAGGGAGGGGGAAGGTGTCATAGTGGGAAAGAAAGGGAGGCTCTAGGTGGGTTATGATTGGAGGTTGTTTATCCCCGACGGACACTGGAGGCTGGCCAACTAGAAGGGGCACCTCTGTGATTGGTTGGGGAGCATATTTGGTTTCTGTGGTTGGTCCTGAGTTGGTGGAGACAGGGAGTGGTGGGGACTGGGAAGAAGGTGGCAGACATTGCGTCCTGGTCGTTCTGGGTCCACTGCTGCAGAGGTTGTGGTTTGGCTTCCCAGGCTGGTTACTGCAGAGGTTTGGGGTCAGAGTTCTAGCGTCATATATGGTCTGGCCCATGTCTGTTTGTATATTCAGTCTCTCAGAGGGAAGAGTATGGGTGCTGAGGGGGGCCTCCCCTGCTGGAATGGGAGGGGGTGGACACATACGTGCTTCCTCCAGCTCCTTCTCCCTCCCTGGGGCCTGGGACCCTGCCTGTGAGGGTGAGGCCAACGGTTGGAGTGCTCTGCTCCAAGTCATTGCTGAGCTACGACATCCACCCCTGGAAATCGGCTTCTTGCAGGAGGCCTGTCCAAAGGTTCTTTTTCCTTTAAGGCCTGGCTTAAGGCCCAGCCACTATTGGAAGGCTTTTTTGGTTGGACCCCTCTCATTTATTAGACTTCCTAAGTTCCCATGGCTTGCCTCAAACCTTGCAGTGTAAATTCCCATTTCTTCACCTGTATTTTAAAAGCCTATACGGAATGTCTGTCTTCTACATACGCAATGCTGTTTCTATAAAAAAACAGCTAAAACAGCACCCGAAGTACCCACCCCCACCAAATACAACTTTTTATTTATTTATTTTTAAAGATTTTATTTATTTATTTGACAGAGAGAGCACAAGCAGGGGGAGTGGGAGAGGGAGAGGGAGAAGCAGACTTCCCATTGAGCAGGGAGCCCGATGCGGGGCTCGATCCCAGGACCCTGGGATCATGACCTGAGCCGAAGGCAGACGCTTAACCGACTGAGCCACCCAGGCGCCCCAAATATAACGTTTTATTGAAGTAACATGCACATACTGGAAAGTGTACTCAGAAAGGAGATAGGGATCTGTGGCAAGAAGGGTGGAGGCTGGCAGAGAGAGCAGGGAGTAGGGGGAAGGTGAAGAACAGGAGGAAGCCCTGAGTTCTAGTTCTGGGTCCACAGCCAACTCCTGGATGCCCTTATCCTCCTGGACCCACAAACAGGGAGGCTGGACCAAGTGATGTCAAACTTCCTCCTCTGAGGCTCAGTCCTGTCAGCCCTCGAGTGTCCTTGGCTGGCTGGACGGCTGGCTGGACTTCCCCCCCGTCCTGTTTTCCCTTTCTCCCATCCCCAAGGTGCCGTTCCACACCATCTGAATCACTGACTTCCTAGCAATCAGACACTGTCTTCTATTTAATCAATTCACTTGTATTTCACATAAGAAGAAAGCAAAATCCTTTCATGATCACATGAAGCTGGAAATCGGCTTCTTGCGGGAGGCTTGTCTAAAGGAATGGGGAAAGAGAGAAACTGGTAATTGTTGAAAGAATGACTTCTTCTCCTACTTGCTGTCACGACATCCTTAGAATTGTGATTCCGTGGATACTCATTTGCAGTCAGTCATTCTGCTATTATTACTTCCAGAACTTAAGATCCTTGGACATTTCCTTCATTCAGCTTGCAGTTATGAGGGTCTACGATGACCAGATGTCTGCTTCTAGTGAGGCTACCACAGTACAGAACTTTCAATCTGGTGGCTCGTCCAGGACCTCTCTCCCTTTTCCCTCCTGCCTTCACTGTCAGGAATTTTCTACTCACAGACCTGCACGTCAGTTCTAAGGGTGTGGGGCAGCCTGTTACCTTCTGGACTTGGCTCAAGTGGTCTCCTTCCCACCCAGTCCAGCAGCAGCCAATCTCCCCCTTTGAATTTTCACCTTCTTTATAATCTAATCTCTTTATTTATTTTTTATTTTAAAGTGTTTTTCTTGCTTATTTAAGTAATCTCCACCCCACATGGGGCCCAAACTCATGACCCTGAGATCAAGAGTTGCATGCTCTTCCAACTGAGCTGGTCATAGGGGCCCTTAATCTAGTCTCTTTAAAACATCTTTTATTTTTTATTTTTTTTAAAGATTTTATTTATTTATTTGACAGAGAGAGACACAGGGAGAGAGGGAACACAAGCAGGGGGAGTGGCAGAGGGAGAAGCAGGCCTCCCGCCAAGCAGGGAGCCCGATGCAGGGCTCGATCCCAGGACCCTGGAATCATGACCTGAGCCGAAGGCAGACACCCAACGACTGAGCCACCCAGGTGCCCCTAAAACATCTTTTAATTACAGAGGTAATGCATGAAAATGTGCTTGCTATAAAAAATTAAACCCCCAAACCAAACAGAGTTATTAGGCCAGAGTTTCTCAAACTTCCATGTAGACACCACTCCTCTGGAGATCTTGTTAAAGGCGGGTGCTGACTCATGAAGTCACTACATTTCTGAGGAGACTTTTTTTTCTTCCAAGATTTTATTTAAATTCAAGTTAGTTAACATATTGTGTAGTATTGGTTTCAGGAGTAAAATTTAGTGATTCATCACCTACATATAACACCAAGTGCTCATCATAACCAGTGCCCTCCTTAATGCCCATCACCCAGTTACCCCAACCCCCCCACTTACCTTCCCTCCAGCAGCCCTGTTTGTTCTCTATAGTTATGAGTCTCTTATGGTTTGTCTCCCTCTCTGTTTTTATCTTATTTTATTTTTCCTTCCCTTCCTCTGTGTTCATCTGGTTTGTTTCTTAAATTCCGCATAGGAGTGAAATCATATGGTAATTGTCTTTCTCTGACCGACTTATTTTGCTTAGCATAATACCCTCTAGTTCCATCCATGTTGTTGTAAATGGCAAGATTTCATTCTTTTTGATGGCTGAGTAATATTCCATCACTTCTTTATCCATTCATCAGTCGATGGACATTTGGGCTCTTTCCATAATTTGGCTGTTGTTGACAATGCTGCTATAAACATTGAGGTGCGTGTACCCCTTTGAAACAGTATTTTTGTATCCTTTGGATAAATACCTAGTAGTACAATTGCTGGGTTGTAAGGTAGTTCTATTTTTTTTTAAAGATTTTATTCATTTATTTGACAGAGAGACACAGCGAGAGAGGGAACACAAGCAGGGGGAGTGGGAGAGGGAGAAGCAGGCTTCCCGCCGAGCAGGGAGCCCGATGCAGGGCTCGACCCCAGGACCCTGGGATCATGACCTGAGCCGAAGGCAGACGCTTAACGACTGAGCTACCCAGGCGCCCGGGTAGTTCTATTTTTTTAAAAAAAGATTTTATTTATTTACTTATTTAGAGCACCAGCAGGGTGGGGAGGGAGAGGAGGAGAGAGAGGGAGAATCTCCAGCTGACTCTGAGCTGAAGATGGAGCCCGACATGGGGCTTGATCTCTGAACCCTGAGATGATGACCTGAGCCAAAATCAAGAGTCGGACGCTTAACTGACTGAGCCAGCCAGGCACCCTGTGTCGTTCTATTTTTAACTTTTTGAGGAACCTCCTTACTGTTCTCCAAAGTGGCTGCACCAGTTTGCATTCTCGCCAAGAGTGTAAGAGGGTTCTCCTTTCTCCTTTCTCTGCAACCTTGCCAACATCTGTTGTTTCCTGAGTCACTGACTTTAGCCATTCTAAAAGATGTGAAGTGGTATCTCATTGTGGTTTTGATTTGTGTTTCCCTGATGCTGAGTGATGTTGAGCATTTTTTCATGTGTCTGTTGCCATTTGTATGTCTTCTTTGGAGAAATGTCTGTTCATGTCTCCTGCCCATTTCTTAACTGGATTATTTATTTTTTGGGTGTTGAGTTTGGTAAGTTCTTTATAGATTTTGGATACTAGCCCTTTATCCAATATGTCATTTGCAAATATCTTCTCCCATTCCGTAGGTTGCCTTTTAGTTTTGTTGATTGTTTCCTCCACCGAATAAAAGCAGAAGCTCTTATCTCAATGAAGTCCCAACTGTTCATTTTTTCTTTTGTTTCCCTTGCCTCCAGAGACGTGCCTAGTAAGAAGCTGCTACGGCCGAGGTCAAGGGCGTTACTGCCTGTTTCCTCCTCTAGGGTTTTGATGGTTTTGTGTTTCACATTTAGGTCTTTCATCTAAGGAGATTTTTGAGTAAAAACAAAGAACAGTAATTGAAAATGTCCTTCACTGTCCTGTAAGTTTGAGAGACATCATTCTTTGCCTTTGCCGTGTACTGTGCCATTTGATAATCCTAACTTAACCCATCTATGGCTTGGGAGTGAGGACTCACAGGTTCTGTTCATAGCAGTGGGGTGCAGGGTCTCCTAGCCTCTAGACTCTTCTATAGCTCCTCATAGCACCCCACAAAGTATTGTTGCCAAGCTTACTAGGTCTTTGTTGAATTGAATTTAGTTCATACAGTAATCCAATGATTTGGTCCTTGTTTCAGTTGATTGAGGACCCTCAGCTTCCGATTTTTTCCCCACCATGTGCAGGATGGCCACCCAAATCACTGATGAAATGGAGAACAGGGCAAAGCCAGAGACAGGGCCCCATACAGTGTCACACAAGACTGTTGGCCAACCAATCTCATCAGTTGACCTCACCGTTACTCAATTAACCAGTATTCTACGCTCCCTATGGTCATCTAACAGTTAAGAGTATATATAACACTAGGCACCTGGGTGGCTCAGTCAGTTGAGCATCCAACTCTTGATTTCAGCCCAGGTCATGATCTCAGGGCCGTGAGATCAAGCTCCGTGTCAGGCTCTGTGCTTAGCGCAGCGTCTGCTTCTCCCTTTCCCTCTGCTCTCCGCCTTCCCCCCACCCCCCGCCGCCGCCCCGTGCTCTCTTTCTCTCTCTCTAAAATAAATAAATACATAAAGTCTTTTTTTTTTAAAGATTTTATTTATCTGACAGAGAGAGACACACACAGCAAGAGAGGGAACACAAGCAGGGGGAGTGGGAGAGAGAGAAGCCGGCTTCCCGCTGAGCAGGGAGCCCGATGCGGGGCTCGATCCCAGGACCCTGGGATCATGACCTGAGCCGAAGGCAGACGCTTAACGACTGAGCCACCCAGGCACCCCTAAATACATAAATTCTTTTAAAAAAAGAGTATAACACAATTCTAGTGGAGTTGTAATCTGCTAATGAATGCTGCATAAGAGAAATTATGCCAAAACTTTTTTTTAAAGATTTTTTATTTATTTATTCATGAGAGACAGAGAGAGAGAGAGAGAGAGAGAGAGAGAGAGAGAGAGAGGCAGAGGGAAAAGCAGGCTCCCAAGGAGCAGGGAGCCCGATGCTGGACCCGATCCCAGGAGTCTGGGATCATGACCTGAGCCCAAGGCAGACGCTTAACCATCTGAGCCACCCAGGCGCCCTATGCCAAAACTTAATAGCTTAAAACAACACATTTAGTATCTCATGGTTTCTGTGGGTTAGCATTTCAGGTAGGCTCGCTGGGTCCTTTGGCTCAGGGTCTCTCATGAGGCTGCCATCAGAGTGTTGGCTGGGGCTGCAGCGATCTCAGGGCTCAACCTGGAGAGGAGGATTCACCTCCAAACTACTCTTGTGGTTGTTTCAGGATACAGTTCCTCTCTGAATTGTTGCTCTGAGAGCTTTATTTCCTGTTGGCTGTTGGCCAGAGGCTGCCCTCCATTCCTTGCCGCATGGACCTCTCCATAAAACAGCTCCCAACATAATAGCTTGCTTCATTAGAGCAAGCAGGAGAAAAGAGCTAGAGAGAGTGAGAGCAGAACAGAAGTTACAGTCTTTCATAAGTTAACCTTGGAAGTGATACCCATCACTTTTGTAAATTGCACTCACAGGGCAATTTACCAGGACATGGGGACCATTGGGAGTATCACTGTAGAAGTTTTCTGCTCTAGAAGGGGAAGGTGGCTCTGACCTGCAACAGGACATATTTATGAATTCTTTGTCCCAGCAATCCCATTTCTAGAAATCTAAGCCAAAGATAAACTGGCAAAAATAAACAAAGATGTATGTACAAGGCTAATCATTATGGCACACTTTGTAAGTAGCAAAAGATTGGAGGGTAGCTCAGTTGGTTAAGCATCTGCCTTAGGCTCAGGTCATGGTATCAGGGTCCTGGGATCGAGCCCCACGTTGGGCTCCTGCTCATCGGGGAGCCTGCTTCTCCCTCTCCTCCCTGCTTGTGCTCTCTCTCTCCTCCCTGCTTGTGCTCTCTCTCTCTCTCTAATAAATAAATAAAATCTTTTTAAAAAAAGAAAGAAAAGGTGGAAAATGTATAATCTTTTATTTAAGAAAAAAACAAAGCTTTTATTTAGGAGATGAGGCTTGGTATCCCATGTGATTCTACTGGGAGAGGACTTTAAAAGCTTGGGCATGGTTCCCTCTGGACTTTGCCCCACACAACTTTCCTTTTGCTGATTTTGGTTTTCATCCTTTCCCTGTAATAAATCTTAGCTATGAGTATTACTAAAACAAAAAGAATTCGGACTGGAATCTCTTGTCTATTTTCATGAAGGGGTAAACCAAAAACTAACCGCAAAAATGGTTACCTATAAAGAAAGGGCAGGAAGAGAAAGGAGGGTTCAAGGACAGAAGCTAGACTTTCCTGGATGTACCTTCTCTTGTAGATTTGACTTTGGAACCATGTTACTGTTTTACATAATTATATAACAAAGTTAAATTTAAGATTTTTTTTTATATCTCGGGGCACCTGGCTGGCTCAGTTGGAAGAGCATGCGACTCTTGATCTTGGGGTTGTGAGTTTGAGCCCCATGTTGGGTGGAAAGATTACTTAAATAAATAAAACTTAAAAAAGATTTTTTATATCTCTAAAAATTGAAACAAAATGGGGCAAAAAGAACTCAATTGTGTATTGAATTGATGCCTGAATCACACAGAGAGGAATTATTTCAACTTTAAAGCACAATAATTTGATTTTTCATCTCTAGTGCAATATATCTTTAGGAAAAAAAGAACTGCAAAGAAATTTTTTTTTTTTTTTAAGATTGATCAATGGAGTTTACGTTCTGCAAACTCCTGAAGACTTTTATTTATTTTTTGTTTTTTTAAAAGATTTTATTTAGGGTGCCTGGGTGGCTCAGTTGGTTAAGCAACTGCCTTCGGCTCAGGTCATGATCCTGGAGTGCCGGGATCGAGTCCCGCATCGGGCTCCCTGCTCAGAAAGGAGTCTGCTTCTCCCTCTGACCCTCTTCCCTCTCGTGCTCTCTATCTCTCATTCTCTCTCTCTCTCAAATACATAAATGATTTTATTTATGTATTTGAGAGAGAGAGAGAGACACAGCGAGAGAGGGAACACAAGCAGGGGGAGCGGGAGAGGGAGAAGCAGGCTTCCTGCCGAGCAGGGAGCCCGATGTGGGGCTCCATCCCAGGACCCTGGGATCATGACCTGAGCCGAAGACAGACACCCAACAACTGAGCCACCCAGGGGTCCCTGCAAAGAAATCTTAAACAGTATTTAGTAATCATCTTGTTGGTAATAATATTGGTATTTTTATTATGAAACTATTATCTCTAATGATAAAGCAAATAAGTAGTGAATGTTGTTAAGAACTTAGATTTTTAGGGCAAGATAAAAGAGAACTATAAAGCCAAGGGAATTAAGTAAAAACTCTACAACCTTAAAAATGAATGGAAAAATATTAGTATAAATGTATGATATATTTTTCTCTTTAAAAATATATTTTCTAGGGGCGCCTGGGTGGCTCGGTTGTTGGGCGTCTGCCTTTGGCTCGGGTCGTGATCCCGGGGTCCTAGGATCGAGCCCCGCATCGGGCTCCCCGCTCCGCGGGAAGCCTGCTTCTCCCTCTCCCACTCCCCCTGCTTGTGTTCCTGCGCTCGCTGTCTCTGTCTCTGTCAAATGAATAAATAAAAATCTTAAAAAAAACCAAAAAAATAAAAATAAAAATATATTTTCTAGCTCTATCTGCCAAAAGGGCCTAGAAACTGAACAACCCAGTAGCAATATGCACTTCTGGTGTCCAAATTGTGGCCTCTAAACCTTATTTGCTACTGATAGGAACAATTACTCCTGTACAACAGGAAATTTATAGAGTTGTGGTTGGAACCTCTTGTCACACCAGAGAACAAGGAAGCTGTTTAAGACTATTAGAGTCATGCTTAAATGATTATAGAGTCAGTCTGAAGGACTTCCTTTGACCAAATGTGGCACAATTTGAACATCAAAAAGAAGAGTGACTCCAATGGATTGAAACTCATCAAATATGTTTTAAAATGCATGAGTTCATAATAATACTAAAAAGAAACTAATTCATTAGTCACATCTAGAAGATACTAGAAAACCAATTCATTCTGAAAACTGGTCAATAAAGAGAAGAAAATCAATCCTGGCTTAAAAACAAAAACAAAAACAAAACAGGGCTCCTGGCTGGCTCAGTTAGTAGAGCGTGCAACTCTCAATCTTCTTTTTTTTTTTTTTTAAAGGTTTGTTTATTTATTTGAGAGAGAGAGAAAGAGTAGGGGCAGAAGGAGAGGGAGAGAAAGAATCTCAAGCAGGCTCTACACCCAGCCTGGAGCCCGAAGCGGGGCTTGATCTTACTACCCTGAGATCATGACCTGAGCCAAAAACCAAGAGTCGGGGGGCGCTCAACTGAGCTACCCAGGCACCCTATGCAACTTTTTTTTTTTTTAAGATTTTATTTATTTATTTGACAGAGAGAGAGACAGCGAGAACAGGAACACAAGCAGGGGGAGTGGGAGAGGGAGAGGCAGGCTTCCTGCCAAGCAGGAAGCCCGATGTGGGGCTTGATCCTAGGACCCTGGGACCACGACCTGAGCCAAAGGCAGATGCTTAATGACTGAGCCACCCAGGCGCCGCCCCCCCCCCAAGCAACTCTTGATCTTGAGGTTGTGGGTTTGAGCCCTACGTTGGGTGTAGAGATTACTTAAAAGTAAAATCTTTAAAAAAAAAAAAAAGAATCAGGGGTGCCTGGGAGGCACAGTCGGTTGAAAGTCTGACTAAATTTCAGCTTGGTCGTGGTCTTGGGGTCGTGGGATCGAGGCCTGAACTGGGCTCTGCACTCAATGTGGAGTCGGCTTGGGACTCTCTCTACCTCTTCCCCTGCCCCTCCCCCCCCGCATGTGCTCATGAGCAGGGGCAGGGTGAGGGGCAGGAGGAGAAGCAGACTCCCCGCTGAGCAGGGAGCCCGACGTGGGGCTCTATCCCAGGACTCCAGGATCATGACCTGAGCCCAAGGCAGACGCCTAACCGACTGAGCCACCCAGGCACCCCACAATCTTGCCTTTTCTATACAAGTTGTACTTCAGGATACCAAAGAGCTGATGGGTGAAGGTTCCTTATAAAAGAATTCCAGTTAATTAAGTGCAGAAGAGATAAAAGAATTAGAATATCACAATTTTGCAGCCTCTAATAAAATAATGGTTGTATCACCATTAGGCAATATCACCAATAGTTGTTGAATCCATTAGGTAAAAAGCTGATGGAGAACTTTATAATGGACGGACCAGTCTGATGATCCCTGAACCAAATGACCAATCTTAACATCTCAAAAAGAGATAATAATGCAAATAAGTAGTTAATGTTATGAACTAGGGTTTTCCTGTTCTAATGAGATGAATAAGAAGTAAATAGCACCACCTATGATGAATTATTTTAAATAAAGCAAACCTGAATCTAATCAAGACTTTAAATTACAAGGATGCAGTCATCAAAATCTGGAATGTGGAAATTCTTCAGAGCAACCTGGCTTCTTCAATAAATAAATTGCAAGGAAAATAAATGGAGGGAAATATATAGGCTAAAAAAGATTTAAGAGACAAAGCAATGAAATGCAATACGTTGACTTTGTTTGGAAAACAAATTCGACACAATTGTAAAAGCAAGATTGATGATCAGAGAAAGTTAAATAATGTGAGGTTCATAATACTTGAGGTTTTTTTAAAAAAGGTTTTATTTATTTTTTTAGAGAGAGCAAACGAGCGTGGGGAGAGGGGAGCAGAGGAAAAGGGAGAGAGAGAGAATCTTAAGCAGGCTCCATGCTGAGCGTGGAGCATGGAGTTCAAACTCACGACCCTGAGAACAAGACCCGAGCTGAGATCAAGAGTCAGACACTTAACCGACTGAGCCACCCCACCAGAAACAATTCTAACTGCTCTTACATATATTATTTCATTTAACTTTTCCTCAAAACCTTTATCTTCCTGTTAACATCAACAATATATTTATTTATTTATTTATTTATTTTCAGTTAAAATACTGTGGGAAGCAGTCTATAGTATCTAAAGATATTACAAATTCCTTTTGATGGCTGCATAGTGTCCCTTTGTGTGGACCTGTCATCGTTTATTCAGCTGAGGCTTAGCAAGGTTAAGCAGCTTGCCCAAAATCACTCAGCTGGTGCTGGTAGAGTTAGGACCAAGGTCTGGCTGACTCCAAAGCCTGTATTCTAAATTAGTGCTTCCCAGACTTTAATACATATATGAATCCCCTGGGACTTTTGCTAAAATTGCAGATAAGGTTGGTCTGAGATTCTGCGATTCTTACAAACTACTAATTATGCCAAAGCAAGACCAGCTTAGAAAACTTGTTCTGAGCATTGATTGCACATTGGGATCACCTGGGAAATATTAAAAACTTAGTGATAATGTACATTGGTGTTCTCTTTTGGCGAATTTGACCAGCAACAGGGATTCTTTAAGGACAGGAGAATAAATTCTGTGATAGCCTCCATCTGCCAAAATAAGGGAGACAATTTTTGTCTTGTGCATTTGTCTCTTCTGCTGCCTGAAATCTGAGGATCCTTGAGAATGGGCTTGCCCTCATGGTAGGAAAGTTATTATTCAGGATATTGGGTCATGGGAGAGGACGGAATAAGTAGCCTTCAAAATGAGGGCCTGGTTTCCATCATTATTGTTTTAAGACTCTGGTTCCAAGTAAGAGAAAACAGTGTAAGCTAGATTAAGAAAAAAAAGGAGTGAGACATAAGAAATATTTTAAAATATTTTAATGTTACAGGAAGGGACCCAAAGACAGGAAAGTAATCAGCCCAGGAAAGGATGGAAGTGGGCAGGACTGGGAGAACTGGAAAAGCACTCTTTGTTTTTCTGTTTTGCTCTGTGCATCTGTTCATTCTTGGGTCTCTCTGCAAATCGCCTTCATTGAGGATGTGGTATCACACTTTGAGAAGTGAGTCCCTGTTCTAAGGTGGTGGGGTTATGCATGCAAACATGGCTGTTGGGGCCTAACCTACAGATAGGTCGGGGGATTTCTGGGAGAAGAGAGAACGGTTGTGAGGTGGCAGGTATGAAACATTGTCTACTGCAAAGATGGTAGTATTTTAAAGGATCCCAAAGTTGTTAGTGCCACTGTAATCATTTGTTAGCACATTGTGTGTGTCTCTGTGTGTATTACTCGGCAAAAGGCACTGTGGGGGATATGAAGATGCAAACTTTTATTCTAATAGCTCTCATAATCTAGTTGAGATTATAAAACATGTACACCAAGAATGTTAAGGCAAGGAAGTATGTGATACATGTCATTAAGAGTGACATACTATAAAAGATTAGAAGGTTCATAGCTAACTGTGGAAATCTGTAAGGAATTTAAGGGGAGGTATCTTTTGGGCTAAACCATGGAAGTTGGGTTGAATCTTGATTAAGCAGATATGTGGTGGGAAGGAATTTCATGTAGAGATGAAGGGTGAGGTTTACATCTGGGTAAGAGTCAAGTCTGTCTGGAGAACTGGGAGATTCCTTTTGCTGGAACATACTATGCAAGAGTATGGGAAGTAATGAGGAAAAGTGGAAAGATGCTAAATGTGGGGCTCCTTGGATGTTAAGTGTTTTGGATGTTGTTTTGTAGGCCAAGAAACCATTGAAATCCTTTTCTTGCTTTCTTTTCCTTCCTTCCTTTCTTCCTTCCTTCCTTCCTTCCTTCCTTCCCCCCTCCCTCCCTTTCCTCCCTCCCTCCCTCCCTCCCTCCCTCCCTCCCTCCCTCCCTTCCTTCCTTCCTTCCTTCCTTCCTTCCTTCCTTCATTCCTTCCCCTTTTAAGTAGGCTCCATGCCCAGCATGGAGCCCAAGGTGGGGAACAAACTCAGGACCCTGAGATCAAGAGTCAGATGCTCAAGGGACCTAGCCACCCAGGCACCCCTCACCAAGACGTTTTAAACAGAGGAGAGATTATACCAGAACGGTGGTTTAGTAAGATTAACCTGGGAGCAGTGAGCTTGGAAAGTAAAACCAGAGGCAGAACAAACATTTAGGAGGCAAGTGAAATAAGGTGCCGAGAGGGCTTTTTGGGTCTAGTTTGATAGCCATTAGACACTTGTGACTATTGATCATTTTTTGTTTATTTATTTATTTATTTTTAGTAATCTCTATACCCAATTTGGGGCTCAAGCTCACAAGTCAGAGATCAAGAGTTGCATGCTTTTCAGACTGAGCCAGGGAGGCGCCCCTATTGACCACTTTTAATGTTCTTAGTGTCACATGTTGAAATAATGTTTTGGATATATTGGGTTAAATATACTAATAAAATTAATTTCACCCCTTTCCTTTTACCTTTAAAGATGTGGCTACTAGGAAATTTAAATTACACATGTGGTTTGCGTTATATTTCTATTGAACAGTGCTGGACTCAAGGAAAGTGCACATGAGAGAGAAGAATCATGTTGCCCAGAGGAACAGAAATGGCAGTGCCATTAAGAGAATTGAGGAAAGGGAAACTGTTTAAGAGGAAAGAGGACAAACATTTTCAGAAAACAGATGCTTTTACAGATTGTTCCCCCTTATCTGCAAGGGATATAGTCCAAGACCCCCCAGTAGGTGCTACAACCAGATAGTACTAAACCGCATATATACATGATTTTCCTGTCAATACACACCTATGATAAAGTTTAATTTATAATTTAGGCACAGTAAGAGATTAGCCACAATGACAAAATAGAACAATTATAATAGTCTATTGTAATAAAAGTTATATCAATGTGGTCTTTTATTGGACTGTGCTCACCCTTCTTCTTGTGATGATGTAAGATAATAAAATACTGTGATGAGATGAAGTGAAGGGAAGAGGTGTTGTGATGAGCCATTGGCTACTAGTGACCTTCTGACAGTATTTTAGAAGAAGGATCATCTACTACAAGACAGTGGTTGACCACGGGTAACTGAAGCCTGGGAAAGTGAAGCTTCAGATAAGGGGGCGGGGAACGACTACTGTAGGTTTATTTCGGGATGAAGATAATAATAGCCATCAAGCTGGAGCACCTGGGTGGCTCAATTGGTTAAGCGTCCAACTTTTGATTTTGGCTCAGGTCATGATCTCACTCAGGGTTGTGAGATAGAGCCCCGTGTTGGGCTCCGCACTGGGCGTAGAGCCTGCTTAAGATTCTCTCTCTCCCTCTGCCCCTCCCCCTCTCTCGAAATAAAAAAGCCACCAGGCTTTCAAAAATGCAAAGAACTAGATCTTCATTGCCTTTAATATAACAGATGTGCAAGTGATTTTTATATCCAGAGATGAATTCCCCAAAGTGTGTCTAAGGAAAAGATTCCATGAAAAAGGGATTCCATGGTCAATTACATTTGGAAGATAGATACATACCTCAGCCTCCTCTTGGAGATTCATATTGCCCTTCGGCATATTAAAAGCTGTAAGAAGATGCACTTAAGTTTACCTTATTATTTCCCAAACTTATTTGAGCACAGCGCTAAGCCGTTAGTTATCTGGTAATAGTATCTAAATCAGGGATGTTTAGTTAAAGATAAGATAGGCCAGCAACTTGAAGACAGAAAAATTTTCAACCCTTTCCATACTTGGAAAGGGATATGATCTTCCATGTCTAGGAAACTCCGAGTTGCTCTAAACTCATTATATTTCATCTTGGATTTTCTGCCTCTATTCTCCTGAGACAAGTTGAGCCTTATGTCTGAAAGCAGGCAACACTTTCATATTGCCTGTGAGCTCTGCTGAAACCACCAGAACGCCACATGCTAACTATACTGTGTGTGTGTGTGTGTGTGTGTGTGAATGTGCACATGCACATATAACACACATCTTTGTACCTCTTTAGTAGTGCATTCTGGGCCAGAGGCCAGGCCTTGGAAGAATGTCTAGGGGCTTAATAATGTCACGGTTTTCATATCTTTGTCCTTTGGGAGAGATAATAGGCAAGGTTTCTCCCAATTCTCCACACCATTATATTCTGGAAAAAAGACCTTGTGCTTGAAAGGGGACTGATTCTATGCTTTTCATTTCCCTGGCATCAATACAGCCCAGTGAAAGGAGAAAGAAGTTGGTCTCTAAACCTCTGTGGCTTAGTACTCTTGTGACATACTTTTAAGTTTGTACTCCCTAGTGATGCTCTACTTTAGCTGCTAGAAAACTCAGTAGAAACTCAGAGAAGGTTTGTCCCCCGGCTGTTAGAAAGTAGTTAAGTGATGAGGAAATGAATCTTCTCACATCCTCTGGGGGCCAGAGGGCAGACTGTGGGCCCTAACATGGCTTCCAATGACTCTCTCCTTCCGGGTATTCACATCCTTGGGTAATATCAACCCACTTTGAAGAAGGCTGATCTGTGTAATAATAGGAAATTGGATACTGCAATAGGATGTTGCAGAGATGATGGGAGTATGACTTCCCAGGCTAGATCTTAAAAGATATTGCAACTTCTGCATGTTTTTCCTTGAATCACTAGCTTTGGGAGAAGCCAGCTGTCATGTTGTGAGGACACTAAAGCAACCCAGTGAAGAGGCCCATCCATGTTGTGGGAGCCGAGGCCTTCTGCCAAAACCTAGTACCAGCTCGCCAGTCATGTGAATAAGCCATCTTGGAAATGGATCCTCCAGTCCATATGCCCTCAAATGACTGCAACTTCATGAAAGACCCCGAGCCAGAACCATCCAGCTAAATCACTCCCAAATTCTTGACCCACAGAAACTGAGACAATAAATATTTATTACTCAGCCACTAAGTTTTGCGGTTATTTCTGACCTAGCAAAAGGCAACTAATATGGTAGATGTGTATTCTTTGTGATGTTTGGTCACTGAAATGGCTCTAGATTTGCAAATTATTACTTTAGAATTTGATTAGTTCCTCCAAAACATTATGCTTACCATGACCTCTGTGCTTCTTATTCTGGTGTGTATACCAGAAAACTGGTTTTTCCCTAAGGGTAAATAACTGAGAGAAGTGATTAAAAAAAAACACAAAACTTAATGATACTCTCCCTATAAACTGTTATAATAACCAGAGAGAAAGGAAACCTCTTAATTGCTACTTTCATTTGAATTTTTGAAAAAACAAAAAACAAAAAACCTCACTCCAGGACAAATCTTCAGTTTCTTTTTGTTTTAAATAAATGCTTTATTTAAGTAAAACACACATACAGAAAAGGGCACAAAACAAGTGAACATCTTTTTTTTTTAAGATTTTATTTATTTGACAGAGAGAGACACAGCGAGAGAGGGAACACAAGCAGGGGGAGAGGGAGAAGCAGGCTTCCCGCGGAGCAGGGAGCCCGATGTGGGGCTCGATCCCAGGACCCTGGGATCATGCCCTGAGCCAAAGGCAGATGCTCAACGACTAAGCCACCCAGGTGCCCCAAAACAAGTGAACATCTTGATGACATATTGTAAAGTGAACACACCCATGTAGCCACCACCCAGACCATAGAAACTGAACACTCCCATCCCTACAGAAGTCTATCTGTTGCCCTGCCATCCTGACTCTCTTCCCCTTCCCTCACAAAACACTATCATCCTGACTTCTAAAAACATTTATTAATGTTGACCTTCAGGTGCACCCAGGTGGCTCAGTCGTTAAGCGTCTGCCTTCTGCTCAGGTCATGATCCCGGCATCCTGGGATTGAGCCCCGCATCAGGCTCCCTGCTCAGCGGGAAGCCTGTTTCTCCCTCTCCCACTACCCCTGCTTGTGTTCCCGCTCTCGCTCTCTGTCAAATAAATAAAATCTTAAAAAAAAAAAAAAGTTGACCTTCATATAAATCATACGGTATGGATTTTTTCATGTCTGGTTTCTTTTGCTCAGTTTATTTGCATTTTTCATTTAGGATTATAAAGATCTTGCCTAATTGCCATTAGTGTATGCTTCATCTGTTATTTTTGGATAACCTTTAAAGATAGCCACAAACTGTCAGTAAGTTCACACAAGAGAGTGAAGACACATATATTTATTTAAGAGGACAAAAAGCCTTCTAGTAACTTATTGGAATTTTGCTGAATCTGTGCCTTTTGGTTACTATAAGGCAGAGAGTGGCTGAACTTCTCAGGAATCCAGGCTCTGTCATTTTTTTAAGCTGTGAGCCTCTGGTTAAGTTGCCTCAATATCCCAATGCTGGGAGGATTAAAAGACATGTAAAGGCACTCTGTACACTGTAAACAAACAAACAAACAAACTACACACGTATTTCAGGTGTTGTTTTGCTATTGGGGTTCAGCTTGGCAGCCTTGGATGATTAGGATGATTATTTTTGATTCTTCTGGATGATCTAGCAGAACTCACAGACTTGGATGAAAGCTCCCTCAGGTCAAGGAAGACCAGACTGGTGGGGGGTAGAAAGAAAGATAGGCCACACTGGGTGCTGAGATTTAGAAGACTAGCTACAGATGTTCTTGGTTCTTGTAGGATCCATCTGGGTGGCTTCTTGCAGGAGCTGGAATTTCCAGAATTTGGATACAGGGTTTCCAGAGTTATTCCGGAGCTAGTTTGGAGTGAGCATAGTTAATTTTGTTCAACAAGCAAGAGAGAAGCTCATCTTTCTTGTTCAGGACTAGCAGTCTTTACGGGAAAGGTGAAGAAAATGAGGGCTATCACCCAAGGGGCATTACAGTGTCCTGGGGAGGCACTTATGAGTAATTAGCAAGCAACTTGGGGTTAAACTTGATGGAGTGAGGGAGTGCTTTGAGGGTACAGAAAAAGGCAGGATCATTTCAGGCTGGGGTAACCTTTGGAGAAGGGTGGTTGGAAGGGCCTTCGGTAGGTGTGAGTGGTCAGTACCTCAGGGCTGGAGGTGACTATGTTCTCTGCACCCCCCCACACCCAAAGGGAAGAAGATGGTTAACGCGCGCACACGCGCACGCACACACCCCTAACAACACAGGCTCCAAGGCAGCCACCAAATCCTTCTATGTCCCCCAGTGCGCCGCACAGAAAAGGAGTCCAGACTGTCCTTCAAAAAGCCAACCCTACTCCCCGGCTCCCACACCCCCTCCTTCAGCACAGGAGGGTGGCGAAGGATTTATAACCCACCTCTTTCTTCCAGTTGCCATGGAGACCAGCCCCAGTCCTTTCATTCCTTCTGGTACCGGGTACATTTCTCCAACGCAGGCGGAATGGAGGGGGCTTAGCCCAAACACGCCCGTGGCGGTGCTGGGGGACTGAGTGGTGGTAAAAAAATATAGCGCGGAGGGGCTAGCGGCCTCGACGGCAGCGGCGGAACGAGGCCAAGGGACAAAGGCTAAGGTCAGCCGCGGTTCAAGCCCTTCTCTTTGCTAAAGACTGGCGGCCAGACGCTGGGGGGCACACTGCTGGGCTGGAGGAGGATGCGGGCCGGGAAAGGCCGGACGCAGCAGCGTGGCGGGACGCTGGGCCTGGGGAGCGGACCTGTCCACCTGTGCGGACGGGTGCTGCGGCCCCTCCACCCACACGTCCATTGGGCGGTGCCGCCATCACTCTCCCCTCAGCAACACCGCCTTCTCCGCGGCTAAGCCTGGATCCCCTCCCCCGCCACTCTCCGCCCCGCTCCGTCCTGGGAGCCTTTCATTGGACGGAGGCGCGGTCGATCCGCCTCGAGTGAGGGAGACGATTGGACACGAGGCCTTCGGGCCGCCCCCAGCCTATTTGGATTGGCTTGCTGCGCGTTGGCGCAACGGAAGAGGCGGCCGGCGGAGGGTGCGCTTCTGCTTGGGCTGGACTGCCGCGGAGGAGGCGACAAGCGGTCCGGCGCTGGGGGGCTGGCTCGGGCGGCAGCGGTGGCTGCTGCGGATGGGAGCGGGCCGGCTCGGCGTTCCCATGGAACGCCACGGCAGAGCGTCCGACACCTCCGCCTCGTCGGCGGGGGAGCCGGCGCCCGAAGGGCCTGATGGGCGGCGGCGGGAGCTGCTGCGGTGCCGGGCGAGCAGCGAGTCGGAGCCCCCAGGCGGGGCCTCGGCTTCGGCGGAGTGCGTCAGACGAAGCCGGCCCGGCTCCTGCAGCTGCGCCCCCTCGGTCTCCCGCCAGCGCGTCGAAAGCCTTAGGAAGAAGCGGCAGCGTAAGTGCCCGGCGGGTCGTCCTCGCGGCTCGCCCTGCCCCCATCCGGCCCGGCCGCCGTTTTTCCCGCGCGGGGACAGTGCCCCCGCACGGTGGTCCCAGGTTGGTGCATGGGCTGACAGCCGACTGGAGGCCTCGGGTCCAAGCTCGGGGGATCGGGGTTCGGCCCTCGCGCGCAGTGGTCCGCGCTTTCCGGTTGTGGGAGCGGAGGGTCTTTACCCAGAACCCTTTCTCCCTCTTTTCAGCTCCTTGGGTATTCTTTGCCCACGAGTCAGTTGATTTTTTCCTCGAGGAGGCTTCTTTTGACTCTTTTCCACCGCCTCCCCTCCCCCTAAATCCTTGGAATCACCAATGTCTGTCTTCCGTGGGTTTCCAGAGAGCTGTCCAAGACGTTAAATCTGGAGATTTCGGGCTTCCTGGAAAATGGTTGACTGGCCCTTGAGTTGCTGCAGGCCTAAAACTGGATTCTGCCTTTATTCCCGTGAGAATTCGGGTCATCTCTTCCGAGATACCTTCTCTGTTTTCTTTGCATCTGTTTGGTGATACGATTGAGAACTAGCATTCTGGGCATGGAGGCTTTTTCTTTTGAGGGAATCTCGCCTTAGCAGTTGCACATGCTCTTTTTGGAGAATCGGTTTCTCCATTTTATTATCAGGCTTCTTTTTCTGCGTTGTGACCTAGTACAAATATTTACCCCCCTTTAAAGGTCTTCAGTTCAGGTTCTCTGTCTGGCAGCCATTGCTACTGTTGAAAGTATCCACTGTCTTAATACTCTAATACGAGCTTTATCATATAGTGACATTTTACATATGGTTAGATATTTTTTTTCCCTTGTCGTTGCCAGATTTCTTTTTCAGGAAGTCAGCTTGTTCTAAATGCAGATAATGAGAGTAAGGGAAAGTGGCAGGATGAGTGTGAGGTCTTTATTGGATAGTCTTGACCTTAGCCCACCCACCTGGTTGCTTTACCTCTATTTTCTGTGATTTGGATGATTAAATGTTAAATGTAGCCCTCTTTCCACTATGAAAAGTTTGGGAGTCTCAGTTATCTTGTCTTTTTCTATCTTCTTGAAAGAAATTTGAAAAACAGATTAACTGCTCTCAACTTATACCATTTCTAGAGCCAGCTACCTGGTTTGTGTTTTATTTGAGAAGCATCTAATTTTTAAGCAGTGCACAATATTCGTTCCTTAATGGTTTTGTACTACATCGTTAGAGATGGATGTAAATTCCAGGGATTCAGCAAATAAGAACCCCAGCCATATAGCCAACCATTTTTGGCCCTTGGCCATAAGGATTCTAAATATTGTATTTTGGGTGTTTGCAGGGGTCAGGCACTCTTCTTAAAATTTTTAGGCATTCTTCTGAGAGCTTTAATAACTCGTTAGTACTCCTAACTCTGAGGTAGGTGGTAGTGTTCCGTTTTACAGGTGAGAAAACTGGGGCACATTTGCCTTGTGTAAAATGGCTTGGGAGTGGTGGAATAGAAATGTAAATTCAGCAAGTCCAGCTTCATACATCACCCCCTTTTTTAAAAAATATTTTATTTATTTATTTGAGAGAGAATGAGAGAGAGCACGAGAGGGAAGAGGGTCAGAGGGAGAAGCAGACTCCCCGCCGAGCAGGGAGCCCGATGTGGGACTCGATCCCGGTACTCCAGGATCATGACCTGAGTCGAAGGCAGTCGCTCAATGAACTGAGCCACCCAGGCGCCCCAGCTTCATACATCCTCTTAACCACTGTGCTTTATTGAATTGTGTATATTCGGTTAGCTTGTCTTCATTGCTCTAAGTCCAAGCATAATTTCCGTCTTTTGTGTTTAAGGCTTACTTGAGGTGAAATTTTCTAGCTACTGTGGCAGTACTTACAAATTTTGAGCATAAAAATGACCTTGGGAGTTAAAAATGCAGATTCCTGGGGTCCAACTCTTTTTTTGAATCAGAATCTGGAGAGGGTTCTAGGAAGTTGCATTTTAAAGCTGCTCATATCATTTAGGTACAGGTGGCTCAGAGACAGCTCTGGAAAACTCTGGTTTAAACTATAATGGGGGGTAGGGGTGGTATGTAAGGTGGTTTTGAGATGTCTTTGAAGGAACGAAGACAAATATTCATGTTGTAGGGCTTATTTTTTGTTTTTATGTTTGATGCTTGTCATGGTCCCCTTTACTGCTTTCTCTGATAAATCATGAAAAGCCATCTCAGGTAATGAGACCTGCCAAAGAAATAAACAAGGTATTGTTCTTTCTTCCATTTATTTTTTCTTTTACTATCCAGGGGTGCAACGGTTCGATGGAGAGACAGCCTGTTGATTGCTGAACCCTTCAAAAATGGCTTTAACTTTGAGAGAATTCAATGAAGACTAAATCTCTGTATTTATCTTTGGGGAAGTTGGGTATAGGGTGGTGCCACCTTTCTTTTGAGGTTAGCAAGCCTCATTCCGATGTCCTTATACTACTTGTCTAAAGGGAGGAGTCTAGTCATCATTTGAAACAAGGAGCTACTCAGTTTATTTTAGGAATTCTTGTGGCCCATATAGTCCTGTTCTGCTACACATGTTCCTTAGAGCAGTGTGATTCTCAAGCCTGTTCTCATCCCAGACTTACACAGGCATTAGGGATGAGGCTAGGCATGTCTGTGTTTAAGGAAGTTCTTCAGAAGTTTTAGATTAGGTGGAGTGTGTCTCACAGGACTGAGAGAAATACCAAGTAAAGATTGATTTAAATTGATGGAAACAAAGATGCTAATGATGGTTATATAGTGCTTACTTGTGTTGGACATTGTGCCACATATTTTATAAACATATCACTTAAGTCTCACAACTATCCTGTATGGTAGGATTTTTTTTTTTAAATCCCCAGTTTCCAGATGGGGAAACAATGTCAGTGAAATTTGTCCTTTGTCCAAGGGTGAATAGTGAGTTAATAACGGAGCTGTCTTTTGATTCTAAATGTCTGACTTCAGACTCAGTGTTCTTGACTTTCCCCATTTTTGAGTGAGGGAAGGTATGTGCAGTGTAACCCAGAGCAGTGGTTCTCACATGGAATCACTCAGAAGCTTAAAAAAAAACCCTTCAGGTCAGCAGAAGGGTCTAAGAAATGCATATATTTAATTTTTAAAATTTCATTGAGGCATAGTTACATACAGCAAAATGTACAGTTTTGACAAATGTATACGGGCATGTAATAAGAGAACATGTATTTTAATCAAGGGTCCCAGAGGTACAGCAGATGTGTAGGAGGTGTGGGAACCTGGGATGACAGTGCCCTATGGGTGGGGATACGAGCTGGAGCTTTGAAGGTGACTCTCAAGCATGGTGTAACACACCAGGGAAGTCCTTGGGACATGCTGCTTTTGGACTCATACCAGTCATGGAGTATCCTTAACCGCCATTGATCTAGAAAATAAAGCTTTTGTTTATAGCTTGACAATACTAGCCTGGCAAACGGATTGCTTTTCCTTGGCTTTTGGGGAGTATCAGTATTGGCAGGATGGAATTGGTGCTGGGGCCCTGGGAGACTGTCCTTTATTATGTGCAGTGTTTCATCTTCAGCTGGGGAATTAGGGAAGGCTGCCTATTCGGAGCTCAGGAAAAAAGATTTCTGTTGCTTTGTAGCCTAGTTTTGAGAGAATGGGAGAGGATGCTTTTTAACCTCTTTGTCAACTTTAAATCTAAATGAAATCAAAGTAAATATGGCCCTTCATTTTGGTTGTATAACAAATGTGAAGCATTAAGCAGGGCCTAAAAATAGTCCAATTATGTAGCTGTGTAAAATGGTACAGTATGTTATTTTAGGGGCTATATATGTGAGTCATGCATTTAGGTAACATGATTGTTCACTGTTGGCATCCCTGCCCTCTTTTTATTTAGGGGGTACCCTAAGCAAGAAGTGATGCATGCTATTAAAAATCTTTTGCTTAAACACTTTAAAAGGAGAGAAAAGGAATACAATAGACTTGTAGGCTGTTAAGAGAGGACCTTTATCAGGCAGAAAAGAGTAGTTATTTTGAATGGTCATTTAAAAGACCAGTGATGTTTGTTGGGCTTAAATTTATAACCTAGTGAGCATTTTTCAAGTTCATATCTTTGGGGTATCTTTAACTTCAGGCACTGTTCTTTCTCAGTTTATTGTGTTGTTTCTCAGTTTATGTCAGCAAGATTGACTAGCATGTGAAAACCCCTTTTCTAAATAATGGCTTAAAGTTTGCTTTCTAAAAGTGGGAGCCATCTTTAGTTTTTAGTAGTTCACTAGATTTCATGTGTATATTTCCTGAATATAGAATTTATTATTGAGTCTGCTGGTTTGATAATATATGATATTTTGTAGGAATTAGGGAAGGATGCCTGTTAGGCAGCCTTTAACTTAGTCCCCAAGTTAAAACTATTTTAAATAAGAATAATTATTATTAAAGTACCTCTTTTAAGGTGAGGCCAAGGATTGCTGCCTAGACCAGCCTAGAGTTTTGGGTTTGTAATTCTTAACCACATGTGGTCTGGTAAAGACATAGTTCGTAATGTTGGAAAATTGAGCACACTTTTATAAACCATTTATTTCCTATTGGAAAGCATTTCAGTTGTTGAGACTCATTATGAGACAGACATGGTGCTGCAGATGGCTTTACATAAATAACCTGTGAGGGAGAGCTTGAGTTCTTTCTAGAAATGTGTCCTAAGTCAAGTATGAATTATCTAGACTGAGTACCTTGAGGCCTCAATATCAGGAAATAGGCTAAGGGTTGTAAACCGACTAAAATATTTGTGAAAATTAATGGAATAGGGGGACTCACAAATTAGAAGTGATAAATAACTGTTCTGTTGGTGAGCTATGAAGACTGATGGTATAGCAAAAGTTCGTTTTTCCATGACTTTTCCAAGCAGTACAGTGTTTTGAACAAGGACTGAAAGCTTATTCCAGTATTTGTTATATTATGGTATCTGGGGCAGTCTTGCAGTCAGTGATAGGAATCTAAACCCCTTTGGACAGGCTGAATGTTTAGAAATAAAGAATTCTATGGCCCAACAATTCTCGCAGCCGCAGCCGTTATCAGAGAATATGTGTCTAATGGACCTCCCATGCTTCTCAGTGTTTCTCAGTTCTTGGATATGTAAATGATTTGATGAGTAGTACACAGAAGAATCCTGAAGCCGTTAAAGGCTATAATAAGCATATGAACTGAGCTTTGCTTAAGACTCCTTATTTTTCTTTATATATTGTTGATCTTCCTGATTATTTTTTATTTTTATTGATGTGAGACAGAGAGAGCATGAGCAGGGGAGAGAGGCAGAGGGAGAGGGAGAAGCAGACTCCCTGCTGAGCAGGTAGCCAGAAGCAGGGCTCCATCCCAGGACCCGAGATCATGACCTGAGCCGAAGGACGTCCAACCATCTGAGCCACCCAGGTGCCCCCTTCCTGATTATTTAAAGTAGGATTTTTATTAAACTGCTTTTTAATTTTATTTTCATGTTAACTAAAGAATGTGTGTTTTGTGCTCTAAGGTTTGTATAGATACTTGTGGAAAGAGGCTTGTTGAAGGTTTTAGGAAGTCTGGATTTGAGTCCCACCTCTGCCTTTTCTTGACTGGGCCCTTGGGCCCTTTTGCATTTATGTTTTCTTCTCCTTATTGTTGTTTTGTTTTTTTGAGGGGGTGGGTGAGGGGGGCAGAGGGAGAGAGAGAATCTTAAGCAGGCTCCACACCCTGTGCAGAGCTGGATGTGGGGCTCAGTCCCAGGACCCTGAGATCATGACCTGAGCCAAAATCAAGAGTTGGTCGCTTAACTTACTGAGCCACCCAGGTGCCCCTACACTTCCATTTCTTAATCTGAGAAGTGGGATGATTATAGTAGTTGCCTTATATGGTTATTGCAAGCATTAAATAAGCTTATACAGTCAAGTGCCTAATATAGTGCTTGGCTGTTAAGAGATGATCGTTTAAAATATAATAGCCATATATTAATGTTTTGGTTTTTTAATCTAAGGAAATGGGAGACAAGCTTAATTTAAAGCTTAATTTAAGGACCAATCTTCTGTTGGTCTTAGATATGTCCACATCTTCAGATTCCAGTACTGTTGATGTGATATGTTTGTTGGTGGAGTGCTGTGTGTCTGCTAAACTCGAGGTTGGTGGCGATGGTTAAAAGGTAGGAAAATAGGAATCAAATCTCCTTGCTTTCATCATATCCAGTGCTGTTGCGTTGTTGGGTGCTTGAGTGAAGAAACTTTTCCTGTAGATGCCAGGGACAGACTTTTCATGACTTGTGCCAGGTTGGGTTAGGCCAGCCACTGACAATGGAACTATTGTAGGTATAAAAAAAAGTTCAGGACTATCCCTGGGACCGGGGTGGAATGGCTTTTCTCTTTAGAATTGCATTGACACTGTTAGATTAACTTGGGCGCCCCTGTGTAGGGAACATTTTAAACATTAAAATTGTATATTGTCCATTTGTACAAAATTGTATTACTTGCACAGTCTCTGGTTATATGCTTAAAGATTTACTTATTTGAGAGAAAGAGGCTCTAGTGAGCACTGTGACATGGGGGGCTGGAGGGGGAAGGGGCAGAGGGAGAGGGGAAGAGACAGGGAGAGAAGCAGACTCCCTGCTGAGTGGGGAGCCTGACAGGGGGCTCAGTCTCATGACCCTGAAATCATGACCTGAGCTGAAATCAAGAGTCTCTTAACTGACCGAGCCACCCAGGTGCCCCATGGCTATATCTTTGTTCTTTTCTTTTCTTTTTCTTCTCTTCCTTCCCCTCCCTTAATCTCCCCTCTCCTCCTCTCATAAGGAAAAGTTGCATCTTTTTCTTGGATATACTTAACAGAGATTTGTCTGTTTTAATGACTTTTTCAAAGCTTGATTTTATTCATCAGCTCTACTGTGGCTTTGCTCATGATGATGGTTTTCTAATTTCATTTACATTTTTTATTTTTAATAATGCCCTTCTGCTTGGGGCGCTTGTGTGGTGCAGTTGGTTGAGTGTCTGACTCTTGCTTTCAGCTCGGGTCGTGATCTCAGGGTCATGAGATCAAGCCCTGCGTCTGGCTCTGTGCTCAGCGTGGAGTCTGCTTGAGATTCTCTCTCCCTTTCCCTTTGTCCCTCCCACTCATGCTTGCGCTCTCTCTCCCTCGCTCTCTCAAATAAATGAATAACTCCTTAAAAAATAATTCCCTTCTGCTTATTTTGGGTCTATTTTGTTCTTTTTGTAGTATTTCACTCTATGTGAGATTCCCTTTTATTCAGGTTTCTTTTTTTAATCCATCTGATAAACATTTAAGGCTAGAAGTTTACCTTTGGATACCACCTTGGGTATATTCTATTGATTTTGATACATACTGTTCTTATTGTCATTCATTTAAAAATTTTGTTTTGATTTCCTCTTTAATTTCAGAGTTAAAAGAAGTGGGTTTAGAAGTTCCCAGGTGGAGAGATTTACTTTGTTGGGTTAATTTATAACGTTGAAGTATTGGGGAAAGTGAATGTTCTTTGGAAGCTGAGGTCCTTTGAGCTTGTGCAGTTAATTTTTTGTATGGTTTATGGGTATTTGAAAGGAAAGTATATTTGTTTTTTGATACAAAGTTATTTATGTTTCACAGATCCACCTTATTATTTTGATAGTCAAATCCTCCGTATACCTTTATTTGTGTGTGTGTGTGTGTGTGTGTGTGTACAAATTTCTGTGTCATTCTCAAGTTATTGTGTAGATTTATGAATTTCTCTTTGTTAATATTTTTGAAGCATTTGTTAGGATCCTGTCAATTCTACTTCTTTTATGCACATGATATTTTTGTTCTCTTTTAATGCTTTTTGTTAGCTTGAATTCTATTTAGTGTGCTTGTATTGTATTTACTTTCTATTAACATTGGCTTAATACAGTGGAGTAGCATCGTTCAGGCATTCATTTTGCTTACCCAAATTCAAATAAGTCAATAAATGGTGCCAGCGATTTACCAACAAATTGGTCAGTGAATATATAATTGCAAGTGAGTATACGATGGGAGTTGTGAATCCTGTTTCCTTGGTAGATTGCTGTTTGGACGGACACATCTCATGTGAGCGTAAATGCAGTGCTGGTCTTGAAACATAAGGTTTGACTTTAACTATACCATGGTTCCTAAATGTAAGTCACCTGGTATATCAGTCTCCAGTGAGGTGCTTAAGATTTTGATGTGAGCACTTTTGACTGAATGCTGTTTTCATCTTAAAGCATGATGGGACTCTGTTGTGGGTGTTTTGCCATTTATTTACCATCGGTCTACTTGTTATCTTAAATGTATCTTTTTTTTTTAAGATTTTATTTATTTATTTGAGAGAGAGAGAATGAGAGACAGAGGGCATGAGAGGGAGGAGGATCAGAGGGAGAAGCAGACTCCCTGCAGGGAGCCCGATGTGGGACTCGATCTCGGGACTCCAGGATCTTGACCTGAGCTGAAGGCAGTCGCTTAACCGAGCCACCCAGGCGCCCCTAAATGTATCTTTTTATATAAGCATATAATTGAATTTTCTCTTTAGAAGGGAAATGTGACCAGTTTGTGATTACTGATACGTTTGTGTTCATTTTTTTAAAGATTTTATTTATTTGAAGAGCGAGCATGGGGGGTGCGGCAGAGGGAGAAGCAGACTCCTGGCTGAGCTGGGAGGATGCTGAACTGGGAACCCAGTGTGGGGCCCAATCCCAGGACTCAGAGATCATGACGGAGCGGAAGGCAGACGCTTAACCGGCCCCATTCCTATCATTTTTTTTGTTTTGTACTTCCCATATTTTTTTTTTGTTTTTGTTTTTGAACTGATTTTTTTTTTTTTTTCCATAGTTGTTTGAAGGTCATATGTTCATTTTTTTTCTTCTGGAGTTACCTGTGAATTTTGATGAGTTTAAATTGTCACTTCATTCTTATTTAGAATTAATCAGAATCTGTATCTTCTTTCCCCCATCAAGACGGAACTGCAGTTTGCTTCACTTCCCTCTCCTTTCTCTTCCCTCTTCAACTTCCTGTGTTGAAATCATGTATTTTAGTTCCAGATTGCTGAGTTTTTGAAAGTCACATGTATTGCTGCTTCCTTTGCTTATCATTGTTTCTTAACACTCGTACCTTCTTGGATGCTTTTTAAATTATATTGGAATGCATTTACTGATTATTTCAGAGAAGGTTTTTGAGTAGTAAACATCGAGTTCTTTCATGTGTGAAAATTTCTTTTGCATTCCTCCTTGAAAGCTGATTTGGCTGGATATGTTTCAAAATCGTTTTCCTTATAACTTGGAAACCAGTGCTCCATTGTCTTACATAGCATCTGTGTCGCTGATGAAAAATCTAATTCCACCTTTGTGTGATTTATGTATCTTTGTAGGAATTCAGTTTTTTTCTTTGAAAAGTTGTTTTTTTAATGTTCAGTTAGCATATAGTACATCATTAGTTTTTGATGTAGTGTTCAACGATTCATTAGTTGTGTATAACACCCAGTGCTCATCACCACATGTGCCCTCTTTAATACCTATCACCCATTTACCCCCTCCCCCCACCCCCCTCCCTTCTGTAACCCTCACTTTGGTTCCTGGGGTCCAGAGTCTCTCATGGTTTGTCTCCCTCTCTGATTTCTTCCCATTCAGTTTTCCCTCCCTTCCGTTGTGGTCCTCCGCACTATTCCTTGTGTTCCACATATGAGTGAAACCATCTGATGATTGTCTTTCTCTGCTTGACTTACTTCACTTAGCATAATTCCCTCCAGTTCCATCCATGTCCGTGCAGCATAATTCCCTCCAGTTCCATCCATGTCCATGCAATCTTTGGAAGTCTTTAAGATTTCTTGACATTTATTAAAAAAATTTTCTTAAAAGATTTTACTGAATTGTTTTTAAAAGATTTTATTTATTTGATAGAGAGTGAGAACTACAAGTAGGGGGAGTGTGAGAGGGAGAAACAGGCTTCCCGCGGAGCAGGGAGCCCGACGCGGGGCTCGATCCCAGGACCCTGGGATCATGACCCGAGCTGAAGGCAGATGCTTAAGGACTGAGCCACCCAGGTGCCCCTTACCTAATTGAGAGAGAGAGCAAGAGAACAAGCAGGGGAGGAGCAGGAGGAGAGGGGTAAGTAGACTCCCTGCTGAGTGGTGAGCCTGACATGGGGCTTGATCATGACCTGAGCAGAAGTCAGTCACTTAGCCAACTGAGCCATCCAGGTGCCTTGGATTTCTTGACATTTCAATAGCATGTGTCTAAGTCTGCCCTTTCTCCACTAATTGGTTCTGCTTAATACTAGTGAACCTGATGATTTATGTCTTTCCTCCCCTTTCTCCCCCAGGAAATTTCTGGGACTCAGAGAAGGTAGATATTGGACTTCCTAGTTGTGTATTTCTATGTATATATATAGAAATCTACCTTTTCTTCATACTTGAGAGGCATTTTGGGAGAATTTCTTTTGTTTTCCATTTATTTTTTCTGTGCCCATTTTGCTGTTAAATAATATTGGTTGAGCTTTATTTTGGAAATAGATTTGTTCCTTTTTTTCTTTCATAAAACTCTTTATTGAGGTATAATTTACACACAAGCAACTGCACCCATTTAAAGTGTACAATTCCATGCATTTTGACAGATACATACACCCATGAAGCTTTCCCCTCACCTCCAGCAGTCAAGATTTGGGTTACTACAGAAAGTTTTCTCCTGCGCCTGTCCAGTCTTTCCCTCCCTTCCTCCCCCAGCCAACAATATAATTCCAATCAGATGCAGAAATGATTGCTTTGTATCTCCTAGGGTTTCTTATAAATGGAATCCTATAGTATGTAGCCTGTTGTGCAGGCTTCTTTTACTCAGCCTATTTTTGAATTTATCTGTGTTAAGTATAGAGTAGTTTGTCCCTTTCCCCCCTTTTTTGGTTTTGAAAGCTTCACCCCCCCACTAAGAAATTAACATTGATACAATTCACAGACTTGACTTAGAGTTCACCAGTTTTACATAAACTCTTGGTGTATGCATATTTAGTTCTGTATAATTTTATCACATGTAGATTCTTGCAGTCACAACCACAGGTGGCAGTCATTTCTTAATTCCTGATTTTTGCTTGTGGTAGCTTATTTTTTTTTATGGATGAGATCTTACTTTACCTCTGAGGGTATTAATGATTATTTTTTTTTTTTAAGATTTTATTTATTTATTTATTTGAGAGAGAGAGAGCACATGAGAGGGGGGAGGGTCAGAGGGAGAAGCAGACTCCCTGCTGAGCAGGGAGACCGATGCGGGACCTGATCCTGGGGCTCCAGGATCATGACCTGAGCTGAAGGCAGTCGCTTAACCAACTGAGCCACCCAGGTGCCCCTATGATTATTTTTAAGTCTCCTGTTTGTTCCTGCAATTCTTTCTTCAGATGTTTAGTTTCTCGTTTTTGTGGTATAGATCTCCCTTTTGGTGATTCTAATTTGTAAAGGGATCATCTCTGTTTTGAGGATTGCTGTTCTGTCAGTGGATGCATTGTCTCTTTACCAGTCTCCTAGAATGGACTGTAGGGATATATGGCCAGGTGTGGGGGCTCCTCATTTCTTCTGAGTGATAGTAGCTACTTGGGTGCCATCCTGACTCTTTGGCTTAAGTGCTTGGTTTAGTGAAGACTTTGCTTCTGGTAGTGGGGGGGCCGGGGTAGGTGGGGGGGGAGGGAAGTGGTTGGTCTGTCCACTTGCGCCAGATGCATTCCCCGCCAGATCACCCATGGCCACCAGAGCCTGCTCCTGTTTCCCCATGCAGCTACCCCTGTGTACGGCTTGATGGAGCACCTCTATGCTCCCAGTTTTCATAGCTACTCCCGGTTTTTATACAGTTCTTCTCTTGAGGGTTCTGGACAGTTACTGCCTTTGTCAACCTAGTTCTGCTGATCATATAATTTCTTGTTTCCCAGAACTGTTTTGGAAAATAATACATCAGTAAACCTCTATCTTTAGTCATTTCTGTGATCTAAGCTGGGAGGGCAAGTCATGCATGTCTGTGCAGTCCATCTTCATCTGATCTCCCGAAGCCATTTTTTTGGAACAGATATAACTCTGAAATGTCTGTTCCATTAAAGTCCTTTGAAACCTTTTATTTTGGGGACATCAGGTTTTGAGGGACAAATTGACTACTGGAGTTTACATCTTACATGGATTGGGAATTTCCTGTACCCCTAATTTGCGTACTAAACTGGAGCTCTGAAAAGTTTCAGCATTTTTTTTCTTTTTTTTTTAAGATTTTCTTTTTTTTTTTTTTTAAAGATTTTATTTATTTATTTGACAGAGAGATACACAGCGAGAGAGGGAACACAGGCAGGGGGAGTGGGAGAGGGAGAAGCAGGCTTCCCGTGGAGCAGGGAGCCTGATGTGGGGCTTGATCCCAGGGCTCTGGGATCATGACCTGAGCCGAAGGCAGGCTCTTAATGACTGAGCCACCCAGGCGCCCTTTTCTTTTTTCTTTTAAAGATTTTATTTATTTGAGAGAGTGAGGGAGAGAGAGAGAGAGAGTGAGAGCGTGTGCACACACAAGCTGGGGGGAAGGGCAGAGGAAGTGGGAGAAGCAGACTCCCTGCTGACCTGGGGCTCCATCCCAGCACCCTGGGATCAGGACCTGAGCTGAAGACAGATGCTTAACTGACTGAGCCACCCAGGCACCCCCTCAACATTTCTTTTTTTTTTTTTTAAAGATTTTATTTACTTGACAGAGAGAGAGAGTGGCAGAGGGAGAGGGAGAAGCAGGCTCCCGGTTGAGCAGGGAGCCCAATGTGGGACTCGATCCCAGGACCTTGAGATCATGACTTGGGCCAAAGGCAGATGCTTAACTGACTGAGCCACCCAGGTGCCCCTCAACATTTCTTATTTAAGCCAAGGGGAAGGATATAGATTTTCATTCTCAATCTTTCTTTTTTTTTTACCCCAGAGTTGAGGTTCATGGGTAGTCACTTCGTTGTTTTTTAATATTTCATAGTATATTTTGGGCTTATCTGTTCAATAGGGTTAGGTTGGGTTGGCCCAGTATTCTGATTTTTTTTTTAATATGTGTTTCCAAATCAGAATCCTTTTCTTTTTCCAAACCCCTTTTTGTATTTATAGTCCTTGGAAACCTCAAGGTATGAATAAGTTGCTCATCTAGTATATATATGTTTAGTTTTCAGAAAAAAGTTCTGACTTTTTTTTCCTTCTCCATTTAGTTTTTCCGTGGTTTGGCTTGGATATTGGTGGAACCCTGGTCAAGCTGGTTTATTTTGAACCCAAAGACATCACTGCTGAAGAAGAAGAGGAAGAGGTGGAAAGTCTTAAAAGCATTCGGAAGTACCTGACCTCCAATGTGGCTTATGGGTCCACAGGTATTCGGGACGTGCACCTGGAGTTAAAGGACCTGACTCTGTGTGGACGCAAGGGCAATCTGCACTTTATACGCTTTCCCACTCATGACATGCCTGCTTTCATTCAGATGGGCAGAGATAAAAACTTCTCGAGTCTCCACACTGTCTTTTGTGCCACTGGAGGTGGAGCGTACAAATTTGAGCAGGATTTTCTCACAGTATGTATTTTTTAGCTTATATACAATTTATGGTAATCTGATTTTTTTTAATGATTTATTTATTTGAGAGAGAGCAAGTGGGGTGTGTGAGCGTGTGTGAGGAGGGGCAGAGGGAGAGGGAGAGAGAATCTTCAGGCAGACTCCCCGCTGAGCACAAAGCCTGGCAATGGGGCTGGATCCCATGACCCATGACCCATGAGATCATGACCTGAGCAGGAACCAAGAGTCGGACGCTCAACCAACTGAGCCACCCAGGTGTCTTGGTAATCTGATTGTTAAAAATAATACCAATCGCAAGTGGTGGAATCATTTCTGTTTCTAATAGAACTTGAATTTTCTTGAGTCTGATTAAGATTAGATAGATGTAAATGAGTGGTCAGGAGTTAGCCATCTAGAGATTGTTGTGGAGTTTACTTTTTGCCCAGTTCAGATAAGTTGATGAGGATCAACCACCAGAGCATTTTGTTGTTCTTCTAGTGTTGAAAAAATAGCAAAGCTGTGATAAGCAGACTGAAGAATTACCTATGAGGAACAGGTCATTAAATCTTGAACAGTGAGGGGCGTCTGGCTGGCTCAGTTGGAAGAGCATACGACTTCTAATCTTGGGGATGTGATTTTGAGCACCATTTTGGGTAGAGATTACTAAAAAAAAAACAAAACTCTTGAACAATGAGATTGGGAAATAATTTTGGGGAGTTTGGCTGGCTCAATTGGTGGAACATGTGACTTTTGCTCTCAGGGTTGTGAGTTCAAGCCCCATGCTGGGCATGGAGCCTACTTAAAAAAAATAATAGGGCGCCTGGGTGGCTCAGTTGGTTAAGCTTCTGCCTTCGGCTCAGGTCATGATCTGGGGTCCTGGGATCGAGCCCTGAGTCGGGCTCCCTGCTCACTGGGGAGTCTGCTTCTCCCTCTTCCTGCCCCCTGCTCTTGTTCTCTCTCTCTCAAATAAATAAATAAATAAATCTTTTAAAAAATAATTAAAAATAATTTTTGAAAAATGTCATTTCATGTCATAAAATTGTTTCTCATCTCATCTACCACATAATTTCTCCTGTTCCCCTCTGTTTTCTTGGCAAGTTTACTATTTAAAAAAAACAAGGAACTCTGGTCCAAAGCAGTGGCTTTTTGGTCTCAGGGCTGGTTGGAAATGGTTAACAGCGGAGCCTCCTCTCCCCAAATGCCTTCTGATGCCTACTGTGCTGTGCTCTTGTAATAGGAGTCTCTGAATCGTGGGGATACTGGTGGGGTGCCAGTGGGTACCTGCTTTTGTTTTCATTTAGTCAACACTCTGCAGAGTCTTGAGGCTAGGTCCTTTGAGGTGGATGTGGGGATGGGGTAGGTGGGAGAGTGGACAAGTGAGTTGGCCAAGACCGGGACCTTCAGGGGGCAGTATAGATTGAAAATACCTTCAGTGACCATGTTTTTAATGTCACTAATGAGAATGTTATTCTAGAGATTCTGCCTTTGCCTTTGTCAGTTTACCTTTTTTTTTCCTCCATGTGTCATTGTATGGTTTGTGACCTTAGCCTCTTTCTTTGTTTTCTGTCTCCTGACTTTGTCTTATCACTGACCATAATTGACATGATTTTTTTAAACAAGTTTCTGTATTCTTTGCTTGGATTTCTTTTGGTTGTTGGTTTTCAGTGGTTTCTCTTCCACGCATGAGTAAAGGGGAAGTGTAACTGGAGGAGAGATGATCCCCTCCTTTGCAGAAGCTTCATAGTGGACTCTGGATCATAATTGATACGTAACAGAGAAAATCTTTCTCTGGGACCCTGTAGAGATGCCCTTTGGAACATATTTGAAAATCATTCAGGTTGTTACCAGAGGTTCAGCATTGTGTGGTAATTTAAGGGGAGGGTGCAAAGAGGATTTTAGACCTTGGGAATTGGTTCTTAGGCTGTCGGGGTTTCTCATCTGTATGCACGCACCAGTGCTGTACTTGAAAATTGTAGGAAAATGAAATGCCCGTCAAATGCTGTTTGTGCATTAGGAGTGACTAGTATTTAATAAACTACAGTGAAATATTTTTTATTTTTATTTATTTTTATTTTTTTTAAAGATTTTATTTATTTATTTGAGAGAGAGAGAGAGAATGAGAGATAGGAAACACGAGAGGGAAGAGGGTCAGAGGGAGAAGCAGACTCCCCGCTGAGCAGGAAGCCCAACGTGGGACTCGATCCCGGGACTCCAGGATCATGACCCGAGCCGAAGGCAGTCGCCTAACCAACTGAGCCACCCAGGCGCCCCTACAGTGAAATATTTTTTAAAATACTGAGTTTACCCTGTTGCTTTTTTAATGCAAATCAGATTTCCGAACATACTGGGTTTGCTTGGTGCAGAACGTACATTATGAATACCTTGTGTTAGTGAAATTAGCTGTGCATTCAGTCATTCTTCATTTAGAGGTGGGGATTCATTAGGAATTAGCAGGACACTTCAGGATGACAGGAATTATAGGAAGGAAAAGGAGAGCAACGGCTTGGGCCCCCGTAGACCACCAGTGGAAAGTGATGAAAAGTTCCAAATGGAAATGCCAGCACTTGAGATCTCATGTCAGGAAGTCAGTTTTGAATTCATGACAGCCGGGAGGGCACGAGCAGGTACAGTGAGGACAGCGATGAATCCTCTAGGAGCTTGGGTTTGGTCAGAGGAATAATTTCATAGTCTTACTTAGGGATTAATTAAGGAGTAAGATGAAGGTACCTGTTAACTTCCCTCTCTGCTGTGGATCTGAATAAATTGACAGTAAATGTAATCAAGTGAGAGTAGAATTAAAGGGGGGGAACTTGCAGGGCTAGACCTGGTTGTAAGTAGAAATCAGTGCATTAAGCAGGTCGAGGCAGTTTTCCCTTTGCACATATATGGAGGGTCTGTGCTCCTAAACGTTCACGTGGGTTAGGAGAGTCCAGGGAGTGAAGTGGGGGTTTCTTTCTGCCATCTCTCCAGAATCACCACTGTTAGAAGTTGACGTATCTTTCTAGTTCTCTGTGCATGACTGTGTATGACACATACCATGTACATATAAACTTGGCTTTAGAAACAGGCAGGTAGGGTCTTTATGAAATGTTACTCAGGTTGCGTTTTTGACAACACATCCTGGAGTTCTTCCCACTTCAGTTCTAAATTGAAGATCCTTGGGCGCCTGGGTGGCTCAGTCGTTAAGCGTCTGCCTTCGGCTGGGGTCATGATGAGTCCCGCGTTGGGCTCCCTGATCGGCGGGGAGTCTGCTTCTCCCTTTCCCTTTGCCTGCCGCTCTGCCTACTGTTCTCTCTCTCTCTCTCTCTCTCTCTCTCTCTCTCTCTCTCTCTCTCTCTCTCTCTCTCTCGTCAAATAAAATCTTTGAAAAAAAAATAGAAGATCCTTTTCACTCTTAATTGCTGTATAATGCCCCCTAATATGAATAATAATCATTCCTTTATTATTTAAACTGAATGAAGTTGTAAGTTTTGAAACTGCTAAAATCTTCCCATCCTTCAGGGGCTGTAATGGGTTTAGATAGTGAAAAATCTTGCCTTCTACTTGGACACTTTTCAGCCCTTTGACGTCTGCTTATTAATAATAAAGTGTGGCCCACCTTGGTACTGCTCCATAGTCTTGAAGATGGTCTTTAGGAAGGGAGACGTGAGAGTCCCTGTGGCTCCTGCCATGTGTCACCAGGTGTTTGAGACACTTCAATTTCTTGGAGTCAGCTTTCTGATTGGGCTGTGATCTCACCTGGCTCCTGACTCCCAGTCCCTGAGCATAGACCTCTCGTTCTCTGTTTGGGTCTCAGCATAAGTCTCCGGTTGTGAAGGCGGTTTGTAGGTGGGGTGGAGTTGGGTCTGTCTTGTCACTCTGTCCCTATGTGTGTTGTGTCCAGGTCTGTTCTGTGAATCATGCATAAATAATCCACATCTGTGAGCATTTCTATGCTTTGTTGAATGAAGAGGAGTGCCTTATTAAGTGGAGTTTTTATTTGTTTAGCCTGTTAAAAAGTCTGAATACATTTTTATTTCATTACAGATAGGTGACCTTCAGCTTTGCAAACTTGATGAACTAGATTGTTTAGTAAAAGGAATTTTATACATTGACTCAGTTGGATTCAATGGACGGTCACAGTGCTATTACTTTGAAAACCCTGCTGATGCTGAAAAATGTCAGAAGTTACCGTTTGATTTGAAAAATCCATACCCTCTGCTTCTGGTGAACATTGGCTCTGGGGTTAGCATTTTAGCAGTATATTCCAAAGATAATTACAAGCGGGTCACGGGTACCAGGTAGGTCTTTTATATAAAGGTTATTGCTTATTCTTGATATCCTAATGGGTTAAAAGTGAGTTTTCAAGTATTGCATATAAGTATACTTTTAAGGATCTGTTTAAATTATGTGAAAAACATTTTTTTCTGGGATTAGGCAAACAAATGGTTTCTCTTTGAAAATTCTGGTATTGTGACCTACTTTCCTTTAATCTGTATTGCTCAGGATTTCATTATCATAGTTCTGTAAAATATCTCATTGTCAGACTCATTGAGCCCCTAGTCCCTACCCTTAGATAGTATATGATGTGCATATACCATAAAGTTAAAGCTACTAGGTAGCATCTGCAAGGCAAGATCCCAGCTTTGGAACCGGCCTAGGTTTTTTTTTTTTTTTTTAAGATTTTATGTATTTATTTGAGAGAGAGAACGAGCGGTGGGGAGGACCAGAGGGAAAGAGAGAGACAAGCAGACTCCCAGCTGAGCAGGGAGCCCAATGTGGGGCTCAGTCTCAGGATCATGACCTGAGCCAAAGGCAGACGCTTCACCAACTGAGCCACCCAGGCGCCCCTGGCCTAGATTTTATACAGTCAGGCGTGTGTGTGCACGCATACCCACCCACCCACGGGATGGTCTGAGATCTGGAAGGTCAGGTACTGAGCAACAGACAACTGATTGGGGGAGGGCAGCCTGAAAAGGGAGGGGTGGCAGGCAAGAATGAATTTGTTGCAGTTTAAGGATTAGGGATCACTTGAGGCAGAACAAGGAGCTGGGGATTGGGATAGACCAGGTTTTTTTCACAGATGTGAATTAAAAAATGAGTAATTTTGGGGGAGAAACACATTAATGGAGGAGTTCTCTGTGGGGTGGGGTTGCTGATGAGCCAGGGTGACCAGGAGTTTGGAGAGACAAAGGAAGGGAGGTGCTAGCGTGGCCTGGGTGTGGCTGGCAGATCCGCACCTCAGGCTCTTCACACTCAGCAGATGCTCAGACTGTACTGGGAGCGTGGGGCCGGGGGCGTGGGGGCCGGGGGGTGGGCCCAGGGGCGTGGGCCCTGTGTTTTGCCATTTTGCTTGTTGGCTCATGTGAATATGTATCTATCAAGGTATATATCAGGTACCTTGTTTTTTATCTTTCCACAGACTTGCCTGCCAGAGGCATCTGCATGATTAGGTTGGGGCAAGAGTGGGTTGATGTATGAATGTGGTTTTGTGTTCATAAATATTACCTTCCTGTTCTTATTTTTAAAATGTTATAATACTGTGTTTGTTTTTAATCAGTCTTGGAGGAGGAACTTTTTTTGGTCTCTGCTGTCTTCTTACTGGCTGTACCACTTTTGAAGAAGCTCTTGAAATGGCATCTCGTGGAGATAGCACCAAAGTGGATAAACTAGTTCGAGACATTTATGGAGGGGACTATGAGAGGTTCGGACTGCCGGGCTGGGCTGTGGCATCAAGGTAAGGGTGTGTGTGTTCTAAGAAAAACGGGAATAAGGTATTAAGTATTGGGTGTATCTTTTTCCTTTTAAACAGCTTTTATTGAGCTATAATTTACATACTATAAAGTCACCTGTTTAAAGTGTAAAATTTAGTGGTTTTTTGTATATTTACCAAATTGTGGAGTCATCACCATAATGTAATTTCAGTACATTTTCATTATCCCAGAAAGAAACCTTCTGTCCATTAGTTGTCATTCATTCCTCATTTCCCCTCCTTGGTCCTTGGTAAATGCTAATATATTTTCTGTCTTTATAGATTTGCCTGTTCTGGACACTTCATATAAATGGTGTCTTATAATATGAGATTTTGGTGACTGGCTTCTTTCCACTTAGCATATTTTCAAGGTTCATCCATGTGGTAGCATGAATCAGTACTTTGAATCTCCAGGTGAATTTTAGGATAACCTTGTCAGTGGCTGCAAAAAGGCAGCTGGGATTTTGATAGGGGTTGAGTTGAATTTGTAGCTCACATTGGGGAGTGTTGCCATCTTAACATTATCAAGTGTTCTGACCTAAGATACGATGTCTTTCCATTTATTTAGAATTTTGCTTTTCTTTTACCTATGTTTTATGGTAGTGGTTTTCAGTGTACAGTTGTTATACTTCTTTTGTTAAATATATGTCTAAGTATTTTCTCTTTGATGCTATTGTAAAGGGAATTTTTTTTTATTTTTAAGATTTTACTCATTTGAGAAAGAGCATGAATGAGCAGGGGTGGGGGGAGGAAGAGGGAGAAGCAGACTCCCCGCTGAACAGAGAACCTGACTCAGGGTGATCCCAGGACCCCCAGATCACGACGTGATGAGCCGAAGGCAGACTGAGCCAAAGGCAGATGCTCAACTGACTGAGCCACCCAGGCACCTCAGGGATTGTTTTTTAAATTTCATTCCTGGATTGTTTAGAAAAAGTTGTTTTCTGTGTATTATGACATGTGATTTTTTTAATCATAGAAAAAGGATCACACGTATACATGCTTGCGGACTAATTTCGGGGACTTTGTAAATGCTGTTGATGTCACATTCTGAGTTTGTGGTATTTGCACATTATTAATCACTTCCATTTCTGATTGGGTTTGTGTTCTGCTCACAGTTATTAATGTAGCAGTTCTCCTGGTCAGGTACATTGAAGTACTTTATCTTCTAGGGAAATCTGAAACTCTTAAGGAGTTTACTCTGGGACTCCACTGTCTGCGCTTTTGCTTTGCTCTGATGGAGCAGTTTCCGACAGAATGTGCCCATTCAGCTGAGCGGAATGGCTGTGCACTTGGGATCGAATTGCCAATAGAGGTGTCTTTCTGGAACTGTCCCTGGCTGCAGAAGGAGCAATGGTGCCTTAGAGTGGATCTGATGAGATCCTACCTGGATGTGTGAAGATCTGTTATCAAAGCTAGATTTCAGTGGAAGCTGCAGGAAAGGCATTTGCTTATTCAGAAGCTTGAGGGCTTTCTTCAGAGTTGTGTTTCTCTTTGAGCAGATGCTCTGTTATTTTGTAATAAAAAGTTTGAAGATTTGAACAATGTCACATTTGTCTTAGTAGAGTAACATTTAAGTTCTATTGGACTGTGTTGCCTTTGGTTCAGCTGCTGGGTATTTTCTTTCCCTTCACAGCTTTGGAAACATGATGAGCAAGGAGAAGCGAGAGGCAGTCAGTAAAGAGGACCTCGCCAGAGCAACATTGATCACCATCACCAACAACATTGGCTCAATAGCAAGAATGTGTGCCCTTAATGAAGTAAGGGGACGTGGATTTCTTTTGATGCTCTGAGGAAAATACAGAACGTACTAAGGGGCCTTGCCTGGTGTACAATGTCTGTCTTGTCCGGACGGTGCCTCAGTGTAGTCGGGCGGGGTGGAGTTCTTTTCGTTGGGGAAGTTAAAGCTCTTCAAATGTAGACTCCTCTTCACTGATTTTTTTTTTTTCCCCTCTCAGTGAAGATAAATATTGCCACTATCTAGAAGTAAAAATACATCTTTCGGGGAGAAAGTAGGAAGGCAGGAAGGCAGTCTGAACTCCGGGTGACAGGGACTGTGGGTGGCGGTGACGGATAGCAGCTGGCCAGAGGTCCCGTGCTCCCGCGGAGCCCTGCAGTCCCTGGGAAGGCCTCTGGAGGAAGCCGCTGAAGCTGGAGAAGGTCTGGCGGCCCAGGAGTGCCCGCCCTCCCTGCCAACGCCGAGCTGTCTTTGTGCTTTCAGCTTCTTTACAGTGCTGCCTTGTAGCATTCAGGTCAAGCAGCATTGTACAGGGCTATGAAAGCACCGAGAACCGCCTTCCCTGGGGGCCCAGAGGATGCGGCCTTACCGCCTTTACCGTGTGTCCCTACTTACACAGTTTTGTTTACAGTTATTCTGTGAAAGAGATGATGTAGGCATGTGGCTTCAAAAGGAGACTTGGAAAGGTACAAAAAGACTGTTTCGTTTTTAATTAAAAAGATAAATGTATCAGCATCAAGTAATTAAAAACATTCTTCGTTCCAATATGTTAAAGTTACTGTTTCCTTTATTGCATGTTCCTCGTCCTGTACTTACGTATTTTAAGATCTGTTAGTTGGTGTGGGTGTACATACCGTGTTATATTTTTTACTTAAATACTTAAAATTTCACTGTTGTATATTTGATTTGTTTTTGTATCATAAATCACATGGAGCTGGGCATTTGGTTGCTTGGCACTGATCGCTCTGCAGGAAGGCATTTTTAAGCGTGAAGCTTTTCTTTGATTGCATTTTATTCCTGATAAGGGACTTACTCTGGAGTGAGGTTTCTCCTCTAAAGAATATACCCATGCTTGGGAGTTTTGATAGGTATTGCCAAGGCACTTTTCACAAGGGTCGTACTAATTTAGATCTCTGTAGCACTGAATGAGTGGATCAGTGTTACCATAATTTGGCTCATTGTTGGGGGTGGAATTTCAGTTAGTTGTTCTGCTTTTAATAGGTTTAAAATGTTCCTTTCTTTGACTACTGTTGGGGGTTGAATTTTTTCCTATTATATTTCTTGTATAATTTGCTTGTTTGTGTCACTTTCCTTCTTTGAATTTGGTCTTTTTTTTTTCTGTATAAAACTTTTACTTCAATAGCAGTTATTGTTTGTCATATTTAATACAAATGGTTTTCCTAATTTGTTTTCTGTTGTGACATTTTCTGGCATGGTTTGAAGTGGGTAGGTCCAGAGTTGTCCGGGTTCAAATTAAGTAGCCTTGGACCAACTGGATTAAATGTAAATACTTTTTTTGTTTTTTGCTCAGGAGTCAAGTTGCTGCTAAAAACCATGCACATGGTGCTCTGTTTGGGGTAGCTTTTACGAGAGAACAGAAGTTAAGATGAAAACTAATTGCCTTTTTTTGATGTGCTCAGAACATTAACCAGGTGGTATTTGTTGGAAATTTCTTGAGAATTAATACGATCGCCATGCGGCTTTTGGCATATGCTTTGGATTATTGGTCCAAGGGGCAGTTGAAAGCACTTTTTTCGGAACACGAGGTAAGCGGACTTACTTCTTGTGATAATGTTAACAAACGTAAAGGGCATGCAATTCCCACTACGTTGGAACTTGACATAAATGTTGAAGTGGACTGCAGTTCTTATTTTTTTGTGAAAGTATGATGGGGGTTTAACTTTGATTGTAATGTCCAAGAGCTATTTCTTACCTGATTTAATGCAAGAGAAATTTTTGGTTAATTTAATTGTGAGCTTCAGCAATTTTAAAGAAATCTTGATGAACACCTGTATTTTTAAGGTTATGTTCTTTTCTGAACCATCCTTTATATTTTTCCCATTATACTTATTTTGTAAATGCATTTACTCTGGGTTCTGCTTTTTTCATTTTGATGTCAGTTTTTATGTGTTGATACAGTTCATGTGCCACTTACCTAAGATGTATGTTCTGAAAACAAACAAAAACATATTCCAAGATGAGAACCACACTGTTGTGAGAGCTAGTGCCTAGACAGGCTGGAAGTGACAGGATGGAGGAGAATCACCGAGCTGCCCACCTGATGCCCCACGTGGGGGGTGCCCTACTGTGTTACCCCAGCTGGGGGAGGAAATAGAACCAGAGCTGTAGAGGGGGGTCTCTCTTCTGTGCCCTTGGTTGTGGGGTAGTTGGACTATTTTCAGTGTTGTTGGATTTTAAATAGTGTTATCATGAACATTTTTCAGAACTGTTTGTGCACATTTACTTTAACAATAGTATTTATAGGAATTGACAATACGATTTGAAGTGCTACAGAGGTGGCTTTTTCCCTTCAAGTTGCTCTTTTTCCTCTTTAAGTGGCTTAAATTCATAGTTAAAATTCAAAGTACACAAATTCCCCTTTTCAAAAAGCTTAAAATTTAGTCATCTAATATTTTAACTTTTATTAAAAAGTTTTTAATTGCATAAATCTGCCGTGTGACCTTGTGTAAGGCTAAGGCGCACAGCGCGTCCCTCCGCTAGGCTTCTGCCGAGTGAGCCGCGGGTGCGGCGGGTGCGGCGGGTGCGGCGGGTGCGGCGGGGTCCGCGCCTTACTGCTCCGGGGGGTGCGGGGCTGGGCTGTCGCTCTCCCGCTTCCGTGCTGCTCGCTGTAAGTTTGTGCCCTCAAAGCTTTTTTTACTTTTAATGTTACTGATAAATCGGTACCCAGTTATCATTAAGTTTCTTCTGTATCTTTCTGTGATCTTTGACCTGTTTTATTTTGCTCTACGTTAGAATGAAAAGAAAGCCTCTCTCGTGTCACATCGTAGTAGAACTTCCCTCCCGCTCCGTTTCCGCCTCTGGAAAACCTTTTCCTAGGTGGGACGTGGAGAGTCGCTTCTCGGGTTGACTTTGTTTTAATCTTCACACCGTAATAGTTAGGATTTGAACACTTTCTGCGGAGTCTTGGTCGGACATCTGGCCGTCCTTCCCGCCGGCTGACTTCGGCTTCCGCCCGGACTCTCTGCGGGCCCTGCGTCCTCGCTTCGCCGCTGCGTCGCGGCCTCCGGGGCGTCGGACTGGAGCGGCGGCCGCTGCGCTCGTGGCGCTCGGCTGCCTCGGGCCCCTGCTCGCAGCCGCGGTGCGCGTGACGCCTCAGAAAGCGGCGGACGGACGGACCCCGTCGGCCCCCCTCGGCCCGCGTTCCCGCCCTCGCCTTCGTGTGCAGTAGCCCGGAACGGCCGGCCTCCCCTTGGTGCTGGGGTCTGTCCTGGGTCCTGGGCCTTCAGGGCCGCTCGTGTAGTGGTTAGCTTCGTCTTTCCGCTTGCCGCTCGGGACGCCACGGAAAACACAGCGCCAGCCGTGACCGTGAGCCGCCCGCGAGCCGCCCGTGAGCCCGTCCTCGGCCGGGGCCGGGGTCCCTCCGCGTCGTCCCCTCCGTCGCACTCATCGTGCGGCCGCCCGTTTTTAAGGCCAGGCAACAGCGTGAGGAGAGGCTCCAGCCCCCCTCGTGTGTGGCCACTTTTCTTGGAGTGGTTTGCCTTGGGCGCCGGGCACTCTTAGCAGCTTCTTCTCAGTCCGGGCGCAGGGCTTTCAGGATCTCCCCACTTTCCTTTTTTCGGTCATGTCCCTCTTTCCGAGACTGCTTGATTCATTGTCCCTTGGAGACCCTGATGGGTTCTAGAGCGCTGGAGGATTGCCCTCAGCTCCGACTCCTGCTGGCACGCTCTCTGCCCGCGCGGGTTTGCTCTCATTTTGATATATTCAATTCTCTTTTTTCTTTTCTGTTTTTGGGTTTTAAGGTCTTGGTTCTTGGTTGTATTTGACTTCGACTTTACTTACTTCTGGAGATAATCCAACATTGTCTTCCTTCACCTGCTGCTTGGCCTTTTCACACCTCTGCCCTCCCTGTGGGCTCTTCGGTCCTTTCCCCCCCCCATGGTGCTTTTCCATCTGTGCCGCCCTCATCGCGTCGCCTCGGGGCACTCTTGTCCACTCTGCTGCCCACCTCTCCCCGTGCTGCCCTCGCCGCTGCCTTGTTCCGGATCCAGGGCGTCTCTTGCTCGTGTGTCCCTGTTCTCGGGCACTGTTGCCAGATGCAAGGGAAAGACCTAAACCTCCCTGCTGCCCTCTTCCCCTTCTTCAGGCAGGTCTTGAATCCATTCCACCCTCTTCCCGTTCTCCCTTCCATCCCCAGCCCAGTTAGGCCCTCACCCTCTCTGACCAGCCCCGAGCCCTTCCTGCTCCGTTGCACTTCACGTCCCATCCTCCCTTCATTCCTTAGTTGTCTGGCGAGGCTCCGGGCCTCCACTGCTTCTCCCCTCCTCCTTCTGCAGGAGACAGCCCCGCTATGGGCTCTTAGAGAGGTGACTGGGCCGCCGTGGGCCCCTAGCTCCTGCAGCCCTCACTGTGCGCTTTGGTCTCACACGCTGACCTGCCTGGGTGTCTTGGACATCCAGCCCTCCTCCCCAGCCTGGGAGCTCTCAGAGCTTCTCTGCTCCAGGCTGGCCTTGGGTTTAGCACAATGGGTGCTCAAGGAATGGGTGTCAGGAATTAAGGGCCCTCACTGTTGGCTTTAATGTTATTAATCATATTATGGTAATTTAAATAAGTCTAAGGAAAATTGCTCTCATTTTTGGTGTACTTTTTTTTCAGGGTTATTTTGGAGCCGTTGGAGCACTCCTTGAGCTGTTGAAGATCCCCTGATCGTTACCTGGGGAGGGGTTCCTGGAACATTCCACAGTGGGATCTGTGAACTTTTGTTTTTTAAGAGACTTACTCAATTTTATGATTGTGTACTACCCGAATCAAAGCAAGAAAGGACAAGTGTATTTTTCTAAGTCATCAAGATAAATCCTTAAAAATTCAGCCTAAACTAGTAACCAGTAAGGAAAGATACATATATAAAAAGTGGACCATGTCCATGGCAGTGAGGATCTGCGGTGTTGAAGTTGCTCTTCGGTATAGCTTTGTTAACCTGCCATGTATATTTAAAATTCAGCGTCACTTACTGGAGCCACTTCAGGGGAGAGCTGTTCTGTGTTCAGCTGACTGTGGTTTTGTGTCCTGTTGAACTTGCTAGATGTAAGGCAAGCACTGTATGTTGTAATCTAATCACAATGTTGTCAATATGGCCTTGGAGATCATCATCTGTGCATTAACTGTGGTGTGCATTTAGCCTTTTGTGTGAACATACTGAAAAACATGTTTTATTTCAAGGATCTGCAAACTTGATTGGGCAGAGTAATTCTGTATTTGTAACTTTGGCAATTAAGCAACTTTTCTACACTGCAAGTCTGGGAAGGTCTGTTTGGAAAGATGGGGCTTAGTTTACCCTGGGCAGAATTTCCTGGGGGGTGGGGGTGGGGGCTGGGAGGTAATTTTGTCTCAAGTGAGTTAAGCTAGTAGAAAAAACATCACCTGGAAGGCTAAAAACCAGACAGAAGGGGCCTCTTGAATTGACATCTTTTCAGGGAATCGAGAATTTGGTTGTTTCGGGCTGGTAGAAAGTGAGGAATTGAAGTCCATTGATTAACTCATGGGGAGCAGGGTGGGGTATTTCTGCCTTCCCCTCCTACTTGGGGTCTTTACTTGCCACAAATTGCCAGGCAGGCTCGCTGGGTAGGACTGCATGAGAGCTGCACGTGCAGACTCAAAAGGTAGCGTGATTAGAGTCAGGTTTTAAGATGGAGTCTTGGTAGATTGACTTAGAACGTTTTCTTTCCGCTGTGCAGAATAATTTAAAAAACTCTTCCCCTTGGAGATAGAGCAGCGTTTTGTGTATTTTTGTGTCCGCATCTCTGTTGAAGGCGATGAAGGGTCTGTATAAAATCAGCCTTTGAACCAGAAGGAAACCCCAGCCTCTTTGGCGCCTGGGCAGGGGGAGAACTGAAGAAGGTTCCCAGGGTCGCCGAGGGAGGAGGGTCGGGTCCCTCGGCACCTCTTGCCTTGGCCGCGTGGGGGCAGCAGAGGCACGTAGCAGCCGAAGGCGGCGGCCTGCGGCCCCCTCCCCCCAGGCCGTTTCCCAGGGGACGTCCCTTCCCTTCACGCAGTTGGGCGCCTGTGGCTTGTGGGTGCTGCCAGCCTGGTGCAGGCAGCAGGGCTGGAGGGACGCTGCGGGGATGGGACTGGTGGCCCCTGGGGGGCGATCGGTTTCTCTGCTGCTGCCACCCCTCGTGGCGCTTGGGACCCTCAGCCCGAGCCACCTCTAATCTTGTCCCGTAGCCCTCAGACGCGTTCCCCACGGCCTCCAGAGACAGCGTCACTACCCACTTGCTGCTGCACAGTCGTGCTTCTGGAACCCCTTGTGCCCCAGGCCCTCTCCGCTTGCTCCCCCTCCAGAGACGGTAGCCTGGTCCGTCAGCTGCGAGTTCCTGAGTGGAACAGACATTTCCTGGCCTCGTTGTCAGTTGTGGCGCAGAGTTCTGGCGGCTCCTGCCCGGCCCGCTGCCACTCCTCAGAGGACTCAGGTGCACCCCGGCCCCCTAAGGGCCGGCAGCTCTGGGCGCGGATTTCTCAGGTAGTGGCCCCTCCCAGCCGCTGCCGCCTTCCCCTCTCACCGCGGAGTGTCCCTAAGGCCATCCCTGCACATTCTCGTCCCTGAGCCTGAGCCCAGTTTACGACCACTTCACTCCCTCCGGCTTGTGAGCTTGTGAGATGCGTGTAAGTAAACTCCCCTCTCCAGGCGCCACTGCCCTGTCCCGGCCATGTCCCTCCGGTCGGCCCACCGTGAGGGGGCCCGAGGGGCTCCCCCCCACAGGCAGTGTCTGTCGGGGGAGGGGTGGCCCAAACCAAGATGGGCAAGGAAGGCTCTTAGGGCCGAGTGCTGGCGCATGGTGGCTGGCGAGGGGGGCGGGAGTCCCGGTGAGGGGATCCAGGCTTGTTGGGGAGGCTTGGTTTTGGACTGTGTGATTCTGATACCAAAAAGGCAGCGGGGTATTTTAATGGGAGATTTCAGACCCGAGAGGGGTGTGTATCTAGGTGGGAATTTAGTGCGTATGCAGGTAGAGTGTTTAGAACCGTTACAAGGTGGGCAGAGAAGGAAAGGCTGCAAAGTGGCCCAGTGGGGGCCGCAGAGGAGGAGTTCTCTGGCACCTGCATTCAGAGGAGGTTTAGGAAGTGGTCCAGATGGCCTTGAGGGGAGCACTTTTCCTCCAAGCTGTGGGGCCAGAGCTGAGCTGCAGGGGTCCCAGTGAGGGGTGGTGAGAAGAAATGGCAGTTGCCACAGGGTGACTTTGGACCGAGAGATGTTTTTTTCTTCTAACAAACAGAATAGTTGGTATTTCCAAGCCTGAGGTGTAGCTAGAAGGGTGGGGTGGGGCCAGTTCCCCCACCTCAACCCCCTCCCCCAGCACTGCTGTCCGCATGGGTGAGACCACTGGTGTGTCTAGCTTCACTGTGACCTGGTGCTCTAGTCCTCACCCTTGACCCCGCACCCCACCCCACGGGAGGGTGCAGGCTGAAAGCTTGCCTTCATCACCGTCCCATGTTGACCAGCCAGCTCACTTTGATCAGAGCCACACACCTTGACTTTCCAACTCTTGCTACACAGGCTGAAGTGGGGTGTAGGTCGTGACCTCAGGCCCCTCTAAATTACAGGGTGCATACTCAACACATTATTTTCAAAACCTGTTTATTTACATTTGTTTACTTCAATTACATGCATGTTTTGTTTTGAAAACAGGAGTAATTAGCCCAAAATGCATTAAAATTTTAAAATAGCAATTAAATATACAAAAATATAGCTTACAAAAACTGCGAATGTTTAAAAATATTCTGCTGCAGAATTCTTAGTGTACAAACACGTCTATGAAACCTGAGGCTCAGCATTTCATAAACCTTTTTTTTGAGGGAATTATACAAGATCTAGTGAATAAAACCCAGAGGGGCTAAATAAACTACAGGATTTAAACTACCCCATTCCTGGCAAGGATGTCAAGAAACGCAGAGACGACAGTATCAGGAACACTCTTGGAAGACCAGGCCCTCGCCAAGAGACTTCCCTAATCTTGGCCCTGCCTGCTCTGGCAGGGCCTGTGAGGGAAGGGGCACATGGAAGGACAGTGCAGCTGGCCCTAGATGCAGGTCCCCCAGGCTTGTACTGGCATAGGGAGCAGAAAGGAGTTTCATCAAACTACAGACAGGTCCCTTCACACTGGTGGGGACCACATTCGAGGTCCATGTCCCTGAAGCAGGGTGGGTGTTCTCCCTGACCCGAGAGCCACAGAAGTGAGTACTAGGTTGGTAAGCCAAGGGTGCGATGCTTGGTCTAAAAGTGGAACAAAACTATTTGCATCTTGCAACAAGTTGGGCTCTTAAAGGGGAACAAACTGAACGAGCCCCATTTTTCTCCTGTTTTTCTCACTCAAATGGAAGCACATTCCATGGCATATGGGATCTTTCGTTCGTCTTATCTACTAAAGAACCATTTCCAGTTTTGAACTGCAGATTTCACCAGAATTTAGACATTGTAAATTGAGACACATTCATCTCTTTTACTTAAAATTCATAATAGCCAATGCGGAAGACATTCTAACCCAGAACAAGATACTCAAGTAACAGAAAGTGGCTTTTCACATACAATTCCTTTCAAGTTTCAGGTTAGGGGCCCAAGCTGCACTTTTAATCCAAGGGAAGAAGGCAGGACGCCAGGGAGGTTGGCAAGGACCAAGGCAGGAGTCCATGCCCCTCCCCGCAGAGCTGCCTGGAGGAAGCAACTCTATCTCCTGCAGGGGCAAAAATGGACTTAAGACCTTTTTTTTTTTCTTCAAAGAAAAGATGACTAGTGGAGTAATTTCTATTGTCAAATGGAGAAAATTCTGTGGGAAACATTTTCTTTTTAATGTGTGCATAAACTGGGGCGGGAAAGGGAGCAGAGTGCATGACCTTGAATAGGACACTGAAGTGTGTGTATCTATGGTTAATTTGGAGGAGACTGCCCATCTACCTGGTTAGTATCATCTGAGACATCACCCCCCACCCCCGCCCAAGGCTGCCTCAGGCTTCAGTTGCTGCTGCTTCTCAAACCCTGCCTCAAAAAAACAAAGGAGCTTGCCTAAGAAATCATGGCAGTTGTAGCCAGACATGACCCTGTCAGATGGGGTTTGGTGGGGGTGGGGGCAGCTTGTCCAGGCCCTGCAAAGGCTGCTGGACCTGGACCAGAGGCCTGCATTGCTGCTGTCAGCAACAGAGCAGAACCTGCTCTTGAGTGTCCTCTGTCACAGGCCAGAAAGACAGTCTGGAAACTGGTTGTGCTCGCATATTATCTGAGCATCTGTGTGGTAAGGGCCACGGAGGGATTGCTGTTTCTGCTTTGTATGGAAAACTAGAATTCCAGTATGCTGCAATCAATAAAAAAATGCCTTATTCAAAAAGGAATGTGATTGCAAAGACATCCCCCAATTATGGGCTCACCTTTTACAGATACTCTGCCTTCTGGGATGGCTCTTCCCCCATGAATAGGAATGCTCCTTGGATATACTTGTATAAGTTAAAAAAAAAAAAATTATGTACACACACAAGCACACATACGCGTGCGTATTTACCTGTATATGCATAAATGGTCACTGGAAGGATCTACCTGGAACAAACTAAGAGTGGGAGTTCAAGAGCTGATAAAGTTGGGCTTGCCAGGTCAGGGATGCAAGGAAGACTTTATGGAACTACGCGAAGGGATTACCTACTCAAAAACTTAAGGAGTAGCACTCAGGGAGCACAATGGGCAAAGGTACATGGTACCTGGAAGTGACTAGGGAGGATCATGAGAGGCAAAGGAAGGGACCCAGGCAAACCCAGACCCCAGGGGCAGCCCCTGTCCCTCAGGAGGCTCCTGCTGAGGTTTTGTTGCTTACCTGAACTACAGAAGAGCCCCACGTGACCTGCATAATGATGCTGCCTATAATCAGGAGCTTCCATGACCCCAGGCCTACTGCCCACCAGACTTTGGACATGGCTGGTCCACACAAGAACCAGCAAAGATGTTACAGTTCTTAGGTGGTAGATAAGGGAACCAGCTTTGAGAGGCTAAGTTGCATAAAGACACATGGCTGGTGAATGGCAAGGGGTGATTTCAAATCACTCTGAGCACTTTTTCTGTCCTGAGCTCTAGGGATGCCTCCCTGTGTTCATTTTGTAATTCTCAGCCTTTCAGAAAATTACTACAGTTGTTCAGAATAGCTTAGCAGAGCAGGACCAGGCCATGGAGGTGACAGGCTTTGAAGTGGGGCTGTGGAAAGGGGCAAATCATTCTGATGGGCCCAAGGGACTTGGCACTGGGGCAAAGGATCTGCATTTGTCAAGACATCAAGAACAAGCTATCTGGCAATGATGGGTGATTCCCTGTATTCTTCCCCCCAGACTTGCCATGGGCCATCTGCTCCCATCTGGCCATTTTGGTCTTGTCCTCTCCCTGCCTCGGTGGGCACAGACTAGAAGGACCTTACCTGCTAGGAATAGGCCCAACCAAATCACACTGTGGCAAAGGAAAGCAGCAGAGGACAGTATCATGCCTACTCATTCAGGAATCAAGTCAGGCTGGTTTTGTTCCCTGTTCCCTGCTTCTGAAGCCAGCTGAGTTCAGCTGTACCCCTAGCAATAACTAGATAATGATGCAGCCACCCATGGAGTTCAGTTGGGGCTGAGTTATGTTCTTTTAACCTACAGCATACAAGTAACATCCAATCTTTGAGCTGCTTAAGACACATTAAGAGAAAGTAAAAAACTGCCATGTCATCAGCCAGTGGCCCAAAAGCAGACAGACCAAAAACCCTATGTGTTTACAGATTAACAAAAAGTCACCAACAAGACAGATGTGGCCAAGGTGGCCTCACTCTAAGGTGTAAGCCTGTGCCAAGAATATTAGGGGATCCTTAACTCATTCTTTAAAAAGGTCCAGATGGAGATTGAACCTTGTCCACAGAAAGCTGTTTTACCCAGAGTTAAAGGAAGATGTGAGTGAAGCGCAGGCCACGGGCAGTCACGGCAGCACGGCAGAGAGTGCTGGAGGAGAACCCGGGCGCGGGGAGCAAGTCCATTCAGGCTGTGTCGCTGAGAGTCGCAGGAACTACTGTGTGTGGCCCTGGCCAAGCTGCAGTGAGACAGGAGCCAAGAAATGAGCTCAAGCAGAGGGAACATGTTCCCCACCCCCCGCCCAGCCCCACCCTGGCAGAAGAGCTGCGTTTACCAAGGCCTCCGCACTCAACGGGTGTCAAGGTCACATCGGCAGTACCTCGTGCGGGTTGGAGCCCGGTGGAGGGCGCACAGCATTCTTGAGCTTTCCTCTAACAGCCGGAGCTACGCACCAACCCTGTCAACCTGCGCTTCCTGCAATACAGGAAACAAACTCCTCTACCTCCCTGCACATACAGGGACTTGTGGGTGCCTCATACTGACGCACAGGGACAGAAAAAGGCCGCAACTGATCAGTTAGAATCCTGCTTGAAGCTGTGAGCTGAAATCATTTGCGGTTTAGCGCACGAGAACTCCTCCTCTGAGGGGAAAAATTCTCTTTCCTGTTTGAACCCCACAATGACAAGGTGAGATCTGTCCCAAGGCCATTCCATGGGAAATGGTGGGTGTTGGCCGCTAATGAGGCTAGTCCAGGCTTATTTCCGACACGGTCGCTGGAAACCTTTCACTGTAAACGGGGTGCTTTGCAGCATTAAGCTCCATTGTGCTACCAACACAGAACGCAGAAACGATGAGAGGAGGAATGCACGAAAAGTTCTTTTCAAGGATGCCCAACAGGCTAAGGCTTTCATATAAAAATATCCCACACTTCCTTGCCCTGTTTAAGCAGCAGCCAGTTGGCGTGCCATGAATAGGTCACACGGAGGAAACAGCCAATTCTGACCAACTGGATTTGTAATTTTCCAAGTTGGATTCTGCCCAGCACTTTCCTAGGCTAGTGGGAATTTTCCTCCTCCTCTGGCCTCAGCCACCTGAGCCAAGGACAGGTTCCCTCTCCCGTTCTAAGATGGTAGAGGCTAGATTCCAGAAAAAATCCCTGGAGACATGCTGTGAACAGAGTAGCAAAGCTTCCTCCATCCGCTCTCCATACGATGCGGACCACATTTCCAATGAGAAACTGTCCCCCTCACCTGTGGAATGCGGCAGAGCTGTTGACAAGGAGTCCACCCTATGACAGAAGGAGGGCTGTGGAAAAGAACTTTCTATCTGACCCAAAGCCACTTCAGATAGCTAATTTGTACAGTATTCGTGAACCCAAATGGATGGAGTCATTTCTAGAAAAGTTGGACAGAAGAGCTAAAGAGCAGCATGCATTTCTCTCCTATAAAGACACTTTCAGTTACTGAAGTCTGAAGAGTGAGGCACACACCAGCGGGTGAAGAGCGCTGCAGTGGCTTCCTGACACTACTTACAATTTCAAGTGGATCCCTGGCTTCACAATTACATAATTACATAAGGATCTTATTTGAGATGCTTTAAATTGTTAAAATGTCGACAGGCATTTTCTCTTAAGTAGAAACAGGGTCAGAGGGAAGAGAACAGGAAAGGAGGGGGGAGAGGAAAGGGGGTCAACATCCTCTCATCTCAGCAGGGCCAGGAGGACTGGCCATTCTCAGGAAGGAGCTCCCCTTGGGAGCTTACCAAGGCAGTGGGCTGAGACTAGCAGCTGTGCTGGAAGCACAGTGCATGTGGGGGTGTGGGCAGTACCCTCACACAGGAACAGCATGGGCTCAGAGGCCCGCCCCTGGCTCGGGCTCCTGATGGGCAGCTTGGCCGGGCCTCACTGGGGAGTCAGGGGGTAGAGAAGAGGAAATGGCTTCTGACCAGGCCTTTCCAAGTGCATCTAATGTTTTTAGATGATTTGATAAGCAAGTGTCGTGAACTTGAGGGAGAAGGGGTGGCAAGGGGCACTGCTGCTCTGTGGTAACCAAAGCCCTTGGGTTCCAAGATGACCTTATCAAAGGAACATAATGTGAAAAGCCTTGTTGGCACTGCCTCACCAATCACTGGCAACCAGTCGTGCTTCAGCTGAGGTAACGGCTGGTTTTACTTGGCTGGGGCTGCCGGGAGGGTCTGCTGCTGCAAAGGCATGCACGGTCTGCATAGAAGCTCATCTGTCCGCAGGGTGGGGGGCAGGGGTGGCTTTAAAGACCTGCCCTCAGTTCCCTTCTCTAACAGTTCTGTTTATCTTCCCTTCTGCTTGATAAAGATTCACCTTGATACGGAGATAAGTATCTGGGAGACAGAGTAATGGCATCAGCAAGAGACCCTCATGAAATTTCTTGAACATAACCGGAAGGCTCATCTGTCATCCACTCCTCTTGGCATGGGGTAGTGGCAGCGTGCTTTGGTTGTCACAAGACCCAGAAGTCTGGGTTTCCAGCTTAGCTGGCCCGAGTTCTTCATGAGGCAAAGGAAGTGGCAGCTGGTGCCCCAGGTAGAGCAGCCAACACAGAGACCGCTTGTGTTCCTCCTGGCTCCACATGGACGTCGGATCCCGCAGCAGTTTGATCCTTGGGGGACCTATACAATGTTCTCTGCCCCAGGGAGGGGCCCCTGTGGGGGTCCACGGTCCTGCTTACTGTGCAGCTGGGCCAGCTGCAGAACTGGCATGTTGCACAGCGGACACACCTTCCGAACCTCCAGCCACTTAATAAGGCACCTGCAAAGCAAGACAACACAGGAGGAAGCAGTCAGTCGTGTGCTTGTGGAGCCTCCTGCCCACGGGCCTCATGGGTTGACCACCTCTGTCCCTCATAGCCAGGGGCCTGTGTGAACACTCCGGTCCCAAACAGCTCCACCAGCAGGCGGACCAGAGCCTCTAGTCTTCCAAAAGGTGATACTAAGAAACCACAGTCAGTATGCTCTATCTTCAAATTATCCGTGACGTGTTAATGAAGTACACTGAGGACGATGGTGGGAAGTAGGAGAAATAAAAGTTTTTAATAGAAATAAAAACACAAAATTGTCAAGAGAAGAGGAAATACTAACATGTCTGCATGGGAGATGACCTCACTCTACCATTTACATTCATACTTTATTTTTATTTAAAAATAATGATGGTTTTGGGGCGCCTGGGTGGCTCAGTTGGTTGAGCGACTGCCTTCGGCTCAGGTCATGATCCTCGAGTCCCAGGATCGAGTCCCACATCGGGCTCCCTGCTCGGCGAGGAGCCTGCTTCTCCCTCTAATCCTCCCCCCTCTCATGTGCTCACTCTCTCTTTCTCGCTCTCTCAAATAAATAAATCTTTAAAAAAAATAATGATGGTTTTGATTAAAGTAAGTTTTTAGGAATAGAAGCTCTCATTGGAAAGTTTCGTTAAGTAGCTGTTTATAGCCTGGGCTCTAAGGATGTGTGGGCTTATCTGGCCGTCTGCCCAAAGTCCTGCCTGGTGGTCATGTTCCACCATCCTGATCCCTCCTAAGTGTCATGTGTGTACACACACACACACACGCACACACACGCACACACACCTCACCCTTAGGGTGCGTTCTGCTTTCTGCATTACAGACCAATCATAAAGCTGTCAAGCTTGTCCGGCACTGCCCCAAGCCCATGAGTTACTTGACAGGCCTCAAACTCAGGTCCCTTTAAATAATTCCACACCAATACTCACTTTCTGTGGAAGGCATGCTTACATGGACAAATGCCCAACTCATCTCGAGGCTTGAAGTCTTCTAGACACACTGCACAGAGCTGAAAGACAAATTCACAGATGAGGCAAAGTGTCTGCTAAGTACTCTCTCGTAGGCCCCAAAGTCAAGTGCAGACCCCAGCCATTTGAAGGGACTTAGAAGGTCCCATGACTGCTTAAATGAAAGAAACAGGCTGGAATGGACCAGGTCTTCTGAAGAAGAGTCTCCTGCTCTTCCTGTCACATGTCTTCAAGATGGAGGGCAGACAGGAATAGACCGCAAAAGGCAGCTTCCTATACTTCAGTGCATCAGAAGAGTTTCACTTAGGTTTATTCTCAGTAGACAGGCTGAATATAATGCAATTTTCCTGTGGTGGGTGAGGGGCTGACTTTCCCAGGGAATGTCTGTTCAGCAGCACAGCCCCTAAGGGGGACGCCTCATGCCCTGGGGCAGGCCCTGGTGGCCTTCGGTTTTTCATGATGTAGAAACTATAAACCATGGCACAGCCTGCAGTAACATGCTTTTAGTTCCTGGGGCCCCTCGCTTTGGCACAGAATGTCCTGTCAGTGTCTTTGTCATATATAGAGTTATTCAAGAGTCACTGAAGTTAAACTTACGAAAATATACAGATGGGGCTAGGATCACTCTCTGACAGGGGGCTAGGCTCCACAGCCTGGAAAGAGGCCTTCAGAGCCAGATGCTGGGTTCCAACCACTGCTTCTTGGGCACATACTAGTGCCCAGGGACATCAAGTATCATTGCATATACCCACTTTACAGATGAGAAAACAGAGGCTCAGAGCCATAACCAACCTTGGTGAGTAGCCGGGCCTGGCTGGGGACCCAGGTCCATGGCACTGATGTGCTGCTGTACTACTTGTCTCCTGCCCAAAGGTTAAACTTCCCCCTGCTTGCTTCCCTGTCCATCTCCAGGGATCCTGGTTCAACCATCACCATTTCTTGTCCATCCCATTGACATGACCTCCCTGTTGCCTGTATCTTAACCTGTAATATGTAACCCATTCTTCTTAGGTTATGTGACAGGACACGTGGCTCTTGGTGTCCTGTGGCCAGTGCTGTGAATGTTGGTTTTTCAGCATCCTTCTCTGGGAAGCTCTCGGGCTTGTGTATACAGCAGACAGGATCCTCACAGGAGGAGGAGGAAAATGGGTAATTGTCTTAGGTTCAGCACTACTGTGGAGACAGCAGGGGAGAAGGCAGGACAGTTAGCCTTGGCTCAGACACCGACTAGCTGTGGGACCTCTGCCATCATGATGCCTCTCAAGCTCTGTTTCTTCATCTGTAAAGTGGGGACACTACCTGCCCCAATGTCATCAGTTCAGACGAGGGGCAGGGCTGAGGAGGCAATAAGGCAGTCTACCAATACTAGTTGTTTTTATTTATGTTTACATTTCATGATGGGAACACTATTTTTAAGCCCATTTTTGACTTCTGGAGGAAGGCTGAGAACAAGCTGTGGGGAAAGATGGGAAACTAGCCGTTCCAGCCATGGGGGTGGTCTTTTTGGGCCTTAGCTTCCTGTCTGTAAAGGGGGATGATGTTCCTACCTCGTAGAGTATATGAACAGGCCCTTCTGCCCTTAAACACCAAGATTCCCTCCCAGCACAGGGAGGTAATGAGGGTCAGGACTGTTGGCTCTGCTTCTGGAGATTCAGTGTTGATCCTACCAAAGGACAGGAAGTTGGTCCAGCCACTCACTTTAATTTGCTTATTTTTCTAGGATCCAAGATTAGATTTGTGTAGCCTTTTCAAAAGGGAGTTATGATTAATGGTTATATAATGTGCTATTATGTTCTTAAACAAATTCTAAAACCCATGGTCACCTGAAAAAAAAAAAGATAAATTCTGACATGTTAAGTGCCAAAGGTGACCAGAAGCCAAGGGCAGTCACAAAGAGAAAAGCCTTAGATCTGACTTCTCAGAAGTTCCATGAAGGGCCAAACTAATTTTACAACTTTACAGATCATATTTTGCAAATCAGCTTTACTTTCCAGTATTTCAACAAGATTGCTTCTCCAGTGTAACTTCCCATACCTTTACCTTTTTATTTATTTAATTTTTTAAAAGATTTTATTTATTTATTTGAGAGAGAGAATGAGAGAGAGAGAGCACATGAGAGGAGGGAGGGTCAGAGGGAGAAGCAGACTCCCTGCTGAGCAGGGAGCCCCATGTGGGACTTGATCCTGGAACTCCAGGATCATGACCTGAGCCGAAGGCAGTCGCTTACTGAGCCACCCAGGCGCCCTACCTTTACCTTTTTAAAAATGGAGATGTAATTCACATAATATTCACTGCTTTAAAGTATATAATTCAGCAATTTTTAGTGTATTCACAGAATTGTGCAACCATCACCACTATCTAATTCCAGAACATTTCATTCCCTGCCCCCAAAGCCCAAACCCATAAGCAGTCACTCCTCATTCCCCCTTCTTCCCAGGCCCTGGGAACCACTAATCAACTTTCTGTCTTGATGGATTTGTCTATTCTGGTCATTTCCAGAATGAAATGGAATCAAGAAATGGTATCTTACAATATGTGGTCTTTTTTGTCTGCCTTCTTCTACTTAGCACGATGCCTTCAAAGTTCATCCATGTTTTTATTCATTTTTATGGCTAAATAGTATTATATTTTTGTTTATTTAGGGCTAAATATATTATATATTTGTTTATTCATTCATATGTTGATGGCTACTTAGATTGTTTTTACCTTTTGGCTACTGTGAATAATGTTGCTCTAAACAAGTAATTGAGGGGCACCTGGGTGGCTCAGTCTGTTAAGCATCTGCCTTTGGCTCAGGTCATGATCCCAGGGTCCTGGGATGGAGTGCCACATCAGGCTCCCTGCTCAGTGGGGAGTCTGTTTCTCCCTCTGCCTGTGCTCTTTCACGCTCTCGACAAATAAATAAAATCTTAAAAAAAAAAAAAACACAGCAACAACAATAAACCGAACAAGTAATTGAGTTTTCAATTCTCTGGGTATATATCTAGGAGTAATTGTTAGATCATATGGTAACTCTATATTTAACATTTTTTTTAAAGATTTTATTGCAGAGACCGGCGGGGGGGTGTGGAGATAGCAAGAGAGAGCACAAGCAGTGGGGAGAGGGAGAAGCAGGCTCCCCGCTGAACAAGGAGCCTGACATGGGGCTCAATCCCAGGACCCTGGGATCACAACCAGAGCCGAAGGCAGACGCTTAACCGACTGAGCCACCCAGGTGCCCCAGTATTTAAACTTTTGTTTTCCAGAGTGGCTACATAACTTCATATTCCCACCAGCTGTGTATGAAGGGTCCAATTTTTCCATATCATCAGGTTATTATTATTGTCTTTTTGATTATAGCCATCCTAGATGGTATGAAGTGGTATCTCATTGTGGTTCTGATTTGCATTTTTCGACTAATAATGTTATGCTTATTGGTCTGTTGTATATCTTCTTTGGAGAAATGTCTGTTCCCTTTGCCTCCATTTTTTTAGTTGGGTTATTTTTATTATTGAGATGTAAGATTTCTTTATAAATATTCTAGACAGAAATCCCTTATCAGATAGCCAACTGATTTTGACAAGGGTGCAAAAGCATTTCAGTGGCAGAGGGACTTTTTCAACAAATGGTGCTGGAGTACTTGGACATCCATAGGCATCAAAAGTACTATATCACCCCTAAAGCATAAACAACCAAAGGAAAAAAAAATCGATAAATTGGACTTCATCAAACTAAAAAACTTTTGTTCTAGAAAAGACCTTGTTACGATGAAAGGACTGATATAAAATATTTACAGATCTTTTTATTTTGTAGGCTTTTTATTATTGAGTTGTAACAGTTCATTATATATTGTGGATACTAGACTCTTATCAGATATAAGATCTGCAAATATTTTCTCCCTGTGGGTGTCTTTTTACTTTCTTGATAATGTTATTTGAAGTACAAGGGTTTTTAAATTTTGATGAAGTTCAAATTATGTTTTTTCCCTTTGGTTGCTTGTGCTTTAGGTGTCATATCTAAGAAACTGGGTTGTTTAACCCAAAGTCACAAAAATTTATTATTTTTTTTAAAGATTTTATTTATTTATTTGAGAGACAGAGAATGAACGAGAGGGAGCACGAAAGGGGGGAGTGTCAGAGGGAGAAGCAGTCCTGAGCAGGGAGCCTGATGCAGGACTCGATCCCAGGACTCCAGGATCAGGACCTGAGCTGAAGGTAGTCGCTTAACCAACTGAGCCACCCAGGCGCCCCCCCCAAAATTTATATCTATGCTTATTTCTAAGAGTTGTATAATTTTAGTTGTTACATTTAGGTCTTTGGTCCATTTTTTAGTTAATTTTTGTACATGGCGTGAAGCAGGGTTCTAACTTCATTCTTTTGCATATTTTGGTTATCTAGTTATCACAGCACCATTTACTGAATCAACTATTCTTTCCCTATTGAACTGTCTTGGCACACTTATTGAAAATCAAATGGCCATAAATGTATAGGTTTGTTTCTGAACTCTCAATTCTATTCCATTGATCTGCATGTCTTTCCAACTGCTAGTATCACACTGTCTTAAATATTGAAGTTTTAAGTTCTAAAATGGGAAGGTGTGAATCCTCCAACTCTGTTCTTTTTCAATATTGTTTTTGGATATTCTGGATTCCTTGCATTTCCATGTGAATTTTAGAATCTGCTTGTCAATTTCTACCAAAAAAAAAAAAGACAGCTGTGATTTTGATAGGGATAGCATTGATTCTGTAAGTATTATGGGGGGATATTGCCATTCTATCAATAGTAGGTCTTTGAAACCATGAACACAGTAGGTCTTTCCACTTACATAGGTCTTCCTTAATATCCTTCAAGGATTTTTGGGGGGAAGATTTTATTTATTTGACAGAGAGAGAGCACAAGCAGGGGGAATAGCAGGCAGAGGGAGAAGCAGACTCCCTGCTGAGCAAGGAGCCTGATGTGGGACTCGATCTCAGGACCCCAGGATCATAACCTAAGCCGAAGGCAAACGCTTAACCGACTGTGCCACCCAGGCGCCCCAGATATCCTTCAAGGATATTTTGTAGTTTTCAGTGTAGAAGTCTGAGCTTCTGTTAAATTTATTCCTAGTTACCTTATTCTTTTTGATGCTGTTGTAAATGGAATAGTTTTCTTAATTTCATTTTTGAATTATTCATTGCCAATGCACAGAAATACAGCTGGCTTTTGTATGTTGATTTTGTATCCTGGACATCTGCTGAACTCATTTATTAGTGCTCATGATTTTTGGTGGATTCTTTAGAGTTTTCAGTTTTTATAAATTCATGCCATCTGCAAATATAGTTTTACTTCTTCCTTTCTAATCTGGATGGCTTTTATTACTTTTTCTTGCCTAACAGCTCTGGCTAGACCCTGCAGTACAATGTTGAATAAAAGTGTAAGAGCAGGCATCCTTGTCTTATTCTGATCTTAGGGGAAAAAGCTTTCAGTCTTTCACCATTATGATGTTAGCTCTGTGTTTTTCATAGATGCCCTTTATCAAGTTGAGGAAATTCCCTTCTATTCCTAGTATGTCAAGTGTTTTTATCATGAAAGAATGTTGAATTTTGTCAAGTTCTTTTTCTGCATCTATTGAAGTGATCATGTTTGTTTTTTTTTCCTCCCTTTATCTGTTAATAGGGTGTATTACATTGACTGACTTTCCTTTGTTGAACCAACCTTGTATTCCTGGAATAAATTCCATTTGGTTATGGCATATAATCCTTTTTATATGCTGGTAGATTTGGTTTGCTAGTATTTTGAGGACTTTTTCACCTATATTCGTAAGGGATATTGGTTTGGAGTTCTCTTTCTTTGTGATGTCTTTGTCTGGTCTTGACATTAGGACATGACACAATGAGACAGGAAGAGTTCCTCATCACTTTTCATTTTTTGAAACCTATGATAATGTCAACCCTGCCAGAAGCGGGATAGGAATATATATTTACTTGAGTTTGCCTGTATTACGTGTTAAAAGTCAGAAAAGTTCTTAACTGATGCTATTTGTGGAAAGCAGAAGGAAGCTGGGTGAGGTAACTCCAAAGTAATTTTTTGCAGCTTGGGGAACAGCAGAAACTTCAAGTCTGTGGGAGCAGTAAGAGCATCAAGATGTGATGGCTCCAGACTCAAACAGATAGGGTCACACCCTTTTTGTTTTGTATCCAAAATGTGTTTATTGGGATGGTTTCCCATTTTGATGCAGGGTGCTTTTAGTGCTGTTTCTGTCTGAAGGAACATTCTTCTGTACACCCTGCTTTTCCTCCTGTAGGTTGGCAGAGAACAGTGGAGCAGCCAACACACAAAACTACCATTTGTTCACGATTAAAGTTGGTGGTGATTTTATAGCAACCTGGGCATTTCACATCCATGGAGTAGGAAGTGGGGCTCTGCACTAGGTGCTTCCTGTGTTTCCTCTTCTCTTCTGGAGAGGGATGGGGGAGACTCTTTGTGAGGGGCATGTTCTTGTGGGGAGATTGTCACCATGGGAAAGGCTAGGGTCACATTCTTTCTTCATGCTCAGAAGCTGGATAACATGCCCATGCCCATTCTACTCAACTTTTTAATTTTATTTTATTTGAGAGAGGGAGAGAGAGAGCAAGAGAGAGCACACACGAGCGGGGGGGCGGGCAGAGGAAGCAGGAGAAACAGACTCCTTGCCCAACAGGGAGCCCAACGAGGGCCTCGCTCCCAGGACCCTGGGATCACTGAGCTGAAGGCAGACGCTTAACGGACTGAATCACCCAGGTGCTCCTCTACTCAACTTTCTTAAATATGAATTTCTACAAATGCAAAATAAGGAATACCTTATCTAAATTTTTTAAAATGTGAGTTCCCTTGGTCTTAAGATAATTATATGAAGTAACAGACATCTCAGTAATCTTGCCACCTTGCATACTGATTCCATTTACATTACACTGAGATTATATCCATAAATAAGACATGTTTGAGGGAACAATGGCTTTATGGGAACTACAGATGTATATTGGACTAGCATTCAACTAGTGCACGATCTCTAAAATGCCCAAGAAGGCAGGCTTTGATAATTTCCAGGTGGCTGATACAGTCCATAAATTTACCTCAAATGCAAACCGGGGAAGGAGAATTATGTGGGGAACACAATGTCACACAATGAAAATGACCCACAGCTCAGGTGATTCAGCCAAAATGGTTTTCTTTTAAATAGATTCTATGATGGGCACTCATTAACATTGTACCTTTTCTTGAATGGTTATGAAGCTATCACATCTTCTGCAGAGGCAGCATTTCTAGTTTAGAGGTGTCATTTAAAGTTGGAATCTTTGAGAGCTATTAAAGCAACCTAAAGATGGTTGTGCTACTCAGGAATGAGCCAACTTTCCTGTTCCAAACTGAACTACAGTGGGCAGTCTTTTCCATGGCCTTCATGTGTTTGTGTCCTTGGTCCATTACTGTACATGCCTCATTGACTTGTGACCTTCTCTCTCCTCTCCCATGGGATCAGTGTTCCTTGATCGAAGGGAGGGACTGTATTCTACCCATTCAATCTTTAGGGTCCTGTATACTGTTCCTTATACATGCTTTGGACTTTTGTTGTTGTTTTTTTTACTATTTTTACAATTCAAACAAACCTGGCACAAACCTCAATTGGGCTCCAAATATTTTTATACTAATTTAAAAGTAAAATTGAGGAACGTGATTTATAAGAAGACTGATCAGTAGTTCTAGAAATACTGAAAAGGTTTACTCCTCCTACATAAGACAAAGACGTGGCAGAATTTGCACTGCCAAAGCCACCTCCTCACTAGAGCAGAGGGAAGGGGATGAGCCTATGGGGAGGTGAGGAGAAGAAGGAAAAGATGTTCTTTACACAGGAGGCAACTCCAATGGGTCCAACCTTTTTATAGTCTCTTCTTGTGGAAAGCAGGGCAGAGCAGGGCCACAGCATGTCTGCTACACTACTCCTCACCCACTCCCTACTTGACTTGGGAAAACTGACCTAAAGATGGCCCTTCCTAGTCCTTGTGCAGTGAGGATCCCAGCTGCTGCTGAGATGCAGAGGGGAGCAGGGTCTCCTATCCTTCTGATGATACAGGCAATACGTGATGGAAGAGGGGATGGACTGAATTCAAATTTGGAAGCTACGCGGATGGCTCTACCACTGTATTATGGATGTGGACCCAGGGTTCTACAAGGCTATGCATATTCTGATTGGCCCATACGGCCACAGTAGGTAGAGGAGGCCTTCTCTGGTGTGGCAGGACAGAAAGAGTGCAATGTGGAAACAAAATCTGGATGATGGCTGAAAATTTCCCAAGCCTGGTGAAAGATAAACCTACATATTTATGAAGGTTGAGTAAACCACAAACAGGATAAATACAAAGAAATCCATGCTCAGATATATCATAATTAATTGCTGAAAACTAAACAAAGAAAAAAATCTTGAAAGCAGCTGGAGAAAAAGGACACATTACTGATAGAGGATCAAGGATTTGAATGACTATGAATTTCTCATTGGAAACCGTGGAGGCCAGAAGGAAGCAGCACATTTTAATGTGCTGAAAGAGGGTGCCTGGGTGGCTCAGTCAGTTAAGCGTCTGCCTTCGGCTCAGGTCGTGATCCCAGAGTCCTGGGATCGAGCCCTGCACTGGGTTCCCTGCTCAGTGGGCAGTCTGCTTCTCCCTCTCTCCCCCCTCCCTGCTTGTGCTTTCTTGCTCTCTAATGAATAAAATCTTAAAAAAAAAAAAAAAAAGGGCTGAAAGAAAATGTCAACCCAGAGTTCTATACCAAATAAAAATATCCTCCTTAGGAATGAAGGTGAAATAAAGACATTCTCAGATGAAGGCAAACTAGTAGAATTCACAGTCAGCAGATCTGCTCTAAAAGAAATGCTAAAGGAAGATCATCAGATAGAAGGAAAATGGAATTAAGAAGGAAATTGGAATATTAGGAATGAAGAGCAACAGATATGACAAATATCTGGATAAATATTTATGACTATTCTTCCTCTCTGAATTCTTTAGAAGATACTTGACAGCTATAAGTAAAAAATATAACATTATCTGATGGGATTTTCAATGTATATAGATGTAATACGATAGCTATTGCATAAAGGGAAAATGATAAAGGGATCTATATGGTGAGAGGTTTCTACATTCCAATTGAAGTGCTAAAAAATTGATTCTAAGTATTTATTTTCTAATCCACTAAAATATTATACAAAAAGATAGAGTCAAAATCATAATAGATACTAAAAATGGATTACTAGGGGTGCCTGGGTGGCTCAGTCGGTTGAGTATCTGCCTTCGGCTCAGGTCATGGTTCCGGGGTCCTGGGATTGAGCCCCACATCGGGCTCCCTGCTTGATGGGGAGTCTGCTTCTCCTTCGCCCTCTGCCCCTCCCCCCGCTCATGCTCTCTCTTGTGCTCTCTTAAGTGAATAAATGAAAAATCTTTAAAAAAATAAAAATGATTACTAAAATGGATTACTAAAAATGTTCAAATAACCCAAAGAAGGCAGGAATAGGGAAAAAGAATGACAAAGAGTGGGAAAAGCAGAAGACAAATAATACAATGGTAGACCTAATTCCAAACATCAATAATTGCCTCGAATGTAAATGGTCTAAACACACCAATTAAAACAAAGATTGGCAGAGTGGGTTAAAGAAAAAAAAATCATAACCAAAACTTATGCTATTTATAAGAAAACTCACTTCAAATATATAGGTAGACTGAAATTAAAAAGATGGAAAAAGGCATGCCATGCAAACATTAATCAAAAGAAAGCTAGAGGTGCTATGTATTTTTTTTAAAAAGGAGTTAATTCTTTTTATTTATTTTAGAGAGAGAGAGAGAGAAAGAGCTCGTGAGCATGAGTAGGGGGAGGGGCAGAGGGAGAGAATCTTTAAGCAGACTCCCCATTGAGTGGGGAGCCTGATGCAGGGCTTGGTCTCACCACCCATGAGATCATGACCTGAGCTAAAACCAAGAGTCGGATGTTTAACTGACTGAGCTACCCAGGCGCCCCAGCTAGAGGTGCTATATTAATATTGGGCAAAGATTTCAAAGCAAAGAAAACTGCCAGAGATGAAGAGGGATATTATAATTTCAATAAAAGGCTCAATTCACCAAGAAGACATAATCCTAAAAATCCTAAATGTGTATTCAGCTAACAGAGCCTTATACAAATAAGTAAATAAATGAAAAGACATAATGTGTTTATAGATTAGAAGACTCAACATGGTAAAGATGTCAATTTTCCCCGGATTTATAGATTTAATGAAATACTAATCAAAATCCCACAGCAGGATTTCTTCTTTTTTGTAGATATAGACCAGCTGATGCTACAATTTATATGGAAGAGCAAGGAATTAGACTAAACAGTTTTGGAGAAGAATAAAGTTGGAGGATCACACTGCCTGATTTTAAGACTTACAGAGCTACAGTAAGCTTTATTAGTAAAGCTACATTAAGACTGTAGTGTTGGTGAAAGAATGAGTGTATAAATCAATGGAACAGAGTGCATATATCCCAGATAACATACAGCACCCTTCTGCACACTGCAGTTTGACTTTCTCATTTATAGTCCCCTCTACCAGACTGCTAACTAAGAGTAGAAATTAGTATTTTATGCTTGTGTCTCTGCAGTTTAGTTTAGTACAGTGTCTGACATATTTTATGTATCCAATAACTCTAAAATTATTATTATTATTTTAGAGGGGGGGAAGGACAGAGGGAGAGAATCTCAAGGATGCTCCACACCCAGTGTGGAGCCTGAAGCGGGGCTCAATCTCACCATCTTAATATCATGACTTGAGCTGAAATCAAGAGTTGGACACCTAACCAACTGAGCCACCCAGGTGCCCCAACTCTAAAATTATTTTAAAAGTAATATATTAACTTGTTTTCCTTCTTTAAGAACCCATTACATATAAAACTAACATCTCTTTTGACCAACTCCCCCTAATCTTTCTCTTCTCTTTCTCCATGTAACTATGTGTCCTTCTCAAACACAGTAAAACACCTTGTAGTATGCATATAAATCCATGAACAATAGGGTGTTTAGTTTAGTTTACATATGTCATATAAACATATCACTTTGTGACTTGCTTTTTTTGGATCCCACTAGAGATCTATCCCAATTGATGCGTTTACTGATAGAGCTCAATCCTTAATTTTGCCAACTTTATAGTACCTCATTGTACTATATCAGGTTTCCTTCCTTCCCTCCCTCTCTTGGTGGATAATCTTCCACTCGCATGATTGTTCTGTTGGTGAAAGAATGAGTGTATAAATCAATGTATATCATGTTTTATTTATTCACTCACCACTGATGGACATTTAGCTTGTCTTTGATTTTTCACTATTGTAATTATTCACTAATAACAGTATCCATATCGAAATTCCACATGCTTACACAGGACCAAGCTATGTTACTACTGTATAATTAGGCTACAGAAATGCACACATACACACAAAAGTCGGACAAAATAGTTTCATCACCAAGAAATGCAGCTGGAAAGGACCAAATGAATTGCAAAAAATACCTGATTGCCTCTAGAAGCAAGCAATAGAGCAAGGTTAGGTTATCCTAGCTACTAGTTTCAAATAACGGGGAGAGGGGATCAGCAGCTGGTCAGATTCAGCAAAACTGGAATGGGTAGGTGCAAATGGGATATAACTCTGGTACATAATGATGCAACACAATGTACTCATTCAAGATAAAGACCCATTCTAAACTAGTGGGTCAGACCAATGAGGAAGACTTCTGCTCCTGAGGAACCTGGTTAATATTGGTAACATGTGTCAGAATATAATCTTTACATTTATGGTCCTCAAGGAGACCCCAGATAGAAAAGAGATCATCCTCTATTATTTCATGTTAATTCTGGGAAAATTTAAAAATCAAACAGTAAAAAAAAAAAATCAAACAGTAATTGATGCTTTGGATTTAAAAGGTTAGTTTAAAATGCTGTAATATAGCAACTCTTTGATTAAAAAAATATGCAAAGAGCAAAGCAGTAGACATTTTCAAAGTGCCTGACAATAATATAAATCACTCTTTTCTTTTTTTCCAAAATTTTATTTACTTATTTGATAGAGAGCACAAGCAGGAAGAGTGGCAGGCAGAGGAAGAGGAAGCAGCAGGCTCCCTGCTGAGCAGGGAGCCCAATGCGGGGCTTGATCCCAGGACCCTGAGATCAGGACCTGAGCCAAAGGCAGACACTTAACTGACTGAGCCACCCAGGCACCCCTAAATCATTATTTTATTATTATTCAAATAATTTCACAAATTAACTCTCTTTGAAGAGACTAGCAATGAAGCTGCCCCACAATTATGTAAGACAGATATTATAATGTGCAGCTTTCCAAGTCCTTGTTTTACAAACCAATTCAAAAACTTGGAAAGGAAGGAAGAGAAAAGGACCCTAAAATTTAAAATTCTGAACAACTGTAGTCAGAGACGACAAAAGGAGTAAAATGAAAAAGAATTCTTATAGGCAATGTGTCTGAAGATGTACAGCAGGATACCCACACACTTTTGTATTCACATTACAAAGCATGGTAACATAATGAACACCTGGGAACTAACCACGCAACTTCATCACTAGACAATCCCAAGGAGTCAAAGTCAAACTGCATTCTTCTCTATTGTATTCTCTTGCTTCACCTCCCCAAACCCCCACCCCATGAAGTAATCACTGCCTCTTTTGTGCCATTTATATGACGGGATTCTAGGAACATTTTCAAGAATGAAATTAGTACAAATTCATCTTGAGTAGAAAAACTAATTTATATCTATCTACTCATACCAGGGATAGCACACAGCATCCCTACTGCTATGAAATCTTACATCACCACCATCTCTATTAAAAATCTTCTCATAATTGTCATCTCATAATTGATTTTTATGTGACCACACCCTCAAATATTCTATTAAGCAGATCAAAATAAGTCTAACTTTTTTTTCACTTCTTGGAATAAAGATGGTTAAGCATACCACAGCATACTACTTCTATTAGATAATAGCTCAAGAAAAGATTAAAATACTTATAGGCAACTTACCTCATGTAAATTCAGTTCTTTAACTTTCTCTTTTAATATAACCTGTAAGACAAAAAAGTATGTTATGCCCATTTAAATTTATAATTAAAAAATTTCTCATTATACTAAAACATATTTTTCTTTTGTATATGTAGCTCACTTCTCCTCCTGTTCAATATTGGAAAAAATCTCTTTTATATTGAGACAGAATATTTTAGCCATATTTTTTTTAGCAACATTTTTTTTTAACTTGAGCAGTGACGCAATGTTCTCCTGAAAAAACAATTTTAAAATCCCTTTGAGTGTAGATTAAATTTCAGGAAAAGACATAAATACATGCTCATCTGGACCAAGTGCTAACTTAGGAGGAAAACAAATGAGGTTGACTCTCATGATTCACTAAAACACAGTATTAGCTGATGGGAATTGACTATTAATGTATAAAAGATTAAAAAAAATAAGGTCAAGCTTAATTTTGCAAGTTTTGCTTATTTTTATTCATCATTATCCTCAGAAAATTTTAGCTCTACCTAAAGTCATGTAAATGAACTTAAAATTCACCCAGGTGCCATCCCCAACCTGTGGTAACTGGATACCAGTTAAAAAAATGACAAGTGATAAGAGGGCAGCAGATTATTATTTAAAAAGAAAATTTCCAGGGGCGCTTGATTGGCTGTTGGTAGAGCATGTGACTCTTGATCTCGGGGTTGTGAATTCAAGCCCCATGTTGGGTGTAGTGATTACTTAAAAAATAAAAAAAAAATTTTTGGAGAATAAACAGTTTATTAGAATTATATGCCATCTTAAAGTAAAAAAAATAGGTAAGTGAAATTTGGGGGAAAATCTCCCAGTTTTGAGTATCTTACATTCTTGAACCAAAAATGGTTTTCAGGGCAAATCATATTTTCAGAAATCACAACCAAAAGCTACCATCCAGCTATGCAAGGATGTACTAAATTTCCAATTCAGTATATTTTAAAAATCACTTTACTGTCTATCTTGTTACTCTTTTAACTCTATCAGTCAATTTTACTTGTTAAATGGCCATCAAGGCCAATTTTACTTTCTAGTTAGCTTACATCTTACATACAAATATCTTATAAGTTGTCAAATTTATGATAATATTGAGACAAAAGGATTCATTAATTTAGAAAACTGAAACATTCAACTCTATGAATCTCACATGAGACCTATTGGGAAGATGATGGTGTTACCTACGGACATCAGTGTGGACATCTAAGGAACTTGACAATGAGCTCAGATTTCAAAGAGACATAAAAGATGGACAAAGAGATACGTAATCCTAAAATGATGACATGGTCCTGCAGCATCAGTGTCAGCAAGGTTAAAGACCCAAATAAACTAAAGCTTACCCCACGACTCCATAAAAACAAACAAAAACAAAACAAAACCAAAACCCAAATCCCAAAACCAGAAAGCAAAAAAAACTAAGGACAATAAAAATAATTTCATAGTTTGGGTCAAAAGAAAATTAAGGAACACCTAGGCCCACTGTTTGGTGTCCGTGGTAAAATGTTATCAGATGACACAGGGAAGAAAAAACAAATTTTACTTGGCCATCAAGAAAAGCTAAGTTTGTTCCCTTAAAGAACAAATCGGTAAAGGAATGACAGTACAAAGAGTAGGGATTAACAGCAATGACCCAGGTATTTAGACTTCCAGTGGTGTGACGTGAGAGAGGAGGAGGAGATGAAATCACTATAATGCAACTGTTCACCTCTGAGGAACTGATATGTCTTCTAACGGAAGAAGTAACAAATTCATTTAATGGGATCTCTTAACTCTACTAGATTAACAGTAATTTTAAGGATTATTAACCATAGCATTTGCCTTTAGCAGTGTTGGCTAAAGTTCCCTGTTATATTATTATATCATCTGAACTTCAAATAATGAGAAATACTTAAAGTGAAGTTGATCTATTTTGTACTGCAAACTGGAAGTGAAATGCTAAAATGAACACAAGTAAATCCAGTTCCAGTTTAAAATACGAGTGGAAATCTAAGTTCTCATTTTTTGGTTAAAAAAAAAAATCAAGGCCAATCTGAGGTAAATTTCTTACCTGTTTATAGGCATAAAATTCTTTGTGTGCTTGATGTCTTAGCCTAAAAAGACAAATGAGCAATGTGATACTGAGGTTTCCAATACAACAATTTGATAAAGATCTTAAACAGATTTTTGATATTAATTTATATCATTTATGGTTTAAAATCCAAAATCTTTATCCTGAAAAACACCCAAATGACATATTTATTACCATGTTATGAAAAAGTAGCCAAAGAACCATAAAATGTTATGTTATCTAAATGTTAAGTTCAAGTGAAATCTCATTAAAACAAAATCTTAAAACAACAAATATTTATTTATTTATTTATTTATTTATTTTTTTAAGATTTTTTTTATTTATTTATTTGAGAGAGAGAGAATGAGAGATAGCGCAAGAGGGAAGAGGGTCAGAGGGAGAAGCAGACTCCCCGCTGAGCAGGGAGCCCGATGCGGGACTCGATCCCGGGACTCCAGGATCATGACCTGAGCTGAAGGCAGTCGCTTAACCAACTGAGCCACCCAGGCGCCCAAAACAACAAATATTTAAATGAAGCTTCAATTCTATTTATATTGGTGACAGTCCATTTGTTTTAGTATTTATCACATTTTTTCTTAATTTAAAAAATTTAAGTGTAACATCCATCTAATAATGTAAAAAAAACCTTAAGAATACAGCTAAATGTGGGGCACTTGGGTGGCTCCGTTGGTTAAGCATCGGCTTTCAGGTCAGGTCATGATCCCAGAGTGCTGGGATGGAGCCCCGTGTCTGTCTCCCTGCTCAGTGGGGAGTCTGCTTCTCCCTCTGCCCCTCCCCCCTGCTTCCCTGTTTGTGCTCGCTCTCTCACTGGCTCTCTCTCGCTCTCACCTTCTCTAAGAAATTTCAAAAAAAAATACAGCTCAATGTTAAAAAAAATTATATATATATATGTACATACACACACACAAGTGTAACTATCACCCAGATCAAGATATAGAACATTTCCAGGACCCCTGAAATGACTCCTAACAATCAATATCTACCCCTAAGAGGTACCCACTATCCTGATTCCTATCATTATAGATTGTGCTTGTTTTGAACTTCACTTAAATGTTATCATTTGATATATGCTTTTTGTGTTGGCTTCTTTCAGCTAACAATTACTTGTGAAATTCATCCACATGGTTGCAGTAATTCTTTTTGACTGATATATAGTGTTCCACTGTATGAATATAAGACTATCCATTACACTGTTGATGAATATTTAGGTTACTTCCAGTTTGGGGCTATTATAAATAAAGCTGCTACCTAAATTCTACGTCTTTTAGTGGACATATAGACTTAATTCTGTTGAGTATATACCTAGGAGTAGAACTGCTAGTCAAAATGCTTGTACTGATTTCCATTCCTAGATGTAATGCACTAGAGCTCTTGCTGTTTTACATCTTTGCCACTACTTGGTAGGATCAGTTAAAAAAAATTTAGCCAATCTGGTAGGTATTCAGTGGTATCTCATTTCAGCTTTAATTTGCATTTCCCAATTGATGTTCAGCACCCTTTTATAAGCTTATTGTCCATTTGGATAACTTCCTTTATAAAATGCCTGTTTGATGGGGCACCTGGGTGGCTCAGTCAGTTAAGCATCTGCCTTTGCCTTGGGTCATGATCGCAGGGTCCTGGGATCGAGCCCCACATCAGGCTCCCTGTTCAGTGGGAGGCCTACTTCTCCCTCTCCCACCCGCCCTGCTTGTGTTCCCTCTCTCGCTGTGTCTCTGTCAAATAAATAAAATCTTTAAAAAAAATAAGAAAAAATAAAATGCCTGTTTGAGTCTTTAAAAAATGAGTTACCTTCTTCTTATTGATTTGTAGGAGTTCTTTATATATTTCAGACGCAAGTCCTCTCCTGGGTCTATGTACTGCAATTATCTCCCACTCTATGGCTTGCATTTTCATTCTCTTGATGGTATCTTTTGATGAACAGAAGCTTTTAATTCAAATTAAGTCCAATTTATAAACTCTTCACAATAATGTCAAGTTCTTTTTGCATCCAGTTAAAGAAATCTTTGCCTACCCCCCCGATCATGAAGATATTCTCGTGTGTATTGTGAAAACAATTTATTTTACCTGTCACATTTAGGTATCCATCCAAAATTACTTATGATCCATCTGAAATTAGTCTTTATATATGATGTGAGGAAGGGGTCAAGATTCTTTCTATTCACATGCAAATTTTCATTTGATTCATTTATTCAAAAGACCCTATTTTCCCTATTGCATAGCAGTGGCACATCTGTCCTAAGTTAGATCCAATATGTGGGTGTGTTTTTAGAGTTCCATTCTATTCCATTGGTCTATTTGCCTATTCCTGTATACTTGCTTGAATAGTCTAAAAAATTTATGTCTGCTGGAACCTCAGAATGCAACCCTATTTGGAAATAGAGCCTTTGTAGATTATTTAGTTAAAATGAGGTCATATTAAATCCAATATGACTGGTTTAGAAGAAGGAGGCCAGGTGAAGACAGAAACAGATTGAAATCATGCAGGTACAAGCCAAAGAACATAAAAGATTTCTGGTAACTACCAGGAACTAGGGAAGAGGCAAGGAAGGATTCTCCCCTAGAGCCTTCAGAGGGAGCATGGATCTGCTGGGACACCTTGATTTCAAACTTCTAACCCCCAGAACTGTGAGATTAGAGTTCTGTTATTTTTAAGCTACTTGGTTTGTGGTACTTTGTTATAGCAGCCCTGGGAAATGAATGCACCTGATGTCATTACCACATTAGTTTTTTTTTAAGATTTTATTTATTTATTTATGAGAGAGAGAGAGAGCAGAAGGAGGGGGAGTGGCAGGCAGAGAGGGAGAAGCAGGCTCCCCACTGAGTAACGAGTCCAATGCAAGACTTGATTCCAGGACCCTGGGATCATGACCTGAGCTGACGGCAGACGTGTTATGACTGAGCCACCCAAGCAGCCCCACATTAGTTTTTCTCTTAACTTTTATTGTGAAATAATTTTTCAAAATAGCTGCAAAAAGAAAAGCTGCAAAAAATAGAGGTCACATAAATTTCCTCCCAGATTTACCAATGTTAACATCTTACACAACCATTGTACAATGATCAAAACCGGAAATTAACACTGATATTATTGTCATAATATTAAACAGACATTGTTTGAATTTCACGTTTTTTTCATTACTGTCCTTTTCCTGTTCTATTATCCAATCCAAGATCCTACCTTGCATCTATTTATGTCTCCTTAGCCTCCTCCAATCTCTGACAATTCTTTAGTTTTCCCTTGACTTTCAAGATTTTGACACATTAACCAATGATCATTTGGTTATGGAGGTGTCTACCAGGTCTCTCCACTGTAAAAGGTACTATTTCCCTCTTTGTGACTGATCAATATCTTGGGGGAGAGATGTTGAAACTATGCAAATACCCTATTTTTTTCTCAAACTTTTGCCCACTTATTTTAGCACCCATCTTGCTTGCAACAATTACTGTAGTGGCTACATGATGGTGGTTTTGTAGTTTTCTAATTCCTTGTACATTAATTGGAATTCTTCTGTACGGAAGAGTTATCCCTTATTTATTTATCAGTATTAATTTGTGTATATTTGTTTTCGTCTATGGGTTATAATTCAGTATGATCATTATTTGTTTTGTTGCTCAAACTGATTTAGGGTTGGCCTTCAGGAGCTCCATCAGGTTGACTCCTGTGTCCTCTCAATATGCCCCCATCCTTTTCCATGCACGTCCTTGCTTACTGGCACCAAAAGGTGTTCCAGGCTCATCTTGTATTTCCTATGCCCCAGTTGTGGAATTAAGCACTTCTTCAAAAGAATCTTCGTTCCTTTTATTGGAGAAGAGTATTTAGAAACCAAAATCTGGGCGCTAGGTGAATAGCACTTTAAGTACTGGGGCTTTGTAACAAGTATGGGTCTGGCAGTATTAAGTCCTCAAGCTCTGCTCTTAACTACTGTCTTGGCTATTCTTTTTTTTCTTTAAAGACATTTATTCAGCGTCATCATTAGACTATTACATTTAGCAATCAACAGCATGGGTGCAAAAAAAAATCTACATTAAAACCCTTTGTTGGAATGCTTTCCACTTTCCACAGAACAGAAACAAAAATAACCTGTTATACAATTAGTCACAAATACAGTCCTCGAGTTTTTTGCCCATACACATGAGTATTGTCTAAAACATGTCTTCTTTGTAGCAGCTCCGCCCTGCCACCACTGTGCTTGGCTGAGTTCACAAATCTGTTGTAACCTGTAGCTTCCCTGTCACTTCTCTGGCTCTCCTCTCCTGCTGAGCTTTGTTTCCTGGCAGTGATTAAAACCTTCTGCCACTGCCATAGCTACTGCTGCTGCTGGAACCACCATAGCCACCTTGGTTTCGTGGTTTGACAAAGTATTGGCCTCCACCACCATAAGGGCCAGAGCTTCTGCTTCCGAGATTTCCTCCTTTCATGGGTCCAAAATTTGAGGACTGATTGTTGTAATTGCCAAAATCATTATAGCTTCCGCCACCTCCAAAGCTGCTTCCGTCATTACCAAATCCGTTATAGCCATCCCCACTGCCACCATGTCCACCACCACCTCGACCGCCACCAAAGCCACCTCGACCACTGAAGTTCCCTCCACGACCAAAGCTGTCATTCCCACCAAAACCACCTCCACAATCACCACCAAAGTTTCCAGAACCACTTTGACCTCATTGGCTGGATGAAGCACTAGCCATCTCTCGCTTAGATAGGGCTTTCCTTACTTCACAGTTATGGCCGTTCACAGTATGGTATTTTTGAATGACAATCTTGTCTACAGAGTCATGGTCATCAAATGTTACAAAAGCAAAACCTCTCTTTTTGCCACTGCCTCGGTCAGTCATGATCTCCATCACTTCAATTTTCCCACACTGTTCAAAATAATCTCTTAGATGATGTTCTTCAGTGTCTTCTTTAATGCCACCAACAAAAATCTTTCCACAGCTGTTTAGGTTCTTTGGGAGACTCCGACTTAGACATGACAGTGGTGGGAGAGGAGACTTTAACGATGCTTACTTGGCAGCGTCCACGGGCAGAAAAGCCGTCTTGGCTATTCTTGATCCTCAGCACTTCCATATAAATTTTATGAGGTAGTCACTTTCCACAAAAAATCTGTTGGGATTTTAACTGAGGTTGTATATAGAATTTATAGATCAATTGTGGAAGATCTTTGCAAGACAAAGTTTCCAACCTATGAACGTAGTATATTCCTCTATTTATTAGATCTTCTTTCTTTTTACAGATCTTTCTAGGTAGGACACGTAATTTTCTGTATTTTTGATTACAACATCCTAGTAGTTGTGAAGTGGTATCTCATAGTGGTTTTATTTTGCATTTCCTTTATGACCAATGATGTTGAACTTCTTTTCATGTACTTGCTGGCCATTCATATATCCTTTTTGGGGAAATGGCTATTTATTTAAGTCCTTTGTCTATTTTAAAATTCAGCTTTTTGTCATTGAATTGTAAGACTTTTTTAAAAATATATTCTGCTTATTAAATCTTTATCAGATATATGAATTAAAGGGGCACCTGGGTGGCTTAGTTGGTTAAGTGTCTGACTTCGGCTCAGAGCATGATCCCAGGGTCCTGGGATTAAGCCCCCTATTGGGCTTCCTGCTCAGCGGGAAGCCTGCTTCTCCTTCGCCCACTCCCCCTGCTTGTGTTCCCTCTCTCGCTGTGTCTCTCTCTGTCAAATAAATAAATAAAATTTAAAAAAAAGCAGCTTTTCCTAAAAGCTATAATTAGCTATGGTGTTTATTACTCTGAGAAAGACCTAAAAATCATAACCAGCCAGCATATCTATGAGAGATAAGAAGTGATTACATTTTGTGAGAGCTTCAGAAAAGATTCACTTTCTATGAAGAACGTAAATTCACTTGTCAGAATATTGGAAATACACACTAAATTCGTTTGAATTTGACCATCAGTGAGTGGTCACTGGAGGAAACAATTATTGCTGAAAGATATCCAATGATGGTATTTATCTTAACCATAATCACATACTGTACAAATACTAAAAATTGTTAGAAGTATAATTGCTTAATAAAACCCAGCTTTCTACCCTTTTACTCATAAAGCTCTTTGAACAATATAGTACATGAATTTTTGTAGTCTGAGTTTTGGCTTTGAATATTAGATCCTATTTAAAAACTTAAAAGAGGAAGATGCTTGCTTAAACAATTATAAGTTAGTCAACTGTGAATCTTTACTGGCCAAATCCATTACTCCTTCAAGTGAGGTGTCACTGTCTGTACATGTGCTGTAGAGCTTGTGGAATAGTTTTTTTTTTTAAGTTTTTATTTATTTGAGAGAGAGAGGGAGAGGCATGAGTGGTAGGGAGCGGCAGAAGGAGAGGGAGAAGCAGACTCCCTGCTGAGCAGGGAGCCCAATGCAGGACTCGATCCGAGGACCCTGGGACCATGACCCAAGCCAAAGGCAGACACACAACTGACTGAGCCACCCAGGTGCCCTGAATATTTAGAGTTTTATGTAATCAATAATCTGAACACCTGACCAAAGGAGCTTAAAATCTTGAGACCACAAGAACCTGTTTAAAGGCTCAGATCTTGTCACAGCTCTTGATCTTGAGCTCATGATCAAGAGCTCATGAGTTTGAGCCCCACACTGGGTGTAGAGATTACTTGAATAATAAATAAACAAATTTAAAAAAAGAGAAAATTTGCTAATTATCGTACTTACACAATTTTTTAACATAAGGGAAGAAAGCTTATTTATAATTGTTTAACATATTCTGAAGTAACATAGAATGAAAATTGATTACCTAATCAAGTAGCAACAGAAGAGTAAACTAAGGATGAAGACAAATATAGCAGTGCCAAAAACCACAATATATATGTTGAGAGGCAGATTCTGGAATCCAATATTAGGCATCCTGAAGTTGTAATGTGGGAAATCCGAGCTCATGGATGAACTGTGGGGGAAGAAAAGAATGGAAAAAAATTAGGTTATAAAGACTAAGAACCAAGATAGCATTATCTTTTTTTTTTTTAAAGATTTTATTTATTTATTTGACAGAGAGAGACACAGCGAGAGAGGGAACACAAGCAGGGGGAGTGGGAGAGGGAGAAGCAGGCTTCCCGTGGAGCAGGGAGCCAGATGTGGGGCTCGATCCCAGGACCCTGGGATCATGACCTGAGCCGAAGGCAGACGCTTAACGACTGAGCCACCCAGGTGCCCCGACAGCATTATCTTTGTATGTATACAAGGCAACAATTTTATTAAGACTTGACCCCATTTGAAACAAATATGATAAAGAGTTAATATTTTTGCCATTCATCCATTTATCATGCCACAAATATTTACTGAGTACTTGCTATGTACCTGGCACTATTCTAGAAGCTTGAGATCCTACCTAAAAACTTTTACAAGTTACATTCATTCATAAAAAGGCATTTCACTGGGACGCGTGGGTGACTCAGTTGGTTAAGTGTCTGCTTTTGGCTCAGGTCATGATCTCAGGGTCCTGGGATTGAGTCCCACACTGGGCTACTTGCTCAGCGGGGAGCCTGCTTCTCCCTCTGCCTGCCATTCCCCCCTTCTTGTGCTCTCTCTCTGACAAATAAATAAATAAAATCTTAAAAAAAAAAAAAGGCATTTTGCTGAAATAATGCCAGGAATCAATAAACATATAAAAAAGTTCAACCTCAAACTGCTCAGGCTCTCCGCTCAGCTGAGAGTCTGCTTTTCCCTCTCACTCTTTCCTCTGTGCGTTCTCTCTCAAATAAATAAATAAAATCTTTTAAAAAAAAGTAGCAGCGTTAATAATAGTAAAATATTGGAAATAACACATCTCACAAGGAGGTAATGATTAAATAATTATGTTGAATCATGTTACAGTATTATAAGGTCATGAAAATCTGTTCAGTGAATTTTAATATCAAGGGCCAGATAAAGGTATGTGGGAGGGGGACCCGGGTGGTTCAAGTCGGTTAAGTGCGTGGCTTTTGATTTCGGCTTAGGTCGTAATCTCGGGGTCATTGAATTAAGCCCTGCGTCGGGCTCCACACTTGGGGGGAAGTCTGCTGGAGATTCTCTCCCTCTCTCTCAAATAAATAAAATCTTTTTTAAAAAAGATTTTATTTATTTGTGAGAGAGAGAGAGCGCACAAGCAGGGGGAGCAGTAGGCAGAGGGGGAAGCAGGTTCCCCGCTGAGCAAGGAGCCCGATGTGGGACTTGATCCCAGGACCCTGGGATCATGACCTGAGCTGAAGGCAGATGCTTAACCAACTGAGCCACCCAGGTACCCCTAAATAAACAAATCTTAAAAAAAAAAGATATGTGAGAAAAATTAAGCAGGCTATAGATTGTATATAAAATATCCCAATTTTGGAAAAGGTTGAAAAATGTGTACATACTGGTGTATGTGTGTGTATGGCAGAAAAAAGCCTGAAAGCCAACATGTCAAAATATTAACAGTGGCTTGTGGTTCACTAGTGATTTTGATTTTCTTCTTTTTTTTTAACTCCCTTTATTAGGTTAGGCCCTGTTCTAAGCATTTTACTGGCTTTATTTTATCTTCACATAATACCTCTATAGGTAGGTACCCTGGTATCTCCCATTTTATAGATAAGGACACCAAAGCTTAGAGACTTTTGGTCACATAGTCATGACTGACCAAGTACGTATGGGAGCCAAGCCTTCTCCAACTCCAAAGCCAGTGCACCCATAGCCTATATGCTCTATGGTTTTTCTCTTGTGTTGTTTTTATAATCAGAAAACAGCAAATATTGTTTAAACATTAAAAAGGGGGCTATTTCTGTCAATTTGCTTGGTAATACTTACCGATCACCACACAGGTCAAATTCCATGAATGGAGGTTGCCCTCTCCATTAGATGATGAGCTTTAGTGATAAACTGGCTCATCACACCTTTTCACTAGAACTTTTCTTGTCATTTTGATTCATTACGAAAGAAAGAGCAACTACTAGGCCTGATCATCAAGACCACATATTGATAAGTGAATTATAACAATGACTACTGCCAAAATCAAAACAAAATAAAAATCTACTTTTTTATATAATATAAATTTATTTATATAATGTAAATTTAAAAAGTGTTTACAGATTTTTAATGTCTTTGTTGGTTCCCAGAAGAGTATATTTATAGACACTACTGAGATACTTACTGGCTGTATCTGAAATCTAATGAGTTATTACTTTAAAAAAAATTTATTTGAGAGAGAGAGTGCACACACACACACACAAACGTGGGGAGGGGCAGAAGGAGAGGGAGCAGACTCTTCACTGAGCATGGAGCTCAACGCAAGGCTCGATCCCACGACCCTGAGATCATGACCTGAGCTGAGCTGAAATCAAGAGTTAGCACTTAACCGACTGAGCCACCTAGGTGCCCCATAACTTATTTTTTAAAATTTATTTATTTTTATTTTTTTAAAGATTTTATTAATTTATTTGACAGAGAGAGCGAGAGAGTACAAGCAGGGGGAACAGTGGAGGGAGAGGGAGAAGCAGACTCCCCGCCGAGCAAGAAGCCGGATGCGGGGCTTGATCCCAGGACCCTGGGATCATGACCTGAGCTGAAAGCAGATGCTTAACCAGGTGCCTTGACTTTTTTTTTTAATTAATTATTTTTATTAACATATAATGTATTATTTGTTTCAGGGGTACAGGTCTGTGATTCAACAGTCTTACATAATTCACAGCACTCACCATAGCACATACCCTCCCCAATATCCATCACCCAGCCACCCCATCCCTCTCACCCTCCTCCACTCCAGCAACCTTCAGTTTGTTTCCTGAGATTGAGTCTCTTATGGTTTGTCTCCCTCTCTGGTTTCGTCTTGTTTCATTTTTCCCTCTCTTCCCCTATGATCCTCTGTCTTGTTTCTCAAATTCCACAGATCAGTGAGATCATATGATAATTGTCTTTCTCTGATTGACTTATTTCGCTTAGCATAATACCCTCTAGTTCCATCCATGTCGTTGCAAAAGGCAAGATTTTTTTGATGGCTGCATAATATTCCATTGTATATATATATATATATATACATCTGCTTTATCCATTCATCTGTTGATGGACATCTAGACTTTCCATTCCACAAACCATTGCTGCTATAAACATTGGGGTGCATGTGCCCCTTCAGATCACTACATTTGTACCTTTGCCCCATGACTTATTACTTTTACTTATTACTTATTAATTTCCAGCTTCTAAAAACTTGTACCAGGAAGTCAACAGCTGCAAAGGACAACTTCATCCCATGGAAACTCTTCTCTGAGAACTTCTAAATATAAATAATGGGTAATATTTAGTTTTGAACCTTTAGCCATTTTCTGCAAGTGCTTTTTTACTCAGATACATAATTTCCTTTTTCCTACACTCAGATCATCTTGGAAGGGAAGGAAGGAGTTAAGGAATACTTCATTGAATATATCTAGCACGCACATTAGAGAACTGTAAAAAAATTATAGCTGCACTAAACTTAACTCAATCTCCCCATCGCTGAGAGGGCCTCACTTGATGACCCTTGCTACAGTCAAGACTTAGATGGCTGTTCTTCAATCCCTTAGAAATATCCCTCACCAGACAAACTAGGCTTGGTAAAAGAACTCTCACCTTAGGAAATAAGAGATTAAACATCCATCCTGTAAGGGCTAATAGAGAGGAAGCAGGCAAACAGAAAGCGGTGTCGTAGAAAAAGGGACAGGTTTGCAGTCAGCAACTCTGGATATTGTTCCCAGGATATCACTAGCTATACGTCGGTAATTGGTCCAGCTATACCTTAATTTTCTCATTTTTCAAGTGGAACAATGCCTATTCTATGGACTTCAATGGATTCCTGGAAGGATAAAATAAGACCACAGATCCTGAAGTGTCTGAAAACTCTAAGAGGACAAAATACTAAGGTTTTAGTGCATTTGTGTGTGTGTGAGCACATTTTGGCAGGGACAAGGAGGAGGGGTGACATTAAGTAAAAGAACATAAAAGAAGCCCTGACAAAGATCAAGTCTCTGGAAAGGATTTCACCAAACTAAGTGCTCCTTTCTCAGGGAGCACTTCTGCACACGCTGCTAAGCTTTGTGTCAAGTGGCCTGCCAACCTGGTCCCCAGAGGCAGAAACGGGAAACTTATTTGGCTAAAAGCAGCCATCAATACAGGCCAGCAGGGAGTGTGTCAGTGGTGTGAGAATGTTGCCCTGCAGGACTCCTTGCACTGGGTGGCACCACCAACAAACTTGAGGAATTCTGAATAGGTACACAGACATGTAGAGGATTAAAGGTAGCACTGTCATTAGAGGGAAGAGACATCTACCTCAGTGCTCCTGAGACCTGGCTGCTGAGATTATTCTATGAGTTCTCCCTTCTAGGCAGGGCCTTACAACCTATTACCAGAGGAGTGGGGTTGGCAGAGGACAGCTGATGCAGAATACATTTTAGGAATTTTCTATTCTTTTGATAATTTAATTGCTTAGCTACAATTGAAATGTTGGCCCAAGAGTCTAAATAGATGGTGTATTATTCCAAGATGTTAATACTAGTCTAGTGACACTTTAGTTTTATAATATTTTCATCATAATATCTTTTCAGCGTATTAACCTTTTAAAATAAGGTCATTTTTAAAAAGAGAGCCACTGGGGTGCCTGGGTGGCTCAGATGGTTAAACATCTGCCTTTGGCTCGGGTCATGGTCCTGGGGTCCTGGGATCGAGCCCCACATCGGGCTCCTGGCTCAGCAGGGAGCTCGCTTCTGCCTCTCCCACCTGCTCATGGTCTGTCTCAAATGAATAAATAAAATCTTAAAAAAATAATAAAAAGAGAGCCACGACTGGGGTGCCTGGTGACTCAGTCGGTTAAGCAGCTGACTCTTAATTTTGGCTCAGGTCATGATCTCAGGGTTGGGGAGATCAGGACCCATGTTGGGCTCTGTGCGCAGCAGGGAGTCTACTTAAGATTCTCTCCCTCTGCCTCCTCCCCACGTGCTCTTGAATAAATCTTAAAAAAAAAATAAAAAGAGATCCACTATTATCATCCTAGTAATAAGCATACTTTGTTATTTAGGTATTACAAATGTAAAAATTATTTAGGAACGGCTCCTTGTGGGAGTGAAGAGGAGAAATAGAACACAGAGTGTACTGCTGATCTTGGCATTTCTGATTTCATTTGCATGAAAACCTTTTCCCTTCTTATGAAATTCATAGCTCCTGATATCTCTAGTCTCAGTCTAAATTTCAAATCATCTAATCAGGTTATTTAAAAAAGAAAAGAGAGGTGTCTGGGTGGCTCAGTTGGTTAAGCATCTGCCTTTCGCTCAGTTCATGACCCCAGGTTCCTGGGATTGAGCCCTGCACTGGGCTCCTTGCTCAGCAGGGAGCCTGCTTCTCCCTGTCCCGCTCCCCTGCCAGTGTGTGTGCTCTCTGTAGAATAAATAAAATCTTAAAAAAAAATAAAAAAGAAAAAAAGAAAAGAAAAGAAAGAGGTGAGAAGATCTGAGTATTTTATGGGCAGTGGGATTGCTCACCAATATAGAAAAGGGACAGAGTATGAGATTTGGCTGCACAGAGGTCCTGAGTTTAACACAATGCACCACAGCCAGAAAGGCTACAGCACTGTTTCTTGAAGTGTGTTTGATAGCCACATTCTTCGTAGGCCAGTTCCTGTTCCCTGGACAATACCACACCATCTTCCCAGTAATTAGCATTCTACTTTTGCTTTAAAAATGCTCAGAAAAACGGTATGGAGCTTCCTCAAGAAGTTAAAAATAGAGCTACCCTATGACCCAGCAATTGCACTACTAGGTATTTACCCCGAAGATTCAAAGGTAGTGATCTGAAGGGGCACCTGCACCCCAATGTTCATAGCAGCAATGTCCACAATAGCCAACCTGTGGAAAGAGCTGAGATGTCCATTGACAGATGAATGGATAAAAATGATATGGTATGTATATATAACGGAATATAACTCAGCTATCAGAAAGGATGAATACTTACCATTTATAGTGATGTGTATGGAACTAAAGGGTATTATGCTGAGCGAAATAAGTCAATCAGAGAAAGACAATTATCACATGGTTTCACTCATATGTGGAATATGAGAAACAGCGCAGAGGATCATAGGGGGAAGGGAGGGAAAACTGAATGGGAAGTCATCAGAGAGGGAGAAGAACCATGAGAGATTCTTTTTTTTTCTTTTTTCATTTTTTAACTGTTATGTTAATCACCGTACATTACATCATTAGTTTTTGATGTAGTGTTCCATGATTCATTGTTTGTGCATAACACCCAATGCTCCACACAGAATGTGCCCTCCTTAATACCCATCACCAGGCTAACCCATCCCCCCACCCCCCTCCCCTCTAGAACCCTCAGTTTGTTTTTCAGAGTCCATCGTCTGAACCATGAGAGATTCTTAACTACAGGAAACAAATTGAGGGTTGCTGGAGGGGAGATGGGTGGGGGGATGGGGTAATTGGGTGATGGGCATTAAGGAGGGCACGTGATGTGATGAGCACTGGGTGTTATAGGCAACTGATGAGTTATTGAACACTACATCTGAAACTAATGATGTACTATACGTTGGCTAATTGAATTTAAATAAAAAAATGCTCAGAAAAAGAGACACCAACAATTAGATTACTGTATTTTACAATTTATGGTTCACAAACCATTAAAAAAACCCCACATACTTGTGTCTTATAATACAGACATCCAAGAAAAACTTAAGAAAAATTATTTTAGGCTTTTAAAATCTTTTTTTTTTAAATGAGGCATAATTTACTTATAAAAATGCACCCACATTGTGTGTACAGGTCAGTGTTTGGACAAATGAATACACCCATGTTACCACAACCCTAATCAAGACACAGAACATTTCCATTTACCCAGAAAGTTCCCTTGTACCCCTGTGCAGTTAATCGCTACTCCCAACCACTGATCTGATTTCTATCATTACAGATTAATTTTCCTTAATCTAAAATTTCACAGTTAAATGGAATCACACTGTATGTACTCCTTTATGTTCAGCTTCTAGTCACTCAGTAGGTCCTTGAAAGACTCTTTTTTAAAAAAAATATTTATTTTAGAGAATGAGCATGAGTGGGGGGAGGGGCAGATGGAGAGGGAGAGAGAGAAGCTCTAGCAGACTCTGTGTTGAGCATGGAGCCTGACATGGGGCCCGATCTCACGACCCTGAGATCACGACTTGAGCTGAAACCAAGAGTCAGATGCTCAACTGACTGAGCTACCCAGGTGCCCCTAAAAGACTCGTAACAAATAGTTATAGAAAATACTTCACATTATATTCCCAGTTTGCTCTAATTATATTATCTATAATTATAGTCTCTTAAAGATTAACTTCATCTTTGAATATATCACTTTTATGGTTAATCCCTTGATATTTCTTTCTATACAGAATTCCTGGTTATCCTTTTAAGTTGTTTAATTGATTTCATGGAAGAAATTTTTATCATGTCCTTTATATAGGTGTTCCTTTCCATTTTTAAAGTCTTCAGTTGAGCACTTTCTTCCTACCTATTATTTTTTAAGTCTTCAGCAGAAGAAACATAAAGCTTGATTCACTCACCATGTTTTGTCCTGATCAAATTCTAAGAGAAAATAAGAACTCTGAGGTGCTCAGTAGTGAACAGTGAAGCCCCTTTTATGGTGAGGCACCTGCTGACATGGGCAAGTCTCCAGGGGCTAGGAGAACAGAAGTCCTAGCTCAGAACCTAGCCCAGGTGGGTTCCTTCATTAAGCCAGGGAGACTACAAAGGAAGTGGATATGCAGAGAATTCTTCCTTTCACTGCTGTTCTTTGATTATTTTCAACTTTTATTTCCATAGAATCATGAAAAAAAAAAAAAAAACAACCCTGTGCATCTATGGTCCTATACATCTGTTGGTGGGAAACAGTATGACTAATGCACACATAACACGATCAACACCTGGGACTGCTTAAACATTTTTGTTCATTTATTTTGCTGCTTTTATTTCATTCCCTATTTCAGAAGTATCTTTTCCCCTCAAGTACATCCTGAGAATTCTCATCAACTCATCCTCTGTTTTTTTATCTTTGGAGTTATTTCCCTCTTTCTTAGAACTCTATGCTTTACTTTGTTAATACTGGGTACAATTTCTCTAGAGCAGTCTTTGGATCTCTAAATACATGACTTCTGCTCTTGATACATTATTTTCACAATGCTGCTTGCATATGTTTGCAGCCTGTATACTACTATTTTTTTCATTGTAATCCTCTACATCTTTTAAGTTGATGTATTTACTCTAGGACAGAGTCCACATAGAATACAACAAGCAAGAGGCCTGACCAGGCAAGCTTCATCTCCTTCCCTGGTTAGTAGCATTTACTAGTAGAGGTTGTTGGTCACATTATGTCAAACACAGGAGTTAAGATGGTGGAGTTACAGTAGGGGGACCCTGAGCTTGCCTGGTCCCTCAAACATAGGTAGATCAAAATCAAATCATTTTGAACTAGGAAATCGATCTGAGGATTAAGAAAACAATCTGCATGATTGGAGGGAAAGAGCATGGCAGATGTGAGGTTCAGAGGTGTGAACTGGGGGAGAGAAAAGCCGCAGTGCTGTGAAGGGGAGGGAGCCCTTTTCACAGAGCAAAGTTGGGGAGAAAGAGAGAGCAGGGGAGAGAGCAGTGCATAGGGTTCGCACAATACACTGTGGTGAGGGGATCCCCTGGGTCACACTGGGAGAGATTACTCCCCTTCCTGGAGTACATTTGGAAGAGGGTACTTTGCCTCTCCAAGGACAAAAGGACTGCCGGGAGCCAATGAGTGACCATTCAACAGCACAAGACAGAGGTGCAGGCAGAGGGCAGATAACCTGGTTGCAGTTTTTCCGCTGCATGTCACAATAGACTCTAGCCACCAAGTGCAGCCCTGCCACTGCTTTTCTGGGACAGAACAGTGCCCCGTGCACAGTGAGGCCCTCCTCAGGAGGAAGGGATCAGGTCCATGCTTTGCTGGGTCCTTTAGGATTTGGAGTTTTTCTTTCTTCTTCTTCTTCTTTTTAATGTAGGCTCCACACCCAGTGTGGAGCCCAAGGTGGGGCTTGAACTCATGACCCTGAAATCAAGATCTGAGCCAAGATTAAGAGTCACATGCTTAAACAATTGAGCCACCCAGGTGCCCCAGATTTGGAGTTTTGAATCCCAGCCAGTCACCAGAGATAAAACAGAACTGTGGTGCTAGGCATGCTGGTGGCCGGGCACAGACAGATTAAGGGCAGGGATCTGACAAAAGCCTGGGACACAGGAGAGGAGACTGCTTTTCTGTGAGGGCCTCCTGAACAGTGGGGGGCAGCAAATTCCCCTTCATTCCCCAGGAGGAAAGGGCTGGGGTGATGATGTTGTCTTCCACCACTCCCCACATCCCAGCACAGTTAAGACTTTAAGAGAGAAACACAGCACCTCCAATGGAGGCTGGAGTTGATTACACCAAACCCTGTCCCCCTGCGCCCCACAGGGGCATCTTTACAAGGGCAGGTCTGATTGTGAGCCAGCAGAGCAGACCTCTCCCTCAGAACAACACAGGCCCCTTGCATGTAGCAATTCTACCCATCATAGAGTGCTCAAAAAGCGTTAGCCTCAGTTCTGGTGGAAATAGGACCAGGCTTTCTTTTTTTTTTTTTTTAATTTTATTTTTTATATTTTTATTTTTTTTTCTTCTTTTCTTCGTTTTTTGTTTTGCATCAGGCTTATAGGTTTTTGTTCGTTTGTTGGATTGTTTGTTTCCTTTTCTTGGATCATGCTTTTTTTTCTATTTCTTTTCTTTTTTCCTTCTTTATTATTCTTTGGAATCAGGCTTATAGTTTTTTGTTTGTTTGTTTGCTTTTTTGTTCCTTTTCCTTTTCTCTGGTTAGGGCTTTTTTCCTTCTTCAGGCTTATATTAATAAACAAATCAAAGTACATCTAGTTAAAGGTCCAAACACCCCCACCCCATCATCCCACCCCCTGGCAAGCAAGGAGGAACTCCTTGGGAAAGAGCAGCCAAAACAGAACAGCAGAGTGCACTGGAAACACTTTCTGAAGTGCCAGGCCCTGAACAGTGTATGACCTCTTCTTAATATGGTATTATTCTCAGGAGCAGGAAACATATCAAGCTTTCATAATACACAAAAGACAGAAACCTAGACATATGACGAGCCTAGGGAATTCTCCCCCAAAAGAAAGATCAGGAAGAAATCACAGCCAGGGATTTACTCAAAACAGATATAAACAATATATCTGAACAAGAATTTAGAATAGTCATAAGAATACTAGCTAGGCTTGAAGAAGAAGGAAGACACCAGAGAAACCCCGGCTGCAGAGATAAAAGACCTAAAAAGTAGTCAGGCCGAAATGAAAAATGTTATAACTGATATGCAAAACCAACTGAATTATCACAATGAGGATGGAAGAAGCAGAGGATTGACAGGTGATATAGAAGATAAAATTATGGAAAATAACAAAGTTGAAAAGAAGAGGGAAAGAAAATTATTAGATCACAAATGTAGACTTAGTTAACTCAGTGATTTTGCAAAGTGCAATAATATCTGTATCAAAGGAGTCCCAGAAGAAGAGAGGGGAAAAAGGGGCAGGTTTATTTGAAAAAATATTAGCTGAGTACTTCCTTAATCTGGGAAAGGACACAGGCATTCAAGTCCAAGAGGCATAGAGAACTCCTCTCAAAATCAACAAAAACAGGTCAACACCAAGGCATATCATAGCGAAACTTGCAAAATACAAAGTTAAAGAGAATTCTGAAAGCAGCTAGAGCAAATATCCTTACCCTATGAGGGTAGACACATAAGGTTAGCAGCAGACATGTCCACAAAAACTTGGCAGGCCAGAAAGGGGTAACATGATATATTCAACGTGCTAAATGGGAAAAATAAGCAGTCAAGAATACTTTATCCAGCAAGGCTATCATTCAGAATACAATGAGAGATAAAGAGTTTCCAAGACAAACAGAAACTAAAGGAGTTCGTGACCACTAAACCAGCCCTGCAAGAAATAGTAAGGGGGAATCTTTGAGTGGGGGGAAAAAAAGACCAAAAGCAACAAAGACTAGAAAGGTACAGAGAACATCACCAGAAACATCAACTTTACAGTAACACAATGGCACTAAAATCCTATCTTTCAATAACCACTCTGAATGTAAATGGAGTCAGTGCTCCAATCAAAAGACACAGTGTATCAGAATGGATTAAAAACAAGACCCATCAATATGCTGTTTACAAGAGACTCAATTTAGACCCAAAGAAATCTGCACATTGAAAGTGAGGGGGTGGAAAACCATCTATCATGCTAATGGATGACAAAAGAAAGCCAGAGTACCATACTTATATCAGACAAACTAGATTTTAAAACAAAGACTGTAACAAGAGATGAAGAAGGGCACTATATCATAATCAAGGGGTTGATCTAACAAATATATATATTTGGGTGCTCCTATGTTGGGGGCATAAATATTTACATCAGTTGGTAACAAACATAAACTCATTGATAATACAATAATAGTAGGGGACTTTAACACTCCGCTTACAGCAATGGACAGATCATCTAAGCAGAAAATCAACAAGAAACAATGGCTTTGAATGACACACTGGACCAGACAGATTTAACAGATATATTCAGAACACTTCATCTAAAGCAGCAGAATGCACATTCTTTTCAAGAGCACATGGAACATTCTCCAGAATAGATCACATACTGGGTCATAAATCAGCCCTCAACAGAACAGAAAGATCGAGATCATACCAAGCATATTTTAAAACCACACACTATCGAACCTGAAGTCAACCACAAGAAAAAATTTAGAAAGACCACAAACATATAGATGTTAAAGAACATCCTACTAAAGAATGAATGGGTTAACCAGAAAATTAAAAAAATAAATAAAAAAATACATGGAAGCAAATGAAAATGAAAACACAACAGTCCAAGACCAAGACCTTTGGGATGCAGCAAAGGCGGTCATAAGAGGAAAGTATATAGCAATACAGGCCTTCATCAAGAAGCAAGAAAAGTGTCAAATACACAACCTAACCTTATACCTAAAGTAGCTAGAAAAGGAACAGCAAATAAAACATATGGCCAGCAGACGAAGGGAAATAATAAATATTAGAGCAGAAATAAACGATATAGAAACAAACAAACAAAAAACCAGTAAAACAGATCAGTAAAACTAGGAGCTGGTTCTTTGAAAGAATTATATGCAAACAATGAATCATGGAACACTACATCAAAAACTAATGATGTACTGTATGGTGACTAACAATAAAAAAAAAGGAAAAATAATTTTAAAAAAGAATTAATAAAATTGATAACCCCCCAGCCAGACTTATCAAAAAGGAAAGAAAAAGGTCCCAAATAAATAAAATCACGAATGAAAGGAGAGATCACAACCAATACCACAGAAATACAAATAATCATAAGAGAATATTATGAGCAATTATATGCCAACAAATTGGGCAATCTGGAAGAAATGGACAAATTCCTAGAAACATACAAACTATGAAAACAAACAGGAAGAAATAGAAAATTTGAACAGATCTGTAATCAGCAAAGAAACTGAGTTGAGTAATCAAAAATCTCCCAACAAACAAAAGTCCAGGGTCGGTGGCTTCCCAGGAGAATTCTACCAGCCATTTAAAGAAGAGTTAATACCTATCCTTCTCAAATTATTCCAAAAAATAGAAATGGAAGGAAAACTTCCAAACTCATTCTATGAGGCCAGCATTACCTTGATTCCAAAACCAAAGACACCATCAAAAAGGAGAATTACAGGCCAATATCCCTGATGAACATGGATGCAAAAATTCTCAATAAGATACTAGCAAATCGAATCCAACAGTACATTAAAAGAATTACTCACCATGATCCAGTAGGATTTATCCCTGGACTGCAGGAGTGGTTCAATATTCACAAATCAATCAATGTGATACACCACATTAATAAAAGAAAGGATAAGAACCATATGATTTTCTCAATAGATGCAGAAAAAGCATTTGACAAATATAGCATCCATTCTTGATAAAAACCCTCAGGAAAGTAGGGATAGATGGAACATACTTAACATCATAAAGGCCATATATGAAAGACCCACAGCTAATACCATCCTCAACTGAGAAAAACTGAGAGCTTGTCCTCTACGGTCAGGAACAAGACACTCTCACCATTATTATTTAACACAGTAAACGAAAGTCTTAGCCTCAGCAATCAGACAACAGAAAGAAAGAAAAGGCATCCAAATTGGCAAGGAAGAAGTCAAACTTTCACTATTTGCAGATGACATGATACTCTATGTAGAAAACCCGAAAGGGGTGCCTGGGTTGCTCAGTCGGTTAAATATCTGTCTTTGGCTCAGGTCACGAACCAGGGTCCTGGGATCAAGCCCCATGTTGGGCTCCTTGCTCAGCGGGGAGTCTGCCACTCCCTCTCCATCTGCCTCTCCCCCAGCTCATGCTCTCTCAAATAAATAAAATCTTAAAAAAAAAAAAGAAAACCCCAAAGACTCCACCAAAAATTTGCTAGAACTGATACATGAATTCAGCAAAGGCACAGGATATAAAATCAACATACAGACATCTGTTGCATGTCTATACACCAAGCATGAAGTAGCAGAAAAAGAAATCAAGGAATTAATCCCATTTACAATTGCTCCAAAACCCATAAGATACTTAGGAATAAACCCAACCAAAGAGATAAAAGATCTGTACTCTGAAAACTATAGAACACTTATGAAAGAAATCAAAGAGGAGAAAAAGAAATGGAAAAACATGCCATGCTCATGGATTGGAAGGACAAATATTGTTAAAATGTCTATACTACCCAAAGCAATCTACACATTCAATGCAATGCCTATCAAAATACCACCAGCATTTTTCACAGAGCTAGAACAAACAATCCTAAAATTTGTTTGGAACCACAAAAGACTGAATAGCCAAAGCAATCCTGAAAAAGAAAATCAAAGCTGGAGGCATCACGATTCCCGATTTCAAGCTGTATTACAAAGCTGTAGTCATCAAGATGGTTTGGTACTGGCACAAAAATTGACACACAGATCAATGGAACAGAATGGAGAACCCAGAAATGGACCCAATTATATGGTCAACTAATCTTTGACAAAGCAGGAAAACATAGCTAATGGAAAAAAGACAGTCTCTTCAACAAATGGTGTTGGGAAAACTCGGCAGTGACATGAAGAATGAAACTGGACCACTTTCTTACACCAGACAAAAAAATAAGTTCAAAATGGAATCTGAATGTAAGACAGGAAACCATAAAAATCCTAGAGGAGAAAACAGGGAGCAACCTCTTTGACCTTGGTCCCAGCAACTTCTACTAGACACATCTCCCAAGGCAAGGGAAACAAATGCAAACATGAACTATTGAGACTTCGTCAAGATAAAAATCTTCTGCATAGTGAAGGAAACAATCAACAGAACTAAAAGGCAGGCTACAGAATGGGAGAAGATATCTGCAAATGACATATCTGATAAAGGGTTAGTATCCAAAACCTATAAGGAACTCATCAAACTGAACACTCAAAAAACAAATAATCCAGTTAAGAAATGGGCAGAAGACATGAATAGACAATTTTTTTTGAATACTTTTCCAAAGAAGACATCCAGATGGCTAAGAGACACATGAAAAGATGCTCAACATCACCCATCATCAGGGAAACACAAATCAAAACCATGATGAGAAACCACCTTACACTTGTCAGAACGGCTAAAATAAACAACACAGGAAACAACAGATGTTGGTGAGTTTGCAGAGAAAGGGGAACCCTCTTACATTGTTGGTGGGAATGCAAACTGGGGCAGCCACTCTGGAAAACCGTATGGAGCTTCCTCAAAAAGTTAAAAATAGAACTACCCTATGACCCAGCAATTGCACTACTAGGTATTAACCCAAAGGATACAAAAATACAGATTGAAGAGGTACATGCACCCCAATGTTTATAACAGCATTATCAACAATAACCAAATTATGGAAAGAGCCCAAATGTCCAACGGCTGATGAATGGATAGAAAAGAGTGGTATATACACACAGTGGAATATTACTCAGCAATCAAAAAGAATGAAATCTTGGCATTTCCAATGACGTGGGTGGAATTGAGTGTATTATACTAAGTGAAATCAGTCAGAGAAAGACAAATATATGATTTCACTCATATGTGGAATTTAAGAAAACAGATGAACATGAGGAAGGGAAGGAAACAAGATAAAAACAGGGAGGCAAACCACAAGACTTTTTAAAAAATGATTTATTTATATTAAAGAAAGGAGGGGCAGCAGGGCAGAGGGAGAGGGAGAGAGAGAATCTTCAGCAGACTCCCCACGCAGCATGGAGCCTGACACTGGGCTCAATCTCATGACCCTGAGACCAGGACCTGAGATCAAGTGTCGGACACTCAGCCAACTGAACCACCCAGGCACCCCAAGAGACTTAAATACAGAAAACAGACTGAGGGTTGCTGGAGGGGAGGTTGGTGGGGGGATGGGCTAAATGCATGATGGGCATTAAGGAGGGCATTGGTTGGGATGAGCACTGGGTGTTAGATGTATGTGATGAGTCACTAAATTCTTCTCTTGAAACCAGTACTGCACTATATGTTAACTAACTGGAATTTAAATTAAAAAAAGAAAAAAAAAAAAAACCACACCAAACTTTAGCCTAATTCAACAAGGAACTGTGTGCCAGGTCTGTGGTAAAGAAAGGAATAAGAAAAACGTGTTCAAAGAGATCTGACATGACAATGTTGTTCACCTCAGAATTCTGCCTAGGTTTGGAACTTTCCCAGAAAAGAGGAGAAAATTATTTTCTTCCATTTCCACTTCTATCTTCTGCATGGCCCTTTTTAAAGGTCTAGCTATGGAATAAAAGTAGGCTCTTGGGCCTGCTCTATATTAGGTCCAGGAACTCAACTACCATTTTAAAATTATGTGTATAGAGAGGGATACACTTTGGGTTTCCAAAAGCAAACTTGGGAAACACAGTTGGAACTGGGGCATGTTAACAAATTTGGAGACTTTCTAATGTCCAACTTGTTTTAAAAAGTTTTACCCTTAATTAGTTCTATTAAGAAGACAATATGATTTATCAAATCAAAACCTTTATTACCAAAGGTTGTAATTAAACAGTTAATCACGATTTTATTAATGCTTTTTTTTTTATTTATTAATTTTGACAGAGAGAGACACAGCAAGAGAGGGAACACAAGCACGGGTGGTGGGAGAGGGAGAAGCAGGCTCCCCGCGGAGCAGGGAGCCCGATGCGGGGCTTGATGCCAGGACCCTGGAATCATGACCTGAGCCAAAGGCAGATGCTTAACGACTGAGCCACCCAGGCACCCCTTATTAATGTTTTTCATCACAACTATACTGGAAACTCCCAGGTAACAGAATCTGGTGTTTTGAACATTATGGTATCCCCAGCATCTAGGATGTGCCCAGGATATATTTATTAAACAAAGGATTAAATAATGGTATAAATAAATGAATAATGATATAGGTACATGTGCAAAAGAAAACTCTCAAAAACACATTTCAATGTGTTTTTTCTGTCTATGATGATGGCCTGCATCAGCTCTCAATGTTTTGTTTTAATATACCTTTAGCATACCAACAATTCATACATGACAGGGCAATATTTCCATTATTACTTTTTAAAAATATTTTCAAGGCTATTTTTTATGCCATCTTTTTTCAGATAAGCAATTTAAAAAATATCCTGTTGGGAGATGAACCATAAGAGACTCTTAACTATATGAAACAAAACAAGAGTTGCTGGAGGGGAGAGGGGTAGGGGAATATGGAACTGGGTGATGGGCATTAGGGAGGGCAAATCAGCACTGGGTATTATATGCAACTGATGAATCACTAAATTCTACCTCCGAAACTAATAATATACTATATGTTAACTAAACTGAATTTAAATAAAAAAATATATATCCTGTTGGGAAGTTGACTGAAATTATATTTATAGCTTACTTTAGGGAGCTTTTCATTTATTCTAGTTTTATTTTATGCCTCTCAGATTTGTATAGCTTTATTCATACAAGCTTTATACTTTCCTTTAGTTTATTCCCAGTTATTATGTATTTTTGCTGTTATTATGAATGGGATCTCTCCTTCCATTATATTTTCTAAGCTAGTTATTCCTGGCAGAGAGAAAAGCTACTGCTTTTTGTATATTTATTTTGGAGCCTAACATGGAAACATTTTTTTAGGGTAGGTGTGACCAACTGCCTGCATAAAAATAAATCTTAATGAAGCACTCACTGCTCTGAGCAGTGAGCACTCCAAGAACAACTAGTTGCAAAATATACACTAAGGCAAATGAACATAGTGACTTTCAAATGGGTTTTTTACTTATATATTACCTAAAATAATTATTAAAAGTAAGTATCACCAAACATAACTTTGTTTTTGACTAGCTGATCTCTAGCTCATCTTTCTGACAACAAAATAGCAAACTCACAAGTTGGCTCTCAAGACCCTGCCCAAATGGGACAGTGACCAGTCTGTGCTTTAGAAGATGCAATCTTCTTGTTTTCTAACATAACGAAAGGTGGTCTCAGGAACGAATTATCAATACAAGAAAACCAAGAAACATCCCTGTCTTATTTAGCTAGAGCATAGGAAACAATTGCAGAAGAGATCATTCTCTCAGACCTGTGACTGAATTCAGCTGATGAGCCACACTAGGCAACCAGGACCTGGCCCTACTGCAATAACCTGAGCCTGAGAAAATTAGATGGCAGGTTCCATGTCTTTATTAATCGTCAGGGGCAGATGTGGAGCCTCTGCAGCTCAGTCCACAGCTCTACCATGTCAGAGGCCAACAAAACCACAACACATCCATTACAAGTTGGATTTGGTGTATTTCACTACTAAACAATATAGGAATTTGCTTGAATATGCCTATCTTTGGAAGGATGTCTAAGAAATTGATAATATGAGCTGTTTTTGGTGAGAGGATGAAGAATCTGGGGAAGCCAGTCTTTTCATTACATATAGAATCCTTTTGCATCTTTTGAATTTTTTTAAAGTAAAAAAATCAGTGATGTATTTGACCAACATTTGTCTATACATAAAAGCTGGTAAAGCCAATGGTAGTAAAGGATTTAAAGGGAGAAAGTGTCAGTGGAAGTCCATCTGTATAGAAGCACAGATTATATGTGTAGAATTAAGCATACATTTCCTGCCATATCCAGAGCTCATCAGTGAATGTCCATCATTTAGGTCCTCCAGAAAGTATCTCGATACCAGGGAAGAATACTTCAAGTTTAGCAGAAAAACACTTCTTAAAACCAGTTACATTCTTTTATTCTAAATCTATTCTAATTCACCAAAGTTATACAGTTGTTTTAATTGTTTTCCCCATGTGACTTAAAGACTACAAAAATTTTACTCATTCCTAACATTCAAGTTCACCTGAAAATTCTATTTCTCATGATAAATATGTAAATTAGCAGTCTTCTGCACTTTGGTCAGCAAGATTTTCCTAGGCTCTGCTTATCCTTGAGTACAGGTAAGGTTACATTTCCATATGTATAGAGGCCCAGACCCCAGAATGCAAAACCTCAGGTGGAGATCCTGCACTGAGATGCTTTGTACCTGAGTACCTAAGCTGCCCCTCCTGGATGGTACCACCACCTCACTTCCTTCAAAGTGCTCAGTCTCCACCACTTTCAGAAGTTTCCTCTGCATTCCCAGTCTTTTATAATCTTCTCTGGTACTTGGCTATTAGAAATTCTAAGATATCAGGGCTCAAAAATCCTTTATCTTCAAAAGGCAGAAACTAGGCAAGATAATCGGCTGATATTCTGTAAATATTTCTCTAAATGCATCTTAATGTTATTTGAGTACAAAGTCTAAGGTCATTCTTATCTTTTATTCTCCAGAGGACAGTTCTTTTCAGTGTTAAGTAACTGGTAAGTAGGTATGTGAGTACACTGTTCTTAAGTGTCAAATAATAAGTACATGCCAAACTCTCAATCTGTAGACAAAGGTCTGTTTTTCTCCATAATAACTTCAATTTTTCCTTTACTGCAGTTTCTTCCTATTTGCAATACCCCCCATCTCCTGCTATTATTCAGAGAGTTGCAGGAACAAAAAACTAGGTATATAGGATTTATTACAACCTATTTGTCTATTCCATCTGTATTTTAATCTGGATCTTTCTATTTAGCCTCAATTTTATTGACCACACCACTATTCTAGTGACATTTTTTCCCTTAAGTAATGTAAATTGCTTTATACTTTTATCACTGTGCTTCCAGGCGTTTTTTTTTTTTTTTAATTCTAACTAGTTCTTTTTAATAAATCTGTGTCTTTTGTCCTTTTCAGCCCTATGATTGACAATTCCATTCCTTCTGCATTTTAGCGTTTTTTTTTTTCCTATTTTTCTATTACCATTGTTTCCTCTGGGTTTGTACACAGTTTTTCTCTTTGTAGGTATTGCCCAAGTTCTAAAATCAAGGCTGTGGTGCTATCTTTGCTTACCACAACTGAAATCTGTCTTCTTAAACATTTTATATTTCAGATGTTTGTTATTTTGGTGGGTCTCTTTTTACTCTGCCATATTCCCAGTACTTATTCTGTGTTGGCTCCATGAAGACATTTTCTCCATTTTTGTGTAATGATAAAGTCTCTATTTTCAGTTTAAATCATTCCATCAGATTTTTAAAAAATGATTATTTATTTGAGAGAGAGTGAGAGCACCTGTGCGCAAGTGGGGGCAGGGGCAGAGGGAGAGAGAGAGAGAGAGGGAGAAGCAGACTCCCCGCTGAGTAGGGAGCCCACCACGGGACTCCGAGATCATGACCTGAGCCAAAGGCAGACACTTAACCAACTGAGACACCCAGGCACCCCATTCCATTTTAAAAATCCATAAGATTTTTATGAGACTTCACTTTGATGACGGTGAGGTATTCAAATTTGATGTATTCCTCTCTGACCTCTATCGCAAGCACAACCATACATGCATTATAATTTCACAAATAATCTGCTTCTCAGCACTTAATGACCAACTTCTATTTAATTCACAGTCTTGTGATTAACTAAGGATGGAACTCTTAAGAGTATGGATTGTAGGAAAAAGAGCAGAGTAATGCTGAGATAGGAGTATAAAATGAGAAACAAGTTATAAGGAAGGAAAATACTCTCAGGTTGAACTTCACATCCTAATTACAAAGGCAGTGAAAAGAAATTAGATGCAATAAGAAGTTCTCATTCCCAACATAAAACAAACCCTAGGTGTAATACAATACCTGCTTACTTTTAGAAATAAGCGGATTTTTTCTTCCCCAAGAAAACAACATGTTTTTTTCTCACAACAAAATAATTCAAAATGCAATAGGAAAGCAATGCCTATGTCACTCAAAACCACACTCTAATTACCTGGGGATATTTAATTTTCAACATCTCTCAAGTATGATGAAAGGGCCAGTGAGCCTCTTTCTTTAGAGTCAGATCTTATTCTACATTAATGGCTCATCATCTCCTGGGTTCCTGTATAGGTGGGCATAATAGACATCTGCAAAACACAAAACAAATATAATTCTTAAAAATTTGGTGTTTCCAGTTGCCAGAGAAAATATATTATTGTTGGGGTAATGGTAATGGTAATCTACTTATTTACTAGAGTTAATACAAAGATGGATCTTGAAAAGAAAAATCTTCTGTATGAACTTTTTTGAAAAAATTTTTGATTTTGTAATGGATATGTTATTTGAGAAATGGTTATATCTTTTCTTTTCCTTCAAGAAAACCAGCCTACTTATAAAGAAGGAATTAAAATTATTATTTGCAGGTGATAATAAAATAAAAAAGAATACTTACTAATAATTATTTCTATTAATATGAGAGATACAAAAGAAGGTGTAAATAATTGAAAATATATATTTGCTTCTTGGTTGTGGAAACTCAATAGAGTAAGATGTCAATTTTCTTTATCTTATTTTATTTTTTTAAAGATTTTATTTATTTATTTAACACAGAGAGAGAGAGAGAGAGAGAGAGAGAGCGCACAAGCAGGGGGAGTGGCAGGCAGAGGCGGAGGGAGAAGCAGGCTCCCCACAGAGAAGGGGGAGCCCGATGTGGGACTCGATCCCAGGACTCTGGGATCATGACCTGAGCCAAAGGCAGTCGTTTAACCAACTGAGCCACTCAGGCGCCCAATTTTCTTTAAATCTATCAATTTAATGCAGACAAAATAAAAAATATTGACAGAATTTGGCTTTTTCTGGAGGGCAGAGGGTGGTTAGAGAAGCTAATTCTAGTTTAGTAGGAAAACTGAAAATGAGAGAACAGCCAGACATACTCCAAAAAAGAAAAACTTGTGTTTCTACCACATGAAGTGACAGATTAACAGGACAGAACAGAGATATGGTATTTAGTCAGAGCTGCTGTTTGCCAAATATCTTCAGCTTTCTATCTTTTGGGCACATCTATGACTGTACTGATGGTGTGAGACTCTCCAGGGCCCTCTTTCCTTTAGCCAGGACAACTAGAAATGTTCAAGATGACAGCAACCCTGTTAGCCTAAATTTTTGAGTGAAAGTCATGGCAGAGAGCCTTCAGCAACCCTTGATGGCCATGTAACAAAAGGAAAATTTCTTGTTCTAAACCACTAAGATTTTGAGGTTATTTGTTACTATGGTATAACCTAGCCTACCCTAGTAGATACAAGAAAGCTGAAGAGCAGTCCAAATTCATATAGGAATCTATATATCATAAAGTTGATATTATCCAGTAGTTGATATTACCCATTAGCAAGCACTCTCACACTTTGGCTCAGTCGTTAAGCGTCTGCCTTCGGCTCAGGTCATGATCCCAGGGTCTTGGGATCGAGCCCCGCATCGGGCTCCCTGCTCAGTGGGAAGCCTGCTTCTCCCTCTCCCACTCCCCCTGCTTGTGTTCCCTCTCTCGCTGTGTGTCTCTCTCTGTCAAATAAATAAATAAAGTCTTAAAAAAAAAAGAAATTGTCAATTAGTAAAACTGTCAGCCTCCATGAAAACAACTTAGTAAAATTATACATGGATTTACCCATTGACCCAGCAATTCCACATTCAGTAATTTAACTTCCTTTTTTTTAATAAAGATTTTATTTATTTGAGAAAGAGAGAGAGCACACATGCCCACACACATGGGTGGGGGGAGGGGCAGAGGGAGAGGGACTAGCAGACTCTCTGCTTAGTGGGGAGCCCAACACAGGGCTCCCTCCCAGGACCCCAAGATCATGACCTGAGCTGGTCAGACACTTAATGACTGAGCCACCCAGGCACCCTAGTAATTTAACTTTCCAAATGTGCTTACGTATATTCAAACACATATATATGTACCAGGCTCTTCTTTGCAGCCCTGCTTGTAATAGCAAAAGGCAGGAAGCAACCTAAATATGTAATTGGTTATAGTTTATCACCGTAGGCTAATTTTGCAGTTGTTAAAAAAAATGGTGTAAATAAGATACCTACAAATAAACCTAAATGAAGAGGTGAAAGACTTGTACTCTGAAAACTATAAAACACTGATGAAAATAATTGAAGATGACAAAAAGAAGTGGAAAGACATTCCATGCTCATGGATTGGGAGAAAAAATATTGTTAAAATGTCTATACTACCCAAAGCAATCTACACATTTATTGCAATCCCTATTAATATACCAAAAGCATTTGTCATAGAACTAGAACAAACAATCCTAAAATTTGTATGGCACCATGAAAGACCCTGAATAGCCAAAGCAACCCTGAAAAAGAAAAGCAAAGCTAGAGACATCACAATTCCAGACTTCAAGTTATAGTACAAAACTACAGTAATAAAAATAGTATACTACAAAGCTATAGTAATCAAAACTGGCACAGAAATAGACATATAGATCAATGTAACAGAATGAAAAACCCAGAAATAAAGCCACAATTATATGGTCAATTAATCTTTGGTGGGGAAGAGTCCAAGCTGGCAGAGGAGTAGGAGACCTTAGTTTTGTCTAGACCCAGGAATTTAGCTAGATAGCTACCAAATCATTCTGAACACCTGCAAACTCAAATGAAGATCTAAGAAAAGAATAGCTGCAACTCTACAAATAGAAAAGCGACCACTTTCTGCAAGGTAGGAGGTACGGAGAAGTGAATCCGAGGTGATATATGGGAAGATAGACTCCATGGGGACGGAGCCTCCTAAAGCTGGCTACTAGAAAGTAATACAGCAGCAGAGGGCAAAATCAGAACTTTTAGAAGTCTGCTCTGGTGAGGGACGTCAGGACTGAAAGGCGCTGAGGTGGCTAAGCGGAAGCCAGCTGCAATCCGAGTCCAGGAGTGGGCTCTCAGCTCAGGGATGCCATAAATCCTGAACCTAGCATAGTCGGGTGACCACTCCCCGAGCAGTGGCCCAGCAAGCGGCAGAACCAGCAAGACCCCTTTCCGCCCCTGGGAGGAGCAGCACAGGAGCGAGCCGCAGGAGTCTGCAGGGTTTGGAGACTCAAATGGGGTCATGGGCCTGAGATAGAAACGTTTAGTCATGGGCTGGGTGAGCAGAGAGTGCAGTTGGAAACCAGGGAGATAGGAGTGATTGCCTGTTTTTCTCTGAGGGTGCACTGAGGAGTGGGGTCCCAAGCTTTTGGCTCTAGGGCCAGACATTGGGAGGCCATTTTCATTCTCATCCTCTAAAACTGTGCGGAAAGCCTTCAGGGAACAAAAGCCAGATAGAGCAAACCAGAGCAGATTACTTAGCCTGGCTCCCTGGCAAGGGCGGTGCAATTCTGCCTGGGCCAAAGACACTTGAGAATCAATGCAACAGGCCCCTCCCCCAGAAGATCAGGCTGGGTGATGGACACTGGGGAGGGTATGTGTTGTGGTGAGTGCTGTGTATTGTGTAAGACTGATGAATCACAGACTTATACCCCTGAAACAACTAATATATTATATGTTAATAATAAAAACCCACAAATAAATTTAATCTAAAGAAGAAAAAAAAAAAGATCAGCAAGAACATCCAGCCAAGACCAAGTTTACTGATCAATAAGAACTGCAAAATTCCAGCACTAGGGGAATACAGCACATAGAATTCATGGCTTTTTTCCCATGATTCTTTAGTCTTTCAATTTTAATTTTTAAAATTTTTTCTCTTTCCTCTTTCTTTTCTTTTTTTTAAAGATTTTATTTATTTTTGACAGAGAGAGAGAGAGCGAGAGCGAGAGCACAGGGGAAGCAGCAGGCAGAGGGAGAGGGAGAAGCAGCCTCCCTGCTCAGCAGGGAGCCCAATGTGGGGCTCAATGCCAGGACCCTGGGATCATGACCTGAACCAAAGGCAGACGCTTAACCATCTGAGCCACCCAGGCGCCCCCCTCTTTCCTTTTTCAACCAATTTCTTATTTTGTCAACTCTTCTTTTAAATCTTTTCTAATTTTCATTTTTACAGTTACATTCTATCCCTTCATTGTATTTAATTTTGTATATATATAAGTTTTTCTTTCTTTACAATTTTGGGATGCAATTTCTTCTAACAGACCAAAATACACCCGAAATCTAGTGTATGGCTCTGTTCTAGTCACCTGTTTAATCATATTCTTTTTCTTCTTCCTTTTTTTGTTTTGTTAGTCTTTTTTAATTTTCATCTTCACAGTTACATTCTATTCTTTCAATGCATTTAGTTTTATTTTTGTATACACATAACTTTTTCCTTCTTTACAATTTTGAGATGTAATTTCTTCTAACAAAATGACCAAAATGTACTTCGGATATAGTGTATTGCTCTGTTCTGTTCACCTGTCTGTTTATATCCCTTTCTTTTTTGTTTTCTTTTCTCTTTTGTTTTTTCTTGTGTTTTAATTTTCATTTTTACAGTTACATTCTATCCTTTCACTGTATTTAATTTTATTTTTGTACATATGTAAGTTTTTCTTTCTTTACAATTTTGGGATCTAGTTTTTTCAAACAAACAGACCAACACACACACATGATCCAGCGTATGGCTCTATTTGTTCACCTGTCTAATTATATTCTCTTTTCTTTTTGTTTTTTTTTTTTAATTTAAAATTTATTTATTTATTTTTTTGGTTTCAGGTCTCTTCTGACTTTAGTTTAGTGTATATTTCTCTGGAGTCATTGTTGCCATCTTAGTATTTTGTTCTCTCATTCATCTATTCTTCTCTGGACAGAATGACAAAATGGAAAAACTCACCTCAAAAAAGAGAACAAGAGGCAGTACTGACTGCCAGGGACCTAATCAGTATGGACATAAGTAAGATGTCAGAACTAGAGTTCAGAATAAAGATTATAAAGATACTAGCTGGGCTTGGAAAAAGCATAGAAGACACTAAAGAATCCCTTTCTGGACAAATAAAGGAACTAAAATCTAACCAAGTCAAAACCAAAAAGGCTATTAATGAGATGAAATAAAAAAAAATGGAGGCCCTAACTGCTAGGATAAATGAGGCAGAAGAATTAGTGATATAGAAGACAAAATGATGGGGAATAAAGAAGCTGAGGAAAAGAGAGAGAAACAACTACTGGATCTTGAGGGGAGAATTCAAGAGATAAGTGATATCGTAAAGCGAAAGAATATTAGAACTGGGATCCCAGAAGAAGAGGAAAGAGAGAGAAGGGCATTAGGTATACTGGAGCAAATTATAGCAGAGAACTTCTCTAACTGGGGAAGGAAACAGGCATCCAAGTCCAGGAGGCACAGGGAACTCCCCTCAAAAATCAATAAAAAATAGGCCAACACCCCAAAATATAACAGTGAAACCTGCAAATCTCAGAGACAAAGAGAAAATCCTGAAAGTAGCTCAGGACCACAGGTCCATAACCTACAAGGGTAGAAACATTAGACTGGCAGCAGACCTACCCACAGAGACCTGGCAGGCCAGAAAGGACTGGCATAATATATTCAATGTGCTAAATGGGAAAAATAAGCAGCCAAGAATACTTTATCCATCAAGGCTGTCATTCAAAATAGGAGTGAAAAAAGCTGCCATGACAAACAAAAACTAAAAGAATTTGTGATCACCAAACCAGCCCTACAAGAAATATTAAAAGGGATCATTTAAGCAGAGAGAGCCCAAAAGTAACACAGACCAGAAAGGAACAGGGACAATATACAGAAACAGTGACTTTACAGGTAATACAATGACACTAAATTCATCTTTCAATAGTTACCCTAAATGTAAATGTAAATGTAAATGGGCTAAATGCCCCGATCAAAAGACACAGGGTATCAGATTGGATAAAAAAAAGACCCACTGATATGCTGTCTGCAAGAGACTCATTTTAGATTCAAAGACACCTCCAGATTTAAAGTGAAGGGATGGAAAACCATTTATCATGCTAATGGACATCAAAAGAAAGCTGGGGTGGCAATCTTTATTTCAGACAAATTAGATTTTAAACCAAAGACTGTAATAAGAGATGAAGAAGGACACTATCATAATTAGCAGGTCTATCCAACAAGATCTAACAATTGTAAATATTTATGCCCCTAACATGGGAGCAGCCAATTATATAAGCTGATTCATAACAAAATTAAAGAAACCCATTGACAGTAGTACAGTAATATTAGGGGACTTTAACACCCCACTCACTGCAATGGACAGATCATCTAAGCAGAAGATCAAGAAGGAAACAAGGGCTTTGAATGACACGCCGGACCAGATGGACTTCACAGATATAAGCAGAACATTCCATCCTAAAGTAAGAGAATACACATTCTTCTCAAGTGCCCATGGAACATTCTCCAGAATAGATCATATACTGGGTCACAAATCAGGTCTTAACCCAGTACCAAAAGACTGGGATCCTTCCCTGCATATTTTCAGACCACAATGCTTTGAAACTGGAACTCAATCACAAGAGGAAAGAACTCAAATACATGCAGGCTAAAGGCCATCCTATCAAAGAATGAATGCATCAGCCAGGAAATTAAAGAAGAATTTAAAAAATTCATGGAAATAAATGAAAATGAAAACACAATTGTTCAAAACCTTTGGGATGCAACAAAGGTTGTCCTAAGAGGGAATTATAAAGCAATAGAAGCCCTTCTCAAGAAACAAGAAAGGTCTCAAATACACAACCTAACCTTAACTCCTAAAGGAGCTGAAGAAAGAATAGCAAATAAAGCCTAAACCCAGAAGAAGAGAAATAATAAAGATGAGAGCAGAAATCAATGAAATAGAAACCAAAAGAACAGTAGAACAGATCAACAAAACTAGAGCTGATTCTTTGAAACAATAAGACTGATAAACCCCTGGCCAGACTTATCAAAAAGAGAAAGGACCCAAGTAAATAAAATCATGAATGAAAGAGGAGAGATCACAACCAACACTGAAGAAATACAAAGAATTATAAGAACATATTATGAGCAACTATATGCCAACAAATTAGGCAATCTGGAAGAAATGGATGCATTCCTAGAGATGCATAAACTACCAAAACTGAAACAGGAAGAAATAGAAAACCTGAACAGACCCATAACCGGCAAGGAAATTGAAGCAGTAATCAAAAATCTCCCAACAAATAAGAGCCCAGGGCTGGATGGCTTCCCAGGGAAATTCTACCAAATATTTAAATAAGAATTAATATCTATTCTTCTGAAGCTGTTTCAAAAGATAGAAATGGAAGGAAAACTTCCAAGTTCTTTCTATGAGGCCAGCATTACCTTGATCCCCAAACCAGGCAAAGACCCCACCAAAAAGGAGAATTACAATTACTTTTGCATCCTGATGAACATGGATGCAAAAGTTCTCACCAAAATACGAGCCAGTAGGATCCAACAGTACATTAAAACGATTATTCACCATGACCAAGTGGGATTTATTCCTGGGCTGCAAGGGTGGTTCAACATCTGCAAATCAATCAATGTGATACACTACATAAATAAAAGAAAGGACGAGAACCCTATGATCCTCTCAATAGATGCAGAAAAACCATTTGGCAAAGTACAGCATCCTTTCTTGATTAAAACTCTTCACAGTGTAGGGATACAGGGAACATACCTCAATATCATGAAGGCCATATAAGAAAAGCCCACAGTGAATATCATTCTCAATGGGGAAAAATTGAGAGCATTTCCCCTAAGGTCAGGAACACGGCAGGGATTATCCACTATCACCACTGCTGTTCAACATAGTACTAGAAGTCCTAGCCTCAGCAATCAGACAACAAAAAGAAATAAAAGGCATCTGAATCAGCAAAGAAGTCAAACTCTCACTCTTTGCAGATGACATGATACTCTATGTGGAAAACCCAAAAGACTCCACCCCAAAATTGCTAGAACTCATACAGGAATTCAGCAAAGTGGTGGGATATAAAAATCAATGCACAGAAATCAGTTGTATTTCTATACATTAACGATGAAACAGAAGAAAGAGAAATTAAGGAGTCAATCCCATTTACAATTGCCCCCAAAACCGTAAGATACCTAAGAATAAACCTAATCAAAGAGGCAAAGGATCTGTACTCAGAAAACTATCGAACACTCATGAAAGAAATTGAGGAAGACACAAAGAATGGAAAAATGTTCCATGCTCACAGATTAGAAGAACAAACAGTGTTAAAAGGTCTATGCCACCTATAGCAATCTACACATTCAGTGCAATCCCTATCAAAATACCATCAACTTTTTTCACAGAGCAGGAACAAATAATCCTAAAATTTGTTGGAACAAGAAGAGACCCCGGACAGCCAAAGGAAAGTTGAAAAAGAAAACCAAAGCTGGTGGCATCACAATTCTGGACGTCAAGTTCTATTACAAAGCTGTAATCATCAAGACAGTACAGTACTGGCACAAAAGACACATAGATCAGTGGAACAGAACAGAGAACCCAGAAATGGACCCTCAACTCTATGGTCAACTCATCTTCAACAAAGCAGGAAAGAATGTCCAATGGAAAAAAAGACAGTCTCTTCAACAAATGGTGTTGGGAAAATTGGACAGCCACAGGCAGAAGAATGAAACTGGACCATTTCCTTACACCATACACAAAAATAGACTCAAAATGGATGAAAGACCTAATGTGAGATAGGAACCCATCAAAATCCTAGAGAAGAACACTGGCAGCAACCTCTTTGACCTCAACTGCAGCAACTTCTTGCTAGACACATCTCCAAAGCCAAGGAAAACAAAGGCAAAAATGAACTATTAGGGCTTCATCAAGATAAAAAGCTTTTGCACAGCAAAGGAAACAGTCGACGAAACCAAAAGACAACCGACAGAATGGGAGAAAATATTTGCAAATGACATATCACATAAAGGGCTAGTATCCAAAATCTATAAAGAACCTATCAAACTCAACACCCAAAGAATAATCCAATCAAGAAATGGGCAGAAGACATGAACAGACATTTCTGCAAAGAAGACATCCAAATGGCCAACAGACGCATGAAAAAGGGCTCAACATCGCTCGGCATCAGGGAAATACAAATCAAAACCACAATGAGATACCACCTCACACCAGTCAGAATGGCTAAAATGAACAAGTCAGGAAATGACAGATGTTGGTGAGGATGTGGAGAAAGGGGAACCCTCTTACACTGTTGGTGGGAATGCAAGCTGGTGTAGCCACTCTGGAAAACAGTATGGAGGTTCCTCAAAAAGTTGAACATAGAGCTACCCTACAACCCAGCAATTGCACTACTGGGTATTTACCCCAAAGATACAAATGTAGTGATCCGAAGGGCACCTGCACCCCAATATTTATAGCAGCAATGTCCACAATAGCCAAAGTATGGAAAGAGCCCAGATGTCCATCAATAGATGAATGGATAAAGAAGAGGTGGTATATATATATAATAAATATAAATATTTGTTATATATATAATAAAATGGAATATTATGCAGCCATCAAAAAATTGAAATCTTGCCATTTACAACAACATGGATGGAACCAGAGGATATTATGCTAAGTGAAATAAGTCAATCAGAGAAAGACAATTATCATATGATCTCACTGATATGTGGAATTTAAGAAACAAAACAGAGGATCATAGGGGAAGAGAGGGGAAAAAAATAAAACAAGATGAAACCAGAGAGGGAGACAAACCGTAAGAGACTCTTAATCATAGCAAACTGAGGGTTGCTAGAGGGGAGGGAAATGGGGGATGGGGTAACTGGGTGATAGACATTAAGGAAGGCACATGATGTAATGAGCACTAGGTATTATATAAGACTAATGAATCACTGACCTCTACCTCTGAAACCAATACATTATATATTAACTGAATTTAAATTAAGAAAATTTAAAAATAGAAATTAATTTGTCATTATTTACAGGCAACGTTATTGTGTATGTAGAAAATCCAAAAGATTCTACAAAAAACTATTAAAACCAATAACTGACTTTAAAAAAATTAATCTTTGGCAAAGCAGGAAAGAATATCCAGTGGGAAAAAGTCTCTTCAACAAATGGTGCTGGGAAAACTAGACAGCAACATGTAAAAAAAAAAAAAAAAAGAACAGGACCAATTTCTTATACTATACACAAAAATAAATTCAAAATGGATTAAAGACCTAAATGTAAGGCATGAAACCATAAAAATCCTAGAAGTGAACACAGGCAGTAACTTCTCTGACATCAGCCATAGCAACTTTTTTCTAGATATGTCTCCTGAGGCAAGGAAAACAAAAGCAAAAATAAACTACTGGGACTACATCAAAATAAAAAGCTTCTGCACAGTGAAGGAAACAATCAACAAAACTAAAAGGCAACCTATGGAATGGGAGAAGGTATTTGCAAATGACATATCCAATAAAGGGTTGTAATCCAAAATATATAAAGAACTTATAAAACTCAACACCCAAAAAACAAATAATCCAATTAAAAAATAGGCAGAAGACATGAACAGATATTTCTCTAAAGAAGACATACCAATGGCCAATAGACACATGAGAAGATGCTCACCATCACTTATCATTAGGGAAATACAAATCAAAACTACAATGAGATATACCCCACACCTGTCAGAATGGCTAACAACAACACAGGAAACAACAGGTTGCGGAGGATATGGAGGAAAAGGAACCCTATTACACTGCTGGTGGGAATGCAAACTGGAGCAGCCACTCTGGAAAGCCATATGGAGGTTCCTCAGAAAGTTAAAAATAGAACTACCCTACAATCCAGCAATCACACTACTAGGTATTCACCCAAAGAATACAAAAACACTAATTCAAAGGGAGACATGCACCCCTATGTATATTGCAGCATTATTTACAATAGCCAAAGTATGGAAGCAGTCCAAATGTCCACTCATTGATAAATGGATAAGAAAATGTATAAATAGTGCGTCTGGGTGGCTCAGTTGGTTAAGCGACTGCCTTCGGCTCAGGTCATGATCCTGGAGTCCCGGGATCGAGTCCCACATCGGGCTCCCTGCTCGGCAGGGAGTCTGCTTCTCCCTCTGACGCTCCCCCCTCTCATGTGCTCTCTCTCTAAAATAAATAAAATCTTAAAAAAAAGATGTATAAATATACAGTGGAATATTAGCCATAAAAAGAATGAAATCTTGCCATTTACAACAACATGGATGGAGCTAAGAATATAATGCTAAGCAAAATAAGTCAGTCAGAAAAAGACAAATACCATATGATTTCATTCATATGTGCAATTTAAGAAACAAATGAACAAAGGGGAAAAAAAGAGGCAAACCAAGAAACAGACTCTGAACTACAGAGAACAAACTGATGAGTACCAGAGGAGAGGTGGGTGGGGGCATGGGTGAAATAAGTGATGCGGATTAAAGAGTGCACTTGCCATGATGAGCACCGGGTGATTAAAAAAATTTTTAAGAATATTGTAGGTTGTGATCTGGCATAGTTTCATGATAATATTACTAAGTTAACAAAAACAAGGTAAAAAATGTGTACATGGCACATTACCATAAATGTAAAAAGATTAAGAGAGAAGCTAGCTTTGTATATATGTCAAACACGTCTCTGGAAGGATATTCCTAAAAACAAAACAAAACAAAAAAACTGGTACCAATGACTGTCTCTGACAGGGCTGGAAAGAGACTGACTTTTCACTGAATACTTGTTTAAAATACCTTTTCTCTTTTATAGTATGTGCACACATTACTTATTAAAGAGAATAGAAATTTAATTGTAAATGGAGATAGAAAAAGGTTCCCTGTGTTGTTCGTAAAGATTTGTTAAGTATTTTTCAAATTTGATTATTATTTAAAAGACTTGGTCGAAAACCTTGGCCTTTTCTGGATAGATCTGGTGAGGGAAATTTTCCACAAGGTTTATTAGATATTTCCATAAATACCCTATAGCTATCCACCTTAAATCAATATTTGCTTAATTATGTAATGATGATCTTAACTCCTCCTTTACAATTAAATAGAAGTTATTTCTTCTCTGAGTTGTTTAATATTTCTAGAACAATGTTAAAAATACAATGGATATTGTCTTACTTGTAATCTTATGAGATTGCTGTTTCATCAGTAAATAGGATGTGCAGGGGGGCCTGGGTGGCTCAATCGTTAAGCGTCTGCCTTCGGCTCAGGTCATGATCCTAGGGTCCTGGGATCGAGCCTCACATCGGGCTCCCTGCTAAGTGGGGAGCCTGCTTCTCCCTCTGCCACTCCCCCTGCTTGTGTTTCCTCTCTGTGTCTCTCTCTGTCAAATAAAGTCTTAAAAAAAAAAAGTAAACACACACATACACACACCATATATTAAGGAGGTCTCCATCTATTCCTAATAAATTACTTTTTATTGAATTGGAAAATGCATTCCTTGAGGATTTTACTACTTCATTTTACCAGCTCAGTAAAAATTAATCTTTTTAATATTTCTCTTATTCAAAGGTAAGCACTTGAGGACTACTGGTGAGTAGCTCTGACTTCACTAGGAGATCTTCTATTTCTTTGATCCTTTGGTCTTGGCTTTAGATTGGGATTTTTTGAAAAAGAACCTGATTGATCTATGTGAGGCTGCTTTAGTGAAGCAGCTAAATCAGTTGACAGACACAGCAAGAAGAAGAATTAACATATGATTGAAGCCACACAGCAGCCCTTCACCAGGCTCTGAATCAGAACATTTAACCATCTGAAATATGGACTTTGAATCAACTTCACATCCCTCAGATGTAAAATTAAAAAAAATAAAATTTCACCACAGACAGTTGGCAGCATTATTTAAATATTTTGACTGAGCTCCTTTTTTTCAATTTGTTATAGAATAACTTTTGGAAACAAACTACACAAATTACACGATTATAAATATCATATAATTGGTAGGGTCTTGAAAACAGCTCCAAAGATTCCACTGATGGCTTTTGCTGTAAATGTCAGGAAAACAAATTTGGAGCTTTCGTATTTGAAATTCTCTTCTGTTATGACTTCTAAAGCAATAGGGCTAGACATTTGCTTAAATATGTAAAAATAATGTGCATGTAAAATCTCTACATTAAATAGACCATATATATAACATTTAGCTTACTGCTTTGTGTTTCTTGGCCATATTGGTTCAAGTTCAAACTGATTGTTAATGACAAAAGATGCAAAATATTCTAAGCACAATTATAAATATATCACCTATGGATTTTGATTGCACTCAATGCTGCAATACAATTAATCCAGGAAAAAAATCACCTCAAAATCGCTGAAACAGGAGAATCTTTTTTCTTCAAACAATTCTTTAGGATATGAACCAAAATTAGAGTTTATGACTAGCATTCACATGCATAAATTTCATTTAATCCTTAAAATCACTGTGGGGTGCGTATCATACTCTGTATTCAGATGATGGAGTTGAGAAAGGTCCAGTTAGCTGCCCATCTGAAACCAGAGTGGTGGAAGAGGGACTGAAACCCACATCTGAATCTAAATCTTTTACTCTTCCCATGAGATCCTGCTGTCTTCCATGGACCTTACTAAGCTTGTATCCGACTGTTAGTGTCTGAATGGATACACAAATGAAATGATTTCTATGATTAGTTCTGTGGGCAGTGAGTATGCTGATGAATCCTGGGTTGCTGTCATTGCCTTAGAGAGACTCAAGAAAGGCAAACACCAATACCCAACAATTTGAAACTATTAAAATATATATTTAAGCTTATAATTTTAAAACTATTTTAGTTTTACAGAAAAGTTGCACAAGTTACCATAAACCCTTCACTTAGCTTCCCCTAATGTTAAAATCTTACACAACCATGGTATAAGGACAGGAAATCAATACTGGTAGAATACTATTAACTAAACTGCAGACTTCATTCAAATTTCACTAGTTTTTCCACTGATGTTCTTTTTCTTTTCTAGGATCCAATCCAAGATCTCGCATCACATTTGGTTATGTCTCTTTAGTCCTCGCCAATCTGTGACAAAGAACTGTGTCTTTTAAATTAAAATTAATCAAAGTTTATTTTATTCTGAAAATGTCATGGCATTTCTGGAAACAGCACTGAATATTGAAAACCTGCCTTGGGAATTGCCGGGTATATGCAATAACCAAGAAAACATCCTGAAATAAAGAGCCAGAGTGGCCCTAAAGACAGAAAAAGAGCCATTCTTTAAATAAAGGGGAATGTTGGTTGTCACAATCTGGAGAAATCAGTTGTATTTAAGACATCTGTCCACAGAAAATATGTCACCAATCAGTTATAACTCCCTGGAAAAACACAGAGTACCAGACAGAAATCAATACAACTCTGTTTAATGGAGCAGTCATGAAAGATTAATTTGTTTTTAAATTAAAGGAGTTTGTTCAGTCTATAGATAAGGTAACTTAATAATTACATTCAAGTATACAAAAGGTTATTAAAAGGCACTACATTTCCTTTACATATGGACCCCCTTTTGTAAACTGTAGCATAAAAGTAGCTGACCTGTGGGTGACTCTAATTCAAAACCTGAACCATAAAGGAAGTGCACAGTCTCTAGACCCTATCCAAGTTACTTTGGGAGAAGTGGCAAGAAGGTCCTCTATAAACCTTTACAGGTTACCTCCTATTCTTAAGAGTTGTGGGTTGAGCACATTAATTCCAGAAATTTGTTCGTGAATTTCAACTACCAGAAAAGGTAATGGTTTTTCAGAATTCTTACATGAGCTAAGAATCCCTGAAGAGCAAAGATTATGAGGCATAAATTATATGTACTAAAACCTAAACAAGGAAGTTAAATAAGCCACAAGTACTTCTAGAGTGGTAAAACAAGAACTAGCTAACAAAACAAAAAGATTCTTTTGATTGAAGATTCTGTTATTGTACAGCCTTAAAAATGAGAGAAAACAATATATTTGTGGTTTAGAAATTCATCAGTCAGGAAATGAGGGTAAATCAGAGGGTTTACCACAGTTAAGTGAGCTCTATGGAAGATGCTACAGCAGAGGCATTAAGTGCAGACTCAACCTTACCTACTCCCCTCACTAGGACTGCAGGCAAGTCTCAATTTCCTCATGTGGTAAGTTACATCTGTCTCCAGAGGGTGTATCTGGTATACACTGAACATTCATCAACATTATCAAGGTCTTTTCTAGTACTTTGGTGCGAGGTTAGCATTGAGTTGGTGTCTGAATTTTCTTGAGTCAGGGATAATTTGAACCTAGGCCACATTTTCCTGGGCCACTGTGTTCCAATCCAAATCTTTAAGCCTGGGCCATGAGTGGACTGCCTTTTGAAGTGACTTGGAATAGGGAATTCTGGGAAACAGGAATTAGTTTAGCTACATTTCTTCAACAACAGTTTCTAGATGGCTAATCTGTGTAAATCAAAAGCTTATCAGTTTTTAGATCTTAATTTTGTAGGAGAATTCTACAGCCATAAAACAGCATCTAAGATGCTCACAACTAACTCAGCAAACCTCAAATAGTTATGAAACCAGCAAAGTATTCAGACTGCTTGGTACTTTGACACTGGTAATAATTACCTTAAGTTTCTAGATAGTATAGTCCTATGCATGGCCTCAAAGTCTCTCCTTTGTCTACTGGGATCACTTTGTTCTTTTAAGAAAGATATGGGAAGGGTGCCTGGGTGGCTCAGTTGGTTAAGCGACTGCCTTCGGCTCAGGTCATGATCCTGGAGTCCCGGGATCGAGTCCCGCATCGGGCTCCCTGCTCGGCAGGGAGTCCGCTTCTCCCTCTGACCCTCTTCCCTCTCGTACTCTCTATCTCTCATTCTCTCTCTCTCAAATAAATAAATAAAATCTTTAAAAAAAAAAAAAGAAAGATATGGGAAGACTTCAACCTTAAGATGATTTTAGGAAGACTATGGAACAGCTGAGATAATGACACAGATGAAACATGTTATTTCAATATTCTGGGGGTGAGTCTGTTTCTCCTGATTTTGTATTTTCAAAAATTCTGAAAAGGTCACAGTCATTACAGAACAGTGAATAATTCTCTCTAAATGGGTTTTTAAGAGTCAAGACTTGCAATATCATTAGCCCTGGAAGTTCTTTCCTATATAAAAACATTTTATAAGACCACTACTAATCTTCATCATGTGAAACACTATTATTTTGATTTTGTAGACGGATATAGTAAAGACTATTTATAAGTGTGTAATTTTTCCCCCCTTCAAGATCAGGAATAAGAGATGGGTGGCTCAGGTCAGATGAAGCCTTACAGGGCATATGTTCCCAGTAAAGTCACTGTACATCTAGGGTTGGGTCTATTCTCTGTTTGATCAGTTTTCTCGGGGGCTACTGGGCTCAGTGAGAAAAATTCTACTAACTAAACTCATAAGAGCTAGCTCATAAATCATAATATCAACTCATGAGTTCAAACCAGGAAATATATCTAGCAGTTCTCTGTTGGAAGATCCAGTGCATTAACCCAGTTACAGAAAAGATAATCACAGATTCTTGAGATGTTCCCATTACATTGTCAGCTCTTCACCTGTAAAATGATATTTCCATTTTAAGAACCAGTATCACCTAGAGAAATATAAAATGCTCCTTCTTTGGTGGAAAAGATATAGTGACAAATGCTCCTTAGTTTTCCCTTTTATCATTAACCAGATTGTAGTAGACTCCCCACCTCCTAATATCTTTCTTCCCTTTCTTCCATTGTAGGTAGAATTTTTAGTGGGGCGCTTGGCTATATTTCCCAGCTTTCCTTGTAGCTACACATGGCCACATGTCTCATGGATTCACATGGGAATATCTGGAAATCATGCTTAACAGGGCACTGAAGGTATCTTCTACTTTCTGCTTCATCCCTTTCTCCATCCTGCTTCCCATAATGTGGATAATCTTGCTCAATAAGAATATGGTTTACACCCAAGAGGGAGGGTAGAGTACCAAAAAGGAAAAAGGGACAATTGGTAAGAGGTCCCCGATGCCGTGAAGTTCCATACCAGACTTATGCCAGACTTATGGACATAAGGGAGAAATAAAATTTAATGTTGTTTTAAGCCACTTGTTGTTTTGGGTCTTCTGCCACTCATAGCTGAACCCATTTATCTAATATAAAGGTGTTCTAGGTAAGTATTATTTTCAATTATTTTGTATTAACAGACCATTTGGAATAACAGACCACAGCTTCTAATTCTAGTAGAGAAAAATATGATTTTTGCTAAGACATATCATTAGCCTTCTGTCATGACAACACATTAGATAACTAATTAGAACACAGGAAATCTGACATTACAATGCTAACTACTTGATATAATGTAGGAAGTAGTCTAGGACCATCAGTAGTATATTTACCAATTACCTTCACAGAACCACAGAGTTAAAGACCATCAGCATTAATTATCATAGTCCAATTGCTCCACTTTATAGAGGAAGAACCTGAGACACAGAGAAGTTGGGTTTTTCAAAGTCAAACTTTGGCACCCCCGCCCCACCTTAATTACATCACAAATTTGGGGGGAATACGCTCTGAAGATTTTATTTCTGTGCATCTGTTTCCAACATTTATACTAATATATATAATCATTGGTTATCCCCAAATAAAATACCTAAGCTTTAGCTCAAGCTCACATAAAATAAAAAAAGGAGTATGTAACCACAAACATTAGCATGTAACATATAGCATGTCACCACAGACATTTAACGTGAGTTATGCAGAATATTCAGCAGGAAAATTAGGAAAAACAAGAGGAAAATAACAAATAAAAAGGACAGTAGTGAAATAGTTTTAGTTACATTAGGCCCATACAGTTACATTTTATTATCCATACTGAATGATGTACCAATAATTATGACATTGTCCATATACACAAATGGAGCTAAAAAGAATGCTGAGACATGCATCTTCTCCACATTCAGTGTTAGAATACTATTCTTTGGTTTGAAGCTACAGTAACTATTTATAGGGCTTTTCTCATCATTTGTGACTGACAACCAGTCCTGGGATACCAGTTAACTTTATTTTTTAAAAAAATAATTTCATCTCTTCTTCCCATGGGATAGGTCAGTGTGCCTCTAGGAACCTTACTATCTCTGTTATAAAAGAGAACATTGACCGTGAAAATGTTATCCTAGGTAAAATGAAGCCAATCACAAAGGACCACATATTGTCTGATTCTTTTTATATGAAAGCCCAGAATAGGCAAATCTAGAGACAGAGTAGATTAGTGATTGTTTAGGGTGGAGAATGGGGGCGGGTGGGGGGCAGTGGCAGGATTGAGGAGTGATGGCTAGGATCCAGGGTTTCTTTTTGGGATAATGATAGTGAAAATATTCTAAAAGTGATAATCTGGTAATGGATGCCTAACTCTGAATATACCAAAAGCCACTGCATTACACACTCTGAATATATGGGCTATAAATGATGTCTCAAAAAAGCTGTTTAAAAAAGGGGTGGGGGGTGGAAAGCAGACTTAAGACAACCATCAGAAATGATGTATCCAGAATCTTCTAAGAAGTTAAAAAAGTATGTAGAGCAGTTAACTAGTAACAATTTTTTTTATATATCATCCGACCACCACTGGAATGGAACCTCTAACTAGCCATAGCTCAGTAGCCAGGTTACAATGCAGCATAAATGGTTCGATCCATATGAAAAGGAGAGAACTGAGATGTAGCAAAGATTGTTCTTGTGTTCACTCTTTCCACGTCCCATCCCTTGACTAACAACAAAAATCATTAGGAGAGCACTTTATTAAAGATGATAGACTATATTCACAATATCTCTGAAGTAATTCAATTATAAATTCAATAACTCTGAAGCATTCCATTATAATTACCTCCATCTGAGGCTAAGAGAGGTAGTGATTCACCAAAGCCACAGAGTTAACAAATAGTAGGGCAGAACTTAAATACCACATGCCTTTTTTGCCTTTATGAAAATAAACTTGTAACTGTGCAAAAAATATATGCTTAGGTTCTTAAGAGTTGGAAAGTTAGTCTGAATAAAATCTAAACGCAGGTTCCACTGATTTCACTGCATTTGTGGTTAGTTATCTTAGCCTACAGAAAGTACTGAAATTCCTTATGAGGAGCCAGTTTTCATTCCCTTTATAGGAACTTTTAAGTCAGATCATATTTAAGATGTCAGAAAAAGAATATTAGAATGACAAACTCAGATCTAATAAATTCAGAACTGAACTATACCTTAACTTCACTAAATGTACTGGAGTTATTCAACAAGAGTTTCTTACCACAAGATGTGAGATTTCTATAAATTCAGACTGAACAATACCTGGTACTTAAAAGATACTCAATAAGCATTTATTGCCCTGAATAAAGGTAAGATGGTAAATCCAAGCAGCATACTGGATGAAACAATTGAAATACTCCTAAAAAGACAAAAGCCATCCTTGTGTCTGGCAGAAGATAGAAAGGCGAACGTATAAGCTTTGTGGCCTCCAAAGAACAGAGTTTCAACCCCACTAATCCCAGTGCTCCACCACTTTCCAGCCTACATAGCACTTAACAAACACGGGAACAGGACAAAGGCTGCATGGTGGGGTCCAGGCCCAGGGGCTTCTGGTTGCATTAAATGAGGGTGAGGAGGCAATTGTGGAAACACAATTTCCTAGAGGGCTCTTAAAAAAAAAAAAGTACTATCTTCATCCAAATAGTGAAATCAACTGTACTACTTAGCAAGTAGAACTTAAAGAAAGTAGGTGTTCCACAAGCATCTATCTGTTCTACAGGTAGGAAAATGTAATGGATTTTTCTTGTTTTTGTTTTTTTTTGGTGTTGAAACCTGGGGAAAATGTAATTTTCAATACTAAAACCATCTGAGAAGTGATGAGGAGTAATTAGCTTTGATGATTAGCTCAACTAAAAATAAGTATACTGATCTTATCTATGGTCTTTTGAGGTATTCCTTTATAATAGCATTCTCTATCTTTCAGAAAAGACTCACAGTATTATTATTAAAAAATAAACGGCATAATCATAGCAAGAGTTTGCCTATGAGAAATCATACTAGCACATACTTTTAATGGCCTTCTCAAATAACATTAGAGCCTCTCTAGAGATGATCACTAAACTAAGAACACTGGCCTATTTTCATTTTTTAAAAAGATTTTATTTATTTATTTGAGAGAGCAAGCGAGAGCACACAAAAGGGATTCAGAATTCTGAAAGTGGGGGGGGGGGGAGCTGCAGAGGAAGAGGGAAAAGCAGACTCCCCGCTGACCCCGGAGCCCTAAGCAGGGCTCCACGTGGGGCTCGATAGCCAGGCTGGATCCCAGGACTCTGAGATCATCACCTGAGCCAAAGTCAGACACTTAACCAATTGAGCCACCCAGGCATCCCTTTAATTTTTATTTGATATCAAGGTTACTTTCCCCACAACAAACAAATTAGAAGCTGAATGAAAACAATGTGGCTTAAGGTAAAATGTAGCAGGACAAACAAGTAAGGCTTTTTTCAGCATGACTTTATTCAGTAGTTTTACTGTAAAGAACATGAAGACATGAAGTTAAACAAGAGTATTATGAGAAATGGTGATCAAATGACTCCCATAAAGTACAATTTAAATAAAAAGAATGATATTCAGTGAAGATTTCCCCATCTTTAAAGATATTTAAGCATTAATTCTATGATATACAATTTTGATTTCTTTAGTCTACACCCAGTTTCATGAAAACACTGGCAATATTTTAGGGACACATACACAAAATGCTCAGCCTAAGAAGAATGAATGGATCAGACATTCAGGGGCTGGCCAAATTGACTCTAGAAATCCCCTGATTTTTCAATCCTAATCTAATACTCTTTCCTCTCCACTGCTTGATTCTAGTCTATAACAGGCTTTCACCTATACACCTTTCACTTTCAGAGCAACTGGAGTCCACATTATCAATTATAAAAGAAAAGCATTCATTCACATTTTGCTATAGTACTCTGAATTTCATTGTAAAATTCATTAAAACAAAAGATTAACTCAATTATTTTTTTTAAGATTTTATTTATTTATTTGACAGAGAGAGAGACACAGCGAGAGAGGGAACACAAGCAGGGGGAGTGGGAGAGGGAGAAGCAGGGTTTCTGCTGAGCAGAGAGCCCGATGGGGGCTTGATCCTAGAACCCTGGGATCACGACCCGAGCCGAAGGCAGACGATTAACAACTGAGCCACCCAGGTGCCCCTAATTCAATTTTTATTCTGATTCAAACTCATTATCTTTTATCAAGAACACAATATTATAGGGCGCCTGGGTGGCTCAGTTGATTAAGCTACTGCCTTTGGCTCAGGTCATGATCCTGGAGTCTCGGGATCGAGTCCCACATCGGGCTCCCTGCTCAGCGGGGAGTCTGCTTCTCCCTCTGACCCTCCCCCCTCTCATGCTCTCTCTCTCATTCTCTCTCTCAAATAAATAAATAAAATCTTTTAAAAAAAAAGAACACAATATTATAAAAGTACTTGACAGTCTCTCATACAAAGCATATTTCAGGGTAAACCCAGATAGCCCTACTTGATGAGGTAGTCTTCTTTATAGAATTCCTGTTAACAAATGTGGAAGAGATAACAGAATAAGAAAATCACCATTCTACCACAATGGATGAAATATCTAATACTGACATGACCATCAGTGGCGTCTTTCAGCATTACTACAAGTGCGGTTGCCAGATACAGCAGGCCTCTGGTGATGTAATATTAGTGACCTCCTAAACATTCTTGCCAAAACACTGAGGTCTGATTTTAGTCAAGCCTCTAGAGGTCACTTCCATTTGTAGGAAATACAGGGAAGAGATCAACAAACTGACACCATGATAAAACAGACAAATCCCAAATGTGAGATATTCCACAGGACAAATGACGCAGTTCCTACAACTAGTCCATGACACACCAAAAAAGGTGAGGAGAGAGGGTGGGAAGAGGAACTGCTCTAGATCAAATTAGACATGAGAGACAAAATGATCAAATATGGTCCAGGGACTCTGAATTCTGGTGTGAACAAGATATTGCTAAAAAAGATATTCTTGAGACAATCAGGCAAACCGGAATTGGGTCTATCTATTAGATGACACCAGGGAGTAAATGTTAATTTTATGTGCGAGAATGGCATTTTGGTTCTATAATACAACATCTTTACTTTTTTTTAGAGATGCATTTAGAAATATGTCAGGATACATATACTGAAATGCTGGAGATTTGCTTTAAAATACTTCAGCAAATGAAAGTGAAAGAAAAAAGGATAAATAAAACAGATGTGGCAAAACCTTGATAATAGTTGAACATCTGAGTGATGGGCATATGGAGGCATGTTGTACTATTTGTCTACTTTTGAGTGTATATACAATTTTGTATAATAAAAAATGAAAAAGAATAACCTCACTAGCAGAGAAGCCTTAACAGTACAGGTAAACCTATTAAGTAATACTAATCTCAGGGAGAAAATAAATGGATCAATAAAAAAAAAATCAACGGCAGTTGATAATTTAGAAATTGAGTTATACGGAAAAGCATTGATTTTCTCCTTCTATCATATGGTCAGTGCTATAAGACTGAATGTTTGTATCTCCCAACCCCCAATTCATATATTGAAACCGAATCCCCAATGTAATGGTATCTGGAGGTGATTACCTTATGACAATGAAGCCCTCATGAATGGGATTAGTGCCCTCATAAAAGAAGCCCAGAGGGGCGCCTGGGTGGCTCAGATGGTTAAGCGTCTGCCTTCGGCTCAGGTCATGATCCCAGGGTCCTGGGATGGAGCCCCACATCAGGCTCCTGGCTCAGTGAGGAGCCTGCTTCTCCCTCTCCCTCTCTCCCTGCTCATGCTTTCTCTCTATCTCTGTGTCTCAAATGAATAAATAAAATCTTTAAAAAAATAAAAAAATAAAAGAAGCCCAGATAGCTCCCTTGTCCTTATCCACCACATGATGACACAGCAAAAAGACACAATGAAAAGTACAATTTATGCACTAGGAAGTGGGTTCTCATTAGACACCAGATTTGCTGGTGCCTTGATCTTGAACTTTCCAGTATTCAAGACTGTGAGAAATTTCTGTTGTTATTATAAGACACTCAGGCTAGGGTATTTTGTTATAGCAGACTGAATGGACAAAGACATTCAAACAGCTCTGTAATATACTGTTTTATTCCTGAAGTAGGTTATTCCACTGAAAACCCACAGCAGAAAACAAGCAGTTTTACAGAATACGTTAAAAAAAAAAAAAAAAAAAAAAACTTTTAAGAACGCAGCTGTTGGTTTCCTCTCCTCAGAACTGTGTCATGCTTTTATATAATTCTGGAGTTCTAAATGGTAGTGAATTGAAATAGAGAAAATTGAGACACAGAAAACAGAAGTCACAGCTGCATTTTGAACTGAATATTATGAATTTTTCTTTTTGTGTAATCATTTGATTACTTTCCTAAGAACCCTGGACCTACTTTACATCCCTCCTGAAATAGTATTTTAACTTTCAGTATGCAACATTCATAACATATTCCACAGAAGAGTGCTTACTAAGGCTCTTTGGAGTTCCATTTTCTTATCTTCCAAGCAAAGTAAACTAAATGGAAAATCAATAATCTTCCAGAAACATCTTCAAAGCATAAAACATTTCATTTCTAATAGAGCAGTGGTTCTTAACCTTTTCTTAGGGTTATGAATTCCTCTGAAATCTTTTCATAGAAAGAAAAATGTAGATTTTTTCCCCCAAAGGTTTTATCATAGCTCAGAAGGCCCCTGTTAGAAACCTTTTGTAATACAGTGTTCTCATGGATAAGCAAGTCTAAACAAAGTACAAATTCATCAACTCAACACTAAACACCTCCCATGAATTGGCTACCCATTTGCCACTATTTCTCTAAGCACCACACTTTACTCAAATGCATTAGTTATGGTTCTCTGAATATGACTTGCTCTCTTTGTTCTGGGTATTTCCATTATCTGCACATTCCAGGCTATCCCAACCATCTACCTAGTCTTGGTGATCTGTCATAAGCAATACAACCCCCATGAAATCTTCCTTGATTCCCTAAACCTTCCTCTGAACTTGTCTTCTATCCTATACTTCCAATACCTTTCCCCATTTTGTATCATGGTCTATACCAAATGCTTGTCTAATCTGGGATTCTGCGTGATATAGCAGTGGAAATGAAAATTATTACCAAAGAAGTTCTTACTCCCTATAGTGGGCTAAATGGTGGCCCCCCCAAAGTTATGTCCACATTTTTACCTGAGGAACCTATAAATATGACCGTATTGGGAAAAGGGGTCTTTGCAGATGTAATCAATAATCCGGAGATGAGATAATTTTGGATTATCCGAGTGGACCCAAACTCCAATGACAGGTCCTTACGAGAGAAAGAAGAGAAGGCCATGTGAAGAGAGAAGCAGAGGTAAGAATTATAGAACCACAAACCAAACAATGTGTGGAACCACCAAAAGCTGGAAGAAGCAAGGAAGGATTCTCTCCTAGAGTCTTTGGAGGGAATGCAGTAGCCTTGCTGACGCTTTGATTTCAGACTTCTGGCCTCCAGAATTGTGAGAGAATAAATTTCTATTGTCGCAGGCCATCAATTTTATTGTAATTTGTTATGACAACACTAGCAAACTATATAGCCCTTTCTAGTCATTTTTACTTACTTCATTTTTTGTTTATTGCAGTTCTGTCATGGTTAATTTTTTTTTTTAAGATTTTATTTATTTGAGAGAGAGAGAGACTGCAAGAGAGGGAACACAAGCAGGGGGAGTGGGAGAGGGAGAAGCAGGCTTCCTGCTGAGCAGGGAGCCCAAAGCGGGGCTTGATCCCAGGGACCCTGGGATCATGACCTGAGCTGAAAGCAGACACTTAACAACTGAGCCACCCAGGCGCCCCTGCAATGGTTAATTATTTCAAGAGCATCAGAAGAGATTAAAAAAATGTAGAGGCTCCCCAAATCCCTCCTTATTCTGCTATTTTCTGCAACAGTCTCTTAATTTCCTTTATCAATAGTCTTCTGAAAGTGCCAGTGCAGGAAAGCATTTGAATAGGAAATAACTATATTCCTGTGAAAGCTGACATCACCAACCATGACATGTGGTGAGTTGGAGGATGAAAGCCTGGGTTCTAAAACCGGCTCCTGACCTTGTGAATCTGAACAGGTTACTACTTTGACCTTTTATCATCCATAAACAATTCTTTGAGGGTTGCTGTAAGAAGTAAATAGGCAATGAATGTAAAGCTACTGGCATAAAAGGTATTTAGTAAAGGTCAGTTAATGTGAAGGATGATTTTCTGGGTATAATATTGTCCCTGGGTTTTGATATACTGTTCTAGGATTTAAAAAAATCACTCTCACTCCCACAATTCATTCTGGCCTGTTTTCAGGAAAAATAAGTTTAAGTAAAAACTTTAAGTATAGCCAAGCAGGAGATTTCTAGCATATTTCTGAAGAAGTTTTGCAATTTCTTTTGTGCTAAAGGAAAAGAATGAAAGCCTACACCTTTGATTTCCCTTCCCACCCATTTCCTATAAACTACATTAGCTCATACTTTGGTTTCATTATCTGCCAAACTTTTTCTTTCAGTTCAGGATGAAGAGCCTATTTGGATAGGACACCTAAATTCTATTTGAAGTTTATACCACTGAGCATAATTTTTCATGCTCAGAGTTGGGAGAGAACAATAAAGAGTTACAAGAAGTTCATAATTTTTTGGTTTGCCTAGATGAACCTAACAAACATAGATAATATAGCACCTTTCAATCTCCAAATTAAAAAAAAATTTTTGAGGGTAACATAAAGCATACTGACAGACTGTGGCAAAATTATTAATTTTTAGAATTCTTAAATAAGCACTGTCATCAAATGAATTGAATGCTCACACTTGTAGTGCCATATTTGCACTTTTGTTCTCAGTTAAATTTTATGGAAGAACTGTATCTGATATAAACACCTGTCTAGTGGGGAAACAAATAACAAACAAAATGAGACACAGATTCTAAGGCAACACACATAATTAACCTTCCACAGAAGCCTATGGTTTATATAGAAGCAAGCTTTATGACAAGATGAAAATTTACTAATCTGAATGACCAAAACTTTAGAAGATGACAATGAAAAGAACAGGCAGACCTCACTTTAAGAAAAGTCAACAAAAAAAAGGAACTTGGAAAGCAGGTAAAATGGAAGTTATTTACAATATAAAAACATTCACTACAGTTACTTTGGTAGTAAGCAACTCTAGTATACCTAACTGCACTGAATGCATAAAAATTCAACTTGCATTTCACTTTTTCAGAGCAAATTTACAACTTAAGGTGAGGTTCACTTTTAATGGTATCTAAAAAAGTGGCTTTCCTTCCTTGCCACTCAGGCTTGTTCCAACTCTCTGGAGTACCATGGAGACACAGAGGAACTCTCTGGTGTCAGACCGTTCTCAGGGCAGATGGAGGGCCCAGGCTGGTTTTCCCAGGAATGGCCAACCCAAAGTAAGGCCACTGGCCAGCAACTCCCGGGCCAGCTGGCATGGAACTAAGTGTCTGGTTCCTACCTCCAGAGCAGAGGAAACTCAGCCAGCTGGCTTTCGATGGGCTGCACTAGTTGGAGTGCTCACAATTCCTTTCAAACCATCTGGCATTCTTTTTGAACCCTCAATTTACCCAGCACTATACTCTGATGTCTGAAATGCTCAGATATTGGAGGAATTCCTACTGCCTACCTAGATAAGAAAAGAAAGAGGCAGAATAACTGTTAAGTCAATTACTTCAAGAAATAATTTCTAAAGTTAAGAGTTGCTCTCATTTTACCTTGTGTATTATCTACCTTAAAATCTAAACTGTTCCCATGATTACTAAGCAAACTTTCCAAATAAACATCAGGCCAAATAAGAAGGAAATAGGCTAAACAGACAATTTAACATGTAGAAAAGTTGTAAGTCTTGTAGGACATGACCCTCACTACTCTGAACTTCTACAGAGCCTGTCTGTATCCTTCATGTGGCCCTAAAAGTAGACTTTGTATTGCTACATATACTTATCCTCCCAGCTAACTAGTAAGTGAAAAGAAGAGTGTCTTCCAGCTGCTTTTTTTTTTCCCTTACAGCTAATTTAAAAAAAAGACCTATTAATAATGTATTGAGTGTTTTAAAAGTTCCATTTCTAGAAATAAGAAAACTTAATCTGGAATAACATGAAGAAAGGACCTCTCCTCCAGGCAAGCCAAATAAAGAACAGGACTTGGCTTGACATAAAAATATTTTATTAAGTGGTCAAAATGACTTATCAAGTGACCAAACTGTTGGGAAGTGCTATAGGGTGCTCAACTGTCAGGACTCCTGGGTAGCTCAGTTGGTTAAGCAACGGACTCTTGATTTTGGCTCAGGTCATCTCAGGGTTGTGAGATAGAGCCCTGCGTTGGGCATGGAGCCTGCTTGGGATTCTCTTTCTTCCTCTCCCTCTGCCCCTCCCCCTCCCTCTCCAAAAAAAGGGGAGTTCATCTGCCAATTGTAGATCATTTTACTAATCTATCACTAATCTGTCAATTGTAGATCATTTTACTAATCTATGACTAATCTATTACTGATATGGGAATAGAGAGGCAAGTAATCAGAAAAAAAAACAAAAACAAAAACAGCTGAGTTGCATTTATAGCCAGTTTACCTTATGAGATAGAAGTGCTCTGAGCAAAATTAGGTCAAACATTAGAAACTAGAGAAGGCTATACAAATAATAACTGTAATTACAGTTTTCATTGTGTTTACCCCCATGCCAAGTACTGATTTTAGCATTTTACATATTATTTCATATGATACACACAACAAACATATGAGGTGGGTACTATTATTTCCATCTTGCAGATAAAGAAACAGAGTCATCAGGAAACCTGTCCAAAGTCACATGGCTAAATTGCAAGAGCTGGAATTCAACTCCAAGCAGTCTTACTCCAAGAATCTGGGTGCACAACTGCCAGTGTTAAGTTATACTTATGAAAGAATGAAATGTAGGGAAAAATTCAATCATCAAAATAGTTCTTTGTAATTTTTTCAACTCTAAGTGTAGCAAAAGGTGGTAATTAGGGGCACCTGGGTGGCTCAGTCAGTTAAGGCCCCGACTCTTGATTTTGACTCAAGTCACAAGCTCAGGGGCCTGGGATTGAGCACCTCGGGTTCCATGCTCAGCAGGGTGTCTGCTTGAGATTCTTTCCTGTTGCCCCTCCCTCCATTCATGCTTGCTCATGCTCTCTCTAAAATAAAGAAATAAATCTTTTTTAAAAAGTGGTAATTAACAAACACTGATTTTCTTGTCAGAAATTTTTAAAAAGCAAGAGCTATTCTACCAGGTTAAAAATGTCAGTTTTGCCCTTTTTTGCCAGTTGCCATTCTAAGGGACAAAGTGGTAAACAGGGCAGATGGAAGTCTTTGCCTTCTTGGAGCTGAGGTTCTAGTCAGGGTAAGAGACAAAAAAAAATCAGTTAACAGAATTTCAGAGTGATACATTTTACAGAGGAGGTAGGAAGTAAATGTATATTTCTCTTTTGAGACATTTAACTATGAAGGTAAATGAAAGGGATGGATGGGAGGTCAGGGGGAAGTTGTTTTTAGTTTTGTTCTAATTTTAAAATTATTTTTAAAGATGGGCAACATCGGAGCATGTTTGTATGTTGACATGGATGGTGCCTTGGAGGGTTGCTGATGATGCAAAAGAGACAAATTAAGGAGTAAGTCCTTGAGTAGGTATGAGGGGGAATATGGAAGGGAGGGAAGCTGGCCTCTCATAGGAAGAAAACATAAAACATGAGCCCTAAGAAAGGTGGATTTCTAGATTTGGTGAGTGGAAGTTGAGTGGTATCTGTCTTATAACTTCTAAACCTCAATGAAATATGAAGCCTGCTTATCTGCATGGGGGAAGGGTAGGCTGCTCATGAGTTCAAAGAGTGGGAAGAAATTATTAAATAGTTATAGGCAAAAATATTAAGAATCTGATCGCTTTCCTGGGCAGTGCTGAGAGTCCACTTCAGATTTCTGGTCGTGAATCTGAAGTTCTCTAATATTCAACCACTTATCTGCACTCATGGAAAAACCAGATGAGAGACCAAACAGCTATAAATAGAAAAAAATTCCTGGCTAAAAAATAAAATTAAAAAATATGTATCCAAGAGCATATGTGTATCCATGTCACAGTCACTAACAATGTCCAATCAAGCTGTGGTCTACATAGTTCCATTTGTCTCTACCTTCTCACCACAGAAATTCTTGTAAATAATATATTTGTCATAGTTAGTCATGACATACTTAATCATAAAGCTTAAAGATTATTTCTTTTTGGTCATGAATGCTTCTGCTACTTCCTAAGGTAGTTTTTTTTTAAAAGAGATTTTATTTATTTATTTGACAGAGAGAGTGAGAGAGCACAAGCAGAGGGTGTAGCAGAGGGAGAGGGAGAAGCAGGCTCCCTGCTGAGCAGGGAGCCCGATGTGGGCTCCATCCCCAGGATGCTGGGATCATGACCTGAGAGGAAGGCAGATGCTTAACCATCTGAGCCACCCAGGTGCCCCCTAAGGTAGATTTTTTAAAATGCACCTGATAGTCTTGTACGTTTCAGAGGTTATTGCCATTTCATTGCTTGAAGAAACTTTCTCTGTGGTAACTGATATTCTAAGACAGAAGATCCTAAAATCTTCCAGAGTGGGAGAAAAATAGGAATGGGGATTAGACTTGGATTGGACTTCTTAATAGCAACACCAGAAGCTAATAGAACAATGCCTTCAAAAGAGGGACACTAATTTTCAATCTAGAATATTCAGCTAAACCACTATTCGATTCACGTGTGGGGGTTAAATGAAGACATTTCCATATATGCAACTTCTGAATTCAGGAAGAATTTCAGTTTGTATGTGCCCTATCTCTGGAAGGTACAGTAAAATAAGGAAGACATAGGATCCAAGAAATAAAGGATCCAACACAGGAGGAAGGCAAAAAGAATGGATATGACAAAGGGAAGTCCTAGATGACAGGAAGGAAAAAGAAATGAAACAGATTACCTGAAAATATTGAAAGATTATCAGTTCTGTCAGATATTGAGGATGAGTCAGTGACTCGTACAAAGAAAACAAAGCAAATGAAAAACAAACAAAAGAGGCAATTATTTAATTTAGAGAAACAAAAGTATAAGATAGAAAATGTAATACTAGTATGCTATATGGCTCATCTGTGAATAACAGGTACACTGTCACAGTCATATAAATACTGAATACTGACTTGACTGGGAACTGTACTTATGTAGGACAACCAAGTCCTCAACATCCAAAATAGAAGTCCACAGATGATGTCCAAAGATGGAAAATCAATAAATAAGTTTAAACATTAAGAATGAAGTAAATATAAAGGTAAATACCAGAAAGAACTTCTAAGAGTTGAAAGCATTTCAACGTTCTGAAACTGATTTTTTACTACTCAATCTAAAAAATGGCAATTTCATATAATACATTATAACATTACTTTATTACTGATTTTATTTTATTTTGTAAAAGATTTTATTTATTTTTGCGAGCATGCAGGGCGGGGGCGGGGGCGGGGGCGGGGGGGGGGGGAGAGTGAGCACACAAGCGCATGCACAACGCGCAGAGGGAGAAGCCGACTCCCTCCTGAGCAGGGAGCTCAATGCTGGACTCCATCCCAGGACCCTGGGATCATGACCTGAGCCAAAGGCAAATGCTCAACTGACTGAGCCACCCAGGTGCCATTACTGATTTTAGAATAAGCTGCCATTTGAAACAAAACAATTATTGATAGAAAGTGCTGAATAGAAAAAAAGCTCTACTTTCTGTTATCAGACATTGTTGGGGGAATAATATACCGCAGTTTGGGTTAACAAAGTGTTACTATACATGCTATCACCATCACTGACATAACAGTATTAGTATTACTAATATAAAGACTATCTCTACTCCTAAAATGGCATTTAACATAATTTAATCTATTTTCATGATACAGAAATTACTTCAGAATTTTTCTTCAAACATCATACTACAGAAATGCTAAACGATGGGTTGGTAAAGAATTTGATTAACAGAATGCCGAATAAAAAGGCCAGGATGTTTTTAAGATCCTTTCTTGATACAAACAATAGCTAAGTCACTCTTGCAAAATAAAGTTCCACAATACTGTGTGGTACTATGCAAGCCTGTTTCAGTGATAATTCCGGTTATACTACTCTGTTTATCTAAGACTTCCCCTTATGATTTGTTTTAAGGGAATTCCTAAAAAAAACTCATGCAGGCAGTTATAAATTATTGGGGTTGCTTCAATATTAAGTGACACTAGTTTATGAAGTTAATGAAGCCCTTGTTTTTAAGTTAACTTATTTTGAGTTAAGTTCATTGATACTAAAATTTTATTTAAATTCTTCATCATAAAACCAAAAGTTCTCCAAATTGAAAAGTCAACCTTTACTAATTTTACTTTTACAAAAAAAGAATTTGACCATGCTAACGTAAGTTAAGATTTTTACCAAGAATAATATATTCCTATCCAACCAATGGAAAATTTCCCCTTCAAATTAAAAGCAAATGTTTTCAATAGAGGGAATATTCATAAACAGATGCTGTGGAAGACTGCTTAGTTTGGATTTCATTTTGCACTAAAAACTACCAGGAATTAAAATACAGATGATTAAAAAATAATCTTAAAGAGAATCTTAAAACTGAACCAATTCGATTATTCATATCACCCAATAAGATCCTCTTAATTTTTTTACCACCACTATTCTCAATCAAAAGAGCACAGTAAAAATCTATTTTGAAATGTGTTTCTTATATACAAGTTTAGCTAATTTCCTATCACTGCAAAATTATATGGGTAAAAAAGAAACTGAAAATGCAACCGACAATATTCTAAAACTTACAAGATCTGGTATAAAAAGAGAAAAAGGTCCAAATGAAAGACCAAAGAATAACTGTACTATTACAAATGCCTCCTTTTAATTGGTATGCATCAGCTGTAACTCTTCATAACTACCAAGACAACAAAGTCAGGCAGTCCAACCCATGGAACCAAAGTCTGTGGGAACCTGCAGAGCTTCCTTCTCTCTCTGGGGACGAGGACAAGGATAAAAGGTGTTCTGTTTTCCAGTAGTCCTGTAAGAGGAGCCATTGAGCTGGGCCACACAACCAGACAACAGAGCACAGGAAAATTCAGATCAAAGCAAGGACGCATGCCAGGGTAATATGCAATAAAACCCCTTGCCAAAGCACTCAGAAGAAAAAAGCAAGGAGGTGGAGAGAACCTGCTGGACCACCTTCTTAACCCAGGGAGGCAGGGAGAAACAAAATCTGCTTCTACTGAGGAGCTGAGAAGACAGTGTCCTACATATGTTGGAGTCTTTCTGTAGACGTGTATATGAGTAAATAGACATATTACCAACGAACTAAACCCAGAACGCAGTGTCCTGTATGTTCTGGAGTATTCCCATACACATAATATAGGGGTATATTACCATTACCTAAACCCAAAAAGCAAAGTGTTCTAGGTATACAGATATACGAGAATGTTACCTTTCAATGAACATATAAAAATATTCATTTTCAATTAACAAAACGCACTGGTTTTACAGTAAGAAACATAAAATATTGTTTGAAAGAATATCAGAGACAAAACTGGGTGAAGTTCTGATGAATTAATATCTCTTTTTTTTTTATACCCTTTTTATTCTCTGATTCTCTCATTTCATAGAGGATACAGAGGACGGACGGACGGACGGACGGACGGACGCACGCACACAAAATTAGGTCTCCGGAAACAAAGGAGGGTCCTTAATTACCCGGCCTGTGAAAGCACACACGCCCCCCCACCCACAGATAGGGGCCGCCACCTGACTTTAATTAACGAGGAAGATGAGGCGAGAGGTCTCACCCTAGCCCACAGCCATGCACACAGTGACAAACGGGCACGAGACAAACGCCACAAAGAAAGGGGAGGGGCAGGTGGGGACCAGGAAAAACACTGCCACGCCGCACCCCCCCAAGGCGCGTTCCCATCGCCAGCGCGGAGGCAGCCGTCCTCGCCATCCCCGTCCTCGCCTCCCCAGCCAGGGGACCGACGCCGGACACGGGCTAGCGGGGCGTGCGGGGCGCCGCGAACCTTCCCTCTGTGACCTCCCGGTGACAGACAGCCTCGCGCCGCCCTTTGTGCGGGACTCAGCCTCCGGCCCCGGTGGACCCCCCCGCTCCGCGTCCCTCCTGGCCTGGGCCGCTGTCCCACCCTTCCCCGTCCCCGCCGAAACGCCCGGGAGTGTGAATGGGGGAGGCTGGCGCGGGCCCGCGGTCTCCTCAGCATCCCGAATCCCGAGCCGCCCGGTCCCCTCAGCCCCGGCCCGGGGGCGACGGTCCCCGACGCCCTGCTCTCGCTTCCTTACTTACTCGGGCGCGCCGGCTGCGGCGGCGGGTATGCGGGACCGTCAGCGCGAGGCGGCAGGAGGGAGGCTGCAGGCGGCGAGCGTCCGTCGGGACCGAGCGCGGCTGAGGTGGCGGCGGCCGACTGCGCGCTGCGGCCCCCGACGAGGGGCGGGCCCGGCGGGGGAGGGGCGGGCGCCGCGCCTCTCATTCATGCAGCGGGGGTGGGGTGAGGGACCCGGATGCCCGGGCAGCTCCCTCCCACCTCGCTGAGGGCGCCTTGGCTTCAGAGTATGCAGTGCGCAGGCGCGGCGCTCGGTGGCCTGTCCTGGTTCCGCCCCGCCCCCTTGAGGGGGGCACTTCCACGGGCGGGGCTGCAGCTGGTAGACTGACTCCCTCATCTGTTTAGTATTTTTGCATGTTCTATAAACATTTTTTAAGGTGAAAGTTTGGGACGCCACCTCCTTCTTAGCGTCCAGCCTCCCAATCTCCGAGGGCACAGGAATGCCCATTAGTTAGATGGAAAGACAGTACACACCGCCCCTTTCCTCCATTTGTCTCTCCTGCAGCAGGTCCTCTCCGCTGAATGCTGGGACCATAGTGGTAGATGAGACCCAGAATCTGCCCAGATAGTGGAGAGAAGCGTGTGCAAGAAAGAATGCATTACATTGTTTATTTGCATTGACCTGGTCCCCTCAGCCACCAGCTCTCAATTCCACAGGGCAGGCAAGAAATTGACCATGGTTTTGAAGAGGGCCCAGACCTTTCTGTAAAATCAAGGCCAGGGGTGTTGCAGCTCCAAGGATCTGTGGAGGCCCCTCGTCTTTGGTAGACGGTGTATTTTGTGGAGACACCCTCCTTTCTTAGCCCTTTGGCTCTGCCACTCCTGGGCCACAGAAATCTCTGGGGATGCTGGGAGCCTTAGGAGGCCTTCCTCTCTGAGGTTCCTCAGCTGAGTGTGAGGGTACAGCTCAGTCCCCATGTTCCCTTCTGAGGTTCTCCTTCCTTTTCTTATCTTCCAGCCTTCCCTCACATAAACCATAAGCAACTCAGTGGCTTAACTTTGGGAAGCAAATTCATCATGGAAAGTGCCTATAGACAAATTCCTTCTGCTTTGCAAGCCATAAGCTTCCAAGGCAAGGGGGAAGTAAAGACAAAAACATCAGTGAACATCTCAAGAAGTTACCCAGCAGTTACAGTCCCCCAAGATGAGAGATGGTTGGAGGCATGTGCCCTGTAGAGTGTGACAAAAGGAAGGATGGGGGAGACCCATCCTTCCTTTAAAGCTGCCTATCTACACCTACCCCTTGCCCTTCAAGCCAAGAACCTCAGGGGCCCTTTCCTTCTCTCACTTCCCTTCTAGCTCTCAAAGGGAGTTGTCACCAGAAGGACCTTCCCAACTCTGGTTTGCTGATACCTGTCACTCTGTCTAAACCAGGCCTCTTCATCTCTCTCCTGGCCTATTGATTCCCATGCAAATCAATTCTCAGGATATGCAGATTTGCCCATATCACTGTCTTTTTCTAAAGTGACCCACTTGACCTTTACTTTCCAGTCATTTCCAGAGCAACACCACAATGTTTCACCCTCAGTGCCTGTGTTCTTGATGTTTTCTTTACTAGGAAAGCAAAACTTATCTAGGAACACTCAAGAGTCACTTTTTTATGAAGTCTTCCTTCCTTTCTCCACCTTGTTGACAGACTTTCTTTTGGAATCCTCCTGCGTCCTGTACCTAAGTCCCTGTGAGCCCCAGGCATACTTAGGATTCATACCCATTTGTTGGTATTTTACTCCCCCGCCAGAATGTGAGCCCTTCAACAATGGGAACAATGTCTCCTCAAGACCTAGCAGGTGATTGGCAAAACAATTAGGAAGGAATGGTTGTTGGGAGAGGTGATATTCCCTGGTAGGCCAGGGAGGTTCCACAGGGGTGAGAAAAGCTGAACTCTTTTCTTTCTCCTCCCTTCTTGTGGCTTCCTTTAACCTCTGTGTGTTTAGGAAACCTGTTTTATTTGTTTGTTTAAAAAGCTTGGCTAGAAATTCTCTAGTCCAAGCTGCTTGTAGGGTAGAGGGTGGAGTGGCTTTAGCTTCATGTCCTTTGTCCTTGTGAAACTCAGGAGAGAGAGAGAGAGAGTAGTAGATTGTTCCTTGTTCCTCTTGGGAGAGAAGTCAGATCTTTTGGTCTCCTGGTGTCTCCAGCTGGAGTTCACAAGCTGATCCATGATCCTATCTGTCTAGTGATACAGAAGGTTCTACTTCCCTCTTAGTATACCCAACTGCCCCCACCTAGGCAAAATGCATGTGCGGGTGGAGTATGGGTACATTTAGAGAGATCTGGGCAGTTCAGGTGAGCACCCCCAAACAGCAGACATCCTAGGACTTGAAGTAGTGGCTTTCTCAGCTAACATGGGCTCTTGTTCCTTGATGGAGGAGTGGGAAAGGCTTCACTGTTTAGGGCCTCAGAGGATGTCGTTCTCTCTCTCTATTTCCTCTCCCCTCAGCCCTCTCTCATCCTCTCCCTACATTATACTTCTTTTAAAGCATTTGCCTCACTCTAACCCATTACTCAGAAAACCACCCTTACCTGCATGGCAGAAGTCTTTCAAGACTCCTCTACCCTCTGGAAAGTAAATGGCATCTAATTTTAAATCAAACGCTAGTGACCCATTTTGGAACAGCAACTTTCTGGATGGTAACTGTAGTGGGAGCAAGGGCTGCTTTTAGTCATCTTGGATCTGGTGCTCAATATGAGTTTGTTGAATGACTGTATGGCCAATAAAGGCAAAATCAGTGTTTTTAAGAGAAGCTAGAAATCAAAGGTTGTCCTCAGCCCAACCCCTCTGCCCATCCTCTCCTCCTGGTGAGAACTATCCATCTGTTAAGTGGTGGGCACTATCCCAGAAAAACATTCCTCATATTGGCCAATGATTTGACTGCTTAGTTATCTAGACCTCTGGATGACCCTTTCAAGGGTCGACCAGTCAATGCTTTGACCCTTTGGACTGGGTCAGCAGAGGAGTCTCACCATTTCTGTGAGAACCTGAGGTGTGTTCCTGTGTTCTCTGAGCCCCTTCATTTGAGAATTCCAGTCTTCTCCTGGGCCTCCTCCTACAAGAACCCTCCCGATAGCCCATGTGGACCTCTAGATGGGGTGTGACCCTGCCCACAGAGGCCTGACTTGCTCCTTGATGCAGGATGTGTGTATACAATTGTGAAACAGTGCAAATGTGGGAGGAAGTGTAGGTTTCTACGTGCATGGTGGCTTTGGGTAAGACTATGTCCACCCTCATAAAAAGAAGGCAGGGATTCTGTCCTCAGCCACCAGCAATCCATGCTGCCTTTCTGGCACCCACAGGCCCAATCGCCCAAACAGAACTCAGAGCCCTGAAAATATAAATGTGCTCAGGATCCCATGGGAGAGTTAGCTGAGACCAGCTGCAGATGGAGAGAATGGAGGCACAACTTCCCAGGGGTGGTGCAGCCTGCTCAAACTAACCATCGCATTGGAGTACACCTGTCTTAGTGTGGATTCTCCCAAAAAGAGGCCCAAGACAAAGGCTGGAATGCAGGTAATAGCAGAAACAGGAGTGAAGAAATGGGAAACCAAGATAGAGAAGGGAGAAAAGCCAATCCGAAGGGGTGTTGATGAGCCAGTTACTGCTATGGGCTCCTCAGAGAAACCTGGTGGAACAGTCTCAACACTGTCCTCCCAAATGATGAGGAGGCTGGGGTATTTACGTTATGATTTCCATCTCCTTGTTGCTTCTAAATGACCATCAGGGAACTTTCAAGTTATGGCTGTGCAGCAAGGCAAGCTACCTAGCTCAGCTCCTCCTCCCTCTACCACTACCACCACCATTAGAAACCCCCACCCTCACCCCCACAATTCCTGCCCCTCTTGAGTTCTCTCACCCAATTGTGTCACTACCTTTTCTCTTTGTTCTTAGGTCTGAGCTTGTAAGAGGAAGTGAAGTGGGGTGATATCTTTGCCCACAAACCGTTCTAAGAAAAAGGAACTATTAGTGGTTCTTCCCCCATTTGAACATATCCAATCTATCCAAATGCTCTTCGCCATCATCACCTTGTCCCAAAGCAAGGCACAGGAAAGAGAGAGAGAGAGAGAGGAAGAAAGCAGGCAGACTTTCTGGAATGACTTCTGGCATCCCAGAGTCATAGAAGCAGAGCTAGAAGGAATGAACCCTCTCCTTAGAAAGATGAGCCCCCTGTTTTGTTTCTCCTTTTGCTTCTCCTGCTATTGCAGCACCTCCTCTAAGCAGGCTTCCCCGGTTTATCTTGGCTTTACGCCCTTCTAACCCACATGATTGTAAATGGGACTCAGTCCTTCATGCCCTCTGAAGGCTCTGAGGCAGGCAAAGACCATGACTGGGGGAAGAGCCTTGAACTCTGTAGTGGAGTGTGTCCTCCACCGTGAGACACAGCTTCCATCACAGGCCTCTGGCTCCCCTGCCTAGAGTTCTCACTCGCCTGTCTGTCATCCAAAGGAGTGTACCAGGGGAACAATGCTGGGAGGCAATGTGTTTCTAATACCACCAGAGGCTTCTTCCCTCCCTCGCCCTCCCCGGTTAAAATGGTGGAATGAACCCACACATCTACTTTTGCTCCTTCCTGAAACCCACTAAAACTATTCTAAAGGGATTGTTTTTTTTATTATTTATTTATTTTTAAAGATTTTATTTATTTATTTGACAGAGAGAGACACAGCAAGAGAGGGAACACAAGCGGGGGAGTGGGAGAGGGAGAAGCAGGCTCCCCGCTGAGCAGGGAGCCCGATGTGGGGCTCAATGCGGGGCTCAATGGGGGGCTCAATGGGGGGCTTAATGGGGGGCTTAATGGGGGGCTCGATGGGGGGCTCGATCCCAGAACCCTGGGATCATGACCTGAGCTGAAGGCAGAAGCTTAATGACTGAGCCACCCAGGCGCCCCAAGGGATTGTGTTTTTAAAAAGACACAAACTCACAAGGACAGAGAGGATAGAAAGGGAGACAATGGCAAAAAGAATTTTGTAAGCTGGAAAACAGATGAGTGGAGATTGACTTAGCAGACTCAAGAAAGCGAAAAACCCAGGAAAAGCTAAGAACAGCCTTATTTTCATGGCAAAATCCTAAAAACAAGACAAAACAAAAACTCCAAAAAACAAACAAACAAAAGGAATTGGCAGTCCTGGATAACCTCTGGAGCTGAGCAAGCCACAATCAGGAGAACTGGGTGAAACGTGATTGGGAAGCAGTTAAAGTCTCCCTTCTATCACCCTCCATGCTGCAGAGCCCCATCTCCCAACAGGCACATGGCTGGAGATGTAGCTTCTAGAAGAGGGTAAAACAGAAGGTCTCTTGATTTGGTGCACCGGGGATGGCTGTGAGCCAAGGTTTCATATGAAGAACAGGGGCGTTAAGTGAATATTTACTCACTGCACATAGATCCTCAGCTTTCTTCTCTGCTCACTTATCAAATCCCTTACAGCCACACTCCACCCCTCGTCTCTGGAATTCTGACCAGCCCCAAAGGAAAGAACTAAGGATTCTGACATTAGAATTCCCAATAAATGACAATCCATGTCTCCCTACAGTGAATCTCTGAGTTGACAAGTCTGAATCCCACGCTTTCAATAAGCTTTTCAGGCCTTTAGTCTTTTTTTTTTTTAAAGATTTTATTTATTTATTTGACAGAAAAAGAGTGAGAGAGGGAACACAGCAGGGGGAGTGGGAGAGGGAGAAGCAGGCTTCCCGCTGAGCCAGGAGCCTGATGCGGGGCTCGACCCCAGGACCCTGGGATCATGACCCGAGCCAAAGGCAGACGTGCTTAACGACTTAGCCACCCAGGTGCCCCCAGGCCTTTAGTCTTAATCAAGAGCAGACAGCCAAAGATCATGCCTTAGGTTCCCTGGAAACAGATGCTGAAATGAAGACTCAGGTGCACATGATTTATTGAGGGTGGACTCTCGGGAGAAGCCGTCCCCATGCCTCATGTATCACCTCCTCCAGAAGTAGCTGGGGAAGGAGCTGAGCAAGGGTGTGGTCTTGGCTGGAGTCTAGCCTCAGTCTGATCCCACAGGGAACCCTGGAGTGTGAATTGCACCACAGGATTGATTTCACCTGGAAGCAAGAGGGCTGTTTTGTGCCCACACATTAATCAATCATTGATTGTGGCTGCCAGAGAGGAGGCCGTAATCTCCCAGGCAAGGCAGCTCCTGACTGCGGTCAATTCTCTAGAGAAAGGGGCAGCTCTGATCCATTAATAACCAACACCCGCAGCAGCTGGGGTATGGGTAAGACCCCCCCCTCCCCCAGTAACTTCTGCTACAGGTTACCAGATATCTGAGGAAAACTGCTAACAGCAAGAGAAGGAGGAAATAATAACAAAAACAAATAAACAAGCAAACTAATAACCAAAATAAACATAAAAATAAGCCACTTGGAAGAAACCTGGACTTATTCTGGGGACAAAGGAGATTCCACAAGCTTGAATAAAGAAAAAAGAGGCATATACCAAGTCTCAAGAATCAGAATGGCTTCAGACTTCTCTTCACTGGAACTGTCCCAGAAACAATGAAAGGTAGAATACTAGAATAATATCCTTATAATTCTAAAGGAAATCTGTTTCCAATCTATAATTCTATATCCAGCCAACCCATCAATCAAAAACTAAGTAGAATAAAGACTTTCAGATATACACAATCTCATGCGTCCTTTACTTGGAAGTAACTAAAGGATGTGTCCTACCAAAATGAGGGAGTAAACCAAAGAGAATGACACAGAATACAGCAAGAAGGAGATCCAACACAGTGGAGGAGGTATGGGAATCCCTGTGAGGCTGAATATAGTGTGAACCTAGGAGGATTGGAACTGAGAGACTCAAGACACAGATATGTTAAGGATTGTCATTACCAAGATGACCACTGACATTGTACCAATTTATAGCCAGTTTTTCTTTGAGGTACAAACTTTTGAGGTAAATTGGCTAAATTACAGAGACCCCACTTATTGATGGAAAAAGCTCTCACCTAATACTGTTGAGACTTGGTATTCAGCCCTGGTTTTATCTTGAAGTAGCTGTGCTGGGAAAGTCTCTTTCCCTTCCTGGACTTCTAGATCATCCTCTGTCAATGTTGAGAATGGGCATGTGTCTTGAATGGACAAGAATTCCATGTGTCTTTAAGGCTATTTGTGCCTCTGTGAAATGTATTCTTCATGATATACAGTTCTATGAGTTTTGAAAAATGCATAGTTATGTAACCACCTCTGCAGTCATCACCCTAAAAAAAAATGCTCTCATGCTAACTCCTTTGCAGTCAACCCATCTCTCCTCCCCTTAACTCCTGGAAACCACCCATCTATTCTCCATCCTTACCTTTCCTATAATATGTACATGGAATCATACAGCATAAAGCATTTTGAGTCTGGCTTTTTTCATTAAACACAATGCATTTCGTTTGATACACTAGCCAGCAAAAAATTACCACTAATGTTTCCAGTTCTCGCCCAAAGCAGCTTCTGAGGCAAGAATTCAAATGCAAGTAGTTGATGTGGGAGGTGATCCCAGGAAGTGCTAGTTAAGGGAACGAAGAAGTGAGACAGGGAAGGGAAGGAAGCCAATATAGGGTGTGTTTTTTTCAAGTAGGATATCACTGTGGGCAAAAAGCTCCACCCTTTGGGGAGTCTGGGGTCCACTGCAGAACCCCCAGCTCAGAGCTGTCCAGCCTAATGGTTGAAGAAGCTGGGATATTTATCCACCAACTTCCTGTTCACCATTGGTTGAGGGTTGCCTCTGGGGGCCTTAAGTCTCTAGCACTCCTGCTTGCCTGGTATGGGGACCAAACATGTTCCTGCCACCAGGACAAAAAAAAAAAAAAAGCCCTCAGGCAGAAAGTTACAGGACAGAAAGCAGATTTTGGTGTGCAGCAGTGAGTGCCAAGAGAGACGTGTGAGGCATTGACAACTTTGGCTACACCCTGCCCCTCCAAGTGAGAGGATGAAACCCTCATATACCACAAAAGAGCTGCAGAGAGGAGCCTTGGGGGAATCTGTGGTTAGGGCCTGAGAAGACAGCCAGGACAATAAACCCAGGGTCCCACTGGAAGAATTCTAAGGATGGGGACTTGTTACCTTGAGAGTAGGAGGGGACCTCTAAGAGGTAAGCCTACCCTACCTGAGAACTGATGGGGGCCACCCCAAAACAAGACTACATCCCCACTGCTGAATCCCACCCTTGTACCACCTTCCCCTTCCTCCATTAGAATCAATCCCCTCATGTGAACAGTAGAGCTTTTTCTCTACATAGTTGGTAAAACACACTTGTATTACTTACTTAGAACCCTCGGTTTTCTTAGCAAATTATTGGTTTAATGGATGGGGCTCTCAGCAGAAAAATGCGGATGTGCAAGAAATACCTTTCAATTTTCACAACCTAAACTGAACTCAGTTTCTTTCTTTCTTTCTTTTTTTTTTTTTTTTAAGATTTTTATTTATTTGCCAAAGAGTGAGAGAGAGCACAAGCAGGGGGAGCAGCAGAGAGAGGGAGAAGAGGGCTCCTGCTGAGCAGACAGCCCGATGCGGGACTTGATTCCAGGACCCTGGGATCGTGACCTGAGCCAAAGGCAGATGCTTCACTGACTGAGCCACCCAGGCATCCCCTGAACTCAGTTTCTATTGGTGAGCTTCATTCTGTGTTGGTGTCACCTTAATCTCAGTCAGTTGCTGCCTGTTTCCAGGAGACTTTCAGAAATCCAAAGCTTTGGCAGGAGGCATCTGGTCTGTATCATCACTGTCCACATCAGCAATACACGAGATGCGCTCTTTTGACTTTGTCTTTGGTGGTCATTTCAAGCAAGTCCTTGCTGGCTCCACCTTCATCCTTGACTGCTTGAGTCCTTGGGGGCTGCTGTCTCTCAGCCAATTCCTGTGCCCTTCTTGATCCGTGGGGTATTCTAAAGTTCTGTGATGGGCCAAGGGGACTTGGTGGATTATCCAGGACTCTCCAGATTTTCTAGGCTATTCACAGATGTACACAACTCATTCTGTTATTTCTACACTTTCCTGACTCTTGGGAGCCCTGGCTGTATCTAATGTAATGCATGTACACAGTCATCTCTTTGGGGAGGTCTTACTGATGCCCTGAGCTCTACCCTGGGTTCTCTCTGCACTTGGATTTTCCAAACTGATTTGGGTTTCACTGAGGAAAAAAAAGGCAAGATGTAGAGCTTCCTTTCTCAGATATCTACCATCATGTAATTCTCCTTACCATCCAGTTTGGGGATTTATTCTAATGTAGGTGTGGGTACGTACTTTCTTTCAAATCAAATGCATTTTCTCAAACATGTTATACGGTTTGCATATACATTCCTCTAGGTTTCTAGTGGGCTGTCTTTTAAATTAACTTTTTATTTTTAGATAATTGTAGATTCACATGAAATTGTGAATAATAATACAGAAATATCCTTGTACCCCTCATTCAGTCTCCTCCAATGGCAACATCTTATATAACTATAGCACAATAGCAGAGCCAGGAAATTGACATTGATACAATATACCAATCTTACTCAAGTTTTCTCCAGTTCTGCAGACAGGTGTGTGTATCTCTTTCATTTTATGAAATTTATCACAAATGTAGATCCATGTAATCACCACCATAGTCGAGATACAGAACAGTTTAACCACCACAAGTATCCCTTGTGCTGCCCTTTTAAATCATACCCATATTCTTGCCACCCCACTCCACCCCATGCTGTCCCTAAATCCTGGCATCTACTAATAAATTCTCCAACTACATAATTTTGTTATCTCAAGAACATTATATAATGAATTTATACAGTGTGTAGGCTTTGGGGATTGGTTTTATTTACACATCATAATTTCCTGGAGATTCATCCAAATTGTATCAGTAGTTCATTCCTTTTTATTGCTGAGCAGTATTCCATAGTTTATTTAACCATTCACCCATTGAAAGATATCTTGATTGTTTCTAACTTGGGCTATTACAAATAGTCAAGACAATACAATAGTGATGAACATTCATGTATAGGTTTTTGTATGAACATAATTTCTCTGGGATAAATGCCCAGGAATGCCAATGCTGAGTCATATGGAAATGTGTTTAATTTTATAAGAAACTACCACATTGTTTTCTAGAGTGGCTGTACCATTTGATACTCCCACCAGCAATGTATAAGTGATCCAAATCCTCTGCATTCTCACCAGCATTTAGTGGGTCACAGCTTTTTATTCTAGCTATTCTGATAGGTGTATAATAATATTTCATTGTGGCTAATGAGATGTTGAACACATTTCCCCGGTGGCTAATGATGTCAAACATTTTTTTTTCATGTGCTTACTAACTATCTGTAGAACCTCTTGGGTAAAATGCTTGGCCAATCTTTTGCTCATTTTCTAAAATTCATGTTTTTGAATTTTTTTTTTCATTTCCCCAGTGGCTAATGATGTTGAACACATTTTCCCAGTGGCTAATGATGTCATTTTTTTTTTTCATGTGCTTATTAACCATCTGTAGAACCTCTTTGGTAAAATGCTTGGTCAATCTTTTGCTCATTTTCTAACTGGGTTATTTGTGGGGTTTTTTTTTTTATTATTATGTTATGTTAATCACCATACATTACATCATTAGTTTTTTGATATTTTGTGGGGTTTTTGTTTGTTGTTTTTTACTGTTGACTTTTCAGAGTTCTTTATATATTCTAGGTACTAGTCTTTTATTGGATATGTGATTTTAAAATATTTTCTCCCAGTCTGTGGCTTTTATTTTCATCCTCTTAAAGGTCCTTCACAGAGCAAAAGTTTTTAATTCTGATGAAGTCCAATTTATCAAATATTCCTTTTTTGGATTGTGCTTTTCATGTTGTTATGAACTCTTTAAAATTTTTTTAAATTTTTTTTAAAAAGATTGTATTTATTTATTTGAGAGAGAGAAAGAGAAAGAGAGTGCTTGAGAAGGGGGGAGGGGCAGAGGGAGAAGCAGGCTCCCCGCTGAGCAGGGAGCCTGATGCAGGACTGGATTCCAGGACACTGGGATCATGACCTGAGCTGAAGGCAGACACTTAACCACCTGAGCCACCCAGGTGCCCCAGGTTATGAACTCTTTACCTGGCCTTAGATCCTAAAGATTTTCTCCTAAGTTTTTTTCTATAATTTTACATTTTACATTCAAGTCCTTGATTCGTTTTGAGTTAATTTTTGTATAAGGTGTGATAGTTACATTGAAGGGTTTTGTTGTTGTTATTGTTTGCCTTTGGATGTCGAATTGTTCCCGCACCATTTGTTGAAAAGACTATCCTTCCTCTGTTGAATTGCTTTTGTACCTTCGTAAAAAATCAGCTGGGCTGATTTTTTTTATTTTTGATTTATGGGTTCTCTATTCTGTTCCCTTGATTTATATGTCTATCCTTATGCCAATACCACAAAATCTTGATTACTGTAGCTATATAATAACTCTCTAAATTGGGTAGACTGATTCCTCTTTATTTTTCTTCCTTTACGTACTTGTTTTATCAATTCTAAGGCCTATGCCTTTCCATATAAATTTTATTTTATATTTGCCTAGGTTCACTGAGATATAATTGACCTATAACATTGTGTAAGTTAAGGTGTAAACATAGTGATTTCGCATATGTATGTATTGCAAAATGATTACCACAGGAAGATTAGTTAACACAGCCGTAACCTCACATAGTTATAATACTTTTTGTAAAGGTTTTTAAAATTTATTTTAGAGACAGAGAGTGCATGTAGCAGCAGGGGCAGGGGAGGGGCAGGGAGAGGGAGAGGGACAGAAAATCTTGAGCAGATTCTGTGCTGATCTCAAGCCTGACATGGGGCTCCATCTCATGACCCTGAGGTCATGACCTGAGTAGAAACCAAGAGTTGGGAGCTTAACTGACTGAGCCACTCAGGTGCCCCTATAATATTTTGTATGTGTAGTAAGAACTTTTAAAATCCACTGCCTTCGAAGCTTCTGAATATACACTACAGTGTTGTTAACGACAGCGGTACATTAGGTCCCCAGAACTTACTCAACCCATCACTCTCACTTTCTCCTTCTCCTTCTCACCCTCCCCTTCGTTTTCTTTTTCTGGCCTTTGTCTGGTTTTGGTATCAAAATAACATTGGCCTCATAAAACAAGTTGGAAAATGTTCCAGCTTCTGTTTTCTGGAAGAGATTGTGTAAATTGGTGTTAATTCTTCTTTAAATGTTTGTTAGAATTCCCGTAGGGATCTGGAGATTTCTTTTGCAGGAGTTTTTAGATTATAGATTCAACTTATTTAATGGTTATAGGATTACTCAGATTATCTACTTCATCTTGGTTGAAATTTGGTAGTTAGGTAGGTTGAAATTGGTCTATTTCTTTTAAATTGTTGAATTCACGAGCATAAATCTTTTTTTTAAAAGATTTTATTTATTTATTTGAGAGAGAGAGAGAATGAGAGAGAAAGCACATGAGAGGGGGGAGGGTCAGAGGGAGAAGCAGACGCCCTGCCGAGCAGGGAGCCCGATGCGGGACTCGATCCAGGCACTCCAGGATCATGACCTGAGCCGAAGGCAGTTGCTTAACCAACTGAGCCACCCAGGCGCCTGAGCATAAATCTTTTACTAGCATTCCCCTCATCCTCTTAATGGATTTAGGAATGAAGTGATATCCTGTTTTGTTCCTGATATTGGTTTTACTGGTCTTCTCTCTTTTTATCTTCATCAGTTTTGCTTAAGTTTATAAACTTTATTAGATTTTTCAAAGAACTAGCTTCTTGTTTCAATAATTTTCTCTATTGTTTTCAGTTTCATTGATTTTTGCTCTTTTTTATTTCATTTATTCAGCCTGGTTTCAGTTTATTTTGCTGTCCTTTTTTTCTAATTTCTCAAGGTAGGTGCTTAGATCATTGATCTGAAGCTTTTTCTCTTTTCTAATATGAGCCTTTAGTGCTTTAAATGATCCATTCAGCACTGCTTTAGTTGCATCCCACAAATTTTGATACATTGTATTTTCATTTTAATTTAGTTCCACTTTTAAAACAATGTCTCTTGAGACTCTGACCCATGAATTATTTAGATGTGTGTTTAGCTTCTAAATTTTGGAGGTTTTCACGTTGTCCTCCCATTATTGATTTTTTTTACTTTGATCCCATTATGGTCAGAGATCCTACTTTGTACGTATGTTTTCAATTATTTTAAATTAGTTGAGGTTTGTTTTATGGTCCGGATATGGTTTATCTTGGTGAATAGCCTATGAATTCTTGAAAAGAATGTGTGTTCTGTTATTGCTGGGTGCGGGATTCCTAAGATGCCAATGATATCCTGCTAGTTAGTAGTGTTGAGTTTTTCTCTGTCTTTAGTGATTCTCTAATAGTTTTATCACTTGCTGAGAATGGATTGAAATCTCCACTTGGCATTGTGGATTTGTCTATTTCTTCCTGCAAAACTATCAGTTTTTACATTGTATATTTTGAGGCTCTTTTTAGCATGTACACATTTAGGATCCTTGTGCTTTCTTAGTGGATACATCTTTTTATTTTTATGTAATGTTGTTCTTTGTCTCTAGCAAGAAAAAGTATTATCCCTATTTACAGATGAGGAAACTGAGGTGCAGAAGAATTTAAAACTAGGTCTAAAAATGCAGGAAATAAAAAATCCCCACAAGGCAAACTCTATAGTCATAACAGTTGCAGGCAAGATCCACTGATGGTTGTGAAAATTAGTAGGTGAAAATTTGATAAGAAACAAAATCTTGAAGTATTTCCTCAGCATAGCTATTAATTATAAAGGGAAAAGATTGAAGTGGAGAAACCCTGCAGACACCACTATAACCAGGGGATAAAGGTTAAGATCTCTAGTAATAGCCATATTGACATTACATACCCTTGACATGATGAGCTAGGAAGGGCACAGTATTGCTTCTTGCTTCAATCTAATTGTGACAAACCCAAAGTGAAAGACGGTCTACAGCATCCCACATAGGCGCCTGGATTAGAAACCAGAGCTCCTACTCTTTCCACTTTAGCAAGAGAGATGTGGAAGCCAAGGATATGGGGGTGCCTCCTTTCTGAGGGTGGATGCACTGCTGGCTGGATGGTTACCCACCTCACTGCTTGGGACTCAGTAGTTTAGTGTGTTCTGTGGCTAAAATCCACATCTCTTTGCTGGAGCACTTTCTTCAAAGCATGAAAGTGGTTCCGTGTGTGCCACCCAGAGATTAAAACACTCCCCCACCACCCCTGTATAGCCCTCAACCAGAGGCTGATGGGAGCAGGTGCATAAGCACTCCAGCTCCCTTTCCCTTCTGGGGTTGGGGGGAGGTAACACTGGGGCATGTTCTCCACTGGCTCCCAGAATTCCTCCATGGTATTGAACTCTAGTTGCCTGTACTGGTAACTTGTTGATAAGGTACCTTTACTGGCTGCCTTCCCCTCCCTATCTCACTTCCCCACTCCCCTACCAATGTTTCCTAGCATCACCTCTCAAACTACTTGCATCCAATTCTTGCTTCTGGAGGAACCTAAATGAAGGCATCTGCTGATGGATGCCATTACAACTCAGGCACATACAGACTGTAGCCAGCAAAGGCGTCATGCAGCGGCAGCACTGAACAAGGCTACTGTGAACAGCTACTCAGGCAGTGCACTATACAACTACTCGGAGTTGTACAAATTGGTGCCTGTTTTAGTTTCCTAGTGCTGTGTAACAAAGTATCTTAAAATGACGCACCTTTGTTATGTTGCAGTTCGGGAGGTTGGAAGACCAAAATGGGTTCGCTGAACTAAAATCAAGATTTGTGTTCCCTCTGGAGACTCTATCTAGGAACGAATCTGTTTCCTTGCCTTTTTCAACTTCTCGAGGCTTCCTGCATTCCTTGACTTGTGGCCCCCCTCCTCTGTCTTCAAAGTCAGCAGTGTAATAGCTGAAACTTTCTTTTTCTTTCTCTCCTCTGTTTCTTTTTTCTTTCTTTTTTTTAAAAGATTTTATTTATTTATTTATTTGAGAGAGAGAATGAGAGAGAGAGAGCATGAGGGGGGGAGGGTCAGAGGGAGAAGCGGACTCCCTGCCGAGCAGGGATCCTGATGTGGGACTCCATCCTGGGACTCCAGGATCATGACCTGAACCGAAGGCAGTCGCTTAACCAACTGAACCACCCAGGTGTCCCTCTTTTCTCTTTTTAAAAGATTATTTATTTTGAGGGAGAAAGAGCGAGCGAGCATGAGGGTGGGGGCCGAGAGAGAGAGGGAGAGGGAGGTTGAGAATCTCAAGCAGACTCCATGCTGAGCACGGAGCCTGATGCGGGCTGGATCTCATGACCCTGAGATCGTGACCTGTCGGATGCTCAGCCGACTAAGCCACCCAGGTGCCCCTCTCCTCTCTTTCTGTAATCACATCTCTGACTCTCCTGTCTCCCTCTTTCCTTTATAAGGACGCTTGTGATTACACTGGGCCAACCTGGATAATCCAGGATAATCTCCCCATCTCAAGATCCTTGATTTAATCACACCACAAAGACTCTTATGCCATAGAAGGTAACACATTCACAGGTTCTGAGGATTAGGACAGGAATATCTTTGAGGGCCATTATTCTGCCTACGATAGCGTCCATGGTCAAGGGTCTAGAATAAAGGGGCTGTGAGTTGGCAATACCTCCTCAGAGGAAGTCAGCACTGTGAGGGAGGGCAAGGTGGCAAAGGAGGCTATTACATGAAATGGAGAGATACAAAGAAGACACTTCGGTGGCTTTATGTACAGTATATACTTATGGTGCGCGTGCACATGGGGCCTGGACGGAATAAGAGGAATGGTAAGGACGAGACAGGTCGGGTGGGTCTACTTCTGAGGAAGTGGCCCTGTCTTCGGTAAGACTGCAGAGAGCCAGGGTGAGGGTGGAGCCCATGGATTTTACAGAGAGAAGTTTTTTTTTTTTTAAGATTTTATTTATTTATTTGACAGAGAGACAGTGAGAGCAGGAACACAAGCAGGGGGAGTGGGAGAGGGAGAAGCAGGCTTCCCGCCGAGCAGGGAGCCCGATGTGGGGCCCGATCCCAGGATTCCGGGATCATGACCTGAGCCGAAGGCAGACGCTTAACGACTGAGCCACCCAGGCGCCCCCAGAGAGGAGTTTTAAAGTCTGCCAAGAATGTGCACATGAGTAAAAACAGAGGAAGGGAGTGTGGTCTGGAGCGCCAGGCTGAGCAGAGGGTGGGCGGAACCTTATTGCAGAGAGCGAGGAGGCAGGGCTCTGGGACCAGGGAGGGGAAAAAGAAAGAGAAACTAGGTTTGTTATGGGAAATAGGACTGTGGTTTCATATTTGGAAGTGCCTGGGTGTGATGAGTGTAAGTGTAGAATCTGGTGACTGGTTGGGGAAGAATGGTAAATTTGCAACTTCTATAAAGCGTTTTGTCCCCTATTAAAAGTCCTCTGTGCATATCAAATGAATTCATCTGTGAATTCATGTAACAAACACTGAACTGCTGCCAGGTACCTGGCAATGGGGCATCCAGGGAATCAGGGTGAAAGAGAGAGACAAGGGTATGGAGGAGGGAGTGGGGAGCAGGTGAGAGAGGTCAAATAGGGGATGAGGGGCGGTTTTCAGGATCCTTGTCACCTGTGGAGGGAGGCTTGTCCAGTGCCCACCCTCCGTCCCTCCTGATGTGGGAAGCAGCTTTGGGGCATATGTCCCCCACTTCCTTCTTCCTTGGAGCCTTTCCCTTTTTCCTTCCTCCTCCTCTCTTCTTGTCTTCCTTTGTCCTAGAGCTTGGGAGGGACAGTGACCGTGGCTTCCTTCTCTTGCTTCCATTTTTAATTCCTACTCTTTGGACCCAATTCAAGAAACAAAAAATGAATAGAGGCTTACTCTGGGCCTGGAATATACAAGATGAGAGACTCCCATGGCCAAGGGCAATGCTCCAGCAAGGAAGCATCTGGGAGTCATTAGCAGCAACATGCACAGCAGCTGGGCCACGGGTGTACCAGCCAGCAAAGGGGATTTGTGTGAGGCACCAACAGCATCCACAAAAATGAGGATGTGGAGTAGCAGATGATCTCACACCGTGCTCAAGGGAGTGCAAATTGGTATAGGACTTTGGAGAGCCGTTTGGCAACGTAGAGTAGAAGATTCACATGCCCTATGACCGAGCAATTCCACTCTCAGCCACATACCCTAGAGAAATGTTTGCATATGTAGGAGAAAATGAATACAAGAATGTTTGTTGCTGCATAGTCTGGAATAGCAAAAATTGGAAATAAATAAAACGTTCATCTCATATGAAATTGGATACATTCACACAAGGGAATGTAACAGGTAAAATGAACAAGAGTTACGAGTATCATCTGAGTGAAAAAAGGATGCTACATAACAATTTGCATAACATTGCATTTTATAGTTTAAAAACATGCAAAATAATATAGGGTAATATTTGTGTGTGTGTATCTGTGTAAATGTTCTCAGGAATCCTAATACTCAATGTGAGAGTCAATATAGAGTAGCAGGACTTTGCAGCCTGATTGCTTGGATTTGCATTCTAGTTCCATCTCTTACTAGTTATGTAACTCGGAAAGGTTAATTAACCTCTACAGGCTTTACTTTCCTTATATGTAAGATGGGAAATGACAATTATGTTAGTCCGCAATTGCTGCACTGATGTTGTGTAACAAACAACCCCAAAGCTCAGTGGCTTACGACCATAAGCATTTGTTTTTTATTCATGTCTATGAGTTGTCTGTGGTTTTATTTTTTTAAGATTTTATTTATTTATTTGACAGAGAGAGACATAGCGAGAGAGGGAACACAAGCAGGGGAGTGGGAGAGGGAGAAGCAGGCTTCCCGCGGAGCAGGGAGCCCGATGCGGGGCTTGATCCCAGGACCCCGTGATCATGACCTGAGCCGAAGGCAGACGCTTAACAACTGAGCCACCCAGGCCCCCCGAGTTTTCTGTGGTTCTGCTGGGCTTGTCTCCAGACTATGGGTTGGGTTAAGGTCTGTTCCACGTGTCTATATCAGCAACTATCCAGGGTGTGTTCTTTTGACGGCAAAGGTCACGAGTGTAAGAGAGGGAAGCGGAAACACATGATGCCTTCCTAAATCTTTGGCTCAGAACAGCATGTTGTTTCCATCCACATTCCTTTGGCCAAAGCAAGTCACCAGAATGAAATTAGTGGAGTAGAGGAAGCGTGCCCCACTCACAGAGAACCAGAGCAAGGACAGGGGGAGAAGTAACTATGACGAAATGATAGCACAATAGTGCCTACTTCCTGGGGGTTATTCGGAAAGTTAAACAAGTGAATGTATGTACAGGGTTTAGGGCAGAGCCTGGTGTATAGTAGGTGCTATATTCTTATTAATCAGGAGACTGATGAACTCTGGGAGAAAAGGGTCTTTAACTCTGTTGAATTCCACCCCCCCTTTTCTTGTGAGATCATAAACAAAAAGAGAATGAGGAAAAATATCTGTTTTCAGGAGATGGCTTTTGAGCTGGGTGGGAATTGGCTAGTCCCAGAGGGCAGTGTCGGATAGGGGCAGACATTCCCACTGATGGGCATGTAACATCTGGGGGGGTGATGAAGTTGTAGTGAGAGGAAGGGGGTGGGGGGAGGAGAGCTGCCTGGGAGCACTGGGGTCTGGACAAAAGGAGGAGGAAGGGGAGGATGGGAGACTTGGTTATAGACTCCGAGAGACAGGGGCTGTGTGGTCTTGCTCATCCCAGAGTCCCGGCATCGTGCCTGGCACGTGCCAAACACTCCAAGGTGCATGGAGAGGGAAGGAAGAAGCCGTGAAGGAGACAGAGGTCAGAGAGAATCAGAGAAAAATGAGGAGCCCTGTCCCTGAACGCTGGAGGAGGAGATGGTTGAGGGGGATGGGCGGCTCACATTGGCCACTGTCCCGCCCTGGACCTGGCCTTGCTGCCTGGGTCTGGTGTTCCTGGAGAGAGAAGACAGAGTTTTGTTGCATTTGGTAGGCTTTGTCTCGGCCCCAGCTTCTGAGCAGCAGGAGCTGAAAGGTCCCATTCCCTTCTGTCTCTCTGTCCACCTCTGTATTCTGCCACCCCCTTCTCTCCCTTTTCCCTTCTGCTTCCCTCAACCACCCCCAGCATGTCTCCTCTTCAGCCTCCTGCCCCCTTGTGGACCCCACGGCAAAGAGGCCCAGACTGGAAGGAGGCCTGGGGCAGTTGAGGCTCTCTGGGACTGGGAGCAGAGTGGAAGGTGGAATGGAGCCCCTTTTTGTTGTTCCCTTTAGCCTGAAAAACTCCACTGAGCCTTCATAAAGGGCAGGCAGCCAAAGGCCTCAGGAGAAGGTAGACTCATTTCCTTATAAATGATGTGGTTATGAGGGCGGGAGTTTCACATGTGGCTTTTTGCATAATCAAGTTATCAGGTAGTTAGCCCATTAGAGGGCTCATAAAGTCTCCAGCCGCTCTGACTCATGGCATGAAACATCTATGAGATGAGCCAGCAGGGATGGAGCTCCGACGATGAGCCTGCCTAGATGGTGTCAGGTGGGGATACTCTCTGGGGCTCACGTCACAGAAAACCTAGGCTTTAGAATCAGTCTGAATTCAAGTCTTAGCCTCACCTTTTGCCAGCTGTGTGACCTTGGGCAGGTAATGAACCCTCCCTGAGCCTTTATTTCCACATTAGGACAATGGTGGTTTTGAGGTAGAAAATTGGCCTGGGCAAGTGCAGCTGGTTGCTCTGACAGATCCCTAAGGAGGGCAGTACCTGGGTGTAGCCACCAATTTTTGGAATCTAATCCTCAGATTTCCTTCAGAAATTTAGAGGTTGGCACTTTGGCAACTAGACTCACTGTATCAGGGTCCTGGGGCCACTGTAACAAAGTGCTACAAACTGGGCAGCTTGAAACAACAGAAATTTATTGTCTCACAGTGCTGGAAGCTAGAAGTCCGAAATCAAGAGGCCAGCAAGGTCATGCTCCAAGGCTGTAGGTTGTCCTCCTGTTTGGCTGGGGGGGGGGGGGGCGCGCCATTTTTCCCTTGTCCAAGGCGCTAACTTTTCTGTGGAGGCCAGGGGCAGGGCACCATGATGCATTTGTCAGTCCTGATGATATATGGAAGGGTCAGGAGCCCTCACTGCAGGAAGAAAGGAAGGAACACTGGAGAGCCTAAGTTAATTAAGGAGGATATTTGGGCATTCTCACGTTCTCTCTTGTTCCCTTGAGAAGGCCTGAGTCCTCGGCATCCTGCTGAGAACACCAGCAGTGAGTGGGAGTGGTGTACTCTGGCAAGTGCTGCCCCTTCTGCATCTCTTTCTCCCTCTTCTGGGGATTCACCCCTCTGCTCATGTCTCTACCACCTTAGGCTAGGGAAGGACGGGGTGCAGAGAATCTGGAGGCAGGGCTGGTGGGGACTGGTGGGAGGTGCCTCAGGACCAGAGTGCCTACCTGAAGGGGCTGCTTGGGGAGCTGGCTCAGTGGATGCCAGGAAGGTTGGGAGAGCGGGGCTCTGTCTTGATTCCCAAGAGTTAAGCCTCAGAACAAGTGGGGATTCGGAGTGGTCATAAGCTACCTACAAGCACGGTTAGATGGTATATAGGGTCATGCCCTTGGACAATGCTGTTGAGCCCTGAGCTGCCCACTTCCTATTCTCCTTTCTATGTGTAGTAGTCCAGGTTCTCCAGAGAAATAGACTAATTGAATATGCATAGAGAGAGGGAATGGAACAGGGGGAGTGGAAGGGGAAGGCATCGGTTCATGTGATTATGGAGGCTGATAAGGCCAAAATCTGAAGGGTGGGCCACTGGGCTGGAGATCCAGGGAAGAGATGATGTTACAGTGCCAGTCCAAAGGCCATCTGCTGGCAGAATTTCCTCTTGTTCAGGGAAGGCCAGACCTTTTCTCTCTATTCAGGCCTCCAACTGATTGGATGAGGCCCACCCACATTATGGAAGGGAATCTGCTTTACTTGAAGCCCACTGATTTGAATGTTCATATCATCTAAAAGCACCCTCACAGAAATATCCAGAATAATGTTTGGCCAAATATCTGGATGCCCCATGGTAAGCCAAGTTGACACATAAAATTAACCTCCTTACTAAAATGACTTCACCAAGCAATAGGAATGGTAGCTTTTAGTCACTGAGGACTTACCTTGTATCGGGGGCCCAGCACTTACTTCCCAACACTTACTTCAGTTGAATCTTGCCCAGTGTTACAGCCAATGTTGATGACCCACTTGGATCTCTTACCCGCCCCCCCCACCCGCCAATGACCCCTCCCGCAGCTGTTGCCAGGGGCGTGGCTGAAAGCTTACATCTGAGGGGTGCCTGGGTGGTTTAGTCATTAAGCGTCTGCCTTTGGCTCAGGTCATGATCCCAGGGTCCTGGGATCGAGCCCAGCATCGGGCTCCCTGCTTGGCGGGAAGCCTGCTTCTCCCTCTCCCACTCCCCCTGCTTGTGTTCCCTCTCTCGCTCTGTCTCTCTCTGTCAAATAAATAAATAAAATCTTTTAAAAAAAGCTTACATCTGAGACCCTCTCTGGAGGAGGGCCTGTGGGTGATGGGATTGCTTTTTTCAAGAACTTTCTGGGAACTTACACCCTCCTCTCCCATTGCCACTGCCCCCATCCTCCAGGGATGGACAATGACTGATTGATACAGAGGTAGAAAAGCTGGCCTGCTTACCTCAAGGGGAGACAGCGCTGGACCATTTACTCTCCAGAGGTCCCTATGGAATCAGGCAGAGGTTAGACACCAGCTGAGACCCCGTTCTTGCTGAGTATCTTCTCCTCCTACCTTGTCCTGCTTCCCTCCCTCCCTCCCTTTCTCCTGAGATCATTTCCTCAGTAAATCATGTGCCCAAGAATCCCCATCTCAGGTTCTGATTCTAGAGAGTGGGATCTAAGACACCTGTTAATGAGGAATTTACAGCCAGGTGTAGTTGACTTCAAAGTTGGTCCACTGAACCCCTGCATTGTCCATAGCTAGGGGTGGTAAGCTGGCAGGTGTGAATGCATCCTTGAGGGACCCTGGTCTCAGCTGAGAAGAGGAGAAGAGTCCTAGCCTTTAGGAAGGTCTTGGTAACTTTGTCACACTCCCTTCCTTGCTTTCTTGTCCCTTGCTCCTGTCTTATTCCACGAAGCATGGCACCAGCAACAAGCTGCCCAATTAGGTACCTCTGCAAGGGCAGGGAGGGGGGAAAGTTGAAGGCTAGGTTGCAAGCGAAGAGACCATGGGTCCATGAGTCTCATGCCTAAGGCTTCTCAGAGCAGGGAGTCACAGCTTTCAAAAGTGGGAGACCAGATGTGCAGTAATAGGAATGTACTGGAAGTCCTGAGCTGCAACTTGGGAGAGGGTGTGAGCCAGACCCGGGTAGGCAGGCTGCCTGGTCAGCAGGCTCCGGGCCTAGGCTGTGTTCCGAGGCCCCGTTCACAGCCCCCTGCCTGTGGGAGTGCTGAGTCACCACCCTGGGAAGGTCTCGACTGGATTTTTCCATAACTTAGAGGTTTGGAAGTGCTCCAGTCATGCCTGCTCTAGTTAGAATGTTGCCTTCAGATTTCCCAGGAGACTTCCAGCCCTCTCTGAGAGTCAGCTGCTCAAGGATAGCGTATAAGTGAGAACAAGTCATTTCGGGTGGAGATGAGAGAGTCTGGACCCAAGAAGGTGGAGCCCGAGCCTGGCAGAGAAATTACCGAGGGTGCCTGTAGAGTTGGGGAAGGGCTCCTTGCTGGGCCCCAAAGAGCCTTCTACTCCACCTGGCTGGAGAAGACAACAAAGGATGGGGCGCCCATTGTCTGAAGGCTTCTCTCTCTTTTTTCTTTTTTTAGAGAGAGAGCGAGCATGCATGCTCACGGAGAGTGGGGGAGGGACAGAGGGAGAGGGAGAGAAAGAATCCCAAGCAGACTCCTCACTGATCGCACAGCCCAATTCGGGGCTTGATCTCACCACCCTGAGATCATAACCTGAGGCGAAATCAAGAGTCGGACGCTTCACCGCTTAACTGACTGAGCCACCCAGACGCCCCTGGACGGAAGGGTTCTCTTCATGAAAAGAGACATTGTTGGTCTGTTCTCTTTGGTTAAAGACCTTTATTACTGTCTCCTCTATGAAAGAATACAGTGTGGGGGGTTTGGTGGTCAGGTAGACCTGAATTAAAAGCTCTGTTCTAGCCTTATAAATTCTGTGATGCTGGGAGTGTCCCTTAATGTTTCAGAGTCTCAGTTTCCTCATCCAGTAAACGGGCGGCCATGGTCAGCAGACAGGCTTGCTGTCTGGGATGGGGCAAGTCAGAGGAAGAAAGTAGACCATCACGAGGCAGAGATAGCCTCAGTGGACTAAGAATGCAAGGGAAAAATTTATCCAACTTTACCGTGAAGGAGATAATTTGCTTCCAGAGCCAGGGTGGTAGACATAAGGCTACTCGCTCACCCAATCCAGTGCTCAAGGCAGACATCACTAGGTATATCTGTGAACTGTAACCCTGGAGAGAGCCTCCAGGTAGCTTCTCATGTTTGATCAGAGGTGGCACTTGAGATAGAACCTATGTGTCATCCTCGCCCTAGGGTAGATAGCTTGATAGCCGTCACGTAGGAGTCCCTATGTGAGTATGTAAGAAGGAATTTAAAGGAGAGAAAATTTGTCTTTAAGGTATCTTCTAGCTGGAATGCCTGGGGATGGAGGTGGTTCTGAATGAGTAACCCAAAGGGTCTATTATTTTCAGGCAGCTTGAATTATGGGGTAGAGGTCAGGCTTGGTGTGGACCTCCCAGATGACCACTAGCTTGGCAGGACTCGTCTCATCAAAGATGGACTTTTAGGCTGCGCCACCCTCAGCAGCAGACCCTGAGACAAGGATCGTACAAGTAGTACAAGAATGCCCATAGCTTATTTGCAAAATGATCCCAGGACCACCCACAGGAGATTCAGGAAGTGAGACGGCGGGGTGGGGGGGTGGGTGAAGGAAGCCAGTGCAAGGTGGATTTTGAAGTAGGTTGTCATTGTAGGTGATTAGAGCTGAATCCTGCTGAGGGAAGGCTGGAAGACAGTGCAGAGGACACATCTGTGTTATGGCATCTGAGGGGCGAGGGAGCTGGGGTGTTTATATATGCCAACTCCCACCAGTCATTAGTTGAAGGCTCCTGGGGTGGCATGTTAACTCCCTGGTTACAGATGGACAGGATGGGGTCAAGCAATCAGAGAAAGCTCTCAGGCAAAACAAAAAACAAAAAACAAAAACCACAGGTACTGGCAGCCAGAGGTGGTAAGAGTGAAAAGCAGTTATCTGCTATTCATGTGGTCGTCAGATCCTGAGGAGCATGAGCAAGTCTGTGCATTGAAAATCAGATCAGCCTAACCTTTTCCAGCATGTAGTTCTCTTTAAAATGCCAGCCTCACCCTGCCCCACTCTGCTCCACCCCTAGGGGCATAGAATGCAATGTCCTTGGACTGAATGACCAGAACCCCAATGATTAAAATAGTAAATATTTATTTTACGTTTACCATGGACCAGGTGCTCTGGTAATTGCTTTATAAGAATGCTCTCATTTAATTTTCATGACAACCCTGTGAAACAGGTGCTATCACTTTTTTATTTTATTTTATTTTATTTTTTAGAGAGGGAATGGGGAGGGGCAGAGGGAGAGGAAAAGAGAAAATCCCAAGCAGGCTCCACACCCAGTGCAGAGCCCAATGGGGAGCCCAGTGCGGGGCTCGATCTCACAACCCTGAGATCATGACCTGAGCCAAAATCAAAGAGTTGGACACTTAACCGACTGAGCCACCCAGCTGCCCCCAACAGAAGTTCAGAGAGGTTAAGTAGCTTGCCTAAGTCATACAGACAGTGTTATAGACTGAATGGTTGTGTTCCTCCAAAATTCACATGTTGAAATCCTACCCCCCCATTCGTATCTCACCTAAGTGGCACTACCCCATGACAGCCCATGCTGTCCTCTCCGCCTGCCCAAACTCCTACCTACCCACCCAGGCTGCGCTCCACCTCACCATTTCCCAAAGCCTCGTCCAGTTCCTGAGCCTGCACTAGACTTGCACAGGCTGTGAGACTGGGGGCTCGGGCCAAAGTGAGCTAGATCTCGGGTGGGGAGCAGAGGGAGCCCAAACAGTGTTCTTAGTAGTCTCTTCCAGAATCCAACACCCAAATAATGAGCTCAAGGGAGAAGATGCCAGACTTGATTCTCATTTTAGTGTACCCTATGCCCATAGCACCCTAGGGTCTTCTGTGTCTCCTATTTGGTGCCTATGACACCCCACAGCATCGGCTGTGGGGCACTGGGGACATGTGCAAACGAACAAAGCCCTACCCTCGTGGAGCTGACATGCTGATGACAGACAGACAGACAGACAACAAACATGTCAATCAGTAAACAGACTGTGTCAGATGGTGGTAAGTGCTCTAGAGAAAAACAGAGCTGGTAAAGTTGATAAGGCTGAAGTTAAGTAAAGCAGGGTGTTATGTGGATGCTAGAGGAAGAGCTTTGCACTCAGGGGAACAGCCAGGGCAAAAGACCAGAGGCAGGAGCATCCTTAGTGTATTAAAGGACATGCACGTTGTGACTGAAGAGGAGAAAAGGAAGGGGGAGTGAGAGGAGAGAAGTAGCAGAGGGAGATCACGTAGGGCTTTGCAGATATTAGGACTGTGGCTTTTGTTTAGAGTGGGGTGGGGGCCACGGGAGGGTTTCAGGCAAAGGCGGAACATGGTCTTGCTTAGCCTCTGCAGGGTTACTCTGCGGTGAGAATCACCCAGGGTTGGGGGGTCTGGGTGGGAGAGAGGAACAAGGAGGAAGCAGAGGAGAGGGTTTCTGTAGAGAGCCTGGTGACAGGTGATGGTGGTCCAGACCGGTGGTAACCTTGGGGGAGATAAGCAGTCAGGTGTTTCGAAGGCACGTATGATGGGATTGCTGATGGCTTGGTTGAAGGATATATGATTCTTTTTTTTCTTTTAAGGTTTATTTATTTATTTATATGAGAGAGAGAGAGAGAGAGGAAACTCAAGTGAGCGGGAGGAGGGGCAGAGGGAGAGAGAGAGAGAATTCTCAAGCAGACTCCCCACTGAGCAGGGAGCTTTACTCAGGACTCCATGCCAGGACCCTGAGATCATGACCTGAGCCAAAAATCAAGAGTCAGATGCTTCACCGACTGAGCCACCCAGGCTCCCCTGTATGATTCTTTTTATATGAAGTTCAAGAACAGGTTAAACTAAGCTAAAATCACAACAGTTGTTTCCCCTGGGGAGGATGTTGGGATTGACCAGGAGGGGCACAGGACCTTTCTGAGGTGATGGAAATATTCTAAATATTTTGATCTGGGCGGTAGTTTCACAATATATAAACAGGTTTTTAAAATGTATTGAGTGGAATCCTTAAGGTGTATGCATTTTCCTGTGTGTAAATTAAACTTCAATTAAAAAAAATGGCACAATGAAAAGCAAATGACCTTTGAAGTGGGGGTCTGTTTGGAATACCCAGCTCCTTATAACGGATCCTAAAAGGATGGAGTGGTGTGGGGATACTTATCACCTTCTTTCGTTTGCACAATATCGAACCCCCCCTTACACTTGGGGCACCCAACACTGTGGACTTGCTTTCTCCAGCAACGAAGAGTGCAGGTCCAGAACCGTGCTCAGCCTCTCTGGAAGGCTTCCCAGAGCGCTGAGTCTGAGATGAGACCACAGAAAGCAGAGAGCGCCGAGAACATGGCCACGGTCAAAGGTGCCAGGAGCGGCAGGGCCCGGCCGCATTCTTCCAGTGGTCAGTCGTCTGATCAATCCCATAAGTCACCCCGTAATCTTCTAATAAATCCCTCTTCTGCTTAGGCCACTCAGAGCCATTTTTGTGGTTTGAGACCAAGCGCCCCGCCTGGTAAATGCTGTGTGGGAAGAGCCCAGGGCTGAGTCAGAGAGACCTGGATGGTGTCCTAAGTCGCTCTTGTTCATCAGGTCCTGCCACACTGGTGGTCAGACAGCCAGAGGGAGCTTATCCCATGACCAGCCCAATGTATGAAGGAAAGCCAGAGGGCAGGGAGAGCCCCCTGCAAGGGTGGGGAGGGCTGCTGAGGGCAGCTGCAGGGCAAGCCGGCCCAGCCAGGGAGTCCAGGTTCAGCTCGGTAGGTGCGGACTGTGGCCTACCAGTCTTGCTGGACTTAGGGGCCTGACCCAACCCACCCTTATAATCTAGACTGAACACTAGGCAGGAGCAGCTTTCAAGGAAGGAGGGGCCCACCTCCCTGCCTGCGGAATGTCTCCGGGGGCGAAACAGAGCCTGGGCCTCAGCGAGAGAAGGAGACCAGACCCAAGACGTGAAATGTGCCTTGGAGCTGACAGGAGCATGTGTGTGTGCATGCACACTAGCTTCCTCACACACCAGCCTCCTCACACACCAGCCTCCTCACACACTAGCCTCCTCAAAGAGGGGTCTCCCTGCTTAGTTCCTCAAAGTGGAATGCAGGAGAAATGCAGGTCCACTGTTCTGTTTACAGCCACGGCAGACGTTGCTAATTCAGCACCAAATTCAGCATAACCATTCGCGGAGCTGGGATGTCGGCAGGTGGTTGCTAGAGAAAGACCTGTTGTGGCTTGGAGCCCCGCACAGGAAGGCGCTGGAGGCCTGGGAGACGGCAATGTGCATGTGCATTCGAGCCCTGTGGTCCCTGCTACCTCCAAGCCGGGAAGCTTGTCAAGTCCTCTGACATTTCTGGGGCTTGGTGCCCCAAACCGAGGCCCAGTATGTGGAAGCGTTTTGTAAACTCTTCTGGGCTGTTGACTTCTGAGTGGTTTTATGGCTTGGTTTTGTTTTTTCATTTGAGGAACATTAGCCACTTGGGGATGGTGGCCATGAGGGACCTAGGGAGGACCTAGGAAGGGACATGAGGGGAGAAGATGAGGACTTGGGGTTCTGTTTGAGGGGAAGGGCTGCCTTGGAGGTGGGAGGAGTAGAAGGATCCAGAAAGAGAGAGGACTTGGCCTTCTAGAGCCTCCCCAGCTCGGGGAGGGGAAGGCTTGGGGCAGCCGTAGTGCAGGGCATTCATTCACTCATGGCAGCTCCGCGGTCCCTCAGATGTTGGGCTCAGAGAGTTGGAGTCAGCGGGGGCGAGCGGTGTGGGAGAAGTTAGTCTCCCTGCCCAGCCTTCCAATGGCCGATTCCTGGGTGGTCTGGACCTACGTCAACACAGCTCCCCACTCCTCTCTTAGTCCTCCTCCCTGCTGCTCTGAAAAGTCCAGTGGCGTCACTGCTTCCAGATGTGGCCTCCAGATGTGGCTTGGAGCGGGTCAGGCGGCTCCGGGATGCAGAGGCAGCCACCACGCTCCTGCCTTTTCCTCCTCCCTCCTTCTCCACTGGGGCCTGCCCAGTGCGCTCCCTCCCCTGCCTTCCTTTTACCACTGGGTCAGGGTACCAGGGACCTAGAGGCACGGGTGGATGGATAAATAAATACCAGTTTTGAATAAACCTGAGCCAGACAGATGCATCTTTATTCATGTTGGAAAGAGCTTATAACTGGGGGGAGTGGAGAACTCTCAGATATTTCCGTTCTGAGCAGTCCCAGTGGCTCCAGGAGGAGGAAGTGAGCTGTCTCCTTGGCTGGGGACCTGCCAGGGCCCTGGGCTCCGGGCCAGCCAAGGCCTGAGAGAAGCTGCTGAAAACCTCCCCAGCAATGGGAACAGCCTGGCCCCTTGTGTCTCACTGGGACGGAGCCCCAGTTAGGGGGGAAAGGCAGCTGTTTTATTAATGGCAGGCCATGTAAACCAGGTGGTGCTGCTGGGAGCGAGTTCTCTGGTTGCCTGGACCAACGTGTATCCAAGTGTGCCGTGCGTGAATTTCCCAGGACTCGCGTTCAAATGCAGATTCTGACTCAGTCCATCTGGGATGGGGCCTGGGATTTCTTATTTCTAACTCGCTCTCAGGTGATTCCGATGCTTGCTGGTCCGTGGGCCACATTTTGCGTAGCAAGGCACTGGACCGGACATCTAAAACAGGTCAATACTTTTTGACACTTCTCTATTTTTTCCTGCAGGCTTCTTTCCTCCATCTTTCTTTCTTTCTTTCTTTCTTTCTTTCTTTCTTTCTTTCTTTCTTTCTTTCTTTCTTTCTTTCTTTCTTTCTTTCTTTCTTTCTTTCTTTCTTTCTTTCTTTCTTTCTTCTTTCTTTCTTTCTCTTTCTCTTTTCTTTCTTTCTTTAATTAAAAAATACCAAAGACAGTGAAAAATCTCCTATCCCTGCCCCCCGCAATACCACGATCCCTTCCCATGGCCAGCCAGTGCTGTTGGCTTTCTTGTACACCCCTTCCAAAATATTTTATGAATATACAAATAACTCCGTATATTCTCCTCTCCCTCCCTGCCCTGTCCTGGGTATTACCTGATATGGTACTGTTTTGTATTTTGCTTTTTTCACTTAACAACATACCTTAGACCTGACTCCAGTTCTTTCTTTCTCTTTTGAAGTTGCGCACTTTCATTAGATACCATAACTACAGAGCAAATCTCTTGTCGATGGACACTCAGTTGTGTCCAGTCTTTTGCCCTTTCGGACAGCAGTGCAATGGACACCTTGGAATCCTGTCACTTCCTGCAGGTGCGAGTCTGTCGGGAAGACAGAGAGGCCTGCAAGTGGAAACGCAGGGTCAAAGTCTACATGTTTTTGTAATTTGAATGAGTATTGTCAAATCGACCTCCCCACAGAGGCTGTGCTAACAAGGGGAGAGAGGGCCTGTTGCCCTTATTCTCCCAATGCCAGGTGTGAACAAATTCCTCCTCTTTGCCAAGTGGAGATGGAAAACATGGTAACTGTTCTTTTTGAAACTCTCTCCTTCTGGGGTCACCTGGCTGGTTCAGTCGGTGGAGCGTTCGACTCTTGATCTCAGGGTCGTTGAGTTTGAGCCCCACGTTGGGTGTAGAGATTGCTTAAAAAAATAAAATCTTTAAAAAAAAAAAAAGAAAGGAACTCTCTCCTCCTTTAGCTTCCATGGCTCTCTCCAACTATTTATTTATCAGTGAGTCACTGCATCGATCGTTTCTGGGCAAGCCACCTAATCAGGTGCTGGGGACCCAGCAGAAAACTCCAGACTAATCTCTGTTCTCCTCTGGTAGAGGAAGACACACCAGTAGATGGTCAATAATTCCTGATGAGCACGAAGAGTGCTGGGAGAAGGGGTGAGTTCTCCAGAGAGCGCTTCTCAATCTTCAGTAGTGATTGTTGCATCAACCTGAGGATCTTATTTAAAGGCAAATTCTCATTCAGTGGGTCTAGGGTGGAGGCCAGGATTCTGGAGTTCTAACAAGCTCCTAGGTGAAGCTGGGCTGTTGGGCCCCAGGTGACATTTTAGTAGCAAGGACTGACCTGAAACAAGGTTGGCAGATTTTTCTGTAAAGGACGAGATAGTAAATCTTTTCAGCCTTGTGGGCCACATGGCGTCTGTTGCAGTTCTTCAACTTTGCCTTTGAAAACAGCCTTGGACAACATGTAAATGAGTGGGTGTAGCTGTGTCCCAGTAAAAATTTATTTACAAAATAGGCAGTGGGCTGGGTTTGGGCAGCAGGCCAGGGTTCGCTACCCCTTGCCCTAGAACATCAGAGACATCCAAGGCCTGCTTGTTGCAGTGATGAGTAAAGGGTGCTATTTGAGCAGTAGCCGGGGACTGCGCTTGTCTAGGGGTCAGTGGTGCCTGGAGGAATGGCATATTAGTCAGAGTCCTACCAGGAAAACAGAAACCAGGGTTTAATAGAGGTAATTAAATGCAGGGAATTGGTCCCATAGGTAATGGAAGAGCTGAGAAGTCATCCAGGGGCGGCCCAGAGATTAGCAACAGCGGGAAGCTGCTCCTACCCTGGGGAAGAGGAGGGAGGAGGTGGTGTTCCTGGGGCTCCAATTACCTAGTGGCAGTGGGAACCGTGGTGGGTATCCCCACTGGGAGCAGGAACCATAGATGAGGTCCTGCTGTGGTTGGAGACCCTGGACTATGCCGGCTTCTTCCTTTTTCTTGCCCTCCCATCTCCCACCCACTGGCCAAAACCAGCTGTGATCCAACCCCTTCAGGAGCCTGTAGAGGCCAGCCCCCATCCTATAGAGCTAAGCAGGGGAAGCTGAGGCCAACAGGTCGATGCCTGGTCAGAGGGACACTTAGAATGAGACCTGACCTGTAGGTAGTTGACCTGGCACAGGAGGGAGGAAGGATGGATATTTCAGGCACAGAGAGCAGGCCCAGGGTGTGTAGGGGTGAGTGTGTGGGAGGAGGTCAGCAGGGGAGGCCACTCCCTTAAGCCAGCTGAGATTTTATAATTTAGAACAGGGTTTGGCAAACATCTTTGTCACATAGTTTTCTTTGTTTTGTTTCAAAACAAAATGTAAAAACGTAAAAACCATTCTTAGCTCACAGGCCACAGACAGCATTTGGCCCATTTGGTGGTTCGCTGGCCTGTTTTAGAAAGATCTACTTTAGAAGGATGGATGGGGGTGGATAGGAAGCTGAGAGCAGACCGAGAGGTGGGAAAGGAGGTGGCTGAAGATGCCAGGCAAGAAATGGTAGCCGCCCACCTCGGGGCCATCATGGTGGAGAGAAGGGATGAGGAAGAGATTGGGAAAGGACAGGTTGTAGAATGAACTTCTGGGCCAGGCCTGGAGGGGTTTGTAAACTGACACATTGCTTAGCTTGGACCTCCTGGCTCCCTTGCTTCAGGGAGCTAGAGGGACACCTGTCATCCCAGCAATGCACGTCCCTACCCCACCCCACAGCTCCTCCCCAGTCCTCTGTTGAAGAGGAGTGAGTCGTGCTGCCTCTTAGTAAGCTGGGAGTCAGGGCTACCCAGCTGATGGTGACTCACTGACTGCTCATTCTAGAACATTGGTACTGAGCATCTGCTGTCCGCAGTTTCAGGACTTGGTGGCCATTCCAGGATGACCATGGGTGAGACCTCTCTGTGGCCTTTGGGTCCAGAGCAGAGCTGGGAAACCCCTTGCCCAGTTGCGGGTCCAGACATCTGCTGATAGTCCCTGCCTTGATCTTGGTCACAGGCTAATTGTGGCACAGACAGGGCTGGAAGGATGTCTTAGTTTGGGGTCCCCAGAAGGGAGAGACAAAGATTTAAGTGCAAGTAGTTCAATGCCCCGTGGGGGAGTGGGGAGGTGAGACGGGGTGGCATGGGGTGGGAAGCAATCCATACAGGGCATATGATGGAGGCAGTTCCACTGTGGGCAGCTGGAACTTAGTCCTGCTGGGGAACTCTGGACTCAGAGTAGAACACGTGCCCCACAGTTATCCTCTCTGAGGGGTGAGGCAGCCAGCGGTATTTATCCATCAATTCCTATGAGTGACAGATGGAGGGCTCTCCAAGGCATGCAAATTTCCTGGCACTTGCAGTCTGCTACCTGGCTTTCTGCAGCTCAGGAAAGAAAGTTCTCAGGTATGGACATGCAGTACGAAGACCTGGAGCTTTCTGATGTGGTAAGGCCCCAAGGAGATGAGCAGGGTGCCTATAGAAATACACTACGGATAATGATCCTCTGTTTTTGATGGTTGGGGGAACTGAGAAGCAAAGTGACAGCCCAAATCACACAGCAGCCTTGTGACAGGTGGGGGGCCAGAGCTCAGGGCATGTGGGTCCAGCACCTGCCATCCATGGGTCTCCTGGGCATAAAAGGCCCTGCCCTTAGTGTCTTATAGGCTGACTCCGGTTGCCCCACCTGCCCGCCTGCTATATTCTCTCCCCTGAATATTCCCCACTTCCTTAGTCTACCCAGAGCCCAGATCCATATCTGGGGAAAGAGAGGGAGTTGTAGGACGTGTACATGTGGCAAGACCTTGTCTTCTTTACCAAGTGCCTATATGGGGCTTCCAGAGCTGGGAAGAGGGTAAGCAGAAGACAGAGTGGGGCCAGGAGTTGGGAGGTGGCCAACAGGTCAAGCTGTGGGGGCAGGGTGTGCTGAGCAGAGGCAGAGACAGAATGGGATGGAATCATTGTGGAGGGCTCTCAAGGAGGCTATGAAGTGGGCTGGGCAGGTCTGAGCCCCCTACCCCTTGTCCTGGTTATTTGGGACCTGGGACCCTTTGCATAGCTGGGAGCAGATGTCCCAGGCCTCAGCACTGAAGTCTGTGTGTGTTCAGAATTGAGCATGAGCCAACCACTTGGTCAGCTGTTCATTTGGGATCACGTATGGAGGCTCAGTATATCCCAGTCATTGTGCCAACCACTTGGGGGAAACACGGAGGAATCAGGCTACTGGCTATTCTCAGAACATGTTGTATCCTGTAGGGGGAGTAGATCAGCTTTCTTTCACCTGAATTCTCCATTCTCCATTGAGTCCCGAGTTGGATGGTGAAAGACAGCACAGCCCTCAGGGATCCCTTAGCTTGAGGGAGGAGAGAAACTTTCAAATCCAGATGTGGAGTCACTCCTTGCTCAGGGAGGCTTAGAAATAGTTTTGTTCCTGAAGTCTTTGATACCCAAGAAGGGGTAGGGGTTCCTGGAAGCTCCACCTGAGTGGCCCAGCAGAACCCCCAAGAAATCCCATGCTATTCCTAAACCTAGGCTGTGACCAATGATTATCAAGATGGCTGTACGCTTTCCCTCCTTATGCCCTCACGCTTTGCAATGTGGCCTTGCAGCTTCTCCCATCAGGAATCTCTTCTTCATCCCTTGAATTTGGGCTGGAGTATTAGGGTTCTCTAGAGAAACAGAACCAACAGGATCTATTGATCAATTGATCTATTGATCTATCGATTAGTTGATCTAGATCTAGATAGAATCATCTAAAATTAGATAATTAATCTAAAGTTAGCCATCAGGGTTGGCCTGTCCCTTGCTTTGGGCCGTAGAATGTGGTGAAAGTGATGGTATGTGAGTCCTGAGCCTAGGCCTTAAGAGGTCTTGCTCAATTCCACTCACTTTCTTGGAATTCTGCCCAGTCACCATGTGAACAACTGGACTGACCACTGGAGGATGAGAGACCATGTGGAACAGAGATGATTGTGTCAACTGATGCCAAGTCCCACTCAACCTGGCAGCTGACTGCATATGTACAAGGGAGCCCAGCCAAGATAAAGTTGCCCAGCAGAGCCCAGACCAAACTGCTGACCCACAGAACTGTGAGATAGATAAAGAGTTGTTGTTTTGCCACTTCGTTTTTGGAGTGGTTTGTTACACAGCAAAAAACTAACTGATACACAGTCCAACTTCTGCGGTACCCTATCAGCCTGCCATCTTGGCTGATGGAGAAGACACAGGCTAACAGAGGGCCTGTTTCAGGTTATAATAAGGCACTGTGGGTGTCTCTATCCATTGGGGGCATGCATGTAGACATTCTTCCACCCTGATATTTAAATATAGCTCTGCCCAAGCACACTCTCACTGGGCAGGCTCCCACAATAATATGCCAGAGCAGAGGGAGGGGTGGTAACTGGCAGCTGGCAGCCAAGAAAGTCACTCTGGGGGTTGAGGGAGACCCAGGGCTGGGTCTCTGCCCTGAAGCTCCTCCTAGCCTACATGTCCTCCTGACGCATCATAGGATCAACCACAGGAAAAGCCTTGGAACCAAACCTGGGCCAAGTTCTGCTTCTGTTGCTCAGCAAGTGTGTGTCCTGGGGCAAGCTGCCTTACCATTCAGAGCCTCAGGTTCTCTAAGGGCAGAGTAAGGTTTTGAGGGGCCCAAAGCTGATAGCAGTTGGGAGCCTGCTTTAAGCAGAAGGATACAAGACTATGATGATAAAATTGCAGGAAGGGGCCCAGGCAAGTGAGCTTAAACTTCATGAGCTTTGCAGGAAATCGCTTCTGGCTTCCTCACTAGTAAAATAAGAAAGTTAATACTAGCCATTGAACAGGATTGTTTTGAAGGTCAAACGAATATTCTATATATTCATAGATCATATATTCGTATCATAGTGGGTGTCCTAGTGGGTGGGATGCAGCAGGAAGGCAGCTTGGCACGGGGGAAATGGCTCATGTGGCAGCTGGTGGGTGGGCTAGCAGGAGGAGAGATGGGTGGGAGGAAGAGGAGTGGAGTGAGAAGGATGTGGTACCTCTACTCCCGCCTGGCCCACGGACTTCCCCGGGGCTTGCAGAGAGGGAATACAGGCAGATGTAGGAGCTCATTTCATGAGGGTCTTGGGGAGCTCCTGGGGCCTAAGTAAGGTTATAGCAGATTTCTGGACACAAAGTTTTCTTCTCTGGCATAAGAGGCTGAAATGGGGATTCTTGAGCAAGTGATTTATTGAGGGCATGCTCTCAGAGAAGCATAAAAAAGAGGCAGGGCAGCAGGCCAGGGCAGGGGAAGATGCTCAGCAAGGATGGGGTCTCAGCTGGCATCTAGCCTCCCCCTGATCCCACAGGGAGCTCTGGGGTGTGAAAGGACTGGAGAGTTGTCCCCCCTTGAAGTAAGCAGGGCAGGCTTTTGTCAATCCGTTGTTGGAAGGAGGGTGGGGATTATAGTTTTCTGAGGTTACCCATTAGCCAAGGGCAGTTCTCAGGAGAAGGGGGCAGCCTTGTAGCAGCTGATGGATGAGTACAGTGGCTTGGGAAAGGGGATCTGCTCAGGGCACCAAAAGAATGTACTACAGGGATCCCCCCCCCACATTTCTGCACTTCTCATGGCATGGGATTGGCAACTTGGGGAGTGCAAGGGGATGAATGGATGGAATTTAAGAGGAACCGGAGTGCTGATCTTTAGGGCACTCTGCCCGGGGTAATGGTGAAGTGTTGCCCCTCAGTGGCTTCTAAGGACTTAGCTTTCTAGGAGGGGTCACTGTGCTAAGTTCATCTGGAATGGTCAGGACTTTCAGAAATAACTGGGCAAGTTGAGGAACCCTGAAACCCCCGTGGTCTGCAGGTGGGGGTAAAAGCCCACGAGATGTATATTTTTCCTGTTGATGCAACCTCATTTATGTCCATGTGTTGATCAGGCCTGTAGGAGCTCTGGGCATATACGGGAAAGGGCTTTGGCAACTCTAAAGTACAGGATGATCTCCAAGGCCATGCATATGATCAGATGGTAGGTGGTTTCCAACCCTGTGGAAGGACAAGAGATTCATTCCAATGTTGGCAGTGTTGCATTGGTTGGTTCCCAAACAAGAGGAGCTAGGGAGGAAGGTATGGCAGTTTGGTGCAACTGCGGTCCTGCACCTGGCCATGTCCTGTAATCAAAGGCAATGTTATTTGTCTTTGGTGAGATGGGTCTTAGAGAAGAGCAACCGGATTGGCATGTGGTGTAGGCTGGAGTATAAAAGAGGACAGCCACTTTGGAAAACTGGCAGCTTTTTATGAAGTTAAACATACATCGTAGGACCTAGTAATTCTAGTTGTATTTACCCTGGAGAAATGAAAACATACCCTATTAGGTATTTGCTGCTCTGTATTAAATTATGCCCCAGCTTAGCAGTTTAGAAGAACAAGAAACACTTATTATCTTCCCAGTGTCCGTGGATCAGGAATCCAGGAGCAGCTTAGCTGGGTGGTTCTGGCTGGAGGTCTTTCATAAAGTTATAGCCAGTTTGGTGGCCAGCCAACAGGAAGGTTTGATGGAGCTGGAAGATCTGTCCCTAAGATATGGTTCACTTGTACACCTGGCAGGTTAGTGCTGTTAGTGAGAGGCTTCAGTTCTTCGCCACATGGGCCTCCCTGTAGGGCTGCTTGAGTGTCCTTAGGACACTTCCCCCAGAACAAGTGATCCAACAAAGTGAGGCCAAGCCACCATGCCTTTGATGACCTAGCTTTGGAATATACATACTGACGCTTCTGTATATCCTGCCAACTACTTGTCCACTCTATTCAGTGTTGCAGGGTTCCGCATGAGGTCATGATCAGTAGGAAGGGAGGGGCATTTTGGAGGCTGGTGACCTCGGGGGTTAATGCAGTCACGCCTCCTCTGTTCTGCACAGAGCAATACATGCGCACCTTTGGCATCTTGAGATTAATGCACTGCATCTTGAGTATCCCTAGGGGGAATCTGTGTGGGGGCTTCATGCCCAGTGGAGCTGTAACAGCAGTAACAGAAGAAGGAGAAGGAGAAGGAGATGGAGAAGACTACAGTGCTCTGCAAGAGGCTGTGCAGAGGGCCCATGGCCTGGCTGGAGTGTATGGATTCTTGAGTGAACACAGCCTTGACTCAGGAGTCAGCCATGGTGTGCAGTGTGGCTTGGTGTGGGTTAATTAGGCCCAATGGGAGGGACTGGAGGAGTCACGTGGTCTCTACTTTTATATACCCTGAAACAAGGGTCCAGGACCCCCAAGGTAGCCTCTCAGCTGGTGTGTTAAGTTCAAGCAAAGTGGATATAGAAGCACTTCGATGAAGAGGGGTTTTCAAGCCCAAGGGCTTATCTTTTTCTCATCCTGGAGTCTCCTTGGCAGTACAGGGAGTTCGTGAGGGGTCTGCTCTGTGCCGTGAAGCCAAGGCAGCGACAGTCTCCAGACTATGGTCCCATGACACCTCTCCTACTTTCCAGGACAGGAAGCAGGACTTACCCTCCACCTGTTAAAGACCTTTCTCATCTGGCCTTGTGCTTTATGAATAGGTCACTTCAGCTGAGTTGCTGGGAGTTCTGATTGGTGAGCTCCTCCCCAGGAGCCAAGTCCTCCACTGAGTGTATAGGTTCTTAGACCCCAATCCTTCTCCACCTACCCCACCAGCTCAGTTTCCCGTCCAGGAGCATGGGGGTGGGGTGTGGTTGTGCCCCCTCCCCATCACACGGGCTGTGTTAGAGGATGGAGGCAGGAGAACAAGGCATAGCCTCCAGTTCTTGAGGGCAGCCTGTGTTCCCCTAATGGATTTTGGAGGCTCGATAATGGATTTCAAATGAATACAGAAACTTAGGGACCCCGCAAACAAGTGACTTCTTTTTCATCACCAAAGCCCACATGACCTAGGGGTATGCATGAAGGGATGAGAATGGAATGGGAAAGAGAGGCACTAGCCCTTTAAAGAGGAATCCAGGGTTTGTAGAGCAGTGTAAATTAACATGTAAATGGTCTGCAAAAGCCGACTTGGGACCTGGGGCAGTGGACTTGGATTAACCAAAGAGTTCTCATGCCAGTTTGCCCAGCCCTGAATGGTGGTTCCCTGCTGGATGTGAGAAGAAGCACTACAGCTCCAGAATTTCTATAAAGGAGGCACTGGGCTTGGGGAGGGGGTGCAATCTGGCTGGGGAGGTTGGGAGGCTCTAAAGAGTCACTGAACTGGGAGCCACATACTTTTTTTTTTTTTTTTTTTTTTACTGATTGTACATTTATTAGAGGGTGGCTTTGATTCTCAGTTTCTGTCTCTAATCTGTTAATGTGACAGCAGGAATCAATGCCACTTTATTTATTTTTATTTTATTTTTTTAGATTTTATTTATTTATTTGACAGAGAAAGACACAGCGAGAGAGGGAACCCAAGCAGGGGGAGTGGGAGAGGGAGAAGCAGGCTTCCCCGCGGGGCAGGGAGCCTGACGCAGGGCTCGATCCCGGGACCCTGGGATCATGAACTGAGCCGAAGGCAGACACTTAACTACTGAGCCACCCAGGTGTCCCTCAATGCCATTTTAATAACTCCGGTACCCAGTTCTTGGGCTACCGCTTTCCAACTTGATGGTCTATTTTGGAATTTTGTAAACCACTCCTCCCTCCATGTTCCTTTACCACCTGGATTCAGCCATTCTTTTCATGACTGATGGAATTCGACATTCTTTTCATGTACTTGCCTGGTGCTAATGTTGTTCCAGTGACCTATGCAGACCCCTTCCTGGAGCTCTGGACTTAAGTAGCACAGTGTTTCCTAAACAACTCTCCCTGGATGTCTGTCTCCCAGGGACTTCAAGCTGTGCACATTTGAGATAGGACTCAGAGTCCTCCAAAATCCAGTTCTTGGGAATATTCCACACCCCACTCCATGTCCTGGTAAAATGGCAGCCCCATCCAACTAGTGTACAAGCCAGAAGGCTGAGGTCAGCCTGGACACCTCTCTTACACTCATGCCTTCCTCCTTTCCCACCCCTCCCCCATGCAATCTTTAAGTCCTGAGTCCGCTTGTCTGATACCTTTACCATTTCAATGGCTCTTAGCTGGTCTCCCCCACACCCTCTCTTACTACCCTCCTACCTTACTGCCAAACTCCTTCAACCTTCACTCAGATGTCTGAATTATTCATGTCCCCACTCTGATGCAATAGTCTATCTGAGTGATACTTTGGAAAGTTGCCGCCCTTCTCTGAGCCTTAGCTCTCCACTGGTCAAAGAAGGCTTGCCAAGGACCAGAACAGATCAGTTTCTGGGGTGTCATGGCTCTGAGAGGCTGGCTGCCTTCTGGACAGAGAGTAACCCATGGTGAGGTGAAGGGCCCCCTAGGGTCCAGGAACTGCCGTGTAAGCAGTCCTTGGAGGCTTCACTTTCCAGGTCTTTACAGCCTGCCTGCCACTTTCTGCCACCAAGAAGGAAGAAGTGTAAGCCACAGCTGAAATTCATATGTCTGTTCTGTTCCTCTCCCCCTCTCCCACATCCCAAAAACATGGGCTTGCTTCTCTCCCATTCCAGAACTTCAAAGCTAACACAGTCTAACCCAGGCTGTCATCACTGCAAACTATCATATATTGATTTAAAAAAAAAACCCTTTTTATTTTGAAATTATTATAGATTCACAGAGAGTTACAAAGGTTGTAGAGAAAGGTCTCATGTGCCCTGTACCCCTCATCCTGCTCCCCCCAATGGTCACATCTGACCTAACTATAGTACGGTATCAAAACTGGAAAATTGACTTCAATACGATGTATGTATAGTTCTGTAATATTTTGTTACTTGTATAGATCCGCATAAGCACCACCCATGTCAAGATACAGAACTATGGCATCACCACAGAGATCTCCCTTCTGCTACTCCTTTGTAGTCACATTTGCTCCTCTCCTTACCATCCCTCATCCCTGGCAACCGCTGATGTGTCCTCTATCTCTATGTTTTTGTCATTCTGAGAATGTTATGCGAGTGGAAATATATAGTATGTGATCTTTTGCATTCCCCACCCCCATGTCCCAGAGATCCATCCAGGTTGCTGAATTGTTTCATTTTCTGAGTAGCGAATGTACCGGGTGGTGTGAACGTACCAGTTTGTTTAACCGTTCACTTATAGGATGTTTTGGTTGTTTCAAGTTTTTGCTACTATAATTAAAACTGCAATGAACAACTTTTGACAGGCTTTTGTGTGGATATAACTCTTTATTTCTCTGGGACAAATGTCCAGGAATACCATTGCTGGGTTGTACGATAAGTGTATCCTTCGTTTTTTAAAGAAATTGTCAAGCTATTTTCTGGAGTGGCTTTACAATTTTCCATTCCCACCAGCAATGTATGAGAGATCCTGATTCTCTGCATCCTCTCAAGTGTTTGGCATTGTCACTATTTTTTTTTTTTAATTTTAGCTGTTCTAATAGGTGTGTGGTGATATCTCATATGGTCTTAATTTGTACTTCCCTAAGGGCTAATGATGTTAAGCAACTTTCTATGGGCTTATTTACCACAATGTATATCTTTGGTGAAACATCTTTTCATGTCTTTTGCTCATTTTTTAAAAAAAATTTTATTTATTTATTTGAGAGAGAGAACGTGAGCACACATGAGTGGGGGGAGGGGCAGAGGGGGAGGGAGAGGGAGAGAGAATCTCGAGCAGACTCTGTACTGAGTGTGGAGCCCAAGGGGGCTGGATCTCATGACCTTGAGATCATGACCCAAGCCAAAACCAAAAGTCAGTCGTTTAACCAACTGAACCACTCAGGCGCCCCTTTTGCCCATTTTCTAATTGGACTGTTTTATTTTTTTAACTGTTAAGTTTTGGGAGTTCCTTATATATTCTGATACGCATTATCTGGTCAGGGGAGGGGCAGAGGGAGAAGGAGAGCAAGAGAATCCTCAAGCAAACTCCCCACTCAGTGTGGAGCCGGACGCAGTGCTCGATCCCAGGAGCCTGAGATCATGATCCGAGCTGATATCAAGAGTCAGACACTTAATGGACTGAGCCACGCAGGTGCCCCTATGCCACATTTTCTTTATCCGTTCATCTATAGATAGACAGGCGGTTTCCATACCTTGGCTATTGTAAGCAACGCTGCCATGAGCACAGGAGTGCACGTATCTCTTTGAGATACTGATTTCACTTCCTTTGGATACATACCCAGAAGTGAGATTTCCAGGTCATACAGTGATTTTATATTTAACTTTTTGAGGAACCGCCATACTATTTTCCATGGTGGCTGTGTACTAATTTACATTTCTACCGACAGTGCACAATGGTTCCCTTTTCTCCACACCCTGGCCCACACTTGTTATTTCAGGTCTTTTGATAACAGCCACCCAGGACTCTGAGATCATGACCTGAGCCAGAGGCAGCTGCTTCACCAACTGAGCCACCCAGGTGCCCCTGTTTTATTGCTTTTATCTATCATTTTCTTGTTTTCAGTTTTATTGATATCTGCTCTTATCTTTATTATTTCCTTCTTTCTGCTGGATTTTTTTTTTTTTTTGCTCTTCTTTTTCTCGTTTCTCTTTTCTAATGTAAGCATTTAGTACTACCAATTCCCTCTCAGCAGCATTGCTGGTCAAAGAACACACCTGGTGTGATCTTATTTTTATTTATCTTTTTATGGTGAAAACAATTTATATTTAGATTTAGGCAGCTGGACTCAGTTTAGATGATCCCAGTTTTGTTGGCAAGATCCAAAGCACCGTAGTCAGGAGCCAGCTGGATATATGCCTTCTTTTCCCCTTTGGGCCTGATCAGGGTGTTGACCTTGGCCACATCAATGTCACGGAACTTCTTCACAGCCTGTTTGATCTCGTGATTGTTGGCCTTGACGTCCACAATGAACACAAACGTGTTGTCTTCTACTTTCTTCATGGCTGACTCAGTGATCGGGGGGAACTTGATGATAGCATAGCAGTAAAGCTTGTTTCTCCTGGGGGCGCTCTTTCTAGGATATTTGGGCTGACTTCAGAAACTGTCTTAGGCTGTCAGAAGGTAGGTGACATGTGGATTTTCTTTTCTGTCTTGGCAGTGGACACCCTTCAGGGCTGCTTTCTTGGCCTTCAAAGCCTTTGCTTTGGCTTTGGCTTTGGCTTTGGGAGGGGCTCTTTTGGCACCATCTTCGTGAAGGGCTAGTGAATAAACGAAGGACTGCATTGGGTTTGTGGGGGGCAGTCTGAGGCCAGGGTTGGAGGTCCCACCAAGGCCAGGTTATTACAGCATTGGCTCCCATTTTTGGTGCTGACACCTGGTTGGGTTCGGGGTCTGCCTGTTGGGGCAAAGGTTTCTTGGAGGGCATCTCACCCCTCCCCACCTGAGGACCCCTCATGGGGGCAGTGGAGCAGCTGCTTGCTGGGATTTTTAAAGCAAGGTCTCAGCCGGCCAAGGCCTGACTTTCTTTCCCTGAGGCGGAGCTGTGCAGGTTGGCAAGGCTGTGGGGGCTCACAGCTGCCCCCTGGTGGCCAGCCTCAGCTCCCTCCAGCTCTCTGATATGGTGTCCTCCCAGTCTCAGGCGGCAACCGCACACCCCAAGGATGGATCCCTCCAGTTTCCAGATGTGAGGGAACAGGAATGAGGGCTCACCAGCATTCCTACTTTGCCCTCCTTTCTGCCACATCTTCATCAGGGAAGACCTCAGGGGAGGACTTGGGCCATGTCTCCCTTCAGCATCCATGAAGATACTGCCAGAGTCCCAGCCCTCGCTGCTCTCCCAGGCCACTTTTGTATGATCAGGACAGAGTCCAAGAGAATCAAGTCATGGAATGACCTCCCTCAGCCCCCCCCCCCAGCTTCGTCTGGCCTGACCCTCCCTCTCTTGCCTCTTCCTCTTGGCATGTTCTTTGCCAGACTGTAGATTCTATCAGTGAGGGAGCCCCAGAAGTCCCCTGCTTCTGCAAGTGCCCAAAACTGCAAGCCCAAGCCCTTATGAGAGTCAGATGGACACATGCGTTGAAGAGGCAGGGGCTGGTGAGAGCCCCCCCATTGCTGCCCCTCCCTCCCCAAGGCTCTGTGCCCCTCAGCAAGGCTTCCCTTGAACAGCCCTTCAGAATCCTCTCCCTGTGTCTGTAGCCAGTGCCAGCCAGCCCATACCCGCCGGCAGCTAGAGTAGGCAGAGAGGTCATGAGCCCCCATATATTCTGGACCAATGATGGATTTATCCAGCCCCCAACATGCTCTGACCTTGTTTGACAGAAAGCCCAGGATGAGCTGCCTCTGCAGTGGGGGCACCTGAGGTAGGTGGGGTGGGTGTGGGCAGGAAGATAGCTCTTTTTATGCCAGAAAAGACAAGCATCCCAGATAACTAGGCTGAAGTGTGGGGTCTTCATGCATTCAGGCCCATCTGCTTTTTCTATAGCCTCTCCCTAACCCCCTGGAAGGAAGACCCGGAGCAGGTGCTCTTTAAGTCTTGGGAAGAGTCTTTACTTCCTCTTCTCCTCCCTCCCATTAGAATAGTTCATAAAAGAAAGAGGAAACTATGTCTCCACCAGGCCTAGATGCTTCTGCCAAGCAAAGGTGTAAAACGAAGATGTGAAAATTATGTCAGTTATTGGGGTTTTTACTGGGTAAGTCATCCATTTTACTGTGCTCTGGGGTATCTTTATTCACAGGAGGCAAAACAGAGGTCCCAGGTCAGTTCCCAGCTCTCCATGTCCACTAGCTGCCTAGGGGTCTTTGAGTTGGTGGGATGAAGTAGTTTCGGGGGACCCACACAGGTTGAACCTTACACACAGCCTGGCACTCCCCAGGGGCCCAGTATTGAGTATTGAGTGGAGAAGAGCAGAGGGCAGCCCGTCAGAGAGGTGGTGGAGGGATCAGTGAGTCACAGATGTTCCAGAAGGGCACAGGTGAGGCCATGAGAGTGGGCACAAAGGAGCATGGGATCCCCCAGCTGCTCTGTGCTGGGCCTAGTGTTTCCCAAATAGGGCTCTAGGGGTTCGAATCACTACTGAGACTGAGAACCCAGGCTCAGAGAGCATTGTGGGAGCCTCAACTAGTCATAGTACTCAAGCAAAGCAAATCTCGAAGGCCAGCAATTGGTACTGATACTGGGTGAAGGGACTCTGGGATAAAGCAGACTTCTGGAGCATAGGAAGCCCAGGGGCTGGCCTGAGGGGCAGCTGGGATGCCCAAGAAAGAGCATGAAAAAAAATCAGAGCAAGTTCAAGTGTACTGAAGACAGACTTGGAACAGGGAAGTCCAAACTTGTAGGTAGAGGAGATCATCAGCAAGTCCAGGTAACCACAAGTACTTGAAACACCACAAGGTGGTGGCCTTAGCCAGGATGGATCTCTCTCTCTCTCTCTCTCTCTCTCTCTATCATCTCTCTCTCTCTCTCTCTCTATATATATATATATATCACTTAGCTCTTGTTGTGTAACAAACCATCCCAAAACTTAGTGGCTTAAAGCATTAACTATTTATTATTTCTCATGGGTCTATTGGTTGGCTGGGCTCAGCTAATCTTGGCTGGGCACACTCATGCTTTTGTGATCTTTTGCTGCATTGGCTGGGAGCTGGCTGGTGTAGAATGGCCCTCCAGCAGACCAGTCCAGGCTTGTTCACATAGTGATTGCAGGGGTCCAGGAAAGCAAGTGAAAATATGCAAGGCCTCATGGAGTCATGACTTGGAACTGATAAACTGTCACTTCCGCCACACTCTTTTGGCCAAACAAGTCTCAAGGCTAAGCCTTGCTTAAAGGGGTTTGGAAATAGACTCCGCCCCTTCATGGGAGGAGCTACAAAGTCACACTGATGGGAGAGGGGAGAAATGGGACCCTTTCTGCCATCAATCTACCACACCATCCATTTACAAAAGACAGAAACCTGGGTGTTATCGTGATGCCTCCTTGTTACTTCTCCAACATGCACTACATCACCGGGGCAATTCGATTTCACCTCTAAAGCTCCATTCAACTTCTCCCACAGCCACCACCCCAACCTGAGGAGCCCTAACTGGGCTGTCGGTCTAACTGGTTTACTCACATTTTGTCCTCACTGTGCTTGGATTTCTTCAAAGCGCAAGTCAGATCAAATCAAGATCCTATCACCTTTCCTTGCCCCAACCCTCCAAAGACCCTGCATCGGTCAGGTCAGAGTTGCAAGCAGCAGACACAGGCTGTGACTAGAGCAGAAAAGAAGCCTAATCAAAGGGTATTGATTAGCTCACAGGACCCCTGGACAACTAGACCCAGAGATCACACAGGCACAAGGGGTGGGGGCTGGGTAGCCAGCACCACCATCAAAACCACACTGCTGGAGCATCTGGTGGTGGTGGTGGTGGGGGAACAGCATGGCCACCATTACCACCAGGGTGAATACTCTTCAGTTCCCCCTTCCTCGCATCATTTGCTACAGACTCAAAGACCTGGGCGGAAACACCTTATTGGCTAAAGCCCCCAGATTTGGAAATGAGAGTGAAAAAAACCTCATGTAATTTCTGTGCTGACCCAGTCAGTGGGGATTTCCTCAGTCACAGGCAGGAGATTGAGATGCTGGACATTCGTTTTCTCAAACTTTATGGTGCTTAGTGGGCTCCCAAAGCCACCAGGGGCTGGGTGGGTGGGTATCTTAGCTGGTATGCGGTATTCCTGCTGTAATAAGCATTTTTTTAGTTGAGTCACAAACCCCCTTTAGTTTAACTGATAAAGTGGTGAGGATGGGACTTCCCCCCTCCCCCCCCAAAGGCATAAAGAGGGAAAAGTTAGCCTGGTCCTCTGCAGAAAAAGAAATAGGTCAAAAGCTAAAAGTATGACCTAATCCCTCTGTAGGCAGGCAGGAAATAGGAGACGGGCAAATGTTGTGCAAGAGAGATTCCCCTGGGCTTGGCAAGAGGATCCATTGCGGGAGGCCGGGCCTCAGGACCCATTAGAATCTCACAGACTTTGTCCAGCCTCTATGAAAACTCTCTCCCAGTGTCTGGGTCCGCAGGAGGATAGGCTCCCCTGTTCCTACCCTGGAAAGAGCGAGAGAGGATGGAAGGGGACAGGAGTAAACCGGAGAGGGGACTTAAGTGGCCGCTTGTTGGTACCTCCCCCAGATCCCTTTACAGGCTGGTGCAGCCCCCGCAGCTGCTGGGTCACCTCGGCCTTCTTCCCTAGAGAATTAGCGCAAACGGAGCCCAGCGCTTAGTAGGCTGTGTCCCTACCCCCAGCAGCCCGCAGCCAATGGCTGACTGAGACGTACAAGCCCCGCCCCTTCTCCAGGTGAGTCTTAACCGCCGAGCCTAGACTCACTCCAGCCCAAACCGCGCTCTGCCTAGCATTGGGGGTGACAGAGGTCCTTCCCACCGTGGATAAGAGGGCAAGGGGGGCAGTTGACGGACTCCTGGGGCCTCCCCTTCCCTCGGCCCCTGCCTACCTAGCCCAGCCCAGAGTTGGGCCTCCTCGCCTCTCCGTATTCCACTTCCTCCCCGGGTTGGGAGCCAAAGAAAGGTTGGCAGCCGGTCCGTTGGCTCTCTTTTGCCCCCTCGTGGATCTGGTGAGAACTTTGGTGACTCCCAAATCGTCGGGTCCCGTGTCCCCCCCCTCCTCCCCCCCCCCCCCCCCGCCTACTTGTTTTTCTAAAAGTGGAACATTGGGACCGAGGAGAGCTGGGTTTGGGGTTGGGTAAACACTTGTAGCTGGCAAAGTTGAGGGTAGTTTTCCCAGCAAAGGACTTGGTGGGTTTATTGGGGGAATGCATAGTAATTTGGCTCAGAAAACCTTGGGGTTCATGAGGGCCAGGCATGGAAGTGGGTGGTAGGGAGCTGGTTGTTTCTGTGAGTGATTTCTGTGGCTTTGAGCCAGGTATCCCCTCTTTGGGTCACAGATTCTTCTTATGAAAAGTGGAGAGAATCAGACCAGCTCCTGTATCTGAGGTCGTTGGTGGATTTAGTGTAAAGATTTTTTTTTTTTAAAGATTGATTTATTTTAGAGAGGGAGCACATGTGCATGAGTGGGGGGAGGGGCAGAAGGAGAGAATCTTCAAGCAGACTCCCCGCTGAGTGTGGAGCCCCTCCGGCTGGATCTCACCACCCTGAGATCATGACCTGAGCTGAAATCAAGAGTGAGCCTAACTGACTGAGCCACCCAGGCATCCCAGTGTAGTGACAGATTTGAGAGAGCTTTGGTGTCTCAAGCCACACCGATCTTGTTGCCTATGAATTTCCATCATATGTCCCGTCTTAGCTATGTAACTTTCTATGTGATTATCTATTTTATTTCTTCCGTGTACTGCAACCTCTTCCTACTGGTCTTCCAGCTTCCACATTGCACATTGCAACTAGAATTCTCTTAACACCATGTGGGTATGACACAAAAGCCTTCAAGACTTTCCCGTTGCACCTAAAGTCCCAATTATGTTCTGTGGCCCCCTCAAACCCTTCAGGATCTGGAGCTTGCCTCTTTCTCCAGCCTCACCCTTATACTCTCTTCATTCCTTCCTCTGGTCCCACGCCTTCCTTCAGTTCCTTCACCAGCTCTTTCCCTTCTCAGAGTGTTTTCACCTGCTATTCCCTCTGCCTGGAAAATCCTTTTCTCATGTATGTGTGTGTGTGGGGGGGGCAGCTCCTTTTCAGTTCTTTATAGCTTAGTTTTACTATCATATCACAAAGGAGCTATACCCAGTTTCCCTCTATTTATTTATTTCCTTCATAGTAATTACCACATTATCTTGGTTTTACATTAATGTAAGACATGGATAGTCTTACATTATCTTGTTTACATGTTGACCCTTCCCCCCCCCCCCCCCTTTAAAATGAGTCTTCCTGGGCTGCCTGCATGGCTCAATCAATTAAGCATCTACCTTGGGCTCAGGGCATGATCTCAGGGTTCTGGGATTGTGCTCTATATCAGGCTCCCTGCTCAGCAGGGAGTCTGCTTCTCCCTCTGCTCGTACTCTCTCTAGCTCTCTCTCTCTCTCTCTCTCAAAGAAATAAAATCTTTAAAAATAAATAAATAAGGGGCACCCGGCTGGCTCAGATGGTTTAGCATCTGCCTTCAGCTCAGGTCATGATCCCAGGGTCCTGGGATCGAGTCCCACATCGGGCTCCTGGCTCAGCGGGAAGCCTGCTTCTCCCTCTGCCTCTGCCTCTGCCTCTCCCCCTGCTTGTGCTCTCTCTTTCTGTCTATATCTCTGTGTCTCAAATGAATAAATAAAATCTTAAAAAAAATAAGTAAATAAAATGAGTCTTCCCACCCCAAGGGCATTATTTACTGTTGTAATACCTAATGCCTAAAATAGTGCCTACTATTCTTCTAACACCAGTTAGGAATATGTTTGGCTACAAGTAACAACAACAAAATATGACGGTGAACTTAATAAATAGGGGTTTATTTTAACCACCTAAGAAGAAATCCAAAGGCAAGCCGATTGCTGGTATTGTTTTAGTGACCAAAAATACCACTGGGCCCCCAGGCTCTTTCCATATTTCTGCTTCATTATCCTTAGTACACTGATGTTTCTCTCCTTTGTTACCAGATGGCTACTCCAGATGTAGGCATCACATCTACATATCTACATAGAAGCTGGGGAGACGCAAAGAAGGTGCTAATCATGTCTCCTTCTATGGGAGGGAAAGTTTTCCTAGGACTCCCTGAGTAGATTTCCCTTCACATCTCATTACGCATAACTGGGTCCCTGGTTCTAGCTTTAAGGGAGGCTGGAAAATAGATCATCTGATGCTTAACTTTATGTGTCAACTTGACTGGGCCATGGGGTGCCCAGATATTTTGGTCAAATATTATTCTAGGTGCTTCTGTGAGGGTTTTTTTTTTCTTTTGATGAAATTAACATTTAAATTGGTTGAAATAGAAAAAAAATAAAAAAAGAGAAAAAAATAATTGCATTGACTCAGTGGAACACATTGCCCTCCCTAGTGTAGGTTTCATTCCGTTGAAGATCTGAATAGAACAGAAAGGCTAACTCTCTCCCGAGTAAGAGAGAGTTCTTCCTAGCTGACTGCTTTCCAACTGGGACGTTGACTTTTTCCTGCTTTCAGGTTTGAACCGAGACATCAGCTCTTCTTGGGTCTGGATCCTGCCAGCCTTTGGATGGGAACCACACCAGCACAATCCTGGGTATCAGGCCTTTGGATTTGGACAAGAACAAAACCACTGGCTCTCTTGGATCTCCAGCTTGCTGACTCACCCTGTAGTACTTGGGACTTGCTTTCTTCCATAATCACATGAGCCAATTCCTTATAAGCAATCAATCAATCAATCCTATTGGTTCTATTTCCATGGAGAACCCTAATACAGAATAATATTGTCATAATTGGTTCGAAGTGCTATACTACGGAAGTATGAGTCATTTGTATAATTCTAAGTCTTCTCGTAGCCGCATTAAAAACATAAAGAGATGAAATCACTTGTGATAATATATTTTATTTAACCCAAGCTATTCAAAACATTATTACTGTGACATGAAATCAATATACAAATTAATGAGATATTTTACAATTTGGGGGCACTAAATCTTCAAAATCTGCCGTACATTTTATACTTATAACAATTCCTAATTCAGACGAGCCACATTTCAAGTGCCCAATAGCTGCCAGTGGCTAGGCTCTGCAATATTGGCCAGTGTATGTGTAGATCATCAAATACACCACTTGTATTCAGACTATATAAAGAACTCTTAAGAGTCAATAATAAGAAAACCAACAATTCAACAAAATATGGGAAAAGATTTGAACTGACACTTCACCAAAGAAGGGATACAGATAGCAAATAAATGCACAAAAAGATGTTCGACATTCAACCTAGTCATTAGGGAAATGTAAATTAAACCACGGTGAAATCTTACTACACACCTACTAGAATAAATGAAATAGAGAAAGACCACAAGAAGTGTCGTGGAGGGTGAAGGTCAACTGGAACTCTCACTCAGTAACTGTTGGGAATGAAAGTGGTACAATCATTTTTTTAAATTTTTTATTGTTATGTTAATCACCATATATTACATCATTTGTTTTTGATGTAGTGTTCCATGATTCATTGTTTGTTCATAACACCCAGTGGGTACAATCATTTTGAAAAAGAGTTTGGCATTCCTTAAAAAGTAAAACATACACCTATCATACGACCAAGCCATTTCATTTACCCGAGAGAAAGAAAATATTCATACAAAGACTGTATGTGAAGGTTCATAGCAAATTTGTAATAGTCAAAAATTGTAAACAACCCAAATATTCATCAACAGATGAATGGGTAAACAAATTAAGGTATACAAGGAAACACTGCCTAGGAATAAAAGTAAATTATTGATACCTGCAACAACATAGATGAGTCTCAGAATAATTATGCTGGGGGAAAGAAGTCATATTAAGAAGGGCATTGTGGGGGCGCCTGGGTGGCTCAGTCGGTTGAGCGTTTACCTTTGGCTCAGGGTCCTGGGACTGAGCCCTGCATCGGGCTCCCTGCTCATCGGGGAGCCTGCTTCTCCTTCTCCCTCTGCCCCTCCCCCTGCTTGTGTTCTCTCTCTCTCTCAAATAAATAAAATCTTAAAAAAAAAAAAAGGGCATTGTAGCTGAGTTCCAAGGTGGCAGGGCTATGTTAGGTGAAGAAGGAGGTAAAGCATGTGTTTTGAAGGAACAGCTTGGGTCTGTACCATGGGGGGGCCATGGTGTCTTCTCCCCTTAAGGCTCATAGTGTTCAGTGGAGCCATCCGCTTTTTAGAAGTGTGAACCTCAGCAGGCCCCACGATGACTGCTTCCCGCCACGTGGGGGCATCAGTCACACACCCGATGGTCACCAAGTAAGAGTTGTTCCTCTGAGCCTGGCATCAGTCATGGCTTATGCTGAAATTGAAACACGATGCAACGAGACATATAGGTAGGTCCATGCCACATTAAGGAGGGCTCCTATATAACACTCCTGTTCCTAAATGCCAACTATTGAAAATTCCAACGTTGGCTGGAAAAGTCTATTATTGATGCTCAGTAGGGCTCAGCAAATGCAGGACAAAGCAGCACAACTCAAAACACAAGCAGGGAGCCAAACCATTTAATAAGCCAAAGCAAGAGAAAAGAGAGACCTCCAGTAGTTGTGGTCATCCCCTAAACACCCACTTGGCATGCCAGTTGTTGGGGTCCATCCTGCCTCTCAGGGGAGACAACAGGTGTTGAAGTATTGCGGGGTGGTGTGTCATGATGGCTGCAACTGGCTTTGAAAAGCTGCTTCCCAAAGGCATGGGGAGCCATCGAGGGCTTTAGACAGAGCAGGGACAATATTGATTTGGGCCAGAGAAAAATCCCTGGGGTGAAGGGAGCCGGTATGCTACAGTGGGGAAGAAGGGATGGAAGTGGGAGGAGCGTGACAAGGAGATGGGTGTTAGGTGACAATCTTAATAGTCCAATGAGAGTTGCAAAAATGTCCACTCTAGTTGGGGGAGGGGATGAGGGCAAGGGCGTATAGTGCCTCGTGGCTCGGAAAGAAGAGAACATGGCTGGGAGCCAGACTACTTGGGCTCAGGTAGCTGTTGGCACATTAATTAACCTTGGTGTGCCTCAGTTTCCTTATCCGTACAATGAAAGTGCATTAGTCTGCAGGGGCTGCCATAACAAAGTATCACAAGCTGGTTGGCTCAGACAACAGAAATTTATTTTCTCACGGTTCTGGGTCTGAGATCAGGTTTTGGCAGGCTTGGCTTGTAGATGGTTCTCCCTCCATCTGTGACCGTATTCTAATTTCCTCCTCTTATAAGGATACCAGTTATATTGGCTTCGGGCCCACTCAAATGACCTCATTCTAACTTAGTTACGTCTTTAAAGACATATCTCCAAATGCAGCCACACTGTGAGGTTTTGGCAGTTAGGACGTCAAATATGAATTTTGGGGGGCTACAACTCAACCCATACAGGAGACTAATGAGAGAATTTACTTCACAGATTTGTGAACATTAATTGAACTAGGACATGTAAAGTGCTTAGAACAGCGATAAAAAATGTTTTTCTATCATTAAAGAGGACATAGGAAGACCAGGCAGCCATTTCATGGATTTCCTGAAGCTCCTGCCTCCTCCAGGAGTGGGATCCTTTGAGCTCCAGCTCTTCTCTGAGCCCAGCACTCTCAGAAGCCCTCTTCACCTGCTTCTGGGGGCTCCCATCTCAGGTCACAGGTCTTTGTTTTTTTTTAAGATTTATTTATTTATTTGAGACACACACACACATAGCACAAGCATGGAGGAGGGGCAGAGGGAGAGGGAGAAGCAAGTTCCCCGCGGAGCAGGGAGCCCAATGTGGCTCGATCCCAGGACCCTGAGATCATGACCTGAGCCAAAGGCAGACACTTAACCGACTGAGCCACCCAGGCGTCCCTAAGGCCACAGTTCTTAAAGGTCAGGATCCTCTTTAACCCCCTTCTCCCCGCAGGACAGCTTGACCAGAGGGTGCCTTGAAAACACCTAAGCCTATGGTTCTCAATGTGTGGGCTCCAGATCATCAGCATCACTTGGGAACTTGCTAGGAAGGCAAAGGAAGCAGTTCTGCCGGGCTACCACCTGGAGGCAGCACAGGACCACTGGTAGGCATGGCCTATGCCAAGCACCCACAAATGCAAAAGCCTTTCATGGCCCTTTCTGCCTCCAGTCTGGCCCCAAACCCCTCTGCTCTACCCACAGCTCTTGAGGGACCTCTTGAGACCCCAAACCCGATTGTGTTACTGGTTCAGAAATCTTCAGCCCCTCCCTACGGCAAGAAAGGCCGTCTCCAGCAGCATCTCCTGCCTCCTGCATCTTGCATGTCCCCACGTGCTCTTTGTACGTTCCCTGGAGTCAGACTGACCTGGATTTGAATTTCAGCTCTGCCATTTGCCCTCTGGGCGTGACTTGGGCAAAAAAACCCCATCATTCTGAGCCTCGGTTTCCTCATCCCTGAAATGGGGGCAATTAGTAGGAGTTTTTCTCATATTAGGAGAGAGAGCTTGTTGACAAGGGGCTTTTAGCCCAGGGTCTCGCAGATGGTATGGACTCAGCACGCAGCAACCCCGCTTCCCCTTTTGCACTGCCTACCACAACACACAGTCAGGGTGCGCATGCCCACACCCTCGCCAGGGCCGGTGGATGCTGTTGAGCTCCGCCCATCTCCTCAACCGGCACCTCCATCTCTTGGCCTGGGGCTTCCTCTGGTTGCTACGGCCCTGGGTGTATAGAACTCTGGACAATGGGGATAATAAGAGTGCCTATCTCCAGTGCCCCACAGAGAGGGGGTCCTCAGACTTCTGCCGTCGGGGTGTAGACCTAGCGCTCGCCCTTCTCTTGCCCATCTCTGTGACTCCCCCTACCCACGGGAGTGGCTGTGTCAGAATATCCGGCAGGGGATGAGGGATGGAGGAGACCTGAAGGGGCCTGGCGCCCTGGTGGCTTCCTGCCCCACCACTCCTGACCTCTTGCCCTTGGGCCACACGGGCTGGCTCCGGCTCCCCCCGCCCTCTCAGACATCTAAGATGCCCCAGTTGAGTCATAGGGTGTAAGAAGACACCAGGCGCCGGGGACTGCCGGATGACCCTGGCACCTTGGCAGGGCAGCTGGTGCTGTGTGGGGCTCTCAGAACCGGGACCGTCTCGGGCTGGGGACCTGGAGGTGACATAGCCCCTCAGCCTGCAGCCTGCCAGGGCCGGGGGCACAGGCCTTGTCCGATAGTCAGTGTCACTGGGACCTTACTGTCCTTTGTGGCTGTCTCCTGGGGGTGGTTTGCCCTTGGTCTCCACGTTCTTTGTGGGGCTGGTCCTGCCCCTGGAAAGCGGTAGGCTTTCATCTACCGGACTGGATGTCAGGGACTCCAAAGGCACGCTCCCCACCCCACAGCTGAAGTCTCTCCCCTCCCCAGGCTGTCTCTGCAGGAGGTGTGGGGCAGAGCATCGCCCTCTTCCAGGTAGGCTTGGCAAAAGTTACCAAACTGTAGTCAGGACTGGCGACGCAATCTGTGGAGCTCTGTGCAACATGAAAAATGCAGGTTATGAAGGTTAGGAAATGCAGGTTATGAAATTATGCAGAATTGCCAGGCAGTGACAACGGAGCAGTAAGCCAAGTGTGGGGCCCCGCGTGGTGGCACAGGTGGCACTGGCCTAAAGCCCAGCTCCGACTGTGATCCTTATCTGTCAGCATGATCCAGTTTGTCAGAACTCCCCATGCACCAAGGAGGGGCCCTGGAGCTGCTCAGAGATGATACAAGGACACAGAGTCAAAATGTACCCCTTTCCCAGCTTAGGATATCTGTTGTCTCAGAGATACTTGGAGCCAGTGTTCTCTGCACGGTTGGCCTTTCTCACCGGCACCGCCCCCCCCCAGGTTGCTGGAGTCACGGCAGCCTGAGGGGCCTTTTCTGCCTCCCACCCAGTGGGTCCCCCTGTTTGCTGTGTCTGCTCTGGGGTATGGGGTAGATCCCTTGAGGCCCCTTTCCTCTTCCGTGGGCAATCATTGGACCTTTGGATTTAGGTCTTAGCAGACATATTCCCTGTGCTCAGGGCTGCTCTCGGCTCTCCCTAGGCCCACCCTCTCAGCTTCTTCCCCTAGCTCTGTGCCCCAGGAGGCTGGGCTGTGTGACTGCCCCAGGGGGCTGCCGGCATTCTGGCTCCCTGTGGAGCTGGAGCGTGGCCAATGGGAGCAGGAGCAGGAAATTGGAGGGAGAATGAGAGGGGTGGGCATTTATTCCACTAGCTCTCTCCCAGAAACTTCTATCCTGGCTGGGTCCCTGTCCCAAGTCACAGCTCCTGGTCAGGCATAGAGCCAGCCCTGCCTCTAGGGTCTGACTCTCCTAGCTGATAGCTCCCTCGCCTTGGCTCACCAGACCCTGGGCTGGTCACGGAGTCCAGTTGTCACTACTGTCCCCCCCCCACCGCTGAGATGTCCTGATACCTTGCCCAAGCCTCTCTGTAAATAGTGTCTTTATCAAACTCTCCCAGGATTTTCCTGATTTGAATTTGCATCTATTTCCTTCTGGGACCCTGACTGGTACAAGGATCTTTGTTCTCTGTCGTACTCCCAAATCTATCTTCGTAGCTCCCAGTCCCTTGGGACAGCCAGGTCAGGGGCTGAGTATCCAGGAACTCTGGTCAGGGCCTACTCCCTGGCTTCTTGCAGAAGCGGGGACCCTCCCTCATGTTTTCCCAAAGATGTCCCCGGGAGCTTCCATCTTTAGCTAATTGGGAACCAGGGACCTAGAAGTTATGTCGTTCCTTCTTCAGCTTCAGGGCCTGATGGAGGCAAGTGGGTTTCCTCAATCAGCACCTCAGCCCCAGAGAGATCCCCTTTGATCAGATGACCAGGTAATCAGACAAGCAGAGGATCAGATAACTAGGCAACCAGGTGACCAGACACCCGGCAGGCAGACGTGTAAACAGCCCTTGCTGAAGGGCTCTCCTTTTCCTGGTATTCTTCTGCTCCCTTCAATTTCTCTTCTCTTCCTGTCACTCCCCTAGCTGACCTTTGACCAAAACCAGTCAGCCAGTCAGGCTTAATCAAAGCTGATCCCAGGACCTTCATCACCAGGAAGAGGTTCTTTCTTGCCTGGACCTGCTGAGAGGTAGTGAGGTCTGGAGCGCCTGACCTTAAATCCAGGACAGGGGCCAAACAGGAAGAAGGCAGGGCTGAGAGGCAGATCTGCATTGAGCCCTGATTAAGCCATTCCTGAAGCTGGTTCCCCTGGAACCTTTCAGTTATATGAGCCCATGAATTCCCTTTTTGCTTAAAGCCAGTTTATGTGGAGTATAATAATAAGAAATACATGTATTTGGTCTTTGTCTCCATTCTTGGCACAGAGCATCTCAAAACCCTTGGAATTTCTTAGGTGATGGGAGTGTCTTTTGTTATTCATAATAAGTCCTACTGATCACACTTGAATTTATGCTAATGGGGTGATTTAGGGTCAGGTCCCTATGTAGCTTCTGGATGGGGTGGGGGAACCCTTCCCAAACTCCTATGAACCTCTTCATCTGGTTGCTAATCTGTATCCTTTCTATTAACCTGGTAATGTAAATATAAGTAAATATTTCCCTGAGTTTGTGAGGCATCCTAGCAAATTACAGGAGCTGAGAAGGGGGTTGTGGGAAGCCCTGATTTATAGCTTGTCACTCTATGGGTGTCCTGGACTTGCGATTGGCACTTGAGGTGAGGAGCAGTCTATTTGTCCCTAGCTTTATTGGGATGTAATTGACATATAACATTGTTTGAGTTTAAATGGTGTACAATGTGTTGATTTGTTACACTCACATATAGCAAAATGATTACCACCCTGGCTTTGGTTTCCACTTCCATCTTACTATAGAACATTTCTTTTTTTGTGATCAAGACATTTAAGGTTTGCTTTCTTTTTTGTTTTTTAAGATTTTATTTATTTGACAGAGACACAGTGAGAGAGGGAACACAAGCAGGGGGAGCGGGAGAGGGAGAAGCAGGCTTCCCGTGAAGAAGGAAGCCTGATGTGGGGCTCGATCCCAGGACCCTGGGATCATGCCCTGAGCCAAAGGCAGACACTGAATGACTGAGCCACCCAGGCGCCCCTAAGGTTTACTTTCTTAGCAACATAAGTGAGATCAACAGTATTTGCTTCTGAATGGCTTATTTCACTTAGCATAATGCCCTCAAGTTTCATCCAAGTTGTTGCAAATGGAAGGATTTCCTTCTTTCTCCTGCCTGAGCAATATTCCATTTTACACACACACACACACACACACACACACACACACATCTCACATCTTCTTTATCCATTCACCTGTTGACAGACACTCCCGTTGTTTCCATGTCTTGGCTGTTGTGAATAATGCTGTAGTGAAATCAGGGGTGCAGAGAATCTCTTGGAGATCCTATTTTCATTTCCTTTGGATACTTCTCCAGAAGTGGGATTGCTGAATCAGCTGATAGTCCCCTTTTAAATTTTTTGAGGAATCTCCATCCTGTTTTCCACAGTGGCCGCATCAATTTACATTCTGAAGTGGGGGGTAGTTTTTACCTGTGGGGTCTGATGCTACCTCCAGGTATATGGAATCAGAATGGAGTTAAATCACAGGACAACCCAGTTGGTGGCCACAGGAGAAATGAACTGCTTTGCCGTGGGGAAAACCCCATGCCTTTGGCACCTGAAGTGTTTTGGGTGAGAATGTAGAGACAGTTCCCCAGACCCTGCAAAGGCAAGAGCCCTGGCTGGATTGGAGCCCCGGATGCTCTGCTCCTCTGGCCTGCCGTTGAGTGTGAGAGGGATCAGGACAGAACCGCATGCCCAAGAGGTCTCTCTTTGCTTGGGAGAGTCACTTGGGAGGCCTGGGATCAAACGTGGATTTGCTGCTAGCGAGCTGTGTCAATGGACATGTCCCTTCTGCTCTCAGGCCCTGGCTTCTCCTGCGTAGCTGTGGGGAGATCTCCTTGCCCTGCTTTGTCACAGGGGGTGAGCATCATTCCCTGGGAGCCACTGGGGGTGTGTGAAGGCCGGGAGCAGAGCCGACTCAGAGCTGGCTCTCAGAACCCAAGTCCTTGTGGCCTCCAGGAGAGGAGCCAGGGCCCTCCTGCCCCCATTCTTCATTTAGAAAGCTCAGGCTCCCAGCCAGGGTGAGAGCCTCATGCTGTGGCAACTAAGCCTTCTCCGCTCTGGGCCTCTCCCTCCTTCTTTTTGTGCTTCCCTCAAACTGGTGTTGCGCAGGGAGCTGAGCACATGATGTTAATGACCATGTTATCAGGAAAGCCCATCTGCTCTCATAACTCAGCCTTTAATCGCTTGGAATTTCTTGTCCCGAATGCTTAGAGCTGTGCTTCTCAAAGAATGGATTTCAGACTGGCAGTGTGAGCATCACCAGGGGACTTGTTAGAAATGCACATTCTCAGGCCCCGCGCCAGACCTGGGGTGGGGCCCAGCAATGTGTGTTTGAAGGAGTCCCCCCAGGGGATGCTCACTCAAGTGTGAGAACCCCTTGGAGCCGCGGTGAGAACAGCATGCAGCTGTTGCTGGTACACAGGGGCAGGAGGGGATGATCTGGTACCTGCCTAATCTCCCGGAGCGGCAGGTACCCTATTCGCCACCCACCCCCCGGCTCCTGGGAGTGAGTGTTGGCTGCTAACAGCCTCCAGCTGACCCTTCGCTTGAGCACTGCCCTGTGCTGAATCTCTATGCCCAGAAATGCCTGTGAGATTATGTACAAACCTGCCTCCCCTGCCCCCACCAGTGGGCCACAGCCAATCACGGATGGTTGGGGTGTCTCAGCCTGGCCCCTTGTCTCAAGGTGGGACATCCTGGTGTGAATTACTCTCCAGATCCCCTCTGTGAATTAGGTCAAGGCTTTCACTGTTAGTCTTTAATTGCTCCAGTTGCTGCTTATCCCAAATGCCTAGAGCTGTTGTTGGTGAAACAGGTAGGAATTACTGCACGACACCCTGGTGTAAAAAGAAAATGTCATTTGACTTGCTTTGGAAAAATAAAAATAAGCCTGGCTCTGAGGCCTTGCCTACCAAGATGACTATGCTGGGTTCCTGTCCTCTGCAAGCTGGTTCCAATCAGTCAGGAGGGCCTTCTGCAGTCCTAGAAGCTGGGGAGGCCCCTGCATCTCAGGTGCTGGTGAGCACCACTGGGATGGGGCCATTTTTTTCTTGCTCTCAAAGAATCAGCTTGTCTGCTCTCAGTCAAGACATCACAGGGACGTGTTTCACGAGGAAATAAAAAAAAAAAAATGTGATTATTCTCCTCCCCAACTGCCCTTCCTGAGAGGGGAGAGAGGAAAATGTTTACTTTCTGTCTTCAATGAGGGGAAAAAAAAAAACAAAACCAAAGGCAGGGCATGAATTATCAGAGCAGATGATGTGTGTGTGTGTGTGTGTGTGTGTGTGTGTGTGTGTGTGTGTGCGCGCGCGCGCGCGCGCATGTGCGCAGAGGTGTGTTTGCATGTGGGTACTTAGAGGTGTATTTACATGCGTGAGCCTGGGGCTTGGGTTCCATTACAGAGAGATAGTAACCAAGGCCAGAGGCCCCATCACCGCCCATCCCCGCCCCCCCCCCAAGGGTGTCAGTCGCGCCCTCCGTGTCAGTTTTCCACCCGGGGCCTCACGACTGCCACAGCTCTCACCTGCTACCCTGCGGGAGGCCACTGGGAGCATGGCAGGTGTTGCTGGACAGGACAGTGCCATGGCCTGTCTGAGCTCCAGCACCTCTTTGCTTTGGTGCCCCAGGGGTCTAAAATCCTGAGTTGGGAGCAAAAACAGCAAAACCTGGGTACTCTTGGCCCCAAACATCCAGAGGCCTGGGGGGGGGGGTGAGGGAGAAGGGGAATCTAGGTAAATAAAAATACAAAAAGACCAGACAGAAATATAGGAAAACATTTACAGCCCCTTTTCCCCCCAGGATCTGTGCTTCTGGGTGCTGTCTATGCATGGCTTTGCTTTTATTTGCATTTTCGAGACTTTCTAAAACCAGGATGAATTATATGTACAACAATTAAAAATGAAACCACGGAATAATGATAAACACCCCACCTCTCTTCCTTGAGTGCCAGCTTCCTTTCCTACCCCGGTTATCAGAGGAAAGCTTTTATTTCCTCAACTTGGTCTTGTGAAAATCTCTCCGCACACAGAAAGAAATGCAAAGAACAGTCCAGCAAACACCCATCCAAAGTACAATATACCCTTCCACCTAGGTTCAGAAGTGGGGATATTTTTTCCTCTTTGCTTTATTTATACATAGATACTTTTTCCCGAAACATTTGAAAGTGAATTGTGATGTGTTTCACTTCTAAACACATCTGAATACATCATCTACATATCAAGATTCCAAAGAGTCCAGGCGCCAGTTTTGTGTGGAATGTCCCACAATCTGGTTCAGTGACCATCAGTCCTCCCTCCCCAGGCCATTTGCCTCCACAGGATGTTTCTCTGGACTGCTTCCCCTGTCCAGATTGGCAGTAGACTCAGGGTCTATTGCAAGCCCCACCTCCTCCATGAAGCCTTCCCTGGCGTTATCAAATATACCCTGTTTGGTTATTCAACTCTTCATTCAACAGTTCACGAGTAGAACAACTCAGCCCGAGACCCAGTCCTGCTCTCTGGGAGCCTGCGGTCCGAGTGTCGGGCAGGAAACAGGCAATTAGGCAGAGGGCTGTGGGTGCTGTGGGAGGCACTAGGACTTAGTGCTGGTGGAGGAGGTCCAGGAGGGGAGCCTCCCTGAGGCTGGGAGTGGTCAGAGAGGATATTTCAGAGAGGCTGAAGGCATCTGAGCTGAGTCGTGAAAGATCCATGGAAGGATGGGGAGCCAGGGATGGGTCAGGATTGGGGGAAGGTGTCTTGGTTAGATGCTTGTGTTAGAAATATTTCTCTGCCCACCTAGTCAAAAATACTGTTTGGATGAATGAGCTACAGAAGAGAGAATGGATTAGAGAAGTACAGAATAGAGGCACGGGGTCTATCTGGGAGTATTACAGTTATCCAGGGGATAATCACAGTGTTGACCGAGTAGATGGATTCGAGGGTGTTGGAGAGGTCCATATGGCAGGGTTTGGCTGTGACTAGATGCGGGAGGGTGAGCAGAGACATAAGTCAAACTGGATCAAGCATCCACACTTCTGGCTTGAGCAGCTGGACTGATATGGTGCCTTTGATGAGTCAGGTAATTTAAAAAAAGAAATAGGAGTTTATGGGTGGGTGGGTGAGGAAATGAGCTTCCTTTCGCGTGTGTTTTGTTTGAAGTTCCTGAGGCTCATCCAAGTGGAGACATCTGATAGTTGGGAGTTTATATGAAAGGTCAGGGGACTCATCTAGACTGAGGGTACAGATTGGTGGGGCTTTAGCAAACGCATGGCTAGTGAAGCATGCCTAGGAAGAGAGTGTGTCTGGAGAGAGGCAGACTGAGCCCCACACTCAGAGGAACTGCCACATTTAAGAGTCAGAAAGAGGGGACTGAAAAGGAGTGGCCAGAAAGGTAAAGAGGAAAGCCAGGCCCTGGTGCCAAAGAAACCAAGAATGCTGCCAAGGAAGGAGGAAGTGGCTAGTGAGTCGGATGATCCCAAGAGGGTAAGTCAGACGAGAATGTACAAAGGTCCTCTGAGGATGTTATCATTGAAGAACAGTTTCCATGGAGCAATAAGAGCAGAAGTAAGAGCTCCAGGGTCTGGAGTGATAAGGACAACTAAGGCGGGGAAATGCCACTAAGGTTTGCTCCTTGAGTGATAGGAAGGAGTTGAGAGTGGGGGCTGGATGGATGGAGGAAGGGAGAGCCCTTTGAAAAGGGTCTCTCATTCTCCACTGTCCCTCAGTAATTGGCTGGGGAGGAGGGGAAGCTCTAATGGGGCATGGGGGTGGAGAAGGAATGTGGCAACTACCAAATAAACACACCATCCAGGGAAGCCGGCCAAGGCTGGGCCCAGAATATCTGGAACGGAACCCATCTTCCTTCTGAAGCAGGAAGTGGTGCTGGGAGCTGAGTTGACCATGGAATTTCCGAGCTGTAAGGATATTCCCGGTGAATGCCTTTTATTTATTTATTTTTTCATTCATGAAAAAGAGTTGGAATTAAGTGACACCACCCCCCCACCCACATTCCCTCCCACAGAGGAAGCGCTTAATTTAGCTTAAAGTTCCCAGTTGAAAAATATCCTTGAGGTCTGGAGATGTCTGCTGACTTGTTTGTCACCCTTGAATTTGGCAGGATGTTAATGCATATGGCAGGATCGGGCTCTTTGTGTCTTGATTTCAGCAGAGAGAATAGGTGGCACCATCCCAACCTCAGTACCAAGGGGAAGTCCTGTGAGACCACCTACACAGGATGTGGGAAGAGGTGTCGAACACCAGCTTTGGGAACCTTAGACGACCCTCCCCATGCTGGCCCATCAAAGAGGTTGGTGAGGCAGAGAGAGAGAGAGAGAGAGAGAGTAGAAAATTAGAATTTCTTTGCAGGCACTTGTGCTAGGGGTCTATCTCCCTTGGGATGAGGGAGAGTGGTGCTTCCCCCTTATCTAGGGTCAAATGAGAGGAGCCTCAATGTACCACTCAGAAAGCTTAATATATGCCCCTGGAACTTGTTAGGGGGCAGTAGACTGGCCTCGGAACCACCCAAGAAATTTGATTTATGAAAGGACTGTGCCTAGAGCTGACTACTTGGGATCTAAATGGAAATGTGACTGTGTTTGGGAAGTAGCTATAGCCCCAGAGGTTGTGGGTCAAAGGGGCTAATCTTCTTGTACCAGTTGTGTACACACATAAGAAGCAAAGAGGATTGTTTAGATCCTTCCCCAAAGGGTCACCTGGCATGAGGGGTGACCCCAGCATGAGGATCCTGGAGGTGGACCATCCCAGATACCTATAAAAGGTGTTTATAAGAGGTCTATCTATGAGAGGTTTTTAAAAGACATCCTAAGCAAGAGATAGGCCAGGATCCCAAGGCTTTCTCAAGCATTTATGGGAAGGGTTCTTGGCTGGACAATGGGGATCTGTCCAACAGCAAAGATCAGAATACAGCTGTTGCTTTCATATCTGTGATATTGTAATTTATCTTAAGAAATATATATTTAGCCTTTGTCCCTGGTTTCTGGCACAAAGCTCCTAAAATCCTTGGGATTTCTTAAATGATAAGAGCAATAAAGGTATCTTGATATTCATAACAAACCCTTTTCAATCTCACCTGAGTTTATGTTAATGAAGTGACATTTGGAAAGGCACAAGGAAGGGAACTGGTTGCCAGGGAACCAACCGTGAGATTGGAGGGTTGGAACGTTCAGTTCCTGCTCCCCGTACTTCCAGGGAGGGGAGAGGGGCTGGAGATTGAGTTCAACCACCAATGGTCAATGCTTTATTCAATCAGGTCTATGTAACAAAGCCTCTATAAAACCCCAAAAAGACAGGGCTGGGAGAACTGGGTTGGTGAACACACAGAGGTGCTGGGAGAATTCATGCCCAAAGAAGGCTTGGAAGCTCCATGCTCTTTCTTCCATACCTTGTCCTATGCATGCATCTCTTCCATCTGGTTGTTCTTGAGTTACATCCTTTTATAATAAACTGGTAATCTAGTAAGTAAAATGTTTCTCTGAGTTCTGTGAGCCACTCTAGCTGACTAATCAAACCCAAGGAGGGGGTCATGGAATCTCCAATCTATAGCTGTGGGTCCGAAGCACAGATGGGGCACCTGGGTGGCTCAGTCAGTTAAGTGTCTGACTCTTGATTTCGGCTCAGGTCATGATCTAGGGTTGTGAGATGGAGCCTCTCATTGGGCTCTGTGCTGAGCGTAGAAAGATTCTCTCTCTCCTTCCTCTCTGCCCCTCCCCATGACCATGCTCTCCCTCTCTCTAAAAAAAAAAAAAAAAAAAGAAGCACGGAGGACAACCTGGCAGAGAGCAAGAGAGCACAAGCAGGGGGAGCAGCAGAGGGAGAGGGAGAAGCAGGCTCCCCGCTGAGCAGCAAGCCTGACATGGGGCTCGATCCCAGGACCCTGGGATCATGACCTGAGTCAAAGGCAGACACTTAACTGACTGAGCCACCCATGCACCCCACACAGAGGACAAACTGGACTCTTGGTTGGCATTGGTATCTGAAGTAGCCAGTGGGATTGGGGGGGGGTCAATCTTGTGGGACTGAGCCCTTAACATGTGGGATCTGATGCTATTTCCAGGTAGACAGTGTCAGAATTGAGTTGAATTGTGGGACCCCTGGTCAGCATCCTCTAAGAATTGGAGAATTAATTGGTGGTATTGGAAAAACACACACACACTGAAACATCTACATCTATTATTTCATTTGCCTTTAAAGGCATTAAGCTGAATAAGGGAGGATGTCATAGTGTAGAGGTCAATGAATAAAAGTTAAGTGTTTTCAAATGTAAAATAAAAACAAAAGATGGGGGCACCTGGGTGGCTCAGTCGGTTAGGCGTCTGCCTTCGGCTCAGGTCATGATCCCAGGGTCCTGGGATCGAGCCCTACGTTGGGCTTCCTGCTCAGCGGGGAGCCTGCTTCTCTCTCTCCCTCTCCCTCTGCTGCTCCCACGGCTTGTTTTCTCTCTCTCTCAAATTAACGAATAAAATCTTAAAAAAAAAAGGATGTTCTTTGGGTAAGGTTACTTAAACATCAAAATGAGTGTGGATAAATACACCTGAAGCCTTCTAGGGGTTTGAAGAGGCTGGACTGTTAAAGAAACTCCAAGCCCGGTCTAAAACCCTTAAAGCAACCCCAGACCTGAACCAGGAGAAGCCAGCTGCGAAAGCTCTGTAGAACCCTGGTCTTCATGCACATGCTTGAAAGTCCACTTTTAACTGAGAAGAATTAATCTCCAAGTGGGCAATGTCAGGGCCAAAGAGGAAATGGACCAGAACCAAATGGGCCAACCAAGGATCTCACTTCATTGTCAGGGCAGTGGGTTCCATGACTCTTCCCCTTGGGCTCCCGTCTCTGTGGGGCTTGATCATAGCTTAAATCATCATTGACTGCTGGGCAGTTTCCCCACTCCCCTGTTTTTTATTTTTTTTATTTTTATTTTTTTAAAAGATTTTATTTATTTATTTGAGAGAGAGAGAGAATGAGAGAGAGAGAGCACGAGAGGGAGGAGGGTCAGAGGGAGAAGCAGACTCCCTGCTGAGCAGGGAGCCCGATGCGGGACTCGATCCCGGGACTCCAGGATCATGACCTGAGCCGAAGGCAGTCGCTTAACCAACTGAGCCACCCAGGTGCCCCTCCCCTGTTTTTTAAAGGAGAGCTTTTGTTGTTAACCTGTTTGCACTCCTGCATCATACACATCCCCACGTGTGGTAGGGAACAGATGACTTTTATTTTATTGGTCATTGAACACAGAGAAGTGTGTCCAGGCCTGATGGAGAGGGCAGCGCATCTTGCGTAGATCCTGACTTTTGAGCTGGAGTCATTTATTGGGTCGGATTTGGGGGTCATCTCCCTTGGGGAGGGGCAAGAGATTTTCTATGTGTGGGTACAAGGGTTTGCATGGCAAAAGTGGTGGACTGGTAGAAAGATTACTAAATGTACCCCATCTTCTCTCTTTTCTTTTTATTCTATAACAGTGAAAGTTTTTGCTAGGCACTTGGTTACCAGCTCAGACCCCATTTCCCAGATTTCCCTGCCCATGGATGTAGCTATGTATCCAGGCCTACGAAATATGAATGGAAGTGATGTATACAATTCCCTGGTTGTACCCTTAAAAGGACTGTTCACTTTAGCTTAGTCTCCATTTCTGAAACGATTTATTATTTTACTCAAAATTCTCTAAGTGCAGCACCTTATCTCTAATTTTGTCTGTTCTGATTTATGTTGCTGTTTCATATCTTATAGAATCTCATTATCTTTAAGCTCATTTTGGTATAGAAAATTACATTTTAAAATCTGTTTTGTGGGCACATCTTTCTGACTCATGTTCATTGTCTGTAGGGATGGTATTTTGCTCCTTATCTCATTCTTTCTGATAATAACATCATATGGGATTTGGCCTTGATAATTTTCTATTGCTTATTTCCATGTCAAGTTAGTTTTCCTGAACTTTTAGAAGAAGGTTAGCCAGGACTCCGGTACAAATAGAAGCAAACGACAGTGGGTTTCCTTGTCTTATTATAGAATTCTAAGCGTAAAAATGTAACGTTTCTCTTTAAGTATGTTTTTTTCTTTTTTTAAATTTAAATTCAATTAGCCAACATATATAACGTCACTAGTTTTTGATGTAGTATTCAGTGATTCGTTAGTTGCATATAAGTATGTTTTTTTTTTAAAGGATGTTGGTGGACATCATTTACTAGGTTTAGGAAGTTCCATTCGGTTTCCAGATATTTAAGAATTTTAATTTTTAATGGACATGATTTAAAAAATATATTTTTCCATTTGAGGTAATCTTGTGTACTTTTGAAATTTAATAGTGAGGTGAATAATATATTTTAGTGTTGAACTATTTCTGAATTCTGGAGGTAAATCTAATGAGGGTATAATGTGTTGTTGCTTTAAATACATTATTGTACATAGTTTGTAGAATTTTGTTGAATTTTTATTTATTTATTCATTTTTTAAAAGATTTTATTTATTTATTTATTAGAGAGCGAGCACGAGAGAAACAGCGTGAGAGGGGAGAGGGTCAGAGGGAGAAGCAGGCTCCCCGCTGAGCCGGGAGCCCGATGTGGGACTCGATCCCAGGACTCCGGAATCATGACCTGAGCTGAAGGCAGACGCTTAACCAAGTGAGCCACCCAGGCACCGGGTTTTGAAATTTTATATCTATGCTTATAAATGATATTGGCCTGTGATATTTCTTTCTCATTTTGTTTTTGTTTAGTTTGGGTATCAAACCCAGAAAGGTTTTTCTAACCTCATAAAATGATTTGGGACATGTTCTTTTTTATTTTCTGAAACAGTTTGCATGAGATTGGAATGATCTATTCCTTGAATGCTTTGAAGAAACTGCTTATAAAACCATCAGAACTCCTTTTTAAAGGGGTAGGTTTTCAAACTTTTGATTAAATTTTTCAAATGGTTATGGAATAATTTATCTTTTCTATTTCTCATTGAGTCAGTTTTGGATAGACTTTTTCTATGAAGTTATGCATTTCATCTAAGTTTTTAAGTTTAGTAGCAAAAAACTTCGTAGTGTATAGTTGTTTATAGTTTAAATTTCTGTATTTTCTATTATCATGCATCTTTCATTTTTAATATTGTTAGGTTGTACCTTCTTATATATTATATATATTCTTCTTATGGTATATATAATATATTCTTATAATATATGTGATATATACATATCTTATATATATTGTATAGATACTTAATGCCCAAATTCTATTATTTCATTCCTTCTGTCTTTCCAGATTTATTCTATTATTTTCCCCTCATGTTTAATGTTGACTGATAAGCTCAATAATTTTCAGCCTTTCTTCTTTTCTAATATTATCATTTATAGTTATATGCCAATTGCATGTCATGTTTCCTAGAAGTAGAGCCTAAGGTGGGGATTCTTGTATAAGGATTTATTGAGAGAGGGCTCTCAGAATAAGGGAACTGAGAGAAGCTGAAGGGAAGCTGGAGGAAGGAGCTAAGCAAGGATGTGGTCTCAGCTGGAACCCATCCAGGCCTGATCCATGGGGAGCTCGGGAACATGAGTGGACACAGAATTGGTCCCACTCTGAGGCCAAGTGGACTGAACTTTTGTACTCCTACCCAATCAGTAATTGACTACAGACTGCTGTTGGGAGTGGGAGGGAGGGCAACTCTTCCAGGTGAGATGGCTCCCATCAACTGAGGGCAATCCTCTTAGAAGGGGCAGCCAGGAATTGCTGGCAGGCACATTCACTATTACGTGTGAAAAAGCATTATGTCTAAAAAATGTACGTATCTTTTTTTAAAAGATTTTATTTATTTGACAGAGAGAGAGAGAGAGAGAGAGAGCAAGCAGGGGGAGCGGCAGCAGAGGCAGAGGGAGAAGCAGGCTCCCCACTGAGCAGGGAACCCCATGTGGGGCTCTATCCCAGGACCCTGGGATCATGACCTGAGCCAGAGGCAGACTCTTAACTGACTGAGCCACCCAGGTGCCCCGTATGTATCTTAATTAAAAAACACTTTATTGCTAAAAAATGCTAACCCTCATCTGAGCTTTCAGCGAGTCATAATCTTTCCTGGTGGAGGGTCTTGCCTTGATGTTAATGGCTGTTGACTGGTCAGGGTGGTGGTTGCTGAAGTTTGGGGTAGGTGTGGCAATTTCTTTCTATTTTTATTGAAGTATAGTTGACATACAACGTTGTATTTGTTTAAGGTGTACAACAGAGTGATTTGACATTTTATACATTACTCTATGCTCACCATGCTAAGTGTAGGCAATTTCTTAAAATAAGACAACATTGAAGTTTGCTACATTGATTGACTCTTCCTTTCATGAACATCATGTGATGCTGTTTGATACATTTCACACACAGTAGAACTTCTTTCAAATTTGGAGTCAATCCTCTCAAACCCTGCTGCTGCTTTATCAATTAAGTTTATGTCATATTCTAAATCCTTCGCCGTCATTTCAATAGTCTTCACAGCATCTTCCCCAGGAGTAGTTTCCATCTCAAGAAACCACTTTCTTTGCTCATCCATAAGAAGCAACTATCTATCCATTAAAGTTTGGTCATGAGATGGCAGCAATTCAGTCACATCTCCAGGTTCCACTTCTAATTCTAGTTCTCCAGCTAGTTTCACCACCTCTGCAGTTACTTCCTCCACTGAAGTTTTGAATCCCTCAAAGTCGTCCATAAGGTTTGGAATCAACTTCTTCCTAACTTCCATTAATGTTGATATTTTGACCTCTTTCTCTTCCTATGAATCATGAATGTTCTTACTGGTATCTCGAATGGTAAATCCTTTGCAGAATGTTTTCAATTTCCTTTGTCCAGATCCATCAGAGGAATCACTATCTATGGTGGTTATAGTCTTACAAAATGTATTTCTCTTTCCTTTTTCTTTCTTTCTTTCTTTCTTTCTTTCTTTCTTTCTTTCTTTCTTTCTTTCTTTCTTTCTTTCTTTCTTTCTTTCTTTCTTTCTTTCTTCTTTTTTTAAAAGATTTTATTTATTTATTTGAGAGAGAGAGTACATGAGAGGGGGGAGGGTCAGACAGAGAAGCAGACTCCCTGCCGAGCAGGAAGCCCGATGCCGGACTCCATCCAGGGACTCCAGGATCATGACCTGAGCCGAAGGCAGTCGCTTAACCGACTGAGCCACCCAGGCACCCTCTTTCTTTCTTTCTTTTATCTTTCTTTCTTTCTTTCTTTTTTTCTTTCTTTCTAGAGAGAGAGAGAGAGAGCAAGTGGGGGGGGCAGAGGGAGAGTGAGAGAATCTTAAGACTCCACGCTGAATGCAGAGACCAATGTGGGGCTCTATCTCATGACCCTGAGGTCATGACCTGAGCCAAAATCAAGAGTTAGACACTTAACCAACTGAGCCCCTCAGGCACTCCCAAAATGTATTTCTTAAATAATAAGACTTAAAAGTCAAAATTACTCCCTGATCTATGGGCTGCAGAAGGATGCTCTGTTAGCAGGCATGAAAACAACATTAATCTTGTGTATCTCTATCAGAGTTCTTGGATGACCAGGTGCATTGTCAATGAGCAGTAATATTTTGAAAGGAATCTTTTTTTTCTGAGCAGTGATTCTCAACAGTGGGCTTAAAATATTCAGTAAACCATGTCGTAAAGGGAATTGCTATCATCTAGGCTTTGATGTTTCATTTATAGAGCATAGGCAGAGTAGATTTAGCATAATTCCTAAGGGCCCTAGGATTTTTGGAATGGTAATGACTATTGGTTTCAACCTCAAGCCACCAGTTGCATTTGCCCCTAACAAGAGAGTCAGCCTGTCCTTTGAAACTTTGAAACCAGGCATTGCCTTCTCTTCTTCAGCTATGAAAGTCCTAGATGGCATCTTCTTCCAATATAAGGCTGTTTCATCTACATTGAAAGTCTGGTGTCTAGTGTAGGCACCTTCATTCTTAGCCAGGTCTTCTGGATAACTTGCTGCAGCTTCTACGTCTGCACTTGCCACATCACCTTACACTTTTATGTTGTGGAGATGCTTCTTTCCTTAAACCTCATGAACCAACCTCTGCTAGCTTCATTCTTCTCTTCTGCAGCTTCCTTACCTCTCTCAGCCTTCACAGAATTGAAGAGAGTTACGGCCTTGCTCTGGAGTAGGCTTTGGCTTCAGGGAATGTTGTGGCTGTTTTGATCTTCTATACAGACCCCTCAAACATTCTTCATATCAGCACCAAGGCTGTTTCACTTTCTTATCATTTGTGTGTCCACTGGAGTAGCACTTTTAATTTCCTTCAGGAACTTTTCTCTTGTACTCACAACTAGGCTAACTCTTTGGCACAAGTGACCTAGCTTTCAGCCTGCCCTGGCTCTTGACATGCCTTCCTCACTGAGCTTAATCATTTCTGGTTTTTTATTTAAAGTGAGAGATGGGCTATTCTTCCTTTCATTTGAGCACTTCAAGGTCATTTTAGAGTTAGTAATTGGTCTAATTTCAATATTGTTGTATTTCAGGGAATAGGGAGGCCTGAGGAGAGGAAGAGAGATGCGGGGACAGCTGGTTGGTGGAGCAGTCAGAACACACAACATTCATTAAGCTTGTTGTCTTCTATGGGCACGGTTTGTGGTGTTCCTAAATAGTTATAGTAGTTAACATCAAAGATCACTGATCATATCATATCTTATTATATTACATTATACATATAGTAATAAAGAAGTTTGGAATATTGTAGAAATTACCAAAATGTGACATAGAGACATGAAGTGAGCAAATGCTGTTGGAAAAATGGCACTGATAGACTTGCCTGATGCAGTGTTGTCACAAACCTTCAATTTGTAAAAGACACAATATCTGTGAAGTGCAATCAAAGTATGCCTGTACATGATGTTGGAGGCATTTTTGTAATTCTATTTTTTTTCTCACCAGACAACAACCAGGGATTTTATGAAATAAAATAAAGATACCCATAAGTAGATAAAGCCATGTTGTGGCCAACAAGCTTGCCTGTCACTCACCATGCAATACAACTCAAAGCAGGAGAAATTCCCAAAGCCCTCAAACTGCACAAAAGACATTTCGAAAACAATGAGAGACTGGTGTGACTGACGTATCATGTGGGAACTATTGCTGAAACGCTGAAAATCAGTTTCCCAGAAGCTTTTTTGCTGACTTTGAACAGGAGCAGCTTAATTTCTAGAGATGCAATTCAATCAGGGAAAAATGAAACTGTGATTTTTGTCAAGTAGGGAATGATGACAATATCACACATTCTTTAAAAACCTCAAAATTGTACTGTCAATTCTAAAAGCACTAAAGAAATTAATGTCATAAGCACAGGTTTCCAAAATAAGCAAATCACTGTGATGCTATATGTAGCTGCCATGAACCCAAAGAGGCCATAATATTTACTGTGAATATGGTGTTCATATAGTTTAATTTTCAAAACAGAATACTTATGAGAGTAAAAGAGGGAGTGTGGGTACTTATGTAAGGATAGCAGGGACTGTCCCAAGTAAATTGGGTCACCCTGATTTTAAATTATAGAGCAATTTCTGAGAATGGTATTTTCCCCAAAGATGTTATTGTGGCTGCATACAATAATGGATGGATGCTGGCTGAGACAATGGAGGATTACCTAAGAAGCATTTAGAATAGACGTACAGGAGTCATTGGCAACCAGTCTACCCAGTACATTACTCCTGATGTATGTTGTGGGCATTTATTTGAACAGTGAGATAATGAGCTCAAGAGATAAAGATAAGGAAAATATAAAAAGAGGACCAGAGACAGAATTCACAGTGAGAAATTCTAATACATATTTAATCAAAGTTCCAGAATTTAAAGAACAAGAGAGACAAGGACAGAGGCGATATTTGAAGAGATAATAGCTGAAAAATTTCTGAAACAATTGAAAGATACCAACCCACAGATTCAAGAAGCTCAATTCTAGACTCGACATAAAAAGAGATCTACACCTAGCTACAGAGGACCAAAGACACAGAGAAAAATCTTAAGAGCAGCTAGAAGGGGCAGAAAAAAGACATAACTTTTAGTTAGCTGGAAATGGAAGTGAGAAGAAAGTGGAACGATATTTTCACTGTATTGGGGAAAAAAAATCCATATAATTCTATACCCAGCTAAAACATCTTTTTTTTTTTTTTTTAAGATTTTATTTATTTGACAGAGAGACACACAGTGAGAAAGGGAACCCAAGCAGGGGGAGTGAGAGAGGGAGAAGCAGCCTTCCCGCCGAGCAGAGAGCCCAATGCGGGGCTCGATCCCAGGACTCTGGGATCATGACCTGAACCGAAGGCAGACACTTAACGACTGAGCCACCCAGGTGCCCCTAGCTAAAACATCTTTTAAGAAAGGAGAAATAAAGGCATTTCCATTAAATGTAAAGCCTAAATTCTGAGTTTATCCCCAGCCAAACTTTACTAACGATTGTTCAATAAGTGCTTTAATTAGAAGGAAAATGAGCTCAGATGAAAGGGCTGAGAAGCAAAAAATACGTGAAGAGCAAAAGAAAAATAAAACAAAAGAAAGAAAGAAAGAAAGAAAGAAAGAAAGAAAGAAAGAAAGAAAGAAAGAAAGAAAGAAAGAAAGAAAGAAGGAAAGAAAGAAAGAAAGAAGGAAAGAGAAAAGTAAACGTGTTTATGTATTTTTCCATTGTATTCACTTCCCAGCACAAGACACATTCTCTTTTCATGGCTCTGCCACTTGCCCAATTCTCAGGAGCTTCTGAGTGGAAAATAAAGCACTGCTACCAAATGCTTTAGGAGGTTGAGAAAAAGTAGTTTCAAGGCCAGAGTATTTGCTGCCATTAGAAAGACTATGACTACCTTTATTTTGAAATATGTGATGGAAACCACAGAGAAAAAAATATGGCTTAAAGAAAACACACGATGGGATCATTTCAAGTTCATTTCTCCTGTTCAAAAAGTGGAATATAAAAATAAGTCTCAATTCAATGATAAAACAAACAACCCAGGGGCGCCTGGGTGGCTCAGTCGTTAAGCATCTGCCTTAAGCTCAAGTCGATCCCAGGGTCCTGGGATCGAGCCCCGCATCGGGCTCCCTGCTCCACAGGAAGCCTGCTTCTCCCTCTCCCACTCCCCCTGTTTGTGTTCCCTCTCTCGGTGTGTCTCTCTCTGTCAAATAAATAAATAAAATCTTAAAAAGAAAAACCCAAACAATCCCATAAAAAACAGGCAAGGATTTGAGCAGACACTTCACAAAAGAAGATATACAGATGACAAAAAAGCACATGACTATATGCTCAACATCATTAGCCATTGTGGAAAAGTAGATTAAAACTCCTATTGAGATGTCATGACACTCCTACCATATGACCCAGTGATCCAACTTCTAAGTATTTATCCAAGTAAAATAAAAACTTATGTCCACACATAAATCTGTATGCAAATGTTTATAGCAGTTTTATTCATAGTCTCCCGATAAGAAATAACCCACATGTCCTTCAACTAGTGAACAATAAAATCTGGTATATCCATATAATGGAATACTACTCAGCAATAAAAAGGAATGAACTACTAATATACACGACATAGATGAATTTCAAATGCATTAGGCTAAGTGAAAGAAGCCAGACTCAAAAGGCTACATACTGTATGATTCCATGTATTCCAGAAGCAAAATTGTGGGGACAGAAAACAGATCAATGGTTTCCAGAGGCTGGAGAAGGAGGAGGGATTAACTACCAAGGGGCATGAGGGAATATTTTGGGGTGATAGAACTGTTTTATACATCAATTGTGGTAGTGATAACACAACTTACATGTTTCTCAAAACTTGCAGAACTGTATACTAACAAGGGTAAACATTCCTGGATGTACTTTATACCTTTAAAAAAAAAAGAAGAAGAAAAAAAATCGAGGCATCCTCAGAGTATTTTACAATCTCACTTTCTTTGACATGGAAGTAAATGTGTTCATTACACACTTGTGTGCAATCCCCCATCCCCAACACAGGCCAAAAACTTTGGTTGTTGTCATGTCAAATTTCCAGAACGATTTCTCCCAGCCTTCTCTCTCCTTTGGGCAGATGACTTTCCCACCTACTTCACCAAGAAGGACTGGATTAGATGAATACATCTGACCTTTTTCTCTTCCTCCTTAAATGTTCTCTCCTTATTTGTATGAGCATTCAAACAACCTCTAAACACCTCAGGGCATTTACATTCCAGTATGGAAAGTAATTTTCATATTAAAAAGTACAGGGGCACCTAGGTGGCTCAGTCGGTTAAGCGTTGGACTCTTGATCTCGGCGTCATGAGTTCAAGCCCTGCACTGGGCTCCATGTTGGGCGTGCAGCCTGCTTAAAAAAAAAAAAAAAAAGAAAAGTAGAATAAACTCACCAAAAAGTAGAATAAGCTCACCAAAAACTGTAGTGATTTGGTGGTATGACCAGACACTGACATCCCTTGATGTTTCTAGACAGTTTGAGGACCAATTAACCATTTAGGTTAAGTGAAAGAAGCCAAACTGAAAAGCTACATACTGTATGATTCCAACTATATGACATTCTAGAAAAGGCAAAACTATAGAGACAGTAAAAAGATCAGTGGTTTCCGGGGGATTGGTGGGGAGAGAGAGGGGAAGGTTGAGCACAGGGATTTTTTAGGACAGTGAGACTATTCTGTATGATACCATAATGGTGGATACGTGTCATCTATACATCTGTCAAACCACAAAATGTACAACACCAAGAGAGAACCTTAATGTAAACTATTGCATTTAGTTAATAGTAATGCATCAATATTGGCTCATCAATGAAAACAAATGTACCGTCATTATACAAGATGTTCAAAATAGGGAAAATTGGGAAAGAGGGTGAAGGGGTATATGAAAACTCTGTATGTTTTGCTCAATTTTTCCTTTAAGCCTAAAACTGTTCAAAAGTCCACTAATTTTTTAAAAAGTGATTCAGAAGAGTGGAACTTTAGATGTGAAATTTTAGGAATACTTAACCAATTTTATGTTTTTGAAAGGATGCACAAGAGTGGTAAGCCATAATTCATCAATCCTAAGGTTTAAAAAGTCTCTGATTCAGGTTACATCTTAAAATTGATGGTATTTTAGGTTCGAGGAAATATGGTAAGATAAAATATATGTCTAAAGAGGTCTAAAGGAGGCCTTTTAATAAGTATTAAATAAAAACCTAATGCTCAACATCGCTCATCATTAGGGAAATACAAATCAAAACCCAGTAAGATACCACCTCATACCTTTCAGAATGACTAAAATTAACACAGGAAACAACAGATGTTGGTGAGGACGTGGAGAAAGGGGAACCCTCTTACACCATTAGTAGGAATGTAAACTGGTGAAGCCACTCTGGAGAACAGTGTGGAGGTTCCTCAAAAAGTTAAAAATAGAGCTACCCTACAATCTAGCAATTGCACTACTGGGTATTTACCCAAAGGATACAAAAATACAGATTGGAAGGGGTACATGCATCCTGAAGTTTATAGCAGCATTTATCAACATTAGCCAAATTATGGAAAGAGCCCAAGTGCCCATTTACTGATGAATGGACAAAGAAGATGTGAAATACATACATACATACATATATATATATATATATATATGATATCATACACACACACACACACACAAACACACACACACACACAGTGGAATATTACTCAGCCATCCAAAAGAATGAAATCTTGCCATTCACAATGATATGGACGGAGCTGGAGTGTATGATGCTAAGCTAAATAAGTCAGTCAGAGAAAGACAAATACCATATGATTCTACTCATATGTGGAATTTAGGAAACAAAACAGATGAACATAGGGGAAGGGAAGAAAAAGAGAGAGGGAAACAAGCCGTCAGAGACTCTTTTTTTTTTTTTTTGAGAGAGAGAGGGAGAGAGAACAAGTATGGGGGGAGGGGCAGAGGGAGAGGGAGAGAGAGGATCTTAAGCAGACTCCACGCCCAGCTGGGAGTCTGACATGAGGCTGAATCCCATGACCCTGAGATCACGACTGAGCTGAAATCAAGAGTCTGACGCTTAATGGACTGAGCCACACCGGTGCCCCCATAAGAGACTCTTAAGGATAGAGAACAAACTGAGGGTTGATGGAGGGAGATGGGTGGGGGATGGGCTATATGGGCGATGGGTATCAGGGTGGGTACTTGTTATGAGCACCGGGTGTTATATGTAAGTGATGAATAACTAAAAAAAAATAATAAAAACAATAGCTTAGGAAAAATAAAAATCTAAGATTAGAAAGTGTTGTGTCATAGTTTGTCAGTGTTTTTCTTTTTAAGTGGGGCTTAAAATAATAGTGCATCTTACAACTGATGGTGTCTCAAATTAGATGTGATATAGATTAAGTGTGCACTATAAAAATTGGCTAGATGATATATATATATTTATTGTTGCCTCTGATGGTGGGAGTTAAAAGGAGATTACAATTTGAATTATAATGTTTTATTTCTTGTATTTGAAAAGGACAAAGCAACTGACATAAAATGTCAACAAAGATAAATCTGAGAAGTAGGAGCATGGTGTTATGTCTTTTTTGACTATTTTATTTTATATATTTAAAAATTTTAAACAGCGAGACAAATACATGAAAAAAAAATCGAAGAACACCTTGGAAACCTACTCAGAGCCAGCTAACCTGCAATTTATTTGTTGGGGAGTTTTCTCGGGCAGTTGGGGGATGGCAGAAACTGAGGGAAGAAACAGTCATCTGGCAGACACAAAAAAGATAAATATTCCACTTACACGAGGTACCGACCATAGTCAAATTCATAGGGACAGAAAGCAGAATAGTGGTTACCAGGGGCTGAGGGTGGTGGGGGAGTAATCTTAAATAATATTATTTAATGGGTACAGAGTTTCAGTTTGGGATGATGGAAAAGTTCTGGAAATGAATAGTGGTGATGGTTGCACAATGCTGTGAAGGTACTTAAAGCCACTGAACAGTACACTTAAAAATGGTAAATTTTCTGTTATATACCCTCTTCCCTGCCCAAAGTGGGCAGGGGAAATCAAGAGTTTCATTTGGTCATGTTGTGTTTGAGATGCTCAAAGGTAGTTGGAGAAAATCCAAGCTCAGGGGAGTGATCATGGGTTGTACATCCAGACTCAGCGGACACCACGTTGAAGCCATGAGGCTAGAGAGAGAGAAGGGGAGCAGTGAGCTCCAAGACCAGGGCCCTCCACCCCTGGGAGGGGTGGGGCCAAAGAAACCACGAGCAGAAGGTCTTCCCAGCAGGAGGCAGCTGTCAGTGGTCTCGAAGTTTTCTGAGAGACTGACTGAGGCAAGGCCCTGGATTCGGCAACGTGGGAGTTGTTGGGGTTGCAGCAGAGTGCTAAGAAAGGGAGGCAGACTGAAGTGGGTTGGGAAGGAGGAAGTGGTGATGGGAAATATCCCCAATATTTTGAAGAAATTTTGCGGTGAATATTAGGTGAGGAAGGCGGGGGATAGCTAGAGGCAGATGAGGTGGTCTAGGGTAGCTCACCCCCTGTTTTCTAAAAAAAAATTCTTTATTTATTTTAGAGAGAGAGTGTGAGATCAGGGGAAGGGGCAGAGGGAGAGGGAAAGAATCTCAAGCAGACTCTGCTAAGTATGGAGCCTGATGTGGGGCTTGATCTCATGAGACTGAGATCGTGACCCAAGCTGAAACCAAGAGTCAGAGGCTCACACGACTGAGCCACCCAAGGTGCTGCTCAACCCCCCCCACCCCCGCCGCCGTCCCCCTCAGTCGTGATCTCAGGGTCATGGGATTCAGCCTCATGTCAGACTCCCAGCTGGGCGTGGAGTCTGCTTAAGATGAGAGATTCCGGAGGATGTTTGTAGGCTTATGGGAATGATCCACTCTTCCCACAAGAGAGGGGCAAGGAAAGGCAGAGGAGAGAAAAGAGAACCGAAGGAGGACAGCCATGGGCCGTGGGAATGGCCTGAGGTGGGAGCAGACGCCTCCTCCATTTCTGAGGAGCATGGGAGAGAGAGTGGGCAGGTGGGGCTGAAGTTTGGTGGTGGGAAGGCAATGAGCTGAGCTGGGCACATGAGGGACTGTTGGGGGCTTGGGGGCCGAGGTGAGAAAGCTAACACCCTCCCTCAGGAGGTGTGATGGGTCCACCAGGCAAGGCAGAGTGCCCCATGGAGCCCTGCGGCCCTGACGTAAGGGGGAGACCAGCAACGACCATGAGGTCGAGTGTGATGTTCCTTGGCAGAGAGCACAGGCAGGTGGGCCTCACTCACTCGTGTTCTCAACGTGTGCTTCACGCACCAGCAGCATGAGCATCACCTGGGAACCTGTTAAAATGCAAATGACCGCGGGGCGCCTGGGTGGCTCAGTCGTTAGGTGTCTGCCTTCGGCTCGGGTCATGGTCCCGGGGTCCTGGGATCGAGTCCCGCATCGGGCTCCCTGCTCTGTGGGGAGCCTGCTTCTCCCTCTCCCACTCCCCCTGCTTGTGTTCCTGCTCTCGCTGTCTCTCTCTCTGTCAAATAAATAAATAAAATCTTTAAAAAAAAAATTAAAAAAAAATGCAAATGACCGGGCACCACCCCAACCCTACTGAATCAGAAACCCTGGGGGGGGGGGCCCACCCACCTGTGTTTTTCACAAGCTCTCCAGGTGATTCTGAGAATTTGAGAAGCTCTGAACTAGCATGAAGGAGCCAAGGGGACCTGGGGATGACCTGCAACTTGCAGGTGAGAACGGGCAGATGTTTCTAGTGCTGTGAGCTCCCTGACGGATCTGCAAGCAAACCCTGGAGACTGGGCTTTCTAATGAATGATTATTTTGCAAGACAAACAACATCTTTCAAATGTACTTTTTTTTTTGAGTCTAAATTTGAATATTGAGTTTCCTGTCCATGGTGGTTTGAAAGGACCCCAGACTCTCTCTCCCCGTGTCACATCTTCTAGGACCTTCTCGGGGCCTGCTCCATCTTTCCACACGGCTTCATTGCAGTTTTCGATTCTGTGGGGGAAATGACGATGAACCGGCCATTCCCCTATGTGTGAGGCCTTTTCCTTCCCTGACGAAATAGAGACAAGGATGAGTCAGCCTCTCCCAACCTCCAGGATCTCCCAGTTGTCTCAGTGACTCAGAGGATGGTCTGTTTCATGGGTAAGTGCTCCTCCCAGGAAGTTGGCAGCCCTTGCTACCCCCTACCTCAGTCACCCCCCTTTCCCCGCAGTGCTTCCTTCAAGACACATTACTAGCAAGACCCGGCAGGGGGTGGGGCAGGCCAAGAAAGGTCGGCAATAAGTGGACCAGGAAAGAGGGTGGGAGCTGAAAGGCTAAGATTCAGGAGGCTAAATTTGTTCCTCATTTGGGGGTGACCTTGGGTGGACCCACAAAGAGTTCAGTGTTTCTATTCGAAAGTGCGAAAAATCATACATCCTATAATATGGGACTCGGTAGTGGCCCAAAAGGAGAGAAGATGAGCCTCTTAGAATATACCTGGCTGGAGACACACTTTGGAACTTTTCTGTGCAAAAGAGAGGGAGCCCTGTGGGCGGTTTATCCTTGAGGATTTCTAGGACAAGCTGCAGTCTGAGCAGGGCCTGCAAGAGGGTGCGGAGGCCTCCATGGGAGGGAGGGCGGGAGGTCAGATGTGGGGAGACTGGTCCAGGGCAGGGGAGCTTGGCAAGTAGGGGCACCTTGGGGGGTACAGAACAGCTGGTAGAAACACAGCAACCCCCAAACCGTGGGTTCGGTGCTGCCCATGTCACCGGGTCTGTGACTCTGCTCCTTCACTCCTGTGTCCATCGGGTTCTCTCTGTCCGTCTCCTCCCCCTTCTCTCCTCCATCACAGAGAATAGTGAAGGCTCCTCTCCCCACGGGTTCTGTGTTTTACTTTCCTGTTTAGATGATGATTGGCATCTATCTGTTTATGGAGTCAGCAATCAATCCATCCTGTTTACTTGTCGCTGACACAGTGCATTGTGGTCAGTGAGGCTGTCCACCGGCCCCCAGGGTGGGGTGGGGACCAGGCTGCTGACACACATACAGGCATACACACTCAGCCATGACCAGATCAGTCTGCCTCACCAGTGCCAGGAGGTCCTGGGCTGTTCTGCTCTGATGTCTGGGATGCTGTGGGGCAGTCAGCTGGGCCAAGGTCACCTCCTCCACTGCTGAGGTCCATGGCCCAGCATGCTTGGCACAAACTCAGGGCTCAGGAAAGATCTCCTGACTGAAGCTGAGTGCCCAGTGCACAGTTCCTCAGGGGTGGGGGTGGGGGCCTTAGAAGCGAGAAGGACAGTGCCCAGAGGAATAATGTCCGAAGGCAGCTTGCTCAGCGTACCCATTTCTACAGGAGGGAGTTAGGAGCAGAGAAGGCAAAGGACTCGTAGATGGGTCACCATTTACCGCATCCCCTCTGTTCCCCTCTCCCGATTGGGCCCTTCCTTCCCAATTCATGTGACTTGAGACACACACTTTAGTTTGTTTTTCTTGGTTTCCCCAAATCCTGTGCAGTGGCACCGGTCAGGGTTAGACTGGAGATCGACAAGGTTTCCTGGGGTTTGTGGTATGAGTGGGGAAAGGGGCAGGAATCAGGCCAGACCTGTGGGGAGACGGGCCGCCGGGGGGGTGGTGATGGGCATTTAAATCGAGGTATGGAGGACCCAAGGCCAAGAAGTTGATGCTCTCTGTTTTCAAGGTGCTTGCCCCGGACCTGACTCCTAAACTCTGAGCATAGGGCCCAAGCACGCAAAGATTGTCAAACAAAAAAACCAAGGAACAAACAAAATCCACATAAGCCAAGAGTCTAGGCGGATGCCCTTTGATGCTTCCAGAGGATTCCCGGAATTCCTGAGGTCATCTGGAGCTCACCAGGGTCTGCCTCATGGCCTAACTGTACACCTACTGTCATGGTGAAGAACCCGACAGACCGGGGCTGCGGGGGAGGGGCACTCAACTGTGCCACTCACTCACTGCGTGTGACTGGGGCCCACGCTTCTGTGAACAAATGATTCATTGTTTGTCTGAGATTCAGATTGCACTGAGTGCCCTGTATTTTTATTTGCTAAATATGGCAACCCTTCTAAGCCCTCCAAAGTTTGGTCCCCACCCTCAACCCCCACCTAGAGGCCCTCAGTAGCAAACTCTGCATTATTCTGAAGTCTGGGATTTCACCTCAAAAATTCACATAAAGTTTAAGCCCACTTCCGTGTTTCTACCCTTGTTTTGCTCTAAAACAGCTGTTAAATTATCCTAGTTAAAAAGCAAACATTTCCCACGTACTCACTCTGGGTTGCAGATTAGTTAAGGCCCTGCTCAGCCTGTCGCTGCCGACTTTCCAGTGGATGGAAGGAGCACGGGGGGTGGGGGTGTGGGGGGGTGGGAGTTGGGGGTGGGGTGGGGGGGGTGCGTCTGCCCTGGGCAACAGAGAATGAGGGAAAGAAGGGCAGGAGAGTGAGATTTTCAAAAGGTCACATTTGTTCAATTTAAAGGACTCCATTTTTGCCTTCCTATTTTGCCTTTTTGAGATGTCTTTCTCAACATGGGAATCACTTTAGTTAAAAACATTTGATTCCCTTACCTGGGAGGATAAAGGGTAGGCAAACAGAGACCAGAGGCTCCAGAAAAGTGGCTATGTGCTGGGATGGCTAGGGTGCCCAGGGGCTCCCCAGGCCCCCTAATTCAGAGCCTTTCGGGGGGGACCCGGGCGTCAGTGCTTTCAAAAGCTTCCCAGATTATTCCAGTGTGCGGCTGAGACTCATACCATTGCTTTGGAGTTTTGCTACTCAAAGTTGGGCCTGAGGACCAAGGGCATCAGTCTCAGCTTAATCTCAGGCCCCACGCCAGACCTGATAAATCAGAACCTGCATTTTCACGAGGTCTCCAGGTGCTTAGTGTGCCGTCTGAGAAGACCTGCTTGAGCAGACCTGTTGGGAACCTCATCTTGATGGGGGTGGTCACAGCGGCAGCTGGCTTCCTTCAGTGGGGGGACCTGAGGGCCACAGGCGCTAGTCTGTCCATCAGAGCCTGCTGCACTGTCTCCCACTCCTGGGTGTACAGAGTTGTAGGCTTACCCACAGCAACGGAACTCGTATTCTGTGCCTGGGTCTGTTAGTGTCTTTTCATTGATATATCCTTGTTCCAGCGGGACCACCATATGGTAGCCAAAGATGTTGGCTGAAGAGCTGGGACTCCTGTCCTGGTGGAGAAACCTAAGGACAGCAGTCAGGATTTGTGGAGAGGACAGGCAGAAGTATACAGTGTGGCCTTGACCTCAGACACAATATTCACGTACTGTGTGGCTATGCAGGTCTGGTTTTGAGCCACGTAGTCTCTTGTTTTCTAATTATTTCTTTGGTCAGATGGAATTGCTGTAACTTATGAAAAGCCTGGGTAGGCAAGGTTGCTCTTAGTCTCTCTCTACCAGTTGGCTATTGCCGAGACAGTGCTGTGTAAAAACCACGAGACCTCAGTGGCATACAACAATTAGTATTCCTTTCTCCTGGGTATGTGTGTGTTGCCTGGGATGACGCTGCTGATCTCATGCATCTACAAGTTGGCTGGGCATTCGCTGATCTAGGCTTGGATCAGATAGGTGCTTCAAGATATGGTCCGGGTGAGTTTGGCTCTTGGCTCTGGGTTGACCGCTGGTCTGCTGCTCGTGTGTTCATTCTGCAGTCCCAGGCTGAAGGGCAGTAGCTATCCAGGGGAACGTTTCTAATGGAGGTGGAGAAAGCACTACAAGGAAGTGGAAACAAGCAGGAATTCTTTGAGCTGAGGCTCCAAACAGACACACTACCACTTCTACTTTATTTCATTCAAGCCTGATGTCAGTGGGTGGGAAAATACACCCCACCTGAGTTGTGACAAGAATATGGATGCAAAATACTACACAGGGAAGTGAAGAATTGTGGCCAGTAAGTCAACCCACTATATCCTCCATCCCGGAAGGATGCTTCCTTGGGGATACATGATCCATCCCTTCTAGAACTTTAAAAAGCTCCCTCATAGCAGAGACTGCTGGCCGTTCACCAAAAATCACTTTCCTACCCTTCCTGGATTCCCAGCTAGAGCGTAATTCCCAGCCTCCCTTGTAGTTAGGTGCGACCATGCAAATGGTTTTGGCCAATGGTGTGTGAGTAGAAGTAATGTCAGTTTTCAAGCTGAGGCTTTCTTCTGCTGTCAGAGTCATCGGCTTTGTGCAGATGACTGCAAGACCCTGATGGTTGCTGGAGGCACATATTGGAATGAGCCTGGATTCCTGAATCACAATGTGGAGGAAAGCCATTATGAAATGGGAATACCTCTTTATTGTGTAGGTAAGATATGAATTTCTATTATGTTTGAACCACTGTATTCTTGGGTCTCTTCCTTATAGAAGCCATCATTACTTAATAATTAATACACTTCCTAAAGCCCTTCTTTGTTACTCTGACCTCTCCCTGTGGTGGTGGGTGTGGAAGGGCTTTGTAAACTCTAAAGTGTGCCACACATGTGAAGTCTGACTGTGATCAATGCTTTACTAATGTTTCAACACAAAGCAGAGTCTAAATCCGCTGTGTGGATGTGGCAGACTGATGCTAATAACATCTGGAGGGGGGGTCTGATGACTTGGACATCAATTTTTATATCCTTTGTTCTTTTTAATCCTCACCACAACCCTGAGTGACAGGCTCCTAACATTACCCTCATTTGAAGGACTACAAAAGGGAGTTTGCCTAACTTTCTCAAGGCCTTACAGCTGGTCAGGTGCCTATGCCTGACCTCCTTCCACTCGTTCTGGGAGGAAACAATGAGGAACCTTCTTAGCTCCAATCCACTTTGCGCCAATCAGCCTCCGAAGACGCCCTTAGTTGGGGGGGGCGGGAGGCGGGGATGGGAAAACGGGTTGTACCCAAGGCTGCTGGTGATGGTGGAATGATTTGTAAGGAGCATTTAAAATTCCAGACCCTAATTGAAACCGTGTACCCCAGAAATCCATGCTCAAAGGTAAGAGAGAGGTATTCCTTGGGGCTTCTGCTGTAATATGGCTACCAAGGAATCTTTCCATTCCTGTATGCTCATTTGCTACAGGTTGAATTATGTCTCCCCGATAGATATATTGGGTATGTTGGAGTTCTAATCTCCAGTACCTCAGAACATGAACTTATTTGGAGATCGTGCCTTTACAGAGGTAGTCAAGTAAAAATGAAGCTATTAGGATGAGTCTTAATTCACTGGTGTCCTTGTAAGGAGGGGAAATTTGGACACAGAATAGGGACAGGCAACCAGGGGGAACTTGTGTGAAGATGAAGGGATGAGAACAGAGATTGGGGTGATGGCTCTGTAAGCCAATGACTACCACAGATTGCCAGCAAAACACCAGAAACCAGCAGTCAGCAATGGAACAGATTCTGCTGGTTGAAGGAGCCAACCCTACTGACACCTTGATCTTGAACTTCCAGCCTCCAGAACTGTGAGACGATGCATTTCTGTTGATTAAGCCATCTACTTTGTGGGACTTTTTTTTTTTTTTAAGATTTTTTATTTATTTATTGGAGAGAGAGAATGAGAGAGAGAGCACATGAGAGGGGGAGGGTCAGAGGGAGAAGCAGACTCCCTGCCGAGCAGGGAGCCCGATGCAGGACTCGATCCCGGGACTCCAGGATCCTGACCTGAGCCGAAGGCAGTCGCTTAACCAACTGAGCCACCCAGGCGCCCAACTTTGTGGGACTTTGTCGCAGCAGTCCTAGCAAACTAACACAACACTGCACCTTTTGTATCAAGAGGTGGAGTCCATTTATCCTCCCCTTGAATCTGGGCTGGCTTTGTGACTTTCTTTAGCCAACAGAATGAGGTAGAAATAATGAAATGGCCCTTCTGGGCCTAGGTCATCAATTTTTATATCCTTTGTTCTTTTTAATCCTCACCACATGGTGATGCTGCTTCCAAATGGAAGCTGCTTCCATTTCACCCCAGAGAGAAGCCAGGCTGCCATGTTGTAAGGAAGTCCAGGCCATTCTGCAGGAAAGGTCCCATGGAGACAGAAACCATTTGGATTGTTCCAGACCCAGTCAAGATTCCAGCTGATGTCCCTAATCAACAGCACATGCGCGGAAGAACTGTCTAGCTGAGCCTGGTGAACCCAAAGAATTGAGAAATAAGAAACTGTTGTTTTAAGCCACTAAGTTATGAGGGTGGTCAGGCAGCAATTGGCAACTGAAACGAACTTTGGCAAGTCTTCTAGCACCTCTGCCACAGTTGTCCTTACAGCCAGATGCCTCCGGCGCCATCCTTGCTACCATCCTCCCCAACGGATTCTGGGTGCCGCCTGTTTCCTCACGTTGCTCACTTCCACAGAAAAATCTTCCGTGGTTCATCTGGTTGCAGGGCCTGGGTGAAGCCAGCATCTCCACTGCAGAGGAGACTAGGAAAGAGCATTTTTGGCTTTGGAGGAGGGGGTGCAGGATTTGTGACATGGGAAATTCCCCAAACACAGAAGGGTGTTCAAAAGGTACTGGGCACCCCTGAAATATGAAGGCTTTCAACAAAGGCCAAGTATATATATATATTTTTTGTGAACTCTCTGTGTGCTTGGCACACAGCTCTGGGCCCATTCACCTTCTAATTGTAAACAGTGCCCTGACATCACCCTTCCTCACTCCGCATCCCTGTGGTTTGGAATGGACCGACTCCAGGGCTGGGCATGTGATTCAGGCCCAAACAATGATATGTGACCCAGGCGGAGCCAACTTGGTGTAACCTTGGCTTTTTGCTGGGACAGCTGAAAGAAATGAGGACTTGGGTTGTGAGGGTGGGACTTACGCTGCTGGCAGCCATCTTGCCACAGCAAGGAACAGAGAAGAGAGACGAGGAGGGGAAGACTAAGTCTTGATGATATTTTTAAAGCCTTTTTGTACCTGGATCAGGCAGACCATTGGCGTCTTCTCTTATGTGAACGTATGCATGTCCTATTTGCTGACACCAAGCCAGTCTGAGTAGTTTTCCATCATTCATCAAGTCCATATTAACATTCTTATTTAATACAACGACTCTTTGGAATAGGTATTATTTATTAATCCCATTTTACAGATGAGGAAACTGAAGCACAGGGAGGCCACATGGAGGCAGAATTCAAACCCAGGAAATCTAATTCTGAGAGCCCACTCAGAAACCTTCTGCTTCTTCAGACAGGGAAGGATTCACAGAGGAGGGTGTGACATTTAACCTGACCTTTAACTCCAAGAGGACATGGGGGTTGGTCAAGAGGTGGCAGAAAGGTTTTCTCGGTGAAGGGACTAGCCTGGGCAATGACAAGGACTTTTCTGCTGAGAAGAAACTTCACCTAAAATTCACCATGTCTGGGGCGCCTGGGTGGCTCAGATGGTTAAGCGTCTGCCTTCGGCTCAGGTCATGATCCCAGGGTCCTGGGATCGAGCCCCACATCGGGCTCCTGGCTCAGCCAGGAGCCTGCTTCTCCCTCTCCCTCTGCCTCTCTCCCTGCTCATGCTCTCTCTCTCTCTCTCTCTCTCTGTATCTGTGTCTCAAATGAATAAATAAAAACTTAAAAAAAATAAAATTCACCATGTCCCTATCTTGAAGCCTATACTCACATGGGTCCCTCTTGCAGAGGAGCATCAAACCCCATTTCTGTAGGGATACCTCTGCTCTCCTGGCCTCCACCCATGTGGACCTATGCTCTGCAGTGGGGCCTGGTGGGTCCCCTGTAGGGTCTAGGTTAGGTGAAGCACCCTTCTCAGCCTGAAAGACAGTTCAGGGGAGAGGCCTGGCTTCCACCCAACGCTTCCGCCCGGGTGCACTGTGTCTCTAATCAGCTCCAGGAGGCCCTGGAGATGCTCACAGAGTTAAACAATGAGATGGTACCAGACCAATTGACCTCACCCCTTAAAAGAGCACAAATGAAAAACTGTACAAGGGACCAGAGCAGTGCTTACAGAATCTCAAATAGCGAATAAGCAAATAATTTCCAACTAACTATGATTTTTAAAAGAAAAGAAAAAGTGACCCTCACACCTACTTGCTCCGGTTTATTAAATCGAGGATGAGGCAGTGGGCACTAGTGAAGACTGTTTTCTTAAAGGCCACTTCCGCTCAGTGAGCGGCGAAGGGACGGGCTGTGGCTGTTTGAGAGCCCCCTGCCCCGACCCCCTACTGTCTAGGGTTGGAGAGTGAGGCGCGGAGGTCTCAGAGGCGTGGTGGCGGGTGGCGGGGTGGTGGCGGGTGGTGGGGTGGTGGCGGGTGGCAGTGGAGGCACCCGTGTTGAAGAGAAAATGAGATTGGTTGTGGCCCCTGGGGACGAGCCCTCTGATCCCAACTGAGATCCGGTGTAGGGTCTGCGCGAGCGAAGGCAGCTCCAGGAGGAGAGAGGGGCGCCCCTTCCCTCTAAAAGCAGGATTCTGAGCTCCGCGGGTAAACTGAGGCCCGCGTCCTGGCTCCGCGGGTCGTCTCGCAGGCAGCCTTGGCCCGAGTTACGCCCAGCACAGGGCTGCCGGGGCTGGGCTGGCTGCTTTTCTTTTGGGGCGGAGTGGGGACGTTTGGCGCCCAGCTAGAGGAGGGGGTGTCGGGCCCAGGTGTGGAGCGCTGGGCCTGGGGCTCTGGAGGCGGGGGCCCGGCGGTCCTCGGCTCCGGCTGCCTCAGCATCCCCGCCCCCGGCGGGCCGGGCCGGGGAGGAGCTCGGCGCGTCCCCGCCCCGAGGCGGGGCTGGGGGCCGGGCCCGGGCGGACCCAGCGGGGTGGGCCGGGGACGCGAGGCGGAGCGGGGCCCCACACAGGCCGCGGCGGCTGGCTCGGGCCCCTACGGTCCCGGCGGCGGCTGGAGGAGGAAGCCAGGCGGCTGGAGGAGGAGGGGAGGCGGAGGAGGCCGAGGCTGGAGCGCCGCTCGCCGCAGACTCACTTCCCCGGCTCAGCAGGGAAAGGTACCGCGCGCCCGCTCCCGGCCCCCGCTCCCGGCCCCCCGGCCCCCCGGCCCCCGGCCCCCAGCTCTCGCTCGCGCCGGCAGGAGCTGCGGCCGGCACGGGAGGGTGAGGGGCCCCGAGGGCTCTGGCGGCCCCGGGCTGCGGCGGCCAGCGCGGCGCTCGGGCGGGAGGGCTAGGGTGCGCGGTGCCGGGGAGGCTCGCGGACCGCGGTGGGCGCCGCGCTCCCCTCGGTTGCGTCCGGGGAAGCGGTGGTCCAGCCGGGTGGGGTGATCCCGGGGCGGGGGCTGCGCAGGCCAGGCCAGCGCACGGGGGTCAGGGCAGGCGGGACCCCCGGAGCTGCGTGCGGCAGGGGAGCGCCCGGGCGCCCGGCGGGCGCGCTCGGTGGGCGCAGACAAAGCCGGGCGCCGACGCCCCGCGGCGACTCGGTAGGTCCAGGGGGTGGGCGCTGGGGAGAGAAGAGAAGGCGCCGGGGCGACGGCCGGGACACCGGGAGAGGCTGGGCCGCCCGCCCTCCTCCGGCTCTCCGGGTGGTCTCGAGGAGGGGGGGTGGCGGCGGGCAGGGTGGGGAGCAGCTCTCTCAGAAGGGCCAAATGGGGAGCCAGGCTGGGAAACGGGTAGGGTGTACTGAGTGCTCACTTTGGGGGGAGGGGCTGAGAGAGAGGCCACTGCCTTGGGGTTGGGGGCTGGGGCCCTGGTAGGGCAGGTGAGGGGCGCGTGGACCCCCTCAGAGCTAGCCCTAGGAAGAGGCAGAGCCCCCGTGAGGTAAGTGCAGTGGCTGGCACGAATGGTGAGATGTACCCACAGGTTGCAGACCTGGCTGGTGGTGACACATCCTGTGGCAGTCCGTGGGGGGCAACTTGGTGTTTGGAGACAGCAGCAAGCAAGCAGGTGCCGCAGGGGTTGTTGGAGTGGGCATGAACAGAGGGTTGGGTAGGTATGCATCTGAAAGTGTGTGCCGTGAATCTGGAGCTTCTGCCCCCCCTTCCTTCTTGTGAGGGGGGAGGAAGCATCTCAGTTCCTGCCACAGGCCCAGGCCGCCACTTGGGCTCCAAGGTGGTTCACTCCCTGACCCACACTCTTGGATTACTTCCCCTCTGTGCAGTGTTAGAAGTGCTTCTTTTCTCCTGGATCATTTGCAACAGGATAAGGACACACCTTGATGCCCTCCTTCCCTTACTTATAGCTCCCCCCCCCCCTTTTTTGTCGTCACTCTTCATTTTCCCTCACCTACAGACCTACTTCTCCAGTTCTCTGCACAGCAGAACTTCTCCAAAGAGCTGTGTGCACCTGTTTCTCTGGAGCACATTCCTTTGCTTCAGTCCTAGCACTTCACTGAAACTGCCCCAGTCAAGGTCTCCAGTGATTTCCACGCTCCCACAAGCAGGTCTTCCTTGACCCCCTGGGTCTTATTAATCTTCTCTCCTTTAGAATCAATATCCTCTCTTGACTTCTGGTTTTCCTCCTCCTTCCCTGGCTAGCCCTTCCTTAGTTGTCTTTGGGGACAACTCCTTCACTCAACTCTAAATGTTGGAGTATCCCAGGGCTTTGTCTTCAGCCCCTCCTCTGTCATGACTCCCGCTATTTACCTATCCTCCCAGCTCTCATTCTTATGATTTATAAAATCAAGCATTAATTTACAAACACACTGATCTTAAATGTACATCATTTTCCTTCTCATGATCTTAAGTAGCAAATTTTGTCACCAGCCCCAGCTTCTCTATCTAGCCACCCATCCGATGGTTTAGGGTGTCCTGGATGTCTCGTAGGTATGAAAACTTCATATGGATGACACAGAACCCTGACGGCACTCCCCAGATGTGACCCTCTGCGGGCCTTCCCATCTCTCTAAACAGCCCATAACCCACCCACCTGTAAAGACAGCTGGTGGCACCAACTCCGCCCTTTGCCTCCATCCCCACATCTAGTCCAACAGCATGTCCGTTTGGCTTTTTCTGCAAAATCTATCTCAGGCCTGTTTTTCATGCTCAGACTCACTGCTATGGCCCCAGGCTACTGACCCAGGCCAAGCCACCTTTCATGTCTTGCCCAAAAGCTGTAGTAGCTTTCTGCTTTCTCCAAATTCCCATTTGCCCACCTCTAATCTATTGTAACAGAGCAACAAGAATGATTTAGAAAAATAGTGATTAGATAATCACATTCCTCTAAAACCCTTGATAGCTCCCTGTTGCACTTGGAATAAAATTTCAAAGCTTACTGATCAGACTCTCCATGATCTGGCCACCATTGACCTCCTCTAGCCTTATCCTGATCACTGCCCCTTTGCATTCTTCCTGATAGCCATGTCTGAATCACTTCTGCCCCCTGAACACCAGAAGCTTGTTCCTGCCCTGGCCTTTGCTTGTGCCATTTTCTCTGCCTGGAATGTTCTTCTAGGGTTTTCTACTGGGTTGGCTCTGCTCCTTCTTATTTTTTAGGTCTCACCTTAAATGTGCCTTCCCAGTCTTGGTAGAGGCCCCCTCCCCACTCCCCTGTAATTCATCATAGCACCTGGTTTCCTTTTTTCATTATATTTATCGCACTCCATAACCGTTTGTTGCAGTTGTCTGTTTACTTTGTCCAGCTTCTCAAGGGCTAGACCTTGACTGAATGTATCGGGACCCACTGCTGTATCTGGAGCATCTAGCACAGTTCCTGGCATGTAGCTGACCCTCGGGAAGTCTTGAGCCAGGCGGGAAGGTCAGGGCTGGGTTAGGCAGAAAGACGTGGGTATTGCAGTCATTGCAAGAGCCCCCCTTTAAACCTTACGCGACCCTGAGGATTTTTATTTTCTGTCCACTAAAGAAGTTGTGCAAATTGCTGTAAAATCGGGATATGAAATGGAAGTGGGGAAGGTACAGGCAGCTCAAAAGCGGGCCTGTATGCCTAGAAGGGGATCAGGTAGGTTTGGGGAGTGTGGAGTTGGTGTGGGTTGTCGTCGGTTGGTCATCAATGATTTCCTTTGCTCTCTTTGGTGGAAATCCAGGCTGGGTCAGCAGAGGGCTCTGTGTGTGTGTGTGTGTGTGTGTGTGTGTTATCTAACTGAGGAGATGGGGGCAGTCTGGGCAGCCAGAGATTTATTTCAGGCCTATACCTTGGGTGCCTGTTGGCTGCCCAGCCCTGGGAGGAGGGATTTGAAGGGGAGGAAGAAGCTGGGGCTGGGGCTCTTTCTATAGACCCTTGTCTCTCCACCCACAGCTCTCTTCTTTGCACAAAGGAGCCAGCTGAGAATTAAATTGTGTGGCTGGGGCTTTCAGAATTGAGAGCTGAGAGTCAGGGTACCTCAGCTCTGGGAGGGCCCCAGATAAGAGGGACTGGTGATGGACCAAGGGGACACTGTGAGGGGAGCGCTGACATGCCTAGGAAAGGCTTGGAGCAAGGGGAGTATCCTGGGTGGAAGAAATCAAGCAGAGCGCAAGAGGCTGGGCCAGGGCCCTGGTATACTCACTGGGTGCCAAGCAGTCGTCTAAAGACTCTGCAAATATTAACCCCTTTCATCCTCTTAACAGCTCTATAAGGTAGGCCTTATTCCCATTTTACAGATGGGAAGACTGAGGCACAGTCATATAACTCAGTAGAGACAGAGTGAGGATTTGAACCCAGGGAACCTGACTCCAGGATCTGTGCCTTAAACCACTCCACTCTGCCACTTCTCCCATGCCGCTCAGATCTGCACCAGCTGAAGGCTTCTTAACAAAGAAGGGCTTTTTCCTGACTCCCAGAGGTGCCTGGCCTTGGGGGCTGGGGAGATAGGAAAGAAGTCATACCTTCTAAGGTAGAAGGGGTCCTCACTCAGAGTGGGCAGCTGAGGTTCTCTGCTTCATGCCCCCTTTTTTCCAGGAGGGGCTCCAGGCCCAGGCCAAGTAGTTGGGTGTCATGCAGACTGTGATTTTGGGGTGCTGGGGAGGTCAAGTGCAAAAACAGCTCCCTGCTTGGGATGCCATTAGAATGTCAACTCTGTGGGTTTAGCATTGCCCATTGCCCTCTTCATCTGCCTCTGGAGAGCTCAAGAGGTCAGGTAGGGGAATCTGCAGATAACCTGTTTCGGATTACTTTTAGAATGTTGTCAGGTGGAGCTTCAGACTTGGCCTTGGGGAGTGTGGATGGAGGTTTGAGCAGAGCTGGGGCCACAGAGAAATGAGACCTGAATAGAGCTTAATCCACATCACTACCGGTCCTGTCCTTACGTCTTTTTGTCTGTCTGTCTGTCAGTGGGACTGGAGAGACTTTTTCCTTGCCCCCCAGAGGTTGTGGAAGCTGGGAACTCCTAGAGGTTACATGCTTGGGTGCCTTCTTGCAGACCCAGCATAAAGGAGGGAGGATTTCCCACGAGGTGCCAGCCTCGTGGAACTGGGCCAGGAAGGAGGGAGGCGGGTGGAGGGTGTGGCAGCCCTGTCCTTCGAGGCTTTCCTGTTTGGTCATGAGGATGCCGCTGGGCAGGTGACTTGGCTTCCCTGGGGCCTGGCCAGCTAGCCAAACAAGGGTTGCTGACCATATAGGGATGGAGTCTCTTTGCTTCAAATTCTGAGCCCCACAGACGAAGAGATCTGCTCCTCTATCTCAGCAGATCCTGCCAGCCCCACCCCCCCCCCCAGAAAAGAGGGAGGAAGAGTTGGTGGCATTCTTTTCATTTTGGGAAACTGAGGCACAGGGTAAGCACATCGCCGCCAGAAGCTCACCAGGCCCATGGTTCTTGGGAGTGCCCCTTCTCTGGCAGGGAGACTTGTCCACACTGAGTCCCTGCCTGCTGAGGTGAGGTGAAGACAGTGGCAGAGCCCAAGGCTGGCAGGCTGGAGCCAAGGGTGGACTTGCCCCTCAGCTGGACCTTGTTACCTGTGGTCAGCACCTGTGCCCCAGTCTGGTGCTCAGAGCCACTGGGAACACAAGATAAGATCTCCACTCTGCAGGAAATGAGTGAGCCATGCCAGCTGTGATATAAGGAGGTATAGTTCCACCAGCTTCCTGGAGGAGGTGATGCTTTAGAGGGTCCTGAAATCCTGGGCAGTGTTAGCCAACAGAGGGGGAGATGGCATTCCCCAGGTGGAGGGGGAACCCAAGCTTGGAGAACTGGTCAGGGAAGGCCTTAAGTGCCAAGCTGCTGAGTCTAGACTTGATTCCCTAGGCCCTGGGGAGCCATCGAAAGTTATAGGCCTCAGGTGCAATGACTTGATTAGACCAGTGGTCTATAAAAGTGCTTCTTAAACTCTAACGCATGGATCTACTTGGGCATCCTGTTAAAATGTAGGCTGTAATTCAGTGGATCTAGGCCAGGGCCTGAACCTCTGCATCTCTCACATGCTCCCGGATGGTGGAAACCTGCTGGTCTATGGCCATTTTTGTGTAGGGAGGGTTGAGACTGGGGACTCAGGGCCCAGGCAGGCAGGTACAGGGACAGGTGTAGGTCAGGCGGGACCTAGAACAGGTAGAGGGGACCATCCTGGCTCCTGTGGGCTGTGTGGTAGGAGACATAGGCGCTGCGTGTGTGGGGCCCTGGGGGAGGGGAATATGCAGGGGTGTGGGATGCAGGGGCCACTCTGCTGGGAGGTGGGGCTGGGTGGAGGGCCTCTGGGAGTTTGGGTCTCAGACCAGTAACAGAGGCCTGATTTTTCCAGTACCTGACTGTGAGGAACTCTCAAGACCACGAGAGGGTGCCTTAGGCAATGGCCCCAAGGCAGGGTGACACACGGCCGGCGTATAGGGCACCTTATCTTTGCCGACAGCTGAGCCTGGCCCTGTGGGTAGCCAATCTGGGGTGAGCACTCTTCCTCCAGCCAGGGTGGGGCCAAGAAGTTTGGGGAAACAGCTGACTTCAGCCCCAGACATGCTATGCTCTTCTGAAAGTCCCCAAAGTCACCCCAGCCGCTGAGCTGTCACCCCCAGGGTGTGCAGCGTCCCTCACTCTGGCCTGTGTGAGTCCTTGCAGCTGGTACTGATGGTTACCTGAGCCGCCGTTGGGGTCTTATCCCACCTGGCCACCTCCTCGCGTATCTGGGTGCTTCTCTCTGCTCTGCCCCTGACTGGGCTGCGACAGGCAAGTGTCTGCTCCCCTCTGAGGCCCTAGTTTCCTATAAATTGAAGGACCCTGTGCCCTCCCTGGGGGGTGGAGGTTTGAGGGGTGGAGGGTTACAGGGTTTCCTGGGTGGGGCCTGGCATCTCAGAACGGCAGCTTCATACGTTTTAATTTTGGTTTAATATTAAAATTCAAGGCTAATGATGGAGTAGACATAAGCAGTTTGCTCAAAAGCACTGTCCAGCTTGCTTTGGGGATTTCCCAGGCCCCTTGCTGTCTGGGCCCTACGTGGCCTGGTGCGGTGGGAGGAGGGTGGCTTCTGAGGGCCCCAGTGAGATGAGATCCCTTCCAGATGCTGGGAGGAGGGGAAGCAGTCACTTCACCCAGAGGGAGGTGGAGAGGACAGACCCTGAGGGCAGTGCCAAGAGGGGCTCTCAGGCTGAGTTCCCCAAATGTCCCATATATGTCCTAAAAGGAGATCCCCCTGTGATCCCTGCTTGTCTGCCCTGTGCTGTGCCAGGCTGTTCTGAAGAGGTGGGAAGGGGCAGCATTTCTCAGACTGTTCTGAGGAACCCCAGGGGTTCCAGGGCAGATAAGGGTAGAAACTGGCAAATTCATTCCACCAGCCTACGGGAGATTCAGAATGCATTTAAGAGAATTAAAGGTTCTGACAAGTCCTGCAGAAAAAAAGAAAGCTTTTAGTGTTTCCTAAACTGATTTGACCATGAAAGTCTTTTTTGGGGAAGACTGCCTAATAATATGTCCCACTGACCAGGAAAACAGCCGGTGGGAAGGGCTGTTGTGGAAAGTTGCTCCTCTGCAAGAGACCACAAGCCTGGGTGATGGGTGGGCCTGGAAGCACCAGGTAGGGAAAGAAGGATAGACAGGTAGTTTCCTGGAGGAGGTAGGCTTGGTGGGGTGGGTACTATTTGGACCATCAGTGGAAGAAAAGGGCACTGCAGAGGGAGGGTTGGTCTGAAAGGGATCTGGGCCCAGAGCCAGCCCTGGCTTCTTGTGGCAACAGCTCTGTGCCGCTGCACTGGGTGGTTGAGGAAGGGACCTGGGAGGACCCTTGTGGTAGCCAGGCCTGGGTCTTTGTGATCCTGGGACGGCCTCCCCCACCATCTCCTTGCTCTCCAAGGTCTTCCAGCGTTTCACCTCAGAGAGTGGGGTTGTGATCTCTGGGCAAGAAGTTAAGCTGCTCTGTGCCTTAGTTTCTTCATTTGGACTGTGGGATGATGTGACCTCCCTTGTAGGGCCATTGTGACACTCAAATACTGGTTGGCTGCTCTTTCTGTGACTGACATGGCTGTAGGCAGTGTCTCTGGGTTGGGGGGGTACCCAGGGAAGGGGACAGTTGTCAGGGACATGAAGAGGTACAAAGGCCAGCAGAGAGCATGGTGAGGCTTAAGGTGGGGTTCTCTCTGGGGGTCTCATCTGACTGGGGCCCTCAGATACCACCCTCCTCCCACCCCACCAGGCCACGTAGGGCCCAGACAGCAAGGGGCCTGGGAAATCCCCAAAGCAAGCTGGACAGTGCTTTTGGGCAAACTGCTTATGTCTACTCCATCATTAGACCCGAGGAGTAATCTTCTGTAGAGGGGAAGAAAGAGGGACGGTGAGGGTAGCCTGGACCTGCTGCTTAGAGGAGTGGCCGGCAGGGTGGGGAGATTTTGACAGAATGAGATGTCACAGGCTTAGTCTGGGTGTGGGAGTCCGAAGGTCCAGTGGGTGCACTTAGGAGACGGGGTGCCAAGGGCAGGGGGAAGGTGGCAGGGACAGGGTGCTGAGGGCAGGGGGAAGGTGGCAGGGGCCTGCCTTGGGGAGCCATCAAAGGTCTTTGAGCAGGGTAGTGGTTTGATCAGAACGATGCTTTAGTGCAAAACGTGGCATGGGTGGGCAGAGACGGTGGGGTGGCAGTGCAGGACCCCCCTTAAAATACATACATTGGGCTTCCTCCAGAATAGCTGTGCCCTTTCCCAGCTCAAAGCACAGGGAGGGGGCAGGTTGCTTATATGACCCTTCTGCTCAGATTCTCAGAGCTCTGAGTCCATTTTCCCAAAAGGTTAAGAATCTCCTCCTGTCGCCTTCCAGGAAGGGGTGTTGCCAGTGCGGGAGGGGGTAGGGGGAGTCCCGGGGCCCTGCTCCCTGCCTCTGCCTTTCTGCTCCCCCGTGGCTGGCGGGGACCTTAAGGGAGGCTACCCTGCTTCGCCCCTTGCCACACCTCATTTCCTCTGAGGTGTGAGGGCTCTTTGTTCGACAGCTCAGGTGGAGGAGACGGGGTGTGGCTGCTCCAGCAGTGACCCAGGAGAAGTTGCTGTCATGGCGCACGCAGTGACGAAGGCGCTCAGGGTGGCCCCTGGCAGAGGATGCTCCCAAGCGTCCTCACCCAGCCCAGTGCCAGGCTCCTGTCCTCCTTCTTGCTCTCTCTACATCAGAGGCTGAGAGGACAGAAGATGAAGAAAAGCATTTAGGTTCAGCCAGAGCAGGGCGGCCTGGTTCCGGGGGAGGAGGGGGGAGTGGAGTACCCCTGCCCCTCGCTCCAGATTCCTTTATCCTCGAGTTGCTTCTTGGGGGAGGATGTTAAGGAAGGTGTGATTTAAGACCAGGGGAAGAAGCACTGGGAAATGATTTGTAATTTTTAGAAAACAGAAGAAAGAACCTAGCTACCCTCTGCCAACTTTGTGCCAGGCCCTGGCAGACCCATAGTTCCTGTCCTCTCCACATGGCCCCACCCGGCGTGAGCTGTTACCCCATTTCACAGATGGAGACACCGGCAGTGCCAGCAAATGGCACGACTGGGTCTCAAAGCCAGGTTCTCGGACATCTGGTCTGATGCCTTTTCTTTCCCTCACAGCCCCTACAGAGCCTGTCCCCAAACCTGCAACTGTGCCTCCCTACCCACAACCAGACCTCCCGCCCAAGCCAGCCCAGCCCAGTCCCCCAAACTCCAGACCCCAGGAGGAGGGGCTGACGGGTCCTTCTTTCAGACTGGCCAAAAACAAGACCTCGAGTCAGCTAGATTTTAAGATGACTCAAGCAGGAGACACTCAGGATCACCAATGTGCAGACATCCTTGGGAAAGATTTTTAAATGAGGCTTTTAAATGTTAAACACAGAGATCCCTTTTACTCTATTTTTTATTTTAGAAATTTTAAAAATCGTTCACAATTAATGGTATGATTAACTTCTGAGTAAATCTGGAAAGGTAACTCAAGAAAAGACAGTGAACCTGACTCCTTCCTTGGTTTTACAAAAGAGTAGAACCTGATCTTACTAAGTGAATTCTGGAGCACGTTATGCCAGATGGGGAGTTTGTGGAAGCTCTCTGAACCTCAGTTTTCCCCTTCTGTGGAATGGGGATATCGATGTGACCATCAACTGATATATTCCGGGGGAAATGCTCAGCGCTGTGCTCTGTACCTCGCATGTGCTCAGCAAAAGTAGTCATAACCATGATGACAGAATTTATAAGAACAGATGTTTCTTGATTTCAAAAGCTGGTGAGTTATTAAGCTGGTGAGTCTTTGAACTCAACAAAAGGACTTGAAGAATATGTTTATTGTCCAAGCTCAGCGTCTTAACTCTGTAGGTGTTTTATGGATTAAATCATGGGCTCAGGGCCCACATGTGCATTTTGAAATGAACACCATTGGCTTTCCAGACCGGGTTCCGGCACTGGCGGGGGTGGGGGTGGGGGGTTTCTGCTTCAGGGTTGGACTTTATGGAGAGCCCTTTATTGGGTGATCCTGTGTTAGGACTCGTTAGGAGAGCACAGTTAAACTGCTCTGAAGTTACCAGGAGCGGGAATGTCTTGGGCCGGCGAGAAAGGTGGGGACTGTCTAGAGGGAAGTATGAGTGAGTTGCTCTTAGAATTTTCTTTTGTGCAGGCAAAAGCCGTTAGACCCCCATTTCTGTCCCTGGTTATGGAGGACAGAACCAAGGGCAAAGGGCTGTGGCCCGGCGCAGTGTCGTGCCTGGCAAGCCTTAAGCGAGCTCTCATGGGGTAGGGAGGCTAGGGTGGCATACAGCGCGCCCCACCAGCTCCTTGGCTGGGAGGCAGGTGGCCTCCCAGTGGCAGCCCCAGGTTTTGGCAGTGCAGCTGGGCTGAGCCGCCAGGCCCGGGGATGCCTCCTGCCAGCCCCGAGTGCCTGGCACAATGTGTTCAGTGTCAGTCTGTGGGGAGGGGAAGACAGGAGAAGTGCCAAGCTGAGGGCAGTCCTCAGGCCTGCTGCCTGGGGAGGCTGAGTGGGAGCCTGAGAACCCAGCGAGCATTGGGCAGAAAGAGATGAGCTCAGTGCTGTCAAGCCTTGCTCTGCCCCTCACTCTATCCGGGTGGCCTCCCTCCCATCTGTGAACCTTTCTGAGCCTGTTTCATCATCTGTAAAATGGGCAGCAGGGTGTCGTATTAAAAGAGTCAGTGAGTGCCAAGTCCCCAGCATGGGGCCTGACACACCAAGGGCTCCCTAAATACAAGTTTGCTATGGAGTGTATCTGGTGGCTGGGTGTTTTGAGGATGTTTTCCTTTTTTTTTTTTTCTTTTTTCATTTTGGGATCCTGCATGCCACCTTTGCCCTGTGATAAACTCTGGTGAGTGGGGGCTATAGGAGAGGGAGCTTTGCCAGAGGGGGACGGAGTCGTGCCAAGCATTTCAGGTCCCCACACACACTGCCCGGACCCGGCCGGCCGCCGTCGGGCAGCCCGGCTCTGCCGTCGGGGCTGCGGCGCCTCTTTGTGGGCAGGGTGTCCCCGGCGAGGCAGAGCGGGGACCCCGTGGCTCTGGAGAGAGGATGGGCTTGCAGGAGACCTCCCTCCTCCCGGGGCTTGGAGCCCAAGCACAGACGGGCTTTGTGCAGTCACGAGGGGCCGGCGGGCGGTGGGGGGAACGGTGCCCGGGCTGAGTTTGTCTCCTAGCCTCAGTTCTTGTCAGTGGTTTTGAAAGAGTCGATGGAAAGTGCTGACAGGGCTGTCCTCCTTCACCCCAGAACTGAGGCTGCTGTGGCTCCTGGCAGGGAGAGGGGAGAAGCCCCGTGGGGAAGCCACCTCCTTGTCTACCCCCCCAACCCCGTCCCAGGCTTCGAGGGCCCCATCCGCAGAATGGGCGGATCTCTGGGTGCAGGCGGCTCACCCCGGTCAGGGGCTGCGGGGAGCTGGGATAGCCCCCCCCCCGGGGAGGTGGGGGGCTCAGGGGGCCCTCCTGCCAAGTGTTTTGGTCTCAGTTTCTTGTCCTCCCTCCCCACAGGCTTGTCGTGAAGGGGAGAAGGGATGGCCAGTTCACACAGAACTTGTCAGTGCTGACGCGTCATGACTGGTCACCCAAGTCATCCTGACCCTGCCCTCACCCCCACATCCTGTCAGTCAGCCAGTCCCCAGGGGGTCACGGCAGCACTCTCATCCTCTGCACCCCTCCTGCCGGTCACTTCCTCTGCGCCAGTGTCCCCTTATCAGCCAGACTTCCCCGACCTCCCCACACAGAGCGGCCGCCTCTCCCCTCACCCTGCTTTTGTGTGGCGGCACTTGTCACTCTTGACCTCTTAGAGCCTCTGGGGGGTTGGTGGTGGAGGCTTCTGGCTGTTGCTGTGTCCTGAGTACCTGCCACAGAGTAACCCTCACGAATCGTTTTTGTTGCTGTAGTTGTTCTTACTGTTTCTATTGTGGTAAAAGATACATAACATTAAATTTACCATCCTACCCATTTTTAAGTATACAGTTCAGTGGTATTGAGGATATTCATGTTGCTATGCTCCAGAACTTTTCTTCATCTTTCAAAACTGAGACTATTCCCATCAAACACTAGCCCCCCATATCCCCCGCTCTCCCAGCCTCTGGCACCTACCACCCTACTTACTGTGTCTTTGGATTTGACCACTCTTGATCCCTCATATAAGTGGAATCATACAATAATTGTCCTTTTGTGACTGGCTTATTTCACTTTGCATAATGTCCTCAAGGTGCATCCATGTTGTAGGCAGGTGTCAGAACGTCTTTCCTTTTTAAGGCAGAATGATATTCCATTGTATATGTCTAATGCATTTTGTTTATCCAACTATCGGTGGACACTTAGCAGGCTTCCAACTTTTGGCTATTTTTGGATAATGCTTCTGTGGACGTGGGTGTCCAACTATGTCTTTAAGTCCCTGCTTTCAATTCTTTCACATATATACACAGGAGTGGAATTGCTGGATCATATGGTAACTTTATATTTAAATTTTACATTCATTAATTCATTTATTTATTTGAGGGGGGAGAGGTGGAGGGAGAGGGAGAGAATCCCAAGCAGACTCTGGGCACTGAGCTTGGAGCCTGACGCCGGGCTCCATCTCAGGACCAAAACCAAGAGTCGGCCACTTAACTGAGCCACCCAGGTGCCCCTCTGTCTAATTTTTAAAGGAACTGCCACACTGTCTTCCAAGGCAGCCCTACCATTTTACATTTCTATCAACAGTGCACAAGGGTTCTAATTTCTCCACATCCTCACCCACCCTTGTTATTTATTATTGATAGTAGCCATCTTAATCGGTGTGAGGATAAAACATTTTTTTTAAAAAGATTTTTATTTATTTATTTATTTGACAGAGAGAGACACAGCGAGAGAGGGAACACAAGCAGGGGGAGTGGGAGAGGGAGAAGCAGGCTCCCTGCCGAGCAGGCTCCCTGCCGAGCAGGCAGCCCGATGCGGGCCGATCCCAGGACCCTGGGATCATGACCCAAGCTGAATGGAAGGCAGACACTTAATGGCTGAGCCACCCAGGCGCCCTGAGGATAAAACATTTTTGAAGGAATGAATGAAAATCCATCCCCTGCCTCCTCCTGCCCCCATTTTCACCCCTCTCCCCTCAGGTCTCATTTTCTCTCCTACCTTGCTGGTGCGTATCTCCAGCGGCTTCCCCGCTGGCTACACCCTAGGCCTGGAACATGCCGCCAGGCTTTAAGATGCAGCTAAGACATACTCCCCTCCGCCCCACCCCCTGGTCCTGTGCCCACCCAGACTTCTCACTGCTCTTCACCCTGCTCTACGCTGAGTCTGCAGTGCCCGTGTTGTTTGCCGAGGGACTGTGTGACCCTTCTGGCCCTTTCTCTGGAGGGCTGGGGTGCTGCCTGAGGAGCCTGGTGCCCTCTGGGGAGCCAGGGCCCTCCTGCCCCTTCTCCTGGGTGCTCCCGTGGGGACAAGCTTATGTGTGTGACTGCGTCACCTGGGGAAGCCGCGGGGTGCCCTGCACGCCTGCCGAGTGGCTCAGGTGGTGGCTGCCACGGCTGCGGAGGAAGGTCAGGTGAGTGTGGCCACGTGGCTCCCGGGCCTGGAGCTTGGAGGATGAGTCGTGGAGGGGGTGGGAAGGGTGGTGTTCAGAGTTGATCTTGGAAACAGTGCCTCTGAGCCTTTGCCCTTCCCCCGCCGGAGCTCATTTCTCAGGACTCTCCTGGAAATCTTCTCTGACTCCTCTCCCTGCCCCCATTAGGTGCCTGTCCCATCTTCTCCCCCGGTCCCCATGACGGCTGTTATCACATCCCTGTCGTACCTTCTCTCTTTATTTATTTTTTAAAGGTTTTATTTATTTATTTGACAGAAACACAGCGAGAGAGGGAACACAAGCAGGGGGAGTGGGAGAGGGAGAAGCTGGCTCCCCACCGAGCAGGGAGCCCGATGGGGGGCTCGATGCGGGGTTCGATGCAGGGCTCGATCCCAGGACCCTGGGATCATGACCTGAGCCAACGGCAGATGCTTAACGACTGAGCCACCCAGGCACCCCGTACCTTCTCTCTTTAATCCATTGCTGTGTCCTCCCCTGGGGCTAATGCAGTGCCAGGCGGGGCCGCGTCTTCGGGGGAGGCAAAACATATAAATCTCTCTGAAGACACCTGAGGGGGAGCCTAGGACCCATGAGAGAGCAGAGCGATATGATGGCAATCACCATTTGACAGGCGAGAAAATAAAGTCTTCCGCAGGATCGCTGCGAGCCAAACGCCGTCCTGCACGCTGGGTCCTCTCTAAGGGAGCAGTCCTCATGGGCAGAGGTTGGACTTGTCTGGCCTGAGGTGCACTAGAGGCGTGGGGCTGGCATTGCAGGGAAGCAGGGGAGGGGAGGTAGAGGGAGACCCTCAGCCCAAGCTGGGGGAGGGAGTGGATCTTGGGCACTGCTTGGCCTTGCTGTTCTTTCTGCCTCCTTGTCCTGCACAGGCAGACCCTGGATGTTCCAGGCTGGCCTGGAGTCTGCGTTGGGAGCCTGCTCTAGAGTGGTAGTTCTCAGCCTTGGCTATATGTAGCATCATATAGGGCCCTTACAATGCTCAGTCCCATCCCACAGAGTCTGATATAAATGACCCAGCATGGGGGCTGGGTATTGGTCATTTGTAAAAATCTCCAGGTGAGCCTAATGCACTGGTTGGGAAAAGAGTTCCTGTCTCCTGGGCTTGTAGGTCGTAGGACCTGGGCCAGCCTCTCTTTCACTCCAACACAGCCCTGAATTTCAGAAAGAAAGGGAGCTGGGATCCTGAGTCAAATGGGGAGTCAAATGGGGAGTCCTCACCTTGGGGGTCTCTGGGGAGACAGAATTGCTGACTGTGTTAGTTACCTATTGCTGCATAACAAACGACCCCAAACTATAGTAGCTTAAAGCAGCTACTTATTGTCCTCAGTTTCCGTGGGTCAGGCATTTGGGAGCAGTCTAGAGGTGGGTGTTCCTGGCTTGAGGTCTCTCAGGAGGTTGAGACAAGATGTCAGCTGGGGCTGCACTCACTGGAAGGCTTGACTGGGGCTGGAGGATCTGCTTCCTGGTGGTTCACTCACAGCCTGGCAAGATGGTTTGGCTATTGGTAGGACTCAGTCTGTTGCATCATGGGCCTCTTGATAGGCTTTCTGGAGTGTCCTCACAAGGTGGTGACTGGCTTCTCCTCTGGTAAGCAGTCCAAGAGTTTTCTGACCCAGTTTCAGAAGTCATGCTCTGTCACCTCTATGATATCCTCTTGGTACACAGGTCAGCATGGGGGGAGACTACGTTAGGGCACAAGTAGTAGGAGACAAGGGTCATTGAGGGCCATCTTGGAGGCTGGTGACCACATGGATTGTCTTTTTGTTGTACTTTCAGCCTCTCAGGCCTTGCCTGGGAGGTCCAAACATCCCCAGTAAGTGGGGTGGCCCTTCTCTCCTAATGCTCTGTTCCTCTCCTGTCATCATCAGACTGTGGCAGTATCACTGTGGGGTGGGGCGGTTCTCTCTGGAGGTCTTGCTCTGAAGTCATCTTGCAGGAGGGTCTGTGATTTCTCTACTGGCTCAACTTCCCCCATCTCTACCATATTTGGTCTCCTGGCCCAGACCACCCTCCCCATCCCCTCCCCCACTCCTGTGACCCTGACCAGCATGCACTTGGGCCTTTAGGAAAACAAACATAAGAACTATGGCTGCTACGTGCCTGGCTCTGGGCTAAGTATTTTGCACTGTCACACTCAGCTCCGTGAGGCAGGCACACTTTATCCCCATTCTACTGATGAAGGTACTGAGGCTTATAGGTCACTCATCTGATTAGTGGTAAAGATTCAAACCACTGGTATTAAAAAACAAGTGATCTGATCCCAGGGAGGGCCTGTATGAAAACCATGGTGCTATAGCATGTCCTCAAAGGAGGGACTATTTATCAAGCTAGATCATCAAGTGAACCATAAGGAAGTATATTTTTGTGATTGTGTGTGTGTGAGAGAGAGAGAGAGTAGAGGAGGGAGGGATATAAGTGTTCCTTTCTGAGGTTCCTCAAGGGCCACAGTGACTTGGGTGCCTCAAAACAGGGCTGGTAACTTGGGCTTGAGGCTAATTTTCTCTCAAGTTCACCCTTTTAGGAGAGCTTCCTCCCAGAGGAGTGAGTCACTGTGAGCACCATCTCCTTTGAGCTCTCCTCTGCCCACAATCTGGTCTGCTGTCAACCAAGGGCAGTCCCACAACAGCGTGGTCACTAGGACAGTGATCAGTTCTGTGGTCTCTTACACTTCGGTGGTTGATGACTTCCTGGAGGGGAATTCAGAGTTTGGGCATGAGGTTCTGCTCAGAGGGAGGAAATCCAGGCCATGGGATCTTATCCTAAGGGCTGCTGAAGGGAGCCACAGTGAGACCTGTGCCCTTAGGACGTTGCTGGGGGACACTGGAGGCTGGCTAATAGGGATTATTGCCATTTTATTATTCCCATTTTACAGATGGGGAAACTGAGGCTTCAGGGCTCATGGACTCTCCCAAGGCCTCCCTGGTTGGGGCAGAGGCTCCTGTCTGGGGCAATTTCATCTTCTCCAGGAGCATCCAGGAGTGGCAGTCATCATCTCAGCCCCCTGACCTCTCTTTGGGCTGGCGGGGGGGTGGGGGTGGGTCATGGTGTTTGCTTGCATCTGGAAGCTCTGGGATCTGAGGGGAAGACTGTGGGCCCTGCTTGCAGAGAGGTGGCTGCCTACCTGGCCAGAGATGATGTGTGCACGCAGTCAGGCACAGAGATGGGACCCCAGGGCACAGGCTATGGGGAGCGGGGGTCAGAGATGGAAGCTGGGCTGGTGGGCTGGCCCAGATTTGGAAAGGCTCATCGCTGATTGTTTGGAAGCAGTCATGACCAGCCCCTGATCTGATCTATGGTCAGGGTGTGACCCACTCACTCACTTCTGCTCAGGGTGGGATATATCTAGGGTGGGTGTGGGGCAAAGCTGTTTGAGTGTGGCTGGAATGTAGTCCTTGGCTCTGCCCTGGCCCATCTCTACCTCTGTTTCTCTCAGGCTGCCAGCTGAGCTTTATGCCCATCAGAAGGACTCTACCCTTTCTCTGGCTTTTTCCAGGCTTGCTTCCCCTCCTCCACCCCCAGCTAGGCTTCTAGCCCGGGCTGGGTCTTCTCCACGGTCTGTCTCTTTAGGCGGCTGTAAGCTGGGATCCTGGAACAATCCTCCTGGATCTGTCGTGCCTTGCAGAGCCTCAAAGGGAAGTAGAGGCCAGACCACTGTTCTTATGTCTCCAGGAATGCCTCCCTCTCCTGCCCACCACCGCCTGCGTGGGCCGTGCCACTGGCGCTGTCCCCCTGGACATCCTGTCTAGGGCTGCCTCTCTCCATGCGGAGTGGGCTTCCAGCTTCTCCTGGAAAGGCTTACAAAGACTTTTAAAGCTGTGCTTTCAGGGACTTTACACATCTGGTTGTGAGGAAGAGAGATGGCTAACAAAGACATTGTGTTGGGAGAGAAGTCCAAGTGCCAGGAAGGAAGATGGGGCCCCCAGGGCCCTTTACCCACATTGGCCTGCGAGAGCCAGAGAACACTGCTGGTGGGTGGGCTCTGTGGAATGAGGCTCCCACGCCTTGTCCCTTTTATGAGCTTGGGGTTAGCTGGTGACCATTGTCTCTGATGCCCGACCCTCCAGAACTGGGTAGGATGTAGGCTGACTCAGAGTTGGTCAGCGAAACATAGGCTGTGGTGTACGCTGATTGATGTCAGGGTCAAGGTCTCGTCTGATACTAGGGTTGGGGCCAAGGCTGAGGCCTGGGTCTGAGCTCAGACGCTGACTGGGGTTCTTCTAGAGGTGAGATGGGGCCCCCAGGCCTCCCATCTCTATCCTGGTCTCTTCAGGGGTCTTCCTACCTCTCTGCTCTCTCAGAGGTGGCCCTGGCAGGGGGGCCACGCCTTGTCTGTGCTGTCTCATTGAATCCTCCCCCGTCCTACCACATAGCAGTACTGATGCCCATTTTACAAATGGCAAAGCTGGAAGACGAAACGAGGCAGTTAAGCATCAGATGGGGCTCAAACCAGTGTGTCCAGGAGGTGGGGTACAGATGCTGCATCCTTGGGGTGAGTTCAGAGGTATTGGCCAGGTGGGACCCGGAGAAGGGAAGACACTAGTCTAGGGTCACCTGGTAAGTGAAAGACTGGGCTCCTAGGCTGCCCCTGCCCTGTCCCCATGCTGAGACCGTCTCACTGCCCACCCTCATGCCCCTGTGGCTGGCCAGGCCTGGCCCTCCCTCTTTCACTTCCTGGCTGCCTGGCCTGGGTGAGGAGGGCTGGGGAGGGTCTGTTTGGGAGGAGTTTGGGCCCAGCCCCTCCCTGGGGTTGAGGGGTGGGAGGGGCCTTGTGTGCAGACACAGAGCCCCTTTGTCCGGGTCACTGTGCAAAGCAGCTGGTCTGGGATTTCTGGGCGTTTTTTACATTTGAAGAATAATTGCATTGTCTGGGGGGCCCAGGAGAATCCAAATCCCTCCCCAGACCTGCCAGGCAGTCCAAAGAGATTCCCCTGGACCAGCCCCCCAGCTTCCCTCCCCCTCCCTCCCTTCTGTTAGAAACCTGAAGCAGAGAGGGGTCCCTCCAGGGAAACTGAGGTAGGGCTGCAGCCCTTGAGCACTAGGAGTATCTGTTCGAAGGAGAGATACTCTCCAAGTCCCCAAGGTTGGCTAGGGGAGGGTCCAGGTGGCCCCCAGAGCCCTGCAGGAGCAAACATGGGGCTTATAGGAAAGGAGAAGGCAACTGATCGGAAGTGGTGGGCCCATTTTGGAGTGCTTTACCTGGTGGAGTCTGGACCGCTAAGGGTGAGGTGAGGTGAGCCAGGTGGGCTAACTGCCTTGGCCATACTGTTCTCCTCTGGGAAATGGGTCATTCACAATGAGGTGACCTTGGGAAAAGGACAGTGAGGCAGACACATTTGGGAGTAGCCTGTGTTCAGAGGGGAGCCAAGGATGGTCAGGGTTTTTTGTTTCTGGTGAGGGGAGACTTTGGAAGGGCACGGGGCACCTGGGAAACTGGCCCTTTGTGGCAGTGGCCACTGTGGGGGGTGGGAAGTGACCTGCCGATTGGCGGGTGAACTGAGGCAGACTCCAGTCCTGAGGAGGAAGCGGCGCCCTGCGCTGAGCTGGGCCACTGACCATCCTTGCGGTTCACCCCCACGGCCTGCGGAGGGGTCCCCCGTGTAGCCTGGGACCACAGCCTACTTGGCGGTTGTGGGGCTGCAGCCTCATTACTGAATCGTAGCATAGGATTTCCTGGGGTGAGATGTCCCTGCTTTGGGAACAGAAGAGCGATGGCGGTGGGGGCTGGGTGGGTGTATGGGGGTGATCGCAGAGCCCAGCTAGTGCAAGGAACTCACATTTCCAGGGGTCAGCTGCTTCGGGAAACATCAGTGGAGCAGGCCCTGCGGGTGGGTGCATGCAGGCGCGCAGCTGCCCAGCCCCAGTGCCCTGCACGAGGGTGTGCATGTTAACAGAGGCCAGAGCCTGCTTCTCTGACACGTGTGAGGGTGTCTCCTCTAGGCCTTCGGGTGGGCAGTGCTGGGGATCCCAAGACTTCAGTGAAGTTGGGGTATGTGTGTATGTTTGGCGGCATCTGAGCGAGACTCGAAGCCAGAAAGGTCAGCCGGGTCCCGAGGGTAAAGAGCTGACATGCTGAGGCCTTCCCCATGCCTGGTACGTGGTTAGTGCTCGGTGAATTGCTGGGTTAGGTTCCTGGTCGGTGAGAGGCCTGGGCGACACTTGGGGCAGGCCCAGCAGTTCTCCAGGGGTACAGTTCAGAGGGAGGAGGCAGTCAAGTGCATGGGGAAATGGAGAGTAGAGGCCACAGTGATTCTGGCTGCAGGCTGGACATGGCTTGACCTGATGGATAAGGGCGGTCTTCCCTTAAGGGTGCATTCAGCTTGGAGCCTTGGGCCAGGTTGGAGGTCCAGTGGTGTTAACCATGGTGGAGAAGCACACGGAGATATGAGCTGTTTCCAGCTCCGTTCTGGGCATTTCCAAGAGGGGCTCAGGGGGAGGCCAGCACTAAAGCATGTCTCTGGTATTTGGTGATTAGGAGGCACTGCTTGGAGGGTCGGTTTGAGGGGGATGCAATGAAACTGGTGAGCATGTTGAGAGAAGGTGCAGTGGGCCTGGCCTGCTAGTCTTCATCCTTTCTTTGGTGACCCTGCCCCAGGGACAGGGCCTTCCTTCCTCTCTTCTTCTTCTTTTTTTTAAAGATTGTATTTATTTATTTGACAGAGAGAGACACAGTGAGAGAGGGAACACAAGCAGGGGGAGCGGGAGAGGGAGAAGCAGGCTTCCCGCTGAGCAGCGAGCCCCATGCGGGGCTCAATCCCAGGACCCTGGGATCATGACCTGAGCTGAAGGCAGACGCTTAACGACTGAGCCACCCAGGCACCCCTGTTCCTCTCTTCTTCCCCTGCTGCCGCCTGCTTTCCAGACTGGCTTCTTGGGCAGGTTCAATCAGGGCAGTGTTGGCTTTGGGCAGCAGGGAGAGGCGATGGCTTGCAGGCCAGAGCAGAGGTCAGGCAGTGGGGCATTCTGAATGAGGGTGGGATGCTCATGCCATGGCCGGGCCTGATTTCTCGAAGCTACCAGGCTTGGCCTGCCTGGGGATATGGGAGCTCCAGGCTCCCACCCTCATTTTGCCATGGAAGCAGGAGCAAGAAGACAAGTGGCTGTTGCCCTGCACCTCCCTCCTCCCCCATCCCTCCTCCTCCTCCCTGCCTGGCTGAGCCAGCACTTTTTTCTTCTCTCCTTTATCTGCTCGAAAAGTACAGGGTGTTCTGTTTCTCCTGTGCATACAGATCAAGGAGAGGATGTTATTTATTTATTTATTTCCCAAAGGCGAGAGAAGGACAGGCAGGCGTGGAGGAGCAGTAAGTGAGTCTTCTTCCTCAATAAGCCATTTTCTCATAAAATTAAAAAAAAAAATCTGAAAGGAAAAGATGTCACAAACCAACAGAAAACAAGCTGCTTCTTAGCCCCCTCCTCTCTACCCTGGCTGGAGATATCAGAGCACTGGAAGTTCCAGTTCAGGGCTTAGCTGAGGGACTGGCACACAGTAGGTGTTCCTGCCCATGGTTTTCTCTGTCCCTTTCCGTTTGGACCCCAGGGTGTGTTGGCTCCCTGAGTTGATATGGGGGGCCATGGGGTGGACTCCTCATCTCTCTGCCTTCTGTGGGCTGTGTGTAGGGCTTCTCTGGCTCCTTGGGAGTCCCATCTGGGACAAGGCCTGTGGAGGGAACTGGACTGTGGGGGGGTTCCTTGTGAAGATCAGAGGTGTAGGTGACCCACATGGCCCTTGCTTACCTACTTCCACCCCTGTGCTGTCTGTTTGAATTTAAGGTCTCTGATACATTAGGAACTCGGGGTTCTTTTTGTGTTTCTCTGAAAGGCAAACTGCCCACCTGCCATTTCCCACCATGCATTTCTGAACCTTCACCCAAAGGCACTCTGCTTATAATTTAGTTACAGAACTTTACAGGTGATTTTCACACTTGAAGCTCTTACAAATATTGTCAATCTTGTGACATCCACATAGGGCCTTATTTGACTATCACAATGTAGTGAGGACAAGCTGGCCCCTTTTGAGGCTAGCCGGGAAGTTCACGTCGCCGGCTGGGAAGGCGCTGCGCCCCAAGTATTCTTTCCCTCTATCAGCTTCCAGCTTAACTGGACCCCGGGTTTTCAGACGCGGTGGCCCACGGAGATTGGGGGTTCTGTGAAGAGACTTCAGAGGGGAGTGGGGACACCCCCCCCCACCGTTTCATCCCAGTCACACCCGGGCCCCCCCCAGGAACTTTTCCAAAAAGGGGTCGTCACCAGTCCGGTGTGAGACCCCTGAGGCAATCCCCTCCTTTATTGTATAAGCGAGGCGGTTTTGGAGGGTGGCCCTGGGCGGGGGGCGGGAGGAGGGGATTGCGGATGGAGCCGGGAGACCAGGACTGAGGGAGCCCCTCCCCCCCCAGTCCTGGGGACAGAGGCACGCGGGCGGGGCGTGCGGCAGCTCCACGTCGCATCGCGGGGTGCGGGGCAGGTGGCGTCAGCGGCAGCTCTGAGCAACCTGTGTGTTTACCAACCTGACGCCAGCCCGCGTCGCCCCGCGGACCCTTCCTCCCGTCGGCCGCGCCGGCCCCGGGTGCAGGCAGCCACACCCTCCCCTCTAAATTTAGTCCACCGAAAGGAGACCCTGGGCCAGGGCAGGGTGCGAGGGGAGCACGCGGGCCGCTGGACCCCGTGCTCCCAGATGCGGACAGCACCTCGCTGGAGGGAGCGGGCAGGGATCGAAGGAGCCCCGAAGGAGGAAGGAAAGGCGGAGCCAGACCGGACTCTCCTGGAAGGGGGCGGGGAGTCCCGGCCTCCAGCGGAGACCCGGCCTCGGAGGGGCCGCGGGCGCCACCTTCCGGCCCTCTAGGGAACCGCGGCGGCCGGCCTGGGGCTGGGGGGTTTGCGGGGAGTCTGCGGACGCGGCCCTCCTAGCCCGGGTGCCCAGGTGTGGCGTCGGCAGGCAGGCGGAGCGGGTGGGGAAGCGTGAGGAGCAGCTTTGCAGCCTCCGCGTATTTAGAAAAAAATCCCCTTTGCTAATCCTCTGATAAAGAGATGCTGGAGGGCGCGGTTCAAGGTGGGACAGAAGCTTTAGTGGTCAGACCAGGGGATGTGAGAAGGAAGTCGGTGTGTAGCTTCGCTTCGCTTCTCTTCTCTTCCGCTCTCTCTCTCAAACCACCCCCCCCCCCCCCCCGCTTCGGGCCAGGAATGGATATCTGAATAGTTATTGAGGTACACACACATAACAAATGGCACAAATCCTAAATGTCCAAGTCAGTGGATCATTATATATACGATGTATGGCCACCATTCAGATCAAGATACATATTCCTTCCAACCCAGAGAGTTCTGTCCTGACGCTTTTCAGTCATTCCCTTCCTCCCAATCTCTCTTCTCTCCTCACAGGTTCATTTTGCCACTTCATGAGCTTCTCGTAAGTGGAGGCATACACTATGTACTCTTTGGTCTCTGACTTCGTTTGTTCAATGTAATGTTCAAGGGTATCAGTAATTTAGTTCTGTTTATTGCTGAAGGATATTCCCTTGTACGAAAATGCTACACATAGCACATTTATTTTTCCATTCTCCCATGGCTGGACCTTTGGGCTGCTTCTGTTTGTTGGCCTTTATAAATAAAGCTGCTATGAATATTCTTTAGCATGTCTCTTTGGTGGAACATGCCCTGCTTCTCTTGGGTTTATTGTTGAGGGTGTGACTGCTTCATCACTGGAAGGGTTATGCTGAGCTTTACTAGGTATGGGAGAGGTATGTCAGCTTCTCTTGACTTTGGCTTTTTTGCTCAGTTTTTTATGTCCCCTGTCCACTCCACTGCCTGTAGCCACCTTCCGCCCACCCTTCCTCCTGTGTCGTTAGGTCCTGGATACTATTAGAGTCTGGAGTTTCTGCCACTGAAACCTCAGCAAAGACCATTGGAATCGGAGTTGCATGGGTCAGGGAGGGAACAGGGACAGGATCAGAGCTGAGTGGCCCCTTGGGATGGCCCACAGACACCTTCAAACCCTTGTGGTCACTCTGGGAATAGAAGGGTAGCTTCTCCCAGAACTGGGGCGATTCAGGGACCCCCCCCCCTTGGCTGCCCAGCCGTCAGCTCCCTAGCCTGGCGTCTCTGAACAAGCTGGCTTAGTGTAACTGTCAATTTGACGTCTGGCCTCTGGTGCCATGGGTCCTCCACAGTCCACCGTTTCCTGGGCTCCTTGCTGCTTTGCGGTGACTGAGGGGCTGGGTGGCTGGGGAAAACAACCAGAGACCTACCCAGAATAGCAGAGGCTTGTCCGATACCGGCCTCGTGGCACTCTCTGGGGGGAGGGCGGGACTATGTCCTGCCCACCAAATTGCCACTTCGCACAGGCTGTGAAATACTAACAGAAAGCTAGAGGAGAAGAGAAGGGGTAAAGGAGAAAGAGTGCCAGGGAAGAACCACGCAAGGGAGGGAAAGTTAGAGGCTCCAGCGCTGTGTGTGCAAGAGTCCTGAGGTCTGTGTGAGCGTCTTGGGGTCTGTGTGAGCGTCCTGGGGTCCGTGTGAGCATCCTAAGGTCTGTGGGAGCAGCCGGGGTTGGTGGGAGCTGAACCCCAGCAGCTGTGCTGGGGCAAGCTGGTTCAAGGTCAGCAGTGTCAGCTTCTCCTGACTTTGGCTTTTTTGCTCAACCCTTCCTGGCTGGCTCTTGTCTCAGGCTCGGGGTAGAGGCAGTGCCGAGCACGTTTGGGATGGGATTGATGGATTTCGGGGGCTTGGGCCAGGCTCCCAGTAGTCCTGCTTGCCTGTGGGGGCCCACGGTACCTCTTCCCCACCTCTCTCCTTCCCTCTGTCTGTCCTCCCTGGGTCCTCTTGTCCAGGTCTCAGGAGGAGCACGAGGGCTCGAGGTTCCCCCCTTGAGGACAGAGTTCACGAGTGTCCCTTAGGGCATGTGGGAAGTGAAGGCAGAGCAGGTAAGCCATGACACCCCTGCCCCTCGCAGGTTCCTAGGAGGCCAGTGCGGACGGTATGCAAAGTTGTGAATCCAGTGGCGACAGTGCGGATGACCCTCTCAGTCGTGGCCTACGGAGAAGGGGACAGCCTCGTGTGGTGGTGATCGGCGCTGGCTTGGCTGGCCTGGCTGCAGCCAAAGCACTTCTGGAGCAGGGCTTCACGGATGTCACTGTGCTTGAGGCTTCCAGTTGCATCGGAGGCCGCGTGCAGAGCGTGAAACTCGGTGAGTGTCCGCCCAGCTCCTAGGCCAAGGTCATCTTCTGTCCTTCAGTGCTCCGGCCCTGCCTGGAATCTCATTACTTTGGTTTTTCCCTGCGATAAATGTTCCATCATGCAGGCTGCCTGGGCATTTGCCAGAAGCTTCCTTTGCCCTTTGAGCAACCCTCTGAGGTGGGCAGGATGGGGCTCTGGCCTTTGTTTTTGGAACATGACCTAGAGCTCACAGTGTTTAGGAAGGAGAGGACACCCAGACCGAACTGTCTTGGCAGTGGGTGGACCGGTTTCTACTTCACAAGAAGAGGAATTCTGTAAGTTTTTATAAGTCATTAACTCTTGAGTGTGAATTAGTATATCATGACTGAGAGCTAGTCCTGGGGCAATAGGAGCTCAGGGCAGTAAAGGTCGATGGGATTTGTGGGTGATGGGCGGATCTTAGGATTGTCTGGGAAGAGGATCTGTCTAGGTCGCAGAGTAATGAAGACTCTAGAGAAAGGAGCCAGGAAAGAGACTTACCCCAGGGGTGGGCAGATTTTGCCAGGGGACCTAACGGGTGGGGAACTTGCCTGAAATGCAGCTGGAGGTCAGCGCTTCCCAGCCAGGGGTCTGGCCAATGAGAGGCTGAGTGGGTAGGGACCATGCATGATGGCCTGAGGACATGCTACATTGACCCTCCAGAGGACTGCGTATCTGGGTCCGTTCCCACGCGGGGCAGCAAGGCCATGCAGATATCATGTGCCCACATTTGATGGGTGTGGAACCTGGCTCAGAGACGTAGGTGGTCAGGCTTAGAACGAGCAGAGACTGAGGACGCACATGGGGCCCTTTTCTCTTTCAGAAACTTTGACACATTGAGAGTCTTCTAGAGCATTTCCTGGAAGGCGTCTATGAGGTTACGTCTGTCTTCTGCTGGCACACATAGGGGTGTGTTGGCAGTGAGGATGAAAGTGCCATCCAAGGCACTCGTAAACCTGGGGACAGCCAGCAGGGAAGCCCTGGGACTCTTTGCTCGACATCTGATTGGCTGGCTGGGAGGCTTCGGGAAGGGGCAGCTCCAGTTGTGGTTCTTGAGTCTTGATAAGACATTCAGTGTGTGACACAGAAGCAGATGAGAGGACACACGGCCCAGTCTCAGTGGTCGCTGACTGCGGAGACACACCGTGCATGGTACAGGCAGTGAGGCGGAAGCTTGGGGCTGCAGGAAGCTGAGGGGATGCACCATCTATCCATCTATTGGTGGTGGAGGCCTTCCTGACCTGGGGGAGCTTGGTGATGGGCGGAGTTGGGTGGGCAGAAGAAGGAGGGGGTGATATGCGTGGAGCGATGGATGTGAAAAAGATCGAGGCAGACTCTGCCGGGAGTGGGGAGGGCATGTCCAGGGAAGGGCAAATTTGCATGTGTTGTGTGTGCACACTCGAAGGGCTGAATGCCCAGGCCGCAGTTGGGCCTGCTTCAGTGTGAGATGGTAGCTGCGAGTCTCAGGGGTGTTGGGCAGGTGTTGAGGGCCAGAGGCTCGGGGGACACTGTGGGGCAGATGAGGAGATGGTGCTGGTGCCCTTGGATGCAGGGATGTCAAGGATCACAGCGGCGGAGGGGCAGGTAGGAGAGGGCAGGAGATATCTTTAGACTGGGGCCTGCTCACCCCTCCTCCTTGCAGAGACTGGCGAATAGAGGTGGGATGCTGACCTTGTGGCTGACCTCAGGCTGCTCACCTCAGACCTGCTTTTGCCATGTGTCGAGCCAGGAAGGGTGCCCTGTGCTTGGATGTCACTACCCAGTGGCTGTGTGATTTGGAGCTCCCTGGCATGCCCCGGGGAGGGCCCAGGCCCCTCCCCAAGATGCTGGCCCCCTTCTTCTCTTGGGAGCTCAAACCAGGCAAGACACCTTGGGGAACCTCAAGCCTGGAGGCAGGGCACTGGGGTTCTTAGTTTCTTGTGCCTTCCAGTCTGCCCACTTTTTCTGGACAAAGGGACATACACATTCCTGCCTCCTCCAGAGACACGAGTAAATTCTTTCTCACTGGCTGCCAGCAGGAGGTCGATTGCTTTTTCTCTTGCTCTGTGTTTGGTACATAGTATATACACGGCTATTTTTAGTAACTGGTGGTTTAATTAGAAACAACCCAGGAGAGGGAAGACACACAAAAAGAGAATGTCCAGTTCGTGGGGTGAGGGGTGATACTGTTGTCTATTATGGCGTATCAGATAGCTATTGCTGCCTAACAAATCACCCCAAATGTAGCAGCTTAAAACAGCACCGTTTGTTTGCTTAAATTCTGTGGGTCAGGAATTTGGGCCAGACTCAGCTTGGTGGTTCTTTTGCTGGTCTTGCCTGGGATCTCCCACTCAGCCAAAATCATCTGGTGGTTTCACTGGGGCTGGTTTGTCGAAGACAGCCTTACCCATTTGTCTGGTGGTTGGCACTGGCTTTTTGGTTGGGCCACACATCTCCAGCAGGATAAGCCTCTCCACGGTGGTCACATTCTAAGAGGGTGAACGTGGAAGCCCTGAGATCTCTTGAGGCCTCGGCTCTGAAGCTAAAGACATCACTTTCACTGCATTCTGTTAATCAAAGCCAGTCACGAGGCCAGCCCTCATTCAAGGGGGTGGGGAAATAGACCCTACCTGTTGATGGGAGGACTGGCAAGGTCACGTGGCAAAGGGCCGTGTGTACAAGGATAGGAGGAATTATTGTGATCATCTTGCCAAAAAATTTAACCGCACATGATATCTTGAATCAGTCCTCCCAAACAAAACAAAACACAAAAAAATGTTCCTCTCTCTTCTTTCGTTGTTTCAACTTCCTTGGGAGCTAGGCAAGGAAGGAGACAATGTGCATCAGAAGAGGAAACTGAGGCCCAGGCACAGATGCCTCAGAGCATCTGGTGCCTTGGCTGTGGATGGGGTGGTAGAACCAGCCCCAGTCCTAGCCCTGTCTCAACTTGGGCCCAGGAGTTGCCCCCTTCCCTAGTCAGACTCCCAGGGTTCTGCCACCTTATGTTCTTCTGCCACCTTATGTTCTTCTGCCTTAGGATGAGAGAGCTTAGTTTTCTCAGGAAGTCTATTTTAGACTACCTTGGGGAGGAGTCTTCCAGGCTGGAATGTTTGCTGTCTCTCCTCTGCCCTAGACTGAGTTGGGAGAGGGGCCACTTTCTGTCTAGGACAGGGATTTAGACTCTGGGGCCACTGGAGATTTTGAGGAATTGGAGTAAGATCAGATGAGGACCTTGAGCCAGAGGCCCTCCTCCTGGGTCTCCTTACTGGGTGTTTCAGATAACCTCACTCCCTTCGCTGGGACCACTGTACCCTCAGGTGCCCACAGAGTGTCTCCTGAGGGAGAGTCACCAATGAGGAAGGAGGGTCCAGTGTCTGGTGTTATGTTAGACAAAGGTAGGATGGAAAGGGAGAGCCTTCTAACTAGTCCAGCGAAGTGACTCTGGAGCAGATCACAAGGTCATTCAGGGGTGGCAGTTAGCTGTATAGCGGAATCCATTTTGTGCCCCATGTGGTTTCCACTGGGAACTTTTCACTGAAGACTTTGATTAGTTGCCAGACTGGGACCTAACTCCCTTCTCGCCCTGTTGTGGGGAGGGAAGGAGCCTCTTTGAAGAAGAAGGGTGAGGCGGTGTTCTGGCCCTCTCTGAAGAAGTCCCTGCCCCTCTAAGGGCTGTTGTTGTCACCATCAGGACACGCCACCTTTGAGTTGGGAGCCACCTGGATCCATGGCTCCCACGGGAATCCCATCTATCATCTAGCAGAAGCCAACGGCCTCCTTGAAGAGACAACTGATGGGGAGCGCAGCGTGGGCCGCATCAGCCTCTACTCCAAGAATGGCGTGGCCTGCTACCTCACCAACCGTGGCTGCAGGATCCCCAAGGACGTGGTTGAGGAATTCAGCGATTTATACAACGAGGTGAGGTGTTAGCAGGGCAACTGGACACATGGGTGTGGGAGGCAAGGAGCACTCTGGCAGTATGAGAGTTGGGCGACCTGTGGGGTCTTCCGCGATTCTGGCCATGTTTTTGCATACTCTCTGGGCCCTGTATTTGGAAAATCAGGACAATCTGAGGATAGAATGAAGATGATGAGTGGGGAAGTACTAGGTAAGACACCATTCATAGAGATGATTAGATATTTCTTCAGAAAGACCTTAAATATCTTTTATTAGGGGGCACCTGGGTGGCTCATTTGGTTGAGTGTCTGACTCTTGATTTCAGCTCAGGTCATGATCTCACGGTCCTGGAATCGGCCACATTGGGCTCTGCACTCAGCAGGGAGACTGCTTGAAGATTTCTCTCCCTCTCCCTCTGCCCCTCCCCCTGCTCTCTCTCTCTCTCTCTCTCTCAAATAAATAAATAAATCTTAAAAAAATCTTTTATTAGATTTATTAGTAGATACTTCGGTGGTGATTGTGTTATTATTGCTTTTGGGTACTCTTGGGTAATTTTTTAAAACTTTACTTTCTAATTTTTTCCAGTGTATAGAACTATAACTGATTATTATATATTGATTTTAGCTACCTTGACAAAGTATTATTTTAATGCTAATATTGTAGCTATTAACATATTAATTTATATTCTAATATTTTGGGATTTTATGTACATACTATACAAAAAAAAATGGCAATTTTGTTTCCTTCTTTCTAATCCTCAGACCTGCATTGTGCAGTAGAACTCTCTACAATAATGGAGATGTTTTAGACCTGCATTTTCCAGTAGGGTAATCACTAGCTACATGTGGCTCTTGAGCTCTTGAAATATAGCTAGTAACACTGAGGAACTCAATATTTAATTTAATTAATTTTAAATTGCCACAGGTGTTTAGTGGCTACTGTATTGGACAGCACAGTCTAAGACAACTTATTTCTTTTCTTTCTTTTTTTTTTTTTAAAGATTTTTATTTATTTGACAGAGACACAGAGAGGGAACACAAGCAGGGGGAGTGGGAGAGGGAGAAGCAGGCTTCCCGCTGAGCAGGGAGCCCGATGTGGGGCTCGATCCCAGGACCCTGAGATCATGAACTGAGCCGAAGGCAGACACTTAACGACTGAGCCACCCAGGTGCCCCAACTTATTTCCTTTCTTGCCATATTGCACTGGCTAGTGTCTCCAGTACCGTGTTGGATAGAAGTGGCAATGGCACTCATCTAAGTCAGGTTTTAAAAAAAAAGTTCATGTTTTTAGTATCTTTCAGTGGCCCTGTGAACTGCACTTAACAAGCAAGGTAGCACGTAGGTCTTGCCTTCTGATAGCTTGTCATGTGCAGTGTAATGACCCTTCACTCCAGGTCAGTAAGTTGACCAACCAGCACCTATTGCACATTTTCTGTCTCTTGGGCATGGGAAAGGAGAAATGACTCTTGGGGATAGTCCTTGCTCAATGGGGGGCAGGCACACCGTGAGTTCTGTGTGTGTACCCACAAGATATGTTGTGTGCAATCCCATGGTATTGTGTGTTCTCACTCATGTACAAAGAGACTGAATTGTTAACGAGCGGATAAGAACTAGTATTCTCCAAAGTAGACCTTTTTGGTCTCCTGGGAATTAGTCACATCCTTATTTCCGGGTTATGGTGAGTGCTTTAGGCACGGATGCTTCTTGAGAATGACTTTCAGGGTCTATGACTTGCTTGTTCTCTTAAATGTGCTTAAAAGTAGATCATCATGGGCTTCTGCTTGTGGGTTTGATTTTTGGAAGCTAAGAGTATGAGTTGTGGAGAGTAGGATGGATAAGGTGGGTTATCAGTTGGAGTAGTGAAACTTTGGGTCAGAAGGAAGAGGTGTTAACCATGAGGAAAGAGAGGTTTCCTTGTGTGGCTCTTAACCAGAGCTGGAGGCCACGCTCTAAGCCTATGAAGCCCTGCCTGAGGGTGGCTTCATAAGAAATATGCAGGCTTCCTTCAAAGGTGACGACTTTGAAACGCTGCTCATTTGAATCTATTCTATTTGTTAACAAATAAATGAGTTCGTGCACTGGTATCATATAGAACGTAGTCCCTGGAGCAAGACTACCTTGATTCAAATACTAGTTCTACCATTTTTTGGCTGTATGATCTTGAGCAAGTTGTTGAGGCTCTCTGAGGACTCTTACTTTCCTCATCTATAAAATGGACACAGTTAAACCTACTTCAGAGCGTCATGAGGATTAAATGAGATCCTGATGTAAAGTGCTTAATGAGAATCAGGGTGAGTATTATTAGCTGTTACACACCTGTTCCATTTCCCTTGGTCACATTGGGAGGGATGTAATTTAATCCAGGACAGGAGACTGTAGCCCTATGACAAACCCATGTTCAGTGAAGGCTGTCCCAGTTGGTAGCTGACACAAAGAATCATGTAGATGGACTAAATTTATCACTCCCAGCTGCACATTTCGGCCTTTAGTCAACATAGGCTAAGGACTGGCTACCATGTTGCTTATCACCAGACGAAAAAAACTCGGAGAGGAGGAGGCAAGCCGAAAGCCTGACTCCTTGGCAGTGGTACTGGGTGAGGAATTTGCTGAGGACTCCAGTTAAGGCCAAATGCCCAGCATCTTGTGACTGGATGGAGGAAAAGCAAACAATTTAACTCATTTTCTTCTTTATATTGTATACTTCAGAGACATGTTTAATTCATATTTCTAGCTCATGGGGAGGTTTTTCCCTTGAGTGGGATGGTGGGGGATGGGCAGCGTCACCTTCCTTCCTCTACTGAGCAGCCCAGGGCCGCCCTGTACCAGGGCTGGGTTACAGGGCAGACATCATTCGCATGAATGTGTGCTGACCAAATTCAAACTCACTTTAGGAGGGGAAACAAACCACGAATTGACACCAGCCACAGATGTTTGGCCGAGGAGCCCACATGTGCCAGTGTCCTGGGAGGGAGAGTGGGCGTGTGCTCATGCTCACAACCCTTCAGTGATGCCAGTGTCCAGAGTCCTTGACATGACCCTTAGTCCCTCATGCCGCGCCCCTGCCTGCCTTTTCAAAGTCATCTCTTGTAACTTTCTCTTTCCTCGCTGCCCACTTCGGCAAGCCTGAGCCACTTACATTCTCTCTCCTCTCCCTCATCTTTTCCTCTCCCTCTCACTGCCAACTGGCCAAGGTCACCTGGGTTGATCTCACAACCTCTGGGTTCTTCCCGGTCACGGCACATCATGTAGAAACAGCTCAGTTATGATATCTCCCCAATCTGAGCGAGGGCAGGGGACTGTCCTTCTTGCTCATGATTATAGTCAGTGTTGGGCACAGCCCAGTAACTGTTTGTTGAGTGAATGCTGGGGCTCAGACTTGGCCCTCCGGGGATGCCATGCCTGACCCAGGACTAGCTTCCTTTCCTCAGGGAGACTAGCCCAGTGTTTGGTGGGAGTTATGTGCCGGGCAGGCAGGGGACGCAATAGGACCGGGCTCCAAGGGACTGTTTGGTGCTTTCTGTTGATAAGGTGTGGGTTGGAGTTCTTGTTAAAATATGCCTGTGAAATGTATTTTTGTTCCTCGGCATACTGGGGCCTCCCTCCCCACCACACGTCCTGCCCCAGCATGGCCATCTTGCTTAAACAAGTCTGGGTTCCTCAGTAAAAGGGGCACTTTGTGTGGACCCGAGCAGGGCCAGGGGCGGGTCTCCTGGGAGGTCAGATTTCAGGGCTCCTTCTGCTCCCTCTCCCCCACAAACACTGGCCAGGCCACAGTTCTAGACTCTCCCTCCTGGGAGAGGTTGAAGCAGATACACTTGGGCAGCAGTTGCAGGGAAAGGGTTTGGGCATTTGGTTCTGGGAAAAAGGAAATGTGTGCAGACCTGGGTTCTCCCGTGGTTGGTCTTGTTTGGCCACATAGCGCCTTTGGTGGGGGCGAGTCCTTTCCCACCAGGCACCAAACATTTTGCTTTGTTTTCAGCAAGGGCCCAGCAAGAGAGCCTCCAAGGGCTCCCTCCCTCTCCCTCACAGACCCAGGGGGTCATAGAGGGCCATCTGGAAGCAAGGAGGCTGGCTGCCCTGGGGCAACTTGTCAGCCTGAACGTTGGCCCTGTTGGTGCAGCCTGAGTGTGGCACCCAGTGCCACGTTGATTCACCAAGCAAGAGGAGCTGTGGGCTCAGTATATCTGGGAACACTTGGAAGGTGGGGACTTTTGAGTTGGGGTTCTTTGGTCTGAAATGGAGGTGGGATGAGGGAGTGTGTTTTCAGTCTCCTGGGGTCTCTCTGGCAGGTCTATAACTTGACCCAGGAGTTCTTCCGGCATGGTAAACCAGTCAATGCTGAGAGTCAGAACAGTGTGGGGGTGTTCACCCGGGAGGAGGTGCGCAACCGCATCAGGGATGACCCTGAGGACCCAGAGGCCACCAAGCGCCTGAAGCTCGCCATGATCCAGCAGTACCTGAAGGTATCCTTGTACACTCAGAGCAGGTGCTGGTGGGAGGAAGACCGATTCTGGGGAGTCTGGGTCCAAGCAGGATGGCACTCCTTTGAGGTCCTGTTACGACCCCAGCCCAGCCCTGCTGGTCACCTAGCTCCTCTCTGGCTCTTCCCACAGGTGGAGAGCTGTGAGAGTAGCTCCCACAGCATGGACGAGGTGTCCCTGAGCGCCTTCGGGGAGTGGACCGAGATCCCCGGGGCCCACCACATCATCCCCTCGGGCTTCATGCGGGTTGTGGAGCTGCTGGCCGAGGGCATCCCCACCCATGTCATCCAGCTGGGGAAACCCGTCCGTTGTGTGCACTGGGACCAGGCCTCGGCCCGCCCCCGGGGCCCTGAGATTGAGCCCCGCGGCGAAGGTGACCACAACCATGACGCCGGGGAGGGCGGCCAGGGAGGAGAGGAGCCCCGGGGAGATGGGCGGGATGAGGACAAGCAGTGGCCGGTGCTGGTGGAGTGTGAGGACTGCGAGGTGATCCCGGCGGACCACGTGATCGTGACCGTGTCGCTGGGCGTGCTCAAGAGGCAGTACACCAGCTTCTTCCGGCCAGGCCTGCCCGCCGAGAAGGTGGCTGCCATCCACCGCCTGGGCATCGGCACCACCGACAAGATCTTTCTGGAATTTGAGGAGCCCTTCTGGGGCCCCGAGTGCAACAGCCTACAGTTTGTATGGGAGGACGAGGCGGAGAGCCGCACCCTCACCTACCCGCCGGAGCTCTGGTACCGCAAGATCTGCGGCTTCGATGTCCTCTACCCGCCCGAGCGCTACGGCCACGTGCTGAGCGGCTGGATCTGCGGGGAGGAGGCCCTCGTCATGGAGAAGTGCGACGACGAGGCGGTGGCCGAGATCTGCACAGAGATGCTGCGGCAGTTCACAGGTGTGTCCCCGCGCCTCTGGCCTCCGCCCGCCCCCCCCCCGCCTCTCGGGCACCGGCGGTAGCTCTCCGCAGCCCCTGATCCTGCCGGCTGAGGGGCGCGCCCACTGGGAGAGCCGCCGCACGGCGCCCGGGCTCCCAGATTGCGGGCCCCTCCCCGCAGCCCCCCTCTGGAACTTGAAACACTCAGAACCTTGGGCGCTGTGTTTCTTCTGAGGGCTGGTGGTAAAAAACTCAGGTATCACTCCCAAACCTCAGATTGCCCATTTCCTACTCCTACTGTCCTGCTAGGAGATGGATTAGCGTTTCACTCTCTGATTCTTTTAGTTGAACATTTTTTCATCCACTACCCCAGAAGAGCCTCACGAGAACCCCTGAAGTGGGAAGGGGAAACATGATGATCTGGAATATTTTTTCATACGGGAAAATTAGGGCCCCCGGAGGGATGAGGTGTTTTGCCGGGGGTGTCCACAAGGAGGCGCTGCGGGGGAAAATCGCTGGAGCACCCAGCATCCATCCTTCCTGCTGCGTCTTCCGTGCCTGCCCGCAGGGGCCTGGCCTTCTTGCAGCTGTGGCTGTGGGCTGGCAGTAGCCTGCTCAGGGGTGTCTTCTGTGTCTAGCCATTTCTTATCTTCCTTCCCCTTGGCTCTTCCAACTCCCCAACAGGGAACCCCAACATTCCAAAACCTCGGCGAATCCTGCGCTCGGCCTGGGGCAGCAACCCCTACTTCCGAGGCTCCTATTCGTACACGCAGGTGGGCTCTAGTGGGGCAGACGTGGAGAAGCTGGCCAAGCCCCTGCCGTACACCGAGAGCTCCAAGATGGCGGTGAGCGTGGGGGCAGGCTGAGGAGGGCCGGGGGGCCGGGGGCAGGTGTTTTGGGTGCGGGCTTGGTTGGCGGGCAGAGGGTGGGCAGTGCTCGCCGAGGGGTGCCAAGCGGAGACGGATGGAGTAGCTCCTGTGATGAAGGAGAAAACAAGGACATGTGCACTTAACATCTGGAAGAAAAGTTAGGATCAAAATTGAGATATTAAACGCTTTATTGAGCTAGTAGAAGCTGAGCCATTCCATGCTCTGCTGTCCGATATGGTAGCCATTAGCCACATTTCATTGAAATGAACTAATTAAAATTGAAATTAATGTATTAAATATCTAGTTCCTTGGTTGCACTGGCCACTTTTCAAGTTTGATAGTCACGTGTGCCTAGTGGTTGCTGTGTGGGGTTGTGTAGCAGCTCTAAAGCATTTCTATCACGGTGGAAAGTTCTCTTGGACAGCACTGATTCCACAGACGTAAGTTTCCCCGATATGGTTTATTTACTTCTTTTGCCTAATATGTTTCAGAAAATAAAATTGAGAATACTGACCCTCCCCCAAATTATATCAACTATATAATAAATCATAGAGAAAAAGAATAAATCTGAGAGAAACAATTGTATATATTTCTGGTCTTACAAAGTGGATTTCGAGTTCCCCCCAGCAAGCGCACACATACAATAAATGTTCAAACCCGAACAGAATTATACTTAGAACAATTCTTTGGTGTAAGTGGTGAAGATTTCCAGCGTGGGCTGTGCATGGCCCGGCTGTGCTCAGCAGGAGACATGAAGAGGCCCTTGCTGCTGCCACAGTCGCCCTCCTAAAAACCAAACCTCTTGTCACCTGCATCGTTAGGACTAGCGCCTATAGCACAAAGCGAAACAACATGAAAATAACTGGGGCTTAAACCAGACAGAATTTCCTTCTATCAGACAAGGGGAAATCCAGAGGTAGGTATCAGGACCCAATGTCATTGGCACCTGGCTCCATCTTCCAGGCCACTTTGTGGTTCTAGAGGGCTGTGAGGAGGCAAAAGAGGGGAACACCCCCCCACAAGACGTGCCTCTAAGCAACAGTGCACTTGGAGCTGATTGGCCAGAACTAAGTCACATGCCTATAGCAGCTGCAAAAGAGGTTGGGATGCATTTTTTTTTTTTTTTTAATGCTGGATGGCAATGAACCCGGTTAAAAATCAGGGCTCTGTGACGGAGGAGAAAGAGGAGAATGGATGTGGGAGGAGGCAGCTTGCCTTCTGCCACAATACGCCTCCCCGTGCCCTCCTGCAGCCCAACTACCTCTGCGGGCCGCTCCTCGTTGGTGGGTTAAAGCTTCCCTACGCCAAGTGCGTGGTCTGTGGACCAGCAGCGCCAGCATCATGGGGTGGGGGGGCGCCTTAGAAATGCAGGCTCTCCGCACCCCCTAGACCTGCTGAATGAGAAACAACATACTACAGGGTCCCCAGTTGGTGCCTTTGTACGTTCAGGTTGAGATACAGTGGGATAAAGTCCCAACTCAAGCTTGGGATGCAAGCATTCATTCTTTGCCTGGACCCCACCTAGACAGCTTGCTTTCTCGAGGGTGAGCCCTGGTTGTACCAAAATATTTCACTGTCCCTTGCTCTGATGCATTTTTGCCCCCATTTTTTCCTTCTTCCTGAAACGTCCTTTTGCCTGTTTGTTTACCTCGCATCTTCTGAGAAGGAGCCCAAAGATCCTGTCCTCTGGGAAGCTTTGTGCGATTCCCCCTTATGGTGGGCCTCTTTTCTGGGCTCTTGGCACCTTGCCCAAACACCCATCATGTCACACATGACGCCATTTAGTAACTGGGTTTCGTGTCTGGCTTCCCCACCAGCAAGGAAACTCCTCAAAGCAGCGGCCCGGTCACCTTTTATCTTCCAAGTGCTCAGAACAGTCCCTGGACCCTAATAGGGGCTCCATAAAGGTTTGTTAAATTACCGCCTAACTTTATTGAGTGCTTATGTTCTTCCAGGTTCTAAGTGCTTTAGATACATTATTTCAATTAATCCTTACAGCCACCCTCAGAAGCAGGTGGTACAAACCCATTTGGCAGGTGACAAAAATCAAGGCTTAGGAGGTTAAGCCACTAGCCCTGAGTTCACTGTAAGAGACACAATGAGCCTCTGAGACTGCAGAACCAACCAGGACTCCTAACAGCATCTGAGCAGAAAAAACTGAGGCCTGGATGTCTGGGGAAGAAGCAGGGGAAGGTGGCCAGGTGGGACGGGCAACTCCTCATCCCGCGGAAGCAGCAATACCTGCTGTCTGACTTGTAGTGTGGATAGGGGGGAGTTTCCGGGGGCAGACAGGTAGCCTCCCAGCCTTTCTCGCTCCTCTACCCTCACTTCCCCGTCCCCTGGCCCAGCCCATGCAGGTGCTGTTCTCGGGTGAGGCCACTCACCGCAAGTACTACTCCACCACCCATGGTGCTCTGCTCTCTGGCCAGCGCGAGGCCGCCCGTCTCATCGAGATGTACCGGGACCTCTTCCAGCAGGGGACCTGAGTGAGGGCCCTCTTCACTGCCGAGCGTGTTCCTTACAGAGCCACTAACTTGTGACTACCAGCCCTGCCCCTCGCTGCTGTGTGCTCCTCATTTTCTAATCCTCTGTAGACTGGATTTGTATCTTTGGTAGAGGTAGCCACCCGGACTGGCTTCAGATCTGGTCCTGTAGCTTTTCCTTTTCTCCATGCCGGGTGGTGACCAGGGTGGGGCCTGTTGATTTACCTCTGTGCTCTGACCCCCCCTCCCCTCCTGCCTTGTTATTGTAAGTGCCTTCAATACTTTGCATTTTGGGATAATAAAAGAGGCTTGCCCTTCCCATGCTCCTCAGCTTCTCTCTCTTCTTCCGTTTACCTCAGCCTCTTCACGTGTATGTGTGTCTCTAGTTTTTTTTTTTTTTTTTTTTTTTTAAGCCCATCCTTTTTGAGTGAGGGGATGGTGGGCGGGCTGTGACCTGGCTGTGCCCCCAGGAGGTAAGGTATCTGCCCTTACTGGAAGGAGTAACCCCTCACCTCTGGCTGTTTGTGGTTGTTTGCCTTCCTGCCGGCGAGACCCCTCAGGGATCAGGGCTCCTCACTACTCAGCTCAGCTCCTCCGGGATGGGCCTGTGGCTGCCCACTGGCCCTTTGCTGGACCTCTCAGAGCCCTACTGGGTGGCATGGCCACATGGAGTGAAGGTGAGTTCCACGGGAGGGGACATCTGTTGTGGCTTCATGTCAAGCTCAGATGTATTAATTATTAGTGAGTGTCACCTGGCCATGGGGCCCTAGGTCTGGCCTTTGGGGTGGTGGCTGCTGTTGACTTCTGGGAAGGCGGATAGTCTGGCCATTCTGGAGGGATGTTCTGAAGTGTTGCCCACCTGCTATATTCCAAGGGCCTATCACTTATTGGGGGTGTTAGTCTTTTCTGCTTTTTTTGCCGAGTGAAAGCACACACACACACTCCCCTCCCCCACTTGCACACGTGCACATGTACACACACTCACCTGTGCACGCACACACACGCACCTACATACACTCACTCCCCCACGATACACCACCCTGCACCCTTACACCAACATAGAACCACGTGTACACGCACACACAGAACCTTAAAGAACATTCAGTCATGTTCTTACTCCAGATTGCTAGTGATAGAGTTCGAATTGCCTAGAATTAAGGGATTTGGGAGGTGGAGGAAGTTGTGAACATCCAGGTGGGCCCCCAGGTTGGACTGTGTGAACTTAGGCTGGGGCCCCTTCTCAGAAGCGTAGGGCCCGGCTCCTGCTATGCCTACGTCCTCTCCCCTGTTGCCTGCGGTTATGATGGAGCTGTCCTCCACATGGACACACCCACCCGCGGGCCTGCCTGCATCCACTTACACGCACGCCCCTACCCTCGCTCTGCCAGGGTGGGTCCGCCTGGCGCTTATGTCAGGGACTCACATCACCTGACACATAACTTAAAAAATTTTGAGAAGAGCTTCTATTGATGTGGTGCAAGCTCAAAGGTCATGAAAGGGCACATGGGGCCCTCTCCTCCCACACCTGTCCCCAGTAGCATGGCTGCTCCCCCCAGCCCACGTTATTAGTGCCTTGGGCATCCATTTCCACTATGTCAATATAAATATGGGCCCTTCTCGCTCCTTTTTACACAAAAGTGACAAAGTATTCATCCCATCCCGCATTTTGCTTGTTTTAGTTAACGTAATGTATCTTGGAGATCTTTCATAACGGCACTTACGCAGACAATGTAAATTTGGACTTTACTGTGGTCGGGGGGTGCTGTCTCCTTCCTGGCCCACAGTTACTGTGCAGGAAGCACCATCTGTTGACTTCACCTTGGGAGGCACTGACCCAGTGCGCTGAACCCTCCCTGTGTCCTAGATTTTCCCCACTGACTAAGGTGGGGTGGATAGAAGTGGCCTGAAACATAAGTATGGGGGAAGAAAGTAATAAGCAGATGCTCAGGATCACTGGCAGAGGAATTTTAAAGGGCTCCGTGAGGGTGAAAGGGCCGTAAATGTTTATTCTGTGATTGCATGTTGGGCAGCTTCAGGTGTGGGCAAAGGGGAGGGAGGGAATATTCACTTAGAGCCAGCCACCTGCCTGGCACGGTGTCAGTCGTGAATGCTGGGCGCATGGGTCTCTTAATTTGGTATGGATGCCAACTCAGGCTGGGGAAGGCGATTTATCCCCACGGGGAGACAAATCCTCTAAGAGTTAAGTAATGGCCCCCAACGTCACTGAGGTCTGACTCCACATTGCAGGCTCTTTCTATTTATTGCACTGAAAAGAAGAGGCTGGTGCTGGGGAAAAAAAAACTGAGGCCATTGCTGGAGAGAGTGGAAATGGGTGCACTACCCTGGGAAAGTGTGTGGCCGATTCTACTAAAGCTAGCATGGGCCCCCCAGCATTTCCTTTCCACTCCTGGCTATACACCCAAGGGAAATGAATGCATAAGCCCACCAAACATATGTACCAGAATGTTCATGGCAGCATAGTTCGCAATGGCTAAAAACTGGAGACAGCTCAGGTGTCCATCGGTAGTAGAACAAACGGTGGTACATCCATACAATGGAATACTGTGCACCAACAGAAAAAAACAAGCTGATATTTGCAACATCGATTCATCTCAAAAACGTTAGGTTGAGTGAAAGAAGCCAGACACAAGGCTATATACTGTATGATTTTTTTAAATATGAGGTTCAAAAACCTACAAAACTATAGTGTTAGATATGAGGGGAGGGGTAGTGCTTGGGGTGCTTTCTGGGTTACAGAAATGTTCTGTATCTTGACCTGGATGGTGGTTGAATGGGTATAGACATTCGTAAAAATGCATTGGGTTATACACTGAAGATTTATGCACTTTTCTGTGTATATGATATAACTCAATTTAAGAAATTTAAAAAAGAGTCTGAGGACACCCATGCCAAAATATACGGTTGTGTTGACCCAGTGAATTCCTCCTTGCAGCAGAGATGAAGCATCCTGAGAGCAGATAAAGGGAGGAAGGACCTACTTATGTCGCCCTGGCTGCCTGATGATAAGCCCTGGCATTGCGTTAGCTAGTATGTCACCTTCATTGGATCCCTTGCCTATGTCGCCCCATCTGGGCATCGGCAGCCATGTGAGGGAGACAGGGACTGTTTCGCAGCAGAGGAGATTGAGGGTCCCAGAACAGCGTGGGACTGTTCAGGGCCACGCAGCTCGGAGATCATGCCATCTGAAAGGGAGAGAGCGGTCCTGGGAGGAAGGTGAGGACAGGTGCGGGAGGGGTGGCCCTGGAGAGTTGGCCACAGCCTTCCAGGGTGCCACCTCCACATCAAACAATCACATAATGTGGGGAGCATTTATGGTTTGCAGCTCCACCAACAGATGTGAAGCAGATAAAAGCAAGGGCCATTCGGAAGCAAGACAGACTAGATGTACCAGGAACAGAGGATGAGTTCCTTGTTGTGACTAGGGCTCTGAGGCAACCTTGGCATTGAGGGACACTCAGAGGACTCTATCAGGGGTGCCAAATGTGGCATGCACAGGCCACCACCCACGTCAACGCCTGCTAAACAGTTCCTATCCCCCATAGAAAGTCACTTGAGAGGAAATTTCTCCTCTGGCATGGGATTCTAGGAGGATGGTTGCATTGGTGTCTTGTGCTGTGGGCATCGGTGGATCCATGAGCAAGGTATTCAATTGTGGTCTTGTGGAAGCCTCAGAAATGTTCCTTCCCAGGGTACTTGGCAGGTACTGTGTCTTCCCCCCTTTGCTGGTATGGGACAGGTTAGCAGTTAGCTCCTACTTTGTTGGAGCCTTGTGGAATGTCTGCGCCGCCCACAAACTGATGTAGGAGAGAAGCATTTCTGGTTTGAGCCACCCTGCGTTTACTTGGGCCTGTTGAGATGAGCACAAGGGTAACCCCAAGATGCAGAGCGAGGTGGGCTGCTGGCTCAGTTCTAGAAAATCGCCTATTTAGTGAATGGTCTGCCAAACATAATGGTAGAGTTACATGCTTTCTCATAATGTTGAGGCTACTCCTGATTGGTGTAGGGTAATCAAATCTCAACAGATGGGAGGAGTTGTGGCCCACTAAGGTGGCATCCAGGACATCTAAGTGCATGGTAGGCATGTAATAGAAGAAGGGAAGGGGCTGCTCACAAGCCCTGCTTCATACTGTTTAATCAGAGATGTGGATACAAGAGCTGGTCTCGCCTCTCATGAATCTAGAAGTGGCTGTTGAACACTGATTTTGCAGGCACTGATTTTTCAAAACCTGGCTCTCTGTTAGAGGATGCAAAATGCCGGCATATTTTATTACAGTGAGCTCAGTATTTGAGCACTTTTGAGACAACGCCCCCCCCACCCGGGTTTCCCTTGTCAGCTCTCCCCCTTCATCCTCTGAAGCCCCTGTCTCCTCACTGTCAACAGACAACAATGTCTCCTGCTTCATAGTCTCAGTAGAAGCCACTGGAGGCAACTTCCTTGCCAAATCTACAAATAGCTACTCTTCACACCCATCCTGATTGGGACCGCCCCTGTTCCCCCCCCCCCCCCCAACAAAGGAAGTATGTGACTCTCCACTTGTGCATCTCATGACCCAAACTCAGGGACCTTCCCTCATCCTTTCCTCTCCGCCTTCTCTCTACTCTATCCTTCCCATCCACATTTCAAGATGGGAAAGACAAGAGCATCACCACCTTCCCTTGCCTTCCTTTCAGCCAAGTTTCACACTAGCATTTTCTACACTTGCTCTTCTGCATTCTCACTGTCCTCACCCCAGCGGTTGTTGGTGGGGATCCTTAGGTTGCAGACAGAGACACAGGAAGGGCTGGGCTGGCTCCCCTTCTCACCAAGGCTAGGAGAGGTGGGGAGGATCCGCTGCTGACTCCAGGGTGTCTGGAAGCAGGGGCAATTCATGGTCTGAAGCAGTCCTCTGGCGCCACCTGCTGGCCACATGGGACTACAGCCTTCTTGCTGCAGGGAGAACGTGTGTGCTGGATTCTCTGTGGGCTTTTCTGAGTTCAACAAGAACATCCAACAAATCACAGGAAGTATCTTTAATTTACATTGAATAAGTGAATAAAATAAGATTGTAACTTCTTCTAGAGTACCACTTATTTTTCATTCTTAACAGTAAAAAGAGACCTTGTTGGCCCTAAGATAAACTGTTTTCTTTCCCCCCCTCCACATTTCATTCCTTCCTCCCTCTCTCCCTCTCCCCCTCTTTCCCTTTCTCCTTTCCCTTCCCTTTCTCTATCAGACTTTTAGTGCTTTCCTTTTGTTATTTTTTTAAATTATTATTTATTTACTTGACAGAGAGAGAGAGAGAGAGAGAGAGAGCACAAGCAGGGGGAGCGGGAGAGGGAGAAGCAGGCTCCCTGCCAAGCAGGGAGACCCATGTGGGGCTCAATCCCAGGACCCTGGGATCATGACCTGAGCCGAAGGCAGAGGCTCAACGACTGAGCCACCCAGGCGCCCTTAGTGCTTTCTTTTTGTATGCCAGCCTCGAAAAAGATTTAATTATGCTTTAACAAATACATTCACTAAAGAAATAGATTAAAAATTGAACTTGTTTCCCAAACAAACAGAAGTTGGACTGTATGATTTAAATTCTTTTAAATTTGTTGAGTTTGTTTAATGGTCCAGGATATGGTCTATCTTGGTACATGATCTATGGGGCTTGCGAAGAGGATGTGTATTCTGCTATTGCTGCGTGGAATGTTCTATAGATGTGGATTTGATCCTGTTGGTGGATGGTATTATTGGTTTCTTCTATATCCTTGTGGATTTTCTGTCTAATTCTAGCAATTGTTGAGAGAATAGTGTTGAAGGATCTAACTAAGATTATGTAGTTATCCTTCTGGTTCCATCAGTTTTCTTTCGTGGTGTCGATCGACTGTTCTGGAACAGTTTTAGCCTTAAGAAAAGGTAAATATATAGAATCCCCTGCCTCCAACCATTTTCCCTATTATTAACATCTTACATTAATATCATATGTTTGTTACAACTAATGAACCAATGATGGTGGGTTATCGTTCACAAAAGTCTATAGTTGACTCAGATTTCTTTAGTTTTTACCTAATGTCCCTTTTTCTGTTCCAGAATTCCACCCAGGATACTATGTTACATTTAGTTGTCATGTTCTCTTAGGTTCCTCTTGGTTGTGACATTTTCTCTGACTCTGCTTGTTTTTGACGATGTTATCAGTGTTGAGAAGTGCAGTCAGGTATATTGTAGGATGCCCCTCTACTGGAATTTGTCTGATGTTTTTCTCATGACTAGACTGGGGTTATAGATTTGGGGGAGGAAAACCACAGAAGTCAAGTGCCATTCCATCTCATCATATCAAGGGCACACACCACCAACAGGATTTGTGACTGTTGATATTGACCTTGCTCACTTGACAGAGGTGGTGTTGGTGAGGTTTCTGCGCCGTAAAGTTATTCTTTTCCCCTTTCCGTGCCCCAGTCTTTGGAAGGAAGTCACTATGGGCAGCCACAGGTAAGAGTTATTTATGCTCCCCTCCTTTAGAGTATCTACCTTAGTCTTTTAGAATTCTTCTGCACAGGAGGATTCTTTCCTCTCTCCCCCAGCCCTTTATTAATTTATTCAGTCATTTCTATGTATCAGAATGGACTCATGGATATTTATTTTACACTTTGGATTATCCAATACTACTTAATTTTGTTATTAAATTTTTCCAGCTTTGACCATTGGGAACTCTTTCAGTTGGCTCCTATGTCCCTTTGACATTTGTGTGTGTGTGTTTCTTTTTTTGAACAGTTCTTTACTTTTTGGCACTATAAGATATTCCAGGTTTAGCTTGTCTCTGTCCTGCCCCAGTCATAGAAGCAGCCATTTCTTTTTTTTTTTTTTACTTTTATTTATTTATTTTATTTATTTTTTTAATTTTATTTTATTATGTTATGTCACCATACATTACATCATTAGTTTTTGATGTAGTGTTCCATGATTCATTGTTTGCGTATAGCACCCAGTGCTCCATGCAGTACGTGCCCTACTTAATACCCATCACCAGGCTAACCCATCCCCCCACCCCCCTCCCCTCTAGAACCCTCAGTTTGTTTCTCAGGGTCCATAGTCTCTCATGGTTCGTCTCCCCCTCCGATTTCCTCCCCTTCATTTTTCCCTTCCTACTATCTTCTTCTTCTTCTTTTTTTAAACATATAATGTATTCTTTGTTTCAGAGGTACAGGTCTGTGATTCAACAGTCTTACACAATTCACAGTGCTCACCATAGCACATACCCTCCCCAATGTCCATCACCCAGCCACCCCGTCCCTCCCACCCCCCACCACTCCAGCAACCCTCAGTTTGTTTCCTGAGATTAAGAATTCCTCATATCAGTGAGGTCATATGATACTTGTCTTTCTCTGACTGACTTATTTCGCTTAGCATAATACCCTCCAGTTCCATCCACGTCATTGCAAATGGCAAGATTTTGGGGGTTTTTTGATGGCTGCATAATATTCCATTGTACATATATACCACATCTTCTTTATCCATTCATCTGTTGATGGACATCTGGGCTCTTTCCATAGTTTGGCTATTGTGGACATTGAGAAGCAGCCATTTCTTGATGCAACCCTAGCTCCTTTTGATAGGGGATGGTGTTAGAAACCAAGGTTTGGGTATTAGGTGTGCTTGTGGCTATGGGGGTGATGCTGCTTCTAGGATCTCTTAGCTGACAGAGCTATGTGTATACCAACCATGTCTATATACATATCTATGGATATTTTAATAGGTAACTATCTGTATCTATATTAAGTGAGAATTCTTAGGGATGTCTTCCTTACCACATGGATCATTCTAGCTGCCTCCCATCCCCTTCATTCCTGAAGGGTATTTTCACTGGATGTAAGATTCTGATGGGCAGCTCTTTTCTTTCAGCATTTAACTGCTGTGCTTTTCTTCTGGCTTCTGCGATTCTGATGAGTAATCTGCTGTCTTTAGAATTGTGTTTCCCTAGAAGAAGGTGTCATTTCTCTCTTGGTTCTCTCACGATTTTCTCTCAAGTTGCCAAAGCTTTCAGACTCAGCATCCAGGTAATCCCCTTTAATGAAGTTTTCTGGTGATGTTACTGTCTTATCTATAACTCCCTACCCCTTCTGGTCAATGTCTGTCTTCTGAATTCCCAAAGCACCGCAGTTTCCTTCTTTATTGTACTTCTTCACTGTACTTGTCTTGTTTGCTAATAATGTGCCCTTGTGTCTTAGGTGGTTCACAGAGATTGATCTTTGTATCCCCATAGCACCCAAGTATTTAATAAGGGTGCAAAAAAAGTTTATTATGTGGATGAAAGTAATAATAGAATTGGTGTAAAATTCTCAGGTTTTTAAAAATTAATTTTTAATGACATAACTAGTTGTGAAAATATTCTCCTAAAAATAAAGGAACGTTACAGACACAGCTAGAGTTTCCTGTGATCATTTCCTTAATTCTGATCCCCCCCCTTTAAGGATTTGGTGTTTGTCCTACCAAAATATAAAAATCTATTTCTACATCCATAATATGTGAAAGTAAATTATATTGTGTTTTGTACGTATGTGTATTTTTAGATAAATGGAATTGCCCTGGAACATGTTCTCTTTCAGTTTGCTTTTTGTTCACACAACAAAAGGAGAACTCTCTGCTTAAATTATGTATCTCATATATTCCTTTTAGCTGATAGATAGCATTTCATTGTATGACCATACTTCATTTAAGTATCCACTTTACCAAGGATGGATGTTTTGTTGTTTCTAGTTATTCGTTATTATAAACAATGCTGCAATAACCATAGACAATGCCCCTGTATGCACTGTGTAAAGGTCCCTGGATCATGGGGCATAGTGTTTTCAGTTTTGGAAGACACTGCCAAATTATCCTGAAAAGAGGTTTACCAAATATATACTCCCACAAATCGGGTATGAGAATACTCGTATTTATGCAATTTTGCCATCACTCAGTGTAATGAAAAATTCATGGCTTTTTTTGTTTGTTTGTTTGTTTGTTTGTCATCAGGTAGGTAAAACCAGGTGTCTTATTTTTGTTTTAATTGCATTTTCCAAATACTGATTTTTTTCTTATGATTATTAGACATTTGGGTTTTTTTCCCCCCCCGTGGGTTGTCTGTCCTATCCCTTAGCCCACATTTCTGGTATTGTCTTTTTCTTAGTGATTTGTAGGAGCTTAAAAAAATATATTAAGGATAATAGTCTTTTTGTCCGTGATATGAATTGCAAATATTTTCTTCCAGTCAGCTGCATTGTTTATGGAGTCTTTTCACATATAAAAGCTTTACACTCAGAAATGAACAAACTTATCAACCTTTTCTTTTTTTGTATTGTTTTGTTTTTAGAGAGAGAGAGAGAGTGCGAGTAGGAGGGGGAAGGGCAGAGGGAGAGGAGAGACAGAATCTAAAACAGGCTCCACGCTCAGCACAGAGCCCAGCTCGGGGCTTGATCCCAGACCACGAGATCATGACCTGAGCTGAAACCAAGAGTCGGACACGTAACCGACTGAGCCACCCAGGCATCCCATCAATTTTGTGCTTTTTATAACCTATTTAAGAATATGCATTTCTATCCCAAGTCATAAAGCTAGTATTCTATGTTTTTTAAATAATTCTTAAACTTTTATTTTATATCTTTAGATCTTCAGTGGACTTGTGGTTTGAGGCAGGGGTGTGGATTTACGCTTATTTCTCATTGTCGGCTGGCTTTCCCAATATTACTTGTTGCATGACCCACCCTTTCCCCACTGATTTGAAATGTCGTCAAATGATTATGGCTGGGGAATAGGAGGGCTATTTGTTTTTGAATATTGGTTTATACTTGGCTACATTGCAAACTCTTTTATTAGTTTCAGTTGTGTGTCAGTTCTTTTTCTTGGGTTTTCCTGGTAGAAGATCATATTACTTGCAAAGTTAGATAGTCCTGTTTCTTTACTGTCAATGTACCTGTTGTTTCTTTTTCTCTTTTCTTATTGCATTAGTATAGTTACTGGTACAATGCTGAGTAAAGCAGTGATAGGAGGATCATAGCCTTGCTTCTGACTTTAATGGGAATGCTTCTGAAGTTTCTAATAAGTACGCTATTTGTTTTTGATTTCTGGTGGATACCTTTGATCTGGTTAAAGAAATTCCCTTCTGTATCTAGTTCATAACTGTTTTATTATGAATGAATATTGAATTTTATCAAATGCTTTTTCTGTATCTATTGGAGATTATCATAGGATTTTTCTCCTTTTATCTGTTAATGTGTTAGTTACATTAATATTTCTAATATTTTCCTTGTATCTTGGAGACAGTCTTTACCTTGTTGTATTAGTCAGCTTAAGCTAAATTCTGCTCTGGTATCAAACAATCCCTAAATCTTAGTGAATTACAACAGAAGTTTATTTATTGCTCATGTCATGTGAGCACTAAGGATTGATTTCATGTCTTCTTAATTCTAGGACCCACGTTGATGGAGCATCTCATGGTAGATGGAAAAGAGAGATACTGGAACATCTTAACATTTCTACTCAGGAGTGGCATATGTTACTTCGATTCACATTTCATTGGTCAAAGCCAATCAGTGGCTGAGCTTGATGTCGGTGAATAGGCATAGAATCCTCCTGCAGAAAAGTGCCCAGCGAGTTGGGCAGCAGATGTTGTCATAATTACAATACATTCTATCACACTGGTCATGACATAGTATTACTCTAAGATGTTGCTGGATTTCATGCACAAATATTTGTGTAGGCTTTTGTATCTGTGTTCACAAGTGACCTAAGATTTTTTTTGTCTTGGGCTTTCCAGGGCTTTTTTTTCTTCCCCTCTTGGGCTTTTAAAATAATTTGGGTAGCCTTGCATCTTTTTACTATATACATTGGAAAAATATGTATAGAATGTTAATTATCTGTTTTCTGGAATTTTAAAGAACTTGCAAAACTTGTTGGACTTGGTTTTTTGGAAGTAGAACCTTGCAGTCAAAGTTTTCATTTCTTTTATGGTTAACTTTCTTTTATGGTTAACTTTCTGTGAACGTTTTCTACTTTTTGGGGGGAGATGCAATATTGGCGATTTATATTTTTTTAGAAAATTGGCCTTTTCGTGATGGTTTAAACATTTACTGCTTAAAAATGGTTCACAGTGTTCTCTGTGACTTTAGTCGTACCCCCCTTTTGCTTCAGACTTGTTCTTTTTCATTGTGTTTACGTTGACTGGGCTTTTTCAAAAGGTACTGTTTTAAAAGAAGCATTCTTTCGTGCTTGGAAATATCTGCCTCTTGCCTTTATGCCTGAATGATACCCTGTTTAGCTTCAAAAACCACAGTCTCTCTATCACTCTTTCTGTTCTTCAAAGCACATGTACAACAGGGCTTTTACTTCTCACAAAAAATGTGAGCTGGGCCCCAGTGACAAACCAGGAAACCTAGGGCTGGGGATGGTGGGGTCCCTGTTCTAGGCCAGAGGAGTGGGTGTTCCAGTCTGGACCCGTGTTTGTTCTAGCTCAGTGCAAGAACTAGATTGGTGTTGCCACTTGTGGTAGATGATGACAGTGACCTTGGTTCTTCCCTTCTCCCCATGACCCCAGGCTTTGCCATGTGACCTTGGTTCTTCCCTTCTCCCCATGACCCCAGGCTTTGCCATGTGACCTTGCACTCATGCCCCAGAAGAGGTTACTATGGGCTGAATTGGGTCCCCCACAGATTCATATGTTCATGTCCTAACCCAGCTACTTGTGATGGATTGGAAGATTAATTAGCAAATATCCAATCACTCTCCTTTCCCTCTGGGAGCAGTTTAGTTTCCTGCCCCAGTCACGTTAGGCTTGGCCCTCTGACTTGTTTCACCCAATGGAATGTGAACAAACATGATGTGATATGAGCAGAAGTTTTAAATATGCTTGCACAGCTGGGCTTTGCTTCTCATGCACTTGCCATTTGTCATGAGAAGAACGTGCCCCCGATAGCTGATGTTTCCAGGAGGCGATGGAGGAAAGGGGAACAGATCCGAACCCATGGAAGCCTGGAACCAAACCTAGGATCTGCAGACAGACACATAAGCGAGAAAAACAAAACGCTTGCTCTTGTAACCTGTGCATTTAGGGGTGGCTTGTTTTGCAATATTATCGTGGCAATAGCTGACTGATACGCCTCTCTTTGGGGAGTTGCTCAGTCCAAGAGGGTTATTTCTAGGCACTGGTGATAGGATGAGCAATGGGCCCATAGATGGGGAAGCCACCCAGCGTATAAGGGTGGCTCAATCCTACCAATGGGCCTGCAGGAATGGGCCAAGGGATTCAGTTCCCTGGAGGATGCATTCCATGGCTTGACTCTGGCTCAGAGAGCTGGAGACAGAAGCCACTGGGCATTCTTTTAGTTCTGTTTTATCAGTCTGAGGAAAGATCTTCTACCCCCAACTACCCAGTTCTCAGCTAATGAAGAACTTCGTTCTAAAAATTCAGAGCTGCTGGCTACTCTTCTTCCATCAAACGGAACATCTGAGAACCTAGACCATTCTATTCTGCTCTCAGGTCCCTTCTGATCCCAGACCCATAAGCCTGGACAGTCCAGTGAGCATGAAGTCTTTGCTGAAGGTAGAAAGTTCCTGCAGGGAATCAGGAGGATGGGGGCATCATTACTGTGTCCTCAGCTACTCAGCAGTCCTTGGGCAGTGGAGCAGGGACTGGAAGTTAGATAACTGGGTGGGCTCTTCTTGGGTTTATGGGTGGGGAGTGGGGAGATATGCAGTGAAGAGGGTAGAGCTTTTCCTTACCAACTCCCAGCCAGTGATGCCTTTGTTGTAGAGGGCAAAGCTCAGGCAAGGGCCCCTGAGTCTCTTCTCCTCAGCTGAACTTCCTCAGCTCTGGAGTCCCCACTGTTTCCAAATGGTTGGCTGATACCCTTACTTTTCAGTCCTGTTTTGAATTTCTATCCTCTTTTTAGGCCTTTGTTGATGTTTTAAGGGGAAGGGGTCTTATAAAGGGCTTGACAGGCTGGCATCTTAAGTCGGAAGTCTCTGTCCTTGATTTAAAAAAGGCTTTTCTACACCAACCGTGTGTATGAATTTCAGTAGCAAAGTCAGGAGAAAATTTGTATGTGGACAACCACAGAATTTGTGTATGGAGTTAGTGCTGGATGTCCCAAATGCGGATTTGGGACATGGGCATTCCTATGGATGGCGACACGGAAAGAAAGGAAACCTGCGAATAGAGCTTTAGGACATGCCTCTATATAGGGGGAGACCAAAGAGGGACAGGAAAAAGAAAGACATTCCTGAGTTGGTTAGGGGCTCCTAACAGGGCAGGCAGGTCTGGATGGTAGCTTGAGAATGCTGAGCGTGGGGATGGCCTGTGGAAATGCCATCTGCAAAATCTTCTAGACTCTACCTCTTCTCGTCATTCATTTCCATCCCTGTGGCCAGTGGCCCGAACACCACCATCTCTTGCCTGGACCGTGGCAGCCCTCTCTCTAACTGGCCTCCTGCTTCTGCTCTGGTTCCTCTTTCTCTTTATTAGCCCAACATAACGGCCGGAGTGATCTGTTCCCCCCAAGTCCGTTCCTGTCTCTTCTTTGTTCAAGCCCGCCGAAGGCTCCACCTGAATCACCTTGCCCCACCTGGAAAGCCAGCGTCCTGCTGTGATTTGCACAGCCCCGTGTACTTTGGCTCTCATCACCTCCTGCGGCTGGCCCCTTCAGCGCCTGCTCCCCTCTTTTGCCTGATAGGTTCTACCTACTCGGTCCTCCTCGCTCATCTTCAAACACACCAGGCCTCCTCCTAAGCCGGGACTTTTGCACCTGCTCCTCCCTCTGCCTGGAATGCTCTTTCCCAGAGATCAGCACGGCTCACTCCTTTACGCTCTTCAGGCCTTTCTCCTACATCACCTTCTCCCTGAGGACCTCCCTGGGTACTTGATCTCAAAGTGCAATCTCCTCCCTCCCCAACACTTCTATTTCCTTTCCCTGTTATGTTTCTTTTGCTTGTCACCATCTACTGTATATTTTGTTTATGTTGTTTAGTACACATCACTCCTGTCTCTTCTGAAATGAGGACTCTGTGGAGGCAGAGATTTTTTTCTTTTGTACACTGATGCCTCCCCATCTGCTGGGCACATAAGTAGATGCTCAGTAAATATTATCAAATGCATACACTGTTCAATGACCGTCATGTGGCCATTTGTTATTGGCTGGTGGGGACTAGCTGGTTGAAAGGCATCAGAGGGCACCTGGGCCCCCACCTGTGCAGTTCACATCTGGGGTTGGAGGAACACCAGCTGCCAAATCTGCAAGAGGACCAGGCACTTGACACTTGTTGGCTTGCCCTAGATGTTCCCTGAGAGCTGAGACATAAAAGCTGTCAAGACTGGTTTCTGAGGGTGCCAGTCTGAAATGGGTCCATGATGGATGAAGCCGGAGACAGGCAAAGTGAACTTAAAGGCACAGAGAGGGACAGAAGGCTGGGACTGAAGCCTGAGTCATTTGGATGGGTGGACGTATCATGGGAACAGAGGCAGGATGTGCAAGGAGGTGAAGATGTGGACGGGATGGAGCCCTATGCCTGGTGCACTCAATCAACAACTCTTCCTATTAACGTCTCTGCTCAGCCTCTGAACTCACTAAGGGACTTTCAGACCACAGTTTGGCTTCCCATCAAGTTTGTTTGTCATCATGAAGATAGTGGCTTGTGTATATAGTTAGGCTCTACTTCCCATTAAAAATTAGTACATTGGTCTTGGGCTTATGCAGTTCATGTCCTAGTGAGTTAGGCTGTCTGTGTCAGCTTATATGAGACTGGTGACTGTGGAATCCTGACCAGACCCATTTTCTAGACTTGTAATATCAAGGACTGCGCCTTGGCTGGGGGCGAGTTCACGGAGCAAATAATACCTCCTCAAGCCTTTTGAGACACAGCCAAGTGCCAATATTTCCTGGATTCTCTTTCAAAAATCCTATACATTTGGTCCGTCTGGGAAGATGCCCTCAGGGCTGAGGGCTTCCAGAAAAAGCCCTTTGCATCAGGTTCCTAGTTAGAAGGGGGACTGTTTCTGCCATTGCAGATTAGCTAAGTGGATGCAGGCTTGAAATGTGTTGCCTGGCGTAGGTAGTAGGCACTGAGAGCTGCCCGCTCCAAAGCCATTCCTTCCTTCTTCCTACTGCCAGGTCCCGATTTTGTTCAGGATAGCAGTGTGCCCAATGAGAGGCAGTGATCCTCGTTGCCCTAAAGCAAGGGTTGACAAACTTTTCCTGTAAAGGGCAAGATAGTGACATTTAGGCTTTGTGAGCCAAGAGGAAACCTCCGTATAATTTTCCCATTGTGACACAATCTTTTGACTTCTTCCCCCCCATCCTGCCCCAACCATTTAAAAATGTAAAACTCATTCTTAGTTTGTGGGTTGTACAAAATCAGGTGGTGGGCTGACCACAGACCTCGGCCCCCAAGCGCCCAGCGTTTGAGGTTAGCAGTCTCCCTTGCAGGTCATGGGATAAAAGCAGACCTTTCTCCTCCCCACCCACCACCCCCCCCCCCCCGTTTTGAATAAGAATGTGGATTATGGAAACATTGATCATGATTAGGCAACAAGGAGGCTACAAGTCAACATACCAGAGATTAGAATGCAAAGACCTGCAAAGGACAATGCTAGCAACCTCCCACCTTGTAACTTGTCAAGTGAGAAAAATACTGCCCCGCATTTAAGCAGCTGTCCATCAGCGTCCTTATTACTTACAGTTGCATTCTTAACCTTTCCAGCATGCTGGAGATGTCCATGGCTGTCTGCCTCTGCCCGATCTGGGAGCATCGCTCCAACTGTGGACACTGGTCCCCGGACAGCTGTTTTGTACCATGTGATCTGACCCACCTCCATCTGCCTGCCCAGCTGATCAGGCACCAAATTAGCCAGTCCAGAGGCTGACCAGTGACCCATGTGGCTTGGCTCAGAGATCAGTGGGACCAACCTGGGTCACCCGTAGGAGTGGGAATGGGGACCCCTTCTTCAGATTTGGCAGGACGGAAAGAGGTAGACACACAGTATGGTGGAGTTGAGTGAATGGCGAGGCCCTGGAGGGCCGGTCCACAGACGTCACAGGGGAGGGCCCTGCAACTAACTGCCTCCGATGCATCCCTCCCTCCATCCCTCGGGAGCTCAGACTGTCGTGGCCCCAGCTCCTGGATTTCTTCTTGATTCTAAATGCATCCTGCCATTCCTGCTTAGTTCTTCCCCAGACCAGAGCAGTTTGAGAATGTGGGCTGGGGTCCTGTTCAGCATGCCTTTTGTTTCCTCGCTCCTGCCAGGGTGTGGCTGAGGGAAGGGAAGAAAGCCAGCTCCAAATGGCGGGGGAGTCCAGGGCAGCCCCCCTGCCGGAAGGCCCCGCCTCCAGCACCACCTGGGTCCGCAGGGCTCCCCAGAGGGCTATTCTGAGCAGAGACTGTGGACCTGTTTAGCCTTGACAAGCATCTGGTTTTGTGCTTCGCTGGAGCCACAAGAAGTAGGGGGGAAAAAAAAAGGAAATTCTTTCCAAGTGGCCGGTGAACATGTAGCTCCCTGGGGGTGTAACAGGATGGAAATAGAAACAGGGTCAGGAGGGCACTGAGGAGTCGGGGCTCTGACAGGTCACTGAAAGGAGGGTGACTGAGGTCCCAAACTTTCTGCCAGGACCTGTCAGCGCCTGGAGCAGGAGGGACTAAGGACTTGGAGTGGGGCTCCAGGTGGAGGGTTGGGTGGGCTGGAAGACCCAAAACGCAGGTGTTCTGTAGAATTCCCAGGCACAGCTTGCTCTCTGGCTGGGGGAGGACACAGGCTCCACCCTTGTGAGGGCTGGTGGAACCAGTGGGGGTGAGGGTCTCGCAAAGACAGTGATGTTGAGCATTAGGTGGGCAGTGGGGCAGTGTCCCAGGGAAGGGTCAGTGAGCCAACTCCATCAATCCAGGATTTAATGAACACCCAGCCCTGAGCAGCTCTGGGGACAGGGAGCCCTCTCCCCATACATAGGTATGGATTCTGTCATTGGGCTCTAGGCCAGGATGATCTTGGTATGAGCTACCAGTGAGGCTGAGGGACACTTGGGGCTTAGTTTTGAGCAGGGGATCTAGGAAGATCTTGGGAAGATGAAGGAGGGGAGAAGGTGGGCAGTCTCAGGGCTTCCGGGAGCTTACGGCCTCAGCACCAGTGGCCTTGTCATGCCCACATGGAGTCGAGGAGACGGCCTTGCGGGAGGCGAGTGGGCTTGTATTTGGGGTGCTTGGGAACCACCAAAGGGGAGGGGGAACACACATCTGGAGTTACCGACAAACCCTTGGGAGCCATTTATGTACAAGTGGTCATTGAGATGATCTGGAGTGGATGAGATTGCGTGGAGAGTTGAGAAAAGGGAGAGGAAAACCTTGGGGGACATATAAGGGCAGAGAGAGGCGCCTGCGCAGGAGGCAGAGAGAGAGAGAGAGAGAGAGAGAGAGAAAGAGAGAGAGAGTAGTCAGGGGACCAGAAGAGATCCCAGGGGCGTGGCTCGGGCAGGGAGAAGAACATTGCAGCCACCAGTGTGGACTGTGGCAGAGACAGAGGAGATTGAGGAACTGGAACGTCCCAGGTGACTTGCAAAAGCAGTTCTGGGGGCTGGGGACAGAGGTCCCTGAACGAGTGTGGGAAGCACGGCAAGATGGGTGGCGAGAGCCCAGCTCAAGAGGAGGGCGGGCAGACTGGACCGGGGCCTGGAGCGGGCAGCAGGAAGGAAGCTTTCTACGGTGGTGAGGAGCAAAGGGCTTAGGCAAGTGCCAGTGTTCTTGGAGGCTCGTTCTGTCCCTGTCCCATCTCACAGGGCCATCCCCTTCCCACTCACAAACTCCCTCAAGGCCTCACTCCATTCCTTGAAGATGGTGTAGAGGAACACTTATTCCCATTTTGATGCGTCCTGAGAGAGTCTTCCCACTCTCCCGGTCACCCTGCCATTTCATAGGCCTTCCTGGAGATAAGGGCCTCATTTTCTGTATGCACCTCAGAGACAGCATCTCTAATCAGATGTGTGGACTGGGGTGCCTGAGGACTCAGGAAATGGTGCAGTGAACGCACTTCTTCCAGATGTCCCAAAATGACTTGCAAGAGGCTCCCTCCTCTAGAAGGGCTCTTGCTAGTCCCTCCATCCCTCTGGGCCACTCTACGACACTTTGGCATGTCCTGACACCAGGTCAGCAACTCAGTGCTTTATTGATGATTAGAACTGGGTCCCTGGAGGGTCCCTGTGGCACAGCCTCTCTGGGGTCTCTGTAGCTCTCCCTGATCTCCTGAAGGCTTGGTACGGCGGTACCGGAGGAGACAACTGTGTGTAGAGGGCCCTGTGCCCGGGAGATGGGGGCTGAGGCTTGAACAACAGGTACATTTTGCTGATTAATTGACCATTGTGCCTAGAGAAAGTACTGGGCAAGCTGCCAGCCCTACCTGCCTGCACACCTACTGGGTTATCCAGGGCAGGGAGGGCCCCTAAAATCCCCCGTATGAAGGTTCCGTCCCCAACCTGCTCCCTCGTCCGCACTGTTGACCTCCTTTGGGCTCAGCTGTCCTGGCACGTGGGACCCCACGTTCGCCTGATCAGAGACCCTCCCCTGCTACTGGAACCCCTGCCCAGGAGCCCAATGTTCAATTCTCCGACAAGCGGGTCAGCCCCTTCGCTGACCCCTGATTTGAGGGATGGCCCCCACCTCTGTGAGAAGATAACAAGGACTGTCCCCAGCTTTAGGGTGGCCAGTGTGCTGTAAAGGGGGCCCTCTCTGGGGTGTGCATTATGTTCCCAGCACCCGCCTTAAACTGCCCTTCCTGTGCCTGGGGGAGATGCCAGGCCTGAAAGTCTAGAATCTGCTGCAGACCCACAGTATGAAAAGTCTGCTCTTGGCTATCATTTTACCTTATAAAATTGGGGTGAGAGGTCTAAAATTGGGGTGACCTTTCAAACAGATGACTTCCTCAGTACAGGATGGAAACTTCTGGTTCAAACTACTGGTCCATGTTGGCCCCAGCAACTGACTCTTCCAGTTTTAGAACATTCCCACTCCAGACACCCTGGGGTATCGCCTAACCAGCTTTCCACTGGACCACAGTCACCACCCCCACTCTGGTTGTATGTGTGTGGTTGATATTATCCAGCTGAAGACTGAACTACCTGCAATCTCTTGCGAATGGGACAAGTGTTGGACATTTCACTCAAAGCTAACAAGCATGGTTCCTAGGCAGGTGTTCTCTCACTCACCATGTACACTCGTCTACTTGGGCTTGTATATTTTTCCATGTAATGTTTCACCCTTTTAACTGATGGCGACTTTCCTCACTGAGGCCCTCAGGGCATCACAGATTCATCTAGGAAGACTGACAAAGCGAAAATTTATGCTTATGATTACTGCTTGGTTCCCAAGACTAATCATGTAAATTTTAAAAGCCAACAAAACCCCTGAGTCCTTTGGTCATGCTCAAAGTCCCAGAGGATAGCAGCCATCAGTTAAAGAGATAGTTGAGTTGAAACTAGAAAGGTGAATGCAGACCCAATCTATCCTCTTGTGGGGCTTTAGAACTTGAAGGAGTTTAGAAAAAAAAAAAAAAAAGGTAGTTCTTTATGGGTTACAAGCTAAAGAGGGACCGTTTGCACCGTTTGGACAAAATAGAAGTACTCTTACCAATAAATATGTCTCAAAATGACAAATAAAGCTCTCCCCATTTGATGGCTCCAGATCCCGGCAAGAAGTGATGGGCACAGGCACTATGTACAGAGTGTAAACAGTAAGGCCCTTGGGACATAATGAGGGGCAGGGCCAGGTGATGTGGTATGCATGGAGGAGCCTCTGTAGGGGGGAGTGAGTCCATGGGTAAATACAACAGGCTTGTCGGATGGTCATCCAATCTGTCACCAAAGCTTATTGGTGGTGGCGGCAGGTCCACTGGGTTCCTCCAGTCGGCAATAAGGAGAAATTGTGTCCATGGAGAAGCCCTGGTTCCACTGACTTTTTCCCTAGGGGAGGCACTGGGGACAGCCAGGCAGGGCCTCTGTGACCCTTCCTCCCCAAGAGGAGGGGCGGGCCTGCCTCGCCACACTTGAGGCTGTCTGTCCAGGGTTCAGGGCATGGATGGGGCAGTATTTCTCAAACAGGGATTGGGAGCAAATGGTCCCCCCACCCCCGGAACCCGCAGCCCCTTCCTCCGAAAGGAGGAGCTCCAGGCACCTATGTCCAGGAGGGGGCCACAACTTTTCACCTTTCCAGGGCCCTACCCCCGCCTCAGTTCCTCAGGAAGGCCACAGGGCAGCCGCCCTGATCCGTGTCCGGGTCCCTGATCCGGCCCCGGCCTCCTGAACAAAGCCAAGCCTCCCTCACCGCCCTCCCCGCTTCCCCCACCCGCAGCCCCTTTCCTCCTTCCCCAGCACACTCCCCGGCCTCGCTCGGGGTCCCTAAATATCAGTCTCCCGGAGGTTGCTGTAGTCGGCCAGTTCGTAGGCCTGGCAGGTGGCGCCCTCGGCCACGTCGTGGGGGACTCCGAGGGACACGGCCTCCACCTCCGCCCGCAGGGTGCCGGCGGCCTCTGCGCGCTGCGCGCTCCCGGCGCGGATCTTGTGCGACAGGCTGGAGACCTTGGCGCGCAGCTGGGTGGTGGGTCTCCGGAACGGCCCGAGCAGCCTCCACTCGCGGAAGGCGCAGGGCGGCTTTCGACGACCGGCCACAGGAGCCTGCGCCTCGGGCGTGCCAGGGGAGCCGGGGGCCGAGGGCGCGGTGAGGGCCAGCGGGGCCCCAGGAGGCGCGGCGTCGCGGCCGGGAGCGAAGTCGGGGCGCGGGCCGCCGGTCGAGCCCCGCCAGTGGTGGCCGTAGACGCGCCAGAGGGGACGGCGGCGCCGGCGACGCCGGCACTGACAGCGCAGCAGGCGGAGGAAGGCACGCTTGAACTCACGGCTGGAGCACGGGTAGATGAGCGGGTTCACGCAGCTGTTGAAGTAGCCCAGCCAGAAGATGACCTTGAAGACGCCCTCCGACGGCTTCAGCTGCGGGAACAGGGAGCCTGCGGGGGGGGGGGGGGGAGAGAACCATGCCTGTTAGTCGGACGCTCGGAGAGAGGGAGGCCCTGGCAGCCCCTGGGCGCAAAGACTTCAACTAGGGGCCCAGTCGGCAACTCCGGGCTCTCAAGGTTCTCCCTCCCCAAGGGGTCCCTGATATAATTCGAGGGGTCCATGAACTTGGATGAGGAAAAATCGTCATCTTCCATTTTACTCACATCTACCTGATACTGTGAGTTTCCCCCAAGACGAGCGTCAGCAACAAACCCGAGTAGAAGGAGACAAAGCCATATGCAATCACGGTTCTTGTAGCTCAAAACTGGTGCAAGATTGGCAGTTTCCTACGATTCAACCTGATGTGAGCAGTTCCTGCCAGATATTTTCCTGTCACATTCAGTTGTTGCAGATGCTTTGAAAATACTGTCAATGCTGCTCACCATTTGGAAATGACAGACATCAGAACACACCACTAGATCCTCTTATTTAATGCCTTAACCTAGAAGCACATTACTTACTAAGTCACAGATTTCGTTCACAAATATTTTGATGTTTTCAGTGAAATCGGTTTTATTTGCAATCCTTTGTATTTTAGTTTATGCATTTGAAAGCGTAACTCCGAGAAGGGGTCCCATAAGCTTTGCGAGATGCCCAAGGAAGTCTGTAGCACAGAAAGGGTAAGCACCTTTGAATTAAATGTTGACCAAGGCTTGCCCCACGTCAGGCACTGTGCTGGGCTCACAGCAAACATGGCCCCATTCCCTGAGTAGCTATGTGCATGAACTATCAAGGGAATGAAGACAGGGTGATGGTAGTGCTCAGCATGTGGGGCGGGGGGTTTCCAGGGTTCTCCAAGGATGGACAGGAGCCTAGCAGGATGAGGAGGGACAGAGAGTGTTAGGAGTGGGGGGGGGGCAGAGGAGTACAAGTTGGGGTTCTGAGAATGTCCTGTGCCATACGCCGAGAAAACATCATTGGGACAGATGGTGAAGGGCCTGAAATGCTGGGAGTTTCCACATTTATTTGTGGGAAGTTGGGAGCCATGGATGTTTTCAAGCAGGCGAGAGACAGAGCCTAGAATTAAGTCTCAATAAACACAATGCCTATGGCTGTTGGAGCGAAGGTCAGCGGGGCTGTCCCAGTGGAAGTGGTGGGGGGGGCTTCTGGGGCTGGCTTTGAGGGAGCAGAGTGCCAGGCAGGAGGGGGTGTGTGCACTAGGACCTGAGCTGTGTCAGAAAGACCCTCCTCCTCACACACTTCTCCCCTGGCATCCCCACCACCGACCTGGGGGGTCATGTCCTTAAAAGGCACCTGACAAAATGTAAGGGCATGACCCAGAAAGCAAAAGCCACTCTTGTTCATTCTCACATCCTCAGCAGCAGCTGAGGCGGGGGGCGGGGGGGGCATCCCATCCCAGGAAAAAGTTGCCGGTGCCCGTGAGACTGAGCGGGCCAGGGGGGAGCATCCCATCCCAGGAAAAAGTTGCCGGTGCCAGTGAGACTGAGCGGGCCAGGGGCAGGGGTCCTTGACAAATCATGGGCCCTGCTCTCTCCTCCCTTTGCCCCCAAAGAAACGAGAGCAGGGTGCCCCTCCTGAGGGGGCAGAGGCACCAGGCCCCCCCTTTGACCTGGGAGCACTTGCCCATCCCCCACCTCCCACCATATAGAGAAATCTCAGTGCCAAGACACACGGTGGCGGTGGCAGAAGGAGTCACCCAGCGTCACGAGGCACAGGCCTTTGAAACTGCGGTCACGCAGCCCTGAGCAAGTTATTGAGCCATCCAAGTCTCACACTTTCTGTGAAATCCAAAATTTCTCCGGAAGGGATGTTGTGAAGATTCATGCATTTCAGAGTGCAGGACTTCACAGGCTCTTAATAAACACTGGCATCTCTTCACTTCCCCTCTCCCTCTTCGGCGGCTTTTGAGAGAGGACAACTCCACCCCGGGAAGAGACCCAGTTCCCAGCTCTGGAGAGTAGCCAGAAACAGAAGCCAAGACCTGGTGGGTTTGGGGGAGCCTGGGGCATCAGTCATCACACGCTGAGGAGGCAATTTCCCTGGAAGAGGAGTTAGACAGTTGTCTTGGAATGTGGGGGCCACCAGGGTTGACTTCAGCCTCCAGGAAGGTGGCCCTCTGAATAGCATCCCTCAATGGCTGCAAAGTAAGACACGGTGCTGAAAATAACTCGGACTCAGGCCACAGTTCCTTTATATTTAGCCCAGGATGACAAATCAGTGGACTATGCTTTCAGCTGTAAGTCTGTAGCCAGCCAAACGGCATCGTTATCAGCGTGGTTTTTACTCAGATTGGTGGGCGACACGGCATATTATTAGTATGCCCTGGACCGTTTTATAAACACTATTCCACTTTATGCTCAAGCAACCTGTGCAGAAGCTTGCTACAGGCTGGGAATTCTTTACACACAAAGCCCTGGGATCCACACTCAGCCTTTCTGCCCCAAGGTTTTCCTCCTGTGTCCTGCTGAGGTTCTTGTCTTACTTTGAGCTCTCCCAGAAGCAGACACTGAGACAAGGATTCAAGTGCAAGTCGCTCATTGTGGGCACAATCCCACTGGGAGCTCTGGGATGCCACGAAGTTCAGGAAGCTCAGAGCTGTCCCACCAGCGGGGTGAGGGAGGCGGGGTATCTACACCCCCACTCCCGTCAGTCACCGGATGGGCTACTCCCAGGGGTGTTAATTTCCCATGCTTCCTGCTGTGTGGGTGGATGATGAGGATTTTGGTGGGTGGAGAAAGGCCCTGGGCAAAGATGCGGGCAGGTGCTGGGATGGAAGTTGGTTGATGTGCCCTGAAGGTCCAGGGGGTGGCATGGAAGGAACACTGACAGCATCTGGCACTATTGTTTCATAAGCTCTCTGCCCACCGTGCACAGACATCTTGCCTGGAAAATACACACGCCTGTGCGTGGGCTCCAGCTTCCACAGGCAACAGCACCTCTGTGCCCCCCAAAAGTGGCAGTTCTGAGCCTCACAGCTACCTCTGCCCAGAGGGCCACAGTCTGCCCCCCATGCCTCTCTGCACCCAGTCTCACTCTCCCTGCTGTCCTGCCCCCTCCCCAACACTGTCTCATCAGCTTGAACCTCTGGCCAAGATCTCTGGGGTCCGAGGGGGCCGTGAGCACGTCCCTGCCCTTTGCATGCATGGATAAAATGGGAAACTGCCCTGAGACCCCTGAGGATGGGCACTTGGCTCATGGGCGTTGTCCCTGCAATGCCACCCGGCTGTGGGGGCCTTGGTGGACAAGCCCCTTTCCAGCCACCCCCAGCTTTCTGCTCCACCAGCCACTCTGACTTGTGGCTACTCAGGCCAACCTCGGCTGTCTGCTTTCTCATCCCTCTGCAGCGGCCTGGCACACACCTGTGCCAGCCCCTGAGCCCAGCTACAGGAAAGCCTCAGTGAGCAGGTGGGGGCTCTGAGACAAGGCCACTGTCTCTCAGTGCCTGGCAGCCCTCTTTTCTGCCCCGACCTGGCTCCCTCTCCCACAGCCTTCCTTGCAGGCAGAGAGCCCAGCCCTGTGAACTCAACTTGGCAACGGTCACTGGAAACACAGGCCTGTGTGGGACCCCCTCCCTCAGCCTCCCACCGCTCCATACTGGCACCCAGCATCACACCCTTGCTCTCCTTTCTCTTATGGCTCCCGCTTTCCTCAGCAGTTTTACTTCTGTCTTCCTGTGTGTCAGCTGAATGGCCGCGCTGACTTCTTGCTGCCCTCTGGTCACAGCAGGCTCCCCAGGCTTGCCTGGGAGCTTTTGCTCCTGCTCATCCTGGATGGCCCTTCCTCTTTCCTCCCCCTGTTAGTGCCAGCTCCAGAGACACCTCCACCTAGAAGCCCTCCTCATACCACCCCTTCCAACCCTGCAGTTATGGGTACCCTCCCTATAGCACATCTTCTCACTTCCAAGTGCCAAGAACACAGCAGGCGACTATCAGTTTCCTGTCTTACCTTTTAAAAAATACATTTATTTATTTAAGTAATCTGCATATCCAATGTGGGGCTCGAACTCACGACCCTGAGATCAAGAGTCAAATGCTCCTCCCAGCTGAGCCAGCCAGACACCCTATGTCTATCTCGTCTTTAAAGGGTAAGCCCTGCACATGTACTTGGCACACCACTGGTGCCTCATACACGCCAACGGCTCGGTCCCACCCGCATCCCACCCGCCACTCCAACTGGTCCTGGAACCCCCCCCCACTTTGTGCCACCCCCTGGTCCCAGCTACTATCATCCTCTACCCAAAGTGCCCTTCTAAGTGGACCCCTTGCACCTGTCCCTGAGCCCCTGCACCTTTTTCTCCACGCAGCAGCGGGGGGGGATCCTTTTATTTATTATTATTTTTTAAAAAGATTTATGCATTTGTCTTAGAAAGAGGAAGAGAGAGCACGAGTGAGTGCAGGGGGGCGCAGAAGGAGAGAATCTCCAAGCAGACTTCCTGCCGAGCTTGGAGCCGAGGTGGGGCAATCCCACCACCCCTGAGACCACAGCCCAAGCTGAAACCGAGAGTCAGACGCCCAACCAACGGAGCCACCCAAGCGTCCTGGGGGATCCTTTTTATTTTATTTTATTTTTTTAGATTTTACTTATTTATTTGACAGAGAGAGAGACACAGCGAGAGAGGGAACACAAGCAGGGGGAGTGGGAGAGGGAGAAGCAGGCTTCCCGTTGAGCAGGGAGCCCGATGCGGGGCTCGAACCTGGGGGATCCTTTTAAAAGAAAACCTGAGCATTTCATTTCTTCACTTAAAACCCGTTTTCCACTGCTCACTGCAGCTTCTTGGTCTTTCTTATCTGTACTTTGACCTCCTGCCAGCCCCTTGGATTCCTCCTATCATCCCTGCTTAGCTGAGACTCCTAAACACTCACACCTCCCGTGTTCCCTCCTCAAGCCTCCCATGTCCACATCCTTCTAGATTTGGGTTGTACCTATTCATCCAGACTAGAACTGCGGAGTGATTCACCCACTCCCTGAATATGTTAGGGTTCCCGCCCTCAGCTCTGTCTGGGGCTTCCAGGGACCTTGCTGCTCACCCTCAGCCCACTCTCCCCAAGTCCCGCACCAGCTCCTTGAGCCTTTGTTCCGCCCCTTCGCCTCCTCCGGAGCAGCCGATCTCACATCCTGTTTCACAGAGAAAACAGAAGCCAAGGAAGTCGCGCACTTGAGCAAGCTTTCCTCACCTCTCCTCCTTGGTAAGAAGGAGTCTCTCCTCCTGCCCAAGGTCAGCATGCCGACTTGTGTGGTGGTGCGTTCCATCCATCAGTCCCCTTCAAGCGTGCCCTTGTCCCAGCTGCAACCTCTCTCCTGCTTCTCGGGCTACAACCTCACTCTCTATCCCTTCTGTCTACACCTGCCTACTTCCCTTCCCCACCTGTTCCAGCCAAACTGCCCTCCATGTTGCTTCTTGGATATGCCAGACACACTCCCAGGGCCTTTGCACTTGCTTTTCCTCCTCCTCGTCTTCTCCCAGATAGCCACCTGGCTCGTGCCCTCACCTGACTTCCCATGGAAAGTCACACTGTCCTCCCCCCCAGCACTCCCCATCCCCCCTCGACTGGGGCTGTTGCCCTCTGTGGCACTTACCGCCTCCTCCCGTACTGTTTGAGTTAGTTTTCATTTTGTTCAGCATCTCTCTCTCTCTGCAGCCAAGTCCCCAGGGCAGGACTCATGCCTGTTTTGCTTGGCACTACACTCCCATGGCCCCGAAGCCCTCCTGGGCACACTGAACACACAGTTCAGTAGGTGCTGAACACTCGCCAAGGTTGCTCAGTGAGTCCCTCTTCTCTACCCTCCATGTCCAACTGGCCATCGTGCCCGGTGCCTTCGATTTTCTATCTAGCGGGGTCCCTCCCTTCACCTCGTTCCCGAAGCCTTTGCTTAGTCTGGCATCTCATTTTGTTTGCATGGCTGTGACAGCCCCCAAGGGTCCTCTGGCTTCTCCACTCTGCACACAGCTGCTGGAGGCTTTTTCTAAAATTGGTTTCCCTCCTTAAACCTCTGAAAACCGCGAGTGGCTTCCAGCGGGTCTGAGGACTAAGCCCAAGCTCTCTTGTGTGGCATTCAAGGCTTTTTAGGACCCAGTGCTGTCTGCAGCTTGCTCCCCTCCAAATTTGGCCACAAGCCGAAGGATGGAGCTGCCAGCAGGTCCTCCCACGGGGGCTGGGCTCCCTCTGCCTTTCTGCCTGGCCCCAACTGTTTCCTCCCTCCCAGCCCTCCAGCCTTGGGGCAGGCGTCCTCCCTACCAAGCCTGGGTTACGGGCTCTCTTGTGCAAGCCCGCATTTTAATAAAATTTGTTACTGCTCTATCTACCCTCCCAGACTATCGGTTTCTTGAAGGCAGCAATGAGACTGATGGATGTTTTCATCCCAGCCTCTAACACAAGTGCCTGCCCCAGAGCAAGGGCTGAGGGGCCGCATCTAGGCACCTGTGAGGAGAGGCAGCAAGAACACAGGTGGGAGATGAGCACAGACCCAACTGCTGCTTGCTTCTCTCTTCTCCTTGACCTTGCTCTCATGTCTCCCATCAGGCTTGCTCCCACCTGCCTTCCCCCATTCCCTATATTGGGGTGCCTCTGTCAGGAGTCTAACCTAATGTCCAGGGGGGCTGGACATCCACTAGTCATAAAAGGCAGGGCCTCTCCTATGTCCACAGGTAAGCCCATTCTATGGCATGTTGGCTGGGACAGCCTGGCCCACACATTGTTGGGGAAACTGAGGCAGCCTGTGAGGTTTGTGTTTGCAGCCTTGATGATCACAAGCCAGTCCCCATGCCAAAGGACCAGAGATGTCCAGGTCTAGGAGATGCTACTGAGGTGCTGGCTAGGCTGGAGCTGACCAATCTGGCCAAGCCTCACTGGGGAGTGATAGCTCAGAAGCCATGGGGCGGACTGTGTGATTAACAGCACCCTTCTGGCATCACCAGAAGGGAACTTGTTCTTGGCAGAATGTCAGAATTCACAGCCAGGCTTGCTCATAACTTGCAGCCAACCATGAAATATCAGGTTGCACCCCAGTCTGCCCCCTTTCCCACCCCCTCCATCACTAGGGACTTTTCTATCCACAGGCAGCCATTCTCTCTGGCCAGAGAGATAGAGTGGGGTTAAAAATACCACATTCTCCTAGATAGCCAGGTGTCTTCTCGCCAGCAGGGTTAGGAGAGAAGGAATTCCCCGCTTACGCTCCCTTTCTCTCTCTCACTTCTCACAACTGCTCGCTTAGTGTCTCTGACTCTGGAGCTCAACAGCTCTTCTGTCAAGAGAACCTGAGACCTCTGCTGCCCACAGACCTCTTTGCTATACTGTTAAGGGTCAAATAAACCTCTCTAATAAAGCACACTTGAGCTGAGACCTAAAGACCCTGAGGGGGCACTGAGCCATGCATCTATCTGAGGAAAGAGAATGCCGGACAGTGGAAAGGGCATGTGCAAAGGCCCTGAGGCAACAGGGAACCTGAGAAGTTGGAGGACAACCAAGAAGTTGGGATCCCTGGAACAGAGAAGGGGAAGGGGAGAGTGGTAAGAGACAAGGCCATTTTGAAGTGGGCACAATCATGGAAGGCTGTCAAGAAGAGGTGACCCGGAGAGGGGTCTGGTCTCAGATGGATTGTGAGAACATGAAGGGGTGATTTGAGGGCACCGTGGGGCCAGCTGTGCCAAGCCAATTCTCTTGAATTCCTTGCACTGCCAGTTTTCCATGGTGAGAGGTAAGTGGCAGGTCCTCTGGCTCGAGATGGATCAGGAATAGATCAGAAGTCCTGTGCCCCCGTGTTTGGCTCAGGACCCATGAACTCTGTGGGGCTGGCAGAGAACTATTGGTCCGGCTATGGACGCCCTTCCATAGCTGCGAGGACGTAGGCGGAGGGGCGGCTCCTAGGTACATCCCGTCAGTGGTGTATTTTTCTTTGACGAAAAATAAAACGTACTTCCTAGCTCTGTCTGCTGAATCGGGGGTCAACTCAGTATCACTGAACACCTGAGAGCTCAGACTGTGATCTTTAAGTGATCACTGGCCACTAAAGGGACCAAGGTGCTTTAGAAAAAATGGCTGCTTCCAGGTTCTGGGGGAAGAAAAGTATGAGCTGAGCCTGAGACATCTTATCAGGCACCTGAGCCCTTGACCACTTGTAATAGCACAAAGAGAAGAATTCTTGGCCAAAACACCAAACCTGACTCTGATCAAGCCAGTTTACAGGAAGTACGGGGAACAGAGGGACACACTGAACGGCCCTGTGGGGACGCAGACTCCAGACTGTGGGCAACTCTTCAGGACAGATGATCTAGTTTCTTCACCAAATAAATTGCAAGGAAAAGGGGCGCGTGAGTAGCTCAGTCATTAAGTGTCTGCCTTCGGCTCAGGTCATAATCCCAGGGTCCTGGGATCAAGCCCTGCATCGGGCTCCCTGATCAGTGGGAAGCCTGCTTCTCCCTCTCCCTCTCCCCCTGCTTGTGTTCCCTCTCTCGCTGTGTCTCTCTCTGTCAAATAAATAAAATCTTAAAAAAAAAATTGCGAGGAAAACGTGCGAGGAGGGGAATCTTACCAATTAAAGAGACCTAGCAGGCAAATCAGCCACACGCAACATAGGCACCTTTCTCGGATCCTGATTCAAACAAACTACAAATTTATGAGGCAACTGGCAGGATTTGAACACTAAGTAGACCATATTTGATATTAAACAATTATTTTTATGTATTATAATGGATTGTGGTTATTTTTCAGAAAAAGTTCTTGTGTTCTAGAAATGTCTATTGAAGAATTTACAGATGAACTGATATGGCGTGTGGATGTTCTTCAAAATAATCCTGGAAAACAAAATGAAACAAAATAATCCTCAGCGCTGGGAGAGTGGGTGGGGGTTGGGATGCACCAAGGCTGGCCTTGGGTTGGCATTGTTTAAGCTGGGTCATGGGAATCGAAGAATGCAATGGTGGGGGGCGGGAAGTAGTGAGCTGCTCATCAATAGGTATAAATAAAGTTTCACTCAAGATGAATACATTCTAGAGATCTACTGTGCAACGCTGTGTCTACAGTTAACAACAGTGTATTGTACACTTCAAAACTTGTTAAGAGGGTTGATATCATGTTAAGTGTTCTTATCCTAATAAAAGAAAACCAAAGAAAAGGGGGGGTGCTGTACTTTACCACTCAGACCCTGGGCATGGGGGGATGTGAAGAGGCCATGGGGTCCACCACTTCCTCCCTCTACACACACTTACTGAGCACCTACTCTGCGCCAGGTACTGCAAAGGCACAATGAGGAGATGTCATGCCAGTCCTTTCTTCAGGTTTTCGGGCCAGGGACAGTGATGTCACTGCTGAGGACCTGCCACAAACATCCCCTCCCACTCCCCCTGCGACCGTAGGCCCCTGCGCGACCTCAGGGAATGCGTGGAGATGAGTCCTTTGGCATTTGGCCAACACTCAGATGCACATGAGGAATCTACCCTCTATAGCTGGCTGCCCACGTGTGCTTTCCAGTCTGGACACCGACTCCTCAGCGTGGCTCAAGCCTCTCTTCTGCCTCCTCCCACCTTCTCTCTTTCTAATTAAGGCATCGGATAATGACAGTCAAGTTATAAAGCACATGCATTTTAAGAGTATAGCTTGATGACTTTACATATGCAACACGCCAATGTAGTCGCTGCCCAGACCAAGATCTAGAACATTCTCAGCCCTTCGGAAGGTTTCTTTGCTCTCTCTTCCAGTCAACACGTATACCCACTATCCTGACTTTTATCATCAACTAGTTTTGCCTGTTTTTGAACTTTGTACACACAGAATCATAGAGTATGTGTGCTTTTAATTTCAGATCTCGCTTACTTTGCCCAGCATAGTGTCCACGAAATTCATCCACATTGCTGTGGGCAACACATTTGTTATTTTTCCTAGCTGTATAGTAGTTCAGCCAATGAAAACAGCATCATTTATTTACCCCTTCTCCTGTTGATGGCATCCTGTCTCATCTCGTGACTCCTCTTCTCATGCACTCTCCAATTCATGTCTCCCAAGCCACAGGGCCCCCCACAAATACCTCCGCTCTTCTAGGTCTGCGTATGTATAGTTTCCTCTGTCCTCACACTGTGTGATACGTGTAACAATACTAGCAATTACAATGTACTGTGATCAAAGCATGTGCAGAGTATTTGGGGAGCATGAAGGAGTACCTAACTGAATCCAGGGGGGACAGGTGGGGCAGCGATATCACAGGGCCAAGCCTGACAGTCCGGGAGGGAGGCCCAGGCATGGCTCACAGACAGTGGGAGGAGGGGGTCTGGGACGGTGGCTGGACTGTCCTGGGACTTCTCATAGCTGAGCCTCCAGAAAGCTTGTGTACCTTGACACGTATTTGGGAGGGCACTGTAGGCTCTGAGCCTCTGAGGCTGCTTTGGATGACCGAACACATTCAGAGGTCAACTCAGAGGCGAGAGAGGCTCAGTGACCTGCCCAACAAAAGGGAGCCTGGAGTGTGCAGCACAGGGGCCTGTCTGTGGTGGCTGGGAATAATAGGGGGTGGGGCTGCCGCACGCTTGCGTGTGTGTGTGTGTGTGTGTGTGTGTGTGTGTGTGTGTGTGTGTGTGTGTGTAAGTCCCAAGGGACAGGTCCACCTCTGGGGATGGCTAAGGGGGCCCCTGCCAGGCAGACCAAAGCCAGATGCCGTGAAACGCCGCTACCATGAGAACAGCAAGGGAATGTCTGGGGGTGCCTGGGAGAGGAAGGGAGCTCTTGTGTGGATGGGTGCTTGCTGAGACAAGGTCTCCCCAATGCCTCTGTTCCCCTTTTGCTCACAGGGATTTCTATCCCCAAAGGCAGGCCCAGACCTCTGGGGATGGAAGGCCTCCTGCACTAAGTGCCCTGGGGTGGAGGCTTTTATCAGGGGCACTTCCCTCCCACCCCACCCCTGCCCTACCCCCCACCCCCGAAAGTCTGCAGGCGCAAACTGCTCTCCACATGCATTCTGTAAGTTTGGGTTCCTTTAGACGTCAGGAGGGACCTTTACACAATGTCCTGTGATTTTCTTTTTTTTTTTTGTCCTGTGATTTTCTAAGGCACCCAGTGCCACGCCAGCTTGCGGAGGTGAGAGCAGGGAGCGCCTATCTGTCAAGGGCAGGGCTGCCCCAAGAGACCCTCCTCCAAAGGCCCCAAGGATTGGTGACCCTATATTCTGTCCTTCAGCCTGGAACAACTTTGAGAGCGAAAGGGGAGCGTTGCTAGTAATCACGCCGGTCGGCGGGCATAACCGGGGCTGTCCTGGCCAAACCAGGCTGCATGGGCACTCTGTGGAGTGGACGGCACGGCATCCGCAGGGAAGGTGCAAGCAGGTGGGGATCCCCTCATGAGGGCCAGTGACGTGTCTTGTGTCCATACACAGCTCCTTGGGTGCCCCGGAAGGAGCCAGTACCTCCCTCCCTGGCCTTGCTGACTGGCATCTTGGGGTCAGACAGGTGACAGACAGACTGTGGCTGTGGCTTGTGCTTCTACTGTTTTGAGTGCGGACGAGTGGGTGAGGGGCACCTTGGGTCTGTTCGACAATCCCTGGGTTGTGGCCCTACTAGGTGCCTTCATTTCCACAGGCTATGGTCCTGGCTGGCACACAGTGCTCTTGCTCAATCCCTCCACCTCTGGTGCTCATCACACCTGGCCTGGGGACCAAGGCCTGGGAGGAGGGAGACACCACTGCCCCTGGCGGCCCCCTTCTCTGCCTCCTTCTGGTTCCTTCAAAGTGGGTGCTCCCCGAAGCTCTAACCCCAGCCCCGCTCTTCTCTTTGTCCCTCCATCCTCTTTCTGGGAGGCTGTACTCCATGCTCCTTCTTGGTCCCCTTTACCTAAGTCCCCAACATCCTCTCCCCCCCGACCATGTATTGGCACTTCCATACCAAGATATGCCAGCCCCTTGGATTCCACATTCCTCCCCAAAGTTGCTGCTCAGAATTGTCCCTGGTCCTTCAAAGGAACCTCCCTTCTCCCAGGCCTGGGCCCAGTGCTGGGTGGTGTCAGGACCTCCTGGCCCATTCTCCCTTCTGCACAGCCCTTAAGCCACTCCTGCCCCCACTGAAAGCCGCGCCCTCCAAGCCGCACCATGGCAGAGGCAGATCGGAATATTCTGTTTCCCTGCTTGGCCTCCGTCCTGCTTGCTCACTATTGCCAGATTCCACTCAGCTCGGCTCCACCAGCAGCCCTGGGCTCTGCTCTGGGGCTCAGGAGGCTGGGCACAGCCCAGACTGGTAGGCAGGAAGGAGACAAGGACACGCCGGGGGCCCCACACCAAGTGTGAGGAGCAGCAGAGATGGAGGGATTGAAAAAGAGCCAAAGGCCATGGAAATTTAGGGATGACTTCCTGGAAGAGGAGCACGCGCTCTAAACCTCAACAAAACAAAAACCAAAACCGAAAACAGTAGCCCTTTGCAGTGTTGACTGTAACAGTGAAAAATATGAAAAATCAAATGTTCAGCACAAGACTGCGTCAACGCGCAGTGGAGTACTCTCAAATGGAATGCCCTACTGCTGCTACGATGAACTAGCACGGGTGGGTCTCAGCGACGTACCAGTGCGTGGAAAAGACAAACGGAAGAATGATGTGCACGGCATCGTGCCATTTATATAAATCCTAAAGGCACACAAGACAATACTATATATTACTATGGATACAGATGTCTGTGGTAAGCGTATAAACATATGGATGGGAGTGACAGGCTCCAGATTTAGCTCTGGGGAGGGAGGGAGAAAAGGAGGGAGGGACAGCAGGAGGAAACTTACTTTTGGCTGTGTTCTATTTCTTTGAAGAGAGAAACAGAGAAAGGGATCTGAGGTGAATGTGGCAAAATGTTAACATCTGTTCAGTATGGGTGATTATTGGTCCAGGACACTCAGTGTACATTCTCTCCTTACCTGTGCATCATTCTGTAACTTGAAATTTTAAAAGAAGTTAAAAGAACATAATGGGAGGTGGCATTCTGTACACAGCTTGATCATTCCCTATGGGGGGGTTGGGCAGTGTGAAGCGAGGGGCGGGGGGGGAATGAGGGCACCCGGGACGGGGTACAGCTGGGCAGGGACAGGGCAGGGGTTGGTTGGTGGGAGAAAGGAGCCTGGGTGGGGAGCTTGGCGGGGAAGATACTAAATCTGGGGCAAGTCTCTAAAGGGGGGACCACACTGACTTTCTCCTGCCTGCCTACTTGCCCCCGCCAAGTATGGTGCTTAGTGTCCATGCCTCCCTGTACCCCCACAATACCTCTGGCTGGCTGATTTTCAAGTCAGTGATTTATTCAGTGAGCAGCTACTACAAAAGCGAAAGCTCACAGGGCGCTCATGACAAGCAATGGTTAGATTTACACCTAAGAGCTCACTGAACTCTCACGACGGCCCCACAGACGGGCACTGCTACCATCACCACCACTCCGATTTTCTAGATGAGGACACAGAGGCACAGAGCCATTCAGGGACTTGCCTGAAGTTCCAGAGCCCAACAGGGACGGAGCTGGGATGTGACCCCAGGCTGGCTGGTGCCAGAGCCTGCGGTCCTTGTTGCTGTGCCACGTTATTTCTCACATGCCGGGCACTGCACTGGGCACTGTGCATTTGGTAACGACACGGCCCTGCCCTTGAAGCGCGTCAGGCCGGTGCGGGGAAGTCAGACACCAACCAAGCAGCATGCAGATGTCATTACCGCTAAGGAGACAGGAAATGAAGAGAACCTTGTGCCCCAAGGGAGAGAATACAGAGAAGGACACACTGAGGCTGAGGCACCTGGGAAGACCTCTCTGAAGAGGGGACATTTAAACGGAGACCTAAAGTTAGCCAGGAGGGGGTGGGGAGGGCAGGCGAGAGAGAGGGAAGAGCAAGTGCAAGGGCAGGAGCTCGGCTGGGGCAAGGAACTGGAAGAGGGTCAGAGGAGCCAAAGGATGCAGTGAGCAAGGGGCAGGGCAGCCAAGCTGCGAGGCCATCACTCAGGGCCCTCCTTCCAGGACGGGGACCACATGTCCGGGTTTGCCCCCTCTGCCCCCACTGTCCCGCTTTGTGCCTGTTATCCCAGCATAAATATTCATAATGTCTCATTTCGGCTTGGACAATAATAAATTTGAAGGTCACCCTCTACAGGCCACGGTGGAGAGTCTGGATTTTGTTCCCAGGGCAGCTGGAAAGCATGGAGGGGTTTTAGCAGAGAGTGACACTCTAATTTATAATATATAAAGTTCACCGTGGCCACTGTGTGGCAACGGCCTGCAGGGGAGCTGGAGGGAAGCCGTTGTCCCCTTCCTGACCCCGCGGCAGAGTGTGGCAGGAGTGAGGCCTGGGAAAGGCAGGGGAGGCCTGGCTTGGGCCGGCTGAGGTTGCAGCCATGGGCAAAATGACTCAGGGCAAATGCGTCCCCAGAGATGATGCTCCCCTTCTCCTCCCTGTGCTGACCCGGCCCCAGGGCTTCCAGGAGGGGCCTTCAAGGGGTTGGACTAAGCCCCTGAGAACAGGACTGCAGGGAGGCTGCTGAAAGAAACAGGAAAGTTCTCAAAAGAACTAAAGGACTCAGTCAATGTCAGAAATAATGATGAACGATATTAACTTTCCCTTTGATAATTTGTTCCTATCCCCATCCTCATCCCACACAGCTCCCCCACCCCCCACCTCCGAGAGAGAGGAGATTTCAGAAGCGAGAGCCCAGCACATTCACAGATACCAGGTGAGGAAGATCTCCTAGCCATCTGAAACTGAACGAGTTCCTGGAGAAAGCAGGTGGCTTCTAGTCCTTGCTCCTGTACATGCTGCACCTGCATGAATGGAGGCCCACCCACTGTGCACCCACCTCTGGGAGCTGAAATTTATATTTGTGTGTGTGTGTGTGTGTGTTGGGGTGGGGTATTTAGAGGAACATATACACTGCTGACCACATACTATGGGGCAGACGCCCGCCCAGATGCCACAGATCTCTTATTAAACTTAGGGGTTCGCGAGTGTTAAAACAAGCCCGGGACTTGTTATGGCCATTCAGAGGGGGTAAGAACAGAAGTCAGAAGCCTGTAAAATGAATCCTGCAAGCACGAGGGGCCTCTCATTTGTCGACCACAAAGTGCATCTGCCTAAGAGACCAGGGAGGTTACTAAGTCAACCTGTGCCCAGATGGAGAGTCACCTTCTGCCTGGGAAGGCCATCCAAGTCTGGGTGCCGGGAAGGCACAGCCACAGACTCAAGGAGGAAAGGAAGGGGCTGGTGGGAGACGGGTCACTCACCAAGCGGCAGGACGAAGAAGAAGGGGAACCAGCAGAGCACGAAGACGCCCACGACGATGGCCAGCGTCTTGGCCGCCTTCTTCTCGCGGGAGAACTTGAGCAGGCGCAGGGACAGGGAGCTGCGGAAGGTGTGGCCCTTGGCACTGCGCACCCCATCGGCAGCGCCTGTGCTGGCTCCGCGACAGTGGATGCGCAGCACCACCTCCGAGGCCTTGCTGCGCTCCCGCTTGACGCCCGCCTCGAGGCTGCGCGTGGTGCTTCGCGCTACCACGTACACGCGGCAGTACATGACCACGATGACGGCCATCGGCAGGTAGAAGGAACACACCGAGGAAAAGACGGCGTAGCCTGCCTCCTCCGTGATGCCGCAGAAGCGCTCGTCAGGGGGCACCGGCTCCTTCCAGCCCAGCAGCGGACCCACGGACACCACGAGGGCTACGGCCCAGAGCAGTGCCAGGATGGCGGCCGCCTTGCGCTCGGTCATGATGGCGGGGTATTTGAGCGAGTGGCGCACGCCCACGTAGCGGTCCACCGAGATGGTGCAGAGGCTGAGGATGGAGGCCGTGCAGCACAGCACGTCCACAGCGGCCCACACGTCGCAGAAGGCCCGGCCGAAGGCCCAGAAGCCCAGAACCTCCATGGTGGCCGAAAAGGGCAGCACCGTGGCGCTCAGCAGCAGGTCGGCCACGGCCAGGTTCACAATAAAATAGTTGGTGACCGTCTGCAAGTGGCGGTTGCAGGCCACGGAGAGGATCACCAGCAGGTTGCCCGCCACCGCGGTGAGGATGAAGGCGGCCAGGAAGACGCCCACGCCCACGCCCTGCGCGCTCACCACCAGCCCCCCGACGGCCGCCGTGCCGTTCACCTCGCCGCCCGCGCCCGCGCCCCCCGGCTCCCCGGCGGAGCTCCGGTTGTCCTCGCCGCCGCCCGCGCCCACCACGCCGCCGCCGCCGCCGCCGCCCGCGGCTCCCGGCACGCCGCCCACTGCCGGGCCCTCCGAGGCGGCCGCGCCGCCCGCTCCGCCCCCGCCGCCGCCCGCGCTAGAGCCCCCCGCGCTGCTGTCAGGGCGGGGTCCCTCGAAACTGACGCTCAGGAGGTCGCGGAAAGTCATCTCAACGCGCGGCCGTCGGGGGCCGGGCCCGGGCGCAGGACGGGCGACTGGCCAGGAGAGGGGCCCCGGGCATAGCCGCCGGGCTCCGGCTGCAGCGCGGCGCGCGGGTCCCGTCGGGGTCCTGCCGGAGTTCCTGTAGCGCGGGGCGCGGTGGTCCGCGAGAGGAGCGGGGCCGGCGGGGCGGCGGCCGGGGCTCCCGAGGCTGGCGGCGGAGTCGGGCCGGAGACCCGGGGCCGGCGACGCGCGCCGCTCTCTGAGTGTGCCCAGGCGAGCGGGCAGAGCGGCGGCTCAGCGGCCGGGCAGTGCAGGCAAAGCCACTGCGGCGCTCTCGACCGGGCGCGGGGGGCGGGACGGAGGAGGGGCAGCGCCGGGGAGGAGGAGGGGGCGGCCGGCGCCGAGGGAGGGGGCGCCCCACGCGCCCGGAGAAGGGGCAGCGCGAGCCGGGCGAGCGGCAATTCCGGGGTCCGGAGGGGTCACGGCGCTGGCGCTCGCTCCGACCCCGCGGCAGCCACCCCTGCCCGACCGCGGGTGCCCACGACCGCCCTCTCTTCTCGCCGTCAGCTCCTCGCCCTTTCCCGCGCCGCTCCCGGGCCTCTTCCCCTTTGCCCCTCCGCCGCGTCCCCCTTCCTCCCGCCCTTTTCCCCTGCCTCTCGGTCACTCGTTGGTGCCCTTGGGCGCGCGGAGCGGAGACGGCGCGATTCCCGGGTCCCGGGGCTCCCGGGCTCCCGGCTCCGGCCGCCAGAGAGCAGCAAGCACCTGGGATCTGCGGACTGCGGACCGGAGCGCGCAATACGGCGGCCGTCGCCTCCTGGGACTGCCTGGAGGGATCTGCCGCACCTCACTCCTCTCCTGCCACTGGGCAGGCGAGGGTCTCAAACACCTCTGTCCAGTGCGGTGCAGTGGGGAGAGCCCCGGGAGGGATCAGATGCCAGCGCTGGTCTGTGATGGAAAAGGAACAAGAGACTACTTGGTTATGGCTCTCGGACCCTGCCCACCACCCATGGGTTTGCATATACCAACTTCTGCATTGTTACTCGCCTCCATGTCAGATGTCGGAATAAACCTTCCTTGTTACACTGAATACGTGGCCTTCTGGGGAGGGAGAGTTTAAGTGCTGGAGGGTGGGAAAGGGCACTTGGCCCGATGGTTAAAGAGTGGGGGGTTGGCAGACTGGCTGGCTCCACATCTGGCTGTGTACCATATGAGCTCTTTGACTTCTTTGTGTCTCAGTTCTTCGTCTGTAAAAGGAGGGTAAGAGTAGTGTCTATTTAATGATGTGAACATTAAATTAGTTAGTATGTTGTTACCTCCCGGGAGCAGGGCCTGGGTTTGTTGGCTGCGTGGGACTTGGCAGGGCAGGATTGGGACAGGGGGGACAGAGGGCAGGCTGTGTGTGGAGGTGCTTTGAACCGGGACACAGGTGGAGGGTTGGATTTGAGGAGCCTCTTGCTAACTAGCAGGACTGGGTAGGGAGAGACAGAAAGACATAACATTACTAACGAGGGCGTCATGCTGGACAGGTTAGGTGGCAGGGGAAGGGAATTGCAGGGAAGATAATAGTACCCTATACCTGCAAGATGAGGAAGGATAGGGCTGTGGGGGGTGGGGGTGGGCGGGCTTGGGGGGGGAGAGGTGAGGGTCCATTTGGAGAGGTGTCTAGGAAGAGGTGGAGAACTCAGGGCCTTGGTGCCCACTGGCTGTGGATGTCTGAGGGCAGGATGTTGGAGAGACTTAGATGAGAAGGTGCTTTGGAGAAAAAGCAGAAAATGGTGCAAATGTTGAGAGACGGGTCCCCCCCCCCGCCCCCGGAAGCTAAAGCTCTTAGAGTCCTAGCTTAGAAACAGTTCTTCCAAGGCCCTCAGTTTCCTGATTATGTCTTCCATCTTTTACTTGGGTCTTTGAAAATTTACTATAGAAGAGTAGGCATGAAAGTCAGGGGGGCCATGGTGACGTCACCCTGCTGGTCTTTAGGTTCTTTGTGATCCGGTGGCGAGGCCTGATTTAAGATGGATCCGTAGCACCCGTGTTTCTCTCCGCTCCTTTATGAGACCACTTTAGAGTGAGCATAACAAAAAAGGAGAAGTTCATCCCACAAGAGAGAGGTTAACCCCTAGGCTGATAAACCTGGACTTCAACTCCTGTGAGAGGTCATGAGGGGTTTGAGGAGATCTGGACCTCCGCCCCCCTTGTGAAGATGGTGCAGGTGGTTGTCACTTGCCGAGTCAGAACGCTGAATGGGACAGAATGCTGATGGAGAAGGCATTCCTGATGGGTATCCTGTTGTTGGGGACCAGCGGCCCCCAGTTCCCTCCCACCCCACCAACCTTTATTTGTTCATTCAACACAAATTAAACACCAGCTATACGCTGGCAACTGTTCTGGGCACTGGGGATAGGATGTTGAATAAAGCAAAGTCCCTCCTGGGGCTCACGTTCAAATGGCAGAAAGGGTCGCTAAGCGTTAGGAGGAGAGCTGTCCCATTGCTATGGACCGAAGTTTTCTCTGGCTTTGATGTCTGAGTCCTGGAGACTCTCTTCAATTAAGGCTTCAAAGAAAATCCAAATCCAGATGAACTCTTTCCCGTTACTTCCCCACCTCTGAATAGCAATGGAATCTGAAAGAGTACAAAATCATGCATGTCATTGGAAGACACGGTTAAAGCTGCCACTTGCCAGATCAGTCCCCTATGAAGAACATGGACATCCATTCTATTCTTCAGCTGCAAATAGGTCTCTTGTCCTAGCCTGATCTTTAAGCTTACTATGGCTTGACCCTACCCCTGGCTACCACCAGACCCATAATCCCGACTGACCCACAACTTCAGCCTTCCTGATGCCCCTAATTGTGTCATTCAGTCCAGTTACATCCTGTGGTCAGGGCTCGGGGCTACCTTCTCTCATCCTCAAGACAGCAGAGTTTGGTGCTTAGGACTGGCACCTTTCGGTGGTCCTGGGTCAGGGAGTATGTGGGGAAAGGATGTTGTTTGTAGGAAGGAGATACGTGTAATTTATCCTCCTAGCCCTGACCCTCTGTCAATTGAAGCTGCAGGAGACTTGAGGCCAGTTATGATTTGATTATTTATGCTAATTTTTGCTTAAAATTAATGGAATTGGAGGTTAGTGATTATATCTCCCATCACTGTGGAGATGGAAGAGGTTGGGGTTGGGAGCCAATAGAATGATATCCTACTCAGAGCCTGGCAAGCAGCCCACTGCTCTGTGGACCCTTGGAGTGGCTGTTTGCTTTGCAGCTGTGTTTGCTTCTGCTCCTAAGAGATATTCTTTTGTTTCTTTTTATGTTTTTTTAGGAGAGGAAATAAGCTGGGAAGCAGGATATTGGACAGAGTTGGAAGACACACTAGGGTGGAAAACTCCCCAAGTGGGGCAGAGATTGGTTGCGGTAGGTTAAGAGCTGTACTAAACAACCCCCAAATGTCAGTGGCTTAGCGCAATGAAACTTTAATTCTCATTTACTCAACATCCAGTGTGAATGTACCTGGTTGGCAGCTCTCACGGACAGATCTCCAAGAGGCAAGTCAGGGATCCAGGCTCCTTCCAATGCGTGGCTCCACTTTTTCCCAGAGCCTGGGAATTCTCCAGGATCCTGGAGACCTCTTCTAAATTGTCAACATCCAGCTGCCCAAAGAACAGAGGGGTGAGCGTGGAGGATTATGTGGACATTTTAGGAGCCATACCCGATACCTCTGTCTGAGCCCGTGCTCCCGCTTGGATGCAAGGGGGAGATGTGATTCAGCCAAGTGCCCAGGAAAAGAGAACGGATTTGATGACCAGCCAGCCTGTCTGTGTTGCAGGACAGCAAGAGTCCCAGGAAGACCTGATTTGGGCATTAGTGAGGCAATGCCTCATGGGTGGATTGTGACAAGAGCAGGTAGATTGGCTGCTGTGAACCCCACCCAGCTAAGGGAATCTCTCACCTTCCTTACCTAAAAGTCTAGTCCTATAATTTGGGTCTCCTCACTCCAAGAACCAGTATTTCTCATTACATCACATTTTCTTTGTACCTCCTAGTACAAGTGACATACAAGCCTATTACCTCCTCCGGCCCCTGAGATCGGATTACCCATTGTGGGTAATGCGAGGAGCGGGGAAGACGGTCCCTAGGTATATTCTGTGGGAATGAAAAGAAAGATGAGAAGTTCCAGGGATAAACTTCGCTAACCTGACAATTTCTCTGACCCTCAAACAGAGCGGCAAATGCTAATGAGGAAGATTTCCTAACACAGAATTAAAAGAGGCCAGTCAACTCGGAGGAAGTGGCCTATAATCAACTTGAGAGGCCAGGCGGGGTGGCATGACTCCAATCCCGATTAGGGAGGCTAAGACAACTCCTGCTAGGATGTCAACCTTCCAGCTCACAAATAAGATGGCCCAGAGCCATTTTCCATTTCCTTTCTCCTGGGCCAAGATTCTCTGGAGAAGACAGTGAAGAAAGGAGGATTTCCCTTGATAATGATTCCCTGGAGGAACGGATGGTGGAGGAAACAACACCACCAACAACAAAATCCCAAGGATCCCAGGAAAAATATTAGGAAGTGAGACTGGCCTCCCCCACGTTTGTGTTCTCCGCGCCTTATCCCTCAGGCTCCTACCGATTCTCCCTTCCTCTCTCTTCTGTAGGTTAGTCACTGATTCTTGAATCCTCCACTTCCCCATTAAAGGTAAAATGGTGATAATAACTGTGCCACGTGCGGATTAAGTGTCCGCAAAAATCCCACTCACCTCCTCCTTTGGGTCCTCCATTGGCTTTGATTTCTTCCTCGGCAATGCTTTGTAATTTCGTTGTTGACCTGTAGTACCTGGAGATAGGGGCCTTCTTGGGATTTTCAGTGACTGTGACATATCTGTCTCTTCGTGCCCAGCAGCCGGTGCAGGCCTGGGAGTTTGTTCAGTTGGTGGATGAACGTGGGAATCAACAAATGAAGACAGGAAGGACTGCATACCACTGAGTGTCACTGAGGTTTCGAATGTATGGGTTCCAACCTTTTGCAAGAGGCAACTAGGGGGGACTTCACACATTCCGGGGAGCCTGGTCTGTGTATGGCAGGAGAGGGCACCTTTCTCCCAGGAGGAGTGCTTCTGGGAGGCACCAGCTGGATCCGGATTACAGTGGTACATGCCCCTGCTCCCAAAAGGGAATAGAAAGGGCCCAGGGTTGGAATGTGTCTGACATGTTCCTGTAGTTTTTGGATTGGACTCTTCTCTAGGGCCTCAGGACTTTGAAGGAAGGCGGTCACTGGACACTGCAAGACCCAGTGACTTCTCTGATCTGGGGAGAAGGCTGCTCTGGGTCTGTACCTACATAGCAGAGGAGCATCAATGACTCGTTCAGCTAATACCCGTTTGAAATCATCTGGTCCCACCGACTGGCCACCGAGAGAATACCAGAGATTATGTGAGGAAAGGTTACAAGCAGATTTTTTCCCCCCCTTCTTCCTTTTGAAAATCAGAAGCTAAATGCCGGTGTTTTATAATGGCCTCTTTGAATCCCTCCAGAGATCTGTTCTTTGGTGATTTAGTTAGGATCATAACCTTGTGTCGTGGGTTGAATGGTGGTTCCCCAAAGGATATGTCCACGTCCTAATCCCTGGAAACTGTGAATGTTACCGTCTTTAGAACAAGAGACTGTGCAGTTGTGAGGGAAGGACTTTGAGACAAGGAGATCATCCCGGATTATCCAGGTGGACCCCACACCCCATGATAAATAGCCAGAGGGAGATGAGACACACATACACAGAGGAGAAAGTGATGTGAACACGACAGAGGCAGAGAACAGAGTGATGTGACCACAAGCCAGGGAAGGCCAAAGATTGCCATCAGAAGCTGGAAGACGCAAGGAATGGTTTCCCCCGACTGCCCCCACCCCCCGGAGCCCTTGGCAGGGGTGTGGCCCTGCCAACATCTTCCCCACTCAGCTGTGGGAGTTAGCACCCAACGGGGCACCAGAGCCTCGCTTTTCTTCTTTTGCATGATTGAATTGTGACCCAATGGGTTTTTATTAGGAAAGTTTCAGGTATGGTTTTTAGGGGATCTTGCTCTACTTTGGGGGCCTGTTTTTGACCCTCAGGTTTACCGTGGTTAGAGAGAACCAGGTCAGTTTAATTAGCTTCTGTCATCCAGGATTCAGCACTGAGGTTCTGACCAATGTGTGTAAAATTAGTAACAGCTCAGGTAACCCAGGCTCACATGCACCCAAACGAATTCTCAATTCTTCTACGAATAGCTTGCTGGTCTTCTCTGGGTTTAGGGAAATCTTTAATTATAGTTACTAATTCAGTTCTGGTTACTTAATAACTGGTTGTTATTAAGTTCTGGTTAATTAATTAATTCTCCAATTATTTGCATACCTGGCTCATGCAGGCATGAAATCTTTAGAGGTGACTGGCATTCAAGGATCTTAGGAGTATTTGGGGAAAGCATAGGGTCTGGACAGGGGAGGAGGAGGGAGGAGTAACTGGAGGCGTGGAGGGGGAGCAGTGGAAGGCTCAGGGGGAAGAGGCAGGGCTGCATCTAGGGAAGTAACTGGAGGACAAGGAGGGGGAATATGACGGGCAACTAGTTCAGTTTGCTGTTACTTAAGTTTTCCAATTGCTCATTAGCTTTGGTCAAAGAATCTTTCAGTGAAACCATTTTTAAATCAGAATTTCCTTTGGGGACCTCTGCACACTGATCAAAATATCTTCCTTCTTCCTTTTGTTTTCTGAAGTGTCTCTCAAATGAACAATTTTGTGCAAGTCATGTGTTCCCTGGAGTGGCCACTGAAGGTCCAAATGATCCTTGGTGAAGTTAGGCCATTTAGAAAGACAGGCACAAGAATTTGGATTCAAATGAGAATAGTCTGTCAGAGGCAGGAGTTTTTCCTGGAGGAGGAGAGGACTTGGATGACCCGCGAGAACTGGCAATGGTCTGTAGAAAGGTGATGCTTTGACACCTTGTGTCTTTAGGACCTCAGCCTGACAGGGGCTGTCTCCAAATGCAGACCTGACAATTTGCACTCACTCCCTATGGAAGACCAGAGAGAAGACTCTCTCTGGACAAGGTATTGAGATGGAAGAAGAACCTCATCCAGCTTCACTGGTGACCCACAGCAGGTTGTCTGAATGGATTCTAGTGCAGTGAGAATGACAAACTCACTGCTCTAGGAGGCTGGCTTGATCTACAGCCTACAGGGGGCCTCTGCCTGTGTTCTGCCCTGTGATTCTCTGTCTGGTGACCAATAATTTTGACAGAACAGCACCAAATGGAAGCATAAATGAGAACAAAAGATGAAGAGGAATGGCCCCGTTCCACCAAGGATGCAAACAAAGGAGACCCAATCAAAAAAATCTGGGCCCTAAACCGGTAATAAGGAGCTAAGGACTCACTGCAAAGGGAGGGGAATTTGGACTAAGTGCTGGCTTACCACACTGGTGTGGATTTGACAAGTCATGATTTGCAAGGCACAAAGGGCTCACATGTTGTCTGCACCTGGCGGAAGGCTGGGGTCTGCAGGATGGGCAGTGAAGACTGTGTCTTGTTGGGCCCTCCAGGAATACTGTGGACATAGGTGAAGACCTCCTAGATGAGAACAAACAGAGGCTGTTTACTCAGAGCCTGTTGCAACAAGGGAGTCGCCATCATTACTTGCACTTGTCAGGGACTTAGAGGCAGGCAGGGAGTGGGAAGGTGTTCCAGCACAAAGAGAAAGGAAGGCTTCAGGTGTGCTGTGATTGGAGGTTGTTGGCACAGGGACACTGGAGGGAGACTGACTACAAGAGGGAGCATCTTATGTGATTAGTGGGGGAGCATCTTTGCCTTTATCTGGTGGGTCCTGGGTTGGAAGCAGGTACATGAAATCAAGAGGCTGGAAGTCATTGAACAACTCCTGGCCATTCCAGGTCCATTGCAGTGAGCATTTGGCTTCCTGGGCTGGCTGCTATAGATTGTGGGTAAGAGTTCTATCATCATATATGGTCTGGCCATTGTCCATTTGTATATTCAGGTTATCAGGAGATATTGGTGTCTTGCCCCAGCAAGTTCACAGCATGGGTAAGGAAATCAGATGTACATTGAAGGATAAGACTATATGTGCCTGGAATCAGGGGGTTCCTCTGAGGCCAGGTGGAGGGGTCGGGCTGTGGACAGGTGGCTGGTCAGAGCAGGCTGCCGGGGTTGGCCAATGGCTTCCTTCTGAGAGTAGGTTACCAGTGTAAGGCTGACCCAAGGATACTGGCCTTATCTCTGACCAGCCCCGATTTAAGCTCTTCCTACTTTTTAAACATTTCCTTTGGCATTAAGAGATCTTCCCCAGCTGTACCTGGTACCTTTGTGGGGAGTACTTTTAGGTATATTCTAAGGTTGGGGAGGAAGTGGTATGGTTTTGATAATAGGGGGCCAAGGTGAAATTACAGCCTGCAGTCTCTCCCTGCTGTGTGGGAAACGCATTGTCACACCTGCACACAAAGATGCTTTGACAGTCACATCCTCTGACAAGCCAGAGCTGCCCAGTGCCATTGTGTTAAGAATCAAGATGCTGTGATGCCAAAGATTTCCCAGGTGGGGAGGGGTGAGGAGATGGTGGGAATTATAGGGGCTTTGTTCCTTTCTTGCGCTACTTAATGCATTTCCTTCCCCTTGAAGGCTGGCTCTAGGAGTAACTATAATTCCTAATCTCCAGTTATTGCGAATCTAGGGTGACTGAATGGGGGCCACAAGATTCTGCCAACAAAACCTCACTTACTGGTTCTCCACAGTGCCTGAAAGGCCATGACCTGGCTCCACTCTTGGGTTGATCATTGCCTCCCATTTCCCCATTCATTCATTCACAAATATTTATTACAAGTGTGCACTATACATCAAGCACTTTGCTGGGCAGGGGGGTAAAATGTTGAGTAAGATATAGCCTTGACTTCCCTGGATACTGTAGTCTAGCATGGGAGATAGGTGATAAGACACAAAAATGCAATGAGTCTAGTGCAAGGAGAAACACACACAGGGCACTGTGCAAGGACAGTGCAGGGCACTGGGCAATGTAGGTGGAGTGGTGAGGTCAAGTGCCTCCAAGAGGATGCCATTTCAACTGAGGCTGGATTTTTAGAAATACCGAGTTCATGAAGAATAGACAAATGCACCTCAGGCAGAAGAAAAGCATGTAGAAATTTCTCAGGCCAGGACAATTTTGGCATGCCTGCCACCAATTTGGTGAGCTTAGAGTACAGAGAATGAGGATTGAGGGCATGAGTTGCAGCTACAGAGGAAGCTGGGGGCCACAGAGATGCGGAAAGGTGTCTACATTTAATCCCAATGGAATATTTGAGTCAATGGAATATTTTCCAGGAAAATTCTTTTTTTTTGTTGTTTTTTTTTTCTTTAAAGATTTTATTTATTTATTAATGAGAGACAGAGAGAGAGGCAGAGGGAGAAGCAGGCTCCCAAGGAGCAGGGAGCCCGATGCGGGACTCGATCCCAGGACCCTGGGATCATGACCTGAGCTGAAGGCAGACGCTTAACCATCTGAGCCACTCAGGCGCCCTTTCCAGGAAAATTCTTATTAAAGCATAAGGTGTGGAGAGAGAACTGCATAAATCATGGGTAAATGGCTTGCCAAATTTTCATAAAGTAAACACACTTGTGTAACCATCACCCAGATGAAGAAATAGTATGTTACCCCTACTCCTGTCCCATGGGAGGCTGCCAGTGGGCATCTGGACCTTCCCAACTGCCTGGTCCTTGTGTGGTTCTTGGTCAGGAGCTCCTGCAGGATTGTCACCGTTCCTTAGGGTCCTCCCCTGGGCTGATGACATGGTTCATGTTTGCCTCTTTCACTAGACTTGAGGCTGTTTGAGGGCAGGGACAATATCTGTTCTGTTCACCCTTGGGTCCCCACTCTGGGCTTGGGTCATTTGTCACGACTGACCCACTGACCATCCAAGGTAGAGGCCACTATTTAGACTGTGAAACCCCCCCTAACTCCTAGGCAGTCACTCCCTATTCCCCCACAATCACCCTCCCCCATCCTGGGGAATTGCTCACCTACTTTTTTATTTCTTAAGATTTATTTATTTATTTATTTGAGAGAGAGGGAGAGAGAGAGAGAGAGTGGGGAGAGGAGCAGAGGGGCAGAGGGAGAGAATCCTCAAGCAGACTTCCCACTAAGCACAGAGCCTTCTGCAGAGGGCTCCATCCCAGGACCCTGAGACCATGACCTGAGCTGAAATCACGAGTTGGACACATAACAGACTGAGCCACCCAGGTGCCCGTCATCTACTTTTTATCTCTATAGATTTTGCCTCTTCTGAACATTTCATTAAAATGGAATCATGGGATTAGCTCCTTTCGTTTAACATAGTATTTTAAAGATCCATCTGTGTTTTGGTATGTTTCAGTACTTCACTCCTTTTGTGGCCGAACATTATTTCACTCCATTTAAAGACACTGACTTAAAGTCTTTTCTGATAAGTTCATCATCTGGGGTTCCTCTGGGGCAGTCACTATTGATTGCCTCTTTTCCTGTGTATGGGTCCAACTTTCCTGTTTCTTTGCATCTCTCATGGTTTTTTTGTTGAAAGCTGTACATTTAAAATAATACAATATGGCAGGTCTGGAAGTTGAATTCTATCCCCATCCCCAGGGTTGGTTTTTATTGCTGTTTGTTGTAGATGCTGTTGTTTGCTTAATGACCTTTCTGAACTAATTCGGGGAAAGTCTGTATTCTTTGTCATGTGTGGCCACTGAAGTCTGTGTGGTTAGGTTAGTTGTCAGCTAATGACTGGCCAGAACGTTTTAAATGCCTGGAAACAATGAGTCTTGCGGTCTTTGCCAAGGGGCTCTAGGTACATATTGGGGCAGACTTTCAACAGTCAGACCATTGACACCCCTTCTTAGCCTCCATTTGTGTGTGTAGATCCTTAGAATCAGTCAGAGGTGAGAGCTTAGGGCCTTCTCAGGACTTTCCTGAGCCCTTGCCCAACCAACTGTTATTCACCACCCTAAGTAGTGGTAAGTCAAACATTTGCTTTTAATTGTTTTCAATGTGCCCCCAGGGGAAAAAATCTTTTCACTCTTTTTCACTGGGAAAGTACTGATTTAGATCAAAGACAGCTATAGCCTTGTAGGTGGGATCTTCTAAAATTAGACAGGTCAAATAATAATTCTTTAGGACTATGGCTTTGAAAGGGCTCCAACCCTGTTCTGTTCCTTCTGGTGGCTGCCAGACGGCTACTTTTCGCTGTAGTGTGGGCTGTTACTTTTTTTTTTTTTTAAGATTTTTATTTATTTGATAGAGAGAAACACAGCGAGAGAGGGAACACAAGCAGGGGGAGCGGGAGAGGGAGAAGCAGGCTTCCCGCAGAGCAGGGAGCCCCATGTGGGGCTCAATCCCAGGACCCTGGGATCATGACCTGAGCCGAAGGCAGAGGCTCAACGACTGAGCCACCCAGGTGCCCTGGGCTGTTACTTTTTTAAGACTATTTGGAGCCGGAGAGTGGGGGATGGGATGAGGGCAAGTTACCATGCCACACAGCTCCCTGTTCCTAATGAGATTCAGCTGGTTTTCTTTGAATACGTGCTCTGTTAATAATAAACTCAGGTTAATTTGCAGAGTTCTGAAAAAGTTGATTCTGATGATTTTTGCTTTTATAGAGGAGGGAATTTTCAGAGATCCTTACTCTGCCATTTTTGCTGGTGCCCCCTCCTTGTGATACTCTGTAACGTATTCATCTAGACATTTTTCGATGTTCTTTTTCTGTGTTTCTGTTTTCTGTGCTTTTCTTTTTTTTTCTTTAGCGAGTGCACATTATAGGTTGTGTTAGATACTTCACAGGTTGTGTTGTATACTTCCTATTGCATCACAGTAGGGATTGTGTAATAGCCAGTTGTCACATTCTTAGGATGTTAAAAATCAACTGTGGGTTCAGGAGTTGTCAGCCTGGTCTGTCTGGTACAATTTCCCCACAAACTTCACTTGAAGATTTGTATAGTCATTTGCTGCCTAGATTCATTATTTCTTCTGGGGTTGTGAAATTGTGATTTTTCGAAATCTGTCATTCCTTCTGCATTTATGAGCTGTGATTCCTCTATGAAGAAGAACTTTCATCAGTTATTTGGTTATTCTGAAATACACTTTACAAGGAAAAAAGATAGAACTTGATTCTTTTGCTTTTTTTTAATTGTGGTAATATTTACAGATAACATAAACCTTTTTTGAACCTGACACGATATTTACCATCTTACCCATTTAAGTGTATGGTTCAGGAGTGATAAGTACATTCATGTTGTTGTGAAACAGAGATCCAGAGCTGTTTTTTATCTTGCAAATCTGAAACTCTGTACCCATTTGACAACAACTACCCGCTCCCCCTTCCCTCAGGCCTTGGTAACCACCATTCTACTTTTTATGAATTGGCTACTTAAGACGTCTCACATAAGAGGACTCATCCTGTATTTGTCTTTTTTTGTCTGCCTCATTTCACTTAACATAATGTCCTCATTTCAGTTAACATGTCCTCAAGGTTCACCCATGTTCTAGCATGTGACAGGATTTCCTTCTTTTAAAAAAATTGCTTTTAAAGATTTTATTTATTTATTTGAAAGAGAGCATGCAAGAGCACAAGTAGGGGAGAGGGGCAGAGGGAGAAGCAGACTCGTCACTGACTAGGGAGCCTGATGCGGGGCTCAATCCCAGGACCCTGAAATCATGATCTTAGCTGAAGGCAGACGCTTAACTGACTGAGCCACCCAGGTGCCCCTCTTTCTTAAAGCTGAAGACTACTCCGTTGTATGGATATACCACATCGGGTTTATCCACTCGTCTGTTGATAGATAACTGGGTTGCTTCTGTCTCTTAGCTATTATGAATAGTGCTGCTGTAAACATGGGTGTGCAAATATCTCTTCAAGATCCAGCTTTCAGTTCTGTTGGATATATGCCCAGAAGCGGGATTGCTGGATCATATGGTAGTTCTATTTTTAATTCTTTGAGAAACTCTCATACCATTTTCCATAGCGGCTGCACCATCTTGCAATCCAACCAACAGTGTGCAGAGGCTCCCATCTTTCTACATCCTCACCAACACTTGTTATTTTCTTTCTTTTAAATAGTAGCCATCCTAATGGGTGTAATGTGACTATCTCATTGTGGTTTTGATTTGCATTTCTCTGATGTTGATGTGATCATTTTTTTCATATGCTTATTGGCCATAGAGGGTTTTTACTTAACTTTGAGTTTATATTTGTATCTCTTTTATCGTATGCTGAAAATCAGTTTGATTCCTTATAACCTTATCAAAAGTACTTATTTGTTTTAATACATATGTGTGTATATATGTAGTTGTGTGTACATTTCAAGATAACAATACGGACTATGGTAGGCAGAATAATCCACCCCCCACTCCCCAAAGCTGTCTGTGTCCCAATCCCTAGAAACTGAATTTGTTATGTTTCATGGCATGGGAAAATTAAGGTTCCAGATAGAATTGTTTACTAATCAGGTGACCTTAAAACAAGGAGAGTATTTTGGGTTATCCAGGTGGACCCAAGGTAGTCCCAAGAGTCCTTAAATGGTGAGGAGGGAGGCAGAAGAATCCAAACCAGAGAGATACCTCATGAGAAAGATTAGACTGGCCATTGCTAGCATTGAAGACAGAAGTGGGCCATGAGTCAAGGAAAGGGGCAAGCATCTAGAAGCTGGAAAATGCAAAAGAATAGGTTTCCCCTAGAATCTCCAGAAGGGAATGCAGCCCATGTCAGACCTCTAACCTCTGGAACTGTAAGCTACTAAATTTGCATTGTTTTAGGCCATGGTAATTTATTATAGCGGCACGAAGAAGATCATACAGATTTTGGTGCCTGGACTCATGCTGCTGCTGAAACAAATACCTAAAAACGTGGACGTGGCTTTGCCCCTGGGCAATGGCCGGCAGCTGGGAGAGTTTTTAGAGCATGATAAGAAAAAAAAAAAAACCAACCCTAGATTTCCCTGAATAGGTTGTTAATAGAAATACGGATGTGAATGACTCTGTTAGTGCTGACTCAGAAGGAAGTGAGAAGCAGGGTAATTGCCTCAGAGGGTACCTGAACCATCATGAGCAGACCATTGATAGAAACATGGATATTAAAAGAGCTGTCAGCGAGTCTCAGATGGAAATGAGAAACACGTTCTTGGAAGCTGCTGGAAAGGGAATCAGCTGAAAGCGCACCAAATTGGGTTGTGCAGTTATGCAGAAAGCAAAACTCGTAAATGATGAATTTAGATATTTAGCTGAGGTTTCCAAGCAGGAGGTTCAACATGTGGTGTGCTTTCTTCTTTCTTCTTATAGGGAGATGTAAGAGGAAAGAGCTTGATTGAGAAAGGAGTAAGCAAAAAGGAACCAGAATTTGAGGACTTGGGCGATTTTCAGCTTATCCAGATTGCAAAAGAAGCTAAAATTAGGAGATTAGCCATCAGGAAACACACTCTGGGAAGAAACTGAAGGGTGTGGATGGACAACGTTTTGTGAGTGCCTTGGAGGGATCGCACTGTTCATACTATCCTGTCATATGGGGCGGGGGGGGGGGGCTCCATGAAGGTGTGTGACTCATGGACCCCTCAGCTGCCTCAGAAGCCAGGAATAGAGATGAGATTATCCAGGAAATCTTGGTCAGGGAGGCTCTTGTCTAATGAAGCAAATCCCTGAGATAGACCCAGGAGATCCACAAGGCTCTTGCAAATTTATGCCAGCAGAAACAGTCAGTTTGGACTGAAAGGTACAGAGAAAGGACAAAATGAAAGAAGGCTGCTGGACCCTCTCCCCCCACCCCCCAAATTCTACAGGGGAGAAACAAGCTGATAAAACTACTGGACTGCAAACATGTGCTATTTTTCATAAAAGAAATAAAAGATGATTCCAAGGTGTGGGGCTGTGAACAAGAGAGGGTTATTGTATTCCCAGACCATGGAACCAAGTGGAGTTTTTCTGGCTGGATTTTGAACTTGCTAGGGACATGTGACTCTTTTTTTTCCCCTTCTATTTTCTTCTTCTTTGAACCAAATGTCTATAATTGTTATCCCTGTCCTTGCATTATACTTGAGGAGCAGATAACTTGCTGCTTGAGTTTCATAGTTCACAGATGGAGGAGAGGAATTGTATCCAGAGGTACAAGTACAAGATGAGAAATTTGTGTTGTTTTAGACCACTAAATTTGTGGTCATTTGTTACAGCAAGCGATAGGAAACAAATACTCCAACTTTATTGCCAAAAATGAGACTACTGTGCACAGTTTAAGATTTCTTTGTTGTTCATTTTGCCTTTAGAATATAGCCCACTAGGGACACATGGTCAAAATACTAGGTTTCTAAGTGATTTGAAATATTTATTTTCTGTATGATTTTTCTGCCAGCCTTATATACAGTAAGGTCATTTGTTGAAGCTTCTTTTTTACTTTTAGAGATGCTTTTTTTCCTTTTTGAATTAACTTATTTTTTAAAGTTTTATTTACTTATTTGAGAGAAAGAGAGAGAGCAAGCAGGGGAAGGGGCAGTGGGAGAGAGAGAAACTCAAACAGACTCCCTGCTGACATGGGGCTCGATCCCATGACCCTGAGATCATGACCTGAGCTGAAATCAAGAGTTGGAGGCTTAACTGATTGAGCCACCCAGGCGCCCCCCCTTTTTAAAAAAATTATATGAAACATTTATGTGATTCCAAAATTCCATTCCATCTCTCAAGTTCTCTCTTTCCCCTTCTTGCTAGCCATTTTAAAAATTAGTTTTTGGCTTACCTTCTGTGGTGGATGGAATATTTGGTTACTCCAAAATTCATAGGTTAACATGAATGCAATGGGATGGTATTTGAAGATGGGTCTTTGGGAGGTAATTAGGTCATGAGGTAGGGCTCTAATGATGAGATTAGTGCCTTTATAACAAGAGACAGGAGAGGTCTTGCTTCCTCCCTCTCTGCTCCACGTGAGGACATATCAAGAAAGAAGCTGTCTACAAGCCAGGAAGTGGGCTCTCACTAGACGCTGGCTCTACCAGCATCTTGATTTTGGACTTTCCAGCTTCCAGAACTGTGAAGAATAAATGCCTGTTGCTTAAGCCACCCAGTGGATGATGTTTTTGTTAGAAGAGCCTGAACTAAGGTACCTTTTTTTTGGATAAAAATACACACCCACCCACCCACACCCCCCTCCCACACGCACGCACACACATACACACACACACACACACTCTACCACCATGACACTTTCTTTCCTTTCTTATACACGCATAGCAAACGATACACAGTATCTTGTACCTTGCTTCTTTTTTTTTTAAACATAAAATATTTGGAGATTAAAAAATCACTTTTTATTGGAGATGCAGATCTTCCTTGTTGCTTTTTACAGTGACATAGTACCCCATTGCATAGGTCAACTGTAATTCGTTTAACCGCGTCCCTATTGTTGGCTATTTAGATTGTTTCCAGTCTTTCACTGTTAAAATAATGCTGCTCTGACTATCTCTATTCCTACATCTTGTTATCTTTTTGCTAGCTATATAACATCTTCTTATATTTTTGCTATATTGGGATAGATTCCCAGAAGTGAGATAGCTGCATCAAAAAGTAAACGCATATGTGAATTTTCCTGGGTATTGTCAGTGAAAGAGCTTTTAAAAAAATAGATAGCTCTCAGAAATTACTTGTGTGATGCCCAAGTCCGGAGTGTGACCTTGGAAATAGTTGGTTGAAGAGGAGTAAGGGAGAGGACGTGTCACAGTGAAGAGTAGGGTTTTGAGTGGGGATAGACACGCGAGCAATGCTGTCATTAGGTGCTATGATTATTAGCAAATGAGAGGAGTGACTAAGAGGTGGATGGATGGCAGCAGTGAGGTGCAGGGAAGGGTGACAAAGCCATATGACCCAGAGTCTCCAAGGATCTGGAGTTTCAATTAGCTAGCGGGGAGAGCAGGGTCAGGGAGCAAGGAGGACAGCTGTCTTTGTCAGTTTGGGCTACAATAACAAGTCACCCTAGACTGGGTGGCTTAAACAACAGACACTGATTTATCACACTCACTTCCAGAGGCTGGGAAGCCTAGGATCAAGGTGCCACTAGATCTGGTGTCTGCGGAGAGACCCCTTCCTGGTCTGCAGATGGCCATCTTCTGGTCGTATCCTCCTACTAGACAGCAGAGAGAGAGGGGAAGGAAGCTCTCTCTTGTTTTTTCTTTTAAGGGTGCTAATCCCATTCATGAGGGCTCTACCCTCATGACCTAATTACCACCTCCTAATACCATCCCATTGGGAATTAGGATTCTAACATAGGAATTTGGGGGTGGGCCACACACACCTTCAGTCCATAGCAATTACCCAAGCCTGAGATGCTGGGGGGTGGGAGAGATGAAGCCGGGAACCACTAGAGAGGGCGTCAGGGAAAGAGTATTCTAGGGGGCTGCTAAGATTTGTTAAGCGGGAGGGGAGTGGAATGCCCTGAGAGGAGTTTCACAGCTCAGGATGCTTCTCGTGGAGTGGGAGGACACACTGGATGTGTTTGGAAGGGCAGGGAGAGGTGGTTGTTTGCACCACTGAAAACGAGGCTCAAGAAGTTGTTCAACTGGGGATTTGGGAGCTGGTGGAAGACTGACGGTAACTGAAATGATTAAGAATGTGTGGTGTAGAGACATAGTTGACTACTCACCCAACACCCATCCCTCACTGTACCTCCCCACCATTCCTCCTTCCTAATAGAGCTTTGTGGTGGTTTAGCTATCTATCCTCAAGCCTTGTGGGTGTCCCTTCCCTAGTCTCAGGGAGTAGGTCCTAATTGGTTAAGGCCATTCTGAAAATCCTGTTTTTAGACCCAATGTTTGGTTTAGGCATTGGCAAGGGATGAAATTCTGTTAAATGGGAGCAAGAGGATGTTTTCTGGAATCTTCTGGGAATTATTTCCTAATTCTTCATAAAAGACACAAGGAAAAGATAACCACTCTTCTGCTTCTAGAAGTTATTTTTTTCTGGTACAAGGTTTGGAAATCCTGCAGTCATCTTGGGACCATGAAGACTCAGATTAGCAAGGTGATATGCTGGCGCTGGCACAACAAAAAGATGGAAGGAATCTGGGTTCTTGATGACTCTGTGAGCTGTTGAATCAACCAGCCTGGAAGTTGCCATGTTGTCATCGGAAACTATTAGCTTTATGCCTTAAACTTAGTACTGCTACTTTGAGTTGGGCTATTTATCTTTTTATGTTCTTTTTTTTTTGCACCCATAAATGTCAAAGTGTCACAACTGATAACATGAGGCTTGAAGAGGTTGGGAAATGGACTTATTTGTCAAGACATATTATTATTCCCAACAGTATAGGGGTTTGTCACTAAAAACATACTAAGAGATAGATATGTAGATAGGGGTGTGTGTGTGTGTGTGTGTGTGTGTGTGTGTGTGTCTATAGATTATTTCTCAAAGGATTCTGTGAAACTGGTAGCGGTGCTTACCTTTGTGGAGAGAAATGCCTCAGGGGAAAGGTTTTCACGGTTTGCCTTTTGTTTTCAGTGTTGCATCTTATGCATGCATTATTTGTTCAAGTGAGAGAAGAACTCAGTAGCATAAAATATGCATTGAGAGAACCTAATGACATTGCAGAAAATAAAATTAGTGATGGATCAGGCAAACTAAAGGAAATCTAGAACGCCATGCAACAGGTCAAGAAATGAAATTGATGAGAGAGATGATAACTCTGAAGAGAAAGCATAGAGCCCACCACAAAAATGGAACAGAAGCAAGAATTATAGGCACAACAGGATGCTTTTCTGAGGTCAGAAATGATGAAGACCAAAAAACCGAATTGCACACCCTCAAATAATAATGTACAAATATGCAAGAGAAAATATTTTTCACGTAGTAGTAGAAAAAAAGTGTGAGAATTTTGCTATCAGAGGTCATCTATCTCTTCATTTCTTTGACTATTATTAAGAATTGTGATTAGACAATATCACCAAGTCCAATAAAATAACTAGACTGAATACAGACATGTCTTTATCCAACAGAGACACTTTCAAAAGTGTCAAATATTTGTAAATATTTTCATACAATAAAATAATATGTACCTTTCCGAGAATAAAAGATAAGGAAGCTGGAGAATCTTGGGGACCAGAGACCATGCATGGTATGGGATATAAAATCAAATATTCTAATTATTGAATAATTTTCTTAGAGATATATAGTTTTGGAAGACAATTTCCATAAAAATTTAAGTAAAGTGAGAAAATTGCAGTGAAAAAGAAGAGCTGAATGTGTTTCAATAAAAGAATAATAATAAAGAACCTGGTATTTCAGTGCATCCTGGGGAAGATTTCATACTTTGGGTATGTTAAGAAAAGTAATTCAGTCTGGACTCAGATTTCTCCCTGCTAAAGAAAGTGGGGTAAATGATAGAGAATCATTTCATTTCATTTCTTTTTTTTATTTTATTTTATTTTATTTTATTTTTATTTTTTTAAAGATTTTATTTATTTATTTGAGAGAGAGAGAATGAGAGACAGAGAGCACGAGAGGAAGGAGGGTCAGAGGGAGAAGCAGACTCCCTGCTGAGCAGAGAGCCCGATGTGGGACTCGATCCCGGGACTCCAGGATCATGACCTGAGCCGAAGGCAGTCGCTTAACCAACTGAGCCACCCAGGCGCCCTCATTTCTTTTTTTTAGATTTATTTATTTATTTAAGAGAGTAAGAGGGAGCAGGAGGGGCAGCAGGGCTCAATCTCTGACCCTGCGATCAGGACCTGAGCCAAAACCAAGAGATGGATGCTTAACTGGCGGCGCCACCCAGGTGCCTCTAGGGAATCATTTCTTTTTCTTTCTTTTTTTTTTTTTAAATTTTATTTATTTATTCATGAGAGACAGAGACAGAGACAGAGAGAGAGAGGCAGAGGGAGAAGCAGGCTCCCAAGGAGCAGGGAGCCCCATGCGGGACTCGGGCCCAGGACCCTGGGATCATGACCTGAGCCGAAGGCAGACGCTTAACGACTGAGCCACCCAGGCGCCCCTAGGGAATCATTTCTTAAGCAGGTGTTATGTCCACCATTGTTGTGGGAGATTGTGATGGGTATACTCTGAAAGATGCATGCTTAGAGAGTGCTATGGCCTATACACTTTTTGAAATTTATAAAGCCCATTAATTTAGCAAAAAAAAAGGTTTATCTTTATTTATCTTTGTTTACCAGTATTTACCAATAACAAATGTTATGCCTTGGGGCACCTGGGTGGGTGGCTCAGTCAGTTAAGCCTCTGCCTTCAGCTCAGGTCAGGATCCTGGAGTCCTGGGATCCAGCCCCATGTCAGGCTCCCTGCTCCTCCGGGAGTCTGCTTCTCCCTCTCCCTCTGTCCTTCCCCCTGCACCTGCTCTCTCTCTCTCTCTCGCTCTCTCTCGCTCTCGCTCACATTCTCTCTCTCTCTCAAATAAATAAATAGGGTCTTTCACTTTGGGAATTATTTATCAGTAGGGTTCTAGGATTGCTACCCAAGAATTCTTGGCTCCACTAAGTTGTTGTTCCTATGTAAAGGTAACAGGAATATATTATTTACAGCCTAGATATGCAAAGTCTTAGAAAATGTATCATTCCACACACCCCTCCTGTAAGGATACTGCCAACATGAACTCTAGGGCTACATTATTGTGCAGGATTTATTTAGAGATGGGAACGAGCTGGTGGTGGGGTGTGATGGAGAGAGTACCAGGCCAGGAGTCAGCATATCGGGTATTAAACACAGTCCCAGGTGTGTCAGTTACTCATTAACTCATTATATAATCTTCAGCTGGTTATCTTAACTTTCGGGATCTTAATCCATCATCTAAAAAATAATTCCATTTTCTTAGGCTGCTGGAGGATTAAATAGGATAAAAAATATGAAATTAAACTTGAAAGGGTGATAAAAATAAATGTGTAATTTCAATTAGAGTTCCCCAAGAAGTAGACTCTGAGATAAGGATTCATGTACAAGTAATTTATCAGGGAGGTGATCCTGGGAAGCACTTGCTGAGTGCAGAGAAGGGAAGGCAGCCCGTAAAGATGAGTTCTCAAGCCAGTTTCTGCTGCCGGCACCTGGGGCTCAATCCCTCTGGGAGCTCTGAGACCCTGTGAAGAACAAGGACCTCAGAGTTATCCCAGGGGTGAGGGAGGTGGGGCATCCACACACCCATTCCCATCAGTCATTGGTGTGGCTGCAGGGGGTGGGGGTTAATTTGCTCTCACTTGTAGCCTGCCCCCTACTCATGCTCCAGCAGTCTGTGGGAGCCCCCAGGAAGAGAGTCATAGGGGCTGGCAGGTGAAGTTATGGCAATGGATGGTTCTGGGGGGATGCAGGTGGATCTCTGACAGTGTTTACTACATTAATTGTCTTTCAAGTTCCATTTCAAGCAGTATGCTAAAAATGATCGAAACACATATTTGGAAATAGGTTTCCCCAAATCTCTTTCCTAAATATCATCTCAAGACCTACTTTGTGGGGACAGCTCCAGCTTATACTTGCCTCTGGACTCCTACCACCCCACGGTATGGCCCTTCTTTCTTGTGGGTCTCATCCTCCCGGACACCCTCCTCTCGTTCCCCTCCCCCACCCTCCCTCTGGCCTCTAGCGAGGGAGTGGGAATGCACAGATGCTTGGGAAGCACTTCTTAACCGATAGAATTAAATCCAGGATGCGACTTGATTTTAAACTCACATATATTCCCCTTGCCATCCAGAAACTTCATTTTAGATACCTTCTGATGAGAATGGGGTGCTGGAGAGGGCTGCATAAATAAAACTCACGGATGGTAGCCAAACCTCTTAAAAATTGGATTCCATCTTTTGCCCCAGCAAAATGCTTAGCGGAACTGCTCACAAGGAGCAAAACACACTGGCTTGAGTTACTTGCCCCTCTGAAGCCACCCTCTTGGGACAGTTCTGATTTAAAAACATCTTATCTCCGAATCTCCTCTACCCCCAAACGCCAACCTTCCTACTCTTGGTCTCTATCCCCTGGGTGCCAGCCCTTGTGCTCGGGGCCAGGGCTCCTTCAGGCTCTGCTGGTTTGGCTAACCATCTGGGTACCTCCTTCTTCCTCCCTAACCCACCTGGGGACCTTCCAAAGTCTCTTCTCCGCTGGAGAAGGTGACCTTGCCAATCAAAGACAACACCCTGGCCTAAGACCTGCTGTGACCGAGGGGGTCAAGAGTGACACCAGTCCTTCCCCCGCGAGAATTTCTGTCTCCCCCTCCTCTAAGCCTGGCGTCTTAAAGCCATCCTCATTCCTGGGAAACGATTGAGGGGCTTGATTTTTTTTTTTTCCCATCTTTTTTTTTTTTTTTTTTTTTTGGTTCACAGGAGGTGAAAGCCTTAGAAAGACTCAAAAACAGTGCCTAGAACAACCCACTGCACGTTCCCAAAAACACCAGTGATATGCCGGGGGCTTTATTTTTTGATAGCCCGCACCAGAGCCGCCTGCATTTTTTCCCACTCAATTGAGTGACTTTTTGATGGATTTGACTGGTTGTTTTGGCATCGCGGAGGCAAAAACTTGAGCTGGGGCTCCACAGAGGCGGCGAAATCAGACATGAATAATAATCATAATAAACCTTCACAACATTTGAAAGTTTCCAAAGAGCTTTCCCGTGCCTTTACCTCGTTCCATCCTGATGTGCCCTGTGACACAGGCAGGGCCGATATTACAGCTTCCATTTTCCTCACGGAGGACATGGAGGCCCAGATGTGGGTGCCAGCTTATCCCCTGATCTGACCAGACCCGGATTCCTTGTCTGGGACTCTTTCTACGTTGGGGGGAATGAAAGACAGAGGGAGAGAGAGAGAGAAGCTGCCTGGTGGGGTCTACATAACAAGAGGCTGGGCAAGGCCTCTTCAGAACGTTCGCTTGGGTAGTAGGGCCAGTTAGGATTCAGGGAATCAGGTTCCGAAGAGGAAAACACACATCAGGGCACCGGACACCAGCTTGAGGCAGGCCCTGATGAGGTTTGAGCTGGTCCCAGGACTTGCAGGGGATCCAAGACACCGGACACATTAACAAGTCCGCAGGGCACTTTGCCTGATCATCCCCTAGGGCTGGTGCCAGGCACAGATGTGAGGTGAGCATACTTGGCCTTCAGGGTCGCTGCTGGGCTCCCAGCTCTACCATGCAAACCTTTGGCCTCCGGGCACATTTCCCGCCACCGCCCCCCCCCACCTCACTTACCCTGGCTTCATTTTGCTGGCCTCAGCCCCAAGGGAGTTCCCTGCCCCACCTCCCCCTTTCTAGGATCCAGCTCTGTTTGCTCGTCTTTATAACAAACTGCTTACCAGAGAACACCTCTCTGGTCCTCCCTCCTCTCAGGTGAAATGCACTTGTTTTTACTGGAGCCTTCTTGGGACAGCTCTCCCTCTTCTTGCCTTGGCCCAAGCTGACCACCTTGGAGATGTTTGCTTCCCATTAATCTTCCCTTGGAGGTGCCAACCCCTTTGCTGAGGGCATCTCCTTCTTTCTTCCTAACTCATGTGGGGACCTTCCAGTTGCTTCTCAGCTGGAGAAGGTGACCTTGCTAACAGAAGACAACCCACTGGCCTAAGACCCGCTGTGAGTGAGGGGGTCAAGAGTAACACTGGTTCACTATGGGAAGGCTTTCTTGGCTGCTCCGGTCCACCCTGATCCTGGGCGGCTGAGACCCGGGAAGCTGGGTTGATTGGCCGAGCCCCCAGCACCACCCCCTTCTTCTTCTTCGGAGCTCTCCTTCTTCCATCCCCCTTCCCGCCCTCCCTCTCCCCCGCTCCGGTCCCGGTCATCACACACACAGTGTATTTCCTGTGTCTTCGTGATCAGTTCCTACTCTTCTCACTGAAATCTTCCAGGGCTGGTGCGCCTGGGTGGCTCAGTCGTTCATTAAGCGTCTGCCTTTGGCTCAGGTTATGAACCCGGGGTCCTGGGATGGAGCCCTACATCCGGCTCCCTGCTCCGCGGAAAGCCTGCTTCTCCCTCTCCCGCTCCCCCTGCCTGTGTTCCTTCTCTTGCTGTGTCTCTCTCTGTCAAAAAGAAAAAAACAAAAAACAGAAAAAACTTAGAAAGAAAGAAAAAGAAGGAAAGAAGGAAAGAAGGAAAGAAGAAAGAAAGAAAGAAAGAAAGAAAGAAAGAAAGAAAGAAAGAAAGAAAGAAAGAAAGAAAGGAAAGGAAGGAAGGAAGGAAGGAAGGAAGGAAGGAAGGAAGGAAGAAGGAAGAAAGAAAGAAAGAAAGAAAGAAAGAAAGAAAGAAAGAAAGAAAGAAAGAAAGAGAGTCTTCCAGGGAAGTGATACGCCCTTCTCCAAGGCTTTTCAGATCTCAAGTTGGCAAAAGGGAGCTCTAATGGAACTCCAGGTCTCTGTTGGGGAGGGTTTGAGTGAGGTGGTGAGTTTACCTGGGATCTCCTGAAACTCACCAGAGGGAGTGGGCCCTGAGTTTGTGACTTGCACTGAAGTGACTCCTTTTTTTTTTGTCATTTTGATGTATCTTAGGTCTAACTCTTGTCTCAAAGTGGACAGGTGCCTCTCCCCTGTCTTGCTGGGTCTTCATGAGACTGTCTAAATGGGATGGGGTCAAGTGTGGACATGGGAGAAGGGAGCAGGTGTGGGCGGAGGAGACTGTGCACGCGGCCCAGGCCTCTGGGGCCTCACCTGCGTGGGGGGCCGGCAGCTCCCTCGCAGCCTCCTCTGCTGGTGGGCCACATGCTCTCAGGCTGCAACCCCCTCCCCTCCCATACCTTCAGGGTGCAGGCAGCCGGTGTGAGGTCAGCGCTGGGCGCCCAGCCGGGAAGTGAGGGCCGGCCGTGCGGGCCCCTGTGGCCTGATGCAGGACACAGACTGTCCCTGGGGACGTGTCCTTGCCCCTGGGGACCATGGTGTGTTCTGGGCCCTCCCCACCCCACCCCACCCCAAATTCCTTCTGAAGGGCCTGACAAAGACGAGGTCTCTCTTCCCCTAGCCCCCCATGCCAAATGTGAATCATATTTCATTTATGGCATTTTCTTTCAGTGAAAAACACATAGTTTGACCAATTAAAGCCTCTGTTGGACTAAGCCCCTGACAGAATTGGGGAGGCAACTGAAAAGGACGTCCTGTTCCTATGGTTTTTCATCTCTCTCTTGTTGTTTTTTTTTTTTTTTTTCCTTTTGGTCATGGTTCAGATTTAGAGAGAAGCAATGATGGGAATCAACTCTGTCCGTTCTGGCCTCTCGGCGGCCGTCGGGATCCAGCTCCCAGCCGTGCAGTCCGGGCCAGCAGCGAGGCCGGGCCGGAGAGGCAAGCGTGAACTCCGGGAGGCCCCAGCGGGCCCCTGGAATCTGGAGAGGAAGGAGGGGGGCTGCCTCTGCTGGGGAGGGCCAGGGGTGGTCAGGGAGCCCAGCAGTGGGTGTGAGAGGGAGCAGGGGAGGCAGGCTGGAGAGGGCAGCGTGGCCCTCTGAACCTGGTGGAGTGAAGGGCTGTGAGTATACACTAAGGAGCAGGGACCCCGCAGCCTGCACGGGGCCCCGGAGACTGGCTCTGTGGGTCCGGGAGGTGGGACTGGGGCAAAGGAAAACACACAATGGCAGGTGTGTTGCAGTGAAGGTAGCAGATGGGTTAATCTCCAAGATCCTCTGGGGCCTTTGGGAATCACGGAGCAGGCAAGGTGGGAGGGAGGTGTCCTTCACTAGCAGGTGGGGCCAGGGACGTCCTCCCTGCCAAGGGGACCCCATTGGAGTGCGTGGGCTGGGAAGACCAGGGAAAACTGAGTGACAGGAGAGGGGAAGGAAGGAATGGAAACTACATTTGCTGGACAGCTACGCACCTGGCGTGGTTATCGGGTAATTCACACATGCCTCATTTCATTCTAACAAAATCCGTTGATTCATTCACTTATTTATTTATTTCATAATTCAACAAACACTAATAGAGAGCTTTCTCCATGTTAGACACTTTTCTAGGCACCGGAGATGGAAGTCAAATGAGACAGGGCCCCTCCCTCAAGACCTCACAGTCTGGATGGGAGGGGCCTTCTGTCAGGCTGGGTAGTCATGGATGGCTTCCTGGAGGAGGTAATCTTTGAGCTGAGTTTGAAGGACTTAACTAAAAGGAAAATTAAAGAGTGGTGGTGGGAAATGGTGGCGGTGTTCCATGTGGAGGAAGGAATGTGAGTGCCGGCATGGAGATTTGAAGCACTGACATTTTCAAGGAAGTATAAATGGTTCCCTGTGACTGAGGCCAAGGCTCTGAGACGGGCTCAGGGGTGTGAAGCGGGGGTGGAGGGCCTTTTGGAGGTCCAGGGGCTGTAACAGGGTCTGAACACAACAGTGGGCTTTGCAATACTTATTTATTTATTATTATTATTATTTATTGGTGAGCAACATGACAATGCCATTTTTACATACTCAATTCTGACAGTGTCCGAGGGGCCACGTGGACGTAGGGAGTCCCTTTGAGGGTTGTGGCCATGACTAGGGCGAGAAGTGGAGAGGCCTGGACAGGATTGGAAGGGGAGGGTGAGGTGTTGGCCACATCTTTTGGCTCAGGCAATCAGTGTGTGACCCCTGCTGTCAGGGCCTGCTGTCCATATGAGGAATTTAGCCGAGGAAGACACAGACTCTTTTCATGGGAATGCCAGTCCAGGGGGGAAGACAGTGAAGAAGAAGTAAACAGAGGGGTTCATGCAAAAAGGGGCAAAGAAGGGGGTTTGGGCATCTGGCTATGCTCTTGGAAGGTTCTGACCAGTGCAGCATTTCTAGGGAGACCAAGAAAGCCAGGTGGGAGAGGGGGGAGGTTTGAGACAGAGGCGGGAAAGCAGGACTTGGAGCCATTCCTCCTTTCCCAGATGGCAGGGCCACTAAATGGGTACCACTGGCCACTTTACTGAGAACATTGGTGGAGAAGCAGCATTGCGGGTGTGGACTCGCTGAATTTGGGTGCCTATGGGGCCTCCATGGGGTGATGTCTAGAGGGTGGTCCGATAAGGAAGTGCGGCATTCATCTGAGAGCTCAGGACTGAATAATTCAGGTTTGGGTCCATTCACATATATGTGGCAGTTGAGGCCGTGGGATGAGGGGTCATTCAATGAAAAGAAGGAAGAAAAAAGAAGGAGTCATGGAAATAATTGACTTTTCCCTCTTCCCTCTCTCTCTCTCTCATTTGATAAAGCAATACAATTTTAATTAACTTTTTGGGAAGATTAAAATATGTATGTGGTGAACATTCAAACAGTGCAATAGGGTATACAGTGAATGGTGAGTTCCCCTCTTACTCTTGATCCTTAACAACTCAGATCCTACCTCTGGAGACACACCAGTTCCTTAATGTATTTTGGAAATGTCCTAAGCCTATAATGCAACTTTATATAAATGCTAGCACATTATATTTACTTTCAGTCTTTCTTTGAAAACTTAACTAAATATCTTGGTAATTATTCCTTATCAGCACTACAAATCTATCTCATTCTTTTTTACAGCTGCATACTATTCCGTCATGTGCCCGTCCCATGATTTACTTAACCAGTTCCTTTTAAGTGGGAGTTCAGTATGTTTTCAGGCTGTTGCTCTATAAACAATACAGCAAAAATATCCTTGAACATAGAAACATCATTTAGGGATTAATTTTGGCTGCATGTAAGAGTGAACTCAAGCAACAAAGATTTAAGCAATATAAGGACGTATTTTTTCTCGTGTCATGAGAAATCTGCAGTAGACAAATGCTGGAATGATATCACAGTAAAGTCTCCATGTTCGTTTCCTGTGGTTACAAGGTGGCTGCTCTGGATCCAGCCACCAAATCCTCTCTCCAGGCAGGAGGTAGGAGGGAAGACAACAAAGGGGAGAAGGGTCAGCTAAGTCTGTTATCCTTTTAAGGGAATTTTCTAGAAGCCTTCCAAACATTTTTTTTCTTACATCTCATTGGCCAGACCTGTGTCAGGCAACCATCCTTATCTCAAGGGAGGCTGGGAAATATCTTTTAGTTTGGCTCATTGCTCTGCCAACAAAATCAGGTTCTGTTGTAAAGAAGGGCATTGGGTAGATGTCTGGTAGATTTTATCTCTAGTACAAATTCTTATAAATGGAATTGCTGGATTAAATCCTCCTATGCATTTAAAATTTTGATTATGCCAAAGTGCCCTCCAAAAGTTTTTTTTTTTTTTTTTTTTTTTTACCAATTGCACCTCCACAATGTGCAAGAGTGCCTGTTTCCCTATATCATTGCCCGCAGACTGTTGCCAAACTCTTTATGTTTTGCTAATCTCTCATTGTTTTAATTTACATTCCTTTTGCTGTGAGTGAGGTAGAGCATCATTGTATGTGCGTAAAAACATTGGCATTGAGAAGAGAAGAAAATCCCATAAGGGAGAATGAGAAGCATGGACTGGGGAAGAAGAAAAGCAGGAGAAACTGGGCTCACAGAAGGGGAGAGAGCAGCTGCAAGGATGGGAGGAGTATGGAAGGGACACCATCGGATGTTGCAAAAAGGAAAAATAAGGACAAAAGAATGCCCATTGGGTTTGGCTACATAGGGACCACTTGGGACCCCAGAAGGGACCCCAGCAGGTTTAGCTGGAGTAGAAACCCAGTGAACCTCCTTTCCTGCAAAGTATTTCCTTTAAAAAAAATTTAGACGAGTAAATGAATTCAGAGAGGTTAAATAACTTGCTTAAGGCTTACAGAGCTTGTAAGGGGGGAGCTGGGATTTGAGTCCCCGTTGTTGGACCTCCAGGATCTGTGACAGCGAAACCCACAGAGGTTGTGGTGGAGGGAGAAGATTTGTTTAGAACTGCTGCCTTACAGACTGGGAGTCTTTGAGATTATGCATCCACTTGCCCCCTTTAACTAGTGAGGAAATTGAATACCATTAAGGTGAAGAGACATGGCAGAAAATGGGAGCGTCTTACAAGAACCCAGATCCTGCTGGGATTCAGGGCATTTGGTAGGATCACTCTTTTCTCCAGCAGGGGTGCTAGTGAGTACCTTGGGTTAAGTGGACCTCACCAGTCTGTCAGCACCTTAGACAAAGCAACTTCCCTGGGTCCTGCGTGGAGTCCCCAGTCCCCCGAACGAAGAGAGATGAATCCAATTTATGTTCTCAAAAACAATCAAGATATTGCTAAATTCTGGGTTCTGTCAGTAGCCCTTTGGGAGTGATCTTGGAGCTTAAAGCAGACCCTGTACCCTTTAGAGAATTACTGTTCCATTTTCTGTCATGGCAGATGCTCTAAATCGCCCCCACCTGAGGTCACTAACATATGTATTACCATCTATCTTTGGCTCTCAATAAAGCCAGCCAGCTAGCCATATCTCTAGCTTGTTTGATAATTTAGTTACCCATTCATTTTTATAATTAGGCTTAAGATAATTATTGTTATTATAATAAAATATTGATTATTACCAAAATAATCCCTGCTGAGGAGTTAATTTAGGGTGGTAATGTGCCCAGCCTGTAAAGACGAATCATGGTGGGCTAAGGCAATCATGGTAACAGGTTCCTTTTCTGCTAGATACCCACTTTCCCAGAAACCCTTGCAACTGGATGGTGGAGGGGTCTCATGTGACACCGTCTTGGCCCAAGAGTATAAGAGACATGCATGAGAAGAGCCTTCAGTAGCATTAAGTCTTCTGCCTCCTTCTTGCCTTAAATGTGGAGGGTACCTAGAGCAGAGACAGCCATCTTGCAAAAAAGCAAGTGACAATAACAGATCAGATAGCCAGAGAATAGAGGAGCAGAAAGATCGGTCTTTTATGACTTTGTTACCAAGCCTGGACTCCCAAACTTCAGATTTCTTATTATGTGAGATAATGAACTGTCTTCATTGTTTAAGCCACTGTTACTCATGTTTCTGAGTCTTTGTAGCTAAAAACATTCCTGTTATACTCTCAGGTTTTTTATTTATACAAAGGCTCACTCATTATTCAATGAATTGCATTCTTCACTAAATATAGCTTGGTGATTTATTTATAACTACACGCAGGTCTGCCTAATTCTTTTTACAAGCATATAATATTCCATTACAATAAATATACTACAATTTATTGCCTGTTGGTTGAAGTTTAGATTGCTTCCAGTTTTTGCTTCTTCAGAGCAGAGCTGCAATGAACATCTTGAACATATGTATTGGACCCTTTTGTCAGTATATCTGGAGGTTAAATTGTTGACAGTGGAATTGCTGAATCGAGTGCTATGTGAGCTGTAGAATTTGCTGGTGTTACTAAATCATTCTGCAGAAGGACTCCATCAATATACACACCCACTAACAGTGCACACGCATGCTTGTTTCCCCAAACTCTCACCAGATATCTGCTGTTCAATGTTTGCATTCCTGACAGTTACAATCAGTTATGAAAAGACATCTTACTGTCTCAATATGCATTTACTTATGATTCAGGTGGAGCATTTTTTCTTATGTGTATTGGACATCTGCATTCCTTCTTTTTGTGACCTCCTGCTTTTACCCATTCCTCCATTTTTCCCCCCCCTGTGGGGTTGTGAGGCCCTTTCTAATTAATACAAATATTTTTTGGTGTGACTTCAGAAAAGGAGCCTTTGACAAATGTGTTGCAAGTTTTACCCCCCAGTTCGCTGTTTGTCTTTTGACTTTCTTAATGGCATTTTTCATCCCTCTAACAATTTTAACTTTTATGTAGTTGTATGTATCAATCATTTCCTTAATAGCTTCTGGGTTTTTATCTTATTTAAATAGAAAGGACTTTGCACTCCAGGATTATAAGTACATTTCCAATTTTTTTTTCCTCCGAATACTTTTATGGTTTCTTTTCTACACTTAAATATTCACCTCAACTGGATTTTATTTTGGACTGAGGCGTAAGATAAGGATTTGCTTTATGTTTTTCCAAACAAGCCCCTGTGCTGCTAGTTCTCAAGAGCCAGACTTGCATGTGGGGACCTGGGTAAGTCATGGTGATCTTCCTGCTCCCTTCAGATCTAGATGGTCTTCAGAGGGTTTTTGTTTTTTTTTTTTTTAATTCCAGTTAGTTAACATACAGTGTTGTATTAGTTTTGGGTGTATAATATAGTGATTCAACACTTCCGTACATCACCCCATGCTCATCAAAACAAGTGGCCTCCTTAATCCCCATCACCTGTTTCCCCATCCCCCCCATCAATCTGTTCTCTATAATTAAGAGTCTGTTTCTTGATTGTTTCTCTCTCTCTTTTTTCCCTTTGCTCATTTGTTTCTTAAATTCCACAGATGAGTGAAATCATATGGTATCTGTCTTTCTCTGACTAGACAGTTTTCGGAGGTTTGAAGACACCAGGAAAGAGAATGTGGTAACGCAGGGGAATGGCACTCTGTGGGAGTTTCCAGCACTAGGGCAGGCAAGGTGGGGGAGGAAATGGGGGAGTGGAAGGTCTGTCCTGAATCCACGACCTTCAGGGTGAAGACTATTTTGAAGGGTCTCCTTCAAGAAGCTTCCTAGTGGGGCCTGGATGGACTCTGAGAATTTCCTTTTCACAAAAAGCTGGCCGGAACTGTCTATGAGGAAACAGATGATCTCGCAGGGGCTCTTCGAAGCTCTCTCTGAGATACAAATGTAGCCTTCATTCCCCGGGTGGGCCAGAGACAACTCTTTTAACTGTATTTTGCTCTTCGCTTTCTCTCATTCTTTTCTTCCCCTGGTCAGTTACTCACTGGCCTTAGGGCTTCCCCAGATCCTATGCTGTGCCAGCCCCAACTGGGGACACATCCCACTAAAAACCTCAAGACTCCTGAGCAGGAGTGGAGTGGAGGCAGAAGACCAGAGTTCTTGGCCCAAAAGAAATTGGGGTTATCCATACATGTATATGGTAAATGCTCTCCACAATTCCCAGGAGCATAGGTTTTGCAGATGAACTTGCTTTGAGACCATTTTTAAGATTCTTTGAGAAGGCTAAAATAAAAGGGTGTGATAATACAAGAGTTGGCAAAGATGTAGAGCCTTTGTGCAACTACATTGGGAAACCGTCTGGCAGTATCTACTGAAGCTGCTCATCCCCCTACCTTATGAAGCAGCAATTGGACACCTGGGTACTTACGCACCAGAAATGAGTACTTATGTTCACTAAAAGATGCGTAGTAGAGATATTGATGGCCACAATGTTTGTAATAGTCCCAAACTAGAAGTAATTCAAATGTCTATTGATAAGAGAATGAATACCTAACTTGTGGTAGAGTCACACAGTGGAATTCAATTCAGCAATAAAAAAACCCCCAAACATTCAGTATTATATGTATTATGGGCTGACTTGTGTTCCTCTCCCCAAATTCACATGTTGAAGTCCTATACTCCAGTACCTTGGAGACAAGGTCTTTAAAGAAGCAGTTAAGTTACAATGAGGTTGTTAGGACAGTCCCTAATCCGATATGACCGGTGTCCTTATATGAAGAGGACATTAGGACACAGACACGCACAGAGGGAAGGCCATATGAAGACATGGGTAGAAGATGGGTCTACCAGTCAAGGAGAGAAGCCTCAGATGAGACCAATCCTGCCAACACCTTGCTCTTGGACTTCCAGCCTTTGGAACTGTGAGAAAATACATTTCTGTTGTTTAAACTCCCCTGGTCTGTGGTGCTTCATTATGGCTGCCTTAAGGAAGTAATAAATAAATATGCAACTGTATGAATGACTCTCATAGGTGTTATGGTGAATGAATGAAATGAGACATCAAGCATACATCCTGTATGATTCCACTTATGTGGGATTTAAGAAGAGGCAAAACTAATTGGCTCACTTCAGGGTGTGAGTATTGACTGGGAAGTGGCAGAAGGGAGTCATCTGGGGTCCTGGAAATGTTTTAGATCTTGATGTGGGCAGGGTTATATGGTTATACACCTACATAAAAATTCATCAAGCTGTATACATGAGATTCTTAAGATGTGTGCATTTTATTATTTGTAGGCTACATCTAATAAAAGAGTAAAACCAAAAGACTTGTGAGAAGAGACATGAGTATTTTGGGGTCGGCATCACCTCCGTGTGGCTTGGTCCATCTGCCTTTACCAACAAAGCGATGGGAATGCAGGCCAAGTGAGCACTGTCCAAGTCAGTTCCTTCTGAATCTGAGACAAAAATAACCACGTCTCAAGTATGTTCTTTCCTTTTTTTCCAAATGGGAAAGGCACAGGCTTTTTTTCTTTTTTTTTTTTTTTTCACATTCCCAGCCAGAGGGAATCTTTCTCAAACTTTCCATAGAGATTCTCCTTTGGGCAGACACCAAACATGGACATTTTCCACCAGGGGAAAACATGCTGGGGAGTTACAGGCTTCTGAGAAAAGAGGGTTGGGAAGGAAACGACGGCAGAGCCCCCTCCCCAACCCAGCCTCAACCCCGTCCTCCAGGAGGCATGCTGCAGCGGGTGTCCGTCGTCGCCTTGAGGGTACCGATCAAAGGGTCTGTGACAGTGCTTCTGGAGGACAGAGGAGGGAGTGTGGACTGGGTCAGACGGTGGCCAGGCTCCAGCTCACTCTGAGCCCTGGGCCTTTCCTGCCTTGTGGGAAGGTTTGGAGTGTCCATCCCCCACGCAAAGAAATGGAAGGAAGTCACAGATATTAAAAGAGTGTAATGCAAAATCTAAAATGTGGAGACGGTGGATGGAGTGCTCCAATTCTGTCTGGCTCTGTCTGTCTGTCAGATGTGGAGAAGAAGGAGCCTGGTTTCCTGGCTGCACTGTCTCTCTCTCCTCCCCAAACTCCTCACTCCTACCATCCCCTCCCTGTCCAGCCAATTCATCTCCCTCCTCACCATCTTAAAGTGCCCAGAGACGTGGCGACAACTCTTTAGGAATCACCATGTAAGTCAGGCACTCTGATGGCTTTGCTTAAGAAGGTATTTTTCAGGTGAGGATGCCAAGTTTAGTGAAGGGAAGTGACTTGCATGAGATCACACATCGAAGAGACGTCAGAGCCAGGATTTGAATCCTGGCCGGTGGGATCCGGCGCTTGGGCTCTGGCCACAGGGCTCAGCTGCCTCAGGTCTCCTTTTCTTAAGAAGGACATTCCTGGACTGTTACATTCGATCCTATCTCTCACGATAACATTTTAATGAACTATTTTAAAAAAATGAAAATACCAAAATCCATGCTGAATAACATATTAAAATGTTAAATAAAGGCAGGATCAGCATCACTGATTTTTCCTTTTGCCTCAGGCTCGAATATGGCACTGTTATGTCAACTTATTGCTGGGGTCTCTAACCCCATGACCTAGCCCCAATACGCGATGGTGCTTCCAAAGCCCAGTCTCAGTTGGCCTGCTGCTCTCCTTTTCTCTTTGATCTCTCTTGTCCTTAGAACTCTCAAATGGATGATCTTGTATGCCCTCAATTTTCATCTCAATGTGGGGGACTCCAAATTCTTCATGCGCAGTCTCAGGCATACCACTTCCCTTAGGTGTGTGTCTTGTATTTCCATTGACTTGCCAGAATCTCCCGCTGACCTCCTAAAGTCGACTTGTCCTCAACTGAATTCACCCCTCCCCCCAACCTGTCCTCAGCTTTCCTTTAGATTGTCCTGTCGGCCAGCAGCAGTAGCCTTCTTGATCACCCGGCTCCTCCCTCATCATCATTTTCTATACCGAGTCTGCACTATCAAGCCTTGTTGGTGTTTATTCTCAAATACTTCGTACGGCTGCCCTTTCTTCTCCAGGAACCGACACAGTCCATACCTTGAACCGGCCACTTGCTGGGGGTGGGATGATACAGAAGAGAGGAGAGATGGTTTGTCTAAGACCTGCAGCTGTAGTGGGTTCACTTAGAGCTGTGTAGACAGGGCAAGTGGAAGTTGGAAGCAGAACTATGCGCCATGTTGTTGAAATGTCTTCTCAGTCTTTGACTGCGTACATGAATATTGTGATGTATTCTAAGCGCTTGCTGGATGTTAACGAAACAAAGATTGAAAATCAGCTCAGGGTTTGAAAAGCTCACAGCCTGATAGGAGAGAGACCCACAGATCAACCCCACAGGAGTATGCCATTTTGGGGGCTCTGAGGAAGGAACAACCAACTGTGCCTGAAAAGATGGCTGGGAAAGTTGTCCAGGGGAGGTGACACTGAGCTGAACTTCAATGTTAAGTGGAATGAGGGAGATAACTGATGTCATTGGTGATGATGTTGGTCATTATAAAGGGGAAGAAGATGGTGAAGCTCACCAGGGTGATAATGATATACAAGGAGACTCCATCAGGATGGGTGGAGGTGATGAGGCTGTGGGAGACACCCGACCTTGGTGCCTCTGCTGGTAATAGTTTGGGCACTGATATAGGCCATCCCAAACCAGTCCAGAGAGCTTCATTGCCTGATTTCATGTGCCCTCTCACAATCATTACTTGTGATTCCCAACGTATAGTTTATCTGTGCCTTTTTCTTCTTGGATGCAGAAGTGTTCAGAACACTGACATCCACTTGGCTTGCAAGCAGAACATGAAGATAATCATTTTTGCTGGCTATTCGTTTACAGGGACTTGCCTGCTCTGGGATCATAAAGAGATATTCTTGCAACTGGCCTAGGCTTGATTTTGATCTGAATAAAGAGTCACTAAGAACTGAGGAAAGGGAATATTCGCACTAATTACTGGTTGACCAGCTGGCAATGATGTTGGACATCTGGTCCCCATTCTGCCTCTCCCTATTGCAGAACCCTCTGATTCAGCATCTATAGCTCCATGTGCCTGGGTGCCAAGGGAGCATCTGTGCTGTGTCCAGAGAGCTTGTGGAAGATTAAAAATGGAGCTGCACTTCCTACACTATTCCAGTTCTAGAACCCCTGGCCTTGGTGACTGATAATTCCGGAGGGGCTTCCTTACCTCAAAATATCTCTCTCATTAGCCTGTCACATGCTTGAAGTCTTGCCATTACCACATCATTTCCTTTGGCCTAGGTCTTGCATCTCCAGGCAAGGAGGAACGTATCAAGATGTTATCACACTCAAACATCCCAGGAACAGAGTTTATAGGACCCTGTCTCCTGGGCCACTGTATTTAATGGTGGGGAGTCTGGGCCCTTTCTCAATGAACAGGACTGGATGAAGATGTGTGGCAGAGGGCTGACAGCTTTGAGACCTCTGAGGCCTGAGGGTGAGGTCTGCAGATGATAGGAGGTGGAGGAAATGCCCTAAAGTTGGCCTGGGACTTTGGGTTGAGCAAGGTTTAGAAGTGAATGAAAGCAGTGGGTCTCTGTTTGCTTGAAGGCATTAGTTGGGAGACCCTGCAGGGGGAAAGATCAGAGACCCTGTGAATGTACTGGGAGTCCCTGCCTTTCACCTGTGCCCTGCCGTGAATTTCTAGAGCTAGTTCTTTGACATGTGGGGCCAAATCCCATGACATGATTCAGGACAGAGATGGCCTGCTAGGGGCAGCCAGCATGGCAGGTTGAGCAAGGCCTCTCATCCCTGCTCCCTGTAGGGACTTCAGGCAGTCCTGGGTTTACTCAGGCTCCTCTGCCTCCCTACTTCCTACCCTCAGCTTTTCTTCTCCCAGCATGCTGTTAGTGTGGAGACACTAGGTTGCTTTGCATCCTAGGAGATTGATGCTCCAAACAAAACAAAACAAAACAAAACAAAAACCCCCAAAACTCAGTGGAAACCCAGACATTTCTTTGGTTTTAACAATTTTTAGAAGAGCTTTAGCAAGGCCCACTTTTTTTTGGTCACCATAAAGGCAGTCTAACTTTTTCTTCAATAATCAGCCACATTCTCTAGCTGTGTCTCCACACAAAACACCTTGTCCTGGTCCCCTTTGGCAAGAAGCCAGGCCTTGAGACTTCAGGGAACTGAAAATTCTGAGTCTGGATGTTCCTGGGTGCATACCACCTGGTTGAGCCAGCTGTCCTGTTGCAGAGGGTGGCATTTATGTTGGAATTTCACAACCATAGGCAATCAGGTTCTAAATTCAGGAAATTCTGAGAACTCACTGGGTAACTTTGAGTTATCTTTTGAAATCATGAAATAGAAATTGGGAACAACATCTCAAGCACTGTGACTCTGAGACTGAGTCTCCTAAGTCATCAGGCATGCCTATCACTGGTTTGCTCACAGATTCATTTCTCGTCCTCCCTTCTCTGCTCCAGATTGTAGAAAACTACATTTTCCAGGCTCCCTGGTGCTGAAGCCCACCTTGCAAGAGTAAGTTGGAAATTTACACCCTGGGGGCAGCTCTTAACTAATGACTGACAGATGTGGGGGTATCAATACTCCAGCTCCCCTGTCCCTGCTGTAACCTTTTGCAGTACTGATCCAAAATTACCCTCCTGGCATTTTGGTTGATCTCACACCCTTGCCTGGTCATCTTCCTACGCCCATTTCCTCAGGCCCTGCCAGTACTCACCCCTTCCCTCACCATTCATAGGAATTCTCATCACAGGGGAAGACAAAGCCATGTCTCTGACTCATTCTCCTTTTTCTAACTTCCCCCAGTCTGAACCAATTGGGCAGCTGGCGCATACTGTCATTTGGGCCATGTCTGAGAACTTTGCCTTCCTGACTTTAGGATAAGTCCCTAGAGGGGATCTCACACTCCTTATCTCCCCTGAGATGCGCAGCAGGCACTAGGACATCCCTAGAATCACCCCTTGTCGGAGGTGGAAGGCTGTGGGGGGTCATTGAGACCAGATGAGGAAACAAAGCCCCAGAAAAGCCAAGAGGCATGTCGACTAAATGATACTTTCTTTTTTTTCTCCTGACCAAGATGTGCAGGGAGACACTGTGTCCTCATGATAGTCATTTCTTTGTTTATTGAGTTATTATTATTATTAATAATGCTTTGTGGTATCCTGAGGGGCCCCAGGCCTTTGGCACAGGTGGTTGGGAACCTTCCTGAAGCCATTTTGAGGCTCTCCATGGGGAGACCCCATGTCTTATGTTTCAAGCTATGCTCTCAGCTTATAGAGCTGGGCAGGGAGGTGAATGTGGGCAGTAAAGTAAATAGAGAATAACAGCAGGGTTTGAGGCATGTGGGTGGAGTCCAGTGGGGCCTTGAGCTTTTAGCCCAGCCTTGCTGAGGAGGGGAATCAGAGAATGCTTCCATGATGAAATGAAGCCTGAGCTGAATGTTGAAGGTGAATAGGAGTTTCCAAGGCAGAAAGAGGTTGCCAAATTCAGTATACAACCAACATTGGATATAAAGATGATATATTTTTTTTTAATTTGGAGAGAGTTTTGCTTAGCAGTAGGGGAACAGAGTTTGGGGTCAAGTGGGGATTTAAATCCTGGCACCATCACTTCCTTTGTGACCTTGAACAAGCTCCTTAAACTCTCTGAACCTCAACGTCTTCAGCTGTGAATTAAGATAATAAATCCCGCCTCTAAAAAAAAAAAGATAATAAATCCCACCTCACGGGATGGTCATCCAGTTCAAATGAGATGAACAAATTCTTGACTTGTACAAGGCACTTGAGAAGTTATAGCTATGATGTTCCCAGAACAAGCTTTTAACTTTTATCATCATCAAATGAGTGTTGACAGTTCTCCTACTGTGTTCAAGTATCGAATGAACCTCATCTTGTCCCATGCACCCTCATTTGAGACGACAGAAGATATTATACCCTGGACTAGAGACTCAGAGAGAAGAGGTGACCTGCCCACTCTTACCTAAAGTGGGGTTCCCCAACAAGCAGGCATCGGGTGAGCATGTGAGTGCAAGCACCTTACTTGGGAGGTGATCCTAGGAAACACTGGCTGGGGAGGCGAAAGTGAGACAGAGAAGGGAAGTCAGCCCATGCAGGAGGCATTTTCAGTCTAGTTACCACTGTGGGCAGTGGGGTTCAGTTCCACGGGAAACCCTTGGGAGGCAGTGTAAAGTGCATGCCTCAAGGTTATCCCACCATGGGGGATGCTGCATAGTTATCCACCAGCTCCTATCGTGGCTGAGAGCTCATCCTCGGGCATTGGGCATGCCTAGCCTGTGTTGCAAGCAGCACAGCAGACTCTAGTGGCCAGAGAGCCGGTGGGTGCTAGCAGCTGGGTGTGGGATGTGGCGGTGGCCAAGGGGGGGTGCCTTCAACAGGACACTATCAAAGTCTCTTTCCATGGTCTTGTGGCTAGGGAACTGAGTGACTGCATGAGTGGGGATGGGTGCTGGGGAGATGGGAAGGGAGTCTGAGAACAGAAAGAACTGGGGCAGGCGCTGTATCTCCCTCTAGCATTTGTGCTCTGCCTCAACGAGCAGTCTGGTTTGGTGCCCTAGACAGTTCACGTGTTCTGTTTAAGATGCTCTTCCCTTAACTTAGTGATATATGGGTAACTTTGAGTTGATTTTACCACTGTTGCTTCATCAAAAAGAGAAAAGAAAATATTGGACTATCCCCCAGGGTTCTCTGCCTTCAACCCCGATTCACCTGCTCTTAAATTCCTCTCAGATCCAGAGAAAGATTATTAAACATTTCTCCTCGCAGGCAATTTTCATATGTGAGCACCACACGCATGTTTTCTCTGTCTGGTGCCATGTGTTGTAACCCTGAGAACAATTTGGGTCCAAGGGGGTTATTTGGGAGATAGTCCCAGGAGTCACTCTGAGGAGTGGGTAGGTGAGACAGGGAAGGGAGGAAACACCAGTGGAGGGCACGTTAATGGGTTGGTGGGGGCCCCCAGGAAACTCTGTCTTGCTTGGGGCTTCTGCTTGAATGTCCCTCGAGGGGTGAGGGGTGAGGAGGCTGGAGCACCGTCCACAACTCCCGCCCTCACCCAGGAGCTAATTCCTGGGCACTTCCCGCGAGCTCTGGGCACAGAGGAGCCCCTCCCCAGTCAGAGAGTGAGCTCAGGTAAACCTGCAGGCCTGAGCTGAGGGAGACCAGATGTGGGAGCTCACTGGAGGATGGAAGGAGACCCTCAACCAGGAATCCACAGGCGCCGGAAGCTGCTTGATTTCTTCCTGGTGGGGGGCACGGCCACAAATGGGAATAATGCTTTCATCATGGCACTCCCCTGCTCAACCTGCTTCCATGGGTCTCTGTCACTTATTTCATCCAAGCTAACTTCCCGAATTCTTGCCATTCCAGCGCTGCCTGATAATTCTTTACCCTCCAATCCATAAATAATTATAAACACAACAGAATGCATAATTAATCAAACCGACATTCCTGTTTTCCACACCATGTGTGCAGTGGGAGCTAATGCACATTTGGCTGATGGATTAAACTGTTCTGGACCCGCCTCACCAGCCCTGCCTTGCTCACCCCCATCCCACTCCTTCTGGGCCTGCCAGCCTGCTCTTCTCCTTCTGCCTGCCCAGTTCCTGTGCATGACTCAAGGCCCGGTTATGGTTGCACCTCTGCTGGGTCTTTTTCCTCCCCTTGCTCCTTCATATTGCGTGTTCTTGAGGGTCACTCATCAGGCCAGGGGATATTGGCATCTGGTTGAGTGTTGGCTCTTGCTGCAGGTGTGAGCTCTGTCTGCCCAAGGCTGGGCCTGAGTCTCTTCTCTGTCCCATGGCACAACCATGCACAGGGCCGAGTCCATGAACACTGGCGTGATGGGTGCTGGTGACACAATTATGGGGACCGTAGTGGATGCTGTTGGTGCCCTGCCCACATCCCTGCAGCATTCACGCTGCACAGTGAACACTGTGACTCTGCCCCAGGACTTCCATTTCTGGCTGGGGATCGCGTATGGCCTGAGCGTAGGGCAAGAAGAGGTGATGTATGTATATATATATATATATACACACACACACACACGACATCGCACAATGAGCTACAGAGTGGGAAGGACACCTCGGCAGTTGGCAGAAGTGTGTGCTGGGTGCTCCCCCAAGGTTGGACCTACACACAGTTAGCCTCATTCCCAGCCTCGCTCACAGGAGTAGCTCCAGAAGCCCACAGTGATAACTTGCTGGATAATATACCCCCTTTTGGGGCCTGCCTTCTCTTCTTTTTTCAGCTCTCAACTCTCCCATGAGTGTTTCCTGCTGTCACTTCTCCCCAGATTAAACTTGCGCTCGAATCCTTATCTCAAAGTGTGCATTCAGGGTCACCCAAACCATGTGGGTGGCCTCAACATGAGAACCAGTGGGTGTAGGGTCCCGGAAGCATTCTGAGATTGTTGGGGTTTGCTGTACCTATGATGAGGACTGGGAGACAATGAGTGTTAGGGGCCAGGTGGAACTGAGGTGCTGCACTCGGAGGTAGGTCTGAGGTCAAGGGAAGAGTCAGGTGGGCCTGTGAAGCAGGGTTTCTCAGTGTAAGCTCTTTGCTAAAGAGGAGAAAGGTTGATGAACTTGGAGTGACCCTGAAGCTTGTTAGGCCCTGAGTATTGCCAAAAGACGTGCTTTGACTGGAAAGTTTACTACTAAGTAATTTGGATATTGGGAGAAAGTGCCACTTTGGCCAGCCAAAACCCACATCTTTCTGAGTCTGAGTGGCTGCCCGGGTACCCTTTGCCAGGGCATCTGCATACCTTTATCCTAACACAGTACTTGATCTGTTCCCCACTGAGGGAAACTTGAGTTAGTGGTTATGACCTACACTTTGGGGTCATGGATGGACCCTCTGACCCCATCTCAGACTCACCTCCAGTCCTGGCTTCAAAGAACACTTCACACTTGCCATAGACTGATTTTTCCCACCCCTGCCATTAGATTAACCTATGAGTCCAATTTTAAATATTGTTCCAGAAACAGATGCTATCACCTCAAGGAGACCAGCAAAGAGAGAGTGGGTCCCTGAGTGCAGCCCACCCATAGCTGGAGCTCTGAAGGTACAGATCTCCTATGGGGTAGAGGGTCTCCTGTGGCCTGAATTCTAGGAGATTCTATAATGTGACCTTGGCAATGAGGACCAAAGGCCTTCATGACTATGTGAATTTCATTCCTCATGCATCCATCTGTTCATCCTGAATCTGGAACACTTTTACCCATTGAAGGAATTAAACAGGAGTTGGAAAGAGCTCAGCAGGACCAGCCAAAGACTCAAAGAACATTTGGCTCAAGGAAATTCCAGAAGAGAAAGAGCTGGTGAAAAGGGAGGCTGGAATCCTGGCAGCTACCTCCCACCCAGAGTAGGGAGGGTAATACAAGCTGCCAAAGGAAAGATCCAGGCCAGGCTGGGAAGCTGCCTTCATACATGGGTAAGGATGAGAGAGGAAAGGGGACTCCATTCTCCAATAAAGTATAACACAGGAGCAATCAGCTTTGTTGGGTCTGGCTGAAGGGGACCCTGAAGGTGTGCTGGGGAATTTGTTTGGTAGAAAACCTTCTGATTGGGAGAGAAAGGCTTTGGTTTTATTAATTCCAGTTCTTTCATTAACAGGATGGATAATTTTTTGTCCTTTATGAAATTAAAAAAAAATTGAACTCTCATTCATTCTGAAAAGTGAACAAAAGTGTACTGCTCCTTGATGAATTTTCATGAACTGAACTCACCCATGTAACTGGCACTTGGTTAGAGAACTGGAAGATGATTTGTACCTCCAAAACCCCCACCCTGTGCTCTCTTCCCAGCCACTACCTCCTCAAGGGTAGCCACTATCCTGACTTCTAGTAGCATAGCTTAATTTTGCCAGTTCTTGAAAGTCAGATCAGTGGAAATATTTAGTGCCTATACCTTTGCGTCTGTCATTTTCCCTTTAACATTACGTATGTGAAATTTATCCACATTGTGTGTAACAATAGGCCATTCTTTTTCATTGCTGTACAGTATTTCATTTTATGACTATACCATGGTCTATTTGTTCATTCCGGTTTGGATGGATGTGTGAATTGTTTCCAGTTTTTAGCTATTATGAATAAAGCGGCTCTGGCATTCTTGTGCGTGTCTTGATAGATATATGTTTGCATTTCCATTGCACATGCCCCAAGGAGTAGGATTGCTGGGCTGTAGAGTAGGCATCTATTTAGCATTTGTAGATATTACAAAGTAGTTTTCCAAAACGTTTTCAGCAACCTCACTCTCACCAGCAATGTATGAGATTTCCAATTGCTCTGTATTCTTGCCAATACTTGATACCTTTTGAATTTTTCATCTTCACCATTCTGGTGGTTGTGTAATGATATTACATTATGGTTTTAATTTGCATTTTCCTTATGGCTAATCAGGTTGGGCACCTTATACTCATATGTTTATTGACCATTTGGATAATCTCTCTAGTGAAGTGCTTGTTCAAAACAAGCTTATTCAAAACTTTTGCCCATTTTTCTGTTGGGTGGTCCATCATTCTCTTATTGATTGCCCACAGTGGCTGTGTGATTTTGAGCAAACCTCCAACCCTTTATAGACCTTTGATTCCTCACGTTATTTATGTTGTTATTGTGGAGTTAACTCCAACCTCTAAGGCTCTGGAGTGAGCACACAATCCTGGACTTTCAAGTGAGCTTATTTCATCTCCATGGCCCCTGTGAGGCATAGGCATGACTCAGGCTGGTCCAATGAGACATTTGTTGAAGACTTTGGTAAGGCAAAATTCTTTCTTCTGGGATTTCTGGATGTAAGGATGCTGTCAGATGATGTTAGGCTGAAGTTGCTCTTGTGGTCTTGTTGCCATTGACCCATGAAGACATGAAGAGCTGCTCAGAGTGAAGCCAACACCAAGGAGGGCAGAGAATGGAAAGAGAGAGAGAATGGGGGTGGTGGTGGAAATTGATGCAACCATTCTTTTTGGTTTTTCTGTGAGCCAGCATTTTCTTTATCACTTAAAAGGAAGAAAATTAGTTTTGAGATTGCTATTGATGCCCTGCCTATGTTATCTCTTCGGTGCTCACTATTCCCTTTCCCACCTAAAGATTTCTGCTACAAGCACTTGAGACTGAGGATATTTCCCAGTCTTTGGAATCTCCTTGTATAGGGCAAGCTGGAATGCTGGGGCTTAGGAATCCTGGGAGTAACCCTGAACTAATGACAGATGGGAGTTGGTGGATGAACACTCTAGCTTCCTCTCCCTTATGTGGGACACCTTGGTGTATTCTATATACTCCCTAAAAATTCTCCAGCAGAAGTGAGCTCCCAGCTTTTCACTGTGGTGACCTGCTCACTGATGGTCCCTTCATGGGCTGCCTTCCTGCCTTGTCTCACTTTCCCACTCCTCTCTTGTGGCTGCCTGAGATCACCTCCTAAATAAACAACTTGCATGGCAGTCCTTGTCTCAGAGTCTGCTTTTGGGAGATTCCAAACAAAGATAATGAAGGAACTGTACTCTTAGCCAACATTTCCATGAGCATTATGGAATCCAAATTAATCTAATGCCATCAGGTTCAGTTTGAAGGCTCTGTATAGAGCTTGAGTAGGTCCCTGAGGATCTAAATAAGTGTGAAGTCATCTCTGCCTTCAAGAGACCTACCAATTTGGTGAGAAGATAAGACTCCCAGATAAAACACTTGAATAAATGTATCTCAGAACTCTGATGTTGGCAGGCAAGGGCCCTGCTCTGGGGTTATCTGACTATATTTGTCTAGAGTCCCCAATTTTATGGCTCCTGAGAGTCCAGAGACTTCCTACCAATTTCTTCAAATTCCCAACAACAGACTGGGCACAAAGCCCATAGCCACAGAAATCTGATCACACACAGCGTTTTGATAGTTTGGCAGTTTTAGGGAAGGTTTGGAAACCTATGAAAGTAATCATGTCTCTCGCCTCAGAGCCATCTCCCATGCTGCTGAGGCCTTATCTCCTTGAGCTCTATCTCCTTCCAGAAGACCCTTCTTATTGGGTGTTGCCCCCAAGCCAATTGGCCCAAGCTTGGTCCTGATTGTTTCCTTCCTGGTGGAAAGCCTGCTGGGCTGGCCAACCTTCTCCAGGGCTCTTTGGAAATTGGAGTAAATATTCGCCCTTTAGAAAACGGAAATCTAGTTTGATCTGGAAGTTATCTTTGACCCCCTCTCTCTCATCCTTCAAATCCAATATGATGGAAAAAGTTATTGGCTCAACTTTCATGGTACATCCCAAATCTGAGCACCTCTTACCCTGGCTTGAGCCACTGTCAGGTCTCATGATTGCAAACTCGTTTTCCTTACTAGAAGCAGATTTATCTTTCTAAAATTGTAGGTCACATCAGTATATAAACTCTTTGCTCAAAACCCACCAAAGGCTCCTCATCTCATTCGGAGTAAAATATGGAGCCTTTTCATGATACACAAGGGAGGGTGTTGGCCTTCATTGCTACTTTGGCCTGAGCTTCTACTGTTCTTCTCTTTGCTCACTCTGATCCAGCCACACTCCCCTCCTGCTGTTTTCTGAACCTGCCAGGGAAGGTCACACCTCAGGTCTTTTGCACTTGCTGTTCCCTCTGCCTGGAATGTCTTTCCTTAGATTTCAGCATGACTCATTCCTCACTTATTTGGAATCCTTACTCAGAGTGACCTTCCTTGACCATTCATATAAAATATCACCCCCTATTGGCACTCTCTAGTGCCTTATTCTGTTTTATTCATCCACTTGATATATTAATTATATATAAACTTAAAATAATTGGTTTATTGTTTGTCTCTATCAGTATACAAAATTCTTGAGATTGAGGAATTTGTCATTGTTGAATACCGTAATCTTGGTGCCAAACACAGAATATTTGTTGAATGAATGAATGGATTTCAACATTGAGAAAGTGTGGAGCTCCCAGGGTTGTTCCTGAGCTTTGATCTACAGAAATAACACAATAATATTATAATGGGGATGATGATGGTTAAGACTCATTGCTTGGTCTGAGAAAAACACAAGTGAGACCATGTCTCTTTAGTATTTAAATTAAGTCTTTGTCTTTACCTACCCAGATTAATGGTAATCTAGTATCTTTTTTGGGCTGAATTACACCTGAGCCCCAGAAATTTACATAGTCCAATGGAGCCCCTCCGGCTTCTAGAATCCCTACAGATAGAATTGAGGAATCTGATTAATCACTGGCAATTCCTTTTTCCTGATGCCCTCAACGATTCACTCTTCCTGCCGCAAGACTTTGTTGGAGAAAAACACGGATGAAGGCGGAAGACAGACTCTTATATCGCGGAAGATGGTAATCACGGTTGGCTTTCCTTTCTTCTCCAGTGTCAAATGTGTGGCTCCAGCACATTAATTCCAAGAGAAGAAGAGTAGGTGATGTCTACTGCTGGGATGGGCGCTGTAGGGAGCCCAGACGCTGCAGTGTGTGTGTGGGGGTAGAAGATAGTTGTGATGTGTGGGCTGGGAGAAGCGTAGGCTGGACCTCTTGTTTCATGCCTTCTTGATTAGGCAGCTGGTTGGTCAAAGCAGTCAAGGCAGATGGCTGTTGAACTTATTTATAAATGTCTGTAGGAGAAGAAACTTCCTTGCAAGGACAATTTCTTCTCAGCCTGTGGGATGCTGTGTAAGTTCCAGGAACCTCTGGGTTCATCGTCTATGAGGACGTCACCCCCATGACTGCAATATCACTTCCTCCTTCTCCCATGACAGCGTTCCCTGTCACAATGGGAACACTTGCTTTGCTGGCCTGCAGTGACCTTCAGATCCTCACGACCTCTCCCAGGGTTCAGCTGCTCGACAGCGAGTGCAAGGTTTAAAGGCGTGCATGTTTCATTCCAGTGCTCAATTGTAGAATCAGCTTCCTAGTCCAGAGTTTGACTAGGCTTGTTGCCAGTGTGAAGGGACTTTTAACGGTATTTGCAAACACTGGGTATGATTTCACCTTACTTTAGAGACCAACCTCTGCTTTAGATGTGACCCCACTGTGTGCGTGGCCGATTTATAAAACACTCTCCAGCAACTCACTTATCAGGGAAAATGTGGTTTGTCTGTAATCACTCTGCTGTTGTTGTATATGAACCCCCACCCACCCAGGAATGGTTGAAGGGGACTGATTCCCCCCACCCCCGTTTTAGAACTTACTACGATACAATATTCTAGCCAGTCCCCTTTAACTGGGATCTTCAGGATAAAATCACTTCCACCCTTAGCCACCCCCACCTCTTCTCTCTTAGATGGATTGGGGTGCACGGGCAAGGGGCTTATGAGCCTTTGTAATCTTGGAGAAGATGAGGATTCTGAGTCCATGTGGCTCCTCTGTCCCCATTCTGGTTATCACTTCCCTTGCTGAGACTTGGGCTGAGGTTTGTTACAGGACAGCTCAGTCTTGCCTCTTTCATTCGGCTCTGTGTCCTTGGCTAAGGGACTGGACTCAGTGTGGGGGCACCCTCATCCCTGCCAAAGCTCATCTGTGCTGGCTGGGTCCCTGGGCCCCTCTCTGCCCCCCTGCTTCCCCAAGGAAGCCTAAAGGAGTTTGTGCCCCCCCTTACCCACCCCAAGCTAGTAGAACTCAGAAGCAAGTTCTACCATTTGTACTTGGACTTCAGATCTCTACAAATAGCCCCAATATCTATCACCTCCCAGATTCTTGTATAGGAGTCAGTAATCTGGAGAAAGTATCTCCTATTTTTCCAACAGCAAGCTTTCTTAACCCACCCCCTTCCAGGAGTGCCCTCCTTCCCCACAATTTTGAGTCCCAGCCCTGGATAAGGAGCCAAGGGTACAACAGCTGAGAGTGGGAGCTTGGGAATCAGGCTGCAGGCCTAAGTCTGAATTCCAGCCCTATCACTGGGATTTCTATGGCCCTCTGGCATCTCTGTCCCTGTGCTGGTGACCACTTACCCTGCTGAGACTTGAGCTGAGGTTTGTTAAAATGTGTGGCCGTGGGCAAGTCATCTTGCCTCGTTAGGCTTCAGTTTTCTCATCTGTAAAATGGGAATAATCATATCTGCCTCTCAGTATCATGAAGATTAAATGACACTGAGTGCTCAGCACATGATTGCTGAATGAATAAACTAATGGGCAAAATGAATGAACTAGCTGATGGGTTGGACTTTGTCACTTTACTTGTGAGCATTGTAATGTTAAGGTAAATTCTCTGGCCAGACTTCCTGGTCTCTCCTCTCTAACTACTTGTAAGTAAAAGCTCCTATTTGTCTATAATTGCTTTTCTCTTTGCTGTAAGTTGGTTTATCTTCATAGCAGATGGTGAACTCTCCAAGGGTGGAGACTAGATCTCCTGTCTCTCCCTCAGCTTGGCAGATGCTCAGTAAATGGTCACTAGCCTTTGTGTCCTATTTGGCCAAAAGGACTCCTGAATGCTGGCATGGAGAGGGCAGAAGCCAGGCCTGAGATGAGCCCTTGGAAGTACTGGCTTCTGCCCTCCCCAGCCACCTGGAAAGCTCGCTCTTGTGTCCTTGGTATGGAAGCAACTCAGTAGCTGAGATATCAACTTACTTGTAGAGTGAAGACAAGAGTGCCCAGGGACTGGGCTTAAGAACCAAATGCACAGGGCCCGGAGAGAAACACCAGGGCAAAAGAAGTAGATGAAAAGTTTATATCTGGTTTGTTTTAGTGCTCAAATGACGAATGGTTGTGGACAAGACTGTGATTTTGATTTACAGATAAACTGATGGTTACCAGGGGGGAGGGGGCTGGGGGCTGGGCAAAATGGGTGAAGGGCAGTGGGAGATGTGGCCTTCCAGTTATGGAATGAATAAGTCATGGGAATAAAAGACACAGCCCAAGGAATATAGTCAATGATATTGTAATAGCCATGTACTGAGACAGATGGTAGCTACACTTGGTGGTGAGCATAGCACAATGTATAAACTTGTGAAATCACTATGTTGTACACCTGAAACTAATGTAACATTGTGTGTCAATTATACTCAGACACAAAAATAATACCAGTAGGCTAGCAGATTTACTGTGTTTCTGGAGTACTCAGCAACCCCTCCCTCTAGGGACAGCTCAGTCCCTACCAATCACACACAAAAGTGCTTTTGGGAGAGGTTTTGAATGTTTCGACAAATTCAATTCATCTTTGGGCACAGAGCTCAGATCTCAGACTGTGATAGACCACAGTGCTATCTTCTTTAAAGTGTGAGAAGAGCGTGTGTGACAACACTTAGGTATTCCACACCCACCGGCCCCCTTCTAAGGGAAATTATATCACCCTTGGTGACAAGGAAGGGACCCAAAGGTGGACAATACACAGACTGGCCATGAGAAAGCCTGGCATGAAAGTTTGGTTTAATAGAGTAAAGTGAATAATTAGGACAATCAGACAATCCTTTTATGGAATTTTACCAGGAAGCTACGGAAAGAACCAGCCAATATGTATTAAGGGGGAAAAAGAAGAAGATAGGCCAGTGGCCAAGACGCACTGATGGTGAAGAACAAGAGTGATGAACCTCTTCGGGTTGAGAGGAGCACACACAACTCAGTCCCTGGAGTTGCCTCGATGCTTCTTGAATGGAGTTAACCTGGGTGGGTCTCTGTTTCTTTGCTGTGGTTAAAAGAATTTGCTTTGCAGATTGAATGTGATAACAAAATGGAAGCCCTAGCCAAATCAAGCAAGAAGGCCATGCTGAAGCTATGCGAAACCTTCTCAGACTTTCGCACGCCCGTGGGTCACCCGGAGATCTTGTTAAAATGTACATCCCCATTCATTAAGTTGGGGTGGCCCCCGAGATCCTAACTTCCTAGGAGCTGTCAGATGAGTTTGATGCTGCAGGTTGGGGGATCACCGTTTGAGGAGCAAGAGCTTAAGCAAACAACACACACACACACACACACACACACACACACACACGCACGCACACACACACAAACGCATGTATGCATACACACACACCATCCATGACCAATTACAAAATTTTACACAGAAGTTATTTGAGACCCCACAGGTAACCTCTAGTTTGTTGTCTGAACTTGTCACTTTTCACTTAGCTCCGCTATAAAGCTGAAGAAAAAACTGATGATTTAAAACAACCAACTACTTTTAATTTATTTTTGGCATGGGAATCCAAGATATGTTAAAAATTAATAATAAATGTTCTTTAACTTAACTTAGGGTCTTTGTGTTTTAGGACAAGAAAATTCCGTTTTTTAAAAAAAGCTCTAAAAGTTTATTTAGCCTCCTGAAATTGTACCTTTAAATGTCTCCCTGGGGAGGACTCATAGAACAGTAGGGAAGAAATGGATTATTCAATAAATGGTGCTTTACAATAGCTTTACAACTTGGGGGAAAAAAATCAATTTAGAGTCTCATCTTACTGCACACCAAAATAAATTTCAATGGATTAAAGAACCAAATGTAATACAAAAAAGACTATAAAAGCATGAAGGAACCTCTAGATGGGGAATATTTCATAAGGTTAAAAAAGTTGGAAGAAGTCATAAAAGTTACAAATTTCATTATATAACATTAAAAATTTCTGCCTGTAGTTCCTCCTGCCCCCACCCCATCATAATCAAACAAAAATCAAGATAGTAACAGAGGAGTGTACGCATCACCAATATCAAGAGAGAGGGCAGTTCAATTAACTCTGTGCATTTGTTGAAACTCAGAACTGTACCCCCAACAGAGAAAACCTTCCTCTATGTAAATCAAAACACAAATTGCAAAAGAGATATAAAGGAAAAATAAAAATAGCTGCTGAAAACACACAAACATTAAAATATTGGCAATACACACACCAAACCAAAGATTGTTCTTTTTTTTTTTTTAAAGATTTTATTTATTTGACAGAGACAGCGAGAGAGCACAAGAAGGGGGAGCAGCAGAGGGAGAGGGAGAAGCAGGCTCCCCGTTGAGCAGGGAGCCCAATGCGGGGCTCGATCCCAGGACCCTGGGATCATGACCTGAGCCGAAGGCAGACACTTAACCAACTGAGCCACTCAGGTGCTCCTGATGTTCTTAATATGTAACAATAATTTTGAATTTGGTAAGCATAATATTAATATCTCAACAGGTGCAGGAGTGAGCAGACAAGTCATAAGAGAGGAAATTTAAACAGCTAAAATAATAAAATACAAATTCACTCATCCTTGGTATTTTAATGTCCCACCTATCAAATTAGTCCAAAGTAAAGGAAAAATAGGAATACCCAATGTGGGTGAGAGTGTAGTGTGGTAGGCTGAGTAATGACCTCCAAAGAGATTCATGTCCCAAGCCCCGGAACCTTTGAATGTTATCTTCTAGGGCAAAGGGGGTGTTGCAAATGTGATTAAACTGAGGATTTTGAGGTTACCCTGGATTATCCAGGTTGGCCTTAAGTGTAATTACAGGTGTCCTTACAAGAGGGAAGCAGAGAGAGATTTGTCTGCAGAAGAGAAGCAGGAGATGTGCCAATGGGGGCAAGGGGCTGGAGTAATTCAAGGAAGGGGTCACACGCCAAGGAATGTAAGTGACCTCCAAAAGCTAGAAAAGGCGAAGAAATGGATTTTCCCCTAGAGCTTCCAGCCTGGCTGACGTTAGGCTTTATCCCATTGATACTGATTTTGGACTTCTGACCTCTAGAACTTTAAGGGGACACATTTGGGTTGCTTTAAGCCCCTAAATGCATGCTAATTTGTTAGAGAAGCCGTGGGCAACCAATGCATGCAGTAAAATAGCTTTTTCACATTAGTTGTAAACAGGAATGTCAACAGTGCGACCTCTTTTGCAACATTTTCACAATATGTGGGAAAAACTATAAAAGTTTTATATCTAATGATTTAGTCATTCCATATCTGAGATTCTATTTCAAAGAGACAATTTGGTAAAAGTCTCTTGCATGAAAGGCTCATCATCTTTACAGCAGCAACAAACTGGAAACAAATTAAATGTTCAACAGAAAGGGAAAGACTGAATGAACTGCAGACCGTCTGAGGACAGATTACCATTAAGCCATAAAATCTTTATAAAGATTCTGTAAAAGTATGGGGAATGTTATATTGCATAAATATTATATAAGAGTAAAAGTCAAGACATAACTTTACATGTGCACCATGATTTTGACTGTGTAAAAATTCACAGGAATAAGACTGACTGAGAGGATGTAGACCAAAATATTTGCTGGGCGTGGATGATTATTTTTATTCATTTGACTGTTCTATCTTTTCGTATTTTCTATAATGAGTGGGTATTAGTTCCACAATGAAGTAATTAAGATCAGTAAGTGGTCCCTTTAGAAATGGAGGGCAAGAGCCCTGGATCTTGAGGTTGGTGTCATGGCCAAACCTTGAAAGAAATAGGAGATTATTTAGGGACAAGGCAGAAAGGAAGGGAGGAGGGGTGCAGGATTCTCGAGGGCTTGGCTGGTGGAAGTGGGGGTAGCATGACAGTGAAGGGTGACTGCCTATCAAGGAGGGGAATTTGGCTTTGATCTGGGAGAGAGCTATGGCAACTGGTTAGCAAATTTGGGGATTTGGAATCACTAGATACAAAATCATGTAGATGTAAAATCTTTATAGCTTTTCCTACATATTGTGAAAATGTTGCAAAAGAGTTCACACTATTGACATTCCTGTTTGCAGTTTATGCAAAAGGCTGTCTTACTGCAAAGTTAGGTCTTAACATGCTTCACAAAATACATCTTTTTCAGAAAAAGGAGTGTAGTTGCAGTTGGTCGTCTACCCACTATCCGCTCACTCTTCCATTCCCTGGCGGAACCCCAACATTATGCTGGTGGCCTGCCCCTACTCCCAGTCCATGTCAGTCAAGAAAGCACATCTCAGCCCCAGCTGGAGATGGGAAGGGGGTGGGATGGTTCTGACTGGTCTAAGCCACTGATGGAAAGTCCATCCTACCTTTCTCAATACATATTTCCAGAAGCCAGATTTAAGCTCCTGCAATCACAGAACTTAGAGTAATGCCCTACACTCAAGAGATGCTCAATAAATGTTGATGAATGAAACAATCAGCACTTGGCATTCCCCTAGTAATTGTTCTTAGTCCAGGAATGGATACATGACCTAGCTCAGTCAAAGGGGGCTGAAGAGAAGGTCTTTTAAGGTTATATGAAAGTTTTTTTGTGTTTTCCATGACTTTGAACAAAGAAGTGCATTGCCCCTGTTGCTTGCGGGCACCATGTTGCACCTTGAGAAGTTAGCCTGAGAACAAAGCCCCCAGAGAGGAAGGCAGAGCTGAGAGTATCTCTACAAAAAGGAACCAGAGCTTACTCTACATCTGAACTTCCGGTTATGTGAGTTCAAACTTTTTGTGTAGGACACTTTGTGTTGGCATTTATAATGTGGGGTACAACAAGGGTCCGAGGATTTTTGGTGGAAAGCTTTAAAATATTTAGAATGTCTAGAATACCAATTATTGAGGGCTTACCCTGGGTCAGGCACCCCACTAGAGTGATGCAAGTGGTTCATAACCAGGTACGGATTTGTATCCAGTGAAGGAATTAGCTGTTCACTAGATTGACAGGATGGGACAGACAGTTGTCTTTTTGGTCTTAGAAAGGGTAAACGAGTGGCTGTGTTATTGGGGTAAATATATGGCAAACAGAAACCTACTTGGGTCAGGATGGGGTACTTATGTTGCAATAGCAAACAACTCCACCAATGAAGGCTTATTGATTGCTATGCTACTTGTCTATCGTGGTTTGGGGAGGGGGAGGGGCACTGCTCCTTGTAGCTGTCAGGGACCCAGGTTGTTGGAGTAGCCACAGTCTTAAATGTTGCTGGTCTTTTGGAGGAGAAGAAAGATCTCTGGAGTGTTTCACGTAGGTAATGAAATGCTCCAACTCACAAGTGGTATGTGAAGCCAGCTATGTGGGCGTGTAAACTGTGTACAGGGCTCCAGGCTCAGAAGGGCTCCATGCTTGTATTATTTATTCATTCATTCATTCATTCATTCATTCATTCATTTGTTTATTTATGGGGGGGAGAGAGAGAGAGCAAGCACGTGAAAGGTGGTGGGAGGGGCAGAGGGAGATAGAGAGAATCTCAAGCAGACTCCACACTGAGTGTGGAGCCTGATGTGGGGCTTGATTTCACAACCCTGAGATCAGGGGGCAGGACCGCGGGGAACTGGTTTCACGGCCACGTGAATGAGGCCCGTGGGACCAGCTGTGCTCTTGACTTGTTCACCTCAAGGTTGGGGCTTCTTTGGCTTTTACAAGGAGTCTCCTGTAAGACAGAGGTCTGGTGAGGAGAAAAGGATCCTGTGCAGTGAGCTTGACAAAATGTGCATTTCACCTGCACTGGATGCTGTTGGTATCCTGCCCAGATTCCCTTTACCAGGAAGCTCCATTGCTATGGAGCTGTTGTGTTGGCTGCTAAAGGCTCACAGGGGGCTCCTTCTCTCAAGAATTGCCCTCTGCTGAGTGCGAACTACCTCCTCTTGGAGGTTATATGTCTCCTGCTGGGGAAGAGCAGTTTTCAGCCAGCACCTGACATGGTCCTAAAGACTGGCCCTCTTATCTCAAGGTCCGTCTGCTCGGTGGTGCCATTCATGCCCAGAGCTCCCCGCTAGACTCCAGCTGAGATCACATCCTTGCCTGGCTCTGTCCTCTGCTGTGTTTGCTTCTCTCATTCTCATTCTCCCGAGATCCCTCGTCCACTAGATTACGTGCACCCAATCTCCATCTGAGATGCTGCTCCCAGGGAGCAGCCTCCTTGTGCGCTTGGAGAAGTGTTTGGTGAAGAAAGGACAAAGGCTCCCAGGCAGTGGGGGTGAGGGGTGGGGGTGGGGGTGGGGAAAGGAGGCACAGTTCTCTTTCTTCTTGGATGGAAATAAGCTTCCCAAAGACTGGGGGGGGGTGTGTGTGTGTGAAAATCACTGAAAGGGTCTCTGTGCAGGTCCCAGGGGACTGCAGAAAACCATTCAGGATTTGAGGGGCCAAGGTCAGCTCTGGAAGAAGACACGTGGGCTGGGGTCTGAGCTGGGACTATGTCCCAGTACAAGTCAGCGTGGTTTGGAAATACATCGAGTCGCAGGTCTTTGTTTTTATTCCCTTCTCTTTGTCCCCTTTCCCTTCTCTCTCTTCCCCAATTCACTCCTCACCTCTAGAACTTTCCATCCATTTTGGGTGAGGCAGGGGTTCCATGAAGGGACAAGTCACCGAGGGTATTCTTGCTTAGTGAAACTGCACTGGGCACTGACTTTGACCTGTGGCCTCTCACCCTGCCCCAGCTACATGAGGCACTAAGTACAGCTGTGCTTGCAGAAACCCCCCTTGGACCAGAGGAGCTCTGCATGGCCCCAGTTCCCCGCGGTCCTGCCCACTCCTCGTTCTTATCCCTCTTCTCTTAGTCTGTCTAACTCTGGAATCTCCTGGTCCAGTCTTTTGGATTTCTGGAATTCTGGTTTCTCTTTACAGGGATCCTGATACCAGGCTTGTTGTGCCTCTCTTTCTTTTCTGCTTAAAAATCTTTCACTGGTGGAGCGCCCGGGTGGCTCAGTTGGTTAAGCGTCTGCCCTTGGCTCAGGTCATGATCCTGGAGTCCCTGGATCGAGCCTTGTGTCAGGCTCCCTGCTCGGTGGGGAGTCTGCTTCTCCCTCTGCCCTCCCCCCGGCTCCTTCTCTCTCCCTCTCTCACTCATTCTCTCTCTCAAATAAATAAAATCTTAAAAAAAAAAAAAAGAAAAAATCTTTCACTGTGTTCCATGTCCTCTAAGGTCTTCTCCATGGTTTGCAACACCTTGCTTGGTCTACATTTCCCCACCTCTGCAGCCAGTCCCCCCCACCCCACCCCATGCATTTCCTGCCTTGGCCCTCCGTATCACACAGTTCTGTTTCTCAAATGACTACTCATCCATCCATGCCCTTTCTTCTGCTGCTCCCTCCCCTTAGATCGCCCCTCTCCCTAATTGACCTTCTGAGAGTGATACAAGCTACTTTTCCTCTCTGAACTTTTTCTTGTCATCCTGGAGGCAACTGACCAGCCCCCAGCCTTGGGCCCTTTCTTGCCTATTTTCCCCACACCATTCTGTGCTGACTTTTAACTGGGAACAGCACCCTTGTATTGCCCTTCTAGGCCACAGAGTTGGGCAGGACTGTGTCCATTACCTCTTTGGATCTCAGGTGCGTTGCACAGGGCCTGGCACAAGGCACCTGCGAGGGATAGAGTGCCCTGGACTCGCCGTCCACATCAACTTCCTTCTAGTGCCCTTTTTATACAGAGGGGCTGGAAAACCGAAGTCCACGTCTGCCAGACTCCCATGAAGGTAGGGTTCTGAACGAGATTGAAACAGAGGCCAAATTTCTGCCGCTTCCATTGGTTCTGCTTGACCAGCAGGCTTTGGCCATTGAGACGCTGGGGTTTTCCACAGTGTATTCCAGTGGCTAGTCACTAATTTCATGGGTGTTGAGAGGCAGGGCTCAGGGCATCCACGTTTTGTTGGTGGAGGTCTAGAGAGCATACCCTTATTCTAGAACAAGCATTGCACGGGGAACTTGTGACCCCTGATTATCGGTGGGGCCTTGTGTTCCTATGTGTGCAGCATGAGAAGCGGCTCCTCTACCGAGCTAGTTCAGCCGTGTTGTTCTGAGTGTCATGTTTCTTTCCATCCTCCCCAAAGTTTTCTAAGTACCTAGTTTCTTGCAATAAATCCACTTTTGCTTAATTCCGTTCAAGTAGTTTCCGTTCTCTGCAACTGCCCCCTGATGAATATAGTGTGTTTGCAGAATATTGAGAGATCAAATGGTTCTCATCGAGTGAGTTCGTTTCACTGATGAGGACAGTGAGGTGCAGAAAAAGAATCCAACAAGCCAATGGTACAGCCAGCCCTGGAACCGGGGCCCTTGTCTCCTAGCCTAGTGATATTTCTCTGCGCCAAAGGGACATTTCTACTTTCACTGCCTCACCCTTCCCTGCCTTGTACTTTAGAATGAATCTTTTCCTTGAACAGGTGGGATCCCACCTTGCTCTAGAATCCTTGTCTTAGTTTGCCTCTGAGGGGATCCGAATAAGAGGAATTCTTCCCTCAGTAAGATGGCAAGTCTCAGGAAAGACTACAGGCCCTGGAGAGGGTAGTTTGGGGACCAGACTGGCAAGAGGTTTAGAGCCAGAAGGTCCTTGCCAGAGCCCACATTACTTGTCCCTGGAGGTGGCCCACAGGTGGACCCCAGGTTTCCCGAAGGTGCCAGCCTTCCATGCTTCTGCCCACCGAGAGCCTTGCTTTCCACCCCAAGGTAGGCTCCAAAAAGTAGATTAGTTTTGGTAAAGTCTCTAGTGTTAAATAAGATGCTCTTGTTTACATCCCATGAAAGAGGATAAATATCTGGTCCTTTGGTCAAACTACAAATTCTTTAGAAAATGGAATAATTACCTTGAATCTACTGTTTTTGGTCTATCAACTTGTCAAACATAAGGTTTGCTTTAAAGAGTCCCACCTGCATTCAGCCCGTCCTAAAAACCTCCTGAAAACGAGGCCCAGTGCCTATGATCTCTCTGGCTTCACAGAGCATTGATGTGTGGGGTGGGGGCCCCAGGGGACACACAGCCTGGACTTCCTTCAGCTCTCAGCCCCAGGCAATAAAAAAGAAAATCTCCAGAGAAATGATAAGGGGATTTAAAAATAAAAGACAGCAGAGCAGCCTGCAGCCTCCCACTTGCTGGCACCTTGTCCTCCCCACCCCTGGCTCTCAGCACATGGCAGGACCCAAGGCTCAGTCCCCAGGGCCCTGCCTCCTCAGTCACCTTAGGCCCAAGGGCTCTGCCCCAAGGTCCAGCCTGGCCAAGAGTGGTCAGCGGAGCAGAGAGAATCGGAATGACCCACATACTCAGAGATAAGACCACAGTTTGTTGATTTAGGGGCTGGGTTATTCTCTAAATAAACTTTCCTTCTTCAAAAATTTCTCTTTCAACTGGAGTTGAGTGTTTCCTTGTTACTTTCCCAGGGGAGAAGCTTGTGTTTCGCTTTTTGTAAATTTTTCTAGAAACCGTTCCCACACTCACACCCACCAGATACCAAGCCCCTCTGACCCTTCTTAGATCGACCATGAAGGGTGGGTGCTTGGGCTGTGGTAGAAGTCACACATTCTTTTGGAGTCCCCTGGGGTTCAGTGGGGGTGAGGGAAGGAGGGGTTTCTAGATTCATTCCCCTGTGACGAGTACACGAAACCTGAAAGGTTGAGGTTGGGCAATACTCTGGGGCCATGTAAGAACAGGCAACACAACTCTAAGAGGGGCAGTTACCCTGTCTCCATTTTAAAGATGAGGAAACTGAGCCTCAGTGTGTGTGTGTGTGTGTGTGTGTGTGTGTGTGTGTGAGAGAGAGAGAGAGAGAGAGAGAGAGAGAGATGCCTCATCCAAGACTGTGGTACAACCAAGAGAGAAATGTCTACCCAGTCCAAGGACTCAGCCCCATGCTTCTCTGCCTCTCTGGCTGACCACGTAAGTTCGCTATTGTGTCAGTTAGCTACTGCCACATAACAAACTGCCCCAAAACTGAGTGGATTAAAACAACCCCATGTACCTAGTCCATGATCTCTATGAGTTGCTAATTCTGGCAGGGCTCAGCTGGGCTGCTCTGTTGATCTGGCTTAGCTTACTTGTGAGTCTGCAGTCAGCTGAGGGTAGGTGGCCTAGCTCACGTGACTGGTGATTGGCTGGCCATTGGCTGGTGTGACGATGGGATAACTGAACCTCATGGTCTCTCTTCCTCTAGAAGGCTGGCCCAGGCTTGCTCACAGGGTGGTTGCTGTAGTTTCCCTGAGAGCAGTAGGAGGAGCAATCCCACCTCATACCTCTTTTCAAGTCACTGCTCACAACACCTTTGTCTCATTAATCAGAGCAAGTCACATGGCCAAACTCGGATACCAGGACTGGAGGAAGACCTCACCTCTCGATGGGAGGAGCACACTTTGTAAGGGTGTAAGTACAGGGAGGGTAGAAACTTCCATTCATTTCTGCAACCAACCCTGGATACAAACAGTGCAGTGGCCCACCGGGCCACCTGTGGGGAGGGAATAGAATCTGAGTGTGACCCGCAGTTCAGTGCCCAGGGTCCTATTACTGCCCTCTGCCGCTGATCAGGCAATGTTCTGGGTTAACCCATCTGCCCATTCACCTCCAGTCCCTGGCAGAGAGCAAAGACACTTGCGTGGTTGGGAGAGGGGACATGGGAGAGGTAAGTGTTGGTGTGTGGGAAAGGATGGAAGGAAAGGATCAGAGGCTAGGGCACTGCCCGGGGTCCAGCAGAGCAGCGCTGTTGTGGGCTGGGTGTAAGTGGGAAATCGGGTTGAGAATGCTCCACAACTGATATTCTGCTGCAGACCCTCGTCCTGGGCCCCACTGTCAACGGGCCTTCCATCCCTCTTTGATTCCCTCTCAGCTAGTTCCCAGGACCCTCCAGTTGTGGAGGAGCCTGTTGATCCCACCTTTTAACTTATTTTTTTAAATCACTGAGCCATCACATACTAAATATACTACCCCTCTCAAGGGCATTTGAAATATAACTAAACATGGAGGGGGCAGGCCTTACAAAAAGAGTGAAACTCTTTGGAATGTTGGGGAATTACACAACATGGGTGGCCAGGGGGGATGTAGGTAATTTGGGGCAAGTAGGTCGGGGTGGGTGGCATTCTGTGAGACCTCCTGTATTATCAGAAAGTTTTCTTTTTTTTAAATTTTATTTTATTATGTTATGTTAGTCACCACACAATACATCATTAATTTTTGATGTGGTGATTCGTTGTTTTTGTATAACACCCAGTGCTCCATGCAGTACGTGCCCTCCTTAATATCCATCACCGGGCTAACCCAGCCCCGCACCCCTCTCCCCTCTAAAATCCTCAGTTTGATTCCCAGAGTCCATAGTCTCTCATGATTCATCTCTCCCTCCAATTCCACCCCCCCTTCATTTTTCCCTTCCTTCTCCTAATGTCCTCCATGATATTCCTTATGTTCCACAGATAAGTGAAACCATATGATAATTGACTTTCTCTGCTTGACTTATTTCACTTAGCATCATCTCCTCCGGTCCCATCCATGTTGATGCAAAAGCTGGCTATTCAACCCTTCTGATGGCTGAGTAATATTCCATTGTATATATGGACCACATCTTCTTTACCCCATTCATCTGTTGAAGGGCATCTCGGCTCTTTCCACAGTTTGGCTATTGCGGACATTGCTGCTATGAGCGTTGGGGTGCATATGGCTCTTCTTTTCACTCCATCTGTGTTTATCAGAAAGTTTTCACTGTATTTCTTGGTATGCTAAAGTCTGGGTGAGTACGAGGTCCTAAAACAGGGTCTTCAATCCAGAAGCGTGTAGAACCTTGAATTCTGAACTTGAGAGTTGGAAGGAAACCTAGAGCACAACCATGAGGCCCTACCCCTCTTATAGGGTGCTTTAGGCCAAGGGGGATGGGATGGGAAAAGGACTTGGCAAAGGTACTGGAAGAGTATGTTTGCCAGTATTAGCAATACTGAACATTAACCCTATCGCACAGCCAATATTAGGATTCTCATCTTGTGACACCATGTGACTGACATATATTGAGTGCCACATGTGTGTAGGCACTGTTGTGCTCATATCAAGCATCTCACGAATTCTTACAACAACTCTGTAGTGGGTATTACTGGGGCTCAGGCCACAGGACCCACCCCCAGTAGCTGCTGGCATTGGCTACTGAGAGCTCATCCCTTGAATCTTCTCTGGGAGACTAATCTTGGCTGATGGGAGCTGCCCTGTGGAAGAAGCCTGGGAGAGTATGACCACACCTGTGGGCATTCTTTGGTCAATGACTTACTGATTTGGGGGATAGAATAGCCGGGCCTCCTTGCCTCTGGGAGGGGCAACTCTGTGGTGCCATTCATGCTCCAGAGCTCCACGTGGGGTCAGGCTGAAGCTAATTTCCAGCTAAGACCACAGCCCAGCTCAGCTCCCTCCCCTGCTCTCCCCTGTGTCCCTGACTTCTCACACCTGAGAACTTCTCCCTCCACCCAGTAACCGGTATACACCTATATCCCTGTCTCAGGCTCTGCTTCTGGGAAACCTGACCCAAGATGAATCTTCCATAGCATTAGCTTGAAGTCACACAGCTTGTGAGCCGGGTGATCAGAACTGGACCCCAGATCTCCTGACATCCAAGTTTACTGCCCTCACCAGTTCAGCCCTGCCCCTTCACTCCAACTGTGGGTATGGGGCCTTAGTAATATTTCTAGTATCTGTTGCTCTGGGGCTCACCATATGGGAAACATTAAATGTCCACCTTCCTAGTGGGATCCTAGGTTCCTGCTAACCCTCCTGCCTCTCTGGAGGGCTCACAGGAGCAATGCCTCAGCACCTCCCCACCAGGTGGGAGTGTTCCCTACAGAGTTGCTAGCAGGCCCTGTGACTGTAGGGATCCAGGAGGCTGGGGGAGGGGGGGCGGGGGCGGTGGGTGGAGGGCCACGGGAGATCAGGTTCCTAGGTAGAGGGCATATGGGTCGGGGTCTGGCCTATCGATGTCTGCTCCCCCATCCAGCATCTATCCTGCCATCTTGGGTGTGAGCACAGCAGGAGAAGCTGCTTCTGAGTTCATGGCTTCTTAAGACCTCATGATGCTGGGTGGGCTGAACGCTTCCTAGGCTGTATCCTATTTAATACTCAGACCATTTTGCAGATGAGGAACCAGGCTCCAAGAAGGAAGGTGCCCTGGCCAGGGTTGCCCAGAGGGCAAGTGGCTTTGCAGAGACTCACGTCCTGGGGCTCCTGTGTAGAGCATAGATGCCTTCCGCAGCAGTTTCTGCAAACCCAACTGTGAGCCCTTTATTCCTGGCGCTCTTTTCTGGAAGGCTCTGCTGCTCTCACTAGGAAGCACTGGCTGACTGGGGCAAACCTCTGAATATGCAGCGGGGAGACTGGGCTGCCTGTTCCCCAGACATGCTTCTGGGAAGTGCTGTCCTCAGACCTGGGCAGCTGGGGTCTCTGACCTTGTTCGGTGCTGCAGAGCAGAACTTTTCAAGTTATCTGTGCTGAAGGACCAGATTTTACATTTCCCAGTCTGCTGTGGACCGAAGCTTTTGTCAAATACAATAAAAATGAATTACTAGAGAGACAAAATGTAAAAGAAAAATGCATGAAACAAAGCACCAATTTTTGTTTAATTAGATTCGAAAGACAAAATTATGTGGTCAGATGGCTACAAAGTTGCTAAATGCTTACTCAGTTTCTGTGCTAACCTCGTCCCGGGCCCGTAACCAGCAGCTCCGGGGCTGGCGCTGCTTGAGGACCACCTTTTGAGTGGTCTTGCTTTAGAGGACCTTCTCATTCTTCCCCTGCACTGTGCCAAGGACATCTGTCCACCAGGAGTTCGTGACACCCTGTCACCTCCCTTACTTTCGGGCCACACTCAGGGTAAGCAGGATTTTGGAATTCTCTACTTACACAGCCTCCTCTTGCTGCTGTCCCCTGTGTGGGCATCTTCTCTGCGTCTGTCCTCCCAAGGTTAGCCAGGGCCATGGGCAAGCTCCCCCGGGGAGGCGGGGTTATGGACAGAGCTTGGACTTAAAGGCTCAGTTGTCCACACACGAGCAGGCACAGCCCTGTGGGGTGCAGGGTTGGTGTGAGAAGGACGGGGGCTGCAAATTGGGGGCCTCCCTTTGTCCTCTTGTCTGACCACCCCACAACTGTCAGGGGGCGGACCCGCCTCTGGGCCTGTGGTGTTTCCTGCCAGGTTGTGACTGATGGGAAGCAGAGAGGTGGGGGCCGAGCGCCTGGGCTCTTAGTCAGGAGCTCTCTGTGCCCTGAGCACCCACCCTCTGTGGCACTGAGCCTGTGGACGGCCAGCCGTGTCCCCCCTTCTCCAGCCCTCAAGCTTGTACCCTCTCTCATGGAGCACCTGGTTGGGACCCTTCGGTGCCCCTGATCGCTGTTCTGTTTGCTGTCTCAGGGGCCAACCCAGCAGTAGTGGTGCCCTCCAGTTTGTCCCATGTCCCTCCAGCTCTGGGGCCACATGCACAGTCTTGCCCGTGGAAGATCTTTCATTGCCTTGACTCTGGTTCTGAACTAGAACAGTCCCCACAGCGTCCTAGGATCTGAGTATTTGGTGTGTGTCCACTTGCCCCACGGGGCAGATGCTCTCCGAGGGCAGGGACCACAGGGTTCTCTGGGACCTACGGGTCTTGCCAAGGGCTTGGCTTACTACTTTCTTTAGCAGTAATTCCAGCTGGGTTTTCAAGTCTCAGGTATGCTTGACGTTGGTCTCAGGGGGTGCACGCACACGCACATACGCACCTGCTACCTACTTATCCGCACATACTTATATACACGCTTATGCTTATTCACACTCAAATACACATATTCGTGTGCATAGCTGCATACACACTCACACATACGCACACACACAACCACAGCTGTGTCGTGCTACCCCACTGTCTGTCCATTTGGCTCAGATGGCGCTTAGCGGATGGAGAATCCAGGGCTCCCAGATGCTGTCTTGCTGGCTGACGGACTGAAGAGCTGCTGTGGCTTCCAGGGACCATATGCCGGCTTTCTTGATGACAGAAGCGAAGTTCATTTCTCAAGGCTGTGAGCCAGACCAGACATCCTGACCTTTCGGGACACAACGGCTGAATGAGTGCCAGGGCACAGGTGGCTTCTCTGTCCTGAGGATGGGGCTGGCAGCCGAGGCTCTCTTTGGGGTTGGGGCCTGGGAGCTGCAGGGGGCCTCCAAGGCCGCCATCTCTGAGCCTCACCCTGATCTCGCACACGGCCATGGCCATGCCCGCATGAGCAAGTGCCGTGCGTTCGGGTGGGGGCCATCTGGAACACTCCATCTTTGGCTGCCTCAGGCAGCAGTAGAGACCAGAACCGAGACTTTTCTCACCTTCTTTGGGAAGGCTCGAATTGATATTGGATGCGAAAGTGCTTTGTAAACTGCAAAGTGCTGTGCGTTGTGAGAGGGGTATTCATTTTTAAGACCACAGTTGAGGATTTGTTGTCTTATCAGGGAGGGGCAGATCTTCTTTTATGGCCTTTCAAGGCCCAGACCAGCCAGGGGCGACTCCTGGACAGTCAGCAAGATGCTGGGCATCCATCCCCAAGCTTGGCTGCTTGTGTGGTCTGCAAGGAAAACGAGAGCCAGGAAAGAGTAGGGGAAAGTCTCCCTGCAGAGTTGCAGGCAGGGCTGTAGATGCCAGTGGTCAGGTGGGGAAGAAATAGTCCTGTCCTGGGCCAGTGTGCCTCCTACAGACCCTCGGAGCACTTAGAGAACCAGCAGTGATCGCTCTTCGACAGGAGTTACGGGTCATGATGATGGTCGTAATTGAAGTCAAATTCATGGGATGCAATCAATTGCCTTATGTTTACCATGGTTACTTAGTATGACGGTCAAAATTTTGTGTCAACTTGGCTGGGCCATGGAGCTCGGATATTTGGTCAAACATTCTGAATCTTTCTGTGAAGGTGTTTTTTTGGATGAGATTAACATTTAAATCAGTGAAGTCTGAGGAAAGTACATTGCCCTCCATGTGGGTGGGCCTCATCCAATCACTTGAAGGCCTTAATAGGACAAAGACTGACCTCTGCTGAGCAAGAAGGAATTCTGCCAGCAGGCTGCCTTTGGAGTTGAACTATAACTCTTCCCCGAGTCTCCAGCCTGTCAGCCTCCCCCATCAGATTTTGGAGTCATCATTCCTCCACAATCACATGAGCCAATTCCTTCAAATAAATCTCTCTCTATTACGTATACACACACCCCGTTGGTTCTGTTTCTCTGGACAACGCTGACCAATATACTTGTCTTCGTAGAAGGCTAGAGGAATGGAGACACAGGCTACCCAAGATCCCCATATCAGGACAGCCAGCAGCTCCCCAAGTTCACAGCTTCTTTGGTCTCCTTGATCACATTGGGTGTGTATGGCTGCCGCAGCGGGAGCCAAGGTGCTCGCGGGTCACCTTGACACAGAACCCACAGCTTTTGCTCCTCACCAGCTTTTCACACTCTGTGAGTCGGGTAGGCACAAGGCCTGCAAGCCAACACGTAATGTTTCACATTTATTCTGTAGTTCTAGGAAACAAGGCGGTGGGAAGAGGGAGGCCTAGGTCACTTCTAGGCAGGCCCAGATCTGATGTTAACCCTTTACACGCAAGGATGCAATCCTTGTTGCTGACAGTTCTTGTGGTTCCTGAGCCTCTACTCATTGTGATTCATGGGTGAAGGCAGAACCCAGAGGAAGACAAAGGAGTCAGCGTTTAGCTTTTGGTACTCAGTAGGAGCTGTTGAGGAAGCCTCTTCATGACAAGAATTAGGAAGACATGGATTTGTGCTTTTGCCAGAGCTGAGTTTTGTTGAGACATGAAAGGGCTTTCTAAATTTCCCAAAGTTTCTCTTTCAGTACTGGGAAGGCTCAGTGGTGTCCCACTCGAAGCCATGGGGTGGGGTGTGAGGGTTACATCACACAGTGGGGAAAGCAGGGGCAGAACCCTTTCTGGGCTCCGGAAAAGGAGCTATGGGTGGGAAAAGGGGCACTGAAGAGTTCAGGACTGCTACCTGATTTCCCTCTTGGTCAAAATCCTAGAGGTCGGGGCTATATATACCTGATGGGACAGGTTTGGAAACTCCAGAGCAGATGGGAGCTCGTTGCTGCCCCCTGGGAGAGGAGGCAGAACCCTCTTTGGAGAGTGGCCTGTACCAGCAGGGAGAGGTCATGATAAAGTAGAAATAATGGTGAGGCTCAGCTGTGCTGAAAGGCCCTGAGATTTCCCACGGGCCCTGTAGGGCTTGGAGGAGATCCAAGAACATGCTTGTGGCCCCTGGAGAGTGGCAGGGAGGGGACTGAGAGGCAACATGCTGGCCAGGGCATCACCGTGATGGCAGGGAAGGGGACTCCTTGACATCATCCCAGGCAAGAGCTGAGGAGTGGGCAGCGCGGTGTCAGGGGCCAGGTTGAGAGAATGGTTGAACCTCTTCCAAGGGTCTGCAGCCCCCATGACTGCTCAGATGGCCGCCCAGCCCCCCCAGTGGCAGGGCCCGGCTCAGCCCGGGAGGGACTGAGATTGGGCTTAGTGGCGGCGTCCCAGTCACTGGTCTGGCATCTCTTATTTGCATGCAGATGACCTCTCCTCCCCACACTCATTTTCAGTAAGCCAGTGGGGTCAGCCCCAGTTCCCAGTAATGGCTGATATGGAGAGCAACCTGAGAGCCGGTCAGTTCTTCCCTCAGCACCAAGGCAATTTAATGGGCAAAACTTGGCCATCCGTCGCCCAAGGGCCAGCTGGGGAGTGGTTGGCTCCTGCGCTGTCATGGGAGGTCCCAGTATCGCTCTCCTTTTCCTCTCTGATCAAAGTAATAAGTTCTTTCTTCCCTGCCTTAGAGTTGGGAGTGGGGAGCACGGCTGAGGTGGTAGACAGGTGACCCACAGAATCCCCAAGACTCCAGTCTGCTGAAGAGAAACAAAGCAATGTCAGTGTCATGACAAGTTAGTAAGAGAACCCCGCCAGCTGCTGCCAGTGGGAGCCCCTTGATGTCCACACTAATGTTGTCTTCCCTGGAGCATGGTCAAGCGGGCTCCAGGCCCCCAGAGCCCTTTCCGAGCTTTGCATCCTTCCATGACCGTGGTTTGGAGATGGGGCACGTGTCAAGGTACCCCAACATGGTGGAGTCCCTGTGCCCGTTTCCTCCCCTGGCTGGGTTAACCAGACCAGGAAGGCCACAGTAAAGGGCTGGCAGAGGGGAGAGGAGACCCCAAGGCTCAGTGTTGCACACCTTGCATGGACACCTAGAGACTTTGGTTACACATGAAGAGGGAAGCTTTCCTTGCGTTGGGCTCCCCTGGCAGGAGGCCAGAGTCAAGGATGAGGGTGTGAATAATTTATTTGGGAGGTGAAAGAAACTCTGGCAGGAAAGGGACGAGAGCCAATGAAGGATGAGCCACTGAGTCAGTTCCCAAGTGGGCAACTGGGGCTTAGTCCTGCTGGAGAATTACGGGAGACAGGGCACTTTGGAGTCTTCCCACCTGAGTGATGAGGGAGCTGGGTTATTTGTCCACCACTCCTGTTCATTATGGATAGAGGGCTGCTGCTGGAGTAATTAACTTCTGAGCACTTCGGACCATTCCTCTGTGTGGGCTGAGTGGGCTCCCACAGTGAGAAAAGCCCACAGCCAATGAGTGGCAGGGGTTCCCGAGGCGCACGCTTCAATGTGGAGAGGTGACTGTGGAAGAGAGATGAGCAAGGACTGACAGATATCTGTTCCATTGCTCAAGTTAGTTTTTCAGCATGCTGTCCCTTTCTGTGACTTTCTCCTCTATTCTCTCAGTCCTGCTCCCCTTAGGGACCTTTCTCCTCCCCCACTGCCAGTCACCAACTCCCTAGGTCCCTCCTCTCCAGCTTTAATGGCAGAATCTAGACCCAGGAGGCCTGCACCTCATACTGTAGCCAGTCTTCTTTATGAACAAGCTCTTCTCTACCCAGATGGATTTAGATAGCTCAGCCACCTTTCATGGCTCCCTGTTTTCTTCAGGACAAAACTTACTTCTCTTATTCTGGCACCTTCATCTTAACTCCAATTCCCCTCTTCAGATTTATGTTTCAGGGCTCTAGGTCCTATTTCAGTCAGTGTGTCCTGAGCACTAAATTTGTAGTTAGCCATCTCTGTGTTCTGCCACATCCCACGAGGGACCCCTTACCTTCCTTCTCTACCTAAGCAATCCTACATCCTTCAGAGGCCTACCAAGATGGAACCAGAACTCACAGGAGCCCACGCTAAGTCCTCACTTATTATGAGTCACAGGTGAAGGCAGGACCCAAAAGAAGGTGGGGTAGAGAGAAGGAGAGGGAAAGAGAACACATCAAAGACAAATGAGCACTTCACGGAGGTGCACAGATTTCCTGAGGGCCTGCCAGTCAGCCTTGTCTGGCTGGACACACCAACATAAGAGCAGGGAGCCTAAGCCAGATTAGAAGACAAACTTTCCATTAGAAAGCACCATTGTGGTCATTGTCCTATAAGCAAAAATAAGGCTGGAAATTAGAGGGATGCAACAAAGCCGGCAATTCTTGGAAAATGGCCAACAATTCCAAATTGACTCCACATCGAAATAAAATGTTAATGCCATGGAATTGTACACTTAAAAATGGTAAATTTTATGTTAGGTATATTTTTACCACAATTAAGAGATTCAAAAAAAAGAAAAGAAAAAGAAAAGAAAGGAAATATCTATGTATTAAAATTCCCACCCCCAACAATTTAGAATAATGTACTTGTTGAGGGTTTGAAGAGTGGGTGGTTGAAGGGGAAAACTTCTGGGTAGGACGTTGATAAATATTCTTTACAGTTTTTCAAGACCCAGTGTTCTGGCACAAATCTGTAAACTGGATCAGACAGAAGGCAATTTCTGGAAGAGAGAAATAAGCATCTGGACAATTTTTATAAACACCCCCTTGGCACCAGGATGGTGTGCTTGCTGCTGATGTGTTTTGGCCAGTATATGAGCAGTCTAAAGAGAAGCATTCTGGGTATGAAGGCCAGGCTTGTCCTGAGTCCCACTGAGTAGGGGAGGAGGGGAAAAGCTTTCTTGCTTCCTACCAAATCCTGAAGCAAGGGAATGATCAGTTTGGTTGAGTGAGAAAGACTGGAGGAGGGACAATGTTGCAGAGATGGTCCAGCTTTCTCCCCGAGGGAGGAAACAGTCTCCGGTCCTCCTAGCTGGAAGAAGGAATGCAATCCTCCCTAGCACAGCATCTTGTCCATAGCTGGAAGCCTTGGCCCCCCCTCAGCCAAGGCTTTAAGAGTAAACACGGCACCTACTTTTAGGAAGCCTGGAGTCAGATGGGGAAGAGCTCTTGCTGTCCTCAGGGCCCTCTAGGAAGTAGAAATGTGTCTGGAAATACCATTCGGGGATAGGAGCTTCTGTGGGAAGACAGCAATTGCTTGCTTTCCCAAAACAGTTTCCAGGCAGCTTCTGTCAGTGGAGGGAACCTATCCTGTCTCCAGCAATCTAGGGGGAAGTAAGACATTGAACCCATTCCTCAGCTAAGGCCTTCCCACTTCTATAGATCGAAATAAACTGGACTCAACCCCCGAGTGTCATGGCCTCTGATGGCCCAAAACATTCACTGGGGGATCTCTGTGGCCCTTAGAGGGCCACCTTCTTCATGGTCCTTCTGGTCCTAATTTCTGCATCCAAACATCAAATCTCTACTCTGTTCCCATGTTACAACCTGGGCACACTGAGACCTTTCACTGTTTTCCCCCAAATTACTGCCCTATCCATAGGTTTATTACCCTTATGGGAGGTTTGAGGGATCACGTACCATCTTCTACTGATCTTGAAAGTTCTCTTCTCTGCCTGTGTGTCTCTCTCCCCCTTCCTTCTCTTTCATGCTCTCTTTCTCTCTCTTTTTAAAAATGTTTTATTTATTTATTCATGAGAGTCAGAGAGAGAGAGAGAGAGAGAGAGAGAGAGAGGCAGAGGCAGAGGCAGAGGGAGAAGCAGGCTCCCTGCCTAGCAGGGAGCCCAATGCGGGACTCGATCCCAGGATCCCGGGATCATGACCTGAGCCAAAGGCAGACGCTCAACCATCTGAGCGAGTGCTCTTCTTCCTCCACTCAAGTTTTGGCACCTGCTGATGGTCCTGCCCATGGCTGTTCTGTTCTACCCCAACAGGCTTCTCCAGGCAAACCTTTCAAAGAAACATGATGCTCTCCCCAAGAGGATTTCTGATAAATTCAACTTTCTCCATCTCTTTAATTAGAAACAACTTAGCCAAACTGGGAAAGAGACATTTTATCATCAATTAGCCAAATTACTATCTCCTATAGGATAGGGTGAATTGAGAAGAGAATATAGATGATTAACCTTGCAAATATTTGAGATGCAGAATTCTCAAATCTTCAGATCAAAGATTTTTTTTTTTCAAAACACAAAGGGTTAAAATGGAAACCCCATCAATGTGTGTTTTAAACCAATGCTTCTCAAGCTTTAGTAGGCACCCAGATCCCCTGGGGATCTTGCTAAATGCATATTCCGGTTCAGCAAGTTTGCAGTGGGGCCTAGGGTTCTGTATTTTAATAAGCATCCCAGGTGATGCTGGTGCTGCAGGGCCATGGACCACATTTTGAATAGCAGTCGTAGACCAGTGGTTTTCAAAGTTACTGCTATTGGAATTACTTGGGGGAGCTTAGAAAATATTAATGCCTGGACTCTACTCCAAGATTCTCATGTAACTGAAAGTGGCTGAACATTGGTATTAAAAAGAATTTCATCCTCAATAAATAGTATTGGGAAAACTGGACAGCTACACAAAAAAGAATGAAACTGAACCACTTTCTTACACTGTACACAAAAATAAACTCAAAATGAACTAAAGACCTAAATGTGGGACCTGAAACCATAACAATCCTAGAAGAGAGCACAGGCAATAACTTCTCTGACATCGGCCGTAACAACTTTTTTTCTAGATAAGTCCCCTAAAGCAAGGGAAAAAAAAGCAAAAATAAACTATCAGAACAACATCAAAATAAAAAGCTTCTGCCCAGTGAAGGAAACAATAAACAAAATTAAAAGGTAATTTACTGAAAGGGGAGAAGATATTTGCAAATGACATATCCAATAAAGGGTTAGTATCCAAAAATATATAAAGAACTTACACAACTCAACACCCAAAAAACAATCCAATTAAAAAACGGGGAAAGGCCATGATAGACATTTCCCCAAAGAAGACATAATAGATGGCTGACAGACCATGAAAAGATGTTCAACATCACTCATCATCAGGGAAATACAAATCAAAACCACAATGAGATATCACCTCACACTTATCAGAATGGCTAAAATCAAAAACACAAAAAAAGAGTGTTGGTGAAGATGTGGAGAAAAAAGGACCCTCGTGCACTGTTGGTGGGAATGCAAACTGGTGCAATCACTGTGGTAAATGGTGTAGATCTTCCTCAAAAAATTAGAAATAGAACTACCTTATGATCTAGTAATTGCACTACTGGGTATTTTACCCAAAGAATACAAAAATACTAATTCAAAAGGATATAAGCACCCTTATGTTTACTGCAGCATTATTTACCATAGCCAAATTATGGAAGCCCAAGTGTCCATTGATAGATAATGGACAAAGAAGCCATGGTATATATACACAATGGAATATTTTTCAGCTATAAAAAATGAAATCTTGCCATTTGCAACAACATGTATGGATCTAGAGAGTATAATGTTAAGGGAAATAAGTCAGTTAGAAAAAGACAAATACCATGTGATATCACTCATATGTGGAATTTAAGAAACAAAACAAGTGAACAAAGGGGGGAAAAGAAACAAACCAAGAAACGGACTCTTAACTGTAGAGAACAAACTGATGGTTACCAGAGGGGAGGTGGGTGGGGGCATGGGTGAAATAGGTGAAGGGGATTAAGAAGACACTTACCTTGATGAACACTGAGTAATATATGGAATTGTTGAATCACTAGATTGTACACCTGAAAAATATAACACTGTATGCTAAGTACACTGGAATTAAAAAAAAACTCACGTGGTTCTAATGTATAGCTGAGGTTGAGAACCAGAGCTCTAAAGTAGAGCATCAAGCACATGGATTAATATTTTATTTTTTCTTAATTGCAATACTTGACATGAGTAGGCAGGAGGAAGACACAGTCTTTCCCTAAAGGAGAGGCCAATTGTCACATTCCCGGCAGCCCTCACAGGTCCTGAGGAAAATCGTGTAGGAACTCAGCTCTTTGATTGCGGTGGTAACAGAAAATGGCCTTGTCATCCGAAGCCAATTTAAAAGGATATGATAATCAATAAAATGGCAAATTGAGCTAAAACAAAAAGAATAAAAGAACAAAATGGTAAAGTGGTAAAAAAAAAAGTATAAATGAATATGCAAAAAAGCAAATTTTATGACAAATTAGATACAATAAGAATAAATGTTTGTAATTAAAAATTAGGCTGAGATAATACTCAGGTTGAGTATGTGAAATACCCATTACTTGATCATGTGGAACTTACAACAATAACAAATTCATATGGCTCAAAAATATGGCTCACAAATTCATATGGCTCAAAAAAAATTCTGGCTTAAAAACCAGAAGATTTAATGATAAAGCAAAACAAGATCAGAGGTTAAGAATCAGCCTCAGAGAGAAATCCCTCTGTGAAGGACAAGAGCAGTGCTTTGGGCTGGGTGCCCACTTGTCTATTCTAAGCTGATCTCACTGAGTCCTGGGATCTGGGGTGACAGGGACCCCAGGGAAGCAGGCTCTTGCCATTGGCCTTCCGGTGGTTGGCTGTGTGGCCCGAGACACCTGCCAGGACTCCCTCAGAGAGCACCGGTGGATGGCTATTTAGGTAGCAAGTTGTTTAGTCTGATCCACTGGCAAATAGCCTATTGACTGCCCAAATTCTTACTAGAGACTTGGAGGAGGGTACTGCTGGCAGGCTGGTCAAATTTGCAGATTAAATTCAATTTATTAAACATTTATTAAATTCCTTCTCTGTGCCAAGCTCTGTAGAGGGTACTAGGGATATGGCTGTAAAGAGGACATCGGAGTGGTATATTGAAGGTCTGGTGGAGTTAGGGCCCTAGAACGGGGTGGAGGAGTGTTGCAGGTTGGGGTCCCCAGAAGCAGACTCTGGGATGAGGTGTTAGCATATGGATCTCTTGGAGTTCCGGGGATCAAACTCTGCGAAAAGGAAGGAAGCAAGATCAGGTCCTGGGAGAAGCTGAGCTGCAATGCAGTCTCAACAAAGGCCTCAGCTGACCTCTGCAGAGCTCTGAAGCTGGAATGGCCCTTCACAGTTGTCTAATGTCACAAGGAGAGTTCTGAGCCTCTATGGCTTCCCAGTGACCAGTCATTGGATGTGACTGTCCTCTTGGGTGAGGTAGCTGTCTCCAGCTAAGGGTAGTTTCCAGGGAGAGAAAACAGGTCAGGGCAATCAGCCAGAAGCACTCTCAGCAGCTGGGACAATAAGTTCTGATGGGGAATCTGGTGTTACATCATAATGTCCATTACAGGTGTAGTATCTTAGTTTGTTTAGGCTGCTCTAACAAATTATCACAGCCTGGGAAGCTTATAAACAACAGAAATTTGTTTCTCATGGTTCTGGAGGCTGGAAGTCCAAGATCATGGTGCTAACATGGTAGGGTTCTGGTGAAGGCCCTCTTATGGGTTGTGACTGCTGATTTCTCATTGTGTCCTCACATGGTGGAAGGGAGTGAGAGATCTTTCTGGGGCTTCTTTTATAAGGGCATTAATCCTATTCATTTGGACTCCACTTTTAGAAACTAATCACCTTCCAAGGGCCCCATCTCTAGTAGCCTTCACCTTGGGGTTAAGAATTCAACACATGCAATTTGGGGAGGGGGCTACACAAACATTCAGACCATAGCAGGTAGTGATAAAAAAAATATGGCTGGATAGGGACATTCTGTACAAGATCCTGAAGGTGAAGTGAATCAATAAATGGTTAGTTGACTGGATCACCCCTACTGGTCATCAATGAAGCATCTATGAAACAAACTCATCTTTGACTGCCCAGACACACATGACATATCCACAGTGAAATGAGCAAAGTCTTGACTTGGGTAGCAAGTGGCAGATGCCTGATGGATCACTCTCCCATCTGGGCCCCATATACCAACAGTGGCCTGTAGAAGGGACAAGGATGAGGAAAGTTCTGGAGACCAAGCAGGTCTTTGCTATGGCTGAGGAGTCAATGGCTGCTTGGAATAGAGGAGAAAAGACTCTATGGAGGGGTCATGGAAACTGTCTCATAGTGGATCTGGGGAAGAAGGCAGAACCAACCTTAATGGAAGGAAGACTTTGTATCAGTATCAGGCAATAGTTTCTAAAGTAAGAATTGCTAGACAAGGGGGTGGGGTGAACTTCACTTCCCTGCTGACAACTTAAGAGATGCAACACGATCAGGAGGAAAATTTAAAAATTAAATACAGAGATATTGCTAAGTTAAACTCACCTTCACCTCACCTTGTAGTTGGGGACTAAAGATATGATAAAAGAATGATAAAGAAGAGATTTTTACAGATTTTTCTGGAAACTCTAAGAAGAAACTGGAGTGGGGTTGGGAGAGTTTCTGCAGAGGACAGTCACAGGGATCAAAAGGGGAAGGGTTTGAAATACAGATAATAGGGAATGAACTGAACCCTTACATTCGAGATATTTTGCGCATAGCACCTGCTGTTGCATATAAGCACCTGGTGAACGCATGATGCATCTCCAGAGGGTCTAAAGACATCAGCTTCGGAAGAAAACCTTAGCGAGAAGTTCTTAATCTTATTTGTTCAGTGGTAGTCTGGGGAAGCTAATGAGTTTTTACATTCATGAAACAAAATACTTAGATTATAAACACAGTCATCAAAATATTAGAAAAACAAATTTGTGATGCAGTATGACACATTAAAGAACCGTTCTAGCAATGGATTTAATAACTCCTGCATTTTTGAATAGTGCTAAACATAAATATCTTTATTTAAAGATACCTACAAAAGATATGTACAAGCATCATGTGATAAGAAAAAATGTGTGATTTGGTGACAAAGGCACAGGTATTGCTAATACTACTGTGGTTTGTGACCTACATTCATAATTGAAGGAAGTGCTAAATGTGTCATTGTATTAATTAAATATTAGTTTACTTAAACATCAGTTAACTTTTTTTCCCACCCAAGTTCAGGGATCCCCAAAATTCTGTCCACATTCAGTCTGAGGACCCCAGGTTAAGGATCCCTATGGTGACCACAGTCTGGAGTCAGCAGTCAACAAGGCTGGGGAACACTTGTTGGGTCAGATGTCAAAGGAACCATACTATAGATGGGAGTCTGGTGAGTCCCTGATATTTCCTACCTCCATAACTCTATAATCCTTCTTCCTGGCATTCAAAGTACTTTGTTTTTAATGGGACATGGAACCATCATCCCAATGAGGAAGAAGGTAGTAAATAACATTTTTTGATTTAACTTCTTCTGCCATTTACTACTATGATTGGCCTGAAGAACTCTTCCACCAGGAGGGTTTACCAAGTGGAAGAGTTAAAAGCTTTGGACAAGGATGGAGTTAGGACTGAGATCTGAAACTTGGTAAGCTTGGGAGAGGGTGCAAACCCAAAGTACATCTTTACCACCTTTACCCAGCATGTGTTGTTCTTTCAGAAACAGAAGAATGTTTCCCAGCTTTAGGGACTCTTAAGTTCTGGGGATTTCATGCTCCACTGTCCCTTCTTGTGACAGTTTATAGTGTTTAACAGAGTTGTACTTATATCAGAAATATCCAGATTTCATGTTTGATATTTATCAAACCTAGTGTGGTAGAGTGAATCATTGATCTCGATTCCTCACTTCCTGTTTTATGCATTCACCCCCTTGCTAGCACTTTAGGGGGGTCAGAGTTACTCCCTGACCACTGGATCACATGACTTGTTTTGGCCAATGGGATGTTAGCAGATGGGGCACAAGCAGAGTGCCTGAGCACTTGGCCTTGCCTTCTGTGCTCCATGCCTTTGGTCATGGGAAGAGCATTCCCTGGATATTCCCTGGATTCCCTGGACATGGAAAATATGGAGACACATAGAGCATATCTGGACCTGGCCTGTAGCTTGGAACCAAGCCCAGCTGAGCCTGCCTTACATCAGCCGACTTGCAGCTGTGGGGGAATGAGAACTGAGTGCTTTTTGCTGTATGCCACTGAATTTGGGAGATGGTTTTTATTGCAGCATGATTCTAGGTAGAGCTAGTACGCCTAGAAATGTATTCTCAAGGCTTTATGGTTTATAATAAACTCACATCTTAATTTATCCATGGCTTTAAATACTATACACAAAATTTCCTCTAAAAAAGATGCCTATTAGTTTATTTAAGTTTGGTATTTATTTGTTTTTCTAGACTCTGGCAGTTGGTCACTCAGGATATTTTTGTGCATTGAATACACATACGCTGATGTAACTCAGAGGCAAATAGTGGTGTGGTAGTGAGGTAAATACAGTAGACTATTAGATATTAAATTCAGCAAATATTTCTAGAATTCCTACTATATGCAAGGTACTTTTCTAGGTGCTAGAGATACACAGATAAAAATCCCTGCCTTCATGGAACTTTCCTTCTAGTGGATGCTTACTGGATAGAGAAGTTATTCCATTCCATAGCAGAACAGGGGTCTCAGTATCAAACCATGGATTATGGGAGGGAAATGGAAAGAATAAGGAAGTTCACACCCATTGAGACTTCAATATGTGGAAGGAACCATACCATGAAGGGAAAAAGTAAGGAATGGATGAAAGCTTGGGAATTAAGTAGTAATGAGTTTCACTCAAAACAGGGGAAGAAGTCCATCTCCCAAGTGGGAAACCTAAAAATATAAAAATAAAGTCAAATCAGAGGGAGGAAGTGGCTTTTTTCTTGCCAGGAGTTTACCTCAGGGTCAAGAAGAGGAAGAGAAATGGACTCTAAGTTGTTATTAACAGTTATGGCCTCAACCTCCTAAGTAAGGAAATCAGAGACTGTTGCTAACCATACATACATTGTCACATGTCCCCTGCTTCTGTCAAGATCTTTTTGCTTGAAGAGTTGTCAAGCTCTCCTAGGCAAGCTGAGTGATCTAAAATATCCACTGCATTGGGCAGTCCTGGTGCTGGTTCTGGTCTTCTTTGCCCCTTATTTCTAAGACATTTGTAGAAGAAGTGAAAAAGATAATTTGGTGACATAGTCAAACATTTAAATATATGGAAGATTCTGGAAACAGCAAAGGCTTGAAGAAGGTCTAAATTTATTTCTCACTCACATGAAAATGTGGGCAGGCTGTCCACAGTTGGTATGGTGCTCCATGCTCTCAGGGACTCTGGCTTCCTCTACTGTTGCTGCTCCACTTGGGGTCTTGATAGCAGCATCTTGTCCAAGATGGCAGCATCTACATTCCAGGTAGCAGGAGAAAGAACAGGCCAAAGAAGAAGAGAAAAGGGGATAGCACTGCTGCTTAAGGAAGAGACGATGTGGCAGGTTGCATTCCATTGGCTGGATTTTAAGCATATCGCTCCTCTCAGCCACTAGGGAGGTCGAGAAATATAGTCTTCGTTTTGGATAGCCACGTTTCCAGCTAAAAAATTTAGGGGATCTGACACAATAAAAGAAAGGATGGATACTGGCAGTGGGTTAGTCAGAATAGGCTATGCGATGCCATGGTTCAAATAAACCCTAATGCCTCGACGACTTGACATAACTAAGCTTTACTTCTCACTCAGGAATCTAGGTTGACAGACACTCTACCATCACCCAGCTGATTCACCCAGAACCCAGGACAACTCTAACAAGGGAAGAGAAGGCATGGAGGGGGGGCACTGGCTCCTAAATGCCTCAGTTCACTAGTGACAGAACCCATTTCCTCAGTGCCTTTGCCAGAACTTGTCACCTGGCCTCCACATACCTAACAGGGAGGCTGGGAAATGAGGAGCAGATGTTGGATTGTTATCGGTGAACAATCAATATGTAGATATCTCTGCCATGGGTTAAAACTGTTGAATTCAGTTAAAAAAATATATATATGTATTTCTTCTTGGCCTTTTGGCTAAGATCAAGTGTATAAAAACATATGTGAGTATATGCATACACAATGATTAATTGCTAGAGCAAATGGGAGTTTTGATTGAACCCTTGGTCAGTATTTGCAATTCCTTTCCTCCTCCCAGCTGGCTTGCATGTGGCTTGGAGCCTCAGTTTCCTCCTAGCCCTGCCTGTCAATTTGTGCTTTATTTTGGTGTCCTCAGTCTTGAAGAAGAGCCATGGGAGCTGATGCTAGATTTCCCATCTGACCCAGAGGAGGCCTCCTTTTAAACAATAATAAAAATAGCCTCCATTTATACTGCCGTTTGTTTCCCCTTGTCTCGCCTATTGAAACAAAGCGTGTGCTCTTGGCGCCTGTTCTGCGCTCATTTTGAGATTTAATCAACCCTCTGAACCTGCAAAGTAACTGCCTCATAATGTCAACTTAATATATTGAGATCGGCTCAAACCCACCATTCCCAAGGGTGGTTTTGTTTAAAGGAGAGTTGTAATTGAATTTCTAAACAACTGCCAAGCTTTCAAGGTACCAAAATAAACATTATCCAAACAGAAACTTATCCTGGAGTCTTTCGCTGACTTACATATACTTTAAGAAAATAGAGGTTTTAACAATTTTTTTTTATTTTAGAAAAAAGTGAGCTAAACTCTTTGTTGTCCCTTTAAAAATTAATCACCAACTGCTCCTATTTTTTCAAGGCATCGTAGCTGAACAGTCAGATTTACAGATCAGGTAAGTCAGCCGCTGATTATTCACTGAGACACAGTCGACTTTTTAGGAAGTGGCCTTTCAGCCCCTTTTAGCCCCCAAGCTCTTTCATTGCTCAACTAAATATCCTCAGGGCTGCTCACTGCTGGCGGAATAAAGTCCAAATTCTCTAGTCCAGAGTCCATCACTCTCTACGATCTGTCTCCAGCGTAATTTTCAAGGCTCATCTTCAGCTATAGCACCCTTTCCCCTTTCAGCTGGACATGCACCCTACTCATCAATCATATTCCCCAGTTCACCACTTGCAAATGTGTTTGACACTTTTCTACTTGGGTATCTGTTGCTGCTCTTCCCTTAATCTCTAATGCTCTCCATCCCAAATCCATCTATTAGAATCTCACTCACCCCAATCAGTAGCCCCTTCTCATTCCTCTCTGTTGTGTTAAATGTCACCTTTGTGGGGCGCCTGGGTGGCTCAGTCGTTAAGCGTCTGCCTTCAGCTCAGGTCATGATCCTGGGGTCCTGGGATCGAGCCCCGCATCGGGCTCCCTGCTCTGCGGGAAGCCTGCTTCTCCCTCTCTCACTCCCCCTGCTTGTGTTCCCTCTCTTGCTGTGTCTCTCTCTGTCAAATTAATAAATAAAATCATTTAAAAAAAATGTCACCTTTGTGCTCCACAGCACTTGGGGACACATTGATCATATACTTCCCTCATCCTGCCTTGCATCAAAATAATTTATGTCTAGCTTCCACGCGAGATCATAAGTTCCATAAAGCCAGGAAGTACACTTTCTGTGTTTTCTCCCTGCTTTGTGTCCATGGATACTTACCGAGTCCCTGCCAAGTGCCTGGCCCTGTGCTAGAAGCTCTGAGAATGGTTAAGTTGAGCACAGATTAGACCCTTAAGGATCCTATGCAAAGACTGGTTGCAGTATTGAAGGAAGAGAAGAGAGGAGGTAAAGAACAAGGTTAAAGATGGGAATGCAAGAGGTAAAGCACCTAGAGAGTTACAGGATCTGATAGACAGTTAACTGCAGCATGACGGGCGTGTGATAGAATGTGAGGACCTTTTAAAAGAAGGGGATGCTGCCACCAGCTTGGGAGGGGCTTCTTCGAGGAGTCTGACCGGGCATCTGGACATTCATAGACAAGGAGAAGTGATGTGTAAGGTGCAGGGGAACAGCATGGGCAAAGGTAAGGAAGAGGGAGAAGTTTAGTGACTCTCAAAGGGGATAGCAGATGGTTTTTAATATAGAGTATTTGTGAAGGGAATCACCAGGGACAGATGTAGACAGTTTGGGGGAAAAAGCACCTAGAGAGTCCCGAATTTCCAGAAGAAGAAATTCGGGCTTGATTCACTAAGCACAGGGAGCCTCTGGGAGCTGCTGAGCTTTGGAGTTCAGCAAAGATTCTTCCTGCGACTATTAGCCAGGCATTGGTGCATATTGGTGGGAGAAGCTAGAGGTCATCACTAATGCAGGACCAAAACTGAGGGTCTGAACTAAGGCAGCACCAGCTGGTATGGGGGGGGGCAGCAGGGAATGGGTTAACGTGGGCAGAAGTGAAATCACCTGGACTTATGAATGAAGGAGCTGCAGGAGTCAAAGGTGGTACTGAGATTTTCAGTCTAGAAGCCTGCAGAAACGGCAATGCTCTCATCAGTGAGGGGTGCCTAGGAGGAAGACCAGATTTGAGGGGAACTTGTGAGCATGAGGGCCCAACAGGAAATCCAGGCAGGAGCTGCAGGCAGTAGGAAATGTGGACTGGAATTCAGGTAAGGTGCAGGGCTGGATATAATGAGTATTTGAAGAAATATTCTCAAATTCAGAGCATCACTCTATGTTAGCATTTTACAATTGGAATGTCTATGCATTTAATTATTGGAGCATCTTCATATGAATATTTAAAAACATCTTTAATGAGATATAAATACATGTACTACAGATATCACAAGATTATGGTAATAATTTCCTAAAGTATACATAATTCAAATTGTCATATTGTGCATTTTAAATATATACCATTTTATTTGTCCATTATACCTCAATAAAGTGGGATAAGTAAATCAATAGCTAAGTACCACTCTCCCCCCAAGGAATGGAATACTATTTGGCTGTAAAATGGAGTGTAATTCTGATATTTGCTACAACATGGATGAACCTTGAAAATATTATGCTTAGTGAAATAAGCCAGACCGAAGGACAAATACTGTACAATTCCCCTTACATGAGGGACCTAGACGAGTCAAATCCACAGAGACAGAAAGTAGAGTGGTGGTTGCCAGGGGTTGGGGAGAGGGAGGAATGGAGAGTTATTATTTAATAGGTTTAGAGTTTGTGTTTGAAATGATGAGAATATTTTGGAGATGGATGATTGCCCAATAATATAAATATATTTAATGCCACTGAATTGTACACCTCAAAGTCATTAAAATGATAACATTTTCTTATGTGTATAAAATGTAAACAAAGTCAGTTAAAAAAATGAAGTGTGTCTCTTGGAGCCAGTACATAGTTGGATCTGGCTTTTTTCCACAATCTCTTCCTTTTGATTGGATAGTTTAATTCACTTATATTTGGTGTTATTATTGACATGCTTAGATTTACAACTGCAACTTAGCTTTTTGCTTTCTATGCTTCATTCTCTTTTGTCCCCCTCTGTTCCTCCTTTACTGTCTTCTTCTGTATTAAGTGGATATTTTCTAGACTAGTATTTAATTCTTTTAACGGCTGTTTAACTCTATTTTTTCCTTCTTTCTTTCTCTTTCTTTTCTTTCTTTCTTTCTTTCTTTCTTTCTCTCTTTCTCTCTCTCTCTCTCTCTCTCTCTTTCTTTCTTTCTTTCTTTCTTTCTTTCTTTCTTTCTTTCTTTCTTTCTTTCGAGAGAGAGCATGCAAATGGGGGAATGGGTTGGGGAGGCAGGGAGGGACAGAAGGAGAGGGAGAGGGAGAGAGAATCTTAAGCACTCTCTATGCCCAGCATGGAGTCCATCCATCACAGGGCTCAATCTCATGACCTGATCATGACCTGAGCCAAAATCAAGAGTCAGATGCTTAACTGACTGAGTCACCCAGGTGCCCCATGTTCTATTTTGAAAGTTATTGTCACAGTGATGACTCTAAAGCTTACAATATACAGCTTCTTTATCAGATTTACTTCAGATTTTACCAGCATAATTCCAATGAATTCCAAAACTTTTCTCCTGTATAACTCCATACTCTTCCCCCTTTTATTCTATTATTGCTACAAATATTACATCTATATATGTTACAAACCCAAAACACATTGCTATAATTATTAATTTACATAACTGCATGTCTTTTATAGAAGCTAAGTTTATTAAATTAATCTTATTTTCCATTTCCAGTTTTCTTCATTTATTCCTATGGACGCCAGTTAACATCTGGTTTGATTAATTTCTTTACTTCAGCGTGTCTTTGCTCCCATCTGCCTTCTTTTTGCTGTTACTACCAAATACATTACATTTCTGTTTTTTTTTTTTTAAAGATTTTTTGTTTATTTGAGAGAGAGAGAAAAGGGGGGGGCAGAGAGAGAGGAGGGAGAGGGGGAAGCAGGCTCCCCGCTGAGCAGGGAGCCCGATGTGGGACTCCATCCCAGGACCCTGGGATCATGACCTGAGCTGAAGGCAGACACTTAACAGACTGAGCCATCCAGGCGCCCTTCAAATACATTACATTCTATACTTCGCAGGTCCAATAATATAATTGTAATCATATTGTTTTATACAATCACTCTTTTTATCAGCTAAAGACAGGAGAAGAAATATGCCATTATGCCATCATTTATAATTTATCTCCACAATTATCTTTACTGGTACTTTTTATTTTTCAGTATGGATTTGAATTACGATTTAGTGTCACTAGCTTCAGTACATTTTAGGTAATACATTGTAGCAACTCTGGCTACTGACTATTCTCGCCCCACCCCACCCCACTGCTCCTCTGGGGTGATTACTTTTGTTTGCTTGATGTTTGTTTATTTGTTTAGTGACTTGGCTGAACTAATTCTGTGAAGTCTATTTCCCTGGCAGTGGGCAGCCTCTGATGTCCCTGCTCAGATTTGTTCTTCTGGCTACCTAGGGGTCATCCTTGAATCCACAGAAGCTACTCAGTGGTCAAAGATTGGGCTCAGGCTTCCTTAGCCAGTTAGATTGTGTGTGTGTGTGTGTGTGTGTGTGTGTGCGCGCGCACGCAGCTATCCCAGCTCAGGGACTTTATGTTTTGGGCCCACCTTCAGCCAGGGGCTAACTTGGAAGACCTCCTCCACCACTCCCGTGCTTGCACGCATTTATCAAGACTTCCAGGGATGCGTGTGGCTCTCTTTTTACTCCTGGCTTCTGGAGGGTTCCCCAGGGTTTGAGGAGCTCATTGGTTCGCCAGCGTTTCATAGAGGCTGTGCTTGAACTCCTGTGCTGAGAGGCTTCTGCCCCTTGTTGATTAATCTGTGTGTGACGTGGGGCATGCTTGCATGTCTGACCCCGGCTTCCAATGCTCCCAGGTACATGCAGACCCCTGGGTCAGTCGTGACCCCAGGAGTGTTCTTAGCTGTCTTTTACCCTGTTTCTTTTTGTTCAACTTTCGGTCCCTCTGCCACTTCACTGTTTGCTACCAGTATTATGGAGCTCCCGGCACACTCTCAATCTCCCTTCCCCAAGATCTCCTGGTTTTCAACAACAGCCCTAAGCAAGGAATTCTCCACATTCTCTTCCAAATAAAGTCAGCCCCCTCCGGGCAGTACCGTGGAGCTCTTCCTCCTTCCGGCCTGTCTCTTCCCCCGGGAAGACCATGGCCCGCTTCCCCGGGAGTGACACTCTTGCTCTGCAAGCGGACCATGGGAGGAGTGGTAGGTTCTCTCTTCTTACCTTTCCCCGAACAGCATGGAACCTCCCCGTGAACGAGCTGGGGCAGGGACGGTTGGGGCCTCCCGATGTTCAGCCTGCCCTACCTGGAACAGAGCTTCCACCACACAAACAGAGAAAGGAGGCCTCAGCTCCTTCATCTACACCCACCCAGATTAGCGGTTCTGCAACAGGGGGCTGGAGGAATATGGGAGACTTGCCCTTCTCAGAGTGAAACTGTAGCCCGAGGCTGGGAACTGAGGGAAAAGGGAGTCCCTGTCTGCTTGGCCATACTCACCTGCGGGAGTTTCCATCACACAAAACTGGGGGAGGAAGAGGGAGCAGGTCATGGCTCAGGTACCACAGACTCTTGCTGTCCTTCCTGAGATTTCATAGATTTTCTTCAGTGAATGTTTCTCCACTTGCTTTATGCCCTTAAGATGATTCTAGAGACTGTAAGTATTTTTTTAAAAATATTTTTTCCCACTCAGATCATTGTTTTTCTGTGAAAAGAGTCAGCCAGACTCCTCACTCTGCTATTTCTGATGTATCTTAATATTATCATCTAATCTCAGTGCAAGAATGACCATGGAGTTCTTGCTGCTTCTTTCACAGACCCAGCCTCCCAAGAAATCCTACTGGTTCTACCTTGAAATTTTATCCAAACTCTTCTCCCCTCCTTGACTGCTATCATCGTGGTCCAAGCCATCATCTTCTCTCACCCTGCAAGAGCCTCCTCTTTGGGGTCATTTCCCAATGATGTGACCCTGTATTATCTCTCTCATCTCCTCTTTCTTCTGGTCACTCCACCCCAGCCAATCTGCTCCTCGCTGAACAGGCCAAACCTAATTGTACCCCAGGGCCTTTGCAACGACTGTCCCTCTGTACAGGATGCATTTCTCTAATTATCTACATTGTTAATTCCTCATGCCAAGTAATTGCGCAGTGTAATCTTCCTGAGGAGACCCATGCTGGCTACCTTAAAAAAAAATTTTTTTTTAAGATTTTTATTTATTTATTGAGAGAGAGAGAATGGTAGAGAGAGAGTATGAGAGGGAAGAAGGTCAAGAGGGAGAGGTAGACTCCCTGCTGAGCCGGGAGCCCGATGCGGGACTCGATCCCGGGACTCCAGGATCCTGACCTGAGCCGAAGGCAGTTGCTTAACCAACTGAGCCACCCAGGCGCCCATAAAAAATTTTTAATTTAATTTAATTTTAATTCCAGTATATACCCTATCTTTCATACTGTAGCATCCCCAGCTTTCCTGGTCCCCCTTCCCTGCTCTAATTTTTCTTTTTTCCATGATGCTTTCCACCATCAAACATGTAATAAAACTTATTTACATGCTGATTATTTCTTGTCTATACCCCTTGCTGGAACCTGAGCTGCATGAGGACAGGCATGTTCCTCTTTGTTCACTATTGTATTTTTAGCACTTAGAACACAGCCTGGAACAAAGAGCTCATTAAATATTTATTGGATGAATGAATTCACAAACTCTGATTAGTTATGTGGACAACATGACTGGATACAATTTGGGCAATAAAGAGAATACAGGATGAATTCTGGCCCTGTGTCCAGAATAAACTTGGGGTTTAATTAATGTAGTCTGCTGACACATTTCAGACCCTTGTGGGGGAAAAATGGAAATTACTCAAGGCAAAGAAGTGGTTGTTATAGTCTCAGGAGAAAAGTGGTTGGTACAGTCTCACGAAGGTGGGTGTGGGGTTTCCCTATCAGACTACACACCTCCTCCTGACTAAACATTTAATAGTTAAGCCTTAAGAGAACAAAAGGGTAGCAATCACTGGAGAGGGAGTGGTGGGGTTGTTTCACTTGAAATCGTTTCATTCCTTGTGATCGGCTTCCAGCTTCCCTCTGCCCTTTATTTACCCCTATCCCAGGGGAAGAGGAATGTGGCTCGTGGCTAAATTTGGGAAGAGTAAACTCCAGTGTTCTGCTAGGGAGGGAGCCTCTCTGCAGGTACCAGTTCTCTTCTGCTCCTTTGGGCCATAAGTCTTACCCCATCCTTCCACCCAGATGGGGAGGTCGGTCCCAGTCCATGTGGGCTAGGTAAATCTGCTTTTTTCCGCAATTCAGCTATCAGGCCCATTTTACAGTAAACTGTGCCTTCCACACCAACAGCCTTTCTAAGTAATAAGGGTGTTAGTTCCAGCCTTCACGTGCCACTCCTTTGTCCTAATTCTCAAGTTACTGAGAACTCAGGACAGGGAGAAGAGTGTGATCCATGAGCCTCTTGAAAGACCTCCACATTTTTGCTTTCCTCATGTTGGTCAGAGCTGGTCCACATGGACACCCCGGCCACAAGGGAAGATGAAAAAGTGCTTGTTTGGCTTTTCCAGCCCCTCTCTTGGAAGGCAACAAGGGAGAAGGGGCTTGGGATGGCAGTGGAGTCAACTATACCTGTCACAGAAGTCATCAAGAGCATCGCTCCTGAGACCAACTGCATCAGCCTCACCTGGGAGCTCATAAGAAACGCAGACCCGCCCCCCACCCCCTCAGACCTACTGAATCCGAGGCTGCATTTTAACAAGATGCCCAGGTGATTCATGGGAACATTAACAGCTGAGAAGATCAGGAGTCCACAAACTACAGCCTGGGGGCCAAGTCCAACCTGTCTTTATAAACAAAGTTTTATTGAGACACAGACATGCCTCCACGTTGATGTTATCGTCTACGGCCGCCTGTGCGTGACAATGCCAGAGTTGGGTAGTTGTGACAGAGACCACATAGCTTGCAAAGCCTGAAATATTTACTCTCTGACCCCTGGCAGACAAAGCTTGCAGTCTCCCGGTCTGGACCGAGCTGAGGGCTGAGAGTATGGCTTGGTTGACAATGCTGCGGACAGATGTGACAAAGACACAGTAAAGACAGACATTTCTTTAGAATAAGAAAAACAGGAGGGCCCGGAGGGAAGGAGAGGGAAGAACCAGTAGAGCTGGAGACCCTGACAGGAAGGACGGTGAGTCAGCATCCTGGGGGAGGGGCACGGTGGAGTCAAGGTTGCACGTGAGAGCTTGAGGAAAGGATGGAAGGACAGAGGTGGGGCAGGCATCCAGCGAATTGTTAAGGTGACAAGAGGGGCATCTACAGGCTCTTGGTTGGGTGGCCATGGCATTTGGAATTTCCCACCATGCTGAGCATACAATGAGACATCAAGTGAGCATCTATCAATGGTTTTTGAAGGGAAAAAGGAACCTCAGGATATAAATTGAGGTTCCCGACAGAGCCTTTTGCCTTCACTTCAAATGCCAGCATCGTGTGCCTTCACGCAAACAAACCCTGTGGGATAGGGAGAGGACTGAGTCCTCCTGTTCCCACTACACAGCTGGGAGATCGTGGCCAAGAGGGGGTCAGTGACGATCCCGAGGTCGCCAGGGCAGGAGGCCATCTGCACACCTTCCTCACACGGAGGCTGCTTGAGAACCAGAGAGACGGGGGGCTGGGGCTTCCGCCTGGGACAGTTGGCTGCTCAGGGACTCCAGGGATCTTTGTCAACAAATCGAAACACAATGGCAGGTTTTTGGAAGAGGCCTCTGATTTTGCGATACCTGGGCCCAAAAGCGAGGGTTGCATTTCTGCACCAGACTGAGCTTTTGCTGGAATGCGAGGTTGGGGGTGGGAGCCAGAGAGAGAGAGCAGGGTGCAATTTCTGCCAGGGCCTCAGGGAGACCAGAGTTGACAGGAGGGGAGGATGCCAAGGGCAGTCTCTGTGGCCCTTCTCCTTTTCTGGGCACCGCCCCCCCCCCCCTACCGCCTTTTCCCCACACATCCTCCAGCTCTGTTTCCCCAGCTGCCCGAGGCCTGTTCCCAGAGCTGAGGCTCTGGTGCATGCTCTGATCCTCCTCGTTCCCCTTCCCAGACCCCATCCAAACTTCTCTGGGTTGTGTCCTACCTCCTCAGGAACACTTCCTGAAACACTCACCCATGCTGATTCTGCCTGCCCTGCTTCCCTGAAGCGGAACCTGAATACACTGGGGTGCGGGTGGCTTATTTTGGAGATGTTCCTGGGAGGCAGGACTTGGGGAGGAGGGTGGGGGAGGGGAGCGTTAAGGAGGAAAAGTCCCACTGAGTTGTGTTATTAAGGTTGCTCTTTTGGTTAATGGCATACAAATGCACCACAAGCACGCCCATTTTGAAGCTTTGGTGTAGAAGCATACAAATTTAGAATATTTTTCTCTTCTTGTATTAATACACCCTAAGCCTGTATTATTTCCAGGAAGATTATCTTCATTGAACTCTATTGTGTTTGGTATTAATAAAGCAACACTAACTTTCTTTTTTTTTTTTAAGATTTTATTTATTTATTTGAGAGAGAGAGAATGAGAGACAGAGAGCATGAGAGGAAAGAGGGTCAGAGGGAGAAGCAGACTCCCTGCCGAGCAGGGGGGCCTGATGCGGGACTCGATCCCCGGACTCCAGATTCATGACGTGGGCCGAAGGCAGTCGCTCAACCAACTGAGCCACCCGGGCGGCTGCAACACTGACTTTCTTTAGTTGCTGTTTGCCTGGTATCTACTTCTATCCCTCTCCTTCCAGTCTTTCTGTGCCTCATACATTGAGTGTAAATAAAATGGAGTTGGAGTGGAAAAGAATCCAGTTTTGTTTTTTAATAAGAGCTTTTTACTTTATATTCTTTTATTGTTATGCTTGGTATAACTGCATTTTTCGACCATTTTATTTTGGACATTTTATTCATTCCACTTTTTCTGTTTTTTTTTTTTTTGGTTTTGTTTTTTTGTTTTTTCTCTTTCTTGTCACCTTTTGGGTTGGGAGAGGTTTTTACTTCTCCATATTGAAATTTTTTCATCTTGGTTTTGAAGTTATATGCTTTATTCCATTATTTTATCTTTGTTACTGAAATTTTAACATGCACATTTAACTCAATGAATTCCCAATCAAGAATTTTACCCTCCTTCTGGGCCCTATGGTAATCTTTGAGTGCTTTAATTTTGACACCTACCTCTCTACTTATTTGTAATTTTTTTTTAATTTTATGATTCCTTTCCTTTTTTTTTTTTTTAAAGATTTTATTTATTTGACAGAGAGAGATAGTGAGAGCAGGAACACAAGCAGGGGGAGTGGGAGAGGGAGAAGCCAGCTTCCCACGGAGTAAGGGAGCCCGATGCGGGGCTCGATTCCAGGACCCTGGGATCACGACCTGAGCCGAAGGCAGACAGACGCTTCACGACTGAGCCACCCAGGCACCCCTCTACTTATTTGTAATTTATATCCAGAATTTTAGTTCTGTATTTAGTACTTTGGCACACAACTCAGGCAGTAATATGATTATTGTTTTCTGAATCAGTTTCTGCTTAGATTTGCTCACATATTTTTCTTGCTTATACTTGTGCTCCATTCCTTCTTTCATCTCAGACCTTCCTCCAGGGATCATGGTCTTTCTATAGGAAGCATGTCCTTGAGAACTTCCTTTAAGAAGGATCTGTGCATAGTACATGCTCTAAGCTTATTTTTACCTGAATATTTTAATTTTGCCTTCATTTTTTATTTATTGTAGCAATATAATTAAAAATTATCTTAGGGGCACCTGGGTGTTGCTGTCAGTTAAGCACCCAACTCTTGGTTTCAGCTCAGGTTGTGAGATCGAGCCCTGCATCAGGCCCTGTACTCAGCATGGAGTTGGCTTGAGATTCTCTCTCCCTTTCCCTCTGCCTCTCCTGCTTGTGTTCTCTATCTCTCTCTAAAATAAATAAAATAAATCTTTAAAAATTTTTTTTCTTAAATTAGTTTTGGGATACCTATGATTCCTTTTCTCCCTCCTCTACATTCATTACTTTGGCATTTTGCATACATGTTGTTCTTAATGGTTTTGGAATCGGCTTGTCAGGTCCTCTAAAAAGGAAATATACTGGGGCCATGATTGGGAGTAAACCCAATGTAGTGATCAATCTGGGAAGGCATTGCCATCAATACTGAGTCTTTACACATCTATGAACCCCGTGGAAAAAAGTAACCACTGCTTTTTTTTTTTCTTTTCTTTTTGGTTACTGTCATACATGGGATTTTTTTTTTTTTTACCATTATTCTTTCTAATTTTCTATTTGGTTTTTGTTCATGTAGAAGAAACCTTTTGAATGTCACCTACTGATCCTGTGTCTGATTATTTACTGAACTTTGGTGTTAGTTCTAAAAGGTTTTGGTGGATTTATATTTGTTAGATGAACAGCCGTATTGTTGTAAACAAGGACATATTTCTCACTTTTCTTCCAATAGTTATACATCTAATTTTTTTTCTTGTTTTATTCTTTGTCTAGGACCTATTATTGCAAAACATCCTTGAAGGCTAGCATCTCTGTCTTGTTCCTGACTTTTATGTGACTATTTCTAATGTTTTACCATTCAGCTTGTTTCAAGTTTCCTGCAAAAATTTTTTTTTAAAAATTTCTTGAAGAAGCTTTTTTCCTACTATTAGCTGAATGCAGTTTGCAAACAGTTGTGTGACTGTGTGTGGGGGGGTGTGTTTTAGATCAGAGACCAGTGTTGAATTTTACTAATGGCCTTTCTGCATTGTATCAGTCCACTATTGACACACTAACACTATGTAACAATCACCACATACGCAGTGGATTAGTACAATAATTAGTACTTACACATTTGTGGGTTGACTAGGATTTGGCTGTTACAGACATCTCTTATCCTTCTTGGACCAGTGATCCACCAGGGAATGTTCTGTGATGATGGCAGAAGCAGAAGAGGAGATGAGCAGAAACAAAGGATACCACAATAGAGCTAGGTTTGAGACACACCCACTTCCACCCCATTCTCATTGGTGAAACCAAGTCACATGGCAAAGCCCAACAACAGCGTGAAGGTGGGGGAGGTATACTCAGCCTCTGGAGGAAGGAACTCAAAGTCACATGGCAGAAAGTGTGGATACAGGGACGGATAGAAAACTGGGAAGAGGAACACAATTGATTACATGCATCTATTGAGATATTTATAGACTCTGTCTCCCACCCTTGGATGTTATATAATTATATTAGTAAATTTCAAATTGTTGAAACATCATTGCATGCTTGGAGTAAACCCTGCTTGTCTCCATCCCTTATTACTATTATAATTAGATGGCTGGTTTTTATTTTCTAAAATTCTTCCTGTGATTAATAGGCTTCCACTGGTGATTGTGTAAAAGGGAAGACAGGACTCACTCCTGGGTGGGTTCTGCTAAAAGATTGTTTTGTGGGTGGGGGGCTCCCCCATCTGTATGAGGGGTAAGTAACCACCTGTGACTCTGTGCTTCCTCTGGCTGCTGGCTGTCCTGTGTCCTGAGCTGGTGCAGGAGTAGGTGCCCGTTGCTACTTTCCACAGACCGGGGGCGGGGCGGGGGGGGCAGAGTTACTGAGTGGCCCTGATGACATTTCCCCGCTATGGATTGAATTGTGTCCACCCAGAATTAATATGTTAAAGCTCAAACCTCCAGTACCTCAGAATGTGACCTTACTTGGAAATAGGGTCATTGCAGATGTAATTAGTTAGGACAAGGTCATTAGGGTGGGCCCTAATGCAATAGGACTAGGGTCCTTATAAAAAAGGGAAGTTTGGACACACACGTGCGCACAGGGAGAACATAGGCAGAGATCAGGGTGATATTTCTGCAAGTCAGTGGACAAGATTGCCAGTCAACTACCAGAAGCTGGGGCAGAGGCATGGAATAGATTCTACCTCACAGATCTCAGAAGGAACCAACCTTGCTGATACTTTGATCTTGAACTTCTAGCCTCCAGATCCGTGAGGCAAAAAAAATTTCTGTGGCTTAAGTCATCTAATTTGTTGTATGTAACGGAGGCCCTAGGAAGCTAAAATACCCTCTTCCCCAAATAATCACACTGGCAAACACTTGAGAACCCCAGCTCATTCCTTGGGTTGATTAATTTTTCGTTCAGAGCTCTCTAACACTTCCATTTCCCTGGAGTTTATTCTCTGCCTGTGTTTTTATTTGATGTTGCTTACAATCTTCTTTCCTTCACAGATTCGCTACCATCAACTTTCTAGTCAATATTTTTAATCAAGTGAGCACAGTCTCATTTTCCGGGTTGTGATAGACTCATTCCCACATTGTATATAATCTTCTGTCATTCTTGCAGTTTGGGGCCATCTATTTCCCTGAACCAATTTTGGTACAGCTATTATGAACTCTATTTTATGTATGAAAACAATGATGTCAATAGGGTCAATTACTCGTTTCTAGTCATATAACCATTAGATGAAAGTTGCAGCTAGAATACGGGCACCCTAGTTCCTAAGTCGACACGTGTCTCACTGCCAGGAATGGCAGGATGATTGTCTGTGTGATATTCTAGCAGATTATTAGAGTCCTCCTACAGCAACGTGTGGAGCATTGTTCTGGGGCCTCATGTGAGTTCAGTGCTGTGATCAGTTAGAGATGTGTACCGTGCATGTAGGAGGGAGAAGTGGAAGTAGAGTGTTAAACCTTTTCTGTCTACACTAGTTTTGTTATTCTTCCAAATTTTGGCTCATGCTCTTAAGATTTCAATTTGCAAAGAATGCAAAGGAACCCCCAAACGATTAATTTTATGTTGAAAAGATTAGCTAATCTGTCAAGTGGAGTAAAATATACTTTAAAAAAAATCTCTATGTCATTTAAAACCTTTTTTTTTTTTTTTAAATGGAGGTGGCAGTGGTGTAGACTAAAGAGTGAGCAGGGTCCAAGCTAAGTGGTTTTAAAATGGAGACATCTTTGCTTCTTATTCCACCCTCTTTCTTTTATAGCATGTGCTTTTTGGATCAAAGAGAGTGTTTTGAATCTGTTTCATTCCCACATTCCTCCATCAGAGTGTTTTCACTTCTCTACAAGACTTGCCTCTCTCCTGACTACTGAAGGGAATGAAAGAACGGGTAATAGTGGCTTCATGTGGTTCAATAATCACCTCTCTTCAGCTTCATTCAAGATGTGCATTTTAAAGCAGGCTGACAAGAACTGAGAGGACTTGGTCTGCTTCTTACCCATCCCCATCGTCTTCACCTCTCCCTTCTTTCAAGTCTTGCCAGCACATGTTGAGGGGAGCCTGTAGAAAAACAATACTCTGGGTAGGATTTGGGGCCATAAAACTTTCAGTTGGCTAGAAGATGTCTTGAGGGATGGGAAGAGGGATCGGTTTTGAAACCAGACTCCCCAGGGTTCAAATCCTGATTCTGCCATTCACTCGCTAGGTGACCTTACACAAGTAGTTTAACTATCTTTGATCTCAATTCTTCCTTCTAAATCATGGGGACAGGACATGGATAAGCATTCCTATTTGTAGACTTGATATGATGAGTCCACAATATAATGGACACAAAGAACGTGAGGCAGAGCATTCATTTAGGCACGCACACATGTATGCATCCGCCATTCAGTTAGGGCATGTTTATGGAGGGTCTGCTATGTATTAGGCTCTGGGGATTTAAAGATAAACATGACATGGTTTCTGTCCACAATGTTCCCAAAGTCTGATGGGGTAATCACACGTTCCACCAATTCCAAGGATCATGTGCCGAGGTCATGAGCCTAGGGGCACCCAGGAGCTGTTCCACAGGAGGAAAGGGGTGGTGACGGGGAACATCCCCTAGAATAAATCTGGAAGGCTGCAGCTAAGGAGATGAAAGAGGTGCTTTTTGGGACGTGATAGAAGAGTGGCCACCAAAGCCAGAGGAGTTTTCCCTTCATTGAGGAGCAGTGCTGTCTCTATGGAAAATGCTCATTTTCGGCTCTGCCTCATTTCTGGGGACTTGAAATTTGAGTCATCCCTGAGGGATCTTGTGAGACGAAGCCCTTCTTCTGTGTTAAGGAATGATGTTATCTACAGGATGAGATGAAGGGACAGCATGTTGGCAGTTGACAGAACCAGCCCTCCTTCGGCCCCAGGAGTCCGGGGGGTTGGTCCCATGGGGGCTGTTGCTGGGGAGGGAGGAGGCAGGTGGCCTAGGGACACAGCCCCATCTAGGGAAGGTGGAGAGATACAGCGTGGGCCTCCCTGAAGAAGCCTGCAGTTACCCGTTTATATTTAGCCAATAAAATGAAATGTGCCTGTGGAGGGTGGGTGTAAGTTATTATTTATTGCTTTGCAGAAAACTCCCACACAGGGCTCTCTGGCAAGGGAAACTTTGCAAAGAATTTCTGGCAGCAGCAAGGTATGCCTTTTATTTCCAGTGGGCTAAATGCTTCGCTTCCAATGTTTGTCAACGTGTCACCATTAAGAAGGAAAACAAAATCGAAGGATGCATTTCTGGCCAAACTTGTTCATTAGGTAATGTATATATATTGAGCACGTCCTCTGTTCCAGATGCTGGGGGTAGAGTGGTAGCCAAGTCAGATGGCCTTGTTCTGAGGGAAGTGGTAAAGACAGATGATAACAGCTAATAACATTTGGGGGTGTGGGCCCAAGAATCACTCCCTCTCCATTCTGGGTTCTGATGATAGAGGGTCATGAGACACATGAAAACCAAGACCTCATCAATGGCTGGGAAATACCGGATAGTCCACCAAATTCAGAACTCTCTGGTATCAGACAGATTAGAGAAGCTGGATGAGATTTGAAGCCAAAGTAGAACCTTCCCACTCTTTTCTCCAAATCTAGACCTTGGGACCTGTGCCCGAAAAGTCCTTAGCTCTCTCACCCCGCCAGCCTCAGACTTGTTGCCAGAAAACTAGAGAAAGTACAACTGTGGGAGATGGGCCAGTGTAGCCTTCCATACCCCACACTCTAGAGCTAATTAGGCAGAAAATAATTGCTCTGTTGCTCCAAAACAGGCCAGTTTCTCTGGTCACAAAGGCTTATATATTCTTATCCTGTCTCCAGGTCCTCTCTTTGGGAAACTGCCCCTCCTCCATGCCAGGTGCTTCTGGAGAGCCTTGCCAGCCAAGGGGTGGGAACACACACTGAAGCTGGCCAATCAGAACACTGTTCATATAACCCAGCCAATCAGGGATCCTTGCTGGGGTTGATGTGGGTTGTGAGAGACGAAGGGTCTCTGCGATCTCTGAGATGCACTGTGAGGAGGTGGAAAGATCACCTAGAACTTTCTTTGCCAGCAGGAAGAAGGAATGTAGTTTTAAGATGAAGTGACTCTTACCAGGGGTGTGGCCCCTTGGGCATCACTCTAACTTCAGAATCCCAGAATAGGGCATGAAATATGTCCCTCAGGCTGGAGATATATATAGAGATATAGATAGAGATATAGATATAGATATATAGATAGATATATACAATAAGGAATTGGCTTGCCCCGTTATGGAAGTTGGCATGTCCAAAATCTGATGGGGTAGGCCAGCAGGTTGGAGGCTCAGAAAATTGTTGCAATTTGAGTCTAAAGGTAATCTGCTGGCAGAATTCCTTCTTGCTTGGGGAAAGTCAGTCATTGTTCTAGTAAGCTTTCAACTGATTAGATGAGGCCCACCCACATTATGGAGGACAATGTGCTTTACTCAAATTGGGAGTCCACTAATTTAAACGTTAATCACATCCCCCTTCCGCCCCCCCAAAAGAACCCTACCTTTACAGAAACATTCAGATTAATGTTTGACCCAATATCTGGGCATCATGGCCCATCCAAGTCGATACATAAAATTTACCACCACAGGGATCCAGTCTTTGAAGCCCTGCATTGGTCAGTCCATAGAAATGGCTGCCCCCAAGAAAGGATGTAACCTTTGGGGAGGTAGCCCCATCCCAGGGAGGAGAGAGAATCAACACTCTTGGCAGCTGAGGGAGCAAGTGGCTCTGGACAACATGTCCCAACTCCGCTGCACCCCCTTATGGCTGACTCAGGCCCTGCACCTTGCGGTCACCCACTCTTCATTGGGCAGTCATTCTCTCTCCTTACTGGCACCTACTCTCTGGGGCAGGACCTGAGTCTCCTCACAGCCCAGGCCTGGGACACTACAATTTGTTATTTGGTTGTTTGCAGGACTTTCCTAGAAGGATGTTTCCTCTTTTCCAGCTCTCTAATCAATATGAAAACATGGTAACTTCTTAAAAACAAGACAACACCCTGCCTTTTCTCTGTCTTGCCAAAAGTTCTGATTTTTTTTAAAAAAGAGGACTTAAAATATTTTTGAACGTGAAGAACCTAATCTTTCTGGAAGAAGTCACTGGTAGTAACAAGCTTCCCATAAAGAAATGACCCTGACCTCAGTTGTTTTCTAGAGAGGCCTCAGCTGGCCATCTCCTCCCTGAAGTGAAAGCTGCTAATGAGTTGCAGCATTCCAGAATGGAGTGTGGTGGTGTCTTCTTCCTCCCTGCCTTCCTGCCCCGCCCCCCTTCTACTCTCCCTTCCTCTCTCTTCTCCAATTGCCTGGAGTCAAATATATGAGATTCTAGCCAGGGGAGGGCAGAAGAAGGAGGAAAGAGGGAGAGCATGGTGAGTCTGCTAAAGAGATGGCCCTCAGTTATTTAGCGGTAAGCGATGGCCCAAGTCCCCTATTCTGGGGCTCCTCAGAGGGCAGTCCGTGAACCCGCATCATCAGTGAACCCGGTAGAACTTCAAATCATAGATTCCACCCCAGTTCTGTTGAATCACAGACTCTTGCAGGTGAAGACCAGGAATCTATGTTTTCACAAGCCCTCCCACTGATTTTTGTGCCTGCTTATGTTTGAGAAACACTGTAAAACCTCTTTCTTCCCAACCACACTTTGGAGCTAGCATAAGCAGAGTGGGCAACTGGCGATCATTCAGAGAATTTAGGGAGGAGCTAAATATGCTCCCCTCCGCTACCCCCTCCATGCAGAAGTCATCTACTTCCCACAGCATCTACTACCCGTGCCTAAAATCCCTCCATTAGAGCAAAAGTGTGGACTGCCAGTCGGTCTCTGTGAAAATGCACCTTTCTTACCCCTTTCAACACACCATCTACTTCTCCCTTTTGTTTCCCCTTTTCCCTCCTCAAGCAAAAGCTTTGGAAGGGAATGTTCTGACACAATGCAAATGGCAGGGATTCTAGAAACTGGGGTGGTTGGTAACCGTGATGGTGGTGCAAGCAACTTTAAACTTAAGATGTTCAAATCTCAAGGGACTGGTCATAGGTGACAACTGACCTGAGCTTATTGGTCACACAGCTAAGGACTGACCCACTGTCTGACACCTGGCCGTGTCGTTCTAGCGTCTGTCTAGACCCCAAAGTCACCGGAGTCAATGACTCTGCATTCTGTGTAAGTCTATTTTCTTAATAGTAAGAAAATTAGCTTTTAGAAGTTTGTTGTATCATCTGTGAAGTAAAAGGAAAGCCACTAATTTATACTTAGGTTTCCGTAAGTGTTTTGAGAGAACGCAGAGTCTTGTGTACCTAATGGTTTTAACATAAAAAAGTGAGGGAGGTTGGGAACACATTCCCCATAGCCTCCTAGTGCCAAGCTCCTTGGACATGCTCTTTCCAGCAGAGTGGGGCCTGAGAGCAGGACTATGAGAACCACTGTCCTTGCCTTGCCCGCCAGCATCCAGGTGTAACCATTGTCCCAGAGGGCCTCAGTTAATACCCAGCATGGTCCTGGCACTTAAAAATGGTAACTTCTGGAATGGTGATCATTTTTCCTCACATAGCACAAACTGAATAGGAAAATTACCGCCCACCAAGGGAGAATTGAGAAGCTTTGTGTTTCAAGGGCTCCTTCTGAAGAATGTTCGTTTTTTTTTTAAACCAACGGATGCAAAAGCCATTCGAGAAAGTGTGAACTAAGCTTGTCTGGAATAATGCAGCCAGGTCAGGTGTTTCAAATTCAGAACTGTGAGCCAGGAATTAGGCCTTGAAGATTCTCTTCTTGCCGCCCTACCCTCCGTGTCTCTGGGCAATGTCCCTGGTTTCCCTTGGACCAAAATGACAATTATCAGGCAGTCTGAAAGATAATTTTGTAATGTTGCTATGAGACCACTTTAACTCTCTGTTTGAAAACTTAGTCTAAATGGTGCTATAGACTATTATGGGGCAAAAGGATTTGAGTTATTTGAGAAAACAGTTTCTAAACAAATAATATAGGAAGTAATCTGTAAAAGGCAGGATGCTGGAGGTTTGCCAGAGGCTGTCTTAGCTCAACCTAGGTGGGAAGAGGAAGTAGACAGAAGTGTATCTCCACTTATGGATGTGTATTTACATCAAGTCATGATGGAAGGAAGCTTATGTGCTTTTATTTAAAAAAAAAAGATTATTTATGTGAGAGAGAGCACGTGGTGTGCATGGGGGTGGAGAGGGGCAGAGAGAGGAGAAAGAGAATCCTAAGCAGCCTCCACGTGGAGCCCGACACAGGGCGCTATCTCACGACACCGAGATCATGACCTGAGCTGAAATCAAGAGTTAGGCGCTTGACCGACTGAGCCCCCCAGGGGCCCCAGAAGCTTATGTCTTATCGCTGGTGATTTGCAGGCAGTCACTGAAGCAGCCTTCACTCAGTGGAGCAAGGAGTTCCACATATCCTGCTTGTTAGAGGCCTCCAGCTCCATCTGGGAGATATTCTTGAGCACCCTGCATCATGCAGACAGGACCCTAGCCTCACAGACCTCATGGGCTGCTGGGGCGTAGGGGAGCCCTAAAGATCTTCCTGGTAGCCTCTTAAGTGGAATATCATCCTTGTTCCCTCATTCTCAGTTCCCAGGCCTGCTGGGGAAAGGCAGGAGGACCACAGGGTTATTGTGCCCTGTTTCTCTGGAGTACCTAGAACGTTCCAAACTGAGTGAGATGGCTTCAGATGGTATATTAGCCAGGGTTTTTCAGAGAAGCGGAACCAAGAGGATATCTATACATCTCTGTATATTTCAGACTGGAAGTTACACCGTCAGCTCTCTTGGTTCTCTGCAGATCTTGAAACTTCTCAGCCACTATAATCATACGATTCTTGATAATAAATCAAATGTATTCTTTATAATAAATATATACACATATAGATCACTATATATACATATAAATTATATACGTACATATTTACATGTTTATTTATAGGCATCAGATCAGACAATTATGGAAGCTCAGTCTCAAGACCCAGGAAGAGCTAGGCAGAATACATGGGGAGAAAAACTAGCAAAACTTAATGGTAAAAAGCAAACAGTTCAATTAGAAAATGGACAGCAAACACAAAAAACAAATTCTCTAAAGAGGATGTATGGATGGAAAACAAGCACATGAAAAGATGTTCAACATCATTAGCTGTTAATGCAAGTTAAAACTACCACTGCTATCAGTACACATCTATCAGAATGGCTAAAATAAAAAATAGTGCCAACACCAAATGCTGGTAAGGATGCAAAAAGTTGGATTGCTCATGCATTGTTTGTGGGAATGTAAAATGGTTTAGCCACTTCCAAAACCATGTGACAGTTCTTTATAGAATTAAACATACAATTACTATATAACTCAGCAATTGCACTTGGGAATGTATCCCTAAGAATGAAAACTTATATTCTCACAAAATCCTCTATACAAATGTTTGTCACAGCTTTATTTGTAATAGCTAAAAACTTAATCAGCTCAGTTAACAAATGGACTACTTGCACTCAATCCTTGTCTCAAGATCGGCTTTTAGAGATCGCTAAGACACATATGAAAAAAACTAACAGTATGAAAGCAGAAACTCAGGAAAGCAAACATAACAGACTCCTGGGGAAACAACTAATTCAGCGAATGAAACAATGTAAAACACCATGACACATTCAACAAGATGGTGCAGCTATAAAATGAGAACAAGCTGCTATTTAAATGGAACAATTAGGGAACAACAACAACAAAAAAGATTTCTGGAAGTTAAATTTGTGATTGGTAAAATACAAACAAAAAAATGTAATAGTTGAAACTTGAAGATCATGTCTGGAAATTTCCCAGAATAGAGATACAGAAGACATATTGCTTCACCCTCTGATAAAAAGAACAGTTAAGCACCATAGAGAATTAATCCAGGAGGTCCATTGCTCCTCCCCACAGATTTGCTTTCTTCCTCGGTCATTCACTCCTAAATATTGTATGATTGTCATGGTGCTTTTCTCTTAAGCAATGAGTCATTTAGAACTGTGCCTTCTAGATGATATGATACATTATGTGGAAAACCCAAAAGACTCCACCCCAAAACTGCTAGAACTCATACAGGAATTCAGTAAAATGGCAGGATATAAAATCAATGCACAGAAATCAGTTGCATTTCTATACACCAACAACAAGAGAGAAGAAAGAGAGAGTAAGGAGTCGATCCCATTTACAATTGCACCCAAAACCATAAGATACCTAGGAATAAATCTAACCAAAAAGGCAAAGAATCTGTACTCAGAAAACTATAGAATACTCATGAAAGAAATTCAGGAAGGCACAAAAAAATGGAAAAACGTTCCATGCTCATGGATTGGAAGAACAAATATTGTAAAAATGTTTATGCTACCTAGAGCAATCTACACATTTAATGCCATCCCTATCAAAATACCATCAACTTTTTTCAAAGAAATGGGACAAATAATCCTAAAATTTATATGGAACAAGAAAAGATCCCGAATAGCCAGAGGAATGTTGAAAAAGAAAAGCAAAGCTGGCGGCATCACAATTCCGGACTTCAAGCTTTATTACAAAGCTGTAATCATCAAGACAGTATGGTACTGGCACAAAAACAGACACATAGATCAATGGAACAGAATAGAGAGCCCAGAAATGGATCCTCAACTCTATGGTCAGCTAATCTTCGACAAAGCAGGGATACCCAGTGGAAAAAAGACAGTCTCTTCAACAAATGGTGTTGGGAAAATTGGAAAGCCACATGCAGAAGAATGAAACTGGACCATTTCCTTACACTGTACACAAAAATAGACTAAAAATGGATGAAAGACCTAAATGTGAGACAGGAATCCATCAAAATCCTTGAGGGGAACACAGGCAGCAACCTCTTCGACCTCAGCTGCAGCAACTTCTTCCTAGAAACATCTCCAAAGGCAAGGGAAACAAGGGCAAAAATGAACTACTGGGACTTCATCAAGATAAAAAGCTTTTGCACAGCAAACAGTCAACAAAACCAAAAGACAACTGACAGAATGGGAGAAGATATTTGCAAATGACATGTCCGATAAAGGGCTAGTATCCAAAATCTATAAAGAGCTTATCAAACTCAACACCCAAAGAACAAATAATCCAATCAAGAAATGGGCAGAAGACATGAACAGACATTTTTCCAAAGAAGACATCCAAATGGCCAACAGACACATGAAAAAGTGCTCAACATCGGCTCGGCATCAGGGAAATCCAAATCAAAACCTCAATGAGATACCACCTCACACCAGTGAGAATGGCTAAAGTTAACAAGATGTTGGCGAGGATGCGGAGAAAGGGGAAGCCTCCTACACTGTTGGTGGGAATGCAAGCTGGTGCAGCCACTCTGGAAAACAGTATGGAGGTTCCTCAAAAAGTTGAAAATAGAGCTACTCTACAACCCAGCAATTGCACTACTGGGTATTTACCCCAAAGATACGAAAGTAGTGATCTGAAGGGGCACATGCATCCCAATATTTATAGCAGCAATGTCCACAATAGCCAAACTATGGAAAGAGCCTAGATGTCCATCAACAGATGAATGGATAAAAAAGATGTGGTATATAGATATACAATGGAATACAACCCAGCCATCAAAAAAGTGAAATCTTGCCATTTGCAACGATATGGATGGAACTAGAGGGTATTATGCTAAGCGAAATAAGTCAATCAGAGAAAGACAATTATCATATGATCTCACAGAGATGAGGAATTTGAGAAACAAGACAGAGGATCATAGGGGAAGGGAGGGAAAAATGAAACAAGATGAAAACAGAGAGGGAGACAAACCATAAGAGACTCTTAATCTCAGGAAACAAACTGAGGGCTGCTGGAGTGGAGCGGGGTGGGAGGGATGGGGTGGCTGGGTGATGGACACTGGGGAGGGTATGTGTTGTGGTGAACGCTGTGAGTTGTGTAAGACTGGTGGATCACAGACCTGTACCCCTGAAACAAATAATACTTCAGGTGTTAATAAAAAAAAGAGAGGGAAGAGTAGATAAAGGTGCTTTAAACATGTAAAAAAAAAAAAGGAAGAAAAAGAACTGTGCCTTCTAGTGTCTAAATATAAAGCATTTCTTTTCTTTTTTTTGAAGGGTTTTTGGTTGCTGATTGCTATTTTCATTGTATTTTGATCAGATAAATTGATAATGTCTGCTACCCACTCTTTAAAACTGGCTGAGATTCCTGGGCACATGGGCAATGATTACTTCTTAAGCACATGTTCCATGTGTGATTAAAAGGAAGGGAAAGCACTAAATTTGGACGCAGGTTCTAAATACCCATCAAATGTTTTCATTGTGTCGACTAATTATTCTAGATTTTTTTTTGTCAAGCTCCATCTATCAGTTTTTGAGAACAAAGTGTTTATTAGTGGCATCTCTGAATGTGGATTTGTCAGTTTTTGTTGTGAAATTCTGTCAACTTTTCTGTTTTTCAAGTCGATGTCATTAGATATTTGCAGTTATTATTATACTTCTTTAAAAATTTTATCTATTTATTTATTTATTTATTTATTTGAGAGAGAGAGAGAAAGAGTCATGCAGGGGAGGAGCATGCTCGTGGGAGAGGGACAGGCAGACCCCAAGCTGAGTGCAGAGCCCGATGTAGGGCTCGATCCCACGAACCTGGGATCATGATCTGAGCCGAAATAAAGAGTTGGATGCTTAACTTTCTGAGTCACCCAGGTGTCCCATTATTATTGTACTTTTTAGATGGAATTTCCCTTGTTATCATTATATAATATTATCTGTATCTATTAATGATTTCCACTATAAATTGTATTTTATTTGATATTGATTATTTTGGCTACTACTATACACTTCTAAATCTCTTTATGTTTAACCTTTAGGTGACTTTTTGTTTTGGGTGTATCTTTTAGATAGCATATAACAAGATTTTGCTTGCTAAAATTTAACCTAGAGACTTGTACTTCTGGGAAGAGGGAATAGATATATTCTTCCCTATTCTCTACCCCTAAGTACAACTAAAATCTCTGAACATTATGTGTAAAACAAACATAAGACTAAGAAGGCAGACCAAGTAGGGACCGGAGGACCCAGGGGATGACCTGGTGTTGAGTTCTCCATGTTTTCATTTTGCCTAATTATATACCAGACTGGATAATGGAGAAGCTGGTACCTGGAAACACCACTGGGGACCAATGAAGCCCAAGAAAAGCTTGCTTTCTCTAGCCAAAGAGGCAGTCTAGGAAGACAGAAAACTTTTATTTTTTAATTTTTTTAAAGATTTTATTTATTTTTTGACAGAGAGAAAGAGAGACAGCGAGAGAGGGAACACAAGCAGAGGGAGTGGGAGAGGGATCATGACCTGAGCTTAAGCGTCTGCTAAAGGCAGACGCTTAATGACGGAGCCACCCAGGCACCGACAGAAAACTTTTAGACAATGACAACCTTACTCCTGCCAAACCCCACAGAAAAAACTATATCCCTATCTCCACCATTGCCAGAAAAGTCCCTACCCTTGTACCCTTGGAAGGTTGCTCTGAGATGCTCTAGCTGTTTTGGTGTCACTATGGGTCATGTGATTACCATGTAGTTTTGGAGAAGGTCAAATGGGGAACCTAGACTTTAGTTTAGCAACCCCTCCCCTTCACATTGCCAGTCGATATCATGTGGGGACCCTCTGTACCTGGCAATATTGAGGCACCCCTGTCCCTCCCCACTAGTGAGGTGTCAAGGGAGACATTGTAGGAAGTCCAGACTTTCACCACTGCTCAGCAGTAATGAAGATCCCGCTCCTTCCACCAAAGTCTGTGGGGACCATTTGGACAGCCTAGACTCCCACCCTCACCATGTATTAATGAGGCATGTCTTCCCACCTCGGTGTCATTGGAGGATGACTGGAGAGTCTGGATTTCTAAGCCCAAATGGAAGTAAGGAGATGGCACCAGAGCTGTGTCATCAGAGACCTGCTAAAACATGAGACTTAAATAAGATCTAGTTCTCAAAAAATAGTACCCAAAATGTCCAGGATCAATAAAAAATAATGTGTATCATATTAGGAACTGAGAATATCTCAAACAATGAGAAAAGTCGATCGATAGATCCCAACCCTGAAATATTACAGACACTTAGATAGAACCATCCGGTATTTGCCATCATAAAAATGCTTCCCTGTATGGCCAGGAGCATGGGAATCAGGCTTATGCCCAAGCTTGGCACAAATCCATGTTCTGGTCACTCACTAGTAACTATTTCTATTTCATCATATGGCTTGGGAAAGATAAACAGGCAAGGATTTTCTGTCCTCATTCATGGGATAGATCATCATTTTCCTGGCTCTGTGTGATGCACAGGACCTGAGGCTCAAGTCCCAAACCCATGTGATCAAAATCCCCAACTTATTCCCTATCCTCAATTCAATGGAGAGTGTGGATTGCTGTCACCATAGATTCTCTCTTCATTTTTGATACCTGGACGCTTTCCCATTTTAACCTTTGAGATCAGTGATATGTGTTTAAATATCACACTTTGTCCATAGCACATCTGTGTATTCAAATAGTACAGGTGATTCTTGCCTGTAGTCAGTTTGACATCTTTACTAGAAGGTACATTGGCTCTTTCTCCCAGTTCACTAATGTGCTCTTTGGCTATGACCTTCCTATTATCCAGTTTATTGTTTTTGTAAAGGGTACGTTTGTCATCTGTGGCTTGCTTCCAGTGGGAGCAGGGATGGATATGCTACCAGTCGTGATGAACTATTCCCTGGGCTTGGTGGCTCCAGGCTCCTTTTGGGAATCACCAACTTTGCAGATCAAAGCACTGGGCACTCAGTGCCACAATACCATGGAGAGGGAGAGGGACAGGAAGAAGATGGAGGTGATCCCAATAGAATTTTCCTTTTGATGTGTCTTCGATCTGCTCATTTCATGTATTGACTCTTAGCTTGGAGTATCTCTAGGGTACTCCTACCTTCTGGAGCAAGTTTCTCTGAACACACTTTGGACTGTGGTTTCCTCTTTCAATCCAATTTCATCTGTCTTTTATATCATTCAGGTATGCCTCATAATTTCTGGTCCACCTGGCACTTCTTGTTCCCTGGTATTTCCATGGATTTATTCTTTCCAAAAATGTCTTTTCTCTCTTTCTAAAGATTTTGCAAAGAAAGGTGAGGCTCGCACAAGTTCTCAAGCTGTTATCCCCTGAATATTTTCGCTATTATTGAAACCTTAAAAAACATGTACCATTTTTTAAAAGGGAAAAATACCGGTAAAATATTATTCTGAAAAAGTGTTAATGATAGCCACTATACGAGAACATCCATTTTTTTTTTTAAAGTAGGCTTTTGCACAGGGTTTGAACTCACGACCCTGAGCTGAAGACCTGAGCTGAGATCAGGAGTCAGACGCTTAACTGACTGAGCCACCGAGGCTCCCTGAGAACATCCAATTTTTAAGAGTAAATTGATATAAAAAGACTTTCCCTGTCAGATATTAAAAGATATTTTAAAGCCAGGTTAATGATAAGAATGTGGTAGGACAAAATAGATAGATCAATGAAATAGATTAGGACATCCAGACACAGAATTTAGTGTATAATAAAGGTTGGTATTTTAAGTCATTAGACAAAATATTGTGTAGACACAAATGGCTGACTATTTAATAATCTTTGGGTAGGAAAGAGCTCTTCTAAGCAGACACCACATCCAGAAATCCAAAGTGGAAAACTGGTAAGATTTGCTGAATTAAAAATAACATTTCCAGTACAGTGACAAAAACCATAGACTTAAAATATAATTAGTAAACTAGGAATGTTCTTGCAGGGGCACCTGGGTGGCTGTCGATTAAGCATCTGACTCTTGATTTCGGCTCAGGTCATTATCTCGTGAGCCCTGCATTGGGCTCCCTGCTCAGTGGAGAGTCTGCTTGGGATTCTCCCTCTCCTTCTTCCTCTGCCCCTCCCCCGCAACTCGTGCGTGTGTGCACGGTGCTCTCTCTCAAAAAAAGAAATGTTCTTGCAGTGTGGGTAATAAACAAAGGGTTAATTAGCATCACTAATATTTAAATATCTAGATGAGCACTATATGAGAAAAATGGGTAAATGCCACAAACAGTTCAGAAAAGAAGACATATAGATAACTAATAACACAAAAATGCTATGCTTTGTATGGAAAATAATATCTATAGACTATTATTAAACGTTTGGGTTGGCAAATATTGGCAAGAATAAAATACTCAAAGGTGGCATGGGCGTGGTGCCTATAGGCCTTTAGGTGGGAGTGTCTGTTCAACCCACAGGGAGGGGTGATTGTGTCAGTATATTTCATCCAGATGACTTATTTCTGGGAACATATTCTAAGAAAATAATCAGACAAATGGACAAAGATGTATATATACAGGGTAGGTTTAGCATTGTGTTATTTGTGGTAGGGAAAATATGTAACAACCTATGTATCCATCATTAGGGAAATGGTTAAAGCAGTGATTGTCAAGCATAGATGTGTATGTGGTTTTTCCCACCAAGGGATGTTTGGCAGTGTCTGGAGACATTTTTGACTGATACCCTGGGGGAGAAAGGAGTGCTGTTGGCATTGTAGGGGTAGAGTTCAGAGATGCTGCTAAACATTCCAGAATGCCAGGACAACAGACAACTCTCCACCCCAAGTATCAATAGTTTTGAGGCTGAGAAACCTTTACATAAATGATGGCACATTCATGGAATGAAAAACTTTTTATCTATTAAATATGAGGCTGTATATTTCTATTTATTGAAAGACAGCCAGAAAGTATTGTGAAGAAAAAGTAACTGGTTATAAATCAGAGGTGGCAAAACAAAGTTAGACTACGTGGTGGTTGGGACGGTTAAGCTATCTGGTTGTATCCAAATATTTATTGTCTCCAGATTTGCTCTAGATGGTGTATCATCTTTTTCTAAGTAATTGGTAACTACCAAATATTTATATGTAGTTGTCTTAGTAAGGAGAACTTTCTTAATAGCTTCTATTTCTGGAGCACCCAGCTTTTGCTGGGTATTGTGCTAGATAGTTTATTTCACTTTTCTTTTCTTTTTAAAAATAACCTTTTGTTAGTACCAAAGCAGTACAGGTAAATTGTACAAAATCAGAAAATACGGATAAGCAAGCATTTAAAAATTAAGACATTCTCACTACCAACAGTTCCATTGCAGCACACAGGTGCGTACCCTTCCAGATCTTTCCTTGTGTATGTGTTACACATATATGTAATAAATGAAATCATGGTGTTTTGTTAATGTCCTTTTTTCAGGTTACAATCTGCACTTTCTATTGTAGTACATTTTTGTATCATTGATATCCAGACCATATTCAAACTTTCCCAAATGACCCAATCATGTCATTGACAGCTGGTTTATCTTCAAAAAAAGAGAACAGGAAAAAAAAATCCCGGATTCATCACCGTTTGAAATAGCTGTTTTGAAAATTGGTAATTAATGGGGAAGAAGTCAGCAGTTACCCTGCCTTTCCATTAGGAGCTGAACTTGGGAGGTAACTGGAAAGCTCCAGTGAATGAAAGAAAGAATGACTTTACCTGGGTGCTCCTTAAGTCTTAATTCAGATCTAAATCTCTTGCACACCGTAGGGCTCGACAAATGGGAATTGATTAGTAATGAATGCTAACCACTCAGGAGCAAATAACCAGGAAAAACTCTCTTCTGAGTGAGACTCTTGGAAAAAACAGACCTAGGAATCATGGCAAAGTCAGCCTCTGAAGAACCAAACTGTCCATTTCCTACTTGGCCTACAACTGAGAAACAATTCATGTTTTAAGGATCAGGTTTGCTCCATTCTCTGCTGTAGCATTTGAGAGAATCTGTGAGTCCGAACTATTGGCTAGAAGCAACAGAAACTGCTTCCCCTTAATTTATGCCTGAATTGAGTTCATCAGAAGGGCTTTGGGCAGCTCACAGAAGACGTGGGAAGACAAGGAGCCAACAGGAAGAGTCTGTCCATGAGACCCCAGTTGCTGGACACTTGATCCCTGCCCCAGTGGGCACCCCCACCACAGCCCACATGTCACCATGTCTGGCATCCTCTCTCTTCCACCCAGTCACGTGGAAAAACCTCCAACAGACCCTACCCTTTTGTGTCACTCTCTTCAGATTCAAAATCCTGGGCTTGAAGACCTGATTGGTCATCTTTAGGCCTTGAACCCATATTTAGCTGTCAGGAGACATGGAAAAAGAAACATTTCCCCAATTTCCATAGCAGGAAGTAGGGCTGCCTCCCACCCTTCCTTTGGATGGACTCAGGGCAGGCAAAATGGCAGCCCTGCCCCCACCTTTAGAGACAAATCCTTCGGAAGTAGTTCACAGATGATTAAATGTTCTCATTATGAAGATGGACCCATATTTTTCTCCTCTATTCCTGGCCTTGGTTCCATTGTCTTTGCTGTATAGATGAGGAAGCTGAGCCTCAAAGGGGAGCAAAGTGCCCCAGATCCCTCAGCAGTTGGTGAGAGAGGCAAGATTTGAACCCAGATCTTCAGAGCTTTTCCCATTATATTGCAATATGGTAATGCCTGTGGCAAGGAAAACGAAGAGGGAGGAGGGTTGGCTAGAGATCTCTTGTGGTGACCTCGCGAAGCCTGGGGAAGCAGAACCCCCACAGTGAGTTGCTGCCCCACCCACCACCGTGGATTTGCTTTCCCATTCACAGTGCTGTTGGAAATCTCGAACCTTCTGCTTCCCACACAGCAGGGAGGCTGGACAAGAGCTGACCGGGAAGGAGATACTTTGAAAATGAGAATGTTTAAAGCCACTTCTCAGTGGTCACCACTAGCACCAGCCCCTTGGAAACTGCAGGGGTGTTATCGTCTTGGAGCATTTTCCCTTTCTTTAGTATCCAGCTTTTTCTGAAGGACATTCTTTTATGTTCTTAGAAAATGCAGAACTTGGGGGGCACCTGGGTGGCTCAGTCATTGCGTGTCTGCCTTCGGCTCAGGTCATGATCCCAGGGTCCTGGGATCAAGCCCCGCATCAGACCCCCTGCTCAGCAGGAGGCCTGCTTCTCCCTCTCCCACTCCCTCTGCTTGTGTTCCCTTTCTCACTGTGCCTCTCTCTGTCAAATAAATAAAATCTTAAAAAAAAAAAAGAAAGAAAGAAAATGCAGAACTTGTAAAGTAAATGTGGTAAGGAAAACACACAGTATTTTCAGATCCCATATAATTTATTAGGTGTCCTGGTAGTGTGGATACAGCCCCAGACCAGGAATTTTCCCTATATAAATTATCTGCAAAGCAATTCTTCGGAAACAACCACACCACTGGTTCACCGTGTGAAGTGTTATGCCCTCTCAAAGAAGTAGAGAGTAACATTATTTTGTGGTAAAATTGTTGCCAGTCCCAGATACCCCTAGAGGGAAACACAATCCTACCCACGTTAATGAGACCCTGTGGAAGGCATCGGGCCACCAGGTGCCTGGTTCTGATGGTGATGTCTCCTGGAGCTGCTGTTGGCTGCCACATCCTGGCAGGCTTGGGGTCCCAGAGCGTTTCAGGACTGGAGGGTAGGTGATGTGGGGACCAGTCTCACCATTGTTACCAAGAAGTTGGAAGACCCTAGGTGAGTTCTTTACTTCCTTGGGGATTCCATTTCCCATTCCATCTGTGAAATGGGGATATTTGAGCATTTCTCAAGGTGTAAAGTCCAGTGGAAGGGACCATCCCTACTACACAGTCAGGCCATCGAATTGCCCCTAGCATGCCCGAACTGAAAAGCCATCACACTTTGCAGTAGGATGCGGCAGAAGTCTCTTGGGGAACGAGAGGGAAATGTAAGGGAATGTTTATGAACTGCCCGGTAGGGACGGCTGAAACTTGGTAAGCTCTCCTTGAAGTGCACACCCCGCCCTCAGCCCCCACTCACCTCTCCCCTGACACTCCCCAGGGGGCCCCAGGAGGCCCTGGGGGGCCTTCACGGGCCCATGGGCGTCCGGAAGCCCTCCTTCTCCAGGCACAACAGTACCCTCCGCAGGCTCAGATACAAGCCCTTTTCCATTTCTCTGCTCCCCCCAACCCCGGTGCAGACTTGGGGGCGTCCATCCCCCTTGTTGGCTTAAAAGTGTATTTCAAGATGAAGATAAAAGGCAAACGATGGCAGGAAACGCTCCTTCAGATAATTTTTACGGCTTCTCTTGAATTCTTTTAAGCAGAGACCTTTCTTGTAAAGGGTGTGAGGTCAGAGAGATGGCAGTTTGAGCAGAAATGGGGATTTGTTTTGCAGACCGGGTTTGCATTCCAGTGGGAGACCTGGGCAACGGCTTGTCCTCCTGAGTCTCAGTTTTCTCATCTGTAAAATGAAGAGAAGCCTAGTACCATCCCCGTGGGCGGGTGGCGGGGCTCATGACCTGGCATTCACATACGACTGCTTCACAAAGACAAGTGAGACTAGGTTAAATAGAGAGAGAGAGAGAGAGAGTTATTTAAAACCAAAACTGACCTTAGCAACTTCTGCCTTTTAAGGGATGGAGCAAGGGGAAGCAGCAAAGCCTGTGTCTATGGGCACATAAATCTCTATACTGCTCCCTTCTACTTATGGAGGGGACCAGGAGTACGGGTGGGGACTGGAATTTCAGAGCCTCTGCCAGGGCTTCTGAGCTGCCCGGGACCCACAGTAGATGTACTTTGTTTAGCAGACACTGAGTGTCTGTACGTAACATATCCCTGGGCCCCAGTAGAGGCCAAATAGTGAACTATATTACTATCCATAATAAAGAGTGGGTAGAAGCTAGCAAGAGAGGGGGTATACCCAATGGCAAAGTTTCACCTGCAGAGCAAAGGACAGAGAGAATTTCCCAGTGGCCAGGTGACCCAAAGACTCAGGAGAACAGGAATGCCTGATACTCAGTTTTAGGTTGTATATGTCTGTGATGTAATCCTTCTCCCTATGCAAACCTTCAGCAAAGTCTGCTCTGCACAAAGACGCTTTGTGTGAATAAATTCAGGAGAAATCAAGGAAAAGGGGGCTTTTTAATTTTTTTTTTTCATGTCAGAATGGAACAGGGAGGAGAAAAAAGCCACTGCAGGTAACAGACAAGTGGGGACAAGACTTGCTGGAGGTGGCCCTGGTGATGACCCCAGGAATTCACGGGATGCTTGGAGCACAACACTGGACTTCCCACAGGAAGAGAGATGGGGATTCAGCCAGTTATATTTTTTAAAAAGATGTTATTTATTTATTTATTTATTTGAGAATGAGAAAGAGAGAAAGAGAGAGTGAGCAAGCAGGGAGAGGGAGAGGGACAAGCAGTCTCCCTGCTGAGCACGGAGCCAGATGCCGGGCTTGATCCCACAAGCCTGAGATCATGACCTGAGCCGAAATCAAGAGTTGGAGGTTTACCCGACTGAGCCACCCAGGCGCCCCCAGCCAGTTTAATTTAAATCTCGAAGACACGTGACCCTAGTCAATATCTGGATTACAAACACATAATTGAGAAACCATATTATAAGAGAAGTAGACGAAGGGACAATTATGATGATTGTGACTAGAAGAAGGATAGATTTAATATTTTACAACATTAAATGTATCCAGCTGTATGGAAAGCATAGTAATCATCTGGGCTGTTTGCAAATGTTCCATGTCTTTTTCCTCCCAGATACAGGGTAAAATTGCATTTCCCTGCCCGTTTGAAATTAAACTGGTCATGGACATCCCTTGGCCCATGAAAAGTCAGTGGAAGCTTGTCCCTTCCAGGCAGAGACTGTAAGAACTAGTGTGTGCCTTACCTGTCCTTTTTCCTCTGCCTCAGTGACTGCTCTGTCACCCTCGGTCCTCAATGAGGACAACATGAACAAACCTCAATGCCCTGCTTGTTGTTGGGGACACGGAAGTTTAGACAGGAGCAGTGACTGCCTTGGAGCACCCAGAGGCCTTGCAGCAAATCTGCAGCTAGGACCCAGCTCTCCTGCCCCCTAGCAAGCAGCTACCCAGAGCCTGAATGTTGTACCAGATGGGAGTGTGGATGGATGATGCCCAGCCTTCTACGTTCAGGCACTAATCAGGACAAGCTCCAGACAGACAGCCCGAGCTGCACAAGGGAAAATTCCTCAGAATTCTGCTCCTGTCTCCTGCCCTGGAGGGTGCTCCACTGGTGCATGCCCTCTCCTCTGGCTTCTCCACCCCCAGTGCGCCTGGTCTGAGCATGCACGTGGCTTCTCAATGATGGCACTTGTCAACCCTCTTTGACATCCTTCTGTCTTTGCCCTCTGTCCCCATTGTGTTTCTGGTGGCTCTGGGTAATGGCCTAAGCCAGAGCCACCAAATCACAAAACCTCAGTGACACTCCACAGGAAGTGCTCATGCATCTCCTCATCTTCTTCCTGGGAGCAGAGGTCCAGCCTGGGAATCTCATTCTCCTGGTGATGGCAAAGGTACCAGAGAACAAAAAGAAATAGGTAAGGCCGCTAGAGGACTAGACTCTACTCATTCATCTTTCTACTGGCCAAGGAAGGTCCCCTGACCAAATACAAAATCTAGAGGGGGGAAATACACGAAGTCACATGGCAAATGATGTGGACACAGAGAAGGGTAAGAATTGGGGCAATTAATGCAATTTGCCACACTCCCCACTCTCTGGCCCCTGAGTTTTCCTTGGCCACGTGGACCCTCTCTCCCATGAAAGCCTTTGCCAAGGTGCCACAGTGGCCCTTGTCCCCTCTAGCCTCATGCCCGAGTGTTCCCTGCTGTGCAGGATCACTGGTTGGACTCCCAGAGTCTCAGATGGTATAACCTGCTGCATTTAAAAAGCCAAAGATAAGCTGGGTGATTATGCTGGACAACAAGCCCTAAAAGATTTATTGGCTCCTGCAGAAACAGCCTTTAAATCACCCGAGACCTGTAATTACATTGGGCACGCCAAGTAAATGCATCTATCCCAACACCTGCGAGTCAAGTTCACCCTTTGCTTCCTCTCGCTGGCAGAGTATCCGCTTCCTCATTTACTGACCACCTAATAGGGGTCACTCACAATGCCAGGCCCTGGAGATCCAAGGAGAATACAGACAACATTCTCCCCCTGAAGATTGATGAGGTTATCGAGATGGAGAGACATGCACAGTGTGGTTAGCAGTCAGAGCACTGAGGAGGGAGCTTCTAGCACTGCAGTGAGGGCAGCAGCATGAGCAGGGCTGGAGAATGAGCCAAGCTTTGAAGAAATAGATGTGGTCGAGATGGAGTGAGCATTCAAAGGGAATCTCATGGTGCCATCCATTGGCACTTCAACCTTGCTATAATGAAAATGCCAGAGACTGAGCGGCTTAACCAACGAACATTTACTTCCCCAGTTCTGGAGGCCGAGAAGTCCATGATCAGGGTGCTAACAGATCCAGTGTCAGGTGAGAGCCCAATTCCTGGCTTGCTGATCGCTGGCTTTTTGTTACATGAGAGAGAGAGAAAGAGAAAGAAAGACGAGACAGAGACAGAGATACAGAGAGATAGAGAGGCAGAGACAGAGAGATAGAGAGACAGAGACAGAGGGAGAAAGCTCTTTCCTTGCTTTTTCTCTAAGGGCACTATTCCCATCATGAGGGCTCCATCCTATCTGTAACCCTAACCCTAACCTGTCCCAAGAATGTGCTGGTCTCTTCATAGGCTTGAGGACCGGTCCTGGTGTAAAGACAGGAAAGTAGGGGGAGAATGGTGCTCTCTGACACACCGAAGTTTTGCCCACTGACCCGGGGTCTAAACTTACGGTCTCCCCAGGGGTGTGGTCACTCCTCAGGGGAGGAGATGGGCAGTCTATCAGGGTGCACTTGATGCCACAGTCCTATGGCCACTCCCCAGCACCAACCACTATTTTTTTTCGTCATCCTGAGACCAAGAGTAATAGAGATTGTTTGTTTGTTTGTGTATGCTGTTTTGACCCAGTCTTGAAGCCCTGGCTGGACACTGGTCTGTTCCCCTGTTTTGAGCAGCGGGTTAAGCCCACACTCCCAACCTCTTCCTTGAGCAGGCTTTCATACTCTAGGCCAGATGTACCAGCCCCAAGTGCCCTGGGGCCAGGTCCCAGACCAGGAGGGACAACAGCGCCTATGCCCTGGAGCCCAGGACATTATTCAAATTCGCCAATCCACCGGAGCCCCAGTAACTGAGCTAACCCCGCATAGCTTGCGGGGCACAAGCTGCCCCCTCCGCTCAAGTTGGTTGTTACCTCAGCTTGGGGGAAACTTCTGTGTGTGTGCCTCTGCCTGGCAGCCTTCTTTCATTCAGAGCTGTAAGCAACAAAGAGTTCTGCCTTTCATCCCTCTGAATGTCATTGTGTTGTGTCCTGACATCAAAAGAATCTTTAAATCTTCTAAAAGACAAGAGTGGGCAATTTAGTTCTTTCCCTAAAGGCTCTGAAATGCGTCAGCACTGTACATTAACCAAATCAACTCTAAGACCTACATCCTATGCTGACAGTTCGCTCCATCTGTGTTACCAGCTCAGGTGATGCCTCATTGTACCAAGGGCTCAGCCGAGGTCAGGAAATGAGCTCAAATGATAGATTTTAAAAGCTCTGTTGTTATAATGGTGCTGATAGAGAACTCTCCTAAACTTGAATAATAGGATTCAATTCAAACTTCCAGTACTCCAACACCTGCTTGTAAATAGAAACCTAAGATACTAGAAATAAAACTTGTTAAGAACTTCACAAAAATTAAAATCCCAAATCACCCTTGTCAATGTCAACTCCGTGGTCTCAACTGGAAGGTCTCACTCACGTGCCTGGATGGAGTCTAAGTCCCACTCCTGCCATAGTTTGGGTGTCTTTCACTGTGATTCCTTCAGGACACCCAAGCTTGATTCATGCAACCTAAAGTCTAGTGCTCACATTTTATGGCAAAGAGACTGAAGAGGACACACGGGATCACAAGCAGAGCCCATTATTTCCGTGAATCCAAATACACATGACCACCTGCTGAAACAGCATTGATTCAGCAGTGTCTGAGGGAGGGTACAGGGGAAAAACTCTTGGTTGGTTTCAGCTTCATCGTGATGCCAGCCTCCAGCTACATGTCGTCCGGTGTTGTGAGAATGACACTCTGCTGGGAGAAATTGTCTAACTTCTAGAGGCTGACTGGAGCACACTGTTTTCCAGATGTAATTGGTGCCCCTTCTGCCTCCTCCTCACACTCACGGTACCTGTCATGTGGCTGGCTTCCTCTTGCAAGGCCCTGCGACTCCATGGCCAAGGGCTTTCTCTGGTTGTGGGAGGGTGCTTGGACCATGGGTGAGGCTGTCCAGAAGTGCTAGTGAGTCGAACCCCCAGAAGTAGTGCCCTTAATGAGACGATGTGCAGGAGGGGTTGGTGGGTAAGTACTGCAGCTTCCTCACTGCCCGAGTGGACACGACCAGTCCCTCAGAGGGTTCCCAGTGGGACTGAGTCTCAGGTGCCCGTAGCAGTGCCCCTCTGTTGACTTTCTTCCCTTCCCCACTCCACTTTTTCATCTCCCGCTGGTGTTTCCTGGGACCATCTTCCAAATAAACTACCCTCACCAAAATCCTTGCCTCAGGCTCTGCTTCTGGGTCCCCCAACCTCAGACCAGTGCGGAAAAGTCCATTGTATGGACTCTCTTCTACATCATGGGGAGGCTTTTCAGGTGCTTTGACTTTTCAGCAAAAGTTTTAGATATATGGAATGGACATAGCCTGTCACCTGGTGTCATTTGAGGTATTCCTCTTTTTTAACATCTTGTAGGTAGAGGATGTCTTTGTTCCTACATCCCCTCTCAATTTTATAATCCTGACATTTAAAGATGAACTCAGTAAGGACTCTGTTTAGAGACAGAGCTTCCACCACCTCTCATGAGCAGCCATATTAAATGTCTCAAGCCCATGAACTCCATCTAAGGGATGGATGCCCCCTTGTCCCCATGTTTGCTTCAGCTGGAGTAGCTCTCTCTGAGATTCCATACCTGGAGCTGCAGGAGGTACTTTGAGTCCTGAGCTACCAGGGACCTTGTAGGGACCAACGCTGTCATCTGATTTTCCCCAGAGCCTTGAATGTGTGCAGCTACAAATCTCTCTCCTGCCACTTGGCTCACCACCATGCTGCAACATTCACGTGACTCCAGGGTTCGTCTCCCTCTGCCTTTTGTCAGACAGTCTTGGGTAAGTTTTCGCATTTTGACTTGTTTCTTAACTGGATCTCTGTCCTTCTACTCCATATATAGGGTGAGCAGTGTTTGGTGGACATGAATGCCTTCTTCCTCAATTCTCCCCCTGCTCCTGTCTTTTTCAGACTCAGGTTTACCTAATACTTGTGTTGATTCTATCAGGCTGAGTCCCCCATAGTGGGAGAGGGGAGCAGAGCCAGTAATGAATGTCATAGTTATGGGATATATCTATCCCATATTTTTTACCATGTTTGCTAAAGTTTAAGGATTGTGAGACCTTGTCTTATGATGAGGCTGAGCCTCAATCACTTAAGCCGCAAATGCTTGACCCTGCACCCATTTCTCAAGGTTTCAGGCCTGTGCACCAATGGGTTAGGGATTTAAGGTAATAGGAAATCATAACCTTTCCCCCATATATCCCTGAGTTTGATACCGACTGGGAGATGGCCACGGGTTTCAAACGAAGAGAAATCAAAATATCTGCTTAATTCTTGCAGTTACACTTGAGGATGAAAATTTGACCCTCTGGGCTTCCTAATATTTCATTCCCTTGATAGCAGAGCTGTAGGCCTCCCATTGCCTGGGGTGGAGCTGGCTCTTGTAAGTAAACCATGTGGAGGAGAGGAGTCCCAGAGACCCATCTCCTGGGTGGGGACCCCAAAGAGAAAACACTCAGGACCTGCAGGCCTCACACAGATGCTCTGTATGCTCACAACCCCACAAGCCACTCTTCCTGGGAATGGAAGGCAGAGCGAGGAGAAGCAGTTGTAAGTGCATTTCTCTCATGGGGAGAAGAATGGAAATTGCCTCTCTCTGTGGGAACTTGAGGAGTTGAGGAAGAAATGATTCCATCTACCCACGATCCCGATGGAAAACCTGGTCCCTGTCTTGTGCCCCTCCACTGTTGATGGCCATGTAGATGGACGGAATCATCAGGGAAGGAGTCTGGTAGTTAGGACCGAGGCTTAGTACACTCTGACCCAGCCATCTCACTCTTGGGGACGTATTACAAGTAAATTATCCCATGGTCCTATGGAGACGTGCACAGAGATGTCCATTAGAGCAGCTGGGGGCAACCTTAAGTCCATCACTGGGAGAATGGAGGGCACGGTGCAGTGGACACTCACTGAGGAATACTACATACCTCCCGGAGCAATGAGCCAGTGCTGCAGAACCATGAGAAAGAACAGATCTTTTAAAAAAATGTGATGAGTGAAAGAAGAGAAACAGAATGAGGCCAATTGCATAACGCCATATGTAAATGAAAAGCACAAATACAAGTAGGGGAACATTTCATATTTTACAGATGCATACATACATATTCAAGCATGAATCAGACACATTAGCATGGGAGCCTGTGGGCGTCAGAGACTAAAGGGAAATGACAGGGACGGGCCTGGCACAAACTGAAGATGAAAGTGGGTCATGAACCGAGGGCTATGGTCAACTCAACCCTCAGCTCCTGAGGATGTTCATGCCCCTTCCTTAGCCCTTGGTCTCCTGCCATCTTCTGCCTTTTCTCCTCCTCCCTTTGATAACTGGGTGTCTGCACTCTGTGTCTCTGCTTCTTCACTCCCCTCCCCACAAGGCCCTCATGGGCCTCTTCTGGCTGCTTTCCAGGCCTGTTGTCCCCCCAAACAGCTCTTCTGAAAGCCATCACTGACTTCCATATGGCTAGATTCATAGGGTATTTTTTAACTAATATTTCCCTTCACCCAAAAAATTAACGTTAAATTAATTCACACTTTGACATGTACAGCTCAGTTTGGACACATGTGTGGAGTCCTGTAACCATCACCGCAACAATCAAGATATAAAATGTGGATCCACGCCCCCCCCCACAATTCCTTCATGGTACGCCTTTGTAATCATTCTTTTTCTCGGCCCCTGGTGACAACTGATCTTCTTTCTGCACCTGCAGTTTGTCTTTTTTGAGGATGTCACATAAATGGAATCCTACAGCACACAGCCTTTGGATCCAGGCTGTTGTGTGTATCCACAGCCCATTCCTCTTTGGGACTGAGTAGTGTTCCATTGTATGGATGGACCATGGTTTTTTCATTCACCCATTGAAAGACATTTGGGTTGTTTCCAGGTTTGGGTGATTACAAAGAAAGTCACTGTAAACATTTGTAGACACGTGTCTCAGTGAACATAGGTTTTCGTTTCTCTGGGTAGAATGGGGTTGCTGGGTCGTATGGTGGGTGTATGTTTATTGTATAAGAAATGGAAATGGGTTTTTTTGAGGCTGCATTTTACTAGACGTCTCACAGCGTGCACCACATTGACCTCTCCTTTCCGTGAGGCCATGTCATCCAGTTTCCTTATTGGTTTCCCTTCTTCCCCTTGCCCCTCCCCTCGGCCAGGGTGGAAAGTTTTCCAGGCTCAGTTTGGGCTCTCTGTCTTCCCTTCTTCCAGGTGTCACAGTGAACACTGAGAGCACTGTCTCTGGGCCATGGCTCCCACATTTGTAACTCTACCCCCAGCCTGGGCTAAACCCTGGGATCATGAGTCCAGCTGTGAGCCTGCTGTCCTCACAGAGCTTTCTCCTAGGTCTTGCAAATATTGCCATCCTTGGCGCTCTGCCCCACCTCACCTGCTTCTCTCAGATTTTCCTCACCAACGTAAAGACCACTGCACCCACCCAAGTGCTCAAGACAGAAAGCTAGAGTTATTCTTTATATTCTCCTTTCTTATTGCTGCTTAACAAATTACCATAAATTTAGTCTTAACCCCACTTATCATCTCTCAGTTTCCATGGATCATAAACTAGGCACAGTAGAGCTCAGCTGATTCCTCTGCTCCAGGTCTCCCAAGGCTGAAGTCAAGGTGTTGGCAGGGCTGTGTTCCCTTCTGGAGGTTCTGGGGGACCATATACTTCCAAGCCCACTTAGGTTGTTGCATGAGTCCAGTTCCTCGTGGTTGTAGGAATGAGGTACCCGTTTACTGTCTGATGTCAGCCAGGCACCATCCTCAGCTCCTGGAGGCCTCTCTTTTCTCCTTGCACGTGGCTCCCTACATCTCAGAACCAGTGAAGGCATGGGGAACCCTTCTCAAGCTTGGAATCTTTCTGTCTTCCCCTGGTGCTGCATCTTGCTGATTCTGGCACGAGAAAGTTCTCTGCTTATAAGGGTGCATCTGATTGCATTGGGCTTACCAGATAATCCAGAATGATCTCCCTATTTTAAGATCAACTCACCAGTAACACTGCTGTGGGTTGAACTGTGTCTCCCCCAAAAGATGTATTAAAACTCTAACCCTGGGTACCTGTGAATATGACCTTACTTGGAAGTAGGGTCTTGGCAGGTGTACTCAAGATGAGGTCAGATGAGGAGTAGGGTGGACCCTTAATCCAATATGACTGGTGTCCTAATAAAAAGAGACAGGGACAATGAAACCTAGAGAGGAGAATGCCGTGTGAACACCGAGGAAATACAGCCAGGTGATGACAGAGGCAGAGACAGGAGTGATGGAACTTCGAGCCAAGGGATGCCAAGGACCGCTGGTAACAACCAGAAGCTGGGAAAGAGAGTGCATGGCCCTGCCAACACCTTGATTTAGGTCTTTTCTATTGTCTTACATGACCCAATTTGTGGTACTTTGTTACATGGCCCTAGGAAGTGAATACAATTACAATGACATCTGCCAAATCCCTTTGGCCACACATGTAGGGTAATGTAGTCACTGGCATGGGATCTCAGTATATTCACAGCCCCAGGGATTAGGGTATGGAATCTTCTCGGGCTCATCATTCCATCTACCATCCCTCCTCTCCCCAACATGTAGTAATTCTTCCTAAAAAAAACAAAAACAAAAACAAAAAAAAACTGTTTCTCAAAACTACCTATTCAATTTTACCTTTCTTTTCATTAAAAAAATTTTTTTTTGTATTTTACCAATTTCTTCCAACATATTGGCCATATGTTACATTTATAATCAGAAAACACCATAAAAGTTATTAAAAAGAAAGAAGCAAGAGAGTAGCCCTTAATTGTGCTTCTCTCCGTGATGTAATGAGAAGATTCTAAAGAACATCAGAATTCGGAACAAAGCCTGGGCAGCTGGCCAGAACATTCTGGGTTGGAAATAGCTCCTCCTAGGCGCCTCTGTTCTCAGAGCTCCCCAGGGTCTGTTGTTCCCTGCCTGTGGAGGGTGTCTGACAAGCACAGGAGAGACCAGGGTCAAGAGGAAGAAACAGTCCCTTGGGGGCTGGGCTGACCGGGGAAGACACATAGCAGAATGAGACCAGACTTAGGGGGGAAATCTAGGCCTGATGGTCCCGATGGGTTGACCAGGTGGACAGCTGGAGCAAAGCTGCGAGGTGCATGTACATGTTGGTGGTTTGCCTTTCTGGGAAGGAGACTGTCATCCTGAAGCAAATGGACCACCTGATTGTTGCCTGCATTTCATAAGCCAAATGTTTCTGTGCTGCCCTCCTCGAATCCCAGAGTTCCATGGGGATGTCTCCTGGGGGGGGGGGGGGCAAGGAAGGACAAAGGGAGAAGCTGGAAGGACATTCCAACCCCCTGACTTCAATTAAAGCAGGTCCACTAATTATCTGTAAGAGTCCATTAGAAGCAAAGGGTTCCATTAGTTTACCATAAAAGGGGAAGATATCAAAATCATTGATGATGATGGGCAAGGGGAGCCTCTGCAGACTTTTGAGGAAGGGAATGACCTGTTCAACACAAGGCTTCCAGTTCACCATGTCCAGTGGGCCAGGTTGCAAGGCCAAGAGCAGGGAAGAGACACTAGAGGACGGGAGAGTGTGGCAATAGGTGAATAATGTAATGTCTATACTACTACTAATAATAATACTTTTAATATTTAAAAATATTATTTCAATGATTTTAATTTTAAATAATATTTTAAAACAATCTTTAATTTTATTAACTTTTATTATTCCTTTTAATAATTTTAAATGATTTGATCATTTTATTTATTATAATTTTAATAATTTCATGATAATTATTATTCTAAAATTGAGTTAGGCCCTGTTGAAAGTACTTTACCTGTATAAACTCATTCATCCCCACAACAATCCTATGAGATAAATACCATTATTATCTCTATTTTACAGCTGAGGGAACTGAGGCACAGAGATCTTAAACAGCCCACTCAAAGTCACACAGCAAGAAAGAGAAGGGAGAAGTCAGCATGTGAGCCTGGGCAGGCCAGCTTAGAGCCCAGGCCCTCCATCCTTGCCCAGTGGGGGGTTGAGGAACAAAGGTCCATCTGGTTGAAGAGATTGACATGACCTCCTTCGCAGTGCCCACTGTCATCTCGTCTCGTTTTATCCATATTGAGTGGATTCAGGTTATTAGTCAGACTAACAAGCTTCCAGGACATGAGGGCAGATGGGATGTGTCAGATGGTGTGGGGGAGGAGATCGAAGTCACACTGAAATGTGGAGTCTGGAACCCCAGGTGGCACCAGCGTCCATGGAGTCGGGTAATGTGGGAGGAAGTGACGCTGAGTGCCGTGGGGGAAATGCTGGGCCTCGTTGGGATGGTGACTGTCCCCATGGGACGCAGAGGTGAACTCAATGATTTGTAGTAGCATCAGTCATTATTTTGGAGGAGTGCTTCTGGATCTTCCACGTGCATCAGAATCCCCTGGAATGTATATTAAATCCTATATCCCTTGGCTTCTTCCTTAGAGTGTCTGATTCAGTGGGTCTGGGATGGGGCCTGAAAACCTGCATTTTTAACAAGCTCCCAGGTGATGCTGATGCTGCTGGTCCACAAACCACACTCTCCGTTGCACAGTTCTGAGAGATACACATAAAAACTCATTTCCTGTCATTTCTAGTCAATATCCTTTACTTTAGTCATCAAAACTTCTCCATAGCTCTTGTACACCTGTTGTCCTGATATAAATTGTTCTTACGGTCTGCTATCCTTTCCCTTACCCTGCTTCCAAATTTATCTGGTTTCTTTACTTCCTTAAAAATTTCCATTCCTATGAAGCCTCCTCTGACCTCCGCCCCCCGTCCCCCACCGCCGTCAATTGATTACCCCTATTCTGTGCTTTGATGGCATTTTCGACATTTCTCCGCTGAGCACAGAGCCTGGCATAGAGTAAATGCTCAATAAATATCTGATAAATAAATGAATGAAACAATCTTTCCTTCCTCAGAACTATTGTAACCTGTACCTCTTTCGTGCTATTCTTAATAGGACACTATAATCTCCGAAGATTTATTTATTTATTTGAGAGAGAGAGAGAGAGAGCAAGTGAGTGCAAGAATGGGTGGAGGGGCAGAGGGAAGGAATCTTCAAGCAGACTTCCAGCTGAGCACGGAGCCCGATGCAGGCTTGATCCCACAACCCATGAGGTCATGACCTGAGCCCAAACCAAGAGTCAGGTGCTCAACCGACTGAGCCACCCAGGTGCCCTAGCACACTATAATCTCCAGAACAGGAATGGAAAATGTGCTTCATCTTAGATTCTATCTCCTATCAATTACTGTGCAGAAGGATTTTGAGGACACATCTGGGCTCAGAAGAAAAGAACAAGTGATTGATTAATAGTGTCTGTCACAGGCAAGGATGGGAGGGGGGTAACAGTGCCCTATATATGTCATTCCTACTCTAGAGTGAATTGATTCTCCTCCTTACCTGTCCACACTAAGGGTGAAGAGTTGAGGTAAAGGTCTAAGGCCAAGATACAACTGGGCCTGGTACATTTTGCGGGGGTTTTGAGATGGGAATGCTGTAGGCTGGGATAATCAGGGAGGGCTCTCTGGAGGGGGTGTCCTCAGCAAAGGAAGTTCTCAGTCTCTGGATTAGCCACTCAGACACCCAAAACTATTCTCTTCAGATTGAAGTCAGGTTGGCTGAGCAAATATAATAGGATGTATGGTTCCAATGCAAGTGCCCAGGGTATAACCCAGCTTCTTTCCTGTTGTTCCTTCTTTTCCTGTTGTTTCTCAGGCAGAGAGCCCAGACTGGGTATCCGGGCCCCAGGAAGAGTTAAAAGATCATGGCACCTTTTTGGGCCAGGGGCAGTATCCAAATAAAGACCTGAATATCCTGACTGGTTATCAATGGAATTAGAGAGTTTGGGTTCGACTTGCTCTCCTCTAGAACTACTACATATAAGGAATGTTCTGGCACCAGAGGGATGGCCCAGGGGCCAGAGTGGGGCCAGGAGAGCAGACTGGTAGACAGTTACCAGCAAAGCTGCTGGGGTGAACATGTGTGGACTCAGGGAAATTCAATGTCCTCTGCAGGTGTTTCTAACCCAACAAGTTTGCTTTTGGTTTCGTTTAGGCTTCAGTTAACATTCTAAGTGGATCAGTTGTTCTTGTCAGGTTAGGATTTTCTACCTCTTGCCCTAAATGGGGACCCAACAGCACTTTCTTCAAAATCCAATGGTGGGGACGCTCAAGACCCAGGACAAGTTTAAGAAAGGGACCCTCCTTCTAGCTGCTGGACCACACGATATAGGAAATTTTCTCCCAGGCTCAGCTTTGATGTCACTCTAACTTAGATGTCCCTCAACGGATGCCCACGCATCCCTCCAGACACACTACCCCATGGGACCTTTGGCAGGAGCTTCTCTCATCCTTCACATTCCAGTTTCTGTTCTAGCCTATATTAGTTCTAGCCAGGATATAAGGCATAAGTCTAAGCACCTAGGACATCTTTGATATGCTTTTATTGTATGAGTTCAAATAAATGTTTGATGTTAAGGAATGTGGGCCTGTAAGACCATATCACCAGAATCCATACCATTTAAGGGTCATCGTGAGCCTTTGAGGTAGCACTAAGGAAAGTAATATCGTGACCTGTTCCTCCAGATAAAGAGTATTTCATGAATAAGCAAGTGTTCAGCCTATGGAATTTGTCAAAGGGGATGGCTATTTGTCATTAAAGGTATCGCTGGAAAGAGAATAATAAGAGTGATGACATTCTGTTAGATCAGCTTTATGGTCAAATAATAAATTATAACCAAATGATGAATTGGAAAATTCTACATGACATGTTCCTCCTTGGGAGCCACAGGTAGAGTTACCTATCAAAGGCTCTGAGAATTCCTCTAGGAAGGGACATGTCTCCATTTGAAAAGTTGGCTTGCTTTGCTTTTGTCCTAATTATTCAAGTAGACAAAACTTCCTTGAAGTCAAGAATTATGGTTTTGAACCAAAGCACATCAGCATCCAGCCCACATTCAAAATTCTGAGAAGTTAACCCCTACAGTCCACAGCTTCCTTGCAGGATCCAAGACACTCTCCTCTCCCAAATACGTCTCCGTGTGGGTGAAGTCTTAAGACATCACTGCTTGTTCTATCCTATGCTGACGTCCTCCAGTGGACATCAGAATGAGTGGTCGGGCTCTGCTTTTTCGGCCTGGGAAGCTTGAAAGAAAAGCTATTTCAAGAAAGAGGCCAGTCAGGATGCTTGAAGAAGTTGGGTTGCCATGGTGACAAGATAAGACTTGGTCACTTTGAAAACTAATGGCATTTTTCCCCCTATAGGAAAACCATTCAGTGGCTAGAGAAGGTGGCCGTGATTGAGGCTTTTGTCAGCTACAGTCCTTTATCCCTGTGGGTGTTGACCCACGTGTAGGATGATGCTGAGTGTATTTTGGACACAGTGCTATGAGGAATCAAGTAAACAAGCTGGGGCTTGAAAGACCCGGAATTGCTGTGGGCCCCATATAACTTGTGACCTCAGGCAAGTCTCATGATTGCCTTTAGGTCTCAGTTTCACCATTAATTAAATGCACAGCTGAAAATTTAGAGCAGGAGGGGTTTTTATTTTAATTGAAATATAGCTGACACACAATGTTATGTGTTTCAGGCGTACAACACAGCGATTCAACGAGTCTGTTTTGCTGTGCTCACCACAAGTGTAGCTACCATCACCATACAATGCTATTACAATATCATCAACTATATCCCCTGTGCTTTACCTTTTATCCGCATGACTTACTCATTCCAGAACTGGAAGCCTGTATCGCCCACTCCCCTTCACCCATTTTGTCCATCCCCCCACCCAATCCCCTCTGGCAACTATCAGTTTGTTCTCTGTATGTATGGGTCTGTTTCTGTTTTTTGTTTGTTTATTTGTTTTGTTTTTTTAGATTCTACATATGAGTGAAATCATATGGTATTTGAAGCAGGAATTTTGACATGCTCACAAAAATGCTGCATAATTTGGTGATAATTTCAGTAAGGTTTTTTTTTTTTCCCTTCCAGAAATTCACAAGCTGATTCTGAAATGTATATGGAGGTGCAAAGAACCTAGGATATTAAAACAGTCTTGAAAGGGAAGAACAAAGTGGAAGACTTAACACTACGTGACTTCAAGACTAACTATGAAGCTACAGTAATCAACCAGCATAAGAATCAATTGAGAGACCTATGAAAGAGAAGAAAGGGTTCAGAAATAGACCCTCACTTATATAGTCATTTAATTTTCTTTTCTTTCTTTTTTTTTTTTTTTAGAGGGAGAGAGTGAGTGTGAGTGGAGGAGGGGAGAGAGAGAATCTCAGGCAGGCTCCACGCCTAGCAGAGAGTCTGACACAGGGCTTGACCTCATGACCCTGAGCTCACGACCTGAGCTGAAATCAAGAGTTAGGCGCTTAACTGACTGAGCTAACTAGGTGCCCCTATAGTCATTTAATTTTCAACAAAGACATGAAAACAATCCAGTGGAAAATGGAAAGTCTTCAAGAAATAGTCCTGGAACGATGGGCTAGGTGTATGGAAAAAAAAACCCACAAAACATTAACTCCTACCTCCACCATATATAACAGTTAATACAAGATGAATCATAGATCAAAAATGTAAAAGCTAAAGCTAAGAAGCTTCTTAAAGAAAATGACCCATCAATGTGGAAAACTTCTGTGCACGGTCACTGAAGACCTCCCTGAACCTTGTCTCTTTTCCTTGAGTCTGCCTCCTCCTGTCTTTGACTTGCTCTAGGGGTTCATGAGGGTATCTGTGGTGGTTTGTGAGAATGGGCAGATTTTTCTTCAGATGGGAGGTTGATGGTTCACTCTAAACCACATCAAAATGTCCCAGTGTGGAAGTGACCTTATCCAAATGTTCATTACTCATAAAATGAACGGGCAGGTCCACAGTGTGATCTCCTGGGCTCTTTCTGGCTCTAAATATTCTGTGTCTATCAACTGATGGAGGAAGTGATGACTCCCAGGCACATGCTCTAGAAGCAAATGAGCAAACTCTAGTCTGAGACTGTGTGGGCCTTGAGAGACCTTAGGTCTATTCAGATTACAAGGCTACTCAGGGTGGGCCAGTGACTTAAAGAGAGGGTTCAAAGGGAGAAGGTGCAGCTTAGCCCCTGAGCAGCCTTGGGGTCTAGATGGGGTGACCCAGTGAGAACAGCAAGGAAAATAAACCGTCCTGAGAAAGCCTGGGATTCTGTGAAGAGCCCTAACATGGCAGTTCATAGAACCAGGTTCTGACGTGGGATCTGTCAGTGTGTGACTTCAGGCCTCAGCATCCTCATCTATAAAATGAGATTCCTCACCTGTAAAATGAGAGACAAATTGATTAGTAGGGATTTTACCTTCCTTTTTAAAACCTGACATCTTGTTCCATTATTTACTTTCTATGAGCACACTCCCTTTTCTGTCCTCTCCTCAGGCCTTTGTCCACACCACAGATATCCTTTCTGTTGTGCTAGGTGTGTATGTTTTGTGTAAATGTATTCTTGCAGGATATGTACTGCTCCCATGTACCAAGAAGTTGAGGAAACCAGCTGCAAAGTTATTCACAAAGATGATACTCTTAAATGGAGTAGAACAAGTACCACCTTGGGTATCACTTTGGGATGCGATGTGCAAGGTGAATTTCTCTCACCTGTGGGTGCACGAGCTGACATTCTCTTTTTCTGTTGGGATGAAACCAACAGTGTATACACAGAGCATAAATCTGCTCCTTGAAAAGCACATCACATCTGTACATGAGGGAACGAATTTTATCTAAGAGATCTATAAAATTTTTGTAGACAGTAAATCTCTCCCATAAAGAAGCTGAAGATGAGTTAAATTAACAGGAATTCAAACATATGGATTATATTTCCCTTCAAAGCCTCATGGACTTTCTAAAACAAACAAGCCAGAGGCTGGGGCAAAATGCAAGCAGGGTTTTTTCCCAAACTCATCATTTGAAAAAAAGGAAAAGAAACGAAAAATTCTGTGCGGTCAGGGGGCAGTTTGACATGTTTTTGAGTTCAGTTAATTTCACGTTCTTCTCAGACCACAATCACCTTCTCTTCTGGAACCTTCGCATCTGATTATGAGAAGAGGTATAGCTCCTAAGAGAATAAAATCTGTTGTGTTGGCAAGGAAATGATGTTGAGTCATCACTTAGCCCAAGGGTCCTGGCTATGGGCAGTGATGTTGGTCATCAGTGAGGGGGGAAGTTATTCTTGGGGGACCAGGCCATCTCTCATGTGTAGACTAACCCTGCATGAAAGTTGGGGGACGCTTCTGCCTTCAGTCCTCATATGCTGTGTTTCTCCTGATCCAGTGAGAAATTTCCCTCAGAATCAGAAGTCCCAAAGACCCTAGGGAGAAGGGAGGGTAGGTGTTTACCTCTTATCACTCTTTGCATTTCCTGCCCAGTTATTTCAGGCTAGTTTCCAATTGGCAATAAGCTGGCTGAAATCCTACCCATACCTGGCATAGGAGCTGGGGTGATGAAGCCTGATGCCTCCAGGTAGCACCCACTGTTGACATGGGTCAGAGCTCATGGGGAAACAATGGGAGAGCTCAGAGATAGATATTGCCTTTACTCCTTGAAACCAAAAGAAGGTGGGTCCATCTCCCTGAGACCTGCTTTTGCTGATACTCAATCCTCTAAGGCCTCCAGGACTCAGACATTGGCTACAAAATGCCAAACCATTTCAAAAAGCTAAAGTTTATGTAACCATCCAAAAATTTAAACCACAGTGAGATACCCTCCTTACACCAGTTAGAATGGCTAAAATCAACAAGACGGGAAACAATGAATGTTGGCGAGGTTGTGGAGAAAGGGGAACCCCCTTACACTGTTGGTGGGCATGCAAGCTGGTGCAGCCACTCTGGAAAACAGTATGGAGGTTCCTCAAGAAGTTAAAAATAGAGCTGCCCTATGACCCAGCAATTGCACTACTGGGTATTTACCCCAAAGATACAGATGTAGTGAAACAAAGGGAGACCTGCATCCCAATGTTCATAGCAACAATGTTCACAGTAGCCAAACTGTGGAAGGAGCCAAGATGCCCTTCAGCAGATGAATAGATAAAGAAGATGTGGTTTATATGTACAATGGAATATTACTCAGCCAGCAAAAAGGATGAATACCTACCATTTACATCAACATGGAGGGAACTGGAGGGTATTATGCTAAGTGAAATAAGTCAGTCAGAGAAAGACAATTATACGGTTTCACTCATACATGGAATATAAGAAATAACGCAAAGGATTATAGGAGAAGGGAGGGGAAAACTGAGAGGGAGACAAACCATGAGACTCTTAGCTACAGGAAACAAACTGAGGGTTGCTGGAGGGGAGGTGGGTGGGGAGATAGGGTAACTGGGTGATGGGCATCAAGGAGGGCACGCGATGTGATGAGCACTGGGTGTTATATGCAACTGGTGAATCATTGAACACTACATCTGAAACTAATGATGTACTTACTATATGTTGACTAATTGAATTTAAATAAAATAAAAAAATAGATTAAAAAAATCAAAAAATATTAAAATCAGTGGTATAACATGCAGCCTAGGGACAACTGTAATGTGTCCCACTGTTGTAGACGCTGTTGTTGCTCTAATTGAATCCCCTCAATGGATTGTGTTACAGGTTTGTGCGCCATCCCCCAGGTCGCCTATGCCTCATTCCCAATGGACTGAATTCACAACATCCTTCAATCCCAGGAACCACTCTGCCCAGAATTGGTGAGACCCTAAAGTGCCTGTGGCCAAAGACTGCAGGGGCAGGAATCTGAAAGCGCTTTGCCTTGAGGTAGGACAAGCTCAGGTATGATTTGCGGCCCAAATCAGGCCAAGGTCAAGAGCACATACTTGGCTTCTTCCCCTTCCCTTTTCAGCTTCCCCCACTATCTTACTGGTCTCTCCAGGGACTGCTTCCTTAATAAGATGCTTGCTCACATATTGCCATCTTAGGAAAACACTTCTGGAGAACTCAGTCCCATGCTAGGATACCTGCTCCATGCTAGACACAATGGGAGGAAACGAAAACCCCTTCCTTCAGGGCAACTACCCTTAGAGGGAGGACCCCCACACAAAACCTTATTATGAAAAATATTTCTTAGACAGAAACAAGTGGTGAAAATATTGTGGCCCAGGTACACGCCATGTGTATTACTGAACGCCTGTGATGGTGCATGCCCAGAGCACCATTAATGTAATGGGAAAGAAGAGTGAGTAGGGAGAGGGGAGGTAAGGAAAATCACTTCCTGAAGAGGTGGCTTCAGAGGCATGGGTGGAACTTGCAGCGTTTGGTGTGATGTTGGTAATAACATAGAACGTGGACAGCATTCGTCTCTCTTTTGATCTAGAACTCTGCTCAGAAGCAGGTTCAGGAGCTGAGGGAGAGAAACTTCCCCAAGGACCTGCCTGCACTTTTCACTCTTGCCTTATTCAGGATGGGAGCTGCCTGCCAGAGTTCTGCTTCCTGTGAATTATTTGCATCCAGACCAGGGTCCACCCACTTTGATCATCAGCTTTCTTCGACCCCAGCGTCTTGTGATTTAAATTCTCTTTGGAAGCCTAAGGACATCGCATGCCCAGGGAAGGGTGAAAAATGCCTCTAGTTTTCAGTTTATGAAGAAATAACCCAGCTCACTTTCAATTCCCTGAATCCTGATTGACTTCTTTGTTCATTCCTTCAGCAATCATTATTGAGCACCTACTATGTGCCAGTCAACGAACTAACTTCCAAGAGCTCACCATCTAATAAAGGAACAGCCACAAAGAATTCTAATTTGGTGCAATGAGGGCAGTGATAGAGACATGCACAAGGCTCATGGAGGGTACAGACAAGAAACCCTAACTCAACACTCAGTCAAGGCCAACCATCCAAGGACATTCTTTGTGTGGCCACACCCTTTCTTCTTGAACACTTGACTGCTTCTAGTCTATGTCATGGCTGTCAAATAATCATTTACTATATGCAAAATCTCTTCCCTTAATAGCCTGAGTTTTCTCTGGTTTCTTCAGAGAATGCAATGTTACTTAAACCATCTCCCTCATATATAGATGTCACATGGCTTTCGAGAACATTCATGCTCTGTGTGTACACCATCGGTTGGTTATATCCCAACAGAAAATGTCAGCTAGCACACACACAGATGAGAGGAATTCCCCTTTCACCTTATATCCCAAAATGATACTCAAAGTGACACTTGGTAAAACTTCATTCTACTCCCTTTCTGAGCATCATCTTTGTGAATAACCTTGCAGCTGTTTTTATCAGCTTCTTGGTAATTGTGTGACCTTTTTTTGGATCAAGGATGCAATTTTGAATATTGTCCCTATCAGTGTGAAGTTTTCTCTACATTTAGAAAGAAACCATATTAATTTCATCTTGAAAAGCATTATTTTGCACTCTTTCTGGTTGGGGATATGGGACTCATTTAGTTTACTAGAGAGAGAACTGTGCTGTACTTGAAAATCCCATAAATGTTTAAGTGCCTTCATGCTACTGTTTAGTAGAAGGGATTTGAGGAAGTCAAATGGATAGACTGGGGTCAGAGACTAAATGTATAGAGTTGGGAATATTAAGGGCTCAGGGATGAGCCACAGGGGGGTGGAAATATCAGGGGAGGAGGTCTGGAGAATGATCCAGTTATGTGTGGGTGTGGGAAAAAAAGAAGCTGTCACTGAAGGGGACTGGGGAGGAATTGGGGTCCCCAGGAAGGGTTCCTGCAAGTAGTTTAGGACCTATGAGAGCCTGCTTACAATGGAAGGAAAGTTCCAGAGAGGCAGTATGGAGGATTGGGATGGGGGATTCAGGAGGAGCAAGAAAGTTCAGAGAGAATGAAGGAGCCCAGACTGGGTCAGGGAGAGAATTGCCTTTTAAGGACTCCAAGCTTTATGGAGATGAGAGACATGATGGGAAAACCCTCAAAATCATTGACTGAGGCACAAGCCAATTCAGTTCTAGTTGTCCCTAAAGGCCCTGACAACGGGTGGTTTAGCCTCAGAAGGGGCAAGGGCCTCCCCAGATGCTCAGAGCAGTGGTGGGGGTTCCCAGTGTGCAGAGAGATCATGGAGGCTCTGACTTTCCTCCTTTGTCATGGGTTCGAAATGTTCTCCCACGTGTTTCCTCTCACAGTGTTGTGACATTCGTAGTACCCTGGTGGCTTGAACCATTCAGGGATAATGACCACGAGGCTGTGAAATTTCAATGGCTAGTTAATGCCCAAGATGAAGGAAAAAGAGGTCTGGAGCCTTGGAGACAAAGCTGGGCTTCCCCACAACTTTGCTGTGTCTTCACCATGAGCTCACTCATCCTAGACATCCCAATACAGCACATGGAACAACCCCCCGGGTAGGGTCTGACTTGTCCTTAAACCTGGCTTCACCGTCTGGATCCATGGGCAAATTCTTGACACTTTCAGACTGACTTTTCTCATATATATAAAATGGGGCTGTTTTCCGAGATAACGTAATGCATGTATAATTCCTAGCACATAGTAAGTCTCTTCCCTTGTGCCCTTTCCTTGCTAAACTTGCCCATGAGTCCCTGAGCAGCCACCTGAATGTTTCCCTGGCTTATTGCCTAAAGGTCTCAGTTCCTGGGTCTGCCCACCCAGAAGGAAGGGAGGAAGAGTCTGCAGCCGATGCCTTCCAACCAAACTATTTCTGCCCTTGGTGTGTCAGGCTCACTGGCCTCACTCAGGCATGGGGAGATCCATGTGGCTTTAATGAACAATTGCACTTTACAGAATTGAGCTCACACTATGAATAAAACCTGATTTCCGTGGTGGGATTTGTAGGCTGCAGGTGGTAGGCTGCAAAAGGATTGGCCTGAACATGGGATTTGTCTAAAACCCTGAGTGAGTAAGCAGGTAAAAATAGTTGCAAAGCAACCTGTCTGGCCTAGGAAACATTCATCAGTTTGCAGGGGCCTAGCTCCAGCAATGCCCTGGGGGCGAGGCAGGAGCTGATTCCAGTGGAGCCTTTTAGGATAGGAAGTAATCTGGTGCCAGGGGCTGGAATGGTATTTTCCAGCACTCGGTCTTCTTGTCCCTGGGCAGACAAAGGAGAAGTGAGGGGTTTTCCTTCCATGGAGGCTGTTGGCCCAACACAATGCCCAATGCTGAAAGCTCATTGAGATCCAATGAGGCTGAATGAAGAGTGAAATTTTAAGTCCATGATGTAAAATGGTAGAAAGTCTTCTGAGAAGAAAAATAGAGCTCATTTATCAAGTCTCAGCAATTTAGGACAGGGCTCTGGTGCTGGGAGCAGACTCTGGGAGGCCAGATTCCAGGTCATTCTCTCCGCAACATGGAGAAATAGTAGGGAGTTGTCACTCCCCCGGGGAGATCCTGGAAACAGGAGGTTTGGAGAAAGGCAATATGGGGTCCATGCCTACTCCATGGGTGTCCACAGCTTCCCACACCACACCTTGGGCTGCTCTGGGAGTCAGGAGTGGGATAAGAAGAGATGATGGTTCAGAAGTGAGAGCCCCCTTAAGGTCTTATCTGTAGTAGACAAGACAGAAGAAGACAATACTATCAGATCCTGGGAGATAAGATCTTAGACAAGCGCCCCCACTTCCGCCCCCCCCCAGAAATGGGCTGAAATAGGCCACCCAGCTGTTCCTCAGGAGGACCTTCAGATAGCCACAAGTAGATGGCTATCCCAGATACCTCTCCTACCCAGCCCACACAGGGCTTTTTCAATTTGAGAAATTCTTCCCTTTGGAGTGAAGTGTGGCAGGACCAAAAAGACTTTTTAGGGGAACTGACTCCACTCAGGACAACTTTGCATGAATAATTGGACAAGTAGTCCTCCTTGAGGAGGAAATGGAACCCAAGATGGCATGAGTTTAAATAGCATGATGAGGTGAGGGCTCTTAGTGGATGTGGAAGTATCTGGAGCATAGTGCCTGATTTATCATTGACACTCCACGGATATTGATTGAATATGCATTGCAATTTGTCTAATGAAGGGTTTTCTTTCTTCCTTTCTTTTTTTCCCCTCATCTTCTATTCTTGGTCTATTCACATGAAATATTTAACTTGGATCCCTGGTCTAAAATTAAAAGCTCAGGTTTGAACAAATTTGCAAAAATGAATCACACGCACTCATGTAGTTCTTGCTTAGAAAAGTTGACCACCGAAAGCAATGACCACTCATGAGTACAATTCAAGGTCACAATTCATGATTTTTTGTTTGTTCGTTTCTATCCCAGTCACAAATAGCCCTGCTTCTTGTTCCTACAGAAAACCCTACCCTGGTATTTCCCACTGATTCTAGCTTTGTATTCCCACCCCTGGTCCTTTATATTTTTGAACCCCAAATCCTAGGTGGCACCAAAGGGCCATCTTTCTCATTTCACATTGCACATGGTTTAATAACCTTATGATTTTTTCCTGGATCAAGTGTTTCCAAGAAGTCTTGGATGGAGAGAAGTGGGCTGAAGGGAGGAGAGAATGAGGCAGTGACTGGGGGCCATGTCACACTCAATACATCATCTCTGTTTTCCTTGGTGGTAGGAGTGGGGTCACCGGGAGGGTCTGTTGCAAACCACACTGGACAGCTGGGCTGGTTTATTTTTAGTGGTGAGAGAAAGGAAGCACTTCCAAAGATAGAACTCGTGCCCATGCTCTCCTCTGCAAGTTCAGACTTGGGGGCAGCTGACAAAACGGGCTGGGGGTTCTGGGCCAGAACAAACAAGTGCAAGGCCAACTCAGGTGGAGGGCTGGCGATGGCAGCTTGTCCCACCGAAAAGCACTTGGGAGTGAGCTCCAGGGGATTCTGGATTTGGTCCTCGCATCTTTTCCAGTGGGATTTACAGCAGGGAAGACCGACTTCCTTTCTTATTTGTCTTTTTTCTCCCTTATTCCTGACCCCTTCTTTCCTCCAATGGCTTTGATAACTTTTCCCATCCCTCTCACGGCTAATGGCAACCCCTGGTCTCATAGTGAAGGTAGAATCGGTAGGGAAATTCATGTTTAGAACCAGCTACACACGAGCAAAGTAGATAGCCCTATGGAGTGTGGCTTTAAGATCACAAGAAAGGCTGTGCATTCCCCCAAACTTGGCCTTGTTCTGGCTGGCTTGCTGCCTGCAACCTCCCCTAAGAAGGAAGCATTTCCTCAGAAAGCCAGTGTAAACGTGCAGATCAGATATCTGGAGATTAGTGCTTTATCGGGGAGCAGTGGTGAGCCCAGACCTAGAGGACTGGTCTTGATGAGTCACAGGTTTACTGCATTGTGTCCTGTCTATTGAGGGTCTGAAGCCCCTCTCAGGGTGTTTTGTGTGTGTCTCTCTGCTCCCTGCTCTCAGAAGAGACTCTGACAAACTCCTTCACCCAGAGGGGTCTCTGCATCTCAGCGGACCTTCTGTAGTATTAGGAGACAATTCTCACTTGCAGGGGTTTGGTGATCATCGAAGGGACCGGGAAACATTTTTGTGCTGTTGTCCGCAGGGATCCAGCCAGAGGGACCCAGACTTCTTTGCTTAGGTTGAAGGATTGCCTCTTGTGGGGTCTTAGGTAGGATGGCCTCTGGGAGGCAGACTTCAGCAGGACTCCGTCCAGTGGTCTTCTGTTTTGTTTTTAAAGAGGCTTGATTTTTTAGAGCAGTTTTAGCTTCACAGCACAATCGAGTAGAAAGTACAGAGATTTCCCATATACCTCCTTCCCCCACAGACAGCCTCCACCCACCATCAAAATCCTGTACCAGAAACGTGCCTTCATATTACTTACATTGATGATGAACCTACATGGATATGTCATTGTCACTCAATGTCCTTAAGTTTACATTAGAATTTACCCTTGGGCAAAAATGAATTGGGATTTCATCAAGATAAAAAGCTTTTGCACAGCAAAAGAAACAGTCCACAAAACCAAAAGACAACTGACAGAATGGGAGAAAATATTTGCAAATGACATATCAGATAAAGGGCTAGTATCCAAAATCTATAAAGAATTTATCAAACTCAACACCCAAAGAACAAATAATCCAATCAAGAAATGGGCAGAAGACATGAACAGACATTTTTCCAAAGAAGACATCCAAATGGCCAACAGACACATGAAAAAGTGCTCAACATCGGCTCGGCATCAGGGAAATCCAAATCAAAACCTCCATGAGATACCACCTCACACCAGTCAGAATGGCTACAATTAACAAGTCAGGAAACGACAGATGTTGGTGGGGATGTGGAGAAAGGGGAACCCTCCTACACTGTTGGTGGGAATGCAAGCTGGTGCGACCACTCTGAAAAACAGCATGGAGGTTCCTCAAAAAGTTGAAAATAGAGCTACCATACGATCCAGCAATTGCACTACTGGGTATTTACCACAAAGATACAAATGTAGGGATCCGAAGGGGTACGTGCACTCCAGTGTTTATAGCAGCAATGTCCACAATAGCCAAACTGTGGAAAGAGCCAAGATGTCCATCGACAGATGAATGGATAAAGAAGATGTGGTATATATACACAATGGAATATTATGCAGCCATCAAAAGGAATGAGCTCTTGCCATTTGCAACGACATGGATGGAACTGGAGGGTGTTATGCTGAGTGAAATAAGTCAATCAGAGAAAGACATGTATCATATGACCTCACTGATATGAGGAATTCTTAATCTCAGGAAACAAACTGAGGGTTGCTGGAGTGGTGGGGGGTGGGAGGGATGGGGTGGCTGGGTGATAGACATTGGGGAGGGTATGTGCTATGGTGAGCCCTGTGAATTGTGTAAGACTGTTGAATCACAGATCTGTACCTCTGAAATAAATAATGCAATATATGTTAAGAAAAAAAAAAAGAAGAAGATAGCAGGAAGGGAAGAATGAAGGGGAGTAAGTCAGAGGGGGAGATGAACCATGAGAGACGATGGACTCTGAAAAACAAACTGAGGGTTCTAGAGGGGAGGGGGGTGGGGGGGATGGGTTAGCCTGGTGATGGGTATTAAAGAGGGCACGTTCTGCGTGGAGCACTGGGTGTTAGGCACAAACAATGAATCATGGAACACTACGTCAAAAACTAATGATGTAATGTATGGTGATTCACATAACAATAAAAAAATTTAAAGAAAAAAAAGAATTTACCCTTGGTATTGCACGTTCTATGAGTCTTGACAAATGTGTAATGACATGCATCTACCATTAGGGCAGCATAGAGTAGTTTCACTGCCTTAAAAATCCTCTGTGCTCTGCTATTCTTCCCTCTCCCTCACCCCCCACAATCCCTTGCAACCACTGATCCTTTTACTGTCTCCATAGTTTTGCTTTTCCCAGAAAATCACATAGTTGGAATTATATAGTATGTGGTCTTTTCAGATAGGCTTCTATCTCTCAGTAATATGTGTTGAAGTTTCCTCCATGTCTTTTCATGGCTTGATAGCTCATTGCTTTTCAGTGCTGAATAATATTCCATTGTCTGGATGTACCAGTTTATTCATCCATTTACCTACTGAAGGACAGCTTGTTCGCTTCCAAGTTCGGGCAATTATGAATAAGGCTGTTATAAACATCTGTGTGCAGGTTTTTGTGTGGACTTACATTTTCTTTACATTCTTTGGGTAAATACCAAAGAACACAATTGCTAGATCATATGGGAAGAATATTTAATTTTGTAAGAAACTGACAAACAGTCTTCCAAAGTGGCTGTACCATTTTGCATTCACACCAGCAGTGAATAAGCGTTCTTGTTGTTCCATATCCTCACCAGGAACTGGTGTTGTTTTTGGATTTTGGCCCCTCTAATAGGTGTGTAGTGGTATCTCATTGTTTTCATTTGCGTTTCCCTGATGACCCATGATATGGAGCATCTTTTCATATGCTTATTTACCATCTGCATATCTTCTTAGGTGAAGTGTCTGTTCTTGGTTTTTTTTTTTTTTTAAGACTTTAAAGTAATCTCTACACCCAATGTGGGGTTCAAACTCACAACCCTGAGATCCAGAGCCACATGCTCCACCTGCTGGGCCAGCCAGGAGCCCCAAGGTGAAGTGTCTGTTAATGTCTTAGGCCCATTTTTAAATCATGTTGCTTGTTTCCATATCGTTGAGTTTTCAAAGTTCTTTGTATATTTTGGATAACAATCTTTTATCAGATCTTTGTTTGCAAATATTTTCTCCTAGCCTGTGGTTTATCTTCTCATTCTCTCAACCATGTCTTTTGCTGAACAGAAGTTTTTAATTTTAACACAATTTTAATTCAACACAATTCAGTTTATCAATGCTTTCTTTCATGGATCATGTCTTCGGGGTTGTATCTAAAAAGTCATCACCAGGGCGCCTGGGTGGCTCAGTTGGTTAAGTGTCTGCCTTTAGCTCAGGTCATGATCCCAGGGTCCTGGGATCTAGTCCTGCATCCAGCTCTCTGCTTGGCAGGGAGTCTCCTTCTCCCTCTGCCCCTCCCCCTGTTTGTTCTCTCTCTCTCTCTCTCTCTCTCTCTCCTTCTTTCTGGAAAATAAATAAATTTAAACAGTCTAAAAAAAAACAAACAATAAGTCATCACCAAATCCAAGCTCATCCAGATCTTCTCCCATATTATTTTCTAGGAGTTGTGTATTTTGCAGTTCCCATTTTGGTCTGTGATCTACTTGGAGCTAATTTTTGTGAAAGGTATAAGGTCTGTGCCTAGATTCGTTTTTCTGTGTACGGATGTCCAGTCGTTCCAGCACCATTTGTTGAAAAGACCATCTTTGCTCCAGTGTGTAGCAAAGTCTAGACCTCTCTTTGAGCAAGGTTAAATTGTTTACTGCACAATAATAATCACAGTGTCTTAAAACCATAGTTTTTCCTTACCTGTAAAAAAGAGAGTACAAATTCCCACTGCTCAGGGACATGATGGTCACCGAAGGGATACATTTGAAAAGCATTTGGCAACTGTCATCATTATTTTCCTTTACAAGTAAGGGGATGGGGCTCAGCTATTCACTGGCAGAATTGGCCTCAAACTTAATTGTCATATTTTGAACCTCAATCTTCTGTTTCTGTCCTTCCTCTCCCCTGAGAGCCTCTATGTCCCTCGGTCTAGGCACTTGCTGGCAGCATCATGCCATGTATATTGTTCTTTTTTTTTAAGATTTTATTTATTTATTTGAGAGAGAGAGAGAGCAGGGGGAGGGGCAGAGAGAGGGGGAAAGAATCTCAAGCCGACTCCCTGCTGAGCATGCAGCCCAACACAGGGGTCAATCCCAAGACCCTGAGATCATGACCTGAGCCAAAACCAAGAGTTGGACACTTAACTGACTGAGCCACCCAGGTGCCCCCATGTCTGCTGTTCTGACAAAGGAAACAGGCTTAGTGCTTGGAACTGTATCTGCCTCTCTGTTTTATTCCCCTGTGTTTGCATATTTTAAAATATGCTTCTAAATGAAATATTCTAAACAATTCATAGAGCGAAGAAAAAATCATAATGGCAATTAGAAGAGTTTTTTTTTTAAATTGAACTAAAACAAAAATAAACCACATATTAACACTTGTGGTTATACTTGTAGTTAAATAGGTACACTTAATGAAAGTTAGTATTTTAAATGCTTATATTAGAAAAGGAGAAAGGCTAGAACTCACTTAGCGTGTAACTTAATAAGCTATAAAAAGACCAGCAAAATAAATCCTAAGAAGTAGAAAGAAGGAAATAAAAGCAGAAATTCATTATCTAGGAAATATACAATTGAGAGCATTAACAAAGCTAAACATTGGTTCTTTGAATATATTAGTAGTCACACCTCTGGTGAGATTAATCAATAAAAAAAGCAAAAAGCAAAATTAAATATTAGAGAAAAAGGGGCACCTAGGTGGCTTAGTCGATGAACCGTCTGCCTTCGGCTCAGGTCGTGATCCCAGGGTCCTGGGATGGAGCCCTGCATTGGGCTCCCTGCTCAGGGGGGAGCCTGCTTCTCCCTCTCCCTCTGCCTTGCTGCTCCCCCTGCTTGTGCTCTCTCTCTCTCTGTCAAATAAATAAATAAAATCTTAAAAATAATAAAATAAATATTAGAAAAAAAGAGGCAAAACTACAGATAGAGAAAAATTAAAAACATGGGAAGTGTTATTAGGAGTAATTTATTAAACAATAAATTAGGAACACATATGAAATGGATAAATTCCTTTAAAAATACCACTTAACAAAACAGACTAGAGAGGAAATAAACCTGGTATTCTATAACTAACCTTTGAAGAAATTGAACTAGTAGTTTAAATTTTCCTTCAAGAATATATGAGGCTCTGATGATTTTAAAGTTAAGTATTATCAAGCATTCAAGTGATAGATAATTCCAATCTATGCAAACTCAGATAACAGAAAAAGAGAGAAGACTTCCCAATTACTTTCATGATGCTAGTATAATTTTGATACCAAAACCAGGCAAAGACAGCTGAAGAAAGGAAAATGATTGACTAATCTCACCCATGAATTTATTCGTAAAATCTTAAACAAAAAATTATCAAGTCAAATTCAGAGAAATATCATCATAAGCAAGTTGGTTTTGTTCCAGAAATACAAGGAGGTTTAACATAGGAAAATCCCTTAACAAATTAAAGGATAAAGACCATGGGATCACCTCAATAGATACAAGAAAGGCAATTGGTAGAACTATAAATCTATTCAATGTTAAAAGCTCTAGGCAAATTAGGAATAGAAGGAACTACTATAAACTGATAAAAAGCATCTATAAAATGGAAAAATGAGCATGTCTTGTCTCTCCCCTTCTGTTCAATACTATACTGGAAATCTTAGAAAGTGAAGTAACTCAAGAAAAAGAAATAAAAAGCATAACAACTGGAATGGAAAAGCCCAAAATATTGTATTAAACATCGTCTATGGTGAAAAAGTAAAAGAGTCTTCAGATAACAGATTATTAGAAATAGTGAGAGTATTTGGAAAGGTTCTGAATATGAAGTCAAAATACCAAAGAGGCCAATTTTGAAAGCAACACCAATTTGAAATAGATCTAACAAACAATGTGCAAAAGCATGGGGAAAGTATGACTTAATTGAAAGATATTAGCACATTAACCCAAATAAATGGAGGGTATGTCGTGTTTACAAGTGAAAGGACTTAATGTCACGAAGACCAAAATTCTCCCCAAATTCTTCTATAGATTCAATAAAATTTTAATTCATGGAATTTGATGAGATGATTCTAAAATGTATGTGCAAAAACAAAGGGCAAGAAATAGCCTATATTCTCCTGAAGAAGAACGCAGTAGTGCAAGATGCCAGGCTAGGTATCAAGACTTATCAAAAAAAAAAAAAAAAAAAGATTTATTCCAGGGTGGTAGTAATAAAGGCAGAGTGATGTTGGCTTGGGGATGGACAAGTTGATCAGAAGTTCAGAACAAAGAACTGAGATGCAGACTTGTGGTCCCATGGAGTCCCATTCACGCCACAGTGAGCACGGCAGAGATGTGGGGAAAGCTGGAATTCCTGAGTATTCCTTGGCTTTTCCATGTGGAAAATGTGAAATTAGATTTCCACTCCCACACCATGCACAAAGATCAGTCTCAAGTAGAATAAACCTTAAATGTGAGTGGTAAGCTCTACAAGTTTTATAAACAATATAGGAAAAATCTTTATGATCTGGGAGTGGAAAAGAATTTCTTAAATAGAAATCGCAGAAAGCAAACACTAAATAACATGAAAGATGAATTCATCTATATTAAAACTAAGAACTTCTTTCCATTAAGAAGCACTATAGAGTGATAAAGCAGCCACAAGTTGGGATAAGACGTTTTAACTCATTTGTAACAAAGGATTAGTATCTAGAATGTATACAGAATACCTGCCATCAATAAGAATGTAACATACAACTCAATAAGAAAAGCAGGGCTGGGCAAGAAGCAGTAAAGGGCATTTCATGGGAAGAGGAAACTAACATGGCCCATAAACTAAAAGTAATACATCAAATATTGAGTGGATAAAAAAGCTGAGAGTATGAAGATGGCAGTGTCAATTAATTAACATAGTTCAAAGTTAGTATATCGAGAATTTATTATTTTGATTTATAGAATTTAACACCATGAAAATGGCAAACAAACTTAGAAGTTTTTGCTCCTCGGGAGTGGGATCGAGGGTGAGGTGAAGCAATTAAGCTTTCCTATATTCCTCTAAAAATATGTGCATGTGTCACTTTAAAATCAAAGAAAATAGGGGCGCCCGGATGGCTCAGTCGGTTAAGCGTGTGCCTTGGCTCAGGTCATGATCCCAGGGTACTGGAATCAAGCCCCCGTGTTGGACTCCCTGCTCATTGGGGAGTCTGCTTCTCCCTCTGCCCCTCCCTCTGCTTGTGCTTGTTCTCCCTGTCAAATACAAAATAAAATCTTTTTTAAAAAAATCAAAGAAAATATAGTAAACACATTACATTTTTGAAAGAAGCAAAATGCTAAATACTCCAGAGCAAATGCACCAAAAATAGGCAGCATCAACACATAAATATATCTACAAAAATTCATCAAGGCATAAAAAAAAGAACTTAATAAAGGAAGGGATCTATAAGTATAATATTCTGAAATGGGCAGATAATGTTGTAAGGATTCTCCCCCAAATTAACCTATAAATTTAACATTTCTCCAATCAACAAAATTTTCATTAGATCTCAACAAAATTATCTAGAAGTCCTTTAAAAAGCACATTAGAAAAGAAGAGCCAAGGGGTGCCTGAGTGGCTCAGTTGGTTAAGCGACCGACTCTTGGTTTTGGCTCAGGTCCTGATCTCAGGGTCGTGGGATAGAGCCGGGAGTCTGTCTCTGTGCCGGGCATGGAACCTGCTTAAGATTCTCTCTCTCCCTCTGCCCTTCCCCCCAGCTTGTGCGTGCTCTCTCTCTAAAAAGAAAAAGAATAGCCAAAATAAGACTTATGAGACTTATGAGAATTTCATTTATCTTAAAAATTAAAATAACATAAAAATTTAGTAATTTAAATGCTTTGCTCCTGGTGGAATGATAGTCAATGTAGCAAAACAAAATGATCAAGTGAGCATAAAAAGTGATATCTATAGTTATGGGGAAAAATACATGGTTTGGGGACTGGATTTATTTGGAAACAATGCCAAAGTCTTACATTACACAATATGTTATTAAGTGCAAAGAAAATTATGAAATAATTTGTGGGGCATAATCCCATTTTTGTAAGAATAGCTAAAGTTAAATTTGTACACACACAGAGAAATGCTAAAGATAAAAACAAATGGTAATACTGGCTATCTCTGGTCGTTGGCCATAGGTGGCTTTTATTTTCTCTTTTTTTTTAGTATTTTTTATTTTTTTCTGAGAAGAAACCCTATTTTCCAAAACTTTGGCTAGTTATTTTAGGAAGTATAAAGTAGACCTAAAATTTTTGGCCATATTTATTGAAAGATTTTTTTTTAAAAAAACATTCCAAATCTCTGGAATTCTACCACCCATATTTCTTTTCAATTTTTTAAAAAGGATTGATTGATTGATTGATTGATTTGAGGGGTAGGGGTAGTGCCGGGGGGAGGGGCAGAAGAAGAGAGAGAATCTCAAGCAGACTCCCTGTGAAGCCCAACCTGGGGCTCGATCCCACAACCCTGAGCTCATGACCTGAGTTAAGATCCTTAGTAGGACACCTAACCAACTGAGCCACCCTGGTGCCCCTCTTTTCCTCTTGTATGACAAAGATCTTAAACATGAATTGTGGTTCCACAATTTGTTTAACGATTCTTTTAAAAATATTGGCACTGCATTATTTTAAACAGTTAACAGTGAGAAGCACCAATGAATTTCTATGCAAAACAGTAACAGGTTATGCTTCAGTTATATAGAAATTTATTTATTCAAAACCATCTATTCTCAACCACTTTGGGCCAACCAGCATTACTACCTCTAGCTAAATACATGTTTTCTTTCCATCACTTTTTCTAAATTGCTCCATGATTTTACAGAGTCATTTTTTTTTTTAGCTGAAATTTTCCATGCTTGGTTCTCTACCAAAGGTGATTTCATTTGGGAAAGATTAAAAAAATGTATAGTCCAAAGTGTTCAGTCATTTTCACAGTTATAAAGGATGAATGAAAACACTCTATTTGAAAACCAATTTAGAAGCCTTCTTCTTACAAGACAGTAACTCTGAGTGGTTTGTTTTGGGAGGTTTAATATTTGCATCCCACCCATCCCCAAACAGTTCTTCTGTCTTTAGAAAGAATCTGTTGGGGGCGCCTGGGTGGCTCAGTTGGTTAAGTGTCTGCCTTCGGCTCAGGTCATGATCCCAAGATCCTGGGACTGAGCCCCGCATCGGGCTTCCTGTTCAGCAGAGAGCCTACTTCTCCCTCTCCCTCTGCTGCTCCCCCCGCTTGTGCTCTCTCTCTCTCTCTCTGTGTGTGTCAAATAAATAAATAAATCTTAAAAAAATAAAATAAATAAAAGGTGCGCTTCAGTCTCTGTATGATGCTGGCTTACCCTAAAAGTCTGTGTTGGCAGCATTTGCCTGGATTTTTGACAAATAATGGAGACAAACCAATAAAATGAACTTGGGAAAATAGCACAGTGAGAATTACATTAAGGGTTGCTCTTGATGGATGGTTCTTCAAATTTTTTGACCCAAGCTCATTTCCACTGAGTGACAGTCTCAGAGGAGTTGTGTATGGTCAGGCAGGTTGTGAACTATACAATTCCAAGGGATGCCTTTCACAGACCCCTTGGACAATCTATCCCTCCCCATCCCACTTGCCAGTAGAGAAGAGAACTCTACCAAGCATTGGAAGGGAAAAAACCCTCAAATTTGCAAGTGAAGCTTAGATCAGATTTTATGTTATGAAACTATGCTCTAGGCACTTAAAAATAACCCAATGATTTTATCACACATACCTTGAGATATTATTGGAAGTTATTCAAGTTCAGGGGAAGCACATCTAATAAAGTGACACTGAGCAATAAAATTCAAGGGAAATTACAATCTATCTTTACAACATAGGCTATATATTATCAATACAATATCCTTACAATATATTCTTTAGCAATAAGAAAATGGGTGGTTTTATACAAGCCCAAATGCCTATATGTCTTAAGCTCTGATTATCGAAACAGTAAGCCAAAAATACTATTGATAAAAATATGCACCACTGTCAACTGTAGGGTTAACCAGGCGACCACAAAAACAGATGATTAAATAAAACCAAGGAAAATGTGTAACTGCAAAGCACGAGGCCCTTAATATGAAACTATAATCAACTCAACACGGTAATAAGAAAATGTTCATATAGTGCCCACGGGGTGCCAGTATATTATATATTTATATATATATTTCACAATAAACTCTGTGAAGTATGTTTTATTTTCTCCTTTTTACAGACAAGACATAGAGAGGTTAAATATTAGTATTGATGGCTTTAATTAATTTCACCCTGCCTCCATGCCCTTTGCCCTGTGACTTCGTTTTCTCCACCCATTGTGGATACAGGGTTGGTCCTGTGAATTGCTTTGGCCAATAGGCGAGAGAGGAGGTGAGAAAAAGTCTGGGCTAACCAACTGGTGGGTGAAGGAGCTGCAGGATGGCTGAGGCCTCCCCAGCCAGCAGGCAGCCCAGCCAACTCTGAAGCAGAGCCACCTAGCTGAGTCACTTCCACCACCGATGATACGCAGACAACCAAGTCGGCTGCTGATGCACACAGGGCAGGACTCTGCAATTATCAGTGTCTGAGCCATATTTCAGAGAACCTCCGAGAACATCACCTCCCTGTCCTCAGGACACTCTTGTCACATGCCAAATTACTAGTAGGTTGATTACAGGTAATTATCCCTTATGAATACATTGAAATATTTGAAACTGTGCACCTTGGCTGCTTGTGATAACAGAAGACTTGTCTTTCAGGATATGGAACCTCACCAGCCAAAGACCACCAGGACTGTACCTGTGGTCAAACAAAGTTGGGTTTATTTAGCTCACTGTAACCCGGGAGAGAGCCCATGGCGGGACCCAAGGGACAGCTTGGTAAGAGGTCTTTTTGATAGGTTTTGGGCTTGTGCCGAGTGATTCTTAGGAGGGTTGAGGGAAGTCAGGAGTCGGGTTTGGATGGGGTATGTCAGGAAGTGGCAGCCGAAGCAGTGCTAGCAGGTGGTCCCTGGTAAAGACGCCATAGTCACTCTTACCAGCAAGTAAAGACAAGAAAAATGTTTATTTTTGTGGTTGTGGTATGGCCTTGTCTCTGCCTTGTTTCAGGCCCGGATTCAGAGTGGCCTTGCCTGATTAGTGTTTATGCTCTGTGAAAATTGTTTATGTTCATTTGGGAACACTTTCCTTCAGCCTAGCTGTTAGCTGCTAGCTACCAGCTGTCGGGGCCATTTTTTACTTTGTGGGGAATCACTTGGAGACGATTGAGGCGGGGGGGGGCCTCCTGACAAAATGAGGAGGTGCCCCGAGAGCAGTGCATTCTGGGGCCTGTGGGGCCGCCTGTAGGTATTGCCTCAGAGATCCAGAGACCAGAAGGTGGAAGCAGGAGGGTGAGCCACTGTGGAGAGGGTGGACTGTGGGGCGAGAGGCCACTGGGGATGGGACTTTGACCAGGTGCCCCCATAGCACCCCTACCTCTGGCTGTGATTCCAAGAGAGGTCTTAGCCACCAAAGAAATGAGGAGGTAGACACATGCAGACTTGCCTGCGGTAGTGACGGAATCCAGCCAGCCTGGAAAGGGGGAAAGAGAGGACCTACGGAAAAAGTTGAGCAGAACTAAGCAAAGGGAGCAGCATATCCAGGGGATAAGCATGGCTCTGAAAATGATCACCGGCAGTATCCTGAAGAAAATTTCCAGAAACTGCATGGTATTCTCAGAAGCATTCATAAAGACAGGGCTTCCCAGTGTCGGGGGGACAAGAATCATGAGGAGATTATAGGCGATTATGCAAAGCCACCTGGATGAGAACAGCAGAAACATACAAGATCAGGAAGGATTTAAATTCTTTAAAGGATTTAAATATCTACAAATGCTGAACTTAAAATCACATTTGAAGGTAGTAAAGAGCTTACCCAATGACGCTGGAACAGAGTAAGTGACACACTGAGCAAATCTGAGAATACAGAAAAGACAGGGGGAAACGGCCAGAGGGAATACAATAGAAACGGGATGGAGAACAGAAGATCCAAACGCGGGAAATCCCAGGAAAGGCCAAAACCAGTAGAGCAAAATCAATCCTTTACGTTTCTTCAGTTATCCCCCCTCCCCATTTTGATCTTTCTGAAATTAAGATGCATCTTATATCTTATCATTTGCCTGCCATTTCCACCCCCACCCCAAAGTCAGCAATAGTACCTTTTCGACTGATGTCATCTTAGAATAAAAAAAAATGTGCTAATGAAAAAAGAATGTCCTTAGCTAAAGAAAGATCCAAGTAATGCAGATGGAAAAGGCTCACTTGAGTTCCAAGGAATATGAATGGAAAATACCCAAAATTAAAGATTTCTTGGCAAAAACTCTTAGAGAAAAAAAATCCTATAAGCTTCCAAGCCTAAATATCAGATTACCTACAAAAGAGCAAATGCCTGGCTGCTTTATTACTGCTCTTAAACAACAAAGATTGGAAGCTCACAGAGGTTGAAAGTTGTGGCCTAGGATTTTTTTATTCAGGCAAGTTGTCCATATTTAATAGCTATAAAAAGATATTGCTGGGATATTCAAGGTATATCAGTCAGGGTTCTTTAGTGAAACAGAACTAATAGGACATAGAGAGAAAAAAAGAGAGATTTATTTTAAGAAATTGCCCCCATACAACTGTGGGGCTTGGCAGGCTGGCATGCTGGAAGCTAACGTAAGATTTGTATGTTATAGTTTTGAGGCAAAATTCCTTCCTCTTGAAGAAACTTCAGTTTTTGCTCTTCGGGCCTTCAACTGATTAGATGAGGCCCACCCACATTATGGAGGATAATCGGCCTTGCTTAACATTAGCTGATTGCAAATATTAATCACATCTGCAAAATACCTTTACAACAACATCTAGGTTAGTATTTGACCAAACAACTGGGCATTAGAGCCTAGCCAAGTTGACACTTAGATTAACCATTATACAAGGATTCTCAAAATACATCAGCCTTCTTTAAAACAAATGTCTTGAAGGTATCTTCCAAATACAAAACATAAAGTTGAGAAAACCATGGTAAAAAGACAGAGAAACCAGTTAAAGTAAAAGCCTGAAAACTGTACATCTGTTTCTAGAATTGAAGGGAAAAGCCAAAAATATGCTTGAAATGAAAGTGTTCTAATGTTAAAAATAGTATAGTAACTATAGTTTAGATAGAAAATCCCAGACTACATTAACAAAGAAAAGGGAGAAAAAAGAAAATGAAGGTTTTATCTAAGGTTGAGAGAATAAAAAGTTGCCAATTGATATTCTTGACTCAGAGTTGTTGGGAAAATATAATTTAAACAATTATTCCAAACACTAACAACTAGTAAACATTTTTAAATGATGTCTTATCTTCCAAAACACTGGTGAAAGTTAAATTTTGCCCTAGTGGCTTGTGGATACCTGGCACTATAATGATCTTTTAGCCCTGTGTTCCTGCATCAGTAATTCACACCCGGTAACAACTAATCCATGGTTCTCAACCCCTGGCTGTGTATTAGAATCATCCTGAGAGCTTGTACACTTCCTGGTGGCACCCGAAACTTGTTACACCAGGATCTCTTGGGCTGGGGCCTAGTTACCATTAGTTGTTAGAGCTTCCCAAATAATTACAGATTTGTGTAGCCAAGTTTGAGAACCCCTATCCTAGGCTTTTGCCTTTCTTATGTTTCTTTGAGAACGTCATTCTAATTTAGCATAAAATTGCACAGCGACTTGCCCCTCTACCTTTCCCCTGAGGCACCTTTTCAGTGATCCTTGGTTATTTGGTTACAATCCATAGCTCACTCCCCACAGTACAGTCCAAAGACCAAAGGCCTCAACATCTCTTGGGAGCTCGTTGGGAACATACCTCTTCCACGGCCTTGCCTTCCTAGGTGGCCTTCTTGCATCCTAATTTCCCTTCTTTAAACTTCCAACAGAAGGCTTTTTCCAAAACACAAATCTAATCATGTGGCAACCTCCTCCATAAACAATCAGAGACTCCACATGTCCTCTCTACTAAAATCTAAGGTCCGGAAAAGGGAATTCGGGGTTTTCTGAGGATGGTCCTCTTTACCTTGTCCCAAACTTTTTTCTCAGCCCTTCCCAGCCTCCCAGCTCCAGGTACATCAGGCCATTAGCCATTCACCAAATGGGATAGACTCTTCCACGCTTCAGTTATTGGGCATATGTTTTCTTCAGCCGTGAATGCCTCTTGACCCATTTTCCCACTAATTCTAGTCTGTCCTCAAGGCTCTGTTTAGATGCCACCTCTGCTGTGAAGCCTTCGCCAGATCTCCCAGTTAAAAGAAATTTCTTTGTTCTTTTCTTGTAGCACTGGTTTCAATCAGTCTTACTTGCTGACTCATCTGTTTTTCCTCGTGGATTGTTAAGCCTTTAAGGGGAGGAACTATACCCTTTGGCCCCTGATCCTCCAGTGAGTGCTTCTAGAACAGAGGTCATGGGTCACATTCCAAATGCCTCTAGGTGAATTCTTTTAGCAGGGTCAAGCCACCCCACATTCCAAGGGCACTTCAGAGAGCAGGCCCAGCCCACACTTTATTTCAACACGAGTATTTATTGCAAAAATATCTGACTTTGACTTATTAAGCAACTCCTTGATATTTCATGGAATTGTTGTTTTTTCATCGTCTCCATCTCTTGTTCCACATGGTAGAGTGCTTCCCCTGTCCTGACACTTTCTTCGTTTCACTCATACTGATACTTCCTTTCTGGGTCCCAGTTTCTCCAAGTCAGGTTCAGGGAATGAATCAACTTGCTAAGGATGATGACTCCATTTCTTTTAACTTTGGGGACAATACTGGAAGCTCAAAATAAATGTCTAAACAATCACCCAGGATTGTTTGCTTGGGGAGAGGGTGTGAAATTTTGGTGTCATCTGATGAGAGCATTCATGCCTTGTGGCAGTTTCCAAAGAGAATAAGGCTGTCTGTCTGCCTACCTGCAGGTGCACTCAGAGACAATTGAGGAATTTAACAGGAAAGCAAGTCTATCTCTACTCAGGAATCATCCTAATCAAGCAGCCACGGATTCTACAAGAGCCTTTACAGCACAGCGATCTGACAAGCTAGCACACAAGCCAAGCAGTCCGACTGTGGCTACCAGATGGCTAGTGCTTGGACTACACACACCAAAAGTTGACAGACAGAGGTGACTCTGGAGGTGACAAAGCCTTAGATGAAAGCCATCTTCAAGGACAATATATTTTTCCAAATGTTTTTGCTTTTCTGTATAACCTGATCCAAATATTCTACTCATATTATACTCTCTCCCTCTTGTAGACAAATCTTTTATTACGTGGTATAATGATATGATTTTATTTGTACAGAGCCCCCAGGCCAAGTTCCAAGTACTGGAACTCAGAGTCTATGCTTGCCTTCCTCTTCAAGCTCCCACCTTGTGCTCCAACAAACTGAAAGAATAAACCAAAACCAAGGAAGAGATGAGATCTGAGAAATAGAGAATCCAACCCAGGAGAAATACAAAGGGAATTTCAAAATGACAATAAAGAGAAATCTCAATATCATCAGGCCTAATGTATTACTAACTCAGAGAGAAGGAGAATAGAGGTTCCCAGAGGGCATGTATCCAAGAAAAACGTAGAAACTACAGATTGCTTGATGTGATTGATCTTTTCGAAAATCATACCGAGAAACTATTGGAAAATGTGGAGAGAGTTATGAAAAGGTAAAAAGAAGTCAAAGCAAGTTAAAAGCAAGGCAATTATTCACTTCAGGAAAAGCAAAGAGTAAGAAAAGAGATGTCATTGTAGAATGCTACTGTGCTCAGTTATGTTTATGTAAGCATAACAATGTGAACACAGAATATTATTTAGCCCCAAGTACTAATATTATATTAAGAGAAATACACTAACAATAGGAGATTAATTCAGTGTTCTTGGTCCAAGAATGATTAAGTGGACAAAAATTAACTAAGGATCTAAAAACATAACAAGATAATCAATAAGGTAGATGTAGCTGAAATTCTATACCCTATTAAGAGCGAGTACATCTTGGGGTGCCTGGGTGGCTTAGTGGGTTAGACATCCACCTTTGGCTCAGGTCATGATCCCAAGGTCCTGGGATCGAGCCCCACATAGGCTCTCTGCTCAGTGCAGAGTCTGCTTCTCCCTCTCCCTCTGCCTACTGCTCTGCCTGCTTGTGCTTTCTCTCTCTCTCTCCATCAGATAAATAAAATCTTAAAAAAAAAAAAAAGTGTGTACCTCTTCTTGACAAGTGCCTGTGATCATTCATGATAACTGACCTCATCTTAGCCCCAAGAAAAGCTCAATAAATTCCCAAAAGCAGAAATAATACAGATAACATTCTCTGATCACATTACAATAAAACTAGAAAACATAAACATCAGAAAAAACTAACCAGAAAATTTTTAAAAAGAACAATAACCTTATTTTGAATTCTTGCTACTCAAATCACAGTCTGTAGACAGAAGCATCTGCATTCCTGTGGGCTTGTTAGAAATGCAGAATCCCAGACCTACTAAGTCAACATCTGCATTTTACAAAATACCTAAGGGATCTGCAAGTACATTCGTGTTTACCTATTGCTCTGGACTGAATGTTTGTGTCCCCTCAAAATTCATGTTAAAATCTAATCCCCAGAGTGATGGTATTCAGATGTGAAGTCTTTGAGAGTTAATTAGTTCCTGAGGGTGGAACCCTCAGGAATGGGATTAGTGCCCTAAGAAGAGGCCAGAGAGCTAGCTCACCCTCTTTCTGCCATGTGAGGATACAAGAAGTCAGCCATCTGCAAACCAGAAGAGGGCTCTCACTAACCCCACTATGCCAGCACCATGATCTCAGACTTCTTCCCTCCAGAAATGTGAAAAATACATTTTTGTGGTAGACAAAGCCACTCAATTTATATTTTGTTATAACAACTGAGCTAAGGCACCCATTGTTTCCAGAAAACAATGATCATTAAAAGAAATGCCAGAACTATGGGTCAAAAACAGAGCAGAGCTCAGAGAAAGATTTTTATATTGAGAAAAGTAAAACAAAGAAAATCAATGCATTACATATCCAACTCAAAAAGTTAGAGGAGAGGAGCCACTGGGTGGCTTAGTTGGTTGAGTGTTGGACTCTTGATTTCTACTCAGGTCATGATCTCAGGGTTGTGAACCTGTGGCAGTTCTGGGCTCAGTGGGGAGTCTGCTTGAGATTCTTTCTCTCCTCATCTGCCCCTCCCCCAGCTCACACAAACGTGTGCACTATCTCTCTCAAATAAATCTGTAAAAAATAAAGAGAGAGAGAGAGAGAAAAGAAATAGAGAAAATTTTTAAAGAATAAGCCTCCATGGGGCATCTGGGTAGCTAAGTTGGTTAAGCCTCCAACTCTTGGTTTTGGCTCAGGTCATGATCTCCGGGTGGTGGGATTGAGCCCCTGTTGGGCTCCAAGTTCAGCTTGGAGCTGCTTGAGATTCTCTTCCTCTCCCTCTACCCCTCCCCACCTCTAAGATAAATAAATCTTTTTTTAAAAAAGAATAAGCCTCCATGAGCTCATAGAACATACATGCAGGCCCAGATAATTTCACATAAGAATTCTAGTGAGTCTCTAAAGAACTCTAGTGAGTCTCTTTAAAAAAAATTTTATTTATTTATTTATTTATTTGCCAGAGAGAGAAAGAGAGAGGGAACACAAGCAGGGGGAGTGGGAGAGGGAGAAGCAGGCTTCCCGCCAAGCAGGGAGCCCGATGCGGGGCTCGATCCCAGGACCCTGGGATCGTGACCTGAGCCGAAGGCAGACGCTTAATGACTGAGCTACCCAGGTGCCCCCATAAATAAAATCTTTTAAAAAATATCAGTAGATTTTAGGAGAACATTTTTTTAACATATTGATGCTGAAATGGCATTTTACCCATTCTTAAATTTAAAAGACTTTTACTCTTTTAAAAAGACTTTCAAAAAGGAAATTAATAAACACTAAAATTAGGAATACAATTAGGATGCCCACTTCCATTTAACATTGTGTAAGATCCTCTCCAACTGGATGGAAGAAAAGGACTTCAGGTGGAAACATTGGAAAAGAAAAGGTTAAATTATCACTGTAGATGGTATGACTTTTACCTGGAAAATCCAGGAGAATTAACTGAAAGCTTCTTTGAACAAGAAAGAGAATACAGTAAGTAAATAAGCTATGAAAATTAATATGTAGAAATCCACAGCTTTCATATATAACACCAGTAAGTTAAACAATGTAATGACAGATGATTTTGCTTATGGTAGAAAGAGAAAATATAAATATCTCAATGTAAATTTAACAAAAAATATGTAAAACTCCTACAAGGACAAGTTTAAAATCCTCCTTGAAACGCCCCAAATAGACAAGGGTTCTCTATTCTAAGAAACTACTAGTTTGAATAATTGACTACCTGCTGTCTATATCTAATCATGGTCAACGCACTCCCTTGCTGGCCATTTTTGGAATGGACGTGTGACCCAATGCTGGCCATTGAGATGTTAGACAGTATCTGCTGGAATGGGCAAAAGTATCTGAATCTTTAAAAGAAAATCTAGGGAAGACGCAGTCTCTTCCTTTCTCTAGATTTTGTCATGTCTGGATAGGATGCTTGAAATTGCTGACATTACTTTGCAACCATATTAGAGCCAGGCTAAGTGCAAAGCCAGGACAACCAGGATGCCTGGGTAAGATCTGGTAAGAACTGGCTCCTAGAGATCCCGGGGTGGCTCAGTTGAGTAAGCCTCTGCCTTCAGCTCAGGTCATGATCCTAGGGTCCTGGGATCAAGTCCCGAGTCGGGCTCCCTGCTCAGCGGAGAGACTGCTTCTCCCTCTGCCTCTGTCCCTTCCCAGTGCTCGTGCATGCTCTCTCTCTCTTCCCCTCTCTCAAATAAATCTTAAAAAAAAACAACAACAACAAAACTGGCTCCTTGATGACATGAAGCACCAATTATGTTCTCCTTGAAGCTACCACTTGTGGGCTTCTGGTTATAAGAAGCAATAAATTTCCTTAATATTTTGGTCCATGTGAAGCAGGTTTTCCTGTTATTTGCTGTCAAAGCTGACACAATGTCTACTCCTTCCCTAGGACCAGACTGTTTTATTTACTGTTGCTTTATAATGGTTTAATATATAGTTAGCTTGTCTGGGGTTCAGAGGATAATTCTTTTTTTTTTTAAGATTTTATTTATTTATTTGACAGAGAGAGACACAACGAGAGAGGGAACACAAGCAGGGGGAGTGGCAGAGGGAGAAGAAGGCCTCCCACCCAGCAGGGAGCCCGATGCGGGGCTCGATCCCAGGACCCCAGGTTCATAACCTGAGCCGAAGGCAGACGCTTAATGACTGAGCCACTCAGGTGCCCCTAGAGGATAATTCTTTAACAATTTTCTTCATGTCTTCCTTAAATGATTTAACCAGATGATTCCTACTGAGTTCATTAATTCTAGCCATCTTAATAAAAATTCCATTTCAATGACTTTCAAATTTATTAGAAATCAAGTATGCATTTTGTTATACCAGAAAGTTTTAAATTTCTATATAAACTTTATCCTTTTTTTCTTTTTTCATTTTGAATATAAGATTTTCTTTAAATTAGATTTTCCAGCAGCTGGTCCATTTTACTGATTCTTTTCAAAGACATTTAATTGAGATTCATTATCTATTCATATCATCATTTTCCTCTACTGGTTTATTTATTTATTTTTGCTTTTATGACTTTAATTTCTTTCTTTTTGCTTCCTTGGCTACTTTTATCTTTTCTTCATTTTTTGAAGTTTAAACAATGTGCTTTCTTGCTTTTGCTTTTAAAAATATATTTATTACTACAGATTGCTTGAGAACAACTTTACGCATATCCCATAATTTTTAATATGAATTATCCTGATTCTCATTATTCTTCAATTAGCTGTCTTCATTCCTTTGATTTCCTCCTTAATCCAATAACTATTTAAAAGAGCATGCATAGGGCGCCTGGGTGGCTCAGTTGGTTAAGCGACTGCCTTCGGCTCAGGTCATGATCCTGGAGTCCCGGGATCGAGTCCCGCATCGGGCTCCCTGCTCAGTGGGGAGTCTGCTTCTCCCTCTGACCTTCCCCGCTCTCATGCTCTCTCTCTCTCTCTCTCATTCTCTCTCTCAAAATAAATAAATAAATAGAACCTTAAAAAAAATAAATAAAAGAGCATGCATAAAACTTGTCTTATCTTTTATTATTTGTTTCTAGTTCTGCTCTACTTTTGAGGACATGGTTTGCATATATTCATCTTTCTAACTTATGCCTTTGTTAGTTTCTTGGGACTGACTACTGTAGATTTTTAAATTAAAAAAAAATCTGTGGGCGTTTAGGAAGAAGGCACATTTTACAATGCCTATACAATATATTTTATAAAAGAAATGATAACTTTATAAGACAAAACTTGAAATGGTCATGAATTCTACCTTACTAATTATATTGTTCCAATCATTTGTGCCATAATGTCATATTTTACGGCGCATATATGACAGTTTGAAGAATTGCTTTTGGGAAATCCCAGGGTAAGGATCCACAGTTAAGCATACCAGTAGTGGGGTGAGTGCCCGTGGCCATGGATCTGTTGCAGTAGGAACCTACAGGAGAGAGGAGACCACTTGTGAATGGTGAAGGAACACAAAGCAGTGGAATGTGCTGGGGTTGACTGCCCTGTTGGGAGCTCTATTTAGTGCCTGGCATAGAGGAACTGCTCAAATTCGTTACCTCCATGAAAGAATAGATTGTCCCCCCAGACCGTTAGGTTGAAAATGGGCCACGTCAAAGGCAGTAAAGTTAGCTCAGGGGTGAGAGGCAGACTGGGTAAATAAGGATGGCCCCAGGGACCATCTTGAGCTCCTCATGAGTTGCTATATAGTTCAGGGAGAGATGGTGTAGCTTGAGCTCTTCAAACATGGTCTTTATTCCTCAAGGATCTAAAAGGCTGGATGGGTTTTCATTTTTAAGAAACTATTCTGTGAGGACTGGTGTATGTTGGGCAAAGAGCATGAAGAACCAGGAGCAACACTGACTGGGTCGCCATCCCTCGGGCTCCCCACCTCAGAGAGCCCCAGCCCACTGTCAGCTGCCAGTACTTGAATCCTTCTATGTGAGGGCTTTCTCCCCTGGGGCTCCTCTGGGGCAGCCTTATTGGCTGCCTTCCCTTTCCTGTATCACTGCCCTGCTCCCCTGCTGGTGTTCTCCACACATTCCAAGTCCGCTACTTGCACTTGAAACCTTGTCTTTTTCTGGGAATACCCAAATTAAGACAAACGGTGATTTTTATGATTCGTTTAGCCTCATCAATCTTTGTAAACAAGCATTGCTGGGGGAGGAAGGTGAGAAATGTGCAAGCTAAGAAGTCACACTTGTATGCCTCCAGAAGTATTTGAAGATGTCATACAAGTCGTTTATCACATTCTGCTTGATCAGGCCAGAGAAATGTGTTTTAGCAAATCTTTGGAGCATGGACAGGATACTACATAGTTCAAAAGCCCTGACTCTATCCTCAGCTGGATGTGCTGAAACCAATGAACAATCTTTCAGTCACTATTTGCCACATATAATATTGAACTATAACTCCTCCTGCAGGTATAACTTAGAGATCCTCCACCTGGGTTAACTGGTTGAGAAGACAGACCCCCTCAGGGCAACTGGTCATGAGTCCCAGCCATGGGCACAAAGGTGTGTTTGTTACAATGACAAGTTTTCTATCAGAGAGGCGGAGGCTAGATTTATAGGTAATAATAGTAACAATAACATCCAGAGATTATTGTGGTTCAGAAAAAGACCTCAAATTTCTTCCAAGAAACATTACCTGAGTGCCCCCCCTCCCTAGCCCTTGTCTGGGCTTTGTGCTCCTCTTCTGTGACCCCACACTGCCTTATATTTCCCACATCATGGTTCTTAATCCTTTACATTGTAATGAGTATTTTATTTATCTATCCCCAAGGACACTCTTTTATACTCCTTGAAAGCAGCGATTTTAACTTTCACTGTTGTATCATTGGCATAGAGCTTGTCTCTTAAAAGGCATAAACAAATAAATAGAAAACTGTTAACAGGTAAAATCAATGGGGAAAGACCTGCACCTAGACAAAAACTGGTAAATATATGAACTATAATAAAGAAGAACTTCTTTAAGTCTCATGATTAAAAATAAAGTCATATTATCAATAAGAGTTAAAGTTTGTAAATGCCACAGTTTCAGAAAAGTTGTCATTCATGTGGGAAAGCAAGAGAAAGCCAATTGTAGGGGCACCTGGGCGGCTCAGTTGGTTAAGTGTCTGCCTTCGGCTCAGGTCATTATCCCAGGGTCCTGGGATCGAGTCCCACGTTAGGCTCCCTGCTCAGTGGGGAGTCTGCTTCTCCCTCTCCCTCTGCCTCTCCCCCTAGCTTGTGCTCTCTCTCTCGCTCACTCTCTCTCTCAAATAAATAAATAAAATCTTAAAAAAAAAAGAGAGAGAAAGCTAATTGTAGACCTTGAGAGGTTCAGAAAACACACTGGTCAGAAATCCTTAAAAAATTACTTTCAATTGTACACCAAATAACAGAAAGATGAAGCAAATGTAATCACAATAAAAGAATGTAATGTCACAGAAAGATGAGTAATAAAAATCTGAAAAACAGATGTCTGAATATTTCTGAAGACCTGGTTTATAAAACAGAACACAGAAGGGGATAAATGGAGTTAAAGTGTTCTAAGGTCTCCAAATCATCCAGGGAGTGGTAAAATATTAATGTATATTAGATTCTAAGTAAAGAATAAATGCAGTGATTTTGAGGGTGACATTAAAAAATGGAATATAGTGTAACTAATGGAGAAGGAGAAATGGATTAATAAAAATACTTGATTGGTCAAAAAGAAGGCAAGCGAGGGATAAAAAAGAAACAAATAGAGGTGAGCTAAATAAAAAAATAAATTGTGGGATAACCAACTTAAATTCAAATACGACATTAAATATAAATATATAAATAATCTTCCAACTAAAAGACAATGATTATGAAATTAGATTTTCAAAACAAAACTATTTATTGCTTACAAGAAACACACTTTAAGTATAAAGATGCAGAAAGGTTGAAAGTAAAACGAGAGTTAACTATAATGAGACATAACTTAAATAAAAGACAGAGGATGTCTGTATATGATTATTGCACAAAGTAGACTTTAAGACAAGAGGCATTACCGGCAATAAAGAGGAATATTGCATAATGACTGCATATGCATCACCACGAATCTAAAACAACTTTAAATTTTATGTACCAAATAACATAGCTTCAAAACTTCTAAAGCAAAAAAGCCAAAAAACAAAAACAAAACTAGAGCAAATACTGAGAGTGCTAAAAAGAAATAGACCAATCCATAATTACAGTGGAGATTTTAGCACAATACTGAATTCAACAATGGCAGAAGGCACCTTCTTTTCAAGTGCATGCAGAACATTTATCAGAATTGACTATGTGTTGGGATGTAAGCAATTTTCAACAAAATTCACAGTCCCAATATCTTTAAAGAATGTTCTCTAAATCTCTTAGCACAGGAGAATTAAGCTGGAAAACATTCGGCCACTGGATTGGATTTGGAGTGGAAGGTGGAGAAAAGTCATCGGAGAAACTGGCTGCAGTGGGCTGCAAAAGAATCACTCCAGATTAAAGTGCAGCTTTCGACAGACAAGTATCCAAGGGCAGCATGCTGTAGCCTGGAATGCAGGGTATCTGGGAGGAAGGGATGGAGCAGAGGACAGAGCAGAAGTCCCTAAAGGTAAATTTCATCAACTTTATAGTTGTGTCGGGGCGGGGGGAGGGGCAGTCACTACTGAGAAATACTGGGTATGCTTCCATATTGCTAAAATTATCTAGCAGGTAAATTCTCTTTCCATCATGAAGCAAATCTTTGGTCTCTTCACTGTTTGCTGAATGGAAAATGTTGCAATATTTAATTCCTCTGCTGTCTAAGCCTCTCCTCGTTGGACATTCCCAATGGCCACCAGTATGCAGTCTTTGGGGGGGCACTTGATTTTTGGCTACTGAAGAAATTAATGCATCTTTCCAATGTGGTAATAGCTAAGAAGTATCTTAGGACCCAGGAGAAGCTGGGTTGGAGTGTAATGTGTTCCATCATGGGTGCTGAATTTTGCGAAAAAGGGCTGCAGAGAATGTCATGGTAGGTTTCCACATGTTTCCATCTTTAGGTGTCAAATTCTGGCTTCTCCTTGATTTGTCAGGCTAAAAAGAAACTTCCACAAATGGAAAGAGACCAACCCTGTACTCGGGCTTGCTCTGCCTTACATCCCCTACTACAGAGTTTTGCTGAAATTCTTTTCACAGAATGCCATACTCTGGACAGAGCAAAGAGTTAATAGTCCCTGAATTGACTTACAGAATGCAGAACATATTTGCTCATTTCATTAAAGCTTTGGAGGCACCTTACACCCAAACAAGCAGCCTCAGCTTAGCCACTTGAGCTTCTACCCTGGCTTGACAAAATATTTTTTGTTGTTTGAGTTTATGAGAAATTTCAAAATAGGTCTTTGAGTGTAATCAAGAGATAATCCCACTCATACGTATATAGAGCTTTCCTTTTCAACTGTACCTGAAAGATCGCCTATGACTCTTGGAATTTTCCCTACTTATATCAAAGGATGAAAGGATCTGGAGAGTCAAATCACAGTTCATGGCTCCATTGGTTTGCCCCGACGCAAGGAGGCTGGTGTTGATAGAGACATCAGAGATCCAGGAGCCCTGATCTGCTTGTCCACAAGGTTAATTAGTACTAGTTACCCACAGGACAGTCTACACTATTCCCAGTTACCTACCTTATTTAGCCCCACCTTGATGCTATACTGGGGAGGCTTGTAAGCAGCAGAAGGTGGTCAATTAGGTAAGGGTTGTTCGCCAATAATCACACTGAGAAGGGGGCTTTGTCACCTCCCTCAATCCAAGAACTTTGTAGAGTTGTGAACATTTCAGAGTTTGGACTTCTGAACAGTGGGGATTATTTCTCATCCTCCCTCTGGCAAGGGGGAGGTGTGGCTATTCACACCGCTCTTAATCCAATTCCAGACCAGCTAAAGGTTTGCCTAGGGTCCCAGTTTGGGTCACTGTGGAGGGAGTAGGAAAGAGGAGAGGATACAGAGATGCCAAGACCCTGCTCCTATGTACTAAATGCAGTAAATTCAGCATTTTCACATAATAAGGTCAATGCAATAATCCATGTTTCCACGCTGCGAAGCACTGAATTTCTCCGGCAGAGCAGGCAAACGAAAAGGAAAAGACAAGAATATAAAAAATACCAGGAAAAGGAGATGATTAGTAACTATAATGTGCGGGGGTAAAAACTGGCTCTATCTGCCTAATAGAATCATTTTAAAAATTCACGTGTGGTTATGCTTGATTTATCTTTAGCCAATCCAATTAAAAGCCCAGTTCCAGTGCTTTCCTCCAGAGTGACTTAAGCGGTCAAATCTTCGCCTGGCAACCATAATAAATTCAGTAAGCAAGTGGCATAATTAAAACAAGATGCCAGTTAGGGGCCTCAGAGCGGCTTAAAATAAAATCCGACTCCTTGTCCAAAAAAAAAGAAAGAAAGAAAGAAAAGAAAAGAAAAATGTACACAAAGGTGTAACATGGCCCGAAGCAGGAAGGGGGATTTTGATCTCTGTCCCATTCTTTGTTATGCCTCTAACTTACTGGGGACTGCACACCAGTCACTAAACTCTAGGCTGTACCCTGTTATCTCATCTCTGAAACAACGCGGAACACCCCTCTTGCCCGCTTCTTAGAATATTGTAAGGCTCGCAGGAGAAAGCATATCTGGTAGTGTATAGAAACAAAACTGCATTTTGTGACAATGGTATTATAGTTATAATTACGAATGCTGGTTATTAATGGTAACGAGGATGGTGACATTTGGAAAAGTGTTCCTGGGAGACCACCGCGGGGCACACAGAAGCAGACCAGGCTTGGTATCTATTAAATTCCAGAATAGCACGAAATGTCAATATATTATTGACAGAGCAAATAGCTTAAGGAATGTAGAGAAGGGAGCAGTATAAAGCAGTGGGAAGGGTTGGTTTGGTCCCTGTGAATGTAGCTTTGTGACCATAGCCATGCTGGTGAATCAAGGGGAAGATCAGGCATGGGGGCTTTTGAGATTGCAGAAGTGGGGAGAAAAGGAAGGAAGGAGTGTGCTGTGTGATCCTGCCCAGCGTGGAAGACGAGATCTGCACCCTCATAGGGAAGGCATGTGAGAAGCAGCTGGGTGGCCCATTTTTATGTAGGGACAAGCATGATATAATCAAAGATTGAACTGTTCATGTCCGGCCACTGTACCAAACCCAGGATCCTTAACTTTCTAGGATCAGGGACCCATCTGAGAATCTTATTAAAGCTGAGAACGCTCACCTATGGGGGACATGTGCACATGGACAAGTCCATGAGATTCTGCAGCTGGAAGCCCAGGTGTAGAAAACTGGCTTAGAGACCTGGAAGTAGGCTTTCAACTCCGAGAGTGAGGCACCCATTCCTAGCTGTCTGTCTAGCATTTCTTGAACCGGAGTTCTGAGCTGCTCGTGGAATGACTGAGTTGGGAGGAAGGAAACTATCTCAAACATAGTTCGGCTGACAGCACTAATTGCATTCACCAAGGTAAGCCTGGCTTTGGGGATCCTTCATAAAGAGGGCAAGGATGTTCGTGTGCTAGAGCGTTCCTGGGCTGCAGGCTTCTGGGCATACCCCTCCAGAGCCTCAGGTTTGGCCCCAGTGACACCCCACCCTCTCCTGCAGATTCCTACATTGACTGAACCATTTCTAGACTCAGGCCCCAAAGAAGATCCACAAAGGGCACTGCTGGGCTGTTCTCCCCCATCCTGGTCTTGACCAGGAACCAAGATAAGAAAGTACCTGGAGGAACCAAATCTCACAGGTATCCCCTGGCCATCACAGACTCATTTCTACCTCCAGGCCTTTGCAGAGGCTGTTCCTTCTGCCTAAAATGCTTGTTTCCCCTTCCGGGTATGAGTACAAATGGGAATGAATGGGCATCAATGTAAACAAAGTTGTGTTGAGCATGTGATACATTATACTAAGTGGTAATTCAATATGAATAACACAAAATCATAAATCTTAGGGTTGGTCTACTCTTCAGAGATCATTCACTCCATCTGTCTAACACTAATACTTATACTTCAGGAATTAATAGCAATGTCAATTATATCTCAAGAAAAAAGACTTTTAAATAGTGATAATAACACTCTTAATATCACTGGTAATGCTAGTACTAACACAAGAAATTGCATCTCCTTGAATACAGATCTGATCCATTTACTTTTTTATTTTATTTTCTTGGATGAGAATTACTTCCTATACACACACATTTTGCACATATTTAGACAAAGAAATGTAGTATGAGACTAAACTTACATACTTCACTTTGACTTAAAAAAAAAAACAGTCTCTATTTGCTTATACTCCTAGATGACCCTGAGGAGTAGAAAGACAGGGATTTCAGATGATTTAGAAATACACACACACACACACACACACACACACACACTCATACCTCATTTTGTTCTGGGAAGGTAGCCAAGACCTTTCAAATTTTGTGCTAATATGGCCCAAGAAGACAGAAGAGGGGTCTTAGTGAAAACATTGTTTTGTAATCAAAAGAATAAAATGAGATCTGCCTTTTACAATGACCTTGCATGTCACAAAAGTCTCTTCTTGTCCCTCAAATCTGGAGACTTAGTCAAATGCTTGTCGCCTGCCATTTAATGACTTGGATTTTCTTCCCAGAAACCACTCCACCACCACTAGACTTTTCTAACTCTTCAGGTATTTCCAGAGACAAGGGTTGCCTCCTCTCAACCCAGAAGCCACCAGAAGACTTCCTTCCAGCTCTGCATCCCCTTGGACCCTTCCTGAGATCAAAGAGCACTGAGATGCACATGCTTCCCAGTATTCACTCTGAAAACATTTCCCCACAGGGTTGGGTTCCACCACCAGGCTCTTTATGAGGAGACATGGCCCCAAATGGGTGAAGGGCAGTGGGAGGTCCAGGCTTCCAGTTCTGGAATGGATAAGTCACAGGGATGAAAGGTACAGCGTAGGGAATATGGTCAGTGGCATTCTAATAGCCTTGTATAGTGACAGTAGCTAAGCTTGTGGTGAGCATAGTATAATGTATAGAGCTGTCTACTATATTGTATGCCTACAACTAATGTAACACTGTGTGTAAACTTTACGTCAATTAGAAGGAGAGACAGAGAGAGAGAGAGATGGCTCAAGTTGGCATAGATGTGGGGCATGTGTACATAGCCATGCAGAAGTGACAGTTCATTTGTCTAGCTCATTTTTTTTTTTACTGTAGACAAAGTATCTAGAAATGGCTCAGGCATCACATTATTGTCAAAGCTCTTGTGTAAAAGGCTGCCACATTCTTCCTCAATGACAGTTTATGGAAGACAGCAGAGAATTATGTGCTCAATGAATGGTGCCTGGATGCATACAAACATGTAACTGGAGGTTATTTCTGTTGATGGAAAGACATCCTTTTCCATAAGGGAATAGTCTAGAGTAAAGGGAAAAAATTACTAATGTAGTCCATGTGGAGACAGTTTCTCTGTTTGATTATATTTTACCTGGTGTTTTATTATGATACGCCCAAGATGTTTCACCCATGTCTTAGCATTTCAAGGTGCTGGCCCACAACACCGTCTCACCTTCTCTTCCTCATAGACCTGGGAGGCAAGCCTTCCTTCACACGTTCTGGATGAGGTGTCTGAGCACTGTGGCAGACACTGGTGCTATTTACAGAAATGCCCTTCTTCTCCTTGGGCACAGAGCAAGACTGCATCTGCCAGCCTCTCGTGAAGTTAGCTGTGGTCACGTGACTGAGTTCTAGCCAATGGAAGATGAGCTGAGGTGACATGAGCCACTGCCAGTCCTGGCCCATAAAAACCTCACACATCTCTCTTCCCTTCCAGCTGATGGGATAATGGGATGGTGCCATCAAAGCCACATGGGAAACGTCAGTCTCTAAAATGACTTGTGTGGAGCAGAAACACACACACACACACACAATCTCCCTGCTGATCTGGAATCTTCCTGAACTATTCTGTGAATGGGAAATACATGTCCAAGTGTTAAGCTATTATCCATTTGAGTCTGTTCCCACAGTCTACTCTAGCCAACCTAGCACAAAAATTTGTACCATGAAGTGGGATGCAGCTATTTTCAGAAGACTAAAATTAGGGGCGCCTGGGTGGCTCAGTTGGTTAAGCATCTGCCTTCGGCTCAGGTCATGATCCTGGACTCCCTGGATCGAGTCCCCACATCAGACTCCCTGCTTGGTAGGGAGCTTGCTTCTCCCTCTGCCCCACATCCTGCTCTCATGCTCTCTCTCACTCTCTCTCTCTCAAATAAATAAGTAAAATCTTAAAAAAAAAAAAAAGACTAAAATTGTGCAGCATTGGCTGAATCAGGCAACAGTGGTGGGGTAACACGTGTAGCAGGAGGAAAGATGGAGACTCATGTGGGTGTGATGTGGAGGCAGACCACACGCTTGCTGAGTCTCTGACTCTAAAGAACTTACTGGAACAATCCAGAGTGACAATGTGTATTGGCTGTTGCAGGGCTTAGAAGGTATTACAGTACTATAAAAGAGAGATGAGCTCAAGTATGTCTGATTTATAAGCAGAGAGTGAAAGCTATAAAGTTCAGAGATGAAGGGCTTTGAGGTGTTAGAAAGACCTACTGCTTCTGGACCCTAAATAGTAAGCGATGAGACCAAAAAAGGTTCTGCACGGCACAATCTCACTTGGACTCTCCAGTAAACCAATGGGGCTTAGACCTGTGGCAAAGGTCACATTGAGAATGTTGCCTTCTCAAGCCCGTTGATTCCACGGGTCTTAATATAGGTACATTACTTTGAGAAACAGGAAAATATAGGTTGGGAAGCAAAGAAATAAAACAGACTTGGGGAATATGTTTGGGGGAAAACTATAGAAGATGTTGTTTCTGGCACCTGCAACTGCCTAGAAGCAAACTGAAGAGAAGCCTGCCATGTTCTTGAAGGAATTGTCAGACAATGAGCCTGACCTACAAGCCTGTGACTGGAAACTTACACGAAGGCCTCAAAGTTGCAAGAATAGGATGAGTTCAGTGCAAGTGATGCTCCCCGCCAAGAGCTGCAGCGTCCTCGGTGCCCACCAGAGATGGGGCCTCAGAGAAAAATCACTAACTAAGGAGCTCTCAGCACCTCCAGAGCACAGAGTCTTCACAAGGTCTGCCGAGCAGAGGCCCAGCCTTGCTACGGGCTGGCGACTACTGGATGTTTCCCTCCTTTCTGGGAACTTTCATTGTACTTAGGGCGTTCGATACACCACATACCAGGTGTAATGTCAAGTGTTGTTCTTTTCTCAGGTGATTTGTCAATATCCACGTGCAGGAAGCAAGGAGGGTATTTTTATTCCCAGTTTACTAGTGAAGCAACCAGATTGAGAGAGGTTATGACCATGGCTTTCGTTTTGATACCACACCCAAATATCTTGTCGGTTCGATTACAGGGTGGCGGGGGGTGGGGGGCTAAAAATGGCCATTTTCAACTAGCAACATCGGTGGGCTACGCCAAAAGATTCTCTGAGTTCAGGCAATGATCTAATCAAACCGCAACAATGACACCAAAACATCCTGGCTGACTGACTGGCTGGATTTTGGACAGAGTTCACCACATGGATGTGCCGCCAAAAGTCTCAGAATCGTAGCTGACGATGAGGTTTATCTCCAAAAGCCCCAAACCAAGGCCAATTTGCTCAATTCATTCTTCAAATCAATCAGTGTGATGAGAGTAAAGCTGTCTCAAATTAAATTTCACCTCCCATTCCTGCCCCTGCCTGGGGAAAGTATTGCTCTCTTCCTTTCTTCTCTGCCCCCAGTGGCTGCTTCAAAGGCACCGTCCTGACAGACGGAGTCCAAGGAGAGCTGTGAATTACTCGATGTGTGTTTCCTGTGTCTTTCCACTTTTTCTTGTGCAGAAGGAGTTACCCTCTTGTCTTTGAATCCCTGTGGTGGCCTTACAAAGAGATTCAAGTAAACACATGTCCTTAGTGGACCGATTTTAGTCTCATAATTACCTTTTGGGCAAGAAACAGATCCTTTTAGCTGAGCAACTAGTCTGAACGATAATTAAAGTTGACATCAAGCATTTGAACAGAAATACAGCCTAATACAAAAGGGCAAAAATTTTTCAGAGAGATTCAGTGGAAGGTTAAACTCACTGACCTAATGGTGATAAGTGGCAGTGAGATGCTAGACTGTGGGACGGGAGGACAGAGAACCACGCTCCAGGACAGGCGCGTCCTTCACCGAGCTGGCCAGGAGCAATAGTCAAGTCCAACGAAGGTGCATCGCCTTGCACGGTCCTGGGAGGGACCGTTGGACAGTGCTCCCTCTGGGACCTTGAGAGGGTGCGCATTCTTTTGCCTTTTGGATAATTTTTCATAACAGCTTTAAGCAAGTCCTTATCCCTTTACTGTAAAATAAGGGGTTATAATTGTTGTAGGATGAAATCTGTAGTTAGGATGCTAATGATACTAAGTGACAATTAACTAGCCTCTGAGCTCAGACTCTGAAGGAGTGGGGTCTCCTTTAATCCAAAAACCCAGGCCCCGGGTGGGAATTTGTGGGATTTTTTACGGGGCGGAGAGCATCCAATCTTGGCCTCCCTGGGGGCAGGGACATGAGGCCTCTGCCTGTCTCTGAACCTTCAGCTGCCTAGAGCCCACTTCGCTGCCCTGGGTGAGGACTAATGACTTGCAGCTCAGAGGATGAACAGGCTGACTCATCAGGGGCTGGCCCGTGGTCCCCCGCTCCCAGCCAACTCCGGCCAGCTCTGGGCGTTCAGTGTCTGTGCCCCCTACCCTGAGGCTATCCATTCCTTCCTGCCTTGTTCTTATTCCTTTCCCTTATCCCCTTTCCTCTCCCGTCTCCCTCCCCTTCTCCCCCAAGCCTTTCCCATTTGGTCATATCCCCCTCTTGGTCAGGATGAAGCACAAACCCCTCCCCATGGTCTCCGTACTTGCTGTTTCCTCGGCTGAGACATCATTCCCTCTGATGTCTCTGGGCTGATTCCTATTCTCTATCGGATCTCTGCTCTGTGTGATTTTTCGGACCCAACCACAGGCCATTACCCAGGCTTACCTGGCTGGCCTCCTTGCACCCGCCTGGAGGTGGGGGGTGGTCTCTGAGGAGTGCTGTAGTCAGGGTCTCAGGCACCCCCACCCCCCAAGTCAGCCATGCTCTGTCATATGTTTGCATTCCTAGCGCAGGCGCCTTGGTTCCTGAGTCTGGGCCTTGGGCAGACCTTCTTCGGGAGCCTTGCTGAGCCTCCTCGGGGGAAGGAGGGGAAGCCCTGAAGACACAGTCCCCACTCTCAGTCTCCAGTACTTTCCCTCCCCTTCTCCTCCCCTCTCCAGGGCCCATGACAAAGCTTGTGCTGGAGCCTTCTGTTCAGGGCTCTCCCCACCTCTGTGCTGATCCACCTGACGCTCAACCAGCATCCAGTCCAGGAGGGAAAGGAACGTGCGGACTCAGAGCTTTCTCGGGTTTAAGGCTCTCACACCATCGCCTTCACTCTCATTATGGCTTTGGCTTTCACAGGCTTCTCTGAGAGCTGGCAGCTCAGCCTGATGTCCCCCAGCTCAGCTGAGCCCCTGACATATTGGGGGGCTGCCTTTGTTGTGGCCCTGGAAGAGATCCCAGGGTGACCCAGTCCAGCCTTTCACACTCTCGCCAAGCTGCTGCCACGGGGCCTGCTTTCCATTCCGTGAGCACCTCGGGTACCCTCTGCCACAGGGCCTTTGCCCAGAGTGCACTTGCTGCCACCCCTTCCCGGTCTGTTTAATCCCTCTCATATTCCAGACCTCAGCTCACATGCTACCCTGCAGGGAAGCTTTCCTGATTCTTCTATCACGTGACTCACAGAACCCTGTTTCTTTCCTTCTCTGCGTTCACCTTGGTTTCTAATTGCAGACTTATCTGTGAGGTGTCAGTGTTCTCTGGGGCAGCTGGGAGAGAGAGATGCTGAACACTGTTAGATCCCTGAGCCTGGCACAGTCCTCATCTCCCAGTTCAACTGACTAGTTTCCGTAAGTACTTGTTGAATGAATGAATGAATGAATGAATGTTCAGTATTATTCTTTCAAAGCACAAGTTCAAACCCAAATCCCATAAGTTAAGCTTAACCAAGGAATGCTAAGAACAAAACCACATGACACAAGAAATTAAGGTGATTTACCAATAGTCAAGATTGCTTTGATAGTGTGAGAACCAGGGCTTGGGGCAGGATTTCTAATCAGTTATTCAAGCATGGCCATGATCATGGAGGACACACGATAGAGTCACAGCAAGTCTGCACAACAAGGCCAACAAGGCCAGATGACTAGGAAGGGCAGTTCCAGCTCCTCAACCCCTCCTGAGGTGGCTTTGGGCACCTCACCTCACTTCCCATGCCACCATCTTCCCAACTGGATTCTTCAAAGGACCGTTCTGAAGAGCAAGCAAAATCTACGTTTAAGGCATCACTACAGCCATCGTCACTCAGTAGAAGAAGGTGAGAGTGAATTCAGGTTGACCTTCAGACCTGAGGATCCACAAGAAGAAACAGGAAGAAGGTGACCGCACGAACCCTACCAAATCCATCAAAGGAAGAGGTGAAGATTCCCTCATACCCAAGGGTTCTTGTAACAACATGACACAAGATGGCTCCTTTGAGTTTCCAACCAAATCAACTACTTGTTTGGAGTTCACATCAAGCCAGCCCCAGACGTCTATAAATAATACCCAGAGCTCAATTATTGTCTTTTCCCTTCTTGATACCCGTAGTTTGCCAAGGAATCTCTCCTGTGCCAGTAAGCCCTGTGACTTGGCCCCTACTTGTCAATTCCCAGCTGTGATATTCAGCATGATCGTCCTTTGCCTAAGAAGAGGCAGGTGGAAGCCAGGTCCTCATTCTGGCCCGAAGGGCACTGGCCCCAAGGGCAAAGTATCTGGAAAGGTTAGAATCAATGCAAATTAAGAGTGTGTACCTCTGTGTGTGTGTGTGTGTGTGTGTGTGTGTGTGTTAGTGTGCCTCCGTGTGTGCCCCTTTGGGTTAGAGTTTGTTTTTTAAAAAGAATCTGGGAAAGCGACCAAGAACTCTATATTAAAAAAAAAAAACACAACCTTTTCCTAAAGGGGCACCTCCAACCTAGTTCTCACAGCACAGGGAAATGATGCTGATTTTATCCTCTGATGAGCAAGGCATAAAAAAATGCCACCTCCTCATCTACTTTCATGGTTGTGGGATTTCCAGTGGAGGAATTTGCTCCCTTTCTCTGCCCCTCTTGGTGTAATGGAAACTACCTTAACTTTTCTCTGATGTCCTTGAATCACCACCTTCCCTGATGCAGATGCATGGGTTTTACAAATAAAATGGGAGTGGGGGGTGGGGTGGAGAGGTGGTCAAGGCCTTGGCCCAAGAAAACTTAGCCTGAAATGCAGAGGTTGGTAGGGGAAGGAGGGGCCATTGCTGAAAGCTCTACCAGTCACAAGACACTTGACCCTGGGACTGACCAGGGTCAGGGCACTGATGCCAAATCTCAAGGGAAGAAAGCAGTGTAGTGACAAAGCAAATGCCCAGAGCAGAGTCAGGAGCGCAAGTATCAGGCCTGAAGAGGGAAGGGATTGCAAGCACCAGGCAAGGTCAAGGTGGTTGGTTTTGTTTGGCTCCAGAGGCTGAGAGTGTGAAAATGAATAAAGGGAAACCTGACTAAAGTGGACTCGGGGTGCTCGATGGGGATGTAGGGGGAACTATAGCACTCAGTGCCAGTTACAGGAAGAACTGTGAATTACAGATCCCAGCAGAAGACCTTCAACAGGAAGGAATCATCAATGACAGGCCCCAACAGGAAAAGATGGGCAGTGCAGCCCCTACAGGAAATTGACCACCCCCGCAACTCAGCCAATGATAACTCTTGCTTTCTCTCCAACGGAGGGACCATTGTTCAAAACACCCCCTCCCAACTTCTTCCTTCTTCTCCATAAAGTAATGTTCTTCTCCTTTGTTTGTCAGACTTACCTATGGTTTTGCTCTAGCTTGCTTGTCCCAGATTGCAATTCTCTGCTGTTCCCAAATAACTCCATCTTTTGCTCGTAAAATAACTGACCATTTTCTTAAGGTTAACAAGAGAGAAGCCCAGAGGTGGGAGCTCTGAGTGGGGAGGCTCACAGGGGCCGGACCAGGGGAGAAGTCTGGGGTCTGAGCAGTGCCAAAGCCATTCCGGCCACATGTGACCTGCAGTGGAGGTTCAAAGCAAGCATTTATTCAATTTCAATCCGTAAATCAAGGGGTTGTTTTCAGGCTGCAGGGCGGGGTACCCAGCTGTGCCCCAGAGTTGGGAGGGAGCTGCTCCAAGCCTGGGGTTTCTGAGAAGACCCCGGGGCCCCCCTGAGGGTCAGTTTAGGTGGACTAGTCTGTTCAACAAAGCCTTGCACCCTCCCCAGCTCAGTGCTTTGGCCAGGACACTCAGCGAACAGCTTCCCTTGAAGGCATGCTGACACCATCACTCTCACAACGTTCCTCCCCCTTTCCTATTGTTCTCTGCAGATTACCACAAATGAAAGATGCTTATAGATTCTAGTTAAAGGACGGTAGGTTAACTTGCTGGGTTGTTTTGGGTTTTTTTAGCTGTATAAATTCACCCTGCTCTAGGTGAATTTCATAGGAGGAATACTGTTGTCTTAGCATCAGACTTAATAAAACGGCTTAAAACTTTTTACAAGATTAATATTAATTATTTGTGTCTACTTCTAGCCCTCAAACTAGAGAGGATCATCTGAACCATTCATCCTTTGGCTTTTAGGAGCACAAAGCACTACATTCTCCAAGCCTGGCATTGAGAACGTGTCTTATGTGGTACCAGGTGTGTAAAACTGCGTGCGTGTGATGGTGTGTGTCTGCGTGTGCACGTGTGTGTGTGTATAACATCAATATATAGCTCTCTCTGGGGTTTGAAGTGATTTTCATTTTCTATTTCACATTTTTTCTTCACTCTTAATTGCTTTGCAGTAAGTATTAATTTTGTCATCAGGAAAGAAAACCATAAAGCTATGTCCGTTTGGGAAAAAAATAGACGTCGGTTTCCTGGCCAACAAAGTTATTCTTTATTTTCTGAGAGTTGTGTCTAGAGACAGCTGAAATTTCACGTCACCAGGCAGAAGTCTGAGATCCTCCAGCTTGAGGCAGCTTCCGCAGCCCTGCCCCCGTTCCAGGGTTTTCCCTGTTTCTCTGGCCTGGGTCAGTGGTCTCTCTTCCCTCCGGCCCCATCCCTCCCACTCTCCCACCCCCTCTGCAAGATATCATGGGCATTTTGTAATTTCTAACAACATGCCTCTCCTTGGGTTTGGGATGTCACCAAGGAAGAAGATGACCCTGAAGCCACCGGGCCTAGCTCATAAACAAAGGAATAGCAAGATTACATTATTCAGCCATTCGGATTTCGTGCCCACCAGATGGACAGCAGCTGTCTAGCCCTCAGTCTTTTTTATCCTGTTTTACAGGAACCGATCCTGCTTATCATTTTACCAGGAAAAAAAAAATTACCTCCCTGAGTTAAACTTGAAATTGAGTTTTTTTTTTTTTTCTGAGAAAATAAAAACAACCGCCACCTTTTTTGCCGTTTTTTTTTTTTTTTCTGAGTATAGCTAGCTGGTTCTTTTGATATTTTACATCCGCTTTTTCCTTCTGGTTTGTACCCTTAGCTCAGTGCTTCTCCAACCTTGAAGTGCACAGGAACCGCCTAAGGATCTTTTAAGAAAGCAGATTCTGATTCGGAAGGTCCAAGGTGGCGGCTGAGACTCTCTCTGTCTAACGAGGACCCAGGCGAGGCCAGCTGCTGGTGCAGAGGTGACCCTGGGAGAAGCGAGCCTGGGGCCACACCCAGGCACGTGGACGGTAACAAGAGGGATCACATTACACTCAGATCCTCTATTTTTTTTACACCCTGTTAGGTCTTGCAGCTCTATAGCTAGCCAGCTCTAAATGAAGCAGTTAACTAATGCATCCTGTTATTTTCATAATATTGGGTAAATTAAAAAGCAAACCTGAAGCGGCAGGGTTACCCAACATCTCATCCTGTGACCCGAAACTGGGTTTGCCTTTTGGTGGGTGTCGAGCCGAAAAACACAACCAAGCCAAAAAATAAGAAAAGAGAGGGTTTTACCGGCAACAAATAAAGAAGAATACCGGGAAACTTTCCCAAAGCAGTGCTGGACAAGTTTTCAGCTAAGGATGCGCGTGTATTTGTGAAGGGGCTTGTGCAGTGGGGAATGTGGCATGGAATTGGGGCAAAGGGTCCACTTCAGTCCTCTGGCTCCAGATGGTCTGGTTTCAGTATTCAAGGGGGTTTAGATCCTATAAAGATAACTCAATGGGTATCAGGTCAGTCTTCAATTTTGAATCAGCACTGGAAGTTTTATGGTCCCTGATATGATTAGATTACCTGCTGGCCTGATAGGAGCTGTTTGTTCTTACGTTCTTTCACAAGATGGCCGGGAACTTTGCTCAAATCAAGAAAACTCTGCCTGTCTTTTTCAGGGATCTCTCACTCTTTCTGCCAACAGTTCCCATCCCCTGCCACCCCCATTGCCCAGTCTCTGGTCATTCTTGACATGTATTTCCCTGGGTGTAACTCTCCCAGTATCTACTTGGGGCCACATGCCTGCCACATCTGAAGAGCCTAGTGTGGTCATTTACAGAGCTTTCTTTGGAGGCCCCGTCACTGGATCAAATTCAAGTGTTAAACTTACGGGCTGTGTGACCCTGAGCACATCGCTCAGTTTCCTGAGCCTTAGCTTGTTCATGAGCCAAAGGAGGAGAAGGAAACGGACCCTACATGATGACTGGCTGTGTAAAAAAGAGAGAGAGAGAAACAAGCCTAAAATGGAGTCACTTACCCCTCCCCGCCCACAACAGCAAACCAAGACTTAATTACAGTTTCAACGTATTCCAGGAACGTGACCTTTTAAGTCCATGGGAAATTTCCTGACCAGCACTAGTGAGGTCATCTGCTTGATTAGCAACCCTGCAGGTCCCTTTCCCCCAAAAGGAGATGTCCTGGCCTGAGACAATCCTTTCTTTTCTTTTGCTACTAATTTCCTTGCCCTACCCTCTTTCTTACAAAAGCCTTTCATTTCGTACAACTCCTTGGATTGTCTCTCTACTTGCTAGATGGGATGCTGCCCGATTCATGAATCGCTTAATAAAGCCAATTAGATCTCCAAATGTACTCAGTTGAATTTTGTTTTATAACAGCCGTGATATTACAGTGAGATTCTGGCTCATGCAGACTGCTCCATAAATGACAGCTATTAATGCTAATAAGTCTTGTGGCCCTGCCTTCTTTCTGAAGTCTTAGGCCAGCATGTGGTCACTGATGACCCTGTAGCTTCCTTTAGGAAAATTCTGGGCCCTGAAACCCCTTTTATCTCTGTCATGTCCTCACTGCATTATCCCCACCAACCCTGACTTGATGTTCACATGTGTCTATGGGTCTGAGCTTGTGCCACTAGGAGAAAGTAGATAGAACACTCACATTCAGACTCTTGAGTCCGTTCATTTGTACCCAATTAGCAACCACAACTCTTAACTACTTAAAATGGAAACAAAAACAATAGCTATTCCTAAGGATGGCATATTGGTGTGGCTATCCAGTAACTTGGGACAGTGCAGAGCTGGATTTCTTTTTATTGGCACATGAAGATAATTATTACTTATTCATTGACAATTCATTTACAATATCCATTTTAATTGGATGATCTGAATACCTTGAGGCAAGGGATTGCAAATGCCTTTCAGCAGGTATGCCAACTCTGCTTAGCTAATTGGTAATGGCTGTCCAGAGTATGGTGTTGAGAAAGATTGAGACTATTTCCCTGGGCAGGAAGGAGTGTAGTGATTAATTAGCATGGGAAGGCTGTCTCTGCTTTAAACCGCAGAGGTTTCTTTGTGAGGGGAGAGGGGTTTGGGTGTAGTAGGGACAGTTATATCCTCCCTTTCTTATCTCCCCAATTTAATCTATATTACAAAATATTGGTGGAAATTTCTACCTCCTAGATCAGTTTTGTAAACATCATGTCCCTGACCTAACTGGATTCTAAATTCAGTATAAATCTCAATAGAACAAGAACTAATTTTTACACTCACATTCAGAATCGATTGTTATTATTTATTCATTGAGCCACATAGGCCCTGCGCTGGGTGCCTTCTTGAGCCATCCTGAGAGGACGGACCTTACGGCTGCTCTTGTTTTATCTGGAGCACGTGTGAATGCAGACAGGGCTTTTCATTTTCCCTTGTCAGATGTCTCTCCAATTTTAAATATCAGAACAAATTACCTTTTCGTAAGAGCGTTTAGTAAACCTGATTTCCTTTAAATTAAAATGAAAGCTTTCAAGCTTTTAGAGTTCTCTAAGTTTCCAGAATATTTTATGGGAGCACGAGAAATGTGGCTACCTTTCTGATAATTAATTATCATAATCCCAGCATGCACATTTCCCAAGACTCTTGCAGGAGGGAGGACAGGCTAGCCCTGTGAAGGTAAACGCCCCACAAGTAAAGGCACGTGGGTGACTGCTGGTAGACACTGGGACATTGTCCCAGGGGCAAGGCTTGGCCTTGAGAACAGTTGCACGTGCTCATCACATTCATTGTCTTGTTTTGTTCAACAAATACACTCTGAGGATTAGTTTCCAACCCCCAGCAGTGGCCTTGGCTGTCTTTAACTCTGCAGGTTTATTCTTTTTCATCAGCACTGTCATCTTTGGGATTCCTAGATGTCAGCTGTCCCATTCTCTTCCCGCTGTAGTCTCCTGAGTACATCCCAGGTCTGTGAGGCTCCTATGCGAACACCTCCAGCTCTGGTCCAGTACCTCCCACCCCAGTGGATGGTTTATAACCCTTTCCCTCACCACTGCCTCCTTTGTTTTCTTAATTCCTTAAGCTAGCCTGAAACTGTTCCTTCCAGCACTTGAAGTCATCCGAAGTCGGACAGCCGTCGTGCATTGGATAGCAAGCCTGGCAGCTCTATGCCTCACTCTCCATGCGTCTGCACACCCACGCTCTGGCCTCTGCATGGGCTGTACTCTCCACCTGAAGTGCTTCCTCCCTTCCACACACTCCTCTCCTCCTAGTTAATTCTTTCTCTTTCTTCAGAAGTCAGTTCGTTGACCTGCTCAAGAAAGCCTTCTCTGACCTCTCTAAGTCAAACCTGCCTATTGCATGATCTCATAACACCTACACCTCCCCATTGTACAATTTTACATGATGGGTGATTGGAATTGTTTCCAATTTTGTTCCTAATGGAATTCCCAGCATCTACCACCTTTCCTGGCACATAGAGAGTGTGCAATAACTATCTGTTGAATGTAACCATGAAAAAAGTTTAACGAGGTCACTTGCGGCAGTCATGGAGAAGTTGACTTGGGAGGACAGTATAGATAATATTAAAATGCAGAGATTGGGCTGCGCTTCTGAAGATTGTAAGAAAGTTTATGTCTTAGAAGTAGGGTCACAAAAAAATTAAAAAAAAAAGAAGTAGGGTCATGCTTACCATCAACAAGAGCTTGCTTTTTTATTTTATTTTATTTTATTTTATTTTTTTTTGAGAGAGAGAGGGTGGGCAGAGAGAGGGAGAGAGAGAACCTTAAGCGGACTCCGTACCCTTCAGGAGGCTGAGGAAGGGCTCGATCTCACAACACTGAGATCATGACCTGAGCTGAAATCAGGAGTGGGACGCTTAACCGACTGAATCACCCAGGTGCCCCGGGAACTTGCCTTTTAAAGCAGGTAGACAGCAGCACGCTGGCAGTGATTCCTAGATGCACGCTAGGGCTCCCCAAGGGCCAAGGGCAGGCAATGAATAATCACTTGTTTCACCCATACTGGGTGCACTGCACTAACCCATGCCAGAGTTTTCACTGGGCTTTCGCTAGGTAGGCTTTGATGATTAAATAAAGGTTACTTCATTCAACTCCAGCCCCATGCCTCCCCAGAGGTCCAGCTGACCCAGAGTTCCAACCCTTTCATTACACAGGTGGGTCTTTCAGGTGACCAGCCCCCATTCTGATGCTATCAAGGAACCCTTCCTGAGTCACCTCATTAACCTAACAAAGACATGCCTATCACTCAGGAAATCCCAAGGGTTTTTGAATTTCTGTGCCAGGAATCAGAAATAAAGACCAGATATATCCTTTACTATACCACAATCACCATTTAAAACAATTGAGTGAGATAATGTTATTTTGTTCCCTTAAAATTGGGAGAATTTAGAACACTGCTGGTGGGAGATAGTAAGTTGGTAGAAACCTTTATAAGGGAAGCAACCTGGCAATACACACCAAGAGTCTTAAAATGTTTACGCTTTTCCTTAATAACTCCATGATTTGGAATCTATGATAAGGAAGCATTCAGAATTATATACAGAGATTTATCGGCAAGGGTGTTCATCACAGTGTTATTTATTATATGAAAAAAAAAAGAAAAATATTAAAGTCCAGCGATAGGAGATAGAGTGAATAAATTAGGGCATATTCACACAATGAAGTAATATGCATCTATTAAAAGTATTGCCACAGAATGATTTTACCTGCAGAGGAAAATGTTTCAGTGCATTCTGAAGTAAAAAGGACAAGATTTAACAATCTATACACACTATGGGAGTTAAAATTGTGGGTGACTACTCTTTTAATATTTTCTCGTGATTTCTACAATGATTTCATTATTTCTATAATCAGAAAAAATGTCACTGAAAACTCTCTTTAAACCACCCAGGACCTAATTGAACACAACACACACATCATAATCACGTTACTCTTTTTCATTCATTAAAGTACATCTGGCAAGACCTTTACTTGGCACCAGCAACTTGGACGTTTTAATTTAAGAGCGCAGTTTATGGCTGAGAACAATAAGGCTTCCAGTCTTTCCAAATTTCACATAAGTTTTCACAAGCTGTCTTTCTCCATAATTCATTCAGATTAAAAAAATTGTTGCCTGCTAAGATCGCTGGCAGGCTCTGAGGACTATGTGCCAGCCGATGGACGGCAGAACATGCTTTCTGCTCCCTATTCCCATCCATCCCCCTCAGCTCTGGCAGGCGGCTGAGGGTGGTTTGATGATAAGCCCCATCATTCATCGCCTGCCGTTGGCCCTTGGGGAGCCCTAGTGTGCATCTAGGAATCAGTCAGCATGCTGCTGTCTACCTGCTTTAAAAAAGGCAAGTTCCTGGGGCTCCTGGGTGGCTCGGTCAGGTAAGCGTCCCACCCTTGATTTCAGCTCAGCTCATGATCCCAAGGTCATGGAATCGAGCCTCCCAACCGGCTCCGCACGCAGCAGCATGGAGTCACCTGTTTCTCTCCCTCTGCTCCTCCCCCACTTGTGCAGGCACTCTCTCTCTTTCAAATAAATAAAATCTTTAAAAAATAAAAAGAATTAGAAAATAAACGGCAAGCTCCTGTTGATGGTAAACTTGAGCCTAATTCTAAGACATAAACTTCCTCACAACATACAAAAGCAGAGCCCTCTCTCTGCATTTTAATATTGTCTTCAGTGTCCTCCCATATCAGCCTCTCCATGACTGTGATGTGCCATAGTAACCAGAGGCATTTCCTTGGTGGCAGCCGCCCTTGGTTCCTAGCCACATTTCTGAACATGAGCTCTTCCAAACCACTCAGACTCAGGTAAGTAGGCACTCAAGGACACAACCCTGTTCTCCCAGCTTCAACCCTCTCTAAACACGTGAGCCCCCTCTCCCCTCTATGATTGAGAGCTCCTCAAAAGAGTCATTTTTCTACTGAAGTGGGAACTTCCTAAAGCTTCCCAACAGTGGAGGCATTTCCTATAGGAAGCACAAGCCCCCTGAACTGGATTGGGGTCCCCCAAAGCAGCGGGATACCATCGGTGGGTGGTGGGAGCGCTCTGCTCGGGTATGGGCAGTGAAGGAGGGCATGGTCTACTGGGAATTTCAAATGAGTATTACGAACGAGTAGAAGTTGGTCTGCTTTTTATTATCATGTGAGCTAACCATTCTAAACCATGTAATAAAATTCTTCTTTCCCCAAAAATCTTTTGTTAGACTGCATTCTAAACAATTAGGATGAGTACTGTGGAGTTTTGATAATGTATATGGAACTTCATATTAATACGTGTTTGTTATGTAGCCTTCCTAAACACGATATTCTACATAGAAGGTAATTTGAAGCTCTCCCAGTTGTAGTTAGCCCTGCCAGAAGGCCTCCTACATTCATTTTGAAAGTCAGTTTATAACCTTCCCGTGCTGTGTGTCTCCATCACCCGGCTTCCCCATATTCCTGCCCTTAACCAGTAGATTCAAAGTAACAATGGTCACACAGGGAATACAAACAAACTTAGTTAGTTCCAATTCTGTCATTTCATGTGACCGTGAGGAGTCATATTTGCGTTGAAATTGTAAAATAGTATGCCAACTTTGAAATGTACTATTTTTAATAAGTGCCAATTTCAGTTCACACATGAAATATTTTACCAAAATTCAATAACGTCTTTAAAATTGAAATGCAGTCTTTTTTTAATGATTTGTTTTTTAAAACTAAATAACAGATCAAGAAAATAATGGTTATCACTGATCAGTACTAATTATTATTGAAAATAATTTTGTTGCCCAGAGGAGAGTTTGAAAAATAATCTGTTGGGGATGTCAAGTATTCTGTGTATATAACTGCCCCCATGTCAGGGACTCATGTCCTCCTGTTTTTTTACCATTTAAACGGAAAGCCACTAGCATGCCCCCGTGCAAAGAATCAAAGAAAAAACAGGCTCTGATTTTTTATACTTAGAAAAATTGGAAATGCTGACCAAATATTCTGTGCCAGGTCATCCAAGGCAGATTAGCTTAACTGATAAGTTGAGGAGGTTAATAATGGCACAGATTTTGGAGGATAGACCTGGATGTTAAACCTATTTACTAGTGTTCTGATCTTAGACAAATCATGTAATATCGCTAAACCTCAGCTTTCTCATCTGTAAAATGGGGACTTCATTAGTGATGGTATCAGGATCAATAACACTCAGCACAGTGCCTAGCTCTATGTTCATTAACATTAGCAAACAATATCACCACCACCACTACTAGTAGTAGTAGTAGTAACTAGTAACTACTAGTAGTAACTACTACCACTACTAATAATAATAATGGGGAGAAGGGGGAAGAGGAGGAAAAGGAGAAATGCACACATAAATTTTTTTTTTTTAAATAACCAATGTCAATGAAATTAGTCTTAAGTTTCTCCCACTTAGAAAATTTTCTGTTTTCTAATCCTGGACATATACTACACCTCTAATTAATAACTACTGCAGTTTATTTAATTTGCCATTATATGATATGATTTATGAGTAATAGTGATGCTATGAAATATAATTTTCAAATCCTAATACCTCTTGGTTTCTAATATCCCATGGTTGAAAATCAGCATGTGTCTTAATGGTATTAAAGCGTCATAGAATTACAAAGTCAACTCCCTGGGCATCCCGTAGTCCCTTGTGGCAAAGATCCATCAGTGAGCTGAACTAATGCAGGGAAGCCAGAGCCCCCCTCACATACAAAGATCAGGAGATTTATCAGCCTCAGAACAGGCTATGCTACAACTTGAGCCTAATTCAAAGACATAACATTTCTCCAAAACTTGCAGAAGCCGGGCTTTTTCTCTGCATTTTAATATTATCTCCAATGTCCTCCAAAGTCAACGTGCCCACGACTGTAATAGTCTACACGCACCACGATAACCAGAGCCATTTCCTTTCCCTGGATTCCTGGCACCACTCCCATAGTCCTTCTGGGCCACTCACCCATCTTTTCTTCCTGGCCCCTCACCTCTAAAGCTTTATCAATATCTGACATCTGTTATCAAAATTCCATGCGCACAGATGTTTATACACCTATGAGCAGGGTGACCACACACTGCAGTTTGCCTGGGACAGTTCCTTCCAAGAGAGTTATTAACGGTGCCCCCTTTTTGTCTCCAAAGCAAACTTCTTTGAACAGGAAATTACATATGGACCTATCTAAGGAGGAAAGGAAATCTATGTCCTTAATTTTCATGAAGGATCGCCTATATCCCTATCCCTAAATATGCTCCAGGAAGTTAAAAAAAAAAAAAAGAATTAAGATATAAAAGAATTCTCCATCATAAAAATTTCTAAGTTGAGAAAACAAAAAGATCAAAGCAAGAGTGATAAGACTTGGTGGACCGTACAGTTCCAAAATAGGATACAGACTTCTGATCCGGGCTTTTAGCAGTTAACAAAAACTGACTGGATTTTTGAGGCAGCTTCCTGGCGGTGGTAGGAGGGAGCGGAGGTACAGCCTCTTCCTTCCTGGGATGGTTCCTGATGCTGACACTCCAGCTTTTGGTTTGAGAGAGATCTGAGTTGGATCTACTCCCCAGCAAGCAAAAGTCTTAGCCTTTCCAGAACCATCTTCCAGTTTTGCTTGGATCCTTAGAGCACAAAGACGCTGCCAGTTCTGGCTATAGGGAGGTGTCCCGATTCTCCCAAGTGTCTCCAAACTGAGTTGCATGTCAGCTGGGCTCTGCCTCTTCCCCGGCACCTCCAGAGCCTGAGTTGTCTCCTGGGTTCAGATTGCTCTGCATAGACCATCACGTGGGCCCTCTTTGTCCTTGCTGGGATGTTCGATGTCACACTTCTTCACTACATCCATGTTCCACAATATCCCTGGAGAGACTCTGTGATATGAGGTAAATGCATTTTAAAAACTTCCCTTTTAGAGACTGACAATAAATAATCACTTGTAAAAATTTCTAGGAAGAACTACAACCAAGAAGCATGTTTAAGGGTTCGCCAGCGTTTCTCATAATTTATGACAATGGACTCCCCTTTTTTTCTGCAATATCTAATATCCCCAATATTACACTTGGGGAAATTCTGCCCTAATTTCTCTCTTTTTAATTAGGTTTGGTTAAAATTGAATCACTATCCAGCTGCTAAGGCGGTTTCTAGCTGCTGATGAAACCAGAGTTCTCTTAATCTTTTATTCTAAACTCATATGAATCGGGAGCGCCATGTGGCCTGGACCTGGACTCCATCTTTCCCTGGAGTCCGTCTACTAGTGTCCCAGTAGCTGTCTCCCATGGCCAGACTCCCCATATCTTCATTCTCTGTCCTGAAAAGGTTTGGGCTGGGGGTGGGATGAGCCCCAAGACAGGAAAACACTCCTCCAGAGTGGAGGAGGCCTTCGGGGCCTGGAGGAGACAGAATCCAGTTGTGAAAGCAGAGGATAATTTATAGAGGAGAGGTAGGTAGTCCATTGCTGTTGTTTATTACTTACACCCTAGACCTGTAATTATGGCAATAGGCAGTACGTGGTGCTCCCAATTCGGAAAACATCCATCAGCAGTAGGGCTCCAGTAACTCAAAGGAGTGGAGAACCTGTGAACCCAGAAGGTCACAGCTGTGTGAATCTGAGAACAGAACAGGACTTAGGCAGGGAAAGAAGATGAGAACAGAACAGACCCTGTAGCGAAATTGCCTGAGGTTGAACTTCTGAATCCCTGAACTAGTGCTATAGGGCTCTCTAAGTCTTACTAGAATGGGAAAAAAAAAAAAAAAGACTGGCCCCGGGGGGGTCTGAGCAAGCCTGGGCCTAAGGTTGAGTCAATGGGCTCACCTATGAGAATTAAAAACTTAGAGTGACACAAAGAGATTACAACTTTAAAGCCTCCATGTCTTTCTAGAAAAACTCCCCAAATCCCATTTCCCTCCGAGAGACTCGCTTTCTCCCCAGTATTAAGAAGGGGTCATCCTTCACTTTACAGGGGCTATCAGTTATCTGTTGCCATAATAATGCTGCATTAAAAAACAAAACAAAGCAAAAAACAGCCACACCATGTCAGTGGCATTGCACAGGAAGCTTTCATCACTTCTGTGTTTGGGGCCAGCTCGGCACTCTGCTGGTCTGGGCAGGGCTCCCTCGTGATCTGGGGCTGGCTGACTGTCGGCGGGTAAAGGCCGGCCTCGGCTAGGACGACTGGGCCAAGTATCTCTGCCCCGTGCAGGGCTTCTCGAGGTCTAGGCTCAAAATCGTCACACGGTCACTTTGGCAACTCTCTGGTGGCCAAGGTAAGCCACGTGGTTGAGTCCATATCCAAATGGTGAGGAAATAGATTCCACCTGTTTAGTGAGAGAAACTGAAAAGTTATTGGCAAAAAGCGTAGCCATGGGAGAGAGGGGAAGAATTGGGGCCGTGAATGAATTACATTATCAGGGGCAATATGCCCACCCCCCCTTGCCAACTCTGACCACCCCCCCCCCCATTGTTAAAGATTAACCAGAGCCTTCAGTCTACAACTAGAGATAATGGTTAATGTGTAAATACTGTGTGGCCATGGAGAATGCAGAGCTGGTAAATGGGAAATAGACACTGTTAGAGGAACATTCTGTTAGGTGTGGGGTTCCCATGTGTCCCTCAGACCCATCCAGGGAACGGGAGGGGAAAGAGCAGTGTTTCTCCCCAGCACATACCCAATAAGAGACGTCTGCAATCTGAGAAGCGCAATTCTGAGCGCCACAATTCAGCATGGGGATTCCATGAGGTTGCCGGGGCCCTGAGAGTGATCTGCATCTCCTCCCGAGGCTGGGAGAGAGTAAGGCTGTGCCTAGCCTGTCCAGAAATGGCCCCTGCTTCTCCCAGCTCCTCGCTTTGGGTTTCTTCTGCCCTCTGAGCTGCCTCCCCCGGGGCTGCACCGGCTGATCCGGAAGCATCCTGGGCCGTCCTGTTCCAAGCGCAGCCTGCAGGGGTCCACGGCATCCAGCTGAGCCGTTCCCAGGAGGCGATGGCTTCCTTTCCTCCACCGGTTTGGACAGCAGATCCTCACACAGCAGGGCCATGGCTAGAAGGCGACTGGCTGAGATAACAGCTTTAGGAGTTAAACAAACATATGGTGAAAGACCTTGCTTGTCTTCAGGAGGCACTTCTTCGGTTTCTACTTGTTCTTCGGCCAGCTCCTTGGGCAATGGTTATGATTGCTCTGGTGCATTTTCAAGGGATGCTAGTAAGACTCCAAAGGAGTGAAAAGCAGGAGTGTGCCTGGCGCTGGTGATAGAAGGATGCGAGGGGACGCTATGCTCTGGGCGCCTCAGCGCTGACGCCACTCACGCCCCAGGGGAGGAGGCCCAAGAACGAGAACATCTGGGAGCCACTGGGCAGCAAAATAAAAATGTCATCACACTGTATGGATGGACTACCAAGAGGGGCAGGGTGAGGGACTGCAGATGAGAGACTCACTAGGGAAGGCTTGCAACAGTGACAGCCTGCTGTCACCACCCACACACGATTGTCCTGGCACCGACGGCAAGTGTAAAGACATGTACAATAGCCCCCGCTAATAAACAGATTTAGCGCTAGAACATTTATCTTCTAAGCCTCCTCTCTATTCATATGGTAATTACCAAATAGGAAAATAAATATGTTCCTTGGAGGAGACTATCTCCACTCTTCCATCACACGTTCATATGTGTATTCATTTAAGCCTACTGGATTGTCAATGCTTGCAGCTGATGGTACTCATTCCCATTTCAGCAGATCTACTGAGAATCATTTCCGTTGGGAATTGTGAATAATGACTTGGAACACATCTGAGAAAACAGCACCGATAGCCATAGAAGGGACAAAACCCTGGGGACATAGGGACAGTGGCAGTTACAAAAAGGAGCCAGTGTTTCCCCAAGATGACCTGTAGAGGTGAGAGACAGGTCTCCAGGCCGACCAAGAAGCACTTATTGTAGAGCAGTACTGTTCCATAGAACTTTCTGCAGTGACTGGAAATGCTCTCTGCCCACACTGCTCAATAGGGCAGCCATTAGCCATATGTGGCCATTGAGCACTTTTAATGTGGCCCGTGCCACTGAGAAATGAAATGATGAACCTTTATACAGTTTCAATTAATTTATATTTAAATGCCCATGCGTGGCTAGTGGCTACCACATTGGACAACGTAGTTCCAGAGTCTTGCTTTCTCTACTAAATTGTATTTTGTTCTGTCTCATTCATCAGGGTTTCCTGTGTCCACTTAAGCTGCTTGGTGTGCTTGGCTGTGTTCCTCTTCCCCTGTGGTAGGAGCTCAGGAATGCAGGGTGTATGGAACAGTCCCTTAGGGGGCAGCCAGCCTGAGCGGCTACACCTCAGCACGGGAAAAGCTGGGACCACGCATGTGGGTGCCTGTAGGCCAAGGTAGTTGCACTCCTGGTGCAGAGGGAAGAGAGAAGCCGAAAGAAATATTTCTAGATTTTTGGAGTCTGTCCTCATTGGCGTGTGTCCTTTACAGAAAGAAAAAAGTGTTGGACTTTTGAATAAGGAGTTAGGAGGCGTTCCTAAGTGTGTTATCCCTATAGCCAGAGGAGAGGAAAGGGACAGATGAAGAGCAAGGGCAATCAGAGGAGCTAGACAAAGCCTTTCAAAACAGGACGGGTCAGAAACGCTGTTCTCTCCCATGACTTCCTACTCTAAAAGAAGTGACCCCCTAGCTTCAAGATGATTATTGTGCAATTATGCATAATGTGCTTTTGATTAAGTATCAAAACAAAACAATGGAATTGCAGAAAAACTTGGTCACTGCCTGAGGTGAATTCTAGGGTTCCTGGACTTATGTCTCCAATGAAGACATGGCCGGTATTCCCATGCGAAAACCCTATTGGATGGGGGGAGGGGGGGCTGTGGAAACAATTCCTATCACTCAATAAATACCCCAGGAAGGGACACACGTAGGAGTGGGAGATGAGGAAAGGAAACTGACGCATGGAATGAAATAATGACTCTCAGATGGATCCCCCAGGTTGTGATGGTTCCATGGTGTCATCCAGAGGCGTTTAATTAGTACCTGCTGAGGATGTATTTGTGCGGCAGCTGGTGACGGCGGTGGGAGCTGTGCATGAGACCTATGGCTAAGGCCATGGGCAACAGGGCTTGAGAGAGACACAGGTATGGAAACAGTGTCCCTTGGATCCTTATTCATTCCTCCAGAACAATGCTGATTTCAGCATGGTTCCAAGAAGCACCCCAACTCCATCTCCAATCAATCTCAATCCAGTCACAAACTTCCTTGAACAGATCAATATTTTATTTCTAAATAACTTCCTGAGTTTAGTATATGATAGGGCTCTTCTTCTTTGTTTGTGATAGGGAAGAAGAGTTGCTAACATTGGTTGTTCATTTAGAAGAGAGAGAGAGAAGTTTTGGATTCCTACCTTATCTCACTGTCAGAGTTTAGCCAATTGTAAAGTTAGGGGAATAGTCTACACGAGATCACCCTCCGTTCTGACAGCAGTCGTGGATGTGGGCGGTTCCCCCAATCATCCTCACTTTATCGTTTGCCAAGAACTCATTGAAAGCTATTATACCTATGGTTACAGTTTATTCCAAGGAAAGGGAACAGATTAAAATCAGCTACGGGAAGAAGCCCATAGGTGGGATCTGGGGGGTGTAGCAAATGCAGAGTATCTCTTGGTCTCACCCTGGGCGTCAGGATGCATTACTTCCCTGGTATCAATGTGTTGACGATACGCACAGACTATGGCCAACCAGGGAAGCTCACTCAAGCCTTGATGCTAGGGTTTTTATTGGGGCGCCATAACACAGGCACGATTAAGTGATTGATTGATACCACATGACCCAGAGAGAGCCCTTACCCTAAATCATATTGTTTGTTTTTCTGGTTGCTCAGCCCCTACTATAAATTACACAGTTAGACTCTCCAGTCTGACATCAGGCTCCCAGGCAAACCCAGGCACTCCTATCACGCATGACATTTCAAGGACTTAGGGGTTAGTTCCCGGAATCTGAGATTCAAGTCCGGACCCCTTGGGAGGCAAGGTTAAATTCTTTACTCCACACGCACAGGTAACAACAAATTGCAGGTGGCCTGAAGATCTAAATACAGAACAAGTTAAAGAACCAGAATAAAATATAAGTGAAAGTTTTATCATCCTGGAGTGGAGAAGTTCCTCTTAAAACAGAAAACTTTTGAACTAAAGACACCACAAACAAATGAAAAGATAATTGAATTAGAGAATACATTCACACTGTATGTAACAGTCAACAAATCAACATAAACAAATAGTACATTAGAAAAATGGACATAAACTACAAGGAACAGAAGATTAACAGAAGTAAGTATATCCTACAGATGAGCATGTAGATTGGCATAAGCTTTTGGGGTGACAGTTTATTTAGAGACATTAAAGTGTAAAATTTTAAATGACATTTTACCTCTAGACATATGGTTATAGAAATTGCACACAAGCTCAGAAACGTGTATGTACACACACACACACACACACACACATACATATTTGCAATAAGGAGACAGGAAACACTCACTCTCTCACCCATATAAACAAATACTGTGCTATGTAGTCAATACAGTGATGACATGGAAAGGAGTCCATGAGACATTCGTTAAACAGACAAGCTGCAAAAGAATATTCATAGCCTGATACTGTTTTTTAATCTATAAAAAGTATGTAAATATGTGTAATTTGTACATGTACAACAATGAATGCCCACATATATATTGTATGTATGTGCAGGAAAAACAAAGACTTATAAGTAGTTACCCCAAAATGAAAATGGAAGGATAACTTTTTACTTTTCTCTTATATCGTATAATTTTATTTGAATTTGCTTCAGCAAGCATAGGTACATGTGTGAATTTTGTAATTAAACACACACGTGTACAGCAGTTTTGTGCTTATGTGGACCTGTCTACACTGGATCTTCTTCCCAGATTCCCCTTCTCTGTATGATTCTGGGTGATTCTGGGTTAGAGCTGGCTGAAAGAGAAGTTTGCAGGAGATGTGGAAAGAAGTACATCAGCAACCTTTATTCTCTGAAATCCGCTGTGGTTAGATAGAGTGACAGACAACAAGGAAGGGGCGGGTTCTACATTGTCTCCCCTGCCCAGCATCCCGCAATTCTTCTCCTCTGGTCCTCCTCTGGTTACCAACAGCAGCCCTGGACCATCCTTTGGGATCCGCCTCTGGATTCCCCCTCTTGACTACAATCTCAGAGGTGGTAGCTGTGAGAGGTGGTAGCCTTGCATAGACTCACCACCTCCCCTTTGCAGCCCCACTAGGGCAGGCGGGGTGCCTGCCTGGCTTCCCCAAGCCCCCTGCAAACTCCAACATGTCCTCCCACTCCAGCGCTCCAGGAGGGCTGGTGAAAGACTTTTCTCTTGTTTTCCAGGTCCCCTTCCTGGACCTTTACCTCCCAAGTCCTTCCCACCTTTGTGTAGGTTTGATTCCCACATAAATCCCTTATTTCATAACACTCATAGTGTTTCTGCTAACTGATGTCGCATATCCATATACTATATGTATGTGTAAGAGTATGTGTACATGTAACACGTGTACGTGTGTGTGCATGTGTACGTGTGTGCATATGTGTGTATATGTCTGTGTGTATTTGTCATACAGAACATGAGGAGAGTTTTCTGATGGGAAAACTGAGTTTCCGTTTTCCCCTTGGAGTCTCTCATGCTGTCAGCCCGCTGCCCCCAGCCCTGGGACGTCCCTCTGTCACGGCGTGGCCCACTTGGGAACAAAACTCCCCCCCTCCCAGTCCTCCCTTCATAGCTAAGAGAGCCGGAAGCGTGAAAAAATGCTAAATCCTAAGGGAAATTAGCAGAATACTCACAGAATCAAAACAAGAAAATTTCCAAAAACAGCTGGGATTCTACCAGAGCTAACTTGATTTTAGGGAATCTTGGGTTCTGTCACACATCCTGGATTTGGTGGATGTCATCTTTTAATCCCTTTCCTAGAAATTGTTCCTTTGACTTTTAGACCCATTGGAATCCCAGTGGAAAAAAAGTGAAGAAGAGGGAATAAATCTTTCATCTTTGCCTGCCATGTGTTGGGTATTTAGCTTGTAGACATCATCTCGCTTAAAGCTTAATTTTATCCTCTGTGGTCTAAGAGGAGAAAATTGAGGCCCAGAGATGTTAAGTAAATCTCCCAAAGTCACACAGTTGACTAGTAGCAAACCCAGGACTCGAAGTAGTTGAGTGTGATTACTAAACACTGCTCATCCTTATGATGGGCTCTTTGAGATAAGCATTCCCTCTGGCAGCCTTCTGAATCAGTTAGCCACTGTGGCAGAAACACATCCACTGGGATCTCAGTGGCTCACAGCAACATTGGTTTCTCACTCACGGGTGTGTGGGTTGACTGTGGGTTGGCTGTGCGCTGCTTGGGCTCAGCTGAGTTTAGACGGCCTCAGGCTTCCAGTCTGATCAAGGTCTTTATGTGTCTGCATTCTGAAGCCAAAGGAGCCCTGAATACTTGGGCCAAGTTCTTCTGATGGTGGATGGTGGGTGCTAAAGAGGACAAGTGGAAACTTGCAGCATTGCTTAAAATATAACCTCAGAACGGACACAGTGTCGCTTCCATCTCTCTGCCATCGATCCATAGCCAGCTGGTCCACAGTCAGGGAAGGGCAGGGAAAGTACACTCCTTCCCCAGTGGGGAGGAGAGGCAGCGAATATTCGCTGAACATTCCTCCCTAAAGTTCGGACTGCAGATTTTAAGTCCTCTTCTGAGACACATACTTACATTTCAGGTGGAGGTCTTCCCTTCAAGCAGAACCTCATTCAACCAGCATCAGTGTGGCTCCATCCTTAGATAACCAAATACTGGAATAATGAAAGGACTGTCGCATCCATCATCTGCTGTTGGGTAATAATTCACTGCAAAATGTAGTGCCTTAAAGTAACAACAATCCTTTATTTTGCTCACGAATCTGTAATTTGGATGGGGCTCATCTCTGCTCCACACAGCATCCGCTGAAGTGGCTTGAAGGTTGGGATGACTCGGCAGCTGGGGGCTTATAATCATCTGAAGACTCATTTCACTCACACATCTAACAGTTGACATTGGTTGTTGGCTGGGACCTCACCTAGAGGTCAGAACACCTCCATGTGTCCTCTCTACAGGGATTTTTGGGCTGGGTTTCAAGTATGAGTGTCCCAAGAGAACAGGCAGTACTGCACAGAGTTTTTGTGATCTACCCTCTGAAGTCACATAGCTTCATTTCTGCTGTCCTGGTTGGGTAGTCACAAAAGTCCACTCAGGTTCAAGGGAAGAGAACATGGACCCCCATCACTTAATATCACATCACAGAAGTACATAAGGAATGGGATATATTATGGTGACCACCTTTGGAAAAGGTAATCTGCTACAACCATGTCACAGCAATTCAAGCCATCAAACTGAGAGGAGAACATTATTCTTCTTCCAGGTATTAAGGAAGAAAGGCCATCATAATTATAATAAATCTTTCAACTCCCTTCATGGACACTGAAACCCCTTCCTCACACTTACCATAGGAACAGCCATGCTCACACCCTAATTGTTACAACTGATCAGACCAGAGCTATACAATTGACTCAAGTAGGGCCTATGAGAGTCATTCCCAAATAGCCTCCACTTTGGGATAGCTGCTCTCTTAAACCAAGACGTAAACTTGGGAGCTATTGGCAACCGCCATTATCCAGAGAAAACCAGCCTGTCAAGGGAAACAACAGTCAGAAGCCCGGATGTGAGGCTGGTAAAAAGACTTTCTAGCTCCCCACAGCATTCCAGCTTCTGTTCATGGCCTTGCCTAAGCCCCAGCTGTCCCCCTGCCCTTCAGTTCCCTACACACCTGCGTGGCCCTGAGGTTGAAACCCTGTTTCTACTCTATCTAGATGCAGAGGATTTCTGTTACTTGCAACCACAGGAGCCCTAAATACTACAGAAATAAAATTATATTAAGATCCAGGGGCGCATGGGTGGCTCAGTCTTTAAGCGTCTGCCTTCGGCTCAGGTCATGATCCCAGGGTCCTGGGATCGAGCCCCGCATCGGGCTCCCTGCTCAGCCGGGAGTCTGCTTCTCCCTCTCCCACTCCCCCTGCTTGTGTTCCCTCTCTCACTGTGTCTTTCTCTGTCAAAAAAATAAATAAAATCTTTTTAAAAAATTATATTAAGGTCTGATATAATTATACGATCAAAAATCTATGATGTTTGAGATGAAATCTTGTGTAAAAATTGGGGGCTTTGCTTGTTTTTTCAAAGCAGCCTAGGGAAGGGTGGCTGTGTGAGTACACATTAGCCAAACTCTACTTCCTGAAGCCGATTAAAATGAACAAAAACAACCAAAATCAGTAAAGGAAATCCACATACAAGGAAACTACAGAATAGCCACAGTCCCGTTCCCCAGATTCTGGGCAACTGACGGATGTAGGGATATCTGGACCCCATCAAAGAGAGATGCTACAGTCGAAAGGAGGATTCCCTGAGTCTTGAGAAGGGTGACATATTCACAGGGAAAGGAGATGGTTCTACAGGGCCCTGTGGGTGGTACTCAACTTACAAAAGTGGGCACTGCAGTAATGGTTTCGCTTTGGGGACCCATGGTCTTTGCTACATGGACTTGGGGACCATTTGTACAAACAAAAGAGCAAGGATGTGGAGGGGATGCTGAAGGATGAACTAGATATTTATCTCCTTTTTTTTTTTTTAAATCCTACCCCCCCCCCTTTCCATCGTGTAGGAGAGTCTGTTAGAGAGAAGACAGGAAGACAGAAGCTTGGGATTCAGCTTTGGATCTCTGACCAGAGTCTAGATACAGAGGTAAAAAAGAGCTGGTCCATGACAAAGACCTGTTGGCCACCAAACTTGTGCCACTATAACTTCTTGCTATAGCCACCCACCCATCAAAGTTGGGGGATGGTAGCTGAAATCTTGGAGGAGCCAACCTCCCTCACACCCAAACCCCAACGCAGACACAGACATAACTTGCTCTGGGACAGAGAAATGAATAGATTCGGTGGGTGAAGGCTTAGATTCCGTGTATTCACCTGGCTGCTCCACTGCTCCCACCGCCTTCAAATCATCTACACCACGATGACATTCTAGCAATAGCTACCCTGCTAGCCCCTGTTCTAAGGGGCTTGTACAAGCCAGTCCTGGGTAAACTTGGTGGGGAAATCAGAGTAGAAAACAGAGTAGAAATCCCATCCGAAGTCCTTATTGGGAGGACTTCGGATGGGATTAGAAATGCAGGGACAAAAGTCACAGGCCTTTCTCATTGGGAATTTTTAGAGAATTCTATGCACAACTCCTAGTAGTTGTTTTAGGGGTAGTGTGCAAAAAGAGGACTTCACAAAAAGTGTTTGTGAAGTCTATGTGCCAGGCACTCTGCTACATGCTTTACATTTAATCCTTTGTTTAACCCTTCCTGTGGGTATGATTCCAGGGAGACATTATTATTCCTATTTTATGGATGAGGGAGTAAAGGGCAGAGGGATTCCACAACTTTCTCAAGACCATACATCTAGTAAGTGGCAGAGCTAGGACATGATTTCAAAAAAGGGATGACTGCAACCAACTCTTTAATATTTTCTGATTTGGAAAAAGCCATTGTCACAGCACAGAAGAGAAAAACACGTCAATCTTACATGTAAGCAGATGGTGGGGCTGCTAGTTAGACAGGAAGAGGAGACACCACCACCTGCAAACAGAGATTCTGCAGACCTCTGTTCCAATAGCAGCTTGTCAAGTGACTAGTGACCCAACACAGTGGGTCACCACAAAACCAGGTGTCACAGCAGCACCGCATCAACCTTTCTGCAAACTGTTCCCTGATTCTGCTCATGTTTGGAGGTGAGGAGCGGGAAAGCCCAAGAGAATGTCCCAAATCAAAGATGAGCCTACATCCAGCTCCTTTTCACTAATGCCAAGATCTTTCAGAAGATGAGAGGGGAAGGTTTTACAAAATCCCAAAGCCCCCGGGCAACATCCCAGATCAATTAAATCAGAATCCTTGGGGTGAAACCTAGGTATCAGCATTTTTAAAAACTCTCCAGGTGATTCCAGTTGCAGCCAAGAACTATTGCTCTAATTATAATTACTGCTGTTGGAGCCCCAAGGAGCCTTTGTCCTGCAAACGTTGGGAGGTTCTCTTAGAAAACTTCACCTTTGCTCACCTTCCATGGTCCTTTATGCCTTTGCCTTTCACTGGGTTTTGATATTCAGGATGAAAAGGAAGATCCTTGTGCCACTCTGGTTTTTTTCTCTTTATAGCACTGATAGAGTACCTGATATGACATTCTGGACTTAATCTATACTTAGTGGTCTGCCTGTTTGTTATCTGTGTTCTCCACTAGAGGGTAAGGTCCATGGATTGGCACCACCATATTGGGAAGTCCGGGGGCCACCATTCATGTATAACACAAAGCATTATACCACCTGGAATTGTGCAACACAGTAGCCCTGCATGGGGGTCAACATTTGGCTTGTTCACCATTGTGTCCCAAGTGCCTAGGACAGTACCTGGAACATAGGAGGTGCTCGATAAATATTTTTTTGAGTGAATGAATAAACGAATGCGAAGGTAGAATATAATAAGGATCCTCTTTATGGGGAAATTTGGTTTTTCTCCAGCCTGGGACCTGGGCTCTGATGCTCATCATCTTCTTCTTCATCCCCATCATCATCTTTGTGGTCATTGTCACCATTACCCCCAGGGCTATTAGGCCTCCACATAAAATTTCCTTTGGAAACAGGATTCAATGACTAAAAATAAAAGTCAGAAAACTAACACCCTATTGAAGATAATGTTGGCTTTGCCCAAAGCCCTGCCCATCACCCACCCCAAATGGCTTTGGAACCAAACAAACCTGGGTTTAGATTCTGCCTTCATCACTTACTAGTAATGGGACCCAGGATGGTTTTTTATCTTCAGGTAGTTATTTTAAAAACTAACTTATTAGACTATTGTAAAATGAAGGAGGTTGTATATAAAGAGCTTGTGACCAGAAATATATGAAAACATGCCCCGTCTCACTAGCATGCAGGGAAATGCAAATAAAACAAGATAACAGGGCGCCTGGGTGGCTCAGATGGTTAAGCGTCTGCCTTCGGCTCAGGTCATGATCCCAGGGTCTTGGGATCGAGTCCCGCATCAGGCTCCCTGCTCCTTGGGAGCCTGCTTCTCCCTCAGCCTCTCTCTCTCTCTCTCTCTGTCTCTCATGAATAAATAAATAAAATCTTAGAAAAAGAAAGAAAGAAAGAAAGAAACAGAACATTTAAAAAAAACCAAGATAACAATTTTTACCCATCAGATGGGCAGAAATACTAAAGTGAGATAATATGTTCATAATGTAACTCTAGCTGCTATTAATAAATAAACCCCCAAATCTCAACAACTTAATAAAATAACTTTATTTTTTTTTTCAGCTAAAAACTATCAGCAGTGATAGGGAGGGATGCTTTGTTCCAGCAAGTCATCCATGGATTCAGGCTGTTACCCTCTTGTGAGTGTTTCCCACTATGCGCCTTGGAGCTCTGCAAGAGATCCTCTGCCTTGCTTCAGAGGAAGGATTGTACCAGAGGTTTTTACGGGTCAGCTCATCACTTCTACTCAATTTTCTTTGACCAGAACCAATGACATGGCCTCCCCTAAAGGCAAAGGCAAGAGCAGCTAGCAAATGCAGTTCTTTGCTGGCTGAGTGACTCCTTCTCGGCAACAACTCTGGAGGACAGAATGAGAGCAGGACTCACCAGTGGATGGCTGCCTACCTCTGCCACCAGGCAACGTCAGTTGAGAGAGAATATTGGATGAGAATGGGCTAAACGGGTTCTCCTGTATGCAACTGGCAGAAAAATGAAGTGGTTACGGGAGCTCAGAGGATCTTGCGGCTGTAAATTTTTAAAATTCAAAACAAGGTGGTCCTGATGGAATATTATGCAGCCATCAAAAGGAATGAGATCTTGCCATTTGCAACGACGTGGATGGAACTGGAGGGTGTTATGCTGAGTGAAATAAGTCAATCAGAGAAAGACATGTATCATATGACCTCACTGATATGAGGAATTCTTAATCTCAGGAAACAAACTGAGGGTTGCAGTGGTGGGGGGGTGGAAGGGATGGGGTGGCTGGGTGATAGACATTGGGGAGGGTATGTGCTATGGTGAGCGCTGTGAATTGTGCAAGACTGTTGAATCACAGACCTGTACCTCTGAAACAAATAATGCAATATATGTTAAGAAAAAAAAAAAAGAAGATAGCAGGAGGGGAAGAATGAAGGGGGATAAATCGGAGGGGGAGACGAACCGAGACGATGGACTCTGAGAAACGGACTGGGGGTTCTAGAGGGGAGGGGGCTGGGGGGCGGGTTAGCCTGGTGATGGGTATTAAGGAGGGCACATTCTGCGTGGAGCACTGGGTGTTATGCACAAACAATGAATCATGGAACACTACATCAAAAACTAATGATGTAATGTATGGTGATTAACATAACAATAAAAAATTTAAAAAAAAAACACAAGGTGGTCCTGTGACCTAGCAATTCCACTTCTTGGTACCAATCCAAGAGGTCTAAAGAGACATATACTGCAATGTTTATTACAACTCTGTTGCAATCATGAACCCAAACTACATTTCCGCGAATAGGGGAAAGTCCAAATAAACCATGTCTATCCATGCTATGGAATTCTAGGCAGCAGTTTTGCAAATGTAGGTGATAAATAGGAAAAATATCTGGAGGTACATGGACCAAAAAGAAATAACGTCAATTGCAGAGAAAGGTAGGGGGGTCAGGCTGAAGGGAGGGAGGAAGGCTTGGCAGTGACAAGAACATGAAGCTCTTACAGGCGAGCAAGTGCAGGCCCAAGCAAGTCCACGCTCTTATAAAAAGATGATGTATTAACTCCACTCCTAGGTAACTATCCAAAAGAACTGAAATGGGGACTCAAACAAATACTTGTATGCAAATGTATGCAAATAGCAGCATTATTTACGATAGCCAAAAGGTAGAAACAACTCCAGTGTCATCAACAGATGAAAGGATTAAAAAAAACCCAAAAAACAAAAAACAAGTACTGGTCTATCCATGCAATAGAATATTATTCAGCCATAAAAAGGACCAAAGTTCAAATACCTACCATAACATGGATGAAATCTGAAAACATACTAAGTGAAACAAGCCAGACACAAAAGAAAATATTGTACGATTCCACTTACAAGCAATATCTAGAATGACAAATTCATAGAGACAGAAAGAAGAGTAGTGGTTATGAGGTAGGGGAGGGGAAATGGGAAGTTATTGCTTAGTGATTATAGTTTCTGCTTAGGATGATGAAAAATTTTGGAAATAGTGATGGTGATTCTCAAAAACACTGACAATGTCATTAATGCCACTGAATTATACACTTAAAAACGGTTAAAATGGCAACTTTTGTTATATATATATTACCAAAATGAAAACATAATTGAATGATCCGCACTTGAACGTAAAAAAAAAAAAAAGGCAATTTAATACATTCTCAACTTGCCTTCAGAGAGAGTCAAACAGGCTCTTCTGGAATCAAGAGAAGTGGAATGAGGATTATAAGGGCCTCTTGTAGAAAGCAGATTTTCCCTCTTCTGCCCCAAGACATGGTCTCCAACATTTAGGTAGGTGTCTACTTTTGCTGTGAATTGTTTAAAGATGACAGAGTTTGTATAAGGAGACGGAAGGATGTAATTAAACCTGATGAGGAGTGTGCAATTTAAATCCCTTTAATGGGAAATCTCGTGAGTGTAGTCATGTACCCTGGGAAGCTGATAGCAGAGGTAGAAAATGGTAGGAAGTTGGCCTTTGAATCAGGTGGATGGAGACAGCTCTTCCCCCTTGGACTAATTATTGAGGTGATTCTCTATAGTGCCATATGTGTTTTGAGGGCGTGGAGGGAGGCAAGTACATGATTTATGTGTTTAATTTCCCTCCCTGCTCAGAAGACTGCTGTCCTGCACTCTGAACACAGAGAAATTGATTAAAATAACAATGGCTGAGAGCACAACCGCCAGCCATCAGCATGAGGAGCTGTTTTCCTCCCTTACAATTAGACCTAATTCCTCCCAGCTGCCTGGGGTCATCTCCTTGGCCCTTGGGGGCTAGCATGGAATTTTCAAAGCTAACAAGATTTAACCTCAGCTAACACGAGGTCAGTAGAAAAAGTAACAAATTCTCCAGGCTCCGGAGAAGGGAACAAAGTTTCTCTTCCTGGTCTCCGCCTTGCCTCTGCTCTTCAGGGCCTCCAGTTCTTAAATACACTTGTCATCAAATCAAACTTAACCAATATTTATTGAAGGACTGGTGGAGTGTGGGAGGATACGTTTCCTGTGTGGGGCTGAGGGGACGGTGTCAGGACGGTGTCATAGGGAATGACTGAGGAGGGAGAGAATTCCGTTTGGAAGGTAATGTGCCTGGAAGGACGCAGGTGTGAAAGCCGGGAGGCCTGGCCGCTTAGTACCTTCTGTGACCTGTGAAAAGTCCCAACCCTCTAATCACGGTGTTTCTGGTCACCAGCAACCATCCTGAAACCACTCAGGGACCTAGCTGGATTGCTTCCTTAGCATAACAAAGAAACTCCTCCCACTCAGGGAATTCCAAGAGGTTTTGAAGCTTAAGACCAGATATATCCTTTATAATACCACAGATACAGTGCTGGGGGAACTGGACTTGAGTCTCACTGGGTTTGATCAGGACCTACCTTGATTTGTTTCTTTCCACCTGGGCTTCAGTATCTTCCTCTATAAATGGAAGAATTGCATGGTTACCTCCAGAAGTCTGACTCAGCAAAGCAAAGAATATACATGAAGGAAAAAATACTGGAAGGACATAAATCAAAACAATGAACGTTCGTTGACTCTGGAAGATGTTTTACCTTCTTTGTGATTTCTATAATATAATGTCCATATCTTTCTATACTTTAAGAATATTTAAAATGAGAGGGCACATTCTGCATGGAGCCCTGGGTGTTATGAACAAACAATGAATCATGGAACACTACACCAAAACAAATGATGTAATATATGGTGATTAACATAACAATAAAAATTTTTTAAAAAAGAATATTTAAAATGTCCCTTGGTTCTATGATACACACACACACATGCACACACAACTCCACAAACTTAAAAATATTAAAGTATATAACTTACATATTTAAAATGCACAGATGTATACAGTTTGATGAGTTCTGACAAATGTATACACCCCTGTAACCAACACCCAAATCAAGATGTAGGACACTTCCATAAAATAAATGTCATGGTGACTCTAATTAATAGTATTATATATTTGTAAGTTGCTAAGAGAGTAGGTCTTAAAAATTTTCATCACAATAAAAAGCTTTTTTGTAACTATTTATGGTGATGAATATTAACTAGACTAATAGTGGTGATCATTTCATAATATATACAAATATCACATCAATTCACTGTACACCTGAAACTAATATAATGTTATATGTCAATCACACCTCAATTAAAAAAAGCAAACCCCCCAAATTTTTTAAAGGTATAAAACACTTCTGTTACCCCAAAATTTCCCTTTGCACATTTCTAGTCTATCGCACCCCAGACCAGCTCTATTGTGATTTTTAACACCACCCACTGGTTTTGTATGTTCTTGAAGTCCAAATAAATAGAATCATACAGTACGTACTCTGTTGTATCAGTTCTTCTTCTCAGCATAGTGTTTGGCGATACATCCAGATTGTGTCAGAAGTTCGGTATTTTTTAGTGCTGTCTAATATTCCACTGTGTGATTGGACCACAGTGTGGCTGTCAGTTCTCGTGTTGATGGACATTTGGGTTGTTTCCAGTTTGTGACTATTGAGAATGAAGCTGCTACAAACATTCTTGTACAAGTGTTTTTGTGGACATCAACCTTTACTTCTCCTTCATTGAGTTCCTGGATCCTAAGTCTATGCTGACCTGTTTAGGGAACTGCAAATAATCTCCAAAGTGGCTGCACCATCTAACGTTCCCACTGGCAACAGATGAGAGTTCTCGCTGCTTTGCATTCTCACTAATACTAGGCATTATCAGTTCTTGATTTTAGATATTCTGGTGAGAGTGAGGTGGTATTTTTGCCATTAATTTGCATTTTCTTGATAACTTGTTATGTTGTGTGTCTTTGCATTTGCTTTTTGGGGACTCATATTTTCTTTACTTTTTAAAAAGATTTTACTTATTTATTTGGAGGAGATAGAGCATGAGGAGGGACAAAGGGAGAGCAAGCGAGAGAATCCTGAGCAGACTCTGAGCTGAGCACAGAGCTTGATGTGGGGCTCAGTCCCACGACCCTGGGACCACGACCGGAGCCAAAACCAACAGTCAGATGCTTAACCAACTGAGCCACCCAGGCGCCCCATGGGAATTCATATTTTCTTTTGTGAAAGGTCTGTTCAAGTAATTTGCCCTTTTAAAAAAAATTGGAGAGGCGCCTGAGTGGCTCAGTCGGGTAAGCGTCTGCCTTTAGCTCAGGTCATGATCCCAGGGTCCTGGGATCGAGCCCCGCATCGGGCTCCCTGCTCCACGAGGAGCCTGCTTCTCCCTCTCCCTCTGCCTGCCACTCCCCCTGCTTGTGCTCTCTCTCTTTCTCTGTCAAATAAATAAAATCTTTTTTAAAAATTTGGAAAATGCCTAACCTTTGCAGGTGTTTTCATATCAGTTGTCTCATTTGGTCCTCCCCCGAAGCCTGAAAGGTGGGTGGGATAGCAATCATCCCTTGTTGTAGAGGAGGATGCTGACACTTCGAGAATGTGTCACAGCCAGATGACGGAATGTCTGGAACTAGAAGTTGGGTTTTCTCATTCTGTTCTCATGTGGATCCTGCTTTTCTTCTCTATGAAGGGCTGTGACGCTGTGATGCTTGGAAGACATCTGGAAAAGGGGTCTAAGTAATAGACTCACAACTTCAACCTCCTGTGAGCCAGCATGGGAAGGGATCAGCTTTGTTTCTCTGATCAGACCCTGATGGCTGCCTCTCACCCACCAACATAGGAGACCTACCGAGACCACAGTGGGGTCTATGGGTGCCTCTAGACAGAATACTCTTTAGTAGCTTCTTGACTGTCCCCCACGAAATGGTGGGTAAACTTTGCTTCCCAGGGCCATAAGTTCCTCAAACATAGGCTTCAGTGCAACCCGAGGACAATGTGGCCACCAAGTGAGACTGACATGTCCAGACTAAAGACGGGGGAAGCAGTCCTGGCACTCTCCAGAGTGGGTGCCCAGTTCCACCACACTCCTCTGTGCGATGCTCGCATCTGCCATCCTTGCAAAATGTCCAGTTCATTCGAGCAAGAAAGCAAATCCCTGAGACGATCCACCCTGTATCATTGCCTCTAGTCACTTACTTTTCCTGCCCACCCCACTACCCACGCTCTCTGCCTTCCAGGACATTGACCATTGCCTGGACTCTGAAAGTGAACCCACTGGTTTTAGTTAACTTTTATGGATCACCTTCTATAGGCTCAGAATAGTTGTGGTTACTTCCACTTAGATCATGTCATCATTTTGTTTTATTTCATTGTTCTTTTTGAAATTCACCTGCCTGCTGTCTCATGCCTTTAAAGACTCTTTACTTCAGAAGCGATAAGAATAACCCATTAGCGAAGTCTCCTTTCTTGTGCTACCATGTGTTGGCTAGAGGAAAAGGTCATTCCTTTTTGGAGAACATGAGTGTTTTGCTATGGCATCCTGGAAAAGATTCCTCATTCCTCTGGTTTAGCTCAGAGGGATGCTCCTAACTAGGACAATTCCAGGTAACAGCATAGAAGTCTACTACCTACTTGTGGCCTTGCTTCTGGATTGTGGAATGTCCCAGGTCGAAAATATCCTCATCCAGGGGCGCCTGGGTGGCTCAGTCATTAAGCGTCTGCCTTCAGCTCAGGTCATGATCCCAGGGTCCTGGGATCGAGCCCCGCATCGGGATCCCTGCTCTGCGGGAAGCCTGCTCCTCCCTCTCCCACTCCCCCTGCTTGTGTTCCCCCTCTCGCTGTGTCTCTCTCTGTCAAATAAATAAATAAATAATCTTAAAAAAAAATATCCTCATCTGTAAATGATGGGGGCGGAAGGAGGTGGGTGACAAGAAGGAGAAGAGAATAGCAGACTAAGGTTGATGTGAGCCTGAAATGTGAAGCAGAGAGGAAAGAGCAAGGGGAAGGGTCTATGCTATGCAGTACCCACCACATCACTTTATCCAGTGTGAGTGCTCCATAGCTATTTGATGAATTAAATAATACTGTATAGCTATTTGGTAGTTAGTGCGGTGGCAGGGTGATGGGACTTCCATGGATTCCTCAAATGGATCTGTCAGCCACCCGCCCATGGCTGTGGTCAGTGGAAAACTAAGTGTGAACCACAATGGGTTAAATTACTTCGGTTTATTCATTTAAAAAAAATTGTAAATAACAGATAACTTACATAGAGTAAAGTTCACAAAATTTCAATGTACCGCTCCATAATTTTTTTCACATATATACCCGTGCAGCCCATCACCCAGCGCAAGACCTAGATCATTTGCAGCATCCCTGCTGGTGCCCGATCATATCCTCCCAGTTGATGTCCTACATAGGCAACCACTACTGTAACTTTTATAGTCATCAATTAGTTTTGCCTGGACTTGAACTTCATATAAGTAGAATTGTGCAGCATGCACCCTTTTGTCTCTGGTTTCTTTTGCTAGACATTCATCCACGTTGTTACCTATAGCAGTAGTATGGTATTTTTCACTCCCAAGTCGTAGTATGTAGTAGTATGAATATATCCCTATTTATTTATCTATTCTGTTAATGAATGCTGGGGTTGTTTCTACTTTCGGATACCACACACAATGCTGCTGTAGACATTTTTGTAGATGCCTCGGTGAAAATATGCACTCGTTTCTGTTAACACATACCTAGGAATCATAGGGTAGTTATCTTTAACTCTATAAGAAACTGTAATACAATTTTTCAAAGTGTTTGCACCGATTTTTACTCCCACCAGAAATAAATGACAATTTCGTTTGCCTCACATCCTTGCCAACCTTTGAATTTTTCTGACTTTATTTTAGCCATTCTACATTCTGGCACCCATGTACATTGTGGTTTTTCAATTGCATTTCTTTTTAAGATTTTTTAAAATGTTTCTGTTTGCTAAGTTATGACATTCAGAATTAGCATTAAAAACAGAATAACTGAATTAATGTTGTTTTTAAATTTTCACTCTCTTGGATTCATAAAGCAGTGTTTGATGGATTGAATGAGATCATCTATTACTCAGGTTTGCAAAAATATAGCAATTAAAGTAATGGACTCCAGTAGTCATTAGCATTTCCATTACTAAGGGACCCTTTCAAAACCTTCGGTCTCCTCTTTGAATCTGGACCTTAGGAAACCTCATGGGTTTTGTTTTCCACCACTTACCATGGATAAAGATGCTCACTGCAGGGCTATTTAAAAATATATATTCTTAAAATGTTCCAAATGGCAAGAAGGATTGAAATCAGAAAGACCCAGTTGATTTCTGCTGGAATCAATTTCCTAGGACATCTTTGATTTGAAATAATCACTTCTTTGATTTAGGAATGATCATTTATTTAATGGATGTATCTCCTGTGCAGGGGGTAAAGAACAATCTGTGGTCTTGAACAATTATTTACTTATTTTATGAGTTTGTGTCTGGTAATTTAAATGATTTAAAATTCTTTCTGAGAAGGGACTGCGTTTGATACACTAGCATACCGACCATTGTAACAACTAGGGCAGTGTCTGGCACATAGTAAGTGCTGAATAAAATATTTATTAAATTTATGAGTTAAAACTGTTCCTTTTTATATATAATCAGGGCCTAAAACAATGCTTTGCAAATGACAGACAACTCAGAAATGTTTGTGAAAGGAAAATAGAAAATCTGGAAAGAGAGAAAAATTGAATGAGTCCAAGGGAAGGAAGGAAAATTAATCCTGACAAGGTTCACTTTACATAAGCAATGATTTTCCTAATATATGCTCTATACAACATACATCCAGACATCCACTGGGATGTCCCACAGACCTCTCAATTCAACATGTTCAAAAATTGAACTCATTGAATTTAACAGTCTATAACCAATCTTTAAGACCTCCCCTTTTCATGTATCCACTTAGTTAATACTACCCCCAAGCTAGCACTGTCCTCCATGCCAGAATATTAAGAGTAATCACCCACTCCTCTCTTCCCCACCAACCTGTTCATTCATAAGTTATTTCGTTCAACAAATGTTTATTAAGAGCCTTTTATGCACTTGATTTTGTTCTTGGTATTGATGACATGTCTTTTGGACCACCTTTTCCTGAGAAGTACTTCGCTTATTCAAAAACCCAACTGCTATCATCTTGATTCCCTAGGCAACAACCTATCATTTGAGACACGTTCCAGACTTGGGAACAAAGACTGGAAGCTTCATTGCATGGCTGAATTTTCCATTTATAGAGAATGAGTCAAGAATGACTCATCTGATAACCATTTCTATGGAATTGCCATGTCTAGCTGAGAGAAATATCTCCATTCACAAAATTCTTCCTTCCTCTTTCTTACTGCTATAGTAGACACATCACACATTTAATCAGATTTCTCAATTGTGTGAGGACTCAATGGCAGTTAGAGTTTGGTGTGGATCAAGAGGATTTGTGATGGTTGGTAGAAGAAGGTGGTTCATATATGTGCATGAAGTCAGGGACTACACTGATCCAGCAGGAGTGTGGGAGAATGTACCTCAGACCCAGAAATCTCACATGCTGGTAAGTCAATGTCAAACTCTAGACAGTGGGAGCAGTTGTTATGGGTAGGCAAAATACAGGCACTCCCTGCATTAGAAATACCTGACTTTCCAAAGACTTGCACATGCAAAATCCAATTTTGATATAACTCCCCTTCTCTCGGACCATTCTGAAATCCCCTCCAAACTCTCTCCTCACCTTTTCCTCCAGCTCAGGCAGCAGTGAAGAAGGAAGCTAATATAAAGACCTGCCTGGCCTGATTATTTATTTCTAAATATTCCTTCTTCTGTTGTTTTCTCCCCCTTCATTATCAACTAATTATACAGCAAATGATACATTTATTATTTGTAAATTCATCTCTAAACGTTCCCTCCTCTTCCTTGTTGTCTTCTCCCCCACCCCCCCACCTCTTCTCTCATTCATTCTCTGTGGCCTAAGTGCAAGCAAAAACAAACTTAATCAAGGTTGAGATGAATAATGCTTGGGATACACTTCAGGAAAAATGGAAATGTTTAATGCTATCTACTGGTGTCCAGAGACTATTAAATTCTTTATCAACCCTCTTTTCCTCCTCTAATCAGTTTTCTCGTTATCACCCACCAACAGTCAAGGAAAAAAAAAACAAGCCTTGCTCATAGTCAGTGTTAGCATTTGGTGCTCTATTTATGAATTTTGAAGGAATATAGCTTCATATTTTTATTGTGGATGTACAGCATTTCAGCCACATTGAGTGATATAGGCTTTTATGGGGACACAACTACCATTAAGAGTATTACTACTAAGAAAAATTCCAGTGGGAGTTTCCAACCACTGAACCTGACATATCCTTTTGAAATCCAGTCCACAAATTGGGACCTCTAGATCTGGATGCGTCTTGTTTACTGGGAGTGTCTTTCTGTTTTCTTGTTTACAAGGCTGTGTAGTTTTCATGCAGGTTTTGGGAGAGCAGGTATTGATACTTTTCATACATAGCAAGTCTATACAAGCATTTCACCTGTGTGTGTGTGCACACGTGTGTGCCCGCGTGTGTGCACACATGTAAGAGGGAGTGAGAGAGCTGAGAGAGACGGCTACTTTCTGTACTTCTGAATGGGTATGTGGGAGACATCCTCCAATCTGGTCCAGCAGAGTCCAACAGGCAGAGGAGTGGGGGGGGAGGGAGCTCCTTCCATCCTAACATTCCAAATAGCATACAAAGCCATTATGAGAACCAAGGAGAAATGCCTCAGGGAGAGAGTTGGGTAACAGCGGGCTCCACGCAACTTCCAGTTGTACCCATTTCCCAGATTCTCACACCCAAGGCTATGTGACCATTTCAGGACATGGCTGTCCAGCCTCTGAACCAGGGAATGTTGGAAATTGTAGCCCGTGTATCTCTCATGACCTTCTGGACCAAAGTTTCTATGCTTCTAATTCAATCAACTCCTTGTGAATACTCACTTACCTTAATTTTTTCCTAATTTACAGCCAAATCACAGCATTTACTTATAAGAAGTGTCTTTCTGTAATTGTATCTAGCTCTTCCTGTCTTCCCTCCTTTCTTTTCCACCTTTAGTAGGACTCTTAAGCACTAGGTAGACACTGTATTATCTTTATTTATAGATGAGGAAATCAAAGCTTATAGAGTTTAAGTAACTGGCCTATAGTCTCATGGGCAGTAAATACTGGAGAAAGATTTGAATCCAATCCTCCAATTCCAGAACCTGAATTCTTAATCATCGTGCTATACAACCTCTCCAACAGGAAAGAGAACAGTATAACAATAGCATGTGTCTCATGGGGACAATGAGAGGATTCAATGAAGTAATTTAGGTTTAGTGTTTGGCCCATGGGAAGATGTAACAAATGTTAGTGATGAGAATGATAATGCAGATGACGATGGTGATGGTCCTGAAAAAGGAGGATGAGGAGGAGAAGGAAGAAAGAGGAAAAGGAACATCAAAAGTTTTACTCATTTGCCTCCTTTAAAAATGATTCCAACTGCTTATTGTGCAGGGTGGGTGGTTGTCATGCTGGGAGAGAGCAGACTTAGGAGGTGGTCGGAGAAGATGCTATAATTTGGAGAAAAGGCTTTGCTTCTGTGCAGTTTGAGGAAGGGTTTACGTTTCAAGCTGGAAATGTCGCATTGCTCACCTCCTTTCTCCCAGCAGATGCCCCAAGGGCTAAAGAGTTCCCTAATACTCCATGAGTGAGACCAATCTTGGATGCATTCCTTCACCCTGGAAATCCAGTGAGACCTTGATTTCAGGGGATGGTGAGATGTGAGAGTGAAGGGGGATGGAAGGGACTGGGGCCAGGGCTTGGACATTGATAACAGATCTTCTCCTAATCCAGACTCTAGTTTCAGACAGTTCTAAGGCCAATTTGTTATGTTCTAAACACCGCACTGTTAATCCCAAACATTAGGGCATGCAAGTGGCCTGTCCATGGAAAGAATAGGGCTAGAGGTTAGGGAAGGAACAACCAGTCAGTCCAGCCATCAGGGGATATCTAATCAAAGTGCTCAGCTCTGCATTGGGGGTGAGGTTTTTGGATATTAATTACCAGAGGCCTCCTAAAGCTATTTTGGAGAATTCAAATCTAAGCCAAAAGCAAAATCAGCATGCTTATGTGTGCCTGTGATGGCTGGGGAGAAAGGCCACCACAAGAACAGAGGAGAGGACCAGAAATGGAGACCTATGTATGGGCACAACCTTTAATACCAGAAATTCTGACTCAGAAGTAGGCTTGATCTAATCATGTCTGGCCTGAACGGGCAGATTACCAACTCTGCCTTTATTAACAGGCAGATACTCATAAGGGGTAAGCAAAACCCAGGCAGAAGTAGAAGCAAAAAGAGATATTTTCCTCCTGTGCAAGACATACCTCTTGGCACTTTCAATTCCTCATCTATAAAATCTGTAAATCTATAAAATGGAGATTTTATTTAATAAGAACTTATCTCCCTAAAACTTGGCACAGTTTGACATTGCTTAGTAATGTGTTCCCTCCACTCTGCCCGCTGTAATTGTTCTGATCCCAGCTAGAATGGCTGCAAGTACCCAGTACTGTGGACACCCTACTACCTGCTCACATTTTCTGCCCAGTCTTCCTCCTACCCTGCCAGGTCATGGCCCTATAGGAGCTCGGAGGAGGAAGAGATTTGTGTAGGATGGATGTGTCTTCTTGGTCTCCTTTGAAGGGGTTGCACTTCAGCTCGGTCTTGAAGCATAGATAAGTTTAAGGCAAGTACAAATTCTACAAGAGGTTATTCCTAATTTTGGCAATGGTAAGAAAGAACATAGTTAATGTGATGGTAAGCTCAAGGAGAAGGAGAATCCATCTATGGTTCTAGAGTGAGAAATCAAAGTATGGAGGGAAAGTTTTCATTCAACACTGAAAGCCATGCTGTAGACTATGTGTTATAATTATCCCCATATAACTAGTAGGGAAATAAGCTAAAGGCCATTCAGCTAGCTCAACAGGAAATAGCACATCTGGGACCTAATTGGGACCCTCTCAAGGCAGAGCCTGTGATGACCGCAAGCCTCCCATGTGCCAAATCCTTGATTTACTTGGAGCCATACAGGCAAGCTCCCCCAAGCACATTCAGGGGTGTTGGATCTACTAGTTAGGAAGTACAAGGGAAAACATAATCTTTTACCTTCAACAAGTCTTGTATTGCTTGCATTTTACAATGGTATACATTTTATTTTACTTAATTTAAGGAAGAAATGTGTACGTGAAGCAGAGAGCATGAGCTGGCCAGACTTCGGGTTGGTTTGTGTTGGCATCCAGGCCGCCATCTGGCCCTGGAATGTTTCCATGGGTGGGTAAGGATTTGGTGTAGTGTGAGAATCCCCAATTGGGGCCAATGGCGCCCCATACAGGGCTTGGGCTGCACTGTCAAGGAAGGGTGGGGGCTCAGCCTACCAAGTATCTGGCTTTTCCAAAGGGGGGCAGGTTTGGTGGCGGTTGAGATGGGCAGTGTTTTATTTCACAAGAAATGGGCAGCACCTGAAAATAGCCACCACACAACTAAAGATCAGGGACAACCAAGGTCTAATCCATGCCAGTAGATAGCTCACGTGCTGCCAGGACAAGTGGGGCGGGGGGGGGGGGCGGGCGGTGGTGGTGTGGAAAGTGAAGTGAAAGAGGAAATGCCCAAGATCTCTTCTGGGAAGTTTCCAAGCCAGGGATTCAAAGCCAAGCAATGGCCTGAGGGACAAAGTTCAGGTTCAGTTCTTTCAGTCATGGGACATAGACGGTCACTTACTTGTCTGATACTCAGATCCACATTTTCAGATGGGAAGCTGTTGAGAGGATCAAAGTAAAAAAAATACTTTGTTTACATGCTTAGGTCTTATTATTGTCAATAGATAGAGCACAGCCCCATTTCTAGGCCCAGCCTGTTTTCTCACTGACCATAGGAATAGGCATGCATGGGCTCTATAAAGGCTTAAAGATTCATTACTTTAACTCATATTGTTACAAAGGCTTTATTTCACAGGAAACTGCTGTCCTTTATCTGGGAAACCAGGTATCTTGATGCAGAAGACGCTTAAAACAAGAGCTAAGGGGTGACATCACAGACAAAGATCAGGAACACAACAAGGATAGAAGCTTTCACCACTGCTATTCAACATTGTACTGGGTGCTAACCAGAGCAATTAGGCAAGCAAAATAAGTAAGAGGCACTCATATTGGAAAAGAAGAAACAAACTATCTTTATTTTCAGATGACATGATCCCATCCCAAAGAACCTACAAAATGGCTATCAGACGTGATACATTTAGCGAAGTTGCAGATGCAAGATCAACACATAAAAATCATTTGTGTTTCGGGCGCCTGGGTGGCTCAGTTGGCTAAGTGACTGCCTTCGGCTCAGGTCATGATCCCGGAGTCCCGGGATCGAGTCCCGCATCAGGCTCCTGGCCCGGCGGGGAGTCTGCTTCTCCCTCTGACCCTACCCCGTCTTGTGCTTTCTCTCTCACTCTCTCTCTCAAATAAAATAAAATAAAATAAAATCTTTAAAAAATAAAAATGAATCATTTGTGTTTCAATACAACAAGAATGAACAACTCAAAAAGGAAATTTAAAAAAGTGATTCCACTTACAACAGCATCCTAAACAAACAAACAAAAAATACCTAAGAATAAATTTAACTGAGGAGGTGAATGACATATATGCTGAAAACAATAAAACGTTGCTGAAAGAAATTAAAGAAGATTTAAATATATGGAAAACATCTTGCTTACGTGGAGTAGAAGAGTTCATATTGTTAAGATGTCAGTATTCCCCCAAAGATATCTATAGATTCATTGCATTCCCAATTCAAACCTCAATGGCCTTTTTTTGAAGAAACGGAAGAGCCAAATGTTAAATTAATATGGAATTGCAGGGGGCTCCAAATAATCAAAACAATCTTGAAATGGAAGAACTTACATTTCCAGAATTCAAAATCTACTATAAAACTATAGTAATTAAAAAAAAAAACACAATGTGGTACTGGCATAAGGATAAACACATAGACCAATGGAATAGGATAGAGAACTCAGAAATCAACACTCACATATATGGTCAACAAGTTTTCAATAAGGGTGCCAAGACAATCCATGGGAAATGGACAGTCTTTTCAACAAACCTGCTGGGAAAACTGGATATCCACAAACAGAAGAATGAAGTTGGACCTTTACCTTACACCATATACAAAAATCAACTCAAAATGGATCAAAGACCTAAACATAAGGGCTAAAACTATAAAATTGCTAGAAGAAAATAGAGGTGTAAATCTTCATGACCTTGGATTTGGCAATGGATTCTTAGATATGACACCAAAACCATAAGCAACAACAACAAATAGATAAATCAAACTTCTATTGAAATTACAGACACCTAAGGACATTATCAGAAAAGTGAAAAGACAACCTACAGATGGGATAATATATTTGCAAATTATATACCTGATAACAGTCTAGTATCCAAAATATATAAAAAATTCTCACAAGAGACAAACAACCCAACTTAAAAATGGGCCAAATAGACATTTTTCCCAAGCAAGATAAACAAATGGCCAACAAGCACGTGAAAAGATCCTCAACATCATTAATTAGAAAAACGCAAATTAAAACCACAGTGTGGTACCTACCACTTCATACCCACTTGGATGGCTATTAATAAAAAAAAAAAAAAAAAAGAGAAACAGAAAAGTGTTGGCGATGGCTTGGAGAAATTGAAAGCCTTGTACATTGCTGGTGAGAATGAAAAATAGTTTAGTCACTTACAGTTTGGCAGTTCCTCAAAAGGTTAAACATAAAATTACCTTATGACCCCATAATTTCACTCTTAGGTCTATATATATATATATATATATATATATATATATATATATATAATTGAGCAGATCCTGCACCCAAGGAGATTCACACAGCTGACATTTATGTTCTTTGCACCACTCTTACAGCTGTCTCTGTCCCGGGCACAATGGCAACTCTTAAGGAAAAACTGATTGCACCAGCTACAGAAGAAGAGGCAACCATCCCAAACAATAAGATCACTGTAGTGGGCATTGGACAAGTTGGTATGGTATGTGCCATCAGCATTCTAGGAAAGTCTCTGGCTGATGAACTTGCCCTTGTGGATGTTTTGGAAATAGACTCAAAGGCAAAATGATGGATCTGCAACACGGGACCTTATTTCTTCAGACACCTAAAATTGTGGCAGATAAAGATTACCCCGATTGCCAATTCTAAGATTATAGGGGAACTAGAGGAGTCCGCCAGCAGGAGGAAGACAGCCATCTCATTCTGGTGCAGAGGAATGTTAATGTCTTCAAATTCATTACTCCTCAGATAGTCGAGTACAGTCCTGATTGTATCATAATTGTGGTTTCCAACCCAGTGGATATTTCTCACATATGCTACCTGGAAACTATGTGGACTACCCAAGCACCGTGTGGTTGGAAGTGGGTGTAATCTGGATTCTGCTAGATTTCACTGTCTTATGTCTGAAAAACTTGGCATTCATCCCAGCAGCTGCCATGGATGGATTTTGGGAGAACATGGTGACTCAAGTGTGATTACATGGAGTTGAGTGAATGTGGCAGGCGTTTCTCTCAGGAACTGAATCCAGAAATGGGAACAGGCAATGACAGTGAAAATTGGAAGGAAGTGCAGAAGATTGTGGTTGGAAGTGGCTATGATGTCATGAAGCTAAAAGGATGTATCAGCTGGTCTGTTGGATTAAGTGTGGCTGATCTCATTGAACCCATGTTGGGAAATCTATCCAGGATTCATCCACTGTCACTGATGGTGAAGGGAATATACAGCATGGAGAATGAAGTCTTCCTGAGCCTTCCATGTTTCCTGAAGGCTCAGGGATTAATCAGTGTGATCAACCAGAAGCTGAAGGATGATGAGGTTGCTCAGCTCCAGAAAAGTCCACCTACCTTGTGGGACATCCAGAAAGACCTAAAGGATCTGTGACTTCGGGCTTCTAGGCTGTAGACATTTGAACACTACAATGTGGTTAACAGTGACCCTTTGGTTTTCATCCATGTACATGGATCACAGTTTGCTTTTATCTTCCTACGTACGTGAATCTGGACTCACAGACTTGAAGCCCACGCTTGGTTTAATGCTTGCAACAGGAGCCCTTGAACAGATAATATTAACTATTATAGTATGCTTCTAAAAAAAAAAAATTGAAAACAGAGGCTCAAGCAAGTCCAGGTACATAATATTAACTATCGTATTATGCTTCTAAAAAAATTGAAAACAGAGGCTCAAGCGAGTCCATGTACACGCGTTTGTAGCAGCACTATTCACAATTGCTAAAAGATGGAAAAAGGCGAACATCCACCAGTGGATGACTAGATAAACAAATTGATGTACATACATATAATGGGGTAGCATTTCAGTGCAAAAAGGAATAAAGTACTTATATATGGTACAATATGGATGACCCTCCAAAACATGATGCTAAGTGAAAGAAGCCAGGCACAAAAGGTCATATATTTATGACTCCATTTATGTGAAATATCCAGAATTGATAAATCCACAGAGATGAGAGGGAAAGGATGGAGGGGGAATGAGGAGAAATTCCTTGATGGAAAAGGAGTTTAACTTCTAAGTGATTGGAAATATTTGGATAAAGGTGGTGGTTGCACAATGTTGTGAAAGTACTAAATACCTGAATGATTAATTCTGTGTTATGTGAATTTCACCTTAATAAATTACCTTAAAAAAGGAAAAACAAGAGCTAAAGACTCTGGGATGGCTGGCCCATCACCACCTATGGTGTAATATGTAGCATGTAATAATTTTTTAATACTCAGAACAAAACCTAGTGACAGGTGGGAGAATTTTCCTGATTACGAAACAGCTATGAGCATAAACAATATTTTGAAATATCTCCAACAAATGATACTGTATGGTAAAAGATCTGTGGTTTCTATTGGTGGCAAAGTCATAGGTACTGTTAATACTACTGTCTTTTGTTGCCTGCATTCATGATAAAATGAAATGCTAGATTTTAGTTATAGAATGGTGAAAATAAAGATTTTTTTTTTCTTTTCTTAGATCATGAACTCCCAGGGTAGAAACCCGTACTCCAGCGTGTTAAAAACTGAATAAAGAGTAAAGGAATTCACTACAGAAGAAAGATAAGTGCTACCATCAGCTGGACCTGATCTCTTAGGTCAGTGGTAAGCAAACTCCAACCCCCAGGCCAAATCCAGCCTATCACCAGTTTTTGCAAAGAATCGTTTTTTTGGAACACAGCCATGCCCATTCATGCCCATTGACTTACATATTTCCTATGACTACTTTCACACTATGACGCTGCAGTTGAGTAGCTGAAATGGAATCCAAATGGCCTACAAAACCCCAAAAATGTACTATCTGCTTGAGAGGAATGCTACCCAGTTCTCTGATGATGCCCACCCTCTTAGCAGGCCACCACCTGGGGTTTTGCAAATTGTGTATAGGGCAAGTACCACGTGTGCACAAGCAAATAGTTTTGCTATCCATTATGCTTCTGGTTGAAAACCATCAATGTTCACTGAAACAAAAAATTAGAATTAAAAATGTGTCTTTCATGGGTCCAGGCAAGACAGAGTAAGCTCATGCCAAAACGCCCCTACCACGGAGTACAACTATAAAATCTGGGCAGCATTCATAGAACAACTATTTGCAGACTCTAAAAAGTCAATTATTGCAGACAGATGGGGAAGATGAGCGTTTGAAATCATACCAAACCGGCAGTGAGTTTACCTCCCTGCCCCAGAACCCCCTGGCCAGAATGCAATGTGGCCTGAGACGCGGAGGTGGCCACTGGTGTCAACAGAGAGATTCAGGAAAAGCCCTCTAGTTCTTGGGAGAGCAGTGGGAAATGCCTCCCAACACTTAGAGAGTGGGGAAATCCCCCGTGGTTTCTTTCCTCCATTCTTTTGTTTCTTTTCTCCATTCCCTCATACCCAAGCATCCACGCAGTATCCAAGGTGGTGGGGACCATGACACAGGGGGCAGGGGGTGGCTACACAGGAATCTAATACTGTAAGAAAGGGTAACGCTCTTTTCTAGTCAAAGGCATTGGGGTCCCAAAAAGGTGGGGAGACCCCTACTGCCTTTCTTCTTTCTCTGTTCTTCCACCACGCGGCCCCAGAAACAGGCTCAGTTTCAGGAAGCTTGTAACAGAACAAAATACATAAAGCCATCTTTCTGGCTGGAGAACTAAAATGAGAATCCCCAGGCAACCAGAAAGTAGCAGGGACATCACAGGGAGCGCGAGGTGCGGAAAAGTAATCCCCCCTCTCCCCGCGCCCTTGTTGCGAACTCTTGGGCGCATCCCCCCGCAGCACACGTGTGCATCTTATCCTTAACACTCATCAACGCTCCCCAGAAGCCCAGCATCAGTTGCCTTCAGGACAAAGTCCTGCCAAGTCCTGCCACCACCTCTTGCCCCAACTCTGTCTCCATCGCTGCAGGTGCCCACAGACCCTGAGCTGCAGGTTGAATCTGGACCAGTGTTAGTACAGTGTGTTCTTGAGTTCCAATGCAAGCCGCCTGTTCCCTCCGCCCCTTCTCTGCAAGGTTCAACTCCCATCTCTCTTCCTCCAGGTGAACCTTCGCTAGTAACCAGTGCTCCCTGCTAACCCTCCCTTCGCGCTCCCTCAAGAGGAGCTCACCTCATCCTGGGCTTAACTCACAATGTCACGTGCCCGGTAGTCTTTTTGTGAGGCCGTTTCTCCCCCACTGTGAGATCTTGAGGGAAGAACTCAGTGGGTGAGAGTGAATGAGCAAAAACACGACCCGAAAGTTCACCAAGGGTCTTACTAGTGATTTGGCTGTTGGTTACTTGTGCCTTAAAATCGGCTTGCGCAACTGGGCATCTGGTCACCATTCTTCCATTTACTAGATGTGACCTTGGTCAAATCCCTTCACTTCTCAGTGTCGTTCTTGTCTCTCAGATGGTAAAATACCCAAGCCCTGATGGCATTGAAAATTTGGAGAAACAATCAAATGAAATTGGGGCTATCAACATGCTTTCCTCTGGCAAGAGGTTATTACTACAAGTTTCTGAGTCACAGTGTGGAAAACAGAGATGTTGGAAGCAGAAGGGGCTCGGAGACAACAAAGCTGAAATCCTTCATTTTATTACCAAGGAAAATGAGGTCAGAGATTGCACAGTGAGGCAGGCTCAGAGCTTGCTCAAACCTGGGGCTCCTGCTCTTCCCAACACCTCATTCTCCTTGGCACACTCAGGTTTATCTTTGGGAAAGAGGATTCTTTTTCTTAAGCAGGTCCGTTAAGTTCTTATTCTTCATTCTCCTCCTTCCCTCTCCTCTTCTTCTTTTCTTTCTCCTTCTTCTTCATCTTCTTCTTCCTCTTCTTTTTCGAATCAGAGAAGAGACATTTTTTAAGTGCCCTGGACCCTGGGTGATTGTGAAAACCTAACTCTGTGCACACCCACACATCCCTGAGTGCCAGGTACTTTTGTGGATGGGTATTTACTGTGCAAAGATGCGTATGTTATTGCGGAAAGCCTGTTCAAGGATCTATTCCAACCAGACCCAGAGAAAAGCAAAACCGAGTTGTCTTTTAGGGACATTGTCTTTTGGGGATTCAGTTACCATGGCAAGCATGCCTTGACTCACAAACTGTTCCCCCGAGAGGTCTCCCACAGGCCCATTGTTCCATAAAACTATGCTGTTTATTTTTTTTTTAAGATTTTATTTATTTATTCATGAGAGACGGAGAGAGAGAGAGAAGCAGAGGGAGAAGCAGGCTCCCAAGGAGCAGGGAGCCCCATGTGGGACTCGATCCCAGGACCCTGGGATCATGACCTGAGCCGAAGGCAGACGCTTAACCATCTGAGCCACCCAGGCGCCCAAAAACTATGCTGTTTAAATTTGAGGGAAAGGATAGAAAGATTCCATAGAACGAAATGCCAGAGGAAGAAAGGAACCCCTGATGGAGTTTTCCGGGAGACAAGATTGAAATCTTCTTGGAACGTGTCATCTTACTTTTTCATGTCAGGTTGGTGGTTACTGTTGCCCCGTGGGGGAGGATGCGTGGCAGCTCATCAGAGGGAAGCTCAAGCAGGGCCATCGGAGCAGGATCAGGAAATTAGAAAGCGTGTCTCTGCCTGCACAACAGTGGACTCACGGTTTCGGTTTAGACGTGTCCCAGAATTTTAGCCAACCGTGGAATTCCCTGGAGCTGAAAATCAGCTGTCAAAATGTCCTTTTGAAGCATCTGCTACATCTAGTCCTGTGTCAATGACAGCAGCATTATCACCCCTTGCAAGCTTTCCTGGGCCAGTCACCCTGCTGGGCGCTTTGCATACTTTTACTAATATTATAATAACCCTTTGAGGTAAGTATTGTAATTCCCATTTTACAGACAAGGAAAGTTAGCCTACCAAAACCAGACAGCTTGCAATCATGCAACATGAGGTCTTTGGGATCAGATACATAGAACTGAATATCTGGCTTCTTCCCCTGGGCATGTTTTCAATGTGGTGGCGTGTATCGGCTTTATTTCTTCTGTTGCCAAATAATATTCGATTATATGGATACACCCCTTTGTTTTGATGCATTCATCAGTTGATGAACTTTTGTGCTCTCTCCCCTTTTTGGCTATTATTAACAATCCTGCCAGGAACAGTCATGTGCATGCTGTGGTGTGGACATATGTTCTTATTTCTCGTGAGCATAGATCTAGGGGTGGCATTGCTGGGCCATATGGCAACTTGATGTTTAACATTTTGAAGAACTTTCAAACTCTTTTCCTAAGTGGCTGAGCCATTTTATAATCTCAGCAGCAATGTATGAAGGTTCCCAATTGTCCACATCCTCGCCAACATGTTTCACTGTCTATTTCTAGTTACAAGAGCCGTCCTAGTGGATACAAAGTGGTTATCTCGTTGTGTTGTGATTTGCATTTCCCTAATGACTAGTGATTGTTGATTCCATGTGCTTATTTGTCATTTGTGTGTTTATCTTGGAGAAATGTCTATTCAGATCCTTTACCCATGTTTTACTTGGCTTATTCATCTTTTTATTGCTAAATTTGGGTTCTTATGATATTTTGGATACAAGTCTTTTATCGCAGAAATGATTTGCAAATATTCTTTCCCATTCTGTAGGCAAATCCATAAAGATAGAAAGGAGACTGGTGATTTCCAGGGGGTAGGACAGAATGAAGAGTGATGGCAAATGGGTCCAGGGTTTTTTTCGTGGCGATGAAAAGATTCTAGTGGGGAAGTTAACCAGGTCTGTGAATATACTAAAAAACATTGAATTGTATACTTAAAATGGTGAATTTGGGGGACGCCTGGGTGCCTCAGTTGGTTAAGGGTCTGCCTCCTTGCTCAGCGGGGAGCCTGTTTCTCCTTCTGCCTGCGGGTCCCCCGCTTCTGCTCTCTCTCTCGCTCTCTCTTTCTGACAAATAAATAAAATCTTTAAAAAAAATAAATAAATAAAATGGTGAATTTTGTGGCGTGTGAATCATATCTTAATAAAACTGTTATTTTTACTTAAAAAAACACATAATGATGAGCATACGGACAAGAATAACCAAAGACTTGCAGAATAATTAACAATGTAAAAGAAGGCAAGAAACTCAGGAAGTAGAAGAAATTTCTTGGTCAATAGCACCTCTTTCTTTGCTTTATTTCCCTTCTCCTTCTTAGTTCCCTACTCTACCAGTGCTTCCTGAGGCCACCTCCCAAACAAACCCCTTGCACCCACATTCTTATCTTAGCCTCTGCTTCCAGGGGAACCCAAACTGAGACAGGTATTAAATATAAATGTAGAAGCCTTCTCTTAAAAATCTTGCAATTGAATTGGGAAGATATTACAAACTTACACACTATTAGAACTCTAAATGAGCCCCATGATGAAACTTTTAATCTAGTCTGACCCTCCCATTAGCCACTGCCAATAAATCAGCATAGATGGGTATATCACAGGCATTTAACTTTTCTTGGCATTTATTCACAACAGCTCATTATCATCCAAAAGCCCATCAAAGTCGCCAAGTCAGCTGCTACCCAATTTCCTCTCCATCAGACAAAGAAATCCCCAGTTGAGAGGTGAGCCAAGTGGCAACTCACCTTCCCTGCCCACCACGTTACATGGCATCCTTTCTCTCCCTCCCTGCCGGGCAACAACAGGACATCCTCAAGGACCGCTGAAGTGGCTTCTTATTAGAGAAAGATGTGAATTCCTCCTAAGAGTGATTCAGAAGGATTGATGCCAAATAACCTTGCCTGGTTTCTCCCTCTTTTATCATGTCACTTTCCATCTTCTGAAGATTTCAGCACTTTGAAACTTAAATCAATTTGTATCAATAGTTAGCTTCCGGCCAGTGTTTTCCTCTTGCAGTTCTTTAATGAATTTCTCTCCTGTTGAACTTGAAAGAGGCAGATGCTTTAATTTTTTATTGGCCTTAAATTTCCTCTTTCTTCAGAGAAATTGATATAATCTGGGGAAAATATATACCTGAAATTACTTAGACACGGACTCTTTTTGTGTTTTTTTTTTTTTAAAGATTTTATTTATTTATCTGACAGAGAGAGAGAACGAGAGCAGGAACACAAGCAGGGGGAGAGGGAGAGGAAGAAGCAGACTTCCTGCCAAGCAGGGAGCCCGATGTGGGGCTGGATCCCAGGACCCTGGGATCATGACCTGAGCCGAAGGCAGACGCTTAATGACTGAGCCACCCAGGCGCCCCAGACTCATATAATTTCTTAAACAGGCGGGGCGCCTGGGTGGCTCAGTCAGTTAAGCGTCTACCTTTGGCTCAGGTCATGATCCCAGGGTCCTGGGATCGAGTCCCACATCGGGCTCCTCGCTCAGTGGGGAGCCTGCTTCTCCCTCTGCCTGCTGCCCCCCCGACCCCCGCTTGTGTCTTCTCTCTCTCTCTCTGATAAATAAATAAAATCTTTAAAATAAGAATAATAATAATTTCTTAAACAGGTAGTTTTGATTTTGGCACTCCAAGAACTTTGACCTTTTGTGTGAGTTCAGGTTGTTTGGAGGTAAGTTACCCAAACCGACTCCAATTTAAGCAAAAAGAGGGTGTACTGGAGGAAAGCTTCGTAGTTCAGAGAACTGAAAGACAAGCTGAACAAACCAGCCTCTGGTTTGGAAGAAGGCAACCAGTGCCACTCTAGGGATTTCGTAGGAATTCACAGACTTCATCATCATGACATTGCCTTCATATAACTCAGAACCAACGAGAGATGTCTCCCATTCAGAGATATGTGCCCAGGGGCAGGATTTCATTGGCCTACCTCCGGCATGTGCTCACGCCTGTGGTCAGTAGAGCAGGGCTGGGGTTTATCCTCTGATGAGCTGTTCTACCAGAACAGAATGTTTGGGGCCGAGTCCTTCCAGAGAGACACTGGGTACGTGGCGGCTGTAGATGCTCATATATTGTTTCTCCTGGCTGTCCATTTGCCTTGAGTCGCATCCACTGAAGTTCACTGATACTCTCATCCAACAGTACACAGCCTTACCACAAACTCAAATGCACTTCTTCCTGAAAGTCTCACCCAACTATTGCACCCAGAAGCAAGGTCTGAGGGCCCTTATTCTCTGCGTATTGGATCTTGAGTGGCACTTCCTATCTCTGTTTGAGCGCATGTTGGCCCTGACTTTCAACTGCCAGTCCAGGTAACTTTTTGCCTGTGGGTTTTCTTTGGCCATTGGAGACCTCTCTGACCATTCATGGGGCAGGCAGAAAGTACCAGAAAGCTATCATTTCTTGTGGAGCCGCCCTCAAGCAAGAACTAAAGGGTAGATAAATATCCAAGTTTCCTCACCTCCCCAAGAGCTGTTGGAATAACTCTTGAGTGCATCTTCTCTCATCTTCCAGAATCCTTTCGGCATCAGCCCCAGTTGCTCACACCGATGACATGTGTCAAGTGTATGCTTCCTTTCCTTCTTCAATCTCACTTCCTGCTCTCCTAGTGGTACTTCCTTGGATCGCTTCCCAAATAAATGACTTGCACAGAAATTCTTGTCTCGGGGTTTGCTTCTAAGTCACTGTGTATTTTTCATTCATCCTCTGGGTCCATCACAAACCCTTTCAAAAATCTGCAGCCTGTGGACTCAAGGCAGATTTAGCCATGACCAACAGACCCTCGTTTCTGCAACTGTTCACTAGGCCCTAGCTGTTATTTCTGAGTTCTCTCCTCCCTTGTGTCTTTGATGTTAACTTCGCTTTTATTTAGCCTCTCAGTCTGTAGGATTCCTTCTGGGTGGAGGAACCAAATGTTCACTCCTGAAAGGCTCTAATGCCTTGAGTTCCTACTTTTGCCTTTTCTGCATTCTTAACAGGCCATTCCACCATTTTATGCGGCCAGCTGCTTCTGTGTTATGTGAACGTGATAAGACCACTGTCTCCTGTCAACCCATTGCCTTCAATTTGGCACTCAGAAGTGAGTCCTTAGTTAGAGGAAGCGGTATGTGGGATAGACACCATAGCAGCGGATAAGGCCTCTGGTAAGTCCATATATGATGGGTCTAGCAGGGAAGAGTATCTAGCCCCAGAAATGTCGAGTTTGGTAAGGAAAAATCACAACATTGCCTGTGACAGAATGGGTCCAGTGAGGCTGGCTAGCTACCAGGTATTTGGTATGACCACATATGAGGGTCTTGAAGATGATTGCTTTGTTGCCACTTTAGGCTCTCAACAGTGGTGGTGAGGGAAAGACTTTTTCACCATTGCTTCCCTGGTCATGAGCAATGTGAACAATACCCCAGGTGGTTAGGGACGGGGGAGGACTGACATCCAGATGAGCCCATCCTTCTTTCGTTATTAAAGTACTCTTCAGAAGGAAGGGATTTGTGATGAAATTTAATTATGATAGAAATATTCTGATATTTTGGACCCGTATGTATTTCCTGAACCTCCTTATCAGTCGTGTTTCATTCTCCTTGTCCCTAATTTTCGGCCAAAAAATTAAATGCTAGTCGTTGTTCAGTCTGGATCCTTAAGTCAGTCCATCTTTCCTTCTAGGAAAAGTGAGAAATATATATAATCATTGAAAATTTCCTATTCTTGATTATCCTTTAAGGTTATCTCCGAGTAAGGCTCTAATACTGCAGTAATCCGTGATATACTGTGCACAGTCACCTTAAATAAGGTCATTTCTTCCTTCTTAGTTAACTAATCATGAGGCACTTCCCATGTAGCCAGGTGCATATTGAAGACTCACAAGGACAGGAGTGCTGAGGGGTTTCTGAGCCACCACCTTCTGAAACCAAGCTGCCCCTTCAGGCCCTACCCACTGAGGCCTGGTCTTGCACATGCCCTTTCCCCCTGGATGGCAGAACCCTGAAAATATCTTATTTTATGATGAATTGGATAACATAGCACCTGGACGTGATGGGCTGCTCAGAGCTCATGATCACCTGGTCTCCCAAGATCAGATGTTCAGTAGCAAATGTAGCCAAACATCAAGGCTAAAACTGCTCCTTAAAGGAAAACTGTCACTTATTGGAAGTCTAATTGCCTTGTTCCAAAAATCTGTGGGCCTGCCCTGTAGTTTTCATATTGGACTTGCCAAATGCTCTACATAACTTCCCAAACTGATACAAAAGTTTTGAGGACTATTGGATCCACCAAATAATATAGGTCAGGTGGATGCAGCCTCTATTATCTGGAGCCCCTGAAGTTACACCCTTACATGTTTTGGGTACCCTCCAAAGCTGACCTCTATATTCATAAAAGACACTTGTGTACTTGCTCTCTCTCATTATAATGTCTCTGTCATGTTTGGTATGAAGACTAGTGTGTTCTCGTAAAAATTGGGGAGTGTACCCTTTTGTCCATTTCTCTGTAAGCGTTTATGTAAGAATGGTATTATTTATTCCTTGAAAATTTGGAGGAAACTGGAACAGTTAGACCAACAAAATAAATAAGATAGTATTGGATTATAACTCAAAGTATAAAATAAATATCCATAGCTCTATACTGATATAAATAAATGATTAAATAAATAAATGGAAAAGTGTGATTCCAAATAATTTATGTAGATACTCCCCCTTCAAGAAAGTGGAACATATAGCCCCCCGACCCCTTAAAACTGTGAACTTCACATAATGACTTCCTTCCAAAGAACATAGTACAAAAATCAGGAAGAAGAATAAATTTACAGTGAAGAAACCTACCTCAGGTTTATTCTCTAGAGTAAACACAACCACAGCCATATGATTAAGCTTAACATCTTCAGTCATGTCTTGTTCACAGTATGGCCTTGATATGATGTGATGAGAATTGTACTCTACCTCGGTGGTCTTTGTCCCAAAAGCCCATAACCCCACATAAACATGAGACAACATGAAACAAATTCCAGTTGAGGAACATTCTGCAAGACACTTGATGAGCACTCCTGACAACTGTCAAGGAAAATCTAAGAAATTGTTACAGTCTAGAAAATCCTACTGTGATATCCTGGGTGGGATTCTGGGGCCCAAACAAGAAAAAGAACACTAGGTAAAACTAAGGAAATAAGAATAAAATCCACTTTAATTAATAATAATGTTATCAAATACTAATGGAAGATGTTAGGGGACACTGGCTGGGGATATACTATACAATCTTGGCAACTTTTCTCAAAGTCTAAATCCATTTTAAAATTCAAAGTTTATTTTAAAAACAACTGCAGTAAGTGGCAGTTAAGACATAAACATTATAAGCATTATTTTAAAATGTTATCACCTGCACATGTAGTGCACTCTACGTATAACTCTTGCAAAATACACATTAAATTAGTATATTAACATCTATATTTGAATAAACCCCTAGTCACTTGGTAATGATATAAATAAGAATTTCTTTTAATTAAAAACACCTGCATGGCAAAGACGAGGCAGTTGAGATCATACGGCTTTCGATGGTACTAGAATTTAGTAGTGGTCCTCTTAATGACAGTTTTGTTTTTTTTTTTTTAGCAAGAAATAGCAACATTAACACAAATAGTTTCCTTAAAAGTAAATGAGCATTTCAACATCATAAGGCATTAGGGACCTGCAAATTGAAACAGCAGTGAGATGCCAGCACACACCTATTACAATGGCCAAAATCCAAGGACCTTACGTTACCAAATGCTAGGGAGGATGGGGGGTAACAAACTGTTGTCCATTGCTGGTGGGACCACAAGGTGGGACAGCTAATGTGGAAAATGGGACTTTGGCAGGTTCATACTCTTAGCATCTGAGCCAGCAATTGCTTTCTTTGGTATTAACCCTAATGAGTTAAAATTTATGTCTACACGAAACCTGCTCACGGATGTTTGCAGCAGCTTTATCCATAATCGCCAAAAGTTGGAAGCAACCAGGATGCCCTTCAGGAGGGGAGTGGGTACCTAAACTATGGTGCATGCAGACAATGAAATAGTACGCAGCACTAAAAAGAAATGAGCTATCAAGCCACGAAACGACATGAAGGAACCTTAAATGCATACGACCAAGTGAAAAAAGCCAATCTGAGAAGGCTACATGCTATATGGTTCCAACTATAGGACATCCTGGAAAGAGTAAACTATGGAGACGATAGAAAGCTCAGTGGTTGCCAGGGGTCGGTGGGGAAAGAGGGATGAGTAGGCAGAGCACAGAGGATTTGCAGGGCGGAGGAACTACTTTGTATGATACCGTGATGGTGAATGCATGTCATTACATATTTGCCAAAATGCACAGAAAGTACAAGAGTGAACCCTAATGTAAACTCTGCACCTTGAGCGATAAATGATGTGTCAGTGAAGGTTTGTGGGCTGTAATAAATGTACCACTCTGGTGTGGGACGTTTCAAATAAGAGAGGCTATGTGTGCACTGGGGTAGGAGGTATATGGTAAATCTATACTTTCGAGTCCATCTTGATGTGAAGCTAAAACTGCTTTAAAAAATTAAAGTCTATTAAAACATTAAATGACCATTTAAAATGAGATGAATAATTCTAAATGTGTCTAAACCAAGCATCTCTTTTTTACTGAAGAATGAATTTATGGACCTAGTAGAGATATTTTCTTACATATGGATATTGAGAGTGTATTTTACTGATCCAATGAAGAGTGAAAAATTCATCTAAACCTGTGTAAATTTTTAAAATTTAATTAACTGACTATCCTTAGGTCTCTGTTATAATAGAAATGAAGTTCATAATGTATTGTTTTCACTAATTCTTAATTCACAGCACAGTTTTGCTTTAATGCTTTCTTTTCGTCGATATAACTAACTCATAATGGTACTGGAAAATTAAGTAAAAATCATCTCAAAGTATAATTCTGTAAATCTGCTTAAAGATTTTTTTAAGTTAAAAAAAGAAATTGGAAGAATTCAAGAGTGAAGCCTCCTTCTGCGCCCAGAGATTTTTATGGGAAGATTTTTTTAGTTACCTATTCAACCTCTTTAATTTGATGTAGGATATTGAGATTTTTTTATTTCTTCTTGTGTTCATAATTTGTGTTTTTTCACAATTCGTCCTTTTCATCAATTTTCACACTTATTAGCATAAATTTGTTTATGATACCCTCTTATTATCTTTTTGATGTGCTGTAGACATGAACCTGGGGTTGACTTTAACTGTGTGTGATAAAACATGCAGACCAGAAAACGATTCTGATGAAGGTAGAAGTCTGCTTCATAGTTGCCTAGACGCAGGAGGCCCCGCACAGCATATGCAGGGCCACGTGAAGAAGCATCAAGGTCAGTAAGGAAGTGGAGGGATGGGGAGCAACATACAGACAAGAGCCGTTATTGTGGTTTTCACAGGGAGGAATGGACAAAGGGTAAGCAGGCGAAGCAGGTGTAGGGTTGGCCAGTTTGAATAATTTCAGTGAGCTCTAGGGTGTAGGGGCTGCCCCCAATTGTCTGATGCCTGGCCCTGGGGTGACCAGGGCAGGGAGATAATGATTTGTCATGTGAGAGCTCAGTAAGAAGGTGTTGAGAGGTATGGGCACTGGATTGATTTGTACATGAAAGGTGAATTTGCAGGAGAGTCCTTTACCATCTCCGGGAATTGGCTAGTCTCAGATAGGCAGTTCTCCAGGGTCAACAAGGCCCCAGATGTCAAAATACCAGAAAATAAAAAGGCATGATTAATACATGGTGTCTGTTAGATCTGTAGTGATATCCTTTTTCTATTCCTAATATTGGCATTTGTGCCATCTCTCTTTTCTTGATTATTCTTGCTAATCGAAGTTATCAATTTTATTACTCTTCTCAAAGAACCAACATTTGTCTGTGCACTAATACATCCCCAACTGTCTACAGCATAAGTTAATGACTGAGTTTAAATTCTAACACCATGAGGAAGACGAGTCACTTACACTGAAATACCACTGTGTGCAGAACACTGCTGTTGTTACCATATGGGTCTTGTGAGCACAGATACCAGTCTCGTCCTCCTTTCCTTTCAGACAAACCGAATTTAAAGAAATCCATGCCTGGAACGATATCTTCAAAGAGCAGCTCCTGTAGTATCCGCATCAAAATCACTCGGGGAGCCTGTTAAAAATTCCAATCTCCCAGACCTACCAAATCAAACAATACAACCAATCATATGCACTTTTGAAAAACCCCTTAGTGACTCTTTCGCAGAATAAAAGTTTTAGAACCACTAAAAACTTCAGAATAACTGGTTTAGTAGAAGAGACGTAGACCCCACTGTCTGAATTGGCCTCATCTAAACAGGAAGTCCACAACACGGCCACATAACAGGATGCTCGGGTAAATAAATAAATAAATAAATAAATAAATAAATAAATAAATAAATAAACAAACCAGTGCACGCAGAAATCCCATTGTCAGGAACTACCCTATGATTCTCCCGGATCTATTGCCAACCCTGGCTACATTTCTGACCTCAACACCTCTGTAGTGTTTGATATGAATCTTATTTGTCGAATTCAAGTGATCGAAGCTTTAAAAACTGTGCCTTGCAATCAGAAAGTCAAGGTTGCTGCATCTGCTCCAAGTTCCCCAATCAAGAATCTCATTTCAATCCCTGGAAGCAGAGAAGCCTAACCAGACCTGAGTGGTAGTGGCTTCTATTAATTACCTAAATGGAGAGTGAGATTTCACTGGGACAAGGGCTGGCCCCAAATTTTCCTGCAGCCTCTTACAGCTGACCCATAAATCAGAGGCTAAGTCCAAGAAGAATTTTAAAATTGGATGGAGTCATGCATGATTCTCTCCAGCAGCAATTTTTATGAAATCCCATCCCTGCTTGGTAATTACTAGGCTATGACAATTAATTTCTTGCTTTGGATTAAAATCCATTCAGTGCTAGATGGATATTTTAGTCTGCCAAGATGAATTGTACTTCATGGTACCTGTGTAGAGCTATCAGCAAACGGGAAATTATAAGCTGAACAAAAATGGTTTATTAAAAATAGTTCAAGCACAATTAGTACCTAAACAGCCTTCAGATTCCTTTTTTAAAAATACGTTTTTACTGCCTCATACAGGGCCGGGGTTCATAAAATCCTCACAAAAGAACAGCCTCATCTGGCTTTCTATATTGAGAATATATAAATAATAGTTAATACAGACAAGCCCAGTTTTCAGAAAACTTGAAATGCAGAAACCCAGATTTGCAAACCTCATAAATAAGGGGGTAGTTACTCATTACAAAAGCAGGCTGGCTTCCTCCTGAGCTCCTGTTCCCCACAGATACAGTCAGGAAGACCCTCCCCTGCTAGCTTTTGGAATCATGCATTTAGGAGGATTTTAAGGGCCCCCATGTGTCTCTCCACGATCTCCTGCAACCCTCCTCATACCTCAGTTCTAGGAATAACAGGAACAAAAATCTTTACTGAGCACAAAGTCTTTACCAAGTGGCATTTTAAATACTTTTAGCCATTAATTCACTAGATCTTCCTCATAACTCTAGGAGCCATGCCCTGTTATCCCCCTGTGTGAAACGCAGGGGAAACTGACATGCAAAGTGGCTTGATAACTTTCCCAGGATCGCTGTGTTAGTTATTCCTGTGCGCCGAACCACCCCAAACCTAGGGGATTGAAACGATAACCATTTAGTTGGCTCATGATTCTGTGGATCAGCAATTTAGGCAGGGCTCAGCCGGGTGGTTCTGGTCTTGGCGGGGCTCTCTCCAACAACTGTACTCGATTTGCTGGTCTTGACTGGGCCCTTTCACATGCCTGGGGCTTCAGGTGGGACAAGTAGGCTGACTGCTCCTGGAGGCTAGCTGAAGCTTGTTCCCTGTTCCCGGGGCAGCCAGATAGGACTCCAAGAGAGGATCCGAGCTATGCAAGGCCTCTCGAGCCATTATGGCCTAGAGCTGGCACAACACAATTCTGCCCCATCCTTCTGCACACAGCATTTTGCAAGACCAGCCCGCATTCAGAGGGTAGAAAAATAGATTCCACCTCTCGATGGGAAGAGCTGCTGAGATACATTGCGAAGGGTGAGAATATAGGGAGGAGTGGAGAATTGAAGACTTTTTGTTTGTTTGTTTGTTTGTTTTTGCCATCGATCTATTCAGTGACACAGCTGATCATTAGGGGAGTGAGCATTCACACCTGGATCTTGACTGGCCACTTTGCCAAACCGCCTTCATGACAGTGGCTTATCTTTTCTCCACAACTGGGCTTTACCTTTTATCTGAATGGAGTCTCCACCTTAACACCCTTTAATGCAGTTCCTCCAGGTCTTGCCATCTGCCTGCTTTTGCACTTCACTCCAATGCCATCCTGCAGTTGAACCCTGCTGCATTCTGCTAAAATACCTCCCCGGAGAGGACCGCCTTCTGATGTTCTATAGCTATGTTCTGTGATGGCCTCACAGCCCCCACTCTGCTCAGGCTTCTCATCCGCACATATAGCAAACTCCCTGCACACACTGCTCTGTCACCTCCCAGCACGTCCACTCTCGAACTCAGAATCTCAGTGTACATTTTACTTTCCCCCAGGTCCAACCTTGGCCACCACGGACCAGCATCCACAGTCTTTCACTTTGGAAAAAAGAACTGTAACATTCTTCTAAATGACTAGTACCAACTCTTATTTAAAGGGTCAGGATTCTTGGGGCACCTGGGTGGCTCAGTCATTAAGCGTCTGCCTTCAGCTCAGGTCATGATGCCAGGGTCCTGGGATCGAGCCCCGCATCGGGCTCCCTGCTCTGCGGGGAGCCTGCTTCTCCCTCTCCCACTCCCCCTGCTTGTGTTCCCTCTCTCAGTGTGTCTCTCTCTGTCAAATAAATAAATAAAAATTTTAAAAAGATAAATAAAGGGTCAGGATTCCTAAAACCCAGGATGTAACCTGGGCCACATCTCTTGTACCAAGTAATAACCTTTGTTATCTATGGATTCAACTCTATTGTTCTGTCCTCTTTGGAGCCCGATGGAGGGCCGTAGAGCTGTAGGGAGCCAACTACCCAGTCTCTGACCCTAATTACTCCTCCTTTGACACCACACTTGTGCCGCCCCTACTTTCTGTCCTGAACCATACTGGGGCTAAGAATCCCATGGCTGTAACTCCTGGACAAGGGACTTCACTATTTTCAAGATAGTGTATCAGAACAGGATATTTATCTGTAGTTGGTATATTTGCTGTTTGGCAGGGACACCTGTAGGTTTGGAAAGTTTAAGAAGTACAATGTTAGAGACACTGAGTCTGAGCAGAGTCATGGCAGGTCAACCAAACTCAATTGGTACTGTAGCCTCTGACAAATGACTTCCCCGTCTAGCACCTCAGTTTCCTCATCTGCACACCAAGATCATTGGATTAGATGATGGCTCAAGCTGTATTCAGTTTTAACATTCCCTGACTCTAAATATTTATTCAGCATTTACTATATATATGCAAGGGTTGGAGTGAGCAGCACAGGAGTTACGTGAGTAGAAAACAGAATGTTAGGTCACCCCAGCAGGATCGGTAGAATGTTCATAAAACCATTAGCCTCTAGGATGGCTGGGATGGAGACAATGCAGATGTGAAGTAAATCTCAAGGTGCAAAGTGCTCAGACTGGAAGATAAGAGCAGATCCAGCAAATATTCTCCCCCTCCTTGTTCATATCTTGATCAGTCATCTATGTCCTCTGAAAATGCCCCGGCAGCGTCAACAGGATGGCTGGTGAAGTTTCCAAATACTTCCATTTGGTCAAATTCCAGCTGCCGACAACAGAATTCCCTCTGTCTCCGCGTTTTTTAAACCAGGGTTTGACTACAAGTCTTTCTAAGATACAGATAGTTTTAAAGGAATCAATTGCTATGTCCTTATTTTCCATATGTATGTTCCTAAAATTGATCTGCCTGAGGTTGGCGTGTCATGCCAGTTTTTTTCATTTCTACCTTCTCTTTCAAAACTGATCTTCAACTACTTTTCAAAAGAGAATCATCACATTTCATCCACATATGGTGCATTGGTCCAAGATATAGACCCTTCTAGGGCATCAATCAAAGGTACAATTCCAAATATTTGTATCAGGAAGCTTCCTTAATCCAAGACATATCAACTGTGATACTTCTTAAACAATCCACAAAACTAAATACAACCTATGGAATGGGAGAAGATATTTGCAAATTACTTATCCAATAAAGGGTTAGTATCCAAAATATATAAAGAACTTATAAAACTCAACACCCCAAAAACAAATAATCCAATTAAAAAATGGGCAGGAGACATGAACAAACATTTCTCCAAAGAAGACATCCAGATGGCCAACAGACACGTGAAAAGATGCTTAATATTACTCATCATCAGGGAAAAGCAAATCAAAACTACAATGTGATATCACCTCACACCTATCAGAATGGCTAAAATCAACAACACAAAAAACAGGTGTTGGTGAGGATGTGGAGAAAAAGGAACCCTTGTGCGCTATTGGTGGGAATGCAAACTGGGGCAGCCACTCTGGAAAACAGCATAGAGAGTCCTCAAAAAATTAAAAAATAGAACTACTCTACAATCCAGAATTGCACTACTGGAATTTATCCAAAGAATACAAAAACACTAATTCAAAGGGATACATGCTTATAGCAGCATTATTTACTTTATGTTTACTGCAGCATTATTTACAATAGCCAAGATATGGAAGCAGCCCAAGTATCCACTGATTGATGAATGGATAAAGAAGACGTGCTATGTATACACAATGAAATATTATTCGGCCACAGGAAAGAATGAAATCCTGCCATTTGCGATGACATAGAGAGAGCTCCAGAGTATAACATTAAGCGAAATAAGACAGAGAAAGACAAATATTGTATGATTTCGCTCATATGTGAAATTTAAGAAACAAAACAAATGAGCAAAGGGAAAAATGAGAGAGAGAGAGAGAGAAACCAAGAAACAGACTCTTAACTATAGAGATCAAACTGATGGTTACCAGAGGGGACATGGTGGAGGGATGGGTGAAATAGGTTATGGGGATTAAAGAGGGCACTTGTCAAAGTGATGAGCCCTGGCTGATGTCTGGAACTGTTGAATCACTATATCATACACCTGAAACTAATCTAACACTGTATATTAACTATACTGGAATTAAAATAAAAACTTTAAGAAAAAAATGGTAATGATGTAATACCTTCTTGTCTTACGTATACCTCTATTAAGGGATAACTGTGGCATTAGAAACAGGTATGTGGCCTCTGCTGAGGTGCTTTCCCATACTGTAGAGTGGGGAGAAGTCTTATAATGATCTCATCACTTGTATTGTCTGACTCTTAGTGAAGAATGTGTCAATCCTTATGGAAACTGCCGTGAAAACAAAACAAAAAGACTGTAAGTGAGAGTTATTGAAGGCGGAGACATACGATATCACGTAGGTGGCAAGCTCAGTAAGGCTCTGTGCTTTATTCTACCTTTCCTTCTATTTCCGACATCGAATTCAGAAGTTAAATGGCTGTCATAGGAATGCATAATAACATGCTTATTTGAATCAAAAAATAAGTCAGAGTACTTCTGACAGAAATTAGATCTGACTTGGCTCATTAATTTGACCGTGAGCACTGGCTTTGCCAGTTTGGATATATGGCAGGCATTTCCCATAAACTGAATGATTTTAATCTTCAGCTCTTCAATTTTGATAAAAGAACTTAAATCACATGGTTAAGATAAAGGTATTTTACATTTAAAATGTATTGATAAAAGTGTTTTGAAATGAAGAATATTTTTCATTCCCCTAAACCTTTCTGAATTATGAGGTTAAATACATTTTTTTTTAAAGTGAAAGACAAATGTTCTAATTAATGGTCATTTATAGGTTTTCATAAAGCTTTCTTGGTATATTTCCCAGAAATTGAGAAAGTGGGTGAATCTGATGACGAGGCAACAATTCCCTTTTTCCTCTCTTTTGAAAATTAGGAGGTTTCCTCTTTTTGTTTTAAAAAATTGAAGGAGGACCATTAGAATTTTTCAGTGATCATTAAAATAATTTCAAGAGGGGCGCCTGGGTGGCTCAGTCGGTTAAGCGGCTGCCTTCGGCTCAGGTCATGATCCCAGGGTCCTGGGATCGAGCCCCATGTCCGGCTCCCTGCTCAGCAGAGAGCCTGCTTCTCCCTCTCCCTCTGCCTGCCACTCTGCCTACTTGTGCTCTCTATCTCTCTGTCAAATAAATAAATAAAATCTTTAAAAAATAATAATAATTTCAAGAACTATTTTGGGAAGGATTTCAAAGAACTGAATTGCTATAACAAAACTTTTTACATTCCCATTGATCTGTTGATGTGAATAAGGTTTTTCACTGGTTACATATATAAGAATGAAAAATGAGAATATAATTGATGTTGAAACTCTCATTCTAGTAAAAAGTAATATTCATTCATGTGAACATAATCCAGATGGAAAAAACGAGCTTCATCCATCTCATTGAGAGCAATGTTTCCATTAGTATCTTACTTTTATGTTCAATAATTACTTAATGTGTAATACCTTTGTTTTATTTTGATTAATTATATACTATTCATAATTGTAGTAATTCATAAGGAAATTCCTAAACTTGAGGACTTCTATGACCATAGCACATACCAAAACAAATTAAATTTCATTTTATAAACTTATTTTTTGGCAGAGAAGTGCGTTAGGGCTAACAATAAAAGATGTTTGAGCATAAAATACATTCTATTAAGTTATAATTTATGGTAGATGTGAAACAGAAATACAAATTCAAGAAGAAAATGTAAATATTATAAAATTTCTGCTAAAGAAGACTGTGTACTTTTAAAAGTGGATAATTGAGGGTAATAAATCACCACAATAGCTAGATTTCACTGGGAATGTTTAACAGAGTGATGTCATTGTTATATTTTGAAATCTTAATACAGTATTTACAATATGCTAGAAATTATACCCTTTTATTTTATTTATCCTATTTAAATTTATAATAAAAAACATTTGGATGTCAAATTAACAATGTGCAACTGGGTCCTCATTGTCTTCAGGTCCAACCAGGTCAGGTGGTCAAACCCAGATTCCCATTGCCTTGAAAACGTTTTGCCTGTAGCCATTTCTGGTACCAATTACTGAATTGGTCCGAGTTTGGTTGCCTGCAGCGGCATTAACTGTAGTTGGCGTCACCAGAAAGGAAAATGATGTAGGGAATTAGGTGCTTCCAAAATTTGCTGGAAAAATAAGGGGAAAGACTCTAGACTTGAGCATCTGGGAGTTATTCCTGCAGAACCATGTAGGCCTCTTGTGGCAACTGATGGAACAGGAAACGCTCCCACTGTCACTTACTGAGTTGAGCAAGCTAGGAAAGCTGTCATCACGGCTCAGGACCTACTTTGAAATTATGCCACAGTCACCACCAGAAAAAGAGACTCCCTACACTCTTCCTCTCTTCCCAAGTCCCAAATCAAAGTTTTGCACAAGTTGGGGCGCCTGGGTGGCTGTCGGTTAAGCATCTGCCTTCAGCTCAGGTCATGATCCCAGGGTCCTGGGACTGAGTCCTGCCCCGGGCTCCTTGCTCAGTGGGCAGCCTGCTTCTCCCTTTGCCTGCTGCTCTCCCTGCTTGGGCTCTCTTGCTCTCGCTCTCTCCCTCTCTGACAAATAAATAAATACAATCTTTATTTTAAAAGTTTTGCACAGGTTTATCTGATTGGAAGAGCCTAACCATAGCTGGAACTCTAAGAGCGTAGAAATTATAGTTTCTGGCTTTCTGGCCTTTGTATGATAGGAGGGGTTATAACCTAGGCCAAGCAAGCCCCCATAACATTCATCACAAGGTCTTTCTTATGCATGGAAGGAAAGGAGGATGGCTCCCTACACGATGTTATTCAGGGAATACCCTAATGCTACAGTATCTCTCTGGTGCCTGCCGTGTAGCCTGTTACTAGAGAATCATTAATGATGCTTTCCCTGAGCTCTTTATTAACATATAAGGATCCGTGTGAGATTGAAGCTGTAATCCATTATTAACACGACACAGGTGTCAGTAAATAATCGATTGAGAGAGAACAAGCAAGACTGGTGTGGGGAAGAGGCAAGATGGGTCCCGGAAGGGGGTAGGATATCAAAGCAGGAAGCCAGAGGCCCCCAAAGGCAAACTATACCCCTACACAAACATGCCCCAGGACCCTCCTGCCTGCTTTTTAAACAGAAAGGCCAGTTGTGTCATGATAGGGGTGTACATAACAAAAATGCATGATAACAACCACAATTCAAGTGTCTCCTGTCTTCTGGCAAGCTCTAGCTCTCAACTTGCCTCCCAGAAAATAACTGCAAGACGGCACTCAGAATACAAATTCCTTCTGATGCCTCCTTCTCCAAGGGCAAGAGGACTGGAGAGATTCACATATTGATTGGGAGCATAGTAATGCAATGAAAAATTCAAAGACAAGCCAATTTCTCAGTGTTTGCAAAGACTGGCAAGTCTATCAAGGTTATTGATGAAGAAATTAAGCAGAATGCAATGCAGCCTCCTCCAGGCTCAGCTCCCTCATCAAAAATCTGGACCAGAAGCACTTCTCACATTACAACAGTGTGTCCTGGCAAAGACGTATACTCCTGGTGACTTTTGCTGGAAAGATACGGATTGCGTTCTAAGGGGTGCTGTGATGACAGAGAATCAGGAAACCCGGGTTCTAGTTCTGCTCTGACTCTAGATTACTGAGTGACCTAGAACAAGTCATTTGTCCACTGTGGTTTCCATTTCTTCCCTGATGGGGCACAAATAATATTAATCCCGTCTGCCTCCTAGAGAAAATGGCCTCAATTCAAGTGGCTAGAAATCTTTTAGACATTCTGGAAACCCCCTGAAATTCTATGCAAACTTATACATTTAGGAGCATATACTTAGGTTATTTTTTTCACTAATCTTAAATTGGATAATCATATTCAGGAGGAAAAGGAATCCATGGGTTAAAAAGAAAAAGTTAATAGCCAATGGCCAAGAGGACCAACTGAAATAAGTTGATCAGTAAGAACTGCTCCACAAACTTGGGTTAAAAACAAGAACATCGTATTCGATTTTACAAACTTTAGCCAAAATCCCACCTGCCTTATTAGCACAACATCCACCATCTCCCTCCTGGGTCTTTCTGCCCCTCTTTGTGTGCCAAAACTGCAATTCTTACTTGCTAATTTCTTTTTTGTTCATATATGCAACCACCTCTCGGATCACCAAGTGATTCCAAAAACCAAAACCGGCTTCCCCCACTTCATGGATCTCTCACATCTCCAAGGGCCCACACCACTGGTCAGGCAAGTTTCCTTCTAAACCTTAAAGTCTATTTTCATTTCCTTTCCTTCGCTGTTGCAGCTAATCAACCAGTTCTCTAAGGAAGACTAAACTTTGGATGCTACAGCTGGTCTTTGGAGGTTACTCTTGATGATTCAAGGACGATTTTTCCTTTCCAGTAAGATCTGATGTCATTGAGGATTCTTCCCCATTCTGGGCCACACCACAGTGTGATTCCTTTATTTGGAAGGAAATGGAAATTTAGGACCCCGAGAAACAGAATAATCAAAAAACCTCTTTTGCGCGGTTTCAAAAAACCTTTACTCGCGGTTACATGCAGTATTCAAGCAATCTTTGGATGCTGTCCATAATTCTTTCAGCCCTGTCTACACATAGATGACTTAGTCCAGAGCTTGCATTTCTCCTTTGGTAATTATGGATGGGTACTGATGGCAGAATTGCCCATAACCTTTAGCCAAATCCTTGGGCTATTATTCGAGCAAATGCAGCATATGCTTTGACCCTTTTGTATAACTATTTCTGGGGTAGGACTTTCAGGCTCATGGCAAAATTGACTCAACACCTACTCCTTGACCCAGTCCCCATACATCTCTATTGAGGCTAAGTCCCATTAAAACAGACATTTGATTTATTTGGGGCACATGGACCAGTCTCTGCCTAAATAAATTTTGGTTCCCTACCTCTCAACTAAAGACCCAGAAGTGTTCTTAACTAAAAGGTATGTTCTTAAATATATTGATATATATACACCACTGCATATTTACAAATGTGAGTGAGCTTGGTTAGCTTCTAAAGAGCCAAGACCATAATTATCCAGTAACAACCACTCCCTAAGAGTAAGGAAAGTAAGTACATGGAAAGTTCTAGGAAGTTTAGGACCCATGCGAAGATTCTTCCCAGAACCCTCCCCCCACCCTTAATGCCTTTCTAAGAAACAATTCTAAATGATTCCATGGTGGGGAGCCTGGGTGGCTCATTCAGGTAAGCATCCAACTCTTGATTTCGGCTCAGGTCATGATCTCAGGGTTGTGAGATCAAGCCCCGCATTGGGGCCCATACTGGGTGTGGACCCTGCTTAAGATTCTCTCTCCCCCTTCCTTCTGCCCTCTTCCCCCACCTCTTGCAAGTGCACGCTCTCTCTCTCTCTCTCTCTAAAAAAAAAAAAAAAGATTCCATGGTGCTCACCCTCCTAAGTTGGGGCTTTTCTCAATGATTTTAAGACTTTTTGGTTTTGTTTTAAAATTAACATCAGAACTCCCAAATACTTACCTTCTGATTGGTTTTCATACTGATCCTAAGTCATCAAGAAAAGGCTTCTTCAGCACTCCATATTTATTGCTCACTTCCTCTCACATACTCCCTCACAGTTCACGAAGCTTTGTTGCTTCTTTTAGCAGTTTGTTTGTTTGCAGTTATTATTGCTGTTTTTAGAGGTGATGGAACAGAGAGGTTAAGTGACTTGCCCAAAGTCACACAGCTTAATCAAGATTTGAAGTCTTGGGTCACTCTTCTTTCTATTCTACCACACTATTGTGTAAGAAGGCCAAAGCAGAAGCTTCTATTTCTTTCTAGCAAGGTTGCAATTCTAAAATGATCACAGTTAAAAAAGTTCTGGTATAGGGGCGCCCGGGTGGCTCAGTCGTTAAGCGTCTGCCTTCAGCTCAGGTCATGATCCCAGGGACCTGGAATCGAGCCCCGCATCAGGCTCCCTGCTCTGCGGGAGGCCTGCTTCTTCCTCTCCCACTCCCTCTGCTTGTGTTCCCTCTCTCACTGTTTCTCTCTGTCAAATAAATAAATAAAATCCTTTAAAAAAATAAGTTTCGGTATAGAATGATATAATAGTAATTGTGTCCAGGCAGTGAGATTAGAATGACCTTCCCCTCCCCCTATTTTCTTTTTTTTTTAACTTTTTATTTATTTATTCATGAGAGACAGAGACAGAGAGAGAGAGAGGCAGAGGGAGAAGCAGGCTCCCAAGGAGCAGGGAGCCTGATGCGGGGCTCAATCCCAGGACCCTGGGATCATGACCTGAGCCGAAGGCAGACGCTTAACCATCTGAGCCACCCAGGCGCCCCCCCCATTTTCTATAGTTAATTCTTTTTTAGTTTAAACTTTTTATTTCCACACACTCTCGTCCAACTCTTTTCCACGGTTCTGATACCATCACTGTCCTTACGGACCTCGGATCTTCCTTATTTTCTATTTGAATTCTTTCTTTTTATTTCTCTTCCTTGAATGTCAGAAAAAAGATTGCAGGCAGATTATAGATCAGCCTCTGCTCACAAACACATTTAATTCAAAGCAGAAAATTTTTAAATTCATGCATATAGTAGTTTTAAATACTTTATTCTGTAACTTTTGGATTTGGGGTGTAAAACAGCAATTTGATAATTCAGCTCATTTGTAGGGAGTTGTAGGGAGACTGTGGAAAGAGCCGAGATGCCCTTCAACAGATGAATGGATAAAGAAGACGTGGTCCATATATACAATGGAATATTACTCCGCCAACAGAAAGGATGAATACCCAACTTTTGCATCAACATGGATGGGACTGGAGGAGATTACGCTAAGTGAAATAAGTCCAGCAGAGAAAGTCAATTATCATGTGGTTTCACTTATTTGTGGAACATAAGGAATAGCAGGAAGGACATTAGGAGAAGGAAGGGAAAAATGAAGAGGGGGGAATCGGAGGGAGAGACGAACCATGAGGGACTATGGACCCTGGGAAACAAACTGAGGGTTCTAGAGAGGAGGGCAATGGGGGGATGGGTTAGCCCGGTGATGGGTATTAAGGGGGGCACGTACTGCATGGAGCACTGGGTGTTATATGAAAACAATGGATCGTGGATCACCACATCAAAAACTAATGGTGTATTGAATGGTGACTAACATAACATAATAAAATAAAATTTAAAAAAAAAAGAATTAAGGGTCCAGGTCAAGAAGACTGAAAAACAACGAAGTAAACCTAAAGATTTCAGATTAAGGGACGCCTGGGTGGCTCAGTTTGTTAAGCGTCTGCCTTCAGCTTAGGTCATGATCCCAGGGTCCTGTGATCGAGTCCTGGGTCGGGCTTCTTGCTCAGTGGGGAGCCTGCTTCTCCCTCTGCCTCTGCCTGCCACTCCCCCTGCTTGTGCTCTCTCTCTGGCAAATAAAGAAATAAAATCTTAAAAAAAAAGATTTCAGATTGAAAGAAAAAAATTAGTACAAAACAGAAGTTGATGAATTAAAAATATGAAAACAACAAATAGAATTAATAAACAAGTCTGTTAGCTAATTGTTTTGGAAAAATACAAAATTAAATAAATAGTTACCTATCTTAGTCCAAAAAGGGGGAGGGAAAACATACACAGTGTAGAGTGGTCACTGTAAAGAGGCTGTCTGATGGACTACATTTCCCAGAGGCACCTCTTTGTGTTCAGGTGTGGCTAGTTCTAGCCAATGGAATAACTAGTTCCAGCCAAAAGAATAGGAGCACAAGCAATATGAGTGTGTAAGAGGACTTGCACCAACAATTCACAGAAAAGGAAATGCAAATGGTTTTAAACAATTCAAATGATGCTTCATCTCACAATAAGATCAACGCTAATTAAAACGACTACAACAAAAGATCACTTTTCACCAACCAGGTTGACAAATATCAAAAAGCTTGGCTGTGGTAACAATAACCACTAATACTTGCACAAAGGATTAACTGTGCCTGACACTGTTACGAGCACTTTCCATGTAGTAACTCATTTGGTCCTCACAGTAACCCCATGAGGTGGGTCCCATTTTTTCTCCATTTTACAAATAAGGAAACTGAGGCACAGAGAGTTTAGTGACTTGCGCATGAGCCTACATCGTGTCAGACACTTCCATGTATTAAAGTGGGAATGCACACTGCAAAGGGCCATTTGGCTGTATCTACTGAAGTTACAAATGCATTTTTAACAGCAATTCCATTTTAGAGAATTGACCTTATAGATCTAGGTACTGATTGGGCAATGATCAGCATACATAATATTAACTGCAGTATTATTTTTAGAGGGAAAGACTCCAAGTAGTTTACGGAAACTGAGAAATCATACAGCGTACGAGCCTCTCAGATTGGCTTTTTTCACTGAGCATATTCTCTGGTGGTTCATTCAGGTTGTTAATGTGTCAATTGACATCCTTTTTTTTTTTTTTTTTTTGCTGAATAGTATTTCCACGACATGGATACACCACGTCTTTTCATACTCTCACCCACTGAAGGACATCTGGGTAGTTTCCAGTGATGGGGCAATGAGAACGCTGCCATAAACCTTCATGTACAGGTGTCTGTGTGACTCCAAGTTTCCGTTTCTCTGGGATAAATGCTCAGGAATGCAATTACTGGGTTGTAAGGTAGTTGCATGTTTAGTGTTTAAGGAAATTGTTAACTTATTTTTTATGGCAGCTGTACAATTTTATATTCCCACCCATAATGTATGAGCGATCCAGTTTCTCTGCGTCCTCGAGTTGGGACAATTTGAGCAACAAAAATAAATACGGTCGTATTGGATTATAATTCACAGTTAAAATAAATATCACTCCGTACTGGTGAAAATAAATGATTAAATAAATTTACAAATGGGAGAGAATAGACAAATCTCCCAGGCAGAAGAAATTCAAATAATCTGTATATGTACTTACATGTGTATTTTGCTCTTCATTGAGGGGGGGGAATCACTCCCTTCCACTCCGGTGTGGGCTGCACACAGTGACTTTCCTTCAAAGAGGACAGTTAGAAATGGGGGTAAAGAGTAACTCTACCGTGGAGGAAATTGACAAACACAACTGATGGGATCATGTGATCAAATGTGGTCATGTGACTATCACCCATGATAAATCATGTTGAAAACCCGAACCGTTGATCTCCAGGGGTGAGAAGGGCTCCCCACCTCTGTGATCCTCCTTTCCAAACCCTATAACCTCAGTCTTCTCATGAGGAAACATCACTAACCCCCAACCAAGGGAAACTGCAAAATACCTGACTGTCAAGGTCATCAGAAGCAAGGGAAGTGTGAGAAATTGTGAAAAGTGGAGCCTAAGGAGATATGACAAGTAAATGTAACATGGCGTTTTGGATGGGATCCTGGGACAGAAAAAGGACGTTGGGTAAAAACCAAGGAAGTCTAAAGAAACTGTGAACTTTAGTTCTTAATGTATCAATATGAACTTTAGTTCTTAATGTATCAATATTGTGTCCTCATTTACAACAAACGTACCATACTAATGTAAGATGTTAACAGTTGGAGGCCCTGAGTGTGGGGTAAATGGAACTCTCTGTACTATCTTTGCAACAGCTCTGTAAATATCAAGTATTCTAAAATAAAAAGTTTATTTTAAAAAAAGATACTAGAGTTAAAAAAGAATTAGTCTGGCCTGTAACCCATTTTGTTTGAATTACATGAATACTACATATAAGGCTCTTTTCTTTGCATTGTGGGGGCTCAAGACTTATAAGGATCTTACCACTATTGTTTATATTCCTTTTTTAGGTGGGGAGAGTGAAGAGACTATTGAATTACAGTCGCAAGAATGTGAAAGAAAACCACCGGGAAACAAGATGCACCTTGCAGAAATCGAGCCATTTTTACTGGATTCGCCTATCCTGTAAATGGAGTAACACTTACCTGAACTCACACTTGAACACATTAGACATACTCCTTGCTCCATATTCATTTTTTAATGTGTGCTTTGGAATTTTTTATTGCAATAGATAAGGTCAGGCTTTTGTAGTAAAAGAGAATATTGGCCACCTTCAACCGGTAGCTTCAAAGGGGCCTTCTGAAGAGATGTGGATGAGCTGAGGCGCCCACAAGGAGCATGCGTTTGTCCTGGAGAGGACTTGTATCGGTGCTTTGGTTTCTTAAAAGAAGGAACCAAGAAGCATAGTCTAGGTACATTCATTTTGCTTTATTCACTTATGTTGACGTTCTAAATGTAACACATCAAGCTATTATTTTTATTGTGCTTATATATATTATCATTCATTTTAATTATGTTCACATATTATCCAATTTCCTGGGAAACTCAGGGCTTCATCCCATACTTTTCTTCTTAAAAGTTTACAGGGGACTGGGTTATATGGTGAAAAACTTATGTCCAAACAGCCAGTGAATTTGGTAAACAGAAGTTTAACAAGTTGACATCCTTAAGATTCACCAATTCGGGACTGAATTCCTCGGTTTCTATGCTGTTACTTTGATGCGGGGTACCCCTGGCTAAGCAATGGTTTTCCATGAACTCCAATAAAACATCAGACGCCTCTCCCAGGGCTGACACTCTGTCTGTAAGCCAGGGACCCATGGGCAGTGGTCCCTGACTCCTCTTCCTCATCATTACAGGGGTGCTCTGCGGCTACCAAGCCCTCTCGCCACAGCCCCCTCCTGGAATCCCTGCCATTGACTTCTCCCTGGGCCTTGCTCTGCATGCCTGGAATGCCCTCCTTTGCTATTCTCCTATCCAAATCCCAACCACTCCTTAGGGCCCTGGCCTGTTCTTGGATCTTTCTAGCTAACAATGTAATCGCTCACTTTCCTTACTGTTTATGGTATTTATCACTTTCGATCTTAAGTGTGCACATCTGCACAGTCACCAAAATGTGGGAGGCACTGAGCTGAAGACACCAGGGGCATAGATACCTGAGAAATGATCCTGGCCCCCAAGTGGCTTGTATTTAACAGAAGTTTCCAGTAAGGGAAGTGTAAGACAGTATCATACAAAGCCAGAGCACAGTGAACAGTCAAATAGAAATAGTGGGGCGCCTGGGTGGCTCAGTCGGTTAAGCGTCTGCCTTCAGCTCAGGTCATGATCTCAGGGTCCTGGGATCAAGCCCCGCATCAGGCTCCCTGCTCAGCGGGGAGTTTGCTTCTCCCTCTAACCCCTCCCCCATGCTTGTGCTCTCTCCTTCTCTCCCTCTCTCAAATAAATAAATAAAATCTAAAAAAAAAACACAAAAAACCCAAACAAATAGAAATAGTGAATGCTATAGAAGAGAACACAGTATAATCATTGAAGCCATGGAGACAGAAAGAACAAGATGTGGTTTCAACCAGACCAACTGCATGGTCTCAGGTGAGTTACATAACCTTTCTGTGCTGGGTATTTTGTGTTTGCTGTGCAGACCACTCACTCTCCTTTCCCATCTTGCCCTTTTTGAGGCCAACCAGTGAAGACTACCACAATGGGCTCCTTGACCCTCAGTTTGGGTCCAGCCAAATGTCATTAGCAAGAGATCAGTGGAAGGGAGGAGAATGAGGTCGGGGTGTGTGCGCCCCAGACTTCCTCTCTGCTGGGTCTACCTCACTTGAGTATGTCATCTGTTTTCCGCTGGAACCCTGATTGATAAACTTCTTGAGCCTCAACTTCCTCAAACTTAAAAAAAAAGTGTTGGGAGAAATATTATCTATGTTGAAGCAGAGTCAATACTCATCTGCCTCCTACTTCACAAGGGACCAGGGTTGCCCCTGTTGCTCTGGTTTGGGGATAGGTGATCAGGGGCTGAGCTTGACGCAGAGACTTCTACCTGAGACAGTGGCTGAAGCTGGGAAATGCCAGGAACAGGAAGTCAGGAGGGGAAGGAGACAGATTCAAAAATCCAGTAAAAAGTGAAAGCCAACATTTTTACTGACTTAAATTATCTGCCCCTCATTCTCTACCCTCAAAACCTTTCTGACCTCAATTCTGGAATGTCTCTCTGCTGCTCGTTTTGCCCCACCCACACCAATGTCCTTGGCTGATCCTAACATTCTCCAAACACACTCATCCCTCTGGACCTCTGCTATTGTCTCTGCCTGGAACCATATTTCCTCTTCTCTTTGACAGAGAGAGACACAGCGAGAGAGGGAAAACAAGTAAGGGGAGTGGGAGAGGGAGAAGCAGGCTTTCCGCTGAGCATGGAGCCCAACGTGGGGCTCGATCCCAGGACCCTGGGATCCTGACCTGAGCTGAAGGCAGACGCTTAACGACTGAGCCACCCAGGCATGCCTCAGTGAGACTTTGTATACCATCTTATAGAAAATAACCACTCAAGGGGCGCCTGGGTGGCTCAGCCAGTTAAGCGTCTGCCTTCAGCTCAGGTCATGATCTCGGGGTCCTGGGATCCAGTCCGGCATTGGGCTCCCTCCTCAGCAGGGAGTCTGCTTCTCCCTCTGCCTCAGCCCCGCCCCCCCAACCTCATCCCCACCCCCCTGCTCATGGTTTCTCTCTCTCTTTCAAATAAATAAATAAAATCTTAAAAAAAAAGAAAGAAAGAAAAAAGAAAATAACCACTCCACATAGCTTTTGACACTTTCTGACATACTAAGACATTTGTTATTAGTTTACTAGGTATCTCTCTGGCCAGAATATAAGCTCCATGAAGTCAGGGACTTTGTTGTGTTCACTGTTGTATCCCAAGTGCCTGACAGAATGGCTGGCATGTACTGGACACTATCAAATATTTGGTGAATGAATTAAGTGTGAATGAGGGAAGGAGGGAGTTCTAGCCAACTCAAAAGGATCAGGAAGGAGGCCAGGCTCTATGCTTGGGTAGGTCAGACACCAGGAAAATGTCAGGAGCTGTCCTAGGTACACGGGGAATGCTCAGGAAAGTGATGTCAGATGCAGCTTTTGACCTTACGAAGTTCACAATTTCACAGAAGGGATGAGACACAGGCATGAATATAACCATCTCTGAGGCAGAAGAAGCCACAGGCACAAGAGAGCCATGAATTCAAAAGTGGGAGATTAGAGAGACATCATGAGGAAGGCATCAGATGAACAAAATCTTAAAAAATCACTAGACTGTCTTGCTTGTGAAGAAGTAAATACGTTTACTTATGGTTGGCTTACAGCAGTACTTCCTTATCTCTACATTGCATTTATAGCTGAAAACACTTTCATATACATATACATAGATACTTTCACAGTCATATTTTACTTGATTATCATTTCATGTATGGAAGGTATATCGGTCAGGGATTGATGTGTAACAAGCCACATGTAATGCAATTCTTATCCTAACTACCTGAAGTTAGGTCAAATGTCACGGATGAGGGGCACAGTTCTCCGCAAGACTATCCTCACTTTACACACCAGCCACCAGCTACAGGGTTCCTGGTTCACCCACACTTCTGACCAACTGTCTACATATTCAGGATTACCATTCTCTCGGGTTCCATAATTGGCTAGAAAAATTCACAGAAACTGGGAAAACACTATACTTATTATTATAATTTTGTTGTAAAGGCTATAAATCAGACTTGTCCAAAGAAGAGACCCATAGGGGTGAGGTCTGAGAGGGTCCCAAATATGGAGCTTCTCTGTCTTCATGATGTATTACCCTCCTGGCATATTGATATGTACCACCAGAGAGAGTAGCTCACAAGAGCTTTGGTGTCTAGAGTTTCTATTAGAGTTTTGTTATATAGACATGATTGATTGAATCATCAACCACGTGATTTAACTCAGTCTCTGGCCTCTGTTCCCTCCCGGTAGGTTGGGCTGACATCACAAGGCTCAAAGCTCCAAAATTCTAATCACATGGTTGGTCTTTCTGGCATGACCAGCCCCCATCCTGAGTCGTCTCTTTAGCGTAAACTCAGGTGTGGTTCAAGGGGCCTTCCATGAATAACAAAGATTCTCTTATCACTAGGAAATTCTGAGGTTTTAGAAGCCCCCAGAAATGAAGGGGTGAGGAGGGAATCAGCCAAATTCTCTGTTATATAACATCACTCCAAAACTCAGTAGCTTAAAGTAGTAATTATTTATTCTCACACATCAGTAGCCCAACTGATCTAGGATGAGACTGGTTGAGCCCAGCTCCAGGCTGTGATAAGGTCTGACTTAGTCAGCTTCATGTGTCTCTCATCTTCCTTGGACCTGGGGATGAGCCAGGGCGCATTCTTTACATGACTATAGCAGAAACACCAAAGGACAAGCCCAAACCTGAAAGCACAGTTCAAGCCTCTTTTGCATCATGTTCATTATCAAGTTCTCTGGCCAAACTCAATGTCAATGAGGGTCAGGGAGGTATGCTCTGTCCGTAATTGGAGTTGGAAGGAGAGTTAACATTTCCTGTTTAACAATATGAACTATCACATAGGAAAAGTATTATTTACTCCTTTTATGACCTTTCTGTTCCTTTGTGGTAGGCGGGTCTATGAATATGGCTCCTGAATGTCCAGGACCACCCCATTCTCCTAGCCATGGGTTGTTCATGTCTTAAATGTTCTCCATAGGATATTATTCCTTGGACCTGAGGCTTTGATTATGTTAAAACAGATCATATTTTAGTTTGTTACCAAATCTTCACAAGTGCTTACTTAATTTAATTAGATTCTCAATTTACCAGCAAATAAATAGGCACTGAAAGAAAGAACTCTGATCTTAAACTCTTGGTTCCTGTCTTTCTCCCTTCCCATCTTCACTCTCATTTTCATAGTTTGCCCTTAAAATCCTTCTCATCTTTTGATCTCCAGACATGAATCATGCTACGTAATTTGAATAATAATGAGTAATGGTAATAACTGAAAAGATGGAGAATCTGGATTCATTTCTTATCTAGAAAGATACTAAAACCACTTCCAGGGAACATTCAGACCCTTTACAGCCCATTCCATAATTTATGAATGCGTGAATGCTTCCCATGAACAGCCTGGTGAGTCAGACATTTTAATTGGACTGTCTTAAAATTAGAACCAAAAGAGCTTCATTCCTACTCCCTGGACAGTCTCACAGAAGGTATTCTAGCCAGAGAGAAGCCAAAGTTGACCCTTCATATACATAAGTGGGCAGAATCGAGTACAGCTGTGGTAATACCTGTAAAATAAAACATCCTAATTTTTCTCTTTGGTTCTGAGGTGGAGGAATTTTTAGAGAAACCTTATCAGGGAACACTTCTATCTTATGTAGAACTTACCTCATCGTGTCCTCTCCCAGGCAACAATGCCTTGAATGGGAAAGTCAACTGGGATCCACCTTGCTAAGCATTTCAGGAAAGGGATCTTTAAGAGATAAAAGATAAAAGAGATAAAAAGATTCGTTGAAAAATGACCCAATCCATGCTCTGTAAAAGAGAAATATAGGCAGCTTACACGTTCATATTCACGGCCTAAGGTACAACAGGCTCATTCACACTGATTCATTAAACAGTATTTGTGGAGCATGGTTGCTATGCCTGACACTGTCCTTGGTGCTGATGTTAGAGACACGAGCAAGAGGAGCTTCTTCCTCATGGACTACAGTCTTATGGAGGAGACAGGCGTTAATCAAATTAAGTGTAACTGGGTATTAAATGGAAGTTTCAACTGAGGTACCAAATGCATTCCAAAACGAGTTGCCAGAACAACACGTGAGTTTTTAAAGGTTCTGTCAAAACCCTGTCCTAAAGGGCACAAATAAAAGAGCCCTGGATAATTGGAGAAAGGGAGAGGATTTCCTGTAAATGAGCATTTACATAAACTTTCCCCTAAAGCAAAAAGATAGGAGTGCTTCTCTCTTCATCCAAGCCAAATAAGGGATTCTTCAATGCAACCACTTGAAAAACTGATTTTTATTCCTGCAATTATGAGGAACAGTAGTGTATTTTAAGGCCTACGGCTCTAGAGGTAGGCTAAGCTAGCAGAGAAAAGGATGGTGAAGGAAGAGAGGGAGAGTAGAAAGAATTGTTGCTATTTTTTGAAATAACTCTTCTAATTTCCAAGCTAGGTCTGAGGTGCAAGAATCCAAGAAACTAAATGTAAATCCCATGTGTATCAGCTTTCTACTGCATGATAATGCTACATAACAGACAACCACAAAGCCTCAGTGGTATAGAGCAATAAGTATTTATTTAGCTCACAAGTTAATGGGTCACCTGGGGTGCTCTAGTCTGTGCTGGGCTTGGCTGATCTTGGCTAAGTTTGCTCATGCACCAACAGTCGGCCAGCTGATGGGTTTGCTGTGGTCTGGGTAGTCTACAATGCCCTCAGTTAAACAACTCATCTGTCTTTAGCGTGGCCAAATCCTCTATCAGGCTTGCATGGGCTTGTTTATAGGACATAGATCCAGCTTTCAGTAAAGAGGATGGAAGTGTGTAGTAGAGAAATCCTAAATCAAGAGCAGACCAATAGTAGAAATCTTGACTTTCAGAATGCTCATGGTGAAGGCTGAGAAAGAAACAGAGAAGATGTTATTGGAAATGGGATAAAGGGAGATCCTTGCTATGTAGCTGTAAAATGCTTACCAAAACTGTATCCTGCAGTCATGTGGAAAACATAACTTGTAAGCAATGACCTTGGATATTTAGTTAAGGAAATTCCAGAGTCAAGTGTTGGAGATGCTGCCTGGTTTCTTGTTGCTTATAATAAAGTGCCAAAGGAGAGAGATAAATTGAGGGAAGAGCTGTTAAACAAAAAGGAACCAGAAGGATTTTGGAAATTCTCAGCCTCTCCAGATGTCAAAACATGTTAAAGCTCCAAAACGGCTATTGAAAGTGTGACACAGAGAAAAGTCTGAGTGTGTGACTGTCCCACCCTTTGTTAAAACCTCAGATTTCATCTAATTCTCCTTAGCTTAAAAGGATGAAATCAAAAGGTTGGTGTACTCAACCACACACAAAAAACTCTTCCAAGAGAGTAAGGGTGTTTCTCATAGATTTTTTCAATCGAACCAGAAGGCTTCTAGGAAACTTAAAAGCATTGTCTTTCAGCCATCTCAGTCGCCTATGGCCAACCGGCCTCTCTCAGCAACTGAGGCAGGGCAATTCACCCGTATGTACCCCTCCTGTGCCATAGTGGGAGAGATTTCATCCCTGCAGAAGACAGAGCAGTGGCATTAACCAGGTGCCATAAATGTACAAACTTTAAACAGAACAAAGGAGAGCTCACTGCACCTGAAACAAGGAAAGATATTCCCACACAAGGTGATTTCCCTTGGCAAGGAAATGTTCCAGAGCCAAAATCCATTCTTACACAGCTAAGGATCATGGTACTGCTTTTCTCAACAAGTCAGCTTTGAATTAATCAAAAGGAAGATTAACTGTATGTCCCTCATCTAATCACATGAACACCCTAAAAGGAGAGCATTTTCTCAAGCTGGTAGCGGAAGAGGAAATCAGATTCAAACTATCAGAAGGACTTGATATGCCACTGCTGACTTGAAGATGGAAAAGGAACATAGGACCCCTCAGGGCAGAGAAGAGCTCCTGGCTGACAGCTAGCAAGGAAATAGGGGCCTCAATCCTACAAGCACAAGGAACTGAATTTGGACAACATCCTGAATGAATTCTTTCCCAGATGAGCCCAATTTGTTGACACATTAATTCTGGCTTTGTGAGTTCCATAGCAATGGAACCAGCCAAGCCCACACTGCTGACCTACAGAACTATGAGAAAATAAATGGGTGTTGTTTTAAGCCACTAAGTGTCTGGTTACTTATTACACAGCATTAGAAAACTAGTCCAGCGCCTTAAGCCCTAGGCACAGAACTGACACATCATCACATTCACTGTATTTTATTGGCAAAAGCAAGTCTCAAAGCCAAGATAGGTTCATAGGGTATGGATATAGAAGCCACGCTGGGAGCATTGCAAAGAGCATGGATACAGGTAGGCATGAACAATTGGGACCATTCCTGCCCCACAAGATAAGAATGTTGGCCTGGGGTCATTTTGAAAAGGCACCTACCTAATAAGAATATTTTTTCCAGAAAGCAAGGAAACCAGTGGGGTGCAAAACCAGAAGCCAAGGGAGCGGTGGGAATGACCATTCAAAGCGCATTATCAAAAGGTAGCATTGGAGGGGCCATCCATGAGAGTCAGCTTCAAACACCTCCCAGGCAAAGAGAAGGCAAACGCATCTTATACCAGTACCAGTACAAGTAAGAACTTTCTGACTCGCCCATGCTCCACAGTCATACCCAAAGGACGGGACAATTCTTAGACAGGCCTGCTGGGCTCAGGCCCTCATAGGTCCCTAATTCATTTGCTCCATCTCAGACTGGTCATTGTTACATAGGAGCAATATGACTGTGCTCATTTGATTCTTGTCAATGCTATATAACCTAGATGTCCCTGCAGCATGGTAAAGCATTGTACCTACCCAGTACTTGGAAATTATAATGAGGCGGTCCAGATTGCTAAATGTGGTTTTTGCAAAGAGCTCAGATAATGAGGTAATTATGCTCGAGTTTCAGGATAATGTGGTTGAAGCATGAGAGACTTGGTTAAGTCCTACTCCCTTGACTTCAGCTTCTCCCATGACCTGGCGGTTCCCTAAACAGGAGGAGGAGACCATAGTACCGACCCAAGTACGTTTCGCAAAAGGAATTCAGAAGCCGAAATAAACTGACCATCCCTCAATCTACTGTTTCCTGCTGATACCATAGCCATAGAGAAAACTGTCACTTCTCTAGTATGTATGCATCAGAATGTTGCATTTGTCAAGCCTCTAAAACAGTCCTCTTCAGGACAGCCTCGAAAGACCAGAAACAACATCTAGTTCGAGGGGAAGTGAGATGTACCCTGAACATGCTCCCTGAATCATGCTTGTTTAACCCAATGTGGAACCATGTAAAGAGCACTTAAGATAGAAACATTTTTCTTTATTTCTCAAACTAAATTAGAACCAGCTCCCCCAGACTGGTAGGAAGACCAGTATCTCACTCTTGGGCTTCTGCCCTGAACCAGCTTATAAAAGAACACCCAGGTGTACACAATCCAAAATGGCAGAACCACAGATTTCAACTTACAGGCTGGGAGAGCTCTGTTGTCCGTTGGACTAATGCAATCTTTTCTGCCATTGGGTTTTGCAGCCACCTACTAATCTCCACTATACATCTAGTGTTACTGTTTAGAACTCTGGAAACCATTTTTTTAAAAAGGGGAACTCTTGGGGCAGCTATACCCATCAACAGTAAGCTCAGCCATAGGTGCTCTTCACTGAGACTCCCAGGCCACTGCTACCATTTCTCATCCCTCACAGACAGCCACAGAACCATTATCCAAAACCATGCGAAGACAGACATGATAGCTGCATCATAGTGGGGCAACCATCCACCCCTCAAGGAACCTACCCCAAAGTCTTGATTTTAGTTCTGTGTGTGTACATTTGTAGTTTGGGCTGGTTTATTTTCTAACTCTCTAGTTAAGCTGTTGGCCAGGCAAGTGGTCATCTTAAGACTCAACTGGGGCTGTAGAATCTGCTTCCAAACTCACTCACCTGGTTATTGGCAGGCCTCAGCTCCTCATTTGCTAATATCGGCTGGAGGCTTCATCATGGGGGTCTCTCCAAAAGGTTACTCACAATATAGCACTCACTTCTTACAAAATGAGAGATCCAAGAGAGAGGGAAAGCAAGAGAGCATCCAAAACAGAATCTGCAGTCTTTCATAACCTAACCCTGAAAATGACATACCATCAATTCTGCCATATGCTATTGGTCACACACATCAACTCCACTACAGTGTGGGAGGAAACTATACAAAGGGGTGAATACCAAGAGGTGGGGAATCATTGGGAGCCATCTTGGAAGCTGACCGCCACCAATCCTTTTCTTAATCCTATATCCCTGTCTAGTGACCACCATATTTCTGCTCCCTCTGGAGAAAACAAAATTCCTAAAACTTAGCCTTTTTTAGATAATTTGTTAAAATTATTTTTTTAGAAAATCACAATGTATGACTTTCCTTCCTCTGTTCTCATTTCTTCCATTCATCCAATCAAACTTTTGTCCCTGCCAGTTTACTCTTGTTTGTCAAGGTCATCAGTGACTTCTGCATTGCCAAATCCATTGGCCAATTCTCAGTGCTCATCTTGCTCAACCCATTGCTAGCATGTAACACTTCCTTTTCCTTGAAACACCGTCTATAGTTGGCCTCCAGACTATCACACTCTTCTGATTCATCTTCTCCCTCACTGGCTGCTTAATAGGCATTTCACAGATTTATGAAGACATGGAAGGGAAATACTTAGCAGTCATAGTAGAAACTAAGCAAACTTTAAAATGAGGCAATTATTATTTTCAGAGGAAAAAAGCTGCACGAGAGAGAAAACGTTATTAAGAGTTCATTATTTGGTTGAACAGTGAACAATATCCAAATAGGCAGATCAATCTCTAAACACTTAGTCGAATCATTTTTTTTTTTTTTGCACAACTATATTGAGAAGACTGAATAAGGAAAACTGGAGGGGAAAGTTCTGAGTGACGGTAGATAATTTCTTAAAACGTTAAAAGCAATATGAACATTATTTGGAAACATGGAAGTTCATACCGGAAGAAACAACTGAAGAGTTGAAAGTGGTTACTTCAGCCGTGTGCTGGGGAAACTGGACAAACCACCGCTCTGACAATAACTAGAAAAACTGGAAAAAATCAGCTGATGGAAGGCATCTATGAACTAACAAGTTAGTGAAGATAGACTTTCCCTCCCACCATGTCTCCCTCTTCCCCGTCTTCAGCTCCTGTTCCCTGGGATCCCTCTCCCCAGCACAAAACTCTAAGCCTCTGTTTTCTGGGGGACCACAGTCTAAGACTCAAAATACGAGATGTTAAGATAGCTTCTACGAGAGACCTGACCTAGTCTGGGTGATCAGTGAAGGCTTCTCCAAGGAAATGACGTTAAAACAGAGATTTGGAAAATAAGTAAAAAGAGACGCATAGGTGATTAAGGACACTCCAGACAGAAAAAAACTGTATTAGCAAAAATCTTGAGTTGGAGTGGCTATTGGAGCATTTGAGACTGAAAGGAAACCAGTGTCATATGGGCCCAGGCATAAGGCGAAGGAAGGTGGGAGGGGAGGTGGAGGGAAGCCAGATCCATGCAGATGCTGGGACTGGAACATGACTAAGGCTTTGTTCTAAGAATATTGAGAAAGCCTTGAAACCTTTTAGGCATGTGAATGGACATGGTTGGAGTTGGTTTTAAAGATTGCTTCTGCTGCTTTGTGGAGAACGGATTGGAGAGAAGTGAGGCTGGACACGGGGATGATGATTAAGGAGCTCGTGCAATGATCCAAGCAAAAGATGAAGGTAACTGAGCTAGAGAGGTGGCCTTGGAGACAGAAAAGAGTGGACAGATTTGAGAGATGGGGAGAAGTGCATTGGAGCTTGGTGATGGCTTGGATCTTAGTGGGCTGGGAAAGGGAAGGGTCTATATTCATTAACTGAATGCCTCAACCAGGAACTACTAATTCCTCAAAGCTTCCTTGCGCTAGCCAGTGCAGAAAAAAACAAGAAGTGCAAGATGCAACCTCAGTCCTCAGAAAGATAATGATCCAGTTGGAAAGGTAAGACACACAAAACCTGGCTGGCTTCACAAAAGATTGTTCTGGGTGGATAGAAGATGAAGTAAAAGGTCCTTGAAGCCAAGGACACGAGCTAGAATGCTCATGTCCTGATGATGATGATAATAACGATGGCGGTGGGGATAATGGTACAAAAGCTAACATTCCCCAGTGGTTTTTATGTGCCAAGTGCAGTGCTAAGGGATGGGGACTTTATCCTTAGGGAAACAAGACACTTTTGCAATGTTTTAAGAAATGAGTAGCTCAATCACCCTTGCATTTTAAGACACTCTGAGTTGCCGCATAGAGAAGAGGTTAGAGAGTCTGAGTGAAAGAACAAAGGGGAGTTGACCAGCTAGCAGGCTACAGCAATAATTCAGATATGAGATGGAGGTCTGTAACAGAGTCTGGCAGTAACCAGCCCATGACCATCAGCTCTCATCATTCCTCACATGCCCAGGGTGTCTGACTGCCTTTCTCTTCCCTCAGCTGTTGAACTACGCTGGGCTCCCATGTGGGACAGACCAGAAGTACTAAGGAGTTGATGTCCTCAGAAGTAGCCCTCAACAAGTGAGGGGCAGAAGATGGGAGACAAATACTCCAGGTCCTTTATCTCTCAGGTGAGAGCTTTGAGAAGAGTGCTACACAGTTGCCCAGAGTCCCCAGCATGACTGAGCCTCAGCTGTCCACTGATCTGTTCATTACCCATCCTGTAGGGCTGCCTTCCCTTTCCTCCCTCCCATCCCCACTCCCCCACCAGAGCTTTCTAAGATCACCTCCAAATAAACCACTTACACTCAGATTCTTGTCTCATAGTCCCATCCGGGGGACCCCATCCTAAGACAAGTCTCTGTCCAGTGTGGTGGTAGTATAGGGCCACAGAGAAGCCTCCAATTTAAGACCTATCAGAGGTTAGTCCCCTTCCCTATAGGAAGCCATGAAACAGGTGGGACAATGCTTCCTGTATCTTTGACCAACAAAGGGACAACCCAAGATCCATGAGGGAGATGTGGTGAGGAATGTTCAAGGAAAATAAGCCTTGTTTGTTATGACTGAGCTTTAACCCCAAATTCCAGGGTGAACTCTCCAACCCTTATAAGTTGGGTTGGATCATAGGAGTCATGGGAATGCCTCTTGTTTCTTTCCTCAAACACACATGCTAAAGGCATAATGGTTACTGTATTAGTTATCTATGTCTGAGTAACAAATTACCCCAAACTTGGTGGCTTAAAACAACAGTAAGCATGACTATCTTCACAGTTTCTGTGGATCACAATTTTGAACCAACTCAGCCAGACAGTTCTACCTTGGGATCATTCATGAGGTTATATCAAATTTCAGCAGGGGCTTCACTCATCTGAAGGCCTGACTGGAGCTGGAGGATCCATTTCCAGGGTGGCTCACTCACCACATGGCAAGTTGGTGCTGGCTCTTGGTGGGGAAATTCCATTAGTCTTTATGTGGGCCTCTCCTGGGGATACTTGAGCCCTTACAACATGGCAGCAGTTTTCCCTCAGAGCGAGTGATGAGAGAGAGAGAGAGAGAGAACACCAAGTGGAAGCTATCCTTTTGATGGCCTAGCCTTGAAGTCACATAGCATCATTTCCATCACATTCCATTAGTCAAAGGCAACTCACTAAGTCCAGCCAACATTTGAAGGAGGAGAATTAGGTCCACCTTTTGAAAGCAGGAGTGTCAAAGAATTTGTGGACATATTTTAAACACCACGGTTGCTTACCTGACCCTTTCCTCTAGACCCTCACCCTAATCTTGGCCCTGATGGTCTTTCCAATTCCATGACAAGAAGGTGGTTAGAAAAGGCAAACTCAAGGAAATGGGTATCAGAATGAAGAGAGAAGTTCCCCCCTGGACCTAGAGTAGAGCTGCCCTCCGCAGCTCCCTCACGCCCTTCTTGCCACACCTAAGAGCCTAGAGAATGTGTCCTGAGTGTCCCCCCACCCCCATCCCAGGGCAAGCAGTAGAATGAGCCTGAACCTGGGTAATTCAGAAAGACAATGAGTTAGGAAGTTACAGGACAGTTAACAAAATCAAAGAGAAAGATACAGAACCAGGTTCAGGAAACAGGAGCTACTTCTGAGTAGTACAAACTGGGTGATTTTAGTTTTCTTTTTGCTGATTATATGTATTTTCAATAGTGAGCTTGGATGCATGTAAGGGGGAAAAAACAATTAAAAGGCTTTTTTTAAAGAAGGGCTCTCAAATTATTAGGTTAGAATAGAAACTCTAATTATATGCTGTTTTCAAGAACAAACCTAAAACAAAATTACACTGAAAAGTTAAAAATAAATGTTAAAAAAAAAATAAGAAGAGCCAAAGTGTATCAGGAAAACACAAAGCGAGCAAGGATAGCAAAATTAATTTCAGACTACATAGAATTCAAGGCATTCAATGGAACTGACAGATTCATTTCATACTGATAAGAAAAGTGTAATCTACAGTGAAGAAAGAACAGATAAAGCAGGTGTCCCCAGTGGTCACTAAACTTGCTTTGTCTCCACTCTAGGGAGAGAGAGCAGGGTCAGGGAATTATCGTGGTCCCCTTGAAAGGCTGATTCATCACTGAGTCACAGAAGGTGATGGGTGGGGAATAAAATTATAAGTAAATTTCATAGTCTTTCAGTAAAAAGCAGACACAAGTGAAAAGGCATGTGCGAAAAACAAGACTGAAACATGGGAGCCAAACAAGACGGAAGCAAACAGAGGATCGGCAGTGGGCTCTGCGGGCAGGGAACCTCCAGCTCCCATGTCCTCCCATGGCCTGGAAATGGAAAGAACCAGAGTGCTATCCCAATAATACCAGAGGAGATGGCACCTAAGATGCCCCAAGGGAATATCAGACTGTCTATGTGAGGACGGTAATAAGGAATTGGGGGGTTGGGATGAATGTGTACATCCGAGACTGGGTGTTCGAGAACTTCCAAGCATCCCACAGCAATCTGATGTTTCTCTTGCTCTCTGGTCGGGCCAGGGATGGCATGAGTCACAGCACTTCCAGTCCACATTGTCTCACTTCTTCTCTATCCAGGGGTCACAGACAACTATTTGCACCATTTCCCATGGACTAGAAAACAAGAGCAAAAGGAGGCTCGGTCTCCTGGTGTCCTGGGGGGGCAGAAGGGGAAACTGGGATCCTGAGGTCACAACAGCTAGAGGCGCTGAATCTGGGGCCCCTGGGTAGAATTCGGGGGATCTGTGAGCTTGCCCCCCAAAAAAACCCAAAACAATATTCTTTTGTTTTCATTATTCTCTACCTGAAATTGAGCATTGCCTTCACTCGTGAGTGTTTTGGACAAGCCCCGGGTGTGATAGCAGAATCCATGACTTTGTCAACCAAGAGAAAACAGGAGAGTTTCAATCCTAGGGCAGCTGAGGCAGATCCTTCAAAATGTCATTCACATTCAGACAGTGCTGCAAAATCGTAGACGTTCGACCGCTGGATCTGGTGCTTTCATATGTTAATAAAATGTACACGTCTTACTATGTCATCAATTGAGTCTTTGAAAAGTATTTTGATAACTGTTTCCATGTAATTGGTTTCCTTTGCAATTCTAAGTATTTCATTTTTTTATTTATTTTATTTTTTTAAAAGATTTTATTTATTTATTTGACAGAGAGAGGGAGACAGTGAGAGAGGGAACACAAGCAGGGGGAGTGGGAGAGGGAGAAGCAGGCTTCCCTTGGAGCAGGGAGCCCGATGCGGGGCCCGATCCCAGCACCCTGGGATCATGACCTGGGCCAAAGGCAGACGCTTAACAACTGAGCCACCCAGGCGCCCCTAAGTATTTCATTTTTTTAAAGATGGAATTCTGAAAAGGCTCCATAAAGACTGCGAAGGGGGTCCATGGTCCAAACAAGACCCCAAGACCCCTGATGCCTACACACCTCCCCCATCCCCAGAAAGGAGAGTAGAGCAGGAAGTGGGGCATGGAGCAAGCACCCCATCTCAGGGGGAGTAACGGAATCATAGTTGGTTCATGGGTTTGTGGAATTTGTTAATAGTGGTTTTTTCTCTTTGTTTTTTGTTTCCCTCCAACTCCCTTCCTGCCCTCACACCCTGCTCCACTCACATCTCAGCCCCCTCCAAAGTGACCCGTGTTGAGACCACCCACTATGTAACCAGCCACATTTGCCTCCATGCTCGTATTTTCTTTTTTTTCTAAAGATTTTATTTATTTATTTATTAGAGAGCGAGCGAGAGAGAAACAGCATGAGTGGGGAGAGGGTCAGTGGGAGAAGCAGGCTCCCCGCTGAGCTGGGAGCCCGATGTGGGACTCGATCCCAGGACTCCAGGATCATGACCTGAGCCGAAGGCAGTCGCTTAACCAACTGAGCTGCCCAAGGCGTCCTACGTGCTCATATTTTCATCTACAAACATGAACAGGGGTTTCCCAGCCTTTTTCCAAGCATAAAGAAAGCATCATAAATAAATGGAGAAAAGATAGATTTTTCTGAGATACTGTATATTCAAGATATTTATATTAATACATTGCCAAAAAAATGGGACACAAGATATGCAGTTCACTCTGTTTTCTTCTCATTGATATCATACTGTGTTTTTCCTTATTAAGTTCTATTTAGAATCATTTCTAATGATTGTATATATTTCACATAAGAATACAACAAAACATATTTAATCATTCCAGTTTTTCTTCATGAGAAAAATGCTATGATGAGCCTCATTATACACATGTCTGTGGAAAATTCGGGTTATGATTTAAGGATAAATTTCTGGAAGTGAAATTAATCGATCAAAGAGTATGAACATTTGCAGACTCTTGTTACATGGTGTCCACGTGCTTACTAGAAAGGGCCTACCAACTCCACGCCCGCCAGCAGGGAGTGAAGGTGCTTCTCATTTCTCCCTCAGCAGCAACAAAAATTATTATTTAAAAGAGCTTTGCCAATTTTACAGACAAAATTGTCTCCATTTTGATTCATATTTCTGTGACTGGTAATGTGGATGAGCTTTTGAAATATGTTTATTTACCGGCCATGTGTGTTTCTCTTCTGTGACTTGGGTGTTCTCGTATTTGCCACTATGTATACTGGAATGTTAATGTTTTATTCTTAGTGTGTTAAGGGCATTAACTGTCTGTCAGGTCAACTTTAAATTGTTTTCCCCCCATCTTTCTGCAAGTTCTGATGGACCCATGCCCCAGTGGGCCATATCGTTTCTATTATTTGGGGACCTCGATAGAAACTTTCATTTAATATGTTGTCATTCTGGTTTTACCCATTGCTTTTTTTAAAAGTTGGTTTTATTGATTCTTTTTGTTTGTTTTGTTTTGTTTTGATGATTCTTGATGCACAATTTTATCTTCATGCCAGTCCCTGGTGGTTATTTCATTTTTATGCTAAAAAAGGACTTTCTCACTTGAGCTCAATTTATTATTCATCTGTATTTTTTCCTAATGTTTTAACACTTTGATTTTTACATTTTACTTTTAACCTAGTTATTACTTGTTTTTGTGGAGTTGTGAAGAAGGATCTATCTTGATTGCTTTAGTACACAGGAATTATTCCCACTGTCATTTTTAAACAGATCATTTCTTCCCAACAATTCACATCACCTACTATGAGGTCAAGTGTTGCGGTGAAGAGCTCGGGCTGTGGAGTCAGGTTGCCTGGGATCACCTGGCTCCACCATCCATGGGCTGTGTGATCACCTGGAAGTAACTAAACTTCTCTGTGTCTCAGTCTCCTCTTCCGTAAAATGAGGATATTAATAGTACCTATTTTTTTAAAGATTTTATTTATTTATTCATGAGAGACAGAGAGAGAGAGAGAGAGAGAGAGGCAGAGGGAGAAGCAGGCTCCCAAGGAGCAGGGAGCCCGATGCGGGACTCGATCCCAGGACCCTGGGATCATGACCTGAGCCGAAGGCAGACGTTTAACCATCTGAGCCACCCAGGCGCCCTTAATAGTACCTATTATGAGATAGTCTTGGCATTACATATTAGGTTGAAACATAAGAGATTGGTGTTTTTATAGGTCAAGTCATTGAATATCACTACTCTATGTGAATCAGCTTAATAAATGTTAACTTTATTCCTGGAGTTCTATTTCTCCAGCAGTCCTAATGCAGATTCATACTGTTCTATTTACTGTAGTTTTTAAAATAAACAGACTTTATTTCTTTTGGTCGTTTTAGGTTTACAGGAAAAGAATGAGTAGGAAATATAGGTGGTTCCATTATTTTTTATAGGGTTTTTTAAAAGATTTGTTTATTTATTTTAGAGAGCGAGAGCATGAGCAGGGGGAGGAGCAGAGGGAGAGAGAGAGAAGCAGACTTTGAGCTTGATCTCAGCACCCTGAGATCATGACCTGAGCCAAAATCAAGAGTTGGACGCTTAACAGACTGAGCCACCCAGGAGCCCCAATTTATTATAGTTTTGTAATATGTTTTAATCCAGTAGAGCAAGCTTGTCCTCATTTTAAAGAAAATGTTCTTATCCGTTTGTTCTTCCAAGTAACACAGAAGTTTAAAATCATTAATTTCCCAAAGAAGTCCCATTGAGAGTTTTCATTAGAACTATTTTGACATTACAAATGATTTAGAAAAGAACCTACATTGTTAGATTTTTCAGGTTCCCCATCCAGGACAATGATTTGATGTTACTTATTAAAGTTTCTTTTTAAGTTTTTCAGTGAACTTTTTTTTTTTTAAAGATTTTATTTATTTATTGGACAGCGAGAGAGGGAACAGAAGCAGTGGGAGAAGGAGAGGGAGAGGCAGGCTTCCCGCCGAGCAGGGAGCCCGATGTGGGGCTCGATCCCAGGACCCTGAGATCATGACCCGAGCCGAAGGCAGACGCCTAACGACTGAGCCACCCAGGCGCCCCTTCAGTGAACTTTTAATTTATCCACCCCACGGTGCTCTCACACATTTTCTGTTACTTTTATTTTTAGGCATTTCATACTTTGTTATTTTTGCAAGTGGAAATTTCCCTTTTTACTTTCCAGCTCGTAATTGTTGGCACACAGAAAAACATTTTTTTGGTAATATATTTCTGTTGTACCCAACCACCTTATTTACTATCTCATTTTTAACATAGCGTTTGCAATAGATTGTTTTTTTTAATTTCTGGTATCGAATCATAACATCTTCAAATAATGACGATGTTTAAAAAAATCTTTCCTTCTTTCCAAGTGTTAAAAAAATCTTGTTTCTGGGGCGCCTGGGTGGCGCAGTTAGTTGAGTGACCGACCCTTGGTTTCAGCTGAGGTCGTGCTCTCAGGGTCATGACCTTGGGGCCGTGCTCTCAGTGTTATGGGATCGAGCCCCACATGGGCTCCCGCACAGAGTCTGCTTAAGATTCCCTCTCCCTAAAAAAAAGAAAAACAAATCTCTCTCCCTCTGCCTCTCCCCCTAAAATAAATAAATCTTAAAAAAAATCTTATCTCTAAAAAAAAAATCTTATGTCTAATTCATTTATTTATTAAAATGTCCAGATCTGGGATGCCTGGGTGGTTCAGTTGGTTAAGCATCTGCTTTTGGCTCAGGTCGTGATCCCAGGGTCCTGGGATTGAGTCCCGCATCGGGCTCCTTGTTCAGCGGGGAGCCTGCTTCTCGCTCTGCCTGCCACTCCCCCTGCTTGTGCTCTCTCTCTCTTCGACAAATAAATAAACAAAATCTTATAAAAAATAAATAAAATGTCCAGACCTTTGAGATCATTAAATTAAAAAAAAAAAAAAGACCCTGCATTCTGGTTTTTACCTATTTTATTTTATTTTTTTAAAGATTTATTTATTTATTTATTTATTTATTTGAAAGAGAGAGAATGAGAGAGAGAGAGAGCACATGAGAGGGGGGAGGGTCAGAAGGAGAAGCAGACTCCCCGCTGAGCAGGGAGCCCGATGCAGGGCTCGATCCCGGGACTCCAGGATCATGACCTGAGCCGAAGGCAGTCGCTTAACCAACTGAGCCAGCCAGGCGCCCCTGGTTTTTACCTATTTTAATGAGAATGCCATTATTGTTTGAAATGAAAAGAATGGTGCTGACTGTTATATTTTTATAGTCTTGTGGTGTATGAATTATTCTGTTCCTGGTTTACCTGGAATTTCCTTTCGGTAATGATGACTGAATTATAAGTGACTGTTCAGGATCTGTCAAGATGATCATATATTTCCTAAATTTTCCTATAGATTTTCACATATAAAACAGTCAGGGTTCTTGGCACACCTGGGTGGCTCAATCACTTAAGCGACCAACTCTTGGTTTCAGCTGAGGTCATGATCTCGTGGTGGTGGGATCCAGCCCCACACGGGATTCTGCTGCGCTCTGCGTGGAGTCTGCTTCAGATTCTCTCCCTCCCCCTCCTGCTCTCTCTCTCTCTCTCAAATGAATAAATAAGTAAATCTTAAAAAAAAAAAAAAACACACAAAAACAGTCAGGATTCTTGATAGTCAGGGACTTTTCCATTCTTGGGATAGACGCTGTTTGGTCCTCGGAATTGTTGCTGCCCCATCTCTGCGTGAGAAGACTGAGGCCCTTAAAGTGGCTGCCTGGGCCAAGGCTGGGGCCGAGGCCAGTCTGCAGTCTGGGCCATTGCTCTTCGCATCCCCCACCCTCACCATCTGAGGAACTTGCCATTTTACAAATGGAGAAACAGACCAGCTCCCGAGGCAAACAAGTTGCCCAGAGCTGCACAGATGCCAGGACTGAACTCTTTGGTCTGTTGATCCAGTCTATTTGTGTGTATCTGAATTGTGTTGGATTACTTGTGTGATCCCCGCTAGGACAATTCCTCTTCCTGGCCTCAGTTTCCCCATCTGACCTTATTTCTTTTCTGTGAACACTCACTCCAGGGTCCAGGAGAGTGCCTGAAAGGGACATTAATCCCTCCGGCCTTTTCCCTCCCCAACTCCACCAAATGGCCCAATCTGTTGCAAGCCCCCTACCCCAAAGCCATCCACCTGCAGCCAACCCAGACCTGAAGGCTGAGACCAAAATGGCTCCAGGAACTCCAGGTCAGTGACTGGGTTTGCCTGCCCCAAGTAGGCTCCAACCTACATTTCCAAATAGAAGAAGAACTATCCTTTATCTGGAAACAGTGAGCTTGGGGTGTTGGTTACCTGTGGGGGCAGAGGGGCTTGGGACGGTGCCCCCTGTGCAAGGCTTTAGGGTTTATCGCACAAATGGGACCTGGCCCCTGCCAGTATATTCCCAGGGCATTGCTCCGGGGAAGAATGAGGCCCAATAAGCAGGCGGTGACACCCTGACTGTGTGGATGTTCAGAGGGTCCATGGGGGCTTCCTGGAGGAGGTGGCCCTCAGAAGGAGCTTGCCTTGGGGAGCAAGGATTCCATGCAGAGGGAACCATCTGTGTGTGAGGACAGTGAACCACAAAGCTTGCTTTTAATGTATGTGTCTTTCCTTCACCATCCCCCTCTTAAAAATAATTGCACTCAATCCAAAGCAAACAAAAGCACAGCCCAGATTTTAAATTTGAGAGACTGCCTCAGATTTTGTTTACTTGTCCCGATTTACATTCTTTCCCGGCCCCAACAAGACTACTTCCTTGCCCTGGCACAGTCGGACTTTGCACTGAGATTGGGGGGAGAGTTGGGGAAGGGAGGTAGAGGGTGGTAGGAGGTGGGGGCGCCCCATAAGCAAGGGGAGGGGCCGCACACTTCCTGGGGGAGGAGGCTTTAATGTGAGGCGGAGCCGGTGGGCTCTGAGGAAACGCCTCCCGGGGGCTCCCCTTCTCCGCAGTCAGCCTGGAGCGGGCTGGTGGATCGCCCCGTCGCCCCTCGGAGAACGCGGTCCCGTTGGTGTCCGAGGCTGGCGCGCCCTCTCGTGGCTATGCGGGGCACTGCGCCGGCCGAGCCTTGAGCGTCCTCGGTGGGCCCCTGGTTCCTGGAGACAGCTGTCCCCTGCGGAATGTTTAAGGGCCCCGAGGAAGACGACCCACTGTCCCCACGCAGAGGTCGTCCCTACTTCGATCCCTCTGCAGCTCACACTGGAGAACGCCCTGGTCAGCCCTACCGACGGCTTCACACGCCCCCTCCCCTTTCCAAGCATTTCTCCCCTGTCGCCTCCCTGCTTCTTTTCCTCTCCCCATGTCCCAGCCTTAGCAAAACCTCACTGCCGTGTCAATGACTGGTTATTACTCCCTTCACCTGACGCTTAACGGGATATTTCACATCTTTCTTCCTGGGTCAAATTGCCTGGGTCTGAATGCTGGCTATGACACTTACAAGTCTGACTTGGGGTCACTGATGGCTTACTTTCCTTGTGCCCCGGCTTCCTCATCTATGGAATGGGGATCATTGTAGTACCTACGTCACAGATTTGGTGTAAGATAAATGAGCTTTTCCATGTGCAGCAGATCTGTGCCTCCCCATATTCTCTGATGCCTCTCCTTTTTCCGGTTCTCCTATCTTCCCCCACCTCCTCCCAGGCAGCACCTGCTTCTCTTTGTTGCCGAGCTGGGCGGGTCTGCTGGAACCTGCCCACCCCACATGCAGCAGCCTAGAAGGGCCAGCTAATCAGGGGATCTCTTTGACTGTGTTAATCAAGGTTCTCCAGAGAAACAGGGCCAGTAGTATGTACCTTTTTAATGTGTATATACGTATACATATATACACACCAAGGAATTGGATCGTGTGGTTATGGAGGCTGAGGAGTCCCAAGATCTACAGTCAGCAAGCTGGAGACCCAGGGGAGCTGCTGATGGTATAGTTCCTGCCCAGGTCCAGAGGCCTGAGCCCTAGGAAAGCTGCTGTTACAGTTCTAATCTAAACATAGGGGGAGAAAATGATGTCCCACCTTGAAGGCATCTGGCCGGAGGAGTTCCCTCTTACGCAAAGGAAGGTCGACCTTTTGTTCTATTCAGGCCTTCAACTGATTGGACAAAGCCCACCCTTGCTGGGAGAGCAATCTGCTTTACTCAGTCTATGATTTAAATATTAATCTCTTCCCAAAACACCCCCACAGAAATGCCCAGAATAATGCTTAACCAAATATCTGAGCACCCTGTGGCCCAGCAGACGCAGATGAAACTTCACCAACCCCAGGGCCTCATGGTAAGTAACAACTGACCATTGGGAAACAGGAGGACAGACCCTCCAGCCTGCCTCTGCACTCTGTGTCTGCTCCCTCCCTGCTCCGTTCCACTTTCTCACGCCCCCTGGGGCTTCCCCTGGACTGGCTTCCTCATCTGTTACTTCCTCTCCAGGGTGCTTCATGGGGGCAGGCCCAAACCAAGAAAATACATAAAGCACTTAGGCAGATATCAGATACATAATGGGCACTCACACATTTTATGATTAATACTATTATTGTAGCTATTCGAGGTGCTTAGAGGCCTTGTCCATGGGGTACTAGGGCTCCGCTCTGACCCCTGTCTCCTTCCTGAGGCCTGGTCCTGAACTGGGAGCTCCTCACCACCTCGCCAAACCTGACATCCATCCTTTGCGTGGATTCGCACAATTTCAGGCCAACTGATTCCTCCTCTTTCCACCCCCCACCCCCCACCCCTGCCAGTGCAGGAATTCTCTCTACAATATCCCTGGGTCTCAGTCTTTCCACCTTGGCCAGGACCCCTCTTACTGCTAGAATAGTCCATTCCTCCCCCAGGACTCTCAGAGTAAACCATTACTCGGGGAAAAATAAATAAATAAAGCTGGACAGGAGAGATGCCTTTAAACTCACAGTTAAACATAAGTTGAAAAAAATGAATTTCTGCGAAAAAGAAAAAAAATTGCATATTTTGCTGCTCACATTCTGGGCACACAGGAACACACGATGAGCTTAGCTCACCACATGGCCTTCACAGAGCACTTCGTTGTGTATAACGGGAAAGAGCCCAGCTGATAACAGGATTGTGTGGCCATAATTAGACAGATAATTATTTATACGTGGAAGTGTTTAGTGAATGGGGCTTGGTGAATAGGAGTCATAAATACATATATTAGGAGATGATTCCATTAAAAATGAACTTAAGGCAACTGAAAAGCTGCTGATGGATTATTAGCCATTTAAAGAGATTTTTGTGGCTAAAGTGTTATTGGCTAGTCCCACCTTTTACTGAAAGTCTTTAAAAAATGAAATCAAAACATCCGAAATCATAATGTAAATCAATGGGGGAAAGGCATTCCATTAATAAGGGTTCAGTTTTTCTGCAGTTTCTCCTGAACTCAGCTGTGACATGAATTGAAGTTTACTTTGTGTATATCGATATAAAATGAGGATCATTATAAAGAAGTATTTTAGTAAATTCAAAGTGCTGTAGATGCACGTTGAATATAGCAGCCAATTATTTGTACCCTTGGAAAATGGGCTGAATTTTCCAGAAGAAAATCTGAAATGAACACAAGATACTAGGACTCTCCTGCAACTAATCAGATACTTCTTCGATAAAAGTTTGCCAAGTTGAATATCATTTTCTATTATTTTTTTCACCTATCCACCTGACCTTCCTGTGTCCCCAGCCCTGGCCTGGTAAACCATCCACACAAATTGAATACTCAAAGTTTGCTTGTTATTTATGCCATAGACCACCATCCGTTGCATGAAATGGGCATCTGGTCCAAGAATTAGCCAAGAGCAAGCCATGAGTCTTTAAAATATAAAATTTTTTAAGGCGAATTGGTTATGCACTCATATATGCATGTGACATGTGCGTGCTTTACATTCAGGTGTATCTTACACATTTTATACTGTAAAGACATATACCAAATGTAACAGAGATTTTCTTTGGTCTAATCTTTAAAATGCTAATTTTTAGAAATATTCGGATGCTCAGAATGCTTTCCTATTTCACATATGAATTATTTTGGGTCTCACTGAAGTTTCTTTCTTTTTTTTAAGATTTTATTTATTTGTGAGAGAGAGAATGAGAGACAGAGAGCATGAGAGGGAGGAGGGTCAGAGGGAGAAGCAGACTCCCTGCTGAGCAGGGAGCCCGATGAGGGGACTCGATCCCGGGACTCGAGGATCATGACCTGAGCCGAAGGCAGTTGCTTAACCAACTGAGCCACCCGGGTGCCCCTCACTGAAGTTTCTAACAAGGGATCTTGTTTGCCTTTTATTCTTTATAGTTTTATAACAAGCTTATTTTAGACTGTTTACTTCTAAGAACCAATTTAGTTTCACTTAGTCAGTTTTGGTAAATAAAATTGGTGTTATTGATTCATTCTAAATATTTCCAATCTTTCTAGTATGTTTTCCTTATTAATCCCTGAGTTACTTCTCATTTTATTCCGTTGTGATCAGAAAAATGTAGTCTGTAAAGGAATTCTTTAGACTCTGTTAAAATTTCCTCTGTAGCCCAATATATTGTCAAGTTCGGTAAAGGGCCTATCCGGGCTTGAAAAAATAAAAGCGCCTGCTCTCTGACACACTGTCTCTGGTATAAAAAGTACCCCCCCACACACCCCTCCTTTAGTGCAGATGTTCATTCGTTTATTGCTCATCCTGATTCCATTTATTATCCTTTCAATCTATTTAATCTATCTTTTTAATCTGTCCTGAGAGATGTGACCAAAACTCTGATTCTGAGCCTATTTCTCTTTGTAATTGTGTAGTTTATTTATTGCTTTCTACACTTGGAAACTACACTTCTAGGAACATATCGGCTGTTATCTTGTATCTTCTTGGTGGACTGTTACTCTGATCAGTGTGAAATATCCCTTTTGTCTTTTTTACTGTTTTTCTCATAAAATCCTATTTCATCTGATATTATACTGCCGTGCCATCTTGTTAGTATTTGCCTGGCTTTTAGCCCTTTCGTTTTAACCTTCTAGTGTTCCTTGATTCATGTATGTTTCACATAAACGGTGTGGAGCTAGGCTTTGTTTATGTGATTGTTGCTTTTGCTCTCATCTGAAAATCTCTGTGCATATAGATTAGACGACTACTGGGTGACCATCACCTATATATTTTTATTATGATGACCATTATGCTGGATTTATTTGTACCATTTTATTCTGTGCTTTCTATTTACCTGCTTCCTCTTTGCTTATTTTTTTCTCCTTCCCTGACTTCTGTGAGATTGTACATGGTTTCTTGGCTCCTTTCTTCACCCCACCTATTTGGAGAACACATATTTTCATTCATTTAGTAGTTACCTTTATATAGGCTTCTCACTTCCACATATTTGGCACAAAAATCCATATCTGGATCCCCTTCTTAAATGAAATACATAATTTTCAGTTCTTTACATGTCTTTATTAAGCTTCCTCTTATCTACCTTGTCATTCTTGTCTAAAATTTTAGTTCTAACTTCTCTTAGAACACAAGTTGTTATCGAGGCACCTGAGTGGCTCACTTGGTTGAGCATCCGATTCTTGATTTCGACTCAGGTCATGATCTCAGGATCATGAGATCGAGTCCCACCTCGGGCTCCACGCTGAGCATGGAGTCGGCTTGCAATTCTCTCTCTTCCTCTCCCTCTGCCCCCCCCATGCATGCTCGTGCTTTCTTTCTCTCAAATAAATAAATAAATCTTTAAAAAAAGGACACAAATTTTTATCTTATTCATACAAATCACCGTTATGACTGTGCCTTTTATTACAACAGGATAATTATTGTTATTTAGAGTGACTATTTACCATATTTCGTCAATTACACATAAGACACACAGCCACGAGCATCCAGTCGGTTACTCAAAGGATCCTGGATGATGTGAGTTTTCCTATCTCAGTGCATCACCTGCCTTCAAATTGGTCCCAGTCTTCTCTATACAACTCAGAAACATTGTGGGGTCTTGTTTCTAGAGTTCTCTCATATTCAACCTAAGTCTTTATCTTTCATCTTTTTTATTCATGTGGCAAATGGGCCTCTTCTATATCTTCCCATTGCTATTGAGAGGCTATTTTATCCCATATGTTAATTTTCTATCTGCCTCAAGGTAAGTGATTACCTTGCTTCTATAATATTCTTTCATTTGATTTTCTTGGGTTTTCTGGGTATGCAGTGGTATACCATCTCAAAGATATGGATGATTTTACCTTCTCCTTTCTAATTTTCAAATTCCTGAAATCATTCTCTTAGCTAATTACGTTGACCTCCAAAAGAACGTTAAATAATATGACGCCGGGAGGTAGCTTGTCTCCTCTGTGACTCACGAAGCCTGATGCTCTGGTCTGGGTTGAGATGGATGTATTTTATCCTATTAAAGATGTGCCCAGCTATTTCTTTTTACTCAATATTTTTTTAAAGATTTTATTTATTTATTTGAGAGAGAGAGAATGAGAGATAGAGAGCACAAGAGGGAAGAGGGTCAGGGGGAGAAGCAGACTCCCCGCTGAGCAGGGAGCCTGATGTGGGACTCGATCCCGGGACTCCAGGATCATGACCTGAGCCGAAGGCAGTCGCTTAACCAACTGAGCCACCCAGGCTCCCCTTTACTCAATAGTAGGTAAGAGGTTGATTCTAGGTCTAAAATACATACTTTCTATCTGGCTGGGAAAGAACCTGTCATGCCTGTTTCATCAGAACTTTGGCTTTGGGACTTGTTAAACCTTAGCTCAATATCCATCCACCATCTGTAAGATCTTCAGAATCTCGTTGAGCCTCAGGTAACTCATTGATAACATGGGGATAATCTTTCCCTCGTAGAATCCTGAGAAGTTTAATTGAGAATGAATGAATTTACACACAGTAAATCCTCAGTAAGTAGTGAGCTTCAATTCTCATGAACAAGGCAAACCCCTCTGAGTTTTTCATCTTAATGTGATTATGATAACTTTCCTTGTCTAAGACATAGACTCTATTTGGTTAAAACATATTACATAAATATTATTAATACGTATAATAATTATTAATAATTAATAAAATATTTCACTTCTATGTTTGAAAATTAGAGCATTGTTTTAGGTTGGTCTCACCCAGGTTAGATTTGGAAATTTAAAATACATTTTCATCAACGTTTACAGTGTTGATTTCTAGAGGGTGGGTGGGGAGCCATGGGCTCTGAGAGATTCCGGACCACCTTGGAATATGTTGACCCTGCACTGCTTTTACTGAGCACAAGGGGGCAGCATTGCAAAAGAAACCTGAGCAAGGCTTCCCCGCAGCACCGGGAATGTTCAACTGATTAAAGCCCTGGGTGTTACACGCAAATAATGAATCATGAAACACTACATCAAAAACTGATGATGTACTGTATGGTGACTAACATAACATAATTAAAAAAAAACACTTATTATGGAATTAGTCTCTACCATTTCAGTCTTTTTAGGAGACCTCTTTATAAACAGGTGGGTGTATAAAAAGCACATCGTAAACCCTCAATAAATGGTAACCCCCTCACCTCGTTCCCATCTTTACTCAAATGCTGCTCCAGACCACCTTGTACAAGGCCTCAGCCTGCCTGCTCGCCTCCCTTGCCCAACCCTTCTTACTGCCCTTAGCTTCTTTCCCATACTGTTGATCAAGTCCAACATACTAGATAATTTACGGATTTATTGTGTTTGTGATTTACTGGATTCCCCCAGGTCCCCTGTCTCGAAGGTAAACTCTACAGAGATCTAGTCTGTTTTGTTCAATGATGTGTCTCAAGTGCCTAGAACAGTGTCTGGCCCAAAGTAGATGCCCAATAAGTGTTTGTTGGTTGAGTGATTGCAGGGTGGTGCTGATGTTGGTGATGGGGGTGGTGGTGGTGATGACGATGGTGAAGGTGGCGAGGGTGGAGGCAGTGGAGAGGGATTGGAAGCAGCGAGGGGGTGGCGCTGGGGGGGGCAGTGGAGGTGGCGGGAGGCAGGTGAGAGTGGTCAAGATGGTGATGGTGTAGCAATCGTCATGAGAGTTACCGTGCGATGACAGGTCAGAGTCTCCTGAGAAGTTAGAATCTAAGCCTGAGGCAAGATGAGGATTTCCAGAATCCGTCACATGAAAATGTTTGCCCCCTGGTGTTAACAAATATACCCTCATAAAGGCCTGCCAAACTGGGTTTGTCTTCCAGAACTCCACACCAGAACATAGAGAAGTTCCCTGTTGCCTCTCTTCCCTCATCCAACCTTGGAGGGGCTCCTCACATATCCTCCTGGGCACCCCAATCCTCGCACCTGATCTCTAGCTACACCCTACTCAGAAAGCTGCCCCTTGGCCCTCCCCTTGGCCTAGGGCGGTCAGAGGGGCAGTGCAGCCCACCCTGGGAGGACAGGCCTGGAAGGCATGCTTAGGGTTTCCGGGTTGGGAATCCCTGCGTCCGGGTACCCAGAGGGTGGGTAGAAGAAAGAACACAAGTTCTGACGGATGCTGGTCTGTCAGGTGGGCTCCTCCCGCTCTGGGGCGGGACGTAGCTGGGGAGGGCAGAGAAGAGCCTCCAAAGCCCACAGCCTGGGGTCAGGGACCCTCTTCCCGTGGCTTCCTTTGGAACCACCGTTGTTCCGCTGGACTTGCAAAATGCATCTTTGTTCAGAGAAAGTCTGAAGAATGAAGTCACAGCGCGATCCGGCACAGCTGGTGGAATGGAGAAGGACGGATTGTTGGCATGAGCTAACAGAGCCATCCCAAACGTCTGGGGAAGTCACATCCACGCAACCACACACACACACACACACACACACACACACACACACACGTGCACTCACAGACACATACACACAACGTTTCTCCAGTTGGCACCGAGGGAAGGAATGCCTGGCCTTCATGGAGACCTCTTTTGTCCTTGCCTCCTGCCCCGCCCCATTTTCGAATAAATGTGAAGGACTCTGCTTGGAGTCCCCTTCCTTCTCTTGGGTGAGCGCTCCCTCAGCGATCCCTTCACATTCAAACCTGAACTCTCCCTGGTCACCACAGCTGCGTCTCTCCCCAGCTCCCAGCCTCAATTTCCCACCGTGTCCACCAGATCGTCCGAGACCTGCTGCTCACTCCCACTGAGCTCAACCCCTCTCTCCCCCAAACGCCAGATTCTGCACCTGCCCTGAGTGGCCGTGGCCGGGGGCTCTATCCCGTCCCTTTTCTTAAGTTTAGAACTTATCCTAGACAGAGGTAGTGGCGGCACGACCCTGTGAATGTACTAAGTACCACTGAACTGTACAAATGGTTCTGTTATGTGAATTTCATCTCAATAAAAATAAAAATAAAAAAATTTTTAACTTCTGAGGCCTCCCTACTGCCCAGCAAGTAGAGCCTCCCAAATCCCCCCCACAGGCTGCTCAGCCAGGCCCTCCTTCTTATTCATGACGTGGCCTCCCTGATGCCAGAAAGGCATGGAGGTGGATACCTTGACCTTGGCCGGAGCCTGGGGGGCCAGAGCCACGGCCCTGGATGAACACCGTCTGTGAGCCACTCATGAAGCTTCCACGGCAAGCTCTTTTGACAGTGGGTACCCACGCCAGCAAGGGTGGGTCCCTTGCAAAATGCATTTGGGTACTTTTCCCAGCAGCGCCACCCCCCAGCCCTGATGGCCTTCTCGGGACAGTGTGACCCTCTGCCACTAGCTATAGATCTGTCCCTAAACCTTCATAAGTGGGCTGTGTGCCCCTTGCTTTAAGTGAGCAGGGCTACTGGGATCTGGAGTCTTGTGTCTTATCCCATGAAAACTCCCTCCAACTTTCTCAACATCTCCAGCCCCTAGAAAGGCAGCTGCAGCAGATTTCTTCTTGATACACGGAGGCGTGAACTCAGTGTCTTTATTATCAGGCCTTGTCATTCTTCCAGGCATACACCGCCGAGCGAGGGAGGTCTTGAGGACGGGGCGCTCCTTGGGTGTTCCTCCGAAAGGCAACGTGCACCTCGGTTACATCACCCCACCGAGCTGACTTTCCCAGGGCCGTGCCAGTGTTCACTGTTGTCCCGTTGTTCTTCTGTCCCTCTCAGCCATGCAAGGAGACTGTATCTCAGCCCTAACCCTCTGAGATAAAGGCAGAACGGACACCTTATCTCCGTCCCACTTCCTCCCTCGCTGCCCTTCTGGGAACAGACCCTCCAGTGAGCACAATCGATTCACTTGACTGCCTGACAAATTGCAAATCCATCTCTGCCTGTGCATGAATGCACAGTGTCGGGGTGCTGGCATGATGCACCTACTCCACTAGTCCGTCCTCACCCTCCCTGGGCTCGGAAGTTGCCCATCACAGGGCCAGTGGCCTGAAGAATGATGATAAAACCAGGTCCGCGTCCCAGGACCACTTTTTACTGCGAGGGCATGGCCCTCCTTCTGCCTTCTGCCTTCTCCTTCTGTCTTTGAAGATTTGTCTAATTCAACCAGCTGTTGCTGGTTTTTTTGTCTGTTTGTTTTTAGTTCTGAGTAATGGTTCCTGTAGCATATGTGATGCCAGCCCAGGGCTCCTCAAACTTCAACCAAAGCCAAAGAATCACCTGTAATGCTTGTTAGAACACTGATTCCTGGGCTCCACCCCTAGAAATTCTGATACAGTTGGTCTAGACTGGACTTAGGAGGGTCCATTACTAAAGCTCCCAGGCGAGGAGGCAGCCAGGCGTCCATCCACATGCTGAGCAACATGGCGTTAGGGTATGCAGAGCCACCAGGCCTCTCCACTCCCTGAGTCCCTGCGCTGTGCCTGACACTGAGCTACGCACTGATTACTGGGATGACCCATTTCATACCTGAATTGTCCGAGGTTCCAAAGCTGGGAAGTGGTGGAATTGCATAGAAATGCTTGTCTCCCTGCCCTAGCGCCGGTCACCACCATCACCGATCCCCGGTATGGCCTGGTCCCTCCACACCCCCGTGAGATGTTGGCAGCACCCCTCAGGGATCTCTTTTGCCCCAGCCTCCCTACTCCCATACAACCTGCTGTCAAGATAACATTCTCCTTTTCTTTTAATTGCAGTAAAATCTATGTAAAATGTTTGTAATATAAAATTTGTAATGTCAGATTTACCCTCTTAACCATTTTTAAAGATTTTATTTATTTATTTATTTTTTATTTATTTATAAGAGAGAGAGCGAGAGAGGGAACACAAGCAGCGGGAGTGGGAGAGGGAGAAGCAGGCTTCCCGCCGAGCAGGGAGCCCAATGAGAGGCTCGATCCCAGGACCCTGGGATCATGACCTGAGCCAAAGGCAGACGCTTAACCAACTGAGCCACCCAGGCGTCCCCCTGGGTTTTTTTTAAATAATAGCCATTTTAATGGGATGCAGGGTCATCCAAGATAACATTCTTAAAGCAAACTCTGGCCAGTCATTTGCTGCTCGGGTTCCGGGTGTGTGGACAGCCCAGGGCAGGTGCAGAAGGGCACGCACAGATGACCTAGGCCAGCTCCTATATCGCAGAACCTACTAGCAGAGCTCATGCAGCAACAGAAGCAACCGTGATGTGGAGGAGGGGGTGTCTGGGGCCACAGGTCGGGCCAGGGCAGGGGAAGAGATGGCAAGGGCAGAGGAGGGAAAGATGCTCCTGCCTGCCTGGGAGGAACATAAGGGAAGTCTTCCTGGAGGGGGTGACATCTGAGACAGGCCTCAAAGGGTGAGCAGGGCTTGGCTGTGACAATGGGAGGATGGGGATCCTGGGCACGGAGCTAAAGCTAAAGGTGGGGGACTCTCATGGAGGGGTGTGGGGGGCGTCAAGGAGGAATTTTGGTCAAAGCACTGGAAGCAGAAAGGGTGTAAGAGGAGCTAATGCCCGATGGCTAAATTGAGACCAGCGCGTAGGGGCCCCTGAGGCAGTTTGTGCTGCACTTGGTGGGCAGTGGAGAGCCACCGAGTGTTCTGGAGCAGGATAGTGCACTATAGTGGCTGTGCGTGCCACAGCCTGGATTCAAAACCCAGCCCTGCCCCCCACTAGGTGTGTAATTGAGGACAAGTTGCCATGCGTCTCAGAGCCTGCTTCCCATCTGCAGAGTGGGGATGATGATGGTCTGATCCCCTGGAGTTGCTGTGGGAACTGAATTGGTAAAGCCCTCACCATGGGGCCCCGGCGTCAAGTGTCAGGTAAGAGGCAGCTTGCATTGATTCAGTCTGAGCTCTGTCTCATGAAAAATAATTTGGCACCACTATGCAAGTTTAGACGGAGTTGGGGAAACAGGAGGCTCTAAACCCAGAAACCCAGGAGTGATGGAAACCAGTGGGGACAGTGCCTGACCCAGCCACCCGGAGTTGAGACCTGAGGGAAGGGAGCTGAGGGAGGAGGCGCAGGCTCAGTCTGAAGTTTGGGTTGGGCAGAGGTTTGGGGGGGCAAGGGAAAGAGGAGCCTTGAGTCTAGTGACTAGAGGGCGAGTGGCACTGGGTGGGTAATTCAGGATGATGGCGCTGGCGGGTTGGGGCAGGCTGTGCACTCTCTGGGGCCCCGTAAGAAAGGGTCATCAAGAAGCTATAGACATAGGGGTGCACTTGGACCTCCAGAAAGAGGTGGAGGCTGAAGGTTGAGCTTTGAGGAAATATCACTCAGGCAAGAACACCGAAGCTCCAAGGTCCAGGACAGTTTTCAAAGGGGAGAGGATTGCAAGTGGAGAGGAAGGAGGAGGGGAGAAGAGAGGAAAAGGGAGAGAAGGCCAAGAACAGTGTCCAGGGTGGTAATGAACATCACTGGCTGCAGCATCAGGCCTGAGTTCGAATCCTGCTCTGCCATGAACTAGTTGTGTGACCTTGGATAGGTTACTGAATCTCTCTGTGCCTCAGTTCCTTAATCTGCAAATGGGGAATGACACTAGAACCTCCTGCACCGGAGAGTTAAGAGAATTAAATGAGATCATGCCTGTAAGACCCTGACTACAGTGGTGGCTAGTATCTGATTTCTAAGAAATCCAAGTTAGACAGGGAGGGAAGAAGAGCTAGAGACAGAGGTGGCTGGAGTGCAGCAGCTGCTAAAAACCCAGGAGGCGGTTTGGAGTCGGGGGCGGGGCAGGGAGGTCTGTGGAGAAGCAGGGCCGGTGGGCACACGCCTGGTGCCAAACGGTGCAGAGCCCTCTAGGAAGGCAGGAACGTGGACGGTGCTTGGGCATCTGGCAAAGAGCTCATCTCCAGTAACTTCAGAGAAAGCAAGGTCATTTCTTTTAAACAAAAAATAAGTGGGAAAGACAGTTGGAAAGGTAGTTTAGGGTCTTCTCTGGGGAGGGGGTGGGAGAGAGCAGGTGAGCTTGGCCACCTGGCTGGACGACCTGTATTTCATGTTGGGACAGGGGCACAGCCAGCCGGGAGGTGTCTGAGTAGGAGGCTTCCAGCGCGGCTGGGGCTGATGCTTCAGGTGCAGTGAGGGAGGCTGCACCCGCGGCCAGAGCGCCCCACCCCGCCCGCTCAGAATTACAATCTGATTGACAAGGGCCTAAAATTCCCATGTTGAGATTTCAAAACTCAATCGCTTCAGGGACTAATTCCGGTTGACTTCGGTCTCACACAAAAAACCAAAAAATAAACCAAAAACAAACCAACAAACAAAAACCCCAACTACAATAAACAGATTAATATTATGCAAAGCCTCAGGATCTTACAGTTCTCCAAACTGGAGTGGGGGGGCAGAGCAGAGGAGTGGGGAAGGCATACTGTAGGGAGGAGCCAGGCGCAGGCAGGTGGAAGGTGCAGCTGTTGGGATTTTCCCAGAAAGACACCACCCCTGCTGCTCATCCACCAAGACTTTGGGGACCTATAAATAGTAACTGCTATTTGAGAATCGGCAGAGCCTCTCTGGCTGTGACAACCACTGGAGGGTGCTTGCTGAGCGTTTAATCTCAGCAGATGACCTCACCAGAGCCAGCTCACCATGTCTTAATCATGATGCTTCAAATCATCACGCAGTGTCATTGAGAACCAGCCAGGGATGACACGTGACCAGCCTGGCTCGTTATAAATCCCCGGGGCTAGAGATCCGGCCCCCCGGGCTGATAACACAACCTTGGGGGCCTCATTAAGAAACTCTGGTGTCGCTTAATCACAACTGAGGAACCAAAGCCAGGCTTCTGGTCTCAAGGCATCTGTCCTGAGTCAAGCCCCTCCCCACTTCTCCAACCTCTTTCCAACTCAAAGTTCTTGGGGCGTGGTCAGGCTGGGCGGGGCTGGGGGCGGGGATGTTGCTCAAGATGCAACTTGTAGGATTAATTTCTGGCAGGAAGAGCATGCGTTGAATACAATGAAACTCTTTCTGGAGAACCAGCCTCTGAGGGGCCGTTGGCTGCCCTTCAGGGCTTGAGAGCTCATTACATGGGATGGAAGGCCTAAACAGAGCCAGGATTCTATTCCTGCCTACAAGACTTCTGTAGTCACTGTATTTCCAAAGAAAGAGCTCATTTCATAAGACTCCAAGGGTGTAGGCTCCAGGTTTCTAACAAGAGGAGGAAATATCATGTTCTTTCAAAATTATGTTTGGATTATTGCAGTCTAACTAGATATTTTTCACTTGAAATGATTCCTTTTGCATCTTTCTGCCGCTACAGGCTAACAGCTGTGATTTCAGTGAAATGCGCCCAGCATGGAGCCTGGAACTCAGTAGGTGCTCATTAAATGCTTTCTTCTGTTTGCCCCAGGTGGCCCTGAGAATGTTCAAATCAGATCCAAGATGTACAGAAATATTTACATCAAAGTAAGGGCTGTGGTCTTGAATTTCACCCTCCAAATTGGACCCCAAAATGCCCTGGTTCTGTAGCAACTTCGGTGATTCATTCAGCTGAATTTTTTTAATTGGGAAAAGTAATAAAATTGTGAGAGATCCCCACCTTTCTATAGGGACTGGCCCAGAAAGGTCACCCAGCTTCTGGGCATATTGGTTTTTAAAGTGAGGATTCAAAGTGAAAAGTGTTTTTGGAAAAAGAACGTAAAGGACAATATAAAGATATGTTCTCCTATTTTTGATGGTGGTTAGGGGAGTTATTTTTTCTGCCTTATTTCTTCATTCGAAGCTATTTTCCAAAACAGAAGGCCGAAATTGGTCCATGTGAATCATCTTTAACTAAGGAAATAGCTGCCTTATGCCACAACCCCACACTGAGGTATAGGTAATGCCACATGGTGAAAAATTCCATCCCAGTCATTTGGCAGGAAGGACCACATGAGTTGTCCAAGAATCTAAGGGGATGGGTTGTCTGGGTGGCTCAGTCGGTTAAGTGTACAACTCTTGATTTCAGCTCAGGTCATGATCTCATGGTTGTGAGGTTGTGAGGTTGTGAGGTTGTGAGGCTGCGTGCTCAGCATGGAGCCTGCTTAACATTCTTCCTCTCCCGCTACGCCTCCCCCGCCCCTGCTCACATGCACACGCTCTCTCTCTCTCTCTCTCTCTCTCTCTTAAAAAAAAAAAGTTAAGATAATGAATCTAAAAAAAAAAAAAGAAAGAATCAGTTTGCCTGGCAAACAGAGGGGGTGTCTGTTCTTAGTCATCTTAGTTATGGGGAGATGCTCATTGCCATGTGGTTCATTCAAAGGCAGGCAGTGGAGACTACGCACCCAGGTGCCTGCAGTGTAGCCTCCCTGGGGCCCACAGACCCGCAATCACAACTTTCTGGATCTTGCTTTCAATTCCCTCTCCTGCTGTAAGAACATCTGCCTAGACAATGCATCCTGATTTTGTGATGCCCACATTTCTGTCTCTCTAAATCCCCAGTGTTGGGCGCCTGGGTGGCTCAGTCGTTAAGCGTCTGCCTTCGGCTCAGGTCATGATCCCGGAGTCCTGGGATCGAGCCCCACATCGGGCTCCCTGCTCGGCAGGAGGCCTGCTTCTCCCTCTCCCACTCCCCTTGCTTGTGTTCCTGTTCTTGCTGTGTCTCTCTCTGTCAAATAAACAAATAAAATTTAAAAAAAATAATAAATTCCCAGTGTTGAAGCACATGCTCACTAGTTCTCAATTGCCTTAATTTCCTCAGGCTGCTGTAACAGAGGAATCACAAACTGGGTGATTGTTCTGTCATAGTTCTAGAAGCCAGACCTTCACAATGAAGGTGTCAGTAAAGTTAGTCTTTTGAGGACTCTGAGGGAGAATCTGTTTCATGCCTCTGAGGATAGTCAGCAATCCTTGGCATGCCATGGCTTGTAGATGTTTCATTCCAACATCTGCCTCCATATTTCTACCAACAGTCCCTTCACATGGCTGTCTTCCCTCTGTGTCTGTGTCCAAATTTCCCTCTTTTTATAAGGACACCAGGGCCACCTGGGTGGCTCAGTCGTTAAGCGTTTGCTTTCGGCTCAGGTCATGATCCCGGGGTCCTGGGATCAAGCCCCGCATTAGGCTCCCTGCTCCTCGGGAAGCCTGCTTCTCCCTCTCCCACAACCCCCTGCTTATGTTCCCTCTCTCGCTGTGTCTCTCTCTGTCAAATAAATAAATAAAATCTTAAAAAAAAAAATAAAGACACCAATCACTTTGGATTAGAGACCCACCCTACACTAGTATGAGCTCATCATAATTTAATTACATCTTCAATGACCTTATTTCCACAAAAGGTCACATTCTGAGGTACTGGGGTTAGACTGCAACATATCTTGGGGTGATTAGGGATATGAATGACAATTTGACCAATAACATCAACTTACTGTTTCCCTCTATTGGGCTCTATGTTTTGAAGTATTGTATTTACCAAACAAAATACATTCAGTGGTTATTCATTTTTCCTGGATTTTTAAAGATACATCATGGTCACCCAAATGGGCTTCTAGTTCCAAAAGAAGATGGCATAGAATCACTTTTCCCTGCTTCTCTCTTCTAAGTACAACTACATACCCTGGGAATTATTCAACAGACAACAAAAAAAGGTCTCTGGAAGCTGGAAGGAGGAAAGTAGACTGGTCGGGAGCCTCAAGATAAGAGGAAACACACGGCTGAGCAGGAGCCCCAGGAACATCAGAAGAACAGAGCAGATAAAAATATCATTCAAAGGGCTCAGAAAACTCAACTGTCCTCAATCCAAGTGCCCACAAAAGTAGACCAGAATCTATGCGCGAAACCTACACGGGCCAATGGCTCATGACTTGTCACTCAAAGAGAAGATTTAAGATCCAGAGCCTCCTAACAAGAATCACAATATCCAGGATACCATCAAAAACCTTACCCATCACACCAAGAACCAGGAAAATCACAGTTGGAGTGAGAAAAGACAACAAATGCTGATACTGAGGTGAATCAGGTAGGAGTTATGAGACAAGGATTTTAAAGTAAGTAGTCCCCACAGAAACACTTCAGCAACAAATTACACATTCTCTTAAAATAAGTGAAAGCATAGAAAACATCAACAAAGAAATAGAAGGTATTTTAAAAAGCCCAGTGGAAATGATAGAACTCAGAAGCATGATAACCAAAATTTAAAAATAAATACAAATAAATACAAAACACTTCACTGGATGGGCTACATAGTAGAATAGAGATGACAGGAATAGAATCAGTGAACTGAGGACAGATCAACAGAATATACTCAATCTGAACAATGAAGAGAAAGAGTTAGAACCTCCAGGAGATGTGGGATGATAATAAGAGCCATCATTTATATCATTTAAGTCCCAGAAGAGGAGGAAGAACATGGGAGTGAAAAAGTATTTGAAGAAAGAAAAATTTCCCAAATTCAGCACCAGACATAAAATTGCAGATCCAGAAAGCTGAGCAAACCCCTAACAGGAGAAACCAAATAAAATTCACACCAAGACACATTATAATTAAGCTTCTGAAATCTAAAGACAAAGAAAGAAAAATCTTAGGAACAACAGGAGAGAAACAACATATTGCCTCTAAAGAAACACAGATTTGAACAAAAGCAGGTTCCTTATCAGAAAACATGGAGTCCAGAAGGAGTGGCACATTTTTCCAGGGCTGAAAGAAAGACCTGTCAACTACAAATCCTATATATGGTGAAACTATTCTTTAGAAATAAAGGGGAAATAAAGACATTCTCAGGCCAAGAGAAACTAAGAGACTCTGTTACTAGCAGACCTACTCTTAAAGAATGGCTAATGGAAACTCTTAAAGCAGAAAATAAAAGTTATAATAGAAAACTAGGACTTCCCGAGAGGAAAAAAGAATGGGTAAAGGTAGAAGAAAACATAACAGACCATCCTTCTCAGGAATTTCTTAATCATATTTTAGGGTTGAAGCAACAGTATGCAAAAGTTATAACACCATCTGATGTAGATACAGAGGAAACATTTAAGACAATTAAAATTTTTAAGTGTGATGGGTAAAAGAATTAAAAGAAAATAAGGTTTTTACATGTCACCTGAAGTCATAAAACACTGACACCAGTCGGCAGTGATGACTTACATCTGTATACAGTAAGAATTACAGCAACCCCTAAGAACATTATATGAAGTGATATACTAAATATATATATATATATAGTTATATATATATACTAAATATATATCAAAGTGGAACTCTAAAAAAAAAATGTTCAAATAATCCACAAGAAGGCAGGAGAAAGAAAACAGTGTAACAATAAACAAGGGAACAAGGAATAAACAAATTAAACCCTAATGTCAATAATTAGTTTAATGTAAGTGGTCTAAATACACCAATTAAAAAACAAATGGGCAGAGTGGATTTACAAAAAAAAAGAAGACCCAACTTTATGCTGTCTATAAAACAAAACAAAACTCCCTTCAAACATAATGACATAGGTAAGTTGAAAGTAAAAGGATAGAAAAAAGTTACATCATGTAAGCATTAATTTTTTAAAAAAGATTTGTGGCTATAATAATATCAAAGAAGAGTTCAGAGCAAAGAAAATTACCAGGGACAGAGAGAGACATTATAGTATGATAAAAGATCAATACGCCAACAAGAGAGAGTAACCCTAAGTGTGTAGCACACATAAACATGCAGATATTCAAAATACACGAAGCCAAACCTAATAGAGCTGAAAGGAAAAATTGACAAATCTACTATTATTGTTGGAGACATCAACTCTCATCTCTCAGGAACTGATAGAAGTACTAGAGAGAAAAGACCTGAGCAACACCCTCAAACAACAGTATCAAATTGACATTTGTAGAATACTTTACTCCCAAAATAGTAGACTACACATGCTTTTCAAGTGCCTATAGTACATTCAGCAAAACAGATCACATCCTGGGTTATAAACTAACTTTAACAAGTGCAAAAGAAATAAAATCACACAGAGTATATTCTCTGATAATAAAAAAAATGATAAAACTGGAAATCAATAGCAGAAAGCTAAAATGAAAATTTCCAAACACTTGGATATAAACAACATACTAAGTAACCCATGAGTCAGAAAGGAAATCTTAAAGAAAAGATATAATCTTCTTAAAGACTAGTTCTTTAAAAAATCTTCAGGAAAAAAATGAGATATTGTTTAATGAATATGAAATCACAACATACCAAAATGTGTGGGGTGAAGCTACAGTGCTGAGAAGGAAATTTGTATCATGAAATGCTTACATAAGAAAAGAGTAAAGATCTTAAATCAGTGATCTAAATTCTTACCTCAAGAAAATTAGAAAAAGGAGAGCAAAGTAAGTCCAAAGCAAGTGGGAGAAAAGAAAAAATAAAGAACAAATTGATGCAATTGAAAACAGGAAAAGAATAGAGAAAATAAATAAGGGGGGAGAGCTGGTTCTTTGAAAAGATAAATTACTAATAATCATTAACATCAGGAATGAAATAAGGAATATCATAACAGATTCTGTAACCAGAACAGTATGAACAACTTTACACTCATAAATTTGACAACTTAGAAGAAATGGATCAAAATGCCCCACAAACCACACGTTACCAAAGTTCAGCCAAGATGAAACAGATAATCTGACTAGCCTTATAACTAGTAAAGAAATTGAATCTATAATTTTAAGTCTCCCAAAAAAGAAATTCTAGACCAAGATGGTTTCACGAGAGAGTTTTACCAAACATTCAGAGAAGAATTAACACCATTTTTACACAATATCTTCTGGAAAATTGAAGAAGATGCTTTCCAATCCATTTGATGAGGCCACTATTACCACTATTAACTAGGACAGCACAATAAAAAAGGAAAGAAAACTAGAAAACCAATATTACTCATATACTTACACAAAGCCCTTACAAAATTTTAGCAGACTGAACCCAACAAAGAATAAGGACAAGACACCTTGACAAAATGGAATTTATTTCAGGTATGCAAGGCTGGTTTAATATCTGAAATTAAACCTATGTAATTCAATATATTAACAGATTAAAGAGGGAAATTCATATGCTCATATCAATTGATGCAGAAAAAACATTGAACCAAATTCAACACCCCTTCATGATAAAAAAAAAAAAATCCTCAGCCAACTAGAATAGGGGGGAAAGTCCTCAACCTCATAAAATGCATTACAAAAAATCTACAGCTCGCATCATACTTGATGATGAAAAACAGAATGCTTTTCCACAAAGACTGGGAATGAGATGAGGATGTCCCCTCTCCCCCCTCTTATTCACAGTAATACTGGATCTAAGTGCTGAAGTAAGGCAAGAAAAAAAAGCATACAGATTTAAAAGACGAAATAAAATTGTCCCTATCTCAGATAACATGATTACTATGTATAAAATGCCAATAAATCTACAACTAGAACTAATAAGTGAGTTCAGGAAGATTACAGGTTACAAAATCAATATACAAAAATCATCGTATTTCTTTCTCTTTTAAGATTTTATTTATTTATTTTAGAAAGAGAGGGAAGGAGCGGGGAGAGGGGCAGAGGGAGAGAGAATATCAAGCAAACTCCTTGCTGAGCATGGAGTCCGATGCAGGGCTTGATCTCACAACCCTGAGATCATGACCTGAGCCGAAATCAAGAATCAGACGCTTCACCAACTGAGTCACTCAGGTGCCCCCCCCAAAATCACTGTATTTCTATATATTAACAACAAATAATTGGAAATCAAAATTTAAAATTCAATACCATTTATAACTGCTCCAAAGAAAATAAAACACTTAGTTATAAATCTAACAAAAACATGTAGGGTGTAGATATGATGAAAGTGATAAAATGTTGAAAGAGATCAAAGACCTAAACACTTGCAGAATATACCACATTCTTGAAATGAAAGACTCAATATATAGAGATGTCGGTTCCCTCAACTCATCCATAGGTTTAAAACATTCTTATCAATCTCAGCAAAGTGTTTGGTAAATATAAGCACACTTATTCTGAAATTAAATGGAAAGGGAAAAGCCCTAGACTGGCCAAAACAATTTTGAGAAAGAGGAATAAAATGAAAGGTATCACTCTTCCCAATGTCAAGGCTTACTATCTAACTACAGTAATCAAAATGGTATGGTTCTAGTGGAGAGATAGACACATAGATCAATGGATCAGAATAGAGACCCAGAAATAAATCCACACAAATATACCTAATTAATTTAACAAAGTAGCAAAAGCAATCCCAAAGAGGAAGGCTAGTCTTTTCTATAAGTGGTGTAGGGCGAATTGAGCATCCACTGGCAAAAAATGAACATCCACTTAAACTTCACATCTTACACAAAAATTACCTCAAAATTGATCATGGACTTAAATGTAAAACATAAACGTATAAATGTTCTGGGGGGGGGGGAACAGTAGAAAGTCTTTGGGACCTGAAACCAGGCAAAGAGTTCTTGGATTTGACACATAAAAGGAAAAATTGATAAACTGGCTTATAAAAATGAAAAACTTCTATTCTGCAAAAGGCCCTGTGAAAAAGATGAAAAGAGAGAAAAATATTTGCAAACTCCATAGCTGACAAAGAACTAATATCCAGAATATATTTCTTAAAACTCTCAAAGATCAACTGTAAAAAAGCAAACAATCAAATTAGAAAATAGGCAAAAGACATGAACAAACATTTCACTAAAGAAGATACACAGCAAGTAAGTACATGAAAAAATGTTCAATAGCATAAGGCACTAGAAAAATACAAATTAAAACCACAATGTAGGGGCGCCTGGATGGCTCAGTTGTTAAGCGTCTGCCTTCGGCTCGGGTCGTGATCCTGGGGGCCTGGGATCGAGCCCCACATCGGGCTCCCTGCTCTGTGGGAAGCCTGCTTCTCCCTCTCCCATTCCCCCTGCTTGTGTTCCCTCTCTGACTTGTGTCGCTCTGTCAAATAAATAAATAAGATCTTAAAAAAAAAAACCACAATGTGATATCACTATGTCTCTATATCACTATATTGGATCGGCTAAAATGAAAAATAGTGGTAACAGCAAGTATCAGGGAGGATGCAGAAAAAAATGAATCACTCATACATTGCTGGATAATACTGTAAAATGGTATAGTCACTCTGGAAAATAGTTTGGAACTTCCTTTTAAAACTGAAAAGTGGGTTTACCATAGGACCAGCAGCTGTACGCTTAGACATACATCCCAGAGAAATGAAAATGTATTTTCACACAGAAACTTGCATACAAGTGTTTGTAGCAGTTTTATTCATAATATCCCCAAACCGCAAACTACTCAGATATCCTTCAAAGGTTGAATGGTTTAACAAACTTTGCTACATTCATACCATGGAATCCCACTCAGCAATAAAAAAGAATGAACTATTGATATACACAAGAACTTGGATGAACCTCAAGGAAATTTTGCTGAACAAAGAAAGCAAATATTAAAAGAATATACACTGCATGGTTCCATTTATATAGCATTTGAGAAATAGCTAATTGTAGAAATGGAGAACAGATTAGAGGTTGTGGGGGGTGGTTAGAAATGGGGATTAGGAAAATGGGTGGGTGTGGCTACAGAGGGACACCACAAAGGAGTCTTGTGGTGATGATATAGCTGAGTATCTTGAGGCTACACGTGGGATCAGATTGCATAGAGCTACACACATAAACAGTCAACTGAGTGCATGCATAACAGAAGTCTGAATAAATTCTTTGGTTTGTATCAATGTCGATTTCCTGGTTTTGATATTTTACTATAATTATATAAGCTGTTAATATTGGAGGAGGCTGGTGAAGAGTGTACGGGATCTCCCTGTAAATTTCTTTGAACCTTGAATCTATAATTATCTCAGAATGAAACGTTAAAAAAAAAAAAAAAAAATCATCAGGTAGGACTTCTGGTCTACCTCTTGAACACACTAATTGAAACAATTCTTATCAAAGTAAAAAAAAACTCCACAATTTAGGAAAATCTTAACTGCTTTCGGCTTTTCAGAAACTTAGATCTTAAAGACCCAATATACTGTTTCAGTGGTTCTCCAAATGAGTCTCTTAGGTACATCAGAATCACCCAGGAACTTAATAGAAATGCAAATTCTCTTTCCCCACTCCAGACCTACTGAATCTGAAACCCAACACTGGGGCCCAGCCATCCTGGTTTTAAAAAGCCCTCTAGGGGATGCTGGTGCATACTCAGGTTTGAAAATCACCATTCCACTGGGTACTTCACAGATACTGGCAACACACTTTGTATCTGAATCCCCTTTCCTGGAGGAGAAAGCTCAGGCAGGACCACAGCCCAGGCCAGCTCCTTACTGTCCTCTTTAGAGTCCAGGCTACTTGTGATTCCTGCCCATCCATTCTTCATATATAAACCCTCAGCAGGGGAGAGTGATGGAAATCTTTCAAAAACCATCCTAGGTCACTGACGTCCACAAGCTTCTAAAGACATAATTTCCCATAAAAGCCAAGCTCCAAAGGAGATACACATTCCCATCAGACCTGGCTTAATGAGCACTCTAACTGGGAGAAAGGTGATGATTTCCAGAACTGCCTAAAGCCTTTCTCTTCTGCCCAGAAGTGATGCTACAAGAAAGGAAATTACATATAAATTAAGCACTTTACAAAAGAGGTTCCAAATGTAAGTTATGCTAAGTATAAATAATAACATAATAACATAAATAATAACATCTCGCTCATCTTGTCTTTATCTCTGGGCCTGGGAAGATCAAAGCCATCTGATAAATGCAGCTTCAAACATGTCTGGGAATGGGCATGCTCCAACAGGCTTCCCCATGCTCTGTTCCCACATTTCACAGCCCTCAGAAGCTCCAAATCACCTATGCTGGTTGTTAGAACCTTTCTGCCTAAGATACCTCTTTTATAAAATTAATGGCACCAATTCCAATAGTGGCTCCAGCTGAAAAGAAAAAAACAAAAACAAAAACCTTTTTCAGTAAAATGTGTCTCATTCTTGTGTGGTTTTCCTCCATCCCTAGAAATGCCCTAATGGACCACTTTTATAAATGTAATTGACTTCCAACAAATTTTGCTTTAAGTATCTTTCACATATCAAAAGAACACTAGAAATAATTGGAGACTATGAGAGAGGTCCTAATTCTGTTGGAAAGACATTAGGGTTTGAAGCTGACGGCCAAGAAAGAATTCTTGAGACGTCTTTGGTGCAAAAAGGTGGTTTTATTAAAGCACAGAGACAGGACCCGTGGGCAGAAAAGAGCTGCACCGGGGTCACGAGGAGCGGCCCGTCATATACTTTCAAATTGGGAGGGGGTTAGGGATAGCGTAAGTCTGAGGAATTTTGGAAGCAAGGTTTCCAGGACCTTGAGAGGGCTAGCTATTGTTGGGAAAGTGTCATTTATTACTGTCTCAAAAAACCTGAGTCATGAGACCCTTCAGATGTACATCGGTGGTTTTTTGCTTGGGGGATGATTGCCAACACGTATCTTGGGGGGGTAGAGATAAAGGAAGTTTCCAAAAGAATTGTTATACATTAAAGTAGACTTACAGGATCCTGGGGGTCCGGCTAAGATGCCTTTTGCCCTTAGCAAAGTGTTAACATCGAGGCAGCTGCGTCCCTAGAGGAAGGTCACTCTGCCTGTTTCAAGGACTTGTCAGTGGGCTGTAGGTAGTAAGGAAATTTAATAATTTCTCTTCTGCCTTTGTTCCCCACATTAGTAAGGGAAGGGTTGGGAATCAGCAGATCCATCTCAGGATCTGGTGGGCCCTCGTTATGCGGTGACAGGAGTGGGGAGAGTCTGGGGGCCGAGGGCAGGGTCACCCTCATGGACTAGGTGGGCTTTGGAGTTGCTGGCTGGGGGAGGGGCCAGAAGACTGCAAAAGTGGTTCGGCAGTCAGGCCAGCGGGGAGATGGACCCCTCAGAGAGGATCTGGCTGGGCCGCCTGTGGAAGTCTGGGCCAGTGCTGGTCAGCATGACCAGGGTTGGTCCAGTTGCTCAGGGATAGGACTCTTGGCCCAAGAGGAAGGCAGGAAAAGTTAGATGGGCCCATGCTCTGAGTTTGGGGGGCAGGGGAGGAAGTGAGAAGCAGGGTCCAAGATGTACTGCAGCCCAGAGGGGAAATGGTGGTGGCAAGGCCCAGCTTCTCCATGATCCAAACCTCTATCAGGATGGAACATCATGCTCCAGAAGCTTTCACTCTAGGAATGCTCTAGTACCTTGTCCCAGTCCAGACGGACAGGGACGGATTCACTGGATGAAACTTTCTGGGAAGAAGGACAAGTGAGGGATGCACAAAGGTGGTTTGGGAAGTTCCTACTTCCACAGAGAGTTCTGGAACCTGGAGTGGGGCAACCAGAGGGCTTGATTTGGAGCCAGAAGACAGCAGCAAGGGAGGTAAGACACAGAATAAAGTCCACACTGATGTGGTTTGGAGTGGGGGTGGGGTTCCGAGCCGACGGCCAAGAAAGAATTCTTGAGACATCTTTGGTGCCAAGAGGTGGTTTTATTAAAGCACAGAGACAGGACCTGTGGGCAGAAAGAACTGCACTGTGGTCATGAGGAGTGACTGATTATATAGGATTTTCTATCCTACAGAGGGGAGGGTGATGTTAGGGCTCCAGGAAATTGAGTCTATAGGTTGCTGGAGATTGCTTTCTTCTTGTAAAGAAGACATTAAAACAGTTGCAAACTGATGGAGACCCACGTCTTGGCATGACTGTGATCTCTCTCAGTTAACCATTTGTTTTTTTCCCTTTCCTTTGTTCCAGGGTTGCCAAGAGTATCTGAGGAATGTCACACAAATCCCACGGGGGGGGGGGGGGGGGTTGCAGAGTATTAGCTTTGCTCTCGCCACCCTCAGCCCACCTTCTGCTCCCTCATCACACACCGTTAAAGGCACCGCATCCTGTCATTTTAGATCCGGCTGCAGGTTGCAATCACCTCAGGAACATTTACAGTTCCCAGTGCCTGGACCTCACACTGCACAATTACTTTGGGATCTCTAGAGCTGCGGCTCACGCATCGGTAATTTTTATTTATTTGTTTGTTTGTTTATTTATTTATTTAAGATTTATTTATTTGACAGAGAGAGACATAGCGAGAGAGGGAACACAAGCAGGGGGAGCTGGAGAAGCAAGCTTCCCACCGAGCAAGGAGCCCAATTTGGGGCTTGACGCGGGGCTTGATCCCAGGACCCTGGGATCATGACCTGAGCCGAAGGCAGACGCTTAACGACTGAGCCGCCCAGGTGCCCCTGCATTGGTAATTTTTAAAGCTCCCCTGTGATTCCAATGTGGAGCCACTGTTCTGTTCTAGACCCTTGCCACATAAAGTGTGACCCCCAAACCCACAGCACTCCCCTCCACCCCCAGAACTTGAAAGAAATACAGAACCCCAGGCCCTACCCCAGACCTGATTAAGAGAATCTGCATTTGGAAGAGATCCCTTCTGCACATTCCAGTTTGAGAAGCATGGTTCTTAATGAACATAGAGAACAGTGGGGCTCACCCCTGGGGACAGACTGGAATTGTCTGCGGAAGCTCACTGATCTTTACAAAGAAACTGCTTTGGTTTCATTGATTTTTCTCTGTTGATTTCCTGCTCCTAATGTATCGATTTCTGCTCTACTTACGTTTTTTCTTCTACTTACTTTGGATTTAATTTGCAATTCTTTTTTGTTTCATAAGGTGAAAACTTAGGTCATCAATTTTGGATCTTTCTTTTCTAATATATGCATTCAATCCTATATATGTCCTTTGCAGCACGGCTTTTGCTGCATCCCACAAATTTTGATGTTGTTTTCTGTTTCATTTCATTAAAAATATTTTAAAATTTCTGTTGAGATTTCTTCTTTGACCCATGTGTTACTCAGAAGTGTGTAGTTTTTTGCTTTTTGGTCTTTTATTTTTTATTTTTTTTTAGAGAAAGAGAGAGAGAGCACACAGGGTGGGACAGAGGGAGAGAGAGAGAATCTTTTTTTTTTAATTTTGTTTTATGTTAGTCACCATACATTATATTAGTTTTTGATGTAGTGTTCCAATATTCATTGTTTGCATATAACACCCAGTGCTCTTTGCAATACGTGCCCTCCTTAATACCCATCACCAAACTAAACTATCCCCCCACCCCCCTCCCCTCTAAGAACCCTCAGTTTGTTTCTCAGAGTCCATCGTCTCTCATGGTTCGTCTCCCCCTCCGATCTCCCCCCCTTCATTTTTCCCTTCCTACTATCTTCTTCTTCTTTTTTTTTAACATATAATGTATTATTTGTTTCAGGTGTACAGGTCTGTGATTCAACAGTCTTGCACAATTCACAGCGCTCACCGCAGCACATACCCTCCCCAATGTCCATCACCCAGCCACCCCATCCCTCCCACCCACCTCCCATCCAGCAACCCTCAGTTTGTTTCCTGAGATTAAGAGTCTCTTATGGTTTGTCTCCCTCTCTGCTTTCATCTTGTTTCATTTTTCCCACCCTTCGCCTATGCTCCTGTCTTGTTTCTCAAATTCCTCATATCAGTGAGATCATACTTATCTTTCTCTGACTGACTTATTTCACTTAGCATAATACCCTCTCTAGTTCCATCCACATCGTTGCAAATGGCAAGATTTCATTTTTTTGATGGCTGGGGTTGTATTCCATTGTATATCTATATACCACATCTTCTTTATCCATTCATCTGTTGATGGACATCTAGGCTCTTTCCATAGTTTGGCTATTGTGGACATTGCTGCTATAAACATTGGGGTGCACGTACCCCTTTGGATCATTACGTTTGTATCTTTGGGGTAAATACCCAGTAGTGCAATTGCTGGGTTGTAGAGTAGCTCTATTTTCAACTGTTTGAGGAACCTCCATACTGTTTTCCAGAGTGGTTGCACCAGCTTGCATTCCCACCAACAGTGTAGGAGGGTTCCCCTTTGTCCGCATCCTCGCCAACATCTGTCGTTTCCTGACTTGTTAATTTTAGCCATTCTGACTGGTGTGAGGTTTTGATTTGTATTTCCCTGATGCCGAGTGATATTGAACACTTTTTCATGTGTCTGTTGGCCATTTGGATGTCTTCTTTGCAGAAATGTCTGTTCATGTCTTCTGCCCATTTCTTGATTGGATTATTTGTTCTTTGGGCGCTGAGTTTGATAAGTTCTTTATAGATTTTGGATACTAGCCATTTATCTGATATGTCATTTGCAGATATCTGAGAGAGAATCTTAAGCAGCCTCCACTCCCAGCACTGAGCAACACAGGGCATGATCTCATGATCCTGAGATCATGACCTGAGCCAAAATCAACAGTCAGATGCCTAATCAACTGAGTGTTGATTTAATCTTCATGTACTCGGGGATTTTCCAGTTATCTTTCTATTATTGATTTCTAGTTTAACTTTATTGTGGGTCTGAGAGCAGATACTGCATGATTTCTATTCTTTTTAGCAATTTGTTATGGTGCATTTTATGGCCCAAAATGTAGTCTATCTTGAAAAAAGTTGCACGTGGGCTTGAAAAAAGAATGTGTATTCTGCTCTTGTTGGCTGAAGTCATCTATAGATGTTCATTAAATACAGTTGTCTATAGACGTTGAATAAATCTGGTGTGGTTGAGTTCAACTAGGTCCTTGCTGACTTTCTGCACCATGTCCGTGCTGACTTTCTGCCGGCTGAATCTGTCCATTTCTGAGAGCGGGGTCTCCAACGACAGTTGTGAATTCATCTGTCCCTCCTTGCAGTTCTGTTTGTGCCTCGCATAGTTTGACATTCTGTTGTTAGGCACATACCCGTTAAGGATTGTTTTTATCTTCTTGGAGAACTAATCCATTTATCAGGATGTGATGCCCTTCTTTATCCCAGATAATTTTCCTTACTTTGAAGTCAGCATTGCCTGAAATTAACATAGCTACTCCCACTTTCTTTGACTAGTGTTAACATGGTATACTTTTCTCCATCTACTTTCCTTTGATCTATATTTGTCTTTATATTTAAAGTGGTCCTAGGGAGCTTTAAAAAATACTAATGCCTGGGTCCTGGTCTGATGCAATTGGTCTGGAGTGTGGCTTTGGCAATGGGAGTTTTAAAAGCTCCCCAGGTGAGACCAGTATGCACTCAAGACTAAAAACTGTTGGTTTATGGCCAGGCTACCAACTCCAGCCCTCAGTGCAAGCAGCTGTGATGGGGGGTAGGCTCAACGCACTAGAGGGTGGGGGGGTACACTGACACCCCAACCCTGCTAAACCCTAACTTAGCAACTAAGGAGGACACAGTGGGAGCAGTGGGAGCAGGAAGGGGAGAAGACAGTCCAGCCCCCCGCAGCCAGGCTGAGGTGGAGAGAGCGATCACCTGAAGGCCAGGTCACCTGGGCAACCAACCTCTTACCCTCACTGGAGCAGGGCTGGGGGACAGCATAAGCCTGCAGAAGGGAAAGTGCTGGGCGTGAAGGACATGAGCAGAAGGTACACATCGAGAGTCACCCTGCAAACCGCGTCAGTAGCTCACAGCTGATCTGGAAGCTGGACATTTCTAACAAACCCCCAGGTGTTGCCTCTGCTCCTCAGACTCATATAGTGAAGGAAGGACTAAGCAAGTCACAGGAAGCAGCCCCACACCCCTGAGAGGTTATCAATGGAGAAACAGATTTCCTAAGATGTAGCACACATTTGCTGCTCTAAGCAATGGGGAAGGCATTAAGGGGGACAAAAGTTGAATTTTCCCTGAGCCCGGTGCTCCTGGAAAACAGCAATGGATAAGGACTCCTCCCCCTCTTTTGTGCTCCTGAGAAGGGCTTACTGCAAAGAACCACCCGTCCCCACTGGACTTAGACAAGACTCACGATGCTCCCCTTGTTTACCTAATGGCCAGACACAGACCCTCCAGATTCCTGTTCTTTGTTGAACTGCTGTCTCCACTGATCAACAGGAACAAAATGCTTGTGGACCAAACTTTGATTGAGCTTCTCTCCTTCACCCAGGTCCCTGAACTTTGGCCCACCCTCAGCCTGAGCCAGCACACAGCCCAGCCTCCACAGTCCCCTCCTGAAAACAGGCTGGCCCCAGGGTATAACATTCTCTCATCTACTGTCCAATCAGACCACTCCCCTTCATCTAGTGTTCCCACACCCAGCTCTTTGTAGCATACTCCCCATTAAAGATAAACTCCTAACCCTTGAGACACACAGACTTTATGAGCAGAGTTGTTTCCCTGTTGCCAGAATCCCATTTTCCCCACCCTACCTCCCTGGAAATAGCAACTTCCCTTCCCTTCAATAACCATTTTGAGTAAAATCTTTCCTTACCAGGTGCAAATTTATTTTCTTATTTGACTGGGGAAAGGGAGAAGTTAGCAGGGAGCCATTTTGGAAAAGTCATCTTGAGGGCAGCGTGAAGATGTTGTGGGTGGGGGGTGGCAGACAGGGTGGAGCGGAGACAGGATGGAAGAGTGGGGTCCTGAGGACCAGCTGGGGTGATGACCTTTTGCCGGGTCAGCAGGGGAGAGAGGATCCAGAAGGATGTGGAAAGTGAGGTCTCTGCCCCACACTCAGGCCTGGATGCTATGTTAAATGCTTCCACCCCTTCCTCCCTGCTCTTCCCATTCCCAGCGTGGGACCCCAACATGGATGGGACCAATGCTGGCCGAATAATGGAGACTATGGTCTGCCTCTTATCTGCTCCCACCTCTGCTGACTTCCTCTAGCAATTAACCCCTCTCTTTCCCACACCTTCGACCTCTCCCCAGAAACCAGCTACTTACCCACATTCAAACATGTCCCCCACCTCAGTTTCCTCCTTGACTCCCAGTCCAGAGGCTGCCCTTTCTTTCCACAAATATCCAAGGTTATTTACATGAGTGGCTGCGTGCATCACTGCATCCCCTCAAGCTGGGGCTTCACCCTTGGAGAGTTGCCCGTGGCCTTCACCGCCCCGCAGGGCCCCCTGTGGCTGCATCCTCAGGCCTGTCTGATGGTCACCTGACGGCCTCCCCCCAGCCCAACCACTCTCCGCCCTGAAGCGACTCTAGGGTTCATTGCTGCCACCATTTTGTGCTACTCCTCCCTCTCTGGTTTCTCCAGAATCTGCTGGTTGCCCCTCCTCTGTCTGGGCCTTGGCCCTGGTCTCACTTTTCTCTTCCTCCCTAACTGTCCCTTCTCCCTGGGTTACAGGTACCCCCTGCATGCCGACCACCACAGGACTTAAATTTCCAGCGCAGCCCCATCCCGAGCTCTAAACACACCCTCCCAGCTGCCTGCCCTGCATCTGTCCTTCAGAAAATGGCACCTCCGTCCACATAGGAGGGGGAGCTTCAGGCCTGCTGTTCCCTCACCAGCCCCCCCAGCCCCTCCACACACACACACACACACACACACACACACACACACACACAGCCAAATCTCCAACTAGACTCATGGCTCTTCTTCTGAAACCTACTGCCCTGCTGCTTCTCCATGTCCACCGCCACCCTCTAGTTCAGGCCATGGGCATCTCTCCTCGGACTTCCCTACCAGCCTCCCAGCTGCCATTCCTGCCTCCAGAGGGCTCATCTCCTCTGAGCTGCCATAGGGATCAGTCCCTTTCTGCTCCAAGCCTTTGATGGATTTCCACTGATCTTCTGTGGTAATCCTCAGTCCCAAACAGGACCTAGGAGGCCCAGCACCCTTTGCTGTGGCCCCTTCTCCCCCATGGCTTGCTGTAATCCGGCCACACTGACCTTCTTTCCATTCCCTGAACCCACGGAGCTCGTTTCTCCCTCTGCGTGGAGCCTCCGCCCTCCCATTTTCTGCTCAGTTAGCGCTGAATCAACTCTAGCCGTAAATGCCCGTCTCCACCCTTGTTTCCAAGGCAGGAATCCGGCCTTCCCGTGAGATCTGTCACACCTGAGCTGCTCCTGATCACACCTCTCACATTTGGATGCCCACTGTGCATGTATATGAGTGGTTGTTTAGTATCTTTTTCCTCCCCCAAACTGCAATCCAAGGGGAGACATCCAGTCTGTTTCCATCAGAACTCCACCCTCCTCGCTCTTAGAATAGCCCTAGACAGAGAGTAGGGGTTCAGTAGTTGTTGTTTGAATGAGCACTGATCATTTTACAAGAGTCACTAGCCACACACACGGACATTTATTAAACGCATCAGAGCAGTTACCTCTTTTAGCTGTTGGCATCCCACCCGGCTCTTTTACTTTTCTGGGGTCCCCAGCCCCCCAACTGCTGTGAATATTGGCTGCTATGTTGCCCACCTGCCTCATTTCTTTGGAGAATGGCCCTTGGCTAAGGAGAGCCGCCTCAAGGGCAGCCCCCAACCCCGCAGATTGCTGGCCTCAGGGTAAGGGAGGATACCATTCCTGCTCTAGAGCTTCCTTGGGATCTGGCTGGAGCTAGTCATCCCCTGAACCCTTGTCTTCCCTTTCCCGCTCCCCAGCCCTGCTCACCTAGTCAGTATTTCCTAAGAGCTCTCTGGAAATAAATCACTGAACAAGAATCTCTGTCTCCAGCTCTGCTTCTAGGAAACCCAATCTAAAGCATCTCTAACAGGGAGGGAAATAGGTGTGGAGTGAGAGACGAGAGAGAAAAATGAAACAGGAGAGAGGTCTTGTATGGACTGGTAAATGCCCCAAGCACTGAAGTGGATGAATCAATTGTCAAATGAATGGATGAGGGGGTAGAGATGGGGAGCTCCGGGGAGGGGAGGGGTGCAGTGGGGAGGGGAACAGAACCCTGCTTGTTCCCTCACTTCTGCTTATATATTCTTCACCCATCTCAGCCTCCCTGTCTGTCTACCCATGCTGACAATCATGTTTAGCCCCCACTGTACTGGACATGTAAGTTCTCACTCTCCAATTCTTTTGAGTTCCTTTGGGTCCCCTGAGGCCAGAAAGGATCTGCTGGTCCTCAATTCTTTAATGAATCTCAATCCCTTCTAAAGGAGGAGAATTGGACATGAGGTCCCTAACCTTCTTTGCCCGTGAACCAACCAGCCTGCCCTGTGTGTTCTACAACATAATCCTTTGTTAATCACTAGCTAGGTCACTGGGTAAAGCAGTTTTTCAAATCCTGGCCCCCTGGGCTCATAGCGTTTGAGATACATAAATATGTTGCCATGGTGACGCGGTGACAAATTAATTTACAAATCCTCCTGGAGCAGATCTGCTTTAACAAGGTGAGATTGCATGAGGGGAAACTCCACAGCTCTCTTAGGACAAAGTTGGAGCCAATGGATCCAAGAGGGGATGGGGAGGTTGAGCAGCCTCCTCTCTGGTCTCAGGCTGACATCTCCTGGGGCTCTGGGCTTCCCTAGTCATTCCTGCCCCTAGGAATGCAGTGTCTAATCCCAACACTGGTCTGAAAGATACCTTGTATCCTTTTCTTTATCAGGGGCTTTGCCAGTTCTCAAGCAGCCTGCAGGTGTCTGCATAATTAATGAGCTGATCCTCACAGCCACACCCACACCCCAAGAAGCACCACCACCAAACTATTCTTAGCAGGAAGATCCTCCAAAGCCACTGGTTAGCAGCACTCTGCCCCAAAAGATTTACAGTGATTAGCGTGTGATTCCTCAAAGGGAGAGAGTAGGAAAACACTCGGGTAGAATGCTACCGATGCAAATCTAAGCAGGGAACCTGAAATGGCATCTGGCTCTCAGTTTTAAGTAGACAAGATTGGAACGTTATGTGATTCTCACAAATAAGCCTGTCCCTTCTAATCAGAGCAGACTTGTACAAATCCAGGTGGGCTCTCTGATTAACCTTGGTGGCTGTCACTTCTCCCAGGTGATTATGGTCCATCAGCAGAGATGAAGGCCCATTTCAGAAATCCAAAGGGGCTGGGTGTGTTGTCCTGTAGGCAGCCCCTGGTGACCTGTGTCCTCACTGCTCCAGGTATGGTCCACGGACCAGTGGCATCAGTATCACCCAAGAGCTTGTTAGAAATAGACTCTCGGGCTCCACTCCAGACCTACCAGAATTACCAGACCAGAATTTGTAAGGGAGAAAAAAGTGTCCTTTTAAATTCTACCTGGGGCCTTGGAAATTAAACCAACAAAAGACAGGCTAAGAGAGAGACAGTGTTTATGAACGTAGGCAGCATATGCGCAGGAGAAACGCAGTGATGAGTGACTTGAAGGGGTGGTTAGAACTTGGGGCTTATATAGCAGTCTAACAAAGAACACTAAATTTATAGGGAAGTGACAAGCCAAAAGACAGGCAGTTTGGACTTTTAGGGGTGGCAAACTGTGGGAAGGTAAATATGAGGGGGAACTAATGGAAGACAAGAGTTGTTTTAGTGAAGTTTGTTATGTAGATTTCTGTTAGTCTTGTCTCCGGGCTTGTGAGTCTAGAATTGTCTTCCTCTTCCCTCTCTGAGCTAAGGAGACACCTGGACAAATGGAAATTTACATCCTGCTCTTAGGCAAATAGAGGAGGAAGGTCCAGAGCTTGCTTGGCATCTGCTGTTTCTCCACTGTCTTCAGCTCAGAATAATCCTAGTGCCAAAGTGGCATATTTGAGGGTGACATATTCTGATTTCCTACACATTTTTACCAGATTCCCAGGCAACTCCAATGCATGGCAAAGCTTGAGAGGGCCTTCAGCCCTTAGGGTTTCCAGAAGAGATGTGTTCATGTGTGCAGTTGCTGAGACATGCCAAGTGGCAAGGCGGGCCAGGTCTACCTCCCCAGCCCACCGCCGACTCATCTGAGTGCCATAACAGGAATGAGTTTGTCTCCAAGGACAGTGTAGATGCTAATCCCCTGGTATGACACAAAATGAAACTGGGGCTAAGAATTGGGGCCAAATTGGATTAGTTGCTAGCAATCAAAATAAATAAAAAAATACCCTGAACTTCAGTGAGGCCGGTTTCTCCGGACAACATTTAAGGCATCTTAACATGGTACATAAAATCAACAAGATGGGCTGTTAAGAGTGGGAGTCAAGAGTCTGTACTTTCTAAGTTCTTTCCAGCTTATCTCCTAACTCAGGCAAAAGATCCTGAGAGCCAAACATCCCGTAACAGGGAACTGAGAAATTATCCCCTCAAGCAATAAGAACTGTCCCAAGCCAGCAAGACCCCGTGATTAAGCCCAAGACAATGATCGACCTGACCTTTACTGCCCACCTGCACGTGCCCACTGACCTTTGTCCCACATTTTCCTTCTACAAAAACGAAGTATTTTCAGCACTTTGGAGACTGTCTTTGAAACGCTAGTCTGCTGTCTTCCTGGTGTTAGCCTTACTGAAATAAATTCCTTTCTGTTTCACAAAAAAAAAAAAAAAAAAGTAGGAGTCAAAATAGAATGAAAAATAAGTGTAGGGACATAAAAGTGAGCCAGGGTGGAAAAATTCTAAATTCTTATTATAAGTGGGTCACAAATTGAATGCTGGTTTCTAGTAACCAAACATAAAAACAAAGCCCAGTCGGTTACACTGATTCATCATTTTCACATGCTAAAAAGAGGCCAATTGCTAGGAAGGAACCCAATATTCTCTTCCTCTTCACAGTAGAACTTCTTGGAAATTCATTAACACACAGTCTCCCCACTTCCTCGCCTCTCATTCTCTCTTTGACCCACTCCCCTCTGGCTACTTGCCTCACCAGCCCACGGAAGGCACTCTTGACAAGCTCACTGTGATCTCCATGTTACCAAATATAATCGCCAATGGTCATTTCCCTGTCCCCATCTCATGTGGCTTCTCAGCACCTCTGTTCCTGGCTGACCACTCATTAGCGGGACATCATCCTCTCTGGCATCTGCAATGTCGTTCAGTTTTCCTCCTGGCTCGCTGGCTGCTCCTCGTTTCCACATGCTGTGGTTTCTTGAGGCTGCCATATCCTAGGAACTCTTCCATTCTGTGTCCCCACTTTTCCTAAGTGATATCATACCTCCCATGGCTTTAAATGCCATCTGTGCGTACGTCTCTCAAATGTTCATGTTGTGAGCCACCCTCTGGGCTCTAGATGCAGATACAACTGCCTCCTGAACGCTTCCACAGAGATATCCCAAATGGCATTCAAAATGGTGTTCAAACAGGATTCTTTATTTTATCCTCAAACCAGGGCCTTCCCTAAGCTTCTTAAGAAATAGCATCATCTAGCCAGGTTCCTAAGGCCAGAAGCTGGTGGAGGTCCTTCTGGCTCCTTCCTCCCCCTAATCCCCCACATCTAACCCAACCCTATGTCCTGTCAGTTCTGTCTCCAAAATACCACAAATCCATCCCATCTCAATTGCCACCACCTTCCCCGGAATGACTACTAGAGCCTCCCCAACTTCCACTCTTGCCCTCTGTCCCCCATGAAGGCTCTCTGCCCAGAGCAGTCAAAAGGAGCTTTAAAACTCATACATCAATCTAGCCAATGGTCATTTAAAAGAAAGACAAGAAAAAGAGAAAGAGACAACTGGAATTATGCCCCCCAGTGAAAGTACATACACCGCCCATGAGACTGCATTTCCAAAAATATAAAACCTCTATTTAATCAGGTCTCTATATCTAGAAACCAGAGAAGATTTCTTGGACAGCTTTTGAAGGCATCATTGGGGTCGCACAAAGGGAAGCTTAGCAACAGCCCCCCCAGAGGCCTGCAGCCGGTCAGCCCAGGCGCACAACTCTTGGACCTGATCAGAGAGAAACTGGAGGAACAACCAGCCCAAGTTCCTCTGGCCAGCCCGTCCTCAACTCTCTTCTCAGCCAGGCTCTTGATCAATTCTGGGAAGCATTGTCTGAGTAACATAGCTCTAACCTGAGGCAGCTCAGCTGGGCGTTCAGGGGCCTCAGTGGACAGTTAGGGGCAAAAGAATCAACATCCTGCTGAGAACACGAGTTCCTGACACTGTGGCCTATATGTGACCCTGGTGGCTTCCCTACATTCCTACTGAGTTCGCTTGTCACAGATCTGATGTTGAGCTGACATCTCTTCTCTGCCCAGTGCTGTCGGAAGCCATCCATCTGCTCACCTTGTTGGGGGAATTAAATGTGGTGCAATGTGGTATTTGTCACATTCGAAGGTGAAACCCTCTTCTACAAAACCCAACAAAATGGGGGTTTTTCCTTAGCCCATCCCAGTGGAGTGAACAGGACAAGATTTCCGATCATACTAGAAACCCAGCCTCGAATGGGTCAAGCCGTGGCTAACTCCACAGCTCACTCTTCTCTCCAGATACATGGGATAGTTGCTCCCTGGGGGGAGACAGTGAAGTCACTGACACCAGCGTGTGTGCAAGTGGATAGAAAGAAAACACCACCAGCCTGCAGCTTTCATCAGACACGTATCTAGAAGCTGTTCACAAGTAACATGGAATCGATATGGTGGAAAGAGGCAGACCCTACTGCCCCTGACTTGGGCTGAGTGACCGTAGGCAAGTAGCTAAAAGATTTTGATATTTGATTTTGCTTTCTTTCACATGAGGATAACAGTACTGACCTCAATGGATTTGGTATGAATTTAAATTTAAGAGAGTATAGGAAGTAACTAGAAAATTGTCTGCACACAGCAGGCACTTGGTAGATAAGGAGCCACCTTCCCCTAAGAAATTAGCCTTAGAGTTCACACCATTAGCAGTTCAGGTCCCCCCCCTCCCCAATGAAGAAATAGCTTTTCCGACCCTTGCTGCTAGTAATAAGTCACTAAAAACTTTGGGAATTTCTCCAGGGTGACTATCTACTCCCCAATTCTCTCTTTTCTCCTTCCCCAAGCCTCAAATCCACTCCAATTTTGTATTTACCTACTTCCTCCAAGAAGAATGATATAGCTGAACACTTAAAATCAGAAACAGGGGGACACCTGGGTGGCTCAGTCGGTTAGGCATCTGTCTTCGGCTCAGATCATGATCCCAGGGCCCTGAGATTGAGCCCTGCATCGGGCTCCCTGCTCAGCGGGGAGTCTGCCTCTCCCTCTCCCACAGCTCATGCGCACTCTCTCTCTCTCTCAAATAAATAAATAAATAATCTTTAAAAAAAATCAGAAACAGGTATTTGACCCCTGAGTTCTAGGCCCAGCATCTATCTGATGACCACTCTCCCCAAGAACTCCCATACAGAGAGGGACCCCTGACATCTTGGCACCAATAAGTCCACTTATGATGTGTAGTGGCAGAAGAAAAATAATGCAAAATAAGAGTGGGAAGTAAATGAACAGGAAATTTTAAACCAAGACAAGGAAGAAAGAAAACGTTAGTTAGAGGTATCTTAAGGTTCACATTCTACCGGGGAAACCAACAATTAGCTGAGGAACAAATAAATAAGCAAGATACTTAAGGACAATATTAGCTGAGACCTTGTAATATCGAAAGGCCTCATCTGCCCCTCAACTTTCTTCTCCCCCACACCACCATGCCCACTACTCGCATGCACACACACACACACACACACACACACACATGCACGCAGGCACACACACACACCTCTAAACCCAAAGAGTTTTACCAGGAACCAGAGTGAAGGTCTCCGAGCACGGACAGATGTGTGGTTCCAAACACCTAGCTTAGTACCTAGCTCCGTCACTTATTAACTGTGTGTCTTAGGGCAAGCTAGGTAACCCCCCAAGACCTCAGATTTTTATCTGTAATAGATCATTCGTTGCTGTAAGAATGAAATGAGACCATGCATATCAAGTGCTAAGCACAGTGCCTGACCCACACAAAGCACTTAATAAAGAAAGTGTCAGCCCTGCTGAGATGAGTACCAAGGTATTTATTTGATCAGTTTTCAGAAACACTTATCTCTATGGCCCAATTTCTCCCCACTTTGCTCATCCGTAGGAAGAATACCCTAAATCTGAGCAGCTCTGAAGTTCAGATACTCATAGCGGATGACAATAAACAGAAGTGACTATGATCATACTTGAGTAAAAACAGTCCTCAGTTTCCCCAAAAGCCACAGTCTACAGACGAACTTGACTCTAAGTGGGGAGGGAAATAAGAAATGAAAGGAAATATTTACAAGCATTGGAAAGGTGTTCAAAAAGCTTTTGAGCCCATCTGACAACCATCTTTGCGTTTTGTCTCCTTGCTGCAATATTTAAATATAATTTTGATGTCTGCCAGATTAAATTGCCCACTTGACCAATTTATGCCCTTCAGATTAAATGCCATAATTATCCTTAATAAGCATAACTATCGGCCTGTTTTTGCTTAATGGTTATAAAGTTTTATGCCTTTTAATAATCCTCCTACGGGTAGAACATAAGTTTTCTCGGAGAGCTGACATCCTGCTCTGCATAACGTGTCAAACCAAATCAGAGTCTTGCTTTTGTTCACCAGAACAACATGAGTCTGAAAATGTGGGGTTGGAAGAAAAAACACACGCACAAAAATGTTCTCTTGAGAAAGCTGCAGATCAAGGAAAATCCTACAAAGATTTTGCAACAATAAGGCTCATCTCTGAGAACACTTTGTCTCTTACATATATAGTTCAAGTGCAATAGAGAAAGAAAAATTATTTTTTTCTAGATTTAAGCTTATGTAGAATGGACGCTCTTTTTATTCTGTGTGCTTTGTAATCTTTCCTGGGGATGTTTATTTTTTAATTTTTTTTTTTTTAGATTTTATTTATTTATTTGTCAGAGAGCATGTACGCAAGCAGGGGGAGTGGCAGGCAGACGGAGAGGGAGAAGCAGGCTCCCTGCTGGGCAAAGAGCCCGATGAAGGACTCGATCCCAGGACCTTGGGATCATAACCTGAGCCCAAGGCAGACACCTAACTGACTGACCCACCCAGGATCCCCTCCTGGGGATATTTAGAGTCTGGATTTTGGAGATGCTGCTGTGTCCTCTTTAGCTTGCAACACGGCACTTTTTATACCACGTTCCTACATCTCTCCACCTTGTGGTGTTCTGCTATTGGTTCCATCTATGGAGGTCCCTGATTTTCAACTAAACATTGGTTCAGGAACTTCTTTTTGTGTGTGGGTGTTCATACAGACTCCCATCCTTTTATACCTGAGGAGAATTGGGACGTTTTGCTTTTGTTTTGTTTTCTTTCATATTTATATGGTGTCAACTAAAAAATCTGTGCTTAGTAAGAAGAGACTTTATTCAACAAGATTATTGCAAAGGAAGGGGAAGGGGCTATTGCCATAGGGATTACTTTTATTATTATTATTATTATGTTCTGTTAATCACCATACATTACATCATTAGTTTTTGATGTAGTGTTCCATGATTCATTGTTTGCATGTAACACCCAGTGCTCCATTCAATACATGCACTCTTTAATGGGATTACTTTTGACCACAAGATCTGCAAGTGACTCAAGGTTGAGGCAATGAGGAGTTTCCCTTTATAGGGAGGAGTAAACAATGCTAGAAAGAACCTGGTGTGGGGACACAGGATGAAGGGGAGTGGTTTGATTGGACAGTAGATAAGAGAATGTTATACTCTTGGGCCAGCCTGTTTTCAGGAGGGGACTGTGGAGGCTGGGCTGTGTGCTGGCTCAGGCTGAGGGTGGGCCAAAGTTCAGGGACCTGGGTGAAGGAGAGAAGCTTAACCAAAGTTTGATCAAAAAGCATGTTGTTCAGATCGATCAGTGGAGACAAATGATTCAGCCAATCATTGATGAGGCGAAGGATGGGAATCTGGGGGGTCTGTGTCTAGCCTTTAGGTAAACAAGGGGGGCATCCATGACTCTTGTCTGAGTCCAGTGGAGAAGGGTGGTTCTTTGCAGTAAGTACCCTTTGTTTCCTGAACACAAAAGGTTGGAAGAGTTTAGGTGAAGTTCATTGTCATTGTCAATGGCCAGATCCAAGGCCAGGCTCCCAGAGCACTGAACACACCAGTGATGCTTTGCTGGCCCAGAAGCAGAGAGGAGCATCTGTGTTGGCAGAAGGAGCGGGCAGGGTTGTCCCATCTGAGACATCACTTGGCTTTACCAGTGCCCTCTTCTGCCCCCTCCCCAGTTCCATCCCATTTGGGAGCAGGCGTGAGCCCCCTGGGAGCTGGAGAACACTGAAAATCTGGAGGATTCTTTTAGTTCTGCAGCCTACTTTGTATACCCTTATTAGTTTAGAACACAATGATCTCATTTGAGAACTTCAACTGTCTCCCCTTAGTCACTGCTTTCAGAAATGACACTTTACCTGGCTATAAAAAAGACGATATGTTCATCATTGAAAGTATGGAGAATGTGTAAACATTTTTTTAAGTCACTCAACATTCTGCAAACTGGAAGGTAACCACAGTTAATGTTTAGCTGTATTTCCTTCTAGAACTTTTAAAAATGCATAAGTCTGTGCGTGTGCCTTTTTGCACTGTATTTCCTTTCCCAGTTATCAGTGTCTAGAGGAAGATATATTGTTGTTGCTGCTGTACCTGATGTATGTGTGATTTCTAATAGTCACCTGTCAATGTCCCCCAGCCGAAGACCTCCAGGAATATGCCTGTAGTTGAACAAATTGGGCTTATCGCCATTGAAATGAGGGAAAACACACAGCAAGGGGATCCCTGGGTGTCTCAACAAGCGGGTGTTATAAAGGATGGCAAGATTGGAGGGTGGCTCCAGGAAGCAGGGTTTTGCCTAGATTACATGCCCTCAGGAAAGGTAGTTCTGTGATCGGGTACCTGACGCCTTCCTTTCTAGAAGGTGGTAGGAATGAAGTGAGGTAAAGAAGCAGAATCATGGAGGGCGCCTGGGTGGCTCAGTTGGTTAAGCGACTGCCTTTGGCTCGGGTCATGATCCTGGAGTCCCGGGATCGAGTCCCGCATCGGGCTCCCTGCTCAGCGGGGAGTCTGTTTCTCCCTCTGACCCTCCCCCCTCTCATGTGCTCTCTCTCTCTCATTCTCTCTCTCAAGTAAATAAATAAAATCTTTAAAAAAAAAAAAAAGAAGCAGAATCATGGCTCTTATGCTGGACAGAAGCTGTCTGGTTCAGACATGATTATGGAGAGATACAGGTTTTGTCTTGATCCATCAGGGTCTGATGTCAATGTTCTGCTCACACTTTTTTTTTTTTTAAGATTTTATTTATTTATTTGACAGAGAGAGATATAGCGAGAGAGGGAACACAAGCAGGGGCAGAGGGAGAGGGAGAAGCAGGCCTCCATCTGAGCAGGGAGCATGATGCAGGGCTCGATCCCAGGACCCTGAGGTCATGACCTGAGCCAAAGGCAGACGCTTAATGACTGAGCCACCCAGGCACCCCTGCTCACATGTTTTTGTTCAACAGGAGAACACCACAGCCTCGGCTGTGATGCCCGTCCTTAGCTGCCAGGACTTTGTTTACCTTTCTCACGCACTACTGAGTGCATTAGTCAGGGTTCTCCAGAGAAAGAGAACCAATAGGATACATAAAGAATATAGAAGAGATTTATTACTGGACTAGGCTCATGCAGCTGTGGAGGCCTTGAAGTCCCTGATCTGCTGTCTGTCAGCTGGAAAACCAGGAAAGCCAGTGGTGTAATTTAGTCCAATGTCAAAGGCCTAAGAAACAGGGGGCCTTTGGTGTAAGACTTAGGGGCCACAGGCTTGAGAACCAGGAACTCTGGTGTCCAAGAGAAGGAGAAGCTGTATGTCCCCATGCAAGAATAGAGAAAGAATTTGCCCTTTCTCCACATTTTTGTTCCATCTGGGCCCCCAAGCCTAAATCATGCCCACCCACATTGATGAGGGCAGATCTCTTAGTCTACTGAATTAAAAACTAATCTCTTCCAGGGGCGCCTGGGTGGCTCAGTTGGTTAAGCATCCGACTCTTGATTCAGGCTCAGGTCATGATCTCAGGGTCCTGAGGTCAGGCTCCATGCCCAGCTTCAGATTCTCTCTCTCCTTCTGCCCCTCCTCCCGCCCCTCCCACCTCTCAAAACAAACAAACAAAAAGAACAGCTAATCTTTTCCAGAAACACCCACACAGACACACCCAAAAATCTTGTTTTACCAGCGAAGGGATCTAGGCATCCCTTAGCTGGGTCAAATGGACAAAATTAACCATCACATTGAACTCTCTTATTAGTTTGTAATTGATTCTCTTGGAATTTTCCTGGTAAACATCCACACTGTCCTTAAAAGTTATAATAAAATTCTCTCTTCTTTTCCTTTATTTGTACCTCTTACTCTTACTCTTTTATTGTTATACACTGAAACTTCTAGAACAATATTACATTATAATGATAACAAGCTTGGTCTTGTCTTATTCTTCAAGTTAATTGAAAAGCCTGGATTGTTTTATCATTAAATATGACTTGGGCTGTTTGCATGAGGTTTGAGATGTTGTTGATATCTAAGAAGGTTATTCTTCAGCATAGTAAATAAAATTCCATCTTGCCTCAGCTTATTCAGGAATGACTTTAATTTTATCAAACGCTTGTTTGGCATCTATGAAGACAACTATGTTTTTCTCCTTTTCTCTAGTGATGTGTTAAATTATATTAATGGATTTCTTATTATTAAAAGATTCTTGCACTTCCAGAATGTCAACATTGGATTAGTTCTGAATGAGTGTCTAGATTTGAAGTACCAGAGGTTTATTCAGAATGTTTGCATCTATTCATATACAAGATTGGTTAGTAACTTTTATGATGTCATCTTGGCTGTGTTTTGGCATCCAAGTTATTAGAGTTTCACATGATAAATTGGGATACTCACAGCCTTTTTACATGCCTGCAAACAAGTTATACCAGATCAAAACTATCTACTCCTTTAGAGCAATACCAGCCCATAAAACTTTTTGCAGTGATGAAAATGTTCTATATCAGTGTTGTCCAATATGGCAGTCACTAGCCACATGTTGCCATTGAGCACTTGAAAACTAGCAGGTGCCACTGAGAAACTGAATGTTAAATTTTATTTAGTTTGAATTCGTTGAACTGTAAATGACTACATGTGCCTTGTCACTTCTTGTATTAACAATAGAACTTTAGAGTTTGAACAAAAATAGCCTACAAAACAATATGTGCCCAATACCTCTATTTATTTATTGGGGGAAGGGGAGACAGAGGGAGAGGGAGAGAGAGAATTGTAAGCAGGCTCCATGCCCAGCATGAGCCCGATGCAGGGCTCAATCTCACAAATCTGAGATCATGACCTGAGCCAAAATCAAGAGTCAAACTCAACCAACTGAGCCACCCAGGCACCCCAACCTTTCTTAATATATTGCTCAGGCAGCTATTTCCATTTGTCCCATGGTTATTATCCTGACTTTCCTATTCTGTGAAACAATTCTGGCAATTGATAATTACTAATTGTCTTAGAAAAAAATCTGATCTGAATTGTCAAATTTGTCAGCTTAGAGTTGAATATCATTTTCCTTACAGTGGTTTTAATCTCATTTGCATCTTCTGTAATACATCCTTTCTTGTTGTTAACGTTATATATTTGCATTTTCTCAATTAATCTTGTTGGTGTCTTCTTCTCTCATGGGATCTCAAACTCAGATACCTGAGGGGCCAGACGAATAAGCATTTGAGTGTGAGACCCTTAAAAAGTGCCCCTTCTCCTATTGATGGTTAATTCCTACCCTGTCCCCTGCAACCTACCCCAGTCCCCTTCTTAGGAACCTCATGCTATCACACATCCCCTTCTCCATCCCCAACCCGTCTTCTTTTCTATTGAATTCTTCCACTAACATTTAAACATATTCTGATCTATTGGATTTTCTCTCTTTCCAGGTATCACCTGATCTCCCTTCTATCTCTCTCATCCACTTAGTCCTGTATTAGTTATCTGTTGCTCCATAACAAACGACCCCCAAATTTAGCAGCTTACAACAACAAACATTTGTTATTTCTCCAGGAATCCAGAAAGAGCTTAGCTGGATGGGTCCCTGGCTTAGGGTTTCTCATGAGGTTGCAGTCCAGATGTTGGCTGGGGCTGTTGTCAATGAGGGTTTGCTGGGGAAGGACAATCCTCATATGGCTATTGGTACAAGGGCTTCAGTTCCTCCCCTCATGGACCTTTCCGTAGGGCTGCTTACGACGGGGCAGCTTGATTCCTCCAGAGAGAATGATGCAAGAGAGAGAAAACAACCAAAACAAAGCCATAGCATCTTTATAAGGTAACCTCAGAAGTGACAATCATTCTACCATATTCCACTGGGCACACAGATCTACCTGATACAATGTGAATACCAGCAGGCAGGGATCTTTACGGTCATCTTAGAGGGTGGACACATTTTTTCTGATTACTTCCTCTTGATGCTAGGTGTTTTTCCTCAGATCAAAAAAGTTTTCTTCTATTTTATGTTCTGATATCTCAGCATTGCCTCCAACCTTCTTCATGATCACCAAGTATCTGATTTGGGACTTCTTTCCTCCCTCTTCAATATCTACTACTTTTCTGTCATCCTTTTCATCCTACACCTTTTCCTCTACATTCTGGGAAACTTTCTCAAGTTCTCTCCCCACATCACTGATTTCATTTTATGCAGGTTTAGTAAGGTAGTAAAGATTCTGCTTTACTAATTTTTTGAAGATTTAAATTCTGTAACTAAACACCTTCTTATTGTTTAACCCCCATTTATGACTGCTCATCAGCCACCTATCTCATCATCTCGGCTGTGTTATCTCCCACCATTCATCTTTTACTTCAAGTCCATACATCAGTTGTATTGAGAACACACGGCAGGTGCTTTCTAGAATTTGCTCCTCCTTCTTGAATTATATATTTTTCCAAAGAACTCTCCCCTCTGTATCCCAATTCTCCATCTTCTAGCTATAAAATATTTCCTAGCTGCCATATGAGTTTTTTGGGAGTTTGTTTGGTTTTGTTTTACTAAATTTTGAATGAATAAAAGGTAGTCTAATTCTGGTGTTTGGACTGTAGATAAGGAAAATATTTTTCCTCGCTATGAGCTCTTTAATATCTCTCTCAGGGCTTCAGCTAGAGAGCCAGTTGATATAAACTTGTGTTTCCTTTCTTACAATCCAGCCACCTGGTAAGAGAGAGAAGGAAAGTAGACCCATGTTCTCCTACCAAGGGAATTTTATCTGTGCTCTTCTCTGTGGGGTAAAACTGCTATCCCATGAGGTTAACATTTTGTTTCTAATTTACAATGTATGTAGCTGTGTGGTAAATAATTTGGTCTTGCACAAAATGAGGTCTGGCTTTTCCTCAGCTTCTGGGAGGTAATCTGTACCATATTTGATACAAGTGCCTTTCTTTAGGGCAGGGACTGGCTGCACTGGATCTTAAAATGGGACTTGGCATATTCAACAGTCTTAAGATAGGGGCTGGCCACGACAGAAAGATCAACTGCATGATTTAGGGTGAGTGCTTTAGGGCACATGATATCAGTTCCCCTGGAGACTGAGTTCAACTACATGGGCAATCAATCCATTAATCCTGCCTATGTAATGAAATCCCAATAAAAACTCTGGACACTGAAGCTCTGGTAAACTTCTCTGATTAGCAGTGCTCTGTGAGTATGGTCACACATCACTGAGTAGGTAACTTGACTCCATAGGAAAAAGACAACAGCAGCTTCCCATTTGGAACCCCCTCAGATCTTCCCTGTATGCTTCTTCCCTTCACTGATTTTAATGTGTCCTTTCCCTGTAATAAGCCATAATCATGAGTATAACAGCTTTGGGTGAGTTCTATGAGTCTTTCTAATAAATCACCAAAACTGGGAGTGGTCTGGAGGAACCCTCAAATGTACAGTTGGTGTCAGAAATGAGAGTGGTCTTGTGTGGAGACTGTCTTCAAACTTTGTTGTTTGGTTAACTCCAGGTAGTGGACTATGCCAGGTTCCAGCTAGGGCTATACCCTACTCTTTCGTGAGGTCACTGCTTTATGTTGGCTGAAGCCAACTCTATAAATGCTGAGCAAAAGACAGCCCAGGTGTTGAAAGCCTCTGATTTGTCCCTGACACCCTTGCTTCTAAGCTTTATCACTTGAGTTAGAAGGTTCCATTTGGGTCTCATCCATTTACCAGAAGTGGGTTCAGAGAACCTACTCTTGGTTTCTCCAGTGTTGCCCTATATGTACTACATGTAGCACATATTCCTTGAATTCTCTGGCATGGGATTCTATCCTCTTATTGCTGAGATTATCTATACATACTGCCAACTTTTCATACTTAAATGGTCATTTTGTTTATTTTTTTAAGATTTTATTTATTTATTTGAGAGAGAGAGAGCACGAGTGGGGTGAGGAGCGGAGGGAGAAGTAGACTCCCCACTGAGCAGGGAGCCTGATGCGGGGCTTGATCCCAAGACTCTGGGATCGTGACCCAAGCTGAAGGCATATGCTCAACCAACTGAGCCACCCAGGTGCCCCTATACGATCATTTTAGACACACAACGGATTGTAGGGTGGTGAGGAAGGAGTCACATGGTGAAGGGAATTATACTGCAATCTTAGCAGCAATCAATGGAATACATATAAAAAAGATTTAACCTAACTTAAAATGTAATATTTGTTGGGAGACGGAAGCCATTGGAAAGCCACACATTTATTTTTAGTCTTTTCCCCATCTATCTGTCCTCCCCATACCTGCCCTCCCCCTTCACTGAAAAATGAAGTAGGCCACATCCAATCCCCTCTCTTGCCTCTGTAAGGTTCTAGCTCTAAGTGTGAGCTCACCATAGAGACCAGAGTTACCAACAATAGAAAATACCGTGTCCATGACAACCAGAAAACCCAAAGCAGTGGCTGATTTTAACCATCTGGTTCTACCCTTGTTCTTTAAATTCCTCTTTTCCTCAAGGGCTTTCCTAACTGCTTTATGATAAAAGGCAGACACACTGCTACACAGACAGACTGACAGGAGAATAGCCATGCTGTCTGCTGGAAGATGTGAGACAAGTATATGGGTGTGATGGGAATAGTTAGAGAGGAGACAACTTCCTATTAAAGAGATCAGGAAGGCTTCTTGAAGTCCTTCTTTGAACTCAGCCTTCAGGATGGAGAGAGTTTTGTTGGGGAAGGTCACTCAGGTAGGCATTCCAGGGAGATTATCACCAGCAAGCAAAGGTACAGAGGAGGGAGAATGACAATAGACTCATTGGATTTGTTTAGGGGAGTGGAGGAGATAAAACCAAAAAGTGTCTGGGCACCTGGGTGGCTCAGTTGGTTAAGCAACTGCCTTTGGCTCAGGTCATGATCGTGGAGTCCCGGGATCAAGTCCCGCATTGGGGTCCCTGCTCAGCGGGGCGTCTGCTTCTCCCTCTCCCGCTTCCCCCTCTTGTGCACTCTCTCTCTCTCTCTCAAAGAAATAAATAAAATCTTTTTTAAAAAAGACCAAAAAGTGTCTTAGCATCCCATTGTGGAGGTTTTGAACAGTCACCTGAAGAGTCTAGACTCATTTCAGAATCAGCTGAGGTACTTTATCTCCTTGAGTTACATGCCTGCTTTCCCTGGATAGCACAAATGGCCTTTTTTGTGCCACATCATCTAACACAGTGCCTTGCCTAGTAATGGTCCTCAAATAGTTGTTGATTCCTATTAAAAGTATTAAATAAATCATGAGAAGGCCTTAATAGATCTTGAGCAGAAAAATAACTGCATAAGGGAAACCAGAACCTACAACAGGTTCTATTACCTTTTCATCATCCCTCACTCCTCTACTTACCAAGCTTAGATTTTGTGATTCACCATTATAATCACTCCCTTGCATATACCATCAACCTTCTGCCCCCCCGTCACTTGGCAAACCCCCAGCCCTGGTTTAATCCAACTCTCACCTGCTGATTAACATTTCAATGCTTACATGAGAGAAGGAAGAAGACAGAGTTGGTGGCTGAACAACCTGGGGTTGGGGCCTGGGTACTAACTCACTCATCACACACTGGGGTTCAGCTTGAGAAGCATACACACAAAGTTGTTCAGTCTTATAGTGAACAATTAATCGTCTATTCAAGAAACTTTAAGAGAAAATGAATACCAAGCTCCATCATGTAAAGAGCTTGGACGTCATCATACCCATCTGTACAAGAAAAAGCTGGACAAATAGAAGATAACTGACTCTTCTTGGAACCATCTGAAAACTGAGGTCACAAGACAAACCACTATGCCGAACTCTAGAGGACAGATGCATCCAGAACTATAGCTCTTGAGATTCACTTACCTGGAATAGAAGCCACTGGAATCAATAAGCTGGAAGGAGCACTTAAATCATTATTTTAATAAGTGCAGGAATCTGAGTGCTGACTTTTATGAGAGTAAAACATTGATGGGCACCTGCAGTCATGGGGGGACACTATGTTTACGTGGGCTGTCACTCCAGGAACCCCACCAGCTTCCCACTGGAATAATTAGAGAGAGACCCCCTCCTAGTCTGGATGGAAGAAGAGAAGAGTCAGCATCTTCAACCTCCCCACCCACCCACACCCCCCCCCCATCCCAAGACTCTTATCCCTAACAAGATCCTAGTCCCAGGGGGAAAGAACACTTTACCTATGAAAGAACAAAAATGACATCAGACTTCTTGTCAGAAACCATATGAGCAAAACCATACGAGGAGTGAAACCTTTAAGGTGTTGAAAGAAATTGCCAATCTAGAATTTTGTACCCAGAGAAATTACTTGCAAAGGTGAAGGAGAAGTAAGTATCTCCTCAGACAAACAAAAACTGGGCAATTCATTGCAACAAGAAATGTGAAAGAAGTTCTTGAGGTGGAAAATAATTTAGGTCAGAAACTTGAACCTGTGCCAATAAATAAATAAATAAATAAACAAATAAAAACAAAAAGCATCAGAGAAGGAATAAAACTAAGATAAAATATTTTATATTTTTATTTTTAATTGCTCTAAAAGACAACTGTTTAAAACAATAACAGTAACAGTGTATTGTGTGCTTATACAAAGAAGTGAAACAGATGACATTGGTGGCATGGATGAGAGAATGGAATTGGGAATTACTGTGTTATGAGGAGCCTGAAATACACAGGGCACTGGAGGGAGAAGCAGAGGTGTTTGTACTCTGGGGAAACAACCCTTTCAGTTTTATTAGCATCTCAGTAACATGGCTGGTCCCGGCAGATGTGTCCTCTGAATCACTTTTCCACATGGCCTCCTTCCCCAGGAGGCAGATACCCCCACTCCCCTGGAGGAAGATGGGTCCTGCAGAAAGCTCCTGGGTCCTTGCAAAAGGACACTCGTGTTGGCTACACTGACAGGTCAGACTCATGATTTGAGCTCACACCGTGCTACACTGACAGGTCAGACTCATGATTTGAGCTCACACAGCAGTCCCCTAAACATAACACATTACTGGAATTCTTTTTTTTTTTTAAGATTTTATTTATTTATTTATTTTTGAGAGAGAGAGAGAGAGAGAGCATGAGCAGGGGGTAGGGGCAGGGGGAGAAGCAGACTTTCCGCTGAACAGGGAGCCCGATGTGGTACTCCATCCCAGGACCCCGGGATTACGACCTGAGCTGAAGGCAAATGCCTAACTGACTGAGCCACCCAGGCTCCCCGGAATTCTTGAGTACCATTAAAGGCCTCTCACTTATGTTAAATCCTACAGTTGGGTTCAGTTCCAAGTCAATTTCTCATTCCCCTTCTAACCAGGTGTGAAGTTGTCATCATCCTATTTTCAGGAAGGGATCGCTCTCTTTTAGGTATTCACATGGAGGATAAACATGCAAAGCTCCCCTAGAATAAAGAGAAAAACAACAAAGATGAAAAAGAGAGAAAAGATGACAGATATAAAAATACAGAGGCCTGAGATCAAAACCCGAGACTAGAGTGTGTTCCCCAGTGAGAAGTGAGACCAGTTAGACTGGACCTAATGATGAGAGGCAGAGCTGAGGGAAACTGCCCCAAGATGGAACAAAATAAATTTGAATGTTCAGGTTGAAAGAACCCTATATCACAGGAACTACAAACCTAGGACACCCTAGCAGAATTTTATTTACCTTATAAAAAAGAAAACTAACTTTTCATTATGGAAAGAATATGCGAATATATTCTTGGAAAATGTAGATTAGCAAAAGGAAGAGAGTAAAACTCATCTGTTGTACCACTACCCAGAGAAAAACTGTTCACATTTTGGTACATTTCTTTACAGTTCTAATTAATGTGCATATCCTTTTTTACTTAATTATGATTTATATGGTATACACAGGTTTATATTTTCTCTTTTTAAAACACCTGTTAAAAATTAATAAATTAATACATATTAATGACAGAGAGATTGAAAATTGGAGGGAAAATATAAACAAGGAAAAAGTAACCCAGACTCTACACAGATTTAACCACAATTAATTTGGGGATGTTTGTCCTCACAGCCTTTTTATCTACTCCTTTTTACATAGTGATATTTACACTGTACCGTCTAATCTAATTCTTAAACACAGTTAACATAGGGCCTTTCAGAGATTCCAGATGGTAAGTGAGACAGAGGCTTACAGATGGAACAAAAGGTTTGCCACAAGATGATTTAGTCATCTTCCCTAATCAAAAAAACCCCAAATACTCAGATCCTTCAGGGTGAGTTTGAAAGAGGCAAAAGCCGATTGGGAAAAATGTAGTGACCCATATTCATTCATGAGGTTTAAATAGTTTGGCCATTACAAGCAACTTTGGATTGTAACAGTACACACTACTGTTTTGAGCTCCATGGAATAGCAGAGCTTGGGTAACAGACACATTTTCTAGTTCTGGGAAAGTCACGAAAGTAGAAAAAGAGGAATCTGGAAGGGCACCAGGCTTTATGACTGCAACAGACTCCACGTCATCCAACAAGAATTCGGACTGGGGTCCAGGCTGAAGAAGTTCTTGTGTCCTGCGGCATTCTTGGCTGGAAGCAGGGTGAGGGGCAGAGTGGAGATGTGCTCAAGGGCAAAGTCACAGCCTTAAATACTTCCACCGTGAAATGAGAGCAATGGGAAAATTACCCAGGCCCTCAGCACAACAACATAAAGCCAATTGAAATGAGAGGTGAATAAGTATAAAAATACTAACTCACTGATATAATGAAAAATCTGTGAACTGATAGATCCACCCAAGAGCTGGTTTCTGGCTCTGAATCAATTCATCAGAGACCAGTTCCCTGAGATTCAAGTCCTGCCTCTGCATTTGAGCCAAGGGCCATGTCTCCCACTTCTGGGAGAATGTAGAAGCAACGCAAGGAAAAAGCCATGTTTCAGAGCCAACAGCCATTTCTCAGACCTCATTCTCTCCACTTCTCAGTGGCATTTGGCACAGTTGACACCTCCCTGTTTCCTGAAACACTTTCTTCCCTTGGCTTTGGGAGATCTCCCTTTTGGTTTTTCCTCCTCCTCATCTCCTTGACCCCAATCTTCTCCAAGACTCAATCCCCAGACACTCACTCCCTTGGTGGAGTCATCCAGTCACCTATCAATAAATACCATCTATCTACATGCTGATGACCTCCGTGTTTAGATACCCAGCCTGGATCTCTCCTCTGAACTCCATATGTGGACCTCCCCCTGCCCATAAGAAACCCCTGTCTGGTTGTCTAATGGGTATTTTTTTTTTTTTAAAGATTATCTGAGAGAGAGAGAGAGGAGGGGCAGAGGGAGAGGGAGAGAGAGAATCTCAAGCAGACTCCCCACTGAGCATAGAGTCCAATGCAGGACTCAATCTCACAACCCTGAGATCATGACCTGAGTAAATATCACAAGTCTGATGCTTAACCGACTGAGCCACCCAAGTGTCCCCTCTAATGGGCATTTCAAGTGTAACAGATCCAAACCTCAACTCTCAAATCCTCACCCCTACCCCCACCTTCCCAAGCCTGCTTCTCCCTCAGCGTCTCCATCTTAGAAAATGGCAGCAATGTTCTCCCACAAGTGTCAGGACAAAACCTTTGTGGTCACCCTTGACTCACTTTTTTCTTTAACACTAAATCTACCGCCTCTGTGATTCCTGTTGGTTCTACTTTAAAGTTATACCTAGGATCCTACAACTTCTATTTTCCTCTACTAACTCCACCCCAGTTCTGGCTGCCATCTTTTCTCACCTTGCCCCTCCAGCCTGTTCACCACACAGCAGTCATAAAACACCAATCGTATCATGTGGCTCCTCTGCTCAAAATTCTCTTAATAGTTTCCTGTCTCCTTCAGAGTGAAAGCCAAAATCCTTATAATAGCTCTGCATGCTCTGGGTCCTCTACCCCTTCCCAACCCTCTCCCCGACCTCTTATCTTTGACTCTCGACCTTGACTCATTGGCCTCTGTGTTAGTCTTCAAACATATAAGGCATGCTGCTACCTCAGAGCCTTTGCACCTGCTGTTCTTTCTGCTGGAATATGCTTCCCTTATGTCCCTCAAATTAATTACTCCAGTGAATCCCTCCCTATCAACACCTAGAAAATAACAACCCTTACCCTACCTCAATGGCTCCTTTCCCCACCTCTCCCATTTCCTAACACTCCCCGTGGCTCTTGCACTTCAGCCATATAGGCATCCTGCTTCTCCTCCGGCCTAGAACCTTCCTGCTCAGGGCTCTTGCTCTTCCCTGGGCCTGGTACACTCTTACCTAGATAACCACATAGTCCCCCCTCACATTCTTCAGGTCTTCACTCAAATGTCACCCTACAGAGAAAAGTCCCCCATGTTTTAATTCTAGAATACAATCCCCAAAGATAGGAACTTTATCTGTTTTGTTCATTGCTGTATCCTTAGAACCAAGAATAGTGATCAAGATATTATTAAATTCATATGATCTAATGAATACAGAAAAAAAAGAATATATTTCTACTCACCAAATATATTTTAAAAGAATATGTCTCTTAGAACAAGATTTTAATAAATAGATATTTAGTCAGCTTAGGCTGCTATCACAAAATACCATAGATTGGGTGGCTTAAACAAGAGAAATTTATTTTCTCACAGTTATGGAGGCTGGAAGTCAGAAATTAGGGTACCAACATGGCTGGGTTTTGATGAGAGCTCTCTTTGTGGGTTGCAGATGGCTGCTTTCTTGCTGTGTGGTCACATGGCCTTTTCTTGATGGCCACTCTCAGAGAGAAAGAGATCTTCTCTCCTTCTCTTCTTATAAGGGCACTAAGCCCACCATGAAGTCCCACCTTCCAGACCGCATCTAAACTACTTCCCAAAGGCCCTGTCTCTAACTACCATCACATTGGAGGTTAAGGCTTCAACATACATGAATTTGGGGGACACGAACATTCCATCCATAGCAGATATGTTTTTTTCCCATTTTATGTATTTATTTTTTTAATTTAAATTCAATCAATTAACATATAATGTATTATTGGTTTCAGAGTTCAGTGATTCATCAGTCTCATATAATACGCAGTGCTCATTACATCACATGCCCTCCTCAAGGTCCATCACCCAGTTACCCCATCCCCCAACCCCTCCTCTCCAGCAACCCTCAGTTTGTTTCCTATAAAAGTCTCTTATGGTTTGTCTCACTGTCTGATTTTATCTTGTTTTATTTTTCCCTCCCTTCCCCTATGATTTGTTTCTTAAATTCCACATATGAGTGAGATCATATGATAATCGTCTTTCTCTGATTGACTTATTTCACTTAGCACAATACCTCCTAGTTCCATTGACGTCGTTGCAAATGGCAAGATTTCATTTTTTTTTGTTGTTGTTGGCTGAGGAGTATTCCATTGTATATATATGCCACATCTTCTTTATCCATTCACTTATCCATGGACATCTGGGCTCTTTCCATAGTTTAGCTATTGTGGACCTTGCTGCTGTGAATGTTGGGGTTCAGGTGACCCTTTGGATCACTACATTTGTATCTTTGGGGTAAATACTTAATAGTGCAATTGCTGGGTCATAGGGTAGCTCTATTTTCAACTTTTTGAGGAACCTCTGTACTGTTTTCCAGAGTGGTTGCACCAGCTTGTGTTCCCACCAACAGTGTAGGAGGATTCCCCTTTCTCTGCATCCTTGCCAACATTTGTCATTTCTTGACTTGTAATTTTAACCATTCTGATTGGGGTGAGTGGTATCTCATTGTGAATTTGGTTTGTATTTCCCTGATGCTGAGTGATGTTGAGCATTTTTTCATGTATCTGTTAGCCATTTGTATGTCTCCTTTGGAGAAATGTCTGTTCACATCTTCTGCCCATTTCTTGGTTGGATTATTTGGTTTTTGGGTGTTGAGTTTGATAAATTCTTTATAGATTTTGGATACTAGCTCTTTATCTGATAAGGCATTTGCAAATATCTTCTCCCATTCAGTCAGTTGTCTTTTGGTTTCCTCGACTGTTTCCTTTGCTGTGCAAAAGCTTTTTATCTTGATGAAGTCCCAATAGCTCATTTTTGCCTTTGTTTCCCTTGACTTTGGAGACGTGTCTAGCAAGAAGTTGCTGGCAGCCAAGGTCAAAGAGGTTGCTGTCTGTGTTCTCCTCTAGGATTTTGATGTATTCCTGTCTCACATTTAGGTCTTTCATCCATTTTGAGTCTATTTTTGCAGATATGTTTTAAAAAGACTGAGTTTATCATTTGATGAAATGATCCTTCAGTAAATGAATTGGCTTTTAGCAAATTGGCTGCTTCCTGTTCTTGGGGGTGGGAAACACAAAGGCAAATTCTAAGCTCTCCTACTCAAGTAAAATCATGAAAAGAAACAAATATATGAAATCAGAAATTTTTAAAAAGAAATATAATGATGGCAATTGAAAAACAGAAAAAAGAAAAGAAAAAGAAAAACAGAAAAAAGAGAGAGAAAGAACTTCCAGAAAGACAGTGGTCAGAATGTACACCTACTTCCCTTCTCTGAAACCCAAGAAAATGCACAAAGAGAATAAAGAGTGGAGAAGAAAACTCCATCTAAGGAGAAACCGAAGCATAGTCATAACCCCACCCCAGAGGTCACGTAGAATATGTGTTTGCAGAGTGAAAACCTGTGGGCCCCTCTCTCTAGTCTGCCCAGTGCGTGAGCACATGCCAAAGGGGGAGAAAAAGCAGACAGTATATTCATCTGAAAGATGACCACTAAAGGTCCCTAAGGCTTTTCACAGAGGCAGTCACTGACATGGGAGCTCATTTAGAGTGATTGCTGATGGACAGGCAGCTTTCCTCCTTTCTTCTTTTTTTTTTTTCTAACAAACATGTTCTTGCATACACCAATGATAAGGAACCAGTGGGAACTATGCTAGCCCCAGTGGCCTATTTCCTCCTTCTCCTTATCAGTGTTACTTTTGGTGTGACCTTCTGGGGGCTCTGTCCCCAAACTGACTAAGGTCCTGGGTGCAGACAATTGAAGGAGCAAGATACGACCAAGAATCCTGTACCCAGCTGAAGATTCTGTTTGCAAGTAAAAGCAGTGGAATAACATCTTTAAATACAAAAGAATTAGAAATACTATCACCCCAAAAACTTCCCTGAAAACTTTACTTAAAGATATAAAAATGATGAACCAAATAACTCACCAAAGGAAAATGTCTGGCAGTTAAACATAAAAGTGTCTTAAAATCTCTTCTGTGTTTCTCCTCTGGAAACAATTTAACCGTTACAATTCCACAGAATGTCAAAATAAGTAATCAATAATAATAGTTCAGTACCAAAGTCCAATAATATGACAGCAAGAAAAGTAAGATTGGGGCACCTGGGTGGTTCAGTCGGTAGAGCGTCTGACTCTTGATTTCGGCTCAGGTCATGATCTCAGGGTTCTGGGATTAAGCCCTGCATCAGGCTCCACGCTCAGCAGGGAGTCTGCTTGAGGATTCTCTCTCTTCCTTTCCTTCTGCCCCTCCCCCCACTCGCATTGTCTCTCTATATAAGGAAATAAATCTTTTTTAAAATAAAAATAAGGTAGAGGGGTAAAGGGGAATGTAGATAAGTTTGCTCCTGTCATTATTTGTCACAGAGGGCATCAACATACATTCTTTTATTTCTAATGTAAGGGCAGGAAAAATGTCCTTCTTTCCTTCTAGGTTCTTTGACTGGTCTAATAATTAAATCGACATAGAACAGACTAATGGGAGAAAGACAAATCTAATTTCATGTGTATAAGAGTCCCAACAAAAACATGAGACTCAAAGGTAGTCAGGCAGTGGAGGCTTAGGAATGGGACAGGGGCCAGGGGCTTCAAAGGGGAGGAGGGCAGTTCACAGGAGGATGGGAAAAGCAAATGTTGATAAGTCTTTCAGATAAAAAAGTTATCTCTAGTAATAGTTTTCTTTTAGGTACAGGGCCCCTATCTCAATTCTTGTAAGCTGTTAAGGAAGAGGTAATAAGCTTTTCCTGAGTCTCCTGAGTCTTGATTGCCTTCAGCTCAAAATAATCCACATGCCCCAGGGGCACATAATGGGATGGCATATTCTGCTCTCCTTCACTAAGCTTGATAAACTAAAAGAGATTTAAGATATTTTAAAACAAAGATTTTAAAAATATATAAACAACCATTAGTGGAGGTAAAACCAGACTTACATTTTTCAAAATAATGAGGAGGGAGAGGACAAAAAGTAAAACAAAGAAAGTACAGACCACAGAGCAAAGTGTAGGAAAAACAAACAAACAAACAAACAAAGCAGTGTGCTGTTTTCCCAGGAACTACCTGTCTTCACCCACACCCATTTCAAAGCTAGACTCAGTACTTTGTTGACTAATCAAGAAGCAAATGCTCTCTGCAGAGCTTTGGCAAGTAATAGATCGTAGTGGAGATTTTGGGGGAAGACGGAAGGGAGTTTCCATCACACCCCGCACAGCAAAGAACCTAATGCAATTCCTGTTGAGTAAGACATTTCTTTTCACGTTCAAAATCCCTCTTGGGCTCCCAACTCCCAGATTTTAGGCTTTCTCAACACTGCTTAGTGAAAAAGGAATTAAATATTAACATAGCTACATGGATAAATCTCAAAGACAGTATGGTAAGTGAAAGAAGTCAAAAACAAAAAAGTAGCTGCTGTGTGATTCCAACCCCATGAAAGTCTAGGAAAGTCAAAACTATAGTGATAAATCAATGGTCACGCGGGGTTCGGAAGAGGAAGAGAATCAGTGCAAAGTGCCCAGGGAAATTTCTTAGGGTTATGGTCTCTTCTATATCTTGGTGGTGGTGGTGGTGTTTACAAGATTACGCACAAAGTTCACTAAAACTATGCAATTAAAATCAGTGAATTGTAAAGTATGTGTGTAATAGCTCAGTAAAGAAAATAGAGGAAAACCTTATCATTTCACATTACATAGAAAATAAAACTGAGACATACCAAAATCTGCAGACTATACCTAAGGCTTCCATTTCTAACCGAAAGCATAAAAATAAATTAGGCATCCATGTAAGAGCCTGACCAAAAAAAAAAAAAAAAAAAAAAAAAAAATCCACAGAAAGTCACTAAAACGGTAAAAGTTAGAAATTAATTGAAAAAAAGAACCTTAAGCAAATCTAGTTAGTTCCCACACATACACACAATCTCCTAGTTAAGAATCATCAATAAAATAAAATAAAAAAGAGGAAACACAAATATACAAAATAAGAACTAAGATTGAAGAAGAACCAATGATTGAAAACAGACCAAGAACCAAGAAAGAAGTATGGGAAGTTATCCAAGACTCATAAACAAAGAAATGCCAGACCTGCTGGCTCCAGGAGTGAATTCATTCCTTTCTCTTGCTAATTAGTTTCTTGCAGCAAACCCCTTACCCTGAAACTGTAATTACAGAAAAAGAAATCTGCACCCCAGGCCCTCATAAGAATACTGAAACACACTTCCAACCGTTAAATGTTAGCAAATGAAATCCAGCGGTCATTCAAGCAATAGCATTCTATTTGTTCTCTAATTGGAAATCTATTGTAAGTCCTCTGTTGATAAATAAAAGAACAAACAACAAAATAGTAATTGATGAAATCCAATATTCATTCCTGTTTTTTTTAATCTTTAGTAAAGTGGTAAAAGATGGGTATTTTCCACAAAATGACCCATAGCACCATGTTTAATGATGCCACCCTAGAAGCTGCCCCAGTTAGATGTAGGAAAAACAAGGATGGCCATTGTCACTTTATTCACCACAGTTCTAAAAGTCTGTTTCTAGAGAACAAAATGAGAAACACAATCCACAGAGAAGGAGCCCCTAGTTTTGTAATTTGTGGATGGTAAGATTGTATTCTTGAAATTTGAAGGCATCAACTGAAACATTTTTTAGAGACAGCCGGAGAACTTAGTAAGGTGACAGTTTATGAAATTGGCATACAAAAACCAAAGGCTTGGAGCACCTGGGTGGCTCAGTCAGTTAAGCTTCTGCCTTAGCCTCAGGTCATGACACTAGGGTCCCGGAATCGAGTCTGCATGGAGCTCCCTGCTCAGCAGGGAGTCTGCTTCTCCCCCTCCCGCTTTCCCCCCTCTCCCAGCTCATGCCCCCACCTCAAATAAATAAATAAATACAATCTTTAAAAAAGAAAAACAAAGGCTTTTCTATAATTAAACAGAAACCAGTTAAATAAAACCTCCCGATATTAAAATTCTCAATAGTTATAAAAACAAACATAATTTATAAGGACATATTCTTTTTTTTTAAGTATAGTTGACATATAATGTTATATTAGTTTCAAGTGTACAGCATAGTAATTTGACACTTTTATACATTACATACACAATAACTCTTCACAATAAGTGTAGTTACCATAAACCCATGCTTGCATAGTCACTCTCTGACAAAGGAGGCAAGAATATACAATGAGGAAAAGACAGTCTTTCTAATAAACGGTGTTGGGAAAACTAGACAGCTACATGCAAAAGAATGAAACTGGACCACTTTCTTACACCATACACAAAAATAAACTCAAAAGGGACTAAGGACCTAAATGTGAGACCTGAAACCATAAAAGTTCTAAAAGAAAACCTAGGCACTAATCTCTTGGACATGCGCCTTGCCAACATTTTTTTGGATCTGTCTCCTGAGGCAAGGGAAACAAAAGCAGAAATGAACTCTTGGGACTACATCAAACTAAAAAGCTTTTGCACCGTGAAAAGAAACCAACAAAACAAAAAGGCAACCTATTGAATGAGAGAAGGTATTTGCAAATGATATATGTATGGACATATTCTTGATTAGAAATGTACATGATCCATATAAAGTAACTATAAAAAAGCAGAGAAGCATAAATGATTTGAATAAATAATAGCATCAATAATAATAATAACCAACACTTTGTAATTATAGCATAGGTACTTACAAGGCTCTGTCGGTTGTTATCTCTGGTAATCCTCCCATTAACCTGATAAAGCAGGTATTGTTATTATCTCTGCTCATTGTGGGAAGATATAACATGGTGAAAAAGTTGATCCTTCCTAATACAAACTGTCTAAAATGCAATCCCAATTAAAATAGCAAGATAATGATTCTGAGTTCCACCGTGAAAATGTAGGCAAGTTACTTACTAGCTCTATGCTTGTTTCCTCACGTGTAAAATGGAAATAGTAGTTCTTATAATAAAACATTAAATTAATTAACACATACAAAGTATTTATAACAGCACCTGGAACAGAGTAGGTGTGTAAGTGTCAGCTCTATTATTATTATTGCCTACAAGAATACATATGAGAGGAGCCAAGGAAGTCCTGGGGGAGAAATGGAAAGAAGGCCCATCTAGGTGGGCCAGCCCTCCCAATATTAAAATACACGGCAAAGCTACAATAATAATTATTTAGAAGAAAATGGCATGGAATTGGCAGACAGATAAATGGAATACAAAGTACAGAAATAAACTCAAGTACATATGAGAATTCAGTACACTATTTAAAGGTGGCACTTCCAAGCAACGAGGAAAATCTGTTCTATGAGAAAATCTGTAAGGATAATCTGTTAACCACTTGGAGAAAATAGAGTGAATTCTTTTTTTATATATATTTTATTTATTATTTATTTGAGAGAGAGAGAGCACAAGTGGGGAGGAGGGGCAGAGGGAGAAGGAGAAGCAGGCTCCCCGCTGAGCAGGGAGCCGAATGTGGGGCTTGATCCCAGGACCCCGGAATCATGACCTGAGCCGAAGGCAGCCACTTAGCAGACTGAGCCACTCAGGTGACCCCACAGAGTGGACTCTTAACTCTTTTTTCTTTTAACCCAAATTTATTTTACATGAAGTGAAGATTTCAATTTTTAAAATGCAGACAAAAAGCACTGTTTTCAGCAGTGCACATTTTTTACAAACTGGGAACAGAGAAAGCTTTCCTGAACACCAACATGAAACCTACAAGTCACAAAAGACTTGATAAATCAATATGACTACATAACAATTTTACATGTCTATACATCACTGTACAGGGGTGTGTGGGTGCCTTCAATAAAATCAAAACAAGATATCTACAACACATAAGAGAGGCCAAAAATAACTTTCTCGTATATAAAACATAGGGACAAACCAATAATGGGAAAAATACCTCATTAAAAAATGAGGAAAGTAAAGGAACAGATTAATTATGGGAAAAAAATCCAAATGACCACTAAATATGAAAAGAAGTTCAACTCTCCAATAATGTAAATTTAAATTATTAAATATAATTTTTGTGGGTTTCCAGATGTCAGAATTGAAGATTGATAGGTAATACTGGCAAGAAGGTGGAGAACATGTATTCTCAACGCCGTTAGCAGGAACGCACAGGGGTGAACTTTTTTGTTGGGAAATTTGGCAATATCTGAAGTGTGCCCACTTATAAGAATTTGTCCAGGAGAAACATTAGCACAACTAGACATGAATGAGGAGGGTTACTGTATAGAAGCGTAAGACTGGTGCTGGAGGGGAAACTGAAGAGTGTCTGGTCCGAAATTTGAGGTCCTCCCCAATACAGACTGCCCAGCACCATGTCCCTGACACTCTGCTTGAGGGTCCCTCAGATCTCCAGTCAGCTGTTGTACAGTGTAGTAACATATAGACCCTTCCAAACTATAAGTAGAATGAGTACTCAACAGCACTTCATTTGGAACATTTAAGACAAGTGTTTCTCAAACTTCAATGTGCAGACAAACCACTTGAGTATCTGGCTAAAATGCAAATGTTGATTTGGCCTGAATGGGCCTGAGATTCTTCGTTTCTAACCAGCAGCTCCCAGTGATGCTGATGACCCTGGTCCACAGACCATACTTTGAGTAGCCAGGCCGTAAGATACACTCCTTCCATCTAGTTCTTGGCAGACATGGCTTTTCCACTGAATCTGTAAGGCATCACTCCCTTGATGCCCGTGGGGCAGGCCCCGTGGCTTTACCACGCCCATTGCTTCGACTTCATAGATCCTTCCTGGCACTAGATTTCATTTTTTCCATTTTGACCAGTTTTCGTCATCTGGTCTCCTGCAGCGCAGGCCAGTAGGAGGTGGCCGCTCCTGCGGCAGGTCCCCCTCTAACTTCCCAGCCCAAACTCTGGAAACTTGGAGCTTTGGTGACACAAAGAGTCTCAGATTGCAATTCAGGTTTAACAAATGTGTCTTTTTTCATCTAGAGACCTAATGTCTCTGACCCTGTCTAATCATGCCCTGGAAAATTATCCCTTAATTCCCAAAGGATTTCCTCTGCCATTTTCCACCTCCCTCTTCCCCTTGACCTCAACCAACACCCACTTGGTCACTCACAATAAATCTGTGCCTTGAAGTGTTCCTTTGGCAAACCAGAGATAATTCTAGGTCAAAACTAGGTAGCTCTTTTGGGTTTGAATTTCAAACATGTAAACTTGAGTTCTTAAGTATTTCCTTTGTGACAGATGGTTTGGCTCCAAGACTACTCAGGGACCAAGCAGAAAAGGTGGGAGTAAGAGATTGTGTGGGAGAGCTGGGGAGCCCCCGGAAGAAGAGGCAAATCCCACACCTCCTTGGAATTCATAGGGGAAAGGGGGGAGGTGGGGGTGGGGCTGGGACGGGTCCCGGAATTCAGAAGCAGCCAGGATCCACAGAGCTGTTTTTTGGGGCAGTTTACCTCAACTGGGAATTGTCTGATGTGACGGGAAACCAGGGCCGGAGACTCTGACAGCACCCCAGGTGGGGCTTCCCTGGCAATGGCAGTCCAAAGGTCCCCAACTAGAGCTTGAGTTGCAACCATGTGGAGGGTGGAGAAAGGAGCCTCAGGCAACGGGGGTCTTCTTCAAGACTCTCTTCCTGCACAATAATTTTATGAGGGCTCACACATCAGGGAGAAATATGTCACTTTCGGGCCACCTCCTGTGCCCCATCTGTGCCTGCTTGGAAAATGTTCACAGGTGAAGGCTCCCCTCTGCAGCAAAACTGCAAAAGGCCCTGGAGCATCTAGAGAGGAAAATGTGTCCCTTGGTAAAAGGAATAGCTCTTTGAAGAAAGGAGAAGGTGCCATGGCTGCTCTCCCTGCACAGAGCCCCTACCCTGCTCATCCCAGGCCCTAGTCCCTGCTGGAAGGATCACTTCATTACATCGAAAGACACCTTCATTGCCTCTCCCCCTCCCATCACCCCAGAAGTGGAACTCTTGCTGGACATGTACTTCAAATCCTCACCTAATTTTATGACATGGTTGCATCTCTCCAACAGTGGATTTTATAAATGTCTCTCTCATCACAAAGGATGTCAAAGAAATTCTGCCTTACAAGCTGTATTGTAGTGCCCTTGTGTCCGGTATATGGCATAATCTTGGCAGTTGGGAGATTTAGGAGGTTCAAGGCTAATGTAATCCCGTAGGTGATGGGATTCTAGTTTGTAGTTTAAGACTATAAACATCGGGACTTAAGCATGTTTGCCCCCAGGGTCCATTAGCCCCTCAGCAGCCACGGCGTCACCCAGAAACATACACCAAACCATCTGTCCTCCCTGCGAAAGGCCGCTCCACCTACAGCTCAGTACATGAAACAAACCTCACCTGCAGCGCCAGCACCTGCTCTTCCTGGGCCCGGAACATGCCTTTCCCAGGGGCCCGGGGGCTCGCCTCTCATTTCCTTCTGGTATCTACTCAAACAAGAAGAAGCCATGCCCAGAGATATGAATTTGGGTGTCAGCTGCAAAGAGTTATTGTTTAAAACCATGAGTCTGGATGAGATGATTGGGAGCAAACAGAGACTTGGGCTGTAGTCCCGGGGCACTCATCCCTGTCCCCTGACAGTAGGGAGGCAGAGGCAGGAAGAGAGGGAGAGGGACTGGGAATGTGGCACTCCAGAAGCCAAGGGAAGACCATGGCTTGGGGAGGACGGAGTGATCGGCGCATCCAGGTAAAAACAGCAGCTTGGAAGTACAGATGGGCAGCACAGGGAGAATGGGAGAGAAGACCACAAAATGACATTTTGGAAACTAGAAAGCAGATGGATGAGGAGCATATAATGTCTTTGGTCCAAGGAAGTCAAGTCCCAAGCTTGCAGTGGGGAAAGCAGCAAGCCTACCCTACTGGCACCTTCAAATCCCCAAAAGTTTGAGAAACCGGTGACATCTGGTCTCTCTGGAAGTGGTGATGAAGAAGAAGCCTAAGGCAGAAAGGATTAGTCAAAATGCTGTTTAGCAAGTGATCAGACCCCTAGGTCACCCCAATTCTGTTCAGCCAGGTCACTGGCCTTCTGCCCTCCCCTGCAGTAGGCCAGACACATATTTCCTGAAGAGAGTGACGAGAGGGTCTGGTGAGGAGACTCCAAACCCCATGAGAAGCAGGGTGGCCACACTGAAAACAAAGGAATTCCGTGAATGCGGGCATTCTGAATGCTGAGACGACCCTTGCCCAGCCTTGCTGCCCATGCAGTTCCCAGGATGCCAGCTCCCATCCAGGCAGGAAGCAGAAAGGTTTCCAGAACAAGGACTCAGATAGCTGAAGCCAACAAGCCCCACTTTTGCATTCAGAGCTTTCCTGTGAGCTGTTAAGCGTTCACTCTTAAAATGTGTGCCGGCAGCCAGACGCCTCAGGAAAGCATCTACCATGAAAGACAAATCCAACACAGACACAAAATAATCAGTTGGGAGAAACCGAAACTATGCTAAAATAATACTATCATTCATACCTTTAGAGGATAAGAGAAGAAATATTATCCATGCAGTGATAACAGGATACCATGAAAAACATTGGTCCAGAGAACAAAAAGAATACTTAAAAATTAAAATCATGACAAGACTGAGTCACAAAATAGAAGCAGTGGAAGACAAAGTTGAGGAAACCTCCAGAAAGAAGAGTAAAAAACAGAAAGAAATGGAAAGCAGGGGAGAAAAACAAGAAAAAGGAAACCAATTTAGGAGACCCAGTGTCTGATAAATAGGTACCCTATAAAAAAGAACAGAGAAACTGGAGGGGAAGAAATCATAAAAAAAACAAAAAAACAAAAAAAAAAATTTAAGCAGATTTTCCAGAACTAAATAATGTGAATTTCCAGACTGTGAGTACTCAGCACAGAGAAGAAAATTGACCCACACGAAAGCACATTACTGTGAAATTTAAGAACATTGGAGACAGAGAGAATGAATACCTTACAGGTTTCCAGAGGGGAGAAGAGATCACATACAGGAGCTCAGGAATCAGAATGGTTTCAGACTTCTCAACAGCAACTCTGGTAGCTGGAGACAAAGGAGTAATGCCTACCAAAAGTCTAAAGGAAAAATATATCCAACATAAAATTCTATATCCAATGAAACTAAAAATTATATTTGAGGTTAGAATAAAGATACTTTCCAAAAATGCAGTAACTCAAAACATTTACCTCCAAGATCCCCTATGTTAGGAAACCATTACTGAATGCAGTTGGGGAAATATAATTAAAAGGAAAATCTTCTCCCTGTGGACAGGAAAACCTGTCCACAAAGATAATATTGAATAAGCATTAAAGCAGAATGTGATACACATCATGGGCAATCTGCTGAGAGACTACAAAGACAGAAAAACATCTTGCCCTTTTATATAGCCAAAGAGATATGAGCCATTATAAGCATGGTTTCAAGATAAAAAATAATTAGTCCTCAAGTAAGAGAACTTAGTGCCATTTGTCACACATAGTTTTTCCTAAATTCACCTGGTAATTGGACCAGTCATCTAGGTTTGCTAATTAGCTTTATCCAAAGGAAAAGTAAATTTGTTCTATCTTTATCACAGGAGGCAGTTTTGCAATACGGAATGAGGGACTCCTACCCTCCCACAGAAACTGGGAGATAGGGATGCTCTTTCCCTTGATATTTTTATTTCAAAGAGATGGCTCCTAGGTCCTTGATAAGACATTCCTGCATCATAAAGCTGGCAAGAGGTTTTTTCTTTCTAAAAAGGTTTACATACATATCCTAGAAAGAACTTACAAGTTTTCTAAAGTAAATGCTCTAAGAAAAGTGAAAGGAGGAATTTTCTTATCTTCAACAGGGAGAATTAAGCCTTTATTTTTATTTTATTTTATTTTTTTATTCAAGTATAGTTAACATACAGTGCTATGTCAGTTTCAGATGTATAATACTCAACAATTGTATACATTTCTCAGTGCTCCTCAAGATAAGTGTATTCTTGGGGCATCTGGGTGACTCAGTCATCGAAGCATCCAACTCTTGATTTCCATTCAGGTCATGATCTCAGGGTCATGAGATCAAGCCCCATGGCTCATCCAGTCTCCGCTGGGCATGGAACCTGCTTAAGATAAGATTCTCCCTCCTACACTGTTGGTGGGAATGCAAGCTGGTGCAGCCACTCCGTAAAACTGTATGGAGGTTCCTCAAAAGTTGAAAATAGAGCTACCCTATGACCCAGCAATTGCACTACTGGGTATTTATCCCAAAGATACAAATGTGGTAATCAGAAGGGGTACGAGCACCCCAAAATTTATAGCAGCAATGTCCACAATAGCCAAACTATGGAAAGAACCTAGATGTCCATCAACAGATGAATGGATAAAGAAGATGTGGTGTATATATATAAATGGAATATTATTCAGCCATCAAAAAAAACCCAAATCTTGCCATTTGCAACAACATGGATGGAACTAGAGGGTATTATGCTAAGCTAAATAAGTCAATCAGAGAAAGACAAGTATCATATGATCTCACTGATAAGAGGAATTCTTAATCTCAGGAAACAAACTGAGGGTTGCTGGAGTGGTGGGGGGTGGGAGGGATGGGGTGGCTGGGTGATGGACGTTGGGGAGGGTATGTGCTATGGTGAGGGCTGTGAATTGTGTTAAGACTGCTAAATCACAGACCTGTACCTCTGAAACAAATAATACGTTATCTGTTAAAAAAAAAAAAAAAGAAGAAGATAGTAGGAAGGGAAAAATGAAGGGGGAGGAATCGGAAGGGAAGATGAACCATGAGAGACGATGGACTCTAAGAAACAAACTGAGGGTTTTAGAGGGGAGGGGGTGGGAGAATGGGTTAGCCTGGTGATGGGTATTAAGGAGGGCACGTATTGAATGGAGCACTTCATAAACAAACAATGAATCATGGAACACTACATCAAAAACTAATGATGTAATGAATGGTGACTAACATGACATAATAAAATAAAATTAAAAAAAAATGATTCTCTCTCTCCTCTCCCTCTCACCCCATCCCCTCCACTGCTCACTGGCATGCTCGCTCTCTCTCTCTCAAAAAAAAGATAAATGTATTCTTAATCCCCTCTATTTCACCGTTTAAGCCTTTATCTTTTAAATAAAGCTTTTAAGCCTTTATTTTTCATTTTTATTTGTCCCTACAATGTACTCCACCAAAATGAAAGAGCAAACCAAGGAAGACAAAGACAAGGGGCACCCAAAAGAGGAGACTGAGTATGGGACCGGCTAAGAGAATCCTCAGGATGGTGGAAGAGAAAGATTTCAGGATGATGGCTGTGCAGACAGGAGCAGTCAGAAAACTGCAGGCTAGTCTTTTTCAGGAAAAAGGAAATTATGAGTTCCAGATGCATCTGAATGCACTGAGACATTTAGACAACTGGAGAAGAGCTTGGGGCTGGATTCATGGTAATACAAGAAATTTAAGCAAACAATTAGCAATTTTAAACTCTAGGAAAACAAATGGTTGAACAGGAAAGGAAAAATAATCATAGTTTACAACATGGCTCCGTTGTGAATAAAATTTTCGGATCATAGCAATTTAAGAAATTGATCTATGTAGAATTATAACATATCTTTACCAGAATGAGGGGAAGAGGGACAGGAAGAGTAAGATTGAATGTGGGAGATTGGAAAGGCAAAGAGACATAATTTTCATTTTCAATAATAGGATGTCAGAGGTAATATTTACAATTGAAAAATCAAGGAGTAGCAATGGAAGCATGTTATTAGGAATATAGAGATAATACCAAAAATAATATATAAAGGAGATGAAAGTATTTCCTCCTAGGAAAAAGGTAGCTGGAGGCCTGCGCATTTCTTTGAAAAGACTGTGGAACTATTTGATTCTGTAAACTAGTATGCATAACTTTGGTAAAAATGGGAAGTCAAATTATAAGCAAAATAGCTTCAGATTTATTAAGTTGGCAAATGCATTCCCAAGGATTGAAGAGGAATAAAATATGATCCTTATCTTTGTGGAGTACAGAATGAAAAAGAAAATAGCTTACAACAGTATGATAAAAATGTGGTACTAGAAGTATAAAAAAAGTTCACTAGGTGCATGAAGACACTGGCTACATTTTGTTTGTTTTTTTTTAAAGATTTTTATTTATTTATTTGAGAGAGATAGAATGAGAGATAGAGAGCACGAGAGGGAAGAGGGTCAGAGGGAGAAGCAGACTCCCCGCTGAGCAGGGAGCCCGATGCGGGACTCGATCCCAGGACTCCAGGATCATGACCTGAGCCGAAGGCAGTCGCCTAACCAACTGAGCCACCCAGGCACCCTGGCTACATTTTGTTTGTATCTCCCTTATCCTGTGTACTGCCTGGCAGGCAGGGGTATGTTTGTGACAGGCGAACAAATGAAGACATATACACACGCATGTTGCACTGAAAACAGAAAACAGAATATTTTCCTATATTTATATGGTGGAGGAAAACAAATCCAGGAAGATTTTATAGCAGATGTGATATTTGAATGTGGAACTGAAAGTTCACCAGGATTTCTCCAGGCGGACAAAGATGGGGAGAATATTCAAAGCAGGAACAACAATTTATACAAAAAAGGTGAGCGAGTACCATGATATCAGTTAGCATATCAACAATAATGCTGTGTAACAAACCACCCAAACCTCAGTGGCACCCAACACTAAATATTTATTTTTCACTCATACAGCTGCAGGTCAGGTGGGATTGGATTGACAGACTGGGTTTAACAGGTTTGGATGTTAACTGCAGGTTAAGTCCAAAAGTGTTTCATCTCCTTTGGACCAAGAACTACAATACTCGTGATGGAGATGGGAGAGCAAGAAGGCAAACACAGCTCATGTCTCTGGACACCTTGGGTCCACTAACATAACCATTGGCTGCAATAATATACATGAACAAGCCCAACATTAATGGGTTGAGGGTGCACATTCCTCCTCCACTGGAGTTTTGCTGAAAGTTATTCCTGAACAAAAGTCTAAACTCACAAGTGTTTGGGCAATAGCATAAATGCATTTAACTTCTGGAGACTTTCTATTCGCACTTCCCTCACAAGAGTAAAAGTTATTCAACCAGAATGAGCCACATGGAGCTACTGAGCACTTACAATGTGTGGCAGTTGTGACTGAGGAACCGAATTTTAGTTTATTTAATTTGTACTAATTTAAATGTCATGTGGCTTGTAGCTACCAGATGGAATATGCAGTTGTAACCATCACAGTTAAAGCTGATGTTTTGATCTGAGGATTTCTTTTATGAAGTCAGGTCTCAAATTCTCATCTTCTACATATATATTTTTGTTCTATCATGAATTTTAGGATTCATTTTGATGCGGTACTTCATGAAGATTGGAAAGGCCTTGAGGGCTACTTGGGCCAAATTAATTCAATTCCTGGGAAAAGATTGCGTCCCTGACCACCCAGGACCTCCTTGCCAATGTGTGTCTCTGGGACAAGAAAAGCTAGGAGAGGATGTGAACTAATTAAAATAAATCCAGCAACATCATTAGAAAAATAACTCAAAAAAAAAAAGGAAGAAAGAGAACTCCAACTTCTCTCCAAGTCCTTTTATGATGGTCATCAGAGGGTCACACAGGAATATTATTTCCTATCTGAATCATCTTGTGTTTGTGTCACATACAATTTACAGTTGCAAATTCCACAAATATTAATCATTCCTGGGAAGGAATAGAACAATGTTGGCCACTAAACAGAAAAGCAGTATGCATAAGAATCCTACCATACCGCTGTTTCAGGACCAAAGTCTAAGAAAGTTGAAAAATACCAGTAAGAATGTAAATATCCTTTTCTTTCTAATTTCTTAGTCTCTATTGTAATAGTCTTGGTCTCTATTCTTTAAAGGAAGAAGAAATAGAGCAGGAGTCAAGAAAATTGTGCAACAGAATTGCCAAACTGGACATACACGTTTCCTACAACGAAAGACCACATCGAAAGAGGAAACATCTTATGGGCAAAGTATATTTCACAAAAAGGAAAGGGAATTTCAAAGAAAAAGAAGACAGTCTCTCACAGAGGAATGATCAGAAAAAAAATTCTGGACTTTCTATAGTTTCCATTCTGATTTCTATCATAATTCCACATATCTCTCTGACTCATTTAGAAGGGAAAATGTCGGGGCACCTGTGTGGCTCAGTCTTTAAGCATCTGCCTTCTGTTCAGGTCATAATCCCAGAGTCCTGGGATCGAGCCCTGCATCGGGCTCCCTGCTCCGCGGAAGGCCTGTTTCTCCCTCTCCCACTCCCCTGCTTGTGTTCCCTCTCTAGCTGTGTCTCTGTCAAATAAATAAATAAATAAAATCTTTAAAAAAAAAAAAAAGAAGGAAAACTATCTAGACTATTCCAGGCTGAATACAACAACATTCATAAGGATTACTAGCAACACAGGCTGTAAAATCAATAATAGGTGGAGCTGGGTTCCTCATATGAATAAAGAAAAAGTAAAGAGACCACGAAACCAACAGGCAGCGACTTAGGAGTTTGTTAGGAAATGTGTCCTCTTCACTTGGTCCCTTGAGGCTCTTTGTAAAAGCCAGGATTTCACAACTTAATGTTACAGCAATCAACAAGCTTTAATCATTAATTAAAATAATTGAACGCCATTTTCACTTATCAAATTGGCAATCATTGGGAAAAAAAGGTAATGCCGTGCTGGGGAATTCAGAACCCACTTTTGTGGGAGTGTAAATTGGTCCACCTACTCTGGAAGCATGCTTCAGCTAATGTGTTCATCCTGTGTGCACATTCTATCCCTGGCCACTTATTTAGCCACAAGGATGTTCTTCCCAGTGACATAATGGAGTGCTATGCAAAAATGGTATTGCATATGTTGGGGGGTTTTTTGTTTGTTTCTTTTAAAGATTTTATTTATTTATTTGAGATAGAGAACACACAAGCTGGAGGGGGAGAGAGAGAGAGAGAATCTGAAGCAGACTCCACACTGGGCACAGAGCCTGATGCTGGACTTGATCTCACCACCACAAGATCATGACCTGAGAGGAAACCAAGAGTCGGCCGCTTAGCCAACCGAGCCACCCAGGTGCCCCACAGAACATATTATTATAGTGGCACCTGAGCGGCTCAGTCGGTTAAGCAGCTGCCATCGGCTCAGATCATGATCCCACGGTCCTGGGATCGAGGTCAGCGCCTGGCTCCCTGCTTGGCGGGAAGCCTGTTCTTGCTTGTGCTCTCTTGCCCTCTCTCACTCACTCTCCCTCTTGCTCAAGTAAATAAATAAAATCTTTAAAAGAATAATAATATATTGTTATATGGAGTGGAGGGGAAGGGTGGTTACTAGTAAAAGTTATGATTGTATTTGGGTGAGTAAAAATTACATGTACACATAAAAGTAATTTGAAAGGGCTGGAATTATTAACAATTTTATTTTCTGTATACTTATATTTTCTATACAGAATTCTAGTTTCTGTATGATATATAGAGAACATGGCTTTTGCAAGAAAAAATGTTAATATGTATTTATGATCATAAAAAAGGAAAAGGGAGGAACTGATTGATTTAGAAGATCAAAACCACATTGAGATACCATCTTACAACAATTATTAATAGCAAAAATTGACAAGGCAAAAAACAACAAATGTTGGAGAGGTTGTGGAGAAAGGGGAACCCTCTTACACTGTTGGTGGGAATGCAAGGTGGTACAGCTACTTTGGAAAACAGTGTGGAGATTCCTCAAAAAGTTAAAAATAGAGCTACCCTATGACCCAGCAATTGCGCTACTGGGTATTTACCCTAAAGATACAGATGTAGTGAAAAGAAGAGCCATATGCTCCCCAATGTTCATAGCTGCGATGTCCGCAATGGCCAAACTGTGGAAAGAGCCGAGATGCCCTTCAACAGATGAATGGATAAAGATGGTGTGGTCCATATATACAATGGAATATTACTCAGCCATCAGAAAGGATGAATACCCAACTTTTGCATCAACATGGATGGGACTGGAGGAGATTATGCTAAGTGAAATAAGTCAAGCAGAGAAAGTCAATTATCATATGGTTTCACTTATTTGTGGAACATAAGGAATAATATGGAGGACATTAGGAGAAGGAAGCGAAAAATGAAGGGGGGGAATCGGAGGGAGAGACGAACCATAAGGGACTATGGACTCTGGGAAACAAACTGAGGATTCTAGAGGGGAAGGCAATGGGGGGTTATTAAGGAGGGCACGTACTGCATGGAGCACTGGGTATTATACGAAAACAATGGATCGTGGACCACTACATCAAAAACTAATGATGTATTGTATGGTGACAGCATAACATAATAAAATAAATTATATATAAAAAAAGATCTAATTATCTGTATTAAAGGGTTCACGGATGGAGCAGCATCCCATCTAGCAAGCAGAGGGGAGCTCCCAGGGAGTAACTCTTCTAAATGCTGCTGCCTGAGGCCCAGCTCCCTCCTGCATGGCTATTCTCATCCAGTTTCATTATAGCAACCCACCTTTGCTGGAACCATGCTGAGTGGGCTGCTCTTCCTTGTTCTCTAAGACTTTGTATCACATGGAGGTACTGGCCGCAGAATAAAGCCATTGTGTGGATTTGTAGTATTCCAACACGGTCATCTCCACAGGCAAAGGCCCTAAGACTTGTGGAACTAAACTTAAACTCTCATCCTCTGGAATGGTCGAGACCATCTTATATTATTTGCACAGGAGGGTTAGGTAGGGCCTCCTGTTGTCTCAGACAGACCCTTGCCAAGAAGGCGGAGGTTCAGGATTGGGTTTGAGCCACAGGGATGACAACAGTCTCCTGCACACATTTTTCTTTCCCCAAGATATGATTTAAGTAGGTCTGGAGACCTGACTGCATTTAACGCACATGAGGATTTCTGACTTCCCCCTATCCCTTTGGACCTCCGGTCCTGCTCTCCCCAGGGCTCACGCCCTTCTTTTCTGCCTCAAGGTGCTCCTTCCTAGCAGAAAAATCAGAAGCAAAATTGGAACCAGTATAAACTGGAGTTGTCAGGATAATTCTTCAGATGGCTTCAAATGGCAGCATTTCCAATCTTGGTTGATCTCTTGTACTTTATTCGATAGAAAAAAAAGAACAAACATGACTGAGTATGAGTTTTAACATAACCTCCAACCATTTTTACCTTCAGATTGTTCACTGCACTTCAAATTTGCTTCCACAATATGCCATGAACTGTTTGTGTGTGTGTGTGTGTGTGTGTGGTTTAAATGTCACTGCTTAAAAATTTTTCTGGCATTTTCCGGTGTCGCCCCAGGCAAGCAATTATGTTACCAAGAGTGAGATGGAAAACAAAAGAAGTCCTGGCTCTTTTCAGTGCCACAGTAAAGAATTACAGGACAGCAAAAGGAAAGTGAAGTGAGCAGTTTATTGAAGTACACTCCAGAGGAGGAGCGGGGCCAGTGAAGAGACACAGAGGCCCCAGGAGCTCCCGGGTGTGGGCTTATATCATTTTTTTTCTTTTAGGTGGGTCCTACGGTTGCAACATTTATTTGAGGGACAAGCCTGGATTATAGAACAATTAGCCAACTACACATATCCTTTCCCAAAATGTATTCAAAATACCTCAACATTATTTCTATTCTAGAGACATAGGTCAAATAAGGACAAGGGGCTGCCTTCTACACCATTGCAACAAGCACATCTAACTTCATTCTTCCTCTGCCGGCAAGTTGTCGCCACAGACTGACTGTTAGATGGGTGGAATGGGGTGGTCCCTCAGGCGGGGATCCCTGTCAGGACATCTAAGGTCCAAACTCCTGTTGCTCCTGCCCAGCTTCCTGCCTCACAATTACAACTGACAGAAAGCCAGCCCTGGTCTGCGTTCAGTCTTGGCATAAAGTACTGTTCAAAGAGATAACAGTCCATCAGAAGATTAAAACAATTAAAATCTGTATGTGCCTCTCAAGAAAATCCCACAGGACAAGTACACAAAGTTTCTGAAAACAAGAGAGAGCATATAATTTGGGAGAGGGTCCACTGGTGCAGACTTAGACTATTAATGTATGAGGCACCAACAGGAAGTCACACCTTGGCCCCAAGGAAGAGAACATGTGGTCAGAGCAGCAGGCCTGGAAACAAACCCTGGCTGGAAATACTCAAAGCAAAAAAAGGAAGTTCCAGCCAATAAATACCGATAAATACCCAGTAGTGGGATTACTGGATCCTATGGTAATTCTATTTTTAACTTTTTTGAGGAAGCTCCATAGTATTTCCTCAGTGGCTGCACCAGTTTTCATTCCCACCAACACTGCACGAGAGTCACCTTTTCTCTACATCCTCGCCAAAATGTGATCATGTGGTTCTTATTCTTTCTCTTACTGATGTGATGTATCATGTTGGTTGATTTGCAAATATTGAACCACCTTTGCAACCCAGAAATAAATCCCCATTGATCATGGTGAATGATTATTTTTTAGTGTATTGTTGGATTCTGTTTGCTAGTAATTAGTAGAGGATTTTTGCATCTATGTTCATCAGAGATATTGGCCTATAGTTCTCTTTTTTGTGATGTCTTTATCTGGTTTTGGTATCAGGATAAGCCTGGAATCATAGAATGAATTTGGGAGTTTTCCTTCCTTCTCTATTTTTCGGAATAGTTTGAGAAGAATAGATATCAACTCTTCCCTAAATGTTTGGTAGAATTCACCGGTAAAATCATATGGTCCTGGATTTCTTGTTTGTTGGGAGTTTTTGATTACTGATTCCATTTCTTTGCTGATAATCGGTCTGTTCAAATTTTCTGTTTCTTCCTGTTTCAGTTTTGGTAGGTTATATGTTTCTAGAAATCTATCCATTTCTTCTAGGTTGTCCAATTTTTTAGCATATAATTTTTCTTAATATTCGCTTACAGTTGTTTGTATTTTTGTGGTGTTGAGTGTTATTTCTCCTCTCTCAACTGTGATTTTATTTATTTGGGTCCTTTTTCTTTTTTTCTTGATGAATCTGGCTAGAGGTTTATCAACTTTATTGATTTTTTTCAAAGAACCAGATCCTGGTTTCATTGATCTGTTCTACTGGTTTTTTTTTTTTTTTTCCATTTCTATATTATTTATTTCTGCTCTAATCTTTATTATTTCCTTCCTTCTGCTGGTTTTAGGTTTTGTTTGTTGTTCTTTTTCTAGCTCCTTTAGGTGTAAGGTTAGGTATTTGAGATTTTTCTTGCTTCTTGAGGTAGGCCTGTATTGCTATAAACTTCCCTCTTAGAACAGCCTTTGCTGCATCCAAAGATTTTATACCGTTATGTTTTCATTTTTATTTGTTTTCATGTACTTTTGTATTTCCTCTTTGATTTCTTGGTTGACCCATTCATTGTTTAGTAGCATGTTATTTAACCTCCATGTATGTATGTTCTTCCCAGATCTTTTCTTGTGGTTGACTTCAAGTTTCATAGTGTTGTGGTCAGAAAAGATGTATGGTATGACTGATCTTTCTGAATTTGTTGAGGCTTGTTTTGCGGCCTAGTATGTGATCTATTCTGGAGAATGTTCCATGTGCAGCTGAAAAGAATGTGTATTCTGCTGTTGTTAGGATGGAATGTTCTGAATATATCTGTTAAATCCATCTGGTCCAGTGTGTCATTCAAAGTCACTGTTTCCTTGTTGGTTTTCTGTTTGGACAATCTGTCCATTGATGTAGGTGGGGTGTTAAAGTCCCCTACTATTACTGTATTACTATCAATTATGTCCTTTATGTTTGTTATTAACTGTTTTATGTATTTGGGTGCTCCCATGTTGGGTGCATAAACATTTACAGTTGTTATATCTTCTTGTTGGTTTGTCCCCTTTATTATTATATAGTGTCCTTTGTCTCTTGTTACAGTCTTTGTTTTAAAGTCTATTTTGTCTGATATAAGTATTGCCACTTTGGCTTTTTTTGACATCCGTTTGACATCCATTTGCATTATGGATGTTTCTCCATCCCCTCACTTTCAATCTGCAGTTGTCTTTAGGCCTGAAATGAGTCTCTTGTAGGCAGAAGATGGATGGGTCTTTTTTTTTTTTTTTTTAATCTACTCTGTCACCCTAGGGCATTTGATTAAGGCATTTAGTCCATTTACACTCAAAGTAATTATTGATAGATATGTAATTTTTGCCAACTTGTTACTTGTTTTGTGATTGTTTTAGTAGCTTTTCTCTGATCCTTGCCTCTCTTTTTCTTTTTCATGGTTTGCTGGTTCTCTTTATTGATATACCTGGATTCCTTTCTCTTTATTCCTTGCATATCTGTTAGTGGTTTTTGATTTGTGGTTACCATTAGGTTTGTATATAATATCTTCTGCATATAGCACTCTACATTAAGTGGATGGTCACTTAAGTTTGGACCCATTCTTTACTCCTCCCCCACGCCATGTTTTAGGTATATGCTGTCATAGTCTACATCCATTTATTTTGTGAGTTCCTTGACTAACTTATTACAGAAATACTTACTTTTACTCCTTCTGTGTTCTCTACTTTTCATACTGTCACTTATGGGCTTTCCTTTCCATTCAAAGAGTCCCCTTTAATATTTCTTGCAGGGCTGGCTTAGTGCTCGTGAACTCCTTTAGTTTCTGTTTATCTGGAAAACTTTTAATCTCTCCTTCTATTCTCAATGATAGCCTTGCTAGAAAGAATATTTATGGCTGCAAATTTTTCCCTTTCAGCACTTTGAATATACTATACTATTATTATTCTCTTCTGTCCTGCAAAGTTTCTGCTGAAAAATCAGCTGATAGCCTTATGGGGTTTCCCTTGTATATAACTTTCTTTTTTTCTCTTGCAACCTTTAAGAGTCTTTCTTTATCACTCTTTTTTGCTATTTTAATTATTATGTGTCTTGGTGTGGTCCTCTTTGAGTTGAATTTGTTGGGGGCTCTCTGTGCCTCCTGAATCTGGATCTCTAACCCCACCTCAGCTTCGGAAAGTTTTCAGCTATTATTTTTTCAAATACATGTTCTGTCCCCCTTTCTCTCTCTTCTCCTTCTGGGATCCCTATAATGTGAACATTATTATGCTTCATGGAGTCACTGAGTTCTCTAAGTCTGTTCTTATTCTACAGTATTGGTTTGTCTATCACCTGTTCAGCTCGATTGCTTTCCATTACTCTATCCTCCAGGTCACTAATATGCTCCTCCACTCCCTGTAATCTACTATTTATTCCATCTAGTATATTTCTAATTTCATTTATTGAGTTCTTCATTTCTGATATGTTATTTTTTTTATCTCTTTGTTAAGGGTCTCACTGATGTCCTCCACTCTTTTCTCTAATCCAGTGAGTACCTTTATGATCATTACTCTAAATTCTCTATCAGACATATTACTTATTTTCATTTCATTTAGATCTATTGTTATAATTTTGTCTTGTTCTTTCATCCGGGACATATTTCTCTGTCTCCTCATTTTGTCTGCCTCTCTGTGTCTATTTCTGTGTTAGGAAAGTAAGCTATGTCTTCTGCTCTTGAAAGTAGTGACTTTATGAAGAGGAGGTCCTGTGGTGCCCTGCGATGCGGAGTCCCCTGTTCACCAGAACCCAGCTCTTCAGGAGAGTATCCTATGAGTGTGGTATCTGAGTCACTTTTTCTTTCAGTGCCATTGTCTGCACTGACTCTCTGCCTGTTGTAGGCTGTGCCTGCTCTCTGGTGTTAGTGGAACCCAGGCAGGCCAGCTCTGGGAAGGTGTGCCGGCAGGGAAACTCGGGGGTGGGGTGGTGCTGTTAGCAAAATTTGTGCTGGGCCACTAGTCCAGGGCAGGATCCCCCAGAGCGTGGTACAGCTGGGGCCTGGGCACCAAGGTGTTTGGGGGCCACAGCTGGACGTGGCATGCATGGCATAGCGGTGGCTGGGCACCCAGTGGCTGGGCAGGGTGCACATGGCTTTAACATAAGTTGCCCTGAGCCCAGGGCCAGAGGCGAGCAGACTTGGAGTGGGCAAGCCCTCAGGAGAACATGTGGGCAATGCACACTGCTAGCAGGTTAGGTAGCAAGTGTCTATATAGCCCCACCTCCTACAGGTGTGTCTGGGCTTTTGCTGGGAGATGGGGGAGAAAAATGATGTCTTTGGCTCCCTTGTTTTCAGAGAAGTCCCCCAACACTCTGAAATCAGTATGAACAGATCTATCTCCTAAGTGTGTTCTCTGCCATTTTTATGTTGCCTCTCCATGCAAGCTGCTATCTCTTTAAGGGTGGCAACCGAGCTATCACTCATTCTCCCTGCTTGCCCAGGGCTGAGTCAGCTGACTTTTAAAACTCCAGACTTGAAGTCCCACTGGTTATGCAAACGAATAGAATTCAGCCCCTCTGGTTTTCAAAGCCAAATATTATGGAGATTAGTCTTCCCCACGTGGCCTTCCTGGTGTGAGGGCCCATTCTTCTGCCCTCTGCATGGGTGCAGCTCCCTCCCTCCCACTGCCTTTCTGCCCTTCCTAACCTTTCAGGTGCAACGTCTTCTCTATATTTGGTTGTGGAGTTTGTTTCAGTATTTAGATCACTCTCCATTTATTGACTTGGATGTGGATGAGATCTAGTTATACAGGTGGGATAGGGTGAGCTTAGGATCCTCCTACTCTGCCATCTTCCCAAGCTCCTACCATACCTTCTTTATCCATTCATCTATCAGTGAACACTTGGGCTGCTTCCACAGTTTAACTGTTGTTAATAATGCTGCTATAAACATAGGGCTGCCTGTATCCCTTTGCATTAGTATTTTTGTGTCTTGGGGGTAAATACCCAGTAGTGCATATAAATGCTTCTTTATTTTCATTGCCCCCACTTAGACAAGTAAAGAGCTGAAGGTCTCGAATGGAAGTAAAAATTTAGAGCACTCAAGATATATTTGGAAACCATCTGGGTTCCTCACCTAATGCAGGACCTTGTTCCCTGCTAAGCACCTTCTGCCAGTCCAAGGATTTCAGGAATACAGGAGGTGTATTCATGCTTACTTGTGATGATCAGGTGCCTTTCTCAGCCCTGGGGACGGCAGAAGCCAGACCCTCCTCCATGGACAGCCCGTCATTGCTGCTGAGGTTCTAGAAGCCTCGTGATACCAGAGGGCCTTCTAACCCCACAGCCACAAAGTGCCCCAAGCATAAGTGAAAACACTTCCTCTTCCTCCTCTTCTGTTTCCCTAAAATCCCAGAGACTTCTAAAATTCATGTGGTAAAAGCTCTTTCCTTTTTTCCCCATCCATTGCACCCTTGCCATGGGGCTCACAACTTCATCCACCAGGGCTGAACCAAGACAGACAAACAAAGGATGATTGTCTTTGTACTAGGCCAAACTTTGCTGGTTGACTTACTCACCCCCCAGACAAACCTTCTTCACAGGGGCTCCTGGCAGGCACAGCCCACCAGGGTATCAAGCCCCTGACTTGACAAGCCTGGATGCTTCTCAGGCTTAAGCTGAGACCCCTCTACCCAGTGCTTACCTCCCACACCTGTCCCTCCCCCAGCATGACAGCCACACAGAAATTAAAGCTACAGTAATGAGGACCCATTGAGCCCCAAAAGGAGCAGGCATTGGTCAAAGGGCTGGCTCCCTGAGCTGCACTTGAGAAGACAATGTTGCTCTCAGAGTAGAAGTCAGCACAAGAATATGTTTTAAAAACAAGGCAAGGGCTTCTTTGGCAAAGACAGTACCCAAAAAAGCAGATTTGAAACAGAAAAATGGCAGACTCCCTGCCCTGCACCATTTCCCAGAACAGCCTCAGGAAAGGAGAAAGACATTCAAATCCTCCTCCCCTTGTCATGGGTTCACCAGCCTCATTCTGATCTTCAGGTACTTTCCACCAGAGTGACTTGAGCATCCAGCACCAGAAGCACTCACGAAACCTACAAGGCCTCTTCAGGGGCCCCTGACACCCACCTTACCCTACTGGAGACCTCACCCTAGGGCAGGGCAGAGATGATGCCCTTGATCTAAGCACCACTCCACTCCCTTCCTTAGAAATATTTAGCAACAGATACCTTGTAGCCTCAAAGCCTTTCAGAGGCTCTTGTGGTCTTAGAAATAAATCCTTCCCTCCTGCATCCAGGGCCACACCCTCTTATTTATCAAGGCCTTCCACATACAAGCTGTATCAGGGACATCCACAGCATCATTTCTGTCTATGACTACATGCTACAGTTACATTTCTCCTTTAACTCTGATCTGAATATTTCCCTGGAAAAATGCTCAAATGACTTTCTCCCTTAATAGCGCTTGCTTTCACATTATTCAGAGTTATAACCTTCCTTCCTTCCTTCTACAAGTGTCCGACACTTGTGAGGCAGAAATTAAGACAAAAAAAATATGGGGGGAAAAGCAATTCAATATTTTATCCTGCTTCTCATTTTAGTTGTGCAATGTTTTGGGAGGTTTTGGGTTGCTTTATTTTTATAAGTAAACTGTTTATGCAAATGTTAACTGTATCCTTTCCAGAAATACAACAGAGTCTTCTCTAATTGGAGACTCTCAGTGGCCAAACTTCCCATTGTATATACCCTGTGGAAGCAACACAGGCATTCAAAACTAGAAACTTTTAATAAGAGAGACGAGAAAACTACAGAGCTTGTATCTTAGTTTGGGGTCCACCAAAAATCGACACCAAGACGCAGGTGGTTTTCTTGGGAAGTGACTCCAGGAAGCAAAGTAAGTGGGCAACACAAGACAGAGAGGGGACAAAAGCCAGGAAAAGTGGGCAATAGGGCTTTATCCCCTGGGGGACCATTTGGGTGATGATGGGAACACACCTCAGCAGGATGGGGAAGTTGGAGCATTAATTTACCAAATCGCATCTCCCATTAGTGAGGATTGCCCCGAAGCCCTGACTCCCCACACTTTGGGGTGCTCTATGAGGAGCAGGGCAGGGCAGGCTGCCAGATCACCACCATTTGGTTTATGTTAATGAGGTGACTTTTGGAAAGCACCCAAGGACAGGAGCGGAAGCAACCATGAAACCAACCTGACTTCTGGGGAGAGGAGAAGGCTGAGAGGTTGAATCAGAGGCTGTGCCAGAGAAAGATCTTTGGCAGAGCAGAGAGATGCAGGCCTTGTGGTGGGAAAGTATCAGCATTCTGGAAGTCTGGTATAAGTGAACTCAGGTGGGCCAAAGGGACATAGCTTGAGGCATCAAGAGCACCTGCCATGACTCTCTAGGGAGGTCCACAAAGCGACCGGAGTAAGCACATTCATGTTATTTTCCTGGATCTGGGAGCAAGTATTTTACATAATGTCCTAGTCAGCTCTGGCTGCTATATGCTGTAGACTGAGAGTCGCTTAAACAACAGAATTTATTTCTCACAGTTCTGGAGACTGGGAAGTCCAAGATCGGAGTGCCGGCCAATCCACTTCCTGGTGAGGACTTTTCCTGATTTGCAGAAGGCTGCCTCCTTGCCACATCCTCACTTGGCTGAGCGGGCGATCCTCTCCCTCATTCCTCTTCTCATGAGAGCACTAGACCCATTCATGAGGGCTCCACACTCAGGACCTGATCCCCTCCCAAAGGCCCCACCTCCTAAACTAGCACATTGGGGATTAGGGCTCTAACATATTAATTCTGCCAAGATGCAAACATTCAGTCCATAGTACATAAAGATGTCTATCCTTCATACACTTATTCATAAATGCAATGCCATTCCAATAAAAAATCCCAAGCACAAGTTTCTTGGAACTCAACAAAAGTATAAAATTAGTCTGAAAGGAGAAGTGAGTAATATCAGAGACAATTCTGAAGCAAAGAGAAGATAATGGGCGATAGTAGTCCTACTATGTGTTGTTGAGGCACATTATAAAGCTTTTACTTGCCTCAAGTATTAGTATTCCTTTGGGTTTGATCCTGAAAGGAAAGCCTCTCCCCATATAGCACTGCCTCCCCTGGTTGTATCAACTGGCTGTGATAATGTTTTATGCAGATTCTACGTAAAAAGAAAGGAGACATGAACAGACACTTCTCCAGAGAAAACATACAACTGGCTAACAGACACATGAAAAAATGTTCATCATCATTAGCTATGGGAAATTCAATCAGCTAAGGGAAATTCAAATCAAAACCACACTGAGATACCACCTTACACCAGTTAGAATGGTAAAAATGGACAGGGCAAGAAACAACAAATGTTGGAGAGGTTGTGGAAAAAGGGGAACCCTCTTACACTGTTGGTGGGAATGCAAGTTGGTACAGCTACTTTGGAAAACAGTGTGGAGGTGCCTCAGAAAATTAAAAATAGAGCTACCTTATGACACAGCAATTGCACTCCTGGGTATTTACCCCAAAGACACAGATGTAGTGAAAACAAGGGCCATATGCACCCCAATGTTCATAGCAGCGATGTCCGCAATAGCCAAACTGTGGAAAGAGCCGAGATGCCCTTCAACAGATGAATGGATAAAGATGATGTGGTCCATATATACAATGGAATATTACTCAGCCATCAGAAAGGATGAATACCCAACTTTTGCATCAACATGGATGGGACTGGAGGAGATTATGCTAAGTGAAATAAGTCAAGCAGAGAAAGTCAATTATCATATGGTTTCACTTATTTGTGGAACATGAGGAATAGTATGGAGGACATTAGGAGAAGGAAGGGAAAAATGAAGGAGGGGGAATCGGAGGGAGAGATGAACCATGAGAGACTATGGACTCTGGGAAACAAACTGAGGGTTTTAGAGGGGAGGGCAATGGGGGGATGGGTTAGCCCGGTGATGGGTATTAAGGAGGACACGTACTGCATGGAGCACTGGGTGTTATACGAAAACAATGAATCGTGGATCACTACATCAAAAACTAATGATGTATTGTATGGTGACTAACATAACATAAAAAAATAAAATTAAAAAAAAAAGACTCTCCACCAGTGCAACATTGTGATTTAAAAGAAATATATATTTGGTCTTCATTCACAGTTCCTGGCTCACAGCTCCCAAAAACCCTTAAAATTTCCTGAGAGATAAGAGCAATGGGAGCATCTTTGTACTAATATTTGGTCTCTTGTCTTCAATTCCTGAGATCGCGCTGGTGTCATAAGGGTAAAGTTGGGTGTCTAATTATTCAGAACCAGCCAGATCACCACAATTTGGTTTATGTTAATGAGATGACTTCTGGAAAGTACCCAAGGATGGGAGGGAAAGCAACCATGAAACGAATCTGATCTCTGGGAAGAGGAGAAGACTGGGAGGTTGAATCAATCACCAACGGCCAATGATTTAATCAGTCATTCCTACATAATGAAGCCTCCATAAAAACCCGGAAGGACTAGGTTTAGAGAGCTCCTGGGTTGGTGAACAATTTGGGGAAAGTGGTGCATGGAAGCATGGAAGCTCCACCACCTTCCCCATATCTTGTCCTATGCATCTCTTCCATCTGGTGTTCCTAAGTTGTATCCTTTCATAATAAACTGTGATCTCATGAGTAAAATGTTACTGTGAGTGCTGTGAACCACTCTAGCAAATTAACAGAACCCAAGGAGGGGATCATTGGGACCTGTGGTCTGTAGCGGCCAGTCAGAAGCTCAAGGGACAACTGGACTTAACAACTGGCCTCTGAAAGGGGCAAGGGGTCATTCCTGTAGGACTGAGTCATGAACCTGTGGGATCCGATGTGATCTGCAGGAAGACTGTGAAAATGAAGTTGAACTACAGGATACCCAGGTGATGTTGGATAATTGCTTGGTGGTGGGAGGACCCCCCCCATCACACACACACACACACACACACACACACATTGGAATTGGATATTAGAATCATTTTAACCAGTGACGAGAAAGATTACCAATGGGGAAGGAACTGCCAGTAGAAACACAGGAAGGCTCCAGTGTCCAGAACAATGGAACAAGTCAGAAGCCAGGCCTGGGGTGGGAGACAAAGAAAGGCTAACAAAATCAGACAGTGAGTTCTGTCAGATCTGTGATATAGAAAAGAGCAAGTGAAGGACCCAAGTGTGGCAGAGATTCTAGGTGACACTAAACATTGGTTTGGGAAGCTGGGATACCTTACCCATGGTTGGACAGAAATATGCGAAAATTCTGTTGGAGCCAAGGGGAAATGGGAAGCAGAGCGATCGGAGCAAATGGGAGAGGGTAACGCTCAGGATAATGTTTAACTGATTTTCCTTCCACAATGTCCTGAGGTTCTCCTCCCAAGGAATTTACAACCTTGTTAAAAACCAACAAATACTAGACAGATCAAAACAGGGCTGGATGGTACAAGCCAGTCACTGCTGGAGCAGGAGGTAGGCGGTTGGGTTTGGAGGGAAGACATAGGAAGATTTCCCGGGGGAGGACCCATCTGAGCTCAAACCCCCGAGCAGAGGGTGGTGAAGGAATTTGGGGCTGAGGAAACTGCCTGAGCAGAGCTTCGACAGGGCAGTGACCCTGCAGGACCACAACCCCTGGGGGGACGCAGAGAGAGGCACCATCAGAATGTGGGCAGGGCCTTTCACAAACCCTTAAGCCCTAGAATCTAACCGTCAAGGAAACATTAAATGTATTACACGAATGGAGTAACCCGGGGCACCTGGGTGGTTCAGTCGTTGAGCGTCTGCCTTCGGCTCAGGTCATGGTCCCAGGGTCCTGGGATCGAGCCCCGCATCGGGCTCCCTGCTCGGCGGGAAGCCTGCTTCTCCCTCTCCCGCTCCCCCTGCTTGTGTTCCCTCTCTCGCTGTGTGTCTCTCTCTGTCAAATAAAAATAATAATAAAAAAAAGAGTGGAGAAACCCATGAGCCACTCTGTCCTGCAGCAGCAGCATGACGCTTCCTCTTCAAATTCGTGATCAATCATCTTGAGAGAAAATGCTCCTCGCTCCCAAGAGAACAGACGACCCCGTAAACAGGCCGTCAGCCTTCTCCGCCTGTGGTGACTTCTTACACAAGGCCTCACATCACTGCAGCCCTCTGACTCCAGCCTGGGGAGGGCAGACGGGAAAGAGGGAAGGAGCGAAGTTTTTGAAGACTCCAACATCCCACTGAAGGCACCCACCCCGGAGAGGACCCTCATGGTTAGAGAGAGTTCGAAATACTCCCTTGATGCTCACCGGCTTCTCCGGCTCCGGCCCATTTCTCTGTTCCCTTCAGGGTAAAAATTCTCTCGAGTTGTCTCTGTCCCCTCACCTTTAGCTTAAAAAAAAAATCCTTTTTTAATCAAAGTAGAGTTGACAGGTGTTACATTTGTGTCAGGTGTACAACAGCGTGATTTGACCAGTCTGTACGTTCTGCTGTGTGCCCCATGAGTGTAGCTACCCTCTGTCCCCCAACACCGCCATTACCACACCACTGACTACATTCTCTGTGCTGTGCCTTTTGTCCCTGTGACTTACATCGCCTCTTAAATTTCTTTCTGTCCCCACCTCTCCCTTGAAACTGTTCCCATCAAGCCCCCAATAACAACTTCCCTGTCACCAGATCCAGTGAGCTCTTTCCTGTCACCACTCTGTCTGGTCTCAGTAGCTGCCTCCTGTCTTCTAGAAACACTCTCCGCTCTCAGCTTCAGGGACCTTCTTGGTTTCCCTCCTACCAGTGAGGCCATCCCTTCTCATGCCCCCTCTATCTTGCCCGCTACTTTTCCTCCAATTCGAAGTGTAACTCAGCAGCAGCATCTGGGAACCTGTGAGAAATGCAGACCCTTGGACCCACCCCTCCCACATCTACTGATCAGCATCTCTGGGGTGGGGCCCAGGTGACTCTCACAAGCCACTGAGAACCGGGGATGGAAAACCGCAGGCGTTGCTGGCTGTTCAGAGCAGGTTCCTCTTCTTCTCTCTGGCTACACTTTCTCCCTTGATGTTATCGTCCAAGCCCATGACTTTGAACATGATCTACAGACTGAGAACTTCTAAATGCACATCTTCGGCACCAACCCACCCAAGCTCCAGAATCCCCAGGTGTACCCATCTGGGGGCGACACGGGCATCTCAAATTCAATGCGTCCAAGATTGAAGGAACTTCTCTAAAACCTGTTGCCTCTAAAACTGGGTCTTCTGCCATTTCGTTACCATTTCAGATTGAAGTACCTCCTCTGTTACCACACTAGATCAAGCACCATTTTCTCTCTCCTGGTTGGACCACTGCAAAAGCCACCTACCAGGCCCTGTTCCCACTTTTGCCCCACTGGGCCCCATGCCACAACAGAGTGGTCTTTTCGGAACTTAAATCAGGTCATGTCATTTCCCTGCTCCATTTCCAAGGGCTTCTATCACATTTGATTAAAATCTAAACACCTTGGGCGCCTGGGTGGCTCAGATGGTTGGGCGTCTGCCTTCAGCTCAGGTCATGATCCCAGGGTCCTGGGATCGAGTCCTGCATCAGGCTCCCTGCTCCTTGGGAACCTGCTTCTCCCTCTGCATCTCTCTCTGTCTCTCATGAATAAATAAATAAAATCTTTAAAAATAAATAAATAAATAAAATAAAATCTAAACACCTTGTTATGGGCTCTCTGGCCCTGCATGCCTTGACCACTTTCTATGTAGCTTCCTGTATTCCCTTTGGTGTCTGAGGTCAAAGACTACAACTATATAATCCACACTAGGTGCTCTATAAATTATTTGTTGAATGAAACAATTCTCCTTTTGCATATAAGTAAACTGAGACTTTGACTTCCTTAAATTCTCCGTATTTGCTGAGAATGAACCACGTGACCTTGACAAGTACCGTCTAGCCAGGACACAGGAGATGGATGCAAAAGGATATTCTCAAAGCACTTGACGGTGCTGTGAACTTCAGCACAACAGGTGCCCAAGAGTCCACAAGATGAAGCCCCAGAGGACAAACCTTAAACTCCACTCCACACCAGTCCAGAGAATGGCCTTCCCTGTTCATAAGGGGGTATGATAGTTGTCGTGATCGGGGAGGCAATTGTGAATGAGGATGGGATAAAGAATGATGTAGGGCCATTTGCAAAATCTTCCTCCTGTGGGCTGCCTACCCCTGGTGCTCTTCATGAGGTCAATAAAAGCCTCTAAGAATCTATAGGCCAGACCACCAACCCTATTATGGCAGTTTTTAAAAATGGCCACAAATTCTTGGATACTCCTCCCATTGAGAAGTGGGGTCTATGTCTGCTACCCTTGAATCTGGATGGACATATGACTACTCTGGTCAATAGCTTACAGTGGAAGTGATGTTATGTGATTTCCAAGACTAGGTGGGAAGTGGCTAGGCAGCTTCCATGTTGTTGCTAGAACTCTCACATCCTAAGAAGCCATGTGAGAAGTCCTTCAAACCTGAGACCAGCAGGCTCGTGGGAACACAGGCCATGTAGAGAAGCCACGCATAGGCCTTCCAATAGGCACATGTGATCTTCAAGTCTTCACTGCTCAGGTGCCAGGCATGCAAGTGAAAGAGCCTTCCAGGGATTCCAACCTCCCTCAGACTTCGAGTCTTCCTAACTGCGGCCCCAGACATCATGGGAGAAGCCAAGTGCCCGCTGTGCCTGTCCACATCCCCAGCCTACCTACTCATCCACGGGCATAAGAAAACGGTGGTGGTTATAAACCACTAAGTTTTATGGGTAGTTGCTACATAGCAATAATAGCCAGATTATGACATAAGGCAATCGCTTTGGGCTCCCTAATCCCTCCAAGAAATCCTCTGCCTTTGAGCCTCTTCCTGCTGGGAGAGCATTTGGCCAGTAGACACAGGATCCTTTTGAGAAAATAATAATAATAATAATAATAATAACAACTGAGTTTTAGGGTCTTCTAACCAAGATTTATAGAGTCCCTCCTGCCAGGGGGAGGCCAGCCCTTTCCTCCTTCTGATCCGGTCACCTACTCTTGGCTCCAGCCCAGCTTAAGACTCAGAGAGATGCTTCACTGCCCCCCTCCCCCGCCCAGTTCACCTGGCAATAAGCCATCTCCAAGGAAAGAACTTAAGGCTCTAAAAGTACTGTCAACCTAATCATTATGTAAGACTGAATGTATAGAAAACAGCCACAGTATTGTTGCCTAACGTTCCTTTCTAACTGGTCCAAATCCATTTGGTCTGTTACTGAATCACCCCATGGGATAGCCATCCATGTTTTCCAGACCTATCATTTCCCCTGCCCAGTTGACTTTTCAAGTGCCCACCCACATTCACATAAACATCACCCTGCAACTGTTTCACATCGCTATTCTCTGGCTTCTCCCCTTCCTGCCCACTGGTCCCCTCCCACTTGAGTGATCCACCCTGGGATGTAGGTATGTAATCCAAATCCCATTTCCAGTGGGTGCCTGGATATTTTTAAACCTCTTCTCTTACAGGCTTAGTGGGGCCTCTTGCCCATAACAAGGGGACTAGATGTCCCATTTTTCCCAAGACAGTCTTGGTTTATGCCCACTTAATTCATACTGGTGCCCCTTTCACTTTAAAAGTGATCCAATTTGGGTAATAATTTAGACGATTCCCCAAACCCTAATTCCCATCCTTCTATCACTTCATCCCTGGCCATCCTTTACATGAAACAAACCTCTACCTAATTTCTTAGCAGGAATAATGAGCCAGAACACACCATTCTGTTTTATACAAGGTAACCCAGATAATGTGAGTGGACTTGTTAAATGGAGTACATTTAACATTTAAGACCTCATTTGGGAGGTCTACTCTAAATCATCTCTCCTGCATAAAATAAGGAGCAGAAACTGAGTCAATGAAAGAAAGGGTGGTGGCCAATGTCCTTCCTAGGCCTCCAATTTTAAGAATTTATGTGAAAATTCATTAATACTGGGCTCAATCCAAAGCAGCAAAAATCTTTTCCTCTTTAGAAATTTCTGGCTACCAAAGTTCCAAAAATTGCCTTCTCATTCCCTAACGTCTCCTTTTCTCCATTATGTAACGGGGGAGTTGAGGCTTCGGGCCGATTTTCTTTTTAAAGATGATTTTTACAGTCAATGAGCAACGTCAGGGAGTGATGACACCGGGAGGCGGTATCAGCCGGTGCGAGTTTAAGCGAATCCCAACCCGTTTTCACTGGCGACTCAGACGCCCGGGGGTTCTTGGCAGTTTCTGCACCTTTTCTCGTAACCCCCCACCGACCGCCCGCGGGAGCACGGGAGCGCGCGAGACCGCGTGGTCATTGGTCCGCGCGCCGACCTCGGCCCGCAAGCGCCGCTGCCTCCCTTCCCCGCCCCCGGCCCTCCTCCTGGGCGGTGCTTGTCGCCAGCCTCCGCGCCAGTCGCTGACAGCTCCGGCACTGCGAGCTTCTCCTCTCGAAAGAAGGCAGGTAAACAGCCGGGTGGCCTTTTCAACTCGCAGCGCAGGGCGCGGGCGGGGGTCCGGAGCCCTGGGGGGCGGCGGCGGGGCGCCGCGGAACCCGACAGCGCGAGCCGGGGGCAGACCTTGGCAGTGAGGAGGGGAGGGGGCTTCCCTGCGGGCGCGTGGCGCGTCCGGCCTGCCCCAGGGTGCGCGTTGGTTTTTCGGGTGACGCCGCTTGGTTTTGCTTTTCGGGTGACGGCGCTTGGTTTTGCTTTTCGGGTTGGGAATGGGGGCGGAGGGCGCGGCTGGCCGGGCCCCTGGGGAGGGGTGGCGGTGTGCCGCGAGGTCTGATCCTCCCCTACGCAGGTCCGCGGCCCGAGGGGCCGAAGGTCCGGGGAAGTGGGGGCGATCGCCCCGGGCGAACGCGCCTGGCTTCGGGAAGACGAGCCGGGGGGTCGCGGGGCTCCCGGCCGCCCGCCAGTTGGTCGCCCTCCCAGCCGGCGGGCAGAGGCCGGGGACGCCCGGAGGGTGCGCGGAGTGGGGGTGGGGGAGCGGGCGCCCGCCCAGGGCCAGGGCCTCGGCGGGAGAGGAGTCCGGGGTGCCTGGGGGTCCGCTTCCCCGGCGAACTCCTCCGGAGAGGCGGCAGCTGTGGTCTAGCCCTCGGCGGAGCGGCCCCCGAGCGGGCGGGCGTGGGCGGGGCCTCGGCCGGGTGGGGCCTCGGGGTGGCCGCGTTCTCCCCCTCCGGCCCGCGAGTGCCAGGCTTCCGGGGACAGATGTCCCCTGCCCCCTGATCATGATTATCTTCACGGCTGCGTATTTTTCTTTCACATAGAGCATCACGGTTTAATAAACAGTTCCCCACATGCCGAGCATTTGAGATGTTTCCCTTTTCCTTGCGAAAAACTCCAGGTGGAACAGGATTAAAGATTTTTACAAATCAAATTACCAGAAAAAAATAGGAACAGAAAATTGAATAAAAAAGGTCAGACCTCTGGAAAAATGAACAACTCTCTCTGACGTTATTAAGAAGGAAGAGGAAAATCACCGGTGAAAAGGAACAATTTAACCTACACAACCACCGAGGAGCTCTTAAAATGAAAAAGAGCTAGCTGGAAAGGGAAAGAAAGCAGAGAGCTAGGATGTGATTTGTATCTTATTTGTATCTGACACAAATTTTTCATACTTGTAAAAGGAAAATGTCAAGATTATAATAGATAAATGGTGAAATGATGAACCATTTGCAGAATAAAATGCAAATGAAAGCAAGTCTGTATTGTCGTTTCACATCTACTAAATGAACAAAAACGCTCAAAGTAGTAGTAACAGCAACCCCTATAAGGCAGTTGCCATCAAACGTGCATGTTCAGTTATCTGAGGATGTGGCGGGGTATTGGGGTTAGAAAGATGGCTCTGCTACTGATTTTGTGACATCCGGGCGGGTCACCTAATTTCCTAATCCTGCTCATGTCCATTCACAAAATAGAGGAAGGGAAACCTACTTCCGAGTTTGTTGCCAAGATTAACTCGGTAAAACTGACCCTTGGTGTGTATACCTTTATTCTTTTCCTATTCACACCCCACTGGGGATGTTGTGAATTACTACCCACTTTTTATAAAACAATCTGGCAATGCATTAAGAAGTTCAAAGTGGTGACCCAGAAAACCCTACCCCTGGGGATTTACCTGCAATGGAAGAAACAAGCAAACAAAAAAGCCATATGTGGGCACACATTGGTGCAGAATGATCTAAAATTAGGACCAACTGGGAAACAACATGAATGTACAACAGCAGGGCAGTAGCTCAGAAAATCATGGCACAGTAACTGGTAGGAGCATTATGTAACCATCAGAAGTCATGATTTTGGAGCCTCTGATATATGGGGGAAACTGACAAAGTAGTTTTCTAAACTGTTTACTCGGGTGAATGCATGTGTGGAAAATCCGAATTTTGGAAAAGCACCAAAAAATGGACATTTTAACAGAAGTGAGAGGTGATGTTCATGTTCTTTTTTGTTGGTACATTGCTTTTACTAAATAATGCAATTTCTTAAATAGGTCACATATCTCAATTTTTTAGATGATACGGACCCACAGTTTCCTCTGTGTCCTGTTTGCTGTTTTTTTTATATGACCTCATTTTTTTTCCCAAATATTGTCTCATTTTTTTCTTGAATAGATTTATTAGTGACTAAGCAATTTATATGTTAGGTTTTTCTTTTAAGGAATCAGTTCTTAGATTTACTTATCAATTCTAGTTTTTTTCTTTTTTGTGGTTGTTTTTAAGGATTCCTGAGTATATTCGAAAACAGTCATTTCAGCCACGCCGAGGCATTTTGTCTTCTCAGAGACACAACTCCAGCTCAGCTGAACCACGACAGATGTACGTACCCTGTGGAATCTCTGGTCTTCTGATGGTTGAAAAATCTCCCAACTGTCACAGAATATAAGGCTCTGGAAAGGCTGTGATCACAGACCCCTGCTCGGGAGGCCACTTGGGTCTATATATGTAACTCCTACCATTGCATCATCCTTGCAAAATCGAGACAGGGTCACAGCTTTCTCTACAATCAGGCTGAATTACGTAAGGAAGCTGCCATTTAAAAAATAATATAATAAAACAGTAATCGCATAACGTTTCTGTACCACATTAACGCCGAAGGTGACTGTCCACCAGGTGACGAAAGGTTTTATGAGGTGAAAGTTTTTCGAAGCTGTAGTTCCATCTTACTTGTTCTTTTCTGCCTTTGGGATCTTATTTCCTCTCCCAAGGCAACTGTATCAGCTGTGAACGGCTTTGTATTAAGCATTCACATTGCACCGGCATCTAACCCAGGGATGGTGCTGCATTTAAGATAATCCTCGAGTGAGCACGGTGCTTGGCAGCGCTTACAGTCGGGAGCATTTTTTTTTTCCCTCTGCAATTTGTTAATCCTTTTTCTTCAGCTATGTTCTACTTATTACTGATAAACTATCATGTGATCGCTTCAAGGGAAGTGTGCTCTTTCATGAGAAGCATTATAAATGTGGTTAAGTGTTGTGTGTTGTGTTCCTGAGGACCTAGTTCTGAAGCCTGGTTAGGAGCGCAGTCCCCTGGGAAGCTTTTATGGATCCCCAGATCCCATTGCTCTTGGCCCAGGAGAGGCTCCAGCAACATTGCTTTTTAAAAAGTTCTTCAAGTCATTCAGATGATAAACCAGGTTGGGGGTCCTTGCCCTGTTCAATCCAGGCCTGGGCCTCAGGGGACCAATGCAACCCCACATCCCAAAATGTTTTGCAAAATGTTGTATAGTTTGGATCAGATTCTTGAAGGGGCAGTATCCTCAAAAAGATTAGAATATGACAAGGTTCCACCTAACCCTGGAAAGACAGGGAATTATCCTGGGGGCTCTGGGCAGTGGGAAAAGCTGGTGTCACTTCCCAATTTAACCAATCAAGTTTCAAGTTATAACATGTTCCAAGTATTAGAAGTTCAACCCTTGGCACGAGACCATAAAGCTAGTTCCTAGCAGCTCTGCCTTATCCCCATGTATAAATGGAAGTAGGATGAACAGGGTAATAATCTGTGGATCTTTCTGGTACCTTCTGTCAAGTTCCATTGCTCTGCCATTGTTCATACACCAGTGCCACGTGATCTTAATAATGCCTCGTGTAGCTTTCCAGTGTATCCCGATAGCTGGCAGGCCAAGCGTGCCCTAGGTTTTCTTCCTGTTCAATGATTTTTTTTCTGACTTCTTAATTTTGAGTATCATTTCATCATGTTCTTTAAAATCCCGTTTGAATTCTGATTGAAAGTGTGTTGACTTGATGGATTATTTGAAGACAAATTGGCATCTCTCAATATTGGTTTTCTCAACCAAAAACATAGTATGCCTGGGTTTTGTTGTTGTTGTTGTTTTCTAGTCTTCCTTTACATCTCTCAGTAAAATTCTTTAGCCTTCCTCATACGAGTCCTATTTCTTTTTAGGTTAAATCCTAGATACTGTAAAAATTTTTTATTGCCATAATGGATGGAATGGCAATATGGAACATTATTAGGGATGGAATGTTTCATCTGTGCTAAATCTTCTCACTAATTACGATTAATCTGGGGACTTGCTGGTTTTTTACATATTGATTTCAAAAACTGGCACCTAATGAGCTCACTTATTTGTTCTAAGACATTTTGGGCCTATTTTCCAAATAGAAGATTGTACTTGGCTGGAACTTCCATAACAATCTAAAAATCACAGCAACTTGCATTTTTTACTTGTTCATTATACAAATGGGATGCCTTTCCTTTTCCATTAAGATGGGATATAAGCCATGTGTTTGTGGTGGCAATTCTTGATGGAAGGGGACGGCCTGCTAGTTCTGTAGAAACTTTAACAGCTTAAACTTAAGAAATCAAGAATGGAGGTTGATTTTAATTGAAAACTTTTCAGTATCTGCAGAGAATCTTATTGTTTTGTCATCTTAACCTATTCATAGATTTCCTGATTTTGAGCCATCCTTGCATTCCTAAAATAATCCTTATTGGTCACAGTGTATTCTTCTTTTACTAAACTGTTAAAATCAGTTGGGCGGTATTTTCTTTTGGGTTTTGGCATCCGTTCTGGTGGAGGCCGGGTGCCTAAGGGCGTGAGCCCTGCACTTGAAATGCTGGGGTTTCAATCTCAGCTCTTGCCCCCTTGTGCCCTTGGCTGTAGACACTGCTTCTCAGGGGAAGATGCCCTGACATTTATCTCTGCTGAGTTCCCGACTCTTAAAAACAATTGCCTAAATTGATACTCCTACTTGAATGTCTCCTAGGTAATAGCCAAGTTAATGTGTCCAAACCACAGCCCCCGGTTTTCTCCCCAAGTGGGGCCCTCTACCTGTCTCCCTCATTTCAGGAGATGGCATCACCCCCAAGCTAAATATCTTACTCACCATCTGTGTCCCCAGCCACTACTAGCACAATGCTAGAACCTTAGAGGACACTTAAATATTTGTCGAATGAATCCATATGTTATTGTACTATAATACCACATAGTAATATGTAATTTAGGACAACTTTTTCCTCCATTTCTTTCATGGTTCATGGTCAGTTCAAGTTCTCTATGTATTTAAAAACTGGCACATATTAGTTGTTCCATAAATACTTGTTGACTGCATTAATTCTAAAGTCAATATTTATAACTTATATTTTAACAGAAAAGCAACCCATATCACATGGATTTTTAATTCATAAAACACATTTGCATTTGGAAGGAGGTTACCCTTTTAAAGCCTTCTCTTTCTAAGGTTATGTGGCCTTTCCCATTCCCCATGTGGAGCTATGTAGTGGCGTGTGTTTGTGTGTGAATTGCATTTTTAAGTCAGTTGATTTTATTTAGCAATTCCTCATTTTCCTGGGTTTTAAGTTCTACTTTCATCTCTTATTTCTTTATAACTATGATGCTTTATTTTGAAATCTTCTCTTTCTGTTTTCTTCTTTTTTTGAGTTGAATAATCATTTAATTTATTTTCATTCTTTCTGTTCAATTACACCTCCCACACTCCTTTGATAGTTAGGTGGGTTCCTTTATTTGCACACCCTGCCTTCTTGGCATCACTCAACTCTTTTGTGGTTTTGGTTTGGTTATTTTTTTCTTTTTGACTAGACTGATAAGTGTAAGTGATATGTCATTTTTTTTTGGCCCCATTTTATCTGATTAATGATTTTGAATATCTTTTCAAGCCCTTTTGGCTTTTCCTCTTCTATAAATTATCAGTTTTTGTATCTTTTGGCCCTTTTGTCTGTTTTTGTCTTATTACTGTTTCTTACTGCTTTTAAGAATTCCTTGTAGGTTCTAGAAATGAATCCTCTGTTGGCCGTAAATACTACAAATATTTTTACCATTATGTACTCCTCTTAACTTTGTCCGTAGTGTCCTTCATAGCATTAAACAAGAATCCTTAACTTTCATGTCATAAAATTCTTATTTGCCTCTTGGTTTGTGCTCTTTGTTTTAAAAGCCCTCCGGCCACTCCTCCTCCAGGTCACACAGGCGTTCACCTGTAGTTTCTTCTTCTAACAATGTGCTTTTCCCTTTCTAAGTTAGGTCTATATTCCACCTAGAGTGCACTCTTGCACGTGGTGTAGGGGATCCAGTTTTATTTTTCTTCAGTTTCCCGGAAGCATCTGCTCAACAGCCTTCCTCTCTCCATTGATTTGTGGTGGCTGCTTTATTGTATATCAAGTCCCTACGAAAGTATATATACAAGGGCTTATCTCTGAATGTGCCCTTCTGCTCTCCTTGGCTGGTTGGTCTGTTCCTAGGCTTTGACTGTGTGGTCTTTATTGCTCTGGCTTTGTAGTAGGATTTAAGGTCTGATCCAGTAGATTCCCTTCTCTTTTCTATTCCTTTTCAAAGTTGAGTTTGATATTCATGGACATTCCTTTCACCTTGTAAGTTTATTGAACTCCTCAAAAAGCCCAGGTGGACTTTGGATTGGCATTTTATTGAAATGACAGGTTCATTGGGGGGGAGGTAATTGACAGACATCTTTCTAATACTAAGTCATCCCAGTCAAAGCCATGGAGTACCTTTCCGTTTTTACAGATAATCTTCAGGGGTCTTTACTGGAGTTATTTTTGTTCAAGTCTTATTTTTTTTCTCAGTTAAGTCCTAGATATTTTACAGTTTGGTTTGCTATTGTGATTATCTTCTTTCTATTTTTTTAAAAAGATTTTATTATTTATTTTACAGAGAGAGGGAGAGAGAGAACAAGCAGGGGGAGCAGCAGAGGGAGAGGGAGAAGCAGACTCCCCGCTGAGCAGGGAGCCCAATGCGGGGCTTGATCCCAGGAACCTGGGGTCATGACCTGAGCCAAAAGCAGACGCTTAACCAACTGAGCCACCCAGGATTATCTTCTTTCTTAAGTTTTTTTCTAAGTTGATTATTGCTGGTGTAGAGAAATGCTGTTGATTTTTTTAGGCCAGTCTCATATCCCACAGCCTTGCTGAACTCTAGTACTGGGTCTCTTGTCGTCTCTGACCAATCTGCTGGGTTTTCTGTGTGTGATCACTTTAATTGCAAATAATGATGGCTAGCTCTTTCCTTGCAGTTCTTGCCCCGGTTATTTCTTTGTCTCTGCCTATGACATCAGGCAGGACCTCCAGTCCTGTGATGATGGACATCCTTGTCTTATTTCTGATCTTAAAGGACATGCATTCAGAGGTTATCCACCAAGTATGTTTGCTGGTTTTGTTAATATAACCTTTATCAAGTTAGGGGAGTCTCCTCCTATTCCTAGTCTGCTAAGAGTATTTTTTTTTTTTTAGTGTTAAATAGGTGACCTCTGTCAAATACTTAATGTCTTTTTTGTTTGTTTTGTTTTTCACTATTTATTTTTTTATTTATGTCATGCTGGGTGTGGGAGCCTAAAATCTGGAGGTGATGGGTCTTCCCCTTCTCACCCCCTTGACAAGCACAGCTGAGATTGGTCCCGGAAACCTCTGAACTGGGGTCATTTGGACAGGGCCAGAGCCTGTACCCCTGTCTCCTTCCAGATGGGCCTTCCTCACAGGGCAGGGAGGGAGGGCTCCCGGACACCCACTCAGGGCCTGACTCAAGTACTGTAGTTTGCACTGGACCACCTGTGCCCATCACTGGTCCCAAAGCCCCTACTCGGCCAAGGTCTGGGGGTGGTAGGGGGGAACAGTGGCCCCTGGGGGCTAATAAAGCCATTTAACTTGACTGTGGCTTTGGCTGGGCCCAGCATTTGAGGGATGGGGGCCAAGGTGTGTCTCAAGGTAAGATGCTGGGGAAACTTTTTAGACAGGCCTCAGCATCCACATCTGTGATAAAGGAGGACTTCTCTGCCCACAGCAGACACAGTGTCTACATAGTGCAGGAGAGAGATGCGTCCAGGGGCTTGACTAGAGGGGAGGAAGCCCAGGGCCCCTGCCTACTCCCTGGAGCTCAGGGGCCGCTCTTGGGACCCTGTTGCTTCCTCTGTTGCCTGCCCAACTGGCAGAAGTGCAGCTATTTGGCGTTGAGGCCAAAGGTCAGCAGTCTCTGGTAACTAAACTCACGTCTATCAAGTGTCACCTTGGGGCCCAGGAGATATGCCTCCTTGCCCCTCCTCCCCCTCTGGGAGGGGACTGGCTTCTGGGTGGGTGACACAGGACCCGCCCCTTCCTGTGGTGGGGCAGCTTTCTGCCGGCCCCATTAGGTGCCCGCAGCACCCTCTGTGGGCTGGCTTTCTGTCTCTGTGGCTTCCGTGATCCATCTCCTCTGGGCAAAGTGACTTGAAGATCTGCCTCTTTTTCTAAGAGTTCTGGGCCTTCTGGCTCTACAGCCCCTGGTCCTGCAGCGGCTCCACAGCCCCTGGTCCTGCAGCGGCTCCGGCTCTGACCTGTACAAGCAGGTTCTCTTCAGGGAGTGCTGCTCGCCTCCTCCAGCTCTGGGTTGTTCCAGTACTCCTCCAGGTGGGCCAGTTCTCTCGGGGTGTCAGGGCTATGAATGTCCTTCTGCCCCTTCAGCCACTCCAGCGAGTCAGCATCCCCCTGGGGCTTCTCCCCCTGGCGTTAGTGTATTTCTGCAGCAACCCCAAAGCCACCTGCCTGGCAATGTCCTTGCCCTCGCTGCCCTCCACCCTCCACCAATGCCCAGAAGCTTTCCTTGAGATGTTTCTGTGCTTCTACATAACTTTTCAATGAGATCTGCTGGAATCTCTGATTGGAGGTCTCCACGTCTGAGTTTGCCTTCTTTCTCCAAGGTAACCTTCCTTCCACAGGGACATAGGCCCCATCTTCTTCTGCTTCCCTTTGGCTGCCGGCGCATCCTTGCTCTCCGAGGACAGTGCTGTTCTCTGATAGAAGGTGGCATCTTTCTGATAAATGCAGGGATCCTTCTTCAACGAGAAGAGAGTCCTGCAGAAATCACGCTCCCTCTGGGGGTCAAATTCCACGTGCTCGTCACTGTAGAGTCAGACTTAGAGCTGGAGGCGCCACCGGGGTCCGGATCCTGGTCCCTGGAGCAATTTGGAAGCTGCTGCAGCTCCTGGCGCCTCTGGTAGTGGCCATACCGAGTGGCCAAGGCCATGTTGACCCGAAGGGGTGACAACCCGCATGGTTCGGCCTGGCAGCTCTGCCCTTCATGTCTCGAAATGTACCAGAGGATCGGGCCACAAGCCGACCATTGACAGAGAGTATCTTCCGACCATTGACAGAGAGTATCTTCCAGGAATTCAGAAACCCCGTTTCCATCCCCAGCAATTTCACTCACCAGCACTGTAATCCTAGGTATGTCACTTGATGTCTGTGACTCTTGGTTGCCCAATTCGCAGAGTGACAGGTTTGCATTCAATAATACCAGATCTTCCTCATTTCATCACAAGCAGGAAGAGATTCTCCAAGGTCTCCTATAAGTTTTGAGTCCCTCTTATGTTTAGAAATGCGTCTCTACTTCAAAATGTAGTTGCTATGTTTAATACTTTTCATAACTCCGTGTTGCTTTTGTTGTTCTCAAGTGATTCTAAAATGATCTTGTCCTCATGTATTCTGTGGTCAGCCAACTTTACCCAGTACTCGGCCTTAATGAAGTCCCGAACAGCAACGCGTGCCCACAGCTCTGACACCCTCTTGCCTCCTGGTCTCTCTCGTCTCACATACATAGCTTGAGAGGGAGGATGAGAGCCGAGCCCTTCCTTTGTCTCCCTCCAGGCCTCCTCCTCCATTCTGTGTCCGTCCATGCAGCTGCCCGGTCCCGAAATCCGGGCGCCACCCTGACACTTCCAGTCGCTCACCCTCCACATCAAACACCAAGCCCTCCAGAAGCTACCTTCCAATCAGACCATCCATGACCGTCCTTCCCTGACAAGGCCACCATCTCTAGCTCAGTCCCTGCAGGAGCCTTGAGACTAGCACATGCACACAGAGACCCCAGTCCATCCTCCACAACGTTCTTTCTCAAAGAGAACCCAGAGCTCTTCACTGGCTCCCTAGTACTTTCAGGATCAAGTCCAGACAACTTAACATGCCGTATCATTAGGCTATATATAGTAACCCACGGGGACACTCGAGAATGAAAAGGGCACTATTAATATTAGCACCAGGCACAGCAGGTATAAACTGTCCCAGGGAAGATGGGATGTCCATGCATCTTGCTGGTGAGGCCCTTTACTGCCTGGCCCCGTCTGCCTCTCCACCACACATGCAGGCTCCTCTCCCGAGAAGCCCCCTGCAGTCCTCCGCCCTCCCCCGCCCCGCGCCCCACCGGTGTTCTCTCTCACTGCCTGTCTCCACTCCGAATGCCCTGTGGTCCCTTCCACCTTGTGGTCCGGCTTCCTGAGGAACGAGGCCCTCTCTTTGCCTCCCTTTCTAGGTGGTCTGATCATCTGCTCACATGTCTCCACAGCTTACAGAGCTGTGACTCTTACAGCCTCGGACCAGGCATGTTCAAAGCCAACCTCCACATTCCTCCCCTTGCAACAGTGTCTCCCTCCCGCCCTGACCATGTTGGCAATCCTCGCTGGTGGCAGATGGCACATGAACTCAATGTTCCTCTAACTGGACTGTACCTGTTGGACAGTGGGCCAGTGCAGGGAAGAGGGTTTTGAAAATTCATACATATGGTTCACTTTTGTAACAGTTTAATTTTTAGTTTGGTTATGATGCTTTATCACACGTTTCCACACTCATCCATTCATTCCGCATTTATCGCATCGGGCTGTGAGCCAGGCACTCCATTTAGGCACTAGGGCCACTGCCGTGAACAAAGCAAAACTCCCACCCTGGGGGAGCCCGCATTCCCGCGGGGAAGGCGAACAGTAAGCAAATCGTAAACCACAGACGTCAGGTAGGCATCCCCACTCTGGAGAAGAGCAGGAGAAGGGGATAGGCTGCGGGCTGCTGACTTCGGGAGAGTGGCCCGGGCAGCCCCACGGGGGTGTCATCAGAGCAGACTGGAGCCATACGAGTAACCGGAAGGGGAGACTTCCAGGCCCCAGGAGCAGCAAGTGCAAAGGCCCTGCGATGGGAAAGTGCTTATCAAGTGTGAGGAGCAGGAGGAGGCCAGAGAGAGGGGCAGCTGGAGGCAGGTCACGTGCGGCGCGGTCAGGACTTGGGGTCTTACCCTGAGCTTGAACGCGTGCCGCTTGGGGGGGTAGGGAAGAGGCATGGTGTGACCTACATAAAAAAAAAAAAAAAAAAAAAAAGGTTGTCTGAGCCTCTGGGCTGCTGAGGTGAGAACACACAGTGGGGGCTGGGGAAAAGCAGGGAGGCTGGTTGGAGGCTGTTGAAAGACCCCCATGAGAAGCAACAGACGCTTCACCCAGGATGGTAAGTAGTGTTGGGAAATGTGAGTAGTTTCAGGATTTAGGATTTATTTTCAGGGTAGAGCCGATAACATTTGCTGGTAGATTCATTGTGTGCTGTGAAAAAGAGGAAATTCAAGAATAACTCTGGAGTCGGGGTTGGGGGGCCCCTGGCTGGCTCAGTCGGTGGAGCATGCGACTCTTGATCTCAGGGTTGTAAGTTGGAGCCCCACGTTGGGCATGGAGTTTACTTTAAATAAATAAATACATAAATAAAATCTTAAAAAAAAAAAAGAATTGCAGGGTGTTGGCTGGGTTTGGCTCATTGGGGTGAATGAAGTAGTTGTTGACATGAAACCCCATTAGATTGGGAGCTGTTGACTGGGGTGGCGCTCCCCTAGTCCGGTTCCCTGCGGTGTGTGAGTGAAGGCATGGGCAGCAAGGAGGCTGAGAGCTAGAGCCCGTGAGCATGTGGGGAGTACAGCAGGGAGAGGCCCGCAGGAGACCAGTACCAGGGGCTCGAGAGGCGAGGGTAAGGCCAGGCGGCACATCTCTGCCCCTCTGACCCGACCCAGAAGAGCCTCCAGAAAGCCTGATGGATTGGCATGAGCTGAGCAGCTGAACCTGCTTTCATAACTTTCTTTTTTTTTTTTCTTCTTTTCTTTCTTTACAAACCCTTGTGTCGAGGGCTGACGCTTTCATAATTTTCAAATATATTTTTATTTACCTGTGGCCACCAAGATTTTTCAATAAGGATAGAAGCATAAATGGAAGGTGAATCATTTACTTATTTCATTATTCTCCTCCCTCTGAAGGTCTGTGTGTCTTTGATCTCTGCCCTTCGAACTGAGCATCCAGGGTAAAGGAGGTGTTTCATCTGAAAGATTTTTTTTTGTTTAACGAGTGTACATTCTGCAAAGGGTCATAAATTATTATCCAGGGCAACTTAGTTTGGTTGTGGATTCCTGAACTGTGCCGGCCCTTTTCTGTAAGACGTATTTCTTTGGTACCAAATGTTAGGAGAAAATAAGTCCCTCATAAGCCGTTAAGTGCTGAACTAAAACTCATTCAGTGACTTGTGAACACAGGCATTTTTATCCCGCTTCGAGCGGCTCTTTTTATAAAAGATGAATTTACAAGAGGGCTTGTAAAATCTTGCACGTTTCCTGTTTCCAAAAAATACCGTATTGAGAGGTACTTTGAGGAAATTCTTGCAGGCATTTATCTGTTCAGAGGGCATTAATTCCTTTACCGAACAAGTCACTGTTGTGTGCCTGCCAGGCAGCACCCAGACCCCTGAGGAGAGAGCAGCAGACAAGACACCCTCCCTGCTAGCACCCGTTCCCACAGACAAAAGAAGACATGAGCCAGCGATTTTCAAAGTTAATTCCTGCAAAGCTCAACTGGGGGGCTTCCTAACTCCCAAGACTTCCATAGGGGCCACCCCAAGTTCTCAGAAGGTTCGAGAAGGGGATACAACAGGATCCTCATAGCAGTCCACACAGCAGCTAGGGACTTGTCTCCACTCCCAGCCCCCACAAGTGGCTGCTCGGGGACAAGGGAGTGAGACCCATATTGGTGGATAAAGGGTTCCCTTTGTTGGAGAGGCTCCAGACCCCACAGGAGCCAGGGTCCCCACAAGGACATACCTGGTTACAATAATCACTGCCCTAAAGATGCTCAAAGCTATGGCAGGCCCACCAGATGTTTCTAGTTTCACCCAGCCGGGATGCAGTTTATCAATCAAGTTATTTGTACCATAAGCAACATTGTTGACATTCCATCTCTATCAGGTTTCCAGGAAATAGAGCCAGAAATGATCCTAAGGTCAAATTTGTCCTTAGAGAAGGAGAAAGAGTCTTGTTAATGCTTTATTTGAAATTACTTCTGTCTTAAGGGCCACAAAGGAGAAGAGTGGGGAGCCTTTGTGACTGACCTGCAGATGCCCTTGCTGTGCATTCATTCATTATGCAGCAAACGTAGGACACTGACACCCTTCTCGTTTTGCAGATAAGTCATCATGGTGAAAAGCCACGTTGGCAGCTGGATCCTGGTTCTCTTTGTGGCCACATGGAGTGACGTGGGCCTCTGCAAGAAGCGGCCGAAGCCTGGAGGAGGCTGGAACACCGGGGGGAGCCGATACCCAGGGCAGGGCAGTCCTGGAGGCAACCGCTACCCACCCCAGGGCGGTGGCGGCTGGGGTCAGCCCCACGGTGGCGGCTGGGGACAGCCCCACGGTGGTGGCGGCTGGGGTCAGCCCCACGGTGGTGGCGGCTGGGGACAGCCCCACGGTGGTGGTGGCTGGGGTCAAGGTGGTGGCAGCCACGGTCAGTGGGGCAAGCCCAATAAGCCCAAAACCAACATGAAGCACATGGCAGGAGCCGCAGCAGCCGGGGCGGTAGTGGGGGGCCTGGGTGGCTACATGCTGGGGAGTGCCATGAGCAGACCCCTCATTCATTTCGGCAACGACTATGAGGACCGTTACTATCGTGAGAACATGAACCGCTACCCCAACCAAGTGTACTACAAGCCGGTGGATCAGTACAGCAACCAGAACAACTTCGTGCACGACTGCGTCAACATCACGGTCAAGCAGCACACAGTCACCACCACCACCAAGGGGGAGAACTTCACGGAGACCGACATGAAGATCATGGAGCGCGTAGTGGAGCAGATGTGCGTCACCCAATACCAGAGAGAGTCCGAGGCTTACTACCAAAGAGGGGCGAGCGCCATCCTCTTCTCGCCCCCGCCTGTGATCCTCCTCATCTCGCTGCTCATTCTCCTGATAGTGGGATGAGGAGAATGAGCATCCCATCCTCTCCATCATCTTCATCTTTTACAGGTTGGGGGAGGGGGTGTCTACCTACAGCCCTTTAGTGGTGGTGTCTCATTCCTGCTTCTCTCTTTATCACCCATAGGCTAATACCCTTGGCCCCAATGGCCCTGGAAAAATGTGGAGCAGACCCAGGATGCCATTTATTCGAGCCCCCATGTGATTTGAGTCCTTCAGGGGCCCATGCTAGTGCTGGGCTAGGAATAACAGCAAATCATTAGTTGACCTAGGGCTTATTTTTTTTCTATTTTTATTTTTTGTCTAGTGCAGCAGGTTGAGGCTAAAACAGTTCTCAAGACAGTCTTCAAATACCTTTGCCTGAAAACCTCTGGCTCCTTCCCCAGCTAGAGCTCAGTACACTAATGCCCCATCTTAACCATGATTTCATAGCAACTTGGGGAAATTTTTCTCATCTGTTCTAAAAGAACCCGATCGCATTTCCCTGTGCAAAGAGCATTTCTGCCAAATTTGAAAGGAGGCCACATTATACTCATTCAAAAAGCAAAACTAGGAATCCTTCGCTCTTGGACCCAGGATCAGCCCACCAGAGGGCAGAGAACTGGGACGATGGTTTGCATTCTGCGGTGTGGGCTACACAGCAACCATAGCATCTAGAGTAAATATTCATGAAACACTAGACCTCGGCAGAGGATGTTTTCACAGGGAATGAACATAACCAACAGTGTGAAAATGCTAAAAAAAATCCCATACTTGGGAGTGGCGCCCTTCGAGGCAAGCTCCCATTTGGGACATGTAAAGCACCTACATGTGGCATTCCTTTTTTTTCATAATCTAAACTATAGATAAGGCAGTAAAAAATTGAACTGCCTTCCGGGCACCGAGAGCAAATCTTTGTTCGATTACCTGGAAACCAGAATGATTTTGACACAGAGGAAGGTGCAGCTGTTAAAATAACCAACGTCCTAGAGGATTGCATAATGGAGAAAATGATTAGTAGACAAAAGAAAAATGATTGCATTTTTTCATTGCTGTCTCATAATTGTCAAAAACCAGAATTATGTCAAGTCCTAGTTTCTATAATCGGTTTTTGAATCAAAGAATGGAAGGCCATCCAAAAAAATAGATTAGGTCGGACATGACAGAAATATCCATTCAGGGTGGAAAAAAGGAATTCTGTTAACTGTTACTCAAGTAAGGTGAAATTATTGTCTGGATTGTTCAATATTGTCACCTAGCAGATAAATTAGCATTCTGCAATGTTCCTGGTTTGCACTGTGCGGGTATTTGACGTAAAAAAAAAAAAAAGTTATTATATATATATATTGTGTATGACAGACTTAGAAATTTTGGTTAGAGGAGTTAACATCTGATATATCTAATGCACAACAGGTTTTGTAAGGTCCTAAATACTTAATGTGTAGAAAACTCTTTTGCGTGGTCCTCAGGCTTACATGTGCACTGAATAGTTTTGTATGATCTGTCGTGGTCTTTGAAATATGCATGTACTTTATATTTTCTATATTTGTAACTTCGCATGTACTTGTATTAAAAAAAATGTATAAATGTTCGAAATCTTGACTAGAATTAAACAGAAGCTAAGTGAGTGTGTCCCGTGGTGTTTGGAGTGACATTCACCACTGCAGCCTGTGTTGGCAAGGCCAGGGTGTGGGCGATGCAAGCAAGGCACCACTCAAGATCCCTGAGCTCCTGCGGCGGCCCGTGTCCCGTGCACCTGCTCCCAGTCCTGCCTTCAGCATACTCCCGGTCACACGCTGGCTCCTCCCTGCTGCCTTTTCATTTTTTTCACAAATGTGCTAGAAACTGGGTAAATGGCAGAGACACTTAATTGCAGCAGAGGAAGACAGTCCTTGTGCCCTGGAAGCTTTTTTTCTGCCCTAGACTTTGAAATAGAGGATTTTCTTGACTAAATTGCAACCTACCAAGCTCTCAAGTACCAACTTGATTGCCCCCCCTGCCCCACCCCCAATCTCAGGTTATAAACTCTCCCAGACCCTGGGAGCCCCAGTGACAGTCACTCCCTTTGGACTGAAATTCTACACCTTAGGTCTAAAAGGCCCCTCATTTGTCACAGTCCTTCAGCTCCTGCTTCGCCCATTTCCTGCCTTCTTCGAGACCATCAGGCCCTAGGGGCGCTCTTGAACTTCCTTGGCGGGTTTTCCTCGGCAGCTGAAATGTAACAACAGCAGGAAGTAATCACAGAAGTGACAGTTGTTGAAATTACAATTATTTGTTAATACTTCAGGAAATGCCAATATCCTGCAGAGATCAGAGCATCAACTTTGTACTGAAAATGGGAAGATGGAAGTCAGCCTGTTGAATCCCCATCATTCACCAAACTCCGAGAACAAGCAACAGCCACCAAGTCTCCAAGGCATTCCTCGTCCGTAAGTGAACCTCAAAATTAATCCTTAACATAAAAATTTCTAGAACAATTTTCACTTGGGGCCGTTTTTCTAATTATTTAAATATAAGCTTCATTATCTGACCATCATAATTTCTCAAGAGTAGCCCACTGAGAAGACTTCAAATGTTCAAAACGTAGGTACTCAGAGGGCCAGAGTGAATAATACCATCAGGCCCCATCGTTTTTTCCTGTTACTTCCAACTCCTGCGAATTGTGCTAAAAGAATTTTCTCTTTAAAAAAAGGACCCTCCCCCTGTTTGCATGCTTGCTCTCGCTCTCTAAAATATTTAAAAAAAGGAAACCCTTTTTATTGAGGGTTGATGTGAGAAATACTATTTTTGAAGAACACATTTTTTAAAAAAATTTTTATTTATTTATTTGACAGACCGAGAGAGGGAACACAAGCAGGGGGAGTGGGAGAGGGAGAAGCAGGCTTCCCACCCAGCAGGGAGCCCGATGCGGGGCTTGATCCCAGGAGCCTGGGACCACGACCTGAGCCGAAGGCAGACGCTTAACGATTGGGCCACCCAGGTGCCCCTTGAAGAACACATTTGGATCTGTGCAAAACAGAAATTAATCAGTCTTTATCATGTTACATAATGTTACCCATATTGCAATCTATCCAGTCATTTTCTCAAGATTTTATCACTTGGGAGAAGTACTGAAGATTCTTGCCTTGCCTGTCTGGAAGCTCAGAAAAGTGCTGTCAGCAAGTGTGAAAGACAGTATGACCTCCTAGTTTAGCACACGGGCTCTAAGTGAGACTATCTGAAGTCAAGTCCCAGTTCTGCCACTTATTAGCACTGTGATCTCAGGCACATTATTAATCTCTCTGTGGTATAGCTTGCTCATCGGTAAATGGGATAACAAAGGTATCCACATAATAATGCTGTGGGAAGAATTATATGAGTCAATATATTACTAAAACTCTTAGGAATCAAAACAGTATTCTATTGGCACAAAAATAGACAAGGTCAAGAGAACAGAGAGCCCAGAAATAAACCACGTTTATATGGCCAATTAACCTACAATAAAGGAGGCAAGAACATACAATGAGGAAAAGGTAGTCTATTGATTAAATGGTGCTGGGAAAACTGGACAGCTACATGCAAAAGAATGAAGCTGGGCCACTTTCTTACACCTTACACAAAAATAAACTCAAAATGGATTAAAGACCTAAATGTGAGGCCTAAAACCATAAACTCCTTGAAGAAAACACAGACAATAATTTCTTTGGCATCGACCATAGAAACATTTTTCTAGATGTGTCTCCTTAGGCAAGGGAAGCAAAACCAAAAATAAACTATTGGGAGGGACTATACCAAAATAAAAAGCTTTCACACGGCAAAGGAAACCATCAAGACAAAACAAGGCAGCCTACTAAATGGGAGAAGACATTTGCAAATGATATATCCAATAAAGGATTTATCCAGAATATATAGAGAACACATACAAGTGAACACCAAAATCCCCGAATAATCTGATTAAAAGTGGGCTGAGACCTGAATAGACATTTTTCCAAAGAAGACATACAAATGTCTAACAGATGAAAAGATGCTCAACATCACTCATCATCAGGGAAATGCAAAGCAAAACCACAATGAGTTATCACCTTAACATTTTCAGAATGGGCAGAATCAAAAAGACAAGAAATAACAAGTGTTGGTGAGGATGTGGAGAAAATGGAACTCCTGTACACTGTTGGTGGGAATGCAATTTGGTGCAGCCCCTGTGGAAAACAGTATAAAGATTTCTCAAAAAATTAAAAATAGAACTACCATATGGTCCAGTAATTCCACTACTAGGTGTTTACCCAAAGAAAACAAAAACACTAATTTGAACAGATGTATGCACCCCTATGTTTACTGAAGCATTATTTACAATAACCAAGATACAGAAATAACCTAAGTGTCCATCAATAGGTAGACGGATAAAGAAGATGTGACATACGTAATATACAATGGAATATTACTCAGCCATAAAAGAGAATGAAATCCTGCCATTTGCAACAACGGATGGATCTAGAAGGTATAATGCTAAGTGAAATAAGTCAGACAGAGAAAGACAAATACTATATGATTTCACTCACACACAGAATTTAAGAAACAAAGCAAACAAGAGACAAACAAAAAAACAGACTCTTAAATACAGAGAACAAACTGATGGTTGCCAGAGGGCAGGTGGGTGGCGGGATGGGTGAGATAGATAAAGGGGTTGAGAGTACACTTATCATAATGCTCACTGAGCAATGTAAGAATTATTGAATTATTATATTGTACATCTGAAATTAATATAACACTATGTTAGTTACACATCAATAAAAAAGAAAACTCTTTAAAAAATAAAAAAAATGAAGGAAAAGGGGCACCTGGGTGGCTTAATGGGTTAAGCATCTGCTTTTGGCTCAGGTCATGATCCCAGGGTCCTGGGATCAAGCCCCACATCAGGCTCCCTGATCAGCAGGGAGTCTGTTTCTCCCTCTCCCTCTGCCCCTCCTCCCTGCTTGTGTTCCCTCTTTCTCAAATAAATAAATAAATAAATCTTTAAAAAAAAAAAAAGGAAAGGAAAAACCAATTTAAAAATGATTGACATAAAGTAACTGAGTTGAACTCCCAGAGAGGGCTCTTCTGGAGAAGCGTCGGGTGTCAACTTCTGTTTCCTCAGGTCCCCTTCTGGGGCTGAGACCGAGGAAGTGTCCTCTGCCTTTGGACGGAAATGTGGGTCTGTGTTGCTTTCCACCCTAGTGGGAGCCTTCATCTCAGCCAGAACTGAGCTTCCCCAGACTCAGGCCTTGCCAAACAGGGAGTTAAGCCTCTGAGGGCCCGTCACTGTCCCCCACACGCCCCAGGCCACCTGAGACATTGGCTTCTCGTAGCCCTCAGCCTGGAGCTGTGGGACTCCTGTCCTCAACTATACGTTAAAGGGTCCCCTTCTAGGCCTTCACTCAGTGTTCACCTCCTAGACTAGGTCCCAAGGACTGAGGTTATTGGAACTCTCTGCCAGATGGCCCCAAGCCAAGCTCTAGGGCTCATTCAGCCTCTTATCTGCTCGGCCTTCCACAGGTGGATCACAAGTGTGCACACCTCCGTGTCAGGTAGCCAGGTGGGGGGAGGGAGCTCAGAAAGAACTTGGACACATGGATCAGGGGGCCCAAGCCCATGAACCTGAGGCCCGCACAGGTGCTGGCTGGGTCCCGGTCAGGAGTGAAGAGAGCAGCTATGGGCTAACGGGTCTCCTTTGTGGACTCTTGCTTCCTCCAGGGTCTGTGAATATGAGAGGCAGTCCTGCCCCCAAGCTTCTAGGGGAAAGCAGTGACGGATTTTGCAATGAAGTCATTTGTTGTTACAAATGTCTCCAAGCCATGCAGGTGTTTTAAAGTTCTCAGGCCAGGACTGATCCTGCAAAGTTCAGAGGTACCTCCAGAAGGAGAGTGGGGACACTTTAATTCTGGTGCTTCCAGCCATTTACCCACCAGTGGGCAGCTACTACTCATCTTCTTCCCAGGTCCCCACGTACGAGTGGTCCAAATACACCCAGGCTGCCATGCCCCTTTCTGATGAGCCTCTAGAAAGTGACAGGTGCCACCGAGATGTCCTGTTAACATGTGCTCAAATGTGTAGGACCCCACCAGTCAAATGACAGCTGTCTTTTTGCTTCTGCCAGGGAATTTGCCAACACTTGCTTCTAAGATCTGACCCTTAGAAACAATGAAGGTCCATCAAATCGATTAAAAAATAATAGTGAGCCAGAATTAATTATTTTTTTTTTACATGGCAGTGCTTCCGTGCAGTGGAATGCTGCCCCGCAACTGTCGTGTTTCAGAAGAACTGTGCCTTACATGAGTGTGTGTAATACAATTTTAAGTGAAAATCAGAGTACAAACCACTAAGGGTAGTGTCTCCATTTTTTATAAAACAAAGAAATAAAATATAGAATTAAACAAAAAAAATACCAGAAATATATAGTCCTTAATGATAAGGTGCTTGTCACTGGGTGGTAGATGACAGGGGATTATTTATTTTTCTCCGTATTGTTTTTATATTTTCCAGAAAACTTCAGTAACCAAATACTGCTTTTTTTTTTTTTTTTAAAGATTTTATGTATTTATTTGACAGAGAGAGAACAGTAGAGGGAGAGGGAGAGGCAGACTCCCCGATGAGCAAGGAGCCCCCATGCGGGGCTCGATCCCAGGACCCCAGAATCATGACCTGAGCCAAAGGCAGACGCTTAACCGACTGAGCCACCCAGGTGCCCCCAAATATTGCTTTTATAATAAGAAAAATGTCCGCAACTATTATTTTTAATTCCTCTCTTGGCACGTACCAGCCTGGGCGGTGTGCCCTCAGGGAGCTTGTCTGTAGTGTTTTCTCAGACTTCAGTACAGCTTTGGAGGGTATATCATGTGCCAGGCTCCATGCGAGGCACTCGGCATCCAAGGCCTTGTTCTGACCTTCATAAGATCCCCCTTTTAGAAACCTGATACCCAGAGACATTCTGTCACTTGTCCAAGGTTACACAAATGGTATGTTCCTCAGAGTATATTGTGGAAACTCTTTGCCTTTGGTTTGCGATGATATTTAAGAGTTTGGCTCAGAGGTCCCAGGTCTGAGGCACAGTGCACAGCTCATGGCCTCTGTGAATGGTGTCCCCCTGGTCTGCTATGAGGCTCCAGCCTCGGGAACTTAGCTGACCCCAAGCAGAACCTGGAAAAAGGGTCAGCGATCCGAAAAGCAAGCCGGGTCTAAAATGCCTCCTCCCCTGGATAGACCCTCTATTGCTCACTGTCCCGTACATGCCCGCCCCCCTGCATTATTTCAAGGAAGCCAGGCCCAAAGGTTGTATACAGGTGGTGGCCCCCTCCAATTAAACCATGGTCCCCTAGAGCCTTAGAGCTTGGGCCCCCTCCTGCTGGAGCCCCCAAACTAGAGGCCACCCACGTGATGATGAGCTGGGAGCCTTTTTCTCCCTAATTGTCCTAGAAAATCTGCCCCTCTTCTCCCTCCCTCCTTCTCTAAAAACAAACAACAAACAAACAAAAATAAGATCATTTTCTTAATTTTTGTACTGGACAAAGATACCAATTTTCAGTACCTCCATCCCTTAGCACCCTTAAATGACCCAGTTACTCTTGGACCCCATTCTCATCGCCTTTCTTGCTGATGATACCATCACTATTAGTTTGTTAGAGCTGCCATAACTACCACAGACTGGGTGGCTTAAAAACAAAAACAAAAATTAATTTCCTCACATTCTGGAGGCCAGAAGTCTGAGATCCAGGTGTCAGCGGTGTTGGTTTCTGCTGAGGTCTCTCTCCTCAGCTTATACACGGCCGCCTTCTCACTGTGTCCTTGTGCGGTCCTCCCTCTGTGTGTGTGTGTCCTAATCTCTTTCCATAAGGACACCAGTCACAGCGGATTAGAGCCCACCCTAACGGCCTCGTTTTAACTTAACTTTAAATTAACTCTTTAAATGCCCTACCTCCAAATACAGTCATTTTGAGGTTTGAGGGCCTAGGACTTCAACATATAAATTTGGTGGGGACACAACTCAGCCCCTAATGCCATCTTTCTAGAAACATAGCAGTGTGTCCACGTCACCGTCAACACAGCTCAAAGGCATTCCCAGGATTGTGAGGGTCTTGCGAGGGCCCTGCACTCACACACTCACTTCTTATGATGGAAATACTATCATCTGTGTGCCCTCAACAGACTGGGCCACTCGGGATTGCCAAGGCGCCTACCTCACGGTGCCCATTGCAGAGCAAGCAGAAATGCTTCCATTCCAGAGACAGCCACTGAAATCCAGCCACGACGCCCCCAGGGCTGGCACAGAATGAAGAGTTTCATAGTCTCCTAAATTTATTTGGCTCCTACTTAACGAAGATCTAAAACTCTAAGCCCGATAATGTTCCTCCCACACACCAATACACTGCGAACACACCTGGGTTCGGGTTATGCTGATTAAAAGTTAATTAACTGGGTCTCGGTGTTAGCTGCAATTCGGCGGGTGCTACAGAGAGCTGGCAAGATCCTATCCCCTCATGCCGCCAAATTCGGAATGCAAGGCATGCCCTTCGCCCTACTCACAATGGCTGCCCACACATGGAATGCGTCCATTCAGGTTTCTGTATGGCCCAAGCTCACCCTCCCAAGGCCCTAACACCAGAGCACAAGAGAACGCCACAGATTCCAGGCCCTCCCGGTTGTGTGCCAGGTGGCCTTGCATTGACTCACAGACCAGAGAACCCAGTGAGGAAGGAGACTGTATTTCCTTTTTCTAGCCAAGGTCACATCTCCCCCATTCCCCTGCATGTCTCTGAATCTCCTTTTACTCCAGTCCTCTGAGGAGGCCTTTTCTCCCCAGCCAATCTGCAGACCCGTTTCATTGCTTTCCAGGAGGCAACTGACACACACACATTGGGTTTATTTACCTCCACAGTGTCACACAGACATTGAGCCTGCTGTGGAATGGCCCAGAAGGAGAGTTCCTGCTTCCAGTTAGGGCCATTAGGCAGGGCTAATGTTTCCTCAAGAAACAGCTCTGTACCTTTGAAGAATGAAGAAAATAATGAATGAGTGAATGATTACAGGGGCAGTCAAACCCAGATTTGCCCCCATAAAGTCTGTCAGAGACCATTCTTAGCTTTGAGAATTTTAGGAGCAAGATTTTGCACTGCCATCTGTGGAGGAAGTCCACCGTGGTTCTGCTAAACACCTGACTTCCACCAGCTTGGGCTGCCACATTTCCCATAATCCTCCAGGAGATGAACTCCTTGAATAAACCAGGATGGGCTGTTGGCTCTGTCCAGGCAACTTATGGGAAAAAATCTAAGTGAAAGCCGCCATCTTGTTTTTGACATAGTCACCTGAAGAGTAACTGGACAACAGAAACATTGTTTTATCCCACACCTCCTAGTCTGCCCTGGTAAAACCACAGCGTCAAATGGAAGAGTATTTGTATCCTACAGGGTATTCACCATGTGAAAAGGCTCCATGAAGTTCTGATCCATGCTACCATATGGACGAACTTTGAAAACATGATGTCAAGTGAAAGATGATGATTCTATTTCTGTCTCTTTATTGTATGATTCTGAGGGAATAGGAAAATCTATAGAGACAGAAAGTAGATTATTGGTTGTTGGGGTTTGGAGAGAGCTGAGGAAATGAGAAGGGAGAGCTGATGGGTATGAGTTTCTCTCTGGTTTGATGAAATTATTCTAGAATTAGATAGTGGTACTTAATGAACAACTCTGTGCTGAATATCACTGAATTTACACCGTGAAATGAGGAATCGTATGGTATGTGAATTACATCTCAACGAAGCTGTTTTTGTTTGGGTTTGGTTTTTTTAAGAATAAAATTACCTGCCTAAGAACTGGTTTGGGCAACCCTCTTGGGTCCCCTTCTCTTTGGGAGCTTTGTACTATCGCTCAATAAACTTTACTATCACACACACACACACACACACACACACACAAAATTGGTGAAAGGGTAGGGGGTGGTTTAGGCATTTATTTGAGATTTAATCTAATCAGAACATTTCAGCCCACTTGTTTTTTTTTACGGGTGTTCCAGAAAACAGTCTGTACAGAAGCACTAATAGCCTTGGGTCCACCGTGCTTATAAACACTTGGCCTGAAGCCTTTTCTGGCCACAAAATCAAAGCCTTAATCAATGAAAGCTGAAAAATGTAATATGATATTCTTGGCCTTTATCAAGTTGAGCACAGAGGCCTGTGTTCTGCATACGGCTTCATTGCCAGTGGGCTGAAAACAACCTGGGGGTGAGTGTTTTGTTTGGGAGCTATGTGGCCAAGACCTTTTGAACAGTACCAGAGAGTATCCATGTAAGAAGGAGCTTTTTTTAAAAATATATATATACATATATATTCTTTCAGAAATTTCTAACAACTGCATGACTTAATCTGGTGGTAAAAGCAGTTATTAAAAGTCCACCTTTAAAAAAAGAGTCTACCTTTTCAAAATTAAAAAAAAAAAAAAGTGAGCACAGCAATATTTAGCCACAGAGTGCTTGAGTTTAAAACCTGCTTGCTTCTCCGTGATATGTTATCCTAAAAGACCTGCTGATATCATGCATGGACAAAATCAACTCAAACCCTTTACTCAGTGTTAAATACCAAAATTTCCTCAAGACAAAGCTATGGATCTTTGATGAATGAATGAATGAATGAATGAGTAAGGGACCTGGGGAATTGCTTCATGCACCAGTTTTTGTCATGAGTCTAGGGACTGCCTTTTCTACTAGATTACAAATTACTCCTCATACAGACTATTTCAAAACCTTGTTTACACCGAATGGAAACTTCTCCTGACTTTTCCATCTGCCCAGTGGAGGTAGCCCCAGCTGCTCCTTTTCCACTTCAGAGGGAAGTTACGCAGTTGAGTAAGGATGTTCCCTTACATGCTATGTGCTCTTTGGCAAGACTGGGTGGTACAAATACCAGGTTTTGAGAAATGGAAGCCCTAGTGTGAAACTTAGCTTCTGAACACCCACATTACATCCCTGTCTCACTCACCTTGACCTGCTTGCTCCAGGCAGAAGCCTCGCTGCAGCCTTTACGAGCCAGACAGCCCATCTGAATCACACACGTGAAGTTTTGGTTTTCCCTCCATTGGCTCTCCTTCCATTTGGTTTTCCCTCCTGCGTGTATACCTGACTCTTCTTTTCTGTGAGTCATTGCACACCTATGTGTCATTTCCACTTGGGGTCAAGAGATCAGAAAAGATGGAAGAGGGGCATTGGTTTGTGTCCAGTTGGAAAATCTGAAATGCTTCCCTCTGGCAGCTAAAGTAAAGAGGCAAGAGGAGCCAGCCATCGCTTGAAATCAAGGACATCTGTGCATTGTTCAGGAAGTGTTAGCCCTTCCTCAGAACCACAAAGCTGACTCAAGTGGGAAAACTTGCAGGGCAGAAAGGTTGTGAAAGAAACCCAACAGAACACCAGAGATGTCAGCTGTCCCCCTCTATCCTTTCCCCCGCCCCAGCCCTCCCGATGGCAAGCCAGTCTTCCATTTGCACACCTGTAATAGGATGCTACCCCCAGCCATCTTCCTGTCCTTTAAAGAACTGGCTTCATGCTCTTCCTCCCACGAAGTCATCTCTACAGACTTCCAGCTCAAGATCGCTACCTTCTCCACACTTGGATAATCCCTGCCTGGGACATACCCTCGCCAACACTGAGCCAACAGACTGTTTCATGGATCACAAATACCAGCAACCACAACATAGGACCATCATTTCCCCAAGCCTAATTTTACAAGGTAATATTCAAACGCAACATGAGTTCTTACCTTATTGTCCCCTTTTCTCATGCTGTTCCCTCTACATAGAATGTCTTCCCTGCCCTCTCTCCGCTATTCATACAAACCCCTATTCATCATTAAGACCCAACTGAAATCTCTACCCCTCCCATGGATCTTTTTGTGAGTGTGGCGAAGCCTATGGACCCTGCACAGAATAATGTTTTTAAATGCATAAAATAAAAATACAGAGGGCACAGAGGGAATCAATGATGCTGAAATATAATTATCAAAACATTTTGCACCGATTAAATTAAAACTTCTCAAACTCGCTAAATAAAATCTACTGGTGGACCTAATAACTACCATAATTTCACAATGGTAAGTGTAAGGGATATTTCAAGATCTGCTACACCTACACATCTGAAGGAAGGTGACCACCTTGTCCTGGCTTGGCCCATACTTTCCCAGTTAGCACTGAAAAAATCCAGTGTCCTCAGAGCCCCCTCAATCCTTGGCAAACGGGGACAGTTGGTCACCTAACTGTCGTCACTGTTTATTTAAAAATTAAAAGAAGTCTCCAATATCCAGAGGAGCCACCATGCAGCAGGTGCCTGGGGAACACCAGAACCTTCTTCCACAGCTGAATCTAAGTTGGTTGAACAACTTTGGGAAACTGTCAGCTTCTACTAAAGCTGAACAGACACCTATTCAAATCCTGAGGATTTGCCCAACAGAAAGGAGAGCTTATGTTCACCACCAGATGTACAGATGAATTTTCATAGCAACTGCATTCATAATAGTCTCAAACAGGGACTACCCCAAAGTCCATCAAGAGGTAAATAGATAAATAAATTATGATCTATTTATACAACCATATATCATACAGGAATGAGAAGTGAAAAATAACACCTCCAGGCAACAGTACTGATGAATCTCACAAATATAATGGGCAGCAAAAGAAGCCAGCCACAAACAGGCACACACTGCATGATTTCATTTGTATAAAATACAAAAGTGGGTGAAACCAGCTGGGTCATTAGAAGTCAAGACCGTGAGTACCCTCTGGGTGGGTAGGTGGGGCAGTCATGAGGGTTTGGACTATTCTGCTGGTTACATAAGTTTATTCAGTGTGTGAAAACTTACTGAGTTGTGCACTTTTCTGCATGTATGTTATACTCCAATAATAGCATTTTAAAAAAAAAAAATGTTGGCTCCCCCATTCCTATTTCCTGCTGGATCTTGTCCCTACAGCCATCCGTACCAAGAAGTGACCTTGGCCTGCATTTTTCAGTTTGGCTGGCTCTGTGGCTCAGATCCTACTTCTCTCCACCCAGTGCGACCTGTCTTGACAGTGCTCCAATCTTTCCCCTTTCTCTGTCACAGACCCAGCCTCTGGCATGAACCCCTTCAGCCCCTGCTAGTTGCCTTCACAACAGTAAATGCTTCATTAGTATTTCTGGCAGGACAATAATGAACATGTTAACACATGCCCAGGTGTTAACAAAACTTTTAGATCTTAGCTTACTGCCCTTTATACTATTCTGAGGCAAAGGATTTGTATTGGATTCTGTGATTCCAACATTGGCAAGCAACGTTTGATAAGCATTAACAGTGGGGAAAGGGAGGCATGATACCTCTTACACAAATGTGGAAACCCATTCTCAGTTGAACTTCTGCCTGCCCCAAAGATATCTGGTAAATACACCATTTATTCTCTGAGACGAGGGCGGCTTATGTGATGGAGGCGGCTAAGCTCTCCATCTAACAGATGAGAACTGAAGTCACTCCAGGCAGAGGATGGAAGGGTGGGGATTAGAACCTGGGTCTCTGGAGGCGCCTGGGTGGCTCAGTCAGTTAAGCTTCTGACTCTTGGTTTTGGTTCAGGTTGTGATGTCATGGGATGTGAGATTGAGCCCCAGGTCGGGCTCTGTGCTTGGTGGGGAGGATTCTCTCCCTCTGCCCCTCCCCTTCTCTCTTTCTCAAATAAATAAAACATCTTAAAAAACAAAAAAGATAAAGAGGGCACCTGGGTGGCTCAGTTGGTTAAGCGACTGCCTTCGGCTCAGGTCATGATCCTGGAGTCCCGGGATCGAGTCCCGCATCGGGCTCCCTGCTCGGCAGGGAGTCTGCTTCTCCCTCTGACCCTCCCCCCATCTCATGTGCTTTCTCTCTCACTCTCTCTGTCTCTCAAATAAATAAATAAAATCTTTATAAAAAAAAAAGGATAAAGAATCTAGGTCTCTGGTTCCCACCCCCTCCCTTTGCAGTATCTCCAGGGCCTCCCCTGAGAATGAAAGCCACCCTGGGTAAAAAAAGGGGTCTCTGTTCTGACACAATAGGTAGCTTCTTCCTCCCTCCCTCCCTCCCTTCCTCCCTCCCTCCCTTCCTTCCTTCCTTCTTAAGATTTCTCTATCCATCTTAGAGAGTGGAGGAGAGAGTCTCTAAGCAGAGTCCATGCTGAGTGCAGAGCCCAACTCAGGGCTCAATCCCACGACCCTGAGATCATGACCTGAGCTGAAAGCAAGAGTCCGACACTCAGCCGACTCTGCCACCCAGGCGCCCCCACAATAGCTAGCCCCTTTTACCTGTTCCAGGTAACCTCACCCTGGGGCCGGCCTTTCTCCTTTTGGACATTTTCCTGCCTGTCAGGAAGAGAGGACAAACTGCACATCAAATTATCCGGTTAATTAATCTTCTTAAAAAACCACCAGAGACAAGTGAGAAAAGTGGTGGGCAGCCAAGTGAGGTGGCCAGGGCTGGCACTCTCTGCCCTTCTTGGGGTCTCCAGGCTGGAGTTTCTCCCCTTTCTTTGGGTGCCGCTTTCCGGACCACCTTAAAGCACAGCCTTCACCCTGTTACCTCTGCCCTAGAGCTTTGGTGGCTGTCTATCTTCTCATTTACAAACATCCTATTCCACGAACATTTGGGGACACAAGATGAGTAACTACCTTCAGTGGTCCCTGGTATGCTACGAGATTCCCCACCTCCCAACCCTTACACAGCCCCTCCCATCACACCCACCCCCTGCCCGCATCATCACACCTCCCTGCCCTGCGTCAGCTCCGCACAGTCCAGCACCCAGCACCTGCTGTGGTCTGAGCAGGGAAGGGCACGGAACTGTAGGGGAAATGACCCTTGGAGGAGAGAAGCATTTGCTTCCTCTGTGGCCTCCCGTTACACTTCTAGATTCTAGACAATCATACCCCAGTGGAATTTCAACTACCGTCACATGCTAGGTCTTCACATGCTGCCCTTGAACTTTTTACAAACTAATTCTAAAACTGCTGCCTTTATCCCTATTAAATTCCCTCTTGCTGCCTCTGTATATCATGACCTGCTACGATTTGGAGAGCTTGGCCTGTCCCCAGGCACACAGCCCACCTGTGCCCACCTTGGCAGCTGTGATCCTGGCACAGCTCTGACAATACCGTCCTCAACCAAGTCACAGATAAGAAGGGATAAAGGGAATTTAGTTGCTGCTAGATTCTAGGCACTGTGCTATGTGTGGGGCAAGTGGAATGTGGTCCTTTGACTTCTGTGAGCTCACCTGAACGTATGAACAGCAAGGGTGCCCCGCACAAGTATTTGGCTATGTGTCTAGTGCTCTGGGACCCCCCCCAAAGGAAGTCCCCTGACTGCGCTTAAGAAAAGAATGGGCGAGCTATAGGGGAAGGTGGTATTTAAAATTTGTGCAAAGTAGGGCACCTGGGTGGCTCAGTTGGTTAAGCGACTGTCTTCGGCTCTGGTCATGATCCTGGAGTCCTGGGATCGAGGCCCACATCGGGCTCCCAGCTCAGAGGGGAGCCTGCTTCTCCCTCTGACCCTCTCCCCATTCATGCTGTTTCTCTCTCTCTCAAATAAATAAACAAATAAATAAAATCTTTTTAAAAATAAAATAAAATAAAATTTGTGCAAAGTAATAATCCAAATTCTAAGAATATAAAAGCTGAGCATGTTCTATGACCCAGCAAGTTTCCCCTGAGAGTGTACATCCAACAGAAAAGGGTTCACAATTCACCAAGAGGCACACGTCAGAATGTTCACAGCCACCCAAACCAGACACCACCCAAATGCCCACCATGAGGGGAATGGAGAAGAAAATCGTGGAGCCGTCTCAAGATGGAATGAACCATTGACAGCTACGCACAATGTGGGTGAATCTACACGACCCAGTTTGAGCAAGACAGACACAAAAAATTATGGTCTATATAATTCTATTTCTATGAAGTACAAACAGGCAAAGCTAAGCGAGGGTGTCAGGAGCCAGGCGAGAGGGCAGTGACACAATGGGGAGACAAAGAGGCTTTGAGCAGGCTGTCCTTGTTTGATTTCTTATTCTGGGTGCAGGTTACATGGGTGCGTTCAGTTTGTAACAATACATAATTCTGTACCCTCAGGATATATTCAGCTTCCTCTGACTAGTAGACTTCACTAAAAAGAAAGAAATTGAGTACGGCTATTTAGACTGCTACGCAACTATCTTGTAAGTATTATTTTCCAAAACACAGTTCAATTATTTCTCTACCAGAAGGCCATGAGCAGCCTTAGCTGCCTTACCCATGTGTATGCTGTCCCTCCTCTGGCGCGGTATCGTCCAAACACATGACAGACACTCGATAAATCTTCGGGAAGCCAAGGTACAGTGGTTGATCTTCCTACACACTAACCTTTCTGGGAACAGTTCGGCGTGGCATCTTGTCTCCTAATGAGCACTGTATTTATAAATGCTCTCCAAAGGTCCCAGATCTAATCAAACTAGGAACTGATATAGTAATGACCCACTCAGGCATTCTAGACCTCAGCCTTTCCCTGCCAATTTTTTTTTTTATTCACATAATTTTCTACCGCTCATCCATTCTAGAGAAGCCCTCCAGAGTCCCTTCCCTTGCATCATGGAGCACCCAGCCCTGTGGGATCAGTCTCGTTCTCCCTTGTTTAAGCAATGATATCCACACTCAGTGATATTCCTCCTGTAACCGTCAACGCCAGAACACACGATTCACTTGGCCCTGGCCTCTCAGCTCTCTCACTAATTCCTTGGCTGTTTGTTGGTTCATGTTTGTAGGGGGGGAGCATGTGCCAAGCAGGATGGGGGCAACTAGTTCTGCACTCTCTGCAGCTGGGTAACAGTTTTCTTGCCTTGTTTGCAGCTTCCAGAGCTCCTCCCAACTTCTCGAACATTTCCACGGGCTTCCATACTCCTCTGTGCCTCTTTGTTCACTGCCAAGAGGAATCTGCAGGTTCATCAGCTCTGCACCAACCTCCCACCACCTTCTGGGCCAAGTCCTCCTCAGCAAGAGAATAGAAAGAGGAAGGATGGAGGGGCCTGGAGATGCTCACACCACACGTGGACGGGCAGGATGGACAGTATACAGAGTTCAGAACAGGGCAATGGGCCTGCGCCAGGGGGCGGGGGGTCTGCCTGGCTGGGTGACCTTGGGCCTATCTGGCCCCATGACCTCATGGTGCGAAGGAGCTGAACTAGAGGATTCTGAGCCCTTTCTATTTCTAAACACCCCCAATCCTAATTAAGACACTTGTACTGACACTTGTCTCTGGATAGTGAAATATTAAGGTGGTTTTTGTTTTCTGTTTTCTTCTGCATTTTGCAAATAGTTTATAGGGAGCTTGCACTACCAAAGTGTGTGTGTGTGTGTGTGTGTGTGTGTGTGTGTGTGTGTGTGTGTATTCACAGGACCAAAAATCCTGATTCTAGGAAGAAAATGAAAACTTTTTTTAAAAAAAAGGAAATGCAACAAATTTTAAAATTAAAGGCAGAGGAGACAGAAAGGCCCAACTAGAGGCCCCAAATCCCTACAGGAGTTAGCGAAGGGGGTGGCGGGAGTCCCCACCGCCAGGGCGAGAGGTCTTTGTGAACTCATGGCGCCATCTGCTGGTCGACCACTTCAGCTTGGTTGATGAAAGGGCCTTGAAGTGAATCCAGCCAACATCGCCGGTTCACAATCGGGATAAAGATCACATTCCATTTACAGGCTAATCTCACTCCGTACTTTCCTCCAGAAATCACTTTTGATTTCGCATTGCAGTAATAACTGGAGCAGAGACACATGAGTACGTCCCTTTTGTACAAGGACCAGTCACCCAATAACGGAGCGCAGTCCCTCCTGCCAGGAGAAGCTAGTTCTCCAGCTCCCCTCCCCACCTGTCGGAGGAAACTCACGCCCAGCCCCCACCGCGTTTGAACCCTGTCCGTTTCACCTTCGTCTGCATCTGTCCCGTGGGTTTCCATAGATCTTAACTTCTTGGCCTTGGACTAACTCAGTGGCTCAAGCATTCCTGCGTGCTCAACAGCTTAAAGTGCTGGCCAAGTCTCTTATGTGTCCCTCTATCCAACATGAACCCTGCTTTTCCATCTCCCCAAAGGAAGCGTGATACCTCGCTCCCTGGGGATCCCTGCTGGGAAGGGGCAGTGTGGCCCAGCTGCTTTCCACCCTCTTCTGGACCAGACCCTTCCCACAGAGGCTGCCTGGCCAAAACCCCTTTGCTGGCCGAGGCTGGTCTTCGGGTGCAGGACGGCATGCATACCTGGGCAACAACCCTCTGTTGCAGATACAGATGGGAAAGGTTTTCCTTCTAACACCGCTCATTTCAGCTCTACCAAGGCACCTCTCAAAATCCAGTCTTAAAAATAGACCTAACCAGACTCTGGACAGATGTCTCCATCCATCTGTCCAGCTGTGACATCGTGGTATAATAATGTCCCCAGTGTCTGGCACAGAGCTTCTAAAACCTTGTGAATTCCTGAGTGATAGGGGTGATAAGAGTGTCTTTTGTTAGAGTATTTGGTTTGTGTCCCCAGTTACTGGCACAGAGGGGTTCGAAGAACTTCCAAGTTGGTGAACTCATCAACACTGGGGGAGGCCGTGCCCCAGACTCCACGAGGACTCCTGCAGTTAGAACCCTCCAGACCTTGCCTTATGTACTTCTTCATCTGGCTGTTCATTTGTTTCCTTTGTAATGTCCTTTGTGATAAACTGGTTAATAGTAAGTAAATAAGTAGATGAACACATCCATACATAAAAGAAAAGAAAGGAAAATCAAAGGCAACTCTCAAGTCCCTCTGAACTTCATCAAGATCTTCAGACAGTGTTTATTAGTGAAGAGTGATGCGGTCTATCCTCAAGGCAGAGGAGTGCCTGGGAAGCCCTGATTGGTCGTGCCCAGCAAGGAGGGCTGCCATATTTGGAGAGCAATAGGAATGCCGCCTCCCCCTGCAGCTCCTACATACGTGGGAGGGCCGTGCTGGAGGACAGTGCTGCTGAGGTTCCAGAGGCAAGCTTCCAGAGACAGCCCGAGGTATGTGGGGAGGCAGAGTTCGCGCTGGATTCCGTTTCTGTGGTGAGGGTTGCTCATTTCTAATCAGACTGCAAACTGTACAGTGGTTTCTTGTCTCCCATCTCCTGGGGGGTGTCCCAAGTAAGGGGACACATGAACCTGTTGGTGCATCACTGGTGTTGAATGTCTGGTTTTGGTGCTTGCAATAAAATGCTACTTTAGGTTTGGCTGGTTGGGATTTTCTTTTGCTTTTAAGCCCTTGTCTAATGAAAACTACTTTCTCAAGATCTTTATCTTTTTTTTTAACTTGACACACCTGTAATTTGTGTTATTATTCTTATTTAACATTTCTCCTACCAAAAGAGTATGGGCTGATGGCATGAGGTGTGGCCCCCTATTTAGGAGATTAATGAACGTTGGCTTCATGCTTGGATCTCTTTGGAGAAAACTGGTCTGAGGTCACTCTGATTAAGGGGCGGTAGGGGGTAAGGTGCCAGAGACTAGGTTCTCAGGCTGCTGCCGGGCACACTCGTGCTCTCCCTGAGCCCGAGACTAGACCATGCCTGAAGGTAAAGAAAGGTCAGCAGAAGCTGCTTCACAGGCATCCAGAGGTGGGACTGGACATGCACGGAGGTTGCATTTTGCCTTTTTTCCTACATAAGGACCTGAGTCACACTACAGCTGAACATTTTAACAGAGATTGACCCATCACTTTGGGAATCCTGCAGGGAAGGTGTGTTAGGGGCTAAGCAAGCTGACTTTTGAACCTCCTCCAGCTCTGGCACTGATGGACTCACAATAGAACTTCATCTAGGACACAGCCTGAGCACGCTTGGCTTTTGTAACCATTCCGGGGTTTCTCATCCACACTGACAATGGTCCAGGTGCTGAGATGCCCGGAACAGTTGACCTTGGGAAGTAGATTTCCACAATAGCTATTGTAAGTTTCAGGAGCCAGATGGGACAAACTACCGGACTGGGGGGCGGTGGGGAAAGGGGATATCCCCTGATGTCATCAGCAGCCCTTCGGAGTGCTCCCCCAGGCCCTCCGATCCTCCCCAGCATCCTATCTCCTCTGAAATTCCTCACGGACCCTGCTCTTTGCTCAGCTTAGGGCCCATTGGTGCTGCCCTTCATGCCCAGTGAGTCAAAAACCAAAATGCAGGCACCGTCCCCTCCTGCAGCACAGAATGGCCATGGGACATGACAAGTGGGCACACGGGAACGAAGTCAGACAGACTGGATTCAAATCTGCCACCCGCTATTGTGCAACCTTGGGCAAATCACTTACCTACTCTGAATCCCAGGACAACTTTTTTTTTTTAAGATTTTATTTATTTATTTGAGAGACAGCGTGCGCGCGCGCACGAGAGAGAGAGAGAGAGAGAGAGAGAGAGAGAGAGAGCGTGCTCGCGCAGGAGCAGGGGGGAGGGGCAGAGAGAGAAGCAGACTCCCCGCTGAGCAGAGATACTTATGCAGGGGGGCCTTGGGATCATGACCTGAGGGCAGACGCTTAACCGACTACAACGATGACTGAAGGAGCCACCCAGGCACCCCCCCAGGACAACTTATATCAGATGGGAATAATAATGCACCCACCCCAGGTGAGAATTAAGTCAGTCAGTGCCAGTGGCTGATGCATAGTAAGTGCTGGGTGAGGGGGAGGGTGGGGTCACACTGTCCCCAGGGCGAGACTGGGAGCCCCCTCTATAGCATATCTTGACCCCCTGATGCAGAAGGAGGCAGGGGTCTCCTGGCCACGCTTCCATTTCTCTCTTCATCATTACCCTAAAGCCCTTTGGGGCTTTCTTAGAATAGATTGACAGAATGTGCCAGAGAACAGAGCCAGCTTAGAGCAACAGAATAAAGAGGGAAGATGAACAATACAGTCTGTGCTCAGAAGCCTGTGGTTCCAGCTCTTCTGTGTATTTTCCTCCAGAGATCCTCTGACTGGAAAGACGGGAGCCCCAAAGAAAACCTATATGTATTATGTCATTACTCACTTATTTTCCCATGCATATTCAAAGGCTTTATAATTGCTAGTTGCAGCGTCTTATCTGTCGGAGAAAACCAGATCTCCGCCCTGAATGCATGTAATTCCAGGCAAAAGCAAGAACCTGGGTATTAACTTAGCCTGTGCAACCCGAGCACAGGGAAAACTATTCCGCTTTTCGGAAAACGTGAAGGGCACAAGGATGCATCCCTTGCTTAAAATCGTCTGCACACGGGAGGGGGTCAGGGGAACCCGGGAACCCCCCACCCCTCTGGGGGAAGGTAACTGCCCAGGCCTTTGCTCTTGCAGATCCCGACACAATGGGGAAACATCTGGGCAGATGCTGGTTGGCCATCGTCTGTGTCCTGCTGTTCAGCCAGCTCTCGGCAGTCAAGGCGAGAGGCATAAAGCACAGAATCAAGTGGAACAGGAAAGCCTTGCCCAGCACCTCCCAGGTCACGGAGGCGCACACGGCTGAGATCCGCCCCGGGGCGTTCATCAGGCAAGGCCGGAAGCTGGATATCGACCTGGGAGCCGAGGCCAACAGGTACTACGAAGCCAACTACTGGCAGTTCCCCGACGGGGTCCACTACAACGGCTGCTCGGAGGCCAACGTGACCAAGGAGAAGTTTGTGAGCGGCTGCATCAATGCCACGCAGGCGGCCAACCCAGAGGAGCTGTCCCGTGAGAAACAGGACAACAAGCTGTACCAGCGGGTCCTGTGGCGGCTGATCAGGGAGCTCTGTTCAGTCAAGCACTGCGATTTTTGGTTGGAGAGGGGCGCGGGACTTCGGGTCCGCGTCGACCTGCCCATGCTGCTCTGCCTGCTGGTTTTCATTTGGTTGATCGTGAAATAAGTTTGCAGGCGGGCCGGCGGCCACAGGGATGAGAGGGTGAGCCATCGGCTGGCGTGGCCCAGTTCTCCCCCAGGCCCCGGCCCCCCGCGTGTCCCAAAGGTACCAAAGAGCCGTGATTCTCCAGTGCCTCAAGGCGCACTGGCGAGTCTCCCCTGGGGTACCTAACTGTATCGGCTGAATAATGTGTGGGTACCGAGCCCCTGCAGGCTCTCCCGATGGCGGCGTGGCACACACTGCCTTCTAGCCTCCCCCGGAGACGTCTGGCACGGCGCGTTCTGCGATAAATAATAAACAAATGTTCGGCCAACAGAGAAGAGAACGCACCAGGGACCGGGCCACACGCTTCCCGGTATCCCCAACCCCTCCTAGAGACAGGGGTTCTTCCCACTGTGTAGACAAGGAAACTGAGGCTCCAAGAGGTGAGGTGGCTAGAAAGTAGCAGAACCGGAATGCAAGCCTGGCTTGTCCAACCCCAGATCTTCCATTCTGTGCAATCCCAGAGCTGCCTTGTGAGTCCTTTTGGGCTTGCCAGGCCCAAATCCAAACCCAGATTTCTGCCTGAGCTGATGGCCATGGATCCTGATACCTTGTTCCAGGCAGGTTGTATTTAATTCTTCTAATGAAACTAAGATCCAAGAAAGGGATTAAATGATCATAGAAGTAGAGAAAGACAAAGGCCCAGAAATCACGGCATAAGGCGATCTTGCCAGGTCGAATTCCCAGAGCAGACCATTTCCACCGCAGGATGTGTGTAGGGCACAAAGATTTTCTTTCACCAGAAGGTTAAGTGTTCACTCTTCCTCTCTTTGAAATATCACCTGGATTTGAGAAAATATTTTTAAATGACACATTTGCTTTGTAATGTTCCCTTAGTGCTAGGTGCATCTTTTTACGTACATGCATATGAGAATCTTTAACTATACTCCCTTTACACGGGTACGGTGGCCAATCTCCAGCTGTTCTTTTAACCACCATGTTGGGGTGGGGCTGTCATTTCTGTGAATCACTTATCACTATAAAAGAATAATTCCTTGCCAAAAAGTTTCAAAAGAAACCGTGTCGTTAGGGAGACCAAACAAAGAATTAACTCATACCATAAGCAAGGGTAGATATGGCACTTAATATCTACCTCTTATTAATTAAATATATGTTATAAAATATGATTACGGCTTAAATACAAATAATGAATCTAATGCTTTAAGATGTCCCCACAGGTCCTCTGGGATACTCTTAGAGACCCCCAGGAATTGTTGAACCATATTTGGATGCACTAGCTGCTGACTTTTATCAATTCTCCTTTAAAGAGAGTCTGTAAGGGGGTGGGGGAATGTACATTCTTAGACAGTTTATCCTAAGTATTTTAAAACATGAATGTTGATAATGGTACCTCTTGTTCTGAGCCCCCACTGTTATCAGCATTCTTTTCAAGGATACTTTTGGAAGGTTCTAACAGAGAAAGCCAGTGAAGGACTTGGGGGCAGGGCAGCCCAGGGTAACGGCCTTCCTTGAGGAGCCTGGGGGCCACCCTGCACTGGATCAGTGCTGGAGGAGGATGGGATGGAGGATGCCAGAAGGTCTTAATCCTCAGGCTGCCAGCACTGCCCTCACCTTCCACTTCCATGGTCCTGCTGAATTCTTGAGCAGAGCCCAGGATAAAAGTACAGACCCGGTAGAGGTTATTTCTTGCATGTCAGTCTTTTATTTTTATTTTTTGAACAATAGCAATAGCTAGAAAGACTGGGGGAGAAAGAAAGAAAGAAAAGAAAGGAAAGGAAAGGAAGGAAGGAAGGAAGGAAGGAAGGAAGGAAGGAAGGAAGGAAGGAAGAAAGGAAGAAAGGAAGGAAGAAAGGAAGAAAGGAAGAAAGGAAGAAAGGAAGAAAGGAAGAAACTACTTGAAAGCTGATGTTGAAATTTCAGTCCAGCTCTGCTGAGTTTAACCAAAAGGGCACACACAGCCACATAAGCAAAATGACTTCATTTCTTAGGCAAACAGGCCATGATATAGTACATTTTCTATAATTGCTGTCTTTTCTCATTTCATTAACAGTTCCAGAAACCAGATTTAAGTGGGGTGTGAAGGACATTTGTATATGGTGATTCAAATGCCAAATTAATCACGAAACTTTAACTGAGACTACACATGCTTGAGCATCCTTGAAGCTGTTTACAGATTATGAGGTCCAGGGGAGGCTGTGTGAGTCTGGTTTTTCACGTTAGCCAAAGGTGGCCAAGCGCCTACTATGTGCAGGACATCGTGAGGGACGTCTGAATTATTCTTGATATGGACGTTTTAAAGGTGAATAACTTCACCAACCCTTGCTTTCTTGTCCCCTCCAAGTGTTGACTTTTCAAAATGTGTTCATTATAAAAGTGACATTCAAATTACAATAGAAATCCAGAATACCACACGTTGCCCCTCATCCCAGTATCTGATCAAGTCAGAGTTTTCAGTCTGCCCTCTTAACTTCCTAGGCCTTCTCCATTTGCATATACAAATGTACATATTTGCAATAGTACTATAGATGGGCTTTTATATTCCAAATATTCTCTTTATTTTATAGAATTTTATTCGATGCTTTTTTCATTTTTCTGTGATGTTTTAGTTCTTGCCTCCCCCAACCCACCCCCTCCTTCCTGCCTGATCTGTAGCCTCCCCGTTTTCACTGTGCTTAGGTATATAAGGGAGGGTTTCTTTTTTTTAAAAATGTGATTGCTTCTTTTAAAAATACCGTAATTGTACACATCACATTTATCCCTCAGCAATTTGCCTCTGTAACTTAATGCTGCATCATGAAACTCTTTCCAGCTCAACAGTTAGCTGGGTAGCTAACTTGTCCTTTCAGATTGCTGTGTAATTAATACTCCATAGTCCAGATGGACCCTGGTTGATTCCGTTGCTTCCTGTTGATGGACCTTCAGGTAGCCTCAGTTTTTTGACACTACAAACAATAAACATCCATATACATACAGCCTTGCAATGTGTGCCTTTTATTTCTGTGGACTCGTTCAAATTTAAATAATTTAAATTTTTCTACATGTGACTAGATTACGTTCCTGCGTCGCTGGAGCTATTCTCAGTCCCGCCTGCGGCCGTGGCGCTAACCTCTAAGGGGTTTTAGGTCTTTCAATGTAAGAAGCCGCCTCTTCTGCAAATGCTGCTCGAGCACCTTCTCCCCTTTGCACACAGCACACCCAAATCCTCCCAAGTAATTTCTGACCACAAGGACCATTTGAAAATCCCCAAACTGTTAGCAACTCCCATCCTAAACCTGGCTTGGGGCCCAGAACATCCAGGTGAGAAGCCTGGAAAGCAGGCTGTGTATACTGGGGCTTCGGAGGGTGGTATATTTGCACAACTCTGCGCTTCCCGAGGGCCAGGGAGGCGTGGGATGAGGTTCAGTCCTTGCCTTTGTGTCCCTTTTTATCCATCCGTAGTAAATGCCCTGCATTCCAGTGCGCATGCGCTCTGGGGGCGTCAGGTGCAGTGTTCAAGTAGCCCACGGCTTCCTCTCTTCAGGGTTCCAGCGGCGGGCCAGCCTCTTCTCGGAGCCTTCACACCCCATCTTGCTTAGGATGCTCTTGGCAACATTTAGAAACCCCACCCTGTGGTCCTAGCGAGGTTCCTCCCAGGTCATGGCTGTGAGTTTTTCTTGAGCTCCTTACACTCAACCTCAAGTTTCCTGATCACAGTGACAGGCTTGGCGCGCTGGCCCGTGGCATCAGGCGCCCCCCGGAATTACTTCATACCTCCCGGTTTGGTCACATCTTGCATTTCCACCCACCATGTTTTCTTCATGCGCCGTATATGGCTGGACAAGGACACCCTAAGGTGCCTGGCAAGTTTCAGCTTCCCCAGCTGGAAGCTCAGACAGCGCTCCGTTGAAGTGCAGAGGCCCCTGGCAAACCCAGCTTGAGTCAGCGGCTGGGTACCTGCTCATTCGGCCCCGAGACCATGCCATCGGCCCCGACACACGACTCCTTCTCCTACCCTCACGCTGGTAGCAGACCCGTTACAGCTGGGCACCCAGGTTCCCCCGGTGGAAGGGAAGGGAGCCAAACTCCCATGTCCCTGGGAATGACCAGCACCTGCAGAATGAGAATAAATCAAACATTGCAAGCAAAATGGGAATGAGGCCCTCTGTCTTTGGGACATCTCCAAGCCCCTTCCAGACCACTCAAAGCCTACTCAGCGGACTCAGCCGTCTCCCTTGGCAAGTGGGAGGCTTCACCTGGGCCCACTGGAGGCCTCAGACTGAAAGAGGTCCCATGTACTGACCATTTGCCTTCTAAAGGGACCTCCCTGGTGGCTGCACCCAGTCCAGAGCTGAGCGCCCCCCCGCCCCCCCCCCGCCCCCCCCCCCCCGCCAAAGAGCTTATCTTTCAATACTCAAGTGTCACTCCTCCTCAAGATGCTTCCCCTACTCTGGTCTGAATTTCTTATCTCCACCCACCCACCTGGTCAGCCCTTGGAATTTCCAGATCTTATTTTAATGGCAATCTTTCTGTGGGAAAGCATTGCTTTCTTAAACAATATAGGTTGCTTTAACTCCAGCAGGCTTAGCTATAAAGTGTGGAAGGAAGTTGGCAGAAAGCCAGAGAGGAACTTGAGGAAGCTAGAAACAAGTCAGGGTCAGAGGACCTAACGCAGCTGGTCTCCCTGGATGGAGGGAGGTGGGAGGGGGTGGGAGGTTAGAGGAGAGGGCAGGGGCCTGGGAGAGAGAATTACACAGATGGGCTCATCAGAGGTGCCCTCAGCATTCAACAGGGTGAGGAGTTATGCCCCCAGAGCTCCAGGCTCAAGAAACGACCTTCAACACCAAAATGAGTTTCAAGGACTAAGCAGAGGAAAGGGTCCAGGGTAGGGTCCTGGTTAGCCAGTTCCCTTGGGCTCGCTTCGTCAGCACATACACTAAAACTGGTTAGCCAATTCCCATATCAACTGTGTTGTACTTGAATTTCCAAATCCATAAATAGGGCTTCTAATTGTTTTAACTGGTGTTTTAACTCAGAGCTACTTAGCAATCAAAAACAAAATGAGGGAGTTATAGCATCTGCAACATTGTGGTTTCTAAGAAATACATATTTAGTCATCTAGATGACCAAAATACATTTCTCATATGTATTTGATCTTCATCCATGGCTCTTTTTATTTTTTTTAAAGATTTTATTTATTTATTTGACAAAGGGAGACACAGCGAGAGAGGGAACACAAGCAGGGGGGAGTGGAGAGGGAGAAGCAGGGTGCCCGAGGAGCAGGGACCCCGATGCAGGGCTCGATCCCAGGATCCTGGGATCATGACCTGAGCCGAAGGCAAACGCTTAATGACTGAGCCCCCCGGGCACCCTTTCATCCATGGTTCTTAGCTCACAGCTCTGCAAACCCTTGGAATTTGCTGAGCAATAAGATGGGTGGAAGCATCTTTTGTCATAACACTCGATCTCTTGTCCTCAGCTCCTGAAATCGCTTCACAGCCATAAAGGTGAAATGGGTGTCTTGTTATTAATCACCAGGACCTTCATGAGTTTATGTTAATGAGGTGACTTGGAGAGCACCCAAGGATGGGGGCTGGTTGCCAGGTAACCAACCAAGACTAGAGGGTTGGAACTTGGAGTCCCACCCCCTGATTTCTGGGGAGGGGAGAGGGACTGGAAGCTGAACCAATCACCAATAGCCAATGAGTTCATCATTTGTGCCCAGGTAATGAAGCCTCCTTAAAAAACAAAAAATACCACGTTCGGGAAGCTTCCAGGTTGGTGAACACGTGGAAATTTGGGGGAGAGTTGTGCACTCCGAGAGAGTAAGGGGACTACGTGATATTTTCCCATACCTTGTCCTATACAACTTTTCTGTCTGTTTCTGAGTTATATTCTTTTATAAAAAACACGAGTTTTGTGAGCCACTCTAATAAATTAATTGAACCCAAGAAGGGGTCATTGAAACCTCCTGTCTATAGCCAGCCAGTCAGAAACACAGGTGACACCCTAGACTTAGAATTGGTATCTGAATGGGGGGGCAGTCTCGAAGGACTGAGCGCTTAACCTGTGTGATCTGACAGTACTAGTGTCAGAACTGAGTTGAATTATACGACACCCAGAATTTAAATAAAAACTTGGGGAAAAAAGAGAATTTTAGAACACCCAGCTGTATTGGAGAATTGCTTAGATGTGTGGGGAAAACACACACACACACACACACACACACACACACACACACACATTGAAATTGTGTCCACAACCCTTTTAGGGTCTCTCTCTCTCTCTTTTTTTTAATTTGAGAGAGAGAGAGAATGAGAGAGAGAGCGAGCACATGAGAAGGGGGAAGGTCAGAGGGAGAAGCAGACTCCCTGCTGAGCAGGGAGCCCAATGCCGGACTCGATCCCGGGACTCCAGGATCATGACCTGAGCCGAAGGCAGTTGCTTAACCAACTGAGCCACCCAGGCGCACCCTTTTAGTGTCTCTTAAATGTCATTTATCCCTCCCTGTGCCTAGGCCAAACCCCACCATCAACTCTGCTCCCCTGGGGAAAAAAAACAAAGGGGAGCAGGAGACAAAGGATTGGTGGGTTTTCCTCAGCTTTTGGCTCACATGGCATAGCCAAAGGGTGGAGGGACCTCCACCCACCCAGTTAAAGGACTTTTCTGGGCTCCTTGTCACAGAACAGATTCTAAAAAAGTTCCTCCTGGAATTTCAAAATTAGTGTGGTCTGCAAACCTGCTCCCTCTCAACTTGGGGAGCGCTGATCTGTGGAGCTGGATGTTTCCAGAAGTCCAGCTGCCAGACTCACTCAGGCAGGGCAGGACCTGACCCTGTTTCGGGAGCCTTCACGTCTATATTTCAAGGCCATTGGTCCTTTGCCTCGGTAGATGGTTTTTACCTAGAATTACAGATACTTTTTCCTCTGGGCACTATCTCAGCTCCTAACTTGGGTTCTTGTCTTTCTTTGTCTCATCTTGGGCATTTTGTGGGTGAATCCATGCCTTCATTTGACCAACATTTATTGAGTTCCTACTGTGTGTCGATCTAGCCCATGCTGGAGCTCTGCTGCTGGGTAAGAACGCCCTGCTATTGGGGTGTTTGTGCGTGCACGCACACGCACACACACACACGCACACACACATGCGCACACATGCACACCCGCGCGCACACACAGACACGCGCGCGCGCACACACACACACACACACACAGGTGTACTGCTATGCCAGCTCTCTGGGAGCTGGGGGCGGATCTGATGTGTACCATTTGCCCACTTCCGGTACCCTGTTCCCTGGTCTTAATTTATAAAGCTGACTGAATGACAACATGAAGAGGTCAATGCCATTGGAAGACAAGTTTAATGTGACTCACAATCCCCCTAGAAGTGAGAAGCATGGCTCCTCACGCAGGGTGGCAGGAGGAATCCCAGGCTTGGGTCAAGAGGCAGAGGTAGGAAAAGGGGAGAGCCTAGGTCAGAAGCCTTGCCTGTGGTTTCCTCGGGAAAGGCAAGACAGAGTGAAGCCAGAGTGAATCATTTCAGTGGGCTTTGGACTATCGTGGTGGTCTCTAGTCTCTGGTACTTGGGCTGGCCGGTGAAAGTAGAGGAATACCACCTCCCAGGGCGCCTGGACATAGGAGGTGGGCTCCGGATTGATGACCTCGCATCGCAGCAGCAAGCTCCCAGCTGAGCCCTTTGCTGTCTCTAAGAACTGGCTGGCCCTGGGAGGGCAGTCTCTCCCCCATCAGAGAGGTTTTTTTTAAGATATCAAAATATCATGATATCCAGAAAATAAACATGATTAATGCACCTTGCTAATTCTGAGCAGCTAGTGCTCGTAGTTGCTGCTGGAAGTGGAAGACGTGGGGGCAGTTGCTTCTGGGGAGACTGCGTGACTGACTCCAGCACAGCAAACTCAGCTCTTTGCCATGTCACCTTTACACAGATTCATTCATTCCCCCAACAGTGTTGATAGCCCTCCCAAGTTACAGCTGAAGTCATTTCAAGTGGGGAGCGGTGCTCTAGATGGGTTGAAGATTGCCCTCTGATCTCTCTCCCCACCTATGGCCCCTGGGGTGGCGGCCGCTGGAGTTCAGGATCACGTGGCAGTAAATTGTCATGGACGTGCTATCACGTGCATAACCATGCACGGGGCTCTGCACAGACAGCAATGAGGGAGCGAGCCGCTGCTTTGCCTTTGGGTTGCTGACCGTGCCATGTGCGAGCCATGAGCACCAGCAAGACAGTTTTCCAGAGAGGGTGAGTCTGAAAGGTTGGATGTGGGTACCCAGGGGGAGAAGACTGGAAAGGGGCAATGTTCTGCAAAAAAAGAAAAACAAAAAAAAGACTGGTCTATTCCAGGGGCTGCAAGGCATTCAGTTTCCCGCAGGGATGTGGGAGGGGAGTGATGCCAGTCTGGAGAGTGTCAGCAGCGGTTCCTTCCTATGGGTCCTGTGTCCTATAGGGCAGCACGTCTCAAGTGGGAACACGAGTTCCTTGGAGATCTTGGGCAAATGCAGATGCTTCTTCAGCAGGTTTGGGGTGGCCGGAGATGGTGCAGTTCAAACGAGCTCACAGGTGATGCTGGTACTGCTCATCCGTGGAGCACCCTTGAGGCGCGAGGGTGAAGGGAAGAGAGAGAACCGACTGACTGAAGGGCATTAGGAAGGTGACTGCCACAGTGGGCTTGCCTTTAGAAAACCGGCTCTAGCTGCTGGGTGGGGCGTAGGCGCGGGCAACCAGAGCTGCCAGAACCCCCAGGGGGACGAAGAGGTTGAGTTTGGCATGTGGTGAGTTTGAGGTGACCCACGTGGATCTTGCTTCATGTCCGGCTACCTGGCCCTCACCCCCTGCCTCACCCACTTCTCCTCCCGAGGGGGATGCTGGAACCACCCCGAATTCCTCCCACTCCAGCAAATGTCATGGCTCTGGGACTCCAGCAACGTCTCTCCGCCATAGGGACTCAGGCCCATGTGGGCCTCAGGTCACTCACCTATTACACAGTAGAGTCGTTTAGTTTAAGGGCAGAATTTATCTCAGTAGCTGTCCCCAGAGTATATAAAGGGTGATCATTCATGCTTTCTAACAAAACTTTCCTGAATGCTATGAGGGAAATCTAAGCAATAATGAAATTTGCCAAACTCTTAGGATCTATCGCTTTGGATGCGCACCATCCACAGTGATGGGGAAGCATCAGAAGCTGGAAGGGGCCTGTGAGCCTGCTGTGGGAGCTTGCAAGGGGGACAATTAGCTGTTCCCAGGGACACTGGAGATGACACTTAGGCAGAGCCAATAAAAAGTGAGAGAAGGGGGCCAGGAAGAAGCCCAAAGACTTCAAGGTCTAGAAAGAAGTGGCAGGTGTGGGCACTGCACACAGCCCGGGGTAACACTGGACTGTGAGTAGCACAACAGCATTGAGAAATGAAACAGGGTGATCCCCAGAGAACAGAACACAGCGAACCCTCCTGAGCTCCCAGGCCTCCGGGCTCCACCGACCGGCCAGCCTGCTAGGGAACACACTTATAGAGCCGCTTCTTTGTGCTGGGTATCCGTGCCAGGCCTCGGGGGTATGGTGATGGGGCCCACAGTAGGGGAGCTTGGAGCAGGTCAGTGGTGGAGACAGCTTGAACCCTGAATATGATTCTTTAATTAATCTCACATGTCCGCCGCTTGGATGGCGCAGTCGGTTAAGTGTCTGACTCCTGGTTTTAGCTCAGGTCATGATCTCATGGGTTGTGAGATCAGGCCCCACATAAGGCTCTGCGCTCAGCACAGTCTGAGTGAGATTCTCTCCCTCTGCCCCTTCCCCCACCCATGCCCCCCCTTCTTTCTCTCTAAAATAAATAAATAAGTCTTTTTTTTAAAAAATCTCACATATGATGAGCTGCATGCATGAGTAAAGGGGATCTGTGTTTTAAATTGGGAGTTGGTGTTTAAATTGAAATCTAAAAATTAAATGGGGTTGAGGCACATCAAAACACACTCCTAGGGGCTCCTGGGTGGCTTAGTCGGTTAAGCATCTGACTCTTAATTTCGGCTCAGGTCATGATCTCACAGTCGTGAGATTGAGCCCCGCATCAGGCAACATGTTCAACGGGGAGTCTGCTTGAGATTCTCTCTCTTTCCCTCTGCCTCTCCACGCCTCGCTTGCGCTCTGTGGGCTCTCTTTCTAAAACAGGACAAAACAAAAAAACGCACTCCTAGGCCTCCCCTTCTGCTGGCCAGAGTAAGAAGTGGTTAAACCACTTTTTTATTCCAGCTTTATTGAAGTGTAATTGACATATACAATGGTGCAAGTTTAAGGTGTACAAGGTGTTGAGTTGATACACTCATATATTGCAAATTATTGCCATCATAGTGTGAGCTACCACCTCCATCTTGTCATATAATTACCATTTCTTTTTTGTGGGGAGGACATTTAAGATCTACAGTCTTAGCAACTTTCAAATATATAATATATACAGGATTTATTAGCTATAATTACCATGCTGTTCACTAGATTCCCAAACTTGTTAATTATATAACTGGAGGTTCATGCCCATTTCCCTCACTCCTCAACCCCTGGTAACTAACGCTCTACTCTGTTTCTCTGAGTTTGTCCTTTTAAGATTCCCCATATCAGTGAGTCCATACAGTATTTCTCTTTCTCTATCTGACTTATTTCACTTGGTTCCTCCACTTTGGAAAAGTGCTGGGCAGTTTCTAATAGTTAAACATATGGCCCAGAAATCCCGCTCATAGCGGGATGATTGATCCTAGAGAAATGAAAACATACATCCACTCAAAGACTTGTGCCCAAAGGTTCATAGCAGCTTCTTCAGAATAACCCATATCTGGAAAAAACTCAAGTGTCCATCAAGAGCTGAGTGGATAATCACATTGTGGTTTATTCATGCAATGGAATACCACTCAGCAATAAAAGGAACAAATTGCTGGAACACAGAACATGGATGAGTCTCGCAGACTTTACATTATTAAGTGACAGAAGTCAAACGCGAAAGAGTACACACCACTGTATGATTCTATTTATATGAGGCTCAAGAACAGACAAAACTAATCTATGGCGAAAAAGGACAAAACAGTGATTATCTTTAGAGTGGGTAGGGGGGGCCTCCGAACTGGGAAGGAAGGAAGAGGGAACTTTGTCAGGGATGGAAGTTTCTGTATTTCATTCTTGGTAGTAGTTATATGGGCACACGTAATACGTAACTTTTTTCACATTTTACACTGAATATTACACACTTCACTGTATGTAAATTAAACCAATTTTCTAAAAAGCTTGAAAAGCCCAACATTCACCAAAGCAGGTAGACTAACCCCTCTGAGTCCTCACTCTGGTCTTCAGCTGTCTCCTCTTACTTGTCCCCACCAAGGCTGCCCATAACGTCCAGGATTCCAGCCACGTTTAAGCAGGTTGAGCTTGGCCACTGGCCCCTGGGGGCAGGGAGCTCTCTGCTGTTACACATAGGACACCTGCAGCCAGTAGCCAGACCGTGCACCCACCTGGGTGTCTCAGGGCTGCTGACCACACCAGGGGACAGAAGATGGACAAGTCCCTGTCCTTGGGCCCCTGGGAAGGCCCAGGCTCTTTATTGGTTCTGACGAGACCCAAGGGGCAGAACAGAGCCTCTGCCTTTGTTCCAAGGTGTTAGAACCCCTTTACCGTGGGGCGTGTTGGGGACCGCACCAGAGAGAAGGGTGTGGAGGATCTCTGCACACCAGCCAGGGCAGCAGGGGAAACAGCTCTCAAGGCCTTCAGCTGACCCTGCAGGGCAGGTAGCCTGGGGCAAGGGCCCCGAACAGCACAGCTGCAAAGGTCAAGGGAAGGGTGCCAGAAGCAGACCCTGTGAGCTGCCTGGCGTCCGCTGGACCCACGCGAGCAAATAGAGGAGGGGTGGGAGGTCAGAGCCATCAGGCTGAAACCATCTTTGAGTCTCACTCTGCCGTGGTGAGTTCTAAACCAACAGCCCCTAACCCAGGTCTTGGCATACAGATGGTGCTGAATGAATGCTGTTTTTTTGTTTTTGTTTTTGTTTTTTAAACGAGCACCTCTTCTCAAGGCTCAGGGTCCTACTTCTGCCTGCCTCAAAGGTGCGGCTAAGGAATTTCCTGAGCTTCACAGCCCTGCCCCGCCATGCCCGGGTGGGGGTGGGGGGGGGGGCGGTTAATCCAGGTAAGTTCATCAGGTGAATAATCTTACCTGAAAAAATCCAACACTTGAGAGCAAAGATTCCAGAACCAGAAACTTGAGTTCAAAATCTAGCCCTTCCACATCAGTTGTGTGACCTTAGGGAAACACATTAAACTCTCAGATCCTCAGTTTTTTCATCTGTGAGCTAGGAATAATTTCTGCCTCACAAGGTTGTTATGAATATGTTTATCTATAAGATAATACATGTAGGATGCTTCGCAAGGTGGCTGACACATAGTAAACGCTTTATAAATGTTAGCTTTTGTCTCAGGTCAGTTTCCCTGGAAGTGGAACTTGAGAAGGAAATTCTAGCACATGTGCTTTATTGGGAAGAGCTTCTTACGAGAAACCGGAAAGGGAGTAAGGGAAACAAGGAAACAATAGGAAAGAGATAACGCCAAGCAAAGATATGGGTTCATCTGGAGTCAGTCCTCAACCTGATCCTGCAGGAAGCTCTGAAGTGTGAACTGCATCCCCGCGGGAATGGGCTGCAAGACTTCCTAGAATGAGGGGGAGTGTGACCGGAGAGGCAGTGCCTGCTGCCCAGGGCCGGTTTTCCGGAGAAGACTGCAGATAGGTGGGGGACGCTGGCAACAACCAGTCGAAGCGATCCACAGGCATCTGGCCTGGGGATCTGCTATAGCTATTTAGCCACAATTAATTCTGTGTGTTACTTCTTGACTTCCCCTGTGTTCCCATGTAGGAGGAAGGGCAAGTATGCCACAATCCCTTTGAAGATCTACCTTCCCCTGGGCTGGGCCCAGACCTAGCTCTATGCCCCGAGGGTCTTGATGGCCACCATTTGCCCACACTCCCACTCCCTTCCAGGGCAGCACCACCAAGGCATCTCAATACTTCCCAGCCCCAAGACAATGGGAGAAAGAGGTCAAGGCTCTGGGCTGCTTTCCCGGGTGTTCTCCACAGTGAATTGGAGCCTGTCTGGAGGTAGGAGGTTCCTCCTAGCCTCTGTGTTGCTGTGCTTGAGAAGAAATCAGTTTCTCAATAAGACAAACTCTCCATCTGAATGGTCAACTGAGCTCCACTCTGGGGGTTTCTTCTCTAGCCCAGGAAGGTCTCAGGATGTCGTGGAGTTCCTCGGGGCGCTTCTGTGGGATGCAGAATTTGGAGAGGCAGAAGACCTGAGCTCCAGCACTGCCCTGTGCATGGGGTCTTTGGGTAAATCATTTCACCTTTTCGAACTTCAGGGTTTTTAGTCCATAATGGTGGATATAATACCACCTACCTCATGAAAATCAAATAAGAGGATGCATTTGGAAATAGCTGGAACAAAACAAAGGTCAATTACATCAGAATTCATGAATGTATCGCTGTGACAAGACAAAAAGGTAAGATCTAAAATCAAGATTGTAAATACACTTGATCATGTCCAAGGAGAGCCGCCTTCTTTCATTCTCCTTACATTTAGGAAATTGTGTTGCTGTGTAGATTAATTGCTGTCTTGGGCTGGGTTCCCCCAGAAGTCGGTCCTGAGACAAGGATCCGTATACAAGTAGAATATTAGGGAAGTGAACCCCAGAAACACTGGAAATGTGGAAGTAAAGGGGACTTTAGCAAATGCACTCTGTGGGCAACTGGAACTTAATTCTGCTGGGACACTCTGGGAGGCAGCATAGAAAATGTGCTCAGAGTTACCCTAACTGAGGGTGAGGGAGCTGGGGGATTTATACACCAACACCTCTCATCATTGGTTGAGGACCACTCCCAAAAGGCATTGATGCCTAATGTTTCCAGCCTGCTATCTGCGTGGTTTGAGTGGGCTCCAGATAATGCTGGCTCCGTCTCCTAATGGTGAGAGTTGAAGGCACAGGAAGAAATAAACACAAGACAAAGACACTTCAACACTTGAGAAAATGAGCCCAATCTGACTTTCAAACTTTCTGGGTGCCCACCCATCTCACTGAGCACCATATGCCATTTCACCTGCTTTTATAAGACAGACCATTCCGCAAGGCCAAGCCTGCCAAGTAGCTCACCTTAGCCTGTGGATTCCAAGTGCTGGTGGCCTTCCCACCTCCAGTTGAAATCAGGAAATAAAGAAATGCCTCTAAACTTGCTTTAAATATTCATATTTCTAATTGTAAATAGCACACCACAGCTTAGTTGGAAGGCCTGGTAAAGAATATGCCAGAAACATTGAATACAATATTTGACCTAAAAACTAGGGCAATAGTTTAAAAAAAAAAAAAAAAAGATGTTCTTGTTTAGCAAAAGAATGTGCATCTAAGCATCAAAAGATGTGATGAGAGAAGCTTCAACTTATAATTATAGAGATCTTTCTATAAAGGTGCTTTATCAGCTCACCTTGAGTGAGTGTTAAAGATAATGAAGATGCAGCTAGCTATTAGCTTCAGAGACTACTGTCTCAGATATACAGCCCAAATTTACAAAGCCTGAGTGCCTGGAGGTGGGGAATGGGATGTACTAGATTCTGAATGTTTGTGTCCTCCTAAAATTCCTCTGTTGGAATCCTAATGCCCAGTGTAACAGTATTAGGAGGAGGGGCTTCTGGGAGGTGATTAGGTCATGAGGGTGGAGCCTTCATGAATGGAATTAGTGCCCTTATAAAAGAGACCCCAGAGAACTCCCTCCCCTCTTCTGCCATATAAGGACAAAAAGAGCCAGTGGTTTATGAACCAGGAATCGAATCTGACACCACCAGACCCCGAATCTGCCAGTCTCTTTCTCTTGGATTCTCAGACTCCAGAACTCTGAGAAATAAATATCTGTTGTTTATAAACCACCCAGTGTATGGTATTTTGTTATAGCAGCCCAAGTTGACTAAGACAAGATGTAGCAGGATCTCCGATGTTTGCTATGCAAATCCTACGCCAGCAAAGGTTCTCTGTCCAAGGTCTCAGGGTTTCTGGATTTGGGGTGCTTATCCTGGGTGCTTCCTATAGAGGGCCATCGGCCTGCCTTTGACCCTACCTCAGGATCCCTGATTCCACAATGATCTCCTCTATCCCTTTGAAATGTTTTTAACACCTGTCCATACTGCACTATCTTATTGTGCTGTCATGGCCTCCTTTCATGTATTCCCAAGCAGAATATAGATTCCTTAGGGATGAGAGCTGGGATTTCTGCCTCTTTTGTGTTGCACACGGCACCTAGCACGGAGCTGAGTGTATCAGCCCAGTGAATGACTGAATGAATGAATGCCACTATCTTGCCTAAGGAAGCCCAATTTACTCCTTCCTAACTACTCATACTCCCACTTGGGAGAATATGTCATGTTGTAGCAGAACTTATTATATCTTCTTCACTGTCATAGCAACATTATATAAGTGGCTCAGTGTGATTTGGGACGAATTTCTTCATCTTCCCTCTCATACAAAAGCCCAAGTGCTCCGGAGTTTACCTGTACCATAAAAAAGGCAAAGTACAAAATCAATGAAAAGAGATAGGGCAAGTTTATGAGAACACCCTTCAGATGTATCAGAAACAATGAAAGTTACATCAAAAACTAATGATGTAATATATGGTGATTAACATAACGATAAAAAAATTTAAAAAAAGAAACAATGAAAGTTGTAAACACTTATGATTCTTCAAAGAAAGCAGAATGAAGTGATCTCTACAGTCTGTTTTGGATCTACTGTTCCTCATTAATGAGGGCCCTCCAAATCTATTTAAAATCCTCTAAAGATGTTCCACCTTGCCCAGAAGAAGGTCATGGTGCCTCAACCAAGTGCATGAGGTCCTTCATAAGCCGGTCCTGCCTGGTTCTCCAAGCTCACCTTCCATAATCCCGGCACGTGCCTACAGTCCCACCATATCACCAAACTCTCTCAAGTGCTCCCCCCGCCACACTCCCCCCCCTACAGAATTCCTACCCTGCAATTCCTACTCACCTACTGTGAGTGGATCAGACATGACCTCAGGGAGACCCGTCCTTAGGTTCTAGAGGAGATAACTGGCCCCCTTGTCACTCTGTGATGCAATTATTCACGTGCTCGTGTATTTCCCATAGTAGACGGTGTCTTCAAACCCAACCATGCATTTTAGTCTCCTGGCGTTCCTTTACACAGCTGCTGCCCCCATCTCACCAGACTGTCTGCAGGGACTCGAGCCCTCAGGATGGGGTCTTCAATCTCTCTCTACCTGCCCAAATTCTACTGCCCCTGAATCTCTTTCCTTCCACTAAGATGCTATCGCTTTGTCTTGGAGGCTCCAGCACTTAGGGAAGTGGTTCTTCTGTTGCTATTCAAGCCCACTTTCCAGGTCTTCCCTGATAATAGGGCCTCAGCCAAATCCATCAGCCTCCAGCTCAACATTTGCTCCGAGGAGTCCCCTGCCTCCCAAGAGCGGCAATATGGCATCCTGTGAGGTCTTCCTAGAGACTAGCTGCAGGAGGAAGTAATGTTCCAGGATCAGCCGCAGGGGGCAGTGCAGAAATACACAAACTAAGCCATATCTTTCTAGGGTCATCTTCCCTGACAGAGCCCATCTCTGGTCTGTGAAGATAGCTTGAGCCACTCCTCCGGTCCCATGTTTACCTGGATTCTTCTCTGACTCTTTATTTCTACTAAACTATGAAATCCTAATTCACTATCTGGGCTGCTTGGAAAGGCAGCAGCCCCACCAGTCAGTTCTGGATATTTGAACTAAATGTGGGCCAGAAATTGGGGAGCTTTGGTACAGTGTTACCAGATCTGAGTCAGCAAAACTTTTTTTTCTTTTTCTTTCTTTTTTTTTTTTTGCTTGTCACATGCAAAAGTAGGAACGCTAAATATTTTAAGCAGGGAGATGAAGACAAGTGGGTTACTTCCCAGCCCCGCCCCCAGCTTTATTGAGGTGTAACTGACATATAAAATTGTAAAATATTTAAAGTGTGTACAGTAATTTGATATACATATTCATTGTGAAAGGATCCTCTGCTTCTAGTTAACTAACACATCCATCACCTCACATATTTATTTATTTATTTTTTTTTTGATGAGAAGACTTAAGTTCTCCTCTCTTAATTATACAATCTGGTGTCAGCTATAGTCACCATGTTTTACATTATATCCTCAGCCTTATTCATCTGAAGGCTGAAAGTCTGTGTCCTTTCCCAACTTGTCCCTCTTTCCCTTACCTCCCTAGTCCCAGAAACAGGTGGGTTTCTAATCCTCTCCGATGCTCTTGTGTTCTAGGAAGTACTTGTTTGTATTCTATTAGAGTGTTTGGCTGTGTCTCTTATTTTTTTATTTTTTTAAGATTTTATTTAACTATTTGAGAGAGAGAGCATGAGCGGGGAGGGGGGAGGAGCAGAGGCAGAGGGAGAAGCAGACTCCCCACCCTGAGCAGGAAGCCCAGACGTGGGGCTGGATCTCAGGACCCCGAGATCATGACCTGAGCCAAAGACAGACATTTACCCAACTGAGCCACCCAGGTGCCCCTGGATGTGTCTTTTAAATATGTTTTTAAATGTACCATAGATTTTTTTTCTCTGATGAATTATCTTTTTCTGAAAAGAATTATCTAACGTTGGGAAAACATTAAATCCTCCATGTTTAACCATTTGCACCACAGGGCAGGTTTCTTAAGGTATCCTGTTATTGAACCCACAGAATTTTAAATCATGTCATTTTGACCCTGAAGTTATAACTCCGAGCTCTTCTAGCTACTGAATGTGTCACCGAAATCACATAAGAAAGCTACTATGAAGCACATTCTCTATTGCATTATCAGCACCACAAAAAAAATGTTTCTATCTCATCCTTCATTTAAAAAACACATGTGAGCACTTTCTTCTTGATACATGTGGGAGACCCTGGTCTTGGGAAGCCAAGGCACAGGCTTACTGAGGGGTCTTTTATACCTACTAGTCACATAGTTAAAGTCATGCTGGATAATCATGTAAACCAAATGCAAACCATCACTCTCTACATTTTAAAAGAAATAATGTAGACATGCAGTACAAGATGCCTCCAAGAGAGTTTTGGACTTTCAAAAGCACTTTGTAAATCACCAGTAAGAATAATTAATCCATATCTTGGCCAAGGATATTCACAGACTCTCAGACCCTTCTGAAGTTGAGCACTCAACCTCTACCGACAACTGCAAGTTAACCCCATCCTTACTTAATCACCAAGGACTTCTCTGTCATATGTGTTGGGCATTTTACTCTGGTTGATACAATTGTCTCCCACAGGGGTATGGGTTAGCAGTTCTGAAATATGTATCCTGGAATTGAACAATTAACTAAATGGGTGGTGGAGAGTAGGTGCCAGGTTCCTCACCATTAGGAGTGGGAATTCACAGAGAAGCAAGAGAAGGAGGCTGGAATGATCCATGGGGTAATGGAGCAGAGTTGGAGACACGGGTATGAATGCATGTTTAGCTCAGCACAGACACAGGAAGTTACATGCAGGAACATTTATAGAGATGTGTATATGCTTGGGTTAGTGTACACGCATGTGTTTCCTTTCTCTGTCCACTGAGAAGGCCTGAAAGAAACAAAATTCCAGTAGCAACCAACAGACCTAGCACCCAGGTCTTGGTTTCTAATACCATTTTCCAGTGTAAGGAACCTGGGCTCCTTGGAGAAACGGCTGATTGTATGACAGGGGCAGAAATATACAAGAAGGGCCTGGAGCCTCTTAGAGTGCCAGGAAAGAAGGCAGGGCTACAAAACAAACAAAAAACAAGCAAACCCACATTCATGGAGCTGTATCACAGGGACACAGGAGCGCTGGAAGAGCTCCCAATGGCCAAAACGGTGACAATTTGCGCAACGAAATAAAGTAGTATTAGATTATAATCCAAATACAATAAAATAAATACCCACGAGACCATGCTGCCATAAAATGAATGAATAAATAATATATGGGGGAGAAGAGATAAATCTCCTGGGTAGAAGAATTTCAAATAATTTCTGTAGATACTCTGCCCTTGAGGAGGCGGAACATACTCTCCACTCCTTCTGTGTGGTGGTGCATAGTGACTTCCTTCCAAGGAGGACAGTGTAGGAAGAGAGGCAAAGCCTAACTTTACAGTGGAGGAGCTAAGTGATCAAGGTCAACAGCAACAGTGATAAATCATGTTGAGAGTATGAACTACTGATACCAAGTGAGGAAAATGGTACTTTACCATTGTGGTCTTCCTCCCTAAAACTCGTAGCTCAAAATTAATCATGAGAAGCCCATCAGAGAAATCCAGTAAAGGGACATTCTACAAAATATCTGCCCAGTACTCCTTAAACCTGTCAAGGCCATCAAAAACAAGAAAAGTGTCAGAGATTGTCACAGCCAAGAGGAGCCTAAGGAGACATGACAACAAAATAGTGTACAATCATCAATTGTAACAGAAGAGCCATACTAATGTAAGGTGTTAATAATAGAGGACATGGGGTATGGGGTCTAAGGGAACACTCTGTACCGTCTTCCCAACTTTTCTGTAAATCTAAAACTGTTCTAAACAATAAGGTCTTGTTTAAAAACACAAGCAGCAGAAGAAGAGAAAGTATTTGCAGTATGTAACAGATAACAGATTACACAGGCCATATAAATAACTTCTGTTATCAATGAGGGAAAGATAAACAAGCCAACAGAAAAAACAATGACAAAGTATGAGAAGGCAACCCATAGAAGAAATGCAAGTGACCGATAAACATAAGGAAAAAAAATGCTTGATCTCACTAACAATCACAGAAATGCACATTACATTAATTTATCAATCAGAAAAATAAAATATCAATCAGATTGTTTTCCCCCCATCAACTTAAAAGACTGGTGCTCTGTAGTCTGAGCAAGGAGATGAAAAAACAATACAAACATGTTTGAACAAAACTTATGTATTTAAATATAAATTGACATGAGTGCATTTTTTGAGAAAACTCGGAGATAAGGAAAGGTATTATCCCTTTGCCAGACTGTAATGGTAAATATGACTCAAAATGATGGGTACATATCCAGTGGCCAATGAGAATGCGGGAAGGCACTCTGTCTCGTTCAGCCTCAGGCAAATGCGAATTGAAACTCCCATGAAACACTACTACACACCAGAGTGACCGACCTTGCGGAATGTGGGCAAGGATGTAGACCAATCAGACCTTCGAACCCAGCTGGTGGGATTGGCTCCACCCACTTTCAAAAATGCAGGTCGGCAGGATCTCCTCAAGCTAACCATGCACTTGCTGTAAGGCCCAGCAAATCCACCTCTCAATAAATACCCCACAAACATAAGAGCTTCTGGCCACCAGATGACACATACCAAAGTGTTCACAAAGTTTTAGTCATGATAGCTAGACACTGGAAACAACCCAAATGTCTGTGCACGGTAGAAGGGCTAAATGGTGGGGTAGACACACAATGGAATTCTGCTCCGCAACCAAAGAGAACCAACTGTTGCCACATACGACAGGAACAAATCTCACATATATTGCTGAGCAAGAGAAATCAGGTGCAAAAAAGAAAAAAAAAGCACATATTGTATGGTTCCATTTTTATGAAGTTCAAGGATAGGCAAAATTAATCTAAGGTGATAGAAATGAGAACCATGGTTTCCTTTTGGGGGCAAGTGGGTGGCATTGAGATAGCCTGATAGGAGGATGGAATGTTCTCTTATCTGTAGCCAGGTGGCAGGTTATTCAGGTAGGGACATAGCTAAAAACTCATCAGTCTGGATGTTTAAGGTGTGTGCACTTTCTTATATATTAGCTCTATATCAGTAAACACATAAGTAAAAAGGAAAAAATATATGAGTCTTCGAAAATGGGATAATCTACTACCAAATGGGAATCACTTAGCTGTACCCGCTGTATGGTGTGGAGGTCAGATTTCAAAAGGACTCATTAAAATAGAGGAATGATAAATACAATGTGGTCCATCTATATAAGTGGATATTATTCAGCCATAAGGGGGAATGAGAAACGGATGAATCTTGGAAAACATGATGCTGAGTGAAACAAACCAGACACCAAAGACCCACATACTGTATGATTCCATTTACATGAAATGTCCAGAACAGGCAAATCCATGGAGACGGGAAGTAGATTAGGGGTTACCAGGGGCTACCAGGAGGGAGGAATGGAGAGTGACTCTTACAGACATGGGGTTTCTTTTCGTAGTGATGAAAATGTTCTGGAGTTAGATGGTGGCTGTACTTGGGCATCTTTGTCAATGTACTAAAACCCACTGCACTGTAAAGGGTGAATTTGACAGTATGGGAATTACATTTCCAAGGGGGGAAAAAAAAAAAGACAGAGGCAAGGAGCTTCAGAAATCTCAGGACCTGGCAAGGAGCAGGTGCACCTGGGTCATGAGCCCGCTTCGCGGGCATGTGGCCTGCGCGGCCGGCAGGGGGCCCTGTGCTCAGCTCAACACTGCTGTCGCCACCTTGAAATTCCTCATTTTTAACAACGGCCTGCACCTTCATTTTGCACTGGGCCAGGTGAGTTAAGTGGCTTGTCCTGGGTGTTAGGAAGACTTCAACCGGAGGTCCGGAGGCGGGTGCCTGTCCTGATGGGGGAGACACACAAGGACTCTGTCTGGGCCGAAGCACTTGGATCCTTGGATGTTGACTCCAGTGGTGGCCTTTCCACACCTGGGGCCGCCAAGAACCTGCAGAAGGAGGAACCAAAGGAGTTGCTTTGGTCTCTGTGCCACCACAGGGGCACAGCTGGACTCTGCTCGGAATGGGGGAAAAGAAGGAGCTCCACCGTGGAGGGAGGGGGGTGGCAGGGAGTCACCCCCAAACCTGGGGCTCCCATCGTGGAACATCCCTGCCTCTGTCGGGATGCTACAGAGGGGGTTCCAGCAGCAGCAAGCCAGGAAACCCCTGGCTGAACCCCGAGTCCCTCCAACTGCAGGATCTATGAAGACAGAAATACTGAAGGGCCAAGGTGGAGGTGTTAATTCCTTCTGGTGAGTTTCAAGTCAGCAACAAAACATTGAGGGGGCTCCCCAGGGCCTCAGTGGCTCCAAGCAACTCCTTTACGATGAGTGTCTCCTTCTTGGGTAATGCTGTTGATGCTAATAAGGGTAAGGTACCAGGATCCAGAAGAAGGGATGGCCCCCCCCAAAGCACCCCAACCGTCTGCTGTTTCTCAAGGGCAAGGACAGGGTCTGGCGTGCGGCTCCTGGCTTGCCTACTTGGGAGCTTAAGGAGCAGACATACGGAAGACTGTTCTTTTTGTTTCAGGTTTTAATTAAATTACACAATCTCTCTTGTATCCACCCATTCTCTTCTGCACTTTACTTGCTTCTGCTGATCCATGAGGATTTTAATTACAAGCTTAAGATGGAAAATGAAAACACATAAAAATAAAATTATTTAACAACTAAAGATGCTGACTATTCTTTTCCAAGCTTCAGAAATACCAGGTAGCATTTCTTGGGTGCTCAGTATTTGCTGGGCCCTGTTCTGAGAAGTCACCATGGCTCGTTTAACCTGCACCACCTTATCAGGGCGGACCCTCTAATTATCCCCCTTTCACAGAAGGGGAGACTGAGGCCAGGGGACTAGGCAGGATTGGTAGTAAGCAGGCAACCCAGGCTTCCAAGGCCACGCTTTAATCTCCACATCTTGTTGCCCCTTTTTAATAAACTTTAATGCTTTTCTAATTTTCATCAACGAAGTTGGAAGGTCATTTCCTGCTGTTGGGGTCTTCAACTTAAGGTCATGGCCCTCGCTCAGGGGCAGGGAGGGGCAGGTGCATTCACCTGGCTCTACATCGTCACTCCCCGCCCACAGCAGGACCAAGTAGGTTGGCGTTCCTGGTCCCATGGACCCCGCCAGAGGTTTGGAAAGCCTGGGATCTACAATCCTGCTTCCAGCTTACAGGTCACAAAAGCAGTCCCTGCTCTGTCCCATTTTCCTGTCTGTTTCTATTTACTGCATCCTCGCAGAGAAGAATGGCCAGAGCACCCGCCTCTTTCACTTAGGCATCTCAGGTTCCCATGAGACCTGGGCCCGGCCTGGCTGAGGGGTGCACTGGGCCACCTCTCCGCGAAGGGCTTGCTGCAGCTCTGAGGGGGTGCTCCTGCTGGAAGTCCAGGAGGCTATGCGCCCCATGCCAACTCTCCCTCTGCCCACCTGCGGAATGGCTACTCAAGCCTGCAAATTCTGCAGACTCTAATTTACCAGTCTTTTTTTTTTTTTTAAAGACTTTATTGATTTATTTGACACAGAGAGAGAGAGAGCACAGGCAGGGAGAGTGGCAGGCAGAGAGAGAGGGAGAGGCAGACTCTCACTGAGCAGGGAGCCCGATGCAGGACTTGAACCCAGGACCCCAGGATCATGACCTGAACCGAAGGCAGATGCTTCACCGACTGAGCCCTCCAGGCGCTCCTCTAATTTGCCGGTCTTCAGAGACAGACTGTCAGTTCTAATCCTAGGTACAGACCTAAGAAAGGAGCGTAAGTCCACCAAAAGACAGACAAGAATGTCCATGGCCTCCTAACTGGCGATGATCCATGAGGATGAAGCAGATCAGCCGATAAGGATGAAGAGGATCCAGAGGAAGCAGATCCAAAGGCCCGCCTGAGCCACGAGGGCTCCATTGTTCTCCACGAGGCTCAGACATGTCCATGCAGGGCACTGTGAGGGCCGGCTAAAGGAAGCCTTGGCTCCGGGTTTTGTCATCTCTTCCTGCCGATGGAAAAATAAGAGCTAGCAGGAAAGGAAACTGAACAAAGAGCCAGAGAAAAAAATCAGAGGTTCCCTGGGGAGAAGTGACACTGGCCCGGGAGCTCATTGTGGGGGGTAGGGGGCAGCACCTGTGCCATTGTCAGGGGGATCGGCACCTGTGCGAGAACAAGCTGCTGCCCGGGAATCTACCTCCAGCCCTAGGAGAGCCCCGTGCCCTCCACCACCAAACCAGGGCCCAGCCTCCACATCTGACTCTCAGGACCTCAAAAGGGACCTAAAACTGGGTTTTAAAAAACTCGACTTTTTCCATATGCATTTTTAAAAAAGATTTTATTTATTTATTTGACAGAGACAGCGAGAGAGGGAACACAAGCAGGGGGAGTGGCAGAGGGAGAAGCAGGCTTCCCGCGGAGCAGGGAGCCCAATGCGGGGCTCGATCCCAAGACCCTGGGATCATGACCTGAGCCGAAGGCAGACGCTTAACTGACTGAGCCAGCCAGGCACCCCTTTTCATATGCATTTAAAACAGAACTCCTGTTAAAAAGCAAATGTTAACTCTGGGGAACCATGTGTATTAACATTCTTGGCCGAGAAAAAGCTTCTCAGGTGAATTAGGCACCGTCCAGGGACGGGCGCAAAGCTGGGTTTGCAACTCAGGTCAAAGATGGGTAGACAAGGATCCCGAAAGATTTCTGCCATGAAACAACATGTGAGAGGTGCTCAGGGGCCTCAAGCATACAGACGCCTAGCCCTGATGCCACAGAGTTGGGAGGCATTGCTCAGATCTGAATGAGGGACCTCTGAAAGCCTTGCAAAGGCAAGCTCCACAGAGAGACTGTGCAGAAGCCCAGATCACTCTGCTCCTCGTGCCGGCTGTGTATGGTTGACCTTGAGCAGGTCCCCCATCCCCGGGGAGTCTCCATCTCCTCATCCGCCAGGTGGGATAACGACCTCCTTGTTGGGGTCGGCGTGAGACCGTTGAGTGGTTCAGGCAGGGCCTAGAGCATGAGAAGTGCTCAGCCAATACGAGGAACCACAGTGCTGCCATGATTTCTGCCCTCTCATTCACATGCCACACACGTACCACACGTATCTGCATGTGGTGCTCTGCAGCGGCCTCCTACCTGGCATTCCTGCTCCTACTCACACAGGAACAAGGATGGCCTATTAAACACAGAAAGCCTCTGCTCCCTCTCTGTCTCTCTCTCTGTCTGTCTCTCTCTCTCCTTAAGACCTTTTTTTTTTTTAAAGATTTTATTTATTTATTTGAGAGAGAGAGAATGAGAGATAGAGAGCACGAGAGGGAAGAGGGTCAGAGGGAGAAGCAGACTCCCTGCCAAGCAGGGAGCCCGATGCGGGACTCGATTCCGGGACTCCAGGATCATGACCTGAGCCGAAGGCAGTCGCTTAACCAACTGAGCCACCCAGGCGCCCTCTCCTTAAGACCTTTTAAAAACTTCCCATTGTATTGAGAATAAAGTCCAAACTCCTTATGCTGGCCTCAAAAGCTCTGCACCTCTCTCTCACTGCATCTTGGCCCCTTTTCCCTGACTAACTCTGTTTCAGCCATCCAGGCCTTCTGTCAGTTCCAGAAACACAAGTTCTCTCCAGCCTCAGGACCTTGTCTGTTTTTTCTCCACTCCCTTTGCTGTGTGGAAAGCTCCAGCTTACCCTTCAGGCCTCAGCCTAAGCGGCGGCCCTTCACCACACCTTCCCAGGCCATCCCTCCAGGAACAGGTTCCTTCTGCCGCATCCTCATCTATCCCAGCTCATTACTCCCTTCAAAGCACCTGTATCATCCAGCTATGGCTGTGTCACAAGCCACCTCTAAACTCCATGGCTTCAAAGCAGACTCCTGCGGGTTGGCTGGGGTTCAACCGCAAGGCTGGGCTCAGCTGGACAGCTGTGCTCCTCCTGGGAGGGCTGCGAATCAGCTGGGGGCGGCTCCGCTCCACGTGTCTCTCATCCTCCTACTGGGACTAGACACGGCACATTTTCTGGTGGCTGGGGCAGAGGGACAACAGAGCAAGCAGAAAGGTGGGACATCTCTTTAGACCTCAACTCAACTCAGACACACTGTCACTTCTACCCACATTCCATGGGGCAAAGAAAGTCTTGTGATTAATCCCAACGTCAAGGAGTGAAGTGTCCTCCACCCATAAGGAGGCCAGGCAGGCACGCAGATGCAGGGAGGGAAGAGAAATCAAGGCAGTCATTCGACTGCCACCATCTGCGATTTGTGATTGATATCCTTGTTCCTCCCTTCTCCACTGGAGTGCAATCTCAGAGGAAGCAAAGAACTTGTCTATCTTATGTATCTTTACCCGGTCTCTCCAGCACCTAGGACAGTGTCTGGCAGGTGATGGATGGTCAACCAGTCCTTTATTATGCATCTGAATAGACCACAAGTCCTTGTTGAAGTCCAAGCAATGGTCTGCAAAGCCGTCCTGACAGGTGGATTTCCAGAGATGGCTTCTGTGGGAGATTGACTTGAACACAGACACATTTTTGCTTAACAACGGAGACTTTTATTAATCACATGCAGTTCCATACCTACTTGTTAGCAATTGGTGTGGACATGGCCTGAGAATTACAACAGCCACGCTATGGCCCGGAATGCCAGAAAAAGCCCAAGAAAATGGCCCTGACCAGGACAAAGACCATGCAAGGCCTTCTCTGCCCCAGACAGAGCAGAACTGAGAAAGTTCAGAGCAGGACCCGGCCCCAAACTCCCCTGGCCTCAAACCTGCTTACCCTTCAGAGAAGGGAGTGGGCCGAAGGTAGTCAGAGGGTAAGTTACAAAGGCTGATGGTGGTGCTCTCCTTGTGCCTCCAAGGAGAGTGGGGCAGACAAGAAGTTAAGCTGTCATGGAAAGCACCTAGGAACATGAAAAACAGCAGCCTTGGCAGTCAGGAGGCCCAGCTCAGCCAGTGAGCACCCTGAATAACTCTGGCTTCAGAGTTTGGAGCACTCACCGTTACACCATCAAACCACCAAACACTGTGTAACTCCGAACAGGGCTGCTGAGCTAATCAAGGGAGATGTGCAGGGCGAAGCCCACATCTCTGCGGGACGTCTCATGTCCAGGTTTGCAAGCAGTAGTCCCCGAGCTTTTCTTAGGGGACACTACCCAGTGAGCATTTGTAATGTGCTTAATATTCTTATTTGTAAAGTATATAAATGTACTTTCAAGTACCATTAATTTTAGTGACCCATCTTCTGGACATTTGCATTCTTCATATTATCTTTTTTTAAAAGATTTATTTATTGGGGCACCTGGGTGGCTCAGTCGGTTAAGCGGCTGGCTTCAGCTCCGGTTGTGATCTCAGGGTCCTGGGATCAAGCCCCTCATCGGGCTCCCTGCTCAGCGGGGAGCCTGCTTCTCCCTCTCTTCCTAGCTTATGCTCTCTCTCTCACTATCTCTGTCAAATAAATAAATAATCTTTAAAAAATTTATTTATTTATTTATTTATTTTAAGTGGGGGAGGAGGGACAGAGGGAGAGAGAGAATCTTAAGCAGGCTCCACATTGAGGACAGAGCCCACACGGGGCTCAATCCCACCACCCTGAGATCATGACCTGAGCCAAAACCAGGAGTCGGACAGTCAACGGACCGAGCCACCCAGGCGCCCCCTTCATATTATCTTTGATCTGTGTTTTTTGCCCTTAGGATTTTTGTGAGGACTTTAGTCTAAGAAAAACTAAGAAGTAGTAGTTGTTGCCACTTATGCAGTCCCCACCCAGCCGCTTTTCTAAGTGTTTTGAAGGCATTCAATCCCTGCAGTCGCCCCATTAAACAGATGAAATGGAGGTGAGCAGAGAGCAGTCAAGAGCTCATGATGGTGGAACAGGGTTTGAACCGGAGCCACCTGGCGCAGAAAGCGTCAAAACGCACCAGGGATGGGTCAAAATCGTTATGAATCAGACGCTGAGCCCAGGCTCACCAGCAGCCCTCCACAGGGTACGCCTTCCCCTTTTATTTTATGCAAAGGGATACAGGGCTGACACAGAAGCTACGGAAGGGCGCCAAGGTCAAAAAGTTGCTATTTTTAAGATTAAAAAAAATTCAATTATTGCAGTTAAAATAGAGTTTGTGGTGTTTTCTTTCCCGGCCCCGCTTTGGCGGCCGCGGCTCGGAAGAGGTGGGAGAGTGAGAGTAGCACAGCATCTGGACCACCAGGGGGCGCCCCAAAACCACTGACCCCTATGGGCGCGGTGGAACTTGCCCGCAGCGCAGGCAACCTGAAAGCCCAGATGAGGATTTCTGCAGAGTTCACTTTTCACATGCTCATCAACCCTCAGGCTCACCCAATGTGACAAATGGGCCCGCCTTTCTTAGCCCCAGATCCTTCTCAGGGCTGAGCCCAGGACTGGGAGCTGGGCTGCGACACTCTGCTAATACCAGATGGGACAATGACCACGAAATCCTCATGGAGTCAGAGCCAGAAGGTACCACCTGGAGGTGCCGCCCTCCTCCTCTGCCTCCACATGTACGATGTCCTAAGACAGGTTTTTTACGACCTTCTTCCTGATTTTAGGGGGAAGCTCCATCAGTACATTCTGCCTAAACAGAAATGGATTTTGAAATTCGGTGCCTCTCGCTAGGCGAACTCTAACTCACTCACTCATGCATCATCCAAATGTTCCAGGGTTAACATGAATACATTCGGCTTTTGGACGGTGTTTGATCGCCCTCACCATGATGTTCCAAGACGGCGCTCTCGGACCAGGCAGGTGTGGGATGTGGAAATGGTGAGGCAGAGCCCAAGGGAGAAGGAAGAGTTCACTCCCACAGGTCCAGGAACTATTGCCCACCCTAGGGAACCTACATCTTAAATTCAGTTCCACCAAGGGAAGGGCAATGCCTCACCCCACAGAATACCTGAGTCTGCAACATTAGGAGCCGGGGCTACGTGCTCATACAAATGGCAAAGACCACTCATTTGTTCAGCGCAAGCAAGAAGGATGTCTTGACCATGAGGAATATAGCAGGGAGGGAACAAACCAGATGGATGAGACCTGCTCCTGGGAGTTTCCTTTGTAGAGGTAGAAACAGATAAATAAGCAAGACAATGTCCTACAGAGCTGAGTGAAGTAATGAAACAAGGCAATGTGATAACAAAGCACTGGGGAAGTTGGTATCTTGATTGGGATATTGCTACACAGATGTATACAACTGTCAAAACTCTCCAAACGGTACACTTAAGATAAGCTAGGCTCATTTCATTGTATGTAGAATGTTATCTCAATGAAAAACTTTTAGTAAATAATGAAAACAGTGATGGGAAGGAAGACATTAGTTAGAGTGATCAAGATGGCCTCTTTGCAGGGGGGGACATTTGAGCTGAGACTTGAACAATGAGAATGAGCTAGAATAAGTTTGTCATGCCAACATCTGGTGTCTCTTCCTGCCAAGATGCTGCAAGAAGAGGAGCCTGTGCATTCAAAGAGCCCAAGTAGAGAATGTGTTGAAGGCTGGGGGAGGCAGGTGTGAGCAAAGGAAGCAAAATGGCAGGTATGTGAGATGAGATTGAGGAGAGCTGGTGATGAGGGCCTTGAAGATTGTGTAGGAGTTCATTCTAAGTGCAGTTGGAAGCCCCTGGGGGACCAGATAGGGGAAAGATAGAATTTCCCAACCCAGTTGGCCCTAGGCAGAGCATTAAAAAGGGCAGGAGAAAGCAGCCAAGTTGAGCAGCTACCTGAGGACCAGTGGTAAGCATGACCTGGGCAGCAGGTGGGCACCTGGAGTCCAAGCTGTCCAGGGAGGGCACTGTGGCCACAGGTGGAAGGCATAGCAGGGAATGGGCAGGACCTAGAAGAGTCAGGAAGAGCCAAGGTCACTTGGAGAACCCCAAGTCCTGGGGTGATCAGCAAGTGGGCACCAGTATATGCTCCCAAAAAAGGCCAGGAACACAGCCAAAAGGTGAGTCAGAAGAAAAGGGATAAGGCCAAATGCCATCAGCGGGAAGGGCACTCCCCAACCACTGGCCTGAGCTCCATAAGTACCCCTTTATAGGGGTACACAGGCCATCCTGGGGTCAAAGCCCAAGGAAGCCTACTGTTCCAGGAATCAGATGCCTGGTTGGTCCACACGGTGAGTCTGTAGGGCAAGGGGTTTCTGTAATGTGGGCAGGTGGCTGGAAACTCAGCAGTATGTCCCCCAAATGCCCTTAGTCACTCTTTCTGTCTGGCAGATACCTTTGTCTTGACAGCTGTGAGCTCTGAGGTGAATGAAGGAAACCAGCTCAAAGCTGCTCCTAAACGCCCAGTAGCGTGGACTCTTAGGGAAGGAAAAGCCAAGTTGAATATCTGAGACGGGACCATCTGCTGTCACGGGAGAATGGAGACAACCTCGCCCCAAGGTGAGACAAGTTAGAGCAAATCCCTTGGGCAGAGAGCGAGAAAACAGAGAGGCAAATTCAGCGTCATTAAGGTTGACTCAGAGGAGGGCTTTCCCCTCCCCAGGAAAGGCTGTCCGTTGAGAGATGAAAATGCCCTCTTTCTTGGCTCTTTGTGTCATAATGGGATCTTAATGGTTTCCAGTGTTCAATGAACGACAGGAGGAAAGAAACGAAGCTTCCCGAGATCACTCAGTGCTTTGGGAATTACCCATAAATATGTGAAGGCCTTGAGATGGCTTACAAGAAGGAAGTAACCCCCAAGAAACGGGGTGTTAGGGGCTGGGGGCGGCGCTGGGGTCAGCCTTGCCTTGGCCCCGTTTCACTCACCTTTGTTTTTCTTGCCTCGGTGATGTTCCATGCTTCCACTGTTACACATTCTCTTGTCTCCTAAACAGGGTCATCCAAGAACTGCAGGCCCTCCTTTTTGTCTGACTTCACGTTTCCCAAACTACTTCCGGTTTTCCATAGCATGGGTAGGCTGGAAGATGGCCCCCAAAGATACCAGGAACCTGCCAGTTGTACCTTGTATGGAAAAGGGGTCTTCGCAAACGTGATTAACTTAAGGCTCTTGAGAAAGGGAAATTATCACGGATTATTCAGGTAGGCCATAAATAAATTTCTGGAGTGTCACCTGAGGCAGAGGAGAGAAGCCTTTCTTTTGGGGGGCATCCAGAAAATTGCAAGCTGAAGAAATGCGGAAGCAAGTTTACAAAAGTGTGGAATAGTTTAAATATTCACATCTAACAAACTGTTGCTGTTAACACACCCAGATGCACCAAGTTCATACAGCAGACATTGTCCCTAACCACTCGCCCTTTCTGTGCACATACACCTGACCTCTAATGGCCAGCACTTGTGCTCCTTGGCCTGTGGACTTTTCTTTGGCCACCATGGCTTCCTCTGCCCGTGGACCCTGAAAGCCAGAGATACCAGGGAATTAATGCATCCCCCAGCCCCCAAGAGCAGCCCTCTCTCTCCCTACCGATGCCTGATGGAAGTTGGTGTGTAAGTAACCCGGCTCCCTCACCCCTCGGTGGGAGAACTCTGAGGTATGCTCTACCCTGGCTTTCAGAGGTCTCAGGTGGGATGGAGCTCCAGTTGCCCAGAGGTTAACTTAATTTATATGCAAAGTATTTGTGTGTGTGTGCATGGGATACGTAAGGATCAGGATGTGATACCATCCTGTCTGTCTCTTACCAACTAGCTGCTCTCACCAACATTCTGTCTTGGCATCTACTCTCAGATAGTGAAATTGATTTTGTGCTACATCTATAGACTTTAACGTACTTTCTCTACAAATTCTGAATAAGGAAAGTATTACACACTGTGAAACACATCTTTATCGCCAGGACATTAAGCTCTTTTATGTATTTCATTGAAACCAAATTATTATCTTTCAATATGGCTCCCAAGAAAGACAGTATTAAAGATCTTGACCTCCCGGGGGATGCATTTTTGGAGCATCTTCCTTTGGGGGGATAAAGCAGGTTAAGTCATGCCCACTCAGCAAGGCTCATTTACAATATCCTGTATGGATTCTTGTGGTCATTTTATCCTTTAAGTGGAGGCTCCTGGGATTTTGTTTTTTTCCCCTCACCATGCCAAACGTCACACTGGCCTTGAAAAGCAACTTCATGACTATAAGGGCAGCTTAGAGTTAGTTTTATAAAGCCTAAAATCTGCATTATTTCATCTTAACTCAGGGTAAATTTCAGTGATTACATTGAGAAGAACATGGTGTATGATCCTCAGATGGATTTTCGGGTCCTAGCTCAAAAGCAGGATGAACTTCTAAAAAGTATTACTTCATCTTCTTTTTAAACTAGATCCTTAGGTGACGGGCAGGCACATGGAATTCAGGGTAAGGAGTGTTGGGGGGAGGGTCTGTGACGTTCCACATCAGGAAAATCAGAGCTGGTGCCACTCGTGGGCTATCTTAATAGTGCTTTCTCGTTTTTCAGTGTTTAGGGTTTAAAGTCAGAGTTATTAGGGTTTAGGGCTCTAGGTATGTGAGACAGAGTCACATCTAGGGCCAGGTAAGCCTCAGGGTAACCTCTGTCACAGTTCTCATGTTGCTTGGATTATTAGGATGAAGACATAGCATCATTAGGGGGAAGAGTATAATGTTAGGGTTGAGGTCAGGGTATATGAGGGTCTGCTCTAGTCTGCTTTCCAGAGTTGACAGTTCATGGTCAATAGTTTAAGGTAATCAGGAATTAGGGTTGTCAATGTCAGGGGCATCAGAGTCAACCATACATCAATCCTGTCATTTGGAACTCAGAGTCTTCAGGTTCCGCGTGAGTGGCCTCCCTGGGTCAGGGTTAAAGGCATATAAAGGTATATAAACAGAACCCTGCTCTTTGGAGCATGGATGCTGAGTCACTGGGGTGTGGGGTAATCGGGGTCAGGACAGGCCATCAACAAAGCGGCTGCGTCATTGCCTCTTAAGGTTTTTAGATCGCTGCGTCATTAATGTCAAGTTCATTGAAGTTGTTACCACTAACGTTGCTGAGAGTGGGAAAGTCAGGCTCATTAGATCTAATCTCCATTTAAACTATTTAAGGTCAATTTGGGTTTAAGATAATTTTGGATCAATTAGAATTGTTTAGAGAGTCTGGGATTTTAGGTATAATTAGGGTCTCTTGGGTCTTTTAGGATCTTTTGGACTGTTGGGGTTTAGAATAATTTTTTTAAAAGATTTTATTTATTTATTTGACGAGAGAGAGACAGCGAGAGAGGGAACACAAGCAGGTGGAGTGAGAGAGGGAGAAGCAGGCTTCCCACGGAGCAAGGAGCCCAATGCGGGGCTCGATGCCAGTACCCTGGGATCATGACCTGAGCCAAAAGCAGACGCTTAACGACTGAGCCACCCAGGCGCCCCTAGAATCATTTAAATGTGAATTTTTAAGGCATTTAGTGAGGTGCAAGGTTTAAGATCCTTTAGAGTCTATTGTGATCCTTAGGACCATTCAGAGTTATCCTAGTTAGTTTAGGGTCATGTGGGATAATTTGGGGCTTAGGGTTTTAAGCATCATTTGAGAAACTATAGGGTGTATAGGGTTATTTAAGATTTAGGGTTTCATTTTGTTGAGGCTCTTTGAAGACATTTTAGAAAGTAGAGTAGTTTTACTTCTTTTAGGATCCTTTTGAGGCATTTAGGGTTATGTAACTTCTAGCCTTGCTATACAAAAGTGTGCCTATGGATCAGCAGCACCCACATACCCTGGGAGTGTGACTTTAAGGCAAGGTCTCCAGCCACCCCCCAGACTTGCTGAAACCAAATCAACATTTTAATAAGACACCCCACCACCACCACCACCAAGAGTCTCTCTGTTCTAAGATGGTTTAAAGTCATTTGGGACCATTTCCAATCATTAGAGCTTTTGGGGTTGTTAGACACCCTAGCCATGGAGCCATTGAAATGACCGGGTTCTTTAAAGCCCTTGGAATGAGGGTCATCTTTTTCATTTAGCATATTTTATGCATTTAGAGTCATCTAGGTTTCAAAAATATTGAAGGTCCTTTAGAGACTTCTAAGGTTCGGGTTTTTTGGGTTGCTTCGAGCTTTTAAAGGATGGTTTATATCATTTGGCATCATTTAAAGTGATTGAAGATCATTTAGGGCTTAAAGTTATTAGTAATTTATTTAAAGTTTTCAGTAATTTATGCCTCTTCGGGATCTTTAAGTGTTTGAAGTCTTGGGCCATTTCGAGTAGTTTAGGATATCAAAAGTTTCGGGAGCATTTGGAGTGATTTATGGCCCATTAGATAGTCTGGGATGTCTAAAGTCACTTTAGCGGGGATCACAAGGGTTACGATTGTTAAGGAACTTGGGCCAAGACCTTAAGCCTGTTATTAGCGTTGGCGTTCTTGGCACCTTAAGGTCTTTGTGTTCAGGGTACGTCTGGATACTGACACGTGCATTCCACAGATGCTATCAAGGTGCCCACCCAGGGTCAGGCACTACTCTAGGTGTTGGGGTTACCCTCATAAGGTTTCGCTTCTAGTGGAGGAGATTGAGACCTGAATCAAAAAGCAGCCAAGCATGTGATGAGCTGGAGAAGGAATGTTCCAGAAAGAGAGGGTGGTGAGTGCAAAAGCCCAAAAGCAGGCAAGGTCTTGGCACGTTTGAGGGGCAGCAAAGCCAGAGGGCACAAGGCACAATGACTGTCAAGGAGGGTGGAAACAAGGGGGTCCCACGATTGGGTGGGATGAGACCATTTAGGTCTAGATGGGCTGGATAAGGTTTTGGCATTCTTTTAAAGGCTTGAGGTCATTTAGGGTCACTGAATATCATGTGGGTTCTTTAGGTTTGGAGTTGGTTCCTTCAAGGTTTAGGGCCCTCTAGGGGCTCCAGGAGCCATTAAGGATCATTTAGGCCATTAGGTCATTTTATGGTCCCTTAGGATCTTTGTTATATAGGATTTTTGAGATTCCTTTAGGATCATTTAGGGTTGATTAATAGCATTTAAGAATCTTAGAGTGATTTAGGATAATCTTAATTGCTTGTCATGTGTAAATGTTTCACATGGAGTCATGTTTAATTGTTTAGAATTGTTTGGGTTCATTTGGAAGCTTTTAGGATTGTTTGAAGTGGTTCTCAAATTCAGGGCACACAGGGATGAGAGGGGGAAGTGGGGAGGAGGAGGAACAATATTAGAAGTCTTGCTGCCGGAACCACACTGTCAAAAAACTAAATCAGAATCCTTAAATCACTCCCCAGGTGATTGCAATGTCCAGCCAAGCTGAGAGCCAGCACTTTCTACTGGTTTCGGACAGAGCTCCTTCCGTGGACCAGCAGCTGCAGCAGCATGGGAGAACTTGTCAGAGATGCAAATTCTCAGCCCCACCACCATCTGCTGAATTAGGAGCTCCGGGGTGGAGCCCAGCAATCTGTTTTAAGAAGTTCCCCCAGGAGATTCTGATTTTAAAGTTCAAAACTCCTGGCATGGCGTGTACAAGAATCTTCAGGATCCTTGACATTTTTTAGGGTGGGGGAGTCTAAGGGCATTTTAGGATCATCTGATATCATTTGGGTTAGTTTAGGGCTCTTTACTGTTGGCTTAGTGTGTGTATCTTTGTAGGGTATGGGTGGACACCTGAGGTAATTATTTTTAAATTAGGTTTATTTGATAATTCCCTGAATCCAAAAGTAATCTTCATTGCCACCGTCCCAGGACCTCTCCTCCCCTACAGCCCTTGGAGAAGGTGAGCCCCTGCTCTGTGGGGATGTAGGTCCTGAGCTCCTGGATCAGACCTCCTGATGCGCAAGTTAAGACGGAGGAACAGGGACTGTCCCGTGTGCCAGGGTGGAGCGAAGCATACATTTTCCAGAATCCTCCATACGAGGTCTTGGTTAGCCTCGTATCGGGCGCTGCCTCTGGTACCCAGTTCTTAATAAAGAGAACTTCAGAATGTCAGAATCGAAAGTACAACGGTCTGACGGCATATTCTGGATGACCTCAGGTCTCCAGAATTTATAATGGGGTGTTTTCCCTCCTTTTGAAAGCTATTGCTTTTCTAATTCCTGAAAGAAGCATTGAGAGTACGATTAGGAAGTGGGTTTCGTGTCCAGGGTGACTGAGCCGAAACACAAGGCATTCCCCAGTTTCTCACACAGAGATGCCATCTCTCCGGCTCCTACTGGTTTTCTCACAGGCCCTAGAACTACGGATATGAGCCTTCCTTTCTGGCGTGTGTGTGTGTCTGTCTCTCTGTGCACTGTCACATTAGTGTGCATGCATGCGATGTACATGACATGCACACACACAGGGACTGCATTTCAGTTGCGGGAGGGCTGTCCTAGGGGAACAAAGACTTAGAAATCTTGCACTTGGAGAAAACTGACCTTAGCAGGGGGATGAGAGCTTAGCTGGCTTTCATGTTCTGGCCACTGTTTGTGTTTTGTGTGTGCTTTTTGTACATAGACGTGCTTTTGGACCCTCAATATTTTTGGACCTACTAGCAGGAAATTTTAACCTAAATGCCAGTGTAATAGAAACATAAAAAAAAAAACATAATCCTACCCCTCCAAGGTAACTTTTTTCATTGGCTTTAAATAGAAGCCTGCCATCCTATTGAACATGCTATTTTATTCACTATATGTAATAATATCTTCCCTGTTTCTACAAAAGCTTCGTAATTTTACCTTTAATGGCTGAATAATGTTCATGTTTATGGTTTCTATTTTATCTGCAGCATTATCACAGAAGGAAGGAAGAAAGGAAGAAAAAGTCCAACTTGGCTTTTTTTTTTTTTTTAATTGAGGTATATTACTTGGCTTTTTATTGGGATTATTTAGATCAATTTAGGGAGAGCTGCTGTCTTTCCAATCCGTAAATGGGGTATACCTTTCCATTTTTAAATTTTATTTTCTCATCTCTTATTGCTGATACACAGAAAGAAAATAAACTTGTATATATTCACATTGTTTTGGCAACCTTGCAAAATTCATTTGGTACTTCTAAATAATTTCTAGATTATTATGACTATTTTAAATTCAGCTTTGCCTTGTTGGTTTCTTTTAATGGGTCATGGACATTATGATTTGTTCTTTTCACTTAGATAACTCAAGAGCTTTTGGGCAAACTACTCAAATGTATTTTTGCGGCTTGTGTTATAGACAATATTTGGCTAAGGAAATTTAACAGTTTAAGTTGAACAATACGTCACATTTCTGTAAATATGTGCCTTACCTTCAGAATCTTCCCTTGGGATCATTTTGGACTCAAGGGTTTTCATAGCCCCAGACATTCAATATTTGCTATGCATGGGAGTTCTCGTCAGAAGTTTGTTCCTGAAATTATACCCCAGACATCTCTGAGACATAATTACTTTACACTAGCAAGACATACCCACTCTGTCCTGTGCCTTCTGCCCCAGTCTTTGGCACCAGCTTCCCCCCTGGGAGCCCAGATTTCTCTCCGTGGAAGATATTGTAAGAGACCCAAAATCTGGGTGCTGCCCACCCCTTAGATGGCTCTGCAGCTGTTGGCAGAGTGACATTCAAGCACGAGTTAATGCTAATATGTCCAGTTCAAAAACTCCTTTAGGAAAAAAGGATTTCACTGTAAACCAAGAACGTTTAAATCAGTGTTATCAAAATATTGATATGAGAATATCCACATTGCGGTGCCCGGGTGGCTCAGTCGGTTAAGCGTCCCACCCTTGATTTCAGCTCAGGGCACGATCTCAGGGTCCTGAGATCGAACTGTGTCGTCCCCCCTCCCCCATCTGCGCTCAGCAGGGAGTCTGCTGGGGATTCACCCTCTTCCTCTGCCCCTCCCCTGCTCCTCCTGCACTCTCTTTAAAAATAAATAAATAAATCTTTAAAAATAAAGTATCCATATTATATTTTGCCTTTCACCAAAACATGTGTTTAGATTTCAGTTCTATCATAAAATTTAAATTTAAGTTCCAACTTATGGTTTCATCTTGAAAACCTCACGCTTTATAATTACGGTGAGATGTTTTTCTAGCCAATGTGCAGAGTGACCATATTAATCATCCACGCTGGGACATTTTGAGAGAACTAGGGGCTGCTTTTGATAATTACAATGGAATGACAGGTATAAACTGAAACTGTCCTGAGCAAACCAGAACTTACAGTCCCTCCCAATGTGCCCATGGTTTTAAAGCTTCTAAATTTAACTGAAGTATATATTTAAATGATAAGTAATCATTTTTTTTAAAGTAGGCTTCATGCCCAGCGTGGAGCCCAACATGGGGCTCACATTCACGACCCTGGGTTCGAGACCTGAGCTGAGATCAAGAGTTAGAAGCTTAACCGACTGAGCCACCCAGCCGCCCCTTAAATCATAAGTAATCATTTTTATTTTGTGTAGTTTTAAAATGAAAAGAGCAATGTCGATTTTACCCAAGTTCAATTTTCTCAGCAAAACCTATTCAAATGTATTCAAAACTTCACAGCTCGGTCTTGTGCTCACAGCAAACTCCATTCAGTACTAGCCTCATTACCTAAAATAGACAAAACCAGATTATTTCATAAAATCTGTTTCCATAAAGAAAGCCAAGAACTGCTGGCTCCTTGGGGAGAAGGTTATTAGTATTTGCTGGATAATTTTCAGCACTCTAACTTCTGTAAGGCTTACTGCCTGATTTGGGGTGTTGGTGGGACCCCAGACAGACTGTTATCTTTTGTCTTTGTCACCTACGTACACCGTCTGAACAGTACAAAAACCTCACTGCCTTGGAAGTGTTTTTAACTGTCTGCTCATCTGTTTCACTCAGCTTAGTTAATTCAGCAACTAAAAAGCTACTGCTAGAAGTGAAAATTCTAAATATAAAAAATCGAAACAACACTTAAGGGGAGCATTGATTCATCCAAGTCTTTTTCTCTCTTTTTTGATTTTTTTACAAGATTTTATTTATTTCAGAGAGAGAGAGCATGAATGGAGGAGGGGCAGAGGGAGAGTGGGAGAGAAAATCCCAAGCAGACTCCCCACTGAGCATGGAGCCCAGTGCGGGGCTCAACATGGGGGTTGTTGATCCCAGGACACTGAGATCATGACTTGAGCTGAAATCAAGAGTTGGACGCTTAACCCATTGAGCCACCCAGGCGTCCCTCTCTCTCTCTTTTAAAAGAAACATATAGGGGTGCCTGGGTGGCTCAGTCGGTTAAACGTCTGCCTTCAGCTCAGGTCATGATCTCGGGATCCTGGGATCAAGCCCCACGGTCGGGCTCCCTGCTCAGCAGGGGGCCTGCTTCTCCCTCTCCCTCTGCCCCTCCCCCCTGCTCATGCTCTCGCTGCCTCTCTCTGTCTCTCTCAAATGAATAAAAAACACTTTAAAAAAATTTTTTTGAAATAAAAGAAACATGTAAGTATCATCTGGGGGCATTGATAAAAATCTTTTCTCAGTTGTTAGCTTTTTTTAGAGGCCAAATTATGTTGGTCACTATTTATGCTTTTAGGAAGATAATTATCAATCACATATTCAAATGTTGTGAACCAACCACATAACCCCTCTGTGCTAGAGTTCTCCAGAAAAACGGAACCAACAGAACACGTATACATAGAGATTTATTTTAAGGAATTGGCTCATGCAACTGGGGAGTAGCAAGTCCAAAATCTGCAGGGTGGGCTGGCAGTCTGGAGACCCAGGGAAGAAGCCAGTGTTGCAGCTCAAGTCCAAAGGCAATCTGGAAGCAGAATTCTCTCTCCCTCAGGGGAGGTACTATTTTTCTTTTAAGGCCTTCAACTGATTGGATGAGGCCCACCCACATTATGGAAGGCGATCTGCTTTATTCAAAGTCTACTGATGTAAATGTTAATCTCATCTAAAAAAACACCTTCAGAACAACATCTAGACTAGTGTTTGGCCAAATATCTGGGCACCATGGCCTAGCCAAGTTGACACAGAATCAACCATCACATTGGCCCCACACCATAGGGTGGTACTTGGGCCCTCATCTGGGGTCTTACATTTGGCAACCCCCTGGGAGCTGTCTCCAACAGAGGCAAGCCCAGGTCCCCATACCCCTACAGGGTGGCTCAGCCATTTTAGAGATGGGGAAACCAAGTCCTAGCAAAAGGTTTCACGAATTGGCCCTAGGATCAAAACAGGCCTGGGGTAGAGTCAGGACGAAATCCAGCCTCAACAAATGGTAGTTCCCAGCTCTTTCCACTACAACATTTGGCTCCGGCGGGACCTGAACTCGAGACTCCTAGGGGATGTTCTCCTTTCACTTCCTATTTGAAATATTACAGCCAAGCCTGAGCCCATTCAAACCATAAACTATTAGGGAAGAAAATCACCTTATTTCTTGGATGTGCCTTCGCCTTCCCATCCCCAGCCCTCCCACGAGGCAGGGCTCCCCGCCCAGCGCACCACACACGGACCCAACCACAGAAGGACTTCTCTTTGAAAAGTGCTTTATTTCAACACGATCTAAGTTGGGTGCATTAAAACATATCAAAATGTTACAGACATTTATGGCTCCCTCCTGAGGCCTTGTCAAATTATGTTATGATACCCAGATGTGTCTGTTTACAAGTTCAGAACCAAACATTGAACCAGGTCATGTACCATTGTTGAAGGCAAGTTATGATGAAGAAAATAATACTTCACAAAGCTAACACAAGTGGGGAAAACCTGAAGAAACACTAGCAGTAGCACACCAGAAGTCATCAGCCTGGGAAGCAGGGAAGGCTCCAAGGGCAAACTGAGGCTTTCCCTTCCCAGCTTGTCCACATCTTGTGCTTGGTTCAAACACAGGGGGCGCTGTAACCTCCCGTGGCAGGGTAAACGCTTTCAGTTCTGCCTGAAAGAAGGGGGTGCCACATTCATCTGTATCTCTGCCTCTCTCTCAGAGATCATTTCTCATCTCACCTGACTCAAGCAAGACTTTGTGTCAAACAACTTAAGTAGCAACTCAAAAATGTGTGCTGTGGCCTCAAGGATGCTGGAGACCTCCCCTGCTTGCTATCTCAGCCCCCACATCATGGTTTGGCCCCGAGACCCTGAAATTCCCTCGCTTATAGAAAATTTCTCTCTTGGTGATATATCTATGACATCATATTCTCCATGCTATGGAGCTTGGCGGGTTTTGTTTTGTTTTGTTTTGTTTTTTGGTGGGGGTGGGGGTGGGGGGAAGAGAGCTTTTCTTAAGGGAGTTTCTTGCCCTACTGGGACCCATCGCTCCTCTTTGCTCCTGACTCTGAAATAACCACCCAACCCTGCAGAAAAGAATCTGTGCCAAGATGTTTTGCATCAGAAAACAGATTTGTGTGTGTGTCGTTTTATTTCAAAGTCTTATCTACAATGGTGTTAAGATGCCTTTATCTGTCTCCAGGAGAAAGTCTTGTTTTCTTTCTGGTAGGGAGGAGGGAAGGGTGCAAATATTTCTCCTTGAAGTCTCAGACCAAAACCTCAGCTTTTGGTCCCGGCGTTTTTCTCACAGGTGGGTGGCTAATCTGAGCTCCTCCCTTCCTCAACCTCACTTAGAATTCAAGTCCATCGGCCTAGAGCCCAGTGCACACATTCCTCACCAGCCCGCATAGGCAAGCTTGCTGTTTGTGCTTCTCAGTCCCTCCCCAAGATACCCCCCCCATTTAACTCATCACCTGCCCACTCATGTGATCACTGAAAATGTGACCTTGTGCTTAATTCCACCATCACCTGGGGGAACGGACCCCCTTCCCAGCCATATGGACTCAGGTTTTTCCTTCATTTGAAGGAAATGTTCACCTTGTAACAAAAGCCCCTAGAAAAAGAAAGTCAGATGTGGCTATCCTGCTTTTCACAAGTTAGGAAAAAAAACCTATAAATTGGCCTTTTGTTCTTCACATGATTTCAGGTTCATTGCACGCAATTACAAAAACCCACACAAATCAGTAGAGGAATTCAAAGCTGCAAAGCCATGTGATACCAGTGAGAAAATCCGGCTCCACACTGCGGAGAAGTGTCTCTGTTTCAGGCGCTGTTATTTCAAAGGACCTTTCCAAAATTCCTGATCGGGCTACTAGGACGTGAGAGACGATCTCTAAACAGGGTGGGCCAAAATGGAAAAGTAGGGCCCACGGTAAGTGGGATGCATCCTGTAAGATGTGATTTCCCCTGACTTCTACCCTGACCGCCCCCCCACAATCTTTAAGAAGCCAGGTCTACCTTAGTATCACTTTCTCAGAAAGGAAGCTGGCAAACCTAACGTCTTGCAACATTTCCATATTTAAACTATCGTAATGCTAGTGCAAATCAAAGAGAACTTTTATAAATGAGAAATCGCTGTCCAACAAGTTAGTGGTTAGTAATTTGCTCTGTGGAAATTTTTCTGCCTAGCCCACCAAGGAGAATGACTGGGGTCAACACAGGCTTTAACATTCAAAATAAAAGCAACTGGAAGAGAAGTTTCTTAAGTCATCTCAAATGCAAAACTCAGGAAGTGTGTTTGCATTCACAAACCCGCTCTTTCCCATCTGTAACAAAGGAAGCCTCTCCCCCCTGCCCCCGGCTTTTCTGTGCATTTTGCAGCGGCCCACCGAGGTGTATGATTGAGACTAAAGCCTCCGGATTTCCAGTCCACGCCCCATAGGGCTGGTGGCACTGTCCCCGAAGAGGAGGTCGCCTTGCTAAGAGACCCCCGGCAAAATGCCAGGTGGCAAAACGCCATCTTTGTGAAAGTCAACAATAAGACCACAGCTGCGAGCCCTCTAAAGAGGCCACGGAAGCCACAGAGGGGAACAGGAGGCAGGAGGGGGCAGGAACGGCTTCACTGCAAACATCCATCTTCCTTGCGGACACCGGCCAATGGCCCTCCTTCCACCAACTGCCCAGCTCCCCAAACCTTTCTTGGAGAGGAGGTGAAGAGATGGGGAGACCCTCCCTCATCAAGGCTGAGACACCTGCTGTTAGGAGCTCCGGGCCCTCAGCCGGCTCCCTGAGGCCCCGGGAGAAGCCCAACCAGCCTCTCCTGCCTACCTGCCATGCACCTGCTCCAAGCATCTGTCCTTCTTCAAACTGTTATCAGCCACACTGGTGCCCAGCTACCCAGCGGTCTTCCTGACAGGAGCCACAGGGGACAGACTGTCCCACCCTTTCCCCCCACTGGGATCTGTTCTAAAGATCACCCAGGTGGCTGCTCAGAGAAGCTGAAAGAGAAGCTCCACCCTCCCTATGCACCTTCACAGGGAAGCCCAAAGAGCTTCCCCGAGCCCCACACTCGGCCAGTAGAAGGGTCCTCCTCATAATTGGAGTCCATCTCCGTGCATGAGGGAAGGGCAACTTGAAAGAATCCTGTGGTTGGAAAGGAGAAAGCCTTGACCTCAAACACATGGCCTCAGCTCCAAGTGCAGGAGGGGCCTTGATGATGGGAAATGGGCTGGCCTCCCAGGCATCTGTCACTTCTGCAAGGAGCTTCTGTGGTTCTCTAAAGAGGGAAACTCTGGCCACCACCCCAGGACAAGGCCAGGCCCAGGCCACACTAGTCAGTCGGCCATGTATAAACCCATGACACCCTTCCTTCAACTCAAGGAGGCACCAAAGTGTTGGGGCTGGCTTCCATGGCATGGGGTTGGCATGCTGAGTGAAAGAAACATCAGGCTCCTCTCCTGTCTCCTAGACATGGCCATGGAGGTGAGGACAGAGGCAGAATCCACATAGATCACATACGTCTTTGTTATTTTAAACAATCAGTTTCCAGTGTAAAAACTTGTGGGCTTATTGCATCTACCCCACAGATGATTTATCTTTCTCTTTCCATCCAACCTTCCCCAAGGGCATGGGGCTGTTACTTTGTTAATTTCCAATGCCCAGTCCTTCTAGATGTACAGGGAGAATCCCCACCGATATATAAATACCCCAAATGGAGAGCTCGCGGAGTCCCCTTCCCTTCCAAACATGTGTGGCTGCTCCCTGGCCCTTGAGGGAAGACATCAACTTCAACCCTCAGATCGGTGACTCCTCTGATGTTCCTGCCCTCGAGCAGTGCACCTGCAAGCCCCCATGGCGCTGGTGCTGGTGGCTCGGAATTCAGTTCCATGTGAATATCAGGTAGGCACGTGGATATGTACCATGTGTGCAAACACGCTTACATGTGCATGCGTGTGCTCATGTGTGTGCACACACACACATTTTGGGTCCTTATAACAAAATTCAGAAGTCCTTGTGAGGGAAAGAAAGGAGTGGAGCGTGGGGATCCAGGGATGGGGAGCTGTCTGCAGGCTTCTCCATTCTGCTCCGGGCAACAGATGGTGGCTCTCGGCGGGAGCTGGAGAGGTCTGTATCTACATGTTTCCATGGAAGACAGGTACCCAGCTTCCTGTGCGTCTTCTCCTGTCAGCGGCGGCCCCTGTGGTGTCTGGATCCCCTCCTCCGTGTGGCTCAGATTGTTGCTGGGGTCTCGGCCATCTCCTCCAGCCTCTGCCGGATCATTAGCCGGAGCACGGTGTACCTGGGGACAGGAAGAGCCATGATGGGCAGCAGAAAACAACACACGCCTCCTCTTGATCTTCCCCCACCGCCCGGGGCCCAGGCGCCACCTATCGGTGCCTTCGCTTCTAACAATGGCCCAGCCGTCAGCCGCCTTGTGGCTCGTGTTCGTTTCCACACCCGGATGAGAGGTACAATCCAAACTAGAGGATTTGACGACCGTTAGAAACTCTGGCCAAAGAAGGACCGGAGGGCGAAACAGACAGCACCACCCGGAAGGATTGCATGAACCGAGCGCTTACTATGCCCAAGGCACCGCGACACAGTAAGTAGCACGGGGTCCTCACCGGGGCTGGACCATCTGAAATTGCCGTTCTTTGACCATCGTGAGGGGCCTACAAAAATGGCAGCTTCATATGGTTCAAGCTAATATCAGTCCCTGCGTGTTGCAGAACAGACCACAGCGACTACCAAGCGTGGGGGTGCATGGCTTGACGCGCGCCTGTCTCCACCCCTTCCCTGAACTGAGCCAGCGCAGAAGCTGCAGTGCGAACCTCTGTGCGGGGCTCAGGGGGCCACTCCTGATGGCCAGGGCTTTGCACCGCCTGGCACAAGCTCTCTTTAAAGTTTGGCGCGTTGCAAGTGTTCAGTAAATGTCAACTGCTTTCATACTAGCGATCATCATTGCCAAAGCAAATGGAGCATCGGCGCTATTCCCCAGGGGCAGAAATCAATCAATCGTTTGGCTGTATCCCGGAAAAGCAGTCCACTTTATGACTAAACACGGCAACAACAACAACAAAAATCATAAAATTCTCCCCAGCGAAATAGGGTGAAATAGGTGAAGGGGATTAGGAGGTACAAACTTCCAGTTGTAAAATAAAAAGTCACAGGGATGAAAAGTGGAGTGTCAGGAATAGAGTCAGTAAACTGTAATAACATTGGATGGTGACAGATGGGGACTACGCTTATCATGGTGAGCACTGAATAATGTATAGAATTGTTGGATCGCTGTGCCAGACGCCTGAAACAAATATAATACTGTATGTCAACTACACTTCAATCATAAGTTAAAAAAAAAAATAATCCTCGCCAGAGAGAGGCTTTACTGGACGTTTCAAGCCAAGTGTAATTTCCAGAAGAGAAATGTTAAAGAAGGGAGAAGGGTAGGAGGAAAGGATTTCAGAGGTAGGTTGCTTAGACTACTTTCCACTGCTAAGACAACCTTCCTGAAATCCCCTGAACATTTTTATGTCCCACATCAAAATGAGAAGCTGACACAGGAAGCAAAGAGACCAACACACTTAAGCTTTGCGTCCCCATCCACATTTGTCACAGGAAGCCCCCGGAAGAAGGTCCACGGCACCCAGGCCCACACAGCCGCTCAGCATCGTCCCTGCGAGACACCCGAACAGACAGCCGGCTCCCTGAGGCCCCGGGATAAGCCCAACCAGCCGCCCTGGGGGCACGCGTACTTGCGCATCAGCTTCTTGACTTCCCGATCTTCTTCCTCTTGGAGCTTCTGGATGAAGCTTTTTAGGACGGGCATCTCAAACTTTATGTACTGGGCCACCTGGGGAGGAAGAAGTCAGTCTGGGGTGCATGCACGCCCCCTTCCCAACCATATTCCAATTCCCTTTGGTGTCTCTCTCATGTAAGGCACAAAGGCACGGGAAACCTATTTCTGCACTGATCCAGGATTTCTTTAAAAGCAATAGCCAAGCCTCATTCTTCTCGAGGCTGCCATAGAGTTTGTGGTGAAGATCACTCCCTATCCGTGACACATATCTCAGAACTTCTCATCTCTCGTCCCATGTATCCAGTGCACAACAAGGTGATTATCAAACATGGAAAAGCACTCTCTCGGTGCAGTGATGCAGAGAACACCTGAACCCACAATATTCAATAAACCTCTCTGTTCTCCCCTAAGCAGACTTAGGGAACCATGGCTCAGGACGATGACTTGCATCTGGAGTCTCAAGCGGGCATCCAAATGAGAACTTGCTCCGGAGAGGCTGTGTGGGGTGAGGGTGGTGGCCCCCAGGTGAACTGAAGTTCAACAGCCGTCCCCCCTCCTCCACAAGAATCCCCACCCTACTCAATCAACTCTTTTCCATGGGAAAAGCCTATTAATATCGAGCTGCTATTATATTTATGACTTGCTTTGGTCAATGGAATGTGTGTGGACACGATATAAGGTACATTTGAGTGCAGGCTTCCGATGAGCTTACGAGGTTTGGCCTAGCATCTTGCACTCCCGGGATCTGCCATGGGACGTGTACCCCAGGGAGCCACTACCCCTCACGCCTGGGTCTCTGTATGAGACATGCAGTGCACACCTGCACTCAACCCCCAACCTGGAGCAGAGCTGTGACTACCAGCCTGCAGCCTCCTGAGCAAGTGAACGTTTGCTGTTGCAAGCAGCTAGGATTTGGAGATGTTTGTTACTGTAAGCAAAAGCTGACTAACATGTAAGATAAGGTAAAATCACTGCAAACAGCTTGAAGTTGCTAAGAGAGGTCTGCAGAAACTTCTCAGCCCATACAGTACCCTAGAAAGGCTGAAGACATTTACTCTATGTAAACCACTTTGTGCCTGAGCATTCCCCCCAACAAATCCCCCAGGGGGTACCCTCTGCCTAGCCTCTGTGCTCATTCTCCCTGCCTCATGACCATTCCTGCTTCAAGAAAACCTGGTATTTAAAAAAAAAAAAATTAAGAAAAACATTAAAAAAATTTTTTAAATCTTTTATTAAAAATAAAATAAATAAAATTTTAAAATAAAATAAATTTTAAAATAAAAAATAAATCCAATTATTAAAATAAAATAAAATATTTAAATTTCAAATTTTAAAAAATTTGAAATTAAAAAAATAATAATAAATAAAATTTTAATTTAATTTAATTTAAAAAAGAAGAAGAAAACCTGGTATTGAGGAATGGCAGCAAAACGGGACATGGTCCTCGGCCAGAAAGTCAAGCTATACCCCAGTTGCTGGTAACCCAACCAAATCTCCACCCTCCTGAGGAGAGACCGCCCTACTGAAAGGGGACTCACATCATAGGTGACTTCCTCCACCTGGTCCTTCTCCATAAGAAACACTTTGGAGACTTGCTCACACGGTCCCTGGAGGATTCGGGCAACCAGAGGGTAATCGGTGTTCTTTAGCTTCTGTTTCTCTGGAACAACACCCAACAAGGAACAGCCCTGAGTTTGGCCCTGAGGCCTTTCTCACCATAAGTAGTGGCCAACTCGGGGGCCCAAATGGCCCGGGCACCTTAGAAGATGCAACCAGGTAAGTCAGGAGACTGAATTGTGAATGAACAATTCTGGTTCAAAGCAACCATTCCCTCCCCGCTCTCCCTGACAAAACGACCATACTCCAAACCCTTTGGAAGATGCTGTGTTGGAGGAATTGGTTTTATCTACCTCTCGAGGAAATCCGGTTGCCTTTTAAATAAGCAGTTAGGTTCTAGACTACATATGGCATTTCCCAGTGGACTCAGCCAGTGACCCCACCAGCCTCGGAGGCGAACAACATTTGAAAGTTTCCAAAGGCCAAACAACAAGCAAATGAGGCAGAGGTCTTGTTTTTACACTTGCTGTTTTGAGTGAAGTAAACATTTTCAAGTACACTGTGTTTTTCAGACTTACCACCGCTGGTATGGACCACATACAAAGCAAACTCCTCTGCGGAATTCTCGATCTGAATCAGAAACAAGAGATGCTTGAAGAAAGCACATATTTACATATCCCAACTCTGAGCCATTCCTCCTTGAACGCTGCAAAGCTAGATGGATGTTCGGCGCTTCTGAGGGGGAGCTATTTCTCTCTAGCTCTCAGAGGGGATGAGGAGAGGGGGCAGGCAGGTAACTTTATCAGTTACAGTCCATAAGAAGGACTAACATTTCTTGCACCCTGACAAGCACCGTGCCACATACTCTGCACACGTTAACTTATCTCATACTCCCGTCAGCCCCTTAAGGGGGGGTCCTGTGAACCCTCATTTTACAGAAGACAAAGCAGAAGCACAGGGAGCTTAAGTCACTAGCTCGGCTCCTCCAATCAGCGGGTGATGGCTGGGGATTTGAACCCAGAGGCCACCAGCTGACACTGGCCCCAGTGAAAAATAGGGATCCATGTCTCCAAAAGATTTCTTATAGAGGGATTGTGGGAGACCTACAGAGTAACGGAACTTTAAGGACTCATGCCCTAGAACTTGCACGTGTATTGAAGCTCATTTTTCAGAGTAGGTTCCCCAAATGTGTTTCAGAAGTCAGTCTGTGCCTGGGGTCTGAGGTCTGTGCCTGGGGCCTGGGGTCTGGGGGCCGGAGCTCCTCAGAATTCAGCGGCACCAGAATCGCCTGCCAGTTGCTGAGCAGGTTCCCTGGCCTTCGGGCTTCAGATTCAGCAGGTCTGATTCAGGGCTGGGGCCTGGGAAGCTGCTTTGCGAACAAGCTCCCATGGGATGCTGATGCCACGGGGTTGGAAGACCCCGAGCCCCGGGGCCCAGCGCGCCTCCCCTCCCCCCGCTTACTGCACACCCTCCATGGTCCCCCTTCCCACTCCGGGACCAGTCCGCGTGGGAACTTGCCTTGAATTTGTTGAGCAGCAGCTTCAGGACCTGTGGGGTGGTCATGGTGCTGTTGATGCGGACGTTAGTGACCGAGCCATAGGCCGGCGTGAACACCGATGTCTGTCAATAGAGGGGCCCGGCTCACGGTGGCCGTGGGGACAAGAACTGGGCCCTAAAACCCAGGTGTCCCCCAGCCCCGTGACCTGGGGTAAAGAGCACAGTGACAAGGGCACTCACCCCGTGCACCCTGAGCCCCGCCCCCCCGCAGCAGCCTGGCAGACGATGGCTTTGAGGTCAACACAGGCAGCCCTGGGCTGTGCCTAACTCGGGAGCTCGTCTCCCACCCACCGTCCCCACGGGAGGCTGGAGGGGTCTGAGCTGGGCAAGTGGCAGGGTGGGGGAGGGGGAGGGGCCCAGATAAGGAAGGCCCTCTCTCCAGAGAAAACGTGCACAAGGCCCCTTCCACTGTGACTTCAACGCAAGGTCTCTGACCCCTCTCCCGTGATGCACTTGCTTCTGGGGCTGGATTCGGACCAGGCAGCGGGAGGCAAGGAGGGTCAGCTAATGGGGAGGGGCAGGTAGTGCACGGATGCCCCCTGATTTGCATCCCGCAGCCCTGCTTCAGGGGGCAGCACTCAGCTCACAGGAAAGTGAGACCACGCAGCAGCCGCAGCAGCCGGTGTAGGAAGAGGGTGTCGTGTTGACTTCCCAGGGAAGGGGGCCGGCTCTGGTGTTCGTGGTGTCATCTCACCCACCCCCCCTAGGCGGGGCTCCTGATCCAGGGTCCCTCATCCCTCCCAGAGCCGGCAGAGCCTGCAGCCCACCCAGGACCCAAAGACAGAACGGCAAACACTTGGCTTCCCACTTGTCTGTAGCCTTGAGGCAGCCGCTGCCCAAGAAGAGGCCTTATTCACTCGGGACTAACCCCTGCCCCCTACCCCCCATCCTCTCTACCTTGTGGTTGTAGAAATGGCCATTGATGGAGAAGCGGTGGCGTCTGATTCGCCTCTGGTCACTGGGTGTCCTCACGTTGCCACGGCGACGCACCCCAACATCACTGCGTGTGCGCATCAGCTGTGGGGTGTCTTCCTGCAGGGGCTTGAGGCCCCTGGAGTCTAAGAGGGAAGGGAGAGATGAGCTCTGTCGGCCTGGCCCGGGGATGTGGCAGTTTGCACACAGTACCCTCTTTGTGGCCAAGGCTACGGTACCCACTGCCGCCTCCCCCGAAATACGTTTCATCCAAACAGTATTTCCTGCCGGGGGGAAAAACACATGGCATAATTTACTGAGAAGCAATACAGTGACAAGATTCCAGAGCAGAGACTTGAGAGCCAGATTCCCAGGGCCAAATCCCAGCCCCACCATTGCTATGTTTCACTAACCCCTCCATGCCTCAGTTCCCTCATCTATAAAATGGGCATAATAATAGCACCCACATCACAGGACTGTTGTGAGGGTTTACTGAATTAATTCACGCAAAGCATTTAGAAGAGTGCTTGGCACAGCAGAAGCGTGACATAAGGACTTGCAAGATACTGCCATCTGACAGTATCTATCAAAATTACAAACGCACATAGCCTCAGACCCAGAAATTCCACTTAAAAAAATCCTACAGACACTGACAAATGTGTGAAATGGCACGTGTCCAGGGCCACTAACTGCTGTTTGTCACAGCAAAAGACTGGAATGACTTCAATGTCCATCAGTGAGGAGTGATTCAGCTATCATTTCTCCACCCAGTGGAATACAGCAAAGCCAGATAAGAATGCCGAAGTTCTTTACGGATTTGTGTGGGACAGTCCTCAAAACAAACTAATAGAAACAGGGATATACAAAATGTTACCACTTATGTAAAAAGGGGAAGAAAAGAAATGACCTCCAACCATAAAGGTATGTTGCTGTGTATTTGCTTGTATCTGTCTAGAAGACCTCAGAAAGAATGCCTTCGAGTATTTTCTAGGGAGGGAACCCCTATGGTGGGTAGACGAAATGGGGAACTTCTGATAGTCTCCTTTGAATACTCCTCGAATCTTGAACCACATGAATTTTATTTATTCAATTTACAGCATCTAGATCACATCAGTCTTCACATAGGTGAGTCCAAAGCGGGACACTTCCCACCACACATGTGTGTACCTGTGGGGCTCGGTGTCTGCTCATTCTCGGGCGGGGTGTCCACTTCTGAGATCTGAATGTTGGGCATGGTGAGGGGCTTCAGGATGGTGCTGGGGAGATAGAACACAAAAGGGAGACTGGTTCAGCCTCTGCAGGGGGACCCTCCCTCTCCTGCAAGAGGAGCACCTGGCCTGTGCTAGGCTGGGGACAAGCACACCCCCATGGAGGCGGCCCGTGCGGAGTGTCCCGTGAGGCTGGCCCCGCTCCAGGGCTGAGCACAGGGTGGGGAGGGGGTATTCTGGAGGAGAAGATGCTCTTTCCCAGCATCTGCAGGAACACAAGCACCCACTTCATCAAGCCCGGGATGGAGAACACCAAAGGACAAAATCTGGGCGTTGTGTGCACTGAGTTTCTGAGCATGTACAGGTTCAAATAGCTCTCACAATGGACATTTGTTTCTCCAGACAAGATTCCAGTTCAGATCCTTTCCTGTTGGAGGAGTAACTCAGAAATTGCTTCTGGCATCTAAAGGAATGGAAGTCATAGGTCAGAGCAGCGTTGGAAGGACCACTGATGATAGTGTTCTTGGGGTTGCTGGACAGGACGCTCAGCCAAGCTGGACCCCACGCAGCCAGTCTGAGCAGAGTCCCGAATAACTGGCCAAAGACTCCCTTATAAACCCAAAAGGATAATGACAGCAGCTCAGAGATGCACACCCAAAATCAACAGGAGATTTGACCAGAAAGAAAAATCATATTTAACCAGTTAGGACCATCCCATAGTGAGAAGAGCGTGGGCTCCCTGGGACCCAGTAGAGATGGGACTTACAGTCCAGAGATGGCAGTTTTAAGGGAAGACAATAAAAGCTGAAAATCTGAAAGAACGTCCCACTGTGGTCTAACTCTGGACTTCTGACCCCAGCCTCGAACTGGTCAGAGCTGCTCAGGAGTGGTGAGTGCCTGGCGCTCCCAGCGACCACAGCCCACTCCCTCACCGAAGCAGAAACTGGTCTCAGCCAACTTCTTACCCCAGTGGCCCAGGTATTCACTTTATTCTAGCCAGCACTGGGGATAACCTTAGTTACCGTTCCTGACAACCCTCTCAAGAGCCCTGGCAGGTTTCAAGAACCAACCAAGACCGGCTTGATGTTGGGAATGGAGGTGAAACGAGCGAGCCGAGTGAAGGACCCTTTAGCAGGCTCAGCCAAAAATCACGCCGTCGGATGGCATTCTAAAAATTCTCTCACGTAGGGGACGGAATGGAGCAGAATCAGGCGTCGTCGGGATGCGGCTGGGGAAAGGGTTTGGCCCACAGGAAATCCAAGATGTCCAAAGGGCTGAAATAGAGCATGAAACCAGCCAAGGAGATGAAGCCAGAGAACCTTGACCAGACATCCCAGCGTCTCATGGGATGGGCAAGGACTTCCCTCCTAAAATTCCCCGGGAAAGAAAGCAGATCAGCGTTTGGCCACAATGTAGGTGTCTCTCAACTTTAGAGAGAGATGGATTTGGCTGCGGAGTTTTAACAGAACGTCCAGTGTGTCCAACGGAAAGGGCTTGGTTCTGGCTGAAAGCAGAAAACACATCACTGTGGTTTCGGCTGAGACGTCAGCACACGCTACCCACACTCTGGCCTTGCAGCACCCACAAGTTTTGAGACGGAACACGGCTGGTCAGTCACTTGATACCAAGAACCAGAGTCCCGGAAGGAAGTCCCAGCAGAGGGCGGGCATGTCTACAAGCACTTGGCTACTCAGCTGGTAGCAGAGGGAGGCGGACAAATAGGCATGGGCTTCGCAGACCTTCCAGTGGGACCCCGGAGGAAGGAGCCTCCCAGACTGCTGACTGTCACACGGTCACCCAGCTCCGGGTGTGGCCTGAAGGAAGCAGCCCCCTAGCTGACCTCGTGGGAGTGGCTTGGACACAGCCTGATGTTCCTTTCCTTCTTCCAGGTTCCCCCAAGTCATGGAGAGCTTTGGAGAGAAGGTTTGAGCCCTTGGTGTCTCCAGAGCAGGGTCATTCTATGAGGAGTGGACCCCATGGGGAAGTGCTGGGGCACCAGGCGTCGCATCAGAAATCTGCAGGCTAGGCCCAGCTCGTCACAAGCGATACCCCTCAGAGACTCAGGAATTCTCCATGAGGGAGGACACACGGCAACCAGACTTTGGCGTTTCTCCCCTCTGACTCTCACCCAGTGATGTGGTGACAGGCACGGTGACCCCATCACACCAACATCTGCTCCTTCCTCCTCCCCCTGAGCCCAGAACAGGGGCGCAGTGCAGGTGGGGAGAATGGGAGCTGGAGTCAAGGCTTGCTGGAAGAAGGTGGCATTTATCTGCTCAAGAGCGCTTAAGAACAGAACCCCCAGACACTCCCGGTCACCACATTCCCATCTCTCCTCACTCACCCCTGAGCCCCCAAGTTACAGCCAGAGTGCCAGGAAGAGGAGGATGGCGGAGGGCGGATGCGCTCGTTGTCATCCTGCATCTGCAGACGGATGGGCCGGCGCAGCCCCCAGGAGATGTTCAGCAGCCCCTCCACGATGAACTCATCTTCCTCCTGCCCACAAAGCAATTGGCACGGTGAGCCAGACCAGAAAACCCCGCAGAGGCCAGCAACACTCCGGGGGACGACGGACAGCGCCCTCGATGGGCCCTGGCTGGGCGCACCCAAGTTACACCTGCACCCCAGCCTCGAGACACACCCCACCACAAGCTACGCCCTGAAGACGACCTCACAGGTCAACCCAAAAGTTGCCTCAAAACTCAAGTACATGTGTGTAAATGATAAAAATGGGTTTTTTTTTTTTATACTTTAAAGAAAGAAGAAGACATCTCTTAGAGTAACTGAGACGAGCCTTACTAACAGAAGCCAGAGCTAGATTCTTGAATTAGCTACTTTCCCCTCCCCTACCACAGAAAGTCTTTAGCTATAACATATGTTTAGCAACCTGACCTGCTGGTTGAAGGAGATTTAAAGTAACATTTCCCCAAGTTTATTCTACCGAATACTAGCGCCTCTCGCAGGTCAACCGGTTACCTTAAAAAGGGTGTCGGGATATCATGAGTTGGGAGATGATATGTCAATCAGACTTCTTACCAGCAGAACTTCCCAGAGCTTTTAATTAGCTAATGTGCTACATTGCAGCTCTCCAAGAGGTGAATTAATCCTCCGATAATTCCAAATTTATACTCAAGGGTTGTTGACTGCTAACAAGTTAAACATCAGACCCTTCTAAGGACTTTGGCGTGTTTTGTCTCAAAGAACTGAGTCTCATTTATTATGAGTCTCTATTTAATCATAGAGCACTCTGAGAATTTATTCTCTAAGACGCACCGCAGAAAACCTGTCCAAGGACCAAAATCTTGCGAATGGCCCAGCCACTCACTAGAAGCTTTAAGGACAATGCCTAAAAGGGTCAGGCCTTCTTTCTCAAGTCTCAGAAAACCCCACAGCTGTCAGACCTGGGCCACGGCCATGTCTTCAGGATGAGCCACATGGATGAGGAGGACACCCATCCAATGAACAACTGACCCGGATCCCAGGATCATCGCCAGAGAGGAGAGAACAGAAGAAGCAAGAGAGGAGTAGAACAGCTTTCAGGCAGGTGGGGGTCTTGGGGGGAAAGGCTTTATGTAAGAATAGGCTGTACAGAGGGCCTTCTAGCTACCGTTATATTGCATGATTTTAGGACAGGATTTAACCCAAAGTAGGACTTTGCCTACATGGACTGGTTTGAGGGACACAGAAAAAGCCACTGCATCTCACATACTCTCCCCAACCAGCCTGCCTTTGTAGCTGAAATTCTACCATCTGATATCTGTTTCTATGGATTGAATTGCCATGGCTTGATAACCTGAAAATGTGTTTAGAAGGGTATTACACATATCTTATCAGTCTAGAACACTTGAGTATAAATTACTCTACCTGGCTCTTACAAAACTCACCATCTACCTGATAACAGGCTTTACGGAAATGGATACGGGTTGAGTAAGCTAAGATTCGGGCTGGGGGAAGCCGGGTGGAGAGCAAAGCGCGTCCCAAGAAGGCACCCTAGGAAGACCACTGCAGTTGTGGGGAAGGGCCAAGCATTTCCAGGCAGAGCTGATGCGGCTTGCCCAGTTGCTGCAGCAATCAGATGTGGGCCCAGATGTGTAAACACAGAAGACTGAGGAAGTTTCCTGAATTGCCCGAGAAGCAGCAGCCTGCTTGAGCACCATGGGAAAGGGTCAGTTCATGAACGTCCCCCTTTAGAGGACCCCCTCCGAAACAGATGCTAGCCCAGCCTCACATCCATCCCCAGGAATGTCTCTGGAACAGAAAAGCTCATCCTCTTTAGAACAAAATGAGCCTGGGTTCTCCTTCTAAAGAACTCCAGAGACTCCCGCTAACATCCTAAATGAGAGGCCACTCCCAGGGGGCAGGACAGGCAGGGACCTTGAGACCCTGGAGACATGGAGGCAGACTGGGCCGGCCCACGGCCCTTCCCCAGGGACTCCTTACCTCTCGGTGTCGGAGCTGCAAATTCTGGCCTTCGTAGTACAAATTGTAGGTCTTCAGATGCAGGAGAAGTTCATTCCTTAGGGCAAAATACAAAAGGTGTGACATTCTCAGCTGAAGCCACTTGTAATGCACCTGTTCCCTCTTTTCTCACCTCTAACCCGGCCTTCAGCCACCTAAGTCTGCGTGTCTGTCCACTGTCTTTTCTCCCTCACCTCTGCTATGAGTTAGAACAGGACAATCGCTACAGGCTTTCATGAGACTCAGAAACTTCTAGGCTTTTCAGAAAGTCAAAAGGGACAGGTCTGGACCCACTGACTTATAAGTGATAGACATGACCTTATGGTGTGTTTAAAAACTTACAAACTCCCATCAACAGTGGAGAGGATGAATAAAGGGAGCTGTGGTCATACAGTGGAGTATTACGTAGCAACAAGAACATGAATGAGCCACACACAACATGGATGAATCTCACAGACATTGTGTTGAGTAGAAGAAGCCTGACACCAAAGGCCACGTATTGTATGATTCCATTTATATAAAGTTCAAAATGGATGTTGGAATTCACGATAGCATTCACCTTGGGGAGCAGTGACCACAAGGGGGCAGGAGGGGATTCTGGGCCCTAGCAATATTCTTTTCTACAAGCTTTTATCTCTTTTTATTCTATTTTAAGTGCTTTCAGTTTATTTAAAACAAATTTGGGGGGCGCCTGGCTGGCTCAGTGGGAGGGGCGTGTGACTCTTGATCTCAAGGGTCGTGAGTTCAAGCCCCATGTTGGGTGTAGAGATTACTTAAATAAATAAACTTTAAAAAATGTTTTTAACTTGCAAATCTCCCTCTGAAACCCTATATCAGGCCTCCTTAGCTGTTAATACCTGGTTTCCAGGTGGTCCCCTGGAAACACAGCTCTACTGAACAAGAGGGAGCGAGGACTTCCCACCTTTGTGATCTGGATGAGCCCTGAGCCAACCTGAGAACAATCTACCCAGGTTTTATCTGAAAGTGCCCACTAGTGCCTGAGGCCGGGAAAGGAGGGGCTTGAAGACATTGCCGTATACTTTTGCCTGTACTCAGGCAAGAGGCTGTGGAGTTTGGTCTCTCTGAATTCAGCCATTCAATGGAGCGATTTGGGGGCCACACCAGAGGTCAAAGCTGGCTTGAAAGTCGAAGAAGCTCTTGACAAGTTAAACCTAGAAAAATCAGAGTCATTCTATGCAAGCCTAAATGAATTAGTGAAAAATGTGACTCCAAATAACCTAACACAAAAAGCTGCTGGGTACTTTCTTTTGAACACAGAGATCTAAAATTACTGGCCAGTCGAGGTCCCTGGAGAAATCCCTCAATGAATCGATAAGAATGATCCATAGTTCACACAACTGTGTTTCTGTATGTGGCCAAATATGTGTAAAGGAATGAAAACAATCTGGTCTCGGATAAGTTAAGCATTTAGTTCAGATAGAGAGCATTCAGTATGAACAAATCCCTGTGCTGGATATAAAAAGATATCCTCAAACTTATCATTTGAAAAGTCCATTTTGGCTCACATTAGCAAAAAATCCGAGCTCAAGAGATTTTAGTGCAGGGCGCCTGGGTGGCTCAGTTGGTTGAGCGACTGCCTTCGGCTCAGGTCATGGTCCTGGGGTCCTGGGATCGAGTTCCGCATCGGGTTCCCTGCTCGGCGGGGAGTCGGCTTCTCCCTCTGACCCTCCCCCCTCTCATGCTCTCTCTCTCTCTCTCTCTCATTCTCTCTCTCAAATAAATAAATAAATAAAATCTTTAAAAAAAGAGAGAGAGAGATTTTAGTGCATATAAAGCAATGAATCCGTCTCTTTCTGTTCAGGGGGCACCTGTGCCTATTCTGGTCAGAACCCCGGCAGCACAGGGACACCACCCAGCGGGGACTCCCTCAGGGGACACCACAGACAGCTCAGGGGGCAGCCACCATTAATTCCTCCTTCTAGGACACCATCTCTCTTGAACCCCCAAAGGTGCTGTGTCTTGAAGGTCCCCTTTACTTCGCTGTCTGTGGCCAGGCTCTGGGGCCATGTTTTTATCTAGAGCTGTGCTCTCACTCGTTCACACTCAGCTGCTTCCCTTCTTCCCACACACAGGAGTCCCTGCCACCCATGGACAGAAGGGGTTTCCATCCACGTGGGACTGGTCACTGGGGACACAACACTAAAAGCCAAAAATCTTACTTGGAGATGTATTTATCTTGTCCACACGGGACTAGAGAGGTTTGGTGACTGTAGTCCATTCTTCTGTTCTATTTTCATCAGAAGGGGAGACCTATATTTGAAAAAAGACACAGGCCAAGTCAAGTTGGGTCCTTAGGAACTCAGCAGAATTTGGGCCAGGGGAGGGGGCACATGGCTCTCTGTTCCCACCCCAGATCCACAGCGTGGGCCGCCCAACGCTGACCCAGGGCTAGTGAGATACCACACTGCTGACTGCTGCCTGTGCTTGTCACAGCCTCTGGGGAAAAAAACACCCAAAGGAGAGAGGACAACCCTTAGACGACCCCAGAACAAATGCTCCAGTCACTAAGAATGTTGACACCCAAGGTGGTCCCAAGGGCGACCAACGTGTCTTCCCTGAAGAGATCTTCACAACACAGAATAGAGATGGGTCTGACAGGGAAGACTCAAGTTCCACTGAGGCACATTATAGATCGGCCAGCCACCTAAAAATGCCCAGAGCTGGGTGCAGTAAACCACAGCATACACATCTACAATCGCCATTAAAATATGATAACGTCAAAGGCAATTAATTACCTGGGGAAATGACCACACGTTGTGAAAACACAGGTTACAAAACCATGAGTTCAATTTTGTTTAAAATATAAGTAAGCATCAAATATGCATATGTATACATTTATATAAATGGATATATATATATTCAGATATTCAGATATATATGTCAGGGTTTCTCAGCCTCAGCACTATTGACATTTGGCTAAATCATTCTTTGTTGTGGGGACTGTCCTCTGCATTGGAGGATATTTAACAGCATCCCTGGCCTCTACCCACTGGATGCTGGCAGCACCAGCCAGTCATGACAATCAAAAATGTCTCTGGACATTACCTAGTGTCCCCTGGGAGCTAAACTGTCCCCAGTTAAGAATCCCTGGCATATGTATATCTGTATATAAATGAATGAAGGATTGGCTCTCTCTGGGGAATGGCATTACCCCAAATTTTTTTCAAACATTTTATTATGAGAATTTTCAAACATAAAGATGAGGAATAAGACAATGAACAGCCAGGGATGCATGGTTATTCTACCCCTAACATTTACTGGGGCACCTGGGTGGCTCAGTCAGTTAAGCGTCTGCCTTCAGCTCAGATCATGATCCCAGGGTCCTGGGATGGAACCCCGTGTAGGTCTCCCTGCTCAGCGGGGAGCCTGCTTCTCCCTCTGCCTCTGTCCCTCCTTACCACTGGTGTTCTCTCTCCCACGCTCTTCTCTCTCCCACGCTCTTCTCTCTCTCTCAAATAAATAAATCTTAAAAAAAAACATTAACTATCTTTCTTTATCACACATCCGTCCAGCTATACATTCCTTTATCTATTCAATAATCCATCTTATTTTTGATGCATTTCAAAGTAAATTACACACAAAACAAGTTTCATAATTTAAGAAGATTGAAATCATACCAAGTGTCTTCTCCAACCACAATGGTATGAAACTAGAAATCAACAGTAGGAGGAAAACTGGAAAAATCCACGACTATGTGGAAATTGAACAACACACTCCTGAACAACCCATGGGTCAAAGAGGAACTCAAAATGGAAGTCAAAAATATCTGGAAACAAACAAAAACGGAAATACAACATACCAAAAGTTATGGGACACAACAAAAGCAGTTCTAAGAGGGAACTTTATAGCAATGAACACCTACATTAAGAAAAAAGAAAGATCCCAAATAAACAACCTCGAGGAACTAGAAAAAGAATAAACTAAACCCAAAATTAGAAGAAGGAAGGAAATAACAAAGATCAGAGCAGAAATAAACGAGAGACCAGAAAACAATAGAAAAGATAAATGAAACTAAGCTGGTTCTTAGAAAAGATAAACAAAATTGACAAACCTTTAGCTAGACTAAGAGAAAAAACTCAAATAAACAAAATTAGACATGAAAAGGAGACATTACAACTGACACCAGAGAAATACAAATGATCTTAAGAGGCTACTGTGAACAATTATATGCCAATAAATTGGATAACCTAGAAGAAATGGATAAATTCTTAGAAACATAACCTACCAAGACTGAATCATGAAGAAAAAGAAAATCTGAATAGACCAATAATGAGTAAGATTGAATTAGTAATCAAAAACTTCTCAGGTTTTGAAAAGAAAAGCAAAGCCCAGGACCAGATGGTTTCACTGGTGAATTCTACCAAATATTTAAAGAAGAATCAATACCCAATCCTTCTCAAACTCTTCCAAAGAACTGAAGAAGAGGGAACACTCCCAAACTCATTTTATGAGGCCAGTGTTACCCTGATACTCTTATAGCCAGGTAAACATACTACCAAACAAGAAAACTACAGGTTGATATGCCTGATGAGTGTAAATGTAAAAATTCTCAAGAAAATACTAGCAAACCAAATTCAACAGTACATGAAAAAGATCATACAACATGATCAAGTTGGATTTATCCCTGGGATACAAGAATGGTTCCACACATGCAAATCACATATGATCACCTCGACAGATGCAGAAAAAGCATTTGACAAAATTCAACATCCTTTCATGACAAAAACTCCAACCAATTAGGTATAGAAGGAATATACCCCAACATAATAGAAGCCAGATACGACAAGCCCACAGCTAGCATCATACTCAACGGTGAAAAACTGAAAGTTTTTCTTCTGTGACCAGGAGCAAGACAAGGGTGCCCACTCTCACCACTCCTATTCAACACAGTACTGAAAATCCTTGCCACAGCAATCAGGCAATAAAAATAAATAAAAGACATTCAAATAAAAAAGGAAGAAGTAAAATTGTCTCTGTTTGCAATAATATGAGCTTATATATAGAATATCCTAAGGACTCCGTGGGGCACCTGGGTGGCTCAGTCAGTTAAGCATCGACTATTGATTTGGCTCAGGTCATGATGTCAGGGTCATGAGATGGAGCCCCGCGTCAGGCTCCATACTCAGTGGGGAGTCTGCTTCCCTCCCTCTCCCTCTGTCTTTCCCCCAACTCAGGCATGCTCTCTCTCTCTCTCTCTCAAATAAATAAATAAATCTTAAAAAAAAGTCCTAAGGACTCAACCAAAAAACGGTTAGACTTAATCAATGAATTCAGTAAAGGTGCGGCATACAAAATCAGCATTCAAAAATCAGTTGTGTTTCTATACACTAACAGCAAACTATCTGAAAAAGAGATAATCCCATTTACAGTAGCATCAAAAAAATAAAATACTTAGGAATAAATTAACCATGTGTGATAGATCTGTACACTGAAAGTTAAATGACACTGATGAAAGAAATAGAAAAAAACAAACAAACAAATGGAAAGATATCCCATGTTCACAGATCAGAAGAATATTGTTAAGATGTCCATACTACCCAAAGCCACCTCTTGCTCAACATAATCACTATGAGAATTCCAATGGCATTTTTCACAGAAACAGAAAAAATGATCCTGAAATTTATATGGAACAACAAAAGAACTCAAACAGCCAAAGCAATCCTGAGAAAGAGCAAAGCTGGAGGCATCACACTTCATGATTTCAAAATGTATTACAAAAACTATAGCAACCAAAACAGCATGATGCTGGCACATAGACCAATGGGACAGAATTAAAAGCCCAGAAATAAACCCATGCACATAAAATTAATATTTGACAAGGGAGCCAAGAATATGCAATGAGGGAAGAACCGTCTCTACAATGAATGTTGGAAAAATTGGAAACTCAAATGCAAAAGAATGACATTGGACCCCTATCTTACACCAAGCACAAAAATTAATTTGAGGGGCACCTGGCTGGCTCAGCTGGTACAACATGCAATTCGTGAGGTCATGAGTTCAAGCCCCATGTTGGGTGTGGAGACTACTTTAAAAAAATTAACTTGAAACGAATTAGACTTAAATATAAGACCTGAAACCATAAAACTCTAAGGAAGAAAACAGAAATAAAGTTCCTTGCCAAAGTTCCATGGCATTGGCCTTGGCAACAATTTTTTGACTATGACACCCAAATCATGAGCAACAAAAGTAGAAATAAATAAGTGGGACTACATAAAACTAAAAAGCTTCTGTGCAGCAAAGGAAACAATCAGGAAGATGGCAAGGTCACCTACAGAATGGGAAAAAAATATTTGCAAACCATATATTTGGTAAAGGGTTAATATCCAAATTATATAAGAACACAGAAAACTCAAGAGCAAAAGAAACCAAATAATCCAATTAATAAATGGGCAGGGGACCTGAATAGATATTTTCCCAAAGAAGACATACAAATGATCGACAGGCACATGAAAAGATGCTCAGTATCAGAATCATTAGGGAAACACAAGTCAAAACCACAATAAGATATCACCTCATTTTTGTTAGCATGGCTGGTATCAAAAAGACAAGAGATAATAAGTGTCAGTGGGGATGTGGGAAGATTGGACCCCTTGTGCACTGTTGGTGGGAATGTAAAATGGTGCAGCCACTGTGAACAACCATACAGCAGTTCCTCAAAGAGTTAAAAATAGAACAACCCGATGATCCAGCAATTCCACTTCTGAGTATATACCTAAAAGAACTGAAAGCAGGATCTTGAAGAGATACTTATACACCCAGGTCCATAGCAGCATTAATCACAACAGCCAAAAAGGTGGAAGCCACTCAAGCATCCATCAACGGATGGATGGATGAACGATGCACGGTAGACACATACCATGGAATATTATGCAGCCTTAAAAAAGAAGGGGATTCTGACATGTGCGACAACATGGAAGAACTGTGAGGACATTCTGCCAAGTGAAATAAGCCAGCAATCAAAGGACAAATACTGTATGATTCCACTAATAGGAAGTCTCCAAAGTAGTCAACATCATAGAAACATAAGGTAGAAAGTTGGTTGCCAAGGCCGGGGAGGAGAGGGAATTAGTGTCTAACAAGCAGAGTTTTAGTTTGGCGACATGAAGCTTTGTGTGGATGGATGGTGGTGTTGCTAGGACAACGGTGTGAATGTCCGTAATGCCACAGAACTGTGCACTTAAAAATGATAACGTTGATACGTTTTATGTGTATTTCGCCATGATAGAAAAAAGAATGGAAGAGGGAGGCAGAAAAGCCAGCGTGATGGTGATACAATGTGAAAAGGACCCAAGCTGCTGTCACTGGCTTTGAAGCTGGAGGAAGAGGGGCACGATCCAAGGAACATGGCGGCCTCTAGAAGCTGAAAAGGACGAGCAAATGAATTTTTCCCTAGGTCCTCTACAACACAGCCCTGCTGACACCTTGATTTTTAGCCCAGTGAGACCCTGTAGGTACTGACCTAAAGAACCCTAAGACCATAAATTTGCGTTGTTTTAAGCTGCTAAATCTTGGCACTTTGTTAAAGCGGTTGCAGAAAACAAATACAAGAGGCCCCCTAAAAACAGGGGCATCAGTGTGGGGAAGGGAGTTGAAGGGCTGAATTTCATTCAGAAAATTCAATCTCCAACTGTGTACCCAAAAGTGGTACCCTAAGAACACAGTTGTTCTCTCTAAATTCTAAATGTTAACTTTTTGATTTTTCCTAAAAGGAAAAAAAGATTCATAAAAATTGGAGTCCAGGGGTGCCTGGGTGGCTCAGTGGGTTAACCATCCAACTCTTGATTGCAGCTCAGGTTTTTGTTTTTGTCTTTTCTTTAAGATTTACTTATTTATTTTACAGAGAGAGCTTGTGCAAGCAGGAAAGAAGGGCTAAGGGAGAGGGAGAGAAAGCCTCAAGCAGATTCCACGCTGAGCAGGGAGCCCAACAAAGGGCTCGATCCCAAAACCCTGAGATCACAACCTGAGCAGAAACCAAGAGTCAGACGCCTAACCTACTGCGCCACCCAGGGACCCCCTCAGCTCCGGTCTTGATCTCAAGGTCGTGAGTTCAAGCCCTGTGTTGAGCTCCACACTACTTTAAAAAAAAAAAAATCAGAATACATATGTACTGTAAAAATGAAGAAGAAAAAGAAAGAGAGAGAGAAAGAAAGAAGAAAGAAAAAGAAAGAGAAAGAAAAGAAAGAAAGAAAGAAAGAAAGAAAGAAAGAAAGAAAGAAAGAAAGAAAGAAAGAAAGAAAGAAAGAAAGAAAGAAAAGAAAGAAAGAGAAAGAAAGAAAGAAAGAGAAAAAGAATCAGACTGGTGAGAAAGTTTTTTTTAAGTGACAATTACCCATAACTAGTGAGTACCCTTCTTTCTTTTTTTAAGATTTTATTTATTTATTCAACAGAGAGAGACCCAGTGAGAGAGGGAACACAAGAAGGGGGAGTGGGAGAGGAAGAAGCTGATTCCCCGCTGAGCGGGGAGCCTGATGTGGGGTTCGATCCCAGGACCCTGGGATCATGACCTGACCAGAAGGCAGACGCTTAACGACTGAGCCACCCAGGCACCCCAAATACTCATTTTTTAAAAAAGTATCCTTTTTAAGAGGAAAACAGAGCAGGAGGCAAACCGTAAGAGACTTTTAACTAGCAAAGAAACTGAGGGTTGCTGGAGGGAAGGGGGTGGGGGATGGGGTAACTGGGTGATGGGCATTAAGGAGGGCACTTGCTGTGATGAGCACTGGGTATTTTTTTTTAAGATTTTATTTCTATATTTGACAGAGAGAGATACAGAGAGAGAGGGAACACAAGCAGGGGGAGAGGGAGAAGCAGACACAGTGAGAGAGGGAACACAAGCAGGGGGAGTGGGAGAGGGAGAAGCTGATTCCCCGCTGAGCGGGGAGCCTGATATGGGGCTCGATCCCAGGACCCTGAGATCATGACCTGAGTCGAAGGCAGACGCTTAAGGACTGAGCCACCCAGGCGCTCCTGAGCACTGGGTATTATATGCAACCGATGAATCACTGAGTTCTACCTCTAAAACTAGGAATACAGTATATGTTAATTAAATTGAATTTAAATTTTAAAAATGAAAAAAAAAGTCCCCTTCCTATGCAGGTTCAAGTGCACACATTTCACCAACATTTCTCGTGTGCCTGACGTGTGTGATCTGCGCTTACTGATGGTGATTCAACAGCAAAGGGAACAGGCACAGCCCTGCCCTCAGGATGCAGTAAGAGATGGACAGCAGGAGACTGTTCTAGCAAGGGAAGCAGATGCTACGGCAGCACACAGAAGGGCACCTAATCTGGACGTGGGTGGGGTCCCAGGGGCTTTCTGGAGGAAGCAACCTCTAGGCTGAGACCTCAGGGATGAGGTGAAGCTGGCAAAGTTGCAGGGCAGAGCGGTCCAGACGGAAGCCGGACGCACCCAGAGCCGTGCAAGATGGGGTGGGGGAGCGTCTGGGACCTTGACCACGTCAAGGAGTTCGAGGTGCCACGGGAGGCGTGTAGGCTGAATAATGGCCCCAAAGATACCCAGGTCCTAATCCCGGGAGCCTGTGAAAGTTACCTTGTACGGTACAGGTACCCCGCCCCCCCCCCCCCCCGTGTGATTAAATTAAGGTTCTTGGAATGGGGAGATCTTCCTAGGGTTACCTGGGCGGGCCCTAAATGTAGTTCCAAGTGTCCTTATAAGAGAGGCAGAGGGAGCTTCTGGAACATCAACCCCAGCAGAGAGAGAGAGACACGGGAATGTACTAAACTGGATGAGGATAGAGAAAGGAGCCATGAGCTGAGGCCCAAGGCTCGCTGAGTGAGAAAAGGCAAGCGAGTGATTCCACACACACACCGCCCCCCCCCACCCCCAGAGCCCTCCTGACACCTGGGTTGGGGCCCAATGAAACCGATTTCAGACCTCTGGCCTCCAGAATGTGAGGGAGTAAATTTGTTGTTTTCAACCACCCCCTCTATGATCGAGTTTACTGCAGCCCTCGGGAAACCAGGGGAGGGTGTGATCTGACTTGAACTTCTGAACGGCTGCCCCACCCCGCCTACTTTGAGGAAGGATGGTGGCAGACAGCAGAGGCAGGGGTCCCCTGGAGGGGCCTGATCCAGGGACGGGGGCGATGGGGGCAGAGTCACAGCGTCTCTGGGGGTTTAAAGAGGTAGAGGGAAAAGTCGTGATACACCAGTAAAAAGGTTTGGAAAAGAGCCCGCTGCCAGAGTCACCGTGGGGTTAAAGGCAGAGTCCAGGATGATGCAGGAGCTGGGGGTGGTGCCACATTCGCACGTGCCAAGCTGAGGAACATGGGCGGACTTTGAGACATGCCCACGGAACCCTCTGGTGCAGCCAGGTCTGCGGCCGGGAAGGTGAGCGCACGGAGCTCCCAGAGAGGGAGGTCTAGAACGCACGGAGGGCTCGGGGGCAGGGCTCGGGGGCAGGGCTCCGATGCACCCAGTAAGGCAGTGAGGGGCAGAGGAAAAGGAGTCCCTCGAAGAGGAGGAGGGAGACATGTTACCCCGGCAGCCAAGAGAATAAGGTACCTTGAAAAGGAGGCTGGTCAGCAGAGCCAGAAGCTGGTGGTAGGAGCCCAAGGAAGAAAACCCAGAGCAGCCTCTGAGCAGTCATGCGGGACCTCAGCCAGAACCCATTCCGCAGCCTGGCTGGTGCTGAAGTCAGATTAGCGGTGCCTAGCCATCCACAGACCTTCTCACCCTGAACATTCAGGACTTCCTCCAACCAAGGAAATGTTCTATTCTTTCTTGGATTCTCTTCTCTTCCTTCCATTCTTGGTTCTTCTTCGGCAATGTCTCTACCCCCTCTCTCGAACACTGTCCATCCGTCTATCCATCCATCCAATCATCCATCCATCCATCCATCCATCCATCCATCCATCCATCCATCCCTGCCCCCATTCCCCAAGTACCATATCATTTTTTACTCATAACCTTCCATCTCCTTCTTTTCCTTAGAATTCTGCAGCTAATCTTCTAACTCATGGATTGGATTTTCTGCAGGACTCTCTCTTTTGTTCACTGCCTCCATAAGCTATAATTTAGTAATTTTGTTTTGCATCTGAAAGCAGTCTGTCCTGTTCTTAAGACAATTCCCTTTGGATAGCACACCTTCTCAAATCTACTGAGCACACCAATTAGGGAATTTAAGTCTTCTCTACAGTTATTAAAACCATTTGGTACTTGAGAAAAAATAGGCAGGCAGATCAATGAAACAATAAGCGTACAGAAATAGACCCAAATATATTTGGGAATATAGAATGTGGGGTGCATTTCTAAATAGCCAGGGAAAGTTGGATTAATTTTTTAAATGTCGTTGGAGAATTGACTGGCCTTTGGAAAGGGGAGGTCGGGGAAGCTAAATCCCTACCCTACTCCTTGCACCAAAAGAAATCATAGATGAATAAAAAGTTTAAACATTAAAACATAAAATGCTGGAAGGAAACATAGGATATATATCAACCTGAAGTGGGAAAAACTTTCCTATGAAAGATTCCAAATCCAGAAGGTATAATTGAAGAAAAGAAAAAGAAATGGAACCAATCTGTGACAAATTGAGAGAAAACATTTACAATACAATATGACAAAGGGCTAATGTCATTAATCTGTAAAATTAATAAATCCACAAGAAAAAGATTCTACACCCAATAGAAAATTGGGCAAAGAACACAGTTAATTCACAGAAAAAGAAATACAAATAGTTAATAGATTTATGAACAGATGTTCAACCTCCCTAATCACTATTTCCTTACTTGCCAGATTGGTAATAAATCAAGTTGTCCAATGGCCCAAATGTGGGGATTCTCCAAGGTTCCATCACTACCTGTTGGGTGATCTTAGCAAGGCCATCACTATGTATCAGACCTACAGGCTCGTGTTGCCTGGTCTTTGTCTCCAACCTGAATGTCTCCCCACCTTTTTTCTTACTTTTACAAATCTTGAGTTAGGCGTGTTAGGAAAACATTTAATAGCCTACCACGTTGTTGAATTAAACGTACAGGTCACTGATTCTAGGACCCAATCCCTTCTTTGTCTCAAGGACAACATCTGCATCTCTCTTCAGAAACTTTCCAACCATCACCACAAATCACTGGCTACCTCCAACCAGCTGGGGGTTTGCGGGGGGCGGAGTTGGGGGGTTCAGCTAAATTAACATTCACTTTAAGGCAAACACAGCAGCAAAACTAACAAAAGGCTGGAAATTTAGAGTTCAGTCTGATATTCCTTAAACAGAGTATTGTTCCTCACACAAGGAAGGGTCAGAGGAAGATGGTTGATGGGGCTGGAATGTGGATTCAATGGGACACCTCCCCCAAGGATGCCTGCCAACATCTACAGCCTTGGAGAGAGGGATTTGTTCAGCTGGCTCATTGCAACTCTTCAGCCTTCTCTGTTATTATCAAGAATTTATGGGGCACTCCGGTACTCCAAAATGCCTTGTAAGAATCATTTACAAGCAACACTTCCACGATGCCTTGAGAACACCGAAGTGGCAAGTGGCCGTCACCATCTCTTTGAGGAAGAGAGAGCGCGATGGGGAGGAAGACCGGGGCTTCCCATGTGGGTCGGCATCTCAGACACAGAACTGAAACAGCTCACAGCTGCCCACACAGAAGAAGAAGGGGAAAGAAAGGATGCAAATGAAAGGACGACTTTGATGTGACATAAATTTTATAGAAAAATAACTTTATAAAGAAGTATTCATAAAAAAAATAATTAACGTGGAGCTGCTCTTTGGAAGTTTAAATCATATTTATTTTTATTTTTTTAAAGATTTATTTATTTTGAGAGACTGAGAATGAGAGAGAGAGAGAGAGAGAGAGAGCACATGAGAGGGGGGAGGGTCAGAGGGAGAAGCAGACTCCCCGCCAAGCAGGGAGCCTGATGCGGGACTCGATCCCGGGACTCCAGGATCATGACCTGAGCCGAAGGCAGTCACTTAACCGACTGAGCCACCCAGGCACCCCTCTAAATCATATTTAAACCTACTGAACTCCCTATAGGAACATCGTCATACAACTTCCCTGTAGAAAGACTTTAAGAGGTAAAATGTATATTGAAGCACGTCTGCTAAAATGTCTTGAGGTGTGTGTGTATCATTGGGCTTGCCACGTAGGGACATGAGCCTCCCAGGCCTTAGTCACGTTGGAGACCCACAGGGGCCACCAACTAGTCATTCCTTCCTTCTGGCACTGACTTCACGCCCTGGCAGAACGTTCTAGGTTCTCTTCAGCTCCATCAAATGCCTGGGCAGTACCATGTACCTTGCTAGTGGTGGACGGGAAGACCCATCCATTATGCCTGCTTGTACAACCTTCCCTAAGGTCCAAGAGAACGTTTTGAAAACTGGAAGGTTCCTAAGCCACTGGAGGTGATGAAATCCCAGCCACAGAGAACTTTCTAGGCCTGCTTTTCAAGCTCCGTGAGTGTGCCCATCCATGCTCCTTTACAGACCCAAGCAAACTCACATGCTCCCTAGACCCTGATCCAAAACTTAGCTCCCCCTTCACAGTCTCCCTGCTGCCCCAGGGCAGTGTCGGGGGTGGGCGCAGGCGCTCACACCTCGGCCTGTCCCTCACAGCACTTACCATGGAACACAGAAACCATCCGTCTGGTGTTTCTTTCACCTCCCGGGCCTGGAGCTTCCCCTTTCTGGACCCCAGCTCCCAGCCTATGCTTCTCTCCTGTGAATCTTCCCATTGTCTTTTTTTTTTTTTTTTTTTTTTTGGAAGGGAGTGGATTCCTGCTGTCTTGGATAAGAGGATTTCCAGAAGCAGGGCCCCACACAAGAATTTTTGGGCACATGAGTTACTGAGGAACTTTTCTCAAGAGAACCCTGTAAGCAAGTGAAGGAAGCAGGACCTGGCCGGGGAAGGAGCTGGGTGACCGGGGCTTCGCTGGATTCCAGCCACAGCCTGATCCCGTGGGAGCTCTGGGGTGTGAATAACTCCACGGACTTGTCCCACCTTCAGACAGGCAGGCCAGCCTTTGTTACCCCCGTGCTAGTCAGTCGTCTGGCTAGTCATCTGGGAGGACGGGGATGAGCTCCCAGGCATTGCCCTGCAAGAACTGATCTCAGGACGGGGGGAGCAACTAAGACTCAGAAGCAATCCACTTTCTCCCACCTGCCTTGCAGCCGGGGGGAAGCAGCTGCCGGCACGAGCTGGCCAGGCGAGGTGCAAGGCTGAGCTGCAGGGATGGGGACAGACACTTGCCAGAGCTCTGGACAAATCACACCCCTGCAGCTGTTGCACAAAAGGTCCCTCCCTCTTCCTCTTCACAGACCCTCGCACTCACAGGTGTCTCCATCCTCCCCAAGAATAAATGAGGGGCTGTGCAAACCCTTGAAAGTCCCCAGCTCAGCTTCCTGTGAGGAAGGCAAACATCAAGCACTCAAGGAGCCCGAGGAGGTGGGAAAAGGCATCCAAAGCTCTCTTCAAGGAGAGCAAAATCTGCTGTGTTCTTAGCTCTTGGTTCCTCCAAACTCCGGGGCCCTCACTCCCGTTCTGTCGGGGCACCTGGACAACACGTTCATCTGGCCTCAGAGCCTCCCTGGGACGCTGGCTAAGCCCTCCAGTTTCTGTTCCAGCCTCGAGACTACGTGTCTCTCATCTTATTGATCCACTGGAGGGTCCCCGGAGGGAGAAGGGCAAACACAGCACAGAAAGGTTGGAAAGCCAGCCCTTGGCAGGAAAGCCCAGAGGAGACAAAGAACCCACTTCGTTTCCTACACCGTCTTCCCAGTGGTAGAGCCTTGACCTCAGCAACTGGGGCGGGATGAGGGTCGGGGGGCCCCAACCAGTTAACAGGACCCAGGCAGTCCCAGTTTCTAAGACAGTACAGGGGAGGGCTTTCCACGGAGAATTCCCAGGGGCGCAAACCCCACAGAGCCCCCCTCTAACAGACGAGAGGGACATGCAATCTGCGAGGCCTCAGCGGAAACCAAAGCGGGAAGGAGAAGTAGCTGGCCTCAAGACACACAGCAGCTCAGAGGTTCGAATTCTAAATGCTTCTTAGACCCTCCCTGAGTGAGGCCAGAGAGGTGGGGGAGGGGAGTAGGCAGGGTTGATTTCAAAATTCCCCATGTCCAGGCTGTCACTCATACCAATGACATCAGACCCTCTGAAAGGGGCCCAGGCATTAGCATTTTTATAGCCTTCCCAGGGTGTGCCAATGTACAACCGGAGCTGAGGACAACCTAGAAATCTGATAGGGATAGAGCTGTGTAAACTGAGGACACCACCAAATGCATCTCAAAGCAGCCTTTCAGGAATGGAAGGAATAGAGCTTTCTAAAAGCAAACTGAGTCGGGTCTTCAGCACCCCTCTCCGCATCACTAATATCTCAAAGGGGAGAGAGGGCGGTGTAGAGCATCCCAAAGGGTCGGTGTAGACAGGGACAGAGCTAGCTGATGCAAAGGGCCCCGTGACACGCAAATCGGGGCACCACACCACAGAAGCCAGGAAGCGAGCCCTGGGCCCCAGAAACAAAGGAAATGCTCACTGAAGGCCCACAGCTTCCCTTTTTGGGGCCTGTCCCCACCTCTTCTCTGAGTCCTACCCTGCCCCCCTCCCGGGGAGGCGGAGGTTAATCTGGAGCTCCTGGGTTGGAGTCGAAAGTTATCTTACACAGTGCCTCATACTGTAGTGTTAAAGACTGTCTCATCAGGTCTCCTGAGGGGCTCTGTTTTGTAACCAAGCAGTGCTTACAGAGGAGACAGGGCTGACCCCTGTATACTTCAGCCCCTTGGTATAGGGACAGGAAGAAGTGTCAGTGGCAAACAGGAAGCCCCAGCCCTATTGCACCACCCGAGGAAGGAGACTAGAGTTGTGGCCTGGGACCCTGCCAAGTTCTAGAGATTACCAAAGATTCCACCTCCTGGTTCCTGAACCTGAACCTGTCCCAGACATGGGCAAAATTCAGGCTGCCTGGAAAGGAAAAGGCACACCTTGCCTTCCACCTTTATTCAATAAAAGGCCCACTTACTGGCCAGGCCTGGGTCCTCTCTGGGGCCTGTTCACCTCACTGATCCCCCCTTCCGCGAACGTACCTCCTCTATTCCCTTTTCCAGGCGTTCAGGACCCACCCTCACGGCTCTCCCAATCACTCCACTCAGGAAAGAGTCTGGGGAGTGGAAGGTATTTGGTAAGGGGTGGGCAGGTGGAAAAGGGCTTAGCTCAGGAGAACTAGCAGAAGACTAGTCTCAGGAGGCACCTTGACACCTTCCCCCACCAATCAAGAACAGAACAATCACACTCTTATTATTGGGCTAATAACAAAACACCAGATGTGAATCATAGACAGCTACCATAAATGAGAGTTTACTGTGGGCCACCTAGTATCTGCTTTGGCTCATTTAATCCCCACAACAACCCCACGGAGAAACCTCAATATCCCCATTTTGAAGATGAAGCAAATGAGGCACAAAGAAGCGAAGTAACTTGTCCCCAAATACACAGCCAGGAGGGGGGTGGGGTCAAACCCCGGGACTGTGTGAGTTCTGGCAAAGCAGAAGCCTCTTGAGGTGAAGGTTAAAAAAGAGTTTTCAGCTAAAACTCAACTGAGCCAGCCGCATCCTTGAGGAGGGGTCACACTGGAGTGTGGACCTGAGGCTCTGGAGGGCTCATTAAGTACAGATTCCTTTCCCCCACCCCACCCCACCCCCAGCTTCTGATTCAGTCCTTCTGGATGGGGTCTGAGGATGTGCATTCCTAACAAGCAAGCTCCCCAGTGACACTCACACTGCTGGTAACAAGGCTCTAGAAGCTTTATCTTCTTCCTTACAAGAAAGAACCCACAGGGAAGGCTTCATTTTCACCATTTTACAGATGAGGAAACAGAAGGTCCCAGAGGTTAGGCAACTTGTCCCAGGTCACAGAGCCGACAGGAAGCCCAGGACTCCTTCTGTGATGCTCTGGCTAAGCGCTGGATATGGGGGGCTCTGGGCAGGGCAGGCAGGAACGAGGAGGGGAGGCTTCCGCTGCCAGCCACAGCGGGCCCGGTGGGCCCGGAGAAGGCAGGCAACTGAGTCAATGGCTGGACGGACAGGATGTAGGTAGAGCAGACCCTGCAAGGGGCCAAGGATAGAGACCCCCCGCCAGGGACTTAGGCACCTGCCACAGACCCTAAGTCACACCTACCCCTGTCCAAAGAATGAGCTACCCCTCATGTTCATGGGTCCCACAAAACACCTGCTCCCCCAACCCGGAAAAAGCCAGGGGGGCTGACTGATGACAGGTAGGAGGCCCCTGCTGACGGGAAACTTGGCTCCCATCCCCAGAGGCAGCCCCTGCCTGGCCCACCCTCTCCAGATGAAGAGCAGAGATTCCAGCCATGCTGAGCTCCCTGAGAGCAGCTTGATCTGCAAAGCCCCTGCTCTTCCTGCCGCCAACTGGGACCCTGGCCCGCTCTGCTCAGGCCTTCTGTGCACAGGGCTGAGTCCCCAGTGTGGCTGGAGCAGAGATCTGAGGAAAGAGTCCTGGGATTCCTGCCAGAAGGGCCTGCCTCCCATTCCACACCAGCGGGCGGGGGGCCAGGTGAGTGACCTGGAAAGTGACCACTGGGACTCGCCCAAACAGTCACCTCACAGGCCCGGATGAGCAACTACTTGCTTGTAGGAAAGTCCCACCAGTGTCCACAAGCTTTTGACCCTCTGGATGGATGTTTAGGAGGAAACCCAAAGGCCCTTAACCTCATATCAGAGAACCAGGGTGTTGGAGCAAGACCAAAAAAAAGGCATTAAGGAAGTAAAAACTCTAGACAGAAAAACCTGTGTGTGTGTCTGTGCACGCACGCGCATGCGTGCGTGTGTGCGTGCGTGCGTGCGTGTGTGTGTAGAATGTAGACTGGCTCAGAGGAACCAGAGACCTAGAAAGCCAACCTTCCAATTCGACAGACCCACCAAAGAAGGACCTGTCACATCTGCCTCCCTAAAGCAGCCCCTTCATCACCTCCCACCAGAGGGGCTCTGCCAAGATTACCCCCTCAGGGGCTAAGATTCAGCAACGTGCGAACTTCTGTATGGCTGAGGTGGGCTGAGGCAAAGAGTGGGAAGTTGGCAGAGGCAACACTGGCCCTAATAAGGCAAATAGACGAAGCATTCCTTGACCTGCATCTCCCAAAACCAAGGGCTATTTTATAGGGTAGTTTCATGTTCTACCTTGCGAAGGGCAAATTAAGCTTTCCTCCAGCCCAGTAATTATGGGATTTAGGTGGAACCCAGTCCCACAGGGAGGGCCTGAGGCCTGGATCAGTCCTTGTGCCTCGAGCCCCCACTCACTGTCTGTGGCTAGCCTCTCAGCTCTGCGGGGATGTGCTGACCTATGCGGGCAGGTGAGGAGGGGCTGCCTCCAGCTCCCCATTTCCTACAAGAACAGGTTTCTTTCTGGCCACTCTTCCTGTTTACTGAGTGACTTCTCGGAGACTCATCTCTGACCTCACTTCCCCTTCCTCGGGAACCCCAGCAGCTCTTCCTTTTTTGGTGCTAGAGGCTAAGATTGAGCTTTGTGTGCAGAGATCTTGGGGTTTCTGCTCCTTGCTACCTGGGGCCAGGAATGGAAACCCAAGAGCCAGGATTGCAGACTTCCTCCACTCCCCAACCTCCTCCCCAGCCAAGACGGGCAGGCTCCTGGCGCTCCAGAAGCAGTAAGGAAGAAAAAGCAAAGGACGAATCCAGTGTGCGCTGAGCCCTCCCCTGGGAAAGCCATGGGGGACAGGGGGTGATCACACCTACCCTCCTTTCATGTCCTTAACACCCTGTGTGTGGAAAAATTCACCCTCACACAGCAGATCTCAGATCCTTCCTAGTACCAGGAAAGGCGGCACATCTGGGGGTTTCCAGAGCATTTCCAGGAGGCTGAGGGGGAGTTTTCCACCAAACCACATTCATACCCTCTGCCTGCCCTGCAGCCAGTGACTAACCCTAAAGAAAAATCAGCATCATGAAACACAGAACTTCTCCTCCAAATGGGCTTCAAAGGCCAGCTCTGTAAAATCTTTACACTCCCCCGCCTGTCTAGGATTAAAAGAGCAGCCTCCCACCGGGCAGAGAGAAAACAGGCAGAGCCAGGTAAAGAAACTTCCAGAGTCCAGTGGGCAGGTCTGTCCCTCCCACACCTAAACCCTCACTGACTCGCTGGAGAGCCCGACAGGCCCTTCTGGGAGCTCACTTACCAAGGAACTTAAAGCTTTTCCCACAGAACAAGGTGTCCCACTGAAAAGCCACTTAATCCACTCCCGTGGCGCCTAAACAGAGCCGCATGACCTGGTTTCCCAGTTCTGGGTCCCGAAGCTTCCCAACCCTCTTTCACCTCAGAGTCGACCTGAGGCTGGAGCGTACACACCATCTCCCCTTCTCCCCACCCCACTGCACCACGTCCCTGATCACCTTGTCACATACACAAGAATCCTTGTCCCAAACGTCTGTGTGATCAACTGTAGGATCCCATATGGAGCTTCAGGAAGAGGGCGCCGCCTACCTAAGGCTACCCCCATCTCTCCGGAGCCCTTGGGGCCTCATGGACCCCACCAGCTAACGTCCTCCCTGCACGCCAGCCGCCCTCGCCCTGCCCGCCGACAGAACATTCAGCAGCCATCCCCACGATTTAGCAGGTCCAGTTGAGCCCCAGGTTCTGGAACACACACAAAGTACGCTCGAAATTGAAATGTCGAGGCTGTCATGCTCAACCTTCAAGAAAGATGGTCCCAATAACCCACCTCTACCTGGTTTGGACCTTACTCACTGCAAGACAGCTCTGAGGTTCAAGGCACGGTGAACCCCAAGTGCACCCACTCAAACTCACCACAGAAGCCGCCGTCTGGGGCCTGAGGCCCAGCTGCCAGCAACCAGCAAGCCACACCGGCGGCCAGCTCCGGGGGCCGGGAGCACTGCATTCGTCAGTGCCTGGCTGCCTGCGCCCCACCCCAGGGGAGGGTGGCAGGGGCGGGACGGATGGCCAGGGTCCCGGGGCCCTGCCTGAAATGAAATCACCTGGGACCAAACACCACCTCTCTACCGCAGGGCTCTTTCTTTCCTTGTTATGTAAAACAAACATTTTTATTTCTTTTTTTTTTAATCTTTTTTTTTTTAGATTTTATTTATTTATTTTTAAAGATTTTATTTATTTATTTGACACAGAGAGACACAGCAGAGAGAGGGAACACAAGCAGGGGGCGTGGGAGAGGAAGAAGCAGGCTTCCCGCTGAGCAGGGGGCCCGATGCGGGACTCGATCCCAGGACCCCGGGACCATGACCCGAGCAGAAGGCAGACACCCAACGACTGAGCCACCCAGGCGCCCAACATTTTTATTTCTTTGACACATACAGAGAAGCAAAAAATTATTGAATGATTCCAATTCTATGAGCTACCTAGAACAGGCAAATTCACAAAGACCTTGCGTGGAATTGAGGTTACCAGGGGCTCGCGGGGCGGCAATGGGCAGCTGATGTCTGATGGGTACAGGGTCTTTGTGGGGGATGACGGAAGAGCTCTGGAGATGGAGACTGGTGATGGTCGTGCAAGGCTGGGAGTACACGTTATGTCACTGCTGTCGTCGGAATGTTTATGTCCCGCCAAATTCCTATATTGAAATCCCAACCCAAAATGGGATGGCATTAGGAAGTGGAGCCTTTGGGCATGATTCAAGGGGGTGGCTCCCCCCTCACCAATGGGATCAGTGTCCTTCTCAGAGACCCCGCGGAGCCCCCCCATCCTTCCTGCCACCTGAAGGTATAATGAGAAGTCTGAGATCCAGAAGAGCCTCCCACCCACCTGTGCGGGCACCCTGACCCCATACGCCCAGCCTCCAGAACCGCAAGAAAGGCTTCCCTGGAGTGTTCAGCTCATTCAGTCTGTGATATCCTGCTGCAACAGACCAGACAGCCCCTGAACTGTACACTTAAAAATGATGAAAAGGACAAATTTTCTATCATGTATATTTTGCCATCATTAAAGATAAAAAATAAAAATATTTAACTTAAAAGAAGACTAAGATCAGTATCTCCCCCAAATTTCACCACTCCAGAGACAATCACCATGAACATTTGCCTGTACATCCTTCCAGAGACAAACAGAGGGGAGGATATATTTTACAAAGAGCATGGTTTGGTAATGCTTTTGAGAAGTATCATATTTTCACATGGCAATAAATGCACATCGCTCCCCTATCTTTTTGGTAGCCCCATGGTATTCCAGTGCATAGATATGCAGGTCTTCCCTGCCACCCAAAAGCAGAGGGCTCCTATGAACGCATAAAGCAAAGGAACAATTACCATTAATTTATATGGGAAAATGTGTTAGCGTTCCCAGACCCCAAAATAACCTCTCTTAGGTTTTTCTGATACCTCGGGAAACATCTTGCTAACAGGTACACATGGGATCGATTCCCGCATCAGGCTCCTTGCTCAGCTTCTCCCTTTCCCTCTGCTGCTCCCCCAACTTGTGCTCTCTCTCTCTCTCTGATAAATAAATAAATAAAATATTTTTTAAAAAAATCCTCTTCGGATTTCTTTCTGTTAGCAAAACAGGTACTAACGTAGATCTTTCATAAAAACCAAGCGGCCTAAGGCAAACAACTTTGGAAAAGCGAGGGATACCTGGACCATAATTAACATGTTTGCTTTTTGTTGGGGTCTAGTCTCCATTTCGGTGGTTGTTATTATTGCAAAGAATGCTGCAAGGGACATCCCTGTGCACATATTTTTCTGCACTTGTCCAATTATATCCTTAGGATAAGATTTCCTACCTGTGCAATTGCTGAGTCAGGAACTCCCTCGGGAGGACTGTCAACAGAGCTTTAGGAGTAAAATCACAGCAGGGATGTCGAATTCTGCCATACAAAGGTCTCTCACCACGTGGACTTTTCTCGGCTTTCACTTGGGTGTCCGTGGCATTGCATAGCAGTTCAGGAAAGTAGGGACTGTCCTTTCCATAAGAAACCGGCCCCCTCCCTCCCCACTGCCCTGGCCACCTCCTCAGGGAACACACCACGCCTGTGTCATAAAAAGAAGCCGCTATACCAGGAAGGCAGACGGCGGCTCGGCTAATATCTGCTGACTGCCCCTTCGCTAGCAGGAAAGATCACAGCAGAATTCCAGGATGGCCCAGTGCCACTCATGCAGTTGTTCAGCATTTATCACTGGTCACAGCCTAGATGTGACAGCCACGAGCAGGTGCACTCAGTTTCCTCACCTAGCCAAAGGACAGCCTCTCTCCAAAGCGTTATGATCGGCCATTCACGGGCCATCAGAATACTCACTCCCAAATCTGCCAGGGCACCTTTTATCTTAACCAATGAGCAGCAGATGGCTGCCTGAGTGCTGTGTACCAGGCTCCCGTCTGAACGCACGTCACAATATCACCAGGAGATAGTTAGAACTGCCATCTTACACTTGGGGAAACTGAGCCTCAGAGGCCTTACATGACTGTTTAACTGCAGCCTAAAGCCTATCCTAGGTTGCTTTCCCCCCGAAGTTAACCCTAAAACAAGGATCCCAATGCAAGTGGAAGAGGGCTGGAAAGTGAAACAGGGAAGGGACAGCAGCCTGTGAAGGAAGCCAGTTACAAGGCAACTCTGATGGACAACATAGCACAAGCCCCCACGCCACCCCAGCAGAGAAGCAAGGGAGCTGGGGTATTTATATACCTTCTCTCATCAGTCGCTGGTTGAGGCCAAGGGAACACAGGAAGGATGCTGACAGTATCTACCACATTGCCCAATATCGTGCGGCTGGAAATGGTAAGATGCCATTCAAACTCCAAATCCAATACCCTGCATTACTCGATCAGAAATGAGCAGTTGATCAAACACTTAACTGAGTGCCAACTAGGGGGAAACGCGACGCTGGTGAAATAAGCCTACTTGGCCAAATCACTTTGGATTGAGATGTCCAAGGACAGCACAGGTATCTTTTTGTCAAGTTTTATCAATGGGATGAATAGGAAAAGCCCTTCTATGTCACTTTGCTCATCTCACGGGAATTAGCCAAGAGCCCTTCCCTGCCCCCTTCTTCGGCGTAAGGTTTCCCTCTCTGAATCAGCCACAGCTGGCTTGGGCAAGAGTCCTGCAGCCTCAAGCTGTCATCCCAAGCAGATACATCAACCTGTGATTACAGGCTCCAGAGTCTGCCTGCCATCCCGGGGATGATCAAAAATGACCCACTGGACGCCCCGCCGGCTGAGTCTGGAGGATGTCCCTGTTTACTGTGCCCTGCTTCCCCTGTGCCTCCCGCCCTACCCTCTCCCTCCAACTTCACATACCCTCCATGGGAACCCACAAGTAGGCCAAAGAACTGAAACCAGCAATCACAGGTCTGCAGGAGCTTACCCCACCTTAAGGACTCACTTAAAAGTCTTCTGGAGATGCAGGGAGGTGTTTAAATAGGACAGTGTGTCATTAGGGTAAATCACTGGACCATATTGTAAGGAGTGGTGGGAGAAACAGGGAGGTGGCAGAAGGGGACCGCTGCCCTAGTTTTAGGAACCCAGTGGTAGCAGCTCTCAGCAGCTCTATCTTGAAGTCAAAGACTGGCCGCCCTGTTCTGTTCCGAGCACACTGCTGAGACCTGCCCGGGTTCTCACCCTGGGGGAGAGAAGGAGACATGGGCAAGTCCCAGTCCCTTTCGCGCACTCCCAGCAGGATTCTCTGGCAGTCGGGTCTCCCAGTGAGGACACCTCCGGCCCGAGGATCCTAGGGAGTACTGAAGGCAATCATCCGGCCAAGTTCTTTTGTGCTGTGGGCCAGCCATCGGCACTCCAGCAGAAGTGCCAGGATGTGCAGTGCTGGGCACCTCTCCAGCCAAGTCTCTTGGCCATTCCTAAGCAGCTCACGCACAGAAGGCAGACACGAAGCTTGGCTCCGGGGCCCCGGGAAATAGACAAAGAAATCAAAGCAAAACCAGGGGGTGACTGAAAGGTCCCTGGCAGGACAGCGCGGCTGAGAAACGGAAGACTTGAGGGATGGAAAACAGGTGTAGGGCATCTACCACTGCTAAGTGACCTCTAGGAGAACACAAACTGGAGAGAGGGCCTGCGGCCCTGAACAGAAGCTGTGTAGAAATGCAGAGACGGGGGCTCTGGAGCCCCGGGGGCGGGATGAGATCCCCCTCACGAAGGTGGGGATCCTGCCACCCGAGGCACAGGTACACACGCCCGGGGCCCACGCAGTCAGGTGCAGAGGGCACCCCTTCCCCACACCACCCCCGCCTTCCCCTGGAGGGGGGCATGCCCAGGGGCCCCACCCAGGTCACCTGGCCTCCTTTCAGCCAGGCTCCCTAAAGATGCCCCTCATTCTAACTGGATTTCAACAGCACAAAAATGATAGCAAGGAACATGGGATACATCTCGGCTCTACCCCAGCTAGATCATCCTGTCTCCCGATAGGCCACCCCTGCTCTCCTGTGTTCTGAAAGGGGGGGGTCTGGTTGTGAGTCCTGGGCACACAGCCTCCCCAGCCCAGCCCACACTCCCAGGTGCCCACGCGGGCGACATCTCTGGCTCCCTTCCTTCTAGCCAGGGCAAGAACCACCTACCATCTTTCCCAAGCTACCCCACCTCTCCGAGCTCAGCCACCACGTGAGGCCCTCTTTTAGTGGGCTGCCCGGTCCAGAGGAGAAAGCACAGCTGGTGCCCACACTCACCACCCCACTCCAGGGTCTCTGATCCCAAGTGGGCACCTCCCAGGCTGACTCCACACTTAGTCCCTGGGACACCGCCTTTGGACACATGTTAAAACAAAACAAAACGAAAAAACACCTCCCCTCAAAAAACCCAATCTATCTTAGCCATGAGAAGTGTCCTTAATTCCTCAGACCACCTGCAGAAAAAGTTCCCAGTAAATAAGTGCAGACTGGTAAGTAAAATAAATCCAACCCCAGATTCCTTCTCCAGAAGCTCTGGAAACAAGGCCCCTGGCTCTGAATCCCAGCTGTTTAAAAGAATCATTGTTTCCAATTCTTTCCTCCCATTGTACCAAGATCAGCTGGGGCAGGAACAGAGTCCCACTCCAGGATGAATTATTATTTGGCAGCTCCCTGGTTCAAATTTTCATTCATCACATGAAGGTACTTACTAGAAACCTGCCCCACGCTAGTCACCGCCTCCGTTCTCTGGGAGAACCCGGATTCCCGACACCTGGGAATAAAGTCCGTGCAGCATTGAGAAGCGCAGCGCTGGGCTCGTGCTGTCACTTGAGTGAGTGGCAGAGGTGCGCGAACAACCCAGGAGCCACAGAGAGCCCCACAGTAAGATGGAGCCCTCCGTCGCCCTGCCGGGCCACCGCGCTGCTCCGAGCTGTCCCTAGGGTTCTCCCAGTTTAAGAGCTGAATGCAAAGCAGGCGCCCGAAATGCAGAAGTGCCTGTGTCGCCCAAGGAGCCTGCCCCTCTCGGGCGAGAGAGGACGCAAAGCTGAGGTCCCCAACGACCTCGGCGCTAGCTGGGGAGGCGGGCGGGGAGACCGCAACGGGAAGTGCCACGAGGACCAAGGGCCCCAGCGCCCCCGCGCCCTTCAGAAGGGGCCTCGGGCGCGCCGCCTGCCCCCGCCGGGTGCTGGAACCCGCCTCTGGGGAACCGACCGTTGGGCAGGGAAGACGGGGACCCGCTTGGGGTCGGGCACTCCCCCACGCTGTCCGGGCCTCCCAGCCCTGCACCTGCTGCCGGGCCCCAGCTCGCCAGGGAGTCCCGGGAACCCCGGGGATGGGGCGGGGGCGCCTTCCTGTCGCCGCCCTTGGTGCGGAGGGAAGGAAGGACCCCCAGGGGTCGCAGGGGGAAGACGAGCTTGGAGCCACAACTTTCTCCGGCCAGAGGCTGGGCGCGCAGGGGCTGGCTCCTCCGCGGCCCCTGGGGGCTCCGCACGCCCGGGAACCCCCGGCGGCCCCGGGAGGAGAGAGGAGACCAGGGCAGGCGAGGACTGAGGCGCTGACCTGGACCAGGCTGGGAACACCGCGGGAAAACTTTCCGCGAAGCTGAAGGGAGGCCGGGGAGAGAGGACCGGCCCGCGCCCGGCACCTTGCGCCCCACATCCCGCGCCCGGTGCCCCGCGCCCCGAACCTTGCCTGCGTCCAGAGCCGGATGCATCGCCCGCGGAGTTGGAAAGTGGGGGCGCCTCGGCACGGGGGTGGGGGGGGCGTTGCTCCAGCCCGAGTCCGGGTCTGCGAGCGGCGGGCCCGGCTCAAATCCAGCCCGGCAGCGCAGGCGGCGGCCGCGCGATTGGGGGTCGGGCGCCCCGCCCTCCTCGCCTCCCCTCCGCCCCTCCCGCCCTCTCTCCCGCCCCCCTGCCTTTATCCGTCCCTACCGCGTCCGATCGGCCTCTCTCCCTGTCTTTCTCTAGCTCTCCATCTCTCCCCCGCCCCTCTTCCCTCGCCTTTCTTCCTCCCCGCGTCTCCCGCCCTCCCTCCTCCCCTCCCCTCCTCCTGGGGGGCGGAGCCTCTCCCCTCCCTCCCAGACAATGCTGGGGCTGCGCGTCCCCTCCTTCCCCTCCTTCCCCTCTTGCGAGTCGGGGCTCGGGCTGCCAGCGCTTCTTCCGGGCTGGGGAGGCGGGGAGGGGGTAGGAGTGCAGGGGTGGAGAGGATGGACTGGCTCCCCTCACCCCATTCGCCAATGCCCTCTTCAAGCCGGATGGAGTCTTGGCCCAAGTCCCTTGGCTCGCCCCGCGCTGTGACAGCCACTCCCAGGGAACAGTCACACTGCCTCGCAGAGCCCACCTCGAGCGCCCCGGATTCCCCAGACAGTGTGGGATTCATTTTCTAACACCCGCCTTATTCCAAAAGGGGTTTGAGCTGAGCGCCGGCTAAGCAAATCCCCACTCGACAGGCGGGTGGGCAGACGTTACCGTGAGTGAAGGAGGCCAAGTTTCTTTGTCCACCTCTCACCTCCCTCTCTCATCCATCCCTGGACGGAGGACTCTCAGTGCAGAGGAAGGCTTAGAGCACCCGAGCTGCGGGGCCCCGTATCTATTTCCTTCCTCTTATCACAACCCCCCCCCCCACCACCACCACCAAATACATGCCGCAACCCTGCAGGGTGAGTCTCCCTGTGTCTAAAAGGAAGGGAGCCTAATGGTTAATGGGTAGCCAACCCCCAGGGTACAGCCGGCTCTGCTCATCCCTCCTAAAAGCCAAACATTCTTTACTAAATTCATTGTTTGGATCTTGGAATGTGTCTCCCTTAGAAACAATGTTATAAATGGTGATGTGCTTCCCAGCCCAGCCACAAAAGCCTTTGAACCCAAAATGCAGCTGTAGGGTGGTGCTGCAAACTGTGTCAGCTACCCTGGAACAAGAAGACCACTGATCCGCGTTTTGTGTAGAAAAAAAAAATTATCTACTTGTACTTTCCCCTTGACCTATAAACACAAAGCTCTCCCATTAATATTCTCCCCTACCCCTCAGCCACTACTCTGTATTGGTAAGCTTCTTTCCTTTGCAGGTAACATGAACACCATCGGGGGACTGTGTTCTGAGGACATGGTGTTTTCTCTAGGACCTCAGGTCAGAGCTGCAGGGAGAGCTCAGTAAGAGGCACATCCAGAGCCTGGAGGGCTTCCAGGAACCCAGGAAGTCTTCTCTGAGAGGCCAGCCTTGCGAGCTGGAATCCCTTAGTCGCTACTCCAATCTCCCGAGAGAAGCTCATTGGCCCAGCTCGGGTCAGGTGACCATCCTATGACCAATCAGCTGAGGTGGGTGACTCCTCTTGGGCAAACTGCGGGCAGGAATCCTGCCCTTAGGCGCTGTTTAAAACACAATCCAGGCCTTGGGGCCCCTGTTTGGCTCAGTGGGTTAAGCATCAGACTCTTGGTTTCTGCTGAGGTCACGATCTCAGGATCCTGGGATCAAGCCCCGGTTGTGTTCCGCACTCCTCTGGGAATGTGCAGGAGATTTTCTCTCTCTTCCTCTGCCCACCCCCACTCTCTCTCGCTTTCTGTGTAAAATCTTTAAAAAAAAAAAAAAACAAAACGAAACAGAATTCATTCCCTTCTACTTATATTTTCCATCTTGCTGAATAAATTGATTAATTCAAGGTACCAGAAAACATCTTTCTTTTCATCAATTTCCCCATACAGAAGCCACAGAAGAGAAAGGAAAAGGTTCTTATCCTTCCAGGGAGTGTAGGGATGATACATCTGTACAGATTTAATGCTTCGCAAATATTAAACTGATACATGAAAGCCCACCCTCAAAACGATCTTTTCTTGCCACCGTCCCCCCCTGGGGACTGGCCCGGGAGGCACATGGCTCCAGGGAAGCAGCAGATAACCATTGTCTAGAACCAGTTCTCCAAGAGAAACACAGTGCAAGCCATGGGCGCAATTACAATTTTCTAGCTACATTAAAAAAAAAAAAAGCCAAGTGATTTAATTTTAATATATTTTATTCAACCCAATATATTCAAAATATTACCATTTCAACATGTAAACAATATAAAGACATTACTCATGAGGTATTTTGCATTCTAGTGGTGTACTAAGGCTGAAATTGGGTGTGTATTTCCACTTCAACACATCTCAATTCGGACGTTAAATTTTCATCACAAACACTTGATCTGCATTTAGGCTTTATAAAATTTCTATCTGAAAAAGTCGAGTCACATACCCAAGTTGTTCCAGGCACACTCTAAAGTTACCCAATAACTGAACTGAGTATATCAGTTTTTACATTTAAATTGTACACCCATGTGGCTTGTGGCTACCATATTGGGACAGTGCAAATTTAGAGAGCCAGGAAGCCACTGACTGACTCAGAGTCTCAAAATCGACTTCCCTCACCTCTTTAGCAAAGCTAGTGGCAGGAATGTCAAGCATGGCCAGAGAGAAAATGATTTTCCAAATTCCTTATGTCTCCACAGAACATCGCAAGAGGCAGGCTTTGCCACTATATCAGAGTTCTACCACACGCCTGGGGAGAAGGAAGGTATGCAGAGAAGAAATGGAGGCCCAAAGCCCACTCTTATGTTCCCAGTGGATTCTAGGAGAAGAGAGGAAGAAGCAGGAGACAGACAGACAGTCAGAAGGAAAGGTTGCATCCTCCCTGATTGTGACCTTTGACCAGAGTGAGGAGGCATGTCACTGGGTTAAGGGAAGTTCTGAGGAGATTGCCACGTGGGCTGCCTACCTCCTTCTCCCCTGTTCTCGGGAACTGACCTAGGAGAGGGGGCCGCCTCTTTAAAGTCAACTTAGTGGACCACCATGGTTATACAGAGATAGGGCCTGGATTTAGTTTCTGGAGTCACCTGTAAGTCCTGTGTGGCATAGACAGGATGCAGAAGTTCCCACCTGCTCCCCAGGACCAGGGGCCTCAGAAGGAGGCTAACTTGTGAGTCCCAGGCTCTCCATGGGAACTGTCTTAGTTTGAGTTCTCTCAAAAACAGAACCTGAGATAAGGACTTGGGTGCCTCCCTTACTTGGAGTTGATCCCAGAAAGCAAAGAAGTGAGACAGGGCTGGAGGAGAAGCTAATAAAGGGTGTACAACGGGGGCTCCGTTCCTCTGGGGTCCCTTTGGAGGAACTGTGTGAAACATGCCTCAGAACTGTCCTCTCTGAAGGTCAGGGGGCTGGGGCATTTATCTCATCCCAGTTGAGGATGACTCCCAGGAAAGCTTACTTCTTCTTACTTCCTGGTTGTGTGGACTTCTTTGGCCTCAAGGAAACATCTGAGGCAGAAAAGCAGGAGCCACTGCCTTTGTCACTGGAGGTGTGATGAGTCGTTGTGCATGAAGCTGTCCACCACAGCTCTGCCGGGGTGAGGGGGGCTGAGGGGGTGTGACACAGAACACACAAATCATCTGCTCTAAGACCCAGCGTGGAGAGGGGCAAGCGGACCCTGGAGGCTAGGTCAGGGGCTGACAGAAGGACGTGATGGGGACTCCAAGGGAACACTGGTGAGAGAACATTGGTTAACGTCTTCGTCGGGGAAGAGTCAGGGAGCACTGCAGAACTCTGAGGGAGAAGGGAGCACCCGGTCCATGAGGTACACAAGCCACAGGCATCAGCGGTCAAACACTCAGGAGTGGGGCCATCACCCCTCAGCATTCTGCTTTCAAGGGATGATCCAGAGCAGACTTTCTGCAGGGAGGCCCAGGGAAGACCCAGAGGCATCACCTCACATTCCACCGCAGGAAGAACTGGGGAAGTCTCTAAGGAGACCAGAGAGACTGTTTGGATTATTGTCTCAGACCCCATTTTTTTCCATCTGCTATCCAGGAGGTAAGAATCTACAAAAGAATATCTAATGAGTTATAGAGAAAGAAGACTAAGGGAGGTCTGCCACCGGGCCCCAAATATATCTGGACTTGCCTGGCACACTAGCATGGTGGGCTGGCTGGAAATCTATTTGCTTGGGAGGTAAAAAAAGTCCTCCTGGGAGATCATTTTCATTCCAAGAAAAGAAGAAACCATGTTTGGTTTGGTCCAGTAACAGAGTTTTAGTTGCCAGAAGGAAGATGAAATTGTCCCTCAACTCTGCCCCCAAAGTGGCCCTCTGGACGCACCAGGGATCCTAGGAAGGTAGAAGCTCTATGTTACAACTCAAAGAACTGTTTCATAAACTGCAGGGAGACTCTGGGGTCCAAGCAGCTATGCACGGGGGACCCTCCTGCTAAGTAACACTTGAGAGACCTACACTCCACTCAGCTTCTCCATTTCAAGGGCTTGGTATGTTGACATTACCCAGAAAGTAGTAGATGGATTACCACAACAGTCACAATTATTCCCCTCCCTGCAAATACTTGGCAGTTCCTCCCACAAAAAGGGGGAGCCTACTTTCCACCTTGAATCTGGGTTGACACTGTTGCTTTGGCCAATAGAATGTGGCGGAAGTCACACTGTACCTTTTCAGAGCCTGACATCAAGAAGCCTTGCATTCTTCTCTCTCCACTGGAACATTACTCTGCCATGTGAGTAAGCCTGAGCTAGCCTGCTGGAGGGTGAGAGATCTCATGACCCAGAGCCAAAGCAACCCAGCTGTCCCAGCCAAGGCCCCCCAGACATGTGAAAGATCCAACCAAAATCCGTAAAACCCAATTCAGAGTTGACCACTGATGCATGAAGGAGCCCAGCTAAGTCTAGCCCAGATAGCCAAACAGTACAAGCATGAGCTAAATACATGGTTGTCATCTTAAGCCACTCAGGTCCGGGTTGTTCCTTATACAGCAGTGGCTGTTAAAGAACTTAATAGGATAAAAAAAAAAATGATAATTCTGGGCAGTGATGGGTGTGCTAACTAACCTTACTGGAGTAATTGTTTTGCAATATACACATACATCAAATCATTGTGCTGTACACCTTAAACTTACATAATGTTGTATATCAATTATATCTCAATAAAGCCGGAGGGGAAAACACAAAAAATAAAAGCCTTTAATACAAAGGAAGGAAAAGAACTTAATAAGATAAAGTGGGCATGGCTGACATGACCAGGATATTGGCGGACATGAGTCTGGAGCCTCCCGGATTTGTTTATGAGCTTGTGAGAGAGGTCTCTGGGAATTCTTCCCCCACAGACACCCCACTTCCAAAACCAGTATGGAAGTATAGCTAGCTGAAGTCTCAGTGAGCTGGCGAAATTTCTATTTATGGCTGCTAATGTGACCATTTGTTCTCATAAAGTGGAGAGACGTAGGGAAATTTGAGTAACAAAGACTTTGTCACTGAACCCCACAGGTTTATCTTTCATGGAGAAGGGCTACCTTAATTAAAAGAGTCCACTTTATCCACCACTAAGAAATTTCCATAGCATCTTAAATATTTATACACTACAGTGTCCGGACTCATCCTTGGAGATGGGAGGGCGGATTACAGTTCTCACACAGTTGGCACTTAAGTAGGGCTCAGGTGCGCGAGTCTCCGGCCCCAGAGAGGAGACCTACCTTACTGGATTTTTCCCTCCTCCACTTCAAGTGCAGGCTGGAGAGGGTGAGAGGGGGAAAAAGGAAAGCGAAGGATTCAAAGTTTATAGCTTAGACTCAGTTCATTTCTTGCAAATATGCATCTTTTCCCAGTAAGTATTTGATAGAGAGCCGTAAGGCGAAATTCTCTGGGTGGCTATCCGTCTAAACAAAGTGCTTATAAACAGAATTTGCTAACTGAACTCTGTTTCAGATTAGATGGGAGATTTCATATAATTTTTCTAGGGATCTATTCAAGTTTCCTTAACCCCAAGGTTACATTCCACCAAAGCTCCCCCTCGGTTCTTGGGTGTATTGTAGTACTAATTACTTGGTGTGAAAATGTTATCCTGTCATAATGCAATACGCATTCAAAATTATGTTGATAGATATTTACTAGACATCCGTGGTGTGCAAGATGCCACGTTAGGCACGGTGAAATAAAAGAAATATCAGAATCAAGGAGCCAAAAAAAACCTTTAAACAGCATCTAGTCCAACAATGCATTTGCTGGGCTCAGAAACTGAGACTGAGAGAAATCAACTCATGGCACCTTTTGGTTGCAAGAAACAAGCCATTTGAGCCAGCCAAAGTAAAGAGAGACTGATTTTAAAAAACAAAAGTTTCTTGCAGAACTCATGGGAAGGAAGTGAGCCAGCACCAAGAGGGGCTAGACTATGACCTACAGTCTTCTCTCATTCTTGCCCTCCACCTCTCTGTCTCCCTCTTCTCCCTCCCTGCTTCTTGTATTGCCTTCTCTTTTCATATCTGTTCCAACTTCTCCCCAGATGGCAGTCTTGATCCCAAAGTCTATATGCACTTAGAGATCCTGTGCCCACCATCAACTCACACAGGCTCTGGGTATCATCAGCTGTGGCTTGCAGCGGAGGAGGGTGGGCAGGTAAGATTGGTCCGTGATCTCAGAAAAGGAAGAAGTGGGCAGAGGGGAAAAGTGCTTGCTTGGAGTCTCTATCTGAGTGGTCACATAGTCTGTTCATCTCCCACCTGTTGGTCCTTTCATCTCTGGCAGCCCAGGTCCATGGCCAGGCGGGATGGTCCCTCTCCATGGGACCCTGGCCCCCAGGCATTCTTGAGAGATCCAGGGTGGTGAGTTCCCTGAATGTGCCCTGCCTTCTCACATCTCCATTAATTGGCTCAAGCATTTCCCTTCTCCTGGATGCTCTTTCCTCCCCCTCTCTGCTGGACTCTTTCTCCCATTACCCTTGATGTAACCTCCATCAGTGCCCTCCACCCTTCATCTTCCCAACTGAAACATGCATAAAAGATCAATCATAGCATGTACTGCATCCCCTAAGTTCCATGGTCCAATTAGAACTCTACTGAAATCCCTTCCTATATTCTGGAGCTACTCTTGATGACTACTCCGTCTCCAAAACTTAGCTCCAGTGCCACTTCTTTTGGGAAGCCCTCCCTGAGAAGCCTTTCCCCACCCACACCATCGCTTCTTCTGTGTGCTCACAGCAACATTTCAAAATGCATCCACAGTGAGCATCTCCTCAGGTCAACCAGCCCAACGGCCAAGATGGCATCACGTTTATCAGTTTATCAGTTCATCTCCAACTGCCATACTGTGAGTGCTCAACACATATCTATGAATGAAGGAAATAAAAAATGAATCCTATCACATTATTTGCCACCTTACTTGCCACAAGCGTTAGCTCACCTAATTCTCATACAACCCTGGTAGGTGGTCTATTATTATCTTCATTCTTACAGAAAAGGAAACTGAGGCAGGGAGTGGCTAAGTAACTTGCCCAAGATCATGGCAACAAGAGTCAGAGTGAGGATAGGGACCTAGGCAGTCTGTCGAAGGTGTCTCTCAGCCTTTGTGCTTTCTGCCTCCTCAGCAGCCCGGTCCTGGTCCTGGTCCAGAATGATACCTACTGATCCTCACCCTGCTAGCCTCACATAAAATCTGAAACCAAATGAGGAAACTGAGGTTGGTACACGTCCTGGGGTGAGAGTACAGAAAGTCAGGTTATTGCTTCTCTGTGATCTCTAAGGGCTGGGTGCTGGAAGCAACAGAAGCATCACCTCAGAAATCTTGGGGTGAGAACACAATGCCCATCCACTCTTGGAAAACTTGTGAAGTCAGCAGAAGTTGACCTTGCGCCCTGCCCTCACTCCCCTGTCTTCCCTTCCTACCCCACAGTCCCATTTTCTCTTTCATTATGGCATAGAAGGCTCTGTCAGCCACTGATTCATTCAACAAACATCCGATAAATAGGAACAATCCCAGAAGTGTTCTCAACACTCAGGAGACAAACGCCTGTCAAGTTACTATAGTGTAATGAAAGAAGTAAATAAGAAGTAAATATATATTACTGTTAATACTACTGTTAATATATATTACTGTTAGTATTCTATGTATTACACACACACACACACACACACATGCACACACACACGTGTGTTGTCCAGAGCTTTCCAATGAGCCAGAGAGAGACACCTTCCTAACACTTGAGAAAGACTTTGTCTTGGGTAGATAAATTGTGATGAAGATTTTCTCATAAATTCAATAACTTAATGAAAAAAATCACCTGTAAGCAATAATTAAAGAAAAGTGATAAGCACACAAGAAAAAAAAATTAGACAAAGGAAAGAGGAGAAATATAAGCTGTAAGAAGTTAGGAAAGAAGTGAAAGAGAAAAATAAAATCATCACAGAAACGAAGGACCAAGGAGCACCTGGGTGGCTCAGTCGTTAAGCATCTGCCTTCGGCTCAGGTCATGATCCCGGGGTCCTGGGATCGAGCCCCGCATCGGGCTCCCTCCTCCGTGGGAAGCCTGCTTTGCCCTCTTCCACTCCCCCTGCTTGTGTTCCCTCTCTCGCTGTGTCTCTCTCTGTCAAATAAATAAATAAAACCTTTAAAAAAAAAGAAAGAAAGAAAAAGAAATGAAGGACCCAGAGAAGCACTAAAAAAATAGAAAAAATTCAGCTCCGAACATCAAAGATGAGTTCCTGAAAAATGAACACCATAACATGGAGAATAACAGTGAATTTTAGGGGCACCTGGATGCCTCAGTTGGTTAAGTGTCCGACTCTTGATTCGGCTCAGGTCATGATCTCAGGGTCATGAGATCGAGTCCCATGTCAGGCTCCACGCTGGATGTGGAGTCTGCTTAAGAGTCGATCTCTCTCCCTCTGCAACCCCCCCCAAAAATAAAAAATATTTTAAAACCCAAAACAATGAATTTTAAGAGGAAGAGATTGATAAATATGGAACAAAACCAAAGGAATCCAACCCATGTACAACCCATGTACACTGGCATTCAAATATATGAATTGAGAAAACTTCCCTAAACAAAAAACTTTTATGGATTTAAAGGGCATACTGTGTTCTGAGAAAATGGATATAGTTTTCTTTCCTAAGTTTTTCACCAAAATGTAAGTTTCATGAAGTGTAGGGACAGGGATTCTTTCCTTTTTGTTCACTGCTGTGTCCCCAATGTTTAAAATCATGCCTGGCACCCGAGAGTCCCAATAAGCATTAATTAAATGAATTCCTAAAGGAATAGACCAACTAACACCAGCATGTCCTAATAATGTTACCGTACTTCAAAGATAAAGATTCCTTTCGTTACCCAGCAGTAAGGTCAAATCACCCATTGGGAAAACAAAAAACAAAAAAAAACTCAGGGCACCTGGGTGGCTCAGTCGGTTAAGCATCTGCCTTCAGGTCAGCTCAAGACCTCGGGGTCCCGGGATCAAGTCCCACATCGGGCTCCCTGCCTGTTTCTCCCTCCCTCTCTGCCACTCCCCCTGCTTGTGGTCTTTCTCTCTCTCAAATAAATAAATAAATAATCTTTGGGGGCAAAAAGTCAGACTGGCTACAAACATCAGCACAACAACATTCAAAGCTAGAAGACAATGAAGCAATCGTGTACCTCTTATGACACCATGGGGTCCATGGAGAAAGAAAACCTGACCCAAGAATTTACATCAACCCAAACTGTAATCCAAATATAAAACACACAAATATTTCAAAACGACAAAACTTCAGCCATCTTGAAGAAAATACTGAAAGACTAAGTCTGGTAAGCAAATGGATAGAGAAACAGAGGGAAAAGCACCCAAAGGGATCCCTGGATATACTGATGTTTGGGATTAAAGTTAAAACAACTTTTGGGATTATGGTTCCAAAATACCACATTATATCCCGTTATGACGTAGAAACCATAAAGCCAACAGAGGTAGGCATTTGTTATGTATCCTGATTTCTTCTTCTTCTTCTTCTTCTTTTTTTTTTTTTTTTTAGCAGGGGGATGAAAAGATACGTTGCCAGCAGACAGCCCAGGTAACAGAGTTACGGATAGGGGTGTCCAAGTGTCCGCGGAAGGCAGGGTTCAGCCAGGGGCAGTGTCTGCATCTTTGGTGATCGTGGAGCTTGAGCGGCACTCACGCCTTTCAGTGTGTTGGGATCAAAGCTTATGAGCAAAGTGCAAAGTGCTCGACTGTCTTGCACAAAGATCTGTCTCCCAGAAACACATTAATTCATCCCCACGGAGAAATAGAGCCCCAGAACCAATAGTAACAACCAACCAGAACTGAGGAGAGGAGGGGAGGGGAGGGGAGGGGAAGGGAGGGGAAGGGAGGGGAGGGGAGGGGAGGGGAAAGGAGAAATGAGATGAGACGGAGTGGAGGCATGCGGATTTGCCATCACTGTGGTGGGGACTTGAATGACATTGTCTTAGATAAGAAGATTAAATAAATTGTCTAACAATTTGAGTGCTCTTTTGTACTAGGTGAACGACTTGTTCCATATGCATATATTAACTCGTCAAAAAATTACAAAGTAAACGTAGCCTTATGGGAGGCAGGAAGGGGGCAGGGAGGGTGATCAGGCCTTGGAGCAAGTCAGTTAGTAGCTGGTGGGGATTTCTGAGGGGTCCACAGGCCACCTCCTCTCTAGGGTTAGATCCAGGAGAATGGGGGAGTGGACAAGAAGGCCCTCAGATTTCAGGTCAGTTTGGGACCTGAAAGTGGGGAGGAACTGTGCCACTTCCCATCAGGCACCTGCAATAAGCTGGTACCTGTGACCTGGGGGCTGCCTAGGGCATCTTCAGGAACGGAGGGACCTAGGCAGGTACACAAAGCTTCTGGGGGCCGCTGGAGGGGGGTGTGGGAGACGGCTAAAATTCCCCTTACTCCAGAGAAGGGCATGGAAGCCAGATGGGAGAAAGCTGAGGGACCTGAGGGTAGCTCACAGCTGGGACAAGGGGACCCACAAAAAGGCAGTGGTCTGGGCCATGCCGAGGACCATAGGGGAACTCAGACATCTTGGGGGAGCCAGGGTGGAAGGATCTTGTACCCACAACCAGCATGCCAACCACCCAGCATCAGATGCCTCCTCCCACCCCCCCAACTGCCAAGATGCCACATAAGTGCCCCCACCATCACCACCACCAGCGGCAGCAGCATCCACAACAAAACAGAGATGAGATCCTAGAGAGAATGGGGGGGGGGGGGGGGAGGCAGAGAGAAAGGAAAATTTAGAATTAACCAGATTTAACCTGGAATGACAAAGTTTACCAGAAATTAACCAGCATGATTTCTGCTACTAGCTGAATGGGAGTTCAAAGGAGAGGGTAAGTTGTATTTTTTAAAACAGTTTCACGTATAGTTTGTCAGACAAGTGAGAGAATGAGATAAATGCTTTAAATCTTTGCTTCTCGGACTGTGGTCCATGGACCAGACCTCACCGAGGAGTTGACTATAAATCCAGAACCAGGCCTCGGGCCATGTTCAGTTTTAAGAAGGTGGTCAGGTACTCAGAGGGGATGCTAATAGTAGAGGCCCCTGCTTTGATAGTTTCAGCTGCTCCATGGAAGTGCCTAGAAAGACAGGACTAGGTATAGGAAGGGGGCAACCGCAGGAAGGAGGTAACATCTGGATTGAGTCTTAAAAGGCGATCAGGAGTTCCTTAGGTAGCAAAGGGCATTCCGGGCAGAGCTGTAGCAGGTTCAAAGCCACGGAAAACCTGGCCATGGCAGAGAGCCGTGTGTGGTCTGGGGGCGGCTGGAACAGAAGGTGGGAGGTGAGCTGTGTTTTATATTCCATTTATGCAGCCAAGAAACAAAGTTGAGGACGCATCAAGGTCCTTGGCTCCTGTAGCGTCTCAGGAACACGGCTCCCCCAGCCCTAGGCCTTGAACACTGTTCAAGCTGCAAGGCCAGAGGGAAGCCAAGGCCGCCTAATGCAGGAGATGCAGCTCAGCTGAGAAGAGCCAGCTGGGGGACGTTTCTTGGAGGACCGACATGCTTCCTGGGCCAAGAAACCTCTGGAAGGAGCCAAGGCGGGGAGGGCAGGACAGCTCAGCCAGCAAGAGCCGGTGTGAGACGCCGACCCTCCACCCAGACCTGGCCAAGTCTCCGCACTCACAAAGCCAACTCTCAGGGCTTTACCATCTCAAGGCCTTGACCGCCCCTCCTTGCTGGCCCTGGCCTACCCCACCCTCCGCTGTGCACAGAGACAAACATTCAGCATGTTCTCTCCCACACTCCACCTAATCGCTCTGCTGTGGCGACTTCCCGGACCCAGCAAGCAGCCCCACGCCTTCCTGCTGTGCCCTGATTGAGAACAGGCCTGGGCTGTCCAGGCCTTCCAGCAACCTTAACCTCTTCCTCCCCAGGCCCAGGCCTCAGGGGAGGGATGGGGAGGAGGGTCTGCAAGCAGCTGAGTGACTAGACGAGAAAGTTCCAGCGTCCCGCCGGTTGGCTCTGGTTGCATGGGAATGGTGAAAGTGGTGTGCTGGGGAGCAGGGAGAGGGCGCAGGAGATGGACACAGGTGAGGTGGCAGAAGCCAGGCCATGCCTTGTACCGCAGGCCGCAGTGAGGAGCTGGGGTTCCATCCATGTTGCAGTGGGAACCTTCAATCATGGATTTCGTAGCGCCATGGGACCTCACCTCCCTGGTGGGAGACGTTGGTGAGGTAAACATCTGAAAGAAGATCGTTGAGAGATCGGAAAAGTCATGAGCTGAAGCCACAAAACAGGGAACATGATGGAGAACACAATGAGAGGCTGGCGCCTCTGTTCAGGCTACTGTTTAGAGAGTGGATTAGCAAGGGGTAAGATTAGAACATGGAAACCAGCCAAGAGGTTATCACTGTGAAGGAACACAATTGTGATCGCTTAAACCACAGAGGTGTGTCAGTCATCCATTGCCACAATTCTATGGTGCGACACACAGCCCTAAAACACAGGGCTGAAAACACTTATTGTTTGCGGGGGGGACGTTGGGACAGCTCTGCAGGCCTCAAGCTCTGCTCTGCATTCTCTCCCCTTCCAGAGACCAGTGCACTAGCCAGGGTATGTTCTCCTCATAGTGATGACTGCGGCACAAGAGAGCTCGTCTCGCCCCACAAGCACGTTTCCAGTCTTTAAAACATCTCGTTGGCCCAGATGTTGGCGGGGATGCGGAGAAAGGGGAACCCTCCTACACTGTTGGTGGGAATGCAAGCTGGGGCAGCCACTCTGGAAAACAGTATGGAGATTCCTCAAACAGTTGAAAATAGAGCTACCCTACGATCCCGCAATTGCACTACTGGGTATTTACCCCAAAGATACTAATGTAGGGATCCGAAGGGGTACGTGCACCCCGATGTTTATAGCAGCAATGTCCACAATAGCCAAACTGTGGAAAGAGCCAAGATGTCCATTGACAGATGAATGGCTAAAGAAGAAGTGGTATATATACACAATGGAATATTATGCAGCCATCAAAAGGAATGAGATCTTGCCATTTGCAACGACGTGGATGGAACTGGAGGGTATTGTGCTGAGTGAAATAAGTCAGTCAGAGAAAGACATGTATCATATGACCTCACTGATATGAGGAATTCTTAATCTCAGGAACGAACTGAGTGTTGCTGGAGTGCTGGGGGGTGGGAGGGATGGGGTGGCTGGGTGATAGACATTGGGGAGGGTATGTGCTATGGTGAGCATTGTGAATTGTGCAAGACTGTTGAATCACAGATCTGTACCTCTGAAACAAATAATGCAACATATGTTAAGAAAAAAAAAGAAGATAACAGGAGGAGAAGAATGAAGGGGGGTAAATCGGAGGGGGAGACGAACCATGAGAGACGATAGACTCTGAAAAACAAACTGAGGGTTCTAGAGGGGAGAGGGAAGGGGGGATGGGTTAGCCTGGTGATGGGTATTGAGGAGGGCACGTTCTGCGTGGAGCACTGGGTGTTATGCACAAACAATGAATCATGGAACACTACATCAAAAACTAATGATGTAATGTATGGTGATTAACATAACAATAAAAAATTTAAAGTATCAAAACAAAACAAAACAAAACATCTCATTGGCCAAAGTAGGTCACACGGCCAAGCCCAAAGCCAAGGCATGGGAAGAACACCGCACCTCTAGTGAGAGAAACCAGTCATGTGTCAAAGGACGTGGACTCCGGGCTGACTCAGCTACAGTCACGTTTCAGGGTTACCAGTGGCGACACCACATAACACTAATCAGTGTGACAGAGGTAACAGCGGGTGTGCAAAAGAGAGGATAGATTCAGGAGGTGGTTGCAGGGCAGGAGTCACAGGGGTTGGTGACAGACTGGGTCCAAGAGACCAGAGAGGAGAGGAATCACAAGCGAGGGCAATGGAGCGGGAAGAGAAGCATCTTTGGTGGAGAGGGAAGGTGATGCCTCTGGTTTGAGACGCATCCTGTGGTTATGTCGCGTAAGCGGTTGGCTCTAGGGTGGGGAACTTGGGAGATGAAGTCTGGGTAAAGGTTTAGGATGGCCAGTCATCGGCTTACCAAAGCCTACCAGAGGGTTTTTGCTTGTGGCCATAATCTGTGATGCCCCAGGAGACCTGTTCTCCTTTCCCCAGTTCCACCCTGACACAGACCCCTGAAGACATCAGACCCCAGGTGACTAAGTGGAATCGGCACCGTGCTGCCACATGAGAGGACAATTCTCTGTCAGCTTCAGAGAAGCTGAAAGGAGGAGATAAACTCTGCATGGGGCTGGAAAGAGGATTTTTGTTCTAGTTTGTTTGAGAAAATTATTTGTAGAAGTTCCAGAGTACTCTACAACCTCCCCCTTTTCCCATTTCCAGGATGAGGCACCTGTGAAGTTCAGTGATAACCATGGGTGGGTGTCCAGATTTGGGTCCCCTCAAATGCAGACCCCAAGACACTGATGCCGGTGCAAGTTGCTTAGGTGGGAGGTGGGGAGTGGGGAAGTGAAAGACACCAACACGGGGCACATGGGGCACGTTACCACTGTGGGCAGCTGGGGCTCAGTCCTGCTGGGGATTCCGGGAGAAAGTGTAGAACACACCTCAGCTACCCACCCAATGAATGAGGAAGCTGGCTACTGATTCCCTTCAGCCATTGGCTGAGAGCTTCTCCTGTGGGTGTTGTCCCCCCCGGGCTCTTCCTGTTTGCTTGAAAGGTTCCCAGAGAGCAGCATTAGTCGAGTGAGTGCCCAGTGCCTAGAGGACACGAGTGGACACTGACAGCATCTCCCATAGCAGGGAAGGCTATCATTCTGTCCATCATATGGGGTGCACAGAAAGGCAGCCTTCCTTCCCGCAGCATGTCGACAGGTGTTGGCAGGAGGGACAGACCACTTCCAGGGTTTCTCGGAACCATGGATGCCACCTGGGATGGCAAGGTGAGTGTGGCCGCCTCAGGAGACCATTTCAGGAACTCATCACTCATCACAGGTCACCTAGAATGGAAGGGGGTTGGGGGTGCGACACAGCTTCAGTTCTGGGGGAAGTGTCCCACTCAAGGATGCAGAGTCTTCAGACATCCCATATGAGGGGCAGTTTCAGAGGCTCTGGTGTGCAGAGAAAAGAGCAGCTGGACATCGGCCCCAGAGAAGCAAAAGCAGCCAGGGGTCTGAGAACACGGTCAGACAGGGACACGGACCCCCAGGCACCACACTGTGGCCCTGCACTCTGAGCTGGTGAGCAACTGGCGTGAGGGGGAGGAAGCTGGGGGGCAGCCTGCAGACGAGCTGGGCCGAACTGATCCTGGGTAGGAATAAAGTCACCCACTGGACTGCCTGTACTAGAGAGCACCAACAGAAAATTTTAATGGGTCTCAGAGTCAAGAGAACAGTCAGAAAACTTTCATTTTTGCAGAGATCCAATTTGTGTGTGCCCCCATGGATGATAATGCAAGCCACAGCCAAGGGTGAGAGCAGGCATCCTGAAGAGAGAAAAGACCCAAGATGGGATCTGCTGGTTGGAGCTGGGGGCTTCCCCCTTAAAATTCTTTTGCAACTTCCTACATCTATAGGATTAGGTCCTGAAGCCTCCCATGTCTTAGTTTGGCTTTACCCCAAAGCAGAATCTGTGTATTAATTAACTATTGCCATATGAAAAATTTCCCCCAAAAGTTAGCTTAAAGCAATAATAAATGCTGGTTATTTCATACATTTACTGTGGGTCAGGGATTTGAGAGTGACTTAGCTAAATGGTTCTGCCTCAAGAGCTCTCATAGGGGCTGCAGTCTATCTGAAGGCTTGACTGGGGCTGGAGAACCCATCTCCAAGGCGGCTCATGCACACAGGTGTTGTCAGGAGGCCTCAGTTCTGCCCCAGAACCTGGACCTCTCAATAGGGTGGCTCAAGTGTCCTCACAACATGGCGAGTGGCTTCCCCCAGAGCAAACGATCCAGGAGAACAAAGTAGAAGTTGTCCTATCTTATGTGACCTAGACTTGAAGACACACCTTGTGATTGCTGCAACATTCTATTCATTAGACATAAGTGATGAAAGCCATCGCCCTCAAGAGGAGGGAAATTAGCTCCACCTTTTGAAGGGAGGCGTGTCAAAGAATTTGTGAATGTATTGTGAAATCACCACATACTTTATTTGGGAAGTAATCCTAGGAAGCACCAGGGAGGGAGTGAGGAAGTGGACAAGGGAAGGAGGAAGGTGAAGTAAAGTAAACATAAGCCTTTTGCTGCTGTGGGCAACTGGAGCTTCATCCTGTGAGTTCTCTGGAACACTACACAGAACATGCCTTAGAGTCATCCCACCGGAGGGTGGAAGTTGGGGGCATGACCCACCGTTACCAGTCCTGCACTGGTAGAAGTGAAACCCCTGCATCTTCCACTGCTGTGTACCCCTGCCTTCAACTGAGCAAACTCCTGTGATGCCCAAGCTTGAAGCAGAGAAAAAGCAAACCGTACATATGCTTGAGGTAGGAAGCTATCCATGGGCCGGAAACCGTCTTTCTCTGAGCTGCACATGAACTCAGGTAGCCCAGGGGGATAGGAAATGAAGGGTCAACATCATTGACTCCAGCCTACAAGGCTGTCCATTAACTAGCTCTTACCTAAGGTGCTGTCTTCATGACTGACCTCTCTCTGGCTCACACTTTACGCTCCAACAACATTTTTTGTTGTTTGTCATCCTCTACAACTGCTCTCCTGTGTCATTCTTCCTTGACTCTGCTCACTTAGCTATCACACGCCAATAGGAGCAAAAAATTAATAACAGCGCCTGGCAAGATGTAAGAGCAGCACAAAAAATGTGGAACTAAAATATTATTAAGGCTTATGATGAATATTTACTACATACAAAGTAGAAAGTACCGTGAATTCCCATGTGCCCATCACCCAGATTCAGCAACTATAAAGATTTTGCCACAGGCTACATCTACCTCCTTTCTTTCCCTACTAAGTATTTTAGAGCCGACTCCAGACACCATGTCCTATCACCCCTACATACTTCAGGATCCAGCTCTAAAAAAATTCTTCTAACCTCAATTGAACCCTTGCTGTATCTACTTTTCTACTTTGCGAAGTATTTTAAAGCCAGTTCTCTAAAAAATAGGGGCATCGTGCCATCTAATCACAATTATAAAACTGTGATTTTTATTTATTTTTTAATGATTTTATTCATTTATTTGTCAGAGAGAGAGAGAAAGGATGAGCATAAGCAGGGGGAGTGGCAGGCTCCCCGCTGATCAAGGAGCCCGACGCGGGGCTCCTGGGATCCTGAGCCTAATGCTCAGGGAGATGCTTAACCGACTGAGCCATGCAGGCATCTCTGTAAAAATGTGATTTTTAAATTAAAATATTCAGCAAGTGAACTGAAGGAAAGGATGGCTGATGTTGATATTTGAGAGAACTGAAAAAAAAACTAAAAAAAGGAACAAACTAGGCAGTTACACAGAAAAAATAATAATCAAACTGACAACAGACTTTTAATATGCAACACAGGAAGCTAATGGACAGTGGGATAACAGGTACTGATCAAAAATTTAAAAAACCCAGAACCCAAGGGTCCTCTACTCAACCAAGATTTCTCTGACATGTCAGGGTAAAAGGAAGATATTTGCGGATATGATAGGCATCAGAATGTACTGTTCCTTAGGGAAATTCTCAAGAAAGAACTCTGTCCAAAAACAAATGACTCAGAACAGAGATTTCAAGTTGAGAGAGGGTAAAGAAAAGAGGAAACAGTGGTGACCAGTGGACCTTTAAAAGTGCACACTGTTAAACAGTATAATACACAGTGTAAAATTGTGTGGTATAAATATTCAGCAAGGGCTTATGCATAGAAGAAACATACTGTAAGAGAAATTCAAGTGATCAGCTGGGATGAAGAGTGTTAAACTCTCTCTGCAAAATCTAGGAGTAATAGGGTGACAGGTGGGGGTTGGGAAGTAGCAGCTTTCTAAATGTCATCTGAAAAGATGAAGAAATGCAAGTATTATGCTTGTCTCAACACATTGAGGGGAAAGTCTGGGAGTAGTGAGAGGAATGGCTGGTGTCTTGTTTTTAAAATAGAATTATATTTGTTTAATTATGAAATCTGGGGAAAGTTCAATGATATTCCCTACCTAACTGGGCAGAGAAGGGAAAGGAAGGAGGAAATGAACACAATTTCATCGAATTAGTAAAAAGTTTTAAAAAGGTAAACTAGATATAACAAAGTAATATGTAAAATGAAAAAAGAATAAAATAAAAAATATCACTTAATACAGTAAGTTCAAATAGAATTATACCAATAAAATACAGAAATGTCAAAGTTAAAATGTGAAATTTAGCTATATGCTGTGTACAAAAAAACACAGTGGAAATATATTGTTAAAGAATGACTGGCAATAAAAAAAAAAAGAATGGCAATAAAGAGATGGGCAAAGAGATATTGAGTTGATACAAATACTCCTCCTCCTCCTACTACAGCTATTACTATTAATAAAATGTGGTAATTTTGATATTAAACAATATGAAATTTAAAATGTTAAAGCACTAGGGGCGCCTGGGTGGCTCAGTCGTTAGGTGTCTGCCTTCGGCTCAGGTCATGATCCCAGGGTCCTGGGATCGAGTCCCACATCGGGCTCCCTGCTCGGCGGGAAGCCTGCTCCTCCCTCTCTCTGCGGCTCCCCCTGCTTGTGCTCCCTCTCTTGCTGTGTCTCTCTCTGTCAAATAAATAAATAAAACCTTTAATAAATAAATAAATAAATAAATAAAATGTTAAAGCACTAAATAGAATAAGGAGGTTCATGATAAATGTCACAGTATACAAAGAAGATATAACAGTTATAAATATGTAAGCACAAAACAGCTTGGAAACTGGGGCGCCTGGCTGGCTCAGTCAGTAGAGTGTGAGACTTTTGATCTTAGGGCCATGAGTTTGAGTCCTGCATTGAGTTTGAGGACCACAGTGGGTGTAGAGATTACTTTTTTTTTTAAAAAAAGGAGACTAAAGATATAAAGCAAAAATTATTAGAAATGTGAGAATTCCATTTTAAAAATTGTTAGAGATTTAAATACAACTCCTTTTTATTTTGACATGCCTAATAAATGTAAAATAAAGGCAATAGAATAATTGTATAAAACAACCAACATATTTAAATTTTTTGAATAGAGGATGTATTTTTTATGTATCTATGATTCATTTGTAAAAACTGGTCATGAGGGTGCCTGGGTGGCTCAGTCAGTTAAGCATCTGACTTTGTTTTTGGCTCAGGTCATGATCCTAGGGTTGTGGGACTGAGCCCCACGTCGGGCTCTGCACTCAGCGCTGAGTCTGCTGGAGATTATCTCCCTCTCCCTCTGCTCCTCTCTCTGCTTGTGCTCTCTCCCCCTCTCTCTCTAAAATAAGTATTTTAATTTAAATAAAACTGATCATGTAAATGGCTGCCTTTTCTAATCATAATTCAATACAATTAAAACTAATTAAGTAACCAAAAAACTTTACTACTTGGAAATTAAGGAACCAATTTCTAGATATCCAAAGAAATCAAAGTAGCACTGAAAACTATCTAGAAAGCAATGAAGAGAAGAACAATTCATATCAAAACCCATTAGCAGCAAAAACCATATTCAGAGGAAAATATAAAATGTATAGCCTTAAATTTCATTATTAAATAAGAAAGGTAAAGGAATACAGTGATCAGTTTTTAGAAATTAGAAAAAGAGGAAAAATTAAAGCAAAAGAAAACAGGAGGAGGAAGTTAATTTTTAAAGTTGATTTATAAAGAAAGGAGATGCAGGAAAGTATAAAATAAAAATGATCGAGAATACTTACCCAACTCTATACAAGTACATTTGAAGGTTACAGAAAACAGTTAATTTTCTAGCAAAAATTGTCCAGAAGTGGAGATTTGAATAGACTAATTATAATAAAAGAGAGAAGTGGTCAAACATCAGCCACTGAAAAAGAAGGACCAGAACCAGATGGGCTCACAGCCACGTTCCATTTACCTCTAAAGAAGGAATGATTTTAATGCTATTTAAATTATTTTAGACAATGGATAAGTGATTTAAGCCTTCCTAATGTATTTATGGAAGCCGCAATAACTTGAACACTAAATTCTGTTATGGCACTACAAAAAGAGAAAACCATAGTCAACTGCCCTACTGGATACGGCTGTCAAATTTCTGACCAACTGTTAGCAAATAGAACCCAGCCATGTGCCTAGAGTGGGACACTGTGGCCATGTGTGCTGAATTCCAGGATGTAAACCTGGTAAGGTAATTCATTACAGTAAATTAAAGGACAAAATCATCTAATAAAATAATGCAATGCTGAAAAGCCATCTGATAAAATCAGCAGGCACTCTTATTTAAAATACTAAATAGGGGCGCCTGGGTGGCTCAGTGGGTTAAGCGACTGCCTTCGGCTCAGGTCATGATCCTGCAGTCCCGGGATCGAGTCCCCGCATCGGGCTCCCTGCTCAGCGGGGAGTCTGCTTCTCCCTCTGACCCTCCCCCCTCTCATGCTCTCTCTCTCTCTCATTCTCTCTCTCAAATAAATAAATAAAATCTTAAAAAAATGCTAAATAAAACTGAAAACAGCTTAAATATATAATAAGGTCTAGTTACTAAGATCCAGTAGCAAATACTCTAAAGGGACAAACATTCAACCTAAATCAACAACTAAAGAGGACGCCTGACATCATCATTATTATTTAACCTTGTCTTGGAGTTCTAGTAATTGCAATATGATCAAAAAAAAAAGGAAAGAATCAGAACACTGGGCAAGAAAAGCAGACATAATCTTATTTTTGCCAACAACACAACTGTTTGAATTCAAAATCTGCCTAATAAAAGAAAGCTAAAAGGATTAGTAAAAGAAGTTAGTAAGCTGGCTGGATACAAGGTAAGTATATAAAAAGTAATATCTGATTTGTACAATACATGTCCATGGGAAATAGATACTGGAAAAATATTCCATATACAATAGCAATAAAATTGTTAACTTCTTATGAATAAATCTAATGAGAGGCATAAGACATATATGAAAAACTACAGAATCTTTTTGAAGGCCTCAAAAGCAAGACTCTAAACAAATGAAAGGATGTATCACGTACTTTATTGGGGACTAATATGTAATGTAACTCTAGTTAGAATCTTAACAAGTTTCAGGGATTTGGATGAATTAATTAAGACAAAGTTAATAAACAAGAAATGCCTGAGGCTGCCCGGGGCTCTCTGAGCCACACACAGCCTCCAGTTCAACTCCAACAAGGCAAAAATCTTCGGCTCTACAGAGACTGAGTGGTGCCTTGAGTCCCTGACTGCTGTGTTCCAGAAGTATGCTGGGAAGGATGGTAACAACCGCAGACTCTCCAAGAGCGAGTTCCTAAGTTTCATGGATATGAAACTGGCTGCCTTCACAAAGAGCCAGAAGGACCCTGGTGCCCTTGACCACACGGCGCAAAAATGGAACCTCAAACTGTGAAGGGCAGCTAGATTTCCAAGAAGTTCTCAATCTCCTTGGCAGCACGGCTGTGGCTTGCCACAACTCCCTTATCATGGCTCTGGCTACCCATTCCCATAAACGAATCTGAGAAACCCTTGGGCCTGGCCTCCAAACCCATCCTTTTTCTTTACAGCTTCCCAACCAACACTGCAGGGTTCAGGCACCCTGAGCCCAGCACATCCACCGCCCCATGCGGGCCACTCCTGATGGTGGTAATAAGCAATACGGTTTTAAAAAATAACAAATGTAAGGAAAAGAATAGTAAGCATGGATTTGCCTTCTTACCGTAATAGGGATAGATAGATTAGTAGAACAGCCAATCATAAAAATAACTTCCAGAAGCATTAAACATTTAAACATAAAACATTAAAAATAAAAATCAAGGGGTGCCTGGGTGGCTCAGTTGGTTAAGCGTCTGCCTTCAGCTCGGGTCGTGGTCCCGGGGTCCTGGGATCGAGCCCCACATCGGGCTCCCTGCTCAGTGGGGAACCTGCTTCTCCCTCTCCTCCCCTGTCCTGCTCTCTCACTCGTTCTGTCTCAAATGAATAAATAAAATCTTTAAAAAATAATAATAATAAAAAATAAAAATAAAAATCAAGAATGAAATCTTGAACTACACATGCGCCTAGGGGTGGAGAGATTGTCTTAAAATAGGAAACACACTTGCTCTGTGGACATGGGCATAATTAACTACATAAATATTAATAAAATCTTTATGTATTATGGATATTTAACTCTGCATTGTGAAATTTTCCCCCAAAATTTATTTGTCTATTAACATTGTTTCTGATATTTCTTGCCAAGAAATAGTAAAACAAATACATTTGGGAAAAAAAATTTGCAATACCGATGAAGACTTAAATATCTATAATACACAAAAAACTCACAAAATAAAAGATAAGCCTAAATGAAAAATGAGCTAAGAATATGAACAGACCATTCATAGAAGGGAAAATCGAAATGACTGAGAAATTAAAAAAAAAAAAGCTGCCTAAACACACTAGTGGGCAAAGGAAGGTAAGTTAAAGTCCAACGAGATATCAAGTTATAGTTGTTAGACTGACATTAAGAGAAAGTTAACATCATTGCTGGCAGAGGTGCAGGGGTGAGGAGAGAGATGAGGTATTGTCCTGCCTGGCTGATGGAAACAGAATTACCATTGCCTTTAGAAAGACATCTGGTAAGATCCCTTAACATTTCCCTTAACATTTAAAATACACAGACTCTTGAGGCACCTGGGTGGCTCAGTTGTTAAGCGTCTGCCTTCGGCTCAGGTCACGATCCCAGGGTCCTGGGATCGAGCCCCACATCGGGCTTTCTGCTCCACGGGAAGCCTGCTTCTCCCTCTCCCACTCCCCCTGCTTGTGTTCCCCCTCTCACTGTGTCTCTCTCTGTCAAATAAATAAAATCTTTTTTAAAAAAGAATATTATGAAATCTTTATGAAAAAATGAGTCTGAGTGATGGAAGCTGACTCATAGAGATTTCCACAAGATATTGTCGAGAGAACAATGCAAGGTACAGAAAAGTGTGTGTAAGTGGATCCCCCCTTTTTTTTTTGTAGAGCAAACCCTGACAAAACATGAATGAATATATATGTGTGGTGTTGATGCCTATGTGTTTGTACAGATAGTTTACATGGTTGTGTGAACATGGAGAAATATTTGAATGCTACAAAGCATGTCGCCAACATGGATTACTAGAGCGACGCAGAAGGATGGGCGGAGGGAGAGGGGGATGGAAGAAGAGAAGTAAGTAGACAGAAATGATGGAAAGAAGTCTGCACGAAAAAAGAAATTGTTGTGTATAAGATCTTCTTTATGTTAAATTGTATCTCAGTGCAGAAAGTACCAGGAAAAAGAGAGATCTACATCTTCCCAATTGTAGGAAAGTCCCTGCTATACTGTAAAATGAAAAAAATCGAGTTTCAGAATGTAGTATGCCACCCTTCTATTTCAATAAAAACAAATCACAAGCACAATCCTTGTATATGTTTGTTTTGGATTATATGCATTTGTCGAACAAAGAGAACATTGTGAGAGGATACACCAGGTGGGTAATGGTGGTTATGCGTGGTGGGGCGGGACTGGGCGGGGGGGGGCGCAGTTTTCACTTTTCACATCTTTGTATTGATTGAACTGTTTCACTGGTCACAATAAGCGCGTATTACTTTGATAGTTTCAAAACATCAACAGAGAAAGAAAAACTCTAAAGTAATGACAGGTTTCTTTCTCTTTCCATCTTCATTCGCCCCTGAACATTTGGCTTTGGATGAAGCCCAGCTCCCCACGCCCCATCTCTCACTCAACCTCATATGTGTGTAGACATTTGAGTCCCATTTGTAGAGGGACTTGATGTTACCTTCCACAAAAATCCCAGGTGGTGGTCAAAGTCAGAGAATGTGTCTGGGTATCTACGAGGCTTTTTGACAATTCTGGGCCACTTAAGGACTTGGCTAGTCTAGAGAACAGAGAGGAACTAGGGATGGGACCCACAACTGTACAGATTGACAAATCCAAGTCTTGGCGCGGGCCTGGCCAATTCTTTCAATAAAAGCACATATGCCATGATTGTGGCTCTATAAAAATATGTGTGTGTGCCCACGAGGCCTGGAGAGGGGTTAAAGAGGAATGAAACCTAGCCTGTTGAGGCTTTATATCTTAACCCCTATAATCCTAATACTCTGGATGAGCATTACTTCTGTTTACAGAGAAGTTAAATAGCATGCTCAAGGCTATATAGCTGGTCAGTTGTAGGTGGAAACGTATGAGCTGCGAATCCAATTTTAGATTGGTTTTTAACCTCCAATAGGGCACAGTTTTGGTAGTTCCAACAGATACAAAAGTAATAATGGTTCAAACCAGTGTGTCTCTCTCTCACACCAAAGCTTGGGCTGCTGTTATCAGGAGTTCAGGCTCCTCCTTCCATATTTTCTTGCCCTCCCAGGTGTTGTCCTTGTTGAAATGGACCACGTTGGCTGGCCACGACCTCTGCCTTCCAGCAGGGAGGATTAGGGGTTGGGGGAGGAGGCAAGGATGAGGGTAAACATCTATCCTTTAAGAACACAACCCAGAGGTTGTACCTTCAGCCTTATTTACCCCTCACTTGCACAAGCCCAGTCACATGGTCCTACTGAGCTACAAGCAAGGTTGGGAAGTGTAGTCTTGGGCCCTTCTGAAATTGCATGACCATGGAAGAATGGGGGGATAGACCTTGGGGGACACTTGGAAGTGTCTGCCACAGTGGAAAGAGAACTTTCGAGATCTGAGCATGGATCTGTATACCTGCAAAGCTCATTCCCTGATCACCGAACCGCAATAAAAATGGTTAGGCTGCTACTCCAGGTGAAATATTATTTTAAAAAACTCTTCCGTTGTGCAAGAGGCTCATTCCTAGAAGATCCCTCGGAGAGTGATTCTTCCTGCTTCAAATTCATTCCCGTAATTTTCCTGAGCCCACAGATCACTCGCTGCCCAAGAGGTAAAACAAATTGTACGTGTGCTCATAGGTGTATGCACACACACAAATAAAGGCCCTCTGACAACTTTGAGTCTCTAAGGACAGTTGCTTCATAGTTGATATAAATTGGGAATTTGAGGCTAGGCATCTCCGTAGTGGTTGGAAGGTTGGGGCTGCAATGGGAAGTTTTCTTGTCCCTTTGCCTAGGCATGTGTCCAGAGACCACATCAGCCCAGTTCAGACCAGGGCTGCCTTGGTGTGTTGTGGGCACGAGACACAGTGCGGGAGTGGTCAGTATAGACTTCTGGGCACAGCTCAGGGGCAGATGCCAAAATTCCACCATCTGAGAGTCATTCAACTTGAGCCTGTGTGTTCAAACCTCACTGTGTCCTCCCCAACCTACCCCTCCCCTGGCCCCTAAGGATAGAATGTTCTGGAAGATTTTATCCACCAAGCCAGGTCATTTATAAGGCAAAATCTTCCTATACAGGACAAATGGCAGCAAACCCGCTGAGTGGTAGCTTTAGCACTTTCATATTTCTACTGAGTTATATTTGGCTACAACTGTTATTTTAACGTCAAGTACAATTTGAGGAGGTGCAATGTTTTATATTTGTATTAGAAGAGTACAGGGACTTTCTTATTTCTTAAACTGTGATATTACTGAGTATTCATAATACAATTTTTATCTTCTCAAAGATTTATGAGTAATTTAATTTGTATTTAAAAGTTTAAAAATACAAAAAAAATTAAGACAGAAAAATGGAATAAGTGTAAAACCTATAACCCCACTTCCCAAAGAAAATAATCAAAGATCTTGAGGTACATTTTTATTGCTTTCCTTTAAGCACAGGGTCACATAAATATGAAGGTATTTGTGATAAAACTGAAATGTTAGAAGAATACCTATGATGAGTTATTGCTAAATAAACCAGTCTGGTAAATGGATGCAGATGGAACCAAACTGAAGAAAGTCCAAGGAGAGGCCCACTCAAAAGATCTAAAGGATTTTAATTTCAACTCATAAGCTTTGGCGGGGGGGGAAGTAATCAACCAAATCCACCATAAATCCTATTGTTGAGCAAACACAGACCTCCTTCTTTAGCATAAGCAGTCAGAAAAAAAAAAAAACAAACCCACCAGATAACATGAAAAGACTCCAGTCCCAAAGAAGGGTACATTCAGAGTAATTGGAAGAAACACTTTCTAATGAAACGTATGAAATGGGGGAAAACTTTTAAGCAAAGTCCCTAGGATATATTTTCATTGGGACTTCAGAGGTTATGACATCTACGAAAACTTATCATAGAAGTGTTTTAATTTGAAATGCAATTATAGAGCCAAATAAAAAATTGCAATGTCCCCAGGAAACCACTGGATCTGGGAATTATCAATGGCTATAAACATCACAAAAGGAGAGACTATGTGCTGCCTCATAAAAGGACACACAGCCACTTATAAAGTAGTGCTCCCCCCAACCAACACCAGATTCAGGCAAAAGAACATGTTTAAGGGGCTGCACTCAGCACTTTTTTTTTTTTTAAGATTCTATTTATTCATCTGAGACACAGAGCTAGAGAGAGAGAGAGAGAACATGAGCAGGGAGAGAGGCAGAGGGAGAGGGAGAAGCAGGCTCCTCGCTGAGCCAGGAGCCCAATGTGGGGCTCGATCCCAGGACCTGAGCCGAAGGCAGACACTTAACCATCTGAGCCACCCAGGCGCCCCTGTACTCAGCATTTCTGTAGGAAACTGCAGGACAAATAAATTGCTCAACAAACTGCAACAATGAGAGACGTATCAGCCAATAGCAATGATGAAGTATGAACATTTCAAACATTTGAGACAATTGCAAATTTAGACATTATTTGACCATATTAAAAACTATTGATTTTTAAGACATAATAGCTTTTTAAAAAACCTTTCAGTGGTAACTGGTGAAATATTTATAGATGAAGTAAGATGTCTGGGATTTGATCAGAACAATGAAGGAGGGAAAGTTGAGGGGTGTAGGTAAAACAAGATTGGCCAGGAGTCGATACCGATTAAGCTGGGTTGTGTGCATGTGGGGAGCAGTTATGTTCTCTACTTTTGTGTATGTTTGAAAATGACCAAAATAAATTGTTTAAAAATTGCACTAGAAGACATGAGCAAGAGGCTGAATATTCTAGAAAACCCAGTCAGTAACCTAGGTTGTTCCTCAGGAACTTCTCCCAGAACTTAGAGGAAATGGAAAAAGACAGCATGAGTGAAACTGTATGAAACCCACAGTAGAGACTTAGATGCAAGGTGGACATAAAATCAGGATTCTAGAAGGAGGCATGTACAGAACCACCATAGGACACCCAATACACTTCATTAAAGAACATTTCCATTATTGGTTTCTCCTTTAGCCACAGAGTTATTTAGCACTATTTTATACATCCAAATATACACACTTGTAAATTCAAGTATTTACTACCTTACAACTTAATTGTGCATAGTTAGGGAACATGTCCTGCACAATACCTATTCTTGAAATTTTTTTCAGGACTTGTTTTAATGCCTAGAACGAGAAGTTTTTAGAAACATCCCTGAGTGCTTGTGAAGAACACATATGCTCTAGGTGTCGGGTGTAGAGTTCTAACCATGCCCTTTGGTCACTTCTGTGCCTTGCTTAGTTTTTGCCTGCCTGACTTATCAAAAGGGAAGTGCTAGAATTTTCCACCGGCAGGTGGATTTGTCAGTTTCTTCCTATAGTTCTATCCATTTATGGATGAATTTTGAGGCTGTGTAAAATTAATGACTCTGTAAATTGAACCTTTCCATCATTACATCATGAACTTTCATATCCTTAACAAAGCTTTGTCTCAGATTTTGTGTGAAAATAAAATAAACGGTTTGTATTTGTCCCATGTGATTCTTCCCCATCCTTTTACCGTCAATTTTGCACATCCTTCCATAAACCAGTTTCTTGTAAATGATGCTCTTAAGCCTATCTGTGGTGAAGGACTTTTTGTTTTCCCCAAACCATTATAGCCCAAGACTTTTGAAAAATATGCCTTAAAAGATTAATAAAATTCTGGACTTGAAATGTAAAATACAGGCAAGCTATTTTAGTATTAGATTCAACACACATAAAACAACCGTCTAATTGTTTAGAAACTTTTTCACCTGAAGTTTCTAAGATGTTATCAAACCCTGAACAGATCTTGCAGCCTTCAACAGAGCCACACTTTTGAACTCCAGTGTTGTAAACATAAACCAGGATTTTGTTCTATGTGTCCTAACATCTATCTTTTAATTGGCAAGTTTAGTTCATTGTTATTGGTGCATTTGGACGTGTTTCTCTCTTTTCCCCCAACACCAAGTTCATATGGCCTCAAATTACAATTTGAGACCACATGCTATAGACCGTGCCCGCCACCCCCCCCCCCCCAGTTCATAATAAAATCTACTCCCCAAAGTAACAGTATTAGGAGGTGGAGCCTTTCAGGTGATTAGGTCATGAGGTGGGATCGGTGAATCCCTCATGAGTGGGATTAGTGGCCTCATCAAGGAGGCCCCAAAGAGAGATCCTTTGCCTCTTCCACCATGTGAAGACACAGTAAGGATGGCCATCCATGGACGGGGAGAGAGGTCCTCACCAAACACAGCACCTGCTGGAGCCGTGACTTCCAGCCTCCAAAACCGTGAGAAATGTTTGTTTCTAAGCCACCCAGTCTATGGTTTTCTGTGCAGCCAAAATGGGCCAAGACAGGTTTACCAAGGTATTTACTGCACACCTTACCCTCTATCATCTCCTACAGCGCCTCCTGGGTTTGTCTCCTCCTGAGTCAACTACTTCATCCTAAGTATTTAAATGGGGGCATGTGGGTAGATAGGCGTGAAATTCTTAAGTTCGAAGTCTTTTTCCTTCAGTCCTTAGAAATGTTACCTCCACACACAGGGTTGCTGCTGGAATATTGTCCATTGCTTCTGGGTCATGGTCTCCAGAAGCTTTCAGAATGAGCTTTGTCTTTGGTAATCCTAAATTTTACTACCCAGCAGTGAAGATGAACTACATCACAGACACATACCAACATGGAAGAATCTCTTAATAGTGGGTGAAATGTGATAATACATACAGTTACTTTTTACATGATGTTAAAAAACATGCAAAACAGGCTAAACAGTAAACTGTTTACGAACGCATATATATGGGCAAGATTGTGAAGCCAGGAAAGGACCAACCCAAAACCCAGACAGTGATTCTCTCTTGGCGGATGGGGCACGGCGGGTGGCGGGGAGGAGGTCGGTCTGAAGTACTGGTAATGTGCTTTTGTCCTGCTAGAGGTGAGAACACGGGTATTTTATTATTTTAATACCTTGGTTTTTTGTTTGGGTTTTTTTTGCATGCCCATTGTGTAAACATTTCACCTGGTGACTGGTTGCCCAGTGGCAGCTTACAGGTCAGGGTACTGGGGACAGGAGGCGGCAGGATGCACACCCTATGGGAGTAGCTGTGGGGGCCACTCATGGCCCCAAATGCCAGAGATGAAGCAGGGATGGAGACAGGAATGGGGTAACTCTTAAGTTTGCTCTAAAGGAAGAAATACACGGGAGTCCCTCTGCACCCACGTTCATGCCCCACCAGGAGGCCTGACGGAATGAGCTTTCACCAGCGGCTCTCAAGCTCAGCCCCAGGCCTTTATGGCATCCACGCCTCAGCGGTCCTTGCCCCAGCACCGATCCTCGGCCGGGCTGAAGCTGCTCCGGGAGCCTTTGGTCCCACCGTGTGGACAGACAGCTTCCCTGTCCGGCCTCCAGATGTCGCTGCCTTAGTAAGAGACGCAGTTTCACCCACAGTCCAGCAGGGTGCATTCCGGAATGGAAGGCTCACTCAGGCTTCCCCCCAAGACGCCTGCTGTGGTTCTCTGGGCGCAGAAACAGAGGATGCTTTGACTCCTGCTTTCCTCCTTTTAAGTCTTCCAGGACCCCGACAGCGGTTAACATCTGAGGCTTGCCGAAGCGAGTTTTTTATTAGTCAATTTCCCTCCCCTAGGTGATGACTTTTAATTAATGGCAAATTTCTTAAAGACCAGCCAAAGAAGGAGGCACAAGAACACAACTGCGTCCAGGAGAGCTTTTATTTGTACGGAACAGTTTTAAAAATACAGAATAAAATAGCTTTATCTCTACTATTATTCACAACATCTGGTCCAAATATTACATATTTTTAAAATACTTAAACGTTTAATGAAGCCATGTTAGAAAAACAATATGAAAATTCTTTTTAAAAACTCCATAAAAGAATTACACATCTCAAAAAACAACCCCACCCCCAAATACCCTCGGTATGCAAAATAAAAATAAAAAACAAAGAAAATCCCCGAAAGGTAGAGAGCCAAAGTCAGTCACAAAAACTCAAGGAAAATATAGGCATCCCCACTCCTTTAAGAACAGTCAGAAATTTATTAATGTGTCAAACAAAGGTTATTACCAACGAACAGAAAAGGGTATCAACTTGAACTGTCAGTAAGACGGCAACACTGGTGAGGGTGCCCTACATGCCAGGAAACAAACACAGCACGTCTAAGGACGCTGGATGTGGCTCCTGTGGAGTGAGGACGAGGCACGGTCAAGAACAACCTCAAAGGACAGGAATGTGTGTGAGGCTGCTGAAAAGGGGTGCCCAGCGCTAACGTGCTTTCCACGTCCACGGGTGGGAGCTGAATGCCTGCCACTGCGGGCGGTCTTCCTGCGCTACTCGGGATGTGACTGCAGGTCAAGTGGTGGGTGTCCAAATCCTAAGGGGACAGAGCACCACACGCACAGCGTGTGAAAACCCCAGGCGCTTCTGAGGCCAACTACCCCACCCCCGAAGTCTCAGGCCCCACCCACAGCCACAGCTCGGCACGGCGACAGCATGGCCCGGCCCCAGCCAGGTACCGGAATGAGGCTTCTGCCACAGTTACCTATCCACCTTCCACCTGACCTGGCCACGCCTGCCACATCGGTATTATGGAAGATTATAACTGCCAACTTCAAGTCGAAGTTGCCAGTACCGGTATTTCAGCAGGGCCGTGAACTAAAGAAGGAACAAGTTAGCTCATGGTGATAAAATAGACGCATGGGTAAATAAAGTATACACACATACTAGAGATTCATCAATGGAGAAATTCTATTATCACATGACATTGTCATGAAAATTATATCATTCCCTCCCTGGAAAACTGTGACTATTATCCTGGGTAGAAATGTTATTTTACTATATGGAAATACTGCAAGATTCATGCATAAACCAAGTCGTCATCATGAAAGTCATTATTCTACAGTATAAAGCAAATCCTGTGTGTGAATTTGTTACCATGAAAATGGGAAACCATCGGGACTCATGACGCTTCATTCTAGCTGGCCTGGTTAAGCCACTTCTCTTGCCCTCACCCATCACCAGAAACTTACTACAAGTTAACATCCGAAACCCTCTTAAAAAAGAGTCTGTATGAACCAATCTCAGTTTAATTCCCTAATGAGACAAAGACTGGAGCCATTTCCCATTATTCGGTCAACCATGTTAGATGTTTTATTAAAACCAGTGGTGGGATCTCCCTTGCCACCCACCGTGATGTGACAGCCATCTACTGTCCTTATACTTTCTACTTCTCACATCAAGTCCCCCAAGGTGAATGTAAAGATGGTGGGTAGGTGGTCACTATGGAAACTGGAGTCTGAATGCCCCGCCCAAGGACATTTACATCCCAAACCCTTTGAAACATTCTATTGGCCAAACAAAGCATGGTGGGTACCTGGCCCCAGTAGTGCAGGCCAACCATGGAAGTGGGAAGTGCACAGACGCAGACTAGGAACAGCCACTGTGTTCTCCCAAACCTCCCTTTCATGCGTGTGCTAAAGCCTAAGGAGCAGACGAATACATATTTCTCTTGATTACAGACTCATTCTGTAGCATATTTGCCAGCAGGAGGACCACTATCTAAAATGGCATTAATCATCAGGAGACTCCAATCACTCAAGCCGAGGTGAGTTTCACAGGCTGTGCAGAAAGTACCAGACTCAATGGGCCCTCTAGTCGGGCTGCCCTCTTTCCTCCCCACTTCCTGTACCCCCCCTTCCCCCTGCCTTAGGGAATCTAAAAGTTGGCCCCAACGGAACAAAAAGGGCGAAAACCCTCATTTCTAACAGAACGTGGGGGTACAGGGCTTCCCTCCACATTTAAAAGCTTGCAGAAGACATCCCCCAGACCAGCACACTTGGAACCACCCAATAAAACCGAGCCCAAGGAGGGGTTTTCAGAAGGGAGTGGGTTTCTGGATGTCTGAAGCATATCCTGAGTGTCACGCACTGGGAGGGAAGATGCCAGATTGAAAGTTAAGATTATCCAATGGTTCACATGCTTTTATTTGGATATTTGGTCCTTCTGCTCCCCTAGAGAGCTAGAATCTCTGGCATGTTTAACAGTTTTCCCCACTTTTCAGAACAGAGAAATTAGAGATGCTGAGCAAAAAACCCAAATAGAAGGAAACTGAGAGCGACTCGGTGCAGGAGGGCCTTCGGCATTGAGTGCTTACCAAGTTAAAGGGATGAAAGTCGTTAGTTAACCAGTGTGCTTCTAAAGTTAACTATGCATCAGATACAATTTTTAAAAACATACAAAATTAAATGTAATTTAGAATCTTTTTTTTTTTTTTTTTTTTTTTTTTTTTTACTTAATCTGCAACCAGATCTTGGCAAACAATGCAGTGGCTGTAAAACTGTTCTTGCCAGAATACGCCTTGAAGCCCCAAACTTCCCAGGAGTCAGGGAGGCTAGGGGGACAATAATGCTGCCAAGGACATCCCAGCGTGGTGGAGCAGAGCCAGCTGTGGGGGCAGCGGACTTATCCTGTGGACACAAGGCAGCTGAGAACCATGCCCTGCTGTCAGAGACAGGAACACCCACGGCTGTCCAAGGCTCAACCAGGTCAAGGAGCCGCCTAGGAAGCACCACCTCACACGGTGAGGTCACTCCTTGGTGTTTCAGGGTTTTCCTTTGGCTGACAAATTTCAAACCAAATTCCACAGAAGTCATTTTTTCACAGAGGATTTAGTGTTATTAACAAGAACTGGACGGAAGGGGCCCTGCCAACTGCTTTTTGTCACCACCTTCTGCAATGACTTAAATAGGAAAGGTGCATTTGGCCAGGGGGTCTAATCTTCCCCTCTGCAAAATTAAGATCCAGTGGACACACAACATGACAACCCACACACAGTCTCCTTAAGCCTTAAGTGCCAGAAAAGACTCGAAACAGAACTGCAGTGATGAATTTACCAGGATGCCCGACCCTTCAATATGGCGGCTCTGTTGATTACCTGCCCCCAGCTTCCCTTCTTCACAAAACAAATTCACGTATAACTTAACCCATGGTTTCTGGGCTCTGGTCCAGTAGTCAGTTTTGATAAATAGATTAGGCATTACAGTATTTACACTTTCATGGTATCAAGCAATACAAAACACAACCACAATAATGGTTACTGGCCTTCAAAAGCCATGACGACAAGCTTCCCTGATGGTGTCCACAGCTTTACAAATGCTGGTTCTTTTCTTAAAGGGAGGTGAGGGGTAGGGGACAAGTAACAGGGATGCACGGTAAGAGGGTCACATGGAAAACACTGATTTCAAAAAACCTGCTATAGTCATAACATTAAATAGGAATAGAATCTTGTAATTTATAGACAAGCGCAACAGTAACCGACATCCACATGATAGCAGAGTCAAGACTCCCATACACATCTGCTTAGTGCCCTTGTGTGGCACTCTACCCATCACACCGGCCCAGAGTGACAAATGTCAGATAGAGTGTCTCAGTCAGAGTGACAAAGAAGCCTATGAGATGTGCTGGCCCACCCTGGGCCGGGGGCACCAAGATAGAGCAGCTGAAGACCAGATATGACTTCAGGTACTTCCCCTTTCCCTCCAATCCCCCAAACAGATGTCGGTTCTAGTAATACCTGTACAGAACTTACCCACGCACAGACATGGGCCGGGGGTAACCATGTCACGGTTTTCAATCAGGTCAGTAGCGTCCTCCTACAGGAGGATCAGGGAACACAGAATCACCTTTGACCCTCAGCTGTGACAGTGTGAGGAGACTGGTGTCCCTTGACCAGAGGGGGTCTCTGCGGGTTGCAGGCCAAAGTCAAATAAAACAGAAGCAGGTCCAGTGCTTCTGGGACAGAAAGCCCCTGGACCATGGCAGCGGCTCGTGAGAAAGCTAGCCCAGGGTGGTAGGAGGAGACCAAAACCAAGGAACCGCTGTGGATTTCAAACACCCACTCCCACAGGAGGATAGGAAGTTCAATGGATGCTCTCAAGGGCAAGGGGTAGGGCTTAAATAAGGAGACCAGTGAGACACGATAATAGACACGATCACCACCCACAACAAAAAAGCTATCTGTAATCGTCTTAGCCCTGGGTGCAGAAGGTAAATGCAGATATACAAACATATATGTTACTGCTTGTTACTCAGCAAGGAACTACAGCTTCATGCCTCACTGCGGCTGGGCCACAGGGTGACCTACAGCTATACTGTGGCCTGTGAGTCCTCGTCCGAACTCCGGCTGGTGGCACTCTTCCCGAGGCCTTTCCACGTGTAGCCCACAAAGGTTGGGCTGATGGGTAAGTAGCTGAAGCATCTGTATTTTTTAATAATGTTCATGCCAAATGGCAAATCGTAGGATTCCATGCCATCGAGCGACTTGCTCCCTTTGCCCACACCCTTCTTCCATTTCCTGATTCCTCTTTCTTCTGGAGTACCTGCAACACACACACACACAGACACACAAACACACACACAAAACAATGGAATAGAATGTTTAGCTTGACAGTTCCACTGAGAGTTGAGATGACCAGTGTGCCGTCCCACATACGGAACCCGCCAGGACAGCAAGGAGCCCTTGTCGGGGAGTTGACGGCACTCGGCCATCCAGGTGCCTGAGCCAGAAATCTAAGAATCGCTAACCCATCCTTGTTCCTTTGGCTCCACATTCAAGCGATCTGATGGTTCTGCCTCCTCCCTGTCCTTCCACGTGACCCATTTCCTCAACTGTCATTGTTGAGGTCCGGCCCGTGCCACATTTCTGCTTTCCAGGGTCATCATAACGGTCCCTCCCTTACTGGCTGGCTGCCCTTCCATCTCCCTATCTCCTTCCCCAAATCCGTTCTCAACAAACAACAAAAGAACTTCTGAACTGCAAACGTGATCTCTACAAAAAGGGACCCAGTCTTCATTGTACAATTTACAATGCCTTCAACAACTGGTCAGGACAAACCACCCCCCATCTAGGCATACCGAGTTTTATCCTACTTTGTGTGTGTGTGTGTGTGTGTGTGTGTGTGTGTGTGTGTGAGAGAGAGAGAGAGAGAGAGAGAGAAAGAAAGATGGGAGGGAGAAAGGGAGAGGGATGCACTCGCTTGTATTCCCCACTTGTCATGTCCCTTCTGTGAGGGTGAACTTCCACTGGCGTTAACAATCGGGGCCACTCTATACCCTGACAGATGAGTCAGGGAGAATGATCTGGGCCCATAGGGCTCAGCAACCCCTGAGCCCTGGGCTGATCTCATAAATCTTCTCAGTGCAGAGAGGCGCACTGGCACCTGCTCTTGGCTACATGGGACACCAGACAACACACTTCTCTGCCCAAGCCTAGATGATGAGTTCGAGTCCATGGTGCAGTATAAGAAACATCATTATTTCTTACATCTAAACTACGCCCTCCCATCAGTGTTTCTGTAGCGAAGCTTTCATTTCCATCTGTCTGACTCCTGTGCCTCTCTCTCAATTCGCTCAGATGAGGAGCATGTGTTAGTTATTGACATCCATGAATCTAACATGTACCACGTATTCATGCACATGAACACATCTGCCTGATGTGTTCATCCCTAGTTTCCCCAGCAACCTCTTCATTGAGGCTTTTTGGAGGTGTGCAGTCTTCAGGGCAAATTCCTCAACAAAACCTTCAAGCTCAAGAATAAGTATCAGCATGTCTTGATGGAAGGTCAATCTACGAGCGTGTCCATAGCAGCACTTTCCAACGGCACCAGCAGCCTCCTCTGGGAAGCTGGGAAGGCTGTGAGGCAGGGCCCACAACACATCCTCGTCCAGGGCCCAGCACTGGGCATAGAATGCTGAGGAACAAGGGTCCCGGGCGTCAGAGAAGACAGCTGCCTCCATCTATCCCTCAGTCACCAATCCTGGCAACAGCCTGCGCCCACCATACTCACCATCTTTTGGTCTTAGTTGGTGGGGGGCCTGCCTCAGGAAGGAGGGGGAGGAACCCCACGGGCTGTCAGCAGCTCAGAGGAGTGTCTGAGCAAGCTGATGGAAACCGCTGCAGAGACTGAGGCCAGCTGACAGGAGGCAGGCAGCCTGGAGAGTGCCCGTGGGTAAGGGACTTCCTGCTTTCTCCTAACTCAGCAGGGAGGAAAAAACCCACTAGGTTTATCAGCAAAAAACGGATTCATAAAAGGAGGCTGAGAGTGTCTTAACCACTTAAAGACCGTTTTAACCAGCGATGGCTTTGAACTGATTCACTCTGCCAGCTTCCGTATTTATTTGGCAGAACGAGTACTTCCCATGTGGCAAAGGCATGTTGGGTATGTACACATACCTGGGATGGTGTTATCCAAGATAAAAGCCACGCAGCCTCCTACAAACATAGCAGTTGTGAGAAGAACATTCAACACCTGATCGATTCCTGTTATTCCTGGAAACAGAACACAGTGGTAGGGTCACTGCCACAGCCAGGAAGAAGCACTGGGGCGGGCACCAATCACCAATGTGATGCATGAAAGTGCAAATTTCTATTGTACAGGAGCAGATAAATTTTTGCCAGTAACATTTTAACTGTTATAAATAATTTCAACAATAATCAAGAGATTATCTCTATAAGGAAAACTCCCCAAGAGTGGGCCATAGAAGACAAATCTAAGAGTGAAACTCACCCATAATGAACTAGAAAGCCACTGGGGCGTGGTGTTAGCAGATTAAGAAAAAAATTAATAAAAAGATGGCTGTTGTAAGGCTGAAAATATCACAAAGTGAATAAGACGACAATGAAAACATTTGTGGTATTTGGAATCAGATAAAGGGTTTCAGAATCCTGGATCACTGATTTGTGCTTAGCTGCTTTTAATTAGGAACAATTGGATGTATATAAATGAACTCATATGAATATGATATATTAAAATGTAAAAAGCAGCAAGAATCTCCTTGTTATCAGAAGCTCCCACACCTGGGTGGCTCAGTTGGTTTCGGACCAGGTCATGATCTCAGTGTCGTGAGATCACGACCTGCGTCAGGCTCTGAGATCAGCGGGGAGCCCACCCACCCCCGCCCCCGCTCACATATGTGCACACCTGAGCACGCTCTAAAATAAAATAAATAAAATCTTTAAAATATATGATCATCAATGGAAAATAACAAGTGTTGGCAAGAATGTGGAGAAACAGAAACCCCTGAGCATAACTGGTGGGAATCAGCTTGGCAGTTCCTCAAAACGTTAAAACCTAGAATTACTCTATTTCCCAGCAATTCTACTCCTAGGTATATACCCAAGAGAACTGAGAGCAGCGACTCAAATACAGCTGATGCCCACTACTGGCAGATTCTGTATTTGTGAATTGACCTACACCCTCAAATTTATCTATAAACCCAAAATGAGTACTCCTGGCTTTCACACTCATTCACAGAGCAGCACAAACTTTGGGTCACCCAACATGTGTGATCCCAGCCGAGATTAAACTAGGTAATGCTCTGCCTTCTTGTCTCAGCTCTCACACCTCATCTCAAGTGTGCTTGCAGCAGTCTGTTCAATAGCACTTCCCCATTTTTGTGGTTTTGGTTGGTGATTTCGTTGTTTACGAGGGCCCCCAAGTGCTGTCTACTGTTCCTAAGAGCAGGCCTCCCTGAGGCCGTGCTGTGCTGTTAGAGGAGTTACCCTGCTGTTGGCTGCTGCTCCCCTAGAAGGGGTGGGTCAGGATTTGCTAATTCCATGCTCACAGTGACTTTCCAGGACACGGCTAGCTGAGTGAGGACTGACCACACTGGTACACCACTGTTCACAGCTGTGCTGTTCACAACTGTCAGAGGGCAGGAACAGCCCAATGTCCATTCCTGGACAAACGGATAAATAGATTATGGTGTGTGTGTGTATATACACACACACACAATGGAATATTATTAGTCATGAAAAGGAATGAAATATTTTTACATAAATCTCAAAAACATTATGCTAAGTGAAAGAAGCCAGACATCATGTATTGTATTATTCCATATATGTGAAATATCCAGAAGAGGTAAAATCCACAGAAACAGAAAGCAAATTGGTGGTTGCCTGGGGCTGGGAGAAGGGGGCTAATAGGGATTAACTGCTTAATGGGTGTGGAATTTTATTTTGGGGTGAGGAGATGGTTTTGGAAACTAAATAGAGATGGTGGTTACATGACATCGCAAATGTACGAAGATGGCACCGAACCGTTCACTTTAAAATAGTTAATTTAATGTTATATAAATTTTACCTCAAAAAATATATATATAAAACGGTCCCCAATTCTGCATAAAATGTCAACAGCAATCGTTTCCCATTGGGGGCACCTGGGTGGCTCAGTCAATTGAGTGTCCGACTCCTGATTTCTGCTCAGGTCATGATCTCAGGGTCGTGAGATGGAGCCCTACATCAGGCTCCCCGCTGGGCGAGGAGTCTGCCTGAGATTCTCTTTCTCTCCCTCGCCCTTTGTCCCTCCCCTCCTCTAAAAAGCATGGTTCCCTTTTGTTCATTTTTCATGACTCAGGTTATTAAAATAAAAAGGTGTTAAAAAGGTTAATCTTGAATTCAACGCAGTTATATAATCCCAGTAGAAAGACATGTATTTGAAAGTCTATGAAGCTGAGTTTTAAGAAATTATACATTTTCATAAAGCATTAGTCTGACAAATTAAAAGGTTTTACACACAGGCCTTCTCCCAAAAGACAGGGTCCCAGTCAATAAAGACCTTAATGTGCACATGAGTCACGTGCTCACGCCAGCTCATACCAGATGTGCAGTGGGAGTTTCCAGATCAGCGGCAGCAGAGCAAGGCTTGAATGAAATACATGGATGAATGTCTGAGGAGACAACTCCTGAAGTTCTAAAGCCCTCTCTGACTGGGGATGGGCTGTCTGTGAACCAGCAGCTGGGGTTCCAACTACCCCCAAGATTCGAGGCCAGTTTTCCTTACCTGTGACGAGAGGGTTCTGTCTGAGGTAACTTGGAAGGACAAGCCCAAAGAAGATCGAAAATCCAAGCACAAAGAGGTTCCGGGAAGAATTTAAGTCGATGAACTGCAGGTTGGAGAGCCCAACAGCTGTGATCATTCCTGGAGAGAAAGAGCAGACGGCAATTTGCACTGAGCTCACCTACAGACAGGTGACGGGCCACACACAGCCTCCCCACATCGCCCCTTCTCTGTCCCACCAGAAACCACCTGGGACACAGAACAGTGACAGGACATGGTCGAAACGGGACCACCTGGCTCTCTGATCCAAATGACTCTTGGCCTAAGCACCATCTGGACTGACACAGGGACACAAACATCATATGACACTTTCTTTAGACCAAGCAGAAAACTAAGAACATGAGTTGCCCCCTGAGAACCTCTCTGCAAACATTTTGATTAAACTGGGAAACCCACCAGAAGACCTGGACCCTGACCACAACTGGATGGCACATAGATCATGTCAAATCCCATGGTAAAAATTGTCAGTTTTAAATGGCCACTAGGGGAGAATTTAAATTGATTAGATAAACCAATTAAAGATTATGGTCATCTTATTTTTTCTAGAACAAGTATGCTCCATTTGGTTCTACCTTTAACATAAATTCAACTCAGAGATGGATGGAGATTTTTATGCTTTCAAGGTGTATCCCTTTGGATTTTTAAACAGAAATGTATTATTACCTTCCATCTCATGGAAGGGATTCGCTAGCAAACGTGAAGAGGAGGAGAGAGGTCAGGCTACCAAGGAAACGGGATTTTACCGAAGAGAGTACAGAAGAGGGCGCCGAGCACCGGATCCGGGAGGGAGGCGAAGAGGGCACTAAACTTGCCGATCATGCCCAGCGCCAGCATGAGGGCCGCGCCGTACTGGATCACCCGGCGACTGCCGACCTGGGGACATACCAGAAGCCAGACGGCACTCAGCGCCAGTTCTGCACCCATTCTCATCCAGTGCCCCCCCCCCACCCCGGGGGGCAAATGTGACAAAAGCCCCAGGCAACCCCTAGATTACTCTTCAAACTTTTAGTGGAGAGGTCTCGTCAGACAATGAGGACTGATCTCAGGGCACAGTTACTATAAAGACACCCAGAGTGAAGAGATTCCCTCTCCTCTTTCTTATCCTGCCCCCTGTTCCTCCCCCACCCCACCTCCCTGGGAGGAAGGCAGCACCAGGGCTCGGCCTCTGCTTCTTGGCGCCCTGGGTGATGTCACTGCAGGCATGGCCCTGCTCCGGCTCTGTCCCGGGTTTCGAATGCCCCTACAGTCAGCGGCTGGGATGACCTTCTAACGTCAAATGCAAAAACCCCACTTCAACCTGCTTTTCTCTTCTGGGCTCTTGGAATCACCCTTTACCAAGTTAACCCACCCCAAAGCTGATTCACCTTCGTCTCCCATCTTCCCCACACCCTGAATCAGACAAGAGTCCCAGATATTTCTGGAATCCCCTCTCCTCAGGATGTCTTGCCCATGAGAGGAGGCACAGCCAAGAGGGCAAGGAGTATGGATTCTCAGTGCCCCCTGCCTGGTGTGTACCCCACTCCACTCTAACCATGTGACCAGGACAAGTCACTTGGCCTCCCTGGGTGGCGGGATCCTCGCTTTTATAAAGATAAACCACGAGGTTTTGCTTTAGGGGTTAAATGAGACAAGATGTAAAACAGTGTGAACACTGCCTGGCAAGCATGAGGCTGTAATGACAGCCTCCCACCTGGGCTTGCTGACTCTGGCCTTTCCTCTGCCTCCCTGTCCTCTCCATTGTGGCAGAGTGACCTTTCAAACACTGTGATTTGGGAGGTCAGTGCCCTTCTGCCCCCCTTAAATCCTCTGGTGCTCATGAAATAAAACCCCTTCTCAGCCATCCCCAAGCCTGTCTACCCAGAACACTCTCACATCCTCCGTTCTGGCTGGCTCCAGATACATCCTTCGAAACACTACTCAAATGCTACCTCCTCTTTAAAAAAGGTCTTCCTTGATGCCAAGGCTCTGCTCTCCCACACTGGGCTTCTGCAGAACTATTATAATATTTTCCATGTGGTCTCATCTTTATCTGTTCAACCTTATCTATGCCTTCTAGAAACTTCCACCTAGCCTGCTGTCCCCCAGGCAGTGGGATGTGAAGCGGGCACTAGGCTCAAGGATCCTGCACTGCTGGCCCCTGCTGTATGCTGCCTCTTCCAGGAAAGTACCCCGAGGACATAAGCTGAGTAAAAGAGGTTCCCGAAGCGCCCGGGGAGTGTCTACAGGGCTTCAAGTGTGATTCCAGTGAGAAGACAGCCACTTAAATTTTAAGTAAAAGGAAATGAAACCTAAGTGCTAGTCCCCCAGTCAGCTGCACTAGTGCCTACTAGTTCAAGTGCTCCGGGGCACACACGCGGGTGGCCGCTGCACAGAGGAGCAGCGCAGGCGAATGCAGGCTGTGCCCGCCACTGCACAGGGCTTCCGCTGCCTGGTGCTGGGCTAGGCCTTCCAGCAGCATCTCACGGGACCCAAATGCCGACTGGTTAAGAATCAGAGAAGACTCTTACTGAGCCAACGAAGGGATGGCTGTCCAGCTCGAATCTGGGCCAGCTGACCCTGGAGGCCAGGCTCTGCTGCTACGATCTACCCCCCCGCCCCCCCACACACACACATCAAGTGCAGGGAAGCAGCTAAAAAGGGCACGCAAACTGGAGAATTAAGCAAAAATGACCTCTGCTGGGTTGCATTACATGATAAGGAAGCCTGCCATTTTCAGCAAACATTTTTGGGAACCTACTATGTGACTAGCACTTGTTAGACAGGAGGGGGAGGGGAATACAGAGATGAGTAAGCCATAAACTTATGATCAAATCACTGTACTGCTGCCAATGTTATGCTGTGTGGGCACCCAGCACGGAGCAGCAGCTCTGAAGAGCTGCGAAGGGCTCCCCAGGGATGGTCTGGAGGGATGAGTAAGAGCTCCCTGGATGAAAAGCATCCAGGCTGTGCAAAGCCCACCTCCCAGCAGATCAGATGTGCCAGGGGGAGGGTGAGGCTGGCCCCAGGGACGCTTGAAACAATAAATCAAATATGAAGATTATGCATGGAAGGCTGATCTGCCTTAGACGCTCAAAACAAACAAGAAGCAACTCAGTGACTATCAACCGAGTGCCTATTATACACTTCTGTTTGCAACACCAGAAACACAGGCCTAATCCCTGCCCCCCAGTGCTTACACAGAGCCTTTGCCTCTCCTCTCCTGCTGCCCACTCCCTGGAATCTCTTCCCTAGCTCCATTCTGACCTCCTTGAACTCTAACTTTACCTCCAGGGCCATCAAAACATTGACACCTCATTTCTGACTTTCCAAAGCCTTCAACAGTGTGGAATGCAGCAGAGGAGAAATGGCATTCCTCTGAAGAGACTGCACTGTCAGGGAGGTGGGGTTTATTCAGTCCCTGGAAATAAACTTAGGGCTAAATATGAAGCAGGGACGCTACCTACTGCTTACTGTGAACCTACATGCCCAACTCTGCTAAATGCATTACATCAGTTTACTAATTCCAATGCCTGGCAAGCTGTCTATATATAGACAAGGGCATGGAGACTCAGGAAGGTGATGTAATCTGTCCACAGTCATACTGGGACAAAGTGATGGTACCAGAGCTGGAATGCCATACAGCCACCTCCCCACCCCATCATGCCACCCCTTTCTGCAGGACAGACACTGGAACACACTCAGAAGGGAAGACCTACACCAGGAATCCCAACTGACAACCTCCAAGCACGCAACAGGCTCACTGGCAGCCTAATCTCCTGATCAAACAGCTGAGAATCTCCAGGTACAGAGAACGTCACAACTGGACAAAGGGTAACAAGTATCACAGCTGCCAGGACATGGAGGCAGATCCTTGAGAAGAACAGAGATTACCTTCTTTCCACAAGCCCTGGAAGTCTGACACAATGGCCCGGACCAGTGCTGTCCACAGAACTTTCTACAAGGATGGAAATGTCCTGGATCTGTGCTGCCCATCGACAGCCACTAGCCATATATGTGACCACTGAACCCTTAAAATGTGGCTAGTGTGATAAAGGAACTTAATTTTTCATTTTACTAACTTAAAAGAGCCACATGCAGCTACTATCAAATCGGATGGCACAGATCCAGGTCTAGAACTGTCAGACTTCAGAGCTGACAGTTCTACTCAGACAAGTGATTTGTCCCAAGTCCTTCCACTGGATGAGGGGAAGAATACAGCGTCCAACTCGTGCCTCCTTCGTCCTGGACAGAGTCCTTCCAGTGGCCGCATGGCTGGGCCAAAAAGAAATTTCTGCTGCAAGTCCCACTTCCCACCCCAAGGCAGCTATGTAGATGGCTCAATTATCCCCTGAGTCAGGGCAATGAAAACCAATTCAAGAACCCTGAATGCATGCCACCTTCGCCTGGGGATAGTAATCCAAAGGGGTTCAGAGGGAAGATCAATTAGCTCATTAGAAAGTGCTGGCAGGTTGCCTTTTCAGAATAAACTGGCACTGTTCAAATTGTAATAAAGATAATTATTCCCCAAACCACCTCAGTGGCATTTCAAGAATGGAACCTCCACGAACAACACCCCCTACTCCCTACAGTGACCCTGGTTATGTTACGTGATGTGATGATCAGCCTTAAAGGGGTGCAGAATGGGAGCTGGCTTGTTAAACTGGGTTGCCAGAAGTCCCTCCATCTACAAGAATTTTACTAGTATGGTATTTCGGATTCGTTCTAGGTCTGTCCACAGGGTCAAGGCAGCAAACTGGCTAAAGAGAAGCATGGCCCTTAGCTCTGTGTGCTCGGCATTGGCCTCTCCCCACGGGCAGTGCCAGGACACAGCGATGGCACTGGAGGACACGCCCGACAAGGCTGTGTGCACACCAGACACTGGGCTCTGTGAAGGCCCCACCAACTTTCAGGGAAATGAACGTGTCAGGACCATGCTCCCTTCTCACCTGGACTCGCAGTCAGGATGAACCAAACAGTCTCTGGTTTCTTTTCATCTGGTTATGGAATCTTGTAGGGAGCAGGGAAGCGGGGGTATTTCTAATCTTACAGAGGTCAGACAGCTCGAGAAGGTGGCAGCTCGCCCCTAGGTTGTCAGGACACAGGGCTCGGGTGAGGGAAACCTGTGGCGCACACGGCCATCCCAGCCAGCAAGCAGGTTCTAACCATGTCTGGCTGCCCAGCGTACAGCAGCCGGGGCGGAGGCACGTTCCAGCCGTGCAGACAGTGCGCTCTGGCTAAGGCTACTGGGATCTAGAGTGCAGTAATAAATGTGAAAGGCCTAGGAGCAGGTTCCTTACAGAAGCTGTGGGGTGGGGCAGCTCCAGGTCACAGGTCAGTGTGGAGAAGGGGTGCGGAGGCCTGTGGGAAGGACTCCAGACCCAGACCCTGCTCAAGCTGGGGGACTCGCTGTGGCCTATCAAATCCACTAACTCCATGCCAAGTTTCGTCTGAAAGAGAAGGTCTCTGCTGCTTTGGTTGGAAAATCACATTAATTCTTTACTGTAGGATGGATGTTTTCCTGTAAGGAGTGGGATCATCTCACATCTAGAACTAGTGCCATCTTCTCCCATTTCCACCTCCTCCCCTGACCCCGAGGTCCACTCTCATCATAACAGCCAAAGTGAGCCTTAAAAAATACCCTGATGGAGGGGCGCCGGGGTGGCTCAGTCAGTTAAGCACCCGACACTTAATTTCAGCTCAGGTCATGATCTCAGGGTCGTGGGATCAGGCCCCATGTTGGGCTCGGCACTGGGCACGGAGGCTGCTTAAGATTCTCACTTTCTGGGCGCCTGGGTGGCTCAGATGGTTAAGCGTCTGCCTTCGGCTCAGGTCATGATCCCAGAGTCCTAGGATCGAGTCCCGCATCGGGCTCCCTGCTCCTTGGGAGCCTGCTTCTCCCTCTGCCTCTCTCTCTCTCTCTCTCATGAATAAATAAAATCTTTAAAAAAAAAAAATTCTCACTTTCTCTCTGCCCCACCCCCCAACTTGCCCATGTGTGTGCACAAGCATGCGCCCCCTCTTGCTCTCTAAACACCCCCCAAAAAAACCCCAAAACCCTGATGGAGCCACAGCCCAGGGGACACCCTTCCTGTCTCTGGCAGCTTCTGGGGCCTGTGTGACCTGGTCCTCCATTACCTGGAGGATGTCATCTGCTCTTACCAACCGCCCCCGCCCCTCTTGCCTCAACGGCCTCTTTGCTGATGGGCAGCCTGCGGTCCTGCTCTCATGACAGGGCTTCATGATGGCTCTGTTCTTGGCCTGAACGTCCTTCCCCAGGGGGCCTACATGGCTCCCTCCACCTGCCCTGTTCAGTTCCTTGCTCAAGGTCATCTTCTCAGTGAGGCTTAGCCTGACCCTATTTCACACTTACCAGCCCTCACTCCCAATACCCACTCCTGCCCTGTGTTTTTCTTATACTTACTATGCTTACTGTCTAGGGTTTGTATTCCTCTGTCTAGAATGTAAATGCCGACGGCAGGAATTTTGTTTTATTCACTGTGAAATCCCAAGTGCCTGGAACAGTACCCTGGCACAGGGCTGGTGCTTAGTAAATATTTGTAGAATGCCTACGAAGTAGTGACAGCACTGAGTGCCTGGCTACCCAGGCAGCCAAGGGAGGGAGACCTCTATCAGCATTCCAGAAACCCATCAATGAGAAAAAGGAGATGGAGGGGGAATGACCTCAGAGCTGGAAGCCTTCCTTTTAGAATTCACGGTGGTTAGACCAATCGATGAAATGGATCAACACTTAGAGGCCCAACCATTTAATTAGAAAAATAGCTGTACCTTAGTAATTCCCAAAACACCAATGTTGGGACTGGATGAAGTAGAGCCATTCCCAGTACCAAATATGCCATCGAGAACACAGGAGAGACCCTCCACGAAAATCCCCCTAAAATGTAAAGGAATGGGGGAAAGAGAAACATTCATTCAATGGGGGAAATGAGTGAAATATGCTCTAAGTGGCTGCACCCCAAAGGTGGCGTGCACGGCTGGGGAGCCTCCACACTCCTGGAAAGGGTTAGAAGTGCAGAGGCTCAGGCCCCACCCCAGACCTGCTGAAGTAGAACCTGCATTTTAACAGGATCCCCCATGCTCATTCAACTGTGAGAAGCACTTCTGGGAACCACACATTAGACACAGGTGTTTAAAAACCATTCCAAATTAAAGGCTTTTAGCCAGAAAACAGAGCTATTTGTTGGGATCTAAGACAAATATGGGCCGTCTGGCTGATCTGATTCCTTTATTATTAATAGTTTCATCAGGAAGGAAATGCTTTGTAATTTTGTCAACTTTGGAACTTTTTAAAAACAATTGATTTGTAAGTAACTCCATCAAATGCAACATCCATTAGAGAAAGCTGCAAAAACCTGGAGTGTAAACACTAATAACACAACCGAAGCAAGACATGCTAAGAGATCAGTCTACTGGATCTTATCATACGCAATCCTTCCAGGAGGGCAGCAGCTGGCTGGGCAAGGGGAGGGGGAAGCTGAAGTACGCTCTTCTCTGAGGCCTCCACAGGGTCCAATTCGCTCTCAGCACCCAGAAACTGAAGACCAGGTGTGTTGAGAAGATAAACCCCACTGCCCGTAAGTCTCAAGATTCTGCAGACTTCACCTATTCCTGCTCTTCTTGTTCCTCTACATGGGAATTATAATTGTGAATAGAGGACACAGCATTTACCCCTAAGAACAGTAATGGAAAGGGGCACCTGGGTGGCTCAGTGGTTAAGCGTCTGCCTTCGGCTCAGGTCGTGATCCCAGGGTCCTGGGATCGAGCCCTGCATCAGGCTCCCCGCTCTGCGGGAAGCCTGCTTCTCCCTCTCCCCCGCTCCCCCTGCTTGTGTTCCCTCTCTCTGTCAAATAAATAAAATCTTAAAAAAAAAAAAAAAAAAACAGTAACGGAAAGAAGAAATCAAAGGGGACATCCATCCATGACCCCAAACCAAGCAAAGAAAGATGGCACTGCCTCACATCTGTTGTGGCGAGTTTAAGGTCTGGCATGGTCTCAGAGAGAGCGTCTTACATGGCTGTCAAGGCGGAAGGAAGGGTGGGAACTGCCCTCCATGCTACAATAAGCAAAATGAGAGCAAAATGGGGGCAGTGACTTGTCCCAAGACAGACAACCAATAAAGAGCCCTGCTGCCTGGCTGCTTCCATGCTGAAAACTCCTTTTCTTCTCCAAGATTAACCAAAGAGCCAAGCAATGAGGCACTGGGCCCAAGAAGAACTCCATTTTCTGAGGAACATACCTGTTGATTGCATGGATGGGGGGCGGCGGTGCACAGGAGAGCCTTGCGCAGGCGTAATAATCCCCGATGGACTCAATAATACTGGCGACCACTGCGCTGAGCATGCCGATGACACCGGCGGCGGAGACGGTGGGCAGGCCCCACTGAACTAGGGAAGGAAAACAGGTGAAAGGAATCAAGACAGCAAAGGACTCCACACGACACACTCAGATTCCAAGGCGCAGGGAAAATCTTTTGTTTATTTTTAAGTGTCACTCATCAGTGCACTAGATGCCTGGGGACAGTTCCTGAGTCAGATGAACCAGGACTGGTCTGTTCTCTGTCTTTAATAAAAAGCAAGTGGTTAGAAGAGGAGGCTGCTTCCGAGCCACGCTTGGTGTCTTCTACTAAATTACAATTTAACAGAGCCCACTAGGGTAAGAATTCCTGTTGGGATGGATATTTCTATGAAGAAGATTTTTAACCCAGCTGTGCAAAGTATGGCACAAAACAACGGGGATCTTGCCCAGGTGGTGGCATTAAATGAAAATGCAGTGAAAAGTCACCACCAGCTAAATTTAAATCCCAGCAGTAAAGCATGGCATCAGACACAGACGGCCCTCTGATGTAAGATCAGTGCTTTTTTTTTTTTTTTTTTTTTTTTACAGTAAATCGTGTTATGGAAAATTAAACAGTTTCCTTTAAAAAGCAAAGCGAAGTCCCCAGGTCACTTTCTCTTGAGTATCTGGACTGCCACACGAGCCGCAGCGGGGGACCCAGCTTTGGGAAGAGGAAGAGGAAGTGCAGCGAGCAGACAGGCCAGGGGTGTGTGCGAGGGCAGAACTGCTGCCGCCTGGGAGCACACAGGGCCAGGGTCAGTCACCGTGGCCTTCTGGGCGGGTTTGGAGCAGATTTTTCTCGTGCCCATGATTTCTTTATCCAGCAACATTTTGTATTTTCTAAGCAATCTTTTACATAGTTACCTTGTTACTGACAGAGCATTGTGGTTTCATTTTAGTGTCTTGATTTGTAGGGGGGAATACTCATTTTGCCATTTATTGTTTCTTCAGAAATTGCCTTTTACTTCTTAGTCTCTTTACACTGTTTTTTTCTTTTTCCCTTTTGCCTGCAGCCCTTAACTTTGATTTTGTAAAATCTTTATTCCATCTACTTCAACATTTTAAATCGTACTCTTCTAAATTTTTGATCCCTCTTCCTTCAGATCATTTCTATATACAGTAGACCCTTGAACAGCACAGGTTTGAACCGCACTGGTCCACTTACTTGCAGGTTTTTTCCAATAAATGCAGTACAATAGTATAAATATATTTTCTCTTATGATTTTCTTAGTAGCATTTTATTTTCTCTAGCTTATTTTTTTTGTAAGGATACAGTGTATAAAACATGTAACATACAAAACGTGTTAATTAGCTGTTGACCTTATTAGTAAGGGTCTTAGTAGTTAAGTTTTGGGGAAGAAAGTTATATGCAGATTTTTGATGGTGGGGGTGGGGTGCACCAACCTCCCCCCCTCCACTTGTTCAAGAGTCAGCTACATGTGTGCATATGTGCATATAAATCTTGTTGGCTTCCAGCCTTCTCTTTGAACTGTTATTTAACCCCCTTTAACTAAAATGCCTAATTTATGATGTTACTTTAAAGCAGTTTCTTAGCCTCAGCGCTACTGACATTTTGGGCCCCCAAACTGTGTTTTAACCAATTTTTCTCACACTAAAGACTAAGGACCTCTGCTGTAGATATCTGGAAACCTGTCTCCAGATTGAGCCAAACTGTCAGAGGGGGTGCCCTCTTGCTCTCTGGGGTGGCCTTCTGCCCCAGGAGCCGTGGCCCCAGAGCAGCTCGAGGCAGTGAAGGGCTGTGGTGAGGAGGAGCCCAACAGCACAGCCTGCCATCCTGGGGCCAGGTGCCCAGTCCACTTGGCCATGGCCCCTCATGCACGGGGGGGGAGGACCCTGGGGACATCTCTTTGGTGTCTCAGCACATGCACAGCTGCTCTTCCCAAACAGCTTACCCTGTGTTCCTCATTTGTGCTCATCTTGGGACTGGCCTGCACCACAGAGAAGACCTCCCAGCGTTTGCTCTTCCTTTTTTTAAAGATTTTATTTATTTGACAGAGAGAGACAAAGCAAGAGAGGGAATACAAGCAAGGGGAGTGGGAGACGGAGTGGGAGAGGGAGAAGCAGGCCTCCCAACGTGGGGTTTCGATCCCAGGACCCTGGGACCATGACCCGAGCCGAAGGCAGACGCCCAACGACTGAGCCACCCAGGAGCCCCAGGTTACAGATATATTTTAAAAAATCTTTCAGCAAGGGGTCCTGGGTGGCTCTTGATTAAGAGTTGATTAAGCATCTGCCTTTGGCCTGGGCCATGGTCCGGGGGTCCTGGGATCAAGCCCCGCGTCAGGCTCCCCGCTCATCAGGTAGCCCGCTTCTCCCTCTCCCTCTGCTCCTCCTCCTTGCTTATGCTCTCGCTCTAAGAAATAAACAAAATCTTAAAAAAAATCCTTCAGCAAACTATACTTTTTATTAGTCAAAAAGAAATGGCTTTTTTCTTTGCCCCCCCTTTAATGCTTTTCATTTTGGAATCTATTTATTCTATTTAGCCATAAGTTAACAAAGCCACATTCACTTTTGTTAGCATCTGCCTGGTATACCTTTGTCCATTTCTTTATAATCCATAGCAACTTAGATTTCCAGCATGTGCTCTTCCTACCAGCCTCCCACACCTCCTTCTGACTGCCTGACCAACAGGTTTCATCTCATTTTTATCTCGGATTATATGTCTGTTTATAAACCATGCATTTATTCTTTTTTGGGAAAAGGGACAGGTGTACATAAATACATAGTTAGACCATATGATCTTATGAGAATATTATTTTAAAAAGAATAAACTTTTTTAAGTCTAAACCTGTCAATGATAGAAGGAACTGCCAACATCACTATCATTTAACATGCTCGGAACAGTTTCCTTAAAACCAACCTTACTATTCTTGGCTTTTCCTGCTTTTTCTCCTTATCATCATAAAATGTGAAGATGTGGCTACTGAGCAGGGGAATAAATCAGCAGAACTCGACTAAGGTCAGGTTTCGGTTCTAATTAAAAGGCCCAAGCATTAATAACCACTGGATTCATGCAAGTCACTTTTGGCGCTGGGACCTAGAAAGTATTATGTGTGAATCCAAGTGATACCTCAGCTTAGGACTGCACCTCCCACCCCACACACCTTGACAAGAGTTATCCAACACTTAAATTATAACCTAAGAGCCATCTTCCACCTATTGGTGAGTATCCCTTTACTTCTGGCAGCTGTGACCAAATAAAAAACAAAGATTATGGCTACCCATTAAAAGATTACACAAATCCCATCATGCTTGAGCAGTCGGCTTGCTAATCTTCAGGCCTCTCCTGCTGAAGCCTGCTCTGTGTGGGCAGCTTAGGTACCATGCAGCACTATACTTGCCTTCTTCAACCCTGGCAAGAGACCCTTTGTCCAGGATTTCATCCCAGTGGAACCAAAAGAACTAGTTCATCTGGGAAGGGAGCTCGCAAATCTCTGAGCATTAGTGTCAGTCCTCTGGGGTCAGGGCCTCCCCCTGTCCGCTGTCAAATCCTCTGAATGGTAAAACTTTCAAGGGACATTCTAGGACAAAGAGGCTTTTCAAGCTGCAGAACCTTCTGCCGCCTTCCAGCTCCTCTAAGGAGGGCTCTTGTGAGCTCCTGACCCCTCTCCCTCTGGCCATCAGGGTACTTACACGGGTACGGGACCTTAAACCACGGGGCTACCAGAAGCACGCCCTGCCTGGCGTCCGTCCGAGCATAGAAGCCGTACTTTGTGCTGTCGGGAGGGAAGACGTCAGTCACTGTGAAGATGAAGCACAGCAGCCAGGACACAAGGATGGCCAGGATGATCTAAAAGTGGTCAAAGGGAAAAGCTCCATGAGGCCAACCAAGGTGGTGGATGCTGGCAAAACACACATCTTCCTACGGCCTGAATATCATACCCCAGAACCTCCACCATCGTTGGTACTTTGCAGAAAAAAACACATTACAGACCTGCTGAGAGCCTACTCCTGGATGGAATCACATCTAGAGAGAGTTTTATGCAGGTAAAGCTATTTTAACTCCCAGCCTGGCTAGAAATAAGAATAACGGACAACGTACTTGCAGAAGCCATGGGAACACAGATCTCCCTCTGTCTCAAGAACAGTGCCCTTCTTCACACTCCTGAGAGGATTTCAAAACCAGAACCTTCTGCCGCTGGTAAACCTTAAGCCCACGACAATTTCGTGCTCATTAGTACCCTGATGTTACAACCCCAACCTAGTTCCCCCAGGAAGACATGCTTAAAACTTCCTTTCACTTAAACAAAGGCAGTATTGTCGGAAAAAACAGAAGTGACTACTCACAGGGAACATTTTGAAAAGCTGTAACTTGTATGCAGTCCATCCTTTCTTGGATTTGTAAATTGGGAGAGGAAATTTAACATTTCTGGCATACTGCGAAAACAATAATACTAGGAAAATTGTCCTGATGAGAGAGAGAGAGAAAATAAACTAGGTTAAAGGTTGTCTGTGTTTTAAAATAATACTCAAAGCTTCAACAGCAAAACTGACCACATATATTCGATTCATTTCTCTAGAAAGCTCCTAGTCCTATTAACTGTTATTTGGGGAGGTGCCTGGGTGGCTCAGTCGTTAAGCGTCTGCCTTCGGCTCAGGTCATGATCCCAGGGTCCTGGGATTGAGCCCCACATCGGGCTCCCTGCTTAGAGGGAAGGCCTGCTTCTCCCTCCCCCACCCCCCCTGCTTGTGTTCCCTCTTTTGCTATGTCTGTCAAATAAATAAATAAAATCTTAAAAAAAAAAAACTGTTATCTTTTGGAAATGCCATTTTGGGAAAGATATTAGTTCTAGGCATATCTTGATACTAAATGAAACTGCCATACAAAGCTTTGGCTAAATTTTCCTTAACAGAATAAGAAAACCTGAAGAATGCACATACTCAGGAGAGATGCTCACACCACGTAAGGGAAAAAGATACCACATACAAGACAATGCACACTATAATCACAACTAGGAATTAACTACAGAACAAGCACTTGCCACACGGGCATGTCCATGCACACATGTGTGCAAACAGGCAAGGAGGACAGGGTCCAAAATGCTCACAGGGATTGCCTACAGTTGGCAATATGTTTTGAGACTTTTCTACTTTTCCGTATTTTGTGATTTATGTATCAAGAGCATAAACTGCTTCAAAAAGCAAAAAGCTTCAACATTTAAGGAGGCTACATACAGAATTCAGTATTAACAACATTCCTGGGAGGTTTGTCTGTGTCAGACACTATGTGAAGGCCGTCCTGCCCATCATCCCAGCCTTCTGCAGCAGTGGCTTCTATGACCACCCACGTCCCAGACAGACGAAGACAGCAGTCCAAGATCATGCAGCCAGGGTTTGCAGGGCAGGTGGCCAGGCCAGGGGGTCTAACTCTACAGCCTGGGCTCTGAACTACTTTGCCACACTATCCTAAGAGCAGGGATGCTGGGGCTGGCTCAGAAGGCTCTCTACCTTGAGCCCCACACTCCTGACCCAGCTGCACTAAGGATCACAGGAGGCAGCGACATCGAGTGACTCCTCTGCAACAGGACCCAACACATCCTCATACGCCTGCTACCAAGCGTGGCCAGCGTGGGATGGCTTCCCATCGCTGACACAATGAAGGTCTGCAATGACGTGTTTCATCACCCACAGGGATGCACTCTCACTTACAACCCGAGGGAGAGCTGGCACAAGAGTGGGTTCTCAGTCAAAGCTCAGCTTAATTGTTCCTGGGCACAGCTCCAATTGCGGAGATGGAATTATCAGCTCCACTGACAGCCGGTCAAGTGCAGTTTCACTGTCACGTTCCTAATGAGGCATGTAGCCTATAGCCAGCTGGGGAACCGGCCCATGCCACACCATCCTCTCCCCACCTATCCACCAAATGCTTTGCTCACTGGTGATGGGGGTCTCAGCCCAAACACAAAGTCATCAAGCCAGTACCTGTTGGAGGCTGGAAATATACATGGTGCCCAAGCTATTCCAATTCCCCCGGGGTGGTGAAATTTAATAAAAAAATGTTATGGTGGGACACCTGGGTGGCTCAGTCTGTTAAGCATCTGCCTTCAGCTCAGGTGATGATCCCAGGGTCCTGGGATCAAGTCCTGCATCAGGCTCCTTGCTCAGCAGGGAGTCTGCTTCTCCCTCTGCCTCTGTCTGCCACTCCCCCTGCTTGCGCTCTCTCTCTCTGACAAATAAATAAAATCTTTGAAAAAAATGTTACGGGGGCGCTTGGGTGGCTCAGTTGGTTAAGCGACTGCCTTTGACTGAGGTCATGATCCTGGAGTCCCGGGATCGAGTCCCGCATTGGGCTCCCTGTTCAGCAGGGAGTCTGCTTCTCCCTCTGACCCTCATGATCTATCTCATTCTCTCTCTCAAATAAATAAATCTTTAAAAAAAAAAAAGTTATGGTAATGACAGGTGCCAAAACTGGTTTACTTTAAATTTATTTTTTTTTAAAGATTTTATTTATTTGATAGAGACAGGGCGAAAGAGAGAACACAAGCAGGGGGGAGTGGGAGAGGGAGAAGCAGGCTTCCCACCGAGCAGGGAGCCCAATGAGAGGCTCGATCCCAGTACCCTGGGATCATGACCTGAGCTGAAGGCAGACACTTAATGACTGAGCCACCCAGGTACCCCTGGTTTACTTTAAATTTAGATCAACATAAAATTTTCATGTTCCAAAAAAATGCTGATTTATTTCAAAGTGAACACTATGAGATCCCAAAAGGCCCCAAGTCTATTATTATCATTATTTCAGGCAACACCCACCTATTATCGCCTGCACTATGGTGTTCACGTTTTAAAGCATGTTTACAAGGGGAGGAGGGACACATAGAGAATTCAGGAAGGACACCCAGATCTCAGGCCAAATCTGGCAGCAAAAATGAAGCGAGTGGACTAGGCAGATGAACACTCCATTTTTCTGCCACTCTAAAACCCATCCCCTTCTAATTTATGTTTATCCTCAAATAGCCTGTGCAGCAGGTAGGGCAGGCAGTCCCATCACAGAGAGGTGGCAGGAGTAGAGGCTCAGGGCCGGGGTTGGGGGGGGGGTGGGCAAGGGGGGGGGGCGGGGAAGGGGGGGCTGTGCCCGAGCTCACACATCTAGGCCGACCAGAGAATGGGAAAGGATGAGCCAGCCCCAGGTTCTCAGGCCAGGGTTCTGTCCAACCACTGGCTTGCTGACCTTCTACCTTACAAATATTATGCAAGCAATGCAATGCACACTAAAATACAGGAAAATTATAAAAGGCAGATAAGCAAAAAGACAAAATCCTGAAGATCACTCATCATCCCAGCTGGGTAACAACCCATGTAACATTCTGGCCTACAGATTCTGAACAGCTTCCATTCCCTGGATACTTACAGGGTGTCACCGGGTCCGGGGCACCGGGGTTAGAGAGGGACACGGGACTGCCTGATGTTACCCTTGCCCTTGGAGCACAAACAGGTCATCATCTGACCCAAAATGGAATCAGACTTCACAATGTATTTCCCAGCTAGCTTGTAGCCCCTATTAATGCCACAACCTCTACAGATGGAAATCAGCAACAGCACCTTAGTGGCTGGCTACTTAGCATCCCACCTTATGTACATAGTACATCTTGTTACACAGTTTCCATATGGTGTGACACTGGGGGCATAAACAACTGTGACAGATCACCCCTCCCTGGCACCTGTCTACACATCTCCTTACGGCAGGTTCCTAGGACTAGAATGGATCTGCCAAAGAGTAAATGCCTTATTATAAAGTTTTTTTCTTATTAAAAAGCTTCTGATACAAACTGCCAAATACATAAAAGTTGGATGAATTTACAATCCCACCCAGAGATCAAAAACATCCACTTGCTACTCACCGCAGTACAAAGTCTTATACTTTTTTTTTTTTAAAGATTTGAGAGAGAGAGACACAGAGAGCGAGAGCGAGCAGGGGGAGGGGCAGAGGGAGAAGGTCCCCACTGAGCAGGGAGCCCAACAGGGCTGGATCCCAGGACCCTGAGATCATGACCTGAGCCGAAATCAAGAGTCAGAGGCTTAACCGACTGAGCTATGCAGGCGCCCCATAGTCTTATACTTTTAAATCCCTACCAATTTCATCAATTTAAAAAACTATTGTCATTTAACATTCATCCCTTACACTAAAGAGTATGTATTTCAGCATTGTTCACAACAGCAAATATTTTAAACAAGCATGAGTATCAACTGGGGAATGGTTTCATAAATTCTATGCTATTTCATACTATTTAGCACTGTGCAATTTTACAAAGAATGGAGTAGATCTAAACACACAGTCTTAGAGAGGAGAGCCCAAACAAACTGTTAGGGTGAAAAGCAGACGATCCTGGTAAAGCTACGTACGTCACTGTGTTCATATTTATGTATACAGGGCAAATACTAACTTTTCACTAGTTAATTTAATCAAGACATTTTTAACTAGTGAAAAGTTAGTATTTGCCCTGTATACCTAAATATGAACACAGTGACGTACGTAGCTTTACCAGGATTGGTGAAACTATAAATTAAGGACATTAGCCTTTTTAATGGAATTTGTTGTAAATTTATCCCAGATTCATTTATAATTTAGTTTCAGTGGGTTTTGATAGGAGTTTTAAATGCATCGGTAGTAAAATCTATCAGTCTTTCTCTTTTCAATATCTGCTTTAAGAAGGATCTTCTCCTGGGCCCCTGGGTGGCTCAGTGGGTTAAATGTCTGCCTTCGGCTCAGGTCATGATCCCAGGGTCCTGGGATGGAGTCCCGCATCAGGTTCCCTGCTCAGCGGGGAGTCTGCTTCTCCCTCCGCTCTCTCTCTTGCAAAAATAAATAATCTTAAAAAAAAAAACTTCCCTGTCCCATGATCAAATATTTATGTACATTTTCTTCTGGCACAATTCACTGTTTTACTTTCTATACTTAAGTCTTTAATTCAACTGAAATGTAATTTGATATAAACCAGGAATCTAAATTTTTTTCCAAATAATTATCTAATTTTTCTAATTTTTCTATTCCCCACTGATTGCCAATATGACTGCCGTCATACACTAAATATTAATTTCTTCTTGGTTCTGTTTCTATCCCTCCTGTTCTGCTCTACTAATGTCTATCCTTCCAGGACTACAGTATTGTATTAACAATAAGTACTGTTATTGTTATTGTTGTTATTAATAATGCATTATTAAGGGGCGCCTGGGTGGCTCAGTCGTTAAGCGTCTGCCTTCGGCTCAGGTCATGATCCCAGGGTCCTGGAATCGAGCCCCGCATCGGGCTCCCTGCTCTCACTCCCCCTGCTTGTGTTCCCTCTCTCGCTGTGTCTCTGTCAAATAAATAAATAAAATCTTAAAAAAAAAAAATGCATTAAGTTCGGAAACGTAGTTTAATTCTTGTAAGAGCAACTTGTACCATTCCCTTCTCTCTGAGTTCTCTGGGAATGATCCTTATTACTTTATTTTCTTATTCACTGATTAACACATCCAGAACAACCTTAAATGATACCGGTAATAATAAACATGCTTATCTTGGTTTCTGATTTCAGCAGGCAGGACTGATATTTAAGTCTTTCACCATTAAAGAATGAGGCACTTAAAAATCTTATTCATGAAAGATCCTTCTATCCCCATACTGCTAACAGTTGGCAGCAGAGATAGAGACTGAATGTGATTTAGTTGTCACCATGGTTTTTTATTATTAAACCCACCATGGGCCTATAATGAATTTTATTAATTTTCTAGGGACACCTGGGTGGCTCAGTCGTTAAGCGTCTGCCTTTGGCTCAGGTCATGATCCCGGGGTCCTGGGATGGAGCTCCACATCGGGCTTCCTGCTCGCTCCCCCTGCTTGTGCTCTCGCTCTCTGACAAATAAATAAAATCTTAAAAATAAAATTTTTCTAATATTTAATCATCCTTGAGCTTCTAAAATGACACACATAATGTGTCGGCTTTTTTATTATTACCTATAGCATTTTCCCAAGCCATGTTCCAAAGAACATTCTTCCAAGATATGTTACTAGATATGGCACTAAAAACATAAATTGTGTGTGCAGAGCTGGACACTAAGGCCTTTTTCTGAAAAGGGTCTTCTGCACACTACCATTTTAAAAGATCACAAGGAGACTTAAAGTACAGAAAGATGCTGAGCTTTAGCACGCTACTACCTAAACATATCTGAACTAAGCTTGAGGCTTGACACCAACTCTAGGGAGGAAAGGAAATGTTGAACCAGGCTGTCCCTTTGGTATTAGCTCTGTCAGAATCTGCCATTTAGATAAAACTGGCTGGGAAGTTTCCCTGGTTTCTCAAAGTGCCAGAACCACTTACCCAGTGTAGGCATTTGCCCTTCCTTGAAATATAATATACTCACTAACCACTGGAGCCCAGAACACTTTTTAGGGATAAAATCCTTTGACAGCATTCTTGCCTCTTCTGTGGTCAGGGGTGTACTCACAAGCCCCATTCCTCCTTTCTTATTATGAGGTGCTTACTCAACACCTGCTCTGTGACAGGTGGTGGGCCAGGCGCTGGAGGTGCCGTGGGGACCAGCGCTGAGCGAAAGCCTTGCAGAGCTGGCATCCCACGTACAAAAGAAGCTGGCTGGAAACTAAAAAACATGAAAGCAGAAAGGAAAAGCTTGACAGTGGATGCACAGATACAACCGAGAAATTTTCTCATGAATAGAGGAAAAAAATGAAGAAATGGAAAGCAGAGGAAGGGTCTGGGAGGTCCAACATTCTAAAAGTTCCAGAAAGGGACAAGCAGGAACAGAGGGGAGGAAGGCATCCATGAAATAATTCAAGATCATTTACCACCCCACCCCCCAAACAGCTGAGATTCCAGAGTGAAAAGGCCCCAAGTGCCCAGGCACGAGATGTAAATAGAACGAGGGACAGTGAGGGAGGTTTCAGACACAGACAACAAAAAGACCTACAAGCTTCCGAAATCCTAGCTTGTGTCCAATTAAGAGTTTCAAAAGGAGGAGTAAGGAGCAGAGAGTGGCCAAGCACTTCACAGGGCAGGAAGGGAGCAGGAGAGAAGCTGAAGACCAGTTTGGAAGCAATGAACAAGGGTGAGGACTGTCGAGTGGTGGGACTGGACCTGGAGGTGATGCAGAAAGATGGTTTGCACGTGGGGAGAGAGAGAAAGCAAAGAATCAAGGACAACTGCAGGGCTTCTGGCTTCATCAGCTGGATGTGTGTCGTGGCCCTGGCTGAGAGCAAGATGGCCGGGGGGGGGGAGGGGGGCTGGTTTGGGGAGGGAGGGAGTCAAAAGCTTGACACTTTCTCCCCCTGAAGTTTGAGGTGTCCTGTGTCACAACACCTGGAGCGTGCAGGCCAGGGCTTGGAGTTTAAGTCTGGTGTCCAGAGGTCTGGGCTGCAGGCTTCTTTGGAAGTCACCAGCATACCAGAGGCTTGCTGGGGTCGTCCTAGACAGGGTCCCCCAGGGGAAAAGCATGTGGCAGGGAAGCGATCCAGAACCAGGTTCTGAGGAACCCCGACATTTAGCGATCAGGGTGAGGAGAAGTCTGTTTTGGTTTTTATGCTTTTCTGGAAACCACCCATTTTATTGATTTGCTGCTGTTGTTTTTAAAGGCGGGGACAGGGAGCACAGCTAGAACTCTTCCTCCCTGGACCTAAGGCTTTATCCTCTATTTGTGCATTCACTCCCTTCTCTGCTCAGTTAGCCTTGCCAGAAGCGTGTCCACATGTTATTTTCCAAAGAACCAATGTTGGGATTTTTCACTTCTATTTCTTCTGTATTTTTGTATCTGTATTGATTTTTGGTCCCCTGCCTCCATTAGGCTCATTTTTATCCTGTTTTTCTAGTTTCTAGAGATAAGCTCTTCATGTACTTTGCCTTTAAGATTGTGCGGATTTTTTAAAAAGATTTTTAAATTTATTTGAGAGAGAGAGTGGTGAAGGGAGAGCAGAGGGAGATGGATGAGCAGACTTAACCGAATGAGCCACCCAGGTGCCCCAAGATGGTGCATTTTTTTTTAGAACAATTCTGACTACTCTATGGGATTGGTCGGTTCTCACCATCATCTTCTAAATTATCAGCAACTGTGAAGTTTCAATTTCCCCTCTGACTAGGAGTGATTTATAACAGTGCTTTCCAGCTTTTAAGTGGTCTGGGGGTTTTGCTCACCCTTTCACTGTTGGTTTTTAACTTTACTGTATGATGGTAATTACATCTTTTCCTTCTTGGAACTTCCTGCATTTCACTGAACAAACATTCTTCCATGCCCTTCTACACACTCATGCTGGTGTGGGCAATACTGACCAACCTTCAGTGAAATGAGAAAATTAAGAACAATCCTGGACATTTTCACATACCTTAATTTGTAAGGATAGGTGGATTATAATTTCGCAAGGATGCGCTTTACTTGTTCCAACACAGACAGGCTGGATTAAGTATTACAGAGTAAATTCTGGTCAGACTATTTGGGTTCTGAAAACCATCCCAGCCACTTACTAGCTGTGCGAGCCTAGGCAATGAACTTTGCATCTTGTGCCTCTGCTTCTTTTGCTGTTAAATAGGGATAACACTGGTACTTACCTTAACTTACGATGTATACGAGTGTTTGGTAAAGCACTACTAATGCAGAGGCTCAAGAAGTGCAACATGCTGTTTAATAATTACAGAAGACTTCATAAGACAAAAACAACTGGAAATTGCCTTCTATTATTTATTTTAGAAATTTCACTGGTTGGCAAAATTCCAGGTTTTGCACCATTTCCCTAGGACAATATCAACTCTTTCATGTGCTCTCCAGGCACACAAAAAGAATGCGGGTTCTGTTTGTGGTATACAGAGTTCTATGGCTCTACTAATCAATCTTATAATATTATCGAAGTCCTGGATGTCTTTACTGACTACACACTGAGGGGTAAATGACATCTTTAATGGACTTGCACTTCCATGCTGAAGGACCAGCTGTAACTGTCAGGACTCTAGCAGGGGCCACGACCTCCCGACAGGTGTTGGCAGGAGCCTGGGGAGTCATGTCTCCTTCAATGCCAACACACCCTCCTGCAGCATCCCTGTCTCCTGCCAACCTGGAAGGTTTTTTTGAGTCTCATCTAAAGGATTGGCTTCTTGGTATCTCCATTCATGTGCAAGAGACTTGGCATGACCTCAGAAGTTAAAAACTAATGGCATCACCATCTTACACCCCCTTCCTAAAGCGTGAAACCTTACAACCCTCCCTCTACACATCACTGCCAAACAGGTCTTTGGAATACCTTGACTGCATGTCACTTCCCAACCGCTGGGTCTTAAACCCTTCAATAACTTTCTGGTAAGAAACAAATCAAGTTTAAACTGTCAGATTATTCTTACTTAAAACCAAACAAAACAAAAAACCTATCTCCTAAGGTCTGCGTAAATGCTCAAAATACCCCACGAGGCTGCCGCTAGGTGTGGGAAGGGGAGGTGCTGACAGTCCGTGCTAAGTGGTCTAGAGAACTCACAGCATGGCGATGCCCCAGTGCTTCCCCGCTCTCTCTCCTGCCGCCTGGAAGCCAGACAGCCCGATGAGGGCCACTGTGGGCGTAATGGTCAGGGGCCCGATGTATTTCAGCAGAGCCCCAGGCAGGCCGAGGAGGCCGATGACCACTTCTATCAGTGAGGACATGATGATGGCACCCTGGATCTGGAGCGAGAGAGGGCACAGACAGGAGAGTGAGATGCTTGTAGATCGTAGACTCCAAATGTCACCCGCAACCACACCGGACAGTTCTGCCAAGCAGTGAGTTACTACCTAACAGGCATGACACAGCTGGAAAATTCCCCGAGGCCTCAAAAGAAACCAGTGGGGTGAGTCGGGTCTAGCCAACCTACGAACGACATGGTTGACATAGGAGCGTTACAGAAACGGGCACTGATACATGTACAGCCAACCTGCCTCCCCACAGATAAGTGAGAGATTTATGACTCCCGCTCAAGACATGGGACATTCAAAGCCAGCCTCAGAGGAACACTCCAGCACAGATTCTAGAGTGAGTCCCTGAGGGACATTTAGAAGGAAGTGCTATTGACACAAATTCCAAAGGAACGCTTCTTTTGTGGAGAATGGCTGTATCTGCGCCCATTCTGAACTAATGGTGAAAGATCTTCCAGGTTTGGGGAGATCTGGATAAACGGTCAGCCATTCTTCACGGCTAAGGACTCCCGTGCCCTGTTCTATTCAAGTGCACCAGAGCAGACAATAAGCTTTAATTCTTCCCACACACATGGGCAAACGCAGGCAGGAATGAAGAGTTCTGCTGCCCGTAGGCCAGCCTCTGTCGCTCCTTACGAGGGAGCTGGTAACGGGCCAGTTACGCTGGAGGATGTAAGTCTGGTCTGTGCATGGTGGCGGGGGGGATGAAGGGCAAGAAACAACACTGCCTGGTTGCACAAAGCATTTCTGCACGCTTTATTTATGGTGATGTCAATCTAAGTTTAGTTTCACAACAGAAATAAACATGTCAGAAGTTGAAAAGGAAAAGGAGGGCTTAGCGCAAGTAAATACAATTTCTTGGGCACAGCCAACAGTGAAGCGGGGAAGAAACACAAAGAAGCCCCAAGCAGACAATGTTCATCTTTTACCTCACGTATCCGGGGGTACCAGATGTGCTCTGTGTGTAGCAGCTCTGTGGTTCCATTGGACACTGAAACATCTTGAAAACAAAAACAGAGACAACATTTTTTTGGAGTGACACTGATGTTTCACAGGATATATTCATTTTACTCTTTGTAAGGAGAAATTTCTTCCCTATTTTAAGTATATTTGTATAAAATACCCATCCCTAAAATTCAAGTTACAACAGTATGGCTTACCATACTGAAAGGTGGAGTCCCCAGCGCTAATGTAACCAAATTTATTCATCGACTGAGAGCTCCCAGTGTGTCAAAAGCTGACTGAACTGGGGATGCACATTGCTAGTGCCAGACTCACACAAAGACCAACCTTTGCAAGCAGCTAAGCTAACTGAAATGCCTGAGAGCAAGGTTGCTGATTGAGGTTTTTAAAACCTAGAGAAAACAGAGGGCCTTTTCCAGTTCCTAAATCAAATCAGTGGTCACAAATTAACTCCTAGGAGCAAGGAAGGAAATGAAGGTTGGAAAACTTTGCTCCTAGAACCGGAAAGTGTAACAGTATTTTGAGAGTACAACAGGTCTATCTGATTTTCTCAAACCCCCTATCTGATTTTTTCCTGACCTTATCGGGTTATTTAAGGATCTCTGTGATCACTAAATGGGCGGGGCGGGGCGGGGGGCGGTGGTAAAAGTCATTTGCAGAAAACCAAAGCAGCCAGATCCTTCAAAAGCAGAGATGGTTCAGAGAAGGGAAGCTGATGCAGCAAAGAGAGTGATTACTGGTGGTTCATAAAATCCACTGAAAGAAAGAGGCAGAAAAATAGCACAAATGTTGTTCTAGTCCATTCCCGTATTTATCAACTTCATTAGCATAGAGAAATGAGGTCCTTTCTGGTCCTTACTTGCTCTGGGGTTAGGGAGGAACGAGTGGGGAGAGAGAGAGAGAGACAGAAACACGATCCACAGACTGGAGTGTTTTAAGCAGTTTGTTGGTTTGTGTGTTCTGTGCCCGATTCCGGAAAGGATTTAAGGCTGCCGTGGGCAGCACGTCCAGGCCTCCCTTCTATCACCTGCGCTGAGGGACCCCAATGACGTACGTGGAAATAACTGCAGTTACCTGTGGTGTTACATTTCCATTTATCTAAAGACAGGATGGCTCGAGCAGGGGCCAGAAATGCAAAAGCACTGGCCTGAAACAGGGGTAACCTAAAAGAAACGAGACCAAAACCATGATCACGGCATCAGGAACTACCGAGGTAGTTCACGATTTGACAGCTTAACAAGTCTTTTCCATAGACACACAGCACAATGAGTAAATGCAGGCACGCTCGGGAGAAAGAGCCCCAGTCCACACAGATCTCCTCCGCATGCGGCCAGGGCCGCCGGCTTCTCCATCCTCCCCTCCTGCTGCTCCCCACACACAGCCCTGCATGGGCCTCGGTGGAGCCCTGTGGTCAGCGCCCACACCCCAACACCAGGCCCTGCCATCACCACCTTTCCCCTCGGGGGTGGGGGATGTCGGGCCTTCAGGAGTCTCGCTTTCCTGCTGAGCTTGTGAGCTCCTTCTTAAACACCAGTGTGTCTTCCAATTTACCACCCTCCTCCTCCTCCCTTTCACATCCTTATTGGTTATCACAGGAAAAAAAATCTATCTCCCCCTGGCATTCCATTTTGTAAATCAAAAACTGCCCTAAATCCTAGAGGATAAGCGTCATAATCATGTTAGTGATCTAGAGTTACTGAGGAAAGGAAAACTTTAAGTTACAAATCAACAGCATATATAATAGCCTGCTTAATCATAAAAAATACTCAGAGAGCGTTCTAAACCTTATTTTTAAAGAACCCAGAAAGCATGTGGACTCTGTTTAATCTCCTGCCTACAGTCCTCAAATGCCACCATTCAATTACATTTTAGATACTCCATGTTGACTTTCTGAACACCTGAGCTACTCAAATTCAAAAGATTTTTCAGTGTACAGCATTTCAGCTACCGTTGTATGAAGGTAGCTTTACAGGCTAACATAAGAACTTGATTGCTATTTTTAACATTTTCCGGGTGGAATATAAAAATGACTCCTTCTGCTGGCGGGGCTGGGAACTCCCAGATGTCCAGATCCTTCTGAAATACTCCCCAGCAGCCTTGTATCAGCATCCTGGCCAGTGGACGGGCACCCGGCACGCGCGCCGCTCCACACTCTGACAGCACGTCCTGCCCTGACTGGAACAGGAAATGGGCTGAGAGAAGGTGGCTCTGGCTCAAGGGTACGTAGCCACGTTACAAGCCCAGAGCTGGCACACACCTCTCTGCACCAGACATGGGCCTCAAGATCTCTTGTTCTCCTATTTTAAATCATGCAATGAAATCAATTGAAAAGAGTAGACAGGATGCTGGTTCTAGGGTGTAGAGGCAGGCGGGCTGCACGGTACAGACCAGATGCGTTGCTGGCCGTCACTCACATGGGCACGCCCTCCACCAACCATCCAGCTGTTGGAGGGGCAGCACAGGACCGTCAAAAGTGGGAGTGAAGGCCACCTGAAGCGGGAATGTATACTAAAGGAAAACACGGTTTGATTTGGTAACTTTTCAGAAATGCCCTAAAAGGGCAAAGAGAGGTCAACACCTGATCAATGGATGCCATCTCAAATGGCCCAAATAACATCAACTTTACTATCGTTTCAGATTTCCAGCAACACATCCCCGGGCCACGTAATGTGGATTGCATTTAGAGACCTGTCCTAGGAATAGTGCAATCGACACTGCACTGGATGACTCACTGGATAGGAAAGTGAAGACTGGCTCTGGGTTCCACTCCCGGGGACATGAACTATTCCCAGCCTCGTCTGGACCTGACCATCACCTGGGCACCTGTCAGGGCAAACATTTTATGGCTTAAACATGACCAATGGTCCTGAGAACACAGCTGCAAAGAAGCTCCCTCATTTCAAGCAACCGGGACCCTGCATTCTTTTGGAAAGTGAGGGGTAATAGAAAATCCCCACATGTGCTGCCCCAGGCTCCCAGGATGCTCACACGTTCACGGTTCAGCCCACACACACTACCTGCCCCACGCAGCACCAGTGGGAGGGCGGCGGCCGCTGGAGAGTCAGCAGCAGAAGCACCCCAGCAGTTAAGGGTGGTCTCCACACTGGCAGTGACAATCAGCGGCTTGACAGAAAGATTCTTAGGGAAAACTGTGACGAGAGCTTATTAATTCATCAAACAAGAACTTCCCTAAATACAAAGCCAATTTTCCGAGAAAAAGATGGAGGAGGATAAAGCACTAGATATTCTCAGCTGCTGAAGGGGCTTTTTGAAGCCCTTCCCCAGCAGACAGCTGATTGTCTGTCTGTCTGCACAGGGCTCATCTCTGCACTTCGGTCACACACCCATCACCACCTCGGGTCCCTGGGTTCCCCATGCAGGCAGGACTGCCTGCTCTTTTACTTTGTCCTGACGGCTGGGAAGAAACGAATCAAACTGCCTTTCTTTACACCATGGGCTGGCAAACTGGCCCATGAACCCAATCTGGCAAACAACTTGTCTTTGTGAGAAAGGTTTTACCGGGACATAGCCACTCCCATTTATTTGCCCGCTGTCTGCAGCGGCTTTGGGGCTACAATGGTGGAGGTCTAGTAGTCACAAGAGACCACAGAGCCCAAATGCTTACTGCTTGTCCCTTTACAGAAAAAGTTTGCCACCCCAGGGTATAGGGAAAGTATTATCTGAAACATGGGAAGAGGTGGTGGGTTTTTTGCAAATAAGTTTTTAAGGTTCATAGTGTCACTAGACGTTAGGAGGAATAAATCTGAGCAGACAGGCACCTTTATGGTGACACATTCCCATGTCGGGCTCTAGCCTTAGGATGGAGAAAAATCTAACCTAAGCCCAGATTTTCTTTAAAACTCTGCTGGAGGAACCCCATTTCCTCCTCCAAACCCAGAAGACCAGAGCCCTGGGCCCCAGGCTCCTCACCACCAGCCCCTTCACAGATCTGCACTCCAGCTTCTTGCCTCTGAGCCTTTGCTCTTCTCAGTCAGCAACTCACTTCCAATGTTCAATTTTTATTCCTCATTCAAGGCACAGAGAAAATACTACCTCCTCCAGAAAACATTCCAGGATCTCCTTCTTCGGATTCAAAGTGTGTTCCCCTACAACTCAGGACTTTCTGGCCATGATTTCTGCAAGTCACCCTACAAGTTGCCAGGAAGCTGCTTTAGGATCCCGGGGGTGCTGCATCTCACCCAGGCCTGGTTCATCAGAGTCTCGGATGAGGCCTCCAATCTGCATTTCGAACAATCATTTCTGGGTGAAGCTGAGGCACCGGGCACCACAAAGACAGACTACCCCTGTGCCAGTGAAGGGATTTACTGTTTTACGACAACGGAAAAAACAACCCCTAGGCTGCCGTGGAGTTTCTGCCATGTGAAGGACACAGCTAGTCAGGGCCAAACACGAAGCTGGGGACGTCTGTAGGAGCAGTCCCCGACCTAAACTAAAGGGCCAGAAGCACTTCACCGCACATGGGAGGGGCTACGAAGAAGAGCCCAGGCAGAGAGCAGAACAGGCACAAATCCGAGCCACACTGCAGCCCCAGGAATCCTCCGAGAACAGCAGGGACCTGATTGTGGGTGGGGGCCAATGTAGTCAAGGTCAGGGCGGCCCAAGGGCAAACCACCCCACCCTGGGCCAGGAGGCAAGGGCAATCCTGCTCAGAAAGGACCACTTTGGGGGAACTGGGGAAGGTGACCTTAACCCCAAAACATCCTCTAAAGGCACTCCGACAGGCTGTGGCCTGACTCCATGGTCGGTGCATCTCTGCTGTTCAAGCTGCCGCGTCGGCTCCAGTGACCGGCCAGCCCAGGGCAGGTCTGCGCACGCACCTCGGCCTCTACGGGCTCCCTTGGTATCATCTGAGCCATCTGTGCCCAGCTCCCGGCCTGTGGACCCGCCCCTCTCCCCACGGGGCCGGAACAGGGCCATTCACCCATCATCACTGTGTCCCCAGCACCAACTTCCACTTAGCAATTAATGAATGACTTAAAGGCACTGTTTACAAATGCTATTCTTCAAGAATTTTATTAGACTAGAAATAAGAAGTCTTTCTGCCACGTTGATTTTAACTGCAAATCAGGGAAAGGACTTTTTTTGGGGGGTGGGGGGTAAAGATTAAAAGCACTGGGTAGAGAGGACACCGAATCAAATGTGCGTGAATTTTCCAGACAAAACCAGACAACTCCCCCAGGTCCCGGGGGCTAGCAATCCTCCCTGGTATCATGAGGAAAAATGTCTTTAAAAAGTTTAAAAGGGGGGGGTGGGCCCCTACAAGCAGCACCTGAAGGTAGGAAATGTTATCTCCCCAGAACTGACTCATTTAATGAAAATGAGTAAAACAAACAGTTCGCCAACAAAGAAAGTGCAGTGTGTGCCTGGCTTCCTCGATCTACCAAGAAAACAATTCAGTTCATGCAAAACTTTTCGCTATCAAATAAATATATCCTTGAGTCTAAATGGCAGCCCAATTTTAAAATAATCTCTAAGAAACAGAGAACAGATTTCACCTCAAGGAGCTATAGTTTTAAAATTGAATCTGCCATCAGGAATGTATATCCCTAATTCCCTTAAAGAAAAGCAAAACACAGTTTGTCAAAGGCAACTCAATTAAGAGTTGCCTAGCTGAAGGAGCTAACCTAGGGCAGCCTCAGCGGAGAGATGGCAGGTGCCCAGGGCGCAGGGGGAGTGGATGAAGTGCTCTAACCACGACACTGCTCAGGTGTCGTGCACTTCTCAGAGCATCCCATCAGGAAGGAGGTCTGCCCGGTTGTCCCACGAGGTGGGAAAGCTCGGTTAGGGCAGTAACTGCTGGAAATCTCCATATAAAAAGGACCTTTTTCCTTTTGTAATTAATAAATTACCTATAGGGTGATTCTTAGACTATGTGAATATTATATTACCACTAGCTTATTAACATTCTTACATAGGTTTAAAAACTACATTTTTCCATTTGATCATTCTACCCGCATTTAATTAGTGGCCTTTTGTAAAGAAGAGCTTGCCTTTTTGTTCAACTTTGTCTCCCTCTTTTTTTTTTTGAACATCACTGGAGATGCATGAATTCCTTTTTTATTTAGTTTTGTAATTCACTTCTATAACTATTGTTCTTAATAAACCGTCTAAAACTTGCCCAAAGCAGCCTGTTCAAGCAGGTTCCCCTTCTTTATGACATGATTCTCCCCCTCCCCCCCCTTTATTCTTTGAGCAGGTCTTTGCTTTCTGGCACAAAATGCTCCACGGTCAACATGCACTTTTCTCAGTCCTAGCCCTGGAGTCAACCACTACTCCAGAAAGCCCAGTTCATTTTAATGGAGAATGGGATTTAGAAACCAAGATGGAACACCAGGTGGGCTCACGGTTACTGGGGCGGCATTTAGTTAGTGAACAGAGCTAGGATTCATTTTTGAATTGTGGGATCACAGTGACACCTATAGCTCAGCCCAGTACCCCTGGATTACCTTTCTTTCCATACTTGTACCTCTCCTTTTCCTATACTGAGTGCCCTGATTTTTCATCATCAACATACTATTCATTTGCTTTATCCTATAACATCATACAGTGCAGAATTACACCAAAATCACTACTAACAAGACTACTAAGATTATTAAGACTATTAATATTTTGGGGCACCTGGGTGGCTCATTTGGTTAAGCGTCTGCCTTCAGCTCAGGTCATGATCTCAGGGTCCTGGGATTGAGCCCCGAGTCAGGCTCCCTGTTTAGTGGGGAGGCTGCCTCTGCCTGCCGCTCCACCTGCTTGTGCGCTCTCTGTCAAATAAATAAATAAACTCTTTAAAAAAAAAAAAAAGACTATTAAGATTTCTATTTTGTCCTTAAAATACCTCCCATCCAGGGCATATAAAGTACTGTGTTCTGAAGTCTGTGAATGAATTCTTTTCTCTGTGGTTAGCAATTTGACATATAGTTAGGCTTAAGTGTTTCTGTAATTCAGTTTTAGGATTTGCTTTTCTTCATCCATTTAGATTTATGTTTTGAGTATGTTGAACATATGTACAGTTTAAAAATCAAACCATACAGGGGCGCCTGGGTGGCTCAGTTGGTTAGGTGTCTGCCTTCAGCTCAGGTCATGATCCCAGATCAAGTCCCACAACAGGCTCCCTGCTCGGTGGGGAGCCTACTTCTCCCTCTGCCTGCTGCTTGTGCTCTCTGACAAATAAATAAGTAAAATCTTAAAAAAAAAAAATCAAACTATAGAGAGAGATATACCAGGAAAGTCTCACTCCCATCCCATCCTCTCCACCCCATCCCCAGCTACTCCCTATAGTTAACCATTTTCCTTCATTCCTAACTTATCCTTATTCCTTCATGCATGCACTCACACTTCTTTGCAACTTGTTTTTTTCTACATATCCTGGAACTTACTCTATACCAGATTACAGAGATCTTCCCCATTCTTTCTCAGGGCTGCATGGGACTATACTGTGCAATGTACAAATAGCAGCCAGTCTCCTACAGACAGGCATTTGAGTTGTTAAATATTTTGCCATTACAAATGATATAGCAATAAGTAACTTTTGGGCCTTGTTTTGCACTTGTGGGAGAGTATCTTCAGAGTAAATTTCTACAAGTGGGATTGCTGGATCAAATGGTAAATGCATACGTACTCTAGATATTGTAAAATTCTTCTTTGTAAGAGTTGAACTATTTTCACTCCTGACAGCAATGTATAAGAATGCCTGTTCTCCCATAGTCTTGCCATCAGAGTGGCTCATCAAAATTTTTATTTTTTGTGAATCTGACAAAGGTAAGAAGTGGTGTCTCAGGGTAGTTTTAGTTTATATTCTGTTATTATTATAAACTGACTTATTCTTACATACAGAGAAGGACTTTTCTGTGATCTGTTCATGTCTTCTGCCTTTTCTTCTGCCTACATGTGAAGCATGATAGTATCAACTATTTCCAGTCAAGTTTGTTAGCCTAAAACACTTCTGTGGAGAACTGAACTTGTTAAGTTCCCCCATGTACTAAGAGGACTCTGCCTGTCTCCTAGTCTCCGGGAGCATCTGAAATCCTCAGAGAGAAACAGCATGTCAACTGAAAGGGGAATCCCCTGGAAAAGCCAGTGCTGAAGGAGCTAACCTAGGGCAGCCTCAGCGGAGAGATGGCAGGTGCCCAGGGCACAGGGGGAAGTGCTCTAACCATTTTCTGATGGCCTGAGACAGATTCAGGGGCCCATCCTGGCCAGAGGATGCTGGTAGTGTGGCCGAGGAGTGCACTCAACCAACTGCTATATGCATCAAGGACATGCTGCTCAGCCAGACAGCTAGCCCTTGCCCACTGCACCCCACCCCCACCTCCCACCTCCCCTGCATCCGCCTGCCTCCTTCCCCTTCCAGAAGGCCCACTAAAATAATGAAAGCAAACAGGCAGGTGTGGACAGGTTCCAGGCATTATCTCATTTGAAGCTAACCATTTCACCATTATTAATTACCATTTTACAGATAAGGGAAGGGGGCTTTGAGAGACCAGGCGGCTTGTCCAAGGTCACAAGGCTGGAAAACAGTGGAAAAGGAGTGAGGCCTGCTCTGAGGCCAAAGCTCCCCAATACAGCTGGCTAGGGGACCGAGGCAAAGCTCCCTCCAAGGTCATTACCTTCAAGTTCTCATTGGCTCCTAGTTCTGTAACCTGTTACCCAAAATTTGAGTTAAATGGACAGTCATTTTTTTTTATTTAGGGGAAAACCCTGCAACCTGCTACTACATGCCTGCTTCCTGTGACAGAATATGAAAGACTGTCAAGCGCAAGGTCATTTTGGCAAACATGTTCACCCTGAATCAACTGAGCCTCTGGCCCCATCCCCCAGTTTACAACAGAGAAGGGGGATTGTGTAAAAACTCAAATACCACCTCAAAGACACAATCGGACAAATTCAGACCACTGGATGCTCAACAAGACAACTGGCCTGGGCGCTTTAGGAAGGCAACACTATGGAGCAAAAATGGGAGGACAGCTTATTATTAAGAGACCAAGACAGACACAATAAACAAATGTGCCACATGACCTGGACTGCATCTGGGATCAGGGAGACATGGAAGATATTTTAGGGACAACCTGGGAAATTAAATAGCATGCATTTTAGATGGTATAGTGGAACGACACTGCTCTTGGGTGTGGTAAAGGGTCACACAGGGGATCCTCAGTCCTAGGAGAGTGTTTTTGGGTGAGCAGGCATGCTATCTACAACTTTAAAGTAGTTCAAAAAACTGCACGTACATATACATATACGGAATACATATACGGAAACGATGTGGCAGACATCCCAATCCCCCGCCATCCCCAATCTAATCACTGCCTCCCTCCACCTCTGTAAGTTTTATGAACAGTTAAGAGTTCAAAGCCCCAGACCTGAGAGCTGGAGGTATCCTGCGGCACTCAGTGAGCACATACCACGGACAGGCCCCAAGAACTCAGGGAGGTGAGAGACAGGGGAGCGCCCTCTTCAGGACAGACAATCTGGTTACTGAACAGGCTGCCGCACCAGTTAGTAGGATGCTCTTGGCCCAATCCCTACCATTTCTCAGCAAAGAAAGGCTCTGCATGCCTGCAGCAGTCCTGTGAAGGACTGGAGGGACTCCTCTGGGAAGGGGCCAGCCCACCTGCAGTCTTTTCTTTTGTGGGAAAGCGCAGAGTGAGGCCTCCCCAGTCTTTGGCCCCAGGCGCCTCTTGAGGTAACCCCGAAACACAGCACCTGCCACACCGTGGGGAAGGTCGGTGTGGCACATGAGGGGCAGGGTTCAAGGGTCCTCCTTCACCCCCAGCTCTGCAGTGACACCCAGGGTGAGGGGTGAGGACTCTGGGAAGCTCAGCGCTGTACCGAGACTTGGCCTCTGTTTTAGGAGGCAGCAGCAGCCAAGGTAATGCATCAGCTGAGTCCTCTCTGAAGCCAGGAAGGCAACACCGCTGCCAGCTGGCTAACATTGGGGGTGCGGGGGGGGGGGGGGGATCTGAACAAACTTGCCCTGATCTCTCGGGATTTCAAAGCTCTGCATTAATTCTTGGAACAAGCCTGAAGAGTTCCCGGGATTGACATCACAAACTAACCAAAATGAGAACTGTTGAAACCTCACCTGAGGCAACTCAACAATGAAGGCCTTGTCCAAAGCGAAGTGCAGGGGGTCAAGGTCAAAGGGCAGGAGGAAGAAGGAAAAACCAGGGTGGGAGGAGGGAGGCAGTGGAATGACTGCTCCCAGCAGGCAGAGGCTCTGGGAAGCACTAAAGCCACAGGAGTCACCTGGCATCAGGGGCTGAGACCCATGACTGCCACTTCCCAACAGTCATGGTCCCCGGAGGAAAGGAAAGCACTCCCTGCACGGGAAGGTATACAGGGAAGGGAGGAGGGTCTGCAGCACACAAGCAGTGGCCTCAGCCAGCCCCACCTAGGGCGACATGCCCCCAAAGGAGCCTTCCCTGCACAGCACCCTAAAGCTGGCACTTGGAGCTCATGCAAAGGCGCGCATCTGCTCCACTGGTTCCCAACCATTTTTGGTTATTTTAATGGCCTGAAACAGGTTTCCAGGAACAGCGCACTACTCTTCACCAGGGTGCCTGTGTGAAATGAGGAGGAGGGACAACCTGGTCACAGCCCACAGGTCAGGGACATTGATACTTTCCTCCGTCTTCTGCTTTAGACCCGTGGTCCTCCCAGCTTTCTCAAAGTGAAGGGCCTGTGCACCCACTGCATCCAGTGCAATGGAGCACAGGGTACTCAGCGCATGTGGGGAGAATAGGCAAAGACATGTACAGAACTCAGACACCACATGGTCTGACAATAGGTCCTAGAAATCATGAAAGCTGAACATGAAACTCTTCCTTCTGCTCTAAGCCTAAGGAAATGGGCACTAAACTGCAAACACACACATGCACAGGCCATCTACGATCCTTACAGCTGGGACACTGGGAATACACCCCGCTCCCGACTCCATCAGCACCCCCGCCTCCCCCCACCCCACGCCTGCACTGTCCCACTCTGGCCATCCCTGCTGCCTCAACTGCTTTATCTATTTCTTTGATCCTGTCATGATCAGGAAGTAAATACACAAGTCTGTTAAGATGATCATTCACAGCCTATAATGAGGGTCCACATTAGCATCCAGCAGAACTAAAAGATCTTTCATAGGACTCATAATCCACAACACCTCAGAGGGACTTTAGGAGGCTTGTAATAATCTATTTGCACAATAATGGCAAAATGTACAGGTCACCTTCAGAAGAGCCGCCTCTCATTTTCACAAAAGGAAACAGAGCTGGGGAGGTCATCTGCCCAAGATCAGAGGGCTGAGTCCAACTAACTTCCTGTGCTCGCTGCACTCCCCCATGTGTGAAGGGAAAAGAAACCGTTATTTGCCACATGCCTTCAGCTAATGCTTACACTGAGTACTGTAGGTTCTGACTGCCCACAGGATTACAGTTCATCATTAAAATATCTAACAACTTGATTTTTTTTAAATACAGCAATTACCTTTACTAGTTGCAATCCTAAGTTAGTTTTCCTTAAAACAGTAATATTTCACTTTTACTGTTTATTTATCCATTAAAGCAACATCACTGCACTGCCAAATTAACCATACACATTAAACACCTGACACGTGCATCCCAACTCTATCTGAGCCAGCACCGGCGAAGCGGCCAGCTCTGGCAGCATCACCTCGGGGAGCCTCTGGAACAGACCCTAGGATGCTCACCCTCCACCCCATCCTGAGTAGGAGCCAGGTGTCCAAGTACCATGGCCGGCTCCTCACGCTGAGATGTGACCACCCGCCTTGCTTGCTGGAAATACTGGAGGAGGGGGTGTGGAGGGGAGGCAGTGGGGTATCTGGCCACTCTTGGGATTTCTGCTCTTCTCTCACTCAACCGACAAGAAACGGGCCAAGGGCATAGGAGGTGGTTCCACTGGAGAGGGGAGACCTGGCCCCTGGGGCCCAGTGGAAGGAGGGGAAGAGTGGGGATGAGACAAGTCAGAGCTCCAGTGGAAAGGGTGAAGCGGAGGGGAGATGCAGAGGACGCAGGGAGATGGGACACTCGAACACAGAGGTGCAGCAAACACACCCTAGAGATGGTGACCAGCCAGGCAGGGAGGGGGAAACGCCCCTCACCCACCTCACCATCTCAGTTCACCTGTGCTCAGCAGACCCTCAAATATACAGTGAACAATCCATCACTGAAAAGAATGTATCAATAACAGCTTAAGGCTTTGCAGAGTTGGAATCCACAGCACTAGAGGCAAGGATCCCAGGCAAGAAAAAAGTGCTGTCAGCACAGAGAAGGAGAGCAAGAGTTAACCCAGTACAAGGAGGTCCAGGAACCCAAGGGAATGACATCATGGGGTGGGCTGGTCCCCCAACTCTCCCCAGGCCCAAAGGCAGCTGCTCAAATTCATTCAGTCACATTCTTTAATCAAGACGCACAAGACACACCCGTGTTTTTCTTTCCATTTTAGGATCAAAAGCAAGAACGGACCCCCAGAACACAGGCTACAGCTGAACTCATCATTCAATGCCCCCCCACACACACACACTCTGTCTCTGTCTCTCCCGGCTGCCCCCTGGCTAGCTACCTCATCCCACGCAAGGACCCTAATATTCTCCTTCCTATTTCCCCTCCAGAATCCTTGCATGGATCCCCACTGCCTTTCTCTTGGATATCCCTGATGCCCTGAATCTGGCCCATCACCCCCTCCACACTGCACCCAAGTAATGTCTTTCGAGACACAGCCCCGTAGGCATGTGCCCTGCCAATGGAGCCCCAGCAAGTTCCCTTGCCCCGCTGATAACGCCCATGCATCAGAGACTGGCCCACAACCCGGCCTCTGGTCAAGGGGTGGGGGGGGGAACCTCACCAGGCTGACTTCCTGCCTTTGCCCCTGCCCTTCCCACGATGGAAAATGCTCCTTCAACCCTCCTGGACCAGGAGCCCACTGAGTCTTTAAGACCCATCTCACATGCTGTCACCTCCCCCAGAACTCTCCCTTCAAATCCCCAGGACATCACTGCAAATCCCCAAAGGTGCAGGTGGCTGCCCCGCATGCTTCACAGCACATGCTCACCTCAACAACCTCCATTACTGGGTCCAGTCACCCAGTGCCTCACACACGAACTGTTCATTGCGGATCTGTGGAACAGGTCAGTACTTTTCTCTTCTTTTCCCAGGTTAAGAGTATGGACACCAGCGCACACTGTGACCGCCATAGGAAACCCATATCCCAAGACAAAACCACACCAAAGCCCCTCAACACACATCATCCTGCCTCAGCAGCACAAATTCACTAACGTGGTTGGCAGACGTGACACCCACCTCCCAATTTACAGCTAGGCACACGGCCACACTGCAGTGAGGATGGGACCCACAGTTTCTCACACCACCCAGGGACATGGGTGGGGCTTTCCTGACACCTCCCCCCGGTCCCCCCCAGTGAAACAGAGCAAAGAAAGCTACACTCACCAAGCCCCTTGGGCACAGCATGCAGACATGCCCTCGTATTGCATGTCTGCCCGCGCATACACACTGCAGCTCTGCATGTTGGGTCCCCGAGCGATGCCAGCAGGTGTTTCAAAGCCCTCTCCTGTTCTTTCTCGGCTCAACTGCTGGGAGCAGGGGTGAGGGTGCACAGACCCAAGCTGTTCTGTTTAGGTCTCTTGTGCCCCGAGAATGGGCAAGGCGGTCCTGAATGGGTGCCCTTCCATAACTGAGAGTTCTCACCCAAAGGCCCCCACCCTCCCCTCTACGTCACCAGCAGGCTACTGTGCCTGCTGCTGCCAGGCTCAACTGTCAGTCAGGACTAGCCTCCTTGGCATAAGACCAGGGCATAGCTGCACACTGAATATTTTACCACAATAAAGACATGCATTCCCTCTGCTTTTCCGATCAACCAGCAATTCTCAACCATAAGCACTGCCCAATATACAGATGGTTTGTGCTACAAGTTCCCCAATGAGTCAGCTGTTCAGAAAAAGAACAATCCCCCCCACCCCAACTCCCCAGAGAACCAGTGGCCTGTGTACAAGGTAAGGCTCCGAGTCAGTCAACAAAAGCTTTTTAATACACTCTGGACTTGAAATGCAGAACCTTGAATGCTTTATCAAAGACTGAAAGATGTTCCCAGCCAAATTTATCTACCTGGCTCTAAGAAAATATCTCAAGCGCTCCTTGGAATGCCCAGAACACATCCCCTCCCCGTCGCAGGTCAATGACACCCTGCCCCCCCCTCACAGATCCTCTATGGAGATGGTCCCTCTGGGGTAAGGGAGGTGCTCAGAATGGTGGCTGCAGGCAGTCCTGCAGGGGCTAGGTTTGGACAACTCCAAGAGCTGGGTAGCCCCCACAGCCTTCCATCCACTGGCAGACCTGCCAGGGAGCTGCCCTATCCCTTCCCAGGACGTCGCCTGCACGGCAAAGCCGAACACTTTAACTCTGCTCACAGCCCTTCCCGTATTTCTCCTGTCCCCAAGTAAGGGCAACCCTCTTGAGGGCCTGAGGATTCTGACTCTTCAGAATACAGCCCATGATTCTCAAGCTACCTTCTGTAGCTTTTCCCTCTTGTCGTTGTGTCCCCCCCGCCCCCGCCTCCGCCCCCGGCAGGGAAGGCAAAGCCCTCCTTAGGCTGTCTCTAACGGGGCAGGGGACAGAACTCCCAAGTGTACTCTGCTGCCCTTCCGCTGGGAAGAGAGGGTCCAGCCTCAGCAGGCTCCCCGCTGTGAGTGGAGCCAGGGGCAAAGGAGGAGGCTGTACTGTGATGAGGGTGGAAGAGGAGAGAGGAGAGGAACGAGCGGCCTGCAGGAGGAGGCAGGCAAGGACGGTTCTCTTCCTTCCTGTGCCAGCTCCACACCCATTTAAGCTGGGGGCTGGGGATGCAAGGTGAACCAGCCAGAGCCCTGGCACCAATGAGGGGAGCACAATCCAGTGGGAAAAGACACAAAAACAAAAAAGGACAAAGTGGACTAAGAGCCACATCGGAAGACGGTACACAAGATGCATGTGTGGGGATTCAACGGAGCCCAACGACGGGAGCCTTGGGGAGACAGGGATGCTTCCCAGAGGGGGAGGGGCAAGCCGGGCGGATGAGCAGGGTTTACTGGCTGCTGGGGAGCACAAGCACAGGAGGGTGAACCAGCGGGCTCGGGCAGGAGTTCAGCCCAGGGCGAGTGCAGGGCTCAGAGGCGGGCGGGGGGGGGGGGGGGGGGAGGGGGGCGGGGGCGGCGGGACAGACAGCAAGGGAGAAGCCTCAGGGTGGGCACAGTCAGATTTTACACATGGAGTGGGGCTGCAGCCTGGCAGCACGGAGGAAGACACAAGGTGAGCAAGACGGCTGGGGGGACAGAGTAGAGAGCAGACCAGCCCTGAAGGCGGGGAAACCCAGTGGACCCGGGCGGAGCGGTCAGGTCTGAACTAAAGGAAGCGAGGTGGAAGGGGGTCCTGGAGAGAACGAGACCCGCCCGCCGGGGACCTGGAAGGAGCGCAGAGTGAGTCGGAGTCGCCAGCTCGCCCAGGGCAGAGCCCTCCACCAAGAAAAGAAACACGGGGGTGGGGATGGGCCACGGCCACTAGGACGCCCCACGCCCTGCCAGCTCCAGCCAGTCCTCCCAAGCAGCCCTGGGGGAGTGGCCTTGCTCCATGCCTCAGGGGGCTTCAGCACCCCAATCTCACCTGCATCCAAACGTTGTCTGCAGCAAGGTTGTGATTCCCACGCAGAAGAAAATGGTCCCGATGAGCTGGCTGGTGGCCCACTGGTCGTACCCCACACACATAGCATCGGCCAGCAGAAAGGGCACAGCGATGGTGCCACTGAAACAGGTCAGGTAGTGCTGTGGACGACAGGAGGTGGTCGGGGAGACAGCAAAGCTTCCTCGTGTTTCTGTCTGATCCCATCCGAACTGAGCCCAATGTTGTTCTATAAAAATGGCCCCCGGGGAAGAATCTCTGGTGTTCTGGGTACAGAACACCTCTGCCTAACCTGTGCCAAATCCTCTTTCTTCTTCAGCGTTTCCCCATTCTGTCTTACGGTTTACCTGAGTCCAGGACTGCACAGGTGAGGTTTTATTTACGTAACTCTGACTGGGAATATCTGCTTTGCTCAAATGCTTTTTTAGCATCAATTGCTAAAATCTGAGATCTTTTTTCTCTCATCTGTTGACATGAACGGTGCTGCATGGGACCATTCTTGAAACCCTCGCTAGTCATGCTAGATTTGTCTTCTGGGATGTGATTTGCCAATATTTTATGTGGCATTCTACATCTATATTCTTAAGATAATCAGTCTGCCTTTTTTATTTTTATTTTTTTTAATTCTCTCCGGCCTGTGGATTAAGATTACACAAGTTTCAATGCACAGGGTGTTTCCCATCTTTTTCTAGGGTCTAGCATTGTTTGACTACCATCAGGGAAGGGTTATGGGTGTGTGGGAGCTGTGGGAATCCTCCAGAAAGTGCCCATCCCCCACTCCTCCTCCTCCTTTCGGGCCCAGCCCCCACTCTTTGGGCCCCTGGCAGGACATTCCTGGTGCTCACTGCTCACATCTCTTCCTCCCAGAGGTCCATCTGTTCAGGTCCCACTTCTGTTCTGCAAACTCCCTACTTTCCTTCCCCAGTTTCCCGTCTCTGCTTATGTTTGCCAAAATGGGTTGCCTACAGCCTGATGCTCCACTCTACAACACTATTAGGTGTTCTAGGCGGGGAACAGAACGTTTCTGCTCAGGACTTCGCAGAGCTGCTCACAAGGTGAAGAGCACTGCGGATCGTCAAGAAAGGCAAGACACACACAGGGTTTCCTGATCCTATCTGACCAGGGAATACTTCTTCTAGAGACATCTGTAATATAAACATTTCCAAAAGTGAGTTTCCTGAACCTGATTCAGGATACTCAGCCCAAGCTAAAGACCACTTAGCTCCTTCAGCTGTGACTCTTCCTTTACTAGACACTTTTCAGTCCAGGTGACCAAGTACTTTGATGCCTGTGTGGGAGGTGGGGGCAGGGGTGCGGAGAGTGCTGGGAACCGGACCAAAGCACCAGGTGTCTGTAGGGACAGCCCCACCTCTAAGTGACTACACCTGTCTGGGCAATGGGACCAATTTTCTCAGCATCTGAAATACCTCAGGTTGAACAGCTCATTTAAACTTGAGAAAGGAAGAAAGGAAAGTGAAACCTCAGAAGAGAGTCTGGGCTAAAACCACCAAGGCAGATACAGGCCAGGGGGGATAGAGCCTCCTGACTTAGGCCCTTCTCCAAAGTCCCCCCTCTAATCCCTAAGAGGGGAAGGGGTACTGAGAGAGGGGAGAAAAACACCCAAGATGCAGAAGCCCTGCGTCAGCCTGGGTCACCTCCCGCCTGGTCCCCCCTTGTCTGGTGGCTTGCCCACTGTGCTCCCACGGCAATCCGTGGCAGACGAAGCTTCTACCGCAGCACCGTCTCCCTTCCCGTATAGAGAACACCGGAACCTCCCATGTACGTCCCGGCCGACAGGGCACTTCTAGGTGTCTCTCATGTTTCGTGGCAGAACTGACCACGACTGGACTGCATGACTAGGAATGAAGATCAAAACTTCTCTCCCCTCCCTCCCTGCATTCTCCCCTCTTTATCTCCACGGTCCTTCCTCCTTCCTGCCACATCACATCTTATTCATTCCTTGGGCATTTTCCTTCCTCCATGCCTGGGTCAACCTCTTCCTCCTGTTCTTGTCTTCCTTTTACTACTATGAAATGGATGCTGATGAGTCCCAGTCACCATTCTTAAAAGAGTAATTTAAAGTTGTCCATAAATAAAAATCAAAATTGAATTTTTAATAACTCCAGACAGACAAATCGAACGTCTGCTGGCAGTTACATCCTGTGGGAACCATCTTACCTGTAACCCCAGAAATATGCACAGGTACCAGGGGGGGACGTCTTCTATGGTATAAATCATGTCCGACCTCTGGGGGTCTAGACTGCCAGTGCTATCCAAGGTTTCGGCAAGAGAGCTCTGTGAGTGACAGGGAGAAAAGGAACTGTTTAATAAAAGCGAGAACCGATAATGAACTCCACTCGATATAGGCCACTGTTACGGAAAAACAACTTTATAAAAGTGGTGGCCACTCTCTTGCAAAAATAAGCCTTGGCTGCCTTTGATGTAATGCTCAACACACTCAGTGAGACAATCTGTCCTCAGAGTTTGGGGGCTCAGTAACCCTTATCACTGACTCATCCCCAAGAGCACCCAGCTTGCTCAGTTTCTCTCCATGCCTGGGGACCCCCTATGTAGGGAGGGATGCTTCCAGGTTGAGCCCACAAAGTGATACCTTGGCATGAACAGTCCTTGAGTGGTGCCCCAAAGGAAAAAGCGTTACAAAATGCTAACCACTTTCAAAGAGAGAGCACTAATCTGCCCCTTCTACTTTACCTCATCTCTGCAAGGAGAAAGATCTTTGTACTTTAAAAAAAAAAAAAAAAAAAAAAAGTCCTACACCTTCCTATCAAAACACTTCTGCTCAGACACATGGTGAGTGAAAAGAGCAAAATTCAAAAGGACACAGATAGGAGGATTCCAATTTTGTTTAAGAGCAGACTAAAGATATATTTGTAGTTTAGGGGACCAGTGGGGTTTTTTTTCCTCCCTTCTCTTCCCTCCCCCCACCATTACTACAGACTTTTAAAAATATTAAGTGTTGCACGCTTTTTGAGCCAAAATCTTCACAAAGACTGGGCATTTTAGATTATAGTGTAGTCAATGTCTGCATTACTTCTCAGCTAAATAGAAAACTCAAGGTAACCTCACGTTCTCCCACGTATCCTCAAAACTGCTCTGGGTTCTAAAACTCTATGAACAATTTCTTAGAATCCGAGATGGGCATTTTTTTTTTTTTTAAGTCTTTCGTAACTTAAAAAAGCGCCTAACAGGAAACAAAAGTCAAAGATGTTCCACAAAAAAGGATGATGACCTTCTGACTGTATCTAGCCCCACTTTTGCCCTCTTGTCCATGGATATGGTCCACAGAAAGACACTGACTCCGTTTGTCAATTGACTTCCCGTGCAGAGGCAGACGGGGATTTGGGGGGCCAAATACCCTTGAACAAAAGAAATGGTACAATTCAGCCTCACCTTTCAAAGCCTAAAGGTAAATAAATGTCTGATATAAGTTGACATTTGAGCTAATCCAAACAAGAACTGAGGGTGACCTTTCAGAGAATTTTTTCCATTCTAAATAACGGATATTGGCAGATTTGCATTCAGAGTTAAAATGGATTGCATATGCCTTTTAAAAATCTGTTGGTGGGGGTGGTAGAGAAAGCACATATGTGTGAAAAGTGTGGTATATGCTAATGTGCAGGAAAGGATTAGCTCAGCAGGCCTGGGCTGTCCAAGCCCCCACACATTTCAAAAAATGTCTTGGTCTTTGCCTGGCAATTGGGAGACAACCTAAGAATCTTTGGAATAGCCTTTTTTTTTTTTTAAAGATTTTTTAAATTTGTTTATTTGAGAGAAATAGGAAGGGGGAAAGAGAGCAAGCAAGCAGGGAAGAGCGCAGGGGGGAGGGAGAGCATGGAGTGGAACCCGACGTGGTGCTCGACCACAGGACCCTGAGATCATGACCTGAACGGAAACCAAGAGTCAGATGGTCAGCTGACTGAGCCACCCAGGTGCCCTACGGAATATCCTGCTCTTAAGAGTGTGTCTAGGGGAGCTCCTGGGTGGCTCAGTCGTTAAGCGTTTGCCTTCGGCTCAGGTCATGATCCCAGGATCCTGGGATAGAGCCCTGCATCGGGCTCTCTGCTCAGTGGGAAGCCTGCTTCTCCCTCTCCCACTCCCCCTGCTTAAGTTCCTTCTCTCGCTGTGTCTGTCAAATAAAATTAAAAAAATCTTAAAAAAAAAAAAGTGTGTCTAGGGAAAAAAAAAAAGAGTGTGTCTAGGTGGGGCGCCTGGGTGGCTCAGTCGTTAAGCGTTTGCCTTCGGCTCAGGTCATGATCCCAGGGTCTTGGGATCGAGTCCTGCCTCGGGCTCCCTGCTCAGTGGGAGGCCTGCTTCTCCCTCTCCCACTCCCCCTCTGCTTGTGTTCCCTCTCTCACTGTCTCTGTCAAATAAATAAATAAAATCTTAAAAAAAAAAAAAAGTGTGTCTAGGGACACCTGGGTGGCTCAGTCAGTTGAGTGTCCAACTCTTGGTTTCAAGTTCAGGTCACGATCTCATGGTTTGTGGGATCTGCTCCACACTGGGCTTCAGGCTTAGCACCAAATCTGCTTAAGATTCTCTCTCCCTCTCCCTCTGCCCCCTCCACTCACACATACTCTCTCTCTTAAATAAATGAATCTTCAGGGATGCCTGGGTGGCTCAGTTGGTTAAGCGTCTGCCTTCAGCTCAGATCATGATCCCAGGATCCTGGGATCGAGTCCCGCATCGGACTCCCTGCTCAGCGGGGAGCCTGCTTCTCCCTCTGCCTCTCTCTCTCTCTCTCTCATGAATAAATAAATAAAATCTTTAAAAATAAAAAAGAAATCTTCAAAAAAAAGAAATAATAAGATTTTAAAAGTCAGAATAGAACAAGGAAAACATAATATAGGAATTGAAGAAATAAAAAAATTTCCAAGAACTAAAGGATATGTTTGCAAATTACAAAGACCCACCAAGTACTCAATTAATTAATGAAAACCTATTCAGATATTTTGTTTTGTTTTTTTTTTAAAAAGACTTTATTTATTTAAGAGAGAGAGAATGAGAGATAGAGAGCACGAGAGGGAAGAGGGTCAGAGGGAGAAGCAGACTCCCTGCCGAGCACGGAGACCGATGCGGGACTCGATCCCAGGACTCCAGGATCATGACCTGAGCCGAAGGCAGTCTCTTAACCAACTGAGCCACCCAGGCGCCCCTATTCAGATATTTTGGAAGGCAGCCATGATACCACCAATGTTGCTCAGACTCGGATATTTTGGAAAACTCAATAACAATCAACTGTATTAAGAAAGACCTTAGGGCACCTGGGTGGCTCAGTCGGTTAAGCGTCTGCCTTCAGCTCAGGTCATGATCCCGGGGTCCTGGGATCGAGTCCCGCATCAGGCTCCCTCCTCAGTGGGGAGCCTGCTTCTCTGCACCCCCTTCCGCTTGTGCTTTCTCTCGCTATCTCTGTCTCTCTCAAATATTTTTTTTTTTTAAAAAAGACCTTAAAACAAATTTAAGAACAAAGAGAAATAAAACATGTTGACAGAATATGGACAGAATTTTTTTAAAAAAGGAATAAAAAGTGGAAGTGGTAAGAGTACAAGAGAAAACAGACATGAATAACAGAGTAAGGGGCACTGGCTGAAGTGAGAAAAAAAAGAAATCAAACAATGTAAGAGAGGGTCGCCTGGGTGGCTCCGTCATTAGGTGTCTGCCTTCAGCTCAGGTCATGATCTCAGGGTCCTGGGATCGAACCCCACATCGGACTCCCTGCTCAGCGGGAAGCCTGTTTCTCCCTCTCCCACCCCCCCTGCTTGTGTTCCCTCTCTCGCTGTGTCTCTGTCAAATAAATAAAATCTTAAAAAAAAAAAAAAAACAATGTAAGAGAAAAAAAGATTAGAGAGAAATGACAGCTGGAGAAGGCAGGCAAAGGAGATCCAAAATATGTCTCATTGGAGCCCTCAAATAAGGAAACCGAAAGAACAAACAAAAAAAAAGACAGAATTCAAGACAGCTTTCCTAAAGTAAAAGGACTTTTAATGCTAAATAAATACTCCAGGTGCCAGAAAACACTGACCCAGAATGGTCAACATCAAAACATATCTAAGTAAAGTTACTGAGTATCAAAAATAAAGAATCCAAAAAACAGGCAAAAAGATCAAGATGCTGATAAAAAGAAGAAAACAAGACTGGCCTGATTTCTTCACAGCCACAGTCAATACCAGAGAATCAAAGAGTAGCAACAATAAGGTAGGACTCAATTATTCTCTTATCTTTGTACCACACAATTTTCCAAACATATACAAAGGTTGGAAATATGGAATGCCCACCCCTTCTCTCTCCAGCTTCAAAAATTACCAGTGCTGTATTCTTATCTAATCTGTTCCAAGGGAACTTCCTTTTTCAAGAACTGCCGGTACCTTAATTTTAAAGAGAATCCATAAGGACTGAAAGTTTAAAAAGGTCTTTAACTTTCAAAATAAATCTCAACATTATGAAAGTAAGTTTATCTTCTATTTAACAAACTTGGTGACAGTTGCAACTGCACAGCTGTTGAAACAATGGGCAGCAAAAGACCCCAGTGCCAAGCCAGGTGGGAGGGATATTCAAGTAGGTACACATTATAACTAGTTCACTTGTGACTATTTTCACATTTTGGCAATCTCTGCTTCCTAAAAACCTCGTGCTATTTTACATTCCCCTGTCCTCCGTGCAAGGGCCCTGGGAAGTTACGTGTTGTAATAACCCCATTTTAGAGATGAGGAGGTAGAGACTCTGAAGGGCTGAGCGAGTCGCCCAGGAGTTGAACAGACAGGCTGTCCACAAACGCTGCATTTGCCACCATGCTACACGGCCTCCCAGAAGGATAGAGTCGCTCTTTAGAAATTACCAGAAACAACTGACTTTCTGAAATTGTGATTAATAGTGATTTGCCCAATACCACTGCAACCACTTCACATGCTCCTGTAAACACATTTTGCGGGGAATCTGTAAAGCAACAAAATGCTGATATTTGAATGGGAATATCTAAACCGTTTACTTGTAGTTAATTCATTCTTGTGGTAAATACCCTCACTATAAACAAAGTTCAATTCCTTCAACATCCCTCATAGAAGAATCCCAGTAATACCGAGGTCAAGTTCAGAACATATTGGGCGTGGGTCCCAATGCTATCTTACAGATTCGTGGTTTGTGATTCAAGGCATTATCCTTCTGGTCCCTTCAGGAATAAATTCCTTTGAGCACATTTCAAGATGGGTATCTTGTAGCTAACACCGTATTAACCAGCACTTACTGTAAGGAGCTCAAGAGTATTAAGAGATACCAGAAGTCAAGTCTTGTATAAAGTAAGTGAATATACGACAACTAATAGCTCACTATAATTAGGAAAACAAACATGAATATGGCGATCACATGGGGTGATCTCTCTGGCCCCCACTCCTCCTGTCTCTCCTGCAAGGTCCCAGTGTTAGTTAATTCACGATCAAGTGTTCAGAGACAGCCTTTCCATGCCCTCAAAAAGGCAAGATCCCAAAGGGCAGCATCCTCTGAAGTTTTCTTTGCACAAATTCAAGACAGCAGGGGACCTAAATTTCATTTTCTTTTTCTCTAAAACAGGAATAGCGGTAGCACCTCTCTAACCGGGTTGTGGTGAGAGCTAAATGTGACCTGTTGCTTGAATCACAGAGCCCAAGGTCTGGACCATTAGCACCATTCAACACACGGTAACCGTTCTCCCCAAACCTGTCATTTCATACAGTAAGAAAAGCATGGCCAGCGAAGCAGGAAGATATCCTATCTCACTAGTATTCAAGGAAATACTAACATAGCAAAATTGAGACAGTGAAAAAGACTTTCAAACAGGCAAATAAATGTCTAGCATAAATGTGCTAGCATTAATGAGCTAGACATTTTTTTCTGCCAAGAGTTCACTAGCACCAGTAAAAGGTACTGTCAGAGATGTTAAAAAGCCCTGAATGTTAACGCTCTTTGCTATTCATCTCAAAAGATGACCATCATTTCCTGGATAATGGAGGAGGAAGTCCAGAATCATGACAGCCTATACCCTGGAAACTCTGATTAAGGGCCCAGCACACGAAAACTGGACACAGCCTAATGAGTCTGTGAATTCAGAAGCATTCTGCTGCAAGATGTATCACTTGGATGCTGAGACCCAAGCAGGCCAGGTGGTGGCTCCCTGCCCAGATCCTGCTCTGTGGGCTGTGTCTCAGCTGCTGACGGAGCCATCGGTCAACATATCAACAGCGCCTACTTGAATTCCTGCACTCTGAGGAGCACCTTAGAATCCAAGACCACAGGAATTTTAACATCGCAGCATGAATCTAATTAGCCTCCATAAAATTTATAATAGCTTGACCAAAAAGCAGTATTGGTCAAGATAGCCAAAAATGGAAAAAAGAAACTACACAGACACAAAAATTTGATTATTCCAGAATTCCAATATAATCTCGTTTATCGTTTTAGTGATTACACTGTAAACTTAGGGTGTTAATACCCAACGTGAGTACCATATTTGCATGTATCAACTTTCTAGTGGTCTGTTTCTAGAATATTAAGTGTACACTATCTAAAATACAATCCAGGGGCACCTGGCTGGCTCAGACAGTTGAGTAAGCACCTCTTGATCTCAGAGTTGTGAGTTCAAGCCCCACAGGAGGTGTAGAGCTTACCTTAAAAAAGTACAATACAGTTCTAGAATATAATGCTTCATTATAGAAACTGATTAAATTAGTAAATTTTCACAGTGAAAATAAAAAATGTGCTTTAAAAAGTCTACCAAATTGGGGTGGCCTGGGTGGTTCAATCTTTTACGCATCTGACTCTTGATTTCAGCTCAGGTTATGATCTCGGGGTCGTGGGATCGAACCCCGAGTCAGGCTCTGCACTGGGCGTGGAGCCTGCTTAAGATCCTCTCTCCCTCGGCCCCACCCTCCTCTCTCTCTCTAAAAAATATAAAAAATAAAAAGAGTCTACAAAGCAAAACTCAAATGAAATCGAGAAGTCTTAGAGCTGCCGTGCAATCTGGAAATATCCTACAAACTTTTCATGTATTAAGCATAGTGACCGACCCAAAGTAAAAAAAGAAATCAAGACATCTGGATCCTCTTTGGGCAGGCCTCTCCTGGCCTCCATGAATAGGGTCACACAGACTGACCTCAAGGAGATGGGATGAGGCAAAAAAAAAAAAAAAAAGATCCTCCCCGCCTCAGCATGTGATTTCCATCACTCTGTTCATTGTCACAGTCTACACTGGCTTCTCTCATTCTCGTTTACCGCAATGGAGTCTGTACCAGGCACAATACTGATTTTTTTTTTAAAGATTTTGTTTATTTATTTGAGAGAGTGAGAGAGAGAGCACGAGAGTGGGGTGAGGGGCAGAGGGAGAAGGAGACTCCCCGCCAAGCAGGGAGCCCGATGTGGGACTTGATCCCGGGGCTCCAGGATCATGACTTGAGCTGAAGGCAGACGTTTAACCAACTGAGCCACCCAGGCACCCCAGGATTGATACTAATAACCACCTATGTTACTATTTCATTTAATCCTAACAAACTGAACAGACAGATGCTGACATTTTTATTCCCATTTTGGCGATGAGGCACCTGATACCCAGAGAGCTTAAGTACCTCCCTCGGGATCTGGGTCACATTAGCACGCAGACCCTGAGTCCAGACTCACACTCGGAACCACTTCCCTCAGCATCCTGGATGAGGCCTTTAAAAATAAGGACTTCTATATGGGTCTCACCTTAACTGCCATCAAGACAATTAACAATTAAGCCACTTCCACTCCTCCTCATCCCTTCTATTTCCATTATGAAGAGAACACATCCACTCGGAAGGGTAGAGACCAGCCCCCAAGAAGGACAGCCACGCCCTGTCCCGGGCCTAGGACACAGGGAGGAGGCTGGGGCATGGGCGTACCTTTTCTGCGATGCCATTCTCTGTCGTGTAGATTGCCATGAGCTCCGTATCTTCATTGTCCTGTTCACCGCTGGACGTGGCACCTCCATTTATCACCACCTGCAGAGAAACACTTCATTTATATATAGGCTGCTTCACCACACACCGCTGTCATTTCATAAAATAGAATGGAAACATTCTCCTCAGAAGCCTTTTGTAATGCTCATAACAGACACGAGCTGTGTGTTTTTTGCCTACCAAATCAGCCAAGTTTCGAGTTTTCTTCAAGGAAACTCCGGACAAGTTTGCGCTCTTCAGCGACCGTGTGTGTTTCTGATGGGGGGAGAGAAATGCCCCGCGGGTCCCACAGGCGGAGGCCGGAAGGAGCACCCACAGAAAGCCCGGGGAGCGGGGCCCGCAACGCCCTCCGAGGCCAAGAGAGGCGTAGCTGCTGTCTCCGGGCGGTGGGAAGCATCCTGAGCTGCCTTGGTCAAGATCCCTTCCCAAGTCACCGCGTGATGGCGATTCTAAGTGGCGTCCCCGGAGAAGCAACTCACGCACTGCTGATCACCTAACGTGCTGACGTGCTGACGTTTCCCACCGTGGTTACTATGTAAACCAGCCTGCCGGCGCAGGCGCACACGGAAGAGAACGTATGGCGATGGACAGGTGTGGGGGCTCTTCCTGCTGACAAAAATCTAGCTTCTGGGCCCTCAAAGTAGAAGGAGCAGAATTCATCACCACCCCTCATGCCTGCCCTGGTGAGGCACGTGGAGTCATCTTAGGTCCTGGAAGCCTGTAGCAAGAATCTTAAAATATTTTTACTCTTGTAGCCAAATAGCTCCATTTCTAGGAATCCATCTTGAAAAATTAATCCTGAAAAATAACTATGCATGAATAGCAGCACAATTATATTTTTAAAATACAGAGAAGAAGGGGAGCCTGGGTGGCTCAGATGGTTGGGCGTCTGCCTTCGGCTCGGGTCATGATCCCAGGGTCCTGGGATCGCGTCCCGCATCGGGCTCCCTGCTCAGCGGGGAGCCTGCTTCTCCCTCTGCTTCTCTGTCTCTCATGAATAAATAAATAAAATCTTAAAAAAAAAAATAAAAAATAAAATACAGAGAAAAAAGACAAAGTACATAAAAAGTTTAGCATCTGGTATTGTAAAGTATACTAAAGAGAAGTAAAAGATGAGTGACAGGGTAAGAGATGGTCGAGCACAACATCTATAGCCCACAAAGGTCGGTATCAGTAGTTGGTAAAGAATACCTGCAAATCAATCAAACAGTTCACAGGAAATGGGCAAATGACAGGAGGCTACAACTCACAGGAAAAAATTTAAGTATCTAAAACACATGATTAGCTGCCCAACCTCATTTAAAATTATAGAAATAAAATTTTTCATGTTTTAACATAAATTAGGGGGATATTTCAAAAGATGAATCTAGTGTTGACCAAGGTGTGGGGAGAAAGCTACTCTGGAGTTATCAGAGAGATTACATTCTTGGTGGACTGGCCTTTGTGGAAGGTAATTTAGCACCAGAACAGAACAGGCATTTTTCTGGATCCACCAATTGCACTCATAGAAACTTATCTTCCGGAAATATCCATGCAAATGGTATGTGCATTCAAGACTGATGACTGATATTTAAAAGGCTGAATCTCTGGAAACAACCTAAATGTTCATCCAAAACAAAAAAAAAAAAGACATTACAACCAATGGGGGAAAAATAAAGGTGAACATTGTGAGATATATCCATTTCAAAAATAATGCTATTGAAAAGAATTAAAAAGAAAAAATAAACTAAGGTGCTGACAAGGAAAGAACTCCAAAAAATACAGTTTCTTAAAAAAGTCACAAAACAGTAAGCCTAGAATTATCCTAATTATGCTTAAAAAAAAATCCTAATAACCTCTCTGTCTTGAACACTTGGGAAAGGATGCAGAAAGGCCCCAAACCAAAAACAGGAAGGCTACCCTATGGACAAGGAGTAATGATGGGCACACGTTTCATTTTTTACTCCCAATCCTTCTTTAACATTGGGGTCTTTTATAATCGGCATGTATTTGTGTGTTATTTGTATGCTGCTTTTTTAAATGAACAATAAAAAAGATGTCCACCAAAATATTAATCGTGGTTGTCTTTAATCAGTGGGGCATTTTCACCTTTTTCCATTTATATATTTTGGAATTTCCTATAATGAGGACAACTACTTTTTATAATGGGGAAGAAATTATAAAGACTAAAGATCTAATAAGCAGCATAGCTTAGATTGAGGAGGTCCAAAGACATTTCAATCCCTTCTTTTTTAAACAGTTGAAGAAATCAGGCAGTGAAAAATTAAACTTCTTATACAGATTAATAACCGAAGTATGAGGCTACTTTAAAGAATGCCAGAGATCTGCACTAACTAGTACATAATTTTTACAGGGCAGCGTTTTCTTATGGCACTTCAAATATTTATTTCTAAAACTACCGCTTAAGTCACGAGACGGGTTTTTACACAAGCTACCTAGGTTTGGGACATTTGTTTGCCCATAAAACCAGCTGCCAGCAAGATACACCTTCCCAGCCAAGTTCAAGTCCACAACAGGAAACTCTAACTTACTGTCAGAGCCACACTCCAAGTCCTATCATAGCAGTGCTCAGCCCATGGAGACGCCAAGACTTACACACACTCAGGATGAACTCTCTTACAACAACAACGCTCAGTTACTAAGTCATCAAAGAAACCCAGATCTGATTCAAAGTCCTATCCTGGCTAAAAACCCCCTTCATCTGCACTCATGGCCAGATGAACAACTTCTCCGTGGGGACGGGGCTTCCTTCAGGGGGATGAAAAGGTTCTGGAATTAGGCAGTGGTGATGGGTGCACAACACCGTGAATGTGTGAAAGGTCTCTGAATCGTTCACTTTAAAATGGTTAATTTTGTTAACCATTTGTGTGAATTTCACCTCGGTGATTTTTTTTGAATTCATATACCGGCACCAAACAGGAGATCTGGGCAGGATTTATCAATCCCCAGGCCTTTCCGGACTTATTCCACACACACACTCACAATAAGTACCATAAGATGCAAATGCTTCCCAGCCTAGGCAAAGGCTCAATATTTATTCGACGAACTGTCTGAGGACCTGCTGTGCCCAGGCCATGGAGATGCAGTCCTGCCCCCGCAACACCTGCCCAAGGAGCGCCACTTGGAGCAGGTGCCGGGCTCAGGAATTCTGACTGGACACAAGGCCCCCAGCAGGGAGCCATGAAGCAGTGGCAAGCACAGGCAGGCCACGACCGGATGTGCCTTGTGGATGGCCACTCTGCCGGCAGTGGGAGTGGAAGGGCGAGGTGTGGTAAAGGGCACGGCGATGGGAACAGAGGCAGGCAGACCTGTATGAGGCTGCTGCCGGGCGCTAGAGACAGTGGCCTAGGCCAAGGTATGAACAGTGCAGTGCTCTGGGAAAGGTAGTGTGGTTCAGGAGAGAGCAAGGATGTGGCCCTAATGCCCCTGGAGACTGCCCGGATAGGAGCAGAGCCTCGCAGCTGCTCAGGGTGGGCACCCGGTAGACACCACCATGGTCCGACAGGCAACATGCTAGCCCTGCCCTGAATGCAGGGGCAGGGGGAAAGCATCCAGGCCACTGTCCAGTTCAGTCGCCTGGGCCCTGGGCAGATGTGGGTCCCAGCCCCAAAGAGACTGGTGCAGGGACGAGCAGAGAAACAAATTGGTACAGGAGCAGTGTTTGTAAGCCGATCCAAAAGGTGTTTTGATTCCTAGAAACCACACAGGACACTTACTTCCCCAGACCAGCGTGGGCTGTTTATTTAACTATAAAGATGACTGACCTAAATCACCTAACCATGATTTCTAACATATTTCCACAGGTCAAGCCATCCCGGGGGACCTTGGAGCCCACCTTCCATCCCCATCAGCCTCCCGTTCCAGAGCTGCACTGCTGCCCTCCACCTGGGCCACCCTCATCCCCAAGTGGAGAACATGCCCTGTCCCACCACGTCCTGGAAGGTAGGAGGTTCTGGAGCGAGCGGCAGCTGAACCAAGTTTCTACTGAAGGGAGAGGGGGATCTGGCACCGGAGAGAGGCAAAGGCGACAGGCGGTAGGGACGCCCACCAGGGCGCCTGTCTGACCCACGGCCTCCCCTGTGTGTGCGTGCAGGAAATGACCAAACATGGCTGGAAAAATAAAACACTGGTTTGTTTTACTAATGTTTCCTTTGGTTTATTAAATTAGCTATTCTGATGATTTAGGGTTTTTTTCAAATGTGAAATTTTAAAAAATCAAATGTTAAAATCCATTCTTCAGGAAAGGCACAGACTTTTTTTTTTTTTAAGAGAAAGGGATAAAAAAATGTTCCTGATACTATCAAAGCTTCACATTTTTGAATCTCTAAATATTATTTCAACTGGGAAATAAAACACGAGTTGGAAAGCTTCTTAAACTAATAAAATAGGTTTTCTTTTGAGTTATTGATAGCACGGCCGCTAACAACTGGATCTTGGCATCTTTCATCTTAGGAAACTGATCTAGTTTTTATTTAAAAACAAACAAAAAACAAAAAACAAAACCAGCAGATCATTTTTGGGAACAAGATGTCCTTTCTCCCCCCCCCAAAACTATTTGAAACCAGATTTGATGGCTTTACATTTTTCCGCTAAACCAATAGTGTATAATCACTCCATCAGCTGTGAATCGAGCAGGTTTTCTCTGCCTACATTTGTCCAGCTGATGACTTGTTCCCAATATGCAAGTCTCTGTGTGGAAGAGTATGTCTATTGCTCCGTAAACATGTCTTTCTTACTCAAGTGTTTTATTTCTAGTAAACAAAGGCAATAATGCTAACGTACTTGTTTCTAAATAGTAATCCTGAGATGGCCAAATGCACGGGAAGCAGGAGAGACAGGCCAATAGTGGAGGAGTGCCATGCCGAGGGTCAGTGTCACCGCAATGCCCATTTAAACCAAGAACGAACAAGCCATGTTACTCACACAGAAGCTGCAGTGAATGGCAGCTGTGGGCACATGCAAGCGAAAGGGTACAGGGACCTGGGAAACCTTGTGCCTCTGATCAGAGGCTCAGAACCCAATCTATAGCCTATTTGGGGTATGGTATAAAGCACCCAGCACTATCACGTGTCCAGTAGCTAAGTGAGCCATTTTCTACTTACTCACTTTCAAAGTAAAAATGAAGTACCCCTAATTAACTGTTTTCTATTCTTTTAGTAAGAAGGTAGCACTATTCTTACCCTCCTACACACACACACACACACACACACACACACACACACACACACACACACACACACGTGATTATTCCCTCTAGTATCCATATCTACAATTAAAATGTATTTAAAGAAGGTATCGGGGAGCCTGTGTGACTCAATTGGTTAGGCTTCTGACTCTTGATTTTGGCTGGGGTCATGATCTCAAAGTCATGAGATCAAGCTCCACATCGGGCTCCACGATGGGCATGGAACCTGCTTGGGATTATTTCTCTCACCCCCTCTGACTCTGCCCCTCCCACCCCCTGGCTCACGGCCCTTGCACTCTCTAAAATTTAAAAAAAAAGAATAGAGGTATCAAGATTAGTGTTTCTCAGCCTTTAACCCAAACCCCTTTTAAAAGAACATAAAAATCCCCCAACTACTTTCAATATTATTTGAAATTTCAAAATTAACTACCATGAAAAATAAATCAAAGTGAGTATTATACAACATACCCTAAACCTCCAGAGCTTGTCGGTCTTAGATTATGATACTCCAAAATATATAGTTGATAGAGCAACCCTGAAGTTGTCTGAGGCAGCAAAGTCCCTAACCCTGTTTCCATTGCTTCCTCAAATATGGCAGCGCCCATGACACTCTTCAACGACCAATGCTGCAGCCTCCTTCACTTGCACTGCCCAGCCAGGCTTCTCAGGGCAGCCTCTTCACTTCCTCAGCCATCTCCTGAGGCCACCTGGGATACAGCAGCCAAAGTACCCTGGGAGTTCCAGGTACCATCCCCTCATCCCCCAGCATGACTTGCCCTTTGAGAGGAGCCAGAGGTGCCTCACCTCTCCCCAGATCCAGCCCCTATCCTGAAGCACTGGGTGGGCCAATGTGTCTGTCGGTGGCCCACAAAGAAAACCTCCTGTGCTCCTCCCCCCACACATCCCATCACGACGGTGATGAGGACGGCTGATGTTTTCGGGGCACAGATTCACACCAATACTGGCATTTGTCTCCTTTCAGATCCCCTGCCTGCCCATCTGCTGATCTCTGGTTCAAGGAACACAGTGGAGATGCAGGAGCTAAGTGGAGCATTTATTCACTGCCTACCGTGTACATGATCTGATGTTGATACGCATGATCTTGTTTACTTATCGAACATCCCAGATACAGACAAGGAGGCTGTGGCTACCAGTACTGACAGGTACAGCTCAGGATGGAGTGCTGCCGGTTCTCCCTCCATACCCTCAAACTGCTACCTGACCAGGGATTTTCTCTACAACGGTAACTGCTAATATGTCTGTGGCATTTCTGATCGTTGGTACAGCTCAACATAAGTAAAGGGGTCCGGGTGGGGAAGGCAGATATTCACAAAGAATATGAACGGCCAAGGAACACAGGAAAAAAACGTATTCCACCTCATTAAAATTCAAAACTAGTATGCTTTGCAATAAGGTTAACACACATTAGGCTAACATCTACTCTGGCAAACACTGAGAAACAACCCAAGATCCTGATGAAAGTGCAAAAGTTAGATCCACAATTTGCTATCGTGTCACAATTACAAATTATGTTTTCAATGGCATCAATATGCCAGGATAGAATATGAAGCTAAAGGGCTTTTTAAAGCACTGTGTGTGTGTATGTGTGTGTGTGTGTGTGTGTGTGTGTGTATCAGAATTTTATAAAAGCACTCCCAAATATTTGTTTCAAATCTCCAGAAAGAAATATACCAAAATAGCATCCTGTTTTTCTGCTGATGGGATTCTAAATGATTTGTTTTTCCCCTCATTACATCATTCCATAGTTTCTAAATTTCCCACAGTAAACATATTTCTCTTGTAAATAAAGAACTTATACAAATAGTGAAACAATGACAGAAAAGGAACCTAAGGGAACTATGAGAAACATCAAGGAAAAGAACACATTGGTTTTCTTGCTACTCTCGTTTTATTCCAGCACCACATTCGTACCATGAAGCCTGGGGAGAAATGCGGGTGCTTTAGAAGATGTAAAATTAAAGGGGGTGGGGGAACAAACACCGGGTAATGAGTACCACACAACTGCCCATAGCCAATCTTCCTCCTCAAGTCCTGTATCAAATCCTAACAGGAAATGAGCTTTTTCTCCATCAGAATTATGGACTTAGATTATGGTAAAGAAATCCATCTGAAATCCCTTACCTCTAACTGTTAAAAGTCAGGGATCCTGCCTACCTAGCTTACATAAACACAGGTTAGGAGTGAACCAAGAATTTAGAGGGAGGGGGGGTTCAGGAGGTATAAATGCCTATAAGAAAAAGAAATCTTAATTAGTCTAGGAATGCAAAAGACACAGGCAAGAATGACAGGGCTTGGAAAGGAACACGGCTGGGAGGCAGGGAGACCGAAGACCCAGGCTGACACAAGGATCCAAAGAACACAGTGGCCCCAGGGATGGCGCTGATGCCGGGGGGGGGGGGGGGGGGGTGGTGGCGGGGAGGCTTGATCGGGTGGAGAAGGGAAGCCTGAGCAACTGCTTTGGTTGCACCCCATCACATCTGGTAAGGCTTGGAGCACAAAGCAGGCCTCAAATAAGAGCAGAATGGACAGAATGTGCTTTAAGGCCCAGATCCTGTGGATTTGGTCACACACAAAAGTAAGACACAATCAGCTAAAATGCCCGTCAACTTTGTAAACCTCCTTTAGAGGAAGTAACTGCACCAACTCTGTTACTTTGTCATCATTTATACCAAACTGCCTGCGTTCCAACTACTAGGTGGTAAGTTTTTTATTACGAACATCTCTCATGTAAAGCTACCAAAGCTCAGGGGCGCCTGGGTGGCTCTGTTGGTTGAACGTCCAACTCTTGATTTCAGCTCTGCTTGTGGGGTCCTAAGATCGAGCCCGGCATTGGGCGTGGAGGCTGCTTAAGATTCTCTCTCTCCCTCTGAGCGCCGCCCCCCAAAATTCACGAGCACACTCACTCATGAAAGGAGTGAAAGGAAAGAAAGGAAAAAAGAAAAACTACTAAAGCTCTATTTGAATTAAAAGCTGAAATACTAGGGGCGCCTGGGTGGCTCAGTTGGTTAAGCATCTGACTTCCACTCGGGTAGTGATCTCAGGGTCCTGGGATCGAGCCCCACCTGGAACCCTGCATCCATGGGGAGTCTCCTGCTCCCTCTCCCTCAGCCCCTCCTCCCCCCATTCATGCTTGCGCCCACTCTCTCTCAAATAAATAAAATCTTAAAAAAAGCTGAAATACTAAAATACTATCTGAAACCTCAAAACCAGAGCATAAAAATTAATTTTTAATTGGGCACCTGACTGGCTCAGTTAATGGAATATACAACTCTTATTCTCAGGGTTGTAAGTTGAAGGCCCACTTGGGTGTAGGGATTACTTAAAAATAAAAATCTTTAAAATTAATTTTTTTAATTTAAAGGGTCCTTGGCTCGATCCCAGGACCCTGCATGACCTGAGCCAAAGGCAGACGCTTAACAGACTGAGCCATCCAGGTGTCCCTTTAATTTTTTAAGAACACAAACTCTGGAAAGAAAGAAGGAAAAGAATCTCTCACACCATGCATCAAAATCATTTGCATCCCATCTTTTTCAGTGTTTTTACTTCAAAGCATGCATCAGGATATCCCCTTTCCTAAAAAAATATTTTCCAACTAATAGACTTCAAACAGAAAAGGCTGCTTATCTTGGCTGTTCAATTTTGACCTGTCAAGAGCATCCCCTCCCTTATCATGGCCACGATGCAGTAGATTCAAGCTCTTATCTCACAGAAAGAGAGGAATTAAACCAACTCTCTGGCTGGACAGGGCATCTCCTTCTGACTGCTGTATCATGACCTCCTTTCTCTTCTGTACAGACTTTCTCACAATCCATCACCTTCTTCTACTCAAGGTTTAAACCTTCCTTCCTTTACCAATAACTTGAAAGACAAGAACAATGTCTTTACTGATGCTGACAGAATCCCCCAAATCAATGGCAAACAAGGAAAGCTCTCCATTTCTCTGGTTTGCTGGATTACAGAAGTGGTCAGATCTGGCATAAATCCACAGCAAGAGAAAAAATTCATTTGTAGTAACTATAGAAAGTGGGAGGGAGATGACCCAACTATATCTTCTGATCCATTTCATAACCTTCCAATTCAAAAATATTCTTTCTCTTTTAAATGCTTTACTGTATTTTCCACATTTCCTAATGTGAAAGGTATCATTTTTACAACCAGAGCAGGGGTTTTCGTAAGTCTAATCATAATGGAAGACTTTTCAAAAAGTTTCTCTGAAAGAGCTACAATGTTTTCAGCTATTTGACAGGCTTAAGCCTGGTTGTAATCAAGGTCACCACATAATTTATTATCCAAACCAGGACCCTTGTAGGAGCACAAGGAAACTGGAGGGAAGTGTGTGCAGGAAAACAACAGACCCACACCAGGACTGCCCCAGCAAACCCGACTGTCAAGAGAGCCTGGGCGTGACCTTCTTACAAGCCTCTTCCCACCTGGCGACTTAGGGAACGGTTTTCTGTGCTACAAGACACCAAGGCATTGAGAGTGGATTTCAGCTGGTCACTCTGCAGTAACGCAGCAGGACCTGCACCCTGGCTGACAGAAGGCAAGAGGAGGGAAAAGATTTTCTAGGGGCCAAGGGATCAGAATCTCCCTGATTGCAAATGGACACAAAGCATCACAAAAGAACAGACTCTTTAACTCCTTAACCTCACTTCCCCACACCAACTTAAAAAGCAACAAACAAAGCCCCTGGCGATCTGTGTGCTTATTTCGTAGACCCCCGTTCCCCCCACATACCCCCAGGTGCCCAACCCCAGCACCTCCAATGCTGACCTCACTGCCCACATCCAACCCAGCACCAAATGTGGTCACTGGTCACATCTACCTCTCTGCTCCTCTCAGAGCTACCTGTGCCTCACCTACCGGACTTTCCTCCTAGATGCCCCAAGAACCCCAATCCCCAGTTTCTCCACCCCAGCAGGCCTGCCAAACCCTGACCCGAATACCTTCTCATGGCCTCATTACCCCACTAGGGCCCATGGTGCATCCCTGCAACCACTCTCCCACAAACCATCAACCCACCTCCAACCGGCAAAGGCCCAGCCCTGGCTAAATCCAACAGCCCATCCTTACTCTCCACCTACAAGGCTCTACAAGGCTTCGTCACTGGCTGTCCACACACAGCTTGGTTGGCTCCCCTCCTGCCTCAGCAACCACTCCTTACCTGTCCCCTGTGCTGGCCCTCCTCCACCTCCACACCCTGTTGGGCCCTCGGACCCCCCTTCACTCCTACCGACCTCATCCCCCAGGTGATAACATCCCATTCCCCGGCTCTAAATACCCTCTCCCGCTGCTCACACCCAGTGAGTAGCTCCAACCCACGCTGCTTCCCCAGGCACCACGATCTCGAGCCCTGCTTTCTACCCCATGTCCCAGGGCCCAACTGCACACTCCTTCACTGCCCCCACCCCTCCCCACGGGCCTGCTCCCCTGTCTGCCTCCCTCCACCTCAGTACTTGGCCAATTCTTCAGAGGCTCAGGTGAAATCCCTGAAGCTGTCCTTGCCTGCCCTCTCTTCCTTCCATCCTCCTCCAGTCTGGGGGTGCCCGGGTCAGCTCTGCTCCAGCACCCGACCACTTCTCACCACCTCCACACAACCAGCACCCTGGCTGGGGCCACCGTCAGCTCAGCCGCCCTGTGGCAGGCAACTCCTGACTGGTCTGCTCCCTGGCTTGGCGGCAGCCCCAGAGATCCTTTTAAAACTAGGCAGAGCGTGTCACTCTGCTCAAAGGCCTCCAACAGCTTTTCCTCAAAGTCAGGAAAAGCCAAAATCCTTACCAGGGCCACGCAGTCTACATCATCTCTGTTGACCCCATCTTGCCCTCTGTCCACCAGGGTCCCTGAGACATCCCAGGCACCTCCTGCCTCCGTGCCTTGCTTTGCACCTGCTGCCCACACACGGCCACAGCAGACTTCCCTCCACTCCCGCCGGCCTTCACGCAAATGCCATCTCCTTAGGGCAGCCTTTCCCAGCCGGCTGAACGTACAGCACTTCACCCCTGGCAGCTTCTGTCCCACTTCCCTATTTTATTTCTTCATTTGTATTTATCTAACATCTACACATATGACTTATCTCTAGCACACCCTGCCTGTCTCATCACCAGCGTGGAAGCTCTGGGAGGTCAGAGATTTTTGTCTGTTTTAAGTCCCTGCTGTTCCCCAGAGCCTTAAACCTGTGGGAAGCACTCAGTACATACTTTTAAGGGATAAATCAATTAATGGCCTGCAGGTCCCTAAATGATCCCTGTCTGACTTCACATTCTATTCCTCATTATCCCTCTTCCTTGATTTGTTTTCTTCACAGAATTTGTCACCAGGTGCCATTTGATGCTTCTGCTTCTTTGTTTCTTGTCCACCTCCTCCCACCATTGAAAGTCAATTCCAAGAGAGCAGGAACCAGGCAGGCACCCAGCAAACACCCGCTGCAGATGAGAGTCCCTTTCCTGCCCGCCTTCCCAGGCCAGACCATGAGCCATTCTCACCTGGACCAATCATTCTCACCTGACTGGGCTTCCCAACTCCAGACCCCTCCCTCTTGTAGCACCCGTGGCAGGAATTCTCTACCCCGAAGCTCAAGCAACTTTTCCACAATCATTCATTGGCTCCCCTGCTGCCCACCTCCGTTCTCTGTATTCTGACTGCACTAAGCTTGTGTCCAGAACAAGACACGGCGATGCTGTTCCCCCGCTGTTCTCCCTCCTCTTGCGCTGCTTCACCAAGACATTTTTGAGGACCCTGAGGCCATCTCCCTTGAGAACCTCTGACAGGCCACGCCCACCCCTATAAACATGGCTGGGAAGGGGTCCCTCAAGGGTGCTCTCGCAGCACACCATACTGAATTCAAACCCTGACACTTAGGGTCTGACTGAAGACTTGCCGTCTCTCTCCGACTGGGCTGTAGCAGCCTGTTACCGCGTCTGCGTGGTGCCCGCCCACGGGGGGCGCTCTGGGTTCCTCCTATTATACGGCTCTGAAGAAAACATGCTAAGGGAAACTGAACAAATGATGGACTTGTATGAATGATGATTATTTCTCCCACCCTTCCATAAAATGGAACCTAATGAAGCTACTCCTCAGTCCAAACCCCTAACTTCTCCAGACTAAACGATCTACTCTTGGCACCCAAGAGAGAAGACCCCAATGTTCTCAACAAGACTATTAGAAGCAGAAGACGCAAAACCTTAGGGAACCTTCAACACTCCTGCCTGCCGTGAACTTGGCATTGGAATGCTGACGTGCTGAAACAGGCTGTACTGCTGGTGGGCCTCTGCCAACGCTAAGTTCAGGCTATTAACTTGGTTTCCCCTGGACAGCCCTCCAAGTTCAGATGATACAGGAGCTCTCCACACAGAACGGCAGACCTTTTCCTGGTTGTCCTTCCTGGCCTGTGCCCTTAGGGTAGGACAGTTCTTCAGGACTTTTTGCTGTTTTTCTGGTTCTAATTTCTTGCCATGTGGCATTCACTCGTATTACACTAAATTTCCTAGTTGTCTTTAAAAGCACACAAATTTGCCTAACAAGATTCCCGTGGAATACGGAGATCTTTTTTTTATGTTTCTCTTATTTAGGATCAACTCTGATCACATGATCTAACCTCTGTGAATGCTGGGGCTTTGCAAAGCTCTTGTTCTTACTGTGACCTATTCATTATTCTTCTTCTATGTATGGATTTACTCTTTTTCGCTTTAAAGTATTGTCATGGACCTTTGTTTTACTTTGTGTAAAGAAACTCTAAGGGCGCCTGGGTGGCTCAGTCGTTAAGCGTCTACCTTCCACTCAGGTCATGATCCCAGGTCCTGGGATCGAGCCCTGCATTGGGCTCTCTGCTCCGCAGGAAGCCCGCTTCTCCCTCTTCTCCCTCTCCCACTCTCCTCTGCTTGTGTTTCTTCTCTCGCTGCCTCTCTCTCTCTCTGTCAAAAATAAAATCTTAAAAGAGAGCGAGAGAGAGAAAGAGAGAAAGAAAGAAACTCTGATTCCCAGTGTGCCTGGGTGGCTGTGGGTTAAGCGTCCAACTCTTGATTTTGGCTCAGATCATGATCTCAGGGTCATGAGATCGAGTCCTGCATCAGGCTCAGCATTGGGCATGGAGCCTGCTTAAGATTCTCTCTCCCTCCCCGCCCCCGCTCACACAGGCGTGTGCACTCTTAAAAAAAATTAAAATACAATAAAAATAAAATAAATAAAATACAAAGAAACTGATTCTTTCCATGTGAGTTTCTAAAAAAAATCAGCTCTTGCCACATTTGAGGAAACTCTCATCCAACATAGGATGCCAAAGAAAATCTTTAATGATAAAATCCTCAGCACACGGTCACCGAAGCCCACCCCCCTACCCTCGGCAGCCAGCAACGGCAAACCCTCCCCAAACCCGGTTCGAGGAGCAGCCAGCTTTGGTCCCTGCTGTCTCTAGCACCTTGATAAGCTGACAGCCTGAGCCCCAGTTTCTGATTCCAAAGCAGACATGAAAGTAAGAGCCTGCATTTTAGAGTCTAGCAAGGCATTGACCAGCAGTAAAAAGAGATGGGCTACCCAGTAACCTTCTGTGGCTATCAAGCACTTGATCAGTGCAACTGAGGAACTGAATTTTAGATTTTCACTTTAATGAATTTAAATAGCCACATGTGACTAGCAGCTATTGCCCCGGGCAGCACAGATGTAGAGAAAAAGACAAATACAATTTTTCAGTGCGCCGAGGGGCCATGCTATAAGGACAAGAAAAAACAAAAACACAACCAGAATCACCAAGTCAGCCAGATGCTGCCGGGGACAAGTAGCGGGAGGGAACAGGAGACCGAGCCTCCTTTTCTCCTTTACTCCTGCCAGAGCACACGGCTCCCGCAGCTCCACCACCACCATCCCAACTCTTGATTTTTTTAAGATGTATTTATTTATTTGACAGAGACACAGCGAGAGAGGGAACACATGCAGGGGGAGTGGGAGAGGGAGAAGCAGGCTTCCCGCGGAGCAGGGAGCCCGATGCGGGGCTCGATCCCAGGACCCCGGGATCATGACCTGAGCCGAAGGCAGACGCCTAAATGACCGAGCCACCCGGGCGCCCCCCCCCCCAACCTCTTCCTTCCTAAGACCACCCCAAGACCAGCTGCCCAACACGGAAGGTCAGTGCGCACCGCACCTGTCATCAGCTCCTGTCTTGCCCACCCAGTGGTGAGCTACCTGGGACCGAGACTGTGGGATCCAACGGATATAAACTTTACTTAACACACCATGTGAACCAGATGCTTTGGGCAAATCCTTGCATTTCACCTTCCCACAGAACCACCAGGAGAGTTCTACAGCCACTTCTAGCTCTAAGGTTGTCAGAGTCTATGAAATTAGTGTCTAAGACCTTCTGGGCCGAACAGGGAACAGGGAGACACAGAGGAACATCCCAAGAGCAGAGAGGCAGTGACCAAAATAATCCTACCAGTTGGACAGTGGAAACAGACCGGCTCTGCTCCAGGCCCCTAGACTATCCTGTTAACAAGCAAATCATGCAAAACAGTCTTCTATCTTACTTTTAAGTTTTCTAAGGGGTAGCAATTTCACTAGTGATTAAATATGGGCAGTACAGTGTTCCTATCTTTATATTACAAAATATTTCCTAACAAAACTTTCTACAACCCCAAATTCCATCACATGAACGATTTCTTTACAAACATTCTTTGATAGACTTTTGTTTTCATCTGTTTTCCTTCTGCTGTTTCGCCCTCTGCTTTCTCATAAGCTCTACAGTTCATGTGAACACACTTCCTGACATGCCTGCTTCCACGTCATCCTGGCAGTTCGTGTGCTGACCTTCACAGCCCCCTCCCCCTGGCATGTCTCCCCTCCCAGCAGCTTGATCCCATGAGGCCAACTCTATTACTCCTTTTTCATCCTCTTTTTAATACTTATCTTTATAGCCTGACACAGTGGGGGAACACTCTGCAAGTTCTTTAACAAAACTGCTGTAAACTCACTTTATATTCACATTGTATTTATACCCAACTACACATTATGTCCACGTTCCCGGCTCCCATGTATTTGCAGGGACTCCTAGTGAAGATGGATCTGGAAGCTAATGCTATGAGGAACAGTCCTTCCCAGCCCCACTCCTATAAATAATGGTAGAGGGAAAAAACCCCAAACAGACAAACCTTTCTGTAACAAGAAACAAAGTAACAAATAGGCTGACACTGGGCCTGGCAAGGCTCTGAGCCCTGCAGACTTCACTCAGGCAGCCCCCGGCTCCATCAGGGAGACAGGGCCTTGGGGGCCCCCAAACAAGGGGGATGAGAACCAGGTCCAGTGCTCAAAGCCAGGGCCCAGCACGTCACGTCACGGTTGGCACCACTCGGGGAGCGAGGCAGACCTCCACTGTAAGACCCAGGTCTGGACTGGATCTAGGAAGGGAGAATGCAAAACCACAGCAACAGAAGCCGGGTGAGCAGAGGGGGTGGCCGGAGAGGGAAGAAAATCTCAAAAGAAACACTCAAAAGAGGATTTTACGCCAGATGGAAAACAGAACTGGAGAATTACTTTAAAATAAGTACATTAGGGTCCTTGGTGATTTAAATGAAGAAACATTTTTAAACAACACAAACACATACATACAAGAAATTAAGAACCAAAAATAGGCAGGAATGAACCAAATAGAAATCTCAGAAATAAGAACTATAATCCCTGCAACAAAAATTCAACATAAACACATGACTGTTCACAAGGAATTAGTAAATGGAAAATAACACTGGGGAATCCATCCAGAAGTTAGCACTAGAAAAAGATATCCAAACCATGAGAAAGCAGTTAAAGAGAAACACAGAGAGACTAGTAAACTCTAGTGTGTCATTAACAGAAGTTCACCCAATAGTTGAGAGCAAAATACAGTTATTTTCAGATATACAAAGACAAAGGTAGTGACCGTCCAGAGACCCTCAGTGTTTTGTTGTTTTTTTTAAATGAAAAGCGATCGAAGAGGGAGAGAGAGGGAAACCAACAACAGGGAATAAATACGAAAATGGAGAGTATATGCCGTGGATTTAACTAACTGTAGAATACCACAATTTGAACGTGAAAACAAGTCAACCTAAAACTCTCCTGCCTAATGACAAGGCAGGTGGGTAGGGAAGGCAAGCTCAAGTTCGTCTCTCAAGTGGAGGGTGAATGGTGTGCTGGGCTCTCAGGCAGCAGGAGAGACAAATCAACACCCAGGCACGAAACCTTCCTTTTCATTTTTCAAAGACTATCTAATTTAAACTTGGAAAACCACCTTGCTTCTTCCTCTAGAAAATCTGTCAACCCGAAGGCTTCAACACAACAGAAAATCCATTTAAAAATTTCACTTTATAGGAAGAAGGAAAAGTTATGTCTGTTGTAAAATCAGTGGGACATCTCTCTGTGAATCAATAGGGTAAAAATCAAAATGTGAATGCTAGTTAAGTCAATGTACTTAAGGATGGGTGTTCACATCCTTCTTACTGAGTAATGCCACAGTGAGGCACATTCCAGGACCATGCTTTAAGGAGTCCTAGAATGATATTCTTGCCCTTAACCTCATGTCTAGTATTAAGAGAAAAACATTTGGAGGCAAGTTCTCTCTAAAGAGCTTTTTCCTTTTTTGAACCAACACTTTAAGTACCTTTATACACATCAAATCATAACCCTACATCTGGAAAAGTATTGGCCCTGAACATAGTGAATGTGTGTAATCAGCCTTCTCTAACTGGTAACACTTATTCAGGTAAAACTACATCTTGGATGTTGCTGCCATAATACAAAGCGTGACTTCTGGGTTCCAAATGGTGAGTCATTCATTCATTCTCCTACCTTGCAATGAAAGTCTGAAGTTGGGTTTCAGGTTACTTCATTAGAACACATTTTTGGAGCTAGAAGGAAGCTTTCAGCATCCTCCAGCACACAGTAAGCTCTGGGCTGGCTGGTTGGCTGTACAATGTTCACAGCAATGCAGGCTTCCCTCCTGGAGTTAACCCCATCAGGTGACTCCAGCAGACAGCAGAGCCAAAATTAGTCAGCCAACAGGGTTCCCAAGAAGACTATCTCACGTGAAAAGCATTTGGTTTTTGAATGCCTTAACCTTCACTGAAACAGGAGTATTAAAGCTAATCCTATGTTGATACAACACGGAAACTACTTGAGTCAAGCAGAGAGAAAGAAGGGAATAGAGTTACCGGAAGAGTAAAGAAACCAGGGTGCTTCGCTTCATCTTCGTATTTGCCTTCAGTTGAACTTCCGGCCTCCATGGATTTGGACGTGGTGTTCTTACCGATGCCCATCATTAAGAGAAAACGAGCAGTTTAGCCGCTGGACTGCCGGGGCCGGAAGAGAAGGCTTGTTCAGGCAAGGAGCCCAGCAGGATCTGAGCCGGCTCTCCCGGTGCCTGGAGGGCCCGATGCTCAGGCAGAGAAGAGCCCCACAAGTGCCGCCATCTCTTAGCACCTAGAGAGAGGAAGCACCAAATCACCACAAACGCATAAAGAGCAGGGGACACACATTCACTGCATCTCCTGCAGAGAAGCTGGTTACAGTACAAGTTACATCCAAACATCAAAAAAAGCACATTACTTAATCACACTTTTCAAGACCCCGCCATCTTCAGTTAGTCGTGCAGATTCTGAATCGCCCCCTGGGAGGAGGACTGCTGAACTGGGCCATCGGCAATACCCAAGTCCAAGGATGAAAAGGCCACACAGTGATTCCGTTGACACGCTGGATGGCAGAGCTCTCAGAGCCCAGCACTCTCCAGCAGAAACTGCTGCAGTGAGGAAAATGTGCTGCAGCTGCCCCGTCCAACCCAATCGTCACTACCCACGAGGCTGCGGGAGAAACTCAGCTTTTACTTGGATCTGATTTTAATCAATTTGAATTTAAATAGTCACGTGTGACTGGTGATGACCACACCAGACAGTAAATGCAGTTATAGCTAATATACTATGACTACCTGGATATCAAAGTTCTGAACTCCCTATAGGTGCCCAATTAAAGGTGGAGGAAGGCACTCAAAAGCATTTAAAAAAAAAAAAAGGGAGAGAGAGAGATGAAACCAACCTGGGATTAAATGACCACACAAAGTTCTAGGCACGTGTCAACATGACCTTCAAACGGGCTAGAAGAATGCCATACAAAACACAGAGCCAAAACATTCCGTATCAGTCGAATAACAGCATAAACCTACAGAAGAAATCAGAAAGACAAAGTAAAAAGGAAGGGAGGTAAAATGGCAGGACATAAGGGAGGAGGGGGAAGGAGAGCAAGATGGATCTGGAATGCTCAGAGAAACCGATATTGGTCGATGAGGAAAAGTGCAATGCTCTGGGCTAAGAGAAAATATAAGCAAAAGTCAAGAGTAAGAAATTACTGAAACAATTCTATGCAGCCAAGTTTCAGTGAAGAAGAAAATTAAAAACTCAATTTCAAACAAAAGTATGACTTGGACAATAAAAGAGATCCACCCAAAAATTAACAAGCATTTGGGGAATTTCAGCTTCAAAAAATGAGAGGACACAAAGGATCCCTACAAGGGTTGGCATCTGGACAATAAAACATGTCTAAGTATGCCCAAAGTTTCATTTAAAAAAAAAAAAATACCACAAGCAGGTAGGGGTGAGAAGGGACAGAACATTCATCAGAATCATGTCATATCTCAGCACCAATTAATGTCCCACTGAGAGTGAATAACCCAGCCAAGCTGTCCTGCAAATGTGAAGTCACACCTACTCGATGTTAGAAACACAAGTAGGAAACCTGTTCGAGGATCTCTGTTAGGGACTCTTTCATTCAACAATGACTGGATGAACCAAGGGAGAAACTGAAATACAGACAAAAGAAGAGAAGGAATTATACAAAAATCTGGGAGTTCAGTAGGTAGAGCACAAAAAAGGAAAATAAAATAAACCGTTGCCAGAACATCACGTTGCCTGCCTTAAGTAGAACAGAATCAAGTGCACACAGCAAAGTGGTTTGAGGGGCTCTTTTGGTTTAAATGTTCTTGCACATTTTGCCTTCTTGGTTACATCATATTCATATCTATTTAAAGCAGTAGCTCTCGGGACACCTGGGTGGCTCAGTAGGTTAAGCATCTGCCTTTGGCTCAGGTCATGATCCCAGGGTCCTGGGATTGAGTCCTGCATCAGGCTCCTTGCTCAGTGGGGAGCCTGCTTCTCCCTCTGCCTGCTCTCTCTGCTTGTACTCTCTCTCTCTCTGACAAATAAATTAAAAAAAAAAAGGGGAGGGTGCAGTAGTTCTCAACCAGGAGTGATGTTCCCTCCAGGGGACATTTGGCAATGTCTGAAGACCTTCCAGGTCATCAAACTGGGGGAGAGCTACTAGTATAACAGGTAGAGGCCACGAGTGCTGATAAACATCCTCCAATGCACAGGGCAGATCCCGTAATAAAGAACTACCTGGCCCCAAATGTGAATAGTACCAAGGCTGAGAAACCCTGGTTTAAAAACATTTCCCTCCTCCCAAAAATGACAACCCGGTGTGCCACGTGGATCCGCAGCACAGAGCAAGGGATACATGTTCCGGTTTGGGAAGCAGGGACATGGATGTCACCAGACAAAGCAAACTCCGTAAAGGAATAAGTCTATGGGACTTACTGCCAATTTTGTGACTTTTAAAATAATTTTCCCTTGGACGCCTGGGTGGCTCAGTTGGTTAAGCGACTGCCTTCGGCTCAGGTCATGATCCTGGAGTCCCGGGACCGAGTCCCACGTCGGGCTCCCTGCTCAGCGGGGGGTCTACTTCTCCCTCTGACCCTCTTCCCTCTCATGCTGTCTCTCTCATTCTCTCTCAAATAAATAAAAATCTTTAAAAAAATAAAATAAAATAATTTTCACTTTACAATAACTGGGAGGAGCGGGCCATTTCTGCTCATCTCTGCAGTTTGTAAGGAATATGGGGACCCATTTTACTACGTAGTTTCCAATACATAAAAGGGAGGACTTTCTGTCCTCAGAGGGGAAGTTAAGGACATTGCTTAGAAAACCCTGAAGGCTCTCCCTGTAGCCCTAGCTGAGATTTCACTCCAAATTACCCTTTTCCTTGTGTTCTCACTTAAAGTGTTTTACAACAATTCAAAACAAAACAACACAAAGAATTCCTAGCAAAGGCAAAGTTTGCAGAGACGCAGGCAAATGATGAAATGCATAACAAACCCTTCACACACCCCAATCCCCTGGAATAGAGTCCCTGAAGAGGACTAAGGAGGTAGAAGAGTTTTGAGGCTCTTGAGACATAAAACGAAATTCTCTTCCAGAAAGACTCTCCTAATTGGCGGTGCCACCAGTGACAAATCGATCCATCTCATCCAAGTTTGGGAACCCTACCACAAAGTTGCGCCAGTGGAGAATTTTTCAGAGATTTTGTGATGTGTTGACTCGTGAGTTTTCCATGTCTGTTAGCAAGTACAGAGTCTCTTCTGTGGTTTATCTCCTGCCCTTTGCCTACAGTGTTTACAAATCTTTATTTCTGTAAGGATCTTAATCCTTTAATTCTCTGTTTTTTGGTTACAAATATCTTATCCCAGCTTTTTGTTTGTTCATGAATTTTGTGGACGGTCTTTCAGGATTATTCTCATGTTTGTAATCAAATCTATCCATCTTCTACACATTATGACTTAGCTACTACCTCCCATCAGCTTCCCAAGAGCTAAAAACAACAACAACAAAACCACATACAGCATGACAATGAACATACCTAAAGTGGCCCTGACAGACCTTTACCGTAACCACCAGAAGCTTGGGTTTCCCAGAAGACAGGAAGATAGGACAAGCAAAGAGGACAGTGAGCCACTGCCAGGTTTTTACAAGACTACATGCTATGTGGAAAGAGCCAAGATGTCCATCGACAGATGAATGGATAAAGAAGATGTGGTATATATACACAATGGAATATTATGCAGCCATCAAAAGGAATGAGATCTTGCCATTTGCAACGACGTAGATGGGACTGGAGGGTGTTATGCTTAGTGAAATAAGTCAATCAGAGAAAGACATGTATCATATAACCTCACTGATATGAGGAATTCTTAATCTCAGGAAACAAACTGAGGGTTGCTGGAGTGGTGGGGGGTGGGAGGGATGGGGTGGCTGGGTGACAGACACTGGGTAGGGTAAGTGCTATGGTGATTGCTGTGAATTGTGCAAGACTGTTGAATCACAGATCTGTACTTCTGAAACAAATAATGCAATATATGTTAAGAAAAAAGAAAAAAGAAGATAGCAGGAGGGAAAGAATGAAGGGGAGTAAGTCGGAGGGGGAGACGAACCATGAGAGACGATGGACTCTGAAAAACAAACTGAGGGTTCTAGAGGGGAGGAGGGTGGGGGGATGGGTTAGCCTGGTGATGGGTATATGGGTATTAAAGAGGGCACATTCTGCGTGGAGCACTGGGTGTTATGCACAAACAATGAATCATGGAACACTACATCAAGAACTAATGATGTAATGTATGGTGATTAACATAACAATAAAAAATTAAAAAAAAAAAAGACTACATGCTATGGTTATCAGAAGGGCCACATGAGCCCTTGGCTCCACATGCAGCCCCATGGCCATCAGCGGACCAGCGGAGCTCTCCAACCCGCACTCACCCATGTTAACCTTAGGGAAAAGGATAGGGTTTTTTTTTTTTAATTTTATTTATTTATTTGAGAGAGAGAGAATGAGAGATAGAGAGCACGAGAGGGAAGAGGGTCAGAGGGAGAAGCAGACTCCCTGCTGAGCAGGGAGCCCGACGCGGGACTCGATCCCCGGACTCCAGGATCATGACCTGAGCCGAAGGCAGTCGCTTAACCAACTGAGCCACCCAGGCGCCCCAGGGCTTTTTTTATTATTTTTTTTTTGAGAGAGAGAGAGAGAGAGAGAGAGTGAGAGAGAGCACAAGTAGAGGGAGCGGCAGGCAGAGGGAGAGGGAGAAGCAGGCTCCCCACCGAGCAGGAAGCCCAACGCGGGGCTCGATCTCAGGACTCCGGGATCATGACCCGAGCTGAAGGCAGACACTTAACCGACTGAGCCAGCCACGCGCCCCAGGATAGGGCTTTTAAATGTAGAATGCATTTACTCTCCTAAGTGAATTGCATCTTCATGCTCATTTCAGACACAATCATCCCTGCAGCAGCCAACCCTCCCCATTGCCCCCATGACCAGGAACAAAGTTCCACTGTGGCAAGACCACTTTCCATCAAGCACTCTGTGTTTCTCTACTGAGTGTTTAACTGGCCCTCATGAGCTTTACTGGGACCCACCCAGTGTCTTTGCTGTCTCTTACAGAGCAGCACCCTTCGGAATGCCCTGAAGACGCGGGGAGCCAAGTGAGCGCAAGAGGGGATGGGCCCAGGCAAAGTGCAAGGCAGTGATGCTCTGAGAGAGGCTTTGGGGCAGAGGGTGCCAAGACCCGGGAAGAGAGGTTACCCTTTATTGGGTAAGACACACAGACAGGGGAAGAAGGGAGGAGACAGCAAACACTGAGCACAGAAATGCATGCCTGGAAGTCCCCAGATGACAGAGCATTCCACAGCCAAGTACTTGAGAGTTACAGCCTCAAGGCCAGAACCCACGCACCAACCTGAGATCAGAGTGCTTCATCCACAAAGGCCGAACTTGAGTGGGGAAATGCCAAGGCCCAGATGGAGATAAAAGGGGGAGGAAGGGTGGAGTTTAGGGTTTGTGTTAAAACAAAAGGCAAAATCTCCCAGGGAATCTTACACTGGGGAAGGTCTGCATGTCCCCAGCCCATCCATCAACCCTCTTCCCGTTCCTTGCAAAAGAAAAACTAAGCAAGACCACCGCTATCTTGCCCCTGACCCGGCTACGAGGGGCAGGAGATGCTGAGGGATGAAAGATGGGGCTCACTAACGATGAAAAGGACGAGGGCAACACAGTGAGAGCAACAACTACAGTCTCCCCGCTAAGCGCCTGCCTCACCTTATCAATGGCACCTTGTTCTCCCGAAGAAGCACAGTATTGCAATGATGTGCCCACTAACTCCACACAAGGGGAAGCTGAGCTTCAGAGAAGCGAAGTAACTTGCCAAAGGACACACAGCCATAAGTGGCGGAGCAGGATTCAAACTTTAATCAGCATTCCCGTCCTTACAGTGTTTATACAAGCAAGACCTAAAACTGTCCTTTGAATGCCTGGTTTTTGGCCAACCTCCCTGAGCAAATGTGCCCCAGGCTGCCCTGGGAGCACAGTCTCTGTCCGACCTGCTGTGTGCCGTCTGCTACCTGGGATTTCTGAGGGGGCCCCAAGGGCTGAGCTCCCTCTCCAGGGCTGAAGCCCACGTCCCCCCAGGGCCGGAGCTCCCAAACCTGTGGGCTCCGGGCGCTCTGCTGCATCGACACCACCCCAACAGCCCCACCACCTCTGGTCTCACTTTCTGTCCCACCTCGAGCACTCCTCTCGTCCATACAGGTGCAGCCGGCACGACCAGAAGCCATCGGGCCCTTTGATGGTATCCTGATGTACCTCAGAATGACAGCCAAATTCCTCAGCAAGGCTATGGGGTCACCGTGACACCTACCGGAAGGCCTGGCCTCCCCTGTGCGGTCATTTCCATCTTTCAGGTCCTCCACTAGCTTCTCAGGCTCTTGCATGTGTGGTGCCTCCAAAACAAACATCCTCTACCTCCCCCCTTTCCATCGGGGGAACTCCCATCCGTGCTGCCTCTGGTCGCCACGTCACCGTGGCACCCGTGACCCATGAGGATGGCGAGGCCACCGCAAGGCCATGCCTGCCTGCCCAGCCAGACCGCTGTCAGAATGAGGGGCAGCAGCCACCGCCTGTATCCCCGGCTCCCGGGGCCGGACTTGGCACCTGCACTGAAGGCTCCCCAGGATTTGTGGGATAAATAACTGGTTTAAAAAAATAATTATAAAGAACCCCTGATATAATGTAACACTCATTCTTGCTTAACACTCTTACTAAACTGGGAGAGGAAATTAAGAGCCAACATCAACCACATCTGTGACACACCAGATGCACTGACGTCAGGGACAAGCCAGGGTGTCAACACCACCGTGATCACTCAGCTGACAGAGAAGGAGGGGGGAAGTGTTTGAAAGGAAAAGACCAAATTAGAACCACAATCAAGAGACAGGAAAATCTGAGAGGATCTACCAGTTGATGGCTAGGTACAAAACACATTAGGAGTGTGAGTTTGTGTATTTGTTCACTACCTTACAAATAAGGGCATTAAAAATAACCCACATAGGTTAAAAAAAAAAAAAGTACCTAAGGTTCTTTTAGGTTTACTAGTAAGGTAGTTCACTACTAAGGTAGTGAACCTAAAGCATTCCCCAAATGCCAGCAACAAGCATCTGGTTCAGAAGCTGCAAAGTGCTGCCTTGCCTCGTTTTGCAGGATCGCCAGCTAAGAGTGTTTTTACATTTTTAAAGGGTGGTAAACAGCAGCAAGGAAGAACATGTGACAGGATTATCTGGGCCACAAAACCTGAGATACCTACAGAAAAGTTTACCGACCTCTAAAGATAAGAGGATGTAACGAATCCGGTTTAAGATGGCAATAATAGCATTACTTAGGTTTCATCAAAAATGTGCATGGCCTTTATGAATAAAACAATGAACTATTTTACTACGGGCCATAAAACAGATTTAAATAACCAGAGAAACAAACCAGATCCCAGAATAAGAGTGCTGCTATAAGGATATTCATTTTTCTGATATACATAATGTATATAAATTTAATAAAAATCAATTAATACCCCAAAAGGAGAGAAAGGGGGCTTGCTAAAATTCCTGTGGAAGGGTAAGCAAAAATAGCCACAAATATCTGAAAAAAGAGTAAGAATGTGTTCTATCAGATAGGAACCCTAACATAAAGTTGTAATAAACAGAGTTCACAAACACAAATAAACAAGAGAAACCCCCAAAACTGAGAAATACAGGAGATGGAAGCACCTCAAATCATAAAGCAAAGTATGGATTTTTCAATACAACAGGCCAAAACAACCAGTTCAATACTAGGTAATAAAAACCAGAAAAAGTCAGTCCTACAGTTAGTGTAAAAAATGGAGGGAGGAAGGGAGGAAGGGCCACTAATGGTTATATAACATTAGGGTGGAGGACTCCTTTCTTAGCATACCATTATGATTAGGCAATATGAATTTTTTTTAGGTTTCTGTATGGAGGAAAAAAAAAATCAAAATCACACAAAGTTAAAAAGCAAAATATAACCTACATAAGAACATGTGTTCATATCTTTACTATTTGAAGAGCTCTTATAAATCAACAGGAAACAAAAGTCCTTAATATAAAAATGGACAAAACAGGGATGCCTGGGTGGTTTGGTTGGTTAAGTGTCTGCCTCCGGTTCAGGTCATGATCCCAGGGTCCTGGGATGGAGCCCCACATCGGGAATCCCTGCTCAGCGAGGAGTCTGCTTCTCCCTCTCCTGCTGCTCCTTCTCGCTCGCTCTATCGCTGACAAATAAATTATATTTTTAAAAAATGGACAAAATATAAGCTCATCTTCAATTCCCCTCAAATACAAACGGCAAAATAAATGTTCCATCCTTTGAAATCAAAAGTATACTGAAATGAGGTACCTTTTTATTAATCTATGTGGGTTATTTTTAACGCCCTTATTTGTGAGGTAGTGGACAAATACACATACTCACACTCTTAATAAAAAATAAATTTGCTAATGAGAAGGCAATTTGGTTATATGTATCTGAAGAGGATACGCATGTTCACTTCTAGTACCTATTAATAGACATATTCACTAATATTTCTTAATTGGGACACAAAGAGCTCCAAATTGTGCATGTTAGCATTATTAATTGGACCAAAAATCAGGAAAAATCTAATATCCAACACTAGGGAATTGAATGGCAAAATTATGGTATGTTCCTACAAAGGAATACCATGCAGACATTAAAAAGATGACATAGAAATGTCTATTGACATGGGAAGATGTTCACCCTATGTTATGCAAGGAATAATAAAAAAAAAAAAAAACAGTATATACAACACTACACTAAGCAAAATAAGCCAGTCACAGAAGGACAAATATGGCATGATTCCATTTGTAGGGGGTATCTAAAATAGTCAAACTCACAAAGGCAGAGAATACACTGGTGCTTGCCAGGGGCTTGGGGCGCGGGGTGCTATTCAACATGTGTAAAGGTTATTACGCAAGGTAGGTTCTAGGGATCTGCTGTAGAACACTGTGCAGTTAACAATACAGTATTGTACACTTAAAGGTTTGTTAAGAGGGGCGCCTGGATGGCTCAGTCGTTAAAGGTTTATTAAGAGGGTAGATCTTAGGCTGAATGTTCTTACCACAACAAAAATAACAATTTTTTAAAAATCAGGCAATGAATAAAAAGAATTAAAGGCAATTCATACAGTGATAAAAAGTTAGTTACAGCACTAACCCTAACTTACTGTGTGCGTGTTAAGTGTGCACACACGCATACACACACCAAAGTGTCAACCAAAGGTTGATTAGTGGGATGGCAAAGGACTTAAGTCTCCCTATTTTCTAAGGTTATTTACTTAACAGTGAAAGGGGTGCCCCTTTCTCCCTGAAGAGCCTGATGATGTTGACATCAGCACTTGGTTCCACCCCTCTGTTCAGAATCAAATCCAGAAACATGGTCAGTTCCCCTTAACAAGGTCACATGAAGCAGTCCGGTCCCTTCTGTTCAGTGACACAGCCTTGAAGTGACAAAACACATGGAATTAAGTTCTTAGGTTTCAAGTTGTAAAATGACTTCTGTTGTCAGGAGAGAAATGGAGAAAAGCGAAGGTTCTGTAAATTACACTTAGCTGGGAAAGGGGTGGGGACAGACAATAAAAGAGGTGTACCAATAACCAGGGTTGCCCCCAAAGAACTGGTCCTCAACTTTGACTCCATGTTGGAACCACCTAAGAATTTTTAAATATACTACTGCTGACCACAGAATCTGACTGAATAGGTCTATGGAGCCTGAGCATCTAGTTTATAAAGCTCCCCTGCTGCCATGGTTAAAAATCACCACCTTAATAAAGCAAGCAGGAATTACAGTCTCATTAAAAAAAAAAAAAAAAAATTTTTTTTTTCAACCTCAAAATAAATCTAAGCCTGTCAGAGCAGAAAAACCGTAGTTTGGCAAATTCTGCTATGAGCAAGTAGGGAAGTAAAATATTCAGGTCTTTAACAAACTTCCAATTCCCTAGGGATTGAACCACCAGCTCTCCAGCCACCAATAATCATGAACTAATACAGAATAACAGCTTTGAATCAGTACTTCTTTGATCAACTATTCAGCCAGTGATCATTTCTTTTGCACTTAATTTTTTTTATCTGACCATTTCTCTGCTGTCCAGGAACGGGTCAACTCCCTACTGTGGCTTACCATGGCCACCTGACTTGGAAGTATGATGGTACTATCCAAACAGAGAACTTAAAAGCTGAGCTGTTCCTGGCGTTTACTACCAACCAAGCCTTTTCGTGTTTCTTGGAAGCAAAACCAAATCCTAAGAAAACATGTCTTTCCATCAGCCTGATCTATCATCCTGCTCATCATCTAGCAGTTCCTAGTCCAAGGCACTCAATAGCTGAATGAAGTAACCACTAAGAATCCTCCCGAAGGGTATAATCTCCCCTGTGTACAATTCATCTTTATATTCCTAGCTCTTAGCACAGAATACTCAATAAACATTAATAAAATACATATTTATCCTGCATAGATGGCAATACTACAACAAAAATATAAATGCATGGCAAATCCACCTTTAGACACAAAAATATACAGTTCTACAAAATAAGAATCAGTAGTTCATGTGCCTAAGACTCACTTGCAAAGCTTCTTCAAAATGCAGATTTCTTCCACACAAATACTTGTAGACAAATTCTCAAAGCTGTTTTCATTATAACAGCCCAGAATTCAAGACATCAAAAGGTCCATCAACAGGTGAATGGATTAAACAAGTCACAGCGGGTCCCTACAAAAAAAAAATACTCAGCAACAGAAAGGAAGCAAATGCTGATGTACAGAACAGAGAGGAAATGCACAGATATCACACAGAGAGAAGGAAGCTGGACACAAGACATGCTGCCTGATTCCCTGACCTCCAGTGACAAGAAGCAGATAGTGGGGACCTAGCACAGGAATGGACGGAGCGACTCCCAAAGGCAGAGGAAGGAAACGGAGAAATCTACACCATGGTGTGATGCTGGGGGTGCCATCTGCGTGTAAACTATATTTTGATAAAAATCTATTTTCAAAGGAAAAAAAAAAGAATTTAAAAACTCCCATAATCCCACCAACTTAAAAAATGTCCCCGCCCCCAAATTCTGACTCCACAGACCTACGTTGGGACCTGGGAGCATTTTTAACAAATGCACAAACATTCTGATGTTAGTGGTCGTCACATCACCCCCACCTTTGCATGGGCAACCCGGGGTGGGGTAATCCCTCTGCCTGCAGAAACCTATCCAGACAACTGAGAGCATGACTAACAAGGAGAACTTTGGGATAAGGAAACTGAAAACCTCAACTTGCCAAGCTGTAGTTTGGTTCTTACCAAAGTACAAACAAGACCTTTCAGAGCTGGCCAGGTTCAATGATAAAGCACATTTTCAAAGCCAATGCGTGGCTCGCTCTCTGCTTAAATCCCATCATTAGGGGATTATAGTTAAACTGTCCCTGCTCCATTACATTCTGTTAAATGCTAACATTTGACCTAAATATTTTTAATCCAAGACAAAAGAAGATTACTGGAACACATAACCTCAATTTATATATGCTCAACTCCCTTTAAATGAAAGGACTTGAATGGTTGCCTAATACATAAGGTCCTGCTTTAGAAAGTTTACAATCCTGGTATTTATCCTAGCTATTATTATTCTGTTAGGCAGCAATGAATGAACCTGTAAGTGGTGGTTATTATTTGCTCTTGTGATGACAGTTACGGTGTCATGGGGTGTAACTGGGAGGGAAAAAAAAAAAAATCCTCATAAAACCTTTTCCAAAAACGCTCCAAGAACTTCTGCTCTTATTTTTCAAACCGCAAGTCACTACCCACTAGTAGTAGTGGGCTAGGATATCAACCTAGTGGATCTTAACCAGAATTTTAAGACAATGACATTTAACAGAACAAAAAACTTCAGAGTACACCTCAAAAGATAAGGGATTCTAGTTTCAGGATAAAATACTTTACTGTGGTTCAGTCAAAAAAAACACAACAAAAAATGAGCCTAAAAGTCACTGACGTAACTAAAGCCCTGCCCAGACATAAAAGGCATATTCCAGGTACCCAATTTATATCAGGTTATTTGCTGGGCTTCAAGGAACATACCCCATAGAAAAAGTTTGTTCACGTGGTACAAGATAAGGACACTGATAACAAAATATCCTCTAATATCTCCTTACTACAAGGGTAGAGAGTACCCAAAATCATGGCCTCTGAGTAGCCTCTCTTTAACATCGATCAGAGCCCTATACCAAACGACCTCAATGACTGCAATCGAGAAAATCTCCACTGCCCTGCAACAAGCTATGTCAGTCTCTATCACGGTCTTGATTTGTCAACTTTTCTCTCAAGAGAAAGAAAAGCTAAAAAGAAGCCGGATAAAACCTGGATTTCTGAAGGAGGGGATCCAGAGTCCACCGCCAGGTTCGAAGTCAACACAGCTGCTGGGAACCCCAGGAGGAGCAGTGCTTTAGAGGTCACCCCCCCGCCGCAGGCCCCACGTTAACAACCCTGCTCTAAAAAGGTGGAAGAAAAGGCCTCTGGGCAAACAGTGCTGGACTGCTTGGATATCACGTGAAAATGGAGCTGGGGGCCACAACAGTGGACTGCATGGACGCCGCAAATCCTCCCAGACCGTCAAGGGGTAAGGGAGGATCATTCCTGACTGAAAGTACTTTATGGAGCATAAAATCCCCCACTGGTAAAATGAAACAGGAGATGTTAAAGAACACTCCCTGTCCACAGGAGACCCCTTCCATCTCTTCTGGAGACTGGGCCCAAGAAGCCCTGGGACAGAAATAAGCTCTAGACCCAAACTGAACTCTAAATCCTGAGAGAGCTCTTAAATCCAGTCTGAGCGGGGCTGTTCCGCTGATGTCCGTTTACACACAGGCTGAGCCACGAAAAGCGATGGTCATGGGACCTAGAGAGCAAGACGCTGACTCACTGACAGCTTAGTTAGAGGAAGACAGAGTTTAGCATACAGTAAAAGGTCAAAGCAGCTGATGTTTTGGGCGCCTGGGTGGCTCAGTTGGTTGAGCGACTGCCTTCGGCTCAGGTCATGATCCTGGAGTGCCGGGATCGAGTCCCACATCGGGCTCCCTGCTCGGCGGGGCGTCGGCTTCTCCCTCTGACCCTCTTCCCTCTTGTGCTCTCTCTCTCTCTCTCATTCTCTCTCTCTCAAATAAATAAAATCTTTAAAAAAAAAAAAAAACAGCAGCTGATGTTTTGCTGGTCTGGGGGGCTTTGAAATCCATACCCATCAGTGATCTTCGTGTTTCTGACCTAATGTTGTAGGTATCAGATGCACAGCAACTTTTGTGGCTGATCTCATCCAGCAGAAATGTGTTCCCCAAACTTTATTTAAATACAATTATGATAAGACCTTAAGACCTGACTATCCTAACCATGACTCTCCTGCCCCAGGTACCATCCACATGGACCACACTGACCTGCAGTTCCCAGGTCGGAGCTCAAGAAGCCTCTTCCTCCGAGAAGCATTCCTGGGTTAACTGTCCCTCTTCTAACCACATGGCTTCGTGGTCCAGCTCCCCGACCAGACAGGGACAGGGACAGGGACACAGTGTCCACCACATAAAAGGCACTCAAAATATCTAAAGAAAACTTAAACATTCTTCCAGGGGCCCATAGGTGATACACCCGAAACAAAACCTAATCCCAAACCTCCATATTCACTCAGGGAAAGCATGTGCCTTGGACAAGTGAGGGCAGAAGGAGAGGTAATGGAGCAAAAGGTAGAGCTTATAGGCCAGAATCAAAATACAGAGGTGTATTTGAGAAAATGCAAGCAGAATCAAGATTGGTTTTATTGCGGGCGCCTGGGTGGCTCAGTTGGTTGAGCGACTGCCTTCGGCTCAGGTCATGATCCTGGAGTCCTGGGATCGAGTCCCACATCGGGCTCCCTGCGCAGCAGGGAGGTCCGCTTCTCCCTCTGACCCTCTTCCCTCTCGTGCTCTCTATCTCTCATTCTCTCTCTCTCAAATAAATAAAATCTTTAAAAAAAAATGGTTTTATTGCATTTATTCCTACTGTATGATTTAACACCTCATTTTTTGTAGCAATGGTGTTTTTAATTAAAGACTATTTTAAATGTATTAATCAGTCATTTGAGGGGCCACTGGAAAGCTAATTTTGTATGCATTTTTAGTGACAAGATAAAAACATGTTCAGAATTAACTGACTGCCTATCACATCCGAAACACAAACAGGATTTCACGTAACCCTTACGACAATGCTGGGAAGGGCTGTTACCATCACCGTGTCACAGCTCAGAAACTGAGGCAGGGACGTTGATTTTCACTTGGACAACAGCCAAGGGCAAGTGGCAGGCACAACAATCATTCTGAGAGCATGAAAGCTGCTCTCAATTCCCTTAGAGACTGACTGACAGCACAGGCTCTGAAGACGAGCGGCCAGAAGAGGCCTGGAGGGTTATATCTCTAAAGGTCATTTTGGACTAAGCTGGATAAAGCCCCCCGTTTCTCTCCAAGAATGGAAAGAAAGCTTCCTCCTCTTGCACAGCTCCAAATGACCTTTGTCATTCGCTATCTCCCCCGCCCCTTTCCCAGTTCCCGGTACAAAAACAAACCTGAGTGTTCAGGTAGCTTCCAGGGATGACTGCGCCCTGCTAACCCCGTGCCCCGCTCGGTACTCCTCCAGCTCCCGCTCCACCCTCCGTTTCCAGCACAACTGAGGACTCGCGCCTCCTCTCCTCCCACAGGAGAAGCCTCAGGAGGGCAGTGGGTCACCTCCAGCTACTCTGCCCGGCTGCCTCTGCTGGAAAAAGCACAGCAGAAGCATTCCCAATGATCGTTCACTCCATCGCCTCAAGCCCCACGTACTTATCAGCCCTCTGAACTACTCTTTAGACCATCCCATTCCTCTCTGGAATGTTCTTATCAGTTCTTCCTGCCCTCAGTGTCAAAGCCAAACATCCTTCTCTCACCTGCGGACAGAGGTCAAGCTCCCTCGTTCCCTCGTTCCCTAACTGCCAACTATACCGGCTGGGTTTTGCTGGACTTCACACTTCCTCAGTTCCCTCCACTACCTGCTGCTTCCTTCCTACGGTCTGTGCCCTCGGCAAGTCTCTTCTGCGATCTCTCTTCTCTCCTCACCCAACCCCCACTCCACCAAGAGTTCCATGTCCTCCCCCTCACACACTTGCCCAAGATAAGGAAGAGGGCGCTCTGAAATTCCACCTGCCCTGATGGATTACCTGAGGACTGAAGAGTGGGTTCGCCTAAACTGCACTGCAATTACCTGGGGCTGGATGCTGTAATTCTTCCCCAAGTTAACCCCAAGTACACAGTGATCCAAATAATAGGCTCTCCCTGACCTTCAATAAATGGGAGCCTGTTCCCTGACACTCAATAAACAAAAATAGTACCTGGGAGTAAGTTATATAGCTGGAGTTGTTTTTGTTTTCTTTTCCTGCAAAGGAACGTGTTCTTCCTAATTCATTAAAAAAACATAGCCATTCAGGGGCACCTGGCTGGCTCAGTCGGAAGAGTGAGCAATTCTTGATCTCCGCGCCGTGAGTTCGCGCCGTGAGTTCGAGCCGCACGTTGGGTGTAGAGAGTACTTACATAAATAAAACTTAAAAAAAAAAAAAAATCCATTCAATACAGAGATGCCATCGCTTAGAATCCTATGCCACAGATGTACAGCTTTCGTCAGTGTCTGAACCTAACATTTTCATAATCCCCAAACCTTAAAGGATTAAAAAATTAATGTATTCAGCTATAAAAGACTCCAGCTCTCCATGAAGTTTAATCTGGTTCCCTACTTTTCTCTGAGGCCCTAAAATTCTGCATAAAAAAAAGCATAAAAGAGCACACAAAGTCTTGGATGACCCAGGACTGGACCTCACTCAGAAAGTAAGGTAAAAGAGCACCTGAAAAACACAACATCTGACATTTCAATTGCTGCAGATCAGGTTTTAAGGTCACTCTTTCTCACATGTTTAATGAAGGGCACTGCCTTCTAATTCTACAAGTCGCATAAACGCTAACATTTGGTTATTTAAATATTGACAGCGCGGAGAAACTCAGACTTTGGAGACTTTCTAGTAAGCTGGGCAAACCTGAGCCACAGGCTCCTCACCCACCTACAGAGACACACGCAGACATAGCTATGTATTTGCAGAAAACCAGCCACAGCCACAGACCGGAGCACACACAGTCACAGCCATGTGTGTGCAGAAACAGACCCCCACAGCACCAGACACACACACAGACACACAGACAATAATTCCCCAAAGCAGAGCTAATTTACCAAGAAATGGTCTTACCTGCAGAGAGAAATCTTACCCTACCCACAAAAAACACTCGTTCATCAGTGTCCAACCCACCCAACAACCCAACTCTGTGCTGACATTTGTGCTGGGCTGGGATCGTCCTGATGCTCAGCAGGAGCCGCTTTAGGTGCTGAAGGAATTTCGGCTTTTATAACTCACACAGGCTCACCAAAATTGTATAACCATACCACCTAGTCAGAAATTACACAACAGCCACCACCTGGTTACAAATGGTTACTACATGCTTCTGGTATGGTCTGCTCACCATCAGTCTGTCACAGGTTTCATGTGGCAGGGTGGATATTCTATTGTGGAAACCAAGCAGTTGCTGGGATTACATTTCTCAAAACCACACAAATAAGGGAAATTAAACCTATCTTTCCAAACACTCCGGATGAATGAGTCCACCCGCACTGCTTTCAAGCTCGGGGGGGGGGGGGGGGGGGGGGGGGGAGTGTTCATACTTCCTGGTAATGTTTCATTTCCCCAACTGGGGGCCCAAAAACATTTCCCCAATTGGGGGCCCAAAAAACAATTGTTTTCAAAGCCCAGACTTTCAAAGATTAAGAATACATCTCAAAGCATGATCTGCTCATTGAAATGACAGGAAAAACAACAACTAACAGCACTATTGAGAGCCAGAGGGGCTGTGTGTGGCCTCTGGCATGCAGGTCCCAGCCACAGAGGCCCCACTGAAGAGTGGAAGTGCCCACAGAAACACTCAGGAAGGCAAACCCACGCTGACAATCTAGTACCAAGAGGAGGGAAGAAGCCACAGCTGTCGTCAGACTCTGTCCTTTCTAGTACCGACTCCAAGCCAGGGCCGGCCAGAAACCCAGGCAGCGGGCACCTGCTCCCCTGGGCCGTGCCGTGAGAGGGCAAGAAGCTGCCTCCCCCCTCTCCCCAGCACCGCAAGGGAACCACAGGGCTCAGGTGAGAAACAGGCAGGCAGAAGGGACATCCACCAGCAGCACAGTACCTCCTGGAAGAGGTGATAAAGGCAGAGGAAGAGACAGGACAGCCTGGGGAACAGCAGCTCCGACAGTTACTCATTCATGAACCATCTTTGGGAAGTCAGTGGTGGGAAGTAGAAGCTGGAGTAGAAGCTGCAGTGGAAGTGGGGAGAAAGCTGGGAGCCAAGAGCTTTAACTGTTCAGGAGCAGGAGCTTCATCCTCACAAGTTCCCAGAGCACGGGTCACGTGGGACATACCCACCGCCTCAGGTAGACCAGAAGGCCCCTCGCTCCAAAGTGAGCTACGAGAAAAAACCCAGCATGTGGCGTATGGGAAAAAGAATTCAGTCTCTGTATCCTCAACACAAGAACCGTCCTCAGGCTGTTCTGTGAAGACTCTAACCTCAAAAAGGTTAAACTGCAGAAAGAAAATTTCAATTTGGAATAAAAAAGTTAAATTAAAAAACAAAACTATTTTTTTTAAAAAAGGGAAATGGGATCACACAATTACATGAAGAAAATGGACTGAGACCAAGAGAGAACAAGCTGAGGGTGGTGAAGAAGCAACAGAGAGAAGTGAAAACCCAAGGAAACAGCAGAAAACTAATGGGTGGGGGACAAGTGTGGGAAACACGGAGAGACAAGGAAAAGTCCAGAGAGGCAGTAACAGTTCCCACATGAGAACCGTGAGGGACAAAAGCAAAGGGCAAAACCGAGACATGAATAACCAGTGCTCCCTGACTAGCGGTAAAAAGAACACCGCAGCCATTCACGCTGTAGTTTACATGAAACGTCCACATCCGGCAAATCCAGAGACAGAAAGCAGATTAGTGGTTGCCTGGGGCTGGGGTGGAGATGGGGGGCAGGAATGGGGAGTGACCGTTAATGAGCTTGGGATTTCTTTATGGGATGAAGAAAATGTTCCAAACTCGACAGTGATGGTTACACAAGTGTGATTCCCTGGAAGCTGACGCACCATACAGGTTAAATGGGAGAACTGTGTGGTGTGTGAATTCTAGCTCGATAAAACTGTTTTATAAAGAACGAATGGACAGGCTTAAAGATGTAAAAAAGATATAGACTAGAAACCAACTATTCTGAGATTAAGAAAAATCGGAGTAGAGAGATTACAAAGGCACGCCAGATTCACGCAAAATCGGAGAAAAGAAACCTGTTCTTGGACACATTTTGGCAAAATAATTTAACTACAGGAAGAAGTAGTTGTAGAAGCATCCAGGGAGAAGGAGAAAGTGTTTGGGTTACTTAAGTAATAGCAATAATCAAGATGAACCCCAGGATTTTCCAAGGCAGCATGAAAATGACGGAAGTCTACAGAAAATGAAGACAGAGAACTGAAGAAAAGGTTTTTTTAAAAGAATTTTATACCCAGACAAGCTGCCCTTCATGTGGGAAAGCCCAAAAAATGCAACCTCAGATATGCAGAGGCTCAGAAGGGGGGAGGGGGAGGTTGAGGCTATTATTCCAACGGCCTAAGAGACAAAATTCAGAGAGGCCCATAATACGCAGGGCTGCTAATCACATGTGCCCATCAAAACCATCAAGGTCAGGACAAAACTAAATAATGAAGATAAACCTAATCATAAATCTGAACACATACGTCAAATTATTCTCTAAGCATATGCTAGGTTATGTGAAAAATGTAACAACAATAAAGCAGATCCAGCAAGACTGTATTATTAAAGATTAAAGACAGGCTAAAATAAGATAATGCTCAAACCCATCTCCCAAACAGGTAGGACTTTTAAAACACCATTAGATCTTCGTGTTAACTACTGGAAAAACAAGGGGTTTTTTTTGTTTTGGAGGGTGGTTTTTTGGTTTGTTTTTTAGTTTTTAAAAGGAAACCACTATTAAAATTTGAAACATTACAGACTAAAACACAAACTAAACCTATAAATGAGTTAAATTCAAAGTATTCTCAGGTGCATCAAAATATAAATGCCAATGCCCAAAAATACACCTTAAACAAAGTGAAACAAAAATAAAGCAATGTTAATGATGCCTCATTGTTTTTTAAATATCAGACACCATAAAATCACGCCAGAAGTATTAAAAGGGAGAAAAGAGGGTAAGTTCACATTGCTAAAGTAAAAAATTCGCAACAGAAATATTATGTCAATTTTTATGTTCCAAACATTATTTCACTGATATAAAGTCCATACTGGCTAACAATATGGAAGAAAGGACCAACAGTTCATAAAAGTACCTGTCTCCAAGAAGATGGGGACAAACGGGTGGACGGACAGGGGCACAGGCTCAGTCTCCATGTGAGACTTATTTTTTATTGATGAGAAAAATGTGACCAATATAATGAATAAGGCTAACATAATAGGTACCAAACTGTGCACCCCACAGAAAATAGAGCTTTACTTTCACTGGTTAAAGAGCATTTGTGAAAACTGGCCATCATGCCAAATGAAAAGTTCAACCCCCCCCACGAAAAGGAGCATTTATTATTTCTCACTGCCTGACCATAATGCCACAAGAAATCAAAAGAATTATTAAACCAACAAAGTCATAACAACTTCAAAATTTTTCAACCTCTCTCCCAAATAACCGTTGGGTCGAAGCTGAAACTGAAACTGTAAAAACACCCTTACAACAAAAAAGAGTAAGTAATAAAATACCCTAAAGGACAAGAAATGAGAGAAAAAGAATTGGCTAGAAAAGCAAAAAATAAATAAATTGGATAAATGCATCCAAGAAGGTTCTTAAACAAGCCTCCCAAGGCCACGGCAGATAGAAACCTTCCATTCAAAATTACATGGGCCCAGGTAGCTTCCCAGGCAAATGTCTGCAAGCACTAAGGAAAAGAACTTCCTAGGCTACTCAGCTCCAGAGCACTGGAGAAGGAAAACAAGCCTATCAACCATTTTAGAAATCTAGCATCATCCTGATCATAAACTTGACAGAGAAAAGGAAAAAAACTAGTATTACAAAACTCACATCAGTGGGTAGAAGAAAGCCTGTAAGATAAACAAAAACCAAAAAGGCATGGGATAAAACTCAGCATCAATTTTCAGATAAAACTCTTAGCACATTCAACACAGAAGAAAAAAGGTCCTCAAAAAAGAATCCCCATCTCGGGGCGCCTGGGTGGCTCAGTCGGTTAAGCGGCTGCCTTCGGCTCAGATCATGATCCTGCGGTCCTGGGATCGAGCCCCATGTCCGGCTCCCTGCTCAGCGGAGAGCCTGCTTCTCCCTCTCCCTCTGCCTGCCACTCTGCCTACTTGTGCTCTCTATCCCTCTGTCAAATAAATAAATAAAATCTTTAAAAAAAAAATCTTTAAAAAAAAAGCCATCTCATGCCATAGCTAATGAGATACTTGCCCTGAAAAACCCCAAGAGGTGCCCATGAAAGCCAGGAACAGGAGTCTGATAGCCTCCAGTATAGAAGAGTGTCCTAACTACTACAATAAGCAAAAGGTTTTAAAGTTGGGGGGTGGGCGCGGTGCAGCGCCTGGGTGGCTCAGTTGGTTAAGTGCCTGCCTTTGGCTCGAGTCATGATCTCGGGCTCCCTACTCAGCGGGTAGTCTGCTTTTCCCTCTACTCTTCCCCTCTGTTCATGATCTCTCTCTCAAATGAATAAATAAAATCTTTAAATAAAATGCTAAATACTGGAAAATGAAAGACAATTGTTTATAGGTAATGGGTCTAACTTAGAAAATGAGTTTACAAACCTAGAATAAGATACTTCAGAAAGGTAGGGAGTTACAAAATGAACGCAGAAAAAAACATCCCTGGCATAGCATTAACTCATTAATTCCCCGTCTTTTGTGAAGTACTGTATACACACATGGACAAGTACGCTAAGAAAGTAGACGGCAATACACCAATTACTTTACAGTGGTCATTTCTGTAAATCGGGATTCTGAGTATTTCGTCTTTGTGTTCATCTGATTTTTTTTTAAAAGATTTTACTTATTTGACAAGAGAGACACAGCGAGAGAGGGAACACAAACAGGGGGAGTGGGAGAGGGAGAAGCAGGCTTCCCGTGGAGCAGGGAGCCCGATGCGGGGCTCAATCCCAGGACCCTGGGATCATGACCTGAGCGGAAGGCAGACGCTTGACGACTGAGTCACCCAGGCGCCCCCATTCATCTGATTTTAAGTTTAAGCCCCTCGACTGTATTAAGGGACAAATTAGAAGCAGCTCAAATCTTAATACCTATAAGGTTAGTAAACTTAGGACCAAAAAATGATGCAAAACAACTAAAAGGCTAAACTTAAGGCAAATACTTAAAAAAAAAAAAAAAAAAAAAAAGCAACTCTTCAGAAATAATTACGCATTTAAAAATATGTAATTTGATTAATGCAATCTCTAGTTTCTTTTAAGGACAAAATCTAAACTGTTTTGAGAAATACCCTTATATGTGGTGATTATTTCTGTCTTTCCAAATAAATGCTGTATATTGACATTTCAATGTTGAAATATGCTGAAAAACTGAGTAAAACAACAAAGAGGGTTTAGAATTATCAGCTGGACAAAAACTGATTCTGTAATAAGGGGGGGTGCGGGTAATAGGTCTAGAAACACAAACAGCAAATGCATTGACTAACAGCACCCCCTAGTGTTACAACATTTAACTAGCACTCAGTAAATTGGAAAATACAAAACTTTAAAAAAACTATTTTAGATAATTTCAAACATATAGAAAAGTAAACAGAATTAAAATACATTTCATATATAACTTACTCCCAACTATGCATTGTTCTGATTTGTGTGGCAATTTCTCTATTTCATCAGAAGTGTCAGAAACCAGCAGGTGTCTCCAAGAATCCTTTGTCACTCAATTAATTGTTACTATAAAAACACTTGACTGGGATGCCTGGGTGGCTCAGTCGGTTAAGCGTGTGCCTTAGGCTCAGGTCATGATCCCAGGGTCCCGGGATTGAGGCCCGCGTCGGGCTCCCTGCTCGGCAGGAAGCCTGTCTCCCTCTGCCTGCCACTCCCCCTGCTTGTACATGTGTGCTCTCTCTCTCACAAATAAAATCTTTAAATAAATAATTTAAAAAATTAAAACCCTTGATTTTAGGCTGGGCACACAACCAGCAAAATTCAGGCAACGTTTCCCAGCCTCCCCTGCAGCTAGACATGGCCACATAACTAAGTTTTGGCCCCTGGGATGTGAGTGGAAGTACAGGGACTCCACCCCACTGGCTGCAAGAACCATCTTGAGCCAAATTAATAAATCAGTATGCTAACGATGGTGAACCAGGAAGAAAAAAGGAGCCGGCTTACATAAGAGGAAAAAGCTACTATTTCCATTTTCTTCTATATTAGAACCGCCTGAACTATACTCTTTAAAACAAACAAACAGAACATGTAGAGACACAATCTGGCAAGACAACACATTTTGGAATAAGCCCAATGACTAAATTCTCAACAGGAAATGGATCAGTACGTATTTCAAACCTGGATGAATGTTGATGAGTGTTATTTTTCCTTCAAAGGGAAGCATCATGGTAAAGGGTAAACATCTGGGTGAGATGAGTGAATTCACTGTTCACCTTAAATTCGCTTCTCTGACATTTAGAGACTGGTCACTTGTTCATGGTCTCAAAGCACAGCTCAGAATGTGTGCTGACAGCACATGCCAGAACTCCTGCACTGAAAGTAAAATCAAGTTTATCCAACTCTCAAAGCAAATCCATTGCGAAGACTGTACCCTCCAAACCCAAGATTCCCCTTAGAGCCCAGCGTGGTCAGCACCATGCAGTGAACAGCAGGATTGTGGGAAAGAGCCCTTCATGGGGAGTCCAGAAGCCCGGTATACACGCACAGTGGTACAAGTGCAGGACTCATTAACTAGTGGGCCTCAAATGTCTTGCTCTGTAAGGTTGCTGGCCTACACCTGTAGTTTCAGCACCTTCTGTTTTTCGTAATGGAACAAGCACTCTCAAACCTTATTCAAGGCCTGGAGCGGGGGGAAATCACAAGTAGGTGGATGAGGTCATTAAAATGGGGACTGTATACTCTTCACTGTAAAGTTTTTAATACATATTTTCCAGAAATAAAACCAAAAAAAAAAGTCCAATCAGTAAATCAAAGATTCCGTAACTTAAAGAACTTTGCTGACAGCAGCAAGAAAAACACCTTTACCAAATTTTCTAGCAGCAGCCTGCAAATGTTGCACTATATTATACCACCTTTTATCACTATTTGGTTATTCTAACACAATGCTCCAGTTCTGAATTAAAGGAGAAAAAAAATAATTCAAGACCATGGAGAGCAAAAATCTATTACTTCAAGTCCTTTTAAAATATCCAGTTTTTAAAATTTAATTGTGTGTGTTAAAAAATATATGACATACTTATTAGAATGGCTAAAACAAAAATTAGAACTGCTGGGTGCCTGGGTGGCTCAGTTGATTAAGTGACTGCCTTCGGCTCAGGTCATGGTCCTGGAGTCCTGGGATCGAGCCCCGCATCGGGCTCCCTGCTCGGCAGGGAGTCTGCTTCTCCCTCTGACCCTCTTCCCTCTCGTGCTCTCTAGCTCTCATTCTCTCTCTCTCAAATAAATAAATAAAATCTTTAAAAAAAAAAAAAATTAAAACTGCTAAGATGACACACCGAGTGCTGATAAGAACACAGAGCAACGGGAACTATCATATACTCCTGGTCAGTATGTAAAATGGCACAAACACTTTGGAAAAACATTTTGGCCATTTCTTATAAAGTTACAAGATAAATTTACCCTATGACCCAGCAACAGTACTTCTAGCTATCTACCCAGAGGAATGAAAACTTATGTTCAAACACCTGCACATAAATGTGTATGGTGGCTTTATTTATATTAGCCAAAACCTGGAATCATTCACCTTTAGCTAGTGAATGGGTAAACCAATTGTGGCATATCCCTGTTAATGAGAGGTCATTCCACACCCATCAGATAAAGCCAGTGTGAAAGAGCTTAATAATACCAACTGTTGGCAGGACTGTGGATAAACAGTAATTTTCCCACCCTGTTGCCAGAGATGTAAATTGGTTCAAACACTTGGCAAAATAATTTGGTGGCATGTAGTAGGTTGTAGATGTGTGTGCACTATGACCCAGCAATGCCACTTCTCAGCATCTTGACCCTGTTTTTAACAGTACACAACCAACACATCAACAGAATATATAAGTTCTGATGCTTAACAGAATTAAACGAGAGCACTTAAAATGAATGAACGCTATCTAGCCACTTGGGTCAACATGCCTTGAGAACATTCCTGAATGAGCAAGCAGGCTACAGAACACAGACCACATGAGATCTCTTACTTAAGGTTTTAAATCATGCAGTCAATACTGAATGTGTGTTTACGGATATATAAACATGTAATACAAAAGTAAAAATAGGGGCGCCTGGGTGGCTCAGATGGTTAAGCATCTGCCTTCAGCTCAGGTCATGGTCCCAGCGCTCAGGGACCAAGCCCCATGTCAGGCTCCCTGCTGAGCAGGGAGCCTGCTTCCCTCTCTCCCTCTGCCCCCCTCTCTCTCTGTCAAATAAATAAAATCTTAAAAAAAAAAAAAGTAAAAATACGAGGGGCGCCTGGGTGGCTCAGTCACTTGAGCTTCCGACCCTTGATTTTGGCTCAGGTCATGATCTCGGGGTCCTGTGATCATGCCGGGCTCTGTGCTGGTTGTAGAACCTGCTTGAGATTCTCTCTCTCCCTCTCTGCCCCTCCCCACCCTCTCTCTCCTCTTAAAAAAGAAAAAAAGGTAAAAATGGGGGGGGGGGAAGGAGAGGACACTAGCAAAGAATACAAAGAGGATATCTAAAATGTTTTATTTTCGGGGCACCTGGGTGGCTCAGTCGTTAAGCGTCTGCCTTCAGCTCAGGTCATGATCCCAGGGTCCTGGGATCGAGCCCCGCATCGGGCTCCCTGCTCCGCGGGAAGCCTGCTTCTCCCTCTCCCACTCCCCCTGCTTGTGTTCCCTCTCTCACTGTGTCTCTGTCAAATAAATAAATAAAATATTTAAAAAAAAAAAAAAAAAAAAAGAAGTCCTAACGATGCCACAGGGAGCAGGAAGCGGTTCTCCCGTGGCCCTGGCAGGAAAACTTCGAGGATGTGTGAAAACAGTTCCACACACCCATCTGCGGGGTTGCCTCATACCCTCTGTGGAGGACAGTGGGCAGCGATGTATACAGATGGCCACTGTTTCTCAATGCTCGATGAGGGAGAAGGACAGGAAGTTGAGGGAGCATCTATCCGACAACTTGTTTTCTTAATGAACTAAGATGTGGAAGCCATGGTGGAGAGGAGAGGCGGAGGCCGCCACTGGAGGAAACAGGAGTGAAAGCACTCACTTAATAAGGGGAAGAAAGAGAAAAGTCAAGGGTCTGGCGGAGCCCAGAACTTGTAAATGGGTGATAGAGAAAGTCACTTTGATACCTGGTTTCTCTCCAGCAATGTGTAACGGGAAAAAAAACGCGGAAAAATTAAAAAACAGGACTGTGCCACTGAAGAAGGCTGGTAAGTCACCCAGACAGTTCAGTGAGGAAATCAAAATGTAAGAGGGCAGCCACATGACTCCCTGTGGTACCCACAGCAGGGACAAAGGGTGGGAGAGAGGAGAGGGAGCCAGAGAATAGCAAAGTGCCTGAAGAGAACAAGAACCAGTAGAGAACGAATGAGACCTAGGGAAGGACAGGATGTGTGCAGAGATTCCACAAGTGTCGTATGGGAGAGGGCAAGGCTCAGGAGAGCTGAAGTAACTGGAGTAAAACTCCCAGAAAAGATCCCGTGAAGGGAGGGTGAGGTTCAGAGGCCTGTGGAGCCAACAACTCAAAAACAATGTTAGAAGACACAGTGGAAAGAAAAGGAGCAAAACAGGAGCCAACGTTCTTGAGGAACATTAGGGATGGTCAAGAAGTTGCTAGATGAAGGCAAAAAGGTAAGGGGAGGGTCGAGTCGCAGACTGGTGTGGCCTTCAAAATGGCAGGCATTGTTCAACAAAGGCTGCAGGTTGTCCGCTCCACCTGGAAGGACGTAACATACGGAGAATTCCCTATTCACATTTCAGATCTCTGTTTAAATTACCAATTCCTCAGAAAATCCTTCCCAGGCCCTTCAAAATCCAAATCAAATCTCAACTTCCCTTTGCTGTTCCCTCCAAAGCAACAACCACAATTCATACCAAGAATCCCTCGTTGTTCAAACATATACTCTTCTTGAGTTCAGCAATGAGGAATCCACATTTTCCTAAATCTACGTGGTTCCTAAGTTTTGGCTAACAAAGAAACACGATTTCAGAGAATGGAGTGTATACCTAAAAATTTATCCAGAGAGCCACCAGGTCAAGAAGGCAGTTCTCTGATAAATTGGCTTCAGAACACCTTAGCCACACATGCTTAAAAGCAGTCTGCGTGGCTGTAGGAATTCCTATTACTGTCAAAATTCCCTTTTCATTTTCTAATTTAATGTGATTCTCGCTGTATTGTTGATGGGAGTATAGTCATATATAAGCCTTCTTATAAAAAATGTGAAAAATCTAGAAGAGCACAAATAAAATTAAAATGCATTGCTTATAACTCATTCAACAAATCTTAAGATTACTGAATAATTGTTTAATGTTCCTTCAGTAGGCAGGCACTTGGATAAACTGCTAGTGGGAATAATAATTGGCTTAACATTTCTAGATGGCCATTTAAAAACATCAAAAGCTCTAAAAATACACATAGCCTTTGACCCAACAATTCTACTCTTAGGAAATTTAACAAAATAATTAAAATAGGCTCAACTTTTCATTATGAGAACGTTCACTAAAATAATGAGTAAAATAATCCAAACCTGAAAGGGAAAATATTAGTGCCTAAACTGATTGATTAAATTGTGGATACCGGCGCCTGGGTGGCTCAGTTGGTTAAGCGACTGCCTTTGGCTCAGGTCATGATCCTGGAGTGCCGGGATCGAGTCCCGCATCAGGCTCCCTGCTCAGTGGGGAGTCTGCTTCTCCCTCTGACCCTCTCCCCTCTCATGCTCTCTATCTCATTCTCTCTCTCATATAAATAAAAAATCTTTTAAAAAAAAAATAAATAAATAGATTGTGGATACATTCTGGGGCGTCTGGGTGGTTCAGTCTGTTAAGCATCTGACTCTTGATTTCTGCTCAGGTCATGATCTCAGGGTCGTGAGATCGAGCCCCTCGTCAGGCTCCACACTGGGCATGGAGCCTGCTTAGGATCCTTTCTCTCTCTCCCAGGGGCGCGTGGGTGGCTCAGCCAGTTAAATGTCTGCCTTCGGCCCAGGTCATGATCCCTGGGTGCTGGGATTGAGCACCTCATTGGGCTCCCTGCTCAGCGGGGAGTCTGCTGCTCCCTCTGCCACTCCTCTCCGCTCGTGCTCTCGTGCGCACCCTCTCTCTCTCTTAAATAAAATCTTTTAAAAAAAATTCTGTCTCTCCCTCTGCTCCCCCCAACCCCCCTCTCCCAGCTCTCACGTGGTCTCTCTCCAAAAAAAAAAAAAAAAATTTGTGGCTACGTTCTTAGAATATTGTGGGGATTTTAAAACTGGTAACAGAACTGGTAACAGAACTGGTAACTCACTGACAAGGAAGGAAATGTGCTGCATGTATCCCTGAGTGGAGGAAAAGGCAGGTTACAAAACACACGTGATATCCCATTACAGTGTGTACATACACACATAGAAAATGGAAGGACGATGCTGAAGTGTTTTTAGATTTTGTGATTACCTCCAGATGACAGGATTATGACTTTTGGCTCTTATTTTTCTACAGTGTGTGTATCATTTTAAAGATTTTGGTTTTTTTTTAAGTAACCTCCACATCCAATGCAGGACTCAAACTAACAAACGCAAGATCAAGAATCGCATGATCTACAGACTGAGCCAGTCAGGTGCCCCTATTTTTAAACCTTAAGTCATTGCCTGTGGATAATGTAAAGTAAATACACAGGCAAGACAAACTAGAAGGAGAAAGTACAGCACTCACATCCCTGTGACGAGATGCTTAGCTTCTCATTTCCAAGGATTTGCTGACAGAAGCTGAGTAACTCAAGGAACGAAAGGTGTGGTCAGAAGACATGCACTCTCAATGTTCTGCAAACTTACTGTGCTCAGGGACTCCTGATTTTCCTGTATTTCCTCAGAGCCCTGTATTCTAACTACTTCTAAAGGCTGTTGTGTTTTGGGGTTTTTTTTTTCCTTTTTTAAGATTTTATTTATTTGAGAGAAAGAGAGTGAGCGAGAGAGAAAGAGCAGAAGTGGGGCGGGGGGGGGCAGGCTGAGGCAGAGGGAGAAGCAGACTCCCTGCTGAGCAGGGAGCCCGATGTGGGGCTTGATGGTTAAGGCAGATGCTTAACCAACTGAGCCACCCATGTGCCCCTAAAGGCCGTTTTTATCTAAAAACAGTAGTGTACTTCTTCACATTATTCTAGGTCATCAAATTCTTTATTTAAAAGAAATGAAAAATATTCACTGGACCCTAAAAAAGGGGAGCATTGAGAAATGTACAGAGTTCTTGAATCAGTATATTGTACACCTGAAATTAATATAACACTTTTAACTATACTGGAATTAAAATTAAAAAGTTATTCGATGGACCCTAAACTTCAATGTACTATAATTTATAATCTAAAATTATATTTTATATATATAAAATATAAAATATATATTTAAATTATATATAAACATAAATATTAATTCATTACAATTATAATCTAATATATTTAAAATTATAAGCTACAAAACATTTATGATTCTTGGGTAAAATAGAAAACTAGTTTAAAAAATTTATATCTACAGGGCGCCTGGGTGGCTCAGTTGGTTAAGCGACTGCCTTCGGCTCAGGTCATGATCCTGGAGTCCCAGGATCGAGTCCCACATCGGGCTCCCTGCTCAGCAGGGAGTCTGCTTCTCCCTCTGACCCTTTTCCCTCTCGTGCTCTCTATCTCTCATTCTCTCTCTCTCTCAAATAAATAAATAAAAAATCTTTTAAAAAAATAAATAAATAATAAAAAATTTATATATACAAAAATTTATATAAACTTAAAGTACATTAAAATTTTTTTTCTTCTCAAGCCAGGGAATAAATGAAAAAACATCTAGAAATACTGCCTATCAATTTACTTATTGAACTGGTTCAGAAACATTTTCCAGGAAATGGGAAACTTCTCAATTTGACAGGAAAAGAAAAAAATGAAAGGGAAGCTGAAAGAAGTATCATTTGGTGATGAGTACATGCTATTATGCAGCCCATGAACAGAAGTGGCTTACGTTATGAAATACCCCAAACTCCAAAAGCTTACAACTTGAAAACATATTACTCAGTGGTACAGAACAACAATGTGGACCTTGAGCTGTACCACCCAACACTAGAGCCACCAGCCCCACGTGACTACCGAGCGCTTGAAATGTGGTCAGCTGGAAATGTGCTGGTAAGTATAAAATACACACAATACTCCAAAGACTTACTATGGGGGGAAAAAAAGCAAAATATCTCATCAATAATATTATACTGATTGTTTGAAATGATAATCTTTTTATATATTAGGTTATAAAACACATTACTAAAATTAGTTGTACCTGCTTCTTTTTGTTTTAACTTAATCTAGCTACTAGAAAATCACACAGCACTGGTCTAAAGAAAGCAGATACCAGGAAAAGAGAAAAGTTATGCAGAGTACACAACCATGGTAATCACGATCAGACTGCATCAAAAGAATATGTTCCAATACTTAAGATTTTTACAAAACACACACGCACATAACACAGGCACGGCCACGTACCCTAATCAAGCCATCAGAGCAAACCCTGTATTACTGTTACACCGTCAGCTCGGCAGCCTGCACTCTGATAGAGGGAACAGGTGCCATAACCTAATTTCTCACACTCACAGCCCTGGAAGGCGGGAGCGGCCAGATGTGAGAAAGGCCAAAGCAGAAATCTGATGCTCACAACAAGCACAAGCTGAAAGGTCCTCAGGGGGCCAGGGGCTCTTGCACTGGAAGCTCAGGACCAGCACAAGAAACCTAAATAAAACAAACAAGGTCCATCCAAGGGTCTCAAATCCAGAGGGGCTTTGTAACTACTGAATTGCAAGATCTGGTTTTGTATGACAAAGCTAAAACAAAATAATAACCTGTATTTTTGTAAAAAAAAAAAAAAAAAATTAGAAGGAATGGGACAAATTTATTGATGAGACTTTTCCATACCAAACAGAAAGTCAGCCAAGGACTTAGGCAATTTATCAACAGCTGGTCTTAATCCAACACTAACACACTGATTTTATAACACATCCCACTGAAAAGGCCAGCACTCACCTAATGTGCTTGGAGTCCCTTCATAGTAACTGTTCCATAGTAACCATCGTCCTTCCTTACCTTCTTATGCAAGCTCCCTGATCATCATCAGTGTTTACATAGGTTTTTGAAAGTACCCATTTTTTCCAGTAAATATTTAATTCTCTTGTTGCTACTGATCAAACTATCAACAATGAGCATTTTATATAACATGTTTAGTTATGAGAAAGTGGGACACTGACGTCAAGAGCACGCAGTCTATAAACCAAAGACACCAGAATTACCAGACACAGCCTCTCGGAAATCAGCCACCAATAAAATACAGTTCCTCGTAGCTCAAAGTCTTTAATCCAGTTTCTATCCGAGTCCCTCCACATCTACAGATCAACTTGTAAAATGTGCCTGCAATCAGACCGGGGCACATGGTCAGCAGGCTCCTGGCACTGGGCAGAGCTGGTGTTCTCTGCTAGGAATACCCAGACAGTGAACTATCACCTGTATGCTCCTGGTCACATACTAACTGGCAAGCCTTCTCTTTTCTCAGCTCTGTAAACTTCCTATTTAGGATCTGTACTGGGGTGGGGGAGAGGGGGAGTTAAACTAACCATTTGGCTAGTTTCCTAAACTGCCACAAGTCTCAGCGGCATTGATGGAAATGGATTACGTGTGAAGCCGTCTGCCATTTCAGTGGACTGGGACAAGGAGTGAATTATAGAGACATGATAATTATCAAACTGGGCACGAGCACTCAGAGAAAGGATCTCAAAAGGGCCCGAAATGGTCAGAAATGAATTTGGGGAAGTGGGACTTGGGGGGTCAGGCTTGGATAACAGAACGTTCTGAGCGGTAGACCACCATGGAGACCAAGGTAGGCAGAAGTATGGCAAGTCTCTAGGCCATGAAACCAGCTTAGCCACAGCATACAATGAGAGGTGGAGGACGAAAACCCCTTGCAGGGTCAAGGGAGTCCAAGGTAAATGCAACACAGTTTAATGAAACATGAGTTCCTAGCCAGGTAAGGAGAACAGAAACAGTCCACCACTGAAAAATCTCAAGATGGAAGGTCAAGAAGCTACTGTGTTAATCCAAGTGTAAGGATCCTGGCAACTGGGATGGCGGAAGGCACAGTGAGAAAAAGGAACAGAGGGAGGGATTTGAAAGAGAACAACAACAAAAATCAATCAAAGATTTGGTGTCAAAAAGGACCTCTAAAAAAAGAACAAGAGTACCTCCCTTAAATAAGGAAACGGGCTTGACAAGGCAAGCAATGAACAAAGTCTGGACATGCTGAATTTGATCCGGGGGTGACAGTACACCTGACAAGAGCCCACCGAAGACCAGATATCTGAGAGAGAAGCTCTGTGCACAAACCGAGACAGAGAGGTGCGAACTGAAATATAAAGACAGTAACTGAAACTCTGAGAGCTGAGAAACCATGTAGTTTGCAGGTATCCCCAGACAGAACAGTCTTCCCCTCACCTCCCTTGTGGTTAATAAATATTACTTTTAAGAATGGATTACATATAATTTGACACCAGCTTAAGAAAAAAAAAAAAAAGCTGCACACAAAAAAGTCAAAGAAATCCACAAATCTTCACAGTGGTGTCACTAGGTGGTAGGATCAAGGATCTTCCTCTTAAATTCTTGGAGTTTCCGTGGGGTTTTTTTGTTGTTTTTGTTTGTTTTTTAAGCAGTAAGTATAGATTTTCTATTAGAAAATGAAAAATTTTTTTAAATGATCCCCTTTCAGCATTTGTGAAAGCTCTTATAATTGTGACTTTTACTGTTTGTAAATTAAAAGTAAAATAACCAAAAACTAATGATGTAATATATGATTAACATAATAAAAAAAATTTTTTAAAAATTAAAAGTAAAATAAAAGTACCACTGACATAACATTCTATACCTATCACACTGAATAAGTTAGTTTTTACATGACAAACTGTTTGAGAGAATGTTTATTAATAGGAGTGTAGGGCGCCTGGGTGGCTCAGTTGGTTAAGCGACTGCCTTCGGCTCAGGTCAGGATCCTGGAGTCCCGGGATCGAGTCCCGCATCGGGCTCCCTGCTCAGCAGGGAGTCTGCTTCTCCCTCTGACCCTCTCCCCTCTCACATGCTCTCTCTCTCTCACTCTCTCTCTCTCAAATAAATAAAATCTTTAAAAAAAAAAAATAGAGAAAAAATTCTTAAAAAAAAAAAAAATAGGAGTGTAAACTCTTGCAGCTTCCCTACAGGACAATTTGTCAAAATTTAAAAAACTAAAAAATCAACACTATACCCAACAATTGTACTGCTAGAAACTTACTTATGGGTATTCTCCCTAAAATACATACAAAAAAATTCATTGCAGTATTGTTTGTAATAGCAAAAAATTTAAAATAACCAAAATGCCCATCAAGCTTTGGGATGAGAGAGGGTGGGGGACCGGGAATGCAATGTAATAATATCAGTAATAATGAGGAATGCTTGAAAAAAAGAGAAGAGGTCTTCAATCTTTACCCCCAGGGTTCAGACCTGGGACCCCAGACAAGGAGCCTCAATTGGCAATCAGTACTCAAATTTTTACTGATAAAAAAAGTCAAAAGCATATAAAGGAAAATGAAAATATTTACTTCCTACCTTATTATTACCTGTAAATGGCAAGACTTTGCCTATTTTCTACTTTAATCTGCTTACAAGGAATTTGGCCTAAAGCAGTCCATTACCTTATCATTAGCATTAATGGAACAATTAATTATTCCCAAGATTGCATTTAGACTGTTGGTGACAGGTGCAAAGGACAAGGTCAAGCACAAATGAATTCTAACACTAAAGGGCTGTCAGCACAACTGCACGGTGAAATGCAGAACGAAAAAGACTGGGTTTCAGACGCACCTAAATGCCGCACCGTGGACCTGTCCATATGCTTTCCGTTACAAGCCGCTGAGCTACATTTCCTCGTGCTGCTGAGGTCCAAGCTCGAAACCACAGGGGGATCCCGGTTAGCAGAGTCAAGACCTAGCTAGAGAAAAACAGATGGTAAATAAAAATGGAGTAATAATGAACCTACCAGGAGGCACTCCACATGAACAGAGAAGCCTACTTCTCACTCAGCTGTGCCCAATCCTAGAACTTGCTCTGTGACGACTTCATTCTTGAGGAGCACCTAGGAGGCCCCAGCCAGCCCCTGGGCAGAATCACACATGGCACCCTCATTCCCTTCAAAATCGGCTCTTAATCTGCACTGAATATTTTGGAAGATGGTATTTTAGAATACCTGGGAAAAGCAATTTTGTACTTAACTGGGGTTTCTTCCTTGATAATCTTTTAAACTCCATATTCCCTAGCGTAAGACCTCAATTTACCCAAAAAAAAATTTAAAGATTTTATTTATTTGACAGAGAGAGAGAGAGAGAGCACAAGCAGGGGGAGTGGCAGGCAGAGGGAGAAGCAGACTCCCCGCTGAGCAGGGAGCCCAATGTGGGACCCAATCCCAGGACCCCAGGACCATGACCTGAGCCAAAGGCAGACGCCCAACCGACTGAGCCACCCAGGCACCAAAAAAAAAAAAAATCTTTTTACAGACTTCTCTAGTGCTCACTACGTGCCAGGCACTGTACTAAGTACCTCTTAAAATTTTTTTAAGATTTTATTTATTTATTTGAGAGAGAGAGCAAGGTCAAAGAGCAGGAGAGAAGCAGTCGGGGAGGGAGAGAGACAAGAAGATTCTACCGAGCACAGAGTCCCACATAGGGCTCAATCCCACAACCCTGAGCCATGACCTGAGCCGAAACCAAGAGTCAGATGCTCAACTGACTGAGCCACCCAGAAGCCCCATTACCTGTTAAAATTAATAAAGGGAAACGTCACTAATGTGGAGTGGAGAAGAAAGTAGGGAAGGCTATAAGGGGAAGCCGGAGGGGGAGCGAGTCCACTCAATTACAGGAAGAATTGTCAATTATAGATCCTAACAGGAGAATCTCAATAGGAAACAATCATCAATGATAGGCCCCAAAAGGGAAAGATGTACATTGCAGCTCCTACAAGAAATCTGCTACCCTTGCCAACTCAGCCAATGACAAGCCACCATCACCCTGAACTAGTGTCTTCCTCCAATAGGCTTTGCCTCAAAGCCACCCCTCCTAACTTCTTCCTTCTCCATAAAATCACCTTCCTCTCTGTTGGACTTGCCTATGGTGTGGCCATGGCTTAATGCCCCAAATAAACTCATTTTTGCTGGTAAAACTTATTTTTAAGGTTAACATTATTTGGTGATTAGAAGGGGGATCCAGAAGACTGCCAACAACTCCAAGGCTGGTGAGCAAATAGGTACCCATACCCACAGAGCTACCTGAGCTCACTGCTTTCTCATCAAACCTAGAATTTGAAGGTAATTTTTCTCCTGGATTTTGGGCTCTGTGTTTTAAGCTCTCCAAGAATTATTTGGGACCTGTTTTAAGGCTTTGTCCTTTATAAGAAGCTCATTTGGCCTTTGGTCCAACTCCTATTATGAACCAGGCTACTCCTATTGAAACTGTGCTAGCCTTTCACCCAACTTCCTGGGAACAAGGCTGTGCCTACTGGAACAGAGCTAGCCTTTGCTCGGATTCCTTTTAGAACCAGGCTGTTCATACTGTTTAGGAATTTTTCTTTCTTGCTCTAGAAAAAAAACAAAACCCTAAGAAATGAGATCCCAGTCATCAAAATGTTTTGAGGGTGCCCCCACTTCTGGGACCCTAGCCAGGTTTATGTTTAAAAACTGTGGTCCCAGGCACCTGGGTGGCTCAGATGGTTGGGCATCTGCCTTCGGCTCGGGTCGTGATCCCGGGGTCCTAGGATCGAGTCCCGCATCGGGCTCCCTGCTCGGAAAAGGGCCTGCTTCTTCCTCTCCCTCTGCTGCTCCCCCTGCTTGTGCTCTTTCGCTCTGTCAAATAAATAAATAAAAATCTTAAAAAAAAAATAAAAAATAAAAAAAAATAAAAAAATGAAAACTGTGGTCCCTCTTCATGCACAAAGTAACTTAGAACTCCAATGGCCATTACAGGGAATGTGCCATATCCCCAAACTTACTCTTCTCAAAAATTAATTGGACAGCCATGGCTCTAAAATTGTCAAAACTGAATGGGATGCCTACTTTGGGATTTTGAAGCTTTTCAAACATTATCAGGAATCTAAAATTGCCTGTCTGCAAAATACAATTTCTAGACTAACAGAGGCAAACAAAGGGAGAAAAGGGCTTCTGAGGCCTTTTTCCTTCCTGTCTTCTATGTCTCAGGATGTGCAGCAGCTGTCTTGCGTTCAGTCCTGAACTTCCCTTTTCCTCTGAAACTCTCCCCACTCCCTCCTTTCCTGAACGTAATAAAAACTGCCCCTTTAAAGTTAAGTCTTCTGAGGATCCAAATAAACCCCAAATCTCTTATGTTCCCTGGACCAAGGCCAGACTGTGAGCCAGAGTTGAAGAGTTTCCTAAAGTGACTCAGAACTCACAATTACTAAAGAATTTAACATAGTTATTCTAACTTACCACCCCCGGTTTCTCAGATTTGTATCAGTCAGGCCATGTGCTTGTTGGTGAGGACCAGGCCAAATGCTGGATGAAACTAGCCCCATGAGAACATCCTAAAAGATTTAGAGACACAAACCCCTAAAACTTTGGCAAGATTCTAGAACGCTCACTGGAAATCTCCACCGGGCAGTTACAGTAGCTTTTCCTAAGCCTGCTGATTGGAACAAAATTCAGGCTTGCACACAAAATCCTGATGAACCTGGTCACAACTCCTATAACCAACTCCAAACCGTCTTTAAAGATTCTGGGCTTCCATAAGAGGCTGAATCCACCTGGGTAGCCTTTAACTCTACATTTACTAACAGGCAGAACCAGGATCTTTTAGTTGAAGGACCAGCATGGAATGGGAAACTCAGTCCACTCCAGAGTTCGCTAGCTTGGCAAACCAGCTCACTCACACCCAGCAGGGTCACCTGAAAGAAAGAACCAAAATTCTCAATTTTCAACTCTGGCAAATGAAGGCCCCTAAACAGACCCAAACCCCCCGGTTTCTGTTATTGGTGCAAAGGGCCTGGGCACTGGAAAAAAGACTGTTACACACTTAAGCATTCCAGAAGCCTTCAGCCCTCTAGCCAGCCTTTCTAGGGTCCTCCTAATTCCCAGTGATGGGGCTCCAACGACCGACAGGGACTCTTCCCAGTCCCCCCTCTTAACTGGCTTGGAGAAACCACTCTCCAGACTGAGAATCAATCTCTTTGTCTAACTGACCGTAGAGCTACATTCTCGGAGCTCAGCACCACTCCTGGAAAGCAGGCCCTGCAGGCGTCAGAACATGAAAACAGCTCCAATAGTGGGGGGTCTCTCATAAACCTCAAGAGGTTCCTGTCTCTGCCCCTATTCCCTTTGGTTTAGGCCCTTTGAGAGATTCCCACCCTTTAGTTTCTCTACCCCATTCATTGACTGGGCCAAGATTTCTTAGAAAAGTATCATGCCAGAATTTCTCCCGAAAGAAGGAAATCATTCTAGAATCAAAATTGCCAACCAGGTGGATTCAATGACCCTTCAACATCTTCTATTTGCTCCATCTCTGATGGCACGATGGGGGAGTCTGGGGACACTGCTCATTTGTCCTCATCGGGTCAGCTACCACCCTCTTTATGGGCCGATTCCTCAACTGATATTGGCAGAATTCACAGCGCGCCTCCCATCAAGATTCAAACCGATCCCTCACCACCTCTCCCCAGAACGAATATGCTATAAATAAAGAAGCCCTTTAAGGCATCAAGCCCGTAATAGGAGACCACGGGACTCAGGGCCTTATCATTCCCTGCACTAGTCCCTGGGAGCCCCTATTTTACCTGTGAGAAGACCCAGTGGGGCCAAGGATGGAGGTTAGTCCAGGACCTCGGAGCAATAAGTAACATTATCCCTGGGCACCCTGTTGTTCCTAACCCCCATACACTGACACTGAAAGCAAATCCTTCTCCACTGTAATTGTTCTATATAGTGCACTTTTGGTATTCCAGTTCATAAGGATAGCCCGTATCTTCTTGCTTTCACTTGGGAAGAACAGTAATAAACCTGGACAATAATGTCCCAGGTTACTCTTCACAAACCTTAAAAGCTGATATGGAGGATATAAAGTTTTCTGCAGGCTCCTGTTGGTTACAATATGTGTATGTTCTGCTTCTCTTCTCCCTTTCTCCAACCTCTTCACAGGAGACAGCATTCACCTGCTAAAACTTGTGGCCTTAAAAGGACATAAAGTTTTCAAGGAAAAATTGCAGCTTGCACAAACTCAGGTTCATCTTAGGGCACCCGATCTCAGAACAAGGACTACATTTAGATGCAGGTAGGTTTCATGGCATCCTGAACCTCCCAAAACTTAAAACTAAGTGCCAATTATGAAGTTTTCTTGGACTGGCTGTCTACTGTCAAAACTGAGATTCCAAACTTCTCTCTTACAGCTCAACCATTGTATGCTTCACTTAAAAATGACAAACCTGACCCTGTCATTCAGAAAGATCGAAAAGACCAAGCTTTGGAGACTTTAAAGAAAAGCCTAATAAAGCCTCCTGCCCTCGCACATTCTAATTATCAACTTTCCTTTTCCTCGCTGTTTGTGAGAAGGAAGAAAATGCCTGGAGTACTTGCTTGCCCCAAAATATGGGGGACCATCACTGACCCATCGGGTAGGAGAGCCAACCACTGGAGCCTGTGGCCAGGGATGTCCCTTCTGCCCCCACCTCTGAGCCATTCCTGTCACTGCCCTTCTGGTTAAGGCCAGTGAAGAAAGAGTCACAGGACTCCCTCTAACCAAGCTCGTGCTGCATGCAGAAGCCCCCACAAATTCTCACCACACTCAACACCTCAGTCAGCTGCCTCCCCTCCTAGGAGATCCCCCTGCTAACTGCTCCTCACGGAACTCCTTCTCACTGCAATAACCTTAATCAAGCCGCTATTCTTCTCTCCTCCTTCACGGAGGAGACCACTCACAACTGCTTAAGACCGACAGATCACCTCCTGACTCCCTGTGACAATTCCTAGGAAACTCCTTTAACCAAGGCAGATTTTTCATGTTTTACTGATGGTGCTTATTTAAAGGATGAAAATGACAAATATTGTGCTGGGAATGCTAGTGCAGAAGTGACTGAGGCAGGGCGCCTGGGTGGCTCACTTGGTTGGGCGACTGCCTTCGGCTCAGGTCATGATCCTGGAGTCCCGGGATCGAGTCCCACATCGGGCTCCCTGCTCAGCGGGGAGTCTGCTTCTCCCTCGGACCCTCTTCCCTCTCATGCTCTCTGTCTCTCATTCTCTCTCTCTCAAATAAATAAAATCTTTAAAAAAAAAAAAAAAAAGAAGTGACTGAGGCAGCACTTCTATACCTTTAGCTACTTGAGCCCAACAAAGCTGAGTTACATGCCCTTGGTCAAGCTTGTACCTTGGCCAAAGGTAAAACCACAAACATTTACACCCGTAGCTGGTATGTCTTTGGGTAGCTCAGAACTCTGGAATGTTATGGCAACAATGTGGTGCCCTTACCTCCAAAGGGGATAAAATTAAAAATGGTTCCTAGGGGGATAAAGAAGATGTGGTATATATACACAATGGAATATTATGCAGCCATCAAAAGGAATGAGATCTTGCCATTTGCAACGACGTGGATGGAAGTGGAGGGTGTTATGCTGAGGGAAATAAGTCAATCAGAGAAAGACATGTATCATATGACCTCACTGATATGAGGAATTCTTAATCTCAGGAAACAAACTGAGGGTTGCTGGAGTGGTGGGGGGGTGGGAGGGATGGGGTGGCTGGGTGACAGACATTGGGGAGGGTATGTGCTATGGTGAGCGCTGTGAATTGTGTAAGACTGTTGAATCACAGATCTGTACTTCTGAAACAAATAATGCAACATATGTTAAGAAAAAAGAAAAAGAAGAAGATAGCAGGAGGGGAAGAATGAAGGGGAGTAAATCGGAGGGGGAGACGAACCATGAGAGACAATGGACTCTGAAAAACAAACTGAGGGTTCTAGAGAGGAGGGGGGATGGGTTAGCCTGCTGATGGGTATTAAAGAGGGCACATTCTGCGTGGAGCACTGGGTGTTATGCACAAACAATGAATCATGGAACACTACATCAAAAACTAATGATGTAATGTATGGTGATTAACATAATAAAAAATTAAAAATAAATAAAAAATAAAAATGGCTCCTAGGGTCAAGATTCATTAAATGCCATACTTTTGCGAGCTGCTCTTTTATTAAGGTTCCTGGGCATTCCAGACTCGACTCTCCAGAGGCCAAAGGAAACCACCTGATACTTCCCCCAAAACACGCCTCTCAAAGAAATCAAGAGCCAAACCTCTGTCACAGTCCAAAGGGATGTTCTAAATGAGGATTCTGAAAAACTGACTAGAGACACCTGATAACTGGCCCCCAGAAAGGGAAAAACAATATTGGAAATCTAATCATTGTTGGTTGGATTAAAAAAAAAAAACTGTGGTTTGGACCAAATAATCTGGCCCAATTCATGAAACCAATACGGTGGGGAAATAGAAATAAAGCCGCAAAAAGTGCCTACCCTCGCTTGCCCCATGTGTCCGAACACAATGCAGAAAAACACGCTCACACTGCTTACCTGAAATTACCTAAGGGGCCATTCGCGGTTTGGCAAATGGATTTCATATAGCTACCCTCATCTCATGGATTTAAATATGTTTTAGTCATGGTTTGTAGGTTTTCTCCCTGGGCCAACGCTCTCTCTTGTAGACAGACCACTGCTGCTTCTGTAGCTAAAATTCTATTAGGAAAAAAAAAATTCCCAATGTGGAGAAACCCTCTTTAAAAGTCATAGTAATCAAGGAACCCACTTTACCAAGCAGGTACTTCAGCAAGTCTGTGCTGCACCGCCAGTTTTACAACACTTCCATCCTCAATCCTCAGGTTAGTCCAATGTACTAAGGGCACTATTAAGATTCAACTGGAAAAATTTGCAGAGATCTCCCATATTATCTTGGCCTAAAAGCATTGCCTTGATACTTCTAAACTCAGCTCCACCCCTCTGGAACTCAGGCTTTTACCCTTTGAAATAATCTGAGAACATCCAACGCACTTGGCTCCTGCCTTCTTTGACCCATGGTTGATAAAGATATACTTGAATATTGTAAGCCTAGCTGCTCCTATTGAGAATAACCAGGCTTTGGTAGAGCAATCTTTTCACCATGCACTCTTCAGAGATGAAAACTTAAGAATCACACCTTGCAACTGGAGATTTCATCTATGATAAAAGACACCTCTGGAAAAACTCTCTTCAACGTCGCTGGAAAGGCCCCTCTTAGGTACTGCTAACCAACCTTTGTGCTGCCAAACTCCAGGGAACAGACTCCTGCATTCACAGGACCTGTCTAAAGAAAGCAAACCCCGCCTGGACCTACACACTGTCTAATGACCCGAAAGTAAAGATTTCCCAGAACTGAAGCAGACAGCATCTGATGAGACAGCTTCCCCAAAATGTCCATACTTGGCCTGTTAGAAGGTTCAGGATTCACAAAGTCTCTCTTCTTCATCTGGACTATTAACAGAGTGTGGATTCTTATCCAAAACTCGTGGTTTCTGAATTGTCGACTTTACTGTATTATTACATTTGGTTAGAACAGTTCTCTTGAGATAATAATACTGTTTTAAAGGGTCTTTGAAGTTCTGCTATTTTGCAAAAAGCCCACCAGCTATTGCTTCATATTTATACCTGCACTATATCTTCCCAAATTAACTCCATTAATTCTCAGAGTGCTCCTGTTGTATTCATTATTCTATTTTCTTGACTGGCTCCAAGGGGCAACTTCTAGTAGGCATATAGGACTCTGGGTTTGACTCCTGTAGGGGGAATATTCCTCCCCTAAATTGGAATCAGTGCCAATGGATATTTTTAGTTGGCTACTTACAAAGATTTTTTTATTTTTTAAGTAATCCCCACACCCAACATGGAGCTTGAACTCACAACCCCAAGATCAAGGGTTGAATGCTCCACCAAGTGAGCCAGCCAGGTGCCCCCTAGATGGCCTTCAGACCTAGGATCCTGGTTTAGAACCATCACACAATTCAAAAACGGTCATGTTACTTCTGATTCTGTACTTGCTGCCTATCAAACTTCTGTAAAAATGTCGTACCCAGGAGTGCCTGGGTGGCTCAGTTAAGCGTCTGCCTTTGACTCAGGTTGTGTCCCAGGGTCCTGGGATCAAGCGCCACGTCGGGCTCCCTGTTGCCCGCTTCTCCCTCTCTCTCTGCCTGCTGCTCCCCTTGCTTGTGCTCTCCCTGTCAAATAAATAAAATCTTTAAAAAAAAAAAAATTTGACGTACCCAACAGACGATCTCCAATGCTTACAATCTTGATAAATACGCACTAGCGGTGGGAGATACCTGAGAGTTCTCCCTGCTCCCCCTCGTTACTCAAATGTGACCTCAGTAGGTTTCCAATCTATAGAATTTTCCCCCCAATGTGGGACATTACGCCCAGGAAAGGTCCTTCCGAGCACTGAGGGACAAAAGGCCACTGAATTAGAAGAATCTGCTGATCAGCAATGCTTTTGGAGAAAGAGCTTGGTCAAAAGGGGGAAAATGTGAAAATTTATAAAGGGAAACCTCACTAAAGTGGAGTCAGGCGGCTAGAAGGGGGAGTCAGTACCACTGAATGCCAACTGTAGGAAAAATTGTCAATTACAATCCCAACAGAAGAATCTCAACAGGAAAGAATCATCAATAACAGACCCCAAAAGGGGAAAAAAGTACACAGTATCTCATATAAGAAATTAACCACCCCTGCAACTCAGCCAAAGATCAACCCTCCCCACCCTGAACTCCTGCTTTTCTCCAAAGGACTTTTGTTCAAAATAACCTCTTCCAATTTCCTCATTCTCCATAAAATAACCTTTTTCTCCTTTGTTTGCTGGACATAGCTTGCGTGTCCAAAATTGCAGCTCTCAGTTAATAAACCCAAATAAACCCATTTTTGCTGGTAAAATAACTTTTTTCAGGTTAATGTACCATACCTGTGCAATTTCATTTTCACAACAACCCTCGGAAACTACTGGGTCCACACTTCACAAGAAAACCCAAGAGGGATGAGGCCTGGTCAAGGTCCTGGAGCTCCTACAAGACGTGACAGAATAGGGATCAGAGCCCATCACACCTGTGACAACTGAGCTTTATGACTCTACACTGCTTTCAACGTCACCACTATGATCAACTGGCAGTGCTGTATTTGTGGGGAAAACAAGATTTGATTACTCAAAAAATGACCTTATTTTAAAGCATCTTACACATGTATTGGGAGGGTGCTTATAAAAAAAGCTGGCTCATATTCTATTTAGTAAGGTGGATTATCAACAGGTCACAGATGTTCATTTTATTGTTTTATATACTCTTACACCTGTGCATATGTTTCACAATAAAAAAGAACCCAGAGCCTGACCTGGGTGGCTGTCTCTGCAACACCACGCACCAGTCAGGAGCCTGGCCCACCATTGTAAAGAAAAACACAGGTGATGAGTTTAGCCAGATACCAAGAAGTTTCTTGTTAGAAAACAGTTATGCTGCAAACCCTTTTTTTTTTTTTCTTAAACGCTGCAACTCTTTCTACTGTTTGTTGTGAGTAGCCTCACAATCACTGATGGCTTTGAGGTAAAAAAGCACACAAATGCCATGGGAATTGTACCAGTCCAGCCTTGAAAAAGTCTCCAGTGATCCTACTTTTTTAATTTCGGAAACTAAACATTGGTCTTTTGCTGTTTGAGACAAAAAAATTTTTACTCGTTTTAACTGATGAGCATATGCATGGAGAAACTGTTTTTCTCTTGCTAAAACATTCTGCATTCAAGGAGGAATAAAAAGGTAATTTATTTCCAAAAACAAAATCTTCATAACCATAAATCTATTCTAAGCTATGTTTATTAAAAATGTACAGAGTCAGAAGAAAAGCACCAAGGCAACATCCATCAACGAAGATTAGTCAAGAAGAGGAATAATGAAAATACCAGGGAAAAAAGTAACCAAAGAAATGCTCTAGACCTGCTTATTTTCAGTTAAACTGAAATTATATATGATGTCCTTTGAGAAATGCAAGTTACACAATATGTGTAGTATAATCCCATTTTTATTAAAAGTGTAATTATATAGAACATATTCGTAGACAGAAGAAAGGGCCGGAAAGGATAAAGATCAAACCGCCTTTAAGTGTAGGGGGTAAAAGAGGCTCATGTGACTTTCAAAATTTGCTTTATCCAATTCTGACAAGTTAGAATTATTTTCCAGCATGTGTATGCTTCTTTCGTAAATCCTTTAAAAGGCTAAAAAATATTAAGCAAAAAACTTCCATGAAGGGCAAAACTGCAAATTAACAAAATGTCACTTTAGCTACTAATCAGAGAAAAACTGTAAAGGGGCAAATGGAAGTACTATGACCCCATGAAGATTTGTTTTTGGAAAGTATTTTTTAAGCTGATTAGTAAAACCAGTGTTTGGAAGGACTGGCTGTCTACTCCACTAGACTATCAAGAGACCAAAATACAGAATCGGGTCAGAAGTTCTAATACTGGAAAAATACAAATGTATTTTTGAGAGAGAAATTAACAGGAGGAGCCAGTCAACAAAAGCAAGCCTGAGTTATCAGTGCGCATCCTTGAACTTCTGTCCCAGCGTCAGCCTGCACCCCTCCCCTTTGTATGCCACCACACTCTGGAAATGTGCAGACCTGCCCTTTGCACACAAGGTTACAAGGCTGAGATCAAAGCCCAGGCCCCTGTGAGCAGTTCAGAGGAAACACTGCTTGGAGCTCAATGACGCCCCACCTGACTTTCCCCCGGAAAGGACACTCTGAACACACAAGAAAATATTCACAGCTCTTCTCTAGTTTCTTAACTGGGGTATGCAAAGGTCCTAAGTGCTATGGTTTCCAGGTTTTGATTTCACAGAGGAAAAAACACACCAAAAAATTGGCGGGGGATGGGGGGGGTAACAGACACATACAGAACTGTTACCTTTGTATTTTACCATTTCCTTAAAAAAGGATGTTAATACTTCAGAAGCAGGGAGGATATAGCCCTGGGGCCAGTACCATTCGTCGGCCAGAAACTGAGCAACCAAATCATTTTGTCAATTCAGTAGATGCCAAAAAAGGCTGACAAAATACCTACTCCTAATTCAAAAAAACAAATACAAAACCTCTTTCATGAAACAAAATACTTGCTGAACAGGACAAAGGATATCTTCTGAAAACAAGGGCAAACACAAGATACTATGTACTCTTCATGCTTTTACACTGAGTTTGTATTTTTTAACTGACTTAAAAGCAGCACATATATGTAACCCAAAAATCTAGGCGAAATGGGCAATTTCCTTAAAACAATTTTTTAAAACCCTGAATAACAGTACACAAATAAGAGAGAATCACAAAAGCAAAGAACTGTGCTCAAAAAAAGATGCCAGGCTTAAGACAAATTTATAGTTACATCCTAACCTTCCTGATAACGAAATAGGAAATGGGAAACCTTCCCAATTCCTTCTGGGAAAACTGACAAACTAACAAAGAAAGCACAAGAGAAGAAAACTGTATGTTAACTTCACTTGCCAGTCCCAGATTTTTTTTTTTTTAACTTTTGCAAATTTGACATGCAAAGAATGACATCTGGTTTCAATCTTGATTTCTTTGATCCATGTGTCTATAGTTCTCTTATGAACTGTTAAAGTGCCTTTTGTCCATTTTTTTCAGTAGGTTTGATTTTTCTTATTCACTTGTAAGAGCTCCTTACAGATTAAGGACATTACCCCTTTGTCATGTTGCAGATATTTTCCCCAGAAAAAGTAAATGACTGCTTTTTCCTCTCTGTTTATATCACTTGAAATAAAGGATAGCTTTTTCATCTCTCTGAAGTCAAATCTAGTATCTTTTTGCAATTGCTTCTAATACTTTTGTGCTTAGGAAGCCCCTCCTCATTCCAAGATTAGAGAAATATTCACCTTCATTTTCAGCTAGATATTTTCGGTCAAAGTAATTTTTAAATGTTTAACATCCATCCCTTTAAAAATGCATATCCAGGGGCGCCTGGGTGGCTCAGTTGGTTAAGCGACTGCCTTCGGCTCAGGTCATGATTCCGGAGTCCCGGGATCGAGTCCCACATCGGGCTCCCTGCTCAGCAGGGAGTCTGCTTCTCCCTCGTGCTGTCTCTCATTCTCTCTCAAATAAATAAATAAAATCTTTAAAAAAAAAAAAATGCATATCCAGGGGCGCCTGGGTGGCTCAGTTGGTTAAGCGACTGCCTTCGGCTCAGGTCATGATTCCGGAGTCCCGGGATCGAGTCCCACATCGGGCTCCCTGCTCAGCAGGGAGTCTGCTTCTCCCTCGTGCTCTCATTCTCTCTCAAATAAATAAATAAAATCTTTAAAAAAAAAAAAATGCATATCCAGGGGCACCTGGGTGGCTTAGTCTTGGTTTCGGCTCAGGTCATGATCTCAGGGTCATGGGGATTGAGCCTTGTATCAGGCTCCCCGCTCAGCAGGGAGTCTGCTTGAGATTCTCTCCCTTTCCCTCTGCCCCTCCCCCTGCTTGTGTGCCAGCCCAACCTGTCCCCTCTCCCCCCCTCAAATAATCTTTTAAAAAAATAAAAATGCATATCCAATAAAATCATTGCTCTAGGAAAATAACTAGATGAGTATAATTATATTCACTTTAGTTGTAGAACAAGTCAATGTCCAATATTTAAGGGCTGGCTAACTAAATTATGACAGTAAAATGCTTTATGATAAACTGCAAAGCCATTCAGGAAAACAGTCATGCTCTGTTACTAAGTGGCAGGAGGGAAGGATGAGGCAGAACACCCCCATTTTTATATAAAAACTACATTTGTTTGGTAAACCAGGCAGTCTAGATACTTTACCTAAATATTAACAGCGATCCTCCCTGGGTGTCAGATTGCATGTGGGGTCCTATTTCTTTATGCTTTTCTCTTTTATATTACTAATGAACATTTATTGTATTTGTGATTAGGAAAAAAAAAGCTTAAAATTCATAAATATATATGCAAAACAAGCCACTAAAACTAATTTTGCCCACATGCTTAAGTTGCAACTGTCTTTCAAAAAAATTAAAAATGCCTTTCCTTCACTTAACACATTTAATCCCATATTACAAATAGGATAATGACTTAATTCAAGAAAAATGGAGGCTTGCCAATCTTCCTAATTACCCAAAAGATCTAAGGAGTAATGTCTGATTTATATTCCTGGCAAAATGACCAAATTAAAAACACAGCTCAATGACAATTATCAGTGGTAATAAGTCAAGCTCAGCTAACACAAACGGTTCCATTTTTCCTTAATAAACTGTGCCTTAGCACGTGAACAAGTACAGCTGAGTTCAACTAAGCTGAAAAGCTAACCCCAAAAGCTTCCCTGTCAGACTGGACGGATGTGCCTTTATCCTCTAATGCCCCAATCTCTCTCTGAACAGCCCCATTCTCTGCCTATTGGTGCGGGGCGCTCCTTGACCCACCCAGACTTGACAGCTCAAGGGTGCCCCCTTGCTATCGTACCCCCCCCCCCCGTCCTGTACCTATTTCCGGGGCCTCATTACTGTGGGAGACAGGAGTAAATTTGGACTAGAACCAGAGGTGTGTGTGAAGAGGGAGGACAAGCTCCCCCCTGGGGCCTGCTAACCCCAGAACGCCCTAAAACTTTTCCAAAGTGTCAGAGAATGATCACAATTAGATAATACCTATAATCAGATTAAAGCAACTCAGGGTCAGAATTTTGAACTCAGAACCAAGGAAGACCTGGAGATGGTCATGCCAAGGTCTCAGACAGGCTACTCCTCCCCAGATGTACCTCAGTATCCTGCCCAAGAAGGTGCTCCATAATGGTTGGGTGGGAGAATGAACACAAAGGGTAAATTAGAAATCCCACAGACCCACCCGCTAAGGACAGTGAAGGGCACAGAGGGGAAGCAGAGACTCGCACCCAGTTAGAAGCAGCAGGAGAACAGATTCCTACTAGAAACTGTGGAGAGGGAAATAATAATGCCCGGATAGGCACAGAGAGTACCTAGTGCCTACTGCAAGTCCTATGCTACAGGCATTAACATCCCGCCCACGACCCTCAGGAGTTAATAAGACTCACAAGGACTGAAAACTAGTTAGGACAAGCGTTTCCAGAGACCTGGAATACAGATGAAGTCCATATTTTGGAAAATGCCTAAAGGATATAATTAGAAAGAGTTACTTGAGGCTATTATCGAAGCATGATGCAAAAGTCTCAGTTTTTTAATAGTACCGGCGCAAAAGTAAGGAATGAAAGCACAAGAACTCCATCGACCCAGACATCATACATGCCCAAAGGGGAAAGTACTGAACACCAAAAGTGTCGAAATTTAAAACTGGAGTGGAAGGCTTGTCACTGACAATCGAGCCCCACTTTCTGGCTCTTTAGAGTTAACAGCACCCAACTTCCGGGTGATCCCACTTAAAGTTCCCATTCATTGGGACGAGGATGGTGAAAAATCTTCAAGTTCATATTTAACTTTTTAAAATTCAGCTGATTATTCCCATCATACTTTAAAAGACAAGCAGATCTGAAATCTAAAAAACCTTTTAAGCAAAATCACATTGACAGATTTTTATTCATCTTTAAGAAAAAAGTTTTGTTTGAAACTTTAGAGTCTGAAAAATGAGGTGGTTTTTTTTTTGAAAACTAAAGCACTAAAAATGATCTACAGATAAAACTTCCTGGATACATCATAAATTTACAAGACAAATTAGGAAACATATTTGTAACATTTACTAAAGTGCTAATACCCTTGCTATAAAAAGAACTGCTATAAATCACCAGGAGAAAGATGGAAGAGAAAACTAGAAAAATTGGTAAAGGAAATAAATAAGCCAAACAAAATATAAATGGCCCAAAAAAACTCAGAAGTGTTCAAACTCACTAGTTACCAAAGAAAAGCAGAACAAACATAAAGATTCTATTCTTTGCCCAAATTGGTTAAGAAAAAGCGGGGGGATTCAGGAAAGTTTAACATAGCAGTAATTCCTAGTACATTAACCTGGATGCAGTAAGTATCCTGCATATACATTATGTAACAAAGCCTTAAAAATGTAAACGATGTCCCTTGCAAAAAAGTAGTCTAAAGAAATAATCTGAAAAATGCACACAGATTTCCATACAAGGCTGTTCACTATTGTATTATGTTCACCACAGCAAAAAATGGCTCATAAGCTAAATGCCCAACAATGGAAGGATTTGTCAAATAAAACATGATGCATTCAGCACAAATGAGCTGTTAAAAGCCATGTTTTAAAGGGCTATTTAATGATTTAGTCATTTGCCTAAGGTACACTGCTAAATTAAAAAAGAAAGAAAGAAAACTGGTTTAAATAGCCCCTGTATCTCTATTTCAAAATACAAATATACACGTGTTCATATGTACACGTACACAAACAAAAAATTTTACTTTCAAATGAAGAAAAAATATTCAATGAGTAAAATAAGCTATTTTATGTGTTTCCACCAGTCTTAATATTCTTTAATATTCTAAGACAGGACACCAGTCTCACTTTCAGGCATTTTTCCAGTAATTCTGACCTTAATTCTGATCAATCCTGACCAACAGCTTCATATACTTCTATAATAATTCTAACCAATAATTTCAGTGTTCTTTATACAACAATCCCTAAAATAGCTGTGCATTTCCTGCATATTCTTCTCAAATCAGCCCATTTCCTATCGCAGAAAAGCAAAAGAGAAATGACACTCCCCAGGGGGTGCTCTATCCTTGCTTCCTATACAGACCACAGACAACTACACACACTCAGGAGAAAGTAAAAAGCAAAATCCTTTTATTTCTCAGGAAAACAACGTCAGTGGTCAGATCAAATGAAGTAAAAGGGGGACACCTGGGTGGCTCAGTCGGTTAAGCGTCTGCCTTCAGCTCAGGTCATGATCCCAGGGTCCTGGGATCGAGCCCTGCATCTGGCTCCTTGCTCAGCAGGGAGCCCGCTTCTCCCCCTGCCTGCCTGCCGCTTCTCCCCCTGCCTGTGCACTCTCTCGCTCTCTGACAAAATCTTTAAAAAAAAATGAAGTACACAGACCTCTCTAGCACATTTGTCACCGAAGTGACCAAATGCTTCACACAGGCAGCTCCAAAGCTAGCAGTATGCCCACTTCATCCCATTGTACGTTCAGTCAACTATGCACAGGCTCTAAAAGGGGTAAATATCTGCACTTGACCTCACTTAGAGCAATGGTTCTCAACCCTGACTGCACAATGGAATCACCTGGGAGATTTTTTTTTTTCTTTCTTAATCCCAACAGTTAGGCTGTACTCATGATCAAGTGCACCTTAGTCTCTGGGATGACACCAGGCAGGCTGTAGCTTTTTAAAGTTCTCCAAATGATTCCAATTTGCTGTCAAGGTTGAGGACCACTGACCAGAAGCATGTTTTTCAAACAATAAATTAACACCCCATGAACATGAATAGAGAAATCAATTCACGGAGCTGGGGCCAGCAATTATTTTAACTAAAAAATAAAAGAATGCAACGGACTAGGATAAGCTAGAATATAAAATGCATTGCTCCTAGTGCAAATAGATATTATCTCATGAAATTTTTCCGTTAAAAATATGTAGTTCTTGGCAATACTATCGAGACTGATCTACAGATTCAATGCAATCACTATCAAAATCCCATCTGCCTTTCTGGCAAAAGTTGACAAAATGATCCTAAAATTCAAATAAAAATGCAAAGGACCAGAATAGCCAAAACAATCTTGGAAAAGAACAAAACTGGAGGGGCGCCTGGGTGGCTCAGCTGGTTAAGCGACTGCCTTCGGCTCAGGTCATGATCCTGGAGTCCCGGGATCGAGTCCCACATCGGGCTCCCTGCTCAGCGGGGAGTCTGCTTCTCCCTCTGACCCTCTTCCCTCTCGTGCTCTCTCTCTCTCATTCTCTCTCTCTCAAATAAATAAATAAAATCTTTAAAAAAAAAAAAGAACAAAACTGGAGGACTCGTGCTTTCCAATTTCAAAACTTAATACAAAGCTATAGTAGTTAAGATATCCGGGCATAAGGATGGACAACTAGATCTATGGGACAGAACAGAGAATCCAGAAATAAACCGTAACATTTATGGTCAGGTGATTTTCAACAAGGATGCCAGGACAATTCAATGAGGAAAGAATAGTCTTCAACAAATGGTGCTGAGAGAACTGGAAATCACACATTAAGGAATGAAGTTGGACGCCTACCTCACACCATATACAAAAATTAACTCAAAACCAATCAAGGAATACCTGGGTGGCTCAGATGGTTAAGCGTCTGCCTTCAGCTCAGGTCATGATCCCAGGGTCCTGGGATCGAGTCCCACATTGGGCTCCCTGCTCAGCGGGAAGCCTGCTTCTCCCTCTGCCTGCCACCACCTCCCCCCCCACCCCACCGCTTGTGCTTGCTCTCTGGCTCCCTCCCTCTCTCTCTGACAAATAAATAAATACTTAAAAAAAAAAAATCAAAGACCTAAAACTACAAAACTCTTAGGAGTGCCTGGCTGGCTCAGCTGGATGGGCATGTAACTCTTGATCTCGGATTCATGAGTTCGAGCCCCACGTCAGGTATAGACTACTTAAAAAAATAAAAAATACTATAAAACTCTTAGAAAACATAGGGGCAACATATAGGAAAAGGTAAATCTTCGCGACTTTGGGTTAGGCAACGGTTTCTTAGATATGACATCAAAACCACAAGCAACAACAACAAAATAAGTAAATGAGACTTGACCAGAATTAAAAACTTGTGTTTCGGGTGCCTGGGTGGGCTCGGTCAGTTAAGCACCCGACTCTTGATTTTGGCTCAGGTCATGATCTCAGGGTTGTGAGATCTGAATCCCATGTCAGGCTCCATGCTCAGCTGGGAGTCACTTGAGATTCTTACCCTCTCCCTCTGCCCCTCACCCCGCTTGCATTTTCTCTCTAAAATAAATTAAATCTTTAAAAAAAAACCAAAAACTTTTGTTTCAAAAGGACATCAGAAAGTAAAAGGTAACCTATAAAATGGGGAAAATTTATAAACTTTATATCAGGTAAGAGACTGGTACATAAAACATTAACAATAAAAAGACAACGACCCAATTTAAAAATGGGCAAAGGATTTGAATAGACATTTCCCCAAAGACATTATATAAATGGCCAATAAGCACATGAAAAGAGACCCCCCCCCTTAGTCATTAGGGAAATGCAAATGAAATCCGCAATGAGATAACACTTCATACCCACTAGAATGGCTATCACCAAATAGGCAATAACAAGTGCTGGTGAGGATGTGGAGAAATTGCTACTGTCAAATTGCCGACCCACCTACTTTGAAAAAGTTTGGCAGTTCCTGAAAATGTTAAACATAGAATTATCATATAACCCAGTAATCCCACACTTTGATATTTATCCAAAAGAACAGAAACATGATCACACAAACACGTGTACAGGAACATGCAGAGAAGCATTATTCATAGCAGCTACAACGTAGAAACACCCCAAATGTCCAACGGACTAATAATAACAGCACTGACACATGTCACAACATGGATAAATCATAAAAACATGCTAAAAGCCCATCACAAAAGAACACATATGGTATGATTCCATTTATATGAAATGGATATGGATAAAGCAAATCCACAGAAACAGTGTAGGGTCGTGGTTGCCAGAAGCTGAGGGGAGGGAAGAATGGGGACTGACCACTAATAGGTAACGGGGTTTTCTTTTTGGGGTGATAAAAATGGTTTGGGGGCGCCTGGGTGGCTCAGTTGGTTGGGCGACTGCCTTCGGCTCAGGTCATGATCCTGGAGTCCCGGGATCGAGTCCCGCATCGGGCTCCCTGCTCGGCGGGGAGTCTGCTTCGCCCTCTGACCTTCCCCCCTCTCGTGTGCTCTCTCTCTCTCATTCTCTCTCTCAAATAAATAAAAAAAAAAATCTTTAAAAAAAAATGGTTTGGAAATGAAAAGTGGCAGTGGCTACAACTCAGTGTACATACTAAAACTGAAGCATACCCTTTAAAAAAGGTGAGTTTTATGGAATAACAACTCAGTAAAGTTTTTTGTTGTTGTTGTTTGTTTTTTTTGCAGGTTATTCTGTGTCGAGAGTTCCTTCCCCACCATTCCCTCAGAACCTCATGCAGTTCCTTTACCATAGGATAGTATGGATAAATAACCTTTCCAACTCACAGGCGGAGTCGTGTATGGATTTCATGACCAGATCACAAACTCAATTCGGGGCATCACAACTCATTTTTTCATGAAATAGGAGTGTAAGATTTCAGAATACACAGCATACAAAGTTATGTACGGTTTTTGTGAAACTTGTTTGAGATGCACACAAACACGATGCATATATACTTATCAATGAAAGTGAGTCAGTCAAAACAAAGAATGGAAAATGCATTTCAGGAGTTGACTGACACCTGACACCTATTCAAAACAAAACAAAAAAATAAGGATGAGAGTTTAAGAGTTGAAACAGAAATTGGAGAGAAAAAAAAAGTTGAAGCCAGTCTGGAGCACTGCCCTAAGCACTGAACTAAATGCTAGGAAAAGTGAGCTGGACCCCGTCTGCTTTTACCGCCCAAGTAATAATATGATTCCCTAGCCCATTCACTCCCGCCAGGGCTTCCGAGGGGGTGCAGAGCAGCATCTGGGGCCCCTGGTCAATGAGCCCACAGCTGATCCCACAGGGAGTTCGAGAGGTGAGGGTGCCAACCCATCATTTGAAGCTGGGGGGAGGGGTGGGGACGCAGGCTGCAGGATGGGCAGCCTGGACGTGCAGGGCCTGAACTCACACCGGGTGTCAGGAAGCAGGTGCAAAAAGCAGAACTTCAACAGAAGAGGCAAATCGAGATTGCTAGAGTATTCAGTTTATCTTCACAGGGATGAAAGAGAAAGGAAGGGAAACAAGAAGCCACAAAAACTTCTCTGAGGGAGAGCACATTTTCAAAGACTGCGGGTCAGAATCCCCAACACAAAAGATGCCAGGAGCTGCACAATACGACAGCATGGTTAGAAAAGAGGCCCTGGGGATGAACCTGAAGATAAGACAGAACTCCTATAATTCCCCCTGGCAAGAAATTTGAGGTCATCCTCAAATCAGCAGGGAAACTGAACTTCTTTGTGGAGAATTACCACAATAACAGGGACAGATTCTACCAAGGATTTTTGTGGCACACAAAATTCCAGGGTCAATGTCAAGGTGACAAACTTTGTTCATTCAAAAACATTATGTATATATAATACTGCAATTTAGTGAAAAAGACCTTGAAAAGAGGACACGTCTTCAATATCATTAAAGATTATATACAATAATGCATTCCAGTAAAAACTGACTAAAAGGACTGTCACATTAAAACCTGTTCTATAAATACTAATTTATTAAGAAAAAGAAACGTATGGGGCACCTGACTGGCTCAGTCAGGACAGCATGCAACTCTTGATCTCGGGGTAGTGAGTTCAAGCCCCTCACTGGGCACAGAGCCTAATTTAAAAAAAAAAAAAGAGAGAGAAAAGAAAAAGGAAAAAAGAAATGTATAAGAAAAAAACCCCAAATGGGGGCTCCTGGATGGCTCGGTTAAGCATCTGACTTCTGCTCAGGTCATAATCTTGGGGTCCTGGGATCGAATCCCATGCAGGGCTCCCTGCTCAGCGGGGAATCTGCTTGAGATTCCCTCTCTCCCTCTACCTTGTACGTTCTCTAAAATAAATAAATCTTTAAAAAAAATAACTTTGGGCGCCTGGGTGGCTCAGTTGGTTAAGCGACTGCCTTCGGCTCAGGTCATGATCCTGGGGTCCCGGAATCGAGTCCCACATCGGGCTCCCTGCTCAGCGGGGAGTCTGCTTCTCCCTCTGACCCTCTTCCCTCTCGTGCTCTCTATCTCTCATTCTCTCTCTCTCAAATAAATAAATAAAATCTTAAAAAAAAAAAATAAAAATAAAAAAAATAAAAAAAATAACTTTTTATTTTGTTAGGACACGGATTTTGGCTAACATAACTACCCTGAGTAATTCAGGTGGTTGGTTCTAAGATATATAGACTGCAATCAGGTACTTTCTCTATTCTTGCTCTTTACCAGTGGGAGGAAGGGAGGGGCAAGGGGAAATCACCTCATTCTAAATAAATATTTTTAAATAAAGAGCAATAAACAAGTAATCTGCAGACATTTATTAAGAAAAAAATCTAGAAAAAAGAAAGCTATAAAAGATCTGTATAAACCCAAAGATTTATGTTCACAAACAGAATAATTCACTAGAAAGATGATGAGTCTTCCCAAATTTATATACATTTAATAAAATTTCCCATTATTTTGAAACCCTAAAATGAAAAATACAGGATAAAAAAAAAAGAACAGAGCCTAGGCACTACCAGACAATAAAGCCTACTATAGAGTGATTATAATGATGAAAATACCAAGGTGATGGCAAAGGAATAGACAGATAAATGGAATAAAACAGCAAGTCCCACAACGGATCTAAGGATTCAGCATATGATTAAGGTGTCATTTTATTTTAATAAGACAAGGATGAAAACGAATAAATGGTGCTAGAAAAAATGTAGAGGAAAAAATCATCCTTACTCCATGCCACACTCCAAGTATTAGAAAACAGCCAAATATTTTTAAAAAGAACGAAGAAACAGGGTCGCCTGGGTGGCTCAGTCATTAAGCGTCTGCCTTCGGCTCAGGTCATGATTGGGATCAAGCCCCGCATCGGGCTCCCTGCTCCGCGGGAGGCCTGCTTCTCCCTCTCCCACTCCCCCTGCTTGTGTTCCCTCTCTTGCTGTGTCTCTATCAAATAAATAAAATCTTTAAAAAAAAAAAAACATATAAAGGAATATTAATAAAATCTTGGGGTAGAGAAGGCACGAGAAAGAAAAAGATTGACAGATCTGAATTCAAAGCATAGACAAATATTTGCAACTTATGACAAAAAAATGCAAATCTTAATGGCTTATTTCTCAAACAGAGTGAAAGTAGGATTAAAATAACACATCCAGTAGCATCAACTTTACTCAAAGATTAAGGAGGAAAAATGTTTCATATTAAACCAAGCACTGATGTTTCTGGAATAGAATAAAAAATTCACATTATTTTTAGATAAAACAGAAGACTTAAAAGAAGTGCCATGCTTGTTATATTCCCTAACATTTCAAAATACGCATGTATTCCCCATACCGTACTTCTGTGGAATAATTTATGAATCAGTGTCTTTATATATTAAGAGTTCTCGATGATAAAATATGAATTCAACAGAAAGTGTTCGGCACTGATGTCATCCATACCACTGAGAAGCAGAGGTTATCAAACTCTTACTAAAAAGGGCCAGAAAGCAAATACCTCAGGCCTGCAGGTCATATGGTGTTTCGAATGCACAGGCTGTGCTTCAGTAAAACCTGATTTACCAGAACAGGTCGGGGGCAGCATCCGAAATGCAAATTATCGGGTCCCACCCAGACCCTCTGAATGAGAAACTCTCCAGTTTGAGTTCTACCACGTCAAACAAGTAAGAGATTGTACCCCCAAGTAGGGAATTTGCCTTTGGAGACAGCAAAGGATTTCAGCCAGCACTGCCGAGGGGACAAGAGAGCCAAACCAATCTGCCTGTATGAGGAAGAGCAGTCCAGCAGTGCTTTCCACCAGAAGAGGGGTGGAGAAGACCACCCACAGAGTCCTAACGCCACGGCCTCCTTGATGAAGGGATGGTCCAGAATGAAAACCCTAATTCAAGTTTAATTTAATGAAGCTGGTGGCAAAGGAATATCACCTCAAAGGGAGACCAGGCAAAAGAAAGGTCTATGTGTTGGGGGCGGTGTCTTTGTGGATGATTCCTACAGGAAATGCCAGGGGGAACTAACAGAAGGAACAAAGAACCCACAGCTCCTGGCTGGCTCAGTCGGTGGAGCGTGCCACTCTTGATCTCGGTCAGGGTTGTGGGTTCGAGCCCTATGTTGGGCGTTGGATGTAGAGGTTACTTAAAATCTTAAAAAAAGGGGGGGGAGAGGAGCAAAGGACCAAGCTGGGGTACACAGAAGAAACACCATAGCCAGGAATGAAAAACAGGCCAGATAAGAGAAGGGGGGGAGCAAGAAGGATCCAGACCTCAGCCCCCTCAGATGTAAAGTGGGAACCAGAGTAATACCCATTTCCCAGGGCTGCCGTAATCAAAGGACATTAGTGAACACAGGAGGTGCTAGGCAGAGCACCTGGCACCCAACACTAGCTTCTCTACCCTCTTCTATGCCAACAGGAATGTACAAACCCAGAGCTTCAGACAAGACTTGGGAAGGGCAGTCTATCACTGAGGGCCCCAGATTACGGGAAGTTAAGAGTAGAAATCAAGACCCAAGAGTGAACTCAGGTAAGTTAACCAAACTCCAATTTCTTCATCGATAAAATGCAGCCCAGAACGCCTCTGCCTGCCAGTTGCTGGGACTAACAATATGGACCGCAAGTGTTCAACACAGAGCTGACGTGCAGTGTTAGTGGGCCCCCTAACTCATGGGGCCCACTGTCCAGTCTTTCTTGGGTCCCCTCTACTGCCTGGAGAGGCTCCTAGAGGAGAAGTGCATTTTATTACTGCGAATGAAGAAGGCTTTCCTGACCACTGACCAGAGAAAGCCATGGTTTGGGGCGGCCAGGCAAGCAATGGCCCAAGGCAACTCTGACCCCCTCACTGAAGGACTCATTGAGGCTGCAGAGAAACAGTGAATAAGGAAGAACTGGAGTCAAAACGATGGCCAACAGAAAGGCTTGAAGCCGCAATCTAAAGCTACTGAGCAGTGCATGGCAGTGAGGATACTTGACTTAAGTCCAGAGTATGACCTTCTATGAAATTATCCATTGTTCACTACTGTGTTCATTACACTTGAATACTTAGATATTTCTGTATACAGCATATATGCAGATCATGCCTACCACACTTCCTGGGATATAGGAATTTTCAAAGGTCATTTTTGATGAATCCAGCTCTTTGCTTTTTGTGCTATCTTTAGATTCTAGGCCTGCATAACATGCAACCCCACTGAAGTAGAGCAAGAAATGGCTTTTGAATAAATGAGTAAGATGGAACTCTCCTTCGTGGAGTACATTTTCAGAGGGCCCTAGAAGCCACCTACATCTGAGGTCAGGGACTTGCTGAGGTCAGAGGAGAGAATGAAGACGACAGACAACGAGAAGTTCTCAAAAAGATTTACATTTCCGTGGAGGAGGAGCTCCCCCAAACACCCACTCCCTCCCTTTATGACTACATTTGGGTTTGTCAGGTTGGCATGACAACATGCCCTAAACCTGCTCCTCAGCCACCTCAGATATCTTGGGTTCCTTACATTCTAAGTGCTCAGGCCAGAAACTTGGACATTGCCCTCAACTCTCTTTTGTACATACCACCCCCACCTCGAATATCTGGTCTATCAGTGATCTCCTCAGCCCCACCTCAGAATCCCATCACTTCTCACCACCTCCACGACTACCCTCCATCACCCTGGTCTGACCACCACCCTCAGCCCTCACCCAGAGGTCCCCCTGCTGCCCTGCCCTCCCTGCTTCTAGTTGATTCTCAAACAGCAATAACCAGCATGTCCCTGTTAAAAGCTAGGTCAGTCCCTGTCCCCTCTACTCAAAACCCTCCATCAGCTCCCATTCTCCTCAAAGTAAAATCCACAGACCTTACTGTCACATGGTCTTACATGATTCAACTCCCACTGTCTCTCTGACCCCAAAACCAAATGCTCTCCTCCTGCCTCAGGGCCTTTGCATCTGCTGCTGCCTCCACTGGGAACATTCTGTCCTCAGATATCCCCATGACTCACTTCCTTCACATCTTCACTCAAAGGTGACTCAGGCCTTCCCTGTCTATCCTTCCTAAAATTTCAGCTCCCACGCCAACACTTAATACCTTCAATCCTGCCAGATTCTTCAGGGCATGAAATCTCTTTGCCTCCTCATCCGAGTGTGAGCTCCATGTGGGCAGAGAATCTCCATGCAGCAACCAGAGCACCAAAAACACTGCCTGGCACACAGCAGGTTCTCAATAAATGTACTAAATATGTGAGTATCCTAAGAAAAGTATAAGCTGCAAGCAAACCTCAATTATTCAAGTGTCAACGATCTAGAACCTACGACAAAATAACAGGCTAGAAATAGCAAAGCTGGGGAGAAAAGGAAGACAGTGCCATAAGGCACACACACTATGCCTTATGGTATCAGTAATACACAGCTCAGCAACGCACAGCTTAACCTGGAGCAGGAATGTTCCCTAGCAAAAGAATAAAAGCCCAGACAGGCGGCCCTCTGAGGAGAGAGTAACTGGAAGAACAGCTGGGAGTAAAGATGAATTAATGAGGTTAGCTGGCATTGGGAACTAACCAGTGTGTTGGGAGTTTTATAGGCAAGGCCTGGAAACAGGTCAGGGAAGGACTGTAAAATGTTTAAATTAAAAAAGAAGCCTAAGAAGATTAAGTAAAAATAAGTTTTTTAAAAAGCTTTCATTTACAAGTACAAAGCACTATGTAATTGCAAATTATGACTGCTGACTTTTAATTCCCTTAAGCAAAATGGGAAAATTCCTCAAGATACCAGTGATGCCAGAAAGGAGTCCCCAGAAGGATCCCAGCTTTGTCTTTAGAGACACTGAACAGGATGGCAATAGCCAATTCAAGACTTCTAAAAATCCCAGACCTTAGGCTCCTTGAGGGCAAAAGACTGAATGTTACTCATCAATGATTTGTTCAACAGCACCTGGCACCAGATTAGCAGATGGACTACCGGAAGGCTATGTGAGCTCGTTCCTGTGACACCTAACTCCTGCACTACTAAGACCTCTAGCCTTTGCTACACAAACGAGACAGACAATGTAGCTGGCATGAAACCTAGCAAAACCCTCTACAATATTCTAGCCAAGTACTTTCATAAGCATTTTTGAAACATCCTAACAGACATTAAAACTCAGCTTCATTAACGTTGCCACAGTCAGAAAATACAACTGCCATGCAACCATGTGAAAAAAGAAAAAAAGTCAACATGTAAAGTTCCTGAAATACCTCTTTCCTTTAAAAAAAAAAAAAATCACTCCCCACTCAGAGCAAAAAAAAACCCAAGAGAAATGCCCTGGAATTCAAAGAAAGAATCGGTCGCCATTTTGACAAAGGAAATGGTCTAGAAAGCAGCTCCCGCTCAGGCTGTCAGGTGAAACAGGTAGCTTGGCCGGACACACCTGCTCACCTCTTTCAACTAACAGGTGTGCCATAAGGGTTTACACTGCACACCCACCGCTGGCCATTTAAAAGGCTGGTGCCCAAACGCTATTAAATTCTGCATAAAAGAGACCACTAGTGACAGGTTCACAAGTGATCCTGATAGAGTCCACCATAACCCAGGACAGAATTCCGAATCTCTGAGCTGAAAGGCCCTTTATAAATCTCACCAGATTCCAGCACCTTCGGGGCTATCCAGGGAAAGTCATGTGCGAGGGTAAAAAGGCAGGTGTAGACAACTGGAAACGGTGAGGCCCCAGCCCAACAGCATTCAAATGCAAAAACATAAAAATAAAAAACCTTCAGCTATCCCTGATTCTTGTCTCTGGCTTTAGAGAGGAAGAAACTGGCCGCGAGAAGTCACATGGCTAATTAATGACAGCTCAAACCAGACTGCCTCGGGACTCCCGGTCCCATGTCCTCGCACATCACCGGCCTTCTCAGCACACCCAAACGTCAGCAGGGGCAGCATCGCCCCCCTCCCATCTTCCAGCATTGCAAGAATAAAAGTAACAGCCCCCGCTGACGCCGCAGACCCAGAAATCAATTATGGGTGACTTTCTTCCACCTGCAGTTGCCCTCGTTTACCCTTTGCTCTGACAATCAAGAATTTCTCATCAGTCATGCTTAAAACCCCCAGCCTGTAGGCCGAGTTCCTGTCAGCTACCCACTCAAGGGTATATCGAGAGTCAAAGGACGGAGAAAATTCTGAGCCCTTAAAGTAGTCACACTCGAAAATGTCAATTTCTCCTTCCAGCAAGGTAGCAAGAAGGGGAATTCGCGACCCCCGGGGGAACAGGCCGAAGAGAAAGGCCCTGGGGTCCGAGCAGCGGCTTCTAAAATTACTTGGCGCAGCCTTTGTAGGAGAGAAGAAAGCAAAAAATGTACAAGGCACCCCCCCGCCGCCCTCTTGATGGCCTTGAATTCCTGGGGCGCCGGGATGTCCGCGCGCACCTCCCGCGGAGGGACGAGGGGGAGAGCGACCCCAGGACGCGCGGGCCGAGAGCCCGGGAGGAGGCGGCGGCCGCGGCCAGCCGGTTCCCGGGGAACCCACTTGCCTCCCCGCGGCGCGGCCTGAGGGCCCGAGCGCGCTGCGGCTCCCGGGGCGGGCAGGGTGAGCGCCCAGGGGCCCGACCCGGGCCCGGCGGGGCGGCGGAGGCTGGGGGTTCGCCGGGCATCCACGGGCCCCGCGGCCACTCAGGCCCGCGGGTGCGGGGACCCGGGGGACCGGCCGGGGCTGGGGGGGCGCAGGCCGCGCCGCGGGGCCGGTGACAGCGCGCGGGTGCCGTGCCAGGCCGGCCTCGTGGGCGCGGCGGGCACCTCGCGGCCCGGCCCGGCAGGTGCGGCTCGCGGGCCGGGCGGGGGACGCGGCGGCCCGGCTCTCACCTGGCTGCAGCTCGCTGGGCTCCCGTCCTGCCGCCGCGCCTCGGCGCCGCAGTGCCAGCCGCCGCCGCCGCCGCCGCCTCCGCCTCCGGTCCCCGCGACAGCCGCCTGCAAAATGGCGCCGCGGAGGGGCGGGCCGGGGGCGGGGAGCCGCGGAGCCGCCCGCCCCCGCGCCGGCCCGGGACCCACCTCCCTCTCCGCCCCCGACCCCCCGCCCCCCGGCCTCCCCCCGGGGGAGGGGCTGCTCCCCCCAACTTACGCGGGGTCCCGGGCTGGGCAGCCGGCCCCCACCGCAGTCGCTCCCCGCGGCGTTCCCCGCGCGCACCCCGACCCCAAGTCCCTTTGAGCTCCCTCCCCTGCGTGGAAATCGCCCCCCTCCTCGCGCCTTCCCGCCACACCTGCTCCTGGGGCCCACCTGGAATGCAGAGCGCCCGCCCGGAGTCTCCCCCTCCTGGCTCCCCCCTTTACCCTGCCTGACACTGAGCCCTGTCATCGCTGCGGGAAGATAATCGTGCAGTTGGCGCGATGCATTGGGCTCAGGGGGCTGGAGGTTTTAAGGCAATTTCGCCGTTTCTCGGGTTAGGCCGACAGGTTTTTTAACTTACTGGAGGAGAGGTCCTCATTACATCATGTAGACACGGTAATACAGCCGGAGGTTTCTCAGACTCCACTGCCCTGGGGATCGTGTTTAACTGCGGGTTGTGATTCAGCGGGTCTGGGGTGCAGCCCGAGATACTACATTTCTAAAAAGCCCCCGGGGTGATGCCGCTGCGTCAGGGCCGCTGAGCGGAAGGGGCTGCAGGTAAAATTTAGCGCATCGCAGCCCCTCCTTGAGCGCTTGGGTGAGACGCACGTGGTTGGGCCCCACCCCACCCCCCACCCCTCCGCCCGGGCTGCTGAGGCCGGAGGTCTGGACTGAGAGGAACTTGCATTTCTGACAGCTTCCCAGGTGATGCTGCAGCTGCCGTCTCATGTTCACACTTCGCGAGCCACTGCTGAAGACGATCTGAATACACGGCCAGAAACGAAAAAACACTAATAATAAGCACTTTCCTAGCACCTTCCATCTTGAAACCACTGTGGTGGTTGCTGTTTCCATGGAATAATAACTGACTAGTTCCCCCCAGCAACTCTCGAGAGAGCTGAAGAATTGTGGACTGTGTTTGACCTGACATGGGGAGGAGCAGATTTCATCATCGGACTTTTCTGCCTGTTTTACACAATTTGGGGAACCCCATGTTATAGGTATCAGTGGGGGGGGAGTATGACTAGCAACTGGGAATTTCATCAAATTCAAAGTGTAGTCTGTAAGAGTAATGTGTCATCATGTTTACCTGTCTAATAACTTGTATGTTTAAAATACAAGAGTTGGCTTGTAAAATTCAGTACACATTTTATTGTATGTCAACTATACTTGAATTTAAAAAACATTTTTTCTACATTGGAAGGTCAGGTGTTCTGATCCTCATTGAAGAGGGAGGAAGTAAGAGATGAAAAGCCTGTGACCAACACCTAGAGAAAAATTCCCGTCCCCTCTCCATGTAACATCCTCAGCAGTGAGAGTGTTTTCTAGCCAACCTTTATTTTGGGGGGTGGGGAGTACTATGGGTCCTGCTCAGCCAGGGATGCGAGATCTGGGATAGAAAAAGGAGGGAGTCTTCAATGCATCTTCAGGGTCTCTTTCTCCCTCACAGATTTTCTCTATCCTAAAAAAGCTTCCACTATCCCAGCCTCTCTTCCTTCCCCCTCCTTCCCATCACTCCTCAGGCTGATGCTGTCACTCCCTGCTTTCTCAGACGTCACCAGTGACCTTCTAATAGCCAAATCGAATTGCCTGTTTGGAACCCTTATTTTCTATGGAGACAGCTCTGTAACCTTCCATTCACTTCTCCCTCCTTCTTGAAACTCTTTTTTTGAGATAATACCACTGGGTCTTACATGTCCTACACCCCCCACTTCCTTCTCAGTGATGTAAGAGTTGCCCCATGCTCACCCCTAAAAAGATTAGTTTTTACTAACATTTCCTTTCTCTCCCATCTTTTCCTTTGCTCTTTTCTTCTCGAATCCCCTCTGAAAGGCAACCATTTCCTCATGGTTCCCAGCCTCTCTCTCTCTCTCTCTCTCTCTCAACCAGATGTCTTTCTGAACTTCTGGACACACATTTCCGATTGCCCTAGATAACCTCCCTAGATACTACCCAGGAATTTTAAATATGGCATCTCCCTACTCCTTCTTCTCCTACTACAAACTTGTTTCTTATCTGGGTCCTCCCATTTTGCCACCAGAAACTTTGAAGTTGACTTTGACTGCCTGTTCTCAGCCCTCATGTCCATTCTGTCAACCTATGTATGGCCAATTGGAACAAGGAAGTGTATCTGGAATTCTCTTCTCTGCATGTACCATCCCAGACCCTCACTGGCTCTTCCTTGGACTGTTGAAAAAGTTTCTCTCTGGCCTCTTGGCCTCAAGAGTTATCTCCCAAAGCCATCCTTGTTATCATCCCAAAACACAGAATTGACCACTTCCCCTGCTTCTGGGAATTCTTGGGGGCCTCCGGGTCCGGTTAAAAAAAAAAAAAAAAGAATATAGGCTATTTCCCAGCACAGCATTCAGGGCCCTTTGCCAGCTAGTCTCCAGCTGCTTCTTTTTTTCTGGACAAAGTACCACTTTTTGCAGCTAGCAGATGGGAGTTGGTATCAGGGGATGACCTTGACTTCAACCTTGCAGGGTTCTTGTGAGGATTAAATGAGATCTTTTAAATAAAGTGCTTATTCGGGGCTGGAATACATAAGTATATTTCACATAGTCAATATGTATCCATGTCCTTATTTTTATATAATTATTTTTATCATCAGTTCAAAAAATACATGAATAATTTCCTAGTCGTTTCATTTTCCTATTTCCTATTCATTTTCCTTTCCTAGTATAGAAGATACAAACAGGGTTTTTTTCTTTCCACTTAACTTCTCTAAACTAAATCAGCAGAACGTTTTGTGACCTGGATAATTTGATTGAAATTTCTGTCATTTCCAGGCTGTGTTATTTTTGAGAGGTAATTGTAGCTTGGGGGCTATTCCATCTTTATACAGTGCTTTTCTTTACACTATTTATTTCCGATATCTCTCTGGAGTATAGAACTGAGATTGGCAAACTTTCCACAAAGGGCCTGATAGTGAATGTCTTAGGCTTTGTGGGCCAAGAGGCAAAATCAAGGATATTATATGGGTGGTTATAAAATGAGAGAAAGTGAATTTCCACAAATTTTTTATTGATGAAATTCAAAATACAACAATAGCAATCGGGTATAAGCTTTTTTGTTTATTATTATTTATTTATTTGACAGAGAGAGACACAGCGAGAGAGGGAACACAAGCAGAGGGAGTGGGAGAGGGAGAAGCAGGCTTCCCGCGGGGCAGGGAGCCAGATGCGGGGCTCGATCCCAGGACCCCGGGATCATGACCTGAGCCGAAGGCAGACGCTTAACGTCTGAGCCACCCAGGCGCCCCATGGGTATAAGCTTTTTGTAGTACAAGTCTGTTAATGAGAAGAACAGAATTGGGGGGCAATAGGGAATAAGATTTGCTTAATTTGACTCAAAGGTAGTGTCTCCTATCATCAAATCGGTCACAAATGCGCATCTGTAAAAACCATTCTTAGATGGTACAAAAACAGGCCGTGGGGTGTAGTCTGCCAATCCCTGATCTAAACCATAACTCCCCTCACTTTGGGTTGTCTCCTCAGGGTAATATGGGGCCAATATAATTTATAATAGATCTTCAGTGATAGAAGAAAGCAAAATGACAGTCATTTCAAAGTCTTTTCTTCTAATTCTGAGAAAGTGCTTGGAGCAGAGGGTGAAAGCGTCATCCATACACCCTGTCTTGGTGTCAGAGGAAGTGACACTTTCTAAGTCAGACTCACATTGGGATATGCCCAGGTATGAGGCAGCCTGGGAGAGCCCAAGATCTGCCTGAATAACCTCTCTCTCTTTTTTTTACATGCTCAAGGATGTTCATTGCAGCACTGTTTCAAATAGGAAAAAAAAACAACTGAAACTCAACCCAAATGTGCATCAACTGGGGAATGGCTGAATAAACTGGAGTATATTTTACTGTATGAAATACCACGTAGCCCTCACACTGCCCCCAGCCCCATGCTCTTTTTAAAATTGTGATATAATTCTCATACCACAGTATTCACCATTTAAAGTATACAGTTCAGTGGGTTTTAGTATATTGGCAAAGCTGTATGGCCATTACCATTATATAATTTCAGAACTTTTCATCACCCCAAAGAGAAACCCTATACCTATTATCAGCAGTTCCCCCCGTTTCCCCCTTCCTCCAGCCCCTGGCAACCACTAATCTGCACTCTATTTCTATGGATTCGCCTATTCTGGACATTGAATATAAATGAAATCACATTAATATGTGGTCCTCTGCAATCAGCTGTTTTCACCTAGCACAATGTTTTCAAGGTTCATCCATGTTGTAGCATGTGTCAGCACTTCGTTTCTTTTTCTTTTTAAGATTTATTTATTCATCTTAGAGAGAGTGAGAGAGAGAGAAAGAGCGCACGTGCCCACGAGCATGGGGGGGGAGGGGCAGAGGGAGAGAGAATCTCAAGCGGACTCTGCACTGAGTGTGGAGGCCAAGGCCAGGGATCAATCTCAAGACCTGAGCTCACTTCCTGAGCCGAAACCAAGAGTCCTGACGCTCAACGGACTGCACCACCCAAGCGCCCCTTGTTTCTTTTTTAAATTGCAGTGAAATAGCTCTATAACATAAAATTTACCATTTTAACTATTGAAGTGTACAATTCAGGGGCATTAAGTTTATTCGCACAGTTTTGTAACCATCGTCACTATCCACCTCCAGAAAGTTTTCATGACCCCAAACTGAAACTGTGTCCCCATGAAACACTAACTCCCCGTGGCCCCTTGGTAAGGACTAGTCTACTTCTGTCTCTGTAAATTTGCCTATTCTAGGTGCCTCACGTAAGTGCAATCATACGATGTCTTTTGTTTTCAAGGGTTGTCCCCGCAGTAGCTTGTATCAGAATTCCCCTCCTAAAATACTCCGTTGTACGGTTATACTATAAAATTCCACCTTGACCACCAGGCTGGCCACCAGGAGAGACCCAGCTATGAGTACAGCCATCATCGCGGACACAGTGTCCTCAGGGTCCCAGGAGTGGCTAGGAGTGCAGCAAAAACAATCTGCAAGGAGGAAGGCAGGATGAGAGGCTAAGGGCGCGGCAGGAGGGGTTGTGACAGCACAGGGGCTCAGGCTGAGAGCAGGCAAGGTGGAGGTGGCCTGAGGCCTGGGAGGGATTTGTGCTCAGTGGTTGACAACTAGAGACCCCCACCCAGCCCTTCTCTGAGGGCTGGGGGCCGCTATTCTCCAGCAAGGGGCAGAAACGTAGTCATCAATATATCCTTTCCCCCCTATCAGACTGGCAAAGATTAATAACATCCAAGGCTGGAAAAATATTAATAACATCCAAGGCTGGTAAAAGCCGCAGGGAAATAGGCTTTCCCAAAATCTGTGGGAAGGAGTCCAAGTTGGTCTGCCTTTGGGGAATGTAATTTGGCATTATCTATCTGTTTCAATGCATGCCCTGTATCTGTTAAAGTATCTATTTAAATGTACCCACCTTTAACTCAGAACACCAGTTCTGGGAATCTATCTGACACAAGCCCATACTGGAGGCCACAGGGTGCTCAAGGAAGCAACCTTCCCCGTCCCTTGGGCCTCCTCCATGCCCCCTCCCCTCACTCAGCAGCCCCTCCTGGCCTCCTGGCCCCCTCCCTAGCGCTCTCACTATGCTGTCTCTGAATCCCAGGCCCACCTGATCCAATGGAAGCCCAGCCCGGGGCAGCCATGAAGGCCTGCACCATGACATTCCCATTCGAACAGCCCTCTGCCCTTTATTTTTCCTTCACAAGTAACCTCTCCTACCTGCACTCCCCGATCCCCCCCCCCTCCCCCCCGCAAATAACCTCAAATTCCCTATCTAACCATTTGCCCCTACTCCCAGCTTCCTGCTTCCCTCCTGGGAGGCCATTCCTGGGAGGGGCTTCCCACAGCCCCACTTGCCTATGAGGGACGACCCCCTCCTCCCAGCCTCTCTGGAGAGCCCCCTCCCTCAGGTAGCCTCCTTCTGTGCATCTCAGCACTCACCACCCCCTTCTACAACCCACATCCCCCCAGCTCTTGCACCTCTCTCCCCTTCTCAACTCAGCTTCTGTAAAGAGCCACCTCTGTCCCTGTTTCCATCCTGAGATCAACCTCTCTTCTCCACCCCCCCCCCCCCCGACAATCTGGCTTCTGCCCCTGTTTTCCTCTGAACCTACCCAGGTAAACCACCCATTTCCTTCAAATTGCACAATCTAGGGGATCTTTTCTGTGTGTACCTTACTGGAACTTTCTGGAGGCATTTGGCAGAGCCCGCGCAGTGTTCTCTCACGAAAACCTCTCTGCCTTTGGCTTTGTGGCTGCATTTCCTACTGGTTCTTCTATGTCCCTGGCTATATTTTTCCCTCTTCTTTCTCACACTCCTATTCTCCCGTTCCTTCAAACACTGGTGTTGGGAGTGGGGGAGTGTGTCCATTTCCATTCCGTCCATCCTCCTAAAAAACCCTTCAAGGGCTTCACTGTTCCTTCTGCCTGGGTTATCTTAACCTTTCCTCTGGATCATTCTTACTCATTGTTTAAGTTCCCCCCGCACCTCACCCCTGCCCTTGGACTCTCCTGGAAATCTCCCCTGAACCCCTAGGCTGGTATAAGTGTACCCCTGCATACTACCCAGGATTTAGAATGAAATTATATTGAAACACTTTGTTTTTGTGTCTTGTTCCCCTGCCTCAGTAATTGTCAGGTCCTGCAGGGTAGAGATCTTGATTTATGTACCTCTGCATGCTGGCTCATCACAGCATGCCGGCCACACGGTAGCTGCTCAGTAAGTAGGCAAGGATGTCGGCTCTCGGACTGAACCACCGAGACCTGAGCACTGATGGGAGATGCAGTATGAAGGGAAGGGAAGACTCAGGATTAACTCCAGGTTCCTGGAGAATTGGAAACCAAGAGGGAAACGAAAGTTAGAGGCAAAACACAAAAGGCCTCAAATGCCTGGGTAAATGCTTTTATTCAGTAAAGGAGTCATTTGAGCCTAGAACCTCATAGTCTTAGTCTCCGGAGGAGAGGGAATGAGAAAAGGACAAAAATCCATCAGCAAGGGCCACCTGGGTGGCTCAGTCGTTGAGCGTCTGCTTTCGGTTCGGGTCGTGATCCCGGGGTCCTGGGATCGAGCCCCATGTCGGGCTCCCCGCTCGGCGGGAAGCTGCTTCTCCCTCTGGCACTCCCCCTGCTTGTGTTCCCTCTCTCTCTGTCAAATAAATAAATAAAATCTTTAAAAAAAAAATCCATCAGCAATTATATAAAGTAGAATAGAGAGAAAATTAACCCAAGCTGTTGGAATTCAGGATGCTATCACCTTGTGGGGGGATAGTGACTAAGGAGAGACCCACAGTGTCTTCTGAAGAGCTGGTCATGTTCTATGCCTTGATCTGGGTGCTAGGCAGGCAGGCATATTCAGTTAGTGAGGTTTCATTAGGCTGCACACTTGTGGTATGTGCATTTTTCTGTATGTATATTACAAAGCATTTTTATTAAGTAAACGCAACAACTAGACTTAGAAAAAAATTGATATTCAGTAAATTGGCGGTTCCGTTGTGAATAACATGGTCCATCTCCAGAAGAAAGTGGAGATGAAGTCCCTACCTAGATTGGGCCCTGGGGCAGAAAGTCAAGCCCCAGGACATGAATTGGTCTAAGCTATTATCTTCAGAAATGTGCACCTTAGGAAACAAAGGCATATATACCACAGGTTGTGAAGGTTTAATTTAGAATATTCCTTTGGTCTTAGAACAAATGAGTCAAACAACTCACTGAGCCTTGGGGAAAAGGCACAGGGTCCCTGCCCCATCTCTGCCTTGCGGATGACCTTGGGGAAATCATCTCCCAATATGCAAAGTCAAGATAATTCTGTCTGCCCCATCTACCCCCTAGGTTGGTGTAAGCATTAAATGATATTATTACTGCAAACATTTTCTATAGCCTCTACAAATATAAAATATTAGTATAAGAAGTCTCATCTAGTCGCAGGACTGAGTCCATAATTGGTTTTGAGCCATAATCACACACTTAATCTTTCCCTAGACTGTGTTTACACTTCATTTATATGAAATTTCATTCTCTTTGTTTTTGATAAGGTCTCCAGTTATGTAACCTCACTTGGAATTCAGATCCTTTGTGCCCAGACTGTTGGCTGCCCCACTCACTCATCTGATACAAGTTCGGACAGCCACTCTTGATCACATGCTGATGATCACATGCTACCTGGCAGGCATGGAGCTAGACACCATTGACAAAATGATAGATAGGAAATTTGCCCTGCCCCAAGTGAGCCTGTATAGCGGTAAGTATGGAGGCTAGAGGACAAAACGTTGTCTAGCCAGTGTTTGTCTGGGCTCCTAGGGCTCAGTGGACTTTTCTAAGACATGAGATGGCAACCAGCAAATAAGCAAATAAAAAAATTATTATGTTTGTGATAAGTGCTAAAAAGGAGTCATCAAAAAGGCTGACTATGATCCAGGTTTGGGGGGGTGCATCATAGGTAAGGTAATGAAGAAGCACCAAAGAGGGGACATTATTGCTGAAACTTGAAGAAGCCAATTATGCAAAGAGCTGGAGAAAGAACATTCCAGAAAGAGGGGACAGTGAGTACAAAGGTCCTGGGGCAGGAAAGAACCTGTCACATTTGAAAAACTGAGAAACGGTTGGTATGGTTGGGCTGTGGACGGTAGGAGGACAAATGAAATGAATGAGACTGAAGAGTTGGTCATGACTTCTAAGTCTGATGGGAAGTCTTCAGAGGGTTCCAGCAAGGGAGGGACATGACCTCATTTCTTGTTTTCAGGTCACTCCACTGCCCCGTGGAGAATGGGTGGGAGTGGCAAATGTAGAGCAAATCGAACATGGAGGAGTTAGAGCCGGTGAGGTGGAAGATGGTGGCTTGGGGTGAGAGCAGGAGAGATGGAGATAAGGAGCAGATTCAAAATACTTTAGAGATAAAAGAGACAGGGCTTGCTAATGGGCTGCATGTGGAGCACAAAGGAGAGAGGAATCAGGGGACCCCTGGGTTTGGAGCTTAGGCGGCCAGTAGGTGAGGGGCCACTCTGTCGACGGGTTCTGCATGGAGGAGGAGTTGGGGTGGGGAGACTGCGATCTGTGACATCCCCAGAAGAAACAGTTGCATAGCTGCATCCAGATTCCCTTACTGGCCTCAGGGAGGAGGACAGGGCTGGAGTTGTGCACATCAGAGCCAATGGTGCTATGTGATATTCAAAGCTAACAGATTCAGTAGGATCATGGAGGGAATGAACATAGAGGGAAAGGAACCAAGGCCCAGTAATGGGACCCGAGGGCTCCTCCAGCACAGGAGACTGCAGCCAAGCAGGAGGGGCAGTGGGCGAAGAGGACACAGAAGGGGGCACCTGGGTGGCTCAGTCGTTAAGCATCTGCCTTCGGCTCAGGTCATGATCCCAGGTCCTGGGATCGAGCCCCGCATCAGGCTCCCTGCTCAGCGGGAAGCCTGCTTCTCCCTCTCCCACTCCTCCTGCTTGTGTTCCCTCTCTGTGTCTCTCTCTCTGTCAAATAAATAAAATCTTAAAAAAAAAAAGGGGACACAGAAGAACATCATCTTGTAGTTGATGGGGACCCTCCAGCAATAACATATCCCTTAAAAATTCGTACTCAGCCCAGTTGGAGGGAATAGAGAAGAAAATTATGGTGCAAAAATAGGTTCATGCATGGAACTGACCTGGAGAAAACCAAAGATCCTGGTCTGGGGGGGGTTAGACCCTTTTTTAAAAAACTAAGGCATAATATACCTACAAAAAGACGCACAACTTAATGTGCCGATTGATGAATTTCTACCTATGTATGCACCTGTGTAAGTGTAAGCTAAAATATACATATATATGTACACACACACACACACACACACACACACAGTTTCTAGGAGTCTGGAAATATATAGGCTATCTATAAATATATAGACTAGATGAGACCTCTTATACTAATACTTTATATTTGTAGAGGCTATAGAAAACGTTTGCAGAAAACATGTTTGCAGTAATTATATCATTTAATGCTTACACCAACCTAGGGGGCAGATGGGGCAGACAGAATTATCTTGACTTTGCATATTGGGAGATGGTTTCCCCAAGGTCATCCGCAAGGCAGAGGTGGGAAATATATAGGCTATTTCCAGACTCCGAGAAAGTTCTTTTATACCTTTTTCTGGTCATTACCCACCTCTTCCATGAAACCACTATTGTATCACCATCAGTTGGTTTTACCCATTTTTGAACTTTGTATAAACAGAATCGTGCAGCATGTGCTCTTTTGTGTCCGGCAGCTTTTACTCAACATAACGTCTGACATTCATTCAGGTTGTTACAAGTGACAGGAATTCGTTCTCTTTCCCTGCTGCATAAAGGTCCATTGCATGAAGACCACCATTTATTGACTCATCCTGTCATGGATGGACATTGGGATTGTTCCCATTTGGGAATATTATATGCTATGAATATTTTTATACAAGTCTTTTGTGAAAGGTTTGCACTTAAGTTTTCATGTGGTTCTAAGAACAGCCTCAGATAAATACCAAAAGAGTTTCGTTAAAATTCAGGGAGATAGATGGGCGCCTGGGTGGCTCAGTTGGTTAAGCGACTGCCTTCGGCTCAGGTCATGATCCTGGAGTCCTGGGATCGAGTCCCATGTCGGGCTCCCTGCTCGGCGGGGAGTCTGCTTCTCCCTCTGACCCTCTTCCCTCTCGTGCTCTCTATCTCTCATTCTCTCTCTCTCAAATAAATAAATAAAATCTTAAAAAAAAAAAATTCAGGGAGCTAGAAGGGAGATGCCAGTAGGAATCCTCCCAGCTAGAGTTGCCATATATGTTTGGAACATCGTGTACTAAAAGAAAATATTCATTATATATCTGAAGTTCACATTTAACTGGGACCCTGTATATTTATTTGCTAAGTTTGGTGATCCTATCAGACCTGGCCTCATTTTTTGTATATGTTTGGTTTGGTTTCTTTTTTTTAACATTTTTAATTTATTTTTTGACAGGGAGAGACACAGCGAGAGAGGGAACACAAGCAGGGGGAGTGCGAGAGGGAGAAGCAGGCTCCCCGCAGAGCAGGGAGCCCGATGCGGGGCTCGATCCCAGGACCCTGGGACCATGACCTGAGCTGAAGGCAGACGCCTAACGACTGAGCCACCCAGGCGCCCCATGTATATGTTAGGTTTTTAATAAAATACTTTTAATGAGCTATGAATGCACCTGGATGTGTCTCTCCTCCAACAATTCTTGCTAACTGGATCTCCCCTGGAAAAAAAAGCCTCCTGGATATTTTTACCCAAAGAAAACAAAAACACTAATTCAAAAAGGGGTGCCTGGCTGGCTCAAATCAGAAGAGCATGTGACTCTTGATGTTGGGGTCATGAGTTCAAGCCCCAAGTTGGCGTACAGATTACCTAAATAAATAAAACTTTTAAAAAAAGGACACAAAACACACACACACACACACACACACACACACAAATTGTATGCACTCCTATGTTTATTGCAGCGTTATTTACAATAGCCACAGTATGGAAGCAACCTCAGCATCCTCAATAGATGAATGGATGAAGAAGATGTGATATATACATGCCATGGAATATTACTCAGCCATAAAAAGAACGAGATCTGCCTGTTTATGACAACATGGATGGACCAACGGTATTATGCTAAGTGAAATATGTCAGAGAAAGATAAGTACTGTATAATTTCACTTATATGTGGAATCTAAAGTATAAAAAAAAAAACAAGCAAAGCAGACAGACTCATAAATTCAGAGAAAAACTGGTGGTTGCCAGAGGGAAGGGCTGTGGGGGGATGGGCAAAATGGGTGAAAGGCAGTGGGAGGTACAGGCTTCCAGTTACTGAATGAATAAGTCATGGGGATGAAAGGTACAGCGTAGGGAATGTAGCCAATGGTATTGGAGTAGCGTTGTATGGTGACAGATGGGAGTTACACTCTTGGTGAGCACAGCATAACATAGACTTGTCAGATCACTATGTTGTGCACCTGAAACTCAAGTAAACTTGTGTGTCAACTCTACTTCATAAAAAAAAAAAAAAAAAAACCCGCCTTCTGAGGCATCTAGCAGAGTGTTGGTCACCCTCTGGAGAGGTGGGATCTATATTTATTTGTTTGTTCTGATTTTCTTTTAATAGTAAGTTTATTCTAGGGGCGCCTGGGTGGCTCAGCCGTTAAGTGTCTGCCTTCAGCTCAGGTCATGATCCCAGGGTCCCGGGATCCAGCCCCACGTCGGGCTCCCTGCTCAGCGGGGAGTCTGCTTCTCCTCCCTCTGACCCTCTCCCCCATGCTCTGTCTCTGTCTCTCTCTCTCTCAAATAAATAAATAAAATCTTAAAAAAAAATAACAAGTTTATTCTAGAATCTAGATCCAACATATAGAGGTGTGGAGTTCCATGTCAGAAAATGCTGATGGCTGCCTAAAAATCTAATTTTGAAATGGATTGTCTCTTCTTCCAGTGTTTATAGGTGCATGCTTTCTTTTTTTTTAATTTTTTAAAATGTTTTATTTATTTATTCATGAGAGTCAGAGAGAGAGAGAGAGAGAGAGAGAGAGAAGCAGGCTCCCCGCAGAGCAGGGAGCCCGATGCGGGACTCGACCCCAGGACTCCGGGATCACGACCCGAGCCGAAGGCAGACGCCCAACCATCTGAGCCACCCAGGCACCCTTTCTTTTTTTTTTTTTTTTAAGATTTTATTTATCTACTTGAGAAAGAGAATGAGAGAGAGAGAAAGCGCACATGAGAGGCGGGCAGGTCAGAGGGAGAAACAGACTCCCCGCTGAGCAGGGAGCCCGATGCGGGACTCGATTCCGGGACTCCAGGATCATGACCTGAGCCGAAGGCAGTCGCTTAACCAACTGAGCCACCCAGGTGCCCTAGGTGCGCGCTTTCTGGGGCTGCCTCACCACTGTTCTGCAGACACTTTTTGGACAAGTGGACAGCCTCTTAGGGCAGCCTCTGCTGGAGCAACCCTCTGTCACCATACTTCAAAATAGTGACCCCAAGCTGCTGCCTGCTGTTTGCTCTCCATTATGTCTTCCCTACCTGATTTCTTTAAATGGAAATTATATGCAGAAATAGCTTATCAGCTTATTCAGGGCATAAAAATAGAGTCCACAATTCGATTTTTAAAATACGGACTTTAAGGGACATAGATAATTAAGATACAACTTTTTTGTCTTTAATTTATAGGATGACAAATACTGGTTATAGAAAACGTAAATCAAAACAAGTTAGTTTATTTTGCCTCTCAAAGCGGCAAAATGTCAAAGCGTAATACCTTGGGTTGGTGACAATGGGAGGAGATGAAAACTCTCTCCCACATTCCCGGTGGTAGGGTTATATCAACCTTTCGGGAAACCTTAGTAAGACACATTGTAAAACTTTTAAAATGTGCCTACCTTTTAATCTTACAAGTCTACTCATTGAAGTTGATCCTAAGGAAATCATTATGGAGGTGTGCAAAGATGTATGGCCATGGGTGTCTATCATAGCATGATTTGTGGTAATAAAAAACTGGAAGTCTCCTGAATGTCTAATAAGAGGGAACTGTTAAATACATCGCAGCACAAGTGTTATACAACCATTCTATTTGATAATGTAGAGAAATAGCAAATGACAGGAAAGAGTGTTCTCGGAATGTAAGCGAAAAGCAGATTAAAATGTATATAGACTAGATTGCCCTTGGCTGAAAATCACACAGAATGCTGAGTCCTACTTCTGTGTGAGAGATAATGAACCTAAGGAAGTAAGGAAAATGTATTCTCTCTGATAGCAAGAAGCCCAGAGGTAAGGATGGGTTTGTGCTGATTAATGGCTTGATGACATCTTCAAAGACCCAAGTTCTTTTCATCTGTCCAGCCCATCTCATCAACAAAGCAGCCTACCTCCCCTCGGGGTTGCAGGATGACTCCCTGGCTGCAGGTGTAACATGGAACTATTTTTTTCCTATGCATCTTTTTCAGAACAAGGAACTCTTCCAATGGCCATCACCAGAACCTCACATCTAGGGGCGCCTGGCTGGCTCAGTTGGTGGAGTGTGCAACTCTTGATTTCGAGGTTGTGAGTTGGAGCCCCACACTGGGGATAGAGATTACTTAAGAAACAAAATCTAAAAAAAAAAAAGAAAAGAAAAGAAAAGAAAAAGAACCTCATGTCTCAGCTCAGCTGATTAGAAAGGCATCCATGTGTCCCCCGCTGAACCAATCACTGGGAAGGTGTGCTTGGGCTTCGAGTGGTCTACAGGTAGGTCAAGCTGTTGGTCCCAGAAGCCCTCAGACAGCAGCATCCATGTAGCTGGATGGGGCAGGGTGTGGAAAGGGTTTGGAAAAAGTGCTTAGACCAGTGGTTCTCAAAGGGTAATCCTTTTTTTTTTTTAAAGATTTTATTTATTTATTTGAGAGAGAGAGAATGAGAGATAGAGAGCACGAGAGGGAAGAGGGTCAGAGGGAGAAGCAGACTCCCCGCTGAGCAGAGCCCGATGCGGGACTCGATCCCGGGACTCCAGGACCATGACCTGAGCCGAAGGCAGTCGCCCAACCAACTGAGCCACCCAGGCGCCCTCAAAGGGTAATCCTTTAAACCAGCAGCATCACCTGGGAATTATTTTAAAAGACAAATCCTTGGGCCCCACCTCGGGTTTTCTAACTCTGAAACTCTGGGGGTGGGACCCAGGAATCTGTGTTTTAACAAACCCTCCCGGTGATTATAATGTTTGATGGACTTGGACTATTCAGAATTTGCTCTTGCATTGGCAATACCTGAAAAGATGGCTTTTGCTGCTTGATTGCTGGGATTCATTTTCTAGGGCATCTTCCCGGACTGAAAAGTCTGGAAGCTAAAATGACATGCCCACCTGTCAAAATGCTCACGTGAGCTCCTGCATGAAAGCTGAGTCACGTGGAGGAGAGGGCAGACTCGGAGAATAGTGACTTGCTAGTGTGAACTCGGCACAGGGGTCAGGGTTCTGGAGGTGGCCGATGTGGCAGCAGCTTCTTCATTTGCAACATCCTGACTGTGGCAGAGACAACAGGACCCTTGGCGTCCTAGTTCTGTGCGGTTTCGGGGGTCATTCTGTGAATTCTTTTTTATTGTGGTAAAAAAACCCACATAATATTCAACTTACCATCTTAACCATTTTCTTAAAGATTGTATTTATTTATTATTTTAGAGAGAGAGAGAGAAAGAGAGCGAGCCTGAGTGGGGGAGGGGAGAGGGGCAGAGGGAAAGAATCTCAAGCAGACTCCCCACTGAGCACAGAGTCCAACGTGGGGCTCGATCTCAGGACCGTGAGATCATATCCTGAGCCAAAACCAAGAGTCAGACGCTCAACTGACTGAGCCACCCAAGCGCCCCCCATCTTAACCATTTTTCAGTGCACACGTCAGCAGTGTTACATACATTCACATTGTTGTACAACAGATATCTCGGACTTTTTCATCTTGCAAAACTGAAACTCTACCCATTAAACACTAATTTCTTCCCCCAGGGCTTGGCAACCAACTCTCTACCTTATGTTTCTATGATTTTGACTGCTTTAGAGGTTTCATATCAGTGGAATCATATAGTCTTTGTCCTTTTCTGGCTGGCTTATTTTACTCAGCATGATAGCCTCAAGATTCATCAATGCTGTAGCAGGTAACAGGATCTCCTTTTTTAAGGCCGCATAATATTCCATTGTGTGTATATACCACGTTTTCTTTATCTATTTATCTGTGGGTGGACATTTAAGTTGTTTCCATATCTTGACTATTGTGATAATGTTGCAGTCATGGGTGTGTAAATATCCCTTCGAGATCCTACTTTGAATTCTTTTGACTATATACCCAGAAGTGGGATTGCTGGATCATATGGTCATTCTATTTTTAAGTTTTTGAGGAGCCTCCATACTTTTCCTATAATGGCCGCACCATTCTGACTTTTTCTTTTTTTCTTTTTTTAAGATTTTATTCATTCACTTGAGACACAGAGATACAGAGAGAGAGCATGAGCAGGGGGGGAGAGGCAGAGGGAGAGGGAGAAACAGGCTCCCCGCTGAGCCAGGAGCCTATATGGCGCTCGATCCCAGGACCCCGGGATCACAACCCGAGCTGAAGGCAGACGCTTAACCACCTGAGCCACCCAGGTGCCCCCATTCTGACTTTTTCTTAAAGGACCAGGTAGTAAATATTCTAAGCTCTGTAGGATATACGGTCTCTGTCATAACTACTCAACTCTGCATTGTCATGCAAAAGCAGCCATAGATGATATGTAAACAAGTGAGTGTGACTGTGTTCCAATAAAACTTTATAAAAATTGGCAGCAAGTCTAGAGCATAGATCATGTTTCTTCAGCCCTGCCAATGATTTTGTGAGCAACACGCATCACCTTCTGCTAGGGTAGATTATGTTGTCTGCCGCTAAGAATCCTGAATAACAAAACTTGAATGAATTGGTGCTCTGTTAACAAGAAAGAGGGAATGGCAGTTGGGTTAGCAACCAGTATCATTTCCTACAAAAGACAGTATTTTCAATAAAAGAGAGAAATAGTAGATGAGAGAGAAGAATGGAAGGGGATTGTGATAAGCCAGGCTCCCCTTTAGCCCCCAGTGATCTTGCTTCCTGTTTTTCATACCCTTGGGAATGGTTTCCAGGGAGGTCAATGGTTTACAGGGTAGTTCTCTCCCATAATGAATAGGGCTGACCTGTGTAATCAAAGAACGTTGCAGAAATGACTATGTGTGACTTCTAAGTCCATTGTACAGTATAGGCCACTGGAAGCACAGAGAAGCCTGGTGAGTGACACACAGAAACGGTCAACAGGCCCCTTGGGCCCCTGGGTGGAGCACTGAGAGCATCTACTAACACCCCACGTGGGCATTTAAGATGTTTGTTAAGAAGCTCACTGTCACTAAGTGTGGAGGATGGAGCAGTGGGCAAAGAGATGGCTGGAAAGAAGACTACTTAGAAGGTGATAAAAAGTCTGGATAAAACGTAATGAGTGCCATGGCAGTGGGGACACACACAGAGAGCCAAGCTGGAAAAAACCCAGCTCTGTGAGCTTGGAGGAGTTGCTTAACCTCTCCTGGTCCACTATAATAATAGTAAAAAAAATAAGAGTAGGGGTAGTAACATTTATTGAGCACTTCACTCTGATCGAGCTACTGCTTGTTCCAAAGAGGTTACAAGTGTTACTCTAGTTAACCCTCACCACAACCCTAGAAGGGAGGCACAAATATTGTTCCCACGTGACAGATGAAGACAGGAAGCTCAGAGACATTAAGTAACTTGCCTGAGGTCCCACAGCTAGTACTTTCCTCCCGATGTTGAATGAGATTAATGATGGCCAACACCTGGTGGAGTTGGAGGGAAATGGACAGCGGCTGCTAACGGGAGTGATGAAAGACAGCAAGCAATGGTGGCGGGGCAGATTGCACAACTCTGTGGAATACTAAAAACCATTACATTGTATACTTTAAAAGAGTGAATTGTATGGTAGATGAATTATCTCAATAACGCTATTTTTTAATTTTTTTTTTTAAAGTAGGCTCCGCACCCAGCATGGAGCTCAGTGTGGGGCTTGAACTCACGACATTGAGATCAAGACCTGAGCTGAGATCAAGACTCAGATGCTCAGCTGACTTGAGCCACCTGCGTGCGCCATCAAGAAAGCTCTTTTTTTCGTGTAATATACCCAACGGGTAAACTTTAGGTATGGAAATGTGTGCTATGTGGCTATAGACAAGTAGTAAGTGGTTTTCAATGATAATAAAGAGCATTTCATCACGGTGAGAGAAAAAGAATTCTTCATAGATTCTGGATATCCTGGATACCGACTCCTTTCTCTCATGTGTGTACTGGCCCAAGGCAAAATTGTGAAACTGAAGTTCAAGTGAACATGCGTACATGTATCTTACCGGGTGCCAGGTGCTCTTCGCATCATCATGTGGCCTCAGTGGGCTCCTCATTCATTTTTGGGACCTCTCTGGTCCTACCGGGTAACTGGGTTTGAAACCCCTGGTTTGGGCCCTCACTGATGCAGGCTTGAAGTATTTCTAAATCACCTAAAGTTAGAATGCAAATTCGGGGGCGCCTGGGTGGCTCAGTTGGTTAAGCGTCTGCCTTCGGCTCAGGTCATGATTCCAGGGTTCTGGGATCGAATCCCGGGTCAGGCTCCCTGCTCGGCAGGGAGTCTGCTTCTCCTCTGTCTGCTGCTCTCTCTCTCATTCACTCTCTCTCTGTGTCAAATAAATAAATAAAATCTTTAAAAAAAAATGCAAATTCTGCTTCAGTAGGTCTGAGTCAGGGCTTGAGATTCTGCCTTTCTTATAAGCTTCCAGGGGATGCTGATGTTTCCTGGTCTCCAGACGATTCTTTGAGGACCCAGGTTCTAGTTTCTCCCCTCCCAGTCTATTTTGCACATCATTGTGCATTTCTTTGAATGTTATGTTTCACTGTTTAAAAAAAATCCCAGTGGGGGATGCCTGGGTGGCTCAGTCAGTTAAGCATCTGCCTTTGGCTCTGCTCAGGTCATGATCCCAGGGTCCATCAGGCTTCCTGCTCAGCGGGGAGCCTACCTCTTCCTCTACCTCCTACTTCCCCTGCTTGTGCTCTCTCTCTCTGACAAATAAACAAAATCTTTAAAACATTTTTAAACAATTTTAAAATCAAAACAATTTTAAAATCCCAGTGGTTGTTGAATATCCATGGCAGTTCCTTTTTACTATTTAACTTTTTTTTTTTAAGTGGCCTCCAGACCCAGCGTGGAGCCCAACATGGGGCTTGAACCCACAACCTGGAGATTGAGACCTGAGCTGAGATCAAGAGTCAAACGCTTAACTGACTGAGCCACCCGGGCACCCCTACTATTCAATTTTTTAAACCACAGAATCTTTTTGCTTCCTCAGCACAAAGCTCTTGCTCAATCCCCAGTGTACAGTAGACCAGTGAGATCGAATAGGGGTGCTACTGAGGTTGGAGAAGAGGCCTCAGGGAAAGAGGACCCTGAAGTTTCCTCCCAACCCCATGGATCCCCAGATCCTTGCGGCCAAGCCAAAGAAATTTAAAATTGCAGGAAACTCAGTTGCAAATCAGAGACCTTATTCTCGTATTCCAAGGCTTTAGAGTTAAGTAACTTGCCCGAGGTCACACAGCTGCGAAGCGTGGATTTTCCCAAGCATTCTTGTCCCAAGGCCACTTTCACACCCTTTCCTCCCAACACCCAGGCAAAATCATCCCACCTGATTGCAGGCTTTTCCTGCCCTGGTCACGCCTGAGACTCAGCTCCTCTGGGGGAGGGTGGGGAGGACGGGGAGGCGGGGGGGGGGGGGGGGAGCGGTTAGACATAGCCCCTGTGCTCCAGCCTCTCCCCAACTTTATCTCTCCTACACTCCCGAGCTCTCCTTTATTTTTTTATTTTATTTTTTTTTAAAGATTTTATTTATTTATTTATTCATGAGAGACAGAGGGAGAGAGAGAGAAGCAGAGGGAGAAACAGGCTCCCAAGGAGCAGGGAGCCCGATGCGGGACTCGATCCCAGGACTCTGGGATCATGACCTGAGCCGAAGGCAGATGCTTAACCATCTGAGCCACCCAGGCGCCCTATTTTTTTATTTTTTTAAAGATTCTATTTATTTATTTGACAGAGAGACACAGCGAGAGAGGGAACACAAGCAGGGGGAGTGGGAGAGGGAGAAGCAGACTTCCCACTGAGCAGGGAGCTCGATGCGGGACTCGATCCCAGGACCCTGGGATCATGACCTGAGCCAAAGGCAGACGCTTAACAACTGAGCCACCTAGGCACCCCCAAGCTGTCTTTTAAAATAGGGCTTAAAAGTAGTAAGAAAAGGTCTGTGTCTCCCACCCCCACCCTGCAATTCTCCCCAAAATGGTGCATTTGACGGAAGACAGGAGACCAGGTAACTATGGGGTAAAAAGTTCTACCTCCTTGACTTAGCTTCCAAGTCTCCATCATGTGGCCACAGCCTTGTACCAGATAAACCTCTTGCCTTATCTCGCTGCCCCAGTTGGTTCTCACCTTCACCTGAAATCACCCTTGGGGCTCTTGCCTAGCCTGTGGGCTCTTGTGAACAAGGCTACCCATGGAGAACATCTGTGTTACTTAAGGAGCTTATAAAAAACTACAGTGAGGGGCGCCTGGGTGGCTCAGTTGTTAAGCATCTGCCTTCCGCTCAGGTCATGATCCCAGCGTCCTGGGATCGAGTCCCGCATCAGGCTCCCTGCTCTGCGGGAAGCCTGCTTCTCCCTCTCCCACTCCCTGTGCTGTATTCCCTTTCTGGCTGTGTCTCTCTCTGTCAAATCAATCAATAAAATCTTTTAAAAAAACTACAAAGAAAAGTCTTTAGAGAAATTATCGGCTCCTCCCCCATTTCTTTCTTTTTTTTTTTTTTTAAGATTTTTATTTATTTGACAGAGAAACAGCGAGAGAGGGAACATGAGCAGGAGGAGTGGGAGAGGGAGAAGCAGACTCCCCGCGGAGCAGGGAGCCCGATGTGGGGCTCGATCCCAGGACCCTGGGATCATGACCTGAGCCGAAGGCAGACCTGTAACGACTGAGCCACCCAGGCACCCCTCTTTTTTTTTTAAGATTTTATTTATTTATTTGAGAGAGAGAGACCCCGAGAGAGGGAATACAGCAGGGGGAGTGGGAGAGGGAGAAGCAGGCTTCCTGCGCCAAAGGCAGACGCTTAATGACGGAGCCACCCAAGCACCCCCGAGCTGTCTTTTAAAATAAGGCTTGGGCGCCTGGGTGGCTCAGTTGGTTAAGCGACTGCCTTCGGCTCAGGTCATGATCCTGGAGTCCCGGGATCGAGTCCCACATCGGGCTTCCTGCTCGGCAGGGAGTCTGCTTCTCCCTCTGACCCTCTTCCCTCTCGTGCTTTCTATCTCTCATTCTCTCTCTCTCTCTCTCAAATAAATAAATAAAATCTTTAAAAAAAAAAAAATAAAAATAAAAATAAAATAAGGCTTAAAAATAGTAAGAAAAGGTCTGTGTCTCCCACCCCCAGCCTGCAATTCTCCCCAAAATGGTGCATTTGACGGAAGACAGGAGACCAGGTAACTATGGGGTAAAAAGTTCTACCTCCTTGACTTAGCCTCCAAGTCTCCATCATGTGGCCACAGCCTTGTGCCAGATAAACCTCTTGCCTTATCTCGCTGCCCCAGTTGGTTCTCACCTTCACCTGAAATCACCCTTGGGGCTCTTGCCTAGCCTGTGGGCCCTTGTGAACAAGGCTACCCACGGAGAACATCTGTGTTACTTAATGAGCTTGTAAAAAATTACAGTGAAAAGTCTTTAGAGAAATTATCGGCTCCTCCCCCATTTCTTATTTTTTTAAGATTTTATTTATTCCTTTGACAAAGAGAGAGACAGCAAGAGAGGGAATACAGCAGGGGGAGTGGGAGAGGGAGAAGCAGGCTTCCCGTGGAGCAGGGAGCCCGATGCAGGGCTCGATCCCAGGATGCAGGGCTCGGTCCCAGGATCCTGGGATCATGACCTGAGCCGCAGGCAGATGCTTAACGACTGAGCCACCCAGGCGCCCCTCCCCCATTTCTTTTAAGCTTGTGGGTCATCAGAGGCTAATGAAAGCATCTTTTTTCCTTGCGCCTTTCGGTGTCTGCCCAATTTAGAAAGGGTAGGGGAGGGTGGGGAGTAGGGGTGGGGAGGGAGACAAGCAATTGTTCTAAAACTCAGAACTCTGTATGTTAAAACTATACCTCTGAAAAATGAGATAAAGTGGACAATTACCTGGAAAAATATCAATTACCAACATTGTTCAAGAAACAGAAAACCCAAATACACTTCTACATTAAAGATTGAATCCAAATAAAAAATTCTACAAAACACTGCACCAAGCCCGCATGTCCTCACAGGCACTTTACCCTCAAGGACCAGAAAACCTCTGTCTTACTCAAGCTCAGAAACAAGCTTCATCAATTTGTGCAAAGCAAGTCACTGGCCACCGCTAGTGTAACCGTGACACCAAGCCAGCAAGGACAGGGGACGTAGGAAATTGATTGTCTAATTACATGTATATAGATGCAACAATTATGAAAAATCCATTCGCTAATCAAATGCAGCAATGTGGGAAAAAACATTACCAAGTAGTGTTCATCCCAGGAAGAACGGATGTCATTTGACCATTGAATAATAGCAATATAATTTACATAGCTATAGAATAAAAAAGCAAAAACCATATGGTCATCTCAATAGATTCAGAAAAAGAACAAGTGATAAATCCCACACCCATTTTATGAAAGCATGGTCTTCCTTTGGGTTCCCCCCGAAACAGACCCTCTCAATTATCCCCCCAGAGGGCAGAGGGGTGAGTGAGCTGGGGGATTTATACTCCAGTTCCCAAGAGAAAGTCATTGCTGAGAACTGACCCCGGAGCTGTCCATTCCCCAGGGTGTCCAGCCTTCCCTTTACTGGGGCAAAGCGGCCTTCCTAAGTTTGGGGAGGATCAGAGGAGGCCTCCTGCTCAGAGAGGCTGACTCTGGCATTTGAATGTGGGCCCAGGCATCCTAAAAGTTCTAAGATGTGGGTGGGGCACACTCAGAACACTAGAAATAGAAGACAATTATTTTGGGGCGCCTGGGTGGCTCACTTGGTCAAGCTGCCAAACCTTGATTTCTGCTCAGGTCATGATATCAGGGTCATGGGATCGAGCCCCGCATCGGGCTCTGTGCTCAGCAGAGTCTGCTTGTCCCTCTCCCTGCCTCTCCCCCCATGCTCTCTAAAATAAAAAAATAAATAAAAATTTTTTTAAGATTTTATTTATTTATTTGACAGAAAGAGAGAGAGAGCACAAGCAGGGGGAGTGGCAGGCAGAAGGAGAGGGAGAAGCAGACTCCTCGCTGAGCAGGGAGCCCGACGTGGGGCTCGATCCCAGGACCCTGGGATCACGACCTAAGCTAAAGGCAGACGCTTAACTGACTAAGCCACCCAGGCGCCCCAAAATAAAATCTTAAAAAAAAAGAGAATTACTTTAACCTGTTCTTTGTTGTTAAGAAATCTACCAAACAACAAATATAACACTCTTGGTGTGAAATGTTAAAAGAATTCCTTTTAAAGGCAGAAACAAGGACAAGGGTAGCCTCTATCAATATTTTTGTTTGGGGCGCCTGGGTGGCTCAGTCGGTTAAGCATCTGCCTTCGGCTCAGGTCATGATCCCAGGGTCCTGGGATGGAGTCCCGCATCAGGTTCCCTGCTCAGCAGGGAGTCTGCTTCTCCCTCCGCTCTCTCTCTTGCAAAAATAAATAATCTTAAAAAAAAACTTCCCTGTCCCATGATCAAATATTTATGTACATTTTCTTCTGGCACAATTCACTGTTTTACACTCTTTACTTAAGTCTTTAACTCAACTGAAATGTAATTTGATATAAGCCAGGAATCTAAATTTTTTTCCAAATAATTATCTAATTTTTCTCGCATAATTCTTCTATTCCCCACTGATTGCCAATATGACTGCCGTCATACACTAAATATTAATTTCTTCTTGGTTCTGTTTCTATCCCTCCTGTTCTGCTCTACTAACGTCTATCCTTCCAGGACGACAGTATTGTATTAACAATATAGTACTGTTATTGTTATTGTTGTTATTAATAATGCATTATTAAGGGGCGCCTGGGTGGCTCAGTCGTTAAGCATCTGCCTTCAGGTTGGGTCATGATCCTGGGGTCCTGGGATCAAGCCCCGCATCAAGCTCCTACTCAGCGGGGAGTCTGCTTCTCTCTCTCTCCCTCTGCCCCACCCTGCACTTGTGCTCTCTTTCAAATAAATAAATAAAATCTTAAAAAAACCCAAAAAACAAAAACATGGTGAGATACCATTTACATCTTCAGACTGGCAAAAACTAGCAAGCCTGACTGTATTAATCAGGAATGCGTTAGGCTACAAGTAACAGATCTAACTAACAGGAACTCAGACGATTACGAGATTCTTTTTCTCACATAACAAGAAGTCTGGAGAAATCTGGAGGTAACCACCCGTGGGCACCAGTTCAACAGCTCAGCCACATGATTGTAAGGTAGCTGGTGTGCCTCCTGGCATCTCACCCCGTTTTAAACCCAGAATCAAAGAGGAAAGAACAAAGCTAATGCACTGATCCTCTTTGAGAAGCAAACGCGTTAACATCTGTCCAGCAGACTTTTGCCATATGAAGGATCTCAAACATCCACAAAAGAAGAGAATGATATAACGACACTTTTGCACCTAAAATCAATTCTTCATGGTGCCATTTTGCCAATTTTGCTTCTGCTTCTTTTTCTTGAATAAAGCATGGGAGGTACACGATCCAGAGTTATGTTCCATGGCTACCAGAGATGAAAGGGTGATGAGAAGGTGGGTATTTGCTTGTCCCATCTCGGCAATAGAGAGAAAACAGGCAGAAAGGGCTAGAACACGACCCAGTTAGCCAGCCCACAGTGTCTAAAACAGCAATGCAATCAAAGGTGGCAAGGACTTGGGTACAGAACACTTGCACACTGTTGGCACAAGAACAGATTGGCTCGGAAAACCCTCTCCTCGGTGTTTGCCCTTGTGAAACACTCACACATGTGTGCAAAGACCTGCAAATGTTCATTTCGGCTTTTCTTTGGCTCATAGCAAAAAATTGGAAACAGCCTAAATGTCATGCAGTTGGAGAGCTAAGAAATACATTTCACAATATGCCATTAAAGGAATACTACACAGCTATTAAAATGAGTGAACTCAGCTGTGGTCTATCAGCAGAGATCAACCTTTAAGACTCAGGGCCGAGTTCTAGGGGCACCTGGGTGGCTCAGATGGTCGTTGGACTCTTGATTTCACCTCAGGTCATGATCTCAGGGTGGTGAGATCAAGCCCTGCATTGGGGGGGGGGTCCAGGCCCAGCGGGGAGTCTGCTCAAGATTGTCTCTCCTTCTCCCTCTGCCCCTTCCCCTCTCCATTCCCCTGTTCCTCCCGCCTCAAATAAATAAATAAATCCTAAAAAAAAAAAAGACCCAATGCTGAATTACAGAGGCAAGTTGCGGAAAGGTACATAGGGTATGATACCACTCATGTAAAATTAAATGCACACAAAATGATTGTATGTTTCTGCATTCCTGTATCTGTAATAAAGGTGTACATAAAATACAGGGGAGGAAACACCAACTCCATAGCAGCTGCTGTCTCCTCCAGGAAAGGAAAGAGAACCAAGGTTGGGGGGGGTAGTGTGGGAGGAAGAAACCATACCTTTCTTGTTTTAAGGGGAAAAAAAATAGTTGTGAAGCAAATTTGTCAAAATGCTAACATTTGTTATATCTGAGTTGTATGTTCCTAAGTGCTGCATTATTTTTATATTTCTTCAGAAATTTAAAGTACTTCGTAAACTAAAAATTGAGGGAAGAAACGTGACATTTCTTACAAAGCAGTAGGGCTCCCTCTTTCCTGTGTTAAAATGCAGATGCTGAATCAGGAGGCCTGGGCTGAGGCTTGGGGCTCTGCATTCCTGACAAGCTCCGGTGATGGGGTGCCACTGGTCAAGGGCCCCAATCTGAGAAGCCGTGTTCTAGAAAATTCTGCCCCAGGTCTCCTTAAGTGGAAGCTAGGGGCCCAGTCCGGAGATCGGAGGCTGCAGAGGCAGAGGATGCCTGAGGCTTTCCTGCCTATTTTAGGACAAGCTAGAAGCTTGACATGCCCTAGAAACCCTCTTTCAGCCTCTGCTCAGCTGCCTCCAGAGACTTTCCCACCCTCTCTCCTTTTTAACCTGCTCACGGATTATTTTTTAGTGCATGGGCTTGGCTTCGGCTTCTTTTATATCTTTGTAAACCACCCTCCTTTCATTGTGCTTTGTGTTTCTCCCTTGATTGTTCTTTTTTAAAGCTCCTAATCTTTCCTTGCAGGATTTTAAACGATAGTCTTACCCTGCTTTGTCTTCTTCCCTGGCCTTCTTCAGCTTCAGTTTGGAACCATCTCTGTCCTATTGATCTACTCTACCCCTTTATTTTCACTCCTTTCTCTCCCTCACTCCCCGCTTTCTTTTCCCTGCTCTATTTCTTTAGGTTCCCTTTTCTCTCTAGCTCTTCTGATTTAATCCTCACTTTTTTCATGCCCACCCCTGGCGCCCCATTGAGGCAGTGGGGTTCACTGGGTGACAGACAGACAGCACCAGGTTACCTGAGTAATTTCTGCCTCCATCCCCACTGGCTGTGAAGCGTTGGGCCAGTAGCTGACCTTCTCTGGGCCTGCTTCCTTGTGTGTAAAGTGAGAATAAGAACACATTTGCCTTATAGGGTTATAGGGAGGACTAAAGGTGTTACTATATGAGGACAGTGCCTCGCTCTGAATAAGCACTACGGACACATGACGCGCTCTTTGTATTTATGTAGTATGGCATTCAGGCTCCAAGATAGTCCCCAGTGATCCTTCCCTCCTGATATTCCAGCCCCTGTGCGCTCCCCTTCCTATGGAATGGGGTGCGTGGTGACCTGGGCAACGCATAGAACGTTTCAGGAACGGTGGCGGCTGGCTTAGATCATCTTGGACATCTCGTTTCACTCCCACTGGAGGAAGCCAGCTGCCATGTCCTGCGGGACTGAAGCCTTGTGCCAGTCGCCATGGGAACCATGAAAAAGTGGATCTTCCTGCTCCCTGAAGACTTCAGAGGGCCACAGACCCCTGAGAGACTGAGGCAGAAATGCCCAGCTAAGCGGCTCCCCAAATTCCTGACCCACGCACAGAAACTACGTGAGATAATGAATGTTTATAGTCGTGTTAAGCTGCTAAATTTTGAAGTAATTTATTATGTATTAACAGATAACCCGTACATGTAGCTTTTAAAATTTCTCATTGGACTCAATTTTTAAATAAAGATTCTTTTCTGAGCTCACATTTTACTTATTTAGGCCTTGTTTTTTTGTTTTTTTGTTTTTTAAAGATTTTATTTATTAATTCATGAGAGACAGAGGGAGAGAGAGAGAGAGAGAGAGAGGCAGAGGGAGAAGCAGGCTCCCAAGGAGCAGGGAGCCCGATGCGGGACTCGATCCCTGGGATCATGACCTGGGCCGAAGGCAGACGCTTAACCATCTGAGCCACTCAGGCGCCCTAGGCCTTGTTTTTTTTAATTTCTCAACTTTCATCGTGATTTGAACCCCCTTTTCTTTTCAGGACTTACTTTTACAATGACTGGAAGGGAATGGGGGACAGAGACTTTTTCATTCCCAGCTTCCCTCTGGCTCCCTGCAACTCCTCAGCTGGGGTGAGGACAGCCCTGAAAGACTCTCCAGGTCTCTCAGAAGACTGGGGAAAATGACCACTTCAATTCTCCATTGGACCACAGACCCCAACATGCACATTCGTTTTGCTAGGACAGTGGTGGGGGCTTCGAGCCCACGAGCATCATGTGAAGAACTACACACCAAGAAATCCATGAACTTGGATCGGGGATGCCCAAAGTAAGAGTCCAGAGGGGCCAGGGAGGAGGCAGGTGGCCTGGGGTCACAGCTCAGATGTCTCTGGGAGGCAGCCCGGGGGTCTGGGGTCACATCCTGGGAGGGTCCATGCAGGAGTTGGTCTCAGGAGCTTCAAACAGACTCTTGGTTCTCTTTTGTAACCTTGGCAGCCAGACCAGTCTAGCAGGGGTGGACATATCCCTGCCTTTTAGATTATGGGCCATCCTTCCACCCAGGGGAATCTTGAGGCAGGATTAATGGCTGAGACGGGCAAGTGACCCTTGGCAGCACAGCATTGAATAAGGGGCACGGGCTCTGGAGTTCAAGTGGAGACCCTGCCACTTGGCGACCTGTGTGTCCTTGGCAAGTGCTTAATCTCTTTGTGACTCAGTGACCACTCTATACATGGGAAAACAATAGATCAATTACATCAGGTTATCATGTGAGATTTCAAGGATGTCAAACATATAGAATGGGGCTTGGCTCAGCGTGAGGGCTCAGTCAATGTTAGTTCTTCCTTACTCAACCTTGGATGCACCTTAGGAGCACCTGTGGATGGGTAAAAACCCTCCATGCTCAGGCTGCACTTGCATCAGAACCCCTGGGGGGTGGGGCCCAGGCTTCAGTGTTTTTTAAAGCTCCCCAGGTGATTCCACTGTGAAGAGAGAGCCTGAAAAGAAACCCTCACATGTATAGGCAAATGACTTTGACAAGGGTGCCAGGATCATTCAGTGGGGGAAAGGGCAGTCTTTTCAAAATACGGTGCTGGGACAACTGGATATCCACATGCCAGAAAATGAAGTAGCCCCTTACCTAACAACACCATATACAAAAATTAGTTCAAAATGGATCTGAGACCCAAATATAAGAGCTAAGGGGGCACCTGTGTGGCTCAGTCAGTTAAGCTCCCGACTCTTGATTTCGGCTCAGGTCATGATCTCGGGGTCGTGAGATCAAGCCCCAGGTCAGGCTCCCTGCTCAGTGGGGAGTCTGCTTCTCACTCTCCCTCTGCCTCTTCACCCAGCTTGTGCTCTCTCAAATAATAAAATAAAATCTCTCTCAAATAAATAAATAAAATCTTAAAAAATTTTTTTAAACTTAATCAACCCTAGAGAGAACATATAAGGTACTGTAAATTGATTTTTGGCGAATTATGTGAAAGGAAAAATTAAATATATCCCCCCATTACTAATCAGTTATCCTAATATGATTTATTGGAAAAATCCTTCCCTGTTATTTGTGTTATTTCCGTAATTTAAAAAAAAATTCTTGGGCGCCTGGGTGGCTCAGTTGGTAAAGCGACTGCCTTCGGCTCAGGTCATGATCCTGGAGTCCCGGGATCGAGTCCCGCATCGGACTCCCTGCTCAGCGGGGAGTCTGCTTCTCCCTCTGACCCTCTTCCCTCTCGTGCTTTCTCTCTCTCATTCTCTCTGTCTCTCAAATAAATAAATAAAATCTTTAAAAAAAATAAATTAAATAAATTTAAAAAATTCTTCTTTGGGTTGCCTGGGTGGTTCAGTGGATTAAGTGTCTCAGGTCAGGTCATGATCCCAGGATGTTGGGATGGAGTCCCACGTCGGGCTCTCTGCTCAGCAGGGAGCCTGCTTCTCCCTCTGCCTGCCACTCCCCCTGCTTGTGCTCTCTCTCTCTCTGTCAGATAAAATAAATAAATAAAATCTTTAAAACAAATCTCCAAAAAAAATTCTTCTTTGAATCTGTGGATTCTTTTATAATTCCCTGGTCTTTTAGATCTTTAATCTTTGAAGTCTTGGATCATTCCTTAATGATACACTTGCCAGAGATTTGTTTGTTCTATTAATCGTCACAAATAATTCATTTCTTTAAGTTTATTTATTTTTTTAGTAATCTCTACACCCAACGTGGAGCTTGAGCTCTTGATCCTGAGATCAAGAGTCTCATGCTATTCTCATTGAGCCAGCCAGGCGCCCCTCAATAATCCATTTTTTAAAGGTCTGTTTAACAAGCTTCATTTTTTAAAATATTTTTTTAAATAAGAAGGTTCTGTAGCTTCAACCAAGCCTCCATCCTTATTTCAGACCAGTGTGAGGTAAGTGATAATGAGATAATCTAGGTGAGCTCGTGCTGTACCATCCTGACATAGCCCCTGAAAAAGACCATCATAATAAATATTATTTAACAGTGGCAAAGTTTGATCCAAAATTTTAAAATTAATTTAAAAATTGATTCAACAGAAATGAGTTTATTTTGTATCCTACTATTTTATTAGGTGATGCTTTTAACTGATCGATTTCCTTTATTTGTGTTCCCTAGTTTTATCTCATTGCAGTTTTCTCAGCTTCTTGAATTATATTAATTAATTTGTTTTCATTATGTCTTGTTAATGTTGAAAACTTGCTAAGGTATGAATTTTCCTCTAACTACGGTTTTGGCCCTATTGCATAAATTTCGATGAATAATTTTGTCATTTTTATTTTCTCAAAAGTTGTGATTTTTCCTTCTTTGTTGTCTTAAAATATTACTTATTATTACTAAATTAGTATATTTCATATTGTATATATTCTTTCAATTTTTTTTTGCTTTTGGCATTTAATATTGAAATCAGCTTTATAATTATTATGAGGATATTTGATTTGGAGTCCTTGTGCAAATCCGCTCTATACCATGACTTCTCCATTTCTGAGACTTTAATTTGCTTCCTCTTTCACCCAGCTGCTGTATTTCTTTAAAGATTTTATTTATTTATTTGAGAGAGAGAGATTGAGAGAACGAGTGGGAGGAGGGGCAGAGGGAGAAGCAGACTCCCCGCAGAGCAGGGAGCCCAACTAAGGACCCTATCCCAGGACCCTGGGATCATGACCTGAGCCGAAGGCAGATGCTTAACTGACTGAGACACCCAGGCACCCCGAGAATGTTCTTCTTTTCCTCTCACACAGGTGAAATCCTTGAGTCATAATGTATTCCTTCATAAAATTCTACAGATGCTGCTATTAAGACCAGGTTGATACTTATTTTTTGTTAGTGTCCCCATCTTTTTTTTTAAAGATTTTATTTATTTATTCATGAGAGACAGAGAGAGAGGCAGAGGCAGAGGGAGAAGCAAGCTCCCCACTGAGCAGGGAGCCCGATGTGCGGCTCGATCCCAGGACCCCGAGATCATGACCTGAGCTGAAGGCAGATGCTTAACCATCTGAGCCACCCAAGCGCCCAGTATCCCCACCTTTTCTACCTGGATCCTATCTTTTTCCTCACAGTTTAGGTCCTTTAATGGGATGTCTTTAGATCTTTTTGCTGATTCTATTCAGAAAACGGTAAGGTCTTTAATCTGCATATTTTTCATCTCAGCATAATTTTATTCTCATATAACTTCAATTATTAGGTCTAATTCACTTGTTGTGCTCTCCTCCTGAGAAACACTAATCATATCCATGATAGCCCATCATGCTAGGGGTTTAGGGCTCATATTTCAGAAAACACGGATTATCAATGGCTTAAAATAGAGGTTTATTTTGTTCACATAATGAAACATCCAAGGGTAGGCAGTTGCTAGTCTTGGTTCAGTGTTTTAAGGATGTCGGAATCTGAAGCCCTGATTCCCTTGGCCTTTCCCCTCATGGCCAAAATATGGCTGCTCCAGCACCAGCCATCACATCCATGATCCAGCAAGAAGAAAGATGAAAGAAGCCAGAGGGAGGAAAGGATTTCCTGTATCAGGAAAGCAAAACTGTCCCAGCAATCCTCAGCAGAGTTCAGCTTAATATCTACTGGGCAGAACTATGTCACAAGTCCACCTTTGTGTGCAAGAGAGATGGTGAATGTTGTTTTTAATGCTGCTTCCAACAAAACTAGGACCATGTCAGTATAGTAAAAGAGAGCATGGATATTTCCGTCGTGTCTCACCCAGCCTTGTGTTCTCCCGCCTCTAATCCTTTGTAGCCGTCATCTTCTTGGGTCTCCATCCCTACATTCTAGGTGAACTTTTAAAGGGCATCCTCCAAAATAGATTTTAATTCTATTCTTGCATTTTCATTTTTTTGGTCCTAATCTCTGATCTCATTATCTTTTCCCTTCTAACTTATCCTACGCTTTTCATCTCAGTCCTTTCTCTCTGTGTGACTTTTTGCTTGCTTTTCAAAGAAGCCAGAGTTTCTCTGTGTCTGCTGTTATGGTGGACACTTCTGTGGGATGCCTGCTCAGCCCATCAGCCTGCCCTCTTCTCTAAGAATAGGCTCCTGGCCTTGGAGGACGATTTTAATACTATGTCATCCTGCATCCTTGACTTTCGCTGAGTGGACCAAGGGCAGCCAATTGACGCACACTACAGATTAGATGGTTTCCCCTGGGAATATGGAATTGGAATTTAAAACAGTGTTTTAATCTGGGTGGAAATAAGAGATGTTATTTTAAGAGTGTGAGGCAGCCATCCAATGGGATGCTGGTAGATGTTTAACACCCAACTCCTCATGAAAATAAATGGGTAGATATATATAACAAATCTTAATGATGTGTAGCATAAAATTTACATATAATAAAATATATAATACTCTATTGCAAATCTCATGTAGCCAATTGATTCTAACAGAAAACTTTCATTGATTTTTCCTGAATTCTTGTATTTGTAGCAAAACTCTAGTCACGAATGAGGAATTTAAGATAGTTCCAACATGATTGTTATGAACATAAATTCTCATTTATGTTATGTTATCTTAGGAAGACAAAAGTAAAACAACAAAGACATATATCAAAACTTTTCTTGTTAGTCGGTGATATGAGGACTTCTTTGCTGAAAAGGGTAATTGTTTTTGAACACTGAATGACTATTCCCTCAAATTTTTGTGCTATTCCTAAAGCAAAGGCTAGGGTGTGTTTATTTTATTTTATTATTTTTTTTAGATTTTATTTATATATTTGACAGAGAGAGAGAGACAGCGAGAGAGGGAACACAAGCAAGGGGAGGGGGAGAGGGAGAAGCAGGCCTCCCCCTAAGCAGGGAGCCTGATGCGGGGCTCGATCCCAGGACCCTGGGATCATGACCTGAGCCGAAGGCAGACGCTTAATGACTGAGCCACCCAGGTGCCCCTCACCATTACTTTTTAAGTTTTGGACAGTCAACAAAATAATAAATCAAGGCTCGATTTATAATGTCTGCCAATTTCTGTGGTGTAAATATTCCCACCATGGCTGAGTTCAAACTCCGAACATGAGGTAACCAAGTGCGGAGTTGGAAAGAGATGCCCAGCGGTATATGCCGTGATATGGTATATCCAACATATAGACGCAATAGCCATACACAGCCTCCGGATAGTAGAAAATGTAGTAAAATCCATAATTAAGAGTTGATGACTTTTGAGTATTTATTACCCTTTGTTTTTAATATAATTTATTTAGCTTGAGTTTATCTAGTTTTATTTTTAATGATGGGCATGCTTAACCGCTGGCCTACAAAATTCCTGCAAGTAACAATCGGCTTTCGAGAGTCTGCAAGGACCAGCTCCCACACCTTGCAGCCATCCTCCGCCATAGGCCCGGGAAGCAGAGAAAGCCCGTCTGCAGAACCAGAGGGAGAGAGGGAGGGGTGGGAGGAAGAGGGAAAAGAGAAGGAAGAGGAAGAGAAGGAGAATGAGAACAAAGCAAGAATACCAAGAAAGGCCAAGAAGAGCGTCGCTGGGAGGGGATGATGGCCCACATTCCTGACTTGTCCCACTGCTTGGTTCCAGTGACTTCTGCAGCCCAGGGCACTCCTGCATTTCTCTATCATAAAGCTGTACTCCATATCCTTGTCCTAAATTCTCTTTTCTTGTGTTTTTTTATACTTTATTAAGAACAACTTGCTAGGGCGCCTGGGTGGCTCCGTCGTTAAGCGTCTGCCTTCGGCTCAGGTCATGATCGCGGGGTCCTGGGATCGAGCCCCGCGTCGGGCTCCCTGCTCCGCGGGAGGCCTGCTTCTCCCTCTCCCACTCCCCCTGCTTGTGTTCCCTCTCTTGCTGTCTCTGTCTCTGTTGAAACATAAATAAAATCTTAAAAAAAAAAAAAAGAACAACTTGCTAAATCCAAACCAATTTAAGATGAAGTCCTGCTGGGGCGCCTGGGTGGCTCAGCCGTTAAGCCTCTGCCTTCGGCTCAGGTCATGATCTCAGGGTCCTGGGATCGAGCCCCGCATCGGGCTTCCTGCTCGGCGGGAAGCCTGCTTCTCCCTCTCCCACTCCCCCTGCTTGTGTTCCCTCTCTCGCTGTGTCTCTCTCTGTCAAATAAATAAAATCTTTAAAAAAAAAAAAAAGATCAAGTCTTGCTGTTAGCGCGCTGAATTATATGTTGAGGATTTTTTGAGGATAAAATATTTATATCAATTAATAGTTGGAATTATAGTGCGAGCAACCTGGGGTATAAACATCCGTAAATGTGTTTGACCCAAAGGGCTCTGCGACATGGGTAGTGCTTGCCCATAACACCGTGCTTCCTGCTTGTGTGTTTGCTTGATATTGATTTATGGATTTTTTTTTTAAATGCAACATTTAAGTAAATCTTTCTGGTCATGAATTTTTCTTGATTTCAACTGAAGTACAGAGGTGAATGGAAGGGCAGTGTAGAATGAGGTCGAGTTTTCTGGTTTGTTTTTTACGTATTTTTGCAGTTATGTTTAGTGACAATTATAAGGTGTTACACTTGATTTTAGCCAAAATTGCATACAAATTACATTGTCAAAATTCGAGTCTTTCCTTTAGAAGGGAGCTGTCGGATTCATGTGGAAAGATAAGAAGGTGAGGTTTTTGTTAAGTGAAAGACTAGTTTAATGAGCATATCCCCACCGCCCAGTGTGCACATCATCCACCGTCAACAATTACTAACTCCTGGTCCATTTTGCTTCATACGGACTCTTTCCCCACTGGATTATTGGAAAGCAAATGCCAGACAAAATGTCATTTTCATCCACAAATAAATTATTTTAAAAATGTATTCCTAGTCTTAATTTGTTTTATGTGGTTGCATTTAATATTAGCATAATAGTCTTTTTACAAGTTTTATTTATTTATTTATTTTTAAAGATTTTATTTATTTTAGAGAGAGAGTGAGCACAAACAGGGGAAGCTGCTGGCAGAGGGAGAAGCAGGCTCCCCGCTGAGCAAGGAGCCTGATGAGGGACACGATCCCAGGACCCTAGGACAATGACCTGAGCTGAAGGCAGATGCTTAACCGACTGAGCCACCCAGGCGCCCCCCAGGAATCTGTATTTTGATAATCATCTGGGTAGTTCTGACATCTGATACATTTGAAAAAGACCGAGATGGAAGGTCTTTAGTGCTCCACCAGCCTTCGGATGGACTCTCAAGGATTCCTCTTTGTGTCACCCTCTAGGGCATCAGCATATCCTCTCAGCTTTATCTTAAAAACGTATTCAGGGTCTGATCCTTCCTCATCAAATCCACTGCTACCCCCCTACCCGAGACACCCTCTTCTGTCTTCTGGATTATTGCCGGAGCCTCCAGACAGGAGCACCTCCCCACTCTTGCTTTCCTACGGTCTATGCTCTATACCACAGCCATACTGGGTCCTTAAAAAATCAGATACCATCTCTCTCCTGCTCAAAATCCTCTGTTAGGGACTGACTTGTGTCCCCTCAAAGTTCCTATGTTGAAACCTTAACTCCCAGTGCATCAGAATGTGACTGTTAAAGAGGTGATTAAGTTAAAATGTGGCCGTTAGGGTGGAAAGAGGACATTTGAACAAAGACACACCCAGAGGGAGGACCATGTGAAGTCAGAGGGAGAAGACAGCCGTCTGCAAGCCAAGGAGAGAGGCCTCAGGAGATACTGATCTGCCCACACCTCGATCTCAGACTTCCAGCCTCCAGAATTGTGAGGAAATCCGTTTTCGTTGCTTCAGGTCCCCTGTCTATGGTATTTTGTTGTGGTAACTGTAGCAAGCTAACGTACCATTGGAGAATGGCTCCTGATCTCACCTCAAGAAAAAGTTTACCAGACTAGGTGCCCGCTGCTTGGGAACCCGTTGTTTCAGCAAGCTGGCAGGCCGAGGAATTGCCATTGTTACATGGAAATGAGGTCAACGCGGTTACTGTTGCCACAGGAAAAATCCAGCATTGGAGGAAAAATTAGTCACCAATAAATATTAACCTTAATGATGGTCACATCAATTAAAGGCTCATCGCAGAAAACTTAGCCAACTCTGCCTCCTCCCCCTTCATTGCAGATCTTGGGAACAATTCCTCAGCTTTTTGTAGGCCAGCCAGGACCACGCACATCGCCCTTAGTCATCAGACCTGGCTAATGATGGCGGATTAAGGGCTGAAATACAGCAACACTTGTGATTGCTCATTTTAACTGAAGGACCATAAATCTCTAGCCTGGTTGCGCTGTTTCCACCCGAGATGTCACAACTGCTTCAGGGAGGCCAGGAGAGCAGGTGGCCGGTATCCCATCCAGGAAATCAGCTGGTTCTTGCCATGGCGGCCGTTGTTCTTAATGATGAGAGGGAAGACAGATTTAAGTGAACTGTTTTGGGGAGCGGGGGTGGGGAAGGAAAGGAGAAACGGTGGGGGTGAAGAGCATAAATGAAATGTTGCTGGTGCCATCCAGATCCTGCTGACATTCTTAGTTCGCTGGAGCAGCCATAACAGAACACCACAGACTGGGGGGATTCCGTGGTAGAAATGTGTCTTCTCACAGCTCTGGAGGCTGGGGAGTCTGACATCAAGGTGTCAGTAGGATTGGTTTCTTCTGAGGCCTTGTCTCCTTGGTTTGCTGATGGCTGCCTTCCCACAGCGCTCTCACAATGGCTTCCTCTATGTGCGTGTGCACATCACCGGTGTCTCTCTGAGGGTCCTAATCTCCTTTTCTTATAAAGGCGCCAGTCCGATTGGACTAGGGTCCACACTAATGGCCTCATTTTAATATAATCACCTCTTTTGAGGCCCTATCTCCAAATACAGTCACATTCTGAAGTCCTGGAGGTTAGTGCTTGAGCATATGTATTTGGGAGTGGGATACAATTCAGCTCATAACACCTGCCTGGTGCATCCCATTCCCAGTCGCTCTGAGTGTCTGTTGCTAATGACTTCCAACTGTCCCCTTCTCCAGAGAATTGTACTTGGCCAATCAGGGTCCCCTTGCCTGAGCGGTTACTCTTACCGGGTTGTATAAAAGGCTGGCCCTCTTGGGTTAAGGTGAGACCAACACAGTGGTGCTAGCCTTGCTACAGAGCTGTCTTTGGGGTCACGCTAAGGCTAGATTCCACCTGAAACCACATTTTTCTCAGCTTCTTCCTCTGCACCATTCTGCTTCCCTCACTCCCCTTCTTCTGGGAGCACTCCTCCAGTTAGTCATGTACACCCGAATCCCTGCCTCAGGCTCTGCTTTCTAGGGGACCTGATGTAAGACAGTGTTATCTTAGATCTTCTTTAAGATTATTCCAATTTGACCCTAGAATCTAAGAATGGAAAATGGAAGTCACTGCCATTATATTTTGTCTCCTTCATCTTTGAAACAGCCCCCGAATCTGGCCCCTCCTCTTCATTCCTACAACCACAAACCTAAATCAGGGCATCATCACCTCTTGCCTAGACAAGAGCTCACAACAAGGCTCCCTGCCTCTGTTTCTCCACATTTTCTTCACAGTGTCTTCTTGTAAAACTATTAGGGTTAACTTTGGTCTGGCTTAAAACCTTTTCATACCTACCCAGCTTTCTCCTAATACCACCCTCCGTCACTTACCCTTCTTTACTTGCAGGAGACGGTCCATATTCCTTAGCATGGCCTTCAAGGCCCTTCCCAGCTGGCCCCTACTCACCCTTCCAGTCCCCAGACTCAGCAGATGGGGTGTTCATGTCACCTGCTCTCTCTACCTAGAATGAATGCTTTTTTCCTACCCTTGCATCTTCACTGGGAAAAATTTTGCTTTGTTCCCAAGGACCCACCACCTCTCTATGCCCCCATCCTTGTCTGCACCCTCTCCTCCCACTCTCACAGCATACCAGCAACCTCTGCCTCACTGCTCTGTTATTCGTTGTATGTGGGGCCTCTCCTGCTAAAATGTGGGCTCTCGGAGGAGGAGAAGCCGCATATTTTGTCCTTGAACTCTCAGAACCTATCACAGGGCCTGACACATAGCAGGTACTCACTAAACTTCGGATGAATTGAGCCGAACGTGTCTTAGTGGCAGAAGGAACCTGATTAGATATCACCTCACACTGGTCAGAATGGCTAAAATCAAAACACAAGAAATAACAAGTGTTGGCAAGGATGTGGAGAAAGAGGAGCCCTTGGACACTGCTGATAGGAATGCAAACTGATTCAGCCCCTGTGGATGACAGTACGGAGGTTTCTCAAAAAATTAAAAATAGAAATACCATATGATCCAGTAACTCCACTAGTGGGCATTTACCTAAAGAAAATAAAAACACTAATTCAAAAAGATATATGCACCCTTATGTTTATTGCAGCATTGTTTACAATAGCCAAGATATGAAAGCAACCGAGGTGTCCATCCACAGATGAATGGATAAAGAAGACATGATATATACGTATACAGTGGAATGTTACTCAGCCATAAAAAAAGAATGAAATCTTGTCATTTGCAACAACATGGATGGATCTAAAGGCTATAATGCTAAGTGAAATAAATTAGTCAGAGAAAGACAAATACCATATGGTTTCACTTATATGTGGAATTTAAGAAACAAAATAGAGAAAGATAAAAAGAGATAAGCCAAAAAACAGTCTCTTAAATACAGAGAGCTGGTGGTTACCAGAGAGGAGGTTGTAGCGGGGATGAGTGAGACAGGTGATGGGGACCTCAGACCCCACTTTAAATTCATTGAATCAGATTCTGCATTTTAGTTTAGCAGGAGTACACTTATCATGATAACTACTGAAGACTGTATAGATTGTTGAATGACTATATTGTACACCTGAAACTAATATAATACTGAATGTTAATTATACTGAAAAAATTTGTGAAGATTTTATTTATTTATTTGACAGAGAGAGAGCACAAGCAGGGGGAGTGGCAGGCAGAGGGAGAGGGAGAAGCAGGCTCCCTGCCAAGCAGGGAGCCCGATGCGGGGCTCGATCCCAGGACCCTGAGATCATGCCCTGAGCCAAAGGCAGATGCTTAACCAACTGAGCCACCCAGGCACCCCAGTTATACTGGAATTTAAAATATTAAAAATTAAATTAAAAAAATTTTAAAGTCATCGAAATTTGGAAAAGAAAAAAAAAAGGTGTACATAGAGACTTAAAAAAAAAAAAAGCTTTAGCACCTACCTATATATCCCTAAGTGATATAACTTAGTGTTTCCTGTTTTTGAAACTTATGGAGTAGAAGGATACATGTATTCTCTTTGTCTTGCTTGTCAGTCAGCATTTTGTTTGTGATTTATCTGCACACACCTATAGTTTTGTCATTTTTATTATCATGTAGTATTTCATTAGGAATTTACCACAATTGATCCATTTCCCTCTTCAGAGATGTTTGAGTTGTTTTCAGTTTGGAGCCAGCATAAAATGCTGCTGTGAACATTTCTGTCCGTGGGTCTTGGTGCACAAGTGCATGAGTTTAGTTCCTCTCAGATATGCACCCAGAAGAAGGACACAAGGGTGGAGGATGAACGTCTTCAATTCCAAAAGGAGTGCCACACCGTCTTCCAAAGTGGTTATACCTGTTTACATTCCCACCAGCGGTGTAATGATGTTCCTGTTTTCTATGGCTTTATCAAGTCTTGGTATCGTCAGAGTATATGATTACTGATTATTTTACACAAATGGGAGAGTAGCGCATAATTTATTCTCCAACCTTGCCTTTTTAAAAAACATAACAATATGTCTTGGAATTTACGCCATCTAGAAGACATAGACATCCATTTTCATGCTTACATAACACTCTATTGTATGGATGACTTTTTTTCCCTCTAGTCTTGAATAATACATCATTTTCTACATAGAGACTTATAGGGCAAAGATGGCCTGTATTCACGGCCTACCCCTCTGCCCATGGCAGACATTACCAGTTGATCATGGCACTCTTTCCCACTGAGCACAAATGTAGCCTCAGATTCTTTCTCGTCATAGTACTCTAATACCTTCCTATTCAAAATGTAGTTCCAGGTCTGGCAGTATCAGCTTCACTTGGGAGTTTTGTTGGAAATGCAGGATCTCAGACCCCACTTTAAATTCACTGAATCAGATTCTGCATTTTAGCAATATTTCCAGGTGGTTCGCCTGCACCGGGAAGTCTAAGATGTGCTGGGGTAGGCAGCCTCTGCCAATCAAAGTCGTTGGATGAATATGAATGTCCTCTCTAGTCCAGAGGCACACTTCAAGGCTCTGTCCTTGGTCCTTTCCAAGCACTTATCTGTGCATGGCATGAGCACACAGGGGCAGGCTGCTCTGATCTACTGAGAGTAAGAAACACTGGATTGCAGAATCAAGAGACAAACACACTGAGAAGTCAAAATGAAGGACTGACTCTAACCATTAGAATAAATAAAATAAAATTTGACCAAGACAAAAGACTTCATAGGAGTGTATTTGAGAATAGGGCAGCATGGCATATGCTATCTGTTCTGGAGCATTAATCCGGAGTCCCACAGAAGGGTTCGACTCCAGATTAGTTTGGGGAACACAACTGTGCTTTTCCCTCCTCTTATAAAGTCAGTTAACACACTAGCAGATACAGAGGCTCTGAGATACCATAGTAGTCAGTTCTCTTTGTTTAATTCAACAGTCCCCAAAAGAACCTTTTCTGTGTATCACCTATTAATGCCTACAGAATTGGTGTTCCATGGAACCCAGTGTGGGAAACTCCAGTTTGGGGCTTAGTTTACAGTCTATGAAAAAGACAAAGCAAGCTTGGAAACACATAAAGGGAAGTACATTTTCAGGGATAGAGGGGGTGCACAGCTCCCTACAGTCTGATAAGCACCATGTTGACTTCAGAGGTTTGCTAAAGAGGGACACTGAAAGGTTCAAACATCTCCAGAGATGAGCCCCAGGACAGAATGGGCATGCTACAACAGTCCTACTGTGAATGTGTAACTCAGAGCAGATTTTCCTTTCCTGTCTCAACATGTGATGACAGTGATGAGGTGAGGCACAGAGGGCAGGACATCTGAACAGCTTTAGAAGCCCCTAGAAGATGGACAATGCTTTGCGGGAAATCCCCTCCCTCCCCAGGGATTGCTAAGTAACTGCTATCAAGTTTTTACTGGAGCATCCCTTGAAAGAGGAATTAAAATGTCTTTGAGAGGGACCAGAGAACAGACCATGATCACTACAGAAAAGTGAAAAGTCATACAAGTTGTATCCTCTGACCACTAGGCAAGAAAAATTTAACCAAAAATTTGTTAACTTGGAAAATCTTATGAAAGCTTACTCAGCAATTCTTGGTTTCAAAAGGAAATTTTTAAAAAATTATAAAGTATTCAGAAATAAATGATAATTACAGAGCTACATGTCAACATCTGGGAGATGTGCTCAAAGCAGGACTCAGGGATGATGCATACCCACAGGTGCCTTGATAACAAAACCAGAAAGACTGATATTAGGTGAATTGAGTTTTCAATCTAAGAAGCTGGCAGGTGAACAGCAAAATAAATCCAAAGAAAGTATAAGCAGAAATTATTCAAGATAAAAGCAGAAATAAAAAAAAGAAAAGCAAATGAAACACAATAATAAATTTGATCAAGTGGACGCAATGCTAATTCACTGAATCACAATAAAATAGACATTTCTGAAAAATGCTATCAAAGAAAAAAAAGACAATAAAAATTAATATTTGTAATAAGAACAACAAAGCATAGATATTTCAACAGATAAACAATATTAGGTATAACTTTACAGCAATAACTTTGGAAAATTTAGACAAAAGTTATGAGTTTTGTGAATGAAATACAAATATTCAATAAACATATGAAAAGATGGAAAATATCATAGGAAAGCAGGTTTGGTTTCTTCATATGCAATAATTTTCTAACGAATTGGAATGGTCCATGAACGTCATGACCTAGGTTTCCAGGAAAGGAGTATCATAGGCTTAGTGGCAGGTTGACCAGTTGTCAGGAGTGATGAAGGTGGTGCTGTTAAGAGGGACTGGAACAGAGAATTTTCTTTCTTTGATTTCCATGATCCACCTCCCATAGCTGTTTATTGTTCTTTTTTTCCAGTGGCCCTTGTTATGGGCAGCAAAGTTGCTCTGACAATCTCTTAGAGACTAGTAGGCCCCTGAGAGGCAGTGGGTATAGCCAGGAGGCCAGGGCAGAGGCCCCTTACTACCACCAGCTTCCCAGGTTCCCATGTGGGGATGCTTCTGGAATAATTGGGTTAAAGTCAGGGCCTGTGTAATGACTGGGCTTGGAGCAGGGCTCTGGCGTAAAGGGCAGGAAGTGTCCAGCCCACAGACCAGACCACAAAGGTTGTGACTCACTGGTTGTGTGGGATGCAGGTCACGCCCTGATAGGCTGGATACCACAACTGTAGGGCAGATTGGAGTTGCACTGGAGATGGGCAGAACCAGCATGAGGGGTGGGCTGCGTTGGAAACCCCCATCCCTATGAGGACCAGAGAAGCAGGAACTGATCTGAGCAAGGGGGAGAGGGACCGCCGTGCCATGGAAGGAGCCTACAAAGTTTCCTGGCTTTGGCCTCTGCCCTCACCCCTAGCCCTGTTCTGCCCATACACCCACACTGACCCAGACTGGGAAACCTCACAGCCTTGCCCAGTCATGGTCAAGCCAATCATGGCCAGCACACCCAGTCGGTGACGCATCACTGCTACACTGGCAGGCCTCCTGGACTGGGCTGGGACTGGCCAGCCAAGTCCCGGGGACTGGCCTTCGGCCGTTTCGCCAGCCTGTCAAGGTGGAGTCATTCTTCCTTGAAGGACACTGCCTTCCCTGATGGAGGATGTGAAATGTTTCTCTGTCCTCCTAGAGTTCTGAAGGCCATCCCAGCAAGGTACAAGCCTGGGCAGTAGAGACAAGAACATTTGTTTAAAAACAAACAAACAAAAATGTCAAAACCCCAAACGTGCCCAAAGAACCTTCTTCCGGTGTTACTCACACCTGTGATTCACGGAGTTGACGCACCTGTGATTCACGGAGTTGACGCCTAGAACGTTTCTGGGATGCGACAGAACGTCACCGACCTGGGTAAGCTCGCAGACACGAGTGTGCTCATCTCCCCACTGACTTCTTTGTTTCCAATCTCCGACCCCGTGACCAGGGTCCCCAGCTGCCAACCCATACGGATCTGAGGCCCCATTTACAGCTGCTAGGTGTCCCTGGTGACCACAGATGAAGCTAATATTTCAGCTAGCCTTAGTTTGAGTTCCAACAGAAGTAGATTCTGGGTATAAGAAGTTTGGAAGTGATTCCAGGAAGCAGTGGCGAAGCGACCCAGGGAAGGAAGGAATTCCAAGGAAGAGAAGCTCGAAGAAGTGGTCTTGACACCCAGGGCTCTCACTGATGCGGAGGAACAGACGCCCCCCGCTGGGCCGTCTTCTTGTTACAGGCGAGCCAAGGGCCATGGCAGGTGGCGCGCTTCCACCACAGTGGTTCCGCTCATCCAGGTGTAAGCGGAAAGCGGAAATTAATTACCGAGTGGGAGAAGAGTCAACAAAGATTTGCATGAAAGCATTTTTGTCCACCGCGGGCAAATCACCTGGCGGGTTTCGTTAGTTTGCTGTGATTGGCCGTGGCGGCTGCTCTGGAGCAAGTGTGGCAGAGGAAAACAAATAGGCTTCTCAGAAGACGCTGGGGATTTTTTTTTTGTTTGTGTGTTTGTTTTTCCTTATTTGCTAGAAGCCGGCATTGGCCCCGTTGGCAGGGGAATGGCAACAAGGTGGTTGTCAGGAGGTACTTAAAAGTCAGACGATCGGGGGCGCCTGGGTGGTTCAGTTGGCTAGGCGACTGCCTTCGGCTCAGGTCATGATCCTGGAGTCCCGGGATCGAGTCCCACATCGGACTTCCTGCTCAGCAGGGAGTCTGCCTCTCCTTCTGACCCTCTTCCTTCTTCCCTCTCGTGCTTTCTATCTCTCATTTTCTCTCTCTCTCTCAAATAAATAAATAAAATCTTTAAAAAAATAACACACATAAAAATTATTAAAAAAAAAAAAAAGTCAGACGATCGGATCCGTAGATGCCCCAGAAATGACAGGAAGTGGGAATGTGTTTGGCTCCAGTCGTTAGTGAATGTCTTGGCTCCGGAAATACGCATCCCTGGGCTCCATGTGGCTTAAGGCAGGGCTGCGGCTAGTCAAGAATACACAAACGCGGGCGCCTGGGTGGCACAGTCGTTAAGCGTCTGCTTTCGGCTCAGGTCATGATCCCGGGATCCTGGGATCGAGTCCCACATCGGGCTCCCTGCTCTGCGGGAAGCCTGCTTCTCGCTCTCCCACTCCCCCTGCTTGTTTTCCTGCTCTCACTATGTCTCTCTCTGTCAAATAATAAATAAAATCTTAAAAAAAAAAAGAATATACAAACGAGGGCGCCTGGGGGGGCGCAGTCGGATAAGCATCAGACTCTTGATTTCGGCTCAGGGCATGATCTCAGGGTCGTGAGATCGAGTCCCACATAGGGCTTCATGCTGGGCATGAAGCCTGCTTAAGATTCTCTCTCTCTCTCCCTCTCCCTCTGCCCCTCCCCACCACACTCTCTCTCTTAAAAAAAAAAAAAAAAGAGTACACAAACACACTGACCGAAACAGGTGTGGGTATGGGGATATGGGAGCTGGAGAAAGATGGGGACATAAATAGACATATAAAGATATATAGATTTTTAATTACATTGATATATATAATAAGATGAATCTAGACACCAATATGTGCATTTAGAGGTGGAGATACCCAGAAAAATACAAAGAGCTGTTTTATATATATATATATATGTATATATATGTTTATTACCTGTGTGTGGTGAGATTGTTCATGGATGTTTTCCCTTCCTGCTTATCTAATCTATTAGATATAATATAATATATTATCTAATATATTCTGCTTTTCCAAAAGGAACTTGCATCATTTGTCCAAAAAGAAGTGTTGTTTTGTTTTGTTTTTTGTTTTAAAGACTGGAGATACAGAAAAAGTATACAACAGCTTGTAGGAAGGCTTCAGACTGGCGGACACCTTCACTTATCTCCCATCTAGTTAGTGTTGAGGCAACAGGGGGCTTCCAGCGTGAGGGAGGAGGGGAACTGGTTACCCTGGAAAAAAATTAAAGCTATGTCTGTGGTCCAAACAGCAATAACGTTCCTCGCTCTGTTTCTTTCTTTCCAAGCAGCAGCCTTTGATGACTATCCAGTTTGCAACCCAGCTGTTTCAGGATTCTCTGTGGTATTCCTGATCCCAACGGCTCTTCACATGCCGTTGCTTCCAGAGCCTGTGGCACATCCTTTAAATAAATCACACCATTAGGTCCGTAATTACATGGACCCATTTTACTGTAAACAACTTTTCATCCCTTGAGGGAGGATTTGAAAGATGAAGCATCAAATGTTACCGCTAACCATATGTGGGGACTAAGATGGTTTAGAAGAGGCATGGTATTCTTTGTTCAGTGCTGTGTAAAAATTATCCTAAACTTAGCAGCTAACACCTACACCTGTTTAGGGGCATCCGGCTGGCTCAGTCAGTAGAGTGTGCAAATCTTGATCTCCGAGTGGTGAGTTAGAGCCTCACGTTGGGGGTAATGTTTACTTAAAAAAAAAAAGAAAACTGGGCGCCTGGGTGGCTCAGTTGGTTGAGCAACTGCCTTTGGCTCAGGTCATGATCCTGGAGTCCCAGGATCGAGTCCCGCATCGGGCTCCCCACTCGGTGGGGAGTCTGCTTCTCCCTCTGACCTTCCCCCCTCTCCTGCTCTCTCTATCTCAAATAAATAAATAAAATCTTAAAAAAAAAACTACACCTATTTATTACCTCACACTTCTTTTTTTTTTAATTTTATTTATTCATTCATGAGAGACAGAGAGAGAGGGGGGCAGAGGCAGAGGGAGAGCAGGCCCCTTAAGAACAGGGAGCTCAATGCAGGACTCAATCAGGATCACAACCCCAGCCGAAGGCAGACACCCAACCGACTAAGCCACCCGGGGGGCCCCTATTATCTCACACTTCTGTAGATCAGGCATCTAGGGAGGCTTGGCTGGGTCTTCTACTCAGGGTCTCACAATTTTGACATCAGAGTATGGGGATACGTTCCTCTCTGGAAGCTCTACTGGGGCAGAAGCCACCGCCAAACTCTTGTCGGTGTTCGCAAAATTCAATTCCTTCCTGTTGAAGGACCGAGGGTCCTGTTCCTTAGTGGCCATTGACTGGGGGCCTCTCTCTTAGTTCCTTAATGCTGCCCACATCCCTTCTCATGTGGTCCTCAAAATCTTCAAGCCAAGAATGGCACATCAAGTCATTCTCATGCTATGAATCTCTTTCTTCTGCCTCTTTTTTAATGAAGATTTTATCTATTTATTTATTTGAGAGAGGTTGAGAGCACTGGAGAGAGAGCAAGCATGAGTGGAGGGCAGAGGGAGAGGGGAAGAGGGAGAATCAGAAGTTCTGACACCTGCTACAATAGGATAAACCTTGAGGACATTACGCTAAGTGAAATAAGCCAGCCACCAAAGACCAATCTTGTCTGATTCTTTTTTTTTTAAGATTCTATTTATTTATCTGAGAGAGAGAATATGAGAGAGAGAACACAAGAGGAGAGAGGGTCAGAGGCAGAAGCAGACTCCCCACTGAGCAGGGAGCCCGATGTGGGACTTGATCCTGGGACTCCAGGATCATGACCTAAGCTGAATGCAGTTGCTTAACCAACTGAGCCACCCAGGCGCCCCTTGTCTGATTCTTCTAATCTGAGGTACTGGGAGCAGCCAGATGAGCAGAGCCAGAAGGCAGACAGGTGGGTACTGGAGCTGAGCAGGGAGCCCAATGTGGAGCTCGATCCCAGGACTGCGGGATCATGACCCAAGTCGAAGGCAGACACCGAAGGCTGAGCCACCCAGGTGCCTCTTTCTTCTGCCTTCTGCTGCTGCTTTGTAAAAGGCTCGTGATTAGATCAGAGAACCTCCCATGTGTTAACATCTAGGGACTGGGAACTTTCATTACAATTGCAAAATGCCTTGGTGCGCCTGGGGGGCTCAGTCGGTTAAGTGGCTGCCTTCCGCTCAGGGCACGATCCCGGAGTCCTGGGATCGAGCCCCATATCGGGCTCCGTAAGGAGCCTCCTTCTCCCTCTCCCTCTGCTGCTCCCCTTGCTTGTTGCGCTCACTCTGTGTGTGTGTGTGTGTGTGTGTGTGTGTGTGTGTGTGTGTGTGTCAAATAAATGAAGTCTTAAAAAAAAATTGCAAAATCCCTTGACAGCAGCACCTAGCAGTACCTAGGTTAGTGTTTGACTAACTAGGGGTTGAGAATATGGTATGGAGAGAATCCCATCTTTAGAATTCCGCCTACCGTAGGCATAAAATAGGCAGTTCAAGATGGACCAAATGCCCCACTTGAAAACATAACTTGAAATGTTATTTTCAGCACACTGAGAAATTATTAAAATAATGTTAAATAATATTGAAATTTAAAGTAATATGTTATAATTTAAATATTAATATAAATTATAAACATTATATATCATTTAAATATTAATTATACTTTTAAGTAATGTATTTGCTGTTAGTTCAGCAGATGAATTTCTTTTTTTTTTTAAGATTTTATTTATTTATTTGACAGAGAGAGAGAGACAGCGAGAGCAGGAACACAAGCAGGGGGAGTGGGAGAGGGAGAAGCAGGCCTCCCACAGAGCAGGGAGCCCGATGCGGGGCTCGATCCCAGGACCCCGGGATCCTGGGATCACGACCCGAGCCGAAGGCAGACGCTTAACGACTGAGCCACCCAGGCGCCCTTATTTTTATTTTTTTAAAAGATTTTATTTATTTGATAGAGACAGCGAGAGAGGGAACACAAGCAGGGCGAGCAGCAGAGGGAGAGGGAGAAGCAAGCTTCCCGCCGAGCAGGGAGCCTGATGTGGGGCTCGATCCCAGGACCCCGGGATCATGACCTGAGCCCAAGGCAGACGCTTAACCGACTGAGCCACCCAGGTGTCCCTGGGGTGTAATTTTATTCCCAGCCTGGAGGGATCAAGCTGGCGCTGAAACCTCACCCCAATGACATCCTTGCTGGGCCCTCCTCCCCTTCCCTGTCTTGCTCCCCCTTCCACATTCCCTTACAGGTTTCTCCTGGGAGCACTTTCTTCATGAATCACTTGCACCTGAATCCTTGATTCGGGGACAATCTGATCCACACCCCAAAGGCTCATCACGATGCTCATTTCGTTACTGGGACTCACTGAGTACTGACTGATTGATCTAGTTATATAAAACACATATCAGTGATGACATCACAATGTTGCCCCTGCATCCATTCCCCCTTTTTCACCTGCACCCAATTTTCTTTGGTTAAATTGTCACTCTCCCATTCTCAGGCATGCAGCTTTGGGGGATCAACCCCTACCTGAGCTCCCACATGGACCCCGATTGATTTAAGACAATCAACAGACTCCATTCCTCTGGTTATAGAGATTAGTTCCGTTGTGGGCAAGCAACCCTAGCTCGGACCTGAGGAGGCATCTGCTTGCGTTGCCAGGAAGGAAGAGGCTCCTTCTCAGAAGGCCCAGAAAGAGAGGGTGGGCTGGTGGTGCTCTCCCCTGTGTCTGGGAAGGGACACAACCCCCAGGGACAGAGCTGAGAGGCGAAGAAAGAGAAGCTAGGGCGGGTCACACCATTTGAGTCCTGGATAGAAGAATGTTCTGTTACAGGAGTCTCCAAAATCCCTTTTATTATTTAGCCAATTTGAGTCAGATTGTTTTTCTTTTATTTGTATCCTTAAGAGTCCTTATTTGCACCTTAATGGTACATTGGCTTTTTCTGGAAGTGGCCCTATTTTGAGATCATTTTAAGAACTTCTTTATACATTCTGAATGCTCCATTTATAAGGGTGAAGTAAAAGGAAACTTTTCTCCTGGGGGAATTGGTGTTTAATGGGTCTAGAGTTTCAGTTTTGCAAGATGAAAAGATCCTAGTGATGGGTTGCAAAATGTAAATATATTTAACACTACCAAATGGGACACTTAAAAATAATTAAGATGGTAAATTTAATGTTATGTAATTTTTTTACCACAATAAAAAAATCATGCAGAATATGAGCTTATGGGGCGCTTGGTTGGCTCAGTCTTTAAGCATCTGCCTTCGGCTCAGGGCATGATCCCAGGGTCCTGGGATCAAGCCCCGCATCGGGCTCCCTGCTCTGCCGGAAGCCTGCTTCTCCCTCTCCTGCTCCCCCTGCTTGTGTTCCCTCTCTTGATGTGTCTCTCTCTGTCAAAGAAATAAATAAAATCTTTAAAAAAAAAGAATATGAGCTTATATATTTATCTAAATGCTACAAGCTGTATAGTTCAAATGAGTGCATCTTATGGCATGTAAATTATGTCCTGGTAAAATGGATTTTTATTTTATTTTTTAATTCTTTATTATTTTTAAATATTTATCGAGAGAGAGAGGGAGAGAGAGAGAGCGCAGGCGGGCTTGCGTACAAGTAGGGGGAGGGGCAGAGGGAGAGACTCTCCAAGCAGACTCCCCACTGAACAGGAAGCCCAACACGGGGCTCCATCCCACCACCCATGAGATCATGACCTGAGCAGAAACCAAGACTTGGTCGCCCAACCAACTGAGCCACCCACGCACCCCATGGTAAAATTGATTTTTAAAAAAAATCATTTCCCTACAGGGGCCCAGCCTCGTGACATCCTGTAAGTGTACCTTTCATAATCGTTACCAGGATTTCCAGCAATGGCTCAAGCACCCAACTCCATCACCGGACAGGCAGTGCTGTGGTTTAGTTGTTATCACGCCCCCGGAAGATAACATGATGCAGTGATTTGAGGGGCAACCATTAAATACAGTTGAATGGATGTACCCACCAATGTGTGGATGCCTGTTCCATATTCTCTCTCTCTTTTTTAAGATTTTATTTATTTATTTGACAGAGAATGATACAGTGAGAGAAGGAACACAAGCAGGGGGAGTGGGAGAGGGAGAAGCAGGCTTCCCCCTGAGCAGGGAGCCTGATGCAGGGCTCAATCCCAGGACTCTGAGATCATGACCTGAGCCGAAGGCAGACGCTTAACCGACTGAACCACCCAGGCACCCCTGTTCCATATTCTCTTATTGATACCCTTTAATTTATTTACTCGGTCAACAAATATTTACTGAGCCGTCATTGTATGACACGTACTGTCCTAGGTGTTGAGGATTCAGTAGTGACCAAAACAGACAACAATCTGGGCCCTCATGGGTTACATTCTAATAAAGGAGATACCCATAAATCATATAAAGGAGCAAATGTATTCCACAATGGATGGTGATAAGTATTAAGGAGAAAAATCAGTCAGGATAAGGGGTAAGGAACAAGGGGGTTGAGGGTTAGCGTCATTGAGAAGGTGACATTTGAGTGAAGACTTCACAAATGAACCACAAATGTCCACCTTAGTGTTTGGTGGACGTGTAATGTGAGGCAGAGTAGGGAGAAAATTGCAGCGCGAGGAAAGGGAGGCTGCAGACAATCAGTCACAAACGGCGTGTGCAAGCTTCACGGGTGTGCATTCTGTGTGTGTAGTCACACAGGGACCCAGGCTCAGAAGGACCCCATGCATGCTTCAATGCTCTACTGTCACCATCTTGACCATTTTTAATAGTTTTTAAATAAGGGACCTGTATATGCTTTCTTTTTTTTAAAAAAAATTTATTTATTTATTTAGATTTTATTTATTTATTTTAAAAGACTTTATTTATTTATTTGAGAGAGAGAAAGAATGAGAGAGAGAGAGCACATGGGGGGGGGGGGTCAAGGGAGAAGCAGACTCCCTGTCGAGCAGGGAGCCCAATGCGGGACTCGATCCAGGGACTCCAGGATCATGACCTGAGCTGAAGGCAGTCGCTTAACCAACTGAGCCACCCAGGCGCCCTAGATTTTATTTATTTATTTGTTTGTTTTTAAAGATTTTATTTATTTATTCATGAGAAACAGAGAGAGAGAGGCAGAGGGAGAAGCAGGCTCCCAAGGAGCAGGGAGCCTGATGTGGGGCTCAATCCCAGGACCCTGGGATCATGACCAGAGCCGAAGGCAGACGCTTAACCGACTGAGCCACCCAGGCACCCCAAAAAAGAATTTAAGTAATCTCCACACTCAATGTGGGCCTCGAACTCACAACCCTGAGACCGAGAGTCACATGTTCTACCGACTGAGCCAGCCAGGTGCCCCTCAAGGGATCTCTATTTGTATTTTGCCCTGAGGCCCACAGATTACAGTAGCTGGTCCTGCATACAGCACTTTATTCTTTCAGATAGGCTATGCCCTTTCTCCAACACTCCCTTTGAAAGCACAGATATTCCCAGAAAACATGAATGATTTGCGTTTCTAATACATTGGTGTGAACTGTTTTTCTTCTGACGGTTGTGAAGTATGAAACAACAGTTTTTCCAGTCACGGTAACTGTGTAACAGAAACCCCCAGACCCAGTGGCTTAAAACAGCAAAAGTTTATTTCCCTCTCCCACTATGTGTTCCTTACTGGTCAGCTGGGGGCTCTGCTGTGAGTCATCCTCACTCCCAGACTGAGGCAGAGGGTAAATGAAAACATGGGAAATTGTGTAATGGCTCTTAAAGCTTCTCAAAAGTGACACCCATCTTGTGAGATCAAGCCTGTGTCCCATTGGGCTCTCGATGGGCCTGGAGCTTGCTTAAGATTCTCTCCATCTCCCTCTGCCCCTCCCAAAAGAAGTGACCCCCATCACTCAAACTCACATTTCAATGGCCAATGCCAATCACATGACGACACCCAGCCTGAAGGGAGGAGGAAATCTAATCCAAACAGGGGACCAGGAGAATTGGGCAGATTTGTTAATCAGTTGTTCTAACACCATTTATTAAATAATCCATCCTGGGCGCCTGGGTGGCTCAGTCGTTAAGCGTCTGCCTTCGGCTCAGGTCGTGATCCCAGGGTCCTGGGATCGAGCCCCACGTCGGGCTCCCTGCTCCGCAGAGAGTCTGCTTCTTCCTCCGCTTCTCCCCCTGCTTGTGTTCCCTTCTCTCGCTGTGTCTCTGTCAAATAAATAAATAAAATCTTAAAAAAGAAAAAAAGAGTGAAACTTGCTGTGTGACTGATGCAGTTTTCATTTCCACTACTTTCTGTGACCTTGTGACCACTTCTCTCCAGCCTGGCAGCAGCCAGGGTGGTCTGTGCCCACTGGCTTAGGGAAGGGGTGACACAGCAGAATGCACAGGAAAGGGAAGTCAAGTGCTTGGAGTTTTTTAAAGACTTTATTTGAGAGAGAGAGAGAGAGAGAGAGCGCGCGCGCCTGTGAGTGGGGGGAGGAGCAGAGGCAGAGGGACAAGCAGACCCCACGCTGAGTCCAGAGCCCGACACGGGACTCCATCCCACGACCCTAAGATCATGACTTGAGCCCAATCCAAGAGTCTGAAACTTAACTGACTGAGCCACCCAGGCGCCCCACATTCTTGGAATTTTTCCTTTTTGAATGTCTTTACCAGATTTAGAAGACCAGAGGAGGAGTTGACAGCCTTTCTACCAGGTTCCTCAACATGGCCTCTGACCTCTGCTGGCCCTTGAGCCATTTGGCACTGGCCCGTGATGAAGTACGTACAGATTTGGAGAGGAATCATTTAGAAACTTTTATAGCAATTTGATGTCGCCACAGTATCCAAATGCATGATCAGCCGACTGGCTTCACTGAACGGTGTGTGAACCAAAAATACTGCTCCATGACAACCGGAAGTGAAATCCAAGTCCTTCACCACAGATTGATCTTTAGATTCACTTCTTCGGTTGATGTGCTTTCGTTGAGTGCTTCTTTAGATTAACCAGCAGGCTATGGATTGAGAGAAAAGAAGAGAGTTAGAAGGAAGCATGCAGGTCTGGAATGTCCCCCCTCCCCGTGTGGCTGCATCCTGGCCCCCACCCCCAGAAGCATGGCCATAAATGCAGGGCGGGGGCTGGCAGAGGAAAGCTGCCAAAGGGAGAACTACAGCTATCCTTGACAGACTGGGAAACTGCAATCCGAAGGGGCCCATCCCTTTTTCTTTTTTTTTTTTTAATAAAGATTTTATTTATTTATTCATGAGAGACAGAGAGAGAGAGAGAGAGAGGCAGAGGGAGAAGCAGGCTCCCAAGGAGCAGGGAGCCCGATGCGGGACTCGATCCCAGGACCCTGGGATCATGACCTGAGCCGAAGGCAGACGCCTAACCATCTGAGCCACCCAGGCGCCCCCCATCCCTTTTTCTAAGTAGAGCCTGGGAAGCAGCAAGATTCTGTCATTTCTTTGAGAAATGAAAGGGCTCTGGGCAGAGCTGGACGGCTGGATTGGAGGCGGCCCACACAGTTCCCACGCGTTACAGCATGAGGCGGGGAGCAGCAGAATAATTCGCTGGGTGTCCAGAAGGAGCCCACAGGCAGCGAAGAACTTTGGACACTCCCAGTAGGTAGGCACCAGGGCCACCTGATGTCACCGTGGGCCCAAAGGGGGTGCAGAAGGAGCTGAGCAACAGAGCCCTTAGGAAAATGTGCAGCTGAGAACAAGATAGATGTTGAATTTTGTCTAGTGCCTTTTGAGCATCTACCAAGAGGGTCCTATGATTTTTCTCTTCTAACCTGTTAAGGTAATGTAGTACACAACAGATTTTCTTAATATACCTTTGACTTTGGGGGCACCTAGGTGGCTCATTCGGTTAGGTCAGGTTAGGTCGGTTAGGTCGGTATGGTCTCAGGGTCTTGGGATAAAGCCCCATGTTGGGCTCCCTGTCAGTGGGGAGTCTGCTTCCCCCTCTGCCTCTGCCCCTCCCCCCCAGTCATGTGTGTGCGCTCGCTCTCTCTCAAATAAATAAATAAAATCTTAAAAAAAATTCACCTTTGACTTTGCCTGTTTATTTTAACCCATAGCTGAATTTGAGCTTATAATTTATTTACAATTTTCAAACCAACATTTATAAGTGAGTTTTGTGTGTACTTTTTAAAAACATTCATTTGAACAAGCTGTGATAAGGGGGTTATACTAGGTTTATAACATTTTCTCATGCTCTAGATTATAGAATGTAAAAATTATGGGCAGCCTTTCTTGAAGGTTAGCTAGAAAATTTCCACACTATTGTCCATCTGTGTCCCAAATTTGAGTAAGACCTTTGAGGACCTTCTTCCTATCCTCTAGAGTTAGTGGGTCTATTCGGGTTCTCCATTTTTTATTGAGTTGATCTTAGTAACTTGTTTTTTAATTTTTTTTTAATTTATTCATTTGATAGAGAGAGAGAGAGAGAGTGTGTGCGCATGAGCAGGGGGAGGGGCAGGGGGCAGCGGGAGAGGGAGAATCGGACTCCCCACTGAGCAGGGAGCCCGATGAGGTGCTCTATCCCAGGACCCTGGGATCATGACCTGAGCAGACGCTTAACCAGCTGAGCCACCCAGGCGGCCCCAATTTTAGTAACATTTTATTCTAAAAGAACATTTCATTTTCATGTTTAAATCTCAGAGCAAGTTGTACCTCACATTCTCGGGGTGCCTGGCTGACTTAGTCGGTAGAGCATGTGACTCTTGAGCTCGGGGTTGTGAGTTGTTTAGTAATCAAAAGATTACTTAAAAATAATAAACTTAACAAAAAAAAAAAGTCGTCCCAAACCCCCTCTTCTCTGAGTTTTTACCCCTGAGTCCTGAGTTCATCTGAAAGCAGTGTTCGTGGACTCCAGGTGGCCCCTCCGATGTCCTCTCCAATCTCGCCACAAACATGAGTCTCCTCTTGGCACACATTTCCCCTCTTACTGGAAGCAACGCTCCTCTCCTTTTCCTGCTCCATTTTCTTTTGTGTTGCCGAATCTTTTCATGTGCCTCTTTTCATCTTTCCCCAAAAGAGTCTGTTCTTATCCAGTGTCAGGAGTTTTATGGGCTTGATCAAAGGCTGGGATATTCTGTTCCAATCTTATAGCCTCCGAGAAGGAAAGTCATACTTTCTTTGGGTTATTTAGCAGATTTAGAGGATGAGCTGAGAGTGAAGAGAAGGGCCGGACCCCCAGCTGGGGTGGGGGACAGGAGGCTGGCCTATTTCCCCTGGCACAGAGGGCTCTCCAAGATCTCACCTGTCTGCCTCCTCTCCTAGGCTCCTCCTGTCACAACGTACTGGCCAGAACCAAGTCAGGCAGCTCTCAGGCAACATCTGCTTTGTCGCCTCTCGCCTCACTGCCCGTGCTGCCCCATCTGCCCAGGATGCCCGTGCAGTGCTCCCTGACTTGACAGGTGCTTCCCTGAGTTTTCCATTTCTAATTATCTAAGCCATACATGTATGTTTTGTGTGCTTTTCTGTATATGTATTATATTTCACCATGAAGACAGCTGACAAAGAGTCTGTGTATGGTTTTATAGATGCACTTTTTTTTCTGAAAGAATACAATGGCAAACTCGTAATGGAGGGTGTTTAATTTTTTTTAATTAATACAGTTCCATATTTAAATAAATGATTGTTTTTCGAAGCCTGGGAAATGACCAGGTAGCAGGGAAACCCCAGGTTGACCCCAGATGACCAGAGACACTCTCCCAGTCTTGGCTGTGTCCAGACAGATTTCAACATGCAGCTGTCTCCTTCCTGGACCACAGACAACTGTGCCTTTGACCTGCTGCCTTCTACCCTCATTGTAGACCGTCAATTACTCACCGCGTTTTGAACCTCAGGATCTAATCTTTGCCAGGTCTGGTTCTACGGGGCTTTCTAAGGATCTCAAAGAGCAGCAGGATGGTCTTAAAAAACAAAACCAAAAAAGCCCTTCAAACACAATTCGCTCTAATACGATTTCCCTTAAAAAAGAAAAATGAGTCTTTTCCAGGGTAGAGATTTGAAAAGGAAGGACGCTATTCCTGTTTTGAGAGTGTCAGAACATGTATTTCTTGAGCGGTTTTGGTAAACAAGTCAGTAAGTGAAGCGGTGCTTGGGTCTCCTGATTTGGCGAGGTCAGCAGAAGTGGGAACAAAGGCTGAGCAACTGGGGCTAATCACAGAGAGGGCAGGGTGATTGGAGGTCCAAGCAACAAGTGGATGACGCTGTGGATGACACCAGCTTATCTGAATGTGGGTGGTGGGAAGAAGGCAGAATTCAAGCCCTAAAGGGTTTGGGGGGGAAAGAAGGAAACATGGGAGCAGCAAAGCCCCTGAGGTATGGGAATCCATGCATAAAAAGTAAAAAATAAAATGAGTTAAACCCTATCTCTCCTCCCCAACTCTAAGCCACAGGGCAAAGATCACCCCAGTACCCTGGCAGGAATCTGGAAGTCTAATCTTTGGAGAGAGTTTGTGAAATCAGGCTTTTTGACTGAGAAGCTGGGAGATACCATTTTATAGCTGAGGTGTGAGGAGCCAACTGAGAGCAGGGGACTAAGTAGAAGCCGAGACTCCCATCCTTTGTTGCCAACTTGGTTCCCAGGTGCTGGTGGGTAGCCCTGCTATCTGGGAAAGACCAGCCTCAGGGAAAGATCTGAAGTCGCTGACCATGAGTTCTCCCCAATGAATAGCCCAGACAGATTGTCACGCAGAGGATCCATCCCATGGTCAACAAGGCGGTACCACAGGCACAGACCTGTGCTGGGTTTTTTGTCCTCACTCTTTAGCATGAGCTGACAGCCATGGATCACCTGAAAGGTCGAGACTGAAGCAAAGAAATAGAAAAAGCAACCTAGAGAAAAGCCCAGCATGCAGGGAGAAGTTTTAAAGTTCACCAAACCAACCATGAAAATCCTCAAAGAGATTCATCCATTCATTCATCCTTTCACTCAGCGAAGACTACTCGTGCCCCATGTGCCAAGCATCATTCCAAGGTGCTGGGAACATCAGTGAACAAAACAGATGTCTGCCTTTCTGAGTGGGGTGGGGTGAGGGCGTGGAATGGAATGATGAAGAACACACAGAGTAAGTAAGTAAAATTAGTTAGAAAGTGACAGTTGCTATGGAAAAGAAGAGTCAAGCAGGAGAAAGGAGGCCAAGAGTGTGGGTGCTCCAGGCGTGGATGGGACAGGAGTGTGGGCAGGTTGTAGTATTACTCATGGAAGTCACGGCAGGCCTTACTGAGAAGATGCAATCTGAGCCAAATCTTGAAGGAGGGAGGGGTTCTGGGCAGAAGGAACAGTGAAGGCCAAGGTGCTAAGGTGGGAGTGGGCCTGGAGAAGTCAGGGAACACTGAGGAGGCCAGTGTGGCTGGAGCTGAGTGAACAGGAGGTAGAAGAGCCGATGACAGGGAGGCCAGGAGGAGGAGAGATCACGTTGGGCCACATCAGTCACTGTAGGGACTCGGGGTTTTCCTGTGAGTCAGATGCAGAACCACTGTGGTGTTTTGAGAGGAATGACATGATATGATATATTTTTAAAGGACCATTCTTTATTTTTCTTTTTTTTTTAAGATTTTATTTATTTATTTGACAGAGAGAGAGACAGTGAGAGCAGGAACACAAGCAGGGGGAGTGAGAGAGGGAGAAGCAGCCTCCCCACGGAGCAGGGAGCCCGATGTGGGACTTGATCCCAGGACCCTGGGATCATGACCTGAGCCAAAGGCAGATGCTTAACGACTGAGCCACCCAGGCGCCCCGTCTTTTAAAAATATGATTGATTGATTGATTGATTGATTGATTTTAAAGATTTTATTTATTTATTTGAGAGAGACAGAGACAAAGCATGAGCAGGGGGAGAGGCAGAGAGAGAGGGAGAAGCAGACTCTCCGCTGAGCAGGGATCCCAACCTGGGGCTCAAACCCAGGACCCTGAGATCTGAGCCAAAGGCAGACAACCAACTGAGCCATCCAGATAGCCCTCTTTCTTTTTTTTAAAAAAATAAGCTCTACACCCAATGTGGGGCTTGAACTTACAAGGTCAAGAGTCACATGCTCTACCAACTGAGCCAGACAGGTGCCCTGATTAAGTGAATATTTTTTTTTAAGATTTTATTTATTTATTTCACAGAGAGAGACACAGCAAGAGAGGGAACACAAGCAGGGGGAGCGGGAGGAGAAGCAGGCTCCCCGCCGAGCAGGGAGCCCGATGCGGGGCTCGATCCCAGGACCCTGGGATCATGACCTGAGCCAAAGGCAGACACTTAACGACTGAGCCACCCAGGCGCCCCTGATCAAGTGAATATTTACATTGATAATATATTGAGATAAGAAAAGATTTTTATGGCCACAAAATAAAATTTTATGGCCATAAAAAGAACACCCAGAACATTAAAGAGAGTCTGTGGACAGTAAAACCATGATAGCAAAAAACTAAAAAGTATGACAGAAGTTTTGGAAGACAGAGTTAAGTAAACCTTCCATAAAGGAGATCAAAAAGACAAAATATGGAAAAAGACAAAAATATGAAAAATCGGAGAGAAAAGATAAGGACCAACACCTAAAGAACCAATTCCAGAAACAGAAAACAGAGACCTTAGAGTGAAGGAAATTATCAAAGAAATTAATTGCAGAAAATTCCCTAACACTAAAAGACATGAGTTTCCAGAGTGCCTGTGCTGGAGAAAAATAGGCCAACAACAAGACATGTCACTGTGAAATGTCAGAACACTGAATGCAATCCTACAAGCATCCAGAAAGAAAAATAGTAGCAAAATGAAGACCCTGGAATCAGAGTGGTACCAGACATCTCCACATAAGTCATATGGGAAGGCTGAAGGCTCTGCAGTCACATCCTCACCTCTGGGGGACAAAAAGCAGGTAGAGAAAGGGCAGCAGGCTCCAGAGAGAGTTCCCGATGACATGGACAGAATATCAGGGGATACATATAGAAATGGCAGAGCCTGATTTAGTGACAGCTACATAGAAAATCACATAAACAAATGAAAAAAGATTGTCAACTTCAGGGAAAACTAAAAGTTGTGCCAGAAGGGAGAAGTAAGTCATAATATATGTCCTGCCTAAGCTGCACATAGGGTTTATATATCCTTAGTCACATCACAATGTTTAATATTGATCCATTCAAAATCACACAATTACATGGAGAAAACGGGGCTTGCAAGTATGTGAGTAGGATGGGAGACGGTGAGGGATGGAGTAAAATCTGCATTTTCTACCAGATAAAGTCAATTGATTAGGTTTAGTACTGAAAAATTGTGAAGTGGTAATATATCATGTGGAGAGCTCAAAGTCAATACAAAGAGATTCAGCTGGAAGAACCTAAAGTGGGTGGTTTGTCCCTTGGGGAATGGGGGAAAAGGCGTTGCTAAGAACAACTGATTTTCATAATAAGCCTGGTTTAACTATTTAACTTTTTATGATATGTGCACTGATCGTTTTGAGAAAGATAAAAAGTTTAAAAAGAAAACTACCATAGTTTCTCATTCTTTAGCTGGTCACAACCTAGTCCCATGTAACCTAGGCAACCTTAATCCCCAACTCTCCCAATGCCCTGCCTGGACACAACACCCATTACCAGTGGGGCAGGGAGGGGGGCAGCCCAAGTTCACCCAAGTTCCCTCCCACCTGCCCTAGGTCTAGCTCAAGTCCTGTCTCCACCAGACCCTTTCAGAGCCTGCCAAGCCTCCTTTCCTCTCCAATCCACTTAGCAGAGCAACAATTTTCTAAATTATTCATGGATGAATGTTACTTTTTACATTGGTTTAGCTAGTTCAGACATGGAGCTCTTCTCCCTGAGTAAGTTGCAAACTTCTGGCAGAAGTAAACGATTCCTTTTTGATGTTTGGCAAATGTCCATAGTAGTTGCCCAAAAAACACTTCATGAATAAACTTAAAAGTAGAATTCAAGGTGAATTAACAGACAGATTTAAAACAAAGTCTGGAGATAAAACTAAGGTTAGATTCAAGCTGTGACTGATAATGGCTAAGGCATCTAGAGGACCTAACTGTATCAAGATAGAGGGGCCTTCAAAGCTCTGTGGTCTACATTTTTGGTTAATGTTTAAGTTGGGTTGTTTTAATAAAGAGATATTTTGCCCCCAAAGTACTCTCAAGTTCCAAGTTTTGGTGACCTGGGCCTTGGAAAATAAATGTACTCTACCCTGCCAACAGCCCTGGGAGAGCAATGCAGTGCAAGACCATCTCGAGTCAACGTTCAGAATGAGCAGAAGTCCTTAATCTTGGGCCCATTCATTCCATGCTTTTCTGGTCCCACTGTGGTTTCACTCCCATTAAATGGAGAAAATACCTGGCATTTTCTGACATCCCCAAGAACGGCAAACTTGGCGCTCTTAGCAAGTACCCTGTCAATATGCTCTGAAGTTTTAAAACGTTCAGATCATGGCTGAAGGGACAGGAGCCCGCAGCTATATCCAGAGATCTGACTCAGCCCCAGCTCCTCGTGCCAGTCACCTCCATTCTGCCAGGCCACGAACCCTCCTAGCTGTGTTGGTGATTCGGCTATTGCCACCTTTTCAGTTGTGGTCCTGAGGGTGGTGGTCTCAGAGCAAACTTGGTGGATATTAATCCTAGAGAAAACCCTCTCAAAGGCCTAGCACCGGAGCCAAGACTGGAGCATTTTCTAGTTGGCCTTTCTCCAGTTAGGGAAAGGAACGAAAGAATGGACGCATTGGAGACCCACAGAGCGGGGGAGGAAAGTCAGCACCTCCAGTGTTCGGGGGCAGCTCCTGAACCGCAAGGCCTGCCTCCCACAAACGCAGGAAAACACACCCTGCCTCTCACTGGGTCCTAAATTACACAGCTCCCTTCCCCTGGCCTTCAGAGCACTTGAATGTGCTCCCACTCCTGCCATGGACCTTCGCCATCTGTGGGACTTGTTTTGGTTTCTCACTGCTCACACGAAGCATCTTCACAAGGCCTTCCTGTGCTGTGTCCGTGCCGTTTCTGTGAAGCTTCCTCAAGACACTGGGAGTTACTGGGTTGGCTGAAGAGTAACAGGTAGATCAAGGAGGAGGAGCTCTAAATTCTGGGTGCCCCCCCTCAGCCATTGGTGCTGCCAGAGAAGGTCCAGGCCCCAAGGGAAGAAATGGATTAGGAGGCACAGGGAGCCCCAAACCAGTGCTTTTCAGGCACTGACCCACAACGGAGCCCTTAGAGGTCTCGTTTAAACGCAGGTTTGGATCTAGCAGGGCTGGGGCAGGCCCAAGATTCTGCATTTCTAACAAACTCCTGGTCCGCAGGCCACGCTTCGAGTAGCAAGGGGCAAGACTGAGGAGGGAAAAGTGGAGAAAGAGGTGAAAACAGGGCCCATAGGAGGAGAGGTGAGGGAAAACAAGCTCCAGGAGAGGCGGTCTGCGAGTGCTACGGCTGCACCACCTCTGGTCTCCGAGGCCTCCCCGCAGGGCCTTCTGTGGCAGGGGTCTCGGTGGCCCCCATGAGGCTACAGTGGGGTGCTCTGGTCCTCTCCCTTCCCCTCTTGTTCCACAGGACTGGAGCACACAGTCTCCCGGATGCATGCTGGGGGAGGGCCAGGGGCTGGAGACCTTTTCCTTCCCTCCCTTGCCTCAGCTGGGCCCGACTGCCATGCTAGCTCGGGCCCCTAACTCCGTGCGACGGCAGATTCTTCAGGTTGGCCCCAGGGATAACAGATGAGTTCACTCCCCTCCTGAGCTTCACCCGAGGACCTACTCCCTGAAGCCAAAGGACTGACCGTCTTCACTTCCTCAAACAGCAGCTTCCATTAACTGAGCACTTACTGGGTGCCAGGCTGTGTGGGAAGCGCCCTCCCACACGGTTTTATTTAATCCTCACATTTACCCTCGAAGGTGGGAACTGGCTCATCCCCACCTTATAAGGAAATTGAGGCTCCAGACTCGATTTGCCCAACTCCTCACAGCTAATAGGACTCTACCCTTCCCAGCCTGGCACTAAACCTAACTGAACTCATGAGGCCAGGAGCCTGGGGGATCATGTCCAGGAGAGAAGCCTCGAGATAAGGAGTTTAGATGACACAAGACACTAAGGTGAATTAATTTGGTTTATAACACTTTGAAGGTCAAAACTGTCCCTTGACCAGCTTCCCTCATTGAATCAGTAACAGAAGGCTCTTTTGTGCCGGCAGGGACACCCCAGGACCCCGCCAGACGGAACGTGCAGGTGGTTGTGAACTGGGCTCAACGGCCTGAGCAGAGGGTGCCAGGCGGAGACTGGACTCACCAGGTGGCACCAACCAGTCTGAGGAGAAGCCGGCCTGCCAGGCAGCTGACGGGAGGGTCATTTAGGACCATCTGAATCGAACAGTACCAGCCCAACTGTCCACACCTCCAAGGAACATAACATAGCATCCTGGGATGGAAATGCACTTTGAACTTTGGTTCTTCATTTAATAAACTGAAGTGCCCCCAAACACTGTGCTGGACTTTGTGGGACCCTAAGACACACTCTTGCCCTTAACAAAAACAATTAGCAGGTTGAGCACACAAGTAGCCAAGCAACGGTGAGGACTGTGGTGAACTGGAGAATTCTGCTCAGACGAAGCTGCTTTACTACGTTGCTTCAGGTGGTTGTAGCGTCTCAGCATGGAAGAAAAATCTAGTGATTTTTCAAGAAAACCCCCAAATCAAAATGTGAACCCTTCCATTTTTAAAAACAAAATGCAGGCCGACATCTGTGTTCACTAGTTTGCAAACTCTGCTCTTCGCTGACCATGCCCAATTTTTCCTGTTATGCCTTTAGCACCTCACAAAACCTGGCAGAAGGAATCAGTCAATATGCGGCGAGCGCACTGACCAGGGGAAGCTTATCCAGAGGCAACCGGTCTGAATCTCCATCATACATAGAACAGCTGATGCAACCCCGGAGGATTTTTAGTCTTGGAAATGATGAACGAGAGGTCTAACAGTTGTTGCAAGTAAGAAAATCCTTATAAAGCTAGAGCACTTGGCTTAGCCAACAGTGGGGGCGGGGGGAGGCTGCTTTTACATAAAATATACATTTAACAATTGACTTAGGTCCCCACTACTGTCTATGGCTCTGCCCACCCCCACCCCTTCTTTACTTGCCCGGCCCTTAAAGGTACTTGGGCTTTCATATTTGGTAAGGGGAATTCAGGCTTTGCCTTGAGTCCCAAATGTCCGACCTATTACCTAAGAATATTATCCAACTTGGGTTTTTTCCAAGGATTAAAATCAAACAGTATGTAATAAAAGTGCTTGGCACATCTGGCAAAGGTTTCAAGAAACATTCACTGTTGTTACAAACGTTTAGATGTTTTTTATGAATAACCAAAATACACACTTACTGTCAATGCAAAGTTACAGAGTCTGATTTTATCTTAATAAACAATACTTGAGGGGCACCTGGGTGGCTTAGTCAGTCAAACGTCTGACTCTTGACTCAGGTGGTGATCTCAGGGTGTTGAGATCGAGCTCCACGTTGGGCTCTGCGCTGAGCGTGGAGTCTGCTTGAGATTCTTTCTCCCTCTGTCTCCTCCCCTCCCCCTGCTCGCTGTCTCAAAATAAATATATAAAATCTTTAAAAACCCAAACGAATAAGGCTTGAATAAACAATCCCACCTGGAATGAGATTATGAGCCTGAATGTTCACATAGAACAGCAAGGGCCATTTGTTAGAGGACATCAGAGGGGAGGATTAGGACTTTTATGGTCTCTGCTCTTGGGACCCTAGGACTACATGCACAGCTTGTAAAACTATATTCTAGGGTAGATTTTTTAAAAGAATATGGCTGATCTCCATGGATATGGAAAGAAATAGCAAACAGAATAAGTGAAAAAAAGGGGAATTATAGGGGGGATGGGTTAGCCCGGTGATGGGTATTAAGGAGGGCACATTCTGCGTGGGGCACTGGGTGTTATGCACAAACAATGACTCATGGGACACTGCATCAAGAACTAATGATGTAATGTATGGTGATTCACATAACAATAAAAAAATTTTAAAAAAGGTAAAGTATAGAAATATACAATGGAAGTCTGAGTTTTAAAAAGGATATGTTTATGTGCTTAGAACACTTCTAGATGGGTGTATAAGAAACTTCACTAGACAACCTTAGAGAATGGGTCGGGGAGCAAATGTTTTTACCTTCTATCGCAAGATGCTTACTTCTCATTTTATGGCCTTCAGTTCCATTTTGAGCATTCTCCCCTTACCAGAAGCATCATTACCCTTATAAAAAGGACCAAATAGGGGTGCCTGGGTGGCTCAGTCAGTTAAGCATCTGACTTCAGCCCAGGTCATGATCTCAGGGTCCTGGGATTGAGCACTGCTCAGGCTCTGCGCTCAGTGGGGAGTCTGTTTCCCCTCTCTCTCTTCTTGCTCGTTCTCTCTCCAATAAATAAAATCTAAAAAAAAAAAAAAAAAGACCAAATAATTTGGTTTAGACAAAACCTTGTGGTCTGAGTTTTGCTTTACAAACAGTTCCCATGATAAAGCTTTATAGATCTCTTTACATCTTCAGTGTCAAGACCCAGGAACTTCAATTAGAGTACTGGGCTCCCCAGCCTCCTCTCCCATTACCAAATGCACCTAACTTTGGAGGTTGCTCCAGGTCACCCCCCACCCCCGCCGTCCCTCATTTCCTGAGTCATAGGTGTTTTTCTCATATGCACTCACTCTGTGAGTGGTATCATTCAGTTTTTAGATATGGTCCCCATAATGACTCCCTGATTTCTAGCCCTGGCCTAGACTCTCTCCTGAACTCCAGATCCATGCTTTCCAATTGCCTACTCAACAGTTCCATGTGGATGTAGAGTACACATCTACAATTTAACACATCCAAAAGTGAATTCATCCCCAATAAACTTGTTCCACCCAGAGCCCTCCAAATGTCAGATGATGGCCCTTCCAGGCTTCTAGTCGCCCACGTCCATAAGCTCATAGTAAGAGGACAACTGAAATGCAGTCTGACCCACAAGGCCAGTTATCTAAATATGAAGATGGCCCTGGGTACTGGGATCAAAGATCTCATATAATCATTAAAATGTTTTCTGAAATATACTTGAAATTAACTCACTTTAAGTCTAGGTTTAGATTTTGGCATTTTAATTTCTTTTGAATATGTCACTTCATGCAAGCTAGGAAACAGAATCAAACTAAGGCAGTCTAGTCCATCTAGGAATCCAGGTTGAGTCTTGCAGTTTTCAGCAGAATGACATCATAATGCAAGGTGCTAACAACAGGTTTATAATCTCTAAATAACAATCACTTATCTACATTTTTTCCTTAGGAAACAGCCAAAGTCCAGTCCTTAAAGGCACGATATACAGAACATCTTGATCTATGAAGAACAGAATAACCCAAATTATGTTGGCCAACTTACTGGTGGACCAAATCAAAGCTGACCAAGGATTGGTGAACAGAGGTGTTTACCTTCTGGAAACTTGCTCTGAGATTTAAAAAAGTCCTGGCTGCTGTTAATTAGAAAGCAAGTAAAAAATATTACAGATGCACCCACACTGACATTTGGTTTGCCAAGGTCTTCCACTAGCACACAAAGTGAGAGATGAGTGTAGGGGTAAGATACTTAGATGTTTTCAAGATAAATTACGAGTAATAAGAAATTTGACATATTAAATTTTTCCATTTGCTACCAGAACTGACAATGAGGACGATTTAAAAGAAATGCTGAACTCTAAAAAGGGTGGCAGCAGTAACACTCTCCACTACAGGGTAACCTCCTGCTTTCCCACACCATTAACACCGCTACTCTTCCAAGATACATATTCGTGTGGAAAAACTTGTCAGCTTTTGCCAGAGCCAGGAGATGAAAAATAGAGCATGTCCTAATTAGTTAATTTGTAATTGTAAGCTCAGTTGACATCTTGAGGATGGCCATTCTTTTGTTTAACATCGCAAACTGCAGAACTCCTTAGCCCTTAGCCAGTTTCCGCTCAATATCTTAAAGCTGGTCTCAGTCCCATCTGTGACTCTTCTCCTCAGGGTTAAGGGTTGGTGCTAGTCATCAAAATCTGGAATGTCATCATAGGAGTAACCCCGGTAGCCTTTGGATGCATAGTAGGCGATGCGAAGGTGGTAAAATCCTGGCAGGAACACCAGGATGCCAATGATCAGGACGGGAACAGCCCGGTCTGCCCCCTGGTGGCGGAAGAGGCAAACACATTAGTACCATACAAATTACCAATTTTAAAATAAAACAAAACCATAGGTTCAACCCATACATCAGTATTTTACACTCTTCAGAGCATTTCCTTTGGATAGTATGCTACCAACGAAACAGGTTTACATCTCTTTTCCTCCTGACTATAAAATGTAGAAAAACTAGGGGCGCTTGGGGGGCTCAGTCCTTAAGCGTCTGCCTTCGGCTCAGGTCATGGTCCCAGCGTCCTGGGATTGAGCCCCACATCGGGATCCCTGCTCAGCGGGAAGCCTGCTTCTCCCTCTCCCACTCCCCTTGCTTGTGTTCCTGTTCTTCCTATCTCTCTCTCAAGTAAATAAATGAAATCTTAAAAAAAATGTAGCAAAACTGCAAAGCACTAAAAATTATAAAGTAAATAAATTGTCCATCTTCATCCATAGATATTTCGTTTATTTCCTTCTTTTCTCCATTCTAGTTTCTAGTTGTGAACACACCATACCCTTTGCCTTGTTTTAGTCTCTTAGTGTTAACAAGCAACTGCCAAAATATTATGAAAAGTTCTGCACTGGGGGTGGGAGATAGGCAAAATGGGTGAAGATAGTCAGAAGGTACAAACTTTCAGTTACAAAACAAGTAAGTTCTGGAGATGCAATGAACAGCATGGTGACTTAGCTAATAATACTGTATTGTGTATTAGCAAGTTGCTGAGAGCAGATCTTAAAAGTTCTCATCACAAGAAAAAAAAATTCTAACTGTGTGGTGATGGATGTTAACTAGACTTATTGTGATCATTTTGCAATATAGACATACTGAATCATGTTGTACACCTGAAACTAACACGTTATATGCCAACTAATGGTGTCTATCATTCCACTGTAAGGGATGCACCACAGTTTCCTACCAACTGTTGGATACTTTGTCTCTCACTTTTTGTAACTGTACAGAATACCACAATAAACTCCATTGTTTTCCTTGGCCTTTCAGATTCTAGTGTATATTCCCATGAGTACAATTCACAGGTCAAAGAGGAAGAAATGGTGTTTAGTGTTTTTATCAATAGGGCTTCAACTATTTGGGGAGTTCCAGGAGGGCAGGGACTTTGTTCATCCCTGGATCCCCAGCTGTGCCCAAAATATAAATGTATTAAATGAATGAATCCACTCATAAAATTGCTCTGCCTTGTTTTTAGGTATAGTTTTAAATGTTTATACAGTTAAATTTATCCTCCTTTTCCTTTGTGATTTTTCCCATTAATTTTAAGCTTTCCCTCATCTAAGGTAAACCCAATCTAAAAATCTCGTTTTTTTCAAAGATTTTATTTATTTGTCAGAGAGAGAGAGAGAGAGAGAGAGCATGTGTGCACAAGCAGGGGGAATGGCAGGCAGAGGGAGAAGCAGGCTCCCTGCTGAGCAGGGAGCCCAATGTGGGCTTATGTAATGTTACAGCAATGGTTCTCAAAATGTGGTTGACGGACCACCAGCATTACCTGGGAACTTGTCAGAAATGCAGATTCTCACCACCCACCTACAGAACTGGAATCTCTGGGAATGGAACCAAGGAATCTGTGTTAACAAGCCTGCCAGATGATTCTGATTAACATCGAAGTTTCAAAACCAACCTGCCGTAACAAATACACAGCACCTCCTATGAAATATTCTTTCTAAAACAAAACTAAACCTGAATCTAAGTAAGTCTCTAAATCTAACAAAAATATGAAGTCAAGGTCAAAGATATTAATATAGCACCTGTAAACTTATATATAAAAACTGTTACAGATGCATACTGAAGATGCTACTTGAGAATACCAGCAAAATAGAGGTGCCTGGGTGGCTCAGTCAGTTAAGCATCAGACTCTTGATTTCGACTCGACATGAGCTCAGGGTTGTGAGACTGGGCTCCATGCTGGGTATGGAGCCTGCTTAAGATTCTCTCTCTCTCCTCTCCCTCTGCCCTCCACAAGATTCTCTCTCTCCTCTCCCTCTGCCCTCCACCACTCTCATGCGCTCTCTCTCAAAAAAAAAAAGACAAAAACAAAAAGAATACCAGCAAAATGTAAATCTGGTATTTGGTTTCATACACAGGAAAAAAAGGTGGGGGAATACATGAAGCAAAATGTTTATAACTGTTGATGATGAGTGGTAGACACACAGGGGTTTAATACATTATTTCATTTACTTCTGTTTTGTTTGAAATATCTGTAATAAAAGTGAAAAAACTCCAAACCGAAAAAACAAAATTTATTAGTGATTCTCTTAACATCTTTATTTATAAAGCAGTCTTTTATAAACCACACAAGGTAAAATGATATTTGCTGCATGTGGATGTCATGTCCACTCTCAGTATTCATAATATCATTAACAGAGTCCTCTGGAATTGATACTGCATACTGCATACTGTAATGAAAGTTAACTGAAGGCACGGTCCTGAAGCTAGATGTTCAAACACAGATTGCACCAAGTAAACACCTGGTGACCATATAATAATTTTAAATAGATAAGAAACAAAGACAAATCAGATTCACTTCTTAAAAACCATATGCAGCCATTTTATTGCAACAGTGCTACTATTCCCAATTTCTATAGTGTCCAGTTTTTCAGATGTTGGCTGTGTTCCCTCTGCAGAACAATATGACCATCATCCCGTGGCCTGGTGTGTGTTGAAGAACAGACATGACTTGTGATCATTATTAGTTCAGATCAACTTGGGCACTGTCTATTAGTATGTATATAGCCCAAGAAAAAGAACCACCCAACACTTTAGGTTTTGAAGATAACACTCGGAAACATAACAAGAACTCCAACCAAACTCAATGTAAGAGGGATCAGACTCATAAGTCACAAGTCCTGGTTTGGTCAGTGCCCCCAGACCTATAGAAGCCTCACTGTTTCTGTGGCACTGCAAAACTGCAACAACACATTCTACTCCAGGTACAGCCGTTATCAATCAGGAATCCTCAATACAAGGCTCAGCTTTGCTGTTCTAAACTATGACAGTGAAGATTGCTCAACATCTCAGAGGGAAAATGCGCCTACCTGCCCCCACACACCTCACAGAAACTGTGGGACATGCATGTTCTTGCTCAAAAAAAGAAACATATGCTTTGTTATCAGAGAACAAAATCTGAAAGAAAACTCTTTTCTTCTTTCTGCTGGCAAATCCTGTACTAGATATGAATATAAAACAATAGGGCCCAGACTCACACTTTAAAGATTTCATGGCACAGTCCCACAAACCCTTCAACTTACCCCTTTGCTGATATAGCCAGCCAGCAGAAGGGAGCCTATGATTATGAGAAAGGCGCCAATCAAAAACAGCACTGTAGCAAGCGCAATGGCCTTATATGGGATCTTAGGAGGGCTCTTCTTAAACTGGAAGAGAAATAAACAAAAAAGGCACATTATGAAAATACCAGGACTGAGACACTTTAAAGCAAGGAGGATAATAAGAACCAAGGTGGATGCTTTGTGTGTCTTGAAGGAAGTCCTACTCACTAGAGCTCTGGGAGAGAAAGGCAAGGGACAAACAGGAAGTGAAGCTCTAGTTATTGCTCTAACAATCACTCAGAAGAGTTCCAGCAGAATGTTACTCTTTCTACTTCTAATCTCATTCCACATACCATTCACCATAAGAAAATATTTTCTTACAAAAACAAAAGACACTTGAACGGTCATTCATTGATTAAGCATGTATTTATTAAGTGCTTGGCACATGGAAGGTTGTACTAATCTATAGGGATTCAAGAGTGAGTATGATGGTGTGGAGAAGTAAACAAAACTAGTGATTTCTGGCATTCAAAGTTAAGTTAGCATACAGTCAAAGATTTTAGAAACAGCTTTTTCTAAAGCACTAGTTGCCCACCCCATAGATCAAGTAACCTAACTTGTTAATAAGCTCAATTCAAAGTTAAGATTCAGAGACAAGCTTTCTAAGGTTTGCCTCATTTCTGTACCTGACCTAACTGGCTGGAAGCTTCCCAGATGTCCTTTCAAAAAAAAAAAACTTCTCTCCTTCAAGTATGGGTCCGAAGAGTGCAGAGTCATTGATTTGTTTATATTTAAAGGGATGGGTTCCTGCCTCTTCCTCCTTAGCCCTGGTTCCATCTAAACTATTCAGGGGAAGTGGTCAAAAGGAGATGCTACACATTAAGTATTTTATAAATAATGAATCAGGGTAGAATACAAACTTAACAAATATTCTGTTTTACTTACTGTTTGCCACAAAGAATACCTTTAATAAACTGGATCTCATGACATCAGGAAAGAAGGAAGATTCCCACAATCTGCTGGCTTTAGCAGCTAGTTTCTCCCTTAAAAGATGAACTGGCTTTGACTAAAGTGTAAACGAACCAATGACACAGTCCTTAAAAAAATTCTACTTAACAAAACACAACCTGAGTATTTTCCAGAAAAAACTAAATAAAATACGTAACTACTGGGCTCTGGCGTTACAACTAAAAATTCTTAGAAATGAACAATATTTTATATTTGTTTGAAACTGCTCTACCAAGGCCCCTCCTTCTGCAAACTATGGTTGAAAGGGTCTCAGAGATGAGTTTCCTTCTTGCTGCTCCTTCTAATCCCCATGGACAGTTAGCAAATCCTCCACCTGGAAGGTCTTCCTGCTAACTCAACAGAAACAGAGCCAGCCAGTCTCATCAGCTCCCTGCCGCATTTACCTGAAGGTCAATGTAGCCATCGTCTGTGCTGGAGAGCCTTGAGTATTTCACTTTACTACTGGGGATTCCAGTAGCCAGGTTGGTACGAGACGGCATCATAACACACTGACACAGCTACAGTCTGAAGACAAAGAAAACTGTCATTGTATGCAAGTGACAACAGTGTGTTACATATATTGGGAGTTTTGGGCTGAGATGTCATACTAAGCAACTGGCAATTTACACTCCATTGCACTTAAAATCTGATATTCCTTTGACAAAGTGAAAACATTCTCATATGTATCTACTCTGGCTTGTCCTGGTAGAACGAGAGTCAAGACATTTGCCAAGAAACAGACCTCATGTTTATCTTGTCACCAATATTCCTGGGCCTCCTAATTTTTCCAAAGCCTCACACAGAGCAGGTGAAGAGTGGTGACTTAAGTCTGAGTCTGACACCTAAGTCCACATTTTCAGTCATTCTGCTATAGTACTGCCTGGCCCCTGTCCCTGTTTCAGGAAAAAGCAAGAAGAGCATATGCTCAAATGATTCTCTTACTTGCCAGGGAGGGAGAATGGGTAGGATATGGAATACAGTCACATCAGCATTTTGTTGATCCCCCTTAATGGGAATCATTCTTTTAATGCAAAAAATCTGTAGAGCTTCCCGTAAATTTGGCTATCAGCACTATCAGTACCGGTAATCAGCACTGTACCAGTGCCAATTTGCCTGCCTCTCTGCCCTACCCCAAGCACTGAAAGTAGTGATTTCATTTTCCAGATTACTTCTATAGCTTCCTAAAAAAAAAATAATAATAATATCTGGTTTTTGTTCAAAATATTCAAAACCAACTTCAGTAATGAAATCATGACTATTTTGTCACTAGTTCAAGAGACAGTAGATAAGATTAAAAAACAATGACATTTAAATGGGGGAAATATTTGTAATTTGTGCACTTTTCCACCATAAAATCACAAAGTTATATGAATAAAACAAGTAAATATTTTGTGAAGCTAATTCTAAAGGTGAAGTGGATCTGTAAAAAGAGAAAATTAAGTATTTCGCAATAAGGACTACATTAAAAAAAAAAAAAAACAGAAACCATAACGACTTTGCCTTCCCCTGGTATGATACTTTGTAAATAACCATCATCATTATAATAATGTCAGTTAATAATTACCCAGTGTTGGTTAGATACCAGGTACTACTCTAAGTGCTTTCTATATACTTTATCCCAATTATTAATGAGCCGTCTTAAGCGGCCCGCAGTGAACCTAAAATAACTAGCATTATGATGGAATTGGTGCTAAATGCAAATGTCCCTTTTTATATTATATACTGGTGCAGCAATTATATACCAGTGCAGAAATCAAGTACTGAATCCAGAATGCTAATTTATATACTTTTCTGAAGTTAGCTCAAACTGCATCAAATACTAGGTTTTTAAGTGTTGCGATCCCGATTACATGATAACCTAAATTTAATTCTACAAAATTTAAAGTCCAAACTACCGGTATGTGGGGGTTTTGAGGGCATTTAATCGCCTCTGATTTGTATCGTCTTTTTAAAAAAAGGTTACATACTCTGCCATTACCTATTCATACACCCGTATCAAAACAAAACACCGCAGGGTGTGAGGGAGAGGGGAGACGAATGCTTATTGGCGGCCAAGAGTAAGAATTCTGCAAGAGGAAGGAAAAACGTAAACCGAGGTTTTCAGAGTACCAGTCCAAGTTCCCAAAAGGCTTTTTTTTTTTTTTTTTTACCGGTTCCACCGCAACCCCCAAACTCCCTAAACACGCGAGGGTTGCAAGACTTTAAAAGCATCAGTAAAGCATTCAGCGCAGTGCCTGGCATTATGCGCCTCCACACACACTACCTTCCTGCCCGTCTCCAAGCCTAGCCAGGAAGATAAATAAAAACCGACGCGAATTTAGACGGAAACAAACAAAACCGGTTTCTGGGAAGAGGCCAGCGGTGGCCCGGGCTGGCGAACGCTCTACACCCAGGACGCGAAGTAGATTTCGGCAGGGAGCGCAGTCTCGGCCCCGCCGGGCGCCTGAGGGGGGCGCTTCTGTTCCCGCCCCGCCGCACACACGCCTTACCGGAGCGCGCGCGCCGACAGCTCGCTCACGGTTGGCAGCAGAGGCGCCTGAGGCCTCATGGCACGCCTCACCTAACGGCCACCCCGCCCCACCCGCCTACCTCGGCGCCGGAAGTGGCACGCCGAACGGCGGCGCGCCGGAAGTGGCGTCACCGGGAGCGACGTCCTCTCATTCCACTGTTCGCAACTTCCCGTTTTGATACCGCGCTAGTGGGAGCATCCTGCGGGAGGCATCGGGGGCTCTCGGGAGGCGCCGGCGGAGTCCCGCCCCGTGGGGTTGCGGGAGTCGCTGCCGGTCACCTCCGCTGGGTTGTGTAGGTGCCTTGGGTGACCGGCCGCCTGGGTCAGTCAGACTCCAGGTAAACCGGCTACTTTTTCCTTTCCCTGATCCCTCCGGCAGTGTTGGGAGCTCAGTGGCACCACGGGAGACGGAAGCCAAGACAGTGAAGCTGTGGATGACCGTAACTGCCGGGTCTCCTATTCACTGCCCAGGGCTGTAGGCCTTTCCCGCAGGAGCGCCGCGGTCTCTGCTGGTTAGTACCCCACCACTACTCTCGAGTGGCCCCACATTCTTGTGCTTCAGTTTCCCTCCTCACCGTCAGGCCTGACCCAGGTAAGAGGCCTGCCCACAAGGGACATTTTGCAGCACATGAAGCTTTGTAAATGTCAGATTTATTGAAGTATAATTTACATACAATAAAGTACAATTGGATGAGTTTGACAAGTGCATACAGTCTTGGAACCATCACCAGTCTATATTGTTACATCTTTCCCAAAACTTCCGTCAGGCCCCTTTGCAGCCAATATCCTTCCCCACCTCCAGGCACACAGAAGGTAATGAACCTACTGAGGTACAGGGAGTTCTACCGTCCAGTAACTAGAACTCAGTCCAGATACTACAAAAAGAAACCAGTCATTTAAACCACCAAGCACAAAATGAACCGGGATAAAGGACTTTAATGAAGCAATTCTCAACATGTACTATGCCAGCTTGTGGCTTTGTGGCACAATTAGTAGGAACATTTAAACAGTCCGTTTCATAACCGCTAGGATTAAGTCCCCAAAAAAGGCTACTTATATTAGAAAAATTATTTTTGCACATATTGCTTGGGCCCTATCACAGATCTACTAAATCTTTCAAGATTCTTCTAAAAGGCTCCCTAGGCTAAAGAAACACTGCCCTATAGCAATGCTCGTCTTCTAAAGCCCACACAGCTTTGGGTACATAAAGCTTCTGAAAAAGTGTTAATTTTTGCTAACAAAATTGACAAAATAACAATATATATAGGACCTGGTCTACCCTCCTGTTCATTTCTTGAACTCAAGTTAGAAGAATACCAAAATAAGTTTGACAAATGAATCCCCAAAAATATCTTGTCACCTACTGTATTTGGAATACTTTTTATTGCTATATCTAATGTATTTTTATCAGGCTGCTCTAGACTGGAAAAATAAGCACATTTACATGAAATGGTAGCTTGAACTGAACTGCCTAGGATACTTGCAACAGTCATGGTCCAAATGAAGGCACTGTCTTGTGATGTTTGCAATTCAAATAACTTTTATTTAAATTGAAAAAAATTCTTAAAACTGTATTTAAGAGTCAAAACCCTTTTGTTATGAAAATCACAACTTTTTGGGCAAGGCAGAAATATTCCTAGGTTAACAAGACCAGATTTGACTTTGGACTTTATTCTTTAAACAAATTGTAAAGAATGAAGGAAAAAATAGGTTATTTACAGAAGATATCTACATATGTATTCAGAGGTACAAATTTGGTGACAGACTCAAGTACATGCTGGCATCTCAGAAGCAGTTCTTAAAGAGCTTAACTTTCTTTTCTTGGATTTTAAGAATACCTAAGATCCTTCTTCATCCTCGATCTTGGGAGCCAAGTAGTACTTTAAATGTCCCATGTCAGCAATTTTATACTCTACAACTGAAAGAAGACAGGAACATAATTCATTATTGAGAAGTCCATTATACCATCTACAAAACAAGACTCAACAAACCAATTATCTTACCAAGGGGTACATCTGCAGACATACTGAGTGTTACTGTAGGAGAGAGCGGAGTGGCTTTTGTAAAGAAGTTCAGGTATCTCAGTGCAAAAGTTAGCTGAACTGGCTCATTCATCTCTATGGTAACCTGAGACAAAACAAAAGATTAATCATATTGAAAAACATCAAGAAAGTTGCAACCCATTAGTTTAGAATATATTTAAAGATTTATTTATTAGAGAGAGTGCATGGGTGCACGCAAGACGGGGAGGTAGAGGGAAAGAATCTTCAGACTCCAGGCTGTTTGTGGAGCCCAAGCAGAGCTCATTCCATGAGATCATGACCTTAGCCAAAACCAAGAGTCAGACGCTTAACTGATTGAGCCACCCAGGCACCCCTAGAACATACGTTTAAAAACAAAACCAAAAAACCCTTTATTGCTTACTTTGGAGAGTGATATGAAACTAACTTTGAGGACTGGTAAATCAAAAGAATCAAGTATTTAGGGAGGAAAAAATGAAACAAGATGAAACCATAAGAGACTCTTAATCTCAGGAAACAAACTGAGCGTTGGAGTGGGGGGGGGTGGGAGGGATGGGGTGGCAGAGTGATGGACATTGGGGAGGGTATGTGCTATGGTGAGCACTGTGAATTGTGTAAGACTGATGAATCACAGACCTGTACCCCTGAAACAAATAATACATTATGTTAATTAAAAATAAATTTAAAAAAGAATCAAGTATCTAGTCTGCCTTTCCCATATGAACTGTAGCTCAGGTACAAATTATAAGAGAAAGCTTCTCTTTATGGGAATGCTCCTAATAAATAAATCAGGTAATAAATGAAGGAATGAAATGTATTAATATATTACAACGCTAATGGCCTAATGATTCTAAATGATTATTATGGCTGCTAAGAAAACATACGACACCTCATACCTACTAGAGGTACACATACCACCATCTGTAAAGTATTTTTGCTCTCTCATTCCCAAAACAAAGAAAACACTGAGTATCATCAAGCCTCTAGAGCTGTAGCTACCAGTTTATAGGAAATACAGGTTAGAGGAGCATATTTATTGACCTAAGGAATACAATGGGTAAAATCCAGACTTTGGGAAAACTCAATGACAAAGATTTGCTTCAACAAATTGTAATGGGGGGGGGGGGGAGAAATTGAATGGAGAACCAATGGATTAAAAGAATTTGAGGGCCTATCATTGAACTGCGATGTACAGAGCTTATTAACATCTTGATTCAAACAACTTCTGAAATAACCAAAGAAACAGGAAAACACTGAAAAATTCTTGATACCAAATAATGTCATAAAATGCTCATACTTCAGATATAAAAATATTTATATAAGAACTAATTTGAGGGGCGCCTGGGTGGCTCAGTTGTTAAGCATCTGCCTTCGGCTCAGGTCACGCTCCCAGGTTCCTGGGATTGAGCCCCATATTGGGCTTCCTGCTTCTGCCTCTCCCACTCCCCCTGCTTGTGTTCCCTCTCTCCTGTGTCTCTCTCTGTCAAATAAATAAATAAAATCTTAAAAAAAAAAAGAGAGAGAGCTAATTGGAGATTAAAACAAAAATCCAGAATGGCAGCGGAGTTACAATGTAATTTAGGAGACCAATAATTCAGAATTAGCCCCTGGACTTTTGCTACTAATATTTTTAAGTCTTCATTTTTTTTTTTAAGATTTTATTTATTCATGAGAGACAGAGAGAGAGAGAGAGGCAGAGGGAGAAGCAGGCTCACAAGAAAAAGGGAGCCCGATGCGGGACTCGATCCCAGGACCCTGGGATCATGACCTGAGCCGAAGGCAGATGCTTAACCATCTGAGCCACCCAGGCACCCTTTAAGTCTTCATTTAAACTAAGGATTGACTACTCATGCAAGGGACTAGAATATCTAATATTTACTATAAACTTAAAACGTAGACACTATGTTAAGCACTTTGTTACCATATTTAATCCTAATAATCCTATGAGGTTAGAACCTTCAACTGTCCTTCATTTACAGAGTTAACTGATGTTTATTCAAAGGCTAGCAAGGTTTTTAAAAATACAATTACAAAATATTAGTTTATAAATATTCTTTTAAAAAAGCACTTGATTATATAGGAAAACCTTAATTTAAGGATATTTAGTAATTAGAGTGTTCTTTATTTTGTCCCTAAATAGGGGTTCTCTGGCCCCCTACTGGGCCTACTGTATAGAAAGTTAATATAGGGCGCCTGGGTGGCTCAGTTGGTTGGGCGACTGGCTTCGGCTCAGGTCGTGATCCTGGAGTCCTGGGATCGAGTCCCGCATCGGGCTCCCTGCTCAGCGGGGAGTCTGCTTCTCCCTCTGACCCTCCCCCCTCTCATGTTCTATCTCATTCTCTCTCAAATAAATAAAATCTTTAAAAGAAAAAAAAGTTAATATAAAGATTACATAAGAGCTCCTAAAAGGTAAATTTTTACCTCCAACTAGATCCTTCTGTTGGGTTGCAATTACCTTACTATAGACTGAATGTCTGTGTTCCTGCAAAATTCATGTTAAAACCAAATCCCCATGTGATGGTACTTGGAGGTAGGGCCTTTAGGAGGTGCATAGTGCTAGTACCCTTCTAAGAGAGACCCCAGAGAGCTCCTTTGACCCTTCTATCAGGTGAGAAGCCCACTGTCTGTGAACCAAGAAGCAGGTCCACACCAGACATTGAATCTGCCAGCATCCTGGCCTCCAGAGCTGTGAGAAATAAATGTCAGTTGGTCATTGTCCATGGTATTTTGCTATAGCAGCCTGAATAGACTAAAGCACAACCTAATGTTAAGGGTCACAATGCTCTTCAAAAGTATTTTCTGTTTACTTAAGAAACTACTTACAGCTTCCTCCTCCTTATCGACATTACTTGTTTGTGACAACTTAATATTTCCATTTCCTAGTTCTCCACTTGCAGAAAATTTCACTCCGTCTTTTGCACAGGAAATTACAACAGCATCTCCAATATGACTGAGATCTCGGCATATACGTGCAAATTCGCCAGAAGGCATCTTTACTACACAGCTATACTCTTGTTCCTATTTAAAAAATAAAATAAAGTTCAATTGCTGGAAATTAAAGATTGGCATTCTCATTTTCTGAAGACTCCACATCTAGACAAGAATTCAGAATTTAAGATTTCCTGATTACTTTGAAGTATCACTCATTGTGTAATTTCCTAACATACTCTAACACTCAAAAAATAAATGTAGATATAAAACAAGTATATCATAAGAATAATCAAAGTAAGAAAACTAAAATTAAAAGAGTTTAAACCTTTAATGATAAATGCACTATTCAGGGAAAAGAGCCTCCCCCTAATCACCTTCTGGACTAAATCCAGAGGACATTCATGGCATACAAACGATGATGGCTGTTCAAGGAGACCCAATTGCTTACCAAAACAAAACAAGAAAATAAGATACTAAGGATTTTAAACATCTCAACATCTCTTCTCTCCTTTTACGTTGATAAACTTAACCTTAATGAATTTCTGCTAACACAGCTTTAAAGTCTACTCTTAAAAAGGGGGGGGGGGCATGGAGGTTAATGCAAATACACATTTAGTGCAATGAATTCAACCAATGATTCATTTTAGAGTACTGTAGTTTAATGAAATTATAAATGTCAGTATAAATACTAAAACCCCACTTTGGAACATGTTATCAGCAGCTATATAGAAGTTCTGTTTGAAAGTGGGCTTTAATGGTATTATTAACATTATCTAATGTAACTATCATGACTTGTGTACAGTACACTCAGAAACTTTGATACTCACTGGAATTCCAAGTTGTTCAACATCTAAATCCATTAACTTCATTTCGTAGTCTGAAACCTTTTCTTGATCTACCAAAAGAAAGCAGATTGAAGAAAAGCATTTAAGTTTATAACTATGATGTTAAGTTCTATGATCATCACAAACATTTTCTTAAATTTCTCACAACTTTAAGAAACGCACTGCATTTAAATTTCCTCCAGCATAACTTAGAAGGGTATACAACTTACTTGGAGCTTCAAATACTAGCGCCAGTGTGTCCGCATTATCTTCAGCCCTTAGTGTAATGATGTCTTCATTGCCAGCACATTTCAGTATTTTGGACATGCTAGAGCACAGAAGACACAGGATTTAAAATCCACACAAAGTTTTCAAGATCGATTTCTGACGCAATTAAAACGAGGAGTTGCCATTTTTACCAGGGTCTTCTGAGGAATTGGGTGAGTTAGGTAAACTGATCCGGCCATTTTGTAATGCAATTTTGCAGTATTTATACTCTAACAAGCACACACCCTACCACGAGCAATTTCACTTCTGGATATCAACAAAAGACTATGAATTGCAAATCCCTTTGGTGGATGAAGCAAATTATTCGGTCGCGACGATCGTGAAAGATGATCTAGGATTAAAACACACTGCACGTAGTCGGGGTAAGTATTTCTTATAAGCCTTAAGATTTAAACATGTTTATGTACTAGACAAGTAGTGATAAAAAGTTGAAAGCCACTGCCCTGGAGAAATTTTAAGTCCAGGAACTCAAGGTGCTCACTGCAACTTTATAATAATAAAAGACCAGAACCAACCGACTGTCCCTAGGTAGGGTGACAGAACTAAGGCACATAATAAAGCAGTTAAAGTCAATCAAGCCAAAGGTTTCTCATCCAAGGCCGCCGGCACTTAATGGCCAAACAGCTGTTCAAGGCTCTTCCTGGCATTGCGAAGAAGCCCGTCATTTTCCCGCCACCACCCGCTTTGTGACTTTGGCGCGGAAAAAGCCGGTTCGCGCGGCTGCCAGCGCGGGCTTTCCGAACCGCGCGCTCCGCTAGGTCCCGCCCCTCGGCGTCGCAGGCCAATGAGATGGCGCAGGTCGCCCATGTCAGCCAATGAAGGCCTAGCTAGCAGGGGCTCCCGCCAAGAGCAGGAGGTGGGGGTGCACGAGAGCCCGGCTCTCTGCTACCCCGGGGCTCACCTAGTGAGGTTCACACCCATGGCCAAGTTGCGGTCGCAGCGGTACGTGTCGAAGCCCTCGGAACGCAGGGTGAGCTGCACCAGGGAGACGTGGGAGGAGTCCATGCTCTGCAGGTTTACGCCGCTCGAGCTTATGTCCCAGCAGGCCTCGTTGATGAGATCTTTAAGCGCCTCCAGCACCTTCTTCAGGATGGAGCCCTGGACCAGGCGCGCCTCGAACATGGTGGCAGAGTCACAACGACGCAACTACAGGCGGAGATAAGGAAGAAGTTGTAGCCGGCTTGGGCGTCAGTGTATAAAAGCGAGCCGACAAACGCAGGACCGAAAGTCCGAGAAGCAGAAGACCACAACCAGTCCGCGACGCCTGCAACCGTTTAATAGCGCCGCGTCTACGAGCGCGCGCTCTCCACCTCTGCGCCGCGTGTGGATACGTCACCACGCTGCCCCGCCCATTGCCTGGCGGAGAGACTCCAGGGCCAATAGTGTCCCTGATCGGCACGTAGCCCGTCCTCCCTGAACATCCATTGGAGGGTTGGGTGCAGGGGCGGGGCGGGAGCGTGGCGCCTCCACCTCCTGTAGGACCGCCCTTTTTTCCCTTTTCTGAGACCCCGGACGCTAAACAAGTCTAGGCTTGTGAAGGCAAGACCCAGGTTAGGGTTCTTAGAGTTACAGTTTTGTGCTGCCTCCTCCATCTCCCGCTTCAGGGATAGAAAGATTTTAGCCGTGAAAGTGAAACGCAAATCCAACCTACCAGGAGGAAAACGCCTTGCAGCCTGAGGAGTATAGCGGTTTTAAATGTGCATTTTATTTATGCTATTATAGAAGTGATGTGCTCCTAAAAGTCAAACGGTAAAGAGGTGTACAGTTATGATTACAAAATTATCTGCCCCCTCCCCGCCCACACGCACACCAAGCTCGTGTTGTTTACTGTATACCAGTTTCTAAGCTTTCTTTTCTCTATACAAATACTTTTTTTTTAAGATTTTATTTATTTATTTGACACAGAGAGAGCGAGACAGAGAGCAAGCACAAGCAGGGGGAACGGCAGGCAGGTGAGAAGCAGGCTCCTTGCTGAGCAAGGAGCCCGACGCCAGACTCGATTCCAGGAGCCCGGGATCATGTGCAGGCGCCCCTATTCAAACACATTTTTAAAAAACAAAATGCGGGGGCGCCTGGGTGGCTCAGTTGGTTAAGCGACTGCCTTCGGCTCAGGTCATTATCCTGGAGTCTCGGTCGAGTCCCGCATCGGGCTCCCTGCTCAGCAGGGAGTCTGCTTCTCCCTCTGACCCTCTTCCCTCTCGTGCTCTCTCTCATTCTCTCTCAAATAAATAAATAAAATCTTTAAAAAAAATTCGTTCATACCAGAAACAGTTCTGCGACGTATTTAATAAAATACGTTTAATTTTGTCACACACCACCTCTATATCAGCACCTCTTAAAACAATGGCATAGGGGCGCCTGGGTGGCTCAGTTGGTTAGGCGACTGCCTTCGGCTCGGGTCATGGTCCTGGAGTCCCGGGATCGAGTCCCACATCGGGCTCCCTGCCCAGCGGGGAGTCTGCTTCTCCCTCTGACCCTCTTCCCTCTCGTGCTCTCTATCTCTCATTCTCTCTCAAATAAATAAATAAAAATCTTTAAAAAAAAAAAAACAATGGCATAGTATCCTATGCATGTAACCAAATTTACCAATTTCTTGTGATTACAAACACTTTTGGGCACTTAGTTGATTTTTGTGAGATCGACTCCTTGAAGTAGCATACGCATTAAAGTTTTGATAAATGTTACTAAATTGGCTGCTGAAAGATTGCAATCTACCTAAGACTGTGGACGTACTCATTTCTCCATATTTTCCTAACTATAGATATTACCAATCTTGTTTTAAAATCAATGCCTATTCGTGTGAAAATTTCAATTTGCCTATTAAAATATTTTTGAAATATTAAAATATTTACAGGTGGCTCAGTCAGTTAAGTGTCTGCCTTGGGCTCAGGGTCCTGGGATGGAGCTGCACAGGCGGCTCCGCTCAGCGGGGAGTTTGTTTCTACCTCTCCTTTTCCCTCTGCTCCTCCCCTTGCTCATGCTCTCTCTTTCTCTCAAATAAATAAGTAAAATCTTTTTAAAAAATTGTTACAGGTTGGGTAACTTTCATATATATTTTTTAAGAGTGATCATTGTACGTTTGTCTTTTCTATTAAACTCTTTTTCCTATTGATTACAAGGAGCACTTTATATATTAATCATTTCTCTATTATATATATTTTCCCTCCCCCCATTTTGTTATTTTTCTTTTGTTTTGGTTATAGCATTTCCCCTTAGTTGTATTTGCTCTCTTATCTTGGTCTGTAGAATTAGTTTTTCTACTGTGTATCTTGATGTGAATTTAGTTTTATTTATGCTGTCTAGAGAGTTTAGTGTCCCCAAGTCAGAAGATTTATATATTACATCAAGTCTAGAATATTCTCAACTATTATTGTTTCAAATATTGCCTTTCCCTAATCTATTCTCTCTCTCGCAATTCTAATGGATGAATCTTTTCATTGAAAGCAAGATAAATTTTTTTTAAAGATTTTATTTATTGGGGCACCTGGGTGGCTCAGTCGTTAAGCGTCTGCCTTCGGCTCAGGTCATGATCCCAGGGTCCTGGGATCAAGCCCCGCATCGAGCCCCGCATCGGGCTCCCTGCTCGGCGGGAGGCCTGCTTCTCCCTCTCCCACTCCCCCTGCTTGTGTTCCTGCTCTCGCTATCTCTCTCAAATAAATAAAATCTTAAAAACATTTTATTTATTTGAGAGAGAGAGAGAGAAAGAATGAGAGATAGAGAGCACGAGAGGGAAGAGGGTCAGAGGGAGAAGCAGACTCCCTGCTGAGCGGGGAACCCGATGTGGGACTCGATCCCAGGACTCCAGGATCATGACCTGAGCCTAAGGCAGTCACTTAACCAACTGAGCCACCCAGGCGCCCTGAAAGCAAGATAACTTTAAGATGCACCATTGTTTTCATGTAGCACAAGAAAAAAAATAAAATGTCAAACCGTCACACATTGCTTTATCATTTAGAATTTCTATTTTGTAATTACTGAACTTTTAGATTATTTAAAATATTTGTATTGTATATTACTCTTTAGCATACATAAAAATATAATCAAAGTGAATTAAGGCATTTTTAATATTTCTCCACATTCAGTTTTTCACAGTTGCTGATACGGCTGTGTTTCCATATGCTAGCATACTCTTATCACAGGTATTGATGCAGCTTTCTCAAGAGTGCTACACTCTTGTCTCTGGAATCTTTTCCAAGTCTGTGCCATCCATTTGTAAATTAAAAAAAATTTTTTTTAAGTGTTTAAAGTCAATTTAAACAAAAACAAACAAGAGAGCAGGTCACTTATTTCTCCCACTCCCATCCCCTACCTCTGTTAACCACCAATCTGTTCTCTATTTGTAAGCTCAGTTTTTTATTTTTGTTTTTGTTTTTGTTTTAGGTTCCACAGAGATCATGTGGTATTTGTCTTTCACTATCTGATTTATTTACTTAGCATAATGCCCTCAAGATCCAACCATATTGTTGCAAATGGCAAGGTTCCATCCTTTTTTGTGGGTTAATAATATTCTGGGGTGTGTGTGTGTGTGTGTGTGTGTGTGTGTGTGTGTGTGTGTGTGTGTGTGTGTGTGTGTGTATCACGATTTCTGTATCCTTTAATTCATCAATGGATACTTAGGTTGTCAATACCTTGGCTAGTGTAAATAATGCTGCAGTGAACATGCAGATATATATATCTTTTCAAGTTAGTGTTTTCATTTTCTTTGGATTAATATCCAGAAGTAGAATTGCTGGATTACATGGTAGTTCTATTTTTAATATTTTGAGGAACTTCCATACTATTTTCTTTTTTTTTTTTTAAGATTTTATTTATTTATTTGAGAGAGAATGAGAGATGAGAGCACGAGAGGGAAGAGGGTCAGAGGGAGAAGCAGACTCCCCGCTAAGCAGGGAGCCCGATGCGGGACTCGATCCCGGGACTCCAGGATCATGACCTGAGCCGAAGGCAGTCGCTTAACCAACTGAGCCACCCAGGCGCCCCTGAACTTCCATACTATTTTCCATTGTGGTTGTACCCATTTACATTCCCACCAACAGTGCACAAGGTTTCCCTTTATTCAACTCCTTGCCAACATTTATTTCTTGCTTTTTTTTTTTTTTGATAATAGATGTGAAGTGATATTTCATTGTGGTTTTGTTTGCATCTCCCTGATGGTTATTAATGTTGAGTATCTTTTTATATGCCTGTTGGCCATCCACATGTCTTCTTTGGAAAAATGTCTATTCAGACTTTTTGCCCAATTTTTGAATTAGATTGTATGGTTTTTGTTATTGTGTAAGATTAGCCCCTTATTCTTAACATGATTTGCAATTATTTCCTCCCACTCAGTAGGTTGCCTTTTCATTCTGTTGATGGTTTCCCATTGGTAAATTTTGATATGGGCACCTTCTTGCTTTATGTATGATCAACTATCCTTTGCATACATTTTAATATCAAAACATAGTAGTTTTATCCATTTGTGAGTATTTTGCTTTCTTAGTTGTCCTAGAGTCTTCATTCCTTTGCAAAATGTGGAATCGGTTCACTCCAGGCAGGACCATTTGCTTCACTAATGACAAATGTATGCTTGGCTACTCTGTTTCTTTACTTTTTGCTTACATAATAACATTTTGGTTTAATGCCAGATCTAAGTGTAATCAATTTGAAGATATTTTAAATGGCAACTAACTCCACCCAGGTGGCACCCACCTTGCACACAATCAGTTGAAAAATGAGGGCATGTGAATGGCAATGACCTGTGGTCAGAGAGGGCCTTCCAAGGTAGTAGAATTTTATCAGAAAAGCTAGCTGTTTGGAGAATGGAAGAAAGAGTATTCTAGCGTGAAAGAATAGTATGTTGAAAAAGGACAGCATATGTAGAAGATGTTCAGGTAGTAGTTTGCTTTACAATTCAAAGAATTTTTTAGGGTAATTTCCCCCAGTTTTATTGAGATATAATTGACATATAATAGAACTCAAAATTGATATGTCTGGGACACATTGATAAAAGGGGAGACTGGTGCAAGGTGAGGTTGCAGAGGGAAGCAGCAGTGAGAGCTCATAGGACTTTGCAAGTGCAAGGGACAATTATCAGAAGATCTTTGACATGATCTAATTTGTGTTTTAAGAGGATCACTTTAACATCTGGTAAAGGTGCTATTCCAATCAGGGAGAGAAACAATGTATTAAGTAAACTATCAAACTTGATTAAATGTCTAGGAAATAATAAAGCTATAGACTCTTCCTAATAACTGTTCACCAAAAGAAATTCCAGATAGATTAAATAATTAAAATTCAAATAAATAAATTCAAAATTCAAATCAATACCGGTTCAGGGCATGGGACTCTTGACCTCGGGGTGATCTCCATGTTGGGTATAGAGATTATTTAAAAATAAAAACTTTAAAATTTTTTTCAAGTAAATATAAACCCAATAAGATGTGTAAAAGTCTTTTGGTAAATATTTACAAGATCTTGCTATGGGCTTCTAAACATAAAAGGAAAATCCCATAAAACTAAGGAATGACTACGTAAGTTTTAAAACTTCAGTATGGCTAAGAGCACGTGTTCGTTAGTACACTTTATGTTTCCAGGACAGAAAATCCAATTCAAACTCATCAAGAGAAAAGGGGACTTTATGCCTTCAAACAAAAGCCAGAAGTAGCTAGCTTGCAGGGTCCACGGCTCCGTCTTAGTAAGTATATGAACAAAATGGTTAGCCACATTAATAGACAAAAAAGTAAATTAAAGGGTGACAGAATTTTAATCTACCAAATTAATGAAAATTAGGTCAACATTCATTGTTAGGAAGAAATCAAGGAAGTGGGCACTTCCATGCATTTAAGATTAGAGTATAAATTGTATAATTTTTCTGGTGGGAATTTGGTAATGTGTATGAAAGCCTTCAAATTTTATTTATTCTTTGAGACCCAAAATCAATTTTTAGGATTTTTTTCTTAAAGAAGTAATCAAAGGGGCGCCTGGGTGGCTCAGTCATCAAGCATCCGCCTTCGGCTCAGGTCGTGATCTCAGGGTCCTGGGATTGAGCCCAGCATTGGGCTCCCTGCTCTGCGGGCAACCTGCTTCTCCCTCTCCCACTCTGCCTGCTTGTGTTCCCTCTCTCGCTGTGTCTCTTTCTCTGTCAAATAAATAAATAAAATCTTTAAAAAAAAAAGAAGTAATCAGAGGTACTTACCAAGATGAAGCATGTTTAAGAGTATTTCTTATAGAGGGGCATCTGGGTAGCTCAGTTGGTTAAGCATCCAACTTTTGATCTCAGCTTGGTTCTTGATCTCTGGGTTGTGAGTTCAAGCCCCATACTGGATTCCACACCAAGCCTGGAACCTACTCACATTAAAAACAAAACAAACAAAAAAACTTATAGAATTAATAAAAATTCCTCTAAAATTGGAAATAACCTTGAGTTCTAACAAAATACCATTAGGTAAATTATGGTAAATTGTAAGATGGCATACCAAACAGCCTTTCAAATACCATTCTTAAAGAACATTTAATGATAGAAAAGTCAGGTTATGAAATGGTGTAAATAGTAGCATTCCAGTTTTCTATAATTGTTATATCTAAGTGTAAGTGCATGGAAAATAGAATGAAAATGCAATAATGTAAATAATAACAGTAATTACCTGAGGCTCATAGTACCACTAATAATTTCAATGTTTTCTATTATACTTTTCTGCATTTTCCACACTTTCTAGATATAATTGTTGATCAGAAAATGTTAATGAACGTTGGGAGAGAAAAATGCTGTAAACTCTTTTGTATAATTTCTGGCAACTTTCTTTATAAGGTGATTATCATGTATTAGAGTGATTCTCAAGTCTAGCTGCCCCTTAGAAACACCTGGGGAGGGACACCGGGTGTCTGAGTCAGTTAAGCATCTGCCTTTGGCTCAGGTCATGATCTTAGGGTCCTAGGATCCAGTCCTGCATCCAGCTACTTGCTCAGCGGGGAGTCTGCTTCTCCCTCTTCCTCTGCCTCCCCCATCCCCCGCCCTGCTCATGCTCTCTCTCTCTAATAAATGAAATTTTAGAAAAGAAAAAAAAAAGACCTGGGGAACTTAACAACAACAAAAAAGCCTATTTCCTCTAGGATCCATCTCCAGTTTCTTATTTAGTTGGTCTAGGGTAGGCCCTCCATTAGTCTTTTAGAAGCTCCCCAGGTAATTCTAATAAATAATCAGGACTGAGTAGTACTGTTTCATCATGTGTGATCAATAGACGAATATTTGCTTAAAGCCACCTGCGCCTCCACGTAGACTATTGGTTTGAAAAAATGTGACCTACAGTTTCGCCGACAGGAGACCGACATAATTTAGATGGACTGTCTAATGATTGAGTAGGTCTGTAAGTTTGTGGGAGGGCAGGATTGGCATTTTTGAAGCTTTAAGAAGTTTGACAAATCCGCAGAGTGCACTCCCAATTCCATTTTGCATGTTGCCTCATTAAGCTGGGTTTAGCTATCTGAGAACACTTGTCAAACTAAGAAGTGAAAAGGCGATACGGAGGGCAAGATAAAAAGCAGATAAAGTCTGTTTATGTTTATTGACAATTTAAAAAAATATTTTATTTATTTATTTGAGGAGAGAGAGAGCGAGTGTGAGCGAGAGTACAGACGGGGGAGGGGGTGGGGGGGGAAGCAGGCTTCCTGCTGAGCAGGGACCCGACAAAGGGCTCAATCCCAGGACAATGGGATCATGACCAGGGCCAAAGGCAGATGCAGGCCGACGCTTAACCGACTGAGTCACCCAGGCGCCCCTGTTTATTAACAATTTTTTTAAAAAGTTGCTGTTTATTTTATTTTTTTAAAGATTTTTATTTATTTCACACAGAGAGAGCAAGAGAGAGAGCACAAGCAGGGGGAGCGGTAGGCCCTGTGTCAGGATCCCTGCTCAGTGAGGAGCCTGCTGCTCCTCTTGCTTGTGCCTTTTTTTTTCCTCTCTCTCAAATAAGTAAAATCTTAAAAAAAAAAAAAAGTAAAGGATCAAAATTTTTCTTTGGGCTGGAGATAGGGGGAAATTTTTACTTTCTTTCTACAGTTTATATAGAGACCCTAAAGCTTGCTGAAAGACCTATTAGTATGACTTTCAGGGGTCTGAATACCTGCTCCCTGTTCTCTCCAGCGCTAACTTCAGAAATGCACTTGGTTTAAACTCAGCCTAAGAAGACTGAGAGCAATGGCTGAGAAGTTTGTTCAGGCCAAACTGTAGGGGCTTACCTACCCTAGTAATCATGCTGTGCATTCTGAAACTTTGATTTATATGCACTGCTCTACCAGCCTTCTTATATTAGGCTGGATTTGAAAGGCAACAGCTGAGCTGGAGGGACTGCTGTTATCTTTCACAATTACGTACCCTAGGGGTGAGGATATGGATACATCTCTATCTACCTCTATCTCCGAGGATGACCTTGTGGCTTTCTCTGTGTTGACATCCTTCCTACATCTTTGAGATAATAAAACTTGCTTAATTTACTCAAGAGGTGTCTGATCTTCAGATGAAGAAGTAACCACTGACATTGGTCAAAATGGTGGTCAGTCCTCAACAGATTAAAAGAGCTTTAAAATTACCATTACTATGCTATTTACTTTTATAAGTAACATCGAAACAAACAACAAAATATGAAAGCAAATCTTTCTATAAACAAATTATGGCCTGAAAGGAGTGGTCTGTTTCTCCTCCCACAAAAAAACCATCAAGTCTTTGTGCAATGTTGTTGTTGGTAGCACACCCGGTGTTCAGTATTCCTCCACACCTAGTTTACCGTCACTGTGAAGCACTGTTGCAGAAGCTTGGGAATATACTTACAGAAATCAAGAAAATAGAATGCCTTTCTCAGAATTTTCACTACTTTGCCCAGAACCCACAGCTAAGGTCAAAATTGCTAACACGAAATTGCAACTCCTACGTGTGCAAGTTTCTCTCCTTGTTAAATTACAGTATGCTTAGGGGAAGGGACCTCATTTCATACTTGTTTTACATCACTGGCAAAGCAGAGAACAGGGACCGCTGAAGGCCATGTTTGAACAATACAGGTATTAACAATGAATTTAGGAAGGCAGGTAGTACGAACAATGGGTATCGTAGGCTTTGGTAACAGATCTGTGTTCTAATTCCTAGTGGGAACTTTGTAGTTATGAGACCTTGGTTGAATAATTTTCCTTTAGGATAATTTTAAAGATTTTATCTGAGAGCAAGAGAGAGCGTATGAGCCGGGGGGGGGGGGGGGGAGGCGCAGAGGGAGAGGGAAGAGCAGACTCCCCACTGAGCAGGGGAGCCCAAAGGGGGCTCCATCCTAGGACCCTGGAATCCTGACCTGAGCCGAAGGCTGTCGCTTAACCGACTCAGCCACCCAGGTGTCCTCCTTTAGGAGAATTTTTAAATCCATTCAAGTACTAGGATATGTCAGGTACACAGTGAACATTCACTATGAACGAAGTAGGCATCATTCCTGTCTAAGAAAAGGTCTTTCAACAGTCCAGAAGACAGAAAAGAAATTTGAAAAACCGTGAAAGATTTTGTAAAATAAAAATCGTATCTACTTCCCGGCAGAATAAATGAGATAAAGCGATTACTTAGTTCAGTGGTTAGCATAATTGATGAATAAGTACTTGGCAAAGCAAAGCCGACTAAAGTTTGGGTCTCACTTCCTTATCACGTGAGTCTCTCCTCTTACACAGGTGGGATCCCCAGGGTTTTCCACTTCAGGGCCTAACAAGTGTCTGCTTTGTATGCGTGAGGGGCAAGCCCTGGCTACGGAGGACACGAAGCGGAGAGTACCAAGCTGCCTCCAGGTTAGACCTTGTAGGACGCCTCCCCCCCCACAGCTTCTTATTTATATTTCTGGGATCCCGGGCGCCAGCGCCAGCCGTCCGCTGTCAGGCCGGAGCTCCCATTGGCTAGTCTCCTTCGGAAACACACGCCTTTTCCCGCCTCCTCATGCAGCTAGTCCAATGCACGCTTCTCCGTTCCGCTCCGCCCCGCCCCCACAACTCCTCCTCCCTGATGGAGTCTCACCATTGGTGGATCTCTGCGGCCGTGATGGCGGCGGTGCGCGTGCGCGCTCGCTCCGGGGCCCTCCTTAGGGGAGCGAGCGGAGCGGGTGCTGGAGGAGGCAGATCGTGCTCCGCCCGGGTGAAAGAGCGGCGGCGGCGCTGGGCGGGGCCGAGTTCCACAGCCGGCAGCCGGGCTGTGGTGGGTCCTGAGAGCCGCTCAGGCGGGGCGGGGCCGGCCGAGCGGAGTCCGCGCGTGCCCGCGCTGAGCTGCCCGCTCCGGCGGCTGCGCTGCTCGCCTGCCGCGACGTAGCGCCGGGGTCTCCAAGCATGACCGAGCTGAGGCAGAGGGCGGTCCGCGAGCCGGACGCGCCGCCCGAGGACAAGGTAGCGGCGGCGTCGGCGTTGGCGCGGCCGGGCAGCGGCGCCCCCGGGAGGTTCGCGGGGGCCGCGCGCAGAGGTGTCGTCTCGCTCTCTGACCCTTTGTCGCCGCCGACAGCGTCCCCGGGCAGCGCCGAGGGTCTTTGGGTGGGGGCCTCGGCGGAGCGCGCACGAAGGGGCGGTAGGTCGGAACCCCGGCTCTGGGGTCTGGTTGGGGGTGGCATCTCCCGGGCGCAGGAAGGAGCGCGCGGGGCCACTTGCCTCGCAGGGTTGATGGGGGTCCCCTTCCAGTCTCCCACCTCCCCGAGGACTTCCTGGTGTGGAGACATCGGGACCCCGTAAAGCCTTCTTTGGCAGGAGACTCATCTGAGCCAGTCTAAAGCTCTCTGCTCCCCTTTAAAATATTTGGGCGAGGAGGCGGCTATCAAGACAAGGCCATGGAATTTGCCTCTTAGGAGATTTAAGTTCTTTCTTGAAAGTGCAATCTATTGGTTTTAAATTAAGCAGAGAGGTCTCTTGACTCACGTCGTCTGCAGGTGTTGGAAGGTGTACTCCCCGTGTAGGTTTCCTGCTTCAAGTGTGGGCATTGATGGGGTAGAGCAGGAGGGTAAAAAAAGAGGCCATCTTGGCGGGGACGCAGTTGGTTGAGGGGTGAGGGATGGGGGGGTTGACACCTTTCATTGAAGTGAAAGGTTTGTGTAGGAGAGTTGAGGAAGGTGGAGAGTGGTTGGTTCAGTGGACGTTGAATGGCAGCGTAAGGGTTGGGGCTTGGCGGTAATATTTCGAGCTTCTGGAGCAGTGTGTTTGGTAAATGGATCTGGCAGTGGTGTGTAGAATGGACCGAGGGAGCCTGGGCCAGAATGGAAGACGCTGGTTAACTTGGGAGTTGCCAACGGGCGATTTGCACATGTTTTCTTTGGTCACATGCTATTTTAAAAAACCAGAACGTTTCTCCTAACAGTCTGAATTTCAGGCCTCTGTGGATAATTGGAAGATCTGCTATCATAGTCCCACCTGATTAGCATGGGGCTGGAGCTGAGGAACAGCTGTTGCCACCAATCCCTGTTGTCCTACACCAGGCCTACAGCAGCCACTTATGTATGTAGCTTGCAGGTTTTGACAACTGGAGGAAAGGAACGTCAGGGAAACACCAGGAAGGAAGAAAGCACAAAATCTGGGGACAGGGTGTCAACAGAGCAGTTATACTAGAACGCATGTTTGGGGTGAAAGATAATAGGGTGTTAAACAAGTTTTTTGTTACTGCTGTTGACAGTGGATCATTCAAGGAGAACTCTTCATATTAATTTTTGGAATAAATTTTGGAGAAAATTCAGGGTTCCAGCGCAAGCGTAGGAGTCACTTGCAGAGAAATGGTACTTTGAAATCTCTTATCTTCCCATTAAGTATCCTGGTTGGGCCTGAAAGAACTCTGCCCCACCCTGCATATACTAGTTGGTGAATATTTAGATGTTTAGAGGTTGTGTAGCCCTGTTTAAGATTTAACGTTAAGGGACTTTGTGGCCTAAAAGGTGTGAAGAGAGGGAGACAAAAGAAGGCACGATAACCAGTGGGCTGTATGTTTTGAAAAGCTATTTGTAATGGTTAGCCATACTTACTGGTGAAAACAAAAACACACACCCCATGGGATTGTGAGGTGAAAGTTTTTACCCTCCCCACTCAATTCCTTGGATCCGTCTCCCAGAGAAAAAGTGCCAGTTGAGTCTTAATTACTTTCTCATTCCCATGTTTTAGGTAGGGAGAACATGAGGAGCTGTCCAGCTAAAGGTACCTTAAATTTTTACAACTGCACTTGAACCACTTATACAACGACAGAATGCCTGGGGTTGTGAGCTCTACTAAGTGCCTGTTCCCTAAAACACAGCAGCTACTGCATTTGGTTAAAAACCTGATTGATGTAGTCCATTAACCCAGAACAAGGCAGTCAACTCCTCCCCTGCCTCATCACTCAGTATTTCTGAACTACCACGTATGGTATTTTTAATAATAAAGATACATTTTAAGAACTATGAAATGCTTTATGTGCCTTTGATGAATGTATAGAATCTTTAAAAATATTCTATTTCATAGTTTGAAAAACCTATTTTCATGATTCTGGCTTTGCTGATATTCTTCTGTTAAAACTTAAGAAAATTAGAATAAAATAGGGGTGCATGGGTGGCTCCGTGGTAAGCATCTGCTTTCAGCTCAGGTCATTATCCCAAGGTCCTGGGATTGAGTCCCACGTCGGGCTCCTTGCTCAGTGTGGAGCCTGTCTCTCCCTCTCCCTTTGCCTGCTGCTCCCCCTGCTTGTGCTCTCCCTCTTGTTATCTCTCTCTCTCTGTCAAATAAATAAAATCTTGAAAAAAAAATTAGAATAAAACAAGGCTATCTCTTTAAAGAAATGAATTGTGAAATGAGAACTTTCTTATTTCATAGAAGAATTCAGAAAATAGTATCAGGTCAGTTCATTAAAAGAAGTGGAACACATTTGAAAGATTCTTTAAAATGTTCCATTTGCTTAATGGTTGTGGCAAAATTGTTTTGTAAGTAAGTAATCATTAGTTTCAAAATAATCTGGAGAATGTGTTTATTAGAAGTCAGAAGGTATTTTGTTATATTTAGCATCCTAGAATGGAATTTTCAAAGCCAATTGCTAATAAAGGAAATGTTTTCCTCTGGGAACCGTGCTTATAATTTTAAAGTCCCAAAGCACAGTATTGTTGCCAAATTTAAGAAACTTGGAATTTAAGCTTTGAGAATGATCCTCTTTCTGCCCAACCATGTTTTTCCAATGGAGGTTAGGAAAGGATGAAACATGGGCCAAAAGATTGTCATCTTAAAATTTATGTTGGGTTTGGCATTTCAGGAGACTTTGTTTTGGAGGTTAGAGTGAAGGCTCTGCTGTATTTAGGTGCTGGAGTGCTACTTAAATTAGAGCTTTACTTGTTTCAAGGCTTCCTTTGTAGATGGATGAAGCCAGCATGGGAAGGAAATAGTGACACCATTTAGAAAGAAGAGTTTAAAGTTTAACTGAAGACAGTCGTTAGGAGCAGGGACTGTGCCACTTACCAGCTGTGTAACTTTGAGCAAGGCGCTTATAAAAGCCTCTGTTTGTCCATCCCTAAAATGGAGGTGATAAAGTAGCATGTGCTTCAGAGGATATTCCTGTGGATTAAATGAATATGCATGTTACATAGGTAGGGCAGGAATTGTCACATTGTGATAGTATATTAGCTACGGTTGTTTCTAGCTGAAATATAGTTTGTTTTTTTTTAATAGGTGGGTTTTTTAAAAAATATTTTATTTATTTATTTGACAGAGAGAGACACAGCGAGAGAAGGAACACAAGCAGTGGGAGTGGGAGAGGGAGAAGCAGGCTTCCCGCCGAGCAGGGAGCCCGATGCGGGGCTCGATCCCAGGACCCTGGGATCATGACCTGAGCCGAAGGCAGACGCTTAACGACTGAGCCACCCAGGCGCCCCTGAAATATAGTTTTATAGAAAAAAATAATATTCACCTTCCACTCTTGTAAGATGATTAAATCATCAAGTTATGAGTGTTTGGAGTAGTTTTTTCCTATTCATCACTTTTTAAGGAAAGTATTACAGGGCTTGGCCTTCTGTGACCGATCTTTTTTTTTTTTATTAAAAAAATTTTTAAGATATTTATTTATTTGACAGAGAGAGATACAGCGAGAGAGGGAACACAAGCAGGGGGAGTGGGAGAGGGAGAAGCAGACTCCCTGCCGAGCAGGGAGCCTGATGCAGGGCTCTAATCCCAGGACCCTGGGATCATGACCTGAGCCAAAGGCAGACACTTAACGACTGAGCCACCCAGGCTCCCCGACCTATCTTTTCAGTTCATTTTCTTTGCTCAATTTTTCGGTGTTCAGAATCACAGGCAGGCTTTAGCCGTAGAAGCAGCATTGCTGTATGCAATTATCTTCCCTTCAGTGCACTAGATATAATATATTTGGGGACAGTGGTGAGTAATTAAAAGTGTTTTTCTGCTTTTTAAGAGTGAATTACTGAAAAAATGAAATCTTAAGAGCTATAAAACTACAGATGTAGGAGAAATGCTCTATTTCAACTTTTTTTCTTATTGAGAAATACTTTGGGTATTGAAAAGTCAGTAAACCTTGACTGTGGTTCTTTTTTTTTTAATTTTTATTTTATTTGTTTATTTTTGAGAGAGAGAGTGCACGTGCACGAGCTCCCACTGAGCAGGGAGCCTGATGGAGGACTTGATCCCCGGACCCTGGGATCATGACCTGAGCTGAAGGCAGATGCTTAACCGACTGAGCCATCCAGACGCCCTTGACTATGGTTCTTAAACAGGGAGAGAAGGTACAAGATTTGTCACATAACCCACCATTTTAATTTTCTTATTTATGTTGATCAAAGTATGTAAGTTTAAAAACTCAACTCCCAATTTTGTGACTACTTAAAATTAGTTTTTTTTTTTTAATTTTTTTAAAAAGCTAATTTTGGTGTGCCTGGCTGGCTCAGTTGGTAGAGCATGCAACTCTTGCTCTTAGGATTGTAAGTTTGAGCCCCACGTTGGGTGTAGAGATTACTTAAAAATAAAATCTTTTTCTTTAAAAGAGCTGATGCTGATTTTGTTTGAAATGTTTTGTTTGTACACATTTGTGATATTTCATTAGAAGAATTTATATCTTTTAAAAATGGTAAGTTCTCATTGGTTGTTAGAACTAGAAAGATCTTAGAAGTCATTATTTGATAGGACACCATATCCCAGAGAGTTTACGTGCTCAAGGTCACACAGCTTGTTAGAGGCAGAGTGGGTCATAGTATGAAGGTTTTCTTATTTCTGTTTTTTTTCTCATTATGTTGCATAATGCTGCCTGCAAGGGTACAGAATTAATTTACAGACTTTAAAAACATACGCAAATAGCACCTATTTTTCTTATGTGGCCATAAAAATCAGAAAAATAGCAAATGAATTTTTCAAAATGTGTTTGCAAATTCTCAGTAAATGTGGAGATTCTGAGAGAAAAAAATTGGCAGAAGAAGTTGATTAGGTCCAGTTTTCCCAGTTACTGGTGGTTTATATATTCTGAAGTCCATGCCTGGGAGCAGCCATTTGGGTATCTTTGAAAGGAACTCCCAGTGTGGTTGGGCTCCTCACACTGAGCTACATGAGGCTGCTTTCCAGATGATGATTTTCAGTGTCAGAACCGCTTGTTCCAGCAATGATCAGTCACTCAGTATTCAACACACCTTCTCCTTAGAACATTCACTGACTCCGTGTCTGCTGTATACAGTCTCTGTTAGCTCTGAGGGAGGGCTGGTGTCTGTGTTCATGAAGAAAATGTTCAGGATTTTATACCAGTTTTGGCTCCAAAACTCCACAAATATTTCATTCTTTCTCCATTGATTTGAAGAAATGTAACTGAATGCACAAAAATGAATCTTGTAGCTAATTTCACAGTTGCAAAAGGATGCAAATAATCATCCTTTAAACTGTTTGAAAGAATGTGAGCATCAGTAGAGTTAACCACCCCCGCCCCCGCCATCTGCAGGGGATATGTTCCAAGACCCCGGTGGATGCCTACAACTGCAGATAGTACCGAGTCCTCTATCCACTGTGTTTTTTCCTATACATACATGCCTGTGATAAACCTTAATTTGCACATTAGCACAGTAAGAGATGGACAACAATATTAAAATAGAATAATTACAACCATATGCTATAATAAAAGTTATGTGAGCATGTTCTCTCTCAAAATATTGTTCTGTACTCGCCCTTCTTGTGAAGATGTGAGATGATAAAATGCCAGTGTGAGGAGATGAAGTGAGGTCAATGATGTAGGCGCTGGGACTTAGAGGTTGGCTACTCTTGACCTTCTGACGATACCTTAGGAAGATCACCTGCTTCCAGACCCCGGCTGCCTGGCGGTAACTGGGGCCTGGGAAAGCAAAACTGCAGATAAGGGGACTACTGTGTTTCTGATTTGTGCGCTCTTCCATCTATTCTAGGATCCACCCAGGTGGAGTATACTGAACTCGTTTGCATTTCTAGTAGGCTTGTGGAGTAACTGCTGCACAGGGCTTCGTGTTCCCTGTGCTGTGACAGTCTCCCTGCCTTTCCTGACCCATGCTGGAGGCTGCTGGGTGTGAGAAAGCACAGCCTTTCATGTGCTATGCTGCCTCTGGTTTGTGAAAGAGACATAGAGACCCTGACTCTTGATGAGTATTTTTGCCAGGGTCGTCTTGGAAAAATACGAATTTGTTCCTGGCATTGGGCAGAGTTCTTGCCTTCCAAGCCTTGTGGCATGGTGGTGTGGTGCCAGCGATGGTAGGCTGGATCCATTAGGCAGCTCACCCTGCCAGTCTCCAATCTTTGTTCCCATGCTGTTTGCCCCAACAGTGGGGATGGCATAGGGCCCACTAGGTTGAGTGACCTTTTCAAGAAAGTTAAACTTCATTGTGTCATTTTGACTAGGCAGTGCATGGTTCAGAATTTGAAAGGTGCAAAGGGTACGCTGTGAATTGCACCTCCCCTTCTCCCTAGTGCTCCGCAGACTCAGCCTCTTGAGCCAAGTTCCGGTGCTCGTGAGTACCTGCTGTTGGTACAGGACCTGATATGTCCTTCCAAAGTCAGATGTCCTTTTGTTACCTTTTGGCACCAAGTCCTTTGTATTAGGGTCACCAGAGGGCCAGCCTGGGGCTTCTCTGTGAAGACTCTGCTGTGTTTTTGAAAGAGCCGTTGAGACATGGGATTTACTGGCAATACTCTCTGCTCCTGGGTGCCTGATGTTGAGAAGATTTCTGTCATTGACCCCAGATTCCTCAGTGGGCGATTCTCAGAGCCTCCTCCCCACAATCTATGTCCTGCTAGTCTTGATGGTTTCAGTGACGTTCAGGACATTCCTTGGTGCATATCCCTCAACCAGTGACTATCTCAAATCTGACTTATCTTGTTCTAGACATTGGCCCTCTTTCTGTCTCTTCTGCAAGTAGAATCAGATCTCTAAGTTGCTCTAGGTTAAATCCATTGGTCCCTATGTCTTCTGTTCCCTCACCCTATCCAGGTGACCGGTTCTAACCAGGTGTTACCTGGATTCCTTACCTGTTGCTCTTGCATATTTCACATAGTTCAGCACTACTGAGAACCCTCTAAGTGAGCTCCCTCCCTTCAGGATTTGTACTCAGTCATTTCTAGTCCATCTGTCCTTTCTATCCTCTTAACAGCTCTGAAATCACCCTATTAATTAGAGGGGAAAAAAGAAAAAAGAATTCTGGCTGTAGAAGACTATAAAGTCTTCTCTCTTACCCAGTCCCTCCTCTTGCTTGGTACCCCTGTGATATCAGTCTTGGCTCTTGCTGTTTCCACCTCCTGAATTGTGCTTTTTCTCTGTCACCTTTCTCCCTACCTCTACCTGTTTAAACCTTATTTTCTTAAAATCTATTTTAGCTCTTCTCCATGTCGTTACTTCATCAGGCATATATTTATTGTAGAAATCACAGAAATGTATACGTATGAGAATGAAACCCACCAACAATCCCATCATGCAGAGAAACAACCATTGTTCAAATGCATGTGGTTGCACACAGCTGTAATAGTAGTTACCATGTATGATCTGATAGCTTGCCTTTTTATGCTGTCAGAAGCATTTTCCCACATCGTTAAGGTTCTTTAAGTTCTTTATAAGCAGTATTTCAAACTTTTTCTTACTATGAAAGAAACACATGAAAAAAACAAAGGTATTCATTGTAGAAGCACCAAAAAGAAAAGAAATCACCTCAAGCCTGCCAATGAGAGAGAACCACTGTTGTTGATGTTTTGGTGCATAGCCTTTCTTTTTATATGCACTGCACATTCATGTACTATGTATAAGTTTTATAACTTATTTTTTTTACTTAAGAATATGCCCTAAACATTGTTCAAGTCTGTAAATATATAACCAGCATCATTTTTAATGTCTATGTGTCATTTCATTGTGTTTCTGTACCTCAACTTATTGAACCAGTCAGGCTTTTAAGTTGTTTAAGTGTTGGTCTTATAAGCAAGCTGCAGGAAATACCCTTGTTGAAGTAAAACAAAACACAAAAAACCCTTTCTGCACTGCATATCCTTAGATAGGTTCTATGTTTAGAATTGCTGATTTAAAAAGGGATGTACATTGTCTAAGCTTTTGATACAATTAATATATTTCCTTCCTGCAGTAAATTTGTAGCCACCCTAACTGCATGAGAGTGTCTATCTTTGTGGTCTCTCCTTCCCCACAAAGACACACTGAGTATTCACTTGTTTCCTGATTTTAGAAGAGGCATTATTATAGCCTAGTGGTTACAAGCACAGACTTCTGGTTGGACTGCTTGGTTTATAACCTGGCTCCCCCAATGATTTGCCTCAATTTTCTTCTTTAAATAATGGGGCTTAGAAAGAGGTTGTTCTGAGGCATTATCATCCTTTTCCCATAGGAACTGTACCTTAGAGTAACCAAATAGTTGATTAGAAGTGTCTATAGAATAAATGAAGAAATAATATATTCAACTCCCCATTGAATTGATAGAACGAGACCATAACCATCAATGCTGCTACCATCAAACAACCAGATATTGTGTGTCTCTTGATGGAGGTACAAATTAGAGGAGGAATCTTGTCCAAAAATCGTACTTGAACCTATCAATACTTTAGTTCTAAGTGCTAGTTTACAGGAAATTCAAGGGACAGGAGAACACATTGAAAAACACCACTGGACAAATGACCTGGTTACTTTAGAAAATACATGGCAAGGAGACATCTTGCCCCATTTTAAGAAAAGTGGGAGCAATAGATATGATAAAATCTACACATTAAAAGACTTAAGGTATATTAATGATTTTTGGACCTTATTTGGGTCCTGATTCAATCAAACTGCTATGAAAAAAATTGAAAATTTTGGGTAAATTCAAATATTGGAGATTTAATATAAAGGAATTGTTAATTTTTATAGGTGTGATAATGGTATAGTGATATTTAAAAGCCCCTAATAAAACACTAACTGTAAAAGAAAGAGTTGGTAAATAGAGCTACATTAAAATTAGGAACTAAATGAAAAGAAAATCTACAGATGAGAAGGAAGTCTACAGATGAAAAGGAAGTCCACAGATGAGAAGATGTAAAAAATATTTGACACAAGACTCATTCAGAATCTGTGTAAAGAATTCCTACAAAATGAATATGTAAAAAAGACATATGGGCTCTTCATATGATCAGTAAATATATGAAAATGTGCCCAACATCATCAGTCATTAGGGAAGTGCAAATTAAAACCCACAATGAGATTTTACTGCACACCCATCAGCATATCTAAGATTAAGAAGACTGAAAATACTAAGGGATGGCAAGTATGTGGAGTTCATATACTGTTTGTGGGAGTATGGCAAATATTTACTGAAGGCTATATATAGGGGCATCTGGATGTCTCAGTCGGTTCGGTGTCCAACTCTTGGTTTCAGTTCAGGTCGTGATTTCAGGGTGGTGAGATCGAGCCCCGTGTTGGGCTGGGTTCTTCGCTCAGCTTAGAGTCTACTTGAGATTCTTTCCCTCTCCATCTACACCACCCCACCCCACTCATGTGCGTGCTCTCTCTCTCTCTCAAATAAATAAATAAAATCTTAAATAAAACCTACATTTATACAAATTCTATGAACATTCCTAGGTGATTACCTGATAGAAATCTGTGCATAATGTTCATAATGTTCACTAAAAGACAAGTTCTAGAATATTGAAAGCAGTGTTCTCTGCAGTAACCCTAACCTGCAAACAACCCAAATTATGAATAATGCTGCCATGAACATGGGTGTATAAATATCTGTTGGGATCTCTGCTTTCAGTTATTTTGGGCATAGACCCCAAAGTGGAATTGCTGGATCATATGGTAATTCTGTGTTTAATTTCTTAAGAAACTGCCACACTTATGTATTCTTATATTTTGGGAATTTGTTTTAATATCTAATAATGGCAAGTATTGATTAATGTAACTTACATAGACAACTATTGAGATCTTCAGTAATAGTGTAAAGAGGGGGAGCGCCTGAGTGGCTCAGTCAGTTAAGCATCTGCCTTCGGCTCAGGTCATGATCCCAGGGTTCTGGGATCCAGCCCCGCGTTGGGCTCCCAACTCAGTGGGGAGTCTGCTTCGTCCTCTACCTCTGCCTGCTGCCCCATTTGCTTGTGCCTGTGCATGCTCTCTCTCTGTCAAATAAATAAATAAAATCTTTTTTAAAAAGTGTAAAGAGGTCTTGAGATTAAAAAAAAAAAAAAGGCAAGAACTGCAGCTTTAATGAACTGTATTACTCACCAAGGAAGAGAAGGGTTGAAGCAGTCATTGCTAATGGATGTGATGAAGTGGGTGATACTTTCCTTTGCTCTGCAGTGTCCCGGTTTGGAGGATATCTTATATGGTCAACCTAATAATGGGATCCATTATCAAGTGGATTGTCAGACTGTGTAACCCAGTCATGTTTGCTTGGTGTTGTAGTAGAGCTTCCTGAACTGGCAAGCTTTCATCTTCTTGTAGACCATGCTTTAGGATGAAAAAACTACAGAATATAGCTTTATTATACCCCTGGTTGTTATGTTAAAAATTTCTTTGTATGGTGCTATAAAACATCAGGCCGTTTTTTTTCCTAAAAGAAAGCCTCTTATCATATATTCACAGAGTGTATGTTGCCAATGTGACCACTCTCAAAATACCAGTAATTTTGAAGACCATACATTCCTTTTGAATTTTGACTAATGATTTGATATGTTTAATGATTCTGACCTCCTCCCACTGTTATTTGGAATATAACTCAAAAATTTCCCCATGTATTGTTTTGTTAAAAATGTCAAATGGGGGTGCCTAGGTGGCTCAGCCATTTAAGTGTCTGACTCTTGATTTTGGCTCAGGTCATAATCTCAGGGTTGTGGGATCAAGCCCTGCGTTGGGCTCCGTGCTCAGTGGGGAGTCTGAGATTCTCCCTCTCCCTCTGCCCCCCCCCCCGCGCCGCCCACGTGCTCTCATTCACTCTCTCTTCCTAAAAATAAATAAGTCTGTAAAAAAAATGGATTTTTTGAGACACAGATGTTTGTTTCCTATATAAACATTGACTGAAAACATCATGTTGAGGATCATGTGCATTGTATGTAGTTTGCATATTAACAATCTTTGTGTGTCTTCCCAGGAAAATGCTAACTGGGGAGGGTTTGCAGGGTGTGCTTGCTTGATCAGTCTTTTCTTCCAGTCTGCAGAACATACCACTTACTCCCAAGGCGGGCGACACCAAGCCCATCCAGTTGTTAGTCCTTGTATGCAGCCCAGAGTTCTGCATCGCAGTTTGATGTCCAGTAGTCTCACTGGGTCTGGTTGCCATGCACTAAAGGTTATCTTCCATCCCCCTCCCCTTCAAGGACACTTGTGGAAGAGGGTCAGGCTGAAGGGGGCAGGATAACCCAAATAAGCTTTCCCATTTGGACAAGGAAAGAATGAGCAGTAATGTCTTGGCTTACCTTTCTCCTGACTGGGAATTTGTCTGAGACCTCTGTGTGCTTAGATGGGGCCTGCTGCTTAATAGGCTTCATTTTAGGTTGAGCGGATGGGGAGCCGAACCTCCTAAATCTCATCTACCATCTCGTATGTCAGATCTCAGTCCAGAACTCCTCCACGGTAGCAGAGGGCAGAGGGCTTCTATTTTCTCTGGAGGCTTTCTGAAGTATATGCTCTTGGCTACACTTTCCGTTTTATTTCCTCCATCTTAGTTCTTCAGTCTACTTTGTTATCTAGAAATTTGTTGAAATCTCATGTATGTGGTTGGTCCCTGTCCCTTACTATTTCTGCCTAAAAGGCCATGGTTTTATTCCTTACTGTGCTTATTGACTTCAGTTCAGTGGGATATTGAGGTTAAAAGGCATGTGCTCTGTCTGCTTTCATCAACAGGAAATTTTCAGTTTTGAGAGACTGAGCTGATCTTACATTAGAAGCAGCCTGTTGCAACACTTTTGTTGTTCTGTGTTTGGGGTGAAGGATAAACATGGTTCCTCTTGATTGAAATCTGGGCTTCTGCTCTTGACATTAAGAAGGGCAAGAGCTGACGGCCGATCACGGGAAGTACCTGTGTTCAGTTGGAGTTGGCTGATGGAGGAGAGGACACTGGGTAGGAGATCAGGGAAGAGTCAGGAGAGGGTGGTGTGCTACCAGATCCTGAAAGAACAAGTTTTTGAGAAGAAAGAAAAGCTGTGTCAAATAGAATGGAGAAGTCAAGTAGAATGAGGAGCAGACTGTGTTATTTCCTTGCCAACGTTATTTTCCACAATGGTCCAAAAATCTTTTCACGGAAGATGGTATCTCAGAAAGTGATAGGACCTAAGTTTTTCTGAACAATAAACCTTTATACATTTCCCATTTTATGGATTTTGCTAAGTTCTTATATATTTTTAAAAGATAAAATCTTTTAATAAATAAAATAATAAAATTTATTTGACAGAGAGACGGAGAGAGAGTGAGTGCAAGCAGGGGTAGCGGCAGGCAGAGGGAGAAGCAGACTCCCTGCTGAGCAGGGAGCCCGATGTGGGACTCGATACCGGGACTCTAGGATCATGACCTGAGCCGGAGGCAGTCGCTTAACCAACTGAGCCACCCAGGCGCCCAGTGGTGCTGCTTTAACTAGATGACTTCAGATAAAAATCATCACAGCAGCCTCTTTCCACCATTGCAACAGAAAAGTACATTCCCTAGATGTTGGAACAGTCACTTGCTGGTGGGGGTGCAGGTCCTGGCAGCTCTCTCCTGCTGCCTGAAGGGCCTAAGAAGGAGGCCATGGCTAGGTTCTTAGTGTGATGGGGCACTTCTCTTTGGAGAAATGAATCAGTTACTGATAAATTCAGTCTTCAAAATAATAATAGTCTTCTAAATAAGAGGTCATTGGTGGAAAAATAATCCGTTGAGGAATGGTCGGTTCCATTATGTCACATATGGAAGCAGGCTCAGGGGGACTGACCAGCCAGCCTGCATTCTGATTGCCTTTAGCCAGTTTTTCCAGGGGCTTCCCTCTGAAGGCATAAATCATAAATCTTCTGTACTCCCTTTGACTGTCGGTGTGTAGTGTCCCATCCTACTGTTTGAGTATGAGGGTAGTTTGTAGAAGCACAAAGGTCTCCTTCACTGGCCACTTTAAATAGAATTTCCTGCTGCAGTCTAGTCTGCCATGTTGAGGCTGACGTCTGTCACCCCCTATAGTTTTGGGAGAGTAAGGGCCACATGGGCTTTGTTTTTTCACAGGGATGTCAGCCAGACTCTCAGTTTTCTCTTGAATGGGTTGCCATTTCTATCTTCTATCTGCTCCACAGAATTCTCTGTACAGAGAATTTTCAGTTTTCACATAGTGGTCTGTTGAAAACACACTATAGGAGAGTAGCTATTTTGAGCACTGCTGACAAAGAACCATTTCTTCCAGAGATATCAGCCTTTCCTAGAGGCTTTTTATCAGACAGGCGACATCTCCTTATTCTAGAGGGTTCTGCTTGATTCCTAGTTGCTGTGGTTGGACATCCTCTTTCCTAGGTCTCAGGAAGAATTATCCGGATTACAGGGTTTGGTGTTCTAACACACGACTCTTACATTTCTCATTGGTCTTTTTTTTTTTTTTTTAAAGATTTTATTTATTTATTTGACAGAGAGACACAGCAAGAGAGGGAACAGAAGCAGTGGGAGTGGGAGAGGGAGAAGCAGGCTTCCCACAGAGCAAGGAGCCCGACGCGGGGCTCGATCCCAGGACCCTGGGATCATGACCTGAGCTGAAGGTAGATGCTTAACGACTGAGCCACCCAGGCGCCCCTCTCATTGTTCTTAAAGTATCCAAAATATGAGCTCTCTGTCTTTTGTGCCCTGGGAGCAGTTCTCCTGCCGCAGCCCCTCATCCCCTGAAAATGTATGTCTGTGCGAAGTTCCTCTCCACCCCCTTCTTGGGCAGGAGCACCTCTCAGCTGTTGAGCCGATCAATAAATAAAAAATAAAAATAAAATAAAAAAATAAATAATAATAAATAAATTAAAAATAAATAAATAAAAAATAAATCAATAAAAGCACCACTGGAGACACTGACAGGTGAGAGCCTCAGCAGCTTGGCAGCCCCGTGTCTTCTGACCTCACTTATTCCCAGCCGCAGGTGAACCAGAGCCATTTCAAGGGAAGTTCATCGGGGCTGGGGCTGCCATGGTAAGGATGGCTGGCTCTGGGGCTGGAATTGGGACTATGTTTGGGGATTTCATCACTGGTCATGTCAGGAACCTGTCTCTGAAGCAACAGCTCTTCTACACCATTCTGGACTTTGCCCTCTTGGAGACCATGGGGCTCTTTTGCCTGATGGCGGCCTTTCTCATCCTCTTCACTATGTGAAGGAGCTGTGTCTCCATCTTTCTCCCGTGTCTCGTCTGCCCTGTATGTTCCTTTTCTTATACCTCCCCAGGCAGCCTGTGCAAAGTGGTTGGCTCAGGGTTTGATAAAGGGAAGACCAATAAATACTGTATTGATAAAAGAAAATCCAAAATCTAAGAATGAGCTGTTATTTGAAGTTGAAAAACCAAAGGCTTTTAGTGTCCAGGGGATCAAAAAGGGGATGGAAAACCAGGATGGTTTGAGATTTTTCAAGCCCCCTTTTTTTCCAGGGAAATTTGGCCCAGGATTTCCATCTTCATTCATCACAAATGTCTCTTAGCTTTGACGAGTTCACTATAGATAATGTGGTCGGGGAAGCTGACCTCGGGCTGGTTGTTTTGGTTACTTTGAAGAATCTCATGTTGTCTCCTGTGGTTATCCATGTGGGACTAGGGCTTGCTCATCATTCTGACTTGTTTAGCACTGCTTGGGCGGGGGCAGAGGGAGAGCTTGTGGGGTGGTGACATTTGAGCTGAAGGAGCAGGAATGTGTCTGGAAAGATGGACCAAGAATAAGTGAGGGGTCCCAGTGGCAAGGCCTGAGGGCCAGGCCAGAAAGTTTAGGAGGAAGCCAGTAAAGGTGTCAGCACAGAGAAGTTGAGAGGCTTAGATATATCCATTTGGTACTTTTTTTAAAGTATGGAAACAATACTTGTTTGGTGGAAAATGTGGAGGTGATGGGAAAATATTTAAAAATTTACCTTTAATTTTACTACCTAGAATATAACTGCCGCTGACATTTTTATTGTGCCCTGCTAATCTTTTTTCTGTGGCTGCTTGGTGTTTTTCCCTATCTTTGTTAAGTAGGTCATATAAGTTGTTTCTTCTTATAAGGGCATGATGAACATCCTCATGTAAATGACGTATTTCGCTAGATACTCACTTTGGGTATATTTCTCGTCAAGGAATGACTAGATCAGAGGAGATGTGAACCATTTAAAGGTTCTTAATACATACTTCCAAATTGCCTTTCAGAAAGGTGGTACTAATTTCATTTGCATGAGTACTGTATAAGCGTACTCATTTTCTCCAAGCCTGGTCCACCGTGAATGTTCTTTTTATCTCTTCAGTCTGATGTGAGAAAATGGCTTCTATGGCCATTTTATTTTTTATGTCATTGATTATTAGTGAGGTTAAGTATACAGGTTATTTGTATTTGGCAAATTGTCTCTTGCTGATTTTTTTCTATTGGCATGGCTACATTTTATTGATTTGTAAGAGGTTTTGTTTTTTTTTTTAATAGTTAAGGAAACTGAAAATCTAATTTTTCATAGACACGCTGCAGTTATCACCTAGCAGGTGTTTGAGGGCCAGGGGGCGCTGTTCAGCAGGGCTGTGATGTATTACACGTGTCCTGCACATGCAGTGACCAGCTGGTGACTTGTGTATATATATCTAGAGGCAGGCTACCTGGATTATCAGAAGTATTGACTCCTATTTTACAGGGATGAGCAAAAAGGCCTGAACTTCAAGTCAGAATTTGAACCCAGGTAGGCTGAATCTGAGTTCCATGCTCTTTGCTTTAGCCATTCTGCCTTCTTGGCCTCCATAGTCATTTCCTTCCATGGCTTGGCCAAAGAGCCCCTAACACAGGAGGACCTGTGAGCATCTCAGGGTTAGCCAACAGGCTGTTGGGGTGGGAGAGCACTTGCCTCACTCTGCACCTGTTTTGGAGAGAGGAGGTGGGGTAGTGGCCCCAGAGTTCTTTGGGGCCTGCATGCTGGAAGCAGGGGCATCTCAGCACGGGCCCTGGAGGCTGCACCAATGTGAGGCCTGTGTGGCATGGAGACCTTACCCTCTGATGCTCACTTCAGCCCCTGCTTCTCCGTGGAACCCTCTCTGCTCCTGCACCCCATTTCTTCATCTTCCTTCACTCTCCAGTCTTCTATGGAAATTGACTGTCCAAATTCTGGTTAGTGCTGTCTCATCAGCAAATAGAGTCTCTGGAGTTGGGCTCCTTGACTTGGAGTTCTGTAGCTCCCACAAGATTCAGTAAAGGATATGTGTTGATCTGTCATGATGGTTTCTGGCAGGGAGGCAAAACTGACTGTCCCTGGGAGAAGAAACTTGAAGGCACAGCCCTCCTGCCGACTTGGTCATAAGCTCCTGGTTACTGTCAGGCTTGGCTGTCCCTAGCACATATGGTGGTCAGAAGGTGGAGTGGTGCTAAGTCAGCTGTGAAGATTAACAACTGGCTAGGCAGTGAGAACCAGGCCTCTGGTTTCAGGAGGAATTTGTTGAGCTTAGTGACTAGAGTTGGAGAGCAAAAAGAAAATATTGGCGTGTCAGTATTTATTTCTAGTACTGAAGTACCACATTATATTAACATGATGTGTACCCCTTTCAGAAGTAGCCTGATTTCTGGAACCATATTTTATTTTATTTTTTGCTAGTTGTGACCCACTGAACTGATTTTAAGACCCCGTAGTTTTCAATCCACAGCTCAAAAAACACCAATACCCCTGAGATAGGAATTGTTTCTGTCTTATAGATGAAAAAGCTGAGGCCCAGAAGGTGACACGATCTCTCCTAAGATCACACAGCTAGTACCGGTTCCCCCTTTCCCATTCTTCTGGGGTATTCTTCTCCTTAAGATAGACTTGCTTCTTTGGAAAGTCGGTTGCAGCCTTTTGTTTCGTTTTGTTTTGTTTGTCTAGTTTACCACTCTCTCTTACTTGTGTTTATGGGATTGATATTCATTATTAATGTAGCTTTAGTGAATTCCAATATTACAATTCTAAGTAAGTACCGAGAATATTTTTGTGACTGTGAGTAGTATACATTTGCATATTGTTTTGGGAAGTCGTGTGGTTTGGAGGCTTTCATGGCATTCATCCTCTGCGTCCCGCTAATAGAATGAAACTCTACAGGTGCATAGATGGCATGCAGGTGTGACAGATGAATTGGACTAGGTGTAGACAGCTCCCCACTGTCACCAGCCACAAAGCATGCTGACTCACATTTCCTTCTCTGTGTGTAGAAGCCTATGGATAGATTTCTTCTCACCCGATGTCTCCTCAGGCTGCAGAATATCTACCTGCAGGGCCTAAGTGTCCTGTCAGTCCTGTTAATCTCAAGCCTTTCTGGTTGAGAGCTTATTGCTCGCAGCCAGGACCTCTTGGAATAAATGACTCTGGAACAGCAGGGACTGATGTTTAACAGTGCATGCCTAGAAACCCTTGTTTGGGCACCTTGAGTCTGAGGACCCTCTCGGACTGTGAATTGCTCACTCGCTGTGTCCATTCTTAGGTCAGGCCTAGTTCTTAGAGCCTGGGCCATCTGAGTTCTCCATTGAGTTATCTGGGAGAGAGGCAGCTTGGAAACACTCTGAAGACATGTCTGCAGATAGCCAGTGGCCTGAGACTGAGGGAGGATTCTCTGGGATTCAAACTTGAGCACTAAGCACAAAGTCTGTACAATTGGGGCAGACAGCATCTTCATTCGTTAGTGCCTGAATCCTGCCCAGGCAGAACAATAGAGATTCCAGGCACTGAAAACAAGATAGCAGTCTCCAAATGGAGACTTACATCACCAAACTGAAACTTAATAATCAGTTTCGGCTCTCCCAGAAATGGAATCTTAAACTAGTCAGAAGTCATCTGACAGCACCAGTTAGGTAATCTGCCTGATAGACCCCTGTCATCCCCTAAAGGAGAATGACCTCACAGTAACCAGTCTGCTTTGGCCTAGCATGACTTCCTTATTCCTACTCACTTCTGCCTATAAAAGTCTTTTCATTTTGTACAGCTCCTCAGAGCTCCTTTCTGTCTGTTAGATGGGATGCTGCCCCATTCATGACTCATTGAATAAAGCCAATAAAATCTTTAAAATTTACTCAGCTGAATTTTGTTTTTTTAACAAAGGAACCCTAGGATGATGTCGTTAAATGTGTCCTCATTACAGAGGTGCATAATAATCTTTGGGTAGAAGATTTGCAACCCCAAACATTTATAAGAAAGCCATTTTTTTTTTTTTAATTGATGAAGCAGGTACATTTTGGTTATCTAGAAATTTCACTGTGGATTAGTGGATTTTTCCTTAATACCAGATAACTGAGGTGTTAGAGTTTATTCTATTCACCAAACCTCAACTTCTCAGCTGAGATGGAGTTGGGTGGGGACAACAGCCAGCCTGTCCACAGTGTGAAGACTGGAGTGGCCGCTACAGCTGTGCTTGTTACACAGATGGTGAGTAATTTTTTTGGTTGATGCATCAGTCTGTCTTTGCATGGAGTGACAACCAGTTTGGCAGGGGCTTAGCTTCTGGAAGCCTAAGCTGCAGGAAGCAGGTATTTCCCTTTTGCAAAATTGCTGGACAGAAAAGCAGTCAGCAGCTGCTGGACATTATTTTCTCATTCTGCTACCCACCTTGGTTTTGGACGTTTGATGTCTCATCCTTAGAACGTTCTTAAGAATTTCTCATTCCTTCCACTACGGAATTTGCAAATCTGGGTGAATGCCGTGAGCTGGTGCCATTTTGTGCAGAGTGGCTGGCCCTGTGAGAAATTATGCTTGCCATTTTAACCTACAGACTCAGGAGTGGAGAACTCCTTAGTTGTTCCTTAACCTGTCATCTTCTCTCTCTTCCTCCCTTTGTGAAGAAACCTGTATTTGGGACCTCGTATATAGGCCATGGGGATGTCACAGTGAATAACCCAAGTCCCTTCCATGTGGACTTTGTGTTCCAGTGGGGGAGACAAATGTGTAATAATTTCAGGTGGTAGTGATGTTATGGAGAACAAAGCAGGTATTTTTTAATATGAGGATAGCATTTTGTTTTTTTAAAGATTTTATTTATTTATTTGACAGAGAGACACAGCCAGAGAGGGAACACCAGCGGGGGAGTGGGAGAAGGAGAAGCAGGCTTCCTGCAGAGCAGGGGGCCCGATGCGGGGCTCGATCCCAGGACCCTGGGATCATGACCTGAGCCGAAGGCAGACGCTTAACTGACTGAGCCACCCAGGCACCCCGAGGGTAGCATTTTAAAGTGTTAGTAGGGCTCTTCCACTAATGAATCTGATTGGCTCAAAGGACAGGTGTGTTCTTACTCTTCCTGGAGCATTTTCCATTACTCAAGGGAAATGTGCAGACTTACACCTTTTGTAGGGCAAGACTGAACCATTTAGGGCTCTGAAAGGTTTTACTCTGCCCACTTAGTCATTATTCCTGGCAACATTAGTTACCGTCTGCAAATACAGTTCATGACCACTTTGGGTTTTATGGGTGCCCCCGGGGGTCTCCCTCACCAGCTCCCTGGCCCCAGTCATTTTAAGCTTTGGGAAAACGCTGAAAATGCAGCCCTTTTAGTCATTAGCTGGATTTGTATAGCTGTAGCTCTAGGGCGGTCTTCCTCATACAAATGTTGGCACACCATTATTCTAGGCTTTGTAAATAAAGATTGATGAATTTGAGTAAAATTTAATGAATTTTGGGGCACCTGGGTGGCTCAGTTAAGTATCCAACTCTTGATTTCAGCTCCAGTCATGATCTCTCGGGGTCATGAGATTGAGCCCCACCTGGTCGGGTTCCACACTGGGTGTGGAGCCTGCTTAAGGTTCTCTTTCCCTCCCTCTGCCCTTCCCCACCACTCCTGTGTGTGCACTCTCAGTCTCTCTCTCTCTCTCTGTCTCAAAAAACAAAAACAAAAAAACCAAAAAACAGACCAACATTAAAATTCAATGAGTTTTAAAAAGACACTTATTTAGCTTTTACTAGATTCAGGCAAGGGGCATTCAAGATAAACAAAGATGAATAACGCAGTCCCTACTTTTGATGAGCTCGAAATCAAATCAGATTATGGCAAGTTCCCTCTTAAATACAAATGGGCAACAAATGGTGTGAGAGAGGTATAAGTAACATCCTGTGGGAACTTTATTTGTAGGAGATAAATTTGGTGGGAAGGATGGTCTGTTAGTTTCCTGGGGCTGTTCTAACAAATTACCAGGAACTGGGTGGTTTGAAACAACAGTAATTTATTCTATCACTTCTGGAGGCTGGAAGGCTGAAATGAAAGTGTTGGCAGGCCTGCATTCCTTTCAGAGTCTCTAGGGGAGAATCCATGCCTCGCCTCTTCCCGGCTTCTGGTGACTATTGCTATTCCTTGGCTATTGGCCACATCTCTGTCTGTGCTCTCTTCACATTGCGTCTCTTCTGTGTGTCCAATTTTTCTCTGCCTCCCTTTTATAAGGTTACAGGTGATTGCATTTAGGGGCCAACTGGATAATCCAGGATACGCCTCCTTTCAGGACCCTTAATTCAGTCACACATATAAGGGAATATTTACTCTTTTTTTTTTTAAGATTTTATTTATTTATTTGACAGAGACACAGCGAGAGAGGAAACACAAGCAGGGGGAGTGGGAGAAGGAGAAGCAGGCTTCCTGCAGAGCAGGGAGTCCATTGCGGGGCTCGATCCCAGGATCCTGGGATCATGACCTGAGCTGAAGGCAGATGATTAACAACTGAGCCACCCAGGTGCCCCGAATATTTACTCTTTTGCTATGTAAGGTAATATTCACAGATTCCTAGGTCAATTTATTTTGAGGGAGGGGCCATTTTTTATTCCTGTCTGCTACAGATGAGAATCAGTAAAGACCTTCCTTAAGTCTTGGTGGCTTCTAAGGTGGGACTTGAAAGATGAGCAGGAAGGAGAAAAGGCAAGGAGCAAAGGGGGAAAAGAAGGAAGGGTGGGATGTAATCAAGGCCAACGGGTAGTTAGTTGTGCTTGGATGGAGCATGTGGTGTGTGCAGGGCCTGGAATGGAGGTAGTTTATCTTTAATTCACTAGGCAAAAATGAGTGGAGGAGGGGTGTAATCAGAGCTGTGCTTTATGAAGATTAATCTGGGACTATGTGCCAAATAAATTAGAGAAGGGAGGAATTGGTGGAGAACCAATTGGGAGGCCAGTGAAGTAGAGAAAGGTTGACATGCAGACGTCAGCAAGGTTACTAGCAGTGGGAATGGGAATAAGGGAAGACCCTGTAGTAAGAGGGTCTTTAGTTTGAGAACTGATGAGGGGTGTGTGTGTGTGTGTAGTGGGGGGGTGTTAACAGTTCAACTAAGTAAATTTTAAAAAGATCTAATTGGCTTTGGGCGCCTGGGTGGCTCAGTTGGTTAAGCAACTGCCTTCGGCTCAGGTCATGATCCTGGAGTCCCGGGATCGAGTCCCACATCGGGCTCCCTGCTTGGCGGGGAGTCTGCTTCTCCCTCTGACCCTCTTCCCTCTCGTGCTCTCTATCTCTCATTCTCTCTCTCTCAAATAAATAAATAAAATCTTTAAAAAAAAAAATAAATAAAAAGATCTAATTGGCTTTTATTACATGATTCATGAATCGGGCAGCATCCCATCTAGCAAGCAGAGGGGAGCTCTGAGGAGTTGTAGGGAATGGAAGGTTTTTATGGGGGCTGGGGGTGGAAGAAAGTTATTAGCAAAAGGTTTGTTCCAAGCAAGGGGAGAGAAGCTGGGGGTCTTCTCATGCAGATTACCTTATCTCCCTTTGGGGGATAGAGAGGGTCCATGTGGCAGACCTACCAGCACTGATTAAAAATTCCCGACCAACCAATTAAAACTACATTTCTGGGGGAAGTTGAAACTGCAATTAGATTCGGTGTTAAGCTCTAGTTTGGGAAGTTGGTGTAAGTGATGCCGTTTGGGGCCTGTGGTTTTCAACAGGGGGTTGGAGACAGTGGTGAAGATCAGTGTTCCCCATGGAGTGCATCTCAAGTAAATTAGGGTCTTGGAGGAAAACAGAAGGAAGAGCTTGCTTGTGTGGGTTGGAAAGGAGGTGATGAATTTGGACATATCAAGTTTGAGGTGCTGGTTGGACATCGAAGTGTCTTATTGGCAGGTTGATATACAGTGTTGTTGCTTGAGAGAGAGGACATAGCTAGTGTTATGGAGGATGAGTCCAAAGAAGAGAGGCTGATGGCAGTGGATCACTCACTAAGGATACGATGTACAAACACAACCTGCATTTAAGAAGTGTGGGGAAGGGGCGCCTGGGTGGCTCAGATGGTTAAGCGTCTGCCTTCGGCTCAGGTCGTGATCCCAGGGTCCTGGGTTCGAGTCCCGCATCAGGCTCCCTGCTCCTTGGGAGCCTGCTTCTCCCTCTGCCTCTCTCTCTCTCTCTCTCTCTGTCTCTCATGAATAAATAAATACATAAACAAATAAAAAAAATAAGATTAAAAAAAAGAAGTGGGGGGAAGAAGAACAGAAAAGATGTGATTGGAAAGGAAGAAAACTAAGACTGTTTTAGTTGTAAACACAGGAAGCTGCTCAAATTTGATGAAAAAGGAATTCATTGGCTCATGTAACTTAAAGACCATGGGAATTCCAGCTTCAGACTTAATTTAATCTAGGGGCTCAAATGTCACCAAGCCTTGGTCACACTCTTTCACATTGCTTTTGTTTTCAGGCTTCACATGGTTGTAAGATTTTTCAGCAGATGAAAGTCCCATGGGCAAAGTCATGCCTTCTTCCTGGGGGCTCCAGAAGAAGTACGGGGAATCACTGTGATTAGTTTGTGTGTCCAGTGAAAACATACAAATGGTGACCCAAACATATTTATCAATATTAAAACATATTGGTTCTTGAATGCTATCATTTTGTCAGTAGACAAATGGTTTAAGGCATGTACAGTTTTAAGTAGTAGGGATTTTAGAATTTCTGGTAGGGCTGGATTGTAATGTTGTCCAAACCAGTGTTCTCTTTGTATTGAGCCAACAATGATTAGATTTCCTATTGTTTTTCTCTCTCTGGGGCCAATTGTTGGGTATCTCTGGTCAGTTTTTCCAAATTATCATTTGGGAGAATATCCTTTTGGAACATGACATAAGTTAGGCTGTTGGTTTCCTTGAGAATGGTGTTTTTGGCGGAAATTTCAGCAAGGTGTTCAATTTGGCCTCCAGGGAGTTGAGTCTGGGATGCCCAGGAACCTTAATAGTAGCCAGAGCAACCAACAAAAGTATGGCATCTAATAAATTTTGGACATAGAAGCCATATTTAATTTTGTCCCCATTGGTGGTAGGGATACCTAGTTGTTTCCATAACATTCCAAATCATGAGTTACCCCAAAGGCATAGCAACTATCAGTATAAATACTTACTATTTTACCGTGAGCTAAGCTCAAGTAAGGGTTTGTAACTGTCTTTTGGGCTGAAGTAAAGGTAAAGGTGCTGCCTCAGTGACTTCAAAAGGAGTCACACTAGCATATCCAGCACGATATTTACCATTTTCATCCTATAAAGAAGAATAGTCAGCAAACCATGAAAAATTTGCACTGGTTATAGGAGTTTCCTGTAAATTTTACTGGGAGCCAAAAGGTAATCTCTTAGCATTAAGCAGTCATGAGGAGTTTTGTCTGGATACAAAAGTAGTCCTTGTTTCCAGATCAGATGCCCTAAGGATAGAACCTGAGTTTGAGCAAACTAGGGGGGGAAATATACATAATTATATATATTATGTATATACAATCTGTCTATCTATATATATTTAGAGAGAGAGGGAGAGAGATAGGGAGGGGAAGAGGGGGACTTTATGTTCCTTTGAGGCCAAAAGTGGTTTTTTGTTTTTGGAAGATTTGATTTATCTATTTGACAGAGACACACAGCGAGAGAGGGAACACAAGCTGGGGGGGGGGTGGTGGGAGAGGGAGAAGCAGGCTTCCCGCTGAGCAGGGAGCCCGACGTGGGGCTCGATCCCAGGACCCTGGGATCATGACCTGAGCTGAAGGCAGACGCTTAACAGACTGAGCCACCCAGGCACCCCTTCTTAAAGATTTTTAAGTAATCTCTACACTCAGTGTAGGGCTCGAACTCACAACCCTGAAATCAAGAGTCATATGCTCTACCCACTGAGCCAGCCTGGTGCCTCTAAGGCCAAAAGTTTTAGCAGGTGAATGCTGTCTCCTGTGAAGAGGTTTGAGAAAGGGAGAAGAGAAGCAGAACATATACATATTGTAACCAACAGGAGCCTGCAGAAAACTTTATATCCTCCAAATCTGCTTTTAAGGTTTGTAAAGAGTTAAGAAGGACTGCCTGTGTAACCTGGAACATTACTGTCCAGATTTATTACTCTTCTTCCCAAGTGAAAGCAAGAAGATACTGACTATCCTTATGAACTGGAATACTAAAAGTGCACTATATAGAACAATTATAGTGAAGAAGGATTTGCTTTCATTGGGAACAGATGTCAGTGTATGGGGGTTAGGAACAACAGGGTGCCCAGGGATAATGTAATTTATAGCTCCGAGGTCCTGGACTAACCTCCATCCTTGGCCACTGGGTTTTCTCACAGTAAAATAGGGGCTCCCAGGGACTAGTGCAGGGGATGATAAGGCCCTGAGTCCCGTGGTCTCCTATTACGGGCTTGATGCCTTAAAGGGCTTCTTTATTTATAGCGTATTCGTTCTGGGGAGAGGTGGTGAGGGATCGGTTTGAATCTTGATGGGAGGTGCGCTGTGAATTCTGCCAATATCAGTTGAGGAATCTGCCCATAAAGAGGGTGGTAGCTGATGGGGACAAATGAGCAGCGTCCCCAGACTCCCCCATCGTGCTATCAGAGATGGAGCAAATAGAAGATGTTGAAGGGTCATTGAATCCACCTGGTTGGCGATTTTGATTCTAGAATGATTTCCTTCTTTTGGGAGAAATTCTGGCATGATACTTTTCTAAGAAATCTTGGCCCAGTCAATGAATGAGGGGGAGAAACTAAAGAGAAAAGGGAGGGAATCTCTCAAAGGGCCTAAACCAAAGGGAATAGGGGCAGAGACAGGAACCTGTTGAAGTTTAAGAGAGACCACCCCCCCACTATTGGAGCTGTTATCGTGTTCTGACGCCTGCAGGGCCTGCTTTCCAGGAGTGGTGCTGAGCACCCGAGAATGTAGCTCTGGGGTCAGTAAGACATTGATTCTCAGTCTGGAGAGTGGTTTCTCCAAGCCAATTAAGAGGGGGGACTGGGAAGAGTCCCTGTCGGTCGTTGGAGCGCCATCACTGGGAATTAGGAGGACCCTGGAAAGGCTGGCTAGAAGGCTGAAGGCTTCTGGAATGCTTAAGTGTGTAACAGTCTTTTTTCCAGTGCCCAGGCCCTTTGCACCAATAACAGAAACCGGGGGGTTTGGGTCTGTTTAGGGGCCTTCATTTGCCAGAGTTGAAAATTGAGAATTTTGGTTCTTTCTTTCAGGTGACCCTGCTGGGTGTGAGTGAGCTGGTTTGCCAAGCTAGCGAACTCAGGAGTGGACTGAGTTTCCCATTCCATGCTGGTCCTTCAACTAAAAGATCCTGGTTCTGCCTGTTAGTAAATGTAGAGTTAAAGGCTACCCAGGTGGATTCAGCCTCTTATGGAAGCCCAGAATCTTTAAAGACGGTTTGGAGTTGGTTATAGGAGTTGTGACCAGGTTCATCAGGATTTTGTGTGCAAGCCTGAATTTTGTTCCAATCAGCAGGCTTAGGAAAAGCTACTGTAACTGCCCGGTGGAGATTTCCAGTGAGCGTTCTAGAATCTTGCCAAAGTTTTAGGGGTTTGTGTCTCTAAATCTTTTAGGATGTTCTCATAGGGCTAGTTTCATCCAGCATTTGGCCTGGTCCTCACCAATAAGCACATGGCCTGACTGATACAAATCTTAGAAACCAGGGTGGTAAGTTAGAATAACCCTGTTAAATTCTTCAGCGAACATGGATCCTGAGTCACTTTAGGAAACTCTTTAACTCTGACCTTGGTCTGAGTTAACTCTGACCTTAAGTCTGACCTTGGTCCAGGGAACATAAGAAATCTGCCGTTTATTTGGATCCAAAGACTTAACTTTAAAGGGTCAGGTTTTATTACGTTCAGGAAAGGAGGGAGTGGGGAGGGGTTCAGAGGAAAAGGGAAGTTCAGTGAAAGGGTTAGTACGAGGGGGGTGATGTAGAAAAGGTGGGGACTGAACACCAGATACATTGGAGACAGAAGACAGGAAAGGAAAAAAGAGGCCTCAGAAGCCCCCCTTTTCTCCTTTGCTTGCTTCCATTAGTCTAGAATAGGCATTTTTAGATTCCTGGTAATATTTGGAAGCTTCAAAATCCCGAAATCCCAAAATCCTATTCAGTTTTGACAATTTTAGAGCCATAGCTGCCCAATTCAGTTTTGAGAAAGTAAGTTTGGGGAGATTGAAAGTTCTCCATAATGGCCACTGAAGTTCTAAATTAGTTTTGTTTAAGTTGGTCCATTTAGCAAAAGAAGATTCAGAAGCCATTTAGAATTCTTTCCATGATTTGCTTGCCTCAGTTAATTTAGAAATGGTATTTTGCACGGATGCAAACTTAGAATCCTGAAAATGTTTGGAGGCCTCAAGGTACCAATTAAAATAGGCATCCCATTCGGTTCTCTCTCTTTCTCTCTCTCTCTCATTTAAGGAGCCACAGCTTTCTGATTTAATTTGAGAACAACAAGTTTGGGGAGATCGAAAGTTCCCCATAATGGCCATTGGTGCTCTAAATTACTTTTCATTATGTCAGTCCGTTTGGTTATAAATGTGCATGTGGAGGGACCAAAGTTTTTAAACATAAAACCAGCTAGGGTCCCAGAAAGGGGGCACTCTCAAAGCATTCTGATGACTGGGATCTCATGTTTTAGAGGTTTTTCTCTAGAGCAAGGAGAAAAATTCCTAAAAGCACAGTTTCAACAGGAAGAAACTGGTTCCAGAAGGAATCGGGCTGAAGGCCAGGACAGTTCCAACAGGATGTCTGACTCTGAAAAGGAGTCAGACTGAAGGCCAAAAGAGTACTCTTGTAATAAACAAGGCCTTAAGATAGATTTCAAATAAAGCCTGGAGAGCTTGGACACAAAGTGGAGCTTGAAATCCAGGAAAAACTTTGCTTCACTTCACACTCCAGGGTCAGCGAGAAAGCAGTGAGCCCATTTGGCTCTGTGGGTACAGGCACCTTGGGTTTACCCACTAGCCTTGGAGTTTTGGGAGACTGTTCCTGGATCCCACTTTTTTTTTTTTTTAAGATTTTATTTATTTATTTTGAGAGAGAGAATGAGAGAGAGAGAGCACATGAGAGGGAAGAGGGTCAGAGGGAGAAGCCGACTCCCCGCCGAGCAGGGAGCCCGATGCGGGACTCGATCCCGGGACTCCAGGATCCTGACCTGAGCCGAAGGCAGTCGCTTAACCAACTGAGCCACCCAGGCGCCCTGGATCCCACTTCTTATCACAAGTAATGTTAACGTTAAGAATAAAAGTCCTTTTGCCAGCAAAAATGGGTTTGCTCGGGAATAACAGAGGCTACTGGCAAAACCATAGGCAAGTTCCCAGAACAAAGAAGAATGGTCTCTTATAGAGGAGAATGGGGGAAGGTAGCAAGGCTGTTAAAAACAAAAAGTCCATGGGAGTAAACTGGGAGTTCGAAGTTTAGTGGCTTTTCATTGGTTGAGTTGGGACTGTCTCTCATTGGCTGGGCTGTGGCCCGGGAAGGAAAAGAACCTTTCTTCCTCCCACTGAGATAGTAAAGTAGTAGTGCCTTGACCCGCTGACTGGAAAGGTAGTCTCTTCCTGTTGGGGCTGCACTTGACTAGGAGTGGTAGGGCACGAGAGCGTCCCCTGCTGGCCGCCTGACCTCATTGTGAACGAGGTGTCCTTTCGTTAATTTTCACAAACTGATGCACATTTTAGAAAGATCATTGGCCGTGAGGAGAAGGGTGGGTGGAAGGAGCAATTAGGAATCCATTGTAGACGAGAGATAATGGGGCTGGGATGAGCCTAGTCACTGCTGAAGTAAAAAGGATAGATTTGAGATAGATTTTGGCCGTGGAACCGACAGGACTTGGATTTGCAAATACTTTGCAAATTTAGTTGCACATAATCATGGAATTCATTGGCTTAAAGCATTCTCTGTCCTCGCTTCTCTGTGCCTTTCAGGAGTTGGTCATCCTCAGGCTCTCATGGAGGTGCAAGCCAGTGCTGGTAGCACCTGGTTTCCTTATCCTCAGGCTAGTGAGGCTGAGAGAGCCCAAGGGTCGCTCCCCGTGGCCTTCTTACCAGATTCTAGAGCTGTATGTCGATTGTATCATCTTAGGCCAGGTGCCTACTCTAAAGCAGTCAGGGCTTCGGTTGGGGATAAAAACGCCTCTTCAGGAACCTGTCGCTGTGAAAACGGGCACGGAATTAAAATAATTAGTTTGCACAGGCTACTGTGTGCCATCTAGGAAGAGTGGAATGGACTTTTGGAGGGAGCCACCTGCATGTCTGGTATCTGGGGGAAGATGAGAGAGGAATTAAGCATCACTCCCAAGTTTCTGGCTTATACAGGATACAGATTGTGGTGTTAAACTTGTCAGCAAGGTGAGGCCTCAGGATCACCAGTTTGATGGGCACCATCTGTAGTTCTGTTTAGCTAGTTATGTTTGAGATGCCTATGAGAACTTTCTGGTGGAGATGTCATTAAGTATTTGGAAACAGTAGTTGTGTCTGGCACTGGAGGAGGGATTGAGGTTGGTGGAATTGGAAATTAAAGCCAAGGGGTTGGATGATAATACTTAGGGGGAGAGTGTAGGGGGCCTAGAATCTGACCAGAACTGGTCCAACATTTAGAGGTCATGGAGAGAGAAAGTAGCACAGAGACTGGGACAGAGCAGTTAGTCAGGTAGAATGAGAACTTGGAAAGTATGTATCGTGGGGGCTAAGAGAGGAATGTTTCAAGGAGGAAATGGTCCACCAGATCTAATATTGCCAAGAGGTGCAAGATGAAGACTGGAAAGTCCATCCAGTTTGACAGCATCAAGGCTGTTTTATTTACTTCACGTGTAAGAAATTTCACAGTTGTTTTAGTTCCCCGAGCCTGGGGCATCACACTGAGGCCATGTTTTTTCTCTGCTGAGATACTGGATATCTCAAAGTCACTTGCAGTTCAGCAGACCACCCCCCACACTTTTTTTTTCCTCCTAATCTTGTTATTAAAGGAACTTTTCAAACACAAAAGAATAGTTTAATCAATTTCCTGGTACCCACTGTGTGGTAAGGGCATGATAAGTACTTTTTCCTTTTAATTATTGATTTTCAAATGATGATCTGGTGTCCCAGCAACCTTCAAAGGTGGCCAGCGTGGCTTTTTACAGTTATCGTTATGAACTCAGATTTTCATATACTTGTGTTTAAATCACATTTCGTCTTTCAACACTCAAATTATCCCATCTTTGGTGATCAGGAGTCTTTTATTTCTTTCTTTTTATTAAAGATTTTATTTATTTATTTGACAGAGAGAGACACAGTGAGAGAGGGAACACAAGCAGGGGAAGTGGGAGAGAGAGAAGCAGATTCCCGTGGAGCAGGGAGCCTGATGTGGGGCTCGATCCCAGGACCCCTGGGATCATGACCTGAACCGAAAGCAGACGCTTAACGACTGAGCCACCCAGGAGCCCTGAGCCTTTTATTTCTTAAGTGGCTTTCTCGTTTTCCTATTTCATCTTTCCCAAGGCATCCTTAATGATTTATCAAAAGAGCCATTTCACATTGTTGCTTTCATAATTTCGTCAATATAACAATTTTGGGATTGAGAACACTGTTAAATTTTTGTTTCCCAGTGGAGAAATATTGGAATCTATTTGATTAGCATGTATTTCCATGACTATTATGATTCAGGAATACAAAAATGACAATATTCCAATACAATAAACAGCTCAGGGTGCTTGCCCACTTACGGGGGCAGGAGAGGTTGGGGCACAAGACACTGGGGACATCACCTCTCACGTCCACTTACTTTGTCACCTTTGTAGTAAGCACTGTTGGAGATGGGAGACACTGAAGTGGGTACCGGATGGCAATTTATGATTTAGGGGCTCCTCAGATATGGAACTCACCAGCTGGTCCTGGTTCCCCTTTCTGGCAGAGGTCTTAGGAGCATGCTTGAGCCCACTTTTGGGATTGTAAATACATCTTTCTTCCTCATCTTACTAGATTTTGGGGTAATATTTGATATATTCTCTTTGAAAGAATCTTTTTCTAATAAAGAGGAAGCTTTTTTTTTTTAATTGCTTTCTCCATCAGTAAGGCTGAAGACTCATTTTTCCTTAAATGTTAAATAAAGATCTGTGACTAGGGAACAGAAAGTAAGAGGACCTATCCGGACTCCAGCAGGGCTTCTAAGTATTTTGTGCTCTGACTCTGTAAGACAATGGAAAAACAAGTGATCTCATCAGGACAGAACCTTGGGCAGAGCCTTCTGGGAGATGGAGGCCATTTTTCCGCCTTTGGTTGTCTCTGACCTGAATGAAAAAATGTCTTGTGATGATGGGTACTAGATTAGAGTTGTATGCTTGTTCTTTTAGTAAACAGATGCATTTATTCCAGAGGGAGGTTTAGTGGGGACGGTGGGAAAGAGTGTTGGGAGAAAGGAGAATTCTTGTTCATTCTCTGTCATCCAAACTCTTGGTTTAACATATGAAATTGGCATTTTCGAGGAGGTTGAGACCCAGTCCTGTGGTGTGTGAATTTGAAAGCCTTGCATTCAGGCAGGCTTCCTCTTCTGTTACTGAACTGTTCTCAGAAATACCTCTATTACAAATCCTGGGCTTTTTGAATTCCTCTATAGCATTTAGGATACATTTGGCCACAAATGACTGAAAACCCAGAATAACAGTGGCTTACCAAGATAGAAGTGATTTTCTTCTCATGTAATAAGCAGTGCAGGCCCTTTTATTTTGTTTGTCCTGCTACACAGTCATCCTCCATTGCTGGTTTTTCCTCATTGACAACTCCTTCCATCTTGTTGCTTAGTCATTCATAAGAGGTGGATTTCACCTCATAATTGGTTGTTGGAGCTCCAGCTAGCCAGTCTGCATTCTAGTTAGCATGAAAGAAGAACAGTAGAATTGCACACAACATCTCTGCTAATGATTCATTGGCTAGAATTGGAAAACGTAGGCTTGGTTCTAAGCCCAGCTAAAAATCAGGGCTTCTGTGACAATGTCCAAGAAAGAGAAGATGGACAGTGGGACCATGGGCTACAACCCAGTGATGCCTCATATAGTACTTGTTTTGTTTTGTTTTTAAAGATTTACTTAGGGGCCCCTGGGTGGCTCAGTCAGTTAAGCATCTGCCTTTGGCTCAGGTTATGATCCCGGGGTCCTGGGATTGAGCCTTGCTTCGGGCTCTCTGCTCAGCAGGGGAGTCTGCTTCTCCCTCTCCCTCTGCCCCCTCTCCTCATTGGTGCTTTCTCTCTCACGCACCTCCCTCTTAAATAAATAAATAAAATCTTAAAAAAATATTTACTTATTTGAGACAGAGAGTGCATGTGCCCGAGAGCGCATGTGCACACGGGCACATGCACACGACTGGGGGGAGGGACAGTGGAAGAGAATCTTCAAGCAGACTCCCCGTTGAGCACGGAGCCCTGCATGGGGCTTAGATCCCACAACCCTGAGGTCACAACCCCAGCCAAAATCAAGAGTCAGACGCTCAACCGACTGAGCCGCCCAGCCGCGCCCCCCTTCATGTAGTACTTGTTAAGAGCACAGAAAATGAGTTGCTGAGTCACCCAGCTGTCTCCCAATTCAGTAAACCCTGGATCCTCTCTGAATGATTGGCTGTGGCCCCTTCAGCAGATGTGGTAAGACCTACTTAACTGTCTTCTCTGTTGTGAGCCCCATGCCAGATGTTGGGTGTACTGTGGTGAGGAAATCAAGAGCAGGAGACCATGCAGTGTGGGGTGTGCTCTTGAGAAATGTTAGGGGGGGGGCCGCTGGGGCACACAGGGAGTTGGGGAAGGCTTGGAGAGAAAGGGGTCTCTTAGCCGAGATTCAAAGGGTAAATTAAATTTGACCAGAAAGAAAAGAGATGGGTGTCCATAGAAGTGATTTGCAGACTGTTCTAGGTAGGAACAGAATGAACAAAAGTCCTAGAGGTGAGAAAGTACAACCTGTTCTAGGAACTGACTGTACTTCAGAATGGCTGTGAGGAATGAAGCTGGAAGGGTAAATAAGACCTTGATCTCAAAGTGGCTGGTACACCATTTAAAAAAGTGTAGACCTATCCTGTAGTTGTTTGTCCTTTAGATTACCAGTGGAAAATTGCCTCCATTTAGACCGCGGTGCTCCAGAAGGAGTTCAGGACAGGGAATGACATGATCAGATTTTCTTTCTGGAAAGGTCCTTCTTGGTGCAGTATAAACAGTAGAGGGGAAGTAGGAGTGGATTTGAGACTGGAGGTGAGGTGACCAGTTGGGCTGCTGCAGGTTCCCGGTGCAGAGATGGTGTTGGCTTGAATTAAGGGAGTTCCAGAGGAGACAGGAAGGAGTAGATGGAGTGGAAAGGTTTTTTGGAGCTATTAACAGACTGGGTGATAGATAGTTCTAGGGGCCGAGGGAGGAGCCACCAAGGGTGATGGTCACAGTTCTCACCTGAGAATTCAGGGGAAAGAATATACTTTGGTTTGGACACATGGAGGAATTTAGTTGTCTGTGGGAGACAAGGGGAGACATCTAGTACATTTGGATGAATGGCAGAGCGAATGAGATTACTTGGGGAGAGTGGGTAGTAAAGAGCAAGAGCCTCAGAAGAAACCCTTCGGAACCCCCAAATTAAGAGGCAGGAAGAGGAAGCTGCCGAGGAGAAGGCTGGCTAAAGAAGGCCCGGCTAGAGAGGCCCCGGGGAAGGATGTGCTGCCTGGAAGCAAAGGATGGGTGTGCCTTTTGCGTTGCCTGAGTGAAGGTGGGGCGGAGGACAAGAGTGCTGTGGGTTTAGTGATTAGGTCCGTGGTGAGGGGAGAGTGCTGCCGCAGAGTGGCTGGGCAGGCAGGTGGCTTGCTGTGCTTGGGGAGCGATGCAGTCAGAGAGGGGGTGGGTTGTCCACAGCTCTTGCCAAAGATTCACCTGTGAAGTAGGGAAGAAAGTGCACTGGGTGGATGAGCTATCAAAAGCTTTTTATTGTTGAGCCTGCTTACCTGGTTGTAAGTAAGGGCCTGTGATGAGGGGGAGGGGGGGATCCAAGAGGGAGGGAGAAAGATCAGTGGTGTGAGGTCTTAGAGGAGGTGATGGCAAAGGGCGTGGTGTGCGCTTGGGCATGTGTATCCCAGTGCCGCTGTCCCGGGGACAGTTGTCCTTCGGAGGGAGCCCTGTCTGGGCCTGTGGCCATCAGTGGTATTATGTTCTTTGCAAAGGCCCCTGTAATGGTGTCGTCTGGAGGTGAATTGGTTCATAGCCAGAGTCAGGTTTTTAAAAGCTGAGTCCCCCTCGCATGCATCTTTTCATGTCCTTTCTCTGGAACCCTTTGGTGTGGAGTGCATTCACCTGTGGAAGTACTTTTGGTGAAGCAATCCATGTGGAGTAGCTGAATGCATTTTCTGTAGGTCATATTGAGGCTTATATGAGGCTTTTGGAGGACAGGGTATGGCTGTATGGGGGGATGATTGTGAACTTTCAGAGTAGGACTTCTCTTTCGTATTTGATCTTTTGTTTAAACAAGTGAACGTGTCAAATGGGATTAACGTTAGAAAAAGCTAGAAATATTTGCTATTGCTAACACTACACACACAGACACACACACACCCACCCACCCACCCACCCACCCTGTACTTGACTTTCTTAGTAAGAGGGACACATAGGTCTCTGATACTCTTATTGAGGTGTTTCTGGCAATTTCTCTCCTGGGGATGTGTCTGTAAGTGGGGGAGTGGATTGTCCTGGCAGTTGCCACAGGGTTTAAAAAGATGGCAAGCCCAATATTTAGCAGAAAGGTTAGGCTCGGCCTGATGACATTCTTCCAGGATAAGGTTTATGATTTGCATCTAAAGCAGCGCAAAACATAGTTTGTATGAATTCCATAATTCACCGAGTAATGAAACTTATGAATTTGAATGCATTGCCAGTGGAAAGGTCAGAGTTGTTGGAAGCAGAACCAGCCAGTGCCCTGAGCACTGCCTTTTTAATGAAATTTCCCTGACAATGAAAAAGAGAAGAGCTTGGTGGATGCTACCCTTACTTTCTTTCCCTAGTTTTTTGCCCCTCATGGGCAAACATGAACAGAATATTAATATGTTTTCCTTAGCAAGGTACAAAACTGAGTTGGCATCTGGTAAAGAAATGGGGTGTGGAGTAGGGTGAGTACCCTCTGCCTGGAGTCTGGTGGATACAATGTCAAGGGCTCCTGGGTAGCCTGGCCACAGCCACACTTTTTTTGGTTAAGCTCTGACCATCAGCCACTTGTGGGTGTCACTGTAGAGTCTTGAGAAATAACAAGGTCAGAGGGCGTACCCCGACACCAACTTATGACCAAAAGGGAGCCTCGTAAGCTTTTGTAAGCCAAAGGCAGTACTTCGGGAAACACTGGGAATTAGGAAGGAGTGGGAAGAGGTAGGGTTTTCTACCCAGAGAATAACAGTGAAAATGAGCTCTGTGAGTGCAGGTCCCTCTCCAGGCCAGGAAAAGCCAGGCCTCAACCATAGGGAGGTTCCCTTCCCACCCCACTGCTCCCCCTGGCCCTCCCTCACTGCCTTCTCTTGCTTCCATTGAAGGAAAGCTTCTGTGCTGTGCTGTTTTAAGCCTCATTCAGGGCTTGGGTTGGCTTCTGGGCAGTCGTGGGCATAGACGGGCCCTGGAAGGCTGGTAGGGGAAGCCTTTCCGAGCAAGAGTTTCTCCAAAAATGTCAACGGGTCTTAGTTGAGCCCTTGGTACCGAGGACATCCCCTCTGTCCCTCATCAGTCAGACTTTTCTGCTTTCCCTTCGGGGTCTAAGTGAACCAGGTGGGCCTAGGAGGGAGCTTTTTTCTTTCCTTTTGAAATTTCTTTTGTTTCCTGTTTACGCCAGCATCAAGCCCCTTGGGGAATGGCTAAGGGACTGTAGAGGATGGCTGTTGATTGAGATAGAATCTCAGAGATAGGCTATGCTCCACTTAGCCTCTGATCTGGGCCTTTGGGTTGAAAAGGGAGGGGCTGCCTGGGAGCTGGGCTGAGACAGTTTAAAGAAGCAAAGCAGCTTCTCCCTGCTGCCCTCCCAGCAGGGAGGGAGGGGGCCGGAGTGGGACTGGACTAGTCTGGTCCTGCTGTGAAGGCCACTGGGGAGGCAGGGGCGTGGGTCCTGGCATGCGAGCTGGAAATCACAGTGGGTTCTGTCACTCAGTGCAGTCTGGATGCTTTGGTCTGTGGTAGGTCAAGTAGAATTCTCATTAACTCATTAGGTCAACAAGTCTTTGGGTGCCTGCTATGTTCCAGGCACTGCTTAGCCCAGTGGGAAACAAGGAGCCTGTGACCACTGAGACACCGCCGAGTCTGATGTGTATGTGCTGAGCCATGTGACCCAGCTTGCACGGACTTACTGAGTTATACACGTGTACTGGTAGGCCCAGTATAAAGCATTCGCGGGAAAGAAAATACAAAGGAGATAAATAGAAGTTCGTTGTAATATTTCTTCCCACACTTCCGCGGATTGTGTATCACACATCCCACTTTAGAGAGCACTAGTCTGCGCTGCTGCCTTTGTGTGTCAGACCTTCCCGTTCCACAGTAGCTTTGGGGAGTGGATTGTTTTTGAGTTGGGGGCCATTGTCTATTGGATGAGTGGAAGGCATGAAAGAGGAAGCAGGCAGGCCGATGCCGAGCTCACATAATTGGTGAGCACACAGGCCCCAGCAGGTCCTGATGGCCACCGTTCTTCCCACTCCGCCCTCCTTGGGAAGGGTGCCCTGGTTGCCTGGAGAGGGGGTGGTTAAGGTTCCTGTGCTGCTGTCCTGTGTGCTGTGGTCAGGATACTGAGGGGTGGGGGTGGTAGTGTTGCTCTTCAGCCCCTTTATAGTTTTCACAGACTTTCATCGGTGTGGCATTTGATCATTCCAACAGCCGTCCAGGGTAAGGGATCCTTTCTCCACTGGGAACACCAGAGATCGGAGGCCTCCGGGGAGTGTGGTGAGCATCAGAGCTGGGCCCTGGGCCCTGCTCTCCCTGACTGGCCACTGCCTCCTCCTGCAGAAGGTCATCCTCTGCGTCTGCCAATCTTGCCATCCCCTGGAGGAGCAAACCAGTGTACCTCTCAGCACCTCTGACTCTTGGTCCGGCATGTGCCACTTTTCTTCTGGGCAAGAACTTGGGCTCCAGGCCCCTGGCCCCTCGGCATCCCTGCCCACGATGGAAGCTGCCGCTTGCACTTGGCTACTTTTACTCAGGCATAGGCAGCCGAAGAGGAAGTCCTAGCAGTCCAAGTGAAAGGCCTTTTCCCATGGGGTGGGAAGGAGTCCGAACACCATGAGCCTCCAAGTTCTCTTCACTTTCTGTTCCCTTGACCTGTTCTCTTGTGACATCTACACCCAGGGTTTGGGGAGCAGGAGACTGGGGGTCAGGAGCCCAGAGAGCCGGCTGTTTTGCCTGTTCCCTGTCCATGTTTTCTGGGCTGTGCCCTTGCCCCTTGCACAAGGATTTGCCCTTCCTCCGTGTTGGGTACCATTGTAGCTTGTGAGGGAGTGGTTGTCCGGGTAGGTGCTGGTCTCCTACTTGGGGGGGTGCCTCCAGGTAAGGGCTCGGGGGATGCTTATTCAGTGACCTGCGTCAGGCCCAGGACCCTGGGGTTACTTGCTTAAGGGGCAGTTAAAACCTAGAACGTTAATCTCTGTCAGGCTTGTTTCTTTAGGGTATTTACTTCATTTCTTAGTTGTTCATCTCAAGCTCCTTGATATCTTGGTAATAGACTTTTTTTTTTTTTTTTTAAGATTTGAGAGAGAGAGAGAGAGGCAGAGGGAGAGAAGCTGACTCCCCATTGAGTGTGGAGTCCGATGCCGGGCTCGATCCCAGGACCTCGAGATCATGACCTGAGCCGAAATCAAGAGTCGGCCACTTATCTGACTGCGCCACCCAAGCAGCCCTTATAGCATCTAGAACTATAGACGGTTCTCTATCTCTTGTACTACTTTCTGCCTCAGGATACCTCTCTTCCCTTCACCCCTTCTAGCAAGGAAGGGCAGGAGTCTGATAGGGTGACATTTTAGGACACAGTGCTGGCCTCACGCTCATAAGAGGACGTGGAAGGGCCAGAGAGGCTCAGCACTGAGCTGGAGCTCCTTGCTCCTCCCCTGCAGGCGCTCCGCCTGGGCTCCTTCCTGCCCTTCCTCGCCGGGGGAAACCAGCAGCCTTTGTGAGTCTCCTTGACAACAGGATGGATAAGTTAAAAATAACCGTGTGTGTGTGTGTGTGTGTGTGTGTGTGTGTGTGTGTACGTACACACACATATGCTTGTGGCTGGATACATGCCCTCTCCCCTGCTGGGCTCCGACTCAGTCCCTGTGGCTTCCTGATGCTCCTGGTGAGCATCTGTGGGAGGCCTTGGTGGGGCCCAGGTGCCCACATGCTGAAGCTCCTTGGGTTAGGCGTCAGATCTAGATAATCCTGCAGCATTGTTACTTCATAGCGCTGATGGTTGCCGCTGGGGTGTGGGTATTAATGTTACCATAAAGAATGGAAAGCTTTTGTGAATGCCTCAGTCTTCATTCACTCTAACTGGAGAGGGATAATCCCAGAGGCATTGCTGTGTTTCAGAACCTCTCAGGGTGCTGGAATAGGTCAGAGCCTTGGATGGGAGTTTAGCTGTATCTCTTTGGGGAAGGAGGACCCTTTCTGGGCCCATTTGATATGGTGAGGACACTGCACTACAGAGGCACTTGTGTGACTTGTCCAGAGCCCCCTGGCTGAGCTGTGGCAGCATGAGGAACAGTGACCCTGTCATCAGAAGCTAAGGCTCTTGCCTCACATCCTACTGATGAGGTCATCTGGATAAGTCCTTCACCAAAGCCCCTCATTAGCAGTCTTACACTAGTTAAAGCCCTCTGTTTTGTGGTGTTATCACAGTTGTAAGTTAGTTTAGAAAGAGCTATTATTTCCCTGAGGTGGGGGGCTGGGTAGCTCTTTACCACACCTAGAATTAATTCCTGGCTTCCTCTCTCCATCATTTTTCCATCCATTAGTAAGTATTTTGCTCTGTACCGGGCATGGGGAGGTCATGAGAAAAAGGTGGTCCTTGTCTTTCAGGAACAACAGACAATTACAAAAATCTCCCCGTCAGTCTGCACTGTGGCCAGTGCCCCGAGGGAGAAGGGGGCTTCTGGGAGCAGGAATGACTGGGATAGGGGTGGGATTAGAGGAGGCTGGGAGAACATATTAGCGACACAGTGTACTTAAGGCTGGAATGTCTGAGACGCTCCTACCAATCCAAAGGAAGGCAGAAAACTCGGTAGAAAAATGGTCAGTGACTTGATAGACACTTTACAAAAGAAGATATCCAAACAACCAATAAACATGAAATGGTGCTGGATTTCATGTACTTCTTAGAGAAATTCAAATTATTCAACTTAAAAAAAAAAGTGACCGTTTTTTGTGTTTGTACACATATATAATGAAATCTTTGAAGATGTGGTGAAACATCCTTTTGCCATTTCTAGTTTACATCATTCTGAATTTCTTACCGAAAAGTAAGATGGGGTCCCCAGCCTGAGCTCCTCACTCCTGTGTTCGCTGCGGCCCCGCATTCCCACACTCCGGGTCCGCCCTCTCTGCGTGCGCTGGCCAGTGGGGGGGCCCAGGAGCCTGGGTGCCCTGCGGCTCCCTGCGGGCTAAGGTGCTGCTCACTGAGGCACGGGGGTCTGGGCTACACCCAGATGAACACACTGCAGCAGCTTCTCATGCCACCAGTTCAGGCATCGAGCGAATGCCAGGAACGAAGACATCCTGAATTCCCTCAAGTACATCTAACCCGGCGGTGGGTTCGAGCCCACCTTCGTCCTTTTTGAGAAGTGTGAGGTGGAGGGCGCGCAGGTGTACCTCCTCTTCACCTTCCTGCTCTGCCTGCCCCCAGTGACTGTGCCACTGCGCTCATGACCAACCCTAAATTCATCACCTGGTCTCCAGTTTGCCGCAGTGACGTCACCTGGAACATCATGGTGGGCCCAGACGGCGTGCCTGTGCACAGTCCAGCCCCCGCATTCCAGCCATCAACATCCAGCCTGACTTTGAAGCCCTGCTGTGCTAGGGTGCCCCAGGGGTCCAGCTGTGCTAGGGTGCCCCTCCTCTCTGCTGCCTGGCAGTCACAGTGCTGCCCTCTTGGAATTTCATCCATGACAGTGTTTCCTCGAAATCTGCGTGGAGGAACACCTGAGGTCCAGGAAAATCCCCCGAGATGGGAGCTTCTTGTCCATCCCAGCTGTACCCCTTCTCCAAACCAAGGCTCCTCACTAATAAAATGTCGGGTGTCAGAAAAACAGTGGATTCCAAGATGCTTAAGTAAAAGGAAATCTAGTGGGATGAACACAGAGAAGTCAGAAGACCTGGGTTAATAGGAGATTTGGGGCCCACCATGGAACTTCGCAGAGCCTCTGTCTCTTCATTTGTAAATAAGGATCTTCCTGTCTCCTTTCCCTTCCTTCCAGAGCTTCTCTGAGGTTCACAACAGGTATGGGAAACATTCTTACAGCTGTTGAGAGCTCTGCAAATACAAAGCAGTATTGTTCGACTCTAATTCGAAGTGATTGGATTTCTCTTCCATCTCTTCCCAACAGCAGTGGTTCTAAATTCCTGTAAGAGATAAATGCTCTGAGTAGTAAGGTCCTGGGATTTAGAGCAGCTTGCCCTTGGTATTTTGGATAGAGAGCCTATTGCTGGCATGACTCTGGTCCCCTTGCAGGGGCTGGCAAGCAGGGTGAGTTTTTGACATGGCCGGAGGCTGGATGGCCACTCTGTGGGTGACATCGCAGGGTCCGATGGTGCCCAGGGCTGCGTGGCAGGGAAAGGACAGCGGCACCCCAGACCTGGTGAAGCCTTGACTCTAGTAAGCAGTACTGTGTGGGTTCCACACTGCCTGGGGCTGGCCTCCTCATGGGGTGCTCTTGTGGAGTCTGGAAGTAACACTGTGGACTTTGGGGAGTCCTGTGGGGACAACAGCCTGCACACCCAGCTTTTCTCTGAGAGCCTGGCCAAAGTCACAGGCCACTTTGGGAGCACTGAGGGTCCAAACATGTTGTGGCAGAGCAGGGACTTTGCTGTATGATTTAGGTGTTGGTGGAGAGGGGTTTTTAGAGGTGGGTGCATCTTTCGGGTGCCAGCAGCCAAACCCTTCTAGGCACTAAGCCTGGCAGCAAGGGCAGGGTCAGGAATGAGGTCCTGATGAATTTCAGGCCTGCCTCCCCTTTTGCTTTGGATACAAAAGAGCCCCTTTCTCCCTCCTCTGGACTGTTCCCTCCCTTGCCCCTGGTAAGGCAAGGGGGATTGAGCAGATTGTGGCTGTTCCTCATTCCCCCATGGTACAGATGCATGCCTCGCTTCCAGCAGAGAGTTGGCCACCTCGGCACATGTCAGAACAGTGTCGGGATCGCTGTGAGTCCCATCTGTTCTGTCACCTGACTGTGCCAGGTCCTCAAGCCTTGTTGTGGGGTCTTTTCCCACAGATTTCCTATGAGAGGCATGTACTTCTCAGTATCCTACTGGGCGTTTTTGACCTTTTCCCCATCTGTTTTTCTGCCGTGTAGGAATCGGAGTCAGAAGCAAAGGTAGATGGAGAGACTGCATCGGACAGTGAGAGCCGAGCGGAAGCTGCTCCTTTATCAACCTCTGCAGATGATACCCCAGAGGTCCTCAACAGGGCCCTTTCCAACTTGTCTTCAAGGTAACCTGGCTTCATGATGCAGATACTTGCGGGGGCCTTGCTCCAGGTCCGAGGGCCGTGGAAGACCCAGAGCCCTCAGACAGCCTGCGGCCTTGTGACGTGAGCCTGCTGCTATAACAGTGTGCAGGGTGGGCCTGCCTGGCGGCAGTGGCCACAGTCTCCCTGCTTCTGCTCAGGGCTCCACTGAATGTAATCTAGTATTTACCGGCAACTATGAGCACAGCCTAGAAGGATCTGGCCCTTGAAGGGAGCTGTCGGCGGGGCTGAGAGGTATAGTAGTCCGAGGAGGAGGAAAGTGTAGACAAAGGGGTGGTGGTGGGCAAGGTTGCTGACGCCACATGTGAAGGGGTTTGTGACTAATAGACGGGCTGCTTTTCACAGAGGAGCCCAAGTTTCTAGGTCAAAGTTTAGTTTTCCCTCTCCCACACACATCCATTGTGGACATTCCTTAAATTCTCCCAGAAGAATTGAGAAATCTCAACTCGGGTGAATCCAGGGTTAAAATATTAGTCCCTTGAGACTTTGGTCCTCCAACACTGGCTGTGTGAGCAGTTTAAAAATGCAAACATTAAGACCCGAAAACATTATCTGAAGGTGTTTCTATGTGTGTCTCGCACACATGTGTCTCTTTGAAAGGTGGTATTGTGCGGTGGTCAAGGGCATGGGTTCTGGAGCCAGAATCCAGGCTTCAAATCTCAGTTTGACCACGTCACAGCTGTATGATTTGTGCATCCATTTCCTCATCTGTAAACATTAGTAGTGTTGAGGCTTACATGCATTAATATATGCCGCGTCCTTATAAAAGTGCCAGATGCATCTTTGTGATTGTTATTTTCGTTGGTTAATGTTGTTCTCACCATAAAGATGCAGGGGCAGAGTGATGTAGGATTCTGCTGCCGGAAAAATGTGCTTTGTTTTTTTTTTGGATAGAGAGCCATAGAAGCCATCCAAGTAGATGCAGAAGTAGGTACCACATTTCCCTCGGGACTTTTGCCTGATTCCTTTGTTAAGATATAAGCTGGGTGTATTTTTCTGTAGGCCTTGGAGCACCTGCTGAGTTTGGTGTGGGTGAGGTGATGGCCCTGTTTGCCCTACTTCTGCCTGCATTTGGGCTAGTACCTCTGTCAAGGTGAAGGAGGTGCTCCTGGAAGGGATTGACCTCTCCTCCCAGAAAGAGCCATCCCCCTTGGGTTTGTGCTTTGTTTCTTTCCGGGTTCGTAACGTGTTTTCTCATTCCCCTCTTCTCTTAGGTGGAAGAACTGGTGGGTGAGAGGCATCCTGACTTTGGCCATGATTGCATTTTTCTTCATCATTATTTACCTGGGACCAATGGTTTTAATGATCATTGTAAGTGCCATTTGCATGCTGTTTTAGTTTTGCCTTCAGTTTTTCCCACAGGATCCGTAATCTTAAGTATAAGGTGTTGGGTTGGTTCTGGGAATCAGTGGGAGTCCCGGCTCCTCAGACCATATCTGCCTTAGAGTATCTGTGACTTCTCCCCTTCTAGGAGCCAACCAGAGGGGTGTTGGCACCAGGCAGTTGTGTGTGGTTAAAGATATCTCTTCGTTTTAAAAGTGGATATTATTATTTTAGCTGTTTGATTAGCCTGTGACCCTGGCTATGACTCTGTGTGACTCTCTGTTTTGTTTCTTGTTTCCCTGGGGCCTCACTGTGGGGCTTAGGACTTTGATTTAAAAAATCCCAGTCCGCAGCACTGCTCTCTTAGGCTTCCTGCTGTCATGGACAGGGTCAGATGACTAGCGGCTGACTGCTGAGCAAAGCAGTTGGGGCTTTTCAGGTATTTCTATTCAAAGTCAAAAGGGGAAGAGATTGATTGAGTCCAGGGAGGTACAACAATAAAAAGTTAATTGAAGCTTCAGGGGTGCATATTTCTTGGATCTACTCTGTGTGACATAAAGGACTGCACTGCCAAAGGGGTGCAGAGTGAGTGAGAAAGGAGGAGGAGAGCAGAGTCACTGTAGGACTGACGTTCTTAAATGTGATAGTTTTTCTTCCAAGGTCCGTGACCCGTGTGCGGGTTTCTGTTTCCAAAGATGGTAAGAACTGGGGAATTAGCAAGTATTCTGATTCTTTTGTGTCTTGCAGGTGATGTGTGTTCAGATTAAGTGTTTCCATGAGATTATCACTATTGGCTACAACGTCTACCACTCCTATGACCTGCCCTGGTTCAGAACCCTCAGCTGGTAAGCCCTCTAGCCCCACAGGGGCCCTTAGCAGATTTGGATGACAAGCGTTTTGTGGTAGGTATTTACAGTCATGGTGGGTAGGTGGGGAGTGATGGCCACTGACTCACATAGCACCTTTAAGACCCAAGTATTTTATGTGGCTGGCCTGTGAGGGGTGTTTAGCAGTTGCCTGGGGTCTCGAATCTCCCACACTGAGTGCATCTGTGAGCACGTTTGCCTTGGTATTTGGATTCATCAGACTTTGCATAATGGCCCCCACTTCTAGACCAGCATATTTTTTATGCTCTATCACAGTGTCCCGTGAGAGTCATCTGTAGGTTGTCAGTGCTGGTGTTGCTATCTCTAGAACTTGGTTTCCTCATCCTTGAGATGGATGGTTGAGACCGAGTCAGTTGGCTTTGGAGCCCTCATTCCGCGGATGGCGGTGCCTTAGGGGCTGGAGTGGACAGGAGTGAGCCTGAATGCCGAGGATCTGGGCTCCTCAGAGAAGCTCTGTTACCTCTCTCCAAGAAAAGGGCTCAGCTGCCTTCAGGCAGAAACAGAATCAAAACCTGTAACCCAGCTGATGTCTGAGATCCCTTTCTGGTCTGACACTCCGCTTTATTGGCTGCAGTGTCCTCAGGGGACACGTGAGCAGAGCTCTGCGTGGTGTCAAGAGGACTTGGGGCAAATATGGACCCTTCTCACCTTCTGTGCTGGGATGTAGGGATTGGTTCCATGACTTAGCAGCCTGAGAGGAGTGTTTCAGGCCCTAGCAACTTGATCATGGCCAAGGGAGCTGACGTGCTCAGACTTGGGCTGGACACATCCTTCCCAGAGTTGCTTCCCCACCAACCAGCCATTCTTGCTGCCCCGTGGTCTCCACATGGGCCTGTGCTTGCCACCTGGGTTAAAGTATAGGTATCTCTTGTGGCTGTTCTGTAGCTGGCAAGCAGTATTTTAAATTTTGCTAATACACTCAGGATGTCTGACCTTTGATTGTGGTCACTGACCAAAGGGAGTGTTTTTCATGTAACCGAAAACAAATCCAATGTGAGAGTTCTTGAACCTCCACAACTGAAAAAAAAAAAAAAAAAAAAAAGAGAGAGAGAGAGAAAGAAAGAAAATGGAAGAGAGAAGCTCTCCATTCTCTTTCCTACCTCTGGATCCAGTTGAGTATTTGGAGTAGGCCTGCTTGCTCCCATACTCCAAAGCACCACTGAGGCTGCAGAGGTATATGAGCATGGCTTCTCCCTTCCCAGAGCTCCAGTGGAGGAGGCAGGTTATAAACAAATGAATTAATGCTGGTGAAAGGTTTATTTGTCAGAGACAGGCTTCGGGAGGGAGATACTCTGAGAGCATAATTAATTGCTTAGTGAAATGACCAAATGCTGCATATTAAAGAAATAAACATGGGGGGAGGCAGGTACCATGTTAGGTTGTGCAGGGTTTTATGAAGACAATGGTATTTGAGCAACGGGTGACAAAATGGGTAAGCGAAGAGGATGTCCCAGGCCGGGGGAGACAGGAGTGAAGCAGATGGTGGCAAAGCCACAGTAAACCACTGTGATAGGTGTGCGGGGTTCCTGGAAGAGTGGAAATAACGATGGGGAGGTCGGATGAGCCACTCTCTGGAAAGTCATCTTACAGTTGAAGTGTTCTTAGATCAGGTGTGGTAACTTTACAAAAGAAGCAAAAACTGAGTCCCAAGTTTGTGATAAATGGAGAGTGAGTGAAAGCTGCCACAGATTTCCAGATGAACTTTTCAGCCACAGGGTCCCCAGTGCACAGGGAACCATGGTCGGCTTGTCCCTAGCAAGCTGCCTCAGGGGGCGCAGGGGGCGGGTGGGCTGCTGGTCTGATCCTCAGGGCTTCCTGACCGCCCCACTGTAAAGGAGAGGCCTCATGTGCTCCCCATGGCAGTGACCTGTCTCCATTTACAGGTACTTTCTACTGTGTGTAAATTACTTCTTCTATGGTGAGACGGTGACCGATTACTTCTTCACTCTGGTCCAGAGAGAGGAGCCTTTGCGGATTCTCAGTAAATACCACCGGTTCATTTCCTTTACTCTCTATCTAATAGGTAGGCACTCAGCGGTTCTTCTTGTGTTTGTCTTGTTTTTGTATGTCTGCTGAGTAGAAGTTGGGGAACTTCGTGGTGAATGCACGGTTTTGATGATGTTAAGTCTGACTGTGCAGGGCAGCAGAGCTGAGGGCTCTGCCTTAAACGTGAGTCATAGCAGCTCTTGACTAAGAAATGGGACCTAGGGCCTTGTGTGCCTGTGGGGACTGCAGTCTGTGCCACTCTTCCTTGTGTCCCAGCCTCCGTGGGAGGACAGCATAGCATGGTCCAGTCCCGACTCTCCTGTTGGCAGAGATTCTGCGGTGTGATCAAAAACCAGCAGCTATCTTTAAGGGAGTCACCTGAGGAGCCGCATGAGGGACATTGCAGTGTGGTGGAAATTTTACCCATCTGTGTTTAAAAGGGCTCTGTGACTTCAGAGGAGCTGGGTGCTTAATCTTTGGGTCTCTTTTGTAATCGGGAGCCAAAACAGCAGAGGTACTGTGAGGATTTAATCAGATACATTAAAAGTTGACAGTGAGAGGCTGTCAATGTAAACTCAGTCCTACCTGAGTGTTGAGTGTTAATGCTAGTGTTTGTCACAGTTGCCCTCAAAGCCAGTTTGGGGCACGGGAGAAATTTGTTCTGACCTAAATTTCAGTCTGACCTATTTTTGATCAGCTTGACAGCAATACTTGGCTCTGTGAATGACACTTGGCCATTAAAATAGAAAATCCACCGCCAAGGGGTCTGTTGCTGTTGAGTATAGTCAGTGTGCCTCAGACCCTGAGAGTGGGCCCCTCCATCCCCCACAGAGGGAGGCCAGGGGTCTGGAATAGCCACATGCTGTCTTCTGGCTGGGCAGGGCTGTGTTTGAGGGGTCCAGCCACACCTGTGGGTAAAAGTCTCTTTTCCTTCCTGGAGGAGTGTGGGGGCCTGCAGGTTTTATTTTTATTTTTATTTTGCCACCATGTGCGTCAGTGTGAGAGATGTAAGGCCCTGACTCCGTACTTGGTAGATCTGCCCCTTAGACAAACCTATAATTTAGGACAGGGGTCAGCAAACTTTTTCTTAAAGGTCTAGATAATATTTTAGGCTTTGAGGGCCGTAGGCTCTTTGTTGCAACTCTTCTGTTCTGCCCTTGCGCATGGAAGGAGAACCCCAGATAATATGTAAACAAACGGGCTGTGTTTCAGTAAAATTTTATTTATAAAAACAGGTGGCTGGCCTGAACTTTGTTGGTTGACCCCTGCTCTAGGATCAAAATGTTCCCCTATCTGGTGAACAGTGTTCTAAATTGAGTGTAGTCTGCAAGATTTAAAAATATTGCCTTCCTTTGATTGTCTTGAAGGAGTCCATTTTTGCTTCTGACTCTTACTGGAATAAGGGGTTTATTCCCCTGGGCTTTGGAATTGTGCACTGCTTGGAAATTGGCCAAAAGACCATTTAACACATCTAAAGGAAATGATTAGGACAAAGATAATGCAGAGTGTGATTCATTTTGCCCTTTCTCCTCCTCACACTAGGATTCTGCATGTTTGTACTGAGTCTGGTCAAGAAGCATTATCGACTGCAGTTCTACATGGTAAGCGAGATGTATGTGTGTGTGTCAGAATTCTTTGCTTAAGGGAAGCTCTGCAGAAACTCAACAGGCCTCTGTGCTTTCTGTGACAAATCAAAACTCTGGAATGCAGTCTGTTTTGTGTGCATAGAACCTAGAGCATGAAGGGGGTGTCCCCATTTAAGTTAGGTGGCTCTGCATCACTCTTAATTTACACCCCAAGCAACCTCTCCACTAGGACATGAAGGTGGCTTCCAAGTAAGGCTCAGGGTGAAGCTTCAGGCAATGCCCACAGATATCCTACCTGCTACATCTCTCCCTCAACTTGAAAACAACCCCTCACTGAGTGTCCCAAGCACCCAAGTAACATTTTTTTTTTTTAAAGATTTTATTTACTTGAGAGGGGGAGAGAAAGAACAGAGGGAGAAGGAGAAGCAGACTCCCCACTGAGCCGGGAGCCCGACGACGTGGGGCTCGATCCCAGGACCCTGGGATCATGACCTGAGCCGAAGGCAGACGCTTAGTGACTGAGCCACCCAGGTGCCCCAGCACGCAATTAACATTTATGGAGAAAAGGAGACGTAGCCAGGCTTTCAGAGCGTAGAGGGACTTGCTCACTAGTGGGCCCTGTAGTCCCTACTTTTGGTGGTAATTGTAGCTGGAAGCAAAGTTAATCCCAAATGCCTGTTCTGTACCTTTTTACTTCCAATGAGACAGGTACAGAAGCAGACATATTTTCTGTTTTTGTTTTTTTGTTTTGTTTTTTTTTAAGCAGTTTTCTATTTGTTATTGACTGTTAATTGAAGTTCCTTTCAGTATAACAGATTTTTTTTTTAAAGACTTTATTTATTCGACAGAGAGACACAGCGAAAGAGGGAACACAAGCAGGGGGAGTGGGAGAGGGAGAAGCAGGCTTCCCGCTGAGCAGGGAGCCCAATGCAGGACACAATCCCATGACCCTGGGATCATGACCTGAGCCGGAGGCAGACGCTTAACCAACTGAGCCACCCACGCGCCCCAGGTCAAATGTATTCTTGATCTTCTTTTGCAGTTTGGCTGGACCCATGTAACATTACTGATTGTTGTAACTCAGTCACATCTCGTTATCCACAACCTGTTTGAAGGAATGATCTGGTGAGTGATGTCAGTGAGGGAGATTTCCCTTTTATTTTGTGGGTTTTCTCATGTCCAGGTAGACTGAGAACCCCTGCTTGCCTTCTAAGCCGGGGGTTCTCACCTTGAGCTACATCAAAATCGTCTGCAGGGCTGGTTACAACACAGATCACTGGGCCTCACTTAAGAGTTTCTGCTTCAGTAGACTCAGTAATGAGAATTTGAATTTCTGGTACATTCCCAGGTGATGCTGCTGCTGCTGGTCAGGACCTATACTTTGAGAATCGATGTTCTAGACTAACAAGTAATGGATAATTAAAGAATCAGAGACAGTGCAACTGTATAGCAACAGGTTTGCAAAACTAAAGGAAAATGTCATGATCTGGTAAAATGTCAACTACCAAAAGTCATGAAGAAGAAAACTTGAAAAGATCGCTAACTGTGGAAGAACTTTAAAAATCGCCTAAAGAATCCACACCTGGGAAAAAACAACCAATGATAATAGCAAGAGTTTTATCTACCCCTTCATACTAAAGCTAATAAGCTTAGGGAGGTAGAAAGAAGAATGTTAAACTGATTATTTGTAATGATTACAGATAAACCATTGTAAATAAACTATTAGCAAATAGAATCCCGACAAAGTGTCAAAAGAACCATATGCCCATTACTTAGTAAATTTTATTCCAGAAATGCAGTGGTTTCAGCAGGAAATCTGTCAGCATTTATGGAAATCAGCAGGCTGACTGAGGAAGCTAGATGATCTTGGTGAAAGGTGAAGGTGTATCCTAGTTTATATAAGAGGTACTGAAGTGTTATGCTTAAGACCCCAGACTGTGCCTCTGTTCCCAGATCTCAGACTGAGGGTATAGTAATACCCACCTCCTGAGGAATAAATTAGTAAATATATGTAAAGTGCTTGGGACAGAGACTAGCTCATATAAATGTTGGCCTTGGGCATTATTACGTTTAAAACAATGATAATAATGGCCTGGGGAGGCACGTAATCTTTCCCTTTCTTTCAGTTTTTGTTAGGTAATTCTAAGGAATGGCTCATGATAAGTCCTTATCTTTAGGGCCAAACATGCCACGTGGCTCTACAGTGAATCATACTAAAATTTCTGGTTATTGCTTTTCATGCTCAACCTACAGGGTTTAATTGTGGGTGTAGAAAATATGAAGAGCAGAGAATATGTGCTAGAAGTCTCGATCAAGTAAATAATGTGCGGGGTTGGGAGGATACAGATGCTCCCTTAACGGACAGAAAATATTGCCTCCAGTTGATGGGTCAAGAAGCCAGAGATTTGCATATATTATGTTAAATACAGAACTTTAAATAGAGGACATTTTAAAAAAGTGATGGTCAGAGAGTGGAGAGTGAGGAGAGCAGAAGGATACAAGTGTGGAAATGGCCTCCTTTTTCATGGTAGGGATCAGCAGGTGGGGGTGGGGGGTGGGGGGGTCAACAAGGTAGCTAGCTGTGTGGGTTGTGGTTCTGCGCTCAGCGTAGCCCTAGGGAGAGGGAGTGCGCACGAGAGCTAGTCATAAGCCATTCACCAAAAAAGTAGGTAAATCATGAAATAGACATGAAATAAGAATGAGTAAAGGTAGTTATTTTGGGGGAATGGAGATAGGGACAGGGAGACAAGGAAAACTTCCTCTTCTTTACAGTTCAAATGTGTATTACCATGTGCATATATATTACTTTGTAACAATAACAACAACAACAAAAACAAATGGCATTTTGTAGAACCCCACCTCCATTTATTCAGGAGCCATTCAGTAAAGATTTGAATGTCTGCTGTGTGCCAGGTACTAGGTATGGCTTGTCTGGTCTTTTCTTTCTTTCTAGCTTATTCCTTCATGGATAACAAGTACTTACGGGTTATTTTGGTCCTGGAATTGATGAATGGCATTGTTTTGTTGACATCTGAGGTATTGTCATCTGGGGAGAGTTGATTGTTACTTTGGTTTATTCCCTAGGTTCATTGTCCCCATCTCTTGTGTGATCTGTAATGACATTATGGCCTATATGTTTGGCTTCTTCTTTGGTCGGACCCCACTCATTAAGGTAAATGGGTCACCCTAACACGAAATACCACTGTGAGGGAAGGGTGGTTCTTTCCGTACAAGTAGATCAGCTTGGGACAGAAGAAGTATCTAGCTTGTGTGAATGTCTTTATGTCATCCCGGAGAAAGTCTGGCAATAACTTAGTTTTAAGAGAAAAGCCAAAGGAAGACAACTATTCATAAACCAAAAAAAAAAAAAGCTAACAGAGAAAATATCTTTATAGACTACATAGGCACATTTTTGGGGCTCAATCTGAATTTGAGTATTGTCATTTAATTAGTATACTATTTTATAATATAATTAAACTATTTGAATGACTAATTGGGACAGAATGGAAACTGATGGGTATCAGGCCAGGAACAAGAACACCAAGCACGGGGTTGTTTTAGGAGAGGAGGTTAACAGAATGAGGTGGGTCTTTTTTTTTTTTTTTTGAATAGTAGGAAGGTTTTAAACAAGTAATCATTGTTCCCAAAGCCAATTGTCAAAATGCCCTTTGTTAAGAATTTGCTTTCTGTTCATAGCTGTCCCCGAAGAAGACCTGGGAAGGCTTCATTGGGGGCTTCTTTGCTACTGTGGTGTTTGGCCTTCTGGTAGGTGGTGGTTCCCTGCTGGGTGGGGGAGTGGACAGAGACCTCACACCCCCCCCTTCAACGCTTGTCCAGGGCTAGAGAGCTTGTTTCCTGAGGCCCAGGACTCTGTCCCACTGATTGGTAACGTTGCCCCTCTGAGGGGCATGAGCATGGCATGCTCTGTAATTGGCCCGGGCAGAGCCAGCTGTCCTTGATCTGCCGGTTTTCAACAGGGTCTTGGCAGCTGAGGAGCAGGGCCATGTGCACCTGCACTCCCCTCATGCCAAGGCATGGTGACACTCAGCAGGTAGCAAATCTCCCGCATTTGATATTTCAAGGTTGAGTGATTGGCCCCTGAGAGTAGGAGATGAGGTGAGCTATGCCACTCCGGACGAGGTTCTCTCCCATGCGTGCCCTGTGGGAAGAGGATGATCTTCCCACCCTTTCTGGAGCATTCCCTGCTTCTGACCATCCGGCCAGCCTCTCTTCTTTTTCAGGGGTGTCCAGCCGTCCTCCAGTACTGATAACCTTACTTCATTGCTCTTCCATCTTCTTCCTCCGGGCTGGCTGTCTCTCAGTGTACCACTTTCTGACAGCCTGCCTCTAGTTCAAATGAAATTAAGAGGTCCTGAGAAAAAGGGACCGTAGCTCCCCTAAATGGGGAGAATCTTCTTGTAGTTCTTTGCCCAAATTCCTTCAGGTCTTTCCTGGATTTCGACCTGGGTGTTTGGGCAACTATGTGTAAAGCCTCAGCAGGCCATGAACCTCTTTTTAAATCCTTTTCCAAATTCAGGCAAAATACTCATGTGGGGAAACGTGAACCTCTGATTTAGTGCCCAGCCCACAGTTAGCAGGGTGCTAGGCACTGTGAGGGACCCAGCCGAACCCAATGGGTGCCGCTTGGGCAGGCTGGCTGGGACTTGTCTCTTCTTCCCGACTTTGCTCTTCGTCCTCAGCTGTCCTATGTGATGTCCGGGTACAGATGCTTTGTCTGCCCCGTGGAATACAACAATGACACCAACAGCTTCACTGTGGACTGTGAGCCCTCGGACCTCTTTCGTCTGCAGGAGTACAGCATCCCTGAGGTGATCCAGTCGGTCATTGGCTTGGTATGTGCTGCTCACGTCGGGCAAGCTACCCCTGGTTAGGTAGTGACTACAGAGAGAACCCTCTCTCTGCCACTGCCACTCGCTCAAAAAAACCTAGCTTCCTCCCTCCACAATGCACAGGCCCCAGGATAGAGGAGACTTGTTCAAGTCAGGTAAGGGTGAGGGCAGAGGGAGACCTTTCATCTCACTGAGGTTCCTTTAGACCAGTGGTTCTCAAACTGTGCTCTGTGGGTCCCTGGGGAACCCTGAGATCCTTGCAGGGGGCCTGTGAGGTCACAGTTATTTTCATCATAATATAATGACACTATTTGCCTTTTTTTTTTACTTTGTTGACATTTGCTGTGAATGGTGCAAAAGCAGTGGTGGGTAAGCTCGCTGATGCTCTAGCGCGAGTGAAGGCAGTGGCAGCAAACTGGACTAAGTCATGGGATTCTTCATGCCACACACTCGCAGTAAGAATAAGCCAGCTCCTCTTGAGAGTGTCTTTGATGAAACCGTAACATGGTTCATTTTATTAAATCCTGACCCTTGAATACATATCTGTCTATACTCTTGTGTACCCAAATGGAAAGTATGACTAGAACATTTCTGCCAAATACAGAAGTCCCGTGCTCACCGAAGGGAAAGCACGTGTGCACCTGTTTGAGTTATGAGCTGACCTAGCTGCTGTTTTATAGGGACATACTTTTTACTTGAAAAGAACTGACAAACTATAGTTTTTCAGCCTTGTGTATTTGACAAACATTTTTCTTGAAAAGGAATGAAGTGAGCCTGTCTCTTCAAGGAAAACACCTGACAGTGATTGTTACCGATGATAGAATTTGGCTTCCAAGTGAACATTAGTATTTTGGAAAGCATATACCTGCCACTGGAGCTTGACAGCTTCCTGATACTTCAAAGCTTTGTGGATGAGAGTTGCAGTGATTTTTTTTGTGTGTGATTTTTACAGTGATTTTAACATATGATGATTTTAACATAGGATGTTTTGACATTGTATATAGCAAACTGTGTCTACACTTGGAAAACTTATATAACTTGGTGAACCATTATTTTCTAAATGGCCAGTGCATGATGTTAACACCTGTCAGGTGTGGGTCAAAGAGCCATTCAAAGTACAAGACACACCAACGGATTTTAATGTTAAGAGCACAAAAAGTTCATTCATAGGATCTCAAATTCCACACTGCACCAAATTTTTAAGAAACTACCATTTGTCAAGTTCTGGTGTAGTGTCAGAGAAGAATACTCATAATTATCTGAAAAGAGGTTGCTAAAATACTCTTCCTTTTTTCAGCCACTTAATTTATGTAAGGCTGGATTTTCTCCACATATGTCAACTAAAACATCATATTGCAACAGACTGCGTAATACTGAATGTCCTCTATTAAACTGAGCATTAGAGATTTACAAACAAAATCCTGTTTTTTTTTTTTTTCTTTCAAAATCCAGTTTTCTTACTGATTTTGTTTTTGGAGGGAAAATAGAGTTCATTTCATAAAGAGTTATTTATGTTAACAAGGCATCTTGACTGATTTCATTTATTCTTCTCAGACAACAGTCTGGATGTACCCTTTCCAGATTCACAGCATCGCCCTCTCCACGTTTGCCTCGCTCATCGGCCCCTTTGGAGGGTTCTTTGCAAGTGGATTCAAACGAGCCTTTAAAATCAAAGTAGGAAACCCTCTTTTCTGTTCCTCTCACTGTCGCCCAGCCTGGTCTCCTCCTGTCCCACCGCTTCAACTAGCACCTCCTTCAAAATACCAGGCTATAAACCCTGACTACTAATATGTGCTCTTCTTCACCCACGGGGGGTATTTAGGCTGCTTAATTTATTTTTTTTTATTTTATTTTTAAAGATTGTATTTATTTTTTTGACAGAGACAGCAAGAGAGGGAACACAAGCAGGGGGAGTGGGAGAGGGAGAAGCAGGCTTCCCGCAGAGCAGGGAGCCCGACGCGGGGCTTGATCCCAGGATCCTGGGATCATGACCTGAGCTAAAGGCAGACACTTAACGACTGAGCCACCCAGGCGCCCCAAGGCTGGTTAATTTAAAGTACATTGTTTCTGGGGCACCTGGGTGGCTCAGTCTGTTAAGCACCCAACTCTTTTTTTTTTTTTTTTTTAAGATTTTATTTATTTATTTGACAGAGAGAGACACAGCGAGAGAGGGAACACAAGCAGGGGGAGTGGGAGAGAGAGAAGCAGGCTTCCCATGGAGCAGGGAGCCCGATGCGGCGGGGCTCAATCCCAGGACCCTGGGATCATGACCTGAGCCGAAGGCAGACGCTTAACGACTGAGCCACCCAGGTGCCCCAAACGTCCAACTCTTGATTTCAGCTCAGGTCATGATCTCAGAGTCCTGAGATCAAGCCCCACATCAGTCTCCGCACTGGGCATGGAGCCTGCTTAAGATTCTCTCTTTCTCTGCTCCTCCGCTCCCCCCCCCGACCCCAACACGTTCACGCTCTCTTTCCCTCTCTCTCTCTCTCTCTCTAAAAAACAACAATAACAACATTGTTTCCAAGCAAATTCAGTATAGTTGACCCTTTGAACAATGTGCTGATCCCTTCCCCTGCCCCCGTCCTCCCATGCGGTAGAAAATTCACGTATAATTGTTGACTGGAAGAATTACTGATAACAAACAGTTGATTAACACATATTTTGTATGTTATACCTATGATAGACTGTATTCTTACAATAAAGTAAGCTAGAGGGAAAAAAATGTGATTAAGAAAATTAGAAAGAAAATACATTTACATCACTGTACTGTATTTACTGAAAAAAATTCATGTATAGGTGGACCCGTACAGTTCAAACCCCTGTTCTTCAAGGGTCAACTGTAGTTGGATTTTCAGTTTATTGTTCATATATCTTGTATCTTTCTTCAAAAGAAACATTTTATCATAAGATGGTGTCCTATTATACCCTCAGCATTTGAACCAATACTTACTTTCTGTAGCCCTTAGCTACTCAGGACAAGTAGCTGGTCCCTGAGGTGGGACCATAGTCCAGGGTTTGGGGTTGGCCTAGCCCGGGCTCACCAGCCCTGCCCCTGCCTCTAACAGGACTTTGCCAACACCATTCCTGGCCACGGAGGCATCATGGATCGCTTTGACTGCCAGTACCTGATGGCCACCTTTGTCAACGTGTACATTGCCAGTTTTATCAGGTACAGTGCCTTTCCATCTGAACCAAGTTGGTGGAATTTTTAAATGTGGTGAAATTCTAGATTTTAGCTACAAATCAGTGGGAGTGAAAAGCATCCCAAACGTGAATATGGTTTTCAGTTGCTACTCTGTCTGGATTCTCTGAGGGTCCCCCAGCCCTCCACGAGTAGGGAATCCAGAGGGAACAGTAGCCGTTTGGATAATCAGGCCCTAGAAGCTGCTGGATCCCCGCTCAGCGCTGTTTCCTCACATTCTCTTCCAGGGGCCCCAACCCAAGCAAGCTGATTCAGCAGTTCCTGACCTTGCGTCCAGATCAACAGCTGCACATCTTCAACACACTCAGATCTCACCTGGCCGACAAGGGGATGCTGACAGCCGCCACAGAGGATGAGTAGGGGCCCTGGGGCCGAGACAGCAGGAGCAAATGGAGCGAGGGGCTGGGCTCCAAGGCAAAGCCCCACTGGTGTGACTCAGTCAATGACAAGGCTTCAACTCACTTTTTTTTTTTTTTTGGTAGAGTTTTTTATTTGTGGGTTTTCAAAACAATCTGTATATACAGTCTATGTGCTTATGATTTGGGTCGTGGGTAAACTACAGCTTTGAGTTGGAAAGAAGTCACGGGGGTCAGACCATTCGGGTTTTTTAAACAAAAGTTTTAACCTGGAAGACAGTGTTGCCCAGCTAGGGTACATCTGCTTGGTTCTTCTTACTCTCAAGCTAGAGTTTCTGTTGCTGGGCTCGCTCAGAGAGTGGATGTCCATCTGTGGCTGACCAGTTCAGGGGCACCCCCCTGGCCTGTCTTTGTAGCTGCCCACCTCCTCACCCCCCCCCCACCCCACCCCACTGCAGCTGGGAAGAAGTGCACCGCTTGGATGTCTTTGCTACTGGAGAGCTTTCACCTGGGCTTCTCGAGAATCCCTGCCCTGGAGCGATGGGACAGTTGCCTTCTGTAGGCTGGAGGGACAAAGGCTGATTAATTAGATAAACATCCTACCCACAAAGTCCTGTGGAGCGTGAGCTCTGCTTTATGATATGGGTTCACCTTCCTTCATCACAGACTGAAAGAAGGCTTCAGTATTTTTTTTTTTTCAGGAAGCGCGAGAAATTATTTATAATAGTCTGAAAAAATACACTGTAGTATTTCAAGTGTATGCAATAGAATGTACTGTCACGAGCCCTTTCCCACAGGTTGTTGGCTCAAGTGGCTCCTCTTGGGCAGTCCAGCTAACTGTCTTTTCAGGGAAGATACCGTTCATGTTTGTGCTGTAGACTTGTTGCTGCTGAATCCTTCCAGGGGGCTCTTCTGTTAGGCAGGGAGCAGGGGGCTTCTGGTTCATGCACCCTTTGCCTGACCTGACCGACCACCCCTGTAGCTGCTGTGTGCTGTATATACTACTCTTAAGGCAAGTGTGTATCTGTGTGTGGGTTTTAAAAATCTCTTACTTCTTACAGTGATTTCAGTTGTACCATGATTTCTTCACTGAAACCACAAAATCCTGCTTACAACTCCGGAAACCTAACCCTATTAGAGGTGTGACTATTCTGAAGATTACATGCACATTTTATATATTTATATATATAATGTGACCGGTTTAAATGTAGATTGTATTTTATTGAAGGGACCTTTTTTCTTTTACACTGTGACACCCCCCCCCCCCCCCGCCCCCGCCTGATAATAGGAGTGAGGTTGACTTTGGGGAGATAAGTTCTTTGTCAGGACAACAAGCAAGGGAGGATAGGAGCGAGAACTTGGTGCCCAGATGGGTTCAGTTATTCCGTGACATGGTGGTTCTCTTTGCCAAATGAGGGTGCGGTAACTTGCTTCAGCACCTTGATCTGATCCTGGTTCATTCTGTTTCTGTTTAAGTCAGCCGTTCTCCTTCCCTCAAAGCTCACAGTCAGCTCAGCTCACTGCCATGTCCGGCGCAGGGTGGCAGGCCCCTCGACGTTGCAGCTCATGGTCACTGCGTGGCTCGCCCCACCCGTGCAGCACTGAAGCATCTTCTCCCCCCTCCCTTGAGCTTGTACTTCTGTTTCAGCATGTGGCTTTTCTGGTTCAGGGCTGAGGGCCCCTTAAGAACAAAATGTGTTTTTGCGTGGGGTTTCCATTCTGGCTGTGTGACCCTGGGCAGGACACATCCCTCTCTGGGTCCTTGTTTTCTGAGTGCTCCCTAATTCCAGTATTGAGTCATGTCCTGGGCACCCAAACAGCAAGAGCTTTCAGGCCGTTTCTAAATGCTTGTTCTTGAGATGACTCAGTATCTCACCAACAAATCTTAAACAGTGGAGGTCATTAGTAACACATCTGGTTTTCACATTGAAGGATGGACTTGGTTGGTGAAACCAGAGACAGAAGGGGTTGTCTCTGTTGCCTTATTCTGGGCATATGGTAGAGGCCTTGATGGCTGAGGCCCAGCGGCCCTTGAATAAGGCTGTCTTTGGGATCGGCGTGCCTGGCACAATCCTTTGTGGAAGTGGTCGCCGACGGGAGCTCTGGGGTCCTGGGAGACTGAAGCTGGATGCTCACTAGAGCTCTAAGCAAGAAGCCCAGAGGGTCAGCTTGGGTTTTATCTTCTATTTTCCCCACTTGCTTTCTGGTCAAGGAAGAGGAATTTCCTAGCCTAGTAGCCAGGCAAGTAAAGCCACCTCATGTCTCTATCTACACACAGTGTTTTTCTTTCTCCCATTTATTGAGATATTTCACCACACAGACAAGATGCAAGAGACTGTTTTAACATACCCCTGTGCAGATCTTCATGAATGGCATAACTTGCTTCGATCCATTTTTGTGTGTATGAGAAATAAAATGTGACAAACTGTGTGCTCTCCCTTGTTGTGACTTCAGTTTCTTCCTTCCATGCATGGTTTGATGTTTGCCACTTGTTTTTGCATCATAAATATCATGCAGTCCTGGTTTAGAGACTTTTGTTTTCTGCTCCGATTCTTCTCCTTTCTCACAGTGGCCTTCTGAGGCGCCTCAGGCAGGAGTCCTGAGCACCTTACTGGTGAGGACGTGAGGACGCTGAGGGCCAGAGCAGCGAAAGCGCTTCCCCAGGGTCACGTGGGAGAGGCAAGCCTCGCTCCACCTTGCACTCTGCTCGCCAAGACAGGGATCATCCCTAGCCCCACTTGCTGTTGTGAAAGTGGTGTTAAGTGTGCCGGGAATTCTGCAGCATCCGGTCCTCAGGCCGAGGAGGGCCCACCTGTGCACCAGGTTGGAGTTTACAGGGGGAGCCGATGAGCAAGGGTGTCATGGAAACCAGGGAGCGTCTGTAGAGGGCTGGACCTGAGCATCCTCCCTGGTGAGCCCTCATGACTACTCACAGGACACCTGAGTCTTTTCCCCTTACAAGCGCTTGCCACCTGCTTAACCACCCTCAGCATTGACAAAGTACACATGTATGTTTTGCTTCTGAGAGTGAAACACCCTAAGGCAGCCTGGGTCTTGTTTGTGTTTATTATTTTTTGCCTGTTTCATATTCTGAGCATATTAGTAGCTACAGTATAATTATATTTAAAATGTATTTATTCTCCGTGTTTATTCTTTATTTCTAGTTCTATAATGTATGTCTGAAGTTAGTGTCTCTTTCACTTTTAGAAGGGGTGAAATGTAACATTTCATCTTACACAAGTGGGCTTTGGAGCCATTTTCATGGTATTTATTTTTTTCCCACTGGGCTTCTTTTCCTGTAACTTGACTTATATTTTTGGAATCTTCCTGCATACTCTATTTTAAAGGAGATTAAACAGACCCTGATTTGAATCTAAGCTAGTTGCTAAGTGGGCTGGAGGCTGATCTGAATGGATCCTGGAGTTCAGATCTTCACAGTGTCCGTGAGTCCCCAGCAGGCTCAGAGGCACCCCCGATGTTGATGGAGGTGGGCAGCGGAGGATGTGAAGGACTCGGGGCGAAGTGCGTCCCTGCTCAGAGAACTCAACAGTGGCCTTGCTCTGTAAGGAGTCTGCCCTAGGTCAATTTCTAAGCAAGTAGCTTCTCATTACTCTACCAGATGTGATCCATCATTTCTGGAACCTCCTCCTACGTCCATAATATCTTCGGTACCGTCTCGGTGTTTCAGACTAACTCTGTGCCCACCTTCCTTTCCTGTTCTGAGGATGTGCCTGAGTAGCAGGTGGAGTGGGGAGGCGGGTGGTTTCACTTGGACCCACGGTTCCTGTTCTTCCAAGGTCAGGGAGGGGAGGAAGGGCTAAGAGCAGAATGTCCAGGTGGATGTCTAGATATCACAAGACGTAAGCCGTGGGCAGGCCTGACGGTGCTCGTCTGCAGCAGGGGCTCTGAAGGAGCAGCTGGAACAAACCAGCAGCTTCCTGCGGAGAGGGGCTAACTCTTGGGCAGAGTCTCATTATCCTGTTCTTGGCCAAAACGAACTTCTCCTTCCTTTGATCACTCTCCACACAGTTGCCCAAGTTTCCAGTTTTTGAAGACATTTGCCACTCCCACTGCCTGACTTGGTTTCCCTTGTTGGGTTAAGACCTGATGGCCTGATGTGTAGAAGGTGCTGCTCTTTGGACCAAGTGATGGTGAGTGGAAGGTCTCTTCTAGGCCCACCTCCTCTTGGTCCTGGACTCTGCTCACCCACATCCTTGCAGCAGGCAGCCCTCTTCTCAGCGAGGAACAGTCCCAGCCACTGACTGCTTGTTCCACCGGACAGTGACGCTGTCTTTCTGTTCCTCCTGGCTCTGCCCTGCCACTCCCCCTTTCAGGTGGGCCAGCAGTGACCTTACTTACCTGGGCTCTCAGCTGGGTAGAGGCTGTTCTTACCTGGGGTTGTCCCCTGATTGAGACTTTCACCTGTTTGGATGTGGACTGTGTTTTCAAGGGTAAAAAGAGCACAGCTGTGGGGCCAGTTTGGGAGGTATACTTCGGATGCTCAAGTGTCGGGGTTTGTAGAACATGTGTGTGATTTATGAGACTAGGGGGCAGAATATGGGGCATCTAGGATTTTCTGGCCAGTGGGTTTCAAATCTATTGGACGTTTGAAGACCCTGTCCCATCTCCTCCCTCTCTCCACCAGATGCCTATCTGCCAAGGCTCCTTTTTATTCTTGAGCCGATAAGATGCCAGCAGTGTGTTTATTAATAATAATTGCAATAATAGTCATAGTGCTTAATATGTGCCAGGTATAGTGTTAAGGGTTTACATACATTATCCCCTTTAATCCAGAAAACAACCTTTGACTAGGTATTATTACCCCCATTTTATAGATAAGGAAACTGAGGCACCATGACAGGCTGATCTCCGTGGTTAAGGAGATAGACTTCAGGTTCAGATGACCCTAGGTTTGGGCAGGTTACTAGGTGTAACTCCAACCTGGTGGCGTCTGAGAGTAGCACCTCCCTCTTGGGATTGTTGTGAGGATTTTATGAGATAACACATGTAAGCATTTAGCACAGTGTCTGGCACATAGTAAGCGCTCAATAAATGGTAGTTATTTTTGCCAAACTCAGTGAGTAGTTTGAACCCAAGTTGGTGTAATGCCAGAGACTGGGTTCTTAGTCACTGCACTGTCACCTGCCCTGCACACAGCCTGGGTGTTCACAGTCCAGAAGATTTTGAGAGAAGTGATCCAACCTTAACACCCACCTACAGCATCTGGGTGTGTCATACTTCTCCTTCCTTTTGTCAGGCTGGCCTTCTAAATGGATGGTCAGAAATTCTCCACTCTTAGTTGGAATGGTTTCCTTGAGGTCTTGCCCACTTCCTGTTGCTCTGGTCTGGGCTTTCCTTGGAGGAGGCCCTGACCTCTTGCCTGATGGGTGCCTCCACTCCATGAGAGGGGAGGGCCTGTGACTCACTCTGGACCCCATTTTCCTCTGCCCAAGGACTGTGCTCTTTGCACACAGCTCAGGGGTCTGCAGTCGTTCCCTGTATGGGGGGACCTCGCAGTGGGGGCAAAAAGAAACCTTCTGTGTGGCAGATCGTAGTACTGACAGAAAGCCTAAAAGCTCTGCGCACACCCTTACAACATAGCCAGTCAGGGGCCTTGTGTTTCGTGCTTTCTTACAAGTATTAATGGGCTAGAAGCAGGTGACCTCTTGAGGATAGATGGTATGGGGTGTTTCTGTTGGAGTCTGGGTTAGCTAGAATCAAGGTTAAAGGATCAAATGGGTGTGTGATGAATGAAGGGAGAACAGGCACTGGATTGTGTGAAAAATCTTCACTTAGTTTTCCAAACGGAGATGGGGACTTGGGGAGGGCATGGGTGTGAGGTGGAGGATTCTTTGCTTTGGAGGAATCTTGTTGACAGAATCCCTGAAATTCTCAAGCCAGTGGGTTAATGATAACTACCGATTGACTATGGACTGTTTCCTGGGTGTTGTTGGGGAATGAAAACCAGACTCAAAGGCCCATTGTATTTCAAGAATGGTCTCTCTCAGGATGCCTGGGTGACTCAGTCTCGGTTAAGCGGCTGCCTTCGGCTCAGGTCATGATCCCAGGGTCCTGGGATCGAGTCCCACATCGGGCTCCTTGCTCGGCGGGGAGCCTCCTTCTCCTTCTGCCTGCCTCTCCCCCTGCTTGTGTTCTGTCTCTCTCTCTGACAAATAAATAAATAAAAAAAAATCTTTAAAAAAAAAAAAAGAATGCTCTCTCTCCTTCAGTTAAATAATGAAGTACTGACTATGACAGGAATCAAGAGGAGAAGGTCGTGGAAGAGTTTGGTAAGCAGCTGCTGTAGCAGGCTGATCCTGGCTTGCCCTCGTGCCCTTCTGGACCCGCATTTGCCAGGCCTGGCACTTGTTCCCTTGCGTCTGACAGACCCAGGCTGTTTTCTGTCTGTAGAGAAGTGAGCTCTCAACTGGGGACAAGGGCCATCTGGTCATCAGGCCGACGATGCCCCTGTGTCAGTCTCCCAGGCATTGGGCAGGGCCTGGCTCCTTGCAGCCTTAACCTTTATGTAGCGCTCAAGGGTTTAGATGGGCTTTAGATGGTGATTCTGTTCAAGTGAACTTGTGTCTCTCTTATTATCTCCATTGCTGTTTTTGTCCTTCACTCCTGGAACACGTCTGGTTCTCACCTCCATTTGGCTCATGGACTGGGCTGGCTGCCTTGGTGCCTAGAAACACCAGAATAGGAAAGGAGTTAAGAATATTTTCTAGTGGGCAGAATGTATATACATGTTTTTCTAAGAGTGTCCTTCGCATGCTGCTTCGTTTTCATACACAGAATGTCGTGTTGCTACGGCTGGGTGTCTGGGAACTGGCTAGAAAGGGAAAGAGCTGAGCAGACATCAGGGCCAATAAAACCAAAGGACTTGGAGCCAAGAGAACAAGTCAGGACAGGATGCAGAGATGTGTTGTTGTCCAGCCAGAAGACCGCCGAGGAGCCTCGAGGGCAAAGGAGAGGCCAGGAGTCCTGCAGCTGAGGACAGACAGACAGAGGCCAGCCCTGTGTTTTGTGGGTGCGGGGACCAGAAACGGGGCTCAGAAGCCTATCCAGGAAGATTCAAAGCTCGTGCGTTGTGGACTATCTTCTGGAGCTGATGCTGATACCAAATTTTTGTTTTTATTGATGTTTAATACTTTCCAAAAGAGGAGGGGAAAACCAAAGTGGGCCAGGTAAGAGGCCCCCCTGTTGGAGCCCTGGGAGCTCTGTGTTTGTTGGGTGAGTTGGGCGCAGCTGTGGACCTGCTCGAGTCTGTGTGCTCTGAGGATCTGTTTAATGGGAAAGCTTCCCCCACACAGAAATGGCCTTCCTGCCTCATTGGGGGGTTTGGGGAGTGTGAGGCAGTCACCTGGGGCCAATCACCGCCTGTGTTTGTCACTCAGAGGTTAGCCTGGATGTACCCTGCCCCCTCAAGGTCACTTTCTCTGCCCCTCCCCTTGTGTGGTGCGATTCAGTAGTCTCACACGGATAAGCTGGGTACTGACATTCGGTTTCTGGCCCTCAGACACAGGTGACCTTGGAGCAGCTCTTGGGTGTGTGTTGAGCCCACTGGACAGTCCCTCGGGCCTCCCCAGATAGCTGTGTGTCCATGTGCTGTTGCTGTGCCCTTTAGCTAACGTGGGGGTTCACGGAGTCCACGTGTATTAGCCACAGCTGACCTTTCTATGTGCGCTGTCTGATCTGTGTTGAACAATACATGTAGATTCTTTTTCAGCGCAGTTCCTGAACATCCTATATTGTACACTGGGAAATATTTACCTTATTTATATACCTGAATGTTCCTGTTACACAAATAAACATCTATTAAATTCTATATTGCTTATGGTCTCTGCTGGGGGAGGAGTGCCTTTTGAAGGCCATGGGTGCATATGGACTTGGTTCGAGAAGGGGGGTTTGTGTGGAACCAGCATCCTTTCCCAGAATGCTGCCGACCACTGCCTGCTTCTAGAGACACTCTGCCCTTGGCCTTCAAGACCTGCTCTCTTGGCTTTCCTCTTGCTTCCTTAACTCTTCCTCCTCAGCCACTTTTCTATCTTCCACCCGTCCGTCGGACCATGGCACTCTGCCCGAGGCAGTCTTCCCCTGACCACTGAACTCTGTCCTGTGTTCTGACCCACTCCCAGGGCTCCGATGACCACACTCACCTCCACAATTCCCAAGTCCATATCCTTAACCCTCGTGGGCTGTGAGACCTCTTTATGTGGACTTTGCACAACCAAACCCAGACCCTGGCCTTTTACCCGCACGTGCCTCGGTGTTGTGTTCCACAGAGTTCTGTTCCATGGCCGGTACCTAGGAGCCATCTCATCAGTAAGCATGGCCTGTCCGTTCTACCTTCATCCTGCCTGCCTGCCGGCTCTCCGCAGCCTGGCTGCCTCTGCCAGCCCAACCCTTCCACTCCAGCTGGGGCAAGCTTTCTCTGCTGGGTGCCTTCCTGTGGCCTGAGGGCCAAGTGGAGGCTTGTTCGTGAGTTCCCCAGTCTGTACCCTCTGACCCCACACCTGGACCCTGTTCTCTCATAGCCGTGCTCCGTGCATGTCCCTGCTCTGTCCCAGCCTCTCTCTCTCCTCTCACCTCCTTGCTTCCTGCCAGATTTCTCTTCCTCTCTCCCTCTGCTTCCCCCACCTGCCTAACTCCTACTCACCTTACTGTCCCACCCCAAGACCCTGCTTTCCCGGCAATACTGTGGGCCTGGTTGGGGGGATGGAGGACACCCCGAGTCTGCAGTCTTGGGATCCAGTGGGCCAGCCCCACCCGGGCTAGCACCTTGGACCAATGGGACCTCAAATGTTTGCCTTTTGCAAGGGGCCTCTGCCTTTCTCACCCACAGGGACCCTAAGTGGGGAGACTTCTGGAATGAATTGCTTCCCCGTAGTCAAGGTGCAAAAAAACTGCACTTCTCCTAATCCAACAAAATCTCACTCCAAGCCATGGGTTTCCAAGGTTAATGAGAAAGCCGACATTGGTTGTTTTCCCTGGCTGCCTGCCCCCCTGTTGTACCGAGAGCCATGGGCTCATGTGCTGGAGAAATGGTGGGGGCCTGGACCTCCTGTCCCTGTGCTGAAGGCTCTTGTCGTCCCGGCCTGTGAGGTCCATCTGCTTGCTCTGAGGAGGCCCCAGTCAGTGGCATCAGGGCCTCCCCGCTGTGGCCTGCTTCTGATGTCCTTCTATCCCAGAGCCCCTGTGCTCGGGTCTGGGTGACCTCCACGCATTCAGCAGGAGCTCCTGGAGTGCCCGCTCTGTGCTTGGCCTGTCTGGACGCTGGGGATGCAGCAACCAAGTCCCTGTCGTCATGGAGTTCATTTTAGGAGAGCATGGCAGACGCATGAAAAAGATAGTATGTTAGTTAGCTGGAGGAAACGTAGCCAGGAGAGGGGAACGCCTGTGGGGAGCGATTGTTTTAAATAGGGTGATTGGGGAAGACCTTGCTACCAAGGTGATGTTTGGGCACACTGAAGGGTGTGGGGAGGGTGTTTGGGCAGGTGCACAACAAAATGCAAAATGTCTTCAAGGAGCTGCAGTGATGGATGGAGCAGGGTGAATGGGGAGAGGCTATGGTAGGAAATGAGGTCCCAGAGATAGGGGGTTATCATGTAGGGCAGGGCCATTGGCTTTCACTTTGTGCGAGATGAGAGCTGTTGGAGCGTTTGGAGCCAAGGAGTGATTTGATCTGATGTTTGTTTTCAAAGTCACTTGGTTGCTGTGCTAAGAACAGATTCAGGGGGGTGGAAGGAGGAGGACCAGAGGGGGGACACAGCAGCAGCTGAGGCAGCAGAAGACAGTGGCTCAGTGTGGGTGGTACAGTGGGAAAGGGCAACATCATCAGAATTTGCTGGAGGATTCTACATGGCATGGGAGAAGAGTGAAGGATGGCTGTGGTGCTGTTGGCTTGGGCAACTGGAAGAATGGTGTCACCATTGTTTTGGGCTGAGGAAGGCCGAGGGAGAACAGGTTTGGAGTGGGAGGTGGGGCAGAGAGGGGAGATCAGGAGTTTGGTTTTGGACACAGTAGGTCTGATGTGCCTGTGAGACATCCACGTGGGGATGTCCAATCCAGGGGAGTGGCCACGATGTGGATATTATTCTGCACCAAGAGGCTAGATGAGACCATTGATGGGGAAGAGTTCAGGTCCAAGCCAAGCCCTCTGTTTGTTGTTCTGCACTTAGGGATCCGCTTCTTTTCAGCTATGGCCCTTGCCTCCATCCCTTCAATGAGATGGTCTCCTTTCTCAGGGAGTCTCAGACAGTCCAGCTCTTGGGCCAGGACAAAGGCCTGGATGGAGTTTGTCTTCAGGTGGCCCCACTCCCACCTGACAGCAGAAGTGACCACTAACTTCCTCCTGGGGAAAAGAGCCAGAGTTTTAGAGGCTTGGGTGCCCTTTGCTCACGAGGGAGGAGTGCCATGACTTTTTTGGTCTCTTGGGAGAAGGTGGCAGAGGTAAACAAAGCAAGAGTGACTTCTGTATTTGGATATTCAGAGGACAGGCTGTTGGGGTAGAAAGCCCCAGAGAATGGACTGATGGCCTGACAGTGACATCATCGCAAGCCATTACCTCCCCATAAAAGACATTGCTAGTTCCAAAATCGATCAAAGCCCAGGTTGCTGTCAAATGGAATAAAACCATGTCACCATTATTTTAATGCCTCTTCTCAATTTTAACGAGAAAGCTCAGCACATTTTCGGGGTCAAATGCACGTCCATCTGAGACTAGGTTCAGGGTTAATTCTGATTTCTATTTGAGGTGATTGAAGCTGTTACTCCTACAGCAAAGATGGGCCCTCTGATCTTGTTCCTGTGGTCCTGATTTCTCTTAGAGCCTTGGAGGTAGTGCTTTCTAAGCCAGTGATTCTCAAGCTTGGCTGCACATTAGAATCACCCGAGGAACTTGAAAAAGAATCTCAGTGCCCAGGCAGCACCTCAGACCAATGACCCCAGAATCCAGGTGTTTTAAAGAAATTCCCTGGGTGATTCCGATGTGCAGCCAAAGTTGAGAACCAGTGGTTGAAACTCCCTCCGATGAGTCTGTCCCCTCTCAGACACCCCCTCTCCCCCTGCAGGTGGTCAGCACCCTCTTGGGGGAGCATCTCCAGTGGGGGCCCCAGGGTGCCCTGAGGTGAGCCTTCTGGATTAATCACTGGAATGGTGTTGCACACCACGGCCACAGTGTAGAATGATGTGCCTCCTAGCACATCCACCCAGAGCTCATTCTGTCTTCTTGCATCTCAGAGACTGAGTCTGCTTCTATTTTGCTTCACAAATACCCGTAGTATTTGCTGTGTGCCCCCAGGTAGCTCCTCTCCTTGCCACCCGACCGTCTCTTCCCCAGCTCCGCATCTTCTGCCCTTCCTTCTTCCTTATGAGAAATGCCTTCTGCCCCTTCCCTCTGCTAACCAGTGTCTAGACACACACAGGCTTATCCTTTTTGAGGGTCCCCTCTCATTGCCTGTAGTTGTAAATATGTGTGCACGTTGGTGGGGCTGCACAGGGGGTCCTATGGGAACTGAAGACCCCTAGTCGCTGCCACCCAAGAGGTAGCTTCTTCCTCCTCTCTCAAGGGTCCCCGCACTGCGTACCTGCCATAGTGGTTGTGATTATCGTCATGAAGAGGAGCCCGGGAGGGAGCCCTGGGGATCATACATTTGTGGTCTCTTACAGACTCCATCAGTTGCCAGCCACTGTCTCAGGAGAGCTATGGTTGGTGGCTTCCTGAAGGGACAATTATTTAACTTTTTATTTGAAATAATTTCAGACATATAAAGAAGAATAGTGTAAAGAACTTCACCCGAATTCCTCAAATATTAACGTTACCAATTTATTTATTCCCTCTCTCTCTCTCCACACACACACACACACACACACACACACACACACTTTTTCAAATTGTTTGAAATTATAGACATCATGCCCCTTTACTGTTATGTAACCTTATTCAAATTTCACCAATTATTGCAGTAATGTTCTTCATAGCAAAATAATACATACAGTTTGGACTGATCCAATTTATCATTGTCAGTGGCTCTCACTGGCTTTGAGAATGAGAAATAGCATCCCTGCCCCCCCCCGCCCCATGTCCCCCCACTGCTGCCACACTTCTTGGTCAGATAGCCACTCAGGAGATGTAGGTGACACGGGGGCCCAGCACAGTGGAGCAGTGCTGTCATGAGCCCAGCAGAGGGCAGCCGTGGGTCACAAGCCAGGCGCAGGGCTTTGGTGTGAGACACTGCTGGGTGGAATCCTGGTCCAGGGGCCACCAGCTTTGTTACTTGAAGGAAACACTCCACCACTCCACTTCCTCCTCTACAAAATGGAGATAGTTGAGCAAATCTGCAAAGCACTTGTCCAGTACCTAGCAGCTACTACGCACCCATCAGAAACTTATTTGTGATACTGCCCCCCTGGTCGGAGAAGTGAATTTCTGAGGGATGCAGGGGAAGGAGCTGGTACCCATGCTCCCCCGAAGGCAGGAGCAGGGCCGGACACCCGAGCTGGTGCACAGACCAGGCAGGAGGCTCTCGGGAAGGAAGGCAGGGGGAACTGAAGTTATCACAGCAGCTGAATTACTGACTTTGGGCATCCCAAGGTCAGTTAGATCTGAAGTTCTCCCTGGGATGCTGACTGAGCATGTCAGGGCATTGCGCAGATTCCCACATGGTGCTGCAACTCCCCCCCCCCCCCCGCCTCGCGGAGGCCTTCACAAATCCACAAAGGAGGCATGGCTGGTCTTTTCCATTGTGGCTGGGAGAGTGACCGACCTTGTCTCCTCACTCCGTCATTTCCTGGTGTGACCCGATGTGACCTGGGGGCTTCGGGCAAGTTCTTTAACCTTTCTGTGCTTGTTTCTTCATCTGTGAAATGGGGGTAATGAGAGCCCCTGCCCCATGGCATTGTTGTGAGGGTGACATGAGACCTTAGACTAGCTTCTGGCACATGGCACGTTTTCATAAATATTAGCTATTATCATTTCAGTGTTTCCCTCCCCCCTTCTCTTCCTGATCTGTGTGCTTGGCCTTTTCAAGTCACCCTGGAGATGGCCCCATGGGGGGTGAAGGAGTTAGTGGCGGGGGGGGCGGTTTGGCCCTTCCTAGCTTGAACATATCCTGCTCACACTGAATTCCCTATAGCTGCCAGTCAACCTTGTGGGATTTTAAGCTGACCAAGGACTCCCTACCCACCCATTATCTATTGCTGCAAACATACCAGAGAGCAAGGGAGCTATAAAAAACAATAGGGCCATATCAATAAGAAGAGGCTGCCAAAGATGGGACATTCTGAACATCAGTAAGACTAATAACTACAGTTGATTGAAACGTATCAATTATGTTTAAATACATGAATTCAGGATGATACGCTCAATGGATCACCACTGAAGGATGCTAGTCAAGGAAAGCTATTTCTAGAACTTGTAAACAAAGGGGCAGAATCAAGCATTGATCCTGCTTTGTCTAAATAGATTGTACCAATGGAATCAAATACCTGCTGCATGAAGACAAACCAACTAGCAACCTAGGTAGTAATTTTGAAATTGGTAAATAAAGCGAAAGAATTAAGAGCAGGGAAACCAGACTGCGTATCTATGATCACCTGGTGTATGACCAAGGTTAGTGCTGTGAGGAAAGGGTGGTCTTTCCCATAATTGTGGACCGGGTGCCCCTGTTTCCTGGTAAGAGGCTCACGGCTTAGTGTAGGACAGAGGTGGTTATGGGGAGGGGGAGAAATCTGAGGGAGTGAGCACATAACTGGGTAAAGGGTGTGAAAGATGTTTCAGAGGAGAAACACCTGAAACACTTTCCCTCTCCCCACGTTGCTGAAACACTTTCCGTCTCCCCACGTTGCTGAAACACTTTCCCTCTCCCCATGTTGCAAATCAGAACTTCTCGTAGTGATGTCACGCTCCTCTGGGAGCTGAGAGCACCAGCCAGGGCTGACTGCTTTGGAGCATTTGTTTCTGTTATCTTTGTTTTGACAGCCTCTCTCTTTCTGGCATTTGGTGGGCGTCAGCATAATTAGGTTTGCAGAAATAACAGTGCTTCTTATTCTGCCCACTGAGTGCAATTGATTTGACTGTGTCATTTGTGTGTGTTCAATTCCTTTGTGAAAATGACTCCCCGTCTACACTGGAACCTGAAGAACCAGAAGGGCTGAAGGGAGAACCAGCGTGCTGGTCCTTTAAGCTGCTGCTTTTAGGTTGGGCTTCTCCAGGAGCAGACCCCAAGATGGGGAGGTTATTGGGAAGTGCCTTCAGGACAAACCTGCAGCGGTGTGGGAAGCAGACAGGTCCTGCCAAGAGGGGCAGCTGGGTCTCGATCCCCCTACAGGAACCCGTGAGACTAGGAAGAGCACGTTCTTCAGAGTTGGCACCACCACAAGGTGAGGAAGTTCCTCCAACCTGCTTTGTCACCGGTTGAGGAGAGCTTCTGGGGGGCATCAAATCCTCCAGCACACTGTACGCACTGTACAGTGGGCTAAGAACATTTCTGCAGCCAAAGGTAGCTCGCAGGCAATGGGTCGCAAGCTCTTGCATAGGAAGCCATTGCATGCTGGCAACAGTGAGGGCCCAGGGGATATGGGTAGGGCCCTGGTGTCCTCGGCTACAACAGCTTTCGGGGAAGACCTGGGCTGCTGGACCTCAGGCCGGGACTGGGAGGGCAGGCAGGCAGTCTTTCCAAGCATGACACAAAGGATGCCACTGTGGCCTGTAGCAGTTTTGTGGTTTGAGATCCTCACAACCAATTATAAAAAATAGCAAAATAATTTCCGTGACAGTTCCATCTCAAAATATCCCATTTTTGATATTTCATTCAACTATTTTTTCTTTAAAATATCCAGCTTGGGGCGCCTTGGTGGCTCAGTCATTGGGCATCTGCCTTCGGCTTGGGTCGTGGTCCCAGGGTCCTGGGATCGAGCCCCGCATCGGGCTCCCTGCTTGGCGGGGAATCAGCTTCTCCCTCTCCCACTCCCCCTGTGTGTTCCCTCTCTCACTGTGTCTCTGTCAAATAAATAAATAAAAAAATCTTTAAAAAAAAATAGGCAGCTTGTGTGTAGCCCCTGCTACTCCTGCAGAAAGTATGCGCTGGGTGTGGTAGATCTTTTCTAGGAGTTCATGCAGGCATTATTGAGATACGTAGCTGGCTTTAATTTATTGATAGCTGACTCCTGTGGGCTTGGTCTGCTGGATACTAGAGAGCAGACCACATGCCGCACAGGATGCTGGGTGGTGGGGGTCAAAAAGCAGAACAGCTACACTCACCTAGTCTGCAACATCCGGCAAGGAGTTGCATTCAGTCTGGATACATCTGGACACAAGGAATCTACAACCTGTCTGCAGGATGTATCTTTTTCTAATTTGTACCACGTTACCATATGAGTTAATGGAGGCACTATATAGGAGAAGTGAGTTTAGAAAAGAATGATTTATATCCATAGTATGTCATTAAGTCAACTGCTGGGCATCATGAAGTCACTGTACAGGCTGGTGTTCAGTGTGGACATGAAGATGAGTCCTAATTAGTTCTGGGAGCTGCCATATTTCTTCCCACATCAGTCCAAACGACACTGACCCTTCTGAGGACATTTAACCGTTAACTTGAGAAGGAGGAAGTGGAAAGTTACATCAGCTGTCTTTACCAACACCTTTTACTTCAAAACAATAGTAATAACAAATACCAAATAACCACACACCCCCACTTTACAAAAAAGGGCAGAGAGAAACACAGAAGCCTACCAGTGTGGGCCTCAGAGAGTCCACAGTCTTAACCAGCTTCAGGAGGGGCATGGAAGTCCCAAGTCCATGCTGACTCCAGAGTCCCCTGCAATTGAAGATCCAGTGACAAGAGTGAGTTAGTTGCCTTACATAATGTAACAGGAAAGTTGTGGCCTGCACTCCCATCCTGGGCAACGTATGGAATGGACCTTCCATGGGGAAGTTAGTGAAAGTTCAGAGACGGTCTTTGCCATGAAGAAAGGAATGAAGAGGAAGCAGGGAGGCACTAGCCTTATGATTGGACACCACCCCTCACGTCTCTGAGCCCACACCTTACACCGGCAGTGTCCACGTCTGGCTCTCTTCTTGCCATGTAGGTTTTTATGGCATGGGTATCTAGGACATCACTTCTGGCACAAATGCGTATTTTACTTCTACTTTCTCTTGAAAATGATGTACTTTACATCCGATCTCTTCTTGCCCCTTGCTATCACTTTGGAATGAGCCACTCTCCTAACTGATCTCTCTTTCTCTGTCCCTTTCTTCACTCTAGTAGCAACGCAGCTGCCAGAGTGACTCAGTCCACTCAGATCCTGTCCCTCCTCTGCCCAGAACCCAACAGGAGCTTTCCTCTCACTCAGTTAAAGCCAGAGTCCTTGCAATGCCTGTGTGGTCTGGCTTCATTTCCTCCTTGTGTCTCCTGTATTCACTCTGTACCAATCACACTGGCCCCCCCAGAATAGCACATCCTGCCTCAGGGCCTTTACACTTGCCATTCCTTCGGTCTAGATTGCCCTTACCCCAGATGTCCAAGTGGCACCTTCAGATCTTTATGCAAATGTCTCCTCCTTAGTGGGCTTTGTCAGGCGACCCATCTAGCAGCACACACACCTACACCCCAGATCACCCCCGTCCTCTTGCCTGATTTTTTTTCCATAGTGCTCATCACGATCTAACATACTACATATCTTACTTATTTATTTATCTCTCTCTCTCTTGAGGGTGAGATTCCCGAGGGCAAAGATTTTGCCCACTTTGTTCACTGTTGTGTCCTGTCTCCTGGAACAGTGTTGAGCCATAGTCAGTGCCCTGCAATACAGATTTGATGTGAACGGTGGGAACCGAGCGGTGCTCATTCTATGGATTTATCAGCAACCATCCCAACTGGCCCCTGGGATCACTTCCCTCCTGGATTCCCACAGGTGTGTGAAAGGTTAGATGTTTTGGCCTCTCCTTCCTAATCCTCTGTTTCTACCTGGCTGTATGGACAAGGGATGCCCTGAGATCCTCTGGGCTATGGTTTCCTATAAAATAATGGGTTTGAACTGGACGACCCTGCAGCTCCTACATCCTAAATTTAGTCTCCTAAATCTTAGACTTTTTTTTTTTTTTTCCATTACTACCTTCATGGGGCCAGCCTTCAACAAAACTGTACTCTCAGGGTAATTCATGATTCCTTCTGGTGCGTCTCAGTCTCGGCTGCGTACTGTAGACCCCACCAGTGACCGGCCCAGCTCTTGGCACTCACCATCCCAGGACACGCGGACTGCGTTCCATCGGGAGCCCCTGCACCTTTCTGCATAAGGCTTTTCTCTCCACAGGGAGGAGGCTGGAAGTTTTGGGGGAGTAAGCATCCCCTGGAGTGGCCTTTAGCTGATGATGTGTAAGAATTGGCAGACAAACGATCTAGCCCCTTTGCCCTGCTGGTGGGCTAACTGAGGCGTGTCCTGTGTTGTCCCCCAGAGCTGCCCAAAGACTGAGCCCCAGTTGCCCAGAGGGGTGTCCTTGTTGCCACTTCCTGACATCTCTGTATCTCTTACCCTACTCCCCTTACCAGCATTTCAGGGGATCACCTCCCTAATCATTTACGTGCACTCAAATCCTACCTCAGGTCAGCTTCTGGGGGACCCCCTAAGACACTGCCACCTGACTTCTGCTCAGTCACTCAATGACTGAGCCCGTGCTGCTTCCACGGGTCCTCCTTTTTCTGGGATCGAGGGCAGTACTGGCCTCATCCTCCCATCTGTCATCCCTTCCACCATATTGCTAGGACCCCTTGGGTCCCGCATCCCCTTCCACAGTCGCCAACCTTTTTTTCCAGGCCCCAGCGAGCAAATCCCAAATTATTATGCAGAGTGACTTAACTGTTCTTTATCCTTCTCTTTTTCACCTAAGCAATGCCCACAGGGATCTTTACTTCTCTACCAACCCTACCTACCAAGATGCTTGGCTAAGCAAACAATAAGTCTCACCCTGCACATTTTGCTTACTTCTCTGAGTGTTAGCTGTTGCTCACACTGCAAACAGTTTAAAAAACTATATTTTCCTCACTCCATCTGGCAGCATGAGAAAAAGTGAACTCAAGGTACACCAAGGAGACTTAAAGCCATAGCTGGAAAGTTCTGTTTGTTTGCAGAGTGCTCAGGGTAAGACATACTCTCTGTTGGTCACATGAATGACAAGCAGAGCTACAAATTGTACAAGAAGATAATGTTCCTTCTTCCTGGAATCTCTCTAAAAGAGAATGATGAGGACTCTGGGTATTATTATTTGAAAAATTGGCATATAGCCTCAAATTGCCAATCAGCCTCATACATACACTTGAGCCTATAATTTTTCTTGAATGTCTAGCATAGAAACGTTAGCCTCCATGTCCTTAACTACACTGGAAATACTGAATTGCCTGCCTGGAGGTGAGGTGGATTTGAAAACAAATAATGCATTCCACAGTCCCACACAACATCATGCTCTGTGGAGCCTTAGAGATGTAACGTGCTACCATCACTCTGCTCCCCCAAGCATTTCTAATTAACTCAAGGACTGTGGGCCCTGGGAGGATTGCAGGAGAAGGAGGCATGGGGAGAGAGCACAGACCAGAGAGCGTTTTGCCTTCCTTCTCATCCTCATCTCCATTTGGCCACCATAGTGCTCATCACGATCTAACATAATACATATCTTACTTATTTATTATCTATCTCTCTCTCTCAATGATACGAGGCAAAGCAAAACAAAACAAAATCCCAAACGCAACTAATTGAAAAATCTGTCCATCTAAACAGCCAACCCTGAGATCCAGCTAGATGATCAAGGTGTGACCATATGTCATAACCCTTACAGTCACGTTTTAAAGAATATCAACATACAGGGGTAAATGCTCACAATAGATTGCAAGCTGCAAGGCAGACTGTACAGGAAGTCTTTATTTTGATAAATTATATAGGCAAATAAAAATCATAGAGACATTTGTAAATTACTCCCATACACATGACACATGCTGTAAATTATGTGTAAATTACTTACACATGTAAATTACATATACAAAAAACACAGAGAGAGTGGATATGACCTATTCATAATGGGTACCTTGGAAGGAGGGGTGATTTGGAATTTTTGGGAAGATACTATTGGTGTGTTTTCACGGGGTTTTAAATTGACCATATTCCTTTTGTAAATAGAAAAATATGTCAAGAAAAAGAATATTGTCTTTGCTCCTGTTGACGCAGATAGTTTGGGCAAAACTTCTCCTTCTCCCAGTTGCCTCTCTTTCAGCCCCAGCTGTGGCTCTGTTATTCAAACTAACATAGTTTACCTAGGCTGGGGTGCTGGTCAAGGTCAGCAGACCTGAGAGCAGGCCCCTCACCCATGGGGCCTCTAGCCCCATAAAAAAACATCAGTGTGCCCTCTAAGTCTTGTCAGAACACATTACTGGCCGTGCTTATATGTTCTTCATTGTCCTGCATATCAGCTTAGACAGTGGGGAAATTGCTTTTAGAGCAGAGCTGACCCCAGCTAACTATAGCACTGCCCTGCTTACTGTGGAGATGGAGCTGGAGCCACTTATTGCTTCAACAAGAGCTCAGCCTGTTGTTATAATGGTCCTGTTACACTGAGATATAACTTGCCTTGGCACCAGGAAAATCTGGATTTAACTCCTAGGTTAGAGTCTCAACCCTATATGCTGTGTGACTTGGGGCAAGTTACTTAACTTCTCTGAGCTTCACTTTACCCATCTGTAAAATAGGATTCATGAGAGGGTTGTTGTGAGGATTAAGAAAGTCCATAGCCCAGTGCCTGACAGCTGGTGGTCAGTCAACACATGATGGTCATTATTATGGTCTACTTCTGTCACTTTCTAGCTTTTGACCTTAGGCTAGAACTCTTCCTGAGCCTCAAGTTTTGCATTTATAAAGTAAAAACAGAAACAACAAAAACCAAACTTGCCTGGCCAGCCCACATGGGATTGGGGTGAGGATTAAGTAAGGTGAAAATGAGAAATGGTTCTTAACCAAAACCAATGGGAAGAACTCAGTATTCGGTAGTGGAGAGGAACCAAAGAGGAAGATTAACGAGTCACTCTCATTGCAAAACTGATTGCAAAATAGCTCCACTTCTTTCTCTCCTTGTATCTACACCCCTTGGCATGGGGACTTTGCAGGTCCTCCCATCAAGAGGCAGAGTTTATTTCTTACTCCTGATTATTGGGCTGGGCTACATGACTTGCTCGGCATTGCAAACGGAGGCTTCAAAAGCCCTTGCACAATGGAGCTTGCCCTTTTGTGGCGCTCTTGGGAACCCTACTACCACTGCTATGTGAATGAGCCCACTGCTGGATGAGCAACGCATACTCTGATAAACAGACCTTTACCGCCCCTGCCAACAGTCAGACACCAGGCAGATGTGCGGATGAGGTCATCGACTGAGAGCTGACTGCAGTGCAGGAGGGAGCCCTGCCAACACCTTGGTGAGCAGCCATCCCACTGGCCCAGCCCATCTATCACACACAACATTCTTCCATATCTATAAGTGAAATCACTCTCTGAATTATTGCCCTTATTAGTTACCAAGCTACAGTTTAAAACTTTAGCCTTCTTGTTCCATGTGTGTTTGAAAGCAAACAGTACAATTCCAGGCTTAGACAAGGCACGTGCTGAGGGTTTGTAGACGGATTGATAGCTGCATAGATGGATGATGTAGGTCAAGGCAGGACACAAGCCTGGAGCAAGGGGGTTCTGATGAAGAGTAGTTAGAGCAGCGTTTCTCAAACTTAGCACTGTTGACATTTTGGTTCAGATAAAGCTTTGGGGTGTGTGTTGGTGGGGGGGACTGTCCTGTGCCATCCCCCCCATCCCCACAGAGTTCAGGGAGAAGATTCTGAGCAGCTTTTGGGGTTACATCTGGGTGATTGAGGGCTTCATCCAAGGATCCACGAATAGCACAGAGCGGTCAGGAGTGCTGGCTCTGGCTTTTGGGCTGAATGCCAGAGTCCTTGAGCCACTGGCCCTAACAGAGCGCCAAAGCTCATGTCTAGAGTCGAGAATTGAACGATCCAGTTTGTGATACGCTTCTCTCTCTCCTGCCTCCTCTAGTCTGCCACCTCACCTCTCCATTGGTATCTCCACCAGTCAGCGGACAGAGGAAATAAAACCGGAGAAACTCCAGGAAGCCAACACTGTTGTTTGGTTTAAGGGTGTGAGGAAGGGAAAGGAAAGGAACCCAGATTGCTCTGGTGGGAATTTCAGTTTCCTTGGCGTTCGTCCTCATTATGGAAAAGGTAATTGATAAGTAGCTTTAGGAGCCTCTGTGTGGTTCAGTCAGTCAAGCTTGTGACTCTTGGTTTCGGGTCAGGTCATGAGGATTGAGCCCCACGTTGGGCTCCACACGCAGTGGGGAGTCTGCTTGGGATTCTCTCTCCCTCTGCCCCTCCCCCACCCCGTGCTCTCTCTCTCACTCTCTCTAAAACAAATAAATCTTAAAAAAAAAAGTAGCTTTATTTCCAAATAGCGATATATACCCAAACAGACAGCAATCCTTACCTAAAAACAACTGATTGGTGATTGTTTAGGAGACGATGGTAAAGTCAGAGCATTAAATGTTTTTTCCCCATACAACGCAGCAGAGATCAATAGCTATTTGAGTACTTCTCCATCATAATCCAACCATCCACAAGCCTCTGGGTAAGATGGTGTTGTTACAAAGCCTTTGTCCACCGATGACATTTTAATATCCCCTGACACCATTACAGAGTGAAGATGTTCTATAAACAGAAGACAGCAAGCATGCCTGGGCTAATGGCTTTTCTCTCCCACTGTTATTCAAACCACCCTAATGCAGAAGCTCTCACATTTAAAATTCTCAGCAAAACAAAGCCTATTTCCCGGCGGTATCAACCACCAGTAAGGGTGTGGGAAAATACACCGAGGAGATGCCTCAATGGAAGTATGTTTCCACAGAGGTAGAGCATTAGAAGACTTTGTTTTCATTGGTGGCCTCTGGGCCCTGGGGATAATGAAACACTATGGTCGGGGTTTTCTAGCAGGATTGGGAGATGAGATTTCCAAGCAAACCAAACATCCTCGCCTTTTGGCGATACATATTAATGAATATATCAGTGACTTTTTGCCATAACAAAGTACCACAGACTAGGTGGCTTAACCCCCAGAAATTTGCTTTTTTCACAGTTCTGGAGGCTAGAAGTACAAGATCAAAGTGTCAGTGGAGTTTCTTCCGAGGTCTCTGTCCCTGGTTTGCAGACAGCAGTCTTCTCCCCTTGTCTTCACATGGCTTTCTCTGTGTGTGTGTCTGGGTCCTAATGTCCTCTTATAAGGATGCCAGTCATATTGAATTAAGGCCCACCCAGTAACCTCATTTAACCTTAATTACCTTTTTATTTATTTATTTTTATTTTTTAAAGAAGATCTATTTATTTATTTGAGAGAGAGAGAGAGGGCACACAAGCAGGAGGGGCAGGGAGAGGGAGAGAGAATCTTCCTGACATGGGGCTCCATCTCATGACCTTGAGATCATGAACTGAGCCGAAACTGACTGTGCCACTCAAGTGCCCCTTAATTACCTTTTTATTTATTTTTATTTCTTTAAAAAGATTTTTATTTATTTGACAGAGAGAGAAGGGGGGAGAGAGAGAGAGGGAGAGAGAGAATAGGCAGAGGGAGAGGGACCCTAGGATCATGATCTGAGCTGGAAGGCAGACACTTAACCAACTGTGCCACCCAGGCACCCCTCAATTACCTTTTGAAAGACCCTATCTCCAAATACAGTTACATTTTGAGGTGCTAGAGCCTAGGACCTCAACATACAAATTTGGTGGTGGTGATGGTAGGAACACAGTTCAGCCCACAGCAGTGACTTTAGCCAAGCACAAAATCCTAACACAGAAATGCCAGGCACCCTTGACCAGCTGGTGTACCCATCTCTCCCTTGCTGTGATTGTTGGCAGCTAGTGCTTCACAGTTTCCCCTTTCTGTGCAGAATTTTCCTGGTCTAGGAACTTCCTTGGGAGAAACTATGCCCCCTCTCTGGCAGCCCACAGCTACTGATGACTGATATGGGGGTACAAAAGGCCAGCCCACTTGCCTTAAGGTGGGACAGACAGTGTGGTGCAGTTCACACTCTCGAGCTCCCTGTGGACCAGGCTGATGCTAGACTGCAGCTGAGACCGCATCCCCGCTCAGCTCCTCCCCCTGCCCCCTCCTACTTCTCTCACCCCCCTTCTCCAGAGAGTCCCTCTCGATAAATCGTGCACCTGAATCCTGTCTCAGCCTCTGCTTTTAAGGGACTTACCTTGAGACTGAATTTCAAAGAAAGCACTCAAAAGCATTGAACAGGAACATTCTTCAGAAGATAATGTAGTTGTTCTCAGATGATTCAGAAAAGACTCCCTGACCTTGCAGTGTCCCTGGGCTCTTATTATGAACATCAGTTATTTCTACGGGTGGGAGGAAATAGCCCTGCACAGAGCACTCCTCTGGCTGGAGGGTGTGGTGACACATTTTGATTTAATAACAGCCAAAACACAGTCTGGCTAGATCCAAATAAAGCCAAATCTGACAGCAGAGCCACAGATCAGAATATCTCTGGTTGACATCGTCGACACCAACCGTCACAAAGCAGAGTCATGGTGCTCTCCCCTGTGTAGCTTCTTGCTTGGACACTTCCCATTGTTCATCTCATTTCTAGATACACAGGATGTTAGCGCGGGCAGGGTCAGTTGTCATTCCTCTAACAACTATTTAGAGCTCTGTGATGGGTTGGATGGTGTCCCCCCAAAGATATGTTGGAGTTATAACCCCTGGAACCTCAGAAGTTGGCCTTACTTGGAAAGAGGGTCGTTGCAGATGTAATTAGGATGAAGTAACACTGGAGTAGTGGGGGCCCTAATCCCAAACGCTCTACTTCCTCATTGTTTTGTTTTTGAAATCATGGGAAATGGGATTCAGAACTTGACAAAATTTTATGAAACTTCATGGCGAATAGTTAGCCACTTGTAATATTTCCTATTTAAGAGTTTAAAGATGGAAAGCTCCATGGCCCTTGTGTAAAATGTCTCCTCCTCCTGGAATAAAAATGATTTGAAGAATATATGAAAACACTCTGGTAGCAAAATTAAAATTCATTCCTTGGTCAGAAAATATGTAGAGGACTCCTGGAGATTTGGAAAATGTTAAATGACACAGGTGGGAAGCTTGCAATGTGTTTGCCAGAAGTCAGAGAGCTGCTGCTTATGTGTCCCAGGGCATTGTACTGTTAGTTTCGGTCCGTAATAAAATGCAAAAGGTGTTTTTTTAAATGAGGCATGAAAGGAAAGATGAACTAGACAGTCTCAGTGGTAATGACTTTTCAAATAAAACCAGTGTTTGATGAAAAGGAAAACCCCCCAAACCTGTAGCCCCCCAGGATCATCTGCTTTGATTGGAGAGGAGAACAGAAAGGATTTTGGTGTGAGGGTCTTAGACATTCCATGAAAAACGCATCCACCATTGTTTTAGAGGCTAGGTGTTGCAGCAGAGAGGTGGAGATCAGAAGTGCTCCGTGGACATCACTTGCTGAAAAAGGACATGTTTAAGAAGATGAGCATGGAAAGCATTTGACTACATGAGAATTCATGAGTGATCTGGTGGCAAAGTTTGTTAAAGAGCTTCTCAGTTAAAGATAAATTACACAGTTTTCCTTGAAAATAAGACAAGTGTTTCAAATTTGGGAACCAATTCTCGGAAGACAAGTAACTATCAACAGAATTGACAAATGACTTAGGAGGGCTGTGCCTGGCAGAAAGCCAAGAAACACTCATGGATGGGTAAATCATCAAGGCTCACTCAGCTCACGGATGGGGAAGGGAGTCAGTATAGTCAGAATTCACTGCAAAGAGACTAGGAATAGTAACTGAGCCACATGGAGGTGTAAACTTGTGCAAACTAAATCTCCCGGAGCTACACAATGTCGGATGACAACATCTGATCAAGTAAGGATTCCGACAGACCTTCTGGAAGCCTGTCTCTTTGGCTCCAGATTCACACAGTAAATTTTCCAGGGGGTCCAGAAGTACCTCATCACTGTTGGAGTTTATGATATGAAATACTATTATAGGTCCCAGTACCCTCAGCCATGAACACAGCCTTCTGTGTCCCCTTTGCATCCCCAGGCTAACAGCCTTGTCCAGACACATTTCTGAACTTAGTGCTGTCCAGCTGTATTTGGATTAAGAGGGACTTGAGAGACCTACCAACTGAATGCAATGTGTGGTCCTTGTGTGGATCTTGGCTGAGATGGACCAACTGCAAAAGACGTTATGGTGACAATTGGAGAAATCTGAATATGGATTGGGTACTAGGTGACATAAAAGAATTATTTGTTCATTTTGTTAGGTATAGTAGTATAGGTTTATGTGGGAAAGTAGTATAGGTTTATGTGGGAAAGTCCTTTTTAGAGATGCATATATGAGTATCATGAGGTAAAAATGTCACAGTCTGTAATTTATTATAAATACTTTGGCAAAAAGTGTGAAGCAAATCTGGAAAATGTTAACAATGGTTAAGTTTAGGTAATGCATATATGAAAGATCATTACACTATTTTTTCTATTTTTCCATAAGTTTGAAAATGTTTATAATAAACATTTTAATAATAAACAAAATTAATAAAATCCAATCTGTACCATCAAGGTGAAAATAATGGTTTAGCATTGAGAAAGAAAGCAAATGTTTTTTGGAATAAAATATATGGAGAGGACATTTTGAAAGTTTATATTGTACTGATAAAAGAAAAGCAAGTGGGTCATCGACCTCCTGCCTTTTAAAAATTTTGGGAAAAACAATAAACAACCCAAAAAGGAAATTAAGAAAATAACTTCATTTATAATAGCAATGAAAAGAAAATACTTAGGAATAAACTTAACCAAGGAGGTGAAAGATTCCTATCCTGAAAACCACAAAACATTATTGAAAGAAATTAAAGAAGACAAATAAATGAAAAGAGATCTTGTATCACAGATAGTAAGACTTAATATTGTTAAGATACCAGTTCTAGGGTGGCACAGTTGGTTAAGCTTATGACTCTTGGTTTCAGCTCAGGTCGTTATCTCACGGTTGTGAGATGGAGCCCTGTGTTGGGCTCCGTGATCACACAGAGTCTACTTGGGATTCTCTCTCCCCCCTCCCTCTGCCCTTCCCACTCACGCTCTCTCTCACTCTAAAAATAAATAAATAAATCTTTAAAAAGATATCAATTCTATCCAAAGCAATCTATAAATTCAGTGCACTCCCTATCAAAATCCCAAAGACACTTTTCATAGAAATAGAAAAATACATTCTAAATTCATATAGAACCTCCAGGAACCCTGAATAGCCAAAACAATTTTGAAAAGGAACAAATTTGTAGGGCTCACACTTCTTGACGTCAAAACATGTCACAAAGCCACAATAATCAAAGCAGTAAGGCATTGGCATAAACACAAATAGAACAATGGGATAGACTAGAAAGCCCAGAAATAAACCTTTGTGAATATGATCAAATGATGTTTGGCAAAGATGCTGAGACCACTCAATAGGGAAAGGACAGTCCTCTGAATAAATAGTGCTGAGAAAACTGGATATCCACATGGAAAAGAATGAAGTTGGACCTTTATCTTACACCATCTATGAAAATTAACTCAAAATTGATTAAAGATCTAAACTTAAGACTTAAAACTGTAAAGCTCCTAGAAGAAATCATTGGGGGAAAGCTCATGATATTGGCAATGATTTCTTGGATATGACACCAAAAGCACAGACAACAAAACATAGACATATTGGACTACAACAAACTTAAAAAGTTTTGTGCACCGGGTGCCTGGGTGGCTCAGTTGTTAAGCGTCTGCCTTCGGCTCAGGTCATGATCCCAGGGCCCTGGGATCAAGCCCTGCATCGGGCTCCCTGCTCGGTGGGAAGCCTGCTTCTCCCACTCCCACTCCCCCTGCTTGTGTTCCCTCTCTTGCTGTGTCTCTCTCTGTCAAATAAATAAATAAAATCTTAAAAAAAAAAGTTTTGTGCACCAAAGGACACAATCAACAGAGTGAAAAGATGAGCTATGGAATGGGAGAAAATATCTGCAAATCATATACCCGATAAGGGGTTAATATCCAGAATATAGAAAAGATCTCTTCCAGCTCAACAACAGAAATTCAAATGACCCAATTTAAAAGTGGGCAAAGGACTTGAATAGATATTTCTCTAAAGATGATAAAGAGATGGCCAACAGGCATATTAAAAGATGCTCAACATCATGAATCATCAGAGAAATGTGAATTAAAACCACGATGAAGGGGCACCTGGGTGGCTTATTCCATTGAGCATCTGACTCTTGGTTTCAGCTCAGGTCATGATCTCATGGGTTGTGAGATGGAGCCCCATGTTGGGCTCCATGCTGAGCGGAGAGTCCACTTAAAGACTCTCTACCTCTGCCCCTCCCCCCACTTGCATGCACATGCTCTCTCTCTCTCTCTCAAATAAATAAATAAATCTTTAAAAAAACCATAATGAAATATCACCTCACATTCATTAGAATGGCTACTATAAAAAACGATAGAAAACCGTAAGTGTTGGTGAGGATGTGGAGAAATTAAAACCCTAGTGCACAGTTGGTGGGATTGTAAACTGGTGCAATTGCTATAGAAAACAGTATGGGGGTTCCTCAAAAAATTAAAAGCAGAACTATCATATGATGCAGCGATCCCATTTCTGAGTGCATATCCAAAATAACTGAAATCAGAATCTTGAGACATATTTGTACACTTAGGTTCACTGCAGTACTGTTCACAATAGCCAAGAGACAGAAGCAACCCAAGCACCCACTAACAGTTGAATGGATAAACAAAATGTGATACACACACATACACACACACACGCACACACACATTATTCAGCCTTAAAAAGGAAAAGAAATCCTATCACACGCTACAACATGAATAAACCTTGAGGACTTTATGCTAGGTGAAACAAGTCACAGGAAGACAAATACTCATGATTTCACTTACATGGGGCATTTAAAGTAGTCCAATTCGGAGACAGAGTAGAAAGGTGGTACCCAGGAGCACTGGTGAGGGGGAAAAAGGAGTTAATGGCTATAGAATTTCATATTTACAAGATAAAAAAATTCTGGAGATCCATTTGCAGCAATGTGAATAGACTTAACACTACTGAACTGTACACTTAAAAATGGTTAAAATGGTAAATTTTATGTGTTTTTTACACAGTAAAAAGTGGGGGAAAAGTTGGGAACAAAATGATTGAGTTATTTAAAAGCTTCCAAATGACGTATTTCAGTAGGTTTTTTTTTTTTAAGATTTTATTTATTTATTTGTCAGAGAGAGAGAGAGAGCAGAAGCAGGGAGAGGAGGGGCAGAGGGAGAGGGAGAAGCAGGCTCTCCGCTGAGCAGGGAGCCTGATCCCCGGGACCCCGGGATCATGACCTAAGCCAAAGGCAGACACTTAATTGAATGAGCCACCCAGGTGTCCCTTCAGTAGGTTTTGAACTGAAACATTTTGTTAATATATAAGAACATGGCACCCTCTCATTGGTCTGCAAGAACCTCAGGGAACAGGGTAATTTACTTGCCATGTGTCAACAAGAGTCTTTGCATAATTGATGGTGGAAGAGAGAAAGATGAGCATTGCAATTTAGGAGAGGACATCCGATGATGTCCTTACTACATTCACTTCTTGTGAGGGAAATTTCGGTTAGAACGGATATCAAAAGCAAGTGTTGAAAAAAACAGACCTCCCTTCAAATTATAGTACACAAAATGTTAAGTCAATATTAGAAAAATTAAAGTGAACTGAGTTATGTTTAATTCAAAATACTAATAATATATTTTAATGAGAACTATTGACCTATTAATACATTTCTAAAAATATTTATTAAATGTTTATTTCCTGTTTAGTTCATTCTTTTAAAATTTCTTTTGGTTATAGCTCCAGTATTTTTACTGATGTATAACAACTTTGGGGTCATTGCTGGAAAGTTTATTCACACTCACAAACCCTGGAGAATGCTGTCTAATCTCTTCCAGGAATTCTGAACCCGATGTAAGATGAGACTGTGGTAGAAAAGGAGGGAGGGAGGAAGCAGGAGAGGAGTCTGGGAGGAAAGAGAAAGACTTTTAATTTGATTTTCAAATTCTTCCAGTTACCAAGAACAACTATACTGAAGAGCTTTCTGTGATGAAGAGAATGTTCTAGATCTGGGCTGTCTGATACAATAGCCACTGGTCACACGGGGCTACTGAGCACTTAAAATGTTGCTATTGTGACCGAGGAATTGAATTTTCAATTTTGTTTAATTTAAATTAATTAAAATTTAAATGGTGACATGTGGCTAATGGTTACTGTATTGGGCATTGCAGTGCTAGAAAGAACCTGCAGCCAAACACGCCTAAAATGTTTAGGGACCGAAGGGAAATAAGAAATGTGTGAGCCTGGCAATGGAGAGCGGCACATGGGTCAGCCTGAAGAAGTAAGCTGGGATAATCTGAATGATGTAGGTGGCTGAGTTACGCCAAGGTACCCTTACATTTTCTTTTTTACCTTGCGGAAAGATTTCTAATTTCTGTGCTGTTACAGAATGGAAACATAACTTAGGTGTCACAACTTACCGCCTACAAAAGTATATGCAATATACTTTTTGTCAGTTTAATCATATTTCATAGTTTCAAACTATTTTTCCTTTGTGAAGTTGAGGGAGGGGGATATGCACACCCCCCTTTTATTAATCTCGTACTGTAGGCTTATAATTTCATTGTTGCAAGCGGGGCAACTTCAGTCTTTTTCTCTTCAGGGTTGTACATGGCCTCTAGATTTCAAGTTCTTTCTTTCCCTTTGTTAAACCCCCTCCTCCAAAAAATATCTCCTTAAATGCTGACATAAAATTCCTTTAACAGGGGCACCTGGGTGGCTCAGTCGGTTAAGCGTCTGACTTCAGCTCAGGTCATGATCTTGGGGTCCTGGGATTCAGCCCCACGTGGGGATCCCTGCTCAGTGGGGATTCTGTCACTCTGCCTCTCCCCTGATTGTGTTTTCTCTCTCTCTATCTCTCTGTTTCTTTCTCAAATAAATAAAATCTAAAAAAAAAAAATTCCTTTAACAGCGAGCAAAGTCTTTTGTTCCCCAATTAGAGATAGAGGTTTATGATAGACTACTACATCATACAAGAAAGACACATGCTAAGAAAAAAATTCAATCAGTAAATTGAGGAGGCTGTCAGCTCCTTCTCTATGAAGGAGAGGTAGATTGAAAAGGGGAACTTCAAGTTATATTACAAAGCAGTGATCATCAAGACAACATGGTAATGGCACAAAAACAGACATATAGACCAATGGAACAGAATAGAGAGCCCAGATACGGACCCTCAACTCTATGGTCAAATAATCTTCGACAAAGCAGGAAAAAACAGGCAATGGAAAAAAGACAGTCTCTTCAATAAATGGTGCTGGGAAAATTGGACAGCCACTTGCAGAAGAATGAAACTCGACCATTCTCTAACACCATACACAAAGATAAACTCAAAATGGATGAAAGACCTCAATGTGAGTCAGGAATCCATCAAAATCCTAGAGGAGAACATAGGCAGTAACCTCTTTGACATCGCCCACAGCAACTTCTTTCAAGATACTTCTCCAAAGGCTAGTGAAACAAAAGCAAAAATGAACTTTTGGGACTTCATCAAGATAAAAAGCTTCTGCACAACAAAGGAAACAGTTAACAAAACAAAGAGGCAACCCACAGAATGGGAGAAGAGATTTGCAAATGACACTACAGATAAAGGGCTGCTATTCAAGATCTATAAAGAACTTCTCAAACTCAACACCCAAAAAACAAATAATCAAGTCAAAAATGGGCAGAAGACATGAACAGACACTTCTCTGAAGAAGACATACAAATGGCTTACAGACACATGAAAAAATGTTCATCATCATTAGCCATCAGGGAAATTCAAATCAAAACCACATTGAGATACCACCTTACACCAGTTAGAATGGCAAAAATTGACAAGGCAAGAAACAACAAATATTGGGGAGGTTGTGGAGAAAGGGGAACCCTCTTACTCTGCTGGTGGGAATGCAAGTTGGTACAGCCACTTTGGAAAACAGTGTGGAGGTGCCTCAAAAAATTAAAAATAGAGCTACCCTATGACCCAGCAGATGCACTCCTGGGTATTTACCCCAAAGACACAGATGTAGTGAAAAGAAGGGCCATATGCACCCCAATGTTCATAGCAGCAATGTCAACAATAGCCAAACTGTGGAAAGAGCCAAGATGCCCTTCAACAGATGAATGGGGTAAAGAAGATGTGGTCCCTATATACAATGGAATATTACTCAGCCATCAGAAAGGTTGAATAGCCAGCTTTTACATCAACATGGGTGGGACCAAAGGAGATTACGCTAAGTGAAATAAGTCCAGCAGAGAAAGTCAATTATCATATGGTTTCACTTATTTGTGGAACATAAGGAATAGCAGGGAGGACATTAGGAGAAGGAAGGGAAAAATGAAGGGGGGGAATCGGAGGGAGAGATGAACCGTGAGAGACGATGGACTCTGAGAAACAAACTGAGGGTTCTAGAGGGGAGGGGGTGGGGGGATGGGTTAGCCCGGTGATGGGTATTAAGGAGGGCACATAGTGCAGGGAGCACTGGGTGTTATACGAAAACAATGGATCGTGGATCACCACATCAAAAACTAATGGTGTATTGTATGGTGACTAACATAACATAATAAATTAAAATTTAAGAAGAAAAAAGAAAAGGGGAACCAGTGGTTCCATTTTTTTTTAATGTATGTTATGGGGATAAAGAAGAACCATATTTTCAGGCATCATCATCACTTTGTCTTCAGCCAAATGGGAAGAACAAACTGAAATCAGTGTTTGGGATGCTTGAAGGTCTGGGCTGTGGAGTTTAGAACAACTCAGAAGTGAGTTGTCTCCATAGGGACATTGTAGATTCTGGGAGGACAGGGACCAACTACAATAAATTTCCCACCTGCATCCTGGCTGCTTCCAACATGGTGCCAACCACATGGAGTATAAATGTCTGTTGGAAAAGTGAAAGGAGATAATTTTTGAAAACCTATTTAAATCCTGGAGCACTGCCCAAGCAGTGAGCACTTTCTTTCCCCCTTGAACAAGTGGATGAGAAAATTAACTAACTAAACACCTCCTGGGGATAATGTTCCCTCCTAGCCTCCGCTTCTCACTGATGAGAAATTAGATTGAAGAGCTCTTCTCGAAGTTCTTTAGCAGCAACCAATTTACTAATGAAAATCAGTGTTAACTATACGAGCATTTTGGAAATTAAGACAAGAGACTCTCCGTATAAGCTCAGGTTTTTCATTTGTCAAAGCAAGATTTATTATGGGAAAGATGGTAAGATTTTATTGGAAGATGTTAAGGAATATTTAAATAATTGCATAGAAATGTCATGTTTATGACTGGGGAGATGCAGTGTCATACGTGTGTCAATGTCCCCAGAACTGAACTATAAATACAATATAATTCCAAAAAAAAAAAGGATTTGAAAATTTATATGGAGGAGTAAGGAGCCAAGAATAATCAAGACACTCTTGACAGAGAAGACCAAGGTAGTGCAAGGTCCTGCTCTACTACATATCAAGACTTATCGAAAGTTCAGTCATTAAGCAGTGTGATATTGTCACAGGAGAGACAACTGGAGTGGTAAAGCCTAATAGAAGAGCCAGACACAGAAACACAGTTCCGTGGAAACCGAAGATGTGTCACTGGGGGCCATTGCAAGAGGAGGAAGGGATGGAATGGTTGATACATGGCTCCATGACCCCATCAAAGTCTTGGGGCTCTATGCTTTCACTTCCTCTTATAACAGCACTCTAACCCATCTTAAGGGTTAACTTACTTCAAGGGTATGCTCTCCTTGCTTGCTGACCTAAGTCCCTTGATCTGTAGCAGAACTAACTTAACTTTGAGATTTGCAAACCACTGGCCTCGAGGAGTGAAGGACCAGACTTTCCCAGAAGATAAGGCCTGACCACATTTGGAAACAGCTGCCCCCCCGGAGGCCAGCAAGTCTGCTCAGGGTCATGTCAACATAGAACTAACTGCCCAGGCACCTGCTTCTCCTGCATGTAGTTCCCCTCACTTTCCCTGTGCCTTCGCCTGTAAAACCCTCTGGTTCCTCCTGGATGAAGAAGATGGTCTTTGAGACATTAGTCCACCACCTTCCTAGGTTGCTGTCTTCATGAATAAAGCCACCTTTCCTTTCCCACCATCACTTGTCTCGTAACTGTTGATTTTGAAGCTGCAAGCAGGTGAACCTTAGTTTGGAACGGGTTCTCTATCTGGTAACACACTCACCCATCACTCTGGATGATCACTGCTTTGTTCTTTCTCTCTTCTTTTTAAAGATTTATTTATTTATTTGAGAGAGAGGGAGGGAGGGAGAGAGACACACAGAGAGAGAGAGAGCACAGGAGTGGGAGGGACAGAGGGAGAGGGAAAGAGAATCCCAAGCTGACTCTGCGCTAAGTGTGGAGCTTGGCTCATGGCTCGATCTCATGACCCTGAGGTCACAACCTGAGCTGAAACGAAGAGTTGGATGCCTAACCGACTGCACGACCTAGGAGTCCCACTGCTTTGTTCTCTTACTGTCTCTTCCACAAACTTGTCAACACCGAGAGTGTCTTATTCTCCCTCTTTGCATCACCTAGCATAATGCCCAGCACATAGAAGAATCTCCCCCAGATTCGGTTCTATCTTATGAAAATTTGGCATTTACTCCATGGGGTCACTGTGAGAATCAAGAAGTAATTTAAGCAAATCTTCAAGAGCCATGCTTTGCATAAAGTAAGCAACCTAAAATGGTCGTCATCATAATAGTTAACATTTATTGAGTCCTACTCTGTGCCATGCACTGAGCTAAACTCTTCATAAGAATCATCCCAGTTTACTCCTTGCAGCAATCCCATGAGCCACAGGGAAATGGAGAAGTTAGGTACTTTGTCCAATATGCTAGGAGGTGGGAATTGAGGCTTTAAACCTAAGCAGTCTGGCTTCCTTTGACTTTCCAGTGTAATCTTAATCCTTACATTAGACTACACTCCATACTCGTGCATTAGTTTTGTATAAAAGACCACAAAAAATATTTGTGGCATATGTGAGCACATGAGTGATCCCGAGCCCTCAATAAGATGTTGAGAAGCAGGGAAATGTGTAATATATCTTTGAGATTTCCATTTCATTTCATCTTGAAGGAGCTCTTATGAGCTGGAAGTGTAATAAGTGTGACCCACCTCATCTCCAAGTATGCAGGAGAAAGAAGGTATTGAAGAACGACAATGTTCCCCATCCCGCCCAGAGTCCCCAGGAGAGACAGGACAGGCATCTGTAAATCCTGGCCACCGTGCTGTATAGATCACAGCGTGTCTCTGGCCTGAGTGGGGGACTCTGTGTGAACGCTGGGCTGCGCAGGGAGGCTGGCTGCATGATGGAGACTTGTGAGCCCATGACAGCCTGGGATTCCTAGTCCCACATGATGCCTAAACCACGGTGAGGTATCACTATACACCTATTACAATACTTCAGTTGTGATAGCACAAAATACTAATAAGAATTCAGAAAGCTTAGATCATTCAGACACTGTTGCTGGGAATGTAAAATGGTATGTCCATTCTGGAAAAGAGTTTGGCAGTTTCTTAAGATGTAAAGATGCAGGGCACATGGGTGGCTCAGTCGGTTAAGAGTCTGACTCTTGATCTCAGCTCAGGTCTTGATCTCAGGGTCATGAGGTCAAGTCCCGCATTGGGCTCCACACTGGGCATGGAGCTTACTTAAAAAAGAAAAGGAAGGGGCCTCTGGGTGGCTCAGTTGTTAAGCGTCTGCCTTTGGCTCAGGTCATGATCCCGGGGTCCTGGGATCGAGTCCCGTGTCAGATTCCCTGCTCAGGGGGGGAGTCTGCTTCTCTCTCTCTCTCTCTCCTTCTACCCCTCCACCCCGGCTCATTCTCTCTCTCTCAAATGAATAAATAAAATCTTAAAAAAAAAGGAAAGGAAAAAATGTAAATATGCAATTACTATATGACCCAGCAATTGCACTCCTGGGCATTTATCTCAGAGAAATGAAAACATGTTCACCCAGGAACCGCACACAAATGTTCCTGGCAGCCGTTTCTGTAATATTCTGAAAATGGAATGATCCAGATGTCCTTCAGTGGTTGAACAAACCACGGTGCATCGGAGCCATGGAATACTCCTCAGCACTAAAAAGGGATGATGACAAGGAGTGCATACAAGCTGGATGAATCTCCAGAGAATTGTGCCAAGTGAAAAAAGTCAATCCTAATGTGTTACATACTTTATAATTCCACTTAAACAATATTCTTGAAAGGATGAAATTATAGAAATGGAGAGGAGGTTAGTGGTTGCCAGGGCCCAAGGAAGGGGTAAAGATGGCAGGGCGGTGGGTGTGACTCTAAAAGGTTAACATCCTGTAGTGATGGGAGTGTTCTGTGTCTTGACTGTACCAATGGCAATATCCTGGTTGTGATATTTTACTATAGTTTTGCAAAATGTTATTATTGGGGTAAACAGGATAAAGGGTATATTGAATCTCTGTGTAATTTCTTGCATCTGCATGTGAACCTACAGTGATCTCAGATATAAAGCTGAAGCAGTCTCATTATGTCTTTTAAAAATATTTTTACCTTTGCATTTAATTTCTTTAAACTTACACATAATTTTATATAAATGCACAGGGTTTATTTCAAATGCAGTCTTTTTTTTTTCCTTTTTACTTGTCCCTTCCCTCTTCTTTCTCCTGTCTTTATCTACCACCCCCCACCCCTTAACTGTTGTTAACAGGCTTCTATGGAAAAATAAGAACCATAGACAATGTTGGTAGATAAATGATAGATCAGGAAAAATATCAATAATGCAGATGACACAGTTAAAATCAGTAATATTCAAAGAGGCTTTACAAATTCACAAGAGGGGCGCATGGGTGGCTCAGTCTTTGGGCGTCTGCCTTTGGCTTGGTCATGATCCCAGGGTCTTGGGATCGAGCCCACATCGGGCTCCCTGCTCAGCGTGAAGCCTGCTTCTCCCTCTCCCACTTGCCCTGCTTGTGTTCCCTCTCTCGCTGTGTCTCTCTCTGTCAAATAAATAAATAAAATCTTTAAAAAAAAACCAAAAACAAATTCACAAGAATAAGATCAAGCACCCAACAGAAAAAAGGAGGGGGGGCAATGATTGAAAGAGATGTTCACAGAACTGCAAATTCAAATGGTCAACTTGCACTTGACAAGATGCTGAAACTCACCAGCCACCAGGGAAATACAAATTAAAGTAACAAGTATCGCTTTGTACCCAGCCTGGAAAAAACACTGGGAGGGATGTGAGGGCCAAAGGCACTTTCCCTTATTGCTGTGGTCATGTGAATTATAAACAGCAATCTGGCAACATCTATTACAATAAAAAATATTTATCCTTTAAAAATTCATTGAGTCATGCACTCAAGAATTGTGCACTTTACTGAAATACATCTACTTTTGCCCAGGAACACTCTCCTAGCAGTCTATCCCCATGAACTAAAACCACCAGTCCATACAAAACAGAGATGTTTATCACAACATTGTCTGTTGTGCCAAAAGAAACTGGGAATAAAGAAAATGGGCACAAATGGAGACGTGCTTGAATATGGTGTAGTCATGCTAGGGAATATTGTGCCGTCATTAAAAGGAGTCTGTCAGAGTTACGCAGATGACTTGGAGGTGTCTTACCAAGGTACTGCTCAATGAGAAAAAACTAGGTGTAGAAAAGCATATATAAGGTGACCCCATTTTAATAAAGTAATTGCCAAGGAACCCTGTATGTATGTATATGTGTCTGCTTGTGTATGCACACCTTTGTATATGTTCTTTTTTTTTAAATTTTTTTTATTTATTTATCCATTTGAGAGAGTGAGAATGGAGAGAGAGCACATGAGAGCGGGGAGGGTCAGAGGGAGAAGCAGGCTCCCTGCTAAGCAGGGAGCCCGACGTGGGACTTGATCCCGGGACTCCAGGATCATGACCTGAGCCGAAGGCAGTCGCCCAACCAACTGAGCCACCCAGGCGCCCTGTATATGTTCTTGAGTTTCCTCTCCCACACTTGTTATTTTTAAAATTGAGAGGGTTACCAAGTTGCAAATGTGTCCAAACTCCCTCCCATTCCTATACTGTGCATATACACATCCAGCTCCCATTGGGGAGCTGGTGATTTAATCCCACTGACCTGCCAGTGAACTCTCCAGGCTTTTCGGATCACAAAGCAGGGAGGCGTCCTTAGCAGGAATGTCTGTGTTAACACTACCCACTTCCTGGTGGATCGAATGCGGCAGTTTCAATGCTTCAATGTCACCCACAAACAGCAGAGGACTCTGGAATGGAATCATGTTGCTAAATTGTCTCCCCAGCACTTTCTCCTGATGGCATCTGTTCTCACTGCCTCCTTATGGAGCCATCTAAAATACATTGAGTTTCTATTTAAAGATGTTTTCAAATGTTTTGGAATGTTCGGGGATAATAATATAATCGTGATACTTAACATCTGTTGAGTCTGGTGTATGGCAACTGTTCTATAAATGTTAGCCTCTGAGTGGCAGTCGGAGGAGGAGGGAAGGACAGAAGAGAGGAAGAGGGGGTGAGCCCCAAAGGTGGAACCAGCTGCTCTGTGGGGAGGGGATGCCTCCTGCCCTCGCCTAGAACCCCTCAGGCTTATGGTGCCCTTCTTATATTTAATTCTTATGTGGAGGACAGAGGCCAGCTTTGTCTTTCACTTACGGAGGTGACGTTTAATGTCAGGAGACATTTAAATGTTTTTAAATTACAGTCAAAATTAAATTTAAAATTATTATAAAATTAAAATGCAACTGCACGACTATTAGAATGGCCCTAATCCAGAACACTGGTAGCAGGAAATGTTGGCAAAGATGTGGAGCGACAGGAACTCTCGTTTCTTTGCTGGCAGAAATGTAAGATGGTGCGGCCACTTTGGAAGACTATATGGCATTTTCCTATAAAACCAAACAGACTCTTACCATACAATCCAGCCATCATGCTCCTTGGCATTTACCCTAAGGAGCTGAAAACTTACATCCACACAAAAATCCCCACATGGATGTTTGCAGCAGCTCTATTCATTTATTTATTGCCAAAACTTGGAAGCAACCAAGGCGTCCTTTAGTAGGTGAGAGGATTAACTGTGGTCCACCCAGACAATGGGATCTTAGTGAAATGAGCTATCAGGCCAGGAAAAGACATGGGGGGAGCACTAAATGTACATTACTAAGTGAAAGGAGCCAATCTGAAAAGGCCACATTGGTGGAACCATGTCATTATAGATTTGTCTAAACCCACAGGATATACATCAAGAATGAACCCTAATATACACTATGCCCTTTGGTATAACCCACAGGATATACATCAAGAGTGAACCCTAATATACACAATGATGTGTCAAGATGGGTTCATGAGCTGTCACAAATGTCCCACTCTGGTGAGGGATTGATAATGGGGGAGGCTATTCATGTCTGGGGGCAAGAGGTATATGGACACTCTCTATTTTCTGCTGATTTTGGTGTGAACCTGAAACTAGATTTCAAGGCCACAGAACTCGGGAGTGCAAAATTGAAACTTCCTTTGTTTTCGGACAATGAGCTCAGTCATCTCGAGCCTCTGTCGCAGACGCTGTTGATGGCTGCCCCCATGCCCACCTTGCCTTCATTGTTCCAGTGCCGGCTAACCCTATGGCTTCCTGCTGCACCTTGTCTCCTGGGAATGTTCTCTGGCTACTCTTGTCGGACAGCGCGGGCTGGAAGAACAAAGGACCTGGGCTGGGGCAGACTTACACCACTGACTGGCCCACCTTCTCTTTCCCATTGATGACGGGCAACCACTCCAAGGGGAGCTCTACGCAAGCTCCCAGATGTCTCTTGGCTTGATCCTCAGTTGTCCACAGCAGTCATCTGCTCAACAGCACATCCTTTGTGGGCCCCCTTCTCTTCGCTGGCTCCCTTCCCCACTCCCCTACGGGTAGTTTCTGACACCATCCCCTGTATAAGCCTCTTGCACTTAAATCTTTCACCCCGGGGTCTACTTCTAGAGTAGGCCAAACCAGGATGGCCTCACTTTCCACCTGAATACAAAAAACTTAATCCAGTCACTTTTCAGGTAAATATAATTACTTGAATATTTTGGGTCATTTCAGATCTCAACTCAGACAGCTCAGGGTTCCCTCCCTCACCCTACCACCCACCCCATGTTTCTCATACTGTGTGCATCTGGTTCCTGGGGCTGGCAGGGTTGGGGATGAGGCAGCACTGTCCAGGGCAGTGAGGGTGGGATGTCCACCTGCCTGGGCCAGGCACAGACCACAAGCACAGTGGAGGGTAAGGGGCAGGGAGAACACCATCCCACCATATGCCTACAGAAGGAATGGCCACCTTTCCATATCTGAAGGCCATGCCAGGCAGGGCCCTGAAAACATGGTGAAAGATCTGGTAGAAATAAACACCCTAAGAGTGGACTTCTGGATCAAACCCCTGGATTGTGTTTGGGAACAGAGTTGAACCCCGCTGTGTGAAGTTTCTAGGTGCTCCTTTAACCAGCTGGCTTTAAGAGCTGCCCTCTCTAGCCTCTTCCCTTTTGGGGCCGGATGGGCTAAGCCCTGGAAATTGGTGGCGAGAGATTTCCCAAAGTCACATCATACAGAAACACAAGTGCAGAGTCAGACCTGGAAAGTTACATTTCTTCAAGGCAGAGGAGCTCACCAGGGAGTCACGTAGGTGAAATGGGTGTCCCTTTGTGACTTACTTCTTTTGGTCAATGCTGATTTTGAGATCTGCCCAGTGATATATATACATATATAGCTGAGTGTCAATCCTTTTCCTGCTGTATATTCCAAAATGTAAATATTAAAAAAATCCTTGCCCTATAGTATTCCATTTTATGAATATAACCACAATTTATTGATTCATTCTCCTATCAATGGACATTCAGGTTGTATCTAAACTCCTGACTTTATAAAATTAGAAATAATTTTGTTTTGAATATTCTATTTATGCCTCCTAGTGCACATGTATAGGAGGAATGGAATTGCCACAGACATTTTATTTTATATATGTATATACATATATAGAATAGTATATATTTAATTTATACTGCACATTTATATAAATAATATATTTTAATATACAATATGTTCATATATATCATATATATGTATATATAATTAATCCCCTCTTAGTCACTTTCTTCTAATTATTATTTCTGTCTCTGTCCATGGCTTTCCTCAGATATTGGGTTGTCTGCTCACCTGGAAAGTTCATGTCACTAAGAATGATGAGAGTCTGCTCACTAAGAATGATGAGAGTCCGTTAACCTTTGTGTCTCCCCATCGAGTGATGTGGCTGGGCCATTTGGTTAGGGAAATCCCATATCGATATCTTTAGGTCTTTCCTCTTTGGGCTGGCTGGGCCAGTTTCTAGAGAAGAAAACTTCTCTATCCACTTCCAGGGATGTGACCCTGGTTGCCAGAATTCAGGGGATAAGTGGAGGGTTGGGGTGTAAAGTCAGCATGTAAAGGTATTTTTGTCAGTGTTCCCATTTTCAATATGGTACTTGCTGCCCTCTGCTGTGCCTGGTATTTCCATTTTGTTCTCTCCGGGGCAGGGGGGTGCGGGGAATCATCTAGTCTTTGGATGGCACCGAGGAGGAGAATCTGGGTGTCTATTTGTTTTGCTGCCAGACTCTCAACCTCATCCTGTTTTCAGCATTGCCCTTAACCCTGCTCCCCATAACACCTGAAACTCCTGGGGGTTCTGCTGAGCAAAGCGGTTGCTTCTTGGATTTCCCCACTGTTGACTTTCCATTCTCAGGTCTCCTAACTCAGTTACCACACATCCTATTGCTGCCCAGGTTCCAAAATGTTGTGCCTGTCATTTCCTCTCCTGCTGTCTTTATTTTTGTGGTTTATGTCTTTCAAGAAGCATTTTTGTTGTTTTTCAGGGAGGAGTTAAGGAGGATTAAGAGATAATTTGTGTGTTCAGCTCCTTTTATTACATTTAATTTTTAATTTTTTTTAAAAAGTCAGCTCCACACCCAACATGGGGCTTGAACTTGTGACCCGGAGATCAAGAGTCATGTGCTCTATCAACTGAGCCAGCCAGGCACCCTAGTCCCTTATTTTAAGTTAGAATACCTTAATTTACTTCTTACCAAATATTTCTTTTTTTTTTTAAGATTTTATTTATTTATTTGAGAGAGAGAGCACAGAGGAAGAAGCGGACTCCCTGCTGAGCAGAGAGCCTGATGCGGGACTTGATTCCAGGACCCTGAGATCATGACCTGAGCCGAAGGCAGACGCTTAACCGACTGAGCCATCCAGGTGCCCCTCTTACCAAATATTTCTTAAAACTCTCTCAGCTGGGAGTTGGTAATGGCCAGAGTATGGCTCCCAACCCCACGGAGCACTTGTTCTCAGTCCCGACTAGCCCTTTGGAATCACCTGTGGAGCTGATGGAAACACACAGGCTTCCAGAGGTCCTGATTTCTGGCCTGGAATGGGGCCCAGGAATCTGTATTTTAACACGTTCTACAAATGCTGTCCGAAGCCCATTTCGGTAGAGAAACTCCCTGGCACATGGTCCAGCAGATCTTAGTTTACACCTTCACCAACACACTGTGCAAATAATTAGGTGACTGAATATTGGAAAGGGATTTAATATATACAACTTAACTCTGGATCCCCAGGAACTTTCTGTCATTGTTTGTAGTTTGACTCTTTGAGATTGCTCCCTGCCCACCCCCCCTCCCCCGCCACCGTGCCTGGTTACTATGGCAATATTGAAGGCAGCTACCATTTTCACTTCTCCTTTTGGCTTCCTCTTTTCTTGGGCGAACTCACCTACCCCTTCTTCCCCATCCCGTGCAGTTGGTCTGGCAACCAACTCCAGTTTGTCAATATCCTTCAAGGAAACGTGGTGTTCCAAAGGGAACCCAATACTGAGTGTGTGAGTGCAGAGGGAAGGCTGGTTGTTATGTCCGCAGAATCAGACTCTACATATATTATCGGGGCCACTGATGACACTGTTTTGTTTCATTTTTTGCTTTTAAAGCCCATTCTTACTGATGGTTTGATGGGGTCTTGGAACCAGATGCCTTCTCCCAGTGAGATCTTCCATCTAGATTCCTTCTGTGGGGTCTCCCTCTGCCACACTCAATCCTGGACTCCGACAATGTGTTGAAGTAATAAATAGATGGAGGAGTGAATGAATAAATGGACTTCCACAGGAAGTTGAAAGGGCCTTTTCCGGATGTCATGGAATTTGGGTGAATCCCGGAAGGTGAGGATACTAGGCAAAGGTTACCTTCATTTCCCAAAGAGAGGTAGTAGAATGAGTGATGTAAGATGTATTTACCTATATTACCAAGAGAAGCACTAGACATACCTATGCCAGACTTACTAGGACATATTAGAATAAGTTCAATGGCCATCGACCCCTTCCTACCTCTAGTCTTTATGAGAAAACTCTCTGTTTGAAATGATTTTGGGGAAGTCACCGGGAAAGGAAAGCTCAGTCTAGTGTGAGCTGCTGTGGTGTTTTCTCTCTTCTCTCCATGGTTCTTCCAAACTCTCCCACCTGGCCTCTTACTTCCTCACTAGTGGCCTGCTGAGATGCAGAGTCCTGCAGCCATCTTGGTGCAGCCATTGGGGAAGGAGGGAGGTGAGAGTGTGTGGGCGAACCTGGAACTGGGGGATTTAAGTGACACATATTGGAGTCCATGACTTAGCAGGTTATTCTAAAGGTGGAATGTTAGTTGGTGCTGACTGATGGCAGGGCCAGGAGTAAAGGCATCAATAGGCAGATAACACTCTTCATCTCGAGAAGCAAGGATGGGTGAATGGATACTGTGGACCATCACCAGGTTTAAGCAGTCTTGATGGGAGCTTACCCAAGAGGTGAGGGGATTCTAGCAGGAAGAAATTGTAGGAAGTGTTGGGCAAGAATCAGCAAGGAGGAGGCATGTCGGTTATGCAGAGTACATTGCCCACATCAGAGAGCTATACAGTGTGGAGGCTCGTGCAAAGGTACTTCCAAAGGACTCCCTGGTGTACCCCACCAGGAGCAAGGTTGAGGGCCTTCCACATACAGAAGACCTTCACAATCAAGTCACATCCACAAACAGGTAGTGGAGGAAAGCAAGGACAGTTGACAGCACCCTTCCTCTTTACGGGGCCTTGAGCCACAGTTCTGGAATGAGCTACGAGGAGAACTGATGCCTGGAATTGTACACGAGGCTGGAGTTTTTGACTTGGAATGGACTGGACTTGGCTTTCAATAGCTAAACAGTGAGTCAGAATCAAAATGAGACTGTTCTTATTGTTGAAAGTGGTGAATTAGCCTGAGATGTTTTCTAGGGGTGGGGCCTGAGCAATGTTGAAGGAAAATGGGTAAATGAAGCTATTTCCTGTTTAGACCTCAACAAGCTCAATGTATTTAGTATTGAATGAGTGGATTTAGGATTGGTGATAATGGATTCATATCATTGTGCACTCCAAATCCTAGAGAGCTACTAGTTTCTTGGACTCCTGAAGTCCTTATGGTCAGATCTGCCATTCATTCATTCATTCATTCATTCATTCATTCATTCTTTTAATTGGCTTCATGCTTTGTGCTTAATATTGAGATAGGCCCTAGGGGTCCTGGATGAGTGAGCCAGATCCCTGACTTCCAGGAGCTCCTCAGAAGAAGGAGCCCTTAGAGAAGGAGGGGATTCCACTGAGCCCTGAAAGATAGTTCAGGCCTGGATTCGCTCTTTCATTCGTTCGTTCGTTCATTCATTCATTCAAGAAATATGTGGGGGAGCATCTGCTTCATTTCAGGGTCATCTGCTCAGCATCTTTCTTAGAGTGGTGTGACATGTCTATTTCTCACTCTCTGAGAAATTCGGAGAAGCAAAGAGGTAGTGTGTGTTAAATGTTTTGAAATCTCTATTTTTGGACTTTCCCACTTAACACTCCGACGTTTCCAGGAGCTTGCTTGCGCTCTATTGACTTCAGGCCAGAACCAAAGCTAGAAAACAGGGCATCTTCGATTTGTTATAGTCAGAGCACTGAGGGTCTCTGGGAAAGGAGGAAGGGTCTGTGGCAGTCATGGTGTTCCTGCCCCTCCATCCAAACCTTGGGAATAGGCTTGCCAGATAGAGTTGCAATATTTTAACACCCTCATTCCAAAACATTATTCATGTCTTATCTGAAATTCAAATTTACCTGGACATCCTATACCTTAATTTGTGAGTCTGGCAGCCCAACCTGGGAAGGGCTTTCTCTGTCCTGAGAAAGATGATGAGACTCATTTCTTGCTTTTCAAGAACCTCTTCCCCTACAAATCTTCTCCTCAGGCCAGCAGGCTGGGCCCAGCCGGACACTGCTGTGGACTCTCCACAACTGGTTCTCATGGATGGAAAGGAGTAGGGATGGCCCGATGGGAATGCCTTAGAGTGCAGACCAGACCGGGGTTCTAGATCATGGTCTGCACCCAACAGGTTCTGTGACTTGGCATAGGGCAATTAGCCTTATTGGACCCGATTTCCCTCTTTAGAAAGTGAGAGGGCTGGGGGGGGGGGCGTGTCTCTGGACCACTCAGACATCACGTACGAGCTTCCAAGGACAGCCGGGACAAGAGCCTGTGGTCATTTGTCCCCTCTGCACCCAGCTAGGGCTGTGTGTGTGTGTGTGTGTGTGTGTGTGTGTGTGTGTGTGTGTGTTGGGGGGTGAATGAGAGATCCCAAACTGCCCTAGATAATGCAGGAAATGGCTTGTTAAGTGCTAACAGCCATGCTTTTTCAGTTTTGTAGTGTGGAAATAATTCCTGTGCTGACAGATAGTGGGCGGCTGAGGAGCAGTTAAAGGTGCTGCCCCATTTCTGTCTCAATTTACTCTCTCAGAATGACCTCACCTCCATCCCTCCTCATTCCCTGGAGAAAACAAAAGTTCCTTTTCCTGTTTCTGGAATTAAAGGGAACAAAGACACAATGGCAGACTGTTGTGTTGAGCTTGAAAAGGCCCAACCACAGGAGCCCAGTTCCCCCCGGAGCTACCTAAGGCTAGGGTCACCCCATCTGGGAGGCTGCCTCGGACAGCCCTGGCTACTCGTTCATTCAGGCCTGCTCTGAAACATAAGGTAGAGACGAGGGGCTGATGTACCCAGAATCTGTGGGGAAGAAGGGGAGAGAGAAGTGCCTCCCTCCAAAATGCTGTTTTAATCCCTCACCCTTGGATCATGGACATTTGGCGACATGGCGAACTCACATTGTGGAGTTGGACAAAGCTCATGCTAGGGCTGGAAATCCAACCAGTGTGTCCTCATAACAGCCTGGAAGAGTGATGGCTGCAGGAGGGTGGAGCTCACCCTAGAGGAGAACAGTACTGGCTCTTGGCTTTAGGAGAGGAGCTGGTGTGTGTCGTGGACACTGCTGTTGTCCCACCCAGATCCCCTGAGGTCTCTCTGCCCAGCTCTCTGCGTGCATCCCCAGCTGTTGTGGGCTTTGCCGTGAATGTTGGCACCTGTGCCTTTGGGAAGATCATCTTGGGCAATGACAAGAGCTAGAGGGGCCTGAGAATTCCATGACCATCCCCCCTGCTGCCAAATCCTCCCTTCCTAGACAAGGACAAGTGTAGAAGTACAGAGCTCAGCTCCCCAAGGCAGACAAAGTCCAAGGTGATAAATGCTCCAGACCTCCCCATGGGAGCAGGCTGAGCCTGGGGCCCCACCAGAAGTGCTCCCCTCCTTGGCTTCCTCCCCTTCCATATCCTGCTTCCGCCACTCTCTTATTGGGTTCTCCTTAATATGTTAATGATCTAACTCATTAAGAAACTTATTTTTTTTACAACACTTTTTTTTATTAACATATAATATATTGTTTCAGGGGTACAGGTCTGTGATTCATCAGTCTTACACAATTCACAGTGCTCACCATAGTACCTACCTTCCCCAGTGTCCATCACCCAGCCACCCCATTCCCTCCCAGCCCCCTCCACTCCAGCAACCCTCACTTTGTTTCCTGAGATTAAGAGTCTCTTATGGTTTGTCTCCCTCTCTGGTTTCATCTTGAAGAAACTTATTTTGTTACTGACCACTCACACCTGAACTCCAGTCTCAGGGCCAGATTCTGATCTAATCATAATATGGGGGGCGGGCAACCAGTGTTTGAACCCCAGGAGGATATTCTCATTAACACTCCAGGTTCTCAGGAAGGAAGAGAACCAGGGCAATGTTAGCTTAACCAGCCATGGGCCAGAAGCAGAATTCTCACTTAGAAAAGCTCCTGGGAGGGCAGGGGCAGGTGGCTAGGAGGAGGGGCTCCTGGAAGCGGGCATCAGAATCTCTCTCAGGTTTGTGTCTTCTCTTCAGGGTCCTTGAGGTGATTTATAGAGGAGACTTAATTTACTGGTTCAGAGCATGTGTTTTAGGGCTGGACAGATCTGGGTTCCTGTCCCCCTTCTGACACTCACTAGCAGCATGACCTGGGCCAAGTTGCTCAACTTCTCTGGGCTTTAGTTTTCTCATCTATAAAATGGGCTAATAGGGTTTGTACCTAATAGGGTAGTCGAAGAGTTAAATGAGCTAGTGTGTGTGTGTGCCTGCCAGCCAGTGGTGAATGTGTTGGTTCTCCCTCCTGAATCTCAATGTTAGCACAAAATAGAAGCCCACACCCTCTGTTTTGCCAGGATGTTGTTCTGAGGTGGGACATGCCAACTGCTAAATGATGCAGTCAGCCTGTGATTTTTGCAAGTGTTGTTATAGCAACCATATTTTTTAAAGTCACTAAAAGTTGGCAAAGAACATGGAACTGGGACTAGGTGACAACACAAAGTGATGGGATGACATAAATAAACCTAGAAAGAAGGGAGAGGAAGGAGCTAGGAGGACAAGATGCAGGTAGGGAAATGTGCACTAAGTCAGAGCAGACAGCAGTGTCCGAGGAGACGCTGGGAACCTGAGCCTGGTCTGGACAGAACAAAGGGTGGGAACTGGGAAAGGGCACTGCTACATGGTCCCTAGCTCTCCGGATCAGGGCTGCCGAGCCATTCTGCTGCTTGTTTGGGCACCCCCAGGCGGGAGAAAAGGGACCGTCGCCCTTGAGTGTCCCAAGCGATTGGACTGAAGGGTCTTGGCTTGAGCTTTGCACTTCTGTGGTCTTCCTCCCTTTTGCTTCTGTCCCACCTGCCTGCCTTTCCACTGGGGGTCCCTGGTGGGATACCCACCCCCTGTCCTCTCTCTGGAAATTCACCATCACTCCTGACATCGGAGAAGTACCAGAGATCCTCCACCCCTAGGAGTGGGAGAGAGTCAGAGTCATGGTCTCTCTCATAGCTGAGTAGCTGGAGTAGCCTCATGGGAGCCTTAAGGCCTTGGCAACGGCCAGGTGGACACCTCGTGAAGGACTTAAGAGAAACTCCTCTCTCCAGAGGCCGAGAGAGCCCATGTGATAGAACGGAAGCTCTCATGGTTGCAGGACCTACCATGAGAGGTAGGATGCTTGTGCTGTTTGTCCACCCCAGACTCATTTTCTGCCCTTCTCTGCTCTGTGCTTGGAGACTGACCCTAGGGGTACATTTTGGGAGCTCACGTGCCAGCTGGATTCTTGTTGGGTTTGACTAATGGGAGGCATCTGAGACTGGAGGGCAGAAGGAGAGAGAGCTCGGAGTATACGATCCCTGCCCCCTGCTTTCACACTGGCTCCATTCACCGCCCCCCGCCCCCGGAAACGGCCCTTCCATGGCCTGCAGCTCTCTCCGGGCTCCTGTGTTACCATTTCCTTCCCTTCCTCTCCAGTCCCCAGGGCAGCAAAGCTGCCCTCTGCTGCCGGTGTCTGGGTGCCCAGTCACCGCTTGTTGGTGTCCTTAGCCCCACGCACACTTCTATAAATAGTCCCTCTATTAAAGTCTTCTCATCTGAACCTTCCGACTGGTGCATGGAGAGAGAGTAAAGGCACCAAGGGTCCCAGTCTGTGTAGGATTGATTTTCTGAGGCAGCAGCAGGGCAGGTTAGAGGGGAGAAGGAGGTGGAATAAACTTGGGACATGTGGGGCAGGCCCCGGGAATCAAGCACAATAGGAGACCTGGCTCACATGGTTCTAAATGATAGGTTATTGTTACTGGTTTGTGCTGGTGCTGACACCAGGGAGGCATTCTCTGGTGAGGGGAAGAGGCAGGGGTCTTGGGCAGTGGAGATACATTTGGTGACACAGTTCACTCTGGGAAATCCCTTCTGCATCTAACAGGGCTCAGTTCCAATGGGGTGGGGAGCCCAGACCTGGGCATGAGACCGGAAGCAGCTAGCATTCTGAGAGTTGTGAGAAAGAGCTGGTTCCACCAGAGAAACTGGAGTAGGTAATATGGATGAAGGCAGGGAGGTTGAGGGTTATTTTCGTGGTCTTAGAGGAGTCTGAGTAGGGATGAGACCAGGGGCAGGCAGGAAAGGACACATGAAACAGAAGCCCACACCCTCTGTTTTACATGGTGATAAATGTATGGTGGCAGAATCATAGCTCTTGATTATGTGGCTTTGGTTTACTCTTTAGTGACGGTAGGGGGAAGGAAAGGATTATTATAAAAATGGGCAAAGACACTGGAAAACTGTCTCTGGCACATGAAGGGAGATCACAGAATGTTTAGGAAGTGAGTTGCTGGTGTGTTACACATAATAGAGGAATTCTGTTGGTAATATATGATATTGACTGGGCTTGGGTAGAGTCATCTAGGCACCAGCCTCCCAGCCTCCTGGCCTCGTGTCAGGGGAATTTCTCTTCAGTCCTGCATGAGGTCTATACCTCTACCTAGGCAGGGCATCATGGCTCCATCTCCGCCTCTGCTCACTTTGCTGCTAGTGACCCAGGAATGCCTGCACACCATACTCCCTCCCTGACCCAGATGCCTCTGTCCAGGCATTCACACAGGCTGAAGCGGGGCAGACTACATTTCCTTTTCCTCTCCTCTCCCCTTATCCCTTTCAGCACCTCCACAATAGAGTATGAGAGGAGGCTGGAGGTGTAAATTTTTAGTAAAAAAAAGTCAAGTGTGTAAAAGTCTCACTTTACATCTCTATAACAGAGTAAATTAGTTCTTGAGTCTTGACTTGCACATTTTGGAGAAAATTTGATTTTTTTTTTTTGCCAATCCCATATATAAATGCATCTGTATCTGTCTCTGGGGTTTTATATTCTATTTCCTTGGCCTATTTAATGACTATTGCTTTGTAATAAATATTGGTCTCTGGTCGAATAAGTCCGTTCTTCAAAAAGGTGACTTGGCATGAATTTTGGAATAAGCTTGGTTTTTTTTTAAAGATTTTATTTATTTATTTGACAGAGAGAGTGAGAGAAGTAACACAAGCAGTGGGAGTGGGAGAGGGAGAAGCAGGCTCCCCGCTGAGCAGGGAGCCCGATGCGGGGCTCGATCCCAGGCCCCTGGGATCATGAACTGAGCCGAAGGCAGATGCTTAACGACTGAGCCACCCAGGAATAAGCTTGTCAAGTTCACTACTGATTTTTGTTTCTGGATCTTATAGCCGACTACCTTGTTGTACTCTTTTATTAGTTCTATTAGTTTTTACTAGATTCTTTCGGTTTTTCTGTGTAGACAATTATATTATCTGCAAATAAGGACAATGGCTTTTTATAATTCTTATATAATTTTTCTTATCTTATTATGTTGACTTCTATTACAGGTTGAACGGAAGGGATGAAAACAGACTTTTTTATCTTGTTCTTACTTTAAAGGGAGCACTAACTTCTCTTTCATTCTTTTTTTTAAGGTTTGTATTTTTAAAAATTTTTTGAGAGGGTGTGTCCTCACACATGCGCATGAGTCAGAGAGGGGGGCAGAGGGAGAGGGAGAGAGCAAATCTTAGGCAGGCTCCACACCCAGCCCAGGGCAGAGCCTGACATGGGGCTCCAACTCATGATCCTGAATCATGACCTGAGCCAAAACCAAGAGTCCACACTTAACCGACTGAGCCACCCAGGCTTCCCCTCTTTTACTTTTATCATGGGACTCCCATTCACTTTTTTAGAAACTCCATGTCTACCCAAAGGATTTGCCTCACCCAGGATCTACCCCTCTCCCCTTGGCCATACTTTCTCTGGTGCTGAGGAACACTGTCCATGAGAATGCACTGGGGGTTTCAGAAGGCAGTTCAAGGCTTTTGACATTCCAAGTCCCACAGAGGATGAGCTCTTCCAGAAGTCCCCATCTGCATATTTTGTAGACATACCTCTTTACCCTTCACATTTTCCAGTGAGCTGCTGTTAAATCAGGTGGAAAGGCATGTGACTGTGTGTTCTCTCTCTCGGTTTCTCCCTCCCTCCTTCTCCTCTTTCTTTCTCTGAGGAGAGTGAACTTTTTTCCTTAAAGAATTTTATTTGTTTGAGAAAGAAAGAAAGAGAGAGAGAGAGAACACATGAGTGGAGGGAGGGGCAGAGGGAGACGGAAAAGCAGATTCCTCACTGAGCAGGGAGGTTGATGTGGGGTTTGACCCCAGGACCCAGAGATCACCACCTGAGCAGAAGTCAGCCGCTTAATGACTGAGTCACCCAGGCGCCCTGAGAGAACTTATTTTTTGAACTACTCCTGGATGAGGTGAGGTGCCTTGTGCTCCCAACAGCTATTAACAAGGGAACCATGATAACAACCCACATTTCACTTTGCCCATTGATCTCACTCCTACATCAAGGACCTCCAGGTGGGGCAGGGGTGGCAGGGGATTTAACCATCTTTAAATGATGAAGTGAGATGACATAGAGGCTTAACCACACAACCACATGTCAAGAGCTTCTCACAAAACCTGGCAACCAAGATGGCAGCCCCTTCCAGCACCAGTTCACAATCTCTCTGGGTCATATGCAAGACTCTTCTTAGAGGAGCCTGAGGAAGAGTGAGCTTGGGGAAGCATTCCATTGGTTCTTCCCTACTTCTTGATCCTAGGCTTCCCTGTAACTTAGATGCTTCTATTGCATCCCCACCTCCACCACCTAGATTTAGTCCATAAAGGAGAAAGCAAGGACAAATACCTCTGGTATTCAACTAGCATTTTTTCTTTCTTTCCTAATCTTATAGGGACTGGAAGGAGTGATCTTTGTTTTTTTCTTCCTCTATGGAGAGGAGTTCCTCTATGGAAAGGACCTTCCTGAAGGTCATTAAACTTCCTGGCTTGGGCTTAATGGTGGAAGGGCATCCTCACATTATGGAAAAAAATCCTGTGATTTGAGCTGGCCTGGTATGGTTGGGAGTCCAAGATGACTAGAGACTTGAGATCACAGAAAATAAAAATACTCTGGTTTGATAACCCCCAAATATTATGTCCATTATACATGATACAATGTTCTGGATTCATCTAGAAGAAATTCTGTTCCTACAATTCCTACATTTAATCATTCTAAAAATAATAGATAATTCATCTAGAGGAAATTCTGTTCCTACAATTCCTACAATTAATCATTCTAAAAATAATAGATAATATCTACTGACTGCTTATTATGTACTATGCATTTTTCTAAGATATATATTTACTCCACATATAATCCTATGATGGAGGTACTATTATAACTCCCATTTAATACATAAGGAACTAAGGCCTGGATAAGGGGTAAAGTATCTTCCAAATGCACACGGTTAAGCAGGAATTACTGTTTGAAGCTGACTCTGTATGATTGTGTATCCCAGGCTCTTTCAGGCCATCTCTATCCCCTGGCCTCTTTCTTCATCCTGCTCTTCAGCCTACTGCCCAAGTCTGTTCTCCCTTTAAACACTTGGCATTCTTTGTGCCAACCAAACAATTCATCATTCCATGTGTATCCCATTGCATTTCCCCTCTTCTACATTGTTGTTCATCATGGCCCGTTTGCTTGGGATGCCCTCCCCCAACCATTCACTATGGTCCAGGGCTCTGCCTAACTACCCCACCACCCCAAACCTTCTCTGATCCCCATGGCTGAAGGGAAATTGTCTTCTGAATTTCATTTTTGTTTACAGTGTCTCCATTTCAACACAGAATTAGCCACATATTCTTTCTTTCTTTCTTTTTTTAAGATTTTATTTATTTATTTGAGAGAGAGAGAATGAGAGTTAGAGAGCACGAGAGGGAAGAGGGTCAGAGGGAGAAGCAGACTGCCCGCTGAGCAGGGAGCCCGATGTGAGACTCGATCCCGGGACTCCAGGATCATGACCTGAGCCGAAGGCAGTCGCTTAACCAACTGAGCCACCCAGGCGCCCCTCTTTTTTTTTTTAAAGATTTTATTTATTTGGGGGCACCTGGGTGGCTCAGTTGTTGTGTCTACCTTCGGCTCAGGTCATGATCCCAGGGTCCTGGGATCGAGTCCCCACATCCGGCTCCCTGCTCGGCGGGAAGCTGGCTTCTCCCTCTCCCACTCCCCCTGCTTATGTTCCCTCTCTTGTGTCTCTGTCAAATTAATAAATAAAATCTTTTTTTTTTTTTAAAAAGATTTTATTTATTTGGGAGAGAGAGAAAGAGAGAGAGAGTGCATGAGCGGGGGGAGGGGCAGAGGGAGAAGCAGGCTCCTTGCTGAGCAGGGAGCCTGATGTGGGGCTCGATCCCAGGACCCTGGGATCATGACCGGAGCCAAAGGCAGATGCTTAACGACTGAGCCACCCCTAGCCATATGTTATTTCAAGAGTTACCTCAGGATTCAGGCTTGCATCTCCATCACCGTTGTTCCTCGCTAGCAGTCAGCACAAGACACGGATGAGTGGATGGAAGACCCTTGTCTGCACATAGCGGACCATCCCTAAAGCAGAGTTCAGCCAAAGACCTGTGTTGGATCCAGAGCTGGGATTAACATGATTAAACAAGATTAAACAAGATACTGGGAATGACCTCTTTCATATCAGCCTGTGACTCATCTGTGGAAATTCAGTATAAGAGTCAGTAATAGGAAAAAAAAAAAAAGGAAAAGTCAGTAAAAGGATGCAAGGACCCTGTGTCTACATGGGCTTCTGTCCCAAGAACTGACCTTCCTGCTTCTTGGAGGCCAACCTCCTGCTTATTGCCCTGTCCAGCGATTACTTATTCTAAGTTCCAATGAATCCCTTGCCTGCTACCAGTGTTCTATCTGAAGAAAGTGCCAAACACATTTGTTCTCATACCAGTTTCTCTCTTGGAGAAACTGTCCCATATTTGGAGCTCTTTGAACATCCGTACAGGAATAGGTGGTGCAAGCAAGTCCAGGAGGTAATGTGTGCCTGGCTGGCATACCTCAGGAGGGAGGTCGACTTGGTGACCAGATGGCATTTGGTTCTTGGGAAGCATGAAGAATGACCCCTGCTCAGGGCCAGCTAGTAGTGACTTAGGTGAAGATTGCACGCTCTGTCTTGGGGGCCCTAGACTTGCTTTGTCTTTGAATATGAGCCCGTTCTCCCACTATCTGGGTCAGGGTCACCTCTCATCACGATCAGCTTTCCTTCATGCTCTAGCATCATTTCCAAATAGCTCCATGTACCTTCAAATCAATGTGTTCAGACCTCCCTCTCTCGTAGGGAAAAGAAACACAGGCGCACTAGAGGGGCGGTGGTGTAATTCTCTTTGGTTTCTCTGGAATCCTGGAGTCACATGGATGGGATGCACTCTTTCCTTGCTAGAGGGAGGGAAGGTATCTTTTGAGCAATTTAAGATTCTCCCAGGAGGTCAGAAACCAGTTTAAATGGCCCTTTAAACATTCTTAGAGAAGGTCATCTCCTTTGGGCTCTGCATACAGTGACTGAGTGCAGTCAGTTCTCTGGACCAGAGTTAGACCTTGGGGCAATGTTTTGGGTCCAACGAGTGTTCACTGTGTGTCCTTAAGCAAGTCTTTTCTTCATTTGGAATTTAGATCTCCTTACCTAAGCAAGGAGTAAGTTGAATCATATACCCTTAAAAGGTCATTTCCTGCTTGTGTGTGTGTGTGTGTGTGTGTGTGTGTGTGTGTGTGTGTCTTCTTGAGCCGAAGGGAGAATAATGGTTAAATTGAAGAGATGCATTTCAAAGCCATCATTTCCCCCTAGAAATAGAACTCTTTTAAGTTTTCTAATCACCTCCCACATGTCACATTCTCCCTCATAAGTCTAGAATTGGTTTTTGTGCCTGAGACCTCAAAGCCATCTTTTGATTTCTTTAGGTTGAGAATCAACTTATTTGGATATTGGATGCTGAAAGAAAAACCTCTATTAGCTTCATCACAAAGCCATCTTTTCTCTTTTTCTGGCCACAGAAATGCACCTGGTTTAAATTTTCAATATATGATAGTATGTATAAATGTTGACATAGCTGAGCTCATTAAAAGTATCTTAAGCTTATCATCAATTAGTCTTGAGAAGAATAAATACAAATGCAATTAATTTATTATTTATTACTTTAACACCAGTTAGGTGAATGGACAATCTCCATGCAAACACCAGTATGAATTACACAAACAAGACAATTTGAAAACGAAGGGGTAACACAGGCACGGAGTAGTTTTTGCATGCATGTAACTAACGGGAGGCTGGATGCTGGCATAAGCTGCCACTGTTCTAAATAGCCTTCAACAAGTTTCTTCTCTGTTTCAGGGTTGAACTGTTTAGGTTTATATCTAAACATATTAACTGTTTATATCGAAATATATGAACATATATAAAAGATTAGTGGGGAAAACGTTTGAACACTGTGGTTAAGATTCCATATGTTGATTATTTAATTGGATAGCAACATAACACTTATTCACTGGAAAATCACAAATACGCACTGATATTTACAAAAGCTGTTTCAGTTAAATTTAAATTAAAGGAGGATGGTACATTTTAGGATAAAGAGGAAAAAGGGTCTGAATTCTTTTGCCAGACACAATTGGTGCCCAGTCTACTCTTAAAAGAATCTTTTGATTAGGAGAAGAGTCAGGATGGGGGTAATAAATGAAAGCACAGTTATATCTGTAAGAAAAGCAGATAACCCCATATACTTAGTTGATTGGCTTTAAAATGCATTATGTAATTTTTGTAAACACAGAATTTACAAACCATTTGGTTTAAGCTAATATTAAAGTCAGTTTGCATTTTCTGAGGTACAGTGATTGGGCTGAAGGTGAGTGTGCTGGGTGGTGACAGAAGAAAATGTTGGTTGAAGCTTCACTGTTGGGTAAACAAACCATTAATTAAGAAACAAGCAAACAACCCAATGACCCTTTCTCTAGAGAAAAGTAGGAGTTATCCCAATGCGGATGGGTCAATCCCAAAACACGGGCCATTTGTAGTCTCTGCTTCAAAAGGACCAAGGAAGAACTGAAGACATATATACACAATCACCACAGATGTAAAATAATACAAACATATGCAGTCCAGGGCTGTGCTGCTTAACAACATGCAGGGAAGATCGTCAACACTTCTGAGGAGGTTGGCGGGGAGGGGCGGGTGTCACTGAAATTCTGAGGTTAAATCTTCCACATTTTAACCCAGGACAGGGGTTCCTTTTTTTGCCCCAGGAGGATAGGCTGCACTGTGAAGAGTTCTGGGGTCTCTGGTCCGAAAAACAGGAATGAAAAATTGGGAATGTTTGTTCACATTAAGTTACAGTGGATGGGGTTTCCCTTATCCAAACTGTTCAATATCACTTCTTCATTCTTATCACTGGTAGAGTTAAAAAGCACTTTCACCAACTATGGCCCCCGTGGGCTCTCCCAAGAGTCCTGTAAGGGAGACAGCACAAGTGTTTTCATCATCCTTGTTGGGCTGAAGCAAAACCAAGAAGCAGAGAGAATAAGCAGCCAGTCACATAAATCTTAGAATTAAGTCTTGAAAACCCAGGCCTTTCCTTTCCAAGTAGAGCTCATTTCGTTTGTTCTCAAAAGAGATTTGTCCTAGAAAGTGACCCAGTCCTTTGCCACATAGATTGTGTTCATCGCCAGTGACAAGCTCCACCCTTTTCTCTGTCTCCTTCCTCCCAGACCTTAAAAGCCCAGAAAGCCTTTACACTAAGGTATCAGAGACTGGGTGTGTTCCTTATTTCAGGACTGCATGTCTTCACCCAAAAGCATGATGAGCTTGCAAGCATCAGTGGAAAAGAGATTTTTTTGGTCCTTTCCTTTGAAATTACACCATTGTAGCTAACCAATGGCCTGGTTATGAGAAAATTGTTTTTCTCACAGCCAGAATCCTAGAGAATATCTTTAGGGAGGTAGTACGAATGGAGTGGGAAAGTTCAATGGGATGGCATGAACCCTCTTCCCACAAGGCTATAAACCCCACACACTCTGATGAACTCATCCTTATGTTTGGTCATGGCTAAGTGGTTTATTCTATAGACTTTTGATGTTCCTGCCCTGATGAGATGCAGAATGCAGGTAGGGAGATGGAGAGTGAGTGCAGATAACCATCTGAGGCCCCTGACTGGCCCTAGCTTGGTGATTCCAACAACTTCTGCCATTTTGTCTTGTTATTTAATTTCGGCCCACAGTAGGTAATGGGGGCCTTGTCGGATCTCCTTGGTGCGGCCAGCACACAGTAGCTGTTCGGTCAATCTCAGTTGCTGTTACCTGTCTCGAGTCTCAACGCATGTCAGGACCGAGCAGCCTCCTGCCCCTTGAGGGCTGTGAGGCATGGAACACAGCTATCCTTCCCCGGGCAGCCCAGCATGAACTTGGCTACCGGTGGAGTATGTGCAGAGTTCCGGCTTCTGGGCTTTCCGGACGCCAGCGGGTTATTTCAGCCTGATACAGTCCACCTCTTCCGTGGCCGGCATGCCGCTGGTTTTGAGGTCCAGGTCAGCACTGGACTTGCTCCCGTGGTGCACAGGCCGCCAATGGAGCCACATCATCCTCTTGAAGTACTTCATGGTGTTGTTCTTGACGGTCACGAAGCACACGGTGTTGATCATGCTATTGCTCATAGCGATGCACTCGACCACGTAGAAGGCCGTGAGGTAGTGCTTCTCCTTGACGAATACGGCGGGGAAGAAGTCGCGCACAATGGTAAAGCCGTAGAAGGGCGCCCAGCATAGCACGTAGGCTGTGAGGATGCACATGAGCACCAGCACTGTCTTCCTGCGGCAGCGCAGCCTCTTCCGGATCTGCTCAGTCTGGAAGCCCGGCACCGCCTTGAACCAGAGCTCGCGGGAGACCCTGGCATAGCACAGGGTCATGGTCACCACGGGGCCCACGAACTCCACGCCGAAGATGAACAGGAAGTAGGACTTGTAGTAGAGCTGCTGGTCCACCGGCCAGATCTGGCCGCAGAAGATCTTCTCCTGGCTTTTGACGATGAACAGGACCGTCTCCGTGGTGAAGTAGGCCGACGGGATGGCAATGAGGATGGACACCACCCAGACCAAAGCGATCAGGAAGGAGGCCGTTTGATAGTTCATCCGTGGTTTCAAGGGGTGAACGATGGCGAGATATCTGGGCGGGGGTGGGGTGGGGAGGAGAGCCATCAGTAATAATGAGGTGTGCTGGGAAACATTCCTGGAACTAAGCCCAAACACACTGCAAAAGCAGACAGAGTGGCACAACGAGTCCGTGTAATTATCCAGCTTCAACAGCCTTCATATTATTTTAGCAACATCATTTGGCATCTGGAGTAGTCTGTATTTAGTGGAAACTGCACAGGCTTTGGTCAAACAGGAGCAACAGATCCCAGCTTTGCCCCCTGATTGGCTTTGGGCTCTGGAGTCAATCACTCAGCCTTTCTGAGATTTGTTTCTTCAAATGCAATATGGGATAAAGTGACACCTACCTTGAGGGGCTGCTGTAAGTATTTAATATGATAATGTCTGTAAAATGCTTCACATGCAGTAGGTGTTCAATAAATATACATGGCATTATTATTGTTAGTCCTGTGGATACCACCTTGGCTTTCCATCTTGTCATTCTGCCCAAGAACCTAATCCTTTCAAAACTCTTCATTCCAAATAGCTCATGGGTCAGAGGGGAAAGAAGGGCTCTGGAGCTCAGAGAGAGCTTCTCAGGGCAATGGATTAGGGCTTTCTCTTTCTCCACCCCCCCCCAGGTGTCATCCTGTATTACAGAGCAGGAAAGAGAACAGGGGTTGGGCTTGGTGTGGAATCTAAGGAATCTATCTAATGAGAGAAGTAAAAGACGTGACCAATCCCATTGAGTGCAGGGACCAGAATGCAGGCTCCTGATACAAAGCTTTTACACCCACCTTCCTGGGCTGTCTCAAGCTCAGATGAGGTGTGTGAAGCTGCCTTGACATCATACAGCCGTAACACAGCATGAGGCTTTATCCTGCTCTTTCCAGTGAGCAACAGTGCTGGGGAAAGAGGCTGGAGCCCTTTGTGGGGTAGGCATGGGAAGGCAGTCAATACAGGCTGTGTTATTGAGCAAGGCTTCACTGTAGGCAGCTGATGCTTATTCCTGCTGAAGAACCCCTGGAGCAGATGTGGTTCACCCAGGAGTGGGAGGGAGTCGGGATATTGATACACCAACCATCAAAGTCATTGGTGAGGGAGCCAGAGAAGGCCTTCAGACAAAGAAAAGCAGGTGTTGGCAAGTGGCAGTGGACAGATGTGCACTGAAGTGATAGTAATAAGGGGATATGAGAGGGGCATCAATTGCATCTGCTACAATCTGGTAAATGCACAATAGGTTGCTGGTACTGCTGTGTGCCCAACCTATGTATATGGAAACAAAGTAGAAGACACAGTCCTTGACCTCAGAGAGCTTCTCTTCTACCCAAAAACTAGAATAATCAAGTGATAGGTTAAGAACTTGAAGGAAGACACAGTCATTATGTCAGTGATGTAGTCTGGGAATGCTTCACAAAGATATTGAGATTCTGGCCACCTCCTATTCACCCTGTTGATGAAGGTGGGACTCTCCTGACCTAAATAGTACGAGATGAGTGAACACACAAGACCTGACACTGGGCAGATGAGACCAACAGCAGTTAACTAGTCACATATACTCACAGCCCAGGGGGAGGGACAGTGCCCACTATGTAGGAACATGTGGGAGTTGCACTCAGGGATAGAATGAACCAGCAGGGGCTGTGGGAAGCAGGCTTTATGGTGACAAGAGGATGAAGTGACCCTTGACTCCCATGGGAGGATGTGATTGGCTTGTTTGAATAATTTTCCCAGCTGGTGGGGAGGGGGGAACCCATCAGATTGAGGATTAGGGGTGCAGCTGGTCCAGCAGAGATAGGAATAACAGGCCAGGAGACTTTCCTGCTGGGTGGAGTGGTGTATCTGCCAAGAACAGAGGACCTCATGGCTAGGGACCTTGGCGGCCCTGTGGTGTTCAAAGATGTCAAAACAGCACATGAAATTTCAGACTTTATAACACAAGAGCTTAATAAATAGCACTCAGGTTTCTAAACCAATTGAAAAATAAGGCAAAACGACAAGAAAGATGGATGGCCAAACTCTCACTTCCGTTGTGATGACACTGGTATTGAATATTGAGCATAGGGACCACTTCACACTCAATTAAATAAACCTACAAACCCCGACACAGGTGAGTGGGAGAGACACAGGCTTCCCTGGGCACTTCAGTTTACTCCTTGGTAAAACATGCCTGTCCTGCTATGTAGAGATATCAGAAGGGCTATCTACTAGCATTTCTGGATGCCACAGTCAGAAGAAGAGCGAGGTTCATGTGCAGAGGACCTGGTTTCAGAGAGACCCTAGGAGAGTGTGGATCTCGGGACACACACGTCCAAGCAGAGAGATGGTAACAAAGACCTTGCAGATGTCCCTCTTGCCAATGGACAAGTCATGGAAAACGATCAGTTTTAACAAAGACCTATAGCCTCCAACATACTTTATGTCTGTCTCCCTTCTCTGAACCTGACAAGAAGCTGGAGAGGTTGTCAGCAAAGTTATTATTATGCCCATTTCACAGATGAGGACACTTAAGTCCCAGGAGCATAAGGGATTTATCCAAGTGTACAGCTGGGAACCAAGATGTTCTGAGTAACTCTTAGGCCAATGTTCCTTCTTTTCTCATTTATTTGATGTCAACTCTGCATTTTGGGATATCTTTTATAATGAGGAAGATGTTATGGGATGAGAAAATATTAGAATTTAAGAGTTGATCCGAATAGAGGTAGGAATGTAGAAATTCTTTTTGGCATTGGTTATCGAGATACTCTTCATGCTGGAATTATATTGGGGGGGGGCAGAAGGAAAGAGAGAGAGAGTCCTGAATTAGTTCTGCTTCCAGAGTCCTCTTGACTAGCCGCAGAGCATTTCCAGAACAGCCCTCCCCTTCGCATCTCAGGCTCTGCTTCCCACGCTCCAGTGGTCAGCTACATGCAAAAGAATGAAACCAGACCACTTTCTTACATCATACACAAAAATAAATTTAAAATGGATTAAAGACCTAAGTGTGAGACCTGAAACCATAAAAAGTCCTAGAAGACAGCACAGGCAGTAATCTCTCTGACATCGGCCATAGCAACATTTTTCTAGATAGGTCTCCTGAGGCAAGGGAAACAAAAGCAAAAATAAACCTTTGGGACTACATCAAAATAAAAGGCTTTTGCACAGCAAAGGAAACAATCAACAAAACTAAAAGGCATCCTTTGGAATGGGAGAAGATATTTGCAAATGACATATCCAATAAAGGGTTAGTATCCAAATCATATAAAGAACGTATCAAACTCAACACCGAAACAACAAATAATCCAATTAAAAAATGGGCAGAAGACATGAGCAGACATATCTCCAAAGAAGACATACAGATGGCCAACAGACACATGAAAAGATGCTCAACATCACTCATCACCAGGGAAATGCAAAGCAAAATCACAATGAGATATCACCTCACACCTGACAGAATGGCTAAAATCAAAAACACAAGAAACAACAGGTGTTGGTGAAGATGTGGAGAAAAAGGAGCCTTTATGCACCGTTGGTGAAAATGTACACTGGTTCTGCCATTGTGAAAAACAGTATGGAGACTCCTCAAAAGTTAAAAAGAGAACTACCCTATGATCCAGCAATCCCACTACTGGGTATTTACCCAAAGAATACATAAACACTAATTCAAAGGGATAAACACAGCCCTGTATTTATAGCAGCATTATACACAATAGCCAAATGATGGAAACAGCCCAAGTGTCCATCAATTGATGAATGGATAAAGAAGATGTGGTGTGTGAGTGTGTGTGTGTATATATATATATTAGCATATATTGCGCGCGCGCGCACACACACACTGGAATATTACTCAGCTATAAAAAAAGAATGAAATCTTGCCATTTGCAATGACATGGATGGAGCTAGAGGGAATTATACTAAGCGAAATAAGTCCGTCAGAGAAAGACAAACACCATGTGATTTCACTCACACATGGAATTTAAGAAACAAATGAGCAAAGGGGGAAAAAGAATCAAACCAAGAAGCAGAGTCTTAACAACGAACAAACTGGTGGTTACCGGAGGGGAGGAGGCTGGGGGGGATGGGAGAAACAGGTGATGGGGATTAGGGCATGCACTTGTTGTGATGAGCACCAGGTGTTGTATGGAACTGTTGAATCATTATATTGTACACCTGAAACTACGATTACACTGTATGTTAACTAAGTGGAATTCAAATAAAAACTTAAAAAAAAAGAAGAATGATGGTAATGTTTTCAGCCTGGGTGACTTGGTGGACTGGAGCCGGGAAGCTGGTTCGGGGTGAAAAAGGAACCATTCTTTGTGTTGTAACTGGACGGTTGCTTCCTAAGAAAGTCCTATGTTGCCCAAAACTCCCCAGCCTGATAAAGACAAAGGTTTCAGTGCGACAAAGGGGAATGAGAACAGTGATAACTCTCCCTTGCGTGAGCATCAGAATCCCTCAGGGAATTGAATAAAAATGCAGATTCCTGGGACTGAGCTCAAGGGATTCTTATTCAGTAGGGCTGGGGTGGGGCTGAGGGATCTGACTTTGTATCATTTGCCCTGGGCAATTCTGTACAGTTGGTTGACAGTTGCATTTTATAAACACTGGTGTTAGGGCGGGAGAGCCTCAGAGCTGTAATAACAAAATGGTTTTTCCTGCTGGAATTATGTTACAAAAAGATGATGATTCTCCTACCTCTGTGTGTATTTCATTATGGAAAATAATCAACTGGCTGATTAAAAAGAATGACAAACCTAAATAGCACCAAGAACAAGGAAAAAACTGATGAGTTCAAAGGAGACCAAAAAGAAGAAAGATATTTTAAAAGACACGTCATCAAAATGAGTTTCAGCATTCCGTGGACCCAGAGGATGTTTTACCAACTGCCCCCCTGGAACAGAGCCACTGGTGGTCTGACACTGGCTTATAGCTGTTTACATAATTAAAATGTGTAAGATTTGTCATAAGCTGCTACTAGAAATTTTATAAATTTTGTAAATTTATAATAGAGCAAGGACTTCTAGAACATCTCATGCAAATGTATGCAAATGAGCACATGGATGTATGCAAGAAAACAAAGGGAAGGATGTCCTTCTCTCTTTTCTACAAATAGGCCCTTACCTTATTTTAAAATCAGCTCTACAACAAAGCCACCAGGAACAAGGGTACATTACTGTAGGATTCCGTTTTTATGAAGTTAAACAGGCAACACTAAATTGTGCTGAGTGAAATCAGACGGGTGGGGTGGGAGGACTGACTGGTGCAGGGCATAAGGGAGTGGGAAACGTTCTAGATCTTGATTTGGGGAATGGTGGCAGGAAAAACTTGGGACATGTTCTCTTGACCGGAAGTTGCCCTGGTGAAGTCTGCCGTGGCTTCTAAGTAATAAGCTGCCCAATCTTTCTGCTTTTGGCTTTTGTGTTTGGGGCTCCTCGCGGTCAGGTGGCATGCCTATCCACGGCAGATGTGGTATCTGCAGGTATGGCCCAGAGCTGGGGGGCTCAGGTGTCTCGCTCTTGCCCATGTCTGGGGGGAACCTGAGCCACAAGTGGAGACACCGGGTCTCCTCTTGCCCCGGATAGATGAGCGGCACGCAGATCTGCAGCAGCGCCAACGTGTCAGAGCTGAAGTGAGGGAAGGGACAGCCTGGCTCGGCCCCTGTCTTTATCCACCCCCCGCCCTGGCCCACATCATCCTCACCTGTCGATAGCGATGGCCAGCAGGGCATTGGTGGAGACGTAGAGTGAGACGGTCCGCAGGTAGTTGACAGAGGCACAGAGCACGTGGCCATGCTCCCAGGAGAGCTGGCGCACCACGTAGTAGTCCATCTCGAAGGGGCAGCAGATGATGGCCACCAGGAAGTCGGAGATGGCCAGGTTGGCGATGAGCAGGTTGGTGAGGTTGCGAAGCTTCTTATAGCGGGCAAGCGCAGCAATAAAGATGAAGTTGCCAATGCCGCAGACCAGCATGATGCCTGCCAGTGCCACACCGATGACGATCTTGGCAGCGAAGAAGGTCCGGGTCTTGGTCATGTCCTCACCCTCGTCCAGAGGGAGGTCATAGTCACCGTAGCTGAAGTTGAAGGGGACGGGGGAGGTATGGTCTTGAGCCGGACTGAAGTTGGGTGCAAAACTAGCGTTTCCAATCTGGGCTGCCATGGCGAAGACTGCAGGTGGAGTGGTGTGGGGGTCTCAGCGGGCTGAGTTGGGGGTCCAGACCTTCTGCTGTCACGACTCACCCAGCCCAGCACCCTGCCCACATCCCTGAGGAGAGTCAGCGTGCCATCCCGGACCCTGGAAGGAGACACAACCAGTGGGCACTCTGCAGGAGGATGCCTGCGAGTATTCTCCCAGGGTTCCCCAAGTATAGGCCAACCAGACCCAGTGACTCCCCTCAGACAGAACTACCCTGGGGTACAGGGGAAAGGAGACAAGAAATCTGAAAATTGGGAAATCTTCCATGGGCCGTCCGGCGGTCCTGGGCAAAGGATGAATTGGACTCTCCAAAGACATCCAAGAAGAACCTGCATCTTTGCCCTTTTCCCAGGGGCCAGGATCTGCGTGCCTGCCCAGTCACATTTCCCCTTCCCCACCATCAACTCCCGCAGGGTCTTCTCAAAGTTTCACAAACCTGCTCCAGGCCGCTGGCCCAGGCTTCCACAGCAGTCACAAAGTTGCGCCATCTGTTGGTCAAGGACACTGAAGCCAGAGGACTGAGACACAGCCAGGTCTTTCCTCCAAAGCAGGGCACTGCTCCCTATGTCCTGGCCAAACCTTGGACGTGGAAATCACCAAACCCATTTTCACATGAACAGGCTGAGTCATCTTGGGCCAGTGAGTTATACTGTCTGAGTCCCGATCTTCCTGTAAACCAAATTCCTGCTGCCTAGCCCAGGGCCTGGCTCGTAGTAGGGATGGGACAGGAGTCTGTGGGATGAATGAATGAATGAGGATCTGCCCAGGATTGTGTAGGTGAAGGGGGCTGTGGATTGGATGGAATGCTGCTGCTACTCCTCTGGGCTTTGGAAACCAGATCCAAAAAGAAATGCTTTGTCTGTGTCTCCTCCCTGCTCCCACTCTTCTGATCAGCTCCCTGTCCCCTTCACCAGACCCCACCCGGTTGCCCACCAGAACCAGCCCTAACTGGGAGGCACCACATCCTGTCACCAAGGTGTCCATCCTCTGAAAGTGGTGGCCGCTCCATTTTAACCGAAAACAGCCCCCAAGAATGGCGGGTAGGGCGGGGGTAAGGTGGTGTCAGTGAGGACCCGGGAGGGTCTGAGGGCTAAAAACTATCCCTCATTGCCTGAGTCCTTTATGTTCTCAGTACCTCAAGATGCCCACGGCAAAGGAAAATAAATTCTCTGAAGTACTGAGGGGACATCATTGGATTCAAGGCGTCAGAGGGCCTCAGAACCCCCCGCATCCCCAAACCCGCAGAATGAGGACCCCAGCCACAGAGCTGTGACTCGCCTCTGCCCGCTTAACACACCTGGAAACGACCCCAAGTGTGGGGGCCACGGGATGCTGGTAGCAAGAAGTGGACCAAACAGGACAGTGGGTTTGGCCCGGCCCCGTCAGAGGAGGCGGAGAGCGAGGGACAGGAACCGTAGCAGCTGGGACAGCAGAAGCGTGGTGGCCGGGCCACTCCGACCTGCGGCGCGTCCGCCCGCTGCGCACCCGAGGGATAGCCTTCCGACAGATGAGTTCCTCCGTCCGGGTGGCTTCTCCCTCTCCCGCGAAGCCCCGATCCCCGCAGACGGCGCTCAGCCGGAGACCGGGAAGCAGGACTCGCGTCCTCTCGCCTTTCCGCGCTGCGCCGCTCTCCAGTCCCCAGACCCTGGAGGAGAGAACGTGAGACCGGGTGGCGCAGGTCCCGGCCCCATTTTTCGCGGGATGCACTCCCTGCCCCAGACCAACCCGATCCGGGAGTCCTCTCCCCTCCCCTGCCCTCCCTTACTCACCGCCGGCGCCGCCCCGCAAGGGCGGGAATCGAGTCAGAAATTCAGGCTCAAAAAGCGAAGCGTGCGGGGCCTCCGGACGAGAAGAAAACTGGGGGTAAGGGCAGGATCCGGTGAGCCGGGAATTCTCCCGGAGAGGCTTCCCTTTTCAGCTTACCTTTCAACAAGACGCCCCCCGCCCATGCCCTCCCCTACGGTTTGGAGCTCCCCCGTCGGCCCAGCACCCGCCAGCCCGGCCCCCTCCGCCCCTCCGCCCGCGCCCGCGCGCCCCAGTCCCGGCTTCCCGTCGCCGGGTCCTGACGGGCCCGTGGTGGATGGCGGACTCTCCCGGCTCGAACTCCTCTACTTGGAGCCAGCCCGAGTGCCTCCCGAAAGGTGCGGGAGGCAAAGCCACCGGAATCCCCTCGAGAGAGAAGTGGGCGTCAGCGCTGCCAGCCCGGGCGACGCCCCCCACCGCACCAAGGGAGGACCCGGACTGCGCAGAGCTCAGCACCTTACCTGCCTGGGCGCCTCCTCCCGGCTCGCTCCGCTGCCCTGGCCGCTCGGTTGGGTCCTGGGGGACCCCAACTTGCGCGTGCCGTGGCGCTGCGTACGGGCTGTCCTGCTTTCTTCCTTGCTCGGGCGCGCTTCCCCCGCGCGTTGCGGTCTCTGTCTTCCCGCTGGAGTTGGCGCTCCACCCCTGCTGTTGAGCAAGGCGCCTCGGACCCGGCCGGGTGCGCCCCGCCCCGCGCTCGACTCCGCCCTGGGGTCCCCAGCCCGCCTCCCTCGGCTCAGTGGCACAGGGTGGGCGCTGCGCTCCTGCACCTGGTGTGCCCCGGGAGCGGGGCGCGCGCAGTTCTGGCTGCGTTGGCGCTGATCCCTAGTCTGCTGGGTTGGCCCCCCGCTCGAAGGGGCTTCTGCGTCCTCGCACCCGAGTGTGAATGGGACTTCAGTAACTGGGGTTAGAGGGTGCGGATTCCGAGGAACCGGCAAGGTCCTCAGTGCCCCGCCGAGGCGCCTCGCGGGGGTCGCCAAACCGAGTGTCCGGTCTTGGGCAGGAGCCCCGTGCTAGGGTCCGTTCCCGCACAAGGCTACTCCTGCAGGAGGAGGCTGGAGTACATTCCGTTGTGCCAGAGAACTGGTACTGGGGAGACTTTGAGGGTGCAGAGTGGGCCCTTTGAGGTGGGTGGTGGTGGAGCAGGAAGCCCCGGGGGAGGAAGCTGGGGATCCCGGGCAGGTTGCCCTGCTATCTCCTACCCTGAAGTCCTCACCAGAAGCCTGCGATATCCATATCCACCACTGTCAGATTCCTTGGCCTTTCAAAGACCATCCCAATTGGGCCTCCGCCTGTCTGGAGCCCTGTTTCCAGAGCCCTCTACCTTGCTTCCGCCAGGCTCTGATTTTAGGCAATTTCCATTACTTCTCTGGTCCTTGGTTTTCTTACACAGATTGGGCAGATGATTCTTTATTCGGATTGGGAAGGAAGAAATAAAATGGTCTGTGTTGCAGATGGCATGATGTCTGTAGAAAATCCGAAGGAACTGACACAAAAAAACTTCCTGGAACTAATAAATGATTATAACAAAGTTTCAGGATACAAGGTTAATATTTTAAAGTCAAATGCTTTGGGGCACCTGGCTGGCTCGGTTGGTTAAATGTTGGACTCTTGATTTTGGCTCAGGTCATGATCTCAGGTTTGTGAGATGAAGCCCCCATGGGGTTGGGTGGGCATGGGGCCTGCTTAAGATTCCCTCCCTTTCCCTCTGCCCTTCCCCCAACCTCTCCCTCCAACCCCCCAAAAAGTCAAATGCTTTCTTAGACACCAGGAATGAACAAGTGGAACTTGAAATTAAAAATACAATACTAGTTACATCAGTGGCCCCCACAATAAAATATTTAGGTATAAATCTAGCAAAATATGTACAAGGTCCATACGAAGAAAACTACAAAACCCTAATGACAGAAATCAAAGAAGAACTAAATAAATGGAGAACTATTTCATATTCACAAATAGGAAGACTCAATATTGTCAAGATGTCAGTTTTCCCCAACCTGACCCATAGAGTCAATAAAATCCCAATCGAAATCCAGCAAGTTATTTGGTGGGTATCAGCAAACAGATTCCAAAGTTTATATGAAGATTCGGAATAGCTAACAACACTGAAGGAGAAGTCAAAGTTGGAGCACTGACATTACCCGATATCAAGACTTCCTATAAAGCTACAGTAATCAAGGCAGTGTGGTATGGGTGAAAGAATAGACAAATAGATCAATGGAAGGGAACAGAGAGCCCAGAAATAGATCCACATAAATACAGTCTTTTGATTTTTGACAAAGGAGAAAAGGCAGTACAATGGAGAAAAAGTCTTTTCAACAAATGGTGCTGGAATAATTAGACATCCACATGTAAAAAAATATCCATCTAGACACAAACTTTATAGCTGTCACAAAAATAACTCAAAAGGGATCACAGACTTAACTGTAAAATGCAAAACTATAAAACTCCTAGAAGATAACATAGGAGGAAATCTAGATGACCTTGGAGTTGGTGATGGCTTTTTAGATACAACAACAAAGGCGGGATCCATAAAAGAAAGAATTAAGAAGCTGGACTTCATTAAGATTAAAAATGTCAGCTTGAGTGAAATAAGTCAATCAGAGAAAGACATGTATCATATGACCTCACTGATATGAGGAATTCTTAATCTCAGGAAACAAACTGAGTGTTGCTGGAGTGGTGGGGGGTGGGAGGGATGGGGTGGCTGGGTGATAGACACTGGGGAGGGTATGTGCTACGGTGAGCGCTGTGAATTGTGCAAGACTGTTGAATCACGGATCTGTACTTCTGAAACAAATAATGCAATATATGTTAAGAAAAAAGAAAAAGAAGAAGACAGCAGGAGGGGAAGAATGAAGGGGAGTAAGTCGGACGGGGAGACGAACCATGAGAGACGATGGACTCTGAAAAACAAACTGAGGGTTCTAGAGGGGAGGAGGGTAGGGGGATGGGTTAGCCTGGTGAGGGGTATTAAAGAGGGCACGTTCTGCGTGGAGCCCTGGGTGTTATGCACAAACAATGAATCATGGAACACTACATCAAAAACTAATGATGTAAAATATGGTGATTAACATAACAATAAAAAATAAAAAAAAGAAATGCAAAAATAAATAAATAAACACAATTGATTTTACATCAAAAAAAGATTAAAAATGTCAGCTCTGCAAGAGACACTGTCAAGAGAAATTAAAAAGCAAACCACAGACTGGGAGAAAATATTTGCAAAAGACACATCTGATAAAGGACTTTTACCCCAAATACACAAAGAACTTTAAAAGCTCCTCAATAAGAAAACAAACAAACCAATTAAAAATTTGGCCGAAACCTTCACTGACACCTCACAACAAGATATACAGATGGTAAATAAGCATATATCATCAGGGAAATGCAAATTAAAACATCAATGAGATACCACTACATACTTATTAGAATGGCCAATGTCCAGAACACCGACATCACCAAATGCTGGTGGGGATGTGGAGCATCAGGAACTCTCATTTGTGGTGGGAATGCAAAATGGTACGGCCACTTTGGAGGTGTGGTGGGTCTTTACAAAACTAAACATATGCTTACCATAAGATAAAGCAATCACATTGCTTGGTATTTACCCAAAGCAGTTTAAGATTGATCTACACAAAAACCTGCACATGGGCATTTATAGCAGTTTTATTCATAATCACCCAAATCTGGAAAGAACCAAGATGTCCTTCAGAAGTTGAATGGATCAATAAACTGGAGTACATCCAGAGGATAGAATATTATTCAGTGCTAAAAAGAAGTGAGCTATCCATCAAGCCATGAAAAGACACAGAAGAACCTTAAATGCATATTACTGAATGAAAGAAGCCCATCTAAAAGCCCTCCTGCTGTACCATTCCAACTCTATGACATCTTCGAAAAGGCAAAACTGTGGGAACAGTAAAAAGATCAGTGATTGCCAGAGGTTAGGCAAGAGGAGGTGATAAGTAGTTGGAGCATGGAGGACTTTTAGGACAGTGAAACTTTTTAAATGATATTATGATGGTGGACACATATCAATTACACGTTTGTTCAAACCCATAGGATGTACCACAGCAGGAGTGAACGCTAATGTGAATTATGGGCTTTGGGGGATAATAATGTGTCAATGTAGGTTCATCGATTACAACAATTGTACCATTCTGGTGTGGGATGTTGGTAATTAATGGGGGAGGCTCTGCATGTGTGGGAGCAGGGGGTGTATGAGAAATCTCTGTACCTTCAGCTACATTTTGTAGCTGTGAACTTAAATCTGCTCTAAAGCATAAAGGCTACTTCATAAAGTGCGTACAGATTTTCTGGAGCTTGATTTGTTCATACATATGAAAAGCCTTGGAAATTTTACATCCTTTAATGCAGAAATTATATTTCAATGAGTTTTTCCTGTGGAAATAGTGAATGGAGCAGTTAAAGATTTCACCCCAAAGACGCTGAGAGCAGCATTGTTTAGTATAACAAGGAACTGGAAACAAAAAACCTGAACTTGCCATCCTTCCACAGTTGATTAAAATGTGGTTAAAAATGTCTTTTATAAAAGACCACATAATCATTAAAATTTTTTTGAATCAGTAAAAATTCACAGGATTCAAAAATCAAAACATACACAAAATGATACGTTGGGAAGCATCCCTCTCACCCCTGTCCCCTTCTATTTTTTCCCCTTGCAACTTTTATTTCCTGTCTATTCTTCTAGTGTTTCTTTTGGCCAATTCAATGATATTTTCTCATTTATTCCCCTCAAAGAAGTCTCCATATCAAAATATGGAGTGCTACTTCCTTCTTTTACAGTTGTAGTCTGTTGTGTGGATATGCTACAGGTTTTTTTAAGTTCCCTGTTCCTATAGTCACATTGGCTTAATATTTTCAAACTATGTCTGTTAAATCACAAATTGGGTTATTTCCCAATTTTTGGCTAATATAGTGCTATACATAATGTTATGATATAAAATTGCCAGTGCTTCGGTAAATAACTTTGTATGTCACATCTATTTGTATATGTGCAAATGACAATAAATTGGGTAATAAATTCCTAAAATGGTATTGCTGAAAGCAATAATAATAAATAATAATAAAATAAATAAATAATAATAAAAGCATTTGTAATTTGGGTAGATATTGCCATGTTCAAGTCCATAGGGGTCTTGCCATTTTGCACTTCCCCCGTAAGCAGTCTTTGGTGGAAGTGAGTGCCAGGGGCTGCACCTGAGTCAATAAACAAATATTTGTTGAAGCTCTAAGAAGGCAGTCATCAAAAGCAGGATTTCTCAGCAATGCTGGTCTCTCACACTTGACCTCAGAGTGTCCTCTCAGTCATCCCAAGAATAGTAGGGAGGGGCACTGTTCCCAAGAAAGTCACCTCCAGTTATTTTCCTGTGTCTCTGTGTGTCTCTCACGGAGTAATTAATCATCAAATTAAGAAGCTGCCCTTGTTATCAACTGTAGACACATTTTTAGGTAAGCTTTTAAATTACTTTGCAGGTAAATGTAATTAAGCTCTATGAATTATTGTTGGAAAAAGTGGGATATAATTAATGGTTCAAAGTGCGTTTTGGCACTGGCTTCTACCCTTCATTCCATCTACCCAGTTTTCCCGGCATTCTGGAAGGAGTGGCTCTGTAAGACACGCTGGTTGACTCACCTGACCCAGGTAGGGTATTTTTCTCTCTCTGGTTTCCATCCGCTTCCCCGGGGGCAGTGCCAGGAAGATGATAGCTGGGAGTGAGATGAGGCATCAGGCTGTGTCTGCCAGCACACTCCCTACCTACGGAAGGAGAGACAAGCACATGGGGCGCCTGGGTGGCTCAGTCAGTAAAGTGTCTGCCCTGGTCATGATCCCAGGGTCCCGGGATCGAGTCCCACAACGAGCTCCCTGCTCAGTGGGGAGCCTGCTTCTCCCTCTGCCTGTCATTCCCCCTGCTTGTGCTCTCTCTGTCGCTCTCTCTCTCTCTCTGTGAAATAAATAATCTTAAAAAAAAAAACACGATAGTTTGCGCGAAAGCTAGACTTTTGGTTAGAAATTTGTGATTGCTTTAAAGACTTTTGGAAAGTTTTCACAGCCCTCAGAAGGAGGCAGTGTTAGAGACAGGGTGGGTTGAAAGAGCAAAATCCTTGGAAGAAGCAGGTCATCAACGGTCTCAGTAAAGGAAATGTTAGTTAACACAACCCTCTTGGTGGGAATGGCATTGTTCTCTGGAAGGATGGATGAGTAAGAGGACTATGACAAGTAGATGATCAGAAAGATCGAGGGCTTTCAAGCCCTCCTGGGGCTTGTTCCTCCTGGGCTTCTCCCCCTGGGTAAAGGCCCAGGTGCTCGCATGCTGCCTCTCCCTGAGCTCAGGGAAAGACACAAGCTCCTTCCTCAGGTATGTTACCTGAGGCAGGATTTGGGGGCCAACATGGGGAAATTCACATAATGTAGAAAGTCAAAGGTTAAATGCCTCCTCTGTCCCCTCTCCACAGGATTTGGGGGCCAACATGGGGAAATTCACATAATGTAGAAATTCACATAATGTAGAAAGTCAAAGGTTAAATGCCTCCTCTGTCCCCTCTCCACAGGATTTGGGGGCCAACATGGGGAAATTCACATAATGTAGAAATTCACATAATGTAGAAAGTCAAAGGTTAAATGCCTCCTCTGTCCCCTCTCCACAGTCCGGCCTCTTAGAAGTGGCCCCTGTTATTTGGACTTTATCATATACATTCAAATGCCAACCATGCTAAACTCTGGCGATGTTTGGGCTCACGATGGGAGGAGGAGTCAAGGGAGGGAGGAAAGCCATTTTCACTATGGGTGACATAGGTCTCTGAGATATTTAACTTGAATAGTAAAAGGAATGTGACTTGGTTCATGCCCCAAAGTCAAAGTAGGCTGTCTGAGTTTGGATTCCCCTAGAAGCAGAACCTGAGATAAAGATTTGAGGACATCGAGTTTACTGGGGAGGTGTTCCCAAGAAATGATGTTAGGGGAGTAGAAAAGTGGGACAGGGAAGGGACAGGAGCCAACAAGATGCTGTGAAACCATGCAAGTCACCACTGAGGGCAGACGGAACTTAATTGTGGGGGGCGGGGGCGTGGAACTCTGGGACCAAGCACGGAGCAAGCTCCCCAGAGTTCTACCAGCAGAGAGGGTGCGGGAGCTCACAGTCATCTCCCGAGGACTGTTTCCGCGGGAGGGGTTGTTAATTCCCCAGTCGCTTCAGTCGGCGTGGCCCAAGGGCAGAGCCGAACTTTGGGATCCCCAGAGCGTCCTCCAGCAAAGGGATGTCACTGCTGGCATTTGGAAGGCGTGCACAGAAATAGGGTGTGCGTGTGTGTGTGTGTGTGTGTGTGTGTGAGAGAGAGAGAGAGAGAGAGAGAGAACATTTGCCACAGGGACATTACTTTGCATGGTTGTACTGTACTGCAATTCTTGGCGGGCCCTGTTGTTTTCTCTCATCCTCTAGCAGGTTCATCTGAGTGTGTCCTCACGGTGGGGTCAGAGATGCAGCATCAAGCAAGTCCCAAAGCATAAAACCATTCCGAGCCTCCCTTGTAGCACGTCCGCTAACATCCCATTGGCTGAAGCAAGTCATGTGGCTGAGTGCAGCATCCCAGTTGGGAGCAGGTCACCCTACCTACTATGGGAGGGCCCTGCGAAGTTACATTGCAAAGGGCACGTATGCAGGGAGGAATGAGGCATTGGGGCCAAACAACACAATCCGCCGCAATTTGCTCCCGTGTCTTGGATCCCAGGGCTGCCTGCCCTGCTCCTTCAGCTGCTGCTCTGATTCTGTGAGCCAGCCCATGGGCTCAATAATTACCCTTTTTGGCTTAATTTATCCAGGATTGGATACGGTTGCTTACTATCAAGGAACCCCATCAGATTCAGGTATTCTCATGTCCAGAGAGGTTAATAGGTTCCAGAGGTCACATAGCTAGTGGGTGGAGGAGTTGAGATGCAAACCAGGCTCCCAATTCCAGACTTTCTGTCGTGCTAACTTGGGAATTGTGGTGTCCCTAGTGCAAGGGCGACGGGCGGAGGTCAGGATTCGTCACACATGCTCTAGCTCTGGCCAACTCTTCCTGCCTGGGGGTGGGGGTGGGGGGGTGGGGCAGGGAGCATGGCACTGAAGCCAGAACTGGACAAAGCAGAAGAATGAATGAGATACCCAAAACCCATGCTTGACTCCAGGGACAATGAGCATTCCATCCCAGACTGGACCACAATGCGGTTCTCCAATTGGAGTGTGTGTTGAGACCTTTCTCAAAATACACATGACTGCGCCCCATGCTGGTAGATTCTTATCCCATAGATCAATAAGAGTTTCCTGTTGTTTTTTTTTTTTTTTCCAAGTATTTATTCTTTACCAGGGTTCCCAATTAAAAAAAAAAAACGGCATGGAAACTAGGAATACCTTGATGAAGTCATTGACTCTAAGAAGTGGCCTTAATGAATTCTGATGCATAACTGCAGAGCATATTCCCAGCGAAACAGCATTTTGCTTTCTTGCTTGTAATCTCTTGAAACAGCCACAGTTGTGTGAATACTCCTTTTCCTTAAGTAAAAAAATCAATGTTGAACTTTCCCCTTGTATTTAATTCAGTGTGGACATTTTTGAACCTCTACTAGTTGGAGATGCTACTTAAAGAACACACAGGGGCCAGGAACAGAGAGTTAAGACCAGTAACAAATCAACATGCTTTTTGAGTCCCTGCTCTCTGGAACACACTTTGCTAGTCAATGTCAGGTTTTCCTCGCAGCTTGGAGTGCAGCTGTGCTGGGGCCAAGCTGGGGAAGGTGCGAGGTACCAGCTTATACAAAGACACAGCTTGTTCAGGGCATGGGAAGTGGGTTTTGAGAAACTATATACCCCATAAGTGGTTTGAATCATGCACAGGTGTCTCTTTTTAAATAGAAAGCAACTGACGGTTGAGTTCAGAGATGCTTCCACAGGGATGAGTGCCGTGAGGTGCTGGGGTGGCTCCCAGCTCAGGAGTCCACACAGTCCAGCTGGTGGCACATTTTTCACGTTGCTGTCACTTCGGCATAAGCTGACAATAAAGACTGTAGCTCCAAAACCTTACCATTCCCATCGGACATACTCAGTAGAAGAGATAGAAAAATGTCTTTAAACAAAGGCATCCAAGGGCATGCAACATTGGTGTCCTTGCCCCTGACTTTGAGGAAATGGGGGTGGGGGACATGCTAGAGTAATGGCACACCTGCTTTGAGCCCCATCTTAGGATACCTGCACTCTCTCCTCCACTCAAAGCTGTCCTTGTCTCCCCAAGGGGCTTTTTATAAGGAACAATGAGGATGAGGGTGTGGGCAGGACCAGCAGGGGCCACGGGGCTTCCTCACGGCAAAAACAGGGGTAGAGGCTACAAGGGGCCATACATAGCACATAGTGTTTTCTGAAACCCAGCCTCCCAACTGAGAGACCCCCAACTGGAGATGAGCCTGGGTTAAGAGAAAGAGGAAAAAGGCAGACAAGAGACTGCAAAGATGTGATATTGTAAATATTCATGTTTATACTTACCCCGGAAGGTAAGAGGAGAACGAGTGAGCCCCCCACTGACCTTGTCTGTGTCTGAAGATCCAGAGGTGCCCGTGCTCTCTCCCAGTTCCTTCCCCACCCCTGCGCCCACATTTTGTTCAACGGCAATGGCCCTCCTTGATATTGATTGCTTTCCCCTGGGTATGTCCAATTCTCATAGAATGCCCCTCGCTTTGTACTCTGCGGAGCTAGAGTTCAGACTGCAACTTTGCTGTTCTTTAAGGCCGGTTAATTCAATCTGAGTCTCTGGATATTGAACTGTAGGGAGTCACCCATCTTCCTGTTGAAGTCACCCATCTTCTTGTTGACTTCCGCGCACCTTCCAAAGTCAGTTCACACCCATGACCTTTCTGAGGCCCAGCTGGTGGGTTTGAGTTTCCCAGAGCTAGAGTCTGGCTTCTAGGTTATGCCTTGAATTCCTGGTTGTTGCTGTTTTTCTGAAAGGAGAAAGTTCTTGTTGGGACAACTGCTCTTTTCTACTTGCTTGCAGACAGAGCTTACTCTAAGGGGAGGTCATTTTGTAATTGGACAGGTTTAGACAAAAGTCTGGCTACTCCCAGAACTAGTAAATAATAATCTAACTTCTTTAATTATATACATCTTTTCTGTAGTGAAAAACATGTAACATTAGATTTACCATTTTAACCATTTTTAAGCATGGAGTTCAGTAATGGTAAGTATGTTTATATTGTTGTGCGTCGGATCTCTAGAACGTTCCCACCTTGTAAAACTGAAACTCTATACCCGTTAAATACCAATTCCTCCCTCTCCCTCCCCCCAGCTCTTGGCAATCACCTTGTTTCTACTTTCTGTTTCTGTGATTTTGATTAGAGTCAATCATCCGCATCTACCCTAAATGCCAAAGCAGTTCCTTCACCGTGCCTGAGGGTCGCTCAGATAGGTTACTCCGGTTATGATTTTTCCCCCCTAAGCTCTTTCAACTTCCCTTTAAAGAATATTATTAATGAGGGCACCTGGGTGGCTCAGTTGGTTGGGCGACTGCCTTCGGCTCAGGTTATGATCCTGGAGTCCCGGGATCGAGTCCCGCATCGGGCTCTCTGCTCAGTGGGGAGTCTGCTTCTCCCTCTGACCCTCTTCCGTCTCGTGCTCTCTATCTCTCATTCTCTCTCTCTCAAATAAATAAATAAAATCTTAAAAAAAATTAAACCAACAAATTAAAAAAAAAAAGAATATTATTAATGAAAATGGCACATCAAGCCAGGTCAGCCGTCCAAGAAGGCAATGCTTTGTAATAGAAAGCTGGTTATAATCCAAATGCTTCATACATAGGAAAAAAAATCTCAGAAAAAGAAACTGCAACACGTTAGCCGTGATTATTTATAGGCAGTAAAATTATGGATAAATTTTTACTTTGTCTTTATTTTTAAATTGATGCACAGAAGACACGGGTTACTTTGTCTAACAAAGAATACACATACAAAACCAAAGCAAAAAATTGTCCAGATATTTGGTACTATGTAAAAGACAATATTCTTTGTAATATTTTCAATGTTTTTGAAAAGCTAACTGGGGAATGAATGAAACCAATCAGAGAGTTTTGCCCAAATGTTTTCTAAAGGCCAAACGATTGGTTAGGAACCAGCTGGTCAAATGGTTAGCCAGTGAAAAGACTTCCCGAGGAGAAAGCTAATGGCATTGGTGAACCTTCCTTACATCAGGGGGTCCAATCAGTAGAAATATTAGAGAAAGTTATTCTAGACCAGGTGCAGGACTCTGATGATCCATCTCAAGCACCCAGGGTGTAGGTTTTCACCAGGCCTTTGCCTTAGTCAAGCATCACTGGTTGCAATGACCAGAAATGCACTTGAACCAGCCCATGCCAGGGAGTGGAATCAGGAGAGGAGAGTAGATCGTGTGCTGTATTCTCCCTTCTCAATTACCTGGACTGCAGATGCTGAGGAGGGGAACCGTAGCCAGAGCTCCTAGGGGCCAGAATCATAGCTGGAGGGTCACCACAGTGGCTTTGTCTCCAAGTTCTGGGGGTTCTGCCTGTTTTTCTGCTTCCTCTTCTCTCTCTGTGTTTGGTCTGTTCTTCTCTCTCCTTGGCCCAGACCCAGCTCCATCTGACTGCTCAGTTTTAAAGCCCAAGAATCCAACATGCCTAGAAAAGAGAATTTACCTGACCCAAGTTGGGTCAGGTGCCTGCCCAGGCGGCCACTAGCCCACACAGTACATTTGTGTTATTGGGAAAAGGCATCATTCTTCCAGGCAGATGTAGCCCTGAGCCAGCGCACACACTCAGGCTTCACTTGTACCCACCCACCCTTTTCCTTGTGCAGTGCACAACCCAGACAACAGTACATAGGAACACTTGTCCACTTCTGGTCCCATCAGCTGCGGCTGGAATGAAGGTAGGCATAATCATATGGTCTCCCCCAAGCATGGGGGTGGGGAGAAAGCACTCCTTCCCTCTGTCCCCCACCCCAGGAACAAAAATAGCTCTAGCATTTATCATCCAACCTCTTTCAGGCAGATCATATTACAGTAGAGCTGGAGGTACTTTGTGCTGGCATATTCTGTGGAGAAACTCTAACCTTTGTAAGGATGGAGGACTTGATTAAATCAAAGTTGTTTAAGTGTGTGGAGCTAAGAAAGGAAAACAGAGATCACCTAAGCTCATCAAATAACTGAGTGAAACATAATTGTGAGACTTACCACTGAAAAACCAGTGGTTTATTAAAGGAAGGAATAGGAGTTTACCTTCAGGAGGTTTTCATTCTAGAAACTTAGAAGCACCTGGGATGGAGGGAACTGGGTCTGTCGGGAGGCGGAGCAGGGATGAGTGGGGTCTGGAGTGCGTCTCTGTGCCCTTCCAGAACCAGGAGATCTGGCTCAGAGAAAGCAATCAGATTTTTCCTTTTTGAACTCTGTTTGAACCCACTCCTATAAACCGGCTCATGGTTTTCTGAAATCTGTTTGTAATTGTCAGCCGTGTTTCCATATTAGACATGAAGCCCCATCTGTATTTCGGGAAAGTCGCTGGTCTCTTCTGTGTCTGTTTCTCCTCCCCACTCTCTGCTCTCCCCTGTCGGATGAAACTCCAGGCTGTGTCGGGGGTCCCCTGGTTCCCTTTTCTCTCTGCATAGCAGGCTCTCCCAATGGGCCATCCTTCCCTCAGGCTTCACTTCCCTGCCCTTCTGGGGACATGGAATTGCCAAATTTCCTTTGGCCCTCACCTCCTGCCTCCGATGGCTCATTCCCAGCTCCTCACCATCCCTTAGACCCAACAGAGCTAGGCACACATTTCAAAACGTCATTCTGTTAGCCTTTGTGAAATGGCAAGTCATTTTCTCCTCTTGTAAACGGAGATCAACATCATTGACCTTAGAATATTTTTTGACACTCGGGACTGTTCCTAGGGTTTCTGCTTCAGATTCTACTGCCTATTTGATGCCACAGAATAACCTTGACTCGATTCGATTCAAGGTACTTCAATACCAACTCTGGGCTGGGTGGGTCAACCTTGGCGGGAGATTCTGATGCTCATAGTAACAGCTGGGGCATAATTGAATTAGCCCTGTCCCGAGTTTGTGAAGTCTTTGAAGGTTTTCTAACCTCACTGTCCGGGTGTGTTTTCTTTCTGTTCAGAAAATATTGAAGTATACAGCATGTCTTATGCTCTAGGTGTGACTTAGGTAATTAACGATTCGATGGTGTCTTGGAAGGTTTTAAAAGTCTAGGGAGTATAAGAGTTTGTCTCGTTTTAGAGACCGTTGGCTTAAAAGGCTGCAGAGGATTTGGAGAAGCCAGCTTGTAAAACGTGGACAGAAACCCCAAGCAACAAAAGATCCAATGGGAGAGTCCCAGGGTAGATGCAATGACTTTTCGTGTGCACCGTTTAGGACTCCCGTGGTTAAGCCATAAAATTGTTAAGAGGTTAGGGCCAAGGAACTCAGAATAGCAAGCCAAGAATAATTTTCAAAATAGATTTAAAACTGTTTTCTGCCAGCTAGGCAGGGAGAGGAGTAGGGGATCCTCTGAGTGGAGCAGGCTGTTGAGAAAATTATTATATTATTTAATCCTCTAATCAAACTGCTGGACACCTTCTGTCATGTTTTGGTAACTGCCCAGAGTTCAGGAGACACTCTAGAAAAGGAAAGATGTCATTAAGCTTTATTGGATAATTGGGAAGTTTGATCATCAGATCACTCGTTTTACATTACCCTTCCTGAATATTAAATTGGCTGAAGTAGAAACCGAAGATGAATGGACATGCCTTCCGATGCTTTTGTAGAGAGTGTTGTGGAATGTGTATTGGTGAGTGGATCGTGTGCTGTCGTCTTGCTTCTCAATTACCCAGACTGCGAATGACTTACATCTGTGGATCCACTTACAAGCAGGCGCATTCGGTGAGTGAGTCTGCTTCTCAGGCTTGGCTGTACCGTGGAATCACCAGGGAAGCTGTAAAAAAATAAAAGTACTAAGGCCTATCCCCAGGGATTCTGACTTAGTTGGTCTGGGGTATGGCCTGGGTATTGGGATTTTTAAAAGCTTCTCCAGATGATTCTAATATATAGCAAAGCCTGAGCAATCTATGGGATTTTACTACTTTAAACATTTTTCAACAGATTTACTTCTTGAGGTTGGATTCTTTGACCTTCATTGAGGCTTGGAGAGTTTCTACTGAACAGTGTATTTATGTTAAGTCCTGACTAAAGAACATTTAGAATATTCCATTGTATTCTTTAACTGCACATATTCGTCTATTTGTACTAAAATAAGTATGTATGTGGAAATTCATAAGATACGGATTTGAATTCAGTTGGATTTAGACTTTGCTGAAGCCATATTAGGTTTTTCTTTGGAGAACCTGCTAAGGATTCAGTGTTAATTTTGTTTTGCAAAAGGTTATAATCTATGAAAAGGGATCTGATTTTTTTAAAAAAACAGGTAACAGTTTATATCTTGAATCAGTTCGTGAGTTAGAGTTGTTCCCAAGTGTATCACTCAGATTTTGCCCTATAACAAACTGTCCCAACATTTAGTGGCTTGAAATAAGAATATTCATTACTTCCCATGAGTCAGTGGGTTAGCTGGGCAGGTCTGCTGATGTGGGCCAGGCGTGGCTGACCTTGGCTGGGCTTGTTCACGTGTCTGAGGTCGGTTGGTGAGCTGGATGTGGGCCAGGTTGTCTTGGATGGCTTCGTTCATCCATCTGCTGGTTTTCCGGCTGAAGACAGGGGTGACAGGAGTGACTGGCCCATGTGGTCTCTCCTCCTCCAGCAGGCTAGCCTGGCCTCACTCACATAATTGTCCCAAGGTTCCAAGAGCAGCAAGAGGGCAGGTGCCAATGTGTGAGGAAACACTTTTTCATTCTCTGCTTGCATGGTTTGCTGTTGTCCCGTTGGCCAGAGCAAGTCATATGGTGAAGTTCAGAGCCCGTGTGAGAGGGCATTACCAAAGGGCTTGGATAGAGGAGGCCGTGAACAAATTGGGTTCATTACCGCAGACAAACCGCCAGGGTGCCTGCCACCTCAGGGCTGCCCATTCTGCCAGCATTCTGGCTTACCTTTCATTTGAAAATTGGATGGCTCAAGCCCTCATCCCATAAACCTGGAGTATTCCATGATTGCTCTGGCCAGCATCTCTAAGGATGCTTGGAGAGAGGGAGGGAAGGAGGCAGGGAGAGAGGGGTGGGGGGAAGCGGTGCAGGAGGGGGGGCACTAACTTCCGTCCCCCACATTCTTGCATTAATTTTCTTCTTTCACAGAGTTGTCGATGAATTACCGTTTTCACTCCATCTTGAGTAATTGCTCTTCTCCTTCAGCCTTGAAGTCTCAGACCTCAGATAACTCGTTATTTATAAAGGAGGAAATGTAGCTTTACAACAGAGTTATCCAGAGGGCATCACTTTAGCCAAGGATTCAAACTCAACATGCCCAACCATGGAACAAAGTGACATCGTGTGATTTCTGATGTGATGCACTGGGATGGGCACAACCTCCCGTCTGTGGTATTCTTGGCCTATATGCCTGAGCTGAATCTTGTTCTGTGGAAAAAAGTCACAAAAATACAATTGATGTGCATTGTGCAAAATAACTAGTTTGGATAGTTCAAAACCAACATCATAGAAGACAAAACATGGCAGAAGAACTTTTCCAGACAAAAGAAGATTAAAGAAATGTGAAAATCAAATTCACAATGTGATCCTGGAATGAATTCTGGGTTGAAAAAGGAGCTATAAGGGAAGATCTGGGACAATTTGAATATGGAGTGTGTATTCAATATTATTAAATTGCTATTAACTTTCTAAGGCATGTTAACGGTATTGTGGCCGTGTAGGAGAATACATACTCTTAGAAGACACATAGCTAAATATCTCAGGGTTAACTATCACGACGTCTGCAACTTACTTTCGAAGCAGCTTCAGTAAAAAGCAAGCAAATGTGACAAGATAACAATCAGTAATTCTAGGCAAACAGTATGTGGATGATTATTGCTCTATTCTTTCAAATTCTCAGAGGTTTGAAGTTTCAAGATAAAAAGACAGAGAAAATGTTTTGGAGGTTTGCACTAACACCGAAGGGACAAACTGTCATCCTCTCTCACGGTCTGGATTTTCTGAGCTTGCTTTTTGGCAAAAACAAACAAACACAAAAAAACAAGAACAAGAGCAAAACCCGCAGAGGATTTCTCATACTCCATGACAGGGAGTCTTTGGACACAAGCCCCTCAGGAGGCTGGGGTAGGAAGAGCCCAGGAAAGTGCCCCATCTTTCCCAGGGGGGCATCTTTCTTCTTTTTTTTTTTTTTCCTTTCTTTTTTTTATTTATTGTTATGTTAATCACCATATATTACATCATTAGTTTTTGGTGCAGTGTTCCATGATTCATTGTTTGTTCATAACACCCAGTGCTCCATGCAGAACGTGCCCTCCTCAATACCCATCACCAGGCTAACCCATCCCCCCACCCCCCTCCCCTCTAGAACCCTCAGTTTGTTTTTCAGAGTCCATCATCTCTCATGGTTCGTCTCCCCCTCTGACATACTCCCCTTTTCTTCCTCTCCTGTTATCTTCTTCTTTTTCTTTTTTCTTAAAATATGTTGCGTTATTTGTTTCAGAAGTACAGATCCGTGATTCAACAGTCTTGCACAATTCACAGCGCTCACCGTAGCACATACCCTCCCCAATGTCTATCACCCAGCCACCCCACCCCTCCCACCCCCAACCACTCCAGCAACCCTCAGTTTGTTTCCTGAGATTAAGAATTCCTCATATCAGTGAGGTCATGTGATACATGTTTTTCTCTGATTGACTTATTTCACTCAGCATAACACCCTCCAGTTCCATCCACGTCGTTGCAAATGGCAAGATCTCATTCCTTTTGATGGCTGCATAATATTCCATTGTGTATATATACACCACATCTTCTTTATCCATTCATCTGTCGATGGGCATCTTGGCTCTTTCCACAGTTTGGCTATTGTGGACATTGCTGCTATAAACATTGGGGTACACGTACCCCTTCGGGTCCCTACATTTGTATCTTTGGGGTAAATACCCAGTGGGGGCATCTTTCTTCTTAAAGTCAGGACTCCTCTGCTATGTGCAGACCACCAGGTCCGAGAGCTCGCTTTGGCTTTTGAAATCAGTTTTGCCACGGAAGGTGCCCTGCTCCTCCTTCGACTGCCCTTTCTGGGGATGTCTTGGCGTCACTCCACTTTGGTGCTGGGTGCTTTCCCCCAGGAAGCCCCAGGCAGCATGGAAACTGTCATTATCACTTGTCAATCCCTCTGCTTCCCAAACCACTCGTCTTAGATTCAGCTGGGAAACAGGAAGCTAATATTGTCTGTGAAACTGGCTGGTTCCACTTCGGGTAGAGTCTAGGCTCATGTGCCCCATGTTGACCAGGCATGCATTACTTTTAAACATTATTTCTGAGCAAGACCTGAAATTTACAATGAAAAATCTTCCTCTCTCCTATGATTCCTTGCAAAGGCGGGCTGCCTGCGCTTCTGAACCCCAGATGGTCTATTAGACCTCTCCCAGCACATTCTAGGGTCTCATGGTGACTTTCCAAAACTGGGCTGCGGCCACCCACTTGTGCCCCCACTGCCCAACCCAGCAGCTCCTGGTCTGAATGCCAGCAGCCCTGAGCAGACAGAACCCAGTTCTGAATTTCATTCTAGAACATTCTTCATATTCTACTGTAACGTTTGGACGCAGTTTTAAAATACAAATAGTAGTATGTTATTGATTTCTTTCTCTGATAAGAAACTCATCAGGTGTTGCCTGTTAGCCAAACTAGGGAGGGGAGGTGACTCTGAATTGGTTTTGGATAACGAACTGGTAGCCTAGGGGAGGGAAGTAAATGAGCAGGAGAGGGGGAGACTATCCAGGCTGGTGACCTTTGGTGTGGAGATAGGGGGCAGCATGGTACATAGGCCATCTGGTGAGGCTGGAGGGTAGGGCAGGAAGTAGAGAACCCAGAAGAGGTGGCCAAGGGACAGACCACAGGCAGTCTCACTTTTGGTACATTAGGAGTTCAGACTTCATTCCCGAAATCAGTCCTTTTTCATTTTTATCACCTGTGAATCATTTGTTGGATGTCATTCTAAAGGGTCACTGATCACTGATTATAGGTAAATTAAGAAGAACCGATTCAACACAATCTTAAGACAATTGAAGCGTACGGATTTTTTAAAGAAATGAAAATAATTGTTTCATATCAGTGAGATGGTATTTTCTTTGCTCTCATCAAAGCTCAAGAAGAGAAAAGTTGTGCCATCATGTTCCACAGGTTTCTTTTCTTAGTCTTTCTAAAATTAGAGATTCCCAACTCACAATACATCCTGGGAATGGCAGCCAATATCTGGCTGCTCTTTCAAATGGATATGCACACATGGATTGCACAGAGACAGAAATTATGGAGAATTCTCCCAGAAAACCACACTCAGCACTTTGTCGGACACAAAGTCAACAAGAACACCACACTCAGTGGCTGGAGAGTCCAGTGTTTCCACTTAGGAGGGAGACGTGACTGGATTCATATCCACTCTTTGGCTGAATTCAGTTCCAGAGTATTCTTCATATTCTATCATAACACTTGGATGTGGTTTTTAAAATACAAATAATAGTATGCTATTGATTTCTTTCTCTGACAAGACAACGAAATCATCAAGAATTGGCAATCGACCAAATGCTCAAGAATCGAGCCGTTTGTACATTTCGGTTTGTTTCCATTATTTTCCTCCAGCCCTCTTAAAGGTATTTATTACTCACATGACTTCTGCAGTCCAGTTGTCAAAGACAAACCTGAGTCAATCTGATTCTTGGTCCTTTGTAGCCAACCTGCCTTCCACTCTGATTGCTTTTGGGTTTTATCTTTCCCCTTTTTTATTTTTATTTTCAACAAGCCTGGGAGGAGCCTGGGGCTGAGAGTGCCTTCAAAGCATCAGTGATCACCAGGAGTACACATTAATTCTCATAGCTCATTCTTCATCCTTCCCTGACACATGAACCAAGACGTCCACCAACTAAGGTATCCTTTTGTTTCGAAGCGTGTGTGTATGAATTTAAAACAAAACAAGACAACAAAAAACTAGACTGATTTTATTGAGTGCTTGTTGGAATATTTTAATCTGTTGACTCATGTCTTTATTCAGTGAGGAGAAATTCTCAGCCATTTTCTCCTCAGTAGTACCTTTGAGCCATTTTTTCCAGATTTTTATTATCTTCCCTGTACTTTCTTTGGGTTTACATTGTTTCTGCTTTCTGTAATCTGGGCTTTTTCTTACACTGTTCCCTCTGTCTGGAATGCACTTTCCACCAAACCTGCTCCCCCTTAATTCATCTGAAATAACTCCTCTTCCACGAAGCCTCTTTTGGTCCCCAACTGGATAAACCTGGTTCTCCGATCACACGAGATAATAAACCGCCTGACACCAGGTGTCTTCTGTTCCCTTGTATTTCTCAAGATCCTAGTTCAGTGCCGACACAGGCAATTCGTGTCATGTTGGCTGGATGATTTTTTGTTAAAGATTTTATTTATTTATTTGAGAGAGAGAATAAGAGATAGAGAGCACGAGAGGGAAGAGGGTCGGAGGGAGAAGCAGACTCCCTGCTGAGCAGGGAGCCCGATGTGGGACTCGATCCCGGGACTCCAGGATCATGACCTGAGCTGAAGGCAGTCGCTTAACCGACTGAGCCACCCAGGCGCCCTGGCTGGATGATTCTGATACAGGAAAAGTGCTGGAAGGTCACAGAGAAGGAAAGTGGAACTTTGATTTCAGGGGAAAGGCTGGGAATCTGGGGCATTCTTCTTGGATAACACACTGCACATATGCAGACATCAATGACGGGAGCAAGTGATGATTGCTATCTCAGAAATAATGAGCCACTAATAGATAATATTAACTGAGTTTCTGTTGTGTGACAGCCACTGTGCTAAGCTCTTTAATTAGTTGTTTCAGGTCATGTTCAAAACAGCACCATGAGGGAGGCAGTGTGATTCTCCTGCTCCAGGGAGGATGCCGAGGCTGAGAGTGGAGGGTGACGTGCAGATAGCCAGGAACAGCTAAGCTGGGACAGGCGTCCGGGTCTGGCTGGCTGCACCGTGTGGTCGGATATCCACCCAGTTCCAAGGCCCCCTGAAAGGCAACAGCAGCGGACCCAGGACCAGGTTGCTTAGTGACCGTTAAAACATTTTGAGTGGGTTGTTCAGCCCAGGCCACAACTAAAACTTGCTTTTGTCCTGAAAATGTGATTTCTGTGGCCACTGGGTACTCCCGTGGCCCAGCCAAAGTCCAAACCAAAATCACTCTTTGGCTTTTGGGATCAGCTCTGGGCTACAGCTTATGTAACGGATGACTCTTAAGAGTGGGAGGTAGTAATTGTATTTACCTTTGAAGTATTGTTCATGTAGTCCTCGGAAGATTGGAACATTTTAATACTTTTCAGATAATTTGCAAATGTCTCAAATATCGATATGCCAAAAAGCCAGTGACTGATGATGAATCTTTCCACATTTATATCTTTATATGAATGGGGGGAGCCCATAATTCCTACAAAATTATAAAACCCCATCATTTATGGAATGAGCCTGCTGACAAACCTGCCAGATTTTTCTGACCATAAAAAAAAAACAAAAACAACCCAGATTTTTCTGGTCACAAAGATTTTGTTTTGGCTTGATCTACTTTAGTATTTTAAAGAGTTGTGATTTTCTTACAAAGTACATGATGCTAATTACATGATAGTAAAATGCTCTCTCTTTGCAATTTTGTAAACAGGTCTGAGACTAAATTAGGGAGGGTGGGGGGTAACCACCTTCCAAATGTAGACCCCAAGGGTATGGGTTTTGTTTTCTTGAGTGTTGAGTTCGCAGCGGGCAGATGAGTGGCTTTCTCAAAATTGAGGGGGCAAACAGACCGCCAGTTTCCAAGGTGGCTTTATTTTTGGGTGGGTGGGAGGAAATGTGGGAAGGACGGGTCATGCAAGTTGACAGTCACCTATAGTAGCCCCTCAGAACACTCTTATCATGCCTGCCTGAGCTGTAACCTCCTTCTGGAAGGTTCCTATATAAAGGTCAGTGTTACAGGTTGGTTGTGCACCCCCCACCCCAAAATATGTTGAAGTCTTATCCCCTGATTCCTGTGGCTGTAACCTCATTTGGAAATAGATTCCTTACAGATGTAGTCAAGTTAAGATGAGGTCATTAGGGTGGGCCCCCATCCAATATAACTGGCGTTCTTAAAAGAAGGGGGAAATTCAGATACAGACTCTCACACACGGAGTACACAGCCATGGGAAGATGGAGACAGGGACCGGAGCCAAGGAATGCCTGAGGCTGTCAGACGCTGGAAGAGGCAAGGAAGGATCCTCTGCTAGATGTCTCAGCAGGATCATGGCCTTGTCAGCAACTTGATTTCAGACTTCTGGCCTCCAGAACTATGAGCGAATACATGTCTATTGTTTTAAGCCAGTTTATGGTACATTGTTACAGCAGCCTTAGGAACATAATATGGCCAGCGACTCTCAACACTGCTGGTATTCAGAATTACCTGGGGAGCTCATAGACAATACGAATGCCTGGGCCCCCGTCCTAGATTGGTAGAATTTCCGCGGTGTGGGTTTTGGCCTGGGTATTGCTCCCCGCCCCCAGTAGGTAATTCCACCATGCAGCGAGGTTGGAACCACCGAGAAGGTCATCATGCTTTGTACCCCATGCCCATGTTTCTCAGGCTCCTGCTAATGAGGCCATGATCGGCATCTCTGAATGACGGTTAGGTATGATTTGGTTTTTGAAGTGCAAGAACTGTGTCCGACATGAGAATCCTGTACAGGAAAGACTAGGTTCTCACCTGGGAATTTGAATGTGAGATATAGAAACAGGATGAGCAGATGATCGAGAGGCACAGAAGCAGACAGAAGGCAGCGAGCCCAAGCTCAAGCCGGAGAAGCCATGAGAAAGCAGATGACAGGAGTAAGTGGGAGGCAGGGGGCGGGAAGGTCAGTGCTGGGGAGGTGGGGGAGAAGCTGCAGAGGAAAGCAGAAACGAAGTGTTGAATCTGAGTTTGGAAGACTTTTTGAGTTGCTGGAGCGTCCTCAGAGCTGCCTGGGAATAACCAGCCATGTTGCCGCACAGTCTCCTTACTCTGAGGGCCGGCAACACCAGCATCATCTGGGAGCTCGTTAAGAATGCCTTGGGCCCTGCCCTTGACCTCCTGACCAAGATCTGCATTTTTACAAGAGCCCGGGGAAGTTCATTTGCTCAATAACTTTGTCAAGCACAGCTGTAACTATAGCCTGGCTGAGTGGTTTCTCGTATTATATCCCGGACTTCTTTTACTTCCTGGGTCTTATAAGGGAATCACCTGAGGGAATCTGAGTGGGTCTCTGTTTCTTGCAACCAGAAAGATCTATCCCCGGGAAGGTCAATACAACTTTCCGCGTAAGAGCCGTCTAAAGCTGGAGATATTTTGAAAATGAGTCTGGGCTTTACGGATCGCTGCAGACCGCCTGTGCCCTTTATCCGGTGTTTTCCATAATAGCGGGTCCCACAGAGGTAGAGCTTCACAAATAACTCTAGTTCGGTGGTTCTCCAAGTGGGCCCTGGACCAACAGCTTCAGCATCACCCAGCAAGGTGTTAGAAACACAAGTTCTCAGGCCCCGTCACAGACCTACTGAGTCAGACACCCTGGGGTGTGTGTGGGGGAATCCAGCCATCTGTGCTTTAAGAATCCTTCCCAGAGATGCTGGTGCATAGCCGTGCTCGAGGACTACTGTTCTAGTTCCTTGGTTGTCTACCACTCATTCTCTTGCCTTCAGAACCACTGGGTAAATGGTGCGTGGATGTCACATCTAATCCTTTGATAAGAAGATGGTGGGACAGCTCTCTTTGTGAGAATCCCAAACTAGAGAGGACCCAAATGCCCACAAAAGGGGAATGAATAAACAAATGGAGGTATATTCACGCACCGGAGTATAGTAACAAGAGTGAATGATTTGCAGCTACAGACAAAACATTGAACGAAAGAAACCATACACGAAAGAATGCATAGTGTATGATTCCATTGATATAAAAACCCGGGCAAAAGTAATGTATGTTGTGAGCAGTCAGGCTTTGTGCACGATGCTCCCCGACCCTGGGACACTGTCCCCACCCCAGCCCAGCCCCCGCCCCCTGCTCTTTCCTCTCTAGATCCTCCTCAGTTTGCTGTTCTTAGTTTAGATGTACTTTTTCAGGGGCCTTTCTCTGCTACCTCATTCAGAAGTCCCCTTGGAAGAGAAGTGTCTGGAAAGAGGCACAAGGAGGGCTTTTAGGGGAACTAGTTATGTTCTATTTCTTGCTCTGGGTGCTCTTGACACGGATGTGTTCCTTTTGTAAAAAAAAAAAAGTATCAAGCCATACACTTACCATTTGTATTCTTCTTTGTAATTATGTTATTATACTTCTGTGAAATTTTTAAAAAATACTGGTGGGTGTTGTAACATGTTTGAGTCCTGATGTGATTTTTTTCCTACAGCATATTTTTTTGTAGCCTATATTTGGGGTTTGGGTCCAGTTTCTTGTTTTCGATGCATGGGTTGAGGAACATTAGTGGCCCACATGGTGCACTAATTGCCAAAACCTTATTTGGAACAGAGTGTTGACACTAGAAAATGATTAGAAGTTTATAAAGGGTTCTAAAATACATCTTGCTGATGTTTCCGAGTCAGGTTTTGCAATACAATTTATCTTTTTGATCCATGAGCAATTTCCCTGGATTGTTTTTTCTGATATAGTAATTTTACTGTCTTTTTTTCCGGGGGATCCTCTCTAAATCACCTTTGGAATTCCATGGAAGAGAAAATTCTGTGTGATTATTTGTTCCCCATCAGCCCACTTGGTAAACATGTGGGCAGAGCTTTTTGAGGAAGTAATTTTATTGAGTAAGATGAACATCTAGGAGACGTTATAAACTCATAATGAAGACATTTGCAAATCATTACAGCTTCATTCCAAAACGCACAAATACTTATTACATATGCATGGCCTAACCTGCATTTTAGATAACTAATCAGAAAAGAGGGAGAAACAGAGAAACATGCCAACATAATCAGCATTTATTCAGATTCAAAAGGGCAAGGTACAGCCCCTCTCCCATTATAATTTACAAGGTAGTTGAAGAAAGATAATGGTTTCTTTTGAGAGTCGCAGGGCTTGGTTTTATTTCCATTAACCGGGTTCAGGTTTAATGGAAAATCCTGCCACAACTCTATCCAAATTAGATTTCTGGGCTTTTGAGATGGAAGGAACATTCGAGATCCTTTTGTGCAATTCGCTCTTTTGACAGGTAAGTAAAATGAAGCCTGCAGAGGCCAGGTGGCCTCCCCAAGTCCACACACCTGGTTAGTGGAAGAGTGTGGCTGGACTCAGTCTGTGAACTAGTCCATCAGGGCTCTTCCCAGGGACTCGCTGAAAGCCCAGCAGAGAGCTGGTCCTGGTGAGGAAAGGGGGGGAAGGGATGTGGGCCCCAAGAGCCTAAAGCAGAAGCAAGCCCCTCTCAGAACTGGGATGTGCTCAAAATGGAAGTCTGGGGCATTGTGATCCTGCTTCCTTGACTGTTTTTTCCTGGAGTGTATTTGGATTAGATTTCTTTTGTATCCTGCGGATTTTCTTCCTCTTTCTACTTTTGTCTACAAATTCAATTCAGTGCATGAGGTTTTGAGAGCTGTGTGTCAGGCACTTAGCTAGATGTTGGAGATTTATTTGGCAGTGAACAATGCTTTCTCTCCTCTCATGGTGTTGAAGGACAGATATTAGAGAAGTCATCATCGGGGGAAATGTAGGGTGTTGAGAGGTGTAGAATAAGGTTTTGAAGTTAGTCTGGGGTGATAGAGAAAGGATCCTGAGAAGCCAGGAATGGCAGGATGAGTTGGCTTTAGTCAAGAAAGACCAGGGGACAGGCTGGGCTGGGGACAATGTCCCAGGCAGATGGAGCCTCATGAGCAAAGCCTGGATTCAAGAGACACAATGTAATTGCCAAGGAGATCTCTGAGTCTTTATTCTTCCAAGACCTGAACTGTTCAACTCCCAGGACAGTGAGCTGATAAATTTTTTTTATACCGAAACTTCTTCAAACGATATTAAACATATTTTAGGAGACAAGTAAAGCCCAAACACAATTATTTACATAGTAATTCCCTTTCAGGAAAATACAAGGGAAATTTAAAAATTGTTGCAGTCCTCAAAAAGGCTTTGCCCTCACTTCTGTGTGCTTCCATAGGCATATAGAAACAAAACTCTGGGTGTAATTTGATTAAAATATTCAATTTTTTAAAAGTATTAAAATAGACATACTTATTGCTTGCACAATGCAAATGATCTATTTTATAAATTCTTTTGGAACAAATAAGAGGGAAGTCAAAATATACATAGAATTCTGTGTTCAACCCCTCCCTCACCCCCACTGAAGGAGGGAAAATATGGGGACTATTTATGAGTTATGTCCCATTACAATAGTCAGAGGTCGAGATGGAGAATGATCAGGAAATCAACTGATTCAAGGAAAGGCTGAAGATGCTAACATATCACAGTCTGAAGAAGAGGTGATTTGGGTAGGAAATAATTTTCATCATACCAGTCAGGGAACTTGGTTTCAACTAACAGAAACCAAACTGGTATTAATGGAAAGGGGATTTGGAGTTACAGAACAGGGGTTAGGGTTGGGGCCTGGGCAGGAACTAAGGGGGGCGGGTGTGTGCACCTCTGTTCAGGACAAAGGCTGCCAGGACTCCAAATATTTCCCCCCACCCAAGTTGTGGAGCGAGAAAGCATCTGACTGGTTGACCCAAAGTCATATGCTGAACCCCTTCTCCACTGGGGACCCAGGAGGAGGCAGAGGGAGGCTGGCACTGGGACAGCCCTTATACCAAGACCACACAATATTGGGAACATCCAAATGGGGTATTCGGCCCATAGTTGTCATTTCTTGCTTACTTATGTCTTTGCTTGTTTATTTTCTGACTCTTACCCCTGGAATATGACCTCTTTGACAACTGTCCATTGTTGCCCACTGCTGGACCCCTAAGCTTTGAGTAGTAGACAATAAATACTTGTGGAATGTATTAATAAGTGGACATCCAAGGGAAGCAAACCTATCCCACATTGTCCCATGTGTAGACAGGAATGAATGTGTCATTGGTATCGAGATGTGAATTTTGGCTCAAGATCAGGAAGAGTTTTCTTTTTTTATTATTTTATTAAATTTTTAAATTCAAGTATAGTTAACATATAGCGTTATGTTAGTTTCAGGTACACAATACAGTGATTCAACAATTCTATACATTACTCAGGGCTCATCGTGACACGTGTACTCTTTAATCGCCATCTCCTGTTTCACCCATCCCCCACCCACCTCCCCTCTGGTAACCACCTGTTTGTTCTCTATACTTAAGAGTCTGTTTCTTGGTTTGTTTCTCTCTTTTTTCCCCCTTGTTCATTTGTTTTGTTTCTGAAATTCCACATATAAGTGAAATCATATGGTACTTGTTTTCTCCCTTATTTTGCTTCACATTATACTACCTGGCTCCAACCATGTTGTTGCAAATGGCAAGATTTCATTCCTTTTTATGGCTGAGTAATATTCCATTGTGTATATATACCACTAAGATAAGGAAGACTTTTCTTTTTTCTTTTTTTTTTTTAGGATTATTTATTTATTTATTTGAGAGAGAGATAGCAAGAGCAGGAACACAAGCAGGTGGAGTGGGAGAGGGAGAAGCAGGCTTCCTGAGGAGCAGGGAGCCTGATGCAGGGCTTGATGCCAGGACCCTGGGATCATGAACTGAGCCGAAGGCAGATACTTGATGACTGAGCCACCCAGGCACCCCAAGGAAGGCTTTTCTAATAACCAGAGTTACCAGATGGCATTATAGTCCATCTCATGAATAATAGGACTTTGAATTTGGAAGCAGCAGTGGGATTTCAGCATGGACATCCATTACCCTCTTCTGTGATAACAGCTCCTGCCAACTTCTGTTTGGTGTTTCCTTCTTTCACTCTCAGGCCCCGTGTTTTCTGGGAAGTTCACTCTACTTCCAAATCCAGAGGCTAACATAATTGGTAAATTCCATTCCCCTGGCCATAGTGACTAGTTCAAGAAGAGCATGCATGTGACCCAAATCAGGTCAAGCAGGGCCAACTGGGTCCAACCCAGGGCTTTCATTTGAGCCTTAGAAGAAATAGACTCTCCTGAGGGATTTGGTGTCATGATGATGAGGGTCTAGAGTAACCAGTGGCCGCCATCTGAAACGAGAATGAAGCTGATTTGGAAGAAGGTAGAACTGAGATAAAGAGGGAAACCCTGATCTATGTGTGCTTGAAGTCAGATCCACCCTGAATTCCTACAACATGAGCCAACATTTTTCCTTGGGTTGTGTTTTCTGTTAGTTGCAACAATGTGAGTCTCAAATGATTTAAGTGTCAGCTCTGATCAGTCGATAGTGACCACCTACAGCCCTGCACTGAGGAAGATCCTGGGGCCAAATCCTGATACAGTGGAAAGAGTAAGGTTGGTGAGTGTTGTCACAGGAGTGGGAAGGGGAGTTGTGTCAATCATGCCATGCATTTGCCATCCTGGGGCTAGATGCTCATTTCTCAGGATATCACAGTCCAGATTCCTATCACAGAGGTTGGGCCATGTGGTCCACAACGGTGCTATTCAATGGAAATATAAGGTGTGCCATGCATACGGTTTAAAATTTTCTAGTAGCCATGTGAAAAAAATAAAAAAGAAACCATAAAGTTACTTTTAACAATATCCCTTATTTAACACTATATAGCCAAAATATTATCACTTCAGTAGGTGGCACTGGCTGAATTTCAAGTGCTCTGTAGCCACACGCAGCTAGTGGCTACTGAACTGGGCAGCATGGGTCTAGAATCATAGAGTGTTGGAACTAGAAGCAGCTTCTACCAGCACCTCACTGTAGAGATGGGTAAATGGAAGCAGAGAGCGAAGTGAGTAGCTTTCCAAAGCCCGTGAGTAACTGTAGTGACTTTCTGGGGTGTATTTCCTCTCTTCCCAACAGAAAGCCTGTTTAGTGGATGTGGGAGGTGGAATAATGCTCCCCTCTCCCCAAAGATATCCACGTCCTAATTGCGGGAACCATGATGGTGGTACTTGACATGGCAAAAGGACTTTGCTGATGTGATGAAGTTAAAGGTCTGGAGATACGGAAATTATCCTGGATAACCCAATGTCATCCCAAGGGTCCTTGTAGAGGGAGGTGGTCAAAGTCAGAGAAAGGAGATGGGATGACAGAAGCAGAGGTTGGGGTGATGTGCTTCAAAGGTGCAGGAAAAGCCATGAGTCAAGGGCTATAGCAGGCCTCCAGAAGCTGGAAAGGGCAAGGAAATGGATCCTTCCCTGAAGCCTCCAGGAGAAACATAGCCCTACCGACACCTTGATTTTAGCCTTAGAAGACTCATTTCAGACTTTTGACCTCCAGAACTGCAAAAGAATAAGTGTGTGTTGTCTTAAGCCACTTAGTTTGTGGTAATTTGGTATGGAAGCCATAGGAAACCAATGCAGTAGCTCTACATAGTGAGTCAACAAAATTTGTTCTCTGGATTGTTTTAGGGAGAAGTCGATGTCCCCTGCAATGACAAATTCATCTTCACTCTGACAAATTCAGAGGCATATGTGGCCATTTTCTGCACATGGTCCCCCATCCCCCTGGGGTATAGCTGAGGGAAAATTCTCTAGCATAGCTCTTGGCATCCCACCAAAGCTTTAATCAGTAAAATGTGACAAGGTGATCTTTCCACTCTATCTTGGGAAAGTGGTCTCCAACCCTTTGGTGGGGTCCAAGTCTGGTCTGGGGAAGGGGTCCCCAAGTTTGCTGATGGGTTATTTTCCTTGGCTCCTTCTAGGAAGTGCTGTGGATGACCACAAAGCAAATGCTCTCTGGCATTCCAGGAATAATGTGGGCACAAAAGGAAAAAACAAATAAAAAACACCATAGTTCACATCATCCTTTCCTTTTGTTAAATGCTAAAGCACAACTGGAGAACTTTAAATGTGACATTTTCATCATCCAGTTTACCCATTTAGAAAATGGAGCTTAGTAAAGCCAAATGGGTTAGTTCTAAGAACACCAGAGTCCAAGGACTTTGATTCAACCAAAAATTAGCTCATCACTTCTCTGGGTCTATTTCTTCACCACCAAAAAGAAAAGCTGAACTCAGAGTTCCTTTGTGGCTCTCAGATTTTATTATTTTAATTGCATATAGGAAGTTTACTGCTGGTTTGAGAAATTGTCATCAAAACACACAACACTTGGGGGTGTCCCCAAAAGCCAAATTTCAACTGCAGAAACATTTTGCATCATGCTTGACTTGAACGTTGCTTTGAATCTCACAGGATCCTGCAGTGTTGAAGGGGTCATTGAGACTGTCCATCCCAACCCCTCCTGTCAGAGTTAAGAAAACCAAAGTTCAGAGAGGTTGAGTGACTTGCCCAGCATCCTGGGACTAGAAATAAGGTCTCTTGATTCACAAGCCTGGGCTCCTGTTACTCCCTCATTGACTCCTATGTGGAAGTCCGTAATTTCTCTTAAGAGGAGCCAAGATGTGCACCGCTCCAGCCCAAGTCAGGGCAGAGGTGAGGAAGGAGGGAGTGTGGTGCTGGGTGCGTTGTCAGATGAAAAGATCACCTGTGAGGTTGGGCTGGCAGCAGGTAGGAAACTTAGGGAGAGGCGTGGCCATCTTTGCTGCACTGGTTGCCGGTGGTCATAGATCGACTTCCGGGGAGGGGTGGGCTCTTGTTAATTTCAAAGTGGTATTGCACAGAGTGGGGGCAATAAGTTGGGGAGAAAGGGAATTCTGCTCTAAAGTCTAAAGAGGTTTTCCTTTTCTGGCTCTTATGTCCACATAACATTCAGTTTTTCCTCTAAGAAACGGGCAAATAGAAACTTACAGAACGTCTCTATGGCTTGTTCTGGCTCTGGAGTACCCGGGGCACATCTGATGAATTAGGGAGGGAGCAGAAGGCTGTGCCCACCCCAGTGCCATTGCTAGCATTCATCCACCGCACGCAGGTGACAGGAAATTAGTTTCAGGTGGCTTGTTGACCTAAATGAGAAAGGAAAAACAATGCTGTTTTAGAAGAAAACATAAGGGGAATATCTTTATATCTGTGGATGAGAAAAGCTTTCTTTTTTAAAAAATTTATTTATTTATTTTTAAAGATTTTGTTTATTTATTTGACAGAGAGAGAGCACAAGCAGGGGGAGCAGGAGAGGGAGAAGCAGACTCCCCACTGAGCAGGGAGCCCGACATGGGGCTCAATTCCAGAACCTTGAGATCAAGACCTGAGCTGAAGGCAGACGCTTAACCGACTGAGCCACCCAGGCACCCCTAGAGAAGCTTTCTTAAGCAGGTTATATATTGAAAAATTGGACTCCATCAAAATCCAGAATATCTGTTCACAAGACTATGCAAAGAGCAAAAGGCAAGCCACAGAGTGGGAAGAGATATGTGTAAGATTTATGTCTGTCAAAGGACTTGTATCCAGAATACATAAAGAACTTCTACAAACTGAGAAGAAAGTTGGACACCCAAACAGAAAGGTGGACTAAGAATTGAACAGGCACTTCTCGACGACAGTGCCCAAGACAGCCAAAACCAGGTGTTGTGTTGGGGGTTTCACCCACATAGTTATGGACTAGCATCGATGTGAATACACTTTCCACATATATAATACACTCCCAGGTTTTTTACTGAATGTGAGTCAAGATCAACATGTCAGGTAGAAGCACAAAGTTTGACGGCAGATAAAGAATCAGCAAATCCTTATTCATGTGTTTAGTTCTTTCTTTTGAGGTATCTCAGTAGAGAGAGGTGAACTCTTTTAAGGATGGCTAGTCGTGTTTTAATCCAAGGACAGACTAGGGCGGAGGGAGGTGCAAGGAAGCCAATAATTCCCTGGATGGATTAAGGAACAGCTGGTTATTGGTTACAAAGGGAGGTAACATTTTAATTTAAATATCCATTTTTTTTCAGTATGCCAGAAATTACCTTGTTTTTCAACCACTGAAAGTTATGATGAGAATATTTAGATGCAAACATACCAGTGTGTGGGTGAGGGAGAGACAGAGCTTTTGAAATTCTCATAAATTTACAGTAAAAAAGGTTGAAGAGTATTGGCCTGAAAGTGTTCTAGAAGGCAGGGGTGGTGGTGGAGGAGGCCCCAGCAAGCTCCCCTGGGCTTCTGGACACTCAGGATCCCTGCAAAGGGCATGCAAGGAGCCTAGCACATGGTGGGTGTATCACAGATGTTTTTGACTGATGGACAAGGTCACTTTCCTCACTCACCACACAGTTTATCGTAATGTTCAGTGTTTCTCACATGGGCTGATGACCCAGCTGACTCATCACACTAGTGGGCAGTTGTCCTTATAAATCTACCGTCTTTTTTTTTTTTTTTAAACTAAAGGAATCACAGATGGGAAGGCCAAATGTTAGGAAGCATATAGTAAAAAACAAAACAAAACAAATAAACCCCTGACAATGGAGAGCTTAATACATTTAGCATCTAAGTTGTTCTTTGAGGAAGTGGCTTGGGGATGAAAGGGTAAGTCACTTAAGTTGCACTGTTTATGAATATAATCTTAATTTTCCCCATATGTGGTAAATTTCCTGTTATCTTGTCTAGGCCGAAATGGTGCATTTGGATCAATTAAACAGTTACTAAGTATTCTTAATATTGTCAACCAATTACTTTTCCTTCGGCAAATCAGAAGACAGTTCAGGATTCTGGATGCCTTGGGACCTTTCTTATGAATGCTAATTATCCTTGTCTTATATGTGTGAGAAAACGTTCTACCAGATAAACAGAACAGCAGAAAAATTCAGTTTTCTTGTTTTCAGAATGGAGACTGGAAAAGGCTGACAGACCCAACAGGAGGCATACAAACCACTGCATGAAGTATTTGCACCAAAATCCGGGAGCATTTTATAAGGTTTTGAATCTTAATGAATAAAATGGGCTTCTCTCTAGCTATCACTGTTCAGCTTTAATTTTCTCAAATAGTTCTCTTGGTATGAATAGCTTTGCATATTAGAGGAAATGAAGAAGTGGCAAATTAATAAAACAGTTTAATTTCCTATAATCAAAGAATCAGGAAGATTCTTGAATTTGGAAGAAACTTGGTAAATTAAAGAGGATGCTGGGCATAGTTGTTCTTCCAAAATACAGCATTCATAGTTGACCCCAGTAGTTTGGTGGCTATGAATCAGTGGGACTTTTGTTCTGCATTAAGTCCACATTATTATTACTCATGGCGGATGCCTGGAATGTGATGATGCAGACTGTTCTCATTTTACTAGCAGGTTGGATTCCAAAATGTGCAGATTGGGTATCTGGAATTGAGAAGATGATCTACCATGGAATCAATGTCCTAAGTGGAGGCTGGACGGCCAGGCCTTAAGACATAAAATCCTTAAGTGCCTTGTGCCCTGAGGTACAGCTAGTGACCCCACCCACCTTTTCACCTACTCATCATTCAGGCTTCAACATTGCCTCCTTGTGGTGTTGGACTCGAGGAGACCAGGGTTCAAATCCCAGCTCTGCCACACACCGGCTGTGTGTCTTTGGGAAACTGACTTACCTTTCTGTGCCTCAGTTTGCTCTGCTGTGAAATGGGGACAATCATACCTTCCTGAGGTCACCAGACTCCAAGGTGTTCCCCAGGGATCCTCCCTCCTGGTTTTCATGCCCTTGTATATGCTCCTCCCACACAGAATAGGGGTGACCTGTGTAACCAATAGGGTATTGTGGAAATGACAGGATACGACTTCTGAGGCAAGATTATAAAACATACGGCAGTTGGCTCTCTCTTGGGTCTCTTGCTCTGGGGGAAGCTGGCTGTCATGTTTCGAGGACACTCAAACAGCCCCACACTCAAACAGTCCGTGGGGCAACACGTTGGTTCCAACAGCCAGCACTACCTTGCCAGGCATGCGAGTAAGGGTCCTCCAACCCTTGTCAAGCCTTCAGATGATGGTGGCCTCGTAAGAGACTGAGCCAGAGCCACCAGCCACATCAGTCTCATATTTCTGACCCACAGAGACTGTGTGAGATAATAAACGTTTCCTGTGTGAAGCCGCTAAGTTTTGGGGTAATTTGTTATGCGGCAATAGATAGCTAATATATTATCTCATGGGTGAGATAAGGTAGGAATGTAGTGTCTGAGTAGAGAAAACACACAATAGATGGCGGCTGTTTATGTTGTTATCCCATTGTTATGCCTAGAATGCCTGGTGCCCTGATAGATTTCAGCACCAGAAACAGAACAACCATCCTATTAGTCATCAGTCATGAGCACACGGAGCACTGAAGATGGCAGGAGACTTTTTTTCCTCTTTCCGTTGGGTTTCCCTCTGATCCCACAGATTGGTGAGCCTCAGCTGGTGCTCACACTCCCTTCTGCCCCTGGCCTCCCTCCTCTACTCTTTACTACTCCCTGCCCTTCCTGTCCCGACTCCCATCAGGTGGTGCCCAGGTGTCAGGAAGGCAGAAATGGTCAGGTGGTTCCTGACTCCAGCCTAGTGGATCCTTGAGCCTTCACAGAAGGGTATATAACTCTGGTGTTCTGCTATGTTAAAGACCCATTCCCATCAGGGTTGGGGGTCCATCTGAAGGACAGGTGTTAGCAACCCAGGCTGTCCCAATATTATATTAACGTTATAATAATATAATAATATTCACCTTTCCATGGCTATTCAACAGAGCATTTCCATCACACTTAAGGACCAATCTTATTTTTGCAGTGCCTTTTTTGGCAAAGGGTGGAGGGAGAGTTGGTTTCCTGATACCGGTTGCAATTTTTTGTGTAAAATTCAGTAACCCTGAACTGTGTACTATCTGAGTTCATTGATGGGTTGTTCCAGATGTTTTCTGGTGCTCCTGGGAAGTACTAACTCTCCGTCAGCACTGAGGCACTTGAGAAACACAAATCAGACACCAAATTACCATCCAGAATTTGCATTCATGCAGACATATTAAATTAGAGCCAATTAGCAATTATGGTAAGTTCTTCCATTGTTGTGAGGCTTAGTGGAAGAATTCAAGAGAATAGAAAGAATTCTTGAGAGTGCTTATTAATTCAAACAAACATTAGGCTGAAGATTTCACATGGGGAAAAAACTCAAGATGGAAATAATAAAAATACGATCAGGAGCTCATTTTCAAAGACATCCAAAATAATTGAAATAATAACTAACATTTGTCTTTAGGGCAGCACTTTTCCTATAAGCCTGTCCTCACTTACAGCCCTGTGTGGGACATCTCCATGTTACAGATGAAGGTATTGAGCACAGAGTAACTTGCCAGAGGACACACAACTGGTAAGAAACAGAATCAAGCCTCTGGTATCTTTTCCAAAATCCTGTGAAGCTTCCCCTGGGTGACAAGTTTTGTTCTATGAAAGCATATAATTAATAAAAGAATGGATTATTAATAGATTTTAAAAAGTAAATTCCTCACTCTTTTTTTATTGTAAATGGATACGTGACATGAAATTTGCCCTTTTAAAAAATTTTAAGTGTCTGACTTTTGATGTTATACTTCATCTTCACAGTGTTCTAGAGCATCATTGTCCAATGGAAATACAACAGGAGTCACAGAGATGAGTCTAAATTTTCTAGTAACCACTTAAAAAAGCAAGAAAAAAAAAGGGGGGGTTCCTTGGCTGGCTCAGTTAGTGGATCGTGCAACTCCTGATCTTGGGGTTTCGAGTTTGAGCCCCGTTTTGGGCATAAGGATTACTTAAAAATAAAAATCTTAAAAAAAAGGAAAAATAAATGAAATTAATTTTGATGCTAGATTTTATTTAATTCAATATATCCCAAATCATTTCAACGTTCAGTCAATACAAAATTTATTACCATGATATTATACCTTTTTTAGTTCTATACAAGTCTTTGAGATCCTGTGTGTATTTTTCACTAACTGCACGTTTTAATTTGGATGCTCAATTTTCATTGGAAGCATTTAATCTGTGTTTAGATTTCATAAAACTTATATTTGAAAGGTTGTTCCAAAGTTAAAGGTTTCTTTTTTCTTTAAGTTTTATTTATGTATTTGAGAGAGAGGAAGGGAGGGAGGGAGGGAGGGAGGGAGGGAGTGCATGAGCAGGGGATGGGGGCAGAGGGAGAGGGAGAGAGAAAATCTTAAGTAGGTTCCATGCTCAGCACAGAGCCCAATATGGGGCTCAATCCCATGATCCTGAGAGTATGACCTGAGCCAAATCAAGAGTCAGATTCTTAACCAATTAAGCCACCCAAGCACCCCCAGAGTTAAAGTTTTATTTTTTAATTTTATTTTAATATGTTATGTTAATCACCATACATTACATCATTAGTTTTTGATGTAGTGTTCCATGATTCATTGTTTGTGCATAACACCCAGTGCTCCGTTCAATACGTGCCCTCCTTAATACCCACCACCAGGCTAACCCATCCCCCCTCCTCCCTCCCCTCTAGAACCCTCAGTTTGTTTCTCAGAGTCCATAGTCTCTCATGGTTTGTCTCCCCCTCCAATTCCGCCCCTTCATTTTTCCCGTCCTACTATTTTTTTTTAACTTATAATGTATTGTTTGTTTCAGAGGTACAGGTCTGTGATTCATCAGTCTTACACAATTCACAGCGCTCACCATAGCACATACCCTCCCCAATGTCTATCACTCAGCCACCCCATCCCTCCCACCCCCCACAACTCCAGCAACTCTCAGTTTTAAGAATTCCTCATATCAGTGAGATCATATGATACTTGTCTTTCTCTGATTAACTTATTTCTCTTAGCATAATACCCTCTAGTTCCATCCACATCATTGCAAATGGCAAGATTTCGGGTTTTTTATGGCTGCATAATATTCCATTGTGCATATATATATATATATATATATATATATATATATATATATATATACCACATCTTCTTTATCCATTCATGTGTTGATGGACATCTTGGCTTTTTCCATAGTTTGGCTATTGTGGACATTGCTGCTATAAACATTGGGGTGCAGGTGCCCCTTTGGATCACTAAGGTTTCTTTTAAAATTTTTTTTGTATTTAAATTCAACTTAGTTAACATATACTGTATTATTAGCTTCAGGGGTAGAATTTAGTGATTCATTAGTTGCATATAACCCAGTGCTCATTCATCAAGTGTCCTCCTTAATGCCCACCACCAATTACCCCATCCCCTTACCCACCTCCCCTCCACAAAACTAAAGGTTTCTAATAACCGAATACAGTATCAGTTTTTAAATTTAAATGAACTTAAATTAAACGAAATTAAAATTTTAGTTCCTCATTGCACTAGCCACATTGCAAGGGTCCAAAAACCACAAGTGGCTAACGGCTACCATATTGGACAGCATAGATCTAGAACAGGGGCTCACAAACATTTTCTGTGGACATATTTAGGGGAACCTAATTAGGCCGTAGAGCCATATTAGGGTGTGGACATATTTGGGGAACCTAGCACAGGTATGATTATAGTCTCATCATTTTTCTAATATAAAGACTTTATTTTCTTAGGGCAGTTTTATGTTTATCACAAAATTGAGAGGAAGATGCAAAGATTTCCCATACACCCCCTGCCCCCACACATGCACAGCCTCCCTCATCATCAGCATTCCCCTCCACCCCAGAATGGCACTTTTTTAAAACCTAGGATGAACTTATATTGAGACATCATAATCACCCAAAGTTCATAGTTTATTTTAGGATTCACTCTTGATGTTGTACATTCTATGGATTCAGACAAAGGTATAATGATGTATATCCACCATTATAATATCTCACACAGTATTTTCACTGCCCTAAAAGTCCTCTGTGATCTGCCTGTTCATCTCTCCCCACCCCACCCTGCCCCTCAACTGCTGATCTTTTTATTAACCTCATAGCTTTGTTTTTTCCAGAATGTCATATAGTTGGAATCATTACAGCATGTAGCCTTTTCAGATGGGCTTCTTTCACTTAGGAATATACATTTAAGGTCATAGTTATGTTTTAAAAAATTCCTTAACTCTTAGAGTCCCATACTGAAATACTTACAGAAGGAATGATGTGATAGCTAAGGTTTGCTTCAAAATAATCCATCCCAGTGTAGGGGCAATGGGTGGGTGGCGATGACATGAGACTGGCCATGTGTTAGTAATTTTTGAAGCTGGGTGATGGGTCCTTGGGGACCATTGTATTAGTCTCTTTACTTTTGTGTGTGTTTGAAAATTTCCATAGCAAAAAGTTTTAAAATACATTTCTGTTGTGGTTGTATTTCAATATCTCTGATAATTATTTAATTTTTTTCTCTCTCGGGGTGCCTGGGTGGCTCAGTCAGTTAAATGCCTGCCTTCAGCTCAGGTCCTGACCCCAGGGTCTTGGGATCGAGCCCCGCATTGGGCTCTCTACTCAGCGAGGAGTCTGCTTCTCCCTCTCCCTCTGGCCCCTCCACCTGCTCGTGCTCTCCCGCTCTCTCTCTAATAAATAAATAAAAATTAGAAAGAGAGAGAGTAAAAGAGAGCACAAGAGCAGGGTGAAGGGCTCTTCTTGGTGGCTTTTCGGATGTGCATACCCTTGATGGCCTGGGCAGTTCTTAAAGTGAACACGAAGATTTGAACCTCTTGATTTACATGATTTCTTAGGGTTTTCTGGGTCAAGTGAATCTGGTGTTAATATCGCTACACTAGCTTCCTTTTGTTTTTTTCCTAATGCTTTATTTTCCACTCTTTTATTTTCAACTTCTCTGGGGCATTGTTTGTTTCTGTCTTATAAAGAGCATAGAGATGAAATTTTTAAAATCGAGAATCTCTGGTTTTTACTATGTCAGTTAAATCTGTCTACATTTATCGTGATGGTTGATATATGTAGACTTATTTCCACTATACTCTTTGTGCTTTCTATTTATTCTTTTTCCCCCTATAACTTCTTTTTTGTTCTTTTTTTCTGCAGTCGGCTTGATCAAATTTTATTTACCCTCTTCTGTTTTGAATTCTACTAAATTAAGAGTTATTATTCTTTCTTATTCTTGTAGTAATAACCTTAATATTTTAAATGTTACCTATTTTTTTACAACTAGCATTTTGGGAAGTGTGCACACACACATACTTTCAGAAATGTTGGTGTTTAGCATTTATTAACACGGCCAGAACTAAAAGATGAAGCTACCAAGGACCCAGGACAGAAGCAGGTACCCCTCCTTATACAATCTATCACTGTGTTGTTGAAAGGCTTACCCGTCTGGAAGGCTTCTCCGTCTGGCTCCAGACAAGACTAGGGTATATGTAAAGGACAGCAGCTGTGCATCATGCTTGAATCTCGTACTCCCACCCCCTCCCCGAACCCCCACCTCCAGCCCCAGAAGAGCTTCTAGTGTTAGCAGCAGGTAGTCAACAGATATTTGTGGATTACGTGTAGAGTGGATGGAAATCACGTGGTTAGGATATAAACTACCAGGAATGAATCATCAGATTCAACAAACAGGAGCCTTCACACCCCTAGAAGTTATAGATTAAAAAATAAATCTATAGATAATGAAAGAAATGATACCAGTTTATTATGGAAAATTGAAGAATAATACTGATAACTGAAAAGAGGAAAAGTAAAATTAGCCCACCCTGAGCTAACACTGTTAATATTTTTGTGAGTATATCTTTAGTCTTTTCTTCCTTCTGCTTATAGGTATGTGGATGTAGGTTTTTAATGCTAGTTCCTTTTTTTTTCACTCTAGCTGACATCCCTATAGTTACATTTCTCATGGAACTCATATAATCTCATGATTATTTTCTAGGATAAATTCTTTAAAATAGACACTGAGCCAGAGGGTTTGTGCCTTTCCAAGGCTTTTGATACATGCTACCAATTGCCTTTCGGAAAGGCGACACCAATTTGGTCTGTCGGGGTTCAGTGCGGTGAATGCAGCAACACTGGAGGGGCTCATTCCCCACCGATAATTGAGTCATCTGAGAAATGGTGGTGGGGGTAGAGGTGGGGAAGGTGAAACTGTTTTTCTTCCTCCCTCCTCTGTGCCAGGCACTCAGCCCACAGTGGTGGAGAGGAAATGGCTTGGAGAAATACTAAAAGGAAGAGGCAAACTAATCTGTCCTTAATGATTTCCGTCTGATTAGGGGATTAAGATATACAGAAAATGAGAAGGGTCTGCCTTTGCAGATGGGCAGCACACCTACACATCTGGGGGGCACAGCATTTCTCTTCTCCGTGCCAAAGCATAGCAAGGCTCAGATTCAGGTCTCCCAACCTTTCCATTTGCATCAGAGCAAGCGGGATAGGGGAGATCAGGCAAAGGGGTCATGGAGGTGTGGATGGGGGAGGGGGTAGACATGAGAGGCAAGGTGCTTCATTCTCACCCAGGCCCTGGCTCCAGCCTGTTGTCCTTCCCAGGTTCCGTGACAGGATTTCCTTGTACTTGGCTTTGATTCTCATTGTACTTTCCCAACATCATGGATCGGAAGTTCTGTGTTCTTGAGGCGTCATGAACATTCCACATGAATGGGGCAGCAAGGGATGGCGGGAGGAATATTATACGTATCTTCTCCCCTCATGGGTATATCCCCCTCTGATCCACCAGACATCACTTATGAAGCCCAGGTTCAAAGATAAAAGGATTACAAACGTCAGGACAGGAACAGCAGAGCATTAGGCTAAGCATGGGGCCCTTCCGAGCACGCAGCCCTCAAGTCACTCAGATCCTGAGGCTGGTGCTGTTGGCGCTTAACTCTTCTACCTCTAGCCTCTGGCAACCACCGATCTGTTTTCCGGCCCTACGGTTTTGCCTTTTCAAGAATGCAATACAAAGAGAACCCCACAGTGTATAACTTGTTGAGTCTGGCGGCTACCATGTAGCGTAGGCATTCAAGGTTCCTCTCTGCTGAAGCGTGTCAGTCCTCCATCCTGTGGAGGTACCGGGCTTTCTGTCTCCTCCGCAGCTGAGGGGCAACCTTAGTCTTAGCGCTGAGGGGCATTCCTGTTCTGTGAATTTTCGGATTAACCAGAATCTTTTTTTTTTTTTTTTTTGAGGCAGATCCTGGATTCCCCTGCCTGACCCACGCCCCATAGCCAGTTGCTTTGGTCAGAAGCCCTCTCTCCTCCTTTATGGTATGGCGAGGAAAACAACGTGCAAATGAAGTCAGCGGTGAACTCCAGGCGAGGAAGATTTGGGGAAGGCACTGGGAGGGGTTTATACTTCAGGAAAGGCCATACAACAAACAGGAGGAATGTGCGTTATGTGTGAAGGGTTACCTTGAGTCAGCATGCTGAAGGGAATGCTGACCTCTTACTTTTCCAGTCGAATTTATTCCTTGAGCCTAAATCCCTAGATCTGAATCGACTTGGTAGACACTGGTCTACACCAGCTCTGTGATTAAAGAAAATTCTGGAAGTCAGGCATGCAGATCCGTCACTGCCCTGGTGCCCTGAGGCCGGGTTTGGAGCATTCCAGTGAGTTCCTGCCAGGCTGGCCTGCAGGGTCTTGTGTCCAGGTGGAGGGTTGGACCGACGCAGAATGGGAAGCAGAAGAAGTCCACACACCTCACGTAGATCACGAAAGAAGACTCAGGTGGCTGAGCCATGATGCTAAGGCGGCCTGGGTGTAAAGATGCCTCTGAGGCTTTCAATGCTGCCCTCGGCCCATCATGCTCGAGGCTGTTTTGGTGCACAGGCTCCCTCCTGCAAGCCCCAGGGCTCTCCACCTACTGGAGCGTGCTTGGTACCCGGGCAGGGCTGGTCACAGTGGTGGCAGTGAGTAAAATGATGGCCAAGTCCGGTGTGGTGTGTGTGTCTCTGTCTCCCAGAGGCCCCAGCAGGACTGAGCCCCGCGTGCCCACAGTGGACACCTTCACACTCCAGGGGCTGGCCCCCTCCCCCCTCCTCCCCCCTCCTCACTTCCTCGGACCACCCCTTAAAGAACCTTTTGCACTTGAACCAACCTCAGGGCCTGCAGAAAAGGTCAAGCACCTTACATAGGGGTCCAGTGTATTGTGGCTTCAGAGTCTTCTTGGTCTAACCGGTGTGTCTCTGCTCAGATGGCATCCTGCACTCTCCTTCCCAAACGTACCTCACAGCACCGTGACTGCTTGTCCTGAGCATGCAGCTAAGGTGAAACTTGCCTTTTCCTCTTACTTTTGCTCCCCCCCACCTAACATGAGTCAAGTTCCTGGCACAGAGCAGGGCCTCCACGGTCATGGCTTATTTTTGGGGAGGGTGAAATGCTGACAGAGCTGCTGGGAATGTGTGCTCCGTATCTGAAGAGGCCCCCAGAGACAGTGGAAGAAACCACATTGAACTCGGTCATCTTGGGATGTACCCTGAATGTTTTGTGTCTTGGCCTTTCCCCCCTTGGCTGGGTTGTGGGGCTTTTCCTGAGCTGGGGAGGGAAGGGATAGAGCTGAGAGTGTGGGCGTCTGCCTAAATCCTCTCGAGGTTATTCGAGAGGCTATTCTTTTTTCTTTTTTCTCATCTTACTGCATGTCAACTTGGGGGACGAAGAAAGCTCTGGTGTGGGGGGTCCGGTCCCCTGACATCCGCTGCTGCTCTCCTTGGGGGCCACTTCTGGCTAATTTGTGACCTGCTTGGTGTCAGGTGTCCCACCTTCACCCCCCGAGGCCCCTCCGCTCTGTCCACCGGCTCCCCACGCTGCCTGCGTTCCTGGCCGTGTCGTTCGGATCCTTTGGGCTCAGGGCGGCAGCAGCTTGCCTTGGACTAGCCAGGGCTGTCTCCTCACGGTCCTCAGTGGAAACTTATTTCTTAAGAGAACAAGCCGTGAACAGCGAGCAGGCTGGTGACCAGAACGCTCTGTTCTAACAGTGCGGGGAACAGGTACCTCGCATCCCTCTCCCCCAGCCACGCCCCCTCCCCCAGGACACCACGCAGTGAGGGGCGGGGCACGGGGAGGGGCCTGGAGGCCAGCATCCGGCTGCTGGCTTCCTCCAGGCCTCAGTCTCCCCGTCTGCAAAAGGGGTGAACAAATATAGCATTCGCCACACTGGAATTTTTTGTTCTACTTTTCTTGAAGAATAACATGCATAAGCACATCCACTGTATGAGTATAGTCGACAAATGTTTCCAAACTGAGCACACTCAGGTAACCAGCATCCAGATGAAGAACCAGAACCTTCTTAAGACTCCTCACGGTCTCCTCTGCAGAAGAGGGTTGTTTTGAGGATCGATGAGCTGATATTTGTAAAGTCTCAGAACAGTGCCTAGCACAGAGTAATCACGTTAATCACTATTTGTTAAAAAATAAATGAATTAGAAGGGAACTTTGGCTTTCTGAGGTTGCAGCTTCTTTCTTTATTTTAGTGAAAACACAGCTATCTTGCAAGTTCAGGCCCCCGCTCTCTCTCTCCTTAACGTGCAGCAGGCAGGATGAATTAAGACTCTTCAAAATAATCAATTATTTCCTTATCACAGAAGGCCAGATGGTGCATTATTCGGCAAACAGCTTCCGTGGAATGCCAACAATTTTGCTTTGATGAGAAAAGAAATATGCAATTAGGCTGCTGTCATCCTCAACAAAGAGCCAGATGTACGGCAGCCAGACCTCCAGGAGGAGCCAACACAGCCTGGTCCCAGGTTAGGGGTCCAGGAGCGACAGGGGAAGGAGGTCCGGAAGGCGCTTCCTTTGTCACCCGCACACGGCAGGAGAGACACAAGGAAAACTGGCCTGAGGACAGTTCCCCTGGAATTGGCCAAAATGGCCTGAAGCAGGGTCGAAGAGTTAGTACATGCACAATTACCTCCACACAATGTTTTAAAACTTACAAGCAGAGGAGATGGTTATACCATTATGGTGACATGTTGTACTTTTATTCAACCTTGGAATACATCTGTGTTCCTTCCATTGTCTTTGTTACACAAAGCCAATTAAAGAAAAAACATCAAAAAATCACATTGAACCATTTAGAAGGGGAAAAATGATGGTTAACGACGTATTTTCTAGAACACATGAAATTCTGGGAAGGTTGTTAAGTATTCTCTTCTACCATCACCTGGGACCACTTATAGGGCTATGAAGACACAGGGAAGAAAGTGAAAGAGGATCTGGAGACATCTCCTGATTGGGGGGAGGGGGGACGAAGGGGTAGGAGGCAGCTCCTGGAGGTGTTGGCGTATCACCTGGCCCTGGAAGGTACTCTCACATTTTGGAGGGAGAGACCTGGGCAGTAAGAGCAGTAAGGGAAACAGCCAGGTACCGATTTCTAAAAATTTATAACATTCTCTGGAGGGCGAAGAGACCTTTGAAATCTTAGCTCTTACTGATTTCTCCGGACAAGGGTAGCTAGCACTTTTTTTAAAATTAATAAGTAATTTTGCTTCTGAGTTGTAGGTCCATGTTCCATCTTCTGGAAATCAAGACCTTTTTTTAAAAAAGATTTATTTATTTATCTGAGAGAGAGGGAGTGCAAGTTGGGGGGGAACAGAGGGAGAGAGAATCTCAAGCAGATTCCCCACTGAGCATGGAGCCCAATGTGGCACTCCATCCCATGACCCATGAAATCATGAATTGAGCCGAAATCACGAGTTGGTTGCTTAACCGACTGAGCTACCCAGGTGCCCCAACACCATTTTTATTAGGTTTGGACTCAGTCCTCTTTGGGCATGTCTCAGAGGCCAGAGCTGCTTCCATGGTGTAGAATGCCACCACCATCCCTGAGTGGGGCCTCTGTGTGTCTCTGTTGGAAGAATTAGGTATAGAGAAAGGCCCAAATGGGAGACCAACTGGGGATGTCATGGCTCTTCCAGCTCTTTCTTCTGTCCAGCCACAAAGAAGTTGGATGCAGTCCCCTTTACCCTACTTCAGGGTTTTTTAGTCAAGAAGAAATGTATGGTGACTTGGGTGTGTGTGCATGAGAGAGAGAGGGAGAAAGAAAGAGGTAGAGAGAGTACTTCATTCAATGCCTATGAATGTCTGAACTCTAATAACTTGGGTGTGCAGATTCCACAGAAACAATCCACGCATGATTTCCCAAAATAATTTCATTAAAATCAGGGCCTTATACTGTGTACGAGCCATCCGGATTTCAGATCCTGTGCAAATTGACTGTGGTTGCTGTGGACAGGAGGAAAGTTTATGTCCTTCAGCTAGTTGAACTGAAGTCCAATTGGCTGGATTGGACAATTCCCAGTTTCTACTGTAGCCCTATACTAACTCAGCAAAAAAAAAAAAAAAAAAAAAAAAAAAATCAAACCATCAGGTTGTTAAATTTGTAAAAGTCTGCAAGGATTTTGTGAACTGTTTGCATGAGCCCACTAATTTTTCCAACTTTGTGATATGAGATGTTCAGTCTGGGTTAGAGTGTTTCTCTTACCTCTTAGGCATTAGGGCTCCCAAAGGCAGGTAGGTGAACATACTGTTTATAAGGACTTGTAAGGATATGAGGATGGGGGTAGATTATGAATTGGTGAATACGGTTTTCAAAGTCTGTCTACATTCCCATCATCCTCCACTGTTCTGTCCTAACAGAGGGAGCATGGCATTCTACTGCTGAGGCACAATCATGCACAGCTTAGATGTGCCTGAGGCTTCCTCTAGGAAGAGTTATACAGCCAATGCAGGTCATCATCAGATGAGATGGCACTAAATTCTTTGATACTCCTCCCATTGCAAGGTGGCTGCTAATTCCCCTCTCCTTAATTCTGAGCAGGACTTAGTGATTGGTTTGTCCAAAAAATGTAGTGAGGGGGATATTCTGGAGCTCCTGAGACTAGGTAATAGGAAAACGTTTGGCTTCTGCCCAGACTTCTCAGAACGCCCTCTCTTAGACCCAGATCCCATGTTGTAAGGAAGCTCAAGACCTGAAGAGAAGCCCATGTTAAGTATTCTCTTCTACCATCACCTGGGACCACTTATAGGGCTATGAAGACACAGGGAAGAAAGTGAAAGAGGATCTGGAGACATCTCCTGATTGGGGGGAGGGGGGACGAAGGGGTAGGAGGCAGCTCCTGGAGGTGTTGGCGTATCACCTGGCCCTGGAAGGTACTCTCACATTTTGGAGGGAGAGACCTGGACAGTAAGAGCAGTAAGGGAAACAGCCAGGTACCGGTTTCTAAAAATTTATAACATTCTCTGGAGGGCGAAGAGACCTTTGAAATCTTAGCTCTTACTGATTTCTCCGGACAGAAAGAAACCAAAACCCCAGGATGCCAACTCTGGCTGAGCTCCCGGCTGACAGCTAGCGCCAACTTGCCAGCCAAGTGACGGAGCCATTTTGAAAGTGGATATTCAACCCCAGTGGAGTTGCTCCAGGTGATGCTACATTAAGCAGAGATGAGTTGCACCCTCCAAGACTTGTCCAAATTACATATTCATGAGCAAAATGACAGTTGTTGTTTTAAACTACTAAGTTGTTGCTGCTTTAAATACAGCAATAAACAACTGGAACACCATCCAACAAGTTCTGGTCTACAGTGTGTTGGAATTCAATTGCCATGATTGGTCTTTGGGGGCAAGAGGGTGCCTGGGACTTAGGATTCATCTCCACGAAGCTGGGACCCACCAGCTTCTTAGTTTTGCTTAACTCCACAGAAAGCAGATTCACCTTGTCAAGCAGCTGGGACATGTTGAAGGTGAGTGCGTTAAGCATCATCTTCCTCTTTTGGATTAGGAGAGAGATGTTGGGGTTTCTGTCTCACTCAGCCTTCTTGGAGAGTACATAGCTGTTGAGCAGTCCCTCCTGGGGTGGAAGGTTCTTATTGGTGATCTTGTGTGAGATTCCATTCAGAGTTTCCTGTAGGAGCCATTGTTGAAGGGCTCCTCCTCTGCTCTTGCCAGCTTCTTCTCCATTCTCTGGGCTGGGTGAGCTACTTCTCCACCCTCATGCCTGCTAGGAGTCCTTTAGAATCAGACATCTACTTCCACACTGGGTAAAGTGTCTGGCTGGCCATGATTGTTCTCTGCTTTTGTTTGCTGGAGTCCTGGGGGAAATGAAATGCATTGTCTAGAAGATGCCTCTTGGAAGCTCTGGGCATCACTGAGTTGTCCAGGGCAGAATCTATAACCTTTATATCTCCATTCAGAGGATTCTTTTTTAGGATTTCATCATCATCACTGAATTGAGTGTGACTAATTCTATTCCACCTGAGCATGAGTTCTGAACTCCGCAGAGTGGGACCTAGTTGAGTTTGAGTTGTGTGTGTGGCGGGGAGTGGGAGGGCGGGGTTGCAGGGCTGGGGAGTGAGATCTCCTGCACAGGGCTCTGGCTGGGGTGGCCTGGGGAGTTACTGGGGGTGGAAGGTGCCACATTCCCCCCTCCTTTTCTGAGTGTCCATTCGCTGTACTTTTGCATGATGTGATGCGGTTCTGGGATTCATTTCTGCAGAAGGTCACAGGAATGCCTGACACAATGGGACATGACCACTCTGTCACCTCTCAGTGGAGGGGGTAAACCAATAGAGTTAAAATAAAATGCATGCCCTTCACCCTAGAAATTCCACTCCTAGGATAATTTTAATGATTATCTGCTGTGCTTTTTTTTAGTGGAAAATATTTAAAATATCATGAATACACATTAATAGGTGATTGATTTAATACATGGAAATTCATTCTTTCCAGGGAGTGTCATGTTGCTTTTAAACATATGTATCAGTTGATAAAACAATGTAAGAACCTAGAGGAGTGCATGACACATATGTGCTCAATAGCCAGTGGTTTTTGTTGCTATAAAGAGAGAAAAATAAAGATGCAAGTAGATAGCTATGTAATACATATATTATATATGCATATGTACATGTATATGTATGTATGATTAACTGTATCTGTAAAAAAACATTTAAAAGTCCTTATTTATGTGCACACATACATGTATATGATTAGGTGAGCATAGAGAAAATTGTGGAAGGGTGAAAATCAGGGAATGGGAGCTAAGGGGGGAGAAAGACTAAAAACAAAGAAAAGTTTCCAGGATGAAACAACTTGTATACTACAATCCCACCTTTGAAATTTCGTTTGTGTGTATACCCAGAGGGAGAGAGATGAAAAAATTGTTATCAAAATACAAGTGGTGGTTACCTGCAGGTAGTGAGTCTTAGAATTTCTTCTTTTCCTAAATTGTTCTTTACTCTTTTCGCCACTTTTTGCGTTTTTAAAACAATGAACATGTGTTATTTATATAACTGGGAAATGAAGACCATTTTCAATTTTGAAGAAACAATATGACTAGCAAAACTTTTTCTCGTACCCTTCAATAATTAAGAAGGAACATATGAAGAAGAAGAAGAGGAGGAAGAAGAAGCAGCAGAAGGAACAGAAGGAGCAGAAAGAGGAAATGATAAATGACTAACATTTATCATCAGACCCTTACCACGCATCTGACACTGTTTCAAATCTTTGCATCTGAACTTACCCTCTCTTGACAACTTTGTGTGGGGGAAAATGCTATTATTGTCCCTATTTTACAGATGAAGAAACTGAGGCACCGAGTAATTTCATAAGCTGCTGAAGGATACACACCTAGTAGGTGCCAAGGCCGGGATTCCATCTGCAAGAATTCATTCCAGATGCTCTTCTTCTCAAACTTAAGAAATACTGCCGGGCTGTTAGAAGTGATGGTCTTTACACCTGTAAGTGTTCATAAAGGCTTCAGATTCTAAAGCTGGAAAAATCCTCTCTCAGAGAACAATGAGCTCTCTGACCCCAAATGCTCGTGTCACATGCAGAGACCTGAGCTAGGAGAAATGCAAGTATTTCTTTTCTGATGTCTCTACTTCTGTCTTGCAGTTAGGTGCACATTCTACCACCTGTAAATGGCAACCGTTTTCTGTCGTTGGTTTCAAAACCACAATTCCATTCCAGGGAGGTGGGGGTGCTTTGCCATGGTCATTATTTTTATGGACCTACTTCCTTCTTTTCCAGCCTTATTGATACAATTGACATAGAACACTGTGTAAGCCTAAGGTGTATGTATGATGATTTGATGCATGCATACATTATGAAATGATTACCATGATAAGGTTAATTAACACCTCCGTCACCTCACTAATTACAATTTTTTTTGATGTGGTGAGAACACTTAAGATTTACTCTTTTAGCAACTTTCAAGTGTATAATACAGTATTAACTATAGTCATCACACTGAATATTAGGTACTCAGAATTTATAGGTACTCATCTTATAACTGGAAATTTGCACCCTTTGACCAACATCTCCCTACTCCCCCCACCCCATTTCTCCCATTCTATCTGTTTCTATGAGTTTGGCTTTTTTTTAGATTTCACATATAAAGAGATCATACAGTATTTGTCTTTCTCTGTCTGACTTACTTCACTTAGCATACTGCCCTCAAGGTCCATCCATGTTGTCCTAAATTGCAAGATTTCCTTCTTTTTTATGGCTGAACAATATTCCATTTTATATATATATATATATGTATATATATATATATATATATAGTATCTTATGGTTTTACTGATGGCTGAATAATATTTCATTGTGTGTGTATGTTATATATACATTCATCTTCTGATGGACACTTAGGTTACTTCCATATTATGGAACCGTGAAGAATGATGCAGTGAACATGGTGGTGCAGATATCTCTTCAAGACAGTGATTTCCTTTTCTTCAGATATATTCCCAGAAGCAGTATTATTGGATCACACAGTTCTATTTTTAATTTTTTGAGGAATTTTTACGCTGTTTTCCACATAGTGGCCGTACCAATTTGTGTACAAGAATTCCTACCAAGAGCGCACAAGGGTTCCCTTTTCTTCACATGCTCACCAACACTTACCTTTTGTCTTTTTGGTAACAGCCATTCTGACTGGTATGAGGTGATATCTCATTGTGGTTTTGATTTGCATTTCCCTGGTGATTAGTGGTGTGGGGTGTCTTTTCATGTACCTGTTAGTCATTTGTATGTCTTCTTCGTAAAAAGGTTTATTCAGGTCCTCTGCCCATTTTTTAAATTGAATTAGTTTTTTATTTGTTTGTTTTGATGTGGAGTTGTTGGACCTCTTTAATTCTTTTTTTTTAAAGATTTTATTTATTTATTTGTCAGAGAGAGAGAGAGCACAAGCAGGGGGAGGGGCAGAGGGAGAGGGAGAAGCAGGCTCCTGGCTGAGCAGGGAGCCCGATGCGGGACTCGATCCCAAGACTCCGGGATCATGACCTGAGCCAAAGGCAGACGCTTAACCGGCTGAGCCACCCAGGTGCCCCATGGACCTCTTTATTTCCAATGCTGTGTCACAAAGAAAGAAATGCTGGATTTTTAAAAGAGAAACAACTGACTAGAAAGCACAGAAAAGGAGATGATAGAAATATTCTAAGTCTTGGTCTGGGTGGTAGTGATAGAGGTGCAACTTATAGGTTCAATGTCACTGAGCTGTATGTGTAAGATGTATACCCTTTTCTACATATAAATTATACCTCAAAAAAATACAGTTAACAACAAATATATGAGATACACTAGTTGGGGAGACTGTCATGTACTCAAATATCTTCAAAACAAGATGTGAGTAGAACCATGGAGATAGTATGGGCTGTCACACACAGGAGGGGTCCAATCTGTTCCCATAAGATTGTTACCATGATCTGCATTTCTTAGCCAACCATCCCAATAATCTGAAACCATTTTGCTTCATCTTGGATGGCTGGTGGGCAGATACACCTTCCTTTACCCAGTCCTCCTGCCCTGAAGAAGTGGGATTTTGCAGGTAAAACGCATAAACAAAGGGCATGGGAATAAATGCTGAGAGGAACAAAAGAAACCGAAAACACAGTCGTGCTGAGTAATGCACTCTCAGAACAAATACAGAACCGTTTAAGTCATATTAGGTATAATCAGAGCCCAGAACGAGTAGTCGGGTTAATGCATAGCCATTTCTTCGGCTTTGGGGGCTCAACATTCTGAACAGGTGCCTGGGTATCAAGACTGCACCACCCGGGAAGCCTCCAATATTTTCAAATATTAATTAAAATGCTTAATAACCCCTTTCTCGTGGCCACTCAACCCCCTCAGCCCCATGCCTGGGCTCTTGGAGCTATTTCTCACCATAACTGAATAGGGTTTAGAGCGGCTCCTGGGGTGACTTCTTATTTTGAAAGCATTGTTAGCCTTCTAACACCAGCTTGCTGGGCTTTTTGATTTGGTACCTGTACCTGGTATTAATACTCCTCTGTTTACATGGAATTGGGGTATTTTCTCCCCATGTCATCAATCTCCAAAATTTTTTATTTGGAGAAGTTGTCAACCTTCACTAAGTGCCAGTAAGATGACAAAAGCAGCAGGCTTTTGGAAAAAATCTAATAGTAAGAAATCAGTCAGACTCTTTCCATTCAACTATGTGATTTTTGTATGTGGATATAGCTTTATTTTATTCTTTTCAAGACTTGTTATAGCATAGAATAAGCGTTAGAACTCAGCCCTCCATGGTGGCTGCTCTTTGCCCTGCATGATGGAAGGAGGAAAGCTTTGAGCCATTCAAGATGGGAGGGGGCAAACAATGGAACAATATTTACAAGCCGGTCATTTAATGTGGCTTTGGCAAAACAACTTTCAAGAGTACCCAACCTCCTTCCTTTCCCCCACCCCTGTTTTTAGGGCATTTTTTTATTATGTTATGTTAATCACCATACATTACATCATTAGTTTTTGATGTAGTGTTCCATGATTCATTATTTGCGTATAACACCCAGTGCTCCATGCAGAGCGTGCCCTCTTTAATACCCATCACCAGGCTAACCCATCCCCTCACCCCCCTCCCCTCTAGAACCCTCAGTTTGTTTTTCAGAGTCCGTTGGCTCTCATGGTTCATCTCCCCCCCCGATTTCCCCCCCTTCATTCTTCCCCTCCTGTTATCTTCTTCTTTTTTTTTTTTAACATATAAGGTATTATTTGTTTCAGAGGTATAGATCTGTGATTCAGCAGTCTTGCACAATTCACAGTGCTCACCATAGCACATACCCTCCCCAATGTCCATCATGCAGCCGCCCCATCCTTCCCACCCCCCACCCCTGCAGCAACCCTCAGTTTGCTTCCTGAGATTAAGAATTCCTTGTATCAGTGAGGTCATATGATACATGTCTTTCTCTGATTGACTTATTTCGCTCAGCATAACGCTCTCCAGTTCTATCCACGTCGTTGCAAATGGCAAGATTTCACTCCTTTTGATGGCTGCATAATATTCCACTATATATATATATATATATATATATATATATATATATATATATATATATACACCCCACATCTTCTTTATCCATTCATCTGTCGATGGACATCTTGGCTCTTTCCACAGCTTGGCTATTGTGGACATTGCTGCTATAAACATTGGGGTGCATGTACCCCTTTGGATGTGTATTGGATTGTGTTGTGCAATGGATTGTATTGCTGGATTGTATGGTAGCTCTATTTTCAACTTTTTGAGGAACCTCCATACTGTTTTCCAGAGTAGCTGCCCCAGCTTGCATTCCCACCAACAGTGTAGGAGGGTTCCCCTTTCTCCACATTCCCGCCAACGTCTGTCATTTCCTGACTTGTTAATTTTAGCCATTCTGACTGGTGTGAGGTGATATCTCATTGAGATTTTGATTTGGATTTCCCTGATGCCAAACGATGTTGAGCACTTTTTCATGTGTCTGTTGGCCATTTGGATGTCTTCTTTGGAAAGATGTCTGTTCATGTCTTCTGCCCATTTCTTGATTGGATCATTTGTTCTTTGGGTGTTGAGTTTGATAAGTTCTTTATAGATTTTGGATACTAGCCCTTTATCTGATATGTCATTTGCAAATATCTTCTCCCATTCTGTCGGTTGTCTTTTGGTTTTGTGGACTGTTTCTTTTGCTGTGCAAAAGCTTTTTATCTTGATGGGGTCCCAATAGTTCATTTTTGCCCTTGCTTCCCTTGCCTTTGGCGATGTTTCTAGGAAGAAGTTGCTGCGGCTGAGGTCGAAGAAGTTGCTACCTGTGTTCTTCTTTAGGATTTTGATGGACTCCTGTCTCACGTTTAGGTCTTTCAACCATTTTGAGTCTATTTTTGTGTGTGGTGTAAGGAAATGGTCCAGTTTCTTTCTTCTGCATGTGGCTGTCCAATTTTCCCAACACCATTTGTTGAAGAGACTGTCTTTTTGCCATCAGACATCTTTCCTGCTTTGTGAAAGATTAGTTGACCATAGAGTTGAGGGTCCATTTCTGGGCTCTCGATTCTGTTCCATTGATCTATGTGTCTGTTTTTGTGCCAGTACCATACTGTCTTGATGATGACAGCTTTGTAATAGAGCTTGAAGTCCGGAATTGTGATGTGACCAGCTTTGCTTTTCTTTTTCAACATTCCTCTGGGTATTTGGGGTCTTTTCTGGTTCCATAAAAATTTTAGGATTATTTGTTCCATTTCTTTGAAAAAAGTTGATGGTATTTTGATAGGGATTGCATTGAATGTGTAGATTGCTCCAGGTAGCATTGACATCTTCACAATATTTGTTCTTCCAATCCATGAGCATGGAATGTTTTTCCATTTTTTGTGTCTTCCTCAAGTTCTTTCATGAATATTTTATAGCTTTCTGAGTGCAGATTCTTTGCTCTTTGGTTAGATTTATTCCTAGGTGTCTTATGGTTTTGGGTGCAATTGTAAATGGAATTGACTCCTTAATTTCTCTTTTTTCTGTCTTGTTGTTGGTGTATAGGAATGCCACTGATTTCTGTGCATTGATTTTATATCCTGCCACTTTACTGAATTTGTTTTTAGGGCATTTTGTAATTTACTGGTTTTAGCCCATTTAGTTCATGTGGTTAACTAGGGATGCTGGTGAGGTCAAGATCATATGGTTATTATTCAATATTGTCCAATATCGACCAGTGGAGAGGCAAATTTATGCAATGGCAGAAGCCTGGGTTCTAGAACGAGACAGATCTACTATGACCTTGGATTGGCTACTTAACCTCTCTGAGTCAGTTATAATGACCAAAAATGAATAGTATTATCTAGTTTTCAGGGTTGTTAAAGAGAATTAAATGAGATGAGGTATATACATGTCCGTCCTATATTAGTTGCTTACCAAACAGATATGCTTTTATTAGCTTGTCTCAAAAAAAATTTTTTTTTCCAAAACTGCACACAGCATCTTACCTCTTTCTGGCCAATTGTCTTAACAAAGGTTGAATCTCTAGCACCAAGGGAGTCCTGGGTACATAATATGATTTCAATGCACATTTAAATAAATGAAATGTGCACCACTTACCTTTAAGGACATTTCTATTTGTGGCATGTTCTGTGTTCAGCAGAGAAACTCCCTTGCTTCTCTTCTTCGGGCAATGGTGTATCTGAACAGGTGTAAACTGGGTTCTGGAGGGGAAGAGGGAAAATTGTGCTCTGATGAGAGGAAAAGGTGGGGACCAGGCCCACCGGATAATCCCAGTCACTCAACACATGTAGGGACATACTGTCCTATCTATCCTGGGCTTCTGGAATAAGGGCGTGTCACTCTACTGGGATGCCTGGCCTCCCTACCCTTTCTGTGTCCAGACATGGGATGTGGACCTTCCCTCCTCTCTTTCCAGATATACTGTGGGGCTCTTCCCAACTTGATGCCTGCTTTGCCCTAGTTTTCCACCATCTTGGCCCCAATTTTCACTTCTCTGCAAGACTGATCCTTAGAACGGATGCTTTCTTCATACTGTATCTATCAGGAAAAGAGAAAAAATACTGGAAATAGAGTCCAAATAACAGGGACAAAAGAAAGGGAAGGTTTAGATAAAAGTGGGGTGGGGAGAGGCCGAGGCATCACTGAGTGAAACCATGTTTATGATCACTTCCCAAAACAACAGAAGAGGGAACTTGAGAGTTGCGAATTCATAAAAGTTGTCCTGGCCCATCTTTTCATCTTAAGAATATGAACGACTTAATCACTCTTGGAAATGAGCCACAGAAAAAGTTTAGTTTGATTCCTATGCAAAATTACTATAAAGAAGAGAATGTAGAACAGAATAACATTTTTATAAACAATAAAGGCAGCAAGAAAGAAATGCTTACAAAGATGATAAAGACTAGAACCACATTTTTTTATAATTATAATTTTTTAAGTTTATTTGTTTATCTTTAAGTAATCGCTACACCCAACATGGAGCTCAAACTCACAGCCCCAAGATCAAGAGTTGCATGCTCTTCTGACTGAGACAGCCAGGCGCCCCTGTAACCATATATTTTAAAACAAGCTAACAGAAATCAAGGAAGTGATAAAAAGCAATAAAAGCATTAACCAAAGTTAGAAAAATTAAGAAACAAATGACGTAACAAAAGGAAATTTTGAAAAGAAAGGAACAAACACAGTCTGAATTAAATGTAGGAAAAAATATTTCAGAAGTTTGAAGGTAAAATTAGAAGGAACTCAAAAGTAAAATATTACCATAAATAATGGTTTAAGAGAAAATTTGCAAAAGAGGAAAATCTTTAAAATAAATAAATGCAGGAGCACCAGGGTGGCTCAGTCGTTTGAGTGTCTACCTTCAGCTCAGGTCATGATCTCAGAGTCCTGGGATGGAGCCCTGCATCGGGCTCCCTGCTCAACGGGGAGTCTGCTTCTCCCTCTCCCTCTGCTGCTCCCCCTGCTTGTGCTCTCTCTCTCAAATAAATAAATAATATCTTTAAAAAACAAAATAAATAAATGCAAAAAGAGAGAAACATGATTCGAGAAAGTTAGATATAAAAAACAAGAAAAATGATCCAACATATATACAATAGGAAGCCGCAATGCAAAAAGCCAACACAATGGAGGAGACAGATACTACAACTATGACTCAAGAAAATTTTTCTGAAATAAAAAGACACAAAACTACACATTGAGTGGGCACATCATGTGTATGGGAAAATCAACCCATATTGGCCAAAACTGAGGGGAAAAAAGCCTGGATATCCAGGCAAAAAGATCAAGTCACTTATAAAGGAAAGAAAATCAGATTGCCATTAGATTTTCGATGTCATACTCTGTGTCTGAAAACAATGAAATAATATCATTAAGACATTCAAGAAACATAAAAATATGAGCCAAAATTTTATATTCAGCCCAAATCCCTGCTGAATGCAGAGCCCAGCACAAGGCTGGATCTCACAACTGATGAGATCATGACCTGAGCTGAAACCAAGAGTTGGACACTTAACCCACTGAGCCACCCAGGCTCCCCCAAAAAGCATTTAAAAAAAAAAAGAGTCTTTTAAGGCTAAAGTCTTTATGAGGATAGAGCTGTTATTAACATCTATACACCCAATAACAGCTTTCATAAAACAAAAATTAGAAGAAATATAAGGAGAAGGAAAAAAATACATTAAGAGCAGATGACTTACACATCTTGCTCAATTCCAAACAGATCATTTAGGGGAAAATCAATAAGAATGCAGAAGACTGGCTCAGCCGGTTAAGCGTCTGCCTTTGGCTCAGGTCATGATCCCAGGGTCCTGGGATTGAGTCCCGCATCGGGTTCCCTGCTCAGCGGGGAGTCTGCTTCTCCCTCTCCTGCTCCCCCTGCTTGTGTTCCCTCTCTTGCTGTGTCTCTCTCTATCAAAGAAATAAATAAAATCTTTAAAAAAAAAAAACCGCAGAAGACTTATGCAACATAACAATCAAGTAGATCTTATAAAAGTCTAATTCTTCACCCCAAGAATGGAGGATATATCTTTTCCAGTGTACATGGAATCTTCATGAAGATTGACCACAGCATAGGCCACAAAGAAAACTTCCACAAATTGTAAAGAATTTGATCCTAATCAAAATGCTGTAAATTAATTACAAAGTCAGACCACCTACTTGGAAATTTAAAAACTCACTATTCAACAAACTCTTGGGTCAAAGAAGAAATACTAAGTGGAATTGTAGAATCTCTTGAAGCTAATGATAATCAGCAAACAGAAGAAAAAGCATATCTATATATAATTAAATCAATAAAAATGAAACATAAAGTAAATGAATTAGATAACCAACTCGAAAAAAAGAACAAAAAACCCCCCAGAAAAGCAGAAAGAAGAAATTAATAAGGATGAAGGCAAAAATTAATAAGTGAAACTGATTCTTTTCTTTTTTAGAGAGAGCACGTGAGCGGGGTGAGGGGGGCAGAGGGAGACAGAGAGAGAATTGCAAGCAGGCTCCACATCCAGTGCAGAGCCCGACACAGGGCTCTATCTCATGATCCTGAGATCATGACCTGAGCCGAAATTGAGAGTCAGATGCTTAACCGATTGAGCCACCCACGCACCCCAGAAAAACTGGTTCTTTAAAAAAAAAATTAATTAGATAAACAGCTAACCTAATTAGTAAAAATTAGGAATATCAAAGGGAAAAACCATCAAAACAAAGGAAATTTAAAAAAAAAACATAAGAAGCTACTTTGCACAACTATGTATGGAAATACATTTGAAAATCTTGATAAAATGAATGCATTTAGAAAAAATATGGTTTAGGGGCACCTTTGTGGCTTAGTTGGTTAAGTGTGTGCCTTCAGCTTGGGTCATGATCCTGGAGTCGCAGGATTGAGCCCTGCATTGGCCTCCCTGCTCAGCGGGGAGTCTGCTTCTCCCTCTGCCCCTCACCCCGCTCGTGCTCACTCTCTCTCAAATAAATAAATAAAATCTTTAAAAAAATATATGGTTTAGGAAAAAAAATACAGTTGTAGAAAAATACAGTTTACCAAACTGACCCCAATGGAGAGGTATAAAAAGCCTACCATACAATCTTCTAGATCTTCAGTTACATAGAGAAACCGATCAAAATAAATTGCAATGATGTCCCTGGACACCCTGAGAAAACCCTTTCCCTAAAACATTATCACAGCAAGTTAAAAAAGAAAAGCTGATGATATTGCATTTATAATCCAAGAAACAGTTTTGTTTTGATGGGTGAACTCCGCCTGGAATGAGCATGAGCCAGCTACAAGAATTAACCCACACTCTGATAAGCACTAAAGTCTACAACGTCCTTAGAATGGGAAAGACAGCCCAGTTGTTGGAAAACTGGTCCCCTGCTTCCTTAAACCCTCCTTGTAAACTCCTAGCACCTGCCCAAATGCTATTATGAAGCTTCTCCCAACTCCCTCCTACAGAGGCGCCCCATGCCGCTGCAGCAGGCATCCTGTTTGCCGCAGCAAGCTCAATAAACCCGACTTTCTTTCTGACTACAGACGGGTGTCTGGGCATCTTTCATTGGTGGGCCCTGATGATGTCATTGTACTAAACCGTGGGACTCATGTAGTCAAATCTCGGAGTAATGTCCCATTCCAGGAATTCGACTCTAATGACAAAAAGATAATTTTAAAAAAGAAATCCCATCTGTGTGAAAGAGTTCTAAATAAACCCCACCCCCAGAAGCCTTTCTTCTCCCATTGGCTTTGTTTACACGTCTGACCATTATTTTGGAGCATCTCCTTTTTACCCCAGTCTCAACACTGTTTGGCTCCCCCTCTGGTCTCCTCTCTCTTTCCATTCCTTTATGATGTAGGTCCATTTAGTCCTCTCAGCCAGAAAAACTCTTCCCCAGGAGGAGGAGGAGAAATGAGGTTTGGGTTTTAGGGTCCTTTGGGTGGGCCAGGGGAGAGGGAAAGTGACAAAATTGTCATACCAGTAGCTTTTTGTCCTCTATTATAGCATTTGACAGTTTATGAACAGGTTCCTTTTCATGGACTAATCCTGACAGTGCCTCAACTGTGCTTATGAAAGCATGGGACAGGACCGTCGGCAGAAAGAGCTGCACTGGGGTCACGAGGAGCGGCCCATCATATATGGGAGTTGGGAGGGGGTTAGGGATAGCGTAAGTCTCTAAGGAATTTGGAAGCAAGGTTTCCAGGACCTCAAAGGGGCTAGCTATTGTTGAGAAAAGGTCATTTACTACTGTCTAATAAAACCTTAGTCATGAGACCCTTCAGATGAATATTAGTGGGCCATATGCTTGGGTGACGATTGCCAACATATATCTCAGGAGTGGGGTAGAGATAAAGGAAGTTTCCAAAGGAATTTTTATATGTTAAAGAAGACTTACAGGATCCTGGGGGTTGGGTTAAGGCTGCCTTTTGCCCTTAGTAAAGTATTAACATCGAGTTAGCTAAGTTCCTAGAGGAAGGTCACTCTGCCTGTTTCGAGGACTTGTCAGTGGGCTATAGGTAGTAAGGAAATTTAATTTTTCTTTTAACTTTGTTTCCCACATCAATGGGACCAAGAGTCTACATTTCTGCCAAGTTCTCTGTTAGAACCCATGCTGCAGGTCCACAGACCACACTTTGAGGAGCAAGGCTTTCTATGCACCATCTTGGTTCAGCCTCAAAATAAGCTCTCATGATAGTGCTTCTCAATCCTGACCGCACCTGGGGGGATTTTAAGTCTTCTAAATCCTCAGATGCAGCTGTACTAATCATGTCACTATCCCTGGGAGTGAGGCCCAAATGGCTCCAATACAAGCTAAAGTTGAGAACCACTGCTATGTGGACTAAGTAATAGTACTCTCATTTTACAGCTGAAGAAACTAAAGATTGGAGACATTACTTTATCTAAAATCCTATTCATAGACAAAGATGGAGGTAGGACTTGAACCCAGATCTGTCTGGCTTCAGAGTCTACTCCCATTCCCACTCCTCCATATGGGCTCCCACAAGGACAACACTAACTGGCGATCTATTATTGTTGTTTACTGAGGAAAGAAGACCCATACACATTAAACCATTAGAAAACAACCCTGGCCCACAGATGCCCCAGTGCTAAGACTCTCAGGATGATTTATGGCCCTTTAACACCAGGAGGGTAGAAAGCTCTCCCTGGGGCTGAAGGTAACTGCTGCCCCCTCCCACCCAGCACATGCTCCGGAACTGACTATTCACCATTGGTTCTCTGGTCTTCCAATAAATGCTGATGGGTCAGAGTATTTTCTCTCCCATTGAGATTTTAAGTGTAGGAGAAAGCCAGGTGCATTAAATCAGTGTAATTAGCCCTGAAATGCTTGTGATTGAGAAAGTGGATTCCCAGAGAGAGAGAGAGACTCTCCAGGGCTTTATCAAAGTGGAATTGTGAAGCCTTGGGCTGGACGGAAGCCAAATGTCTGCCCCTTTCTGATGGGAAGTAAAGGATTCCCTGAGGGATGGACGTGCTGGCAATGGCTGGGCTTATTCTCCCATCTGGGGATTCATTACTGAGGGCTTAGCTTCAAAGACAGATAACAAGCTAATCAAAAGGGGAAGGGAAGCCCTGCAAATCATGCTGCCTAATGAGTAATGCCACGAGAGCAGGTGAGATGGCAGAACAGGTGGAGCGATGGGGTGGGGGTGGGGTTGTCTTCTTGGTCATGGTGCTGGCTGACCACTGACTTTGAACCAAAGAATCGGTAGAGAAAACAATCCCAGGATAAGAGTATTTTTGAAGTCAGTAATGGCACAACCCTCTGATGCCAGCCACCTCTCTCAATCTTCTTTGCTCCATCACCATCTCATCACTCCAGAGACTGAGACCAATGAGCCCCTATTCACCAAGAATGCCACCTAGGACCAAGGTCAAATGAAGGGGCATATGAGAGGCTTCTTCTGGCACATGTGCCTCAGAGAGAACACAGAAATGCACTGTTTACACTCAAGAATTCAACTTTTGCTTTATGCTTGAAAATAGGTATTGGGGGTATCAGCAAACTGAATGTTGTTCTGTGTTTGAGCTGATAAGCTCCATAGGTCAGGAAAGACATGGCAAAGGCAACAAAGGTAATTACATTTGTCTGGTTTTCTTTCTCCCCACATGACATCCTTGCTGTTTTCTGTTGTCCAAGTGTCTAAGTACTGGCTTAAACATTTACTGATGATCAGTACATCTACAGAGATGAAGGAGGCCTGAAGTCTTGCCCCAAATATCACCTTTCTAGGTCTTCTTTAGTTGTGGCTCTCCTGTGAGTCATAGAGCCTGGAACAATCTGAATGTTGATATGCTACCAAAATTGATTATCCACGTGGCCTCTGTTTTCCCAGGTGTCTTTCTTTTGCCTATTCCTTTGTCTTCTACGTTTCTCTCCCTCTTCATCCTTCTCCAAGATTCAAACTCTTTCCTCCGTTTCAGCATGAAGAACCATAAGGTTCCCACCTCCCCCTTGAGTCTTACCCATTCTGCAGCTGGTGGTGGCCTCTGATGTGATCTCTGCCTGTTACAAGAACTCAAAGTCCCTATGTGGGAAGAAGAGGTGGTAAAGTGTGAGGCCCCTCCACTCCAGGTAGAATCCTTTTCCTCTTTCCTGAGAGCCTAAAACTCAGAGATGGCTCACAGCGTTGCAGGTAGTTTTTTGTTGGAAACCCTCGGCAGATCTACATAGTAGATTTGTCTGCCCACCTCCCCAATACATTATAAAGCCCTCCCTCAATAGCTTGATAAGGAAAAGCTCTATGCCAAGCCACTCATTCCTCATACATAGTTTCCCTCGAGAGGGTGGGGAATAAGATGGACACGGGTGGACAACGCCTAGAACACTTTTTATTTTACACAGACCCTGCATTGCTCTCTCATCTCTAAACCAGTTGTTCTCTGCCTGGCTCCACCGCTGGAATAACTTGGGGGGCTTATAGGACTCCCGACACCCAGGCTCTGCCCCCGATCTTTTGCATCTGAATGTTGGTGACAGGGCCCAGGCATCAGTAGTATTTTGATGATGGTAGTTTTCAAATTTGGCTGCACACTTAGAATCTCTTGGGGGGGGCGGGCTTTAAAAAATACTGATACCTAGAACCACGCCCCAGAAATTCTGACCAATGGATGTGGGATGCAACCTGGGCACTGGGGGTTTAAAAATTTTCCCCAACTGAATCTAATGCACAGCCAGGGTTAAGAACAGATGCTCTAACCATTTTTTTCTTTCAAGTTTTCTAGCCCAGGGGTCAGCTGAGAGAACGCTTTTTGCTAGTAAAACAAACAAAAATACCAGTGATCTGTGGGTTGATCTTCTTTCCACAGTGATTGACTGCACTGAATCTACAAACAATATGGAGTTGTTTGGGCAGAAAGCCTGCAGTTGTTGATTTTATTCTACCAGCACCCCATCTGCTTGAGCTGCAGCCTCCTGGTCTGGGCCATAATAAAATTGTGAACAACAAATAAGAACAGGTGGGGTAACTGAGCCACTCCTACTGAACTCCCATTTTTAACTGAGTTCTAATAACTAGTTGCTGGAAAAACTCAGATAGTGCAACCTTCCCCCAAAGAACACTGCGACTCTTAAAAATACTTATGAAAATAATCCGTCTTGCATATGGGGTTGCATTAGTTGGTGATGGGACAGTAGCCTAAAGACAAGGAATTAGAAGTACTGTAAGCTCAATGCATTGACTTACTTTACTGTCTCCGCATCTGGGGAAAGATAAAGATTTGTTAAAAATCATAGGGGGAATTAAAACAATTAATTTTTATTAATTATTTTAGAATGTTTAAGTATGTAATTATTGGAAATAGAAGGTGAAACGAGAGATCCCTGGTTTCTGCATAACAATTTGTTAGGATCATATCCATGGCAGGAGAAAATATTTTCAAGGAAAACATTAGACCTAGGAAAGTTACAGATTCAGTCTGGTGAGACACTTAGGCACTTCCAGCATTTCAAGGATGTAGAAAAATATACTAAGAAATGTGGAAAATTTGGATGTGGATGTAGAAAAATACACGAAGAAATGGGAGTGTTGCTCTCTATTAGGGGGTGATAAATGCAGAGTCAATAGAAAAGGTCCTTTGAAATTCGAAGTGATGGAATAGATCTCAGATTGCTGATTCCTAAATTCCGGAGTTTGCTCAGACAATTCTATGTGTCCTCACTGCTTTTTCGTCATTACTAAAAAAATATTTATGTACTAGTGAAATAAGATATTGGCTCTGGGGTAAGCAAGAGGTATAAGGCATGATGTCTGTCTTGATACTTCCTTGACTAAGCATCAGTTCATAGAAATCATGTAGTTAACAAGTCTGGCTGTGCATTGTGATTGGAAAAATTTGGTGGCAGAGTGGCCAAAACTTGCCCTGAAATGAATGGATCCCATGGCTTCCTTCCCTTCACTCTCCTTAACTACTCTTGAGTAATTGTGTTAATTAACTGGTTAAAAAAGCAAGCAGTTGCAAAAAGGACTGAGTTACAGGAGCCTGGAGAATCCCGAGGGATCCATTATATCCCCTGCATAATCGCCAGTTGATTGTAGACCTAAAAGAAGGGAATCCCATATGCCTAGCCTTCTTTAAACATGACATCAATTCACTTTGGGGACATATCTATGTAGATGTCTACATGGTGGATCAAGCCAATTAGAGTGTGGGGTTTGAGACCCAGGGGAGTTCTTTCCAAATTGGCTTATTACAAAGAGCCAAGCAGAAAAAAAGTGGGCATCAGCTTGTGTGATTGCCCTATATTGCAGCATTTCTACCATGTAGGACTCTTGCCTTTGCAAGTCTACCACTGTATGGATCAACAGTTAGGACAGAGATAGTTAAAGTCTAAACCAACCTCTATGAAGCCAAGTCCATGACTCTCTTGCTCTCAGATGAATCTCAGCACTTCCTAGGACAGTAGGTACTCAATATGAACTACTAGTGTTCAGTAGACACCATTTCTCACTCTCTTGGTCATCCATCACTCTCTAGGCAGGCAAGGGGTTGCTTATGAAGTTTGGGCTCAGTCATACCCCAATGGGGAAAAAGAGACCCAGATGATGGTGTTGACTTTTTCGCTAAATAACCTCATGACTCTACTCAAGCCATCTGAATTCCCTGTGCTCAGCATTCTCCTCTGGACACTGCACATATCTTCTCCTTTTTGTGGACCTTACAAAGGTATCTTAGTAATCAAATGGATTAAACAAAAATGAAAGTACTCAAAGACATTCATCTTTGTGTCCATGGAGTCTTGTTCATAGCAGGTCTTCATAATGTTAAAGTGATCCCAAGACCCCTGTTTTCAGCTCTTATGTACTAGGCTTATTGTTTCTTTTCTTGGAGTCAGATGTAGGTGAAGCCAAAGGCCATCGACATCCTCAAATTTTGATTTTTATAGTTACCACACCTACTCAATGATCTAATTACAGATGCTTGCTCACTGACACTCCCTATCTTCCCATAACATATGGGACACATGGGCTATCCCTATTTTCATGCCCTTGCCCAGGCCCTTCCCTCACCTGGAGTGCCCTTCCCTCTCTTCCCAGCATAACTGAATTTTGCATGTCCTACAAGCCTCTTCTTTCAAGCCATCCCCGGTAGTAGTCTCTCCCTCCTTAGAATGCCAATGTTGCTTCATATAATTATCATTTCAATGTACAAATGTTTTGTCCATCCAATTAGATTGTAGGCTCCATTAATACATCCTACCTTTCTTTGAAGCCAGTAAGAAACACATACTCATATATGTAAGAAAATATAAAACTCCCAGTTTTCAATGGAACTTAGTTTGCGTATCTGGATAATCACAGAACATCCAAGAAAATTTTGCATAGACAGTTTTGCAGATAAAAAGTGATGAAATGTATGTGTAATCTCCAGTGAATCCCAAGGTAGGGGAGCCAGTTAACTTGTGCCAATATAAAGAAGTCAAGTAGGTGTGGTTGAACAATCATGCTTCTTATTGCTCAAGGATATGGATATGGTCCTCCAAACAGTTGTCTAGCACCTTGATGGTCACAGGGTGACTTAGTGAGAACCTGACTGGGAGCTGTCCTCAGTTGTGGTGCTGAAAAATTAACTTTGAACTTGTGCTACCCAGAGATTTTGGAAATGCAGCAGAGTCTAAACAATGATCAAGAACAGTTTTGCGGAAGATCCTTTTTGGGGTGTCCTTCAGCCCCTTCAAACTTTACAGTGCAAGACAAAATTAATTTCCTTTTTAGTCACCTGTTTTCTCTCTTATATTCCCTAAGTCCTGGCATCTCTGCTTCTTAAATAACTTTTAAAAACCATCACCTTTCCATTCCCATTGTCACTGAAATAATTTCCTAACTGATTTCTCTCAAACATCTTGCTGCTCAGTAGCTGCGATTAACAATTTCCATCCCAATGCCTATAGAGATTAATTCAAGGTCTTAAGAGTGGGAGAAACTGCAGCAAGGCACTCCAGAAGCTCTGGCAGTTAAACTATAAATATCAACTCATAATAGATGAGAATGATACATGAAAATCTCCTTAGAGATAAAAATAGTTCCAGGACCAGAAACAGCAAGAGTAAACAGCTTGTCTATGTGATCCAGACCAATCCCAGGCAAAGTGAAGGTGATGTCCATGTTTAAAGATCTATGAAGAAAATATGTCATTTATAAGGGGTAGGGGTACCATCTGCAGATGATAGGAAGGTGAGTTTGCAACAAAGAAGAAATGGCAATGTTGGTTCAAACATTGCTCAGGCAGCTTGTCTACTCCTTGTCACAGATGCATCTTTGTTTGGTGAATGGGATATGCAGGTTATTCTCAGTTGGCCCCTCTACCCTACTCTGGCTTTGGGAGGCTGGCCTGAATGGACTGCAACCCCGGGTTCCTTTGTTTGCTCTCTGGATTTATACTGGGTTTAGTTAATGGAGAACATAGGAAATTAGAGAGAGAAAGTAGAATGAGGTTGGACTACTGATTTCTCCAGCTCCATTCCATGCTGGTCATCCTGACTTAAGGCCATACCTCAGCATTATGGCTTCTCCTAAAGCTCTCTCTGACTTCCAGCTGCCTCTCTTCTGTCACTCTTTCTAGCCCACAGGAAATAATGGTGGTATTGCACTGTCCCCCAAATTATCCAATTCAAGCGTGCCATCTGTTTCCTGCTGGATCCTTGATCAGAGCCTGATATCATTAAGCATTCATATCCCAACTCCCTTGCCCCAATCTCATCCTCACCAAGCATTATTCTGTTTATAAATTTGCTTCACATGTAAATCCATCTACACGGAGAGAATGTACGGGTCATGTTGACGCAAGCATTCTGTTCTGCCTGGCATTTATACTTCTCATTGTTAATTAAGAAATTGGCATTCTGGCTTCATACTTTCTTATTAAATTAGATTTGTTAGTACAATTCAACCTGCCTGGGATTAATGAATCTGAGGTGCTGCCAAAAGTGAAGGTCTGGGCTGAATTCACCCAGATGATGTTACCCTTGGAGGCTCTGGTGACCATCCATTCCCACCCCTTCCCCAAGCTACGTAGGTTTCTTCACCCACGTCATGCTTTCATGCCTCTGGGCTTTTATTCAGGTTGTTCTTTCTCTCTCTTTCTATGGGCCACCCTCTCATCTCTTGGGTCATTCCTAGGAATCCTCCAAAGCACTATTCAGGCATCACTGCCTCTGTGGAGTCTTCTTTATCTTTTCTAGAAATAATCTATTTTGTAGCTATTTATTGAGCACCTTTGTACCAGGAACCCTGAAATGTCCTGGGAACATGGGAGTGACTCAAAACAGTTCACAATTTGCAGTTTCAAAGATGAGATGTAAAAAATCCTATCTAAATGACAAGGTAAGACACCTGACAGGTATGTGCAATGGAGACAGGAGAATGAGGGCAATGGTGGGCTGGTGTCCAGGGAGAAGGCTACCTCAAATGATAGTATTTGACTTTGTTCGTGAGTGATGGTAACAGGCACGGATAATAAGGAATAAAGGGCTTTCTGGGATTTTTTCGGCGGGGTGCGGATCAAAGAGTCTGTCCGGGGTTTGTGAAGCTTGTAACTAGCCTCTGAGTGCACATCAGCCCTCCCACTTTAGTCCCAGCTGACTGGAGCAGAAGTGCATACCAAATCAAAAGGCAGCCACTCTACAGGCTGGCTGGAGACATAGGAAGGTACAGACACAAGAACTGCCCTGTTACATAAATAAGCCAAAGATGGCCTCTGTGTATTTGCCCCCAGGTTGATTATGTCTTCACAGCAGGCTGAGACTTAGCTTAAAAGCCCATAGGCACCAAACTTAAAATTTTACATATTATTTTAAAACTAGCCCAAAGAAGCAGATTTTTAACCATTTAGGGCCCATCTGCTAGGCATACCCTGTGAAACTATATCCAGTATCTACTGACCATTGATGACAGAACCTTGTGGTTATAAGACTCCAAGCTGCTCCTGCCACTTGGAGCTCTCTGACCCAGACGCTCCCCAATGTGTTGCTGAGTGACATCACCCAGACAGGTAGACCCCTCCCCAAACCCCCTTTTCCTTGGGAGTTCCCTTGCCCTCCTCTCCTGGATGGTGTTTCCTCTGCTGTAAGCCTCTAGACAGTCTCATGTTATAAGGGACTCTCCCCTCTCATTCAACCATGACCAAGTGCAGCTCAATAAAGCTTTTTGTGTGTTACTGGTAGTCATGTCTTTTTCCTTAATCAGTCCCCAATCCCTCAACCCCCCTACAAGCACACACTGGATACTGACTGGCTCAACTCAGCAGAGCCCTTCTTTGGGGGAGTTTTAATTTGAGGGGGAGAGATAATGAGTGTTAGGCAGCAGGGAGCAGAAACAGAAAGGCATGCAGAGAAAAGGAAGCAGTAAGCAGGAGCCATGAATCAGATGGAAGGGGCAGAGCACTCAGTCAGTGGTAGCAAAAGACAAAGCACAGACAAATTGGTCTGGAGTGACCGTATGGTGAAACACTGGGTAGGAAGCCATGGGTATATACAGCCAGCTAGGGAGGAACAAAATAGCACAAGAGTACCCAAAAGGGCATTTTAGTTCCTGAACCACATTCTGGTCTCCACAAGGTCAGTGTCCTGGTTCTAGCCCTGCCATGAGGACATGCCACTCAGTGTAAATTCCGTTCTGAAAGACAATAGCACCTTTCCCAAGGCAACCCGAGTATGTTTGTATTCCTCATATCTGAAAGAATCAGCTTCCACATAGGCTTTGGGAAGAACATGGGCAAGGTCTGGAGTGGGGAACTATGGGGTGTTTTAGGGAATTCCAAGCAATTTGATATTTCTAGATCATAAAGTACAGGTCGGAGAGTTGGTGGAAATGAGACTGCAGAGGTAATGAGATTAGGTCATGGAGTCCTTGTGTATGCTCTGATGAGAGTCCCCAGTGTCATCTTGCAGGGAACCAGTGGGTCAGTAGTGATGCCTCAGACTCATGTTTTCATCAGGTCACTTTGGCAAAGTGTAAGAGGAGTTTGAGATGGGCAAGGCTGGAGGCAACTAGCAATTTGGACAGGAGATGAGAGAACGCTTAGCAGAAATGAAGAAGATGGGACATATTCAGTAAATATTCAAGAGATAAAAGTAGCAAGAGTTGATAACTTTTTACCTGTTGGGGTGGAAAAAATAAATTCCTGTTTTTCCGATTTGGGCACTGGATGAATCAGATGCCACTGACTGAGATGGAAGAGGAAACTGTGATGGAGAAGGAAGGAGGAAAAGGAAGAAGCTATGTTTGAGGAATGCAGAAGACATCAGGTGGAGAAACCCAGTGGGCAGCTGGCTCCATACATCCAGGCTTCTGAGTGAGTCTGAAATCACATCTCAGCAGTAGCCACCATCTTTCATTCATCCTTGTACTGTTGAGTCTGTGCCCTAATATAGACCAATCCTTCAAACCTCTCCTCCATCCCAAAGCCTTCCTCTGGTATGCCAGCAAAGTTTCCTGTCATCAACACCTTCTCAAAGCATTCCTTCTTTCTGGACTTGAATGGGCTCCCCTTTAAGGACCGTCTTTTGCTTATAGCTCTCCCAACTGAAGGCTGGTTTTTATTTATTTTCCCCTCACACAGCACAAGTTCTTCAGGACAAGGAAGTGGAGTTGGAGTTCTTCTTGATTCCCATTTCCACATACCAACCATTTCTTCTGGAAAGCTCCTGTTCCTTTGAGGATCACTCCATTTGTCTTCTCTCTCTTCCCTCTCATTATTATAAATCACCAACATCCTCATCACTTCCCCTCATTTATCAAAAAAGGTGGGTTCTATTTTCATGGTCTTCTTCTCTCTTCAACATTTGCTTCATTCTATGTGAACGAAGATTTCTACTTCTACATGGGTGAATCATCTGCCACCTTGGATCCTCAGTTCCTTGGCTTAATCATCTCTAAAGACTTCTCCATTTTGCCTCAGACATCCAGTCAAACCCTACCTCATGACTTCCGAAATGGCAACTTCAAATATCCCATTCTCTAACTACCACCTCCTATCAAAGACTCCACTGAGACTACCTTTTAACCTTAGAGGAACCTTTGGACTTTTGGCCTTCACCTTTTATCACTATCTAGGGCTATTTGCATGGTAATTAAGAACATAGGCTTCCGAACTAGATGCCAGGTTAATTTCTGGGAAAGGCTAAGAAGGTGAGGATATAGCAATTAAAAAAAAATGAATCCAGATTCCAGAGTTTATCTTGGTAGGTGGGAAAGGGGAGAGTGGACACTGCAGAGAAATGGACATCACTAATAGGTGGTTTTCACCATAATCCATAGCAGGAAAGCAGAAGAAATGCTGGAATCCATTCCTCACATAACTCTCTCACCACTTATTGTCTGCCTGCAATGTTTTTTGGCTCGATCACTGGGCACTTAATTACACACTCTTTAATTTTTCACATCTATCTGTCTGGAGCCTAGAATGTGGTCATGGAAAACCCCCTGGGTCTGTATTCAAAACAATGGATTTCAGATACAACTTCTCCCTGTAAGGTCTTGAGCAAATCATTTAACTGCACCTGGACATGTAAATAACAGCCCTGACCTCATCAAGTTATTGTAAAGATCAATGAGATAATAGATTTAAAAAATATGGTAAGCTTTAAAATGTTTTAAGAACATAAGGTCTACTATCTCCCAATTATATTTAAGAATAGGAATTGTGTGTGCTTTGTGTGATTCATCAAGCATGGTGCTCAAATATTTGTTGAATGAATGAGCGACTTAATGAATGAATGAATGAATGAGCGAGTGAATCAGTAAATGCCTAAGTGCAAGCTGAGCCTCAAGCTTTTTGGTCCCAGTCCCACAAGGAGGATTGGCTACCTTGTCAAGTCAACACTGTTAATACTATTTATTTGTTCACTCATTCATTCATTCACTTATTTGACAAACACATTTGCTGCCTACCACGTCTGGTAATATGAGTTCCTACTTGCTGTCTCAATCAAAACTGTGTGCCTGACCACCAACAGTACACAAGCATTCCTTTTTCTCTACATCCTCGCCAACACTTGTTACTTCTTTTGAGTCTAGCCATTCTGACAGGTGTGAGGGATATCTCATTGTGGTTTTGATTTGTATCTCCCTGACGATAAGTGAAATACAGTGTAGGGAATATTGTCAGTGGTATTATAATAGTGTTGCATGGTGACAGATGGTTGCTTCACTTATGAGCATAACACAAAACAAAACTGTGCCTCTATCAAGATTTGCTTTTGAACTCTATCCTACAGATGAGGAATCTGAAGCACGGAGAAGTTAAGTAACTTGCCTAAGGTCACACGGGTAGAGACATGGTCATTGTTAGTGATTCTGGAGCCTGCAGAGGGGCAATGGAGCCAACCAAGCAAGTAACAGGAATTATAGGGAATTCATAGGAAAGGGAGGGCCCATCTAAGAGAGACACAGCCAGGCAATGACCATGGAAATCCACATGGACTGAGATGTCTCTGAGTGGGCAAGTGTCCCAGTGGTTGAAGTCAGCACAGAAACCATTGAGTGTGTCAGTGTGGGACTGGGCATTAAGAAGATGAAGGAGCTTGAGTGTTTAATGGGGCAGGACCAAAGGAGGGAGGGATTAACTAAGCTCATTCTGTGTCATGGAAAAAGTTTCGTGCAAGAAATCCAAATCCAGTCAAACTAATTTCAGTTAAGGGATGTCATTGTAGGGGACTAGGGTATCTCACTAAGTCCAACAGCAAGAAGACAGCCACGATGACAGAGAAGGGATACGAAACATCCCTGAAATGACCCTGGAGGAGGAAGGAGTCTCTGTAAAGACTTCAAAGCCATTTCTTTATAAGTGACTTGAGCTCGGTGCTCTTTGCTAATACTTCTGGGAGCATGATGAAGCAAAAGCAGGATTAATTCGCTGATAGTCAAAGACTCTTTACAAAAGCTGAATTTTGTACATATTATGAAATGTTCATAAACATTTTTCACACACCTCTGGAGAGCAGATTAGAACATCAAAATGTTCAAAACCTATGGGATACTGCAGAGGCGGTCCTAAGGGGGAAATACATAGCCATCCAAGCCTCACTCAAAAAAATAGAAAAATCCTGAATTCACCAACTAACTCTACACCTTAAAGAACTAGAGAAAAAGCAACAAATGATGCCTAAGCCACGCATTAGAAGAGAAATAATTAAAACTAAAGCAGAGATCAATGAATTAGAAACCAGAAACACAGTAGATCAGATCAACGAAACTAGAAGTTGGTTCTTTGAAAGAATTAATAAGATTGATAAACCACTGGCCAGACTTATCCAAAAGAAAAGAGAAAGGACCCAAAGTAATAAAATTATGAATGAAAGGGGAGAGATCACAACTAACACCAAGGAAATAGAAACAATTATTAGAAATTATTATCAACAACTATATGCCAATAAACTGAGCAATCTGGATGAAATGGAGGCCTTCCTGGAAACCTATAAGCTGCCGAGACTGAAACAGGAAGAAATTGACAACCTGAATAGGCCAATAACCAGTAATGGGATTGAAGCAGTGATCAAAAACCTCCCAAAAAACAAGAGTCCAGGGCCTGATGGATTCCTGGGGAATTCTACGAAACATTCAAAGAAGAAATGATACCTATTCTACTGAAGCTGTTTCAAAAAATAGAAACAGAAGGAAAACTTCCAAACTCATTCTATGAGGCCAGCATTACCTTAATCTCCAAACCAGGCAAAGACCCTATCAAAAAGGAGAATTTCAGACCGATATCCCTGATGAATATGGATTCCAAAATCCTCAACAAAATCCTAGCTAATAGGATCCAACAATACATTAAAAGGATCATCCACTACGACCAAGTGGGATTTATCCCCGGGAAGCAAGGGTGGTTCAACATTCTCAGATCAATCAATGTGATAGAACACATTAATAAGAGGAGGGAGAAGAACCATAAGGTCCTCTCAATTGATGCAGAAAAAGCATTTGACAAAATACAACATCCTCCCCTGGTTAGAACTCTTCAGAGTATAGGGATAAAGGGAACATTCCTCAAGTTCATAAAATCCATCTATGAAAACTCCACAGAGAATATCATCCTCAATGGTGAAAAGCTGAGAGCCCTTCCCTAAGATCAGGAACACGTCAAGGATGCCCACTCTTGCCACTATTGTTCAACATAGTACTAGAAGTCCTAGCAACAGCAATCAGACAACAAAAAGAAATAAAAGTATTCAAATTGGCAAAGAAGAAGTCAAACTCTCTCTTTTCGCAGACGACATGATACTTTATGTGGAAAATCCAAAAGACTCCACCCCCAAATTACTAGAACTCATACAGCAATTCAGTAATGTGGCAGGATACAAAATCAATGCACAGAAATCAGTTGCTTTCTTATACACTAACAACGGAACTGTAGAAAGAGAAATTAGAGAAACGATTCCATTTACAATAGCACCAAAAACCATCAGATACCTCGGAATAAACCTAACCAAAGAGGTAAAGGATCTATACTCTAGGAACTACAGAACACTCATGAAAGAAATTAAAGAAGACACAAAAAGATGGAAAAATAGTCCATGCTCATGGATCGGAAGAATAAACATTGTTAAGATGTCTATGCTACCCAGAGCAATCTATACCTTCAATGCCATCCTGATCAAAATTCCAACGACATTTTTCAAAGTGCTGGAACAAACAATCCTAAAATTTGTATGGAATCAGAAAAGACCCCGAATCGCCAAGGAAATGTTGAAAAAGAAAAACAAAGCTGGGGGCATCACGTTGCCAGATTTCAAGCTATATTACAAAGTTGTGATCACCAAGACGTCATGGTACTGGCACAAAAACAGACATACAGACCAATGGAACAGAATAGAGAACCCAGATATGGACCCTCAACTCTATGGTCAAATAATCTTTGACAAAGCAGGAAAAAACAGGCAATGGAAAAAAGACAGTCTCTTCAATAAATGGTGCTGGGAAAATTGGACAGCCACTTGCGGAAGAATGAAACTCGACCATTCTCTAACACCATACACAAAGATAAACTCAAAGTGGACGAAAGACCTCAATGTGAGACAGGAATCCATCAAAATCCTAGAGGAGAACATAGGCAGTAACCTCTTTGACATCGCCCACAGCAACTTCTTTCAAGATACATCCCCAAAGGCTAGTGAAACAAAAGCAAAAATGAACTTTTGGGACTTCATCAAGATAAAAAGCTTCTGCACAGCAAAGGAAAGTCAACAAAACAAAGAGGCAACCCACAGAATGGGAGAAGATATTTGCAAATGACATTACAGATAAAGGGCTGGTATCCAAGATCTACAAAGAACTTCTCAAACTCAACACCCAAAAAACAAATAATCAAGTCAAAAAATGGGCAGAAGACATGAACAGACACTTCTCTGAAGAGGACATACAAATGGCACCACCTTACACGAGTTAGAATGGCAAAAATGGACAGGGAAAGAAACAACAAATGTTGGAGAGGTTGTGGAGAAAAGGGGAACCCTCTTACACTGTTGGTGGGAATGCAAGTTGGTACAGCCACTTTGGAAAACAGTGTGGAGGTGCCTCAAAAATTTTAAAGTAGAGCTACCCTATGACCCAGGAATTGCACTACTGGGTATTTATCCCAAAGACACAGATGTAGTGAAAAGAAGGGCCATATGCACCCCAATGTTCATAGCAGTGATGTCCGCAATAGCCAAACTGTGGAAAGAGCCGAGATGCCCTTCAACAGATGAATGGATAAAGAAGACGTGGTCCATATATACAAAGGAATATTACTCCCCCATCAGAAAGGATGAATACCCAACTTTTACCTCAACATGGATGGGACTGGAGGAGATTATGCTAAGTGAAATAAGTCAAGCAGAGAAAGTCAATTATCATATGGTTTCACTTATTTGTGGAACATAAGGAATAGTATGGAGGATATTAGGAGAAGGAAGGGAAAAATGAAGGGGGGGAATCGGAGGGAGAGATGAACCATGACAGACTATGGACCCTGAGAAATAAACTGAGGGCTCTAGAGGGGAGGGGGGAGGAGGGATTGGTTAGCCTGGTGATGGGTATTAAGGAGGGCACGTACTGCATGGAGCACTGGGTGTTATACGAAAACAATGGATCGTGGATCACCACATCAAAAACTAATGGTGTATTGTATGGTGACTAACATAACATAATAAAATTTAAAAAAAGGAATATCAAAATGTTATAGAAAGCAGGAAAAGGTTTAACTGAAAGATGAAAAACTTTAGATGCATTAGTGTTATGGCAACCAGCCAGATCACTCCAATTATGTCCCTAATTGGGTCCATAAATAATTTATAACCCACAATTTGTGTCTGCGGCAAAGGGTTTCTAACAGCAAATGCTTAAGGAGCTGGTAAGGCAGCTAATGATTTCCAATTTTGAATTTAATCCAAACTCCTGTAGGCTGATTTCTTGGCCCCTCTTGAAGAAATTAGGTGGGGATTACCCAAGTGTGGGGAGAACTGTCTTCAGTGTCTAGTTGGAAGAGATTGTCTGAGAAGCAACAAACTCAACTCTCTTTGCTGTTAACTTTACCACTGGATTTCAATTAAGGTCAACAGCCATATCCATGAAAATCAGAAATAAAACAGAAAGCCAAGCTTCCAGAGGTCCTGTGATTAGCACTCAGATTTCTCTCATTTCTTCATCAGAAGCAGAAGTTAATTTTTCCCTCTCTGAGAGTCTGCACTGAGTGTTTCAGGCATCTGTATTCTGCCTGTTGATTTCCACAGCTTCTCTAGGTCTTATTTTTTTAAATTTTTAGTTGAAACATAGTAATATATGTATAATGTAAAGGATGAAGTGCACGTGTCTTCACTTTAGAACTCAATGAGCATTTTTGTTAATGGATTCACTCACGTGACCACCACTCACATTGAGATATAAAACATTCCAGCTCCCCCAAAATGCTCTTGTACTGCTTCCCAGGGTGCTCTGCCTCTCAGTGGAGACAGGTGGAGAGTGAAGCAAAGGCCCTGAAGCTTCCTTACTACAGGAAGGTGTCTGTCCATTGCAGACATGTACTCCATGTACTACAGGACATGTGCTGTCCATTGCAAAGAACCACTGAAAACACTTCCTCGGTGAGTTTGACATCTCAGCAACTCTGAGCAGAGCATTTTTAAACTCAGAGACCCCAGAGGATGTTTGATGGTGAGATGGGTGTGGGGCCAGCCACAGGGAAAGGTTTTATTTGTTTCCTGCCAAAAGCCATTGAGGTTTGCAAAATCCCTTCTTCCATCCAAAATATTCTGTATCCAAATATTCTGTAATCCCTGGAAGATGCTTGTATAACCACACAGGACAGGTAGTAGCATGATGTTCGGTTTGGCCGAAGTTACACTTGGAGGCCATCCACCACTGGTCACTGCTGAGAGATGAGACTTAGGCTCCCCAGAAGTCCCACTTTGCCAAGACCTTGCAGGAAGATTTCATTCCCAGGAATGAGTATCCATCCAGGATTGGGCCTAGTGGTGAGTGGGGGAGGCTGTTTTCTCTTTTACACATGGCTTTTGACCCCTGGGGAGGGGTGGCTAAGAGCTCATACTCACCGTACATTTATTAAGTGCCAGGCACTGTGATGAACACTTCTCATTAATCTGTAATTGCATTGACCAATATCTTCATTTAGAAATAATGAAAGAGGAGAAGATACAGCTAGTAAATTGTAACATCAGACTCCAGAGCCCCTAACCCTGCTCCACAGCCATGGTGCTTCCCCAAATGGCCCTGCGGGTTCCCAGAGTTCCTGGGCACCCTGGTCATGCCTAGCAGCTCCCCACACACCCCCCCCCCCCCGCACACACACACAGGGACTCTGGCTTTGGGCTAGGAGAGGAAGCACAATTCACCTGACTTATGAGTTCATTAAATTCTTGAGCCATGGCTGCAAGTCAACACTTTATAAATGAAACCCTTATTTCCTAGAGGCACAAAGTTATAAGCTGGAGTTCTGTTTCCAGAAATCCATTTATTTCATAAAAATATAAAAATTGATTATGAAAATAAAACAAAATACACACACATATATATGGCAAGGATTTATCAAGTAAAAAAAAGCAAGCAAGAGAAAAGTAATCTTAGAAAGGTTAAATTGGGTGGACTTTTCTCCAAGGGCTGGATTGGCTAGGGCTTCTTAAAGCACGAGTTAAATGAGATTTAGATTGGAGATGCCTTCCATGGCTTTGAGTAAATTTCCCTGGAGCAAAAATAGGCATTATTCTCTGTTCTGAAGGCTTTTGAATTGAGCTCAAAATCAGGGGCATCTTTCTTAACACTTCTCGTGGTATGAAGGCATCTCAATCTTTGAATAGCACTGTTGCTGTTCTGGTCATCTTTTTAGCTTCGTTAGAAGTTGTGAGATGGAGGCGCCTGGGTGGCTCTGTCAGTTAAACGTCTGCTTTCGGCTCAGGTCATGATGTCAGGGTCCTGGAATCGAGCCCCACGTCAGGCTCCTTGCTCAGCGGAGAGTCTGCTTCTCCCTCTCCTTCTGCCCCTCCCCCTGTTTGTTCTTTCTCCCTCTCAAATAAATAAATAAAATCTTAAAAAAAAAAAAGAAGTTGTCAAATGATGGCAACGTGAGGTTTGGTCATTACAGTGGGGGTCTTAGGATGTGAAGGAATATAGCAATGGGGGTGACAGTTCCTGTGGTGGAGAGTCAGGGGTTAGCCCAATACTCACAAAGCCTCCAGAACAGTCCCTCTGCCCTGTGCCCTCAAAAGCCTCTTTCTGCCTGGCTGCCAGGGCGCCCAGGATCTCGGGCAGTAGGGTTAGAGGCGGCCTAGAGACACACAGGGCTAGGGACAAAAGTCGTGAGGGAAAGAGGAAGGAGTGGTTTCCAGCCAATGGCTCGCTCATTTTTATAGTCTGCCCAAAGCAGTCAGAGCTGAAAACCCAGCATCTCAAAGGACTGACGGCAGCCTGGCCCCTTTCTTAATGTGCATGGGAACCACTTGCTAGAGGGCAGGTTCTGATTTGGCTCGACTGAGGGGGCCTGAGACTCTGCTTTTCTAACAAGCTCTCAGGCAATGCTGATGATACTGGTCTGAGGCTTGCTCTCAGAAGCAAGAGTTCACGGATCTGATGGTCATAGAGCAGTTGCCTATGTCCTGTCTTTACTCTCTGCAAAGTGTGTCTCCACCCTAGACTATATTTCCCTTAGATCCCTAAGCAGACACATTTAATCTTGCATCATTGGTACTTTTACTCTTGGTAGTTTTCTATTTGTTCACATTAATTAGCCAATTCAATATTTGGAGACTTCTGTGAGTCTCAGTAGAATACGGCTTGCTGAAGGGGCTCTACTGAAATTCTCCGGCTTCTCCTGCAATGAGACCTTCTCCAGACTCTGCTCCCCCTTTCCTTCCCCACCCCCGCCGGAAATCTCGCTCTGATCATTTTCATTCTTTGTTCTTTGACTATAGACTTCTTGTCACTGATAAATCCTTGCTTCAGTTTGCCGCTTCTGCTGTTGTTAATAAAAATGCGGTCCAAGCTGGTGATTTTGTGTCATTGTGAATGCATAGGAAATTTGAAATAAATGAATGAGGTACATAGTGTAGTTGAGATGCACTTCTGAGGCTGGAAAACATGCTGATGACATATGAATGAGCAAACATGATTTGGGCTGGATAAAGCGTCAGCAGGTTTATCACGAGCTGGCAGCTGCCTGTGATAGGACCCCAGAATTAACAAGCCAGATCTGCCATGCCCACTGCTTTGGGAAGTGCCCTTTGTGGTGTCTCATCCAGACACCTGAGGGGACAGCCACTGAGTGCCCCTGCCCCTCCGTGTGCCTAGACCACAGGCTCACCTCAGACATTTGTGGGGCTTGGGGAAAGAATACAAATAGAGATCTTTAAAGTCCCAAAGCAAGTTCACAAACTGTAAATAAAATGCTCTGTCCTCTGCTGTGATACATATATCTCTGTGACCACCTGGTCGGTGGCCACATTCTGATATCCCTTGGATTTCTGAGTCGGAATATAATGATGCAAGATAAACGACCCCTTACTTGTGGCTCACCCTACTCCCCGCTTCCCTCTGCCCTCAGCTACATTCCACACCAAGAGGGACCTTGCCCCCATGTGTCTGGGCCCTCCAGCCTATGGACCAAGCCCCTTCCACATCCCTGCTACTCAAGCCCAGAAGACTACACACCTGCAGTGTGGTCTGCCCCAGAAAGGAGGCCCCCGGGACCCATGCAGCTCCCTCTGGGTGTATGGAAGGTGGAAAGAGAAAGAAAATGTCTACATCTTCAGAATGGACCATTATGAAGCAAAATCTCCAAGGATTCTGGCTGTGAAATTGATTCTCCTGGGACATCCCACAAGCCCTGCTCTGGGTGTTGGGGTCTGCTCTGTGACCCACGCCCGATCTGTTAGCAAAGTCCATACACGGATTTTCAAGTTTACTCTGTTAAAATTGGCAATTAGCTCTTTGGAGAAATCTGCCTCATTTCCCTGGCATGGATAATAGTGTGGGGCTGGGGGGGTGAGGCGGGGGGGGGGGGAAGGAACCTTCCCTGTAATTTGATTCATTTTCTGTTGGAGAGAAAAGCAACCAGAGTGCAGGCTTCTGCAGCGGCTGATGGCTTAATTGCCACATGCATCTCTGGGGGAGCACTTAGTTGGCATCCCTATGCTTGACTCCCTGGCACTGGGAGGCAGCTGACACCTGGAGGGAGCTGAAAGTGTTGGTGGCTGCCACCCAACAGTGAAGAAGGAGTTGGAAACAATCCTCCTTTGCTCCCATTTAAATCACCTCTTTATATTCAAGGACCTTGTGATTTGGTGCCATTTTGGCCACCAGAGATCACACCTTCATTGTTCATGTACCCCCTGTACCTAGTGCAGCGCCTGGCACAGGCCAGGGGCTCAGCAATGTCTGGTAAGGACACACTGGCTCTGGGCTGGCTCTTTTTGAATGGCTTTATACCATTCAGGACACAGAAGTGGGGGCTTTCAATCCATACTCACAGTATCCCAAGTAGGAGAACAAAGTTGGCCAATATGCTTGCCACAGCCAAGTAGCTGGAGAGGCTCTTCCAGATTCTAGGATCTGGCAGAGCTTGCTCGAAGTGTTGTAGAGAAGAAGCATAGGATGGGCCATCCCATTTTCCTGAATGAGGAAAGAGGAGATTTAGTGCTGCTACTGGCCTACCAGAGTGCCAGGTAGTGCAGAGGAGCCTTGAGCCAGAAATGCACCAAGGGCATAGTGTCATTTATTACTGGTGAGGATTTCTTTTTTCTTCTTAAATGTTTTTCTGCCATACCAAGCCCATCATATAAAGGTGCTAGCCTCGTACAGTTTTTTAACCTACAAGTTCAGAGAGGGAGGATAGTGGACCATTGTCCCAGTCATCAAGAAATTTCAGTATGTTAGTTGCTGAAATGCCCCAGACTTGTGCTTTGGAGACACTCAACATGGGAAGATTCACAAAGCAAATTTCATGGAAGCCCTTAGGAAGTCATCATGTTCCATAATTAGAACTGCCCCAGATGTGCCAGCAAATAATAAAATGACCAGTCCAGAATCAGTTATCAAACATTTGCTGAGCACCTTCTCAGTGTCACCAAGTCCTGGGAATAGGGCGGTGAACTGACATCATCCCTGCCTCATGCATTTGACAGCACTGCAGGTCCTCATTTCTGACCCTGAACATCTTCTCCTGCAGCGAAATGCTCAGATGGTGGATGGCCGCTGTAAATAGTGTCCTAGACCTTCTTGGACTCTCGGCTCTGGGGTGTTGGGTGGGTGGCTTGGATTGATCAGCTCCCAGCCTCTTTACCGCTATTTGTCAACGAGAACATGAAGTCCAATCAGCTCAGTGAGTTGGAGTTTGGTCACTTTTTCTAATGATCTTCTTTTTTTAAATGAAAGATAATTTCCCAAAGTCATTGCTGCTTGGTAAGGAAAACATGATCATCAGCTGGAGAAACATTTGAAATAAACATTAAAATCTACATTTAATACACAAAATGCTAGCTTCCTAAACAGTATGTACTCCATCATAGTGAGGCGATAAGAAAACCTTTAAAACCCCGAATACCTTGGTGTCCTACAAGAGTTAACGGTGCTTTCACGGTGACATCTTCACCTGTGTAGACAGAGGAACTCATGGAAAATATCTGGCCCAATAGTGAGACCACCACAAACTATTTATTTTTTGGCTATTAGAAAATAGCTCAGGATTGGGATGCCTGGATGGATCAGTTGGTTAAGTGTCTGCCTTCTCTGGCTCAGGTCATGATCCCAGGATCCTGGGATTGAGTCCCACATCGAGGTCCCTGCTCAGTGGGGAGACTGCTTCTCCCTCCACCTGCCGCTCCCCCTGCTTGTGCTCACTCTCTCTCTCTGACAAATAAATAAATAAAATCTCTTTAAAAAAAGTAAATATCTCAGATTCATTTCTATAAACATCCCATTCTGTCCAGGTGGATTTGTCCTAGTGTTGACCAAAATAGAACAATTTTGCAAAATTTTTGCAATCAAAGCTAAAAGCCATTTCCAAGAAACAACCATAGAATGCTCCTAAGAATATGTCTCTATCTCTCTCTGCTTAGCAAACTATACCTTTCCCCAACACAACACTTCTCACCTACTTAAATTGTGATTTATGCAGGGTGCCTAGATGGCTCAGTTGTTTAAATGTCTGACTCTTGGTTTCAGCTCGGGTCATGATCTCGTGGGCTGTGGAATCGAGCCCCACATCAGGCTCTGAGCTCAGCGCTGGGTCTACTTGAAAGATTCTCTCCCTCTGCCCCTCCCCCTGCTTGCTTTCTCTCTCTCAAATAAATAAATAAATAAATCTTAAAAAATTTTTTTAAATGTGATAGATGCACCCCTATGTTTATAGCATCATTATTTCCAATAGCCAAGATATGGAAGCAGCCCAAGTGTCCATCGACAGATGAATGGATAAAGAAGATGTGGTATGTATATACACAGTGAAATATTACTCAGCCATAAAAAAGAATGAAATCTTGCCATTTGCAACAACATCGGTAGATCTGGAGGGTAGAATGCTAAGTGAAATAACTCAGAGAAAGACAAGTACCATATGATTTCACTTATATGTGGAATGTAAGAAACAAAACAAATGAACAAAGAAAAAAGGGACAAATAAAAAATCAGACTCTTAGCTCTAGAGAACAAACTGGTGGTTGCCAGAGAGGAGGTGGGTGGGGGATGGGTGAATAGGTGAAGGGGATTAAAAGCATAGAGTAAGGTATAGAATGGTTGAATCACTATATTGTATACCTGAAACTAATATAACATTGTATGTTAATTATACTGGAATTGAAAAAATGAATAAATAAAAATTTAAAAATAAAATAAAATGTCACAGTCATCATTACTTGGAGTTTTAGCTGATAGCTAAAGGTGATTTTTGAATTAAAGATTTAAGATTTTAAGATTTAAGCAGATGGCCAAACAAAACAGGGGCAGCATGAGCCCCTGTGTTAAAAAATAATAATAATAATAATAAAGGAAATTGAGAAATTAGCTTAATAGTTTGGAAAAGAACTCAATTGCTGTCCTAAAACAGCCCAGTGATGCCCTTAAGCAGGATTTATACTGCACCATTTTGGTGAAGGTGAAGATCTGGATCCAGTGTATATATCTTATTCCTTCTCTAGTCCTTGCCTAGGAGGGGCAGACAGACACTCTGAAAGCTTCCATGCATTCATGATTTAAATATATTATTCTCTGTGTAGTAGCCCCATCTTGTGCCCTCTGTGGGAGTCCATTTCAATGAAAAGGAAAACGCACTGTCTAGAAATTTCAAGAAAATTCACCTCCATCACCAACCCCATTTTGTTGATTTCTGCTGATTTTCTTCCGGAACATTTCAGAATCTGATGGTGCAGTTACTTGTTATAATGGGAGATGCTATTTTTAACTAACAATTTCAAAAACTGTTCCACTCCGATTTTTCATTTCCCATAAGGACATTAGCACAAAACCTGTTCCAAAGGCAAGTAATTTCATATTTAAAGTTAGAAATTCACCTTACCAAAATAGACACATTCCATCATGAAAGATGTATTAACTCTTAGGGATTTTTAGTTCCATCTTAACTTATATCTAGCAAAAATTTATTTCACTTAAAGGGCAATGGTAGAAAAGACAGTTTCATGGTCTATAAGTTTCCTGCCTTCATGGCCGAATAATTTTAAAGAGATAGTGCAAATAGCCTCTATCTGCCATACGTGCCAGAGTATGATGCACGAACATGTTGTAAGAACAAAGCTTTGGAAAATTGTCAGGCTGAGCCACTTGGCCCCAACGCTGTCAAGGAGACAGGACAGTGTGGGGTGAGGTTTACTATTCCCAGAAGTGGGGGGGGGGGATGTCATGATTGACTTCACACAGAGGATGGAAAACAGATCATTTATCTCTACAAAGTACTTCATTTCAGTTTACCCAAGTATGGAAGAAGACACTCAGGTCTCCAAATCTGGCCCATCTTTCACAACCCAGTTGGGTTTCTGCTAAATTCCTCCAGGTACATTTATCTCTCTCATCTTTTAATTCCTCACTGGTCATGGGTTCCTCAAGCTGGAAGGATTTGAGAAACCACCACCTTTGCTAGACCTAGGGTTTCCGAAGGAACAAGATTTACCACTATTCCTCTTTGGTAAAGTAATATTTGCAGGTCCTAGAGATTAGAGCATGGACATCTTTGGGCAGTTAATCAGTCAGGATTCTCCAAAGAAAAAGAGTCACTAGGATTTATTTATTTGGGTCTCTCTTATAAGGATTGTCTTACGCAAGTATGGAGGCTGAGAAGTCCCATGTACTGCTGTCCGCAGGCTGGAGAACCAGGAAATCTGGTAGTGTGATTCAGTCCAAGTCTGAAGGACTGAAAACTACAGCAGTCGAAGGTGTAAGGTGAAGTCCAAGTCCAAAGACTTAAGAATCAAGAGTCCAATGGTGTAAATTCTGGTCCAAGTCTGAGGGCCCAAGAACCAGGAGCATGATCTGAGAGCAGGAGAACATGGATGGTTCAGCTCAAGCAAAAAGAGAAAATGAGCCCTTCCTCCTACTCTGTGTTCTATTCAGCCCTCATTGGATTGGATGATGCCACAATGCTGCCCACCTACATTGGTGAGGGCAATCTTCTTTACTTGGTTACAGATTCAAATGCTAATCTCTTCTGGAAAAACCCTCCCAGAAACAACCAGAAATAATGTTTTACCAGCTCCCTGGGCATCCCTGAGCACAGTCAAGTTGACACATAAAATTAACCATCACAGGAAGTCATTATTCTGTCTACCACAGTGATGTAAACGCTGATCTTTGTGACTCCGAATGCCTTTCTCATCCAAGGGCATGGCCCCTGCTCCTGAGGCCCACACTGGAGCTGAGCCACACACACACACACACACACACACACACACACACACACACGCAGAAAATGTGTCTCTGGGAGTCTGCTGAGATACCAAGACTTTTCTGAGCTCCGCCATGCCCACTGGGGAGCACAGTAGGAACAATGGGGTCAGGCCTTGGTAGGGTGGCCCTGAGCCCTGTGGGTGCCCTTCGGCGGGGGTGTGGGGGGGTTTCTCTTGGGAGAAGGTGTTGGTATCAGCTAGGTCCTGACATCTCACTCAAGGGGACAATTGTAACCACTTTACTGAAGCTGCTTCCAAAAAATGCTTTCACAGTATGCTAAGGACTTTGCTGTGGACAATATTTAAGAAGTCATGATAATGTAAATGGTGACTAGTAACTTCAAATAAGATAGTAATATAATCACCCTGAGAATTAGTATAACCACCTGTAGATTTATAGAACTACCTCGTCATCTAGCCTAATAGGAAGCTGGTAGTGTTTAAAACTGATAAATCATAAAATTATGGCCTAAGCATATTACTTAGAAAAATGCAGGAAGGAACCAGAAAAAAAGATGAAAAGAGCTAAATGTTCAGAAGCTTCTGGGGAGCAGAACTTGGGGAGAGGAGACTGTTGTGGGTTTTGTTTTTTGTTTTTTGTTTTTAATTACAAGCCTTTCAGGAGATTTTCATTTAAAGCTAGACCTTAAAAAAAAAAATCCAGATCTATTCTCAGTATAGAACTAGGGAAATGTAATGGTTGGAAATGGGACAGATCATTTAAGAGCTTCCCTAGTACAATTTCAACTCGTTTGCAAGAAGAAAAATACCTTTTGCTGTAGTACATAGAAACTAAAATCATATGTAAATAAATATGCATGTCCTTATTTCCCTGGCAATCCAAACTCAGCACAAATAAGCAATTAGGTCAAAATTTAAAAGCAGACAAAAATCATATCTACTATGCTTCCACCAGCATTTGAAGCATATTCATATAGACATAATTAATTAGAAAAAATCAAAGTAATCTTTCCGTATACACATACAGAGAGATAGAGTGCAAACACAGGCAGATTTATCTTCACCCCCTGGCAGGGAGAACCAAACTATAATCCTGTTAAATACCAGATCTCATCTCCCGAATGGGCTGAGACCAGAGTCCTGCCTTTGATGAAGACTCATTCTAAAGAACATGCCAAGGCGCCTGGGTGGCTCAGACGGTTAAGCGTCTGCCTTCGGCTCAGGTCATGATCCCGGCGTCCTGAGATCGAGCCCCACATCGGGCTCCCTGGAGCCTGCTTCTCCCCTTCCCTCTGCCTCTGCCGCCACTCCCCCTGCTTATACTCTCCCTCTGTCAAATAAAACAATAAAAAATCTTAAAAAAAAAAAAGAAGAACATGGCGTTCCTACCTTATGCAAGAGCAGGCTCTGTGTCACGTGAGGGGCTACAAATGCTAATTGCTAAGTGCTCTTAGGAGGCTTTCCTTGGAATTAGGACATGGACTGTAGCCCACAATCCATGGCAATCCATGGGGGATAGGCCTCCGATCACGTGTGTCTTAGCACTGTCTGCAGGAAATGGTGAATTAGCCACACTTATGTCCAACTTGGCTCCAAGTAGGTGATTCCCACAACTGTCTCCTCGGGTTTGATAATTTTCTATAATGATTCACAGAACTCAAGGAAAACTTTACCGCTACTGTTGGTTTCTTATAAAGGATATTATAAAGGAGGCAAACCCTCCCCAAGCCCTGTCACTTAGGGTTTGTAGAGAGCTTTCATTAGCTAGGCATGAGTAATGAAATCATTGGCCATGGTGATTCACCCAGGCCCCAGTCCCTCTCCCCTCCTTGGAAATCAGGGGTGGGGCCAAAAGTTCCAGCCCTCTAACCACAGAGTTGGTTCCTCAGGCAACCAGCTCCTGTCCTGAAAACAGAATGAAATACAAATGCCGGAGTCCAGTTAACTAGTTTTATGTGCAGTAGCCACCTGTTCTCAGTTATCTCGTAGGCCACCTGGCTTTCTTTCAGTTCCCTGAGAAACAGGACATTCAAATTTATCTTAAACCCATCTAGAAAAAAAACATTCATGGACATATACCCAATACAAATCCTTTGGGGCTCACAGAATATTGAAAGCCATTTCAGTTGCACTCTACTAAGTGATCTTCTCCTTATTTAAAAAAATATTTTTTTTAAAGATTCTGTTTCCAGCATAGTTGGAAAGTATTATGTTGCTTTCTAAAATCTCCAGCTCATTCTCAAAATGCCCCTTCTGGCTTTCTTGATTCTTATTTTCTTGACAGAGGAGAGAAAGGGGTCATGCTGTAGCATGATCCCTCTGTTCTGAGTGGAAATCCCTCGCTTATTGGTAGAAAGGGGCATCGTCCTTGGTAGGGCAAGATGCCTTGCTCAGGAAACCCCCTCCGGCTGCATCTCTGACAGCCCACAGGGAGGCCGGGCAACTCCGCATTTATTTCTGTCTTCATGGCTCAACCTTTGACACAGGCTTCTTTTAAAGGGAACTGGAGTAAATATTCTAACCTTATTCTAGAACTGAATTCACATTTCTTTCACTTACCAAGGGAGAAAGAAAGAATCTTAGGATATTTGCACACATGAACGAACGAACGAATGAATGAATGAATGAATAAAATATTTTAAAAATAAAATGGTAAGAAATTTAAAAATCGGGCTTTGGAAGAAAGGTGCCGTGAAGCTTAGCAATGGGGTGAGGAGAGGCTGTGGAGGAGATCAGCTCAATGCCCAGTTGGTACTCCGACAAAGTGTTTTGCTGACAGAAATCTTCTGGAGACACTTTACTGGAACAAAACCATATTAGGAAATCCCAATTGTGCCGGCAACCAAGACACACACAGAGTCGGTAGCACCTCCGGGTTTTGTGTGTGTGTGTGTTTTTTCTCTGAATAGTCCCCCTCTGCAGTTCTGTAACTGAATATATATTATAAAAATTAAGGATTCTCTATCTCAGCTTCCACACGAACATTTGAGTTAAACACAAAAGAGAGGCAACCTCTGGTCTGTTTGGGGGTCTGTCAGGTTTGCAGATTCTGAGGAGAGAAGGATAGGTTGGTGGGAAATCAATAATTTGCCTCCTGAAGAGAATCCCCCCCCACCCCACCCACAGTGGACAGGGGAGCTCTCCATGTCCAACAGCAGCCTAAACATGGTTCCTGCTTCCCCAGCAGATGTGCTCGGGATGAAGGAGCCCCCCACCTCCACCCTGACACAACCTCACCAGCATCCAGGCGCCCAAACTGCCGAAGGCCCAGGGCCTGAGAGAGAGAGGGGCCCACGGCACCTTGGGGACCCTGCTCCAGGCTGTGCCCGACCCCCGGTCCTAGCTGCCCGCCAGTCCCGAAGACCCCAGCCCTCTGTTACAGAGCAGAAAACAGGACGCTCGTCCAACTCCCCACCTGTCACAGCCCGTAAGGTGACACCCAGCCCCTCAGAGAACAGGGCCATTGGGCAACCCATTTTCTTATAGAAACATCCTGGCTTCCCCTCTGGACTCTGTCCCAGGCCTCAGGACTCTCCTCCAATCCCCCTGTTTTCCTTCCCAAAGAGCCATCTCATGACTTCTGGCCTTTGTTTTTTCTAGACAGATGTACATGCTCTTGGTATTCAGCCATCCCCTTATCAGCGTAGTAGTCTAACAGATGCTGTTTTTTAAATACACAAACGGCCTCTCCTGGGGGCTGGTATTATCATTCTCATCTACTGGAGGCAGGAGCTGAAGCTGAGAGTCTGCCGGATAGCCCAAAGTCCGGCACATCTGTCACGGGCCAAGCTGTCCCCAAATCGGCCTTCTGCCACAGTGCAGGCTGCTTACCTCATTCTTCTCAGGTGCTGACTACTTTAGAGCCCGTAATATTTTTGACTGATTATCTCTTGATTTGCAAGAGCTCGTTTTTGAGACTGCGGCTGCAGCTTTAACATCGGGACAAGCTCAAAATGCTGTCGTGGAGCTGGGTCTCAGGGCCAGTCTGTTCCAAAGTGCTCCCCTGTGCGGTGAGGAAAGGGGCTGGGGCTGGGGGTGGGCACGGATGCCTGTGGGTCAGACACGTCGGAAACAGCTCTTCAGACACAGAGAGCGACATGCCCCAAAGCAACAGAGCCAGTCATTGGAAAGTGGGACTTATGGGCTGAATATTTGTGTCTCCCCACCCCACCCCCTGCCTGACACATATGTTGAAACTGAATTCCCCATGTGACGGTGTTAGGAGGTGGGGTGGTTGGGAGATAAGTCACGAGAGTGGAGCCCTCCATGAGTGGGATCAGCCCCTTTCCAAGAGAAGGCTGGAAGAGCCGGCTCGCCCTTTCTACCATGTGAGAATACAAGGAGCAGTCCACAGCCTGCAAACCAGACGATGCTTCTCACCAGGAACTGGCCATGTTGGCACCCTGGCCTTGGACTTCCAGCCTCCGGGATCTCGAGAAATAAATTTCTGTTGTTTGTAAGCCACCCAGTCTATGGTATTTTGTTATAGCAGCCTGAATGGACTAAGATGGAGTTAAGTGTAATGTACAGAAGTGTTGAGAACTTAGGCTCCAAGCACCATGCAGGGGAGACCCTTTCTTCAAGGCAGCCCGGTGTGCTGAAGTCATGCCCGTCTTATAGATGGGAATGGAGGCTCAGGGAAGTTAAGTAACCAGCCAAGACAGAGCCAGGATTTGGACCCCACTTTCCCACCCCACCTTCCACTATGCCACTTCCTCATCTTACTGCAGGAACCTGACAAAAACAAGAGCCGCCTGCTCAAGGCCACCATCCCACTTCCTGGACTGGCCTACAGTGCTGCCCACAGGTCAAAGGACCAAGCTCTTGGCTAGAATAGAAGGTCCAAAGTTTGGTCCCCATTCTCGGAGCCACACAAAAATGTGCTGCCCTCCTGCCCAGAGCCCTTAATCCCCTTTGCCAGTGAGTTTGGGTGGTCAAGGCTTTGAGAGGGCAGCAGAAAGGTCTGCCTTGGATGCAACTGTACCAGGGATTTCTGTCATCCCACAATTATCCTATATCCACGACGCTGACTTAAGGCACAAATAGAAGCTACTGTCTGGGGGCACCTGGGTGGCTCAGTGGGTTGGGTGTCTGACTCCTGATCTCAGCTCAGGTCTTGATCTCAGGGTCATAAATTCAAGCCCCGAGTTGGGATCCATGCTGGGTGTAGAGCCAACATGAAGAAGAAGAAGAAGAAGAAGAAGAAGAAGAAGAAGAAGAAGAAGAAGAAGAAGCAGCAGAAGAAGAAGCAGAAGAAGAAGAAGAAGAGGAGGAGGAAGAGGAAGAAGAAGCTACTGTCTGCCACATTGGCCCTTGGCTAGTGCATACAAAGTTGAACCATCTGTTGGGTGGTTTTCCTGAGCTGTGTTCTGCTGTTGGCAGTCCATATTTATTAAAATGGGCCTCTCTAATACAAGAGGAGGCTTTGCTGGAGGCCAGGGAAACACAGTAGGAATTAGACTCATGCCTCCCTCCCTGGTTTCCCAAGATGCCTTTATAGCATCATCAACCTCCTGACACTTGTTGACTAAAAGGACTTGCCTTTCCTACAGTTGTACTTAAAAATATCAGATAAAGGTAGAGCAGGTTGGGGAACTTGGGAAAGGGTCCCTGACAGCTGTGTGGCCTGTGATTCTTTCCCCAGTCTCGTGATCAAGGCAGGACAGGGCTGTTATTCCCACTTCTTGGAGCCAAGAGGTGACATGTCTTGCTGGAGGTGGGAAGAGCCAAAGCTTAGAATGAACTTCCAAGAGCCTCTCATTTTCTTTTTTTGGCACTCTCCCAGCCAAGGATAGGTACAGTAATATATTGGCCTAGAACAAAACAGGTGTCAAGAGAATTATTTCTCTCACCTGGATTGTCATGGTGTGCATGAAAATGTTGGGGGCCCAGGCTGTTGACACAATCCTCTCTCTGGGCCTTGGGTGCTATGTTGCTCCCATCAAGCCTCTCATCCCTGCCAGCCCACCCACCACAAAACTACACAGAAAGCTGTGAGGAAAGCCCTCAACACTCCTGGTGTGGGAAGATGTCACGTGGCCTTATCCTCCGTGGTTGTACCTCTCTCCTGCACCAGCGGCTTAGTGACTCACTGCCAACCACGCCCCATTCCAGGTGTCTTCTCATCCTCACCACCACTATCTACTGTCTGCCCAAAGAAATAAAAAATAAAAGCAGAATGAACTTTTTCTTCTGCCTAGATCTTCCACCATTTTCCCTCTGAATATAGTGGAAGAAGAAGACTCAAATGGGAGAGAAGGAAAGATGATGTTGAGGTCTGATGATATGGTCAAGTTAGGCCCAAGGAAATCCGGCACCAGCCACGCAAAGCCCCCTCCTGTAACTAATGCTGAGGGATCAAAACGTGGAGCTCAGAGCTGAAACTCAGATCATGCTGGTAGAGCCTCAGAAGTAGGGCTCCTGGGTCCTCTATAATTGTAGAATGTAAGGCTCGATTTATTGTATGTTTTCATCTTCCTTGGGTCTTGATATTAAGTTCAGAAATTGTTGCTGACTTTACCTTAAGGAGTACATTGGAATTTTAAAAATTAAGTTTTTAAGTTCTTTAAGGCAAAACTTGTTGGTACCATCTTGGGCTGAAAGTCACATTTACATTATGGAAAAGGTCATTTGCTAGATGGAGTCTTCCTGGTCAAAGACTGTATCTTGGGAGTGTGTGTGTGATAAGCAGCTCCTTTGGAATGTTATTATATACTAATCTGAATTTCACTCATAACATACTAAGAGCAACCAATGGTGAGAAGTCCATGTCCTCAACGAAAAAAAGCATTTTTCTCTAATTTTTTTTATGAGAAGTCAGTGCCTTGGACATAATGTTGCTTCCATTGAAGAACATCTCTTGGTGAGTAGAAATAGTTTTCAGGCAAAAACCTGATATTCTAAGTTCAATAATCTGTTTCAACACTGTGTAAAATTGTAGTATGAAGAGAATTTTCCTGACATGGTCGTTTTTTTTTGCAAGTTTTATGAGTTTTTTTAAATCGTAAACCCACAAGATGTCTAATAGGCAACAGTGTCTGATTTCAAACTTCTGTCAGAAAAATAATCTACAAATCAACTTGTCTAAAACAAAAGCCATATTTTCAGCTGTTAATGCTGGTATGTACACATAGTGTTAAGTCTGTGGATGCAGGATTCACACTTCCCAAGTTCAAATCTGTGTTTATTACTTAGTAATTGTCCAAACTCAGGCAATTCATTAAACCTTACTAAACCATAATTTCCTCATCTTTAAAATGAGAATATTAATAATATCACATTCCTCATGTGAGAATTACACAAGTTTATAGGCATATCAATGTCAATGATATCCTTTCTGTGTACTTCCATAGCCTTAGATTTGCATTTGGCCTATAGCTCATATCACTTTTGTTTGATTTTTTTAAAAAATAGACTTTTTCATAAAAGTTTTAGACTTTCAGAAAAATTGAGACTATATTACAGAGAGATCCTATATACCCTATATTGCTTCCCCCTATGGCTAACATCTTACACTACTGTGGTAGGTTTGTTACAATTAATAGACAAATACTGACACATTATTATTAGCTAAAGTCCATGCTTTATTCAGATTTCCTTAGCTTTTACCTAATGTCCTTTTTCTGTTTCAGTATCTCATCCAGATGCCACATTACATTTAGTTGTCATGTCTCCTTAGTCTCCTCTTGACTGTGACAATTTCACAGACTTTCCTTGTTTTTGATGACCATGACAGTTTCAAGAGTACAGGTCAGGTACTTTGTAGGATGCCACTCTACTGGAATTCGTCTGATGTTTTTCTCATGATTAGACTAGGATTATGGGTTTAGGGAGGATAAACTTGGCAGTAACATGCCATTTTCATCACATTGTAGTGTAAAGGGAACATACTACCAACATGACCTTTCACTCTTGATGCTGACCTTGATCACCTCAGGTAGTGTTTCTCAGATTTCTCCATTATAAAGTTACTACTGCTTCCCCCCCCTGCCCTTTTTCCATACTGTGCTCTTTGGAAGGAAGTCTCTATGTAAAGCCTACATATAAGGAGTGAGAATTTATGCTCCCCCTCCTTGAGAGCAAAGTATCTACATAAATTATTTGGAATTCTGTATTGTCTCCTCTCTCCTATTTATTTATTTATTTATTTATTCATTTATATGGTTATGGACCCATGGGTATTTATGTCACATTTTGGGTTATAATCCAATACTACTCTATGTTGTTGCTTACATTTCCAGCTTTGCATTGGGAGATCTTCAGTTGGTTCCTGTGTCCCCCTGACACATTCCCATCAATGGTTTTTTTGTTGTTGTTATTTTGTTTTGTTTTGTTTTGTTTTTAGCACTTCCTTTCAGGCCCTACAAGATGCTCCAGGCTCATCTTGTCCTTCCCCAGTCCTAGAATCAGTCATTTCTCCAAGAAGCCCTATTTCCTTTAGAAGATCTGAGAGCCGGGTGTGCTAGTTGCTACTGGGTTTTATTTCTTTTAGGTACATTCACCTCAAAGGAATACATGCGTGTATTACATATACATGCACATCTATAAATAGTTCTGTGTAGGCATCTGTAGCTACATTAAGTAAATAAAAGATCTGATATACATTGTCACCAATAAGCTTTCCACAGCCCACATATTTTTTGACCTATTTTTTATCAGGTGTGTTCAATATTGTTGATGCCACCTATCACCTTGTAGTTCACCTTGGCTCCTGCCGTCTAGGAAGATTTTTCTCCTTTTTACTACTGTTTTTGAATCTATACATTATTTTTTTCCTGAGAAATAAACTTTAGGTACTTGAACCACACTAAGACTTGACTCCAGGCTGGAACAGGCATTCTAACTTATTAGGCTGAATCCTCTGTTTGCATATATACCTTTCTTTTTTAAGATTTATTTATTTATTTATTTATTTATTTGACAGAGAGAGAGGGAGCATAAGCAGGGGGAGTGGTAGGTAGAGGGAGAAGCAGCCTCCCTACACAGCAGGGAGCCCGACACAGGGCTCGATTCCAGGACCCCGGGATCATGACCTGAGCTGAAGGCAGACGCTTAACCGCCTGAGCCACCCAGACTCCCCTATTGTTTTTTTTTTTAATTTACAAATTAAACTGTTTCCCCCACCTTGCCACTTCTACATCTGTGTCTGTCTCTACCTCTATGACGCACACTTACTCAAATCCTACTGGACCCCAAATAGCAAGAGACTACAGTCTAAACCAAAACAAAATTATGGTGAGGGTTTAGGGCATATATCATGACAACAGGAAGGTCAAACTTGAGGAATTTTTAGCTACTAATAGTGAAAGGAAAGAGATAAATATGTCCACTGTAAAATGTCATCCCTCTGGTTTCCGTGACTCACTGGCATTTTTCCTGAATCACACAGGAAATTTGAGGTTAAATAAAAGTATTTTTGAAAATAACTCCGGCGTTTCTAAAATGCAGACGAGGCAGGACAGTCGTGGGCTGACAGGTACCTGCATCGTTTGAAAGGGAATTTCTGAGGCAGTTTTAGTGAAGTGGCAATTTTGCAGACAATGGAGAATTCAAAAACACTAAGGAGACGTTAGGCACCAACATGCCACGCATATAAAACAGCATCTGGCAGTTTCCCTTTGGAGGACTCTTGTGCCAGCATTTCACTTAGACAAGAAAAAGAAAAAAGTCTTTTTTCAGCAATCTTCCTAAATGCTTTAATTTGACACTATCTGAAAGTGATACTTACGTTGTGGTAAATCACGTTTAATTGCAGCAGTCTGCTTGCTATTATTTCACTATTGCTTCTTTTCTCTCTAAGCTCTCAAAGACCCCATGGAAAATAAAATCTTCCTTAATTGAAATGCTTCCCTGCTTAATGACTCTTTGCCCATCTAGGTCAATTATTTTGACATATACTAAAGTAGAAGCAGTCATATTAGAAGGTCAGGAAAAGCTAAAAATTATAGCTCAGCTCTAAGAACTTGGCATTTGCCTGTTTTTATCTCACTTGCTCGAATATAACTTTCTTGAGAGTCTAGATCTAGTCTGACCCTGTGTCAACAGCACCCGTCTCTCTACCTCGGTAATGTTTGAGTAACGAATTCATGGAGTGTCTGTCAGCCATGAGGCTCTGGGCTGGGGCCCCGGGGGATACAGAGAGAGAAAACCCGGAGCCTGCCCTCCAGGAGGCTAAAGGGAAGGAAGACATGAATCAGTGACCATAAGACACCATGGCCCAGCTACGGAAGCTTCTGGGTACCAAGGAACTTTGTGCTGGAGAGTGGTTGGTTCTTCATATTCATTATTGCTCTTTTCCATAGCAGCTCCATTGATGAAGGGAGAGAGGAAGAGACTGGGGTCCACAGGAGTTAGCGAATTTGCTCAGGTTTTCACAGCTAGTTGGTGGTCAAGTTGGGATTAAAAATTGGGTCTCTCCAGACCATGACAGGGGTTGTCATGGAGGTGAGGAGAAGAAAGGATTGGAAATGACTGTGAATGGAGATAGGAGGGGGGGTTGGGGTTGGTAAGGCAGAGTAGGCACCCCAGAAATGGTGAGAAATCAAAATATTTTATTTATAATGATTAATTCTGGAAGGAGCCTTCAGTATCTGGAGCAACTTCCTTGACTTGAGAGACTGGCAGACCATCACTGAGACCCTGCTCAAATATCTCCAGGGACGGAGAGCTCATCCCCTCACGGGCCTGGGAGCACCTGGCAAATTCTGACCACATCATCTGCTCCACTGGGGAATCACTATCAAAATTACTTTAAAGAGGAAGGAGGAAGCTCCTATTTGTCAGAGTATGTAAGTGTATAAAACTCTTAACAAAGGCACAGAGAAATAAGATAAGCTAGATGCTACCACTCAAAATGCTATCCTATGATGATGAGTTGGCAGGGTCAGGAGAAAGACCTTGTGTGGATGTCTGCCTGGAAAAAGCAGTGGATGTCGAAATTTACAAGAAAGAAAAACAGGGGATACTTGAAATGATGTCAAATTGAGCCTTTCGGTTTGGGCGGAACAAGATTGGTTGTTGAGAAAGAAGTGCCGGCTGGTCTATGAAATTCAGGGTATCGATATCCTGAGAATAAGGTAGAAATCGTATGCGAAAACACCCCCCAGGGGAGAGCCGCACACAGTGTGGCAAGCTAGGACTCACTGTCTAATCTTTCAGCTCTTATTTTCCTCATCTGTATAGTGAGAGACTAGCCACAGATCTTGCTAATATCCTAGAGTGGGTTTTCATTTTATTTTACATTATTCAATGCAAAAAAAAATTACCTTCCCCCCACCCTAGATCTGATATAGCTGTCCCAGGTCTTCACCTTCCTGGATGGAGAAGCATTTTCCTTCAGTCATGTTTTCTAGGAGTCTCTGGGTCTCATGCAGTCTGGAACATTCAGCTAAGGATCTTCTAAACACTTTTGTCCCCTTCGTGGGCCCATGGTTTGGGCCACTGTCAAGAAGCAACTTCGCCATTCTCCAGCCAAGCTTGGAAATGGGATTTTGTAGAGAAATGAAAATCTGGGCTGTAGGGGCCTCTGGATACTCCACCTGAGGTCCAGCTACCCTCTGAAGAACATCAAGAAGAAGAGGTTGCTTTCTGCTATTTCCAGAGCCGGGTCCCAGTTCGGGGAAGCAACGGGAGCCTCTTTCCTCTTTCATTAGCCCCATTTGCACCCCTTCCCATCTTTGGTCTCTCCCTCCCTGCCACACACTAAATCCATTGCCAACATATTCCTTAATTTTTTCACCCCAGAAGCTATGGGTGAAGGATATCTTCTGGGTGCCTAAAAAATTCTGCGTTGGACCATGTCTCAGTTTGTCTTTGGTTGTGTGCTGGACATGGTATTTGTAAACTATTTGTTGAAATAATTTGAGGCCAAAGATAATGTTTCCTTCTTCTGAAGAGGATATGATTTGCCTTTGCAAAGGACCTTGGGGAACTAGCCACCTAAGATCACATTAATTCAAGTCCAAGGCTCTTTACAAAGCAGCCTAGAAATAGTTCAATATTTTAACAATTGATAAAGCTGATATAAATATATCAGCCTTGACTGCCCCCACTACTTAGAAAGGTTAAGTTCTTGTTCCTATGGCTATGTAACATATTGCCCCCAAATTTAGGATTTAAAATAACAACAACCACCATTGATTATCTCTCATGGTTTTGGTGAGTTAGGAGTTCAGACGCAGATCAGCTGGGTGGCTCAAACTCAAGGTCCCTCGCGATGCTGCAGTTAGATGTCAACTGGGGCTGAAAGCCCCACTTCCAAGCCACTTACAAGGTTGGCACATGGCGACTGGTTATTGGCAGGAGGCATCGGTTCTTCTCCCTGTGGGTCCCTCTACAGAGCGACTTGAGCGTCCTCACACAGTGATAGCTGGCTTCCCCACAAAGAGATCCAAGAGGTCAAGGCAGAAGCTATACTGCCCTTTGTGACCTAGTTTCAAAATTTGTACACTGTCACGTCCACCATATTCTCACCCAGGACACCCCCTGATTCAATCTGTGGGGGAACTGGCAAGGGCAGGAATACCAGGAGGCAGATCACTGTGGGTTGTAGTGGAGAACGACTACCGCAAGCGGAGATTAAGACTCACATCCAGGTCTGTCCGATGGCAAAGCCCTTGGCTGCACTGTGCTTCCGTCCTCAAGCATTCTCTTTGACTTTGGGGGTCCTTCTGAAAGGGATATCCCCTTAGACCTGCAAGAGCATGGAGTAGATAAATCAATTATGTTAGGAATGTCGTGAGAGAGGCAGAGAAGCCTGGATCCTTTGGCCTGATATAAGGGGAGAGAAATGGGGGACACTGAGCAGAAGACAGGACCAGGAAGCAGAGTTGGGAGGAGCCAGTCACCGACCACCCACGGCACATTTTGCTTTTGCTGGCCCCAACGTCAGCTGTCAGAAAGTCTCTGCAGGTGTATCTCCCAGCACCCTTTTATACCAAATAGTCCTCCTGCAAAGCTTCCATCTGATTGGTTTGGATTTCCTTTGTGCCAGGTCTCTAGAAGACACACTGACTTGTTCCTGCCCGCCCCCCGAAAGTCTGTAGCCTGCGGGGTTAACCTGGGCCTCAGGAAACTGCCCAATCATTGTCGCTCCCTCAGGGTCTGCAGAACAGAGTCTCAGTTGGAAACACGGCAGTGAGCAGCTTGATGTTTTTCTCTTTTTCTTCCAGTTTATTCCATATTGATATTTAACAAGTGCTTCTTTGGTGGTATCTCTGTGCCCATTATTTAAACTCTGGAAATTGAAGCCCCGTGGCTTTCGTAGGAAATAACTGTTGACTCACTGTGGTGAGATATATAAATATTGTTCTAAGTTCTAATCGCAATGATCACTGGGATCATTTTTCAGAGAGTACAATTTTCATTATTTTGAAAGATAGGCCTTGAGTCGGGATGCGGAAAGAGGAGTTATTTCCTTGGAGGTTTTAGCTTTCACTAGGTTTTTCCTCTTCATATTTCCTTCCCCCCATACTCCGTAATAGAGGCTCCCTTCATTTCTTTCCATTGTTATTGCTAATGTTACTAATGAGACCTTGGGACTCATAGCTTGATAAGTAAATAATCACTGTTTACCTGCTTCTATCATTATTTTCAAGCAGGTCATTATTTTTACAAATATCTCATTTAATGCAAGTCCTAACTCAGTAGAGAGGACAAACGTCATCCCATTTTACAGATGAGGAAGACAAAGTCCCAGAGATCTGAGTCACTATAGGGCTGCTTGGATCCAGAGCAGGAGCTGGTCCTTCCCCCAGAGTGTATTGCCCTCCTTTAGGATTATTCTGCCCCACCTGGGCTTCGAAACCTAAGACACTTTAGGAGCACATGTCTTCAGCTATGGACAGTTCTGTCACAGAAAAAAAAAAAAACCTGCCTTAGGCCAAGTTTCATTCTGAAGTGTTCTGAGGGGCTGGTGGGCTCTGTTATCTTAAAAATTACTGTAAATCATTTTTTCTTTTCAATTAAAAGGATGGATCAAACATAGAATTACGGAAAACAATTTAAGAACCACCTATATATATATAAGAACCAACCAGATTTATCAGAGTGGACATTTGCTACAGATGCTTGAAGTCTGCCCCTCTGTCTGTCTAGTCTGAAATAAAATGCTACAGAGACTATTGCTTCTCTCCCTCCTCATCATCATCTCCCTTCCAAGGCTGCCCCCATCCTGAATGCTGCCTCGTGCTTTTGCATGTTGCTCTACGGTTCTACACAAGAATGAGTCCTGCATCACAGGCCATCATCATCTCTGTGCTTTGGAAGAATTTGTGTGAATAGCTTCCTTCTGCATATGCCCCTTTGAAGCTCACTTCTGAAGGATGTCCTGGCCTGCTTTTGCTTTTCTGAATGGTTCACTCCTCTGGTGGTACGTGGGTCAGCTCAGGAAGAATATGGGGAATGTCCAGGACATTAGTGGTTCCTACTGCAGCAAGGGCTGCAGGCTTGCATGGTGCCCATGACTGCGAGTCCCGAAGAGGGGCAGAAAGCAGAGACTAAACTCGTGTGTGGACTAAATTACAATGCATACCCACCCCCCAGGAGGATTGTGAGAGCTGACATCCTGGGACAGGCTAGAACTTGAGCCCTGCCACTTCACAGGCCCAGAGAAGAGAATAATTTTTTTAAGGTCACACTTCCAGAAATCGGTAAAGCAGGGACCAGACAGCTCGGGGCTCGTGACACCTTTGCACTAACCGCCTTGCCTTTTTTCCAGCCCTGTTCTTCATCCCGCAAGCAGGCCATCGTCAATTTGGTGATTTCTTGCCTCTGCTCTCCCAGGGGAAGTGCCAGCAAACTGTAAACACCCATACCTTGAGACCCTGGCCACCTGCATGGGACTCCTGTATCCCCTGTCTCTGGGAGACAGTAGTGATTCCAGAGTTTGGAGGGAGTTTAAGTTAAAGGGCTGAAGAGCCGCCTTGGGAGCTTTTGCTCGGAGCGCCCTCTGGCGGCCAACTGGATAGCACCATTCTAATTCCCGAGCTGAGATGCGAAGTGCTTGGAGCCAAAGCGCGCTGTGCAAGGCACCTCCGTTATGAATGCTCTCGGGGGGGGGGGGGGGGGGGGCACTCTCTGTGCAGGACACATTCACTCCTTGCTGCATCCCTGGAATAACTGACTCCCAGTCAACAGGCTCTTGGTGTGTCAGTTGCACTGAATCTGGAGCTGCAGGAACCCAGAGAAGAAGGCATGGCTAGGAACCCAAAGGAATTTAAGGTTTATTGGGTGAGAGAGGCACCCGGGCAGCGAACCAGACGCAGAGCCAGAGTGACCACTACCGACCCCAAAAGGCCTGGGGGCTACAGAGAAGGCAGGAAGGGATGTCAGCCACAGAGATCCGGGAGGGCCCTTGGGAGGAGTCAGTGTCTGCCTCCCCAAGGAGAAATGAATTTCTGATATGGGAGGGGACAGATCCTGGCCTCCCTCCCGGTTTCCCCTTCTCCAGGGCCTTGCTTTTGTTCCCTCCCTCCTTGCTCTTTCACTGCCCCAGTTGCTCTCCAAGTCACCACTAGGCAAAATGTTCACTTTGCAGAGAGGGGAGACTCTTCCCATGGACCTCCCCTCTCTGCTCCCTTCCATGCCTTCCTTGGTACCTCATGTCCTCCAGCCTGGATCCCTGAAAGCCGTGCTGGCCTGTGTGCTGTACGAATCAATAAGGGGGAAACTGTTCCTGAGCAGGGGCTGCAGGGAATTAGAAAATAAACCTAAGGCAACCTGACCGCTGAGTCCTGTTGCGGGGGAGGGGGACAGTGGACAAAAAAGGGCCGGTCCAGAGGTGGACTCCATTCATCCAGAGTGGTGGGGGTGGGGAGCTTGGGAGAAGGCTGAAGCAGAGTGTGTTTGGTAAGGAATACCTCTCTCTCTCCTTCAGGATTCATTTGCTTGGGGAACGGGTCACAGTCATGTACAATTGGCATCTAGAAGGTAGTAGAATTATCTCGAGCCAGGAGTCTTGAATCTCATCTTGGCTCTAGTTGTCCCCAGCTGGATCATCTCGGGCAAATCACGTTGCCTCTCGGAGGCTCAGTTTCCTTGTCTGTTAAATGGGTACGCCACTTCAGAGGGTGATTGTGAAGATCGGGAGAGTACCTGCTAAATACCTAGCGCCAGAGGCCTCAGCAAAGGAGAGCTTTATTAATAGATGCTCCCAGATTATTTGAAACACTTTAACTCTATTTGGATTCATTACGGAAATCCACAATACCTGGTCAAAACTAATTAGTAGCTCAACCAGAGAATGGCGGGGCATTCGTCGGGGGAAATGCAGTTCCCTAATTTGTAGCATACTCAGGCGGCTGTAACAAAATCCCATACGCTGAATGGCCTCAATAGTAGAAATTTACATCTCACAGTTCTGGGGCTGCAAAGTCTGAGGTAGAGGTCCAGGAGGATTTGTTTCTGGTGTGGGATCTCTTCCTAGCTTGCAGAAGGCGGACTCTTCACTCTATCCTCACGTGAGGGACACAGAGAGAGGGAGCGAGGAGCCCTCTGCTGTTTCTACTTCTAAGGGTACTAATCCCATCAAGAGGCCTTCTCCCTCATACTTCACCTAAGACTAATGACCTCCCAAAGGCCCCAGCTCCGAAAACTATACAGTGGGAGCTAGGGCTATAACACATGAATTTTGAGTGACACAATTCATTGTCACGTCTGGCCCAAGCCTTGGCATCCCCTGAGGCAACCCCATGCCATGTTGGTCCTCTGGGAGCAGGGAAATGGGATTTGAAGAGTGTTATTCTGATACCTTTTGTGACCTTCCTGAGTGACTCTGGGAGAGGTGACTCCTGACATCTTTTAGGTCTAAGATGATCTATCCTGACACAAGGTGAGCATATTTTCAGGGACTTGGACTCATTAAACCTCACAACAAGACCTTCTTGAAGTGGTCCTGATCACTGCAGGGCCCCACAGAGGAGAGCCAGACAGGGCCCTGGCTCCAGAAAGTGCCTGAGCTTGTGGCCAGCCCCCAGGCATTCCCGCCCAGCCTCCCCTCGCTCCTGTCCCGCCCCCATCTCTCGGGCCCCCCAGGCTCCGAGGGTCTGTCCCTCCCACAGGCAGCTGGTGACCAGTTGGTCAGCTGGGCCATGCCGCTCAGCCAATCAGCATCATCGGGCAGTTGGTCCCCTGGAGACAGAATCAGTTAAACGGACAGAGCCTCCGTCAGACTCCTCCGGGTGTCGGGACTGTTTGTCGGCCTGGGCTCAGTCACGAGGGCAGTTAGTGGAATGTTCAGGGTCAGGGAGGTGACCAGCAGTCGGCAGGGTCAGGCCACGCAGGGACACAGGGTAAACAGCCGGGCCTGGGCCTGGACGAGTGCAGACACCTTGCTGCTTGTGGCAGGCAGAGGAGGACTTGAGGATGGGGAGTCCCCACCCGCCTGGTCAGAAGGGACAGCGCACAGCAGGGCTGGGCAGGAGGGGAGCCCTCCTGGCTCAGGCCCGCTTCCAGGGGCTGGAATCCCCGCTGTGACCTGAGGTCAGGCCTCTTTCTGAACACACTGGGCAGGGGCTGAGACCTGGAGGAGGTGGGGGCAGGAGCTGGGGCCCAGGGATTAGGGCAGGGTCCTGGGGTCTGACCCGTGGGGGTGGAGAGGCAGCTCTCTGTCCTGTGGGGGATGAGAATAGCACCCGCCACGCTTGGGGTGGGAAGTGATGGTGCGAACCCTGATTTTACTTTTGCCGAATTCAGTTCCGGTGGGTCCAGGTGAGGGTGACGTGGGAGCGGTGGCCTGCATGGGGAGGGACCCCTGTGCTGAGCTCAGGTTGAGCCTTAAGCACCCACTGTGCTGTCTGCCAACACGCGCCCGTGGAGGGTGGGCCTCGGGGCCTCAGCACCCCCGTTCTGCCGCGACGACCAGCCACCCGTGCAGGTGACAAGGCCCCGCTCCGTGCCTCTGGCTCCTTCTGTGTAAATGCCAGCCACAGCCCCTCCATCCGGGGATGTCGTACATGCAGGCCGTGCCCCTCTGAGCCCCTGAGCCCCCGCTTCCGGGAGGGGCTGCCCCTGGGGAGCGGACCCCGCTCTCCCCGCTCTCCATCAGGGGCCCCGGGGCTGGCGTGTGGCGCCCGGGACAACGCTGCCGCCTCCTGACAGCCCGCGGCGGGCGCCGTCCGGCCAGGTGTCGGGTGGGGGACTGGGGCGCAGACAGCTTCCCCGGGCTTCCTCCTCGTTCTTCTCAGGGCGTCTGTCAGATGCCTGTTCTCTTCGGCCTGTAAGTTACCGGAGACGGACGTGGCGTCTAGGAAACACTCTCACTTTGGTGGGTTCTTTCAGGTGCCAGAAAGCCCGACACTCGGGGGATGCGGGCGGGGAAAGGCCCCCCTGCGGCTCTGGGAGCTCCAGTGATCAGAGAGGCCCGGGTCGGGAAGCTCTGGGCTGACAACGGGGTCTGGGAGTGCGCTGAGGCTCGCGCGCCTGGGAAGGCGGTGAACAGGAGGCCTCAGGCAGAGGTCTTTTTGGTTCTGGGTGCTTCTATTGTGGCCTCGGCCCAGGTGCCAGACTGATCCGAGGTAAAGACATGACCTGGATGAGCTCTCCCCGCCCCTGACGTGGCTCCAAGGGTCCACACAGAAGGGACGGGTGGTGGAGAGCCCCCTCGGGGCCAGACTGCTGGGCTGCAACCCCAGCTCCCTCGTGTAGGCACCCTGTGGCCCTGAGCATTTTCTCCTCCCTCCGCTTCTCTGTGCTTCCACGTCCTCCTCGGCCAAGCGGGCACGATGATAGCCTCTCTGCGTGGGCATAAGTCATGGGCCTGCCATTAATATCCTGGGCTTAGAGCAGGCCAGGCGCCCAGGAAGCACCCACACAGGGCGGCGGGGGGGCCGTGAAGGGGTTCAGCCAGCACAGAGCATCCCGTGGGCAGGGCAGGCACCTGCTGATCAGTGGTGACCTGGGAGTGCTCCCGGCCACGGAGATCTGGGGCTCTGTCCCCTGTGCAGGCAGATCCCTTTGAAATATCTCTGGGCAGAGTGGGAGGGGTAGGGGGGCACAGCAGACCCAGGATGGCCGGGGGCCCTGTGTGCCACGGGGCACAGCGCCCAGGGCCATAAACTTAGGGGGCGCACAAAGACAGTTTCCTGGGCTGATCAGAAGAGTCACCTGGCGCTCAGCTCAAGGGGATGTGTTTGCTAAGCACGACCCCCCCACACACACATAAGTACACATGCGCACGGATAACAGACCTGCTGAGACGTGCCCACATTCAGACACAACCCCGCTGTCCTCCCTGCAGCCCAAGAGCAGGCCGAGGCCATTGGAACGGCTGACATGCTGACATACTCCCTGGGGACAAGGACAAGGGTCCAGCCCCCTCTCCCGACAGCCCTCCGCTCCGCACAGACAAGGGCAGACACCCAGCTCCACAAGGGCCACGGGGAACATGGCCACGAGAGCCAGACACACCCGCCCCCTGCAGCCGGGGCAGAGAGGCTCAAGGAGGGGACGGGACTGAAGGACCCGGTCACCAGGCTGCACACACTCCCAGGGTCCCACAGGTCCCCAGCACCTTCCTCAGGCCCCTCTGCTCTGCCCGCTCCTCTGAAGGTCTTCAGTGACAGGTAAGGCCCGAAGCACGGCCCGGGGCTCCTCCACGAGGCAGATGGGCAGCCGCTTCGGCTCTTGGGCCGCTTTTCCTGCATAAAATACCTGATCTCCACCCTCCCGGGCTTTGCCCTCGGACGCACAGCCTCCCCACCAGCCCACCTGGGCTCTGGCCCTGCAGTTTAAACAGGATTAAGCTCACTGGCTTTCCTGCCCCCAGGGAACCAGAGTCCTGGAAATTTCCATTAACCTGTTGATGGTGATATCATTTTATATATTACTCATATGCTTGAAAAAACGGACTCTTAAGAACACGGGGAAGGAATTGCACACACAACAGTCAGCAGGGAGTCCTCAGAGCTGAGCTGGTGCTCCTTGCTGATTCCGCCCCAGCTGGTGCTTGACTGTGCGGCAAGCATCAAGTGGTCAGACTCGCAGGGGGACTGTCAGGTGTAGAAATCCCAGAGGCTGGACCCAGGTGACCCTGCCCGAGTCCCTGGCACTGGCCACTCTGCCCGGGGAGAGGAGGAAACACAGCGCGGGCTGGGAGATCTGCTCTCCCTCCCCCCACCACCCCCATGCATCTTGGCCTCCCAATCTGACCAGGAAATGAGGAGCACAGAGCAACACCCAGAGAACCAGCAGAGAGGCAGTAGGGATGATAGAAACCCTCGGGCCTTTCACTCTCTCCTTTTGCCAATCCGCTGGTGTGGACCCGGTTTGGATGGGGATGGAGTTGTCCGAGGCGGCCCCATGGGTGGCTTCCTCCTCCCACAAGATGCCCCGCCCCCTCCTGTGGGCTCAGCTTCAGTTTTCCAGGCTGGGGGAGGCCCTGAGTGCACAGATGCCTCCTCCCTGTCCCACCGGGGGCAGGACAGGACTTGGCGGACCCTGGAGAGATTCTGTGCCTTCCGGCTTCCCCTGGAAACTTGTGCCCAGCAGGGCTCCCTTTGGCTGCCATCCTGGTCTCAGCCCTCCTGTCTGCCAGGAAAGGGCCTGGACTTGCGAGAGAAGCCTGGAACCTGCAAGAGGCCCCTGCTGGTCCAGCTGGGTCCACTTCCTCAGCTCCAGGGCCTCTGCCTCCTCCTCCTCCTCCCCGAGGGAGGCCCTGGAGAGCCCGTGAGCAGGGCAGACAGCTGGGGGCGGGGAGTTCAAGGGACCAGGATTTACCAGCCCAAGCCCTTCAGATGCCTGGGTTCAAAACTGGCGGGGCCACCTGCTGGCCATGCGCTGTGGGCACGTGTAAGATCCTCTGTGCCTTTGCTGTCCTCCTAACATGGTGATAAGGAGAGGACTGGCTCCACTCATGTCTGTGCAGAGACCCGGGGCAGCCTCTGGGGCTCTGGGCGAGGGTCACTCCTCATTACGATTCGCTGCCAGGAGAGCCTCGGAGCACGATGACCTCTCAGAGCTCGGCCATCCGTGTCCACCTCACGCCTCAGTCCGGAGGGTCGCAGGAGGTCAAGGTCAGCGCTTCCTTCAACAGCCACCCAGCGAGCCATGTTTCATTCCCTCTGGACTTTCCAAGGCAGAGTCCTGTTGACATGGCCAGTGGGTCCATTTCCCAAGTAGGACTCAGCAGGTGAGGTGACTGGGGCTCTCTTTGGCTTTGTTTCTCACCACCGAAAACAGAAGTATGGGACTCTATTTCGTGTACCCTCAAGTTGTAATCAAGTTTTAATCACCTGGAGAGGAAGTCAAAGTCCCAAGTTCAATGCTAAGCCCGACTCTCCCATGAGAAGGGAAGAAGGTCATTGCAGGTGGAACTTGATTGGGGTACCAGGGACCTCACCGTGTCAGTGTGTGGCCCAAGCCGTGAATTCGGGTTGGACGACCTCTCTTTGGAAGGGTTTCACGACCAGATCATCCTGGAGATGGCCGCACAGGCTCTGATCTTCGACGTACTTCTCTTGCTGGGCCATGACTTTCTTCCCGTTTATTCTCTGTTCTCTTCCATTCCGTTGTGTTTTGGGGCTCATTTGTTGGTTGTTCACAGAGTCTTACAGAGTAAGTCTCTTCCAGGGACTCCCATCCCCAGAGAGCTTATGCTGGGCTCCTCCCATTCTTTCTGGAATCTGCTTCTTTGGAGGAGCTATGCTGGTATTTTCAAAAGGTTCCTTGCTGGCTTGTCTTTTTTTTTTCAGAATCGGATAATCTTTTAATCACTTTTTCTTTTTTGTAGTGACATTTTTTGAGCTTTTGCTAAATCCATCGTAATCCCCTGATATCATCGGTTTATGGAGTGTACCAAAAGAAAAATAATGGTCATTATGGACGCCCCCCTCCCCCCAGCCCCAAGACTTCAAAAAAAACCTGTCCTAAGTCTGTAAGCCTGGGTGGGGTAGCCGGTACCAACCCAATCTTATCCTCTCCATCTGTAGCTTTAGATACGAGAGTTCTTCTAAGGTTGTGCTGACACCTTAGTGTTTTGGCTCCAGTGGGTCAGACAAGTCAGAACTGGCCCAGGCACTGCCTTTAGAAGACCATTTTCTCATTCTTTCCTATTCCTCCCTGAGTAAAGGGCTTCATTTATTTCATTACTGATGTTTCAGTTCCTTTCTTTTAAGTGTCTAGCTGGTTAGGGAGTGCCACTAAGTAGTTGTCATCCAAGGTCCAAGGAGTGGCCAGTGAGACAGGAACCTCCCCTAAAGAGGGTCTGTACCTGACTTGAACTTCACTCGGAGCAATGACCTGCCACCTTCTTCACCCCCATGACATCTCATCTTCTTGAAGTAGCCATCCCTCCCTGGCTATGTCCCAGTGCCCCAGTGGTATCAGGTGGACTTGTCAGTAAGAGTTGAGTTTGTAGGGTGTCAGGAAGAAATGTGTCAGAAGAAGTGCAGGGGCTACAGAGTCTCTATGTGCCCAGACTTCCTTATGCCTTGTCACTGGGGAGACAAGTGACTACCTGGCCGACAAGCAGCTCCTCCTCTAATTGGATCTCCGCGAGACCTTTGCATCTCCCTGTCCCCTGCCTCTGTGACTCATCCACAGACATCTCTCTGGACCTGCTGGCTCCCTGAGTCCATGCTGCAGAATCCTTGTCCTCTGCCAGCTTCACCCATCTCCCATTCCATCCTACCGGTCCGCTGTTCCCTATGGAGTCAGAAAATGTCCCCCAATGCTTTAGAGGTTAAAAAAAAATGGGCTCAGAAAGAGTGGTCTTCACAAGATCACATGGAGTTGGCAGTGAGGTAAGACCTCAATTCCAGGGCTTAGTAATACGGGGCAGCCTCCCAGGGATTCCTGATGTCCAAGAGTCCCGATGAGATAGGACAGACAGGGGGCCCAAGAAGGGTTGTCGGAGCCTGCCACCTCCAACGCCCCCCCCAGTGCACCTGGCCTGCAGTATCCATGGTGATGGTAAATAAACTTTACCTGTTGCTTCTTCCACTGCTGCCATGTCTCCTTTCATCCTATTCCATGATGAATGTTCAAATGTTATCAACAGAATTGGGGAATGGATCCCGACGGCGAGGGGCCAGACTCTGGAAGTGGCAACATTGCAGTCTGGAGGCGTGGAGGCTCGGAGGCTCTGAGTTCAGGGTCTTCCAACCTTGGGAGGAAAGTAGGAGTGCCCAGGGGAACGGGATTGCGGACCAAGTTTCTACCGGGAAACAAGATTATAGGCATGGTGAACGATGTTTATGTGGTCCCAGCACACAGAGCTGGGACTGGCTGGATCGAAGCCTGGGTGCTCGAAGGTTGTCCAAGAACAGGGCAGACATGTGGGTCAACGTGGGATCTCCCAGGCCCTGGAGGCCCAAACATTGCAGCAGGGACAGTGCGAAGGGGACTCCAACATGGCGGAGGGGCAGGAAAAGGTGTTCTGTCTACATTTTCAAAATCCAAATGACGAATTCACATATTAAGAGGCAGATAGCTCTCTACCAGGTTCACAAAGAACTTCTCTTCCTCTTCCCAATGTCTGTTGTCAGCTGAAGTGCTGCCATTTGTACTTTTCCTATTTTTAAAAAAACCTCCTTCAGCTGTCTCTTCATCTCCTCCTGTACCCCCGATATTTCTTCCTTAGTCCCTTGCATTTCTACATTTGCCTCTTGCTCTTAGAGATGACTGCTTTATTCACCTTATACAATGCTTTATTAATGTGATTGAAAATGTTTGATCATATTTTTCATTTGCCTGTGGCAACATTTTTGGGGGATGCTTTTCCTGTCCTTTTTCTCATCTTTGATTCAATGTGTGCTCATCCTTTTTAGATAACTCATATGTGAATGAGTTGAATTTACTTGTACTCATTTTTTGTAAAAGTTTCGTGTGGACTTTGTCTCAAGTTCCAATATGCTTTATTGTGTCTCGAGGTTTTGTGTGCGGTTATTTTCACCCATCTGAAGGAGAATGAAATGCATAATATCTATGCAAGGTTTTACAATATGTATAGGAAGCTATAGTGAATACTAACAAAATATGTGTCCAACTCTCAGCGTGAGAAATAAACCACCATTATCTGATGGTCTTTGTGTGCCCCCAAACATTGTGTCTCCCTCTCTCACCCCCAACGTAACCACTATCCTGAAATTTGTTTATTAGTCACTTGCTTTTCTTTATAATTTTACTATATTTTTGGTATACTCACAGAATTCATTAACTGTTTGCATGCCCTAGAATATTATATGTAAGTGATTTTAGTCTGGATGTCTCTCTTAGGTCACTATCACTCAACAATACTACATAACAAATCACCTCAAAATCCAGTGGGATGTCCCAATAGACATTTATTTCACAGCTGTGTGCCTGGCGGTCAGTGGCACTCAGTTGGGCTTGGGTGCAGGATCTAGGCTGCATCCAGATCTGGTGCACATGTCTCTCAACTGTGTGAACCTCTGGTTCCCTGAGGCATGCTCTCTGGGCTGCAAAAGACAGAAGGACAAGGGAACAAGACCAAGCATGGAAGCTCATTTTAGCTTTTAGTTTATGTCTCGTCCACTAATCACATTGGCCAAAGCAAGACCTATTGTCTAGCCCAAAGTCAAGGGTCAAAATTATATTGTGGATCTCGCCACTATTGTTCAACATAGTCCTAGAAGTCCTAGAAACAGCAATCAGACAACAAAAAGAAATAAAAGGTATTCAAATTAGCAAAGAAGTCAAACTCTCTCTTTTCGCAGACATGATACTTTATGTGGACCCAAAAGACTCCACCCCCAAATTACTAGAACTCATACAGGAATTCAGTAATGTGGCAGGATACAAAATCACTGCACAGAAATCAGTTGCTTTCTTATACACTAACAATGCAACTGTAGAAAGAGAAATTAGAGAAATGATTCCACTTACAATAGCACCAAAAACCATAAGATACCTCAGAATAAACCTAACCAAAGAGGTAGAGGATCTATACTCTAGGAAATACAGAACACTCATGAAAGAAATTGAAGAAGACACAAAAAGATGGAAAAATAGTCCATGCTCATGGATCAGAAGAATAAACATTGTTAAGATGTCTATGCTACCCAGAGCAATCTATACCTTCAATGTCATCCCGATCAAAATTCCAATGACATTTTCCAAGGTGCTGGAACAAACAATCCTAGAATTTGTATGGAATCAGAAAAGACCCCGAATCGCCAAGGAAAAGTTGAAAAAGAAAAACAAAGCTGGGGGCATTACGTTGCCAGATTTCAAACTATATTACAAAGCTGTGATCACCAAGACAGCATGGTACTGGCACAAAAACAGACATACAGACATATAGACCAATGGAACAGAATAGAGAACCCAGATATGGACCCTCAACTCTATGGTCAAATAATCTTTGACAAAGCAGGAAAAAACAGGCAATGGAAAAAAGACAGTCTCTTCAATAAATGGTGCTGGGAAAATTGGACAGCCACTTGCAGAAGAATGAAACTCGACCATTCTCTAACACCATACACAAAGATAAACTCAAAGTGGACGAAAGACCTCAATGTGAGACAGAAATCCATCAAAATCCTAGAGAAGAACATAGGCAGTAACCTCTTTGACATCGCCCACAGCAACTTCTTTCAAGATATATCCCCAAAGGCTAGTGAAACAAAAGCAAAAATGAACTTTTGGGACTTCATCAAGATAAAAAGCTTCTGCACAGCAAAGGAAAGTCAACAAAACAAAGAGGCAACCCACAGAATGGGAGAAGATATTTGCAAATGACATTACAGATAAAGGGCTGGTATCCAAGATCTACAAAGAACTTCTCAAACTCAACACCCAAAGAACAAATAATCAAGTCAAAAAATGGGCAGAAGACATGAACAGACACTTCTCTGAAGAAGACATACAAATGGCTAACAGACACATGAAAAAATGTTCATCATCATTAGCCATCAGGGAAATTCAAATCAAAACCACATTGAGATACCACCTTACACCAGTTAGAATGGCAAAAATGGACAGGGAAAGAAACACCAAATGTTGGAGAGGTTGTGGAGAAAGGGGAACCCTCTTACACTGTTGGTGGGAATGCAAGTTGGTACAGCCACTTTGGAAAACAGTGTGGGGGTGCCTCAAAAATTTTAAAGTAGAGCTACCCTATGACCCAGCAATTGCACTACTGGGTATTTATCCCAAAGACACAGATGTAGTGAAAAGAAGGGCCATATGCACCCCAATGTTCATAGCAACAATGTCCACAATAGCCAAACTGTGGAAAGAGCCGAGATGCCCTTCAACAGATGAATGGGGTAAAGAAGATGTGGTCCATATATACAATGGAATATTACTCAGCTATCAGAAAGGATGAATACCCAACTTTTACACCAACATGGATGGGACTAGAGGAGATTACGCTAAGTGAAATAAGTCCAGCAGAGAATGTCCATTACCATATGGTTTCACTTATTTGTGGAACATAAGGAATAGCAGGGAGGACATTAGGAGAAGGAAGGGAAAAATGAAGGGGGCGGAATCGGAGGGAGAGATGAGCCATGGGAGACTATGGACTCTGAGAAACAAACTGAGGGTTCTAGAGGGGAGGGGGGTGGGGGGATGGGTGAACCCGGTGATGGGTATTAAGGAGGGCACGTAATGCATGGAGCACTGGGTGTTATACGAAAACAATGGATCGTGGATCACCACATCAAAAACTAATGATGTATTGTATGGTGACTAACATAATAAAATTTAAAAAATTATATTGTGGAGTTGTTCTATTGTACTATTGTGAACAATCTTGCAAATGTGTCCCATGGCCGATGTGTAAAAATTGCCACAGATTATGTAATTAGTTAGCATAGTTATCCAAAATTTCGAGGTAAGGTAGAAAGATGATGATGTGATATTTTATTAAGTCCATTTCAATATCACCTGATTCCCATGGACTGAAACTTTGTTGATTGCTCTTACAGTTGATTGGGGCTAATGTTTTCTAACTCCCTAATGTTAAAGGTTGACTTGTAGAAGACTGGTTAGGTGTGTTGATTCTAAAATTAGTCAGGAAAGGAGGTAACATCAAAAGTTACAGTAGTTTCACGGTGTGGGGCAACAGTCAATTTATATCTAACTTAGCAATTTTATGTCGGCATTTTCCCCATAGATTATATAAAAACACTCATGTCCTTAGTTTTGCATTATGCTGCTTTCTTTATTAATGAGTTGAATAAAATCTTGGCATATGCTTGCCATTTATATGAGATGAGCAATTTGAGAATGACACATCTAGAGATCTAGGAGTAGAATTGCTGGTTCACAGGAAAGATCACATTTAATTTCAGTAAGACAAAACTATTTTCCAAGGTGACTGGATCAAGATATACCCCCTCCCCCAAGTTCAAGAATAACCCACCTTGCACTGCAGCAGCTTATAGGTCTGGTTCTAAGAATAAGCTGCCCCTTTTGCATTCATCAAACAAACCGCTTCCTGCGAATGTGCTTGCCTATGCAGCCCCACTGGGCTCCTCTCCCTTCTCTGTTGGGAGACAATCAGGTCCAGGGAAGCTCCCACTGGACCTGTGTCCCTCATTCCCCATCTTGCAAGGAAGGGGTTTGGTTTTGCAACTTAAGATGCCTATCTCTCTTTGCGGGGCACATTTTGCAAGCCGCTCCTGCGTTCTGCATCCTTGAGCGTCTTCTGTGCTCAGTCTCTACAGGTTCATCCCTTCTTCCACTTAGTCTGTGGTTTGGATTTCAGTTTGGTGGACTGTGTGAAAACAGATGAGTAAGTGGGTCAGAGACTTGGGCTGCTATCTTCAGTGACAAAGGCACAGTCATACTGATGGGCTGGCCGTTGTTGGGGGGAAATGGGTGGGATGGAAGAGGCTTTGGATCCACTCTTGTCCTTTCTGCCTCGAATCTCCCAACCCACTCACCACACGCTGTGCTCCTCCCCGTTCCTGTGTCGTGTCCTCTTCCTTAGATTCTTAGTTCACGGCTATGCCATCTTGGCTCATCCCATTCTTTCTCATTTTATTCTATCCAAGATATGTCAATAGGGCATTATCTGCACTCCAGAGGTGAGTGAGCCCCAAGTCCTGCCCTCACTTGGCAACCTCCCAGTCCCCAGAGGTGGTGCAGCCCTCCCTTCCTCCTCTGGGCCCCCAGTGCACCCCCCATATCCAGCCTTCCCTGATGCTCCGCTCCACCTGGGCTCAAACCCCATGCAAGCCACGTCTGCCTCTAGAGTATAAACCAGCCCTACAGTTCTTGCTGTTGGCAAAGAAGACTTGAACCTAGGAATTGAATCAAAAGGATCATGATTCCCAATCTCCCATCTGCTCACCTAGCCTTCTGTCCAGAGCCCCTTCTCACCCACAGTGCCGTACTTGTTCTCTGAGCCCTGAATAGGATGCCATCTCTGACCCACGGACCTGAGCCGAAAATGGAACTGGAATTGTGGGAGCAAGGAGCTAAAAATTCTTCAGGAGTAATTCTCATCCTTTCCCGGTTAAACATGTAGGACATGCCCACTTGGATTTTGATCATTCAGCCAACAGCCATCCATCCATTCATTCCTTTTTTGGAGCTGGTATTGTGTTCCGGTTTGCACAGTAATATTAAGCTTACCCAAATATTTTTAGGAAGATACACTTTTTAAAACATCAAGAATCTGAAGTGGGGCTTCTTCCATCTTGGCTGCTCAATAGTGGCATAAAAGATTGGATTAATGTATGTTATGACGATAGACTAGGATTCTCGCCTCTACACGGATGACCCTCAGCTTTCTATCTCCAGCCTTGATTAATCTCCTGGTCCTAGATTTATGCAGCCAAGTGCCTACTTGAGATCTCCACTTGGTTGTCTAATGAGATGTCTCATTAGACATCTTGGTTGTCTAATGACCATCTACACTTTGTTTATCCGTTGTCAAGTGGCATTGGTTTTCTCATCTGAACATGTGACCCTCAGAAGCACCTATACATCATAGGATTATAGGAACAAAAAATGCAACATGCTTACAAATGGGCTAAGTATATAATAAACACTCTAACAGTCTGGATCCAATCAGGAAACAGAAACCACAGAGCCATTCAAATAAGGGAATTTCAATATAAAGAATAGTTAAGCTATGATAAAATGAAAAGATGTAAAGAGAACTCTCTAGGGTGGGGCTCCGCGAGGGGACTCAAAGATACACCCACGCTGCTGATCAGTCTGGCTGCCACCAGAACCAACAAGAGAGGCTCTTTCCTCCTGGGATGCTGCTCCAGTCTGATCCTTTCTCTTTTTTGTGTTCTAAAGGAAGAATTTCATACCTTTCAATAAAGTAAAGCCAATCAAACATTGCAACCTTGCAAAAGGCCGAGATCTATGTTATCAGAGTTTTAACAGAAGGAATATTTCCAAGAAAACCAGCAACCTCGGGCGCCTGGGTGGCTCAGCTGTTAAGCGTCTGCCTTCGGCTCAGGTCATGATCCCAGGGTCCTGGGATCGAGCCCCACATCGAGCCCCACACCGGGCTGCCTGCTCCATGGGAAGCCTGCTTCTCCCTCTCCCACTCCCCCTGCTTGTGTTCCCTCTCTCACTGTCTCTGTCAAATAAAATCTTTAAGACAACAAAAAAACCCGGCAACCTCTGTGAGATGGTATACATATAGAAAAACCGGCTTGACAAGTTGTGATCACAAAATTGTTGCAAAAATTACCAATGCAGCAATCATGCACAGATCTAAGTGCTCACGGAACAGAAGAGGTCGCCAGCGCCCCGTGAGAGGGAGGGAGCACAGAAGATCTTTGTGTTCCAGCTCAAAGAGAAAAAGGCTTTCTGAGGAGGCAGTCAATGGGGACAGACAGGTTTGCGATTTCCTGAAATAAGGCCTTTTAGGTGTGATTTGATGGTTCATTCATTAGTTCTATGTGAATGTATACCTTTGATTTAGAAAAAATAGAAAAGAGCCTCTTTCCTATTATAAGCGCCTGTGCTCCTGGGGGTTCAGGCCCCACCTGCCTGCCCCAGGTTCTAGGACAATCCCACCAGCGAGAAAGTCTCCTAGTGCTTCCCAGAACTAGAACTTCCTAGAACACTGGGGGGTGTTCCCTCAGCTGGCCCTAGCTTTGCACACCGGGTACAGAGGAACCTCTGGGCTCTCTCAGCCATGCTTCCTTCTGTGGTCCCCAATCTCTGCACTTGAGACCCTGCAGCTGAGCACCTCCTACCAGGCCCTAATTGCCTGGATGCTGTGATTTGAGTCCAACGAGACCAGCTCCCCTCCAGTGACTGACTGTCTGCTGAGACATCGGAACTTTTGTTGATTTTGTTTCAAAGACTCCCCACGGGCTCCGCCTGAACTACAGTCTAGGGCACTCCCACCCAGGGCGGGTGAGACTCGCATTGAGATCCCCTAGCCTTTCGGAGCTCTCTTCTTTTCACACAGGTATGGCCCCTATTAACCTTAAAAGTTATTTCACCAGCAAAAATGGGTTTGTTCAGGTATAGCAGAGAATTGCAATTCAGGACATGTAAGCTACGGCAAAACCACAGGCAAGTTCAACAAACAAAGGAGAGAGACATTATTTTACAGAAAATGAGGAAGTGGGGAGGGGGTGCTCTGAATGAAAGTCCGTTGGAGAAAAGGAGTTCAGGGTGATGACGGTTTCTCACTGGCTGAGTTGCAGGGGTAGTTGGTTTCTTATAGAACATTCTATGTGCATCTTTTCCTGTTGGGACCTGTAACTGTTTTTTGTTGTTGTTGTTGTTGTTTTGTTTTTAAGAATTTAAGACAGAAAAAGAGAGCATGGGCAGGGGGAGGGGCAGAAGCAGGCTCCCCACTGAGCAGGGAGCCTGCTGCGGGGCTCGACCCCAAGGTCCTGGGATCATGACCTGAGCGGAAACCAACTGAGCCCCACCCAGGCGCCTCCTTGAACACTCTTTCTCGATCATTCTGTTGGGGGTTTGTAATTGATAATTCTACCTGTAATAGACTTTGTAGTATGGCGCCCCCTGCTGGCCTCCCCACTCCACCTTAGTAAGATTTCCCTTCATTAGCTTCCACACCCCTAATAAAAATCCTTCCAAATGTCGTCTATTCTTCACGTCTCCTTCTCAGAGAGGAGATGGGTGAGAGAGCCTCCCCTCCCCATGCCCCAAACCCTCTTGCAGTGGTTTGGGAGAGAGGCCTCAAAAGCATGACCTCATCTCTCGGGCACCCCATCTCGACTAGTGATGATCCCTGGCCCCCGATGTGTGCAAACAGCCCCCAAGGATTGTACCACCACCTCTCCTGAGATGGCAGGATGGCAGGTTTAAGGGCTGCATCTGCCTGGAGAGCTTTACCTCCATCACTGGTGCCCACCTGGGGAATCCGCAAGAAGCGCTGTGCAGAGGTGCCATCAGACGCCTTTTTTCCCCTTCCTGTACCTCGGCAATCATTTGCCAGCGAAATATACATGCATTGACCTGTGTGTGGTTTTCTATGTGCTGGATATTGAAGATGGAAAACAAAGGTAAGAGACTGTTCCTTCCCTTTAGGAGATCACTGTTCCCTCCATGAGCAGCCATTCCTGCCTCACCTCCTTGCTCAGCGCTGCAACTCTCCAAATCATGGCGCTCCAGACCCCCACTTCTAAAGACCCCATGGCTACTGCCTCTGCTCCTTCTGACTCGACCCCCCCTTCTCTGCCTCCTCTGAGTCTCATGTTCTTCCCACCCACCCAACTCCTACAGCCCCGAGACAGTTGATGAAAAATTGCATTTCTGAACCCTTCATTTGCTTGTGGATGGTATGAATACTTTGTGAGTCAAAGTGGTGAACATATTTCTCAAATTTTGCATGAAGGACTAAGATAGTCTAAAACAGCCTCTGCCCTGTCAAAGCATATTCCCCTACAGGGAAGAAGAAAAAGGATAGTCACCCACCCTTTTGGCTACTGAGTTTCCATATGCACCCTTCAAAACATATTAGAACTTACATAAAACAATGCAACATCTCTATTTCCACCAAACAAAATACAGCTTTCTTTTTGTGTCTGAAGATGTTCTCAGTTAGTCTCAGCTCTGTATCTAGTGGAGTGACCCCCAAAACTCCGTGCCCAAAGGGGCCGAGTCTTCAATCATCCTGCTGCCTTTTATTTCCAGTAGTTCCATTAACCTTCACAATGGGGCATGGAAACACCAGGAGACACCCTGGACAATCCCCTTGGCTTCTAACACAGCCCTCCTTGCCTCCACTGGGTAGCAGCAACCACATTACCCTTGGAATCAGGATCAATCACGCTAGACAGTAAAGTAATCCTTTATTGTCGGTTGGTTCAGTGGAATATTGGGTCTATTCAAGGCAGAAGTGTCCTTTTCAATTCAATAGAATAATTTCTATGTCCCTTGATATGAAGCCCTTGGGGACTAAGCCTCTAAACGATCAGAGCTCTAAGTGGCTGGGACAAGGTGCAAAAATTCTGCAAGTGGGTTGCTAAGTGTAATTGTCAAAGGAGCCACACCCAATTCTACTCATTCACACCCATTCACAGCCCAGCAGATCCTGGCTATGGAGAGACAATACCATATAATGGTCTCTGCTTCAAAGCGTAAAACAGAGCCCAACCTTATACGTGTTCTCTCCCAACTGATGTTAAAATAGAACCTCAGCCATTCCACCTTTCAGTTAGGCAGCCCACTTCCAGGTGATGGAGTGTGTGGTAAAAAGAGTTCCACGGGCAGGAGCCGATTGCTGAACGTCCTTTGTTGTGAAATGAGCTCCTTGATCAGACGCGACAGTGGATTGATTGCCCTAAGGGTGGAGAAGGCATCCTGCGAGTCTGCAGGAAGGCAAATCCATTGTCCTTTGGGGTCACCCCATAGTGCTGCAGCTGGCTACTTGTGTGTTACAGCTCATTGTGCAAACCCGACTCAAGTGTTTTCCTCAGCTGGGTGGTCTTAAGGAACACGTCATGAGTCCATAGGCATGGATTGAAGGAGAGGATCAATGCAACAGGGGTTCATATCAAAGGAGTCTGAGCCACCTGCTCATTCAGTCTACTTGTATCTTCCCGATTTCCTCAAACTTGATCTCTTATGTACCCTTCCCATTTGATGACAAATGCTTCTACACATGCCCACCCTTATGGGTGTGTTCGTGGTGGGGAGCTCGGGCTGCAGGATTACATGATGTGCAAGAGTTAGGTGTTCAGTATCTCAAGGCCCAGTCATAAGCCAGAAGCTGCTCTCAAAAGGAGATTAATTATCTGCAGAAAAGGATATAGATGTCCTTAAAGATCTTAGAAGCTGTCATTCTCCTAGTCAAGCTTGTGAGAAGCTCCATACATCAATTATAATTACCCCCAAACACACTGTGAATATCTTATTGGAGCTGCTGGATCATAAAGAACCAATGATAGAGTAGGTTGTACTAGAGCATGAACTTACTGCAGAGCCTTCTCTTTCTCTGGTCCTAATTGAAACAGGCAGCCTTACCAGTGTCTCTATAGATGGGTCCAAAAAAGTACAAGCATATGTGATATTGGCTGCCTCCAGAATCCAAAAAGGCCCACCAAGAGTTGGGTCTCCTTGTTCATGGTAGATGGTACAAGGTGCAGAAACTTGTCTTTTGCTTTGGAGGACATTTCTGCATGCTACAGACTACCGAACCCCCAGAAACTTCACTCAGATGACAAACTCCTGAATTTTCATGGCCTGTGTGTCTTTCACAGTGTGGTTCACATGTCCTACTAAAGGCATCTAAAGGGGCGTCTGGGTGGCTCAGTCGTTAAGCGTCTGCCTTCGGCTCAGGTCCTGAGATCGAGCCCTGCATCAGGCTCCCTGCTTGGCAGGAAGCCTGCTTCTCCCTCTCCCACTCCCCCTGCTTGTGTTCCCTCTCTTGCTGTGTCTCTCTCTGTCAAATAAATAAAATCTTAAAAAAAAAAGGCATCTAAAGTACTTGCTACTTCCTGCTCACCAAATCCTATCAGCATTAATGTCAATATAGTGGACCATTGTTGTGTTTCATGAAATGTCGAGAAATCAGTAACTCTGTAGCTAGATCATGGCAAAGAACAGAATAGGCTTAGCCCTGTGGCAACACCAGGAAGGTACACTGTTAGCCCTAACAGGTAAAAACAAACTTGCTGGTGGATGTTGCAAGTTGATGTGAAGAAGATGAACCACTGTGGGGATAAGGAAGGTGGCAAGTCAGGGCCTTGCTGTGAAGTCCTAAAAAAAAATCAAGCACAAATCCTCTTCAAGGGATGTCAATGACTTATTACTACCGGGTCCTTGGGTGAAAAACCATGCTGACATCCGCTGATCAAGAAGACAGTGTCCGAAAGCAGGAAAGAATGTCCAATGGCAAAAAGACAGGCTCTTCAACAAATGGTGTTGGGAAAATTGGACAGCCACATGCAGAAGAATGAAACTGGACCATTTCCTTACACCACACACAAAAATAGACTCAAAATGGTTGAAAGACCTAAACGTGAGACAGGAGTCCATCAAAATCCTAAACGAGAACACAGGCAGCAACCTCTTCGACCTCAGCCACGGCAACTTCTTCCTAGAAACATCGCCAAAGGCAAGGGAAGCAAGGGCAAAAATGAACTATTGGGATTTCATCAAGATAAAAAGCTTTTGCACAGCAAAAGAAACAGTCCACAAAACCAAAAGACAACCGACAGAATGGGAGAAAATATTTGCAAATGACATATCAGATAAAGGGCTAGTATCCAAAATCTATAAAGAACTTATCAAACTCAACACCCAAAGAACAAAGAATCCAATCAAGAAATGGGCAGAAGACATGAACAGACATTTTTCCAAAGAAGACATCCAAATGGTCAACAGACACATGAGAAAGTACTCAACATCGCTCGGCATCAGGGAAATCCAAATCAAAACCTCAATGAGATACCACCTCACACCCGTCAGAATGGCTAAAATTAACAAGTCAGGAAATGACAGATGTTGGCAGGGATGCAGAGAAAGGGGAACCCTCCTACACTGTTGGTGGGAATGCAAGCTGGTGCAGCCACTCTGGAAAACAGTATGGAGGTTCCTCAAACAGTTGAAAATAGAGCTACCATACGATCCAGCAATTGCACTACTGGGTATTTACCCCAAAGATACAAATGTAGGGATCCGAAGGGGTACGTGCACCCCGATGTTTATAGCAGCAATGTCCGCAATAGCCAAACTGTGAAAAGAGCCAAGATGTCCATCAACAGATGAATGGCTAAAGAAGATGTGGTATATATACACAATGGAATATTATGCACCCATCAAAAGGAATGAGATCTTGCCATTTGCAACGACGTGGATGGAACTGGAGGGTGTTACGCTGAGTGAAATAAGTCATTCAGAGAAAGACATGTATCATATGACCTCACTGATATGAGGAATTCTTAATCTCAGGAAACAAACAGAGGGTTGTTGGAGTGGTGGGGGGTGGGAGGGATGGGGTGGCTGGGTGATAGACATTGGGGAGGGTATGTGCTATGGTGAGCGTTGTGAATTGTGCAAGACTGTTGAATCACAGATCTGTACTTCTGAAACAAATAATGCAATATACGTTAAGGAAAAAAAAAAGAAGAAGTTAGCAGGAGGGGAAGAATGAAGGGGAGTAAGTCGGAGGGGGAGACGAACCATAGAGACGATGGACTCTGAAAAACAAACTGAGGGTTCTAGAGGGGAGGGGGTTGGGAGGATGGGTTAGCCCGGTGATGGGTATTAAAGAGGGCACGTTCTGCGTGGAGCACTGGGTGTTATGCACAAACAATGAATCATGGAACACTACATCAAAAACTAACGATGTAATGTATGATGATTAACATAACGATAAAAAAGTAAAAAAAAAAAAAAGAAGACAACAGTGTCCGTGGGATTAAAGTCATCAGCTGGTGGAATGAAGGATGTTCATTACCTAGTGGAAATGCCTGAAGAAGGCTTAGACAGGTTGAAAGGAATGGCTTGTTTGATGGCACCTGAGCTCAGAAACACCAAGGCCAGAGAGATCATCTGTAGGGACAGTAGAAAATGCATTTCTTTTAAAGCATGGAGGGTTATAGTTCTACACGACCTGAGGATTCAACACTTAGACAGATTCTCTTAAGTTATGAGAGCCTATACTTCTGGCCATTTTTGTCCCAGAATTCATCACAAACAGAAGGTACTAACTCAAGAACTGAGTGGAAGTTCAAATGCAAGAAGGATTAGAATATTATAAAATTATATAAAGAAGTTAAACCAGAGGATACCTATTAAAAACAGCAGCATGGCTCCTCCAAAGAAGCAGATTCCAGAAAGAATGGGAGGAGCCCAGCATAAGCTCTCTGGGGATGGGAGTCCCTGGAAGAGACTTACTCTGTAAGACTCTGTGAACAACCAACAAATGAGCCCCAAAACACAACGGAATGGAAGAGAACAGAGAATAAACGGGAAGAAAGTCATGGCCCAGCAAGAGAAGTACGTCGAAGATCAGAGCCTGTGCGGCCATCTCCAGGATGATCTGGTCGTGAAACCCTTCCAAAGAGAGGTCGTCCAACCCAAATTCACGGCTTGGGCCACACACTGACACGGTGAGGTCCCTGGTACCCCAATCAAGTTCCACCTGCAATGACCTTCTTCCCTTCTCATGGGAGAGTCGGGCTTAGCATTGAACTTGGGACTTTGACTTCCTCTCCAGGTGATTAAAACTTGATTACAACTTGAGGGTACACGAAATAGAGTCCCATACTTCTGTTTTCGGTGGTGAGAAACAAAGCCAAAGAGAGCCCCAGTCACCTCACCTGCTGAGTCCTACTTGGGAAATGGACCCACTGGCCATGTCAACAGGACTCTGCCTTGGAAAGTCCAGAGGGAATGAAACATGGCTCGCTGGGTGGCTGTTGAAGGAAGCGCTGACCTTGACCTCCTGCGACCCTCCGGACTGAGGCGTGAGGTGGACACGGGTGGCCGAGCTCTGAGAGGTCATCGTGCTCCGAGGCTCTCCTGGCAGCGAATCGTAATGAGGAGTGACCCTCGCCCAGAGCCCCAGAGGCTGCCCCGGGTCTCTGCACAGACATGAGTGGAGCCAGTCCTCTCCTTATCACCATGTTAGGAGGACAGCAAAGGCACAGAGGATCTTACACGTGCCCACAGCGCATGGCCAGCAGGTGGCCCCGCCAGTTTTGAACCCAGGCATCTGAAGGGCTTGGGCTGGTAAATCCTGGTCCCTTGAACTCCCCGCCCCCAGCTGTCTGCCCTGCTCACGGGCTCTCCAGGGCCTCCCTCGGGGAGGAGGAGGAGGAGGCAGAGGCCCTGGAGCTGAGGAAGTGGACCCAGCTGGACCAGCAGGGGCCTCTTGCAGGTTCCAGGCTTCTCTCGCAAGTCCAGGCCCTTTCCTGGCAGACAGGAGGGCTGAGACCAGGATGGCAGCCAAAGGGAGCCCTGCTGGGCACAAGTTTCCAGGGGAAGCCGGAAGGCACAGAATCTCTCCAGGGTCCGCCAAGTCCTGTCCTGCCCCCGGTGGGACAGGGAGGAGGCATCTGTGCACTCAGGGCCTCCCCCAGCCTGGAAAACTGAAGCTGAGCCCACAGGAGGGGGCGGGGCATCTTGTGGGAGGAGGAAGCCACCCATGGGGCCGCCTCGGACAACTCCATCCCCATCCAAACCGGGTCCACACCAGCGGATTGGCAAAAGGAGAGAGTGAAAGGCCCGAGGGTTTCTATCATCCCTACTGCCTCTCTGCTGGTTCTCTGGGTGTTGCTCTGTGCTCCTCATTTCCTGGTCAGATTGGGAGGCCAAGATGCATGGGGGTGGTGGGGGGAGGGAGAGCAGATCTCCCAGCCCGCGCTGTGTTTCCTCCTCTCCCCGGGCAGAGTGGCCAGTGCCAGGGACTCGGGCAGGGTCACCTGGGTCCAGCCTCTGGGATTTCTACACCTGACAGTCCCCCTGCGAGTCTGACCACTTGATGCTTGCCGCACAGTCAAGCACCAGCTGGGGCGGAATCAGCAAGGAGCACCAGCTCAGCTCTGAGGACTCCCTGCTGACTGTTGTGTGTGCAATTCCTTCCCCGTGTTCTTAAGAGTCCGTTTTTTCAAGCATATGAGTAATATATAAAATGATATCACCATCAACAGGTTAATGGAAATTTCCAGGACTCTGGTTCCCTGGGGGCAGGAAAGCCAGTGAGCTTAATCCTGTTTAAACTGCAGGGCCAGAGCCCAGGTGGGCTGGTGGGGAGGCTGTGCGTCCGAGGGCAAAGCCCGGGAGGGTGGAGATCAGGTATTTTATGCAGGAAAAGCGGCCCAAGAGCCGAAGCGGCTGCCCATCTGCCTCGTGGAGGAGCCCCGGGCCGTGCTTCGGGCCTTACCTGTCACTGAAGACCTTCAGAGGAGCGGGCAGAGCAGAGGGGCCTGAGGAAGGTGCTGGGGACCTGTGGGACCCTGGGAGTGTGTGCAGCCTGGTGACCGGGTCCTTCAGTCCCGTCCCCTCCTTGAGCCTCTCTGCCCCGGCTGCAGGGGGCGGGTGTGTCTGGCTCTCGTGGCCATGTTCCCCGTGGCCCTTGTGGAGCTGGGTGTCTGCCCTTGTCTGTGCGGAGCGGAGGGCTGTTGGGAGAGGGGGCTGGACCCTTGTCCTTGTCCCCAGGGAGTATGTCAGCATGTCAGCCGTTCCAATGGCCTCGGCCTGCTCTTGGGCTGCAGGGAGGACAGCGGGGTTGTGTCTGAATGTGGGCACGTCTCAGCAGGTCTGTTATCCGTGCGCATGTGTACTTATGTGTGTGTGGGGGGGTCGTGCTTAGCAAACACATCCCCTTGAGCTGAGCGCCAGGTGACTCTTCTGATCAGCCCAGGAAACTGTCTTTGTGCGCCCCCTAAGTTTATGGCCCTGGGCGCTGTGCCCCGTGGCACACAGGGCCCCCGGCCATCCTGGGTCTGCTGTGCCCCCCTACCCCTCCCACTCTGCCCAGAGATATTTCAAAGGGATCTGCCTGCACAGGGGACAGAGCCCCAGATCTCCGTGGCCGGGAGCACTCCCAGGTCACCACTGATCAGCAGGTGCCTGCCCTGCCCACGGGATGCTCTGTGCTGGCTGAACCCCTTCACGGCCCCCCCGCCGCCCTGTGTGGGTGCTTCCTGGGCGCCTGGCCTGCTCTAAGCCCAGGATATTAATGGCAGGCCCATGACTTATGCCCACGCAGAGAGGCTATCATCGTGCCCGCTTGGCCGAGGAGGACGTGGAAGCACAGAGAAGCGGAGGGAGGAGAAAATGCTCAGGGCCACAGGGTGCCTACACGAGGGAGCTGGGGTTGCAGCCCAGCAGTCTGGCCCCGAGGGGGCTCTCCACCACCCGTCCCTTCTGTGTGGACCCTTGGAGCCACGTCAGGGGCGGGGAGAGCTCATCCAGGTCATGTCTTTACCTCGGATCAGTCTGGCACCTGGGCCGAGGCCACAATAGAAGCACCCAGAACCAAAAAGACCTCTGCCTGAGGCCTCCTGTTCACCGCCTTCCCAGGCGCGCGAGCCTCAGCGCACTCCCAGACCCCGTTGTCAGCCCAGAGCTTCCCGACCCGGGCCTCTCTGATCACTGGAGCTCCCAGAGCCGCAGGGGGGCCTTTCCCCGCCCGCATCCCCCGAGTGTCGGGCTTTCTGGCACCTGAAAGAACCCACCAAAGTGAGAGTGTTTCCTAGACGCCACGTCCGTCTCCGGTAACTTACAGGCCGAAGAGAACAGGCATCTGACAGACGCCCTGAGAAGAACGAGGAGGAAGCCCGGGGAAGCTGTCTGCGCCCCAGTCCCCCACCCGACACCTGGCCGGACGGCGCCCGCCGCGGGCTGTCAGGAGGCGGCAGAACGGGGGTGCTGAGGCCCCGAGGCCCACCCTCCACGGGCGCGTGTTGGCAGACAGCACAGTGGGTGCTTAAGGCTCAACCTGAGCTCAGCACAGGGGTCCCTCCCCATGCAGGCCACCGCTCCCACGTCACCCTCACCTGGACCCACCGGAACTGAATTCGGCAAAAGTAAAATCAGGGTTCGCACCATCACTTCCCACCCCAAGCGTGGCGGGTGCTATTCTCATCCCCCACAGGACAGAGAGCTGCCTCTCCACCCCCACAGGTCAGACCCCAGGACCCTGCCCTAATCCCTGGGCCCCAGCTCCTGCCCCCACCTCCTCCAGGTCTCAGCCCCTGCCCAGTGTGCTCAGAAAGAGGCCTGACCTCAGGTCACAGCGGGGATTCCAGCCCCTGGAAGCGGGCCTGAGCCAGGAGGGCTCCCCTCCTGCCCAGCCCTGCTGTGCGCTGTCCCTTCTGACCAGGCGGGTGGGGACTCCCCATCCTCAAGTCCTCCTCTGCCTGCCACAAGCAGCAAGGTGTCTGCACTCGTCCAGGCCCAGGCCCGGCTGTTTACCCTGTGTCCCTGCGTGGCCTGACCCTGCCGACTGCTGGTCACCTCCCTGACCCTGAACATTCCACTAACTGCCCTCGTGACTGAGCCCAGGCCGACAAACAGTCCCGACACCCGGAGGAGTCTGACGGAGGCTCTGTCCGTTTAACTGATTCTGTCTCCAGGGGACCAACTGCCCGATGATGCTGATTGGCTGAGCGGCATGGCCCAGCTGACCAACTGGTCACCAGCTGCCTGTGGGAGGGACAGACCCTCGGAGCCTGGGGGGCCCGAGAGATGGGGGCGGGACAGGAGCGAGGGGAGGCTGGGCGGGAATGCCTGGGGGCTGGCCACAAGCTCTTTGAGTCACTTTCTTATTGATGTCCCTTTTTTGTTTTTTAACAGTTTTATCGAGATATAGCTCACATACCATACCATTCACTCATTTAAATGTACACTGGTTTTTAGTATATTCAGAGTCATATATCCATCGCTACAAGTTAACCTTAGGATATTTTTATCACCCCAAAGAGAAACTTTGTACTCATTAGCAGTCATTCACCACCATCCCCCAGTCCTAGACAACTACTAATCTAGTTTTCTCTAGAGATTTGCCAATTTGGACATTTCATATCAATGGGATGATACAATATGTGTTTTTTGTAACAAGCTTCTTTCACTTAGTATGTTTTCAAAGTCCGTCCTTATTAAATCATGTATCAAAACTTCATTCCTGGGGTACCTAAGTGGCTCAGTCGATTAAGCATCAGACTCAGGTCATGATCTCAGCGTCATGAGATGGAGCCCCGCATGGGGCTAGTGCTGGGCATGGAACCTGCTTGAGACTCTCTCTCTCCCTCTCCATCTGCCCCTTCTCCCTGCTCACCTGCACTCTCATTTTCTCTCTCTCTCTCTCTCTCTCTCAACAACTTCATTCCTTTATTGCTGAAAAATATTCTATTGTACATAGAAACCACATGGTATTCACCCATTCATCAATGACAGAATTTGAATTATTTCTACTTTTTGCCTATTATGAATAAAATTGCTGTGAACATTTGTGCTAAGTGTTTGCATGGATATAGGTTTTCCTTTCTCTTGAGTATATACTTAGGAGTGGAATTTCTGGGTCAAAGTATTCAACCTTTTGAGGAGCCACCAGACTTTTTTTTTTTTTTTAAAGTGCATGCACCATTTTAAATTCTCACCAGCAAGGTGTGTATGAGGATTCCACTTATTGCCCAAGCTGATGCTTGCTGTCGCCTGTCTGCTCGACAGATCCTTAGTGGGATGGTATCTCATTCATCCCAGTGAAGTGGTGTCTCATTGTGCTTTTGATTTGCATTTCCCTAACGACTAATGGTGTTGAACAGCTTTTCATGTGCTATTGGCCTTTCTAGATCATCTTTGGAGAAATGCCTATTCAAATCTTTTGCTCATATTTTAGCTGTTTTTTGTCTTTTTGTTGAGTTGTAAGAGTCCTTTATATATTCTAGATGAAAGTCTTTTATCAGAAAAAAAGTCTCATCAAATATATAATTTGCAAATATTTGCCTCCATTCTATGAGCTGTCTTTGCACTCTCTTCATGGTGTTCTTTGAAGTGCAAATTTTTATCTTTTTTTTGAAGATTTTAAAAATTATTTGACAGAGAGAGAGAGACAGCAAGAGAGGGAACACAAGCAGAGGAGTGGGAGAGGGAGAAGCAGGCCCCCCCCGCAGAGCAGGGAGCCCGATGCGGGGCTCGATCCCAGGACCCCGGGACCACGACCCAACCTGAAGGCAGACGCTTAACGACTGAGCCACCCAGGTGCCCCTAAAATTTTAAATTTTAAATTTTAAATTTTGATGAAGTCCACTCTGCTAAGGAGCAGGTCCTCTGAAACCACACGCCCCCCAGAGATCCTCCCAAGGCCGCAGGGTGGGGGGCCCCACGTGAGAATCCTGCCCCTCGCTGGCTGCTGGTACTGACGGGAGGGGCATCTCTCAGGGTCTCTGGGCTGGAATTTAAGGTTAGGGCCCTGCTGCAACCATGCTGTCATCCTCGTTGCCCAGGAAGTGCCACCACGGTGACCACCTGTCCGGGTGTGCTTGGACACAGAAGCCCCGGGTCCCAGGGGCTACGGGGGCGTGGCCTAGTGGCTCTCACCCCGCCCACGTCCTCCGCAGGATCACCCTTGAATCCTCCCCGCTGAGGGGCGGCAGGGGTGCCGGCTGCCTCCCTGGAGGCCGGCAGCAAAGGCCTGCCCGGGGTGCGGGGGACAAAAGTGCAGGTCCCTGGTCGAGAGATGGGACAGACGGCACAGTGCAATTCACACTCCACCGCGCGCCAGGATCAGGCGGAGGTTCAACTTCACCGCACCCACAAGTGTACAAAAGCCCTGGTCCCTCCCTTAGTTTCTCCTGGGAGCAGACCCCAAGAAGTCCTGTGCTCATAAGTCCTGCACCCAGGCTCTGCTTCTAGGATCCTACACAGGACATTGGGGGTGGGGGAAGCCAATGCAGGAAAGTTACTATGTTAAGCTGGAGCTATGGGAAGGTGGTGCCATTGAGGCTCAGGAAGAAAGGGCTCAAGAAGAACAGAGAGGTTGACCCAGGGCACCCTGTCCAGGGGTGAAGGGTCAAAGGAGGATGAGAGACACAGTAACCGTGGGGAGAAGGGTTGGGACGGAGTGGTGGGCCCTGAGATCAGATGGGATTGGGCTGAAACTATTCAGAATTTGTGACTGTCATCTCAAGAAATTTGCCTATGAATGGAAGAGGGACTGGAAAGTGGGTAGAGAAGGATAATGGCCAGAAATAACCTCCTAAACAGAGAACACAACCAGAGAGAGAGAGAAATCCAACACTTCCCTGGCAATCCTGCAGATTCCTTTTGGACTCTGGGCCTCTTCCTAAGTGTTTATGTAATTTTAAGGTTGTGCGTGTTTTAGTGTTTTTACCGTAATAATTCTGATTCAGTTTGTGTTTTTATTCATTCACTTAACAAGTATTTGTTGAGTACCCACCGTGTGCCTTACACATTTCTAAACCCCGAGGAACAACTTTGAAAAGGCAGATGAAATCCCTGCCCCCTGGAACTTATATCTGGGGGTGGGGTGGGGGGACAGAAACAGATAAATACAGAGAGTGATATTGAGGGAGGGGTTGCTGAGATTGAAAACATTTTGATAGTAGAGGAAGGGGAGACGTCTTGTGAGCAGCCTTACATCTACCAGCCACTGTCAGCTGAGTGGAAAGGGAAGGGTTAATATGAACCCCAAAACGAATGTATTTGCAGGGAAGTAGAAAAGGAGGAACTCATTTACACTGGGCTTGATACAACCACTTTGCTTTTTTGTTTGTTTTTAATATTTTTTAAAATTTATTTGACAGACACAGCGAGAAAAGGAACGCAAGCAGGGGGAGTGGGAGAGGGAAAAGCAGGCTTCCCACCGAGCAGGGAGCCGGATGCAGGGCTCGATCCCAGGACCCTGGGATCATGACCTGAGCCGAAGGCAGATGCTTAATGACTGAGCCACCCAGGCGCCCCGGTACAACCACTTTGGAAGAGAGTTCGGCCTCATCCGATGACGTTGAGCATGTAACTTTGACCCTGCAATTCCACCACTTGATAAAACTTTGCACCCCTGTCCCAGAGGACAGGCAACTCTTGTTCAAAGGAGCAAAGCTAAAAACAATCCAAATGTACATGAACAGAAGAATGGAGAAACAAATCATTGTAGAGCCCCTGCAGTGGAACACTCCACAGAGGAAAAACGTGCAAAGTAGCTCTCTTTGCTTTAGTATGCAAGAAAGTCATACACATGGTAGAGCAGCAGAGTCGGGAAGAACAACACAGTGTAAAGAGACACGCAAAACTCTCCAGTGCATTCTTTGCAAATATACAAAGAATTATCATCAAACTACAAAGAAAGGCAATCAATTGAGAACCACCGTTCTGGATATTGGTTTCCAAGGACGTGGCTGGGGGTGAGCGCCCTGGGGCCGGTTTCTGGAGCCGAGGGATGGTCACACCGAGGGAGATTCTGTGATTAGTTCTCTTTCTGCCTCACGGATATAATTTATATGTTCTTTCCAGTTTGGCTACTGCATTTCATTTTTCAAGATGGAGTAAAAGACCTACACACGGAAACCTTAGTTTCAGTAAAATTTATGAAAGTCTGGGCCACAGTGTTCAATCTTCCTCTGGACAGACTTCCTGCTAAAAACTGATTTGGGAAAAGCTTACCTCATTCAAGAATATGTAAGATAAAAACTGGAGAGAAGGACAACAACAAGAACAAGAACAACAAACTATGAAAGAATTGGGAAGAAAAGAAAAGGCAAAGCAAGGTCTACTAAGAACATGCACCAGAATGTTAGAGCGAAGGCAACTATGACCCAGATTGTTGCCACCAATTACCATGCAGCCCTGGTGAGATCTAACAGCTCCCGGAACAGAAGGGGAGACAGCAGGGCGCCTCGAACTAGAGCTGGCTGAGCAGGGGGCATGGGGAGAGGGAGGGCATGGGACAGAAAATCTTTGCAGCTCAGCTCAAAGAGGAGAAAATGGCTTTCTGAGGAGGCAGGCAATGGGGACACGTCAGGGAGGAGGTTTCCCCAAAATAAAACCTCTTTGAAGTTATTTGTTCGACCTCTGTGAATAAATAAGTTTGATTTTAAAAAAAAAAAGCCCCAGAAAATAATAGAAAAGAGCCCCTTTCTTGGCCATCAGCCAGTGCTGACCCAGAAAGCCTGTCCCCTGCGGGAGTCTCAGGCCTCTGCTGGCAAAGTGCCGGGTCCCTTCCCGGACAACCCCACCAACATCAAGGTCTTCCATAAATAGAGCCCCTCCTACCTGCCGCAGTGTGTCCTCCTCAGGCTGGTCCCACCGCTGGCCGCCAAGGACCTGGAAACATCTGGGCTCCCTCAGCCAAGCCCCTACCCAAATTCCCCAACTTAAGCTGCTGAGACTCGGTTTCTTGTGCTTCCTGTTGCTGCCACACGGATCCCCAGGTCCAGAACCCCAGGCTGTAGCACCTCACCTGTCCTTGTCTGAGCCCCCGCAGCCTGACTACTCACCTGGAGGCTCTCGTCCTCTGTGTTCCTGCTCATGGCATCTGCACACCTGGGCTAGCAACCTGTTCTCCTGGAACCTCAAGATATTTTTTTTCTCATGCAAACCTGGGATGTATAATTGACTTCACTGTGGACAGATGGGGGTGAGGTGGGGAGAGAGAACCAGGAGCTAGAAGTGGGGAAGAGGAGTCGCTGAGGCGCCCCTCTGAGACTGGGAGTTGGGCTGCGGAAAGCAGAGGCAATTCCCAGAATCAAGTAACTCCAAGGGGGGCAGGGAGGTCATGAGGGTCCCTTGGTGGCCCCTACCTTCCTACCAGGAGGGGAGCTAGGATTGGCCAGGAGGGCACAGAAGGGAATAAAAGGCTAGTTGCGCAGCAATCAAACTAGAAATTCATAACAGAAAGATAATGAGAAGGTCTCCAAAACGCTTGCGAACGAAACCACACATTCTAAATAATCTAGGCATCAAAAAGGAAATCTCAGGGGAAATTTCAAAAATAGAGGAAAACGAATAAAATGTCTTGCCATCTGTTCTCCTACATTTAGAACAACCTTGAATGACTTCATGGGCAAAGTGACCCACTTCGTGAAACCCATTTTTTGTGTGTGCGGAGTTATGGGTGTCGATGTAATACATGTACGTAGGTGTGTATCTAATCGGCAGTTACGTAATCCTTCTCAGAGTGGCTAGAACTCACCCACGTCAGCAACAGCTCCAGGGGTGCGTCAGAGACATGTTCCCCTAAGTACCACAAGATGGCAGCACATGCACACAGCATTTAAAGCTCTTTCGCCCGTATCTTATCTTGCAATTAAACGGTCCCCCCAACACCCCCGCCCTCTGGAAAACCCTACACTTAAAGGTTTACAGTGAAGCATATTTTTATGATAATGTGTTGAAAATGCATGAAGAATTTCTTTAGGTAGATACATAGATTCAAAGGATGACCATAGCTCACGCAGTTAGACTTCTTCACCTTTTGGTGAAGAATATATATCTTGCACCCGAAGCCAGAAATTAACAATATTTGATAAAAGGATTTATTAAACACAGGTTTCCTGCTTGGGCTCATGGCTTGAGACTGGCTGTGCTGGACACTTTCCCTGCATCTCATTTGTTGAGAATTTAGCCACATGCTAGGCATATTGGCAATGTCTTACATGCATTATGCTTTAAACTTTACTGCAGCCGTTTGGAGTGGTGAGTATCAATAGCCTAGTTTTACTGGCGGGAAAAGAAAGGACTGGAGTCATTAGTAACTTTGGTTAGGATGCAGAGCTAGGAAAGCCTGAGGTGCGCTCTGAAAGCAGCCCGCCTGCCTCCCGACGCTCCCCAGTACACGAGGACTCCTCTAGGTGGCGCTCATTCTGAGCTTTTACTGATTGATGATCCCTGAAGCCTATACCAACACTCTAACTGAAGGGGTCTTTCTCCTTTCATCAAGAATATTTTGTATTGATATGATCATTGATATGTTCATTCTAACACCGCCTGAGGATAACCCTTAGTTTGGAATAGCGGGAATAGTAACTAGCAACTTATTGTCAAAATTTCACGGGGTGCCTGGTTAAGTGTCTGACTCATGATCTCAGCTCAGGTCTTGGTCCTAGGGTTATGAGTTCAAGTCCCACGTTGGGCTCCACACTGGGCGTGAAGCCTATCTAAAAAGGAAAAAAAGCTTCATAACATTACATGGGTGCCTGAAAGGTTTTTCTTTTTTCTACTTCAGTTATTGTAGGACTAAAATTACAACACCCTAAGTGCCATCAGTCGGCAAAAGACTCATGGGAGTGGCAGATCTCAGGTAAGCATGGACAGCTGATTTTGAGTGGCCCACATCCAGATGCATGGCTACTTTGGTGCTGGGCAGGGGCAGGTGAGGTGGCTGGACATGAATGGTTAGACCTTTTCTTTAAACTCTGGAAAATTGAGAAATTGGCCTTTCTTAATTCCTATTTATGACCGTGGGTCCAGGGGATCAAGATTGTCGACAACAGGTAGTACTTAAGTCATAGGATGGTGAATGGTTGAAAAGACAGGCAGGCAGGTAGGAGGGAGACAGGTGAGGTCCGTTGGATGGACACATACCTCACTTGCACAGAGAGAACATCCCTGGGGAATTGGGCCTCCCTGCGGCCACTCCAGCCTAGCAGGTCATATTCACTCGCCTGACTCAGACACTCGGGCACCAGGCACAGTTGGGGGAAGGGAACAAGATTCAGTTCAGGATAAAGTCTATAGGGAATCAGAAGTCCCTGTCTTTTTACTATTATTATTGAAAATGCCAGATCCATCTAATGCCCAGCATTGGGATTATAGTTAACAGTACTGTGTTATATACTTGAATGTTGCTGGGAAACTAGATCTTCTATGTTCTCACCACAAGAAAGAAATAGAATTATGGGACATGATGAAGGTGGTAGTTTACACTATGCTGGTAATCATTTGGGGATATTTAAGTGTATCCATTCAACATGTTGTATACCTAAAACTCACACAGTGTTAGATGTAGATTATATCTCAATTTAAAAAAGAAAAGAAGGAAAATGACAAATCCTCTCAGAACATATTTGGCCTAGGGGTTTCCCCTAGAACTAATGTCTCTGATTTTTACTATGCATGCTTTTGGCATATGTGACTTACATAAGTTACATAAGGCCTTCATGTTAACCCTGTAGGTTGGGCATTATCTCTTTCTTCAAATCAGGAAAATGTGGTAGCAGGTAACTTTCCTCGGTGGTCTACATGGGAGAAAAATGAATTTAGCTAAGTGGAAGTCTTTAGAAGGAGAGTAAAATATTATCTAGGAGAATCAGGGATGAAGTGCAGAGAAAGCTCTCGGATTCGGGGCCAGCCCTGGCCAGGGGTGACTGTGGTGGAAGCCAGGTAGACGTGCCCCCTTCCAGCACGTTGTGTTGTGTGGGTGCAGATACAGACATGGAGGTGAAGGGCATGGAGTCAGAAGGGTGTGATGAAGCAAGCCAGGGCAGGGCCTTGCCGGCTCAGGTGAGGAAGAGACTCCAACAACTGACCATCTAATTAAAGCTAGGCGAGACAGGAGGGGGGGCTGTAGTTGAAGATGAATCAATGCACGGGTGGTCTGGTTGAGGGGAGGGCACTCAAGGGGGTGAGCAGTGATAGGAGAGGGATGCATGACATTTCAGTTCTGAGGGGGTGTCAACAGTGGGCAGACCAGGTCTAGAGGCTGACCATGGGAATGAATGGCTGAGCAGGTAAGATCATTCGTGGGGAACTGAAAGCCCTTATGTTGGAAATAGTATTTAGAGATATTGATATTTCCAAGGATCATGACTGGAGAGTGTTAAAGAAAGTGACAGGGAGCCAGGAAGTGGTGTCTTCAAGGAAGAGAGGCATCTACCCAGGCTTTGTGGTAGGAAGGAGGGAGAATGTCCCAGGAAAACAGCAATGAGTGCCAAGGAAGACACCCATTCACCTTCGGGCCCACAGATACACAAAAATTCTAGAAAAGACCCAAACCTTGAAAGAGCAGAAGGGAAGGTGAGTTTTCCCTCAGATCTGCACAGCCTGATATGGCAGCCGCCAGCCCCACATGGCTAGAGAGCACTTTGAGGAACTGAATATTTAATTAAATTTCATTCCAATTAAGCTAAAAATTGAAGCACTGTAAATTATTTTTTCTGTTAAACAAACTTTAATGTTTTGGTAGGACTAAATGTCACTTTAACCATCAAAAAACCAAATCAAAATATACCCTATGTGTCAAATACACACCGGACTTCAGACAGTATGAAAAAAAGATGTAAAATATCTCTTTAATATTTTTATACTTTTTGCTTGGTGGAATATACTGGGCTACATAAAATATGTTTTTGCACGTTAGATCTATTGTATCCAATAAAATGTATTATTAAAATTAATTTTACCTGCTTTTTTATGATTGAAGTGTAATCGACATACAATGTTATATTAGTTTTACCTGCTTTTTTTTCCCATTATCTTAATGTGACGACTGGAAAATTTAGAATTACATGTGTGGCTCACATTACATTTCCGTTGGGCAGTGCTGGCTTAGAGAACGATGACGAAGGGGACAGCTACAAAAGAGATGGAAGACGCAGGGCACTTAGCTGACGCCTGACCAAATGTTCCAGAAGGCATGGTGGAAAGGCTTCAGGGGTTGGCAGGGGATGCCAGAAAGGGTCAGAAAGGCCAATGCATAGGTCACATGAGGACGGGTGTCTCGGGACTGAGGGATCTCCAGGGAGTCCTGAGATACTTGTGGCTCCAGGAGAAAGCAGACTTCAAGGTCAAAAAGAGGTAAGGCCCGATTTTCTCAAGGTAGATACGGATGGTGAGGCTGTGACTTTGGAGGTAAGGGGGTGACCCAGTTCTAGTTAGGGACTCCCATTCACTCTGTCAAAGGAGGCAGGGAAAACAGAAATATTTTGAAGGAAGCATCTAACAGGATTTGTTCATGGATTGGATATGAGGCATGGAAGTGTAAGAGGTGTCAAGAGTGAATGTAGATTCGGCCTAAGCAAGTGAGAGAATGGAGTTACCTTCTATCGAAAAGGGGAGACTGCAAGTAGAATGTTGGGGGTGGTAGTGGACATCATGACTTCACATGGGGGTATGTGAGGTTTGAGGGCCCTGTTGGACCTCCAAGTAGAAATCTTGAAGGGGCAATTGGCTATAGGGGTCTGCAGTTCACAGGAGAGATGAAGCTAGAGATATAAATCCGATGGTTTTGCACCTAGATTGTAGTTAAAGCTCTGGGATGTGAATCCTGAGATCAAAGAATTCTAAATCAATCCAGTCATCTCCCTATAGCTTGCTGAATAACCATGATAAAAATAACTCCCAATTCATTTTGTAGGGTGGCTTTTTTTTTTTTTTACAGATGTAACTTCCATTGACATTTGGCCCAGTCCAATAATACCCCAAACACAGACCAGCTGATAGAAAGTACAGGGTCCAGAAGCCAGATTGGTATTTCCACATTTTATAACATAGAGAATCTATAGCTTCTCATCAAGAAATTTCTATGCTCTGCTTGCCCTGCTCACAAGTTGCTCTTGCCTCCTTGCAAACATTTCCCTACACACTTGGAATTTTGTTACAAAAAATAAAATACTGGGTAAGAATTTTTTGGGTTGAACCAGCCACATCACCCTAACTGAGGAAAGCCATTCCCTTCCATGTTAGGCCAACTGGTAAACAAGCAATCCTCCTGTCTAGACCCTCAGCATAGAGGTTCCCACGCAGGAATTAACCAACAGCATACACTGAGAAACAAAAACAAAATTTAGAAACAAGGAAGTTGCATCAGATAAATCTGTCTTCCCTTTTGCAGTTCCTTGGCTACCTAAAACAAAACACCAATCAACTCTTGTTTATCACCATCTAACCCTGAGTTGGTTCCGCATTCCCCTTCCTTCCCTCAGAGCCCCCACACTTCCCATGCAGCCAACACTACAGATGCCTCTTGATTTGGACATAACTGGGAAGGCATTTAAAAGTGGTTCCCAAACCAAAGGGAGGATAAAGAACCCCAGAAGTCAGGAGCTGGAAGCTGGTTATTTTAATGAACTGATTTCACTGATAAGGAGCCAGAAAGGTGAACTGACTTGCTCAAGTTTAGAACTGGTCGGTTTCTCAAAACAGAGGAGCATAGGGGAAGGGAGGGAAAAATAAAAGAAGATGAAATCAGAGAGGGAGACAAACCGTAAGAGACTCTTAATCATAGGAAACAAACTGAGGGTTGCTGGAGGGGAGGAGGGTGGGAGGGTGGGGTAACGGGGTGATGGATAATTAGGAGGGCACGTGATGTGATGAGCACCGGGTATTTTATAAGACTGATGCATCACTGAACTCTACCTCTGAAACTAATAATACACTCTATGTTAATTTAATTTAAATTAAAAAAAGAACTGGTTGGTTTCTGCCTTCTCTTAACTTTTTGTTACAGAAAATTTTAAATGTACACAAAACGGAATAGTACAGTAAGGGACGCCTGGGTGGCTCAGTTGGTTAAGCATCTGCCTTCGGCTCAGGTCATGATCCCAGGGTCCTGGGATCAGCCCCACATCTGGTTCCTTGCTCAGCCCCTCCCTCTGCCCTCCCATGCTCTTCCTCTCTCTCTCTCTAACAAATTAAAAAAAAGAATAGTATAATGAACTCATAGATACTCATCACTCAGCTACAGTTATCAGCATTCAGGCAGTGCTGTTTTATCTATGCCCCTTTCTATTTGTACTGGATTATTTCAAAGCAAATCCAAGATACATCATTTCTCTTGTACACTTTAGCATGCTTCTTGAACTCATATAAGAATATTTAAAAAAATTAAAACCTGGGCACCTGGGTAGCTCAGTTGGTTGAGCGACTGACTCTTGATTTTGGGTGGGGTCATGATCTCAGGGTCATGGGCTCAAGCCCTGCATTGGGCTCTGCCTTTAGTGCAGAGTCTGCTTGAGATTCTCTCTCCCTGTCCCTTGCCCCTCCCCTGGCTCATGCTCTCTCTCAAATAAATAAATAAATAAATAAATAAAATCTTTACAAAAAAATTTAAAACCCCATACCATTAGACCTTCAATAAAATTAATGATGATTCCTTTAATACCATCTAATACCTGTCCATATTCATTTCCCCACTTATCTCAGAGGTGTCTTAATAGTTGGGTTGTTTGAATCAGGATTATAAAGGTCCACATGTTGCGTTTGGTTGTATGTCTCTTACGTCTCTTTTGGTCTACAGCAGTCTTATCTCTCTTTTGGTTTTAATGCCACTGATTTCTTAGAGAGAGTGAATCAATGGTCTTCTAGAATGTTCTGTGTTCTGGGTTTGGCTTTTTAATTTCCTGTGGTGTCATCCATGTCCCACGGTGATCTCCGTCCCCTGTATTTCCTGTACACTGGAAGTCAGGTGTAGGTGCTGGCTCAAATTCAGATTCAGCTTTTGAGGCAAGAAGAATCGAGAGGAGGCAAACTGAGAATGCTGTGGCTACCCATTAGGAGCCATATAATAGCTCCTGGTTACCTCTGGTGGTGCTAAGACCATTCAGTAGGTGCAGGGGGCACTGGCCTGATTCCTCCATGATAAAGCTCCCCATCAACTTTCACACTGTGATTCCAGCATCTCATGATGATCACTGTCTGCATTCATTGTTTCATGGTGCTTGAGGTTGATGAGTTTTCTGATTCTATCATTCTTTTTGCTTCTATTAGTTGGAATTCTTCTGTAAAGGAAGACTTCCTTAGCAACTAATAGGTTTTCCTGAAATACAGCCGCTCTAGTAAAGGTAGGATAAATGCTTGATTCTGTCCATTTATTTATCAATTGTCAGAGAACTGGGTTGTGCTCTTGAAACTTCTAACGCTGACAAATGCATGGCTCTCTGTTGTTTCATTTTGTTCTCATATCATTATGATGTTTCAGTCCATTGTAGACACTATCCATTTTTGTGCTAGAACCGTTCAGTCTTAGACAAGTGAAAGTCCCTTCAGATTGGCTCTGTGTTCCTTTGACTTCATTCCATTAGCTTTTGACACCTTCCTTGCTTTTGGCATAGTGAGATGCCCATGCATGTCTCCTTCATGCCCTGCCCTAGACCTGTTAACACCATTTTCTGCTGGTCTAGAGGGACCTGTGTGACATTCCACTGCCTCTCTTGATATCCCCTATTCCTTTGGGCTGGGCTGGCCTTTCCTCTGGCTAACAGTCATGGTCATTAGATACCGGTCTTAGACACCTCTACGCTTGGCAAGATACCTTGAGAGTTATACTCTGTGACTTTGTATGGCTTGTTTCTTTTTAAGCTTTGGAAACCCTTTGTATGCCCAGATCTCATGCTTTGCTCGCTTTTTGTTTTGCTTTTGGTTTTAACATGGCTGCTTCATAACCACATAGTCAGAAACAGAGAGGAAGGGGAAGAAATCAGAACATTCTGGAGGTTCAGGGCAGCCCTTGGAAGAATCCAGTTTCAATTCAGGCATTCCTTTATCCCTTCCTCTCCAAACACCAGTGCCCTTGGCCCAGGGTGGATAAGCTCAGTTGAGGCAGGTTCCGGAATGGCCATTTTGACATCCAACAAGCAAAGAGCAAATTTCCACCTATTATCCACTTCTGACTCTTCATTTCTGAGGATCAGAGATGAAGGACAGAGAGCAGAAGGAGGAGCAGGAGAAGACTGAAGCTCAGAGCTGGAGGTGAGGCTCAGGGATGTGGGGAAATCAGGGAGGATGAGGAAGAGAGGGGAGGCCATGGAGGGCAGGCTGAGGCCTGACGGTGGAGTAAAATTACCCAGTGCCCACATACCGGCTAAAAGTTCAGTTGAACAAGCTGCAAGCCCAGTGCTTTGTTTATTTAGCATGACAAAGAGGTTGTAAAACAATTTTTTCCTGAGATTACTCAGGATGCTGATTATATCCTTTGTCATTTGCATATCAAAATATCCATACTTCCAAATGGGATCAGACCATCACCTGCCCTGTTCAGTGTAACTGAGGATGCCGTGACCAGCTCCCCATGGAGGGGTGGCCGGCTCAGCATGGAAGGATGCGTAGAGCTCGGAGTTAGGCAGAGGGTGTGCAGCTGTGGCCCCTGACTGCCCGGAGGCCAGGACTGGGGCATTCCAGTTGTGAGTCAGCCCAGGCGTGGATTATCGGTGAGGCCTGCAGTGGAGATGTGCATGTTGCCATCAGACCCTCTAGAAAGCATCTGGTCCCAGACTGGTAAGTTCCTTTCTCACTCCCTCCCACTGCCTTCCAATAGCCCTCACCCAGCTTTGGAGGGAAGCCCAGAACTTATAATGCCATGGGTGAATTGGCTAGATGATGGGGTCAGAACAAGCCAATGAGTGTTTGCAAAAAACATTCATTAAATTTTAATATTAGCTTTAAAAGTCATTTCATTGAGGAAGGTCCTTGGCGACCATCCCACCTCATGATGAGCAAGGGGGCCCTCACTACCCCTAACACAGCTCAACTTTAAACTGTTCTGATAGTGAAGGCCTCTTAAAATACACATGAAATGTAGGGGCGCATGGGCGGTTCAGTTGGTTAAGCGTCTGCCTTCAGCTCAGGTCGTGGTCCCAGGGTCCTGGCATCAAGCCCCATGTTGGGCTCCAGGGAGCCTGCTTCTCCCTCTCCCTTTGCTGCTCCCCCTGCTTGTGCTCTCTCTCTGTGTCAAATAAATAAATAAATCTTTAAAAAAAATACAGATGAAATGTGTTTACTCTGTGGTGCCTGTCACCTTGTAGGAAGTCAACAAAGGTTTGTAGAATAACTGAATGAATGGATGAACAATGTCTTTTCTTGGTAGAAGCAGTTACTGGCGACAGTCCTCCTTGTGTGTCAGGACAGTGTCCCTAGATACATCTCCCCATCACCCCTTCTGTGTTTTAGGAAAGTCCAAACAGTACTGCTTCTCCCACCCACATGGCTTCCAAGTACCTGAAACTTAGTCTCGGGGGTTTGGACAAAAGAGACACAGAGAAATGGGCTGTCCCCTCCTTCCCTTGTTGCTCTCCCCAGAGCTTGCTCCTGGCCTTCACGCCCTGGGGTGACATCACCGCTCCAATGGAGATCTGTCCTCATGCCGAGAGCCATCCTCCCTGTTCCTGGGAGGGGAAGCCTATCCTTCCTGGTTCCAGAGCCCGGAGTGGCCTAGGGGGTCCCAGGCTGACTCTGCACCTCCCTCAGAGCAGAAGGCAACTGAGGCAACATCACCCAGCTCCCCTCTTCTTGCTCTTCACTTCTTCCAGCGTGGTGGCCTGCCCCCTCCCCACGGTCCACTCCCCAAGGGCAATATCCTCACCCCCAATCTGAGTCCGTGTCCTAAGCTGGCCCTTGTGAGAAGCTGCCTCCCTGAAGCAACAAAGACCACATGCTAAGCTGCCTTTTTAAATGATGCTGAAAAGGCCACCCAAGATGTTGAATTCTTCCCAAGATGGACAATACAGTGGGGAAAAGCAGAGTTTAAGCAACATATACCACACACTGAAGTTTAGAGCAGGGTCTGCACTAGCCTTCCCACATCAGTATTCTCTCTCAGGGATTCTTGTGGACTTTATTTTTTTAGATTTTTGCTTATCTATCTTCTAAATTTCCTTAAAGTAATAAAGTTGCAAATTGAAAGATATTTTTAGAAGAAAGAACGTGAGACTGTACCACATCCATCCCAGGGTATATGCTTGGAAGTATTTTTCTGATAAAGTCTGGAAAGAAGCCCTGATCCAAGGCTGATCCAGGTCCTCTGGGACCCACTCTAGGCATTCGGGGTCATGGGGGACCTGGTATGACCCCGTCTTCAGGGGACAGACCTGAAGTGCTATACTTTGGCCATTTTTATTTGTCTAAGTATCTGTTGGGACTAAATTGCATCCTTTCAAAATTCACCTGGGGAAGCCATAACCCCCAGCGTGATGGTGTTTGCAGATGGGACTGTCACTGAGGTAGTTAGGTTTAGATTAGCTCATGAGGGTGGGACCCTTATGATGGGATTATTACTTTTATCAGAAAAGGAAGAGAGAAAGATTGCTCTCTTTCCCAAGTGTGTCCACTGAGGAAAAGGCTGAGGACACAGCCAGGCAGCCTTCACCAGGAACAGGCCATGCTGACACCTTGATCTTGGACTTCCAGTCTCCAGAACTGTGAGACATCAATTTGTATTGTTTAAACCACCACCCAGCCTGTGGTGTGTTGTTAGAGCAGCCCGAGCAGAGTTAAGACAAAGAGCACATAAATCAAAAAAGTACAAATCCATGTGCTAAGTGCCATGGGTGTGGTAATAAAGTCCAGAAAGTTCTGGATAAGCCCCTCCTCATCTGCAGGCCGCTCTGGGTCCTGAAGGTGCAGGGGAGATGCCCAGAAATGGGGTGTAGATACAGAGTGGAACGGGGAAGGAGCTTGTGTAGGTAGGGCTTTGATCGTTCTTGGCACCAGCTACGCTGTGGGCGGCACGTGCACAATGCGGCTGGACAAAGAGGTTGGTTTAGCTTAAGGGGACTGGTCTGGGTTAAATAGGGATGAGAATAATTCAAGGCGATTGTTCTTAGAGGGTGAAGAAGGGACACCCCTCCCGCCCCCGAGCCCTTTTTCCCAGGGCATGCTGGCCCCAGGTATGGTCTGCACCAGCAGGGATGGAGTCTGAGTAGCAACATGGCCTGATGCTCACCCTTGGGGTTCTCTCTGGTGGGACATCCCCAGGAATCCCCAGGAGCCATCAGCAGATAACACAGTGATTTCTAACAACCAGGCACCTATCTCGCACTGGGCGAGGTGTTACACGCATATCTCTAACCCCCACCCTACTCCACCAGCTTGGGACTATTACCCCATTTTTCAGATAAGAAGACTGGGGCTCAGACAGATTCACACAGATGGAACCAGGATTCCAGTGCATTCCATATTGCAGATGTTGAGCCTCATGAGGGGGTCACTGGTGCTCACTGCTGAGGCATAGTGCCAGCATTGACTTGGTAAAAGAGATCCTGTGGGTGTCTCTGGATTATGTGAAATCATGAGCACTCCCCACACCCCAAAGAGTATCCCACAGGGAAACTGAGGACTCGACACCGGGAGCTGGGATGTTCAGCCCTGCCCATACTCGACTTACTCCACCACGGGATGCATCACAAGCACCACACAGGGGGGTCACTGCTTCTGCAGTTTTGGCATCACCAGCCTCTGGCTTCCTTATTTCTTAATGTTTCCCAAACTTAAAAATACTTGCAAGATGTGCAAACACTCTGGGGACTCCTCTTGAGCCAAAGGCATCGCCCCCTAAACCTAGTCAGTACGTTGATAGAGTTGTTGGGTCCAGACTCCAAACACTTTTGAGACAACCATGAAATGCCTTCAGAAGGGAAGATGGTGATCACTCTGCTCAGCTGACGCTCCCCTGAAATGGGTAAGTGAGTCCTTGCTGATGCCCCAAGACAGGAGAGGGTTGAGTCACAGTACACAAATCCTGTACTTCCAGCAGAGCCCTTAAAACATGGCTGGAGCCTGGACTCCTCTCTCTCCACCCCCACCTCCTCCAAGCACCAAGCCTGGAATACCTTCATCACGCTGCCTCCCCAAACCTTGGCCCGTCCCTCTTAGAACAGCTTTGCTGAAAGCCAATGGAGACAGACCCCCAGTTCCATCTTGAATAGAGACACTTGACACAAGGAACTGCGTTGCTGAAGATTGCTTATGAGTTGGTTCTTAGAAACTTAGATTCCATTTACCCATTGTGCAATGGGTCCAAGCCAGTGGAGAGTCCCAGGCTAGCTCACCTGGGGTTCAGATGAGCGGGCTGAACTGCGGTACACATACTGTTAGTCTGAGTTTCTCATCATGGGACACGAAGAGACAAAAGGCCATACCAGACAAAATGCTGTCAATTCATTTCTTCTCTCTTTGACAGGCTCTTACACCATCCTCTACACCCTTTATCTGTTTCCCTTGGCTCTTGTCCCCCACACCGTCTTGGACACCTGTATTCTGGAAGGCAAGACAAGGCCCAAATATCCTGTGCTCCAAAACACTCTGCCTGCCCACCTTGCTGATGAGAACACTCCCCAGCACCTGCAACCGGAAATTGACCCACACTCAGGTACAGGACTGATTGGATGCAAATCCTCCTATAGCTGTGTTTCCAAGAAAAAGACTATACAAGAAATGGTTTTTTAAGTTAACTCTATTTCTGTATTCCTGATTCCTTTGTTCCTTTATTATTTATTCCTTGATTACTGATTTCTGGATTCCCCAGAATTTCTGAAATGCTGTTGACCAGAATTTCTGCAGGTGGAGGGTAGGAATGTCTCCCTAAGCTTTCATCTGCAGAGCCTGTATAACCTCTCCAACATCCTACCTTTGGCTCCAGAATACCATCATACACACTACGGAAACCTTGACCTGACGTTTTTGCATTTTTGAAATAGGCCTATGACTCCATTAAACTCCTATATGTTGGAATTTTTGACTGTAACAAAATGCAAAGGAACTTTCCTGGCTTGCACACTCACCTGTGTGTGTGTGTGTGTGTGTGTGTGTGTGTGTGTGTGTGTGTGTAGCAGGGACACTGTGGTGGGCAGATCTCCATGGTAATGACTCTGATCTTTTCCTGATCATCCTGCTCAGTTCCAGACCAATATAACCAACAGCCGATGGGACTTTCCCCTTGGGCGTTCCCAGACACTTCAGAGCAGCCAGGCCCGAAGGGGAAGTCACTCCATGCCATCCGGGCAGCACGCGGCTGCGGCATCCAGCCAGGTGCCCGAGCTAGAAACCTCGGAGTCGGGGTCACCACCCTTTCCCCCCCATGGTGCCCCCACACGGAATCCAGCAGCTCCTGCCGCTCCATGGCTTCCCGCCTGCCCCGCACCCCTTCTGCCATGCTGGTGACAAGGTCAAGGGCTGCATGACCTCCCTCTGGACTAACCAGCAGTCTCATCTTCTCTGGACAATGGCAGTAATAACTGTACCTGTCTTCCTGGGTGGTTATGAAGAACAAAAGCTTACAAACACGAAGCAACGATCTCCTCTCTCCTCGACTAAATAGCCACCCATTTGGTAACGTTTCTTGGATGCGTGTGTCATCATTTCCAGAGCACTGCTTGGTGCTCACGCCACAGACGGAGTAGATGTTTCCTGGGCACTCAAAGGGTCGATGGTCTAATGAAAAGTAACAGGGGCGAGTGTCCCGGGCGCTGAGGCAGAGGTACGTGTGGGGACCGTGGGACGGACATACAAGGGAGGAAGGAAGTGGCCGATTCAATCCAAGGGGACGGAGAAGGAGTTCATGGAGGCGAGGTGGGGACCTAACGGGTCACAGCCATCAAACAGTCAACAGCTCAGTCTTGCATGCAGAAGCCCACCCACTGCTGCCCACACATCCTCCGACAAGCAAGGGGGTCAGCTCCTGACCTGCCAACCCCGGGCCAGTCTCTGATTCAGTCTGACCTACTCCACGTCCAACTGGAGGAGTAAATCTATTGTCTGGAGTCCACATCTGCTCGTTGACATCTCTGTTAACTTACAGTGGCTTGTTTGTATGTTAGGTGACTTTTTATCGTGGACTAATATTTGGCTTACCTTCCTTTAAAGGACTTCTCAGGGGCTGGATGAGTGGTTCCTTCCAAACTGAATTTGCATTTGCTTCTTCAGGGGCTCCAGGAACAACCAACAAGAAGCATTTGAAAATCATTTCTGGGTCTTGGTTTTTTCTGATCATGTGCTGGTGGAAATTCAAACCTGGAACCTGTGTGAGGATGGACCTATGATCCGAGCAGAGGTCTAAGAAACACTGATAGTCATTTGCTGGTAGCAAACTTTTTTTCTAGATCACCCTTCCACTCAAACTGCAGTCTTTCAGCGCTCCTGGCCATTTGGAGGGTCTCTGTTCCGTTCCCTCACCTTGCATGGGCCACAGACACGACCTGCTGTCCCCCTACGTGGCCTTTGAAATCCAGTCTCTAGTTTTCTGGAATAGCAAACTCTTCAGGGTAGCTGTGGTCTCAATTTTGGTTTTGTGTTTCGTGGATTTTTCTTGTTTTCTCAAGAGTTTGCTTATTATTTTAAATAAATATCTGCTTTGTGGTGAGAAAACCAAACCAAACCAAACCTTGATCTTGGACTTTCAGCCACCAGAACAGAAAAAATAAATCTGTTGTTTAAGGTCCCTGGTCCGTGGGCCTTCGCTGGGATGGCGTTAGGGAACCAATACAGCACCCATCCAACTTCAACAATGAGGAACATTCTGCCATTCTTGTCTCGTGTCACCACAATCCCAGATCCACTTTTTATTTTTGGCCGGATTATTATCTTAAAGCACATCCACGGCAGAATATCATTTTACCTATAATGACATTGTTACCTAACAGGCAAGGACTTTTTAGACACAGCGCCGGTATTCACATGGCTTTTGACTTAGAATCCCATTGCTAGGAACTGGTCCTAGGTACACTTGCGCGTGTGCTATGCTGGGCCTCTGGGGAGGGAATGGCTTCCCTGTGACAGCCTGTTGACGAGGTCCCCTCCAGCACTGGCCACCTTCTAGAGGCCAGGCTTCTGCGGCTCCCAGGGTTGCACTGTTCCCTCACCAGCCAAGGGCCCTGGACTGGAGATGGGCAACCTGCCCCCAACCCCATTTCCGTGCAGCAGTGGGTCTCCAGTGTTGTACAATCTCCCTACTTCTCTGGGGGCTCGTTCGGTAGCCCTTCCCACTCCGCCTCAAGGGGAGGAAATGGGACACAATGATCCTGGCATCTCACCTGCTCACACTCCCTCTCCCTTTTTCCCCATCTTGGGTGGTTTGGAGGTGCTTTCTCTTCTTTCCTTTTCTTGCTGGGAAGGGCACGCCCCTTCTCCCCCTCTGCCTTCTCACCCCCTTGCCTAAGATGATTTGTGAGGCAAAGAAAAATACCTAGTTTTATAATTGCAAACTCTTTTCCTATTACAAATTTTGTACACTTGAGTTTTCTGTGGTATGTGAATATTGCTTTTTCAAAAAAAAAAAAACAGAAAAAAAGAAAATTCAGGTAAAACACAAACTTTAGAATTCAGTATAATTTCATATTCTATAGAAAAATTCTATATATCAAGCCTAGTTACGTACTTCTGGCAAATTAATACACACTTACTTCTTCTGGCCTGGAGTGATTTATGGTTTTTTTATTATTATTTTGTGTGGGTGAACCTGGTTTGCCTCAAACAAACAAAAGCAATGATTTTTTCAAGGCTGCAGGAAGGGACACTTGTGGCATCAGGCATCTCTGACATCAGACCAGACCACTTCATTCCAAGGCCAGGCACTGGGCTCAGAGCAGTCCACACTCCGGCTGTTTAAGGAGCTGGTGCTGCACACAACCCAGAGTGTGTCTTGAGCGGGGGCTGGCTCAGGCCTGCCGCTTATCCTCAGCCTGGCACGGGGTCTGATGTGCCACCCTGCAGGGTAAATATTTCTGGGGCTCTGGTGAGATGCAATCAGCTCTTCCCTTCCCCGCAGAAGACAATGGTAGCTGCTAAGCTGGCCGGAATCCCCCTTCTCTGGAATCGGCTTCCAAATAGACGGCCAAGGTCAGCCAGAGGCTTGGGGGGTGGCAACGGCATTGCCACTCTGGGCTGGGCGGTGGGCAGCCGGAGACGACCTCAGCTCAGAGATCTGGGTCCCTCCAAAAGAAGCAGGTTTGACTCCATGACAGCTGATCAGCTATCATGACATTTGCCATTAATTCCATGCATAAGGAGGTCAAGTACTAAGAGACAGGAGAGGGACAGAGACGGACATTTTCTTCCTTATTTTAGAACTACTGGTGTTTTGTAACTGACATCAGCAAAGACTGAAAAAGAATGCATTCCAGGGTGGAAGGAGGCAGTCCTAAATTTTTGTCCTTTCCCACTCATGCTGCATTTTCGAGAAGAGGACCCCATGAACAGTGTGGCACTTTATATATCATCATATATATTTTCCTGTGCAGTTCTCCACTGTGACAGAACACCCTCATTACTACTGATTCTCCTGGCTCTCCTCTGCCTCCATCCCAGAAGGGAAGGAGAGCGGTGTCTCGCTGCAAGTGGGGGTGGACGACAGGTTCCCCGCTAGGCCTTCTCGGACACCATCCTGGCAGCGGGGCAGGGTGCCCATTTCGGCCTGGCAGGGGTGAAAGCTAGGCTCTCCACTCGGTCTTTACTCGTTGGGGGGCGGGGGGAGGATGGAGCTGCAGCCCTTCCCATGGCATTTGATTGGAACAGCGCAGTTATTGCCTGAAAGATTTGCCTTGCTAGCCTGACCTTTTCACGGTTCTTGGGCTGGAGAGCAGGCTTTGCTGTGCTTTCGGTTTGTTGTTTTTTTCTTTTTTCTGTACTTGGTGTTTCCTGGTTGCCAGCTTCTCTGGTATTACCTGGGATAGACAAGGCAAAAGGAAAACCCGAGGAACCCACCACCATGGAGTTCCTTGAGTCCTTAGGTCCCTAACCAACCTGCCTTCTCTCTGCCTTTGGGTCTTATGTTTGTTTTACATAGAATGTTCAGGATTTTTAGTTGTACTAGCAGCAAGAATATGGGAAGTCTGTCTAGTCCACCTTTCTGGAAGGACTCCAATTTTTCATTATATATTAAGTCAAAAAACTGAGGAAAAAGATCCACAATTTTACTAAAAATAAAATGTACTATTTGCATAGAAAAAGGACTAGAAATACATAGTATACCAAATTATAATAATGGTAATATTCGGGTAGTAGACTTGTGGATAATATTTGTGTTTGTTTACTTCTATTTTCCATTTTTAAATAATAAATTGCTTTGGAAATTTAAAAAAAAAAAATTGTTTTCCTACAAGTCGATTTCAACTAGTGTCTTCCCTTCATGTGCAACCGCCATGTTATATTCACTTTTGCTATGTGAGTATGGGTTCCAAACACCTGAAAGCCAAATAGTACTTGGAGCCTTATGATTTTTTTAAACTCCCAAATAAGCTGCTGCTTTGCAGAATCGCATCCTGGTCCCTACTTTCCAGAAACGGGTCCTCTGGGTTCTTTTCTGCCCAAGGGAATCAATGAAGCCAGAGGGGAAAAAGGCTGGTATCTTGGGCAAAGGCCCTCTGTGATTGCCACCACCAGCTTGTAAGCCACTGGCCAGCCCAAACATGAGCAACCCCACCTCCCTGTATGAACGTGATGGATACTCTCGAGAGTCAAAGTATATACTTTGCCACCTTAGAGCAACACTGTGATCTGGAATCTAACAGCCTTTCTGGGAGATCTGGCTTACTCTTTCAAACACTAGTTTTATTTAGATGGAGCTAGGGTACAAAGAATAAATTTTTTTTTTTTAAAAGACAAGTACTTTCAATCCATATACTGAACGTATCTATCACTGCCCCAAATTTCCCCAAGCCTTTGTATAACCCATTCCTCCCTCCCCACTTCACCCCCATTTCTCTGCAATCACCGATTTGCTGTTAGTTTTCATATTCTAGAATTTTATGTAAGTGGATTTATATGGTGTGAACTTTCGTCTTGCTTCTTATACTCAGTAAAATTGTTTTTGAGATTCATCTGTAATGTTGTAGTAATAGTTTGTTTTGTACCGATGGAAAGCATTCTACTGTATGGATATACCACAATTTTTATATCCATTCACTTGGTAATGGACACATAGGTTGTTTCCAGTTTGGGACTCTCACGGATACGCTGCTATATACATTCAAGGCTTTATGTGGACCCAGGCTTTCACTTCTTGTGATAAACAATTAGGAGGGAATGGCTGGCTGTATGTTAAGTATGTATCAAAGAAACCATGAAAACGGCTTGAACATAAGGTCACAGGAAAATCCAGTCATTGTTCACTCTCTTGTCTTACAGGTCGTACGAGATTTTAATGCTACAGCCCAGAGTAGCCCACTAATCAACAAAGTGCTATCTGTTCATGTTTAATAACTTACAACAGGAAACCCTTCCTTCCTTACTGACAATATAAACCCTGTTCCAATTCTTTACATCTTTTCTTCTCGGTTGTCTTTGGCAGAAAGCAGTTGTTTACCATTCTCGTCATCAGAATATTAGTAGTTTTTCTCAGAGACTTAATATATTCAGCTCAGTTCATTTCCTATGGATATTAACTGACATTAGTACAAAACGATTTCACCGGTTAGAAAAGTATTAAATATTTAAATATTACTATATTGCTGGGCCCCTGGCCATTTGAGAAATTTTCAAGAGACTATTATCACGTCTGATTGATGGTACACTGATTTTGGTTTTTCTTAGTTCTCAGAAATTCAAACATCTGAGTCTCCCCGCTACTGAAACAAGAAATTTACTAATGAAGAAAGTTCTTCATGTATGCTATAAACAAGGCATTCCCATGGGCTACCCGTAGGGCCAGATCTGTAACCAGAGGCCCAGGCTGCAGTCCTTGTGGATGTGCAGGACCTTGGTCTCTCCAATTCACAACTCGTAGGAAAGTTTCTGACGGCTCCTTAAGAACTGGAACCAGCCAGGGGAAAAAAATGGCTTCAGAAGGTTTTTTTTTTTGAGGCAAAAGTGGAGTCAAATCATTTTTTGGGCAGCTGGTTTCTTCCTTACCTTTGGTGTTGGGTAATGAAATAAACTTCCTGCATGAGTATGAGATCTGCTCACTTACTGGATGAAACAGTGTGAATATAATGCCATGATGGGCACTCATAAGACAGAAGGCAAATGTATGTGTATCAAGCAGGGCGAGAAGCCTCTCTGACATGCTGTCAAAGCAACGTCAGAGTGTTCTTTATATCCTGGACTCAGACACACAAGTAAAAAGGCAAACAACGGTCAAGTGAACAGCTATCAGCTACTCTGGAAATTCAGGTGGGGTGGGGGGAGCACTGCCCTGGAGACTAGGGTGTTCAGAAAAGGCATCAGGCCATTGAGCTGGTCTTGCGGGAAGGAAGAAGTGAAATAACCCACAGTAAAAGCAGACACCATGAAGAGAGGGCCAGTGCCTTCTGAGACAGTGAGTAGAGAGGTGTGGCCGGAGATGCGGGCTCCGGTTCAGGATGGCCAGAGACAAGGCTGGGAGGCGACCGGGGAGGAGAGACAGAAGTCCCTCTAGCCACACTGTTCACAGCGCAGCAACAGCACGGGCTGCGGTCCTGATCCACCAAGACACTTGCCTGGTTACCTGAGATATGGCCTACCCTGTGGTTCATTTATCCCCGTACCAAGTACACACAGTGTCTGACGTGTGTGAAGAAAACGCAAACTGCCATACTGTAAAGCATAGTATATAAAAATTCTATCAGAGCACTTACATACACATCTGTAAAGGTACATGGTCTATCAGTCAAGCTTTCCTGGGTGTTAAGCAACAAAATTTGCCTCTAATATTAGAAGAAAGGAATCTACTAGAGGGGTGTAGGTGATCTCACAGAATTGAAGGGAAGGCCTGAGGACAGGTCCAAAGGAGCAAGCAGCAAGATCCTATGGGCTGCACTGTGGGAACTGACGTTGCTCTAGAAGGGAAACAGTCTAAGCATTTATTCTATCCTTTGGTTGTTCTGATTAATCTACAGTGATCCAGGAGAGAGTCCAGGGTCCAGTTGGCCTGGCTCTGTTCATGCACCTAGTCCTTGGCTGGGGGAAAGGAGGACGCTTTATTTCGCAGGTCCCCAAGGACTGTACCCAACAGGGGAGAGAGAACACCCCTCACCCCCACCAAAATACTGCTCCCAAAAGTAGGAGTTGGGCACTGGGCAGCTAAACAACCGTAAACCTCCAGCACACTCACCACACACATTAACTCTGGTGCCCTCTGGGGAGGAGGGACCTATACCACAATCCTCTGGGACGGTGGGAATTTTTAACACTGTATGATGATGTGGTGAGTTTGTGCCAAAACAGAACAAAACACCAAACAAACTTTTGTTCCAAATACACAGGAAAAATGGGCAAACTACAAAAAGAGAAAACAAATAAAAATAAATAAAATAGCAAAACCTCCTTGGACCAGAAATCAAAATGATGCTACCAGGTGACTCTGGGATGGGGTACAAATGTTCCCACTCCCCCTTGGTATTAAATACCAGGTGCGATCATATACCTGGATTTAGATTGAGATCCTGGAGCTCCTAAGGGAGGCAACCAGATCACCAGAGAGGATGGAAGAGGGAAACAAACAAACAAAAAACCCCCATGAGCTTTCATACCAAAACTCCAAAACACACAAGGAAACTCAATGCTAAGAAAGATAGCCAACAAAATCAGAACAAGAATTCATTCCAGAAAAGCCTGGCAAGTATAGGATAAAATGAAATAGCTTGAGAATGTTTAAAGAGATAAATGGACGTTATACTTCCATTAAAAAAAAAACTACAAAGTACGTAATATTTAAAATTCAATAAAAAGAGTAAGCTAGATACAGTGAAAGTGAACAAGTGAATTGGAAGACAACACTGAGGAAATCAATCATGTCCTCTCCTCCCCCCTCACACACACGTCTGACAGGCATCTCAAGAGTTCTTAGCCAAGGAGCCCTACCTTCAAATCACATCTCAATTAGGAGAACCAAAACAGGTCAGAGCAGAGCCGCTTCGGCTGAAGTGGAAGTGGGAGGACTTATCTGTCATTAAATGAGCTAATATCAGGCTAAAGCTTAGTGACTTTCCTTCTGTTGCTCTCTTGGACAACCGCTATACAATCTTTTTTTTTTTTTTTTTTTTTTAAGATTTTACTTATTTGACAGAGAGAGAGAGAGAGAGAGCACAAGCAGGGGAAGCGGCAGGCAGAGGGAGAGGGAGAAGCAGTCTCCCCGCTGAGCAAGGAGCCCAATGTGGGGCTTGATCCCAGGACCCTGGTATCATGACCTGAGCTGAAGGCAGCCGCTTAACCGACTGAGCCACCCAGGCACCCCCAATCTTGCATTTTTAAAAATATACAAATACCTCAATTAAATAAGCACGCTGAAGACAGAAGCTGCCTTTATTCTCCAAACCAAGGCCTTGACAAATACTTGATCATGGTTATACCTTAATGAATTACAATATAAGGGAATTCACTTCAATCAGACTAGCTAAAAACTAAAATAAGGTTCATATTTTATATGGTGCATACTTCCATTATTATAGAAACAACAGCTCCTTATATAGACTTTTTTTCTTCTTTCAGAAAGTAAAGTTCTTGTTCCCTTCTACTAAAACAGTATTTTTCCAAGGTCAACTCCATTCTGTTGTTATAGAACCAGAACTGTTTTTAGTATTGAAGTAGATTCAACTCAAGAAGGAAGAAAAGGGGGGGCGCCTGGGTGGCTCAGTCGTTAAGTGTCTGCCTTCGGCTCAGGTCCTGATCCCAGGGTCCTGGGATGGAGCCCCGCATCGGGCTCCCTGCTCAGTGGGAGGCCTGCTTCTCCCTCTCCCACTCCCCCTGCTTGTGTTCCCTGTCTTGCTGTGTCTCTCTCTGTCAAATAAGTAAAATTAAAAAAAAAAGGAAGAAAAGGTACAAAATAAATCCAAATTAGGTAGAATTTTACACACTAAATTTAAGAGCAGTAATTAATGAAACAGTAAAAACACTGCTCAATACTACTAAAGCCTAGTTAAAAAAAAAAAAAGATAGATCTTTGGCAATCTAATCAAGGCTAACTCCCTGCTTCATGCCAAAGAAAATATTAAGAATGAAAAAGTGGTCACATCTCAGAAGATTTTACATATATATGATACCCAGTATTTAGTTATGTGTGTATATATATATTACATATTATATAATATATACACACACTAATACTAAATACAACACATAGCTGGACAGACAAGTATTTTTTTTAAATCTAGGAAAACTGACTGGTTCTCCCCCAAAATATAAACTTAATAAAAAAGTAGAGAACACGAACAGGCTATAACTAAAGAAGAAACTGTGAGGGCAGGAGAAAAAAAAAAAAAAAACACTTGAAAATATGCACACAGTTTTATAGAAGCGCTTATCAAACCATCAACAAACAGAGGATACTAACATTATAAACACTGTTCCACATGATAGAAAAACCTGAAAGGCTAACTCAACTGACTTTATAAGGCTATCCTAATGGTCTCTAAAACTAGACATAAATAGCAGAAGAAAACTAAGTCAATCTGATTTATGAATATACATAATAAATCCTGAACGAATCAGCCAATCACTATCAAAAGAACACTAATAGGTTTTATACCAATTATTGAATGGTAATTCAACATTAGAAAATATATCAGCATCGTTCACTCCATTAAAATTAACAGATAAGTGAAAAACTGTGATTGTTTTCTAACTCCTCAAAAACTCACTGAATAAATTCCACACCTATCCCTTGAGGCTGGAGTGGAGCTGGGGGGAAGAGATCCTTTAGCAAATCAAGAAGAAAAAGAAGCTTCCTTAATTTGTTAAGGGTCATGTACTGGAATCCCCAGCAGCCATCAAATAATTTCCCATTACAGTCAGTAGAGAAACAAGGATGCCTACAATTGTTATTAGTTAACTGAAATAAGACAAGATAAAGAAAAAGCTGTTATTAAAAATCAGAAAAATGTACTTGCAGATATGATCAACTAGAAAATCCCACTTAAAATAACAAAATATTTTGAGTAATTGAATTCAGCGGAGTAGCTACAGACGAGATCAATAAAAATTAACTGCCTATTATTGAAGAAGATATGTAAGGAAAATGGGAATTATAAAAAAACCTCTTAAGTAGTTTTTTTAAATGTAAGAATAAACCTTAAAGAATATACAATATGTAAATGAAAAAACTCATTTTACTGGAAGATGTAAAAATTCTGAAAAAATGGAGACACCCTCTGTGTTCTGGATAGAAAGACTTCCTATTTTTAAAACATTAATCCTTCCCATACATTAATCTAGAAAATCAATCCAACACTGTTCAAAATCCCAATGGGCCTTTTCTGGCACTTGGTAAGATGATTCTATGCTATTAAGCAAAAGAACACGTGGAAGATTTTTTTTAATTGAAAAGAAAAACGGGCAACTGACTTATCACATATCATAATATAAAGTTCCATGATTTCTTATTGGTAACTTGTGATTAGTGTAATACTCCTGGGTGTCACTTACTGTGACATAGATCACTGCAGCAGGTGGGATAGGAACAGTTTTACCAGAAGGAAGAAGTTTTTTGGAGGTACATTACATTTGAGGTTGCCATTACACCTCCAAGTGGAGGCGCAAACAGACAGCTGGATGTGCAAATCTGGGCTTACGGGAGAAATCTGGGCTGCAGAGACACACTTGAAACTGTGGGACGGACTTTTACTAAACTTTGTTTTCTTCCTGTGACATTACACAATTTAGCTTTGCACATATGCAAGTAAGTTTCAGAAGCTCACTTATCCCAACTGCGTTTCTGTTTTTGGTCTGAGCAGGTAAGATGTATGCTTGGACAAATTTAGTGGAGGATTAGACAAATTAATTTCTGCACTTATTATTCCTGTACTAATACTACTTTCCTCGTTATTTTAAAATACATTTCTCTCATTTCCCTTTAAAATCCGTAAAAAAAAAATATCCTCTCCATTATCAGGATGGTTCCTTCATTCTCTCTGAACACACCACAAACACCACCCTACCCTGGCTTCTGATTTACGAAGGCTGTGCCCCAAAGTGGCTTCACAACTACTCTGATCTCTCTACCCCATTCTGCAAGGGCTCAAGAGCTTCAACCTATCATCTCTTCCTCTTATCTCCAACACACACTTGCATGGTCTTAATCATATGCTCTCTTGCATGTTAGACATTTCAAATCCATTTCTCAAACTATATAAACTAAGAGATTTTATTTGAGTAAATTTCTATTCAGGAACACAAAATAATGCAATGTTCCTCATATGGACACTTTGCTTCCTACCCCCAAAATACACAACCCAAATTTAAAATGCAAAGGAGTCATATCCAAATCTGAATTAACAGGACTCCACTGCCGACCTAGAGTACCAAAGCAGTCAACATGTGGAACAGAATGAGGCCAGCTGTGAAGAGAAAGAGCCAAGGCACAAAGGGCAGTGACGCTCCACCAGGGCTAGTGAGACAGCCAGCCCACGGGTCACCCGAGTCCTATCCCAGGCAGCACATCCCGCACACCCAGACCAGCGGCTGCAGGATTTAGGTGTATCAGCCCAGGAAGGGCCAGCCAGGCCTGGGGGAAAAGCTGGGCCTCGTCGTCCATTGAGTCCCATAATTGTCCTCATTCGGCACGGAGTAGAAAATCGGCTTGCAGTAAGCCGTCTGTGACCCCGAACCACGGGGACAGAGTGAGAACCCCACAAGTATACATGCAGACACACATGCACACGCATGCACACGAGCACACACGCTCCAGACAACAGAGCCAAGCAGGCCATACAAAACTGTATGTAGACTGTGAAACAATCTGATTAGGAAACTAGGATCGTTGCCACCGCCATTTATTTGTCTAGTTTGTAACTAAGGAGAGAACACTATAGCAGCGCTAGGAATTGCAAAGAGGTCCCTGCCCTTAAGGGGCTTACAATCTTAGGGAAATAGAACAGGCACATTAAAAAAACGGTAAGAAAGCACATGCTAACAAATGCCACAAGAATTCGGAAGGCAGCGTAGATTAAGAACACAGAATTAGGAATCACGAAACCCAGTTTAGTCCCAACCTCGTAAGCCAGTTAACTTCTCTGGGTTTAGTAGACCAGCTGCAAAATGAAGTAGTGAGATTTAGAGGCTGTAAGCATCTGTTTGCATCATGATTCTGATCAAAAGCTGAGCCAAGTTTTATGGAGGTGGCACCTGAGCTGGACACTGAAGGAAGACAGAGAAGGCATTTCAGACAAGGGAAGTGGTACTGAGGTAGGCGTAAGCGTGCGGTCTGGAGGGGAGAGGACACAAGCGACAACGGGAGTGAGGTAATGGGTGGCTGTGGTAGCCCGCAGGCACTACCGACACAGGAACGAACTGCATTCCTCACATGTACATCCAGTCAGTTACAGTACATAATTCCAGAGAGTAGAAAACACCAGAGAACAATGGTGGCATTTTATCAAACATTGCACTCAATTTCCAGAAAATATAAAATGATCTTAACATTATACCTCTACATTTAAAATTGGTATCAACAAACTGTTCCAACTGTCAAAATGTAAACCAAAGTTTACTTTCTTAGTAAACATAATTAAATCTAATTCAAAAGGACATTTGATACAAATTATATTATCCCAACAATTCCAACATTTATTTTCTACCATGTTCCATGCACTGTGGAAATAAAAAAGAGTATGACAAGTTCCCTGCCCTTGAAAGAGCCCGCAGCCTGGTGGGTGAGACAAACAACTATGCCTACCTAGAATGTACTAGGACGCATGGCATGATCAAGGTATGAACATAACGGCCATGGAGTAAAAGATGGATTCACACCCTTCTGCAGAAGTTTCAGCAAGAACTCAGAGAGAAAGGAGTCTGGCAGGGAGCGAGTCTGTGGGGAGGAGAGGGCTTCCAGGCAAAGGGCACATGGCTACAGACAGGGAATTGTGCAGGAGCGTGGCGTGGCCAGGGCCTACCATGGGTACAGTGTGGCCGGAGCAGAGCGTGCAGGGCAACAGCTAGTGATATGGAAGCCTGGACTCAGTCCTCTAGCAATGGGGAGCTACTGCTTGCTATGCTTTAACTGTCTGCTGACCCTGGTTTGCAAGGTCGGGAAGGGACAGGAAAGAAAGGGAGCAGTGAGGTTCTGTCTGGGGTATAAGCAACCCTTGTGTAAGCTCTTTGCGGCAAATTACACTGTTTGGGAAACTCCCCCCCCTCCCCATCACCTCTCCTTTCCCTTAATGATCTGTGAGTCTTCAACATGGAGCTGCATTGCCACTGGACTGGAAAGGCATAGGGGAGGAGAGCAACCGAACAAGACCGGAAACGCACACCTATGGCTAATCAACTTACCATAAGGTAACGGTCGCTGTATTGTACAAAGGTCTGTAGACAAAGAAAATGAAATTTCTTTTTAGGAGTTTTCTAAAACTGCCTAACTCACACCAAAGTGTTGGAAAATCTCATTCAATGTGGGAAAAGTATATAGAACCCTTGCAGAAGACTGCATTTCCTAAACTCTTTTCCATTAAATATCAGTGTTATAGCACAAGACCATGGGCATTCAAAGCCTGCCTTCACACAATTGATATTAAATCTCATAATTCATTGATATTAAATCACACAATTGCATTGTTTGGCTTTAAAAAAAAGATACAATGTGTAATTCCAAGTCTTAGGTTCTCAGCTAGTACTAAACTAAAACATCTCAATGCATGAATAAATTGCCTAGTGAAGAACATGCAGTAAAAGGCAGATGCAAATAAACTCATCACTTTAGGGTAGGATTCCAATTCCTAAGTTCCAATTTCTCATAATATTATAGAATCAAGTCTATAAAAGTAATACCTTCTTGAAATTTTGTTTTATAGGGAAGAAAATAAATCTGTATGTTTTATTTAACATTCGTTCTTAAGTTACAGTTATGCCAAAACAATCAGCATCTAATCAAAGAAACCTTAGTATAATCTTAAAAACACGCATATACATTTAGAAGGATCTTCTACATTTCTAAATAAATTACATGCCTGATATATATTAACCAACAAAGAATACCAATATGAGAATTCAGGACATTTATTTTTCTGCATGGAGATTTAACTACTGTACAACACACACACACACACACACAAACAAACCCACAAAGCAATGGTGCGTAATAGGTAGTGAGAGACACTTAAAATAAGCATATTGAAAACGCCTACAAACAGGGGTTTTTTTTTTTTTGTTTTTTTTTTAGGCAACAAAATATTTTCAGTCCTTGACACCTTCTCACACTCACCTAGCACCACAGATGCAAGGACTTACAGTAAACGTGTACAATCTCATGCTTAAAACCTAAAGCATGCATTGAATAGAATTTATACATTATGATATGATCTACTCTAATAAGTATGCAATACATACTTCTAATGTTTTATACATTAAATTACCCTGCAGCATTTTTTGAAACTTTAACATTATGCAAAACAACTTTTTGAAAGACTTATGAAACAAGCTCTCAAGGATCACCTGCAGGCTGTTTACACAGGCACTGGTTTGGTTAAGTGGGAGAAGGCAGCAGCCTCAAGGTTCATACTGAATGAAAATGGTGTCTGTGCATGTCAATCCATGTAAAAAATACATATATACATAGATGGCACAAAGATTTGTGCAGTTGGAATCACCAGTGCAAATGCATGCATTTGAGGTACTTATTTTTTCCATGGTCAGGTATAATTATGCATAGTCATGTTCCCCAAGTGCTAAATGTTTCAGACCTGATCAAATGAAAGCTGTAAGAACTGTAAATATAAGACATTTATAGAGTTAATTTCAAAGCACTATGCTTTTAATGAACATCTGTTTAACATTATATGTTTACATATTTAGTTTAATAGGTTTGTCAACGAATAAATTTTCTCATTGTAAAGAGACTGACTGGTAATTATACCTGGCCAAGTGATTTAAATAGCATACGTGAAATTCTAGCAAGAATTGTAGTGAAAGAGTAAAATACTTCATTATTGCTTCATTGGACTGAGAAACCTAGAAGGCATAGATCAACGATGCTCAATGATGAAAAGTCAATACCCAGAACAGCGGTGCATGCCCCAAAATGGCCTCTGCCCAATACAAACTAAGCGCTCTCCACGTTATCAATGCCGTTGGCATCCACATGGATACCAGGCTCCCCACACAAAGACGAGGGAACAAAGCGGCTAACAGTGGGACACAAACAGCTCTTAAGCTCTGGCAATTCTTGCTTCAGGCGTTCCAACTGCTCCACTTGGAATATATTTGGCTGTTCAGGCATCCAATCATATATCCTATGATGAAACAAACACAAAACACATAAAATAGTGTAATTTTATGGTTTACTTAAGACCTGTCTGACTTAACCTTTTCCGGGCAATTTGATTACAGAATAGCTGGAACATCCATCGTACGACAGCCCCCTTCCCTTTTTAAAAGATGTAAGTATCAGTTCAATTTAAAAATACTTCTTCTCCATCTTTCCAACAACACAGAACAGCAGCATGTCCTTATGTGCCCATAATGAAAAAGAACGGATTACAAAGCAACTGAATCAGAAAATGAAATAAACCTGTAGTTTCCTAGTGATTGATTCTTCAGGTATCTTCTCTCCAAGCCAATCAACTGGCAATGCCGTATTTTACAGATGGGAAGCTATTAAGAGGCAGAGTTGGAATTCATACCCAGCTGTGACTTCAAAGCCCTGAAGATCTGCACTGTGAGAACTGTCCAAAGTTGTGCAGCCTAGGCCGACGTACCCATAGTTCAGAGGCCAGAAAAAGCCCCATGTGACAATGACAGCACCACACTGCCCATCAGCAGAGACAGGATGGCCTTCCAGGCCTAAATGTGAGGGCCAGGCAACTCGTGAGGTGCTACAACAGAGGTCGTTTTGACATCATAGTAGGAAAGAATTTCTAAGAGAATGAGAAGTGACCTCCGGGTCAAGATATCAGACCAAAAACAGAAGCAACTATACTTTCTTTGTACATTCCGTTAAAAAGAAAATAAAGGGATTAAAAAAGAATCCATGCGTATGGGAAAAAAAAACAAAGAAACACAGCAACAAAATTTTGGAAGCTGGAAAACAGATGCATAAGTAATAACAAAGTGTTTCAGTTAGCAGAACGGAAAAGGCCAAATCGCAAGCCAGTAGTGGAAAACATGAAAAGGCTGAGTTAAAAGCAGCACCAGATTCCCCTAGAACTGGGGAAGGGGGGAGGGGGGCAGCTAAAACAGGGAAGATGAGTGAAGGCTCTGAGCAGCAGTAAGCATCTCCCTTCCTTCTAACTTCCTGCCATGGAGGCTGCCCAGCGTCCCGCTCCCCCACTTAGGTTGATTTCGAGAACTTAACAGGAAAGCTCTTGGAATGGAGGACTAGAAGACCAGGTGAGGGTTCGGGCATTTTACAAAAGCCACCAGCACCAGGGGAATTAGAGACAGTCCATACATATAACACATGCAAAATTCAGAGGCATGCCCTCCCTTCCCGAGCTCTCTTCCCTTACCTGAATCCCAAGAACCCTGGGAGCCAGATCTGGATCCTCTAGGTAGTTTATATAGATTCTTCTGTGAGGAATCTGGTCAGCCAAAAAGTAAAGTTCTAAATCTACTGACATCAGAAGTATGACCAAACAGGCCACCCAGATCACCCCACAGTGAAATCCAAGTTAACAAGCCCCATTCACACACTCAGAGCCTTCAACAAGCTTTTTAGATCCCAATTTCTTACCATGAGAAGCAGCCAAGGATTTCCAAATAACTGAGGAAAGCTTCTAACATGTAAGATACTGAGTGAGAGAAGAAAATTCCAAAGACAAAAAAAAAAAAACAAAAAAAAACCCTTGATGCCTTCACAGAAATAGTTCATTGAACCAAAAGAGGATGTTATATATAGAAGAAAAAAGAGCATTCAGAGAAAAAAGACAGTTCTTAAAACTAAAGACAGAATATAGAACTCAATAGAACAGTGGATGATAAATTTGGAGAAATCTTTCAAAGTAGAGCAAAAAGACAAAGATAGAAAATAGGAGAAAACATAAGAATTAGAAGTCTGGTCCAAGAGTGAATAATATGTAAACTAAAGGATTTCGGGGGGGGGGGGGCGAAAAACGAAGAGACAAAAATCAAAGAATAATTCACAAAAATCTCTGTATCTTCAAGGACATGTATCAACAGATTAAATGGGCTGCTGTGTGCCCAGCACAAGGGATGAAACCAGACCCACACCAAGATCCATTTCTATGAAACTTGACAACTCTGGTGACAAGAAGACTCTGCAAGCTTCCAGATAGGAAACAAAGAAATCACATGCGCGGGAACCCTCCTCAACAGTAACACTGAAACTGCAACTGTGAATGTGATGGAGAAATGTTTTTAAAATTCTAAAAGAAAATGATTTCCTAACATGAAATTTTATGCCCAGCCACAATACTTCCAGACATGCAAGACCAAACATTTACTTTCCATGTCCTCCTTTCTCAAGAAGATGCTGAAGGATGTGTTCCATAAAAATGACAGGAAAGCAAAAAAGATCTGGACTACAGGAGATGGGAGCTCTGACACAGGGATGGTCAGGGAGCAATTTTCACTCAGGATGACAGCGGTGCCCAAAGAAGTCAATGAGTCTACACTAGAGCAGTCTGAGTGAAAAGGAAGGCGTGTGAGGGACTCTCATCACTCCAAGAGGGCCACTGCCACTCGACCAGCATTGTACCCTAAGGACAGAGTGCCCTAGTGAGCCTGAATCAGAATCTTACTTATATGTGGCTTGTCTTAACCATGTGCTGCTGCTGATAAACTGACAGCTTGTTATGCACTGGCCCACTCCTGAGTACTGGTAGCAGGCTACAATGGGTACAGAACCACCCACTTCACAGGACCATATTCCTTATGTACTTCCAATACCTGACCCATAGACAGATGCCTTACAATGGGTTGCAAAACAAGTATGGAAAGTTAAAACTAGCATTTAAAAAGGTGAAGGCCAGTGGCAAAATGGACTAGCATTTCAAAAGTACACATACAAATAGAAAATATCCAAGGGCCATTATTTTTAAAAATTGTTTCAGGTACATACTTGTAGATATACATATCAATGTGTGTACTTGTTCACAATGTAGAATGCATTTCTAACTGGGTTGAGTCAAAATGGTTTGAAAATCACTGCCCTACAGAAACTTTACACATGTATTCTAGAAGGCCTGGTTCAACAATGTTTACAGCAAACACTGCAAAAGCAAAAACTTGGCAACTACCTAAGTGTTCTCATATAAAATAAATTGTGATGGAAACATAGCCATGAATATTACATAGCCACAAAGATGAATAAATTATAGCTATATACAACAAATAGATTAATTTTAAGAACATAACAAATGGGGAAAAAAGTACAAATAAAGTTTAAAGAATGGTATATTATTTAGTGATAGAAATAAGAATTTAAAATTTTTACAAAGAGAATAATAATTTGATAAGCAGTTATATCTAAGGGAGGAGATAAGGGAATTGAATTAGGGAGAGGCATATGGGAGACTTCAAATCTAATGATAATGTTCTTTAAACATGGGTGTCTGTTACTGGATTTATCTTTTAATCATTTGAGCAGACACAGTAATCTTTTTTATAAAAAGAGGAAACATTGCCTAATTACTTTATGAGGTAAGTACTTTCCCCATACCAAAATGAGACAACGACCAGTTGAGAAAGGTAAATTAAAGGTCATCTTACTCATTATCACAAATGCAAAAATCCCAAATATCAGCAACTCAAACATAGCTCTTTATATGAGATAATGTACCACAAAACCATGATTAAATGTAAAATCTACAATGTGTTATTGCCTTTGAGCGAGAAAAGAAATCAGTTTTGATCAACTAAAACACCCACTCTCATCAATTCTCCCCAACATAAAACAGATCAAAGGCTCCAAAATCACTAATCGTTCAAAACCTTCTCTATTACGTCTAGATTTGATAATAAAAAAATTAGCATAAGCACATTACATACCAGAAGAAACAGCTAAAGAAACATTAGGGTGGGGCACCTGGGTGGCTCAATTGGTTAAGTGCGATTTTGGCTTAGGTCATGATCTCAGGGTCATGAGACTGAGCCCCGAGTCAGGCTCCACACAGTGGGAATGGAGCTTGCTTAAGATTCTCTCTCCCTCTGCCCCCTACCCGCTCGTTCTCTCTTAAAATAAAAAACATTCGGCCACAGGAACTCAGCGAAAAACAATGAAAGGGACAGGCATAGGGAACTGCTGGTTTTTACTGTAAACCTTATACACACACTTCTTTGATTAAAACATTAAAAAACAAAACAAAAGAACCCAACAACTTTCAAGGGTAAACACAACTCTTAACAGACCCTAGCGGGAGCCCCGTCCTAAGCTGTCTCCTCAATGTCTTCCACACCTTCAACATAGTCCTGCCCTGAGTCACGCTATTGCTTCTGACTAAAACTCAAATCCTGTCAAAGCAAACTTAGCCACCCCCAAAAACCAACTCAATGCTTCCTCTTTAAAATTATTCTTATTGACCCTGGGCCAGGAAGATTACTCACTTTCTTCAGGGCCTTTTATATCACAAAGTATCTTCCTGTTGTCCATTACATGTCACATTTTGGCTCCAAACAAGTAAGGCTTCTTACTTGGTTACCAAGATCCTTCAAAGGATCTGCCTAAAATGTGTACACCCTACAAAGTCATACAGAGTTTGTCTCAGAATACATTTTCTTGCCTGAAAATATTTGCAGTCATTCCTTCCTCCTCCTCAAAGAAATATTCTTCAGAAATTTTGCTAAAGCCAGCACTTCTTTCAAATGGTTACTCTAAAAATTTTTATCTTCCTTTAATTAGTTGGAAGTGTATAAGTGGTATTAACTATACAGGACAAACAGTAAAGTGAACTACATCCAAGGAAAGAAATTTTTTTAAAGCAGGCCTCGTAAGAATTTCATCACTTACTCTTTATAGGATGTTGCTCAAGTATTAGCAAGCCTGCTAACCCCTCAGCGGACTAAATGACATCCCTTCTAACCCCAAATTTCTTTATATTAAAGCAATCTTTTCGTCTCTCCCATTAGTGGCTCTCAAACATATCATAAACACACCTAGGGAGCTTTTAAAAAAAAGGAAAAAAACTTTTGTTCAACAAATATTTGAACCCCTACTGTGTGTCACACATTGTTCTAACTTTTGGAGACACAGGAGTGAACAAAAACAGGCAAAGAGCCTGTCCTCATGGAGCTTATGTTTGTGTCGGTGTGTTGGGGTGGGAGCTGGAGGAAGAAAGATGGGCATCAGCTCATGTGGGGCCTTGGAAGGATCTTGGATTTTACTTTAGGTGACAAAGAGACCCATGGGAGTTTTATGCAGTAACACGATCTGATTCAGTTCGAACAGGCTCCCCTCTGGCTGCTGTGCTGAGAACAGAGAGCAAGGAGGCATAGATAAAGGAGTGGACAGTAAGCAGATGGACTTCAATAAGCCACATGAGAAATGAGGTTGTCTTAGCAGAGAGTGACAAGAGTCAATATGGTGAGTAGATACATTCAGGGTATATTCTGAAGACAGAAATCAACAAGATTCTGTTTGACTGGTTTTAGAGTATGAGTTTAAGAATAGAGCCACGAAAGACTCCAAGGATTTGGACTGAGAAACCAGAAAGACAGGAGTTGCCATGTATATTGAAATCAGGAAGTCTAGAGAAAGGACAGGTGTTGATAGCTGGATATAAAAATGTAAGCGGTCAGGGGAAAGAGACAAAGGTTGGAGATACAAAAATTGGAGAATAAAGGTATGAAAAACCAAAGAAGTGGATGAGATTCCCAAGAAAGTTGGTGCAGACAGAGAGGTCTGGGGGAGACAGCCCCCCCAACCCCCAAGATGACAGCACATCTGGCGTAGAGCCCAGTCGTCCAAATGTTTAATAAGCTTCCCACATGGTTGTGCTATACTCCAGAGTTTGAAAAATTCCACTGACAAATGTTGAGATAAACCTCAGGCTGAACTACAGAATTTTAGTAAGTTTAGTATTATTTTTAATTTTATAAAACAACTATTTTTTTTCTAACAATCCATGAAAACTTTTCATGAAAAACAAATACCTATCATAAATTAGACCATTAACTCCAAGTTCCTTCAGTTTCTTTCTGTTTTCGGGATCGTTGGTATCATCACCCCAGCAGAATATGACTAGTCCCTTAGCTTTTGCCTCCTGAATATAGGATGGGTTTCTGAGCAGGTCTTCAGTATGTGCATTTATCCCCTAAAAGAAGAAAAAAAAGTTACTCATGAAAAAGTAACTAATATTATTAACTACAAATGCTAAATGATCACAATCTCCATCAGTGTTCCCCAAAGTAGACTGGGCAGAGAAAAAAATGTGAGAACTTTTTCTTCTAATTTATTTTATCAAACAAATTTACAGTCAAGCCATTTTAGATGATTCATAAAATCCACTCTGAAACTTACTTAACCTAGGCCCGCAAGAAAATATTTTGTCGTTCATTTAACTGCTTTCCATTCTGAGATCTAATATACTTATTTAAGTAGAGCTATCAGCTTGTTAGAAATGTGTCAAAACTAACCAATCAGAGGTGTAAAATAACATGAAAACTTATTTACTACTGCTCTAAGACATTTCTTAAAAAATTAAAATAGTAATAAAAAAAATTAAGCATAACTTACCAGTAGGTTTTCAAACTGTGCAAAGCTCATTGCAATGGGGGTTGTCCGAGATCTGAGGTCCATGAGTTCAGGGTAAATATCAGATTTTCCTTGAGTCAAAAATAATATGGGGTACTTGTTCTGCTTCTGCCGAACCCTAAAAAAAGACAATTTAAAAATACTTTTCATCAGGGAGATAATTCTAATATACTGTTTTAGAATTTTAGGAAACTCTAAAAATATAAAGAAACCACCTCCCCCAAAAGACCATAATCCCATTATTGAGATATAATCGCCATTAACATGTACTGCATCTTTCAATCAAAAAGAAAAATTTTAAATCATTCTATACAAGAGCTAAAATATTCTCAGCAACGGGCAACAAGAAAGCCCTTGAGGGCTTACAATTTGGTAAAGAGGAGGTTACAGGCCTACAAAATGAAACACAGGGCGTGAGGTACTAGGATCCAGTGGGTGTGGAGTTCACTGGAGGAGTTGGGAGGGCATCCTGCAGGCAGTCCTAAAGGGATGTGAAGATATATATAACCTGACTGAAAGGTCAAGTCAAGGGTGAAATCTGGGCAACCTCCCTACCTCCAACCACAATCTTTGTACCCTAAGTACCAGCTACTGTCGAAGAGTATAGGTGAAAAAAACTGAATATTACTCACATTGTGCAAATATCTGCATCAAATGAAGAAAACACTATTCTCCTCTTCCCAGAATTTTCTAAGACAGTTTTTAAAATTATATCCAAAAACATATTCATGTCAAAATACGTTGATAAGTTACCATCCCACATTCCATCCTATGTGGAAGAAATAAACAGGAAAACAAAAGTCATTAGATACCCTAGAATCAGTGCCAGAAAAAAAATCTTGGGAACATCTAATCCAACTCTTATTTTACATGTGGAAAGCAGAGGCCTAAAAAGATTAAGTAACTTGCCCAAGACCACACAGCTACTTAGTGATAGTGCAGCTGTCAAAATTCAGGTAGAGACACTTAGATACAAAGCAGTTATACCATCAGTAAACTTTTCCTTTAATAAAGTTAACAAAATAAAAAGCTAAAACTCTGGAAATCTGCACTCTACTGAAGTTAAAATATTTTTATATAGGGGTGCCTGGGTGGCTCAGTTGATTAAACGTCTGACTTCAGCTCAGGTCATGATCTCAGGGTCCTGGGATCGAGCCCCACATCAAGCTCCTCGCTCAGCAGGGAGTCTGCTTATCCCTCTTCCTTTCCCCTCCCACGCTCATACTCTCTCTCAAATAAATAACATCTTAAAAAAATATTTCTATAATCTTCATGAACTGTAAGACAAAAGGACTTCATTTGCTAATTCATTACAAAAAACAATTTTTTTGTTTTTAAAGATTTTATTTATTTATTTGACAGAGAGAGAGACACAGCGAGAGAGGGAATACAAGCAGAAGAAGTGGGAGAGGGAGAAGCAGGCTTCCCGCCGAGCAGGGAGCCCGACGCGGGGCTCGATCCCAGGACCCTGGGACCACAACCTGAACCGAAGGCAGATGCTTAACAACTGAGCCACCCAGGCGCCGCCCCCCCCTTTTTAAAGTAGGCTCCATGCCCAGTGTGGAGTCCAATGAGGGGCTTGAAGTAATGACCCAGAGATCAAGACCTGAGTTGAGACCAAGAGTTGGATGCTCAACCAACTGAGCCACCCAGGACCCCCCCCGACAAAAAAAACCCAGGTTATTATTAATTACTAATTAAAAACCTCATTCTTTGACTCTTAAGACATATCAAGTACCCTCAAATACCATTCTCTAAATATAGCTAAGACACTAAAAGAGCCCTGTTGATATTCAAATATTGGATGTTTTATATATTAGTCATTAAATCCTAAAAGCTCAGAAAACTAAAAATCACTTAAGAAAAATCACTTACTATGTTAACTGGGACTAGCTTATCATAAACAGTACTTAGAAGGCAAGATCTGAGGGCAGTTATAGATTATTCTAATCAAAACAAATTCCAGCATATTGCTCTGATTGCCCAATCATACCTGAATTAGCCACTTTCAGCACCCCCCAGGCCCAACAACCCTCTTATGCACCCCAACCATTTATACGTATCCCCATCTGATATATTCAATAGTTAATTGTTTTCCTCAACTAGACTGTAAGTTCCAAGAAGGCAAGGTTTATTCTGTTTGTTCACTACCTGAACCCAGCACCCACAAAATGCCTCACCCACAGCAGCTTTTCAATATAAATTGTTGAGCAAAAAAATGACTAAATCTGGGAATGATTTAAAACACACCTGCAGAAATTTCTTTTCTTGGTTAACTATTACTAGCTACTACTGCCACTTAACAGAAAACTGCTTAGGGAATTATTTAAAATATATGTTTAGATGGAGAGTAAGAAAATAAAAACTAATCAGTTATAAAGTTAACTGTCCAGTTTTCACTGTTCATTTTATAAGTATATCCAGAAACCATCCATATTAATGTGCACGAGACACATGTAAATTGACATTTATACTACAATACATTCATCACTACTTTCAAGTACTCACATATAGTATAATGATAAAGTATGCTTTATTAAAAAGGTCCAATAATGGTGGAAGAAGCCACAGTAAGATTTCAGCTTCACTTTTCCATTAAAATAAGGAGATGGGAACAAACGCATTTAAAGAAATGAGGGGGAGAGAGAGGAAGAAGGTGTTCTGTCAAGGATTACTTACCCTCTGTTGGCAGATCCATTTTATTTCTATGTTAAACCCTACATCTTCTGGCAAAGACTCTAAAACCTAGAGTTTTGTTTGTTGGAGGTGAATTTTGTTTTGATTTTGGTGAGATGAATGGCAGAATAAGAGAAGAAAAAAAGAAGAGAATTATTACCAAAAGCAACCTATAGTAAAACATATCACTAAGTAAGGATAAAATGTTTTGTGCCTTCAGCATAAACCACTATCTTTTCTCATAACCAAACTAACAACCTTGTTGATGATTAAGTTAAATAAGGAAGTCAAACAAAAGCAGTAGTCTTAGGCAACATCTGTGATGGCAGAACTACCACAAAGATGCATCTTTAACCTCAAATCCTTTCACCATCATAGGTCTTGGGTCTGCACTAACCAGTTGCATAGAAAGTACAATACCTAAAACTGTGTACTCAACTTCATGTGGGGCTTTTTGACTTTCTTCTCTGATACCTCTAGGCTTATTTTATTTAATGTACCTATCATGTTTTTACCGGACTAATACAAAATTAGAAAAATAAGGACAATAGTGTATATTAGTATTGAGACTGCTAAACATCAAATTTACAAAGAGTCTCCTTTAAATTGAGATTTTAGGGGCACCTGGGTGGCTCAGTCTGTTAAGCAACCCACTCTTGATTTCAGCTCAGGTCAAGATCTCAGTGTCATGAAATCGAGCCCGGCATAGGGCTCTGCACTGAGCCTGAGCCTGCTTAAGACTCTCTCTCCCCCTCTCCCTCTGCCCCTCCCCCCCAGCACCTCCACTTGAGCTCTTTCCCTTTCTTAAAAATAAACAAACAGATTTTATTTGGCCTTTTTTGGTTTTAAAATTTCTGTGATTAAATTATAGTGACAGTGGCAAAGTACGCGAATAAAAGTGTGTTTAACTTATTTGGCTAAGTAAATGTTAAATCGTTAATGTACAGTTTTTTTAAAAGTTGTTTTTAATCACAAGTCTAGGAATCATGAGATTTCTCAGAACTAAACGATTTCAGATTTCTGAACCAGAAGGAATGACGTTACTTGGCTGGCCTTCACAAATATCTGGAAAATTATTCCAATCATGTTTTAGGAGCTCTCTTGTAGGTTCTTTTCTGTTGTGTGAATAATCATGATAAACTGTTGCCTAAGACATCTACTGTACCTGACATCAGAAAAAGACAATGGAGAAGAACAGAAGTTAGGAAATGGAGCCAGTAGGGGAAAAAAGCAGACCCAGCTGAGCAAGGAGTGCCCGGCATCCACAAGGGCTTGCCTAATACGGTAAAGAGATTCCTGTATGAATTGTGTCTAGTTTTGAAATCTTCATGCTAGTATTTGTTATACTTTTTTGAGCGAATTCTTGAAATTTGTGTCTCATTTTGAGTAATGAGAATACTTATATTCTTTGGTTGGAGAATCTCATTTCTTTCTAAAAGCTAAGGAATAGTTTGGTTTTGTTTTTTTTTTCTTCAGGTTTTTATTTACCAATTATCTCTACACCCACATGGGGCTAGAACTCACGACCCAAGATCAAGAGTCGCATGCTCCTCTGACTGAGCCAGCCAGGCGCCCCGGAACAGTTTTAAATATTGTAAAAATGCTCTTCCACCATCACATGTCCCTCCCGCCCCTTTTTCTGTGCCCTCTATTTCTTGTTTATATAGAGAAATATGTGAATTTCCTGTTCTTACCAAATTAACCCATTGAGGTGGGGATTTTTATTCATTTGAGCAGATAGGTTACTCTTAAAAAGTAGCATAGGTACACCATACAAAAATATATCTTCTCTAAAAAGAATCAATGACAAGTTTATATAAATGCTGTCTTTGACACAGCCTTTTTAGTGCCCATCTAAGAGACCAAAATAACTTATTTAGTTATAACAGAATTAATGAGATAGCCTTGTGCTAGTTTCCCTAAGGAACTTACCATCTTAAGAGAAGGAAACGGCTGATTTTCAGAAAAAGAATTTTCTTCCTCAACCACAGATTCTGAAAATTTAAATTACAAAAGCTCAGTAGATAAAATACCATTTTATCACTAAGATCTTATCCTAAACTCTTAAAACAAAAGACGCAGAGGTAATTATGAGATCCTTTCATATGTAGTATTTTTGAAGGTTCTTATGTTTAACCATTAAGACCTCCTTTTTGAAATAATACTTAACATAGTTTTCATATTTTGAAATATGAAAACTAGTTTGTAACATTTCACAGAAACACCAAGTTTGAGGACCCAACAGTGAGTATTTTCTTATAAACACTATAATACTACTTTTTACAAAGTAGTCACCAGCAGTGATTTGTTATTTCTCAATGGAATTAAGAGCTGTGTCCTCTTGCTAAGGCTTCTATTTGAAATATCAAAATCAGCTTCTGACCTGAGCCGAAGGCGGTCGCTTAACCGACTGAGCCACCCAGGCACCCCAAACTTTTCTTAAAAACAAACAAACCAACCCTGTTGGGTGCCTGGGTGGCTCAGTCGGTTAAGCGACCGCCTTCGGCTCAGGTCATGATCCTGGAGTCCCAGGATCTGAGTCCCGCATCAGCTCCCTGCTCAGCAGGGAGTCTGCTTCTCCCTCTGACCCTCCCCCGTCTCATGCTCTCTCTCTCATTCTCTCTCTCAAATAAATAAAATCTTAAAAAAAAAAAAGATTTAAAAAAACAAACGAACGAACAAACAAAAAAACCCTGTGTACTATGAAGACTAAAGTCACATAAAAATTTCTGGCTAAATAAAAATAATAAATAAAGAAAATTCATTTTATTATTAACAGTCATGAAATAGCTATAAAGCCTACAAAGTCATATCAATGCTCTGGGGATAACCTCTGGAGTCTTTAACACTTTATAATATCTTCATAAAGTCATTCCAACCATCCTGTTATCAAAACTGCAGATAAATATCTAATGAGCACCTACTACATACAGAGCATTATAAGTATCTTGGGGAATACAAAAACATGTTTTCCACCCTAGAGAGATTTACATTCTAGTTGAAGAGACAGGACATATACAGAATAAAGTGTTAAAAAAAGGAGCCATTAAACCTCAAATGAATGACACAAACTATGAAGTTCTATGAGAGTGCCAAGTGAAGTACAATTACAAAGGGATTTTGTAGGCAGGACAAGTTTTAGGGAAACTGAGGGACAAAGTGGTTAAAGTAAAGTAACCCACCCAAGGTCACAGCTGGTGAATGTTAAAGAGTTGTATTCAAACTCCTGGCTCTAGAGCCAGCTTTCATACTTGATATATCCTCCACTTTCTTCGTTGGTTAAGAATGTTTGGAAAAAATGGTAAGTACAAAGTTACAAAGAACTTTGATCATCAAGCTAAGAAAACTCATAAAAGTAAAAACTCCTAATTACTATACACATGACATAAATGCATTTGAAAATTAATATATGTAAAGTCTTCATGTCTATAAAATTATTTAGATAGCCCAATAATATATTCATTAAAATGACCAAGGGTATGTTAAAAAAAAAAAAAAGGAAATGAAAATAGTGTTTCCATATTGGTACATACCTTTCAGATCTTTAGATTTTAGAGCAGTCACATGAGCGAGCTAGAAAACACACACACACACACACACAAAACACAATCAGAAAAAAAGCCTTAATTTATGAAGATATGGTTAACAGAACTGTAACTTGAAAAGCTAGCAAGTTAAAGAAAACCATAAAATGTAGAATTATCAGTTTAGTAAAAATAATCACTAACCGCTATATATATTTTATATGTGCATACATACACATAAGATCATGATCAAATACCCAAGTAGGGAAGAAGAATATAAAAATTCTTAAGAAACTGTTTATACCCAATCAACCATTTATATAGGTATCTAGTGAGAACAGGAAGAGTGATCATATAAAATTACATGGTATAAAAAATATACAAAGATCTTAGTGACAGAAGTATAAAAACCAAGGACAGCATAAAAGGTCAACTATAAAATAGTTATATAAAGAAGGGCTAATGCAGACCAGAGGCAACCTAAGACTATGAATGAGAAGGGTCAGCCCCTATGGTCTACTAACACACTTATAACCTAGCCCCTTCACATATGCAAAAACAGCAGGGTCCGTGGAAACTGTTAGAGAAGACAGATGGATTAGCGCAAACCCATTCTTCCTAATAGTACAGAGAACCAAAGCATACATTCTCCTCATGCTTTATATCTCCATGCACAAAGAAAACATAAAGTATAAATCATTCTAAAACTAAAAGATCATTTACATTTTATGTTATCATTACTACCTTTAACAACTGGAGTTGGTCAAATGTTAATTCCTTTACTGGAATTTCAAATAATTCAACTGGATCAGCATCAAATTTCTAAAAAGAAAAGAAAGAGAAAAATAGGCCTCAAATTATTACTGAATGTTTAACCCCAGACAGGCCTAACACCCCAACGTAGTGAGTGATGAGAACTGTTCAGAGCCCGCAGCAAGCCCATGCAGGGGAGCCCCTCTTTTTTTTAAACACCACCTTCCAGATCTTAAATTCTGGTTTTCGTTTTTGATGTGGGTGGGAGTGCCTGAAAGGAAAAAACAGCTGGGAGGATGGGGCCCTGAAGACAAACTGAGAAGAAAGCCAGAAATCAGTCATTTCCCCCTACTTCCTATCATGCTGTTGACATTTTATTTGACATATATATATCCATGCTACATGACTAGGGAATCAACATGTACAAGGACTATACAAGGATTAATTTCTGTCAATAAGTTTCTAAACCTTTTAAACTTAAGTTTGGTTACAAATAGCCACAGAAATCAATGGTCATGGGAAAAAAATGTCTGATTAGTTTTAAGCAGTAATATTTAACAGGAACTCTAATCTTAACAGGAACTCTACTACAAATGTTTTCCCCAGGAACAAATCTGTTTCATTAGATTTTACTACCATATCAAACATCACACTATTTAGGCACTCCTATCTTAAGGAAATGAATTAATGGACCACCAATAAATCATCAATCAACAAATAACGGTAAAATCCATTATATTCATTCACATACATATGGTATAAACCTGTGCATAACGCTCTTCTAGAGGACACACAAGAAACTGTTAAGAGTAAGGAAGTGTGTGACCAAGGAGAAAGGGGAAAGGAAGATTTATTTTTCATGTCATAATCTTCAGCAGTTTTACAATGAACATGAATTGATTTTGTTAAGGAAAATAGCAGCTTAAAAATTAAAACTAAAAATACGTACAATTTGTTACTTTCATTCTCTAACTCATCCAGGTTCAACTTAAGAACAAGACAAGGTCTGGTGAAAACCACATCAGTGATACTTTTCAATTAACTCATAGATTTTTTTGAAATTACAGCTTGATTAACCTCAATCTCGGTTACGAAGATCTTTACTGCTCCATTTCTTCCTGTTCCACTTTTGCACTGATTTTTTTCCCAAGAGCAAAACAATCTTCTCCTTTTCTACTAAGTTATTTTACCTCTATTATCTAAATCGGTGCATCTCCTTCCTTCTCTCTCCTAAGACTATGGACGAGAAGGGTCAGCCCCTATGGTCTACCAACAAAGACTTACAGCCTAGCCCCTTCACATATGCAAAAACAGTGAGGTCCCCAAAAACAGTGGGGTCCACTTCTAGAAGTGGAAGCGTGCTTTTCCATACATCATAGTAATCCAAACCCCCATGACTGATTCAAATCCACGAGCAAGAAGAGCCAGGCACCTTGCCATATATACCACAACAACTGTGTCTGGTAGAGTGTCCTATATGTTAGCAAGCTAGCCTTAACTTTAAATCACCTCAATGGAAAATGATACCCAATAGTTTTATAGAAAATGCCAAATGAACCCTCCTAGTTTAAGTTCTTTTTTTTTTTTTTGAGAGTTGTATATTTGCCAGATTCTTTCTTTTTGAAGATTTTATTTATTTGACACAGAGAGAGGGAACACAAGCAGGGGGAGTAGGAGAGGGAGAGGGAGAAGCAGGTTTCCCGCCGAGCAGGGAGCCCGATGCGGGGCTCAATCCCAGGATCCTGGGATCATGACCTGAGACGAAGGCAGACGCTTAGACTGAGCCACCCAGGCGCCCCCTCCTAGTTTAAGTTAAGAAATCACTTGGTTAATTTGTACACTAAAGTTTAAGCACTATGCAATTATCACGATTATGTTTGCACAACGGTTACAATTTTTAAGAAACAATATATATTTTCAAATCTCCTTCTGGACTTTCTCCTCCATTGTGCCATTCTCCATTCTATCTCCACACTGGTCCAGGCTTACTGTATCTTTGGCCACATTACCACTCCCCCTGTCTCTAGTCTCTGTCCTCTTAAATTCCCCTTACATCAGGCACTTACATCTAGAGGTTTAGTTCTGAACATTTCCCTTCTTGACTCAAGAGTCTGTCACATCTTCCTAGCTCCTAAATCCACACCCCTTTCCTGAGGCCCTCCACTATCTGGCTCCAAAGTGCTTTTCCACTGTGGCTCTTCTCGTTTTGGCCAAATCATACTAACCTATTAATCTGAGGAAAAGCCTGAAGCAGAAATAGAAGGGAGCCTAGAAAACAGACACTCTGACAGCTTCCTCTCTTGCTTCAATACAGGAACAGCGGCAGACTGATAGAGAAGCCACCTGGAAGGTCCTTTTGTTAGATAGTAGAAGAAAGCAAATCAGCAATACAGAGACCCCACTCTAGGCAATTATTATTCCCATCTCCTTACTCTCTCGATGTTGCAGGAGCTTGACAGAGGAAAGAATTGGCAGCAATTGACCAAAAAAATGAACTGATCAATGTTAATAAATGACTATTCACATATATGTAAAACAAACTTCCTAGCGTTTAAACCTATCTAACTGTAAGAGTTTAAAATGAAGGAATTTGGAGGCACTAGGGTGGCTAAGTCCATTAAGCGACCAACTCTTGATTTCGGCTCAGGTCATGATCTCAGGGTTGTGAGATCGAGCCCCGTGTCAGGCTCTGCGCTGGGCACAGAGTCTGCTTAAGATTCTGTCTCCCCTCCCCCCCCTTAAAAAATAAATAAGATAAAATAAAATGAAGGAATTTCAACATACCTTTTTCATTGTCAAACAACAGGTAAGATCATGATACACCACAGGCACAAAATCTTTTGAAAGATGTACATCAAATTCTACAAAGGCTGCCCCCTAACAGAAATAAAGAAAAGAGGTACTTCAAAAACATTATCTGGCCCACAATACATCAAAAACTACAAGGACATAAGAAATTCACTGTTCACTATAAACTCAGACCTGTATACAAAACAAAAAAACTTCCTCATGAATTAGTTATACTTCAAGCTTTTTCTAAAAAGTAATTTCTTCTCTTACAATTTTTTTATTGTTCTTTGTTATGACAGCACAAGCAATTTTTTCCCGGCAAAAACATGGGCACACTGATCCACCTCAACACACCCCAGGGCCGTGCTGTGGCAGTGGCCAGCCTGTTACCTCTGCTGCTGCCCTTAGCAGAAATGGATAGCCTGCCAGGAACAGGGAGCGGGGCCAGCTTGTGCTATACTGCCCCGAAGTGCCATGGCCAGACAGCTGACCCTCAAAGCTGAGAAGGGAAAGGAAGAAGCCACAATGTCTCCGCTCTGCAACCTGGTGCACTTGAGCGGCACACCTTCCAGCCTTTCCTGGCAAAACCCCAAAAGCAGAATCAAGAGGAAATGACAGGTGCGGCTGAAAAGACAGAAAGCTGCAAGGGGGTCAAGAACGGCCCTGCACAAGCCCAATCTCCTGACAGAGCCTCAACAGGAAGGAGGATGACGAGGATGAGTTAAGGATGCATTTTTCCAAGTCGGACCCATTCTGACATAGGAATTAATCCAAATAAAGCTAAGAACATAAACTGACCCACAAAGGTGTGCATTCACTGAAAGAAAGCTGGCTGGGATCAAAGGAAACAAGGTGTGAGCATTCTATATGTTCCTGCAGCCCAGAAAAGTGCTTGTGTAAGGACAGATGACATGGTTCCACCCCTCCCTGAGCTTTAGGTCACGGAGGGGTGTCCAACTTGTGAGCACATGTGGATCACAGACTAGAATCAAAGCCTATTTCCTTGATGAATTCTGAAACAGGAAGTAAGTTTAGCTCCTTCTAGTGCTATAAAACAAGACAATAACAAAAAAAGCGTTTCTACCGAAGAGAACAAACCCTAGCATCCTTAAACAGTTATGTTGATTAAACAAATTATAGCTCTGTAGTTTAAATGTTTAACTTTACAGGATCACCACCCTTTGGAAGATAATTTCCTGCGAGAGAAAACCTGATCCCAAAATCCATGTGTGAGCCTTAAGAAATAAGCCAATAACATATCACAACCCCTTCAAGGATATGTTTTTAACATTAAAATAAACAAGTCATTAATAACTAGCATATGGCATTCTAAGATGTGATCCATATGACTTACAAAGGATCTCAACAGAACATGGAAGAAAAAAAGCTTAATGAAATTTTCTCTCAAAAAGCACAGAGGGATGCCTGGGTGGCTCAGTCAGTTAAGTAACTGACTCTTGATTTTGGCTCGGGTCATGATCTCAGGGTTGTGAGATCGAGCCCTGTGTCGGACTCTGTGCTAGCCGCTTAAGATTCTCCCCTCCCTCTACTGCTGCCTCTTCCGACTTCCCTCTCTTTAAAAAAAAAAAAAAAAAGGCATGGAGACACTAAAGTTCCTTAACAGGATCTTCATGTGTTTACAGCTAATAAACCAATGTTTAGAATAGTTAGCTACAATGAACTGAAACTGGTTCCAAATAATGAACCAGAGCCCCCAACACATAGATTTAATATCATCCTTTCAACAAAAGACAGAAGAATCTACTATTAATATTTTTAAACACTAAAATAAAATGTCATGAATTATAATATGCTTCATATACCACTAAAAGGGGAAAAAATGCTGCCCATGACACCAGGATGCAAGGCTAAGAAAGCTGTAAAACGCTAACCAATTGTAGAGATGCTCAAATATGAAAAAAGTATGTCTTAGAATAGATGTTTGCTCATACAAGTAATAAAATTAAACATCACACTAATCAAGTTTACTTGCTGAACTATTTAAAAAGGCAAAGTTTAAGGCACGTGGAGAACATTGTGGAGAAAATGAAAATAAAAGAATGAGCTGTTCTCCTCCATTTCCCCCCTAGTTTAACTTTAGAGCATGAGGTTTTTCAGTCATGTAAAGGCAGCAGGGGAAGACAGGGGAATCTCAGGTTCTTGACTAAAAATGTCAAGTTGTAGTTGCTGAAAAAAACTGAAAGCTAAAAAATGGACTCTAACCTTTTATAAATGGATAAAAATAATTAAGAAATTTAACATAATCAAGTTGGTATGCAGGACATAAACTGAGAGACTTAAGTGTTACATAAAACCACCATCAAATCCTTCTGTAAGCATTACTTCCAAAGTATCTGAGTGAGCACAATACTCAGTTAATGAAAACCAGTGCTTAATGGGGATTGTTTTTCTTGTTCCAATCACTCAAAATTTGTAATCTCAGGGGCTCCTGGGTGGCTCAGTCGGTTGAACGTCTGCCTTTGCCTGGGGTCATGACCCCAGGGTCCTGGGATTGAGCCCCACGTTGGGCTCCCTGCTAAGTGGGGAGTCGGCTTCTCCCTCTTCCTCTGCCCCTCCCCCTGCTTATGCTCTCTCGCTCTCTCTCTCTCGATACATAAAATCTTTTAAAACAAACAAAAAACCCTGTAATCTCAAACATGCTAATGATTCTATAGTTTTCATCACAATCTTCACCAAGAATCTAAAAACAAATGCTCAGAGATACTTTATCTTCAGTTAGAATCATATTCAGAAGAAGCATGCATTTTTAACTTACTTAACCTTTTTAAGCTATTAAAGAGAATAAAGGGAAGAGGTTCCCCAAGCCCACAATTCTCTACTTTGCTATCTTTAGACCAACGGTCCCAAGTCGTTCAAAAAAAGAGAAGGTCACTTACATGACTAGCAGCATTTCTTAAAGAAGCAATAGTATTTTCTTGAACTTTAGCAAGCCTGAAAGAGAAGAAATATATAGAAATACCGTTATCATCCACTATAGAAAAGATAAAGAAAACAAATGTAATAAAGAAGCCAACTGGGGTGCTTGGATGGCTCAGTCGTTAAGCGTCTGACTTAGGTTCAGATCGGGATCTCAGGGTCCTGGGATGGAGCCCTGCTGACATCAGGCTCTGTGCTTGGGGGGAGTCTGCTTGTCCCTCTCCCTCTCAAATAAATAAATAAAATCTTAAAAAAAAAAGCCAACTATATCTTTAACAATGGAAACAGCTCAATATTCTCTATTCTGAAGCTCCTTCTGCCATCCCCAAATTAAGACAATAAATAAAATCTTAAAAAAAAAAAAAGCCAACCATATCTTTAACAATGGAAACAGCTCAATATTCTCTATTCTGAAGCTCCTTCTGCCATCCCCAAATTAAGACTGTGACCATCACTTGGTGGGTATATGCATTTATTCCAGAAACACAAGCTCTAATCATAATAATGATGCGCATTTATTCCAGAAACGCAAGCTCTAATCATAATAATGATATGCATTTATTCCAGAAATGCAAGCTCTATTCTTATAAGCCAAATATAAACATATCCCACACCCATACATACCTCCCCAAGTGAGGTGACCACTCAAGGAAAACAATCTTTTGCAGTGGCATCAAGTAGAAGAGACACAGAGACTTGCCCCTTGCAATGGTGCCTCAGAGCACTTAACCCTGGCCAACCGGGGGAATGGGAAAAGGCTGACACCCAGCAGGTCGGCAGTATGGAAATGATACCAAGAACAGGTGAGGAAACAGAGACCCAGAGAGGGGAGCATGCCAAAGGCTGGGACCACAACACACCCTGAGATTCAGGCTGCTTCCTGCATCAAGCTTTTCCTCCTGGCTTTCTCTTTTTAATGTCCCTCTTGGCATCAGTTCAGTAGATATTAGAGACACTGACCAGACAAAGTCTTACGGGAGAGTTAGTCTCTACTTAATTTGAATTACATTAAATCCCAGGTAGTAAAGGGATTCTTTGACCTTTAATGGGCCAAACCAATGGAACCTTATGAGCAAGCTACCAAATGCTAAATACCACTCAAATATTCAACCTACTGAGCAGTTGTTGTAGAATTCCCTGCACCTCGATGTCCAACATCCAATGGTGTTCTCGGCTTCCAATACTTGGAAAATGAAGATTTCATGTCACAACTGTATCCTGGTAATGGCTTAATAATTATATAGTCAACTTCCATAGAAAAAAAGGGGCAGAAATAAAGATAAAGCTGATTAAAAAGGCCACGATGAGCATTTAAATGGTATTTACGTTTAAATATCCCTCGAATCAACTTTATCAATCTCTATCAAATAGAAAACAAGTCAAAACTGATTCAGAGTAAAGCTTCCAGAAAATTTCACAGATGTCCCTTATTGCTATTGTAAGTAGTAAATATTCTAAAAACAAATTATTAATTTGACGCCATTCTCAAAAACTCAATTTGAAGCTAACTAAAATTCGAACCTAACCTTTGCTCATTTATAAAGGGCCCCTCTGTTTCTCCCAGCTTACCTCTCACTTTGCCTATTGTTTTTCTGGAATTTCTGCTCATGATGGGAAGAATAAGAATTCCAGCACTCTTCCCACTCTCGGCAATGGTGGATGATAAGAGGCACGCTGTCCCTACATGTCCAGGAAGGGCATCACCCTGAACTACATGTTCACTGAGATCTTCCTGAAATAAAAAATGAGGTTTAAAATAATCCACATTCTTACACTTCAGTATTTCCCATTTAAAGATCAAAAAACTCCCTTAAAATTAATTCATAATCTACTGAGGAAGATCAATAATAAATAGGAATCAAATTTATATTCAGGTAATTTAGATAAGATTCTTTGTAAAATAAATGATACATTTTCTTTTAGTATATAATATTTTAAGATTTTATATGGTACTTTATTAGTCATAACTCTGTTGACTAGCACTTCTGATCCTTTAACATGTATCAGATGAATTTAAAACACTGACAAAGTTTCTAAGTCTCTTCATATTCAAAGACTAAAATACACCTGTAGTGAGCTGTTAATGTTTATATTCTCTAAAAATGCATTACCACAGAGAACATAAAGGGATAATTAACTCTCTAGGAAACTGAATACTCACTTGCAGATTACACTGGATATTTTATCAACATAGTCTACGAATAAAATAGTATTTCCAAAACTGCTTAACAAATGAAAAGCAAGTTAGGACGTTTAAGAGAGTATTTTAAGAAATAAGGAAACATTCAACCAAAACCTCACATTTTTACAATAAAGTCCCACAGATCTTATTACTTAGGTAAGATCGAATTATAGGTTTTTTAAAAATAAAATTCTTTTTTTTTTTTTAAGATTTTTTTTATTTATTTATTTGAGAGGGAGAGAATGAGAGACAGAGAGCACAAGAGGGAAGAGGGTCAGAGGGAGAGGCAGACTCCCTGCCGAGCAGGGAGCCCGATGCGGGACTTGATCCCGGGACTCCAGGATCATGACCTGAGCCGAAGGCAGTCGCTTAACCAACTGAGCCACCCAGGCGCCCCAAAAATAAAATTCTTTATTATAGCTTTTTGAAAGGAAACACTTTAAATTTCATACAATGCAAAAAGCTTTTTCGTACAAAAAGCCAGTTGCAAAGGCGATGCATAAAGGTATCATCAAATTAAATAATTCAAAGACTATAATGATTTTAACAAGTGTAACAAATGTTACTTGTGGGTTTAAATCCATCCTGTATTCTGCTATTTTCACAAAACTGTGGCTAGGTCTCTCGTCTAATGGAAATGGGAGTGGAAGTGCCAAAGAGCCAGAGTCTGAGGAAAGCAGTACACAGAACCACTAGCTGGGCACAGTAAAGCGAGGACCTTAGCCAAGGACCCAGCCTGACTTATGAAGACGAGAACCCCTGAACAGCCCCAAGCCAGAGGGCTCTCGTGTTGAGTCGCAAGGAGCTCTGGAAAGCCGGTAGCAGATTCTGAACAACCTGGCACAATTTTCACAGCAACTCTTTTTGGCTACATATTTATACTATCAAGCAAAGTTGTAAAAATGAGTCCGCTGTTACGAATTCTTATTATAAAAATGCCTCAATAAACCACAGACTTCAGTCATGAGGAGGACTCAATCATGTTAGTTACACTGGGCGGCTCATCAAGAGTCATACAGTCCGCTCGTCCCTCTATTTATTCTTGGAGGCTCCTTTGGTTATTATTCATTGATATTTAGAATAGGCACAGCGGCACCTGGCTGGCTCAGTCGATCACGCAACTCTTGATCTCAAGGTTGTGAGTACAAGCCCCACGTTGGTTTAAAAAAAAAACAAAAAACAGGCACAGATATTAAGACATCTGGTCTTGATCGAAAACATCAATTCAGCTGAACTTTTTTTATAGTACTGAGTCTATCAACTCCAAGTTTTTTAAGCCTGCTAAAATGTAGAGACAAACATCTGAAAGGATGTATGAATCATGGGTTTACACTCAGACTAAAATAAAAGTCAAAACATATAAAAATAAACTCATGCCTGCACTCTTTCTCAACTCCCTCTGTGAAATAATTACTCACCTCAAAAAAATCAAATATTAGTTCCAGGTTATCTGGTTCCATTGTCTGTATGCTGTACTCTGTCCAACGATCGGGCTGCAAGCCGTACCCACACTCTGGCTGTGAATGCCTGCACTTGAACTCATTGTCGCTTATTAAGGATATCTCTAGACTATTGGACATTTTGTGAAGAATGGTGGGAGATACCCTATCATCATCATCTTCTTCCAAGCCCTCTAGTGTCAGCTTTACCCTACACAAATGGAAAAAATCATGAATTAGCAATAATCACACCTTGGATAAACCTCATTGGCTACGATCCTGCCACTGTGCAAAGCTTGGAAAAAATAATGAAATGCAAAAAAATGGAAAAGGAAAACTCATACAAGTGTTACCTAAACGCCAACTTTAAAAAAGTGCTCCCTGAATATACTAATCCTTTAAGTAACAAAAATATGGTATTATGCAAGACTACACATACTACTGGTTAAGGCATTAGTATGTTTTATAATATACTGTTGTTTTTATCTACATATGTTTCTGCAAAGAATTAAAACAAGATAAATGTTCATTATGCCCAAGGTTGTTTTCAGTAATTCTTTTTCTACAGAAGCATTACTATTATCTCATTTCTAACTGGCTATCTCAACTTCTTTTGAAAAGTCTCACAAAAGAATATATGTATAAAACAAGTACCAAACTGAATCATATTTTTAGTGTACATAAAAAGACTATAGAGTTGGAGGCTGTAAATTAAAAATTTTCACCTTTCTTCTACCTTACCACAGTGAGTCCAGGTATTCTGTGAAAAGTACATTATTAAAAAAAGATATACTGCATTGTTTATTTGTATGCATGCACACTTTTTACATGTGTGTATGTATTTACATATAAGTACTTTTTAAATGAAACAAACAGGGCGCCTGGGTGGCTTAGTCAGTTAAGCGTCTACCTTCAGTTCAGGTCATGATGTCAGGGTCCTGGGTTCGAGCCCCACACGGGGCTCCCTGCCCCTCCACTCGGCTCGTGCTCTCTCTTTCTTGCTCTCTCTCTCTCTCAAAGAAATAAATAACATCTTTAAAAAATAAAAGAATAGTTCTGGATAACTGATTCTATTAGTGAACCTGAAGGAACATTCTCTACCAGGATATATGAAGAGAGACCACATTTGGACAGTAATAAATAAGCAAGAAAGGCACAAAGATAAAAATAACTATTCTGCTAACAGCAATGTGCATTTACAAAAAAAAAAATTCAAGTTTAAAGGGATTTATGAAAAAATTTGTCATTTATGTTAAAGGTTTTCTTCAAATAGCTCTATAATGGTTATAATCTGTCTTTCCACTTTGAGAGAGTCAACTAAAGGAGAAACTTGCTTAAAACTTGCTGATAATAAAAAAAAATAAACTTGCTGGTTCTTTCTCATTAAAAAGAACAGCATGTCTAATATTTTATTTAAATGCATAAGCTAGGGGCATCTGGGTAGCTCAGTCATTAAGCGTCTGCCTTGGGCTCAGGTCATGATCCCAGGGTCCTGGGATAGAGCCCTGCATTGGGCTCCCTGCTCAGCAGGAAACCTGCTTTTCCCTCTCCCACTCCCCCTTGCTTATATTCCCTCTCTCGCTCTCTGTCAAAAAATAAATAAAATCTTTAAAAAATAAATAAATAAATAAAATGCATAAGCTGTTGCTAAGTTTTTAAAGTCCTGATATTCTTGCAGATCAATTTATTTCCTACCCCATGAAGGTTTAGTTTATCACTAAATATGAATTTGGGGGGAAAAGGTGGTCAGAACACAAATTTCTAGTTATACACAATTTTTTAATAGTTTATATTACTATTATATATATATATATATTTTTAGTAATCTCTACATCCAAGATTGGGCTCAAATTCACGACCCTGAGATCAAGAGTCACATACTCTTCAGACTGAGCCAGCCAGGTACCCCATACACAATTATTTCAATAGCAATCAGTTATTTAATTTGTAGAGCCCACCAAAGTTTGGTTATACAAAAATATTCCAATTTAAGCCTGATTAACACAATAATATATACTAACCCTCAAAATAACTTCTATATAAACAAGAATGGTATAGGACTCAGTATGCATTTGCAATCAGAAATTTGCAAGCAGAACCCAACCATTAATTATCTATTAATTTCTTAACTAAAGTCAAGGAAAGAAAAAAATCCTCATAAGCCCAACCAACCATCTGGTTTAATCTTTATCTTCTACAGCCATCCTTATTTCAAGGTCTTATTCTTTTTCTTTTCTTTTTTTAAAGATTTTATTTATTTATTTGACAGACAAAGCACAAGCAGGGGGATCAGCAGAGGGAGAGGGAAAAGCAGGCTCCCAGCTGAGCAGGGACCACGATCCAAGCGGAAGGCACACGCCCAACCATCTGAGCCACCCAGGCACCCCTCAAGTTCTTATTCTAAGAAGACACTTTATAGCTGTAACACAATTTCTTTTCACAGGTAAATAAGATTCAATTATGTTAAACACACTCCACCCCAAGCGCAGAGCCAAGTCTCACCACCCTGAGATCAATACATGCCAAACTCAAGAGGCTTAACTAAGCTACCCAGTCTGCCCCTCCCCCGCCCCCCAGCTGGGGGGGGGGGGCGGGAGGGCTCATGTGGGTGCGCTCTCTCTCTCTCTCATAAATAATAAATAAAGTTTAGAAGAAAAAAAGGATTCAACTATGTATGAAAAAGGCCTAGAAACGCTATGCACAAAGATAAGATACACCCAAAACCTTCCGCTTCCTCTCAGAACAACCAATGCAAAGGACTGTGAAGTGTTACTCACCCTTTTCCCTTTTTAATTTTATGACTGGGATAAGTACTACAATATTTAAGCAGTTATTACAAAACATTTTGGGTTATTACCTGCAGTATCTTGTAAGTTTTATTACAAAGACACTAAGTATTGTATTATTAATTACTTTGGTTGCTGAAAATGGCCCTTTCAACCCAGCCCTGACATTTTGTCAGAAAAGGATGCATTACATACCAAGACTTACAACTCTCAGTCCGTAAGTTACAAAAACTCAAATGACAGGGCTGCCTGGGTCATTGAGAAGCCAGCTCACTTAAAGGTATGTATGATGACGTTACGGAAAAATAAAGTTACTCACTATGTAGCTATTTACACAACGCTTGAAATCTATTCTTAATATAGGAGTAAGAAGAAACTAATCTGGAACTGCCATGATCACTGCTACCTTTCTTCATGAAATTTTCATTTTCAAGCCACAGGAACACTTTAGAACACTGAAGGATATTTCCAATAATCATTTTTCTCTGTTTATACCATTATTCCCTGATTTAGCACAAATTCATTTCTATCATATCAATTTTAAAACAAACTATTGCTACACTAAGAAATTTTAAATGGGGGCACCTAGCTGGCTCAGCAGGTTAAATGTCCAACTCTTGGTTTTGGCTAAGGTCATGATCTCAGGATCATGGGATCTCGGCACGGAATGTGCTTGTCTCTCTCCCTCTGCTCCTCCCCCAGCTCACATACATGCTTTCTCTCTCTCTCTCACTCGCTCTCTCTCAAATAAATAAACACAAAATCCTAAAAAAAAAAGAAAAGAAATTTTGAATGGTAGAAACCACAAAGATACATACACTTGGAAATCACTTATCTATATAGAAAGAAAATTTTCTCGTTTCAAATTTAGCAATTAATACTAAGAGAATGCCAGTTTAACTGGAACAATCTGAGTCAGGGAAGCAGTTCATACTCACAACACTCTTCAATAAGAAAATGTAACATCTATAAGTGTGTTATGTTCTTAGTTTATGCACTTAAAGGCTAAAAACAAAGGGGTCAGAAATCTACAGCATTAGTAAAAATAAGTAGCCTAAGTAACAAATACACATGGTCATACCTAAATCTAGATTTTTTTAATTTTTTCTTTGTTATTGAGACAGGAGGTTTTTCAGAATAATGCAAACGTAATCTTATTTCAGTCTGACATGTCAGCCATCCAGAATCCAGAGTTTCAACACCATCTGGCAGAGTAAATATAAAGAACAGTAATTATTATACATACTTTTTTGAAACAATCTAGTTCATGTTCACATTTTAATACACCCAGTTTATGTTATCACTGGAACTTCTCTCCAAAGCAAACCCACGGGGGTCTTAAATTTATCACTCAAAAACTTTTATATGAAGTAGGGGGGAAAAAAGTTCAATGTTAACAAGCAGCCACATTTGGGCACCTGGGTGGCTTAGACGGTTAAACGTCTGCCTTCGGCCCAGGTCATGATCCCAGGGATCGAGTCCCGCATCGGGCTCCCTGCTCCTTGGGAGCCTGCTTCTCCCTCTGCCTCTCTCTCTCTCTCTCTGTCTCTCATGAATAAATAAATAGAATCTTAAAAAAAAAAAAAAACAAGCAGCCACATTTAAGAACTTAAGGAAATTGAAATTTTGTACTGAGTCCATTATCGAGGTAATAGCATCAATTTCTGAAAGAATACCACATTCCTCACTGGCTCTAACCTAGCGGTTGTTCCACGGAGGACCGCTGTCATGCTTCGAAAGCATCATATGAGTTATTCAGCTGAAATTAGTTCTACCACTAAAGCTGGAGCTTGAGACATGAGAAGGTTAAGAACAAAACTGTGAGCCAATTTTGTATTCTCACCTTTATAAGTTCTGACATAAATGGCAGGATTGTGATAACACTGTGTTAGCATTATTTAACTTGAAGTTTCCTGCTAACATATGTCATAAAATGTTCATAAATACCAGAGAGCTGTCAACTGTTTTGGACCTAACTTTTTTATCAACAGGACTTAAAAAAAAAACCAGAAGTTTTTCTCTTTAGGTATAACTTCAAGAGGTTCAATACTTATCAAATTTTAAAAAATAAAGAGAAACCACTATCCTCTCTTAATTTTAAACTGTTCTCAGAAATGGACAAAGTTGGAGAGACGGTTTTCCACCCTGACAGCTAACTAAAGCTGAGTTTAAGAGAACTACAAAAGAGGAAAGAAATGCCTGCATTTATAACTGCATAGATATTAACATACAATAGAGGGATATGATGTCCTGCCTTACATACAGTTAAGAACATGAGAAAGCTACTTCTCCATCCAACAAGCTCTCTAAAACATGTAGCATAAATACCATCTTTTGTAAATAAAGAGAACAAGACTCTAAAGCACTAAAACTAAAGCTATGCAAGTATTTTAGACTACCTTATAATGTTATATAAATAATCTCAAATAAAATTAAGGAAAAGAAATTTAATTCCTATCCAAATATTGCCAAAGCATGTACATTTCTCAGGTGCATAAAATAGGCACCTAGTATCAGCAATTTATCTCTGATTCACAGTCAGTGCAAGCACACATTCTGCTCACCCCCTTTGTATCTTTGACTTCTATAGTATATGATCTAAAATAAAAATGCAGTTCTACCATGATAACACTATTCTACTGTGAGAATTCCAGTCACCGAAGACAACATGAACCCTCAGGATAAAGTATTTAGTGAAGCAGAAAAATACATGAATGTATGACATTTTCAACATACTCAAAAGTAAAAGGATTGTCTATTCTACTGTAAATTAATTGTTAAAGTCTCAGGAGAATTACTGGAACATTTTGTTTAATCTGGATTTTACTGTATGTGCATACACACACAAAATGCACAAACCTAGCTTAAAAGAGTTTAGAATGTTCAGAAACATTAATACTAAACATAAGGGTTAAAAAGTGATGATATATTAACAGTTAAGTATATTCTTAAATTAAGTATATTAATTCATACACCTGAAGTCACCAAATAAAAACGAAAAGGATAAAACTTTTTAAAGCTTAAGGATTATATTGGAAACTATTATTTAACAGAATGTACTTGTTTCTTGGATCTAGTCTCTATTTTCACTGTCATACAGTCTTATTTCCCTGTGCTGTTTCTAATGAAATGTAAGGTAACATCTCAATCATATCAGTAAAAATTGTCAAAACTAAGTCTCACTTACTGTGGATTCCAAATTGTCCATCATCAATAATAATTTCACTTTCTAGAATTGAAGGAAAATAAAAAAACCAGTTAAAATTCATGATGTATACAGAATGAACAACTGAGAAATTACCCACATTAAGGATTTTTAAAATATGAAATCTAAAGTTTAAAAGCAGCCCAAAGTGAATAAGCATATTTATTGTAGCCCTCAATCAAGAATTCCCTTTTAAGGAGGTAATCGAACAGTAAAAGTTCTTACAAACTTGGTGATGATTCGTGGTGTTACAAGGAAGGGAAAGAAGACTCCTCAGAGAGGTGCTCTAGAGGCCCTGGAACAAACCTCTACACCCACCAATTTATGAGACAGGCTGCTGGACAACAATATCTCCTGGTTGATTTTTTAAACCAAAGGTCTTGGCACAATTAAAATGCTTATTCTTATGTAGTGCATATTCTGAACTTATCTAAAACGTAACTCTCCTCGAATCCCAACTATTCTCTATAGCCAGCTACAAGCTTTAGAAACAGCACAAACTTACCTGTATATACAGAGCTGTGAAGAACTACAAAAAGAATAAGTCCTAGCACATTCCCTTCTAACAGAAATTTCTGCTAAATAAGAAAAGCTGGTAAGCCCCACCCTCTTCAGTAAAACACTAATGATCTTCCCTGCTACTTCCTTTCCCAGTTTAACTTTAAATATTAAGCCCGAAATATTTGTCAAAATAGGTGTGATAGTTCCCAATAAAGATTCTTGGTAGATTTCATACAGCTCTTAAGTTTAGAGGTTATGTTTCCCAAAAGCATAAAATTAATTTTTTAAAGACCAGAAACAAACATTCCACTTCTCACAGTAAGAAAATATATTTAACTGCAAGATGCTTCCAAACGCAAATTATTTTTTAAATGTTTAATACCTAATAATTTCCAACCTCAGTATGGGACTATTGTAATTCTAAAGTACACTATTCATGAAAATTCTAAATATACTATCAAAAATGTATTAAAACATAAAAAGAAAATCCAATAAAGAGGATGGAATGAAGTATCTGTTTAAACAAGACGTGTCCTTGCCACAGGGTAAAGCAGGATCTCTCACTGCTTTCTAATCTAAGATAGCTACTAGCAAGCCATTTAATATCTTTAAATTCTAATTTTCTCTAGAAACTAAAAGATACAGTTCTCAGCACGAGTGAATTTACAGATGAGTCCAAGTGGGTAATTTATGTATATGAAATGAACTTCAAATTTTAATCTCCGTATGGAAAAGGACATTTAAAAATACTTGTATGAAGAGAAATGCCATTTTTTGGCACAAGAAAACTGAATGATGTTTTAGGGAAAAAAAAAAACAACAAAAACAAGAACAAAAGAAAACCAACTATCTGAGTAACAATTTTAACATAGCCAGCAGGTATTTAAGTAAATCAGGAGGAAAATATGTATGCTACAACCAAGAAATTTGAATGCATTCATACAAGTTTAATCAAGGATTTATTAGTTAAAAAAAACACACAGAATAAATAGGTTAACTTATTCTATTGCTCTTACTATTCAAAGTTAAAAATTTAAGAATCTTTGTTTTGGATTAATTTTTTCCTCGAATGTTCTCTAAGCTCTCTAAGCAAGTAATCAAAGCCGTGGATGCTCAGTCAAGAAGAATGTTATTTTACAAACTTTGTTAACTACTCCAAATGAAAATAAATATTCCACAATAAATTAATCTAATCCCCCCAAATAAAAATAACTTGGCAAGCATTTGTAACAGTTTATAAAGAAAGGCAATTAAGAACTGTTTAGTTTTAAAAGATCCATGATATGCTAAGTGAAATTTGCAGTACTGACAATGCATTGACCTTAAACTTTAGAATAAAAATTTATTAAATCCCACTAAGCCATTGTGCAGCATATTAGTAACTTTATGCATATGCCTCAAACAGATGCAGTTAATGCCCATACCTAAAGGGGTTATTGATCGTGGTTGTAGATGAGTCTCCCACTTGTGAACTATGACTTGGCATGGACCACCGATAGTCTGCAATTTAAAAGTTAAACGTCTGCAATAATTTCTTATATCTTATTTTCTACCCATGACTCCATTAGATGTTTGTGGCCTAAATCTTATACTAAATATGAAACCAAAAGATTCATCTTGTTATTTATCAATATTATATGCCAAAAATCAGGAATGTACCATCTCACAAAACATTATGAGTGCTGGAAGAAAAGGACAGTGAGGCAGTAAACAGAGAAAAAGGAGATGAAACTGGCACATAAAACCATCTTAAATCTGCCTACAATACTCCAAATTGTTTCAAAGAAATTTTCATGTTTAGCTGATGTTCTGTTCCCATAAATTAAAGTTAACACCAAATATACTTTATGCTTGGTTGTCAGCGGTCAATGAGGTATTATAACTGAATAAAGTTATCTCAAATAACTCTCCAAGTGTTTGGGAAAAGCCTGTACTCTACGATAGTAGGAATAGTAGGTACAAGTACTTCAAGATCAATGATCACAAGGAACTAGAGGGCGTAACAAAGTTCTTTATTATACTAAGTAAATAACAGGAAGAACATCAGATTTCTTGTATCACAGTAACCAGTGTTTCTAAAAAGCACAGGAAAACCCTAAAAGAAAGTACATGTGCATGAGTAAATTGGAAGAATAAGTCTGACAAAAAGGGAACTACCATCTAGTCTTACAGTTCATAAACTCATACAGTGTAAAAACTTCTAATATTGTCTTCTGTTATCAAGTTCTCTTACTAAAAGGGAAAATAAAGCTTTATGTGTTAACATACAGTTCATAAACTCATACAGTATGAAAACTTCTAAGTGTCTTCTGTTATCAAGTTCTCTTACTAAAAGGGAAAATAAAGCTTTGTGTTAACATCTACAGCAATTTAAAAACAAAAATGAACTAGCAACTAAGAGTCCCTATGTACACCTAAAGGACTAACTACTAACTAAATGCTTCCTAATTTTCTTTTAATTATTAAAAAAAAATTGACTAAACTTATGTGCCAAAATAAAACCGTCAAATAGACATTTTAGAAGCAAAATTTCAACGGTAACCTTACAAGGTATTTTACATTTCTCTTCACATCTTCAGAAGACATTTAATAAAATACAAAAAAGCAAAAAGAAAACACAAAAATCATTCATTATCACGCCACTTAGGGATAATCACTATTGATATTTTCATACATAATCTTCAAAAGCCCTTTTCTAGGCATATATTACATACTCTTAAAAAGCACAGAACATATAAGCTTCTCTCTATATATTGTGTACACTTTTAGATGGTATTAAATACTCTTCTGTATCATTTTACAGGTTTCAATGTTAATAATAAATGTGCCAAATGATAATAAACGAGTATGAGACAAATTAGGCACATTAAGTAATTAAATGCAAGAGATATTCCGCTACTTAAAAATAACCAGAGGTTGAAATCTTTTTTAAAACTTGCAAACTTTTGAACTTTGAAAACTAAAGTAGTATTAGATATTCATTCAAACCATATAGCAAATGGGATAAGATAGCAAATCCTCATTTTCTCTAGCTGAATACCTCCTTGTTTTAAGGGTTCAACTTATGAGTCGGCAGACTGGGCAGATGTTTAAAAAAAATTTTTTTTTACTGTGAAACTGCTCATCTTAAATATAGTGAATTTCATTTCCTTTACACTAAAAAAAGGAAGATACATTTAATCCTACATCTGCTAGATGTTTTTTACTACGACTTTCCCATCACATTTTTTTGAATTTCTTTCTTAAACATCAAACTTTCTGATCCTGAAAAGATGCAAATATATACATTAAGAAAGGAACAATGTTTCTTAGCAACAGAGAGTAGCCAGAAAGATCTAACCTATACCCTTCCCCCATTCCTCTCATGTCCCCTACACAGCCCCCTTCCCAAAAAAATTTCCTCTTTGCTACAAAGATGGTATGCATCTACATTCTTACAGAAGTTACTAACCAGAGGTGACTTCAAAGGGTGCCAGGAACATACTATTACATATCAGCAGGGATAAGAAGTGGATAGAAGAAAGGAGAGTTTGTTTTTGTTTTTGTATCAATTCAGCGTCAGGGGAACTTTACAAAATGTTGACTACAATATCTACGTCTAATCATGTCAGAATAGCCCTGTGGATAAAATATTTGGTAGAAAACATATTTTAATAATATTTTAATAACTCCACCCTCATCTGTTTTAGTAGCAAACCCACTACTCACAGCATAAAATAACTTAGGCTTGAACAGAATGGAGCGTTTGAGGAGCAATCCAAAGAGCTGATTCAAAGGATGACTTCTAATTGGGTACACAAGCGTTCACACTACAAATCCATGTTTGTTGGTACAACAAAGTGTTATAATATAGGAAAAAAATCTACCAAGTTTTAAAATACAGCGAACTTTCAAAATTATACTACTTTATTAAACTTTAGAAGGTAATCTTCAATTTTAGCTTACTGAACTTCATTTAAGCCCTGAGCACTGGGAAATTAAAAATCTCAGTAATGACTCCAAAACATGCAATCCTTTTTAATATGCTAAATGTAATAAACTCATTCATTTTTCAAGATCTTAGAAAAAAGAACAGTTCTATTCTACAAAAGGCTGCCATAATTTTAAGCACTCTGGAGTCAAGTGCAAGGTGGATCTTTGAAGAAAAAAGTAACATCATCAGTCGAAGACATTATTCCATTAATAGTATTGACAGAGTTGTTCACAATTTAACATACATTAAATCAGATGACTGTTGAAATGTTTCCAAACAAGCATATTAATAAAAATACAAAGTAATCTATTTCTGCAAAGAAAGAAAAGCATAGTGACTGCTTTCTTAAACAGTGACCGACATCACTCAGCTACATCAAGCACTGAAACAATATGCAGACTGAGGTTTTGGGTCTGTTTTGTTTTGAACAAACCACGTAGCAAGATTATCAACTAGTCATGTAGTATCACTGCTTTCAAATATCATGAAAAATGTAACTTCTAAAATTTTACTGTTGTCTTTCCACATTTTGAAAAAAAAAAAAGGTACATGTAAAAGGGGCTCTGAGGAATTTTTATCTATGATGGCAAGGCCAGACCAACAGTCATTTAAAAATCATGATTTTTAATAAGACTAATAAGAAAAATGGTCACTTATGAATAAGTGTGAGGTGAAGAAAGCTAGGCAGACAGACATTTGTGAGATGGTTCAAGTCTGAGATTAACAGCTGAGGGTATTTAGCATCCAGAAGAATTTTATTGAGAAAACCACTACACAAAGTAAGATACCTGGGCTATTCTGAAAATAAACAATGATGTGCTTATCATAGATGATTGATTCTTTTGTTAAAGGATTTAAAACAAAAATCAAGGGAGATTAAGAACAAAGTAAGGGTTTATAACAAATCTAATTATGAGTGAATGTGAACACCTATAAAAATAAGAAACAGAGAAGTTACCGGAAAATAAAAAGCTATTTCCATTGAAATGAAGGGAAAATCACAGACAACATTATTACAAATTGGCTAACATTTCAGTATCAGGTTACATCATCAATTCTGGCCACAAGTATAGAAGGATGGAAATGGATTTAAAAAAAGTTTTAATTGGGGGCGCCTGGGTGGCTCAGTCGTTAAATATCTGCCTTCCGCTCAGGTCATGATCCCAGGGTCCTGGGATTGAGCCCTGCATCGAGTTCCCTGCTCTGCTGGAAGCCTGCTTCTCCCTCTCCCCACTCCCCCTGTTGTGTTCCCTCTCTGTGTCTCTCTCTGTCAAATAAATAAAATCTTTAAAAAAAAGTTTTAATTGATGTTCACTGAAAAATTATTTCTGGTGAAGATGTGAAATTATATGGACCATCTGCAGACTCCCACCTGCGTTTTCATTCCAAGAATATCTACAACCTTTGTTCGCTATGTTCAAGATAGTATTTTGATTTGTCACCTGTAAAATTATTTTAAAATTCAACATATTAACACCTCATTCTAATTCTACAAAGTAGAAGACAATAGGTAGCTATGAAAAGTTGAGAGAAAAGGGATTTCAAGACTCTTCTAAGCTAAAAAGAATATGTCAGAAAGAGCAAAAACAGAGGAGAAAATATGAATGGTAAAATTTTATTTATTTGCAATTAAATTTTAGCAGTGGAAGGGACCTAAGAAATCTATGGTCCAAGCCCTTCATTTTATAGGTAAGAAAACTGAAATACAAAGATCAAGTGACAAGACCACAAGGATTTTTAGCTTAGGCTCTACAAATGCTTGGGGAGACTACCTCAGCAAAATTAATCTTACTACTCATTTCAGCTTTTCAATATTTCATAATTACTTTGCTTTCCCATCATTCTTTATATTCATAAAATATATATTCCAATAATTCACATTTTACAATTTAAGATTCTCTGCACATTATTTTATCATTTGACAATGCACAACTGAGACAAAGTTTCATAATTATTTCTATTTAAAATTATGTTTCATTTAAAGAGCGCCACCAACTTTTTTAAAAGAAAAGAAGTGTCACTTTAAGCTGGCATGTGGAAAAAAAAAAACCTCTAGCTATATGCATGGGATTTTATGTAGCTATTTACTCTAGTCCATGAAAAACATACTTACCATGGCAGCCCCTGCATCACACGGTACATGTGTACACGATACAGAGCACCTACTTAAAGAAACACACTCACCAACACATACTGTAAACTTTTGCAAGTATTACAAGGGGAAAAACTTGTTTTTTACTGTAAGCAGACTTCTTGCCAATTTTTTCAGAAAGGCAGTTTGGACTGATTTGCTGCTTTTGGTTACATTTTCAATGAAGAGGGAAAATACTGTAGGTTGGCTTAATTTGATCTATGTTGACAACAGTCTTACTTTAGAAAACTATGCCCAAAGGACTCATTTTGATTTTTCTTGTCCAAATGCCCCTTTAAGTAAAATTTAGGTGATTTCATATTACAAATTTCACATACCAGGATCCTCAAATAAACTTTCAATGTCAAGTGCCATGACCTACTTATCACTGCACAACTGTTCAATTTAAACTGAAAAACTCTGCCACAATGCATAACCCTTATGCCAAATAAATGATCTTCAGTCATTAAAATGAGACTATTGTCAAGATAAGCCAACACAATGATCAACCATAATGTAATTTTAATTACTGAGTATTTACAATATATTCTTGGAATAAGAAACGTAATAGGTGCAAAAGACAGCTGAAGTGGCTTTGTCAGAACTTTTTCTTTTCTACAATGGTGGCTAAGAGAATGAGGTAACAACGGCTGCTTGCACTTTTCACATGTAACAAGTATTCAATGATCCCAAAGGGAAATAAAATTTTAAAACGGTTTAATCCATGTTTTGCTTCCTAGATTCCTGCCTAAACCCCTGCTCACATGCAGCCTAAGTGTGCTCAAAGATAAAAATCTGAAGGAAAAGAATCCTTTCAGGAAATAAGCATCTTTAAAATAAGAGGGAAAGAATCAACTTTTTTCTTTTCTAAATATGAAAACAATCCCCAAATAATAAATCATTGTGAGCAAGCAGATCAGATTTTACAGATACTCCAAAGGCCTTCAGAAAAGATCCTCAACTATCAACACCATGGTTGAAAAAAATCTAAAAGGAATGACTTTCAGTTTTGATAGGAGTTAAAACAAATGCAGCCACTAAGGAGATGGCTATTGTGAAATAAGTTTTTAAAATAATTACTCACTTAAAGCTGGCTATATACGCCTTCAAATGTATTTATACCACGTAAGGATTAAAAAATGAAACAAAAAGAAAACCCTTTTAACTGGTTACTAACAGGTTTACAAAAGTTACAGAAAAAGCACAGCTACTGAGAACACTCATTTATCATTAAAACCAATTTCATAACAAGAATACTGCAGAGTATACTTACTATTAGTCTTTTACAAATTCCACTGCAGACATCGTCTGCCTCTGAAGTGGCTACTTGCTTGCTTTTTAGCACTAAAATATTATTAATCTAGAGTTCTGTTTTCCTTTTTTGATCAAAACAAACTCATGACTTTCAGTGTTTCCAAACTTAAATTAGTTGCTTTTTAAAAGAAGTAAGTTTGTTAAAGAAACTGGAAACTAGATAAAGAAAACATACCTTTGGTTCTAAAAAGCACCCTTTGAAGTAGCGATACTGAACTGATACCCCTCTAGTGAGTACAATGGTTGCTTTCCATAACATGCTGTGAGGAAAAAGAGCAGAAGCATTAATATCAAGTTAAAATGCATAAAGACTTCATAATTCATAAAATCCCTCCAGCAAGGTCTGTGACCAATACCACTTACTTATTCCTACACAGAATTATACTCCAGGCCTACCCTGCACCAGGCACTGGGAACACAGCGATGAGTAAGGCAGAAAGAGCCCCGTCTTTAAGCAGATTGCTCTCTTGTGAGGGTAGACAAACAAATCACCAAACATACCCAGTAAGGGCTATTTGACTTTTCTGATGCGACAGGAAGTTTTGGAGGAGAGGCCTCAATGAGGAAGAAAAGTCTCCGAGTAGTCCTACACAATGAGAAGGAACCGGCCATACGAAGACAACAAGTATTCCAAACAGAATAAGTAGCACGAAGGTGGAAGCGAGAGTCAGAATCTTCTCGGACTTCCCACTTAGAGATGGTACACGGCTGCTAAGAGGCTTTGGGGCTGAGGCAGGTGAGCTACACTCATGTTCCCAACTGTCCTGTATCCTGACTGTCCTGCCCAGCCTCCAGCTATTCCCCTAGCCAAGCAACTGGGCTCTGTATCTTATTGTTTCAACTCAGTGTCTTCCCCTGACCTATTCTATGCCAACACAGTCTACTACTACTCTAAAGCTTTGACTCAACAGGGAAAGCAGTCACTGTAACTCATGATTATAAATGATTTTTATTACCTTCCAATCATAGACCAGTGCTACCCAAAGTGTGATCCAAGGACCATCAATATCACCCTGGAGTTTGTTAGAAATCCAAATTTTCAGGCCACACCTAGACCTACTGAATTAGAAACTCTGGGAGGAGAGTCCAACAATCTGTAATTTAACAAGCCTCCAGGTGACTCTGATGATGAACACTTCAGTTTGTGAGGCACTGTCATAGACCATTACCCAAACATTAATTCAGCATGAATAGTTTAGTGAATAAACAGCAGCTCCAAATGTTCTTCCCCAATACCAGATGGCTAGCACTGCTTCCCACCTGGCTCTGCCAAGGCAGGCTTGAGGGCATTATCCTCACTCGGACTCAATCCTGGGTTGCTAACAAAATATCCACAACCACCTGTCACCCATGGTCAACAATCAGATTAATCTGGTAGAATAAAATACATATGCCCTGGCTCCACCCTGAGAGACTCTGATTTCAGAGGTCTGGGTGGAGCCCGGTCGCGTGGAGTTTGATAAAACTTTACAGAGTAGATGAAGATAGAAGGCTAGTTGAGGGCCACTGCGATAAAACAAGAACAGCAAGTGCTCGGCACACGCACCCGCACTTTTCCCTGATAAGCCTCAGAATCCTTTTCAACACAGCATTCCAGGCAGACGTATCTACCAACTCTGAGGTGCAATTATTTCCCATCTCTGCTACAAAAAAAATGGCAAATTTCTAGCACTATTTCATTCATAAATCGGTCAGCCAGAGTGTGTGAAGCCAGCGCCAGACGTGTACAGAATTAGCGGAAGCTCTGAAAAATGTGCTGGGGCCCCTCTCTCATGCCTACTTCCTCATTCCCAAGGGTAGGATCTAGACATGTGTATTTTTTAAAGCCCTCACAAGTGAGTCTAACGTGCGCCCCTGGTTAAGAACCGCTAAGTGAAAAGCGATGGAGAGAGCAAAGCAATTGAGTTTTTTTATTCCATTTCCCTAAGTAAATGTTGCAAAGTTAAAAATGAACTGGAACTGGGGCACCTGGGTGGCTCAGTCGGTTAAGCAGCTGCCTTCGGCTCAGGTCATGATCCCAAGGTCCTGGGATCGAGCCCCGCATCCGGCTCCCTGCTCAGTGGGAAGGCTGCTTCTCCCTCTCCCACTCCCCCTGCTTGTATTCCCTCTCTCGCTCTCTCTCTCTCTCAAATAAATAAAATCTTAAAAAAAAAAATGAACCGGAACTGTTCAGTGACATAAAAAATGAACATAATCTGATGAAATTCAAAAAGTCAGGAAAGAGGAGCAATGAGACTCAGTGCACCTGCCTGATTTTGAATGACCTCATATCTTCCCCCCAAATACCATAAAATCTACAAGAGCAAATAAAACCACAAGTGACTCACATTTTCTGCATTATTAGGAAACAATACTATGACTTTCAAATTATCTCTAAGTTGAAAAAAAAAAAATCCTAACAGCGTTCTTGTCACTACAAGCTTATAGGTATGGAGAAGCTTAAGAGACTCTGAAAAAGAGCTTTGTACAAAGGGCTTAGATACGCAACACTGAAATCCAAATAAACACAATTCTAAAACACAAGAATGGTGTTCAAGGCAAATGCTTTTTGTATCCTCTTGTATCATCTACTTCCTTTCTCCATGTGAAACACTGTTTATCTGCCATATATGAATCAATTACATTTCAAAGTGCGTCAGCAAGGTAAAGTGGCTGGTCCCTTCAAGTTGCGTAGTTAAGTATTATCTCATCTGTTCACATAACTTTGACCAGGTTGGCCGAAATGGACTTAAGACATGTGACAGGGCAGCTCAAGTGTTCAGAGCAAGGTGTGTTCTAGGAACAAGTTCAGAAAGATACACGGTTTTACTTCAGACTGATCTGAAAATGGAAGAAAAAAATAGCCACTTGAAGGGAATAAACATTTCATTCCTCTGTGATTCCAATATTATTTACCAATAAAACTTTACTTATAAAAACAGCTGAGAATTGGCTAAGAAAAAGTGTCACACTAATGACAAATAGGAAAACGGTGTTTTAAAGATTTCTTTTAAGCTTTTATTCATTTATGTTGTCAGAGAAAACGCAAGCGCACAAGCAGGGGGAGCGGCAGGCAGAGGGAGAAGCAGGCTCCCCACTGAGCAAGGAGCCCCATGGGGGACTGGATCCCAGGACCCTGGGATCATGACCTGCACAAAAGGCAGGCGCTTAACTGACTGAGTCACCCAGGCGCCCCTGTTTTTCTTTTCCTTAATTTGCATTATGGTACTATATTGTTACTTTCTTTTGCTTTGCCATCAGTGCTCCTCAAGCTATCTGTTGTGAAGGACCAGTTTTTGTTTGCTTGTCTGTCCTGTAACCAATAATTCTATGTATCCAGTGCAACAGAGATGAGTCCACAATGACATGCATGAATGTCCTAGCAACGTCAAACTGCTATAAACATTTCTAAATGATTGCTCTTAATTTCTGTATTTCTCACATAATGCATTGATTATTAGAAAAACTAGTTTTTTTTCCTCTAGCACTGGCCCACAGGACACATTGTCAGTAGCACTGCTCCACATGGAAAACAATTTGAGCTTAATAATCATGTAATCTGGTGTTTCTCCCTAGGGCCACTGCATGTGTTTGTATACTGTTTACAATCTCCTCTTTCCTTACCTCCCACACATATATCTTTACAACCCATAACGCTTCCAAATATCCCCAAGTGAAGAAGTACCATCTTTGTCAATATTCACTGATTCTGTCCTAACCCTTTTACCATGCAGATGAGGTAACCCAGGCCTAGAGAAATTAGATTTGCCCAAGATTGCAGTTAACTGCAGAACTGAAACTAGCACCCAGGCCCCTCTTTCCCCACTGCAATGCACCAATACACCCATGCTAACTTTAGTGCTGTATTTAATGTCGGTTGCAAACTCATTTCAGTACATTAACTAAAATACCTGTTCCACTTCTCTTCTACAGGAAATTATTTTATAGGCCAAAGCAAAAATCAGATTTTTTATCAAGAATATGTAACTGAGAGGGGTTCAGTTGATTAAGCATCTGCTTTTGGCTGGTCGTGATCCCGGGGTCCTGAGATCGAGCCCCACATCGGGCTCCCTGTTCAGCGGGGAGTCTGCTCCTCCTCCCTTTGCCCCTCCCCTGCCACCACTGGTGTGCTCTCTCTCTCGATCTCTCTCTCAAATAAATAAAATCTTAAAAAAAAAAAAAAAAGAATATAGGGGCACCTTGGTGGCTCAGTTGGTTAAGCGACTGCCTTCAGCTCAGGTCATGATCCCAGGGTCCTGGGATAGAGCCCCACATCAGGATCCCTGCTCAGCAGAGAGCCTGCTTCTTCCTCTCCCTCTGCCTGCTGCTCTGCCTACTTGTGCTCTCTCTCTCTGTCAAATAAATAAAATCTTAAAAAAAAAAAAAGAATATATACTGAGAGCCAAAACATAATACCTAAAAAAGCTTAAAAAAATAAGAAATAGCAGGGCGCCTGGGTGGCTCAGTCATTAAGCGTCTGCCTTCAGCTCAGGTCATGATCCCAGGGTCCTGGGATTGAGCCCTGCATAAGGCTTCCTGCTCGGCAGGAAGCCTGCATCTCCCTCTCCTGCTCCCCCTGCTTGTGTTCCCTCTCTAGCTCTCTCTCTCTCTCTCTGTCAAATAAATAAAATCTTAAAAAAAAATAAGAAATAGCAACGTAAGCCTATAATTTAGAAGTATGGTAGTAACTACCAAAAGAACCAGCCAAAAGTTGAAAACGGTTGCAGTGGGAAATTGAGAAACAGAAACTTTTTTTTTACAACCAACCTTGTACAACTACTTCACTCTATGCACATGCAAGAACGGTCATAAAAATTAAAAGAGGAAAACTATACGAAGGTATCTTAGAAACCCCCCAAGTTTCTAATCTGGATGTCACAATTATTCTGTAACCTGTTATTTCCCTTCTTACCTTTCACCACCTGTCTCATTTTCTGGAAGAAGAGCCACAGCATTCTGAGGACTCCAGTTTCCCAAAGCATCACAGCTTCCACATATGGCAAAAACTTCTCCTAAAGAAAGAGAACAACCAGTTATAGTGGGCTAAGCAAAAAAGTTTCAAATTTTAGTTCTAGGAAGCATGAAAAGAGCAGTCAGTTCCACTAGGTCACCCAGATGCAGAGTCTCCTTTAGCAGACATGGAGGAGCCTCCCTGGAGACATGTGTCAGACCCAGGCACTGCACCAACACCTGCATTCTTAACTTGACCTACCTCTACAGAACCAAAACCAAAGAAAAGGAGGGATGTATAGAGATGAACTATTCTTCATGTGTTCAACCACTTAACTGAGCCAATAACAAGCACCAAGAAGACAAAGTGATCATGCCACAGTTCCTGCCTTCAAGGCAGCTTCCCATTTAAAAAGGCACACACTAAATGCATGTAAGTATTCTAGAGAAATAGTAACCATTATTTTCCAGGAACTCAAACAGTGGCTATTAACAAGCTAAAGATTAAGAAAATTAGCAATGGGGACAACAACAAAAAATCCTCAAAACAAAGACTTACATAGCGAAAAATCTAGTTTTCCTTACTAAAATAATGACTATTGTTTTACCGGAACACTTCTCATCAATAGACAAACCAAAACATAGCTGTCACCTATATTTGCTGAATTACATACATTCAGCAAAAGTCTACAACTTCAAGGTGCCTGAATGGCTTAGTCAGTTGAGCGTCCGACTCTTGGTTTCAGCTTGGGTCATGATCTTGGGTCGTGGGATCGAGCCCTGTGTTGGGCTCCACACTGAGCGGGGAGTCTGCTTGAGATTCTCTCTCACCCTCTCCCTCTGGCACCCCTGCGCCTGCTTGCACAAGCTCTCTCTAAAATGAATAAATCTTAAAAAAAAAAATTATTCGATATAAGTGGAGAAGTCTTGGACTTACATAGCAATACACTCTGAATTACTCTAATTAAAATTCATAAAGAAAAAGATAATGAACGGAGGCCAAGAGAACAAAGTTCAAGACAAACTCCTCCACATTCTGAGTGGCTTTCAGGCACTACTCCAGTAAAGCCAGAATTGTAGTTGGCTTTAACCACCTGCATGAGCATTCTATAAGCTTGGACTGTCTAAAACTTAACTAAAATTTCAAGTGCGATAATCACTCAGGAGTTTTTGGGGTTCTAAATACATGTTTGTCAAGCATAGAGTGGTTACATATAGAGATCTCATATCAAAATATTCACCAATCCTTTAGAGTAACCAGATTTTGTTTTGTAATTAACTTAGGTTATCACCACCTTCTCTGATTAAAAAGGATAAACGCTGTTGCTACATATAAATATTCATTCCCAAAGTCATACATGTTGCTGTGTACATGGTCCTCTCTTACATTCACATCCACCACTAACTTCCCTCTAGTCCTTGAGAACAAGACCCTCATCAAGCTCACCCTTCTAGGGATAATTCTGTGGTTGGTCTCTATGCCTGACATGGCCAGCTCCTTCTACCTCAAACTGCCTGTGTACAATTCCCTGAAAGGATAGGATACCACTCTGTAGTCTTCTCTCCACAGAGAAGGCTATACACTGGACTAGAGGTGAGCTCTTGACCCAAGTGAGCCAACCTATCAGCTGACTAGCAATCTTCAATCTGCAGAATCCTGCCCAGAGATGGGAGCTCTCTACCAGAACATCTTGGTGAAGAATTTAGCTTGGACAAACATACACTCTGTCAACTGCTCTTGATGTGGGAAACAAAGGCAGAAGAAAAATTATGAAATTTCCTTACTACTTACAGCCCACTGACAAGTCCCTGAAAGAGGCAGAGTGACATTCCTCTAGGGACTCAACTGCCTCGATGTTAATACTTTGCTAAGGGCAAAAGACAATTCTAGTCTGATGCCCCCCCCAATCCTGAAGTCTACTTTAACATATAAAAATTCCTTTGGAAACTTCCTTTACCTCTAAACCCCCCCAAGATACGTGTTGGCAATCATCCCCCAAGCATATGGCCCACCGATATACATCTGAAGGGTCTCATGACTCAGGTTTTATTAGGCAGTAATAAATTACCTTTTCCCAACAACAGCTAGCCCCCTCAAGGTCCTGGAAACCTTGCTTCCAAAATTCCTCAGAGACTTACGCTATCCCTAACCCCCTCCCAGCTTCTAAGTATGTCGCGGGCCGCTCCTTGTGACCCTGGTGCAGCTCTTTTCTGCCCACGGGTCCTGTCTCTGTGCTTTCATAAAACCACCTGTTGGCACCAAAGACGTCTCAAGAATTCTTTCTTGGCCAATGGCTTTGAACCGAAATGACATCTTTCCTACATCACTCTGATGGCTGCTAGACCAAAGATGCTGAATATATAGAGTGAATCATTTATTCATTCTTTGAACACATATTTACCCCTATTCTGAGCCAGGTACTGTGTTAGGTGCATGCACTCAGCATGACAAGACAAAGTCACATTTTCACAGAGCTTACAATCTATCCATAAACAAAATTACTCAAATAATTCCATAAAATCTGTAAGGTACTACAAAAAGTCCTGGAACCCTGAATTTCACAGGGATCCTAACCTAGCTAAATGTGGGGTTGGCATTAAGGAGAGTTAAAGGGGAGAAGGGAGGCCACAGATCTAGACAGAGGAAACCATTTGTGAAAGGCCCAAAAGAGGGAAAGAATGTAACAGATTTGAGGAACTGGCCAGTATAGTGAGTATATTAAATAAGGAGATACATACCCTAGGCGTGATACTATTTTGATATGCTATTTATCCTAAAATTACTTCACACTGCTTTAGTAAACAGCAAACATACAATAAGCCAAAAAATTTACAAATAGAGAACAAAGTTATCTTAACCAAATAGTTCACCAACTTCTTGCACTAGCAAAATTTCCCTCATTTTCATGGTTAGTCCAACTATCTTCGTCCTGTGCAAAATTAAGTAAATTCACAGCTTTCTTGGAAAATATGAGACTAAAACATTTACTATTTGGGGAGGTATGGTTTTTTTCTTTTCTTTTTTTGTTTTTTAAGATTTTATTTATTTGACAGAGAGAGAGAGACACAGCGAGAGAGGGAACACAAGCAGGGGGAGTGGGAGAGGGAGAAGCAGGCTTCCCGCTGAGCAGGGAGCCCGATGTGGGGCTCGATCCCAGGACCCTGGGTTCATGACCTGAGCCAAAGGCCGACGCTTAACGACTGAGACACCCAGGCGCCCCCTTAAGTATACTATACTCCAAGCACATTTCTGAAAAATCAGGTAAGTCCTAACAATAGTTTCATCTAAAAATTAGTCCTACTGTAATAACAAACTGCATATTTAAGAAAATCAAGATAAGAAAAATACTCATGTAAAATTTTGTTTTAAAGTAAAATTTTACAATACCTGGTAAAAGAGTTCCTCTTATTTCAAAAGTAACCTGAGAAGGTGTCATTCTGATGGATTTATTTTACAATGTTGAGCTAGGAAGAAAAAGAGAAGATGTCACTTAAAATATATAAAAATCCTAGCTCTAGATAGCTACCACCTAGAAACAAATTAAAAAACAAAACAAAAACCAAAAATAAATAAATCAAAACTGTGAACAAAAGATTTCAGAAAACTTATAAAGGATGAATTATTTAGGAAGTACCTAGCAATTTTTAAGGCATAACGTTAAAACCTATTCTGTGTGTAGGGACCAGAAAAATTGCAAAACAAGTGTCCAAACATTTTTTTTTTTTTTTTAAGGATTCAAGATTCTCGTTACAAACTTTCTCTTCTGATAAGCAGCTGTTCTGAAATCAACCTATCTTTCCCGACCAGGCTCATGTTCTGATGGAGGAAAAAAAGCAAAACAAAAACAAAAAACCACTAGAGATAGAAAAAAACTTGGCTCAAGAGAGAATTTCTACTTCAATAAGGTTTCAACTTTAATAACAAGGGAACAACTGAAGAACTTCAGTACCATTCACTGAAACAAACTAGTTATGTTCTGCAACAAGATGCAGATTCTGCTTCTAAGTAATGTAACTAAAAACTTAAAAAAAAAAACACAACCCTCCCCCATAAACCACTCTTTTCAGATTTTCTCTGGACTGTTATTACTCTAGTTCTGTAGACTCAAATTTAAAGTCTCAACTCTGCGATCTATTACCAAACCCTGTTGATTCTAATTGATCCTACATACATGCCTTTCTTTCTACAGTCTGAACTTCATTCAAAATCCTAAGCATTCTAACCCGTGTTTTGGATTCTGTCTTCCCAATAATACATTTTATGTCAGTTAAAATATTCTTCCTCATGTCCCTGACCAGGAATTACTTCGATTACTTACAGAAATCTAAACCCTTAATCCTGATGTCCTATCCACATTTTCTCTCTAGCTGATTTTTCATTTCTTGGTTGTTTTTCCCAGCCAAACCAATCTGATTTACCACCCCCTAATTTAAGTACCTGAGGAAAGATAACAGATTTTTTAAAAAATGTATACAGTATCAATTCTAAAGGAGGCTATATAACTTATATATAGAACACATACTCTACACAAGGGCAGATCATTTTATATAACTTCTCCAAAACCTCCCCAAAATTTTGTGCCCCAATTCACCAGTATTCCTAAAATAATTCCAATGTCTTTACTCTGTATCATTTCATTAGTTTACCAGCATAAAGGTTATTTGTATTTATACATTATTTTAAAAATCATAAAAGTAATTTTCATAGCTATTCATTCTATTTTCCCTTTGCTCCTTTTCCCACCCCATGAACGTATACCCAACTCTGCAATGACCATTCAATGAACACTGCTGCTCAGGTAACTACACTTCCAAGCTAAGGTAGATCTATAGCAAGCAGTTCTCACTGGGGACAATTCTGCCCTCCAAGGGATATTTGGCAATGTCAGGAGACATTTTTGGTTGTCGCAACTGGGAGTGATACTGCTGGCAGCCAGTGGATAGAGGCCAAAGTGCTGTTAAACACCATGCAATGCACAGAAGAGCTCTCCACAAATAACTGTCCAGCTCCAAATAACAATAGGGCTGAGGCTGAGAAACCTGATCCACAGGGGGCTGCTATGAGGGTCAAAATTCCAGACTCACTGTTGGCTACAAACTATCATCCCACTTACACCAATGATAAAATGTAAATACTGAATATTCGTATTAAGCAAGACCACCAGTCAATGTGGTTTCATATCACCTTCACACAGAATTCCCTATTTGATAACTCTACCATTTCAGTTAGAAAACCCAAGACCGTGCACTAGAGAAAATCCTGTCCTTGATCAAAATAATTTGTGTCTCAGAACAAACACAATCTATTTAAAGCATATACATTCAGTTCTAGCACTGCCAAAGAATGTTCTAAAACTAAAAATAGCTGTAGACTGTTAACCCCCTCATTAAGCAATCATTATCCAAGTATCTTATTAACTCTCCTTTAATATGACATCTGATAAGAATCAGAGTACTAACTCTAGAATAGGAATATTTCCTTTTCTAATAATTAAATAGTTCACTTAAACACCACACTCTTACATTTAATTTATGTCATATAAAGAAACCTCAAGACTAGCAAAAGAGCTTGGCTTTTATGTAACTGAATTTTGATACACAGCAAAAAGCCCCATCATCCAGCAAAACTGGTGCATAACCAACCTTAATCTCAACCTACAACTTCTACTTTCACCCAGTATTTACTGTCAGTTTTCAACAAAGGACTACATAATCTCATCTACATAATTACATAGTTGCTACTCAACTATTTTCTGATCAATTCTAAATATCTATTTTAGCCAATTTTAGGGAAATCAAATGTAATTATTCCTACGTATTAAAATCAACAACTGGCACAAAATTACCTCTAAATTTCTACTGCATTAAATGGGAAACTTACATAAATTCAATTGATTATTAAAATTGACTTTCATTCTTAAGGTTGCTTGTAAAAGTGCCTATAGTAACTTGGTAACAGTTACAGTAATAGCTGCAGTAAATGTACTGTACAAAACCACATACACAAGCACAAACATACCCCCCCCCAAAACCTCCCTGGATGTCAACAAAGCATCATTTTTCGCTTGGATTGCCAAAAGTCCTATAGTGTGATTTAATTTCCTCTCTTCCCCCTCCACAATTTAATACCATACCAAATAAAAGCCTGGGGAGCTGCTCCTACATCAGTTTACTTGATCGTGGACAGAGGCCAAAATTCTGGTGCAGGATTGGCGCGCACAATTTTGGCACCCAGCTACCACCAAAACAGTAGTGACAAAGTAAAATACTGTACTGTTGCGGAATGCAAAATTTACACACCCACCAACACTTCCTCTTCCAAATAAGCAAAAAAAAAAAAAAATCCCAACTTGGACAGGGGAGGTCTTCCAGATATACACAAGAGTAAGGTGAAAAAAATCTAGTCATTTTCATGTACATGAGCTGACTATAAATGTAATTTAACCAACTCAATTTGTTTGTTTTTTTAAAGATTTTATTTATTTTTGACAGAAAGAGTGTACAAGCATGGGAAGCAGCAGGCAGAGGGAGAGGTAGAAGCAGGCTTCCCGCTGAGCAGGGAGCCCGATGCGGGGCTTGATCCCAGGACCCTGGGATCATGACCTGGGCCGAAGGCAGACGCTTAACCATCTGAGCCACCCAGGCGCCCCTCAACTCAATTTGTTTTATATATAACTTCCATTTTGTGCTTTTTGAAGATAAATATCAAACAGTATTCTCATCTGAGATTTTGAGTAGCACCTAACTGTATTTTAACACTTTTTTAAAGACTTAAGCAATTAGTAAAGTATGACATTGTAATTTACATTCAAGAAATATTTCAGAGTTTACACTACCTGCCAAAATAAATTTTACTCTATTTTTTTGGTCAAAGAAACTATCCCAACACATAGGTAGACCTTACTGGTCTACCAGCTTGGAGAACAAAAGGGGTATTTAAGCAAACCAAGGTACAGGAACATTTAGTTTACAGCTATATTGAAATCACAGATATTTTTAGTTAAAATGTGTTTTTCTGGCCAAAAAGAACATCTCTGTCTTCCTTCAAATTTTTTCAAAGAAAAAAGCCTTTTCCAAGTCTTACTCTTTCCTAGACTCCAGCAGCTTTGGTCCTCATAACTGGCCATAAGGAATATATGAAATGCCTATGTTTTCCTAAGTTAATTTCTGTTAATCCTTTGGGAGGGTCATTATGACCCCAGTAGTCTGACCCCACTATACTTGAGCCAATATTTTAAACAAATGTATGCAGACATGAATGGATTTTCATAAAGAAAGCATTTCTGGAGATTTCACTAAGCCAGGTTTATTGCTGGTTCAACTTTCTAAGCAATGCAGTAAAAGTTTTCCAAATGTTTTCCATTTCACTTTGTCTTGATATTATTTCATGTATAGTTCATATGCTTTCCCTGGTTAGATTACATACCAGGATTTGATTCATCAACCTACTTTTTGTAAGTACCAAATTTTACTCTGCCACTGTGAGATTTCTTTTGTGGTCATTATTTTTCCCAACAGAACTTTCCTAAGTCTTATTTTGTGTAGAATATTGGTTCTCCCTAGTTCTCAAGTCCAGAACAGATTAGGCCATGTGCAGTTTTACCTGTTTGCTTTATCCTGAATCATCTGTATCCAGACCATCAGGAGTTGAAAAAAGGACAGATAGCTTGTATTTACTTCTTAGCTAAGTCACAACTGTCAGAAATGTAGCAAGAGGGAGAAACATGAAGAGGTAGAGAAGGGGGGTAGTTACTAGGCGCGAACAGGGAGGGCCACAGAAGAGTATGAAGAAAACATCATCAGGTCTAAACATCCTGCTCGGTTCAATCTTTTTCTATGTCGGCACTATATCGGACTCCACAGCTGCTTCAAAATGAAAGAATTCTCTGCAATTCATGACTGAATTCATGAACGATTTCCTTTATGACGGGGCAGCGGGGTGAGAGGGGGCTGATGAAGCCCCTAACTGATCGAGGATTTCCCCCAGAGGTCATGAAGGCAATCTGAAGAGCTTGGGGCCAAGAGCAGTTTTGGAGAGAAGGTGCAGCTTTCCCAAAATTGCACGGAGAGCAAAGATGTCTATTCCTGGGACCTCTCCTTAGGATAAGAAGGCACTTCGGTTTTTTGGAATAACTGGATTATACAAGCATGCCTTCGACTATGTGGTTAGGCAATTTCAGAGAATAAGCAGTTGCCAAAACACTACGAATTACGCATAGACGGATCGAGTAGTGGTGAGCGAGGGGCATGCTGCGGGTTAGGGGTGCACAAACGGATTTCAGTGGCAATTTTTGTTTCTTCGTTCCTTAAGTTCGTATACTCGTGGTGGTCTTAGGCTCTATGAATTCTGGCAGGGAAAATACTGTACAAATTTTTCAGAGGGGAACTAAGCACCAGGCAGCCCAGCGGAATCGTGGGAGCAAACAATAAAAGTCGAAATACATAGAGGCTGCCCACCGACGTACCGGCGCGAACGTCCAGGCCAGTGCTTCCCCGGGGGACAGTGCCCGCCGGGGCCGGGGCCCCCTGCCCACCCCTCGCCCCGCCGCATCCCCAGCCGGGCCGCCCTGACAGCTTGGTCGCCACGTGAGCTGCCGCCGCGGCCTCCGCACCGAGCGCCGGGCCAGGCCTGGCGGCCCGCCTCACCTGCCTGCTCCGCGGGTCCGCGCCGTCGCCGCCGTCGCCGCCGCCGCCGCCGCTGCGCTCGAGAGCGAGGGCCGCGGGCCGAGAAGCCGGGCGCCCGCCGTCAGCGCCTCGCCAGCGCTCCCCCAGGCAGCCCGCGGCGGCGCCGAGCGGCAGGAAGCGGCTCCGCTCAAACCGGTTTCAGCTGCTCCAGACCAAACCACCAGGCCGCCCCGCGGGGCGGGGCCTGAGGGGCGATGGGGCGGGGCTTGACGTCACGCCGGCGCCCTCCTGGCCAATCGGCGGCCGCGCGCGGGGGACGGGCCCGCGCGTTCCTGGAAAGGGCTATCGTCGGCGACCGGGGGCGCCGGGGTATCCCCGGGGTCCCCCCATCCTGTGAGTGTTTTCCGCAGACCAGGAGCCCAGCTAGGTGCAGGGCCGACATCCGGACTGGGGTCTTAGGCGCATTCCTTGGTCCCCAAAGCCACCTTAGGACGACCAGTCGTGGAGGCCGGAGCTTCAGTTCTGAAATGCATTTTTTGCCATTCAAAAGTGAAGGAAATTAGCAGGCCTAGTGTTTTCTGGAAACTTTGTTTCGTTACAAAACAGCAAGCACATTTGGACCAAATCTTTAAAGTTGAAGACGAGAATTGAGTGACCTAAGGTGTTTGAGCGTTTATACCTTTGCTACGCAAAATCTTACAAGGCCCGCAGCATCACCTGGGAGCTGTCAAAATTGCACTCCCAGGACCTTTTCGGATCTGCCCAATCTAATTTGCATTTAACAAGATCCCCAGGTTATTTGTATGCAAATTAAAGTTTGAAGGTGCTTTTCCCAAAGCAAGACAGACTCGCTCTGCAAATGTCCTTTCTTATTTTGTGAAAAATCAGCCCTACCAAAAACAAAAAAAAGCAAAGTTTTTCTCTCTTTTGCAGGTCCCAGAAAAATTAATCAGCATTTGCCACTTACCTAACTTAAATTGGTAACTTCCCAGCGTCAAAGTTAACTTCTGGTTAACTTCTAACATAAAATTACATTATCAATATTTCATTTAAATCAAGTGAGATACTAAAAATTAAAGAATCGCCTTTTCAGTGGGTGTTTAAGAACTCCTGCAGTAAGAGATAGCTCAGTGTTGCAAATTGGTTGGAATGGGCCTGCTAAAAAAAGCATTTGTGGGGCGCCTGGGTGGCTCAGTCGTTAAGCATCTGCCTTCAGCTCAGGTCATGATCCCAGGGTCCTGGGATCAAGCCCCGCATCGGGATCCCTGCTCTGTGGGAAGCCTGCTTCTCCCTCTCCCACTCCCCTGCTTGTGTTCCCTCTCTTGCTGTGTCTCTCTCTGTCAAATAAATAAAATCTTAAAAAAACAAAAAAAGCAAAAAAGCATTTGTATTAGATAAACTCTAGCTTTAGAAAGAGTTTCTAGTTTCATAAATCAAAGTGCTCACAACCACACTTGATATTTCAGCTTGGATGAGATCCCAGGGCATTTCTGACAATGTCACCCATTCAGTTACTAAATAATTATTAAGTGTATGCTTTGTGTTAGGCACAGAATGCATTGGTTTTTCGATGGCACTTTTAATCCCAAATTTCTTAAAGAATTAAAATTTCCTCCCAATTATGTACCATTATCTGCTCAAGTCTGCTGTTGTACATTTCCTAATAGCTTGGAGTTTCATTTCTCTGTTGTTAGTCATATCTCAGTGATGAATTTCTTCCCTTCGAGTTTGCTTCCTTTAAATATTTATAATAGATTTTTATTTTCCTGTGATCACCACTTAGTCAAGCTTTATTTGTCTGATGTTCATAGTTTGAGTTGATGGATCCAATCCATGTTCCTTCCCTAAGTCCTACTGAAATTATAGAAGAATTATACATATTTGAAAGATGCCATCAGTGGGCTGGAAGTTGAGGCACTTCTTCAAGATCTAAAACAAACCAGTAGCATTAGATGATTGGAAGAATAATAAGAACAGAGAAACTTGGACCCACACAGGAAAAGAAGGTACTCCTAGAGATGCCATTTTACAAAACCTTGCTTAGAAATTCTTTAATAGTGCAATATATTTAGATTACATCATATATTTCCCATTCTGATTGAAATCTTGAAATAGAATATAGAGAATATACTCTTTCCCCCCGCCACTTCTGTGGAATGTTATAATTTTTCAAAAACATGGTTAATGAGCTTAATTTACTCATTATTTCCAGAAGGACTCCATATGTATTGAATTTTACAAAAGATTAACATCTTATTTGATTACATAATGAAATATGTTATCTCATTTGTCTAAAATCAACACTGCATGATCTCACTTTATACCTTAATTTTTTTAAAGGTGGTAATATCACCAGCCAGGATCCAAGATCTGACCTTTACTGCCTACCTGCTTGTACTCACTGTAGTTTCCTCTTAACTCAGGCAAATGAAACCTGAAACCACCCCTCAGGGGATAGCAACTGCCTTAACAAGACCTCCTGGCCCAGACCACCCAGACCCTTTGAGCTAAACCCCTACTTTAGCCTGTGCAGAGGGACCATGGAGTGACTCTGGACCATTACTTTTACCTCATTATAATACTAAAATCTCTGCCCAAGGAGGAGTCTCAGCTTCATTTACAGAACATACAATGTACGTATAGGCATGTTTCTTTGAAGTGCATTCGCTACCTTATGCCTGCCCCTATACACACTGACAAGGCTTCCCTATCTAAATATTCATCCTAAGCCTAAATGTAAGGTACACATTCACCCATCCTCAGGGAGTCATGACTTTGGAAGCTGTCCTATGTCATCTCCTTATTTGCTGCAAATAAAGTTTTTTTTCTTTGTGCAGCAACTCACCTGGTGTAATTTCTGTGACCCACCAAGGAACAAACACTGGCTTGATTACAGTAATGATATTGATGGAAAAGCTCTAGATTTAGGGGCCAGACCTAGACTTGAATCCTCCCCTTCACCATCTCTGACATTTTGAGTATATAAATAACCATTTTTCATAACTGGGGACATCTTCAATTTGATTTTGACTAAAGTAACTTTTCATCTGTAAGTCATCTGTGGGCCCCATTGTGGGTCACTAACCAGCCCCGTATAGGTGTCAGCTCAAATTTTCATATTTAGGGTAGTAGGATACCATCTGTAAATGACCAATACATTGGTAAAACTGAATATCATGAAACAGTCTCTGAAGAAAAATTACCATGTGTAACGTAAACATAATTACAACTCTGGAAGGCATCTGCCTTATGGACTCTAGGAATCAAGACGTTGTAAAATTAAGAAGTACAAGTTATATCAGAAAATGCTGAGCTAAGCCATTTTGTTGTTAGCCTTTTCCACTTATTATTTTTTGTCTTTCCAAATGCCTCTCAGTCTTGCGCATTCTGCGTTAAAATGGATTCCCCAAGGGAATCCCCTTTACTGCTCAAATTGTTCAACAGTTGACTGGCTACCATTTTATCATTTTAGTGAAAATATTGGTGACTGTCCACAGAAGGAGCTGTTGTTTTCTGGGCATATCCTTCCTCTGAACAAAAGGACTCTAACAGCTCCACTACCACACAGCAGCCTCAAAATCCCAGCTGCTCCCTCCCAGCTGGCAGCACGCCAGAGAGCCCAGATTGAAGTCAGGAAGGCAGAGGTTCTTGGCAATAGTGGTGCATTTATTATGTGAATGATTTAGATGGGGGAGATAGAGGCAATGATTCTGCTCTTTGTTGTACTCCCAACTTGTTGGCTTACACTATGCCATTGTTATTTTTCCTATAAAACAAAAATGAGAGTGAGAACTAACACTTGATTGCTTTTATCGGTTAGATCTCTACTTTGCCCTCCTATAATTAGGCTCTCAAGGGCAAGGACTATGTATTATTGATCTTCACATCCCAGCACAGTGCTTGGCACAGAGCGGATATAAACATGCTTATAGAAATCACTGAAAATTTCAGGAAAAAGTATTAAAGCAAGTTTGTCAATTCTAGCTGTCAACATTAAATCCTAAGCCATGTTGTGTCTAACCCCTGGAGAAGCAGGGATTCAGCTGCTATGGGTTCCATGGTATGGCCTCCCCTTGCACTCACATCACCTCATCTTATGAGAGTGGTGCTGTAGCTATCAACACTGACATTGAGTTAGATGACATTCCGACCCACAGCCCTGGACATACGGCTCACGTAGTGGTGGTGTTGTTTTAAATTTAATTTTGAATACACACCCTAGTCCAGCATAGACCCCACCCCTCCCTGTTACTCATCCATTGTCCTAATCATACATTTCACATGTCCTTCCTGGCCCAGATAGGCATCCGAGTTTGGATTCCAAGGCAACAGAACAAACTGATTATCCTAGTCCAGCTAGGCTAAAGAGAACCTTGTCTTCCTTCCATGAAAATAAGTGTATACTGTGGCTATGTTCCTTATTGCATTTTCCTCCTAAAAAAGCAATTGTAAGTCCCAACCCAAGGGGCATGGAGAGAGGGTAAGTATCATCCAAACCGCTTGGGATTCATCCACCTTACCATGCAATCCATTAATGTGACTACACATAAAAATGCTGAGCCATCAAAAATTAAAATAATCAAAATAGTTTCCTAAAGAAGAGGAAGAAAACACCAAGGACCTACAAAAAGTGATGGCAGTTTGAACTTTGGGGGCATCTTTTTTTCTGAAGATCTAACTAACTACTAGGCTGGGTTTTTAAAATCTGATGCAGTGGCCTTCCTTCATTTAATACAGACATTATATCTATGATGCATGATTAGAAGACTAAATTCTAGTGTGTGTAGTCAACCAAAGTCCATCAGAAATGGAAATTGTCTCTCAAATTATTTTCTTACCCAGCTAACAAGAGAAATGAGTGTTGATAAATTCAACTGTTTGGCTTTAGAAATGTTTATTTTACTGAGTCTGGGGAGAGAAGTTCCCAGTAGGGAGTTTATGACAGGAAAGTTCCATAGGAAAATGGCCTCTGAGCCTGAGAAGACTTGTCATTAAAATCAGGGCCTTTTCCTTAGGTATCAGATCGCAGTCCAGAGAAGCCCCTGCCAAGTCACCCATTCAACATTCAAATTATAGAATTAGGGCCAAAGCAGGCACCCATTGTGTAAGGCAAATGACCCAAAATCGTTTTGTAGATAAAAACTCATCTTGGAAATTTTAAGGAATTCAGAGACCTAAGAATCCTGTAATAGCCAAAAATCTCTTTTTGTCCTCAAAATAGTGCTAATTTCACTGTATGCCAAACTCAGCCAAACCAAGATTTCCTCCAGGATATCTACTCACCTCTATTTAAATATTGTTGGCATATGTTGTCTGTGTCCTATAGGCCAAGTTTGTGTCATAAACTTTATTATTAGGAATCTATAGTTTTAGAAGTCTTCCCCTTTGCTTGCATCAAGTAATTCTCTAGTTATATGGCCTAAATGTAAGATGATGATGATGATGATGATGATGGTAAGGAGGAGGAGGAGAAAGAAAACAAGGAGAGGAGAAGAATTCTTAAAAGAAAATGACTAAGAAGGAGAAAGGGGAGGAGGTAGGAGATTTATTCTCCATCGTCTGCTTCTCTGAATTAGATTCCACCACCTCCCCCAATTTATCCCTCCTCTTTTTATTATCCCAGTGGCTCTCTACCATTAGATAGTTATTCTTTAGCTAGCTCCCACCTACCTCTCAAGCTTTGTTTCTGACCCAAGCCACTTCTTTCCTTCCCAGTCATTCTAAAGGATTCAGGGCCTCTTCAATCTAGAACTTTGGCATTCAAGGTTCAAGGTGTGGTTCTTGAGCCAGCAGCACTGACATTCCCTGGGAGCTTGTTAGAAATGCTGAATCTCGGGCCTTACCCCAGACCTGACGATTCAAAACCTGCATTTTAACAAGAACTCTGGGGATTCACATGGACACAAAGTTTGAGAAGATCTCTTAGAAGACCCTTCTTCACTGGTCACGCACCAACCCCCCCACTTGAACCAATGTAAAATTAGCTCCAAGAAGCAATCAAGTGATCTGCCGCTCATCCGGGAAGCATTTCCTTGTAAACAACCTCCTCCCTTCTTCTTAGTTCTTCCTTTGTGGGTGTGACAAAACTTTCTGTGGGTAAATTTGTATATGCAAATGTCCCTCACCCAGATTGAACTCTACGAAAGGTATTGGTTTCTGGTTTTCAATCTCCTCTGCCCTCCCCAAGGAGACTGTAAACTCCTTGAAGTCATGAACCTTATCTTATTTCTATTTTGAAGTCCCAGTGCCAAGAACAATGCCTATTAAGATGGCCTTGATGAATTCTGTTGCCCAAAGAAATAAAGGATTGACTTTTAAAGCCCACCCTATCTTGTAATTAGACTCAGCCACTCAAACGATCATCTAATCCTTAGTAGAGTTTAAAGGGATTTCAGAATCACAAATCTTGAATCTCACAGGACTATTTAAATTTGGCACAGGGTTGAGCACTAAACTATTCTCCATCCTGTTTCCGGTACAAATTAGCTCCCCATCCTGTTTCCAGTACAAGAGATGCCCTGAGCCAAAATGAAGGGATCTGTCATCTTACTATGCCACCCTATTGCCATCACAGGCTTACACTGTGTGTGCTGCTTTGGTCTTTGAGGTTTGAGGGCAAACATGACTCTCTTCCTCCCAGGCCCCAAGATAGTCCCCTTTGACTCTGGGTCCAGAGACTTCTCCTAGCAGCCCAAGGAGCAATTACACCCCTTCTCTAGTTCTGTGGTCTTCAACCACTTCAGTTTCTAAGAATCCTTGATAAGGAGGCAATCACGGAAACATAATCCGTTTCTGTGATAAGGGTTTGTAGCACCCATTGTTGGAAGGATATGAGGAAATGAGTGCTCTGGGATGTTAATCCTTATTGAATTCATTGATAACACTTTTTTGGAGAATATTTGAATCACAGCTATGAAAAATTTAAGTGTGCATAGCTTTCAACCCAGAAATTATACTTCTAGAAATGTATATTTACAGAAATACTAATACAGGCCCATAAAGATATACCAAGAATATTCATGTAGCATAGCTTGAAATTGCCTAAAATAACCCGCCCCCCAAGAAAACCCAGAAACAAACAAAAAAAACAAAAGTAAAAAGTAAAGCAAGGTAAACACCCCACAATGGGAAATGTGGCAACAGATACATAAGTGATGCTCATTTATTTACACATGAAATACACAGCCATTGAAAATGTGAATACTCCTCATGTACCTACCCACTTGGAAAGATGTTCACAGTCTATTTTTAAGTTAAAAAAAAAGCAAATGGTAGAGTGCATAATATGATCCCACTTTTTAAAAAAGTATATGTTGATCTATGTATATATTTATAGCGATGGATGTTGCTATAATACTTTTTAAAAGATGAAGAAATACACAAAAAGGTAGTGGGGCTATGTGATATTGTGGCTTTTTTGCATTAGTCTCAGTTTTTTTAAAGATTTGATGTGAATAACTGTTAATTTTTTGATTGTACCTGAGAATGATAGGAAAGATTTTTCATATATAAGCGCTCTAAACTACAAGCACATCTTCTCCATACTGAATTATGGTAACAAAGGAAACAAAAATAAAATAAGAGAATGTAAAATTTGGGGAACAAAAGAAAAGTATCACTTCTTGCTTCCACTGAAAATCCTCAGTCAAATCAGGTAGAGAAGTGCCATCTACAGAAAACAGCATATCCTTGGCATGCCAACAGCAGCTCCCCCTCCTCGTCCACCATAGTAAGCATGATGCACACACAACCCTGCCGTACCCCTCAGAGGAGAGGCCCTGCTGTCCTTTGCAACATAGCATACAGCATGGGGAACAATTATCAATGACGGGCCTTGGAAGAAACACATTAGCTTTCCCTAACTATGAATTTGTCTGACTCTTTTCTCTCCCCATCTCTCTTGCAACGTTCATGGGGGGTATAATTTACAGCCACCATGTGTCCCCATGGGCATCCCGACCCTGGGCCTTGGCTACATCTCCTTTCTTAGGACTCCCACTCCAGAGAGAATATCATAGCACACTCGAGTGACAATGACATTATTATTCCTGCTCTAATTTATTTTTAAAAGTCATTTGCATACATCGGTATGCAACCTAAGCTCCCATCATGATCCAAACAGAATTGAACTCAACAATTGCTCAAATGCTTCATCACTGAAAAAGTGTTTCATATGCTCAGCCTGCCCTTCCTGAGCCATACTAAGCCAGAACCAGAATTTTGCACCAACGTTGTTAGCAGTTAATATTTTAAATTTTCTTCTTTTGGGGCGCCTGGGTGGCTCAGCTGTTAAGCGTCTGCCTTCCCCTCAGGTCATGATCCCAGGGTCTTGGGATCGAGCCCCGGATCGGGCTCCCTGCTGGGCGGGAAGCCAGCTTCTCCCTCTCTAACTCCCCCCGCTTGTGTTCCCTCTCTCGCTGTCTCTCTCTCTGTCAAATAAATAAATAAAAATCTTAAAAAAATAATAATAATACATTTTCTTCTTTTTTTGCCTTTTGGTACTTTCTAATGTTCTACAATGAGTATTTATTGCATTTGAAATAGGGAAGAACTGCATACCAGACAACGTGCTAAGAATTTTACATGCACTATTTTATTTTATTTTTTTAAAGATTTTATTTACTTATTTGAGAGAGTGAGAACGAGAGATGGAGAGAGAGCACATGGGGGGGGAGGGTCAGAGGGAGAAGCAGACTCCCTGCTGAGCAGGGAGCCTGATGCGGGACTTGATCCCGGGACTCCAGGATCATGACCTGAGCCAAAGGCAGTCGCTTAACCAACTGAGCCACCCAGGCACCCTACATGCACTATTTTATTAAACCCTCCCAACCATCTTAGGATAGTTTTATTAACCCATTCTGCAGCAAAGGAAACAAAGTCCATCGAGTTCAAATAACTTGCTGAGTTCAGCTCCGCTACCTGGCTTTATAAACACCTCATCCTTTTAGGCATTCAATTTTACAGCCTATAAACCTAAGATTGCTTCGACCTCATCAAGTGTAAAGATTAAAAAAGAACGTTGGCTGTGAAGGAGTTCTTATGTGAAACAGTCTAAAGAAAACATCTTTTTTAAATTTCTCTATAGATGTCAAGTACAACCTAGTAAAATAAACTCCCAAGCAATAGCAGGGAGGAGCTAGCTCGTGAATGGGTTGTGCACACCTCTTCCCAACCTCAAGTTCACTCTCTTTAGGTTGGTGACTTGAAATGAGCCACGGTGGGAGTCAGAAACCAGAAAGCACTGCAAATCAGAGCCTTTCCCTCTAGAGAGCTGGTTGTTGGATATTTACCAGCACATCACGACTCCTAGATTGAAAGAAAATGGATTTACTGGTTTGGCTCAAATTCAGGTTTTATTTCTTTATTTAGGGAGAATGATTCATCACTTGGCTCTGCATGTCCTGAGGTCTATTTTCCCAGTGCAATGTCGAAGGAATTTCAAGAATGGCAAAAAAGCCTCAGAAAAAGATTTTTCCCATTTCAGCTGTTTCAATCTGATTAGAGAAACAATACACCACTTACAATATCTTTGGGTGTTGATGTGGGCTTTTTTTTTTTTCTTTTGAATCTCTCTCCTGCTTGTTGCTGCCATAAAGGGCCCAGATTAATATTTTTATGAATAGCCCATTTTGTTTGGCATACTTGTGCCTTGGAATAAGTAAGTTCATTAATCAGACCACGTTTCTTCTCCCGTGGAACCATATCTTGCAAGAATGGTTGGCATGGAGAAATTAAGATATTTTATCAAAATAAGGCAGTATTGGTCAACATTATTTTAGCGATTGGTAGTCAACCCTGGAAAGCTTCCGTTTCCTCCATGATAAAAGATGGAGAGTTTCTCAGTATGGCTGCAGAAATGAGAAACTTTGGGGTTCATTTTCCCCTCCTGAAAGCCAAGTTGCAAGCCAATGGAGACAGAGAGTAAGAGTCCTGCTTCTCCGTCTGTGTCTTCAAGCCACTGGCCACACTCACAGGCCTTTCTCCAAGTGGGTCCTAGACTGCCAGCCTTCCTATATGACACGTGTAGGTCAAACTGCCCCACTCGTTGTTGCTCAGGCTGGGAAGCAAAGCTGGCCTCTGATTGGACCAGGGTTAGACACCCGAGCAGCTTCTCTCAGAAACTTTAGCTGGGATACTGTGATAGTTTCCTAGGACTCCTGTAACAAAGTACCACAATGTCAGTGGCTAAAAACATCAGAGACTTATTGTCACAGTTCTGAATGCCAGAAGAGCAAAATCAAGGTGCCAGCAGAAACATGCTGTCTCTGAAGGCACTAGGAGAATCTGTTCCACGTTTTTCTCTTAGTTTCTGGTGTTGCCAGCAATCCTCAGCATTCCTTGACTTGTAGATGGATCGCTCACTCCAGCCTCTGCCTCCATCCTCACATAGCATTCTCCTTGTGTGTTTGTCTTCATGTCATCTTTCCCCTGTGTGTCTGTCTCTGTGTTTCTTCTTCTCTTTTTCTAAGGACACCAGTCATATTGGATTCATGCCAACCTTAATGACCTCATCCTAACTTGATTATGTCTGCAAAGACCCTTATTTCCAAGTAAGGTCACATTCACAGAGATGGGGGTTTGACTTGAGCTTGTCTTTTTGTGGGTCACAGTTCATCCCGTAACAGACACTGAGAAGGAAGTCCTCCGTAAGTGCTATGTATTTAGGCCAGAAGGTTGTAAATAATCAGGGCAAGTCCAAGATGAGTCAACAGGGGAAGGCAGTTGGAAGAGGCAGAGACAGGCAGAATAGATGTACAGAGGGAAGCAGAAAGAAGAGTCTCTGAAAAATGGATGGTGTGATTTCCACCGCATCCCTGCCATGAAAACATTCATTTCTTTCTTTATTTTTGTTCCCTTCAGAGATTATCTCTTTGTATACTGTAAAAACATTAGAACTCTGCCCAGAAGAGTGATTTCCCCAAAGTCAGTGTGGACGAGTAATGATTCCTTGGAGACACATTCACTAGCCAGAAGAGAAATGAGAAATACAAAGGAAATGTCATAAATTCTCCATGAAGCCAAATTTATCACATAAAAAGATACCCTGTAATAAATACTATTTATTCTACTTTTTAAAGGTTAAAAATAGCCATTAAAATTGAAATGACAGTTGTTTGTTTTGTTTTATAATAGTTTTCCTTTTCTTATACCACGGGTAGATTGTTACTACCATTTAGTACTGTGGAAGCTGGAGCGTAGCGAGGTCAAGTTCACACGGCTAGTAAATGGCAGATATTTTATATGTTTTTATATATATTTTATGTTTTATATGTTCTATTTGTCAATATTAAAAGTTGGCAATCCTTTGTCTAGATCCAGAATTTTTAAAAAATTGACTTTGTTGGATTAAAATTTCTAAAGTCTGATAATCACTGACCTATGCTGAAACCCAGGAATTTCACACACCTAATACACACCAGCTCCTCTAAGTAGGAGATTCAATTCCTTTCTCTAATGAATTCCACACCAGCTTCTTTTTCCCCTAATGTCTCCTTAGAAATAAATTTTCACCAGGCTGAGAGTTCTGTCAGGCCTCCCTTGCAGCGCCTAGGGGGCTCACAGCAATTCCTCATTGCTTAGAAACTGCACTCTCTAAGGGTAGATACGTGGTGGCAGCTTTGTGCTAAGAAACGCAACCTCCCTGGCTGTCGCTAATTGATCCAGAAGTGAGCAGCAGTATCTGCTTGGAAAAATCAGATTTTTCTCTCCTATCGTTTTAGTATGCATTTCTCCAAAAGCAAACTCAAAGACAAAGATATGTATGCAAGTAACTTATTTGCATGGTGATCTCAGAAAGTATTATGAAGTGAGGAAGGGGACAAGGAACAGAGAAGAACCACTAAAGAATGTGTAAGTCCATGGTGTGATGGTAAATGTTTAATAATTCACTCTCCAGGAAAAAAAAATCGCATTTGCCAATTTCCATGGTTATCAATACTCCCACCGTGGCCATGCTTCAGCTACCGACATAACATCACTAAATGCTGAGCCGTGATGAAATGCACAATTGTACCTCACTATACAACATTTCCACCATGCAAATATAATAGGTGTAAATAGCCTTAAGAGCAATTAGGAAGCAAGTTAGAGTATGTATTATCTTTGTTTTTGTTTTTTTTTAATTTTTAAATTATTTTTATTTTTAAGATTTTATTTATTCACTTGAGAGAGACAGAGAGCATGAGTGAGGGAAGGGGAAGAGGGAGTGGGAGAAGCAGACTCCCCACTGAGCGGGGAGCGAAGGCAGAGCTCGATCCCAGGACCCTGAGATCATGACCTGAGCTGAAGGCAGACTCTTAACTGACTGAGCCACGCAGGTGCCACTTACCTTTGTTTTTAATATAATTTATTTTAATAATGGCTCTGAGCTTGCACAGGTTCTGAAAATTTAACAAATGGCTCTTGGCCAGTACAACAGGACCCCAGCATGCTGTGCAAGAGGGAGTGACCACTGCGGGCAACCGGGTCTCAGTCCTCCTGGGACGCTTGAGAGGCTGTGTAGACACCACACTATCCTGCTGAGGGGTGAGGAGGCTGAGGCACGTATGCCAAATCCATCTCTTATTCTAAGAGGGCTACTTCTGGGGGCATGAACTTTGTATACCTACTGGCTTGAGACAGTGGCCAGAGAACAGCTCTGGACAAAGAGAAGGTGTGGGAAGCCATAAACATATAGGAGAATGGTGCACAGGTGATCTTCAGGGCAGGCTGAGGGCCACGGTTAGGGCACCAACAGAAACTACTTCACCAGGAACTGGGAATTTTGAATTTGGAGACTAGAGGTGGGGAGCACTTGTGCTGAATCTTCTTTCATTTTTTTTAATTAAAAAAAATTATTGGGGCACCTGGGTGGCTCCGTCGGTTAAGCATCTGCTTCAGCTCAGGTCATGATCCCGGGGTCCTGGGATTGAGCCCCACATCAGGCTCCTTGCTTAGCGGGGAGTCTGCTGCTTCTCCCTCTCCCTCCGACCCTCCCCGCTGCTCGTGCACTTGCTCACTCTCTCAAATGAATAAAAAAAATCTTAAAAAAATTATTATTGAAGTATAGTTGACCTAGAGTGTTATATTAGTTTCAGGTGTACAACATAATGATTTGATAGTTCTATATATTACTGCCCACCATAATAAGTGTAGTCCCCATTGGTCACTGTACATTATTATTACAGTATTATTGACTATATTCCCTGTGCTGTACTTTTCATCTCCATGACTTTGCGCTAAGTCTCCTTAGCAGAGGACTCTAACAGGAAGTGTCGTGTGCTCCTACAGCTCCAGGGTTGCCCCGGTTCTTGCATCTTAAGGCTTGCTTTGCACCTATTGCCAGCATCTTGAGTTTCCTGCCCCACCCCATGTCAGTGCTTCTCACTTTAACACGTAGGTGAATCACCTGGATATCTTGTTAAACTGCAGACTGCCACTTACTAGTTCCAAGGTGGGGCTTGAGGTTCTGCACTTTTTATTATTATTATTATTTTTTTAAGTAGGCTCCACACTCAAGGTGGGGCTTGAACTCACAACCTTGAGATCAAGAGTCACATGCTCTACCGACTGAGCTAGCCAGGCACTCCAAGACTCCACAGTTCTGACAAGCTCCCGGGTGATGCTAATGCTATTGGTCCAGGGACCACACTTTTGAGTAGTGAGACTCTAGTATATTCCAACTAGTATATTCCAATATATTCGCTTTCTTACAAGATAAGGAGAATCAGTTTTTTGTTATTAGTAGCCAGAAGAATATTACCTAATACCAGGGCCTACGCTTTCTGATGAATTTTCATATTCCTTTCCCCAAGACACCACCCAAGAGGCCAGTGGCGGGCCTCCTGCTGAGTCATGTCTGTTGAGAGCCTGGCCGCCCCCCGCTTCCCCGCCGATTCCCGCATTTCCCGAATCCACGCCCTTACCTAAAAGGCGGACTATTTCCACTACTGCACAGAACTTTTTGGCTGTTTCAACCAGGGTATGGAAAATATTTTAGCCTACAGGGGAAGGAGTAATGGGATGGAGAATCTGAAATTTTTATACCGAGTCCTTGGTCTCAATCCTGTAAAAACATTTCTTGCGTGAGCTTGCTGAACCTCACCGAGTTGTAGTTTAGAAAAAAACCACAGGCAGAAAGGCAGAATAGCCTGTGCGGTATTCAAGCCTAAAATGTATAATCTGAACCTAATAATGAAAAAGTCTCATGATTGGTCTCTACTGTTCCAGAATGTCACCTCGTCTTTCTTTGTCTTTAGCAGACAAAAGCTGAGGAAATGTTCCAAATGAAAAGAAATTACAGAGATATGACCATCAAATATAACAAGCACCTGGGCTGGATCCTGTTTCAGAAAAAAATTTCCTGTACAGGACATTTGGGGACAATTGATAAAACTGGAATATGGACTGTAGATTAGGTAATAGTATTTTATCAATGTTAAATTTCTGTGATTTCATAAGAGAATATTCTTGTTTTTAGGAAATATACACTAACGTATTAGGAGTAGAGAAACAGAATAGAGTGGTGGTTCCCAGGGGCTGAGGGATGTGGGAAATGGGGAGCTATTAGTCAAAGGGAGCAAACTTTCAGTTATAAGATCTAATGTACATGGGGACCTAATGTACAGCAGGGTGATTAAAGTGAACAATACTGTATTGTGTATTTGAAAGTGGCTAAGAGTAGATCTTACCATGGAAATGGTAATTATGTGATGGGATGGAGATGCGATAGCTAATGCTATGGCGACAATCATTTTTTAATATAGAAATATATCAAACCAACAAGTTGTACACCTTAAATGTACACAAGGTTGTGTGTCAGTTATTTCAATAAAGCTCGAAAAAAAAAAATCTCTGCACGTACTCAAACCCAAAAGGTGGTTAGGCCTTGTCAGTTCTCCCTACAGACAGATCAAAAAAAAAAAAAAATTACATGATTTTGAATGATTGGAAAGATAGCTTAAATGTGCCTATTTGTTCTCAAGGATGATGGACTATTTAAGCAGGCATAGAGGAAAAACTAAACAAAACCCTAATTAACTCTAAGAGTGGAATTCATGGACAAGGCAAGCTTTTTAACATTTCGAATTTTGGATTTCTTTTTTCTTGTTAAGCAATCAGTATAAATAATCTCCAAAATTGGGCGCCTGGGTGGCTCAGTCATTAAGCGTCTGCCTTCGGCTCAGGTCATGATCCCAGGGTGCTGGGATCGAGTCCCGCGTTGGGCTCCCTGCTCAGATGGAGGCCTGCTTCTCCCTCTCCCACTCCCCCTGCTTCTGTTCCTGCTCTCGCTATGTCTCTCTCTGTCCAATAAATAAATAAAATCTTTAAAAAAAAATCTCCAAAATCATAAAACTCAAATCACAAGTTTGAGAAAATATGGTATGATCCTTACCAACCCTACAGAAAAAAGGGGGGGATGGGAGTAAGGGGCATAATAGATACAGCCTCTTGAGGTAATCCGTACGCGCGCGCGCGCGCACGTGTGTGTGTGTGTGTGTGTACGAAGAGAAAGAGAGAGAGCTAGCAAATATTGTAAAATATTAAAAATGGTGAATCTGGGGGTACCTGGCTGGCTCAGTCGGTAGAGCATGCAACTCTTAATCTTGAGGTTGTGAGTTCAAGCCCCATGTTGAGGGGAGGGGTAGCGCTTAAAAAAAAAAGGCAAATCTGGATAAAGGATATACAGAAGTCCGTTGCATTATTTTTGCAATTTTCTTTATGTTTGAAATTACTTCAAAATAAAATGGTAACAAAAGAAAACAAGGGGCAGAGTCCTGATGCCTCTTGTTCAGTAACTTCAGTAAGTGATGAGATTTCAGTGACTGACTTCAGGCTAGCAGAGGAGGGAGGCAAAACTCACACCTTCCCACGTCCACCTGCATCTCTCCTCCTCACTCTGCTCCAACTCGGTGGAGAGAATGATCTCTACCACCTTTCCATGCCCCCCTTCCAGCTCCTTTACAGATTTATGCTCCATGTAGGCAGAGTTATTTGGCTTTGCAAATACGCATAAAAATGCGTGAGTTAAAGGTCTCTATTTTCCTAGCATATATCCTAGAGGGGGAGAGAGGAGAAAAAGAAGAGAGGGAGGCAGGGAGGAAGAGAGAGAGAGAGAGAGAAAGAGGCTAAGAAGGAGAAGGAGGAAGAGAGAAAGGAACAGAAGAGAAATGGGTAGAAGGAAGAGGGAGAGAGGTGTCTTGGGTCTTTTGGATAATTCATGGAACTCAAATACAATAATGGGATGCCCTAGAATCTAGGACCTAGATCAGTGCCTCTCAAACTCTAACTTACCCTTGAATCACCAAGGACCTTGTTAAAGTGCAGATTCTGATTCAGCGGTCTGGGGCCTGTCTGAATTTCTAACACACTGGGAGGGTAGGATGGGGGTGGCTGATGCTATCAATCTCTTTGAGTAAGCAAGTACTCTGAGTTGCAAGGCTTTGAGTAGTGAGGCTCACCGCAGGCTAGCCACAGTGGAATAATATTCAGGGAATATGTCATTTCGTAGGCCTTTCGTGTCTGTGATTCGTCTCTCACCTGATGTAACCTGGGTTACATCATGTATTGTCAGGAGCTCCAGATGGTGGGGCACTAACTAGACTTCAAGGTGATGCCAATATGAGTCATCAAAACATGACATGGACACCTAAAATCATAGGGTTGCCTCTTGAACAAAAGCACTCTTCACAACACATGACCTGGTGCTGCAATCCTGGGTTTAATTTGCCTCCCCTGTAGAGGCCGCTTTTAGGCAACAGCCTTGAGCAATGGAGACCTGAGTGAGGTAGAAGGTTCCACAGTGGCCACCAGACTGAATACAATCAGGCCCATTAGGCAACCCACCTCAAAACATCCATACGCCCTAGCTGACCAATGGGCTACTTACAACTGGGCACAGGTACCAAAAAAGGAAACTTCCATATGTTTTCATATCTCCTCACCTTACCCCTTAACTACAGCCCCCCACCCCCACCCCGCCTTCTGGCCTCTCCTTGGCTGTCCCGCCCCGCCCCTCCTCCCTTGCAGTGTATTCAGTAAACTTCTATCTTTTCTCCTTTGTTCTGCTTTGGGTGAATTCTCTCACAACTGTACCACTGGTCTCCCCCACCAGATCTGGTTGTCCCACAGCCCCCACCCACAGAAGCCAGCTGATAATCCACACCCGGCCCTTGTGTGGTTGCTTTTACATAATGACTCACGAAAGCAAACCACAAGCGGGGAAAATATTTACACAGAAGGTAAATAACAAACATCAATACTATATCCAATATCTTTGGTTCCAATTTCATTTACCTTTTCCCACAACACATTTGCCAAGACCTTTGATAAATCCCTGAACTTCTTAGGCTATTTCCACAGCTAGTAAGCTGCGACAGTAATATTTACAACGCACCAGGGATGTTGTGAAAATGTGGGTTTGGTGATCTTTCTAAAAAAAAAAAAAAAAAAAATTCTGTAAAAGGGGATGCAGAAATCACAAATACAGAGATAAATTCTACAAATTTCCCAAGTCAAGTAGAAGTTATGCTGAACTAAATGAAATCTTTTCATTTACAGAAATCTTTTCACCTACAGAAATCTTTTCACCTACAGAAATCTTTCTTTTGGGCTTAAAGATTCTACACGACTTGATTATTTGGGGAAAATGTCCTTCCATTTCCAGTCTCAGCTGCTTGAAGGAGAGCTATTTGTATTAAATGTGAATCAAAGCTTAGCATTTAAACAATGGCAACATGATGTTCTAAAAATGCTATCGAGGAATACCCCGGGTGGCTCGGTCGGTTAAGCATCTGCCTTTAGCTCAGGTCATGATCCTGGGATCCTGGGATTGAGTCCTGCATCGGGCTCCTTGCTCAGTGGGGAGCCTGCTTCTCCCTCTGCCTGCCGCTACCCCTGCTTGTGCTCTCTCTCTCTATGACAAATAAATAAATAAAATCTTTAAAAAGAATGCTATTGATCAGATAAATGGAAAGATAATTAGGTAAAAGTTTATTTGAACACTTAGTCCATAACTTTTTTTTTTAAGTTGACTCCATGCCCAGTGTGGAGCCCAATGCAGGGCTTGAACTCATGACCCTGAGATCAAGACCTAAGCTGAAATCAAGAGTCGGATGATCAACTGACTGAGACACGCAGGTGCCGCTACACTTAATTCATAACTTTTAAAATTCATTTAACTTAATAAAGATTTTTACCTTCCAAAGACATTTATCTGTATTGTGTTTATTGCTGAAAAATCTACCCATTTTAATTTCACAATGCCACTTTTTTCAATAACAAAAGGATTAAAAGGTATTCACGAGATGCATATGGAAGAGATATATGGTCCCTCTTTAAGGTGTTCTTTCTCTCTCTCTCTCTTTCTTTCTTTCTTTCTTTCTTTCTCAAGTAGGCTCCATGCCCAACGTGGGGCTTGAACTCACGACCTCATGATCAAGCGTTTCATGCTCTACCCACTGAGCCAACCAACCACCCCTAAAGTGTTCTTTTTTTTTTTTAAGATTTTTTATTTATTCATTTAAAAGAGAGAGAGAGAGAGCACAAGCAGGGGGAGAGGCAGAGGGAGAGGGAGAAGCAGACTCCCGCTGAGCTGGGAGCCTGATGAGGGGCTCGATCCCAGGACCTGGAGATCATGACCTGAGCCGAAGGCAGACGCTTAACTACCTGAGCTGCCCAGGTGCCCCCTAAGGTGTTCTTTAAATGCCAAAAAACAAAAGTCTTCTAAATGAAATGATAAATTCATAAAATATCCTACATATTTCTTTGATACAGTGAGATTATAGAATTATAGCTGCTTTGGTTGTCAAAATATGGTCATCTAAAAATTTTTTCAAGGTATGTAGTAAATAACCTTTGTCTTTTACCTTTTTAGGGAAATGAAAGCCAGTGTTTCTTATCCCTGAATTCTCGGGCTTTGGTAGACATAGTAGGGTATATTCACAATTGATTTTCTCCACTCAGAAGATTTTGAGAGTTTCTGGATATTGAGATTAAAAACCCAACTCTGTAGACACCAGTGTATTTCCTATTCTTTTTTTTTTTTTAAGATTTTATTTATTTGAGATAGAGCGAGAGAGAGAAAGAGAGCACAAACGGGGGGAGAGGAGCCAAAGGAGAAGCAGACTCCCTGCTGAGCAAGGAACTTGATGCGGGCTTGATCCCAGGACTCTGGAATCATGACCTGAGCTGAAGGCAGAGGCTTAACTGACTGAGCCCCTCAGGTGCCCCCGTATTTCCTATTCTATGCCCAGTCAATACAGTCATGGGTTGAAATCTTGGGCTCCATTTGCATTTACTTTTCTCACTTTTGTTTTGTGAAATATCAGCTACTTACCAAACAGGATAGGTTCAGACCTGTTTTAATGGTTTGGGAGTGGTTGTTGTAACTTACCAGCAAACACTGAGACTGCATCTATGGAAACTGCCGACAATGATTCTCACAATATGTTCTTCAAGTAGAATAGCCTCGGAATAGCAGGTGGTACAAGGCAAGAGAATAAACTTTCATCCCATTAACTCTCTTAATAGCATGTACTTCCTTTCTGAAAATAAATCCTTCTTTCTTGACTGTCTAGTACAAACCATCCACTTGATAAGCCTAGGAACACTCAGTTCCTAAGTCTTTTCTCTAATGTCTCAAATAACATTTTGTTGCCTGCCAGAGGCCCTGCCAAAGACTCATATTGGAAAGAAAAAAAAAAAAAAAAAACCAAAACAAACATCCTGCCTTATCCTACCTCCCTGAAGAATAAGCATTTTCATTATTAAATGGTCAATACCTAATATCTGAGTCTGAAGTATTTGCTGTTGGAAATGTCATGAAAGTCAAGAGCTACCCCAAGAATGGGGAGTTTGACCTGACCAAGAGAAGTTATCAAAGTGACCAAAGACAGTGGGAGGAAGTATGTTTTCAGTGTTTTGTTTGTTTGTTTGTTTTAAGTAGACTCCATGCCCAACATGGGGTTCAAACTCACAACCCTGAGATCAAGAGTCAGAGGCCCCACCGACTGAGCCACCCATTCCCTTCTAGTGGTTTTTTAAAATTTATTTTAAATTCAATTAGCCAGCACATAGTACATCATTAGTTTCAGATGTCAAGTTCAATAATTCATCAGTTGCATATAACACCCAGTGCTCATCACATCATGTGCCCTCCTTAATGCCCATCACCCAATTACCCCATTCCCCCCCACCTCCCCTCCAGCAACCCTCAGTTTGTTTCCTATAGTTAAGAGTCTCTCATGGTTTGTCTCCCTCTCTGATTTCTTTCCATTCTGTTTTCTCTCCCTTCCCCTATGATCCTCTGTGCCATTTCTTATATTCCACATATGAGTGAAACTGTATGATAATTGTTTCTCTGATTGATTTATTTAGCTCAGCATAATACCTTCCAGTTCCATCCACGTCTATGTAAATTGTAGGTATTCATCCTTTCCGATGGCTGCATAATATTCCATTGTATATATATACCACATCTTCTTTATCCATTTATTTTTCAATGGACATCTCGGTTCTTTCCATAGTTTGGCTATTGCGGACATCACTGCTATAAACATTGGGGTGATATGCCTCTTCGGATCGTTACATTTATATCTTTAGGGGTAAATACCTAGTAGTGCAATTGCTGGGTTGTAGGGTAGCTCTATTTTTAACATCTTGAGGAACCTCCATACAGTTTTCCAGAGTGGCTGCACCAGCTTGCATTCCCACCAACAGTGTAGGAGGGTTCCCTTTTCTCCACATCCCTGCCAACATCTGTCGTTTCCTGACTTGTTAATTGTAGCCATTCTGACTGGTATGAGGTGGTATCTCATTGTGGTTTTGATTTGGATTTCCCTGATGCCGAGCGATGTGGAGCATTTTTTCATGTGTGTTGGCCATTTGTATGTCTTCTTTGGAGAAATGTCTGTTCATATCTTCTGCCCATTCCTTGACTGGATTCTTTGTTTTTTGGGTGTTGAGTTTGATAAGTTCTTTATAGATCTTGGATACTAGCCCTTTATCTGATATGTCATTTGCAAATATCTTCTCCTATTCTGTCAGTTGCCTTTTAGTTTTGTTGACTGTTTCCTTTATTGTGCAGAAGCTTTTTATCTTGATGAAGTCCGATTAGTTCCTTTTTGCCCTTGCTTCCCTTGCCTTGGGCAATGTTTCTAGGAAGAAGTTGCTGCGGCTGAGGTCATAGAGGCTGCTGCCTATGTTCTCTTCTAGGATTTTGATGGATTCCTGTCTCACATTTAGGTCTTTCGTCCATTTTGAGTTTATCTTTGTGTGTGGTGTAAGGAAATGGTCCAGTTTCATTCTTCTATATGTGGCTGTCCAATTTTTCCAGCACCAGTTGTTGAAGAGACTGTCCTTTTTCCATTGGATATTCTTTCCTGCTTTGTTGAAGATTAGTTGACCACAGAGTTGAGGGTCCATTTCTGTTCCATTGATCTATGTGTCTGTTTTGGTGCCAGTACCATAAGCTTCCAGCACTCTGCTTCATGATCAAGAAAAATGTTAACAATAAGAGGATGTTGATGTTTCTTCTTAAAAACTAAATAAGTAGGTACACCTGGGTGGTTCAGTCATTAAGCGTTTGCCTTTGGCTCAGGTCATGGTCCCAGGGTCCTGGGATTGAGCCCCACATCAGGATCCCTGGTCGGTGGGAAGCCTGCTTTTCCCTCTCCCTCTCCCACTCCCCCTGCTTGTGTTCCTTCTCTCACTGTGTCTCTCTCTGTCAAATAAATAAACAAAATCTTAAAAAAAACAAACAAACTAACTAGCAGCACTGTGAACTTTCACTGAAGGCCTGTTTGAAGCATAAGGCAGGGGGCTACCAGGATGTTCAAAAGAGCAAGATGGCCATTGCCCTATGAAATGTCACCATGTCATAGCTGGGAATAACTCAGTGCCTAAGTTATTAGAGTGGAAGACAGAAAAGTGTGGATGAAATGAGGTGGCCAAGAGTTCACAAGAGAAAATGCTAATGGGCAACCATTAGCTTTGGGGTTTTTTTAACAGCTTAATTTTGGGGGCAACACTGGCCCTAGACAAGAAAACTTTGGGAGCCATATCTCCATTTTCTGGATTCCTTTCCTCCTTTTTAAATCAAATTCAGTTTCATTACATGCCCATTTATCACCCCTTGGTTTGCTGTCTCTTCAGGCCATGTGGCAAAATAATAATCTTTCCCAGCCCTACTATTTATTCCCCTCCTCCTGAATCTGAGAAGCTGAGCTGGAGAAAGTCACACCACCAGGCAATGGTTCCATTGCAAACTAATGATCACCTGCACATTCCACAACTTAGTGGCTTAAAACAACCATTTTATTATCTTTCTCTGTTGTGTTGGCTGGCTGGGCTCAGCTGGGAGTGTCTTGCTCAGGTTTCTTACATAGTTGCAGTGAGATGGCAGCTGGAGCTGGATTTGGCTGAAAGACTGACTGGACCAGATGTCCGAGATGGCTTCTCTACTTGCATGTCCAGCACCGCGGCTGGGATGGCTGGATCAGCTAGGGACTGGTCAGCCATCTCTCTCTCTCTCTCTCTCTTTTTTTTTTTTAAGATTTTATTTATTTATTTGAGAGAGAGAGAATGAGAGATAGAGAACACGAGAGGGAAGAGGGTCAGAGGGAGAAGCAGACTCCCCGCTGAGCAGGGAGCCCGATGTGGGACTCGATCCTGGGACTCCAGGATCACGACCTGAGCTGAAGGCAGTCGCTTAACCAACTGAGCCACCCAGGCGCCCAGCCATCTCTCTCTTTTCCAGTACCTCTCCAGATGGCTAGCTTGGGCTTCCTCCCTGCCTTGTGGTCTATGGTCTAGCTGGGTTCCCCCAGAAATGGCTATTTTTAATCTAACATGATAGTCTGCTTCAGTGAATATTTGTTTAAAGAAGCTCTGACAAGAAGTAAAGACTTAGGAGAGGTTTGATCCGAAGACAGGTTATATAGGACCTACTTAACTGTATATTAGCATCTTCTGACCTCCCCTACTTTCCAAAACACACATATATACAGAAAAATGACCTCGTCTCCTTATCCCTGCCTTGAAACTTTCACTGCATTTTTTCTGTTTTCTGAAATTTATCAGTTCCAGATTTGAGTTTAAAACAATCTTCTTTAGAATATGTAAACTCTTGTGGAAAGTCGTAGAGCTGTTCCCAATATCAATCTCAGTGATGTACTGTTTTTTTTTTTTGACTTTTATTTTATTTTTTTAAGATTTTTTTTATTATTTTATTTTATTTCAGAGAGACAGAATGAGAGAGAGAGAGTATGAGGGGGGGAGTGGGAGAGGGAGAAGCAGACTCCCCACTGTGCAGGGAGCCCGATGTGGGGCTCGATCCCAGGACCCCGGGATCATGACCTGAGCCGAAGGCAGATGCTTAACGACTGAGCCACCCAGGCGTCCCTCAGTGATGTACTGTTATCTATTGTTCTATAATGTCCAAATTTAGTGTTGTAAAACAATAAGCACTTTGTATGATAGTTTCCATGGGTCAGGGATTCAGTAGCAGCTTAGCTGAGTGATTCTAGCTCCAGAATCTTACGGGAGGCTGGAGCAAGGTGTTGGCTGGGGCTGTCGTCATCTGAAGGCTTGACTTGGGCTAGAAGATCCATCTCCAAGATGGCACACTCACATAGCCCTGGTTATAGACAGGAACCTTCAGATCCTCTCCATGAGGACCTCTCAATGAATTGCTTTACTGTTCTCATGACCTGGTGGCTGCCTTTTCCCAGGGTAAGCAGTCCAAGAGAGAGCAAGGTGGAGGCCATAATATTTTTTGTGACCTAGCCTCAGAAGTTGTCCTCTGTCATTTCCGTACTATCTTATTGGTCACAGACATTGATGAGGAAGCAGAAGGCAAACTGCGGACAGCTTGTGCTGACACCCTACAACCCACCGACCCCTGGGTGGGCTATGTGTGACATTCTTGCAGGAGACTTCTAACTACCTTAATATTAATGCTTTGCTAGAGGGAAAAACAAACTTAGCTTGATAATAACAAGGCCTCCAGTATCCTGAGGGTCTTCTTTAGCAGATGAAAGTCCTTTTGGACACCTCCCTTTCTCCTTACCTCCCCGAAACCACGTAGTATATAATCAATTGCTCCTCACAACCCCACGTGCAGCTCTTTCTGCCCACGGGTCCTGTCTTTGTGCTTTAATAAAACCAAGTTTTTGCACCAAAGACGTCTCAAGAATTCTTTCTTGGCCATTGGCTTCGAAACCTAACATCTTTTCCTACATCAGATACCAGCCCTTTTCAGTGAGAGAGGGGACTACACGAGGGCATGAATATTAGGAGGCAGGATCATTGGGAGCCATCTTAGAAACTGAACTCAGTTAAACTAAGGAAAAGATAGTTGAGAGAAGAAAAGAAGACCAAAGGATGTATGTAATGTTGAAGCCAGGAGGATTTTAAGGAAAATGCAAGCAAAAATTTTTGTCCAGGAGCTGGGAAAGGGGTAGAGAGTCTTGAGGGCTGGTAGTCCCTGACACATCTTGGTGAAGAAAAGAGGTGAAATAGAAGTGAGCACGACAGAGCAATTTCTCCTCTTCCAAAGTTATTATTGCACTAACAATAGGAGACAAGCTGTCCCTGCCCTTAAAGGTCATTTTCAATTTCTTGGCTAAACTATAAAGGGGATTATTTCTCCTGAATAATTATTTGGTTCTATGAAGATAAATATTTTCAGCTTCTAACAAGAAATCAGGGCTGCCTAAATGATATCTTTATTCAGCAAGGACAGTCTTTCAGGAAGTTTACTTTTGCCAGTGTAATTAGTAGTTACTTTACAGGACAATAATGTCCAGGTTTCGTGCTGGGATGAAAGGAGGTGATTTTCCAGTTAGTGCTAATTGAAAATTGAAGCAAAGAGGGCTTTGCAATCAAAACAGGAAGGGAAAACCAGACTAATATGAAAAGAATCTTAGAGCTCTGTTTTTGCACAACATGTATGGAAGCAAAGATCTTTTTAACTACTTTCATCAGAGCCAAATTTCTTGGAAGAATGCCCTCCACATGCTGTCTCAACCTCTTCCCCTCCCCTATTCCCTCTGGCCTGGCTTTTGCCCCCATCATTTCATTGAACCTGCTTTCATCATGGTTAACAACAACCTCCTTGTTGCCCAATCTGATGGATATTTTTCTGTTTTTGTATTCACTGATCTCTAAGCATCACTGACCCAGTTGACCACCCCCCATTTCTGGAAGTACTCTCCTCCTGGTCCCTGGGAGATTGATTTCTCCTTGTTTGCCATCTATGCAAGTTCTTTTTCCACCATCCAACCTCTAAATGTGGTAATTTTCTCTCTTGTCTTTCCACATAACTATCCAATCTCATGGCTCTGATACCATGTGGATGCCAACAATGTCAATTTTAATACCTCCAGCCCTGATCTCTTCCTGGAACTCAAGACTCCTTTATCCAACTGCCTTCTTGATATTCCCACTAGAGAATTTCACAGATACCACAATGTGTCTCCTGCACCTCTTGGGTCCTCACCTCCCAAACCTGTTGCCCAACCCCTAAGTCTTACCTGTTTTGTAAATGGTACCACCCTGCTTTAGTCTCCCCGGTGAGAAACTTCAATATATATATATATATATGTACATATATATATATATATATTTAAAGATTTTATTTATTTATTTGACAGAGACACAGCGAGAGAGGGAACACAAGCAGGGGGAGTGGGAGAGGGAGAAGCAGGCTCCCCGCCGAGCAGGGAGCCCGATGTGGGACTCGATCCCAGGACCCTGGGATCATGACCTGAGCCGAAGGCAGACGCCTAACGAATGAGCCACCCAGGCGCCCGAAACTTCAATATATCTTGATTCATCCTTTCGTTCCCTCTCTGTATCCAATTCATCAGAAGGGCTGTTGATTTTACCTCCAAAGCCCATTTCAAACCTCTCCACCTCCCTTACCACCCAAATTTCCTTGCCCTATCAAACCCATTCTCTACACAGAAAATAGGTTGATTTTACAAAGCAGATTATACCATGATCTATTTAACATCCTTCAATAGATTTCTACCACACTTAGAATTAAATATAAACTTGTTGGGCCCTCTAAGCTGCTATAGTATCTAACTACCTCCCCAAGCTCATTTCATACCACTCTCCCTCGGGCTCATTACACTGGCCCTGTCCAGCCTCAGGGCCTTTGCACATGCTGTTCCTTCTTCAGCAAGCTCTTCCCATACATTTCTTATGCTGGCTCTTTCTTTTCTCCCTTTGGGTCTTAGCTTAATTATTGTCCTCTCAGAGAAGCCTCCCCAACCATCCTAAATGAAATAAGCCTTTTTGTTCCTCTTATTCTCCTTCTTAGCTCCATCCCCCACACCCCCATCATCACAGTTATTCCCATGGTTATACTGCCAGTTTTTCCACAAATGACAACATTGGGAAAACTTTTAAGGACTCTGTTAGATTTTTTTTTTTAAAGATTTTATTTATTTATTTGGGAGAGAGAGAGCACAAGTGGGGGGAGGGACAGAGGGAGAAGCTGACTCCCCACTGAGTGGGGGGGGAAGGACAGGAGGGGGCTTGATCTCAGGACCGGGGGATTACGACCTGAGCCACAGGCAGACTAAGCCACCCAGGCGCCCCGGAACCTTGTTAGATTTGAAACAAATCAAAGGCAGCATAAACAATGAACTACTTCTGTCCTAACTGGGGATCCTGCTAGATGTGGCCATTTACACCCAATAGAATCCGTATCTAACACTGATAACATGAATCAGGATCTGAAACCAAAAATAAGGACATTTTTGAGATCACTTGAGTGGAAAGTGTTTAGCTAAGCAGTTCCTGTTTTGCTGTGGTCTTGGCCCTCTGACACAGCTGTATTCAGCTTAACATGCAGAGACTGGGAGAATTTTCTCACACATCTCATTTCCTGTGTTTCTCGTTGGAGTTTGCTGTTCTCTTTTCTCCTCCTCTGAGACCCAGGTCTTGTGAGATGGGGTACGAGAAGAAGGTTTCAACTCAGCTTAAACTCTTCTGGATGAGAGCATGAGTGAAACTCCAGGTGAACTTCTGGTACTTAAACATTCTTACATTTGTAGAAAACATTGACGTTAAGGAAATAGACCCTTTGTAGAGCATAACGTCTCACTTTGATGTCTATGGGCAAAACTTTGTGTTACCTGCACTGGGCTGACATCAGGTCTCCTAATAATTATGCAACTGGGAGTTGTCATTCACTTGGCTACGACTGACTCAGGATTTGAATTCTGTTCTAATACCTCAAACAGCTCCCTTTCTGTTTTGTTAATAAATCACTAAATGTTGGATACAAATCACCAGCAAGTTATCAGTGGAATTTAACCCATGGAAGCTCTTACTTTCCAGCATTCGTAAAAGCCATAAATCCCCTTTGTCAAGTTACAGATTTGGAAAATCTAGCCTATACTCTGTTAAGTGATTCAGATCATCTCCCCAAGGAGCCAAGAAATGTTTCAAGTGCTTCAAAATAAATCATAGAAAAGTGAGTGGATGGATAAAATTCCCTGGGAAGAAATCTATTTTGCAGAGAATAGGGCTGTATTGTCTAATCTTCTTCTGATAACTAAACAGTTTTTTACATATAGAGAATGAGCCATGAGACACACAAAGGTCAAAGGTCCCAGATCCATCTGTCCTTGAGGAAACCCTGAGGAGGAAATATGCCCAGTTCATATTTGTTTCTTTGAGGAAGAAAGCTTATTTCAGGACAAAAAGGTCACTTTTATATTTTCTCCTGCCACTTTATTACAGTCCCCATATTATTCAGGACCCAATTTTAAAAAAAGATTTTTCTTAAAGATTTATTTATTTATTTGAGAGAGAGAGAGCACAAGCTCGCAAGTGTGAGCACAGGGAGGGGAGGGGCGGAAGGAGAGGGAGAGAGAGAATCTCAAGCAGACTCTGTGCTGAGCACGGAGCCTGACGTGGGCCTCGATTCCACGATGCTGAGATCATGACCTGAGCTGAAATCAAGAGTCAGATGCTTGACTGACAGAGCCACCCAGGTGCCCCAAGACCCAATTAGAAATCTTCAGTGATATCAAAAGGAGCATTTTTGTTTTGTTGTGTGAACTGTAAGGATCAGACGATCAGATGAAGAGATTGTCCTAAACTATCCAAGCATGCTGTCTTTGTTAAGACCATTTTCTTGGCTGCTTCTAAAGGGAGCTGTTTATACTGAGCCCTGCACTGAGCTGACCAGCTGAACTTGTCTGTAGAAAATCACAGTTTCATCTCCACTTCACAGTGTCTGCTAAACTTCTAGAAGAAATTATGAGAAGCCACAAGACACAGCTCTTTTTTAAATTTCTTTTTATTTATGCATTTGTTTATTTATTTTACAGCTCAACAAATACTGACAGAGTGCATTTTCTGCTCTCAATGAGTCAGCCAAATCGGTCAGCCCTGAGCACAGTGCATTCCTTCTCCTTTATTGGTTCCTGTGGGGATGGGTCTCTCTCAAATACCTCCACTTTCTGGATGCAAGGCAAGACACACAACCAAAATATTTCAGAGCCGCAGGAACCGAAGGGAAATCTACCTCCTCTGATGCCGCCTTTTTTTTTTAAATCATTGATTAATCTTTTATTGGGAGTAGATAAAACAGAGAAGTTTCCTACACTCTCAATAAATGATTTCATTAGAAAATGATTACCAAACGTACATTTATAGGGGAAACTAAAAGAAAGGAATTCATTCTCTCACTCTGAAGGATAGCTACCTGGTAGTCACACCGCAATCTCAGAAGGATGATGATTTGGCACTTAGGGATTTTAACCAGCACAGCCAGAGCTGGTTAACAGTGGAACAAATATTTTGTAAAACCCAACTCTTACTGTGGTGACATGTGTAGACAGTCTACCTCCCTCCCACTTTGACAAGGTGACACTATCCAAACTTCATTTTTCTTCTCTTAGCTCTCATCAAAACCGTCTGCTGGCCTGTCTGGCCTCCCCTTTTGGCTCTCTTTCTCCAACTCAGCAACCTCCTCCAATACTCCCTTCTTGTCCGTCAAAGCCTGTTCTTGAATAAATCCACGTTAGCATAAATACCTGGTTATGGTTTCCCACAACACTCATAGGGGTATGTGTATTTTAGCAGGAGGAAACACTTGAGGTCAAAAGAATGAATCTCTAATTGTGGAATTTACAACCTCTCATTTTAAAGAAGAGAAATCTGAGGCTCTAAGAGGCCAACGAGATGGGCCAGAGGTTACCTTGTTGCTAGCGGCTAAGCTGGAGCTCTTGGCTTCCCATCCCATGCCACTCTCTTTTCTTGCTACCCAGACGTCCTGCCGTGCAGCACCATCCACCAGAAAATGTGCCTGTATTTCATGGACCTGGGGCCCTCGCATAAGGAATCCTCCCCAGAGAGTGATACGAGGTCCGCTGGTACTGAATTCCTCTCTTTAAGAAATGCACAGTCCCCACAACTTCTTTGATCGATCACTAACATGATCGCACATTTCCACCACAGGAAATATTGAACAAATATTTTCAATTCTTTAGAGAAATGTTTGGAATGGATTGTGATTACTCTCTGCTAAGGAAAAAAGCTTATTTGACCCTACTTGTAACTCAAGAGTCAGTTTTGTGGGCCCTTAAGGACCCGCACATTCTTGTAGGACACAAAAGGTTCCTGACATCCATCATGGACCCCACTCACCCCCTGGTCTTGAGGGGCCCTTCCCTCCTTTCTCTGCTTTGGATGGAGATGGACACCTTTGTACAGGTCTCCCCAGGTCCCGTGGCCCCTGATTGCCATGGCTCACAAGGTATGAGGGGGTGTCAAATTTCACCATACTGTTGAGGAAAACTCAGATCACATATGATAGGAGAGATGTGGTTTCAGACGAGGCTTTGTAAGAATTTTCCTCTAGTTTAAGGGAAAACTTTCCCAACAGTTCAGTTGTTCACTGAGACTTCTTGTTGGCACCCACAGTTCTGAAATCTGCCCCCACCAACTCATCTTCCACTCTGTGAAAGGCTCTCTAGCTCTTCTGCTCATTCAAACCTGACTTAGTTTGTCCCTCCTTGAGCAGTTCATGGCCCCGAGGCTGGCTTTTTTTTTATTATGTTATGTTAATCACCATACACCCCGAAGCTGATTTATTTGGTCTGGGTCAACACCTTGGGGGCATGGGTGTCAGGATAGTTCTTTTTTTTTTTTTTTTTTAAGATTTATTTATTTATTTGAGAGAGCGAGAATGAGAGAGAGAGAGTACGTGAGGGGGGGAGGATTAGAGGGAGAAGCAGGCTCCTCGCTGAGCAGGGAGCCCGATGAGGGACTCGATCCCGGGACTCCAGGATCATGACCTGAGCCAAAGGCAGTCGCTTAACCAACTGAGCCACCCAGGCGCCCCCAGGATAGTTCTTAAAGGTATTGGTATTCCAAGTCCCTTCCAAGGGTCCAGCAGGGACAGGGGTCCTTAAATCCTAACCCTGAACTCTAAATCTCCCTCCCAGTGTAGTTGCAGATTAAACACTTTATTCCCTAATTGCCCATCAGGGAGCTGAAGGTTCAAACACACACCAACACACACAGTCTCCATAAATTCTTAGTCTAAACCCAAAAGGAGGAAATGAAGTATTTTCCTACATACCCTATAATTGGCATATTTCCTCTCCCCAGTGAATATAAAATTTCACATTTCTGTATAAGGTTATATTCCTTCCTATCCTTAATCTGCCTTCCTTTCTCCTTCCCCCTTTCAGATTGATTTCTCAGGCCTGTTTGGAATACGAAAGAGGTCCGTGACTGAGCTGCTACTTTTCTCAACAACTGCTCTCAGCCCCACAGAGACCCAGTTAAAGCTCTGAAATAAGTGTCTGTGTGTGTGTGTGTGTGTGTGTGTGCGCGTGTGTGTGTGCGGGCATGTAGCTATTACTTTAGGCTATTTCTGCTACATATATTCTGTTTCCTGCTTTTAAAAAAAAGTCTTGTGACCCCAAAACTGCATTCACAGTGTCCACTATTCAGAGTAAATAGTAATACTCATCAAATTCCACCATTCTCTGTACTATTGTGAATGCATTCAAGAAGTTTTCCAGGAAGTACAAGCAACAATAATAGGGTTGTTGGGAGGGGCCAGTGAATTCATACATAATACAAGTGCACACACATGACCTAAAAGTAAGGTGCCTGGCACACCGCAAGTGCCCTCACATTTTGGAGATTATCACATATATATGTATCTATGGTTTCCACATGAGATTTCAGGTTTTAAAAATGCCACTGTGTAAAAATTGAAAATCTTAGTTCTGGATTAAGCTTTGAACTACAGGTTGAAGGGAAGCCCAGACGTTGTCCAGTAAAGACCTTTGTACCTTTGAGGAACCCATGCTTCCATCAGGCAAATCAGCTATGGGTTTTGAAATCCACAGGAATCACTAACACCCATGGGATACTTCTGATGTGCTGGGTCCATTGATAATTTATTCTCCAAAACCTCCACATGAGGAAGGTTCTAGAGTCATCAGTGCCATTTTACAGTTGGGGAAGTTGAAACTGACTTAGACAATAGAGTGAACGAATTGGTTCAAAGATTGAGAAATGCACAGGTAGGCTGAGTTCAGATGGGACTGGTGCAGATGTGGTTTGAGCCAGTGGTTTGAATCTTGCGATTATTTCTCACCTCCACTTTCCCATGTTGGCCATAATCTCAGCAAGCGTCTCTCATCATCTTTAGATGCCTGTCAACAACTTTGAAGGTCACATGCTGCCTCGTTCACATCCAATGACAGAGAACATGTCCTCTGGTAGACCTTCTGGAAAATTAGGAAAGCTTCGTTTTCAGGAGTCCTCACCAGACCTCTTCTCACGGTTTCATTGCCCTAATTCAGACATTGGTGTGGCCTCGGAATGGAGGAAGAGATGGGCTTTTCCAAATGCCTTAAACCCAAGGCTGAGTATGGAGCAAATCACTCCAAACCTGCACTGCAAAAGTAAGAGAGGGAACTTCTCAAAGGAAGTTTAGGTTTGTTGCAGATTTTTATCCCAGAAGCAGATTCTGAGATGGACATTCATGTACCCATTTATGAGGGTGTATCCTTGTGAGCAGCACTCTTGGATGGGAAGGGAAAGACATAGGGTTGAGCAGAGGGAAAAGCTGGACTGCAAAGACATCTCAACAAGGGCTTCAGCCAACTCTACAGGGGACTCTGTTGCTGGGATGACCCTTCAGAGGGATCTTGAGTTGGAGTAAGGTAAGTGGCAATGAGGGGGCAGGGCCTTCATACCACCCCCACCTTCACCCCCTGGGAAAACCAGATATTGTTTGTGGGATGTCCAGGAAGGAAGCAGGGCCCTGTGGGAGCCGGCTCTTTTTAGGAGAAGGCAATTCCTGGAGAGAGATTCGGCTGTCAGCTGACAACACTTCCAGCAGCTGGGAGAATAAATCCTTGTGGCCCAAAAAGGAATCTGGGCAGTGCATTCCAGTAATCATGAAGCAGTTGTGGGACAGGAAGCAAGTCACCCAGCTTCTAGAAGCAAAGCCTAGATTTGCATGCAGGCCTTTGAGGTGGCCTTGCCCCAGCTCTCACCTTGTTGCTGACTGTCCGCTGTGTGCTGATTTCTACACACGGACCACAGCAGCGTGTTTCTGGAAAGAATCCCAGATACACAGTATCTAAGTGTCAGCTGCCCATCCATGAGGGCAGGATGTGAGGTGGAAACCAGGGTTTGCTACACCTCACTGGGTGGTTAGGGAGACAAGATGTCTGGCCAGACTTGTACCAGAGAACTGTCCGGTTTGAACAAATGAGGAATGTGAAGCATTTGGAAAGGTTATAAAGAAGCCACCATAATAACGAATGTTTTTCTGAACCAGCACAGTCAGGGAAGAGAAGACTGCGAATCAGGGATGGCTTTAGTGATCTCGCAGAGTTCTTTACATTGGGATGCAAAAATGCAGCGTGGACGCATCTAAAATTTTACGATGATAGCCGGCTCCTGGCAAATGTGCCAAGTCATGTCATTCCTGACAAGCTCATCAAAATGCTACATATTTTAGGTTCGTGTGCTTGGCCATTTTATTTTATTTTATTTTATTTTTAATATTTTATTTATTTATTGACAGAGAGAGAGAGACAGCGAGAGAGGGAACACAAGCAGGGTGAGTGGGAGAAGCAGGCTTCCTGCGGAGCAGGGAGCCCGATGTGGGGCTTGATCCCAGGACCCTGGGACCATGACCTGAGCCGAAGGCAGACGCTTAACAACTGAGCCACCCAGGCGCCCCTCGTGCTTGGCCATATTATTTCACATGTTTTGGATATTCGTGGGCAGTGAAATTAAAAACACACCAATCAGGAGAAAACAGACTGGTAGCTTTACAACACCTGGCGTGAGGATGAAAACCTGACCCAGCTTTAGAATGTTGGTCCATGGAAACTGCATTCAATAAACTACTTAATCATGTCTCGTTCCCATGGCAACAGGCACTGAGGCAGGCTTGCTACATAAGACTGAATGTGATCAACTGCCAACATGGAAATATAAATCCTCCCCTATTTCCTCTCTGTTTCCCAGCATTTCTCTCTGGGACACATTCTGTGTTACAAAGCAGCACTGAGAACACGGCCTGTATCTCCCTCCCCCTAACACTCACCAATTTGCAATGGTGAAAGACCCCATCCTCTGTGTTTTCAGCACGGAACACAGAAATGGGGGTAGCGGAGTAGTACATGTATTCTAAAAGGCAAGGAAAGTAATTCTAGATAGTACATTACCCATCCATGTCCCTCACTAAAAGCCTGTTTGTGTGTGTGTGTTTTTCTTTCAGGCAGTAATGCCTTTTTCTGTTGGAATCAAATCAAAGCATATTTGTGCTCAGGAGCAAGACAGATTTCTTAAATAACAGAGAAGCTATTTTTAGAGGATCTTAGGAGGGGGAAGATCCTGGGATCCACCTAAACTTAGCTCCAGCCTATGGTGCACTATATCTCACAGGGAGCACTTGTACATTTCATCCGGTTTATTATGAACTGCCCGAGATGCCCTTGAAGGATGTACTGGGTGAGCCTGGACCTGCCCAATGCAGCATCACACAGTCTTTCCCTTCTTTTCCTTTAAAGCACACTATTGGGGCACCTGGGTGGCTCAGTTGGTTAAGCGTCTGCCTTCGGCTCGGGTCATGATCCCAGGGTCCTGGGATTGAGCCCTGCATTGGGCTCCCTACTCAGCGGGGAGCCTGCTTTTCCCTCCCCGCCGTCTGCTGCTCTGCCTACTTGTGTTCTCTCTCTATCGCTCTGTCAAATAAATAAATAAAATCTTAAAAAAAAAAAAAGCACACTGTTTTCTAACTCTTGAAGAGCCCTATGATGAGGCCAATTTGTGCTGACCGTGACCATATTGGTGGTACATCGGGGCTGTCTGTCAGTGCATTTGGGTGAGTTGTTTTGAGGGGACAAAGTCAGTAATAGTTTGTGGTTGGGGTTAGCTCTGCAAATATGAATGTGAACCGTGAGTTTGCATCTCAGGTGTGTGGCCTGGGGTGTATGCAAGCACAGACAATACTGTGTGGTTCAACCAATGTGGTAAGGGATGAGCACTCAATGCGTATATATTATAGATCTTAATTCAGTGAAAAAAATTAAGTATTATCTTGCAAAGTGTGAACTCAGGATCTTGATTCAAACGATTTAAATTATTTATGAGGGAATTTGAACACTGAGGGGATATTTGATGATATTCCATCATCCGATGAAGTTGAGTGATGGCTGAGAGGGAGTTCATGGTATTGTTCTCTCTACCATGGCATACAGTAAACACGAAAACCACATAATCAGCCCTGGGGAGGGTAATCTGAGGTTTTCTGGAGGAAGTGTCTTCTAAACTGAGATCTCAAGGAAGGGAGGAGCTAGCAGGCAGAAACTGAAGGTAAAGGGATGAGAATGAGGTATTAGATGGGTAAATCTTTCAGGTAGAGGGAACTGCATGGGCACAGTCTTGAAGGTGAAGGAAAAATCTCCTGAAAAGGAGCTCAAGAGGACTGTACCACAGTGTGGCAAGAGAAGAGGCTTGGAAGTGGAATGAGGGGTCTGCTTTCTGGACATTTTCTTCAGAGCAGGTGGAAGCCACTGAGTAAGGAAGTACCAGATTGGATTCGGGGTTTAGGAAATCTGCTGTTAGGCTTGATGGTCCCAAGAGAGTCCTAGCTTTAGAAAATCTATCTTGAGTACTCTAGCCCTGCTCTTTCTGAGCTGTAGAGCCCATCCTCCTTACCAGTTACCACTGCTTCACGCATTACAGGTTCTATGGTGGTTAAGTTGAAAATCCAAGTTGAGGGGAAGGACAGACTGTGTAGTCTTTGCTATGAGTGAATTGTCTCCCACAAATGCAGATATTGAAGTCCTAACTCCTAATATGACTGTATTTAGAGATGGGGTGTTAAGAGGTAATTAAGTTTAAATGAGGTCATGGGGGGCGGGGGAGTCCTGAGCTCATAGAATTTGTCCTGATGTGATAGAATTATAAGAAGAGGAAGAAAGAGAGAGATGGCTCTCTGTCCACACGCAAGGAAAGGCACTGGCAGGACCCAGCGAGAAGGCGGCCATCTGCAAGACAGGAGGAGAGCTCTCACCAGAACCTGACCATGTTGGTGTCCTGATCTCAGACTTCCAGAATCAAGAGCTATGAGAAAACATACTTCTGTTGTGGAAGCCGCCCAGTCTATGGTCTTTCGTTATGGCGGCCCAAGCGGACTAAGATGTTCTTCCAAGTCCCCCTCCATCCACATAGATTTTCCTGGGCTGGGACAAACCTCAGACATTTCAAAAACTCTTAATCCACTATCTTAATCAATCATTAAAGATCCTAAACATTATACTCTCATTATACTCACAGTTCCATATTTATCTACACAAGTGCCTTTCTCGACTGTCATGAAGCCAGGCCATTATGTAAGGAGATGGTTCTCCTGAGGTCATAAATATGTACAATAAGCTGATGTTAACATAATCATCTATCTCTCTGGTTTACCTTGAAAAGACACCTTTGGTTGGTAGGGTTCTTTCCTAATTGAAAACTCTTGATCATCACGTTAGCATGCAATTGCTAACTCCCAAGTTTGCGTGAGCTGCCCCTAGTATTTGGGGCATGTATTTATAAGAGGAGAGCCTTTATTTATATTGATGTAATACAGTGTTAACTTCTGCTGGCTGCCTTTCATAGACAAGGCAACTCTTCCAAACAAATTGTCTGGCAAATGATGGTCTTTGCAAGTTTAGACATGATGCTCAAGCTGACTTTCCATTTCCTTACATGGCAGACCACCCAAGTATGCTTCCCTGAAAAGTCTCTAAGCCCAAGTAAATGAGTCTTTTTAAGGAAGCAGGGTGAGAAGCACCAGCCTCTAGTAAGATCTCAGGGGAGTTAGGAGACCTGTTGCTGCCAAGGCATTCTCCTATCACCTCTCTCAGTGCCAAAACCACCTTTAGTTGTCCTTTTCTTTGGCTATTCCATTTTCCCTAATAGCCCTCTATTAATATGATTTTATGGTCATATGTATGAATCTGTATGAATTTGTTCCATGAGAATCAAACTCATGAACTGTCACCTTCCTTTACACTCCTAAATGAAACTAAATCAGACCCAACCTTTACTGGCTTTAGCAATGGAGAAACCCAACCCCAGACTTGTGGTGAACAGTTCCCTCCCCACTCCCTTAGGATTGTAACAACACCCAGGGTTTACTCAGAACAGATATCTTGCCATCTGAAGTGTTGGAAGAAATGGAGTTCCACTTAATCTCTCTATCGTCCCCTCCCTTCATTTGGGTGGGGGCTCTTTGCCGAGGTCCCTGAGTAGCACCTAGGACCCCAAACCCTTTGCATACTTGCAGCCATCCTACACAGAGGCCCTATTTCTGCAGACCTTCCTTATCAGTTTTCAGAATTAACACCACCACTCTGACCCCACCCCTCATCCTTGTGCAACGTAGTTCAACTCTCTAACAAAGAGGGTTTTTTTAATTTAAAGATTTATTTATTTATTTATTTTTAATATTTTGTTTATTTATTTATTTGAGAGAGAGAATGAGAGAGAGAGAGCACATGAGAGGGGGGAGGGTCCGAGGGAGAAGCAGACTCCCCGCTGAGCAGGGAGCCCGATGCGGGGCTTGATCCCGGGACTCCAGGATCGTGACCTGAGCCGAAGGCAGTCGCTTAACCAACTGAGCCACCCAGGCGCCCCAGATTTATTTATTTATTTGAGAGGGAGAGAGAGCCCGTGGTAGGGAGGGGCAGAGGGAGAGAGAGAGAATCCCAAGCAGACTGTCTGCTGAGTGTGGAGCCAGGCCTGGGGCTCCATCTCACAACCCCGAGATCATGACCTGAACTGAAATCAAGAGTCAGACGCTTAACTGACTGAGCCTCCCAGGTGCCCCATCAGACGAAGAGTTTACCTGCCACCACAACCAAGGTATAGAACATTTCCACTACCCCAATACATTCTGACATTTCCCCTTCCCTGACCACAGCCCTTCATCGACCACCAGTTAGCTTTCTGTCTATACAGTTTTGCCTTTTCTAGAAATTCTAATAAATGGACTCATACCATGTATACTCTTTTATGTCTGGGTTTATTCGTTTAGCATAATGCTTATGAGATTCATCTGTGTTGTATTAGCGGTTCATTCCTCTATATTCCTCAATATTGCTACATAAGAAGGATATACCATCCCATCCTTCACTAGTTTGTTGACATTTGGGTTGTTTCTAGTTCTTAGCTCTTATGAACTGTGCTGCTAGAAACATTCCCACATAGGTTTTTGTGTGAACACATGTCTTTCTTTCTCTTGAGTTGTCACTTAGGAATAGAAATACAAATCATAGTGTAGGTGTGGTTCACCATGGTAAGTTTTCATTCAACTGTATAAAAAGCTGCCCAACTAAAGTGGCTGTTCCATTTTGCATTGCTACCAGCAATGTATGAGAGTTCCAATTGCTTTACATCCCTGCCAAAAACTGGGTTTGTCAGGCTTTGTAATCTTAGCTATTCTAGTGGGTATGTATTAAATAAAATTTAAATATAAATCTCCATTCTAAATTATACATAGACATAACAAATTGCAATGTCAATGCCTCTGAGAAGGATATAATTTAAGGTGCTACCACCTAACATCTTAGCTAGTACTTGCTCATATAGTCATTCCCGTATAAGGCCCTTGGGATTCAGTGACTTCCTAAAGGCCATAACAATGGTTCTTAAACTATTTGCATTCCAGAAATGGGAAAATGAATTATTGCCAGTACTAGAGAAGACAGACTCTTTTCAAACATGGGAAACCATGTAAAGGGATTCTTTTCTGGGAAAACCATTAGAGATCATAAGGGTGAGAACGGGTAGAGAGCAAAATCTGGAGGAAAGGGTTTACTCTTGTTACTCTTTTGGAATTACTCTGGTTATTAGACCCATCGCTACATCTTGTTGAATGTGTTAACATGGAAGCAAATATGTTACAAACTTGTTTTCTTTTTTTTTTTTTAAGATTTTGTTTATTTGAGAGAGAGAGCGAGAGCATGAGAGGCAGGGGAGGATCAGAGGGAGAAGCAGACTCCCTGCTGAGCAGGGAGCCCGATGCGGGACTCGATCCCAGGACTCGATGCCGGGACTCCAGGATCATGACCTGAGCTGAAGGCAGTCGCTTAACCAGCTGAGCCACCCAGGAACCCCCAAAACTTGTTTTCTTAATATTTTGATTTCTCTCCTCCGCTATAAAAGAGTCACTTTGTAAATGTGTGCATTTCATTTTATGCTTTATAAAAATGCTATTCTGAGAAGGAGTCCATATGTTTCCCCTAATGCGACAAGATCCATGGCATATAAAAAATTCCAGTGTGTGGGCCAATTTAGTTGATCTTGGGTGATACCAGCGTCTGTCTATTTTTACAAAGCTACTCTCATGCCAGGGTGGGATCCTGCAGGGTTGACATCTGTCATACAAGGGTAGGAACCCATTCTGCAATGTCATACAGAATGGGTTAAGGAATCTGCCTTATTAGGGAAAGGAAAAACTAGCAGACAAAAAGGCAGGCAGTCCTACCTCCTTTCATGTCTCAAGGAAGGAATGCCAGGTCCAGGGCATTTGTGGACATGCCATAGGTTCTATTCAAGTGAAGAAACTCCCCTCCCTCCGATGGCATAGATTGGTGCCAAATGGTCCGGATTTGGGATGTCAGCTGTTGAGTGAAATTGTCTGGGGATGCCAAGTGCTTTGCATCTGGGACATTTGGGGGCCTTGCAGTCCAAGAGCTGTTGCATTTGCCCTGCTAGCCAAATAGCCAAACATCCCAGTCCAGCGGGTCACATGTTTGGGTATTGTCCCTTCACTGGAATGAACCAAAGTTGGATCCAGTAGCAATCTGACTCTGGCAGATCACTCTTTGATTTAATGTGAAATTGAAGACTATGTGTGAGTCTGTCTTGCTCACCCTGGACTTGTGGATTTTTGCCTTTGCACAGTAAAGACTTCTCTTCAACTGATGCTGTACAAAGTAGTGAAATGTGCCCAACTCTTTGCAGGACGAGTGGCGGCCCTAAAGGGACCCATCTGGCACCACAGTTGGTTTTCAGCATGCAGCCGGAAGTGACTTAACCAGAAAAGCATGGAGCATGGGTAGATACTTAATGATCACTTGGGGTCCAACTTCTACATTTTACTGATAACATACTTCAAGAATCCACTGGGTTCTCAAGATTTATCACCCATTTCCCATTTTCAGGGAGGGTTTAGCAGCAATAAGATTGGGTTAGGACTCTGAGCCTGAAGACCTTTGAGAATTTTCAAGGCTTGAGGGACCCCTTTGGAATCCAAGAGCAAAGAATTTTGGGTGTCTATTCCAAAAGCACTTTTTTTTTTTTTTTTTTTTTTGCTTTTAGTGATCGGATGTTATTGTATGTAGGATGTATCAGTTCATTATTGCAGCATTAACAAACCACCCATTTTATTTGCTGATAATTCTGTAGGTCAGCTTTTAGATTTGGCTCAGCTGTGTGGTTCTTCTGATGCTCTCATCTGGGGTCACTATGGCGAATAAAATAACGCCCTCCTCCAAAGATGTCTATGCCCTAATCCCTGGCGTTAGGGCTGTGTATGTTACATTATACAGTAAAAGGGACATTGTAGATGGGATTAAATTTGTGGACCTTTGGGTAAGGTCCTTCTGGATAAGGATAGTATCCTGGATTGTCGGGGTAGATCCAATGTAGTCACATGGGCCCTTAAAAGTGAAAGAGGAAGGCAGAAGAGTCGGGCTGAGAGATGCTGTGGAAGAGAGACATGAGAAATTTGAATATGAAAGAAACTGGGCTCATCACTGCTGGCTTTGAATCTAGAGGAAAGGGGCCATGAGTCTGAGAATGCAGGAGATCTCCAGAAGCAGGGAACAGCCCTCACTAACAGCCAACATGGGGATAGGACCTTCATCCCTACAACTGCAAGGGACTGAACACCACCAGCCATCTGAATGAGCAAAGAGACAGATTCTCTCCGAGAGCCTCCAGAAAGGAACACAGCCCTGCTGACAGCTTGATGTTAGCCCGGCGAACCCGTATTGGTTACGGAGAACTGTGGGATGGTAAACCTGTGCTGTTTAAGCTGCTAAGATTGTGGTGATTTGTTATACAGCAATAGAAAGCCGATAGAGTCACACATATTGCAGCAATCAGGCATGACTGGGTCTGGGGGACCTGAAAGCACCATCTGCATATCTGGTGGTTGGTGCCAGCTGTCGACTGAACCACTCTGATCACGTGATCTCTCATGCTCAAGAATGTGGGCTTGGGCTACTTTACCTGGCATCCTCAGGGCTCCAAGCAGGTGTGAAGAGAGCTGCAAGGGTCCTTGAAACATTGCTCAGAACTCCCCCACGATGTCATTCCTGCAACTTAGAAGGTCTGTCCAAATTCAAAGGGGTAGAGAAATCGTTTCTACCCCTTGATGGGAAGAGATGAAAAGCCACACTGGGAAGGAGCAGGCAGTGCATGGATTGGAGGAATTTGTGGCCATTTTTCACAACCTGCCATACATGAAACTGTTGTGCAATGAGATATTAAGAGGGACTTTCCACGTTGCTTCCCTGGGAGCACTAGGTTGCACTGTTGACAACAACAAACACAAACACCTCACATTCTAAAGAGGTCTGCCAACCTGGGGGGCTGGATGCTTCCTTCTCAGGCTCCGGTCAGCCACACTCCCACCTCTTCACTCCTCCCCCACTTCTTGATCTACACGGGAGAATATTAGGGAGTGGTGTTGGAGGTAACTGCTTTAGTGAGGAGTGGAGTGAATTAGGGTTCCTTTTCATTTCTCCTTCAATCAAATAACTGGGGAGGCTCCAAGGTAATCACTTAAAGAAAATGGTTGGGTTTGCAAGAAGGGGAGACCGACATCTTGATCCTGGCTGCCCAAATTAGGAATCTGCGGAAGAATCTGAAGATGGGAGTTCATCCATTTAAAAAGCAAATATTTCTTGGGCACTATAATGGTTAGTTTTATGTCAACTTGACTGAGTCACAGGATGCCACCATATTTAGTTAAACATTATTCTGAGTGTGTCTCTGAGGATGTTTAGGATGGGATTAATATTTGTGTTGGGGGACTGAGGAAAGTCTTCATGAGGGTGGGCCTCATCCAGTCTTTGGAAGACCTGAATAGAAAAAAAAAGGCGAGTAAGGAGAATTTGTTCTATCTGCCTCATTGTATTTGAGCAGGGACATTTGTCTTCTCCTGCTTTTGGACTCATACTTGGACTGGAACTTAGATGATTGGATCTCCTGGTGTTCAGGCCTTTGGTTTTGGACTGGAACGATACCATCGGCTCTCTTGTTTCTGCTTTGCCAACCGCAGATCTTAGGATGTCTCAGCCTCCATAATCACCTGAGCCAATTTCTTATAATAAATCTCTTTATGGACTGAATCTTTGCATACCCCTAAAAGTCATATGCTGAAATCCTAACCCTCAAAATGATGGTTTTAGGAGATAGGGAGCTGATTAGGTTATGAGGGTAGAAGTTTTGCAAATAGTAATCGATTAGTGTATTCTTTTTAATAAATTTATTTTATTTTATTTTATTTTATTTTATTTTATTTTATTTTATTTTATTTATTTGTCAGAGAGAGAGCACACAAGCAGGGGAAGCAGCAGGCAGAGGGAGAAGCAGCAGACTCCCTGCTGAGCAGGGAGCCCAATGCGGGGCTCGATCTCAGGACCCTGGGATCACTACCTGAGCCAAAGGCAGACGCCTAACCGACTGAGCCACCCAGGCACCCCACGATTAGTGTCCTTATAAAAGAGAGCCCTAGGAAGCTCCCCTGCCCCTTGTGCCATATTGGGACACAGTAAGAAGACAGCTAGCTGCCTACGAACCAAGAAGGGGACTCTCACCAGACACCGAATCTGCCAGCACGTTGATCTTGGACTTCTCAGCCTCTAGAACTGTGAGAAATGAATTTCTGTTGTTTATAAGACACCCAGTCTAAGTAGTTTGTTTTAGCAGCGGCCTCAATGGACTAAGGTAGATATAAATACGGATAAAGGTATAGGTATAGGATATATGTGCAAATATATAGATTCTTTTTTTAAAGTATTTTTATTTATTTTTGTGAGAGAGAGAAAGAGAGCATGAGCAGGGGAGAGCAGCAGAGGGAGAGGGAGAAGCAGGCTCCCCGCTGAGCAGGGAGCCCGATGCGGGACTCGATCCCACGACCCTGAGATCATGACCTGAGCTGAAGGCAGACGCTTAATGGACTGAGCACCCAGGTGCCCCATAAATATATAGATTCTATATATTCAATTTCTCTGGAGAACCTTGACGAATACAGGTTCCTACTGGTGCGTGATACAATGTTTTAAACTCTGGGAATTCAACAGTAAAAAGCAAAAACAAAAAAACCCCAAACAGACAATAATCCCTGCCCTCGGGGAATTCCTGCCTGACTGGACGTCTACTGGGAAAAATAGAAAATAAGATAAGACAGTAAGTAAAATGTATGGAATGTTAGATGGAGATAAAAGTTGGTGGGGAAGGCAGGGGCTGACATCTTAGATAAAGAATTCCAAAAAGAAAGAAAGAAAGAAAGAAAGAGAGAGAGAAAGAAAGAAAGAAAGAAAGAAAGAAAGAACGAAAGAACGAAAGAACGAAAGAACGAAAGAACGAAAGGAAGGAAGGAAGGAAGGAAGGAAGGAAGGAAGGAAGGAAGAAAGAAAGAAAGAAAGAAAGAAAGAATGAAAGAACAAAAGAAAGGAAGGAAGGAAGGAAGGAAGGAAGGAAGGAAGGAAGGAAGGAAGAAAGAAAGAAAGAAAGAAAGAAAGAAAGAAAGAAAGAAAGAAAGAAAGAAAGAAAGAAAGAAAGAAAGAAAGAAAAGGAAAGAGTTCCAGGTAAGGACTCCCCAAGAAGGGGCCATTTGAGAAGACCCAAATTAGGTGAAGGAGTGAGCCACACAGTTATCTAGAGCAAGAGCATTCCAGGCGCGTGCCTGCCTCTGGATCGCCTGGCCCAGCCCGGGAACCATGAGGAGGACATGTAGGAGAGAAGAGTTTGGGAAGGAGGAGACGGTGCATGTGGTATAGGGAGGCTAAGGAAAGGGTTCCAGGTGTCACAGGGAGGGTCTATTTTTCATTATGGTAAAATATACGTAACATAGCATTTACCTTGTAACCATTTTCAAATGTACAGTTCAGTAGGTTAAGCACGTTTACATTGTTGAGTAACCAACCTCCAGAACTCTTTCATCTTACAAAACAAACTCTCTACTCCCCCGGCCCCTCCCCTCCAGCCTCTGGCAACCACTCTTCTACTTTCTGTTTCTATAATTTTGACTACTCTAAGTACCTTATATAATTGGAATCATACAGTATTTCTTTTTTTGTGTCTGGCTGATTTCACTGAGCTTAATATCCTCAAGTTTTAACTTTATACATGGTAGCATGTATCTGAATTTCCTTCCTTTTTAAGGCAGAATATCATTCCTTTGTATGGATAGAGCACATTACACTCATCTCTTCATCCATTGATGGACCTTTAGGTTGCTTCCATCTTTTGGCTTTTGTGAATGATGCTGCTATGAACATGGATGTACAGATCTCTTTTCAAGACCCCACTTTCAATTCTTTTGGCTATATACCCAGAAGTGGAATTGCTAGATTATATGGTAATTTTGTTTAGGTTTTTTTTTTTTTTTTTTTAGAAATCATCATAGTGTTTTCCATAGTGACTGCATTATTTTACATTCCCACTAACAATGTGTAAATGTTCCAATTTTTCTACGTTCTTGCCAACACTTGCTATTTTCTGGGGTTTGGTTTGGTTTGGTTTGGTTTTGATAGCCATCCTAATGGGTGTAAAGTGGTATCTCATTGTGGTTTGGTTTGCATCTCCCCACTGATTGCTGATGTTGAGCATCTTTTTCATGTTCTTGTTGGCCATTTGTATATTTTCTTTGGAGAAATGTTTATTTGAGTCCTTTGTCCATTTGTGAGCTGGGTTGTTTGTTTTCTTGCTGTTGAGTTGCAGGAGTTCTTCATATATACTGGAATATTAACCCCTTGCCAGATATATATGATTTGCAAATATTTTCTCTCCTTCCAATGGTTGCCTTTTCACTCTGTTGATGGTGTCCTTTGATGCCCAGAAGTCTTTAATCTTAATAGAGTCCAATTTCTCTATTTCTACATTTGTTGCCTGCACTTTTGGTGTCCTATTTTAGAAATCATTGCCAAACCCAAGGTCATGAAGCTTTTCCTTTGATTTTTTCCCCAAGTGTTTTATAACTGTGGGAAGGTTTTCGCAGCGAAGTGCTGTGTCAATGTAATATTCACAAGACAGAGGTGTGGGAGGCTGATTGTATGAAAGGCCCCAGTTCTTCACTTCTCTCATCCACACACTTTGCCATGTCACATTGCTGCTCCTCCCAACAAGAGGTAGCATGCATTTCCCTGCCACTTGATTTGATTTCAGCCACGTAACTTGGAAAGGATCACTCAGTTTGACTCTGAGCTTAACCCTATTACTTGCTTCAGCTGATAGGACAAGCCCAAAGTGATGGCAGTCAACCCAACCAGCTAACCCCCAGGCATGAATAAGAGCTACCCAGCTGATCCCCAGTTAACCCTAGGTGCATCATTGTTGTATGCCACTTTCTTAATGCGTCTTCATGATGACAATGGACAACTGATACAGGGAGCAAGCTGGAAGCAGGGAGATGGGTTAGAAGGACCTAACAGTGATTTAAGCAAGAGATGATGATAGCAGTGAAGGTGGTTAGAAACAGTTGGATTCTGGATATATCTTGAACGTAGAAGTGACAAGAGTGACAAGATTTGCTCCCAGATTGGGGTGTGGGGATGGGATACGGGGTATGCGGAAAAGAGAAGAGTCAAGAAGGGTTTTGGTCCAAGCAATTGGAATGATGGAATTGCCATTAGCTGAAACGTTTGGGTTTGGGGAGGGTATCCAATAATTGGTTTTGGGCATTTGTGATTCTTAGGAGAGTTGACATATGACTTCTGGAATTTGAGAGTTCTTGTGAACTTAGAGCTCAGTGGTGCTTCTTGAATAGACAATTCTGAAACAGGGAGGCTTCACGAGGCAGCCTGTACTAGGTAAGCTGTGACCATACTGTAACATGCCCCAAAAGGAGAGGATGGGGAGACTTTTCACCCTGTTTCCCTTAGTCTGAGGGCATGAAAGAGAACCTCAAGGGGTCACTAGGCTCCTTATGAAGGAGCACAGAATAGGGTAGAGGTCTATACCAAGGGGTTCCCCAAGTAGTTGTCCAACAAGGAGATGCTTCACCCAGAGAGAGCCTAGGGCCTGGAGGCTGAGGGGAGTTATGACTGCCCCTGCCTGAGGTCAGTCTTCAGTGGCAAGAAGGGTCCAGATGAAGTTATGCAGCACTCCAGGATTACCACATAGGCTCTCTCAGCAGAGCCCACCAACTCTGGGGCCCACCAGCGGCAGACCCCACCTGAAGGAGCCCTCCCAGGAAGCCAGTCACACAGGAGGAGGTCAGAGGTCAGAGACTCCTCTCCTCGGGAGTCCTGACAGCAGAGAACGAGGCTGGGAAGGGTGGAGGGGATAAGGAGCAGGAGAGTTCTAGAACATAGATTTCCAGCTCCGTGAGAGGGTGGGTCTAACTTTTTGATGATTTTCTGTGTCAACCCTTTGTTTGGTAGTTTGTAACAGGTTATTTAAGCTATTTTGAGAGAAGAGGGAGAATTTCTTATATCTACGCAGACAGAATTCACATACCAGGATGTAGGAAAGCTGTAGGAAGGGAGGGAGCCTAGACTAGGAAGCCATCTCTCATCTCTGATTCTCTTGCCCGTCCTCTGCTCTTTCTCTTTCTCGCACCCCCTCACTCCCACTCCACAGACCGGCTTTCTTCGCTTCTACACTTGTGATACACTATGACCCCACAAAGCTCCTGAGTTCGTATGCGCCAGCCTCCTGCAGACACTAGACAATATCCTCTCTGTTCCAATATGAAAATCCTATAAAGAGAATCCAATTGGCACAGTCAGGTGCCCACCCAGCCAGCTACAGTGAGATGCTGAGAATGAATTGTATGAATATTGCTGTAGGTTTCCCCTAGAAGCAGACCAAAACACAAGGATATGCACGCAAGTAGTTTATTTGGGAAAGGATCCCAGGAAGCACCTGCAGGGGAGTAGGGAAGCAACATGGAGAAAGGAGGAAAGCCATGGATATGTTAGTAAAGAATGGGAAACTGGGGACGCCTGGGTGGCTCAGGCAGTGAAGCATCTGCCTTTGGCTCAGGTCATGATCCCAGGCTCCTGGGATCCAGTCCTGCATGGGGCTCCTTGCTCAGCGGGGAGTCTGCTTCTCCCTCTGCCTGCCCCTCCCCCTGGTTGTACGCGCGTGCCTCTGTCTCTCTCTCTGACAAATAAATAAATGAAATATTTAAAAAAAGGGGGGATGGGAAACTGGCCCTCACCCCCACAGGGACTTCTGGGAGAGCATGAAGAGCACACCTCAGAGTTGACCTACCTGCGGAGTAAGACCCCTGGGATATTCATCCACCAACTCCCATCTGTCACTGGTTGAGGGCTGCTTTCAGAGGTGTTAATTCCCTCCCCTTCTAGGAGATAGCTCAGGTGGAAATTCCGAGTGCTTGCATCAAAAAGCACTTGGTGTGAAAGGTGAGAGCCATATCCTTAAGGCACAGATCGCGTTTGCTGTAGATATCATTCAGGAATGGAGAAGGATACTCAGATCGTGATTAGTAATCTGATTGGAGAAAATAGAATTCTCTCTTTTTAAGATTTTTAAAATTTACTTGAGAGAGAGAGAGAGAGTGTGTGTGTGTGTGCGCGCGCGCGCGCGCGCGCGCGCATGGGGGAGGGGCAGAGGGAGAGGAAGAGAGAAACCCAAGAAGGCTCCGCACTGAACACAGAGCCCAACGTGGGTCTCGATTCCAAGACCCTGAGATCATGACCTGAGCCAAAATCAAGAGTTGGCCGCTCAATGGACTGAGCCACCCAGGCACCCTGAAAATAGAATTCTCAGTGCCCCTCTGCCTAGACTTCCCAGTGAATTGACAATATACATGCATTAAACCATGATGGCTTAATAGCCAGAGAGAGATCACATGCATAGACAGAAATGAACACACATATATTATAATAAAAGTGCTTAACACACACCAATGAAATTCACCAGCAGAAAATTTACCCTGTTCTACGAGTGATTTTAAGTGAGAAGAAGGAAATTAAATCGTTCTTTTAAATATGCTGCTTTTGCTGGAAGGCATCAAAAATGTGAAAACAGATGGTAATGGAGCGATGAATGTTTTTTTTTCCTTTACTTTGTTATAATGATGTTTGTGCACTGATAGGACTTGAGAGAGAAATGATACTTCTAAAATACATTTTCCCCCTAAAAGATGTCCCCCATCTCTCAGTGTTACAAAGTCATATATTTTTCTAACAGCCTCGGGAGCTCAGTTAGTGCAAGTCCCCTTTGAAAACAATGGAAACTGTGCTCAGCCTCTTTAGTGCCTGGAGCAAGACAGCAAATGAGACTCAGGAGAGTTTGGGGCTCAGACAGTTTCAGATGACATACAGGGCTTAAGTGCTCAGATGGGGCCTCTGATGGAGGGAGGGAGGGTTGGAGTCTAGGGGCCTGGGTTGCCCACTTAGAATGCAAGAGGCGACCAGAGATGTCTGCAGGGAGAGGGTCCTCGGGGAGGCAGAGGCATCTTTCCAACAAACGGGGCTGCCTGTGTTCCTCCAGGTATCATCCCCTCACCTTGAAATAAAAGAGGTAAATTCTACCAACTGCTTGGAAATGTGCCCTTTACATTCCTCCAGCCCAGACTGGTAAGGACCCAGTGCTTTCCTTGGTTTGTAATAATTACCCTATAGTCGAGGGTCTTAAAGCAGTACACCAAACCTTGAAAGTAACACCAGAACATTTTTTTTGGAAGATTTTATTTATTTATTTGAAAGAGAGAGACAGATAATGCCAGAGATAGCGAGAGAGCGCACAAGCGGGGAGGAGAGGGAGAGGCAGACTCCCCACTGAGCAGGGAGCCTGATGTGGGGCTTGATCCCAGGATGCTGGGATCACTACCTGAGTGATGCTTCACCGACTGAGCCATGCAGGCGTGTCCAGAACATTTTTATTAAAAGAAAAGTCCTGTTTTTCTCTTTAAAAAATAGTTTATAATACAGATGCCTGCGTGGCTCAGTCGGTGAAGCATCTGCCTTCAGCTCAGGTCATGATTCCAGGGTCCTGGGATCCAGTCCTGCATAGGGCTCCCTGCTCTGTGGGAAGCCTGCTTCTCCCTCTCCCACTCCCCCTGCTTGTGCTCACACCTCTCTCTCTCTCTCTCTGACAAATAAATAAATAAAAATATTTTTTAAAAAATAGTTTATAATATTAATGGGAGTATTGATTTAAAAGACCTAAATATTTAAAACAAAATATTTAATTTATAATATTAATAGGAAATACCCAAAACATTAACATTTTTTGGTTTGTACCTGGAGGATAGGATTATACCTTACTTTTGCTTTTGATTTGGCTTATCCATAGTGCACTAAGCATGTATTACATGCCTTTTTTTTTTCTAAAAGTCAGAGTGAGAAAGACTCAACCTCAGAAACCAAAAAGAAGACTGATGAACTTGTCTATATAAATATTAAATACTTCTTGAGTCAAAAGACACCAAAAATAAATGTAAAAGACAAAGGATAGACTGGGAGAAAAAAATTGTGGTACATATAGCAGGATAAGAATTTTAATTATTATGCATATCATACAAATCAATAAGAAAACAACCCAATAAAAAAGTGGACAAAACATAACAGACAGCAGGGGCGCCTGGGTGGCTCAGTCAGTTAAGTGTCCAACTCTTGGTTTTGGCTCAGGTCTTGATCTCAGGGTCATGAGATCGAGCCCCACACTGGGCTCTGTGCTCAGCGTGGAACCTGCTGAAGACTCTCTCTCTCCCTCTTCCTCTGCCCCACCCGCCCCGTGTATGTGTGCTCTCTCTCTCTCTGAAATAAATAAATACACCTTAAAAATATATATTAGCAACTCGTGGAAGGTCAAAATTAAAATGTCCAGTAAACATATAAAAAGATCTTAACCTCACTAAAAATGAAGGAAATAGAAGCTATGACCATGAATGAAATATCATTTTTGCCTATCAGTTAAGGAAACATGTTAAAAATTGGTAATATCCAGAGTTTGTGAGGGTATGAATTCTCTTAAAAATTTTAAAAGGCTAATAGTGCCAGTGTCTATGAGGATACGTACTTGTAAAATTGGCAGTGCACTCTCTTAAACAAAGGGTGTTGGGAACACTGGACAGCTCCATGCAGAAGAATGGAACTGGACTACTTTCTTACACCACACACAAAAATAAACTCAAAATAGATTAAAGACCTTATTGTGAGATCTGGAACCATAAAAATCCTATAGAAAATCACAGGCAGTAATTTCTCTGACATCAGCCATAGCAATATTTTTCTGGATATGTCTCCTGAGGCAAGGGAAACAAAACAAAAACAACCCGTTGGGACTACATCCAAATAAAAAGCTTCTGCACAGCAAAGGAAATAGTCAACAAAACTAGAAAACAATCTACTAAATGGGAGAAGATATTTGCAAATGACATATCCGATAAAGGGTTAATATCCAAAATATATAAAGAACTTATACAACTCAACACTGAAAAAAAAAACCAAATAATCCAGTTAAAAATGGACAAAAGACACGAGCAGACATTTCTCCAAAGAAGACATACAGATGGCCAACAGACACATGAAAAGATGTTCAACATCATTCATCATCAGGGAAATGCAAATCAAAACCACCACAGTGAGATTACCTCACACCTGTCAGAACAGCTAAAATCAAAAACACAAGAAACAACCAACAAGAGTTGGTGAGGATGTGGAGAAAAAGGAACCCTTGTGCACTGTTGGTGGGAATGCAAACTGGTGCAGCCCCTGTGGAAAACAGTATGGGAATTCCTCAAAAAGCTAAAAATAGAACTACTCTATGATCCAGCAATCCCACTACTGGGGTATTTACACAAAGAACACAAAAACACTAATTTGAAAGGATACCTTCACCCTTATATTTATTGCAGCATTATCTACAATAGCCAGATTATGGAAGCAGCCCAAGTGTCCATCAATAGATGAGTGGATAAAGAAGATGTGGTATATATATATATATACAATGGAATATTATCCAGCTATAAAAATCAATAGTCTTGCCATTTGCAACAACATGGATGAAACTAGAGAGTTTAATGCTAAACAAAATAAGTCAGAGAAAGACAAATACCATATGACTTCATTCATATGTGGAATTTAAGAAACAAAACAAAGGGAAAAAAGAAAGAGAGAGAGACAAACCAAGAAATAGATTCTTAACTATAGAAAATAAACTGATGTTTACCACAGGGGAAGTGGGTTGAGGGATGTCTGAAATAGGTAATGGGGATTAAAGAGTACACTTATCATGATAAAAACAAACAAACAAATAAAATTGGTAGAACACTTTCTGAAGAGAATTTGGTAGTATATGTCAAAACATTAAGTGTACATACCCTGCATTCCAATTTTAGTCCAAAGAAATATTCACCCATGTACAGACAAGAAGAGACATAAGTCACAAAACACTGGAAACAGCACAAGTGTTCAGCATCAGAGAATAGTTACATAATGGTTACATAAACCGCTTAATCCTTTCTATTGGAAACCATGCCGCACCTAAAAAGACTTAAGAAGACCTGCATGGAATGGCATGACAAGGTCTTATAAAGATGAAGGCAGGGGCGCCTGGGTGGCTCAGTCGGTTAAGCAACTGCATTTGGCTCAGGGCATGATCCCAGGGTCCGGTCCCCTGACTCAGGGGCATCTGATTCTCCCTCTCCCTCTGCTGCTCCCCCTGCTTGTGCTCACTCTCTCTCTCGATCTCTGTCAAAAGAATAAATAAAATCTTAAAAAAAAAAAAAAGATGAAGGCAGTATAGCACAGAGTTTCCCAATGAGGGCTTTAACACCACCCGCCTGGACTCAGATCCTGGTGCTCGCATTTCCTGGCTGTCTGAGCTCAGGTGAGCTTTCTATGCTTCCGCTCCCCCTTTTATAAAATGGGGAAAATGATGATATACTATATATGCCTCTTAGAGTTTTTTTTAATGAGAATTAAGGAAAGCATTTGAATTAAACCTGTCTTCTTGTATCAAGTGCTACCAACTCTTATCTATTAGATGAGAAAATCAAGTTGTAAAACACCAAGAACGGTATCAAAGCTTTGATATTGGAGATAATATCTCCATATGCACATGCCTATACGCTCTTGGAAGCTGGCCCAGGAGAAAACACAGCACATTAATAGCAGTGTTTATTCTGAGGAGGGGAGAGGCTTGGGTGGGGCTGGCATAGCCCCAGGGACTTGTCCTGTCAACTCTACACTTTGTGTTTACTTCTTCAGAGCAATAAATGTAACTTGTGTAAATACCATAGAAAGCAATACAAATATTTTTTTAAAAAACCTTAAAACTATGAACAGCTGTACCTAAAGGCAAAGTAACACAGGTTTCCACTCTAAGCTCTAAATTTTAGAGAGCTACAAATGTTTTACTCAGGGAAGTTGAACAATTGTGCAACTTTTCGATACTGTCTTATGTCTATTTTGGCTACAGGAGCAACTTCCTTAGCAACATGAGTTCAGGCGCGGTTAACAATGCTTTGTAGAAATAGAAAGATACAAATTATCTGTCTTTCTAAAAGATTTTATTTTATTTTATTTTTATTATTTTTAATATTTTATTTGCTTATTTTTAGAGAGGGAGAGATAGAGAGAGCATGTATGGGGGAAGGGAGGGGCAGAGGGAGAAGCAAACTCCTAGCTGAGTGGGGAGCTGGACTTGGGGCTCCATCTCACAACCCTGAGATCGTGACCTGAGCTGAAATTAAGAGACGCTCAACCAACTGAGGCACCCAGGCACCTCTTAAGATTTGTATTTTATTTTATTTTTTAAAAATTTTATTTATTTATTTATTTGTTTATTTGACAGAGAGAAAGAGTGGGAGAGAGCACAAACAGGGAGGAGGATCAGAGGGAGAGGGAGAAGCAGGCTCCCTGCTGAGCAGGGAGCCTAATGAGGGGCTCAATCCCAGGACCCTGGGACCACAACCAGAGCTGAAGGCAGATGCTTAACCGACTGAGCCACAGAGGCTCCCCAAGATTTTATTTTTTATTTTTTTATTTTTTTTAAAGATTTTATTTATTTATTTGAGAGAGAGAGAATGAGAGGGAAGAGGGTCAGAGGGAGAAGCAGACTCCCCACTGAGTGGGGAGCCTGATGCGGGACTAGATTCTGGGACTCCGGGATCACGACCTGAGACGAAGGCAGTTGCTTAACCAATTGAGCCACCAGGCGCCCCAAGATTTTATTTTTAAGTAATCTCTGCAGCCAACCTGGGGCTGGAACTCACAACCCTGAGATCAAGACTTAAATGCTCTAGGGGTGCCTGGGTGGCTCAGTCGTTAAGCGTCTGCCTTCGGCTCAGGTCATGATCTCAGGGTCTTGAGATCGAGCCCCGCATCAGGCCCCCCACATCGGGTTCCCTGCTCGGCGGGAAGCCTGCTTCTCCCTCTCCCACTCCCCCTGCTTGTGTTCCTGCTCTCGCTCGCTCTGTCAAATAAATAAATAAAATCTTAAAAAAAAAAAAAAAGACTTAAATGCTCTACCCACTGAGCCAGCCAGGCGCCCCCCAAATGATCTGTCCTGTTAACACGGTGGCTGTTACCCACCATGATGTCTTCCAGAGTTGAATAGGAGTCAATTTTATTTTGTTTTCATCAGGTGTGTTAGTTTTAATTGCACTTCTGCACTGTCTCATAACCTCTAAGCAAAGAGGATGGAATGTCCTCATCCAATTGTGCAGAATTTATCTTGTCTTTGGAAGAAATGCTGGTGAAGAGAGATTCCTGGGTGAGGCTGAAGAACTTTCCATCAGGTGCAAATGTGCCTTGTGTCGATCTGCATGAAGAAGCATTTCACTTTCTTGAAGCTTGTTATTAAAAGAAAATACTTTTAGAAATACTTAAATCAAAACATCATACAACACCCATGTGTTAATACAACCATGTATTAATCACCCATATTTAACTGGTTTAAAAGTATTTTTACAGGGATGCCTGGGTGGCTCAGTCGTTAAGCGTCTGCCTTCGGCTCAGGTTATGGTCCTGAGGTCCTGGGATCGAGTCCCGCATCGGGCTCCCCGCTCCGCAGGAAGCCTGCTTCTCCCTCTCTCTCTCCCCCTGCTTGTGTTCCCTCTCTCGCTGTGTCTCTCTCTGTTAAATAAATCCTAAAAAGTTTTTTTTATTAAAAAAAAAACTTTGTAAATACAGCACAGCTAGTTCTCCCCTCCGCTCCCCCATCCTTAATTTCACTCTCCTTCGGGGCGCCTGGGTGGCTCAGTCATTAAGCGTCTGCCTTCAGCTCGGGTCAAGATCCCAGAGCTCTGGGATCAAGCCCCCGCATCGAGCTCCCGCATGGGGCTCTCTGCTTAGCGGGGAGCCTGCTTCTCCCTCTCCCACTCCCCCTGCTTGTGTTCCGTCTCTCGCTCTGCTGTCTCTCTTTCAAATAAATAAATGAAATATTTTTAAAAAATTTATTCTCCTTTGCAGAGGTGACCAGTCTCCTGAACTGAGAGTATAACATTAGCAGACATAGTTTTAAATTTTCCCACACCAATACGTGCATAATTCAGAACCGTGGCAGGCGCATGCAAATGAGCTGAGGTAGTCTAATAAAGGTTCTCTTTGCAAATGTGTAGACTGTGATGAGGAAACTCACAAGGGATGGCGAAGCACCTTGGGGGTAGCAACTGCAGAGAGCCATCATCATGTCAAGGCTTGGAGGTACTTGTTGGAACTACCTGCTATTATAGACCCAGACAGACCTGCCTCCCTAGGAGCCGGCTACCTGACGGCGGCTTTGGTGCTCAGGAAACAAATGCAGCTTGGTAAGGAGGCAGTGGGCAGGTAGGGGGACAGAGTTCATCCCCAGCCTCCCTCTCCTCCTCCCCTTGGACTCCTACCGGTGCCTCCCATTGGGTGAACCCAACTACAGCCACAGGAAGAGAACTTCCTGATGAAATTCTCTCTCTCTTTTTTTAAGATTTTATTTATTTATTTGAGAGAGATAGAGAGGGAGAACCAGCAGGGGGAGGGGCAGAGGGAGAGGGAGAAGCAGACTCCCCGCTGAGCAGGGAGCCTGATGCGGGACTTGATCCCGGGACTCCAGGATCATGACCTGAGCCCAGGCAGTCGCTTAACCAACTGAGTCACCCAGGTGCCCCTTGACCCATTCATTCTTTAATAGGATGCTCTTTAGCCTCCATGTATTTGGGTAAAAAAAAAAAGAAAGAAAGAAAGCTCTGTCTATATAGTACCTTAAATGAATATTGGATAAGTTGACTATTAACTTTTTTTAAAGATTTTATTTATTTATTTGAGAGAGATCGAGAGGGAGAACCAACAAGGGGAGGGGCAGAGGGAGAGGGAGAAGCAGACTCCCCGCTGAGCAGGGAGCCAGACACAGGGCTCCATCCCCGGACCCTGGGATCCTGACCTGAGCCAAAGGCAGACGCTTAACTCAGCCACCCTGGCACCCCCTCTAATGAAGTTCTTAAAGCCTCCCAGGGCCAGACCATGGTGGAGAAGGCTGGAAGGTGGATCTGAGAGTGGAGAATATGTATCCAAAACAAAACAAAGGGTTGGTTGTGTGTCTCACAAATGTACCTAAATGGTATCAGATTGTTACATGTGCTTTCGCAGCTTGATTTTTTCATTCACCATTATATTTTTGATATTTTATCCATGCTGAAGAAACATAGCTCTAATTCATACATTCATTTTAACTGTTCTGTAGTATCCCATCATTTTACTATCACAAGCAATGCTGCAATGAACAGGCTTACTTACAGAGGGCCGACCCACATATGCAAAAACCCTGCTTGGGGATATACATAAAAGTGTGAGTGTCGAGTTGAGATGATGTACACATTAACATTACTAAGTATTGCAAAACTGCTCCCTATTGTAATGACTCCAATTTTCACTCCCACAGGCCAAGGATGAAAGCCCCCATTTCTGATTCTCTACTCTTACCACAGTGGATCAGACGTGACAACTTCGCCAACCTAATGGCTCTGAATTCAAAGCTCCTTGTTGTTTTAATCTGCATTTCCCTGTTAAAGAGCACTGTTTACTTAGTTAAGCCTCATAATCCCCGACAGTGACATTGAAGGCAGGACAGAACGGCATTACCAGGAAGCACCTGTTAATGCTACTAACGTTCACAGTCAACGGTCATTACAATGTATGCCTTCAGTTGATTCCTCACATCTTCTGTTCCTTGAGTTTTCTACACATACAGCTCATGAACGCCAGAGTACATGTGGGTGCTTTCATGAATGAACACTTGCTAACCTATTTATTCATAAGAAATCATCTCAAAACAGCCTTGGTTTCCCATGTTTTCTTGACACTTTTGAGAGATTGTGTTGAAGTGCAAGTCACTTAGAAAATGAGCTCCAAGATTTTTTTTCCTACATGAGAAAGAATGGCTATTTTTATTTTTTTTTTAAGATTTTTTATTTATTTGACAGAGAAAGACACAGCGAGAGAGGGAACACAAGTAGGGGGAGTAGAAGAGGGAGAAGCAGGCTTCCTACAGAGCAGGGAGCCCGATGCGAGGCTCGATCCCAGGACCCCGGGATCATGACCTGAGCCGAAGGCAGATGCTTAATGACTGAGCCACCCAGGTGCCCTGAGAATGGCTATTTTTAAAAAGAAGGAAGAAAGAGAATATTTGGAAAAAAGATGCTATGAAACAACAGGTATTAGAAAGTTTGTGTTTGTTTAAAATTTTTAAAGTTATAACATACTTATATGTGCATGGGATATTTTAGGGACCATACTCTCGAAACAAGAGATGGTTACCTCTTGGGGAGGAGACTGAGAATTTCAGGCTTAGGGTGAGAAAGAGATTCAGTTTCCATTGCAGAGCTCTTGGCATTCTTGGGACACCTGGAGGAGCATGCGACTTTTGATCTCAGGGTCGTGAGTTTGAGCCCCACGTTAGGTGTAGAGATAACTTAAAAAAAAATAAAATCTTTAAAAAAATTGTAGAACTCTTGACATTCTTGGCTTTTATTTTACCACCTAAAACATTTCAGAGAATATGAACTGATTAAAATACAAATTTGTGACTTTTACATCCCAAATAATTTTGTTTTAACTTGCCATTAAATTGATTATGAAATACAGAGCTATATGAAAGGGAAATTAACACCCTAAAATTGCAAAACAGAAATGTCAACACTTTGACCTTATATTTTCACCGTGACAGATTTCCCTCCAACAAACAATCCACGTTATGCTTTCAGATTATTTTTTTATTTTATTTTTTAAGATTTTATTTATTTATTTGAGAGAGAGAATGAGATAGAGAGCATGAGAGGGGGGCGGGTCAGAGGGAGAAGCAGACTCCCCGCCGAGCAGGGAGCCCCATGTGGGACTCGCTCCCAGGACTCCAGGATCATGACCTGAGCCGAAGGCAGGTGCTCAACCAACCAACTGAGCCACCCAGGCGCCCATGCTTTCAGTTTAAAAAGTCAGTAATGGATGGAGGTCAGTTTAACATCCTGGAAAAGAAGGGCAAATGGTGGTCAAAGTATTGCAAAACTACTTAGAAAACTTTAGGCCAGTTTCATGTTTTTACCTCAGGAAAGTGTGAACATTTACTGTTCCATCTATAAAACATAATAATGTGACTGTGCTATGCTGGAATTTACTTATTTTTTTCTTTGAGAAAAGATTCCATGGTACATTCCTCCCCTATCTCTGACACATTTGCCTAGGTAGATAGCAAGTTGTTTTGTCATCTGGGTAGCCTCACGTGTGGCTACTTTATCCTCTGTGGCTGCCTCAAGGGACTAAAGTCCTCTGCCCTCGTGGAGCTCTGGTCCCCAGAGAAGGGACACACACTTTCTGGATGAGTGATAACCTTTTCCTCAGAGCAAGGCAACTATCCAGATCAATCAAATCCCTTTTTCCATAGGCTCAAATAAAGAATTCCTACCTACTGAATATTAAAACAAAACAAAACAAAACAACCACCTTCTTTTTTTTTTGATCAAACAATACCTGAAAAAGTTGTTTTGATCTGGGGGTAAGCTGTGTGTTGGCTGACTGGTTTTCTGGGAAATGATGCAAAAAGTGTTCTTATAATAGTAGATATACTAGTTATGGTTATTATTTTATACACTATTTCAGTATACTTATAATTACACAATAATTTATGGAGTGGTTAAAATTTGAAAGAAGTTTCATAAACTTTCTCCCCTTCTCCCTGTATCACAAGTTCTTTTGGACCTTTAAGGACAATTTTAAAATCAAAATCCATGCAGAAAAAAAATCCATCCAGCGGTGCCTGGCTGGCTCAGTCGGCAGAGCATATGACTCTTGATCTCAGGGTTGTAAGTTCGAGCCCCATGTTGTGTGTAGAGATTACTTAAAAATGAAATCTTAAAAAAAAAAGTCCATCCATTCACTCATTCTTTCAACTATTCATTTATTCAGTAAGTAAGTGCACATTGAGTGTGCACGGTGCACCAGGCATAGGTTAGGTGCTGAGAAAAGAAAATGAAAAAAGAAAACCTGGCAGGGGTGGGGGGAAGAAAACCCCTACCTGCCCAATGGGATAGAAGAGATATGACATACGGATAACTAAGTGCAATGAGGAACTGTGAGAGTCAGCTGTATCCAACATAATGTGTCGGTTAGCTGTTGCTCTGTAACAAACAGCCCCCACATATAATTATGTCACACAGCACTAATTATTTACTTGCTCATGAGTCTGAGACTTATCTGGCTCGGCCTGGGTGACTTGACTCAGCTCCATGTCGTTCTCATCTTTCTCCTGGAACCCATGGGCTAGCTTGCACATGTTCTTTTCATTCTGATGGTAGAGGGGCAAGCAGAAACACATGTGGCTTAAGGCCTAGACAGAACTGGCACACTGTCACTCCTTTCCATATACCATTATCCAAAGTAAGTCACAGGGCTAAACCCAAAGTCAAAGAGTTGGGAAATGATATATCATTCCTTTTGGTAAAGTCTATTGCCATTTGTAATCACAGTAGTCAAAACCACTGTCCCTAACAGATTAGGTGATGAATTTGGGGCCCTGTGACCATCAGTGAAGGCTTATGGTTTTGGTAGCTAGGGATTTCGATGACCTTCAAGTTCACAACTTTGTCTCCTCCCTTTTAACACCTGTAGCGGATGTTGTTGTTGCCCACCCACGATCCCTCACATCGACTCCTTCAGTGAGCAGGCCCCACTTCTAGCCGCCAGGGCTTCCTCCTGCTGCGGGAGCCTACTTTGCCCACCCACAGGACTGGCCAGAGTGCCCAGGAATTGTCACTACCCCTCCGTGGCCCTTGATACCTGACTGATGGGAAGTGGCAGCGGGACGCTCTTAGGTGTGTTCTGCTCTGGCTCCAGAGACCCTCTGCGGACACAGCTCTGGCTCTCTGAGTGGGAGCTCCCTTGGTAATGCAACTTGATTGGCGGCTGGCCCATATCCTCCCACACGCCCTCCCTCTGGGCTTTCTTCGATTATCTCTCACATAGACTACTACTCCGAGTCTTTGTCAGAGTCAGCTTCTGGGGCTTCCAAGTTAAGGATGACCAATGCATCGGGTCATCCCAGGAATTAGAGGCCCTTGACAGCCACTAAATGACCAGATGACCTCAGCTTAACCACTTTAGAAAGAGAAGTGGCTGGTCAGTCCAAGATAGGATTTTTTTTTTTCAGATAAGATTAAGCAGGCTGATTGGATAATTAATTTTTTTTAAAAAATCCCCTTATTTTTCCTCTGACTAAAGGTAAGATATGACCATTGTAAAATTTCAAGAAATACAGAAAAGTAAAATGAAAAAAAGAATGTAACCAACCATAATATTCCACTCAGTGATTTATTACTATTATTATTTTTAAGGAATTTATTTATTTATTTATTTATTTATTTATTTATTTATTTATTTATTTATCTATCTATCTATCTTATTATAAAAAAGGGTTATTTATTTTGGGAGGGACGGACAGAGAGACAGAATCTCAAGCAGACTCCCCACTGAGTGTGGAGCCAGACTCGGGGCTTGATCTCACGACCCTGAGATCATGACCTGAGCTGAAATCCAGAGCTGGTAACTCAACCAACAGAACCACCCAGGCACCCCATTCATTTATTTTTAAGTTTTAATTCCAGTAGAGTTGACATACAGTGTTATATTAGTCTCAGGTGTGCAATACAGTGATTTAGCATTTCCATACAACACCCAGTGCTCATCAGGGTAAGTGCACTTGCTACTTAACCCCCATCACTGATTTCACCCATCCCCCCCTTAAGGATTCGAATCGTGGCTCCTTAAATCCTAACATTTTGTGTTTGTTTATCTTCTCCTGGTTTTATTGAGATACAATTGAGACAATATTGAGTTATAATAATAACATACAACACTGTATAAGTTTAAGGTGTACAACATCATAATTTGACTTACATATATTGTGAAATAATAACTGAAAAAGTTTAGCTAACATTCATCACTTCATATAGATACAAAAAAATTGTTTTTTTGCTCTTGCTGAGAATTCTTAGGATTTGGTCTCATACCAACTTCCCTGTGTGTCATATAGCCGTGTTAACTACAGTCATCATGTTGCACATTATATCGCCAGTACTTACTTATCTTATAACTGGATATTTGTATGTTTTGGCCACCTTCGTCCAATTCCCTACCCCCCACCCCCGCCTCTAGGGACCAAAAATCTGATCTCTTTTTCTGTAAGTTTGGGTTTTGTTTTGTTTTGCTTTTTGGATTCCACGTATAAGTGAGACAACATTCTGTGCTTAGATTCTGGCTGTGCCCAGGGACTCTGATCCTAAGTTGCTGTATGTAGACACAGCTTGATGTAAACTGCTTGTACAGCATGAGGAAGAAGTGGATGCCAGACCCTTACGTAACAGAAAAGGAAACTGGCTTTGTAAACAAGGCTTTCTTCATCAAGAAACAGAAATTACCAGCCAGTCCTTTCAGGCTCAGACTAGGAGTTTGGGGTGGGGGGGGGAGGGAGGAAGTTACCGAATGTAGTAGAGAAAAGTAGGAAATGAAAGTCTATAGCCTCAGCATGACGTTTATTTAGGTGATTGGGCTGTTTTTCTCAAACGGTGAGGAAACAGATGGCTGAAGCAGGACAGACGGAGTTAGAAAGACTGACTTCTGATCATAAGAAGGCCTGGGGTCTGGGCCATCAAGCAGGGCAGGAATAGGGTCTGGTTATTGTTTTGCTTTTTTTTTTAAGATTTTATTTATTTATTAGAGAGAGAGTGTGTACAAGCAGGGGGAGGGGCAGGCAGAGGGAGAAGCAGGCTCCCTGGTGAGCAGGGAGCCCTATGTGGGGCTCGATCCCAGGACCACCTGAGCCGAAGGCAGACACCCAACCGACTGAGCGGCCCAGGCGCCCCTGGTTATGTTTTTAATAAGAACAGAAAACATTCTGCAAAGATGACATACTTAGATAAATGGAGACCAGGGAGAAACAGGGTGAGAAGACCACACTGGGAAGTAGCAGGAATAATAAGGAAAGCATGAAGTCTGTGATGGTAACAGCCTTAATTAAGATAAGGACCTAAATTCAAGCCCTTTCTTTGGGAGGGGAATCACAGAAAGCCCAAGGGAGGAAGTGGGGAAGGTGAGGCAGGGAGGGAGGAGAGGAAGACTTTTCAGCAGGGCTTCCTGTTGTGGGAAACTGGTGCTTAGTCTCCCTGGCACTGCAGCAGAAGAAATGCCGAGCCCAGCCCAGCCCCAGCTACGGAATCATGAGGACACAAAATGGTGGTTGGTTGAAGCCACTGAATTTTCTTTAAGAAGAAATAGGTAACTGATGGAGTGGGGGAAGAAGATGTGGTAAGAAGAATGGCCCCCAAAGATGTCCACTTCCCAATCCCTAGAACCTATAAATTATGTCACATTACATGACAAAAGGGACTTTGTCGATGGGATTGAGGTGAAAAATCTTAAAACGGGGGATTATCTTGGATCATCCGGGCCTGACCTAATCACGTAAAGCCTTATAAGCAGAGAACTTTCTCCAGCTGGAATCAGAGAGACATGGCAGAAGGAAACGTGGGAGAGGCTGAAGCTATAAGGAAAATCCAACCTACTTTGCTGGGGTGGGGGGAACGTGGACACCATAAGTACCCCTAGGAAGTCTCTCAAAGGAGCAGACTGGCTCTAGGCTGACAACCAGAAAGGAAACTGGGACCCCGTCCTTCAACCATAAGAAACTGAACTTGGCCAACAGCCTGAATGGGCTTGGGAGCCAACCCATCCCCAGGCTCTCCAGAAGGGAATGAAGCCCTGCCAGCGCTATGATTGCGGCCCTAGTGAGACTTCAAGCAGGGGACCCAGCTGAGCCATGCTATGCCTGGACTTCTGACCTACAAAACTGTGAGATAAGAAATGGGTGTTGTTTTAAGACTCTGTGTGGTAATTCATCACAGCGCAGTAGAAAACCTATACCCGATGTGTAAACTGACCACTGGCAGGCAATGTGAGCCCCATGACCTTCAAGGAGTGGGCCCCAGGCCATGGGCAGAGGCGGGAAACAGCCAGCCAAGGAGAAGAGTGGAGAAGGCTCCCTGGAGGAGGAGTTTGAGCAAAGCTCTGAAGGAGCAGTGTCTTCCTCGGAAGCTTGCCCCGAAACAAAGATTTGAGGGCAAGTAGTTGTTTTAGGTGATAATTGCAGGGGACACCAGCAGAGGAATGAGAAAGTGAGGCAGGGAAAGGAAAGAAGACAATAAAAATGAATCATCGAGCAAATGAACAGTTGTAGGCAAATAGCGCTCAATCCTTCGGGGGAAGGGGGTACAGGGAAACAGTGTAAACGCTGCCTCAGAACAGCCAATAGGACAGGAGGGTGACCAACTCCTCTCATCATCGGCTGAGGGCTTTTTCTGGGGGCATTCATTTCCTGGCACTTCTGGTCTGCCACGTGTGTATGCAGAACAACCACCAGCAACTTCAAAAAGCTCCCGGGCAGAAAGTTGCAGGTGCTGGCCGTTGGAAGTCTGGGTGGCATGAACTAAACCGGTGGGGGCCCAGAGGTAAGGGTAGGACACCTACAACATCTGCTGCAAGGGGGAGGGTTTGCCAGGCACAGACCAAAGAAGGTGTTCCCGGCAGATGGACGTGGGAATGCACACAGAGGTATGATAAACACACAAAAGAGCTAGTGGAGTTGGGTCTGGAGTCAGACAAGCAGGGTTGAATTCTGATTCCATCTCCTCACTAGTTGTGCCTCCTTGGGCAAGTGACTTCACTGCCCTTTGTGTTATCTATACCATGGCTCACTGGGTTGTCACAAGGATCGAATTAGATAATGTTTTTAGAAAAGGGTATGGTAGATCCTTACCTAACACCAGAGACAAAAACTAATTCAAAACGGGTCAAAGATCTAAATGTAAGAGCATCCAAAGAAATCCTTCAAAGAAAACAGGACAAAATCTTCATGACATTGGATCTGGCAATGATTTCTTAGATATGACACCAAAGACATAGATAGCAAAACCAAAAAAAGACAAATTTGACTCCATAAAAATTAAAAGGTTTTGTGCATCAAAGAACATATTAACAGAGTGAAAAAACAACCTACACAAAGGGAGAAAATATTTGCAAATCACCTATCTGATAGGGGTTAAAATCCAGAATATAAAAAGAGCTCCTATAATTCAGTAACAAAAAACCCATGCAATTTAATTTAAAATGAACAAAGGACTTTAGACATTTCTCAAAGAAATATGAATGGCCAATAAGCACATAAAAAGATGCTCAATATCACTAATCATTAATGAAATGCATATCAAAACCACAATGAGATACAATCTCATACTCATTTAGGACAGGTACTATTAAAAACAAACAAACAAAACCCACCACCACCACCAACAGCAACAAAAACCCAGAAAATAGCAAGGTGTGGAGAGGATGTTGAGGGAATTGGAATCCTTATGCACTGCTGATGGGAACGTAAAATGGCACAGCCACTGTGGAAAATAGTATGGAGACTCCTCAAAAAAAATGAGATAGAATTACCATATAATCCAGCAATTCCACTTTTGGGTATCTACCCCCAAAGAGTTGAGAACAGGATCTGAAAGAGAGACTTGTACACCTAGAGTCATAGCAGTATTACTCACAACAGCCAAAAAGTGGAAACAACCCAAATGTCCATTGACAGATGAATGGATAAGTAAATTGTGATATATACATACAATGGAATATTATTCAGCCTTACAAAGGAAGGAAATTCTGACACCTGCTACAGTATGAATGAATCTTGAGGGCATTACGCTAAACGAAATAAGCTAGTCAAAAAAAAGACCAACACTAAAAAAAAAAAAAAAAAGACCAATACTGTATGATCCACTTATATGAAGTGCCTAGAGTAGACAAAGTCATAGAGAAGGAAAGTAAAATGGTGGTTACCAGGCAGGAGATGAGGGGACGGGGTAGTGGGGAGTTATTTTATAATAGGTACAGAGTTTCCATTTTGCAAGATGACAAGCGCTGTGGAGATCTATGGTGGTGATGCTTGCACAATGATATGCATATACTTAGTACCACTGAACTGTACATTTACAAATGGTTAAGATGGTACATTTTATGTTACGTATTTTACTGCAATAAAAAAAATTGAAAGAAAAAATAAGTTAAAAGGGGGTTGGTGCCTGGTCAGCGCCCAGTAATGATAAAAGCTGGTGTGGGTGAATGTTGATTAGCTTGACTGTGCCCAAGAATAGAATACCTCAGGAACAAGGGTCCAGTGTGGGCATCAGGCCAGAAAGGTGGGTAGCAGGTATGAGTTACCTCTGTAGTCTGTGTTTAGAAATGTGGGCTTACTTTTGGGAACTATGGAACCATCATCCAGGACTTCTGAATCTAGGGGTCGATGGTCCCTAAGGAGTCTATGGATAAAATTCAGGAGGTCCATAAACTTGGATAGGGAAAGGATTATCCTTAATTTCATGAACTTCTAACTGAAACTGACCCTTTCTTTCAATGATGAATGTGAGAAACAAATCACGGTGCTATTGGCAGGAATTATGACTTTGTCACTAGTAAAAAACACAGATATTTCCAGATTGCAAACTCATCACTACTCCAAAATCTTGGTTTTTAGATCTGCAGTTAGATTTTGATATTTCATGCATTAATAAAGAAGCATATGGGGCGCCTCAGTGGCGCAGTCAGTTATGCGTCCGACTCTTGGTTTCAGCTCAGCTTGTGGTCTCAGGGTCCTGGGATCGAACACTGGGTTGGGCTCTGCTCAGCTGGAGTCCACTTGGGACTCTCTCTCCCTCTCCCTCTGCTGCCCCCCCCCAGGTAATAAATAAATCTTTTTTAAAAAGAAGCATATATGATAAACATTTGTTTATTTTTTAATATTTGGGTAAGTGCAGTTCAATATAATTGGTTTCCTTTGTATCCTTATGAATTTTGTTTTATGAATTTGGAAACATTCTAAAAAGGAGGTCCACGCACTTCACCAGGCCTGCAATAAGTCCATGCAAAAATAAAAAAAAAGTAGGGGTGCCTGGGCAGCTCAGTCAGTTAAGCATCTAACTCTTGGTTTTAGCTCAGGTCACGATCTCCGGGTCAGCCTCTGCACTCAGTACGGAGTCTGCTTTCCCTCTCCCTCCCCACTCGGCTCCTCCCCCTCTGCTCCTCCTGCTCTGCTCCTCCTCCCTGCTCCTTCAAGCTGCGCAAGTGGGCTGTCTCTCTCTCTCTCAAATAAATAAAACATTTTTAAAATGCATATACACATAAAGGGTAACGAGTATAATCTGACACATAGTTGCAGTTACAGCCAGCTTTATTGAATGTGGCTGTATTCTAGGGTTCATGATCTGACTTGTGGCATTATACACAATTGTCTGATAATAAATTCATACAAATAAAAGTTCTGACCAGATTGGCAGGCCTGGGTGATAAAGGTACATCTGTGGCCCTCAGTCCCTCTTCCACCCCACACATTGCTGAGCCTCAGTGAGCCAGTGCCAGGTTTCCCTGGGGGCAGATATGCTATCTGTGGGGGAATGCGAGTGTAGGTGGGAAAAATCCCTCGGGTTTTCTGATAGCCCTCCCTTACCCTCAGCAGCTGCCCTTTCTCTCCTCCTTGATAAACCCTGTGAAAACAAAAATACTGATACCCAGTACTCTAGGTCTAAGAGCTGAAGGGAAGGTGGTCACCATGGGCTCTTTCTGGAAAAGTAGAATTTGAACAGCCATATCCAAATAAGTGATTATGTTCATGGTGAATCTCTGGGGATGAATATAAATTCCAGTTCGATTAGAAAGGGAAGGATTTCAGAGGCAAGCTTATGAGGCAGAAATGCCTAGCTGTTCTTTTTTTTTTTTTTTTCTAAATTTTATTTATTTATTTGAAAGAGAGAGAATGAGAAATAGCACGAGAGGGAAGAGGGTCAGAGGGAGAAGCAGACTCCCTGCTGAGCAGGGAGCCCGATGTGGGACTCGATCCCGGGACTCCAGGATCACGACCTGAGCAGAAGGCAGTTCGCTTAACCAACTGAGCCACCCAGGCACCCTGCGTAGCTGTTCTTGAAATTCTTTTCCTCTTCCTCCTGGGGCCTCCAGACCACATTTCCCAGCCTCCCTTGCCATGGGGCATAGCCATGAGAATGAAAGGCTAGCAGGTAGGAAATGCATGGCTTCTATGGCAGGCTCTTGAAAACTTCCCACGAGCAGACATCCCCCATGCTTTTACTCCTTTTGCTGCAATGTTGGTGGGCTGCATATAATCACAAGGGTCTTTATGAGTGGAAGGACAATGGAGGCCACAGCATATCCCAGTTAAGGAGGTATTTTTCCCATTAGCACTGGGAGAGGCCTGGTCCTGCCTAGATCATGTGCTTGTTCTTGCATGAATCACTGTGGCCTGGGAGATGGATGACTAGGTCATGATCCCACCCCTGGGGTGACAAATCGGCCCAGTCAGCCTCATCAAAGCAGACAGAGTGTATAATTTTCTCATTGCTACTGTAATAATTTACCACAAAACTTAAAGGCTTGAAATAACACAAATTTATTATCTTGCAGTTCTGGAGGTCAGAAGTCTACAGTGGGAAACCCTGGGCTAAAGCCAGGGTATTGGCCAGACTGCCTTCCTTTTGGAGGCTCTAGAGGAGAATCCATTTCCTTGCTTTCTCCATTTTATAGAGATCTTGCATGTCATGGCTTGTGCCCAATTTCTCCACTTTTGAAGCCAGTAACATCCATGTCATGCTGTCATCTTTCTGTTCATCTTCTGTTCAAGTTCTGTCTCCCTCTCCCACTTATAAGGACCCTGGTGATTACATTAGGCCCACTGGATAATCCAGGGGATTATAATCCCACTGGATAATCTTCCACATTAAAGTCAGCTGACCAGTGATCTTCATTCCTTCTGCTTTAATCCCTCTTTGCCACATAATCTAACATATTTACGGGTCCCAGGGATTGTGACACGGATATCTTTGGGGGACTATTATTTTGCATACCACATAGAACAAACACAATTACAATGAGATGAAGAGAAAGGTGATTCCCCAAAGGAAGGAATGCTGGGCTGACAAGAAGCGTATGTCCTCTCCTATACTTTCAGATTTAAAGGGGTGTGGGCACCCATCTTGGTGTACTTCATCTGTGCCTTTATTAGGCATTTGTAGCAGATGTTTGTGATGTCCTATGTCACACCTTCTCAACTCACCTGATTTTAGCGCACCTTTGACAGTTCGCATGCTTTGCTTTATAAAGCTTCCATGGAAACCACTCTCTGCTTTCTCTAAGATGGTGGAAGTTCCCTTCGGCAAATTCAGGTACATGGAAAGTGCCTGGCGTTAACACCCCAGGAGGGAGGGATGTTCATCTGATGGGGGATGGAATCAACTATTAAATAAATGCCACAGCCTCCATCCTCTGGTGGAACACTTCTGATGTGCTTTGTTCATGGGTCTTCGGAAGGTCCCAGTGGGATTGAGCCTCAGTTGCCCACAGTGGTAACCAGCTCATTAACACACTGTGTTGGCTTTTTTCCCTTCCCTGTCTCATTCTCCTCACCCCTCCCTCCTGCTTCCTGGGATCATCTCCTGAGCAGACTACCTGCACCCACGTCCTTCTCTTGGATTGTGCTTTTTGGAGGAACCCAACTAAAACAGCACTTATCCCTCACGTTTTATGGTGAGCCAGTGATGCAGGGCTCCGCAGGGCAGATCCCTGCCAGTACAATCCAGCACAGCTTGCTTATGGGCATCTGTTCTGACTAGCTGGCATCCAGTCTGTTGGTTGGTGCCCATGTCATACAGGTCATTTTCCACTTAGGAGATCCGTCAGCACCATTACATAAATCACCATCTCTGACGTGTCCTTCTTGGCTGGTTATGAGGTTCTCGTTCAAGACATGTGGGAAGTGAATATAAATATCTTAAGACACAGTCCTATTGGGCCATGTGCTAAAAAGAGCCTGTGTTCCATAAATGGAGAGAAAAGGTTATCCGAGGTTATTTTCTTTTCCCCTTCAGGTCAGGCTGAGGTCAGGGTTGTTTATTTGGATTCTGGCAATAACCCTGGGAATTTATTTATGTGCCAAGGGAAACATGAGGACGGTGGACTCCAGTAAGATTGTGCTCCAAGGCACCTAAGATAAAAGTCACGAACCCAGAGGAAGACACCAGGGCATCATTTAATCCGTGTGCCAGAGGGAAATGAGGCAGAAGGTGGAGACACAGACTTCAAGAAGACTTTTATCATCTCTCTGTGGTCCAGCACCCCCTTTGCCCCGAGATGCAGCATCTCTTATGAAACCTTATCCCTCCTGCAGGTGCTGGTAGAGCTGAGAACGGGGTCCTAGCACACTTAGCATGTCTGGCAGCCCCCTTCGCAGTGTCAGGGAAGCTGAGTCTGAGATGAAGAGCTGCATGTAGGAAGTTTGGTGGGGAGTGCTTTTGGGGACATGATACTTTTGAGGGAGTAAGTGAGGGGGTTTGGGGCAGATTGGGAAGTTGGGCTGTGATGCTTGCTATACAGGTCTCAACCAAATCACCCAGAGCTCTGGAGTTGGGTGGTCCTTCAGAGCGGTCTTGACTTGAGGCCACCAGTCTTTGGACTCAGGCTACCCCCAGGAAGGACACAGAGCCTTGGTCAAGGTAGCCACCAGGGGCCAACCCTCCTGGCGAAGGAGGGGTGAGTATCTTGGTTCTGAAGTGGGGGTCTTGACGAGACACCAGAGCGTCCATTACAGTTACCGTGTGCTACTGCCCCCTGGTCTCACAAAGGCCCTCACACCCCACCCCTGTCTTCAGGGACCTTCAGCCTTCCTTCCCTGGAAACAGGAAGAACTGCTTTTACCTGGCAGAGGCTAGGGGCTGGCTACACACAAAAAATAAAAACAGATTTATATTTCAGTAAATGATCCTGGCCCTCCAGTGGAGTGTTTTAGAGTTCTCAAAGCACTTTCAGATTTGGTCTTATTTGATGTTCCCATTGATGTTAACATTAACAATTAACATTAACTAGGGTGGGATAGTTCCCATCTGACAGACGAAAAAGCCAAGGTTTGGAGACGGCAAATGACTAAATGGCTAGGAGAGGAGCCAACCTAGAGCCCAAGTCTTCTTCTGACTTACTGTTTCCATCCTGCTTGAGAATAAACTACCTTGAGCTGCCCCATATACGCTTGTCAGAGAGGACACCCGCCCCACCCCCCGACTCCCCCGCCAAGGTCCTGGCTTCACTTCAGGGCTACCAGAAAGAATGGCAATCTAGAAAGCAGCTTCTTTATAGAGGAGAACTTTCTAAAGGCCCTGTTTAAATTCAAATGCCCTAGGAAGGAAGAAAGATGCCAGTTGTACCTGTGGTACAAGATCCCTTCTACCTGGGACAGCAGGGAGGTCTGTGGAGGGAGGATACCAGGGAAGGTCAGGGCGTGAAAGTCAAGAAAAAAGCTGGGCAGAAAGAGCCCTTGCTTCACCCGGCTCTCTAATGAAGCAGAGCCACTAGCCGCTGGGCGGTGTCCACCTTGGGCATGCCATCTGCACCCTGAGTCCGTAGGGCACCGCCATCAGGGAGGCTGCCCTGGCTCAGTGATTGTGGAGGGAGGGGATTCCATTTCGGGGCAGGAACCCTGGTGGGGACTTGTGTGCGGGACTTGCATCGAGACACCCTGCCTCAGGGCACCTGAGTGGCTCAGTCGGGTAAGTGCCTGCCTTCAGCTCAGGTCACGATCCCAGGGTCCTGGGATCGAGCCCTGCATCGGGCTCCCTGCTCAGCAGGAAGCCTGCTTCTCCCTCTCCCTCTGCCTCTCTCTCTCTCTTTCTCATGAATAAATAAATAAATTAAAAAAAAAAGACAACCTGCCTCTCTGGGCTTCCCCTTCCTCACCTGAGAGGCAGATGGTGCTAGAAGAATGGGTGTTGGGAGGATGGGTGAGTGGAGAGTTCTCTGAAGGGGTTAAGGGGGCAGAAGGGGGGAGTCACAAGACACACTTTCCTGGGTGTTGTCAGCTGGATCCTTTAAGGCAAAACCACTGACCTAAAAACCCTGAGTAAGAAGTTCATGCATGGATATTCCCAGTGATTCTGGTATGAGGTGTGGGGATTATGTCAGCTCATGTGTCCCAAAAAAGTAGTTGTCTTAGACCAGTTGCTTCTTCCACCCCCTCTGTGTGCCTCATCTGCCACAGTGGACTCCACAGCTTTGTCGCCAGAGTCCCCAGCCTGGCGCTTTCTACTCGGCGGCGGGCTCGCCGGCCTTTGGGGACTGGAAGAAGGACAGAAGGACACCGTGAGGAGGCAGAGCATGGGAGAGGCCCCCCTGCCAGTGGGAACGCTAACGGAGACACCAGGAGCAGGAGGCTGACCAGGGCGGGGGAAGAAGACTCCGGGTGAGGGGGAGGATGGAGATGAAGGTCAGGGGATTAGGGCAACTGCAGACACAGGGGATGACGACCATGTTGACACGGACCAGCATGATCAGACAGCGCAAACGGAAAAGTTAAAGGAGACAGACACACAGACAGAGACAGAGAGATAGGGTTACTGCGTCCTGTTCACTTATATTCACCTTTCACTTCCCGACTCAGAATCTCAATGTGGTCACCTTGGGGTAGGGTCCACACGCCCCCGGGCAGCGCCACCGCCAATGACCCTCGCTGCCCACCACCTAAGCAAAGCCACCACGTGAATGTGGGACAGGGCAGGAAAAGAGGAACAAAAGTCCCAAGGACCTGCTTTTTTCCTTAAAAGTACTTTGAAAAGGAATTCTCTTGAGTATTTTTAATTTACACTTTATACTGTTTAACATTAAAAAACCATATGTTAACGCTTTATACTTATTAACATTTTTTGACATATATATGTGTATATATATTTTTTAATTTTTATTGTTATGTTAATCACTATACATTACATCATTAGTTTTTGATGCAGTGTTCCATGATTCATCGTTTGTGCATAACACCCAGTGCTCCATGCAGAATGTGCCCTCTTTAATACCCATCACCAGGCTAACCCATCCCCCCACCCCCTCCCCTCTAGAACCCTCAGTTTGTTTTTCAGAGTCCATCGTCTCTCATGGTTCGTCTCCCCCTCCGATTTACCCCTTTTCATTCTTCCCCTCCTGCTATCTTCTTCTTTTTTTTCTTTGTGTGTGTGTGTATATATATATATATATATTTAACATCGTGTTAGCGGTCAGTCACGCTTAACCATCTCCAGTGACCAAACAAGTCTTCAGAGCATCCTCTGTCCTACCTCTGACTTTACTTGTGGTGTGATCATGTTTATTATAATCTCAAAGGAGGAAAAAAACCAAAACACCTTGTAAAAAGGAAAGCAAAAACAACAACAGAAAGTCTTATTCCAAGCATTCCATTAACTTTTTTGTGTGTTTGTTTTGGAGACCCATTTGAACCCCAGAATTAGCTTAAAGATTATTTTAAGCTGAAGACATTTGAGATTCAACAGATGCAGAAAAAAGCCTCCTCGAGCTTCCCTTATCTGACTAAAAGCTGCAACTTCTGTAAATCCCCTAAGAGGGAGGAGTTTTATGAAGATGGAAATACCATTCACACCTGTACAGACAAATGTTATCACAAATTTGTTTATCTTCCATCTGTTCTAAAAACTCATTCCTCCTGGGATGCCTGGGTGGCTCAGTCCTTAGCGTCTGCCTTCGGCTCGGGTCATGATCCCGGGGTCCTGGGATCGAGCCCCGCATCGGGCTCCCTGCTCGGCGGGGAGCCTGCTTCTCCCTCTCCCACTCCCCCTGCTTGTGTTCCCTCTCTCGCCGTGTCTCTCTCTGTCACATAAATAAATAAAATCTTTAAAAAAAATAAAAAATAAAAAAACTCATTCCTCTTTCCTAAAGAAATTTTTTAGCTTTTTCCAGAGAAGCTTTTCTCCTTCCTCCATTTTCCCTACTAAGTTAGGTGCACAGGGTTTGAACTTTAACCATTTGGTAAGTCAGCTACTACCTCTGTTGGTTCTTACATGTGTAGGAGGTAAACCGTTTTCTCCTTTGTCAGTTTAGTTCACAGGCCTCAGGTACTGAACACATGAGGGTGGAAGAAAAGTTTTTCCTCCCCTACAATGTACTTAGCTGTCCTATAACTAGTTGGTTTTTACAAGGTGGTTTAAAAAGCCAAAGATAAGGTCCACCCTCCTCCCTTTTTTTGCCACTGAAATTGCCATTTATTTGTTTGGCCTGTTTGATGTATGTGTGAAACAATGTCCAAAAAATTAGCTGGAATCTTATTTTGCTGAATTGTTCTAACAACAACAACAACTGCAGCAACAACAAAAAGTAATAATAATGGATAATAATTATAGTATACTCACTATGTGCCAGGCATCATTCTAGGCCCATTGATTCATTTATCTTTACAACTCTATGAGGCATATAGTTCCAAAAAGAGGCACAGAGAGGTCAAGTAAATCACCCAAGGTCACGGAGCCACGTGGCATCTCTAAGGCCAGTTGAGAAATCCTGACCTTATCTAGAAGCATCTCAGAACTAGCCCCAAGGATATCAGATTCTAAAACCTCAGAGGTCTCCTCTTTTCCTTATGACCTTCCCAAATCACAGATGTACAATCCTTTCTGTAGTTCTGCTTTTGAAAACATTTTCTTATTCTGGATTTAAGGAGAAAGTGTTTTCTCTTCCCCTTTGAATTCCAGGTTAATCCCTTGTACTGTAGGATTTCCTGTCTCACTGGTACTCTCATTCCCTTGTTTTGCTCTCCTCCTAACAGGGCTCATCTTTGTTTCTTTGTTCTGCTTGTATCTCCTTACTGTGGCGGGAGTGGTTCACCTGTGAAGGCAGGAATGCCACGGAATGGGCCAGTATACAACTGTAATGTCATTTGGTTGTTGGAGTTGAACAATTTCCTGCAGGTCGTGAGCTGCGTAACGGTGTGGGTATCACTACACTTTTTCCCCACCAGAGCACAAAGAAAATACTTATTGAATTGCCCTGCAATGACTAAGCATGTGGGGGAGTAAAGTCACCACAACAGGGCTGGCTGTTGGAGAGTCCTGGAGAAGGGGATGGGGTAAGGCTCAGGTATCACAAGTGGTCACTGAGCTCACTCAGACTCTGTGCTGGGCATTCAGCTACACCCTGGCATAATTCAACAATGATAAAGTGTGAACTTTATTTACCCATGTACGAATGTATACAGTCAGTCAACTTGTCATTCCATTCAGTGAGCAGCAAGTGCCTTCTATGTGTTTGGAATCCCCTGGGATTTGGAGAATCAAAGATAAATAAGACCGAGGGCTTACCTCGAGGAATTTACAGCTGAAAAAGGAAGATTGATAGATAAAGTAACAGGTAGGAAACTCATGTAATAATCCAGGTGAAAATTCAAGAGTCTGAATCCTCCCTAGGAAACCCAAGGAAGATTCATAGTCAAACAAACAAACCTTTGTTTCTCTCTTTACAGTTTCATAATCTGTGCCTAAAAACCTTGGTGAAATGACTTTGCTGTTTATAAGTCATCATTCTTTTTTTTTTTAAAGGTTTTATTTATTTATTTGTCAGAGAGAGAGGACAAGCAAGGGGAGCGGCAGGTGGAGGGAGAAGCAGGCTCCCCGCGGAGCAGGGAGCCCGATGCAGGACTCGATCCCAGGACCCTGGGATCATGACCTGAGCCAAAGGCAGACGCCTAACAGACTGAGCCACCCAGGTGCCCCTCATTCTTTCTTTCTTAATGAAGTGGTAGCCCAGTTGCCTTTCCCCCTTTATATGTAGCACTACTTGGAAATAAATGGGAAACAAAGGGAGAGGGAGAGACAGACAGAAGGAAGGTCTCATATAATAGCATACTGACCTGCCAGGTAACAGAGGTTCTTTCTCCAAGCTCCAGGACCTTTCCCATAATACAAAACCTTTCATTGTTATATTCAGGGTGACTTTATATTCACAGCAATACCGTTGCTGGCCCGAGTCTCTGGTGGATTTTCCAGCTGAGTGAGGAAACTCATGTTACAACAACCAGAAGCCAAGTCTAGCTTTCCCTGGGGAGCGAAGAGAATGAACTCCAGGAACGCCACACCGCTGATGCTAACATTGCTTCAGCTGGAAACTTCATCACTGGAGATGATCGAAGGAAGATTCTAGCCCAAGCTGCACCTTCTACGAGGAAAGTAGCATCGAACCTTCCTTTGATGATTAAATGACTGTACTAAGCCAGAGCAAACTGCAAAGGATAAAAAGCATCTGTTCGTAATCAGGGGGACTTGAAGGAGCTGAGGCCAATTTTTATTCAACCTGCTTTGAGTGGAGCTGTGTCAGCCTCCACCCTCTGGTTGTCAGGAAGAGGAGGCTTTTGCCATCAGGCGTTTTCCCAGAAGAGAACTGGTTGAACGCATAAGGAAACCATAATGACAAAATTAATGTAAAGCTCTTTGTCATTAAGCTATAGAAAAGAAGAGGCATAAAAGGACATTCAGTATGGCAAGATGAGTTACCGTCCGGGGAGCAAATATATTATGGTTGGTTTCCGGATTAAAGGAGTCAAGATACTTAAAGCACTTAGTGCCGGCTCCTAGGGAATATTATTACGTGGTAACTAGTCTTACCCCTGGTGTCCTCTTCTGTATTAGTTTCCTACGGCCACTGTGACAAAGTACCACAAGTTTAGTGACTAAAACCAACACAGATTTGTCATCTTATAGTTCTGCACACCAGAAGGGATAACTTGAGGCACAATAAAAATTTTAAGAGTGGGAGCAAAAATGGGTTCAAATTGAGCAGTGCCAAACCAGAAGTGGGTAGAAGCGCTCTATAGACGGGAGCTAGGAGAAAGTCTTTTATAGAGAAAAGGTGGAAACAGAGCAAGAACATTATTTGATTGGCCGTGGCTTAAGCACCTGCCTTATTCAGGAGAGCTTAGCCGACTGTAATTGGTTTCAATTTCTTAGCTTTGAGGCGTGACGGGATTTAGAGTTCGGCTTGTTTACGTAGGCTGCTAAGGTATTAGAACTACCTCAGTCAAATGGCCTCCTGGTTTAATTAATTTAAAAGAAGTTGACCACGGCAGGGCTGCATTCCTTCCGCAGGCTCTAGGGGAGATTCTGTTTCTTTGCCTTTTCCAGATCCTGGGGCCATCTGCATTCTTTGGCTCCTGACCCCACTGCTTCCAAAATCACATTTCCTGTTTGGACTCTGACCCTCTTGCCTCACTCTTAATAAGGACTGTTTTGATGACGTTGGAATCACCTGGACAATCCAGGGTCATCTTTCCATTTCAAGATCCTTCATTTAATCATATCTGCAACGTCCTTTTTTTTTCCCCCGTGAGGTAATGTATTGACAGGTTCTGAGAAGTAGGATGTGGCCATCTTTGGAGAGACGATGGTTCCGTTCACCGCATTTCTCTCAGCTCCCCCGCCTGGCCGTAATGATAGTAGCTTATATGCGCAGGCCGTGTGAGGTGGGTTTTAGAGACGGCGGAAATGCAGCTGGCTACAGCACATACTGTCTGGACTGTGACTATATCCTCTCACATTTTACCATTTCTGGGCCTAGGGATAGATATTCAGCTGCCCACCCCTACAATTATTTGCCTGTGGGTTTTCTCTGGCTGCCAGAGTCTGTCCTGCTCTCACGGGGGCAGGCGGTAGGGGGAGGAGGATGGCCAAAAAGACCAAGGAATTAATGCTCCCCCTGCCCCCAAACAGTCCACAATCAATAGCTGATAAAGAACCAACTCCCTTGCCCTGTGGTTGAGAAAAGTCTTAGGTGCCTCAAGGTCTGTTTCCATGGAATCCAAACCAGGACACTGGAGCAATTTAAGTAACTTGCCCAATGTGTCATGGCTAGTAAGTGACAGGGGTTGCATCTGAACCCAGATCTGACGGCAAAACTCATACTTCCAGTTATTTCTCTTCGCCGGCTTCTTGCTCTTTGTACCTGAGGAAGATGACTGACTCAGGATGTAATCACGCTAGAAGGTATTCCCTTTCAGGTTCCTGATTTAGAAGAAGAGAGGATTCCTGGGGGTGCGTCGAGGCTGCGATTCAGCCATCTGAGACCCAGAAGCATTGGGGGTTGTGAATCTCAGGCTGCAGCAACCTGCTGAGCCCTGAGCACACTTGGGTGCCACACACAGAATCATGGGCCAAGTGGGAGTCATTATTTTATTATTATATCCTTATTTTATTGTCATTAGTTTATTGATTTCAAATTCAACCGCAGGACATAGTGACAAGGAACTGGTTTACAGAAATATGTACGCACATGTAGTTTATCAGTACTCACATGTGTGTGGCATAGTACACATCAGGTCATGGACCATGACTAGCTGGAAGAGGCAACTTTCTTAAATGTGGCTCTACCAAAATGTAGCTTTCCTAGAATTTGGGTTTCAGGCTATAAGCTGCCTGCCCTATTGAAGAACAAAATGAAATAGGTAGGTTGTCTCTCTCTTTTTTTTAACCTTTAGGGCTGATTCTGACATAATTTTAAATCTGATTTCACAGGGACAAACACTCAAGTAGGAGGCCAAGATTGATTTTGCTGAAATCTTTCTACTCCTAAGAGGTGTGCCTTCTGAGAAAGCCCTTGCCTATGGGGCTTATGTGTCTTTTCTGTATTCAAACCTTGTAGTCTCTGGAGAAGAACCATCTGGAACACAAAGGGTTACATTAAATTCAGAATATGCGAAAAAGAAGGGTCATATTCAAGATGAGATCTTGCCATTTGGGACAACATGGATGGACACAAAGGGTAATATGCAAAGTGAAATAAGTCAGACAAAGACAAATACTCTATGATTTCACTTATATATGGAATCTAAAAAACAAAATAAATGAATAAACAAATGAAAAGCACAAACAGACCCATAAATACAGAGAACAAACTGGTGGTTGTCAGAAGGGAGGGGGGTGGGGAGATGGGCAAAATGGGTAAAGAGGTGGGAATTATCGTCTTCCAGTTACGGAGTGAATAAATCACAAGGATGAAAGGTACAGCATGGGGAATACAGTCATCGGTATTAAAATAGCGTTGTATGGTGACAGATGGTTAAAGAAAAGGTCATATTCAGAATATTGCAAGGCTGCCAATTCACAGATGCACCTGGCGCATCTTGCTCAGTGTTAGATGCCACTTGGTTCTAATCCTGGTTTTGTTACCAACTCATGGTGTAAAACCCTGGGGGATCTACTTAACCTCTCTATCAGTTACCTGATCCGTGAAACAAAGATGGTATTACAGTTGTTGGCTGCATCCTTGATGGAAGGCCTGCAGAATGGTTCATGCTGGTATATTCTTGGTGGGTTAATCTACCTCTAGAGCTGAACGGTCTCAGGAAGCCTTAAAAATATGAGAGTTTAAGAAATTGGCACGTTACTAACTTTTTCTGTCCTTGGCATTCTGGTTTTCTCTTCTATTGTTGATTTATAACCCACGGACTCTTGAATCTGCCATAACAACTTCATATTATATATCATATGTTGTAATATATATAATAATAAATATTATATTATATACCATGTGTGGATGCACAGCATTTATTACAAAATTGTAAGACAGATTTTATTCAGAGTATGGTTGAATAAATTTATTGTTAACAATTTGGCAATACCAGCACTATTTGGTGACAACCAAGAAACATAAAGTCACTGCCACGTTACCCAACCAAACTCTTCTTGACTTTTTTTTTTTTTAAGATTTTATTTTTAAGTAATCTCTACATCCCCTGTGGGGCTCGAACTCACGACCCCGAGGTCAAGAGTCACATGCTCCACTGAAGGAGGCTGCCAGATGCCCCGACCTCTTTTAATCCTAAAGTGATTTGTATAGTGTAACTAGTTCAATGAATTACTCTCAGGAAAGATGAACCATTCTAATTTTATCCTGAATTCAGTAAAAAAATCTTGAACTATCGTCCTAAAAATTTTGACTTCATCTTGACCAAAGAGTTTGGGACCAAATGTTTTCCCCACCAGAAAGATTTCAAAGGATTTATGTGGGGAAAGAGAACCACATGGGAAATGTTACTGAATAAGTCACCTTGCCACCTGCTCTCAGGCTGCAGTTTCCCAGAGATCCCTAAACCTGACTGTCAGAACTTGACCTAGGGAAACAGGGGCGGCAGGGGATGTTAGAAGACGGCATCACGTACACAGTGCTTAGAGCACGGTGGTGAAAGGCAAAGGGAGGGAAAGATTGCGAGGTTAACTGCCCTAAAGCTTTCAAGGGAAGCTCCAGAAAACTTGGGAATTAGAGAATTGCACTCACTTACGTGGTAAAAGCTTCAAGAGTGGTTGAAACCTTCCTACGGTTATGACCCCCAGTCAGATGATATTTGCCTGGAACCAACTCACTACATTAGAACAGGAAATGTGCACACTAATACAGCACCTGCAAATTTGGGGGGTGCAGGCAGCTAGTGTACACAGGCTGGGACATAGCTGTCTTTCGTGAAAACGGAGGGGTCTTTTTGGCTTTGCCCACTGTATGTGGTAGGGGTCCTTTTGATGATCCACCCCACCGAGGGGAGCAGATAAATCAGAATGTAAGTGTTCACTAAAGAACCCACGTCATTCAAAGGTTAGCCTAAAACAGAACACCCCTGTAATGTGATCAGCATGGAAAAAAGCATGCATCAGCGGAGGAGGGCAGAATGAATAAGATACCCCTGGCTGGCAACCCCGCACAGACTTCCAGGAATAAGCAGGCAGCAGGCTCAGAGATGTCTCCAATATCTGGCACTCCAGCTCTCCCCCCATAGCCCCAGAGATTCTGTGCTTCTCTTTCTTTTTTTCTGTCACTAAAAACTGACTCTTAAAATAACACAAGTTTCTGAAGAGAAAATGAAGATAATCCCTTTCATTAATAGGGACATGAACCTACAGAATGTGAACTCAGCGAAGGATTGGCAAACAAGGGGAAAGAAGAGGGTGTAAGGCCAGCCTGAGCACCCACGGTGGCTTGTCTGTTAGGCTGCTCACCTGGTATTTTTTTTTTTAATTTTATTTTATTATCTTATGTTAGTCACCATACATTACATCATTAGTTTTTGACGTAGTGATCCATGATTCACTGTTTGCATGTAACACCCAGTGCTCCATGCAGTACGTGCCCTCCTTAATACCCATCACTGGGCTCACCCATCCCCCCACCCTCCTCCCCTCCAAAACCCTCCGTTTGTTTCTCAGGGTCCATCATCTCTCATGGTTCGTCTCCCGCTCCGATTTCCCCCCCCTTCATTTTTCCCTTCCTACTATTTTCTTTTTTTTTTTTTAAACATATAATGTATTATTTGTTTCAGAGGTACAGGTCTGTGATTCAACAGTCTTGCACAATTCACAGCACTCACCGTAGCACATACCCTCCCCAATGTCTATCACCCAGTCACCCCATCCCTCCCACCCACCACCACTCCAGCAACACTCCGTTTGTTTCCTGAGATTAAGAATTCTTCATACCAGTGAGATCATACGATACTTGTCTTTCTCTGATTGACTTATTTCGCCTGTAGTTCCATCCATGTCATTGCAAATGGCAAGATTTCGTGTTTTTTCATGGACGCATAATATTCCATTGTGTATATATATATATATACCATATCTTCTTTATCCATTCATCTGTCGATGGACATCTTGGCTCTTTCCACAGTTTGCCTATTGTGGACATTGCTGCTATAAACACTGGGGTGCACATACCCCTTCAGATCCCTACATTTGTATCTTTGTGCTTATATGGTATTTTATCCTTTTATTTATCATTGGTGATTGTGAATGGGTCTATCATTTATTCTGATCTCCTGTTTCATTTTTTAGAACCTCTTTTTTTTTAAAGATTTTATTTATTTATTTGAGAGAGAGAATGAGAGAGAGAGAGCACGAGAGGGAAGAGGGTCAGAGGGAGAAGCAGACTCCCCGCCGATGCGGGACTTGATCCCGAGACTCCAGGATCATGACCTGAGCCGAAGGCAGTCGCTCAACCAACTGAGCCACCCAGGCGCCCTTTTTAGAACCTCTTATGTGTCTTTTGTCCCCTATATTCCTAATAATGGATGTTAAAGTTGACAAGAGTATATATAACAAGTCTGTATCAGTGACAGGGCCCTCACTTTTGGAAGAATGTTTAATCAAAGCAAACTGGATTTGCCCACTAAATTTTAGGTATTACACCTTTACAGCTATAAAAACACTTTTACTTAAAAAAAAAAAAAGAACTTGGGGTGCCTGGCTGGTTCGATCAGTAATGAACACAACTCTTGATCTTGGGGTCATGAGTTCAAGTTCCACACTGGGAATAGAGATTATTTATTTATTTATAAAAACACTTCTTAAGAGTTTCTTTTCTTTTTTTCTTAAGGATTTTATTTATTTATTTGACAGAGAGAGAGAGCGTGAGCACAAGTTGGGGGGGAGGGGCAGAGGGAGAAGCAAGCTCCCTGCACAGCAGGGAGCCCGATGGGAGACTTGAACCCAGGACCCTGGAATCATGACCTGAGCTGAAGGCAGATGCTTAACCAACTGAGCCACCCAGGTGCCCCGGGAATAGAGATTACTTAAAAAAAAAATAAGAAGGAGCTCCTGGGTGGCTCAGTCATTAAGCGTCTGCCTTCGGCTCAGGTCATGATCCCAGGGTCCTGGGATCGAGCCCCGCATCGGGCTCCCGGCTCAGCGGGAAACCTGCTTCTCCCTCTCCCACTCCCCCTGCTTGTGTTCCCTCTCTTGCTGTCTCTCTCTCTGTCAAATAAATAAATAAAATCTTAAAAAAAAAAGATCTTTAGAAAAAATAGAAAATAAATAAAACCAAACTTGAATTTATTTTTTTTAAAGATTTTATTTATTTATTTGAGAGAGAGAGAGAGCACAAGCAGAGGGGAAAGTCAGAGGGAGACGGAGAAGCAAGTTCCCAGCTAAGCAGGGAGCCTGACACGATGCAGGGCTCCATCCCAGGACCCTGAGATCATGACCTGAGCTGAAGGCAGGTGCTTAACTGACTAAGCCACCCAGGCACCCCCAAACTTGAATTTAAAATAGCTTTACTTTGTTATTGCAAACCTGAAATCCTTGAACATCAAATCCCCATCATCCCATTGAAGCTCTTGTTTCTCTTTATATTTTAATTCTCTCTATATTTTTTAGAGATTCTATTTATTTACTTGTCAGAGAGAGAGAGAGCACAAGCAGGGGGAATGCCAGGTAGAGGGAGAACCACTGAGCAAGGAGCCCAATGTGGGACTCAATCCCAGGACCCTGGGATCGTGATGACCTGAGCCGAAGGCAGATGCCTAACCAAGTGACCCACTAATTCTGTATTTTTAAGACCTCCCATGACATTATTATTTTTGTTTTGCATGTTGAAAGTTTATTTAGACTTACATCGCTCTTCTTTCCTTAGGCAGCCTCCGAGCTTTGACATTTGTCCTTACCCCTTGGCACCGTCAAAATCACAGCTCAGTCCTATAGCTGTTACTTTTATTTATTTATTCATGAGAGACAGAGAGAGAGAGAGAGAAGCAGAAGGAGAAGCAGGCTCCCGAGGAGCAGGGAGCCCGATGTGGAACTCGATCCCAGGACCCCGGGATCATGACCTGAGCCGAAGGCAGACTCTTAACCGTCTGAGCCACCCAGGCGCCCCCAGCTGTTACTTTTAAATCAACAAATGCTCTAGGGGCAAAAACAGTTTTGAGCACCGTGCTTACCTTTCTAGATTATTGCCTTACCTTAGATTTTGGCTCAGTAATTCTTTATTATTAACTCATCAATGATTTCAATCTATATTTATCTATCAACCTGCTTTTAAATTGTAGGCAATACAAGAGTTAGCTTGAATTATCTGGCCACCCCTACCAGAAGCAAAGTCAAATAATTTCTTAGCACAGACCTTTACCAATGTGAGATTTTTGGAAATTAAATTTATGTAAGGGAGTTCTCACTCTACAGCTCTGTCTATATACAACTCTCTGTCTATAGGTCCTGTATCTCCCAAATTTTCCTACTGCTAAATCCCCTGCCACCTTCCTCATGATCTCTCCAGCATTCCACACTGCCATCCCACTTCGGATTTGCCTATAGGAATAGTGGAGGTGACAACAAATCATGGTTTTCAGCTGCTTGAAGGTTATGGTCCTTTTTTCTTCTAGAAGGATATAGTGTTTTTGATGAAGACTGGCCAAATAACCATGGACTCAGCACAGAGATAAAAATACAGGCACACAGTAACAGCACATAGGGCTCTTCTCTGTCTCTGATCTCATCTCTTCTGGCAGTGGGCAGGGGAAACTTAGGCTAGCTCACAAACATAGCTACCGGGCAGTGTGTACTATCACTCCTCAACCCCGTCCTCAACGCACTGTGGTTTCCTGGGCTTTAATCTGCACCAAGGCCTTTGAGGCTTTGAAACTACTTCTGCTGATTTTGGTGCTGTTGCCACTGTTACCATGGCTACCGCCAAGATCAAGTGATACCTGGACCAGATTATACTTAAGGAGATTTCCTTCCTGTGCCAACCGGACCAAAGACACCATAACCTTTGAGGCCTATCCATGCCCTTGGTGAAGAATTGATATAGGAGCCAAGGTTGCCCAAGAAGCAGGAAAGCGTCCTTCACCTGCATGTGTCTCACACTCTACGGCACAGATTCCAAAGAAGTTTAGAAATGAAAATCACAATGAGACACTGTGTTCTCCCTACAAGGCTGGCAAGATCAAAATATCTGATAAAATGTCAGAAAGGTGTTACAGACACAGACATCGCAGGTGGAATAGAAATTGATATAAATCTTTGGGGAGAGTAATGTGGTCATATCAGTCACAATTTACAATGCCCATGCCATTTGCACAAATTTATCCCCAGTTTATTCTTTAATTCTTGCAAAATGACGTATGCGCAAGGATAGGCAATGCAGCAGTGTTTCTCAAAGATTGGAAACAGTGGTAGGAGCCTGTACTACATGGCCTTTCCATATTCCCTTGGCTAACCTCTGAGTTCACTGGCAGCCAGAGTGGAAAGTTCTGCTTATACTAACAAAACTTCCCAACTTCCCACCTCGCGCCACCTGCAATGCCCTCAGGAGCAACCTTTAATCACAGAGAATGAAAGATAGTGCACGTCTCAGTTTGCTTGGGCTGTCCTAACAAAATACCACAAACTGTGTGGCTTAAAAAACAGACATTTTAGAGACAGGGGAGTCTATTTAAAAACAAACAAAAAAATTCAACCCCTCCCCCCCCAAAAAAACAAATGGATTTTCCCACAGTTGTGGACACTGGAAGTTCAAGATCAATTTAGTTTCTGGTGAGCGAGCGCTCTCTTTCTGACTTGCAGACGGCTGTCTTGTCACTATTCCTCAGCAAGTACACATAGAGGGAGAGGGAGAAGGAGAGAGAGAGAGACAGAGACAGAGACGGGGGGAGGGGTCTCCTCTTAGAAGGACACTAATCCTATCAGAGCAGGGCCCCGCCCTTATGACTTCATTTAACCTTAATTATTTCCATAAGAGCCCCATATCCAGATAGAGCCACACTTGGGGTTGGGGCTTCAACATGTGAATTTGCGGGGGATATGGGCAATAGGAACATTTAGTCCATAACAGTGCATAAAACCCCCAGGTCCCTCGGAGTGCTGTTTTTGAGGCATGTTTTACACAGTTCCTTAGCAGGTCCCCAGTGGAACTGAACCCAGTTTTGCCCGAAGTTATGACTTGCTTATTAATTTCCTCTTTCACTGAGAAAAAAGCCATCTTTTTTCTCTCCCCTTTCACTGAGCTTCCTGGAGTCACCCCCTAAATAAATGACCTACATTCAAGACTGTGTCTTGTTACCAGACAGAGAACCGGTTCCAAACGCAGGTTGAGCTGCTTGCCGCTCAAAATCAATACTTGAGAAACAAGTCATAGTGGGAAAGGAAAGGAGGCTCTATTCGTGAAGCCAGCAACTTGGGAAGGTGGTAGACTAATATCTAGAAGACCATCTTCCTCATCCAGGTGGAGCCGGAGGGTTTTATAGGGGAAGGCACGGGGAGAGGAGGGGAGCTGCATGCAGGAGAAGCAGGTGTCTGGGCAATTAGTCCTATGTTGACATGGCCCTGAGCAGACTTGCTGGCCTCCGGGGCAGCCGTTTTCAAATGTGGTCAGGCCTTATCTTCTGGGAAAGTCTGTTCCTTCACTCCTCACGGCCAGTGGTTTGCCAATCTCTAAGTTAAGTTAGTTCTGCTACAGATCAAGGGACTTAGGTCAGCAAGCAAGGAGAGCATACGCTTGAGGCAAGTTAACCCTTAGGTTAGGTTGGAGTGCTGTCAGTCTCAGGATCTGTGTTTGGGAGAACTCAAACTCAGACAATGTTTCAGATAACCAGTGATTTGAACCTAGTTATGCCCAGAGCCACTCAGGGCCGCAGATGGTCCTGCATTCCCAGTACTGTGATGAGAGTTCTTATTTTTGTTCCTAGCTGTGCCAGTTCATACCGTAGACTGGAGTGGAGAGACTCTAGAAATAAGTCAGCCCTGGAAAGGAAGTGAGGCAGGGATGAGGAGGACAGTCGGATCTGCGGGAACCAGGAGCCCATTCTGGAAGAGGAAATACCATATCCACCAGGCATATCAGAGACAATAGGCAGGACGCCAGTCTCCCTGAAATAGGGAACGTTCCCAAAGACAAGTTGAACCCAATTACTAAGAAGCTTCTGAAGCCAGGCAGGGTTTGGAATTTCAAAATATGTTCTCCCTGGCAAATTGTTGTTGGAAAACTAGTGTTAGAGAATTGCAACCTAGGGCGTTCTAATTTTTATCATCATATTTTGTTTGTTTTTTGTTTTTGTTTTGTTTTGTTTTGTTTTGTTTTAAGTTGGCTCCATGTCCAGCGTGGAGCCAACGCAGGGTCTGAACTCATGACCCTGAGATCAAAACCTGAGCTGAGAGCAAAAGTCGGATGCTTAATCAACTGAGCCACCCAGGTGCCCCATGATTTTTATCATCATTGATGAATTGTGCCTATTCTTCAATTTTATATGAATGAAATAACTTGGTGTGTCACCATTTTGTGTGTGGCTTCTTTTGCTCAGTATGGTGCTTGTAAGTTTCATCCACGTAGTTGAGTGTATACTGACCATATGTTATGTAGCCTACTAAAAGCGATACAAAATTGATGACAGAGGCAAACCTGGCAAATTTTGTTCCTTTCATCTTTCATACCAAAAAAAAGAAATATAAGTAATCCAAGTAGGATATGCCATATGAGGAAATATTATGATTTTCCACATCATTTTTTAATTATTTTAACATTTTCAGAAATTCACATTTCTATGGGAAAGGAGTACAGTCAGGGATCCCCAAATCCCCCCAAATCCCTCACCAGTTGATCTGATCTCTCACTCAGGGAAAGAGAGAATTCCTGTGCCGGTAACTCCACAAAGACTTTTAAAAAAAAATCTGTTTCTTTATATGTTACCTCCAAGTTTCAATTTCTCAGATTCTTCTCACCTCTTATAATCATGGATAACTGTCTATATTTATACTATCACCTTTGAAAAATTCTCATGGTGTGTACGTATCTGGCCCCCTGGGATGAGAGGTCATTCAGTATTACCTATTGGTTAAATCTGCTTCTGGCTTCTATCCTGTCAATCAACCTTGCCATTTAGATATTTCTGTCATTCAGATATAAAGAAACACCACAGAAATTAAAAACCTTCTGTACAGTAAAAGAAACCATCAACAAAATGAAAAGGCAACCTACCCGATGGGAGAAAATATTTGCAAATCAAAATAGATAAAGAACTCATACAGCTCAATAACAAAAAACCCAAACAATCTGATTAACAAATGGACAGAGGATCTGAATAGACATTTTTCCAAAGAAAACAGACAGATTGCTAACAGGTACATGAAAAGGAAGCCAGGGGAAACATGGAAATCTAAATCTTTAAGACTATATTTAAGCTAGGGAAAGGCCTACACATGATTTCAGTATTATATAAGTGCTTCTGCTTTACAGGAGACATCCTAGTTTAAACACACATTCATAAGTTTTATATATATTTTGTATATTTCTGTACATTTATGTATTATTCATAAATATATAATATATACCTTATATATATACACACATACATATTATGGTTTATTTTTCAAGGTGGGCTTTAGAATTTAAAGATCAGCCTCGATTCCTGTCTGCTACTTTCTCTTTGGGCAAGTTCCTCACCCTCTTCGCCTTCGTTTTCTCGTCTGTAAAATGGGAGAACCACCACTTGTCTTTCAGAGTTGCTGGATTAAAAGAAGTAATTACTCTTAAGGTTCCTGGGGCAGATGGCACTTTTCAAAGATGGCACTGTCTTACTTACTTCTCTGCAGTGGGACCTCACCCCTCCCTCATCAAGAGGTTCAGTCCAGTTAACTTCCCTGGGAATGGGGGGGTGGGGGTGGGGATTGCGGCAGCTTCAGCCAATGGCACCTAAGAGTGGGGATGCTCTTTGGCTTCTGAGGCTGGTTCATAAAAGGCTAAGCAGTTTCTGCGTTGTTCATTGGAAAAAACACTCTTGGAGCCTTGGGCTACCATGTCAGAATTCTGACAATGCCACGGCTGCCATGGGTAGCACATAGCGAGGCCACACGTAAGCCCTCGGGCTGGCAATCCCCGTCTTTGAGTCAGCCTGGCCCAGAAGTCAGCCAGGTGAGTGAATGAACTCCAGATGATTCCGAACCAGCTGTCCAGTCACACCGGCCTTCAATTTTCCCAGCTGAGACTCCAGACGTCAGAGAGCAGAGACAAATCCCTCCCATTCTACCTGAAATCCTGATCCATAGTACCTGCAAGCAGAATAAAATGCTTGTTTTAAACGGCTAAAATTGGAGATATTTTTTATGTAGCAATAGTAATTGCTAAAGCAAGATATGACACATAACTATAGAAATTCATTCTTTTCTTCTTTCCTTTCTCAGATAACTTATTAGGATGCAAGAGAAAGCATCTGATAATGTTGGGAATCTATAAGGACAACAAATTGGAAAGTAACCATCGTAAATATTACATCATATATATGCTGCAGACAGAAGCAGAGGTGCAGGGGCCAGACGGAGAGTTATTCCTGACAAAGCTGCAGCACATTTCACGTCAGCAGGCAGTGGCCCAGAATTCAGAGCTGGACAAAGCTGACCCAGGAAAATGTGGGTCAATATGTCACAATTCAGCAGGGAACTGGTCTCTGGTACTTGCCGGCCTCAGTAGCGTGACACACTTGGGTAAAGGGAAAGACTTCGTTTTGGTTAATCCTGGGACATAGAGTGTTGAGATGCAAGGGTGGGTAGTAAGGAAAGGGAGGATGGGCTATAAGATTCAACTCAAGATGAAGTGACACCATGGACTATTCACTATCCAAAGGAGCATGGCACACTCAGCTTGCTTAGGGTGGTTGTTGGTGTTCAAGATGATCAAAACCAAGGGGTGAGACCAGGCACATGTCTTTATAGATGGTGAGTCTTCCCTGAAATAAAGCATATGGCTGCCTTGCAACTCCCAGTGTATTTCCCAGAAGGAAACTGATGTCACGTGCAAATGGGGTAATTGAGGAGAGTTTCACAGACTATTCAGGAAGATGTGGATGGTTAAGGGAAACCAAAGTGGATGGTGCAGTGCAGTGAGACTAGGCAGAGTGGGGAGCCACCCCTAGGCCTAAAGGGTCAGCAGGCAGTTGCAGTTATAGTTAAAGAGTGTGGCAACCTCTTGGCAGAAGCTCTGGCTTTCAGCAGAAGAATGTAGCCAATCCACAGCAACCAGCATGGAGGCTCCAGGACAGTGAGTTTTCCAGCCTTACTCTCCCTCTACCATTACTCTGCTTGGCTGAATCCAAAGGGAAACCAGAGGAAGGCGCCCACTGAAGCAGTCCACAAGGACTTCTAGCAGCCTTCTAGGGCACAGGACAGAAAGGAGAAAGGTAGAGATTGGACTCGGAGGGGCAAAATGTAAGATACCCAGTATATCATGTGGTCTGCACATCCACTTCAGAGTAACACTCCTAGGCTGGAACAGAAGGAGGACAGTGAGGACCCCGGAGAAGAGGTGGCTGGTAAGGGCTAAGCATGGGCTTCCAGTCCTGGCTCTGAACCCTCTCCCCACTTCCCTTCCCCCACCAGGAACCACGTCATCAGATGGAAACCAGGGTTAATCAACTGGGACCATGCAGACAAGACTGGGACATCCACAGCCCAGTAGATTCCCAATATACTAGGCAATGGCAACACAGTTTCACACCCTAACCATTCATGCAAGGTCTCTTAAACTCAGCACTATTGACATTTGGGGCCAGATAATTATTTGTAGGGGGCTATCATGTGCACAGTAGGATATTTAGCAGCACCTCTGGCCTCACCCCTCAAGATGCTAGCAGCAACACTCTATCCAGTTGTGACAACCAAAAGTGTCTCCAGACCTTTCCAATTGTCCTCTAGGGACAGAATCATCTTTGGGTAAGAACCACTGCTTTCATCCATTCAAGAAATATTGAAGGAGATATTCATCATGTGGCAGACATCATGCCTCTCTTCCCGGGGCAGGGGAGACACTGCGTGCCAGTGAGATGTGGTCCTTGCTTTCTCAAACTTCATAGTCTAGTGAGGGAGGCCAACATTAAATGCACAGTTACACAAATAACTCACTTTTGGGGGAAAGTTATATTTAATAGAAAATCTGAATGACCTTTTCAAGCCGGTGCCAGTTCTAGAATAAAACCCATAGACATGGAAATACTAGACTGGAGGGGGAGTTATTTTTATTGACCTTTAAGTTTTTTTAAAGTTTAGTTTTTCTTATCCCTTGAATCTTCGAATACCACACACCTTGAAGCTGAAATTTAAATAACATCTGTTAAAATCCAAAAGTTGTTGTGGTAGGTTAAAATGGCTACAATTTCTTTGCCACTCTTTTCTCTTTTTTAAGATTTTATTTTTAAGCCATCGCTACACCCAATGTGGGACTCAAACTTATAACCCCGAGACCAAGAGTTGCATGCTCTACTGATCAAGAGTCACCCCTCTTCACCTCTCTTATCACCAAGAAGTCAGAATCTAATTTCCTCTCCTGGAAACTGGAATGACTTTTGCCTGGCTTGACCAATAGAATACAGTGGAAGTGATGCTGTGTAGCTTCCAAAGCCTTGGTCACAAGGAAATTTAATCTCTGAGAACATGCATGCTCAGGGAGCCCTGGGCCACCATGCAAGTAGTCCAGCTATCCTGTTAGAAAGGGAGAAACTGTGGCCAAGCTGTGGACAGGGTGGAGATAAGGCCAGGTAGAGATGTCTGAGATGCCTGTCGTGTAAGGTAGAAGCCATTTTGGATGTTCTAACTAACAGAACCTTTAGCCTTCAAGTGACTATAGCCATCTGACTATAGCCACGTGAGACTCCTCAAATGAAATCAACAGAAGAACCACCCAGCTGATCACAGTTAACCAACAGATCCATGAGAGGTGATAAAATCATTGTTGTTTTCAGCTGCTAATTTGGGGACGGTTTGTTACATAGTAGTAGATAACCAGGACAGTCCTTAAGGTGCTACTGAACATATGACGGAAATAATCATCAAGGGGCATCTGGTTGGCTCAGTTGGTAGAGCATGCAACACTTGATCTAGGGATTGTGAGTTTCAAGGCCCACATTGGGCGTAGAGCCTATTAAAATAGTAGAAATAATCATTGATCGGTTTATTGCATAAATAACAGTTGTGTATGCAAATGGATAGGGTATATCAATTAGGATTCTTTTGGGAGTTAGTAATAGAAACCCAAGTCTAACTGCTTAGGGAAAAGGTGGAAAGTTTTGGCTCATGAAACTCAAGGAAAAGTTAACTCATCCAAATGCAGGAGTATCAGGAACGATGTTTAAGTACTTAAAGCCACCAAGGAATCTTCTTACCATCCCTCATTTCTACTTCTTCTTTACGCTGGCTTTATTCCCACCCACTGTGGACTAGCATTGACTTCCTAGTAAGAAACACAGCTATGAACAAATTCCCAGTTTCACATCTCATAAATGCTACTATTGGAAAGAGACTACTTTTCTCATATGTGCTCTTTGAAAAATCCCAGGGATGAAATCCAATTGGCCAGACTTGGGTCAGTCATCATTTCTGAGCTAATCAACCGTGGCTGAGTGAGGAAAGGGAAGGAGGAAGGGAGAACCACGTAAGAAAGAGCAGGTTCACACATAGCCGTGTGGGTAGGTAAGGATGGGTGTCAGTTAACTTTTGTTATACTATAAACCACCTCCAAACAGCAATCATTTTAGTTGCTCACAATTTTGCTGGTCAAATTGGCATTTTGTTTGCTTGGGTCTGCTGAGCTAGGGCCGGATGGTCTAAGATGGCCTCACTCGATTGTCTGGAGGTTGGTGAGGCTATTTGCTTTGGGGGTGGTGGTATGAACAATGTTGGGCACTTGGTTTGAGATCAGCTGGGGTGACAGGATGAACTGGCCATATGTCATTCATCATTTAACAGGCTAAGCTGGGCTTGTTCACATGATGGCATAAGAGCCCCCAGCAACAAGTTAAGCCCCAACACAATGTATTTTTCAAGCCTCTGTTTGCATCCCATTTGCAAACATCTTAACGGACAAAGCATGTTACATAGCCAAGCCCAGATTCAAGTCACCCAAAAACCTCCATCTCTCTCTCTCTTTTTAAAGATTTTATTTTTAAGCAATCTCTACACCCAACATGGGGCTTAAACTTGTAACCATGAGATCAAGAGTTGCATGCTCTACTTACTGAGCCAGACAGTGCCCCCAAGCCCCCCAAAACCCTCTATCCCTTGATGGGAGAAATTGCAATATATTGAGGCCTTTTCTTCCCTGAATCTATGTGTGTGTGTGTGTGTGTGTGTGTGTGTGTGTGTGTGTGTGTGTAGAGGGAGGAGGGTGGTGAGAATGAGGTGAAGGTGGAGTTTTTCAGTGGAAGTCCTGTAGACGAGGCAATTAATGTTGATAATATACATCAACTGAATTTGCCCTATAATTACCTTGAACCTCCCACTTGGCCTTCACAATGGATGCACAACCACAAAGTTGGTGACATGTAAACTTATGAATAGAGATATGATGGAATGATATAAGTGACCAATTAAGCCCTCCCAGTTTGCCTCAGATGTTTGTGAGAAGTTAGCCATTTCCTGCCCTCTGCATATTTCTGGTATGAACATTGTCCCCGGTTTTGTTTCAGAAGCCTTGGCAGCTTCTGAAAACAGACTGTGTCACTGGAAAATGTTGTGCAAACCAGATCCTGCTGTCTGCTAGTCATAAACATGTCCTTTCCAAGAATGGACTCTCCAGAACAATATGTCCTAATGCTCTTTGGGTCAAAATTAACTACCAAAGATTAGAATTTTGGCTTCTGACTATCAATTAGTGCATAGGTGAGTCTAGAACAAAAACCAATGCATCAACAATTTGGCCTCTTAGAATTTTTGTTGTGGAGGGGATTTTTTGGTTTTGTTTTTATTAATATTATTATTATTATTATTATGTTATGTTAATCATCATCATTAGTTTTTGATGTAGTGTTCCATGATTCACTGTTTGTGCATAACACCCGGTGCTCCACGCAGAACGTGCCCTCTTTAATACCCATCACCAGGCTAACCCATCCCCCCACCCCCCTCCCCTCTAGAACCCTCAGTTTGTTTCTCAGAGTCCATCGTCTCTCATGGTTCGTCTCCCCCTCCGATTTCCTCCCCTTCATTTTTCCCTTCCTACTATCTTCTTCTTCTTCTTTTTTTAACATGTAATGTATTATTTGTTTCAGAGGTACAGGTCTGTGATTCATCAGTCTTACACAATTCACAGTGCTCACCATAGCACATACCCTCTCCAATGTCTAGCACCCAGCCCCCCCATCCCTCCCACCCCTCACCACTCCAGCAACCCTCAGTTTTGTTTTGTTTTATATAAAGATTTTATTTATTTATTTGAGAGAGCAAGCACAAGCAGGCGGAGGGGCAGAGGAAGAGGGAGAAACAGACTTACTGCTGAGCAGGGAGCCTGACGTGGGCCTCCATCCCAGGACCCCGGGATCATGACCTGAGCCGAAGCAGACACCTACCAACTGAGCCACCTAAGACCCCCTTGTTTTTTTTTTTTTTTTTTTTTTCTTTTTAAATAAAGAGGGATACAAACTCTCAGTAGCATCATTGTGTGATGGCTAAGAGTGTGGACTCTGGAGCCAGAAATCAGAATTCAAATCCTGACTTTCCCACTCACTGTGACCTTGGGCAAGTTACTCAGCCTATGTGTGCCTCAGTTTCCTTGTCTTTAAAATGGGGTATAATACTATTATCTACCCCTAATAATTGTTACAAGGGCTGAATGGGTGGATAATTCTGAAGATCTGATCCCTGCTTGGAGTAGAACCAATGAGACACAATCTGAGACATTCTTAGAGAAGTCAGTGTGTTATGAGGATGCTTATTCGTGTCCCTGGTCATCATCAAAAATGCCATAACCTTTTTTCTTGTTGAAAAACAACAGCAGCAGCAGCTCAGGGAGGGGAGGACAGTCGAATAGTACTGAGACTACTTGCAAATTGCATTTGCAGTATAAAGCTCAGGGAAGGAGTCGGTCAGTGTCAATACTGAGGTTGAGAGAATGTCAGAGGGTTTCCATCAGCCATGCTTTCTTGGTCGCCTCTTTCCATAAGTTGTGTTTTTAAGTGAAGTCAAGTGTTAACAAACTCTTAGGAAAATCACTGTCTCTATTCATCAATCCACATATGCAAGCCAGTCTTGGCATTCTTGAGCTATCCATCAAAAAAAGCAGTGACATTCAGAAGAATAGCTGATGTTAAAAAGAATAAGTACCTGGTGTAATTATTCAAGAGGCATTACATAAGCCAATTCTCTACTTCCCATTCTTTAGAAGAATTTCAAAGAACACAAGATAAGTTTAAATAACTATACAGAGGAATAAGCAAATTCTTTGTTGTCAGCGCTGGAGCACTTAATTAAATAACATGGGTTTTATTTTTAGGTTGATTAAAATAAAACATGTGTATGCCCCACCCCAAATGCCCATCTCAACCATCATTTCATCTTATCATCCCTCCTGTCCACAGAGCCAACACAAATATTTGCTGAATGAAATAATGAATAGCTTCCTCCTTATAGCTGATCTCATAAAACACTAGGAAACAATTACTCTCTGAACTCTGAGTCGACAGATATTTTTGAAGGGTGGGCAGATATTTGAGGGGGATTTAACCTAGCAAAATAGAACCGAGAAAGGCTCCATATGAATAGATCTAGGATCGTTAATACTCTTTTTTATTATTATTATGTTATGTTAATCACCATACATTACATCATTAGTTTTTGATGTAGTGTTCCATGATTCATTGTTTGCGTATAAAACCCAGTGTCCTATGCAGAATGAGCCCTCTTTAATACCCATCACCAGGCTAACCCATCTCCCATCCCCCTCCCCTCTAGAACCCTCAGTTTGTTTCTCAGAGTCCATAGTCTCTCATGGTTCGTCTCCCCCTCCGATTTGCCCCCCTTCATTCTTCTTCTTCTTCTTTTTTTTAACATATAGTGTATTATTTGTTTCAGAGGTACAGGTCTGTGATTCATCAGTCTTACCCAATTCACAGCGCTCACCATAGCACATACCTTTCCCGATGTCCATCACCCAGCCACCCCATCCCTCCCACCCCCACCACTCCAGCAACCCTCAGTTTGTTTCCTGAGATTAAGAATTCCCCATATCAGTGAGATCATATGAAACTTGTCTTTCTCTGATTGACTTATTTCACTCAGCATAATACCCTCCAGTTCCATCCATGTCATTGCAAATGGCAAGATCTCATTCCTTTTGATGGCTGCATAATATTCCATTTTATATATATATAATATATATATATCACATCTTATATATATATACATCACGTCTTCTTATATATATATCATATATATATCCATCTTATATATATATCCATCATATATAAATATATATATATCACATCTTCTTTAGCCATTCATCTGTCGATGGACATCTTGGCTCTTTCCACAGTTTGGCTATTGTGGACATTGCTGCTATAAACATCGGGGTACACATACCCCTTCAGATCCCTACATTTGTATTTTTGGGGTAAATACCCAGTAGAGCAATTGCTGGATCATATGGTAGCTCTATTTTCAACTTTTGGGGGAACCTCCATACTGTTTTCCAGAGTGACTGCACCAGCTTGCATTCCCACCAACAGTGTAGGAGGGTTCCCCTTTCTCTGCATCCCCGCCAACATCTGTTGTTTCCTGACTTGTTAATTTTAGCCATTCTGACTGGTGTGAGGTGGTATCTCATTGAGGTTTTGATTTGGATTTCCCTGATGCCGAGCGATGTTGAGCACTTTTTCATGTGTCTGTTGGCCATTTGGATGTCTTCTTTGGAAAAATGTCTGTTCATGTCTTCTGCCCATTTCTTGATTGGATTATTTGTTCTTTGGGTGTTGAGTTTGATAAGTTCTTTATAGATTTTGGATACGAGCCCTTTATCTGATATGTCATTTGCAAATACCTTCTCCCATTCTGTCGGTTGTCTTTTGGTTTTGTGGACTGTTTCTTTTGCTGTGCAAAAGCTTTTTATCTTGAGGTCCCAATAGTTCATTTTTGCCCTTGCTTCCCTTGCCTTTGGTGATGTTTCTAGGAAGAAGTTTCTGCAGCTGAGGTTGAAGAGTTTGCTGCCTGTGTTCTCCTTTAGGATTTGGATGGACTCCTGTCTCACATTTAGGTCTTTCAACCATTTTGAGTCTCTTTTTGTGTGTGGTGTAAGGAAATGGTCCAGTTTCATTCTTCTGCATGTGGATGAAGGATCGTTAATATTCTAAGAATGGGGAAACCACAAAGAACTGAAAAATTGTGGGTTTTTTTCTTTTCTTTCTTTCTTTCTTTCTTCTTCTTTCTTTCTCTTTTTTTAAATTTACTTCAGAGAGGGAGAGAAGAGAGCAAGCATGAGTGGGGGAAGGGGGAAAGGGAGAAGCAGACTCTTCGTTGAGCCAAGAGCCTGATGTGGGGCTCGATCCAAGGATGCTGAACCGACTGAGCCACCCAGGTGGATTTTTTTTTTCTTGATTGGGTATCATCGTTTGCAACTTCACACTCAACCTTTGTCACCTGGTTCTGCCCCTCTCCCCTTAATCTTGTGCTACCCCCACCCCTCAAAAAAGGGGTTTCCTTTTTGCTTTGTTGCCCCATTGACCATATTTTATAAAAATGAATTTTAAGGAAAAGATGCAGTCTATCCTTTTCAGTGGGATTTGTTTCTGGCTTCTGTGAGGTTTCATGAAATCTCTAGAGCACTGAGCTTTGACCACACAAATAGTTTGGAAAAGATGAATTGCATCAGAGGAAGAAGGAAAGGCCAGCTCTGGATTAGATTAATGGGGTTGACACATTTGTTATTCTTAAGAAACAAGTTGAGGAAAAATGGTAAGATTCAAGCATCTTGTCAAGTTTATAGTGTTTGCTGGCAAGAATGCCTGTGTCCTTCAATGTTTATATCAACCCAAATATTCTAGTTACTCTCACTGTGACATAGGCCGTGCCAAGCTTAGCGTAAAACAACTACTATTTTATTATGATTATGGATCCCATGGGTCAAAAGGGCACAGTGAAGATATCTTGTCTCTGCTCCTTGACATGTGGAACCTCATTTGGGAAAACTCAAACAGCAGGGAGTGACTTGAGAGCTTGAGGCTGACATCATCTGAGGGTCTGCTCGCTCACCCGTCTGGCAGTCCTTGCTGGCTGTTAGCTGAGAATTCAGCTGGGCTGTTGGCTGGAATGCCAACACTTGGCCTCTCCATGTCTCTGCTTGAGCTGGGTTCTTTTTTTTTTAAGATTTTATTTATTTATTTGAGAGAGAATGAGAGTGAGAGAGAGCATAAGTGAGGGGAAGGGCAGAGGGGGAAGCGGACTCCCTGCCAAGCAGGGAGCCTGATGTGGGGCTCAATACCGGGACTCTGGGATCATGACTTGAGCCGAAAGCAGACACTTAACCCGACTGAGCCACCCAAGTGCCTCCTTGAGCTGGGTTCTAAGAGTGAGCATCCCAAGACAACGTGAGTGAAGCTGTGCTATCTTTTATGATCAAGCCTTGGAAGTTACACATAGTTTCAATTCCACCATAGTCATAAACCCACCCAGATGTAAGGGGAGGGAATATAGGCTATGTCTTTCCATGTCGGTTCCATTGAGTGTCAGTTGAGAAGAGAGGGAAGGGAGATACTGTGGCCATCTTTAGAAAATACAAGGTGCCACACTGGGCGTAAAATATATTTTAATTTTTCTTATATGGTAGTGTGGCGGATAAAAGTATCTCTAGCCCTTGAATCCATTTGCTTAGTTTGAACAAAGTTAATTAGTATCTTTTTCTCTGTAGACTGGTAAGGGGGAAAAAATAACACAGACCAAGATAGAGAAAGTGGGAATAATTGGTAAGTATACATACTTTGATAATAATGAGGCCTCCTTGAGACCTGAGAATATACTAAAACTAAACAAGGAGGGTTAGAATGAGTGGGAGAAGATGCTTGATCAGATCAACAGCAGCCTCTGGGAGAAGCTGGGAAAAAACCAAACTTGGTAAAGTCAAGTATCAGTGAAGCAAGAAATCTCTCTGGAGAATCAGCTCCAAACTAACAAATGAATCCTTGGGTTTATTGCAGTGCTTATGCCTAACATCCTTTCTTCCCTCCCAGAACCAAATGTTGTGTTTAGAAGACTCAAAGCAAACTCTTTGCAGCTAGACCAAAGAGGTTTCTCTGCCACAATTCTCCATCTTTTTCTTCTCTTGCTTTCTCTGGCACCCAACATTTACCCCAAGTTCAGTCTCAACTCCAAAAAGGCACATACTTCGGTGAATTGCTGGGAGAGAGTACTCTTCCACTCCATTGCAGTTCCATATTATACATTTCTGCTGGTAGACTTGAGATTCTCCCTTGAGCACTAGGAGGTTCTTGCCATCACCTAAAAATGTGTAGAGTGATAGAGGTCATCCTTCTTAATTAGGTTGGGGTATTTATAAATTGTGGTACCAAGGGAATGACCCTGTTAGCGGTAGTAGGCAGAATTATGGCCCCCCAAAGATAGCTATGTCCTTATCCCTGAGACCTCTGAGTATGTTACCTCACATGGCAAAAGGGACTTTGCAGAGGTGATTAAGTGAAAGATCTAGAGATGGAGAGATTATCCTGGATTATCTGGGTGGACTGATGTAATCACAAGGGTCCTTTATAAGAGTGAGGCAGGAGGTTCAGAATCTGAGATGTGATGATGGATGAAGAGGTCAGAGAGAGAGAGAGAGAGAGACAAAGAAAGTCAAAGATGCTAAACTGCCTGCTTTGAAGTTGTAGGAAGGGGCCACAAACCAAGGAATGCAGGCAGCCTCTTGAAGCTAAAAAAGGCAAGGAAATGTATTCTTCCCTAGAGCCTCCAGAAGGAATCCAATTCTGTTGATCCATGTTGGACTTCTGACATCCAAAACTTTAAGATAATAAATATGTTTGTTTTAAACTACCAAGTTTTTGGTAATTTCTTATAGCAGTAGGAGGAAACTAATACAAACCACTTATTTTTCTAGTGGTTTGTTTCAGAAACGACATGAGGCTTTTGGTGAAAGCTGCTTGGGATAGAAATGTTTCTATAAATCTGTATGGATTGACTTTGAATCAGTATGAAAGGAGTTTAAATGAAGCCTTTTACAGTAACTTCCGGAAGCTACACATGATGATATAGAGAAGAGCAAAATCTGATATCACCGTTCTAAAAACAACTAACTTTCATCTTGCTTAGGATATAACTACTCATATGGAGCATAACATAAACATATTGTATTTGATACTTGCACTGGTTAAGTTTGTTAAAACAGGACTGGATCCTATTTATGTAAATGAAAATATGCTTAAAATTTGTCCAGAAAATTATTGACACTCCTGGCTCTAGGTTGTATGAAACAGTGATAAATGTCAAGTGTCAACAGATATCCAAATCTGACAAGTAATACTATGAAATTAGACATGGCTAAATGCTACAATTACCTATGGCTAAAGAATGGAATCATTTATTTCTTCATATTTGTGGTGGGGTATATAAATAAAACGATTCTCTGGAGAACTGTCCAAATCATGTCTCCATTTGCCCCTCCAGATTTACTTGGTTCCCTTCTCTACCCTGCTCTGTGCCCCAGAAGGCTGGCCTAATATGGGCCAATTCAATAGGCTCCCTGGGCTTCTTTGACTTCTGGCTTGAGACTTTGGCAGAGATTTCCAGCAGGTGGCCAAAAGGATTAAGAAGGCGAAGGTGGGAGTATATCTTTTTCCAACATCCTCCTAAATAAACTAGTACTCAAATTCTTGATTCAGGGTCTGCTTCTGGGGGATCTGATCTAAGACAGCATGATATCTGGGGACTAGTCCCTTCTTCAGGATGGACCCCTGCAATCTTGCTTATACTTCCCACAGCTGGCTGGACCCAAGCTGCACCCATCAGATTCTTTTTCCCTGGAATCTTGTACTAGAACAGAGAAGATATTGGTCGGTGTCTGCAGGAGGCTGGGGCTCTCATATGTAAACTCAGGAGCTTTGCAAGGGTACCAAAGAGTAAGAGAAGCACAGAAAAGCCAGTCTGCAGGACAGGGCCGGGGGGTGGGGGTGCAAGGAGGCAGGGTAGACAGAAAGAGAGAGAGAGAGAGAGAAGAGGAGAATGGCTCAGAGAATCAGAGAAGATTTGGTTCCAGGTTCCCTCCTTGTTCCAGGTTCCCTCCTTTCCTGATGTCCTCCTACACCCAGCTCCTGCTCCACGAAGTATGCCAATATTGGTGCAATATAGGCATAAATTCTCCATTGCCTCTCAAAGTAGCTCAAAGTAACTTCTATAACGTATCATCAAAGAACCAATTAACCCAGCAAATCTTCTTAAAATTACACTCACACTCTCAGTGAGTCAGAAAGTTCTGCTCCACTACATTCCCTGTGAGAATTTCCTTCTGGAAGGCTTGAGAGCACAACGATTGTTAACCTCCCCACAGGTGAATGAACAAGTCTTCAACTACCCTCCAGCATTCACAAAAGCTGGCCTAAAGACCTGGTTGGCACATACAGCCAAGTGTTTGTGGTCCAAGACAACCCAGAATGGAGCAATTTATTCCCTAATTACCTAACTGGACCAGTGTGAGCTCACCAAGCCGCCCAGATTTAGAGATAGGTGGTAGTAGGAGGAAATCAGAGAAAGTCAAATATGCTGGAGCAAGAACAGACTGTGACACCAGATTTGCAAGCTCCCCAGCTCCTACTTGCTGCCTGCCAGGGTTCTGAATCCTCAGCCTCCTGAGGCTCACTCAAATGTGTGCATCTCATAGGCAGTTGCCCATATGATGCTATTGCTGGGGAGCAGCAGTGCCCTGACCAAAAGTATCCTCTTTCTACCAGCCTGCCGAAATTAATAAATTCTCACTATTGAGTTGTTCTTTGGGTTAAGATATTGCTTCCAGAATGTCACTGCTAATGCACAGATGTACTATAAAAGTACAGAAAAAAGACGGGAAACATTGTCATTACCTGGCTGTTCAGGGTAGGGTGACAGCAGAAAGATTTTCTTTTTTTAATGCTTTTTGGTGATCAGAGAGAGATACCAGAAAGGGATTGGAGAAGGCAGCATTAAAAGACCCTAAACTCTGTTGGAATTAGATTCATTTGTTGAGCAAATATCTATTGAGTGGCTATGCTAGGCATTGGGGATACAAAAAGCAGACTCTTGTTTTTATGAAACATAGAGATTAAGGGAAAAGATGGATGGGGATCAAATCATCCCTCCAAGGTGGTGGTTCTCAAGTAGGGGGCAGCTGAGAATTTCTGGAGACATTTTTTATCACCACTGGAGGAGTAGCTCTAGGCATCTATTGAGTAGAGGCCAGGGATGCTGCCAAACATCCTATAATGCACAGAACAACTTCTCCACAGTAAAGAATTATGTGGCCCAAGATGTCAATAGAGCCCTGATTGATAAACCCTGTACCAAGACAGTGATTCTCAGAGTATGGTCCCTGACAGACAGAATTAGTGGCATCTGGGAACTCATTGGGGATGCAAATTCTTAAGCCCTACCCTAATCCTGATGAATCAGAAACTCTGGTGGGAGAAGCCAGTGTTCTGTGTTTTAACAAGTCCTCCAGGGGACTTTGATGCACACTAGTGTTTGAGAACCACTGAATGAATTAAGGAATGAAGGAATCTCTCATTACACGTCAAGGCAAATACTCTGAAGGAAAAGAACTCTGTACCAATGCTACTCAAAAAGTGGTTTATCCACTATTGGTAGCATCATCATAGGAGAGCTTGTTAGGAATACAAATTCCTGGGTCCCACCCTAGACCTGCTGAATCATGGAGACATGTGTAGGGGCTTGATCGAGAAAATCACTGGGGACCATTCTAAGTAATTAAGACTACATGAGGGGAAATTGGAAATCTCTTGACTCTCAGTGAGTCAAGTTGTGGCAATAAGCAGGATTAGGCTGGAGAAATGACCAGAGGGAAACCAGATGGAAGGTTGTTGAGGTAGCTCCACAGGTGTGTGAACTAAGACAGAGGCAGCAGAGATAGAATAAAGGAAGTACATGTGGGAAAACCTCAGAAGGAAGAGCATACAGGATGTGATGACTGACTGGATTAGCGGATGAAGGTGTGCCACGGATTCTTTTGATTGGAAGTAACAACAAAATCCCAGGGGTGCCTGGGTGGCTCAGTCGGTTAAACATCTGCCTTCAGCTCAGGTCATGATCCCAGGGTCCTGGGACAAACAAATAAATAAAATCTTTTAAAACAAATCCCAATTTAAAGAGGCTTGAACAAAGAGGACTTTATTTTTCCCCATAGCAAGAAGTCTTAGATGGAGGCAACTGCTGTTTTTGTTTCATGATTCAATAATAGCAAGGCTGGTGTCTCTGATTCTCTTGGCCTCTTCTTAATACTTGTCACCTCATGGTCACACGGTAGCTGCTGCAGCTCCAGATGTCTTGTTTGTGTTCAGGGACAGAAGGAGCAAATAAGAAAGACGGGGTCTGTTCCTTTCTTACTTGTTTATTTATTTATTATTTATTTTTTAAGACTTTATTTGTGAGAGAGAGAGAGCACAAGCAGGGGAAGGTGCACGCAGAAGGAGAAGCAGAGCAGAGAGCCCGATTCGGGACTTGATCCCAGGACCCTGGGATCATGACCTTAGCTGAAGGCAGACGCCTAACCGACTAAGCCAGACAGGCATCCCTACTTATTATTTTTAAAAGTAGGCTCCATGCCCAACATAGAGCCTAACATGGGGCTTGAACTCACAACCCTGAGATCAAGACCTGAGCTGAGATCAAAAGTTGGATGTTTAACCCACTGAACCACCGAGGCGCCATGGGGTCTGTTTCTTTCAATAAAAAAAGCAAAAGTTTTTGTAAAATCACTCACAGACTTCTACATATAGGCCAGAACTGCATCACATGACCACCTATTGCTACAAAGTAGTGTGACAAAGTGTTTATCATTGGTATCTCCATGGTAGAGAAAGAGGTTGGGAATTGGTGTTAAGCCCTCCAATCTACAGCATCTGCAAGGAAGGAAGGAGTAAACTAGATTTACTCCAGCTTGAGTGAATACGGGAACACTGGCACTATTCCCTAGGATAGGAAAGCCATGGGAAAAAACAAGTTTGAAATGGGAAGAACATTATGGTAGATTGTCTACTGCAATAATTTCATCCACTGTTGTATATATAACCCTTTGCTATGAGACGCTGCTTCTATCATCAAGAAGTAGAATTTATTTCCCTGCTCTTTGGACTATTGCTTGGCTGTGTGACTGGCTTTGGCGAACAGGGCATTAGTGAAGGTAACACGAGCAGAGCCCTAAAAAGCACTTGCACAGGGAGGCTTGCTCTCTTTCAGCCAGAATTGGAACACTGAGGCAACTATGTGGTTGCATAAGCCTGCTGAACTCTATACAGGAGAACTGAAGTGCTCCAGCCAGGAACCAGCACCAATCACCAGATGAGTGAGTGAGCTCATTTTAGACCATTGAGGCTCAGATGAATTACCAGATGATCGCAGCTGCATGAGTGAACTCTGGTGAGATCAGTAGAACTGCCCAGCTGAGTCCGGCCCAAAATGCTCCTCACAGAAATATAAGCAAATCAGTATTCTGGGGGAAACGTCCCAGGAGCTACCTGAACTTTTTGATCTGAAGCTGGAGATAGAGACGTGGGAGTTATCAAGCCCATCGGGAGCACGTATTCAAAGTGGTAAAAAGGGATGAGGTCGCCTTGGGGCAATCTCAGGAGCACCAGCGAGAGGTGGAGAGTAAAATGGAAAAGAAATGGGCATAGAACTCATAGAGGCCATAAGAGGAATTTCCAGAAGAAGAAAAGTATCAACAGTGCCATGTGCCAAGGAAGTGTTGGGAAAGATGAAAACTGAATAGAGAACATTGGATTTGGCAATGAGTAGGTCATCAGAGATCTTGACCAGAGCAGTTTCAGGAGACTGTAGGGGCCAGGGGTCATGTTGCAAGAGGATTAGAATGGGTTGAAGAATAAGTGGCAGGTGGGAAGTAGACTGTTTTTCCTGGGAGTTTGGGCTGTGTAGGCAAATAGAGAAAAGGGAGATAGCTTGATGAAAACACACAGGCAAGGGAGGCCTGAACCTTCCTTTTGTCTTTCAAGATAGGGGAGGCTTGAAAATGTTTAGAAAAGGCTGGGACAGGGAAGATATTAAGAAAAGCCATAATATCCACTGGGGCTTGTTTCCTGAGAGGCAAGATTTATCTTAATCAGGAGAAAGGTGCCACAAAACAAAGAATGAAAGAAAACAAACACAAAACTAGAGGGAAGGTAGGCATTGTGGGGGTGAATGAGAGAGATAAGGTTGTAGGTTTGGGGATGGGAAAATGAGTTACCCATGCTTGATAGCATGCATTTCCTCTGGGTGGTCAGAGATCCAAGAGCCAGGAAGACAGTGGCTGTAGAAGAGTGGAGAAGCTTTGGAGCAGCCTCTATGGGTGTGGAGGAGGGAGCTGCCCAGGCACCAGTGCAGGATTCACTGGGATGCTGAGATCCACCTGAGGCTTGATGATCACTCATCTGGCCACTCCCTGTGCAAACTGAGTAGCACTTGGCAGTCTGTGTGTAGGAACTAGAAATGTGAATACTGGCTCAATCCATGGATTTCCTCCTAACTTTGTTCCCTGCAACACAAACTCTTCTTTTAGTTCTTCTGATTATTAAGTTTTACTGGGCACGTGGCTTTCTTGATCAAAGATTACATTTCTGGGCCACCTGGCTGGCTCAGTCAGGAGTGCAACTCATGATCTTGGGACTGTGAGTTTGACCCACATTGGGTGTGGAGATTATTTAAAAATAAAATCTTAAAAAAAAAAAAAAGATTGTATTTCCAAGCTTCCCTTGCAGTTAGATGTGGCCATGTGACTAAATACTGGCCAATGGGATAAGAGTGTCAGTAAGGGTCTTTAAAGTACTGGGCATGGCCATCTTTCTCTCTTCCTGTTTCTCCCCAGCTGGAATGCAGAACAGTCACTTGAACCTGAGCAACTATTTTGGGTTATGAGGGAGAAGCCACATATTTAAATGACAAAGCGACAAGGTAGAAGGGAACTTGGTCCCAAAATATCATGGAGCCCATATATCAGTGCTGGACCAGCTACCGTTGAATATCATTTACATGAAGAAAAATATTCTACTATGTTTAAATTAATTTTCTGTTTTATATAAGTGAAGCTAATTCTAAACGTCCATATTCACTGCTCTCTTGGAGACCCTCATCTACACTGATAGTCTGTCAATTCCGGATGCCTATGTATTCCTCAACTCCCGGTTTAAGCTTCCTCTAAAGTCTTCCTAAACACCTACCTCATGGTTTGACCTGACATCAGCCCCGCTTATTCAAAACTCTGGCCAAAGGCTTATCATATTTGGGGCATTTCAGCTTATATTTTACTTCTGATTAAGTGGAAATACCCTCAATTGTTCCTCAACTATTTTTTAGTATTGCATTATTTTCACTGTGCTATTAAAAATCATGCCATCAATTAAGGAGGGCACGTGATGTAATGAGCTCTGGGTGTAACATGCAACTGATGAATAACTGAACTCTACATCTGAAACTAATGATACACTATTTGTTAATTAACTGAATTTAAATAATATAAGATAATAAAAGAGGTTCAGGCCTCCCTTGCTGTGTGTTTTCATCAAGCTCTCTCCCTCTTCTCTCTCTATTTGCCTACACAGCCAAAAAAAAAAAAAAGGATAATAAAAAAGAGAAAAAAATCATGCCATCATATGTTACACATTTATTAATTCATTTATTCAACTGTGATCACTTTCTGAAGTGATGGACACCATGGAGAAACAAAAATCAGTAAGACATAGGGTATCCCATCAAGAATTTGACAATCTAGGGGAAGAGAAGAATATGAGAGCAACTAACATAATGAAAATAGAAGTGAGGCAACCATATTTAGCATGTTTTGGGGAAGTATGAAATATTTAAACTCTTTTCCTGAATTTGCCACTGCAGTTTATAAGACTGGCATTAGAACTAGAGTTTCCTGATCCTCAGTATTCTGGTCATAATATCAGACTCCACCCTAAGCCATCAACCCACGTTTCATAAAAACATCTTGAAAAACAAAATCTTACTTATCTAAAAGTTTCAAAAAAGAAAACAAGGACTGTGAAAGAAGTAGGAGCTGATTTAAGTTTATTCATTTGTTTACCATTGTCAGGATGAGAGGTAGACGTTGGGGTAATAATGAAACAAATGGCTGATAGGGTCTTGTCCTCATAGATATTAAAAATACACCTCCCATGTAAACATCAAACGCTAACTGTGATGAAAACATTTCCAAGGGGAGATACATGGTACCCAGAGAGGAAATAATGGCAGCGTTGGTCCTTGTTAGGAAGACTATGGCAGGGGCTGGGCTGAAGAGGTGAGGTGGAGATGAAGCCTAGCAAAGGGAAGGAGGAGATGGGAGACGTAAGCAGGTGCCAGACCACAGAGGCTCCTGTAGACCGCATTACAACTTTGGCTTATTAGAAGAGCAACAGGAAGCAAGTGAAGTGATTTGATTTCAAACAGTTCTTTCTGGCTGCCAAGGGAAGAGTGACACGTAGGGGTGAGGAAAGAGTAGGAAGCAGGGAGACCAGTTTGGTGGCCACAGCAGGAATGCAGCTGTGAGTTGAGAATAGCGTGGATGAGGGTGTGTTGTGGGGAAAAATAGACTGATAGGAGGAGTCTTCTGGAGGACTTAGCAATGGTTTGGGTCCGGGATGTAGGGAAGAGATGGCAAGGAGGACAGTTGGGTTTTTGGGTTTTGTCACCGTGAATGATGATCTTATTCAGTGAGATGGGAAGAAGACAAACCAGATTTGGGGAAGAGGGTAACATGAAATGGGTCTTTCTTGAGTCCGGTTTTGAACATGCGGATTTTATGATGCCTTTGAAATACCCAAGTGTAAATGTCATCTAGAATCACTTAGAAGCAGGAACTGGGTGGGAGAGAGGGGTGAGTTACCTTGGCTTGGTTCGAACTGAAACTGCAGGCTGGGAGGCAGGGATGAGACCGCCTGGTGGTGTGTGTGGGGGGGCGGGGGGAGTGAGCGGGAGAACCACCAGGGCTGGGTGGCCAGGTAGAACTGCAGGAACCCACACAGGAAGTGGGGCCAGACTGGCTAAGGAAGAAGGAGGAAAAGCAGGAGATGGTGGAGACTTGCAGGCCGATCAGGACAGCATTTCGAGGAGTGTTCGACAATGTCAAAAGCTGCTGAGGTCCAAAATCTGCCAGTGGAATCCAGTGCCATGGTGATGACTCAAGCTCAAAATGTTTTGATGGAATGACAAGGGTAAAAACCAGATTGGAGGGACGCCTGAGTGGCTCAGTCAGTTAAGTGTCTGCCTTCGGCTCAGGTCATGATCCCGGGATCTTGGGATCCAGCCCCCCATCAGTCTCCTTGCTCAGCGGAGAATCTGCTTCTCCCTCTGCCTGCCGCTCCCTGCTTGTGTGCTCTCTCTCCCTCTCTCTCTGACAAATAAATAAATAAAATCTTAAAAAAAAGAAAAAACCAGACTAGAAGGAATTAAGGAGTGAATGGAGGTAAGGAAATGGAGGCAGAGTATAGATAACCTTTTTGAAAAGTTGTGAAGGGGAGGAGAGAACTAGGGCAAAAGCTAGAGAAGGATGTAGGAGTGAGGGATTTTTTTTTTTCTCTTTTTGGTAGATTCATAAATAGAAAGAGCAAATAGAAAATCCGTAAGTTGACTTAAATACAGAAATTTGGACCATAATAAGGTGACCTCACAAATCAATAGAGCTAAGACTTTTTTACTAAGTGGTGTTGGGATGCCTAAACAGCCATTTGGTAATTATAAAATTGGATCCATACCTCACATCATATACAAGAGTAAATTCCAAATGGTTTGGATATAAATGTAAAAACGAAACCATACAATTCTAGAAGAAAACATGCATGAATTCCTTGATATCTTAAGGGTGGGGCAAGGTTTTGTTTTTGGTGTGTTTTTTTGGTAATCTCTATACCCAATGTGGGGCATGAACTACAACCCCGAGATCCAGAATTCCATGTTCCTCTGACTGAGCCAGCCAGATGCCCCTTTGTATGTCTGTATGTCTGTATTTATGTAGTTAGTAAGGGAAAAGTATTTTTAACGCAAAATCCAGATGCAATAAAAGAAAAAATTGATAAATATTATCATTTAGAAACCTTTGCATGCCAAAAAAACACAATAAGGAAGCAAACAAAACAAAACAAAACAAAAAAACCACATCAGAAACAAAGTTAAAAGACAAAGGACAACCTCGGAGGAAACATTCGCAGCATGCATTATATATATTATGTGTGTTACAGGTAAAGGAATGGCCATATAGATATCAATACAGATACAAAGAACCAGTGGAGAGGGAGCAATTGGTTAGAGAAGGGAGGGGGAGGGACGAGGAGGGAAGGGAAGGAGCTGAGAAGATCAATAGTTTGAGTGTCGAGCGAACAGGCCAGGACAGAAGACAAAAAGGGACCATCAGCAACTTCTGTGTCAAATGGACAGAAAGAGGGTCTGGATGGGGTCGGATGTTTAATAGCATTAGGAAGCAAGTGAGCAGCCTGGAGGGAAAGGAAAGAAATTGAAAATAATCATGGTGGAGGGAAGGAACCTGCACTGACCAGAGAAATACCCAGAAAGACCAGAGCCTGCTGAGTGAGTGCAGTTGGTGAGGGTGAACTTACAAAGGAGCCCTTGTGCCCCATGAGGGACTTTTCCCTGGCAGTCCTTGAGAGCGGAGTTATTTGACTCTTTATTGTCTTCTGGGGGAAAAGAGTTCCTCCTAACTCGACTTTATCATCCTGGGAACTTTTTTCCTCCAGATCCAGGAGGAGGGAGGAAATGAAGGCATGGTCAGCAAGAAGCAATTGAATTTATATGAAAAATATTATGAACCAACTCATTCAGTTTGTCAAGTAACACAGGTGAGCAATGTCAGACATGCAGAGAGGCAGAGAATTTCCAAAGGTTCGGAGAGAAACATTACGGACAGCTGCTAGGAGAGGGCTAGCGGTTAAGTTTATCTTATCACCTTCATTCAGAGCTTGTTCTCATGGCATTTTGTTCCGCGGTTGAATGAATAAGCCCTTGCTCAGAGCTCAAAGTCCAAACGCTTCCTAATGGTGTTAATCTTTGAGATGGTTCTCTGAAGGTGTTGGTACAGGGGGTGTGTCTGTCTCTTGACAGATTGTAGAGGCAGCAGACTTGTCAACATTTGCAATTTGCTAGTTCCTTCTTCCTTGCCTGCTGCTTCCCCCCTCCCCCCAGTTCCATTCAGTCTTCAGATTAAATACACAATAATAGTTTTCTGTTCTGAAAACCTCTTCACAGTCAGGGCTGGTAGGAATGACCCTTAGTTTTGTGTTGCTGGTGCTCAGGGGATGGTAGATTCTGTGCTAAGAGAAAGAATGTGAATGGAGTAGTTCCTTTTGCAGAGGGGACAAGGTATTCCTGTTTAGGACCTTGAGAGCCTTAATCAGAGCAGAATATGGACTCATTCTCCATGGAAAGAATTAGAAAATCTATGATGACAGTATCATTTAAAAGCAAAAACAAAAATAAAAAAAGCCAATCTTCTGGGGTTCAGGGGTCCAACTTGGAAAGATACGTTCGCATCTAGGCACTGCCAGAACCCAGCTCTGTGTGTCTATGGGGCCTCAAAGCAGGAGAGAGATAATGCCAGTGAGTCACCAAGTTTGGCTATTTGCTGGAAAACTGCTGTTCCCAGGTAGGGAGGGAGGTGACTTTGCAGGAAACCCAGCCAAAGTTTGAGGTATTTGTGTGGTTGGAAAGTACATGACCAGACTGACCTTATTTATGTGGGACATACTGACCTGGGAAAGACTAGAGCTCTTGGAGTCCTAGGGCTGGTTCAAAGCTGGGAACGGTAACTTTGATTCCTTTTAGAATAATCAAATTCCTTGCAGTTTATTTTAACATCTTTTTGTGTCTCTCTCCTGGGCAGGACCCTCCCACCTCCTGACGTGAGTACTGATGGACCTTCTAAGCATTACATCCAGTGACCCAACTTTGAACTTGGGCAGTGGAAAGCTGATGTGAAGATATTTTCATTCTGCAGGAGGACGCTAACCATTCAAAGGAATGAATTTCTAATGGTGGAACTTCAAGTACCTAGTGTGACCAAAGATGTTTTGGGACAGGATGTTCTAACCTGTGCTCTTCAAATGATTGACTAGGTAGCCTCTCCTACTTTGCCATCTTGAGAGGTTGGCTCTGCCCTTTGGAACTTCAGAAACATCTGGCTCATTGTCTTTCTCGAAGGTGAGTGGATTTCGGTTCACTCCAAGGACCTACTGATAATGGATATTTAGAACTTGATATTATCAGTAGAAAACAGTAAGTCAGTGCTTTTCTCATCACTTTGATAGCAAAGGGGAAGCATGTTTTCACACGCTGCCTTCAGGTACGGAGAGGAGGTGGATTTTATTACCTCCTCTTTATAGAAAAGGAACATGAGGAACCCCAGGAGCTGAAACTGCTGACTCTTGGAGTGTCCCCAGACATGATGTGAGCACTCTGCCTTTCTCACGAGTCTGTCTGGCTATCCACAACAAAGGATGTAGCCAATTTAAGATAATAAGCCCAAGGAAGGGGGATGTCTTCCTATTTTCATTTTCTACATCAATCAGTTTGGAGCATCTGAGCTTTGTAATTACACATTTCTCCTTGTCTCTGCTCGTTTGCTAGTGATGTTTCCCTCTCTTGGCCTTTAAATGAGCTGGTTTAGCAACAAGGCACACTGACATGGGGTTTTTATAGCACACAACAGGGATATTTCTAAAGCACACAAAGGGTTTAGGTCACAGATATCTGGCAGAAGGTCGTGTCTGCTCTATTTTAATAATGTTTTTAAAGAAAATAACTTATGAGTTCAGTGTGCTCTGGGTCATTTTTTTAAATTAAAATTTAAATCCTTTTTTAAATCATAAATTATTTTTAAATTATGTTCGGAAGCTAGGAACAGTACCACTGATTCCTTTAAGGATAATCATATTCTTTGCAGTTTATATATTTTAATAATACTTAGTCTTAGCCAGCCATTTACGAGCTCTGTCACAGGTTACTTGCATTCTCTGTGTCTCTGTTTCCTTTTTTTTTTTTTAAGATTTTATTTATTTATTTGACAGAGAGAGACAGCGAGAGAGGGAACACGAGCAGGGGGTGTGGGAGAGGGAGAAGCAGGCTTCCCACCGAGCAGGGAGCCCGATGCGGGGCTCGATCCCAGGACCCTGGGATAATGACCTGGGCAGAAGGCAGACGCTTAATGACTGAGTCACCCAGGTGCCCCTGTGTCTCTGTTTGCTCATCTGTGAAACAGACATAAAAATAGTACCTCACTCACAGCTTTGTTCTGAAGATTACATGAACACATTTGTGTCATTAATGCCCTTAGGACAGTCTAGAGCGCTCTATCAAACTTAGCTATCATTAGCATATTATAACTGTTTGAATTACAAAAGTAATATGTACTTGTTGTAAAAAAAAAAAAAATCCGAACAATGTAGAGGTTTATAAAGTAAAAAATGATAGTGTCTACTCTTCACCCAGTCCTACTTTTTAGAGATAGCCACTGTATATTGACTGCAATTTTTCTATGCACATTCATGCAACCACCTTAGAACTTTCCTTGCCCCATCTAACAACTGATCATGGACATCCTCCCCAAGCAGGTCCCCTGGAGCCCCCTCTTTACACAAGATGGGCATTAGCTCCTCGTCTGATTTGTCTGTGGCTCCAGAATGTGTTTAAGGCAGCTTTTCACGTTTCTGTGCAGTCAAATCCTTGCTCTTTTCCTTATGCCTCCTGGGGTATGTACAATGCTTAGGAAGACCTTCTCTGGGACCAGCACTTAGAAATACACTTCCCAGGACTGGAAAACAAAGACTTGCACAGTTTAAGAGAACTTTTGGAACATACATTAAACTTTGTGATTCATAGTGTGAGTGTATTTTACTTTTTACTGGAGAGGTTCAAAGACTGAAATGCTTTTAGGTGTTGAGGGGAAATGCTACCTTCAGCTAAAGACAAGAAATGCAGGAGCGAAGACACCCCACAATCTGCACAAGCCTCTTCATGGCACCCATAGGCTTTTTATAGGTCACGGTGTGGGGGGTAGAAGTCCATGATTTGGTGTTCGATGAAGTTGAACCTGCGCTTTAACCAGAACGAGTGTAAGAAGCTGGCTTTACCTTCAATGACCTCATTTCAGAAGGTCATTGTCAAAGATTATGAGAGCAAAATTGTGTGGAGACTCAAAATTACCAACAAAGCCAGCTGAAGCCAGTAGTTCTTGGCATGTTCCATCAAGTCCTCTGCATACTTGCTCACATCTGGGCATTGAGACACTATCTTTGAGAACATCACTCAAAGGTATTTGCCAAAAAGACAAGTGGATATTTAAAAAGAAAAAAATTGAGTGATTGCTATATCTTTGACAGTGAGGTATTTCTGTAAACATCTTACTACTCATGCTTTTTCCTACTCTTTCTTTTTTCTCAGTAGACGCATGCTGTGTCTATACAAAGTCAGCACAACTAGATAATTAAATAATCTTTTATATTTGACTTACAGAGTGCCAAATAATTGGATCAATTAAAAAAAGAAGGCCTATTTTGAGGCCTTATTGATACTAATATATATATTCAACAAACATGTATTTAATGTCCACTATGTCAAGATAATGTCGTTAGGAGTTGTAAGATTTTTGAAGATAAAATGATAGTCTCTACTCATAATCTAGTTATTTATATTCTTTAACATTTTCTAGATCTTTCAGGGAATAATTTAGAAGAACACCAAGCAATTAGGAGCAGAATGTTTTATATATTTTATATTTTATATTATATATGTATAAAATATTACATATTTTATATTTTATGGTAAGGACAATTCAATGCAAAGTCATGTTAATCAGTATGCTCCTCAGACATATTATTTTTAAAGGCACTGTGTAGCAGTCAGCCACCAGGGTGGCCTCTGATGATCCTTGCCTTTGGCATAGTCTTCAAACCCTTGTATAGTCTTCTCCCGCAATGAATCAAGCCCTAACTGACCGAAAGAAAACAACGGAGGGGATAGCGTGTGACTTGGCAGGCTAGGTCTTTAAAGATATGGCAGCTTCCATCTTGGTCTCATGGATTGCTTACTCTAGGGGAAGGACTGGAATTCGGGCTAATGGGCAAAACCCAGCCTGCTGATTGTTTTGTATGCCTGTGAACTAAGATTGGTTTTCCTATTTAAAAAAAAAAATTTTTTTTTAAAGAAGAATATGTGACAGAAACTGGAGGTGGCCCACAGGCTTAAAATATTGACTATCTGGTCCTTTACAGAAAGAGTTTGCTGTCCCTGCTCTGAGCAATGCAGCACCTTGCTGTAAGGACACGTATATGGAGTGTCCTGGGCCTCAGACGGTCCTATGGAAAGGCCAATATGGAGAGGAGCTGAGGCCTCCCACCCAGAGTCAACACAAGCTTGCTAGTCATGAGGGAACCTGCAGGAAAGTAGAGTCTTCAACTCCAGTTAAGCCTTCAGAAGATTGCAGCCTTACCTGCCATCAGCCTGTGTCCTCATGAGAGACGCTGAGCCAGAACCATCCAGCTAAAACAATAGCTGAAGCACAGCCATAGGAGATAATAAATGACAATTGTTTTTTGAAACCTCAAAGGTTTGGGGTAATTTATTATGCAGCCATCATAATTGGCAGGTTACATATTGTTTAAAGTCCCCAAGTAAAATGCTCATTCACTTCCTTCAATAATTCTTGGAGGTGGGCAGAACATAAACACATAAAAATCTTCATCACCATATTGTATCTGATGATTTCTAAGCTTCCAGTAACTACTAAGACCTCAGACATCACATCCCAATAAATGTATAAGAATCAAATCATTTTGGGGCACCTGGCTGGTTCAGTTGGCTGAGTGTCTGCCTCTTGATTTCGGCTCAGGTCGTGATCTCAGGGTCTTGGGATCAAGCCCCACATCAGGCTCTGTGCTCAGCGGGGAGTCTGCTCGAGGATTTTCTCTCTCTCCCTCTCCCTCTGCCCATCCCCCCATGTGCTCTCTTTCAAATAAATAAATCTTTAAAAAAAAAGAATTAAATTATTTCTTTAGTGTTCATAAGCATCATCAATCATCAATTTTTAAATCTAATTTTTAAGCCTCTGCAAGCTGCATTTGTTTTCTGCTGACATAATACTTTCATTATACCTGGCATTCTTCAAATCATTAATTTGGGAGGAAAGTGAATTTAGAATTGCTGGCCATCAGTCTGTCAATTACTCCATCAATCAGTTTTTTTTTTTTTAAGTAGTCCTGGAAGGCAATCATTGTTCCCTTTGTACAGATAAGAAAATTAAGGCTCACAGAGAGTAAGTGACTACAACCACACAATTGGTTAATGAGAGAGCTAAGACTGAAGCCCAGCCTCCTGACTCTAAGCTAAGGGCACATGTTTCTTCACCTCTGAATGTAGATAGTCCAGAGTGGCTCTGGATTATAGCTCAGATGTGTCTGTCCCTATCATGAAATGATATGTCATTTGTTCAGCCACATGCAGAAGAATGAAACTGGACCATTTCCTTACACCACACACAAAAATAGACTCAAAATGGTTGAAAGACCTAAATGTGAGACAGGAGTCCATCCAAATCCTAAAGGAGAACACAGGCAGCAAACTCTTTGACCTCAGCCGCAGCAACTTCTTCCTAGAAACATCACCAAAGGCAAGGGAAGCAAGGGCAAAAATGAACTATTGGGACCTCATCAAGATAAAAAGCTTTTGCACAGCAAAAGAAACAGTCCACAAAACCAAAAGACAACCGACAGAATGGGAGAAGATATTTGCAAATGACATATCAGATAAAGGGCTCATATCCAAAATCTATAAAGAACTTATCAAACTCAACACCCAAAGAACAAATAATCCAATCAAGAAATGGGCAGAAGACATGAACAGACATTTTTCCAAAGAAGACATCCAAATGGCCAACAGACACATGAAAAAGTGCTCAACATCGCTCGGCATCAGGGAAATCCAAATCAAAACCTCCATGAGATACCACCTCACAGCAGTCAGAATGGCTAAAATTAACAAGTCAGGAAACGACAGATGTTGGCAGGGATGTGGAGAAAGGGGAACCCTCCTACACTGTTGGTGGGAATGCAAGCTGGTGCAGCCACTCTGGAAAACAGTATGGAGGTTCCCCCAAAAATTGAAAATAGAATTACCATATGATCCAGCAATTGCTCTACTGGGTATTTACCCCAAAGATACAAATGTAGGGATCCGAAGGGGTATGTGCACCCCAATGTTTATAGCAGCAATGTCCACAATAGCCAAACTGTGGAAAGAGCCAAGATGTCCATCGACAGATGAATGGCTAAAGAAGATGTGGTATATATATACAATGGAATATTATGCAGCCATCAAAAAGAATGAGATCTTGCCATTTGCAATGATGTGGTTGGAACTGGAGGGTGTTATGTGGAGTGAAGTAAGTCAATCAGAGAAAGACAAGTATCATATGACCTCACTGATATGAGGAATTCTTTAATCTCAGGAAACAAACTGAAGGTTGCTGGAGTGGGGGTGGGGTGGGAGGGATGGGGTGGCTGGGTGATGGACATTGGGGAGGGTATGTGCTAGGGTGAGTGCTGTGAATTGTGCAAGACTGTTGAATCACAGATCTGTACCTCTGAAACAAATAATGCATATATGTTAAGAAAAAAAAAAAGAAGATAGCAGGAGGGGAAGAATGAAGGCGGGGAAATCGGAGGGGGAGACGAACCATGAGAGACGATGGACTCTGAAAAACAAACAGGGTTCTAGAGGGGAGGGGGGTGAGGGGATGGGTTAGCCTGGTGATGGGTATTAAAGAGGGCACATTCTGCATGGAGCACTGGGTGTTATGCACAAACAATGAATCATGGAACACTACATTACAAACATAACATAACATAACAATAAAAAATTTAAAGAAAAAAATAATTTGAGCAAAGTGTCAAGAACACTTGAGTCAGGGCGCCTGGGTGGCTCAGTTGGTTAAGCGACTGCCTTCGGCTCAGGTCATGATCCTGGAGTCCTGGGATCAAGTCCCGCATCGGACTCCCTGCTCAGCGGGGAGTCTGCTTCTCCCTCTGACCCTCTTCCCTCTCGTGCTTTCTATCTCTCATTCTCTCTCTCAAATAAATAAATAAAATCTTTAAAAAAAAAAAAAAGAACACTTGAGTCAGTCAGTGATGAATCCAGAGCTGGGGTGTGACCTGTAGGCTGGGCTCTATAGGTGACCATGTAGACATAAATGAGCTCGGAGGTCGAGGGTGAGGGTGGGAGGAGCAGGCAGATGCAGTGAGAATACGGAAGTGGAAGTGAGAGAGCTGGAAGGAGCCACCCCAAGGCCTGACAGTCTTCCAGTTTCTCCAAGAACATGCCTGACATCCTTGTAACCACATAATAAACCCCCGTTTACCTCAAAAAAAAAAAAAATGATATGTCATTTGTTAAGCCCTCACTGGTGTGGGGTGCCAAGAAATGGATGTTTTGTCCTAGTGTCATGGAATGTCCATCCACAACTACCACTGTGCTAGTACTGACCTTAGAAATTAAGGTCCAAGTTTATGTTCATTATAAATATACACTGTCCAAGTGCTGGGTATCCACTGGCAAATAAAATGCACACCTTCACTTTTGTGGATCTTCCAGCCTAGTCTGGGACCTTATAGTCTATCTGGTATTTTTTTTTTCTTGGTTACCAACTTATTGCTTAATTACGGTTTTTTAATATTGTATGAATGAAAAGCAGTAAGATGCCTTGAGACTCATCAGTTACTTAACCCTTGAACTTCGGTAAGGTTTTCTTTCTTTTTTTTTTAAAGCTAAATCCCCAGACGGGTGAGTAATTAGATCAAGGTTCAGAATGACAAAGACCGATAAAGTAACTGCAAACAACATCATCCCACTTTGAAAGCGCTATTTTGGTCTTTCACCTAAAGTGACTTCTTTCTGCTGAAAGAGATTTGGCAGCAGCTAGCCTAGCGGATGGCAGAAAAATCAACCATGAACTATAAAGGTTTCATAAGATTGTGACATGGCCCCATTTTTACAGCCATTACATAATCAATGGCAAAACAGCAGGGGAACAAAAGTAATTTATACCTGACTTTTGGAATGCAATAAAATTTCTATTTTGCTGTTTCTAGATTTAAAGTCCCTATTTTGTTTTGATGATGACTTCAATTAGTTTTCATCTCTTATGCACTAACCAATTGAAAGTGGTAAGAAAGGATGGTCAGAGGCATGCTATGTGGCAAAGAAAAGTCACTTGAGACTTCAGAAATTTGCTCCAGGAAGTCCATGAGAAAGATGAAACCTCTCATGGAAAGGCCACAGAAGAGTACATAAGTAGTTTATAAGCAAACAAACTTGTTTTTCAAGGAAAGGGTGACAATGACAAAAGTTTTCAAGGTTTGTTTCACTGATTAACAGGTCAGGAAGAAGTTATTTTTTTTTTTAAAGATTTTATTTATTTATTTATTTGAGAGAGAGAACACGTGTGAGGGCAAGCAGGAAGAGGGGCAGAGGGAGAGGGAGAGAGAGACTCTCAAGCAGACTCCCACACCCCCATAGCCCCCCCCAGCACAGAGTCTCATTCCAGCTCAATCCCATGACCCTGCGATCATGACCTGAGCTGAAATCAAGAGCCAGCCGCTTAACCTACTGAGCCACACAGGGGCCCAAAGAAGTTGTGCTTTTGAGACTTCTTGGATGGGTTGAGTTGGATGGCAGTGGGGGATGGGGGACACTGGGAAGAGACTTATCCATTCATGCATATAAAAATGCTGGCTCTGTCGGAAGAGCATGCAACTCCTGGTCTCTGGGTTGTGAGTACAAACCCCACATTGGGAGTAGAGATTACATAATTAAATAAACCTTTTAAAAACTAAAAAAAAAATTTTTTTTAAATGCTTTCTGAGCACTTACTTTTGTATGAGTAAATGGGCTGGGTTCTGGACTACAAATAAGTATGAGATAGACACGGTCCTTGTCCTCAAAGCAGTTACAGTTAGTGGGAGGAACACAAAGGGCAAAGGAAGTTAATCAGGGTAAATGGAGGAATGCAGGGATTCCTGGAAGGGACAACTACCTCGCATTTGAAAAGTCAGAGGTTTCCTGGAAGAATTCCTTAAAGCTGACATCTGAAGGATGAGAAAGACCAAAGAAGAGTGTCCCTAAGGAAGGGAATCGTATAGGTAATAAGCTCAGAGGCGAAAGAGAGCAAGCATGGTGTGTTTAAGGAAAAGAAAATAACATATAGGGGGAGGGTTGGGGACAGAGATGAGAAATAAGGCATAGGGGTCCTCTAAGTCTAGTTAAGAAGTTTGAGATTTAGCCTGAGGGTCAGGAGGGGTATATTCAATCTTCATTAAAAAACAAAACAAAACAAAACAACTGGCTGCCAGAGAGTTGAAAGCTGTTGTCACCCAGGTGGCAGCTAATGGTTAGCTGTACCTAGAAAGTTGCTGTGAGGATGGAGAGAATGAAGAAATAGTCAAGAGATCTTAAAGAGAATCAGCAGGGGAGGATTTGATTATGGATGGATACAGGACAAGCTGACAAAGGGGTAGAAAATGTCTCTGGCTTTGGCAACTAAATAGTCCAGCTCAACTGAGACAGGAGACACTGGGGTAGGAGTAGTTTGATCGAGAGGTGGGGGAAGGTTGAGTTAAAGGTGGCTGGAGGATACGTTGATTTGACTCACAGGAGACTAAGCTTAGCTGTTTGGGAATCATCTGCCTAAATGGGAGAAGAGAAGGTTCAAGACAGAATCCTGAGAAAGGCCCACAATGAAGAGAAAGAAATGCTTGTAAAGGAGATTTAGATGGAGTTTTTGAGAGAAGAAAGAAAAATCAGAAGAAGGTAGTATCGGGGAAACCCAGGGACAAGTTTTCCAGGGGGAGGGAGTGGTCAACAGTGTTCAATGCCATTGAAAACTAGGTAGAAGCTTCAGACAAACTCCAAATGAGGGACATTCTACAAAATAACTGACATTTAAAAATGTCAACACCAAGAAATACAAAGATTGAGAAATGGAGATTAAAGGAGACAAAAAGAAAAACAAACCATGAAAACTGAGAATGCGATGCATGATCTGGGATTGTCTTTTGCTGTATCTGCTATCATTTTTAATATTTACATAATAATCCAGATAATTAAGTTCATTCAATTATATTTGAGTTAGTCATTTTTTTTTAAAGATTTTTATTTATTTATTTGAGAGAGAGAGAATGAGAGAGAGCACGAGAGGGAAGAGGGTCAGAGGGAGCAGCAGACTCCCTGCGGAGCAGGGAGCCCGAGGTGGGACTCAATCCCGGGACTCCAGGATCATGACCTGAGCAGAAGGCAGTCGCTCAACCAACTGAGCCACCCAGGCGCCCTTTTTATGAAACAAACAGGAAAGTAATTTAGTATTATTCCAGGCTTTGTCACAATCTATGTTACTTTATTTTTTTTATTTTTTTAAGATTTTTAAAATTTATTTGACAGAGAGAGAGAGAGAGCACACAAGCAGGGGGAGCAGTAGAGGGAGAGGGTGAAGCAGGCTTCCCGCTGAGCAGGGAGCCCGATGAGGGACTCTATTTCAGGACCCTGGGATCACAACCCCAGCGGAAGGCACGTGCTTAACTATCTGAGCCACCCAGGTGCCCCTCTATGTTACTTTATTTTTTTTTCCTATGTTACTTTAGAAGAACGTTTTTGTGGGATTCGTTACACCAAAAAAAGGTGAAAAGTGAATCTATACACTTTGATTACCAACGCTGGAAGAGAAAATGAAATTTACAGTTGCTGTTTTAAGTTTGTCTGAATATGTTTTCACTTCTGATTTTATCTTTAAATTTGCCTTCAAATTTGGCATATGGTTGACCAAACCTCAGCTAGCACTATTTAAAATATTCATCGCAAGTGACGGACTCCCTAATTTATGGGGTTCTATCCTAAGATAGGCATCTGTAGGAGGATGTGAATGTAAAGGACTCTTTCAAGAAGATGGCGAAATGGGGCAATAACCTTCAGTCTCCTTTCTGTGGTCCTGCAATTCCGGTACTTGTATACGGCTAAGTTGCATGCAACACACTAAAATATTTTCATTGTCTTTGATAATTTCTCTCTACTCTTTATGTTTTTTAAAACGTAGACATTTAAATTTTTTTAATTTAAATGTTTTCTCCTGTTCCCTTTCGCGTCCACCAAGAGCATTTATCAATAAGCCTTTGGGAATTGCCCAAACTGTCAAGTGCGCAAAACTTCACGGGCTGGGAGAATGCCCTCAGTCAAGATGGCTGCTGCTACATTCCATTGCCCTTGCTTGCCCTCAGCAAAGGTGGCTCCAGTGACTTCCTTCAAACCGGCTTTTCCCAGAACAAATATGGCGCCTCCGCTTCCGGATTTCGGTGAGCGGCTCTTGCGGGTCGGTAAGTGTAATGGGGACCTTGCAATTTTTCTCAATTAGTTGTCTCCGTGGACTGAGGAGTGACCTGGAATTAGGAGTAGGTAGGGGGTCTGGGCAACGCATCAGATCATTCTCTCATAATTGGGAAATTATGGCGGCTTCTCCTGGCACACTTCCAGTTTCCCCCTGTCCCACCCCCTCCTTCTCCCCAACAACACATGGCCTCCGCAGCTACCCCGTTGGGGAAATCCCCTAAATTTGCAGGCAGTGTGACCGGATGCTCTTCCGTTCCTCTTCTCCTTTTTAAAAAAAACAGCTTTTTATTTTTATATAATTATTTAGTTTAACGACTGAGCCACCCAGGCGCCCCTAAAGATTTTACTTATTTATTTGACAGAGAGAGACACAGCGAGAGAGGGAACACAAGCAGGGGGAGTGGGAGAGGGAGAAGCAGGCTTCCCGCCGAGCAGGGAGCCCGATGTGGGGCTCCATCCCAGGATCCTGGGATCATGACCTGAGCTGAAGGCAGCCGCTTAACGACTGAGTATAATTATTTATTTTGAAAAACAGCTTTTTAAAGATATAATTCACAGTACATAAAATTCACCTGTTTAAAATGTAAAATTCACTGGCTTTTCATATATTCCCAGGATTGTGCTGCCATCGCCACAATCTAATTTTAGAACATTTTCATCACCCTAAAGAAATACCTTGTACCCATTAGCGGTCTCCATTCACCATGACCTTTCAGTCTTCGACTAATAGTAGTCTACTGTCTATAGATTCGCCAGTTTGGAATTCGATATAAACTGAGGCATATTTAAAATTCTAAGTTAATTCGGGCAAGAAGCGATTCGAATTGGGCAGTATCCAATGCCGCAGTTAGTAAGGAGTTCTGAGGAGCTGAACAAAATGAAAGACTTATAGGCAGAAGGGAGCAGGAACAAGGAAGTAATACTAGGCCAAGAAAGCAGGCTGGTTATTGCAACGTTATATCTCTTTAGGGGATGGCAAGGATCTACCTGGCAGATTATCTAACTAGTGCTGATCAGGCGATTCCTGATTGGTTGTGGAGTTTAGCACAAGTGACACCATTTTGGATCTGTTGTCTTGTGTTTTTAACACTAGCTTCTTATCACTAAGTATAATATTTTCAAAGTTTGTCCTTGTGGAATGTATTAGAATTTAATTTTTTTATAAAGCTGAAAAATATTCCATGTGTGCATAGACCACATTTTATTCATCCATTCATTAGTTGATGGACATTTGGATTGTTTCCACTTATTGTTTATTATGGATAAAACTACTGTGAACATCTGTGTAAAGTTTGTGTGGACATGTATTTTTATTTCTCTTGAGCATACGCCTAGGAGTGGAATTTCCAGGTTAAAGTGTAACCCTGTTTAACCTTTTGAATAACTACCGAACTGTTTCCCAAAGGGCCAGTGACTTTTTATGTGGATATCCAGTTGTCTCAGTGTTGAAAAGATTGTCCCTTCTCCCGTGAAGTTGTTTTGGCACCCTGTGGAAAATCAATTGACCATAACTGTAAGGTTTTACTTCTGGACTCTGAGTTCTATTCCATTGATGTGTATGTCCATTCTTATGCCAGTACTACACAGTCTGGATTATTGTGGCTTTTTAGTAAGTTTTGAAATAAAAAAGTATGAATCCTCCAACTTTGTTCTTTTTCAAGATTGTTTTGGCTATTCTGGGTCCCTTGCATTTCTGTATGAATTTTTTAAACACTTTTGTCAATGTCTGCAAAAAGAAAAAAAAAAAAGCCAACTGAGATGCAGCTAAGAATTACATTGCTCTGTAGATCGATTTGAGCCATATTGCTATCTCAAAATATTGTCTTCCAATCCATGAATATAGGATGTCTTTCCGTTTGTTTAGATTTTTAATTTCTTTCAACATTTTTTTAAAGATTTCATTTTTTAAGTAATCTCTATACCCAGTTTGGGACTCAAATTTATAACTGCAAGATCAAAAGTCATATGCTCTTCCGGCTGAACCAGCCAGGCACCCCTCTTTCAACATTTTTTTTTTTTTTTTTTTAGTTTTCATTGTACATGCTTACACATTTTTATTAATTATATTCCTAAGTATTGTATTCTTTTTGATGCTATTGTAAATGGAATTATATTCTTATTTTTAGGATTGTTTATTGCTAGTATATGTAAATATTTACACAATATTTGACACATCTTTATTGCTAGGGTAAAATCATTTGCATATACTTTTACTATATTGATCTTGTATCCAGCAATCTTGTTTAACTTGTTTAGTGGTTCTACTGGTTGTTTTTTTTTAAGATTTTATTTATTCATTTCAGACACAGAGATACAGAGAGGGAGAGGGAGCATGAGCAGGGGGAGAGAGGCAGAGGGAGAGGGAGAAGCGGGCTCCACGCTGAGCCAGGAGCCTGATGTGGGGCTCAATCCCAGGACCCTGGGATCATGACCTGAGCCGAAGGCAGGCGCTTAACCATGTGAGCCACCCAGGCACCCCGGTTCTGCTAGTTTTTAAAGAGGATTCCTTGGGATTTTCTATAGTTTCACTTCCCTCCTTTATGAAAATCTTTATGGAAGACTTTTATTCCATTTTCTTGCCTAATTGTGCAGCTAAAACGGAAGTGATCAGAACAGACATCATTACCTTGTTCCTGATGTTAGGGGGAAAACATTTAGTCTTTTACCATGAAGTATAATGCTAGCTTTGCATTTTTTTGAAAAAAATTTATCAGATTGAGGAAGTTCCTTTATATTTCTAGTTTGTTGAGTATTTTGATCATGAGTGTTTGACTTTGTCAAATGTTCTGTGTGTCTGTGTATGCTGTGGTTTTTGTCCTTTATTCTGCTATAGTATATTACATTGATTTTCAGATGTTAAAACAACTTGGAATTCCTAGAATAAGTTCCACTTATCATGGAGTATAATCCTTTTTATATTTTGCTGGGTTTGGTTTGCTTGTTTTCTGGCAAGGATTTTTGTGTTTGTATTCATAATATCAGTCTCTAGTTTTTTGTGATGTCTTTCTCTTGTTTTGGTGTCAGGCTAATACTGGACTTAGAGTAAATTGGGACATGTTCCCTCCTCTTCCATTTTTTAGGTGTTATCTAGGTGAGGGAAGGACAAGTGCAGTAGGAGGAGGTAGGGCTTATTGGAGAACCTGAAGGAAAGCCATTATGCTTGAAGCCTGGAAAGCAGTGAAGGTTGGAGGATTTGGCTAGAGAGAAAGTTCTAGGTGGTGATTAACGTCTCACAGGAGGAAAGAAGAGAGAGCCTTGGGCTAAGCATGGAGGAAGTCCAGTTGGGATTGGAAGATGAGCCACAGAGCAGGCAGGAAAGAACAAAGGCAAAGAGATGGGAGGGCAATCAGGAGAGTGGCTCCCTGAAAAGCAAACAAAGGATGGCAGAGTTTCCAGAAGTTATATGCTGAAGTGATTGAGTTGGTGGAGATGAGGAAATGAGCCAATTTAGACTCTTGAGAAGTTTGTGGAAGGGAGAAGAGACTGGCTGTGGGGAGGGCAGGTGTCAAAGATTTCCTTTTCACTTTTCTTTCTTTCTTGACAACTTTTAACGTTGATATGATTTTTAAAAAATAATGTATATATTTTTTATTTAAATTCGATTAATTACCATATAATGTATTATTAGTTTCGGAGGTAGAGTTCAGTGATACATCAGTCTTATATCAGTGCTCGTTACATCATGTGCCCTTCTCAATGTCTATCACCCAGTTACCCCATTCCCCAACTCCCTCCCCTCCAGCAGCCCTCAGTTTGTTTCCTATGATTAAGAGTCTCTTATGGTTTGTCTCTCTCTCTCTGATTTCTTTTTTTATTTTTTCCTCCCTTCCCTATGGGCCTGTTTTGTTTCTTAAATTCCACATATGAGTAGGATCATATGATAATTGTGTCTCTCTGATTGACTTATTTCACGTAGCATCCTACCCTTTAGTTCCATTCATGTCGTTGCAAATGGTAAGATTTCATTCCTTTTGATGGCTGAATAATATTCCATTGTATATATATACACCACATCTTCTTTATCCATTTATCTGTTGATGGACGTCTGGGCTCTTTCCATAGTTTGGCTATTGTGGACATTGCTGCTATGAACATTGGGGTGCAGGTGCCCCTTTGGATCACTGCATTTGTATCTTTGGGGTAAATCCCGAGTAGTGCAATTGCCGGGTCATAGGGTAGCTCTATTTTCAACTTTTTGAGGAACCTCCGTACTGTTTTCCAGAGTGGCTGTATGAGCTTGCATTCCCATCATAATGCTGATATGATTTTATACCTTCAAAAAATTGCAAGACTAGTACAAAGAACTACCAAATAACATTTTCCAGATTCACCAATTGTCTATTGTCTACACTTGCCCCATCCATTTACTTTATCATTCTCTCTCATACACACACACACACTTAGAACTATTTGAGAGTGTGTTGCACACATTATGTCCCCCTACCGATGAATATTTTTTTTAAAGATTTTTATTTATTTATTTGAGAGAGAATGAGAGATAGAGAGCATGAGAGGGAAGAGGGTCAGAGGGAGAAGCAGACTCCCTGCTGAGCAGGAAGCCCGATGTGGGACTCGATCCCGGGACTCCAGGATCATGACCTGAGCCGAAGGCAGTCGCTTAACCAACTGAGCCACCCAGGCGCCCCCCTACCGATGAATATTTGAGTGGCATTCCCAAAGAACAAGGACATTCTCTTACATACTAGGTTTTGTTGAAAATGGGTTTGGGCATATTGAAATATCCAAGTGAAGGTCCAGTGGAACAGAAGTGGGAGAAGGGGTTGTCATCACTGAAGGCTTGTTAAAGGGTCCAGAGCGTGGGATTTAAGGTGCAGGTGGAGGGGTTGGACTTTGCCACAGGAGGGACGGCTCTCTGTTGTGAAGAGAGGTGAAGCAGTGGACAGATGTGGGAATCTTTGTTCTGTTTGATAAGGGAGTGGAGGAAGTTCCTCTCTGCTGGATTCTGTTTCCTTTATCAATTAGGATGGGAACAGATCTACTGAAAAGAGCAGGAAGTTGTGTGAGAAATGGGAAGGGTCTGAGTTGAAGAAGATTGGAGAAAATGCGAGAGTCAAGGAGAGGGGAAGAGCGAGTTATGAGATAAACATCTCAAGCTTCCTGTGGCCAGACAGCCCATTTCAGGCTGATGCTCATTCATGTAGGGTGAGCCAGCTTGTCCTGGTTGGTGACTCGCGTTTAGCACTGGAGAGTGGGTAGATAAGTTGAGTTCATCTAGGCTGGAGTTTTGCCAAAGGAGTATGATAAAAGGACAGAATGGTTAGGGAAGGGAAGTTTAGGGTACTAAGAAGATAATGGACTGTAGAATATACTGGATAAGGGTGAAAGAAATAAGATGGCTACTGAATGGGAAATAGAAGGGTAAATGGATGGGAGGTAGGCTGGGAAGATAGGAGCCTGTAAATTGTTTTTTAATTATTACTATTTCACTTATTGGAGCTAGACATTATTGAACATGCATTCTGTACTGAGTGTTTTACGTGCATTAATTTCATGTAATTCCTATAACAACCCTATGACGTAAGCATAGTCGTCAAGCCATTTTTTGAAATAAATATTTCTTTCTTTCTCTCTGTCTTTCTCTCTCTCTTTCTTTCTTTCTCTCTCTCTCTTTCTTTCTTTCTTTCTTTCTTTCTTTCTTTCTTTCTTTCTTTCTTTCTTTCTTTCTTTCTGCTTTCGAGGGCACATGGGTGTGTATGAGTGGGGCGGGGGGACAGAGGAAAGGGAGAGAGAGAATCTTAAGCAGACTCCACACCCAGCACAGAGCCCCACACGGGGCTCGATCTCAACACCCTGAGATCACAACCTGAGCTGAAACCAAGAATCAGACATTTAACCGACTGAGCCACCCAGGCGCCCCAGGCCCGTTGTTATAGATGAGGAAACTGAGATGCTCAAGGTGACACAGCTAAAAAGTGACAGCAGGGGTTCAAACCCAAGTCTCTCACTCTAGAGACCCTGCGCCTCTCTGGACCTTTCGGCAGAGCTTCCCAGCTGTGTTCCCTGCTTCACTTGTACCCTCCTCCCACTCATGCTTCATTTGGCGAACGGGCGTGAGCATGTGGAAATGCCAATTGATCTTATACCCTAACTCAGAAGCTTTCATTACATTTAAATGGAAATATGTATACAAAGATGAACTGACAGATGAATAGAGAGTTGGATAGGTGGCCAGTTTTGTGATAAGGAAAATTGCAGTAAAATGTTGATTGTGAACTCTAGACAGTAGCTATAGGGGTATTCATTCGATAATTTATTCCACTTTTCTTCACTTTTGAAAATTTTCATGTAAAATGTTGGGAGGGAAGAGCCTTGATTGAAAAAAGAAGTGAAGTTAAACAGCCTTTTGTATGGGGACCCTGGCTGACTTGGATTCGTAGGTCTGTAAGAATCCGTAGTCGTAGAAGATGACTGTCTTTGCTCGGCAAGCAGGTTTCGATGTACAGAGAGACTTCCTGTGTCTCTGCCTCTCCAGTATTGGGAAAGAATGCTCAAATTGTGTAACTAAAGTACTTTTTAGAGAGGAAAATAAGCTCTTCTGGAGAAGGAAGTGGAACCACCTATTTAAAGTTTTAGGGCAAAGATAACCATTGCGGGGACTCCTGGGTGGCTCAGTCAGTTAAGCATCTGCCTTCAGCTCAGGTCATGGTCCCAGGGTCCTGGGTTCGAGCCCCGCATCGGGCTCCCTGCTCAGCGGGGAGTCTGCTTCTCCCTCTGCCCCTCCCCCCTGCTTTTGCGCTCTCTCTCTTTCTCTCTCAAATAGATAAATAAAATATTTTAAAAAAATATAATCATCACATTCTACTTGTGGTTGCAGACGATAGAAAGGGTCTCATCTGTCCCTCGTACGTGCTTTCTTCTGTGCAAACTCAGAGTTCCAGATGTTTTGCCGTCACAGGTTCTGACTTTGTAAGAAACAGGATTGTGCCTTTCAGTAGGCTTTCTTTTTTCTCTTTTTGTTCGAATGCCCAGTTTGGAATGTATTTGACATTTAATACAAGTGATTCTAAAAGAAAAGGTAGATGTCACATCAGTTGTGCTGTTTGTTTTCAAGAAGGAGTCCTTTAGTTTGTGTCACTGATGACACTCTTGCTTGCTGGGTGATTTCAAGGCTCCCTTTCAGGCAGGCGGGATATACAGCTGTCCTTCACTGGCCTGTTTTTTTTTTCCCTTCCAGGAGCTTCCAGAGCAGTGTTTGGTAACATGAGGGGCGAAGGAGGAGACACAGATGCCTGTGGCAGAGGTGTTTGCTAAAACTTCAGGCTTGGTTGGCTAATATAATGTGTGAAAGACAGAATGTTCTTGCTTCTTTGGGAACCTTGATCCCTTTGCTTCTTGCAGAAGCAGTCAGCTGCTATCTTGGCTCACTCTCTGCCTGAGCGGATGTCCACAACAGCATGTGACCAGGTGTCCTCAAACAAGAAGAGTCTTGCCAGGCCTCTCTGTTGATTTGTTTTTGTACACCCCTATCTTTGCCTGATCAGGTGGTACTTTGCGCTGTGCAGACGCAGGAGGCTGGGAGGCCTTGGAGCTGGGTTCATCCTAGATTGGTACTTTCTAGATGAGTTTCTTTGGGCAAATTACTCTGCTTCTCTCTGTGTCTGACTCTCTGGCTGTAAATGAGGGAAGTAGCAGGATTACCTGCCTCCTAGGGCTGTTGTCCATAAAGCTCTTAGCACAAGGCTTGGCATCCAACCAACACTGGATAAATGTCTCTTATTATTATGCTTATTCTGAAATTGCTTGTTTCATTCAAACATATATCTTTGAGATCTTTCAAGTTCCAACCGTCATTTTAACAGCTGCACCGTATTCCACAATTTGGAATATGGCCTCCTTCCAAAGCTATTCCTCCTTCAGTCTTCTCTAACGCAGTCCATAAAACCACCCCATGTTGACTCTCAGTTTCTCTTTAACGTCGTTATCCATTCAGTTATTAAGTTCTACTCTCATTTTAGTTCCTAAATATGTCACTTAATCTGTCCCCTGCTCTTGATTGCCCTGCCCTTGGTCACATGCTCCTCTTCTCTCACCACGACCATGACAGGTGAAGGAATTCCTGTTGCTTCTGAGATTGCCTGCCACTGGGCTGAAGCCCTGCAAGGGCATCTCCTATCCAGCTGCCACATCTGCGGATCTGACCGCCTAGCTCCTCTGCGTGGCATGTGGCGGCCCACGGCAGTCACAGTGTGTGGTGTTTGGCTACAATATGATTTGTTGATGACAGCAGTTATGAGTCAGAGACTTGCAGAGGGAGGATACCTTATTTTATTTTTTAAGTGTTGGTTTTTTTTAGAGATTTTATTTATTTTTGTGCACGAGCTTGTGAGAGAGACAGAAAGAGAGAGAGAGAGAGCAAGCACGAGCAGGTGTGGGAGGGGCAGAGGGAGAAGCAGACTCCCCGCTGAGCAGGGAGCCCGATGCAGGACTCGATCCCGGGACCCTGGGATCATGACCCAAGCCGAAGGCAGATGCTTAACTGACTGAGCCACCCAGGTGCCTTTATTTCATTTTTTTAGGAACACCGAATTTTTAACAAGGAATGTCCAAATGATGAACCCAGTAAGTCACCTTTGTGGTCTCTAGAGCTCAGCTGGAGAGTTTGTGTTTCCACGTTGCTGACAGCTGCCGGGCCTTGCTGTCCTTCCTAGCGCTGTTGTAGGAACAGGAGAGAGCCCCATGGTCATGCAGCTGAAACCACAGGGCTTGTCCCTCCCCAGTTACTCATGAGTGACTATTCTTTGAGTCTCACTTTAAACTCCCGACACCCATGCCATTGCGGTTGCCCAGGCTGGTTCTACTGGTGTTTATGCTGTCCGCTGGCCATAGTCTGGCCTGCCCCTTGCTTGGGGATAACCTCATCCAGAAAGCTTACTCTCCCTTTCTGGGTTCTTCTCTGTCTTGTCCTTGTGTTTACATGGTATCTCTCTGTGTTTGGATTGTCCCAAGCTGTGAGCAACTTGAAGGAAGGGTCTATTACATACACCTTTGTATACCCAGGGCCTGGCATGTGAAATAATTGAGTGAATGTGTCTTTGAGTAAGCCACAGATAAAAATACAAATCATCTATAATCTCACTGTTCAGAAACTAAACCACTGAATTAATTACCATTAAAGTTAATTTGGAATATACCCTTCCAGATACTTTTTTTTAACTATAGAACTGTAGATTCCTCACTCATACACACACACACACGCACACACACACACACACACACACACACACAGACACGGTGGCACGCTGACACCCCACACATGATATTGTATTTTATAGAAATCTTTTTTCACGTAATATATCATGAACAGTTTTTTTTTTTTAAGATTTTATTTATTTGAGAGAGAGAGAGCATGAGAGGAGGGAGGGTCAGAGGGAGAAGCAGACTCCCCGCTGAGCAGGGAGCCCGATGCGGGGCTCAATCATGGGACCCCAGGATCGTGACCTGAGCTAAAGGTAGTCACTTAACCAACTGAGCCACCCAGGTGCCCTCATGAACAGTTTCTTGTCTCATTAAATATTCTTGTAGCCCTTGGATTATGGTGCTACATGGTGTTTCATCCTTATCAGACACGCAGCTTATTCTCCAGCTGAAATTATTTTATTTTTTTAAAGATTTGTTATTTTGTTTTATTTTATTTTTTAAAAGATTTTTTAATTTATTTATTTGACAGAGAGAGACACAGAGAGAGAGGGAACACAAGCAGGTGGAGTGGGAGAGGGAGAAATAGGCTCTCTGCTGAGCAGGCAGCCCGATGTGGGGCTCGATCTCAGGATCCTGGGATCATGACCTGAGCCGCAGGCAGACGCTTAATGACTGAGCCACCCAGGCGCCCCTTATTTGTTATTTTAGAGAGAGAGAGCATGAGCAGGAAGGGCAGAGGGAGAGGGCGAGAGAGTCTCCAGCAGACGCCACACTGAACAAAGAGCCTGTCGTGGGGCTCAATCTCATGACCCTGAGATCACCCCCTGAGCTGAAACCAAGAGTCAGATGCTTAACCGACTGAGCCACACAGGTGCCCCTCCAGCTGAAATTATTAATGGTTTCTTTTTTTTTTAAGATTTTATTTATTTATTTATTTGAGAGTGAGAGAAACAGCATGGGGGGGGAGGGTCAGAGGGAGAAGCAGGGGGAGGGTCAGAGGGAGAAGCAGGCTCCCTGCTAAGCCAGGACACCGTTGCAGGACTCGATCCCAGGACTCCGCATCACTACCTGAGCTGAAGGCAGTCGCCCAACAAACTAGAGCCACCCAGGTGCCCTATTAATGGTTTCTTTGTGTGCTGAGAGTGTCTCTTTCTCCTGATGAAGAAACATGGTAAACAAATACTGGGTCTAAAGTAAGGACAAGGAAGACGGTTACTAACGGGAACATGAAGTATTCTGGGACTTTCGCCCTTCAAGCTGTGGCGGAAATGGAGACTCCTCTTCTGCAGTGCCTTTTGTATTGAATTGTTTTTCCCATGGCAGGACTATGGCGACCCAGGAAGCCGCTCCAGACGGCCAGTCAGAGGAGAGCAGTGCTTTGGACTTGCCACCAGTTGATGACATAAGAGATTATGTGCTGCAGAGACCCCACCAGGAGGCCGACAGCGAGGTGTTTAGTTCTGTGGAAACCCTTTCTCTTCCTTCCTCTTCTGATGTGGATTCAGGTAAGAAGCAGAGTTCAAAACAAGCTAACATTGACACACACACACACACACACACACACACACACACACACACACACACACACACACACACACACACACACACACTCTCACACACTCTACATACGGGTATGTGTTTGTTTCTTTCCCTTCCCGTAGCGCCTCTCTGAGGAATGGCCCATTGTCTGGAGTAGAAAACATCTTATCTAAGCACTGTGGGGAGAGACTTCAAAGGACAAGCTCCCTGGTGTAACCATGACAGGGAGCTGTTTCCTGGAGACCTTTTTTGTCTCAGTCCCTTTCTGATCTCCGTCCAGCTGCATTCAGAGGCTCAACGGGGAGAGGGTGGAAGTGTTTTTTGTTTTGTTCTTTGAAAACTTCATAAAGTGGCAATGTGGGCCTGTTTTATGTTATAGGTGATAGTAACAGGGATTTTAGTGTTCCTTGTATGAAGTATGCTCTGCATTTGGGGAACAACTTTTCTACGAGTTTCCCTGGCAGAATTGCCAAAAAGTCTGTTACTTAAGCTTACTGATGATTCCTTGACATAGTTAGTGACCATCTCTGGTTGCAAAGCCCTTGTCTTCCCCATTCGTTGCTCAGTCCAGACCCGGAGGTCCACGGACATGGACTCAGAGCTCTGCCACTTACTAGCTGTGGGACTTGGGGGGACATTTCTTAACAGTTTTGAGCTCTGTGTACTTGACATCATCACTTAGACTTCTGTTAGACTTCTTAAATTTGATACATCCTAAACCAGATTGCTAATTCCTCTCCCCCCTCCCCAGTTCCTTCCCCCTCATTTACAGACACCTGTTCTTTGAGGCTTTCTCATCCCAGAAAAGCACTTTTATCCATCTGTTCACTTAGGCCCAAACCTAGGAGTCCTTCTCAACCTCTCTCATGTTCGGTCCCTCACTGTCAGCTCCACCGAATAAATCTAGAATCTAAAGAGTTTTGCCATCTCCACGGCCACCACCCTGGTGTGAGCCACTGTTGTCTGCTTCTGGATTATTGTTAGGTCTCCTAACCACCTCTTTCCATACCTGCCCTTGTCCTCCTACAGTTTCTTCTCAACACAGCCACCAGAAGATCCTTTTAAAATACAAATCAGATCATGTTAGTCCTTGGCGCAAAGCTCCCATGGCTTCTCATCTGTCTCAGAGCAAAAGCCCACGTCCTTAGCTGGCGCCCATGCCCTCTGGGCCCTGGACCTGCCGCCTCTCTAACCATCTCCTTGCCCTCTCCGGGCTGGGCCTACGCCACACCAAGTGTGTGTCGCCCTTCACGGAGGCCCACCCTTGCCTCCCATATCTAAGAGCCAGCCCCCCTCCCTCCTGCTGAGGTTCTTCTGTCATCCCCTACCCCGGCTTTATTCTTCTCCATAGCAGCAGGGCCATTGGGCACCCTAGGTAGGACTGTTAATTTCTTTGTCTCCCTGCGTTGGAATATAAACTCCAGGATAGCACGTACTCAATAAGTACTTGTACGAGGAAGGAATGAGTAAATGTTAACTGCCATTATTATTTCATTAAGAGATATACCTGTATAGATTTGGGGCTGAACTTGATCCTAACATAAAACTCTGTTCTCCTCTCTACTCCCCACATGTGTAGCTTAAGGCTGGTTATGAGTGACTTTGGAACGTTCCATGTATAAGGAATGGGAGTCACAAGCGGCACTGAATTAGGTGAAGCCTGAATTTAGCCCCATAGCATGATCAGTGTTGGAGGGAGGAGATTGTCAGATTGCCTCTGGCTTCCAGAAGAAAAGTCAAATTGTATAACTGCTGGAGACATGGCCAAACTGTCAGCCATCAATGTATGCAAAGGAAGTTATCAACTCATGTGCAGTGGTATGAATCCTGTGCCATTTCTGTCAAGATAGAACACAAGAGGCTTATAATGGGCACCCCACACCCGGGTGAGTCACTCTGGGCCTGTGCCCTTTGGGGTCTCAACTCTCATTTCTCTCCTTCCTGCTTGGGCCTCCGCCCCATCCCTGGGTGCTGGAGGTCTTCACACGTCACCCATCAAAGCCTCCCAAAAAACAATTTGAAACTTAGACTGAAAGACGAATGACTAACCGTAGCTTCAAGTGTTGGCTTTTCCAGGAAGCTCTTTGTTTAAGAGGACCTAGCCCTAAAAGAATGGTTTAATTTCAGGAATCAAGGACAGGTAGAAGAGAGATTTGGAGGCTCTTTCTGATGTTCCTAAAATGCAGTCCTAAACTCTGGGGGAAGTCGCTGTCCTAACTGCCCAGCCTCATTTACTCTGGGCTGATCATCTTCCATCTCCAGTTTCTCAAAACTGTCCAGGGTCTTGAGTTTTGATCTTCTGTTTATAAGTAGGATCCACTCTCCTTCCTTTCACTGTGTTCATGAGTAGGTGTACTTACAGGTTCCCTCCCCCGTAGCCCTCCAGCAGATTTTGCCCACATTTTAATCTAGTTCTCATAACTCTGGATCTGTTGTTTACTCAGAGACACATTGGTCTCTCTTGGTGCTCTGATGGCTACTGTTCGTTCTATTTCAGATTCTTAACATATCCCACTCCCTGGCCAACCTGCATTCTTGGTTTGCTTGTATGCTGTTGTGTGTTGTTAGGAAGTTGATCTTCTAGAGGTTGTGAATACAGTCAGAGGTTTCCAGCTGACAGTCACCATTGGGCTGTGCCCACCCTCGTACTCGCTCACTGTTGGCTGCACTCAGGTAGCTTGTGTTTGGCTCACCATATGGTTGACTATCTCAAGAACTGGTTGAGTATGGTAGGTTGCTTATAGCGGAACAGAGGTCTGAGGGTGAAGCCAGGATCTGGCTTCTCTGGCTGCTGGGTGAAATAGGAGCCAGGAGCTGACCTTTAAGATTCAGTCATGGGCGGGCACCTGGTGGCTCAGTCGGTTATGCATCTGCCTTCGGCTCAGGTCATGATCCCGGAGTCCCAGAGTCGAGTGCTGTGTCAGGCTCTCTGCTCAGCGGGGAGTCTGCTTCTCCCTCTGCCCCTCCCCCTGCTCTCGCTCTTTCTCTCTCTCGCTCTCTCTCAAAAATAAATAAATAATCTTAAAAAAAAAAGATTCAGGGCGCCTGGGTGGCTCAGTTGGTTAAGCAACTGCCTTCGGCTCGGGTCATGATCCTCGAGTCCCGGGATCGAGTCCCGCATCGGTCTCCCTGCTCAGCAGGGAGTCTGCTTCTCCCTCTGACCCTCCCCCCTCTCATGTGCTCTCTCTCTCTCATTCTCTCTCTCAAATAAATAAATAAAATCTTAAAAAAAAAAAGATTCAGTCAAATTAGCCCAATTGTCAAAACCTACGGTCGAAATTCAGACACACAGTTAGCAAGGGGGTGGGACCCACCGTGGTGGTATAGAATAGCCCACTGGTAGCCCAGCACAGCCCTGCAAGGGGTAACACCGCGAGAGTACCCAGAAATCCCGGCAGGTGGCAGTCCGTGTGCAGATGGCCTATCAGTGAGTGGCGAGGTCCCAACTTCAAGGTTGGAGTCAGCATCACAGTTGTAAACCCTGGAAGAGTAGCAGGCAAGGGACGAGTGGGCTCACTTTTAGGAGATGGCAGGGACCACTGAAGAGGCCAGGTTGTAAGGAAAGGCACCCAAGCTGAAGCCTCACTTTTGTAGAGGATCCCCCATTTCACCGTGCAGCTGGCCTCTGGCTTTCACCATCACTCACCTGCTCTTCCCAGTGAGGCTTTTTGAAGGGCTTGCCTGTCTTCCATTCTACTTCTTCTTACAGTTGTTCCTCATTCCTGGGCACATGTCCTCCACCCCCGCTACGCGCTAGGACTAGGCCTGCCCTTGCTCCCGTGCCAGTGATCTTCCCCAGGAGCTAAACCTTATGGATTTTCTTTTTTTTAAAGATTTATTTATTTATTTGAGGGGCGCCTGGGTGGCTTAGTCATTGGGTGTCTGCCTTGGGCTCAGGTCGTGGTTCCAGGGTCCTGGGATCGAGCCCCGCATCGGGCTCCCTGCTCTGCAGGGAGCCTGCTTCTCCCTCTCCCACTCCCCCTGCTGTGTTCCCTCTCTCGCTGTCTCTCTGTCAAATAAATAAAAGATTTATTTATTTATTTGCGAGAGCGCATGTGCGTGCACATAAGCATGCATATGTGAGTGGGGGGAGGGGCAGAGGGAGAGAATCTCAAGCAGACTCGCCATTGAGCGTGGAGCCCAACGAGGGGCTCAGTCTGACGATCCTGAGATCACGACCTGAGCCGAAATCAAGAGTCGGATGCTTATCCTAGCGAGCTACCCAGGTGCCCCCCTAATGGATACTTCCCTGTCCTTATCTTGTATGCTCAACTACCATATCACTGTTCATGCCCTGGAGGAGGATATTAGTAGCAAGGGACATGAGACTTAAGAGCACTTTCTAGGAAACTCAATGAGTTGATAAGAATCTGAGAGTATTAGTCAGAAAAACCTGAAAGCCTTGGTCATTTCAGTCTGGGTACCCAAAGGCAGGCGAGACTGTCTGTCCACATGAACACAGCTCATCTGTCTTGAACTGGTGGTGGCTTGGGCGAGGGTTGTCTGACCACTCCTTATGAAGTGATGATAGAACAAACAACTTGTCCCCTAAGCCAGGCACAGGAGCATGAAACTCCCTCCCTCTGCCCTTCTTGGTGAGATCCGGCAAAAGACCACACTTGCCAAAAAGGTCTTCCTGAAACTGCACTTCTGTCACATTCCTCTGTTTAAATCCCTTGTAGATGTGTGTAATCTCATGTCCCGGGCGTTTGTTCAAAATATTTAACGACAATTCAGCAGGATTGCAATATTTTAATAACTAGCAAGGCCCCAGGCAACGTACAGGTGCGTGCCACAGGCCCCTGCCAGTGGGTGTCTAACTACCCATTAACATGGACCTGCCACTCCTGTTGGGCTGGTTTTTATGCAGAGTCAGGCCTTAATGCCTCAGCTGCATTGTTCTGGTCCTTGAAATGTGTTCCTTCCTCCCTGGTCAACTCCAGGCCGCTCCAGAGACTGCCGAACTGAGTCCAGTTGAGCCTGTCAGTTAATCTCCAATACACACTTATTGATGGGCTTGGACGCCCTGCCTCTTAAATAGTTGTTCTCTTTCTCTTTTGTTACTGGGCTTGAGAACAGCATAGAGTAGGCAGAATGGAAGTGCCAAGGGAGGTGGTCAGTGGTCTTGGATAAACCCCTCAAAAGCAGTCACCAAGGTTTCCTGGAGGTGAAGTCCTGTGTGTACTACTCTCACTTGAGAAAGTCTGCCTAGTTCATGTTTCTGATCTCATCAGGGCCCTCTGAAACCTTTGTTCTGGAGAGCGCCCCAGACACATTCTCATCAGGACAAAGAGCTCCTCTGAAGTTTTTGCTTACACATTGCAGTATGGAGGTGGGAAATCTTTCTTTTTGAGCCCTTTCCTCAAACTTTAACTTCGAAGAGCATCTGTTGAGAAATTGGCTGATATAGCAAACTGAACATTAAACACAGTAAGTCTTTGATGATTAAAAGCCCTAGCTGACAGCCCAAGCTCTGTGTCTAAAGTTAAATAGCGGTTTAATGTCCCCTTATTTTGCTTTTGGAATCTGTCAACATCCCAATCTTCAGAGGCCGTTTTGTAACCTGTATATTTAGGCATTTCATCCAAGGAATTTGCTATTTAAGAGTAGATAAATATAAGGGGTGCCTGCGTGGCCCATTCAGTTAAGTGTCTGCCTTCAGCTCAGGTCATGATCCCAGGGTCCTGGGATCAAGTCTCGCATCGGTCTCCTTGCTCAGGCGGGGAGCCTGACTCTCCCTCTGCCTGCCACTCCCCCTGCTTGTACTCTCTCGCTCTCTCTCTCTGACAAATACACAAATAAAATCTTAAAAAAAAAAAAAGAGTAGATAACTATATCTTTTTTCCTTTCAGTGAATCACCTGAGGTCACAGAGCAACCTGGCAACTCCTATTTCCTCGGTGACCTCTATATAGACTATTCTAACTGTGACTTTTCCACCCCTTTTCTAAAAATAGAAGAATATAGTTCTCTATTTTAGGCTACTAAATTGTAGATAATGTTAAATAGTCATTAGAAATACTAGTATAGGAGGAGAATTATTTTCAAAGGCCATTTGCTGACTGCGGCATCTCTCACTGCTCCTCTCTTTTGAGTTTCAAAGGCACCTGCTGTGGGAGAAGAGACTTGTTTACTTTTGTGTACTGTGCCTACACTTAGAGAGTTTTAAAAAGAAATCCCAACTGATTTGAAAGATGGGCTGTGTTCCTGTCGAGAGCCTCACCTACAGGCATTTATCTCTGAAGTTCAGGTGTACAGAGTCTGGCCTGATAGCTCTCTCTCAAGGCTACTGCAAGTGAGCATTCACTCATGACTTGTCATTCAGCTGTGTCTTTTTTTTTTTAAGATTTTATTTATTTGTTTGAGAGAGAGAGAGAGAGAGCATGAGCAGGGGTGGCGGGGGGGCGGGGCAGAGGGAGAGGAAGAAGCAGACTCCCCGCTGAGCAGGGAGCCTGATGCAGGGCTCGATCCCAGGACCCTGAGATCATGACCTGAGCCGAAGGCAGATGCTTAACCGACTGAGCCACCCAGGCGCCCCGTGTCTTCTTAAAGTATGAGAAAACCACTTGATTGAAAAAAATCAAATGTACCCCATCGTAAGTACCATTCACTGTGATGTGTTTGTAGGACAGAGGAGACTATATGCAGTTGAGAAGAGATTAATAGTTTATCATTTATTGTACACGTACCTTCCAGGCGCTGTGCTGTGCATTTTCTGTGCACCATTCCTTCTGATTCTTATATCCGCCCCTGAGAAATAAGTACTATTGTGATCTCCATGTTACCCAGGAGGAAATAGTCTTTGAGAGGTTACATATTGATATGTTACTCAAAGAGTAGTGGAAAGCCAAGACTCAAATCTGGGTCAGGCTGACTTCAAAGGCAGAACTTTAAAGAAATGCAAACATTCAGGCATGAGTAAGTGCTAAGTAGTAAGTCTTAAATATTTCTCCTCCTAAGTGTTTCTCCTTCAGTCTCTGCTGGCTTCTTTCTGCTAACCCTGCTAACCCTGAATATATCTCTAGTATCAGCACTGTCCCGGGGGTGACCAGGACTGTGGTTCATTTTGACCAGGGTCCTGTGCAGGGCTCCCTGAGCTCGCCTTTCAACGTCTCACCTTCCCATTGTTGAAGAAGCTCTAACCACCTGCAGACTAATTGGAGAGAAGGCATTGCCTTCTCAGTTAAATTTCTCAACACCAAGTAGGATCCAACTGCTTATGTTAAAACCAAGGGAAGAGGGGCGCCTACGTGGCTCAGTTGGTTAAATGTCTGCCTTTGGCTCAGGTCCTGATCCCAGGGTCCTGGGATCCTGCCCCACATCGGGCTCCCTGCTCAGCAGGGAGCCTGCTTCTCCCTCTCCCTCTGCCACTCCCCCTGCTACAGCTCGCACTCTCTCTCTCTCAAATAATTAAATAAAATCTTTAAAAACCAAGGGAAGAAAACGAGTCTTCTCAGTCTGTTTGCTGGAATGAATACAACCCTTGATAACTTTTCTGTCCAGAGGAAATTTTCTCATCTGGCCCAGGAACTATTCTTAAACTTGGCTCTCTGCCCTTTGAAGTTATAAATCATGCTGTTTGCTGAGTGGCTGCCCTTTATTTACCTCCAGGCTCCCTGGAGGTTTTCCTAGAGCTGGGTTTTGCTAACGTGCTTGAAGTGACAAAAACCCAGCTTATTGGAACATACTTTTTAAGGGTAAGTGCTTTATCCATTCCTGGGTCGCCCATGCTTCATCTTTCAGGATTCTCATTTTGTTCTCTGCCTGTCTCATCACACGGTGCCTGCAGTTGTTGCCTTTTAAACCCAGACCCTGACATGTGAGCAGAGAATAAGGGTATATAGTACCTGGCGCATAGTAGGTGCTCAGTAAAAGCTTGTTGAATGAATCAATGGAAAGCATAGATATGTGAAATTTGGTAAGGTATAAAAATAGATATAAAGTATTACAGTCCCTTGATCGCCAGATTAGAGCTTTGTCATCAAATTTAAGCTGTGAGTGATCGTATGTGTGTACTCTAGGATGAAAAAGCTTCTAAGTGAAATAGTGTATACTCTTACCTAATCCCTGCAGATTTGCTTAACGCTCATTTGGAAAGTCTTCGGACTAGCCCATCCCGGCCTCTCGAAAGCCCTCAGCTTTTTCTCTTGAGAACACAGCAGAGAAATGAACATCTGTGAGGAGATAGAATGCTTCTGAGAGCAGAAAATTATCACTCCCATTTCTCTACGGTGAAGAAAGTATGTTCCAAGCAGAATTGTTTCCTTAATTTATTTTTCCAGCAAATATTTCTCTAATTATAGTGCATGAGACTCTGGCTTTAAGGAATAGCCCTAATGACTGCTTTTTATTTATTTTAGTTTAATTTTTTTGAAGGTTTCACATGTACTTTATTTCTTCAGTCGTGCCTTACTTTAATGGGTGCACAGTGCTTTTACTTGAAATCAATTATGAGTTGGTTTTGAAACAATTCAGTATTACAACTGGCTGGGATAATTACTGATCTCTCCATTCCTTTGGGGTGACTCTGCCAACGGGGGACAGGTTCCATTCAATTCCATTCTATTCCAGTTTGTGTTGCTGTGTATGCTCACACAGCAACACAGAAAGCGGCCCCACTGGCTGATACAGCATTACCATATTTGTCACGGATATCAGGTGTCCGTTTCTGGTGGCTCTGCTTTGCCATTGTTTGACGAATCCTTTGAACTTGGAGATGGCTTAGTGCTGGGGGTTTTTTGGCCATGGGAACATCAAAGCTGCAGACAGAACAGTGGCAACGCCAGCTGCTGGTTTGTTACAACTTCATGCCAAGTTTGCTTGCAAAGCACCCTCTAAGGACTGCTTTTTAAAACTATCTTTTTTTTCTTTATCAGTTTATTTATTTAAGTAATCTCGACACCCAACGTTGGGCTTGAACTCACGACCCCAAGACCAAGATCCACATGCTCTTCCAGGCGCCCCGAGAAAACTCTCATTACATTTCATAGCATTATGAATTTTTTCCTGCTCACAAAATAAGGCAATTGAGTGGAAAATTTAAATAAGTTCTAAAAACAAACAAGCCAAGAGTTTTCGCCCCATTTCTTCACAATGTACTCAGTCAATAGATCCAGAATTTTCTTCTATAAATAACTCCTGGAAAATATTAGGGCATGTTGGGCACAAGATAAGCAAAAAGATAAGGCAGTTACCCATGGGCCCATGCCATTTTAGAAGTCAAGTTTGAGGGAGAATGGGTTAAATTAATATTGCATGTTTTTAGCCCATAAAACTGGCCCTGGGTCTAGAACCTGGAGATGGCGCCTGGCAATTGCTTGCTATGGGGCAGTGTTTGAGTCTGCTGCCCTCTAGTGACTACTTTTTGCATATTCCTGAGCCTTACCAAGAACAAGAATTTAAGTGTACCAGATGTGCTAAGCCTTTATAATTCATTGTTTGCAGAGTTTTTGTGCCTACTAGAAATAAAACCTCCAAGTTATTAGAGATTACTTTACTCAGTTGGAATCTGAGAAGCTAACTTGTCCTAAGGCCACCAATGTTAAATCTAGTTACTGTACATGCGTTGTACGATTGGAGGACACCTTTTCATTTATCTTGCTTGACTGATAGCAGGCTAGAATACAAACATTAGAAAATGATATCTGATTTTTCTTCGTGCCTTTGCCAAGAAAAGTTGTGCTTTTCTGCAAAGATAAGACCAAAGGATTTAGATTTGCCTTATTTGATGAAATTATAGTAGCATTAAAGGGTAATGAGAGGGCGCCTGGGTGGCTCAGTTGGTTAAGCGACTGCCTTCGGCTCAGGTCATGATCCTGGAGTCCTGGGATCGAGTCCCACATCGGGCTCCCTGCTCAGCAGGGAGTCTGCTTCTCCCTCTGACCCTCTTCCCTCTCGTGCTCTCTATCTCTCATTCTCTCTCTCTCAAATAAATAAATAAAATCTTTAAAAAAAATAAAAATAAAAAAATAAAGGGTAATGAGATTTTAAAAATCTTTTGGGATTTCTAATCTGACAAGATGGCATACCCATTACTTCCGGCTAAATACAACTATAAACCATAGAAGCGTGGGAGGCAGTCGAAGAATATCAAGCAATGGTAAGAAGATGAATTGGTTCTGGGCCCCACGACTGAAGGAACCACACAGAGGCAGGGTGACTTCTGTCCTTCCCCGCCCAACAGAAGGTGACCAGAACTTGGTGCCTTTCAGCCTGCCACCTAGCAACAAGAAGGGGCCCAGGTAGGTTCGTTTCTCCCCAGGACTGCCACATCACCAGGAGAGCCTAGCACCCACCAAAAGGGAATCTGTAGAAAAACCCATAATAATCAGAGGCCAGAGGAAGCACTCTCCTCCATTAGGCCAGAGACTCCACTCCTCTGCTAAGCCAGTCCCAGGTAATGATGGGGCACAAGCAAGGGGATTCTGCCAACACAGTAAGTGACTGTGAAGAAGTCACTGAGAAGCCCCTTTGTCCCCATGGGCCCGAGACTCCCCTTGCTCCCTACCCTGTTACATTCACTGGGGCAGCTGGGGAGCAGCTGGGAGCGTTGGAAAAGGGGAATTCTAGTACAACAAGCAGCCCACCCGGAAAGCCTACTTTTAGAGGGGCCTGAGATCCACCCCGCACTGAAAGACTGGGCTGGGCTAGTCCCTGGGGCAGTACCTGCGGGCGCCTATGGGAGCCCCCACCACACCCAATGAAAAGGCTCTGAAAATTAACCTGTCATTAGAACCACAGCCCATGAAAGTAGGCCGTGAGCTGTGTGCTAAACCTAAACAGGATGGCTGTATGCTTCAATAAAGGATTTAAGTAGGACCAAGATCACTCATCCTACCAAGAAACAGAAATCATAGCTTGAATGAGTCAAGTCACAGACACCAACACTGAGACGAAGCTGACATTGGAATGAGCTGCTACGGCTTCTAAAGCAATTACCGTAAAAGCACCTCCACAACTGTTTACAAATTCTGTTGAAACAGATGACAAACTAGAAAAGCTCAGCGAAGAAATCCAAGTTATAAAGAAAGCAAATGGAAATGATTGACATGAAATCTACAATAGCCAAAAAATTGATAAATTGGGGAAGAAAGAAAAAGAAGAAGCTAGCAGGAGGGGAAGAATGAAGGGGAGTAAGTCAGAGGGGGAGACGAACCAGGAGAGACGATGGACTCTGAGAAACGAACTGAGGGTTCTAGAGGGGAGGGGGTGGGGGGATGGGTTAGCCCGGTGATGGGTATTAAGGAGGGCACGTTCTGCATGGAGCACTGGGTGTTATGCACAAACAATGAATCATGGAACACTACATCAAAAACGAATGATGTAATGTACGGTGATTCACATAACAATAAAAAAATTTTAAAAAATTGATAAATTGGGCCTCATGCAAATTGAAAACTTTTGCTCTCTGAAAGCCCACATAAAGTGGATTAAAAGACAAGGTACATACCAGGAAAAAATATTTGCAAATCTGTTATCTGACAAAGGACTAGTGCCTGCAGTATATAAAGAACTGTCAAAACTCAACTGTAGAAAAGTAAACCATTCAAATAGAAAATGGGCAAAAGACACGGGGAGACATGTCTCCGAAGAGGATATTCAGATAAGCCATCAGAAAAACAAATTACACTAATAATGATAACTGTAGAAATGGCTAGGATAAAAGTTGACACCACCAAATACTGGTAAAGGGTCAGGGAAGCTGGACCACTCACACACTGCTGGTGGGAACGTAAAATGGCACAGCTGCTCTGGAAAAGAGTTTGGCAGTTTCTTCTACAACTAAACTGGCAATTAGCTTATGACCCAGTGATTGCTGAGCGAAACGAAAACTTACATTTAAGCAAAAACCTATACATGAATGTTCGTAGCAGGTTTGTTTATAACAGCGAAGAACTAGAACAGCACAGATATCCTTCATCAGGAGACGGTTAAGCAAGCTGTGGTGTGTCCGTACCAGGGAGTACCACTCAGCAGTTAAGGGTAATGAACTATCCAGACACACAACGACATGGGTGAATTTCCCAGGGAATTCAGCTGCTGGCGGGGGGAGCAAATTTCAAAAGTTTACATATTGTGTTTCACTTACATAATGTTTCTGAAGGGACACAATTTTTAGAAATTGGAGAACAGACTGGTGGATGTCAGGAGTTTGGGGTTGGGCAGAAGGGCAACACGTGGGATCCTTGTGATGGAAATAGTTTGTATGTTGACTGTGGTTGTGGATGGGTGAACCCAGACATGTGATCAGATTGTAGAGACACACATAAATGAATACAGGGAAAACTGGAGAAATCCAGATTTATCCTTGCCAGTATTCCACAGTTTGAAGTACACTGGGGGAAAGTGGATAAAGGTTCACAAGATTTGTCTGCTTTGGTCCAAAGCACTGCATGCAAGTCTTAATGAACCCAGTAAAACTTTCAACTAAAAAATCTGTAGGGCATCAAAAAGATCCTGGCCCTTTTTCTTTTCTTTTTTTATATTTTCAAGTGTATTTATTTTTTTAGTAATCTCTACACCCAGCATGGGGCTCGAACTCATGACCCTGAGATCAAGAGTCATATGCTTCTCCGACTGAGCCAGTCAGGCGCCCCAGGCCCTTTTTCTTTTAAGTGCTTATGAGATCACCTTTTCCTTTGCTTCCTTGTGTTTCTCTGAAATATTTTTTTCTCTGAAACAACTTTAAAGATCATTGTACAAATAAACAGTTCCCTATCTTTGATCATTTTCATTGTTTGTAAGGCTTTGCTGTAAAGGGCTGTGTTCAACATCCTGATTAAGCCCTTGTATTTATCTTAAATTATTCTTCAAGCTAAACTTCTATAAGAAAAATTGCTCTATCACATTAAAACTTTTTTGGCACATATTACTAGTTTGTCCTCCAGAAAAGGGATGAAAATCATTTTTTCCAAGACTCTTCTCAACACTAATATTGTAATTTTTTGAAACCTCTGCTAATTATATTATAGGGAAAAAAGATTTCAGTGTAAAGAAATATTGTGTTTTCTTGGACATTTTCTTTTCTATGGATTGCCTTTTTTCTATTGGAATTGTAACCTTACTAATTCATAAGAGTACTTTATACATCAAGAATACTAAATCTTTAGCATTTTTTACAATAATTTTTCCCAGTTTTGTCTTTTAATTTTTATACACTCTGATTGAAATTTGTTTTCTCTAAAATGACCAAAGTAGGGCACCTGGGTGGCTCAGTTGGTTAAGTGACTGCCTTCGGCTCAGGTCATGATCCCAGACTCTTGGGATCAAGTCCCGCATCATCGGGCTTCCTGCTCAGCGGGGAGTCTGCTTCTCCCCCTGACCCTCTCCCCTCTCGTGCTCTCTCTCTCTCGCTCGCAAATAAATAAGTAAAATTTAAAAAAAAATGACCAAAGTAATGTTTGCTTTAAAAAAAAGTAAAACACATAGATCAAAAGGAAGCAAAAAGAGAACATTCTCTATTCTCACCCTCCCTTTCTCCTTCCTAGTGGTAACCAATAGTACTGTGTATATTTTTAGGGGGGTGTACTATAAATATATCTTATCTCCATGGTGTAAACTGTGTATGTAAATGTATGTATTTTAGTACAGTTGATTATGCGTAGCTTTTAACCTGTCAAAAGTTCAGGAAAGAAAACAGAAGTAAAACCAATGAACCCGGGGGTGCCTAGGTGGCTCAATCATTAAGCGTCTGCCTTCAGCTCAGGTCATGATCCCAGGATCCTGGGATCGAGCCCCGCATCTGGCTCCTTGCTCAGCGGGGAGCCTGCTTCTCCCTCTCCCACTCCCCCTGCTTGTGTTCCTTCTCTCTCAGTGTCTCTCTGTCAAATAAATAAATAAAATCTTAAAAAAACAAACAAACAGTGAATCCCTGAAGTAGTAATTAGTAAAAGTTTATCCTACACACACTAAAAAGCCAGTTTGCAAACTGGGAGTGCTCCAACTGAAACATGGAACAAGGCTCAGAGGTATATTTTTACAAAGCGGCTGGACTAGTCCTTGGGTAATTGGTTACAATGTTAGAATTTTCTTAAAGGTAAAGGAATTGATGAGTGGTTACCGCCTATCAATTTGGGGGAACAATTTAAGTTTTGCTTATGATTTTCAGAGGCATAAGCAAGAAGTGACCCAGGTCAACTTAACCTCTCTTATCTTGCAAAATAAACTAAATTAAGCTTTGCTTGTATGATTAACTGGTTGTGTCTGCTCAGGGAACTTTCAAGTCTGGGCTCTGTGTTTGATTTTAGCGAGCCAGAAATCTCTAACAAAAACATACTGTTCTGCAACTTGCCTTTTAAAATTCCCCATTCTATCACAACCATCCTTTAGATGTTAATATCTCCGCCAGTTTAAGGTGTTCTGGAGTACAAATACACAATCGTCTTTTTAACTTTCCCCCTATTAGTGGTCCTTAGTTCGTCTCCCAGTTTTGGCTGCTATAAGGAAATGTGTTGTTTTTTTGTTGTACAGAGATTTTAGATTCTTATATAGTTAGTGTTATCAATCAATGTTTCTGCTTTGGTGCAATATTTAGAAATTCATTATAACGCCTGAGATTATATGAATAGGTATCTCCTGGCAATTTTACAGTTTTAATTTTTTTTTTCTACTTTGAAATGTGTATCTTGGTGTAAGGTGTGAGGCAGAGTGATAGCTTTATTATTTTCCCAAAGGGAGCCAATTGTCTTAGTGTTATTTATTTGCTTATTTTTAATAAAGATTTTATTTATTTGACAGAGAGCATGCGCAAGAGCACAATTGGGGGAAAAGGGAGAAGCAGGCTCCCCGTTGAGCAGGGAGCCAGATGTGGGGCTTGATCCCAGGACCCCAGAATCATGACCTGAGCAAAGGCAGACTCTTAACCAACTGAGCCAGCCGGGCGCCCCTATTTATTTATCTACCTATTTATTTTAAAGATTTATTTATTTGAGAGCAAGAAAGAGTGTGAGGAGAAGGGCAGAGGGAGAGAATCTGAAACAGACTGCCCACCTAGCAGGGAACCCCACGCCAGGCTTGATTCCAGGACCCATGAGATTGGGACCTGAGCCAAAACCAAGAGTCAGAAGCTCAACCGACTGAGCCACCCAGGTGCCCCTCAATGCTATTGATTTAATTCTATCATTTCCCTCTGGTTTTAAGTGTTGCCCTCACTTAAAAAAAAAAAAAAATCACATCTACATTCTTATTTTTGGCTTTAGAGCCAGACTAGTTTGGGTTTGACCTTGATTCTGACCTTGGGCGAGTTGCTACACTTCGCCTTGTTCAATTTCCTCGTCTGTGGAATGAAAATGATGATATTGCGTGCTTCCTAGGTTGTCATGATGATTGAGTGAGGCACCGAGCTTAGAACACTTGGTAAAGGCAAGCGGTCATTACCACTGCTGCGGTGGCAGCTGGTAGTGCTCCCGCAGGTGTTTCTAGACTTCTGGTTACCTGCTGAACTCCTTTCAGGAAGAGACTAAAACTTCTCATCCTTCGTGTTGCTCAGTACTGGGCAAAAAAGTGATTTGTACCGGCACAGAGCCTTTCCAGGGAAGTTATTCTAATACCGACTCAAAGTATCCATAGAATTACTTCCTAGCATTTGCTGTTAGTATAAATGTTTTCTCCCAGCTTTGGGTATAATTTTAAGCAAATAATCTAATCCTATTCTCATATAATCTCTTCATTGCAAATGTGTATGTCAGCAGATGCCTTCTCATTTGCAAAGTGCTTTGATTTGTATTTGAAGATACCTTCCATGCAGTCTCCACAAATCACCTTATGGTGAAGGATCCTAATTAACTTGAGGTGGTTTTAAGCAAAGCCACATTTGGGAGAATGTATTCTATGGTGGGTTTTTTGTTTTGTTTTTTACGATTTTTTTTTTAAAGATTTTATTTATTTATTTGACAGAGAGAGAGCCAGCGAGAGAGGGAACACAAGCAGGGGGAGTGGGAGAGGGAGAAGCAGGCTTCCTGCTAAGCAGGGAGCCCGATGCGGGCCTCGATCCCAGGACCCTGGGATCATGGCCTGGGCCTAAGGCAGATGCTTAACAACTGAGCCACCCGGGAGCCCCTTGGAGGGAATATTTTTATAACTGTTTACTACTAGACCTCAAGAATTTTTTTTTTTGTGAGTACTTTCAGAATTACCTGTAGAGTTTTTAAATTATTTTTTTAAATTGCCCTGTTGGCCATAGTTATTATTAATGTTATTAATATATTATTAATGAAGTATAGAGAAATAGTCATAATAAGAAACAGGCAATTGCTCAATTATGATTTAAGGTGATGCCAGTGGAATTTTTCCTTTTATGCTACAACTGAGAAGTGCCCTACAGTTTCCCACTGCTTTATCTCTGCCTATAAATTCTCAGCTAATTCCCTAAATTTGAATCTGAATTACTTTGTGAAGATGAGAAGATCCTTGGTCTTTGTGGCCAAGTCTGTGGCTAATTGTGCCTTCTTCCTTCAAAGAATGAGTTGATTGAAATACGTTGTCTCTCAAATAGGTACCTCATGAATATGGATTATGTGGTGACTTCCTACAGCTTCAAGACAATAGCAACCTGAGCAAAAATAGGAATTAGCAAGTTTCAGAAATTGGGAAAAACAAATTAGGAATTATCTACATAATACTGTTAAGGAGAATTTTTTTTTAAAAGATTTTATTTATTTATTTGAGAGAGCGAGAGAGCGAGCAGGAGGAGTAGCAGAGGGAGAGGGACAAGCAGACTCTGTGCTGAGTGCAGAGCCCCACTTGGGGCTCAATCCCATGACCCTGAGATCATGACCTGAGCCGAAATCAAGAGTTGGACTCTTAACCGCCTGAGCCACCCATAAGTGAGAATTTTTTTTTATGCATTCAGGTGAATTTTGTGGGGTCAGCATGAATCAATAATATCAGATAATCCTACTTATTTTATACAGTGAACACAGTTGTCTAACATTTCCACACATTCATATTGCTGTCTATTTAATACTTTTTATTCGTCCAGTAAGCACTGAATAAGTGCATGCTCTGTATTGAATGCTGTGCTTGCTGTTGGCGATCCAGCTACCTTACTGAATGGTTGAAAGGAAATGTCTTTCCTACTGTTAAGAGTGTTGCCACAACACTTGTCCCTAGCTGCAGCCTTTATGTCTGTCTAGATAGAATCTTCCTACTTCCGATCGATTTCCTGATTTCATCTACTGACGAGGGGCCATGGCATTCACCCATGTGGCAGACAGTAAACACGTGCAGGGTGTCAGGGCATGGGAGGTGAGCTGAAGGATACTTGGTCTCCGCCACTAGCCGATTGTAAACCCACATACCACTTTCCAAATAGTAACTCAACCTTCAGCAGGCATGGGAAGTTGAAGTTGTTCATAACTAGTCAGGAAACTAAGAAGGATATTGAATGTCTTTCAGCGTATTAAGAAACATAAAAAAGAATGAAATCCTGCCATTTGCAACGACATGGATGGAGCTAGGGAGAAGTATGCTAAGCAAACTAAGTCAGTTCGAGAAAGACACATACCCCATGATTTCACTCATGTGTGGAATTTAAGAAACAAAACAAACGAACAAAGAAAAGAAAGAGGGAAACAAACAGATTCTTAATTATAGAGAACAGAGTTACCAGAAGGGAAGGGACAGTGGGGAGGGGTGAAACAGGTTGGGGGGATTAAGAGTACAGTTATCATGATGAGCACTGAGTAATGGATAGACTGCTGAACAGTATATTGTACACCTGAAACTAATACAGCATTGTACATTAGTTATACTGGAATTTAAAAAAGAAAGAACTGGGAAGAAAAAAACAGAGCTCTGGATTCTATTTTTTGCTCAAAGCAATAAGAGGAAGCTTTCTTGCATTGAACAATGTGATGTGATTTATAAAAAACCTTAAACTACCTTTTCTCATGAAAGAAGGAAGTAGAAAAGAAGAGAGGGAAGGAGAGAGTATAGAGGGAAAGAGGGAAAGATAAGTATGCTTATTTTTCAAGGCCCTTTCGAGGACAAAGGACAATGTGTGTAAAGTACCCAGCACTGTGTTCACACACACTAGGTGCACTAGTAATAGGATCCTCCGCGATGATGATCATGTAAAATTGTATGTTTCAGGAATAGTATTTGACTGAAGGCACATCTACACTTATTTAAGAAGTCACATTAAAATGACTTTGCTACTCATGAACATACAATGACCTGATTTCACTGTCCTCTCTGGAATTACACCCTCCTGGCCATGCAATCCTAGACTCTGCCATTGTTATAGACCTCTCTGCTCACTATCTCCTGTCCGATTGCTTGGACTCCATGCATGTCACATATGTACATTTGCCCCTTCTGGTCCCTGTCACCAACAGGGACCTGAGGTTGTGTTTGGGTTATCTTTTGCAGCCTAACTCCTCTAAAATGTAGTGATTTGAAACAACAATCATTTTATTTTCTCTCACAGTTTTTTGGGTTGACTTGATTCAGCTGGGTGGTGCTTATGCTCCCTGGGATGTTGGCTGGAGCTGCAGTCCCCAGGGAGCTTGAATTGTCTGAAATGAAGTTCAAGATCTTATTCACATCGCTGACAGTTGATGCTAATCATCAGCCAGAAGCTCAGCAGGGCTGTCCACTGGAACACCTACATGGGACCTCTTTGTGCCCACATGACTCGGGCTTCTAACAGCATGGCGGCTGAGTTCCTAAAGGGAGAGTTCCTAGAGGGAGAATCCCAAGAGTGAGCCTTCCAAGAGAAGAGAAGCAGAAACTGTTAGTCTTCTTAAAGGCTTGCCTCACTTATGTTGTATTCTGTAGGTCAAAGCAGTCACAGACCAGCTCAGATTCAAGGGGGTGAAGGAATTGACTCCACTCTTGATGCAGGAATGGCATATGCATACAGGGAGAAAAGTTAATGAGTGGCCATTTTACTGTAGGGTAAATACTACCTTCCTTTAAATTTGTCTTAACTGAGTCTAACTCTTTTAAAAGGACACTCACAGGCTCGAGGTTCATGCCCTGGAAGTAATACTGGAAAAGGTGGTAAGATATCATTGGCCCAACCATTGGAACCCAGACTGATTTGTCTTGGATCCAGTTGGGTGGCACTGGGACAACACTTGTTTTGGTATATAAACGTGACACTAACTAATCTTTTATGAAAGAAAATTGACATCCAATTCTGTGGGAGAAGGTTTAGGTCTATGTGTGATGATAGCTAGTGCAGTGATTCTCCACTGAAGACGATTTGTTCTCCAGGGGGTGTTTGGCAATGCCTAGTGGCGTTTTTGGTCATCACAACTGGGGTGCAGGCCAGTGCTACTGGTACCTGGTGAATAGAAGCCAGATTGTAGTAGGCATCCTGCATAGGACAGCCATCTCTCACAACAAAGAATTTTCTGGCCCCAGATGTCAATAGTCCTGAGGCCGAGAAACCCTGAATTGGAGCAAAGAGGCTTCCTAGACTGCCTTGTTCGTTCATATAGAGTGCATTGCTTTTTATACCCTAAGACATCATTTGTGCCTTTCATCTTACAAAGAAATTTTTTATCTATATATTTCCAGATTCAAATTGTGAGATTCTCTAAGGGTTCTCAAAGTCTGCAACTTTTTTTTTCTTAGGTTATTTATTTAATTTTTTTTGTAATCTCTACACCCAACATGGGGCTTGAACTCATAATGCCAAGATCAAGAGTTGCGTGCTTCTTCAACTGAGCCAGCCAGGTGCCCCCTGCAACTTCTGTTGACTTTTGTATTTAAATAATTTATATATAGAGACTTGATCAAGGTGGCTGGTAATCCATACATTCCACCTTCTTTCTTTCATCTCCAACTTCAAGAAATGACAAGAAAAAACTGTGTCTGTGTCCTCATTTTCCCTTGCAACTTCCTAGACCCACCTACCATGGCGTGCTTTCCTTACCCTCTCAGCTTTGTGAGAGACCGACCCTGATCATCCAGCTTTCCCGTCGATGAGCTCTGTCTGCATTGGGTCTCTGGAGACACAGAGGTTAGGAGTGTGTTCTGGAGTCAGATCGCCTGGGTCCGAATCTGCCACCCACTCACTCTATGACTTTGAGCAAGTTACTTAAATATTCTGGGCCTCCTTTGCAAAATTTGAATACTAGTGCTACGTCATAAGGCACTGTGGTGAGTAGTGAATGAGGAGGTGAATGAGGGACAGCTCTTGAATGGTGCCTGGCCCTTTCTAATACCTGATCCGTGGTATGGATCATCATCGTTGCTCTCAACGCCACTTTCCTCCAAGCTCAGTCCCATCAGCTCCCAGGACTTCTCCCGGGAGGAGTCCCCATCTCTCTGTCCCACTTTTGATGAGCTGGACGGTGGTCTTTTTTTGGATTGGTGTGTTTTGTTTTGAGTCAATTTCCCAATACCCCAGAGCCGCAGGATATTTGTAGGGCTGGCTTAGTGTCAGCTTATTTCTAGCTTTTAACCCACATTGCTTCAAAAAGCATTATGTGGCTTTGTGCCCTGGTTTCCTTCTCTGTGAAATAGAAATAATGCCTTTTTCTTACCTTTTCCCAGGGGTTTCGGTTTACTTTCTTCCTTGTTTTTCTTCTTCGGCTCTACCTTTATTTCATGCCAACCTGTCAACTTTTGTGTGTCCTTAAAGCCACCTTCAGTCCTTGATGGGAAAAGGTACAGGTATAAATAAATAAAGAAGCACATAAATAAAATAAGGAGTAGTTATGAAAGCGCTGGAAGAAGGTGAAAGCATCAAACACACACAAGGCATTTTTAGCCGGAAAGCGTTATCCGTGGCGGAGATTGGAAAAATCCACTTTGTCATTTCGTCAGTCGAACTTAGAAATGTTCAAATCATTGTCAACTTGACTTCATGTGATATTTACAGAAAAGAGAATATAAGAAAAATGTGGAGGAGATACATTTGCTTCGGTCCTTTGAAGATCGAAGTTCTGAAATAGGCAGGAGAGCTAAGAATATGCTTTTTAAAACATGTGGCCGCAAGTTCTTAAAGGGAAAAATTAACATAGAGATGACAATAAATCTTGCACTGTCAGGAAGTGTTCACTGCAAAGGTCACACAAGAAAATGATTACAAATGAGCGAAATGTCTCCTCTAAATAGTAATCATGATCCCTGACATTTATTGAGTGTTTACTTGGCCTTATCCCAGTAAGCAAGGGGAGAGAGACTATTTTTATCTGCGTTGACAGTTGAGAAAACTGCTACGCGGTTAGGTTATTTCACCGAGACCGTGGTGGAACTAAGCAGCTGATCTCCAGAGCTTGGTCAGCGATCACCACATACCGTATTGCTCCCCAGCTAACCAGGTGCTTCCTTCAAGCCACGGCCTTATAATGCAGCAGGGCTTCTGGAGGTTACTTCCAATGGTCATACAGTAAAATTCTCTGTCATGCATGCTACAGGCCAGGGCCAGTGCCAAAACAAAGTGAAATGGGTTACATTTTGCTCTGGCTCCCATCTGGCCTGATGACCAGCCCTGGCTGTCCCTTCTCACTGTCCTGGGCTTATTCCTGCCCTCAGCCCATACCCAGTCAGCCCCCAACACTTGCAACTCAAGAGGGGCTGTATTTTAATACAACATTCTTGAAGGCTTGAAGACATTTGTGCTTTACCTTGGTTTGATTGCAGATCCCTTTGAGAATCTGATAGAAAGAGTAAAAAGTTTTCCCCAGGGGAGGGGAGAATGGGCTTCAAATGTGGCCTATGGTTTCAGGGGAACCCCTAGAACCCTCGGCCTTGGATTTAACATTTAAAGGAAAAAAACAAGAATAATAAGGGTAGGTGGTGGTGGGCTTGCTATTGGTGTGTTGGGAGCCTATCTCAATCGAAAGATCCTATGCTGGATTAATAAAATTAACGAGAGGGATGCCTGGGTGGCTCAGTCGGTTAAATGTCTCACTCTTGATTTTGGCTCAGGTCATGATCTCAGGGTTCTGGGATCGAGCCCTACATCGGGCTCTGCACTCAACGGGAAATCTGCTTGAGATTCTCTCGTCTCCCTTTGCCCCCCATCTCTCAAATAAATAAAAGAATCTTTAAGAAATAAATTTAAAAAATAAAATTAATGTGAAACATTAGCATAGAGCAAGAAAAAAAATAACTCGTTTATGCTGTCTCCTTTAGTGTTTTTTATGTAACATTTCCTGCAGGCTAGTTTTGTTTGCTCAGGGTCTGTAATCTTTCTCTATCTTAGAGCTGATCTGTGGCTGCACAAGAACATCTCAAGCACAGCCTGGGGCACCTGGGTGGCTCAGTCGGTTGGGCGCCCGACTCTTGGGTTCTGCTCAGATAATGATCTCAGGGTCGTGGGATCGAGCCTCGGGCTCTGTGCTCAGCGCGGAGCCTGCGTAAGATTCTCTTCTCCCTCTGCGCCCCCTGCCATGCTCTCTCTCTAAAATAAATAAATAAAATATTTTTAAAGAAAGAACATGTCAATCATGGCCTCACACAAGGTGTACCCCAAGAATTTCATGGCAGAAGTTATTGTGGTGCAGGTGTCCATCCATCTGCCATCCCTGTCACCCAGTCATATGTCCACTGCACTTGACACTCTGTGCCTGGCACAGGGACACATGCTGGTGCTCCTAGTGGGAATTTGCGTGAAGAAGCAGGATTTTTTTTTTAAAGATTTTATTTATTTATTTGAGAGAGAAAGAATGAGACAGAGAGAGCATGAGACAGGGGAGGGTCAGAGGGAGAAGCAGACTCCCCGCCGAGCGGGGCGTCCGATGTTGGACTCGATCCTAGGATTCCAGGATCATGACCTGAACCGGAGGCAGTCGCTTAACCAACTGAGCCACCCAGGTGCCCAAGAAGCAGGATTTTATTCAGTTTTGCACAAGATGTTTCCTGCTGACTTTTGGAAAACGAGGTGTTCAAAGGCAGAAGGAGAACAACAAACAACCCAAGAGATTGTACATATTCAAAGACTCCTTGGCAGTTGGTTTGCAGGAAAGAAGACTATGCACAGGTGCTGGGATAAAGCCCAGGCCCCGCGCAGGGTATCTGGGTGGAGTCCAGGCCGCAGGAACCCAGGCGAGGCTCCACTGATTATCAGCTGAGAGAAAAGCAACATCTTACAGCACGAACCCTGAATGCCCTTTTTCCCTCTAAGGAGACAGTATTGTCCCAACGTAGGCAAGCTGCACCTTAATGCCTGACTTTTGGTCTATGGGTCATGAAGCTGCAGGGATAGGATGCTGTTTCCCCTTCTTACTCTTTTTTATCAATCAGTGTCCCAAACCCCCTTTTGGATTCTTTAAGAAATTAGGCTTTTCTATAGCAGTACATTGTATCACTTTCTTTCTTTCTTTTTTTTTTTAATTTTTATTTTTCATTGTTATGTTAATCACCATATATTACATCATTAGTTTTTGATGAAGTGTTCCATGATTCATTGTTTGTGCATAACACCCAGTGCTCCACGCAGAACGTGCCCTCTTTAATACCCATCACCAGGCTAACCCATCCCCCCACCCCCCTCCCCTCTAGAACCCTCTGTTTTTCAGAGTCCATCGTCTCTCATGGTTCGTCTCCCCCTCTGACTTACTACCCCTCATTCTTCCCCTCCTGCTATTTTCTTCTTTTTCTTTTTTCTTAACATATGTTGCATTATTTGTCGCAGAAGTACAGATCTGCGACTCAACAGTCTTGCACAATTCACAGCGCTCACCATAGCACATACCCTCCCCACTGTCTATCACCCAGCCACCCCATCCCTCCCACCCCCCACCACTCCAGCAACACTCCGTTTGTTTCCTGAGATTAAGAATTCCTCATATCAGTGTATCACTTTCTTTTTTATGTAATGTCTTTTTATTTTTTTTTTAAGATTTTATTTATTTACTAGAGAGAAAGAGAGAGAGAGCGTGCATACAAGCTGGGGGAGGGGCAGAAGGGGAGGGAGAAGCAGGCTCCCTGCCGAGCAGGAAGCTGGATGTGGGGCTCGATCCCAGGACTCCAGAATCATGACCGGAGCCGAAGGCAGATGTTTAACCACCTGAGCCACTCAGGTGCCCCCATGTAATATCTCTTTAGAAACTGAGATATGATTAACATATAGCATTCTATTAGTTTCAGATGTACAACATAATCAGTATATGTATATATTACAAAATGATCACCACAAGAAGTCTAGTTAACAGCCATTCAGTTCCTTAAAAAAGAGTAAAAGGTACAATAAAAAAAATTTAAAAAAAAAGAGTAAAAAGTAGATTATATGGGACAGACAACAAAACAGGAATATAAGTACTTGAACTCTGCTAAATTTGTGATCAGACACAGATGGGCCTAGCGTGGTAGGACTGATGGCTGGGCCTGGTGACCTCAGTTTCTCTGTTGAATTTGGAGAAAGTACAGCCTTTGGGGTTTGAAGGGCTTTAACACTTTTTACTTGGTGTCCTTAGGTGTGTTAAAGAACTTCCCCGAGCCTCAGTTTTTTCATCTGTTTTATGGGGATAATAATACCTACCCAATGGAGTTGGGCACACAAAGGTGTCACAGATGACAGCCCCACCCCACAGTTTAAACTCTTCGGGCATCAGGCTCAATGATCCGTAATGAATGCACTTATGGATTGTATCTTCTTCCTCCCCACTGAACATGAGAACATTTGCCTGTCTCTTTTTCTGCCATTCATATGTCCCATCCTTTGTGATGGTTAAGAAGCACGAATCATTTCCTGTATTAGTGTGAGGAAGCAGATTCTCTGTAATAGATGCTGGGGTCCATTTCCACTCCTACCAGTCGGGCATGCAGTTTTGATAAGCAGCTTCCCAGGTGCTGAAGGAATTAGGTTTAGGCTGAAAAGAAACCAAACAGTAACCTCGACAGAAGGGACACAGAGGCCCGTGGTGTTGTTGCAGGGACTGCTGAGGTTCCTGGCATCTGCTTGTGGCCGTGGACAGGGAGATTCAGCATCTCCATGTCACTGCAGAATGATGGGAGAGTTGGTTTTCCTAGCCACCTGGCCTGCCCATGATCTGCTGCTCGGACAGGGTCCCAGCATTCCTTATTACATTCCGTGTTTGTGATTTGGTGTGCCCAGGGGATTTGAACTGAGGGGCCTGGGGTGGGGGAAGGTGCAGAGTGGTGATTGTCATGGTTGCCACACCTTGTTTCTTTCTGTTGCAAGACTTGCTTTTGGTGTCTGAGAGTAAGTGGTCTTATAACCATTACCTGTAATCTTCTGCCTTGAATTCTTGTTTTGCTTGTGGACACACTGGGTTAGGAATCAATGGGCTTGCAGCAGTGTGCCAGGACAGCGCCCCCTGCTTTCAGCTAGAGCCCCACAGCTCCGTGCCTCTCCTCAGCCAGCCTTGTCTCAAGTCCCTCTCCTGTGGGGAGCCGAGGGCAGCTCTTGGCCACATTTGATTGTGCTTGAATTGTGACTCAAAATTGGCACAGGCACAGTGATATCATTGGTTTTAAAAAAAGATTAAAATCCAGAAATATAATAGAAACTCCTAACTTCCGAAAATATTTCTGAAAATAATATCCATTTCTCTCTCTCTCTCTCTCTATATATAAAACACTGCATTATTCAAAGCCGTTTCATAAGTTAGAGTCCTATTTCTGTGGAATGTTCCCAGTTTGGCAAGTCAAATGCCCTAGAATTATTTTAACATTGCTGGAAAAGAGGCACCCCTTAGACTTCCCTTTTGAGGATGTAACCTTTCTTTGTCAGGCTTCAGGACTCATGCTCCCTAGATGCCATTAGGGAATAAAGAGAATAAATCCAAACCATATCTTTCTTCTTGTCTTTGGGGGGAGGTCTCCACCCTGGTATACGTATGATAGTTATGATACTTGTGATGAAGGCAACAGTCATCCTTTTAAAAGAAGAGTCTGGGAAAATAAGTAGTATAGAAGGCACAAAATGAAATGTACAAGTCTGGTGTCTCCTCAGTGCTTCTTCCTAGAGGTAATTGTAAATACCTTTTGTGTATCTTTTTTTTTTTCAAATATTTTATTTATTTATTTGAGAGAGAGAATGAGATAGAGAGAGCATGAGAGGGGGGAAGGTCAGAGGGAGAAGCAGACTCCCTGCTCAGCAGGGAGCCCGATGTGGGACTCGATCCTGGCACTCCAGGATCATGACCTGAGCTGAAAGCAGTCGCTTAACCAACTGAGCCACCCAGGCACCCCCTTTTGTGTATCTTTCCAGATATTTTCTGTGCAATATTTCTAAGCATAAATATCTCTATAGCTAGCCATACACATATGTACATATATTGCACACACAGCATACATATCTCTTCTTTAGAAATACCAATGGGATTTTATTGGACATACCATTTTCTATCTTACCCTTTTCACTTAATGCTGTATCAGGGCATCTTGCCATGTTAGTACATGCAGATCTCATATTTTTAATGGCTACATAGTATTCCGTTGTGTGGTTTGACCATAATTTATTTTAACGTGATATCTGTTGATGGATGCTGAGGTTGTTCCCACTATTTTCCTCTCACAAATAATCTTGTAGTGGACTTTCTCATATCTATTTTACCCAGTGCATTTGGTGAATGCCTGTTCTCATTAGTCGAATCATATCTTAAGAACTATATTACTGGGGGCGCCTGGGTGGCTCAGTCTTAGTTAAGCGTCTGCCTTTGGCTCAGGTCATGATCCCACGGTCCTGGGATGGAGCCCCGCATCGGGCTCCCTCCTCGGCAGGAAGCCTGCTCTCCCTCTCCCACTCCTGCTGCTTGTGTTCCTGGTCTCTCTGTCTCTGTCAAATAAATAAATAAAATCTTTTTAAAAAATGCAATAAAATGAAGAAGCAGTTACCATTAATTTATATGGAAAAATTTTTGAACCTTCCCAGATTCCAAAAATAACCTCTTTTAAGCTTTCCTCACACCTTAGGACACACCTTGTTAACAGATGCATGGAATAAATTGAGATAAAACACAGAGGCCCACAGACACAGTTCAAAGTTACGGTGGCTTGATGCAGAGATGCTGAGTGTAGGTCCCAGGAAGGAGCTTGGCAGGGCTGCTCTCACTTCTCAGGTGCAAGCTGCCTCTGTAAGGGTTTGCTGCATAACAACCAGTGGATGCTATTTTAATATTTTAACTGGCTGAGCCACCCAGGTGCCCCTAGCAGAGAATATTTAAAATGAAGCCTTCAGGGCACCTGGGTGGCTCAGTTGGTTAAGCGACTGCCTTCGGCTCAGGTCATGATCCTGGAGTCCCAGGATCGAGTCCCGCATCGGGCTCCCTACTCAGCAGGGAGTCTGCTTCTCCCTCTGACCCTCTTCCCTCTCGTGCTGTCTGTCTCTCATTCTCTCTTTCTCAAATAAATAAATAAAATCTTTAAAAAAAAATGAAGCCTTCAATAGTCACAAAAGATCTCCTTAAAAACGTACAAAAAACATATTTACAGATAGTGGAAGTGTTACAGAAGCCAGTTTAGTGAGGTTAATCTTATTATTTGCTAGGAATTATTTCATGGTAAAATATTTGTTTTCGAACACCAAATTAATACACCACAGGAATTAAGGGGGTGGCACTTTTTAACGAGTTGCCATAGCGGCCGATAAAGAGCTGTGGTACATATATCATGAGAACGTACTTCCAGAGGTGGAACTAAAACAGAATAATTTCTCATACGAGGAGGTGAGAAATGTTGGGGGTGGATTTTTCTTTCTAAAACTGTGTTCATAAGTGATTACAATGACAGCTTTTAAAAAGTCATTACAGGGGCGCCTGGGTGGCTCAGTCATTAAGCATCTGCCTTCAGCTCAGGATGTGATCCCAGGGTCCTGGGATCGAGCCCCTCATCAGGCTCCCTGCTCCGCGGGAAGCCTGCTTCTCCCTCTCCCTCTCCCCCTGCTTGTGTTCCCTCTCTCGCTGTGTCTCTCTGTCAAATAAATAAAAAATTAAAAAAAAAAGTCATAGAACCGGATGCATGCCTAATAGAAGGGGTCGGAATGTTCATGTTTGCACAAGAATGGACAACCCACTTCAATGAATTTAATGAATACTAACCCAATTTAATGAATGCTAACTGTTTAGAGTTCATCTAAATGGCATGAACAGATACGAGTCTCCTTAAGTAGATCCTTAGATTTAGATTGATTCGCTCTGAGTTCGCAGTTAAATCCCTCTTTCCCTTTATAGGCACATCCATGCAGTCAGGTGTCTGATTAGCAGCGTCCATGGAGGAAAGGCTGTTGGTCTTGCGTGAGGTGGGTCTCCAGTCCCCCACCTCAGCTTGCTCCTGGGTGGAGTGCCATTCCACCACCAAGAATGACTCAGTGCAGTTGGCCCTCGGCATCTAGCTACAGCCCCGGACAGCTTTTCTTCTAACTACCACTATCTCATGATAACTGCATCCATCCTCCCTCGTTTGTGTTGATAATTCAACTATTTACTCTGCACCGGTGTTTCTCAACCAGGGGCAATTTTGCCCTCCTCACCCTAGGGACATTTGTCAAAGTTTGAATACATTTTTGATGCCCTTTCTCTTCCTCCTTCTCCCCTTCTCCCTCCTCTCCTTCTTTCTTGGGGGCCAACATAGATGGGCCCACTTCCTGTTTTGCCAAGGAAAGACCTTAAAAACAGCCTATACCACTGACTCCACAAATCTACTCTCATTTCGTAAAAGAAAGGCTATTTTAATATACAAAATGGAAAGAGGACCTAATTCCCAAATAAAGATCAGCCTTCTGTGGTTGCTAGTTTTCTCAGTTGGCCATGGACTGGTGAGAATTTCATCATGGCCTACCATGAGTCTAGAGGCCAGTACCTGGGACGCTTCGATGGACATAGTGCATAAAGCACTCCTTCCGCTGCCCTGGTGCTTAAGAGGCAACTGGAAAATGGTAGTAGGATGATTAATAAACGACTGCTTAGAGATGATGCTGCCTGAAATGTAAGAGTCCTTCCTTCCATTTCTAAAAATTCTGGTATCTTTGAACAAGTGAATGGGTGACCTCTTATAAGACAGCAAGGCCATTCTTTTCTGTGGATTACATTTCCTTTGGTGGAGAGATTTTCGTAAAGTTTGTGGATGATATTTTTAGTAGATTATAAGCTTCAAGCTCAGTGACATTGTCTGCCTCTCTGCCTTTCAGGGTAAATGGTTACCTTGATGAGAGGCAAGGTTGCCGTATGCATCACACTGAGTACTTTTTGGTTTTCTCCCTACTGTATTGGGTTGTTTGCCTGAACTCCTGATGACTGGATTCTTTAAAATGTAGTGGATGTTGTTTGTTCATCCATTCAAGAAATGATTATTGAGCATCTACTATGTGCCAAGCCCTGTGCTTGACACTGGGGAGACACAGTGAATGAAATAGGTGAAGACCTTGCCTTCAAGGAGCTTTAATTCTAGTTTACTGCGGTCATGGCTAGAGGGGGTACAGAAGGGGTACAGAGACAACAAAACAAGAAAATAATGTATCAGCTGGTGCTATGGAAAAGGGAATGCAATATAAGAGATGGGGGTATGATTTAAACATCATGGCCAGGAAAGGCCTCTCTGAGAGGTGACACGTGAATAGAGTCTAGAAGAATTTTAGTATTAATGGAGTAAATAGATTTTTCTTTTGCTTGTAAACTTAATCATGTGATAAAGAGCTTCTGTACTTTCCTATGGACAGGAGAAAATGCAAATATTATAAAAGAGCAGCAGGAGGAAGAATCATGTATTTACAGCACTATTTCATTAGATGATAAAGGCAAAGAGAAACAAACAAAAAGAACTGAGTTAAAGTGGTTGTTTTGTATATCAAGAAATGAGCCAGCTTTTCTCAAGACACCTATTACTGCCTCTCTTCCATGGCATCCTGAGTATTGATCCAGAAAGCATCTGTAAAGGTGTTAAATATTTATAAACACTGGAAAAAGTAAATCTCATCTGTGAAATTTTATGGGACCCAAGAATCTTAAAGAAAAGTACTGAGCACTCCGTGGTGGTTTATTTAGGAATATCTGTATTTTTTGTGTTAAATGTTCCTGAATTTAAAATGCTTCTGAGCTCAGCCCTATGGAATGAATTCTTTAACATAATTCCAAAGTCAAAAAAAGATTAATGAGTTGTCTACTTTTAGCTAAATGTTTAACTTTTGAGACTGAAATCGATAACCATCTTTTTAAATAGAGTCTGCATTTCCAAGATTACATTTTTAATGGCACGCACCGCCAGGGGACTGGAAACAGACATCAAGAACTAGCTCTAGGGACGCCTGGATGGCTTAGTCAGTTAAGCATCTGCCGGTCTGCTCAGGTCATGATCTCAGGGTCCTGGGATTGGTCCCGCATCGGGCTCCCTGCTCAGCAGGGAGCCTGCTTCTCCTTCTGTTCCTCCCTCTCCCCCTACTTGTGCTTTCTCTCTCTCTCTCTGACAAATAAATAAATAAAATCTTAAAAAAAAAAAAAGAACTAGCTCAAATGAATTATATGATGACAGATAGGAGCTACACTTGTGGTGAGCATAGCATAAGGTAGAGAGTTGTGGAATCACTATGTTGTATACCTGAAACTCACGTAACATTGTGTGTCAACTGTACTTCAAAAAAAAAAAAAAAAGAATTAGCTCCAACATTCTTTTTTACCACTCGCACTCCTTGGGGTTTTCTGTGATTCTGGAATCCATTCATCTCTGAGAGCGAGTGGGCCTGGTGGGGCATCGGGCTGCCTTCTCTGTGGTGTGACTGTACTAAATGAGCCTCTTCAGCCTTGGTTCTCAGCCTTAGCTGCACATTGGTATCACCTGGAGGGGGCTTTAATGATATTCATACCTGGGATCTACCTCTAGAAGCTCTGATTGAATGGGTAAGGAGAGCAGCCTGGGGATCAGAATTTTTTAAAAGCTCCTTGGGTGGTTCTAATATGCAGCCAAGCTTAAAAACCACTGCCTTAGGGCAGTGCTTTTCAAAAGGAAATGTGTGTATCAGTCCCGGAGGGAGCTGGAGAAAGTGCAGATTCTAACTCTGTAGAGTATGCCCTGTAAAGACTGGTGATAGCTCAGTAAGACAGTGGTTGGCAGACTAAGGCCTGTGGACCAAATCTGACCCAAGGCCTGATTTTGTACAGCTTTCTGGCCCTTTACAGAAAAAGTTTGCCAACGCCTGCTCTAGAAGGACTCTTTATAAAGCCCCCTGTAACCATTGAAAATCCTTCTTAGTATTATCCCGCTTTATGGGATCCATGGGCTGCTTTTCTTCCTGTACGGAATTTGTTTTTATATAACAGTAATGGCATAACTGGTAGATTACTTGCTAGTGGACTTGATCCTTTCAAGGCTTGTTTCTAAGCTTGTTAGGGAGATTTTAGGGCAGCCTTTACTCTGTAGCTAGTTTAGGTTCCTACCAAGGTGTGACCTTTCTGGGTCTCTCCTGAATACCCCAGCTGTTCAACAAGGGCGCTCCACTCCGGCTGTCAGAACGTGTGTGCCTCCCAGCCCTGTGCGGCTTCTGAGAGGTGTCCAGCTCCCAGCTCCCCTGGCTTTGCCTGACCTTATGGACTTCGGTCTTAAATATGCACAGGTTAGTATTCAGTGCAACTCTAAAGAATAAACTCTATGCTGATTTCTGGAGTTTTCTCTGTATGCAACTCCCTCCTCTGCAGGACTTGGCTTCCTAAATTTCAGGTACCTCAAATTCCAGTCTCTGTGCCCTGCTTGGATTCTCCCTCCTGGCACTGTGGGCCAGAAGCTGCCACCAGGTAGAAAGCGGGGGCAGTCGTAGGCACATCTTACTTGTTCCCCCTCTCTCTCCTAAACGTCCTGTGTTCAGTGTCTGGAAGCAGTGGTTTTTTGCAGCTTTCTCGCTGTTCACAGCAGAAGGGCAGGTTTGGCGCCATCTACTCTGTCCTTGCTGGAGGCTATTTACTTGGATCTTTTTTTCTTCGAATTTTTTCCTGTTGTAAGTAAAGGCAGGGGTCCTGTCACCATTTTATAGGTTAGATGACACAAAGTTGCCAAGAGTGAGTTAAGAGGCTTGAAATCACATACTGAGCTGGTAGGATGGCAGGATCCTGGATCACGTGACCCGACCCTGCCTCACGAAACTAGATCCCACCTGCAGACCCAAGCACACCGGCGGGTGTAACTGGCAGAGACAAAAGCAGTAGAAAAAAGAAGAGAAGAAAGGGTAAAACAGGACGGTGTAGAAGGTTGGGGGGAGGTTGAAAGCTCTTTACCTGTGTATCAGGAGAGACACAGAGACCCTAAGAATTGCGTCAGATATTACTCCCTGTCACCCATGATAATGTAGAGATAATACCCGCCATGACTCCACCCTGACTACTGTGCTGAGAGCTTTCAAGTATATTGTCTCATTTAATCTTCATTTTCTACCTAAAGAAGACACTGTTACCCCTATTTTACAGAGTAGGAAGTGGGGGCTCAGAAAGGCAAACTTATCAGCCCAGAGACACAGCTGATACTCTAGCAAAGCTGAGATCTGAACCCAGATCCAAAGACTCCAAAGCTAATGCTCTTCCTCAGAGGTCGCCTTTCCCTGACTTGTTGACTTACCTGATCTTTTTCCCCCTTCCACCTCATTCCACTCCTTTAAGAGTACATTTATTTCCCCTGACTTTATTTAAACTAATACATGCTAATTGGAGGAGATGTTGAAAATACAGAATATTAGAAGGAAACAAAATCATGTCTACTCTTACCCTTATACATTATTTCCAGTCCCAGACTTTGCTTATGAACTGTGATGCTCACCTGTGTAACTGCTTTGCCCTCAGCAGATAAAGTACCCAGTGAATGCTTATCGCTTTCAGGTACCACAGGAGCTACGTAGAATATTTAAAACATCACGTAACTTGCTAAGAAAGTCACAACTTTGTGTTTCTATATAAAGAACACTGGATTCCAGTGGATTCACCAGGAGGGCTTGATAATCTTTTTTTAAGTGCTTCAGGTGTGTATCTGCTGTGTTGTTTCATGGTCCCTACAGCTCTTGGCTCTGTGCTATACCCATAGCCACTCAACGGTATCCTTTGATTGATTGATCGATTGATTGATAGGCCTTCAGAGATGGAGAGTAAATTCAGATATTGAGTGAGTGCCTATCGTGTGCCAGGCACTGCGTTAGTTCCTGGGAATAAAGTGTGAGCTAGATACGGTCTCTTTGATCTTGAAACTTACCCTCTAGCGATAGAAAATCCAAGAAATCAGCCTCTGAAATGTTCAGATTAGAAGACATTCTCCCACAGTGGTATTTTTACTAGGCAAGCTTGGAATCGTTTGTCATGGGTAGGCTTAAAAAAGAAGAGCTGTGAAAGACCAGGCTAAGTTCATAAAATCAAGAAGGGAAACTGTTACTTGAGGCTGACATTCAGTGATCGCTTAGCCAGCTGCCATACTATCTCACAGGGGAAGGGTTTTATTTATGTCTCTTTTGGTCTTGTCTTCTTTTCATCTCCAGGTTTGATGTATAAGCTTTAGCTGGGGCCTTTGATTTACAGTGTTCTAGAGAAAGAGACCGGGGATGACAAAGCCAGCCAGGCGTACCTAAAAGCCCTTGTGTTGTCCTAGATCCGGAGCGGGCTGAGAGCCACATGGAGGAGTTCAGCAGGTGCTCAGGGAGAGCCTGCTGGGAAGGCAGCTCCCCTAAAGCCTCGTGAAATAAAGAGCTTTCTAGTTCTTCTCTGAAATATACAATTTGCTTGGATATTGGATGTTTTACAGCAATTTGCAGTCCTTTGAAGAATCTTTTACTATTTGAGTTCAGTCAGCTGAGAAAATTTTTTTAAAAATTTGGATCCATCAATTATATGTATTAAATAAAGGGCTTTAAAAATTATGTGAAAGTCTGTGACCAGGATGCCTGGGTGGCTCAGTCAGTTAAGTGTCTGCCTTCGGCTCAGGTCATGGTCCCAGGATGCTAGAATCGAGCCCTGCATCGGGCTCCCTGCTCAGTGGGAAGCCTGCTTCTCCTTCTGCCTGCCGCTCCCCCTGCTTGTGCTCTAGCTCTCTGACAAATAAATAAATAAAATCTTTAAAAAAAAGAAAGTCTGTGACCAACATTTTTTAACCTCTAAAATATAGTTTAGTAAAACTTGAGTTGTTATAACAGGCTGGATATTGAGGGATAGGGAGTTAGTTTTTAGGAGTAATAAATTACCCCAAAACTCAGTGGCTTAAAACAACAAACATTAATTATCTCAGTTTCTGGAGACAGAAGTCTGGGGGTGGCTCAGCTGGAGGGTTCTGGTTCATGGTCTCTCACAAGGTTGCAATCAAGCTACAGCCTCAACTGGAGCCAGAGAATCTGCTTCCCAGAAGATTCACTCATGTGACTCGTTTAGTTCTCCACATGGGCCTCTCCACAGGGCTGCTGAGTGTCCTCAAGACAGGGTGGTTGACTTCTGCCCGAGTGAGGAGAGAGAGTTGGAGAGCTAGGGGGTTCAAAACAGAAGCCACAGTGCCTTTCATAACCTAATCTTAGAAGTGACAGACATCACTTCTGCCTGTTCTCTGGTCACACAGACCAGCCGTGCTACAGCCCGGAAGGAGACTACACAGGAGTGTGAACATCAGGAGAGGGGGATTTCTGGGGGCCATCATGGAGGCTGGCTACCACATGGGCTATTGGCCATGCAAAATTTCATTTAAAAGTCTATGATGTTGGCTCAGGGGCACTGATATTTATTGCTTCCATTGTTTATCTTGAGAGATATAAAAGTGAAAACCCGGAGCTGTGGGGCTGTGTGTGTGTGTGTGTGTGTGTGTGTGTGTGTGTGTGTCCTTAAGTCTCAGCAATGAGGCCAATTGTGTAATTCCTTGTCATATCACAGGGCCAGAGAGCCGACACCCGAGAGGCAGGGTTTGCTTGCCAAGAGTCTTGAGTGTGGCTGAAAAATCTCAACCCGAATAAGACCAGTGATCCAGGACAAAGGAAAAGCCCCATCTGTTTTGTTCATTGACGGGGGCACTGACCAGGCTTAAGTTGTGGGAAATCTGAAGAGGGAACCTTTTTTCAGTGGACCATTCTGGGAACCCTTGCTCTAAGCCATGGTCTGCACTCCTTCTAGTTCTCATTTTCCAAAAAGGGCCGTAAAGGGATCCAGTGCCATCTTGCTCGTGGAGCCCCTCCCTTATTCTCCCCCATAGCAGACCTGGGGTCTGGTCTCGAGCAAGTCACATGCTTGCTCTGGACGGTAAATTCCTTAACAGTAACAGAGCTGTTGGACCAGAAGGAAAGGTAATGAGTACAACACCTCCTGGCTAAGTTGTGCTGCAACTGGCATTGTTCCATTGAAGAATTACCTGCGCATTAAAAAACGTGAAAGCTACTGGTTCCCAAATGGCGTTTTATTTCAACCCTCCAGTGAGTCAGTCCTGTGGCATGCAAGTGAAGGTACCTGACAATAGCGGTTTCTCCAGTAACAGGTAGTCAGAGGGAATTACCAGAGTCTCCTAGACATAGTGAGCAGTGTGCAAGCGATCCGCCTCTTTTGCATCCATGCTGCTTTTCCCAAAGGCTTATGGTTGTTATGAGGATAGTAGGTTTTCATTGTAAATATAGAAAAGCTTAAAGAAGAAAGCTTAGGAAGAAGAACCTCTGGAAGAAAAAGGGTGGAAAAAAGTTGGGATGGTGCTCAAATATATCTAATGATTTGTTGTCTTATAACTTCACATTTGTTAACTCTGGTTGGAGGGTACATGGAGGTTTGCTGTAGTCACTTTTGTATGTTTCCTACCTATTTTAATATTTCAGATATTTTTGATATGATTTTTAAAATTTAAATTCAGTTAATCAACACATAATGTATTATTGGTTTCAGAGGTACAGGTCTGTGATTCATCAGTTTTTTTTTTTTTTTTAAGATTTTATTTATTTATTTGACAGAGAGAGACACACCGAGAGGGGGAACACAAGCAGGGGGAGTGGGAGAGGGAGAAGCAGGCTTCCCGCGGAGCAGGGAGCCCGATGCGGGGCTCGATCCCAGGACCCTGCGATCATGACCTGAGCCGAAGGCAGATGCCCAACGACTGAGCCACCCAGGCGCCCCTGTGATTCATCAGTCTTATATAATACCCAGTGCTCATTACATCACATGCCCTCCCCAGTGTCCATCACCCAGTTACCCCATCCCCCCACCCCCCTCCCCTCCAGCAACCCTCAATTTGTTTCCTGAGATTAAAAGTCTCTTATGGTTTGTCTCCCTTTCTGGTTTCATCTTGTTTCCTTTTTCCCTCTCTTCTTCTATGATCTCTGCCTCTATGTTTCTTAAATTCCACGTATCAGTGAGATCATATGATAATTGTCTTTTTCTGATTGACTTATTTCGCTTAGCATAATACCCTCTAGTTCCATCCATGTCGCTGCAAATGGCAAGATTTCATTTTTTGATGGCTGCATAATATTCAGTTGTGCATACACACACACACACACACATACCACATCTTCTTTATCCATTCATCCATTGATGGGCATCTGGGCTCTTTCCATAGTTTGGCTATTGTGGACTATTTCGTATATTTTTAAGAAGCAGCACTGAGAACACAGTCTCCTTTTTAAAACCAGGAGGTAATCATTAATCATTGTTCCCATTTTTGTGATTTACTTGTAGCTTTTTATTGTGAACCAAAGAAGGATCCTACTCTGTATAATTGCGCATGCACCTTTTTCCCCTCTGTAGAATAGGGCCCTAGAAGCGGAATTGCTGCATCGAAGGACATGCACATCTCCAAATTTGTTAGATAACTACTGATAACATTAAAAAAGGCTGTGCCAAAAGTACCCCACATCCTGGCCAACACAGGTAAAAAAACAACTCATTTGCGTTTCAGTTAATTATTAGTAAGGTTGGGCATCATCCTATAGAATTTTATTAGACATCTTTATTTATTCTCCTGTAAATGGCCTGTCTGTATCGTTGGACCTTTTTTTATTGGGTTATTCGCTTTTCTAAAGAATTATACCCTCTGGGGTGCCTGGGTGGCTCAGTCGCTAAGCGTCTGCCTTTGGCTCAGGTCATGATCCCAGGGTCCTGGGATCGAGCCCCGCATCGGGCTCCCTGCTCAGCGGGAGGCCTGCTTCTCCCTCTTCCACTCCCCCTGCTTGTGTTCCCTCTCTCTCTGTCTCTGTCAAATAAATAAATAAAATCTTAAAAAAAACAACAGAATTATACCCTCTACCCAGATTCTCCCATTGTAAACATTTTGCCACATTTGCTTCATCATTCTCTGTATATTATTATTTTCTCTTAATCATTTGAGAGTAAGTATAGACATGATGCTCCATTACCCATAAATACTTTAGTGCAGTGTATATTTCCTAAAAAACAGGGATGCTTTCTTATATAAGTACAGTGCAATTATCAAAATTGGGAAAATGAACATTTATATAGAACTATTATCTAAGCTACAGACCCAATTTTATTTTTGCCAACTGTCTCAATTTTCTGTAAACATTATACTGTGAGCCTTTTAAAAATAGCATTTAAATTCAAAAATATCTTTTTTTTTTTTTAAGTAAGCATGATGCCCAACACAGGGATTGAACTCATGACCCTGAGATCAAGACCTGAGCTGAGATCAAGAGTTGGATGCTTAACTGACTGAGCCACGCAGGCGCCCCCAAAATATCATTTTTAATGGCTGAAAAACATTCCATTATACAGCCATGCCATAATTTATTAACCCTGCTTTGCTATCACTAATATTTTTACTCTTATAGATAATGACACTATGAACTTATATAAATGTCCCATGTGTTTTGTGTTGGACACTGCTGACACGCACACTGGAACTGGCAACTCTTGAGAAGATGCATGTTTAGGATGTGTATTGAGGGGCACCTGGCTCAACTGTTTTTTTGTTTTAAAGATTTTACTTATTTATTTGACAGAGAGAGAAAGCAAGAGAGCACAAGCAGGGGGAGCAGCAGAGAGAGGGAGAAGCAGTCTCCCTGCTGAGCTGGGAGCCCGACTCAGGGCTCGATCCCAGGACCCTGGGATCATGACCTGAGCTGAAGGCAGACACTTAACCGACTGAGCCACTCAGGCGCCCCCAGAACTTTTTTATCTTCCCAAACTGAAACTCTGTACCCATCAGACACTAACTCCCCACTCCCCCGCCGCATCCCGGCAACCACCATTCTATTTTCTGTCTTTATGGGTGAATGCAATGTTTTCATATTATTGGCCATTCACATTTCTTTACCTATCAATTCTTTGTAAATGTCCTCAGCCTGTATTTCCTATTGGGGCATTAGTGTTTTTCTCATGGAGTGGGAAGAGTTTACTAGGAAAATTGAGAGTGAATGGATCAAGGATTTTAAGGTTTTTTAAGGGTTGTTAAAAGATTGGTGGGTTTTCTCTGCCTGGTCTTGATTCCTGAGAGATTTGCCTGCATTTGACCCTCCTGGCTGCGAAGCCTGGGTTTCCCAACTCTTTTCTCTCCTTGGAAATGGGCCTGGTATTTTTTTTTTTACAGCTTTATTGAAGAATAATTGACAAATAAAATTGTATGTATTTAAAGTGTACAACATGATTTGATTATATATGGTGAAATAATTACCAAGATCAAAATAATTAACGTCCATCACACATTAACTGTGTGTGTGCACACATGGTGAGAAGGCTTAAGGTCAAAAAATGTCTCAGGCTTAGGGTGCTTACACAGCTAAAGAGCCAAGACAGTAAACAACAAAACTAATAAATCAACAACATTAATTTAATGTTACGCATTATTTTGTTTTGCTGAAACTAAGTCACAGCTCACAACATGAATATGACCCTGTAGTGACAATATGTAAATAAATAATTTTTGAAAAAAGAGAAAGCGAGAAGGGAAGAAAAAGAGGTGGCTCAGCAGCCCTTGGGTTGGGAGCTGGGCTGCCCAGTGAGCTTTGGCGCCCCACTGGTCCAGCCTGAGGCTGCTTGTTGCCGGGGGTCTAGAGGAAACCGAGTTGTTTCTACCTCTTCTAAGGATCACCCTCTAAGCCCCAAACCTTGCTTTTGCTTCTTATTTTACTGGGAAATTCAAACAACAGAAAAAGAACTTTCTCACTGCTTGCTGCCTGCCCCTGTCCCCAGAGGCCTCCATCTGTTAGAGTGGGTATGTTATCTCTGCTCCTATTTAAAGCCGGTCCCTCCTAAGGTATGCTGTCCCGCCTCCTCTCCCGGTCACGGTCACATACCTCACACTTCCACACCTCACACTTCCGCTTATCTCCTCTCTCCTGCATTATTGATTTTCCCCTCTCGGCTGGCTTATCTTAGCCACCTAAAACAGGCTGTAATATCCCTCATCTTAAAAAAAGAGAAGTCCTCCCTTGACCCCATATTGCTCTTCGGCTCCTACCTCACGTTTCTGTTCCTGTTTATAGCAAAGGGCTGTGAAAGATGTGTCTAATTTGTCTCTACTCACTCTCTCCATTCTTCCCTTCCCAGTTTCTCTCCAACCCACCCCAGCCAGGCCTGTGCCTCTCCTCCCACCCACCCCTCCACTCACCCCCACCTCCCCTGCCCCACATACAGTCCACCACTGGGCTTCTGGATTAGCCCTGTGGCCACACTTGGCAGCTAAGGAGGCTGGCAAATGTAGCCTAGCTGTGTGCTCAGAGAAGGGGAAATCAGACTGGGGGGACAGGTAGAGCGAGGTGAAGGGGAAAAGGAGAACTATTTCAGAGTGACTCCTTGCAGTAGAATGGAGCGGGACGGGAATGGACCTCTCCTCCATGTGAACCTTAACTGAAGAATTTTAAGAGCCACGGGGTGGGGGGGGGGGGCGGGGGGGAGGCGTCTGGGTGGCTCAGTCGAGCAGAGCATCTGCCTTCGGCTCAGGTCATGATCCCAGGATCCAGGGATGGAGCAGGGAGCCTGCTTCTGCCTCTTTCTGCTGCTCCCCCTGCATGCGCTCTCTGTCAAATAAGTAAAATCTTAAAACAAAAAACAAAAAACCCAGGCGGCTCTGAACAGCATAGCCCCGCCCACAGGAGCAGGGCTTTGCTCTGTATAGTCGGATCCCCAGGGAACAGACCAGAAGTGGTGCTCTCAGCAACAGGCTTCCCAATCTTGACTTTAGAAGATGAAGCTTGCTTTTTGTTTTTCATGTAAAGAATTGGATTCTTTGTGATGTCCATAAACATTGCTATTCTTTTTTTTTTAAGATTTTATTTATTTATTCATGAGAGACAGAGAAGAGAGGGAGGCAGAGGGAGAAGCAGACTGCCCGCTGAGCAGGGACCATGACTTGAGCCTAAAGCAGATGCCCAACCATCTGAGCCACCCAGGCACCCAAACGTTGTTATCCTATATTTCTGTCTAGGAAGGCAATTTTCTATATCATTTTTTTTCTGTTTTTTATAAACAGCTTGAATTCTATCACATGAAAGAGCTGCAAGTATCCATTTGTTCACCAAGCAGAACACCAGATATTTTGCTTTACAACTTGTGCTGAAGATAGTGGTACACCTGGTTCATTTGGGGTCACGAAGGTTGCATGTTTAAGGGGAAAATGTGTCCAGTATCCAGGAGCAATTTTTTGATGAACTCTCCAGTTCTCTGCAATGTGGACTGAAGCTTGCGTCCTTCCAATTTTATTTGAAGATTCTAAAATTTAGATTGTCTTTTCCAAACCCTAACGTTCAGATGGCATTTTTCAAACCTAAAATTGGGGATTCATTCCTGTGGCCTGTATCTTGATCTTCACGGTCATCAGAGGCCTTAGCTTCCTTTCCAAAGCCACTGGGTGGCTTAGCGTCATGTAAACGGGGGAGTAAGTCTCCCTTGTGGGGTCTTTGAGGATGATTCCAACATAGCCACAGAAATTATGGAGAGGCTATGAATTGAGAGGATCTATTATACTCACAGGGCCTAGAGGAGGGAGGCCACCTGGGAGGAGCACCCAGGGACCAAGCAGGTGGGGAGCCGAGAGTATGCACCCATGGGCAAGTGCCTTTTTGGCGATCAGGGTGGGCTAGTCAAGCAAAGACGGGAGGAGATTTTATTGGTGTGTTTGAGTGTCACTCAGTCACAGTCGAGGGTGGGGGGTGGGGGTGGGGTGCCAAGAAGAGGAACTGTAGCAGGGACCAGCCTTATCGAGCTGGTGGGTATCTCGCTGCCAGGGCGGATGCTCACAGCCTGTGTGTGGGGATGTTGAGGCATCAGAAAAATGGGAAGTTTCAAAAACTGGCAGTATACTTAGCTAAGCCACATCCCTTCCAAAGTACTTCATCAAATCTCTCCTTCTGCTCTACCCAAAAGAGAGGGTGCACTCCTTTAAAACAAATGAGCAGGGGCGCCTGGGTGGCTCAGTCGGTTAAGCATCTGCCTTCAGCTCAGGTCGTGATCCCGCGGTCCTGGGATGGAGCCCCACGTCGGGCTCCCTGCTTAGCAGGAAGCCTGCTTCTCCCTTTCCCTCTGCAGCTCCCCCCTGCTTGTGCTCTCTGTCAAATAAATAAATAAAATCTTTTAAAAATAAAAATAAATAAGTAAAACAAATGAGCAGTCTGAACCTGAAAGGATAAATATTTTCAGTAGTGTCAGCTTTTCTTGGCTCCTGTTGTATGAATGTATGGAGTATCACTGATGAACGAGTGTCATCTGCCTGCTACCCCCCACTGCCCCCCCCCCCCCCGCACGGAAAAGCTGAGCGTCCACATAATCACAGCCACCAGCCCCGGATGTTAAGTGAAGGACTGTAGAAATGGACCATTTTGTGCAGCCCTGTCTTTACTGTGTGTGAGACCCAGCAAGAGGATGTTCTGCAAGAACAGAGGAAGGCAGAGGCCGGTTAACACAGTCGTAGCTATTACTGAACCCAGGCCCCCGGCCGACATTTGTACGAGCTTGTTACTGGATTCGTCATTACAGCCTCGGCTGGGCTGGCATGCTTGGCAGCCCACGATGCAAATGAAAAATAGATGAGTCTGACTCGGGGAGCATGTCCTCTCCTCCCTTTCTCCTGAAGGAAAGGAAAGCGATTGCCGTGGAAGCTATTTCTGATATTAATAGGAACAGGATGGCCTGGCTCTGTTGGCCAAAGGAAGGCAGCCTGAGTTAAGATGGTGAGGTGCCATTTAGAACAAGTAAGGGGAGGAACGCGCTATCGTTCCCTGTCCCTGGTGCCCCTCGTTTTCCCGAGCACTGTTGTTTTCACGATCTTATCTGCTGAAGAGACCTTACACAAACATCACTGATTGATATTTCCCTTATGGTGTCAGGTTTCGTCTCAAGAACTGGTTATTACGCACCTGCGCACGTGGGAAGCATGGTTTGCATTTTCTGGACCTTGAGGGGCTGTGATTTAAGCACCATCAGAGGGAGCCCTGGGCTTTTCTTTATTGTCAGTGGGTGTGAACTTGGCAGCAGGTTATTGTCCTGTGCTGTTCAAGGTTCTCTTTTGTTGGTATGTGCTCAAGCCATTCATGATTTTCAGATGGCAACAAAATGTAATTAAACTCTCTATGATCGAAGCTCCTACAGGAAGAATTATTTAGCTTTATCAATTCTCTGTGACCATAACCCTCCTTTTCCCATACTGAAATAATTATTTATGTATGTTTTTTGGTAATGTGAGGTTTCTTAGGATCATAGTTGTGGTTTATAACATAAATGACTATAATTTATTTGGATATGGTCTTTTTGTTTCCCTGAGGATTTCTGCCATTCAGATACCTGTACAGGATTCTGCACTGTCACCGAGGCAGGGTTTGTGGAGGGTAGCAAGACTTTCTTCAAGTAGCTTTACTTCAGCAATCTGCTCAGATGGCTGTCCCAAGAATGTCACCACCAGTGCCTTGCTCCTGCAAGATCTTGAATTCTGAAGTCCCTTTCTTTGCCCCAGCCAGAGTGGTCATTCTAGCACAGAGGCTGAGAACATTATTTTGGTACTAGACCTCCCTGGGTTTGAATCTAAGCTTCCCCACTTACTGGCTTAGGACCTTGAGCAACTCCCTAGGCCTCTCTGTGCCTCCGTTTCCTGATCCGTCAATGGGATGCTTCAGGAGAAAGCTATAGGAGGTCAGTGAGTTATGTTCAAGCCCGTGGAATAGTGCCTGGCACACAGTAGGCTTCCCATAAGTGCTGTAGTCTGTGGCTAGTCTGTCACCCCACCGCTCCCATCATCCCTCTTCCCTGCCATCATGACCTCCCATCCCCTAGCCCCCCCACCCCCGCCACCCCCTGCCGTCTCCCACGGGCATCTCTGTGTCTGCATTGGTCTCTTAGGCCTTCACCAGCAGCCCCTCCCTGAAATCCTTGCTGCATGACCGTTTCAGTTCAGGTCCTGGTGGGCTACAGATGACACTGTCCGACCAGGTAATTTGAGGAAAGCTTAATAAAGAGACTATGTACAAAGGTGTGAGCAGGTGAGGGAAGCACAAGGGGAAGCACAGTACCCAGGCCTAGAAACCCAGAGAGAGCACGCTCACAGGAGCTATGTTGAGAGGGCTGCCTGACCAGAGCCATGAGCTGGGTGGAGGGATGCAGCCAGCCCATGGCAACCACCCTGGAAGAGAGCCAGGGAAGTAAGGAAGATGACCTTACCTTTCTCCCTCTTTGCATCTCCTGCTGAGCCCCCCCACCCTGCCCCCGGTTCCTAGCTCCAAGATGGAGAGCAAAGGCACCCATCCATCAATGCAGTCCTTGCGTCAGCCTCCCAGGGTAGAGCAGGGTGGAGCCGGGTGGAGAGTGGGTCTAGACCGGACGGTAGGGGGCAAGATATCTGCATTGTGCCCTGAGGACCCCTGGTCTGCAGGGCCCGCTCAGTTTGGGGTATGACCCCATATCCGGCTCCATGCACAGTGGGGAGTCTGCTTGAGGATTCTCTCTCTCTGGCCCTCCGCCGACTCGTGCTCTCCCTGTCTCTCAAATAAATAAATCTTTAAAAAAATTAATGGCATGGAAATGACTAGTGGAAAGACAATAAATACCACTCTCCTGGCTAAAGATGGCATTCGTTATGAATAATGGATTCAGCATATTTAACAGTGGCAAACCCTAGCACATGCTGTACATAACCAAGTCACTCTCTGGCCCCCTGTCCCCGCATCCAGATTTAGTTGCTTTCATATTCTCTTGGGGGGGGAACCCTAGATGTCACTTTTTAGAATTTATCTATGTACTCGTTTATTCCTTGTTTTACCTGCTCTTGTAGATCTTTAGCTCCATAAGGACAGGGACCGGATCTGTGTTGTTCATCATGGAATCTCCAAACCTTAGAACAGAATATGGGACACCATAGATCCTTCACACATATTTGTTGAGTGAATGAACGTGCTGGTCACAACAGTCCGTAACCTGTCACAACCTCAGGAGTCCAGCAGAACGGGGATTCCAGGTGCCATGGAAGGACCCAGGAAGTTCCTTCCCATGCCCTTCAGCTCATTCCTTTCTGCTGTAAGGGGTCATTTTCTTGTGACCCTCCCTCTCCACCACTGCAGCAGCCGCCCTCTCCGCTTATATGCGTACAGGTCTTGTACCAAGAACAAATTGCCTCTTCTTTCAATCTTCATAGGGAATATAATATTGGGAGAATTATTTTTTCTGAAATGACTCTGTTTCTCATTTCTCTCTCCTGATTGTGTTTGTTTGTAGTTTATTAACCTGATGGTGCCCAGCAAAATATATTGGAATGTTATTTGGACCAGTTCACACCTATTCAGCAATCCTGAAAGTGTGTCATGGGGCATTATCGGGTCTTATAATGGAAAATTGGCATCATTTTATGTTATTCCCTACTGAGATAGTCTGACCAGGTTTTATTGTGAATGAATGACTTCAGGGAGTTCTTTTTAAAGGTCACAAATGATGTTTAATATCCTCAAAAATTATTACTTTTTGGGAAGAGGAAGTAGCAACACCAGCTGGAAGCCTTCATTAATTGAAGCTCTATCACCACTCAGTAATCTTTTTATCTGCCGTTTTTCTGGCATTTAATATTCTAAAAAAAAAAAAACAAAACAGTTCTGGGGAGGAAATTAAACTTGAGGGTTGAGATAGATAACAGGACTCTTATAAAGCTTATACTGGAGATGTTAGAAAAAGATCCTGATCTAAAAAAAAAAAAAAAGGCAAAAAAATGATTAGAGGGACTACGTAGGATTGTCTAAAGTGAAAGCCTGAAAAAATTGGACAGATGTACTTCACAGACTTGGAGAATATTTGCTCTGGGGCCATGTTGTTACAGGCTTTTCCTGATGCACCTGTTGTAAACTAATTGCCTCTTTCTGCCTGATAACCGAAGTTTAAGTTAAGGGTTTTGTGATAGAGGCAATTAAAAGCTCAACACTGTTATATTTTTCATTAATTTACCAGTGAGTGGTTGGGTTTATATGAATAATTGATTCATTTTGAAGATAATTATAATTCTAAGTTGTGTTTTACTAGACGGCTTGTCCTTGGTAATATAATTTGCCTTTAACTACAATATAATTTGTTCTGCCCTTCTGGTTATCAGACTTTTCTTTAGGGAAAAAAATAAGCATAGGCAATATCTATGAAAATAATATTTTTAAGGTAGATGAAAATAGAATGGTTTGGGAGCTCTCAGTCTTGGATGACAGAAGGTCAGATTTACATCAGGCCTGGTACAGGACATCCTAGTTAGAGCCAGGAACAGGCAAAAGCAGAGATGGGCCCTTAATTCTCAGATAAACTACTACGTCTATTTGCAGTTATCTCCAGAAGCCGAAGCTTCTCTGCTCCCAGATAACATACCCAACAGACATGCATTCTTACGTTCATGGAAAAACATTCATGGAAATAGTCATAGCAGCACTAATTATAACAGTCATAACTAGAAACTACCTACATGTCCATCATCTGTGGAATGGGTAAGTAAGTGGTGTGTGTTCCTACGTGGAAAATGAACAAACTGCTACTTTGTATAACAACGTGAATGAGTCTCACAAATAGAAGGTTGAGAGGAAGAAATCAGATACCAAAAAGTACCTACTGTATAATTCCGTCTGTATGCAGTATAAAACAGATAAAGCAATTTAGGTGTTAGAAGTCAAAATGACAGTAACCCTTGGAAGGGTAGTACCTGGAAAGGGACGCAAGAAGGGCTTCTGGGCTTCTGGTGCTGTTCTGTTTCTTGACCTTGGTGCTTGTTCTCCTGGGTATGTTCAGTTTGTGAAAATTAATAGAGCCATTATTTAGGCACTTTAAATATGATATTATAATTTAATAAAAAGTTGCAGGGGCAGTTGGGTGGCTCAGCTGGTTAAACGTTGGACTGTTGATCTCAGCTCAGGTCTTGATCTCAGGGTTGTGAGTTCAAGCCCTGCGTCTGGCTCCACGCCAGGCGTGGAACCTACTTAAAAAAAAAAGTTACAAATATATCAATTTGAAAAACGGACATTGCTATAATTTTTGAGTTGACTCATTAGAAGGCAGAAGTTTACAGTGACACTTTGACAAAGGTTCAAGGGTCCGTGAGTACTGTACTGCTTTGTCTTAAGGCAGAACCATATTATCTTCGAGATGAAACCACCGGGACACTTCAGCCTAGCCGTGATTTTTATGTGTGGAGAACCATGGGAGCTTATCCAAACCCCCATTTCCTTTCGGGGCCAGCTCTAGTTTCCCAGTTCCTTTCCGACCTCTCTTCTCTTATGAGCTCCAATTACAGCCATCACCAAAGAAACCCGGTTAGCAGTTAATAGTGCTCTAGGTGTTTTATTTCTTTTGATTCTTTCTTGACTCTGACTTTGTCCAAGTCAACAGCTCCACCTTTCAATTCTCCATCCAAGGTCAGGCATTTGTGGACATTTGATAAATATTTGACAAATGACCATTGCTCTTGAAGAAGCAGGTAGATGAACAGAGGCTCTGCTGAGGCAGGGCGAGCATTTGCTTTTAAGCGGTAATAGTTGTATTGCTGCTAATTGTCTCAATTTGATTTCTCCAATCCCTTTGACATCTTTCTCTCTCTTTAAAATTTTCTTGTTTACGTGTTTATTGTAGATGATTGGGGATTATGAAAACGCACACAGAAGTAAAGGAGAAACACCCATAATCCTTCCACTCAGAGGAAAAACTCTTTTACTATTTTGCTGTGTTTTTTTCTTGTTTTTGCTATAATGCCATTGCTTTCATGGTCCCTGCCCTCCACTCCGTTTCTTTTACTTCTGAAGAGTAATGGGAATGAGTCAAGCAAAGAAACTGCTCGCATTTTTTAAATTAAAAAATTTTGTTTTTACTGCTCCACATTTTTAAAGGGTTCTCGGATAGGATAGAAACCGTGCACTTCAGTTACGGCCTCCATTTTCCTGACTCTCCATATGCTAACGTGTGAATTAGTTTAAGAGCTGGGCTTTCATGCCTTGCTACAGAATAGTATCACATTAAGATGTAAGTCAGGCTTCTCTGATCCCCTGCTTCAAGATTTTAGATTAGCTTCGCTGGTGCATACATTATACTCCAAAGCACGAAAAAACTTAGAGTTCTTCCAGGATAGAACTATTCTGTTTCCTCATATTACTGTCAGCTTTTAAATTTCTTAGACTTCAATATCTTTCAGACCCTGTAAATCCCATGAATCCTAATTCTCTGCCTGAGAATCGGAGCAGAAGAGTTGCCTCTCTAGGTAGAGATTTCTGGGCTTTTGTCCTAGGCTGCGCTGTTCTTTCTGTTTCTGGAACCACAGGGTGATCCCCTTCCCTCTCCCAGCGCTGTGTCTTCCTCGTCATGCCCCGGAGCTCCCCATCCGTCACCTGGAGCGCCTGTGGGCACATGCTATGCAGTGTGTGCACTCTCCTTTTTCCTCCTGAAATACACTCCTGTGCTTCTCTCCTTAACTTTCTTCCGTTTTTCTCCTCTAGACTCCTCGAGCTTTGTCCTTGGTTCTCTTTAGAAGAAGTATTTAAATGATACTCATTTAAATGAGATTAGTCATTGGTAAGAAGAAAAATCCCTCCCATAACACTGAGACTGTTTCTCTTTTTTTTTTTTAAGATTTTATTTATTTATTTGAGAGAGAATGAGAGATAGAGAGCACGAGAGGGAAGAGGGTCAGAGGGAGAAGCAGACTCCCCGCCGAGCAGGGAGCCCGATGCGGGACTCGATCCCGGGACTCCAGGATCATGACCTGAGCCGAAGGCAGTCGCCCAACCAACCGAGCCACCTGGGCGCCCCTGAGACTGTTTCTCTTGACCTTTAAGAAACCTTAACAAGCCCATTGTTTTGTTTGTTCAGCTCCGCTCTGGTTGGGGCCCATGTGACATTTGCATTATCCCTAAGCCTGTAAATCATTGTCCTGAACAGAAGCCATCTAAAGTGAGACCCCTGCTGTACGGTGTGTGTGTGCAACAAATAGAGACAGAGAGAGAATAATTTTAGAAAATCTAGTTACCAAAATAGTTACAGAAAAGGGAAAAGAAATATATATCATTTGGATTTGCACCTTTATCATTTTCCTTCTTGACTAACTCTTGGCCTACGTCAGTTACCTGAAGGGGCCCTATAATCCGCATGTAAGATGCACCTGCTGTCCTTGGCATTGAGGAGACAAGACTTCACGTGTGTTTACATTGGATTCCCTTCAACTTGGTGACCCCTGGAATGCAGATGCATGCTGAGGGCAAATTTGTAGATGTGATGGGACGCCTGGGTGGCTCAGTCGTTAAGCGTCTGCCTTTGGCTCAGGTCATGATCCCGGGGCCCTGGGATTGAGTCCCACATCAGGCTCTGCTCAGTTGAGGAGCCTGCTTCTCCCTCTCCCTCTGCTGCTCCCCCTGCTTGCGCGCTCTCTCTCTCTCTCTGACAAATAAATAAAAATCTTTTAAAAAAATTTATAGATGTGATGTTTATGTTATGATGCTCAGTGCTTGGGAAAGCAAATGGGCAACTCCCCCTCATGTCTGAGCCTGCTCCTGAGGGCTGCCCGCCAGGAGGGAGGTGTACGTATGGTGGAGACTTTCTCCCTCTGGGCGAGTGGTTCTTCTAGCTTGGGAGTCCTTTTCTTCAAACATGACCTTCCAAAGTTAAAAAAGAAATTTTCTGGGGGCGACAGAAAAATTACCAGTGTATAACTTTCATGCAGAGGAAGAACTAGGGACAGGACCATTTCTATGACGATACAGGAAAAAAAAACGTGTTACAAACTTATCCAGGGAGGTTGCATTTCTAATTGGACTAATTCTTTGAGTAAAATAGCTTTCTTGGATTTTTGGTTTGCTTGAGTTTGTTTTTTTTTTTTTTTTGCTTTCTTATTTTTAAATTAAAAGTGATCTATAGTCATTATGAAAAAAAATCTACCGAGTATAGATGGATGAGAAGAATAACAATAACGAGAACAACAGTCAGCATTTTTCGAGCACAGATGCTTCCCCGTCGTGCTTCGTGTCATCCCCTCTAGTTCTGTGGGTGAGGTACTGTTATAAAGCTGGTTAATGTTTTTAACCCTGCCATCTTGAACTTAGTGGAAAACCAAGTCCCCGTTTTTGTGAAACACCTGCTCCCCCTGTCAGGATGCAGGTGGTGTTCTGCAGACACAGTTCGGAAAAGTAGGGGTTCAGCAGTCTCACTAGCGAGGGCCAGGACTGGGACCAGACACAGCTGCCTCCCTCTACCACCGGGGGCTTTCAGATTCTTCCTGCTAGTTGTGTCAGTGGTGATTTGGGATCGTCCTTCCACCTTCAAACCAAGAGCAATATATTAATTCATTTTTTTCTGATTTGCTAAAACCAGTTACCTCCGCCCTGGTGTCCCACTAAAGGTGGGACAGGGACCCTATCTCTAGGAAGTCACAATCGGATAAGAAACTGGCCATGCACGAGCTTTCAGTAATAGGAGAGAAGAGACGCTGAATGCCATGTACTGAGCACTGTGGGCCCTGGGCGGGGGGGGGGGGGGGGGGGGGGGGCCTGGCCAGCTGCCCCTGGGCAACCGGGGAGGCTTCGTAGAGGCGGGGCTCAGGCACAGGGCCCCCAGGAGCCGTGGAGTCTCCAGGGGGAGCAGGCCAGCGAGAGGACAGTCAAGACCATATTTGGCCGCATGCAGGGTGCCCAGTGAGGGGCACAGATGGTGTTTAAAGTCAGCTCTGAGTCACTCTTTGAAATTACCGAAATTCAAGGAGAAGGATTTGGAAGCCCTCCAGCCAGCTCTGTGACCTTCTAGTATCTCAATAATCATTTGGTGTCTAGCTCAGAAATGGGAGTTCTCTGTAAAATTGGGTCGTTCAGGAAAAGTGGCCGACTGATTTCAAGAGAAGAGAAGAGTTCTTGTGCCTTCTTAGCCTGTGAACCACTGGGCTAACTCTCATTCTCCTAAAGGGCGTTTTACTGGCGAGTTGCCCTGCTGTCCAGCTTTGACCCAGGTGCCGGTGCTGTGGGTTCTCAATTCGTGCCCCATCTCCACAAAGGACTGGATAAAGGTTACATAAAACTCCCGACGCAGGGCCAGAAGATCCTTGGCTTCTCCATGTGAACGTGCTTGAGATGGAAACTATATTTTCTGTCAAATGATTTTCTTGTTGCCTTGGCAACTGGTTAGGTTTTTTTTTTTTTTAAGCTTTTGATTTTTCTCAACAACGCGAGCTGCTTCCTTTGATTTAGCTCCGATGCGTGTACAGATTTCTATCTTATTCAGAGGGTCTCTAGTGTAACTGTTCATGAGGTATGGATTTTTTATTTTGCACCATCTTCACAAGGTTGAACGGTGATAAATACTTTCACATAACTGGTAGCCTGCCTGATTAAACCAAAGGCAAGTCAGAGTGCTTTTTTTGTTTTTATAAGGTATCACTAAATATTTTAATGTTACGCTTTTTAATGTCTCTGACAAGGTCTGGGTGGAAAAAATTTTTTTAAATATTTTTATTTATTTAAGTAAGGTCTATATCCAACGTGGACTTGAACTCACGACCCCGGAGATCAAGAGTCACACGCCCTACTTATTGAACCAGCCAGGTGCCCCATGGGAAATTGTTCTCATATGTTATAAATGCACACTGTTCCTTTCTGCCTCCTCCTTCTCACTGGGCTCTGGCCACAGAGGCCTCCTGGCTGGTTCTTAGCCTTATTAACCTGTCCCCATCTCAGGGACTCGGCATTCGCTATGTCCTCTGTCTGGACCCCACCACTCAGATATTTGCATTGCTTCCTCCTTCCCTCATTGCATTTATGGCTCTGGTTAAGTGCCACCTCCTCCAAGAGGGCTTTCTGGACCTTCCTGTCTAAAATAGCATCTTCGGGCGCCTGGGTGGCTCAGTTGGTTAAGCGACTGCCCTCGGCTCAGGTCATGATCCTGGAGTCCCGGGATCGAGTCCCACATCGGGCTCCCTGCTCGGCGGGGAATCTGCTTCTCCCTCTGACCCTCTTCCCTCTCGTGCTCTCTATCTCTCATTCTCTCTCTCTCAAATAAATAAATAAAATCTTTAAAAAAAAAAAATAAAACAGCATCTTCATCCATCACTCTGGCCAGTTTGGAGATGAGAGGATCCGTCTCTGGAAAGCCTGAATGAATTATCAGTCCCCCTATATGAAGCCCACCAATCTATAAGCTGTACCCGGGGCAAGGACTTCAAAATCCCTTTTTAATGCTGCACCCTTAAATGATGAACACACAGCCAAAAATCACCAGATATTTTCAGGGATCCTCCATCACAACATACAGAGACCAAGACTAATAAGAAATAAAGGAATAAAGCCTTCCTTCTGGGCACATGTCTGGTAGCATTTGATGTGCATTTGATTAATATAAGATTTAGTCCAGCACGTGGCCGATGTTATTGGCTGGCAGGTCCATTTGTTTAACCAAATCCATTTTCACTTGCACACAGAGTAATTAACTCTGACTCACTTTGCTGGAAGTCATGCTGAAGACATTTATCATTTCCTTCTACACCATGGAGACTATTGGGACTATGGCTTGGAGTTGTTGAGGCTGTATGCTCATCAAAAATGGAGTAGATGCATGTGATACTAAATGGAACTTTTTAATTACTGTAGATTTAATGACATCCGTCCACCATGCACTTAATCCTCAGCAAATATTTACCCTTCCCAAACTGGCAGGTTTGCAGTTTATAACGTGTCATGTCAAATGTAGCATTTCTCTTTCCCCTGCCCCTAGAAGGATCTCTTTTCAAAATTATAGTCTTTTAAAAAGAGCTAATCTACTCCCCTTTGTGAGGAACTTTCAACATTTCCATCCTATGATTTGGAACTGACTCCTCTCAACCTTAGTCTGTATTTATTGATCTATTTATTTTAGATACAGTTTAATATTTTTATTCTGTTATCTGGGTCATTCACATAGAGAGATGGGGGGGAATGGATGGAGAGATGGGTGGATGGATGGATGGATGGTTGGGTGGATGGAGATAGATGGACAGACCGAACTGTACTAAAGATGTGTGGAAATACAGTTTCAGATAACACAGGATACATCACAAGCTTTAGTCACATGGTTTCCAGTTCCTAAGAGCTATGTAACAGCTTTCTTTTTTTTTTTTTTTTTTTTAAAGATTTTATTTATTTATTTGAGAGAGAGAGAGAATGAGAGATAGAAAGCATGAGAGGGAAGAGGGTCAGAGGGAGAAGCAGACTCCCTGCTGAGCAGGAAGCCCGATGCGGGACTCGATCCCGGGACTCCAGGATCATGACCTGAGCCGAAGGCAGTCGCTTAACCAACTGAGCCACCCAGGCGCCCTGTAACAGCTTTCTAAGCAGAAGCTAAATAACCATCATTCTATTACATCCAACATAGTTTCCGAAGCTTTTTGAGGAAAATGGAATTAGTTAGATGTTCCATTAGAAAGTCCTAAAATAACTTCAGGATACTTGTAAATGTTCTTTTAATTTGTACCATGGAACTAGTGTGAGGAGCTAGAGTTGGAGGTAGTTGTTGAAGCCTGGGTGTGGATGTCTTCGGTCACTGTTTGGTGATAGAACATTTTCGACAACCCTCCTCACCAACACTTTGAGAACACTTTCCAAGCCAAACATTAAGTGGTCAAGTAAATTAATATATTTTTGAATTATGAAGATGAGAAACTGTGAGACTTAAAATTCTAGAGGTGATGTCAGAATTAATGAGTACAGTAGCTATGAGCATGAAAGTGTGTATGTCAAGACCTGGAGACCTCACACCCATTAGCTTGCTTGTGCTCCGTTTGATTATTCTCTTATATGCCTTTGTAGTGTTTAGGGCCATACTTCCTGAGGTTGAATCCTGCCCTGGCCACTTCCTAGCTGTGTGTCTTCGACCAAGTTTCATAATCTCTGTGCCTCAAGTTCTTTATCTATGAGTCTATCAACGAGCTCACTCAATGCCTATTCCAACATCCTCCTCTTACAGAGGATGGAAGTTCCCATTTTCAGAATCTCTCATAGCTAGTGTTCTGGATGTGAGTTAGATCTGCTAATCGAATGCATTCCCATAAACATCTGGATTCAGACCTAGATTATGTGGGAAGAGAGATGGGGCATGGGACATTCCTTTTTAGCTGGGGTCGATAATGGCAGAGGCAGCATGGTCTGGAACCAGCAACTGATGGCTTCCTGATTCAACAGGCAGCTTCCTGATTGGGAAGCTTCCAGATTGTAGCAGAAGCTGTGTTGACTTGAAGCAGCATCTGTAGCAGCAGCTTCCTAATTGTTTAGGTTTCAAATAATGAAGAGCCGGCAGCCCCTTTGGCTGATTTGAGGAGTAATTCCTAAAGGCTTAGCCTAGAGTCTGTTTCTGCAACGGCAGTGTGTACTGTGGTTTACATCTAAGTATCTCTCTTCTTGAAGTAGCCAAAGTTATGTTGGCTGCGCCTAAAGATCAAGAACAGTCCACTTAGCTTGTAGATTTGTTGATAGAGTTAATGAGATAAAGCATTTACAGTGCTTAGAACATCTGGCATGCTTTTTCTTTTTAAAAATATGCTTAGGGCCTTTTCTGGACCTAGTCAATGGTACACCTACGACCACGAATAACACAGGTATTTATTAGTTTGTTGGTTCATTCACTCACTCATTCATTCATTCATTCATTGAAATAAATATTTGCTGAATGTTTATTCTAACCAAGAGATGTTCCAGCTGCCCTAGGGTACTGGTTACAACCTATGTGAACATTAGAACCAACATTAGAATCTTTTTTTAAAACCTTAATTTCTATGCCACATCTAGGACTTACTGAAGACAGGGAGTGTGTGTGTGTGTGTGTGTGTGTGTGTGTGTGTGTGTGTGTGCGCACGTGTGTAGATATTTTCTTTCTTTTTTTTTTTTTTAAGAGAGAGAGAGTATGTGCCTGCATACCTGGGAAAGCAGGGAGGGGCAGAGAGAGGGGGAAAGAGAGAATTCCAAGCAGGCTTCATGCTGGGCGTGGAGCCCAACGTGAGAGCAATCCCAGGATCCCAAGATCACGACCTGAGCCAAAATCAAGAGTTGGACACCCAACCTCCTGAGCCACCAAGGCACCCCTGTAGATAATTTCTTTTTTTTTATTTTGATTTTTTTGTTTTACTTTTATTTTTTTATTGATATGTTAATCACCATACATTACATCATTAGTTTTTGATGTAGTGTTCCATGACTCATTGTTTGTGCATAACACCCAGTGCTCCATGCAGAATGTGCCCTCTTTAATACCCATCACCAGGCTAACCGATCCCCCACCCCCCTCCCCTCTAGAACCCTCAGTTTGTTTCTCAGAGTCCATCGTCTCTCATGGTTCGTCTCCCCCTCCGACTTACTCCCCTTCATTCTTCCCCTCCTGCTATCTTCTTCTTTTTTTTTTTTAACATATATTGCATTATTTGTTTCAGAAGTACAGATCTGTGATTCAACAGTCGTGTACAATTCACAGCGCTCACCATAGCACATACCCTCCCCAATGTCTATCACCCAGCCACCCCATCCCTCCCACCCCCACCACTCCAGCAACCTTCAGTTTGTTTCCTGAGATTAAGAATTCCTCATATCAGTGAGGTCATAGGATACATGTCTTTCTCTGATTGACTTATTTCACTCAGCATAACACCCTCCAGTTCTATCCACATCATTGCAAATGGCAAGATCTCCTTCCTTTTGATGGCTGCATAATATTCCATTGTGTATATATACCACATCTTCTTTATCCATTCATCTGTCGATGGACATCTTGGCTCTTTCCACAGTTTGGCTATTGTGGACATTGCTGCTATAAACATCGGGGTGCACATACCCCTTCGGATCCCTACATTTGTATCTTTGTGGTAAATACCCAGTAGTTCAATCGCTGGATCATATGGTAGGAGAGCTGGTCCATATTAATGAATTAAACAGATTCACATCACCAAAGAAATAGAAAACATGAATATTCTCTGTGGCTCATTTCTTTGCCTTCAGGCAAAATCTCCATAAATTGACCTAGGTGATATGAATGTTGTCCATTTTGAGTGTTCTTAAAGAATGAACTTTGAGTAGGGGGGCAGTCTGGCTATGACATATATTACTCTGTTGATCTGGCCAGGGAAGATAGTGGTCCTAGGTTGGCAGTTCTTGTCTGTTAGAACTTGAAGGTATTATTCCACAGCCTTCTTTTCTTTTTTTTTCTTTTTTCTTTAAGATTTTATTTATTGATTTGACAAGAGGGAGAGGCAGAAGCAGGCTCCCCGCTGAGCAAGGAGCCCAATGCAGGGCTTAATCCCAGGACCCTGGGATCATGACCTGAGCCAAAGGCAGACGCTTAACCAACTGAGCCACCCAGGCGCCCCTATTCCACCGCCTTCTTGCTTCTATTGTTGCTGTCCAGACATCAAACATCAACTGAATTGTCATTCATTTATGGGGAATCTGTCTTTTCTTACTGGGTGGTTTAAGAATTTTTATTTTTGCCTTTGATAATCTATAGTCTTATCTTATGCTTAGCAATAGGGGTTCTTTTTATTTATCCTGCTTGCAAAACATGGTGATCACTAAATTTGAGAATTCATGCTTTTATCAGTTCTAGGAAATTTCTACCCGTTAACTCATTGTGCATTGCCTTTTCCCCATTCCCTCTATTATGTCTTTCTGAAATTCCAATTAGATGCATGTGGGACCATTTCACTTTGACTTACATATCTCTTCATTTTTTTTGTTTTCTCCATCCCCTTGTCTCTCTGTGCTAAATTCTGACTAGTATCTTCAAATCTGATTCCTATTCTCTAATTCTCTTTCCAGTGGTGTTTAGTCTTCTGTTTGACCCATCTATAGAGGCATAAATACCTATTATCATAATTTTCCATTTTTCTAAGTTATTTTTGTTTCTTTTTCTAGTTTACCAATTTATTTTTTGTAGTCTCTTGTTCCGAACTCAAACTATTTCTTAATTTATTTCTTTAACATATTAAACATACTTATTTTATATTCTGTGACCGTTAACTAATATCTAAAGTTTCTGTGAGATTCATTCTGGGACTGGCTCCATTGCCTCGTTTCAGTGTGTATTTTGTGAGTATTGTTTTTATTGTGAGCTCCCGTTCAGTGGAATTTTATATGCAGGTTTTCTTTTGACATTTGAATGAAGGTACATTTCTCTAAAGAGGATTTGCATTTGCTTTCTCTAAACAAATAAGGGCACATTATTTTGGAACCATACTGAAATAAATTCCTGGCTGGGGGTTTTCAGACCACAAAAACAGTCTCACTTAGTTCAGGCCACAAACACATATGAGATCAGGCTCATAGTTAAAGCTCCAGAGGGATGTTTCTTTTTTCTTCTCTCTACCCAGGGCCAAAGCCAAGACAAGTTTTCTTATGGGGACCCTTTGCAAGGAATTTTTTTTTCTAGTTCATCTTCAGGGTGTAACTTCAGGGCTCTCAGCTTCATGCAGTGACCTCCTTTCAAGCCCCCATCTTGCCTCGATGCTAGACTGTGTGTCCTGAAACCTGAGTGCCATTAAAGTTGATTTGCCAGATCAAGACACCAGCTCAGGGTTCATTTACCTCTTGGAATGCCCACTGTGATTTTGCTTTTGGTCTCTGACGATTGCCCTTCCTTTACTCCTGCTCAGTCATGCATTTTAAAAGATTTAAAAAAAAAATTTACCTGGAATTTTTAGATATTTGGTAACAAGAAGGATTTTCATAATATCTTGCCCATCACATTTTTTTTTTTTATCGAAAATATATAACTATCTCAGCCATCCTACTAGAGGTGTCCTTGTAAAGCTGGAAATTCAATTCCATATTTGCCCTCACTACTAGCCCTTAGTAATCGATGCTGTAAACATTTTCAACACAAATACATCCTAACCCCCTCATGTCTCATATTTTCTGCCACTCAGTCAACCCCAGCTTTTATTTCTCTGCTGTCTCTAAGGCCTTTTCTGCATTGGTTGTATTATGTTACACTGTTTTTAAATGTTTATGGCTTTCCCCCAGTTTCTGAGCTCTGTATATTTTCTGATGTTATTTGCTCCAGAAAAGAAGGCTCATAGCTTTGCCCTTCTTCAGATTCAACTGTGAATGGGGGGGAGGGCAGGGGGAGAGTGAAGGATTCACTCCTATGACTCTTCGCAGTGTATTTCTCAGTCTTATCTTGCCTTTTAAAATCTAACTCAGCACTACAGTTCTGACTCCACCAGCAGTCAGTCTGTGAACATAGATCTTTTCTGCCTAATTTTCTGATCTCTTAAAAAAAGAGATTTTGTTTGTTTGTTTGTTTGATGCAGTCTGTTTCTCCTTCTTCAGTGTGTTTACTAACCTCAGCTTTTCCCTGAAGGTCTTCGCTTGATTCATAGTTTCCATCAACTACAAAACCACTACCACCATTAGTATTCTGCAGATCGAGTGATTTCAGTCCCACCCACACTCTCTGGTGCTGGTCCCCGCCTTGGGGAGATGTGTCAGGGGACAGCTGGAGGGCCCCACCAGCCTGGGCTTCTGTGTTTGACACTCCCACACACTGAGGAACCTGCTGTTCCCACCCACAGTGGGATCCTGTGTGCTTTGCAGAGCATGCACTTGGGACCTCTCCGGAGTCAGTCCTAACCGTGAGATGGGTGATGTTTACTCTGATGCGGGATGGGGCATCAGCTGTTGGAAAAGGTGATGTTTCTTCCAGTCAGGAATGAACACTTTGTTCTCCTGGATTTTCCCTGTGATATGTGTCTATCGCGGCATGTAGATACACAAGAGCATTTACATTTCACTCTTAATTTAAATCTCGGGTGTTAAATGACAAATGCCTTAATATTTATATGTAACATCACTGCTGCTGGGGCTGCTCTTGTCACTATAATAATAATGACAGAGTAGCTTTTACTTCCTGTGAACTGTGTGCTAGGCTCTATGCTAATAAAGCATTTAATTCTTACAACTGTCCTAGGAGGTACGGATCATTAATATTATCATTCTCATTTTACGGAGGAGGACATGAAGAGTCAGAGATGTCAAATAACTTGCCCAAGGTCACACAGCCAGGAAGTAGACACGTTGGCGCTCAAACTCGAGCCTTCTAAACCCAGTCCATGCTAGAAAGCATCTCACCTATCAGGACAGAAATTCAGATTTCTGATCTGTGACTGTGAGCTGTTTTAGAGAAGCTAGAACTTAAAATTCACATTCGTTCTGCCCTTCAAAGTAACAAATCTGAAAGTACATAATACCATGCTGCCTGCCACGTGCAGAATTGGTTTTGGAATTCCTTTGTAAGAACTAGTGTGTGAAACGTAAGAAAAGCAATTTCTTGACTAGGAAAGATGGCGCAGGAATAGGGGACCCTATTTCAACTGGTCCCCGGAATTGAGCTGGATATCTACCAGACCACTCTGAGCACCCACAAAACCAGCCTGAGATGTAAGAAGATCTGGATCTCTACAAACAGAATATCGCAGGCGGTTGGTTTTGAGGTACAAAGCGGGGAGCCGTGATTCCGAGGGCAGATATCAGAGGATAAACGGCGGCGGGACGGAGCCTGGCCGTGGGGATCCTACACCGCCGGTGAGTGACAGCTTCGCACGCTGGGGACCAGGCACAGACTCGCAGACTGGTAGCGGCAGGGGAAAGGACTTTAGGGCAGCCCCCGGGGCGGAAACCCAGAGCAGTGGGGTCGCACCTGCAATCTGGGGTAGCTGGTGGTTTTAGAAGCACAAGGGGCAGAGATGTGCCCCGACCCGGAGGCAGGACTGGGGGCGCTGCGGAGGGGCACACAACCCAGGACGCTGCAGTTTATAGCAGCAGGACAGAAACAGAGACGGTGTGGCCTGGAGAGCTCACTGAAAAACAGACTGCAATCTCTCTGCTCTGAGGCAGAGGGTTGGAAACGGTCTTTTCTGCTCTGACTCGCGGAAGAGACACGGAAAGCCACCAGGGAAAGCTGCCAGAGAACAAAAGCCCCCAAAACTGATTCCCGCTGAGCCCATCCCCCGCCACAGGGGGGCAGGGCAATTCTGCCCAAACAGGGTTGCCTGAGTAACAGCGCGGCAGGCCCCTCCCCCAGAAGACAGGCTGGGAAAATAAGAGGCCAGCAGCCCTAAGGTCCCAAAAAAACAAGTGCATCTTGCTTGGGTTCTGGTCAATAATTTGGACCCTATACATTCCCTCAAACACCCCTCAACAGAATGACTAGGAGGAGGAGCCCCCAAAATAGGAAAGACTCAGAGATTATGATTTATGCAGCAGATTTACAAATAGATGCAGATATAACCAAGATGTCGGAGATGGATTTCAGGCTAGCAATTGTGAAGACAATGGCTAGAATGGAGAAATCAATTAATAGCAGCATAGAGTCTCTAAGGGCAGAAATGAAAGCTGAATTGGCAGAACTTAAAAATGCTATCAATGAGATCCAATCCAATCTAGATAATCTAACAGCTAGGGTAACTGAGGCAGAAGAACGAATAAGCGACCTGGAAACAATATAATAGATAAAAAGGGAAAAGAGGAGGCCAGGGAAAAACAACTCAGAATCCATGAAAGTAGAATCAGAGAAATAAGTGACACACACCATGAAGCATTCCAATGTCAGAATAATTGGAATCCCGGAGGGAATGGAGAGAGAGAGAGAGGACTAGAAAATGTATTTGAGCAAATTGTAGCTGAGAACTTCCCTAATCTGGGGAATGAAACAAACATTCACGTCCTAGAGGCAGAGAGGACCCCTCCCAAGATCAAGGAGAACCGACCAACGGCCCAGCATGTAATAGTAAAACTTGCAAATCTTAGAACCAAGAAAACCATCTTAAGGGCAGTTAGGGGCAAGACATTCCTTAGGTACAGAGGGAGGAACATCAGAATAACGTCACACCTATCCACAGAGACCTGGCAAGCCAGAAAGGCCTGGCAAGACATATTCAGGCTACTAAACGAGAAGAACATGCAGCCAAGAATACTTTATCCGGCAAGGCTTTCATTTAGAATAGATGGAGAGATGCAGAGCTTCCACGACCGGCAGAAACTGAAAGAATATGTGACCACTAAGCTGGCCCTGCAAGAAATATTAAGGGGGGTTCTATAAAAGGAGAAAGACCCCAAGAGTGATATACAACAGAAATTTAGAGGGACAATCTATAAAAACAACGTCTTCACAGGCAACATGATGACAAGTAATTCATATCTTTCAGTAATCACTCTCAACGTGAATGGCCTAAATGCTCCCATAAAATAGCACAGGGTTGCAGATTGGATAAAAAGACAGGACCCATCCATATGCTGCCTACAAGAGACTCATTTTGAACCTAAAGATACATCCAGACTGAAAGTGAAGGGATGGAGATCCATCTTCCATGCCAGTGGACCTCAAAAGAAGGCTGGGGTAGCAATTCTTATATCAGACAAATTAGATTTTAAACTAAAGTCTGTAATTAGAGACACAGAAGGACACTATATCATTCTTAAAGGGTCTATCCAACAAGAAGATCTAACAGTTGTAAATATCTATGCCCCCAACATGGGAGCAGCCATCTACATAAGCCAACTGTTAACCAAAATAAAGAGTCATATTGATAACAATATGTTAATTGTAGGAGACCTCAATACTCCACTCTCAGCAATGGACAGATCATCTAAGCAGAAAATCAACAAGGAAACAAGAGCTTTGAATGATACACTGGATCTCAGATGGACCTCATAGATATTTACAGAACATTCCACCCTAAAACAACAGAATACTCATTCTTCTCGACCGCACATGGAACTTTCTCCAGAATAGACCACATACTGGGTCACAAATCAGGTCTCAACCAATACCAAAAGACTGAGATTATTCCCTGCATATTCTCAGACCACAATGCTTTAAAACTGGAACTCAATCACAAGAAAAAAATTGGCAGAAATTCAAACACTTGGAAACCAAAGACCATTCTGCTCAAGAATGTTTGGGTCAACGAGGAAATCAAAGAAGAACTTAAACAATTCATGGAAATCAATGAGAACGAAAACACATCAGTCCAAAACCTATGGGATACTGCAAAGGCGGTCCTAAGGGGGAAATACATAGCCATCCAAGCCTCACTCAAAAAAATAGAAAAATCCCGAATTCACCAACTAACTCTACACCTTAAAGAACTAGAGAAAAAGCAACAAACGATGCTTAAGCCACACATTAGAAGAGAAATAATTAAAATTAAAGCAGAGATCAATGAATTAGAAACCAGAAACACAGTAGATCAGATCAGTGAAACTAGAAATTGGTTCTTTGAAAGAATTAATAAGATCGATAAACCACTGGCCAGACTTATCCAAAAGAAAAGAGAAAGGACCCAAAGTAATAAAATTATGAATGAAAGGGGAGAGATCACGACTAACACCAAGGAAATAGAAACAATTATTAGAAATTATTATCAACAACTATATGCCAATAAACTGAGCAATCTGGATGAAATGGAGGCCTTCCTGGAAACCTATAAGCTGCCGAGACTGAAACAGGAAGAAACTGACCACCTGAATAGGCCAATAACCAGTGACGAGATTGAAGCAGTGATCAAAAACCTCCCAAAAAACAAGAGTCCAGGGCCTGATGGATTCCCTGGGGAATTCTACCAAACATTCAAAGAAGAAATGATACCTATTCTACTGAAGCTGTTTCAAAAAATAGAAACAGAAGGAAAACTTCCAAACTCATTCTGTGAGGCCAGCATTACCTTAATCCCCAAACCAGGCAAAGACCCCATCAAAAAGGAGAATTTCAGACCGATATCCCTGATGAATATGGATTCCAAAATCCTCAACAAAATCCTAGCTAGTAGGATCCAACAATACATTAAATGGATCATCCACCATGACCAAGTGAGATTTATCCCCGGGAGGCAAGGGTGGTTCAACATTCTCAAATCAATCAATGTGATAGAACACATTAATAAGAGGAGGGAAAAGAACCATAAGGTCCTCTCAATTGATGCAGAAAAAGCATTTGACAAAATACAACATCCTTTCCTGATTAAAACTCTTCAGAGTATAGGGATAGAGGGAACATTCCTCAAGTTCATAAAATCCATCCATGAAAAACCCACAGCGAATATCATCCTCAATGGGGAAAAGCTGAAAGCCTTTCCCTTAAGATCAGGAACATGTCAAGGATGCCCACTCTCACCACTATTGTTCAACATAGTACTAGAAGTCCTAGCAACAGCAATCAGACAACAAAAAGAAATAAAAGGTATTCAAACTGGCAAAGAAGAAGTCAAACTCTCTTTTCGCAGACAACATGATACTTTATGTGGAAAACCCAAAAGACTCCACCCCCAAATTACTAGAACTCATACAGCAATTCAGTAATGTGGCAGGATACAAAATCAATGCACAGAAATCAGTTGCTTTCTTATACACAAACAATGCAACTGTAGAAAGAGAAATTAGAGAAACAATTCCATTTACAATAGCACCAAAAACCATCAGATACCTTGGAATAAACCTAACCAAAGAGGTAAAGGACCTATACTCTAGGAACTACAGAACACTCATGAAAGAAATTGAAGAAGACACAAAAAGATGGACAAATATTCCATGCTCATGGATCGGAATAATAAACATTGTTAAGATGTCTATGCTACCCAGAGCAATCTATACCTTCAACGCCATCCCAATCAAAATTCCAATGACATTTTTCAAAGTGCTGGAACAAACAATCCTAAAATTTGTATGGAATCAGAAAAGACCCTGAATCGCCAAGGAAATGTTGAAAAAGAAAAACAAAGCTGGGGGCATCACGTTGCCCGATTTCAAGCTATATTACAAAGCTGTGATCACCAAGACAGCATGGTACTGGCACAAAAACAGACATATAGACCAATGGAACAGAATAGAGAACCCAGATATGGACCCTCAACTCTATGGTCAAATAATCTTTGACAAAGCAGGAAAAAACAGGCAATGGAAAAAAGACAGTCTCTTCAATAAATGGTGCTGGGAAAATTGGACAGCCACATGCAGAAGAATGAAACTTGACCATTCTCTAACACGATTCACAAAGATAAACTCAAAGTGGATGAAAGACCTCAACGTGAGACAGGAATCCATCAAAATCCTAGAGAACATAGGCAGTAACCTCTTTGACATCGCCCACAGCAACTTCTTTCAAGATACATCTCCAAAAGCTAGTGAAACAAAAGCAAAAATGAACTTTTGGGACTTCATCAAGATAAAAAGCTTCTGCACAGCAAAGGAAACAGTCAATAAAACAAAGAGGCAACCCACAGAATGGGAGAAGATATTTGCAAATGACATTACAGATAAAGGGCTAGTATCCAAGATCTATAAAGAACTTCTCAAACTCAACACCCAAAAAACAAATAAATGTCCGCAATAGCCAAACTGTGGAAAGAGCCGAGATGCCCTTCAAAAGATGAATGGATAAAGAAGACGTGGTCCATATATACAATGGAATATTACTCAGCCATCAGAAAGGATGAATACCCAACTTTTACACCAACATGGATGGGACTGGAGGAGATTATGCTAAGTGAAATAAGTCAAGCAGAGAAAGTCAATTACCATATGGTTTCACTTATTTGTGGAACATAAGGAATATCATGGAGGACATTAGGAGAAGGAAGGGAAAAAGAAGGGGGGGAATCGGAGGGAGAGATGAACCATGAGAGACTATGGACCCTGAGAAACAAACAGGGTTTTAGAGGGGAGGAGGGGATGGGGAATGGGTGAGCCCGGTATTAAGGAGGGCACGTACTGCACGGAGCACTGGGTGTTATACGAAAACAATGGATCGTGGATCACTGCATCAAAAACTAATGATGTATTGTATGGTGACTAACATGACATAATAAAATTAAAAAAAAAAGAAAAAGCAATTTCTTTTTGGAGATGAACCTTGCTTTTTACCTCTTTGCATGTTACCCTGCTTGATCACCTACATTATTTATCAGCTTTTACTCTTAATGCCTTTTGACAGTTTCCAAGAAGATAATTCTGTCCTCCAAGGATGGAGATTTGCCACCAATGAGGGCATCCAGAAGCTTCCAGGGGAAGTGGAGACACTTCCTGAGAGGCTCCAGCATGTTCTCAGTGATGTCAGCGTTTTGAAAATAAGAGCTTGGCCTCCCAAGGGTGATTACTCTGAAGGGGGGGCGCTCAGCTATACCTTTGCCCTCTGGTGTGTTTGTTTACAGTTCAACCTGTTACTTCACAGATATACCTAATGTTGATTTGAGGTGGAGTGAAGTCTGTTTACATAAATATGCATGTAACAAAAATACTATTGTGTATAGGAAAGCATCAAACATTCCTTGTCCGTCAGTCTCAGCAAGTTTGCTGATGTCAACACTGGAACTGGCTCTGTTTTGGTAAGAGTTCTGTTCTGTTCCTCTTTATCTCTTAAAATTAGGAAATATTGACTTGTGGATTTGGACAGATGGTGAGTAGGCCCCCGTTCCTCTTCAAGAAAAAAGAATCAGTTTTCTGCTTCCCCAGCAAAGGGAGATGAACCCTCTGCTAAATATGTCTCCAGCAACACTTCAAGCATCATTTTTAAAGTGCTTTTTTTTTTCTTACAGCGAAGGTTAAGGTTAGTTTCAAGCCTTATCTTAATTAGCTGCTCACATTGAACTTAATTCTGCTTAAGTAAACAATTGTATTCAAAAATAGCAACGTTGCCATAGCAACCTAGATCAGAATCATTTGATTTTCTTTTCTGCCCCTGATTGTGCCTTACTATCTAGGCCATGGTATGAAACAAATCTGCTGAAACATCCTATGTAAAATGAGATTTAAAAAAAGCATTTAGCTGGGGGGAAAAACATTTTTAAATGATTGCTTTAAGTGTTGCAGGGAAGCTCCTAATTCCCAATGGCTCCTGAAGGAGATTCTGTCTCAGGTTCCCTGGTCTGACAGCCTTCGCTCTTGTCCCCTTTTGGGGCTCCAGGTCCAGAAGTGCCCAAGAGCCGTGCCCCAGAACCTGGACCAGGTCAGGGGATCCAAGTTCTTGTTCCAGCTCCCAGATTCTGTTCCTGAAAATGGGAGAGCTGAACCAGATAATCCCCCAAGGCTTTTCTAGCTGCAAAAGGTCAGGTTCTGATCCTTTAATTTGGTTATTACTTAACAACATGCAAAACGAAGCTGTTTTAAATCAAGCCTCAGGCTAAGCCTTAATCTCCTACCAAAGAAGAGAATTGTTAAGCATTTTTAGGATCGGGGCCTGTGATTCCTAAACTCGTATTACCTGAATCATGGAGGGAGAACGCCCCTGCCTGGCTCATCAAGGCCAGTGTGGTCCTAATTATGGCAAAGGTTAGCCACATGAAGATCATTTTAATGAAGAAAATTAATAAGCAGATTAGCCTTGTCCGTGGTCTAGTCACCATGAAGTGATTCTGGAGACTTGGTCTTCGTCTCAATTCTCTTGTCGGGAAAAAGAGACTTAGTGAGCCGGCTGTTGGCCCTGCCCCTGGATCCGGCTTGGTGCGTGACTTTTTTACTAAATGGAGTAGAGACACAGTATCACTTTTTGGAAGTGATAAACTGACACCGTGAAAGTTGTCTTACTTGAGAAGGTTTGCCATTAAAACAAAAACAAACCTGGAGGTCTTTTGTCCAGCCTCTGGGATAATCAAGTCATGAGATCAAGTGGAGAAAAGTCAAATATACTGTTTTCTCTGTAATTCATTTTGTATGCCATTAAAAAGAAGATAGAAAAGAGACAAAGCCCAGTAGAAAAAGGGTGAAGAAGATGAATTTTTCACAGTATAGGAGACCCAAGACCCGCTGAGCGTCTGGACAGCAGCTCGGCCACTTTGAGTGAGGAGGGAATGTGACCCCCAAGTGAGGAGCCTGGATTGGATACGCCCGCCCAACAGTAGCAGAGTTTGGCAAAGCTGTGGAGAAACAGGGAAACCCAGATCCTGGTGGTGGGAGTGCCATAGCCACTCTGGAGAGTGATTTGGCAGGTTCTGGTGACATTGAAAACGCATGTTCCTTTCAACTCAGCAGTTCTACGTTTGGATGTAGAGCAAGTACACAGGAAGCAGGTACCGGGGGCTCACTGTGATAGGGAAAAATTAGACACAACCCACATGGCCATCGCAAGAGAATGAAATGGATGAAAAATAATGCAGGATGTTCTTATATTAGAATACTCTCAAGCAGATTCATATATAATATCGACAACGGCGGGAAGGAAAAAATCATAAAGTGTAGTGAAAAAAAGCAAAACTTTGTATATGGAAAATAAAATTAACACATCACACAAAGCAACACGGTATTGCTTAGGGATACATAATATACGTAAGGTATAGAAACGGACCGGAAAGGGCACAGGGCGGGCTCCATAGATAGAGCATGTGACTCTTGTTCTCGGGGTTGTGACTTCGAGCCCCACGTTGGGTGTAGAGATTACTTAAAAATAAAATCTTTAAAAACAAATAATTTAAAAAAAGACATAAATAAAAATGGCCTAGAAGGAATGAATCTCTATGTGGAAGTGGTCAACTTTAATTAAAATATTTACTTCTTTTTTTTGTTTTGATTTTAATGCCAGTGTAGTGAACATACAGTGTTATATTAGTTTCGGGTGTACTATAGAGTGATTCAACACGACCCGGTGTTCATCACAAGTGCACTGCTTCATCCCCATCACCTGTTTCACCCATCACTAAAATGTTTACTTTTTTAAGATTTTTTTTTTAGATTTATTTATTTGTCAGAGAGAGAGAGCATGAGCAGGGGGAGTGGCAGAGGGAGAAGCAGGCTCCCCGCGGAGCAGGGAGCCCCATGCAGGACTGGATCCCAGGACCCTGGGATCATGACCTGAGCCGAAGGCAGACGCTTAACGACTGAGCCACCCAGGCTTCCCAATGCTTCCTTCTTTACTAAGAAAAAAGACTTGAAGCAAATATGACAATATGGTAGTTGTCAATGTGAAGTGGTGTGAACTTGCATATCCTAGTTCTCTGTAATTTTCAGAATATTTTAGTTTCTTAAGAAAATATAAAATGCCAAGGTGCAAGTAAGATAGCTTACCAATCAGACGGCAGAGATGAGCCTTATTAATTGCCCCGGGCACTTAATTTTAGGGCTCTTCACCGATCACACATATTTTTGGCTTTTTCCAGCATTCATTTTTGTTCTCGGCAGTTGCCTTTTAGAGGACCCTAGCTTCTGCCCTTTGCATCTGTTCACCATTAGGAGGAAGGGTGACAGCATATGCCACCTCCCCTCTGGGTGATTCATCAGGATTAGCTCTCAGATGTAAACAAGTACAGACTCAGACTGCAGTTTCAAAAGCACCTGACCAGACCACCCATCCTTTGAAGTGTTAATTTGGATTAAATATCTTGAGATCCACACTCTGCCCCCGCCCCTTTGTGAGTCTGCGGGTTTTGTCCTTTAAAGGAACAGTTGCAAATTCTAAAATGTACAAGCTGCAGATGCTATCAGGCAAAAGGAGGCGTAAGCCTATTGATTTTTTTGGTCATTAATTTTATGTTATTAAAGAGACAGAGAATAAGGTACCTTAGAACTCCAATGCCGGTGTTATTGTACTGAGCTGGAAAGTCACGTGAGACCAGAAAGCGGAATCAGAGTGAGTTACCGATGGGGTATAGTGAATTGAGGCCCTTTACTTGCAGGGCAGAAACCAAACAGTTCTTGGACAGCCAAGGGGTAGGAGAAAAGACTGCTGTGAAAACAAAGGGGAAGGAAAGGGAGATTGTCTTGGAGGACAGTAGAATAGAAAGTTTAGGGGAAAAAAGTGTGTAGACACCTTATTATTTAACCCACAGACTGGGATGATCTCTGGCATCAAAACTCAGCCCCCCGGGACATAAGATGTATGGCAGGAACTTATATGTGATGGCTGTATCATGATACGTGTATACATGTAATGAATCGTGTGCCCCAGGGCCCTTTTGAGAGTGAACGAGTGTGCTATTAATAATTAATTGAGACAACAGGCATCAATGGGGGTTGTCCTGAGCAAACCTCCCAGGCGCCTTACTGTTCACCCTAGTAATCATGCACCTTTACATCTTTATTTGAAAATGAAATTCATCAAGTGAAACAGACCATCAAAAAGTTGTCAATGTAGGGGCGCCTGGGTGGCTCAGTTGGTTAAGCGACTGCCTTCGGCTCAGGTCATGATCCTGGAGTCCCGGGATCGAGTCCCATGTCGGGCTCCCTGCTCGGCGGGGAGTCTGCTTCTCCCTCTGACCCTCTTCCCTCTCGTGCTCTCTATCTCTCATTCTCTCTCTCAAATAAATAAATAAAAATCTTTAAAAAAAAAAAAGTTGTCAATGTATCTGTCTTGTGCTAGCACTGCTTTAGGCCCTGGGGTACAGCAGGTATCCAGGGAAACAAATGCCATAAGCTGGGGAAGACAGACAATAAATCATACATTATTAGATGCTACTATGTTTATATAGAAATACAAGGCAGAGAAGGGATAGAGGGACAGTCAGGGCCTAGAGGAGTGAGGGAAAGGTCATTTTAAATAATGTGCTCAGGGAAGGCACACATGGGGAGGATCTGTGGCTTCAAGGCTGCACAGAGCCAAAAGAAATCAAAGACTTAATAAAAGAAGAGAATTATCAGGATTTAAGGAAAGAAGGAATTGTGGCTCATACAGAATGATTGGTCACCAATACTCTCTGCCTCCCCCTACAGAAGAATTTTTCACCCTCATCCTCTTAAAATCAGGCTTGGCCATATGAATTGACATTGGCCAGTGATTTGTGAACAGACGTGACAGGGCTTTCCCAGTCACTGCCTGCTCCCCTGGGCTCTTTTCCCTCTGCCACCGTCACTAAGCAATGTTGAGGTGGTAGCTGCCCCGTTGGTCTGGGTTCCCGGGTAAAGGGCAAGCATGACACAGATCTACCGGTATGAGACGGGGCTGTAAGTAGTGAGAAATGATCCTTTGTTGTTTAAGCCCCTGAGAATTGGCACTTGCTTGTTACGTAACATAACCCAGCCCATCCTGACTGATACAGGAGCCCTCACTGAGAAGATGACATCTGAACCGAGACCTGAGGACATGAAAGAACCAACCATGCAGAAATGTGGAGAAAACGTGTTCCACACAGAGGAACAGCAGCTGCAGAGGTTCTGAAAAGGGAGCCAGATTTCTCAAGGCAATGATGCAGAGGTGTTGCTCCACTCAGATTTTCACGCAGCGTGTGGGGCTGGAGGTATAGGACTTAATCTTGTTCACCTAGTGATGCTGTTCCCTCCTCTTTTCCTCTGCAGGTTATGGAGTGGAGTGGCAAGGGTGAGAGGAACAGAAGAGGGTAGGAAGGAGCAAAAGATCTGGGCAGGGAGATGCGGCCTGCAGAGTGGGGCTCCAGATCCTTGGGCAGTAGCCCTTAATATATTAAAAACAATAGTGTCACCCATGTAGAGAGCCTGTGGGGCCTCGGAAGTCTGACTGCTCTCATAAAGGAGAGGCGTCAGTGCATCCAAATTGTGTTAATCTGTGACCACTGATGACCAGGATATGCCCCCTCCCCACTCACCTTGTTCTTCTCACACCCACGACTTGGAGCCACACAGAACCCAAGGAGCCTCCAACAGATGAACCAAAGCAGTGGGGCCACACATAGGAGTGTGCCATGCACCCCCCTGAGAAAGGGGGCAGCCGTTCCCTTTGAGTAACATAAAAGGAGACTGTATGAGCCACAATTCCTTCTTTTCTTAAATCCTGATAAGTCTCTTCTTTTATTAAGTCTTTGATGTCTTTCGGCTCTGTGCAGCCTTGAAACCACAGATCCTCCCAATTAGCAGTTGCGAGTAAAACAAAGTCTGAACAAATAAGGTGGAGTGGGCGGCTATTGAGGCTGATGCATGAGGGAGACAGAATTCTAAATATCAAATCCATTTAGGAAAAACGTGTTAAAGTTGAAAACTAAAATGTTTCACAGAGATAAAATCCTGCTGCGTACTTATCAACCACAGACGTAGCCATGGAAGATTCTCTAGAAGAAACCCCCATTAAACATCTGGGTTTCTACCGGCTAATGGCGCCTCACAGAATGCAACCATTAATCTCAAATCCTCCATGCTAATTGATTGCCTGGCATTACTGAACAAACTATCATCTATAACTCCAAAAGATGTAAAAATACTTTTAGGTTTGTAAGAGTCCCAAACATCTGTATGTTAGCCGTTTTCTCTCCGGTTGAAGGAAAATTTAACAAACGGATGCTCTGGTAGATAGGTGACCTTGAAACAATGCATGCAAAACCATGGCCATACCCAGCACCATCCTCCCTTTCTTCTTGTCAATTCCTAAAGAAATTCTATTCATGTTGGAAGCAAATTGCGATAAAAAGGGAAATTCCAGGGGTGCCTGGGTGGCTCAGTCATTAAGCGTCTGCCTTCGGCTCAGATCATGATCCCAGGGTCCTGGGATCCCCGCGTCGGGCTCCCTGCTTGGTGGGGAGCCTGCTTCTCCCTCTCCCACTCCCCCCTGCTTGTGTTCCCTCCCTCGCTGTGTCTCTCTCTGTCAAATAAATAAATAAAATCTTAAAAAAAAAAAGGAAAATTCCATTCAATTTAGATAATGCCAAAATCATTGGGACTGGGGCCCTTGCTGAGAAAAATAAAATGGTCTCAAGGTCTGAAAAGGGAGGAATGCATGGTACAAATGGGTACCAGCAAGAAAGGCGCTGTGCAGGGATCAACCGCAAAGGTGCCTGGGAGCAAGGCAAAGCAATATATTACAACACAGTGGGATTCAGCATTCATTTCCTACTCTTTCCAGAATCCATCCTTTGAGCCACTGTTCCTTTCAAGGGGTAAGAGGCATTATTGGCATTTTGGGGAGGATGATTCTGTGTTGGATGGGATTGATCTGTGCCTTATAGGATTTTTACATCCTTGACCCTACTCACTAAATACAAGTAGCATTTTCCAATCACTGACACACAAACATCCCCAGACTCTCCCTAGAGTAGACGTTACTGTCCCAAGTTGAGAGACCTACAGATCTGGGCTATGTAAATATAAGAATAAGGTGCAGTTTGAACTTAGCTGTGAGGATGCAGGAACTGAGTTATCCAAGATCGCCATGCTGTCCATATGTAGGCGCATCAGGAAAAGAAAAGCAATTAACTCTATTTGCTGGCAAAGAAATCCCAGATATCCGAAAGGCTGCCAACAGCCACATGATTAGAGAGATAGCTTTGTTGTTGGTAGTAAAGCAAGTTTTAAAAGGAAGTCAACGACTGAGGACTGAGGACGGTGTTCAAAAGAACTGATGTAGTAAATAACTCAACCCATGTTGTCATTGTTCTTCTGGAAAGGGGAAGGAGGGTTTCTTTGAAAATGAGTTGCAATCTGCTTGATATTTACATGAAAAACGGAGGAGACAAGCCCAGTTTTTAGGCCATGGGGTTCAAATCAGTTATTGACCAGTTCCTTAACAAGTACATGCTGTGCTACTGGGAGGGTTCTGGGTCAATGGCTGCCTCAGGTAGCAGTTTGAGGAACTCCCCAGCTTTCTCAGTGTCACTGCTGAGGGTCTTCCTTCTCTTCCACTCTCCCCATTGACCCTTCTCAGCCCCTGTCTTCCTGCCTTATGTTCCCAGGACCAGATCATCTTTGGGGAAGAAGGTGGGAAGGGACAGCTCATCCTGCCATTGTGGGACCCCTTGCCCGCTCCCCTCTCCCCTTGGCTCTGTAATAGCCACTACCATTTATTAGATAAGGACTGTTTGCCAAGCCCTGGGCTAAGGCTTTTGTTTGTTTGTTTGTTTGTGTTAATATTAAAGTAGGCTACCAAATGAAGTTTTAACAATTATTCCTCCAAAGGTTTGTTTTCATTATTTTTCTTGAGAGAATCCCAAACTCATAGAAAACTTGCAAGTACAATACAAAGAACTTTTTTTTTCCCCACGAATTATTTGAGAGTAAGTTGCCGGCCTGATGCCCACCACCCCTGATTTTCCTATGAACAAGGACATTCTCTTCCATAACCCAGTGAAACTCTCAAAATCAGGAAGTTTAGCGGGGTACATTATTACCATCTAATCCTCAGCTCCCATTCAGTCGATCCTGGGAATGTTCTTTATAGTAAAAAGATCCAGGTGAAAATCATGTGCTGTGTTTAGTTGTCATGTCTTTCTGGTGCCCTTCAGTGTGGAACAGCCTTGCTCACTCTTCTGTGGATTCTCATGACCTTGGCACGTCTGAAGAGTATAGGCCAGTCCTTTTGCTGAATGTCCCTCAATTTGGTTTTGTCTGCCACTTCCTCCTAATTGGGTTCAGGTCCTGCTTTGGCAGGACTATCAGAGAAGTGGCTCAGGGTCTTCCTGTTGCATCTGGTCACGTGGCAACAGGATTTCGATTGGTCCCTCACTTAGGTCACTCGATTGAGGTGATATGTGCCAGTTATTCTTTTTCCATTTGTGACTAATAAGTATTTTAGGGGGAAGTACTCTGAGACTGCAACTATCCTGTTCCTCGGCAAACTTTCAATTATTTTATGGATTCATGGTTTTCTGTTTTAATAAATGGTCTGTCATCTGTTACTATCATTTTATTTTGATGCTCAAGTTGTTCCAGATGTGGCCAGGTGATCCCTTTTGAGCTGGCCTCTACTCCCCCTTGACAAGCCCGCATCAGTATTTGACCATTCTAGAACAATAAAATACCAGTCTCATGGTGTACTTTCCTGTAACCACCCTGGAATCAGCCATTCTTCAAGGTGGCTAAGTGCTTTGTTGTTGGGCTTCTTATATGGTGGGCCAGTGAATGTCTGTCCATGTGTGGGCCTACGTGTGTCTCATACCACATGTGTCCATATCCTTGGATGCTTTGGCTTATCTACTTCTCTGTTCCTTGTCTTACCGCGGAAGTCCTCAAACATTTACTGAAACTCTTGTAGATGAGAAAGCCAAAGCTCAGCAAGGTAGTATGCTGTCTAGCTGGGAGCGAAACTAGAGGCAAAACCCCAAATCCCTTCTCCTTTTCTAAAACCATCCACTGTATCACACAATTTTCTTCATCATTAGCAGTGCAAATATTTTTATGATAGCTACTAATTGAGTTAGTGGGGGTGAGAGGCGTGTATGTGGAACTCAAGCTAGTAATTTAGTAAAGCTTCTATCAGAGCAGAAAAAGAAAATATAATATTTTGATTTAAAGTATAAAGTTATAAAGAATAAAACTGGTTGGTGCATAAGGAATTCTGCAAGTTATATGTGTGGGATCTTTCCTAGAACACATTGAGAGGAAAGTCCTTTGTTACAGAAGAGTTGAGAGATTCCCGTGTTAAGAATTAGGGTTCCCAGGGAGGTATAGAAAGTGAGATCAGGGACTAGGGTTTGGCTCCAATTCTGGCTTCGTATTGTCTATTATTAAGTCACTTAGTTTATTTGTTACTCTTTTAAAAACACAAAGGTGGTAATTTTAATTGAGAGACAAAGAGTCTATAGGATTACTGTAGGGAATAGAGAAAGACAATATCTGAACTGTGTAAATGCCCAGCACTGTCTACATTAGGGGTCTTAACTGCATTTGTATTATTAGTTTCGGGGGTAGAATCTAGTGATTCATCACTTGCATTTAACACCCAGTGCTCTCCTTACATCACGTGCCCTCCTTAATGCCCATCACCCAGTTACCTCATCTCCCCACCCACCTCCCCTCCGGCAACCCTCAGTTTGTTCCCTATAGTTAAGAGTCTCCAATATATGCTTTGTAAATTAATGCTTAAATAATAAGATCTAGTATCAGGCATCTAATAACTGTGGTAATTTAGTCTCCTTGGGTCGCCATAACAAAATACCATAGACTGGGTGGCCTAAACAACAGAAATTTATTTTCTCAGAGTTCTAGAGACCGGAAGTCTGAGATCACAGTGCCGGTATGGCTGGGTTCTGGGAAGGGCTTCCTGGCTTCGAGAAGGCCACCTTCTCATTGTGCCCTCTCATGGTCCTCCCTCAGTCCCTGCACGTGGACAGAGAGAGAAAGAGAGATCTCGTCCTCTTTTTATAAAGCCACCACTCCTATCAGATTTGGCTTCCACCCTTACAATTTCATTTAACCCTAATAACCTCCTAAAAGCCCCATCTCCAAATACAGTCACATTAGGGATTAGGGCTTCAACATATGAATTTTGGAGGGCCACACCTCAGTCCATAGCATAGTGATAGGCATAAATGATATTTAAAAACATCTTCTGCAAAGTCATAGGTACTGCTGCTAATAGGTTTGTTGCCTACATTTATTATGGAAGGAAATGCTTAATTTCTGGTAGAGGTTAGTGAAAATAAAGATACGATTTTTTCCCCATCCAAATTCACAGCTACCCTGAACCTCTATGCAAAGACCATAGATGAAGAACTCCTGAAACATGCAAATAAGATGTTCTTGTTTTGAGCAAACAAGTGGCATAACCCCAGGATGGTGGGAATCAATTCTGGAATCAGCTAATCCTGCCCATTACCAGTCACCCGAAAGCAGTAGGTGTGGTGAATTGAAGAGACATCATCTGCTTTTGGCTTTTTTGAATATGTGTTCGAGTATTGGAATGTGTTCTCTCTTGCAGACACCAGTCACCTAAATACTGAACAAAATGATTCCTGGACCTCTGAGAACTTCTGGCTTGACCCTGGTGTGAAGGGCCAGACGGAGACCAAGGCAGAGGATGATGGGCTTCGGAAATCCCTGGATAGATTCTATGAAATGTTTGGCCATCCCCAGCCAGCCGCTAGAAATCCACTCTCCACATCGGTCTGCCAGTGCCTGTCTCAGAAAATCAACGAACTGAAGGGCCAGGAGAACCAAAAGTACGCCCTTCGCAGTTTTCAGATGGCCCAGGTCATCTTCAACCGGGACGGCTGCTCCGTCTTACAGAGGCATTCCAAGGACACCCACTTCTACCCACAGGGAGAAGGAGGTGTGTCTCTGGATGATGAAAAGCCCACCCCGGGACTTTCAAAAGACATCATTCGTTTCCTTTTGCAGCAGAATGTGATGAAAGACCTCTAAGTAGCCCCCGGTGGTAGGAACAGGCAGTGTGGAGGATGGCCCTGTGGCTCACACTGTCAGGGCCCCACCCACATCCCTTCGGGCCTCTCTGGCCAGCCCTGTGGGTCCAGCCCCCTGTGAGCTGATACCTGAGCCAGGTCAGCCCACATGGAGAGCCAGCCGTGTTTGTGGGCCTGATAGCCGCTGTGTCCACACTACCTCCCACCCCACCCCACCCTACCACTCCCTTTGACTTAAGGCCAGCAACTGACTGGTTGGGAAATCCAAAAGCACAGCTTCCTTGTCCCAAGGAAGGAAAGACATGTTCTGAGGCATAATTACCTCTCCAGAACTCCCCTCTGGCTCAGGCCAAGACTGAACCTTCCCGCGAAATCACACCTTGCTCAGCTTCTTCTGTCTCCCTCTCCTCCTTCTCCCCGTTCACCTACTGGTGTCTCCTGGGAGCCTTTCCTTAATAAAGCTCTTGTACCTGAATCCTTGACTCAAAGTCTGCTTCTGGGAGAACCCAACCTAAGAGAACAGGCTTTTTCATTAGATGAGTCTTTTGAAGGATTTAAAGCTCTGTGCCGAATCAAGTATAAGAATCCTACCAAGTAGTAAAACTGTGACCATGTGGTTGAGAATGTATTTCCCAAAATAATATAAAGATTTAAATACAGTTTAAGATGCATCACATATTAATCATACCCTTGCCTCTCCAAAGCCAGAATTCCCTGTTTTATAATACTAACAGGGCGTGGAAGGAACATTTGGACCCTCCAAAATAAGAGCTAAGATTCGCAAATTAAAAAAAAAAAAAAAAAAAAGAAAGAAAGAAAGGTTCTTTGTCTCCACCAGATTGCCAGTGTGAAAGGTGTGAAGAAAACAAATGTGCACCACCTACCAAAGTCTGTGTAAGCTCCATCAGGCCACGCCAGGCTGATGAGGTACGGCCTTGGCCGTCTGTGGAGGAAGAGAAAAAGGAATCCTTTGCCCAAGTGGATTCCTCCCTGTCATTGTTGCCTTCTGCCTGCCTGGTACCAGCACCCTCTGCACCCTCGGAACAGTTGGCCCCTCACCCCTGTCCTGTCCTTGCTTCGTGGTTTTAAATAGCTGGCCCGGGCTTGCGCCGGCAGGTGCTCTACTCCACGGCCGTGTCCTGAACCCCCGTTCGAGACTCAGGGGGTAGAATGACATCACCTGGCACCAAGCTCTCTGAAACTGTCACTGGAGGCCTCCTGCTAATCCCTGCCTTGACAGCCCTTCCCATACATGACATTGATGGAAGGAAGTCCATTTTTCTTTTGGGGGAAACCGAGAAGCTGGCAACCCTGTGCAGTTAGAGTCTGAGAAACTGGAGGTGAAATTTGATTGGCCTAATACTCCAGAAGCTTGCCAGAAAGCAGATTTTGCAAACAGATCGGCTTCCAAGTGTCCATGAAGAATGAGGGAGCCCTCTCAGGCAGGTCTCTTAGGAACGCTCGGCTGGAGAGAGGAGACTTCTAAAGGTCACCAATTCCATACTGAGGCTTCCAGTTCTGAGACAATCAGAGGTAAGAAACAGTGTTTCACACTGAAGTGCAGAAACACCACTGGAAGGAGACCCAAATGGTAGGAAATAGGAAAGGAGTAGGTCTTTCAGAGATACTTGAGGAAACAAGACTCCAGGTTTTTCTCTGACAAGCAATCATGTGACTCTCTCCCCAGGGGCTTCTCCTATTCAACTGGCCCCCAAATAATCGGGAAACCGGTGGGACTCATCATGGAACATGTGCAGGTTGAATTTTAAGGTCCGGTAGTTCTATTGTTTTTTAGTGTGGAGCCAGTTAATGGATGACTCTGAAGAATGCTGTGGTTTTTAGTATTATTCAGTCACTGAAAGAAATATTGGAGATTAGTTTCCATGGCCACTAACAGGAGGAGACTGGATTATTTTCTACTGTTCGTAAAGAACAGAAGATGGAAGCTACTTCTGTTTGGCAGAGAGATTCTAGTATCAGTGATTTTGTAACCTTTTTTATTCTGGGTGCTGAGGGTGCTCAGCAAGAGGCAGACTCTGAGACCAAAGAATTTAGAAGTCTAAAAGCCAGAATCACCTTAGGGTTAAAAAAAAAAGAAGAAGAAGAAGAAAAAAAAGAAAAAAAAGTGTGCCGTGTGTTTGCTTATATCTGAGTAAGTGCTTGTGACAGATCAGTACAATTTGATTCCCTGCAATCTCGCTCTCTAATTTGATTTTCATGAGGTTCAGATGGCATTTTCCATTTATCTCTGTTTACCTTTAATAAAGACTAAGAGATAAGGATATTAAGGCTCTGGCCTTTGGCATTATTGTCCGTTTCTGCCCTACAGATCACTTCACCAACGTCTTATCATCCCGTGAACATTCTGACTGGCCTGTGATATCCTCTGTGGCCTTTTCCAGCAGTCTCCATGAGGGTGGATTTGCTTGCAGGAACATCACAACTCTGAAGAAGAGAAATTGTTACCAGTGTTTTACGTTTGTATGGCGGCTACTCACTTCATTAGTCATTGCTTTGCATGACCTATGTGAGTACATGCCACAGATCTTAGTACTAGCCATTAGCACAAAACAATACGGAGATACTTTTAAAATTTTTCATTGAATTACACCTATCACACAGAAAAGTTTTTCTAAGTGAACCTCTTGCTGATTTTCACAAACTGAACCCATCTGTGCACCCAGCATCCAGCTTAAGTGACAGAGATCACCAGCCAACCTAGGTGGCTCCCTTCTGAGTGAGGATTTTCATCTGGAGATGAGATGGGTTTGCTCAGACCCTTTGTTTCTCAAGCTGCTGACAGTATACTGTAGGCACCACATGGAAAAACAATGTTTATTTTCATTGTTATCTCTTCGGTGTAATATGTTAGAAAAATATATAACTACTGCATCCAATCTGTGCTTTTACAGATAGCATGTAGGATAAGCCTAATATAAATATTTAAAATTTAAAAGTGAACCGAATTAGGGGGTCTGGGTGTCTCAGTCGGTTAAGCATCTGACTCCTGATTTCAGCTCAGGTCTTGATCTCAGGGCGGTAATATCGAGCCCTGTGTTGGGCTCTGTGTTCAGCAGAGTCTGCTTGAGATTCTCTATCCCTCTCCCTCTTCCCCTACCTGCCCCCTTGCACGCTCTCTAAATAAATAATCTTTTTTTTAAAAAGTGAATTGAATTAGCGAAAAAGTTAACAGTGCAGACAACATATAGATATGTCAAAAATTACACAGGCTGGTATACCAGAAAATGACTGAAATCTGGAAGACAATGGGATAGATAATCTATCTGACCTGATAGTTCCACCATCTCTCTCCTGGAACACTGCAAGAAACTTCTATCAGGTCAAGCCACATCTTCCTTTGCCTGTCTTTGCCCTGCAGCCATGTCGCAAATCCTTTTAAAAAGCAAAACACAGTCAGCAAATTAAAGAGAAGGGACTAGCCTTGTCAAATATGAAAACATTTTTAACTCTACAGTAACTCAAGCAGCGACAAAAGTAGACAAATCCAAGAAAAAGAGTTTGGCCTATAGATATAAATGCACATGTAAATTGAGAATTTGATGAAGGTAGCATTTCAAATTTGTAAGGAGAAGGTGGAATTTTTAGCAGATGGTTTTAGAGTAACTGGCTCCCCAACGGGGGGAGAAGAGTATTCTTCACCTCACTCTTGATATCAAAATGAATTTTAGATGGATTAAAAATAAAAAGTAAAAAGATAAAATCATAAAAAAACTAGAATAAAAAGTGAACAATGTAGATACATTCATGTGTGCTAGTCGTGCCAGCCGGCCTGGTGTCTCCCAGGTCTCCATGCAATGGCAGATGGTGATCTAGGGCATCCCCCTGTATCTGCCCAATGATATCCATGTAGGCATCGCACGCAGGGATCCAGTGGGAGCTTAAGCAAAACCAGAACAAAGTAGACCAAAACAGCATTGCAAGGGCTCAGAAAACGGTCACTGAAACTATAGACTACAAAAGTAAACCTTAAGAAAAAAATCCAAAGCCCAAACAGGGTGGCTGCCTACTAAAATAGAAGATTTATATAAGATTAAGAGTCTCCTAACATAATTTGCAAAATGCCCAGGATACAGTAAAAAAAAAAATCACTTGTCATACCAAGAACCAGGAAAATCACAATGTGAGTGAGAAAAGATAGTCAACTGACACCAATAGTGAGATGAATCAGATGTTGGAACTATCTGGCAGAAATTTTAAAGCAGTTACCATAAAATGGTTTCAGCAAGTAATTATGAAATCCCTTGAAACATATGAAGAAATATAAAACCTCATCAAAGAAATGGAAGTTACAAAAAAGAACCAAGTGTAAATTATAGAACTGAAAAGCAGAGCTACCAAAATTAAAAAAGAAAAAAAAACCCTCATTGGATGGGTTCAGTGGTAGAGTGGAGATGACAGAAGATGGAATCGCTTAATTGAGAACAGTTCAATCAAATGTACTCGATCTGACAAACAAGAGAACAGGGAGTGGGGGAAGAAAAGGAATCTGTGGCACAGTAACAAAAGATATTGACATTGATATCATCAGAATCCCAGGAGACAAGAAAGATTGTGGGGCTTAACAAATATTCAAAGAAATAATGGCTGAAAACTTCCATTTGGTGAAAAAACCTACAGACTCAAGAGCTAATATGAATCTGAACTAGGATAAATCTAAAGAAATCCTCATCAAAACACAGCATAATTAAACTTCTGGAAACTAAAGAAAAAATCTTAAGAGCAACCAGAGAGAAATGATGCATGTCTTAGTTATAGGCAAACACCAATTCGAAAGACAGCAGATTTCTCTTTTGAAATCATGGAGGCCAGAAGAAAGTGGCACAACAATTTTCAAGGGTAGAAAGAAAGAAAGAAAGAAAGAAACAAACAAACAAACAAACAAACTTGCAACTGTGTCTTCCCCAAGCTCATCCTGTAGTTCTAATGTCCCATGGGACATTCTACTCAGATGTGTTCTTGTCACCATAAACAAAATGTATAAAAAGTCAAGTGCACCCTCTTTCCCACAGGCTAATAATACTCCCATTTGATATATGTAATCCATCAATGGCATTAACATTTGCTAAGTCACTCAGGCTTGAAAATATTTGGATTCATCATGACTTCTGCTTCTAAACATTCCACTATAGCATGCCAGTGGTCCTTAAGAGCTGAGATCTGGGAGGCCCTGCCTGGGTATGAATCTTGACTCTATCATTTATTGGCATATGCCCCTGGGCATGTTATTTGCTCTTACTGTGCCTCAGTTTCCTCATCTGTAAAAGAGAAGTAACCATCGTACCTAGTTCAGGATGGTCAAATGAGTTCATATTTGTATGGTGTTTAGAATAGCACCTGGCAGTTAGTGTTGGTTTTTTTGGAGGTTTTTTTCTGGGGAGGGAAGGTTGCTTAAAAATTGAAATTCTTACATCTGCTTCTTCTTTCTCTTCCTCCTGCCATTACCTGCTCTGAGCTTTTATCTCCTCAAGGCCCTCCTTAAGGTTCCTACTTCCAGCCATTCCCACACACTGTTGCTACCATGTTGGTCATCCTAAATCTAGTCAGTACTAGATCCCATTCTACCATTTCCCTCACCTGCCAGAAACTTCCCAAGCTCCTTAACACCAACAGGGTGAAGCACAAACCCAGACCCATGCTCTTCTAATCTGTGTTCTTCCCTCTTCTGTCCTCAAACCTTATGCCTGAGCTCCATGGCCTCCAAAACATCCCATCCCTTCTCTACCCAACCTCTCATTTATGCTCTAATCTTACAAAGGAGAACCTTCCTGTAGCTATGAACATGTGTACATCTTCTTTCCCCAAAGAGACGGAAAGTTCCTAAAGGCTAGGGAGCTTATCTTAGGCCAGGCACAGACCAGTCCTGGGTAAAAACCGATTATGACATGAGCTCGTTCTGTGGGGTCCCATCTTCTGTTCAGCCTCCCGGTAGAGGGAGTTTGACAACTCTTTCTCTTTTCTGCAACTGAAACCATATAATTGCAAACCAGGAGTAAGGGATGGGGGAAAGTAGGAGGTGGCTTTGGCTCTCCTGGGAAACATCATGGCAGAAGGAAGAGTCCGACTGGGGCCGGCAGAGGCACAATGCTGCCATTAACAAGCGGGATGTCTAGTGAGGCTCATCTAACTCCTCCAGGCCTCATTTCCATCTGCAGAATGAGGACATCAGCAAAGCTCCAAGTCCCTCTCAGGCTCAAACATTCTGTAACAAATCTCCATGAGGGTGGATTCAGGAAATTGATTTTCAGATTGATTGAGCAGTGTGGCGTTACCGCATGGAGAATTAAACTACTGTTCAGAGCAATTCATTTCCTGAGTTTAGCCTACCGGCCAGTGTTCATTAAGCACCATTTACTCTGCGGTACCCTCTGTTGAGTCCTGTGGAGACACAGAAGTGGTATCTCACAGGAAACCTTGGCCTCAAGGAGTTTATTATAGAATCAGAATTTATTATATAATAAAAGCTCACCAAGCTCATGACACAGCAAATTACTTTGTTTGTTTACCCACGACTTCTGTAAAATAAAGTTTTACCTGAACCCTAATCCCTGTGTGAACTATGTATTATTCTGTGTGTCATTTCTATAGTAGTTTATGTGAAACACACACCTATTATAAATATGCTATATATGTCGATTTAAACCTATGAAATGAACTGAAAATGTACCTATTTAAAATATTTCCCTTGACAGACTAGATTTCTTTTTAACTTTTTAGTAAACCAAATGATGGAGATTTTCAACCTTTCACAAATGTAGAGAGCACTGTGCTCTGTGCATCACCTAGCTTCAACAGCCACCAGCCTTCTGCCATTCTTTTTCATTAATCCCCCCTGCCCCCAGCCTTTCTGTGTGTGTGCTAAAGCGTTGCTTCTTCAGCTGTCAACAGTGAAGGGCATTTCTGTCTAATGTCCATTCCGTCCTGGCCCACTCCAGCACACAGCTCGTGCTCACAGCACATGCAACTCACCGTGCAAGTTCAACAACACCCAGACTGGGCTCTTCCCTGGCCAATGAGACACTAATCCCTGCTTGGGTGCCACGACAATGCAAAGTGTCATAACAGTTTCTAAACCCTTACTGTTAATATCAGCACTTATCACAGACCAACAGCACACAATTTGTAAACAGGCATTGATCCACAGGCCATACTTTGAGGAGTATGATGCTAGAGTGTTTTTTTTTTTTTAATGTTAAAAAAAGAGTATTAGAGTATTCTGAATTTTATTATATATTACTTTTACCAGTAACATTTATACTTTAATATATGTTTTTATGTTTCTAATTAGTATCCTTTCATTACATCTTTTTGTTGTTGTTCTTTAAATTTTTTATTGTTATGTTAATCACCATACATTACAACATTAGTTTTTCATGTACTGTTCCATGATTCATTGTTTATGCATAACACCCAGTGCTCCATGCAGAACGGGCCCTCTTTAATACCCATCACCAGGCTAACCCATCCCCCCACCCCCCTCCCCTCTAGAACCCTCAGTTTGTTTTTCAGAGTCCATCGTCTCTCATGGTTCATCTCCCCCTCTGATTTACCCCCCTTCATTCTTCCCCTCCTGCCATCTTCCCCTTCTTTCTTTTTTTTTCTTAACACATATTGCATTATTTGTTTCAGAGGTACAGATCTGTGATTCAACAGTCTTACACAATTCACAGCGCTTACCATGATGCTAGCGTATTTTATTTTATTATTTTAAAAAATATTTTATTTATTTATTTGTCAGAGAAAGAGCGCAAGCACAAGCAGGGGGAGAGGCAGAGGCAGAGGGAGAAGCAGGCTCCCTGCTGAGCAAGGAGCAGGATCTGGGACTCCATCCAGGACCCTGGGATCATGACCTGAGCCAAAGGCAGACGCTTAACTGACTGAGCCACCCAGGGGTCCCAATGCTAGAGTATTTTAAAACAAATCCACGACATTATTTTATTTCACTTGTGAACGGAGCATCTATCGCTAATGGATAAGGACTCAACAGAACAAAACAAAACAAAGCACCACCTGACCATGAATACCTGAAGATAATCATCCATAATTCCTTAATGTTATCTGATACTCAGTCCATGTTCAGTTTTTCCCAATTTTCTCAAAAATGCCTTCTTAGAGTTGTTTTATTTGAATCAGGATTTAAACAAGGATCTACCATTGCATTTGTATCTCTTAAACCTCTTTCAATCTGCACTAGCTGCTCCCCTGTAAAAACTGGAATTACTCTCCAAATAAATTGGTTTATCATTAAACTGCAAAAGTTTTCCTGACTCATCATGTTTCCAGTGGGTTTTTCCAGCATCTGTTATAGTGTGAACATGGGAAGCGCTTCAAAGTGAGTGATCTCTACTCTCCCCCTAAAAATCCATGATCTCTGCATGTTATGACCACATTTCCCACTCCCCAGACTTGTTATTGTGGCTACACAATTATTTAGATTACTGCATACATAAAAGTGCCAGTCACTCTCACTGTCTGATCTCTGATTTTCTTTGTCTCCAGTGGGACGACTCATGTAGCAGACACTTATGGACACTATTAAATGAACCATGCATATTCTTGGCCTTGACATGCCCAAAGCAGTGTTTACCAGGTACATTCCCCCCTTTGGGGAATCTATGCACACGTATAGTGGCTTGAGACACTCTTTGATTATTTGATTTGGACCAAATCTATCTGTGGGCTTCACACAATGACATCTTTTTCCAGACACCCTTTCTCTATCACTAAGGATGCAGAAACTCAAGTAGCTTTGGGTCTTCACCGGCCAATACTTCATGTAGAATCATAGACTTTGAACAGTAATTTACATACTTACATAACAGTAAGGGAAACTTAGCAATTATGCAATCAAGCGCTCTGCAGGGAGGGAGATAAAGACCCCTTTGTCTAGTTATCTAGATGACCCCCTCCCCGACAAGAACCCAGGTGTCCAACCTCCAGGGTGACTCTGTAAACTGGGGGATGTCACTTTCTGTGCCAGTCAGAGTTCTGCACTGCACACAACCAAAGTGGACTCTAGCTGACTTTAGGAGAGGGTGAATGGGTGCCAAATGGAATTGACCAGAAGTCTGGATAATCAGGTTTTTGAAAACAGGCAGGATCCGAAGGAGGCTGGGCAGCAGGAACGCAGCTGAGGTCATGCTACAGGGATAGTCTGGTTGGAATGTTCCTAACTCCAGCCCTACTGGACTCTGGCTGTTGAATACCACTGCAGCTAGGGCCAGGAGCCTAGGTGCCACTGCTGCATTAAATTCTAAGCTGTCCCTGCATCTAAATAAAGTCCTGCGTGGGAACATCTGATTTGCTGAGGCTAGATCATGTGGCTGTCCTCTAGCAGCCGGGGGTCAGGGAAAGGGCCATCTGGTTTGGCTCCCTTCCAGAGTAGGGGGGTGAATCCTGCGTCTCACCATTTCCCACATCACAGAGAAAAGGGAATTAGGATGCTAAGCATTCCCCATAACAGCAAATGACCTGCCCATCTCTCCACTTGAACTTCTGTTAGCGTATAGACATAGACAACAGTAGTTGTTGACATATAGTTGTATATATTGATATACATTGATATTGATATATATTGTTGATATATAGTTGATATATAGTTGAAATAAAGTTGAAACTTTATTTCAACAAAATATGGAGGTATTTCCCAACCCCAAAAATGGATTACATCAACAGAATAGCACTTTTTTTTTTTTAAAGATTTATGTATTTATTTTAGGGGGTGGGCAGAGCACGAGCAGGGGGAGGGGCAGAGGGAGAGGGAGAGAGAGAATCCCCAAGCTGACCCCCCCACCCTCCCCACCGCTGAGCGCAGATCCTGATGGCAGGGCTCAGTCCCAGGACTTTGAGATCATGACCTGAGCTGAAATCAAGAGTTGGCCACTCAACCGACTGAGCCACCCAGGCGCCCCTAAACAGCACCCCTTAAGCACCGAGTTTACAAAGGCTTTAAGAGCTAACAGTTTCTTTTGTGTCTTGGTGTTTCAGTGATTGTCTCCTGGCCTAATCTCTGGGGGAAAACCAAAGATCAATCTGTCCCCTTGACTTTCACTCAGATGCTCAGTGTAAGCACAGAGTCTTCCAGGCCCATTAAAACCTCTGCTCCAAGGGTTCCATTAGTGACTGGACTCGCTCTTGAAAGTATTCCATGCTGCTATGGATCAGGCTGGGGCAGAGATGAACGGGGCCATAGGAGATTTGTTGCCATGGCCAGGATTCTGCCTCTCTTCCCTCATTGTATTTCTGATGGCTCTCAAATTCCATAATGGGAGGAGGTGGTGTGTGTGGTTAAGTAATGTGAAGCCAGGGCTGACACCGTGACAGCTGTTCCCAAAGGCACAGAATTTCTCTGTTACTAGGAAAAGATGCCCTTGAGTTTCCTGGGCTGAGGTAAGAGAATTTGGCAGGCCCAGTCTTCTCTGCGTTCTGATTGCCTTCACGGATTTACAAGATGGAAAATAATGAGCCAGAGGGACCTTCAGAGCATTTGTTCACTGCCTGTGTGGCTTAGTTTAGGTTGCCTCAGAAACAGACTCTGGGGCACAAATTCAAGTGCAAGTAGTGTATTTGAGTGGGAGAGCAGGGAGCTGAGATGGGAGAAAAGGAGACCAATAGGAGGTGCATCATTAAGCAAGTTGCTCCTGTGGGCAACTGGAGCTCAATCCCCCTTCAGAACTCGGGGCACCAGGGCAGAACGTAAGCCTCAGAGTTATCCTGCACGAGGAGTGAGAGAGCGAAGGCATGTGAGCACCAGCTCCCATCAGTCTTTTGTCAAAGGCCACACCCAGGGAGGCACTCATACTCCAGCACGTCTGGCCTGCTGTGTGTATGGGCAGAGGGGACCCCAGGCACCGCACAGAGCCCTCAGGTAAAGAGGCAGATCTGGTGATTGGAAGTCACGTCGGTTATACATGCAATGTCAAGGCCCAAGGAGATACAGGCTGGGCATCTACAGCATCTGCTACTCTGTGTTCTCTCATCCTCCAGACTTGTGGACAAACCTTCTGTTCCCCACCCATCAAAGCCCAGAGGAAACCTTCCCAGAATCAAGTAGGAGGTGCCACCCCCAAACCAAATCTCAGTACAGATTGGTGCAGATTGCTAATTTCACTGTTTACTATTCAGTAGCTCTCCACCCATGTCATAGGATCACCCCACATCTAGTCCTCTTTAGCCTAGCCTGGTAACATGTTGGCAGCTCAGACTGACCACAGCCCTGTAACAACTCAATAAACTTGACAGACTGACACTTCCTTCCATTCAGTAAATGTCTTATTGGATATTTGGAAATGCTGCCATCCACAGCCAACGTACTTTCAGCAGGTTCTTGTCAGCTTTGATGTTTTGGAGAGATTTACAGATTTGCTAAGCATAATGAGTTTTGGGTAGGTAGAGAACTGTGATTCCAAAGAATATAGTATTGCTCATTTTTAGGGGAAGAAGTCAGGTTCCTCAGGACTATGAATAGCATTTGCTTAAACTGTGGGTCAGCCAGCTGTGAGTTGACAACTTGGCAATGTCTGTGAGAAAGGCTAGGACCTCCGTGAAAGCAGAAACATTTCCTCAGTTGCTGTCTGGTGTATGAACATACTACCAAGATTTACTGAAGGGGCACCTGGGTGGCTCAGTCAGTTAAGCATCTGCCTCTTGGTTTCCACTCAGGTCATGATCTCAGGGTCATGGGATCGAGCCCCACGTCAAGCCCCACATCAAGCTGCAGGCTCAGCGTAGAGTCTGCTTGAGAGATTCTCTCTCTCTCCCCCTCTGCTCCTACCCCCGCTCATGCTCACTCTCTCTCTCCCTCTCAAATAAATAAATACATATATCTTAAAAAAAAAAAAAAAGCTTTACTGAATGAGTTGAGAGACCACCTGAGGCTTGTCATATGATCTTGTACTAATGAAGCTATCTATATCTTGAAGTCTAATGTCTTTCTGGTTTTCATCATCGATTTTTTTTCTTTTTTCAATCTGAGTATCAGTCTTTAGTGGAGAATGAGAGACCTCAGAATCAGATGGCTCTCTCAAAAAGGACCTTAATAGATCACAGGACAGTTTCTCTGCCTTCAGGCTATACCACACTTAAAAAAACATTCCTGACAGGATGCTGCTTGCCCAGGGTCTGAAAACTCCCCCAAAGAAGTGGGAGAAATGCCACAGCCTGCCTGTTCTCAGTGTCTCTCCTTAATAAACTCTGGGTTTATCCTTGCTTGAACTTCAGCTTCAAATTTTTAACAAATGTCTTGATCTCCTAAGTTCTACAAAGGTTTATTCTGCAAAACATCCCAGGTGACCTATGACCATCCTAGGCAAGGTGACAATATGTAATTATAGGGAGTCAAAAGTAGTATTTGGGGGAATTTAGTCTTCTAGGGAATCAGTGAAAAACACATGTAGGACTTGCTTTGAAATGCATCAACAAATAAGATGGAGTGATGGATGGACAGATGGATAGACATGAGTTAAACAAGTATATAGTATAGTAAATGTACAGTAAATGCTTTACATATAGTAAAGTAAATGTTAATGGTAGAGTAAATGTTAATGGCAAAGTGGTAGGTATATAGGTCTTATTTGTAAATTTTTATCAAGTCTTCTGTATGTTCGAAAATTTTCATAACAAAAAGTTGGGAAAATATATGCAGGCTATGTTTTGAGTATTTATTTATTTATTTTTAAAGATTTTATTTATTTATTCATGAGAGACAGAGAGAGAGAGAGAGAGAGAGAGAGGCAGAGGGAGAAGCAGGCTCCCAAGGAGCAGGGAGCCCGATGCGGGACTCGATCCCAGGACCCTGGGATCATGACCTGAGCCAAAGGCAGATGCTTAACCATCTGAGCCACCCAGGCGCCCCTGTTTTGAGTATTTAAATGTCTACCCACATACTTTTATTTATAACTTGGAGTTTTAAATAACCACAAACTCTCCTGAAGACAATCTGTTTTCTTAATTGAAAACATACTTGAATATAAAAGATAACTTTATTGCCTCTTAATGGGTAGAACTAATTAAACAATCAATAGATTGTTCATAAGTACCTCCAAATTGCTCTGGGAGCTATCATTATATATAGATATGATTCTCATCTTCAAAAAACTTAAATTCACATTGGGAAAATTCTTTTTATATTGATCTATCTAGATATCTATCTCATATACCTGAACTCTGGTTATACCTAATCTATGTCATCAGCATCATCAACACCAGCATTTTTCTCCCCAGATCATACAACTTACATTTATACCAACAGCATTAGCCATGTCACGTATGTCATCTACACCTATATTCAAAGCGATAGCATTTACATCTCCTCTTACATCATCTCCTCCATCTGTGTTTACATATTCTTTACCAACATCTATGTTTGTATCTGTATTACCTAGAGCTACACTTTCTTGTTCATCATCTGCATCGTCTACATCTATGCTCACATCCACATCAGTGTCTACCTGACATTTACATCTACATTGTCTAAATCGGTGGTTCTCAACCAGGACAACTTTGTACCCCAGGAGACATCTGGCAACATCCAGAAACATTTCTGATTGTCACAACTCCGGGCAGGAAAGGCGTGTCCCTGGAATCTAGTGAGTAGAGGCCAGAGATGCTGCTAACCATCCTACAATGCACAGGACAGCCCCTGAAAATAAAGAATTATTCAGCCCAAAATGTCAATAGTGCTGACATTGAGAAATTCTAGTCTATCATCCACATCAACTACATCCTTGTTTACAGCTATGCCAATCCCATCTACGTTTCTATTGGCAGCTACTCTCTGTACATCTATATTTATATAGATATCAGCTACATCTGCATTTACTTCTGTGTCATGGACAGCCTCATCACAGCATTTACAATATCTACATCAACATCACCTATTTCACCACAGACAACATCCATGTCTATATGATGTACATCTTTTATTTCTGCATCTACCTGTATACCTAATTAGCAGCTCAGAGACTACTCGTTATATCAGAGGTGCTGTTTGGTCCAGAATGAGAATTTTAATTCTCCCCTCCTCTGGCCACATACAAAAATGTGAGTGGAACAGAGGTTGACCATTGTCGATCACACTCCTTAAAGTGTAAGAGGCATGAGCTCTTTGCTAGCTTTGTCCTGGTTTCCAAGGACAGCTTTGCTTCCTGGTAGTGGAAGCCAAAGAGGCTTCCATTTTGAGTTAGACTGAAATGAGAAGTGAAGCATGGGCCTGCTAGATTTCATTCATGCCCTCTCTTTGCTTGCCAGTCCCCCAGGACCAGAGGGCATCTGGCATAGACACCATTGTCTCTAATATGGTGATATAGAATAATTTCTTCTCAAAAGAGCAATCACTGCTGAGAACATGACATGGTTTGATCACATCTGGTTCCACATGAAATGGCCTGGGCTGGAACACATGTAGTTTGTACAGATCCTACTATTTGGCTGAGTGCTTTGGGCCACAGAGTAGTTAAAAGACCTTGGATTCTGGACCAAACAGCACCTCAGGTACCACATTCATTTAAGCCTCCTTAGGCACATAAGCTGACCTGTAAGCCAAGACAAAAGTGAAATGATGTTTCCAGGTGAAATTGAGAACATGGAGATAAGACAAACAAAAGCAAATCCCTGTGGCTTCCATAGACTGTGACTTTTACCAAATAGCTTTGCTTCCCTGTAGAAACCTGTGCCTCCTGGAGACCATTAGTTTTCCTCCAGGAATAAGATGGGCCCTAGGCAAAATTTCAAAACCGACTCTCACTACCCTTTTAAATCCTCATTCATTGTAGTGTTTCTAAATTCTCAAGAAAATATTAATCTTTGGGACTTGGAAGTAAAAAATCAGAAATTCTTTACTTTATTGTGGATTTCTTTTATCAGAAATTCTTTATTGTGGATTTCTCTTTTTTAAGATTTATTTATTTATTTTAGAGAGAGAAAGAGAGAGAGAAAGCGCATGTGCACATGCACAAGTGGAGAAGGGGCAGAGGGAGAGGGAGAGAGAATCTCAAGCAGATTTCACGCTGAGCATGAAGCTCTTCCTGGTCTTTTAGTGGATCCCTTCAACGGATCCCTTCAGACCAATGGTATCTCTCTGCTCATGGTTAAGCTTTAATTCTCACAGAAGAATTGTAATACCTTCTCCTATTTTCCCAATTTCTCAATTTGTCTCAGAATTTGATATCTGGAAAGTATATAAATTGTCTAAGAAACGCTGGGAAGGAATTCCCTCATGGAAACACTCCTCAGCAGCTCCTCAGCGGGTACCACCTCTTGTGCTCTCTGATGGCCCAAAGCCCCTTTTTACTTGGTCCCACTAAACCTGCCCTTTCAAGCTTCACAGATACACACTCCCTGTCAGCAAAACTCCAGTTCTCTCTGGGTTGACTTTAGGCTTCAGGAGGGAAGCAATCTGATTGAAGGATTTCTTCTTGAGATGTGAAGAACTAAATATGACTCCTGTGGGGATTAGAAGCATAATCAAGAAAATGGAAGCATGTGTGCAAGTGTGAGAAAAAGAGTCCAAGGCATTCCTTCCAAGGATCGTAGAAGCAAATGCTTCCAGGGGCCACATAGATGATAAACTGTGGGAACTCAGCTAAATGTTAAGACTACAAAAGTGGTGGAGACTGAGTGTGACCAAACAGGAGAGTGCGAGCCTCGATTAAAACTATTAAAATTCAAGTATTTAAAACAACCAACGAATACAAACCAAACCACCCACTGGGGGCCAGGCTCTGCCAGGTTGGGATCTCTGCATTGAATGCTGCATGGAGCCTAGACTGCTTAGGGTAGGTGCACCCTGCATTTGCAGTCACACCTCAGAAGAAGATTGAGGAAAGTATTTTCCCAAAGGCTAGAATACAGTCTGTGAAATACAGGCATAACCTTTTACTAGGTATGGGCCCAACAGAAACCGATTCCAGTTGCTAGGCCAACTTCAGACCCCAACAGTTAAAATCGAAGATTAAAAGATTCTAACCAACCACAGTTTATTTATTTTTTTATTTTTTAAGATTTTATTTATTTATTTGAGAGATAGAGAGCACGAGAGGGAAGAGGGTCAGAGGGAGAAGCAGACTCCCTGCTGAGCAGGGAGCCGGATGCTGGACTCGATCCCAGGACTCCAGGATCATGACCCAAGCCGAAGGCAGTTGCCCAACCAACTGAGCCACCCAGGCGCCCACCAACCACAGTTTAGAAGAAATAATAATAATTTTTAAAAACCAAGTAAGCAAGGGGCAGCTGGGTGGCTCGGTCAGTTAAGTGTCTGACTCAGGTCGTGATCTCAGGGTTGTGAGACTGAGCCCTGCATTGGACTCTGCGCTGAGTGTGGAGCCTGCTTAAGATTCTTTCTCTCCCTCTGCTCCCCCCACCCTCCCATGTGTGCTCTGTCTCTCTCTCTCTAAAAAATAAAAACCAAGTAGGCAAAAGGACAGTATTTTTAATGTTAGACTTTTAATAAATTGAGTAATCATATGAGAAAATTATATCTCATATGAAGGCTGTGCTTTTGTACACAAGGTAACATATAGAACTCATTATATTCCCCGCCATTCCATTATTGCACTTATGTTAGGAATGTTCTCTTTTATTAGAGAATTGGTTGACTATCCTTATCAATATGCAAATTCAAACACAATCCTCACATTATATAACTCAGAACATTTTTACATGAATCTACTAGAGGTAGCGGGGAGGGGGACTCATTGGCAGTATAACCACAGTTGTTCGATGTGATCTTCCCTTATAACTCTGGTGGATTTATTTTTATTTATTTTATTATTTTTTAAAATTATTTTTATTTGTAAATGAAAGCTTGTCTAAAGTGTACAAATGTGTAGAATGTTGTGTGAATATTGCCTGCTATTCTAGTAGCTAGATCTTTATTCTTTCAACTTCAGACCAGGATGCCAAATAAAAGGCATGATTTGGGGGAAAAAAAGAGATTCTAACCAATATAAATGTCAGCTGCTTGGATCTCTTGATTGTGATGGTGGTTTCCTCCCACATAAATGGTCTCAGTTCTCTTATAACATTTTTCTTAGCATGCCTGTGGGTATTTAAAATTCTATTTTTTAATGACATCTGAATCTTTCTACCAGGTTGAGGTGATCTTTGCAGGGCAAAAGGTGTTGAACTCTACCTGGATCCTAAAGTCTTCTAGCCCTGCTTCCTTGATGTTAAATATTGAGGATTTTAACATCACTGTCTCTATCATTTGAGATGTTGAGATGGTTCTTTTTTTAATTTTTTAATTTTTATGTTTTTAAAGATTTTATTTATTTATTTGACAGAGAGACACAGCAAGAGAGGGAACATAAACAGGGGGAGTGGGAGAGGGAGAAGCAGGTTTCCCACGGAGCAGGGAGCCCGAGAGATGGTTCTTTTTTTTTAAAGATTTTATTTATTTATTTGTCAGAGAGAGAGAGAGAGTGCACAAGCAGGGGGAGCGGCAGGCAGAGGGAGAAGCAGGCTCCTTACTGAGCAAGGAGCCCGATGTGGGACTCGATCCCAGGATCATGGGATCTGGCATCATGACCTGAGACAAAGGCAGATGCTTAACCAATTGAGCCACCCCAGGGTCCTGAGATGTTGGGATTGTTCTTGCCTACTTGGAAGAGAACATCAAAGAGGTAGAGTGTCACAGGGGAAGGAAGGTGAGCGTTAAAAGCCAGACACACTTGTTTTTTAAGTCATTAATAAGCTCTGTGTTCTTGAGCAAGTGACTTAACTTCTCTGAACTTTGATGTTCTTATTTTCAAAATGAGGTTAATGAACCAAAGGCAGGAGGAAGGATAGGGAAGGCTGCAACAGGGGAGGGAGAAGGACAGAAATGATGCTGACCGCACAGTCAGCACACCACAGGAATGGAGGAGGTATAGAAAGGCCTTCAATAAATGAATGACAACAGTTCTTATTTTTCCACTTCAGTCATCTCATACACATCCCCCCTCATTCTCTTTGTTCATGTAGTTCTGCATTAATTTCCCAATAAGGTAAACTGGTTCCTAATATGGTAACAAATTAGGTGGCTTAAAACCACAGACATTCATAGTTTCGTAGTTCTGGACCTAGAAGTTCAAAATCAAGAGGTCAGTAGGGCCATACTCCCTCGGAATCCTACAGGGAAGAATCTTTCCTTGCTCTTGCTACTTTCCAGTGGTTGACAGCAGTCCTTGGCATTCCTTGGCTTGTGTCTGCACCACTTCAATTTCTGTGTCTCTTGTCCCATGCCTTCTGCCCGGATCTCCTCTGTTTCTGTATCCAAATCTCCCTCTCCTTCCTCTGATAAACCAGTCACGGGATTTAGGGCTCATCTTAATCCAGTATGATCTCACCTCAACTCTACTAATGACATCTGCAAAAACCCTATTTCCAAAATAAGGTTACATTCTGAGGTTCCACGTAGAAATGCATTGGCTGGGGGACATTATTTCACCCAGTACATTCACTTTGGCAAATCCAAATCTCACCCACTGGGAAGGCCTAGCTCATTTACTATCACTTAAATGTATTGTCCTTGACTGTGACAGCTACTATGACCCTCCAGTCATGTGAACCATGGGATCATGTCTGTTCTTTACCTGGTGGTGTGTGTGTGAGTGTTTAGCAACCAGCTCTTTTGGGCAGGGAAAGACCTGCTATATAGAGGGAGAGGGAGAGAGAGACCATATATATACATATAGACGGTATATACATATGGTTTCTGTGCTGTAATATTCCCACGATGGCTGAGTTCAAGCTGCCAATGTGATGTCAGACAACTCTTCTTGAAATTCCTTCAAATGTAACAGTCAACTCTCATGAACTAGCACAAGCCAGCTCCAGCATGAGTGGCACACTGCCTTTAACTGCTGTTTTGTCTTTAATGTTATTCATCATCCTAGGAAATAACAAGCTTCTCTGGCATAGCCAGCTCAAAATCAGCTCCAGTGGAAGGCTTGGGGCCTTCATGACAACATTTGGAATTCTTTACTGCATCTACTAAGGAAGCACTCAGAACCCTGGATTATAATTATTTATTTGCACCTCTGAACTCCTGATAGGCTCGTTGAATACAGTTATGATATGTCCTAACTGTCCTTGAGTCCCAACAACTCACACAATGTCAGACTCAGCAGGTGCTCAGTTGTCAAATTGAGGGAAGAGTTCAGGACCTCTATCTTGTTTTGTCTTTCTCAGTGCCATGCTTACAGCAGGCACTCAGTATATCCTTCCTAGAATTAAACAATGTTGTAGTTTTAATATCCCCAAGAGCAGACCACCTACCCTTCTGTTGGTTGAACGTCTTCCCTAACAATGGTTCCCACATCTGGTTGTGCATCATTCATTCATTCAACAATATGCACTGAGCAGCCACTATGTGCCAGGACTGTTGTAGGCACCAGGAACAGAGTATAGAATGAAATGGACAAAGAAGCCCTGCCCTCATGGAGCTTGCACTCTAGTAGAAGACATAGGTGGCATACAAATAAGGAAAAATACACATGTTGTTTTACTAGTGGTGATAAGTGCCTTGGAGAACAATAAGGCAGAAGGAAGGATAGGGAATGCCTGCAACAGGGGAGGGAGAAGGTTTGGGAAGCTCTCACTGAAAAGGTAGCATTGAAGCAAAGCTCTCAAGGAGGGAGGGAACATGTGGATCTCTGGCTCTGTATGTGGACACAGTAAATGCAAAGGACCTGAGGCAGAAGAATGCTTAGCATGTTTTAGGAACAGTACAGAAACTAGCATGGCTGGAGCACAGTGCACAGGGGAGCATGGGAGGAGAAGTAAGAGAGGGCTGGCCAAATCATAAAGGGCTGGTGGTTGGTGTAAGGATTCTGGTTTTGGCATGAGATGGGAAACATTGGAGCCTTTTGAACCAAGCAATGGCATGAGTTGAATAGACATTTTAGTGTGCTCCATCTGGCTGCAGTATGGAGGATGGACTATTAAGAGACAAGTGGAGAAGCAGGGAGACCAGTGAGGAGGCCATTCATTTATCTAGCTGAGGGAAGATGGTGACTTGCAGTAGTGGTGGCATGAGTTAGAGTTGGAAATCAGCAGTTACATTCTGGACATTTTTTAAAGTTTGAGCCTTCAGGATTTGCCACTTTAGTCTGCAGGACCTAGGGTACCACTTTGTCCCTTGGGTCATATTCCAGCAAAGGTTCTTTCTCTCTTCCTAAGTTAGCTATGAAGCCTGCCTCCACTACACTTTTAGGGGGAAAGGACCAAATCCAGTAAGTGTTCCAATGTTTATTTTCATACCTCAAGGATCATATACATTCTGAAAGGCAAAAAGATTGAGTTGAGAGTGGCTCCTCCATTGGTACTTTATAGTTTCAGGGAGTACCATGTTTATATGGCAATATAATATTATTTGGTGATCTTTTCTCAGCCTTATTAGGTGAGTACAAAAGAGAGAAAAGGCAGCTAGGGGAGAGTGAGGAGAGGGAGAACAATCCTTCAATAAAACTTATGAGAAGCGGTCCACCATACATCTATATCTTTGTTACCCAGAACAAAAATATGGGCAATTACATCTTGGGAGGTTTGGGACTGTATATATTTACTTAATAGTAATGGCTCCTCAAGGACCATTATGAATGATCCTATGAAATAAAATATTCATAGGTGTAAAACTGAAATTAGCCTACATGGAGTTTTCCCAGAGTTTACATCCACAGAATACATTTTTGTAGAGAAGAGGCCTGCCTAGGAGTTGATGTGCTCTAATAGTCACCATAAATAATTAAAAATTCAGCATCAGCCGAGGAATGCCTCCTCCTAGAGCATAGAGGGTTTTATTAAGTCTGCCAGACCTCTCAGAATCACAGAGGCAGAACCAACTTACATTTCCTGACTCCTAAGGATGAGCGCAGAGAGAAGGGTCAGAGGAATTCAGTAGACAGCCCAAGAGGGAGACCTGAGAACACCCTGCACAGGACTGGTCCAGTAACAGCCATGCTGGCCTGAAGCTGGTGTGACTTTAAGGTTCTGACCACCATTTCTGCTTGGTGCTGGAAATTCCACAAATTGAAATACATATTTTGGAATGAGACCAAATTTCAAAAATTCCTATGAAGAGTGCCATAGAGAGAAGGTTTTTTAATGGGAAGAGGACAAAGAGGCTGTGGGCATCAAGGAAATCAGAGGTGTAGGGAAGTTGCTACAAGAGAAGGGAAGAACCCAACAGGACAGGATGCAGGTCCTACCATCTCTGCTACCCACTGCTTGGCACAAGTGCTGGAGGAAGGGAGGGCCATACAACCCAAGTGCTTCTACCAGGTACCCCCATTCACAACCCTCAACAGTGACCCACAGATTCCCTCCTGCTTCTGGTCTTGGAGGAACTCCAAAACTCATCTGATCTTTTGCCTTAGTTCTCTCTTAGGGGCTGTGAATTTTCTCCTTCACTCTGAACCCAACTGCTATTATCTTTTGGGAATTCCTCATGGTTTCTGGTCCAGTTGGAACATTCCCTCTTATACTACAGCACTCATATCTGTAAACAATGTGGAAGCATTTTTCAATCTTATATTACATGTATATCATTTTGAACATGCTGAACTTGGAAGGTACACTCAGGAAACAGCTTCAACCTTCTTTCACAACTGCCTTCAAGCATGCTCTGTCAAATCTCCTTTCCTGATCCTTGAACACACTCTCAGGCAGGAACGACAGCTTTTCATTAACTCTGTTACAACAGTCCAGACTTCTATTTTTCACCCACTTCAAAGCTCCTCCAGCGCCCAGCTGCTGCCTGACTCAGAACCAGTCATGGAAAAGAGGAAAAGGTGGCTCATTCTTTTGTTCTCCTTTTCTTTCTTTCCTATCATAACCACATCCTCTCCCCGCCCCTTCCACCCAGGTCCTTCTGGTTTGGAACAAGGCGGAAGATCAAAGAAGACTTGAGAAGGGGTCAGAGGTCACCAGTGTCCTCTGTAGTTCTCCAGGGTACCTCCGGATGCTGGCTGGTCCTTTCACAAGAGACCTTTCTTGATTCTTTAGAGTCCTTCATGGTAACCTCCTCACTCCACCAATCCCTGACAGACGTGATGCTCCCTGTCTGACCTTTCACAACACCCCTCAGCTACCATCATCAGTACATCCCTGGGTTCCTTTGCTCCATCAAGCAGGGGACTTTTTTTTTTTTTGTAAATCTTTGCATTCTTTTTCTTTTCTTTTATTATTATGTTATGTTAGTCACCATACATTACATCATTAGTTTTTGATGTAGTGTTCCATGATTCATTATTTGCGTATAACACCCAGCGCTCCATGAAGAACGTGCCCTCTTTAATACCCATCACCAGGCTAACCCATCCCCCCACCCCCCCTCCCCTCTAGAACCCTCAGATTGTTTTTCAGAGTCCATCGTCTCTCATGGTTCATCTCCTCCTCTGATTTCCCCCCCTTCATTCTTCCCCTCCAAGCAGGGGCCTTTTTTGGGTGACTCAAGACCAGTAACATTCCATGCAGTCCACTTGGCCCAGGGCAGATCTCTAGATACACAGATGCTCCAGCCACTGTCCTTCTCCCCAGTTTGCAAGCTGCTTCAGCTGACTTCCCACTGCCTCAATCTTCATTTAACTCTTGAACTCTCAAATAAAATTGCCCTATTGTCTCCTTCCCACTCTCCTCTAGCAGCATTATAGGAAGTCTTTGGGTGTTTGCAGCTCAGCAAGCATCCAGCCAGGAAATGAGATGTCAGTCTCCCATCATACAAACAACCCCACTTTTTGTGAACTGTTCTCAAGGGGTCTCTCACTTGGCTGAGGTAGGAAGCACCATCATGAAACAGTGCAGGGCTCCCTATCAAATAGATTCTTTTTCCAACCAGTCCCCTTTACATTTCTAGTTCTGACAGCCACTGTGCCAGTTCACAGTGCCTAGGTTAGTGAGTCTTGGAGAGATGTGCCTGACTCCTCTCTTTGGAACGTGTGGGCACTTAAAACCCATGTTCTCTAGTTCTGAGGCTTCAGCCAAAAGTCGGACATAAGAAAATTTCTACTTAACAGCCTGTAATAGGTTTGTGAATATATGTGTCATCATTCAATTTCCTCCAGAAGCTGACCCTGAGACAAAAAAATCTGACTGGAAATAATTTATTTTGGAGATAATTCTAAGAAACAGAGACAAGGAGTGGAGAAGCAAAACAGGGAAGGAATGGCAGCCCCAAAGAGCTTGCTATCAGGAATGTTCCATTGTGGATCACTAAAGCTTAGTCCCACTGGGAAACTCTCAGATCATCTGTGGAACACATACCTCAGAGGGATCTGGGAATCTGGGGGGAAGTCTCAGCCTTCTGTAGATTTTGCAGGGCATCAGTTTCCATGGTATTGCCATTTTCCTGACATGCCCTGTTTTCTCACCCTCCTCTGCAGACCTGGAGTCTACCCCACACCACTCCCACCTTCCCTTCCTGACTGGCTGATGAACTCTGCTAGAGTAGATGGAGTATATTTCCTTTCACCATTGATGTTGGGATTGACCATGTAATTTGTTGTAGGCAAATATGCATGTACAACAGTGCTTGACACGTAGTAAGCATTTATATATGTAAATGAAATTAATTAATGAGTTTTGAGAGAAAACCTCAATTCAGTACCTGTATTGCTAGGTGGGTTAGTTTGACCTATATGCCATTCGTTTGTTTGCTTTCTGGTTCTTTGCTCTGTTCTGTATCATTGGAGGGACTCTTCCTTGCAAACCATATTGCTCAGGCTTCCCTGTCAGTCATACCCAGGTATGTTCAGCCAATAAGAGGCACAGGCACTGAAAGAAAAGAGAAGCCAAGAGAGTTCTCCCCCTTTCTCTCCTTGGGAAGAGGAGGCTGCATTGGCAGCAGTGGCTGATTCTCCTCTGTGTTTCCGGCTCTTACCAGACAACCCTTCTTCCATGGCCCCAAATTCCACCTTCCTAGCCCGTGGAATTTCCCACTCTTACCAAGTGGCTCAGGCTTCTGGGCTCCAGTGAGGACACAACATTTCTTTATCCTTCCATTCCCTAGGGGTGTAGCAGCTGCCTGCATTTACTAATCTCTGTGCTTCCTCTTGTTCCCCTATTTGCTCTTTCAGGTTTTCTAATCCCTGTGTATTATTTCCTTTATTAAATTCCTTATAGTGGTTTCATTTTCCTGGCTGGACCCTCATGGATAATCTATTTCAGGAGCCATGTACAAAACCATGCTTTTTTCAAGACCCTGCTTCCTAAAGGAGATCTGTTTTCCTCCTTAATTTTTCTTTGAGAGCATTCCTGACAAATGCTCTTCCTCATGGCTTCTCTTCTTTTCCTAGGATAATAGTATTTTATACTACTGAGATAAGATTACATTCAAAACATTATCAGTAATCAAAAAGCTAAGTCTGCCCAATATTGTAAAGATGTCAGCTGCTCCCAAATTGATCCATAGATTTAAAGCAACTCTTCTAAAAATCCTAACAGGTGTGTCACATGGCAATTGGCAACTGATTCTAAAATTTATATGAAAATGCAAAGGCCAAGAATAACCAATGCCCTCCAGAAGTAAAACAGTATGGAAAGACCTTTTTCACCAGATATCAAGATTTATTAAAAAGCTGTGGTGTAGAGAAAGTGTGGTACTGCTCCAAGGATAAACAAATAGACCAATGAGACAGAATAGATCAGTATTCTGGAAGAGTCTAGAAACATACCTATGCACATATGAACTCTAGGATTGTTTTTTTATTTTTTTTCAGTGACACTACACAGTAGGCGAGAAAGGATGGTCACTTCAATAAAAAATTCTCAGGACAATGAAGTGGCAGTGTGGTAAAAAGTGACTGTACCCTTAACCCATGCCAGGTTTATTCTAAGCTCCGGTTCCTAAGGAAAATATTGGTTTTCCTCTGTCATCCTGCTTTGAAATAATTCCCTGGAAATGCTCCTTCCAAAAGCTTTTTTTTCCCCCCTGGTATATGGAGATCTAAGTACGAGAGGCAAAATAATAAAAAGTTTGTAAAATAATGAGAATGAAGAAAGGTCTGTCTGTATATAGGAACTGGCTGTGGGTCAATTCACAATAATGAAAAGACTTTTCTTGATGAGTAATAAACACAGCCCAAGTCCTGTCTGCGAAGCCACGAGATGACATTAACATTTTTAACCCTGTGCTTTACAAGAGAGCAAGACAAAAGGGAAATTGCTGAAACATTGGAATGTAGATGCTCCTGGAAGGTGCCAATTTCTAAGTACTATTGGCAATCAGTGTATTTTAAACAGCAGTTGGAACCGCAAAAATAGTTCAAGAATTTCCCCCAGATCAGCACCCAAGGAAGGGCCGGCCTTCCCTTAACATCTTCTTTTCTGTACCCACTTCTTTCCAGAGGTTTTATACAGATTCTCTTGTGCCAAGAACGTTCTTTTCTGTTTGTTTTAAAATAATATCAGATTTTAGAAAAATCCAAAATAGTATTAAAAATTCCCATATACCTTTCACCCCAGTTTCCCAAATGTTGCCCTGTTTGCTTTAATATTCCCTCTTTTCCTCTCTCTAACTCTATCTCTATTTTCTTCTAAAACATTTGGGGGTAAGTTGTACATATGACACCCTTTTATCTCTAGCTACTTCAACGTGCATTTCCTAAAAACAAAGATATTCTCTTACATAATCACAGTACAATTCTCAAGATCGGGAAATTGACATTGATACAATATTTATTATGTAATCTACAGATCTTGTTCAAATTTTACCAGTTGTCCCACTGATATCCTTTTCAAGACTATTCTTTTAAATATTCTGTGGCCATGGTCTTGGTGAAATAATTCCCAGCCTCTTTAAAAAGATGTAGTGCATGCATAAGGATTTGAGCCTCATTGATTTTCAGGAAAAAGACACTGAAACTTCTGTTTAGCTGTGCATGAAGATATCTGCCTTTCCTAAAAAAGACCCCAAATGAAGTTTCACTCTATTCCCCAAAACCTATGTTATGAGAGAAGGTTCTGGATGGTTTCTCTTTGGTGTAGAGACTTGCCTGCTTTTTTTTCCTGATTCCTCATCAGACTGAGAGAACTCACGTTAAAAATATCCTGGAAGATGTTTTCACCTTCCTCTCACACATAACGAAATATCTTCCTATTTCAATTTTAAAGCAAGACAGGATGCACAGTGCTTATGTGATGTACTAGATTCTACAAGCAGGTTATTCCATTACCTGACACTAGGGCTCTGTTATAAAGGAGTAATTAAAGGCCAAAGGGTAACAACCTAAATAAATGCCTATCACAAAGCGGACTGGTTAAATAAATTCTAGTTAATACAGTCAGTGTAATAACAGAGCAGCCATTCAAAAGAAGATACAGCTATGTATGTTTCAAAATAAATTAAGCCTAAACAACAGAAAGTGGTTAAGTAGTATAGACTCTGCAAAGGGTAATTAGAGAACTTGAGGAAATAGAAGTAGAAGGGAGACATTTATAGTAAACCCTTTTGTACCATCTGGCTTAAAAATTGTTTACCACGTGTATATGTTGTGTTCAGAGAGAGAAAGAAAATCTCGAATAGTACATAGGTAGGTAGGTAGGTAGACGAATTTAAGACTAAAAATTTGAAGGAACAGCAGACTCCATATTCTCCAGCTGCACCTTTTATTTTTAAAGCCATCATTGCTTTTTCCATGTCCCCCCACCGTTTAGTCCTCTTTAGTTAGAAGGAGTCTTATTCTCGGCTAGATAGTGAAGACACAAACCAGCCTTAGTCCTAGATGTACTTTCAACAAAACCGCACACAATACGCAACCTCCAACACACGTTTTCAGGTTTGGAGGTGGGGTGGAGTGAGATGAGGAACAAGCTTTGGGCAATCTAAGAGGGGCCTCCGTCTCTCCCCTAGCGTTAGATTTGCACTACCTTCCCTCACCCCTTCATTCCTACGTCCGCCTTACTGCCCACTCCTGCTCCAGACCCCAAGCACCCAGGAGACTGGACTCGCTTAAATTTCCTCCTACCTGCGCCGCGGCCCGGGGGCGGGGGTGGGGTGGGGAAGGGGGGGACTCGTGACGTCAGGGCTGAGCGAGGGGGCGCCGCCTCCTGGGTTCCCTCCCCTCCTGGCCCTGCGGCCCGGCTTGCCCTTTAAAAGAGCGGGGCCTGCGCCAACCGCGCCACACCGCGGGGACCTGGACACACAGCTGCTTTCCCGGAGCATCTTTATCTCGCCTTCTGCCCGCATCTCACTCACCTGTCCAGCCGCCATCCTCTTCTCCGTGCAGATTCGGCCGAGCGGAGCCATGCAGCCGGCGGTGTTTCTCGGCCTCCTAGGAGCGGCGGTGGTGGCCGGTGAGTGGGCTCGGCCGGCTGTTCAGCACCGCGGACAGCGCTGGCCTCGGTGCTCCTGGCCGCTGGGGAACCTTGGCTTGTAGATACTGGGGGAGAGGAAGGGTTGAGTGGAAGGTTTCTCCTTCTTGCTTGAGATTCTTAATTTCTGAAACTCCCTGCTTCATCGTCTGACTTGGAAAAAGCCAGAGGGCTTCCTAGCCCAACCAGAAGAGTCTCAGTCTTTTCATGTCTGAGTTTTCCTGTAGAGAAAAACGTGCCTGCGCCTCCAAGGAAACCCCACATTTTGTGCTCACTTCTAAAATGTCATGCTCTCTCTACCTATCTAGAGAGATGCTGCTAAAATCTTAATATGTAACTGGAATTAAGTATTCGTTTGGTTTTTTTAAAGCCAGAGAACTATGGAGACACAAGAGTACATGTATTATGATATTAGTTGGCACCTGCATAATTTCCTTTATTATCATTATTATTTAAACATGATGAGATGAAAATAAGTCTTATATGTATATAAGATATCATATCTTTTTCTTAACATGTTCCTCTATATGTGTGTCTTTACGTATATGTATGTAATTTTTTTTTGTATTTTATAGTTCCATTTCTGGGGAGAGGTAATTTCGTACCCAAATTCATCCATTTTTAAGTTATGAATGGAAACTGCAGTAGATATTTTGACTTTTGTACTCCAGGAAAATAACAATTATAAAACAACCACAAAGATATCCTTGAAGAAGTAAAAACAAAACAAAACAAACAAACAAAAAAACCAAACATCATTTTAGTCAATTTGGGAGAATGAAATTTTAAGTAGTAGATATTTAACAGTGTCTCTTTATGTGTGGAAGACTGTAGGATTAATCTTTCAAACTACTATGAATCTTGAAGAAATGGTCTCTGGAGATTTGGAAAAGTGTGTGTGTGTGTGTGTGTGTGTGTGTGTGTGTGTGTGTTGAAGTAAAATCACTAGACCATTAGGAAGTAAATATGATACCACCAGATTGAACTGGAGGTTTTGTTACTGTTTTAATAACCTCATAGGATATTGTTCTTATCTGAGATTGAGATTCCTAACTGGAATTGAGGTACTGCCAACCATGAATATCAAGTTTTCATTGACAGCAATTGCTGGATCCCAAATATAAAGATACAAAAAGAAAACCAATGGTAATTTATTTTATTGCAAGCTACCCACATTCAGAATTTTCTAACATTTTTTTAAAAGATCTTATTTATTTATTTGACAGAGAGAGACACAGCAGGAGAGGGAATACAAGCAGGGGGAGTGGGAGAGGGAGAAGCAGGCCTCCTGCGGAGCAGGGAGCCCGACTCAGGGCTCGATCCCAGGACCCTGGGATCATGACCTGAGCCGAAGGCAGACACTTAACGACTGAGCCACCCAGAGGCTCCCAGAATTTTCTAACATTCTTGTCACTCTTCTAAATTGCCCATAAATGTTCTTAATTTAAAAGAAAACTAAATGAATATTTAGAGTCTTTTCCAGTCAAAAATATTTTCAGAAAGAAACTGCTTAAAATGCTACATAGCTATGCTATACATTGTGCTTTAGACTACAAAACAGTGTCATTTGTGAGACTTATTTTACTATAGTGGTAAAATATTTATAGCTCCTTTATGCAAGAGAATATTTTAAGAAGGGTTCATATTTTAATATTGGCTAAATTAGAGACATTATTTTTTGAGACATTATAGTCTTTAAAAAATTATTAAGCTATAATTCACACACCATAAAATGCACACTAAGTGCATAATTTAGTATATTCACAGATTCTGTAATCATTATCAAATGTCAGAAGTTTTCCGTTACCCCAGAAAGAAACACCTATGCCTGTTAGCAGTCATTTCCCATTCCCACCCTCCACAAATGCCTGGAAATGAAACATGGTAGCCTTCAAGCAAAGTTTGCTATTTAGCAAAATCACAGGCTGAAGAAAACCTCAGGAAAACATCTGGTTCATTTCCTACCCTTAAAAGCTTCTGAAGGGAGATCCATACCTTTCTACAGTAGCTACTGGGCACTCTGAAAAATTAGTATGAGTGAAGTAGCTCTGTGATATCCATATTATACTGGGTAAAATAGTTTCTGCATTCAGATGAGTAAACTTTTTAAACTATAGCTGCATTTTTATTCTAGAATCAAATCTTAGTTTGATAGTCTTGTGATATATAATATTCTGGAAGTTTTTCTCAGGTTTATCATACAATATAATTTGAAGATTTTCTACCATCTGACTATTTCACTTTTATCATAATCTTTGGGTTTTCTTTGGTGCCTTCTGAATCTTAATTTATACAAAAATAAGTTAAGCTACTTTAGGGGAATCAACGTGTCTTTGGTTATTACTTTGCTGTCACAGATTCTATTGGAAGAAATACAGGGGAACTTCGGTGTCTCACTAAGATGCGTAATGCACTTTTATAAGGAGACCTCAGCTCCTTTCCATCAAAAACAGGTCTGAAGAGCGTCAGTCAGAGAAACAGGACTGTCCTGCAATAACAAACATGAGCTATAAATTGTTTAGAGTGATAAAGAAAATATTTCTTGGAACGCCTGGGTGGCTCAGTCGGTTAAGCATCTGCCTTCTGCTCAGGTCATGACCCCAGAGTCCTGGGATTGAGTCCCACATCAGGCTCCTCTCTTGCTCCTCTGTCTGCCACTTCCCCTGCTTGTGCTTGTGTGCTCTCTCTCTTTCTGACAAATAAATAAAAAAAAACTTTAAAAATTAAAAAAAAAAGAAATCTCCGCCCAGATCTGATAACTGTTAATAGTTAGGCAATGTCAGTAGTTAATAAAAGTACCTACTTTACATTTGTGGGGGGGGTAAGTTATTAGCAAGAAACTGCATTACAAAGGTTTTAGTAAAGCTAGATTTTAAAAAGGCACCTTCTAGCTTATTAGAGGAGTAATTCTCTCAGTTATTTCTTTCCACAGAATTTTACAGATTCAGGTGCAAAGAATAAGTGCCAGAGTGGGAATGTTTCCAAATAATAGCCATTTGGGGGATAAAATAATGGCCCAGCATACTGGACCCTGGGTGCCAAAGGCAGGCCATCTGGATCTTGTTTGAACTAAATTTCAGGAAGATCGTGGGGTCTTCTTACCTTGTTAACCACTTCTCAAACAGTTTACACATGATTTCATCATGCTGGATAGCTTTGGGCTTCTTGAAACAATTGAAGTAGATCCCAGGCCATGCTTTAAAAAGGAAAATTCAGTAAGGTGAATACATGAAATAGGTGTTTTATTTCAAGATTGAGCCCTATGATCTGTAATTGGTTAGAGGCAGGCAGTTAAGAAGGCTTGGAGAGCAAATATTTTGTGAGGAGAGGTCAGGTTGCTGGTTAAAAATAAACTGCATTTGAGTAGCTTTCATCTCTGATGTCTGAGAGTTTTGCTCTTGCTCCAGCTAGCTCTTCTCTTGCTCAGGGATCTAGAAGAATTTTCTGCACTGAGCTTCTTCAGCTATAATAGCAATTGTCTACTTCAGGGAATGCCAGGAGAACTGTGGAGATGGGCCTACATGTAAATGCTTTAGCTTCTCCAATGGAAAGGGCTTAGACAGAACAAAGTCAACGTGAAAGATGAAAGAATCAAAGCAGCTTTGAAAGAAAAAAATGGCTTTGGAAAATTAAAAGCACCTGAAACATCTCCTAAGAAGACAAAGGCATTTGAATTGCTGGTTTAAAACAAGCAGAGCCTCGTGAAATTTAATTTGAATAAATTAAAATTTATTCTTTTAAAATATCCTCATTAGCCAGCTGTTAAACACCATTTGTACATGATATTACAGACTTGATGCTGTACTAGTAGAATGAGATCACTCCCCTGCTCTTTACACATGGCTGCAGACAATGTGGGGAAAGGGAAATGCAACTCTGTTAGAGATGCGTAAGCAACCTTGTTCAGGCAAAGGACTGGGGGTAAAAATGAGGTTAAGTGATATAAGATAATCACAATCATGTCTTCAAAAATAAAGTGAGTTTTGGGAGGGATATTTTCTTGGGGACAGGAGTAGGTAGAGGGAATCACAAACCTTTACCCATTTTGGGTAGGCAGAAGAGTTGAGGAAGGTACCCTGGTTTCATTTAAACTAGGTTTTAAACTTTTTATTTACATTTAGAAAACTGCACAGATCATAGTATACAGCTTAATGAATTTTTCACTCATTGAGCACATCTGTGTAATCAGTACCCTGATCAAGAAACAACGTTGCGAGGGCACCTGGGTGGATCAGTTGGTTGAGGGTCCAACTCTTGGTTTTGGCTCAGGTCATGATCTCAGGGTCATAGGACCCAGCCACACTTTGGGCTCCATGCTTAGCGGGGAGTCTGCTTGAGATTCTCTCCCTCTCCTTCTGCCCCCCCCACTTGTTCCCTCTCTCGCTCTCAAATAAATAAATCTTAAAAAAAAAAAAAGAAAAAGAAACTGAACATTGCCAGTATCTCAGAAGCTGTCTTTGTGGTGTGGATTTGAATTACACTGCATATTAGACAGTATTCATTTCCAAATCACGTTTAAGACATTGCTAGGGACAACAGCTGTGTGTGTATGTGTGTGTGTGTGTGTGAGAGAGAGAGAGAGAGAGAGAGAGTGCACTGGGGCAATAATGGCTCCTGGACCAATCTTCTTCAACTATCTCCATTCTGCTCAGCTGTGACTTTGCCCCTCTTTCCATATAACGTGCAGGGGGTGGAGGTGATTTTGTGAGTTTGGGGTCACACAGCTCCCAAAAATCAACTAAAGTCTTCCCATTTATTTTTCTCCTTCAAAGCAGTCAGTTCTGTGCCAGTGGATAACAGGAACCACAATGAAGAAATGGTAAGTTGAATTGGAAGTCTAGAATCTAGACTTTTATCTAGGCTCTAGGTTCTCCCACTCCTTATCATATTAAACCAAACCGAACAAAAACAAATGACAGCAACAGGAAACCTACAACATAGTCTTACAAAGCTAGGTTTTCATCCCTAAGGGGACGGGGGCAGAGACGGGGGCACCCTCCTGCCCTGGGTGCTCATTTCCTTCCTGGACGTCTTTAGTGTCCCGGAGGACAGCTGTCATCACCATTTTCCTTTTCGAACCTACAAGAAATGGGTGTTTATTTCCCTTCTCTTATTTAATCTTGACCCAATGCTGTTTTGCATTGTTCTGTGGAGAAGCCTCTGAGATTTCACTATGGTCCTGTAAATCTGCATTTCTGCCCCAAGGATCCCACACCAGTATAGGCCACAGAGCCAAGCCTCTTGCTACAGCCGCTCTGGGTTGAGTTAGTCCCTCATCCCAGTGACACCAGCTTTTGCCAACGTGCTCTTGGGTTTCCCCCCACCCCCAGGTGACTCGCTGCATCATCGAGGTCCTCTCAAATGCCTTGTCGAAGTCCAACACTCCACCCATCACCCCAGAGTGTCGCCAGGTCCTGAAAAAGAGTAAGTGTCCCACACTGCAGGAGATCTTTGTCCCTCAAGTGATCCTTTCTCCCACTCCCTCCACTACACCTTCCACTTTACCTCCAAATGAAAGGGCGCAGGGGAGGGCATAATGTAATGGGAAGAGTGCAGACTAGACTAGGATCTGGGGAGATAGACGATAATGGCTTCTAGTCCCACTCTGCCACTTCATAGCTGTGTGGCCACGGGGAAGGACCTCTTGCCTTTCTGCGCTTGTTTTCTCAAAGTAAAACGAGGGAGTTGGACTCAATGACAGCCTTTGAGATAGCTATCAGTTCTTAAATTCCTTAGTTCCAGAGTTTGGATTTTTAGAACAGGCTTTCACTTGGGTGGAGGGAAGTGTGGGGAGTGCTCTTTTGTGATTAGGTTGCAGGAGTTAAGTGTTCTGGGAATGCTGGAAGATGAAAGGATAGGAGATCTTAAAATTACTCTTTGCCTTCTGCTCTTCTGACAGTGAGAAGTTAGAAGCTTGAAGGATGACTTGGAAACTTCTGGCCTCTTTACATGACAGATTATTCAGGCCATTGTATTTATTTATTAAAGATTTTATTTATTTACTTGACAGAGAGAGACACAGCGAGAGCAGGAACACATGCAGGGGGAGTGGGAGAGGGAGAAGCAGGCTTCTTGCCGAGCAGGGAGACCGATGCGGGGGCTCGATTCCCAGGACCCTGGGATCACGACCTGAGCCGGAGGCAGACGCTTAACAACAGAGCCCCCCAGGCGCCCCTGTTCAGGCCATTTTAATTTAGAGCTGATTAGAATGGGAGGTACTACCAAATGGTGGCGAACAGGAAGGGGGAAGGTACAAGAGGAGCAGCCGGTGAGTCAGAGCAGTGACCTTCTGAATCTAAAGTGGGATGTGTTCTCTATACAATCAACTTCTGTTGAAGATAAAATTTGAACAGAAATGCAAGCAATATCCACTGGGAGTTGACATTGAAAGATGAGTTTTTCCAAAAACTACGCCGTCTCTCTTATGCATGAAGTTAACCTGATTCAGTCAAATCCAAAAACCACTGTTCTCTTCAACAACTTCTCTGCTTTTAAAATTTTTAGTTAGGGGCGCCTGGGTGGCTCAGATGGTTGAGTGTCTGCCTTCGGCTCAGGTCATGATCCCGGGGTCCTGGGATCGAGTCCCGCATCGGGCTCCCTGCTCCTTGGGAGCCTGCTTCTCCCTCTGCTTCTCTCTCCCTCTGTCTCTCATGAATAAATAAATAAAATATTAAAAAATAAATAAATAAATAAAATTTTTAGTTAGGCTGGGAATAGTGGATTTTTTCCCATCACCTCCAAAATCTCCCATTGCAAGATAATACTCTCTTGCTATTGCCGCACATGAGCCCTCATGCATAAAATGGTAAAAACAAGTATTGGCAATTGACCAAAAGAGTAACCTGGCAGGACTCAATCCACCGTTGGGGGCTTCAGGGTAATCACAGATGTGGGGACCTGAGCCTCTACAGGCCCCATGAACAGTGGGAGGAAGCTTCCCTACCAATCCCAGCATACATATGTCTTTCTGAATTTCTCCCCAAACTTCTTTTCCAGCCATTACAGGGAATAAATACAGACAGAATGAGTCTTCAGGCAGAGACTAAAGGCAGCTCCTCTGGGCAAACCTGTCTCACTATCTCCCTTCCCCTTCCCTCGTTTACTGGATGGATGGAGAAGTGTGGGGTCTGCCATACTAGGTCATCAAAGAACTGTGATTGCTTAGGAAGACTGCTGATGTAGGGCTCTGCTTGCCTGCCAAGATCAGACTCAGCCTTTAGGTTGTGGCCATAGTGATTCTAGCTTCTGCTTAACACAGACTGTGCCTTGGGGTCTTTTGATGTCTGTTGAGAGAGACCCAGGGAAACTGGTTAAAATCAAACGACTCTTGTCTCTCAGGAAGGACCCTGGTGACACTCTACCCAGAGAACTATACAATGCTGAGATCAGGAGGGTTTAAGAGATCCTCCTGGTTGCAGACTCAGCAGCCAAGGCCCAGACAGACAGCATAGGGCATGAGGCAGGTAAGAAGTGACTCACAAACTGGAGGATATATGTCCCTTTGCGGGGGGGGGGGGCACATATTTCTCACTTCCAACCCTACTGGTGGAGAAATACAGACTTTGTTATCAGATTTGGATTTTTCAAAAGAAGTTAAAATTTGGATTTGTAAGCAACATCCCCTGGTATTTAAGTATTGCCTCAATTTGAAATGACTAAAAATGCTATTGAGGCCAACCAGAACTCACCTCTGGGTTACCACTTTGTGGCTTCTGCTCAATTCTAGTTTTCTCTCCTGCGGATGTGTCTTAAACTGATCAGAAGACTGGTGGAGCTTTTCAGCCAGCTGCATGGATGAAATCTCCCTCCTGCCCCTAGCCCATCTCCATTTCCACTCCCCATTCTGTGCAGTGTCTGTGGAGCAAGCACACACTTGTTGAGTGAATGAGCACTTAGGGGAATAGAGGAGAATCATTGTTTTATAGCTTGAAGAGACCTTAGGGAATACATAGCCCAGCTTCTTAATAGATAAAAGAATCTGTTTGTCCAGGTTAATCTGGTCATCCTTGCAACAGAGACTTAAGGATAGAAGGTACATTTCCCCCTTTTTTACTTGAAAGTAAGGATGAGCTTCACACCTTGGTTTATCAGATTGACAATGACTATGTGCTGCTAATCACAGTCCTCCTCTGATCTCACCTGCGGGGACTTAAAGCTAAATTTAGGAGGAAGTTCTAAGACTAAGGCACAAGCTGCTACAGGGAGCACAGACTTAACTGGGAAAAAATAAATATTCTGTTCCTGACCAGTAGGCAGTAGGAAAGGGGTGACACAGCCCCCACCCTGGAAAGCTGAGATCTTGTCTGATTAGGGCTATGTCAACTCACTCTCAGAATGATGGCAGTATCCCCCCAAAGCCTCCTTGCTCACCTGTGCCTACCTGGACGGCCCCACCTGCTTCAATACTGCACTGGCTCTTAAAAGACAAAATCATTGGAGAGGGACCAGCTCTCAGGTGTCTCGGTATGAAAGGTCAGAGACATTTCAGTTGATTCACAAAACATGACGATGTTATCATGCCAGGCTACACTTTAAGGAGAGAGGTACCGACCATCCACTATTTTATGGACATTTTTACAATGACCAATTTTTTTCATTTTGCAAATGTTCAGTTCAAAATGACTCATCAGTGCCATTCAGTAGAAATATATTGTGAACCACAAATATAACTTCAAATTTCTTAGTGGCCACATTAAAAAAGTAAAAAGAGAGAGGAGAAATTAATTTTAATAATATATTTTATTTTTATTCAGTGTATTTTATTCAATATATACTATTTACACATCCAATAGATTTATTTATGTATTTATTTATAAAGTTTATCTTTTTTTTTTTAAGTAATCTCTACATCCAATATGGGGCTTGAACTCACAACCCCAAGATCAAGAGTCGCGTGCTCCTCTGACTGAGCCAGTCACGTGCCCCCACACCCAAAATATTTATAATATATATTATCCATTACACCCAAAATATTTCAATATATAATCAATATAAGAAATTGAGATATTTTGCATTTTTTTTTTCATACAAAGTCTTCAAAATCTGGTGGGTATCTTAGACTTATAGCTCATCTCAGTTTGGACCAGCCACATTTCAAGTGGCTCCCACAACAGACAGTGCAGATCTGGACCCAGAGCTATGAGAGGCCTTGGCTTCAGGAATTCTGTCTGAACTCAGTGACGTAAGTTGAAATCCAAGCCCTTCCAGCTAACAATCAGACAATGCTAGCTGCATATCTCCTTTCATGAAATGCCCTTGAATTAAGGAGGATTTAGTAAAGGAGCTATTGACATTTGGAAAAGATAGGAGAGGACACATTCAATTAAAATATCAGTTATACCATTTACTGTTGACTAATGAAACACAAAAATAACTCAGTATACTGATCTTCATCTTCAACATCTGAGGATATGTTGGGCAGATGGGATCTGAGTGATGGAAGAAATGGTTCTTTCTACTGCTGGGCAGTTTTCTCAGGGAAGAAATATACACCCTTCTTATCACCGGTTACTAAGTTGTATTGCCACTTATTGCTACATTGAGTCTACACAGCTGACTGGATTAAAAAGGCTGATAAACTAATAATTTAAAATTTTAAATCCTCCTTTGAATCCTGATACTTCCCATTTTGGCTATTTAACTTTATTTAGCTGGATTCTAGTTAGAGGTATTTACATAATGCTAATTTTTTAATCCTTACTTAGAGCAAATGTGGAAAGAAGGGTCCCTAATTGTACCTCTCTGAGTCTCAATGTCTTTGCAAAAAGGGGAGATTGAATTAGATGAATTCTAAGGTTTCTTCTGGTTCTAAATTCCAGCATTTCACAAATCTCTATTTGGATTTTAATTTGATCATTAATAGTACCAATGAGAGGGGCATCTGGGTGGCTCTGTCGGTTAAGCATCTGCCTTCGGCTCAGGTCATGATCCCAGGGTCCTGGGATCGAGCCCCACTTCGGGCTCCCTGCTCAGCGGGGAGTCTGCTTCTTCCTCTCCCTTTGCCCCTCCCCCCTGCTGTGCGCTCTCTCATTCTCTCTCTCAAATAAATAAAATCTTTAAAAGAAAATAGTACCAATGAGAAATGCTGGCTGGGTGTTATGAAAAAAGTAAAAATAGAGTTTATTATTAGAGTTAAACACAGCCAAGGAGCTTTCATACCATTTTCTTTTAAAAGGAATCTGAGTATACTTTTTATTAACTTAAAAAATTATCCAAGTAATTTTTCGGGTCCTTTGGTTTTGTTGTATCACTGAGGCTGGTGTTTGTTGAACCCCAAGCAATACTGAAGTTACACTTATGCTTCTTTATTTCCATTATAGGTAGAAAAGAGGTCAAAGATGAAGAGAAAAGTGAAAATGAAAACACACGGTTTGAAGTAAGATTAAGAGACCCAGCTGATGCCTCAGAAGCCCACAGGCCTTCTGGTAGGGAGGAAGTCCCAGGAGAGGAGGACACCCAAGGCCCGACAGTGGCAGACACAGAGGGAGGGGGGCACAGCCGAGAAGGAGCAAGTGAACCCCAAGGAGACCTCTACTCCTCTGACAGCCAAGTCTCCAAAGAAGCAAAGACACGCCATTTTGAGAAAACTGAGGAAGAGGACAGGAAGGAAGAGGAGGGGGAGAAATATCAGAAAAGGGAGCGTGGGAGAGATGGCAGTGAAGAGAAAAACCTGGAAGAGCTAGAAGAGCCACAAAATGCCTTTCTCAACAAAAGAAACCAGGCTACAGCTAAGAAAAAAGAGGAGTTAAAGGCCAGATATGGTCTGCACTCTGCTGGGCCCCCCCAGGAGAAGACACACAGCCGGGAGAGGAGCAGCCAGGAGAGTGGAGAGGATATAAGAAGCCAGGAGAAACACGCTCAAGAGTCTAAAAGCCAAGTTGGGAGTCAGGAAGAATCTGAGGAAAGTGAGGAAGATGCTGACCGTGAGGTGGACAAACGACATTGGAAGCCAAGACACCACCATGGGAGGACCAGGCCTGACAGGTCCTCTCAAGAAGGGAAGCCTCCCTCTGAGGAAAGGGGACACCTCCGTGAGGAATCTGAGGAGTCAAATGTGGGCATGGTCGGTTTAGGGGAAAAGAGGGACCACCATACAGCCCACTATAGGGCTTCAGAGGAAGAACCCGAATATGGGGAAGAAGTGAGGAGTTACCAGGCTGTCCGGGCTCCCAAGGACCTGGAGCAGGGACGATATGGGGGCAGAGGAAGTGAGGAGTACAGGGCTCCGAGACCTCCCAGTGAGGAGAGCTGGGAGGAGGACAAGAGAAATCGCCCCAGCTCAGAGCTTGACAACACAGCACAGGGATATAATGAAGAAAGTGAGGAAGAGAGGGGCCATGAAGGGGGGTACCACCACAGAGCCAGGGGAGGGAAACCAGGTGCATATTCCATTCTAGACAACAAAGAAGAAAAACAGTTCTTGGGTGAAGGACACCACCGTGTCCAAGAAAGCCAGATGGACAAGGCAAGGAGGCACTCACAAGGCGAGTGGAAAGAGGACAGAAATTACCTCAACTATGGTGAGGAAAGGGGTGAGGAAGAAGCCCCAGGGAAGTGGCAGCAGCAGGAGGACCTGGAAGATGCTACAGAGAGCAGGGAGGAAGCCAGGCTTCAAGGCAAACAGTATGCTCCCCATTACACCACTGACAAGAGGAAGAGATTAGGGGAGCTGCTCAACCCATACTATGACCCTTCCCAGTGGAAGAGCAGCCATTTTGAGAGAAAAGACAACATGGATGACAATTTTCTTGAGGGGGAAGAGGAAAATGGGCTGACCTTGAATGAGAAGAATTTCTTCCCAGAATATAACTATGACTTGTGGGAGAAAAAGCCCCTCGAGGAGGATGTGAATTGGGGATATGAGAAGAGAAATCTCTCCCCCAAACTGGATCTGAAAAGGCAGTATGACCGAGTGGCTGAACTAGACCAGCTCCTTCACTACAGGAAGAAGTCAGCCGAATTTCCAGACTTCTATGACTCTGAGGAGCAGATGAGCCCACGCCATGCAGCAGAGAATGAAAAGGACAGGGCTGGCCAGGGAGTTCTGACAGAGGAAGAGGTAGAGTATGGGGCTTTTGTTGAAAATTAAGATGGTCAATGTTAATATCTTCAAGACTCTCTGAAAGTAATGTGGAGAAACTGGTGGGAATTAATTGCCATGAGGATGTACCCCCAGTAAGAGCATGGCGACAACCTCTGGGTTTCTGTTGTCCATAACCTTGCCCACTTACCCTACTGCAGTGCTTCTCAACCTCGGCTGTATGTTGGAATCACCTGGAGGGCTTGCGTAATTACTGACGTTTGGGATTCACCCCCAGGGATTCTGTCTATTTGGTGCTGGGTGCTACTTGGGCATCAGGAGTTTTCCAAGCTTCCATGTGGTTTCAGTGTTCAGCCAAGGCTGACAACCCCTCTTTTGGTGTCTTCTTGGTCATTTAACTTTTCATCACTATTTCCCAGGGTAAGAAGGAACAGATGATATAGAAATTAGTTGCTTTAATCGATCCTTATCAGCTACTGGACTATAAAAATTAGTTTACATCTCAGATAGTTAACATTATCAGAACTGTACCTGCCTAAACAATGATTTTTTTCCTGATATTGAATTATGTTGGTTGGTGTTTCTCAAACTGGAATGTGCGTCAGAATCTCAAGAGATTCCTAGCCTTCAGAGTTTCTGATTGAGTAGGTCCTGGGTGGGGCCCAAGAATCTGCATTTCTGGTAAGTTCCTTGGTGATGCTGATGCTTCTGGTCAGGGGACCACGCTTTGAGAACCACTGATGTAGGGTGTCTCATATGGCTTCTAACATATCAAAAATTCCCTCCTGTTCATACTCCCTCAAACCACAATAAAATTAATCGATCTGGGACCTCATGCCTCCACTTTTCTGTATTTTCTAGGAAAAGGAACTTGAGAACCTAGCTGCGATGGATCTGGAGCTACAGAAAATAGCTGAGAAGTTCAGTGGTAACCAAAGGGGCTGATGGCCGTCGGAGCAAAGGGCAGTTTTAAGGAGCAGCCCTCACATTATCTATTTTCCACCGCTTCACTGAAAGAGACCATTTATTTACCCAAAGCAGAAAGTAGAAGTTACTGTTCATTCAATGTTTGACACAATTGGAAATGCTTTAATTTTTGCCAGAATGCTATTGAAAATACGAATAGCATGACTTGTAGCATATCCTTTCTTGCAAAATAGAAATATTAACATGCTTGTGACAATGACTGTGCTGTCATCCTTGAAAAAAAATACGTTTGTCTTAGTTTGAAATAATAAAAGATTCATCTGAAACCAAAGTTTCATTTTCTTAGCTTCCTTTGGGCTAACAGTGAGGAGTGTGATTTTCAAATCCATTCTTTAAAGTAAATTTTTAAAAGCACTAGGATTTGTTGGTCTTTGGATGCAGAAGAGGGAAAATAAAAAAAGCAAAACTTTGAAGTAAAAGAACGTCCACGATATAAAGTGAAAGAGTACAGGAAAAGACATCTGTTCCCTCAGGGTAAAGAAAGATGATTAAATAGGCTTGAAGAAACGATTTCAAAAATGACCATAAGACATTTACTTTTTATTTTTTTATTTTAAAGATTTTATTTATTTATTTGAGAGAGAGAGAATGAGAGATAGAGAGCACAAGAGGGAAGAGGGTCAGAACGAGAAGCAGACTCCCCACTAAGCAGGGAGCCCGTCGCGGGACTCGATCCCGGGACTCCAGGATCCTGACCCAAGCCGAAGGCAGTCGACATTTACTTTTTAAATCCTATTATCTGGAAAGCTCTGGGAGTAGCCAGTCATGGGTCATTTTTCAGGGTAAAGGAGGAGAGAGCCTGAATAATGGGAAGAACTCTGGACTGGAAATCATAACATGTGGGCTGGTCCAGACAGATCCCTGAGTCTTCAGGGCCTGTCTGATTTCTACTGTGTAAGAAGACAGGGCTCTGACTCTTAAGTAGCTGTATGACTTCGGACAAGTTACTTTCCCTCTCTGGACCTCAGGTTCATCAGTAAAATAAGGATACCTGCCTTACTAGGTCGTTACGAGGATGAGGGGAGTATGCAAAACACTTAGAATAGTGCCTGGCATATGGCATGGTGCAGGAACTGTTGGCTGCTACCATTATCAACCCCGCAGCTAGCTTCCTATGGCAAGACAGGTGGAAAATGTCCTCTTCTTTTACCCGTCATCTCATTCCTCACCAATGGTGCCTCCCAAGGGATTGAGCCCCAGGGGCCACAGCAGTGAGCCGCTTGGTAATATACCCTTTCTAGGCTGTCTTTATCTCCCTGTCCCACGTCCTACTGGTAACCTCAACTGGTGTTTCCTGGAATCACCTCCCAAATAAACTGCTTGTCCTCAACTTCTTATTTCAGGGTCGGCTTCTGGGGGACCTCAACCTAAGAAACAATCCAAAGCTAAGCTTGTATTATGGCAAATATATATAAGGTATTGCCATTATAACCCTTTGTTACCACATCTTGATACAAGTTACTAAGAAATGCTTAACACATTGCAGTAGACGCGTCTCTCCTTTTTCTCTATTGCAGCACAGCAGAGAACAAAATCACCTCCTAATAAAGAGGATTCAAGGGCCCAAGACAAATAGGGATTTACTCACTGGATAAGGGAAGGCAAAACACAGCAATGCACCAAATGCTAGCCTGACAGGTCACACACACACACACACACACACACACACACACACACACACACGGCACTGCTCATGAGAAGCTGCCGGCTGCTGGCCACACACACACACACACACACACACACGGCACTGCTCATGAGAAGCTGCCGGCTGCTGGCCACACACACACACACACACGGCACTGCTCATGAGAAGCTGCCGGCTGCTGGCCACACACACACACACACACACACGGCACTGCTCATGAGAAGCTGCCGGCTGCTGGCCACACACACACACACACACACACACACACACACACACACACACACACACACACACACACACACACACACACGGCACTGCTCATGAGAAGCTGCCGGCTGCTGGCCACACACACACACACACACACACACACACACACACACACACACACACACACACACACACACACACACACACACGGCACTGCTCATGAGAAGCTGCCGGCTGCTGGCAGGTGGAGCATAGCCCTGCATGGTCCTGGCTTCCTGTTGATGTCCGGTGCGCTAGCACATCCTTTCCGTTTAGTTACACTTCAGGGCAGGGCAATGTGTAGGCACAGATGACCTATCAAGGATACAGGAGACATTCAAGAAATCCCACCTGACCCATGGTGCCAGCAGAGGGCAATGAGGATCTCTGGGGATGCCATGCCACCATTTCTTTAAGATGAACTCAAGGACTACCCAGGCCACTGTTTTCTCTTTTGATCCAAGTAATATATGTTGATGGCAAGACATCAAGTAGTCCTGAAAGGCGTATAGTGGGTTGAACTCTGTCCTCCAAAATGTTATGTTGAAGACTTAACCCCTGGCACCTGTGAGTGTGACTTTATTTGAAGATAGTCTCTGCAGATGCAATCAAGTTATGATGAAGTCATTAGAGTGGGCCCATATCCAATATGACCAGTGTTCTTGTAAGAGGAGGAAAATGTGGATAGACACAGAGGAGAATGTCATGTGAAGACATAAAGATGGTGGCAGAGACTAAAGCTGGGCTGCCACCAGCCAAGAAACATCTGGGATCACCAGACGCTGGAAGAGCAAAGAAAGATTCTCCCCTAGAACTTTCAGGGGGAGAATGGCCCTGCAGACACCTTGATTTGGAACTTCTGGCCTCCAGGACTGTGAGACAACACATTTATGTTGTTTTAAGTCACTCAGTTTTTGGTTCTTTGTTAGGGCGTCCCTAGGTATCTAACACTATCAGAAACAATGGCCTGTAACCCTCTCCTCCCAAATCCTTCTGCAGATGTAACCATCTGTATTTTAGAATTATTCTCCTATTTGAATATTTTAACTGTTATGGTTTCTAATATTTTATCAAGGAAGAGTTAAGGCATAGTGATGGAACAGGAGGAGAGAAAGGGTCCTAGCCTTACAAAATGAAAATACACAACATATCACTGTAAAGTATAGTATAATTGGGAGATCTAGGGTGCTAAAATAATTAACTAACTACAATAATTACTACTCTGTAGCCCAGAAACCAGCCACTTGGGTACATAACAGGCCTCACTGAGAAAGTAAAACACCTAAAGAAAGTGAGGGTGTAAGCCATGTGGACCCCTTGGGGGAAGGACACTTCAGGCAGAGAGCAGTAAGTGCAAAGGCCCCGAGACAGTAATGTGGTTGGTATGTTCGAAGATGAGCAGGGAGGCCCATGTGGAGGACATAGGAAGTGAAATGGCATCGGCTAGATCACACAGGGCTCTGTAGGCCCTTGGTAAGGACTTGTGCTTTTCCAATTGGAGAGATCTCAGTAGAGGACTGACAATATTTGCTTTACGTGATAACAACACTCCAGCTCCTGGGCACAAACACAAAAACCAGTAAGGAGACCACTGCAATAATCCTGGTGGGTCACTGTGATGGCTTGGACGAGGGTGTGGGACTGGGGGTAAAGAGAAGTCATCAATCTATGGATCTATTTTGGAGACAGAGGACAGGTAGGGCTGAAGGATTTGGTGTGGCATAAGTGAAAGAGAGGTGTCAAGCATGAAAACTTTAGGCCTGAGCAACAGGGAACAGCAGAGGTAGGGATAACTGTAGGAGGGACTGGCTTGGGAAGGAAGATATGGGGAGTTCAGGTTGGGTTATGTTAAGTCTAAGATGTGACCAGACACCCAAGTGGAGGTGTTGAGTCAGGTATATGGGCCTAGAGCTCAAGGTGGGGGGGTGGGGATCTGTTCTAAAGACATCATGTGGGAGTCATCATCATAGAGATGGCATTTAAAACTGGAAAACCAATAAATGAAGCCCAAAGTTAGTAGAAGGAAGGAAATAACAAAGATCAGAGTGGAAAGAAATGAAATAAAGACTAAAAAGATAATAGAAAAGTTCAGCGAAACAAAGAGCTACTTCTTTAAAAAGATAAACAAAATTGACATACTTATAGCTAGACCTACCAAGAAAAAAAGAGAGGGCTCAAATAAATAAAATCAGAAATGCAAGAGGAGCTGTCACAAAAGACACCACAAAGGATCATAAGAGACTACTATGAATAATTATATGCCAACAAATTGGACAACCTAGAAGATATGGATACATTCCTAAAAACATACAACCTTCCAAGACTGAATCATGAAGAATTAGAAAATCTGAACAGACCAACTACTAGTAAGTAGGTTGAATTAGTCATCAAAAACCTACCAACAAACAAAAGTCCAGGACCAGATGGCTTCACTGGTGAATTCTACCAAACATTCAAAGAGGAATTAATACCAATTCATTTGAAAATGTTCCAAAAATTGAAGAGGAGGAAATCCTTCCAAATTCATTTTTATGAGGCCAGCATTATTCTAATACCAAAACCAGACAAGGACACAAGAAAATTACAGGCCAATATCCCTGATGAACATAGATACAAAAATCCTCAGCAAACTGAATTCAACAATACATTAAAAGGATCATACACCATGACCAAATGGGATTTATTCCAGAGATATAAGGATGGCTCAACATCTGTAAATCAATTAACATGATACACATTAACCAAATAAAAGATAAAAATCATCTGATTATCTCAATAGATGTAGAAAAAGCATTTGACAAAATTTAACATTTATTTATGATAAAAGCTGTCAACAAAGTAGGTATATATAGGTATAGGTATTACCTCAACGTAATAAAAACCATATATGACAAGCCCATAGCTAACATCCCACTTAATGGTGAAAAACTAAAAGCTTTTCCTCTAAAACCAGGAATAAAATAAGGATGCCCACTCTTGCCACTTTTATTCAACATAGAATTGGAAGTCCTAGGCACAGCAATTAGGTAAGAAAAGAATTGGAATCCAAATTGGATTGGCATCCAAATTGGAAAGAAAGAAAGAAAACTGTCAAGATTTGCAGATGACATGATTTTACATACAGAAAACCTTAAAAACTCCATCAAAAAAAACCCCGTTATAATAAATGAATTCAGTAAAGTTACAGGATACAAAATCAATATACAAAATTCTGTTATGTTTCTATACACTAACAATGAACTATCAGAAAGAAAAATTCAGAAAAAAATCCCATTTACAATTTAATCAAAAAGAATAAAGTATCTAGAACTAATTTTTTTAAAAGATTTTACTTATTTGAGAGAGAGAGAGCACAAGAGAGGGGAAGGGCAGAGAGAGGGAGAAGCAGACTCCCCACTGAGCAGGGAGCCTGATGTGGGGCTTGATCCCAGTATCCCGGGATCATGACCTGAGCTGAAGGCAGACACTTAACTGACTGAGCCACCCAGGCACCCCTGTGCAGAAGCTTTGTAATTTGATGTAGTTCCACTTGTTGATTTTTGCTTTTATTTCATTTGCTTTTGGTGTCAAATCCAAAAAATCGTGACCAAGCTTGATGTTAAGGAGCTTACCGCACGTGTGTGTGTGTGTTTAGGAGTTTTACGGTTTCAGGTCTTACATTCACGTCTACTTCTTTTAAACAGAGCCCAAATAAGCAAACTTTTAGACATTTAGGGTCCATCTGCTTTTCATACCTTCAGCATATACCCAGCATCTGCTGACCATTGATCGACAGGGCCTAGTGGTTATCAGATCCAAGCCTTTTACGTTCTAAGACTCCTGTCCTTCAGAGCTATCAGACCCAGAGACTCCACCTAAACACGAGAAGGCCCTCTTTAATTCCCCATTCCCTGGGGGTTCCCTTGCCCTCCTCTTCTTCTGAGAAGTAACCCCATGGTGTGGCTTCTAGACAGATTCCTCCAGTGAAAAACACCCCCCTCCCTTGCTAACCTGTCGGAGCAGCAAGATCACTCAGTAAAGCATGTGGGTGCTACTGCCACCTCATGGTCATATCTTTTTCTTCGCTCAGACCCCAAATCCTTCCACCACTCTACACCTAGCAGTGTGTAGACAAAAAAGGGCAACGGTGCAACTGCTAAGCCCTTTCTAAACATTCATCTCAGAGATGAAGAGGAACCAGAAACAGAGATAGAGGAAGAATAGCCAGAAAGGGAGGGCGGAAACCAAATGAGTTGTGTCCTAGAAGCCAGGTGAGAAAACTGTCGCAAGGAAAGGGGTCACCCATGTCAAATTCTGCCCGGAGGTCTAGAGGACCATGAAGCTCTGGATTTCACTTTACGTCTTTTGTCGCGGCTTGCTCCAAACCAGCTCCCTGATGTGGTTGCTCCAAAGTGCTGCTCTCCTGCTCTCTTCACCACACACTCCCTCTCACTTCACTTACAACCACCGTCAGCACATCTCTTAGTTGGCCACATAGAACATATTCTAGGCTTTTTTTTTTTTTTATAATGTTATGTTAGTCACCATACAACATTAGTTTCTGATGTAGTGTTCCATGATTCATTGTTTGCATACAACACCCAGTGCTCCATGCAATATGTGCCCTCCTTAATACCCATCACCGGGCTAACCCATCCCCCTACCTTCCTCCCCGTATTTTAGGCTTTGAGGGCCACATGGTCTCTGCCAGAAATATTCAACTCCAGGTTATTAATGGAACTATATAAGAGGCAAAAAAAAAAAAAAAAAAAAGGAGAGGGGGGAGGAGAGTACATATTAATTTCCTATACTTCAAAGATTTGATTCTTCTCCAAAAAGGATCAAAAAGCAGAGGGTGTCTAGTAAATGTTGATGGGAGTAGTTAATAGCTTATCAGTTACTCTTTCAGGGACTCACATTTCTTGCCATCTGACCTGTGCTACTTAAGTTCAAGAAAAACCTGTAATCTATTTTACAAAAATTAACACTAGCCTAGAAGCAACAATATATTTCAAATAAAGATATTAGATAGACCACCTGGCTGCTAATCAGCCTGCTTCTAGGTGCTGACAATAATTCTCCCCTTTGGGATACCTGCAGGTCTTGGCACACCCTCAATTACTGGGGACCACTTAGAACAAAGATGGTGGCTTAGATGATCACAAAGGTTTTTTCTGGGGGGGGGGAGGGGCAGAGGGAGAGAGAGAATCTTAAGTAGGCTCCATGCCCAGTGCAGAGCCCGACGCGTGGCTCTATCTTACAACCCTGAGATAATGACCTGAGCTGAAATCAAGAGTTGGATGCTTAACCAACTGAGCCACCCAAGCGCCCCAACAATCACAAAGGTTTGACAGACAAACAGGAGCTCAGACTGAGCTGATTGGCGAGGCTTATCTCCTATACAAGACCAATTTGTCAAGACTGGAAGAGGTTGCTGTCATATGTAATATGTAAGCACCAACATACAGAGTAAAGAAAAAATAAACAGAGGAATGTGTTCCAAACAAAAGAACAAATCTCCAGAAACAAATCTTAAAGAGAGATAAGTGATTTATCTTACAGAGAATTCAAAAATGGTGGTCATAAAAATGCTCACCATGGTCAGGTCATGAACAAAGTGAGAATTTCAAAAGACATAAAATATAAGTAAGTATCACAAAGAAATCATAGAGCTAAATAATACAATAAGTGAACTAAAATATTCAATATAGGGGTTTAACGGCAGATAGATCAAAGAGAAGAAAGGATCAATGAACTCAAAGACTGGGCAGTGGAATTCATCTAATAAGAGGTGCAAAAAATTTAAAAAACGAAAAAGAGTGAAGATGAAGGGACTCATGAGACCATTAAGTGGACAAACATATGCATTATCTGGGTCCCAGAAGGAAAGAGAAAGTGGCAGAAAAGTTATTTGAAGAAATAATGGCTAAAAACTTCCTTAACCTGGAGAAAGAGTACCAAATAAGATGAAGCTACACCGAGACACATTATAATTAAATTGTAAAAAATTAAGATAAGGAGACTCTTAAAAGAAGCCAGAGAAAAGCAACTTGTTACCTACAAGGGAACCCCTATAAGACTACTAGTGAATTTTTTAGCAGAAATTCTCCTTGTCAGAAGGAAGTGGGATGATATATTCAAAGTGCTGAAAAAAGCCAAAAAACTGCCAGTCAAGAATACTCTACTCAAGAATACTCTAAGTTGGGTATTATGCTAAACGAAGTAAGTCAATCAGAGAAAGACAATTATCATATGAACTCAATGATATGTGGAATTTGAGAAACAGAGGATTAGAGGGGAGGGAGGGAAAAATGAAACAAGACGAAACCAGAGAGGGAGACAAATCATAAGAGACTCTTAATCTCAGGAAACAAACTGAGGGTTGCTAGAGTGGAGGGGGTGGGAGGGACGGGGTGGCTGGGTGATGGACATTGGGGAGGGTATGTGCTAGGGTGAGTGCTGTGAATTGTGTAAGACTGATGAATTACAGACCTGTACCCTGGAACCAATATTATATGTTAATAAATAATAATAATAAATTAAAAAAAAGAATACTCTTAAGCTTTCCTTCAGAAATGGATTTTCCAGACAAAAAGCTGAAGTTCATCACCACTAGACTAGCTTAACTAGAAATGTTAAAGGGAGTTCATTAAGCTAAAATGGAAGCTACTAATCAGCTAATTGAAAACTGTATAAAACTCACTGATATATAAATTCAGAATATTGTAATGGTGGTGGGTTAATCACTTATAATTCCAGCACAAAGGTTAAAAGACAAAAGGATTAAAAATAACTGTAAATAATTTGTTAATGGATACACAGTATGAAAACATAAATTGTGCAATCAAAATCATAAAACACAAGAAGGGAGTGTAAGCATATGGACCTTTTGTATATGGATATATATCTGAAGGAAACAAAATCAGTATCTCGAAGAGGTACCTCCCATGTTCACTGTAGCATTATTCAAAATCGGCAAGATATGGAAACAACCAAAGGGTCTGTCAATGAATGAATGGATAAAGATGTGGTATCCATACACAATGGAACATTATATTCAGCCATGAGAAGGAAATCTTGCCATTTATGACAACTTGGATACCTTGAGGGCATTGTGCTATGTGAAATAAGCCAGACAGAGAAAGACAAATAATGTATGTTACTTGAATGTGGAATCTAAAAAACCAAACTCATAAAAACAGAGTAAAATGGTGGCTGCCAGGGGCTGGGGGGGGGGGTACTGAGGAGATTTGATTAAAGGGTATAAACTTCCAGTTATAAGACGAATAAGTTCTGGAGATCTAATATACAGCATAGTGACTATAGTTAACAATACTGCATTATATACTGAAAGTTGCTAGTACAGATCTTAAACATTCTCACCACAAACAAATGGTAATTATGTGATGGGATGGAGGTGTTAGCTAAGGCTATGGTGGTAATCACTTTGCAATATATACGTGTATCAAATAAGTTATATATTTTTTTAAGATTTATTTTAGAGAGGGCGCCTGGGTGGCTCAGTTGGTTAAACAACTGCCTTCGGCTCAGGTCATGATCCTGGAGTCCCTGGATCGAGTCCTGCATCGGGCTCCCTGCTTGGCAGGGAGTCTGCTTCTCCCTCTGACCCTCCCCCCATCTCATGTGCTTTCTCTCTCATTCTCTCTCTCTCAAATAAATAAAATCTTTAAAAAAAAAAGATTTATTTTAGAGAGGGAAAGAGAGAGAGAGCACACATGAGTGGGGGTGGGGACAGGGGCAGAGGGAGAGGGAGAGAGGGACTCTCAAGCAGACTCCCAGCTGAGCGCAGAGCCTGACGCAGGGCTCGATCTCAGGACCCTGAGATCATGACTTGAGTCAAAACCAAGAGTCAGATGCTCAACCAACTGAGCCACCCAGGTGCCCCAATTTACACAATGTTACATGTCAATTATAATTCAATAAAGCTGGGGGTGATATGCTTCACACAATTTTAGTGTACTTCTAAGCTAAAAAACCATCTAATTGGCACCACTGTGTATTTCCAAGTACCCTACTCCAGTGAAGAAATACGGTGGACATCACAAAATGACTTTTTGATTACTATTCATTAAAGTGTTACTTCACATAACGCTCCTGGTGGCTAGATATCCAGAAGTCATAGAATTGTCCATTCATCTGCTCCAAAGGTGGATGTCTACTTTACAAACAAGACAAAAGCATCATGTATTTTGCTGCGCTCTTGATGTGGGTGCACACACAGGAGTGTTTCTCAAGTAGTGGTCCCTGGGCCAGCAGCACCACCTGGAAACTTCCTAGAAATGCAAATCTTCTGTCTCACCCCAGACCTACTGAATCAGAAACTTTGAGGTGTTAAAACAATCTGGGTTTAATAAGCCCTCCAGGGAATTCCGGCACACACTAAGTTTTCAAATTATTGAATTAAACATCAGTCCTTAAAGATGAAGTAAATTATATGCAAGAGAAAAAATAACACAGGTTAAGGTTAACTTCTGCTGCTGCTACATGAGATGAGTTCACAAGTCAAGTCCAGGGGCGGCTACATGGGCACACAATGCTTTGGTAGTGCAGACTTCCAGAGTGAATGAAATGAGGTGGGCCTTGAAAACTGGATGAATCCCAAGGAGGAGAGGATTCAAACAACAGCAACCAGTGGAAACGAGCCACTACTGAATCCAGTCTGTGCAGTTCTCCTTGACAAAACGTGACTGGTTGTATGTGGGTGACAACTGTTTGCAAGGACATGTTCAGTGAGGTGTCAATTTGGGCCCGTTGCCTTATACAGATCACGTGTCGCAATCAGCTGAAAGCCAGTGAATGTGGCGTCACTGACCCCATCATTAACGTGAATCAGACAAATAATAGGAAACACTTTTATTCTTTAAAAGCATCTGTTTTAAGAAAAAGGAATCAAAACTGTACTTGTTGGTAATCACACTGATCATTATCAGGATATTACATGCTATTAGGAAAACGTAATTTCTTTTTTTCTGAGACGCTCCCTGCTGGATGATCAGCATCTACGCTATAATGATGTGAACAATACACACTATGAGCATGTTTACTGAGCAAGACAAGAGCCATGGCTTACTCTAAATACTTTCCTTGGCTGCAGATGACCAAATTTGATTATATGTTTTCAGAGCTTAGAAAGGCTAACCACCTAATCATGCCAGAGCTCAACAAACAGCATTAATAATCACCAAAAAAGGCACTTTAAAATACATTTGACAAAGAGTGACACTAATGCAATGAGAACTGGTCTAAGCCCTGCACTAAACTTTGTCATAGATCATATAAATAGTGCATTCTTTTTGTTTCCATATGTATATATAAATATATATATGTGTGTATATACCAACAGCCGTAAACCTGTGTGTGTATCTCCATAAGTCTCTGGGTAGGGGAAAAAAACCTTTGCTGTTTCCTTTAATTTAATAGAACACAAAAATTCTAGTCACTTCACACCTGGAACAAAGAATGAGGAAATGGGCAAATTAACACAAAAAAGTACCCTACTACACCTTTGTGTATTGACCAAAAAAGCAGTACAATAAATACTCAGAACTTTCCTAAGTTGTCAACTATTAAATAAAAAAAATCTAGTGTTTTAACAAAGTTTATCAGACTGGAGGGAACAAGGAGGATATTTTTGGTACTGTAAATCTCATACCCTCACACATCCATATTGCTTAGGTTGAAGAGAGTGGAATGAACATAAGAAATTTCTTCCACAAATTCTTTCTTTCAGTACCCAAGTTTTAGGTACGTTGCGTTATTCCACTTAGCTTAACATATAAACAAAGTCTTGTATAAATATATTTTCAGGATGTCTAAATTCTCAAGATATTTTCACGGAGTACTCAAAGTACTTAAGAGGATTTTTGTGAAATAAACAGAACTGGCCATATATACCAGTCCACTGCATACACCCAGGCTTGGGTATTTTGGCTTGATGTTCTGACAGACCAAATTTATCCGTGCCAGAGGTGGACAAAAGGCTGACTCATCCTTCTCAGGAACAAGTGTATAGACTTACTTTTAGATGAGAAAACAATTAGTAATGGCATTTAAAGTTTAATTACTAACTGTGTAACGCCTGAGGACAAAAATCAGAGCAATTTTTGAAAGGTTAAGAGTCAGACTCTGGGCATTTCCGTTTTTTAGCTGCTGGTTCTTCAGTCGTGTGTGATTCTAAAGTGCTTGCGTTGGATTTGAGGCTGAGGTCTGCTTTAAGGTTATCCATGGCAACAGTGAAGCCTGAGAGAAGGTACCCCCCACCTCCGCTCATCAGTAGTTTGGGATGACTTCGATCTGGCAAAACCTAATCAAGACAGAAAGACATTCACGTTTTCCTAAGCAGATAAAGCACATGCTAACAATACACATGCCAGAAATGAGAATTTAAATGACAGAGATTCTCTTGAATATTTAATCGGACCAATTCCTAAAGAGCTCCTTCCTTCATGTGATAGTGCAGATAAAAGTGTAGAAACTGGTTTAAATGATTTTCTTGTGAAAAATAAAACTGAAGTTGCTGCTCTCAAACCTGAGGCAAGATCCTGGTGGCAAACGAGCCAATGTCTGTGTAGTACTCTGGGCCTGTGCATAGCTTCCTTCCTATTGGCTCCAGAAAGCTTCATGGCCAACAGTGGAGCTTGGGTCCATGGAGAAGTAGCTACTGGACATATATCCAGAGCTTCCCTTCCCTGATACCTTGTTAATTCTGACAAAATCTCTTCTCTGCTGTTGCCATAGCTCAAAAAGATGACTGCCATGAAGGGCAGGGTCCGTTCAGGGCTTTGAGTATCCTGGATTAAAGTTGTACGACGTCCAAGCAGCAGGGGAGGGCCTGTGGCGGCCACGGAGGTGCTGCCTCAGATCTCCCTTCAAGAGGGAACTGGCTGTGAGGAGGTCAGGCAGCAGAAAGCCTGTAGCTGAGGCTCCTTTGGGATCCTCTGCAGCATTCACACCCAGGGAGGCCATGGGCTTGATTACTGAGCATGGGTACCCAGGACCGCAACATTTCTGCCCAATACAGGGCTCCTTTAACAGGCAATCTTTGTTCTGGGGTTTCCCATCATCCTGGCTGAGACTTTCTGAAGGCCTCGCTGCAGGCTCTTCCTCCCCATCTTCCTTTCTCTCCCTTCTTTTGCAGCAATCACACCTCCACCACCGTCTGAGGGCTTTCCCATCTGATCCTGCTCCCTCTCTCCCTCATCTTTCAGAGGAATCTTCCCCCATAAATCCCTTTCACTTCTTATTCACAGGACCTGAACTGACATGGGGCCCACCAATAAATCCTGAAAACCTGCTGCAAAGACATCCCAGCAGGGAGAGGGGGAGAGTCACTTTCTTGTTGGCCTAGGGATTCTGCTATTAGCAGTTATTCCCTCCACAGTGATCTCGAGGCCTTGGAGAAACATGAACCACAACTGTTTGCATTTTAAGTGTCTCTGGACTGGAATTACAGAGTAATAGACCCTGACGTGAAAGGAGGAAAAAGGGTCCAGGAAAAGCCAGGGCACTTTTGAGTTATAGGCAGATTCTTTCATCCCTGTAGACGGAAATAGGGGTGTCTATTTAACAACTTCTGGCACTACTGCAAAGAGCCAGTGACTCAGGAGAGCAGCTCCCTGGAACCGGCTGGAAGAACACATACCTGATAATTCCTGAGCCAGGTTTCAGACAGCCTGAGGTTGATGACCCCTCCTCTTTCCCGCAGTTTTGTGTAGCATTCCAACAGAGGCTAAAGGTATAAACAGAATTTTGTTAAGAATGCCTTTGAGGGCTGCGATTTGAGTATTTACACGCAGATGCAAGAACTCCCGGTCCTTCCATTCCAGCATTACCTCTTTATACTGACAGTAGACCACAAACGGCCTTGAAGGGGCCACGAAGTCCAGCAAAGACAGCAGGAGTGGAGTGGGATGGAAACGACTAGCTACAATTAAACTGCAAGGAAAACGTTAAGACAAATTCTCTACTTGGCAAAGCAGAGCATAAATTTTAAAATGCACTTAAAATGATCATCTACTGGGGCGCCTGGGTGGCTCAGTTGCTTCAGTGTCTGCCTTTGGCTCAGGTCATGATCCTGCGATTCTGGGATTGATTCCTGCTTTGGGCTCCCTGCTCTGCAGGGAGTCTGCTTCCCCTCTCCCTCTGCCACTCCCCCTGCTTGTACTCTGTCTCTTTAATAAGTAAATAAAATATTAAAAAAAATGATCATCTATTCATTTGCCATGACTCACACAAGAGCTTTAAATACAACATTCTACAAATTCCCCCAAAAACATAAAATCACAATATTACTTTCTAAGAAACACAAAATGAATTAAAAGCTCTCTTGGTGCTTGGCAACTCTAAGTAGCATTTAATGACATTCTTGATTTAAAAAAAAGAAACAAAAAAACTGGAAATAAATCCAACATTGTAATCCTGGCTTTCCAGTTACCAGAATCTACGTCTCCTGTCAGGTTTTCCTTAGCCTTTACCATTAGCCAGCATCACATCAATTTGAATGCCCTACCACCTGCATATAGCAGGACCACACAGACTCATCTGATACACTGTCACTGGAGACATTTCAAATTTATTCTAAAACTCTGAAACCAGCACAATTTCCCACCTCCACCAGATGCAGCCTTCTTTCTTTAAAAGCCCAAGATAGAACCACCATCTCTGTTCCCACTACAATCAAAGCAGACACACAGATAATTCTAATCTGTTTGAAGCACAGCCCACGAGCACCCAGATATCTGCATTCCTGCATCAACGCACCCATCTGAGTTTCTTTCACTCAGCAGAGCAGCAGCCTCTAAATGTCTTTTCCTTTGCTCTTCTTGTCTCCTCTGCTTTTCCTGAATCTTCAAGAAGAAAAAGAAGAAACTAATGTACTGAGATCGTTCAGTCAGGTTCATGGAAATGCTGGTCAAAACATTTCCACAGTATTTATCAACTTGGACTAGAGCAACAGAAGGTCATTCATGAGGAAGTTGAAAACACACAAACCCGTTTGTTATAGAATCATCAGTAAGCTACCTACACAATGCTTCTGGATCCTGAAGCTCCATCCCAAAGAATACATCACACACGTGTGTACACCCACACACGCATTTTCTCCATCTATTTTGGTATTTATTATCTTGGGCACCGATGCTCCAAAGCCAAACCAAATCTCAGTGTTTAGATGAAGTTAACTCAAACTCTGTGGGGAATATTATGAAGATTAGGGGGACTCTTAACACTTACATAATCCTTTTTGCTTCCTCTCTCTTTAGGCTCCTTATATTCTGGATCTTGAGAGACGATTTCCATTCTTTCCTGTTCCGGTGGATGATGGCTCTCTTGGGCTTCTGCCACGCTGTCTTCATTCTCCTGTTCCGAAGTCTGTTTTTCCTCCAGGGTGCCATTACTTTCTTCAACTGAAGCACCGTCTTTAGGCTCTGAAGATAACATCTCCGCAGAAAATGTTCCATTTAGGAGACTGTCCACTTTGTTGAGTGGGAAATCATAAAGACCACTGAGGAAAGATTTGGGAAATCCAAAACATGCTGTTGCTGCCCGAACAGGTCCACCTCCAGGGTACAGCTGAATAATGGAACCAAAACCTGAAGAGATTGAAAAATTGACAGCTGCTCGGTGGAGGTGATTCTAGACTCAGCAAACCCTCAGGGTCCTCCACAGTACAAAGACTGAAGGTCTCCACTCTTTTCAGGGGCTGCAGGATGATGCAGCTCCCTGGGCGGTCTGTTCAGCCTATCAATATTCCCAGTGAAGGAAATATAATTCCAAAACACATGAACCTCCACGTGACACTATAGTAAAACCCTGTGATCATGCAAATTTGGGTGTCACATGATTGGTAATTGGCTCTCAGCTTTCCCCTAGTCCAATCCTCAATGAGGGCAGTTAGAAGTTCTTATCTGCCACAGGGTTAGAGAAAGGGTAGGCAAACCAGGCTGCGTTTTGTTCCTCCAGGACAAAATATACGCCTTGTAGTCTTCTCATCCAATCCCCTCAATTCAGGCCAATAAAATGAGAACCAGCTATTCAAGAATTTACTGAAATCACTGTCCTGGCGGTCCAAGCCGGCCAAAGGCTTCTTAAACATCCCCACTGATACTGAAGTTGGGGGAAGGGCAATTGCCATGCAGGGGCACTGACACAGCACTGGCTGGGAGATGTGGACTCTGCAGGAAGGTCCCAGGGACTGGGGTGGTGTGCCTACCCAAGCCATTTCGTGAATCTTGCAGTAATTCAGCCTCACTTTCTGTGCACTTGAGTTTTCAGGCCCTTATACTCATATCAGGGTAGTGCTTTAATGAACCTAAAAATGCTAAGTCTTACCTCCCATCCGTTCCATCATTGCACCCAGCACCAAGCCTGCACAGGTTTCCATTACGATCATTTTATTGCCAGCACGGACATTTCCCAAAGTCAACATCTGGGCTAGTGTATCATATCTCATGTGGCTAAGGAAAAAAGAATATTTGTTTATTTTAGCTAAGCAGGGCCAGCTATTTTAATCATTTTTTTAAGTTCTGTTTATTTTGTAAAAATTATGTTGATAAGATTATAGACTGCTTTGGAGGCAACAGTAAAAAGAACTTACAATTCATGAGGTAGGAGGACACTTTATGCAGGTGAGCAAGTTTTTCATTTTACTTAAAATCATGACTTTTCTTAAAAGATATATTTTCCCCCAATTATACTTTTGAAAGGAAACAAAGCGTACTTAATTTTTCCAGGTTCTCTTGCATAATACATAATTGAAAGAATGCGGGTGGATGGCTTCACAACAGTAATAATGGCTTCATACCTGGGAGAAGAAAAAAGAGGACATCTGTTTTTAAAAACTGGCTGAAAAATATTTTATTTTTAATAATATACATTTTATAAATCCTTAAAGATTTAATGCTTTCATCCTTTTAGAGCAAAATCCACTTACTTCTTTTTCTTCTTTTTTATATATTTATCTTGAGCAAATTCTGTCTTGTCCCGGAATGTTGTACTATTTTCAATTAGCTGCTGAACTATTTCCTATAAGAAAAGGAGCAAGCAGACTTCCTGAAACTTTATTTCCACTGAAATGATAACTTCAAAGGTTTCTTACACTAGAATGTATCCAAAGGTCTGATTTTCCAGTCCCTTTTCCACAGAAGTCCAAATGAATAAACTGCATTTTTTTGCTCTATCTAGAACTTGTATTAAAACACAAGCACCTTGTAACTGCACTTAAAACAGGGTAAAAAAACCCAGAGCTACATAATAAAAGGAGAAAGGATGTAAAGGAAACTGTCCTTCCTGAAGACACTGGCTGAAAACATTACTGAAAATGAACGAAGTTAAGTTCTGATATGCACTAAGTTATTAAATTCTCTTTTGCTAATAATATCAGTAATGTCACTCACTTACATTCCTGCATATAAGAAATGAAATCTTTGATCTACTGAATGGCATGTACATGTCAAGCTATTTCTAAGAGGAAAACAGTATTTTTACATTTCACCTTAAGTAAATCCTGCTTTAAAATCCAAGCAATTTCCTCAATACCAAACAAAAGCAAAACACAACATCCTTTGAATATTACCTCTCCTTTAATGCCTTTGTCCTTTAAAGCTTTTATGTCATCTTGAGTAAGTTTCTGAGATTTCCCATCATCAATTATATTTCGATTATCAGTGCCTGCTTCTTTGGTCTCTAAGGAAGGAAATTGCTTAATGACATTTATGATCTGAAGTTACATAAAATCTTTCTTCTTCTAAGTTCATGTCCACATCCAGCCCATCTTGTATATGCTCTGGCCCCTGATGACCTTTTCTGACCTCATTTCTTGACCCCAGTGCTTCAGCCACACTGCCCTTCTGTTCCTTAGACACACCAAGCACAGGCTCACTCACTACAGGGCTTTGGCCCCCGCTGCTCCCTCCACTTGGGAGTGCCTTCATGACAGAGCTCTAGGTCTTTGCCATCCCTCCGGGCTGAGCTCATCGTCTCAGCCACGTCTCACCCAGTCAGTCTCCAAGTACACCTCCCTGCTTGACCATCTTCGCAGCACACATCACCATCTGCAAGTGTGTTGTTTGCCTGTCTACTAATTCTTGGTGTTCCCCACTGCTCGGTACACTTTATGAGATGATTTAGACAGTGCCTAATCATGCCTGGCACATATTTGGTGCTTAATAAAACAATGGAGGTTAGTTTCAAAGTATTTAATTAACTGGTTTGAACCAAAACTTCAATAGTATTTGTTACTTGATTTTAAAAATGAATTATTTTTATTTTATTAAGAAAGTATTTTACATACATTTATTTAAACAAATATTGAAATAGTTAATTTTAATTAACAATAACAAATAAAATTATGGGGCCTTTGCTACAGGCAAGGCACTGTTAAGAACTTCCTATGTGTTATGTGACTGAGCACTGGCTACAGCCTAGGCATTACATGTATTTATGGCTCCATTTTACAGATGCAGACACAGGCCTAGAGAAACCAAGTAACCTGCTAAGGTTACAAGGCAAGTGACAAAACTGGAACTTAAACCTACTCAGTTAAATTCAAAGCCAGACTCTTAACTCTACCCAACATGCTAACTGCCTGCAGCTGTTATCTAACTTCAGGGCACTGAAAGGACTCTACCTGCTCTTACACTGAAGTAGCAAGGATTCTTCTAGGATTAAAAACTTGGCCCAAAAGTCAGAAAGCCAGTTAATCATGGGCTGGAGCCAGAATCCCAAAGCCAAAGGCAGGCCTTGCTTCATTCCACCAAGCTACAGTTCTTAGATTATAAGTTTAAATTTCTTTGGGGATAGCCTGGGTTAGCATTTTAGAATTGGGGTCGACAGGTTTCGGACTAGCCAGCTCAAGAGCACCTATTTCATATACCCAAAGAAGTGCACCTGAAGTAGGTTCTTCCTTCTTCTTCTTAGGCTGAAGACTTCCTCCATTGGTCACTTCAAATGTGGTTCCGTAACTATGGCCAATGACGTTATCCAGATAGAACCACTGTTTTTCAAAAGTTACTTTTCTAGGGAAGAAAATGCAATTAGCTGAATCTCATTTGCATTCAGTATAGAAAAGATAGGCTCAATCAAGTTTATTTCAAAACTGGTCTCCATAAAGAATGATCAGCAGCATTATCTCTGAACACAAACTGACGAAGGAACTAGAGAGAACTGGGTTGGGGCAGAGACGTAAAATTAATAAGAACCTACATAAACACTGAATTTGGAAGGAGAAACAAGGACAGAAGACCTTCCTCTTCTGAGGCACTGGTCTGACTCCAATTTGCACTGACAGGATGTCCAGACTCACAGCTTTCTGGATTTCCTGTATAGCATAAAGGGTCACCAAGACTGCCAGCCCACTGGACACACACTGTCACACCCCTTGCAACTCTAACTAGAAACTCTCAAAATTGAACTATCATTGAGATGACAGGGATTTAACAAATTCCCTGATCTAACTGGCTATTTTCTTTCAAAATTATCTAGTAAAAACAGAGTTGCCTAGCTGGCTCAGTCAGTAGAGAACGAGACTCTTGATCTCAGGGTCGAGAGTTCAAGCCTCACACTGGGTGTGGAACCTACTTAATAAACAAAATTATCTAGTAAAGGCAAATTATATTTACAGATAAACATTACTGACAATCTATACATTTGGAAATGGTGCTTAACGCTGACAGCGCTCTACTGAGGATCAGCTTTCCCCATTACCTGGATTTTTATCTTATTTAAAATGAAAATCCCACAAAAACAAAAAAATTTTTTTTTCCAAAAAAAGAAAACTAATATCCCCTGAGTACTGACCAGTGGCTAGGCAGTATGTGCCAGTGTTTCATACTTTATTTAATTCTCACAGTAATCCTAGGACACAGCTCCTTCCAGAAGAGCAATCTGAGGCTTAGGAAAAAGTATCTTGTCCAAGATTCACAGTTAAAAAGTGGAAGCTGGGATTAAAATCGAGGTCAGCCTGACCCCAAAGCCTGGTTCCTTCCATTATATCACACAGTCTGTCCAGAAAAGACCAATGGATCTCAGGAAGCCCCACGTAGTTTTACGACATGGCCCATGTCCACAGAACTCCGAATCCTGGAAGACACGTACTGGTTAATTTTGTTTGTGCCCCACCCACACCTTCTTTTCCTTTCTCTGTGCCCCAGGAGTCTGTGACAAATGCATAGACCACATCACCCAGACTCCCTTGCCAAAAGTTTCCCACTACTGCTAGACCCTGGGTGCATCACCATTCTCTGTTGGTTCTCTAAACCTTGCCACACTACCGTAGTCACATCTTCATTAAATCTCTTCCACTGAATCATCTGAGTGAACTCCTGTGAGATCCCAAGTAATCCAGATAGGGTCAATTCTTATTCTCTGCTAGGTACCCAGTTTCTATAACGTTAACAGAACACAATAGACTCTCGAAATATTTGCTGACATAAATTCAGTCAATCCAGTTGAAACTAAGTTTAGCCCAGATGTGCACCCCATACTCTCATCCCTTGAGCACCCTGGTGCTAATGAAACACTGAGTCTGAGCCGGATTGGGTTTACCCTCTGGCAGCTGGTCTGATATGCAAAGAAGGGTGGGTCGCTCAAACTGATGCGTGACAAGAGGTCACAGTCCCAGCCAGGAAAGTGGGGCCCAGTCAGAAGAATGTGGTGCCATGTCTTCACTGAGAAGGAGTGGGATTTGCAGAGTCTCCTTCTCAATGAGTCATATTGCTTCTGCCCAACCAGATGTGTATAGACCCAAAGAAGAGTGAAGGGAGAGTCTGCCCTGGAATGTAGATGAGTTCAGAGGGTCATTTACTAAATAAAATGGAAATTAATGCACTGGTTTCTGCCAAGAAAAGTAGTGAAAAGTGTTTCCAAATAAATATGTCTAGAGTGCTTACAGAGTACTTTTTAGAAATTAAGATGTTACTATCTGCCTTGTTGGTAATGAAAAAGCTCTTGTCTAAAAGAACACATTAACAATCACACTCAAACAACCACATTTTAAAATTAAGAAACCTAGGGGCGCCTGGGTGGCTCAGTCAGTTAAGCGTCTGCCTTCGACTCAGGTCATGATCCCAGGGTCTTGAGATCCAGTCCTGCATCGGGCTCCCTGCTCAGCAGAGAGCCTGCTTCTCACTCTGCCTACTTGTACTCTCTCTCTATCTCTCTGTCAAATAAATAAAACAAAACTAAAACCTTTAAAATTAAGCAACTTAAAAGTATGAGGAAGAAAAGAAAGAAAAACCAAAATTTCACCTGTATGGTCATTATAAAGCTGTGTAAACTTTGGTATCATTCATCAAACTTACAAGGACTTTGCTGCACTGCTAAATTTCAATTAAAGAGTTTAATTAGTATTGGCTCTTTCCAAAAATTATCTACTTGAAGGTTGACCCATATTTCTAATCAGAATTTCTGATTAGAAGAGAAAATGATGCAGATATATTTCTGGACTAAAGGGTACACCCACCCCCCCAACCCCGTATTTCCTTGCCTTTACTAAATTGATTCTTGTGCAATAAAACTTGGTTGTCACCCAGCATGGTGCTTTGGGGACTGTTAACCTATTTTCTAATGACACCTATTTCACTTTTTTTTTTTTTTAAGATTTTATTTATTTGAGAGAGAGAGAGAAAGAGAGAGCAGGGGCAGAGAGACAAGTAGACTTCCCACTGAGCAGGGAGCATGACGCAAGGCTCAATCCCAGGACCCCAAGATCATGACCTGAGCCGAAGACAAACACTTAAAGGACTGGGCCACCCAGGTGCCCACACCTGTTTCACTTTAAATACCAGTCAACAGTTTGATTCACACAGGAGTAAAATAATTCATCTCATGTGCGCACTTAGAAACTCCAAATCTACCACTTCCTGGCCTATGGTCTGCAGAAAGCTGTTCTCCTGACACTGAACTCAACTTATATCATTGTCAAAAGTACTATAATAACCTAACTCAAAAGAAAGCTTGGTTGTACTTTTCAGATAATTAACTGAAACATCTCAATACATTTTCAGCATTAATGAGCTTTTGAGGTTTAACAACCTCACCACCCCTGCCAAGAAGCTACCAAAAATTCCCACTTCTCTCCTATTAAAATAGAGTTGTAACTAATCAGCAGGTTCACAAATCAAGCCTAATTTCAAGTTTTGAGACCTTGAGCAAACTGTTTTTGGGGAATTTAACTTTCCTAGACCTGGCATCCCTTTCTGTAAAGTGAGGGAACCCTAGTGATCCTACGTGCTATGAGAAGTTGTTCTCTAACGTTATTACGCCTAAACAGTTATTCCAGTTTGGATAGAGAGAAGAGCCCGAGGGACAGAAAAGGTCGGAGAGGTTTCATTTTTTTGTGGGATTGATCCTGCTGAGGGAATAGGGAGAAAGGATGGTCTATGGGGTAAAGGCAGGGGAGGAGAGGACCCTGAAAGGCAAGGATATCAGAGGATGATTGATGGGTTCTGTGAGATAACAGGAGAGAACATATCACGGACCCAGAAGAACCGTAGGACAGAAGATAAGCGCGCGGAGGGGAGGAGGGCATCTGAGCATCCGAGGAGCAAGAATGGAAATGGGACCCTGTAGAAAGATCGAGAGGGATGCTGAAGGCAGAAAGCCAGGTTTCAAACCATGGAAGGAGCACTCTGCAGGAAGACAGGAGTGATAGGTGAGACCCCGAGGGCCGAGAATGGGACGTTGGGGGAAAAGGCCTCTGTAGGAAGACCAAAAGGAAATAACGAAAGAGGAGATTGGGGATCCACAGAATCAAGAATGGGACCCTGGTGGGAGGGGCTCTGGGGGGAAGGGGTAACGAGAAAATGGGGACGGAGACCCCCTAAGGCCAACAACCTGACTTACTTTCTCCGCTGGACTTGCACGGCTTTGAACACATCTTCCCGTTTCAGCACCACGAAGTCGCCGTCGCGGATGCGGTGGTCCCCAGGATGCGGTGGCTGTGGGCCCGGCAGCTCTCCTGAGCCCTCCATGAAGCTCAGCGGGTCTCCCCGCTCTGCAGCGTCTCTCCTGCCCCCCCCTCCCCGCCCCTCGTGCTCCGCTGTCGCCGCGGCCAGCTTCACTACCACAAACCGAGAGAACGCAGAACCCTTCGACCGGCACCGCCCCCACGTGCTGCGCGCCGCTTCCGCTTTCCGGTCGGAACCTCGGGACAGCTTCCGGCAACCTCACGGCTTCCGTCTGGCCGAACTCTTTGATTGGCTGCACTCTGTTCCGGCACTCTTGTCTCGCGGCTCCTTGGACGGAAGTTGCGTCACAGACGCGCCAAAAACGAATTTGGAAGTTGACGAGGTCAGCTTGAATAGGTAAAGGCTTTCCCGCGAGGCTGCGAGGTGTCGGGGCGGAGCTGAGGCCCCAGAATTGCTCCAACAGATGAGACTCGGCCCCCGTGTGAGGACGTCAGGAGGACTGCAACTGAAGGGACTTGGGCAGGAGTCACCTGAGGAGCTCGAACCTCAGTTTCTTCTTGGCCCCACCTGTCTCCCCCCACCCCTTTCCGGGAGAAGGGGAGAGCCCGGCGGGGCACACCTGCTGCCACCAGGAACCTGCCCAGCTGAGAACCGAGAGAGCTTTGGGACCTCTATTTTTTGCAAGTAAGAACAGCTTGAGGAGACCTAAATGAAGTAGGGTATTTAACGAAGCACAGCAGACCCCCGCCGCGGGTGGCTCCTTTACTCAGTTCTGCAGTCCTATTTCTTGCGTTCGTGTTGGAATTTTTACTAGTTATTCTCACTCTGTTATCTCATTTGGGAAAGATATGGCATGTAGCGTTCTCGAAGGAGCGCTTCGTCTTGGGAGTCTGAAGACGGAGTTTGGAGCTCAGTACTGCCGCCAAACAACCTGAATCTTGATGTTTCTCAGGGCTTCATTTTCCTGACTTGCGATGTGGTCTGGACGATTATCAGTTTTGTCTTGATCTAACATCGTGAACTTATTTGGGTATTAACTTATTTATTAATTAAATCCCTTCAGACAGATTTGGGTATGGTCTTTTGTGAAGAATTGCACTACAGTGTACGGATATATTATTTATTTCTTTTTATCCTTAGGATATGAACTATTTTTAAAAATGGACTTTATTTTTTAGAACAGTTTTAGGTTTTAGAAAAATGGCGCGGAAAGTGCAGGGAGTTCCCTTATATTTTCTCTTCCCTCCCCTCAGACCGGTTCCCCTTGTTAACACCCTGCAATATTGTGCTACATTTGTTGCAATAAATGGACCAATATTGATGCGTTATTACTAGCTAAAGTCCAGAGTTTATGTTAGGGTTCTTCACTCTTTCTGTAGTACAATTCCATGGGCTTTGACAAATGCATAATGTCATATATCCACCACTGTAATATCATACAGAATCATTTCACTGCCCTAAGAATGCCCTGTGCTCCACCCATATGAGTTTTTTTAAAACCCATTTTAAAGGTCACTTATATTTTGAATCTTTGATACTTAGCCAGAACTATCTTTGAGTTAAAAAAAAAAGAGTATCTTGCTAGGTACAAAACAAAAAATGTGAAGAGATACTAGCAAAAAAAGGAGTATGATATATTAACAAATATGGATATGTTATTTAAAAAACTATTGCATTTCAATGAATTTATCTAAAAACTAAATTAATCAGTATTGACCTGGAAATGATCTTTCTTTTATTGTCTTTTTAAGAAGTTGTTGAGTCCCGGAAACTTAACTTCTTTCTCATTTAACCCTATAGAGAAGAAAGATTGAAACGTGTATGTGCCATGTCCCACTCGTATGCTTCCCCAGAAAGGTCTACATTAGCTGCCTATGTAAGAATATCCTTGTATCTCTGATAAAAGTGGATATGACATGCAGGATTGACTGTATATAAGGGGCTATGATGATGTATTCCTAGTGTCACAGGTCAGGATTATGTTCAGCCAGTGCTGCTGTTTTATATGTGCATTTATAAGTCTAAAACACTACAAACAAGTCATCTCAGTTAATTACTTGTCTTATTTTCATTGCTATAGTAGGAGCTCCTTGCAGACAGGTGCAGTACTTTATTTTTATCCCATGAACATTCAGTATACTTGGTGAAACACGATGGGTATACCTTAAAAAGAGATGGGACCACTTGCAATGACATGGATAGAGCTAGAGAGTTTAATGCTAAGGAAAATAGGTCAGTCAGAGAAAGACAAATACCATATGATTTCCCTCATGTGTGGAATTTAAGAAACAAATGAGCAAAGGGGGGATAAAGAAAGAGACAAACCCAGAAACAGACTCATAATAACTATAGAGAACAAACTGATGGTTACTAGAGGGAGGTGGGTGGGGGTGGGTGGGTGAAATAGGTGATGATGGGGATTAAGGATGCACTTGTTGTGGTGAGCACCAGGGTTGTATGGAAGTATTGGATCACTATGTGGTACATCTGAAACATATTACACTGCCTGTTAACTAACTGGAATTTAAATAAAAACTTAAAAAAAAAGAGAGAGAGATGGGAATTAGAAGGGTAACTGCGGAGTGTTTGAGGCTACATCTCCTATTACCATAGTGTACACTGTTGCAGGCCTGTTTGCTAATCTCAAACTAGAATACATTAATTTTCTCTTATTAACTATGTTACATTCTTATCGCTATTTTCACTGTAATCTTGATGAAGATCTTGGTCTTTTAGAAAATATGAATGGAGACTATAGAGGCAGAGGATTTGGACGAGGAAGATTTCAAAGCTGGAAAAGAGGAAGAGGTGGTGGGAGCTTCACAGGAAAATGGAGAGAGAGAGAACGCAGACCTGACCTGAATAAAACCATGAGAAAACATCCTTCTGGTAGGGGAGGACAAGGATTGTTCAATTTTTTTTCCTCCACAGAGGAAACTATGCCTGTCCTACAAAGCAGTTTAACTTAAATTTCACTCTTAATTTGATGTTACTCCTTAAAGTAGTATTCAAACATTAAGATCCAAAATTTTTACTGAAATCTCTAACTTAACCTGTAACTACTAATATCATGTCAGCTTCTCAATCCTGGAAGGAGAAGCAAGTTGGAAAAAAAATGTTCTATTTCTCCTGACCTACTGCTTGCTTTGATAGCACATATACTATTTCTGCTGACCTAGTATTCTGGGTTTTTTTTGGTTTTGTTTTTTGTTTTCAGAACAAACCTCACAGACTTTGCTACTACAATCAACATTGGATCAGTTAATACCATATAAAGGCTGGAAGCTTTATTTCTCTGAAGGTAGAGTTGAAAGTACAGAAAGTACCATAAATTCTATTTTCTTAATTTGTCTTTGGATGTTACATCTCATATTACTATCATTTGGCTTACTGATAGATGCCACCTTCTTTAATTTTAGTTCACCCAAACAATTAAATCATGTTTGTTTCAAGAATATTTTAGGTTTTATATCAGGAAAGGAGAAACCTCACTAGGTATTTCAAAAAGGGGATTTAATACAGGGAATTAAAATATACAGATGGAAGTCTAAAAGAGCAAAAGGGAAACAGTGAGGTAAGCCCCCAGATAGTAATAACTTCTGGAAGCACCAACCGTCCTTATGGCTTAGGGTACAAAAGGTACGAAGTTCTGAAGTGGCCAGGACCTGGGAATTCAAAGGAAGGGCTGTTGCTTCAGCCACTGAGGAGTACCCTACAAAGCTGTGCTTGGACCTCTGAAGGGTGCCCTTCACACCTGTGCTCGACCACTGCAGTGAATGAAGCTGCTTGTTGCTGATAACTCTGGTGGGACGATTACACAGTTGATGCTCAGAGCTGGAGGCTGGAACTATAGCTACTTTCTCCAGCTGAAAAGAATTAGAAACAATAAAATCCTTCTTTCTTGCCACCTTCCAGTCTTTAAAGTGTCTGCAATTCGCAGAACCTAGAGGGAGTCTGGGAAATGCACTGTGCAGATCTCGATCATAGCATCACAGAGCAGAAAATAGAGGGGTGGGCTTGGAACTGAGAGACCACCAACACACGTTTGTGTAAAAACACACTTAAGGAATCTCCCCTTTTATAATCAAGAACATCAGCTAGCATCATACACTTTTCTTTATAGGTTTGGAGACTAGTCTTTTCTGCATTCTTTTTTTTTTTTTAATTTTATTTATTTATTTGACAGACACAGCAAGAGAGTGAACACAAGCAGGGGGAGTGGGAGAGGGAGAAGCAGGCTTCCTGCTGAGCAGGGAGCCCAATGCAGGGCTGGAGCCCAATGCAGGGCTCGATCCCAGGACCCTGGGATCATGACCTGAGCTGAAGGCAGATGCTTAACAACTGAGTCACTCAGGCGCCCCTCTTTTCTGCATTCTTAACAGTTTCTATGTTATGTCTTTTATTAGTTATGGATTATATGTGCATATATATCTGTGGGTTATTTTCCCACTAGATTGTGTACTTCTTTAAGAGGGCAAAGACCTTGCCCCATACCAGGAACTCAGTATTCATTTGGTGAATGAATAAAGTGCTTTACAAATGTTTTCTGTATTGAGTCTGTTTTTTTCTGTTATATACACAGATGTGTTTCATAGCTGATGGGTCTTTTGCTGCTTTAGGATGCATTAGCTACCAGCCACCTGCAATATGTCCCTAGCGGTTAGCCCAGAGCACTAGAAGTGATCTTTAGACTGTTCCTAAAGATGGAGTTCAGGAGATACCTCAGGTTTATATCATCTATACTTCCAAACTACTTCACGGTATTATTTCTCTGCGGGAGACCAATTTGAAAATGTTATAGAACTTCTAGTATAAAGGTTTTAGGACGAGAGTGAAGTAGTGGTCTGTCTCCCCTCATTTCAGGATGTGGCAATATGGACTAGTAGAATTTATTTTGCAAAGACTGATTGTCTTTAGCTCTGTTTCTGAATAATTTATTTAGTTCATGTGTCTAGTTTGGCTTTATTATAATTTTCATTTTAAGCTTTATTATGTAAGCTATTTGAACTACTAGGTCCTATTAAATGTCAAAGGTTCAGTACTAAGATTCCCAGATATTGGTGCTTTTAGAGAGAGTCACTTCCTGGGGCGCCTGGGTGGCTCAGATGGTTAAGCATCTGCCTTCGGCTCAGGTCATGATCCCAGGGTCCTGGGATCGAGCCCCACATCTGGCTCCTGACTCAGCGGGGAGCCTGCTTCTCCCTCTGCCTCTCCCCCTGCTCGTGCTCTCTCTCTGTCTCTCTGTATCTCCGTGTCTCGAATGAATAAATAAAATCTTTAAAAAAAAAAGTCACTTCCTATTTGCATTTAAGATTATGCAGACCTAAACTTGTTTTAGAATCTTAACTATTCACTCAGTACTTACCTATATACTTATGTAAATGTAATCAGAATGCAAAGTAATTGGAAAAAGTCGTCTACCATGTATACAGTGTTTCTTGCATCTCATGAAAAATATGTCTCTACACGTGATTATTAGTGCTAATGCCATTTTGTTGGATTAGTTTACAGCAGTAGCTCTCCTTTCATTCGGAAGATTCAAGCATTTGAAAATTTTTTCACGAGGCGTATTGATTTATATGATAAGGTAAGATTCCTGTACAACAAAGCTACTAATCCACCTTTATGTGTTGTCTTCTAGAACAGTATATTTGAGGTGCTAGTGATCAGTAGATGCTGCAGCCAGACAGCCTTGATCCAGATCCCACCTTTGCCACTTAGCTGCAGTATGGATTTTAGTGTATTACTTATGTTCTTTGTACCTTGGTTTTCTCATGTATAAGTTGGGCATAATAGTATTAATACCACCAAGGGTTGTTAAGAGGCATAAGTAAGTTAATATATTTTAAATACTTTAAGTGGTACAAAACTTACTGTACTTACTCATTGTTATCACCATATAAACATATGCTTTTTCAAAGTGTGTTATGGAATGTTTAGTTATGATAGTTGACTCCAGGAAAGCCATCATTGTTTTCATGCCTTGAAATTTTATAGGATGAAATAGAAAGAAAGGGAAGTATTTTGGTGGATTTTAAAGAACTGACAGAAGATGATGAAATGGCTGACTTCGTACCAAACATAGCAAATGAGTTGAGGGATGCACCTGAGAAAACCTTGGCTTGCATGGGTTTGGCAATACATCAGGTAAAGACTTCTCTTGTGCAGACTCTGTCAAAATTTTAAAGGAAGATTTTACAGTGACAGTACCTTCTCAAAAAGATACTTAGTTTTTAACCAACAGACATTGGCTAGAACTGAAAGGTTGCACTCCTGTCCTAAAAAATACCATTCATTCTGTATACAACAGCTTATCTAAATGTGACATTTATTTTAATTTATTTGAATTAGTTTAGTCTATTGAAGATAATACAGAAATTAAAGAGCTCCTTGGAAACAATCTCATAGGGAAGATAAGACAAGGATCATGTTATCAGTTACGAACTTGGAAAGCAACCTCAGATTTAAGTTCTTTGACATGAGGCAAGTCATTTACTCTCCCTGAGTGTCCCCATATATAAGCTGAAAATAATATGTGCTGTGCCTGCCTGACTTTTTCTCAGGGTCAGTTGACAAAATGTATGTGAAAGTATTTCGGCTGGCAAAGGGGTAAATGCTTCAAGGTAAAGAGTAATACATCTCAGAACAGGCACAATAAAGTACTGACTGCATTCAGAGATAAAGATAAGACCCTCAGCAATTGGAGAGGAATGGGGAAAGCTCAGAGGAAGCCTTTGTAGAGATGGTAGAGTTATGATGGGTCTTAAAGGGGTACTGAGAACTGCACATAGAGCAGAGGAGGTAATGGTAGCCAGGCGCAAGGAATCGTTCATTACAAAGATGTGTACACTGCTGGTACTGGAGACTGGAAACCTTGGTGTTGTCTTCAGACTCCTCTCATTAGTTCTTCGTATCCAAGTCACTGCATTCTTTCATTTCTATTTCTAAAATATCTCTTAAATCCACCTCTTTTCACCTTTACTGCATCAGTCTTAAACCTTCGGTATGTTTCCTAAATTGTTGCTACTATTGCTATACATGGTAAAATATGATCTGTCTTTGGAAACTGCAGCAAAGTGAAATCTAAATCCTTTCTGTGGTGTTGAAGGCCTTCCATGATCTGGTTCACCTTCCTCCCCACTTTCACTCACTACCATTCAGCTAAGCTGAGCTCTCCCCAGGATTCTTTCAATAGTCCGATCTCTTGCACATGCTATTCCTTAACCATGGAATGCCCCTTGCATTGCATATCCAAAATTGGGGGGGGGGGGGGGCTGACACTATTATCTCTCCATGAAACCTTTCTCGTGACCTTTTTTCAGAACTTGCATAGTATTTTGTCTCTAAATCTTTATGGTCTTTATAACAATTGTAGCTATATATGTGGATGTTATTTTCACTCTTAGGTTGTCAGCATACTGCTTTGTGTACAAGAGGTTATTAAATATTTATTTAATGTCAAATGCCAAGGGGGTGGGTATTGGGTATTTCAAAAGTCATTTTTATTTTATCTTAATAAATCACTGAATATGGAGAAATAGAAAATATGTTTGCACCAGGGCCTGTCCAGGAGGTAATAGCTTTGAAGATTACTGTAAGGACTTTTACTATTAAGCTTATTTTGGACAGAAAGTAGTAGATAGGGATGCTGGAGTTTTCCAGGCCAGGGATCACAAAATCCCAGGTAAAACAATCCACTATAAAATAAGTAGTCACAATTAAATACCAAAATTTTAAAGGGCTGTTAGAGTTCTGTTAATATTCTGCTTTGAACTATTTATATTCATAAACTTCATATTTTCTATGAAAGAGTTCTGCTTCAAGAGGATGTTTTGTTTTCCAGCTTTTAAGTAAATACCTGTCCTGTTTAGGTATTAACTAGGGACCTTGAAAGGCATGCAGCTGAATTACAAGCCCAAGAAGGATTGTCTAGGGATGGGGAAACAATGGTAAATGTACCACACATTCATGCAAGGTGAGGATTTGCTGGTATTAAAGTATTATTTAGAACCTGGCATTTAAGACTGTTTAAGAATGAGAACCTCGGGGTGCCTGGGTGGTTCAGTCGTTAAGTGTCTGCCTTCAGCTCAGGTCATGATCCCAGGGTCCTGGGAACGAGCCCCGTATCGGGCTCCCTTCTTGGCAGGAAACCTGCTTCTCCCTCTCCCACTCCTCCTGCTTGTGTTCCCTCTCTCACTGTGTCTCTCTCTGTCAAATAAATAAAATCTTTAAAAAAAAATGAGAACCTCATTTTATAAAGCCAAAGAAATCAATAAAAAAGGGTATGCATTCTTTGCCATCTCATTGGTTGTAACACCCAAGTGAACCCACTGAGAAATCTTCAAAGAGATCATGACAAAAATAAACTTCTCCTGCCTAAATAATCTGATTTCCCAACCTTCACATTTTTGTAAACATTTATTTTGGGTGTATACTTATAAAGTCCTTGCTATTTAAATTGATGCTTTATGTAATATACTAAGTGGTATGATTATACTTTGTTAAAATTACTAGGTTTCTATTAGATATAGAACAAATGGAATTTTGTTTTTCTTTAATTCATCTTTAAGATTTTAAATTTTCATTAGAAATCATCAGGGTTTTGTTTTTCTTTTCCAGAATTTATGGAAGACATTGTGTAATAGTTCTTGAAAAAGAAGTTAGAAACTGAAAAATCACTTTTTTTGTTGCCAAAATTTTTCTGTTGGCATTATTTTTTTCCTTTTCTCTTTCAGAGAACAGCCTAATGAAATAAGAAAAGGGAAGGTTTAGCATTTTTTAATTTTTAGGAATGATTTAATTCTTGTGAATTTTCTGATATATAGGGATGATACGGTTGGAGAACTCCAGTTGCTCCTAAAAGGAAGTTGTGAAAATACAGATAATGTCCACTGTTGGTTCATTTGTAAATGCATAGATAAATACATTCTTGTTTTTGTTTTTAGGGTCTATAACTATGAGCCGTTGACACAGCTCAAGAATGTCCGGGCAAATTACTATGGAAAATACATCGCTCTGAGAGGGACAGTGGTTCGTGTCAGTAATATAAAGCCTCTTTGCACCAAGATGGCTTTTCTTTGTGCTGCATGTGGAGAAGTTCAAGGTTTTTCTCTTCCAGATGGAAAATACAATCTTCCCACAAAGGTAATATGTTCTTTAACTAAATTATTTATCTTGGCAAAGAAGGCAAATCAGTTTACAAAAAACATTTCCCAGTGTTTCTGAACACAGAGCTTATTTTTATTTTTAATTTTCAGTTTTTAAATTATGAAATACTTCAGGGTATAGAAAATAAAGAAATAAAACATTTCTCTAATCACCACCCAGAATTTACATTTTGCCAGTTCCAGATATATTTTTAAAGATAAAATATTACTGGGAGGGATGGGGTGGCTGGGTGATAGACATTGGGGAGGGTATGTGCTATGGTGAGTGCTGTGAATTGTGCAAGACTGTTGAATCACAGATCCATACTTCTGAAACAAATAATGCAATATATGTTAAGAAAAAAAAAAGAAGATAGCAGGAGGGGAAGAATGAAGGGGAGTAAGTCGGAGGGGGAGACGAACCATGAAAGACAATGGACTCTGAAAAACAAACAGGGTTCTAGAGGGGAGGGGGGTGGGGGGATGGGTTAGCCTGTGATGGGTATTAAAGAGGGCACATTCTGCGTGGAGCACTGGGTGTTATGCACAAACAATGAATCATGGAGCACTACATCAAAAACTAATGATGTAATGTATGGTGATTAACATAACAATAAAAAATTAAAAAAAATAAAGATATAAAATATTACTGATGTGATTAGTGTTTCTTTTGTACCCCCTTGCTTGTACCATTCCCAGAGATAATCATTATTCTGAAGTTAATGTGTATTCTTTCTATTCATATTTTTATATTTTGACTTAATAGATATACACACCGAGTTTTCTTTCCTTTATTCTGCTGTTTGAAAGTGATGTGTTCTTTTTTTCTTTATTAACTTTTTTTAGACTATAGATCTTAAAGCCATAGAAAAGTGGAGAGAATATTTGTATACCCACCATTATGGTTGACAAATATTAATATTTTGTGATTTTAGCTTAATTTTTTAAACATAAGATATTAAGTATTAGAATTAAAGTTGAAGTCTCTTTGTTGCCCTCCCTTGTTCCACTCACTTTTTTCCTTCCTCAGAGGTAGCCACTCTTCTGAAATTGGCATGTATTCTTCCATTCTGCATTCTCAAACCTGACTATATGTGTAGGGTTTGTTTTGTTGTGTGTTTTTACATAAATGGTGTACTGAGTGTAACATTTCTGCAAACTTTTTTTTTCACTTGGTTATTTTGCACTTTATCTATCTTAATACATATCTAAATTTTTCACCTTTACCATTGTAGAGTACTCCGTTGAATGAATAGTCACTATTTATCCATTCTCCTGGTGGACATTTGTGTTGTTTCCAGTTTTTTACAGTTATATGATGCTGCAGAGAACATTCTTGCAAGTGTCTCCTTAGCAGAGGAATTTCTCAATCGTAGGATATACTTATTGTTAAGTATTAGATGTTGTAAAACGACTTTCCAGAGTGTTGGTCCCAGCTTACACCTCTGTTGGTAGTGTTAAACAATGACCATTGCCCTGTATTCTCATTTACACTTGGTATTGTAAGACTTTTTAAATTTTGCCAGTCTGATTGGTATAAATGGTATTTATACCAATTTCTGTTGTAGTTGAACATCTTTTCACATCCTTATTGGCCATTCAATTTCCTATATTGAATTTTCTGTTTAAATCTTATTTTTCTGTTTGTACTATTGATAGGAGTTCTTTATGAATTCTAGATACTAATCATTGATTATATATATTACAGATATCTTCTCCCAGTATTTGCTTTATCTTTTAACTTTGTGGTATATTTTTTGTTCTCTAGTTTTACATTTTGACATGGTTAAATTGATCAGTTTTTTTCCCTTGTGACTTTTATGTTTTATGCCCTGCTTAAAAAGCCTTCTTCACTTGAGTGTTATAAACATATCTCTTACATTTTCTTTTAATACTCTTGTTTCATTTTTATATTTAGATTTTTGTCCATCAGGAATTTAATCTTGGGAATGGCCTAAAGCTAAGGATCTAATTTATTCTTTTAAGTGAAAAGCCAGTTGTCACCATTTATTAATTAAGCCCTGTATTCCTACTGACGTGTATTGTTTCCTCTATGGTACACTGTCCTGTAGACATGTGAGTCCATTTCATTTCACTGGTCCTGTACCAGCTCTATACAATTCTATTTACACTGATCTCATTAAAATTTTTGATAAGGCAGGGATACTTACCATATCTGTTCTTTTCCAGAGTTGCCTTTACCATCCTTGGACTTGAATAAATTTTACACTGACTACATTTTTACACAAATTGAAATTTGTAAGGTTCCCTTCTCTTACAAGAAGAATAGGGTGTGTGAGTTTGGCTATTGGTTCTGAATAATCAGTGGTGTTGGTAAATGAGTGTCATCTACTGTTTGTCTGGGGTTAGGGTTCAGGCTCTGCCTTTAGTTCAGAGGCCAGAATTTTGATCCTGACTTGCTGGATATTTTCTTTAAACTGTATTTGGTCAAGGTATTTCCATGCTCTCTAATATAGTGGGTAGTAATGCTGACTGTAAGAGGAGCACTAATGTGAAGAGGTTCTGCATGTGTCTGAACTTCCATGAATTGAAATGACCAAAAAGATGGTTGTTCAGGAGATCCGTGTTTTAGTCATTACTGTATAACAAATCACCCTAAAACTTAGTGGCTCAAAATAACAACAGTCATTTCATTATTTCTCATGGTTTCTGTTAGTCCGAAGTATGGAAGAACTGCTTGGCCAGGTAGTTCTGCATGTAGGTCTCTTAGGGAATTGTAGTCAAGTGGTGAATAGAGCTGAACAGCAAGAGGCTGGAGTGGTTGGGGGCTGACTGGGCATCTCTCCTCCTGTCTCTCTGGGCTGGTTTTGGCTTCTTGTACACAGTATGGCAGCTCAGGATACTCAGTCTGCTCACATGGCTGCTGAGAGCTTCAAGAAACAGGTCCAGCTCTCAGGAAAAAAATGGCTTTCCTCTTTTGAGCTAGCCTCAGAAATCAGGTGTCATCACTTCTGTTGGTTACAAAGTGAGTCATAAGCCTGTCCAGATCCCAGGAGAGGGAAATTAGACTATCTCTTGATGAGGAAGTGGGAAGGTTCTAGAAAGGGTCATGAGGAGCTACTGTTGCAACCATATTTGGAAAATACAGTCGGGCACAATCTCTGAATTTATAAATGCATCTTGAGGTCCAAATAGGAAAGAAGGGACTTTTAAATACTTGAACACAACTCACTTGCTTGTTGAGGGTTGTCTCTGTGGTACAATAAATATTACACAAACAGTGCAAAAGGAAGTGAGATAGGAGAGCTGAGGATTAAAGGAGACCCAGGAAGACTTTGGAAAAGGGGAGATTTGGGGCTGGATATGTGGGATTGGATGCAAGAGGGCATGCAAGGATCAGGAGACTGCACAAAGGAAGGAATATGTGCTCAGTGTGAGAGGCTTGTGAGGAGCCTTACACACCCACGGCTGAAAGAATAAGAGCAGTAATCGAGAGGGACCAGCTGAAAAATGCTTCAAAAGCTTGTAATACAGAATTGATGCAGATGGAAATAGAAACTCATTAAGCTCATAGTGCGTTTTACTACAACACCATTCTGGGACCAACTTAAAACAGTATTAAATGAAGCATTTTAACTTGCATTTTCCTGAGATGTGATTGTAGTTTATCAAAATCTGGATGTGAATTAATCTTGTTGCAGTGTCCTGTGCCCACATGTCGAGGGAGGTCGTTCACTGCTCTCCGAAGCTCTCCTCTCACAGTTACGATGGACTGGCAGTCAATCAAGTAAGCAATCAGACTATAAATAAAACACAGATTTTAGATCTTTCATACTGCCAAGTAAATCTATAATATTCCTTTATTATACTGAGTCTTTTCTGTAGACAGTAATAAATTATAGAATAAAGGGTTTATTTGATTAAGAGTTTATGTGGTGAAATGATAATTGTCTTTATTTGAAATTTGTCCTATATCAGATTCCAGAAAGGATTTTAAGTATAAGTGTCATGTTCTTTTGCTACTGAGGAATAGTTCATTTTATTTCTCACTTTTATGTGATTCATTGAACTGGATATAGACCAAGAAAGCTGTATGATTTTCTTTCCATAAGCTGTGGTAGAAATGTTGTTTAGAAGTTTTAAAATAAAGAATACCTTAGAAATGGGCATGTTCCAGTTCATGTTCTCACTATCTATGAGGCATTTTACTATAGGTTTCTTTTTTTAAAAGCTGTTTCTTGCAGGTCATAGGGTTTTGTGTGTGTGTGTTTAACCCAACAATTTATTCCATTTTATCTGGCTGTAGTCCCATAACTCATCCCTGAATATAAAATAATGGGTAGTTTTAAAGTCAGAGTGCTACCCAAGAAATCTGGCTAAAACAGGAGATGGTCTTTAAAAAACTAAGAACCTAGAGAAAAAGTGAGATGGATTGCTACCAAGCCCTGTCCTAGCTTCACTTCCTTTGGTTCTGTAAAGACTAAGACCAACATATATAATAATTGTACACTATGCTGAGATCTTCTCAAACTCTCCATTTTATAAAAGAAGAAATGTTTGAGACTTTTTTTACATTTTATTTTTTTTAAATTTTAATTCCAGAAAGATAACGTGAAGTGTTATATTAGTTTCAGATGTACAATATAGTGATTGCTCAGTGCTCCTCACAATAAGTGTACTCTTAATCCCCTTCACCTGTTTCACCCATATCCCACCCACGTCCCGTCTGGTAATCAACAGTTTGTTCTGTATAGGTAAGAGTCTGTTTCATGGTTTGTTTCTCTTTTTTTTCCCCCTTTGGTCATGTGTTTTGTTTCTTAAATTCCACATATGAGTGAAAAATCATATGGTATTTGTGGCTCTGATTGGCTTATGTCATTTAGCATTATACCGTATAACTCCATGTTGTTGCAAATGGCAAGATTTCATTCTTTTTTAGGGTTGTGTTAAGACTCTTGAGCATGGTCTTGTGCCGTTTTAGCGCACAAGAGTGTACAAAGAAGGTCCGTAGGACTTTCACCACTGACAGTGGTGATGAGGGCCTCAGAGGAGCTGTACAGTTCACAATAGGATAGGTGCAACAGAAGGTCCAGGGTAATTCATTTATTTGTACAAAATCTCTTTGTTTTCTGGTAAAAATAGCAGACAAGAAAACAGGCTTTAATATTTTAATTGGATTTGAATGATGATCTCTTGATATTAGGAGATCAAACTTAGAAAGGGAGGCCATTTAGGGGCACCTGGGTGGTGCAGCTGATTAAGCGTCTGACTCTTGGTTTTGGCTCAGGTCATGATCTCAGGGTCATGAGAACGATCCCCAAGTCAGGCTCCATATTCAGCAGGGAGTCTGCTTGAGATTCTCTCTCTCCTCCCTCATCCCCTCCCCACCCTCTAAAATAATAATCTTAAAAAAAAAAAGGAGGCCATTTAAATCCTTTTCTTGACTCTTTAAAAGTAAGGTATTGCTAAAGCTCATTTTGAATAAGTTATAGTAAAACTTTGTTAGTACAATATTAGCTTACATTATTGTCTTATTCTACCAATGTGTAGATATATAAAATGTCTGTCCTAGGTGAAAGTTCTTCCTGCCATTTAAAGTAAATCAATTTCATTTTTTTTCTGAGGCTTAGCTTGGAATGACCACAAAGAATTAAATTATTGTTTCTCAGCTAGTGCATTGAAATACTTGAATGCATCAAAGTGAAAGCCTTACAATATATATCAAAGGCCTTGCAGTTGAAGCAGTCCTAGTTCTGGGGGTTTACCTGATGAAAACAGTCACAATATGTGAAGAAATAGCTTGCTGAAAGTATGTTTTCACATTGTGTGTAGTTTTTTTTCATGGGAAACAGCCTAAACAGCTGAAGAAAATAGTGTAAGTAGGATGGTACAACGGATTATTATGTAGCCATCAAATATGCTGTTGCAGGAGAATATTTTGAAATGACATTAAAAAAAACATGTTGAGAATATACTCTCGGAAATAAGGTTGGAGTAATTGTTATTTTCTTTCTGTTTATCTGTTTTAATAAGAAAAGTCTAGGTATCTAATTTTTTTTTCATTACAACACTAGATCTCTAATTTTTTAAAGCAAAGCATCCTTACCATGTTGTGTCATTCTGAGACTTCTCATTGCAGTCTGTCAGTGTTTTGAATGTGCACTGAGGGCGAAGGTGGGGGGTTGGTGGTGGTGAAGGAGGAGCAGGGTTTGAAGTAGTGCAGGTTAGGTGGATACCTGTCCGTGACCTCAAAGGGATTGAGAGGCTAATACAGATGTATAAGGAATGTATTCCAAAGTTATTATTTTAACATTCAGTGATTTTACTTATATTTATTATTTAAAGAAATCTTAAAGACTTCCAGGGAAGATGGCAGAGTAGGAGGATCCTAAGCTCACCTGGTCCCACGGATACAACTAGGTAACACCCATATCAGCATAAATAACCCCAAAAGTGACGTGAAGACTGGCAGAACAGACTCTCCACAGCTAAATGTAGAGAAGAGGCCATATCCAAGAGGATAGGAAAGATGGAGATGTGGTCGCGAGCCAGACGGATCCACGGGACTGTGGGAGGGAGGGACTCAGCAGCAGTTGTTGGGGAGGGGAGAGAAGCAGACCTCCACAGTAGGCACCCCAGGCACAGGGAAACTGCGTGGGGAAGGTGAATACCCATAACCTTTGGCTTTGAAAACCAGAGGGGCCTCATTTTGTGAGTTCTTACAATCAGCTGGGCTTAACACCTGAAACTTTAAAAATCAGTGGCTCAGCTCTGGGAGAGCTGGATGGTGAGAGAAAACTGAGTCCCTGCCCTTAAAGAGACAACACAACAAATAGCCCTGCTGAGATATAGCATAGAAGCAGCAGTTTGAAAAATGCCTGGGGGATACAGGAGGGAGATTTGTTTATTAATTTCAGAGCATGTACTGGGAGACTTCTTCAAGAACAAAAGAGCTGGTGGGTGCTATCTCCCCTTCCCTGACCCCCAGCCTAGATACAGGGACACCTGTGGGAACCAGGACAGTGCAACACTGTCCACCTTCCACCTAGCTTGCTTTTCTGTGGACTCAGCCTCTCCAAGTAGGGCAGGAGTTTTCCCAGTGGCTGCAGCTCCCCTTGTACAGCTGGCTGGTGTGGACCTCCTGGCACTGTGCACATCACCCCTGCATTCTGCAGGAGTCCATCCAAAGTGGCATCACAGCGTGGAAGTGAGCAAGCAGCCCTGATGGGCCAGCAGCACTCCAAAGTGACTCCTACCCTGGGGAGAGGGGAAGATAACCACTCATACCAATCCAGCTGTGGCCGCAGCAGTGAGCTGGGGATAGACATCTGGTCTGACTATAGGCCCTGCCCACAAATAGAAGTTTCTCAAGGGATAATACAGGGAGAGAGCCCTGCAGTTTGGTGCTCCTGCAGCTCTGGCAAACACTTGACCCAACCCAACTCAAGCCCAGGGTGGCCCAGGCTGGCCCACTAACAACACAGGGACCAAACCCAGACCACAACAGGCTAAGAGAACCATTGTAGACTACTGGACTGAAGATGAACATGTCTCAGCCATAATAGTAGGGCACATGCAACACACATAGGAGACAACCCTGAAGCACCAAGTTCTTAAGAACAGGAGACGTTGTACTGCAGGGCATTATAGGACGTCTTCTTCATAAGGCCACTACTTTCAAGAGCAGGAGACATAGCTGACTTTCCTAATACAGAAACAGACACAAAGAGTTAGTCAAAATGAGGAGACAGAGGAATATGTCCCAAGTGAAAAAAACAGGACAAAATCACGGCAAGAGACCTAAATGAAATGGAGATAAATAGTATGCCTGATAAGAGTTTAAAGTAATGGTCATAAAGATATTTGTTGGACTTGAGGAAAGGGTGGACGACCTCAGTGAGACTCTCAACAAAGAGAAAACAAAAAAGAGCCAAGCAGAGATGAAGAACTCAATAACTGAAATTAAAAATACACTAGAGGGAATAAATACTAGAATAGAAGAACAGGTCAGAGATCTGGAGGGCAGATTATGAAAAGCTGAACAGGAGAGAGAAAAAATAATAAAAAATAAAAATAGACTTTGGGAACTCGGTAATAACACCATCAAGCATAATAACATTTATAGAGATCCCAGAAGGAGAAGAGAGAGAAAGGGGGCAGAAAATTTACTTGAAGAAATAGTAACCAAAAACTTACCAAATCTGGGGAAGGAAACAGACATAGGAAGAACAGAAGGCACTTGACAATCAACCCGAAGTCCACTAAGATACATAGTAATTAAAATGGTAAAAAAAAAAAAAATTGTGATAAAGAGGGAATTTTAAAAGCAGTGAGAGAAAACATTTACATACAAAGGAAACCCCATAAGGCTAATAGCTAACATTGTTCAACAGAAACTTTCCAGACATATCTTTTGGGAAGCCACAATTCAACTCCCATTGTGAAATAAGTTTGAGAATTTAAAATAATTGGTGGCACGGGCGCCTGGGTGGCTCAGTTGGTTAGGCGACTGCCTTCAGCTCAGGTCATGATCCTGGAGTCCTGGGATTGAGTCCTGCAGCGGGCTGCCTGCTCGGCGGGGAGTCTGCTTCTCCCTCTGACCCTCCCCTCTCTCATGCTCTCTCTATCTCATTCTCTCTCTCAAATAAATAAATAAATCTTTTAAAAAAATGTTTAAAAAATAATAAAATAATTGGTGGCACCCTGGGTCCATTGATAAATGAATGGATAAAGAAGATGTGGTGTCTGTATATATTTATATGTAAATATAATGGAATGTTACTCAGACATAAAAATGAATGAGATTTTGCTATTTGCAACAACATAGAGGATCTAGAGAGTATAGGGGCGCCTGAGTGGCTCACTTGGTTAAGTGACTGCCTTCGGCTCAGGTCATGATCCTGGAGTCCTGGGATCTAGTCCCACATCGGGCTCCCAGCTCATCAGGGAGCCTGCTTCTCCCTCTGACCCTCTCCCCTCTCATGCTCTTTCTCACTCTCTCTCTCAAATAAATAAATAAGTCTTTAAAAAAAAATTATCTAGAGAGTATAATGCTAAGTGAATTAAGCCAGTCAGAGAAAGAAATACCATACGATTTCACTCATATGTGGAATTTAAGAAACAAAACAAATGATCAAAGAGAAAAAGAGACAAACCAAAAAACAGATTCTTAACTATCTTAACTATAGGGAACAAACAGATGGTTACCAGAGGGGAGGTGAATGGGGGGATGGGTGAAGTAGGGGCTCATCCTGATGAGCACTGAGTCATGTATAGAATTGTTGCATCACTATATTGTACACCTGAAACTAATATAACAGTGTATATTACCATCCTGGAATTAAAATTACAAAAAAAAGCCAGGAACAGATCACAAATGCCAGCCTGGTAACTGTGGGGCTTTCAAAGCCATAGTTGGTTTAAAGCCTTGGTTCCCATCATATGCCAACAAAAATCCTATTGACTCAGAATTTTATAAAGTCACTGTGGAAGCCATCTGGATGGCTCTGTGGAATGAGAAAATACATGTGCCACTGGCTTCATCAGATGCGCTCCAGGTGTCCACCCCCAGGCATTGGGGAGCCAAGCGGCACTTGCAGGGGGAGATATTAATTCAGTTGGTATAAAGAAGACGGATGAGAGGCCCTAAGCCTCTAACCTCATGCTATATAATTGCTATATAATTAAACTGGAATATGAGTATGGCAAAAAAAAAAAAAGTTTTAAGGTAATGCAAGTAAATGTTTTTAAAAATCAGTGTAGTAGGCCACAGTTCCCACAACTTCTTATATATAACTTTAGATAACATCCTTTCATGTCTTCCCTCTCTTTACTCACCCACTCTCCATGAACCAAGGACATTAAAAACGATGCACTTGCTTTTACTTCTCCACCTTCTACTGCTAGACTTCTTTCAGCTATGATGTTAATTTTACATTGTCAAGGTTTACTTCTCTCTTCCAGTCATAACTGTCTTCCTTGTTTAATCTATAGGTCATATCTAACAAAAACAAGGGCATTTATATTTTTATGATCATCTTTAACAAAGAAACAAGGAAGATGGTCAAATGCCAAGAAAAGGAAATGTAATTTATGTCACTGTGTTGTTTTGCTTTCTGTTGTTTTCAAAGAAATGATTCATGTGTCAAAATCAAAATGAATTCTCTTTTCTTCTACTCCCTTGCATTGTCCCCTATTTTAATGTGCTTCATATTTGGACTGTAACTTTGTTGTTTAGCGCTTTGCCCACTTTTTGAAATCTTTTTGTCTATGGTGTTCTGAAGTAGTAGGAGTACATCTAAATGTGTCTTCATCCTGCTTTACAGTGACCAGTCCTTTTCTGGGGTTGTCTTGGACTCTAGAATATCTGTTTTCTGACTTGAGCTTCCTATCAGATACATCCATTGGACTGTTCATCTGTCTTTTAACCTTTTTTCTCCCTTTGCTTTCTCTGTGCCATTTTCTAGATTTCTTTGGCTTTTTTTTGTTTCCTTCCTATAAATATTTGACTTTTTTAAAATTTTATTTTATTATGTTAATCACCATACATTATGTCATTAGTTTTTGATGTAGTGTTCCATGATCCATTGTTTGTGTATAACACCCAGTGCTCCATTCAATACTTTCCCTCTTTTATACCCATCACCAGGCTACCCACCCCCCCACCCCCTCCCCTCTAGAATTATCAGTTTATTTCTCAGAGTCCATAGTCTCTCATGGTTCATCTCCCCCTCCGATTCCCCCCCCCCTTCATTTTTCCCTTCCTACTATCTTCTTTTTTTTTAACGTATAATGTATTATTTGTTTCAGAGGTACAGGTCTGTGATTCATCAGTCTTACACAATTCACAGCGCTCACCATAGCACATACCTTCCCCAATGTCTATCATCCTGCCACCCCATCCCTCCCACCCCCCACCACTCCAGCAACCCTCAGTTTGTTTCCTGAGATTAAGAATTCCTCATTATCAGTGAGATCCTATGATAATTGTCTTTCTCTGATTGACTTATTTCTCTTAGCATAATACCCTCTAGTTCCATCCACGTCGTTGCAAATGGCAAGATTTCAATTTTTATATACATATTAATTTTCCTGATCTCATTTGTTTTCCCATAGTTACCTTTTTATAGCCGCTTATTCTTGTTTTATGATGGTAAGATTTTCTCAAAAACTCTTAGCTTTTTGTTTGTTTCTAATGCTCTTCTCTTTCCTGAATTATTGCCATTTCATCCTGAAATGTCTGATGAGCAATGAGAAATTATTTGGACCAGGTAGGATAGGTTTCCTTTGCTATATTGTAAGTAGGAATATTTCCTCATAACACCTGCCCCCTGGTAAGAAGGTAGAGGTTTTGACTATCAAATTTTGCTATATGAGTATGTTTTGAATTGGAGTTGGGCTCCTTGGATGCCAGAGTGAGGAGGCTTTATTTTGGAGTTCCAATACCCTCATTAGATGCTGTAGCTCCCCTCACAGTGGATGGATCCATTTCTCTAGAACAGTGCTCTGGTTTTTGTTAAACAGTAAAGCCTGGTTTGCTGGAATGCCCTCATTTTTCACCTACCTGCCTATCCACCCACCTACTAAAGAATTCTGAACAGCTATTCTGTGACTTGTCTTTAGTTGATTATCCTGTTTCCTTTTAGCCATCTACTGAAAGGAGGAAAAGTTTCATCTATGTAAGAAACAAGGAATTCCCTACTTTTCATTCCTGCCAACTCCAACCTAGAAGGCTCCCACTTCTCTTAGATCCTTGTAACTTTTTCCTGTGTGTATTTTGGACTTTATTTTGTTTTATTCATCAATACTTTCCCACTTCCTTTAATTCCTTGTAACTTTTTCCTGTGTGTATTTTGGACTTTATTTTGTTTTATTCATCAGTACTTTCCCACTTGCTGTTTTCTAAAATTTCAAGAGCTCTTGTTTATCGATAACACCTGCACACCCTAGAACTTCTCTTTACTTATTTGGTGACTACCATTTTGGTGGACATTTGGAGAGGGGCAGGCAAGCATATATGCTTATCCTGCCATTCTTAATGGCAAACTGCTGAAGTAATATTAGATACACCATTGAACTTTTTTTTTTTACACTAATCTGTCCTTTATCTTCCTCAGTACCTTGTGGATCCTGAATAGTTGACATGTTGAAGAAATTAAAGTCAGTATATGTACTGATTGAAAATTGTTTAACTTTTTAGAATCCAGGAGCTAATGTCTGATGATCAGCGAGAAGCAGGTCGGATTCCACGAACGATAGAGTGTGAACTTGTTCACGATCTTGTGGATAGCTGTGTCCCAGGAGACACAGTGACTATTACTGGAGTTGTCAAAGTCTCAAATGCTGAAGAAGGTATTGTATAACTCTTTTCTCATTTTGATTGTTTCTTATTAATTTGTCAGCATTCATCTTCTTTCAAGGTTCTTTTGAATCTCCACAAATAAGGGAATTCCTTGTTTCTTACATGGGTGAAACTTTTCCTTTAAAATAAAGGTTTATTTGTAGCTTATTGTGCCTTTGTTTTTCATTCCATTCGAATCTTTGTAGAGAAAATGAAATACCAATTACTGTATTTCATACTTTGAAATTTACAGGTTCTCGCAATAAGAATGACAAATGCATGTTCCTTTTGTACATTGAAGCAAATTCTGTTAGTAATAGCAAAGGACAGAAAACAAAGACTTCTGAGGATGGGTGTAAGCATGGAGCATTGATGGAGTTCTCACTTAAAGACCTTTATGCCATCCAAGAGATTCAAGCTGAAGAAAACCTGTTTAAACTCATTGTCAAGTATGTATGAGATTATCTGAAGTTTTACTATGTATATGCAGTGCTCTTGGCTACAAGTAACAAAAACTAGTCAAAATGGTTGCAAATTACAGTTCACAGGTCAAATCCAACTAACTGCCCATTTTTATATGGCCCATAAGCTAGGAATGGTTTTTACATTTTTTAATGGCTGAAAAAAAAAGACTATTAAATGACACACAGAATTACATAAAATTCAAATTTCACTTCCTGTAAATAAACTTACTGGAACACAGCCATAATCATTCATTTATATAGTGACTGTTCCTTTCCAGCTGCAGTGGTAGAACTGAGTAGTTGCAACAGGGAATGGCTCACAGATGTTTACTGTCTGTACCTCTATGGAAAAGTTTGTTGATCTCTAGTTTAATCCATAAAGAAAATTTACTATCTCACAATTGAAGTTGGTTACTCAGCAGAAGTAGTGGTGGGACTGTGAATTCCAGTCATTTCAATTGGTTGTATGTAGGAGGTTGTTTATTTTTAAAGAGCAAGAAAGAGAGGGACGCCTGGGTGGCTCAGTTGGTTAAGCATCTACCTTCAGCTCAGGTCATGATCCCAGGGTCCTGGGATGAGTCCCACATTGGGCTCCTTGCTCAGTGGGGAGCCTGCTTCTCCCTCTGCCTGCCACTCCCCCTGCTTGTGCTCTCTCTCTTTCTCTCTGACAAATAAATAAATAAAATATTAAAAAAAGAGAGCAAGAGATTCACATGGAAGTCAGTATTTCATAATACTCTTTTATTTCCACGTTATTGTCATGCAGTAGAGAAGAAGCAAAGTAGAGGCAATTTTTGCTTTCGTGGTTAAGAGCTGTTTTTATTTTTTAGTTTTTTTGTTTTTAATTTTCACTAAATCTAAGTTAGAATCCCACTTCAAACACTTCCAGTATGGTTGGAAGCATGTTACTTATTACCTCCTTCATTTTTCTCATCTTAGAAATAATTCCTGCCTCAGATTGTTCCAAGGATTACATGAAATTTTATAATGTATTTAACATAATTAACACAGCATGCTGTTATTTTAAAAACTTTTAAACAATTTTTTGGGTAATTTTGAAGAAATAGAGGAAAACGAGAGAGACTGAAAAATAGATGTACCTAACAGTAGTAAAGACTGAGGTTTTGAAATGTGTTGTATTAGAACACTTAACCCTGGGGACGCCTGGGTGGCTCAGTCGGTTAAACATCTGCCTTTGGCTCAGGTCATGATCCAGGGGTCCTGGGATCGAGTCCTGCATCGGGCTCCCTGCTCAGCAGGGAGCCTGCTTCTCCGCCTGCCACTCCCCCTGCTTGTACTCTGTCTCTGACAAAGAAATAAAATCTTAAAAAAAAAAAAAAAGAACACTTAACCATGTTGTGTTTTCCTTAGTTAGGCTTAGGGCACTAAGAGAATTTGACTCTTTCTCCCTTTAATATGTTAGAGTCAGCTGAGAAAAGTATAGAGTTCCTCAGGGGGTCTTTGTCCTTAAACCCTCAGAGACTTCTGAATAGATAGCCATCCAGACCTACCCTGGGAGAAGGGGTACTCTGAGCTAGAGTGAGGGTGTAATCTGTGGATCAGGGACAGTGTGGTGAGTGGGCTGTGAGCAGGTGGGGAGGAGCCACTTGGTTGAAGATCAAAACACCTCTTTGATTGGTTCCTCTTACCCATTTTGAATAAGAACGAACCTTTGCAGTGGTCTTTCTGCCATACTAGAAAGGTTTTCTTCTCACAGGTTGCTTTTACCCTTTAGTTCTGTATTTGTGATTTCAGCATTAAAACTAGAATTTTTCATGGTTGTCCATTTGTTAATTTTGTAGGGGTTGGCAAATTAGTCAGGCTGCCTGGTTTTGTAAATAAAATTTTATTTGAACACAGTGCCATCCATTCATCACATAATTGCTTTCACACAAGTTGAGTAGTTGTGACCCAGACGGTAAAACTGAAAAGATTTATGACGCCTTTTATTCTGGCCTTTTAAGAAAAAGTTTGTTCACCTTTGCTAGAATAACAAGTGGAGGACCATGAAAGGAGAATGGAGAAGACAGTGGAAGGTTATGTTTTAGTTTAGGTTTCTTAAGAAGCAACGATTTGGGTAAGCATTTATTTGGGAGGTGATCCCCCGAAATACTGGTAAGGGAATGGGGGAGTGAGAAGGGGTGGTAGTCAGTGTATGGTGCCTAAAGTAGAAGACCATGATTATGAGATCACCAGCTGGTGATATATCAACACTATATTTAGTTACTTAAGATGCTTTGCAAAGGGGCACCTGGGTAGCTCAATCAGTCAACTCTTGATTTTGGCTCAGGTCATAATCTCAGGGTCCTGAGATCGAGCCCACGTTGGGTGTGGAGCCTGCTTGAGATTCTCTCTCCCTCTTCTCTGCCCCTCCCTGCCCCAGCTCACTCACTCTCTCTTTCAAAAAAATAAATAAAATGCTTTACAAGTTTTATCTCCCTTACACAGGCACAATTTTTAAAGCATTCTTTCCTTTATGAATTAACCAAGAATTTTGAGAAACTTACTGTTTGAATAAAATGTTTTGAGTTGTTTGAGTGATGTAAATTTTATGTTTGCCTTTTTCTTGATGCTAAAGCAAGTTAAGCAAGTTGTAAAGTAGATCTTGTAATAGATTGATGAAGCATAAATAAGAATTTATAAGTTGTATTCTGTTTTTCAGCTCACTTTGCCCTGTCATTTTTGGTCATGAAGTAAGTACTTCATCTTTACCCAAAAATATATAAAGTTGGCAAAAATAGCTAATTTTTGTTAGTCACTTATTTGTATTTTAATATGTCATTGTTCTCCATAAATGAATGATGTGAAAGGCAAACTACAGCTCCTTGTATGAACAAGATGCTTACTAATTTGAGCTAATGGGAATGAGGTACCTTAAAAGTGATTTTGGGCACTAAGTGTTAAAGCGGAGACTAGCAAGTATTCCCCAGTTTTGTGGAGTAGATTCATGCCTTGCAAAGTAGGTCTTTATTCAGTGACTTTAAAGATACTTCTTTGATTTTATGTGCTTCCTAGTTTTTGCTTTTAATCATTTACATTACAGAAGTTTGTATTTTAAGTTAATTTCCTTAGGGGGAAAAAAGTAAAATTCAATCATGCTTTTAAAAAAAATTCTCAAGTAAATGTAAATATAGAAGGAGAAGCATCCCTTTTTTGCTAGTCATCTTTGTGTCTTTCTCAGTTTTGAGGTTTTTCTCCCCCTCCCTCTTCTTTCACACTTGAGCTTGTTAAAGCAGGCTTGGCATTAGCACTCTTTGGAGGAAGCCAAAAATATGCAGATGACAAAAACAGAATTCCGATTCGAGGAGATCCACATGTCCTTGTTGTTGGAGATCCAGGCTTGGGAAAGAGTCAGATGCTACAGGTAGGAAATCAGTCATCTAGTATTTGATGTATTCCTGATGAAGTGTATGACTGATTCGCAAGTGAATTTTCTCAAAGCATGTAGTATTTGTGTGCCAGAGGATATAGTTGGTCTGACGGTAAAAGTGAATTGGGGTTTGTGTGAGTAATACATCACTTCTGTCTAGCCATCCTTCCAAAGAGATTACACAGGCTGTGCAGACATGGTGGTCTGTTGAGATGTCAACTATTGTGAAATGTCAGCCATTTCTCTAACCCCCTTTTTTTTTTTTTTTTTTTTTGGTATCAGCTTTGCTAGTCTTTTTTGTTGTGACTTCACCTATGACCAGAATAGTTTGAGAAAGTAAAGAGCAGGGAAGCAGAGTCATGCATTCTCTCTTCACACTATATAAAGTGTATTGAGCTATAGGAATAGTCTGATAAAGGTAAGAGATCAGTCTGTGTGCATCTCCACTGCTTCTCTCTAAAGCAAGGCAACTTCTGTGGCCAACTTCTTGTTGGTGCCCAAGAAGATTCTGCTTCTGCCAGTCGGAGCCTAGTGGTTCTCCCCACCAGGACTTATGATGGCTCTAGGAGGTTCTGCTTGTTGGAATACTTGTGGTTACCTGGGAGTGACACCTGGTAAGCCAGTCATAATGTCCTTTCTGAGAATGCCCATGTGTCCCATTCCTTCCCACCACCCCCAGTGTGGAAAAATGTGACCAGACCAGGGGTCCTTGGTAAGTTGTAGTCCTGTGGCTACTGAGTCTTTATTCAGGGGTTGGAACTCTGGCTGCATATCAGAATCATCTTTGGAACTCTGAAAATCCTGGGGCCTGCCCTAGTCCAACTGAATTAAGAGCCTCTGGATTAGGATTCTAGTGTCTGTGTGTGTACAACCTTCCACAGGGGATTGTGCGGTGCAGCCAGGATTGAGAACCGCTTTGACCTCATCATTGCATTATAAACCCATTGTCTTTCACGTCAGAGTCATTATTTATCCCCTATGCTTGATTGTTAAACCAGTCATCATTTTAATTCCTAATCTGACATTTCATCTATGTTTCCATGTTCCTTTGAACCAGTGGGGTCTACTTTAAAAAAAAAAAAATTCTGTTCTGAGCTCTTACTACAAGCCTGACAACTGAGCCATAGAGCGCCCAGTTGTAGCAGAAACAGGTGATTATAAAAATGAAAGCAGGATACTTAGCCGGACCGTGCATGTAGACGGTACATGTGGGGACCTGAATTGTTACCGCTTTCGTTATATCTGTGATATATATATATATATCGTTGTATATGTGTGTGACTTTTGAATTAGTGTATTTATAGGTAGAAGCCTGGTTTAACCTCCACAGTGTCTGCTTATCTATACAAATAAATCTTATAATTTATACATTTTGCTTATGGTGTATAAAACTTCCATTTTTCTCTTACTCTTTTTTTTTTTTTTAAGATTTATTTATTTAGGAGTGCCTGGGTGGCTCAGTCAGTTATGTCTGCCTTCAGCTCAGTTCATGATCTCAGGGTCCGGGGATCAGTCCTACATCGGGCTCCCTGCTGAGTGGGGAATCTGCTTCTCCTTCTACCTCTGCCCCTCCCCCTGATCATGCTGTCTCTCGCTCACTGTCTCAAATAAATAAGATTTTAAAAAGAAAAGTTTAAAAAAAAAATTTGAGAGAGGAGAGTGCACCCGTGCACCTGCTAGCACAGGGGGGAGGAGGAGAGGAAGAGGGAGAGGGAGAAAGAGAATCCCAAGCAGACTCCCCTCCAAGTGCAGTGCCTGATGTGGGGCTTGATACCACGACCCCCTAGATCATGACCCGAGCCAAAAATCAAGAGTCGGACACCCAACCGACTGAGCCACCCAGATACCTCTCTCTTACTCCTTTTTAATTTAAGAAATAGGTCTTGGCAGATAATGGTTTCAAAATACATTTAATGGTACTGAAAAAAATTTAATACCAAGAAATGACACTGGCAGTTTTTCATGTTTTTTAGACCTGGAATAATGCCATTTAACTTAATTTAAAAATAGAAACTGTAATATTAGTGGAAATTAAATGTTGTAAACAGTGGAGTATATTGTATGTAAGTCTTCCAGCCCTGCTAAACCAAAGTTTTTTAAAAATTAGGTTAACACTAACGGTTATGAATTGTTTACTTACGTTTTTTTTAAAGATTTTATTTATCTATTTGAGAGAGAGAATGAGAGACAGCATGAGAGGGAGGAGGGTCAGAGGGAGAAGCAGACTCCCTGCTCAGCAGGGAGCCCGATGTGGGACTCGATCCCAGGACTCCAGGATTATGACCTGAGCTGAAGGCAGTTGCCTAACCAACTGAGCCACCCAGGCACCCCTGCATTTTTTTTTAAAGATTTTATTTATTTTTTGACAGAGAGAGAGACAATGAGAGAGGAAACAAGCAGGGGGAGTAGGAGAGGGAGAAGCAGGCTTCCCGCTGAGCAGGGAGCCCAATGCGGGGCTTGATCCCAGGACCCTGGGATCATGACCTGAGCCACCCAGGCACCCTTACTTTACATTTTTAATCCTATTTTCCTCTGACCATTTTAGTAAGCCATCATCATCCTCCTAGACGAATAAGGAAGTACACATAACAAAAATAATGATAGCTACTGTTTATAGGCGCGACACCATAGGGTCACTTGGGTTGGGCACTGCACATGTCCAGCGTGCATTATCAACATAGCAGCGTGAGTACTGCCTCCTGCGGTTGTGCAGTGCATAGCATACACAATGGCCTAGCATTGGGTGTGTGTGCCAGGTACCAGATAAGTGCCTTACATACATGATCTCACTTACTCCTCAGGGATATAAGTGACAAAACATAAGGAAGCTGAGGCTGAGAGAGATCTAAGAGCAGCGTAGCCAGTACACGGTAAAGCAAGATTTAAACAGGTCTGCCTGACTCTGGAGCTCCATGCTTTTAATTCTTGTGCTATTTAACCACTTTTCTGACCTGCCATAGCTTGTTTACTCACAAGGTGAGCATTATTGAGCCGTTTTATTACCTGCTGTATAAAGAAGTATTGAAGCCTTTGAAATTAAAATTGGCCCTCATGTTTTTTCTGTTTGAACTTGAAAATGAAGCATAAAATGAAACTGTGTAGTATTCACATGACTGTAGACATCAGAGACAGGCTGCCTGGGTTTAACTGAATCCTCACTTCACACCTTCACAGCAATGTGAGTTACTCTCTGCAGGCCTTGGTTTTCTGTGTCACAAAATGGGGGTGTAATAATACCTTTCTATTAACTGTGGTAATAAAGATTGTACAATAAAGCTATTAGAAGAATACTTGGCATATAGCTGATATTTGTGAGCAGTCACTATTAGCTATTTTTTCCCTTTTACTTTATCTGATTTTTAAAAAAAATTTTTTTAAAGACTTGAGAGAGAGAGAGCACGCGGTGGGTGAGGGCCAAAGGGAGACGGAGAGAGAATCCCAACCAGACTCCATGCCCAGCGTGCAGGCCGACACAGGGCCCGATCTCACGACCCTGAGATCGCCATCTGAGCTGAAACCAAGAGCCTGACGCTCAACTGCGCCACCCAGACACCACTGGCTGATTCTTTTAAACCTTTTGTTTCCTTAGGCAGTATGCAACGTTGCTCCACGTGGTGTGTATGTTTGTGGTAATACCACAACTGCCTCTGGTTTGACTGTAACTCTTTCAAAAGATAGTTCCTCTGGAGATTTTGCTTTGGAAGCGGGTGCTCTTGTACTTGGCGATCAAGGTAAGAGACCAAACTCTCCACTGTTTACGACATTTAATTTCCCTAATTACAGCTTCTATTTTTAAATTGAGCCAAGGGTTTTAAATGCATTATTCTAGGTCTACTGGAGCTTTGGGGATTTTTTTAAGCCTTTTCCTTTCCAGTTAATTTCTTTACATTCTGTTCAAGAGGCATTTGGACAGCACTATATCAACCAGTGAGTTGAGAATGAGTGCCAGAAAAAATAACTGGAAATACAGTTTATACTGCAGAACTGAAACTGGTACTTACTGTCATTCATTTTCAGACTCTTGCTACAGACACAATTATATATAAAAATCAATCAAGTCAAATAGGTATAGATTGCTTCTTGCACTTCCCATTTCATAACAACCATCATATTTGTGATCATTTGTTTAAAGCCTGTTTTAAAACTTCACATTAAGTGGGAAGATTTGGTCATCCTGTTAACTGCCATATTCACATTGCCCAATACGTAGGTGCACAGTAAATACTTGCTGAATGCATTACTATTACTTAGCCCAGAATAGATCTAGATGCCCTCGAACTAAAAATAAGGTGAATGTTATCCTTTTACTCTGAGGACTTAAAATAAGAATTTAGAGCTATTACTTTATAATTAGAAGTTTTGCTGTATTTTAACCCATCTCATTGGATGTTTTTCAGGATTTGATTGACAGTTTATAAGAGATCCAGTTGGAGGGCTCAGCAAGAAGGGATCTCTAACTAAGCTTTGCTACCTAAGTTTCTCATGGTGATGCTTTAACCCTATTGAAAAACATGTTCCTATGCATGTGTCAGGCAGTGCCCAGATTCCAGTCAAGGTCATTGATTCCTTTGTTTCCCAGTGACCTCCACATTTCTGAATCCAGATCCTCTCAGTACCCCCACTTGCCCCCCTCTTCCTTGATACTTTACCTCCTTGGTTTCCAGGACATTACACTCTTCTCGTTTTCTTCTTATTTCATTGACTGTTCCTTCTCAGTCTTGTTCTTTATCTCCCCAACCTTAACTGGTTGGCACCTCCAGATGCTTCGTTAATGTACCTTTTTTTTCTTAGTCTATGTTTACCTTCTTGATGATCTTATCTAGTCTCATGGCTTTGCCTACATATTTGCTGAAAATTTCCAAATTTATATATCTTCTTTAAGCTCTAGGCACATATTTCTTATTGCCTGTTATTGCAGCATTTCCATAACTTCTTCAAACTTAACATGTCCTAAGCTGAAATCCTGATGTTCCCCTTCAAACCTATTACAGTCTTTCCCATCTCAGTCAGTGATAATTCCATTCTTCTGTTTGCTTACATCAGAAAATGTGCAGTCATCCTTGACTTTTGCTCATACCCCATATCCAGTCTATCAACAAATATTGTGGGCTCTACCTTCCATATATATCCAGCATCCAGACTCTTCCAGTGCTGCTGTCATCTCTTACGTGGATTAGTAGTGTGATCTCATAGTTGGAATGCGTGTGACCACCCTTGCCCTTCCTGTTGTTCTTAACAAGGCAGAGCGATCCCGTTAAAACTCAGATCAAGTTATTCTCCTTAGAACCCTCCAGTGGCTCCCTATCCCACTCAGAGTGAAAGCTCAAGGCTTGACAGTGGTCCAGGGCTATTCACATTCTGGCCTTTTCATCACCTCTTTTGCCTCATTATCTACTATTCCCCTCTTATTCTCCGGCTACAGTGGCCTTCTTGCTATACTTGGGATGCCGCCAGCACTCCAGGCACGTCACATTCCTGCAGTAGGCTTTTGTACTTGTGCTTCCCTTACCCCAGACAGGTCTGCAAGGCTTGTTCCCTTTAAGTTTTTGCTCAACTGTCCTCTCCTTACTCAGAAAACTGATCTTAGGTAATTATGCCTATCTCTTGTAATTGCTGAGATACACTATCTTTTGAATATGTATATATCTTATCTCACCTGTTTGAATGTAAGTCTTTGAGCTTTTTGAGGGTCACTCTCCTATTTTCATTTTTATAGCCCTCACAACACAGTGCCTTGCCTACAGAAAATGCTGAATGAGAAAATACTACATAAAAGTTAAGACAAGTGTTTTATTTGCTGTAAAACATACACATTCTCAACCATATGACATTTTATAATTTTAACTGCTGGAAATAACTACAAATAATTCTTTTTTTTAAAAGCTTTTTTTTTTTAATTTTATCTTTTGACAGAGAGAGAGAGAGTGAGAATAGGAACACAAGCAGGGGGAGTGGGAGAGGGAGAAGCAGGCTTCCCCCTGAGCAGGGAGCCCGATGCGGGACTCGATCCCAGGACCCTGAGATCATGACCTGAGCCGAAGGCAGATGCTTAACAGTCGACTGAGCCACACAGGCGCCCCGAATTACAGATAATTCTTTATGGTGAAATAGTTTCCATCCTGTAAGATTTGGAACTTGACCAAAGAAAGCTTTTTCTGTATTATTTTACTGTGATTGTAGGTATTTGTGGAATAGATGAATTTGATAAGATGGGGAATCAACATCAAGCCTTGTTAGAAGCTATGGAACAGCAAAGTATTAGTCTTGCTAAGGCTGGCATGGTTTGTAGCCTCCCTGCTAGAACATCCATCATTGCTGCTGCAAATCCAGTTGGAGGACACTACAATAAAGCCAAAACAGTTTCTGAGAATTTAAAGTAAGTCTCTCTAGATATTTATACCTTTAGTATATTGAAGCCTTATAAATCACTAAGAAAAAGATAACTGAGGACATGATGGTTCACAGAAATGATAAGTTCCAGTAAATGTACAAAAACGTGTTTGAGCACTACAAATTAAAACAGTGAAGTATCATTGATAGCTATTAGATTGGCAAACATTTTAAATATTAATAATCATTATTGGCAAAGGGTTGGGGAAATGGGTTCTCACATATTCAAGTTAACATACTGAAGGACAACTGGCATATTTATTACTATTTTTTTTTTAGAGAGCAAGCACGAGCAAGTGGTGGGGGGTGCAAAGGGGGGAGGAGAGAGAGAGATCGCAAGCAGACTCCATGCCCAGTGTGGAGCCTGACTTGGCTCGATTTCACAACCCTGAGATCATGACCTGAGCCAAAATCAAGAGTCGGACACTTAACCAAATGAGCCACCTAGGTGCCTCTGTTTATCGATATTTTAAATGTACATTCGATTTGTTGTAGCCAGTTCTACTTTTAGGAATCATACCCACAGAAATAGTCACACAAATGCACAGAGATGTATTTACAGGTTGGGTATGATGGCATTGTTTATCACAACCAAAAATTGGGAACAACTTAAAATGCCCTTTGATATGGAAGTGGTTAAACTATGGCAAGGCTGTACAGTGGAAAGTAGCAATTATAAAAATGGAAGTAGCTCTGTGTGTGCTGACAGCTCTGTGCTTTGCTGTAAATGGGGTATGATCCCACTTCCAAAAACAGTTTGTATTTGTATGTGTGTATGCTTTTTCTTCTAATTTGTTCTGTATAGGTTGGACAAAAGGTACAGAAAGGGGGAAATAGATTGAAATGATGCAGAAGTGAGAAAAAGACAAAAGAATGCCTCATGTGAAAAACTGGAAGCTTAAATTCTAGAGGAAAAAAAAATTTCCTAATGTTTGATGATAATGTGTACCTTTACTATAAAAATGATACATAGCAAAATATACAATTGTACTTGGAGATGCTATGCCACCACCACCAAAAAAGTCAATCTATTAGTTTTTCTTAGTAAAATGAAAAAGTGTTTTATTGGGAAAATCAGAAAGATCCTATTGAACAAGGACTTGGATTCTGGTTTTTAGAGGTACACAAACCTGCTTTGGGACCTTGGCCAAATTCTTTAATCACTCTGGATTTTAGTTTTCTTGTCTCAGAAGGACTATCTGATTGGTGGGATCAGGGAAGATGACTAAGTAGAACACAGCATTTTTATTATAATGATTATAATGACTTTTTTTTTTTTTTTGAGAGAGAGAGGGGGCAGGGAAAAGGGAGAGAGAATATTAAGCAAGCTCCATGCCCAGCATGGAGCCTGACACAGGGCTTGATCTCACAACCTGAAATCATGACCTAAGCTGAAATCAAGGTGGATGCTTGACTGAACCACCCAGGCACCCCGATTATAATGACTTTTAAGAAAAAGTGGGCTTTTTTTTTTTAAGTGATCACAGATGCATTGAGAGACTGTTTTGGTGAGAGAAAACATAAAAAAATTAAAACCACCCAACTAGATAACCTCTGGTGAATCACATAGCATGTGTTTTAAAATTCAAAGTCATTGTGAAGCTCACCATCAGGTACGGTTAAGCGTCTGCCTTCGGCTCTGGTCATGATCCTGGGGTCCTGGGATTGAGTCCCGCATTGGGCTCCTTGCTCAGTAGGGAGCCTGCTTCTCCCTCTGCTGGCAGCTTCCTGTTTGTGCTCTCTCCTCTTTCTTCTGACAAATAAAAATTAAAAAAAAAAAAAAAAAAAAAAGATTGTGTGAGAAGGGGCCTTGTCCTCAACCTACCAAAGGTAGGTACATATATGGCTTGTTTACATATTGAAGGGTGTCTCTCCAGATTTGGTGCATGTATCAAATCCAAAAGTTACTGCTTGTTTAACTTAAACTTTATTTTTTTAATATTTTTTTAAAGTTCTACATGGAACTTGAATAGTAAACAAGTGAGTAAATGGTTTTCTATTTGTTTTGATTCAATCATTGTTTCTTCTTTTATGCCTCTTAGAATGGGGAGCGCCCTGCTGTCCCGATTTGATTTGGTCTTTATCCTGTTAGACACCCCAAATGAGGATCATGATCACTTACTCTCTGAACATGTGATTGCAATAAGAGCGGGAAAGCAGAGAACTGTTAGCAGTGCCACCGTAGCTCGCATAAATAGTCAGGATTCAAATACTTCTGTACTTGAAGTGGTGTCTGATAAACCATTATCAGAAAGATTAAAGGTAGGCTTCTCTTTCTTAATCATTCATTTCCGTTCTGTTTGAATGTCAGAGTTCAGTATGTTGCTTATTGTAGAGCAGTAGTATATCACTTTCATGCCAAAACCTTTTATATTACAGTAGTAGTAAACTTCATTTGAAATAATCTAAGCCAACTATACTCAGAGCTAGAACTACAGTGTTTGGCTTATTTGGAAAATCTTTTAGAATTTTTTATGTATCTCAACAAGTTATTTTAACAGAAAGATTTTATTTGCTATCCTTATAATCTTGGGCCTTTTTATCATGCTTTAGGTAGTTCCTGGAGAAACAATAGATCTAATTCCCCACCAGCTATTGAGAAAGTACATTGGTTATGCTCGGCAGTATGTCTATCCAAGGCTATCCACAGAAGCTGCTCAGATTCTTCAAGATTTTTACCTTGAGCTTCGGAAACAGAGCCAGCGGTTAAATAGCTCACCCATCACCACTAGACAGTTGGAATCTCTGATTCGTCTAACAGAGGTTTATTTTAAGTTCATGCTTTTTTGACTTATAAATGGGGGCAAGAGGTGATACGATTTCTCTGTTTCCTGCGTAATTGATTTTTCTTGCAACTAAGAGACATTATAAATGGATGCATAAAATTTTTAAAAATGGTCATATCTGTATCATAACCAAAGTATAGCCACTTCTTTCTAGGCACAGGACCAGTTACATACCATGCAACTTTTCCCCCCCCTTTTATTGACATTTAAGACTCCTGGAGTGTGGCAAGTGGTTAGGTTAATTAAGGAGTCTAGGATTTTAAGTTGAATATATGGAAACATGGAATGTGTCAGTATTTGATTTGATACATGACAAGTCCATAATAATAGTACCTATTTTTCTAACAGCAGTAACATTTATTCACAGGTTTGGAATGCTAAGAGAACTCTGGCAGTTAAAATTAGCTGGAGTTTGGGCTTTTTGCGTTTAAAATCAGATTATCCTTCTATGTTGTTTTAACAAATTGGTTAGGCATGATCTCCTGAAAGTAAAAGCAAAGAAAAACCAAGTGTATTTCATAATCAAATTTTCTGAAATGAACACTCAGGAAGAGATATGTTAGTAGATACAAATAGGTTTTCATCCGTATTTTAAATGAGTGTTTTCATACTCAAGTTTTCCGATAATTTTATTCTTCTCATATTAGTCTCCCTCCCCCCAATATCAGTTTTTGTGTAAAATGAATAAATGAAATAGGCTTCAACATATTATATCCTGCTCAAGCTATGTAAATATACTTACTTTTGTTATCTAAAAATGCTTGTTTCCTTTCAAAGGCCCGAGCAAGGTTGGAATTAAGAGAGGAAGCAACCAAAGAAGATGCTGACGATATAGTTGAAGTTATGAAATATAGGTAAGATTAAATTTTAAATGCTGTTTTAAATGAAATACCAGTTATCTTTTCATCTCAAATTATATATTAGGCCAAGCAAAATTATTTTTACCTTGCCCATTTGATTCTCTGAACAAACTATACTTTCTTGGTTTAAAATATTTGTGTAGGGGCGCCTGGGTGGCTCAGTCGTTAGTTGTCTGCCTTCGGCTCAGGTCATGATCCCAGGGTTCTGGGATCAAGCCCCACGTCGGGCTCCATGCTTAGCGGGAAGCCTGCTTCTCCCTCTCCCACTCCCCCTGCTTGTGTTCCCTCTCTCGCTGTCTCTGTCTCTGTCAAATAAATAAATAAAATCTTTAAAAAAAAATAAAATATTGGGGGGGTAGGGGGATGGGTTAGCCTGGTGATGGGTATTGAGGAGGGCACGTTCTGCATGGAGCACTGGGTGTTATGAACAAACAATGAATCATGGAACACTGCACCAAAAACTAATGATGTAATATATGGTGATTAACATAACAATAAAAAAATAAAAAAAAATAAAAAAATAAAATATTTGTATAAATAATATTAAAAATGTTTTTTTGAATGGGTAATACATTCACATAGTTCTAAAATCAATTAAAAAATACATATTTTGGGGCACCTGGGTGGCTTAGTCATTAGGCGTCTGCCTTCGGCTCAGGTCATGATCTCAGGGTCCTGGGATCGAGCCCCACATCGGGCTCCCTGGCCTGCTTCTCCCTCTCGCACTCCCCCTGCTCATGTTCCCTCTCTCACTGTGTCTCTGTCAAATAAATAAAATCTTAAAAAAAAAATACATATTTTGAGAATGCTCAAAAGCAACAACTTCATAATGGGTAAAATCATTAGTACTTACTGACTAGTAACCCTTTCGACCAATTCCTAACATATTATCTTTTGTCTGTTGTATTGGTTTAATATTACACAGTGTTTGGACTGTCCTTTTCTCTTTTACATGATTCAGTACTGGGTTTGAGGGGTCTTGTAGATTAAATTTTTACCAAGCTGGCTTCATTCCCTCTCCAGCTGACTTCATTATATTGGAGACTCTCCAGTTGCCATTTGTAAGCAACCAGATAGTCTAGGAATTACTAGACTGTCTCCTACAACGTGCTGCGAGAGGTTCAGTGTACTAGCACGTGACATAGAAGAATGGCTACAAATACCAGTTGTCTGCCTGACTTCTGGTAGACCAGACCAGTAAGAAACCTAGAGCTTGCCCTAACAGAGATCCTTTTTTCACTAGAAAACTAAGTCAGTGAATCTAACCAAAATTCCAGAAAATCTGGGTTCTGACTTTTTTTCCCAATTAAAAATGAGGGCCAACAGTAGGGATTTCTCGTTTAATGACAAAAAGTTGCCTCTTTGTTTACAGTCCTTCTGAGCATCTTGCTCTAAAACTCTCCACCTGTGGGGGTGGAGCTAACATTTCCTTTTCCATTTAATGATCTTTCACCCTTTGGGCCTTCTGGTGCCTGGCTCTACTGAACAGTGTCGTGTGCTTCTACTTCATAGACTTTTGGCTATCGAGCAAATCAAGGATCAAATTACCCTGTCACCGTGTCTTACCTGTAACATTGTTTTTGAGGCTTTACCCTTACTTAGTTTCCATAGGCCTCAGACCCCAGACATTGCCTCAAGCAGCTATCTGGTATTTCTCCACAATAAGTCCACTGGTCTGATTTGTTCTCGTATCTGAGCGTTACACTTAAGATAAATTACTCTTTAAACCTTTTCAATAAAAATGGTATATTGCTCATTTATAATTGGTTCTGCATGTTTGAATCTTCATGTCAGACAGTGTTTACATGTACTTGTCCGTCCAAGAGGAGCTCTTTAGCATTTCTTGGAGAACTTTGTTTCTACTGCTTCTCAAAATTGCCTTGCTGGTAACTCTGAATTAGCTTTCGGCTATCAGTTTACTTCTGTGCTCCTGAAAAAACATATCTTGTTGTTAACCATAAACAGTACCTATGTGAGATTACCAGTTGGTTTCCGTGAATTGAATGTGCTTTACTGGCTTTCATAAAAATTTTCAGATAACGAGAATAGGCTGGAATTCCAGCCTAGTGGTTGGAATTACCTGCTGTTATTTCCATAGTATATTTCAAGACCCAGTTAAACACGTTGAGACTAGATTGTGAATTATCTGGTTTTGTTATACTTACCATGCTTTCTGACCTTAGTCTATACTCTGTAAGAGCAGGGACCTTATCTGTCATATTTACCAGTGTACTTTCAGGGTCCAGGATCATACCTAGCACACAGTATGCCCTCAGTAAATGTACTGCATTGATAAGTTGACCGTAGTAGTCATTTTTCATTCACTAACTCTTCCATTTCAGTTTCCCTCTCTTGAGTTTTTGAATTAAACTAAATGTTATGGGAAAAAGTTCACATAAGTTTTCTTTAAAATTAAAAATATACTAGAAGTACAGGAGAATAGAACCACCTTCAAAGATAAAAGATAATTGAGTTTTTTCTCTTTCAGGAAAAGATAATTGAGTTTTTTCTCTTTTTGGCTCAGACATTTATAAATCTTCACATCTGAAGCCATATAGCTCACATTCAGATTCCAGATATGCCACTCATTGGCTGTGTAACTTTTGGCAAGTCACTTCCCTTACTAGACTTTGCTTCATCTGTAAAATGGGAATAATAGTCCCTAAATCAGAGGATTGTTGGACTAAATGGGATAGCATATGGTGATTAAATATAATTAAGGTAAACATAAGTTGTTAATTAGCATAGTGGCTTAAAGCATTTTTGAAAAGTATCTTATGAGAAATAAGCTCTCATTCGTTATATTTAATTATATTACGTTTATTTATTACAGTCTTATCTGGATGACTCATTCCTATTTGTAGAGCTTTCTCTTTCATGTAGGCTCTTATTATTCAGGGAACAAAATGAAGCTATGTTTTAGTAACCATGTAAACTCATTGCTATAAGCTCCTTAAGGGCAGGAATTACATCTGTTTTATTCACCGCCACAAGTCTGCTGCCTGGCAGGTGACCAATTTATATTTGATTAACCAATTCCTGATTTAAATAACATTTTGCCTGTAAACCTTGCTGTGAGATTATATCTGTTCCATTGTACAGGCAGGGAATCAGCCATAGAGCTGGATTACAGATGATGGCTAATTGTATCTCTGATATTTTCAGACTTCTGGCTAAAATCTACTATAAAGTACATATGTCTTTCTTTGATGATACTGTGAAAATAAGAGGAAGCACCAGAGAACTGGAAATAATAGGTGGATCCTTTCATATTTAGCCATCATTACTGCAAATCAGCAGAATCCTTCTAGTTCATTCCCACAGTATTTTTAAACATCTTTCATTTGTCAGGTGCTGCACTAGGAGCTGGGAACATATCCTTATCCTCTAAAGCCTAAATTTAGTATGTTTAGGATTTCTTTTTTGTATGAATCAAAAAGAATGTTCCAGGTACTTATATCATAGTTTATCAACTTTGTATTCTTATGCTTTTCTCTTCTCAAATGTATAAGTTTCTTAAAAATGGTAACTGTGTCCACCAATGTTTTTATCGCCACATAGTTCATACCATAGTGAATTTCATGGTGGCCATTCAATCAGTACATGTTAAATCTTTGCTACATGAGCCTCATGGTTGGTTACACATTTTTCTTCTTATAACCTGGGACAAAAATTTTATAGCCATGCCACATTGGGTAACTTTGTTTTTCTCTTCTCTCATTAAGCATGCTAGGAACTTATTCTGATGAATTTGGAAACCTAGATTTTGAGCGATCCCAGCACGGTTCTGGAATGAGCAACAGGTCAACAGCAAAAAGATTTATTTCTGCTCTCAACAACATTGCTGAAAGAACTTACAATAATTTATTTCAATTTCAACAACTTCGGCAGATTGCCAAAGAGCTAAACATTCAGGTATGATAAACCAAATACTTAATCTTTTAATGACAGTCTCATGAGGTCTTTATTAAATATAGAACTCTTAAATATCAAAAGATTTGGATGACTGTGGAAAATAGTACAAAAGTTCCTCAAAAAATTAAAACAGAATTACCCAGTAATCCAGCAATCACACTACTGTGCACTTACCCAAAGAATACAAAAACACTAATTCAAAGTCATATATGCACTCGTGTTTATCGCAGCATTATTATGGAAGCAACCTAAGTGTCCATCAATAGATGAATGGATAAAGAAGATGCAGTACACACACACACACACTCACACACTGGAATATTACTCAGCCATAAAAAAGAATGAAATCTTGCCATTTGCAACAACATGGATGGAGCTAGAGAGTATAATGCTAAGTGAAATAAGTCAGAGAAAGACAAATACCATATGATTTCACTCATATATGGAATTTTAGAAACAAAACAAACGAACAAGGGGCGCCTGGGTGGCTCAGTCGGTTGGGCATCTGCCTTCAGCTCGGGTCATGATCTCAGGGTCCTGGGATCGAGCCCCGCAGAAGTCTGCTTCTCCCTCTCTGCTATCTCTCTCTCAAATAAATAAATAAAAATCTTAAAAAAAAAAAAAAAAACGGAGAGAAAGACAAACCAAAAACAAACTCCTAACTATAGAGAACAGATGGTTACCAGAGGGAGGTGGGGGAGGGGATGGGTGAAATAGATGAAGGGGATTAAAAGTACACTTTATCAAGGATACCTGGTTGACTCAGTCAGTGGGGCATGCAAGTCTTGATCTCAGCATTGCAAGTTCAAGCCCCACACCTGGGTGTAGAGATTACTTAAATAAAATCTTTAGGTGTGCCTGGGTGGCTCAGTCGGTTAAGCATCTCACTCTTGATTTTGGCTCAGGCCATGATCTCAGGGTGTTGAGACTGAGCCCTGAGTTGGGCTCTGCACTCAGCAGGGAGTGTGTCTGCTTGAGATTCTCTCTCCCTCTTTCCCTCTGTCCCACCCACCCCCGTACGTGCTTGATCACATGTGCGTTCCCTCTCAAATAAGTAAATCTTTAGAAAAAGATAAAAAGAAATCTTTAAACAAAAGTACACTTATCATGAGGAACACTGAATAATATGTGGAATTGTTGAATCACGCTATTGTACACCTGAAATGAACATAACACCTATTACTGGAATTAAAATTAAAAAAATAAAATGGAGAATGAAAAAGTAATAAAAGATTTGGATAAAAAAATGGAAGAGGCTTTTTTGGAGTATTTCAAAATATAAGCTTATTTTCTCTATTTAAGCTATGAAATGAGCTGCTCAGAGCTTTAAAAAAAAAAAAGTTTCTATCTAAAACACATACCTACCCTTTTTTAGTATCTTGACAGTTGGGAGAAACCTAGCAAGACTCACTTTCCATGTTTCTCTGACAATCCCTTGTGGGCAAGTCATCTTAACATCTTTGAATCTCAGTTTCCTCATTTGTTAAATAGACATGATTCCACCTTCTCTACCTACTTAAAAGTTTTAGTGAAATTGGAATGTAATACAACTTTAAGCACATAATTTATATGGAAAATTGCCCACTTCATTTCAGATTTGAAGCTAGTCTAATTTTTGTTTTGAAGCTAATCTAAAACAAATATAAAATACTCTGGGGGCGCCTGGGTGGTTCAGTCAGTTAAGCATCTGCCTTTGGCTCAGGTCATGATCCCGGGGCCCTGGGATCAAGCCCCATATCAGGCTCCCTGCTCAGCGGGGAGTCTGCTTCTCCCTCTCCCTCTGCCTCTCCCCCAGCTTGTGCTCTCTCTCGCTCACTCTCTAATAAATAAAATCTTTTAAAAAAATATTCTAGATACTGGAGTTTTTATTTTTTATTAGCTTAGCTAATCGAATAGAATCTCATAATAGAATTGAAAGCTCATGGGCACCTGGGTGGCTCAGTTGGTTAAGCGACTGCCTTCGGCTCAGGTCATGATCCCGGAGTCCTGGGATCGAGTCCCACATCGGGCTCCCAGCTCAGTGGGGAGCCTGCTTCTCCCTCTGACTCTCTCCCCTCTCATGCTGTTTCTCCCTCACTCGATCTCTAATAAATAAATAAAATCTTAAAAAAAAAAAAAAGAATTGAAAGCTCATATGTTAGCAGTTTTCTCTACGAGGAAATACAAATAAATTTATTTGCCCAAGAAACTTGAGAATTGTATATTTCTGTTTGAGAGATTCATTTTATAAATAATATTTTTGCATATTACTTAATGGGCTGTTTTTTGATATTTTATTCCAGGTTGCTGATTTTGAAAATTTTATTGGATCATTAAATGACCAAGGTTACCTCTTAAAAAAAGGCCCAAAGGTTTACCAGCTTCAAACTATGTAAAAAGACTACCAAACCAGCACCTCCGGTTAAAACCATCTTGGTAATAAAGAATACGTTTTTTAAAAAAAAGAATATTCTCTAGGAAATGACATCCTCAAAGTAATGTAATAGGAAAAGAGTGGTATTTAAGAAGTGATAAAATCACGTGCTTTATATTTACAGCTTTTCTGAAAGATTAAAAATAAATTGTTTAGATTTTTAAATGATATATATTTTCATAGTTTTATTTTTGACCTCTTATTCTTATAAATACTTTATAGTTTTTTTATTAAATGTTCATCTGGGTATTTGCAGTTACATCTTAATGTTTAAATAGTTCTGACATACAAATACTGAATATCCTTCAGAAATAAATTAAAACCAACTTTCAATTCCAAAAAAAATTGGAAATATTTTATATTGACATATTTAACATCTTAGCTACTGAAAAAAGATTTAAAATATTATGTTCCATTACTGAAGTTAAATATGTACCTGTTTTCAGTCAATAGCTGTGCAAGGCTTATATTAAAACCAAGCAGCCTCATTAACTTACTACACAGGTGAGAGGTGAGAATGCTCTTCTCCTAAACCCTTCTGCATGCCTACACACACACACACACACACACACACACACACACTTTCCCATTTTGTTCCAATTTAGTTGTATGTCATGATTTTATGTTAAAAATTTTTTAAAATTTTTTATTGTTATGTTAATCACCATACATTACATCATTAGTTTTTGATGTAGTGTTCCATGATTCATTGTTTGTGTTTATGTTAAATTTAGTTATATGCCATGATCTTATGTTAAATCTATAGCCTCAACATTATTATGACTATTGAATATTACTCATCTCCTTTCTTGTACTGGACTTTTTGTTTTCCTTAGAGTTAATAATTAATTTGTTTTTCAACTACTTAGCTTTCTCTGTATCTACCACTAATATGGCCCAAAGGCTCCACTGCAAGTCTATGTCTCCTCTAAGAACATGCAAACAAATCAAATAGTCTATTTTAATTTCTTGGAGACCTCTCTCCTGGATTTCTCTAGCGTTTTCCAGTCTGAATTACACAGCTGTCATTTTGGGACTTCTCATTTTCTGTCCCATTTCCTGACTTTTATGTCTTCCTCTTTCTTGTTTCCCTGCCTCCTTTTGGTAGAACCCATCTTCTAGTAGCTTCCTGAGAAAGAGTTCACATGGCAAATTCTACCCTTACCCCTGGATTGATAGTTTGGGCATAGAATTTTAGTTTGTAAAACTAAAAATAGATGTTGCTCTATTGTTTTTAGTTTTCGGTGTTTCTGTTTAGAAATTCAAGGCCATTATGATTTTTATTCTTGGCACATGATCTTTTTTTTCTTCTTGAGAAGGTACTTGGATCTTCCCTTTTCCCAGGTATTCTGAAATTTTATAATATTTAATAACTATCCTGGTGGTTTCTCATGCCAAAAATATTGGTGTTATCTTTACCTCTTTTTTTCCCCCCTCTTATCCTCATATTAGTCCATCAACAAATTCAGCACTTTTAATTACTTCCAGTTCCACTATTCTGGACCAAGACACATCTTTTGTCTCATTTTGTAAGGACAAAGACTTCGCTTTATTCTGCTGCTGCTGCCCCAACAGGTAAAACAGATTCTGACACATACCCCTATGAAGTCGATACACATACAGTGGGTGATTATAGCCCTTATAAATGATGACACAGAACTTAACCAAAGTAGGTAAACAACTTGATTTAAGAATATGAAAAATTTCAAGAGAATAAAAACGTTTTCTAGCAACAGATGGAGGCATTCTCCCCTTTCTCTCCTGTGAAGTTGCCCAAAACCAATAAGGAAACTGAAAAATAAAAATATATAGTCCATTTTCTGTGAACTATAAGACAACTGAATTCCCAAACCCCAACACACTAGGAAGAGCTGCCAAAAGCTATCAGGATGACCCAGGCAGCCTTACAAGAGGGAAGAGGCTGAGATGATGCCTGGTGGTGAATACTGTAGAAGAAACCAACAAAGCGTATTTCTTAATTAAAATATACTTTACACACCTTTTGGGGCAAAAAGGAAAACCCCGTTCACAATAGTGTGGCTATGTCACACAGGTTGGCAGCAGCAGCTTCTCAGGGTCTTGCTGGAGCACAAGAAATAGACGAAGAGAGGTTGAATGAGAAGTCACACAGATAAGCCACCTTGAAGGAGAAAAAAAATCTGGCTGTTCTCAAATTTCTCCAAAGCAATATTCATCAGTAAAACAATGGAGCAATGCCTACAAGAGTTTTAAGAAAGAACTTTATACCCAGATGTTTCAGTCATGTTTCTTAATTGCAAACCAAGAGTCACACTTTTTCTGTAAAGGGCCAGAGAGTGAAAATTTTAGGCTTTCTGGGCTATATGGTCTCTGTCACAAATACTCAACTCTGTCATTTAGCTCTAAAGCAGCTATAGATAATAAATAAATGGGTGTGGTTGTGTTCCAATACAATTTTATTCATGAATAATGAAATCTGAATTTCTAAAAATTTCATGTTAAGAATACTAAATATTCTTAATTTTTAAAAACCATTTAATAGTAGGTAATGGGTCAGATATGGCCCATTTGGTTATGGTTTGCAGCATCTCGGTTGCAAACAATATAAACTGACTGACTTGATTAAGTAGGAAAATGATAAGTTTTTTGGTTTTTTTTTAAAGAATTTTGGTTAGCTCACAGAATTGTTGGAAGACTGGCAAACCAAAAGGCTAAGCTTCGAGGAGCACTTTCTAATATCATGCCTTAGAACTGACCTGAAGAGAACGGGGCGCCTGGGTGGCTCAGTTGGTTAATCATCTGCCTTCTGCTCAGGTCATGATCCCAGGGTCCTGGGATTGAGCCCTGCATCGGGCTCCCTGCTCCGCGGGAAGCCTGCTTCTCCCTCTTCAGCTGCCCCCTGGTTGTGTTTCCTCTCTCGCTGTCTCTCTCTGTCAAATAAATAAATAAAATCTTTTTTTTTTTTTTTTTTTAGGATGTTGCAGTCTTTTTTTTTTTTTAATGATTTTATTTATTTATTCATGAGCGACAGAGGTGGGGGGAGAGAGAGAGAGAGAGAGAGAGAGAGAGAGAGAGAGAGAGAGAGAGAAGCAGAGGGAGAAGCAGGCTCCCAAGGAGCAGGGAGCCCGATGCGGGACTCGATCCCAGGACCCTGGGATCATGACCTGAGCCGAAGGCAGACGCTTAACCATCTGAGCCACCCAGGTGCCCTAAATAAATAAAATCTTAAAAAAAAGAAAGAATTGATCTGAAGAGGAAGCCATCCATTATCACTGTACTGCCACACAATGCACTAGAGGGAAGTGCTGGGCCTCTATGGCCCATTGATGTCACTTCTGTGCCAAGGACACTGGGAAATGACTGCCCCTGGGGAAAGGCAGAAACAATGTCCCCACCCACACCAAAAGAGCAACAAAGAGTTCTTCATGGGGTCTCCTCAAGTTGCTGCATCTGAAACAGAAATCTCAGAAACATCTGATTGAAGAAAGCTAGGTTATATGCCCTTCCATAGAAAGCTAGGGAAGTTTTTGGGTTTTGCTTTAGTGAGGCAAGACCAATAAAGTCAAACTTTCTCATTTGTTATGAGAGTGTTCAAATGGTACTAGACTGCCAGACAAATACCATTTGTATATAAAGGCAACAAACACTTCCTAACATACAAGAACTCAGAAAGTGAGCCATTCTTGTAGAATCTACTAAAAGACCGCTTATAGCAAACTAGATGAACAGGAGGAAAAACTGGCAATGTACATTGAATGTTTAACTGTAAGATAAAAACTAAGATAAGTGTGAGGATAATTGTCATAGAACAGAATGTAAATACTAAGTCCTGACTTTGAAAAAAAGGAAGGAGGGAGAAGGTAAATAGTGTAAATATGATATCTTCATCTTTAAAGGCTGGGGTGGAGGCGTAAAAGGTACATATAGTTGATAAATCTATTAATAGAATTAAAATCATATTTCACAAAAAACTCAAGATAACAAAATAAGGTGGCAGATGAGAGAGGACAAGGATATGTACTACATAAATAGTATGTTCACACACTATATATCTTTATACTACGAATGTAGTATACTATATATATGCTATACATTATTACATACTTAATATTCTGTACTCATATAGTATAAATATTTGTATGCTGTATTCATATAGTACATAGTATATATATAGTATACATATATAGTATATAGTAGGATAGTGTATATATTCATAGAGTATAAATATACTACATTGTGTTCAAAGAAGAAAATAATAAATACTGTTTAAAAGTCAAAGGTTATAACATAGAAAGTTATAGGGAAAAAGATAATAAATTATCAGAGGAATCTCTTCTGGTTTTCTTCCATATTGTGTTGTCCATTTGGTCTCCATTAATCACAAGGCCGAACTAGCAGCCAAAATTGTTTACATCTCCTCTGTGATCCTAGCTTTTGCAACTAACAAAGCCTCCAACCACAATCCCCAGCATTTGTGTTTCACTTCCTCTCCAATAGGGGACATCCCCACCTAAAAACTTCCCACAACTATAGCAATAAAGGCCTAGGGTTCCCCCTCACTCTTGCCTCCTGACCAACCTGGGTGCTTCCCCATGTGGCCCTTTGTGGCATGGTATGTCCCCTTCTCTTAGTAAATGTAATTAATGCTTTCCAAAAGCAGTTGTCTCATGTCTGTTAACTTACTATACCTGATTAAAACAAATCCCAGGTACAAGTTTTAGAACAGAAACAAAAACAGAGCAAGAAAACATTACATCATGAAAAGTTTTTAAAATAAGAGCCTAACATTCATGACAACCTAAATATGTCACATTAATAAATGCAAATGGACTCAACTCACCTATTAAAACAAAAAGATTTTCAGAAGGGTTCACAAACTGTAGTATGCAAGATACACCTAAAATAAATATCATATATTACCTGCAAGCTAACACTAAACCCAGGAAACTCATAAGAATACCACTGTAGATTAGAGCGGGGTGGATGGGGGGCGGTGGAGCTATGGGGAGCAGCTACTGAACGGAACGATGCTTTTCACATCTTGCCCCATGTTCACACACTCACCTCAATTCCCACTGCTCTTATGTTCCTCACTCAATCTGCTTCAGCCATGCTGGTCTCTGCTGGTTCTAGAACATTCCAGGCATATTTCCTATCTGAGGGCCTTCGCACATGCTGTTTCTGCCATCCGATATGCTTTTCCACCCGAGTCACATGGCTCATCCTCCCAACTCCTTTGGGTCATTACTCAACTGTCACCTTCTTAGTGCCATCTTTCCTAGACACTGTTTAAAACTGCACTCCCCCCAACCCTATCTTCCTTCCTTTTTTTGTTTCTCTGTAGCAATCAATACAATCTAATATACTATGTAGTTTATTCATCTTTTTTTGCCTGTTTCCTTAGTCCGGCTAGAATGTAAGCTCCATAGGGATAGGAATTTTTTACTCTCATCTTCACTGTTAAGTCCCGTTCCTATAGCAGTACCTGGCACATGAATGGCATGCAGTAAAATATTTGCTGAATGAAAGTCATTCTGGGGAAGAGGCATGTGAATGAGCGTCTCAGAATGTGCTCTGAGTATGAGAATATCTGTGTCCAAAGATATTCTCACTAAAGGAGCTTCACAATTAATGGATATCACCTATTCCATGAATGCCAGCTAGTCTCTTTCTCTCTAGCCACCCCAGTCCTTGCTCAATGAATTCATGAACACAGTGTCCATGAGGCCAAGGTTGGCAGCCAGGCTTGTGCTGACCAAGCCTAAACCTCCCCTCACCAAGGGTGACATAGACTATCACCATTGCTGAGTATCTGATTTGCCAGCGGAGCGACTTACCCTGAAATAACACAGTACCATGCTTCAAGGGGACTAGCTTGCCACTTGGTGGCTGATCACTGGGCCTCCAGGGAGCAGCGGTTTGTTTTCACTGAGGGTGGGAAGGGAGCTTATTTCAGATGTCTGCCCCTCCTGCCTGGCTCCTTTCAGCAATGCCGTATATGAATTCATCATCATGCTATCCCACATAATATTCCTCCTGACAAAGTCCTTTAATGCCTGAAGAAGTAAGGCAATGGGTTGAAGTTCATATGCTACTGTCTTTACTATGTACCCCATTACCCAAAAGCATCTGGCCTTAGGGGACATTGGAAAGGACAATGATTCAGTGATGATGACAATACCTTGCAAGTCTGGGGTGCTGTCCTTCGTGAACTTCAAGCTAGTGACCACTTCTTGGTTCTGTTTCTCCCACAGCCAGAATACACGGGCCTAGGAAACAAGGTGCAAATTTTAGAACGGTTTCACTGTTACTTCTAATGACCATTCATAAAGTTTTGCTTTGCATCCCCATAATATTAGGCTTTACCCGCTAGAGGTCTTACCATCTAAAGGGGCAATAATGTCTGTCAGAGGACACAGCAATGGCTCCATTGAACTGGAAGTTGAGACTGGCACCTAAACATACTGGGTTCTTACGCCTATGACGTAGAAAACAAAAAGACATTCATGGGTTTGTACCTGAGAATGAGGGGGAAACTGAGTCACTCTTATAAATGTGGGCATGGAGGACATTTCTGATCTCAGAGAATCTTCTGGGGCAGCTCCTACTATATTCACATCCACCAGTAAGGGGTGATGGAAGGCTACAGGCAGGATCTCTAAAGGCTCAGACTCCTCGGGAACGAAGCTTTGAGTCGCTACCAGGTAAAGAATCCAGAGCAGCTGAGATGCTGACTGAGCAAAAAGGGAGTAAGGAATGGGAATGGAGGAAGATAGTTCTAAACATTAACGACAACCTCATGACCCTCATGACCAGCTGGGGAGGGGTCTGCACTGTACATTAACCAATTTGCCTTCCCTCCTTCTTATTTTCCTCTAGTGTTTTAAGTGGACTGGTGATAATTAACTTGATAATTTAGTCCTTAGGATAGAGGTTATCAAGGTGAGAATGTAGCTGAAATAGAAGAGGAATATGCACCACATAGTCAGTGATGGGCCTGTATAAATAACTCTCATTTTATAAAGGAGGGAAATATGGTCCTTGCATTAACGTGTTGTAGTTGCTCTTGTTATACAGAAGGTTACGAATGGGTAGAATTTTGTATATGCATATTGCCTAGCCAAAGAGGTGAAGGTCGTGAATAGGGTGATTTGATACCCAACCTTCATTCCTACCTCTAGTGTGCCTTCCTATCATGCAGAAACTAGGAAGCAAAGAGACGTTTCCCAAAATCCTTTTGCAGCCAGCGTTCTGAGTGTGAGTTGGATTGCACTGACTAGATGTCCTGTGTGAGATTTGGAAGGTGGAAGTGAAGAGAGAGCCATCTTCCTCTGGCTTGTTTTCCGGTGGCATGTGTAGTTGAGACATTTAATTTCTCTGCAGCCAAATTCTAGCAGTCACTGAGAGGCAGCTGTGGTGTGATGGCAGCAAACCCCATTCTCCACCTTTCTCACTGTTGTGGGGGTAGCAGCTCCTGCAGCAAGCCAGACCTGCAACCTTTTCCTGGGAGTCAGTTCTGGAGACCCAGCATGGAGCACCCATTCCTCCAGCCCTTCCAACAATCCTACAAGCACCCAATTCCATTTTGCAATCCTTCTTTTTACTGTGGCCACAGTGGTTTGTGTTTCCTGCAACTAAGCCCTCACGGATACACCCTTATCCAAAGCATTCCACTGAGATCATATACAATACTTACAGTCAGGAGGCAGTATTAATTCACAAAAACTACATACGGCTTTATTTAAAGTTATGGAGGCAGCCCTCAGAAGAACTAAAAACAGACAAGCTATATTCGGTTTGCTCTGGGGAGTGGGTCTGGGGATGGAAAGGTAGAGTGTACCTACTGATTTCCATCATCAGCTCTTCTCCACGGTGGAATTAGTTACCATGTGTATGTACAGCTTCCTTCATTCCCAGTCTAGTGCCCAGAACCTGTGACTATGTTAGGTTACATGGCAAAGGCAAATTAAGGTTGCTAGTCAGCTGACCCTAAAATTGGGAGGCAGGCCTGATATAATTAGGAGGAACTTTAGAAATGGCAGAGGGAGGCAGAAGGGCAGCATCAGCGAGAGGAAGATGTGACTGCAGGAAAAAGCACAACAGACGCAACACTGTTGGCTTTTCCAATGGAGGAGGGAGGCATCAGACAATGAATGTGGGTGGGCTCTAGAATCTGGAAAAGGCAAGAAAACAACAGCTTTGCCAGTGCATTGATGTTTAAAGCCCAGGGAGACCCGTGTCAGACTCTGACCTACAGAGCTGTAAGGTCATAAATTTGTGTGAAGGCAGTTTGTGGCAATGTGTTGCAAGAGCAACAGGACACTAATACAACATCTTACACGCGGTGTTCTAACAGTAGGAGCTGAAATGTAGTCATGACACTGAAAACCAGCTTGGGGAAAAAAAAAAGGTAAGTCATGTCATTCTGTTGTCTCCTGCTCTCTGAATTTTGGAGAATCGCTCAGTGAAAAAAAAAACCTCTCAGCTAAAATTGTGGAAGTTTTTAACATTTGTTATTGGCACCTCCCCTATGAGACCATAAGATGCCCCTTCTCCCCCCTTTGGTTGTAGTTCTCTACCATCAGAGGTTACCTAAACAGCAGCTAGACTAGAGGTTCTTGGTAAGGGACCAGATGCCCCTCTGGCCGTTCTCAGAGAAAGGTCACATACCTTCACCAAGGCCAAGAATAAAACGGGAGGCACCAGAATTTCTGGGTTGCTAAGTTAATACCCCTAAAAGAAAAGTTGAGGTGATATCCCTGTGTTTTCTCCACCTAATATATGAGATTAGGGGCTGTAGAGAAAAAGCACAAGACCTGACTCTTGGGAACATGGCAAAGGGCTCATAAGACCACCTGAACTCTGAACACAGGGTTGAGTGAGCACTGCCTAGTGGTTCTTTCTTTGGGGTTGGTGAGTGGGTCTCTTGGTGACAGGATTCCTTTAAATTTTACATGAAATTTGTGTTGCATATGTTTTATAGCTTTTACCAGATTCTATAGGAGGTCTGGAAAACATTCCTTGGAAGACATTTTTTTATCTTCTAGGGGCTGGAGTCCAGATAGTGTGCAATCATGTAAGTTCTCTGAGAACAGGGGCACCTGGGTGGCTCAGTCGTTAAGTGTCTGCCTTCGGCTCAGGTCATGATCTCGGGTCCTGGGACTGAGCCCCACATCGGGCTCTCTGTTCAGTGGGGAGCCTGCTTCTCCCTCTCCCACTCTCCCTGCTTGTGTTCCCTCTACCGCTGTGTCTCTCTCTGTCAAATAAATAAAATCTTTAAAAAAAAAAAGTTCTCTGAGAACAGAGACATGTGCAGATTGCCTAGAATCTAGGACATGACTGGTATACAACAATTTTCTAAGTGTTTGTGGAAAAAAAAAAGAAAATACTTTTAGGCTAATTTGCCTCCTGGGAAATGGGCTTGGAATTGATAAGAACAGAAGAGAGAGGGTGGCTTTAGTACCAGAAAATCCATCCCAAACTCTGGCTGACGTCTACACAAGTTGACCTTACTTTGGTAACACCTAGTTTAACTGGGTAAAATCTCAGTTTTAATGAGAAAACAGTGAAAAATATTTCAGAAGGGATCCAGCCCTGTACTTTGCTCATAATGTCAGAAGGGACCTATTCTAACTCCAATTTTGCCAGAAACACAACTGGTTTTAATGTGATCAGTACTGAGCTGCCAGCCCTGTACCGTCTTACCCTATGTATCAGCATGTGCACCAGAAATAAGGTTATTAAATAACCTGATTCAACTGGAAAAAAATTAATGCTGAGTTGTAGGGAGACATGGTTTATAAAAATAGGAACAGCAACAACTGTTCCGTGGAGGAAAAAAAAAAATTACCTTGTGCTCATATTTGAAGGTTTCTCTCAGAAGTAAATCACTGCGGGAGTCCACAGCATTGGTTTAATTTTTTTCTGGTGGGGAATGAAGGTGATTTCTCACCTTCCAAAATTCAGTCATTTGTCCTGAAATAGAAAGGATAGATAATAACATTAAAACAGGGCACCAACAAGCCACAAAAAGGAAAACAAGATTCTTAAATTTTTGACAGGAAGGAGGAATAGAATGGAAAATAAAGCAAGTCATACACTAAATAATGTTAAAAAAAATCCCTTTGTTACTTTTTAAAATATTACAAAGGGAAGAGGGTAAATATATTGAAACCAACCTTTTGACTTCCCCGCTTGTAGGTAGTGCCTGCCTCTGAGCATTTTTATTTCCTTTAAAGGTTCCTACAAGAATGGACTGCCTAAAACTCTTAGGTGGAGACCTGATGGTTCTAGTACCAGCAGTACTTTTGTGGGAAGGAATTATGAAAAGTTAGCACTATAAGTTGACAAAAAAAATAGTTTAGATCTCTTAGTAATTTAATCTCTTAGTAAATTAAAGAGTGAGCTAAATTATAGAGTTTAGGTGGAGCTAATCTCTGCAAGTCCTGAGGAGCTTGGCCCTACCACTAATTCCCTCTCTTGTGTTTTGAATCTAAATCCAATCATTTTATTCCTTCCTATTTAAGGCTGCTGGTGTGTTTATTACAATGATTTAAACCTGCGCCTCATTTGAGTTACCAGTTACTAGATACTGGCTTTAGTGTCAAAATTAGGGTTCACTCCTACAAGATTTAACTTGATTCCTAGAGAAACAATTTCAATTTTCTGGTTTGCTTTAACTTCCAACCATTATTATTTATATAAGATCCATTTGCAAAGCTACTTCTTTGTATTATCACTATTTTCTTCTGGTCCCCAAGGAACGGAAAGTGGCTCAAGTTTAGTATGTCCCAGACTAAAAAACTTATTATAAATAACAAACATATGCCTCATTGTATATCTGATATAAGGGGAGGGCAAATATATTTCTAGTTTGTCAATTTATCAATAGACAGAAAATATTAATAGATTTGGGATAAGAGTTTTTTTTCCCAAAAAACTTACACTTCAAATAGAAGTGACACGTGAGAAAGAATGATTGGGTTACAGAATTTTCAAAAGCCTAAGATGTGTTTATTTAGCAGTCAGACCTTCAGTGCTTTGCAACTTACCAAGGAAAGCATAAAAGTGGCAAGATACTACTACTCTCTAAGGGCAGGATTTTTATTTTTACAACTTCCTCAGCAAAAGATCAATTAAAGGATAAGGAGCCAAATACAGTATAGCTGTGATTGCACAATAGATATTAGTGGCTGTTAATAGCATTTATGTTTTCAAAGAACTAAAGTACACTGTCAACTGGCTAATTATCCAAAGTTAATTATTTACAATCCTTTTTCTTTTCATATTCTTTTCTTATCTTAATGTTAGCACTTACATGATCGACTTGGGAAGTTGGGATAAGATACTTGACTAGTATATTTTGCTTTTTAAAAAAATAATTCTAATAAAAAGGGTAGAGAGATAAAAATTTGAAATTAATTTCAAGCATGAAACTTAGGGTTTACATATGGATTTTTAAAAAGGATTTTATTCATTTGAGAGAGAGAGTACGAGCAGGGAGCAGGGGAAAGGCAGAGGGAGAAGCAGACACCCTGCTGAGCAGGGAGCCTGCCGACTACGCAGGTCTTGATCCCAGGACCCTGAGATCATGATCTGAGTGGAAGACACTTAACCAGCTGAGCCATCCAGGTGCCCTACATAGGGATTTTTATTTGGATTTTTGTTACAGACTTACTTTTCTAATTATTTTTTCCCAATTTGAGGAAAAAGTTCAGTGACAGAGATTCCCAATCCCCTCAGACATGTGAGCTGCCCACCTATTTAATTAATCTTACTGGATAGAAATTAACAATCATAGTATTTATAAGAGAAAATGAACTTATTGTAAAACAAATACTAACTGTAGAATTTTTAGGTTTCCTCTGCCTTCCTCCAACTATGTTAGGAAATATGTTACACTCTTTATTTACTGAATGCACCTACTATCTTATATCTGGAATTGTTTTCCGGGGTTTCTGCATTTTTCTCCATCCTTCATCCCAGATTAATGTGTTCATTTATTGACACCTGTCATGTTCTAGAAAATGAAATCAGAGACTAATACTTGGATCTTCTTCTGTCTTAAAATGTTAGGGAAATGCATTGCTAGAAGCACTGTTACTCATTTTTTATTTTTTTTAAAGATTTTTAAGTAATCTCTACACCCAATATGGGGCTCAAACTCACAATCCCCAAATCGCATGCTCCACTGACTAAGCCAGCCAAGCACCCCTAGTTTTAGTCCTATGTATTAAGCTGTCATTGTCCTTTAGGCCAAAATGCCAGACACCTTACTGTCCTATTTTATACTTAGCAGTACTATCAGTAGTCCCTAGTAAAGTTGGCTTTCTTTTAAAAAAAAAAAAAATATATATATATATATATATATAAACTAGTTTACTATATTTTATTAAAATTTTTTCCAGTTTTATTTGATCTATAATTGACATACATCACTGTGTACATTTAACATGATGATTTGAAACAAGTATATACTAGGAAATGATTACCACAGTAAGAGAAAAGACCACATAGCGCCAACTATTACAGGCAGACGCAGCAGGAACACTTGTGGAGCAGAGAGAAGAAAAATCCCAAAAAACAGTGAGAAACTGTCTTAAATTAGGAAGAAGTGGAAAGCGTGAATAAAGGCAATTCAGTGAGTGAAAAGCACAGGAGAGGCTGAAATACTGCCCATTCTCACTTGACAGGATTATCTAATGTCTATGAGAACTGTAGGTATTTGATTACAAGATGATTATTTTCAAAAAAATTATTCTTTTTACATTCCTAGTACAGAAAGTTTAGCTTTTCTCTCAATGTCAGTATTTCAGTAAGTGCATAAGAAATTAAAGATTTCTTCTGATAAATACTCAGATCTACAATGATTTTCAAATTCAGTTGGTCTTTTCCTTTCCTAACTACCTGAACCAAGAGTTCAAGATCAACTTTAAGGTGGGTCTGTCATCACAGACAAGGGCGGGGGGATAGCGCCGAAGCAGCAAGAACCATTCAAATCCAATCTGACACAAAACTCAAGAAAACAGTTCTGCAACACTGCAATATTAATGCATAATATCAGTAACTAATATAATTGCAATATTAATAATGCATATTAATCAATGACGAACTCATTCTTAATTATTTTTGGATATTCCTCTAATAAGCAAGTTTCTTAACCATTCTCTAAGCCTAAATTCCCTTATCTCTAAAAGTAAAGGTAATAATGGAACCTATTTTGGAGTTGCTGGGAGGATTAAATGCGCTAGAACCAAGCTGTAGTAAACACTTTCCTGGTAAACAATTAGTAATTGCTACGATTGTCATTTTCTAATACCCATATTTTTGGCTTATGAAACGCTCAGAAGAGGGAAAAGGGCAGGGAGCTTGTATTAATGACTTCTGTACCAGACACTTCACTAATATTTCAACCTGCCACGAGTACCCCCGGAGCGCTGCACACACCTCGGAGGGGGCCCTTCTGCAGGCCACGGGCCTCGGAGGGTTTCAGGCCGAGGCCCGAGACGGCTCCTGCACTCTCCGGTCACATCGGCTGCGCCATCACCCAGCCCTGCTAGTTCCTGTCCTCCCCTCCCCGCGGACCTCAGCTCCCGACCGTGTGCGCAGAAAAGCCAGCAATCGCAGCTTGCGGTTCCCCGAATCCCACGGCGCCTAACGGCACGCTCCTCCTGCTACCGCCGGGGGCGCTGGGAAGCCCAGCGCCGACGGTGTCGCAAAAGCGTCGCGAAGGCGTCCGTCCTTGGCGGCTCCCGGCCACCTGTATAGGCGAAGCGTGCTGGGGTTTGAAAACGGCAATGGAGGCAGCCGAGCTTCTCGGGCTTTGCGGGGACTCTATGGAGAGGCGGCTCGCCGGTGCCCCAGGCTGCTGAGCTCTCGCCGCCTGTCTCCTCGCGGCGCGGCGGCAAGGCCATGCTGCCTTCGCGCGTGGCGCGCGGCTCGTGGGGGGTCCTTCGCGGCGCGGCATGGACGCCAGGGGTGCGGCCGGGCAAGGGGCGCGCCCGCGGGGCTCTGCTGCGCTCGGTGCCCGGCTGCCTAGGCTGCCTGGTGGAGCGCTGGTGGCTGCGCCCGGCCGCGCTCGGCCTGCGCCTGCCTGGGGCCGGCCCACGGGGCCACTGCTCTGGCGCGGGGAAGGCGGCTCCCGAGCCCGCAGCTGGAGGGGACGCCGCGGCGGAGCCCGGGAGCGGCCGATGGAGCCAGGCGAGCGCCGCCAGCCTGGTACGTACCGAGAAGGAGGCGGGGGGGGCAACCCTGGGTCGGGGTCGCGGGCCCTCACGGGGATCGGACTTGGACGTGAATAACGTGCTCTGACTGGCTCAAGTCAGACGTTTCCGTTCCAGAACTTGTAAACCGTTCCCTGAAGAGGAGTAACGGGGAGGTCATTCAGTTGGGATGAATTTCAGGGGTCAAGTTAGAATCTCTCCTTCCCTAGCGGGATCGGCCTCAGGATATTGCATTGGTAAAAATAGTCTTCACTTGTCTTATTAAGTCAATTTTTAATTCTCTGAAGCCATTCCCCAATGTTTAGGACAAGTCAGTAGGAATCTTTAGAAAAGTATACAAGCCTGTTGGCTTGTGTAGGTTTGGTTCACTATCATCTGACTTTTGGTAACCTTATATATTATAAGATGAAAGATAAATAAGTCCTAATTAAAGGGTTCTTTAATCTCTAATTGTAGAAAAAGATTACAACTCTCTTTTTGAGGTAATGGAACGAGATATTTGTCCACTTACCTTTTGAAATACTGCCCAAGCAGAAGACACCAGAGCATGAATGTGGGAGAGCTTTTGATGTCATGTTAGCAAGACTCATGCAATTATTACATCTTCAATTGTTATGTCTTCAGTGGGCCCTTGTACTGCTTTCATCAGTTGTACAGCATGGGTTGAGGTGGCCACATCCTGGCCGGGGTCTCAGCTCCACTAATAGCTAAAGTATGTCGGGGTTTGAATGCTGGATGCTTTGAGGTTGCCATATGGTGGCTGAAGTCCTTCCCAGAACGGCAGTAGTTGGTCGAGTATGCCACAGGTTATCTGGTTGGGTAATCTGAGATTAGCTCTCTTAATTTTAATTTAGAAACTTTTGCAAATTTAATGATTAGAAATTAATGAGGTACTTTAAAATGTTTTATGTGGAGCTAAAAAGAACTCTCACTGTTCCAGTTATAGTTCTGTTGATTAATTCACCAAGTGAAATGATCAGGCTATTTGCACCTTTGTCTTTAATTTTGCGCTATGGATATTTCTGACATTAATTTTGGGACTCTCTTTTGACCTTTTCCTTTGTGATTCCTTTTTCTCAATCATGAACTATGTTGTTTTTTTATTCGCCCTCTGAGTTGCTGTAACATTGGATAAGTGTTTGACTTACTCTGTACCACATTATGGTAAACAGACTTATCTTTTTTCCTCTGGATTCTGAAACACTCTGACCTTTGAACTTAAATTTGGAATATGTTCCCAGAATTTTCCCGTTTAATTACATAATGTGGTCTACTTTCAGTTAAGGGTCCTTGAGTAGAGGTTTGTACTGCTTCTTGTTTCGTGATTGTTTCCTGGAGAATTTGAAGTTTTTCTGTAGCTTTCAATTGCAGTTTCTGCCCTCCAAACTAAGGTGAACATTTCTTACCAGCTTGTTTATAAACACAAATTTAGTATCTTTAGAGAACTGCTTTTTCTTACGGAATGGTTCATGGAATTTTAAAAGATTTCTTTAGAAATGGAAACTCACTTTTTAAAAAAATCTAAGTTAAGGTTCAGATTAATTCGTTACTGATTAAGAGTAGGGTTAGTTTGTGAGTAGATAGTCCCATGGGGTTGAGTTGGCAACCTTCACCAGTGGAGAAAAAGTCCAGGCTTTAGGGAGACGTTTTCTTGGTATTATTTCTGTATCCTGTTGGGCAGGGTATCTTAGCTCCACTAGGGCGAGGCTTTTAAAGTTGAAATATTCTCATGAAACAGATTTTGTTTGGCAAGGAAGTAATGTTCTTCATAGTAGCTGCCAAAGAGCCCTTTTGTTAGTCCCAACTTCAAACAGCTTGGCTCCAAATAAAGTTTCAAGGAATCCTAAAGCCCTCAGATTCTAGGTGGGAATCTTAACATTTCATTTTCATGGGTATTTTGAACAGATTTACAAAATTTCTCTTTATTTCCCAAGGATCTCAATCCCTATTTCCAGCCCCATTTTCTTCCAGCAATTATCCATTTAGTGATGAGATCATGGAATTAAATTTTCTTTCGTTTTCGTCATATGTCCATACACTGTATAGCATTTAGCTTTCTTTTGATGGGTATGTGCAGAGGGCTTAAACATTTTAAGCCAAAATGCCTGGGGTTGATAATTTGGCTTTTTTTTTTTTTTAACACTTTCTAGACTGTTTACTTGAAGTATAAGATCTTCTTGAGGTTATACTTTTAAAAAGCAGAGTGTTGTAAAGTTTGAATTCTAATCATAAAGTCCTATATTAAAGCCTTGACCTATATGGTAAATAATACATGTTTGTTCTTTTCTCTCTTTAGGAAGTATGTGTGTATATATACACACACTCTATATATAGCAGACACTTTACTCTGTGGGCATATGACATATCTTCATCTTCTGTGTTCTGGACAGTTTTAGAGCTATGGTCTGTAAACAACAGAATGGATTTTAAAATTCAGAGTACCAAATTTAAAGTTTATGTAGCTTCTGACTCCAAAGTTAGTGTAATTTTTGGTGTATTTTTCTAATATAGTTAAAGTATGAATTCATAGCATTTAATTTAAGTTTTGTTGTCTTTTGTGTTTCAGTATGAAAACCCATGGACAATCCCAAATATGTTGTCAATGACAAGAATTGGCTTGGCCCCAGTTTTGGGCTATTTGATTATTGAAGAGGATTTTAATATTGCACTAGGAGTTTTTGCTTTAGCTGGGCTAACTGATTTGGTAAGTTGTAAATACACTCCCTCTGTTTTGCTCCCTTTTCAAATCCCAGGGTCTCTGGTACACTGAAATAGCACAGACTTAGTCTGCTTTTCCCTGGAAGGAAATCCTCAAGATGAATTTGACCTAGTACTTTGTATAAGGACTTGTCTTTAGCATCTGTGTGGGACTCTTTATTTTTTAAGTGATTTAAGGAAATGAAAGCTGTTGGGAGGCATAGGAGCGGGTGCTTTTTACTCTTGGTTTTTAACTTTTTTGTAAAAGAAAAACCCTTAGAAATTCCCAAGGAGCCAAGTATATGCTTTAGAGATAGAAATAAAGGAGAGGAGTTGTGAGACTCTTTCTATTTATTGTGATAGAAATACTCTGATCTTTACAACAGTTGGTTTTACTGTGGAGGGGGAAACAGTGGGTCAGTTATTGTGACCAGGGAGTTTGGAGAGGTCAGAGCTCAACCCAGGTTTATGCTGGTGGGAGGCTGTAGGCACCCACACAGATTTGGTTTCTGATCCCTGCTTTCCAACCCTCTGATTACCCAGCAGAAGATCCTGCCCTGGGCCAGGCATTAGGCATCCTTCCTTCTTCCACTCCCCCAGTAGGTGGACAGATGAAAAAAGAGCCCCTTTACATCACTGTGTCAGTGTTTGGGGAGGGAGGGATTTATTCCGGTTATATCAAATTAGAACTTAGAAAATAATTTTATAACAGAAGGCAGCATATGTGTGAGATAGGCTTTTGTGGACTGACCAGCCATCAGCATGTATGACATTACTTGTATTTATCATCCACCTTGTTGCATAAGGGATTTGAAATGGCTTTTAAAATTACATGTCCTACAAAAACCCAGTTGAGGAAAGTGGTAGAAAGATAGAGGAAAAATTTAAGATTAGGGCAGGTAGCATGTAGAAATAAAGACATTATATCCTCATATAAGGCTGGTCTGAGATCCATGTGAGCATCCAGACAGGCAAGAATGATTTGATGCCTCTTCAGACTGATTTATGTTTGGAAAGTATTGCTTGATACTTATCTAGTGAGAGTGAAGATAAACTAATTTTCTATAAATAACAGTTGTGTAGTATCTGTAATGTCAGCTATTCTCTTTGAGGTTCACAGAAACAAAATTCCACCTACCCATTAGCATTGGTGAGGAATATAGAATTAAGTGAAGAATTTGCAGGGTAAACAAAGGAGGACATTGGCATTATTATCTAGCATTTCCAAATATGCATCAAAAATAGTCTCTCAAAATGGTTCCCACTTTTTTTTCCCCAGGTTTAGCTCCTGTTTGTCACTATTTCTCCCCATTCTCACGATCTCTCTTTTTTTTGTCCCTGCTTTTATCTCTGAAGCCTGAAGGTCTCCCACTCAGACACACTCCAGGTCAAAGGCCATTATGTTGATAATGGATTTTTTAAAAAAATGTAACAGACAAGATCTTTTTTAGTTGCTGGATTTGCTTTTCTTTTGCTTGTACCTTTTTTTAGCTGCCACATGAGATTGCAATATTCACTGAACTCAAAGAGGCCTCATTTAAATTTTTCTAAATATATATGACAGTGTATGTGAAAACTTGAGCTATCTGGTACCATATTTCACATTTACTTTATGGAGGTTTTGATGCCTCTAGATTGGCCACTGGGCAGATGGCAGGAGTCATGGAGAGTTTAAGCAGGGGAATGACAAGGCCTGATTTATGTTGTATATGGGAAATAGATTGTAAGAAGGCAAGAATGGAAGCAGAGAGGCTGGTTAGGAGGCTTGCAGTTACCTAGGGGAGTGGCAGTGGTAGTAGCTTGGACTGGGGTAGGAATTTGGAGAGAAGTGAATGAGTATGGGATGTGTTTTGAAGATAGAGTTGATATGTCAATGGATTGCATATGTGCAGTGAGAGAAATCTGTCTGATAGGCTGTTACTTTTTTGTTTTCTTTTCAACAACTGGTACATGAAGGTAACAATTTTGTTTTTGGGATGAGCCACACTCAGGGTAGGACAGAGTAGAAAAGTACCAAGAGTTGTTGTGCCTGTCAACATGGAGGCATCAGTTGGGTAGTAGTAGCTGGGAGTTAGAAGAAGTCAGGGTTAGAGATAAATTTGAGAGTTATCAGCATATGGATGGTCAAGTGTGGGTGACATCATTTAGGCTGGGTGACGTCATTTAGGCTGGGTTGAAGAGGAGAAGGGGTCAGAGAAATGAGCAGTACGTGGAGCAATAGAAAAGGAGCCAGTAAAGGACACTGAGAAAGAACATCTGGTGAGAAAGGAAGAAAGTTAGGCCATCAGGTGTCCCAGAAGTTAAGTGAAGACAGTGCTTCAATTGTGTTGAGGTCAAGTATGCTAAAAATGTAGAATTCATTGGTGATCTTTATGAGCACCATCTCTAGAGGAGTGGGGACAATCAGAGCGGATTGGCAACAAATGTGAGGTGTAATGACAATAGACGTGGCTTTGAGAAAGTTTTGCTCTGTAGGGTATTGGGAAGTGGGTCGAGGAAGGGTAGTTTTTAAAGCTCTATATACTGGGGGAATTTTTGTTGTTAACTGGTTAATTAATGACCAGATAGAAAGGAGACTGGTGATGCAGGAGAGATGGGGGAGAAGAGAGGCAAATCACAGAAGGTGCGAGGGCCTACGATCATGAATCAGAGAAGGCAGAGAATGTGTCTGGATGCAGTAAGTAGGTGGTGGATTTGTGGGTGGGAATATAAGGGAGTGCTAACAATCTGCTGTTTTTCAAGGAAAGTATGGATATGATCATGAGTTAGAGTGAGAGGCTATGGGAGTGAAGGAGGAGTAGGCTTGAAGTGAGAACAGACAGTGTGAAAAGAAAGTAAACAGGCAGGTGTGGGATTGCCAGGCAGTATTGAATGCCCATGGGAGGTTTATGATCCCGAATTTGAAGTGAGATCAGTTAGCCCACTTAGGTATTCTTAAGCAATGGTCAGCTGGTTAGGTGCAGTCCTGGATTAAGTACATGGATAGTTGTGTGTAAGAAGGGTGGATGGAGAGTGAAGTAAGGGAGTTACAGGTGTTTGCAAAGGAGCAGTGGTGTTGATGACCTTGGAATCTAATGTCGGTAGAGGAACAGGGAGGACCAGATGGGAATGCTAGTGAAAAAGTGGAAGGTTAAGTTCCTGGAGATCAAAAACTGAATTGAAACCTGAATCGTCCAAGGCCCCAATGCCCAGTTCTAGGTACTTTCTGTTAGACGTTGTTACATGGAGTATATTTGTAAGAAAATAGGTTCTTTCAGTTGTGTAGTAATAGCTGGTAACTGCCTTTTCCTGCGGATTTACTGAATACTAAACAAGTATTGATTCCATTATGTGCTGAAGACCATCAGCCCTTTGAGGTAGGTTATACAGATGAGGAAAAGGAAGCTTAGGCCAACTAATTTCCCCAAGGTCACATAGTAAAGGGCTGAGCCAGGACTTGAACCAGTTATGTTCTGCCAAAGAGCAAGTTCTTAACCAGTTATGTTCTGCCAGAGAGCAAGTTCTTAACCAGTTATGTTCTGCGGCCAAAGAGCAAGTTCTTAACGATAGGCCTGTTACGACCTTACTGGAATACTTAGATAGGACTTACTTATCCTTCAGAATGTTCATGTTAAGTTATGTCTAAATGAATTTCTCCTTGGTTCTTTCTCCTGGGAAATAGGACTAGAAAAATCAAATATTTGTTGAAGCTTGAAATTAGAGCGAGTGAAACCCAGGTAGAGACTTGGAAAGACAGAAAAATGGGAATAGGTGGTAGATACTTGATTTCAATTCATCTTGTGGCTCGAGGGTGATCAGATCTTTCCATTTCTCAAGAGAAACTAGAGATCTGGATTTTTGTGGTAAGACTTTGAATATTTAAATGTTGGCAGCTAATTTACAGTTTTAAAAGCTCTGGGCAGGTTAAGCAAAAAGCTGTTTGCAGGCCCCATTTGGCCCATTGGTAACCATGTATGACCTCTGCTTTAAAATATAATTGGTTTCTAGGAATAGTGAATCAGTAATTTGCATATCAAGATTTTTAAGTAGGCCAGGTACAGAGGATTGATTTTTTTTTTTTTTTGGTAAGATTTATGTATTTAATTTAATTTATTTCTTTTTCTTTTTTTTTTTTTGATTTATTTATTTTGGAGGAGAGAGAGCACACACATGCAGGTGAGGGGAGGGACAGAGGGGGCGAGTCTTAAGCAGATTCCCCGCTGAATGTGGAGTTGAATGCGGAGCCCAGTATAGGGCTCGATCTCACGACCCATGAGATCATGACCTGAGCCAAAACCAAGAACTGGACACTTAACCGACTGAGCCACCCAGGCGCTCCTGAGGATTGACTTTTTTATTCACGTACAGTCAGACATGGAATTAACAGTTGCACTAAACAAAAAAGAAAAATAATAACATTGAAAACTTAAGAGTGTTGGATCATATTATAGAAAAGTAGGTAGGAGTGAAAATCAAAGTCTTGGAGTTAAAAGGTAGTCCTTGCAAGCAAAAGCAGCTATTTTGGCTGTAGTGAAATAATCCAAGGCTCAAAAAAGGAGGGGCTCCCAGTCCATGTTCTGTCAGCCATGCTTTATATGGGTTTTTTGGGGGTCCTTTAAATCTCTAAATTTGTGTTTGGATTCAACCCATGAAAGGGCCTTATGAAAATAGAAGAAATACCGGAAGGTCTTGAGAAAGAAAAGTACTGTAGAAAAGTGAAACTGTTTTTAGACAAGTTGGTAATTTGAAGGCTACCAGTGAAAGAATGAGAAGGTTGGGGGTAAGAAACAGAAGAGGTTTTATTAACATTTTATGAAAATACAGTTGTTATTCTGGTATCTATTAACCTTCAAGATATCTACTCTGTACTTACTATGACATTTATTTAAAAAAAACTTCTATTTTCAGTTGGATGGATTTATTGCTCGAAACTGGGCCAGTCAAAAATCAGCTTTGGGAAGTGCTCTTGATCCACTTGCTGATAAAATACTTATCAGTATCTTATATGTTAGCTTGACCTATGCAGATCTTATTCCAGGTAAGAACGCCATCATGCGTACTTTTAAATAGCATAGGGAAGAATGCCATTAGTCAGTTTAGGATTTCTCTTGACTGAGAGACAAGTAATTTTTGTTCCAAAAGTGTATTTTTCAACTTTAAACTGTTTCCCTAATTCTTAACCATTGAACTGTTTTGTCAAGCTGTTATTTTAGTTTAGAATTTATGTCCTTATTTTACTAGTAGAATCTGTTGTTTTCTTAGATTGTTTAAAGTTAAATTTAAGCAAGTATTATTTCACATTGCCAATTAATATTAGTTTAGAATTTTTTGAAACGGTATTTTATATTCTTACTTAGTGCCTGGATTTTTGAAAGCAATTTAAAGTTTTCTTAAGTCTATTACGTATTAAGTGCAGTTTAATCATGAAAAATGAGAGCTCTGAAATCCTGAAAATGTTTATAAAATTTCACATTACTAGTTTTACTTAGACATTGTTATGCAATTTCAAATTATATATATATATATATATATAGTTCATTATCTGAATACTCTTTCTAACAAAATATCTTTTGCTTTTTATTTTGCATGCGCTTTTCTCGTTGTTCATTTTCTATTTAAGCTGTATTTCTCAGTTTTTCTCCCTTGGTTTAGATTAAACTTAATTTCCAAGTGTTAGAAGTAGAATCTGAGAATGAAGCGAACGCTGCCACATGGTCTTTTCGATAGCATGTTATTAGTGCCATTTGATAGGAAGAAGTGTAATGGCATTTCAGTCTAGTATAGTCTCCTCAATCTAGAGGATCTTTTTCTCTCTTACTTTTAGGCTTTTAAATTCCCATACCAAATTAAAAAATAAACTGGTTTAATGTTTATATTTATGTGCTTCTTTGAAAGTCAGAATTTTGGTGTATATATGGTTGGGGGTGTTGAAGGGGCAGGGGTACTCTCATTCTAATATAACTTGGGGCGGGGAAGGAACCTAAGGAACATTCTGTTGACATTATTCAAGATCCAAATGATCTTGTATGTGTGTGCATGTGTGTACATACTTTCAGGCCTCCAATTTTTTAGAGTTATTTTGTATTTTGTATTATTTTACAAAGGTTGATCAGATATTTCCCTTTTGAACGAAGAAATTATAGCCAGGTTTTAGCATAATAGATAATGTTGCTGTGAGATTTACCTAAATAATCGGTGTAGGTTGCTTTGCAAGCTGAGAATTCTTTTTTGCTATTATTCTGGGAATTTCTGTCATCTCACTTCTGTGTTGGGTCTATATTTCCAAGTTCCCGTGGCTTCCTTGTTGAGAGTTTCCTTTTAGAACTTAAGAGTGCAACCTCCTGTTGTTTCCTGTGTAAGGATGCGGTGTGGCAGCTAGAGTTTTAGAGGTCCACAGTGTCTTTATTCTAAAGATATTGAAAATATTTTGTCTTTATTCTACCCTCCATACTTGATTGAGATTTGAATTGGGCATAATTTTCAATTGCAGATCATTTTCACGCAGAATTTTGAAAACCCTGTTCTGTAGACTTCCAGGTTCCATCTTGCTGTTGAGAGGTCTCATGCCATTCTGGTACCTTTTCCTTTATATGTGGTTATGTTTTGTATTGGAAAGTTTTTAGGATTTTTTTGTTTACATTTTTTTCTAGTTGATGTTTAGAAAAAATTATCTCTCCTAAATAATTTTCTAGCTATTTCTGTGGGTACCACATTATCCCAGCACTTTTTTAAAAAAAGATTTTGTTTCTTTATTTGAGAGAGAGAGAGAGCAAGCAGGGGGAGGTGCAAAGAGAGAGGGACAAGGAGATTCTTGTGTGCGGGAGCCCGACTTGGGGCTCGATCCCACAACTTGGAGAGTCAAAACCAAGAATCGGACACTTTAACCGACTAAGCCACCCAGGTGCCCCCATCCCATTTTTTTATTGAAAAGTCTGTACTTTCCAGGCTCAGTGCAATGTCCATACATACATGGTTCCATTTCTGGGTTGACTTAGTTGTTCCCCATTTATTTGTCTGTTATTGCACTAGTACCATCCTTAATTGTTACTTCTTTGCTAAAAGTCTTGATACCTGGTAGAGCAAGTCCTTCCACCTTTGATGTTCTTACCCCTTTCCATTTTGTGTGTAAAACTTATTTTTTTAATATATTTTAAGTCTATTTATTTAAGCAATCTTTACACCCAGTATGGAGCTCAAACTCAGGACCCTGAGATCAGGACCTCCACGTTCCACCAGCTGAGCCAGCCAAGCGCCCCTTGTGTGTAAATGTTAGAATCAGCTTTTCAAGTTCCCCAGAAAAGCCTGTTGGAATTTTAATTGGGATTGCATTGAGTTTATAGGTCTATTTGAAATAATTGATATCTTGGTTAGCACTCTGGACTCTGAAATAATTGATATCTTTACAATATTGATCTTCCAGTCCACAAGCATGATATATTTACTCCATTTAGTCTTTTTAAAATGTCAGAATGTTAGTTTTCTTCAGAGGTAATAAACAATTTTGTTACTAGATTTATTCCAAGTTGCTTGGTAATTTTGATGCTTTTCTAAATGGTAGCTTTTTACTCTTTCATTTTGTAATAAGTGCCTATTGTTGATAGAATAAAAATCAATTATATTTCTGATGTTGATTTTTGTGTCGAGCAAAACTTGTTAAACTCTTATTCTAGGGGCACCTGGGTAGCTCAGTCAGTTAAGCGTCTGCCTTCAGCTCAGGTCGTGATCCTGGGGTCCTGGGATTGAGCCCCACGTCTGGCCCCCCTGCTCAGCGGGAGTCTGCTTCTCCTCCCTCTGCTCCTCTCCCCCCACTCCTGCTCTCTCTCTATCAAATAAAATATTTTTAAAAACTCTTATTCTAATAATTATATAAGTAAATTCTCTTGGATTTTCTACATCCTCAATTATGTATTGTCTGTAATTAATGATAGTGTATTTCTTCTTTTCCAATTCTTTTGCCTTTTCTTTTCCATACTGCACAGTACAGTGTTGAATAGGAATGGTGTCTGTGTTTTGTTTCCAGTTTCAAAAGGAAGGTTATCAACATTTCACTATGAAATAAAATGTTTCCTATAGGGTTATATAGATATCCTTTTTTCAGGTTATGGAAGTTCACTTCTTTTGGGAGATTGCTAAGAGTTTTTATTAAAATTAGATATTGAATTTTATCAAATTCTTTTTCTTCATGTATTATGAGAGTCTTTTTTTTCCTTTTAAATTGTTAATGTGTTATGGATTACATTATTGATTTTCTAATGTTAAACCAACCTGAAATTCCTGGTATAAATCCAATTTGGTCATGATAGATTATGAAAATATTGCTAAATTTAGTTTCTAATATTTTGTTGAAGATTTTGTATCAGTATTCACAAGATACTGATATATTAGGTTTTACTATCAAATTTATTTAATAGTGAAACGTTGATAACTTTCCTTTTGAAACTGGAAACAAAACACAGACACCATTCCTATTCAACACTGTACTGTGCAGTATGGAGAAGAAAAGGCAAAAGAGTTGGAAAAGAAGAAATATACTATCATTAATTACAGACAATACATAATTGAGGATGTAGAAAATCCAAGAGAATTTACATTATACTGATTTCATAATAAGAGTTAGGAAGTCTAGGTTTTTTTTCCCCATTCTTGGGAGATGTTTGTGTGAAATTGCAATATTTCTTCTTTAAATGTTTGGTTGAACTTAATTGAAGCCTTGAGGACTGGAGTTTAGGAAGGAGTTTTCAAATAGGTGATTCATTTTTTTTTGTTATAGGATGATTCAGATTTTCTGGTTCATCTTTTGTCTGTTTGGTAAGTTATGGTGTTTTTCTAAGAACTTGTCCATTACAACTACATTTATAAAGATTTACCATTAACTATTTATGGTATCCATGTTAACTTTTTGATGTCCTTAGGATATGTAGCAGTGCCCCCCTTTTCATCCTGATTTATTAGTTATTTGTCCCATCTTTGGTTTTTTCCCTTTAATTGTCTTAACAGAGGGGTGTCAGTTTTATGAATCTTTTCAAAGAACCGACTTTGGGCTTTGTCTGATATCCTTACTACTTCATTAAATCTTGCTCTTTTATTTCTTTCTCCAGGTTTCCCTTGTTGTTCTTTTTCCAAATTCTTTAGATCGGTTCTGTTTAGTAGAAATATAACGGGAGCCATATATGTAATTTTAAAATTTTCCAGTAGCTATATTGAAAAAGGGAACAGGTGAAAATAATTTTAATAACATTTAACCTACTAGATCAAAAATATTATCATTTCAATGTGTAATCCATAAAAAATTAGTGAATTTTTCTTCATACTATGCTCTCAAAAGCCAGTGTCTAGTTTTCATTTTACATTTCTCATTCAGACCAGCCACATTTCAGGTGCTTTATTTTCCCACGTGGCTAGTGGCTGTTGTATTGAACAGCACAGCTGTAGATGAATATTTAACTCATTTCTTTCAGCTTTTCTTTTCTAAAGTTGGCATTTAGGGCTGTACATGTTCTGTATATAACGATTTGGTCAAATTTTAAATCCTGACATTTAAATGTTTACTGACTTCTTTTTTCTGTTTGGTAGCTGTTTGTCAGTTACTGAGAGAGAGAGTAGGTTAGTTTCCTTTGTGTTTAGTTTTCCATTATTTTTCTTTGTAGTCTGATTTTTGCTTTGTGTCTTTGAAGTCCTGCTGTTAAGTGCATATACATTAGATGTTTTTGTCTTCTTGGTAGATTGACTGTTTTATTATGAAGTGTGACCCCTCCATATCTTCAATAATGATCAGGTCAATGTTTGCCTGTTAGATAAATCACTTTCAATTTCTCTGTATCTTTATATTTTAGATATTTCTTATACATAGCAGAAAGACAGATGGGTTTTCTTTATTTTTATCCAGTCTAAAAATATTTTATCTTTCAACTGGAACATTTAATCCATTAACATTTACTGTGATTACTATTATTTGTGTAGCAGTCTTCCATTTTATGTGTTTCATTTGGCTCATATGTGCTTTTCAACATCTGTATAAAGATTTTTTTATCATTATACTTGTTTTCCCTCTGTGCCAGTTTGGCTGTTATACTCTGTTTCCATTTAGTTCTTTTCAGAATTATATCATTCAACCTTATCAGAGTTCAGTGTTAATGAATCTGCACTCTGGGCCCTGCTTGAGCTCCATTTACTGCTTTCTCACCTTTGGTTATTGTTTCCATACTTTAATTTTATATACTTCTTAAACATTGTTTGATGTATCTCAGACCTTCCATCTTGGGATCATTTTCCTTTCATCTGAAGTATATCTTTAGAAATTCTCTTAATATTGGTCAACTGGTGGTACATTCTTGCCTTTGTTTCTCTGAAAATATTTTTATTTTTGCCTTTATTCTTTTGTATGTGTGAGGATATTAAGTTCCACTCTCCAAGCAGATTTCAATTAATACAATACAGTATAATCAACTACAGTCACCATATTATACATTAGATCCTCAGACTTCATTCATCTTAAAAGTGGAAGTTTGCACCCTTTTATCAACCTCTCCCTATTTCTCCCATCCTCCAGCCTCTGGCAGCCACTTTTTTCCTTGCTATTTCTATTTCAACTTTTATTTTATTTTTATGTTTATTTTATTTTTTTTCCCACATGTAAGTGATCCTGGGCAGTATTTGTCTTTCTCTGATTTTGCCTTTGTTCTTGAAAGATATTTTTATTGAGTATAGAAGTCTGGGTTGGTAGTCATTTCAGCACATATATCGTACAATATTCATTTCTGTTGTTGGTATAAAAGAAACTGCTAATCCATTCTTTTTTTGAAGTTAACTGTTTCTACTCTGGCTGCTTTTAAGATTTTCTCTTTGTCTTTGGGGTTTTCCATGGTTTCATAGTAATATATCTTGGTATGAGTTTATTTTTTATTTATCTTGCTTGGGATTTCTTGGGCTTTTTATGGTACCTTTAATCAGTTCAAATTAAAATAATTCTTACTAACAAACGTAGAACTGAGAAATTTGTCTTCTCTCCTCATTCTCTTTGTGACTTTGTCTTTTTATTCCTTCACTGTCATTTTAGGCGTGTTTTAGGGGGAGAGCTGTATGTATGTTATTTCGCATCTTCTTACTTTTATACTGCCTGCATTTTTGTAAAAGTTCCATCCACCTTCATCTGAATAGCTGTTTCCTCAAGAGTAAGAAATGTGCTTTCTTCCTCAGCTAGGAAAATAAATAATTCTGCTTTTTTCTTGCTTTTTCTATGGGAGGAGCGATTAGGAAGAAAACAACTTGATTTGTTACATTTGTAGCAGTCTGGGACGTGAGTCTAAGTTAATTTCTACTTTTGTGCATTTGTTTTGCCACATTTACTAAATTACGACTCTCCTGTATCTTGTATTATTTCTGGTTTGCCGTATAGCAAATGCTTATTGCTGGTTTGAATCAATTTCTGGAATAATTATTCTGTTATTTCTCAGTGCAATAGCCTATGGTATTGATAATGAGCACTTGTGATATGTAAAAGTGACTTTGTTTTATTAATTTCTCCTGAATACTAAAAAATTAGCCTCTAATGTACCTCTTTATTGCAGACATTACCTATTTCACAATGGGTTAGCAAGTAGGGAGGAAAACCTTGGAGCAACCCCTGACATGTTTTATACACTCTTATCCTCACTAACACACTATTATACTCTGATAGGCAAAATGAAAGCTGTTTTAGCCCTGGAAGAAAAGGGAAGGGAAGGCTAGAGAGAAAGGAGGAGCAGTTAGAAGATGCAAAAGCCAGGGAGAGGCCTTAGAGATCACCTGGTGAGGCAGGGTCCCAGCCTGTCTGTGCATGCGAATCCCCCAAGGAGCTTTCTTTTTTTTTTTTTTAAGATTTTATTTATTCATTTGAGACACAGAGATATGGGCGGGGGGGGAGAGCATGAGCAGGGAGAGAGGCAGAGGGAGAGGGAGAAGCAGGCTTCCCGCTGAGCCAGGAGCCCGACGTGGGGCTCGATCCCAGGACCCTGGGATTATGACCTGAGCCGAAGGCAGCCACTTAACCATCTGAACCACCCAGGCGCCCCTCCCCAAGGAGCTTTCATCTGTGCATCTGTGAAGCTCTCCCAAGGTGATTCTGTGGTGGGCAGTCAGTTTGGAGAACACTTGATTTTTGTTAACTTTCCTTTCTCCTCCAGGCTGTTACAGAAGGTAAGCTGAGTCCGGAGATGCTAATTGCGACTCACACGGCTGGGTTGGAGCCTCGTACACTGACCTGAGCATAGGCTGTGAATTGCATAGACCTAGGTCTCTGGCTGTACTGCTTCCTATACTGTTTACAGGGGGTACAGTACTAGTCCCGGCTGTACTACCCACTGACCGGTGACCTTGGCCAGCTTATATAATTTGCCTAAGGCCTTGTTTTCCTCATTTGTAAAATGGGGATGATGATGGTCCCTGTTTTGTGGAGTCGATATATAGGTTAAATGATAATATGTATGAGATGCTTAAAACCGTGCCAGATATTCAATAAATGGTAATGTGGGTTGTTACTAGTTAGAACAAGAACCCAAGTCCTTGCAGCGTATTGAATTGCCTCATCTCTTTTGCAGAAACTTCTTATTTAGGATTAAGTCCTAGTCTCTTTTTCCCTGTGATGATGAAGTACACTAACAGGTGTTTACTCTCTTCTAAAGTTGTGTTTAGGAGGTTTACTCTATGTAATTTGCATGAGTTTGCTGTGGCTTAAAATCTGATGGTTAGATTTTGCCAGCTAATGATTGCTGTAGAAAAGTCTGTTTTATAGACACAAAAAAATGCTCCTAAAAATCGTGGCTGGCTTGTTTTGTTATTTGGCTCATACAGCTGTGTCTTCTGTGTGCTCCAGATGCCATGACTTGAGTGGTAGATAAGCATTTTCTCTTTCAAACAGTCTTATCATCAAGGACTAGACCAACAATCTATACTTAACATCATAGTCGTAACCAACAGAGATTTAAATTGTAATCTGTAATTAAGATTTTGCTCAAGTTGCAGAACGAATAGAATGTCAGAACTGGGGAGGACCATAAATATGATCTCCAAAGTAATTCATAGAAGAGCTGTTTGGAAGTATTATGGAAGGGGTACACATGACCCTGTTATTTTAGTTTGAAACAATTGTCAGGATTTTTTTCTTTTTTAAAAAAATATTTTTTTCTAATAAAAGCAATATATGTTCATAGTTAAGACTTCCGATAGCATAGAAGGATGTGAAAGGAAACAAGACCTCTGCCCTCCCATTGTTACTCAACAAGGGGGCAGGGGTTCTTTTGGGTATCAGTCTAAAATATTTTGCTGGCTCTGACTTTGGGGCCATGCTATAGAATCTTGTAGAGGGGGGGGAGGAGCAGAGGGGGAGAGAGAATCTTTTTTTTTTTTTTTTTAATGTTATGGTAATCACCATAGATCACATCAGTAGTTTTTGATGGGAGAGAGAGAATCTTAAGCAGGCTCCATGCTCAGCATGGAGCCTAACATGGGGCTCGATCTGATGACCTTGAGATCATGACCTGAGCCTAAATCAAGAGTTGGACTCTTAACTGACTGAGCCACCCAGGCGCTGCCATGCTATAGAATCTTAAGAATAATGAGAAAAGTATTGACAGATTGAATCCTTTTTAAGTTAGAATTCATTGAATGAATGGGGCAGGAGAAGAAATAGCAATTACCTGGGAGGTAATTGGTCAGTAGGAACTGACCAAACAGGAATGAAAATATTTGGCTTTTCCACAAGTGTTACGTGCAGAAAATTTTACTGCTTATAAAATAGTCTAGAATGTAGAAGCCGTCAGAGCTCCTGAGTCGGCATAGTAGTTTGAGTCTTCCAGTATCTTTTCCAGTCTCTACCATCTCATTCATTCCATAGGTAAGTATAGTAAGCATGGGGATCAGTTTTCCAAATTCACAAGGCTGAGAGGTCACAAAGGACATAGTGGGGGATGAGTACAGCTGACACTAATACTAATAACCTACAGCTTAAAAACATGCAAGAAGGAAAAAAGGCAAGAGGATTGACATTCTGAAAGGCAGACGTAGTCCTTCACTTGGTTTGAGGGTAGGTGGAAGAAGAATATAAAAATCAGTGGTTCACTATAAGGACCCTAAACCAAATCGATAAGTATTTATTTACAACATTTTTATTTCTGTGAAGTACCAGTTCCTAAGGCTGAATGAGGCTTTATTGTATGTGTAATATCAGTAAGTTTCAAAATCCCAGTCAAAATTGTTTTATTTTTGATTTTCAGTTCCACTTACTTATATGATAATTTCAAGAGACGTAATGCTGATAGCTGCTGTTTTTTACGTCAGATACCGAACTCTTCCAACACCGGTGAGTCTGTTTAAAAAAAAATCCTTTTATTATTACTTATAACTTAAGGCAGAAAACCCCCAAAAACCCACTGTGTTGTATCCCGAGTTCCACTTTATGGGAGTAATTTATGGCCATTATTTTTTGATCCTTTTTTCAAGAATTTTTTTAAAACCACACATGTGTCCTCTTGCTATTTGAATCACCCACAATGGTAGTTGTTCAGTGAAAACATGAATGAACAATTTTAAAAAGGCATGTATATGAGTCAGAACCTTTTTAGTTGATAGCACATAAAACCCAGACCAGCTCTGCCCTGTCCCTAGCAGCAAACTGTTAGGAGTGTGTGTGTAACCAAGCCCCTTTGCTGCCTGATTTAGCCTCTACCATGGACTGTCTGGAACTAGTTTTTAAAATCACAGTTGTGTGAACACAGAATGGTTTGTTTGCATATTCGTTCATTGCTCTACAGATACTTGAGCACGTAGGCATAGCATAATAACCTTATCTTTTGGTTCTCGATCCAGTGAAAATAGCAGGATCTTACTCATTTTATTTTTAGTCTATGAAAAAAAATAGCAATAGGGGAGATTTATTGAGTTTATTTAGAGAACAGATGTCGTCAGGCAGACTTTAGGATAGTTACTGTGTTAGAGTTTTCTAGGGATTGAATAATCTATAAATTAAAAGTCTGTTTTCAGTAACCTGTGTATGATTTATAAGGAATATAGACACTGCTCATTTAGGGTAATAAGAGAAGATGCAGATAGAGGGCTTGTCTAGCATGGAGCCAGGCATATGGTGCAAATATTCAGTAACTGTTACCTACATATAATAACAAAATGATTGTTTTAAATTTGAATGATAAATTGAATAAACTTTATCTTTTTGTCCTCTGCCAGCGAACACTTTCTAAGTATTTCAATCCTTGCTATGCCACTGCTAGGTTAAAACCAACCTTCATCAGCAAGGTAAGAGACACGCACATCCTTTTAAGTTATTCCCTTGTAAATGTTTATTATAATGAATACAAACCTCAGTCTGCAGCAGCTGAAAATGGGACATATCTCAGTGCACTGACTGTAGGAGATAGAGAGTGAGGTCATTAACCCAGTTCTTTTGTCCTTTGAGCTTTTTGGGTCTTCAGTGTATGCATTGTGTTTTGCATTGGTGGTCTGAGCATTTGAGTCCCCAGATGAGGTATTAGGGTCACCATTTGGGGAAGGGGGGGAGGGGGTGGAAATGTAATCGTATCTTGCTTGAGCTATAGAGAAATTATGGAGGTTCCTTTGTAGTTTCATTACCCTCCTTTCTGTGGTGAAAACACCGTAAAATCGGGCCCTTCGTTTTCACCATTGACTGTTACATGGGAAGGATAGGAAAAAGTTGTACTTACTCATAAACAGCTGCTACTCTTAGTTATTCGTCCTGTTTTCCCGAGCCCCTTGCAGCACAGGAACTGTGCCAGTCTTTGCATACAGAGAACACACCATTAATGCCTCTCGAGGCGTTTTTGTTTTCCTAGTAGCCTTGATAAGTTCGTTCTAATCATCCTTTTGTCCTGTCCCTGTGACAGAAGTTTAACAGGTTAGGGACACAGATCATCTTTGGGACAGAGGGGTTGTTACTGTTATATCTCAGACTCCTGGGGTGGACTTTTACCTACACTTACGGGGTTTTGTTTTTTTGTTTTTTTAGATTCAAGTGACTTACGTTTGTATCAGGTATAGCAGTTAGAGTGTAGCACTGCTTAGAAAGGGACCCAGAGAGGTGCAAGAAGTTCTCCAGACAACTTTATTACTTAATTTTTTAAGATGAAGTGGAATCCTTGTCTGTTGGTTGCAGAATGGACGGTAGAACAGAGATGCTTCTGTGCACATTTCCCACGGCTTCATCCTTCACACCCTCTTCTCCAGCACGCTACTCAGGATGAGTAGGCAGTCTCCAGCGCGTTTTTGGTTCTGTTTTCATCCTTCTCTCCTCCATGCTGTTTTGTAGGGTAGGGGAACATACTGACTTCTTCCAGAGCCTCTTGTCATGGAGATGAATGCATTTCAATTTTCTGACCTCCTAGGGTTTGACATTTGGGCAAATGAAGGAGAGCACTGGATGAAGTGCTGGGGAGTCTAGGTTCTGGGTTCGGTCCTGTAACCTGCTATGACTGCAGGCAAGTCACTTAGCTCATTACATTTTCACCGGTGAAGTGGTAGCTTTATTATTTCCGTATCCACAGGGCTATTTTAACAGACAACTGAAAAAAGGCCAAGAACGTTTCAACATTATTAAATTGCTGTGGAAATTCAAGGTTGTAGTATTTTCTGACAGATGCCCTTATCCTCACTGGACAGGGCACCTGTGCAGACAGATGAGCCAGTTAGTGAATGCCAGCTTCTTTGGCAAGGATATTACAACACCAAGCACGCCGAGGGTACATCATGTTACAGCATGATGGGCTGTGCCTTTGTCTCTTGAGCTTGAAGCAGGGTCTCCTTGGCACTGTTCATTCATGACTTTTTTTTTTTTTTTTTAGGTAAACACAGCAGTCCAGTTAATCTTGGTGGCAGCTTCTTTGGCAGCTCCGGTTTTCAATTATGCTGACAGCATTTATCTTCAGATACTGTGGTAAGCTAAGTGTAGAATTACTCTCTGAGAATGTCAACAACATGGCTTATTGTGACAGTCTTAGAATTACTTGGTTCTTACCATGTTTATGGAGCACTAACCGAGTAAAGTTGGGGGCTATATTTTATGACATACTATTCTGAAGTTTACTATCATGCGTGGGATATAGAAATTACAGGAGTTTTCGTGCAAGTTAAAAGGGATGAGAGGTATAGATAAAGTATTGGGGTTTTGGAGGAGGGAAGGATACTTGATTCCAGGTAGGGAGAAGAGGGAAAGCCTCAGGAAGGAAGTGGCACTTGAGCAAGAGGCCTAGTGGGTTTACACAGGGAGAGACTGGGGGAGGTCACTGGGGGTGAAGGACGGACTCTGAACAAGGTCAGGTATAGGAGAGTGGGTAGGGGAGAGTGCATCCAGCCTAGTGGCACAGGGGCATAGTGGGATGGAAACTTGGAGAAAAGAGTTTGATTTTTATCTTATTATCCTTACTTAATAGCTTTGAAATGTATCACCATGAAAATGTGTCAAATACAATCTGTCAGAGTCCACATGTGCCACACTGAACTTGAAGCACTGTATTTTATGTTTTAGTACACTTTAACTCTAATTAAAGTCTTGCTTGATGCAGTCTGAGCCAGAGTCAGTTGAGCTAAAGATGGTACACACGCTAAACATTTTATTTTCTAAAATATGTATGTATATTTTTTCTGATTCATCCTACATCTTTTGATAGAGGACCGATGCCTTTTTTTTTTGAGTATCGGTCTGTGGGAGTTTTCTCTTTCTTGACTAAACTACATCCATAGTACAACCTCTCTCTCACGTTTTTATTTTCTGTTTCTTTAAAGTGATATAGGAACATTTACAAAGCAATCTAAGTATAGAAACTTTCTAGATTTTTACCATTTTTCTCCAACCTTTCAACAGTCATATTGCCTACTTTGACAGTTTTTAGCAACTCACCTTGTTGTAAAGTATTTCCAAAGTACCCCATTTAGTTCTCAAATATAGCAGCTCTTCCTGCATGTATGTTGCATTGGTTTAGGTGTGAATTTAGATGATCGAACTGGCATAGACAGCTTTGGGATCAAACAGAGTTTCCTTGATGTCCCGCTCAGCTGGTGGAAGCAGACACGCACGGGTGCACTAAAAAGTAACCCGCTAGGCCACGAGCACTCAGCAAGCCATGCACATCACTCATGGAACTTCAAAGAGAATCTGGTGAATCTGGCAGTTAACTTAAGGAAAAATCATTAAAAAAACAAACAAACAAACAAAAGCTGGATTTTATTTTGACTCAGATAATTCTGCAGGAAATAAAAGCCCAATACCCTTGGCAGCAGGGAGCAGTGGAAAGAGCACAGGGGCTCTGGACGAGGCTCAGACGCGGTTCTGTGGCCCTGAGCAAAGTTCCCCGGGGCTTCATCTGCTGCTCTGTAAGAGAAGGTTGCTGTGAAAAGAAAATGGTGGCATAAGACAGACACCTAGAATAACGGCTGGGTAGAGGTGACAGTGGCCAGTATTGTTTTTTTCGGGCTCGTTAACTAGATTCTGTTTGAGATTATCTTAAAAGCAGCAGCTTTAGATTCCTGGAGCTAAAAAAGAATCCCACGCATGGCCTTTTTGCTTTTTAAATAACTCTATTAAATGTATTCTTTGTGATTCTCATGGTTACTGTGTCTTAGACTTGACAACTAAACTTTCTTTCTTTCTTCCAAAAAAGGTGTTTCACAGCTTTCACCACAGCTGCGTCAGCTTACAGTTACTATCATTACGGTCGAAAAACTGTTCAGGTGATAAAAGGCAGATGAAAGCCATCCATCATCATTAGTGAGGAAGCGGTATACGTCGTCGGTGGCAGGGCGAGGGGAAAGCTACAGGAGCTTCCGTAGTTCGGGGTTCAGCTTGAAAAAGGACTTGTCAGAACAAACCATGTCATCAAAATTTAAGTAATGTGCTTTGAAAATAAGCTTGATCATGGGCATATGCAGAATTTCCTATGTATTTTTAAATACAAATAAAACTAATTTAGAATTTTTTATCTTAGGTTTCTTGATTAATTTATAAGGTACCAATTATTCCAATTATCGTCAGTCACTTTTTAACGCATTTTTAAGAAACCTAGTCTAGAGCATGGAAACTGAAGAGTTGCCACCTCTGTTTAACAGAATTTAGATGGCTTACAAAGCACTAGGGAATTTACTGGGTTTAAGTATCTATCCGACACAACTTGGCTACACAGTCTTATGTTTGATTTTTAGAACTGTGTACACATAATAGTTCGTGTGGTTAATATTTGATCATTTAGGATAATGCCAATAAAGGTAGCTTAGTTGTGGATGAAGTAAACTTGTAAAGATATTTAAAATGCAGTAAGTTTTGAAAATAACAAATAAGGTCACAACAGAAGGTACTGAAGTTCAAGTTCAGTAGTCTTCCAACCTCTCAGGTGCCTAATAGTCTATGTATCAGGATAGCAAGTGACAAAGGTGGTTGAAATATGAAAGCATGTCCATTAGCCTACACCATCCAGGAGGCAGTGAGTTATAACATGCCTTCCGCTGTTTCTAACGTAGCAATGTTTGTATGATGTTGGAACCTGTACTCACATGTTTTGTAAATAATATGAAACTGTATATTTTTCAAAGGTTTTTTAAATTTTGAGGTATCTTTTGTTAAGATGTTAAAGGAATAAAAGAGCTGGGAAAGTGCCTTCAGTGGTGGTGTTCTGTTTAACACGCTATGATCCTCACTGTTGAAGTTTTCTGATTCCTGAAGTCCATTCAGATGCATCACTTGCACTTACGTTGTAACAATAATTTGTTTGTGAGCACCTGACTTAAAGCCCTTACGCTCACTACACTGTCACGTTTGGAAGAGTGGGAGGCGCGGAGAGAGGGAAGAGGGAACACGATGGCTGTTGCTGGTTGCTTCCTCTCACTGGCGGAGGCCTGTTGCTGCCCACCGTCCCAAGTGTCCTGTGGAATTGTGCGGTGAGCTTATCCCAACAGAGCTTGTCGAGCTGTGTTAAATTAAGATGGGAAGTTATAAGCAAAATTCATGCCTGTTGGCGGTGGCCTCCTGGGATCAGCGTGCCCCTCTGGTGCCTTCGGTCCTGGCTGCCTGGTTCCCAGGTTAGCAGCCGAGTTGCCGTTGGCTTGAAATGCACTGAAGCCTGCAGCAGGGGACCGTGTCACTGAATCCGGTGGCGGGTGGTGGGAGGGAAGGGGAGGATGGCCTGTGGCTGGCCGTTCTCCCCTTCTGGAGCCCCCTGTGTAGTCTCCTAGCTTGGGAGGCGGTGAGGCTAGAGGTGGAATTCCCACCCAAGAGGCACATTGGACACATCTTGGCACTAGCAAAGTGGGAGCACAAAGTGAGAGAACTCGACATAAATTATGGGAGAAATGAGGGTTTTGCACTTCGTTTATTTCCTGGTTCAGTGTTGATGCTATTTGGAATTATGTCTTGGGCCCATAGTCTCTTTAGTATGACGGTCTTAATCTGGCTCTGGTTAATAAACCTCAACGCTAAGAAAAATGGTGCCAGTTTCTTGAGGGTTTTGGATATTGGACTGTTACACAACATGAATTCTGCTAGTTTACAAAACACTGGAATTGTATTAGGCATGTTTGTATATTCACACAGAGCCAAGCACGACAAATTCATTTTGGTGCCTCCATATAACGGATTCAATCCTGATAGTAAGCTAAAAAGGGCATTGAGATGATTAGGTGTCTGTAGTCCAAGCTAGTCACATTTTTGGCTTTTGCTTTCCAATTTTTAATCAGGAGCTGGTAGATATCTTAAAAGATTGCTTAGTCCAGTTCTCTTGGTTACATATCTGATGAAACTTGGGATCCACCTTAGAATTTTGGGAAGCCTTTTCAAAACTTCAAACACCTATTGAGGTCAAACTTGGATATACTGAGTTTCTGCAGCATGGTTTTGGAAATGATACGTGGGAATCAAACTTGACTTTTGGGTTTTGTTTTTGTTCTTTTTAAAGATCTTATTTATTTATTTGAGAGAGGGAGAGGGAACACAAGCAGGGGCGAGTGGCAGAAGCAGACTCCTCACTGAGCAGGGGGCCCGACCCGGGGCTCCATACCAGGACCCTGGGATCATGACCTGAGCCGAAGGCAGATGCTTAACCGACTGAGCCACCCAGGTGCCCAAACTTGATTTTTTTTTTTTTTTGAAGATTTTATTTATTAAAGAGAGCATGAACCTGGGGGCGGGGAGGGGCAGAGGGAGAGGGAGAAGCAGTCTCCCCACTGAGCAGGGAACCTGACCTGGGGCTGGATGCCAGGACCCTGATACAAGGCCTGAGCTGAAGGCAGACACTTAACTGAGCCACCCAGGCGCTCCTTGATTTTTTTTTTTTTTTTTTTTTTTACAGAAATAAATGCTGTTTGGGGTTGAATTGTGTCTCCCGAAAAGATAATGTTCAAGTTCTGAGCCCTGGTACCTGTGAATGTGACCTACTTAGAAATGGGATCGTTGCAGATGTAATCATATTAGGATGAAGTCCTACTGGATTTACGTGGGCCTTAATCTAATGCCTAGTGTCCTTAAGAGGGAAGTTTGACTTCTGGGTATATACTAGAAGGAAATGAAATCATCTTGAAGAAGAGATCTGCCCCCTATGTTCACTGCAGCATTATTTACAATAGCCAAGACATGGAAACAACCCAAGTGTCAATGGATGAGTTGATAAAACGTATAAATATATAGACAGTAATATTCAACCATAAAAATGGAAATCCTGCCATTTGCAACAATATGGATAGAACTTGAGGGCATTATACCAAGTGAGATAAGGCAGAGAAGGACAAATTCTGTATGATTCCACTTACATGTAGAATCTAAAAACAAAAAACACCCAACTCCTAGAAATACCAGTAAATTGGTGGTTCATAAGGGTGGGGGACAGTGGATGAATGTGGTCAAAGGGTACAAACTTCCAGTTATGAGTAAGTTCTAGAGATCTAATGATCCCCAGAAGACAGCACGATGATTATAGTTAATGTATACTTGAAAGTTGCTTAGAAGGTAGGTCTTAGAAGTTCTTAACCACACACCATGTGAGGTGAAGGTAACTACCTTCATTTCCTGATATATATGTGTATCAGATCATTAGGTTGTATATCGTAAACTTACACAAAGTTATATGTCAATTATATCTCTGTAAAGATGGGGGAGAAACATTTTTTTTAAAGAGGGAAATTTGGACACAGAGAATGCCATAAGACAACGGAGGCATCGATTGGATTTATCTGCAAGCGAAGGAGCACCCAGGACTGCCAGCGACCAGAACAGGCATGGAACAATTCTCAGAGTCTCCAGAAGAGACCACTCCACTGATACCTTGGTTGTGGTTTTCTGGCCTGAACTGTAAGAATAAATTTCTGTTGTTTTAAGCCATCCAGTTTGTGGTAATTGTTAACAGTAGTCACAGAAAAGTGAAATAAATACTAATGTAGAAAATTAAAATCTAGAAATATGACCCACATTGTAATTTTATAAAATCATTTTTTTAAAGTTGGTATACAAGTGAAAAGGGGTGTCAGAAAGTGTTGCCCACACTCAGATACAAGTCATGAAGGCATTGTTTGATGCAACGGGGAGCAAAATGCTTTGGCCCCTAGCTAGAGCCTTGAGGTTCTCTTTTGTTCATCTCTTCTCTCTTAAAAGACCAAGTCCTGAAAGTGACCTTATTATGCTTTCTTAAGAAAAGTTCATAGTTTCTTTGACCACTTAGACTATGGAGAAGTGCAGTAAATAATGACTTTAAAAAGGACAGCTTATCCTGTGTTTCACAGATGTTCCCAGAAGATTGCAATTTTAACTACAAAGCTTGAAGCACATTTGTTTTTGCCAATAAACGCAATAAACCCAGACCGCCTCAGGAAACATAACCGGTAGTCCTCCCCTACCCACGGTTCTCAGATTAAGAACCCACTGGAGTTGCTTCCTTGAATACCAGGTGCCTTAGCCAGAGCTTGAGCACAAGGGAACTTCCCTGAAATGACTTGAGGATGTCACTTCCAATATGGCAAAAGAGACTGAACTGTGTGAACTGTTTTCTCTCTTCCTACTTTCACACCCAATCTATTCGACTGGACGCCAAGGGGCATTGACTGCTGAAAAACCCAAATAACACACAAGGATGCCGTGCGGCGAGGGGGGTGGTCTGGTGCGAACCCTAACGTTTCTGGGAACAGAGAAGTAGAAGGCGGGGAAGGCAGTGGTTCCTCAGATTGAGAAACTGCATGGCAGAGTGCTGCCTTCACAGGAAATTAGAGGCATTCTGAGCTAACGGGGTCACCTTTGACCCTCTGTATCTTCTTTTCAGCACACAGGCGGCCGGTTCCTCAGCTCGAGTTCGAGTGGAGGAGGGGGCATTGAGCTAACTGAGCGTCTGGAGCTTCAGCGGGTAGTCGAAGGCTGGGTTTTTGTAGGCCACCAGGTGCGTGTCGTGGCGCTGGGGGCGTGGCGGCCGGCCCCGCCTGCACAGACACGCGGCGAGCAGCAGCGTGGTGACGAGCAGCAGGCCGCAGGCGGCGCACAGCCCCGCGAAGATGAGCACGAAGCTGGGCTTGGTGGTGAAGGCGGCGCACGCCCGCGTCCAGCCCGAGGCCGGCGGCTGGCTCAGGCCCGCCCGGTTGGCGGCCAGGACGCACACGCGGTACGTGGTGCCCGGCGAGAGCCCGTACAGGGGGTGCTGCCGGGCGGTGGCGTAGATGTCCGCCACCACCGTCACCGACCGGTTCCCCGGCCGGCCCTCGGGAGAGTAGCGCATCTGGTAACCGCGCACCACCGAGTTGGGGGCGCACCAGCGGACCAGGGCCGACGTGTCGGTGGTCTCGGTCACCGCCTGCAGCCTGGGGGGGTCCGGGAGGGTGTCTTCCCCGCTGAGGCCGGGGCACCGGCACCGCGAGCGCCTCTGCAGCTCCGCGCACGGGGTCTGGAGGTGCTTGCAGGGGTGGTAATCACAGGGGACATCCTGGGGAGGCGCGCCCACCTCCTCCTTCTGCCCCTCCTCCTCCTCCTCACTGGAGTCGTCCAACAGCAAGATTGGAATCGCGCCCTCGGAAGGACTCGGGAGGGGCGCCTGCGGGGTGGCCTGTGTTGTGCAGTCGGGCTGGGGCGTCCGCACTGGGCTCCAGGGGGTAGGGAAGAGCCCAGGGTGTTTGCTGGCCAAGGCGGTGGAGGCAGCTGGGACGTGAGGCGTATGGCCCAGCATGGCAGCGTGTTCTTCTTGGGGCTCTGTCCCAGCTGTGCTTGCTGCCCTGCGCAGAGCGCCGGAGTTGCTGGAATCCGCTGTGGAGATGGCCGGGGAGGGGGCGGTCCCCACCTTGATGGCACTGTGTGACCATGCAGTTTGTGTGGCGGAATCCGCGGGGAGGGAGGGGGGCTTGGTGACGCTCTGCCCAGCTTCCACGGGTCGAGTGGAGGGGGCTGTGCTCGGTGGGGTGGTGAGACCCTGTGTAGACGGTGCGTGGGCGAAGGGAACAGAGTGGGGCGAGCTGGAATCGAGGAGGGTGGTGCTTTGGTCCAGATGGCACACAGTGGGCAGCTGGGTCAGCGAAAGAGGGGCCGAGAAGGTGTCTCGGGACCCTGAAGCTGGTACACACACAGTGTCCACTGCCCTAAAGGGGAGGCCAACCAGTTAGAAGGTGTTTGAGTCCTCTGCAGACAATCCCTCTCATCAAACCCCGTCAACATGTCTGCTAGGTACCACCTGCTGCACACTCTCCGACCTTCACTTCCCTGACCTTCAAGGGCAACCTATGGAGGAGGCTTCCCTTATCATTCCCATTGGGCAGAAAAAGAAACAGAAGCTCAGCAAGAGGAACTAACTGCCCGAGATAGCAAGTGGCAGAACCTAAACCAAGGGCAGGCACTCTGAATGGTGGTTTCGATTCTCCAAGTGTAGTCTGCCATTTTGTTGTCACCTATCTGCTTCCTGGCTGAGTACTAGTAATAATACTCACACTAGCTAACATTTTCTGAGTCCTTGCCATATGCTAGTGACTACTGTTAGCACTTTACTGTACCAACTAATTTAATCTGTATAACCTTATGAGGTAGCCACTATTATCCCCATTTTACAGATGAGGAAGTAGAGGCACAGAGAGGTTCAGTGACGCAGCCAAAATCAAAAGTAGTAAGTGGTGTGAAGAGGCTGCACTCTCAACCTCTTCACTAATACTGTGGTAAGACCCTTCACTGCAAAGGGCCTGGGTCTTTATCTTTGGAGGTAACATGAAGGGGATGGGGGCAGACTGATTCCCACTTCACAGCTGGGTTTGGGTGGGACATGAAAAAAAATCGCACAGGATGGGGGGAGGTGTCTCCTAAAGTGAGCTAGAGGGGCTAGTGGAGCTGGCTTGAGGGTACTCATGACCAGAGGTGTCCCCAGCCAGCCCCCATTCTCTCCTGGTGGCCAGCCTGGGCATGGCTCCCCACTGCAAAAACAGCTCTTCTAGCCAATAGCCAATGGGAAGTCTTTGAAGGACTTCTTTTTCCCCTGTCCCACAGGAGCTCTGTAAGTAATCGGCCTTGGACTGAATGATGCAGGGGACCAGGCTGCATCGTGGGGACTCACTAGTGGGGCCCAGTGTTTAAGAGCCACCTCCACCACTTTGGAGGAAGTTGGATCCTGCCTCCTCCACCCAACAGCTGCATGAACCTAAGCAAGCACCTCCTCTCTTTGGGCCCCCACCCACTTGTCCGTAAAATGGAACAAAGTTAAGACTGTCTTGGTGGAGATAATCTAGCTGTTCACTTAGCCCATTTTTTCCCCCTACTGCGCACAAAACTAGACTACATTTCCCAGCCTCCCTTGTAGTAGGCGTGGCCTGCGACTGACGTTTGGCCAATGAGATGCGAGGGGAAGTGAGGAGCCCCACCTCTTGGCTTGGCCTATTAATATCGTCACGTCTGTTCCTCCATCCTCTCTGTCACTCTGGCTGGCTGGAATGAAGAGTCTTGATCACTGGGGGACCCTGAGTGTGACTACATGGGGGATGGCCACCCTGCCCAACACTGCCAACCTGCCCAAGAAGAGCAAGCCATAAGCTGTGAGAATTTCCGCTCACCTCTTAGTCATGGGCTTTGTAAATGTGTTACCTGCTTAGGATAGTCCTCTTTGCATCCCTGAGGAGCCAGGACAATTCACAGCTGCAAATGAGAGGGTTGCCAAAGAGGTTGATGGACAGGACCTGGGAGGAATGCAGGCTCCAAGGAGGGAAGGAACTCAAGTTGCAGCTGAAACACAAAAAAATCAAGTCAGGCTTTAAAAACCAAGTCAAAACTATTCTCAGAGAGCCATGGTGGTGTCACTTGCAAAACCATTCTGTTAGGGGTTAGATGACACTACTTTGGACAAAACTCTTTAATGACCTCAGTCTTCATTTTTTTTTTTTTGTCATCTGTAAAGTGGAGATGCCAACCCAACTCAGTCACTATCACCCCACATATCAAATGGAGACAGTACTCCCCTGCCCATTTGTTATATCAAAAAGAGTCTGTGATAATGAAACTGTTTAAAAGTGTAAGTCTCTACACAAAAGTAAGATATTGTTATTATAGACCAGTCACAAGAAATGGCAGAAGCTCTTTACTAATGAGAACATTCTTGAGTATGTACTATCGCAGTTGAACTGTCGTTGATGGCACTCAACACCAGTCCTTTGGAAGATGCCTCGCTGGAGCGTATCAGTTAAGCTCTTGCTGGGTAGAAATTTCCCCAAAACTTAGTAGCTTAAAACAACAAATATTTGTTTTTTCTCATGAGACTGTGGTTCTTGTGGTCTGGGCCAGCTCAGCTGGGGCTGGAAGATCTAGGATGACCTCACATATATGGAGACTCTAGACCCCAGCTAGGTTTGCTGGGGCCTCCCTCCATATACTCCTCATCATTCAGGAGGCTAGCCCAGGCTAGTACACATGGTGGTGGATTTGGGGGGGGGGGGCGCTCCCCACTAGCCAGGAAGGGAAAGCTCCAATCCTCAACTGCTTTCAAGTTTCTACTTACGTCCCTTTTGCTAATGTCCCAAGGCCAAGTCCAGCTTCAAGAGTTGGAGAATAGACTCTTGGTGGGAGGAGCTGCAAAGTCACATTGCAAAGGGGCGTGTCTACGAGGATGGGAGGAATCACGTGGGGCCATTTTGCAAAGGGTCTAGCACACCCAGCAATGGCAGGTCCCTTCCCGATACTCGGCTCTTTCTTCCCTAGAGTCTTACAGAGCATTTGGCCTCAACTTTCTCAACTCCTTGAGTCCCCTGGCCTTCTTACACATACTCAGTTATACTTCATCTTGGGCAACAGTTGCACTTTAGCTTCAGGTTTCTTCTGACCAAAGGCTGGCTTTCCTCCACCGGCCTGGGAACCATCTGCCTTTCCCAGCTGCTCTGTGGGAGATGCTCACGTCCTAGGTGAAGACGGACCCACTCCCCAGACCTGCTCTAACACTCTGGGGTGGTGGGGACCGGACAGTTGTCCCCTCTGGGACACCAGATATATGTGTGTGCTATTTATCTGGAAGCTTAATGCACAATATGAGTATATACATATATGCATGCTTGTTTTCAGCAGATTTCACAGAGCTAGAGTAGGAATCTTAGAAGGAGAATTTAGCACTTCAGCATGCCAAGGAAGTATTTTTCTTTTTGCCTGAAGGGGGGGGGGGAAGGAAAAAGGACTGTCGTCTTTTTGAGCAGTTAACATTACTCAGGGCTTTACATTCATTAGCTCACTGACATCATTATAACAATTCAGTGACAGAATAATACTTTGCTCATTTTACAGATAAGGAAAATGAGTCCTTTCTTTATCCGGTGGCCCTTTCTGTCACCGATGTAACTTGCGTGTGATAAAATCAAGTCGAATCACCACCTACACGGGAGGTACGTACGGGAGGGCCTGGCTCATATCCTGGTGTGTGCTGCGTGTCTCTGCATCTGAACTTACAGAGCCCTAGTGTGAAAGAAGGTTCACTTGCTCTCCTAAATAACCTCTTTTCACTTCTTTTTTTTTTTATTTTTGAAGATTTTTATTTATTTATTTGACAGAGAGCTAGAGGGAGAGCACAAGTAGAGCGGCAGGCAGAGGGAGAGGAAAAAGCAGGCTCCCCGCTGAGCGGGGAGCCCGACCCCAGGACCCCGGGATCATGACCTGAGCTGAAGGCCGACGCTGAACCGACTGAGCCACCCGGGTGCCCCCTCTTTTCACTTCTTTGCTGAACTACTGCCCCTCCCTCCTGCATGTCAGAGGGGGCTGCGGAGGGCTTTCGGGCCCACTGGTTGGCAGAGCAGCAAGGAAGTTGGCCACCCCCTCACTGGAGCGTGCTGGCCATGCCAGGGCAGCCAAACGTGACTCGGGATTTAGCACGGCCCCCCAGGGGGAGGCTGTGGGTGAGCCGAGGAGAGCCGTGAGTAGGCCAGGCTGCGAAGGGGGAGAGAGGGTCCAGCAGGGCAGATGGAGACGCTTGAGAGCACCAAGAAAGCAAGTGGCTGGTCCCCTTCCCCCCCTCCGCCAGCTGGGACACAGGTGGTACAGCTGGGGGAGAAGGGGGAACTAGGATTGAGCCAGAAGGAATTTAACCTTCTCCTTCAGGCCACGGGAAGCACTGCAAGGTTTTCATTTGGCAGGAGACTCAATCAGATTATGATTGAGACAGACCTCTTGGCTGAATGTGGTGACTGGATCGCAAGTGTTCTTAACCTGGGCTCCACAGAGACGGGGTGTGTGACTGGGGATGGAGTCAGGATTTGAGCCGGGGGCAGGGGGACTCCACATCTGCTACCTTACATACAAGTCTGAGGCTCAGAAGAGGAGTCTGAGCCAGAGAGGATATCCCTCTCGGCAACATCACCACCACCACCATCACCATCACGATTACCATCACTGTCACCAATTCACCATCATTACCAACACGATGTCACCTTCTTCACAGCCACCATATCATCTTCACGAATGGTACAGCACACCACATGTGCCAGGCGCTGAGCTAAGTGCTCTGCGTGTTCTGTTTCCTTTTCTCCCATGACAAACCCCAAAGTGAACACTCTGGTTGTGGCTGGAGCTAGCAGAGGAAAGAGAGAAGTGGCTACTTTAAAAGTGATGATGGGGCAAAGGTGCTTCCCGGGTCCCAGATGAGGGCCCCCAGGAAAGGAGGTGGCCTGGGGTCATCTTCACAGGGATGGTGCCCTTCCTGCGGAAGTCAGGACAGGAGCTGCTCTTGATGAGGAGGCTGAATACAGTGACACTTTGGCCGACCAGGCCCGGAAGGACTGACCCTGGGCTCCAACTGCAAGTAGTACCCTTCTACCCTCTCACGTTTCCTCCCTAGGCCCATTCAAACCTCGGAAGCGCTGAACTGCAGAAATCCCTGGGGTAGGGGGGGAAGTGGGTGGATCCAGAAATAGAGAAGAACCTGACGCCTCATCCCCTCTTCCCACTGCAAGTTTCTCAGCCTGGGCTTAAAGGAAACTTTACATGCATGAGAGTTTGGAGTTTTACTACTACTCTGGACAAGACTGAGTTGCATGGTTATTAGGCCGATGGACTATCTGGTACCTGACCAAGATATCACCCAAAGGATGAGGAAGAACAGAAGTCCAGCGAGGATGGGAAGGAGCGGAGGGAGAGGAATGAAGGTCTGGTTAGTGCTATAAAATGGTTGCACGTGTTCAACTTAGTGTAATGGGCAGAAATCAGTTATGTGATTCACGTGCATCCTAGAAACACTTACTTCTGGAAGAGAAGGACCTGTAGGTGAGGAGTGTCTTGGAAGATGTGTGTGTGGACAGAAGTAAGTGCTGAGGAGTCTTGACAATCCAGCTGCTGCAGGTTGGGGGTCATCTTGAAAATGTCCCCCTCCAGAATTCTCAGCCTGGGCATCTTCCTCAGGTAGAGAGATGTGAGCTTCGGCAGGTCTCTGATCCACCCTGACTGCACTGAAATACAGAGGGGAAACTGCCCACTACCCAGGAAGGCACAAGCCAGCGGGGCCAGCACAGCATTGAGGAAAGAATGAGAGGGACAAGGTGAGTCAAAAAGGCCGTTGCTGAACATGGGCAGTTAGCAGCTGTGGGAGTCTCAGAAGCATAGACCATCTCAGCTGGAAGAGCCTTCAGAGACAACCAGTCTTTTCTTCTTTCCTTCCTTCCAGCCCCAGGGCAGCCGAAGTCAGAGAGAAGGACAGGCCCGGGGCCACAGAGCTGGGGAGGGATGGAGCGAGGCCTTGAACCCAGGACACTGGCTCCAAGACCGCTGTTGCCCACCTTCTTGTTAAACTCCACAGGGGAATACCCCAGACTTCACTCTGATGGCTACCAGAAGTGGGGACATCTTTGAGAGAGGTAAGGAAGGAGGAGAAGAAGGGCAAGGCTGGATGAGGCCCGGAAACCGAATTCCGTGGCTCTCCTAACAAATGGAGAATGTGCCACTTTCCCTGTTTTCCATTCTCGCTCTTTTTTTCTGTCTGCGGTGGAACAGGGGATTATAGGCATATATAGTGTTTTGCGTGTTTTTTTTTTTTTAAACAAAACCAACCTTGTGAATCGGTCAAAACATGCCAAGTACATGTGTCTTGTTTGAAGATCCAACGTTCACAGGAACAATTTGAGCCAAACCAAGTAGAAAAATCAATGAATTCATCCTCAGGAGGCATCTGCTGCTTCAGGTTAACGGCGTGTTTGGTGCTAAATTCATTCATTCATCGGCCCCAAAGCGATGCCCCCACTTCGCCATTCTACAAGCATTTGCCAGCTCTGCTGGGTAGCAGGCCAACAGAGGGGCGAAGGTTGGGCTCTGCGCCCCCGAAGGCCTGGGCTCAGATTTGGAGCCACCACTTACTGAGCTGGGAGACCGCGGGCTAGTCATTCACCTGTCCGCGCCCTGGTTCCCTCCTAAGTAAAGCGGGGATCCATAATAACAGTCCCCACCTCTTGGGCCTCCAGGAGTTGACCCGGGCCCGCTGGGCTCTGAAAATGGAGGAGGGGCTATTTTTGAGCCGCACCTTGCGCCAGGCGCCCTGGTCGCCCTCCCCCTGCCCCCTCCGGAGGAAGTTCGCGGCCCCGCCCCGGGAGCGCCTGCCCAGCCGGGCCACCCCCACCCCGAACTCCCGGCGCCGCCCGGACTCACCGCGCTCCAGGAACGTGCCGCTGAGGTCCAGGACCTCGAGCGCGCCGCCCGCTCCCGCGAAGGCCGCGTCGGCGATGCCCGCCCCGGGCTCGCGGCCCAGCGCCGTGCCGGAGAGGTTGAGGAGGCGCAGCGCGGGGAGGCAGGCGAAGGCCCGGGGCTGCAGCGCCCGCAGCGGATTCCCGGCGAGCGCCAGCGAGCGGAGGCCGGGCAGCGCGGGCGGGGCGCACGGCGGCAGCGCGGCCAGCCGGTTGTAGCTGAGGTCCAGCGTGTGCAGCGCCGCCGGCCCGCCCGGGCCCCAGTGCAGCGCGGAGATGCGGTTGTGGCGCAGCGTCAGCACCTGCAGCCGCGCCAGGGGCCCGAGCTCGGCGGCGCTCAGGGCGCGCAGCAGGTTGTGGCTGACGTCTAGGCTGCGCAGTGCGGGCTGCAGGCAGCTGGGCAGGCGCTCCAGGCTGCGGTTCGCGAGGGTCCAGGTCGAGGCTCCCGCGGCGGGCAGCCCCTCGCACGGCGACACCGTGGCGTTGCTGGTCCCGCTCTCCCGGGGGTCCCGCCGAGTGAGCCGGAAAAGAGGGCCCCTCTCCTGGGGTGGCCCTGCCCAGCTGGGGCGCAGCGCCGTGGGCAGCAGCAGCGGGAGCGGCAGCAGGGCCCACCACATGGTGCGTGGCTGCGGAGACAACAGCACGACAGCCCCTTAAATCCGCAGAAACCCCGCGCGAAGGGGCAAATGTGCTCCTCTACTCTGAGGAGAAGCACAGGCCCTGGATGTTTCCCGAAGGTCGGGGGCGGCGGTGGGGGGGGAGCGGGGGGACGTTCCTGTGGCCCCTCCTTTCCTTCTTGCTCCCAGCGATGCCCTTCCCTCGAATTCACTTGAGGATTAGTATCCACAGGTGACTTCTTGCAGAAGGCTTCCCTCACCTGTCTGCTCCCGCCTGAACTTCCAAGTCACCTCCTCCCTTGTCCCCATTGCACAAGCTTCCGGAGGGAAGAGACTGTGCCCTTTATTGCTGTAAACTTTCCCCAGGTGCACAGATGCGGCTCCAGAAACGTCTATTAATAATGAGCCGGTGAATGACCCCAGTCAGGAGAAGCTCTGCTGGAATAGAAACATGGGACTTCCGGGAGATTTTGTCAAGTCCAACAAAACTGAGTTACCTCCATTTTCCCCCCCTTACAACTGCCCAGCTGCAGGTGAGTCCGATTTGCGTTTGACCTGGTTGGCAGGTCATATTTTAAAATGAGTTCTGAGGGCAGAACTTCCTCTTGAGAGGGCTCTTTCTTGAGAGGGCCCTCAGGGTTGCCTTTTGGGAAGAAAAGAGCCCCCAGAAAGCTGTGAGGCTTGGGAACCTGGATCCGAGCGTTTCCTGGTCTTCACGCCGGTTCCAGCGAAAGCCAGGGCCCTGAGGTCAGCCTTGCCCTGGAGGGGTGGCTGAAGGCTCCTAGGTGTGGAGTTTCTAGAGTCCCCCGAATTGCGTAGGGCAGCTGGGAGATCAGGTAGGGGTAGATCACAAACGGCTTCATGTGGTCGCATCTCTGCAGGTGTGTATTCCTCTACCCCACTGTCTCTTGCTGACCACCAGGTTTCTGAGCAACCACCCAGGGGAAGGGCTTCTCTCTTTCTAGTTGGCGGTCAAGGCAATGACAAGGACCCTGGAAACCGAGGCCAGGAGCCCACGCATCTGGCAGTATGTCATACTCACCCTAAGCTGTCCTTCTGGAGTGTGGCACCCCTGGAGGCCCGTTTGCAGTCCTCTATCTTATAGATTCCCGAGGTCCGTGACTTAGACAGCGGCTCAACTGTGAATTCCAGAGGGAGCCTGTTTCCCAGGTACCCCTGCTCCCAGCCCCACCCACCGAGAGCGCCTGAGATACTCCAGTCCCTGCAGTCCTTCCTTCCCCACCAAGACTTTGTGGTCCTTAGCCAGCACTCCCACTGCCTGTTTCCCTCCTCCCCTGCGCTAGGCCTGGGCCTGCCCCTTTCTGGGCCTGGCACCTCCTTCCTGCCCTCCCTCATCTTTACCTCTCGCTACACTGCCTTTCCAGGGCCTGACAAAGGGAGGGAGTCAGCTCTCTCTGGTCAAGGAGAGTACTGAGGGCTAATGGGTACAGTGAGGCAGAGGAATCTGATCCTCCTGCTGGTGGTGCCCACTTCCTGGGCTGGTTGAAGGCTGCATGATGAGCTGGTGTGAGGAGCAAGCCCCCTTTCCCAAGGGAGGAAGGCACCCCGGTCCAGAGGAAGGCTTGCAGAGCTTTAGAGGAAAAAGTGATGGGAGAGTGGGTCCTCAGAAGATTCTGGGGGCAGGGGCAGGCTCAAACTGTCAGGAGTTAGTTGGACAGATAGGGAGTCGGGGCTAGGGTTCGCAACAAGAAAATACGGAGTCAGGGCAGCTAAGATAAAACAGCACTAACATCCCGTTTTGCTGCCTTTGCAGAAATGGCTTCCGTCCTAAAATAAGACAGTTAAGCACAAGGCATTTGTCCCTGTCACGGGCAAGAGGCAGTTAAGACCTAAGCCCCCAGATGTCAGTAAAAGAAGACCATCAGCACAGAGACATGAACCTCGTAGGTAGACAGGTACGTGACCAAAGCCCTGACTGGCATGACTCAGCGCACCCTGATTGCTTAAGATAGTTGCTCATGAAAACCGCTCAACTTAGAAACTCCGAGGGCAACCTGCTCGGGCCCCCTCCCTCTCTGGGAGCCTTAGACTATCGCTCAATAAGCTCTGCTTTGCTGCCCACCACTCTGCATCTGGTCTACCTCTCCATTCTTCGAAGCGGTGGGACCAAGAACCATGGGCAGAGAAATCCTGCAACGCAACCAGATACAGGCGTTCCCAGGAATGGTTAGATTGGTTTCTCTGGGACCCAGTTCGGTGACAGCGTGGGTATGTGTCTCTCTGTTTATCTTGTGAAGATAAATAAAGACGGCGGAAATGCAGAAAGAACATTCTGCCCCATGGCTGGGGCGATTGATGCTGGCTACCAAGAGCCCCAGGACTCCCCGAAGCTGTGGTGATGTTAAATATGCTTTGTTTAGAGCAGACAGCCCCCCTCTCCCAGAGTTCCAAGACTGGTCATTTTCTCTGAGAGCCTTTGATCTGCATCCCCCACCCCCAGTCCCTTCGCGCCACCGCCCCCAGGCCAGGGGTTAATCATCCCCAGCATTGTGTACACAGACGAGGACCAGAACTTCGTGGATCTTTCCTCCTGTCAGTCCTTATCTGAGCAGCCCTGAGGAACTCCAGGCCACCTCCGAAACTGGCATGTTGTGTTAATTGGATAATTGCAAGTCCCTGGGATCTCCTTTGAGGCCTTCTCTACCCCAAGCCTCAAAATATCAGCGTAAGTGCCAGCCTGGTTCTTGCTGCTCAGAAGCGTTCCTTCATCTGCCCTAGGCAGGGGTGGGGAGAGGTCTGTTCTATACAACCCTGTCTGGGGCAATGCAGTCACCGACCAGAAAGCCGAGGGCCCAGGCCTCAGAGCCCCTCCCTGTCAGCCTTCTCTCAGAGTTAACCTGGCCAGGTCTACCCTACAGGCCAGCAGGGATTTGGGAAGTTCAGGAAGGGCTCTCAGATGAGAGGCGTCAAATCTATTGAAACAGAGACCCTGAAGAGGAAGGGAGTTGGCCCCCCATGGAAGCCTATAAAAGAGGATCCCCGGAAGCAATGTTGGGTGCTCCTCCGCACACCAGTGGGGCAAGGGGGGCTGAGGAACCCCACTGAGGTCATTTCCCTGCGCTTGCCCAGAGCCCCAGGCCTTTTGAGCCAACGTCTTGTCCCCACTGCTTGTTGGCTAACTCACCAATGGTGGCAAAGGCCTGGCCTGGACAGGATGACCTGATGGCTGAGCTTGACCATCTGGTTGCTCTTGTCATAGCCAAGCCAAGCAGGCACACCCTGGGTGGGCTGCCCAGTTGGGCTTTTGAGCTGGGGAGGCTGGTGGTAGACCCTTCATGGCAGAGTTTGCTTGCTGGTCTTGCCCAGGTGGCTGGCTGGCTTTGCCCCCAGTGGGTACACTCAGCTTGTCAGCACTACCACTTTTTTAAAATCGGGCATCTACTATAGTCAGAGCCTAACGCCATATGCATTATCTCATTGACTCCCCATCAGGTACTATTATTCCCATGGTACAGATAAGGAAACTGAGGTTTGCAGGGGCTGCCTTGGTTCGGGAGCACACAACTAGCTAGTCTGTCTGGCTTAACCACTGCTTTCTGTTGCCTTCCATAGGCCTCAGCCTTTGACCATGTAATACTCCCTATAAGCACAACAGAACATTTTCCAAATATTTAGATAGACCCAAATCATGCAAGAAGCCGGGACAGTTGGGAAATTTCTTTTCATAGTTGAGCAGCTCATTTTCAGAAGAAACAGAGCCAACTTCTTGCACCCCTGAGGGCCCAGGACGGAGGCAGACCCCTGGGCAGGGCCACTGGGTTCCTCTCAGGAAGCCGCTGGCCATCTTCTTCAACTCCTTCTCTTCCAGCACCTCTGGGAGGTCAGGAAAAAAATGACTGAAGTGTTTGTCCCTTCTGGACAAGGATGCAACAAAGTCCTGGGACCAGCAAGTTTGCCGTGCCATGCCAAATGCCACACCATGTCCTGTCCTCCATCACTTTACCCAGGTGGCTCCCTCTGCCAAGATGCTCTCCGCCTTGACCACCTGACTCTCCATTTAAACTTACTCTTCCATACCTTAAGAGTTGCCCTTGAGGGGCGCTTAGGTGGCTCAGTCTGTTAAGTGTCTGCCTTCAGCTCATGTCATGATCTCAGGGTCCTGGGATCGAGCCCCATGTAGGGGCTCCCTGCTCAGTGGGGAGTCTGCTTCTCCCTCTCCCTCTCTGCTCGCTCGCTCTCTCTCAAATAAATAAAATCAAAAAAAAAAAAAAAAAAAAAAAGAAAGAAACTAGTTGACCCTGAGGTAAGGACTTGGGTGCAGGGAGTTTATTTGGGAGGTGACCCCGAGGAGCATGGAGAGGGAGTAGGAAGTGAGACAGGGAAGGGAAGGCCCTGTGGCTGTGTTAGTGAGCAGGTCAGTCAATCCCACTGGGCCCCCTGAGAGACTGTGTAAAGCATACCTCAGGATGAAGTGGTGAGGAATTGGGGCTATTTACCCACCAGCTTCTGCTTCTTGTTGGCTCAAGGGTTCTTCCTGTGGCTTTAACTCCCTGACACTCCTGGCTTATCCTGAGCATGGATTGAGCAACTCTGATACGAGTGGGCATATAGGGCGTCAGCAATAGCACCCTTCAAGATTTTGCCCAGGTAGGCCCTCCCTTGGTGTTCTCTCCCAGGTGAACCAGGCTAACCGCCATCAGGTGGATTGGCAAGTCGTCGTCTTAATATATGCATTAAACTTCCTGAGACCTGAGCCACGTTGTTTTCAGTAGCCCTGGTGCCCAGGGCTGAACCTGGCACTCGGGAGAAACGTTCCACAAATGAGTGGGAAGAGTACTTGGCAAGTCACAGTGTCCTCTGCAGTGCCCAGGAGGGGATGGGGCAGGACTCAAAACAGTAAACATTGAATTCCCAGGCTCCCCCAGCACCCCAGCATCCCAGCATCAAAAGAGCCCAGGTGAGGGTGGACAAGGGGTCTGGGGGATTGGGGTAGGGGTAGAAATGGAAGGAGAGAATTGAGTCACAAAGAAATTTCCAACCCAGATTCCCAACACTCTCATGGATTTGACAGGGCGGGGCGGGGAAGATCTCCTGGAGGTAGATCTCAAGGTCAGAGTGTCAGTAAAACCAAAGCCTGCAGGAAAAAAAAAAAAAAATGAGCCAGCAATTAATTATACACTTGGCCACACTTGTTTTCTGGACTTAGATCAAAATCAGACTTGTGGATTCTTGGCCTTAGAAGTGCCTTTACAACTTGTCTGGTTCCACTCTTCCCTGTCCACTTTCGAGGGAGAAACCTGGGCCCTAGAGAGGGAAATTGGCTTGTCTGAGGTCACAGAGGTGAATCCCAGTAATCCAGGGAGAAGCAAGGGTGGCCTAATTCTCATTATTTCTATTCTGGGCTCTGGGCTCATTTGCATAGTGGACCAGGTCTCACCTGCCCTGGTATTAGCACTGTGGGTCTTTCCCCATCAGTATGGCTAAGTGAACACACCTGCTGAGCATCAGGTCGCTTGGCAGAGTTTCTGGGGGTTCTGACTCAGGCTCTCCCCCTCTTACCCCTAGAACTCCAGAAATAAAACCCCTAATATAGGTTGCCCCTGAGATCCAGAATTGGTGCTTCCCCAGGGGTCCTGTCCAGTTCTGTTCACAGTTGCGGCAGCCTGGGATGGGCCAAGGGGGGCTGGCCTGGGCAGTGGCCGGTGACTCTTCAGCCAGCTGCCCTTGCCCCGCTTTCCCAACACCAGACAGCTCTGCTGAGGGTTCTTCCCCTAAGTGCTGGAAGCGGAATGTACAAGCCTGAGGCTGCGTTCTTCTCTGACAGCAGAGATAAGCCGGAGGAATGGGAGCGGGTTTGAGGGAGGAGTCGGTACCAGGTTGTCAAGTCTCCGGGCAGCCAGCTCTCAGGGAATGGTATGCAAGAAAAGAGGCCTTCAGGTGGTGGGGACCAAGACATCTGAGTGGACTCCGCTGACGTGGCCGACCTGCCTGTGAGGAGATGATCTTCAGGGAACAAAATAGTCCTGGGTTGAGACTCATGGTATTTTCCTACTGAGGCATTCCTCAATAGCAGTTAAGGTTTCAGCATAACAATTTGTAGAATGTTTAGAAGTTTTTTAAAAATACCATTTGAGATTCTGTGAAAATCCATAGTGGGTGAGATCCCACTCGAAAATGAGAGCTCAGACTTTAATCGGCCACTTTATTTGGCATGTAGGAAGTGGGACAAGACAGTACGTGGGCTTTTTTTTATAAAGCACATTCTGGAATTTATTACAGCCTGAGGCAGCACATGAGTGGAAAGGTCCTGAAACTGGGACGAGATATTGGGTTGGCATTTTAATGCTGCTACTTTTTAAATTGGGTACAGTATCTGTATTCTTAAGTTTCTATCTCCTATTTTTCATCTGTAAAGTCAACAGATTGGTTCGGGCTTAGGATTCAGCACACACATCCTTCATCAACTGCGCATGCCCCAGGTGCTCCGTATATGAAACGGGACTTAGTGATGAACAAGACCTGGACCATGCTCTTCATGCAGTTCTCAGTCTAGAAGGGGTGGGAGACAGAGAACAGTCACCAACAGTGTGAGATGCTGTCTTGTCACAAGAGGCTGAAATGCAAACTCCGTTAGGCCAGGGCACTGTATCTAGCTTGTTCTCTGCTAATCTCAGTGTCTGGCAGTACCTGTATATGACGCGTGTTTTTAATTGCAGAGTTGCAGAGTGAATGAGTGTTTATTAACTGTGTCTTCCCCTTCTTTGGCTTTTGATCAGTTACATTTCCTTATTTGGGATTTTCCACAGAGCAGTGATGGTTTGCCTGTGTATTTATTTAGATTTTCAGTATGTTAAAGAAAATCCTTCCCAAAGCAAAAGCGTTCGAGTTCCACAAACAAGATTTAGCATCTTATAGAGCTTGGATGTTGTTTATTCCCCATTGCCACAGCAACTTACACACACAATAAGACTTTGTTGAAAGGAAAAATGCATGCTATCCAATAAGCATATGAGCATGTGCTACTTACCATGGAAATGCAAATCCAAACCACAATGAAATACACCTGTGCACCCACCAGAATGGCCAAAATTAAAAAGCCTGACAGCACCACATTTTGGGAAGGCTGTGGAACAACTAGAACTCTTATACGCTGCTGGTGGGACTGTCAAATGGTACAACTACTTTGGAAAACTGGCAGTTTTGATGAATGCTAAGCATACATCTGCGTAATGACTCAGCAGATGTACTCTTTATAGTCAAGACAAATGGGCGTATATACCCACCAAAAGAATGTTTGTAACACCTTTATTCATAAAAGCCCCAAACTGAAAATAACCCAGAGGGCTATAAATAGGAAAATGAGTACATAAATTATGGTATAGTATGCTATAGTCATACAGGAGGCTTCCACACAGTCACAAAACAATAAAAACAACAACCCAGATGAATCTCACAAGACACTGCGTTGAACACAGAAGGCGGGCACAAGAATACATACTGTATGGTTCCATTTATGTGAAGTTCAAGAACAGGCAAAACTAATCCATGGTCAGAATAGTGGTTATTTTTGAAGAGCATCCCAAGTACATGACCCAGTAGGTGTGAATTGGAGGTGTGACAAGCCATGGTGGGTGGAGGCAACGGGCAGTTCAATATGGCAGGAGGCTAGCAGGGGCCATGGTGGAGGAGTGTAGGGAGAAGCCTTTGGAAACATTATTTGGGGTCATGTCATAAAAGGCCCTGTGGTGGTCATTAGAACTATTTGCCACATATGTCAGCTTTTCTTCCTCTGGTCACTCAGTAAGATTGTACTTCCTGGCCCCTTGTGGTTGAATGTTTCCATATTTTTTTCTGGCCAGTGAGTGGTAACAGGAAACTATGTGCATCACTTGTAGACAATGTATTTAATTGCTGGTGTGAGACCCCCCCCCCCCCCAGGGCTCGCTCTTCCCCTCTGGCATGGCTGCTATATCAGCCTGGGTCCCTGGGAAGACCGGAGCTCCCCTGATGCTTCTGTGCCTCCACTGGGGAATAGACAAGAAGTAAATAAGTGAATAAGATAATTACAGATTGCAGTTAAGAATTATAGAGGAAATCAAAAGGCTGATGTGATATAAAGGAATTGGGGAGGCGAGTGGGGGTGGTCATGGGGAAGGATGGCTTCATTTGCACTGAGGCCTGGGGATGAGATGGAGCTGACATGCAAAGGGTCCTGGGAATAGTGTTCCAGGGAATAGCATGAGCAAAGATTTGGAAGCAGAAAAGAGCCTGCTGTGTATGAACCACAGAAAGCAGATCTTTGTGGCTGGAGGATAGTGGGAGACGGGAGAGGTGGGCAGGGATGTGATTACGCAAGTAGGTTGTGTTAAAGGTCACTCTAGTTGCTTTGTCTATGGTAGGCAGGAGTAAAGCGGGACTGCTCCACGAGGGGGCTGTTGAAAGCATCCACGGGGGAGGAGATGACGCTGGCTCAGGAGTGATGAGAGTGAACGCGGAGATAAGCGTTCACATTTAAAATATGTCGTGAAAGTGGAATTCACAAGACTTGTTAATGGACTGGAAGTGAGGTGTTTTAGGCCGAATCACGGCCCCCAGAGATACATGTGTCTCAATTCCTGGAACCTGTAGATACTAATCATATGGCAAAAGGAACTTGCATATGAGATTAAGGTAAGAATCTTGAGATGGGGAGATTATCCTGGGTTATCTGGATGGGCCCCGAATGGAATCACAGGTGTCTTTATAAGGTGGAGGCAGAGGGAGAGTTTACTACAGAGAAGGAGGCCACGTGGACACTGAAGGAAGGTGCTATGCTACTGGCTTTGAAGACAGAGGAAGGGGCCTAGGAATGCAAGGAAGCTGGAGTGGCAAGGAAATGGATTGTCCCCTACCCCTCCCGAGTTAGTGTGGCCCATCTGGCACTTTGTAGTTGGCCCCGGGAAACAGATTTCAGAATTCTCACCTCCACAACTCTGAGAGAATGAATGCTTACGTCGTTGGTGTTTTTATTGTGGTAAAATATACATAACCACATGTATTACTTTACCCACTCCTCAGGTGTACTAGTCAGTGGCATTAAATACATTCATAATGTTGGGTAACTGTTACTGTTATCTATGCCTGAAACATTTTCATCATCCCAACAAAAACTCTACCCATTAAATAATAACTTCCCTTCCCCCACCCAACTCCTGGTGACCTCTTTTCTACTTTCTGTCTCTCTGTTTGTCTATTCTAGAAACTTCCTATCAGTGGAATTGTACAATATTTATCCTATGGCGGGCTTACTTCACTAGGCATAATGTTTATGCCAAGGTCCAACGTGTTGTTGCATTTATCAAAATTTCATTCCTTTTTATGGCTGAGTAATATTGTATGTTGTTTTAAGCCACCAGATTTGTGGTGATTTGTTATAGCAGCCATAAGAAACAAATACATGAGGGATGAGAGAATAGGTATCAAGGATGATCTCTAGGCTCTTGGAGTTGAGGACTGGATGAGATGCCATTTCCTGGGAAAGAGAAGTCTAAGATAGCAACAGATTTGTGGTAGGAAAAATCACAGGCTCTGTCTTGGTCATATTAAGTTTGAGATGTCTGTCAGACCTACGGAGATGCTGCGGGAGATAACAGGACATCCAACTGTGGAATTCTGGGGGGAGGTCAGAGCTGGAGTGTTACATTTGGGAGGCAGCACCACACAGATGGCGCTTAAAGCCAGCAGACTGGTTGAGGCTACCTAAGGCAAGTGTGTAGAGAGAGGAGAGAAGGGGACCAAGCCAACATTTGAAGGTGGAGCAGAGGAAGAGGAATCAACCTACCAGGCTGAGAAGGAGCAGCCAGGGACGTGGGAGAAAAATCAGGACAATTTGGAATCATGAAAGTTGAGAGAGAACCATGTTTCATTAAGGAGGGCACAGCCAACCAAGTTTTGACAGACTGAATAATGGAGGACATTTCTGACTTCGACAAGAGTACGGTTTAGTGAGGGGAGGGACAGAAGCCAGAGACGAGTGAATTAAGGGCATGAGAAAATATGTACTGGCCTTCTAACTATTTGGAGAACTTTTGCTGTGAGTGGGAGCAGAAAAATGGGACAAAGTAGAGTTTGAACCTTTTCTAAGGTGGGAAATATGGTTGTAGTTATCTACAGCTATCCAATAAGTACCCACTCCCCAAAACTTAGTGGCTTAAAGCAACAGTTATTATATTCTATTCCATGATTTTTGAGGGTCAGGAACTTGGTCATAGTGTGGTTGGATGTTTCTTTTGTTGCACCTGCATTGGCTGGAGTCACCGGTAGTATTCAGCTGTTGAATGGGCTGGTTTTGAGGCTTCGAGATGGCTTTCGTCATGGGTCTGGCACCTGGGTGGGGCTGACTAGGGGCTGGGCTCTGCTGAGACTGTCAATTGGAGTGCCTACATGTGTCCTCCCTAGCACGGTGGCCTCAGGCCTCCAAGAGGGAGTATCCTGTGAACAAAACAGAAGGTACATGGCCTTTTATGACCTACAGTTAGAAGACACATAGCATTACTTTTGCTGTACTCTACTGGCCAATCCAGCCACAAGCCTACTCAGATTTAAGGGGAAGGGACATAGATCCCATCTCTTGATGGGAGGACACTCAGAGAATTTGTAGCTATGTTTTAAAAGCCCCACAGGTAGAAAACATGTTTGCAGTCTGGATGGGGATGTAGCAGGAGCCAGGGAGAGGTCAAGGACGCCGAAGAGAGAAGAAAGACTGCAGGAATCGAGTCCTTTGGAGGTCATGAGGGGACAATACTCAGAAGGCTGGGGATTGGGCGCTTTTCCAACTGGGGCAGGAGGGAAGAAAGACATTGTGAGGACAGATGAAGAGAGAAAAGATGAGGCTCTTCCCATCTGATGACATCACTGTGCTCAATAACGTACAGGTCATTATGTTACAAATCATCAGCTGAGGGAAGGTATTGAGGCGGGTTGAGAAGAAAAGGTACAAAATAGTAATTTCAGAGACTTGGAATGTGAAGTATTCTTTCAAAAGGCAGATTTTAACAGTGATGGCTTTTTGTCATCACCGAAAATAGTATAGATTGTAAGTACATGATTATTAATCCTTAATAATATATTGATAACAGAATTACTTTTTTGGTGATTATTAATTACGCTGCGTGTCTTTGGAACCTATTTGAGATACTCTAAATTCTAGGAAGTTGCTGACCAATTCTTTTAGGCAGGAGCCACATGATATTATATTTCCATTTTGTTTCTGGAGGAACTGGCATTAATTTCATAAGGTAAGTCTGAGAAAGAACCCAAGATTAGAACTCTGAGATCATTTCCTTTTTTATGGGCAATTGATAACATGGAAAATACCTGTTTATTTTACTTGAAGAAGATATTTGAACCATCAACTTCCGAGAGTGATTTAAAAAAATTATCTGGCGAGGGTTGGTCTTGAGCAGAGTTACGTGGTAGATGATGTCATTTTGCAAGTGATGCTTTCAAGTGTTGAAAATATTTTTGTAATTCTTGTTCTGGAATTGCTTTCAGAATGAGTTTTTCACACACACACACAAAACAACCACCAGGGTTACTTTTGTTTGTTCAGTTGTTCACCAAAACATTTTATTAGTCACAATCTCATAACTCACCCTATTTAGTGTTGGATATTTCCAAAAATTGAACCCCTATGAAAGTAATGGAGATTCGTCAGCAGTAAGGATATCCCAAATAAGGTGAACCAGCCTTTGCTGAGAATTTCCAAAGGGGAGCTCTGAGGATGTTTAAAGCAGCACCATTGCAAAGGGTCCACACACATAACTTTATAAAATCATACCGTGTTAGGAGACCTTGAGATCTTAGGGTCCCCCAAACCAAACTTATTAGCTGTGTCCACTGACATCCCCTCTCTCCGGTATCCTTATATTTATTTACCAGTTGGATTTCCATCCACTATAGGTCAAGCTTGACCCTCTTCTCCAATACTCTACAAATTCAGTTCTTTACTATTCACCCCAATCAGGAATATATTCAGCAGCAAGTTACAGAAAACCCACTTAATAGTGGCTTAAACACATCTGTTTATTTTTCTTGTATAACAGAGTCCACAATTAGGCAGCTGTTGGTATCCCTTCAGCCACTCCACGATGACACAGACTTCTTCTGTTTTTAGGCTCTCCCATCTTCAGTGCATTTCCTTTATCCTCAAACTTGTTGCCTTCTGGTTGCAAGATAATTGCTGTAACCACAGGCATCATATCCAGACATTCAAGGCAGGCAGAACGGGAAAGGGTGAAGGTGAAGCCAGCTGCATCTCCCTTCTCTCAGGATAGAAAAAACGTCCCCAGAAATCTCCACAGCATACTTTCCCTTGGGCCTCATTTGGTTAGAACTGGACCATGGCCACTCCTACCTGCACAGGAAACAGAAGTTGGGGACAAGGATTGTCACAACTGGTGTAGACCATTAAGATCCATCACTGGGGCTGGACACATTGGTTTAGCCAAAAGGTCCTGTTAGCAAGGAAGAAGGGAAAATTGTGTTGGTAGGTCAATGATAGTGTTGGCCACAATCGCGGTGTGCTGATTTTACTTCTGAAACGGCTCTCAGTTCTCCCTACCTCTTTCCACTGGCTTAGCTCTGGTCTTCGGGGTCTTTTAATTTGGCTATCAGAGGCAGCCTCTGAACTGACCCATCAGCTTCCGGTGTGACCCTCCTCCATCCATTCTCCATCAGCTGCCAGACTTACATTCCTAAAACGCAAGTCTGATCATGGCACCCCATAGATAGGAACTGTCACTGGCTCTCTCGCTACTGATGACCTCTCTTCCAAGCTTGACCTTATTCCTGTCCTTCTCCCTACTCAGAAAACTCTTACTCATCCTTCAAAACCAAGTCTAAATATCCCTTTCTCTGGGAAATCCTTCCTCCTTTGCTCTTGACTCTAACAAAACTACTCCCTTCCTTTTGTTCTCATATGTCTTTTTTTAAAATTTATTTTAAAGATTTATTTATTTATTTGTGAGAGCGAGAATGAGAGAGAGAGAGAGAGAGTGTACATGAGAGGGGGGACGGTCAGAGGGAGTAGCAGGTTCCTCGCTGAGCAGGGAGCCCGATGCGGAACTCGATCCCGGGACTCCGGGATCATGACCTGAGCCGAAGGCAGTCGCTTAACCGACTGAGCCACCCGGGCACCCTATCTTTTTTTTTTTTTTTAAAGATTTTATTTATTCGTTTGAGAGAGAGAGAGAGAGCACAAGCAAGGGGAGTGGGAGAGAGAGAAGCAGGCTTCCTGCTGAGCAGAGAGCCTGACGTGGGGCTTGATCCTGGGACCCTGGGATCATGACCTGAGCCAAAGGCAGATGCTTAACCAACTGAGCCACCCAGGTGCCCCTCTCATGTATCTTTTTAACATATCAAGAATAATGCCTGTTATATAACATTACAGCATTATTTGCTCAGATGTCTGTCTCTTGCTAGATTATATTATCCTTAGCAGCTAGCGTAGTACCTAGCACACGGCAGGTGCTTATGGCAGAGGGAGCTACTTGTTTCTTAGTGTCTGTTCTCACCCTTTTTATCAGTAAAGGAACTCTGATTTTTAGTTGAGCCTATGGTGACTTTGAATAAAGGCCAAATATTTCAACCTCCCCTGTAGTTCATTGAAGCCATGTAACATAATGCCTGGAGCTAAAGCAGCCGTGTTGGATCATGAGATGACTTCGTGAATAGAAGTTGTGCTCAGGGGATGGGAAAGATGAAAGGACATGGGTCCTTGACATGGTATATAACGCTTTATTGGCCTGGGTTTGCCTTTGGAATTTCCAGTGGAAGGAAGAAAAGCCTCTTTTGTTTGAGCCACTATTATTTTCAATTTTCTGTCTCTTGTAGCTAAGCAATTTTAACTGATAGAAATATATATATTTATAATTAGATGTATTTACATATTATTGTTAATATGTATTTAATATATAATGTTATATATAATTAGTTATATATAATCATATAAATATATAAAATATAAATATAAAATATTATATATTATTATATATAATGTACATAATATATGTAACTAGTACATACATATACAATAAATGTAATAAGTTATATCAACTATATATTATATAAGCTACATGGCTTATATAATATAAAAATATAGTATATATGTGTGTGTTTGTGTATACATGTGCTTTTATTTTTATTATTTATCTATTTTAAAGATTTCATTCATTTATGTGAGAGAGAGAGAGGCAGAGATAGCGAGACAGAGCACAAGCAGGGAGAGGGAGAAGCAGGCTCCCCACTGAGCAGGGAGCCTAAGGCGGGGCTCAATCCCAGGACCCCGGGATCATGACCTGAGCCAAAGGCAGACGCTCCACCAACTGAGCCACCCAGGTGCCCCTGTATATGTGTTTTTAAGTGAATTGGTTGAAATACAGTTGGCTGAAACCTAGCATGGCTTGACGACTGTAGGCCCATAGCCAACATTAGGTTCTCAGATATATTAGCTATGTATTCATATATGTTAAGATATGTCAGTACTAGGCAGGGTATGCCTCCCACATGCCTGTGGTCTCATAGCCGACTGAATGCGCCTGTGTATATTACCTACCCCCAAGCACGTTAGCATTTGTAGCCACTTGTCCTAGAATGAACTTTGCTTAGGTTATAAGGAATGGATTATTGAACAGCTTCTTGCCAAGTGTTTGGCTGCCCATTTGCTCTTCTGATGTCTGCCTGATTGAAAGAACCATTTATAAAGGGAGGAAAATGTCAGAATAAAAACATTTCTCTTGGCCTCTAAAAGCAGAGCTCAGTCCCTGAGGGAAAGTCGCCTCTCTCTGGTGGAATTAGCATTAATTGCTTATATGCAATGGCGGGACCAGGGCCAACCATTTGTGGGGATGGGGGTGGAGGGGGTTGTCTCCGGTCATGGGTTGGTGTTTTCTCTGCTGAGAAGAAGGCAGAACTCTTTCCCCAACTCCTGAACGCCACCTCTGACCCAGATTTGCAATCAAATGTCATATTGGACAAGTGGGCCAGCAGTTGGAGTCTGAAGATTTTTTAGTAGAAATTTTCACTATTTTGACATTTGAAATCTGGTATAATGTAAATGAAGGACAAAATGTCTATGGAGTTTTGTAGGCCTTATAAGAATAGGTTGGGGGGGCGACATCACCTCAAGGGGATTATCAGAAATAAAGACAATCTAGGGCTCTTGGCTCAAGAGGGCCTCGCCATTCACACGGAATTATCAAGAGCAGTACTAAAGGGCACAGCTCAAGTCAGAAGGTCTGGGTTCAAATCCTGGCTTCCCACACTCTAGCTGGGTGACCTTGCCAAGCTGCTTGACTTCTCTGTCCACAACAGATCTGGTATGTGGTAGAGCTGGCTTGTCCCTGTCAGAGGGCTGGGTGTTCGGATGTCTTCCCAATTGTGTTCACTGATACCATGCCAGCTATGGTGGAAAATCAGCGAATCAGGTCTCCCCCTGCTGACCCTTACACACAGAGTATTAAACATTTACCAGCAACCACTTCACATTTCCTCATTGTGCAATGAGGTTGACAACACCTATTGCATCTAGAAGTTGAATTGAAAGGACTCATGGGAAGCACAAGTGATAGCCCTTAATACATGTTGGCATTCTAATTCTTTAAGCCATGTAATAATAGCCCTATCATTGTTGAGAATATTCTTTGGGAGGGGGTGCAGAAGCAAGATTTGACTTGCTCTCACGTCGGTTGGCACAACCGTTTAGCCTCCTGGTATCTATTTTGCCCCTGGGGCTTGACTGTCATGGCAGCCGGTCAACCTGCTCTGAAATTCGAGTTCTAGAACTATGTGTCCTGACTCAGATAATGGGCCAGTGGTGGCAGAGTGATGCAGAGTTTCGGAAGAAAAGCATGTGCATGGTGCATAGGAGGAGGGGATGTACCTCAACCTGATTGTGGGGGAAAAGGGACCACAACCAAAGAATGCTGGGGTACAAAGGGCTGTAAGAAACCACACAATCCAAATGCTTGTTCTACAGATGAGGAGACATACACTCTCAGATAGGGGCTTGGATTTTCCTCTGCTATTGTTGTTTCACTTTCCTTTTTTTTTTTTTTTAAGATTTTATTTGAGAGAGAGTGAGCAAGCATGAGTGGGGGGGCAGACCCCGGCGTTAATGACCTGAGCAGAAGGCAGATGCTTAACTGCCTGAGCCATCCAGGCACCACTTCCTTTTTTTTGGTAAAGATTTATTTATTTTAGAGGTCACATGGGGGACGGCGTTGGGGCAGGCAGAGGGAGAGAGAGAATCCCAAGCAGACTCTATGCTGAGTGTGGAACCTGATGGGGGTTTCAATCCCACAACCCTAAGATCATGACCTGAGCTGAAACCAGGAGTTGGATGCTTAACTGAGTCACCCAGGTCCCCTTCTGGTTTCCTTTTTTGACCAGGCTAATGCAATCACTGTTTTGAAGACATATCTGCATCCCCATGTTCACTGCAACATTATTTACAACAGCCAAAATATGGAAACAACTTGTCTATTGATGGGTAAATGGATAAAGATAAAATACATATGTATATGTACACAGTGGAATATTATTCAGCCATAAAAAAGAGGGAAATCCTGCCATTTGCAACAACATGGATGGACCTTGAGGGCATTATGCTAAGTGAAATAAGTCAGGCAGAAAAAGACAAATACTGTATAATCTTACTTATATGTGAAATCTAAAAGAAACAAACTCCTAGAAATAGAATAGATTGATGGTTGCCAGACGTGGGAGATGGAGGGTGGAGGAAATGGGTGAAGATAGGAAAAAAAATGTTTTAAAAGGGGAGGCATCATATTCCACATCAGAAGTTTTAAGTTGTCTTTGGGCAGGATCATAGCCCCATACTTTGCATTCAGCCAGCACTTAAATAGCTTTTTTTTTGCTCAGTGAATCTCTCATCAATTAGTCAATTTCCATGAATATGGAATGACTTAATAGATGTCATATTAAAATACAAAAACAAAAACCAGTATACGAGATGGTATAAAGGCTGGAAAGACACAACACAACCCAAAACACCAACAATGTGTGTCTTTGGATGGTGTTAGTAAGACGAACCTGGCTTTGAATTCTGGTTCTGCTGCTTACTGGTGGTGTGACCTTAGGCAAGTGCTTCACCTTCTGAGCCTGTTTTCTCTCTTGTGAAATAAGAAGGCAAGCCGTTCCTGTCCACCAATGGGTTGATGTGAGAATTGTGAAGGGACATCTATAAACTGCATGTCACTATCTGTTACGGACCCTCTACCACTAAATCAAAGAACCGTCCTGGACATTCGTCCCTCAAATCAAGAGGCCCTCCAATGCTCTCCCGCCTCTGGATAGTTCTTTGATTTCTGGTGCTTTTTCCAAAAGGTAGACCTGGGAAAAAAGAGCTCATGATGTCAGGAAATCTAGGGACTTTCAGTGGGAAAGGAGTTGAGGCCAACGGTGAAGTGAGGTTTCTAAGTCAATCTCACTGGGAAGAATGGGCTCGGATCTTGGAATTGTGAGGGAAAGTATGCCTTAAACCTGAAAGTTGCATTCCTTTTTCTTTTTCTTTATAAAGATTTTTATTTATTTATTGAGAGAGAGAGAGAATGGTAGAGAGAGAGCATGAGAGGGAAGAAGGTCAGAGGGAGCAGCAGACTCCCTGCTGAGCAGGGAGCCCCATGCGGCACTCGACCCCGGGACTCCAGGATCATGACCCAAGCCCAAGGCAGTCGCTTAACCGACTGAGCCACCCAGGCGCCCCGCATTCCTTTTTCATGGGGAAGAAAATATTCACCTTTTTAGAGTGAGCAGAGTGGAGAGGACGCAACCAGACCATACTCAAATCCATATAAAGCGTTTATTTAAAAAAGTCCTATAAAATAATAATAAATGCAGATTTCCCCATCTAGTGTAGATAAGAAAGCATATGAGGCTGAAAGGCACACATTAATTTAAAATTTCATCACAGGGAGTCAGATGACCTTTTGCACCCAATGTGAAAAGAAGTCCTTAAGTTGCTTTTTGGAATAGCAGCATTTAAAGTTTTCTTATCACACTTGTTTATTCCTTTGGGATATGGCAGTGAGGTCAGGGAAGAAATGTTCCCCAGAAAGTTTGGTTAAAACCAGTCAACTCCTTTGAATGTTTTCATGGAAATGTCAGACAACCATGAAAAGCTAAGGATGAGGGTCACACTAAAGGTCTAGCTTTGGTAAATGATGTAGAGCTATACTGGGCAGCAGACAGGTCAAATGTGACATCCAGGAGCACTAGTTTCATGTAGGGCCTGACGTGCTTTTCTTTTTTTTTTTTAAAGATTTTTTAATTTATTCATGAAAGACAGAGAGAGAGAGAGAGAGAGAGAGAGAGAGAGAGAGAGGCAGAGGGAGAAGCAGGCTCCCAAGGAGCAGGGAGCCCAATGCGGGACTCGATCCCAGGACTCTGGGACCATGACCTGAGCCGAAGGCAGATGCTCAACCATCTGAGCCACCCAGGCGCCCTTTTTTTTTTTTTTTTAAGATTTTATTTATTTATTTGAGAGAGAGAGAGTACAATCTGGGGAGAGAGGCAGAGGGAGAGGGAGAAGCAGGCTTCCCACAGAGCAGGGAGCCTGATGCAGGGCTCGATCCCAGGACTCTGGGATCATGACCTGAGCTGAAGGCAGACCCTTAACGACTGAGCCACCCAGGTGCCCCGGGCCTGACATACTCTTAAAGGCCTGACTTAGGTTCTAAAATTATAGAGCCCAAGACTATACAGAAATGACCAACACCAAGTTGAACAGTATGCTCCGCACTAGTTTCTATACAAAACATTTCAAACTAAGTTCTTTATGACGTGGACCAGATCTGCCAAGTGCCTAAGCCACGTCCAAGCTTTAAGCGAGGCCTCGGAAGTTCACCTGGTGCCTGGGGAGTTTCATGAACCTTCACCCCTAAGGAGAGGCTGAAAGAGGAATTTCTAGTAACAGCTTCCAGCTCAGGGCCTGGGGGTTCCCTAGACAAGGCTGTCCTAATGTGTCTCCTAGAGCTGTGGAAGATCTCTGGTCTCAAAAGAAAGCAACAGGTGATACTTTGGGGCATCTGAGCTCGGGCCAGGCCCCCAGAGTTTTGCATCCTAGAAGAATTTCAAAATGGAAATGGAGCCTCTGCTTTACCCTTGCAGCCCAAGCCCTTTCTGTGGCAGCAGAACATTCATAAAAACATAATTAAAATACCATCTGATATTTCCCTCTGCCCCGGATATCACTTCTTTCCTTCTCAAAACCCACTCCTCCCAAAGCTGACAAACCAAAGCAGAAAATGACAACTGAGGCAGTGATTACCTGGCTCATGCCCATGTCTTGACGCAGAGATGACAGAGCGAAAAGCAGAGAAAACAGAAGTCTGTTATTGGCTCCTGATTGACGAAATGTACACAGAAGCCAGGTGGGGGGAAGCCATCAGCCCTTGAACTTGGTGGTCTTTGAGAATGGGCTTGTCCTTCTCTCTCTGACCAGCTGGGAGGGAGACCCCATAGTAAGTCCTGACGTGGGGAGGTGGTTTTTATAAACAGAGAGAACTGGACCCATTTTCCTGAGCCCCAGCTTAGAGGAACAGCAGTTGAGACCTGCAGCGTCGTTGAGGAATGGCTTTCCCCATACCTCTGTGTCACCCCTGTCATCCGGAAAGACTTAAAGATGGCGAGGGACCCTCAGGAACGGAATAGGCCTTGCAAGTGGTAGAAGTAACCTGAGCGGGACCAAAGTCCAAGGCCAGATGGGGCAGTAGTCACCTCCGTGGAAGTCACTGTGAACTGATGACCTGGAAGCTCACTGCTCTGACCCCTTGTCACCAACCAGCACCAGGTAACTCCACCTCTCCCCTCGCCACCCCCAGGCCTTGACCTATAGGGAGAAAGTCTATATGTGTGTGGGGACTCCCTCTGCCATTTTCACAAGATAGGAGCTAAAAGAGGTTCTGTTAGGAAAGACAAAGTACTTTTTATACCTGAGTTATGGAATAAGATCCATCCCTGGCTACCTGTGCTTTCGACCTTTCTGTCTTTCGCTGACTTAGCGACAAAGCAGAGAAGCATTCTGGTGACTTCTAGCCATAGACCTGCAGGGTCTGCAAGTCACAGAACTGTAGCTCCACGCTGGGCCACAGCGCAATCTTTGTCTACTAGCCCGTTTCCCACCCACCCATTTTACAGAAAAGGCAGCTGAGGCCCCTTCCATCACTGGTAGGACAAGGTAAAGAAAGGAACAGGATATGCTAGGCAGTGTGTCTGAAATGGGATGCGGATCCTTGTGTGAGTGACCAGTGGTGAGTATGTGCTGTCAGTCTGCAGTGTACACACCGTGCGAGCCAAGGATCCCATCTGTCCAGGAAGGACCATCCTTGGCTCCCCCTCTGTGTGTAGGCAGGTCGGTTTTGCTTCATTCCTGACCACCAGTCAGCTTGTGGAACAGGTCCTCGTCAAGGGTCTCATTCTGGTCCTTAGACCGAGTGGACAAGAAAATGTAGCCCCCAATGTATTCATGAACGATCTTGCAATCCGCACTCAGGCAGGTGAACGCGATGGAGACGTTCTGGTCAAATTCGATTGCCACCTGGAAGAGGAAGGCACAGGTAAGCTTAAACATTTCAAGGAAAATGAGGAAAAAACTGCCTTGTGAAAGGGACATGTGGGTGGCTCAGTCGTTAAGCGTCTGCCTTCCGCTCAGGTCATGATCCGGCAGTCCTGGGATGGAGCCCCACACTGGGCTCCTGCTCAGCGGGAAGCCTGCTTCTCCCTCTCCCACTCCCCCTGCTTGTGTTCACTCTCACTGTCTCTCTCTCTCTGTCAAATAAATAAAATCTTAAAAAAAAAGACAAAAACTGCCTTGTGATGACCCCAGAGCTGAGGACTGCTTAGGTGGCTTATAGATGATTTCCCTCCCCTCCTCCCCGCCAAATCCACAAAAACCCCACCCAACCAAAAAAAACCCCAATCACCACTTCCATTAAACGCTTACAGTCAACAAGTCTTTGCTCTCTGTGCGCCCTCTTGTGGTCTCAACTATGCTGCACACCTGGCAAAACATTCCAGCTCCCAACACACATGGTTCTTTTTGGTCGCTCATGTTTAGACATTAAGAACTTCCTAAGCACTCTCTCTGTCAAGGGGCAGGGAGCTTTGCAGACTCTTTAATGGAGACTAAAAGGCTCACCTGAATTTTCGTACACCCAACAGCCCTGCACCCCTTCCCAGCTGAAAGTCATAAACTCTAAACACTGGAAGAAACAGATTTCACTGGTTCTCAACCTTGGTTGCCCATTGGAATCACCGGTGGACCTTTAAAAGCTGCTGCCAGGCTCCCACTCCCAGAGACTGGGATTTGATGGGTCTGCGGTGTGGTCCGGGCAGCAGGGTGTTAAAGCTCCCAGGTGATGCTGATATGCAACAAGGTTTTAGAGCCACTGCCTGAGAGGTCACCGAATCTCAAACTTTTATTCTTTTTTTTTTTTAAAGATTTTATTTTTATTTATTCGAGAGAGAGAGAGAATGAAAGATAGAGAGCACGAGAGGGAAGAGGGTCAGAGGGAGAAGCAGACACCCTGCTGAGCAGGGAGCCCGATGTGGGCCTCGATCCCAGGACTCCAGGATCATGACCTGAGCCGAAGGCAGTCGCTTAACCAACTGAGCCACCCAGGCGCCCTCAAACTTTTATTCTATAAATGAGTGCCCCCATGGTTAACAGCCCTGCTGAGAGGAATCCACAGTTCTTTAAAAAAAGGTGTGAGTCTCCTCCCATCCCTCTAGGCTTTCTACCGGAAAAATGAGAAAACGAAGGAGAAATGAGAATTCTAGATCAGCAACATCAGAATTTTTTTTAAAGATTTTATTTATTTGAGAGAGAGAATGAGATAGAGAGAGCATGGGGGGGGGTCAGAGGGAGAAGCAGACTCCCTGCTGAGCAGGGAGCCTGATGCAGGACTCGATCCCGGGACTCCAGGATCATGACCTGAGCCGAAGGCAGTCACTTAACCAACTGAGCCACCCAGGCACCCCATCAGAGTGTTTTAAATCAGCTGGATGCTAAGGTGCCTCTGACTTGATCTAGAATTTCCCATGCTATAGACCTGGCTTGACCTTAGCCCCCTGGGGTGCAACTGCAATTGATGGGAGACAGAGGTTTTGGGGGCTCCTTAACTCAGGAGGCAAAGCTTTCCTCAGTCATCCCTGCTCATGTCCCTTGCTTCTCTAGCAGTTTTTCCCTTTGGGGACTGGAATGCTCTCCAGGTGGGCAGTTGAGCCTCTGAGTCCTCGACAGGTTAGACCTCTTGGCAGCCAGTCAGATGAAGCCTTTTTGGAATCATTTTGGATGACAGCCCCATCTCAGACAATTTCTGCTAAGCAGTTATCAGCATCTTACATAATCCTATGCTGAGCTGAAGGAAACTAATCAAACTGCTCAGCAGTTTTAGAGTCTGTATGGAAACTCCAGATGGAGGCTAAGCCAACTTGTGGTGTTAATTCAAAACGATTTGGCCTGTACTTGTTAGTGAACTGCCCAGAACTGCCTATGATTAGTTTAGCAGACAACTGGCACACGCTTGTGGTTTCTGAGTTCTACATATATGAACAGAGTAATCTACAACTCTGATGGAACACACATTTATAGCCTCAACACTGAATACACAGAAAACTTTTAGTGTACCTGTCGGATTTCCCAGTTGACGTTCCACTGTTTCATATTTGTGAATCTCCATGTTGTAATTGGAATCCCAGTGGCTGCATCGATTCTAATCAACCTATTATATGAAACTCCCAGAATATCATCTTTCTTGCTTCCTTTAAATCTAAAAAAAAAAATTAATATGAATTAAAAGAGGCAACTGCTTCCTATAATATGATGGTCATTCTTACTACAATCTCTTGAAGATAATAGGAACATTTCTAAATGATATCCAAAGAATGGACAGCGAGGGATTAACTTTTCTACAGAATGGATTTTTTACTGTGATAGGAAGGGAATATGAAGAATGGAGAGAATTGAGGCTGTCCTGCAGACATCTTTATGTGAAACTGACATCAGAGGAAAGCAAAGTGAGAGAGGGTCAAGTCAATGAATTTAAAATCAGCTGTGTATGCCAGGCACCCTTCTAGGCACAGGGAATACATTAGTGACCTAATTGGATAGAAAATGTCTAACTTCATGGAGCTTGTATTCTAGCCGGGAAGAGGGTCATGAATAAGTGAAATATATATGGCAGATAAGGATCATGAAGGAAAATAAAGCGTAGAAGGGGGACAGGGAATACTGGCAATGGGGTGGTTACAGTTTTAAAAAGCGAGTCGGGGAAGACTGCAGCGGGAAAGGACATTTGATTAAAGATGTCTGTGAGGAATGAGCCCCATGGGTATCCGGGGAAAGAGCTGTAGGGAGAGGGCACGGCCAGTGGAAGGCTGCAGCTTTCTTTTTCTTTTTTTCCTTTTTTTGGGGGCATGCTCAAGGACCTGCCAGGAGGCCAGGGTGGCTGGGCACCATAAAGGAGGGGCAGAGGATGTGAAATCCCAGAGCTAAGGTCGTACAGGGCCATTGTAAGGATTTGGCTTATACCCTGCGTGAGCCAGGAGGCCTTCAGATGGTTCTGGGCAGACGCCTGCTATGGTTTGACTCAGGTCTTAAAAGGATCACTCTAGCAGCCAACTTGAAAACTTAGGGGAACAAAGGGAGAAGCAGGGAGCCCAGGGAAGTACTGTGAAGAGAAGGTGTGGAAGATCGTTACGAGCAGCCAATGTGTTTGGGCCATTTGTGAGAGGACTGTGTTCTTTATTATTTTTTTAAAGATTTTATTTACTTATTTGAGATAGAGAGAGAGAGCGCGCAAGCTGCAGGGAGGGGCAGAGGGAGAGGGAGAAGCAGACTCTTCGCTGAGCAGGGAGCCCCTATGTGGGGCTCGATCCCAGGACCCTGGGATCATGACCTGAGCCGAAGGCAGATGCTTAACTGACTAAGCCAGCCAGGCGCCCGAGAGGACAGTATTCTAAAATTAAAAAGAGTTCTACATTCTAGACTGGGAATAAACTGGGCTCCAAGAAAGGCACTTAGAAACAAATAGGAAGTGAGAGAGGCAAGTGAACACTGTGATCACCTGACAAGGTAGTAGGTGAGGCCAAATTCAGGTAGAGATTGCCAGGCCTGGATAAACCGCAGCTTGGCTTCGACCAGCGGCATCTGGGCCACATTCTGGTGGGCTTCTAGAATCCGGGCTGCCAGCTAAGCAGAAGTGGAAAACGTTGAACCGTCCTTGGCATACACTTAACTGTTCTGTAATCATCCCTTTAGCTCAGATCCCCAGTGAGAAAAATAAATGCAAGGCCCAACTGCAACTCTACAAAGACAATTCATTCCCATTCATTCATCCTCTGTTCCTCTCTGTCCTTCTATAAAACACATAAATCACTGAGGAGAAGAAGGAACAACATCAGCAAACACCTAAACTCTAAGGTTCATGGAGATGGAGAGTTCTGGGTCCCTCTTTCTGGAATATGTATGGTGTCCGTGGACAATGGTTCCTCTTATATCAGTTTATCTGTGTAACTTTTAACCCCCTCTAATGGAAGCATAATTTACATTTTTAATTTGTGGGATTTAATAATTTTAATGAAATCTGGGACTACTGCCATGTACAGTTAGCGGCAGTCAGCGCTAACAAAAGGAACAGTAATTTCTTAACATCGTCTAATACTGAGTCCATAGTCAAAAATCCCCATCAGCCGATTTTTCATGATGGCCTCGATCATTTTAATTCCTCATTTTACCCCAGAAAATAGAGTTTACTGAAATAATTGCTCCAACAAGATTAGCAGTACCTGCTTTGACTTGTGTTTTTTTGCACACCGAGGTGACACAAAACATTCAGGGTTCATGTCCATGGTTTCAAGACTGGAAGCCACCTGAGATGCTGAGTTCCGGTTTTTCATCCTCAGAAATGAAAGGATGTTGAGGACCTCTGGCTGATAGGAGCTGTCTGCCATGGTTTTGCCCTTCGATGCCAGGATGCAGGCAGCCATCCACTGGGCATACTGATTCTCCTGCAGCAAACATCAGAGGGCTGAGACACAAATTCAAGTGCAAAGCCACCCCGCTGGGAACAGAACAGGATGTGGGCTTTTCATCTCTACAATACACGAAACTGTCACCTACCAAGCAAAGAAAGATGTGAAGTGCCACATATTCTGAGTGGCTGTCAATCACCTAATTTAACACTCACCAAGAGCTCTTGAGTCCTGGGTTGAGTTTCTCTATGCTAAGGGGCTAGAGAATAGGAATGTCAGTTGTGATCCATTCCATGCAGAGAACTTTGCATTGAAAGATGAACCAAGGACACAGGAGCACCATGGAGGACAGACAGGTGAAAACCCAAGCTACCTGACTGCCTTCCTTGATACCTATTTCCATGTTCATATCATGTCTGATCTCTATGACAGAAGGAAGGGAGGAAAAAGATCATGAACTGATTTCCCATACTATGTCTACCCTGGCCTATCCTTAGTAAAGATTCTAATCCCAAGGGAGGAATCAGGTCCACTGATGGGCTCTGAACCAGTCAGTGGTGGCCTCTATTGCTCTTGAACGTTTGTGTTCATTTTTTTTTTTAAGATTTTATTTATTTATTTGACAGAGAGAGACACAGGGAGAGAGGGAACACAAGCAGGGGGAGTGGGAGAGGGAGAAGTAGGCTTCCCGCGGAGCAGAAAGCCCGATGTGGGGCTCGATCCCAGGACCCCGGGATCATGACCTGAGCCGAAGGCGGACGCTTAACGACTGAGCCACCCAGGCGCCCCTGCCCCTTGTGTTTATTTTTTACCTCAGGGAGCCAAGAGGCACAGTGCTAGAAGCTGAGGGGATGCAGCCGAAGAGAGGAATTCTTCAGAGCAATAGTCATTGTGGTGCACTGAATTACTGACCTCAGTCTTCATCCTCCTGGTATCCACAGTTTTTGCCGTGGGATTTTACAGTCTGTCTCACTGGAGCCAGAGTGTAATTTCCCACCTCTTGACTTTGAGCCCCACCATGGACTTGCTTTAGCCAATGGAATGTGGGTGGAAATAACAGTGTACTACTTGCCGGCCCAAGCTTTAGGAGGTCTGCCATGTTTGTAATTCCTCTCTTGCACTTCTGCCATCACTGTGAGCAGAGCCTCCCCAGGCAGCCTGGCACCCAGAATAAATACAAGGAGCTTAACTTTGAGCCAGGAGCCAAGCCTAGCCAGACCTACAACTAGAAGCAGATCCGTCCAGATGACATGAGGTTGGATCATCTGAGCCCCGGCCTACTCGTCGATGTTTCAGAGGCAAATGTTTATTGGTATATGTTGTTTGATTTTGTGGTTGTTTGTTACAAAGCAATAACTGACCAATGAGTGTTCTCATTGGAGAAGACATCTCAGCTGGTTTGTCCTTAGGCTTAAGAAAGGTAAAGGACTTAGCATTTTTTTTTTTTTTTTTTTACTTACATGGTCACATCTCAGATACACTTCATTCATACCATCAGCAACAGGGATTAGTAACTTGATTCCAAATTTTCTCCCTGCTACGTTGACATCTGGCACAACCTCACAGCCTGAATGATAAAAGGCAGGGACAAAATTGAGCTCTGAGAAATATGTTATATAAATCAGGTGTGCCTCTAAAAGAAACACTTTGAACATAAGCCCTTCAGATTTGGTTTTCCTCTGAAAAACTGAGGAGCAAGCAGACAACATTAACTAAAGGGTAACTAAATAAGACTCATGAACAATTCACATGGATAAGAGAAAATATCTTCTGTTATGATTTTCTTAAGTATCTCATAAACTGAATTCATTTTCCAGGTCAATTTGGCTATGCTAACTCATAGTAACATGGAGCTATGAATATGAACTTTTAAATAAACCAAAGTAGAGGGAATTCTCTTACTGTCACAATGATAAGGGAATTGAGTACACTGGTTAATTAAATATTTCAGTTAATGGAGTTACCAGCACACTCACAGCCACTTTCAGAAATTAGAACAGAAACTAAAGTGACATTGAATTAAACAACCATTCTGGAATTTAGAAAGCTTTTCAGGATCCTACAATGCCTCATGTAGTACATGGATGACACCAATTACCACCACTCCGCAGACTTGGATACACCGGGGAAGAAGGGAGAGCAGAATGCAAATAATCACATTTATCGCACCATATTCCAGGCTCATGCTCCATGGGGAAGGGCGCTGCAGGCAGGCTGCCAAGTGGAAACCAGTGAAATAGAGAGGTTCCTCTGGAAGTAAGCCCTACTTCATTGACTAGGAGGTTGGCTTTCATGGCTGGGTCATGACAAGCCATACCCAGATGTAGGACTCTCTTACCTCTAAGATTTAGTTTTTCTACTGGTTCTCCTTGCTCAAGTTCCTTATTTTTAAAGTAGGCTATAGATGTGTCTTTAAAGATGAACCAATACTGTTTGAAAGCCTTTAATATTAGCTTCTTGGGCCTGCAAATTAAAGTACAGTAAGCATTTTAACAGCCATCCAGAAATGTAGGGACACATTGCAAATTTCAAGTGGCTCCAGATGCTCTGGAAACCTGTTCAAACAACATACTCTTTATTGTTGAAAGTAATTTTCACGTTGCTAACTCGTTTCTAAAAACTGAAAATGAGGTTTTTAATAGATATAGAAGTTAATGCAGAGTCTCAGGATTTAGACCACTTTGGCTTTGCTACTGCCTAACATGGGACCCTGGGGAAGACACTTCCCTGCCTGGGCCACGTGTACTGCCTCTGTGTGATGGGGACAGTCCAGCCTCCAACTCACAGGGCATCTGTGAGGAGGCGAAGAGGTAATCTCTGAGAGTGCTTATCACAGCACCTGGCATAACTGAAGTGCTCAATAAATTATTATAATTTGAGAAACATCCATGAATCTGGGATATCTGTCACTTCAGTATACTTCTTGGACCTGAAAAGGCTGTCCACGTGGACAGCACAACTTTCAAGGTATCAGGCATACACACTAGATCTAAAAGTAAGCAACCTTTTCTGTAGTTTCCTCTGATCCTTAAGAGAAACCACCATAGAATTCCCAGTGAATCATGGAAATCACAAAAACTTACAGCTAATCTACACAGACTCTACTGTTACTAAAAAAAAAACATTTTTGGGGGAAGATCCCCAAAAGTGAGATCTGTGGGGGCCAGAACACTTTATACTCTGGGCTGGACAAGGTTGGTATTGCCAATGGCAGGTCTCAGTTGGGCCATTCAAAATAGAAAACGTGAGAGAGAGCTGGGGAGTATGGAAAGGGGGTACCGCTGGGCAGAGAAAAGATAATATGAGCTGTCCATGGTTCCGTGGAACAGTGCTGGCCATGGGGGTGAATCAGGGTCTCTCATGCTACAGCAGTGGATTTCTGCATTCAAGAACGAGAGAAAGAGAGGAAGCCTTGTGTTAACCCCACTCATACATACTTTGGGGCAACTTTTTTTTTAAAGATTTTATTTATTTATTTATTTGACAGAGAGAGAGAGAGCACAAGCAAGGGGAGCAGCAGGCAGAGGGCGAGGGAGAAGCAGGCTCCCCTCTGAGCAGGGAGCCTGACACGGGGCTCGATACCAGGACTCTGGGATCATGACCTGAACCGAAGGCAGCCACTTAACCGACTGAGCCACTCAGGTGCCCCTGTTTCCGAGTTTTAAAGGTGTGCAGACAGCATTGTTTTATTATTTTTTAAACTTTGAAGATCTAATTGGCTTTATGAAGTGATTCATAAATTGGGCAGCATCCCACCTGGCAAGTAGAGGGGAGCTCTGAGGAGGGGTACAGAATGGAAAGTTGTCATAGGAAGGAAGGTGGGGCAAGGAAGTTACTAGCAAAAGAAAGGACTGGTCCAGGCAAGGTCACCTTCCACGTGGGGAAGGGCAGGAGGTCTTGTTAGGTGATTACCTCATCTTTTGGGAGATGGAGGGCCCAGGTGACAGAGGACCTCATTGGTGCTGATCAGAAAATTCCCTTCTGACTGATTAAGACTCATTTCTGGGGGAAGCTGAAATTGCAATTAGGTTAGGTATTAAGCCCTAGTTTGGGGACTTGGTCTAAGTGATACTGTTTTGGGCCTGTGGTTTTCTTTTTAACACTTCCCCTGTTTTGAACAGATTCTCAGCTTAACTGAGTGAGGTGATCAAAATTTAGGCAAGAGAGTATTGTTTTAATGGGCAGTATCATTATTGGCAACGCAGTGACAGTGGAAACATTTCCAAATAAGTGCTTCCGAAATGCCCTCTCCACCGCACTAATCTCTTTCAAACATGAATTGTGTTCTCACTCATTTCACAATCACCTTTTCCTTAAAGGAGGGGTGAAGTGTGTTTATTATTTTGAAAGCATTTGCAGGCTGACCACTGATGGCCACCTGTCATCACAGAGAGGTCATAAATTTGGAACACATTCTTTTGAAAAAACAAGAGTGCGCCACTCCCCTTAGAGGTGTTTTTCCATGTGATAACCAGGGTGGGGGGGCCAAAGGTTTTCACGGCCACTCCCTCTTTATGAATCATTATAAAGATTCCACCGTATTTTAGATGTCTTGTATTTATAACGTTGACTCTCCCTGATAATCTCCCATGGCACATTGTGTAAGTCGGCCTGGAACTTCTTTGTTCAAGTAACTTACCTACTTGACTACAGTGATTGATGCAATGAATGGATTTGATGTGTGGCTTCTCTCTCTGTAATCCTCTAGTGGAGCCATTTTATTTATTCCAAAGTAGTCTCTCCAACAGTGGCCACACCTTACAGTTTGGGACATAAATAATTGTTTTTATTATGTAACTTAGTAGTAGGATTATACCTTGTCTGGTTTATATTCAGGGGTTTGTATAAAGTAGAATCTTGAAAGGCTGGTTGGGCAGAAAGTTCTAGACTGATTGTTGTTTTCTCTTAGCACTTTCAAGAGATTTCCTAGCCAAGGGGAAGTCTGCTGCCCACTTAACTGTGCTGCCCACTTAACTGTTTTTCCTTCCTAGGAAATTTGTCTTTTCTCTCTGATTTAAAAGACTTTCTCTTATCAACGGTTGGCCTTAGTAAGATGTGCATTTATAGTGATTTACTTTGCTTGGGATTTATGATTCCTGAATTTAAGGATTTTTGTCTTCAAAAATTATGGAACATTCTTAAGCATTCTTTTTTGAATACTTGCCTCTCTCCCGTATTTTCTTCTAGAACTCGTAGTAGATATATGTTGAAACTTCTCACTCTACCTGTAACATTTTCCATTTCTACCTTTCTGTGTTTTCTATTCAACTGTTTTTATTTTTATTTATTTTAATTATTATTTTTTTTTTAGAGAGAGAGAGTGCACACATGTGAGAGTTGCAGGGGGACAGAGGGAGAGACAGAATCTTAAGCAGGCTCCACGTTCAGTGTAGAGTCTGATGTGGGGCTCGATCTCACAACCCTGAGATCATGACCTGAGCTGAAATCAGGAGTTGGACGCTTAATCTACTGAGCCACTCAGGTGCCCCTCACCTGTGTTTTTAAACTTGACATTCAGCGCACCTATTCAATTTTAAATATCTATGGCTAAATTTTTCCTTCTTTCTTCCTTTTTTTTTTTTTTTTTTTTTAGATTTTATCTATTTATTTGTTTGACGGAGAGCGAGAGAGCACAAGCAGGGAGAGTGGCAGGCAGAGGGAGAAGCAGGACCCTGGGATCATGACCTAAGCTGAAGGCGGATGCTTAACTGACTGAGCCGCCCAGGCGCCTCTCTACGAGTGAATTTTTCATTTCCAGAGTTTCTGTTTGGTTCCTTTTCAATACTGCCTCTTCTCTTTCATGACGATATTTATCTTTTAATTTCCATAAGGATTCTAAACATACTCATTTTATGTTTTTCTCAGATTGTTCTATTACCTAAAATTATTGAAGCTGCTAATCTTCTTGTTTGGTGGGTTGGCTGTCTTTCCTTTCCGACGGTTCATGAGCTCACGTGGTTAGTAGTTTTTATCAGGAGCTCAATTTTTAGGGGCTTATTGTTTCCTCTAGAAGGCCCATGCATGCTAGATTGTGGATATTTCCCTCCAGATATTTTTGTAATTACACTTGCTAGGGCTTCACAGGTTTTGTGGTCCTGGGCCAGTTTCCATTTTATTTTTTTCAGAATTCACTTATCATATAAGACATATAAATTTAGATCTACATCCATGTGTGGCAAAGGACTTGGCTCCAATTTCCTCCAGAGAGACTTTTCATTTCCCCATGTAGGACCCCATGCAAGGATGAACTTCCTCACTGCTTTCTGTCGCAGATGGACAGCTTTTCCACTCCCTGTTAAACAGAGAAGGCCACCCTTGCAAGTTTCTGCCTTTACGCACAGGCTTCAGTCCTTGCCAGTACCTTACAACAGGCCTACAGTGTCATCTCCTCTCACAGGGATTAAAATCCCAGCCCCAAACCATGAGAATCTATGTCATGGCCCAAATCCCTCTCTGCATCTGAGGCTTCATTTGTAGAATTAGATTCCCTCTGCATTTCCTGCAAGCTGGACTTCCCCGGTCTCACCTCAACCTTGTACTTACAATTCTTTTATTTTTACTTTATCCAGCACTCACACATATTTATAGCAAGACTCAAGTTTGCATTAGATCAGATGCATTTAGATCAGTTGTTGGGAACTGTAGTCTACCGTTTATATAGTGGGCTCAATAGATTTTGTTTAGAAAAAAAAGAGCTTCACTGTAAAAAAAAAAAAAAGATTAAAAATGGTTCACAGGACTAGCTCAATGTTCTTCTACTGATAAGGAAAGGAAGCCCAAGGAAATGAAGGGCCTTTAAGGGTCACGCACGCTAAGAAGTAGGAGGAGTGGAGCTCCACTCTCCATTCTCCTTCCCCCCTTCTTGTCTCCTTTCTTCTTTGCTTCCTCCACGAACTGTATTATCTATTAAAGTCAATATCTTCAGACCTTTGGTAGATATAGCAACCACCGTGAAACAGAAGACAATTTTGGGTGTTTGAGCAAAGCAATCACATTAAAGTGAAGTGGATGGAGGGCTTAACTCTGGAATGTCATCTCCTTCACTGAAAACATCTATAGGAAGGGAAGGGTCATTATTTGGTTTGTGAAGAGCCAGATTCGCTCTAGACAGAGAATATGGCAACTTACTTTCTTCACAGAATGATTATTAAAAAATCATAAAGATGTATTCGTGGATTCAAATTATAACTTTTTTTCTGTAGTCTGACTATAACAATATGTGTGGTTGCAACCATTTACGCCATAAAAGTTAAACTAATGATCCCATTGTTTGAGACCACATTAAAAAGAAAAAGAGCAACCCGTAGAAACCTAGTGACAAAAATGATTACTTTTGGATGCTTCTCACTTATACCTGATTCGCTGTTCACTCTTTCTAAGTCTTTCTTTGCATCACGTGTTCCCAAAACAACTTGTGTTTCTTTTCCAGCCAACTGACCCACTGAAGCGTCGGTGTGTTAAGAAAAGTCAATGAACCATAAAGTGACATAAGTAACTGACAGAACTTCAAAGGGGCAATATTCTTTTCATCTTAACACATCCTGGCACCATCACAAATGTTTTCTTTCTTTCCACGAAATAAAAAACTCCTCTGCCTTTTTAAGTTTCAGATTGATCTGAGGTAACTGGGGAGTTTATCAGAAACACTTAACAGGCAAAGGTAGATAAACTGAGGTGACTACGCTGGATAAGCCCAGGACCAAAGTTCTAGGGACAACTGATTTTTCAACCATGAAGGAACCTTCTAATGGTGTCAAGTCCTGAGCCTCACAGATGACCAGTCTAGCATATTTGTTCACTAACTGCTGACACTGGCTGTGTTTACACCACTATTTATTGAGCACGTACTATGAGCCAGGTACCATGCTCAATGCTTCATATATGTTATCTTATTCAGTCCCCCCAATAAACCCAAGAGGAGGTATGTCCCCATTTTATAGATCAGGAAACTGAGGCTCAGGCACATGACAATGCCCAAGGTACCCCAGCTCATATGTGTTGTTGAGCTAGGATTCAGCCCATTGTCTGTCTGATGCCAAAGCTCATGCTCTTACCTTTGAACCAGGAACCTGCCTAGTACGGGTTCAGTTTAAATTCCTGGACTCTTTACCTGGGAGGCTTTGTTAGGAGTAATCCATTTCCCCTTTAAGGGTGACTTACCTAAATAATTTGAGATTATCTGCAAGTTTAGGGATATCAGTAATGTCCTCCTAAGGAAAAACAGATAACATTTCGTAAGTAGTTAATTAGGTGGTATTGATACCCTATACCTGCACTGCCTAATGCTGTAGCCACTCAGCACATGGGGTTATTAAAATGTGAATTAATTAAAATTAAATTAATGAGAAACTCAGTCCCTCCGTCACACAAGCCACATGTCTAGTAGTGACCTTGGTGGAGAGTGGGCGAGGGAGGGGGGTGGGATGGGGTACATGCAGGGGCTTCTGGGTGGCTGGCAAAGTTCTAGTTCTTGATTTGCGTGGTGACTTGGGTGATTATACAAATTTGTTAAGCTGTACACTTTTTCCCCACTTTTCCGTATGTGTCATGTGTCACACAAATGAAAAAAGTTTAAAAAATTGACCAAGCACTACCATTCAAGTTAAAAATTTGAGTTAGAAACTGCTACTGTTATGTACAAACAAAATATTTTACAAATTTTACCTCAGAGGGAGTAAATCGAGCTATGTCTAGTTCACTGATTAACTTCTCAAAAGGAACCCGGTTCAAAGTTCATTCTCCGGTGTAGGCTGGTGTCTACTTTCTAAATGAAAGGCCTATTGTTTAGCATCAAATGAAAATATTGGGGGAGAGACGGGGAATTTTTCATTTATTCTGAGAAGGATCACGATTTATCTATTCAGTGGAGGAAGTCAACAAATGAGAACAAATTCAATGAGCCCTGTGTCTCCTATAAATGTGAGACAGGGCTTTGAATCTCTACAGAATCTTGACCTTTAGTTTGTACGAAGTATTTGCTTTTGCATGATACCAACTTCCCATTTTAAGGAAATTAACCATAAGGAAACATGCATTAAATCCATAAAAATATAGTGACTCATTTTTTATCTCTATTTATATCCAATTACAATAGATCCACCTCTCTGATTCAATGTGCATTAAACTAATAATTACTCCCATGACTGAAGTAGTTAGTTAAACAAAAGGGTGGCACTCAACAGGTGAATCAAACAGGAGAGGCATTCTGCTTATAAAGCCACCACTCAGCCACATTTCATGGATAAGGAGATGACAAAATAGTTGTATGACTTTATGTCTCACCGGAAGATTTTTGTCTATTTCCTGAAGTCAGAAGGGTTCAGGGGCTTTTTAAAGTGTCCCAGAATAAAGGCCCTCACTGTGTCAACCTTGCCCAGTTGCAGTGCATGACTAGGTAAATAGATAATAGGCTTTGTATCCGTGAAGCATCTTGTCCATTCTCACAGCTAGCCATACAACACACTGGGTGGTTCTCTCTAGACCTCAGGGGAGGGACCGCCTCCATATTCCCCACGAGTGAAGACAAGCCATTGGTGGTGGGTGCCTTTGCCTCATACCCCACAGCTTCTCCCTAAGAAATACATATAAATACTGCCATTAACAGCACTGAACATATCTCATTGTCCCTTCCAGAACTGACCTGAGAAAAGCCAGTCAGGTCTTGCTGGCTTTAAGTTTGTGACAAGTATGTTTTCTTTTTTCAAAATCAGACACAAGATTCTTTTATTTCTCATAAAAAAGAGCTCATTTACACATGTCAGTCCATGAGAACACAGCCATGGTTCTGAGTTACCGGAAAAGTTCATACCAAAGCGCTGTCTGCTTTTCCACCTTCTAGGGTCACTTCCAAATTAGAGAGTGCAGCTTCTACTTCGTCCACCTCAGACTCATTTGTAAAATCCTGTGTTTCAGCTGACAGCGACAGTTTGCTAATGTGATACTATGATGCAAACAGAGGTTTTAGAAATGTTATAAACACACATGTATCCATCAGCCCTTTCCTCTTTTTGAAGACAATCCCCCCCGTAGGTCCGAATGTCTCCTGGAAAGAGGTCTCCCTCCTCTGAAGGGAAAATGACATTTTAATCTGAATTATTTTGAGAGGTATGGTAAGTCATGGTCAAACAAAGTCTTCTTCATCACTGGTTCAGCTTGTAGTGGGGATGAGATAAGATTTGCAAGACTAATGCCTTATAGAAGATGGGCGCGTGTGGCGGTTATGAGGAAAATTTTAAATTGAAATGGACTCCCCTCACTTTCAGTCCTTTCTTCAAAGAAAAGAAACAGTATGAAGAAAATGAAACTTGAAGAAAACAAATCTGCTTTGCTTTCTTCCAGAGAGAAGGTACTAGAGTCCCCATACCTGCAGTGCTGCAAAGATCAACATTTCTTCTTCTGTGCAATCAATTTCTTCCAAGAGAATGGCCCACCTGGCTTGTTCATAGAGCTGGTTGATGCGGACAGCATCGTACTAAAGAAAGAAACAGGTAGGTGTGTATGTGTTGGGGGGGGGCACATATTCCTCAGTACGAAAACTCTGGAAACACGGAGGCCATTCCTTGTTAATGCAGTAAACTTTTGCTCAGGTAAGTGAAAGAAATACCTATCTTTCCACTGCCCCAGCTCATTTTACTTCTGAACGTAGAACTTGTTTTGTCAAGATATTTTCTAGAGCTTCTTCAAGGGGCCAAACTGACCCATCTCAGATTCCATTATTTCTCCCTCTCTTTTATCACATTTCTACTGGTAGGAAAAACCATTGTCACCACCTGTCTACGGGACTCTCTTCATCTGGCAAAACTGCAATTCTGTACCGATTAAACCATAACTCCTATTTTTTCCCCCGAGTATACAATTTACCGTATCCTTAAAGGAAAAAAGGTGAGGAAAATATGGAGGAGGAACAGAAAGAGTGCCTAAACAGATTTATCACGGGTTGATAAGCATTCGTTTCTTTTTCCTTTTGCATTAACCTTATACACATGAGAAAAAAGGTGATAGGGGATGTAAAGATCTGTAGCAAGCCCAAATCAGCAAAGAGCATTGCTATCAGGTCAGTGGGAAATCGAGCCTATCATAGAGGTGTGCTCCTTCTCAGCAGCGCCAAAGCAAGACAAATGTGAACCCACATGAGTGGGCCTCGGGAAGCCGGAGGACTAAGAACCTTAAGAGAGCCTGTCTTTGCTTTGTGAACTTTGCGGGGCACAGCACAGGAGCTAGCCCCAGGACCCTCCCCAAACAAACCAAAACAGAACACACATGAGAATATTCACAACAGCGTTGTTCATAACAACTCCGAGCTGGGAACGTTCCAGGGTGCCTAGGCTGGTGCATGGATAAACAAAATGTGGGCCACGTGCACAGGGGGACGCCACTCGGCAGTAAGAAGGAACATGCTATTGATACACGTAAAAACACAGAGGGACCTCAGAAACATGCTGAGTGAAAGAGCCAGACGCACAAGATGGCATACTGTATGAGTCCATCTATGGGAAACTTCTAGAAAAGGCAAACCTGGACACAGAAGGTGGACCAGTGGTGGGCTGGGGCCGGGAGAGCCAAGATTGACCACAGATGGGGTATGAGGAAACTTTTTTGGGTGATGCAAGTGTTTTACTACTGGATTGTGGTGATGGTTGCACAACCATATGAATGTACTACAATCATTATAATAGAATTTTATGGCATGTAAATGATACGGCAATCAAGATACAACTAAAAAAACACACACCACACACGCCAAAAACCAAGCAACCCCTGCCCCCTCCCAAAGACCCCTGCTTCATGAACAGTTTAAAGACAAAATCTAAATAGTATGTGCAGCCACTAAAATTTGAACTGGACTTTCCTATCTGTCTCTGTCTGTCCACCAGTCAGTCACAGTGTCTACAATTCTAACGCTGTAGGAGTTTTAGTGAGAGTAAGTTAAATCACCCAATCAGGCTTTTCTCTCAAATGCAGTCAGTAAAGATTTACAAAAATTAATCAGAGCGTCCACACCTGAACAAACCTAATTCCCCTACCACTCCCCAAAGCCAAATAAAACAATTCCTTGAAAGAATGTTGGTTAAACAAAAGTTGGCCTACATTTGCAAACTGACATTAGGAGAAGAGGATCTAGTCTAGGATGTTATAAAGGACAGGCTAAGCCCTGGCTCCCACTGAGGAACACTGGATTTCTCTGTGGCTGCCAGCGGAACTACGGATTTTCTCCTCTGGAGTCTTGTTCAGGTTCTCCCTGAGGCTCTAGAAGCACATCACAGGTTCCAGGTTTTCACGGGTCATGTATTAACCGCCACCCCAATAGGTCTTTGTCTCTCTGAGAACTCTGTCAGTGGTTTCCCTGACTTAGAGACAAATTTTTCCCCTTGGTGGGGATTGGCTACTCTTGCCCTTCCTTGGCTCTCGATTTCCTTTGTCTTCCGGTTTACTGAAAATAGAAATCCCAGACTGGCGTTCGGCGTCTGCCTTCGGCTCAGGTCATGGTCCCGGGGTCCTGGGATCAAGCCCCGCATAGGGCTCCCTGCTCCGCGGGAAGCCTGCTTCTCCCTCTCCCTCTCCCCCTGCTTGTGTTCCCTCTCTCGCTCTGTCTCTCTCTGTCAAATAAATAAATAAAATCTTAAAAAAAGAAAAGAAAAGAAAAGAAATCCCAGAGTGGGAAGCACATGGTTTCTGCCACCTCCATGGCCTGAATCCCTGTTTCTCCTCATCCAGGCAATTAGGTTAACCCCTCTCTCCTTCCCACAACCACCAATACAAACAAATAACAAGACCTGCTTCCCAGAGTTTCACTCTCTCAAGAAAGGGTTATTCTTGAGATCTAATCACCGAGGATTCCCAATTAGCTGGGAGGCAGGTTTCAGTACCTCCAGGACTCTTATTAAAACTGTTGTGCCTTTTCTCTACTGAACATTTTAAAAAATACTTTGATTATTGGAGTTATAAGTTATTTTTATTCACACAAATGGGGCAAAATAAGAGATAATGAAGGAATTCATTTTGAATGAATTCTAAAGGGACAAAAGAAGGTACAATAAAAGGTCTCCTTCTCTTCCTTGTTCTGGACTGTTTTGTACCTTGTTCTTTTTCATTTGATAATATACCTTGAATATGTTCTACATCAAAAGAAAGCTGATTCTTCTTAGCAACAACACTATATAGGTGTATCATAAGTACTTAACCACTTCCCTCCTGATGGATGTTTAGGTAGTTTCCAATTTTCTTCCTCAAATAATGTAGCAATAACTGTTCTTGTGTACAGACATGTTAATGCACATATTTGAGCCTAACTGTGGCATAAGTACAGTGGAGTGGATTTGCTGTGTCAAAGCTATGTAGAATTGTAATTCTGACAGACATTGCCAAATTGCCTTCCATAAGGATCAGATTAATTTGTACTTTGATCTATAAGCAAGGTACAAGAGAGCCATCTTCCCCACACTCTTGCTAAGATAGTGTATGAAACTTTTTGATCTTTGCCAATACAAGGCTAAAAGCCGTTCTAGTTCCTTTTCTATGAACTACGTGTTCATATTCTTTGCTCATTAGGCTACTGGGTTGTTGGTCTTTTTTTTAATTGATTTCCGGAAGCTCTTTATTAGGGAAATTAGCCTTTTGTTTGTAGTATGTGTTGCAAAGACTTTTTCACTTTGTATATGGCTTTTTGGCATGCATAACATTTATGAAAACACACCTATCGTTTTTTGGATTCTGGATTTTGCATTTTTAAAGTATATTATTTTTGAAATTTTGTATATTCTAGTATTTTTGTAAATCTGAGATTTTTAATCAGTACTTATAACCCTGGTGTCACTGCCTGCCTGCATCTCTCTGCTGAAACCTGGAGAGGAGACGCTCCTTGATTCTACTATACAGTCTGGTTCCCATCTGTAGGTGCCTTGTCTGTTTTACAAGGTTTCATGGGTGCTATCTTTGCTCTTTTTGATTTGATTGTAGATTCTATGAAAACATAAAGCGCATCTTAAGTTTCCATATCCCTCTATCTACCTCGTAGAAACTTGGAACTAAACCTGGTTATATTTATAGCATTCCATACTTTCAAAGGGGGGAGAAGGGAACTCTAAAGTGGTTGGGGATCATTTTTCCTGTGCCCCAAAGCCATATCCCCAAAGCCTGAGTCTTCGGGTCACCTCTGGGTTGATAGCTTCTATTTGGCTGTTAGATTCAAATAGGTTTCGTTCATGAGCCATGTGGAGAGAACTCCTTACCAATTAAGCAAATATGATCATTCACAGCACCCTTGAAAAAAAAAATCAAAACAAAAAAACCCCTCCCTTTTGGGAGAAGCTGTAGAGTAGTTTCTCCTGAAGGTTTTATCAAAGAGCCAAAATTTGCTCATTTGCCATGACTCAGTGGAAGTCAGGCACTCCAGAAACAAGCTAGGTCCAGGGGCATTAAACCAGGATCTAAAACAAAGACTGACCAGGAACAAGGCTTATTTTGAAGAAGATGCCGGTGGGACCGGAGATGCACCTCTGAAGACCAGACTTAACATCGGGAAAAGACAGTGCCACGAGAGGCAGAATCACTGTTGTGGGTGAGAAAGGGGGCACCTGGAGGGCCCGTGACTCAGTTTATATTCTCGACATTTGGCAGGTTAAGTGCTGACTCACAACTCCACAAACAGGCCAGGCAGGGCCAAGGAAGGGGAAGAAATTCAGAGGATTTATTTCACCACTCAGTTGTCCTAGTAAACTTCAGGTGGCAGATGGGCACTTAATGGGAGTTGCTGACCAGCTGGGGTCTTTAGTTTTACAGATGGTCCCTCTTTCTCATCACCGAAGACTTATTCAGCCCTGCCGTGGGGAGTGTGGTGTGCACCATCACGGGGTCCTGGCTTATTCATGAGAGTCTGCTCTTAACCTTGGCTCTGATGCTCCTTCCTTCCTAGAAGGAGATTTCAGCTCTGTGAGCCACTCTCCTCTTGTCCCTTGATTCATGTGGATGGAGAGGGGCAGTGCACACTACGCTGGGCAGGAAGACCCACGAGACTCCTGTTAACTCAGGGGCAGCTGACCATGCTCATTAGAAACTTAAAGACGAAAATCCAAAGACAGTATATATTCATTGGTCTAACCCTGCAGAGCTAAACAGAAGATTATACAAATTAACCCTAATTCTGAGAACTAAATGACTCAATTTTCCACTTCCAGGCCTTCACATTGAAAAAAGGAGAGAGAGAGAAGAGGCAGCTGGTGGCTCAGTCGGTTAAGCATCTGCCTTTGGCTCAGGTCATGATCCTGGGGTCCTGGGATCAAGTCCCGTATCTGGCTCCCTGCTCGGTGGGGAGCCTGCTTCTCTCTCTCTCCCTCTGCCTGCCACTCCCCCTGCCCCCTGCTCATTCTTTCTCTCTCTCTCTCAAATAAATAAAATCTTAAAAAAAAAGAAGATAAAAAGTATCTTACTTTGGGATTCAAGTCAAAGAACGTGTAGTATTTAAATCGTAACAGTAGCTGCTCATCCTCCTGGATGCCTTGTTCCATAAGGGAACGTGAGGAGTCCAGCCAACTAGAAAACAATAGGATGAGTTTTAAAAGTCAATCAATTTTATACACATATATTATAGTATTACCTAATATGTTTATATACATATTTACACTTATATACATGTACTTACATTTATATACATATAGATGTAGATGTACACTACATGTGTGTATGTGTGTGTGTATTTCCTTGAACAAAGTCTGAGTAAGTAATATAACCAAAAACCTGTAAGGGGAGAGGACTTGATAATACCTTATATCTGCATTTTATTTTATAGCTTTTATAACTTTCCAAGTGCTTTTTGTATGTATATTTTGTTTACACTGATACTTAAAATAACCCAGGGAAGGGCCAAGGCAGTTCATATTTTCTCAGTTTTATGGGTGAGAAAATGGAGTCTTAGTGACATTAAGTGCTGTGTTCACGGTCACGTGCCTTGTCGTGGAGCCAGAATGAAAATCTGTACATGCTGACTTTCCGCACTGCCTCTCTTCTACACCAGCTGGTCTGACTCAATGCTGGGTGTATCGTATTGGCTAGAACTTTCTGTAACAATGGAAACAGTCTATATTGCCCTGTCCGATAGAGTACCCACTAGTCCCACGTGGCTACTGAAGATTTAAATGTGGCTAGTGCCACACTTTAATTTTAATTAAATTCAAATTTAAATGTTAATATCCACCTGTGGCTAGTGACTCCTGTATTGGATGGTGCAGTTCTAGAGCTGAAAAATAAATACTGGGTAGTGGTGAGGGGTGGGGAATAAAAGTGAGCAACAGAATTAGCGGGGATGAATGTCATCCAGTCCCATGGAGTGAAGACGGCCTGAATGTCTATTATTCCAGGCTTTGGGGGGAAATAAAGATGACTGAGCTACAATCTCTGGACAGTCCAGTGGGGGTGAGTGAGCCTCATAATAGAGGAACATGGTGAGAGAGAAGCAAAACGGAGCCATGTCCTTACCCTGCATTAAGCTTGGCTTTGTCAACCAGAGACCGAGGCTGGTACATATCAGCCAGCGCTTCTGGTGACTGGGGGGGTTGGCTGAATGCGAGGATGCTGCAGTTTTGTTCTGTCAAAGGGCTGTCGCTGAACCAAGTCATGGTGGAGGATGCCGGCGTTCCATTGATGGGGTCATATGTGGGAGTCATGGTTTTACTGTATAAGCCAGGACTTACTGCAAGGCAAAGGGAAGCATGCACTATGATATGAGATTCGGGGGGGGGAGGGGATCTTTGGAAAAATAGATACTAACATTGCTTATACTAAAATGGATTTTGAATTTAAATGTCTGTAACATTTAAATGAGTTATGACTGATGGGAGAGGAGTTTTTAGCTTCTGGAAAGGCAGAGAACTCACAGGCCGTAAGAGCTTCTAAAACCAACCCAAGCAAATGTTGGGGACTATCTCCTCGTCAATAATTCAAAATTCTATTTCAGCAGTGAGTTTTGGCACCATCAGAGAACAGAAGATCTCACAAGAGTGCATATACAGACTGTATTTTTGGCCCAATCCTTTAAACAAATAATAGTGCTTGCCAATTTTAAGAATCCAGCTAGTTGATGGTTTATAAATCACATGGTCTGTGTAAGGAAAATGCAAAAAATGCTTTTTTATTCTTTGCATTGGAATATACTATGCAAGAAGACTTTTGTTGCAAGCGAGCTAGAAATTGATTTGCTTTTATGTAAAAAGACAAGGATAGTGTCTTTCCAGAATTTTTACCTGCCCACTTGTTACATGCCCGATGCAAAATTTAAATTGAATTCAGGAAAGAGTCACATGAAGAGAGACTCAGGACGAGAAAAGTATTGTTTGAGTGATCCAACTCATCTCTTTTCCTCCCAAACTCACAGCCAATTCCCCTAAAGCTTTGCATTCATCAGCAACATAATATACACAGTTAAAACAATGAGCTATACAGTTGGTAGAGCACGTGACTCTTGATCTCAGGGTCGTGAGTTCAAGCCCCATGCTGGGCATGGAGCCCAGTTAAAAAAAACGAACTATAAAACAAACCTTATTAAAAAAAATTCTGTGAGTTCTAAAATTAATTGCATATCCTTTCTTCCTCACAGGAATCCTGCAATTTTAGTCCTTCTTTGTTTGGGGCAAGGGAGGTGAGGGAAGAGAAGACAAGGGAAAGAGGCGCAGAGGGAAGGCGAGTTCTTGGGATTTAAGAAATCCTTGGATTCAAGAATGAAACACAACAATAAAACAGCTGTCAGGAATCATACCTGGTGGACCTGGAGTCGTCGGAGAACCCTCCAGGTTTAAAATATCTTCAATTATGGGCTCCTTGTTACTTTTGTCTTTTTTTTTCTTCTTTTTAAAATAGTCACCAGAAGGCTTTAACAAGGAAAGTTCTTCTGATCGTCTGATATCTAACAAACAAAGAAATATAAAGAATGAAAAACTATCAAAAAGTAAAAAGAGGGGGCGTCTGGCTGGCTCAGTTGGAGGGGCAAGCGACTCTTGACCTCAGGGTTGTGAGTTGAGCCCCATGTTGGCCATAGAGATTACTAAAAAGAAATAAAATAAAACTTTTAAAAAAAAAAGTAAAAAGAAAATTCCTTCCAAAACCCAGAGTCATGCTGGGCATTTCTCAGGGAATTCCTGAGAAGTAGATGGAACTAAATTATATCCCTTTGGAAGAAATAGAAGGGAACCAGAGACTCCTAAAATTGTGTGTGTGTGTGTGTGTGTGTGTGTGTGTGTGTAGGGGGTATGTGTGTCAAAGAGTGGAGGGAGATTTAGTCTAATAAAATTACTAGTTGTTTTTTAATTTATTATGAAAATATTTCAAAGATATCCAAAGCAAAGGGAATAGTATAATGGTGCCCTCATATTTTTATCAGCCAGCTTCAACCACTACCAGTACTTAGCTGTTCTTGTGTTATCTATTTACTACCCATTTTTCCCTCCCTCTTTCTCTTTTTTCAGTTCTTTTTTCTAAAATAACAACCAAGAACCCCACCTTTTTCTTAATAGAACATAGATCCTGAAAGCCTTTCTCTTACACTGTGCCCAATCGCTAATTTCATCCCTATGGCAGACAGCACTGGTGCCCTGCGCATCTCTTCGCGGCCCTCACCACTTCCGTGCACTCTGAGGCGACTTCCGGTGGCAGCTAGGACAAGCATCTCTCTACCTGAGGGCTTGCTCTGGATGCCACAGTCTGCACTGCCCAAATGCTGATGCAAAAGGCCACACAAGTTCAGAGAGTTAACACTCCCCAAAAGCAGCCCTCAATGACTGACAAGAGTGGCATATTAACACTCCCGCTCCCTCACCCCTTGGGTGGGCTAGTTCTGAGGCATGTTGACATCATCTCCCAAACGCCCCAAATGCGACTGGATTGGTGACACTCTCTTATGGGTGGCCTTCTCTTTCCAGTCTTACTTCCTCACCCCCCAACCAGTGTTTTCTGGAATCACCCCCCACCCTGCCCCAAATAACTGTTTGTCCTTGAATTCTTATCTCAGGGTCTGCTTCTGGAGCACTCAAACCAAGATGATTCCCAGTTTTCTCTATTAGTCAAATATATTTATAACCGCCACTGCTAATCAGAACTCCTGATAACCATTAACCACACTGAGCTGCAATGTGATTCCAAGCAAAAGCTAAGGAATGTGGGTGTTAAGAGTCTGAAAGCAGTTTTCCTGGAGGCAAATGCACTGATGTCACAGGTCCGGCCATTTTTCAGTTCAAACACTGCTTAGTGCCGAGGCTGAGGCTAGCAGTTCGGCTCCAACCTCTTCCCCTGTAACCAAGGGTGCTTGATTGTCAGGTGGCAGCACACACCTGTGCCCATTCCAAATGCATAATTTATACATGAGACCAGGAGATGAATCAGAATTTCCAGTAGGAGCATTAGAAAGAAAACAACCAAGCCAAACCTGCATCTCCAAGCCCAAGATTTGCATCTTTTCTTTGTGAGAAGACCCATCATATTGCTAAATTTGATTTAGCTTCAGTTGAACAGATATAAAAGACAATGATTAGAAATGCCAGGTTGAGCCCTTTAGAACTACTATGAAGATATAATCTGGAAAAGAGAAGAACGTCTGACTGCTTCTATATATTTTGCAGCCTCAAGTTTTTGGTCCCGGCCACAATGTGTGTTTCCAGTCTCCTGTGGACTGGGTTTTATTTAATCATTTCCTTTGTTTTCCAATCCTCATTGGGATATTGCTGGAAACAACGTGCCCTGCTACTTGCCATTTGCCCACCATGCACCAGGGGCACTGCTGGTGAGCTCTGTAATGGAAGGTTCCATTCACTTGTTCACTTAGCAGTTAATGAGCAGCGAACGTGTGCCAGCTGTTGTGCTAGGTGTTAGGAACCTGGGCATGCTCAAGTAATGGTTTCTGTCTTCACCCTATTTAATACCACAGCAGTCCTCACCGACCAACATTGGAACTCCCAATCCTGCATATACTGTTAAGAGTTTTTCTTTTTCTCTCTACCACGTATCTCCTTTTAATATCTTATTTTTAAATTACTTTTACATTCATTCTTTCTTTTGTTTCTGTATGCTAGAATGTCAGCTCAAGAAGCTCAACTATTTTTATTCTAACCAATCCCGAGCACTCGCCACAATGCCTGCCTAATCAGTATATATTTGTTGAAGGAATGAATGAACAGTTTACAGTTTAATGGGGAAGAGAGATTACTCACTCAGATACTGTAAATGCTAAATCTTAGCCTTGGAACCAAAGAATGTACCTACATACTTTCAAAAAGTATAAAACAAGAAAATCTTCATGACACAGGGTTCGCTTCCATTATAGAAGTTCCCCAAATACATGGTTTGGGCAGTGTTGTCCCTAATGACTGTTAAAACCGTAAGAATTAGTTTCCAATCCATAATTAAGTGTACCGTCCTGCTTAAAATAAATTCCACAAATAATTTTTGTGGCTAGAGTATTTACTGTAGTGAAGTGTTAGTAAAGCAATTGAGACACTAAAAAACACCATTATCTCTAAAACAATAAAGATATGTCAGCTCTATGGTGATGATGATGGAATGGAACTTTCTTGTTTGCCTTAAATATAATGATGATATTAGTATGGCTTAGAGGAATGAATTTTTTTTGGGGGGGAATCTTAATGGGTTTGTTTCTTCTGTTTACAGATCTCTTTTGAAATAGTATTAAGCTCTGTGGAAACGAACCTGATTTATTCCAATAATGTTTCATTTGGTTTAACTCTACTTACATGGCTAAAGTCCCCAGAAAAAGCCTGAAAAGTATGCTTCCTAGTAAGGGAAGTGTGGGCGGAAAGCACACATAATTTTCCTGTCCTCCTTGACCAACAGTTCAAAGGGCATGGGGCCCCTCCAGGGTACTCACTCAGGATTTTGCAGATATCACTGACAGCTTTAAAAACCACAGCCGAGAAGCTGACTCGCAACCTCACTGTCTTCACGTTTGGCAGACGGAGGCGAAGCATTTTGTGCTGTGGGGTGAAGAGAAGCTTTGCATCTGCCTGGACCCCACATTTGTCCAGAGTCCAGTGCGTTTTCAGAAGCCAGCAATGTTTCTGTTCCCACCAGAGGGCAAAGTCTGACCAGTCTTGGGATATGTCTGCAAAAATGGAAAATACGATGAAGTGAAACGAGACAGAACTCTGGAGTCCATTCCATTGCGTGCCATTGCGTGCCAGAGCTGAAACATACACATGGTCTTCAGCTCTCCATCTCCTTTTACAACCCAAGGCTCCACAAGCCTGGAACTCTCTTCAAAGTCTCTAAGGTGGCGCAGGTAGAAAACAGAGACTGCACCTTATCATGATTATTTTTGAACACAGTGAAAGGAACAGAAACATACACATTTTGTTCTTGATAAAATAGCTGGAGTTCTTTTCCCTAAAGTCCGTTAGGGGCATGGTCCTTTCCGGGAAAGCCAGGAGCATTTGACTTTAATCAAGATTATTTCCCTACAAGAAATGAATCCTTACACCGCTGCATCACAAAGGAGTATCAGTAACTCCCAAAGTCTGCACAGAAGGACTATAAAGTCGACATTCCCCCCCCCGCTCAATGACCAGCTCTCTTATCAGCACCTCCAGATTCCCAGTTTCCAAAGTGTCTACCTGAGATCAGCTGAATATTCCCTCTCTTAATGTCAGCGTCAACGTGAACTCTCCTCCTTCAATGCTGAGAGCAAACCTGAATCTTTTTCCTTTGTCAATGCTGGAACCAATATTCAATCTTTTATTTGTTTTTTTTTTAAAAAATGTTTCTCTCTTGTTCTCTCACTTTATGTTAGAAAACCTTTCTTTCAATGCTGTTAGTAGAAGTATAAATGCTGTAACTATTTTGGAAAGTCGTATTATGCAGCATTTCCTCTCTGAGCCATACCCCAACAGAAATGCCTCTCTCTACTCTATCTACTCACCAAAGACGTGTAGTATAGCAACCCTATCTGTAAGAGCCTGGAAATGGGAACAACCCAAATGCCCATCACTAGGTAAATGGATAAACTGTGGCATAATCATATGATGGAGTATCACACAGGAATGAGAGTAAACGAACCAAAACTGTATGCAACAATATGGGTAAATCTCACAGACATCACGTTAAGTGACAGAAAGCAGATGCCTAAGAGTATGTCCTCCAGGAGTACACCTATATAGAGTTTAAAAACACGTAAAATTATTCCTATGGTGTTAGAAGTCAGAATAGTGGTTTCCCTTCATGGGGCAGTGCCTGGGAGAGGGGGTCAGATGTGATACTTGGGTGGGGGAAGTCAGTAATATTCTATTTCTTGATCGGAGTGAAAGTTATATGACTGTGAAAATTCATTGAGCAGTACACTTAATGATAAGTGCACTTTTCTGTGTACATATTATACTTTAATGAAGACTTACTTAAAAAAAAAAATCTCTATCTCATTAGTGTAAGTGAAAAGCCAACATCTGGACAACTTTGGGTGGAAGGTAAAAACAAATGAGAGAAAACAGAACACTATTAAGTTTTAGGTCGATCATGTTTCCTGATGTGAAGACTGACCCTTAAAACTTCTCTTTCTTTGTTTAAACAGGAAGAGTAGCAAATGGTGGGTATGTGTTAGAAGACATATTAGCACTGAGCTGACTTTATCACTGAGCAATCAAACGTCAACAAAGAGAACTGACACAGTAATCTAATGCCATGTCACATAAAGTCACTTCAGATGCCACCAGTGGGATGAGCCTGTGGAAACATGGTTTCATACCTACTGAGGAACTTTAGTTTGCCACCAGAGACCCCAGTTTTTACAAGAGTCATTAGGGGGTTCAGTTTATGGCTTTTGTAGGATTCTCTATTTCTCTTCTTCCTGTGGGAGGGGGCTTGTTCTCTGAGCCATTACAAGATAAAAAAAGCAGGAAAACTTAGATGATCAGACAACCTAGATCAGCCATTTACTGTTAGTGCAATAGAGAGGGTTTCAAATATAGGGAAACCATAAAGAAACAGTAACTTACTGATCTGTTCTACTAACTTGAGCATCAACCCCCCAACATGCAGGTCTCCGGACACTCTCAGTGTGACATCTTTCTGCTCCTCCTCGTTTGGATGGTCAACTCTGATGACGAGCTCCCAAGAAGCAGATGCAAAGTCGCTGGATGAGAGCATCGTGGCAAACGCAGGTGTCTGCCGCATAAAAAGGCAGACACAGATCAGAATACAAGAAGGTAGCTGGAGCTTGCCAGGAGACCCTGCAGGGCAAAACTTTTTCTCATTTTAGCCTCTTCTTCAGGAACTCTGCAGGGTTCCCAGTGCCCCATATTAAATTCAACAGCTTATCTTTAAAGACAAAAAGTCCTATAAAGATGGTCTCAAGCCTTCCAAATGTATGGAACTTTATCTGTCCACAGGCACTTGCCTATTTATTTTCCGTGCCTGCCCAATGCATCAGTCATCACTTTCTGTCTCTATTGACTTCTCCTGACTTTCTCTGAACTATTGTGGCAATAGGCAACAAATCGTGGGAATCCTTGATATCTTTAAAAAAAAATCAACTTCATTGAAGTGTAATTTGCATATAACAAAACACAGAGATTTTTTTTTTTTTTAAGTAGGTTCCGTGCCCAGCATGGAGCCAAACATGGGGCTTGAACTCACGACCCTGAGATCAAGACTTGAGCTGAGATCAGGAGTCAGATGCTCAACCAAATGAGCCACCCAGGCCCTTCTGCACAGATTCTTTTTTGAGTATAGTGTAACACACAATGTTACATTAGTTTCAGGTGAACAATATAATGATTCAACAACTCTCTACTTTATGCTGTGCTGACCACAAAAATGCACGGATTTTAAATGTACAGTTTGATGCCTTTGTTATATGCAAATTATGCCTTCAGCTAAAGTTTATTTTAGAAAAGGATGCCGTAAAAATCTTCCTCTATCTATATTATTATATTCTCCCATAAATATTGATGACATCTTCTGGTATGACAATTCAAAAAATGGAAGTATAGCAAAATAGTTTCTATTTCAGTCATACACTATGTAATTGTACCTTAAATGCATATGAAGATATAGGTCATTAATAATTATTGTCATAGTATTTGACTTATTTGAGCTACCATTTTATATCATATCAGAGTTGATAAGTTAAGTGGATCAATTAAGTTTTTGGATATACCTCTGGCAAAAGATTTAAAACAGGAGTGACAGACATACAAAGCCCACTCTTCAAAATACAGATGGGGTGAGAACTTCAAAATCAGAGTTTTCCTCTTATTGGAGGAACAAGAATAAAATAAGCTATGCAGTATCAAAACTGGAATGTTTCGGGGGTAATGGGAACACTGGAACCTGAAGTTGGCAGAATTAAATTGAGGGCTCTGTCTTACTCCTAAAAAGAAAACAAATGGTCCTACCATTCCTGACTATTTTAATATTGAAAAGAAAAATCAGTCATTTAAACATTAACACATCTTTTTCACTTCACTATGTAAAGACAGCTTATGAGATGTCCATGTTTTCATAAGGCCTATTTTTGAGAAACATCAGTGCACTCAAACTCCTAAAGAGGGGCTTTTCCAAGGGCAAGTGCATGAATCCCCTGGGGATCTTATTCACCTCAGATTCTGTTCAGCAGGTGTGGGGTGCAGGTGGAGACCCTGCATTTATAACAAGCTTCAGGTTAACAGGTCTATGGCTCACACTTTTGAGTCCAAACAGCCACGTGAAAAATTAGCTTCAGGACTCCGTTCCACCCTTCAATCTACCCAAATCAATATGAAGCCAGGGACTGTGGTGACACCTGAGGGACATTATTTTTAATAATAATCACCCCTCAGTCATTAAGCGTCTGCCTTAGTCATTAAGCGTCTGCCTTCGGCTCAGGTCATGATCCCAGGCTCCTGGGATCGAGCCCGCATGGGGCTCGCTGCTCAGCGGGAAGCCTGCTTCTCCCTCTCCCACTCCCCCTGCTTGTGTTCTCTCTCGCGCTGTGTCTCTCTCTGTCAAATAAATAAATAAAATCTTTAAAAAATAATGATAATAATTACCCCACCAGTGGCATACCAGTGTTGTGTGCATTTGAAACTATTCACATTTGAAAGCATAAGAGAATCTCAAAATACACAAAGAAGATACACTGTAAATCTGAACGGGCTCAAGGCAGATTTTATTTGTTCAAATCAAGTTCAGGAGTTCAGAAGTAGCTCCTTGTGTTTGTATGACCAGAAGGGATATAATGCTTGTACCTCCCCATGCACAGAGCCACACATGGAGACCTCCTGCTTGGGCAGTGAATGCCATATAGTGACTATACTGGGCCTAACCACTTGCTTCACTGTCATCAGCAGGCTCAAGTATCATTTGTTACCTACTTACCCGGTGATATACTCTGTGTGAACAACTATTTTGTCTTATCTCCTTCATCTGCTCAGCAGTCCCGTTAGAAACGAGGAAACTCAGGCTCAGAGAGGTTAGGCAATTTGTTGGAAACCACACAGCAAGTTAGATGGTGGAGCCCAGACAGAAATCCAGGTCTTTCTAACCCCAAACTCTTAATCACTACACTGGGACACATCCTTCATAAAGTTGCAACACCAATATGAAATAAAACTCTTAAAACCACATTAGCTAAACTCTCAGGAGGCTTCACTAAGCATTTCTACTAACATCTTTCCCAGTGAGGAAGCAACAAAGATAACACCATAACATGGCACTGAACTATTTGACTTTAAGACCCTCACAATTTCTAAACTGCTATGGTTCGACGTATAGTTATTTTTATTTTTTATTTTTTTATTTTTTAAAGATTTTATTTATTTATTTGAGAGAGAGAATGAGAGAGAGCACGAGAGGGAAGAGGGTCAGAGGGAGAAGCAGACACCCCGCTGAGCAGGGAGACCGATGTGGGATTCGATCCCGGCACTCCAGGATCATGACCTGAGCCGAAGGCAGTCGCTTAACCAACTGAGCCACCCAGGGGCCCAACGTATAGTTATTTTTAAAAGTTTGTACTTTACTCATATGTGGAACATAAGCAATAGCATGGAGGACTACAGGGGAAGGGAGGGAAATCTGAAGGGGGTTGAAATCAGAGAGGGAGACGAACCATGAGAGACTATGGACCCCGGAAACGAACTGAGGGTCTCAGAACGGAGGAGGTTGGAGGGAGGGGTAACAGGGTGATGGGTATTAAGGAGGGCACGTCTTGTGATGTGCACTGGGTGTTATAGGTAACTTAAGAATCACTCAACACTACATCAAAAACTAATGATGAACTATACAGTGGCAAACTGAACATTAAAAAAAAAGTTTGTACTTTAAAGTGACTCCTTACTGCTTGTTTCATGAGTGTCACACATTGATCTTCTCCTAACTTGGGCAATCAAAACACTTCTCAAAAAACAAAAAACAAAAAACAAAGAAAACCCACTTCGCATGTAGGCAACATATGGTGACTCCCTTACAGCGAAATTCAGGCTAAAATTGGACAATCTGGTTTCCCCGCATTCCTCTCCTATCTTCCTGCACCTTCATTTTTGAGTGAACTTCTCATTCGCAGCAAGCTGCTACTTGTTCAGGGGAGCAGCAAACACCAACCGGAAGACATAGAAGGAGACGAGAACAGAAAGCAAAGCGCGCAGGCTGACCTGCCTTCGCTGGGGGAAGCCAGCTGTCCACCTCCTCCTGTCCTCCTTGACTACAGAAAATGCAACAAAGGACAGACAGACAGGCAGCCAGCCAGCCAGACAGAAAGATGAGGGAAATAGCCCCTGATGCTTCCCCTGGAAGATCAGAGAGTGTGCCTGTCCAAAGGCCACTCCGCCTGTCGGTTGCCAGTCCTGCAGGGTCCTGGGGCCAGGGGGACTGAGGTGGGTGCCCCTGCCCCATAGGGCAACCCCCGCGGCTACAAGGAGAGTTTATTTTGCAAGGCCAGATAGGCAAGGCCGGAGAAAGTGGCCACACGCCGGGGACATAATTTTTAATTCAGCAGCTATTTACATGCAAGGGGCTGAAGAAAGGAAGGGGCAGGGGTCTCCAGCCTGGGCGGTGCCCCTCACAGCCTCCCCCCCGCCCCCCTAGCTTTAGCCCCCGGCACCCACCTGCTCTTCGGGCGCGGGTGGCGTGCAGCCTCACGGACGCGCACGTGGGCGCCTGCGCCCCCGAGATGCCGCCGGAGGCGCCCCAGGCCCGGCGGGCGCACGAAGCGGACGAAGCGGGGTGCCGGGGCCGGCGCTCGCGGCGGCCGCTCGGCTAGGCTGGGCCGGCTGGGCTGCGCGCGGCCGCTGCGGGGAAGCCGCCCCCGACCTCCCGGCGAGGCGCGGCACGGCGCCTGCCCCCAGCTGGACGCGGGGTGCGCGGTCTCCGCCCTGCGCGGCCCCCGGAGGCCCGGCCGAGGCCGGCGCGCGGCGGGGCAGGTGAGGGCACGCCCAGCCCCGGGCCTGCTCGGTCTCGCTCCGGGAGAGGGGAAGCGCTCGGCAGAGTTGGGAGGGCTGAGGATGGCCGAAGGGCTGCGGCGCGACGCGGCGGGAGGGCAGGGAGAACCCGGGCAGACGCACGCCGCCTGCGCCCCTCCAACGAACTCTCAACCGGCCCCTCGGAGGCCGCCTCCAGTTTCTCCGGTTCCCCGAGGCCTTTCGGGGACTAGCCCAGGTGGCTGAAGTCCGGCTACGTGCCCTGCCCTCCAGGTATATCCATCACTCACACCCCGGGGTGCGTCCAGGTGCGGAGACTCCCTTCTCCCCTTTAAAGAGCCTGGGGGGACCTGCGATCGCCAGGTGGAAGAAACAAGAGCGGGTCATTTCTGAGTAAGAGGGTGATGTAAACCCCCGACAAGGGCGAGGCGCCCGAAATATGCACAATGCAAGACCCCGGGGCAACTCAAGGCCACGCCCCAGGCCGGAATTGGGTGGCTCACCTCAGATTCACCACCTGGTCTCGCCGGTCACCTTCCTGTCGGATTTACTCCCAAAGAAGGCTGGGTGGGTGACTTTGGGCAATGTACACAACCTGTCCAAGCCTCCTTGGTTCATATTACACACATCTGTTGAGTGTTTACTACGTGCCAAACATGGGGCTGAGCTCAAAGGATGCAGTGGTTTAATGAGACAGTCAAGAAAATGATAGTTTCCTCATCTGTGAAATGGGTAGAGATGGAATGTCCACCACCATTGCAGGGTTTCATGCAGTATAATATAAGCTTTAGCGATTTACACCGAGTACATAAAGGTCGTGATAACTTAATTTAAAATGCTCTTAAACTTAGAAGTGGAATCCTTGTTTTTGCTTGCATATTACCATATTCAGCCGTTATAATGGTTTTGAAAGTATTTTACATTTAATTTTTAAAAAGGTCAGTTGACTTTGATTTCAGAGCTGTAAATTTAAGCCCCCATTGGGTGTAGAGATTACTTAAAAAAACCAAAATCTTTAAAAAGATCAGTTGAGGGGCAACTCCGTGGCTCAGGGGGTTAAGCATCTGCCTTCTGGACAGGTCATGATCCCAGGGTCTGCGACGTAGCCCCCTATCTGGGCTCTCTGCCCAGCGGGGAGTCTGCTTCTCCCTCTACCCCTCCCCCCTGCTTGTGCGCGCGCTCTCTCTCTCTCTCTCTCCCCCTCGATCTCTCTCTCCCCCTCGATCTCTCTCTCAAATAAATAAAATCTTTAAAAGAATTTAAAAAGTAAAAAATCAGTTGAATAATTGTCAGCAAATATGGGATTTTATAATTAAAACAAAATAATGTCTGGTTTCTTTTGTTAGACATTATGTTTTTGAGTTTCATCCATATTGTGTGTCCTAAGCTTTTTTTTTTTTTTTTTTTTTTACTTACTACCTGGTTATTATCATTCTTTTGTGTGTGTGTGTGTGAGTGAGTGCGAGAGTGGGCAGGGGGAGGAGCAGAAGGAGAGAGAGAATCCCAAGGAGACTCCATGCTCAGCAGGGATCCCACAACCCCCAGACCATGACCCAAGTGAAAAGCAAGAGTCTGAGGCATAACAAGCTGAGCCACCCAGGAACCCCTGGTTATTACCATTCTTGGGACACAGGTCTAACACATTCCTTAAGGTTCTGGGTTAGAAATGAATTAAAGTGCATTCTGGACTTTAAAATTTCATATGTTTATATGTATAAACAAGCAAAATCAACTTTGAATCAGCTATTTAATTAATTTACACATGTTAATCAAGGAATTAATTAGTTTGTTAATTCATTCAGCCATTGTATTACTGTGGGCTAGACACTGTGATATGTGCTGAAAATACTCAGATTATCCAGGCACAGAGACTTTATCTTCAGATCATAGTTATGATGCCAGGGAATACAGCAGAGGCTAATCTATTTCAGCCAACTTTGCAGAGTTGGGAGAGTGTGAGAAAAGATTTCGGAAAGGAGATGATTTTTGAGATGGATTTTGAAGCATTGGATAAGAGCTTGATAGTTGCCTGTAATAACCTGAAGTCTCTAGAAAACTTTTAAGATTTTTTTTTTTTAAGATTTTATTTATTTGAGGGAGAGAGAGAGTGAGCGAGCAAGTGAGAGAGAGCACAAGCAGGGGTAGGAGCTGACGTGGGGCTTGATCCCAGGACTCCAGGATCATGACCTGAGCCTAAGGCAGACGCTTAACCGACTGAGGCACCCAGTTTTAAGATGTTTTTAAGTTAGCAAATAGTTATAGTTAGCTTCAGTTGGCAGAAGGTGGGGGATAAAGAGGAGCAATATTTCCTGACCTCAAAATGTTATGTGTTCATGGTACAAATAAATATTGAAACAATAACTGTTATTAGACACCCATATGCTGAAAAACTGACGTGAAGATTAGTGTCCTCCAGTTGTAAGTTAGTCACACCTGCAAACTGGTATGGGATATGAGTGGATTGGACTGGGTGACAGCTATGACCACATTCTTATTCACTGACCGGAAAGGGAAATTAAACAAGTAGAGGACCTCTGAAGGTCCTAGTTGTCTTGTTAAATACTAGCAACTTCCTTCCTCTAGCACCTTTCCACCTCCACCAGATGAGCCCTCAGAGCTAAAAAAAAGTATATATAATTAATTGAGAGAAAATGAGAAAAAGCTGCTGGGAGGAGAAAGGGGTGGGTTTTTTTTTTTTTTTTTCCTGCATTGATGGTTTTATTTGACCAGACAGGATGTTGTCCAGTGTAATCTTCTTTATTAAGTATTATCAACATGCTGAATGTCTGCAACTGAGAAATGACAACGGATACCTAAAATGTATTTTTTTATTTTCACCCAGTCCTTGGGACTCAGGAGCTGTGTTCATGTTTGTGGCGAACATGTTCCGTTCAGCGCAAAGAAGCTGAATGTGCCTATTAAAGCTACACCCTCCTTTCCAGCTGGATGGATAATGAGCGCTTTCTATGCCCAGGCAAGTTCTATAATTTTCTCCTTGCGAGGGTGGAGAGGGTGTGAGGGTGTGTCCTGATGTATCTATAGGCACTAGATGGAGAAAGAAAAGTCAGCAGGTCTTGCTGGAGGCCACACTAGAGCTCACCATCAAGGATGAGAGCAGCAAGGAAGGTGGTCACTCCTTCCCTCATTCCCTCTCTTCCTCCTCCTTCTTTCTTTCTCCTTCCTTCCTTTACATCCATCTCAATCAAAGCGTACAAAAGAGTATACATTGATAATCAAGTCTTCCTCCTCTTTGATAATAAAGTTCCCTTCCCCGGAGAAAATGGTTACCTATTTCCTCTAGAACCTTCCAGATATAGTCTATGCACATAGACTATTTTTGCTTTTTATACAAGCGATTAATCGTATCCTATACATATTGTTCTGGGTTTTTGTTTTTCTCACTTTAAAATAGCTTGTGATTATAGTGGGTATCATGACTACCTACCATCCCTGGAAAGTCTTTATGTTTGTAGAAATTCTTTTGTTAGTATCCCCATCTAGAAATCGGAACTCAAAGTCCCAACCTCCCCTGCAGCCGGGGCACAGGCCTACAACCTGGACTCTGTCACTCAGATACACTCAGACTTTAATTGGGAAGTGAGTGAGATATGGAGACAGGATGCATTTGGGGTTTCCACTGAATCATTGCAGCTCAGAATCATTGATAGATTTAAAAATTAGTGAGTAAAAATATAATGAGAAACAGGATATTTGCAGTTTCAAGGTATCTTCCTGCAAAGTATTTGTCCATGGCCTAGAGAAAGATAGTAACGTTAGAATGGAAAAAACTGGCGGATATCTCCTTAACCAAGTGATCAAAATGAACATGATTGGTGATAATGCATATTGACCTCACGCACCTCCTGATATGATAACTGACGGGGGCACAGCATCACTTCCACGGTATTCTTGCCCAAAACATATGACTTCGATTTAATCATGAGAAAATATCCAACCCAAATGGGAGGACAGTCTACACAATAAATTGCTAATACTCTTCAAAAGTATGAGGGTCATGAGAGCAAACAGCCTGAGGAACTGTCTCAGATCAGAGGAGATTGAGGAGACAAGGCGACTGAATGCCATGTGAGACCCTGGACTGACTCCTGGAGCAGAGAGAGGACATCAGACTTTTGGAAACTGACAAATCTGGGTTTACCTGCTTGCACTGTTGACACTATATAGATCAGAGGGCTTGGGCATATTTTAGTTTGTTTCTCTGAGCCTCAGTTTCTGCTTCTGTAAAATGGGAAGAGTAATACCCACTTCTTAGGGTGCCATGAAATGAGAGAATGTTTGTAAAGCACTGAGCACAGAGCCTGAAACATGGCAAATGTTCAATACGTTTATTTAGAAAAGTCAATAAATAAGAAAGAGTGAGGGTGTTCTTGGGGAAAGGGGAGGAATTGGAGACTTCTAGGATGTTGTGTCTTATCTCAGGGAGGTAGGACTGTGCTCACCTCTCCTCTTTACCTGCTCACATGTAAGGGATCAAAGAAGGGGAGGGACTGTCATTTAGGTGAACCCATGTAAATTTATTACCTTTCTCAGACTGCACCAGAGGAAAAACTGTGACAATTTACACCCAGGTTAGTAGGAAAAGGGTCACAGTGAACTCTTTCTAAACCCCAGTGCCGTTGCAGAGTGCTTCAGAAATGTAGGAATGACTTCTGTATTACTTTCTGGTAATGGATGTTAAATAAACACTGGTTATTACTATGGTAGCAGGCATGATTTAAAAAAATCTAGAATGCTGAGTGTGAGAATGGTTATTTTTATTTTTCTGAATCTAACTTAATCTGATTGATTTTTGGTTAAAGATGGTTGATTGGCTACTCCTATTTATCGTTTCTCCCTATTGAGTTCCCTGCTGAAATAATAGTATCAGAATAAAAAGGTATAAACCTACCATGACAAAGGTTAACAGGAGAAAGGTCACCAGTCAATGAGAGATTTCAAGGAGTTTCTTTTTTTTTTTTTTTAAAGATTTTATTTATTTATTTCACAGAGAGAGATATAGTGAGAGAGGGAACACAAGCAGGGGGAGTGGGAGAGGGAGAAGCAGGCTTCCCGCCGAGCAGGGAGCCCGATGCGGGGCCTGATCCCTGGACCCCGGGATCATGACCTGAGCCGAAGGCAGACACCCAATGACTGAGCCACCCAGGCACCCCTCAAGTATTTTCTATAGGATAGAAAATTGAAGAAGGAGTGATTGGTAATGAAGAAGGGTAGTGAAATCCGTAGCCTAGGAGTATATGAAAATGGGGATGTCCCTGAGGCTTTCCAGAATATGTTTGGAGCAACTCAGGACTTGGAAATGCCAGATATGGCAGACAGTGGAAGTGAGATGTGTTGCCGAAAACGAGAATGTCTCTCTACAGGACAGTCAATCCCCCACTATCACATTTAGGTTAAGTGTGTGAATGCCAGATCTCCACCCTGCTAGCCCAAATCCAGAGGGCTCTACTCTATAGAAGTCAAATGTCTCTTTTGAAGGGCTACCTGTGTAAAGGCTAACTCTCCACTCATTTACCCTAAAGTAAACCTTATCAGTAGAACCTTGGACACTGAGCCCCCAAACGGATTTAAAAAAAAAAAAAATCTGTCCATCCTCGAACATTATCAAACATTTAAGGAAATCCACCAAAATTCAGGAGAGACAAAAAAATTCTTTTGACTCTTTGTTTTACTTTTTTCCAGTTTTATGAACTGTAATTAACATGACAAAATTTAACACGGAAATAAATGAATAAAAAGATAAGAAATCTGGAAGATGAATACAAGGGAAGAGAAAAAATAGAGTAGAATAAATTATCACTGAAATAATATGAGAAACTGCCCAGAGATAAGGAACATGAACCTCAGTTTAAAGAGTCTACTGGATACCCAACAAATGAATAAGTAGTTACACCAAAGAATGGCATTGTGAAATGTAAGATCCCCATGGGAAGAAAAAAAATTCAAAAGCTTTTAGTAAGAAAAACCAGGTTACTTACAAAGGAACACAGATCAACATCCTGTACCCAGACAGATGATCAAGATATTTTTCAGACACGTGAGGACTCAGAAAATCCAATTCTCACATAACCTGCCTTAGAAATATTTTCAAGGATGAGCTCTGCCGAGCTCGCTTCGGCAGCACATATACTAAAAAAAGGATGAGCTCTAGAAAACAATCAAGTGAATCAAGAAAGGGGAATACCCAGGAAGCAGGAAACAGTAAATCCAATCCAAAAAGAGTAGAGAGGAGAATTGAGGGCCCTGGAGAGAGGTCTCTGGGGCAAATGAAGACCTCATAGAAAATCTGGTATTATGAGAAGTTTGGAAAAAAACATGGGATATGGTGAAAGGAAAATACGGCAAAAAAATAATAAAGTCAGAAAATTCAGGGAAGCAGATGGCTGTAGAAAAGGAAATGGTAACTCTTTCAATTTCAAAAATTAATCTATAAACAAAGCAAATATGAATTATAGTTATGAAACAATGTAAACATTGTCATGGTATAATAAGGAAGATATTTCGTCTTCGGCTGGTTCCTGACACACAGCACCTAAAACGCTTGGAATTTCACATATGATAAAAGTGACAGGGGTGTCTCTTGTTCTAAGGTGGTGACTCTTGGTGGGGCTCTAGATACCTTCAGGATGGGGGCTGGTGGCCAGAAAGACCAGACCTGGATTAAAATCTTGGAACTTTCAGCACCACTCTCTAATCTCCCGGGAGGGGAGAGGGGCTGGTCACTGAGTTAATCACTAACTGCTATCTATAATCCTGCCTATGTTAAGAAACCTCCATAAAAATCCTTAAACTGTGGGTTTTGGAGAACTTCTGAATTGGTGAACACATCCACATGCCAGAAAGGGGGGGGTGCACCCTAACCCCAAGGGGACAAAGGTCCCTACCTTTGGGACCCTTCTGGACTTCTCTCCAAAACTACCTCCTTCATTAGTATCCTTTATAACTAACTGACAGAGTAAAAACACCATTATTCTGAGTTCTGTGAGTTGTTCTAGCAAATTATCAAGACTTGAGTCTCGGGGAATCCTTGGCTTTGTAGCCAAATCAGACAGAGTATAGGTAACCTGAGGACACAACTCTTGCAAATGGCCTCTGAATAAATACCCTTCCTCCCATGTCAACACAGGCAGAATGGGCAACAAATAAAATAATTTTAAAAAGTTATACTGCATAAATCTTGCTTAGCCAATGTAGTGGAGATGCATATATTTCCATAATACTGAACATGATTGCAAGCTTTCTGTTATTTTTATATATATAATTTATTTTAACCCATTAAATCTACTGTTTTGAATTGTCTCTCTTTTTCCCTAACTTAAGGCTGTCCTGGACATCTTGGTAAATTGTTGTGCATGTGCACAAAAATATAGAGTATTTTTCCAGAAAGATTGCACCCATTACTATACTCTCCAGCAATATATCAGAGCTCCTCTAAGATTATTATTTATTGTTATCAGGCACTGTCTTGTATTAAATATTTAACCTGTGCTAAGTGCTCTACCAGGCCCTTGGGATACCTGCCTTTGACACATAAGTGAAATAGTGAGGGTACTTATGGCAAACAACTGTGCAGTAATGATAATATATGTGTTTATTGCTATACAGTTTATAAAACATTTTCATATACCTTTGTTCAAGGCTTCTCAAGCTATAATGTGCCTACGTGTCATTTGGGTTTCTTGTTAAAATGCAGATTCTGGTTCAGTGGGTCTGGGTTGGAGCCTGAGAATCTGCATTCTGGCAAGCTCCCAGGTGATGCTGATGCTGTTGTCTCCAGACTACAGTTTTTTTTCTTTTCAAATTTTTACTTAAATTCTAGTTAGTTAACATTCAGTGCAATACTGGTTTCAGGAGTAGAATTCAGTGATTCATCACTTACGTATAACACCCAGTGCTCATCACAACAAGTGCCCTCCTTAATACCCATCACCCATCTAGCCCATCCCCCACCCACCTCCCTCCATCACCCCTCAATTTGTTCTCTATCATTAAGAGTCTCTTATGGTTTGCTTCCCTCTCTCTTTTTTCTTTTTTTCCTCCTCCCATATGTTCGTCTGTTTTGTTTCTTAAATTCCACATACGAGTGAAATCATATGGTATTTGTCTTTCACTGACTCACTTATTTCACTTAGCATAATACCCTCTCGCTCCATCCACGTCACTGCAAATGGCAAGATTTCATTCTTTATGATGGCTGAGTAATATTCCAATGTGTATATATACCAGCTCTTCTTTATCCATTTATCTGTCGATGGACATTTGGGCTCTCTCCATAGTTTGGTTATTATTGGTAATGCTGCTATAAACATCAGGGTGCATGTACCTCTTTGATTTTGTGTTTTTGTATCCTTTGGGTAAATACCTAGTAGTACAATTGCTGGATCATAGGGTAGTTATATTTTTAACTTTTTTTAAAAAAAGATTTATTTATTTGAGAGAGAGAGAGTGAGCATGTGTGAGTGGGGGAGAGGCAGAGGGAGAGAATTTTTCAAGCAGACTCACTGCTGAGCGCAGAGCCCTAAGTGGCGCTTGATTTCACGACCCATGAGATCATGACCTGAGCCGAAACCAAGAGTCAGAGGCTTAACCAACTGAGCCACCCAGGCCCCTCTGTTTTTAACTTTTTGAGGAGCCTCCATACTGTTCTCCAGAGTGGCTGCACCAGTTTGCATTCCCACCAACGGTGTAGGAGGGTTCCCCTTTCTCCACATCCTCGCCAATACCTGTTGTTTCTTGTGTTGTTAATTTTAGCCATTCTGACAGGTGTGAGTTGGTATCTCATCCTGGTTTTGATTTGCATTTCCCCGATGTTGAGTGATGTTGAGCATCTTTTCATATGTCTGTTAGCCATCTGGATGTCTTCTTTGGAAAAGTGTCTGTTCATGTCTTCTGCCCATTTTTTAACTGGATTGTTTTTTATTTGGGTGTTGAGTTTGTTGAGTTCTTTTTAGATTTTGGATACTAACCTTTTATCAGATATGTCATTTGCAAATATCTTCTCCCATTCCGTAGGCTGCCTTTTAGTTTTGTTAATTTTTTCCTTCACTGTGCAGAAGGTTTTGGTCCTGATGAAGTCCCAATAGTTCATTTCTGCTTTTGTTTCCCTTGCCTCTAGCGACGTGCAGCCGAGGTCAAAGAGGTTGCTGCCTGTGTTCTCCTTTAGGATTTTGATGGACTCCTGTCTCACATTTAGGTCTTTCATCCATTTTGAATTTATTTCTGTGTATGGTATAAGACAGTGGTCCAGTTTCATTCTTCTGTGTGTTGATGTCCAGTTTTCCCAACACCATTTGATGAAAAGACTATCTTTTTTCCATTGGCTATTCTTTCCTGCTTTGTCGAAGATTAGTTGCCCATAGAGTTGAGGGTCCATTTCTGGGTTTTCTCTTCTGTTCTAGTGATCTATGTGTCTGTTTTTGTGCCAGTACCATACTTTCCAGACTACATTTTGAATAGTTAGCCTTACTTCATCTTAATTCCTGTAATTATCTAAAAAAGTAGATTTTAGCATTCCCATTTTAGTGATGAGGAGATTAAAACTCAGGTGAAGTAATATGTCTGCAGCACTAACAATAAGGTTGGTTTGGAGCTTGTTGCTTTCATTCCCTCATTTATTCCTTCTGGCACTGTGGGTTCAGCAGTGAGTGAAACCAAGCCCTTGCCTTTATGGGACTTGTCTTCAAGTGGAGAAGACTGACAGTGGGTAAATAAATAAATACAGATAAAGCATAATATCAGATTACAGAGGAAAATAAAGCAGGATAAGGGATTGATTTTTAACTGAAGGGGTCTTTTCAATCTAAAGTTCACTGCTTGATCCTCCTCATTTGAAGATGTGGGCCTTCATTCTTGTCTAACACTTTGAAGCTCATGTTTTTAATCCCCTGTTTAATTGTCACAACAGCCCTGTGATAAGTTTAGGCAAGAATTCAACACAATCTAGCTGGCAAACCATCCACGCTTCTTGAACTAAAATACAGAGGGAAAGAGGTGCCCTTGTTAAATAAAAAGTCACTTGGAAAGTCCTTCTGTTTTCTTCTTCTTTTTTTTTTTAAAGTTTTTAAATTTATTTAAGTAATCTCTACACCCATTGTGGGGCTGGAACTCACAACCCCGAGATTAAGAGTTGTATGTTCCTCTGACTGAGCCAGCCAGGCACCCCATCCTATTGTTTTCATTTAAGTTGACAAAGGAACCCCTTGACCTCTTCTTGCCAAGCTCACTCTTCAAGGTCCAAAGGGAAGGGAGATGGGAGCGATGCACATGCACCACACTCAGCCCTTTTGTCTTGGAGGACTGGGTTTAGCTGTTAGGATACTTTGGTTGTAGGCAGCATGAACCAATTCTGTCTTAAAAGGGTAAAAAGACAAAATTAAATGGAGTTTATGGTAAGGATATGAAGGTATAGTTAATTGAACCAAGTAAACTCTCCCCATTAGACTTTGGAAAACATAAGGACCAAAGCACACCAGGGATCCAGGGAGTCTCTTTAGGCTCCTCTCTTTGGATGAATGAGTTCCATATGGTTTTAGACTTCATGTCAATTATGGGTTGGATTGTGTCCTCCCCCAAAATATATGTTGAAGGTTTAGCCCTCCATACCTGTGAATGGGATCTTACTGGGAAGAAGGATCTTGGCAAATGTACTCAAGATGAAGTCCTGCTCATCCAGTGGTGATCCAGTAGGGTGGCGATCCAGTATAACTGGTGTCCATATAAGAGGAGAGACAGAGACATGCAAGGGGAAGATGATGTGACAATGGGGGCAGAGACTGGGTTGATGCATCCAAAACCCAAGGCATGACGAGGATTGCCAGCAAACACCAGATGCTAGGAGAGGCAAGGAAGGGTTATCCCCTATAGATTTCAGATGGAGCATGTGGGCCCTGCCAGCTACTTAATTTTGGAATTGTAGCTTCCAGAATTGTGAGATAAAAAGTTTCTGTTGTTTTAAGCCACCCAGTTTGTAGTGCTTGATTATGGCAGCTCTAGGAAATGATTAGTGTTCTTCTGCTCCAGGTTCAAATTCCAAGGGGCAAACATCTGGGTAGCCCAGCTTATGTCATGTGCCCACCCATGAGATCATATTCGGAGGAGGAAGTAGTTCTTCCAAGGGTAAAAAGATGCCATTGTCAGGAGTAGGGAAAATGGTGAGGATAGCAAAACCAGGAGGTGCTCTTGACAATGACCCATGTGTGCTGCTGGAGCCTCATGACCTGGGATGACAATTCAGCAATGTGCAGGCCACTTCCTTTTCTTTTTAAAATTTAATTAATTAATTAATTAATTTTAAAATTATTATTATTTTTTATTATGTTATGTTAATCGCCATACATTACATCATTAGTTTTTGATGTAGTGTTCCATGAGTCATTGTTTGTGCATAACACCCAGTGCTCTACGCAGAACGTACCCTCTTTAATACCCATCACCAGGCCAACGCATCCCCCAACCCCCCCTCCCCTCTAGAACCCTCAGTTTGTTTCTCAGAGTCCATAGTCTCTCATGGTTCGTCTCCCCCTCCGATTTCCCCCATTCATTTTTCCCTTCCTGCTATCTTCTTCTTCTTCTTCTTCTTCTTCTTCTTCTTCTTCTTCTTCTTCTTCTTCTTCTTCTTCTTCTTTAAATATATAATGTATTATTTGTTTCAGGGGTACAGGTCTGTGATTCATCAGTCTTGCACAATTCACAGTGCTCACCATAGCACATACCCTCCCCAATGTCTATCACCCAGCCACCCCATCCCTCCCACCCCCCACCACTCCAGCAACCCTCGGTTTGTTTCCCGAGATTAAGAATTCCTCATATCAGTGAGATCATATGATATATGTCTTTCTCTGATTGGCTTATTTCGCTCAGCATAACACCCTCCAGTTCCATCCACATCATGTGTAGGCCACGTCCTGTTCATGGGCTGCTCCAAACCCTGGTGGTGTTTCTGTGATATCTTCCCAACTGGAGCAAATTCAAACCTCTACAAACTGAACGTTATCATAAGTATCCTGGTCACCGTACTGAAACTTTGCCGTTTTAAAAATCACCCACCCAATAAGCACCAACCCAACCATGCATATATTCACCCACTCATTCATGTCTCATTAACCTACCCCACCTTCTACCTGTCCATCCACCATTAACTCACCTATACACGTATCCACTCATCTACTCCACCACCTGCTCATCCATCTCACCATCCACAAATGAGCACCTACCATCTGCCAGGCAATATTTCTAGATTCATTCGTTTATTCATTCATTCAGTAAATTAGTACTTGTTGAACGCCTCCTGGGTGCCAGGCACTGTTCTAGGTGCTGGAGATAAAGCAGTGAATAAAAAGATATGGTCCCTGTTCTCATGGAACTTGAAATATACTTGCAAAGGCAGATTTTAGACCAATAATTAGGAATATAAAATGTGAAGCAACTTCTTTTCTCCTAATGCCTTTCTCCCGGGGCCTCTCTCTCTTCAATGTGCACAGAAAGTTTTGATTTTGGACAATTTGCAGAGCATGTAGCATTGAAAGATGACAAACGGAAATCAGTTCTAGAGGTGAGTGAGATTTAAGGCCACTAGATTCTAAGTTCCCATAGGGCGGGAAGAGTGTATGTTTCATTTTTTTAATTTTTTAAAAATATTTTATTTATTTATTTGAGAGAGAGAATGAGAGAGAGCACATGAGAGGAGGGAGGGTCAGAGGGAGAAGCAGACTCCCTGCTGAGCAGGAAGCCCGATGTGGGACTCGATCCCAGGACTCCAGGATCATGACCTGAGCCGAAGGCAGTCACTTAACCAACTGAGCCACCCAGGTGCCCAAGAGTGTATGTTTTAATTCATCACTTTACCCCCAGGGTCTGTCACATAGAAGGCACTGAACAAATATTCACTAAATGATAAAGAGGGATCAGACTTGAGTTTTTACCCGTCGAAATGTTTAAAGACAATTTTTTTTTCTAAGAAATTAGGGAAGATCTTAGTAATATCTTTATAGATTTCACAGCGGTTCTGTGCCAGCCATTGTGGAGGTGGGAAATCAGCCAGGAAACTGAGAGGATGTGTAGACTAAAGAATCCAGGGTAGATGATTCAAAGTTTATTGAATTTTAAGGACTCCCAAAGAGCAAAAACAAATGCTAGGGAAAAAGTATTCTCAGCACCATGAAGTTTGGCAGGATGCAAACCACTTCTTCCAGTATCTTTCCAACATATGTTTAAATGCTTTTATGGAACAAATATTGGCTTTTAAAAACACGTTTTTCTCGGGCGCCTGGGTGGCTCAGATGGTTAAGCGTCTGCCTTCGGCTCAGGTCATGATCCCGGGGTCCTGGGATCGAGTCCCACATCGGGCTCCCTGCTCCTTGGGAGCCTGCTTCTTCCTCTGCCTCTCTCTCGCTCTCTCTCTCTCTCTGTCTCTCATGAATAAATAAATGAAATCTTTAAAAAAAACCACATTTTTCTCTATAATAAGCTGCATGTTGGTGGTAGAAGATGTAGAAAGGAGAGCCCCTGCGTGGAACCTCACCCTTTTCGCCTCAAAGGACCACATGAGTTCTTCCACATGGAAGAGCTCCCAAGTGAGTGCCAAGCTGTGAGTGCTGACAATACTTGACTGAGAAGACACCAAATGGAAGTAAGAGGGAATTTTATGGCACCACTGGGAGCCTTCACTCTAGCAACTTAGGACCTACTGGGAAACACTGGGACATGGGGCCACACCAAGGGCTATTAACAAATGTAGATTCTAGATTCAAGAAGATTCCCTCAGTCCATTTCCAGCTGAGGAGAGTCCTGGGAGCCTGACAGCTCTCAGGTAGCAGATGGAGGTGAGAGAACCCTGGCACCCCACATCTGCCAACTATCGAGTCTTTGGAAGTCTCTTAAAATCTTAGACATACGCATAAAGGTTATCTGTAGCCTTCTATTCAGAAGTTAATATTTGGATATAAATTTCTTCAGTCATTTTTTTTTCTGTCTACCTGTAGAAAGATGTATATAGAAAAGTATTTTTGACAACAGGATTTCATATATATATGAACACACACACACACACACACACATACATACACTGTTTTATATTCGTATAGCAATAAAATAGCTGAATAACAAAAGATAGCATTAGAAGAGTGCACATTACAGTTTGAGGAAGAATGTTGACATTATCTCAGCAGTGTTGTTCATTAATAGTATCTGTCTCACAATCATTTTATCTCCTCATCTACAAAATGGGAATGAAGATAAAAATAATACCTTCCCTGAGAGGTTGTCTTGGGGATAAAATAATAATAAAAATAATGATAGTCATGGTAAGAGTAAGTGCTTCTCTGGATCCGACCATGCGCTGGGCACTGTTCTCAGAATTTAACATACGTTAATCAACCAAACATCACAGCAGCCCCATGAGTAAGGAACCATAATTATCCCCATTTACAGAGGAGGAAATGGAAGCACAGGGAAGCTAAATAACTGGCCCAACATCATACAGCTAAGAAATGGCAAAGGCAGGATCTGAACTCAGGCAGTTTAGCTCTTCTCTTGACTATGCATCCCAAGGAGGCTTTACTGCTGAGAAGCTTAGAGGCGTGGCTAGATGCAGGATTTCTCCTGAGCCCTGCCTCTTTCTCATCATGTCTTGGCAATGTTTTCTTCTGCGATGGTGTTATTCTCAAGCTGACTCAAAGGATGACCTTCACCATGTTCATCATAAGTGCACAGTTGGCAATGCTTAATAGTTCTGACAGTGTTCTGGGAAGGCTTCCCATCAGCCTGGCTTGGGGCATGTGCCTGCTTTTGGGAGGGTAGAACCAGCCTCAGGTGAATCACTCGGAAGGAGGAGGTATTCCTATGGAATGGGAGTGGGATGGGTTCTCTGAGAAAATGGAGTGCCAGGCAGACGAAAATTATGTCTCCTACAGCCTTCCTACTCGAGGTGTGGCCCACAGATCAGCAGCAGCAGCACCTGGGCATTGTTAGAAATGCATGTTCTCGCTCCCCCTGCAGACCCACTGAATCAGAATCCGCGTTCTGACAAGATGCCAGGTGATTCCTGTGCACAGAGAAGTGTGAGAACAGCTGTACTCCAGAGCGCTTTTAGAAAGAGAGGTGTGGTTGATCTCTCTCACTCCTCTTCCACATCGACTACATGAATGCTTAAACAGTTGCTGCAGTCATGATACTGGTCCCAACTGGGAAGTGTGGGTACAAGAGTAGTAGTACCCTTAAGTCTGGGCCAGAGCTCTCTTCCCTTCCCCATGGTTTTGCTTTGGTTTCTCACTGGCTGAGGAGTCCATGGAGGCTGAGAGCAGTGTCCTCTTGGAGTCCACCTCTGCCCTTGTCGACCTTGTTTTGGGTACCTGAGACTCAGGACTTCCTTGTGCAAATGGTCCCAAGCATGTCTCTGCATGGGCCTCTCCTCCAGCCATTGGACTTTGAACACCCAGATTCCAATGGATCTCTAGCCCACTGTGGGGTATAGGATCTCAGCACAGAGAAGAACAGTGCCTGGGGCTGCCCTTCCTTTGCAGAGTGGATCTGCCATAAATGTGTGCACCTTAGGTCCAAGGGCCAAAGGACCTCACTTCCCTCCAAGCCCTGTCTATTTACTTCTTCCCCTTCCGTTCTTCTCTCGCAGCCCTAGCATTTTCTCTAAGGCACTTTGGGTTTTCTGGAGGAAGGAAACAGGAATGATCACAGGGGACAAAACATAGAAGTAGTTTGTGGAGTATGGAATGACTCCACCCCTAGGGTCAACATCATAACCTACCTGAGTGCACATGTTTTTCTTTGTCCCCATGAACAAATATCCCTTGCCTAGATGTGGTAATCTCATACCTGCACGAGTTTTTACTTTGGCATTGAATCTCCAGTCAGTTCGTTTTAGGTTACGAATAGCCAGAATCATTTTCTTTACCTACCATGTGTCTGGGACTTGGCTGAGGTATGTACACGTGAGGCTATTATGGTGTGGAATAGAGCCAGGGGCGGGAGAAGAACACGAGTGGGCTGCTGGCCTGGGCCTAATGAGATATTAATCTATGATAGGTGCTCAATAAATGTTTAATGAGTGTGGCTCTCTGTGCTTGCTTCCATCTGTAGCCTTCCTTGGTAGGTACTTGAGGTGCTTTGGCATATGATGCCCACTAGATGTCACTGTTGTCATGTTCGCAAATCCTATGCGTCTGGGTTCCTCCTACTCCTCCCCCACCCTGGTCTGATTTCATTAGATTGAGAACACAAATGTGCCCACTTTTTTTTTTTTTAAGATTTTATTTATTTATGTGAGAGAGAGAATGAGAGAGAGAGAGAGAGAGAGAGAGCATGGGGGGGGAGGGTCAGAGGGAGAAGCCGACTCCCTGCTGAGCAGGGAGCCCGATGCGGGACTCGATTCTGGGACTCCAGGATCATGACCTGAGCTGAAGGCAGTCGCCTAACCAACTGAGCCACCCAGGCGCCCAAATATGCCCATTTTTAAGTTAGAAGGCAGATTTTCCTCTATAAATTATGAGAATCCTTGTTTTATTTGCATGTTGTCACTGACTTTCCATTACATTTGTTGTTTTTCTTGCTCATATTGGGTATATGAAGGTCTCTGTACATAGTAGGTGCTAAATAAAATTTGAATTGAATTGAAAGGGACAGTTTCCAGAAATTTGAGGAGCTAGTGTCCTTCTCACTTACTTTAGTACTATTTGTTTATTAAAAAGATTTTATTTATTTATTTATTTATGAGGGGCGGGAGAGGAGCCAAGGGAGAGGGACAAGCAGACTCTCTGCGGATCTCAGAGCCGACGAGGGGCTCGATCCCACGACCCTGAGATCATGACCTGAGCCGAAATCAAGAGTCAGATGCCTAACCGACTGAGCCACCCAGGCACCCCCTATTTATTTCTTTTAAGTTAAGTAAATTCCTTGATTCTACCTGGGTTCTTAACCAGAGCTTAAGCCAAATTTGGTGTGAATTTGAGTAGGAAAAAAAATTACTAACCTCTAACAGAAAAGTAGCATTTCCTCTGAGTATAAATGTAGGCAACAAGCCATAGTAGTTGTACTACCTAGGACTATGCCACCAATAGAAATCATAATTTTTATAATACATGATTGCCGATGATTTTGAAGTAGCGTTTATACCTCATCTCCACTTTGAAATTAAGATAGTTACTAGATTCACCATTAGATCTTATAATGTGTTAAAAGAGAAACGTGTATTACTACATCACACATTTGTTTTTTAAAGTATTTTGACAATGCTATTTAGTGGGGTTAGTTTCCTTGGTAGTCATATGCGTATTATTGAATGCCTTTAAAAGCATCATCCTGAGAGGGGCTCCATAGATTTCACCAGACTGACTAACGGTAGGCAGAATAATGGCTCCCCAAAGACATCCACAACCTACTCCCTGGAACCTGCGAAATGTCATGCTGCATGGCAAAGGGGGAATTAAGGTTGCAGGTAGGATTAAGGTGGCTAATCATCTGACCTTAAAATAGGGAGATTATCGTAGAGAGTCCAGATGGAACCAATGTAATCACAAAGACCTTTATAAGTGAAAGAGGGAGGCAGAGTTGGAATCAGAGTCAGAGGGGGAATGACTTTGTGATCATCGAAACAGAGTAAAGGGGTTGCTTTGAAGATGGAAGGGGCCACAAGCTGAAGAATGTGAACAGCCTCTAGAAACTGGAAAAGTCAAGGAAACAGATTCTCCCCTGGAGCCTGTAGAAGGAAAAAGCCCTGCCAACACCTTGGTTTTAGCCTTGTGCGTTCCATATGAACTTTTGACCTCCAGAGCTGTAAGACAATACATTTGTGCTATTTTAAGCAATTAGGTTTGTGGTCATTTGTTACAGCAGCAATAGGAAGTGAATACAGTGACAGAGAGGTCTACGGCACAAAAAAAATCTAGGAGACGCTGTATCTAGACGAAGGATCAGTTAAGGACAGTTCTATCTTTGGTGGAAGTAGGTGGTGAACTAAGGAGTTGTCTGTTGCTGCATAACAAATTACCCAAACCATAATAGCTTAAACAATAAACATTTATTATTTTATAGTTTATGTGGGTCAGGCATTTGGGGGTGACTTAACTGGGTGGTTCTGGCTCTGAGCCTTTCATGAATCTGTGGTCAAGATGGCAGGGGCTGTAGTTAGCTGAAGGCTGAACTGGGAAATCTTCTAAGATGGTGCACTCCCATTGTTGTGGGTGGGAGGCCTCAGTTGCTTGCTGCCTGGGCCTGTTCATGGGGCCTCTGGAGTATCCTCCCAACATGGTGGCTGGCTTCCTTGAGAGTGGGTTATTTAAGAGAGAGAAAGGCCGAAGCCACATGCCTTTTAGAATCTGATCTCTGAAGTCACACCATCACATCTGTCACATATATTTCTTTTTTTTTTTTCTTCTTAGAGGTGAAGGGACAGGAATTAGCTCCACCTCAAGTATCGAAGAATCTATGGACTTATTTTGAACGCCCATACTACTTCTGTCTCTTCCTTCCTTTTAAAAACTTCCATGAACAGATCCATACCAAGAGCTTAAAACAAGAAAATTGGGATAAGGAGTGTAAATGACAGACAAGACCATGGATATAAAATTTTATTTTTAGTTTATTTAATTCATTAAAGCCCTCATTTAATCATATTAATGGTTGAAGTCTTAAGCCAAAGAAATAGTGTCCTTCCTTGTAGGAAATCTGTGATTACCAGCTTGGCCTGGAAGAGTATGTTTTTTTTTTTTTTTTAATAAACTTTCTATTCTGGAATAGTTCTTTGATTACAGAGAAGTTGCCAAGATAGCACAGAGAGATCTTGTATACCCTTCACTCAGTTTCCCCTATTGTTAACATCTTACATTACTGAGATACATTTGTCACAACTAATGAACGAATTTGAGTTCTATTGTTTCAATACTATTATTAACTACAGTCTATAGTTTGTTTTGTTTTGGATTTCCTTTGCTTTTACTTAATGCCTTTTTCTTTGAGCAGTACATTTTTGGGTAGGTTTCTTCCGTGTGTCTCTGGTACCTTCCTGGTACTAGCTCTTTTGGAAACAGCCACAAAAACATGAAGAAACTCCAGAAACTCTGGAGATGGATTTGGCTTTGAATCTTGCCTGTATTATATACTGCCTGAGGGTCTTATCAAATTTGCCTTCATGACATCAGTTTCCTCATCTGTAAAATGGGAGTGATGATCCATCATAGGAATGTTGTTCCTATGAACACGAAGGAACATGTTCCTATGAAGATTAAACACATCCATTTATGTAAAGCACTTTGGATAACATTTGGCACATTAGCCATTTGGGGATAGGTATTTCTGTTGTTACTCTCATTACTGTTGTTAACTCAGCATCTTGTGAGGTCACCTGACCCAGAAGAAGACACTTCCTATACAACGTGGGAAGTGCAGAGTCCCTGTTAGTGTTTGGGGATGATTAGAAGGCCTCCTGCAGAAGTGACATGAATTGAGTCTTGAAGAACGGAGGGGTGTTGGTGGAGGAAGGGCCCAAGAGATAGGAAGAAGGATTTTGGGGAAGAGGGGTTGTGATGTGATCCTTGCTGAGGTGGTGTGAACAGCTGGGGAGCTTTAGAGAAGGTAAGCAGCTCTGTGTGTGAGGTCAGGAGCTGCGCCAGGGAGACACATAGGCTGTGGTGGGGAATGTGGACTTTTCTCTTTCCTCTGGGGAATGGGGAGCAACTGAAGAGTTTTCAACAGGGCAGTCACTCAGATTAGGGTCTTGTAGAAATGGATTTGATAGGGAAGCAAATCAGAGTTAGGCCATCTACACCTTCTATGTATTGCCCTGGTTTTTTTTTTGTTGTTTGTTTGTTTGTTTGTTTTTTCCCTCTAGTAGGGTGGCTGGAGTGACGACCACCCCCAAATAACTTTTAGAGACTAGGTGTTGAAGATGGCAGAGATGAAAATGCCTGACTCCCACCTCTGCTCTGCCCAGGAATCGTTGCTTGGAGTAGAGATGCTTGGTGATAGGAAGCACTTGTTTTGGAGTTTACATCAATGAGAGATACTTCTTTTGTGTTCAGGCACTTTAGGGTTATTTGTTATAGTCATTAGCCTTCCCTGACAAATACAGCTACTATGGTTGATCATATGACAGGGGAGTTTCAAACACTAATGGATTTGGGGTTTTAAACTTCTGACATAAATTTGTAAAACCCTCGAGGTAGCTCTGCCTGGCCTGTTATGAAGGTCAGTAGCTGCAGGCATCACCGCTGAATCTTTCTAAAGCATTTTCAGTGGTTTACAGTAGAGAGAAATGAAGTGCAGAGGCCTATGTTCAAGCCTAATATATTTCATCAGAAAAGGAGGAGACTTTAAGTACATTAAGTCTCCCTTGAAAAGAAATTGTGAAATTGAAGTATAGAAAGAACGTACTTCCTCATGATAGCATAACAAACTTAAGACCACATAAAGAGACAAACAAAAGATTTTTTTTATGAGACCAGAAGTCACATCTTAATGCTCAACTTTGCTTGTCACAAGTGGATAGGTACATACGGTTTTATCGAGGTTTCCTGAGAAAGCGTTCAAGAATGCTTACTTGATTACTTATTTTCAAAGATTTCATTTATTTGAGAGAGAGAGAGTGAGTGAGTGTGAAGGTCAGAGGGAGAGGGAGAAGACTGCTGAGCAGGGAGCCCTTCAAGGAGCTCAATCCCAGGACCCTGAGATCATGACCTGAGCCAAAGTCAGATGCTTATTTGACTTAATTTTTTTTAAGAGTAAGGAGACATTTTGTTTGTGTTTAGAAATGTATTAGATTAACTTAATATTTGATGTCCTAATTTTAATCTCCTCTCCATTTTATGAAGAAATGCTTTTTGTCCCCGATAAAGTATAGATACAGAGTATATAGTAAACTATAACATTAGTTAAAATATAAATATAAAGTATATAATATGCAATATAAAAATAAATATAAATAACATTAATATGTAAAAATAATAATATAAAATATTTTGATGGGTATGAAAGAGGGCACGTTCTGCATGGAGCACTGGGTGTTATACACAATGAGTCATGGAACACTACATCAAAAACTAATGATGTAATGTATGGTGATTAACATAACAATAAAAAATAAAAAAAATTGAGGTATAAGAATATATTTTTTCTTGGTCATGAAGTTACTCCAACATCCACTGAAGTAATAATAAATGCTTTCTAGGTGAACTGAGGAAAAAGTATGCCTTCTTAATCCTATGTCCTTTCCGATGGGGAAGTTCACTGAAATCTATTACTTCCTATTTACAGACTTTTTTTTTTAAAGATTTATTTATTTGACAGAGAAAGACACAGCGAGAGAGGGAACACAAGCAGGGGGAGTGGGAGAGGGAGAAGCAGGCTTCCCGCCGAGCAGGGAGCCCCATGAGGGGCTCCATCGCAGGACCCCGGGATCATGACCTGAGCGGAAGGCAGACGCTTAACAACTGAGCCACCCAGGCGCCCCTATTTACTGACTTTTCAAAGCAGGAAACAAATTTCCTGACAAAACACATCCATAAAGCCTATAAATAATATATGTTAACTTTGTATATAATGGATCTTTTTTGGGATAACATATATAAAAATGAATGAACTGTGTGAAATTTGAACAAAAAAAATTTTAAAGTTGCTGTTTAAAAGCTAACCTACCTTATGCCACTCACAATTTTTCCTGTGCAATTCAAAGTTTTAGTTTCTGACCTTATCGTGTATTTTTTTAATTTCCCTTTTGAAAACTGATCTTGCAGAGAAGGTTTTAACTAAACCTTCCCTTGAAAAATACTTGAGCAAAATTTCCTTTTTAGTATCCTAAATTGTAATAACAACCAAAAAATAAAATAAATTGTAATAACCAAATAATGTGGTATAGGAAAAACCTGGAAAATTATTAAAAGGTCCCTCCAGGCTTTATTGGCTGCTAAGACACCATACACCCCCATCACCTTTCTGAATTCTCTTACCACCTCCCCTGGAGTTCACTACAATCTAGCCCATCCTGGCTTCTTTGCTTTTCTCTGAACATACCAGCCCCACACTTGACTCTGGGCCCTGGCCTATGCCTGGAAAATTCTCCCCCTAGTCTCCATATGACTGTCCCTATGAACCCCCCCCCCCCCTTTTTTTAAGATTTTACTTATTTATTTGACATGTAGAGAGATAGAGAGAGAGAGAGCACAAGCAGGGGGAGCTGCAGGCAGAGGGAGAGGCAGAAGCAGGCTCTCCGCTGAGCAGGGAGCCTGATGCAGGGCTCCATCCCAGGACCCTGGGATCATGACCTGAGCCAAAGGCAGACACCTAACCGACTGAGCCTCCCAGGCGCACGCCCCACCCCAAACCTTTTTGTTTTCATCTGTGAAAGGCCTGCCAGCTCTCTGAAGGCTTTTCCAGTTCCAAAGTGCTAGGATTTTGTGACTTCTCTGGATGCCCTTATAGTTTCTAGGGGACAAGTGATTAGAGGGGTCTTTGTGATTGTATTTCACAAATCTGATTACTAAGAATTCATTGGTAAGTACCCTTTTGTGTGTGTGTGTGAGTAGTGATAGAAGTTTATTAAGTGAAGATACAGAAAAAGCTCTCAAGAGTGAGAGGGGTCCCTACAGGTTGCCAAGGGGGGCCTTTAGGGTTGGTCTTTCAGAGAAAGCTAACCAGGGAACTTAAATCCTTTAACATCTCTATTGATAATATCTTCAATGGCTTACTTCCTTTTTAGGGTTTGGTTATTCTTTGTTGGTCACAGGGGATTATCATAAAGACACCTACCCCCACACAACCTACACTCCTGCACTCCTAGGGCAGGGTGGTCGATTTGTCTCCTTATCTCTGGTTTCCCCAGAAATTTTGGGATTTCTGTGAGCCTGATCACAGAGCCCCCTATCTCTCCCTACCTAGCCCCACCTGGGTAAGTACATTTTAATGTACTTTCTCAGCTCTCGAGTATTCTAGTCAGTGTTCCTTGGTAAAATGGTTTCCTTTACCATTTTGTTGGGGAATGCCGGTGCTGGTTTAATCCTTGGGGCTTTAGTAAACATGCTGTCCTCAGCTGTGCCCATTACATACTGTGTGGCCTTCGAAAAATCCATCTGACTTCCCTTCTGAACAATGAAGGGGTTATTTAGAGTTTTTCTTTTTTTAACTTGGACCCAAATGGAGCTCCAGGGGTATTCAGGGATGAATACCATAATGACTAAAATTGTAAATTGTACATTCTGCCCACTGCTCCCATGGTGGGAGCTGTTTTCAAGGACACGGTCTTGAGAAAGCAATGTATTTGGTAGCCAGCAAAGTCTGTCTTGATTGAACACTGAAACGTCTCCACTGAGAAAAGCTGTCCTCCAAAACGGAATGACCTTGGATGTTATTGCCTTGAGAGGGGGCATGTGTGCCATTATCCAAATAGAACGTTGTATTCATACCTGGTGAGTCTGCTAGTGTATCATCTTCATTAAATCACATGAGGACACAAGTGTAATCTCTGAGTGATCCAATCCCCAGCCCAGGGGACCTAATAAATCAGTGATTCAGATCATGTGGCACTTGGTGGAAAAATTGTTTTATTTTTTATTATATTCTATTATAAAATTATTTTAGGAACCATTATCTTAACCTGTGTTTTTTCTTGCATGTGCCTGTTTTTTGTGTTTTTTTAAATTTAATTTTATTATGTTATGTTAGTCACCATACATTACATCATTAGGTTTTGATGTAGTGTTCCACGATTCATTATTTTCATATAACACCCAGTGCTCCATGCAGTACGTGCCTTCCTTAATACCCATCACCAGGCTAATCCATCCCCCCAACTCCCCTCCCCTCTAGAACCCTCAGTTTGTTTCTCAGAGTCCATCGTCTCTCATGGTTCGTCTCCCCCTCCGATTTTCTCCCCTTCATTCTTCCCCTCCTGCTATCTTCTTTTTTTTTTTTTTAACATATAATGTATTATTTGTTTCTTTTTTTTTTAATTTTTTTATTGTTATGTTAATCACCATATATTACATCATTAGTTTTTGGTGCAGTGTTCCATGATTCATTGTTCATAACACCCAGTGCTCCATGCAGAACGTGCCCTCCTCAATACCCATCACCAGGCTAACCCATCCCCCTACCCCCCTCCCCTCTAGAACCCTCAGTTTGTTTTTCAGAGTCCATCATCTCTCATGGTTCGTCTCCCCCTCTGACATACTCCCCTTTTCTTCCTCTCCTGTTATCTTCTTCTTTTTCTTTTTTCTTAAAATATGTTGCATTATTTGTTTCAGAAGTACAGAACTGTGATTCAACAGTCTTGCACAATTCACAGTGCTCACCATAGCACATACCCTCCCGAATGTCCATCACCCAGCCCCCCATCCCTCCCACCCCCCCACCACTCCAGCAACCCTCAGTTTGTTTTTCTGAGATTAAGAATTCCTCGTATCAGTGAGATCATATGCTACTTGTCTTTCTCTGACTGACTTATTTCGCTTAGCATAATACTCTCTAGTTCCGTCCATGTTGTTGCAAATGGCAAGATTTCATTTTTTGATGGCTGCATAATATTCCATTGTATATATATACCACATCTTCTTTATCCACATTCATCTGTTCATGGACATTTAGGCTCTTTCCATAGTTTGGCTATTGTGGACATTGCTGCTATAAACATCGGGGTGCACATACCCCTTTGAATCACTACATTTGTATCTTTGGGGTAAATACCCAGTAGTGCAATTGCCGGGTCGAAGGGTAGCTCTATTTTCAACTTTTTGAGGAACCTCCATACTGTTTTCCAGAGGGGTTGCCCCAGCTTGCATTCCCACCAACAGTGTAGGAGGGTTCCCCTTTCTCCACATCCCTGCCAACATCTGTCGTTTCCTGACTTGTTAATTTTAGCCATTCTGACTGGTGTGAGGTGGTATCTCACTGAGGTTTTGATTTGGATTTCCCTGATGCTGAGGGATGTTGAATACTTTTTCATGTGTCTGTTGGCTGCACATGCCTGTATTGTTGCTGGAGTATCCGCTTCCCCTGCAGCCAGATCGCTGCTGCCGAATGAACCACCTTCATGCTAGTGAAACCCCTTCTGACCCTCAGGGCACAATATGGAAGAGGGTAGAGTGTTGGAGGACGTCACCGAGAGAACGTGACTGCTGGTTCACCCTTGGGATCCAGGGAATTGGAGGCTTTTTGCCCCTGCCCCTATCCTGGAGTGTATTTCCTGCCCACAGTGGGAGCCATTTTGCAGGACATAAGGTTTTTTTTTTTTCTTTTTCTTTTTAAGACTTATTTATTTGAGAGAGAGAGCGCATGCGCACACACGCAGGCGTCAGGTGAGGGGCAGAGAGAGAAGCAGACTCCTTTTGGAGCAGAGAGCCCCACGTGGGACTTGATTCTAGCCACCAGGGATCATGACCTGAGCGCAAGGCACATTCTTAATGGACTGAAACACCCAGGCACCCCTAGGCCACAGCTTTGAGGGCAATGTGTGTGTGTGTGTGTGTGTGTGTGTGTGTGTGTGTGTGTGTGTGTGTGTGTTTAAGATTGTATTTATTTATTTGGCAAGGAGAGCTGCAGAGGCAGAGGGAGAAGCAGGCTCCCCACTGAGCAGAGAGCCCGATGTGGGGCTCGATCCCAGAACCCTGGGATCATGACCTGAGCCGAAGGCAGCCGCTTAACCGACTGAGCTGCCCAGGCGCCCTGGGAGAGCAATGTGTTGTTGAGGACATCAGGACCACATATGTGATTGAACCAAGGTAAGACCTCTAGATAAACTTTTAAGATTCTGGCGGTGGTGCAGAGATCTACTCGTCTTGGGGCTGCCTAGCACAAGCCTGGTAAGGTTCCTTGCGTTTTTAACCTGCCACTTACTGATCTGGAGGGTCTGCCTCTTTATCCAGTCCCCTTGCCCTCGTTTGGAGGCAGTTCCAGATTCCCCCCCAGGACACTCCTGAGGTAGTGAACTAACACTAGATATGGATGGGACACAGATCTTTTCTGCAGTGGTCTCAAGATTATGTTCACAATCATTAAAGGCAGATTATGATACATTTAAATAGCATCTAAGCCTCTAAGCTAGAGGCATCTAATTTGTTCTCTGAAAACTTCTAGAATGCTGCGTTTTTGTTCCCCAACATCCCACTTCTTTATCTCAGAAGGAAATAACTTGTTCATTTTATAGTAGCACTTAGCTTAACCCAGGTATAGCATTGAGACACAGGTATAGCATTATAATTTTATTTTGGTCACCGAGGTTGGGGGAAAAATAATCCAAAGATTAAAGGAGTCACTGATGGCTTCAAAATGTTTTAGCCTTTCTCTCTGCCCCAGTCTATAGGGTTTATATGACTTTCACGAAAGGTAAGGCTGCCTTCCATTTTTGTGTCTGTCAGTCATTGTTGAAAGGTAAGGCTGCCTTCCATCTTCTGTGTCTGTTGTTGGTGAGGTTCTAAAACTCCAAAAAGAGAGCCAAGAAAAGCAAAAGAAAAACCTGGAAAGACATTACCCTGAATTTGCAATCAATTTAAATAATCTCCTCCTGAACACCTGAAAGTTGACCATATTCACATCCCTTTTGCATTGTATAATGAAGAAATGCATTCTCTTTGGTCTTCTAAATCACTGCTACTCAAAGTGTGCTTCCCAGACTAGCAGCATAGAGTTACCTGAGAATGCCTTAGAGATGTGGAATTTGAGGCCCCATCCTAGATCTTCTGAATCCTAATTTTTATTTAAACAAGATGCATAGAGGACTTGCGGGCTGTTAAGCTTTCAAAGGATCAGTTCATTTAATTAATCTAAGTTATCAAACTTGTGAGCAGAGAGTTGTTTATAGTATTCCTTATTATCCTTTTAAAGTCCATGGGATCTATAAAGATGACCCCTTTTTAATTTCTGATATTGATAACTAGCTTTTGGTTTTGTTGATTTTCTTTTTTGTTTTCCTATTTTCAATTTTGTTGATTTTTGCTCTAATTTTAAAATTATTTCCCTGTTTTTATTTGCTTTAGTTTTGATTTGCTCTTCTTTTTCTAGTTTCCTAAGGTGGAAGCTTAGGTTATTCATATTAGATTGTTTGGCTTTTCTACTATGTGCATTTAATGCTGTAAATTTCCTTCTAAGCTCTGGTTTAGCTGCATCCAACAAATTTTGATAAATTGTAGTTTAGTTTTCACTTAGTTAATCATATTTGAAAAATTTCTTTTGAGATGAGTACTTTGACTCATGAGTTATTTAGAAGTATGTTTAATTTTCAAATATTTGGGGGACTTTCTGGCTATCTTTCTGTAATTGATTTTTTTTCAATAAACTGTTTTTATTTTTAAAAAATTGATGAAAATGAACATGACTAATAGGTGAGCACTGGCTTACTCTAAGAAATGCCTGATGACATCAACTGAAAGTGTGTCAGAAACAACTGGGTGATCCCGGATTTCACATTCCTTGACTCAACATCCTGAAATGGTTCTCAACAGGCTGGAAAACCCATAAAAACATCACAACAATAACAGGCTCAATCCCTTTCTACCATGGTGACACTGTGGGAGATGACATTTCTGAATTTTGTCTCTTTTTACATTGTTTGCAAAGTGAATTTGACAGTGAGTGAGTAAAAGGGAGTGATACATGAGCAATTACAGCTTTTGAGTACTACCGAGCACACACTTGATATAATGTTTGCTTCTAGGTAGCATTTTTTTTCAAAATATTTTTTATTTTTTGTTTTTTTCTTTAAATTTTTTTATTGTTATGTTAATCACCATACATTACATCATTAGTTTTTGATGTAGTGTTCCATGATTCATTGTTTGTACATAACAACACCCAGTGCTCCGCGCAGAATGTGCCCTCTTTAATACCCATCACCAGGCTAACCCATCCCCCCACCCCCCTCCCCTCTAGAACCCTCAGTTTGTTTCTCAGAGTCCACAGTCTCTCATGGTTCGTCTCCCCCTCCGATTTAGTCCCCTTCATTCTTCCCCCTCCTGCTATCTTCTTTTTTTTTTAAATTTAATTCCATTGTGGTATGAGATCACATTTTGTATGACTTTTGTTTTTTTGAATTTGTTTAGGTATGTTTTTGGCCCAGAATGTTCCATGTGAGCTTGAGAAGAATGTGTATTTTGCTGTTGTTGGATAGAGTATTCTACAAATGTCAATTAGTCCAAGTTGTTCGGTAGTGCTTTTCAGGTCATCTGTAGTCTCACTGACTTTCCACCTGGTTGATGTATCAATTAACAGAGATGTGTTGAAGTCTCCAATTATAACTTTGGATTTATCTTTCTCCTTCCAGTTCTATCAGTTTTTGCCTCATGTACTTTGATGCTCCTTTGTTAGGTACATACACATTCAGGATTGTTATGTCTTCTTGGAGAATTGATTTCTTTATCATTGTGTAATATCCATCCTTATCCTTGATACTCTTCCATGTTTCAAGTCCTGCATTGTTTGAAATTAATAAGGTGAATGCAGCTTTCTTTGGATAGTGATAGTATGGTGACTCTTTCTCCAAGCCTTTACTATTTATATACTATCTGACTTTGTGTTTAAAGTGGGTTTCTTGTAGAGAACATAGAGCTGGGTTGTGTTTTTATATAGGCTGTGGCAAGCTCTGTCTTTTAATAGGTGTGTTTAAACCATTCACAATAAGGTGATTATAGTTTAATATCTATAATCTTTGTAATGTTTTCTATTAATTACATTTGTTTTTCGTTTCTTTTTCCATTCTTCTGCCTTCTCTGGTTTAAGCTGAGCATTTTATATGATTCCATTTTATCTTTTTTCTTAGCCTATCTTTTATATTTCTTTAAAAAATCTTTTAGTAGTTGCCCTGGAGTTTACAATATATAGTTTTAAGTAATTTAAGTACATTTTCAAATAGCATTATCCTGCTTTACAGATATTGTAAGTACCTTAGAGTATCCCAATTCCATTCTCTATTCCTTGTGACATTGCTGTCATTCATTTCTTTTATCTATATGCTATAATTACCAAATATGTTGTTACCATTATTGCTTTAAACAGCTATATTTTAGATCAATTAAGAATGAAAAAAATAAAATATTTTACTTTATTCCTTCTCCCACACCCACCCACCCTCTTTCTTTCTTTCTCTCTCTCTTTCTTTCTTTCTTTCTTTCTTTCTTTCTTTCTTTCTTTCTTTCTTTCTTTCTCTCTTCTGAGAGAGAGAGAGCATGAGAGAGCAAACAGAGGGGAGGGGCAGAGGGAGAGGGAGAGAGACTCTTAAGCAGGCTCCATACTCAGTGAGGAGCCCAAGGCAGGGCTCAATCTCACAATCCTGAGATCAGGATCTGAACTGAAATCAAGAGTTGGATGCTCAACCCACTGAGCCACCCATGCGCCCCCTCTTTCTTTCTTTATGCAGTTTCTGACTGACATAATTTTTCCTTTACCTGAAGAATTCTTGTGTTAACATTTCTTTCAGGGAAGGTCTGCTGACAATAATAAATTTTCTCAGTTTTCTGTTTTCTATTCTTTTTTTTTTTTTTGGTCTGAGAAGGCCTTCATTTCTCCTTGCTTTGGAAGGATAATTTTGCTGGATATAGAATTTTAGATTGGTGATTCTTTCCCCCCAGATTTAAAGATTTCACTCTTTTCTTGATTGTCTGACTTCTGATGGGAAGTCCATAATAATTCTTATCTGTATTCCTCTATAGGTTGGGTTTTTTTTCTTGTTCTGTCTTCAAGATTTTCTCTTTGTCTTTGACTTTTTTTCAGTTTGAAGATCATATAATATAGCATAATATATAATTTTTATTTTGTATTTATCTTATGTGGTATTCTCTGAGCTTCCTAGAGCTGCGGTTTGTGTCTGTCATTAATTTGGATAGTGCTTGGCTGTTATAACTTCAGACATCTCTTCTGCTCCATTCTCTTTTTCTTCTCCTTCTGCCAGAATTGGAAGGCCATTCCAATTACGTTTATGTTATACCTGTTGAAATTGTCCCATAGTCCTTGGATGTTCTGTCCTTTTTTATTTTTCCTCTCTGCATTTCAGTTTGAGAAGTTTCTATTGATCTATGTTCAGTTCTTGTCCCAGTTAATGTTATTATGTTGTTAGAGATATTCTTCATTTCTTTGACTATGTTTTTGATTTTTAGCATTTTCTTTTGACTTCTTCCTAAGAGTTTCCATCTCTCTACTTACCTGATCCATCTTGCTTGTTGCCTTCTTTTTTTTTTTATTAAAGCCCTTAATGTATTAATCAGAGTTATTTAAAATTCCCTGTCTGATAATTCCAACATCTGTGTTTTATCTGAGTCTGGTTTTCATGATTGCTGTGTCTCTTTGGACTGTGTTTTGTCTTATCTTTTGAACACATTATAGTTTTTATAGAAAGCTGGACATGTTGTATTGGGGAAATAAATAAATAAATAAACTTTTTGCATGAGGTTTTATGTTAATTGGGCTGGGATTTGGACTGTGTTTAATATTTGTTGTAGTTATAGGTACCAGAGGCTTCAAATTCTTCTAGTGTCTTTGTTTTGTCTTTTCTCTTGGCTTTGGAGCATGTGTACATTCATTCAGAAAGAGTCTATGCCTTATGGCTCTTTGAGCTGTAACCCACTGTTTTTATCCTGAAGCCTTACGGTGAAAGGCTATAGCAAGGGGAGTTTCTATCATCAGCTGGGAAGTCTCCATCTTTAGTGGGCCTGTGGCTTGTGGTCATGACCTCCACAAATGTGATCTCCTCCAGTGGCACAGCTCCCCCAACTACAGTGTCCCCTACAGCCTTCCAGGGCTGCAGCATTCCCAATCTGTTACCTTGAAGTCCTATTCCCTGTTGACTATGTTTTTTTTCCCCTTTAGATGAGACAGGAGCGGGAGGTCTAGAGTATGATGGAGAAGTCTCTGAGTACATTTCCCTATCATGACTCTTCCCCCTGCAGGAGCCACAAGGAGGTCCTGCCCAGATCCTCAGTCTGAGAACCTGGTGGGGTTCTTGGAGGGAAACCTCATGGCAGTGTGGGGGTCCCCCTTGACTGCAGCCCCAGCAGTTTCTTGCTCTCAAGCTGGTCCACACTCATTCTCCAGGAATTCATCAAAACTGTCATTTAAATATTCCTACCAGTTTCCGCCTCTATTGGCTTCTGCTTCAGTTAAGCATCTCTCAGTTGCTGTATTTCGCTGGATGTGTCTTTCTCTTCATTTTTTTTTTTAATATTTTATTTGTTTAAGTAACCTCTACACCTAACATGGGGCTTGAACTTACAACCCTGAGATCAAGAATTGCACACTCCACCGCCTGAGCCAGCCAGGCGCCCCCGTATCTTCACATTTTGTGGTGGTAGTTTGCCCCATGAATTCAGTTTTCTGATGAGTCTAAGAAAAGTGTTGATTTTCTGTTTATCCAGCTTCGTCTTATAAGAACAGGAGTAATGTCTTCCAAGCTCTTTACATGTCAGGGACTGAAATCAGAACCACATTAAGGTTGGAGCAGCAAGTCAGCATAGACATGTTAGGTCCTAGGGCCCAGAGGGCGGTCTAATGCATACACTGGCACCATGTCAGGGGACTGGGGTCTGGCTTGAGGGTGCTCTTACTTCCTTATTTGTTAAAGGGAGCAATTCCACCTGCCTCAGAATGTTGTGTGGGGACAAATGCGACAGCTGAGAAGTGTTACAAGGTCCCTCTGTCGGTGTTAAGACAGCCACACTCCGCTTCCCTGGAACCTGTGGTTTGAGCATGGCAGAAAGGAGACTCAGCTTTCTGGGGCATTTGCTTTCTCCGATGTCCTTCTGTCTGTCCTGACTTGCCCTCTTGTCACGTCATCAGCCCCGAGTTTATAAAACATCAGCCTGGGACCTGGTTTCTCTCAGGCGGCTTCTCCTCTCTCTCTCTGTCTCACATACACACACGCACACGCACACACACACTCCAGCATTGGCAGGCCTCCAGCCATCAGAAACATGCATCCTGTCAGTTTAAAGGGGAGTTGGCAGGAATCATTGGGAAAATACGCTTGTTCTGGGATCTGGGCTCATTGGAATTTGCTCCTGCTGGACATTCCCTGGTCCTGGAGCGATGCCAACATGAGGCAATGCCACGAGCCTCCCCTCTTTGCCTGACCTTTTCTTACTCCATGCCCGTGGGCCTTGGAGAGCAGCTGCAGGAGACTGGTTGACCTCCAGAGGCAGCTCCTGTGAGCCAGTTGCCAGGGAATTCTCTCCAATGGGGCCTTCCAAGGGATGGCCATGTTTCTTGGTCCTAAAGCAGAGAAATTAGAAACAGAAAGAGACATGGAAAGATATTCTGTTTAAAATAAGCCCCCGTTGTCTCCCCAGGCAGTTGAATAAAAGTTCTTTCATTTGGGTATATTTTATTTTTAAAAGTTCAATTTAACTGTTTTTAAAAAACAAAGCAGAATAGGTCAGAAATTTAGAGGAAAAAAAAAAAAAACACTGGAATTTTTTCCTTTTCTACAGGTCCCTCCTGGTGAGGCTGCTCTTTGAAGCACTTTCAGAGTTTCTCATAATTCTGTTTGGACCATCTTTCCAAAGACAGTAGCCCCCAGGTGACCCAATCACCCCCATCTCCTTTATTTTCTGCCTTTGTGTCAATGTCCCATGGAAGCCACCTCAAGGCAGAATAACGGCAGTAGGATGGCTCAAATTATGCCATTTAGGTGACCAGCAGACTCCCTTAGGGTCTAGGCGAGAATCTGCCATGGCCTCTTCATGTGGTTTGGGAATAGGTGTGGCCTCTTCAAGATGTTCTACTTTTGGGAGAGACTCTTGACCAACTTTCTGGGAGGGGTTGGGATAAGAACAAATCCTATGGATGCTGATATGATCCATCCAGAATTCTGGGCCTCACCAGCTTACTGCTTCTCCCAGAGAAAAACATCAAGTGGAAGGAAATATGGCTTTCTTGTTGCCTCTGCTTTACACACATGTTCTGAAAATTCATGCTAACATCTTTGTCCTTTTCACTTGCTTTGCCTTTCATGGAGATGAGTTGTCTTTGTACATTTCTTTATGTGATTATGTTTTTAGGGTTCATCTCCCTTGTTCTGGGCTCCAATGAGGTCACTCACCATTGCTGAAGTCTTAGGGCCTAGCACAGTCCCTGGCAGAGTAAGCTTAAGAATACTTGACGGTATTATTATTTTTAAATTTTTAAAATTTATTTTTAAATTCAAGTATAATTAACATACAGTGTTATATTAGTTTCAAGTGTACAATATAATGATTCAACATTTCTGTACCTCACAATTAGTGTACTCTTACTCTCCTTCACCTATTTCACCCCTCCCCCCTCCCACCTCTCCTCTGGTAACCACCAGTTTGTTCTCTATATTTAAGAGTCTGTTTTTTTGTTTGCGCTTTTTTCTTTGTTCATTTGTTTTGTTTTTTTAAATTCCACATATGAATGAAATCATATGGTATTTGTCTTTCTCTGATTATTTCACTTAGCATTACACCCTCTAGGTCCTTCCATGTTGTTGCAAATGGCAAGATTTCATTCCTTGTTATGGCAGAGTAATATTCCATTGTGTGTGTGTGTGTGTGTGTGTGTGTGTGTGTGTGTATGCCATATATATACCATATCTTCTTTATTCATTCATCTATCAATGGACAGTGGGGTTGCTTCCCTAATTTGACTGTTGTAAATAATACTGTAATAAACATAGGGGTGCATATATATCTTTTCAAATTTGTGTTTTCATATTCTTTGCTAAATAGTAGTACAATTACTGGGTCATATGGTAATTCTATTTTTAACTTTTTGAGGAACCTCCATTCTGTTTTCCATAGTGGCTGCACCAGGTTGCATTCCACCAATAGTACACGAGCGTTCCCTTTTCTCCACATCCTCCCCAACACTTGCTTGGTGGCATTACTTTAACTTAATCACCACCACAGCCCTATGGATAAGCTCTATTATTATACCCATTTGACAGAGAAAGAAACTGAAACTTTACACAACTCCCTCAAGTCCCCCAACTGGAAATCCAGATCTGACTGATTGATTCTTAAGCCCGTGCCTTCAACCAACATACCATAAATCCTCCTGCTAGGTGCAGGAGTGAGAAAGAAAATGAACACACCATGCAATCTTAAGAGAAAAAGAGGAAACATGCTTGAGGGACCTGTAGAAAGGAAGGTTAAAAAAATGTTTCAGGCAAGAACTCTCTGGAAGGCAATTTTGAATGCCAACCACTGGCTCTTGTACATGTTTTGTTGGACCCAGTCACGTTAATGTTTGTTTTGGTGAATCAGAGTCAGAAACTTTCTCTTTCACCAGTCATTGGAATTTGTAAAATAAAAATTCTATAAATGGATCTAAAGTTTTGATAGTTTATTTCAATTAAATGACTTTTTTTGGTTAAAAATATGAGTGAGCAACCTATTTCAAACTTGTTTGACATTGCAATTGTTAAGATGATAATTCACCAGCTAGAGTGTAATATTTTACCTGGAAGCAGGGTAGGCACCACCATTTTTTTTTTGAGCATGCATTTTATGGTAGGTTCTTCACATTGAGTCATATGATAGCATCTTTGAAGACAGGTTGTATCTCTTCCCTTGCTTTACTGTCTCCTACGGTGGCCAATAAATGGCTGGGGTTAGGAGGTCTAGGGCCTGTTCTGGGTTCTGCCTTTATGAACCTCAGGCAAAGCCTGTGATCTTCCTAGGACGCCATTTTGTCCTGATTTAAATGAAGGGGGATGGGTGAGATGGGTCATTAAGGATTTTTCTGGGTTAAAAGTTCAATGAATCCATGACTCCAGATGTGTGTTCTGGTCCCTCTTTTATAGCCCTCTTTCTTTAGGAATAATGGAAGGGCCAGGGAGGTGAAGCCACTGTTCAGCCAACACCTGCACAGCCTGTCTGACAGGTGGGTCCTGAGAATAAGCAGTCTCTGTGTGGTGGCCAAGTGCTGAGCCTGCAGCCTGCAGCTGGCCTCCTTGGCTTCTGTTGACCCCTTGGCTGCTGCATCAGTCTTTGGAATCTCTGAGTCTCCGGCAACCGTTCAATAGTTTGCTTTTTCTCCTCCTAAGAGACAGTCAAGGGCGTTAGGGGGCTTGTTACTTTGGGAAGTCTGCCACATTTATGAATGCCTTGTAACCCCTAATGAGTGACAGATTTATTTGACCATTTTTGATAAGTGGGTTGTTTGTGATTTGCTGACGGAAAGAATTATTTATAATTTTGACTTGAAAGGCTGACCCATCAGAGCAATGACTAAGTGAGTGTGCGTATTAAAAGGTCATTCATCGTTGCCTAACATCCTGTCATATATCATCTTCTGATCTTTCTGTTTTTATTGTTTTGATCTCAAAAAAAATCTGTTTTAAATGTGAGAGCTGGAAATTGGGAAATGACAGAACTATTTATGGTCCCTGTGAGCAGCCGGCCCATTTCAGTGACAAACGTTGTAAACATGTTGTGTTAAAATCCCAGTCCTTTGCTCTTGATTTTAATTGCTTGGAATTCATTGAACTTGAGGCACTCTGGATTCTGTTTCCTGCTGAGATTCGGTAATGGTGACATTCTGACTTGGCAGATGGAGCGTCGCTCTGCTGAGTCATGGTTCTCTTAACTCCATCCAGGTCTCCAGGAACCGAAGAATGAGAATGTGGTCACTTTGCAGGTGTATGGAACTGCTCCCGGTGCCTCTTGCCAAGTAAAGAGAATGACTATAAACTTTTTGCTTTAAAGAAACGCAAAGCACTTTTTTTTTTCTTTCCCACCAGGGCTGCACCTCTGATAACGTGCTTGTTTAGTGGCCCGTACTATTAAAGATGTGTTCTGTGACTTGTTGATCAGTTGAGCGGCCCGTCAAGCTCTCAGCACTTTATGTGAATTTTTCTCATTTGAGCCTCAAAGTACCCCTTAGACGTAATTGCTATCATTCCTCCTATTTTCAGGTGAGGACTAGTTCACCAACTTGGCTGTAGCCGTAGCTAGTAAGTGGCAGAGCCAAGATGTGAACCCAGGGAGGTCTGACGCCAGGGCCTATGCTGTTATTATCCATGATTCATTGTAAGTAAATGACTCTAGTTCTTTTTTTTTTTAAAGATTTTATTTATTTATTTAATTGACAGAGAGAGAGAGAGAGAGACAGCGAGAGAGGGAACACAAGCAGGGGGAGGGTCAGAGGGAGAAGCAGGCTTCCCGCGGAGCAGGGAGCCCGATGCGGGGCTCGATCCCAGGACCCTGAGATCATGACCTGAGCTGAAGGCAGTCGCTTAACCAACTGAGCCACCCAGGCGCCCCAGTGACTCTCCTTCTTGGCCGCTTGTATCAGCAAGCCATCTGGGAGATGTGTAACACTGGTCATAGGAAGAGGTGGGGGAAGGTGTGGCAGGAACCAATCAGATGGCAGAAGGGGAGCTACCCAGAGCAAATGCTTCCAAGTTCTAGGAAAAGAAACCCAATGACCTTAAAAAAAAAAAAAAGGGAGAGAACCTCACCAGTACATAGCATAATTTTTACAAACAAAACACAACACTTCAGGGATCAAAGACCCCAAAATAATAGGAGTATCTTGTTCTTTTTTTTTTTTTTAAGATTTTATTTACTTACTTGACCAGAGAGAGTGCGCACAAGCAGGGGTGGGGGCAGGCAGAGGGAGAGGGAGAAGTAGGCTCCCCGCTGAGCTGAAGGCAGATGCTTAACCAACTGAGTCACCCAGGCGCCCCATGAATATCTTGTTCTTAGGAACAAATGGACCAAGGAAAAGGGTGAAATCTCAAAGGTGGAAATCAGGGCGCAGACAAAGACCAAAACTTTGAAAGACCATTGATATCAATGGCTGATTCTCTTCTTGAAAGATACGAACTTCTATAGAAATATATTTTCAAAGGTCTAAGGCAATGTCTGAGAAAGGAACAATGGAAAGGTAATGACGAAAAATCGCACATCAAAAATTCATGAGTTTACCAAAGGCAGCTAAAGGAATAATGTCCTGTGTGTATACTTGCTTCAAATGTGCAATATTTAAAAACACACCTGTAGAGCAGGAAAATCATGACAGAAGGTTTATCTATATTCTTAGACATGTAGTCATAAGGAGTAAACCTTTTCAGAATTAAAGCAGGGTCTTTGGTAGTCACAGAAGGAAAAAAAAAGAGTTCTACAACTTACTATTTTTTTTTTAACTCTGTGCTATATCCTGAACATGTATCTATTCATGTTAGCGTGCGCGCGCGCGCGCGCACACACACACACACACACACACACACACACACACACACACACACACACAAAGTCTGGTTCCTTTTAACTGCTGTGTGGATATTTTACAATGTGGATATTTAGTTATCTTGTTACCTCATTAGCAATAGACCATTGAGGCTGTTTACATTGTTTCTGGTGCAAACAATGTCTCAAAGAACATTCTTTGCGCATGCCACCTGTGGTGGCCAGCACTCCTCAAGAGAGCCTGCCTCTGGGGACATCACGGACTGTCACTTCCAGCTGCCACACCTCTGCTCCCATCACAGCAAGACCACACTGCCACCAGACTGCTTCCAGCCGCTGACTAAGTATGGCAGGGCCGTGGTACCTACGTGATATAGGATTCCACGGCATCTTTGGCTAGGGGTCTCCCCAGTGACCTGGCTTAGATTTTCTTAGAACTGCATTGTGCTCTGAGGATCATCCTACCCAATCCTTCCTTCCTTTTCTCCTTTCATAGATGTTAGAACTTTGTCATAGTCTGAAGGGTCTCCCTGCCTTTTGTCCCTTTCCCCTTTATTCTTGACAGGTGTTTCCCCCAATAGATCTCTTGCATGTCCAATCTTGTCTTGGCATCTGCTCCTCAGGGGACCCAAACTCACCCACTCCTTGAACACCTTGGTAAGCATTTCTGTAGGAAAACCTCAGAGAAATAAAAACGGGGCAGCCATGAAGTATGTGTATGTATTTGTATATCTGTCTGTGTTTACTTTTTATTGTTATGGTATAAAGAAGGGCACTTAGCATAACTAAGTAGCTTAAGGAATTTCACAAACTGAGCATACTCATGAAGCCAGTACCCATATTAGGAAATTAAGCATCATCAGCCCCTCAGAAGCCCCTTCACACTCCTTTCAGTCATTTCCTACCTCCTCAAGGCTAACCACTATCTGACTTCTGACACGATAGATTTGTTTCAACAATTGTTGAGTTTTTTTGTAAATGGAATCATACAATATGTTCTTTAGTGTCTGGCTTCTTTCTCTCCCTATTCTATTTGTGAGATTAATCCATGTTCATTTATTATCACTGCTGTATAAGATTCCATTTTATGACTAAACCACAATTTATTCATCCATTTTGTTATTACTATAATCTCTAATTTTTGGCTACTAAAAGCAGTGCTGAGATGAAAAATCTTGTACAAGTCTCCTGGTGAACATATGTAGGCATTTCTGTTGAGTGTATATCTAGAAGTGGAATCACTGGAACACAGGGGAAGCGTAGATACTGCCAAACAGTTTTCCAGAGTGGTTGTACCAACTTATCCTCCCTCCAGCAATGTCTATGAGTTCTAGTTGCTCCTCTTACTCTTCAACACTTAATGTTTTTGGTCTTTTATATTTTAGCCATTCCAGTGGGTATGTTTTGGCATTGCATTATGGTTTCAGTATGCTTTGATCTGGTCATTACTAAAATTGAGCACCTTTTAATATATTTATTTGCCATCTGAATATCCTTTTTTCTAAAGTGCTTGTTCAAGTCTTTTGCCAATTTTTCAATTAGAGTGCCTGATCTTTTGCATTGATTTTTAGGCATTCTTTATATTTTCTAGAAATGAAGGTATGTATGTGTATTTTAATTTTAACTTTAATGTGGCTGAAATGCATTTCAGCATGACTGAAAACATTTAAATGCCAGGAGAGACACTTTCCATTGTATTGAAGGAATGCCATGGACCAAGTTACATTGAATTGTTGTAGGTTGTAAAGGAAATCCCTCACTTGCATGGTTATCTTTACCACCACAGTTCCTTTCTTCTTCTGATGAAGCCAGTTCTTGTCCTCCTTCTTTCTGTGTTGTGAGCTTATGATAAAGAGAATTTTTGCTAAATCTTTCTCTCTGAGAATTGGAATCTCCAAGAATCTAGGCTGCTTACCCATACATCTGGAGATAGCCATCCCTTGTGACATCTAAGTAGGGCTATCTGGTTCTCAGCTGGAGCAATGCCATGGTGATTTATACTTTGAGTTATTTTGCTCAGTGAGCTAACATAACAAACTTAGGGGCCTTCCTTTTTTTTTTTTTTTTTTTTTAGTGTTTGCTCATTTAAATTTCAGTACTACTTTTAAGGCACCAAGACATGTGTCATCAATAATAATCCAGAAGGTGACTGGAGTGAAATGAATTGAGCTTGCAGTTATGATGTTAGTGAGTCTATCTCTAAGATAGTGGTCCTCAATCTTAGTCACCCTTTAGAATCACCTGGGGAGCTTCTAGAAATCCTAATGGCAGGCCACAAGCTAGACCAATTAAGTCAGATTCTCTGATGGTATGACCCAGATGTCATAATTTTATGAGCTCCCCACAGGGGATGCCCAGCTGGATTCATTCTCAGTGTGCTGATGAAATCCAGTATTGAGCCTGAAGAGGCTGAAGGCCAGGCTTGACCTTATGGGATTCACAAAGATCATGAACATGTCCCTGTGGGAACTTTGGGTGGATAGCCAGTCAAACTTTTCTGTAGACGGACAATATACTACCCAGACAATCCTACTGACCAGTCTCCAGAAAGACTCTGTAGGATTTCGTGCTTCGTTAACCCAGACTACCGTAGCTAAACCACAACATCTCCTCTGTGAGATTTGCAAGCAACTCTTGGCTCCGCTTTCCCAAATAACTGGACTGAAGGGGTGGGAGGTGGGTAGGCTGGAGTCAGAGCATCAGAGAGGGACAGGAGATGGGAGAGATGGCACATGGACCCTCTTTTTTCCCTAGAAGAAGGGTGCCCCTGAGGCATTGTTCCCATCCTAAGGACTGGATGACTGTTCTTCAGTTATTTTCTCCAATCCAAATTGCAAAGGTGGATTTGAGCATTTTGTGGAACTTCAGAACCTATTTCTGAGTCAAAAATTGTCCATCCCAGCCACCACTGACATACTCAGGTTACATCCCACTTTAGCACTTGTTTTGGCTTTAGCCCCTCAGCATGAACTCTGCCTGTTGGTGCTAGGGCTGCTGGGCTGCTGGTTTTCATATGCTGCTGGTCTCAAGTCACAGTAGGAGGAGAGAATTTCTAGGCAGCCTTGAGAGCAGAGGGAAATGTGAAAATCTTCACCAAAGGAGGCCTCCTAGGAACATTCTTTTATGTGACACTAAAACATTCAAACAGAGTAAGGAGATAGAAAAGGAAGGTGGGAGGAGAGGGAGAACACCAAATAAAAGTCCATCAAGACTTTGAAACCCAATGACTAGTCAGTTTTTAACAGTACTAAGATCAAATTAGGCCAGGAAGTGAGCAATCCCCCCTTCAGTTGAAGTACAATGAAAAAAATGTCAGAATACAATTTCTGTAGGATGGAATTCAGCCAGAGGCTGGACTTACTATTGCTTCTAATCCTAAACAAATCTGCAAAGATGAGGCAGTCTTAGACTGCATTGAGGGGATAAAATTGGGCACATAGAAAATATTCACTGAGTTCTGGAACCTGAACACCTTTTTCTCTCCAAAGTTTATCTTCCAAGATTTCTTCATCTTGTGCTTTATAGGTGATCTGTGAACAACATGGGTTTGAACTGCCTGGGTCCACTTATATGTGGATTTTTTTCAATAGATATATTGGAAATTTTTTTTGGAGATTTGTGACAATTTGAGAAAAACTTGCAGAGGAACCCAGTAACCTAGAAATACTGAAAAATCAAGAAAATGTAGATACTATCGTAAAAATAAAGTATATAATACACAAAATATGTGTCACTTGACTCTTTATGTTATTGGTAAGGCTCCTGGTCAACATTAGGCTCTTAGTAGTTCAGTTTTTGGGTAATTGAAAATTATACACCGATTTTCAACTCTGCTGTTGTTTCTCCCCCAACCCCTGCCCTGTGCCGCCACCCATTGTCCAAGAGTCACCTGTAGTTTGAGATGGTTCTATCTAAAATGAGAATGATGGCATTTTAAAATTGCTCCCCAGTGTTTGAAGTCTTTTGACACTTTAGGATTTCAGGCTCACACCCCTTGGCTTTTTTCTCCTTTGATGAGAAATGTGAATGGTAGGCAAGTCAATGGAGAAAGTTGGTCTTTTTGTACTCAGTGGAAAAGAGTGTTTCCCAGTAGAGGGCATCCTTACGTAAAGAATATCTCTTTACCCTCAGAATTATTTGCAGATACTGATGTGCATTAGGGAACAGAGTTTTCTTCTAAAGTCTTTACAATTTAGCTTGTTTTTGGCAAGTCATTTGTATATAAGGTGTTACAGTGTTAAGAAGATTTGTTCCAATATTTTTCTTAGTTGGGTAAGTGATAAGTTGTATGTTAATGATGGTGGTGGCAGATCGTAAAATGGTTTAAATTTCTGCTGATTTTATTTACTCATAAATCCAACCAATATTGATTGTCTCTTGTGTGCAAGGCACAGGGCTGGGGGTGGGTCTACAAGGGTGAGCCTGAGTCAAACCATGCTGGAAGAGAATTTATGAAATATAGAGAGAATAAGACATAAATGCGGGAAGTTAAAATATAAGACAAAATATTTATTCTTGTTTCAAATACTTGCTAATTTCTCTAATATTAATTATTGGTGGGCTTTATAATTCTTTCCATTTCCTGTTGTAGATGGTGGCCAGAATACTCAAGTTGTTTTAAAATCTTTTGGCTTCTGCCAAAATTGATTTGTTCAAGCGTCCTTTCTTCCTACGTTTGAAATCCAGCTATATTTTAAGAGGAAATTAATCTGTACATTACAATTCCACCCATGATTTTTAAAATAGATTATTTGGAAAGACTTGTTCATTGTCTTGGTTTCCTCTAAAGTCTTTCCATTTCTAGTGAAAAAGGGGAATTGTTGTAACTCAGCTCTCCTCGACCCAGAGGAAATCTAGAGTGAAATTTGGAAGTGGAGAGTTGCTTAACCTTTTCCTAACAGAGTGTTGGCAGTGGAAGGTTTGTTGAAAGTGTGTGGGTTGAATGATATGCTGTAGGCTTAAGACCAGGCCACAGGCTCCGGGTGATTCATTTGATCCCTGCAGGCTGATATTACCAGATGAGAAACAAACCACTCTCCAAATTCAGACGCCTTCTCCACCTCAAGGATAGGACCACTCAACCTACAAAGACAGCCAGACCAGCAGTTTCTGAAGCTTGTTATCTTAATAAAGTGGCTTGTAGCACCTTCCAGGGGTGGACAGAGGGGTACAGCGGGGCAGTTATGAATATGGAAATGCTTTTCATCTTGGGTTCCATGTTCTGTAAAAACTCTAGAAGTAATACCTGGAACCTAGGCTGTAACATGGGGCGCTAAGTGCTGGACCTTGGGACATACTAGTAGGTTTGGGCTCTTCCAGAGGAAACATAAGTGTTTGCTCAGTGGCCTGGGCAGACAACACTTTCTGTAATTGTCCTGTTATGGGAGAAGCCAGAATGGCCCAGTGTGCTGGGAGTCTTGGGGAGGGTGCCATTTTGGAGGCTGGTTAAGGTTTTCAGTCCTTGGGTCTATTTCCAGTGGCAGCTTCTATGGTGTGCATTGTTAGTACTTCATCCAGATCTCTTTTACTAGACTGGTACACCCATCCCAGATGCTGTGAATGTTGGCTGCAAATGACTCATAGCTGTGCCTTTCTCAAGAGAATTGTCCCTCATTGAAAAGGGTCACCTTGTCAGGAAGTTTATGCCTCTTTCAGCAATTCACAAACAATGACTGGCTGGAAATGGGAACCATCTTTGTGGTATGACTCATGCTCAGGGGTTCCCCGTGGAATCAGGCTGAAGGAAAAGTCCAGCTGAGATCCCCTCCTCCTTGCTTAACAACTTGTCTTCTACCCTTGCTTCCCTCACTCCCCTTTTCCCAAGAGCATTCCTACAGTAAATCATCTTGGGCTCTGCTTTTAGAAACCTTACCTGAGACGGCACCTCTTTTGACTTGGTAGGAGAAATAGTCATCTTTTCTCTACATAATGTATTATTGTCTATCAGCAGTCACTTCCTACCCCTCTTAAGAGAATACATGTTATTCATAAGTCAGGTGGCTATGTGCTTCTGGTCTCCAAGGGTGAATCTTGTTAAGTCCAAGCCAGTCATGATAATTTCATTCTCCTTTCCAGTGTTGTTTAAGAATGGCATGTGACCATTAATCTATGATAAAGAAGGCAAGAACATACAATGGGGAAAAGACAGTTTCTTCAATAAATGGTGCTGGGAAAACAGGACAGCTACATGCAAAAGAATGAAACTGGACTACTTTCTTATACCACACATAAAACTAAACTCAAAAAGGGTTAAAGACCTAAATGTGAGACCTAAGACCATAAAAATTCTAGAAGAGAATATAGGCAGTAACTTCTCTGACATTAGCCATAGCAACATTTTTCTGGATATATCTCCTAAGGCAAGGGAAACCAAAGAAAAAACAAACCGTTGGGACGACATCAAAATAAAAAGCTTTTGCACAGCAAAGGTAATCATCAACAAGACAAAAAGGCAGCTTACTGAGTGGGAGAAGATATTTGCAAATGATAGATCTGTTAAGGGGTTAATATCCAAATTATTTAAAGAACTTATACAACTCAACACCAAAAAACCCAAATAATCTGATTAAAAATGGACAGAGGACCTGAAGACATTTCTCCAAAGAAGACACACAGATGACCAACAGACACATGAAAAGATGTTCCACATCACTAATCATTAGGGAAATACCAATCAAAGCCATGTTGAGATATCATCTTACACCTGTCAGAATGGCTAGAATCAAAGAGACAAAAAAAAGTAAGTGTTGGTGAGGATGTGGAGAAAAAGGAAACCTCGTGCACTATTGGTGGGAATGTAAATTGGTATAAGCTCTGTGGAAAACATTATGGAAGTTTCTAAAAAAGTTAAAAATAGAAATACCATATGATTCAATAATTCCACTACTGGATTTTTACCCAAAGAAAACAAAAAAATTCATTTGAAGAGATATATGCACTTGTATGTTTATAGCATTATTTACAATAGCCAAGATATGGAAGTAGCCTAAATGTCCATCCATAGAGGAATGAATAAAGATATAGTGTATGTATTAAAAAAATAGGATATTACTCAGCCATAGAAAAGGATGAGATCTTGCCCTCTGCAACAATGGACCCTAGAGGGTATTATGCTAAGTGAAATAAGCCAGACAGAGAAAGAGAAATACCATATGATTTCACTTATATGTGGGATCTAAAAGCAGAACAAACAAACAAGCAAAGAGCAGAATCAGATCTACAAATACAGAGAACAAACTGATGGTTGCCAGAAGGGAGGGAGATGGGGGTGATGGGCAAAATGGGTGAAGGGCAGTGGGAGTTACAGTCTTCCAATGGTGGAATGAATACATCACAGGAATAAAAGGCACAGCATGGAGAATATAGTCAATGGTATTGTAATAGTGTTGTGTGCTGACAGATGGTAGCTACACTTGCGGTGTGAGCACAGCACAACATAGAGAATTGTGGAATCACTATGTTGTATACCTGAAACTAATGTAACATTGTGTGTCAACTATACTGGAGCAAAATGGCACATGACCTGATTCCAGTCAATGGCACCTAAGGGAAGACTGTTGAAGGGCATCTGAATGTGTTTTCTTTCATCTTAAAAGGAAAGCAAAGGAAAATATATGTTTTTATTTTTTTCTGGACATTGTCAAGTGACACTGTGATAGTGGAGCTTCCACAATCATTTTGTGATCACGAGGGGATGTTAAAATAATCTCACACTCTGAGGTTGTGAAGTCATTGAGCCATTGAATGAACCAATCCTAGATCCGCCCCGCTTTTAAATATGTAAAATAACAACATTTCATATTTGCTTAAGCAATTTTTAGCTGAGCCTGCTGTTACTTGTAAATGAGAGCATAGTAGGTGTCTATGAAGCTAGTCTTGAAAAAAGTTACTTTGTAGTGACCAAGTGATAGTGAGAACATAAAAACAAGTAATTGATACTCTCCATTTTGTTTTTCTATCATAAAGAGAAAAATGGGTTGATAATGTGTACGGTATTTTGTCTTGGTTTATATAGCTGGATTATCGAAAGGGCCTAACTTAATCGAAGCAACAACAGGAAATGGGCTTTTCTTCCATCGCTGACTTCAAACATTCTTTGTTGCATTTCCCTTGCCTCCTCTGCCCCTGTGACAGCTTTTTGTTCACTTTTGGCTCTAATAACTGCTCCTTTTTGTGTTACAAAATATAGTGAAGTTAAGTCAATACTTTCAGGCATGCATTCAGTTAAAAATATGTTCTTTTTCTACACCTCAGGCCTGAAGACTCAAGTTTAGGGTCTGGAAAAGGGGAAGGAGTGATGGTTTATTTTTTCACCCTCCCATTCTTGCATCCGATTTCCCAGGGTCTTTTTTTACTTAGGCAACGCGCAGTGTGGTTCTCCTGGCTGATACCTGCTGGCCACCATTTCCTCTGTGATGGCTGGCTCTTCTGTGGGACATTTTTATGGGCTTCCTAGACACTTTCACTGGGGAACACTTGTATTTTGCATTCCTGGAGCTGCTGATTCACTTTTTGCCTGACCTTCTGGCGTCCCTCCTCAGCTCCTGCCCTCCCTCTCCTAGCTATATAACCCATGCAGCCTCTTCCTCTTATTGGGGTACCATGAGATGCCTTGCGCTTGCCTGTCTTCCATGTTATCTCCTTGGTCAGTCTACTCATGGATCCTCACCCCACTGAAAGGAGACCTGAAACTTGCCCAGTTTTTGTCTTCTTGCCCTCTTCCTCTTTGCCTTGCTCACTGCAGACAGCTTCAGCCAATCCTTTAACCCAGCATTTGGAATTCACGTTGTAAGAAGCAGACACCAGTCTCGTCTCTATTTGTGTATACCCCAAACTCCTGGTGACACATAACAAGTTCTGCTAACAGTTCTTTGACATGTTCCGCTCTAGTGGCCACCCCAAATGGGGGCCTTCTAGTTTTTGCTCTGCCAGGGAGTAAGAAGCCAGTCTCCTTAATCTCACTGACATTGCATTCTCTTTGAGGAGTTCTGTTGGGGGTTCTTCTTCACCTGGTCTTGGGCAGGATGGAGGAAGCATAAGCCAAAGCATTTTCTGTCCGTTGAATTCCTGCCATCGCTGTCCTTCAAATTTCTTTCTTTCTTTTTCTGATTTAGGCTGGAGGCGTGTAATAGAGATTGTTGCTAAGCCTTTTGAACACAATTCTTTTCCTTTCTTTTTTCTTCTTTTCTTTTCATTTTTTTCTTTTCTTTCTTCCTTCCTTTTCTTTTCTTTTCTTTTCTTTTCTTTCTTTCTTTCTTTCTTTCTTTCTTTCTTTCTTTCTTTCTTTCTTTCTTTCTTTCTTTCTTTCTTTCTTTCTTTCTTTCTTTCCTTCTTTCTTTCTTTCTTTCTTTCCTTCTTTCTTTCTTTTTTCTTTTTTTCTGATTTAGGCTGGAGGCGTGTAATAGAGATTGATGTCAAGCCGTTTGGCCACACGGAGGGATGGCTGTCCTATTTGTTTCCTATGGCAGCTGTAACAAATTACAAACTTGGTAGCTTAAAACAACACAAATTTATTATCTGAAAACTGTAGGTGATTAGTCAGCCAGTCCTCAGGGGCATCCTTCTAGGAAGAAAAGAGGGTCTGTATGCAAGGGCTAGATTGCGTGCCCTTGCTTTCCTCTCTCCCATCTCCTGTCTGCTGAGGGACGCAGTCGTCCAAAATCAGTCTCAGTGGGCTAAAAATCAGTGTGTCATCCATTCCTTCCGGAAGCTCAGTGGAGAATTTGTTTCCGTCCTTTTCTTAGCTTCTTTGGCACCTGCATTCTTTGGCTTGAGGCCTCTTTGTCTTCAGATCAGAAGTGTAGCATTTTCAAATCTCTCTCTGCATCCATCATTACATTGCCTTATCTGGCTCTGACCCTCCTGCCTCTCTCTTATAAGGACCTTTGTGATGATATTGGGCTCACCTGGATAATCCAGGATAATCCAGGATAAGTCCCATTCAACATGCTGTCACCCTTAGAATTGAGTTTCCATTTGGGGTCTATTTCTATACATTTCCTGAGAGTACCCATGTCTTAATCCTATAATGCTAAGATAACTTTGATAAATGAATTTCTTTGTAGCTAATCTATAAAGCAATCCCTTGAGAAAACCTTTGAGGATTTCTGGGGAAAGGTCATCATTATAAAAATCTGGTCTCATCTGGCCTGTTCAGCCTCGTGCCTCCTCTCTCCAGCCTGTAACCTTCATGCCACTAAGGGCTCTAGACCCACTTGCTTAGTTTTTACCTCTGAAAATTCGTCTTAGCATATAGTCACTTTTCCTTTTGTCTCTCCTCTTCCATGATTTAAGTCATCAGAGTAAATGCTGGTATTCATTGAGCATTGTTTTTGATTGGATTTCCCCAGATGGAGGCATTAGGACAAGGATTCTAGAGCAGGTATTTTTTTTTTTTTTTTTTGAGAGATAATCCTGGGAAACAGCAACAGAAAGGTGGGGGAGTGGGAATGAGATGGAAAGGAAAACAATATGGGGTACATTAATGAACAGGTTATTACCCAAGACAAGTGGGGCTCATACCTGCTGGGGGTCTCTGGGGGAATGTATAGAACAGAGTTCTGCAGAGTTGTTCTACCAGAGGGACAAGGGTACTGGGCTATTAATCCACCAATCCATGACCATAATTGTTGGAAGACTGCTCCCAGTGACATTTATTCTCCAGTTCTAACTTTTCCTTGTGAAGGCTAGCACAGTCCAGCCACCAGAGAGATCCTGTGGGGCAGATTTACAGGTGCGAGCAATAGGAAGTCTGGACCTATAAGAGGACTGGGGAGTGCAGAGAACCCTATAAGATCTGCTATGACCGTGTCCTGTGCTCAGAGTGCTGGTTGGGTGCCTCCAGTCACAGGATTGGGGAAGGGAGGCAGACAAGCACCCATTTACTCTACTGTGAGGCAGGATGTTTGGTAATAGATTGGCTAAAAAGAAGCACAGGAACATGGAGATAGGAGAAATTAATTTTACTTTGGGAGAGCAGAGAAGATGGACTTTGATTTGTGCTTAAAGGGTGGGGAGGATTAAGCTAAGAAGAAGAGCTTGTTTCAAGTTGAGGGACTAGTGTTCGCACAGCTGTGGCCACTGCAGCTTCCAATTGTTTGGGGACAGTTGTGAGCAGTGGATTTGAATGGGACAAAAGTGGTTGAGAGGAAGGAGGAGATCAGTTGGAAAAGCAGGGGGCTGGACGATAGAGCCCCAAGAGTTCAGTTGGTGATATTTTTCATGACAGGGACAATGTTACATTTTTAAAACTTGCAGATGGACTTAAATCCTTGCCCTGGGCCAGGATCCTTCAGTTAATCCCTATCCCCCCATTTACCTGTCTCTTCTTCCTCCTCTTTGAGTTCCGCGTTTTTTTTTTTTTTTTTTTTTTTTGTGGTCTATTTTTCTGAATGTTTCTTTTCTAATTCCTTTAGCTGATTACCCCTTAGCTCATTCTAGGTCTAGTGTTCCAGACATGGAGCTTTTGCTGGCCTTTGTTTTCAGGTGCTCACGGCAGTGGCAGCCATGTTGTGTTCTGTCCACTTTGAGGCCTGCCTTCTCTACTTCCTCCCTTGTGTTCGATCTATCTCTGACTCCACTTGACTATTTGACTTCCTTTTCTCATCAGGTAATTCTTCCTTTTATGTCATAACATGCGCTATGAAACTCTTGTTTAATAATTACAATAATTCTTTTACAAGAACCATACGTCCTTCCAAGTCTGTTATGGCTACAGACTCATGACAAAATCTGCTTGTACCTTCTGGAATTTGTTCGAAGTCACAGAAAATTATGCAGTTCTCTCATTTGATAGATCACTGCTTCATATGCAGTACTTGAGAACAAGGCTGGTAATTGTATTTACAATAAAAAGGTAAATAAGTAAATAAATTGAGTTGTTATTTTTTATCTTTTTAGCTCTGCAAGTGCTCTGGGTAAAGCTGGTACAAAATTAATTTGTCTTCAGTAGGCATTGACATTAACATCGGCGGACACTGAGAACTTTTAAAATTTGCTAACCTCTCTTCTGTGCTCTTTATGTGAATTAACATTTTTAATCATTATGACAACCCAAGGAGATTGTCCTCTTATTATCCTCATTTTACAAAGAAAGAGATGGAAGTAGAGAGAGGTTAAGTAGCTTGCCCAAGGTCATGCATTTTGGAAGAAGTAGGGTTTTAAATCCAGGTACTTGCTCAGAGTTGCAGCTCCTTCCCAGTAGGCTAGTGTTACCCACCAGGCTACACTGCAAGGGTTCTCAGTGTGTGTCCTGGCACCAGCACCTGGGGGCGTGTTAGAAAGGCACCTTTTTTTGGCAATGGCCCAACCTACTGAACCGGAAATTCTGGGGATGGGATCCAGTAATCTGTGTTGAAATTAAGCCCTCCAGGTAATTCAGTGCGTGCCAACATTTGACAACTGCTGGACTGCCATCCACATAGCAAGCCTTTTTTTTTTTTTTTTTTTAAGATTTTATTTATTTGACAGAGAGAGAGCGAGAGTGAGCACACAAGCAAGGGGGAGCAGCAGAGGGAGAGAGAGAAGCAGGCTTCCCGCGGAGCAGGGAGCCTGATGTGGGGCTCAGTCCCAGGACCCTGGGATCATGATGTGAGCTGAAGGCAGACGCTTAGCCGACTGAGCCACCCAGGGGCCCCAGCAAGTCATTTTTGATTTACCCTTTGAGTTGTATCTCCTTTCAGATAAGCAGGAGAAACTTCTCCTGAGGCATTGGCATGCAGAGTGGGTTTTAGTATGCTGTTTTGAGGCAGGAGGATGCTACCAGTACTCTCCCTAGCCCTTCACTTTCTCATTTGTTGATAGATTCAGCACTCTTTTCTCACCTTCCTGGAAGCTGTTGGGGGGTGGGGGCTGGTGGCAGGGGGGATGAAGGAAGGGCTCTATGTGATTGGCTTTTTAAATAACAGATGGCATTGATAAAATCTAAAGTTTGTGGGTAATTCATAAAGCTGATCATCCGTAACTGAGGATTAGCTATAATTATACGGCTGATAACTAAATAGGATAGGGAAAAAGTAAGAAATTTTGCTTTCTTTCTCTTAAATTAACTTGCACTGGCACATTTACTGTAGACAGAGAAGGCTAGAGTAGAACAGTTTTCATATTTTTTTCACAAAACCTCCAAAGCCGTACAGTGAGTGTAGCGTTACCCCTGGCCTCAAACCAATGAAAGGTAATTTTGCTGTCTTGTTTGATTTTTGTCTCCTAAGGCAGGTCCTTCTCTGACACCCTAATGTTTACTGATCACTCCCTGGAGTGCTTTATTTCTCTTTGACACAGAGAGAAGTTATTTGTTTTCTCCTGCTTTTTCCCACCTGTCTCTTCAAGTTTTCATTCCCCCTGTCTTTTTGGTATTTTGAAGAATCACTCTGCAAAATGCTAAACTTGGTTTTTCTCTATGTACCAAATTTCAGTTCCTGCAGCAAAACCGTATGTGCCAACCCATTTGATGTTCAGCTGCTACCACCAGGTGTGGCCTGGGGAAAGGATTAGAGCAGTGTTTCTCAAACTTTAATGTAGTACAAGGCACCTGGGCAATCTTGTTGACATATAAATTTCACTTCTCACATCCTCTTGGGCCCACACTTGGAAAGGCTATGCTTTATCCATGGTTCTTGACCTTGGCTGCACATTGGAATTACCTGGAAGGCTTTAAAAACAACCAATGCTTGGGTTGTACTCCATAGATCTTGCCTCAGTTGATCTTGGGTGGGGCACAGGCATTGGTAAAAGTTCCCCATGTGACCCTAATATGCAGCCAGAATAAGACGAAGGCATCTCCTTCAGTGGTTCCCTGGGTGTATTTCATGATGCTTGCAGGGATGTATTCTAACTGATCTGGGATAGAACTGTATAGTGGTAGAGAGCAAGACACTGGATCTTGACCTCCTGGGTTGGAATTCTCATTCCCTTGCATATTAGCTGTGGGCAGGTAGACTAAATTTAATTAACCTCTCTGCACCTTGGTTTCCCAATCTGTAAAGTGGGGGATAAGATAGCATGTTCTATTAAAGAGTTATTTCAAGTTAAATTATGCACAGTGCTTAGAACTATATATCAGTTCTCTATTGCTAGGTAATGAATTACCCAAAGCTTAGTGGCTTAAAACAACAAGTATTTATTATCTCACAGTTCATACAGGTCAGGAGTTTGGGAGTACCTTAGTTAGCTAGGTTTGGTGCAGGGTCTCTTGTCAAGATGTCAGCCAGGTATGAAGTCATCTTGACAGGGGCTGGAGGATTACTTCCAGAATAGCTCAATCACATGGCTGTTGGCTGGAGCCTCAGTTTTTTACCACATGGGCATTTCCATAGGGTTGCTTAAATGTCCTTATAACATGGCAGCTGGTTTTCCTCAGAGTGAGTATTCTGAGAGAGAGAGAGAGAGAGAGAGAAAAGGAAGCCACGGTGGTTTTCTGTGATGAGTCTCAGAAGTCACACCATCCCAGCTGTCACATTTTATCCATTTATTTGTCCACATTCAAAAGGAGGAGAATGAAGTTCCATCTCTTAAAGGGAGGAATATCAAGGGATTTATTTATGGATATAAGTTAAAACCACTACAGTTTTTGGCTCATGGTAAGTAGTATGTTAAATATTAGTTATTTTAATTAGCTGGTCTCATATCCCTTTCTGAAAATGCCCAATGGTGCCATGTTGTCTTTTAGAATTAGCCCTGACCACTGGAACTTTCTGTGATGGTGGAAATGTTCTATTTCTGCACCATTCAATACGGTAGCTACTAGTCCCATGTGGCTATTGAGTATTTGAAATGTGGTTAGTGAAACTGAGGAACTAGATTTTACATTTTATTTAATTCTACATAATTACAGTTTAAGTTTAACTAGCGCATGTGACTAGTCGCTGCCACATTGGGTATTCTACTGTATTTGACAGCCTTGCTATTCAATAGTATGCTGCTCAGATCATCAGCATTAATGTTTTCTGGGAGCGTGTTAGAAATGCAGAATCTCCAGCCACATCCCAGACCTCCTGAATCGGAACTGTAAAAGGACTCCCCAGTGATTCTTATGCACAGTAAGATTTTAGAACCACTGGTGTGTAGTCCTAAATCTTTGACTTACAAAGCCCTTAAGAACCAGGGGCTTCCCTCTTTCCAAGTGTGTCTCCACCACCCTTTCCATATGTTCCACCCTTTGTTGCCTCCTGAATTAAGGCCTTTGTGTGAGTGGTTGCCTTGGGCAGGAGGGTCTCACCCTGGCCAACCCTTACTCATTCTCCAAGATCTGGCTCAATTGCTACCTCTTTCGTGACTTGCCCTTCATCTCACTCAAGAAGTAATTGCTCCTTCTTTTGCATTTCCAGAGAACTTTATATGCTTCTTTTTTTTTTTTTTGACAAGATTTCCATATTGCAATATGATTCTGTGTTTATGTGAGTTATTTGAGGCTTAGGACCACATCCTGATTTATTTTTCTATTGTTTGCACATAGCATAATGCCTCATAATGCCTCTCTTATCCAAAACCTTTGGATTTTAGGAAGCTGTTACGGTAAATATATCATATAGTTCCTAACACTGAAGCAGCAATATATAATCCATTACATGACTATTTCTGCAGAGAAATTTAGGACTATTCACACTAAGTGAGCTGAATGAAGGCTATTAATAGTCCCACATCAGCCAAGCTCAGATTTTGCCATCAAATGGATCGTTTCAAAACTTTTGTTTTCAGAACTTTATGGATTTCAGAGTGTCAGGAAAGAAATTGTGAACCTGTCGTTGCTTGGGACTCTAAAAAGAATCTAAATCACATTATATTTTTAAAGCCAAACAGAAGCTCAGAACGAGCAACTAGTTTAGGTCTAGCCCCATTATGCTGTTTCCATGGTGAATGGGAACCCCTACAGAGAAGAAGCCCAACGGATGGCCAGCGTAGCTCTCAAAATGGTTCTACAGCAGTGGTTCTCAGACTTTTCTGTACATCTGAATCACGTGGATAGCTTTTAAAATTCCTAATGCGTGACAATTACATCAGAATAACCTCTGAGGGTGGGACCAGGCATCACTATTTTGTTTTGGCTTTATTTATTTATTTATTTGTCAGAGAGAGAGAGAGAGTGAGAGAGCACAAGCAGGGGGAGCGGCAGGCAGAGGGAGAAGCAGGCTCCCCACTGAGCAAGGAGCCTGACACGGGGCTCAATCCCAGGACCCTGGGATCATGACCTGCGCCAAAGGTAGACGCTTAACCCACTGAGCCACGCAAGCGCTCCTTGTTTTGGCTTCTTAAAAAATTTACTGAAGTGTAGTTGACAAACAATGTTTATATTAGTTTCAGGTGTACAACATAGTGATTCGACGAGTCTGTACATTATGCTGTGCTCACCACAGGGGTAGCTATCAGCTATCACCATACGACAGGATTACAATGCCATTGATTATATCAGGCATAAGTAGTGTTAAGTCTCTCCAGGTGATTTCAATGTGCAATCAAGTTTGAGAACCACTGTTCTACAGAGTTTTCCGTAGCAAAGCAGATTTTTACTTACCTTACTCATGCAAAACTTCTGTGTGGCCATGAAAGATTCAGTGAGAATGGAGATCATGTCAGAATTACTTAAACACGTGCCCACACCTTCCCATGGTGGTGGTCTTTACAAATGCCCTGGGTAGCCTGGACATACTGTCCTTTTCCTTGGGAACCTCATAACCGGGGAAACAGCACTGGCTACCAGCTTTGGAGACTATGGAATCTTGTCTATGTGCAGAATGAAGAGTAGGGATTTACAGTTTGGCGAAATCCCTCTGGTTGGCATATGGTCTTCACTTTCTGACAATTTCCGAGTGTGTTCCTCGGACTGTATGGGGCACAGACATAATGTCGCCAGGCAGGGACAGTCCAGTTCGCTCCTCCTTGAAGCTGCTCGAAGTTCTCAGGCAAGTGGCCGGGCTGGCCTCTTCCTAGCGTGTTGACACCTGGATTATACCATAGAACTGTCTGGTATTCTCCAGACCTGCTGGTGGCTGAGGACCAGGAGCATTTGTAAGCATTAGTCCTCAGTTCTTCAGAGTGCATCTGACTCACTCTAGAAACAGATTGTGATTTTCCAGGTCAGGAGTGAGCTGCACTTGTTACTTACCAGATGAATGGCGATATATTTCCTTTTCCTGCTGATCCTCACATGTAGGAAACCCACACTGGGGGTGCCTTGTGCATCAGGGGCAGAAACTGAAGAACTGGGGAGGCTTGACCTGGGACCTTCCTCAAGGCTGACATTACTCCTGTTGAGTCCATTTCCTTTGTAATGAAGTCTTGAATCTTCTATTGTTTAGGAGGCAAGGGGTTGGGACTTTCCTGTTGTTTTCAGTTGATTCTAAAAGGGGAAAACTGACCTTTGTGGTCTAGAGGGGAGGTATAATTCCAAGGTTTTGAAACCAAGCAAAAGATAGGAGGAGAGATAAGCAGTGCTTTTGAACAGAATACCCTTTATCCATCCTAATATCCATACAAATAAGATTAATTCTAATATTTTTATTAGCCTTAAAATATCATCACACTACCTTTTGTTCTTAAGCATGGTCCCTTCAATTCTAGGATTTATAAAGGTTCACATTGTCCTTCACAATTTAATAATGATCTCCAGAATCTTCATGTTTTTATCAATTCCTGTATGCACTTCTTGGATATATATCCTAAGAGCAATTAAGTTCCATTTACTAAATCTTAATCTTGAATGCCAGTCAAGTTCTTTTTTTACTATCTCTGTCTTTGTTGCGTACCAAACAGAGGTCAGACTTCAGTAAGAATGACATCCAAGTAAGAAGAGTTAGCTCTCTACTCTTTGTCAGTTGCTGATTTAACCTCATATAGGGGCTGTCATATGCAGACATTATTTCACAGGCTATTTGCAAATGTCCATAAAATTCACTTCAAAGGAAAGGAGATATATACTGAATTCAATGCCTGAGTTTCTGAATAAGCACAAGAGAATATTTAATATGCATTATAATCCATTTTCTCTGGTTATGGTAGTATTATAAAATTAAACTTTTCAAATCTGAGCACTTAGTAGTGCTTGGTAGTCCCAAGCAGACCTGTGGCTACTTATATCACCCATATCAGAGCTTCCAACTAAACCTCAAGTAAGTGAAGCCAGGTTGTTTAAAGTTGGGGGCCAGGGAGACAACTGCTTGAATAGGGACTTAGCTTAACACCTGCCTACCTAAAAATACTGCTCATGTGAAGCAACCAAATTTGTAGGCATTTATGGCCCATGGGCCTCCATTTTACTCTCCCTTCAACTGATGTACTAGACTCCCAGTTCCTTATCCATGGTGCCAGTATCTTCCCTTTGTTCCAGATGCACACCCATCTGCCTGTTGGCATCTTCAGCTCAATGTCCTATTAGTGTCTAAAACTCAACCTGTCCTGCACTGAACTCATCGTCCTTCCTCTACCCTTCCCAACTTGGGAATCCTCTAGATGCCTCCATTTCCCCAGGATGCCTTGATTATTAAGTGACTTTAAAGGAGGGTAGGAAATAGTGCCTATCTTAGACTTGTACTAACTTATATTCCCATCAGCAGTATATAAGAATTTCTGTTTTTCCACATCCTCTCCAACATTTGGAATGTTAGGTTTACATTTTTACCAATGTGACGAGTGTGAAACAGTAACTAATTTTGGTGTAATTTTGAATTTCTCTGATTATTTTGTATTCTCTGATATTTTTATATGTTTATTATAATTCATTTTTTATTCTTTGAACAGTCTATTAATATCTTTTGCTCAATTTTCCCATTGAGTTGCCTCTCTTTTTGGGTTGAAGTACTACATGTGTTCTGGGTACTAATCCTTTGTTGGTGTTATGAATGGAAAAGAACTTTTCCTAGGTTGTGGCTCATCATTTCTCTTTTTTGCTCTGACTCTCATCAGAGATTAATTTTAAAATTTAATGTAGTAAATGTGTCAATCTTTTATTATCTGTATTGTGCTGTTTTATGTCTTGTTTAAAAAAAAACCCTTCCCTACCTCAAGGTTACAAAGACATTCTCCTACCTTTCATTCTAATTTTTTTTAGAAGTTTTGGATTATGTTTTTATGTCTTTAATTCAACTGGAATTCATTTTATATGAGGTAGAAATCTAATTTGCTTTAAACAATTGGCAACTATCCCAGAAACTATAGAATAGGCTGTTCTTCCCCATTGATGTACAAGTCCATTTCTATAAAATATTGTTTCTATGTATGTGTGCATCCATTTCTGGGCTCTGTGTTTTGAACTATTGGTCGGTTTATCTATCTTTATGTTAAACACACTTTTGAGATTTCTATTGCTTTATTTTTTTAAAATAATTTTTTATTGTTATGTTAATCACCATACATGGCATCATTAGTTTTGATGTAGTGTTCCATGATTCATTGTTTGTGCATAACACCCAGTGCTCCACGCAGAACGTACCCTCTTTAATACCCATCACCAGGCTAACCCATCCCCCCACCCCCCTCCCCTCTAGAACCCTCAGTTTGTTTTTCAGAGTCCATCGTCTCTCATGGTTCGTCTCCCCCTCTGACTTACTCCCCTTCATTCTTCCCCTCCTGCTATCTTCTTCTTTTTTTTTCTTAACATATATTGCATTATTTGTTTCAGAAGTACAGATCCGTGATTCATCAGTCTTGTACAATTCACAGTGCTCACCATAGCACATACCCTCCCCAATGTCTATCACCCAGCCACCCCATCCCTCCCACCCCCCACCACTCCAGCAACCCTCAGTTGGTTTCCTGAGATTAAGAATTCCTCATATCAGTGAGGTCATGTGATACATGTCTTTCTCTGATTGACTTATTTCACTCAGCATAACACCCTCCAGTTCCATCCACGTCGTTGCAAATGGCAAGATCTCATTCCCTTTGACGGCTGCATAATATTCCATTGTGTATATATACCACTTCTTCTTTATCCATTCATCTGTCGATGGACATCTTGGCTCTTTCCACAGTTTGGCTGTTGTGGACATTGCTGCTATAAACACTGGGGTACACGTACCCCTTCGGATCCCTACATTTGTATCTTTGGGGTAAATACCCAGTAGTGCAATTGCGGGATCGGATGGTAGCTCTATTTTCAACTGTTTGAGGAACCTCCATACTGTTTTCCAGAGGGGTTGCACCAGCTTGCATTCCCACCAACAGTGTAGGAGGGTTCCCCTTTCTCCACATCCCCGCCAACGTCTGTCGTTTCCTGACTTGCTAATTCTAGCCATTCTGACTGGTGTGAGGTGGTATCTCATGGAGGTTTTGATTTGGATTTCCCTGATGCCGAGCGCTGTTGAGCACTTTTTCATGTGTCTGTTGGCCATTTGGATGTCTTCTTTGGAAAAATGTCTGTTCATGTCTTCTGCCCATTTCTTGATTGGATTCTTTGTTCTTTGGGTGTTGAGTTTGATAAGTTCTTTATAGATTTTGGATACTAGCCCTTTATCTGATACGTCATTTGCAAATATTTTCTCCCATTCTGTCGGTTGTCTTTTGGTTTTGTGGACTGTTTCTTTTGCTGTGCAAAAGCTTTTTATCTTGATGAAATCCCAGTAGTTCATTTTTGCCCTGGCTTCCCGTGCCTTTGGCGATGTTTCTAGGAAGAAGTTGCTGTGGCTGAGGTCGAAGAGGTTGCTCCCTGTGTTCTCCTTTAGGATTTTGATGGACTCCTGTCTCACGTTTAGGTCTTTCAACCATTTGGAGTCTATTTTTGTGTGTGGTGTAAGGAAATGGTCCACTTTCATTCTTCTGCATGTGGCTGTCCAGTTTTCCCAACACCATTTGTTGAAGAGACTGTCTTTTTGCCATTGGACATTCTTTCCTGCTTTGTCAAAGATCAGTTGACCATAGAGTTGAGGGTCCATTTCTGGGCTCTCGATTCTGTTCCATTGATCTATGTGTCTGTTTTTGTGCCAGTACCATACTGTCTTGATGACAGCTTTGTAATAGAGCTGGAAGTCTGGAACTGTGATGCCGCCAGCTTTGCTTTTCTTTTTCAGTATTCCTCTGGCTATTCGGGGTCTCTTCTGGTTCCATACAAATTTTAGGATTATTTGTTCCATTTCTTTGAAAAAGGTGGATGGTATTTTGATGGGGATTGCATAGAATGTGTAGATTGCTCTAGGTAGCCCTGACATCTTCACAATGTTGGTTCTTCCAATCCATGAGCATGGAACGTTTTTCCATTTCTTTGTGTCTTCTTCAATTTCTTTCCTGAGTATTTTATAGTTTTCTGAGTACAGATCCTTTGCCTCTTTGGTTAAATTTATTCCTAGGTATCTTATGGTTTTGGGTGCAATTGTAAATGGGATTGACTCCTTGATTTGTCTCTCTTCTGTCTTGTTGTTGGTGTATAGGAATGCCACTGATTTCTGTGCATTGATTTTATATCCTGCTACTTTACTGAATTCCTGTATGAGTTCTAGCAGTTTTGGGGTGGAGTCTTTTGGGTTTTCCACATACAGTATCCTATCATCTGCAAAGAGTGAGAGTTTGACTTCCTCTTTGCCGGTTTGGATGCCTTGGATTTCTGGTTGTTGTCTGATTGCTGTGGCTTCTAATACTATGTTGAATAGCAGTGGTGAGAGTGGACATCCCTGCCGCGTTCCTGACCTTAGGGGAAAAGCTCTCAGCTTTTCCCCATTGAGAATGATATTCGCTGTAGGTTTTTCATAGATGGCTTTTATGATATTGAGGTATGTACCCTCTGAGGAACAGAGGGTATCCTCTGAAGAGTTTTGATCAAGAAAGGATGCTGTACTTTGTCAAATGCTTTTTCTGCATCCATTGAGAGGATCATATGATTCTTGTTCTTTCTTTTGTTAATGTATTGTATCACATTGATTGATTTGCGGATGTTGAAGCAGCCTTGCAGCCCAGGGATAAATCCCACTTGGTCATGGTGAATAATCCTTTTAATGTACTGTTGGATCCTGCTGGCTAGTACTTTGGTGAGAATTTTTGCATCCATGTCGATCAAGGATATTGGTCTGTAATTCTCCTTTTTGATGGGGTCTTTGTCTGGTTTTGCGATCAAGGTAATGGTGGCCTCATAAAACGAGTTTGGAAGTTTTCCTTCCATTTCTATTTTTTGGAACAGTTTCAGGAGAATAGGTATTAATTCTTCTTTAAATGTTTGATAGAATTCCCCTGGGAAGCCATCTGGCCCTGGGCTTTTGTTTGTTGGGAGATTTTGGATGAGTGCTTCAATTTCCTTAGTGGTTATAGGTCTGTTCAGATTTTCTGTTTCTTCCTGGTTCAATTTTGGTAGTTGATGCATCTCTAGGAATGCACCCATTCTTCCAGGTTATCTAATTTGCTGGCATAGAGTTGCTCATAATATGTTCTTAGAATTGTTTGTATTTCTTTGGTGTTGGTTGTGATCTCTCCTCTTTCATTCATGACTTTGTTGATTTGGGTCATTTCTCTTTTCTTTTTGTTAAGTCTGGCCAGGGGTTTATCAATCTTGTTAATTCTTTCAAAGAACCAGCTCCTAGTTTCGTTGATCTGTTCTACTCTTCTTTTGGTTTCTAGTTCATTGATTTCTGCTCTGATCTTTATTATTTCTCTTCTCCTGCTGGGTTTAGGCTTTATTTGCTGTTCTTTCTCCAGCTCCTTTAGGTGTAGGGTTAGGTTGTGTATTTGAGACCTTTCTTGTTTCTTGAGAAAGGCTTGTGTTGCTATACACTTTCCTCTAAGGACTGCCTTTGCTGTTTCCCAAGGATTTTGAACAGTTGTGTTTTCATTTTCATTGGTTTCCATGAATTTTTTTAATTCTTCTTTAATTTCCTGGTTGACCCATTCATTCTTTAGTAGGATGCTCTTTAGCCTCCATGTATTTGAGTTCTTTCCGACTTTCCTCTTGTGATTGAGTTCTAGTTTCAAAGCACTATGGTCTGAAAATATGCAGGGAATAATGCCAATCTTTTGGTAGCGGTTGAGACTTGATTTGTGACCTAGGATGTGATCAATTCTGGAGAATGTTCCATGGGCACTAGAGAATAATGTGTATTCCATTGCTTCGGGATGGAATGTTCTGAATATGTCTGTAAAGTCCATTTGGTCCAGTGTTTCATTTAAAGTCTTTATTTCCTTGTTGATCTTTTGCTTAGATGATCTGTCCCTTTCAGTCAGGCAGGTGTTAAAGTCCCCCACTATTATTGTATTGTTGTCAATGTGTTTCTTTGCTTTTGTTATTAATTGCCTTATATAATTGGCTGCTCCCACGTTAGGGGCATAGATATTTACAATTGTTAGATATTCTTGTTGGATAGATCCTTTAAGTAGGATATAGTGTCCTTCTTCATCTCTTATTACAGTCTTTGTTTTAAAATCTAATTTGTCTGATATAAGAATAGCCACCCCAGCTTTCTTTTGGTGTCCATTAGCATGGTAAATGGTTTTCCACCCCCTCACTTTCAATGTGGGGGTGTCTTTGGGTCTAAAATGAGTCTCTTGCAGACAGCATATTGATGGGTCTTGTTTTTTAATCCAATCTGATAGCCTGTGTCTTTTGATTGGGGCATTGAGCCCATTTACATTCAGGGTAACTATTGAAAGGTATGAATTTAGTGCCATTGTATTGCCTGTAAGGTGACTGTTACTGTATATTGTCTGTGTTCCTTTCTGATCTATGCTGCTTTTAGGCTCTCTTTTTGCTTAGAGGACCTCTTTCAATATTTCTTGTAGGGCTGGTTTTGTGTTTGCAAATTCCTTTAGTTTTTGTTTGTCCTGGAAGCTTTTTATCTCTCCTTCTATTTTCAATGGTAGCCTAGCTGGATATAGTATTCTTGGCTGCATATTTTTCTCGTTTAGTGCTCTGAAGATAGCATGCCAGTCCTTTCTGGCCTGCCAGGTCTCTGTGGATAGGTCTGTTGCCAATCTAATGTTTCTACCATTGTAGGTTACATATCTCTTCTCCCGAGCTGCTTTCAGGATTTTCTCTTTGTCTCTGAGACTCGTGAGTTTTACTATTAGATGTCGGGGTGTTGACCTATTTTTATTGATTTTGAGAGGGGTTCTCTGTGCCTCCTGGATTTTGATGCCTGTTTCCCTCCCCACATTAGGGAAGTTCTCTGCTATTATTTGCTCCAATATACCTTCTGCCCCTCTCTCTCTTTCTTCTTCTTCTGGGATCCCAATTATTGTAATGTTGTTTCATCTTATCGTATTGCTTATCTCTCGAATTCTGCCCTGGTGATCCTGTAGTTGTTTATCTCTCTTTTTCTCAGCCTCTTTATTTTCCATCATTTGGTCTTCTATATTGCTGATTCTCTCTTCTGCCTCCTTTATCCTAGCAGTTAGTGCCCCCATTTTTTATTGTACCTCATCAATAGCCTTTTTCATTTCGACTTGGTTAGATTTTAGTTCTTTTATTTCTCCAGAAAGGGTTTCTCTAATAACTTCCACACTTTTTTCAAGCCCAGCTAGTATCTTTAAAGTAATGAATCTGAAGTCTAGGTCTGAGATCGTACTAATGTCAGTATTGAGTAGGTCCCTGGCAGACGGTACTACCTCTTGTTCTTTTTGCTGAGGTAATTTTTTTCGTCTTGTCATTTTGTCCAGAGGAGAACAGATGAATGAGAGAACAGAATGCTTACAGGTTAACAACGTCCCCAGCAAATATACTGTATACAAATCAGAAAAGACCTGAAACCAGGGGACAAGAAAGGGAAAGAAAGAAGAGAAAAAAAAAAAAAAGGAAAAAGAAAAAGATAAAAACAAACAAAAACAGAACAAAACAAAACAAAAAAACAGAATATGATCAAATATGATCAGGCTAGTGCATAGATCAGTGCCAAACACTAGCTTTTGGGCATATTTTGGTCTGTTAGAAGAAAGTGCCTGCTAAAATTTTAAAGGAAGAAAGACTTATATATGTACAAAATAAGGGTTGATACAATGAAGGGATGGCAGATGACTGTAAAAATGAAAATTATAAAAGATTTTATAAAAGGACTTAATAAGATAAGTTGTTTCTAAAAAGAAAGAAGAAGATTTAAAAAGAAAAAGAAAAAAGAAAAAAAACGGGAGAGAATGTGATCAGGCAGGAGACTAGAACAAAGCCATACACTAGTGATTTAGGGTATATTTTGATCTGTTAGAAGAAATTGTATCTCAAAATTTTAAAGAGAGAACAACTTATATATATATGCCAAAAATAAGGGTAACTACTATGATGGGATAAAAATATGACTCTAAAAATGAAAAATAAAAAATGTTTTTTTAAAAAAGGGATTGATAAGATGTTGTTTGAAAAAGGGAAAAAGAAAAATTAAAAAAAAAACAGTTAAAAAATTAACTTTGAAAAACTAATGAATTATGGTAAAAAAGCCATGAATTCTATGTGCAGTATTCCCCTAGCGCTGGAGTTCTCCCGTTCTCCTTGACCGGTAAACTTGGTCTTGGCTTGCTGGCTGTTCCTGCTGATCTTCTGGGGAAAGGGCCTGTTGCCGTGGTTCCCAAATGTCTTTCCCCGGAGGCGGAATTGCCCCGCCCTTGTCAGTCCGGGCTAAGCAAGCTGCTCGGGTTTGCTCTCAGGAGCTTTTGTTCCCTGCAAGCTCTCGGTACAGCTTTGGAGGACCAGGGCGAAAATGGTGGCCTCCCAATCTCCGCCCGGAGGAGCTGAGAACTCGGGGCCCCGCTCCTCAGTGTGCCCCCAGAGAAAAGCAGTCACTCCCGTCTCCCTGGTCACCGGCCGCACTCCATACTCACCCGACCTGTGATCGAGTGTTTCTATGTCTGGCACCCGACCCTGTGTGGAGTCTCCAAACCCAGCAGATCCCTGCGGTGCACTCCTGCGCCGCTCCTCCCCGGGGAGGAAGGGGAGTCTCCCTGGATCTGCCTCTTGTTGGGTCCCTGCTGGAGGAGCAGTGGCCCGACTGGGCCCCGGATCACAGTTTATGGCAACCCCGAGCTGAGAGCCCGCGCCTCGCCTCCGTCTCTGCAGCCGGCTTCCCCGCTCCGAGACCTGGGAGCTCTGGCGCACTCAGGCTCCCCCGGTCTTTCTGTGACCCCAAGGGTCCTGCAGCCACACTGTCCCGCAAGTGTTCCACCTCCCGCTTAGCCACTGGAGCGACGTCCCTCAGCGGAGCTGACTTGAAAAGTTGTGATTTTGTGCTCCGCGGCTCTATCACTTGCCAGAAGCGGCCGACGGAGGCCCCCTCCCCCGCCGTCTATCTTCCCGAATATCGCCTCGGATTCACTTCTCCGCACGTCCTACCTTCCAGAAAGTGGTCACTTTTCTGTTCAGAGTGTTGTTACTATTCTTATCTTCGATCTCCTGTTGAGTTCGTAGGTGTTCAGAATGGTTTGATCCCTATTCAGCTGAATTCCTGAGACCAGACGAAATCCAGGTCTCCTACTCCTCCGCCATCTTGCTCCGGCCCCCTCTATTGCTTTAAAATAAGAGTTGGTTAGGCAGGTTTCTGTATTTGTCTTCAAATGTTTCTTGATTATTTTTGGACTTTTTCTATGAAAATTTTAGAATCAGTGTATCAAGTATGGTGAAAATTTATAGATTAATTTGGGGACTATTACATTTAAAAATTAAGTTTTCCCATCAATATGTATCTTAATCAAAATGTGCATTTTTGAATTCTATTACTCCTGTATAAAAATGTAATTGAATTTTGTATATTGATAATGTTTCTGGCAACCTTTTACTTGTTTTAAAAATGTGCACAGATTCCCCCCTTCAAGAGGTGGATCCTAATTGCCCTCCACGGTGCATGGGCTGGGCTCAGTGACTTCTCACAGATAGACAAATGTGGAAGGGATGGTGTGTCATTATGAGATTTGGTTGTAAAAGACACTGAATCTTTCATTTTGCCCTCTATGTCTCTCTGCCTGATGATTCAGTCTGGGGGGAGCCAGCTGCCGTGTCATGAGAACACACAGGCAGCCCTGTGGAGAGGTCCACGTGGAGAAGAACTGAGGCCTCCTGCCAATAGCCAAGTGAGTGAGCCAACTTGGAAAATGGATCCTCTAGTCCCAGTCAAAACTTCGGACAACTGTAGCCTCAGCAGACATCTTGATTATGACCTCTTCAGAGATGCTTCTGAGCTGATTCTAGATGTTTCTCAGCCTCTGAGCTGCTTCTGGAATCCTGATCCTCAGAAACTGTTTGAAGTAATAAAAGTTTGTTATTTTCAGCTGTTAAGTTTTGGGATAATTTGATACACAGCAATAGATAACTAATACTGTTATCATATAGTTTACAATAAGGACAGTTCTCTTTCTTTCTCATGCTCAGGGCCTGTACAGTTCATTCGATCCTTATAGTTTTAATTTCTTTTTTGTAAATATTGAACAGAAGCAGTGATAGTACCTTACTTGTGTTGGTCCTGATTTTAGAGGTAATGTTTTCCAATATTCCACCCTTAAGTATGATGTTTGCTGTGGATTTGGGAGAGATTCCCATTTTGGGGGTAAGTCCATCCCATTTAATTTATTTTTATTTAATAAGAGATTTAATTTATTTTAAAAATCATAAATGTATGTTATATTCAGAAAAGGCATTCAATAAAACATGTTGCAATGATCCTATGGGATTTCTCCTTAATTCACTGACGTAGTGAATTATAGCCCACTCCATTTTTTAAAAGGTTAAGCCATTCTTTCATGTCCAGTTTGGTCACCCTTTGTCTGTTGTTAATTCATTATTAGGTTCAACCCGAGCCTGTGTTTAGGATTCTTGTATTGATGTTTGTAAGGGACACTCTCCTGTGGTTTTACTTTCTTTGCTTTCCATGTCTGATTTTGGTTTCAAGATTGTGATAGTCTCATAAGAAGAATTAGGGATCGTTGCCAATTTTTCTGTTTTCTGGAAGAGTTTATATAATGTACAATGAAATATTCCTTGACTATTTGTACAACTTGTATCTAAAACCATCTGGACATGGTGTTTTTTCCATGAGTAGTTTTTTTTCTTTTTTTTTTTTTTGAACTGCTGACTCGGTTTTTTTATTCTTGTTTCTACTTCTTTAGTCTGTTTTGGTAAGTTACATTTTTCTAAGAAATGTCTATTTCATCTACGTTGCCAAAATTTATTGCCATGAATTTTATGTAATATTTATGATTTTTTAATCTTTGTTTTATCCACAGGTTTGCCAGCTTTTAAATTCTTAAATGGATTATTTCACCTTATCTCCTTTTCCTGATAAGCCATTCTCTCTATTATATGTTCATTTTAAAAATGGCATAGGTTTCCTCCTTTTGCTTTATTATTTCCTTCCTTCTGCTTTGGGTTTATTTTACCCTTTTTCTAACTTTTTAAACTGGGTGCTTATCATCTTAATTTTCAATTTTTTTTCTTTTCTAAGATAAGCAATTATAGCCAAGGAAATAATTTTCTTGTATTATCATAACAGATACATCCCCAAAACCTTGGAATGTAGTATTCCATTATTGTTTAATTCTAAGTATTTTCAAAATTTTTGCTATAATTCCTTTTTAGACAATTAATTATTTAGCAATGTATTTTTAAATCTCCAAAACATTTTATTTATCCTTTTCTTACATATTTCTCTTTAAAAATATTGTGGTTAGAGGATATGGTCAGTATGATACAGATGCTTTGAAACTTACTGGAAATTGCGTTAGGGCTTGGGGTATGTGGTCAGTTTTTGTAAATATTCCAAATGTGTTTTAGATAAATGTGTATTTAATGTGGTTTTATATATATCTGTTAGATTAAACTTGTTAATTGGGTTGTTTGTATGTTTTATATACTTTATGTTTATACATATGTTTACTGATTACTGAGAGAGATATGTTTAAATCTCCACTTCTCCTTGTTTTTCTTCCATACTTTTTTTTTTAAGATTTTATTTATTTATTTGTCAGAGAGAGAGAGAGAGAGAGTACCAGCTAGGGGAGCTGCAGGCAGAGGGAGAACCAGGCTCCGCACTGAGCAAGGAACCTGATGTAGGACTCAATCCTACGACCCTGGGATCATGACCTGAGCCAAAGGCAGATGCTTAACAACTGAGCCACCCAGGCACCCCTCTTCTTCCATACTTTTTGCTTTACATATTGTAGGGCCCTGTTTTTAAATGCATATATGGTTAGACTTGCATAACTTCCTGGTTAGGTAAATGACTTAACACCTTTATATATATATATATTTTAAAGATTTTACTTACTAATTTGAGAGAGTGCACATGTGTGTATACGCGCGTGTGAGGGTGTGCATGGTGGGAGGGGTGTGGGGCGTGAGGCAGAGGGAGAAGCAGACTCTCCACTGAGCAGGGAGACTGGCAGGGGGCCTGGATCCCAGGACCCATGAGATCATGACCTGAGCCGAAGGCAGACGCTTAACCCACTGAACCAGCCATTCAGGCTCCCCATCACCTTTTTATCTTTGATATAATACATTGTTTTAAGGTCTTTGCCATCTGATATTAATATCACTGTACCAGCTTTCTTCTGGTTGGTGTTTACTTGAGATGAACTGTTTATATCATTTAACTCTCAATATTTCTGTGTCCTTATATCTGATATATGTCTTTTGAAAACAGCAGATAGCTGAACCCAGTCTGACAACCTTCTGTCTTAATGTGCTAGTTTAGTCAAATAACATTAATTATGATCACTAGTATATTTATTTTTACCATCTTAATTTGTATTTTGAGAATGAACTGACTTTTTAAAGTTGCTACTTTTTTTTGGCTTTTTTGCCTTCTTTTCGATCAGTAAACTTTATAACTTTTTTTCATTACTCTTTGAAAAATATATGCTTTCTCTTTTGATGGTTATTACTAAAATACTAACATGCATATTTAAAGTCTAAAGTTAATATTTCTACCTTCCCCCGCACCATTCAAGGATCTTAGACCACTTTCACTGCAGTCACCCCCACCATCATATATTTTATTGTTTTCCAATATTTTATTTCTATTTTAATTTTAACCTCCAGCTTAAATGTTATTATGATTATCACATACAGTTCCTGTTTATAGGGACTTATATATTTACCAGTTTGTTTGCTCACAATTCCTTCCTGCATCACTGAACTCTCATTATGGATTCCCTTTCCTTCTCTCCAGAGTTCATTCTTCGTTGAATGCTTCTAAGTAGTAAATAATCTCAATTTTGATTTTTTACTTTTTTTAAATATATATTTTTTAAGATTTTATTTATTTATTCATGAGAGACAGAGAGGTGGGGAGAGAGAGAGAGAGAGAGAGAGAGAAGCAGAGGGAGAAGCAGGCTCCCAAGGAGCAGGGAGCCTGATGCGGGACTCGATCCTAGGACCCTGGGATCATGACCTGAGCCGAAGGCAGATGCTCAACCATCTGAGCCACCCAGGTGCCCTACTTTTATTCTTGAAGAAATACAGCCAGGTATAGGACAGGTTAAGAATTATTTTTTCTTAGTACTTTGATGATATTGTGCCATTGTCTTCTAATCTGCACAGTTGTTGAAATGTTGACTTTCAGCCAAATTAATGTTCCTATTGTCAATAACCTAAAAAAAAAAATCTGACTTGATTCTTCAGGTTCCTCAGGACACCAGGAAACATGGCAATTTACAAAGTGAGGATGGAGGAGGAAGGGCTGTGAGTGATGGAGGAGGTTTGAAGAAAGGAGAAAAGATGAGGAATAGCCATTTGACAGAGTAGGAGCATGAAGGGGTCAGGGAAATGTATGTTTGCTGGCACACCAGTGGCCCGTCTACATTTTCTGCTCCCCATACTGGGCAACCCTAATGTAACTTCATAGAAAGTGAAGAGTTAGATTTAACAAGAGATGGGGTTCTACTGAGTGAGTTTATTTAAAAAAAAAAAAAAGAGGGATAGCCAGAGGAATAAGGGACTTGGGGCTAAAGATGGTGAAAGAGACAGGACATGAGAATGGTGAGGGACAGTGAAGAGGTGGTAAAATTAAACAATTCTGGGGCCCGGCAGGTTTAATGGATTGTTTTAGTTGGGGGTCAGCTGGCATGATAAGAGGTGGTGGATAATAGTGGGATGCTTAAAAGTGAGATTAATTGAAAACCAGATGCTTTTCTATCCTTGTGCTAATACAGATAATTTTAATTATTCTAGCTGTTCACGAAATCTTAGTAAGCTTTACTGTTATCTTTGGATCCTTCAAAATGAAGTTTAAGATCAGCTTGCCAAGTTTCTTGAAAAATACTCTTTGAGATTTTGATTGGAATTATCGGTTAATTTGGAGGAGAAGTAATTTTTTTTTTTTTTTTTTTGGATATTGTCTTCTCATCCAAAGTATTCCTTTTAATTTAGGTAATCTTCCCCAGCCTCTGACTACAATTATTAATTCTCCCACTAAGGACTTTCATATCTTTTGTTAAATTTTTCTATTCCCAGATACATAGTTTTTGTTGCTACTGTGATTTGTATTTTTTTTTTTTCAGTTACATATTCTGAGTGTTCTTTCTAGGATTTAAGAAGGCTGTTGATTTTGTATATCGTTTTTTATCAGCAGTTTTGCTGAATTTAAAAACTTTTAGCAGTTTGGGTATTTTCTTGTGTTTTTTGTGTAGGCAATAATATGTGGCATGATTTTACTTCCTACTTACACCTCTTATTTCTTTTCTCTCTTACTGTCCAGCTCAGAAATCTAGACCGATGTTGAATTGAAGCAATGATAGCAGATATCCTTGCTTTTCCTGTTAAAGGCAATGCATCTAATCTATTTTAGTTAAGAGTGATGTTTACTGTAAATTATCAGGGAAGATAGCTGATTACTAAGGTTTTTGTCTGATATCCAAGTTTAAATGTATTATATAGATTTTCTTTTGGGCTGTTCAGTTTACCCAAGGTAGAACATTTAATGTCCTGCCCATAGGTTAGACCTGACAGTCAATGTTCTCAGTGCCAAGACAACAAGGACACTTATAATCTCATCATTAAATGATCCTCCTGTTTCAGTTTGGCATGTTGCACCTGCCCGTGCTGTGCCTTTTCTTCCAGGTATGGACCCATCTGGTACCACCTTTTGTGATGAGAGGCCCTGCGTGTTTGGAGAGGGGAAATAATTTATGTAGACTTTCAACTAAACTTCCTCTTTTCAATGCTACCCTTCATTGAGCTTTTATGGAACTCGATGCCTCCATTTCAGGCCCTTCTGGGTTTCTGCTATGGGAGTCAGACACGTCATTCTTACCTCCTGCAGACTGGCTGCTGGGTTTCAGCTTACTCTGCTCTGGTGAGTCAGTTACCACTTATCCGTCTGTTTTCCTTCTTTCAAAACTTTCTTGACATTTCTCATCTCTTCTGTTGCCTTTGTGGGTTTATTCCTTTATTCCTTTCAGGGGCTTTAGAAGAGAGTCAAGATATATAATTTATTTAAATTTCTAATGTTTAACTGGAAGTCCTGATCTATTTTGTCATCCCTTTCTTTCATAATTTCTGTATCATTGATATGCCATAATAACTCTTCAGAGCAGCATATAGTTGGATTAAAAATGATTACAAATCCAATCTGAAGATCTTCATTTTTTAACTGGCAAGTTTAACTTACTTATATTTATTGTGAGTATTGTTACACGTGAAGTTTATTTCCATCATCTTCATATTTTTTGTATACCATGGTTTTCCTTCGCTTTTCTTTCTTTTTCAGGTGTCTCTTTTATTTTTTCCTCATTCTCTGCTTTTTCCTCTCCATTGGTTTGAAAATTATTGATTCTATTTCTGTGGTTTTAGGGATTACACTTAAAATTTAAACTTGCATACTTGATTTAGTTAAATCTAAACGCAATCAAATCTCAACATAATAAGCATTTCCACCTTTACCCTGATCAATAGAAGTCCCTTAGAATGATTAACTCATATTATCAACTCTTGATTACCATCTTCTCCAATTTCTTAGGATTCCTTTGTACATTGTCCTATGTTTGAGTATACAAATAAGTCATTAGTATTATTGTTATTGTCACTGTATACTTAATAATTTCTTTGCTTGCAATTGCTTTTGTATCTCTCTTTCTGGGTTCAATTAACTTGTTACTGGAGAACATGTGTTGGTGGTTTTTTTCAGTGTAAGTCTTTGAATAATATGTTCTCTTAGACTTTAGATAACTAAAAATATATCTGTTTCGCTTTCATTTTATATTTTGATGAGCTGGTTATAGAGTTTTAAGGCTATTGCTAGCTCTTTCCATACATTAAAGCTATTTTTCATTGTCTTTTCACCTGTTACTCTGGAGAACCTTCTGATCCTTGTAGTTAATTCATCCCAATTTTTACTTCTTCTTTTTTTTTTTTTAGATTTATTTATTTATTTTACAGGGGGGAGAGGCAGAGGGAGAGGGAGAGAATCTCAAGCAGACTCCCCTGCTGAACACAGAGCCTGATGTGGGGCTTGATCTCATGACCCTGAGATCATGACCCCAGCTGAAATCAACACTTAACTGACAGAGCTACCCAGGTGCCCCATCCCTATTTTTTCTTTATGAGAATTTCTCTTTGTCTTTTCTGTCCTTAAGAGTTATTAAAATATATCTAGGTATGGATTCATTTTTATTTTTTATGCTTGAAATACTTAATAGATGGAGGTATGAATTATTATTATTATTTTTTTAATGCTTACAAGTGTTTGTGTGTTGTTATTCTGAGGACTTGTTTTTCATCAATTCTGAAGATTCTTAGCCATTATGTTTTCAAGTATTGCCTTTGTTCTCTCTTTCTGGAACTCTAGTTTTTTGTAGGTTAAATCTTCCCATTCTGCCCTATTTTTCCACACCTCTTTTTTTTTTTCCTTTTATTTTTGGGTAATTCTCTCTTTCCTATGATACTACTTCTTTTTTCCTTTTTAAACTTTAATAGTCTGTGTTTTAACCCATCTGTTGAGATTTAATTTCAATGTCACTGGTTCTTTCTTCAGCTATTCTTTCCCAGAGTATTCTATTCTTTCATTATAGTTTTCATTTCTTCTCTGAGCTCTTTATTAGAAGCATACTTATGTTCTAATCTTGCTCAGCTCATTCTATTATTTCAAACTCTTGACATGATACATATTCCAGTTTGTTGTATCTGCTGACTTCCTCTGATGGTGGATCATTTCCTTGTGTGGTGAGTAATTTTTGAATGTGAGTTCATCTTCACCAAGATGTAAATTTTTTTTTTTTGATGTATATTTATGGATGCTGTGTGCAGCCTACATGGGAGTTTTGCTTTGCCTCTGCCTAAGGTCCTTGGGATTTTTAGATTATCCAATCAGCTTGGAATTCTGGCATCACTTGACATGGCATAAACTCTAGAATTTCTCAAGCTTGATGTTTTAATTTCTCACGGGAAAATTTTATTTTATTTCACTCAATTTTCAGAAGGAGCAAGCTTCCCTGATCCTTCACCAGGTCAAAGAGCTAATTTTCTCTAGTTCTTCCATAAAACGAGCAGCCTTTCCACTATTTCCTTCTATGCAGATATTTCAGAAGTACCTGCCTCATCTGTGCCCAAGATCTTAACTTTGTCTTCACACAGGTGATAAGATCCTACGTTCCCACTATGAGTGTGTATAAAGGATTTTGAAATTGGCCCAGTGTCAACATATGCACTTATTCTTATTTACTTCTTGCATCTGCAGATATGTTTTTCCTTTCCTTTCCTTTCTTTTTTTTTTTTGTATTTTATTCACATTTTTTTGTGTATAGTTGGAGAAGATCTGTATTAGTTTCATCTGCATTTAGTTTAATTGCTACAACTGGTAATAATAAATCAAAATAGTACACTAAATTAAAATATGTTCTGTCCTCTTATTTTAATGAACATGGCTAAAAGTCTATAAAATGTCAAAGATGACAGATTTAATTATTATTGCCCATGTATTCTATTGATGGACAGCTATATTTGGATAAGTAATAAAGATCTACATAATTATTGAGCTAATTTTATAAAAAATTTATTTTCTAGCCTTCATTCAGCAAAAGCACTATGTTTTTAAATCAATATTTTCACAAAATTGATATTGACTTCATGGAATTGCTATTGAATTGATCTAAAAGAATAACAAATAAAATATAATTGTAATCAGTATGCAGAATTTTAATATTTTCACCAAAATGTGAATTATTTTAATTTTTAATTTTTAATACTTTATTTGAGACAGAGAGAGTGAGAGAGAGAGGGAGAGAGCAGGGTGAGGGGCAGAGGGAGAAACAGACTCCCTGCTGAGCAGGGAGCCCGATGCGGGACTCAAGCCCAATACTCTGGGAGCATGACCTGAGCTGAGGGCAGATGCCCAGCTGACTGAGCCCACCAAGGTGCCCCTCCAAAATGTAAATTAAAGTAAATGTAAAAAATGACAAAATTAAAATTATATTCACTTGTTTTTGAAAGTTATTTTTCTTCTAAAATATTTTAAAAATTACTTATCAAAATTAATAGCCAAAATATAAATTATAGCTAATGGATATCATCTTTATTTAATTTGTAAAAATTAAAAGTTAAAGTTTTTACAAAAATAAAACTATTTTTAGGTTTATTGTTCAATGACTGTTTAGTTATCAATGTAAAGGATCTGCATCAAACTTCACATTTCATCTGGACCTGTGTATATACAAGTTCAAGGGTAATATAAATTAATATTATGAAATATTCCTCACTGCCTATACAACTGTTGAAAATATCATACTTGGTTCATGAATACTGTTCGAACCATGAGTTGTTTCTGGAAAAGCCAAACAAAAACAAAAATACTTAGGCATTATGGGAAATGATTCATTATACCAGGAGCTGCTGAATGCATTTCTCTCAGAGGAAGAGTGTGACAAGGTGACTTGTTTTATTGCTCGCCCAAGTGTCTCTGCACTCAAATCTTCCAATCATTCCTTCACTTGGACATACCTGTCCAGCATTTGGATACAGAATTTGCCTTAATTTTTGAGCACGTAGGTGAAAGATGTGGAAAGTGATTTCCTGGGTCTGGAACTAGAACTAGAGAACTAGGGAATGGATGTTTGAAGTTCTTCTTTCACTCTGCCCTCATTGAGCATCAGATTCTTTTTCTTTATGCAAAGATTTTTTTTTAATTAAGACTTTTTTTTAGAGCAATTTAAGATTCGTAGCAAAAGTAAAGGGAAAATAAATAAAATCTTAAAAAAAAAAAGGGGACACCTGGGTGGCTCAGTCAGTTAAATGTCTTCTTTCGGCTCAGGTCATGATCCCGGGGTCCTGGGATCAAGCCCCGCACTGGGCTCCCTGCTCGGCGGGAAGCCTGCTTCTCCCTCTCCCACTCCCCCTGCTTGTGTTCCCTCTCTTGCTGTGTCTCTCTCTGTCAAATAAATAAATAAAATCTTAAAAAAAAAAAAGTAAAGGGAAAGGACAGGGATTTCCCATATAGCCCCCGCTTCCAGTAATGCATAGCCTCCCATTGTCAAAATCCTCCACCAGAGTGGTACATCTGTTACAATTAATGAACCTACATTGATACATCATTATCACCCAAAGGGTGTAGTTTACATTAAAGTTGACTTTTGATGTACATTCTAAGGGTTTAGACGAATGTATAATGACATGCATCCAACATTATGGTATCATACAGAGTATTTTCACTGCCCCCAAATCTGTGCTCTGCCTATTCATTCTCAACCCTTGGCAACTAATCCTTTTACTGTCTCCATAGTTTTGTCTTTCCAGAATGGCATTTAGTTGGAATCATACAGTATAGAGCCTTTTCAGACTGGCTTCTTTCACTTACTAGTATGCATGTAAGGTTCCTCCATGTATTTTCTTAGCCTGATTGCTCATTTTGTTTTGTTTTTTAATTTTTATTTATAATTTTTTATTTAAAATCAATTAATTAACATAAAATGTATTATTGATTTCAGAGGTACAGGCCTGTGATTCATCCATCTTATATAATACCCGATGCTCATTACATCACATGCCCTCCTTGATGTCCATCTGAGCATCAGATTCTCAGTGGTGGAGGCACCCATGTGTTCTCTGATAAATTTGTTCACTTTTGTGAAATGTGGAGCCTTCTAGAGCCAGGACAGAGGATTGCCTTGTCTGAATCTGAGGGAGTCACTGATTGTATCACCCTTAATTTATTTTATATTCCCTGTTTTTGAAGAAAAACATTGCCTATCACTCAGTATTTCCTTCCCTAGGGCAAATAGTCTAACTTCACTTAATCCTTTGTGTTGGCCATTTTTGTGATTTGCCTGTAGTCAACACATACAGCTTTGCTTGATCACCATCCATTTCCCTTTCTTTGATTATAGCAACTTTTCTTTGCTGAACTACCTCCTGACTCTTGGTCACCTCCCTCATTACGTGAGGCTCATCACATCCCCTGTTCCAAGGGCAGACATATGACTACAAGTCCTTGGTCAGAGTGGTTTCCTGGAACTTCTGGGAAGGAAGTATTCTTTTAAGGTTATAAGCACTAAGACCATGGTGAGTTAGCAGTTCTAGCTGGTGGCTAACACTGCCATTGTTTGAAAGGAACCAACATGGAAGAAAGCAGAGTCAAGACATCTCCCTCTCCAAATAAACAGAGATAAAGCCTTTGTACTGATTATTTGATTTTTTGTATGTAGCCAGTTCTACCCCTATTTTTTTCACTTATATGGACTGATAAATTTTCTTTTGCTTAAAATAGTTTCAATTAGATTTTTATCACTTGCTACCAAAACAATTCTATTACCTCCTAAATATTTGACTAACTGGATTTTTCTTAAGCAGATGATAGAGTTTAATCCATGAGAGAATTGCTTCATGTTTTCATAGGTCAGATTCCATTCATCTAGAATCACTTCTCCCCCCGCCCCCACCCCGGGATGGCACTGCTTTGCTGACTCATTTTCACAATTATGGCCTTTCCCTTGTGTTCTGTAGTATTTATGTAAATCAGATAGTTCCTTACCTTTAATAGATGTAATTTGTTGTGAGCATGATTATTGAGAATAAAGATGGATTAGAGAAGAAGTATTTGGAACTAAAGTTTCCCTTAGGTGGCAACACATAGAAAGATCGTAAATAAAACAGAAGTTTCTATAACCTCACAGAGAGGTGGACTGGTATAATACAGTGGCTCTTGAACATTAACGTTCAGAATCTTCAGATGAGCCTGTTAAGTATACGGATTTCTAAACATTACATGTAAAAGTTCTCTTTGGAGACCAATGCTATACATTAAAAACACACTCCACGGGCAAGCAAAATAATTTATGTGAGAAAAAAACCCTGAGAACAATGGTTGCCTATGGGATGGGGTGGTGATTGACTGAGAAGGAATCCCTTAGGTGATGGTAACGTTCTGTATTTTGAGACGCATTTGGGTTGCATAGATTTGTCAAAACTCATTGACTTGTACCCTTAAAATGTGTGCATTTCATTGTATTTCAGTGTATCTCAAAAGAACAGTTGACAGTAATGCTGAACTCTAATTAATGGTATGCATGCTGAAACATGTAGAGATGAAATGTGCTGATGCCTGCAATTTATTTTTTTATTTTTATTTTTTTAAAGATTTTATTTATTTATTTGATAGAGACAGCGAGAGAGGGAACACAAGCATGGGGAGCAGCAGAGGGAGAGTGAGAAGCAGGCTTCCTGCTGAGCGGGGAGCCTGATGTGGGGCTGATGCCTGCAATTTATTTTTAAAAGAGGAAATCAAATGAATTAAATGTATTAGGATTAAATGGATTGTGCTGATGACCTGAGATAATGTTGGTCAAGCATTTAGCACAATGCCTGGTACCAAGGGATTATATTTTTGGAATGGCAGCTACTACTACTTGTGTAAGTATAAAAATTTACTAGGGAAGCTACTTAGCACTAACTGCAATGCTGGTGTTCCCCTATGGATTTGTCTTTTCCATGGCTTTGCTGATCAGAGTCATGAGAGGTTATAAGGTGGGAACAGAGGAAGAGAAGCAAAGAAAGTGCATCTTCAGGGTTTTTTTTTTTTTTTTAGGGGCAGTGCTTCTCTGACATGATCTCTGGTGGTTCTAAGACTAAATTACCTTTTTTCTTAGGTTGCTCCATTTCTGAAAATCAGTAGTTGATATGATACCCTTGAGTTTTCTGGCTTACGTTCTCCTCCCCTTTAAAGCAGTTCTTCCTTTAAAGATGCCATGACTGCACTATACATGACCAACACCATCTTTAGCATCAGTTTCCACTTTTTTGCTTTTGCTGTTTTGGCAACCACCAGTGTAATGTATTACCCCCGGTTGGCCACCCCCCAAGAGTGCTACGTCTTCTCTAACTGACATTTACCTAAATCTTATTTAAGCCTCAAGACTCTTCTGATTTACAGCCTTTTCCTCCCTTTCCAGTCTTTATTGTTCTTAGAGTCTGTACCACACCATTTAGCACTTTAGTATTTCCCACTTATACCACTCAAGTTAGGTGGTAAACAACTTGAAAGTTGGGGCCATATCTTTTTAAAAATTTTATTTATTTTTTATTTTTTATTATTATGTTCAGTTAGCTAGCATATAGTACATCATTAGTTTTTGATGTAGTATTCAACAATTCACTAGTTGCATATAACACCCAGAGCTTATCACCATACGTGCCCAGTTGGGGCCGTATCTTGGAGGAACTTCATAGTGTGCATGCCAAGCTAATCTATGCTGTTGCTTGTCCCAGATTTTCTTTTCTGAGACACATTTCTGAGATTCCTAAGCATATATATTAATAGCTCATATAATTATCAAAGTCTAATATAGGTATTTTAAAAATAAGTGGCAGATGACTATGAATATCCTGTTCCTCCCCTTTATTAGGACTGCGAATACGATTTATTGAATTCTCTTACTTTTTTCCCTCTGTCTCTTCATTCTGTGCTAAATGAAATATATTTTTTGGTAGTATGTAAACAATGAATGCAAATGAAGCAACACTTTAATGCTATAAACGATATTTGCCTTCAAGCCAGAGACATGTGGAAACTTGCCTACATTAATGGAAAAACACCACTAGTTTTTATTTTTAAAGTTTCTATTTTAAAATTTATTGAGATTATCTCAGGCAGCATTAAGCTTACATTCCAAAGGTGGCCTTTTCTGAATTTATTGTGATCTTTTCTGTTATGCCTATTAGAGGATGGGCACATTTCTATACATTTGTCACTAATAAAAGACAATAGTATCGGGGCACCTGGGTGGCTCAGTCGTTAAGCGTCTGCCTTCGGCTCAGGTCGTGATCCCAGGGTCCTGGGATCGAGCCCCACATCGGGCTCTCTGCTCGGTGGGAAGCCTGCTTCTCCCTCTCCCACTCCCCCTGCTTGTGTTCCCTCTCTCGCTGTGTCTCTCTCTGTCAAATAAATAAATAAAATCTTAAAAAAAAAAGACAATAGTATCATTTAAGTACCAATAGGTACGTACAGAGATGCATGTATGTCTAGTTCATTTTTTTCTTATTAGACACAGTTAAGATTTGAGGAGAAACAAAGCTCTAGACCTTATAGTCCAACAATTAACATAAGAGCAGAATACATCAGTTTTTCCTTAAAAGTCAGAATTTCGCCCATATTCCCAAAAGTGTGTTATTAATTGTCTTGGCATGTTATGCAGCAAAATGAAAGTATTTATGAATGTGGCTACTTCTTTTAACAAGTTCCAATAACTGCTTCCTAAACGTGTGTTTTTATATCAATTACATACAGTAAGCACTGAAATCAACCAGAGGACTGCAGGGGCCAACTCGAGATATTCACGTTAAATGTGCCCTGCTGCCTGCCAAAAGTAAAATGTGGATATAATTTTATAACACCATTTTATAATTAAAGTCATAAGTGAGGTTTCCTGCTATTGTTTAAAAATGTGTCATGATAAATTTAAATCAAAGATATGGGCAAAGAAAGGTCTGCAAAGTAACAGATGAAGGCAACTAAGATGGTACAGGAACATGGCCTGGTGCAGAAAAGAAACACATGCAAACAATTTTAGTGAAATAATTACATTTATTGGAGATGGAGTTCTGTTTTAGAAACTATAACCACTTAGAAATGGTTTTCGTTCATGTCAGATTGAGGTTAACTTGTTGGTACTGTCTGTCTATAGAGAGATATTTTTATCAGCAGGGACATTTAATACATTGATTTAGTGATAAGACCATGTCTTCTGACCCAATATCCACCAAAGTCCCTTAAAACTGAAGAATGTGACTCTAGTATGTGGAGTCCACAGTGGTTAGTGTTGCCAGATTTAGCAAATAAAAAATGCAGGATGCTCAGTTAAATTCAAAATTTTAGATAAATAACAGATATAATTTTAGTCCTATGCAATATTTGGGACATCCTTATACTAAGAAAAGTATCTGTTTTCTGAAATTTAAATTTAACCAGGTGTCCTGATTTTATCTGGCAAGTTTAACATTAGTAAAAATACAAATTTTGGCAATAGATTTTTGTATTTTTAAACTAAATATTTGAAGGAGAGTAAATTTATGTTATCAGAACAGAGATTAAGGTAAATTTATTTTTGCACTGTCAGCTCACTAGATTTCTAATGTTCACAGTTATGTGGATGAATGATGGTTCCTCTGTTCAGTGATGGGGAAGATTTTTTTTTTCTTTGCTAGTGAACACAACCCGTTTAAAAGAGCTGCTCCCCAAAAGAGATACACTGATTCACATACATGGAAAGATTTAATAGTTAGGACATTCCTGGCTTTAGTAAGTCATGTTCGTCTAATGCGAAGGCAGTTCCCAATGTATCAATTCATTCATCTTGTCTCTAATACAAGCCATGTGTTTCATATAGGAGTTGAAAGGACATTAATCAGAATCTCCCCCTTCAACTAGTTCAAGGGATGCAAAGATCTTGGTTACATCTCAAATGTCAAGATATGGGGAAACGGATAATAACATTCAAAGCATATCACTTGTAATTCATACTGTTGTTACAATTGCTGTGAAATATTTTGGGGGTGGGCGGGCAATGTACCGTAAAGCGATGTCTATTCAGTGGAAATTGTGGCTGGAAGGGGCTGGAAGGCTGTATCTGCTTTTCCTCAGCAGACAAAACTCCCATTGAATCCATGAGAAGGCAGGAATTGGTATTCAAACTTATGTATGGCTTGATTGTCCTTGAAGAGTAAGAGAAGATGTGGTCTATGAATTGATTTCCTTGTTACAGATCAGGGGTTCTCAATCTTGGCTGCATACAGGAACCACCTGGGAGCTTTTAAAATTCCCAGTGTCCAGGACACACCCTAGACCAATTAAATTACAATCTCTTGGGCTAGGACCCAAGGCATCAGTTGTTATCAAAACTCCCAAGGTGATTATCTTTGTGCAGCCAAGTTTGAGAACCCCTGTATCATCACAGGAAGGTCTAAACACCTACTGACGTCTTCACATTCATGGCATTCGATTTCGTACCAACTTATCGTGCTATATTTGGCAACTGCTCTATAGTTACAGCGTTTTGCTACTTCATCATTATTGCCATTTTATCATTGTGATTATCATCTTTTATGCTTTTAGAGGAGAAACAATGGTAAACAAACAAACAATTTGTAATGTAAAATGGATGGAATGTACAGGTGCTGGGTTAGAGAAGGCCTCCTCTGAAGAGGATATTTTTTTTGTTTTTAAAATTTTTATTGTTATGTTAATTACCATACATTACATCATTAGTTTTTGATGTAGTGTTCCATGATTCATTGTTTGTGTATAACACCCAGTGCTCCATGCAGAACTGAAGAAGATATTTAAATGAAACTATGAAACAGTGGTTTTTGAAGTGTGGTCCCTGGAGTAGCAGCTTCAATGTCACCTGGAACCTTGCTTAAAATGCAAATTCTCAGGCCCCACTCCCCCAACTCTTGAATCAGAGACTCTGGGAATGACAGCAATAGAAAACTGAATCGGCATCTTATTTTTACTTTTCTATTTGTTAGTTAAAATATTTGTACATTTATATAGATTACAACATCAAGCGTTAATACATTTATAACCTATAACCTGAACAAGGCAAGGTCATTAACAAATTTGTACTTAACCTCTTTTCTTCTTTTGGTTCTCCAGCAATAATTTTGAGATTGTTATTACATCTTACATTATTATGCCTCTACTATTTAAGAAATCTTGTATTAATAATTGCTTTGTGTCCTATGCATATTACCAACAGTTACATAGATTCAATTGTAAGTTTTGTGGGTTTTTTGAAAAAGATTTATTTATTTGAGAGAGAGAGAGTGAGCACGGGAGGGGTGGGAAGGGGCAGAGGGTGACAGAGAGTCTTTTTTTCTTTTTTTTATTATGTTATGTTAATCACCATATATTACATTATTAGTTTTTGATGTAGTGTTCCATGATTCATTGTTTGCGTATCACACCCAGTGCTCCATGCAGAACGGGCCCTCTTTAATACCCATCACAGGGCTAACCCATCCCCCCTCCCCTCCCCTCTAGAACCCTCAGTTTGTTTCTCAGAGTCCATCGTCTCTCATGGTTCGGAGAGAGAGAGTCTTAAGCGGACTCTGTACTGAGTGTGGAGCCAGGCACAAGGCTGACACAGGGCTCAATCTCACCACCCTGAGATCAAGACCTGAGCTGAAACCAAGAGTTGGACACCTAATGGACTGAGACACCCAGATGCCCCAATAAATTTTGTGGTTTTTGTTGTGTACCTTACTCACTACTATTCCAAATATTCCATGTCCTTTTCTTGGATTTATTTTTTCATTTCACTGGGATAATTTTTCTTAGAGGATATATGAATATTGAACATTTTGATCCCTTGCCTATCTGAAGCCTTAATTTTGTCTTCACAGATAAATGATGGTTTGGCTGGGAATGGAATTCTCACTTCTAAATAATTTTCTTTCAGAAATTTGAGAACAGTGCTCCATTGTCTACCAGTACTCTTTGTTAATGAGAGATCAGATGCCAAATCACTATTTGTTCTTTTGTTTATAAGGTATTTTTTACTTTGGAGATTTTTAGTGTATCTTTTAATATAAATATTTTACTGGTTGGGACCTCTACATATCACTTAAAGTTATTTCCACTTGTCTTTTGATGGGCCTTTTTAGCCTGATGGCTCAAGTCCTTTAGCTCAGCAATTTTTAGTTCTGTTATTTCTTTGATTATCCCTTCTTTCCCCCGCTGTCTTTCTTCAGTCTTTCTCGAATTCTTACCAGATGAATGTTGATATCTTGGAACTCTCTTCCATATTTCTCAAATTGTATTTTTACATTTTCAGTCTAATTTCTTTCTTTCCTTCTTTCCCCTCCCTCCCTCCCTTTCTGCCTTTCTTCTTCTCTCCCTGTCTGTCTCTCTTTCTTTTTGTGCTATAGCCTAAGAGATTTATCATCTAGGATGCTATTTTGGCATTTTTAGCCACATCTATTCTATTATTCAGCCCTTGTATTCAATATATTATTTTGGAAATCATGTTTTTAATGTTAAAGAGCTCTTTTTTGTTCTCTGAATGCCTCTTTTTCTTAGTAGCCTGTCCTTATTTTATGGGTCTATATCTTCTCATAATTAGATCTTTAAAAAAAGTTCTCATCTATGTCTAATATTATTTATCTCTGCTTATAGAATTTGTACTTTAGTATCTTCAAATATCTGGCGATGGTGACTGCTCATGAAAGGAGGACTAGATTGGTTACTATAGGTATCATGCATGGTACCATCTGGAGATCTCTTCCACAGTAGGCACATTTCTTTTGAACTTGCATGAACAGAAAGCTGGAAGGAGAGACAAATCTGGATGAATCTGGGAGTCTCATTTCCTTTTGATAGTTTAGCAAAGAGATGACTCAGAATATCTGAGTTAGCTCACCAGGTTGACAGCAGGAACTCAGCTCCTGAGATAACCTCTTCCAATTTCTTCCAACAAGGCCCCTTCCTTGGCCAGAAGATTCCAAGTAACATAGTCTCATCGGTGTTTCCTTTCCCTGACCCTGTAAACATGAAGAACATTATGGGATCAAAGTCCAATCTACTAGAATGTTAGCCATGTGAATACTTTACATATGCCTGGCCTAAGCTGTGGGTTAATGAGAGGTTTAGAGATTGTGTACAACTTACTACTTCTCCACTTGCAGTTTTTTTTTTTTTCACTTGATAAAACAGCATCACTTCATACTCTCTTTGGTGTCCATACTACATGGTACTGTGTTATGGATCTGTGACCCATTTGTATGACAAGCAGGCTTGGGGAACCTCAGAAATCCCAAGCTGAGCTGGCTTCACTCTAGTCTTGGGATGTGGTTTAGTTTCTCTACATTGCTGCCCTTTGCTTTTCTGTTCATGTTTATTGTGGAGTTAGGAAGTTATCCCTTTGGACCTAATGTCTGCACTGGAACTTTGTCCCCACACTTGTTTAGAAGACATTTATTTAAACTTCCCTAGAGGCAAAGAGACAGCCCACAGCTCTGTACATAGGAGACACAACATATGTACATTGGTTTTTCACGTACGATGGGAGTGTGCCTGGCATATCCAAGAGACAATATGGAGGGCAGTGTGGCTGGAACAGAGGGGGTTAGGACGAGGGTATAGCCGAGGGGCTAGGGGGCCATATGGCAAGCTGTGTATGTCATAGGCTCTTACTGTGAGGGGGAAGTGTAGCTCTTAGAGGGTTTGGAACCTAATGAGTGACTTGATCCATTTATATTTTTAAAGGATCGCTCTAGCTGCTGGGTTGAGGATAGAAAGCAGGGTAAAAGCACAGGGAGGAGGGTAGCTCTTGAATTCTGACCTCGTGTCCTTCCTCTCTGGCCTCGGTCACTCCATTCTGTAACCACTAGCCTCATCATTGTTCTGCAAACATACCAGGGCAACCGCAGGGCCTTTGTACTTGCTGTTCCCTCTGCCTGAAATGCTTTTCCCCCCAGATGTCCACATGCCTCTATTCAGCTCTTTACTCAAATGTCACATTCTCAGCAGGCCTTTACTGGCCACCTTATCCAAAATCTATACCACCACTCCCAGCCGCACACGGACACATGAACACACACCTCCTATCTTCCTTCCCTGCTTTACTTCTCCGCAGCGTATTTTATTATCTGATGTGTTTGCATTTTCCTTGTTTATCCTATGTCTTGCCAGCCTTGCCCAATGAAATGTAAGCTTCATGAGGTCAGGATAAGTGTGAAATGCCATTAGACACCCAGGTGGTGATGTCTGGGAGGCAGTTGGGATCTGAGTCTGGAATTTGAGAGAACAGTCTGAGCTGGAGATAAAACTTATGGGTATTATGAAGGAGGGAGGGCAGGAAGAAGGGGGAGGAGGGTAAGGAGAGAGAAAGAAAGAGAGAGAGGAAGAGAGGAAGAGAGAGGAGGGTGCATTCAAAGTATTACAGTGACGAACCTTCCAGTCTACCCACTCATTGTGAATCTGCTTTCCTTCAGTGTGCTTCAATGGCCACATGCCACTCAGGTGGAATATCATCAGGCTGAGTGTGGTTTTAATGTTTAAAGATATATGTAATTTTCTGTGCAGTGTGTATAGTTAATGCAAATCATAAGCTTTATCTGGTGCTCAAGTGAAAAATGATGATATGCTCCAGTGTTGGGGGAAAAACCGTTAGCCTTATCAAGAGGCAGTCTATCTGTAGACTCCAAGTCGATTGACGGTATGTCAAGGCCAGTAATGACCACAGGCAATTGTTGCCTTACATAATGACCTTAAAAGCTACCTTCCTGAGGGCCTGACCAACCTACCTGGGCTGGCCTTTATTTAAGCTTCTGCAGGATTACTCCATTACCTGCTCCCACTCCTGCTTTATTAACTCAGAGCTTGGAGAGTCTTTGGGGCTTTTAGGGGAAGAAGTTATTTTACCTATATACATTCCTCTGCAATTCTGTTTTAGGTGGGAAATTTTTCTCTGTTCTGTCTTCTACGTTAACCTAATTCCATCTGCTTATGTTTAGAAAAATCTTGTTTTTGGAATTGTCCATTAATATATTCTCATTGTAAAAGTTTCAAACCATAGAAAAATTATAAGAAAGACCATCTTTGATGTTCAATCTAGAGTAGACCTGAAGCCTCCTATTTCTCATCACTCTGTTAAATGTGTATTCAAATATCAATTTTAGAATCTGAACTTTCCTACCCGTATGTGCATGTCTGCATATTTTTTTATGTGTTTCAGCTATCCAGTGGTCTGTTTGCTCTATTTACAAACCACCCCAAAATCAGTGGCTTAAAAACAACATGTATGTTATTGTATCTCATGATTCTGTAGCTTGACTGGGGCTTAGCTGGTCTACTGACCTTACTTGGACTCTGGACTCTGTAGATAAAAATGTTCATAACAGTATTCTCCATTTTACATGCTATTCCAGAATCTTGCTACACTCTGATCAAATGGTGAAGTCTATGTCCCCTCCTCTTAAGTTAGGTATTCCATTGTGAATTGCTTAACAGAGTATAGCAGAAGAAATGCCATGTGACTTTGAGGCTAGTTTGTTGAAGGTAATACAGCGTGCCATGGCTCTCTCTTAAGACACTTGCCCTGGGAACCCAGCCACCATGCCCTGAAGAAGCTCAGGCCATACAGAGCCTTGGTCTTGGCTGAGATTCCAGCAGATAGGCAGCACCAACTTACCAGCCACACAGCTGAACCAGCTTGGATGTGAATCATCTAGCCCTCAGTCAGATTTACTCCAGTGGATGCCATATGAGGCATCACGTGGAAATGCCAACCTGTGCCCAAATTGAAAATGTGTGAGTAAAATAAATGTTACTATTTTGAGCTGCTAAGTTTTGGAGTGGTCTGTTATGCAGTAGTAGGATAATTGGAATAGGCTCTCTTAGGCTGCTGCAGTCAGATGGTGGTATGGAGTTGGATATATGGTGCCTTGGTATTCCTTAATGTAGCCTCTCTTTCCAGAATGAAAGTCTATACTCCTTACATGGCAGCTCCGGGCTCCAAAAGGGAGAAGGTGGAAACTTCTAAGCCTTTTTAGTGCCTGAGCTTGGATGTCCTAGAATGTTACTTCAATCCACATTTGATTGGTCTAAGCAGCCACAGGCTCAGCTCAAACTCCAGGGGAGGAGACATACACTCCACCTCTTGATGGGAGGAAGGAGGGACAGCATGTGTATACAGGAGGGGAAGGAATTGATGGCCATCTTTGGAAACCAGCTGCTGCACTGCCGCTCATTAGAAGATTAGGTCCACGAGGGCCCCAAACTTGCCCCTCCGATTCACCTTTGGATCCCCAGCCCCTATTGGCATGTGCGATCTGTGAAACTATTTATTATAAGAGCGAATGGACATACAGTGTAGAAGTGAAATTGTGTGACTCTTGTAGGAGACTATTTCCCTTGACCAGAATATGTTCTCTTTCTCTTCTTTGCCTGCACTAATTCCCACTCCTCCCCAAACATCAGTGTAAGTGCCATTTCCTTCATGGCCCCAGGCAGAGCTAATTACTCTCTCCTCTTGGCTCCTGTAGTCTATTGCTCATGTCTCATTGTTGTGTTGGGCATTTCTTCGTTTCCTTTTGGGAGGATCTCAAAGGGCAAAAATTATATCTTAGTCATATCTTTGAATGACTTCCAGTGTCTGGCAAGTAGTATATGCTCAGAAATGGAGCCATGGCTTAGAACAGATGAATACTCAAGAATGGAATCAGTCACTTCTACTCCTGGACTCCGCCACTCAACAGAGAAATAAAAAATTTGAAGTACATTTTTAAGGAGAGGTTATGACTAAAGGTGGGGTAGGGGTGGAATGGGTGAAGAGAGACCCTTTAGTCAAGAAAAGGAAAGTCATTTCCAAAGAAAAATCAGGAATTACTGAAATGTTAAAAACAATTACATGAGCTTGCAACCATAGGCATCTCTAACCTTCCTGACTTCAAGGGGATGATAATAGTAAAAGGAGACAGTAACAGTGCTTATGATAATCTAAGGTTGGTGTGAGGAGTAAATGAAATAAAATATGCAGTGTGTGGACCACTGCCTAGAACAGAGCACATATTCAGTAAGTGGTGACTATAATAATAAAACCTCTAGCAATGTCTGCCATTTACTGACTGATCACTTTGTGCCAGGAGCCATCCTCAGGGATAATATGGATGCCAAGCAATGGGTGCTTCTTCACCAGAGTAGTTCACTGTGAAGCAAGAAAGGAAGGGTAGCCTTTCTGGAAACATCAAGATAGTTGCACTTCAAGGAGCTCTTTCCTGCTGTTTTTCAGTGGCACTTTCAGTGACTAGAATTTTCTCTAATGCTGGAGGAAAGAACATTTGCTGATTCTGCAACTTGGTGAACAGGTGGAAAGCCTCGTACGTGCTCAGCCGTCACTTCGAAGAGCAGAAAATCCTACATTTCTGAAAGGAAATCTCCAGTGCTAGGATTTCTAGCTCTTGGGAATTTGAAGCTTATTTTGTGTAGCAGTTCCTTTCTGTTCAGTTACAGAGCTCAAAAAAGGCCGTTACATTAAAATTAGCCTTCCTGTGAGGGCTATTCTGAATAGAAAGATGGCACAGACCCTGCCTGACTGCCCTGAGATGCCGATGAAGGATCCAACAGGTGGGTCATGGGATAGCCTCTCACATATACTCCACAGCGAAGCCCTCAAGGTGATTTGGAGAATCCATCATCAGCTGAAATTGCTTTGTGTGCTATCTTAGATGGCCTATTCAAGGGCACATGGACCAGACAGCCCTCTGTGCTACCTGCCAGCTAATTAATTTACCTCCAAAATGCAAAATTATGCTTACTGTTCTCACTGTTCTTCCTTCTTTTCCACCACTGTTTTTTTTTTTTTAATTAACCTTGTTTTTACCTTTGTTCACTGAAAACAGTTTAATGGCCCTCTCACTTATACAAGCGAATTATTTGGAATGCAGATAATTAACTACATGTCTCTGAGCCATTCTTTGACACATGACATCATAGAGATTTACTGTCACCTTATATGCAGTCTCTGACAATATTAGTAAATGTTCTGTTTTGATTGTTTTCAATATAAATGCTGCTTTTGGAGCCTGAGTTTATAATACAGAAATGAAGGCAGATGCCTTGTTGAAATAGGATGGCTCATTATACAAGTAGTACTTGCTCACTGATTGACCTGGATGCCACAGATAGTTTGTATTTTATAGCTGGAGATGTGTTGGTTTGAAGACACAATTAAGTTTTAAGCAGAACTGTTCAGTTAACCTCAATGTGTAAGTAAAAGAAAGTTACTTATTTTCTGAGATCTCTAGGGCAGTGGTTCTCAACTGGGAGCAATTTTGCCCTCCAGTGGACACTTGGCAGTGTTTGGAGACAGTTTTAGTTGTCACAATTGGGGCGGGGTGAATGGAAGTGCTATTGGCATCTACTGGGTAGAAGCTAGGGATGCTGCTAAACATCATACAGCTAATTGCAGTGGTCATGCTTCTTAATCATTATGAACTTTCTGTTTTCTTACCTTAGCTTTTGACAGTTTTTCTCCTTCTTCACTGGGGCTCAGACTTACAATTCCCAACAGAGAAATTCTGTAGAGATATGGGAAGATAGTAATGAAGCTATGGGGGAGCAGGGAGGTAATTAACTAGTATTTCTCTGCTTCAATACTGAGATTACAAGGCCCTCTGGATAACAGAGTTTATAAGGGCTTACATGTTTCCTGGTAACATTTATATATAAAATAAATTTATTTTAAAGATTTTATTTATTTATTTGACAGAGAGAGAAACGTGAGAGAGGGAACACAAGCAGGGGGAGTGGGAGAGGGAGACGCAGGCTTCGCACTGAGCAGGGAGCTGGACGCAGGGCCCATTCCCAGGACCCTGGAATCACAACCTGAACGGAAGGCAGACGCTTAACCACTGAGCCACCTAGGATCCCCAAAATAGATTTAGTTTAAAAAATCACATGAAATAACCAATCTTCGCAATGTCCTGTAGAAGATCATTGATTAATCTTTGTAGTTGGAAGCAGTTATTGAGTGCCTTTTGTATATCAGGAACTAGTTATTTTCCCAAATTTTGGTGAGACCAAGAGACTTTATACAATTAGCTGGTGAGTTGTTCTGAAAGTGTTGGCTTATTCATGACCAGAGAGTTCCATCTCTTTTGTAGCCTTGGCCAGATTTTATAAAGTGTAGCCTCTTATTTATTTATAATGGACTTTGAGATCCTTGGATGAGATGTATTACATATGTGTGAAGGATTAGAGGGCAGTTTTTAATAACAACAGGAATAATACTGCTTTGTACTGCTAAACTGTAGATCTTTTCTTCTAAAGATTTAAAGCCCATTATAGACATAATTTGATTGTTGCTCTATTGCAACAGTGTTTTTCCTTCTCTCCCTGTCCAGTCAGATTTTTTCTTTATTAAAGATGGCACGAATACTTTCTCATGTTATGACCTCTTTGATAAACAGCTCAGGATGTTATAAAAGCAAAGCAGGAGATGTCTCAAGTAATTAGGGGCAGAAGGCTTGCTGATGCTCGGGTGTTAATGTTGCCAGAAAGCTCAGCTATTTGTGGGTTGCTCAGTATGTTTTTGTACAGATGTGTGTGAGGTTGAGTTTCAGCCATATGCCTGTGAAAGCATCAGGAAACATTTTGTCATGCTACTTCCTTGGGTGATCATTTATGACCAAAAGAAAAAAAAGTCATATTTCTGTCTTGTGAAATTGAGCTCGAATTCTGGGTAGTTTAGCAGTAATCAGTGTACGCCTGGATCACAGTTGCGTGGGATGGTTTGTATTATATACCAATGGCAACTACTGCTCTAAATATGGAAATTAAATACTTTAGGTTCAGGCTGCTTCAAATCTGTGGGTAGAAAACGTCTGATCTTTTCCAAGATAAGTTTAAAAGTGTGTGGAGTTTTCTCTAGGGCTACAAATTCTATTCACATTCATATGTATTTCTTTGGGGATGGTCCCTTGAGGCCTCTTGGCAACCACCCTCCTTAATATGGGGAGAGACTGGGATCCATAGGAATGCCAAAAAAAAAAAAAAAATCAAAACGTCCTCAGAAGATTACCAGAGTGTGGTTGATCTAGATACCAAATCCAACAGTTCCAAGCCTCAAAAGATGAGTATCAAACAATACTTGGCTTCCTTCCCTCTAGGCATGAGACATTTACATTTACCCAGAATCAGTCCGTAATTTGGAAGCTTCTTATGTTACTGACGGTCTCAGATCCTGCACCAAATTTCTCGTCCACTCTCCTAATCACAAGTCGTCATGTATAGTGTTCTGGTTGCAGTCTTGATGCTTCTATTATCAGCCCATCATTCTGGATATATTTCACAGAGCCTTGGCGGCCGTGGAACAATGCTCTACTATATACAAGATGACCAGACGGAACTCACCTAGTAAACTACAGGGCTTCCTTAATGTGGCCCAATCAGCGTATATTACAGCTTCACTTAAAAATTTGTAAAGGGATGAAATTGACACGATAGCTCAGAAACGATTTACTATCGCCTTGCTAGATAATCTGAGTCAATGACCTTCTAGTCATCAAGCAAACTGTGCTGTGCTATGCTTTGCCCACCCCACCCACCTTAGAGGCCACGTGCAACTGTGGTGGACAGTTTCTGTAGCACCAGTGGCTTCTTACCTCAAGCACTTTTGACCCTTTGCCTGAGGGTTTGCTTATCCTGGCTTGGGGCAGGGCACTCATGCTGGGGAATCAAGCACTCTCAGGATTGACCCCCAACTCCTGAGGGATAGACACTTGGTGGATATGAACCCAGGTTTGCTCACCTGCTGGGTCCGTCCTGAGCTGTATTCTGCATAATGTCTGAGAGGGTACCGAGTGGGCTTGAACCTATGCATAACATAATCTTTCCTCAATTCCATCTCTCTGCCTGCCCCAGCCTCTCCCTTGTGATTTTCTGCTATCACTTCCCCAGTAAGCTACCTGCACCAAATTCTTGTTTCAGGATCTGTTGTTAGGGCAACCCAAACGAAGGCAGCATCTAATACAGTAGGCCCCCAGGGAGCCCTCTTCTCCTCACCCTACATTCAGGAGGTTACTAACTGCTTTTTGACTCTGTTTCTTAAAACAGCCTTCATTTGTCTCCTACCATACTTCTAGAGCTTAGTTCAAATCCCTCATAGCTTATTTAGTTAATTACAGTGGCATTCTAATGGGTCTCTCCATTTAATCTGTTCCCCCCCCCCCCATAACTGGACTTCCTCAACACTGCCAGAGACACTTTTCCAAAAGACAAATCTGATCCTGCTCCTTCCCAGCTTCAAACGTTTCAGTGGCTCAGGCCTTTCATCCCCTAGCCCTTGCTTCCCCACTCCACACCCTTCTTGAGCACCATACTATTGCACATGCTCTGTGACTACAAGGTAGGGTTTATATTCCACTTTTGTCCAAGCTCGTGGACTTCACAGTTTTAAAGACAAAATAAACCTCACCTTCTCTTTTCTTCACTGACCCCAGCCAGTGGTGTCTTCTTCAGTCCTATCACTTTGTCTTGGACTCATCTCCATGAAAGCCTTTATCCCTGTTGATTGTTGTATGAATATATCCCGTCTTTACAGCTCAGCCATGAGTTCCTGGAGAGCAGTAAGCTCATATGATTTCTAGCTCCTGGCTCAGCACCAGGCATGAAACCAACATCTGATCCTGACAAGGCAAGTTGGCCATTCACTTTGTCCTTCAGAAGTTTGTTCTGGAAAATATGGTGGGGCCAAGGTTTGGGAGGAGGCTCTCTGCTTTGCTAACACCTAAGAACTGCTTAATGAAGAGAGACAAATTGGTGAGGATGGTTACAGGATCCAGAGGTTTGGTGGGAAAATGTGATTAAAATAACGGCTAAATCTTTTATATCAAAAAACATGAGGGGCGCCTGGGTGGTTCTCGGTTAAGCATCTGATTCTTGAGCAAGCTCAGGTCTTGATCTCAAGGTCATGAGTTCAAGCCCCACATTGGGCTCCATGCTGGGCATGGAGTCTACTTAAAACAAATAAACAAAAAATGTGACTGGTGCTTCATTGTTACACCTATTTATTCTGCCATGTTTAATTTCTTTTGAGTGGATATACTTCCAAGCCCTTGCTGAACATGTAGGGGGGTATAGAGGCAAATGTGCAGGAAACTCTAGTTCTTTGGGATTTATTTTGCCCCCTTTGAGATTTGTTTTGTTAAGACCCAGAGTCACTAAAGTCAAGTGAAAGAAAAATTATAAAGTAAAATAAAACAACATTCAGTCCCGTCTAATCTTGGCTTGAAAGGTACCTGGATTTCTGTTGGCTAGTTGTACCTCAGTGGGGGAACATTATGTGAATCAGCCAAAACATCCAGCTCTGTTCCTTTTGAGGGAGGACTTGTGGGGAGGACTCTGTTTCTCTGGTGTTTTGGCATGGGCTTTTGCTCCCTTCCCTATGGAAACATCTCCATTCTTTCTGGAAGCCAGATTCCCATCTCCTGTCTCTGGGAAGGGGTGGGGCAGGCAAATTCACCATAGTTGATACATGGTCTAGAATGGGCTGTTGATTCTAGTGTTTTGGGAAGCTGCACTCCATAACTTCAGCCTCACCCGACTAGAACTTCCTAGTATCAGGATAATATGGTGGAATGGAGAAAGTATGGCACTTCATGGGTGTCTCCATGGAGCCGCTGTGGGTGTCTGTGTGCTGAGAAAGGGCAGAGACACCAAGCAGGGTTGAGGTCAATTGTGGTCACCACAGCCACCTCCTAGCTGCACTGGAATACACAGCCACACTCGTGGTGGTGGCTGGGATGTGTCTCCCTGGCAGGATGGGAAGCTAGGTGTTCCCAGCCTTGCAAGGGGCTGGGAACTTCTTTTTAATTGGGTAGAGCCCTGAGGCCTTTGTAATGGGATATAGGCGTACCCTGTAATACAAATAAAGCCACAGGTGTGGGTCTACCCCGGGGAATGGAGACAGGAGACATTGGCCAAGACCAGGCAGAGAGGAGGCTGGGAAGCTGCTGCCTGTGAGCCGAGCACAGGGGTCCAGTTCCCACGCACAGTGAGCGGCCTGTCTCCCTGCCCGAGTTCCCAGCAGAGCAGCCCTCACAGATCCAGCCCAGGGTTTCGCTTTCTGGTATTGGTTTCCTCACTCTTTCCATGGGGAACCTTGGTGTGCCCTGTCCTCTGGTGTTTTTTCTCAGCCTGCCCAGGCCCATCTGAGCTTGCAAGGTGGTGAGTCCTGAGCTCCAGGCTGAGGCTTTGCCCTTGACCTCTACATTCCATCTCTGCTCTCGGATAAAGTCCATCTTTTAAAAACGAAAAGCAAGGACTAAAAAAATACATATATTCCATCAGTGATAATAATACTTTTCTTTATTTTGATCCATTTTGAAAAGTATAGGATATTTCTTTTTTTTTTAAAGGTTTTATTTATTTATTTGAGAGAGAGAGAGAGAGAGAGAGAGAGCACGAGCAGGGGGCCCGATGTGGGGCTCAATCCCAGAACTCCGGGATCATGACCTGAGCCGAAGGCAGATGCTTAACCGACTGAGCCATCCAGGCGCCCCCAGATAGTTCTATTTTAACAAGAACAGTTATAATAGTTTACATTAAAAAAATGTTTTCTCTGTGACCTGGTTCTGTGTTAAGCACTTTGTTTCCATAATTTTCTTTAATCTTCACGACACTTCTTTAAGGAGGATATTACTATGAACTCCATTTATAGACGAGGAAACAGAGGGACTGAGAATTTAAGAAACATGCCCACGGTCAAACAGTAAGTGGAAAAGCTGGGCTGGCAGCTCCACCGAAGTGTTATAAAGATTTCCCATCACTTGCTCCTTGCTTAATACATGCAAACAGTGTAGACCCCGGGCTCTGGGGAGCATCCGGGAGACACTCATGGTGGATACAGTGCTGCAGCAGAGGCACCCTCTACCTGTTGCAACAGACAGTGGGACGCGGGCGTCCCTATTTTTATTGGCCACTTACCTTCGCAGGGGCACTCATCTCTCTTTCGGAGGTATTCTTAGGCTGATTCCCTCCTAGCACAGATTTCCAGACAAATTGTTTTCATGCCCCTTCTCCTCGCTGCTGCTGGTCCCCCACTTCCTGTCCCACAGAGCCATGGCTGTAACAATAATAATACACATAACAAATCCTCAGTTGTCCGTTCCACAGGAAAGAATGCATCTGTCCATTCAGGAAATCCCCGAGAAGCCATTACTGTCTTCTAAAGCTGCACCGCCTGACCTGGAAGCTACCAGCCCCATGTGGCTCCTGAGCACGTGAAGTGGGGCAAGTTGTGATTGAGATGTGCTATGAATGGACACTGCCAAATTCCAAAGGCAGTAACAGGTGAAAAAAAAAAAACAATGTTAAGATCACTTGTTCATAACTTGTTAAAGATTGACTACAGGTTGAAATGATGGCTTAGATAAAATACATTCTTTTTTTTTTAAAGATTTTATTTATTTGTTCATAAGAGACAGACAGAGAGAGAGCGAGAGAGAGAGGCTGAGGGAGAAGCAGGCTCCCAAGGAGCAGGGAGCCTGATGCGGGACTCAGTCCCAGGACCCTGGGATCATGACCTGAGCCGAAGGCAGATGCTTAACCATCTGAGCCACCCAGGCGCCCGATAAAATACATTCTTAAAATTAATTTTACCTGTTTTTTTTAAAGATTTTATTTTTTTGAGAGAGAGCTGGAGAGAGAGAGAGAGCACAAGCAGTGGGGAGAGGCAGAGGCAGAGGGAGGAGCAGACTCCCCTCTGATCAGGGAGCCTGACAGCACGCTGGATCCCAGGACCCGGGGATCATGATTGGAGCCAAAGGCAGATGCTTAACCAACTGAGCCACCTAGGTGGCCCTTCCCTGTTTCTTTTTACGTTTTCTAATGAAGTTAGTAGGAAATTTAAAATTGCATATGTGGCTCACATTACATTTCAGTTGCACAGTGCTGCCCTAAATCCTGTGCTCACTGTTTGGGGCAAAGAAAGGAGAGGGGCACAGTGCTGCTCTGAGCTCCCAAGCTTGTGGGGTGTTTGCTTCTTTTGGTGCAGGTGCTCCCAGACCCTGTGGGTGTCCCTGTAGAGCACATCTGCATTTTAATGGAAGGCAGATGCTTTCATCTGGTGGTGGGAGTACAAGCATCAGTGACCAGCTGCCGAGGTCAATGTCAGCCCTCAGGTGCGGGATTGTAGAGGCTGGGCCTCTCTGCGGCTCCCTGGCACAGCGCCTAGAGCAGAGCCCTGAGCAATCAGTAGCTGCTTAGTGATTACACGTATCTGGGTCTGAAAGCTTTCTGCCTGGTGCCCCTCATCACACGGGCGGTTGTCTCCTCTGCTTGTTCCAGATGGGTTCCTCCCCCTGTTGCCACACTGGCCCCGTCACCAGCCCTGCCAGGCCTCCCCCGTTCATGACTCTCCAAGCACCCCTTCTCTGTCCCAAGTCCTCACTAGAGCCTCCCCCACCTCTCACTTAGATCCCACCTCTATGCTAGCCAGGGACCCGTACACTCTAGTAAGAATCAGAGTCACCTGGTGGACCTGTTCATACCTACGCTGCTGAGCCCCATGCCCAGAGCTTCTGACTCTCTGGGCCTGGGCTGGGGTCTGAGTATGTGCATTTCTAATAAGTTTCCAGGTGAGGTAGATGCTGCTGGTCCAGGCCCACGCTTTGAGGATCGTGGGCCTAGCCTGATGATCTTCCTAAAACACAAATCTGGTCAGAATGCTCTTTTCCTAAGGCCCACCAGTAGCTGTTCAGAGCCTTCTGGATGAAACGCAAACTTCTTGGGGCCCCATCCTAGGGCCTTCATGGTCTGTCCACTGTGTGCCGCCCTGGGTCCATCGATGAGGCCTATGCTTCCCCCATGGTGCTTGTGGTTCTCCCGATGGACCAGAGTCTGTCTCACCTCCGGGTGTCCTGCCGGCTGCACACTTTCCTTCTCTCCTTACAGGTTGTCTTTCCCAGGCTCCTGTGATTGCCAGCTTCCTGCTGGGTTGGGCTAATGGGACGTACTGGTAGGAGAGGGGAAGGCCGGAGGGGAGAAACCAGGTTGATTTCTCTCACCTTTCTATGCTTTTAGCAGCACCTCGAGCAGTAGCTATGTCTTCTCCGTGGCTCCGGCTTCTGGCAGACAGGTCCCCTCTGCCAGATCACCCTGGCCCTTGGGCTCTGGAAACACCACTTCCTCCTGAGGTCCCTGCTGCCCTAGGGGTAGAAGAGGCTTCCTGCTGTCCCAAGTACCTGGGCGTTTCTCTGCTCCTGTTTGGCTTCTTACCTCTTCTGCCATGATAAATGCATAAAGGTTATACCGCTGATGTTCAATAGAACTTTCTGTCATGATGGAAATGTCCTTTCTATATCTGCCCTGCCTAATATGGCAGCCACTGGCCACATGTGGCCATTGAGCACAACTGAAAAACTGAAATTTTAATGGAATTTAACTTAAAGTAGCCAGCCACATCTGACCACTGGCTACTAGTGCACTGTATTAGACAGTGCAGGGGGCAGACCCTGCTTACTATGCAGCCATGGAAATTTAGGAATAGATTCTGAAATTGACATTGAAAAGAGAAGAGGTTTTCTGTGCTGTACAATGTGGTCTTTCTGTTTGCATGTAAGCTTGCCCTATCTGTCTGTCTATCATCTATCTGTCTATCTATCATCTATCACCACAAGCATCTATCATTTTTATCTATCACAACAAAAGCTGAAAAGCGAAAATAATTTGAAAGAAATGTTACCACATTTATATAGAATGGATCATATACCTTCATACTTTATCATTTAGATACTACTGAGCAAGATTTATGAATTCCATGTTATGCACTATGATGTAATATGATGTTTTAAGAGTACCTGGGGTTTGTTTTAATCAGGTATGGTAAGACGTGCAGAAACTGAAATGACTATCAAAAGAGAAAGGATCCCTTCTGCTCTGTGTTGGCTTGCATCTGGCTTGTTTCTTCTCTCTCTAATATTTGTTAGACTTATGTCAAATTAGAGTAGATAGGCTCTAGCTGAGGGCCTAAGGTGTTTGCTCCTCTTTTAACCCTCATTAAGCATCCCTGCTGGGCTGTCAGTCACCACTCTAAGGATAGATTCCTAAGGACATGGAATGTCATCAGAAGCCAAGTGACCACTCAGTATAGGAGTTGATCCAGTGGAGCTGACCCTACTACCCTAAGCTATTGCTTCTTCTCTCCATGCCAAGCTTGGAGGTCTCTGCCACAGGCCGAGTGTATTGCCCTCAGCACCTGACTCTGTAATATATGGGATCCATATTGTTGCCCAGGAGAATCTTGCAGTAAATAAACTGTGCCCCAAATAGGAACTGTTTATGGCATTGGGGACTTTCTTGATTCTTGAGCCAACCTCAGGAGCAACAATGCCACGTCTCCATCCTGGGTTCTTCAGGCTTGTGGAACAAAGGGGCCACCTCCAGTTTTTCAGGATCCTGGAAAGCCCATGTACTGTGTTTTTATTTTCTTCTCTTGTCTTAGCAGTGTACTGGATTCTTGAGGCTGTCGCTTCTAGATTAATATAACTGCTCTTTTATAGAGCACCCATTTTTGCATGATTTAGTGCTAAAACTGACACAAAACAAGCCAGTAGACATAGCAGCAATTCTGGTGGCTGCATAACTTGGATAAATTAACTTCTCTGTGCCTATTTCTTCAATTATAAAATGGGGGTAATAATAAAACCTAGCTCATAAAGTAGCTATGAAGGTTAAAAGATTGACCTTTTGTTAGGTCTGTACATTTACAATTCAAGACAAATATGTGATACCCAATATATGGAAGCTTGCTGAAAAGGAATTAGTAAAGTAAGGAGTGAGTTTAGGATAGGCCATATAAAAACTCATGTGGGATTTTGAGAATTTCCCTTACTGGAAATTCTCTCTAGAGGCTCTCCCCTAGAGAGCCATATCAGCTTTCATGTTATACTGAGAGTATATATTTGAATCTGACTCTACTGTGTGCTGAATCTGATGTCCTTATGAATTCTGGAGGAAGGATCAAGCTTTGATAATCTGTTCAATTAACACAGATAGCTGTCGATCCCATACTGGGCTCAAGTACATGAGACCAAGATTCAGTGGACTAGTGGCCCTAATCACGTGGGCGCATTGGAACAGAACACCCACTCTGTGTCAGGCTTCCAGACTCAGCTTTCCTGACTCCTGGGTATCTCCAAACTGCCTGCTGAACTTGAGCCTAATCTCCCTCCCTTAATCTCAATTTGCAGATTTATTACCTGACATCCCCCACCCCCGCCCAGGGGAATGGCTTTATTGATTTCTAACTATACAATGGGAGAGGAAGATTCACTATTTAGACTTTTTTTTTTTAAAGATTTTATTTATTTATTTGACAGAAAGAGAGAGAGAGAGCACAAGCAGCGGGAGCAGAAGAGGGAGAAGCAGGCTTCTCGCTGAGCAGGGAGCCCGATGTGGGGCTCGATCCCAAGACCCTGGGATCATGACCTGAGCCGAAGGCAGTCACTTAACCCACTGAGCCACCCAGGCTCCCTACTATTTAGGCTTTCTAAGCGAATTATAAACCCTTCTAACATGGGATGTACAAGAAGTTGCTTAGCGGACTTATTCATAATTGCCAAACCCTGGAAACAAGCCAAATGCCCATCAGTAGGAGAATGGATAAACACATTGTGGTATATTCATCCAATGGACTATTACTCAGCAATAAAATGGGACAAACTAACACACACAGCAACATGGATGGAGATAAAAAAAGATTTTGTTGAACGGAAATAGCTAGATAGGAGTGTGTACTGTATGATTCCATTTATATGAAAACTTACTACAGTGACAGAAATCAGAACAGAAGTTATCTCTGTTGGAGAATGGTTTAAAGGCAAGGGGCACTGGGGAGCTTCTGGGGTGCGAGAAAAGTGCTATGTTTTGACCTGTATGGTGTTTATATGGATTAAATGGTTAAATTCATTGAGCTGTAGTGTTGTAATGCTACTGTATGTAAATCATACCTCAATAAAGACTATTAGCATATTAACCTTTATAATGGGGAAAACTTATGAGAGAAAGGAAAGAGAATATTTAATAATACTTATCAAATGAGAATCCTTTAAGAATGAGAATTCCTGTATGTCTTGCTAGGATTTATTTCAGTGGCTGATTAGCTAAGGACCTTTTGTTTCTTCCTCTTCCTCCTTTGCCTGTGGGCCTGGTTTCAGTGCTTATTGATACCTTAAGTGGAGCACCTGAGGAGAAAACCAAGTGCCGAAATTCGCAGTTGGAAGGCAATGTAGCATTCAGAAAAGGACAGATTTGGGGTGGGTCTCCTAGAGGCAGAGCTGGAATAGGGATTCTTGAGCAAGTGTTTTGTTGAGGGAGAGGTCTCTGGTGAACCTGTGAGGGAGTGAGGGCAGCAGGCTGGGGCACAGAAAGAGGGTGGGCAAAGAGGTGTGCTGGACTGATCCCACAGAGTACTCCAGAGTGTGGATGGCGCCACAGAGTTGTTTCATCTGGAGGCAAGAGGATTGGGCTTTAGCATCCCCGTGTCTGTCGATCCCTGGGTGACTGTGCTGTGTTCCCAGCGAGCTGGTGCATGCACCTGTGTGGTAACCTCTAGGCATTTCTTGGCCAGGCAGATCCTGTCAGGCGAAGGCACTTTTCCTGATGAGGGGCAGCTGTGAGCTGTCAGCAGAGACAGCAGCTGGGAGATGGGGCACCTCGCTAGTCAAGGGGATCTAGGTGGGCTACCAACAGCTCCTGCGGGCAGTCACAGCCGTGCAGCAGGTGTATAAGATAAATCGGTATGCCACTTCAGGTGATCACAAGGCAAGGGAACTAGGGAATGCATATGGGAGGGCCACAGAGCCTCACCTCAGAGCTCCGGGAGAAGACGGATGGGCCATGGACTTCCTTTAGAGAAAGTGCGATATGCTGGCACCTGTTTGGAATTTGAAGAGCAACCTCTAAAGAGACAGCCAAGTTATGTATTCCAATTACAGACACTCAAAGTACTCTATACTTTTTCTTCACTGTATTTATCACAATTGCAATTAAATTATAATTATTTCTGCACTTAATTTCATCCCCTCCATAATACTGTAAAAGCCGTGAGGAGGCTCATAATACTACAAAAGCATCTCTGGTCTCCAAAGCCTGGCACCCAGTAGGTGCTCAATAAATAGTGATGAATGAATGAGTGAATGGGCTTAGAAAAATGGAAGGGAGGTGCTCATAGAGGTGACATCTTTTGTCAATTATTTCATTACCTGAAATACCTTCTCTGCTGCCCATACCAATCCTGTATGTTAGTACTTTAGTGCCCAGCTCACTACCTACCTCTGCGAGGTATCATCCCCCAACTCCTCCTGCACAATGTCATCTAACACTAATGAATAGGTGAAGTCTGCAAACCTTGCTTTTCCAACTGTTTTTATGTCTCTACCTGTAATCTAACTCATTATGGAAAGGGGATGGTTGGAATTTTTTTGACAATCAAGTTCATGTCTTCTGGTTTCTAGGATGCTTCTTGTGCCATTTCCGTTATTTGCAAAGCACTTCCCACAACCATCACTGACAAAAGTATTTCAAAAATCTGCATGATCAGAGAAAGACATGTATCATATGACCTCACTGATATGAGGAATTCTTAATCTCAGGAAACAAACTGAGGGTTGCTGGAGTGGTGGGGGGTGGGAGGGATGGGGTGGCTGGGTGATAGACTTTGGGTAGGGTATGTGCTATGGTGAGCGCTGTGAATTGTGCAAGGCTGTTGAATCACAGATCTGTACTTCTGAAACAAACAAATAATGCAACATATGTTAAAAAAAAGAAAAAGAAGAAGATAGCAGGAGGGGAAGAATGAAGGGGAGTAAGTTGGAGGGGGAGACAAACCATGAGAGACGATGGACTCTGCGAAACAAACTGAGGGTTCTAGAGGGGAGGGGGGTGGGGGGATGGGTTAGCCTGGTGATGGGTATTAAAGAGGGCACATTCTGTATGGAGCACTGGGTGTTATGCACAAACAATGAATCATGGAACACTACATCAAAAACTAATGATGTAATGTATGGTGATTAACATAATAAAAAAATAAAAAAATAAAAAAAATCTGCATAAGAGTCATTCCTTTATTCTTTGACCCAGTTGTAAGTGATCCTTTTTCCTCTGAGTTCTACCACTTGGAGGACACTTACTTTTGCCTCTTTGTGTGAGAGTCCAGACCTGTTGGCTCCTTTACAATAAGACCACACATTGAGCTTCTTAGTGCTCTGTATGCTGTAGGTGCACAATAAATGTCTTTTGTACTGTTAACATAAATGTGTAGATGTCAGGCAATCAGTCAAGATTATAGACTGGCTTATAATAATAGGGTTGGAATTTGGACAGGAGGGAAGATGAATACTTTTTTTTTTGAAGTGGGACTCAAGTTCAGTATTTAATACTTGAAGAAGAGAGATGGCAAGGGAAGAAGTGTTTCCGAGAATTGTCTTACTGCCAATTAATTGGGATCAAGAGCACCCAAGTGTGGTATGGAGTATGGTTTCTCCATAAATTTTCTTTTCTTTTTTCATATCTAGTTGGGGTGATATATGCCAAACCTGAGTGATAGAGACCTTTCCCTGTAACTTCACCAGTCCCACATTTTAGGGCGATTCTTCCCAGAACTGAGTCATGTGGTCTGTGTTCAGCATGGCCCAGCCTGTCTTACTGGATTTGGCACAGATGTTGATGATCGCCCCTTCAGCTTCGAAACAAGGGTTTATAGTGCCAGCAATTCATATTAAACGAAGCCTGTTTCCTCTATAATATGAGAGCACTTTCCTGATCACTCTTTAATCGAAACAGATGTTTTTGAAGCGGCCTAGAACAGGATATGGAAAATTTGGCCAACAATCAAATATGGATTCAAAGGGAGATCTTTGATGGCCCCATTTGAGCTGTGGGCACTGTCTAAAAATAGCAGACTGATATGGTACTTTTTTAAATGCAACTAGCTGCTAGAGATTCCTGCTGAATTCTAGAAAGCAGTCATAAATGATTTCATGAAGATACTCCATATGTGAAGTGCCAAGAGGAATGCGGTATGAGCTACTTTTCTGCGGAAGTCGGTGATGTCAGTGCTGTGCTGGGCAAGACTGTAACTTACCTCTGACAACCTCCTCGTATGTTAGGAAGCGGAATTACTTCCTTTAGGGTCTAGTTCTAGAGACACAGAGAACATGTGCTTTATCCCAAACCTGGTGTTTACTGGGGAAACGTAATCCAATGCTATGAATACTAATTAAGGCACATAATCGTGCTTGCTGCTATGCTGGATCCAAAGATATACAAATAAAGCACAGTGGTGAAGCAGAGAATGCATAAGTAGAATTGCAGAATTAGAAGGGATTTTTAGGGATTAGCTATTACAAATCCCTCATTATAATGATGGTGGAGTGGGAAGGGAGAGAAGAGAAAGTGAACATTTATTATGTGATGATTATGTGTCAGGCATGTATATTACATTATTTACTCCTCCCGAAAGCTCTATGTGGGAAAAGATGGGAAAGAATATGTGAATATATTTAAACTGAATGCAATGGAGACATTGTGCCTTTAACTAATTTGATCTCTCACAAAATTCCTGTGAGATAGATGATATATTTTTCATTTTAGAGAAGAGGAAAGTGAAACTCAGAGACATTAAATGCCATTAAAATCCCATGAGTTGGGATTTGGATTGATCTGTCCACAATCAAAGTCCTTGCTCCTTCCTAATCCTCATATTTCAAATAAGGACACAAAGAGCAGAGGAACAACATGTTTCCACCAGGCCTTCTGATTGTGGCTCAGTTGTCTTTCTTCTTTTTTTTTTTTTAAAGATTTTTATTTATTTATTTGACAGAGAGATTGCAAGCACAAGTAGGCAGAGTGGCAGGCAGAGGGAGAGGAAGAAGCAGGCTCTCCGCTGAGCAGGGAGCCAGACGTGGGGCTCGATCCCAGGACCCTGGGATCACGACCTGAGCCGAAGGCAGCCGCTTAACTGACTGAGCCACCCAGGCGCCCCTCAGTTGTCTTTCTTCTATTTCATAGTGAATGTGTCCATGACAAAGGACTAGGAGGAAGCAAGCACCAGCTGACCAAAAAGCTCTGGCCCCCAGTTAATTCCTCTTCCAGATCACATGCCCTCAACAAGTAGCTTTAATCCCAAATTTTCTGGGGGAACAAATTCCAGAGACCAACAAACATCATTTTCTTTTAAGGTGTTGCCAAAATTGCCAATGAAACTACTTGGAATATTCTGTTTGCTTAACCCTTTGTTAACCCTTGATTTATGAAATTTTAATCCACTCTTTCCTAATGAGTTCAGATTATCAGAAGTCTGTTTCCAGCTTCCCATTCTGTGTCCCGTATCTCTCTTCTTTCTGGTGTCTACTTTGGGTTCCTCAGGCTGGAGTTGGAACAGTTTTCTCATTCTTCAGAGCTGCTGGAAAAGAGGCAATGATTATTCTCTGAACAACACCCACTGAGTATTTGGAGATAGATATGGAATCCTCTTGCAGCTTTTATTAATACAAGTCTTTCCCTCAGAGCTATTTTTTTTTAGAATGGAGAAATCAGGTAAGTTCAGACATGCTTTTACGGATGGGGTAGGGCATGTGGAGAAGACCTGGAGGTTCCTCCACCATGTGTTTGAACAAGGTGGAACCCATGTGTGCTTAGATAGAGCCTACACCTTGGTGGTGATAAAAGCTGAAAGACATCAGAGCACTGTGTGACTTTCAGATAGTCCTCTGCTCAGCCCAGGGGAGAAGGAAATCAGTCCACTGAAAGCTGTTAGGGAGCCAATACAGTTATTTGCAGTGATCAAGCATTTTAATCTGGATTCTTGCCTCAATGACAAGGCACTGTGGTCAGTGATATGAGCACTGGCCTGAGACTCGGCATAGCTGGTATCTGATTGTGCAACCCAGGGAGAGAGTCTTCCCCTCTTTGGTTTCTTCTTTCTCTTGGGTGAAACCAAGAGGTGGAACAGCAGTCTCTAAGAACTCCCCCAGATCTGACAATCTATATTTTGGAAGAATTTCTAGGAGGGGCACAGTATATGCTGCTTCATATCTTGGATAAGCACAGAAGGGGTGAGTTACTTCATGGATTAGTGGGGGAAATGACTGATATCTCATTGGAAAAGCCATGAGGAGAAGACAACAGGGTGTCCTGAACCAAGAATCAAGTGGCCTGAGACTGAGACTGAATCCTGGCTATGCCATGAACTTAATAGGATGACTTTGAATGAATAACTAAAACACTTAGATCTAAGTTTCCTTATTACTTATGAGACCATTCAAATTCAGTGATCCTCTGAATGCCTACTGTTGATGCCTTCTACATGCTAGTCATTGAACTAAGGGCAGAAAGGTGAACAGGGTATGCTTTCTGACTCTGGAAGCTCACAGTTTGTTTGGAGGGCAGTAAATAAACCATTACGGTGCTTATGTTAAGTGCTGTAATAGAAGTTACTGCCCAAATGAGGAGTCAGGAATTTGTATGGAGTAGGAGAAAGGACAGGGAAGACTGTGGAGGTCACGTTTGGTCCAGTACTCTCAAGAGGATTGAGGGGAAGGACATTCTAGGCAGAGGAATGAGCAAAGATGGGACAAGGAGAGGGGAGGACAAGGAAATCTGGGGCAGTCACTCTGGGACAGTAATAGAGGGTGACAGAAGGAGGTAAGGGGAAAGCATGGAGAGGCTGAATGGAGGTTGTACTACCCTTGTAATGGACATTTATGCCTTGCTAAAAAATGTGAACTTTTTCCTGCATGCAATGAGGATTCATTGAAAGATTTTAGGGGTGTGGCATGATATGATCTGTGTATTCTAGAGGAGAAAATAGGGGCAGGGAAGAAAAAAGGGGAGTAGAATAATTAGAAATTCTTTCAAGTATTCTAAGGAAGAAGAGATGAGAGCCCGAACAAAAGCCTTAGCAGAGGAAATGAAGGAGCAGACTTCAGATTGGGAATTGGCTTGTACCATCAGAATGAGCTACGTAATTTGTGGGGCCCAGTGCAAAATAAAATCGAGGAGCCCTTTCTCAAAACAATTGAAAATTTTAATATGGTGACAACAGAGCATTAAACTAGGCATAGGGCCCTTGTAAGCATGGGACCCTGAAGCTGACCTTGAGTAGAATAATACTTTATTTACTCCCAAGTTTATTGTAACCTTAGAGTTCATAAGATTATACAGGTTAGGGGACCCATTTTGCAGGTAATTTCATTCTGTCTCTTCTGTCACTTGTTTAGATTTTTATCTTATGCAACCTTTTTTTGAGTTATCATGCCAGGAGATAAGTCCAAACAAATGCCTTAAAGTCAGGCTTCCTGAAATCTTTAATACATTTTCTGGAGGAAAGATGTTCTGTAAGTCACAAAACAGAGCAGGAGTTTCTTATAGAGACAGTTAAGAAAAGAGAGAATGAGGTAATGGAATAATATCAAAATAGAGCCTTATGATAGGGTGATTTGGAACTGAGGTTATTTAATCTGGAGACAGACAGAAGTAGAGAAGGACTTCATTATGGTATTTGTATCAGTCAGCTATGCCATAGTAATACTGTATGACAAACCAAACCATCCCCCAACTCTGTGATTTGCAACCACCATTTATTCTCATGGTCATGGGTCTGCAGGGGAGTTGTGGTTTAGTTGGTCTAAAGTGGGCTCATGTGGGTGACTCTGCTACAATGTGATGACTGGCTGGTCTTAGATCCAGACTGTGAGTTGGGTTCAGCTCTACTCTAGGTGTATTTTTTTGTGGGGACTCAGGCTGAACAGTATCCAGGGAATATTCTTTGTTTGTTTTTGGATATTCGGTATCCTTAAAACTTTGCTCTGATCATCTTTTTATTGCAAATGGAATGAAATTTCTTGGCTATTTATCAGAAATTATGCCTATCTTTGGGTGCCCTTGATAAATATGCTAACTTTAAGTGGGCTATTATCACATGGGGTCCCCAGACACCTCAAAAGAGAGTAGGTTCATATATTATCTTATTCAACTAAAAGTCCAGTATGTCCAGTCTAGGACTGAATAGAATAATACCACATCTTTGTATTGTGTTCGTTTACTTTTATTGTTGTTTTATGATGAGGCCCAATTATCCATCTCTCCCTACTTTAAGATTTTATTGTTTTCCAGAGGAGTCTTGGGACTTTGGTGTAGCCCTCCTGACACAATGCTGAGTGGATAACATTACTAAATAAGGGAAATGACCTTTACTTGCCCATTGCCTTCATATTCTTTTTATTTATAAATTTAACCTTATCCAAGATTAGCTGTTTGGGGTCACAACCTCAGAGGTTTCCTGGGTAAAATCTGTTTCACTGACCCCATACACTGAGGGCAAGGAGAGACCTAAGAAAGAGGCTACTCCAGATGCTAGTTGGTAGGTTTAAAAAGCAAGGGAACTTACAGACAAGGCTCCTCTGCTGCAAGAGGAGTGGATTTCTGCCCGGGGCATGGTCTTGCCACTGCTATCCAGAGATGTAGGAGGCCAAGCCAAACTGTGGAAGCATACATATTCGTGTCCTCTCTGTTAACATCCCATTGGCCAAGGCAACTTATGTGGCCAAGTCCAATGTCAGTGGAGCAGAGAAGTAAACTTCACCCACAAAAAAAGGAGAACGAGAGTAAATAGTTGCTGAATAAACCAAACTTTCACAGGATTCAAGAGATCGAATTTTCTTATACCTGCTGTTACACCGAGGATAATACTGACAGGAAAGGGGCTGAAGGGCCTTGGTTAGCTATACAGGACTTTCTGGCACGAAGCATTGCTCTTTGGTAGAGGGTGGAGGTTTCTGCAGGTCTTAAAGGCAGGTTCATTCTGCATCTGAGGAGACTGTTACGTGGGGACCCACTGGCACGAAGGGGTGGGGTTAGAGATGAGTCACATGATCTTCCCAGATTCCTTCAAGTCTGTATGGATTGAACAGTGGCCTCAGGTAGCAATGTCTTAGGATGAATGGTTCCCTCGATTCTCAGGGGGAGGAGACACTGTCTCCTGGCCTCTGTGAGGCCACCTCTCTTTTTACTGTCTTTTTTCTCACGACTCCAAAGTGAAGACCCTTATTGCACTCTATTTTAAATTTGATGGTTCTCATTTTCCCAATCAAATCATTCAGTATTAACGTAGGTGCAACTTTGTTTTTGTTTTGATTTTGTCGTTCGTAGTTTTTGGAAGAATTTGCTTAAAGGGTTTGAAGGGAATATTTCATATTTTTCTATAAGATTTAATACCCACAAGCTTTTCAGAAATCTCATTCAGATCAAGAAGCAGCTTAGGTCTTTGTGAACAGGCTTCTGGTTTGCAACTGAAATTTCAAAAGGGTGATATTGAAATAAGGTAGGTGAAAAATAGTGTGCCAACTAGTAAATGTAGAAAGGATGATAAAATTAGAAAAATCATGATTTTGCACCCGTCATTAGAAATAATTAATTCAGGAAAAATGCATACTAAAACTAGTAAGTGAGGTGTGATGAGGAACAAGATATATTCATAATCTTAAAGTGTGTCCCCACAACTTGTTAATTATGGAGGGAGAAAATTGGCGAGCACCATCTCATACTGTGATCAAAGTTAGCACTGCCAACATCATGTCTCTCTTGATGTGATACACTGAGAACACATCATTTCTGCAATAGAAGAAAGTAAAGAGGCATAGCCCCAAATGGGGCACGCTCTCTAAAAGAGCTGGCCTGGACTCTTTGAAAGAGTCAAGGTCATCAAAGATAAAGAGAGGGTGACAAACCACTGTAAAACAAAGGAGACCAAAGATAGAGAACAATGAAGCAAAAGGTGTGAGTCTGGGTTGGATCCTGGGCTGGAATAAAAATTACAGCCATAAACACATTTTTGGGATCACTGGTGAAATTTGAATATGGGCTGTGAATTAGATAGATAGTAGAATTACACCAATGTTAAGTCTCCTAGATTTTGGTAATTGTACTGGGTTATGTAAGAGAATGTCCTTCTTTTAGGGAGTATACACTAACTTATTCAGGAGTAAAGGAGCATGATGCTTGCAGTTTATTCTCAAATTAGTAGGAAAAAAACGACATATAGAGAGATTGATAAAAATGAGTGGGTTGGAATTTTTACAGTTTACCCCATTTGGATCTGGGTAAAGGGTACATGGGAGGTACTGGTATGATTCTGGCAATTTCTCTGGAGGGTTAAAATGATATCAAATTAAAAGTTGTCCAAACAAAACTCTACCCCAAAATGTAAAGGTGCAAAATAAAATGTTATGGTTGGTATAATTACAAGATACTGTGTTAACATGAAACCAAAGCTGGATACAATTTTAAGCAGCTAAGTCCTGTTAATGAAAGCAGAAAAAAATGAAAAACCCTCTAGATTTAGCAACAAAAATGTTGTCTGCCTGGACCTGACATCGTCATTCTTCGTGTTCTCCCCAGTTGTATGTTCTAGTTTAGCCACTCCTCACTGTTTCAAATGGAAAATGGGAAACATGTATTTCTGTTTAGCTGTGGTAGAGAGAAGCTGAATTTTACCTGAAAAGCATCTGAGACTCACTGGAATAAAAGAGTAGAGAAGAAAAAAAAAGTTTCCTTGTTGGCACTTCTTAATGGCATTTTGAAAGAAGAATAGCATAATCCATTGTGGTTGAGGTTCTAGAAATTAGAGAAGAAAGTTTGCTGTAACGGTTTGGTAGCAGTGGAAAAAGTTGAAACAAAAGAATTAATTCCATCGGAAATTGTTTCTTGGATCAGATCCTGTGTGAGTGAGCCACGAGCAAAGACCGGGGAGAGGAGAGTTGGATCATTTTGAAAGGAACATTCATTTAAAGACTTGGATGCTCTTGCTTCTCTCCTGCCTTCAGCTCCCGTGTCACCATTTCCTTCAAAGGCAGGCAAAACACGAAGCACCGATACTATCAGGCCTCATGCTTGTGAATATTTTGCCTATATTTTAATGTCCATTCCTTCCCCAAAGTCATGTGCTCCCTGAGGACTTCTTCCATCTGTCTCACTTTTCAGCAGATGTTGGCAACGACGCTGATATATATTTCAAAACCCTCAAACAATTCATTCCTTGCCTGCTTTTATTTCACACTTTTACTTGTAATACATAATGTATGGGCTATATCTATTAGCTTTGCCAGTGGTGGAAACCTATTGGCTAACTTTTACCGAAGGCAAAATGAGCTTTGTATCGAAAATAGAGCTGTTTCGCTGGACCTCCGTCTGTATTTTTCAGTGCTGAAACCCTGGCTGTCATCTTTGAGGAAGCAGTAGGTGGAGCTACAGGCTTTTTATCACGAAAGAATTTTTTCAGTAGCTGCCCATTGCCAGAATAACCTGAACAAGCACATATTTCCAAAAATAACAGAGGCATTTCCAAGTATTCCAGAAATATATGCAAGACTGTTTAGTCATTCATAATCACCACTTTTGCAAGTACTAGAGAGATTCTGTAGAAAATACTTCAGAAGCAGAAAAAAGATTCATAGAATTCCTTGTATTTTTAGAAAAGAGATTCTTTAAAAAACGGAATTCAAGAGGGAGGGAGCAGTACTTACTTGTTCAATCATGTACCACTGTTTTTTTCCAGGTGGTGAAAGGGCCCAGAGGGGTAACTGGAGGTGGAAAAAAGTCTTTTCCATTTGCGTCAGAACTCTGAGGAGCTCTTCATTTCCCCACTACATGAACTTTTTTGAGGCTCTAAACTGTGGTTTTGATTTTCTCTGAATTACGGAAGGGTGGCCTAGGTTAAGTGATTCTGAGGAGGCCAGAAAGGCACTTGTAAACAGGTCACTCTCAAGGGTCATTCCTCTCGCTGGGTACCATGATGTTCTTGAACATTCCCTGAGAGAGGATAAAAAAACAGCTTTTCATCACTATGGAAAAGGCAGATTCTCTGAATGTAAAAATCACAAACTCTGAGAAATGCTCTAATGTTTCTGTATATATCCCATTGTATATACTATTGGTTCTCTCTCCCTCTTAGTCTATATATATTCTCTCATATAAAATTTTAGGGAATATTGCTCTGAGAATCTGATGAAGTAATGGATCCTAACCCCAGAAGAAAATACACATAAAAAATTTCACATATGATTTATATTCATTATATTTCACACACAATATGTATTCATATATTTATGAACATTCATATTTAATAACCATTTAATACATATTTATAACTATAATATATAAAGATACTTAATATATATTTAATAGATATGTATATATATAATTTACATATGTATAATATGAGGGAGAAATTTATTTTAAGGAATTGGCTCATGTGATTATGGAGTCCGGCAAATCCAGGATTCATAGGGTAGACCAGCTGGCTGGAAACTGGCAGGATTTCTATGTTACAGTCTTGGGGCAGAATTCCTTCTCTGGGAACCTCAGTCTTAATTCTTAAGGTCTTCAGCTGATTGAAGGAGACCCACCCACATTACGAAGGGTAATCTGCTTTACTTAAAGTCTATTGAGTGTTAGTGCTAACCACATCTACAAAACACCTTCACGGCAACATCTATACTAGTATTTGACTGAACGATTGGTCCCCAGAGCCTGGCCATGTTGATATATAAAATTAACTGTCACAGATGCCATTGTGATGTTCCATCCTCAGAAGAGCCCCACAAGGAAATGATGGAAGGTACTTGCAGGTGCACCACTGCCCCAGATGTTGTGCAGAAAGCCACAGGGTGATTGCAGTGGAAACACTGAGTCTCTTGAGTCCAGCCTGCCCACCCCTGTCCACTCCTGGAGACAGTTGATTATGACACAAAAGTAGTGATGAGATAAAAGGGGAGACATTGCTAGGATTTGATGGGTTTGCAAACCCCAGGAGGTTCTGCCTTTAGCCTTTCCAGATGTTGCTGTTGATGATGACTTGTGCCTGGGAAATGAGCAACCATGGAGCCGTATGACTGGAGAGCAGTCTGGGACAGCCAGCCCCATCCTTTATGTTGTGTTCTTCACAGCAAATGCAGCACACTTCTCATTTATAGACGAGAAAAAAGGTTCAATGGTTCATCAGATACTGAGCAGTTGCCTTAGACCGGGTAGGGCTCTGGGTGCTGGGAATATACACAAGTGATTACAATGCACATTTTTTTTTTCATTCTAATGGGGTGACAGAAAACAAAGCGAGGAAATAGACAAATATAAAAGTGCAAGTTGCAGTAAGTGATGGGAAGGAAACTAATAAGGGGGCTGAGATAGAACATACTCGGGAGATGGTGGGAAACCTACTTAGGTGTTTCATGAGGCAGCCTTCTATGGGGTGGTGACATTTAATCTGAGAGTTAATGGACCTAATGGGCGTGGCTAAACCCTCCATTGATAAGTAAGGGCTGGAGCTGGGATGTATACCCAGGTATTTTTGACTCCAATCTATTAATCTTTATACTAGCTTAGAAGTTGTAAGTTGTGTCAGGCAAAGAAGGTCTGGTATTTCCTTCTCAAAACTGAGGGAGAATTGTGAATGCATAAGCAAGGGCAGATATGCACATGCAAATGAAAATGTTTCTGAAGCCCCAGAAAGGAAATGCTAGATCACCTTAAGTAACTCTAGCCAGAGTATTTCCATCACTCTTATTGGGCGGTTCTTCCTCCCTGTAGCCTAAATTTTTCATGCTGTGTCTGAAGCCTTCTTCCTTTTGCTTTGTCTCTGGTTCATGTGAACAAAAACGCTGGTTGTTGCCTTTTGTATAAGAGATACTTGTCATGCTTCTCATTTGAATTAGCCTGTCCTCCTGGATCTTGTTCTTTGGCTATTTAATAATCTTCCAGGCTCTATGTAGGTGGTGTGCATGTCCTGGGGACAACCCTAGAAGGCACCATTCACATGTAGACATTATAGATTGATATAATCACAATGACAATTAATTGGCAGGTGGTAGTAAAGTCTAGAGGGGCCTAGGGGGCACTTTCTCTGCTTTGCACCAAGCAGCATTACCAGCTGTAGGTGGCTGCATTGTCTATCTGTTTTACTTATCAATCTTCTTTCTTTCTAATCCAGATACTTAGGAAGATAAAAAGTGAGCTCCTGAATCTAATCTTCTCCCCTTGGCACTGTGAAAGTTCAGAGACTTTCTAATAGAAAATATTATAGAAGGGCATTGTCCCTTTTCCTTCTTTTTACTGATGACAATATTGCTTTTTCATTTTGGGGCCAGTAACCTCCCGAAATTATATGTGAAACATTGTTTATGGTGGTTTAGTGGTTATTTGTATTACCCATTCCAGCCAATAAGATTACTTTTGTTAATGATAATATGAGCAAGTAACATTTGGAAAGTACTCTCACCTGAGGGAAAAATTGGTACCTTAAACCAAAAGAGGAATGTCCAGTGGGAGAGTCAGTCTGGAGGAGATAAGATAATGGACAGATAATGTTGTAGGTGCTTCTCAAAACTTTAACCTTTGTGTAGAATGAGCCAGGGACTTTCCAGTTCTTTCTTTCATAGGTCAATGTCCTCATTGGAAGGGGTTCTCTCTCTCTTATTTATTCTCAAAAAGCCCAAGGTGAAATTTTTTTCCAAGTTGAAATTTTTAACTGAGGATAGGATTTTAATCTGAGGGTGGGATTATAAGGATTTTTGATTCCTGGGATGGTGACTTAGTCAAATCGCAGCTGTACTTCTTACTAGCTTTTCAACTTTGGTCAAGTTATTTAACCTCTTCAAGGCTCAGTTTATTCATTAATAAAATGCAGATAATTTTAACTCTTACCTCATAAGGTTGTTGTGAAGATTAAGTAACATGATTCACATAAAGCAATTAGTATATTACCTGGCACATAATAAATATTAGCTATTAGTATTACATATTTCTGTAATGATTGAAGTTCTTGAAACAAGTATTTAGTATTTTTATAATCTTAAAAATTAAGACTAGCAAATCAAAAAGTAAAGTCTAGACTGTTCAATTCAAGCTCGTTTTAAATTTGTTTTTCATTCTAGAGGAGACCATCTTGTGTCTTGAAGTGTTTATCATATTGAGGGAATAATTCTTTTTTTTAATAATTTTTTATTGTTATGTTAATCACCATACATTACATCATTAGTTTTTGATGTAGTGTTCCATGATTCATTGTTTGTGCATAACACCCAGTGCTCCACGCAGAATGTGCCCTCTTTAATACCCATCACCAGGCTAACCCATCCCCCCACCCCCCTCCCCTCTAGAACCCTCAGTTTGTTTTTCAGAGTCCATCGTCTCTCATGGTTCGTCTCCCCCTCCGACTTACTCCCCTTCATTCTTCCCCTCCTGCTATCTTCTTCTTCTTTTTTTTCCTTAACGTATATTGCATTATTTGTTTCAGAAGTACAGATCCGTGATTCATCAGTCTTGTACAATTCACAGTGCTCACCATAGCACATACCCACCCAGCCACCCAATCCCTCCCAGCCCCCACCACTCCAGCAACCCTCAGTTTGTTTCCTGAGATTAAGAATTCCTCATATCAGTGAGGTCATATGATACATGTCTTTCTCTGATTGACTTATTTCACTCAGCATAACACTGAGGGAATAATTCTTGACAGTTATTTAAGATAATAGAGATAGTAAGGTTAAAAAAAGAGTTAAATTCTTTGTTTTCTATAAGTTGAATAGATAAGTTTTGTGACTGGAAAGTGACACTGGGAGAAAGGTTTTTGTGAAAACTTTAAATGAGTGGGTGGAATTTCAAGATGTGAAGCTCAAAGTGTATTTAGAGAACCATGAATCATCTCTCTTGATTAGAGCAAAATGTTCATTGGGGGAGTACTTGCAGAAAAATCTGGAAAGAGAAATTGAGGTGGAAGTGCTTTGCTTGCTTAGGTGAGAGGTATAGGCTCATACTGAGTCAATGGAAAGCCAACAAGGGATTTGGAGAAGGAGAGGGAGTCAACCATAGTGTGAGGACACCTGTGCTTACTGCATGTATGAGTTAGATGGGGTGATATTAAAGCAAGAGGCAGTTGCAACAGATTAGATAAGAGGAAAACAGTTTGAGTGCAGGAGCCTCTGAAAAGTTGGAATTGACATAAACACTTGAGGAAACCCTGAATAGGGTCAAAGGAGAGGGAAGCATGGACATTGATGCCATTAACAGAGAGTGAATATAAGACAGTTTGGGACTAGCCATGGCGACAGTGTGTTCAGCTTGAACATGCTGATAGAACACCCAGGGAGAGGCCTTTAGACCATTGGGAAGTGCTCAGAAGGGATATCAAGGTTGGTGATTTAGTTTGGTGTCATTAGAGAGGTGATATTTGAAGTCATAGGTTGGAATGGATTTCCTGGTAGGGGCAGGAAAAAAGTGCAAAAGCTTGGGAAATGCTACATTCAGGAAGGAAGGAGGTGGACAAGGAATTAGTGGAGATTGAGGAGGAGCAGGGAACAAGGGTGGGTAAGAGTCACAGAGGCCAAGGAAGAAGGGCATTTCCCTAATGAATGGGTAGTCTGACAATGATCAGGTCATTAGTCATAGCCAAGAGCACAGTTTCAGTACAGGGGTAAGGAAGGAGGCAGCTGAAATAAGTAGAGATGGGAGTAGATGTGATGAAAGATGTGATGAAATAAGACGTTTGGTGGTACAGGGCATAAGATAGGACTGGATCAAAGAAATGCTGGCACTAGAGAAAAGAAGATTGAAAATACCAGGAAGAAAGGATAATTAAGTAGAACAACATTCCAGATTCTAAGGTGGTATCCTATAATCAATAAACAATATTAACTTTCTCAAGATTTTGAGACCTATTTCCTGTCTCTCTCGCTATATTTTTCTGTCCCTTATCTTAAATTTACTCTTTTTCATTGTGACCTATTATCATGTTCCCACTGAAGCCTTCTATAGCTATTTTCAATCTGTATTTGATATCTCTCTTTTCTGGTCATCCATTGCATGATTCTGGTTCATTTGCTTTCTCTATTTTGAGTATTTTAGTTGTGTTTCTTCAACTTAAATTCTCCCTCCTCAAATATTAAAAATATGTTTCTGATAACTTGAAATCATCCACATTCCTGGGTACATACCCATTATGTTTATCTTGAATGGCTAATTATTTGAATTTTTATATCTTGGCTGATTCAAAATTTAGAAGGATGGTCAGATATCTTAGTTTTATCTTATTCTTGTTTCTAGAACTGACAACAAATCGGCTTTTCAAATATTTTTCCAATAAGCATGCTAGTTCAGATGGTGTACAGTATTTGACATTGACTTTCATATTCAGTTGGTGATCATTAAATGTTTGTTGATTGGTTGAAATAGGCATTTTTGTTTAGATGCATGGGCTTGATTTTATAAAATGCATCTTGTAATGCCTGACACTTACTACTGGACTTAATCACTTAAAATAATTTCATCTAATAAAAACTTCTTGAATTTATTCCTAAGTCTTTGTGCAAGTTAGCAACTTGAAGTTTTTCTTTGCCTTTCTTCTTTAAAGTAGGCACATGTAGTAGGTGTTATTCAGGCTCACTCTCATCTGGCTCTCCTCTCTTCCCTGGACACACAGGAGACTATGTTCCTGGCCTGCTTGCAATTAGGCAGGATCATGTGACTTCAGCTCACTAATGAACCATAAGCATAAGTGAAGTAGATGGCTTCGAGCTCCTCTGCAATTCTCCTGAAGATGATCATAGATACATCTTCATGTAATGATGTATTTGTTTCACAAACCAAAGCAGCATGGATGGTAGGGACACCATATAGAGGGTGGTTGCCCTGGAGAGTCACCTGGACTTGAAGTTTAATTTTCTGAATGATAAAAAAATGTTGTGGTGTGTAAAGCTACTGAGATTTGTTTTGTTACTGTGGCATAACCTATCTTATCCTGACTATTACTATTAAAAACTAATGGTGTGCATACCAGCCTTCTGAGTAATGAGGAACTACCCAGGAATTAGGAAGTTGTTGACTAGCAAGTGAAGATTGCATGGGTACAATGTCTAATATCAAAGAGCTTTACCTCTCTCAGGAGAGAAAAAAAAAGTACTGTAACTGAATACAACTATGGAAGAAGGAGATAAACTATACACAGCCAACTGTAACAATGTAGAGATCTAGCTACCTGTTGGGGATATGTGTTTATAAGTGCACCTTCTTTAACATGAAGGTAAAGAAGTTGAGTTATGGTGTGGGTATGTGAGTCAGATTATCTGGAAGGGTTGCCTAGAAAAATCTCCTCTAAGTTGAAGGAAAGATATGGAATTTAAAGAAAATGATTTCATATGCTAGTTTTAAGGCAGGAGAAGGCAGATTTAAGGACTACCTTTTTATGTAAAGAAATTAAAGCAAAAATCATGCAATTAGAATATGAAATGAATGAAGATAACTGAAATGAGGGAGGAAATAAAGGTAGAAAAATTATCTAGCAGGAGTAAGAGAGATTAACAGGTAGCCTAGTGGCCAAGGTAAAGAGAGAAATACCATCAGTTGTTAGGAATGACAGTGTCTATAATAAAAGAAACAAGCCAGTTGTTGGGAAAAGCAGAGCCATTCCTGAGCATGAGGTCTGATGGAAATTTCTAACATGGGTCTGTGAAATTAGGAGAGTGTGATTTAGGGACTGTAAATAAGTAGAAAAAAAATCTTGGCAGTACACTAGCCAGTTAGGAGAATCTGAGAGCTATTTTTTTTTCTAGCAAAAATAGAACATAAAAGCTGGAAAATCATGTATACGCATTCTTGTTTGACCCAAAAATTGCCTATGAGGGAACCCATGATTTAATATTTCTAGTATGTAATGAAAAGTACAAGAAAATAGTTTATAGATACTGCACTGGCTATACAACACTTTGTGGTATTTTATTTGGGAAAAGATGTTTGAGTTTTATTGCTGTTTCACTGTGTGTTTGCATGAATATATAGAGTAACTTGCAGTACCTTGAAAGAGTTCCATTGCAATACTTGATATGTTTGGTTTAAAAACTCCTCTCAAAAAAAAAACAACTCCTCTCCAAATTTAAGAAAGATACGCCAGTAGTAATCAACGTATTTATCATTAAGGACTAATAGGCAGCCATGGTAGATAGTCTCAAAGGATTGGCAGTTCACTGAGACAGTGAGATAATTTTATAGTTAGACCAAATGACCAGAGAGCTCTTTTACAGCTACTTAAATAAGTTAATATTGATTTTATGATGCTTTTTCTATTATTTTATAAGGGAAAGTAGTGAGAATATGAGGTGTTGGAGTCTGTTGCCCACTTTTATGAACTGGCCTGCTTGCTTTTTTTTTTATTAACCATTTCCTGCTCTCCAAGGCAATTGAGCAGACTATTCATGGGCTGAACACTAGGTCAGAAAACAATTTTTCTTTTACTTTTTTTGCAAAAAAAAAAAAAAAAGACAAATAATCGAATAGACTTGAGATCCTTACGTCTATTTCTACAAAATTTTGTCCTGGACTTGGATTATTTTACTTACCTGTCAACAGAACCAGGTCTCTTGTTGAAATGCTAATTGAGGTCTTTCAGTTAAGTCTCAAAACACTTTCTATAAAGCCATTTTTGCCCTGTGTTGTATCGAGAACATTCTCGGTTATTGCTCTCTGAATGTTGCCTAAACATGTGACCCACAAAAATACCATTACTGTGGCCCAGTTAGTGTTGCTGTGCAATTCTCCTTTCGTATATATCCTTGGGGGCCATGCAAGACCTGATTTAGCCCTTGGCCTAACTATCCTTACTTCTATAATTTTCTTAAGGGTCTCCTTTTAAAAAAAAATGCTCTGTTTTAGTTATACATTTCCTGAAATCAGGTCCCAGCTCTCTGAAAATATGAGCCAATTGGTACCATTATGTGCTTAGATTTGTATGTCCCAGGTATTCAATTTCCTCCAAATTTCAAGGTCTCAGGCCATGGTATCAGTTAATGTATACTTATACTATAACCTCTAACACGGTTTTCCACAAATTGTCTTGGCCTGGCAGATCTTTGGGTGAGCCAAGGGCAGGCCTCTGAAATGGAGGTTAAGTGTCCCTGGACTGACAGTCATACAATTCTAAGAAGCTGAGCTTCCGTGGAGCTAGATGGACCCAGATTGCTTTGTTGTCTAACGCTGAGTCTTCCCAAAGCCTTTTTATTTTTTCATGTAGATCTTGCGAGTTCTTAAAAAATAATCAGCTCTGGTGGGAAATTTTAGCTAAAGAATTTTTATTTTTAGGCTTTGCGTTCAACAAGTCTTTTCTGGTAAAGCAAATAAAATTTCATTGGGTAGGAGGGCACAGGGCTCACCCTTGGATATACAATGATTGCATTTCCAAATGTTAGGCTGATGCTGGGTGGGGGTTGTTTCAGATCAAGGGAGTGGACTGTGGCGTCTTGGTCTGAATTCAACAGGCCCACCCTCCCCTAACCTCCCTTGTGAGACCAAGGCCAGGAGATAGAAGGAGGCCCATGTATTCCATGTTGGAATATTTAAAAGTTAGAAATCAAGCTAACACACCATTAAAAAGAAACAAGTTAGTCTCTTCTCTTGATCAATGTTATCTTCATCTTTACCTGGAAGGCAAGGTTCAAATTTAGAATTCTTCAAATCCTCGGATTCCCTGTTGAATTGTGCTGTTTAGAGAGAGCTGCCTTCAGCCCCGGGCCGGTCCCCTGCAACCCTTTCTTCCCACCTCTAGCTCCTGCAGCTGCAGAGGCCTCTCCTGAGAAAGCTGGTATATAGACTCTTGGGTGCACAACCGCCCCTGTTCTTAGGCCTAGAGGGGCATACGTCAGGGGCACATTCCGTGTTTAGGAGGGTGGGCCCCAGGAAGGGGCGCTCAGGAGATTTGGGGCCCTGGGCACTGTTGTGTATTCTAGAAGGAGGGTGTATTAGTTTGCTAGGACTGCTGTAACAAAGTTCATGAACTGGGTGGTTTAAACACAGAAATTTATTGTCTCACAGTTGTGGAGGCTAGAAGTCTGAGGTGAAGGTGTCAGTAGGATTGGTTGCTTCCAGGACTGTGAGGGAGAATCTTTTCCATGATCTCTCCTAGCTTCTGGTGGTTTGCTGGAAACCTTTGGCATATCTTAGCCTGTAGATGCATCACCTCTGTCTCTGCCTCCATCTTCACATGGCATTTTCCCTGGGTTTAAATATCCCCTTTTTATCTAATACTGGTTGTATTGGACTAGGGCCCATCCTAATGGTTGATTACTTGATTATGTCTGCAAAGGCCCTATTTCCAAAGAAGATCACATTCTGAGGTCCTGGGGATAAGGACTTCAACTTGAATTTTTGGAGGACACTTTTCAACCTATAACAATGGGGAAATATGGGCTCTCAGTGGGCATATCCCCTTGGCCCCATGGATTTTTCACTTCCTATATGGAAGGTTGTAGAAGGACAAGAGCCAGAGTGGGACTTCCTAAAGCTTGGGGTCTATGGCAGGGACCACCCCCCCGCAAGGCAACTGCTCAGTAAAAATTCTTTTTTCTTTTCTTTCTTTCTTTTTCTTTTTTTTTTTTTAAGATTTCGTTTATTTATTTGTTGGAGAGGGCACAAGCAGGAGGGAGTGACAGGCAGAGAGAGAAGCAGACTGTTTGCTGAGCAAGGAATCCGATGCGGGACTCAATCCCAGGACCCTGGGATCATGCATGACCTGAGCCCAAGGCAGATGCCTCACTGACTGAGCCACCCAGGCGTCCCTCAGTATAAATTCTTTATCACCAGTATCACTGTGGTCTTTGACATGGGAAGACCCAACAGTTTAAAAGGCAGTAGAAAGGGCATGAACTTCAACTTTCTCCGGGTTTCCCCAGTTGGCCAAATTAATGAAGGCTCTTCCCTATCCTCTGAATAGTCCTTCCAGTCGAGTCTACTCTATCAATTCATTCCCTCTTCACCCCTAATTTCCATGGCAACTTCTCACCCAGGTCATGTAATGGAGGATGAGTTTCTGCTTTTTACAAGTAGAAGTATTTATTGGTCTTTAGCATGATATCAAGAGTGTCGCAAACCTTCAATAAAAATGTGTTGGTTCCCTAGGCCTCCGACTTTTGTGGTTCGCATTTTTAATGTATTAGCTTTGATTCTGGACAGTATATTTCTAGTTTTAAGGGCAGTCAGGCCTTCGATGTTGTGTGTGTGGGTTATTTCTGAGCCCGCATTTTAAAAATAATCCATGGCGGGAAGGAGGGATATTCAATTCTGTGACTAAAAACAATCTCCTGGGAGCCAAAGAAACACACAGATAATGTTTATTCTCCATGCTAAAAATAGGTGGGCTGGTATTTTTAGTCATTGCCCAAAATATGGTGTCTGGACTCAAATTCAGCTGTGGGTGCCTGTCTTTATGGGATCGAATGAGACTGGTAGTGTGGGGAGGAGCTGCTGGGGTCAGATGTTAGGAAAAAAAATGTTTCTAGGAGAGAAGCTGGGCCTTGCTACCAATTTAAGGTCTCCAGCTAATGAGGGTGTAGTTCAATTTCAAACATTTTTAGAGTTAAAAAAACAAAAACAAAAACAAAAACAAAGCAACCTCAAGGAATTATCCAGAGCAGAAAGACCAGCAGTTGTTACATCTCAGGCTGTAAAAATGAGCTACTTCTTCCCCTCAGATGAGGGCAAAAAGTGGTCTGGAATCACAACAAAATTAATTTGTTTGCTTGGGTATAAATTTAAAATGACTTACCTGATTTTTTTTTCTTCTGTAATTCGCCAGAGTCAATTCAGTCCCAATGAATTTGTTTTTTTACCACCTTACTATAAAATCTGATTTAGTTTCATACAGTCTCCCCCCCCACTAATCCCCAGACTAAATGTATACTTTAAGAAAACACCAGGGCTGTAGCTTGTGTTGTTGTCATGTTCTTATATGGATTTTTCTGGGACCATAGGTGTGGGAGAGGGATGGGGGGGTACTTCAGGGGCATTTAAGTAGTTTAAGAAATCTTTCCAAATCAACATGGTGGGTTCTCCCACCTTCCCTATAAACTGAGTTTCCAGGGACCATTTTTCTACCCAGTCTTAGAGTTGCCGAATTACCGCTAGGGTTGAGAATATTTGTGGGGTTTCTAAAGGAGTGGAAAGAAACACGCTTAGTGAGAAAGTGCTGAGGGTTGGATGTATCAAACTTAAAAAAATAAAAACAGAACTTGAGTTATTCCTGTGTTGTATGACAAAGTCATCTTCCTTGCCTCATCAGCCTAAGACCAGGAATGCAAAGGCCAGGGGGCTGCCTCCAAATCATAAGGCTGCATGTGGGATTTAAACTAAACCCATCCCACAGCAGGAGCCTTTGTAAGATGTTTAATGTTACTCTGAAAATAGTAGAGTGAACAGCATTGATTTCACTCAGGGCATATGAAACGTGTGTGTCCTCATTGTGCCAGGTTGGGTGCAAGGGCATTGGGGTACAGCAGGAGATGTGTTCGGATGGAGTAATGCATCTCTGTGTCTTATTTTGAACTGCTGGAAGGCTTGTGTTGTGTCCATGAGTGAGTTCAATATCAGACTATATTCCTTATATAGGAATTAGAAAGTAGAGTTCTTGGTTACATAATCTGTCAACTCATCACATGTTAATAGCTTGGTAACACTGGGGGAAGGTGCTACAGCCAAAGGATCAAGTGACCGAAAAGAAAGAGAAAGAAATGCCATATATGGCATGACCTCTGTGCCATGTCATTTGCCAAGCAGATGTGAATTTTTGAGATGCTGTCTTCTAGTTCTATCCCAAATTAATTCCCCTGTCTGTAGTAAACCATTTCAGATTTCTCTTGATGGAAAGTATGGGCATTTTGAGGGACAGTCTGTATTTTCCAGACTCATTTTTTTAAAAGTACACTCTTTTTATTATAACCATTCTGAGATTAATGACCATAATTTCTTAATGCACAATTCCTTTTCTTTTTATCTTCATGAAATTAAGAGTCTCAGAATCACCTACTACAGCGTAAAGATGGAGATACTGAAGACAGGTCACACAAATAGTGGCAAAGCTGGGAACCCACATATTGCGGCCATGTTGCAAGCTCTTCCTTGGACCCTGACAAGATACTGTCTATCGACTGTTTTTTCATCTCTTGCAATTAAAATATAGAATTGACTTTTTTCTCTGTCTGGTATTCTCCACACTATCTTCTGGGCGGAGCTTGAGGATTTTTCTGGACTCCCAGAGCTTGTCTGGCTACCTCTCCTGACAGACCTGGACACAGCCCTATGTGTGTCTGTTGCACTCAGCCGGGCAGCAAATGGCAGGGTCCTGCTGTGATTTCACAGTCCTGCCTTTCTTCTCGGGCATCCAGGCTGGGATATATATATACCATTACCACATCATTCACAGCTTGCTGTCAGCAAGCCAAGAATCACATCACCTTATCCCTCACTCACATTAGCACGAATCATTTAAATCAACATTTCTTTTGGGCTGCATTGGGGGATACTGTTGTTTGGGAAGTCGGGTGCATCTACGGGGCCAGCTGACAGTGGTGGGTTTTTCTTGCTTTTGGTGGGCTCAAATGCTTGTCTAAATACAGCCCCTTAACACTGCCTTGTTGTCTCGACCCGGCAGGCAGCGATTCTGGCTGACTCCATCACAGCCTCTCGTGTCAACAAAGCCTTGTCTTTGCAGTTTTCCTGGTGTTAGCCTGAGGGGTGTGCGTTTCTGCCTGTGAGTGTGTTTGCTAGGAAAGTTTTCCTCCCTGATGGAAGAAAGGGAGAACAGAAATCAGTCACAGAGTTCTTGGGAAATGGCCTGGGACTCATTCAGATTTCATTGTGAGGTTACATGCTCTTCTTCCTCTTTCAATCCCTTGAGGCCCTCTGTTGGTGTATCCTGGTGTATCACAGATTTTATTGACCTCTAACTTGGACAACCAACTAGAAGGCAATCCAAATCCAAATACACTTCCAGTGTCCTTGGCGCCTTTCAGTAAGAAGAACAACAATGCACACTCCCTGAGCCTCTTTCCTCTCCTGGGCCATGGAGACAGGATGGAGAGGGGCATAAGACCTCCAAGATGACCCTCTCCTGGTGATTACATCCTTATGTTCTTTGTGTTCTTTGTGACTGAAAACAATGCCAAGCTCAATAATAGGCATGTTAGTAATGTATGCGTGAAACAAGGAATGAACAGTTTTGGGAAACTTACAGGGTAGAATAGGATAAACAGAGACTTCATGTTAGAAAAATAGCTCTCTGAAGATGCAAGTAGGATAAATGATTATCTGACATTTGATTGACCGGTATACTATGCTTCCTGCCCCTACATAGTCATGGTTATTTCCCTGCGGCAATACTTTTACATCATGGCCTTGCCATGGTCTCATGGTGGGCGGAGTGGGTTGATTATCTTATGCTTTGGTTTTGCACTTGGCCCTTTTACTTGTTTGGTCAATGGGATGTTAACTGATATGAGGCCTGAGATGTGTTTGGGCTGATGGCCTTCCTTTTGCCCTTCTGCCAAAGCTGTGAGAAGAACATCCCTATCTCCCCACCTCATAATCTGTTGGCCTCAGGAAGATGAGAAACATGGAGCCGACTGGAAACCAGACTGAGCCCAGCTGGGATCAGCTGAACCTGAAGGTGCATAAGCAAGAGATAAATGCTTATTGTTGTGTGCCTCTGAGATTTTGTTTGTTATATAGCAACAGCTTGCTTTTATATAAGACTTCTGCCGTTACTGTCAACTTTCCCTTCCCAACAGTCCTTTGAGACTTTGTGGTCGGTAGTTACATGGTAATAGCTGAGGGTTACATGCCACTACTACCATTGCTACTAACTTCCATTTCACAACAACCCAGTGAGGTTGCTTTTTATTTTTTATTTTTTTAGAATTTTTTTTAAGATTTTATTTATTTATTTGAGAGAGAGAGAGAGAATGAGAGATAGAGAGCATGAGAGGGAAGAGGGTCAGAGGGAGAAGCAGATTCCCTGCTGAGCAGGGAGTCCGATGTGGGACTCGATCCCGGGACTCCAGGATCATGACCTGAGCCGAAGGCAGTCGCTTAACCAACTGAGCCACCCAGGCGCCCGAGGTTGCTTTTTAAAGAGAGAGGTTGCCAGTGATCCTGGAGCTCACCCAGTGTCTTTGTTCTATTGCTGGGGAAACTGAGGCTCAGAGACTGACACTTGGCAAAACGTAACATGATCTGAAAAGGTCCAACAGGAATCCTCTGAATGAACCACTAGTGTGGCCCATCTACTCTCAAGCTTCAGGTTAAGATGGTAGATGATAGGACAGTGGCTGGTGTTGTGTGTGACTCTAAATCATGGTTGTGCAACCAATTATACAACTACCTTCTGTTTACATGACATAAGGCCCACCCGTATTTGAAACCACATGGGAAGATAAAGATCTATGACTGAGATGTTACAGTCAGTCATCTTGTCTTATGTACAAACACCATATTTCCAGACTCTGGGCTACATCCAGCAGTAACCTTAATGACAAATTGGAACAGGGTGAAGTAACCACAACCAAAGCACTCAAGGAAAAACTATAAGGAAAAAAGTGGAAGCAACCCAGGAGTCCATCAATGGATGAAGGGATAAACAAAATGTGGTATATATACATACAGTGAAATATTATTCAATATTAAAACTGAAGGAAATTCTGACACATGCTACAACATTGATGAACCTTGAGGACATTAGGCTAAGTGAAACAAGCCAGTCACAAAAGACAGTGCACATAAGCAGATCTATACACTGGAGAAAATATTTGGGGAAAATTCATTCTTATACTGTGGCAATGACTGCTGCTTTCTTCCCATGACCATCTTCCTCTTCTTGGATAATGGAACCTCTAGAATTTTAGTGGGACGCATGGATTACCAGAATAGATTACATTTCCTAGCTTCTCTTATACCTAAGTATAGTCATCTGGCTAAGATTTAGCCATGGGAATAGAGAAATTGTGAACTTTCCAGGATGGTTCTTTAGATGGATGGGATTTGTGCTTTATTTTACAGTCCCCCTGGAAAGAGCACTTGATGGTAGAAAGAGGAGTCATTTTGTACCACAAGATGGAAACCTAATTTTGAATGAGACCGCAACAAGATAGAAGAAATACCCTTTAACATCATTAAATCACCTACAGAGGCTAGTCAGGATCGTTTTTTTTGCTTTGTCACAGCAGCCTAACCTGTGTTCAATGCCCGTGCAGCTCTATGAACTAAAATGTTCTTCCTGGCTTCTGTTACCTAGAGAATTGCTACATACCTCAGATGCTTCCTTAGCCTGAGGTCCATCTTGAAAAGCCCCTGCCAACAAGCTCACTCCTTCCAGCACCTCAAAACTGACTTCTAATTTGTTTAGATTCTTATGTAATTTTATATAGCCATAACCATATTTTACTGTTGTTAGTATAGACCATTACCTCCTTCTTAAAAAAAAAAGATGGTGTATTATTCCACTTGTATGAAATATCTAAAGTAGTCACATTCATAACAACAGAAAGAATGGTGGTTGCCAGGGGAACCTGGGAAGGGGAAAATGAGGAATTGTTATTTCATGGGTATACAGTTTCAGTTTTGCAAGATGAAAAAGTTCTGGTGGTTGGACAAAAATATGAATATACGTAATAGTACTGAATTGTACACTTAGAAATGGTTAACATAGTAAATTTTGTGTTGTGTGTTTGCTTTGTTTTTGTTTTTGTTTTTTTTCACCACAGTTGCAAAATAAAAAGTAAAAAAAAAAAAAAAAAAGTCGCTGTTGGAGATTGCTGGAAGAAGACCCACGGGTCCCTCCTTACTGCAGAGCTGTCTAGTTATTCGCCACCTTTGGCAGAGTCTGTGTCTTTAATTTGATTTCAGTTTGTCCCTCACCTCCTCCCCTTCTTATGCTTAAACTCTCCTACAAGTTGTTTGGTGATCTGTAACCCCAAGGAATACCAGGCTTAAGTTCCCTGTTAAAACCCATGTGAAGTTACATTATCATTTTTTTCCTCCCCTCCCCCCATTTCTCTATTTTGAACTTTTGTTCACTGGCAATATGTGCATGTTATATACAAAATTAAATTTTGTTTTTGTTTATTCTCTCTTCTAGTTCTGTTATTATATGATTTTCTGTTTTGACTCATAGAGCACTTAATTTTTTTCCCTATGGAATCCCTGCATTTAAGTAGGAAAACTCTGGCTTTATTTCCATTTATTCAACAAGCATGTGTAGAAGGCCTACTCTATACACTGATAGATAGTAATCCTATTGATGATTGCAAAATCACAAATGCCTATGGAATGTACAACGACAACAACAAAAGCAGATTAACTTATGTTCAGTTTAGCTATGGTTAGTGTTATCTATACTGAATCACAGACTGTTTCTTAAAATAGATTAGTCAATTGTCTAGTGATTTTACTGTAATCTGAATATTTGACTAGAGTACAATTCTCCATTCATGCCAGAGCCACTTTACAAATCTTAGGGCAAAGGCAGCTATAGACAAAAGTGGGCAGCGTCAGTGCCAAGCTAAATAGTTCTGGGCTGATTCTGTCACCAAAAGGTCCCTATACTTTATCCCTGTTACTCCTTTGTTGCTTGCATTGGGGTTGTGCTAAGATCTTTCTCTGCATGTGAGTGTATGTGTATGTTTCTGCTCATGCCTTAATTTTATTTCAGGCAGATTTTCTCATGTTAGGCCAACACTCTCTTTAACCTCCTTTACTTTAAACTCTTTATTTCAACCCTTGTGTGATAAGACTTAGAGAGCATTTCACACAAGCCTATGTCTGTGTGTCTGTCTGTCTCTATCTTTCTTTCTGGATGCATTTAAGATAAGCATCCCAGGTGATTCTGGTCTGGATGCATGTGGTCTCAGGATCATTCTTAGAGAAAAGCATATATTTTTGGTGTTAAACACACCTGGATTTTAGTCCTGCTTCTGCCACTTCATGGCTGTGTTATGCTGAAGAACTAAGCTTTAATATCCACATCTGTAAAAGGGGGTTAATGAGAATACCAGGTTGATTTATGTTTGTCCCTTGGCTCCACCCTTGGATTTTGTAGCCATCTCTGGTAGATGGGATATAGTGCGCAAAATGAGGGATTGGCTGAATATAGGAGCGCAAATAGTTTAGCAGTCAGAAAGCAAATCTAGGAGGTGAGGCATGATGGCAGTTTGGTGGCTTGGTGGTGGCCGTCTGCAGAAGTTCTCTTCTGATTACTGAAATTTCTCAAGGAAGAGGAAGCAAAGTCAAACAGCATGCCTGGGGAGAGAGCATGGAAGTGTGAAGACAAAGGGGAAGATGTGAGATAAGCATTGCATTAGTTTTCTAATACTGCTATAACGAAGTACTGCAAACCAGATGACTTAATGGAAATTTATTGTCTTACAGTTCTGGAGCTGACAAGTCCAAGATCAAGGTGTTGGCAGGCTTGGTTCCTTCTGAAGAAAGAGAGAAAATATTTTCTGTGTTTTTCTCCTAGCTTCTAGTGGTTTATTGGCAATCTTTGGCATTTCTTGGCTTGCAGAAGCATCACCCTGATATCTGTCTTGATTTCCTTGTGTGCATATCTGTCATTGGGTCCAAATTTTCCCTTTTTATAAGGATACCAGTCATATTGGCGTACAGCCCACCCCAATGACCTCACTGTAACTTGATTACCTCTATAAAGACTCTGTTTCCAAATCATGTCACATTCTAGGTATTGTGGGTTAGAAATTCAATGTATCTTTTGGGGGACGCAATGCAACCCCTAAGAAGCATATAGGAGAGAGAGTAGAAAAATGACCCACGTGTGCATAACTTGATTGCAGACAACATCTAGACAAGACTCCAATTGACATCTGTGGTCATGAACTTAAAATGAGACCAACTAGGGAGGTGTACATTTTTTTTCAGCTATGTTCATCTGTACAAAAAGCCCTTCAGATTCCATTTAAAAATTTTTTAAATTATTCGTCATTTCATGTAGATACATTTGCAAATATCTACTATTTTGATCACATTGCATTTAATTGGTTGGCTGTCATGTAACCATCATTTTTAACATTGATGATATAAAAAAGTGACTTAAGGGGTACCTGGGAGCCTCAGTCGGTTGAATGTCTGCCTCTTGATTTTGGCTCAGGTCGTGATCTCAGGGTTGTGGGATTGAGCCCTGTGTCGGGCTCCACACAGCACAGAGTCTGCTTGAGTTTCTCTCCCCTTACCCCCACTCCTGTTCTCTTTCTCTCTCTAAAATAAATAAATTAAATCTTTAAAAAAAAAGAAAGTGACTTAAAAATTAAGTATCTGGGTTTTTTTGTACTGAAAACAACAAATAATTTGTTGGTGTCTTTGTAGGTTGGGAGAATGCAGCACCTTGAGGAATTCATGCCTGGTTGTCATCCCAGTGGCAAGACATAATGAAACTTGAGTAAAACAAACAATCAAACCAACAAACAGACAAAATAATTTTTTAATGGGAAATTTGCAACATGTACAAAAGTAGAGAGGATAGTACAATGAACTTCTATGTAACTGTCATCCTGCTTAAACAATCAACACATGGCTGATCTTTTTTTTTTCTGAGCTGTAACTGACACATAACATTGTATTAGTTGTAGGTGTACAACACAATGATTTGATATATGTATCTACTGTGAAATGATTACCACATTAAGTTTTGTGAACATCTATCACCACACATACACACATTTCTCTTCCTTGTGATGAGAACTTTTAAGATCTCTCTTAGCAACTTTCAAATATGCAATACAGTATTGAACTCGTGGTTGATCTTGTTTCTTTTTTTTTAAGCTTTTTAAATTTATTTGTGAGAGAGAGAGAGAGCACGAGATGGGGGAAGGTCAGAGGGAGAAGCAGGCTCCCCGCTGAGCAGGGAGCCTGATGCCAGACTCGATCCTGGGATTCCAAGATCATGACCTGAAGGCTTAACCAACTGAGCCACCCAGATGCCCCCATCTTGTTTCATTTATGTACTTATCCATTCCTCTCCTCCCATACTATTCTGAAGCAAACCCCAGACATCAAATTTTTTCATCCATCAGTATTTCAGTATCTCTAAGGGATTATAAAAATCCACACTACCTAAAAATGAACAAAACTTTCTATCATTCAATATTCAATATGCCATATTCTTGTAGTTGTTTTTTTTTACAGTTTTTAAAAACAAGATTTAAATAAGACCATTGCGATTTGTGTGTATATGTCATAAATTTCTTTTAATCTGTAAGTTTCCCCTCCATGTTTCTCTCTCTTTTTTCCTTTAAAATTTATTTGTAGAAAGAAACAGATTGTCCTGTGGAGTTGCTGACTGTCTGGATTTTATTGATTGCATTCCATGGTGTGGTTTAAGAGGTTTCTGTATCCCTGTGTTTCCTGAAATTGGAAGTTACATCAGCAGGTTTAATCAGCTCTAGTTTGACATTTTTGCCAAGACATTTCATGGGAAGTGATCCTTGCTTCTTCTCCAAGGTAGCACAAATGTCTGGTGATCTCTTCTTTTATAATATTGGCTGCCATGATGCTCAGTGACCAGATCCATTAATTTATCAGGGCTTGCAAAACGATATTGTATCATTCATTCTCTACTTCTTAGGTGGAATTGTTCTATAGCTGCTATTTGGTTACTTGCTGCTATAATTCATATAGAAAAGACAGGATAAGTGCTTGTTTATGTTCCTTTATTTTTGTTTGTCTTTTCCTTGATTTAACATCCTCTAGTTATAGCTAATTAATCTTTTAGGTATTTTAAAATCTCATTTATTTAAGCACTTGTGTTTCAATCTATTATAGTTATTATCTTTATCGGTACTCAAATTGTTCCATTTTTGGCCAGAGAGCACCTCTTCAGGTTAGCACCTGAGTGCTCTAGATATGGCTTTAATAGTTTTGATTGTACTTTCTTGCTTTCTGAGATGTTCTGCTCACCCCTAAGCAGGAAATCCTGAACACTGAGGGGAGATGGCTCTCTGTAAGGGCAGAGAACACACTGAGTTTCTGAGAGAACAAACATAAATGGAAACTTCAGGCTGCACCAATGCATGCTCCCATCTCCTCTCTTCATTAGATTTGAACAAATTTTATGCCCAAATAGATGTGAATCTATTCAGAGAGGAATAATCAACAAAATATGGCTTTATAACATGCCTACAGCATGGGCTCTGTGCATAGACTACCAATAAAAAAAAAGACAGTAAACAAATAGCATGAACAATTCCTAGTTCAACGGTCCTTGCCTCCAGGATGTGTCCTCCCATTCTTCCCACTGGCCAAATCAAATGAGTCTTCTTTGCATTTCCACATTCTCCATATGACATATCTTTTCCTAACTCATCACACTTCCAAATTTGGTTTACTTGGTCACTGCCTACCAGACTCTAAGATGCTAGAAGGCTGGGGATGTGATTTATTTCTATACCCTTAGTAACTAGCATAGTACTTGGAGCAAGTCAGGCACAGATAAAAAAAGTTTGAATACAAGATGCAGGTTTGATAATGCAGGTTTAGATAATACTGGGTTAATAAAAAACAAGACATGAATCTTTTATTCATTGACTGGATTCCCATTCCAAAACTTAATTGTTGAATTAAGAGCATTCTGTAGATCAATGTTGTCCTATAGAAATATAATGAAAGCCATGCATGTAATTTAAAATTTTCTAATAGCCACATTAAAAGAAGTAAACAGAAATGGGTAAATTTAGTCTCAATCATATATTTTATTTAAGTTGGTATGTCTCCAGTATTATTTCAAAATGTAATAGATATTAAAAATTATTAACGCATTATTTTATATTCTTTTTGTCATACTAAATTTTTGAAATTGGTATAAATTTTCTACTTAGAATACATTTCAACTTGGCCCCTAAATTCATACCAGAAATATATGATCTGTACTTTGAGTTTATAAAAATTTAGGGTTGAAAAAGTAGATTCACACACCAAATTTTTAAAATATATTTAAGTTTTCCAATAATTGAGTCAGTTGTAAGTTAAAAATTTTTAGTTTAAGTAAAGTAAAATGAAATAAAGTTTAAAAATCAGTTTCTGAGTCATACTAGCCATAGATTAAGGCTTAATCGGTATGTGTTGCAATGAAGAGTGAATTTCTTGATAATGCAGATCCCAAGTCATAAGGTATGTGGACAAAGATGAGTCCTTACCATTAAATGAATCAACCAGTTTTCTTCTTTGTTTAGTATTCAGGGAATTACATTAATCAAGTTTGCTCATTAAACCTGCAGACATAGTCCTGTGAAGAGGAAAAGTGCTTCCCCCCCTCAAAAAAATGTGTCAAATTCTTGATTTTTCCTATGGGGCTGAATTTAGTCACTTTGCCTGCTACAAATGATGTACTTTTATGTTTTTTTTAGCTGTCCTTTGGGGACCTGAGTGTTTTTTCAGCTTGCAGCTGCACTATTGATAGGTCAACAATTAGCCTAGTCTTTTGAGTTGCATGACAAATATACCAACTCCCAAGAAATGAATGGTGTCAGGAAAAACTTATGCCAATTTAGATGGAATCTCCCTTAATGTGTCCTGTTCCATATTTTTAATAAAATTGGGCTATAAAATAATGTGGCACTCTTAGATATCATATTTTTCAAAAAAAATTTTCAAGAAGAATAAAGGGATTGGAATTCTTCTCTTTCACACCAACATCCACTGAGAAAAGGTCCAAACTTGGAAACTAGAAAGGTCTTAGAATTGAACCCTGTGAATATGACTGAATTTAAGCATTAATCAAACTCTACCACTCTTCATGGTTCCAGATGTCCACAAGTAGGGAAAAACAAGGAGGTCACAGGCAATTTAAAATAAAAAGGCCAATATATGAAAAGCTCACAGCTAACTTTATATTCAGTGATGGAAAACTGAAAACTGTTCCTCTAAGATGGTGTTACTCACATGCTTGATAAGGAGAGCCACTCTTGCCACTTCTATTCAACACAGTACTGGAAGTACTAGCCAGAGCAATTAGGCAAGAAAAAGAAATAAATGCATCTGAATTGGAAAAGAAGAAATAAAATTATCTGTGTTCACAGATGATATGATCTTCTATGTAGAAAACCTTAAAGATTTCAAGAAAAAAACTGTTAAAACTAACAAATTCAGCAAAGTTGCCAGATACAAAATCAACATACAAAAATCAGTTGCATTTTTTCTTAAGATTTTACTTATTTATTTGAGAGAGCAAGCACAAGAGAGCATGAGAGAGCACGAGAGAGCGGCAGAGGGAGAGGGAGAAGCAAACTCCCTACTGAGCAGGGAGTCCAATGTGGGGCTTGATCCCAAGACCCTGGGATCCTCACCTGAGTGGAAGGCAGATGCTTAACCGACTGAGCCACCCAGATGCCCCATCAAAAATCTGTCGCATTTTTATAACAACTCACAATTAATCATCTGAAAAGGAAATTAAGAAAACAGTCCCATTCATGATAGCATCAAAAACAGTAAAATATTTTGAAATTTACTTAACCAAGAAGGTGAAAGACTTTCTCCCTGGAGAAAGACTGTGTATTAGTATACAGTGAAAAGTATAAAGCAGTGCTTAAACAAATTAAAGAAAGACACAAATAAATGAAAAGACATCTCAGTTCATGGATTGGAAAACTTAATGTTGTTAAAATGTCCATGCTACTACTCACAGTGATCTATAGATTTAAGGTAATCCGTATCAAAATCCCCATGACATTTTAAAAAAAGAAATAAAAAAAACCTCTAAAATTCATATGGAATTGCAAAGGACTCTGCATAACCAAAACAATCTTGAGAAAGAAGAAAAAAGCTGGATGCTTCACACGTCCTGATTTCCAAAACACATTACAAAGGTACAGTAATCAAAACAGTATGGCATCATGTGATACAAAGGTCCACCCAGGTTCAAAGGAGGGGATACACTCTTCACCTTTTTATGGAAATAAAAGCCTCTTCATTCTATAGGCAAGGGGTACGACAGATTTTCAAGATGCAAAGTTTGGTTTGCTCCCCCATACTACTCTTATTTTGAGGCAGGTAAGGTGGAGAGATTTGTGAGGAGAGAAAACCACTGATTTCTCACTCTAACACGCCTACAAGAGAAAAGTTAACTTCTCCAATTAAGGTATCCTGCTACTTTGATTAGGTGAATTAGAGCTATCTCTGGGTGGAAGTGTAACCATATGATTAAAGGTAAATGTTCCAGTTACCTGTTGCAGTGTAACAACCTACACCAAACCTTTGTGGGTCAGTAATTTGGGTGGGCTCAGGAGAGTGATTTTTCTGCTCAATGTGCTGTTGAGTAGAATCACACTGTGAAATTCAGCTGGTATCTGGGTTTGCCTGGAAGGTCCAAGATGGCATCACTCACATGCCTGTGCCTTGGCAGGGAGGTCTGGAAGGCTGGGCTCAACTGTGTCCCTCTCTCCTTCCACATGGTCTCAGGGCCTCTTGATGGAGGTCTTTCCAGCAGACCATGTGAAGACATGGCAGCATATCACTTCACAGTCTATTGGCTAAAGCAGTCACAGGGTGTGCCCAGATTCTAGGGGATGGAGTAATAGACTCTACCTCTAGATGGGGAAAGGGCAAGGTCACATTTCAGAAGAGGATGTAGAATGGGAGATACTGTTGCAGGCATTTTTGGAAAATAAAATCTACCATTACAGGCAACAGAAAGGTCGTGAAACAGAAAAGAGAAAAACTGTGACTTAAATCCTGAGATCACTGACTCTAGACAAAGGAAGATTGATTGTCTCAGAGTGTTCCGGTGATTTGCTAAATTAAAGGAACAAGGGCTGCTTAGTTCCTTATTTTTAGTCTGATCTTACTGTGTACCTTTGGCTTATTAATTGGCATCTGTTTTGTTTTGTTCAAAAACTCACTTTGTTTTAGGGCTCTAAGGTGCAGAGTTTGACTCAGTGATGCAACTAAAATTTTGTTCATTTTGATAAGAAGGGTTTCATCCATCCATCTATCCATCCCTTTATCCATTGCTTCAGTATGAATTTAGTGTCTACAGTGCCCTAGACACTGTTTTAGGTGGTAGAGTTACAGCATTGAGCAGCACAAAGTCCCTTGGCTTCCTAAATTTACATCCTCCATATTTCTCACTTGGAAAGTGGCTCAGAACAAGGCAAAGGGACAGTTATGACTAATGAGAATTGGGAATAGAAAAAGAATGTCTGCAGGACTCTAATGGTATGAGAAGAAATACTTCCCTCTTAACCCGCACATAAACACATTGGGGGAAGCCCATTTCTTCTGTACATGTGGGGAAAATAAAATCTATTGGTGAATGTTGAGGAACTCTTCTGGAAGTCTGGAGTGACTTTAAATTTGCCAGGAGGCTGTAAATGAAATTAACTGTTGTGTTCATTGGGTCAGAAAAGTAAACTCAGATCAGGCAGTTCCAAGAAGCGATTATTATCAGTCTAGGTGACCTTAGATCCTGTTCATCCTCCTGGTTGTTGGGAGGCTATGAAATATGGAATGCTTCTGATTTTACGTTATACTAATTCTAGAAACTTCAGAAAAATATCAAAGAGGAGGGTAAAGATGATTCATAATTTCACTATCCAAAGATTAGCTCCACAAATACCTTGAAATATTTCCTCAGTTTCTTTCTAAATACCCATGCCCATAGCTAAAGCCATGTGTCTAAGAAAATTGGGATGACACACTATAAACAATTCTGCCTTTTTCATTTAACACCATAAAAACGTGCTTCTCCCTATCTTACTAAATATCTCTGGGGTGGAGAGTTTCTAATGGCTGTGTAAGATTATATTGTATGAATATACCCATCCCCCTTTTGGATATTTACATAGTTTCTTTTGTTATTAATACCATTGTAACAAACATCTGTGTGCACTGATGTTTGTGTACATCTCTGATTTTTTTCCTTAGGACAACTCCTAAAAGTGGAATTTCTTGGTCAAAAATACAAACATTTTTTTTTAAGATGATCCCCTCTGTCTTCTCCAGGGAGATAAAAAAAAAAAAAAAAGGGAATTTGAATTTCCACTGATTAGCGCTGAAATTGCATCTGATGGCCAGGTTGGTAAAAGGGTCACATTTTGCTACCAGAGGTAGTATTATTAACAGCTGTCCTACACAATTTCTTAATGAGGAGAAACCTCATCATAGCATTCTTGCACCTCATTGAGACCAGTTCAGGAGCAAAATGGTCCACCAGTCAAACCAGAGTGCCCCCCCCCTTTTTTTTAATGATTTGCTTTTTAGTTCCCAAGTCAAAGCAAGACAAGCAGACACATCAATGGGAGGTTGCATCCGTCACTTACAGCCGCTCCTGATAAAAAGAAAAGCAGTTCCAAGTGCATTCATCCCGGCAGCTGCTTCCTTGCCAGCTCTCATTCCTTCGCCTGTGTCATCTCGAGTTCCTCTGTTTTGTCTGAAGTGAAGTGCAGAGCCAAGAGGGCGTCTGTTCTCAAGCCTGGGACCTGCTCACCTTATCACTCCGGCATTGCTTCCCAGGAAGAGAGGGGCTTTTCGGTTTCCTTCCCCCATCCTCCACCCTTTTAGCAGTTTATAACAAGCTGCTCTCTTGTATACAGAAAAAGCAGGCCCTCAACAGGATCTGACTGTGCTGTTTGGAACTGTTTACGACTTATTTTGGACTCTGCAGGCGGGGGCCATAAATATACAGTTAATCTGCCTGATAGCAAGAACAGCCACCTTGGCCCCAAGAGATTAAGCGCATGTGGAAACACAGAGACCCCATCTTTCCTGCACCAGCCAGCTGTCCGCAAGGCAGGCCCTCTGTGGATTGGATCCAAGGATGGAGGCTCCAGCTGCCCTCTCTGGCCATTTCCTTTCCCTGCACAGTCTTCCAAACACCTGGTGCCATCCTTGCTCCTTCCTGGCCCTTGGAAAAGATCTATCCGAGGCTTAAGCCATTTGTTGTCTCTTTTAACTTCAGTTTGGAATGTAACCCCTATCACTGTGACTTGGAAAGCCTTGTCGTGACTCGTTTGGTCATTTAGGGCTGCACGGTCTGATACGGTAGCCACTAGCCCCATGGCTCTTGGAACTTAAATGACTTAAAATGCTCTAAGGTAAAAAATTCACTTTCTCACCCACACTAACCACCATGTGGCTTGTGGTTGCTGTACTGGATAATGCAGATGTAGAACATTATTGTCATCGCATTATTGTCTTTTATTTGACAGAGCTGATTTATGATGTTCCCATTGGGTAAAGCAGAGGTAGGAAAAACATGGCCTCCTCACTTCGTATTTTGGACTTTTTGCCCTTCTGAATGTAGAAAAAGATAATTATAGTAGCTGACATTTATTTAGCTGTATTTATTTATTAGCTTTTCCTACGTGCCAGGACATGTGCTTAGCACCTTATACATTCTAATTCATTGAGTCTTCAAAATAAACCTATAGAGTAGGGACTATTATTGTGCCCATTTGACAGGCTAACACTCCCAAGATCATACAACTAGATTTTGAGCCTGTTCTGCCTTCTTCTCAGCCAGACTCCCTCTGCCATTGTGAGAAGCCTCATGTCTGGGCTGCTTCTCGACTCCTGGACAGTTTGGGCTTTTCTGAAACTCTGCAAATCTCTGGAGTGAGAGCTTGAGGCTGGAAGTCTCTTCTGGCCTAGGGTCAGGTGCCTCAGCAGTGCACTCCCAGATCCAGCTAGAGGAAGACTTACCTTCTGGGAATTGCTAAAACTTTGGTTTTCTGGCCCTGTGAGTGAACAAAAGCTGGGAGTTCATGGAGTATCATCTTGATGGGGGGGGGGGGGCGTTGCAGAAGGTTCCTGAGTTTTTCCAACTTAAGACAAAAAGTGGCTTGGAGACTAGAGGTACTCGGAAGGCATGATTTGACTTGTTTCAGCTACCCTACATACCCTCAAGTGTTAGAGACACGTTTTGGGTGGGTGGTCACACAGAGGCAGGTCCTAAGACAGTCCTACAGAAGATTCTGTATTACGTGCCCAGGACCTTTGCTTATGACCAGCCATTCTCTCACCCCTGGTCCTTGTTCCTGCTGGCCCACCTCCTGCTTCCTCCTTTTCGGACGCCTGTGGGCATCGAAGTTTTCTCTTCATACTGGATATGAGCCAGCACCCCAGCACTTTGTGAGTTGAGTGTCTTGACAAGGTGTGATTTGATTCTCCTAGAAATCTCTCTTGTTCTAGAGATAGCCTGTGGGGCCAGGGAGCTCTGAAGGGGCCAAAGTTCAATTTTCTCTCCTCTCATCTCACTTGAATCTCAGAAGGTGCAAGTTCCACGTTTCACAGTGGTGACAGATCAGAGGGGGGCCAGACCTGACAGCACAGCTGCTGCTGGAGGGGCTGAGAGGTGGGCTGATGAGGTGAGGCCTGCACAGCCTGTGGCAGGCTAATGGCAGGGTCTGGCCTCCTTGGAGGAAGCACCCGTTCCCGCCTTCTCAAGCAAGGACACTTGCGCCTCAAACCTTGATTGATGGAAAACTCTTTGTAGACATTTCTTTGTTTGTGTTCACAAGTACCTTTTTTTTTTTTAAGATTTTATTTATTTATCTGATAGAGCAAGAGAGAGCACAAGCAGGGGGAGCGGGAGAGGGAGAAGCAGGCTTTCCGCGGAGCAGGGAGCCTGATGTGGGGCTCCATCCCAGGACCCTGGGATCATGACCTGAGCCGAGGGCAGACGCCCAACCAACTGAGCCACCCAGGATCACCCACGAATAACTCTTTAACCAAACTGCAAATTACCAGAGAGTAGAGAGGGCGCACCTTACTATTTGATATTAGTATTTATGATAGTACTGGGTTATAACTTTACTTTATGGCCATGACTTAGAAAAAAAAAAGACTTTAGAGGGAGACCATGGCAAGACGGTTGCCATAGTTTGTTAAATAAAAAATGAACGTATCAAGTAGTTTTTATTATTCCAGCCACTTTGAGGGAATAGTTATATCTCTATAGAACCTGCCTTCCTGTCTTCCTTCCTTTTCATCTAACTGGTTCTCTCTCTCTCTCTCTCTTTTAATCCTTACAAAGAAGGAAGCCAGGATGTTAGCCACAAAATATTTCCTGCTGGTTATCTCTGGCTGTTAGGATTGCGCTTCAGTCAAGCAATAAGTCCAGGGAACTTCAGTAAGTATGGATTATTCCGGAAGCTGGGGAGCAGCTCACAGACTTGAGGAAAGGCCCAACACTGTAGCATGGGAAGGTCACTATCTGAGGGAACTTCCACATGTGGGGAGTGGGAAAGGAAGGAGATCCCTGGTGCTGGAGTGTACCTGCTCCAAGTATTTTTCAAGCCTTCCTTCAAAAGTCAAAATCCTTGAAGAGGAGAATATGATTGGCCTGGGTTGGGTCACATGACACTTCTTGGCTGGAGGAAGGTGGGACCCTTTGGTGGGAAACTGGTGCTCTTAGCCAAGAAAGGGGGGAGCAGTGGTGGGAGGGCAAAACCAGGCAAAACCAGCAGATGACTGTTGGGGATCCTAGGTACTTTCCTTTCTGTTCATCTGTGGTTTCTAATTTTTTTTCAGAAAACATTAAAAAATTATTTTTATGTATTTATGTATATTACATATATTTATTTTATAATATTTTCAAAAATTTGTTATTTTGATAGTAAAAAAAGATATGGCAGAGTACCAACTCTGTGAGAGAGAGCGGGTACACTAGAAGAAATTCAGAAATGAACACGGGGGGTGGTGAAGGGATTGGAAACCATGCACAAGGGATTTCTGGGAGGAGCCTGGGATGTTTCAATCAGGTGTCAGGAAGACTCGTGCATAGGAGAGCTTCTTCCACCACTTTGGGGAACAGCATCTGGATTTGGTAGGGGTGTTCTGCAAGGCTCCAGGGGTGCTTCTGAAGGTTGCTGCTTCCCAGAGACTGGAGCGGTGGCCTCACGAGCTCACATATGACCTCCCCAAGGGTGTCCGTGGATGGGCTCAATGACTCATGCGGGAGTTGGTTTAATTGGGTGAGAGGATTCAGACCTCTCTTCCAACTCTGATTCGTAGGGTTCCATGACTCACCGTCAGTGTGCCTACATCTGTGGGGGAAGCAGGCAGGCCAATTTGTTAAGAGTCAATTGAACAAAACCCACAGATGCCTGGGAAGAAGTATAAGAAGAATATAGTTTTCATAATTTTACATATTCAAACATATGTCCAAGAATATATTAAAGATTCTTATCTCTCAGGACCCTTCTTCAGTTCTGAGAGATCTTTGGCCCACAGTCTCTCCTTCCCTTTATCTCTCAGCCCCCTGCTGCCCTGGTGGAAAGAAGCAGAGACAAACTGAACATCTTTTAAAATGACAACATGGAGACAAGATACAATTTTGTCAAATATAACTAGATAACATATAGAAAAGGTGAACTTAGAGAATTGCTCACTTGGTGACTTGACGTTCAGGGAATTTGCTTGTAATGAACTGAACCTCAGTTTTGGGGTTATTTTCCACAGCTACTGGGATTTGAGCAGAACTTTCCCCATTCTCTCAAGCTCGGAGAATCAATCTACACTGGCTTGTCTGGGGACATATCAGCCTTCAGAGTCATCTTTGATTGTCTCATTCCTAGGGGAGGTGGGGACTTTTCTGGACACAGCAGACTTTAGCCTGGGTGTTCTGGGTGGTTCTGAGGGGTCTCTCATTGCTCATCCAATTTGGAGTTACCCACCCTGGAAGGATCCTGGGGGCCCAGTCAAGAGGACTCCTGAATCAGTCATGATTATTCTGAACCATTCATGGGGCTCATGTGTGGATGCTGTGTTGCGCTTCTCAGAGCCACTTACATGGATAAAGCGCTTGTTCCTATAGCTGCTGGAAGTGCTGCCTTGAGGTAGCCATCAGTGGCCAGAACCCTTTCAGAGCCTTGGTTGAAGAGAGCTGCCTTGTCCAAGGCCATACCCTTTCCCAGGTGACCCACATCCAAAGACTGAAATGGAGGTAGAAAAGCCCTATCCCCTTGCTCCAACTTGACAACTTCAAGTCTCAGCTCAGGTGCCCTGTGGTCCCTGTAGAACATCCTGATGGCTCTGAAATTTTTCATGCTTTATCATCTGTCTCACCCAGAATATACTGTAGTAAATTATTAGACCTTGGTGGACACATGATATTCTTTTTAAGTATGTGTATGTTTCTCAAGGCTACGAGCTATGTCCAGTATTTATTTGTGTGTGTCCAAGTGGTTTGCATATAGTAAGGACTCAAAAATATGAGTCAGTCATTTTACTATTATTGCTAATGATCTTTGCAAGCATTATTTTTTTGGTGACTTACTATACACCATTTGCAGAACAAAGAGCTTTGTGTACAGTATTTCAGTTAGTCCCATGTATATCTATAAGGTATATGGTATTATTACAATTTTAGAGATAAAAAACCCCCAAGGCCTAGCGTAGTACAGTAACATGACCAACATCATTAATGGTGACTGATGGGTTTGGTATAATTATCATATCTTCCTTATGTACAATATACTTAGTTTTTTAGAGCTCTTCAGTATTTACTTTTTCATTTTGTTTTTCTTACACTGATGTGAGTAAACCATTTTACAGATGAGGCAATAAAGTTTATACCATCTAAATCCCAGAAAGTCACATAAGGTTTGGTGAAATTCACAGCAGGGTGTTGGAGTCAAATCTCCTGATGTATGTTGAATCTGGTGGCCCTTCCAAAAATTGTGTTGACAGTGAAGGCCTGGTGTGAGATCAGGTCCCATCCTATCCTCTGTTGACTTGGACTTGAGATGCACTAAGGGGTCTCATGGCTCCAGAAATGTTTGTAGGCTTCCAAACTCCTGGACCATTTTATAATTTTTGGGAAAGCCCCAGATGATGCCACAGTCCTTTGGTGCATCATTTAATACAAAGTAGAGATAGGAAAAAAGACGCATGGGAGAGAGATTAAATGATTCTGAAAAAAAGAAATGATTTTCTTGGTTATGACCAAGAAAAGACTTTAAAAACCTTCCATTACAACTGGAGATGTAGTTAGTCAAAATTAACAAAAATCTTCATACTTTGGCTCTGCTGATGTTGGACAAGGACCACAAATCTGTCACCAGAAACTACCATGCATTTTTCACAAACCAACAAGAATATGCCTCCTTACCTAAAAAAGCTGTGCTTGTTGCAATGTGTCTGGAATTTCACATCAATACTCCTCTGAAGATTTACAGAAATTGTGTCTGATTTCTTAGTAATTCTTCTAGAGGCTACATCACTACCTCCAAGCATGTTTACTGCTTAAAAATAAACAGTGTAGACAGGAAACCGATGTGGGATAAACATGATCCTTATGTTTTAGTCCTGCATTTCAGAAGAGTCAATATCTTAATGTGATTCATGCTGCACACTGTCAGTTTAGTTTGATTATTCTTTCCTCTGCTTCTTAAGGCAGAATGGAGATAGGATGAAAGAATATGTGTATTAAGTATCAGACTTTTGAACTTGATCAGTGACTGGCTGGCCTGCCTTGATAAACAAGGTACATTTTTGTCATCAAGAGTGTGGATGATACAGATGAGCTTATCTTCACATTAGGGAAGTATACACAACATAAGGAAAAGGCCAGATTTTAGCAGCTGCTTGATTTTACTTTGAGTTCTGGTCAACCGAGAGCATCTGGGACTTTCCTCCATTTCTTAATAGGGTAGGAGGTGTCCACATCACAGAAAGACCCATCAACTCACAAGGTCTTTCAAGGTTACATTGTATTCTCACCCTTAACTAGGCATTCCTCCTTCATGGAGGATACTGATGTTTATGATGGGTCAGGATGTCACATAAATATGAGAGCATCCTTAACTTTTATTGTTAATTTCTTTCTTCCCTCTATATCATCCTCCATCTGTGTGCTTCTTTCTTTCCTTGGTGTATCAGATTCTCTAGGTTTGGGGGACAAAATGATTTAAAGACCATTCTAATCCTTGAGAAGTTCAGATTCTGCAGGGAGATGAATAGTTCATCTCTCAGGGTTTAACCAGGAAATATCTCGAGTATTGAAAACAGAGGGATGTTAGTGATACATGGAATAATAGTAGGAGGGAATTGCAGGCACAGGTTATGGAAGAGCTGAGAAGACAAACAGGGGTCCATGAAGACACCAGAGATTAGCAACAGCAAGAAGCCCTCACCATCACTTGGCAGGAGGGAGAGAGGTAGAGAGGATGGGGAGTTGGCTTTTGAAGGATCAATTCTTAGAAGCTGGAACCTGAGATGGGTCTCTTCAGTGGAAGCAGGAATCACTGCAGGTCTCTCTCTCTTTTATTTTTTTTTTTAAGATTTTATTTATTTGAGAAAGAGAGATAGCGAGAGTGAGCACAAGTGGGAGGTGGAGGGGAGAGGGAGAAGAAGGCTCCCCACTGAGCAGGGAGCCCAACGTGGGGCTCGATCCCAGGACCCTGGGATCATGGCCTGAGCCGAAGGCAGACGCTTAACTGACTGAGCCACCCAGGCGCCCCTCAGTGCAGGTCTTGGCTGTGTTGGAGATACTGTCCAAGGCAGAGGAGAAAGACCCTGGCTTCTTTCTGTCTGCTTTTCAGTCCCCTGCCACTGCGTCCCATTGAACAAACCCAATGATTCTGTTGCAGATATTGCTTACCTGTTGGTTAGCCCCTGGCGGGTTTCCCCTCTGAGCCAGTTCTCAGCCCTCCTTTTCTCTGTTCTGAATCTCAGGGACTAAGAGCCTGGAAAATACAGTTCGCAGGGGTCAGCCCCTGACATTTAGTACAGAGAACGGGTGGGTTGAGGACTGCATGAGATGAATATCCACATGTAATCAATATCTACCATAGAGTCCAGTTACTATCCCTCCTTGCCTTTATTTTTTTAATTTTTATTTTTAAAGATTTTATTTATTTGACAGAGAGAGAGAACACAAGTAGGGGAGAGGGAGAAGCAGGCTTCCTGCTGAGCAGGGAGCCCGATGTGGGTCTCGATCCCAGGACCCTGGGTTCATGACCTGAGCTGGAGGCAGACGCTTAACCCACTGAGCCACCCCGGCGCCCCTCCCTCCTTGCCTTTAGAATCCAGTTCAGCATAACTTCTGGAGAACTTTCTCTTCCATGCTAGCCTAAAGTCTTCCTTTGTTTTGTGATCTCACAATGTCCCGAGTATACTTTTACTAGGGCATGGATTACATTAAATTGTAACAAACAATTTTTTGCTTTGTTTTTTTCCATCAGCCCCAAATCTTCTTAATGGCAGGGACCATGCTTTATCCTTCCCTCTGTCCCCAGTCCCTAGCACTCCTCTTTAGTAGGAGGTCAATACACAAATGAAGAAATGCTTGAATCTTATGAACTGAGATGTGTAAAACATCAACAGATACCTTCACGTGCTAGTCATTTGCTTTGTAAAATACAAAAATTGTGCATTTGAAAAATGGTCTGATTAGCTTTTGTCATTCTTTGAGAATTTAAAATAGTTTTATTTTTAGAGCCAAACCTAAACTCCGTGGGTTGGGAGCTGGATATCCTTTATCATTCCTTTTGGATGCTAAATGTGTGTCTTTGGCAGATAGAAACTGTTGACAGATTGCTGGAAAAGCAACCAGAGATGACAGAAGTGTGAAATAAATGGTCTTGGGAGCTGAAAATTGATCTTCTGAATGCTCCCTTCTTTTATACTGATGGTTATCTGCCAGAATAATATGTCAGTTAGTCTTTTTGTCTTTTTTCCTTTTACTCCATCATAAGCAGAGCATCACTGCTATAGACAGGACAAAAGAAAGGAGTTTTTATTTAATCACTGGAATGAGACAGTGCATGATCTTCGTGTTTGAGAAGAATGGACTTTATCCCATTTTACTTTTCATTTCCAACAATCACTCCGCCTCCCCCCCCCTTCTTTTTTATTACTGATTTGACTTGATGAGTTTTTTTTTGTAAGTCAGATGACACCCTCCCTGGCCAAAGTAGCTTTCTTCCTCTTGGGTGCATGGGGAATGGGTTCACATAATTTATCATGAAAATTCTTTTCAAGCCTTTGTAGAATTTGTCTATTCACATTTATGTCATGAAATTTGTTTGTTTTTAAATCTAATTTAAAAAATTTGGCATATGTAATATATTCAAAGGCATAGAAATTCTTTTTCATTTGTTGTTTCTTGTGTTTTTGATTTTAGTCATTCTGACAGGTGTGAGGTGATATCACATTGTAGTTTTGATTTGCATTTCCCTGATGATGAGTGATGTTGAGCATCTTTTAGTGTGTCTGTTGGCCATCTGTATATCTTCTTTGGGGAAATGTCTGTTCATGTTTTCTGCCCATTTTTTAATTGGATTATTTGTTTTTTGGGTGTTGAGTTGTATCAGTTCTTTGTATATTTTGGATAGTAACCCTTTTTTGGATATGTCATTTGCAAATATCTTCTCCCATTCAGTAGGCTGCTTTTTAGTTTTGTTGATTATTTCCTTTGCTGTGCAGAAGCTTTTTATTTTGATGTAGTCCCAATAGTTTATTTTTGCTTTTATTTCCCTTGCAAAGGCATAGAATTTCTTTCTTCTTCTTTTTTTTAAAGATTTTATTTATTTATTTGACAGAGAGAGAGCACAAGTAGGCAGAGAGGCAGGCAGAGGGAGAGGGAGAAGCAGGCTCTCCACTGAGCAGGGAGCCTGATGTGGGGCTCGATCCCAGGACTCTGGGATCATGACCTGAGCCGAAGGCAGCTGCTTAACTGACTGAGCCACCCAGGCGCCCCCAAAGGCATAGAATTTCTAAGGCAAGAAATGTTTTCTATTTCATTTCAATATATAATGAAACATATAATGATATAAATGTATTTCATTATATTTCAGATTTCAGGTATATCTTTTGCTTATTCTTGTCTACCAGTCACCTAGTTTTCCTCTCTAAAATCAAGTATTACTTGTTTTTCTTGTATCTTTGTAGAGTTATTCTATGCTTATAAAAGCAAAGTACACATCCATATACCCCACAGCCCTTTCCCCCTATGTTTAGTACAAATGGAGCATATTGTACCTGCTGTTTAACACTTGCCTCTTGTATTTTTTTACTTAATGCTACACAACCTATAAATTTGAACATATCAAGGAAGGTTCTCTTTTATCTAAATTTCCTAAATAGGCCTATTTCTGATGCTTGAAAGTTACATTTCTGTTGGATAATAGATTATTTTTCATGTATGAAATCTACACCACTGAAGAGACAACACATTAAACTTCCTTAGGCATTTCAAGCTTAGTATGAATTAGTTAATAACCTAACTTTCTAATCTGCTGAGGGGAGAGTTGATGAGGGCATACCAGATTTGGGATTTTGGGGGAGAAAGAATGTTGTGACTAGGGAGAGAGGTGCTGAGAAGAAACTTTTCCTGCTCCTGCGATTTGCAGAGTGCCCTTCTGAAATGTAAACAACTCAGAGGAGGTTAAGTCATGAAATGCAGAGGGCCAAGGAGAGCAATACTTGAATCAGTATTGCAACACCAAAGTGATTGTCAACGACAAATATAATCTAACCTTGGGAGATAAGGATTGTTTTATAAATGCTGTTAAGACTAGCTGGAAAAATATATTAATAGGGATGACTTCAAGGAATTTATTCAAAGGATCGTAGATGTGCTCAATGACTTAGATATAAGGATGTTTGATCACACAGCTTTGTGATGAAATAGTGAAAAAATCTAAATGACATCAATGTTCAACAATGCAAAATTGGTTGTACAATGATGATATGTCCATATAGTGAATGATTTTGTCAGAAAGCTTTTAATGACACAGGAAGGGTTTGCAATATAATCTTAAAGTGGAAAAATGAGCATATAGAATCTTACTCAATTTTGGTGAAAAATTTGCTAGCAATATATGAGAATATGTGTTTAGAAAAAGCATAGATTTATATAAAATGAATCTATGTGGTGGGACTAAGGGTGATTTTTTATTCCTCTTTTGCTTGCCTGTATTTTCTAAATTTTCTACAGTCAACATGCATTCCTTTTCAACAATAATTTTCAAAAATTTAAGAACAATTAGCTGAGCAATATGCAAAGTATGTTATGTTATCAGTTTCAACCCTACTTCTACTTCTGTTTGGCTGTATGTCCACTTAAAATTATTCATGGAAGTGTAATGTGAGTTGTGTATGATTATCAAAATGATAGGCATTCTAGATACTTGTGGAGCAACACTGAAGTAAATCCAGTGTTCATTCTTGAACTTTTGTTCTAAAAATTCTATTCAGAGCCAGTTTTTTTCCCTTTTCCAACTTGGAAAATACTATTTACTCCATAGAGGGTGAGTGACATCTAAATTTGTGGCCAGTATCTATTATGAAATAGAGAATTACATGATGCTTACTGATTTTTGGAAATCATACATGAGATCAGCCAGCTTGATTCCATTCCCACTGTATTTTTTTGAGATTGAGCTCCTTCGTGGAGCTTGGACGGTGATAAATGTGTTCTTCAAAAGAGGCTGCTTTTTTACTAGTCCAAGGCATGTTTGTGGTGGGCATGGCTAGGTCCCTAAGTTTGTGTTGGACTCTGTTGATCCACGTAACAAGGAGGGCTGCTATATTTGCCTTTGTGGCCGTCAGATGTCTGAGAACATAGATGAAAGAGGTGTGTCCTGTAACCGCGGTCCCTCAATTTAAGTCTTCACATAATACTTGTTAGGAAAGTAGGAAGAAAAATTATTTACACAGCCACATAGATAAACATACTAAATACAAATGCATAGAACTGTCAATAAAGGAAAGATCTTACCCAGCAAAATAGAAGCAGGTTGCTGTCAAAAACAAATATATAAATGAGTTTCATGAAAAGTGACTTTACAGTCAGCTAATAAATGTTTTGGACAACTTTCCCAGTTAATTATTTTCACTATAATGCTACAAAAGAAGCAATCACAAAACTTCAGTGCCATACAACAATAAGTATTTATTTTTCTCTTGAGTCTGTGGGACAGCTGGGTGTTTGGCTTGGGTGGTTTTGTCTGTGTGTATCCAGGCACCTGCAGTTAGCTGGCAGTTCAGCTCTGCTCCATGTGTCTCTCATCCTCCAGCAGGTTAATCTAGGCTTGTTCCCATGGTGGAAGCAGGGGTCTAAGAGATAATGGAGGTGTGCAAGGCTTCTTGAGGCCTCAGAACCAACACGGTGTAATTTCTGGTATATTCTATTGGCTACAGCAAATCATCAGACAAATTCAAATTCAAGGGGTAGAGAAGCAGACCCGCATCTTGATGGGAGTTGGCGCAAAGACATATTGGAAAGAATATGGATCAGGGAGGGGTAGAGAATTGATGCCATTTGTAGAGATCAATATGCACAGGGATTTTACATTTTGAAAAATAAAAGGTTGCCACTTGATAACACTGATTAATTCTGTTCACTAATAGATTGGCCACCTGGAAATAGGATTTTAATAGTTTTTCAATTTATGTTTCACAAAGCTGAAGTCTATATGAATGAGTTGTACTCATGATCTGTAGTTCCTACCAGGGCAAGAATAAGTAAGAGGAAAGGTGCCGGGGTGGCTCAGTCAGTTAAATGTCTGCCTTCATCTCAGGTTATGATCTCAGGGTCCTGGGATTGAGTCCCACATCAGGCTCCCTGCTTAGGGGAGCCTGCTTCTCCCTCTCCCTCTGCTCCCCAACCCCCATTCATGCTGTCTCTCTTGCTCTGCTCTCTCTCTCAAGTAAATAAATAAAATCTTAAAAAAAAGAATAAGAGGAGGCAACACCTTAATTTCCCAACTTGAGCTTTGTGCTTTGGTTAGAAATTGTGATGATGTTTGAGGCTAAATAGTTTTTAGCTCTCCCTGTGTGTCTGAATTTTAGTAAAATGAAGAAAATGTGTACAGTCAGAATTCATTAAAAAAAAAAAAGAATCTGAGATTCTTAATTGCCCAGTTCCATCAATGAAGACACTGATACCCAGAGATATAAGTGACCATATTTATGACTTTATTTTTCAAAAATATGACATCGGAAAGCATAAAATAAAAGTCCCTAAAATACAAGAAAAAAGATATTTATAACAGGATTATGATGAGATATTTATAGGTAAAATAAGATCCCAAGTTTAAAGGGCATAAAAATATTTGAAGATCATAGTCAAAAGCTCAATTTAATAGATGTAGAGATATGTAGAAAACTTTGTGTCCTACCTCACATCATACCTCTGCCCCATAACCCTAGGCAGTGGTTGAGTTTTCTGAGAATCTATTCAAAGACAGGGTGTCTTTTTTGGCTTCTAGAAACCTTAACCCATACATCTTCAAAAGCCACATGGTTTCAACTCTTGCTCAGCCCTGTGGCTTTGGATATGAATTTCCTCCATATTTATGGCACCTGAATTTTTTTCTCTTCTATTTGTAGACTCAGCCAGGTGTTTTAATTCAAGGCTTTGTGCTAATTGGACAGAAATTCTGTTGATGGTTTATTTACAAAGAATGTTCTTGACCAAGAATACAATATATAAGTATCATTTTAGGTAGTATTAAGAACTATAAAGATAAAACAGGTAAAAGGTCTAGGGAATTGGAGTTTATTTTAGAGGAATATCATGGAAAAACCTCTCTGAAAAGGTAATATTTGAACAGAGGCCATGCAGAGATCTTGGGGAAGAGCATTCCTAGCTGAGAGACTGCAACTGCAAAGCCCTGAGGTTGAGATAAGCTTGGTGTGCTAGAGGAACAGGAAGATATTCCAGTGAGCAAGATGCAGCAGCATGAGCAAGGTGGAGAGTAGTAGGAGATAAAGTCATAAAAATGGGAGATCATGTATATAAACTTGTAAGCCATGATGAGTTGGGGATTTGGATTTTTATTCTTGTGTGATGGGAAGCTACTGGAGGATTTTTAGGAAGGGAGACACATAATTCAATTTATGTTTATAAAGGGCATTCTTGCTGCTATTTGGTGAAGAGACTGTGGGGATGAATTGGAGATACAGAGATCCACTAGGAGATTACATGTGTTCTCCAGGCAAATGATGATGGTGATTGGGATCAGGATGGTGGCAGTGAGGGAGTGAGAAGTGGTCAGATTAAGGATGCATTTTTAAGGAATAGGTGGCTGGATTTGTGGAGTGTAAAGGAAAGAGAGTAATCAAGTATGACTCTGGCTTTTGCCCTGAGCAACTGGGTGATAGGTAGTGTCGTTTGCTGAACTTTGGAAGAGTAAAGGATCTAGGGTTTAGTGTGTGGCCTCATATATTTCAGAGGTCCAGTAAGCAGTTCAATATACAAGTCTGGCACTCAGGAGAAAGTAGATATGAACTATGTTCAGAGCAGAAAACAGTTTTACTCCATGGTAAACCAGATAAATTTAATCCCTGAGAAATTAGTTCATACTATGTGATTAGCAAAAAGGGTGGATGGAATATATAGAAGTTAAATTCGTGCATAAGAATTTGGATTATTCAATAAGTAGCAGAGTTGATGAAGAACTGGTAAAAGGAGTAGATAAATGGAGAACCATGGTAATTGGGGAAATCTTTGAACTAGTAAGGTTTTTATTTTTAATGGTGTGAGTGATTTTGATTAAGATATAAAAGTATTCTAAGTCTGTCATACCAAATACACATGAATGCTTATACTCAAAGCTTTTGCTTTAGTCTGGGCTTATAGATAGGCAATGAAACTCTTCTTTTAAAGGTTACCACATGTAAAAACCATGCAGCTGATTGAAATGCAATGCATTATAAAGCAGTACTGGAGGTTGCCAGTAGATGGAACCATAGATTTTAGAAATTCAGATTGAGATTTCCTTCCTAGGAAACAACGGTAATGTAACAGCTTTAAGAAAGCATAACCTTTGTAAAAAAAAATAAAAAAAAAATAAAAATAACACTTTTCTGGACACATATCAACCAGACTAAAGAGTAGCAACCAAAGTAAACTTGTAACTATGAGATTCAGTCTTTGAGGTTATTTCTTTAAGAGTAAGTCTTGGGGGAAAAAAAAACATTTAAAAAATTTGGTGTCTATAATGTAGTGCAAATGTTAAGATCTAGAAAATAAATATGTATCCATCAAATAATATGAATAATATAGGTAGTAGAGTAGGAAGGCATGGGTCATATTGCTTGTTTAAAAATTTTTTTTATTTAAATTCAATTAGCCAACATATAGTAAGTACCTCATTAGTTTCAGATGTAGTGTTCAATGATTCATCAGCTGCACATAACACCCAGTGCTCATCATATCACATGCCCTCCTTATTTAAATCCTTCTTTGCTTGGTTGGAGAGGAGGCCTATGGCTTATGCATCTGGTATAGTTTTCATGCCCGATTTTGTGTTATCTCAAGCATTGCCTGATTAATATAGCCAGAGTTTAAGAGAAGTGAGTTATAGAAGAGGCAACATGTCAAGCAGTTTGGTATTAAATAGAGATTGTATCTTTTAAGTGTCTGAGGTATTGAAAGATGATGTATGGGGAGGGGCTGGTTGCCACCAAGTTAAGTCCACAAAGAGCTGGTCAAGATTTGAGGGGAGTCTACTAAACACTATATTGCTGACCAAGTGTTTCTAACTGCAACATTGCCAGGTGGGTGACTTGTTTTCCAACTGCTTTCTGGGCTGTCCCTGCTTATTCAAAGGCACAACTCTCTACCAGCCCTGTTATACTTCCTTCCTTTCTTTCCTCTCTTTCTTTCCTTCCTTCCACCTTCCGTCCCTCCCTCCCTCTTTCTCTGCCTGCCTGCCTTCCTTCCTTCATTCCCTCCTTCCTTCTGTCTCTTTGTTTTCTTTTTTCTCTATTACCTGAGCATGTTTCCTAGACTTCTGCCCCTCAGGGACAGGTGAAGACATGTTATCTCCTACATTCTCTTTGCTTAAATGATGATACGAAAAACCACCTGAAATCTGGTTCTTTCAGTTTCAAGGAAGACCACACCCTTGAAAAATAACTGAGTTAGTAATAACTATACCAGTGATAAATATTTAGAAGACAGCTGTGTTTGGACAAGAAAATTAAAAGCTCTTTCCTACTTTCTTCTCCACTGTGATCTCTATGTCCTTTCTCTAGTTTTTTCCCCGTAAAGCACAATCAGTTTTCATTCTTGGTAGTTATGTTCCATAAAAGTCTCCATGAACACCAAATTAACAAATACGGAACAACTACTCTGAAGAGAAATACAGGGTTAGGTCCCTGGGAGCCTCTGGTCATATTTTCATCAACCCATCAATACATAACCTTATTTTTGTGTACGTTTCCATTTAAAGATACTTCTTTAATAGACACTGTTGATCCATTAACATTGAATTCATGGTCCACAGCGCTATCACTCATGCTGGAATAAAGCTCAGTGAGCACATACATTTTCTCCAAAAGGCACATCACAACCTTCTTGCAATTAGGAATACGAAGCAACGTGCAGCACTGTGCTGTGGGGCCATCTGAAACAGGGAATCTCCAACAGAAAGCACAAAAATGTGAAAAATGCAGCACTCCACTGACTGTGAAAAGGACACCTGCTTACAATGTATGAGCTGAAATAAGAAGTTAGAGTGTTGCCTTTTTCTACCTCAGCTGGTAATGTGGGGATGGAATGATTCAAATATGGGGCTGCTCTGCGCATGTCCCCGAAGGACAGTGAAACCGTTGTGAGTACTGATTTGAGGCTACAAACAAATTCTAGTGAGTAGGTGAATTTACAAATATGGAACCCATGAATAGTAAGGATTCACTGTACTGTTACCATTGGCAAATAACTGCTAAATAGCTCATATGCTTGCCTCTAAACATATTTTTGTTTGATGTAATTTAATGGCAGTTCTCTAGTCCCACTCACCTGTCTTTTTATATATATATATATTTTTATTATTATGTTAATCACCGTACATTACATCATTAGTTTTTGATGTAGTGTTCCATGATTCATTGTTTGTGCATAACACCCAGTGCTCCATGCAGTACGTGCCCTCTTTAATACCCATCACCAGGCTAACCCATCCCCCCACCCCCCTCCCCTCTAGAACCCTCAGTTTGTTTCTCAGAGTCCATAGTCTCCCATGGTTTGTCTCCCCCTCCGATTTCCCCCTCTTCATTCTTCCCTTCCTGCTATCTTCTTCCCCTTCTCCTTCTCCTTCTTCTCCTTCTTCTCCTTCTCCTCCTCCTCCTCCTCCTCCTCCTCCTCCTCCTCCTTCTTCTTCTTCTTTTTTAACATATAATGTATTATTTGTTTCCACTCACCTGTCTTTTTAAAACAAATGAGGCCATTAGTAGATTGGGAATAGGTTTTACAGCTTGTCCATGACAAAGCCAGGACTAGAATCCAGATTCCGAGATGTGTGGCCCAGTGGTTTTTCAGGCTTCCAAGCATGTGGGAGTTTCTGCTTTGTCAGGGGTTTGTACTGAGTCTGATTTTCATAGCCTGGGTACTCTGGTAGGGGAAAAGGAAATCAGTAATTTGGGGATTGCCAAGGACACCCCACCCCCCAGCCTTCAGGTTCTAACTTTAGTTCATGAATCCATTTACATTAAAATGTAGATTTCTCCCTTTAAAAGTTAACATGGGTATGGCATTGAGCAAAATTAAGTATTAATTAAGCACATGAGAATGAACTAATGTATCATATGAGTTAAGTTTGGGGTAATTAGATTGAGGACAGGTGAAATTGACTGAGAAGTGGTTCTCAGTAAGACAGGCAGGAGGTGGGAGAACCCTCTAGGAGACTAAGGACTTGGAAGATAAATTGAATAACATGCTAATTCCTACACACCAGGCTTACCTGACTGTTAACTGAGACAAAAGTGGAAGCCACTGGAAAAATTGTTGTCTTATCAAAGTTTAGGAATTCTGTCTTGTAACTTAACATCTTTTTGAATAAATAACCCCCTCTGGGATTTCCTTTCCAGTTTGGCAATGTTTGCTTCCATGATATTTTTGATTCTTATCCCTTTCTCTTTTTAAGGGGATCTCCCTCTTTTGCCCTTGGCTATGGGCTTCTCAGTTTGAGATATGCTCCCTGTTTCATCTTGTTTGGATATTGGTAACCTCACTGCATGGATTTTCTCTTCTTTGCTTTTAGGGGGAAAAAAAAACCTCATCTCTTCTATGGAAGCAAATTTTTATAATTAGAATGTTATCTTTTCTCTTAGTTTTCTCAAAAGCCAGTCTCCTAATAAGATTCAAGAAACGTATGTGTGGCATACATTTAAAAAAATACGCTTCCTAATTTCTCTAAGAGGAAATATTGAACATTACCAGTAAAGGTACAGTTCTGTGTCCCAAAAGATATAGTTGATAATTAGGTTGACCATATGCATTGGTTTGCCTGAGACAGCCCTGGTTTATGCCTCTTATCCCAACATTGTTATTGGTAGCACCTCCTTCCTTACACTTGTAAGATGACAGGTTATATGGTTATGCTATGGATAATACCAATGTAAACATTTTAAAAAAGTACTAATAGAGTTGGCATTTCCAAACTGTCCAAGACCAGGTTTACACATAATATCAATTAGTATTCAATTTGCTGGCATTTCTGTCATCCTATAATATAAGAATTCTTATATTTCCTTTGGAACTTCTCTGATTTGAAAAACTAATAGAGGCACCTCCTTCAAGAACTTGGTGACTTATTCTATGCTTTAAATATATTTTTAAAATTCAAGCGGCGCCTGGGTGGCTCAGTCGTTAATCATCTGCCTTCAGCTCAGTTCATGGTCCCAGGGTCCTGGGATTGAGCCCCACGTCGGGCTCCCTGCTCTGTGGGAAGGCTGCTTCTTCCTCTCCCACTCCCCCCTGCTTGTGTTCCCTCTCTTGCTGTCTCTCTCTGTCAAATAGATAAATAAAATCTTAAAAAAAATAAAATTCAAAGGTAACAATTTATTGCAGAAATTGTAGATTTCTAGTACTTTAGACTTATTCTGTCTATATATTCTGTAAATATATTTCTTAAATTTCAAAAGTAACATGTTTATTGCAGAAATTTTAGAATGAATAACAAGCTCTAAAGAGAAAATACAAGCTACTTATAATCTTTTCACTCAGGGATAACCGCTATTAGCATTTATCTTATTTTCCATGTTCTTTTCTCTTAGAAAATTACATATCAGACATCTTGTATCACATATAGGTATGTATTTTATATAATTTTTAATTTTTTTATTTTTTAACATTTTATTCATATCTTTGACAGAGAGAGAGTGCATGAACAGAGGGAGAAACAGCTTCCCGTGGAGCAGGGAGCCCAATGCAGGGCTCGATCCCAGGACTCTGGGATTATGACCCGAGCTGAAGGCAGACACTTACCTGACTGAGCCACCCAGGCACCCTTAGGTATGTGTTTTATAATTAGAAAAACAATTTTTTGAGGCTGCTGATTTTTAACATCCTTTCCACTGGCATATTATGATTTCATTTCCATGTTATTAAATATTCTTCTGGACAGTAAATTGAACATATTATTGAACAGTATTAATTGTCTGAATTTACCATAATTTATTTATCTGAGCGAAATCTCAGGCCTTTGAGATCCTTCCCAAGAGAAGGTAGAACTGGCACAGGGGCTTAAACTAAAGCTGGATTTGGGGTAGACATAAGAACTTGCATTCTGCAATTGCACGGTGGTGACAATGTGAATATCCCATCCTGGATGGTTGCATTGTTTGCTTGCCTGAAAGTAAGAGGCCTAATGAAATGATTTCTTGAAATTAATTTCCCTTACTCATTTGATATTTCTATGATGGTTTAATACTTACAGGAAGGAAACCAGTGACTAGTTCTTTTTATTTCAGATTGATTCTATTATTTTGCTTCCCAACAGTAACCATACATACTTTGTATATCCTCAATGATATTGTGCAAATTTAAATAAATGCTTCCTTTATTAGCTATATAATCTCAAGATGTGAAACTGTTGGAATTCACTAAGTTGTACGTTATATAAATATCAGATTTAATGATTTTAGGCAATGAAAAGATTGTTTCATTGTCATCACTTTTGTTTAGCTTCTAATTATTTTATTATACTTTTTTTAACATTATAAAATACCACTGAAAGAGTGAATTTTAAAATTCATTACAAATAGTAAATAATATACCACATATATTCAAATCCAGCTCCAACGAACCAGCTCCAACGAACTATCAAATTTCCATGCTCCTTGTTTCATCTAGCCTCTTTTATGCCATGAATATTTGTGCTAACAATATTTTATTGGGGCCCAGTTTACAGATAATAAAATGCACAAATCTTAATGTAGAGTTCAGTACATTTTGACAAATATAGTCATCACTGCAATCAAGATTTAGAACATTTCTATAACCCCAGAAAGTTCCTTGGTGCTCCTTCTTAGTTAATTTCTGTCCTGGTGTCACCCCCACCTCCATTCCCCCAGCCCAAGGCAACCACTTCTCTGATTTCTATTGCAATGGATTAATTTGGGCTATTTTAAAACTTCATATAAATAGGATCACTTTTGTGTCCTCTTTCTTTTGCTTAGCATAAGTTTGTTTGTTTAAGATTTGCTGGGTATGTCAGTAGTCTGTTCTTTCTTTATTATTGAGTAGTATTCCATTATATGTATCTGCCACAAGTTGTTTATTCATTCCTCAGTGGCTATTTGAGTTGTTTCCAGTATGGGACTGTTATGAATAAACTGCTCTGAACATTCTTGTACAGCTTGTTTTGTGGACATAAGTTTTGTGTCTCTTGGGTGTCATTTCCTTTGTTGGCACTATTTTTTTCTTATATGACTTCTTTCAGTTGTGAGTAAAGAGATTCTAGGGAGTATTTGGAGGATGAACTTCTTTGCAGACAGGCATTTACCAAAACATTTACTTAAGAGTTACTTTTTATATCAGAAAACATTTTGCATTGAAATGATATGTTACTATGGAATTATTCTTAGGTCAAAATTTAAGATTTGGGACTAGCAAATTATTTTTCAAGCTTTCTGAATGAAATGCCCACTTTGAGCCTCTTTTCATTTGAGTTGGCTTTAAGAGAATTATCAAACAAACCCAAGCATTAAACATGAGTACTGTTTAAAAAGATGTGGCCCTATCATGGTAATTTCTTAGTTGTTTTTCTTCTTCTCAATGCTGGGGAACTTATAATTTTGAAAGTTTGGGAGAAATACTCGGATAAGTCAATCATGGGGCCAATATTCATTCTTCTCAGGGTTTTCTTTGCCAGCATTGGGTCTTGGTTTCACTTAGCTAAAGATCTATCATATGTACATTCTGTAAATTTTTGTATTAAAGATAAATGCATCTGTTTCAAGGAAATGAGGAGCAATTCCAGTTTAAAAAATATCTGAGCTTTCTCTTTTGAAGTTTAAGAGGAATTATGTGCACTTCATCTTTTTCCTATTTCTAGACTTTGCTGGATATGGAAACGAGGCCACCACAGGAGGGTCAATAGTGACATTTCTAGTTGTGCTTAAAATTGCATAGCAATTTTTAATCAATTAGTGGTTAAAGTGTTATTTTTTTTAAAAGCAGATTCCCAAAATTCATTAAAGGATGTAAAATTCTATTTAAGCACAGAGAGCATCTATTTGTGGATCACTATTCAAAGCACCAAAAAAGTTTAGCATCAGTTTATATACAGAGATCAGTTTTCTTATGCTTTTCTTATCCATGATTTTTTCTGTTAGCATAGTGAAATTTCAAAAAATAGTATAGCCATTTTAAAGATTAAAAATGGCCTCTTCATTTTATTTTATTTTTTATCAGAAAGCAACTTAGTTGGTCCTTAAAGACATACTATTATCTGTTAGAAGACCAAAACTTAGAGTTTCAAAATGGTTTATGACTGTGCAGACTTAAAAAGATCTAATCATTTTATTGCTGCCCCTTGGCTCCTTTTCAAGGATCTGTTGGATTTTGCCTTTGTGATTTAAGATCTAAAATTCTTGCTTTGGCATTTATTTGTGTCTTTGATTAGCAACTAATGGGACAAATACTTTATGTCATTTCTTGTCTTTCTTGCCAACAGTAATAGCACCTGTTATGCTTCCATGATATCTTTGAATACAAGCACCACCTATCTGTGGACACATGAAGTCTGTGTATTCATCCCAGAGTTGTATTTTGAGATATATGTTAAATAACCACAATTTCAGGGACCTACGGAGGTAAGTCTCCTGGCTTTGATGGAATCCACTACAAAAGTTGAAAATCAGCTTCATTATTGTTTTGTGTGTTTTTTTTTTTTTATGTAGCAAAAGCCTTTTGGTAGCCATTGGGGATGTTAAAGCTACTATCCTACACCAAGAGAGGTAGAAATAAGATGTAATTCATGTTCTGTCAAAGACAAGACTTTGCCCAAGAGTTTATAGTTTCTCGTGAAAGTCAGACAGCAGATCTTGAGGAAAGTATTAGTCGAGAACTAATTTCTTCCCAAAGTTGATTAGATGATGAATAATGAACCCTGAATCATTGCATCCCAGCGTGTGTCATGGGCATGCTTAGTTCTTTGCAGAACCACAGTGCTGTTGGCATAATCAACATTGTATTACACTGTTTTAAAAGAAATATGTCAACAGAACATGGCAGATTCTGGACGAATTGTGATCCTAGCAGTCTATCTTTATTTTCTCCTTTCCTTGTTTTTCCTTCATGAGGGTTTCCTTCTCCACACACCACTCTCAAACATTCCCTCCTTCCATCCTTTGCTAGGGTCCTTTGTTAAAATTGGAAGTTTAAAGGTCTGTCTCTCTGAGAAGTATTTCTATTTCATCAGGGGTCAACATTTTCAGTTAAAGAAAGCCCAGGAATGGAGACTTCAGGATGAAGATGATCTTGTTTTGCAAGGGTCTGGTAGACACTTAGCTGGTTTTAGTTAATGTGTGGGAGATGCACTGTCTTCTTCTACCTTTTAAATTATACCAAGTGGATAAGAAATTGAGCTCCCTTTCTTTGAAAATTTCTCAGCAAAGCTATCTCCTGTGTGTTGGCCATATTTTCGGGCTGAATTCTCTTGTGCTAGCAAAATAGTTTCAGTGGTTTTAAGCCTCATATCTTGAAACCACACCATTTAGAGGAAAGGAGGGGTGTCTGTGTCCTAGAATTCCCTGAGAACATCCTGAAATTCACTTCACTTCATCAACTAAATCCTGTGACTGGGGAAATGGAAAATTCTGAATGGTTTAGGTTAGGACAGACCCTCCACACCTGGCTCTACATGCAGAATGAACTTACCCCACATCACATGAAACTCCAAAGAAAAGAGAGAGTTAATGATTTGGGTAGGCAACCAAGAGGTTCTCACTGTAGTTTACCCCTCTGGTTACCCAACATCTATTTATACCCAACTACACAAAATGAACTCAACCCATTCCTGCAGGAAAACAATACAAAATCTATTCCAACAACTGTATCATACTCTGAATTCAGGATTGCTAATTGACATGCAGTGTTCTACATCAGGCCCATGTGCATCTTCTTATGGTTTGGAGACCTCTAGTTAATGATGAGATATCCATCCCAATGCAACTAGTGTAGAGACAGTAATGTAGAGAGAACATTATAATTATGGTAAAAACTTCCAGAAAAGGGAAGGATGAGAAACAACGAAGTGGCCACTGGTACATTGCATATATTCCTGCTTTTCAGGAATCCAATGAATTGCTGCTCTGGCATTGGCGTCTTGGTCAGCCAATAATGCGGGCCATGATTCTTTCTGAAAAGATTCTACTTGTCCCTTGTCCTCCAGGCTGTCCAGTCCTGTACTCTGGGAGCATCTCTGTTAGCTGTTGTTATCCCTAACCACATCTCATATTGACTAAGCGAATTTTGGTAGCTTATTTCCACTTGCTGACATTGGCTTAGGGACTAAAAATGCCTCAAGATAGAAGTGGAGGCAGGCACCAAACTCACAGTGTGAATCTGGAGGAGTGGTGAGGCTTCTTGAATTGAGTAAGGAAGGTTAAATATAAAATGCCAACAGACTGTGCCCCGGGGAACTTTTCATGGCAGCCCTAGAAAACTAATATAGGTGTCAAACTTTTATGTACTACAGTAAATAATAACACTTTATTGATGTGACATTCTTACTGAACATAACATTTTTCTAACTTTTCTGCAAATTCATTTGAATCATCAAAATTTATACTTCTAAATTTTAATTTTCAATTGATATAATTGAAAGGAACATTGGTTACTGTTAGCAAATGCAAGATTGCAAATAATTTTTGATAATTTTTCATTTTGAGAAGGATATTTTGTTGGACCTGTTAAGAGTATTTAATGCTGTGACAACATCGGGATAACTTCTGATAAAGCATTTTGAAGTATAAACTTCTGTGCACCTTTAACTGATGAGTCTTAAAAAACAATTTTTCTTAATAGATCTAACTCTTTGTACAAATCAGTTTAAATGAAAATTTATACAATGGCATTTTAATGTTTCCTCTGCTATTTCCTGAACTTGAACCTGCACCAGAAAGCAGCTTAGTGATTTGTTTATAATTCAAAATGCCTTTTTATGCATTCTATCACTGCATCTACAATTTCTTTTCTTTTTTTTAAAGTTCTTAGTTTGTTAATTCTCTCATGAAAAATCTGCACCATCACCACAGATAAAGTCACTGCAGAGTTTTTACTCCTTCTGTTGTCTCATCTCCAGCTCACTTTTTGCCAATAGCAACATTGGCTTTTGTAGTCTCCCTGACTTTCTTTTTTCTGTTCTTGCATTCTTTTTGCTGCTTTCTTGAGGTCTCTTCCTTTTCATACAGGCCATGCCCTGCAAGTCTATATTTGGGTTCATTTTTTTTTTTTTTTTGCATAATCCAAGGAATCATAAATCATGCCAAAGCCAGTTGTCTTGCCACCACCTAAATGGGTACTGAATCCAAATATGTAGATGACATCTAGTGTGGTCTTGTACATCTTGGCTAGTTTTTTTCCAAATTTCTGTCTTAGGTACTGTTGCCTTTCTGGGTTGAAAAACATCAATAACCATTGGTTTCTGCTGAAGTAGCTGGTTGGTCATGAACTTCCTGGTCCAGATAGTTACTGTGTTGTTCATGATGGCAGCTGAGCTTCAAGTAGCCAGGGAGGAGGCATCTACAATTTTATGAAAAAAATTAGAAAATTGTCTTCCTTGTGAAAAATTTGTTGTCTGAGGCTTCATGTGAAAATAGTGTTCTTTTCATTAAAGGCTGCAGTCTTTACATTTAATTTCTATTTCTAAGGCTGTGGGTATTTGTTTGGCAATGTTGCAGCAATTTTCAAAATTAACTGTGTCTTTGAGGATATAACTCCCTGATGTACTTTATGGTGTAACGTCTGTGTGTACTTTTTTGTAATTGTTTATTGACCAAACTTGCTGCTGGAGAAGTGGCTGTCCTCTCCTAGCCCTCAGGCTAGAGAGGTCGTACTTGCACCAGTACCTCAGGGCTGGGCTCCGAGGGTGAACCATGAGCCGGGCTCCCACCATGGGTCGCAGTGTTGCCCCTCCTCTCTTTCCACTCATGACCTCTGCCACCACTGCTTTTGCTGCTGTTGCCGGCACCAGGCTGGGTCCAGGTGCCAGTCCAGCTGCCTCCTCGCAGCTCTGCGGGATCACAGCCTGCCCCGGGCACATGCTTGTGGGCACCAGCAGGCCAGGCCGAGAGCACAGCACACTCTGGCTCCTGTCCCCATGGGCTTGGTCCTTGTGTGTGTGCACTCCCGCCCGGCCTGTTTCCTCTTCTCATGTGCATGCCGCATCATCTTACCAGGTTTCACTTACAAGTTCAGAGACAAAGATGGATTTCTTGGTGGTGATGACAGAGCATTAAACCAAGTGCAAGGCCCTTCTGTGTGTGGGACTCTGTGTGACTGCCCATGTCCTGTCCACAACGCTGGCTCTGAGGGAGGCCTCAGTGATATTCCCCTGGCCATCTTGGATCTCTTGAGGATAACCATCACCGTATCACATGTGTATCTGAATTGGCTGATTTTTTTAGTCTGGGCTTTATAATGGCTCAGGCCGGGTTCGCTGGCTTTAGCCTGAGGGAATAATCTAGTACAGTGCCCTGATTCTATGACTGGGGCCCAAAGAGATTTTCAGATCTCTTCTTGAGATTTAAGTCTCCTTATATAGCTGCCTTCCTAACTTGGAATGTAAAATTTACATTATTCAGGAAATGCTAATTATAAATAAATGCATAAATAAAACTTACCCTCTATTTCTAATCATCCAGTCTTTAAAAATATAAACTATCTTCAGGGGCGCCTGGATGGCTCAGTTGGTTAAGCAACTGCCTTCGGCTCAGGTCATGATCCTGGAGTCCCAGGATCGAGTCCCACATGGGGCTCCCTGCTCAATGGGGAATCTGCTTCTTCCTCTGGCCCTACCCCCCTTGTGCTCTCTCTCTCTCAAATAAATAAAAAAAGAATCTTTCATAAAAAAATATAAACTATCTTCAACTTTCCAGTTACACCTCATGGGTCAGTTTCTACTATGATCTATGTCATCCCTTGGTGACTACCTCCCCCTTATTTTCTGCATCTATATATCTTGTGTTTAGGCATCAGGAAGGCATAGCTTATTTGAGTATCTGGATATACTGACAGGCTCATAAAAATGGTTGAAATTGTTAAGTTCAGAGATTCAGATCTAGATGCTTATCTGAAAACTTATCCAAACCTATCTAATACTAGTTAGCTTAATTTTGGAAGAGATAGGAAACAATAATGAGGACTGTTCGTTGAGAATTTTTTGATAGCTTTTTTAGTGATGAAAGAATATAAGGGTATGCAATCCTTATTATCTTTCAAACTTTTTAAAAAAAGATTTTATTTCTATTTAATCTCTCTACTCATCGTGGGGCTTGAACTCACAACCCTGAGATCAAGAGTCTCAAGCTCCACTGACTGAGCCAGCCAGACCCTATCTTTCAAACTCTTAACATTACATGCTGTACTGCAATAGTTCGTATACTAGTAATAAAACATATATCACCCAAAATCTGTATTATAACTGAAGGACTAAATATCAACTAGTTAACAAATTGCCCAGATATTCTCAGACACCTCTATTTGATTGTCTTATTATATCTTTTGTAGGATTTGAGATGGTTCTGTATAAAAATATTTGGTAAGCTTGACCTTCTGCCAAACCCAAGAGATTCAGACTTACTTGAGAAATGAAAGCAACTTTCATTTATTAAGTGTCTGTGATTAAGGCAGAACCTTCTGCTTAAATCACAGCTTTGGGATGGGAATATAAACAGAAGTATAATTCATGCATGTGCCCATTGTTTCTCCCAGTTTTGGACATTAGCCAAACTTCAGTTTAGCATTATCAGAAATACAGAGCACACTGTCATTAAAAACCCATTTAAAACAGGGCTTATGTTGGGTCAAGATTTATTATCCCTTTTAAAACTTCTGATTTAGTTGCTATTATTGGTGAGCATTTGGGGAAATGGAGTTAACTTTTTTGAGGTAAGAAAGGAGACAAAATCTATTATGTTGAAAACTCTGATGGGGATGATTCACTTTTCTGTTGGATTAGTACTTTTGTACTTGTTGAAATGATGGTTTTGGACCAAAAAAAAAAAAAGTGCCTTCTCTTTATGTACATTTCTCACATTGCTCACAATTTAAAATTATTTCCTTTTATACGTTGCTTTTGCATTAAAAAAATGCTTAAACATCTATTGGTCTTTGAAATCGAACAAGGCATTGAGGCATTAGCCTTTCATCTTTGGGGACTTTGGTTTAAACCTGGCTGAGTCTAAGCGAAAACAAGTTTGATCTTGTCACCTGCACCTCTCCAAGTTCTTAGGGTGAACAATAATTATGACAAACTGAAACCATTCCAAAATATTTTAGCATTTCATTTTACTACATGAAGAACAGGAACAAAATACTTCATTGTGCAACCGGGGAAGATTAGTATTATTATTGAATATCATTACACTGTAGCCTTAACCGGCAGAAAAATAATGAACTACTGTAGCTTCTGTCACAAGCTATTTTGGAACATGGCATCAGAGTGTTAAGTAGGATGCTTTTCACAGTATCGTGAAGGAGAGACCAGTATCTGGTGATTTTAGGGGCCACTCTCTACTCTTCCTTGAGAGAGCAATTCCCTTTCCTTCAGGTCCTCAACTGACAGGAGGTCTTTTCTTTCTTTCTTTTTCTTTCTTTTCTTTCTTTTTCTTTCTTTTCTTTCTTTCTTTCTTTCTTTCTTTCTTTCTTTCTTTCTTTCTTTCTTTCTTTCTTTCTTTCTTTCCTTTCTTTCTTTCTTTCTTTCTTTCTTTCTTTCTTTCTTTCTTTCTTTCTTTCTTTCTAGATTTTATTTATTTATGAGAGAGATCACAAGCAGGGGAGAAGGGTAGAGAGAGAAGCAGACTCCCCACTGAGCAGGGCATCTGATGCGGCGCTTGATCCCAGGACCCTGGGATCATGACCTGAGCTGAAGGCAGACGCTTAACCGACTGAGCCACCCAAGTGCCCCAGGAAGTCTTTTCTTTATTGCTCATCAAATTCTACTCTAGTAAGCTGCTGACCTTCATTCCTCTAGAGTTCCATATTGAAGATAGCAGTTTAAGTTCGAATCCAGGCTTAAAACATTTGCAGTGTAAGAAGATTCATAGTCTTAAATTGAAGAACGAAGCCTGAGAGTGGGAAGTTCTGGTAGACAGAAGGAGTGAGTTTCATGATCCTCAGGGGAGCCTTTGAATCTCACTGGATTCACACTGGAACTTAGTATTTGGGGTGTGGACAGAGAAGGTATGAGGGCCACAAAGTGGTATTTTCACCAACTCAACTCATTCTATTGTCTTTCTCCTCGAAGGGTGCATAGAGCATCCTGTGTGGCCTGGAGCAGCTCTGTTGCTTCTTAGTGGTGGAAACTTGCAGAGTAAATACTGTCTTTGTCTTGAGTTCAGTCCTCCGCACATCCATGGAGTGTCCTTGACCTGTTCCTAACAAGGTCCTCAGGGTTGCCTTGACACTTAGGGTGGTCCAGTTTGCCTGTGCGTCCCATTTCCTCCATGTAACTGTGGCAACTCACCCTCAGGGTCTCTGCAGCCAACAGACATCTAGCTTCTCGGGGAAAATTCAGCTTCTGTCTGGAGCCCTGAATTGCTCCCTGGGAGTCAGGTATGAACTCTCACCTGCCAGTATTGGAAAACCTGCTGGTCCTCTCAGTGACAGTACATATTGGGAGTTTACAAAACTCAAAACCAAAAATTATTCATGAATTCAATTTTATCCCTCTACCATATAACTGGAAGAGAGAATACCTCATATATGATAAAAAAAATGCTCCAATTTTAATGCTGGAGGCCTCTTAAAATGTCCTGATTCTTGTCCTGCTTGTGTCTTCACAAGAAGCTCATTTCATCACTGCCAGTTGGTCTCCATGTGCATTTACATGTGTTGATATTAGATGAGAAATAATGAAGTGAGGTCACATGCTTCCCAGGGGAGAATGCCTAGGCCTCTGAATGACCTGATAGCCTATCTATTCAGAGAACGTCAGGCTTCAAGACATTGACTCTTCATTATTAAAAACTCATGAAGCTAAGAGTGATAATTTATTTATCCACAGTGAGAAATAGAGCTGTCACAAGGACCAGGACAATGGAGATTTATGAGCAGCTCATTTTTTCTCTATCATCAAGATATGAGGCTCCTTCCCTTGTTAATTTCCTGTAGGAAATCACTGCAGTGACCAGAAATGCTCACATTCACAGGGTCAGTTTCCTCTCTTTCTCTGGGACTGACCTGGGAATTGGAAGGTTGTCTGGGGAGTAGGTCATTAGAATAAGGGGGACTAGAAGAACAAATGATTGATAGCAGTGGTCCAAGGTGGTCTTATGCCTCCAGTTTTTAACACAACTAGCCTTGCCAATAGGGCCAGATATAACTAAGTCTGTTGGCTTCATGCTGCATCCATTTCTACCCCAGGAGTAACTTGACTATTAGGATTAGAAACATACCAAACTCCAATGGCTAGGCCTTCTTCTCTCTTGGACTGTGCTTTTGGGTGCTGTCAATAAACTTTCCTGTTTTGTCAGTCCCTACTTTGATGAACACATTCATTCACTTTTTGAATGCTTAAATGTGTCCACCTGGTTATAGTCAAGCTTGTTGGCCAGAAAGCCAATCAGGTAATCATATATCTATGTACTATCTCTTGGTATGCTGTTCTTATATTTATCTCCAAAGAAGACTAGTTATTTCTAAGTTCTTGGAGATACCTTACATTAGTTCTTATGCATTAACAGAAAATACTTGGAAGCAAAAATAAGACCGTTTTTAAAAAGGATTTATTCATTTATTTTGAGAGAGAGAGAGAGAATGAGCATGCACAGTGGGGAGGGGAAGAAGGAGAGGGAGAGAGTCTTAAGCAGACTCGGTGCTGAGCATGGAGCCTGACATGGAGCTTGCTCTCATGATCCTAAGATCAGGACCTGAGCCAAAACCAAGAATCAGATGCTCAATCTACTGAGCCACCAGATGCCCCATAAGGCAGATTTTAATCGTCAATAAATATTTCTTAATTACCTGTCGTGTTTGACGCAGATGTAGTACATAAGACATGATTTCACCATAATTATTTTATACTGTGTACTTTTAGCTTTTACTTTTCTGAATAAAATACCCTTATATTAATTCCTTTGATGAATTAAACTAGAATATTTCCTAGTGGGTTTCCCAAGTTTGGATTTCCTTGTCATCAGAAGATGTGCTTTTAAGCATCATCTTAAATAGAAAAGTGAATTTAAAATCTAAAACAGTTTGCTCAAATGATTTGGCAAAGTCCTTTGAATGAGGCTATTTAAGAGCCATTTACTCATGTGCAATCTATGAAATTTATGATGGTCAATTATGATTATGAAGAAAATGTTAAACTATTCTTCCAGATATATTTTTATGACATTTTAATTTTGCTTTTTCCATAGCTAGTCAAACATTTGATATGATCAAATGCCCTTTGATCATATCAGAGAATGATCAAAGGGCATTTGAGATCAAATTTTGGTTTTCATATTCTATTGAATATAAATTTGCTGGCTTGGTTTTTAAAATCCTTTAAATATATTAAAAGTATGCATAATGTATTACTCTATGAAAAAAGCAGCCTTCAAAACAGTATATGATAATGTGGCTCTAATTTTATAATAGATTCATGTATGTATATATATCCAGTTGAGAAAATTAAATAAAATATGAACCAGTAATTTTATTTATTTTCAGGGTAGTGGGAAATATGAGTGAATATTTTAGTTTCACCACCCCTCTCAAATTTTGTGTCTAAAAATTTATTTAAAAATGTAACTAGAGTGTTCTGTTTACTCTAGGAAGGCAATAAGTTAAAAAGCACTCTAGGAGATTTGTTCTTCATTCTGAAATAGCTGTGTATTCAGCAATTACCTCACCATAAAGCTGGTCTCATTCTTTTTTTTTCTTAATTTATGGTACTTGCTTTTTTATCACTAGCTTCTCCTCTTTGTGACTAACTTAAAACTATTAATTCAAAAGCGATTTTTCTTCTCCAGTCTTCAACTAGTCACCAAGATATTTGATTTTTTTTCTAGTCCAGAAAAGAAAGACATTTCTATATTTCCTCCCATTTCACTTATCCAGTGATGTCACTGATTAAAATCGCCATTCTTTGAAGGAAAAAATTTTTGAACTACTACTAACTAGAATATTCATCTGCTGGAGAAATTGTTGAGGGGCCAACCTCCCTTTTAGATGATAACTAGCTTGCTAGATAAAGTTGTCATTACATTTAACTTGGTCTTTAATTATAAGCAGATGAATGAATTATTTTAATCACTGCTCTATATCTTAACAGTAGTTCGTACATTGACACAAAGTGAGGAACATCAAACAAAAATTAAATGCTAGGGCAGGAAGGCAGCCAGCCCTCAAGGGAAGCGATTGATCACAACTTGTCATCTTTAAAGGCCAGAAGAATGCAAAATAAACACTTGGGATTAGTGTACTAAATATGGTTCATCAGTCTTCATCTCTACTCTCTGATAATTTATCTATCTCATTTATTCTAATGCTTTATCATGTATCTATCCAGCTCTGTAATTAGCTGTTCAGGTATTCCCTTTTTCTTCCTGCCTTTGAAATTGTGTGTGGTGAGATTCTGCAAGGAAGAAGATATTATTACCATCCCATACAAAAGAAGAAACTCTTAAATGATTCTGTTTTATAGCTTACATTCTGGAGTTCTTGCTAAAACTCAGAGGGTGTGTTAGATTTGGTTTAAAGAGAAGGTCTTAGCAAATTTACTGTGTTCTTTTAAATAAAGAGTTTGCTTTGGCTGTAGTTGTAAACTGTTTGATTTTTGTAGGAGGAGACGGGATTTAGGTTCATTAAATCCAAAATGCTGGTTTGATTTTTTAAAAATAAAAAGTACCAAAGTTAGCTCCTGGATTGAAGTCATAAGTGCTAGCATTTTATCGATTTGTTTCTGAGGAAAGAGTTCGTTGCTCCTCAAATCAAAAGAATATCATTAATAATACATATTTTCTCCTGCAATGATGAATAGATTGAGATTATATAGTAAATTATGTTTGGAATTTATACTTGGCCATAAATATTCCTGTATGACAGAAGCATTCCCACAGATCTATTACAGGATTTTATTCATCAGTCTCAGAATATTAACAATGGTGAATCATTTTGATTATTTATTATTAAGCATTGAAAACCAAAAACCATGTGCACAGTCCAAATCGATGCACTGTTTTCACCTTGACATTGTGAATATGAGATGGCTTCTGGTACTTTGAGTTTTGACATAATGTCAAAATATTGAGTTATCATATGTTTTTTTACAGATGCAAAAGTGTAAGATTTTCTATTTTTAGCTTCACTTTAAATTACATGTGGTTCATTCACTTTTAGGTTATCTAAGGCAAAGCTTTCATCCTATTTGACTTCCTTTTGTAATTTCTCTCGGCTACTTCCCTTTATTGGGTGTTAGAGAGGTCCTGTGGGCTCAAACCTTCCCTGGAATTAACCAAAGACCAACATCATTTGGAATTTCCAGTGGCAAATCCATGTTCCAAAGTTGGAAGGTATTTTTGTTTTAAATGTTCTCTGATGTGTTAGTTATTGGCCAGCATGATACAGCTGTGTTAAAAGAAAACAATTGACTAACATTTTAGGGGCACACAGTTCTTTTACTATATGGGCTGGAAACTCACTTTTTTACTTCCATGTCCTGTTTATGGGGTTATTATTATCTTCCACTTTCCCTGCTTCTAGATCTTCTCTTAGCTTCCAGGACCATACAATTTCCTGATTATGAATATAGGTTTCAAAGTTACAATTGTTTCTGATTCTTATGTAATCTTGGGGCACCTTCTTCATAAAAAGGACTGTTACGGGGACTCAATGAACTTGTGTCTGTAATATATTTAGCGTAGTGTCTGATGCATGTAACTGTACTGTATTATTAGCCATTATATATTAAAAATTATTGGTTGATTTACTATCATCCTGGGGTGATATTGACCTGTGTTGTCTAGAAGTTCCTTTGGAATTTTTTTTTTTGCATTATATATTGCCTCTTAAAATCCTCATTATGTTCTATAAGTATCTTTCTGAAGTGCTCTATCTGAGAGCAGGTGGTGAAAGAAGAAAGGGGCAGGCAGTGGTATTTTTTTTTTAATTTTTATTTTTTATTGTTATGTTAATCACCATATATTACATCATTAGTTTTTGATGAAGTGTTCCATGATTCATTGTTTGTGCATAACACCCAGTGCTCCATGCAGAACGTGCCCCCTTGAATACCCATCATCAGGCTAACCCATCCCCCCACCCTCCTCCCCTCTAGAACCCTGTTTGTTTTTCAGAGTCCATCGTCTCACATGGTTCGTCTCCCCCTCTGACTTACTCCCCCTCATTCTTCCCCTCCTGCTATTTTCTTCTTTTTCTTTTTTCTTAACATATGTTGCATTATTTGTCGCAGAAGTACAGATCTGCAACTCAACACTCTTGCACAATTCACAGAGCTCACCATAGCACATACCCTCCCCAATGTCTATCGCCCAGCCACCCCATCCCTCCCACCCCCAACCACTCCAGCAACACTCAGTTTGTTTCCTGAGATTAAGAATTCCTCATATCAGTGAGGTCATATGATACATGTCTTTCTCTGATTGACTTATTTCACTCAGCATAACACCCTCCAGTTCCATCCATGTCGTTGCAAATGGCAAGATCTCATTCCTTTTGATGGCTGCATAATATTCCATTGTGTATATATACCACTTCTTCTTTATCCATTCATCTGTCGATGGACATCTTGGCTCTTTCCACAGTTTGGCTATTGTGGACATTGCTGCTATAAACATTGGGGTTCACGTACCCCTTCGGGTCCCTACATGTGTATCTTTGTGGTAAATACCCAGTAGTGCAATTGCTGGATCGTATGATAGCTCTATTTTCAACTGTTTGAGGAACCTCCATACTGTTTTCCAGAGTGGTTGCACCAGCTTGCATTCCCACCAATAGTGTAGGAGGGTTCCCCTTTCTCCGCATCTCTGCCAACATCTGTCGTTTCCTGACTTGTTCATTTTAGCCATTCTGACAGGTGTGAGGTGGTATCTCATCGAGGTTCTGATTTGGATTTCCCTGATGCCGAGCGATGTTGAGCACTTTTTCATGTGTCTGTTGGCCATTTGGATGTCTTCTTTGGAAAAATGTCTGTTCATGTCTTCTGCCCATTTCTTGATTGGATTATTTGTTCTTTGGGTGTTGAGTTTGATAAGTTCTTTATAGATTTTGGAAACTAGCCCTTTATCTGATATGTCATTTGCAAATATTTTCTCCCATTCTGTCAGTTGTCTTTTGGTTTTGTGGACTGTTTCTTTTGCTGTGCAAAAGCTTTTTATCTTGATGAAATCCCAATAGTTCATTTTTGCCCTTGCTTCCCTTGCCTTTGGCGATGTTTCTAGGAAGAAGTTGCTGCGGCTGAGGTCGAAGAGGTTGCTGCCTGTGTTCTCCTTTAGGATTTTGATGGACTCCTGTCTCACGTTTAGGTCTTTCAACCATTTGGAGTCTAATTTTGTGTGTGGTGTAAGGAAATGGTCCAGTTTCATTCTTCTGCATGTGGCTGTCCAATTTTCCCAACACCATTTGTTGCAGAGACTGTCTTTTTTCCATTGGACATTCTTTCCGGCTTTGTCAAAGATGAGTTGACCATAGAGTTGAGGGTCCATTTCTGGGCTCTCGATTCTGTTCCATTGATCTATGTGTCTGTTTTTGTGCCAGTACCATACTGTCTTGATGATGACAGCTTTGTAATAGAGCTGGAAGTCTGGAATTGTGATGCCGCCAGCTTTGCTTTTCTTTTTCAAGATTCCTCTGGCTATTTGGGGTCTCTTCTGGTTCCATACAAATTTTAGGATTATTTGTTCCATTTCTTTGAAAAAAGTGGATGGTATTTTGATGGGGATTGCATTGAACGTGTAGATTGCTCTAGGTAGCATTGACATCTTCACAATGTTGGTTCTCCCAGTCCATGAGCGTGGAACATTTTTCCATTTCTTTGTGTCTTCTTCAATTTCTTTCCTGAGTATTTTATAGTTTTCTGAGTACAGATCCTTTGCCTCTTTGGTTAAATTTCTTCCTAGGTATCTTATGGTTTTGGGTGCAATTGTAAATGGGATCGACTCCTTGATTTGTCTCTCTTCTGTCTTGTTGTTGGTGTATAGGAATGCCACTGATTTCTGTGCATTGATTTTATATCCTGCTACCTTACTGAATTCCTGTATGAGTTCTAGCAGTTTTGGGGTGGAGTCTTTTGGGTTTTCCACATACAGTATCCTATCATCTGCAAAGAGTAAGAGTTTGACTTCCTCTTTGCTGATTTGGATGCCTTGGATTTCTTTTTGTTGTCTGATTGCTGTGGCTAAGACTTCTAATACTATGTTGAATAGCAGTGGTGAGAGTGGACATCCCTGCCGTGTTCCTGACCTTAGAGGAAAAGCTCTCAGCTTTTCCCCATTGAGAATGATATTCGCTGTAGGTTTTTCATAGATGGCTTTTATGGTATTGAGGTATGTACCCTCTATCCCTATCCTCTGGAGAGTTTTGATCAAGAAAGGATGCTGTACTTTGTCAAATGCTTTTTCTGCATCTATTGAGAGGATCCTATGATTCTTGTTCTTTCTTTTGTTAATGTATTGTATCACATTGATTGATTTGCGGATATTGAACCAGCCTTGCAGCCCAGGGATAAATCCCACTTGGTCCTGGTGAATAATCCTTTTAATGTACTGTTGGATCCTATTGGCTAGTATTTTGGTGAGAATTTTTGCATCCATGTTCATCAAGGATATTGGTCTGTAATTCTCCTTTTTGATGGGGTCTTTGTCTGGTTTTGGGATCAAGGTAATGGTGGCCTCATAAAATGAATTTGGAAGTTTTCCTTCTATTTCTATTTTTTGGAACAGTTTCAGGAGAATAGGTATTAATTCTTCTTTAAATGTCTGATAGAACTCCCCTGGGAATCCATCTGGCCCCGGGCTTTTGTTTCTTGGGAGATTTTGGATGACTGCTTCAATTTCCTTAGTGGCTATAGGTCTGTTCAGGTTTTCTATTTCTTCCTGGTTCAATTTTGGTAGTTGATGCATCTCTAGGAATGCACCCATTTCTTCCAGGTTATCTAATTTGCTGGCATAGAGTTGCTCATAATATGTTCTTACAGTTGTTTGTATTTCTTTGGTGTTGGTTGTGATCTCTCCTCTTTCATTCATGATTTTGTTGATTTGGGTCATTTCTCTTTTCTTTTTGTTAAGTCTGGCCAGGGGTTTATCAATCTTGTTAATTCTTTCAAAGAACCAGCTCCTAGTTTCGTTGATCTGTTCTACTGTTCTTTTGGTTTCTAGTTCATTGATTTCTGCTCTGATCTTTATTATTTCTCTTCTCCTGCTGGGTTTAGGCTTTATTTGCTGTTCTTTCTCCAGCTCCTTTAGGTGTAGGGTTAGGTTGTGTATTTGAGACCTTTCTTGTTTCTTGAGAAAGGCTTGTGTTGCTATATACTTTCCTCTCAGGACTGCCTTTGCTGTATCCCAAAGATTTTGAACAGTTGTGTTTTCATTTTCATTGGTTTCCATGAATTTTTTAAATTCTTCTTTAATTTCTTGGTTGACCCATTCATTCTTTAGTAGGATGCTCTTTAGCCTCCATGTATTTGAGTTCTTTCCAACTTTCCTCTTGTGATTGAGTTCTAGTTTCAAAGCATTGTGGTCTGAAAACATGCAGGGAATGATCCCAATCTTTTGGTACCAGTTGAGACCTGATTTGTGACCTAGGATGTGATCAATTCTGGAGAATGTTCCATGGGCACTAGAGAAGAATGTGTATTCCGTTGCTTTGGGATGGAATGTTCTGAATATGTCTGTGAAGTCCATTTGGTCCAGTGTGTCATTTAAAGTCTTTATTTCCTTGTTGATCTTTTGCTTAGTTGATCTGTCCATTTCAGTCAGGCAGGTGTTAAAGTCCCCCACTATTATTGTATTGTTGTCAATGTGTTTCTTCACTTTTGTTATTAATTGCCTTATATAATTGGCTGCTCCCATGTTTGGGGCATAGATATTTACAATTGTTAGATCTTCTTGTTGGATAGACCCTTTAAGTAGGATATAGTGTCCTTCCTCATCTCTTACTACAGTCTTTGTTTTAAAATCTAATTTGTCTGATATAAGGATTGCCACCCCAGCTTTCTTTTGGTGTCCATTAGCATGGTAAATGGTTTTCCACCCCCTCACTTTCAATCTGGGGGTGTCTTTGGGTCTAAAATGAGTCTCTTGCAGACAGCATATTGATGGGTCTTGTTTTTTAATCCAATCTGATAGCCTGTGTCTTTTGATTGGGGCATTGAGCCCATTTACATTCAGGGTAACTATTGAAAGGTATGAATTTAGTGCCATTGTATTGCCTGTAAGGTGACTGTTACTGTATATTTTCTCTGTTCCTTTCTGATCTATGCTGCTTTTAGGCTCTCTCTTTGCTTAGAGGACCCCTTTCAATATTTCTTGGAGGGCTGGTTTCGTGTTTGCAAATTCCTTTAGTTTTTGTTTGTCCTGGAAGCTTTTTATCTCTCCTTCTATTTTCAATGACAGCCTAGCTGGATACAGTATTCTTGGCTGCATATTTTTCTCTTTTAGTGTTCTGAAGATATCTTGCCAGTCCTTTCTGGCCTGCCAGGTCTCTGTGGATAGGTCTGTTGCCAATCTAATATTTCTACCATTGTAGGTTACATATCTCTTCTCCCGAGCTGCTTTCAGGATTTTCTCTTTGTCTCTGAGACTCATAAGTTTTACTATTAGATGTCGGGGTGTTGACCTATTATTATTGATTTTGAGAGGGGTTCTCTGTGCCTCCTGGATTTTGATGCCTGTTTCCTTCCTCACATTAGGGAAGTTCTCTGCTATTATTTGCTCCAATATACCTTCTGCCCCTCTCTCTCTTTCTTCTTCTTCTGGGATCCCAATTATTCTAATGTTGTTTCGTCTTATCGTATTGCTTATCTCTCGAATTCTGCCCATGTGATCCTGTAGTTGTTTATCTCTCTTTTTCTCAGCCTCTTTATTTTCCATCATTTGGTCTTCTATATCGCTGATTCTCTCTTCTGCCTCATTTATCCTAACAGTTAGTGCCCCCATTTTTGATTGCACCTCATCAATAGCCTTTTTGATTTTGACTTGGTTAGATTTTAGTTCTTTTATTTCTCCAAAAGGGTTTCTCTAATAACTTCCACGCTTTTTTCAAGCCCAGCTAGTATCTTAAAGTCATGATTCTGAACTCTAGGTCCGACATCGTACTAATGTCCGTATTGAGTAGGTCCCTGGCTGACGGTACTACCTCTTGTTCTTTTTGCTGAGGTGATTTTTTTCGTCTTGTCATTTTGTCCAGAGGATAATAGATGAATGAGAGAACAAAATGCTAACAGGTTAACAACGTCCCCAGCAAATATAGTGTATACAAATCAGAAAAGACCTGAAACCAGGGGAAAAGAAAGGGAAAGAAAGAAAAAAGAAAGAGAAAAAGAAAGAAAAAAGAAAAAAAAGATAAAAACAAGAACAGAACAATACAAAAAAAGCAGAATATGATCAAATATGATCAGGTTAGTGCATAGATCAGTGCCACACACTAGATTTTGGGCGTATTTTGGTCTGTTAGAAAAAAGCGCCTCCTAAAATTTTAAAGGAAGAAAGACATATGTACAAAATAAGGGTCGATACAATGAAGGGTTGGAAGATGACTGTAAAGATGAAAATTATAAAAGATTTTATAAAAGGAATTGATAAGATAAGTTGTTTGAAAAAAGAAAGAAGATTTAAAAAAAAAGGGAGAGAATGCGGTCAGGCAGGAGACTAGAACAAAGCCATACACTAGTGATTTAGGGTATATTTTGATCTGTTAGAAGAAACTGTATCTCAAAATTTTAAAGAGAGAACAACTTATAAATATATGCCAAAAATAAGGGTAACTACTATGAAGGGATAAAATATGACTCTAAAAATGAAAAATAAAAAATGTTTTTTTTTTTTTTAAAGGGATGGATAAGATGTTGGTTGAAAAAGGGAAAAAGAAAAATTAAAAAAAACAGTTAAAAAATTAACTTTGATGAACTAATGAATCATGTTAAAAAAAAGCCATGAATTCTATGTGCACTATTCCCCTAGCGCTGGAGTTCTCCCGTTCTCCTTGATCGGTAAACTTGGTCTTGGCTTGCTGGCTGTTCCTGCTGATCTTCTGGGGGAGGGGCCTGTTGCTGTGGTTTCCAAATGTCTTTGCCGGAGGCTGAATTGCCCCGCCCTTGTCGGTCCGGGCTAAGCAAGCTGCTCGGGTTTGCTCTCAGGAGCTTTTGTTCCCTGCAAGCTCTCGGTACAGCTTTGGAGGACCAGGGCGAAAATGGTGGCCTCCCAATCTCCACCCGGAGGAGCTGAGAACTCGGGGCCCCGCTCCTCAGTGCGCCCCCAGAGAAAAGCAGTCACTCCCGTGTCCCGGTCTCGGGCCGCACTCCGTGCTCACCCGGCCTGTGACCGAGCGTTTCTCTGTCTGGCACCCGACCCTGTGTGGAGTCTCCAAACCCAGCAGATCCCTGCGGTGCGCTCCCGCGTTGCTCCTCCCGGGGGAGAAAGGGGAGTCTCCCCGGATCTGCCGCCTGTTGGGTCCCTGCTGCAGGAGCAGTGGCCCGATTGGGCCGCGGATCACAGGTTATGGCAACCCTGAGCTGAGAGCCCGCGCCTCGGCTCCGTCTCTGCAGCCGGCTTCCCCGCTCCAATACCTGGGAGCTCTGCCGCACTCAGGCACCCCCGGTCTTTCTGTGACCCCGAGGGTCCTGGGACCACACTGTCCCGGGAGGATTCCACCCCCCGTTTAGCCACTGGAGCGACGTCCCTCAGCGGAGCCGACTTCTAAAAGTTCCGATTTTGTGCTCCGCGGCTCTATCACTTGCCAGAAGCAGCCGACGGAGGCCCCCTCCCCCGCCGTCTATCCTCCCGAATATCGCCTCGGATTCACTTCTCCGCATGTCCTACCTTCCAGTCAGTGGTCGCTTCTCTGTTCAGAGAGTTGTTGCTACTCTTCTCTTCGATCTCCTGTTGAGTTTGTAGGTGTTCAGAATGGTTTGATCCCTATTCAGCTGAATTCCTGAGACCAGATGAAATCTAGGTCTCCTACTCCTCCGCCATCTTGCTCCACCCTAGGCAGTGGTATTTTTAAGCAGAGTAATCCTGCCTTGCCCCAAGAAACTTCCAACCTCTGATCAGGGAACACACTGGGGAGGGAAGCTTCTCTCCTGCAGGGATTGGGGTTGTCCTAACGGGAAAAGGGCAGAATTCTCTCTTTATGGAGACGTGAGGATGGAAAATCAGGGTCTCATCAAACTTACTATGTGATGATTATTGTCCCTGTGTCCTCCTCTCTGGGTTTCACATAAATACCATTTAAACCAAGACTCATCAAGCCAAGGACTTCAGGGTGTTTTTTTTGTCTTTGTTAGAACTTTCCCTTAACCTGCTTGGGTGCTCTCTCTCTCTCTGACAAATAAATAATCTTAAAAAAATTGATTCCATTGTTGCCTGGAATATTCAGCTTAATTCCCCAGAACCTTAAGCAGTGCTAAAAGCCAGCTGAATGTATTTTTTCAAATATGTGACTACAGGGGACAACAGGGTTATATCTCACATTAGGCCAAGGAAAGGAAGGAAGGAAGGGAGGGAGGGAGGGAGGGAAGAAGGAAGGAAGGAAGGAAGGAAGGAGAGAAGAGAAAGAAAAGAGAAGAAAAAGAAAAAGAAAGAAAGAAGGAAGAAAAGCACCATTCATTCTCCAGAAGGTGATGGAAGACAGGAGCATGGTGATAAAAAGCTGATCATGATGGCACACGTGTTCTGATGATATCAGAAATGACAAGCCACCTGGACAAGAGAGACACTCACAGGTTACCCCACCAGATACTTGAATGTCTTGTTTCTTATCTGTCTCCTTGAGGGGGAAACTCAGAGGAAGGCTTTGACAATCTGATGCCTGGATTCAAACTCATCTTTGTCATGTGGGTGCCACACTGCAACACTGTCCATGCTTGACTCTCCTTCCCTTCCATCCTAAAGATGTAATTACTTCCATTGAATTTATTCTCTCCCCCCACCCCCTGCCATATACCCTGATGACTCAATCAGTTGATGGCTGTAGATATAAATCAGACTTGCTAACTAATTGGAAACCTTCTAGGGACTTACCAGCAATGATGATGTTGAAAGCAATATGGTGTTGCATATTGTCATAAGGATAATTTTTTTTTTTCACAAAGAAGTTTGGTTTCTCCTTCCCTGGAAAACTTTTTTTTTTCATCTGAGATTGTCTCTGTTATTATGAAGGATGGGTCTGTTAAGCTTTATTAATTGCTTACCATTTAACAAGTAATTTTGTTGAGCATCTATGGAGTTCTGGGTTGGAACTGTCATCAGAATGGGAATTAGGATAGAGAAGGTACAATCCCTGTGATCATCGAGCTCACAAGAGGTAGACTGGTAAACAGACTGGTTTAATATTGTCTGCTGGGAGACCTGATAAATCTTTGCATAAGGACTATGGAGCTACATGGAACAGGAGAGGCAGACACTGCTTCTGAGAGGGGCTGATTCACATGCTGGGTTTTGAAGAGTACTGTGCGGTTATTACTCATTCCTCTTTCCACTGCTCCCAGAGCCATTCTCCTCTCTTCTTTGCCTAGGAAGCTGACCTCTGCCATGCTGGAGACATTCCCATTTCAGGAATGCAAGGTCGTTCACTCAGCTGCTGGGAGACAGAACTCAGGTGTCAGCCCTCTTTGGGGATTACATCTCCCAAAGGAAACTTCCTCCCCTAAGGTCATGCCTCCTCCTTCCAGGAGCAGCCTGTGTCCAATCACTGATCATTACCAGGAAATAAAGACCCCTCCCCCCCGCTCCAACTTGAGAGAAGCTTGAAGGATCATCTCAGCTCTAGAACCTCCCTGGTGAACCTAACCTAGGATACCTGTAGATTGCTGTGCCCAGGCTTCTGAGATGGCTGGATTCTTGATGGTTCAAATTGGTGGCATATGATCAGAAGTGGGAAAGAGAGAGAGGTGTTCACTCCATGCATCCTCTTCTTCCATATTGCTCTCTGTCCATAGCTGGTCTCTCTAGGACTCCAGCTCCTGCCCAGATGCGCCATCCTCCCTGCTAATTGCTCTCATTATTCCCTTCCTTTCCAGGCCTAAGAGTGGTAATGTTTTCTTCTGCTGCCAGTCTCCAGAAGCCTCAACATCCCTAGTTGGTGTCCTTAACCCAAATAGATCCTTTAGTTCAACCTTCAGTTGAAGCAGTGCTATGCATATATGTAGTGCTTATGCATATATAGCAGTGCTAAACATATGTAAATGTTTAACAACTGGGTCTCTGGAAAAAAATAAAAAAACTTAGAGCTTTTTCCAATTTCTGTAGGGCATATATGCCCATCATGGACCAACAGGATGCCATTGAACACAGAATTGGAAAGTGATACTAGCTAAATTGTTCCACCATACTGATGCAATAGGTGTAAATAATTTTAAGACTGTATATAATGGTAAAATGTAATAATATAATAAGGAAGGCATGCATTTTGAATATTTATTGCTTTTGTTTTAATATAATTAAAAAAGGTGTAAGTTAATTTAATTTTTGGTGATGACTATGTTTAACAACCAGCTTGTAAAATTCCTGAGAATTAACAATCAACTCTTATGAGTCAGTATAAGTGAGCTCCAACATACCACTGAGTTGAACTATTTGAGTAGAATTTGGTTTTAAGGTGGGACTTGCCTGATATAGGTAAGTAGCAGTTAACTAGGAAAGTTATAGGTAGAGCTGAGAAATGAGTGGTAGGGGGCAAGGGTAGACCTGAATTCTCTGTCTCAGGAATGTTGATGTGGCTGGTAGGGGAGAGGTGGCGATGGGTGGAGAGGAATCGAGTTGGGAAGAAGAGATGGAATCCTATCGGTTGAAGGGTCAAAAGACAGAGAAATTGAAAAGACATTGAACAGACAAGAGTGAGTTTGCAAATAAGGATTTCTTCTTTTCCTTTTAAAGCAACTTCTCTTCTAAATTTTTATTTCTATACTTACCTTGAAAATATGGAAAGAATCATCAGTGTTTTGGCAAATCTATTAACAAAAGGACCAGACCAAAGAATGCAGAAATGGGGAGATCACTGATTTTGAAAAGTTATTCCTGCCCACATTTTCTGGTGAGGTTGAGATCACATTTTCGACACACTTATATCCTGGCTTTGTGTTGTCCCTCAGATGTATTAATAGAGCATCCATAACTGTGTTTTGGTTAATGATGAAGAGCCTCTTGAGACTGCATGTTCCAAGTCTGATGTCAACTGTACCAATATTCCAACAGAAAACACGACTTCTATCCTCCTTCTGCACTGAAAAAGTTCCATGGGTGGTTCTCAGTCCATCAAATGTGGGCTCTATAGTTGAGGAGGAAATGTGGTTTTCTTTACTTGATCAGGGAAGCCATAATTTCAGAACTTGTAAGTGGACAGAGCATCAGTCCTTTCCCTAGACATTCCAGGAGCAAGAATTCTGGGCTGAGTGAATTCAGCAGGTAACTCATTCTTAGGAATTAACTAGGAATTGTTCAACTAACTAGGAACTAATAGTAAGTGGTTGGGCCCTAATTAGTGATGTGTGTGCCCTAAGATCACATAAAAACTTTCATAAAAACCAGACACTGCTTCTATAATGCCCACTGAATGAAACCTGAATATTATTTTATTCCCTGGAGTCTACACAATTTAAAAGAGTTGTACTCTTTCAATCAGTTAAAACAAAATTCCTTTTGGGAAAGATTTTCTCATATACATCTGGCTCTGGGGTACCTTTGCATTTTCAAGCCCTTCTTCCCACCTAGAGAAGGAAAGATGGGGTGATAGTGAATGGAATTTCACTTGCTTTTTCTGATGCATTTTTTATAATCAAGCACATTTGCTTACATTTTATATTGTGCATGGCACTTGATAGCACGTAGGATCTTCTTTTACCTTTCCTCCTCAATTTCTAATCCAACCTCTTAATATTATAAATAGCAGCAATTACTGTTATTTGGGTGGAGTTTTACAATTTGTATAAGTCTTATACTTACGTTATTTCAGTTAATTCTCACCGTGAGCTGGCAAGGTGTTTCTGTTAGTCATCATATTTTATGCCAAGGAACTTGGGTTGGAGAGTTTCAGCAACTTGCCCAAGGTTGAGCAGGTTGGAAGTGACCTAAGTGAGAGTCTACCTTTGCCGGGCTCCGTATCCCTCACATTCCTACTTCCATCTCCTACCAGACCCAAGAGGTATGGGCTATTTGCTTCCACTCTTTCAGTGGGATTGGCTGACCACATCTGGGGGCTGTTTTAATAAAGAGGAAGAACTGTATCTTCTCTATGGCTACATTTTCATGGTGAGGACATTGGTACTTTGTGACCAATAAAGGTACTCTAGATGCTGTGAGGAAAGAGACCCCTCTACCCAAAGGAGATGCCATCTTAGGTCTTGTCTCGTTCTCAGTTACAGCAGGGGAAATCAGAACTTCTGTGAAGGTGTCTCCATAATTCATATTCGACAACTCTGTGTTTGTTATATTCCCTCCAGTCCCCACCAACAGTTCTATAGGTAAGAACTCATCTCAGGGTTAATGATGGTCCTGGCACCTGCCCGTGTGGCTATTAAGTCGTGACGGGCACTGGGGAGACACTAGGTTCTCCAGAGTACTGAAAAATAAAAAGTTGAGATGATAAATGACCCACTGAGAAAAACTTAGGAAGCAGGAGGTCCTGGTGCAAACAGCAAGTAGGAGGAAGAAGAGCACTGTCTGTCTACCAAGCTCAGTGTTCTACTTAATCATTTCAATTAATACTCAAAATGATTTTATGAAAACCCGTCAGAATGGCTAAAATTAACAAGTCAGGGAACGACAGATGTTGGCGGGGATGTGGAGAAAGGGGAACCCTCCTATATTTTTGGTGGGAATGCAAGCTGGTGCAACCACTCTGGAAAACAGTATGGAGGTTCCTCAAACAGTTGAAATTAGAGCTACCATTCGATCCAGCAATTGCACTACTGGGTATTTACCCCAAAGATACAAATGTAGGGACCCGAAGGGGTACGTGCACCCCAATGTTTATAGCAGCAATGTCCACCATAGCCAAACTGTGGAAAGAGCCAAGATGTCCATCGACAGATGAATGGATAAAGAAGAAGTGGTATATATACACAATGGAATATTATGCAGCCATGAAAAGGAATGAGATCTTGCCATTTGCAACGACGTGGATGGAACTGGAGGGTGTTATGCTGAGTGAAATAAGTCAATCAGAGAAAGACATGTATCATATGACCTCACTGATATGAGGAATTCTTAATCTCAGGAAACAAACTGAGTGTTACTGGAGTGGTTGGGGGTGGGAGGGATGGGGTGGCTGGGTGATAGACATTGGGGAGGGTATGTGCTACGGTGAGCGCTGTGAATTGTGCAAGACTGTTGAATCACAGATCTGTACTTCTGAAACAAATAACGCAACATATTTTAAGAAAAAAGAAAAAGAAGAAGATAACAGGAGAGGAAGAATGAAGGGGAGTAAGTCAGAGGGGGAGATGAACCATGAGAGACAATGGACTCTGAAAAACAAACTGAGGGTTCTAGAGGGGAGGAGGGTAGGGGGATGGGTTAGCCTGGTGATGGGTATTGAGGAGGGCACGTTCTGCATGGAGCACTGGGTGTTATGAACAAACAATGAATCATGGAACACTGCATCAAAAACTAATGATGTAATGTATGGTGATTAACATAACAATAAAAAAATTAAAAAAATGATTTTACGAAAGAATTGCTATTATTATCTTCGATTTGCAGGTGAGAAAACAAAATGGAGAAATTAACAAACTCTCCCAGAACCATATGTCATAAGCAGCTAGGGAGTGGTGAAGCAGGGATTTGACTTAATGTTTTTTCATAACAACAATGCACTCTTCTATCCCTTAGATTATACTCCAGTTTCTGAATAGTAGTATAGAGATATACAATCTGAATCCTTAGCATGCTCTCCAGGGCCTTTACGATGGACTTAGCTCAAGCCTGTCCACAGCCTTTCCCTTTCCCTACTTCCCACTTCCTTCAGTGCTTTACTCCAGCCATAGTGAATGCAGTGTGGTTTACAGAATCCTCTGTGATCTGTTTTCCTCTGAACCTGCATCTTGCCAAGTCTTTACTCCATTCTCTCGGATAATCTTGCTCTTGTTCTGTGTCTCAGCTGTATACAGGAAATATGCCATGTCCTCCCAAGTCTGGATTAGAATCTCTGGGCATCCCAGAACATCCATATACTCTCCAGTGGAGCACACAATGTAATTTTTACTTGCCTCTTTCCTCTACTACAGGATAAACTTCATAAAAGCAAGGACTGTCAGCCTTCTTTGCTGTTGTATCTATAACATTATTAGTCAAGGCATGCTCAATAGAAGCTTGCTGCAAAGTGAGTGAGGATACTTTGCCTCTTGGCTTTTGTACTGTGCTGTTCCTTCTGCCTCACCTTCTTCTCTTTTCCTGGTGAATTCTTATTTTGTTTTGTGTCTCTGTTAGAAGCTCCTTCCTTCTGAGGCCCAAGCTAGGTTAGGTGTTCCTCTTAGGTGTTTTATGTCATCTCATTCTTCTCTCAAGCCCTTGAATCATCACACACTAAAATCAATGCTTCTCACTAACTCTGGACTGAGAAGTCCTTGAGGATATAGTTTCTGTTCTAATTATCACAGTGTTCCCATTAAGCAATACAGTGCCTAGCACAGTGTAAGTACAATTTATGGAATGAATGGATACATTATTTTGGACACAGTTAAGGGATTGTGATACTAGTAATACTCATTCATCTAACAAATATTAATTATATGTCAACTCTTTGCCAGGCATATGCCAGGTGAAGGTACAATAATGAACAAAACAGACATGTTCCTTGCACTCATAGCTCTTAGAACCCATTGGTGGGGCCGGGGGGAGGTGGTAGGAGAAAGGAGGTCTGGTTGAAGTTAATTGCAGAGCAGTCCAGCTGTAATGATAGGCAGCCTTTATAAAGAATTATTTAAGTATCATCCCTTACTAAGTGGGTTACTGTTGAAGCTATGGAGGTGCGCACATTTTGTATCTTACAACTTCTGCAGATCTTCTAGTTTTAATGCATCCTTTGCAATTGTGCTATAGTTCTCCCTTAATAGCAGATAATTTCCCACTACCTAAGCTGAACTGCATCACATAGCTCATTATGCAGAGGGTTTGTCTTCTATATTCCTTACCCTCAAAGCAGCCTCCTTCTGGCATGGTCTGGGTATAATATTGCCTGAGGCAGGGGGATGGATGCCATGACCTCGTGAAGTTCCCATCTACTCACTGCCTTTCTCTGATTATTTTAATTAAGTGTGAAGTTTGCCCTGTTTAAAGACCTAAGCAGGATATGATGATGACAAGCATGGGCAGACTTATTTTGATTGAAGTTCTCACTAGAAAAGATGAGATTAATGCAGATTTTTATTGTAGGGGAGGCACCAAGGTTTGCATAATTAGGATTATGCACAGAGCACAGGTGAGCTTGAAACAGGAGTGAAAGAGATGCATTCAAGAGGACTTGAAAAGCTAATGTGGCATTTTAGATGAATGAAAGGAAGAAAAGTGTTGGGGATGACAAGAAGCAGGGAAGACTGTGTAAAGAGTTAACAGATGACACAGAACAGGAGTCTTAGAAGTGTCATAAGGAGGAGGCATGTAGCTGGGGAGAAAGAGTGAAGAACTTTGGTATGGGAGCTGAACTGTCTGGGTCCTGGCTTTAGAACATAAACCCTCTGAGCTTCCTTTGCCTTTACCTGTTAAAGGCCCCAGAATTCTAGGCACTTTCTACTGCTGGGTCGGTCTGCTTTATTTAGGGAAGAGATGATACAGATACACCATAAAGTAGAGCATTTGGGAAAGTCCAGACCTGGGATGGCAAATGGGTGTACATTCATGTGCTAACTTGTACCATTTGGTGGTTGGCCATGCTGAGAAGGATTCTGGTGCCATGCTTAGGTTGGAGAGGGAAAAAAAATGTCATGCTTGATTAGTGAGGTCTGTGATGGGCACAGAAGTAAGAAGTAGTGGCCTGTGTGTCAGGTATTTGGAATACCTGCTTTAAACAAAATGAATGCTTTTGTTTAAGGTAGATCTCTGTAACTTACAAAATCAGAGTCAAGGGTTTAGTTTAGGCCTTTGCTTTCTTTGAGCTACAAGGCTTCTATGCAGAGATTTCTTGCCTTTCAGTGATTTCCAGGATGTACAATAGTGATCGTCAGGACAGGCAACAACAATTACAAGTAAAAATATTGAATTTATAAAGTGTTTTGAATGATTTGGGATCATTCCATTTGGGATGGTCAAGATACACCTGGATTGGTGTGTGTCATCTGATATCTCTTGCAGAATAGCTCTATACAGTGCCACATTTCCAAGATTCAGGGAAATGAAGCATCATTAAATGATCTTTTTTTAAAAGATTTTATTTATTTATTTGAGAGAGAGAGAATGAGAGATAGAGAGCATGAGAGGGAAGAGGGTCAGAGGGAGAAGCAGACTCCCTGCTGAGCAGGGAGCCTGATGTGGGACTTGATCCCAGGACTCCAGGATCATGACCTGAGCCGAAGGCAGACGCTCAACCAACTGAGCCACCCAGGCATCCCTCATTAAATGATCTTAAATGTTATAGAAATAGGTCTCCATGGAACAAGTTAAATTGGGCAACCAGTGCCCAATGGAAATGCCAGTTTGAATTTCTAAGAATTATCAGTGTCTTCAGTTCCTACACTTTGGGATAATACTACCACCTGTGCCCTCAAGTTTGGAAAGGTCTCTTGATCTGCCTGTTGTTTTGAGAGGATTTGAAAAGTGGTAAGAGTACAGACCATGCCTATATACTGGGCTTCACCTCTCAGGTGACATATTTTTAGCAAGCCCTTAAATGTATACCTACCTGGATTTAATGATTAGTATGGTTTATTTTCCCACCTCCTTCTCATGGCTAATACAATGGTGAAGAAGTTTTAAAATTGTCCATTGTGGTGAAAATATCTTCTCTGGGCCCTTGCCAAAATTAGGGTGAGAATCCTTAAATCTACCTATGTTACTTACAGAAAGTCATGCTTATCTGTATAAATGCAGGTAAGTGTTGGAAAACTTAGGGTGGGGAACTTTTGCCAATGTCTACTCTACCTCACTCTTTCTCTACCCCCAATCTCCTTCCCCCAGCATACGTTTATGTCCTCTTCTTTTAGGGTTTATGTCCTTCCCTGCCATTGTTTACATCCATTTAATGGAAAAGAAGAAAAGTCTATTCTGTTCTTCAACCCCCCCCTCCCCCCCGCCGAGGGATTGTTTTGAGTTCTTTTTCTCATACCAAGTTTTTGATCAATCTCTCTTGATGTCTTTTAGAGGGACAATGGAAAAATTATATGAAGAGAGCCTCAAACCTACTTCTGCCTATTAATTCAGGCTGACACACAAATAACATACTATCTGAGACACTGACCACTGGTAGGAGGGCATTTTTGAGAGTGAGCACAATTTCTTTCCTTTAGATCAGGTTTTCATGGATATATGGCTACAAAATAGTCAGAACATATGAAGCCAAAGAGGAAACCAGAGAGAAAAGCCAAATGGACATTCAATTTTTTATTGTTGTTATTGAGATAAAATTTGTATACAGGGAAACCAAAAAGTGTTAAGTGTACAATTTGACAAGTTGTAGCAAATATATACATCTGTGTAACCAACACCCTAATCACAATACAGAACCTTTCCATGACCCCAGAAAGTTTCCTGGTGCCCCTTTCTAGACAATTGCCAATCCCCATGGGCAACCACTGTTCTGATTTCTATCACCATAAATTAATTTTGCTTGTTCTTAAATTTTGTATTAATGGAATCATATAGAATGTACTCTTTTGTTTCTGGCTTCTTTCACTCAACATAGTGTTTTTAAGATTCATTCATGTTTTTGCATTTTTCAGTAGTTTTGTTAGTCCATTTTCCTGTTGATGGACATTGGACTGCTTCCATTTTGTGGTGATTACAAATAAAACTTCTATGGATATTCTTGTATAAGTTTTTTTTGGGACATATGTTTTCCTTTACGTTGGATAAATGTCTAGGAGTGGAATTTTGAGCTTACAGGGTAGATCTATGTTTCACCTTATAAGAACCTACAGTTTTTCAAAGTTCTTGGATTGTTCTAGGCTCCCATTGGCAAGGTATGGTGGTTCCAACTACTTCCTATCCTCACCAAACAGTGGTATTGCCCCTCTTTTTAAATTTAGCCTTTCTATTCTCTCACTTTCTTTCTCCATCTGACCCTCCCTTGTGTGCTCCCTCTAAAAAAAAAAAAATAAATTTAGCCTTTCAAATATGTGCATCTCATTGTGACCTTAATTAGAATTCCCTAGTTATGTTGGGCACTTTCTCATGTGCTTATTGGCCCATCATATATCATCTTTTGTGCAGTGTCTATTCAAGCCTTTTGTTCATTGTAAAGATTAGATAATTTGCCATTTTATTATTGATCTGTAGAAGATTTTTATACATTCCAGGTACAAGTTGTTTGCCACATATATGTATTATGGTTATTTTCTTCCAGTTTATGGTTTGCCTTTTCATTTTCTTAATGGTATCTTTGGATAAGTTACTAACTTTGAAGTCCAGTTATCACATTTTTATTTTTAATGATTTGTATGTCTTAAGATATCTTTGTTTGCATTCAGTTTAAGATATTTTTCAACATTTTCTATATAGGAGATATTACAATTGTAACTTTTATGTTTAGACTTATGACACATCTTTTTTTTTAAAGAATTTATTTGAGAGAGAGTGAGAGAGAGCACGAGGGTGGGGGAAGGTCAGAGGGAGAAGCAGGCTCCCTGCTGAGCAGGGAGCCCAATGTGGAACTCAATCCTGGGACTACAGGATCATGACCTGAGCTGAAGGCAGTTGCTTAACCGACTGAGCCACCCAGGCACCCGACTTAGGACACATCTTGAATTAATTTTTGTGTATGGTGTAAGGTAGGGATTGAGGTTCATATTTTTTCCACCTATTTATCCAGTTGTTAAGCACCCTTAGTTGAAAGGCAGTTCTTTTTCTTCATTGAATTGCTAACATAGGCATTTATTATTTGCACCCTGGACAACCAAGTGTGCATTTGTCAGTGGTTTCTTAAGAAGGCCAAGGTCTGCCTGTTATGTGAAAATACTTCCTACATCTGTAAACACATGGACTTGATAGCAGTCACTAGGAAAGTATGGCCTAACAAGGCTGAGACCATTCTCTCCTGATGAAGTAATTTATGTAAGTCAGAATTGAGGGAGAGAATTAAGTCATGAGCTGTTCCTATGTCATGAGAAGTTTTGCATGTTAGTTAGTATATAAAATATCTGTCAGAGAACAGAGGAATTCTGTTTCTCGGCGCCCCGGGTGAAAAAGGAAAAGTGGTAATTGGATAGTATTACCGCCAATCTTCCTGAGTAAAACGGAGGGAGGAGATAAGTCACTTTGCAGGAACTCTGAGTGTGGGTGCTTCTGGACTCAGATCCTTAGCCAAGGAAGTGAAAGCAAATAGCTTATTTGGAAGATGATGCCAGGAAGAAATATTGTTGGAAATTTGGATTATTTCCAAGTTTTTACAATTACAAATAACTATGTATCTATATATGTGTTTACATATGTGAGTATTATAGTAAGAAACATTTCCAGAAATGGCCTTTGTTGGCTAAATGTATGCCCACTTAAAATTTTGATGAAAGTCACAAAATTGTTTTCTAAAAGTTTGCACCCATTTTACACTTACTTTAAAAGTGTTTGAGTACCCATTTCTTCACCCCCAGTTCAATTTGGATAGCTTCTTAACTTATTATTATTTTTTTTGCTAACCAAGGAGTTAAAAAAGTGATCTCATTTTAATTTGCATTTTACTATTGTAAGAAAACACAACATCTTTTTCATATGTTTATTGAGTAAAGTTATTTCTTCTTCTGTGAACTACGTATCCATAACCTTTGCTCATTTTTATATTGGCTTATTTTTCATTGATAAGTTGATGTATAGGAATTATTTATATAGTCTGGATATAAATCCTTGTCTGATAGATATGTAGCGATATTCTGCCCCTGAGGCCATACTGTTTTACTCATTTCTGATTTCAGCTCCTGGATCACTGTCTCCCTGTCTATTATTCCTCTTGTTACTAATTTTGGTGCCAGATATTGACACAGGTGATCCTTCTCACACAAGGCCTCCTCAATTCCTTGACCTCTCTTATGCAGTGGTCTTTTCCTTCATCCTTCCTCAGACACCCATCTAGGTCATTACCTAGACCGTGGCATCAAAAACAACAGCAACCCTTCTGAAATCTCAGTTTCAAATCATTCATATTCTGGGCATCAGCTTTTACCCTTCTATCTTACCTTTCCTCTGGGCTTCTATTCATCTGTCATTTTTCATTATCTCTTACCCTCTTCAGTTTCTTCTCTCTTTAACTTAGATCCCATGGCATAGAATTATAATTATTCTCAGGAAAACACCCTCGCTGCTCTTATTCACTGTCCTTCATCATACTCCTCTGCCAACTCCACCCTAGTTAAGCCCAATTATCCATTCATTCCCTCCTTGCACTCCAGCAGCTGAACATGGCTGGCAAATGTGGAACAGCATTGTCATCTGGGCTCACTTTAACTATGACCACAAGTCTCAAATGGGCACTCAGTTCTTCCAGACAATTCTATACATCCCTACTAAATTGAGCTTTCAACTCTCAGAGGTGACTACTTCACATCTTCTCAACATCCCCTTCCCACTGCATCTTAGCTTATGCGGCTGCCTCATATTTTACAGAGAAATTAGGTGCATTCTAATGAGAATGATATCTTCTAAATGTGAAATTTGCCAAACCATTTGCTTTTCCACTCATATACTCTGATACATAAGGTGTTCCTGCTCCTGTCTTAGACCAATCCTTTGTTCCCTCCTTTTGTCTTTTCAAGCAACCTGCTTCTAAAATTATTCCTACTCTCTCCTTCATTATGAGTTTGTCCAATTCTATTTTTGATAGTCATTTGAAATGTTTCCAGTGGTTTTTGTCATCAAGAACAAGAATACTATAAATTGCCATTATAGATATAATAGTGCACTTATGCAAAAGTTTGGCAGGCATGGCAGATAGCTAGAAACGGAACTGCTGGGAGTAGCAGAATTTGCTAGTGTGCATCAGTATCTGTGTTCTTTGGTTCTTGTGACTACAGACTCTCTTATTTTAGATTCTCTTGCAGTTAAACAAGGCCTTTGACTGAGTTCTGGCTAATGAGTCTGAACAAATGATGTTTGCTACTTCTTGGCCTGGCCCGTGCAAATCTCCATGCAGCAATTTTTACTCTTTCCCCACACGACTGTGGATTAGTTATCACCCCTCCCTTCCATGTCCCATGCTATTCATATGACGATCTTGTGAGTAAAACATTAATTTGTATTCAGAATAAATTTTATTCTGAAATTTGGGATTCCTTGTTACAAAGTTAACTCACCCTGACCAAGACACTGGGTCATAGAGAAATATTTATTATCTGGCCCTTTAAAGAAAGGTGTAGCACATGGTCAGTTTTCATGAATGTTCCTTGTGTGCTTGGAAAAATATATATGCTCCCAGTTTTGAAAACAGTATTTTTTCTGTATCCATTAGATGAAACATTAATTATGCTATTCAAATGTATTTATTTACCTTTTTATTTTAGTAGATCTATCATTTACTGAGGGAGGTATGTTAAAATATTTTACAGGGATGGTGGATTTTTCATTCTTTTCTTGAGGTTCTGTCTGCTGGCCCACATAGCAGACTCCAGGATTACATGAGCCAATTCTCTTTCTCTGTCTCTCTCTCTCTCATACACACACACACACACACACACACACACACACACACACACACACACTCTCTCTCTCTCTCTCTCTCTCTCTATTGGTTCTGTTTCCCTGGAGAACCCTAACTAATATACTTCTTGACCTTTTTATTCTTTTGGGTTCTAATGCTGTTAATGATTTACATTCTTTAAAATTTCCCTCTTGTTTTTTTTTTTTAAGATTTTATTTATTTATTTGACACACAGACAGACAGTGAGAGAGGGAACACAATCAGGGGGAGTGGGAGAGGGAGAAGCAGGCTCCCCGCTGAGCAGGGAGCACGATGCGGGGCTCGATCCCAGGACCCTGGGATCATGACCTGAGCCGAAGGCAGACGCTTAACGACTGAGCCACCCAGGCGCCCCTAAAATTTCCCTCTTGTTAATGTAAGGGGGGAAGTAGACATACATTCTCACTTCTACATGGATCCAATTCTTCATATCTCTTTTGTTACTTTTTTTTTTTAACAGTATCATTTAGGTTTTATATCCATGTCCTGCTTAGGTGTGTAGAAACTTATTAAAACTACTTTGTATATTTCTTGTTTTATTAATCTTCTGATTTTACAACCCAATTGTCAGAGGATATCTCCATATTCTTGTATGGGGACCTTAGAATTGTGCTCACTTGACTCCAAATTTTATGATTATTGGAAAGCAACTAGGCATAGAGAAGGTTCCAGGCTCAACTGTAATCTACTTGTTTTAAAACTCGGTTAGCCACTCAGAATCTCTCAGATATACCTACTAAATAGCTTCAATAATTCAATACTCTGTATTTTCTGTGAATAACATGGAGTTTTGAATTTAAATAGTCCTGTGTTAGAGCCATACATGTGCTACTATTGAGATGTGTGATCTTAAACAAATTGCTCAATTGCTTTAAACCTCAATTCTCTCCTCTTTAGAATGGGATAAATAATAGTTACTTTGCAGGGTTGACAAAAAAATGAAATGAAACAGCTGATTAAGCACCCAGTAGAGTACTTAGAACATAAAAGAATTTAAGTTAATTGTATCTAATATTGTTATTACTATTATCATTATTATTTTTATTCATTTATTCATTCATCAGTTCAGTAAATGTTGATTGAAAACCTATGTATCAGGCACTGTTCTCGGCATTTAGGAAACATCAATGACCCATACAGACAAGATCTGTGCTCTCGTGGAATTTATGTTCAAGTGGATTGATTGCTATGGAATGGGATTGTGTACGATAAGATAGTTTGCAAGCTATTGTGTCAATAACGAACCACCTAAAACCTGTGGCACTGAATGAGGTGCATTCAGTCTGTAAGATTGGCCGGGTGGTTCTTCTGGTCTTGGCTAGACTTGCCCACAAGTTGGGAGATTTGTGGGGTATCTGATGTAGGATGGCTCCAGCAGTGATGCCAGCTCAGATCCTTTCTGTGCCGCACCCTCCATCTTAGCCCAGGAGTATTCTAATAGCAGTGGTAGAGGAGCAAGAGCGAGAGTGGACACGCGCAAGTGCTTTTTCAGGCCTTTGCAACATGTCTGTCAACATCCTATTGACCACATCAAGGAACTTGGCCAGCCCAGAGTCAGAGTGGGAGGGCACTTCAGGGCACCTTCACTAATTGCAGGTGAGGATACAAACATGAGATGTTCCTTCCAAAGATTATTATGTGAAGTCTTGAAGAGGTAGTATGTGACACTTATTCCTACATGCATGGATTTTTTTTTTTAAGATTTTATTTATTTGAGAGAGAGAGAGTGTGTGAACATGAGCTGGGGGGAGAGGGGCAGAAGGAGAGGGAGAAACAGATTCCCCACTGAGCAGGGAGCCTGCTGTGGGGCTTGATCCCAGGACCCCGGGATCACGACCTGAGCTGAAGGCAGACACTTAATGGACTGAGCCACTCAGGTGCCCCAAGCCCAGTTTTGAAAACAAAATTTAAAAGAAATACTAGCCCAGTGTTATTCAATCCCATGCAGCATGGTACAAAAAATATTGGATTAAAGAAAATTGCTTAATTCAAAAGGCCTAGAAAACTTGATAACAGGTAGAGCTTATGGGCCACACAAATATTTGAAACCAGTCTGTGGGGTTGTAAGAACATAGTGTGGTGGATCAAAGAGCATAGGTTAACTCAGGCAGCAGTAGGTTGGGCAAGCAAGTGGGAGCAAGGTGAACACAGTTTCCAGAGGTCAGGGCCAAGTGATGGGTCAGGAAGTTCAAGAAAGGCAAGAGGAGCTAATAGGTGACCTGATTGCCAGGAGCCCATGACATCACCTTGATAATGAAGCAAGTCTCTGGCCCAGAGAGCAGCGTGGGATGTTGAGAACCTAAATGTGGGGTCAGGAAAAACATTTGGCTGGAGAGAGGGACCATGCAAAGGGTGCTGGAGATACAGACATCTTTTAGTGGTGGTGGTGGTGGGGTGTCACTTCATTTCTTTGCTCATCCATGTGCCTCTCAGCTCATTCCTTTAATGACCCTCATGTGCACACATTATCTTCTGTCTCCTTGTTTATCCACTAGTGACTCATTCAAAATCTGTTGCCCTTGTTCCTAAGGGTTTAGTTGATGATCTTGTACCTCCCTAGAATTTCTATCCAGAATGGAAGTTTTAATGGTATACCTCTGCACAGGTGTGCCTCCAGTGACTTCATTTGACCTTTTGATTAGTAGCCAGGAACAATTATGATTCATGTCTATACTCCCTTTCTCTTGATATTCAGCATATTGGAATCAAAACCTACTCCTCCATGTTGTCTTTCAAAATTCAGAACTTTCCTTAATAACAATTGTATATATCTCATAGTGAATGTTAAAACAAACATTTTGCCCATAAAGTGTTGCATATGGCTCATTCCCTCTGCTTCCCCTCCTCCAAGAATGCAAACTTCTTTATCTACATGGAGATGGTTTTTCTGCTTTATGGTTTGACCAGTGGCCAAACCAAGAGAGAAGTTACAAATGAGAAGAATCAACGCATTGTGTCCGTGCTAGGGATAGGCCTGCCATTACACAGAAGAGGGACTGGTTTGGACCCTCACTTGGAATTGCCATAGCTAAGTTAATTGTAATTTAGGTTAAATATGGGGTTATAATCAAATAATGGGTCACACAAAAGCAGCCCCAGACTAGCCCAAATTCTTAGATGAAAATGCTTACCTGGTATGGGTTGAAATGTGTCCCCTTTCCCCAAAAATTCATATGTTGAAATACTAACCTCCAGGACCTCATACTGTGACTTTATTTAGAAATAAAGTTGTTGAGGATATAGTTATGATGCGGTCATACTGGAGTAGGGTGGGCTCTTAATCCAATATGACTGCTGTCCTAACAAAAGAGGGAAATTTAGAGACAGACACACACATAGGGAGCATGTCTTGTCAAGATTGGAATTACATTGTGTTTCAACAAGGACTATCTGGGGCTACCAGAAGCTGGAAGAGGCAAGGAAGGATGCTTTCCCTATAGGCTTCAGAGGGAGCATGACCCTGCTGACACCTTGATCTGGGACTTCCGGCCTCCAGGACGTTGAGACAATATGTTTCTGTTGTTTAACTGCTCTGTTTTGGTACTCTATAATGGCAAGCCCTAGGAAACAACTCTGTTGCCCACAAGCTGCTGACATTTGGGTAATGCATGCTATGGCCTTAACCAAACACAAGACTGTTTGTTACTTGATAGACAAAAACTGTGGATGGCGGATCCATGGCTCCCCCTTGGAAATTCATTCTAGTCAGAGCTGCTGTCCTCTGCTGTCCAGAGGCTCACCAGTCATGCAAAAATGGGTACTGTTAGTGCTCTGCTCAATCTTTTTGCTGGGCTGGAATTTATTTCCCAGTGACTGTGTGTGTTATTTGCTTTTCCAGAAGATTGCCCCCAGCCAAATGGGAACCCCTTTATCAGGGAAGCTATGCTTTCCTTCTCCCCTTTTAGTTTGCAACCATAAGGGGGCCTAACCTGGTGCTGTCCTTGGCGCTTCAGAGCTTCCCACGGGATCAGGATGAGGCTAGACTCCATCTGAGCACACATTCTTGCTCAGCTCCTTCCTCGGATTGTCCTGCTTCCCCTGCACCCCTTCTGAGAACACACCCTCACTAAATCCCTAAGTTCTCCTGCCCCTGGGGAACTTGACTAAAGACCTTGAACCTTCCAGCCCTCTTCCCTGGATACACTGGAATGAGCAGGGCCACTCCACTTAGTACAAGAGATTAAGGGGAAGGAAGACGTGGTGCAGGGTAGGGCCATGTGTTAAGGTGTGGCAAGCTGAGTCTCAGGTGGTAGAGTTGACATGTTTCCTAACTCTCATCTGCTGCCCTTCCAGTATCATCAGCCAGCAAGCATGTCTGACTCTGTGGTCGTTATGGGTGTATTGAACTTGTTCCCATAGACATCTTCTCATTGATTCCATCCCGAACTTTCCAAACTAGGGCCAGGTATGTGAGAAGACTTGTGAAAGACACCCTTTCCCAATCAAGTGAATGATGGGAGCTGGTCTGGCCAGGGCTTGCTCCTCAGAATTGTCCTTGTCTGCTCCCTTCTTTTGGCATTGGCACTCACCAGCTAGGCCCACTCAACTTGACAAAGGCACCCTTGGTGACCACCTTACCTCAGGTGAACCATCAGCCGAGAAAGAGCGGAGGAGGCAGGGCTGGGTGACTCAGGCACACTGCATGCATAGGTTAAAAGAGAGATGGAACATTTGGGATTCACAAAGGCAGTAAGAGGTCCTAAAGACAGATGAGACGATAACAACAGAATCCAAGAAAAAAAATCTGGGCAAGAACAGTCTGGAATATGTGTTTCTTGGGCACATTTTCTTTTTGGAGACACTTTTTCACCTCATGTCTTGCCTACCCACTGTTAAGTGAGCCTCATTGAGTGAAAACTCATAAATTTAGCTTCAACTTTTATATAAGTAATATAAGAATATAGCTCAAAATACTGAGTTCAAAATGTTCATTGTGAATATTTTGTGAAAAGTTTGTCTCACTTTTACACTGTTCCCGTTCATTCAGTGCCTCTTAGATGGAAGCTTTCTTATAGTTTCATGAGTATCCTTCTATTGATAAGATAGTGCATGCATTTATAATGTGTGCATGTGGGGTGGGGTATGCATGTACATGCCTACCCAGATGATAGCGTCTTTTATGTCCTTTCCTGCATTTTGAACTTTTTTCTCTTAACATTATACTTTGGAGTTCATTCCGTACAGTAAATGGGACCTCCCTATTGTTTTTAGCAGTTAACTATTATTCCAAAGTATAGATACCTATAAATTATCTCCAATTCTTGGCTGCAGTGAATATCCTTGCTGTCATATCTTTTCACATATGTGTGAATAGACCTATGAGTGATAGGCCTACAATTAGAATTGCTGGATCAAAAAAATACGTGCACTTTAGCTGGTGACATATAATGCCAGACAACCCTCTGTGAAAGCAGTACCCATTACAGTCCCAGCAGTACTGTATGTGAAAGCTTGTTTGTCTCTAGCAGTGGTAGACAAATGATGGCTGCCTGCTTTCATAAATAAAATTTGTTGGGGCACCACCATGACCATTGGTGATGGCTGCTTTCAAACAGCAGAGTTTTTGAGGTTTTTTGTTTTTTGTTTTTTCCAAATAGCAGAGTTGAATAGATATGACAGAAAGTATATGATCCACAAAGCTGCAAATATTTACTATTTGGTTCTTTAGAGAAGTCTGCTGACCCTTGTTCCATACATTGTCAATATAGAAGGTGATCAAACTTTTTAAAAAAATTTTTTATTGTTATGTTAATCACCATACATTACATCATTAGTTTTTGATGCTGTGTTCCATGATTCATTGTTTGTGTATAACACCCAGTGCTCGATGCAGAACGTGCCCTCTTTAATACCCATCACCAGGCTAACCCATCCTCCCACGCCCCTCCCCTCTAGAACCCTCAGTTTGTTTCTCAGAGTCCATCATCTCTCATGGTTCGTCTCCCCCTCCAATTCCCCCCCCATTCTTCCCCTCCTGCTATATTCTTCTTCTTTTTTTTTTTTTAACATATATTGTATTACTTGTTTCGGAGGTACAGATCTGTGATTCAACAGTCTTGCACAATTTACAGCGCTCACCATAGCACATACCCTCCCCAATGTCTGTCATCCAGCCACCCCATCCCTCCCAACCCCCCACTCCAGCAACCCTCAGTTTGTTTCCTGAGATTAAGAATTCCTCATATCAGTGAGGTCATATGATACATGTCTTTCTCTGATTGACTTATTTTGCTCAGCATAACACCCTCCAGTTCCATCCATGTCGTTGCAAATGGCAAGATCTCATTCCTTTTGATGGCTGCATAATATTCCATTGTATATATATACCACTTCTTCTTTATCCATTCATCTGTCGTTGGACATCTTGGCTCTTTCCACAGTTTGGCTATTGTGGACATTGTTGCTGTAAACATCAGGGTGCACGTACCCCTTCGGATCCCTACATTTGTATCTTTGGGGTAAATACCCAGTGGCGATCAAACTTTTTGATCCTTGCTCATCTGATGTGAGAAAAAAAGTTGTGTCATTAAGACTTATATTTCTTGGGGGCACCTGGGTGGGTCTGTCAGTTAAGTGTCTGATTCTTGATTTTGGCTCAGGTCATGATCTGGGGGGTTGTGGGATTGAGCCCTGTGGCAGGCTCTGCACTCAGTGCACAATCTGCTTGAGATTCTGTCTCTCCCTTTCCCTCTGCCCCTCCCCCACCCACACAATACTCTCTCTAATAAATAAACTCTTAAAATATTTCTCATTTTGTGAGTGAGGTTAGAAATTTTTTTCTATCTTCTTTTCTGCAATTTTTTTTTATGCTGATTTTTCTCTTGAGGACATCAGCTTTTCAGTGACATGAGTAGCAAATATAGTCTCCTGTTTGTTGCTTTTCTTTAGATTTTGATTTTGGTGTTTATTTTTGGCATGCAGAAATGTTTGATTTTTGTGTAACTGAATACATCAATCTTTTCTTTTGTGGTTTTAGATTTTCTATCATAGTTATAAAATCATAGCTACTGTTCTTTTATTCTTTACCTTATAATGCTTGTACATTTGATCTATTTTGAATTTTATTGTAAGGTGTGATGTAGTGATGTACCCTTATTGTTTTGTTTTCCTAGACTAGTTAGTTGCTTGAAGCCCATTTACTGAATAATTCATCTTGGGAAAACATATTGGAAATGCCATCTTTCCTATGAATGAAATTCCACTTTTTGGGGTTTTATTTCTGTATACTTAATTTTATTAAATTGATCTTCACCTATTTTAATGATTCTAGCTTTACAATATGTTTTATTTTCTGAGAGAGTTGGTATCCCCTTATCACTTTTTTTTTTAGAATGAATTTTCCTAGCTAGCCTTCCTTTAAAATTTTTTTCCATAGGATCATTAGAATTAGCTTGTCTAGTTTTAAGATGTATTTATTGGAGACTTTTATTACCGGTAATTATTTAGAGGACATATTTGGCCTCCCTAAATTCAAATCAGGTAATAACAACTCATGTTATTTAAATAAACGATGACTGCTGACAGCAGAGGCAGAAATGATAAAGTAGAGGGGTGGTTCTGGGTGAACTTAGGTTGAGGAGGCTTCTTAGAAAATGTGGCTCATGAACAGCATATTGAAGGAGGGAAGAGACTGGTAAGGAAGAAAGGGGGGGGCATTTGCGGAGAGAGGATTCGTTTTTACTTCTGTTTTGATTTCAAGGATCCAATGACCTTTGATTATTATCTATGGAATCACTACATTATTGATAAATTTTTACAGTAAAGGTATCACCTGTGGTGCCTTCGTCACACCTTTCAGGCTACTTTGAATTTTAGCTGCAGCTGTGGGGGACAGTTCCTCCAACAATCCGCATCCCCCTTCCAGCTCCTCCTGGTGTGTTACTGATCTCTATCTCAGGCCCTCCCACACTTAGAAATTCCAAGTGAAGCCCCAGCGTGTAGGATTGCTGCACTTAGGGTCAAATCTTAGCCAGTGGGGAAGGCAGCAGGAGGATTCATGTCCCCGGTGTTTATCTTTTAGATGGACAATCCTAGGAAGCATTCTGAAGGCTTCTCAGGAGGGCCTAGTGGAATCCCTCCCACTGACATACTGTGGCAGCATTGATAATGCCTCCTTCTGTGGGCGTTGCTGGCTCCTTCCTGTCTCATTCTCCCCACCCCTCACTCCCACTTCCTGGGGGCACCTCCCAAATAAACTACCTGAATCCAAGTCTTTGTCTCAGGCTGTACTTTCAGGCAAAGCCAAACTAAGGAACAATGAGTAAGAATTTCTGCAAGTCTATTCTACCTCAGGAACAAATAAATCCAAGTATCCATTTTTGTCTTTGGAATATTCTTTTTAGTTTTTTGGAAGCACAGGTTGGATTCCACTCCTATGGCCAACTATTGTCTCTCTTGGAAGTCCAAGATTTTACAACCTTATATCTAATCCTTGTGAGCTAAATCTTATTTAATATTTCACAAACAAACACACATGTAAATTATTTACAACCACTTTAAGCAAAGATTTTTTTTTTTTTTTTTTAGTAACTTTTGGATACCAGGTATTATGCTTGGCACTGGAATTTCCTTTTGGCTCATGCAGCATTGTGACAATATTCCATGACTTGTGCTGTTTGAGAGTTGGACGTATTCTTTGCAAGAAAGTATATTGTGCCTCTAAAAAATAGATGCTGTTTTTGTTGGTGTGTTTTCAACCCTTGTAAAATTGTTTCATTTCTTCACTTAGATATCTCTCTTACTCTTTATCATTACCATTTTCTTTTTTCAAAATTTCTGAATCCTTTTCCTTTGTCTTACTTCTCTCATGATCTACTTATTACTGATACAGGATATATCTTGTGTCTTGTAAAGATGAACTAGAAAACTATGTACATGTTCATTAGGTGCTCCAATTTTTGTTGAGAGGAACTGTATTATAAAAGGGTTTTCATGTGAATACTTAAGAATCAAATCTCTTTGGAGGCAGTGCATGATTTATCCAAATTCTTATCTGTAACAAATAAGCTGAAATAAAGTTGAGAGCCCTTGGGTTCACAGTGAGAACCCACTTTTCCTTTATTTTCTGATAACAAACTATAAAAGCTTCAGTAGCTTCAAGTGACACAAAGATAGCCGAAGTCTCTGCTTCTATGTTTTTTCTTCCTCCTGGTAAATTCCCCAGTACCCACCTGCCCCCTCTCCAGGCTTTCACTGTCTTAGGATGCCATCCTGACTGGTTCTTCCCAAAAGTCCACTCGTGTGTGGCATACCTTCCTCTCTTAATAATGAATAGCACTTTCATGGTTGGTTCTGTTCTCTTATTTCTCACTAAGCCCCATTTTACAGATGGATAAAGTACAGAGAGGTTAGTGGCTTGTTCAATGTCACAGAGCTAGTCAGTGGTAGATCTGGGCTTTGAATTCACATAGTCTTTCTCCAGAGCCCATGGTCTCTAGCAATGTACTGTATCTAATGCTGACTGACGCTACACCCTGGAAACCTTCCCTGTTGTCCATTCCATTCTGTTCTTTCAGAGTCAGCCCCCAGTTGAATTCTGGCTAATCTATCTGTAATCTGTGTGGATGCAATAATGTTACTTTAACCTAGTCCAGTGCCCCAGTGGTGGGGATTTCAGGCACCATGGTGGTCCAGTGGTTTATATATTTTAGGGGGAAAAACAGTTCTTTTAGTGTCTTTTAAGTCTCAACTGGTCCTGGGCCACCTGCTCTTGAAGTGTTTGGACTAGTGGAGGGGATTACTTGAGAGGTCTAAGATTTTATGACAAGCAGAGATGCTCAAATCCTCCAACTGATCTGATATCACATCTGTCAGTCATTAGCAGATCTGTGACTTATTTAGAAATCCAACAGATAAAGAGAGTTAGAGCAAAAGTATAATCCATAGAAAATTGAAAATTCCCTTACCTCTCACTGTGAAACTCTCTGATTTTCATGTCCAAAAATGCCTAGAATTGTGCCACTGAATTGTGCCACTGTCCACAACATTTTTGGGTCACTCAGAAACAGATATTCATACCATTTGGCAGATGTGATGAGGTATGGGCATTGATTAGAAATGCTAATTTCCTGCTACTTATTCATTAGCTGAATAAATATTTATTGGACACCCTCTGATGGAAGACACTGGGACGTACACTGTACAGGGTAGAGAGATATAAGCTGGTCTGTCTTGCAGATTTGTTGGGATCTGTTTTGCAGATTTGAGAAATAGATGCAGAATAAGTTTAGGATAAAATATACCCATCTTATTGCTGGTCAGTAGGCACTGGGGAACATGGCTATGTGTAGCCACAATCTGGCTTCCTAATTTACTCACCTTCTTACCCAGTAAACACATGCCCTTCACACAGCTGCAGGCATGTGCCCCATCTCAGTGAGCTTACCTCTACCAGGAAACAGATGTATTGCAAGTTGGCTGCTCCCAGAAGGAAGATCTCAGAAAGGTTCAAAAGTGGTTTATTGACAAGCTGGGTCACTCTATCTCCTCTGGGAGAAGAGTTGGGGTGGCGGGGGGGGCAGTTAAGAGGAAGGGAGGAACACCCAATTTCCCAATACATCCCCAAACCAGAAGTTCCCATTTTTATTAGTCCGTGTAAAAATGCAGAGATGGGAAGAAAATGGTTTCTTCTCATCTATCCATGAGAACATAATTATCGGTATCTTTTACAACATAAGGTAGTATGCAATTACGTGATTATCCTTTGAAAGTCTGTCCTTACATAACAACATCACCCAGGGTTCTTGGTGTTTTCACAGAGATAGCTATAAGATTTATAATTTTCTTTAGATTTTATTTTGCTCTAATACCCTCTTTATCCTGCTAGATTTTTCCATAAATCAAAGATCATTTTTCAAATTTCTGGAAAATGTGTTTGTTAATGTAGATTTTTTTAGAGGAATGAGTTTCAAATGCATTGCTGTGGAAAAACATTCTCCAAAGAGAGTTTTGTGGAATAACTCCTCCCACAACAGGAATGAGTATTGTGTATGTTTGTGTGTGAAAAAGAAACAGAGTAGGGAAAAGCAGAAAATGTTGTCTTGCTGCAGGACTTTTCAGAGCCCTTAATGGACAACTGTGAATTATGACTTTCTAAAGGGTGGATATAACAGGGAGCCTTTCTCAAATTGATTTGTTCATGAAATGTTTCTGGAGAATTATACTGAAAAATTAGAGAATTAACGTGCTGTGGAAGATACTTTGGGAAATGTGGAGTAGGAATTCAGAGATGGACAATAAACATTCTGGGGTGAACGGTCAGCAAAGGCTTCATGTTGAGTGTGGAACTTCACTGGACATTGACAGATGGGAGAATCTAGCAACAGAGAAGGAAGTGGATGTTCCACATAGGGAAACAATACTGGCCCAGAGTTACTGGAGGGAAAGTGAAAAATAAATCTTTCTGGGCGCCTGGGTGGCTCAGTTGGTTAAGCGACTGCCTTCAGCTCAGGTCATGATCCTGGAGTCCCAGGATCGAGTCCCGCATCGGGCTCCCTGCTCAGCAGGGAGTCTGCTTCTCCCTCTGACCCTCCCCCCTCTCATGTGCTCTCTCTCTCTCATTCTCGCTCTCTCAAATAAATAAATAAAATCTTTAAAAAAAAAAGAAAAAAGAAAAATAAATCTTTCTAAAACAAAAGGGATAAATATCACTGACTGTAAGATTGGTGTTTTAAAAAATAATGTTTTTGTTCATTATGAAAGTAATATGTAGAAATTTAAAAATGCAGAAAAGGAGAAGGAAGGAAATACACACAGTATGGAGGTTCCTGAAAAAATTAGAAAAGAAATACCACATGATCCAGTAATTCCACTACCGGGCATTTGCCCAAAGAAAACAAAAATACTATTTCGAAAAGATCTGTGCACTCCTATGTTTATTGTGGCATTATTTACAATAGCCACATGGAAGCAGCCCAAGTGTCTAGTGATAGATGAACGGACACAGAAGATGTGAGATATGTAAATATATATAAGAATATTTATAAACACACATACACAATGGAATATTGCTCAGCCATAAAAAGAGATCTTGCCATTTGTTACAACATGGATGTAAACTAGAAGGTATTATGTTAAGCGAAATAAGACAAAGAAAGACAAATACTGTTTGATTTTGCTTACATATGAAATCTAAAAAACAAAACAAATGAACAAACAAACAAGAAAAAGCAGAAACAGACCCATAAATACAGAGAACAAGCTGATGGTTACTGGCGGTGAGGGGCAAGGACGTGGGGAAATGGGTAAAATGGGTGAAGGGCAGTGGGAGGTACAGACTCCCAGTTATGGAATGAATAAGTCACAGGGATGAAAGGTGCAGCATTAGAAAATACAGTCAATGGTATGGTAATAGCCTTGTATGGTGGCAGTAGCTTGTAGTGAATACGTATAGAGTTGTCAAATATAGCAATAACGTATAGAGTTGTCAAATTGCCATGGTGTACACCTGAAGCTAATGTAACATTGTGTATCAAATATACTTCACTAAAATTATGTTTAAAAAGAAGGGAAAACACATAAGTTATAATCTCAGTACCTAAAAAAAAGTCACTTCTTTGGATGTTTTTAGCAATTTAAGGGGGAGAAGGGCAGAGAGAGAGAGAGGGAGCAGGAGAAACAGACTCTCTGCTGAACAGGGAGCCCAACTCGGGGCTCCATCCCAGGACCCTGGGATCATGACCTGAGCCAAAGGCAGACGCTTAACCGACTAAGCCACCCAGATACGCCATGATAGACTTTGATGAGCCAAATAGTAGTGTTTGCTGGGACTTCCACAGCCATGTCAGCCTCTGACCTCTGATGAATGATGTTCACATTCTTTAAATATGCCCAAACAGTGGCTGCCTCTTGTATTTTCCTACCATTTCATTTTCTAGTGTCTCATTAGGCTGCCTTCAGCCCCACTTCTATTGGATTTTGTCATACGTTTGCTTCTTTCCTGGCCATGACTTGGGTCAATGTAGCTTTGGATGTTCAGAGAAGGTTGCTCAGTTTTTGTTGGCATTCCAGAAAATATTTTCAGAAAAAAAGTAGGAACCTCTGGCCGAAGCCATGGTTTGCTGACTGGTGTCTGTGGAATGGAACTCTCTCATCTGTTTTGGATTTTAATTACTTAGGGGTGATGGGTGCATTCAAATTACCTCCCTCTTCCATGAGCTCATCCTGGCAGTACAAAGCAAGCCATCTCAGAGAGATAATCACAGATAATTGCCATGGGAACCTGATGGCAATGAAAGTGCTTCTGTGTGATTGGGCTTTGTATTGACCTGGCACCAGACCATGTTTTTTCATTGTGGTTGCCCCTGGCTCAGGTATAAGTTGCCACTGCTCTGGTGTTGATTTTGTCCTTCTTTTGGGTTTGCATGAAAATGCCCATAAAAATAATACTTGGAGAGTTGACCAGGCTTCCCCATTTTTCTTCACTATCTGTGGTTAGGGGTGATAAAATATTCATGCTGTAATGTGAGTTTAGGTAATGGATGCTGATCGGTTTTTTTTTCTCTATGCAGGAGTTTGAAAATTTCAGAAATGACATATGTAGTACTTTGCCTCCAGAATTTTCATACTTAGATTCAGATGACATTTCTTAAGCCCCCACTCCATATCAAACTCTGCACAAGATGTTTTATATTCATTTTCTTGTTTAATCTTCACAAAATCTTTATATTAAGTTGTCTCCATTTTATCGATGAGGAAATGGAGAAGTTCAGTAACTGGTAGAGGAGGGACTGAAAACCAGGTCTTCTCAAGGTTTTCTCACCCTCCCCCCTGTGCAGCAGGCAATGCTCTGAGGCAAGTCAAAGCTCATCCAAAGTTTCCTAATTTCCCTCTTTGGATTTTTACAAAGAAAATCAATGCTCTTTTGGTGGTTTATGTTAACCAGAGACCATGGTGGAGTTACTCATGTAAGTATTGAATGAATTTTTAGGGAATACTCAGGGTTCAAGTTTCCCAAGAAGAGCCTCCTGCAATCTCTTGGTGAGATTTCTTAGCTAACCAACATCATGGCGTCCTTAGAACTCTTCAGGGATTACTAAAGGCTGAGACCTACCTGCCATTTCACCTGTCCACGAACACATTTGTCCTGGATCCTATTGAATCAAAGCTGAACTCTTCCACCTAGAGTTGAAGATCCTCTAAAACATCGTCTCACTATTTCTTCAACTTGGTTTCGGTCATATTCCAGTGCTTTCCATTCAGAACAGGTGTAACCCCCATGTCCCCTGAGACCCTACCCCTACAGCTTCCCCTTTTCAAGTGCCCAGTGCTCCTCTCTTCCTGTCTGTATCTTCCCCATCCTTCCAGCCCCAACTCAAGTCCTCTTGGGTCTGGGAAACCTCCCCCAGAGATGTTCCTTTTTCTGATACTTGGTTTTCCAGCAGTGCCTCTGAAGTTTGAGACCTTCCAGAAGCTGTGAAGGGGAGACACAGAGGGTCCTCACTCTTCACAGCAGCTACCACTAGAGCAGTCCTACTTTTTTCTGTTTGATCTATAGGAATTCTGCTTCCAAAGAGCTTCCCATTCTCCATTTTGTCACTGCTTGAGCATCAGGGGGTGGTGGTGTTGATGGGCCTCCTTAGCATCAGGTATTAGACTGGGGTGCTGCCTCAGGTCAAAAACACCCTACAGGTAACTGATTTATAAAAATCAGAATGCTGATGGATTAATTTAGCTTGGGAAGTACAGCCAAGAGGACTGGAATACCTTAGTCAGCTCAGCTAGGCACTTGTTCTCTGAAAGCAAACTAGTTACCTGGGAAGCCAAATTATCTACTGGGTGTTCAGAGACCATGGATTAGAACCAAAAGTCATTTTATCCTAGCAGTGCTTCTGAGCCAAGGTAAATCCACACACTAAACCAGTGGTTTAGACTTTAGTATGTATCTGAATTGCCTTGATCTGGGTTTCATCTTCCCTAGGATTTCTTGTGTGTGTGTGTGTGTGTGTAAGTAAGAATTTGCATTTCTTTTTTAAAATTTTATTTTAATTCCAGTATAGTTAACATACAGTGTTACATTAGTTTCAGGTGTAAAATATAGTGATTCAACACTTCCATACAACACCCAGTGCTCATCATGACAAGTACCCTCCCTAATCCCCATCACCTATTTTCCCCATCCCCCCACCCACCTCCATTTCTGTTAGTGCCCAGATGATGCTGACGCTGCTGGTCTGGGGGTCACACTTTGAGAACTACTGTTTTCAGTCATTATAGGAAACAACAGTTCTGTATGTACAAAGCCAATATCATCTCTCCTCTGGGCCTTCCCTGCCAGTTTTGGACTACTTTTTTCATGTGACCTAAGACTTACTAACTTGTGATTCCATTGCCTTTCTCCAAACTTGCGCATAAGAGTCAATGTAATTGCTAGTCTCTCCTGACTTTGTTACAATGGTGCCTCAGACCTGCATCACTGAAATTACTCAGTCCACCCATTTTCCTGAGAATTTTGGACGTTATCAAACCCTTTTGTCATACACTTCTAGACCCTATCTTATTCTGACACTCTCTGCACATAATTACACATACCTAGAGGGTTCAATCTCACATTGTGCGCAGATTTTACTAGTTTTTGTGGGAAGCCATATTTCCTTAGGAGGAGAGAACTCCATGTGTATTTCCCTTCACATTTCTTTGATTCCATTTTTTCACCATACCCGATAAATGTGAACAACAGTGCTCTTCTTCTGCCTACTTTTGTCATGAGGTAATAAAGTGAAAGACACTTGGTTGTAATTTACCACCAATAGAGATTTCCTGCCTGAAAGCTCAATGAGAGCATGAGTCACAGTGTCATGAACATATGAAAGTAAGCTGTGACCCATGTCTTGGGAGTAATTGGACCCAGGCTAATGAGGACCAAGTGGTTGGTGTGCACAGCGTAAGTACAATCATTGATGCTTTCTGCTTTTTCCCCATTATCTTTTGGGCTTCCTGGGGAACTGGCTCAGATCCCGCATGGAATCCAGGAGTCCTCGAACTATGGAATCCATTATCGGAGTGGTGTACTTAGGTGACGGGAAGATGCAGCTGGTGACTATGCTTGAAAATCAGATAAAATACTCAAAATATTAGAGAAGGTTTTTGTCTTTTAGTTTAATGATTTTGGAAGTCCTCCTTAAGCCCAGGATAAAATATTTATCATATACTCACCTGGCATGTAGTTTTGGATGGCATTACTAGTAGGACTTTAGTCTTGGTAGATATGCCAAGTCAGGTGATGAGGATCTCCAGACCCTCTCTTTTCCCCTGGATGACCTTGGTTTAATAGACATTGCTGAAGATTAGAGGGTGAAGGTGAGTAGGTGTCACAGCAGGCTTTTATTTAAGATGTTCCAGTGCAATGAAGTTTGTTCCAAGCCTGGGCAATTAACTAGCTATGTTATCTATCACTGTTTTGTGTGACAAGAAACCAAGAGGCTCTCCCTGTTTCTTCTTGTTTTGATCATCTTGCCTCCGCTTTCTTGCTTCTTTCTTCCCTTACTTCCTCTGCCCTCCTCCTCTCTCCCTTGCTTTGTCATAGCAGAAAAGACAGTCAAGTGAAGCCAGCTTGGTGGGTGACAGGCAGGTGCTAGAAAACCGATCAAGTTTGGGTAGGTTTGTATTGTGTTGAGTTAGCTTGGCTTGAGTTACATTTTCCACAATTCCCTTTCTTGCATAGTTCTGGGCAGGGGGATGGGGATCACACGTAGGATCTCTGGTTGGAATCAATTCACAAGGAATTTGGCCAATGGATTTTGAGATCGTCAAGCACCCAGTGGCTACTGGTGGCAGCTCATTTAGGACACTCAAGTATTTGGCTCTGAATGAGCAGCTTGATGGGAGCAGCTGTTTCCACTGAGAGGCACTGTACAAACCAACTCTGGAAGGAAGATTCTCAGGTTCTGCTGAGCCAGTCTGCAAACTGGCCTTAAGACTCAGGAATTTTAAAGCAATATAAGAATACAGCATTTTCACTGGATGGCTTCTTGGGCCTGGAAACCTCCCAAAGTAGATGCTGTCTGTAAAGTTGTTTTGTGTGTGTGTTTTTTTTTTTTTTTCTGTGCCCTTCCCCTCTCCTTTTTAAATTAATTAATTTATCTTTTTGTTCTGTTTTGTTGATGTAAGGGGAGGTAGACAGGAAGAGAAAACGAAGAAACTTTTCTTGTTACCTTTCTTCTTTCTCCCCTTTACATTTCCATCAATTCATGGTCCCAAACCATAGTCATGTGGCCGTCAGATGGTGATACTGTCTCAGTGTTAAGAAACTTCACAGCCTTGGAAAAAAGAATGTAACTCAATGTTTATGGAATTCTGTTTTGTACTTGGGCAGTGGCTTAGGAGGGCAATATTTCTGACCTCCCTTGGCACTCCTCTCTCTACCTAGACTCATGCTTCTAGCTCTTTCTAAAGAAGCAACCTGGAAAAGAAAATTTTATTTTAAAGCCAGTTTTTCCCCTGAATTCCATCTATGGGGAGAAAAGTATTTTTTGAGTCATGGTTTGTGTTAAATTATATGTCTTTAACCCACCTTTTGTTATTCAGAAAAGCCCAATACAAAAAGCTCTTCAGATTATTCTATTCTAAGGGGAAATTTGACTCTTAACAGAAGCTTCTTTTTAAATATAGGCTATGACAAGCCACTATAAATCATTGGAAATGGCATGAAGCAACAGGGTTGAAACCTATGGTTACATTGTCCTTCATTGCTTTATGTCTTTCCTCAGAACAACCATTTCTGGTTTCCTCTGTTTCTGGACCCCACTTTATGTTGGGGATCCTGTTGCCTCAGCCTTTTATCATACCATTTTGTATAGCCCAGTTAATCCTTAATTCATACCAAAGTAAGAAAGTCTGACCACCACCTCTCTTGGCAAGGAGGTGAGGGGGAGGTGGGAGTTTCAACATAAGAGTTTAATCTTTAGGAACAACACTTCAGATTTCACCTGAATGTTTGAGGAAATATCTTTTTGGAGATTCAGGTCCTTTTCCTTACCATTAAAATCACTCACATTAGGTAAATAACAGTGCCACTTATTACAAAATCTTTTCTGCCTTTTTTCCTTAATTTTTCAGCTGCACAGACCACAAGTCTTTTTTTTTAAATTTTTTATTGTTATGTTAATCACCATACATTACATCATTAGTTTTTGATGTAGTGTTCCATGATTCATTGTTTGTGCATAACACCCAGTGATCCACGCAGAACGTGCCCTCTTTAATACCCATCACCAGGCTAACCCATCCCCTCACCCTCCTCCCCTCTAGAACCCTCAGTTTGTTTTTCAGAGTCCATCATCTCTCATGGTTCGTCTCCCCCTCTGACATACTCCCCTTCATTCTTCCCTTCCTGCTATCTTCTTCTTTTCCTTTTTTCTTAACATATGTTGCATTATTTGTTTCAGAAGTACAGATCTGTGATTCAACAGTCTTGCACAATTCACAGAGCTCACCATAGCACATACCCTCCCCAATGTCAATCACCCAGCCACCCCATCCCTCCCACCCCCCACCACTCCAGCAACACTCAGTTTGTTTCCTGAGATTAAGAATTCCTCATATCAGTGAGGTCATATGATACATGTCTTTCTCTGATTGACTTATTTCACTCAGCATAACACCCTCCAGCTCCATCCATGTCATTACAAATGGCAAGATCTCATTCCTTTTGATGGCTGCATAATATTCCATTGTGTATATATACCACTTCTTCTTTATCCATTCATCTGTCGATGGACATCATGGCTCTTTCCACAGTTTGGCTATTGTGGACATTGCTGCTATAAACATCGGGGTGCACGTACCCCTTCGGATCCCTACATTTGTATCTCTGTGGTAAATACCCAGTGGTGCAATTGCTGGATTGTATGGTAGCTCTATTTTCAACTGTTTGAGGAACCTCCATACTGTTTTCCAGAAGGGTTGCACCAGCTTGCATTCCCACCAACAGTGTAGGAGGGTTCCCCTTTCTCTGCATCTCCGCCAACATCTGTCGTTTCCTGACTTGTTAATTTTAGCCATTCTGACAGGTGTGAGGTGGTATCTCATTGAGGTTTTGATTTGGATTTCCCTGATGCCGAGTGATGTTGAGCACGTTTTCATGTGTCTGTTGGCCATTTGGTTGTCTTCTTTGGAAAAATGTCTGTTCATGTCTTCTGCCCATTTCTTGACTGGATTCTTTGTTCTTTGGGTGTTGAGTTTGATAAGTTCTTTATAGATTTTGGAAACTAGCCCTTTATCTGATATGTCATTTGCAAATATTTTCTCCCATTCTGTCGGTTGTCTTTTGGTTTTGTGGACTGTTTCTTTTGCTGTGCAAAAGCTTTTTATCTTGATGAAATCCCAATAGTTCATTTTTGCCCTTGCTTCCCTTGCCTTTGGCGATGTTTCTAGGAAGAAGTTGCTGTGGCTGAGGTCGAAGAGGTTGCTGCCTGTGTTCTCCTTTAGGATTTTGTTGGACTCCTGTCTCACGTTTAGGTCTTTCAACCATTTGGAGTCTATTTTTGTGTGTGGTGTAAGGAAATGGTCCAGTTTCATTCTTCTGCACATGGCTGTCCAATTTTCCCAACACCATTTGTTGAAGAGACTGTCTTTTTTCCATTGGACATTCTTTCCTGCTTTGTCAAAGATGAGTTGACCATAGAGTTGAGGGTCCATTTCTGGGCTCTCGATTCTCTTCCATTGATCTATGTGTCTGTTTTTCTGCCAGTACCATACTGTCTTGATGATGACAGCTTTGTAATACAGCTGGAAGTCCAGAATTGTGATGCCGCCAGCTTTGCTTTTCTTTTTCAAGATTCCTCTGGCTATTCGGGGTCTCTTCTGGTTCCATACAAATTTGAGGATTATTTGTTCCATTTCTTTGAAAAGAGTGGATGGTATTTTGGTGGGGATTGCATTGAATGTGTAGATTGCTCTAGATAGCATTGACATCTTCACAATATTTGTTCTTCCAATCCATGAGCATGGAACGTTTTTCCATTTCTTTGTGTCTTCTTCAATTTCTTTCCTGAGTATTTTATAGTTTTCTGAGTACAGATCCTTTGCCTCTTTGGTTAAATTTATTCCTAGGTATCTTATGGTTTTGGGTGCAGTTGTAAATGGGATCGACTCCTTGATTTGTCTCTCTTCTGTCTTGTTGTTGGTGTATAGGAATGCCACTGATTTCTGTGCATTGATTTTATATCCTGCTACTTGACTGAATTCCTGTCTGAGTTCTAGCAGTTTTGGGGTGGAGTCTTTTGGGTTTTCCACATACAGTATCCTATCATCTGCAAAGAGTAAGAGTTTGACTTCCTCTTTGCTGATTTGGATGCCTTGGATTTCTTTTTGTTGTCTGATTGCTGTGGCTAGGACTTCTAATACAATGTTGAATAGCAGTGGTGATAGTGGACCTCCCTGCTGCATTCCTGACTTTAGGGGAAAAGCTCTCAGCTTTTCCCCATTGAGAATGATATTTGCTGTAGGTTTTTCATAGATGGCTTTTATGATATTGAGGTATGTACCCTCTATCCCTATACTCTGAAGAGTTTTGATCAAGAAAGGATGCTGTACTTTGTCAAATGCTTTTTCTGCATCTATTGAGAGGATCCTATGATTCTTGTTCTTTCTTTTGTTAATGTATTGTATCACATTGATTGATTTGCGGATGTTGAACCAGCCTCGCAGCCCAGGGATAAATCCCACTTGGTCCTGGTGAATAATCCTTTTAATGTACTGTTGGATCCTATTGGCTAGTATTTTGGTGAGAATTTTTGCATCCATGTTCATCAAGGATATTGGTCTGTAATTCTCCTTTTTGATGGGGTCTTTGTCTGGTTTTGGGATCAAGGTAATGGTGGCCTCATAAAAGGAGTTTGGAAGTTTTCCTTCCCTTTCTATTTTTTGGAACAGTTTCAGGAGAATAGGTATTAATTCTTCTTTAAATGTCTGATAGAATTCCCCTGGGAAGCTGTCTGGCCCTGGGCTTTTGTTTGTTGGGAGACAGACCACAAGTCTTAATGGCAGAAGTAAGAGAATCACCAGCCCTCAGTTTGCCATGACCTTAGACATGGGGACAGGGAAATAGGATAGCTATGTGAGTGAGCTCTACATCCCAAATGTGGTCCCCATTTTCCTCCATGCAGCAATGTTAAGTTTGCAAGTTCTTTGACATTTCTTACATTACGATGTGCAATCTATGTCCCTTCCCCTTGGGGCAGGCTTGTGACTTCTTTGGCCAAAAGAGGGCAGCAGAAGTAACGATATGTTACTTCTAAGACACAATCACAAAAGGTTGTAAAACTTCAATTTTGGTTGTTGGGAACACTCTCTAGGAGCCCTAATACCCTGAGGCCACCATACTGTGAGAAAGCCAAGGCACATGGATGTGTATATGATGTCATTTCAGCTTCATCCGGGATGAAGCTACCCTTGCCTATGTTGCATTTTGGTCTTACTAATTACTGCCTTATTGCCCCGTATAGATGTTTTACATCTACTTGATAGGATGGAAGAGAGAAAGAAATATGCATCATGCCCCCTAATACTCTTCTTTCCAAGTATAACCTAAATTCTGACTTACTTCACCAAAGATTAGTTTTGCCTAGTTCTGAACTCAATATAAAAGGAATCCTTTATTATGTGCTTTTGTTTCTGGCATTTTCTGTGCAACATAATATTTCTGAGATTTACGTATGGTATTGTGTATTTTAGTAATCTATTATTTGGTATGAACTGAATTTGAAATTGAATATGAATTCTGAAGTTAAATATGAGTTCCTTGAAAGCAGGGATCTTGCACTGTATTTTGTGGTTTACCCTCAGAGCTTAAAGTAAATATTGGCTGAATAAGTTAACATAGTATTTCTCTTCTCGTCTTTCTTCTTAACCTATATCCATGTCAATAACACAAAATAGAACACATTTCTGCCTTCCTGCACCACCCGAGGTAGTAGCTTGTTGAGCTGGTTGCTAAAAGATAATATAAATAAGTTCTAGCAGTTAAATATTTTTTAGTGACTAAGTAGGAAGCTTGCTGACTTTAGACTTGTTAATTTCCTTTTTTTTTTTTTTTTTTTAGCAATAGTAAAACCATCTGAATCATCTGGTTCTAAGTAGATCAAGGTACTATACTTTGATCTAAGTACAAGTTACATTACCAGTAAAATACTTGAATTCTCAAAGTCTGATTTGGAAAATATCAGGTCTACCTTTACTTCTAGACCTAGTCCACAGGGAAAGCCTTTTTCTACTCTTTTATACTATTTTATTGCTATTTAATGCTGTGTATGTATTTATATTTTTATGGTTTTATTGAGATATAATTGACATAAAACATTGTATTAGTTTAAGGCATGCAATATAATGATTTGATATATGTATATATCGTGAAATGATAGCCACAATAAGTTTTAGTTTACATGCATCACCTCACATGGTTACATTTTTTGTGTGTGTGATAAGAACTTTTAAGATTTACTCTCGTAGCAACTTTCAAATATACAGTACAGTATTGTTAACTGTAGTCACCATGCTGTGCATTAGATTCCCCGAACTTATTTATCTTAAAACTGGAAATTTGAATTTTTGACCATGTTCACCCATTTCTACCACCCCCACCCCCCACTTTTGGCAACTTACCAAACTGTTCTCTGTTTCTATGAGTTTGGTTTTGTTTTTTTTTAAGATTCCCTATGTAAGTGAGAGTATATAGTAATTGTCTTTCACTGTCTTTTTTACTTAGCGTAATGCCCTCAAGGTCTATCCATGTTACTGCAAATGGCAGGATTTCCTTCTTTTTTAATAGTTGAATAATATTCCATTGTGTGTGTTTGTGTGTGTGTACAGTGTATATATTTAGTATATATATGGTGTATATGTATCTATCAGTTTATATCACAACTTCTTTATCTATTCATCTGTTGATGGACACTTAGATTGTTTCCATGTCTTGGCTCTTGTAAACAATGCTGTAATGAACATGGAGGTGCAGGTATCTCTCTGAGATAGTGATTTCTTTTCCTTTGATTATATACCCAAAATTGGAATTGCTGGGCATATGGTAGTTTTATTTTTATTTTTTTGAGAAAACTTCATACTGTTTTCCATACTGGTTGCACCAATTTACATCCCCACCAACAGTGCAAAAGGTTGTCTTTTCTCCATATTTTAATCTGCATTTATTATCTCTTGTCTTTTTTATTTTTTTAAAGATTTTATTTCTTTATTTGTCAGAGAGACACAGTGAGAGAGAGAGAGAGAGCACAAGCAGGGGGAGTGGGAGAGGGAGAAGCAGACTCCCTGCTGAGCAGGGAGCCCAATATGGGGCTCGATCCTAGGACCCTGGGACCATGACCTGAACCGAAGGCAGACAATGACTGAGCCACCCAGGCACCCCTTGTCTTTTTTATTTTAGCTATTCTAACAGGTATGAGGTGATATCTCACTGCAGTTTTGATTTGCATTTCCCTTACGATTAGTGATGTTGAGCACCTCCTCATGTACCTGTTGGCCATTTGTATGTCTTCTTTGGAAAAATGTCTATTCAGTTCTTCTGCCCATTTTTAATCATTTTTTTTTTTTTTTTGCTGTTGAGTTGTAGGAATTCTTTATATATTTATATATACTATTAATTCTACTAACCCCTTATCAGACATATGATTTGCAAATATTTTCTCCCACTCTGTAGTTTACCTTTTCATTTTGTTGATGATTTCTAATGCCATATTTCAAAATTACATGCATATACTGCTATTTCTGGATCTTTTTTAAAAGCATTTTATTTATTTATATGACAGAGAGAGAGAAAGAGAGAGAGAGAGAGCACAAGCAAAGGGGAGCAGCAGAGGGAGAAGCAGGCTTCCCATTGAGCAGGGAGTCGGATGCTGCGCTTGGTCCGAGGACCCTGGGATCATGACCTGAGCTGAAGGCAGACACTTAACCGACTGAGCCACCCAGGTGCCCCTATTTCTGGATCTTTTAATTTTAAGCTGTTTCTATTGACTACCTGTTTCAGAGACTCAGGATTTTTCTCTTCAACCCCAACATCTCCATTATACTGGCCAAGATACTCTTAGTATAACAACAGGACAATTGGTATTAAGTTTGTTAAATTAATATTTAGTGTGTTAATATTATTTACTGCTGAACTAATAAATGTATGCTGTTTATAGTTCCTGTCTTTCTTTTTTATGAACAATAATGTTCACCAAGTTGTTAAATATATATATTTTTTCTTTTTTTTCCTCTAGCTCTACTGGGATATAATTGACATATTATATAAGTTTCAGGTGTACAAAGTGGTGATTTGATAGTTGTGTATACTATGAAATGATTACCACAATAATGTTAGTTAGCACCTCCATCACATACTTTGTGTATGTGTGTGTGTGTGTGTGTGTATGTATGGTGGAAGAATTTTTAAGATCTACTCTATTTGCAGCTTTCAAGCAAAAAATACAGCGTTATTAAGTATAGTCACAGTCCTGTACATTAAGTACTTCCTTTCATGTAAAACTTTTCTCCATGGAATTAATAAACATTTCTCTTCCTCCCTTTTCATTTGCTTAGTTATAGCTATTCTTCCCAAATGCCTCAACAACAATTACTGTTTAGCAATGATTTCCTCTCTTTCTTATTTTTTCATTTTCATGAAGAACACCTGTTATTTTCCTTAAAAAGTGTGTGGGGAGATAATGTTATGAATTTTTGAATGCTTGAAAGTGACTTTATCTGATTCTTGATTGATAGTTGGGCTGGATATAGAATAAAAGAATAACAGTTACCCCTGTGATTAAACCCAGGGAATACTTCCTCAGGTGTGTTAATCATAGCATTTAAGTAAATCATGATGTTATTGGACTGTGATTTTTCCTTTGAATTTTGAAGGCATCTTTCCACTGTCTTCTAAAACATATTGAACTGTTGAGAAATCCAGTGCTATTCTGACTCCTATTTCTGTGAATGAGATCTATATTTTTCTCTCTGAAGCTTTTAGGATATTCTCATTATTTATGTTTTTCTGAAAATTCATGAGAGTTCTTTGAATAAGTTTTTGACCATTATTTTGCTGACTGCTCAGTGATCCTTTTTGCCAATAGGTACATGCTTTCAAGTTCTAGGAAATTTTCTTGTATTGGATAAAATCTCATTTTTCTTTGTTCTTTCCTTCTGGAACTTCTATTGGCCTGAAATTGAATGTGGTAGATATTGAGATTCATTCACAACATATATTTCATCCTGTAAAGTCAGTCTCAACCTATCATAGTCAACTTACCCTTTGTGTAAGTCAATATTTCAGGGATGAGCAGCCTAGGCTAGTTTGGGATAATAACAAATGAAGAGAAGCTTCCACAGTATTCTGGGAGAGATAAGACCGCCTCTCCCTGTGGCTTACTATGAACAAAGAACACCTTTGTTTTAGTTGCTGCTTGTAGAGACCTTATGGCACCAAAGGATCCAGACATAGGATCATGGTAGAGCTGAATCAGGTTAAGAGAATCTGGGACCCTAATAACAGGGAAAAACTGGAGCCTACCCTGTCTCTCTCTTAAACAAAAATTGTCCTTATTTTTAATGCTGGTTTGAGATGGGTTTTTCCTACTTGAAACCCAAAGCATCCTAACTATAATACACTGGTCTCCTCTATAAGTTTCTCAAACTTTCATGGATTTTATAAAAATACAGATTCTGAATTAATAGATCTGGGATGGGGCCTGTGAGTCTCTGTTTCTGTCAAATTTCCAAGAAATGCCAATATTTCTGGTCTGTGGGCCATACTTTGAGTACCAAGGTTAAATCTAGACGGATCTTATTTCCTTATATATTCTCTCTTTTCTCATATCTTTGACTTATAAAAATCATTTCCTGGGAGATTTCCTTGTTATAATATTTTTATTGTATTTCTTCAATTATCATTAAAAAGTTTTTGTTTTCTGATCATTTCTTTTTTCTAACATCCCATTCTTTCATAGATAAAATATTTTCCTGTCCTTCTGAAGATATTAAGTATGGCGTTTTGGGATAGCTTTCTTTTATATCCTGTATTGTTTCATTTTTTTTATTTGTTTTGTTTTGTTTTCAGTTTAGTTTTTAGAATCCCTCTTTCATATTAGATTTTCTCCATTTCTGGTGACCCTTGGATGCCTAGTAATATTTCAATGAAACTCTGATGAGCTGATTGGTAGCTTTGTCTGTAGGTGAAGAGTGGAGGCAGTTTTGTTGGCTGGTGAAATTCTCTTTAAGGTGAGCTAGATTTTCCAGCAGGCTATCCCCAAGTATCTCTATGTAAAGTATTTTTCAAAGGGGCAGCTTCTCCAGATAAGAATTTCAGTCTTCTGTCCTGAGGCCAGAAGTAGTGTTGTTGGTGTAAATCCTTGACTACTGGTTTTCTGTGAGCAGAGTGGAGGAAGGAGGCTAAGGGGCACACAGCTCAGCATGTAAACATTTGCTTTCATGCCCTTATATTCAAACCCATCTCCTCTCAGGCTCCTGTTTATCCAGAACATTACACTTTGTTCCTCTAGGGGGTATAGAAGGAAGGTAGATCCTTTAGTTGCCTTGAATGAAGGGGAGGGTCGGGTACATGAGAAATGTCCCACTTTCTGTAAACAAATAATCCATACCTCCTATGTTTGGACCTACATCTAAATCCAGACTTCTGTGTCACCACATGCTATGCCTCTTAGGGTTCAGCAGGGACAAATGGACTGATTTCTCTAGGATCCCTTTCTGCAGGCATTCAGGCTGTGATTTACTTAGCCCTGTGATGTCTGTTATCACCTTCCATCTGTTTCTGTATTTCTAGTCTTCATTTACTTAGTCAAACTTTGTAGCCTTTGGAAATAAATGCATAAGGCAAAGTAAGGAAATACTTATTTATCTAGTAGATGAAGGTAATAATGGGTTCCACCGAAGGACACTTAAAAATAATTGAGCTCTTGAAAAAAAAATTTAGCTCTATTCCATTCAATCTTAAAGTAGATGTCGACATTTTCAAATTTGTGGCACTTGAACTTGAAGCATTTCATAAAGCACAGTGCTTTCTAAGCATTATGAAGTGGAATACTCAACTTATAAGGCCTGACACATTTGAGAATGAGAAGTTAATATTGTGGGGGGAGGGGATAGGGTAGCTGAATTGTAGGAGGGGAACAGGCAATAAGAATTCTGGATGCAGAATGTGAAGGGCCAGCTATGCCATCAAAAGACATTTGGGTTCCATTTGTATAGGTACTTGATAGGTAGGTATTTGGGGGGATCATCTTGAATTTCTAAACAAGGAATCTATATGATCAGAAATGTTTTTAGATAGATACCTTTGGCAGCAGTATGGAGGAGAGAGTGAAGGTAAAGATAGCAGCCAGATGGTTTTAATTATATTGATAAGATGTGAGAGTCTGAGAGTGATAATGGGAAGAAAGAGACAAACTGAACAATATTTAAGAGGCTGAATTATTAGGAGTTGGAAACTGGATGTGGGGACAAAGGGAGGGTGGCAGAGGTATACATGCCTCTTACAGTATCTCTTTGCTTCACTTCTGATTTCACCTGCAGTGGTGTTAGATGATTTCTGTGCCCTCTGGAAGCACAGGGAACACCCAACCCGTGTTCTACTTCCAGCAGCCCTTAATTACTGGGAAATAGGAATTTGTAAAAATGCTATAGCCTCTCATCCTTCAGTGGGAAAATCTGGAAGCTTATTCCACATGGTTCCTCAGAAAGTCCTGTGTGGAATTGTACTGCCATTGTCCACAGCAAGAACCCACTTAGTAACACTCTCTTTACTGGCTCTTTCTCCTTCCTTGCCTCATACTCTCTGATCTCTCACTCCTGCTTCCTGGATTTACCCTCCAAATAGACTCTTTGTGCTCATTTCGTGGTCCCAGATTCTGCTTTTGGAGGGACCTAGTCAGAGACAGGGAAGAGAATTAAAGGATGACTAGAATGCATGACTCGATGAATAGGGAGGTGAGGACCTATGTAGGGAATGCTGGAAGAAGAACAAACTGGCAATTGAATTTGATTCAGGATGCATTGAATTTGCAGGGCCTGTGGAATATTCAGCTGAAGAGGTACGGTAGGGAGAAGCAGGGTCTTTGTGAATCATCAGCAGAAGGGTCGAGGAAGAGAATGAAACCACACAAGTAAAGAGACAGTTCAGGGAGACTATGTAAAATAAGGGAGGTGGACAAAACCTTGGAGAACACCAACATTTTAGGGATGGACAGAGAAAAATTGTGTTGTTTTCGCTATAATTTTTCTGGCATCTAGGGAATGCCTGGTACATGGTAATACTCAGTAAATATTTGTCCAATGACTGAAGGAGACTGAGATGGAGTGGACACAAGTCTGGAGAACCAGGAAAACCAGGGCCATATGCAGGAGAGAGCATAGAAAGGCAAAAATGTCAAATGTCACAGTAGGTTCATCTAACATATAGGCTGAGTTTGGTCACTGGGGGACTTTGCTGTCTTCAGTGAGAGAAGCAAGAGGGGCAAGATCAAAGAACAGATGTCAAGGGACTGTGGAATCAATATGCCCTCTTAGTGGAGATGGAGATTTTGGCCAGATTTCTTTTTTTAAGTTATGATTTTGAAACTAACATAAGCTGGTTGAAGAAATTTGGAAAGTACAGTAGAGTACAAAGTAGAAACTAATGATCAATCAAGATCCCTCCACTTTTCCATCATTCCTTCCATAGTAAACACTGTTAACAGATTGGGGGTATTAGGTTGAACCACATGAAAGATTCTTTAGGTCAAAAACAGTTGAGTATTGACAATTTCCGAAAATTTGAAGTCATTTCTTTGCAGGGAGATGACTACTCTTTTAAGAGGTGGAGAAGGAAGGAAGAACATGTAGGAGTAAGTTGTGGGGTCAGAATTTAGGCAAAGGTTTGAAGTTTTAGAATTTAGTAACTTTTTTTAGGGTGAGAACATCTTAAAATATTTTTGTAAGCTAATAGAAGGAAGGTTAAAACAACTTATGAGAATTGTTTACTGGGTTAGAAATACGAGAATTGCTTTCCACTTCTTAATGTGGTACGTGCTTTTCTCTAGCAGTGCTGGGCAGTCGGGGCTACTGCATGGGGATTGCAAGGCGGCAGCTCCTGGAAAAACAGGCCCAACTTCTTTGCTGTGGTCCCAGAGGCCCAGTGAGCTTTCCCATTCTGGGCCTTGCCCTGTACTTGAACCCAAACAGCTTGGGACAGAACATGCTGAGGTTCTTATCAGAAAAGGGATCACAGTTCAGGCCACACTCTGGGCTGTTATGTAAACAGGCTGTTTGAAGCGATTGGAGCCTCAACCTCAAGGTAGGAAGCAAGATGCTCTTGTTTATTTTTGGAGTGGAATTTTGTGGCCCAATATGCAGAATTTGCTTCATCATCCGGAACACCACTGGAGCACTGAGAAGCCAGAAGTGGATTCTGTTTCCAGATGTCTCTAGGGAGCCAACCAGGTTTGAGACATTAAAGCTCAGCCATCATAGATTTCCTGCAGCACAAAGGTAAGCAGCAGAAGGACACACACAAGAATTATAGTTCTTGTTTTATTTTTTAAAAAGCAGGAGGACAATAGGTGCTATTGAGCCTCCAGTATAGTAAAAAAATAAAATCAACCTAAACTCTAATTAGAAAGTCAGATGTCCTCTTCACGAATGAGAAATAAAGTATGTTAAAACCAAAAACAACTATCATGAAAGAAAACCAAAATGTCTCCAGTGAAAGCCCTTATGCTCTCTGCTTATAACACACTTCAGTCATCGACTTGATTCTCTTTCTTCTCAGAAGCTGGAAGCTGACAAGCACCTGAGTATCAGCTGTGCTCTGGGTCCACAGGCTAAACCCTTGGAGAAATCCCCTCCCACAGAAGACAAGAAAATCATTATCCCAGGGGATCAATGACATTGGATTCTTATATTATATCTACCATAGGTCTGCACCTTATAATGGAATTTTCTTAAGGAGGTCCTTTTGATACTGTATTTAATTAAGACTCTTTGGCAGAAACCTCTTCATGAATTTGTTTGAAAGTAACTAGGGTTAGAGGGGCTTGAGTCGTTTCTGTATTTTTAATCAAGTTCAAGCCAAAGAGCTTTACAATGTCTTCTCAATTTCAGGCTTTGGTTCTCTCTCCCGTTCTGTGCCCTCCTCTCCCTGGGTCTGTGCCTTCACTTGAGAATAACAGCAACACAAGCTAATGTGTACCTGGCCTTACTGTGTTCCAGGCACTGGACTAATTGTTTTACATGCCTGATCACCTTTTATCTTCAGCAACATTATAAACCAATGTGATTATTATTCCCACTTCACCCATTAAGACACCAAGTTTTAGAAAGGGTAAATGACTTGCTTAGAACCACACAGTTTCAGAGCCACTTTAAACAATTTGGTATCATTGCCAGGCTGCTCTTGCTAACATGACCAATTTCTGTATGAATAGAGGGAGGAGGGAGCACTCAAGACAGGGTGTCTCATAGATCCCATAGAAGGGCAGTTCCATGAGAACTAGAGGTTGCTGCTTTATTGTGGTGTATGGATGACAGACATTTCCAACAATTCTGAGAGTTAGCATCTCTAAAATCCTGTTAGAAATAGAAAGATAATGATGCTTAAGGTTGCAAGGAATGTATTAGTGAGTGATTTAACTGCTTGAAATGACCAAATAAATAAAATAGTCTTGTACTCTCTGTTTATATTACAGACTTGGGAATAAATAGTGGTGGCCTCAAAATTTGGGACTCCCTTCTCCTACATATCACCCTGGAAACACTGGAAGGAAAACACTAATGTAATGATTAGGAATTTATATTTCCAATCACCTGATCACCTAGTTTTAAAGCTGGTCCAGAAAAGAAAAAGAAAGGCAATTAACTTAGACCCCAAATGGTAAATCTGACTGTCTTTCATTTATATTCAAGACCATTTCTCCCCACAACTTCCTAACCAATATGTGTTTCAAACCAGTCTAACCTATCCCAGAGTAACCATTGTTTTTTTCATTTAGATCTTTCCTTACTCTGGACCAATGGTGTCGGTAGTAGACTGTGACCCAGGATACTGTGTTCTAGCCCTGGTTCTGCTCCCATTCTGTCCCCTTAGGTAAGCTACTTGGTCTTTTTAGACCTCCTATTCCTGCTTGGATTAAATCAGAGGTTTTTAGTGGGGAAGCCTATGGACTTTGAGTGGATTCATGGATGACATTCATAATATATACGGATTTTTAAAAATTCCTCAAAGTTCTAGGCAAGATTGTAAATGTAGTTTGGAGGCCAAAGGGTCAATAGCTTTCCATGGATTTTCAAAGGTGATATGATCCCAAAGAAATTAGGAGCTTCTGACTTCAGTGATCTCAACAAGTACTTCCTTGGCCAAACTTTTTTCTAACAGTAGTTTTTTTTAGTGAGTTCTGTTTATAAAGTATGCATTTGGATTCTTTAGAGATTGCCACAGTCCGTTTAAGAACTCACTTTGTAAACTATGGAAGCAGGTGCGAACCACCGTGGGGTTCACTTTTTGTCCTGTCCTGGGTCCAGATGGATGAGTTATTTGACTGGAACATCCAGAGGCTCAGCCTCAGGAGCTGGTTTTGGGAGGCATTGCGTATTTGTTTAGTGTTAGATGCACATTCCTGATCTGTAAGAAGGTATTTTTGGAAGTAAGTGAGACACAAGTCAATCTTCAGTCATGGCCAAGCATCCAGAAGTCAAAGAGAATGGCTAACAAACATAAAAACCAACTAGCCAAATTAAAACAAAACAAATGAACAAACAAGAATAATAGCTGTGGTGTATCTTAGCTTCTTACACTGTTGTTTGCTGTTTTGTTTCTTCTGTTCCTTTACTGGTATTCCAGTCAGTTCTTCCCATAGTTTGTACCTACAACGATATGTATATATGTATGTGCTTGGTGGCCTGGTGTAAAGAAACAGTCAGAAACTGGCGTTGGGGCTCATGCCTCTGATGCCTATAATAACTGTAACAGGGGATCCTGGATTAAGAGGCAGTGAAAAGGAAAACTAGCTCAATAGCTATGAGAACACCTGTTTCCAAAGAATCCCACCAAGGAGCTCCAGAGTAATTTATGCACACCAAGGATAAGAGAGGAGGCCTGGTGCTAAGATAATGTGCCTAGGTTTTATCTACCTGATCTTTGAGGTCTGTCAATTGGCTGCAACCACAGCAGCTGATGAGGTGGGACTTATATTTGAGCTTATCTGTAGTCTTGGAATCTCCAGGAAGAAGTTATGATCCATGACAATCCAGAAATTAGACATCAGAGATCCAGCAGATACACCTGTAGACCTTATGTTTTATCTGTTGCCAAGTTTATACTTGGGTTTTGGAAGATGCTGAAGTACAAGTTTGTATTCTCCATTCAAGTAGATTCCACTCTTCATGCCATATTTACAAAGAACACTTGTACCATATTTGTTTCCCAATCCACCCAGGATGGGTGACATGCACTTAGTAAACATTTGCTGGAGTAAGTGTCCCTCACATCAGAGATGGTTAGTAGGTGAGCCTTAATTGTTTCATGTTCCTGTGATGGCATTGATTCGTTCAATACATAAAGTATTCCAAGATATTGCTAAATGAATCTCTTATTGGCTTTCAGTTGTCTATGTCTCTTTATGATTGACACAGTAATATTTATGTATTTTTATTTTTCCTAGTTGAACCTAGTAGAACTTCAAGAAATGTCAGGCAATGATGTGTTATGTGTATTAGCCCACTTACCACAAGTTGTGTGTGTGTGTGTGTGTGTGTGTGTGTGTGTGTGTTTATGGTTGTGTGATTCTGGTAAATGTGCAACAAGCAGAAGAAACCTGTGGTTTTGCTTTTACAAAGTAAAAAGGAGGTAGAAGTTCTGTATCGTTGGAAGTAACGGTAAACTCTAGAAATTATGAAACTTGGATCTCCCTTTGGTTTTGGAGCGAACTATATTCTAAGTAAGGAGTTTTGATCAGTAGATTTATCTGCTCATCAAAGTATGCTGGGATGAATTCCTTGGCTACAGGAGGACTGGATCCAGTAGATGGAGAAAAGCAGTCAATATAATGAGATTCCTGCTATCTCAAAATGACAGCCCTTTAGCCTTTTCTATAGTGTTATGTCATGAAAGGTCCTCTAGACACACATCAAAGGAAAATTGCAGGTGATTTAATATCTGAACGCAAACTTTGCAATTGCTTGAATTTGTGTAATCTCTAAGAAATGGATTGAGAGCAGAAAGGAAGGACCAACCATGAAGATCCTGAATTACAGAAGGGGTGACTGTCTCTTCACTTGTACTTCTCTCCTGGGTGGAAATTCTAGTAAATGAGGCAGAGAGATTTTAGTAAACGAGTGTAGAGAGAAAAAGAAGCAAGTTTGAAAATCTGTGAAGTAGACTTCAGGAACTACCAGCAAACCATTATTCTACTGGTGGAGATTTCTCTGATAAAATAAACATCTCTTAAAGAGTTGTAATCCCTTTGTGAAATAGTACTGTGTGAAGTAATACTAATTAAAGTCCCTCACTGTGTGAGCAGGCAGTTTACAAAGTTGCCACAACAAATACTTACGTAGGGAAAACCATTTCCCTTACGAAAAAACAAAATGTTGCTTTGATAAGTATTATTTGGAACCCGAATTGTGTCCCTTTGGTAGGAAACTGGTTTGGCCAGTAATCATTCCACACAGACTTTATTTATTTATTTTTAAAGATTTTATTTATTTATTTGACAGAGAGAGACATGGCGAGAGAGGGAACACAAGCAGGGGGGGTGGGAGAGGGAGAAGCATTTTCCCACTGAGCAGGGAGCCCGATGAGGGGCTCGATCCCAGGACCCTGGGATCATGACCTGAGCCGAAGGCAGACGCTTAACGACTGAGCCACCCAGGCACCCCTCCACACAGACTTTAATTTATCTTCCAGAAAGCCATACTAGTTCCTTTTCTGGTAAACTTATTTTTTTTAAAAAGATTTTATTATTTATTTGACGGAGAGAGAGAGGGGGAGAGAGAAAGCACAAGCAGGGGGATCAGCAGGCAGAGGGAGAGGGAGGAACAGGCTCTCTGCTAAGCAGAGAGCCCCATGTGGGGCTCAGTCCCAGGGCCCTGGGATCATGACCTGGGCAGAGGCTTAACTGACTGAGACACCCAGGCACCCCTCCTGGTAAACTCATTATTATTGAAATATAAGATACATACAGAAGAGATTACAAATCCTAAGCATATGTCTTCATAAATTTCCCCAAAGTGGGCATTCCCCTGAAAACAATACCCATTATCAAGGTTAAAAGCACTGCTCTGTCTCTGTTAGCTTTCCTTGTGCCCCACCCCACTATTCTAACAACCATCCACATGGATTAGTTTTTCCTCATTTTGAACTTCATATAAATGGAACTATACAGTACATACTATTTTGTGTTTGGCTTCCTATCATGTTTCTGAAATTCATTCATGATGTTACATGTTTCAATACATCATACTTTTCATTGCTGTGTACTATTCCATTGTATCAATACAACACAATTTATCCATTCTATGCTGGTAAATGTCTGAGTTGTTTCCAATTTTGGGCTATTAACATTCTTGTATATATCTTTTGTTAGATATAGTACTCCTTTCTGTTGAGGAATGGAATTTTTGGATTATAGAGTATGCACATTTTACCTTTGATAAATAAGTAGAAGAGTTTTCCAAAGTGATCATTCCAATTTACAATTCTTCCTACAGTGTGTGAGGGTTCCTGCTGTTCCATATTCTCATCAACACTGGGTAATTTTAGTTATGCTGGGGGTTGTTTAGTAATATCTTGCTGTGGCTTTAATTTGCACTTCTCTGATCAGTGATGCCTAGCAAATCTTTATATGAATACTCGTCATTTGGATATTCTCTTTTATAAAATGTCTGTTCAAGTCTATTGCCCATTTTAGAAATGGTATTGTGTCTTTTCCATGTTGATTGGTAGGAGTTCTTTATGTATTATCGAAGAGTTTTTTCTCTTGTATACATATTGAAAATATTTTTCACTCAGTGTCTTTCCTTTTCCTGTTTTAATGTTATCTTTTGGTGATGCAGGTTCTTCATCTAAATGAAGTCCAGTTCATCAATATTTAAACTTATTACTTGAGCTTTTTGTGCCCAGGCCAAGGGAATAAAGATACTCTCCTACTAGCTTCCAGAAACCTGATCGTTTTACCTTTCACATTTAGGTCTATGATCTACATGATATCCAGTTGAGTAAGTCCTCCAACTTCGTTTTTCTTTAGGATTTCTTTGGGTATTCTTGATCTTTTGCATTTTCTTTTCCATTAGAGAATCAGCATGTCAATTTCCATGAAAAACCTGGTGAGAATTATGATTGGAATTGTACTGACTCTAGATCATTTGGAGAGAATTTATATCTTATGATATTGAGTCTTCCAATCTATGAACAAGGTCTGTCCTTCCCTTTATTTGGGCATTTAATTTCTTTCAGTAATGTATTACAGTTATCTGAGAGTTTGCAATATAGAGCCACGATTTATCAGTGTTTAATATAAACTTTATATGAATTATATGTCATATAAATTCATAGTTCTACCCCTACCCAGAACATTTATCACTCCCATGTTTTATATTATGATTTTCTTTTTTATGCCACATTTATTGGAATATACTTTACATGCAGTAAAATTCACCCTTTATATATATACAGTCCTATGTATTTGACAAAGACAATCATTTACACACAATCAAGATATAGAATATTGTCATCACCACAAATACCCTAAATATTTCCTTGTGTGTCTTTATGATCAATATTCTCACCCCAGCCCTTGGCAACCAGTGACATATTTTTTGTTTTTAATACTTTTATGTATTTCAGAGTGTCATCTAGATGAAAATCATACAGTTAAACAAATAGAGCATTTTGTGAGTGACTTCTTTCACATGGCATAATGCTTTTGAGATTTATGCATGTTGTTGCATGTATCAATAGTTCATTACTTTTTATGACTGAGGAGTATTCCATTATGTAGATCCATTACAATTTGTTTATCTATTCACTGACTGATGGACATTATTTAAAGTTTTTGGTGACTATGAATAAAACCACTATGAACATGTTGTAGAGGCTTTCGTATAGACATATGTTTTTATTTCTCTTGCAAAATACATGTCTGATAAAGATCTTGTGCCCAGAATAAATAAAGCATTTTCATCACTCAACAATAAGAAAATATATAACTCAATTTAAAAACGGAAAAATGTTTTGAACAGACATATCTCAGAAAATGCATAGATGGAAATAAGCACATGAAAATATACTCAGTGTTGTTAGTCATTAGAAAAATATGAATTAAAACCTCAATGAGATATTGCTTCACACTCTTTGAATGGCTAAAATTAAAAAATAAAAATGACAAAACCAAATTCTTATGAGTACTGTGAAGGAACTGGAACTCTCTTACACTCCTTGTGGGAATGCAAAATGTGCAACCAGTTTGTTTTCATTCATTTCAATGAAATGATACCATAAGATATTATTGTTTTGCACATAATATCAATAATATTAACAAAAGTAATATTAGTTATATTTACCCACACATTTACAATTTCCATCACTCCTCATTTCCCCCCATTTTTTCTGTGTTTCTGTCTGGGATTATTTTCCTTCTACTTAAACAACAGTAGTACTTCTCTCAGTGCAAGGCTGCTGGTGACAAATTGTCTGGTTCTGGTTGTCTGGAAATGTTATCTATTTTGCCTTCACTTTTATAAGATATTTTCTCTGCATATATAAATTGAGGCTTGTAGTTTTCTTTTAGCACTTCAAATAATTTGTCCCACTGTCTTCTGACTCCCATCATTTCTGTTAAGAAGTCAGTCATAAATTTCATTGTTTAAGTGACTTTCTCGAATCCAGACTTCTGAGTTTTATGGGGAAAAAAAAAGGATTTTACTTACACCTTAAATGATCTTCATATTTTTTTTCTATAAGAAGGAGGAATATGCTCAGTATGTGTTTCAAACTTATAAGAGAACATTTGGTGGATTCTTTCATCCATGAATATCTGCCTAGCTTCCCAAGCACTTTAATATTGCTGTTTCACAAAATCCTTAGAGATAGGGAGTAGCTGGTTTTCTAAATGAGGAAGATGTGAAGTGTAGTGCTGCCTGAAGCCCCCCAGGAAGAAGAGCTGGACAACTGGGAGTAGAACCCTGCAATGGAACCTTAATTTTCAGGTGCTAAAGCTGACTACAATAATGACCAAGTCTCTCTTACTGCAATAGGGTTACAGAAATTACTCCTTCATTTTAATGTAGTTTGGGGTTCACATGGAGAACCTAACAGACCTGGGTGAACTGTGGACAGGCTGCTTTTGTGAACACACAAGGACCAGGAGAGAGAGGATTCAAAGCCATTGACTAAATGATGCAGCTGTTGACAACCTCTGTTTAGTTTGTCGATATTCTGGAGTCCTGGCATTAATTATATAAGCTAACTTCAATGAACCAGTGTTTCTTGTTCTAATTTTTTTTAAGGAAAAATATGAAAAGATGCTATAGAAACAGGAAGAAAGGAAATAAATCAAACTCAGCTTGGTTTGCTTAACAAAGCATGTTATTTGTGGTGAGGGCCAGAATGCCCTATATGCAAAATTGGGGACCTCTTACTCTGAATGCTTATTGTCCTATATACCTCCGTAAAAAGTTTGATCATTTATGAGGTAAAATTAAATTTTTACACATGAAAAGACTCTTATTTCCTTGTCATTTGGGTGTGTTTAGTGGAGTGACAGGGAGATATTCTATGTGAGTTTTGTTTCACTGGTTTCATTGTATACTCATCTCTACTTACGTCAGTTCTTCCTATTGGCACACTCATGGGTAACCATTCATTTTTCAGTAGTACTTTGTATTAGATGGGGATCAGAACTCAGTGTCAGCCAGAAACCCCCTTTGAGGAAGAACAAATGAAATCTTTGCCAAGTGCATATATTCTCGGTGCCGTGTCTGAACCCAAATTGTTTATTGGAGTTGAGCATCATTATTTCAAAGAGGTTCTTTTTTTTTCCTTTCTTAAAAGAAGCTCCGTCCCCCTTTCCCCTGTTAGCTTTCATTGTCAGCTGAAATTCTTGCTATCAGCTGTTTCAAAGAATGTGACTATGGTGCTTGGGCCAGATCCACTTATAGGGAGTGGAGTCATGTCAGTGTCCTAAATACTTCCTGATCTTTCTTGCAGCTTCTCAGAGCTCACAGTTATTGCAGAGAGATAGGCTGGAAGGCACAATGCTTGTATATCAGAGAGGGATTTTTTTTCTAAGAAGTAGCTTTCATAGGGGTTCAAAAAAGTACTTGGTTTGAACAGAACACCCCATTAGAATATGAATTACTCACATAGAAACATATAAAATCTATGCCCAAAATAGAGAAGGTTTTTTAACAAAAAGCAAGATACATTTTATAGTTTTATGGTCATTAGGTTTTAGAGATACAGAAATATATTACAATATACTGGTGAAGAGTTTCAGATAATTTAAAGAGCGCTTTAGTTAGTTATTAATCCTTGTGGCAGATCATAGTGAATCTCACACCGAGCACCTTATCCAGGGTTTCTGTCAATGGAAGGTGCCAGGTATACTTTGGGATCAAGTTTAGGCTCAGTCTTTTGCAGGCTGAATGGATCTGTCTTGGGCAATTAAAATACCCTAAATAGAGTTGGGAATATCCCAAGCAAACCAACCAAAGCATGGAGAGTTGTGTGTGTGAGGAAGAGAAGTGTATTGCATGAATTCCTGAAGTCAGCTAAGCCAAGTTAGAAAAGGTAAAGAGGACAAAGTGAGACGATCCTTTAAAAGCATTCTTAAAAAAAGCTTATAGATTTTGGAGTCAGAGAGACCTGGATTGGAAGTGACCCTTTCACCTACAATTTGCAGGATTCTAGACAAGCTGTTTCACTCCTCCAAGTGCCAAAGCCTTGGTTTCGATATCAGAGAACTATTGATTTTGAAGATGATGAAGCCAACAAAGAAGTACAGTAAAGTCTAGAGAAGAGGAGGAAGGAAGAGATAAGAAAGATAAAAATTGGAAGGTGGAGGAGATGAGAAGAAAAGGTTGTGACAATTAGGGACACCATCTGAAAAACACAATGCCTGACAGAGCACACACTTAATAAATCAGCATTGCTGTTACTATAATTGTGATTGTCCTGTTATTGTAATTATGTTTCTATATGTAGATTGAAAGACATAATTTGAGCTGGCACATGACGGCAACTATGGGGTATTTTGGCACTAAACTATTGAACTATTTTCAAATTATTCTTGCAAGGTCAGGAGCATTTAAATGTTGACTTTTAAAGAGAAATTGCTTAGCTACTTTTAAAATACTTTTAAATATAATATAATATATATATAATAATAATATAAAAATACTCTTACCTACTTTTAAAATAATTCCAAGGTGAACACCTAAATAAATAAATAAAAGAAAAACAATAGTTCTGTATAAGAATAAGAGCAATCACAGAAAATCAAAGTCAAGGTCCTCTTCGATCTTTACCTGGAGTGATTTTTGCAAATATTTTCTGAGTTCTTTGACATTTTGGTAATCTTCTAGAGGTTATTTCATCCTCTGATTTTTAGGACAATTTTCTTTAAATAGGAGATCCTTTCCTTGTTAAGATTTCTATAATTCTAAATTGTGAAGGCATGGTATAATTAAGTTTAAAGGAGCACGTAAACAATTAGGAGGGTATTTGGCTGGTGTTTAAGAAAAAAATTAGTCTATTATTGAGTAAAAGACATTCGTGAGGAAGAAAACAATTAAATAAGGGACCAAAGTGCCCTAGGGAAATATTAGCTTACAATGACTTCTTGTGCAGCCAGTCAAAATAGGCGATTGATGCAGTGACAGGCTTTACAGGAAACATTAAAAAGCCCAGATGGCTCAAATTTATGTTTACAGAGTAGCTGGGAAAGGCAGTTAAATCCTGTGAGTGCCACTCAGTTAACTCAGAAGATTTTTAGTTCTGAGGACAAGAGCAACGTTGAAAAGGGGTGGGACAGAAGGGAAAAGAAGAAGGGCAAGGAAATAAGATGAAAAGATGATGAGGCTGAAAAGGATAATGGGGAAGATGAAGAAGCAAAATGAGTGTAGAAAACAGAAAGACAGAAGAAGGAAGATGCAAATGGGGTATAAAAAGAATAAGGGAAAACACACTCTGGTGTTCTGGTAACTCATGTCTCAGTTTTAATGTTTTTGTGTTATATTAGAATTATAGGGTTTGGGGACAAAGGGAAAGGGCATTATTTTAGGCAGGTTCAGCTCTGCACCGTTCTACTGGCATGAGGCAGAACCCGGTTTCGATGGTGAATTGGCCTGTATTTACAATACAACAGTGACTTTGATGATGTATTTAGAATAGCTTTGAGATTCTTCTGCAATGGGGTTTATATAGTTCTGTGACAAAAAACATGACCCAAATTCCACCAAAAAAAAATGTGTCTATGAAGAGTGACATTAGATTATTTATATAATGGCTTCTCTAGCCAATGCCTGGAGTAAAATTAATTCCCAGAAAATGAAGTGAGCATTCATAAACTTTGAGGAGGTAGAAGAGTAATTCTGCTGTTTACACACCTAATAATGACATAAATTAGTTTGATCTTCTGACTTAAGAGCAAGGTTTCCCAACAGTAGCACTATTGACATTTAGACTGAATAATTCTTTTTTTTTTAAGATTTTATTTATTTATTTGACAGAGAGAGACAGCCAGAGAAGGAACACAAGCAGGGAGAGTGGGAGAGGGAGAAGCAGGCTTCCTACTGAGCAGAGAGCCCCATGCAGGGCTCAATCCCAGGGCCCTGGGATCATGACCTGAGCCCAAGGCAGATGCTTAACAACTGAGCCACCCAGGCCCCCCGAGTTTTCTGTGGTTCTGCTGGGCTTGTCTCCAGACTATGGGTTGGGTTATGGTCTGTTCCAGGAAATCTCAGTTGGAGAATGAAAAAAAGAAAAGAGGCAACCAATAAATTAAACAATTCACTACCGCGTTGAACTTTAATCTGTCTGGGCAACTCTGAGAGCCAGAGTAAAACATGCACCTCAGAGTTATCCCATCTGGGGGGGGGGGTGGCAAGGGACTGGAGTGTTTATATACTGATTCATGCCAGTAATTGATTAGGGGCTGATGCCAGGTTGAGGGTGTGTTAGAGAGAATAATGGCCCCCTCCCCCAAAGATGTCCACATCTTAATCCCTGGAACCTGTGAGGATATAACCTTACATGGAAAAATTGACTTTGCAGAGGTGATTAAGTTGGGACCTCAATTTGGGAAGATAATCCTGGATTATGTAGGTGGATCCAGGGGCCATGAGCCAAGGATAGTGGGAAGCCTCTAGAAGGTGGAGAAAGCAAGAAAATGAGCTCTTTCTAAGAGCCTCCAGAAAGCAATGGAGCCCTGCTAACACCTTGATTTTAGCCCAATGAAACCCATTTCAGACTTCTGTCCTGCAGAATTATATGATATTAAGCATGCATTGGCTTCAGCCACTACATTTGTGGTATTTTATTACAGAAGCAATAGGAAACTAATAAATATTTTGGTACCAGAATCTGCTGTAACAAATAGGTAGACATGGCTTTGAAATTGAGCAGTGGAAAGAGGCTAGGGGAATTTTGAGTAGCACAATAGAATTTATAGTTTATGACTCCCACTTCAGTGTCTATACTACTATACCATCAATGTTAAAGGAAGCCACAGAATCACTAATCTAAGAAAAAAAACTTAATTTTTAAAATTACATTTTGGTCAGTGTCCAGTGACAAAAACTTATATACCTGATTGTTCAATGGAGAAATTGAATATGGAAACTAAGTACAAAGATGTCAGAAGAACTGAAAATGCCAACAAGGAAGTTGAAACATCTCATAGGTTAGCAGTATCAGGAAACTGCTCCCACCCATAGGTGTGCAGCCACAAAGGCAGGAGGTGGTGTCCTCAGAAACCAAGGGTCACACAACAAGAACTAGGACACTACCTGTACACCTCTATACATTTCTGAATTGTTGTGTCAAATAATTTGCCATTGATGACCCATTCTGCTGGAGGATAACAATGACATGGTTCATCTAAACATGTTAGGAATAGGTTAACATGTGATTACTATTTTTAGTAGTCATTTTACCTCCTTAATTAGGTTGAAGAGCACTGGAAACATGGAAGGAATCACCCATTGTGGTTAAAATTTTTCTCCAGTCAACACTCAATGTACATGATTCCCATTCATTCACTGATTCATCAGTTCATTTATTGATTCATTAATGGAGCACCTCCTTGTGTTGGTATTTGATGAAGCAGTAAATGAAAGCAATGAGGTCCTTGATCTTTATGAGGGAAAGTGCAAAAGCCCTGAGTCAGGAATGTGCTTAGAGGATTCCAGGAAAAGCAAAAGATCTGTTGCATTCTGGGCTTGGGCATGTGGAAGGAGAGGGCACTGGAGATGCCATAGGGTCCTGTTTCTCCTCTGCTCAAAGCCTCCAGAATGATTTCTTAGAAGAATAACATCTCTAGAGATGAATAGGGAGAGGGACAGTAAGTAAAATCACTGGTGCTGGTTTCTCTTAGTTGATTCTTGACTGTCTCAGGGTAAGGCACAGAGCATCTTTGCATTCTTGGAAGTCTGTTAGGCACTGTGAGTAGTTACTGTCTATTTCAGTTGAGCTTGTGAGCTTCTTTAAGGAATCTGACACCTGAGATTGGTTCTCTTCCCATCTAAGCCTGGTTGCTCCCTTTATTTACACTTCCATGGGGCAGATAGCTCTTTGAGAAAGACATCATTAGTAAGGCTTGTTTCCATCAGCATCTTGGCAGGAAGTAGATGGCACCCTCCAATGGGGAACTGAGGAAAGTTTAATGATAAGACTATTTACAAAGTTACAGGAGGTTGAGGAAAACCAACAGAGGATTTTGAAGCACTTGGGGCTATTAACATCAGGAAGTTTTTACCACCCCTAGACCTAAATGGGCAAGGGAAGGAGAAATTACCAGAAGAGGAAGGGCCCATAGCTGTAGCTGTGTTGTGGGAGAGGGGCCACCCAATCAAAGGCGTGACCTTTCTCAGAAGAATGCCACCACTGCCTACATGTGGCATCTTTACTGTAAGCATCTTTGCTGCAAACATTTGCACTGCAAACATTTTTGCCACAAACATTTTCACTGTGTAACTAATTGGCCATGAGGCAATTCTCTATAAAAGATAAAGTCATCAAAACCAAAAGACAGACATTCACTAAAAAGAACATAATTAAACATAAAAATTGAATAACAAAATTAAAAAAGACTTGAAAGGGGCACCTGGGTGGCTCAGTTGGTTAAGCGACTGCCTTCGGCTCAGGTCATGATCTCGGAGTCCAAGAATCAAGTCCCGCATTGGGCTCCCTGCTCAGCGAGGAGCCTGCTTCTCCCTCTGACCCTCCCCCCTCTCATGTGCTCTCTCTCTCGCTCTCTCATTCTCACTCTCTCAAATAAATAAATAAATCTTAAAAAAAAAGATTTGTGAAATATAAAATATTTGGATACATTGAAAATACATGTAGATTCAGGGCTGTTCTGCACAAATAACTGTTTTGATATTGTGGATTGTACCTAAGCACTTGTTTTGAAAGTCTTTCATTCATAGTAGTAAACATTTTTTGGCTTGTTGATTTGCCTCCTTGTTCAGCATCGCACTTTTTCTTTTTTGCTAAAATTTCTTCCTTCATTAAGAGAGAGATCAGTTTCCAGATACTAGGATGCATACTTGTAACTGAGCTTCACCTTGCATGGGAAAGCCTTATACACTGTTGTTTGTTCTTGGCATATTGTCACATGTCTATTGATAGACATTCCAAAGTTGTGTGTGAAACGTGGGTTCAAAACTCTGCACCATTCTATAGACTGTTATGAGGGCTAAGATTTAATATAAAAATAGGAGTACTGCATCAATGGAGAAGTGAAACCGAACCGTCAGCCAGTTGATGACCCCAGCAAATGGTCAAGTCAGACTGCCATCCAGTTCTTTTTTTTTTTTTAATCTTTTATGGCAGAACCACCTTATAGCCAATTAGTTATGCAGCAAAAATGTTTGCAGTGAAAATGCTTGTGACAAAGATGCTGACAGTCAAACTACCTAGAACCACCACTGCCAACCGCAGTCTGAAGCGGGGGAGCTGGGGGAAAATCCCGTGATTCCGCTCTGTCCTCCCCCCTCCCTCCCATCCTCCTTCCCACCCTCTATGCAGCTCCTGCTTGTTCAGTGCTTCTCTTTGGTCAGACCCAACTGGAAAGCAGAGGGCAAAGCAGCCCAATGTTGTAGTTCATAGAGGTCAGCTTCAAGAGCACAGAGCAGAGTGGGAAAGGGTGCACAGTGGATCTGGAGGGGCAAAAGAATATCCAGGTCATAATCATCTGGAGCAACACTAACTTTATATTAACGATAATTCTTCCAACAGTCAAAATAATTTTGAAGTTGTGATCCTTTAGAAACGAGCCGAATTAAGCTGGGGGAAAAGGGAAAGATTTGCTATGTCATTGAATAGTATGAATAAAATTGCTCTGAGGTGGGATATTGTCACTGAATCTTCCTGATATGAAAACATTTTTTTGAGGGCTTTAAGTGTAAATAATTGATTTGTCATTTAAATGACTATTATTGATTTTTTTTAAATGGCTTTTAAAACATTTAAAACATGCCTCCAAAGGCCTGTCAATCCTTCTTTGCCTGTCCAGAGATGACTATAATTCACCTTGCTTTAAAAAATATTCTTTTTTTTTGTTAAAATGTCTATGCTACCCAGAGCAATCTATACCTTCAATGCCATCCCGATCAAAATTCCAATGACATTTTTCAAAGTGCTGGAACAAACAATCCTAAAATTTGTATGGAATCAGAAAATACCTTGAATCGCCAAGGAAATGTTGAAAAAGAAAAACAAATCTGGGGACATCACATTGCCTGATTTCAAGCTATATTACAAAGCAGTGATCACCAAGACAGCATGGTACTGGCACAAAAACAGACATATAGATCAGTGGAACAGAATAGAGAGCCCAGATATGGACCCTCAACTCTATGGTCAAATAATTTTCGACCAAGCAGGAAAAAAATGCAATGGAAAAAGACAGCCTCTTCAATAAATTGTGCTGGGAAAAATTGGACAGCCACATGCAGAAGAATGAAACTCAATCATTCTCTGACACCATATACAAAGATAAACTTAAAATGGTTGAAAGACCTCAATGTGAGACAGGAATCCATCAAAATCCTAGAGGAGAACATAGACAGTACCTCTTTGACATCGCCCACAGCAACTTCTTTCAAGATACATCTCCAAAGGCTAGTGAAACAAAAGCAAAAATGAACTTTTGGGACCTCATCAAGATAAAAAGCTTCTGCACAGCAAAGGAAACAGTCAACAAAACAAAGAGGCAACCCACAGAATGGGAGAAGATATTTGCAAATGACACTACAGATAAAGGGCTGGTATCCAAGATCTATAAAGAACTTCTCAAACTCAACACCCAAAAAACAAATAATCACGTCAAAAAATGGGCAGAAGATATGAACTGACACTTCTCCAAAGAAGACATACAAATGGCTAACACACACTTGAAAAATGTTCATCGTTAGCTATCAGGGAAATTCAAATCAAAACCACATTGAGATACCACCTTACAGCAGTTAGAATGGCAAAAATTGACAAGGCAAGAAACAACAAATGCTGGAGAGGTTGTGGAGAAAGGGGAACCCTCTTACACTGTTGGTGGGAATGCAAGTTGGTACAGCCACTTTGGAAAACAGTGTGGAGGTGCCTCAGAAAACTAAAAATAGAGCTACCCTATGACCCAGCAATTGCACTCTTGAGTATTTACCCCAAAGACACAGATGTAGTGAAAGAAGGGCCATATGCACCCCAATGTTCATAGCAGCAATGTCCGCAATAGCCAAACTGTGGAAAGAGCCGAGATGCCCTTCAACAGATGAATGGATAAAGAAGATGTGGTCCATATATACAATGGAATATTACTCAGCCATCAGAAAAGATGAATAGCCAACTTTTACATCAACATGGATGGGACTGGAGGAGATTATGCTAAGTGAAATAAGTCAAGCAGAGAAAGTCAATTATCATATGGTTTCACTTATTTGTGGAACATAAAGAATAGCATGGAGGACATTAGGAGAAGGAAGAGAAAAATGAAGGGGGAAAACGAAGGAGAAGGAAGGGAAAAACGAAGAGGGAGAGATGAACCATGAGAGGCTATGGACTCTGAGAAACAAACTGAAGGTTTTAGAGGGGAGGGGGTTGGGCGGATGGGTTAGCCCAGTGATGGGTATTAAGGAGGGCACGTACTGCATGGAGCACTGGGTGTTATAAGAAAACAATGAATCGTGGATCACTACATCAAAAACTAATGATGCATTGTATGGTGACTAACATAACATAATAAAATAAAATTAGAAAAATAAATAAAAAATATTCTTTGAATGCACTTTTTACTATCCAGTTGGCTTCCCCAAACCCAATCTGACTAGCAGGGATTTTCTGTAGTCACATGTTCGTCTCTGATATGTCCATTATGGACATGACAACAGCCATTACATAAGCAAACCATAGAGGGTCTGATTTCTCACTTGATCTTGTATATTATTTCTTTTCCTTTGTGTTAGCTCTTCTGCACCTGTGTTTCAGTTAACTCTTGGCTCTGAGGACATTTGGGGGATGATTAGAATAGTTAAAAAGCAGCAAGTAAACAGATCTTATAATTAGTTGATTGCCTGCGTAGCCAGACAGAACAGATTGTTGTATTGTTATAGGAGCTCAGAGGAAGCACCCCTTGAAAAACCTAATAAACTTCTACCTTTTCAGACCTGACCTGATCATTTGGCATTAGAGATCACGGGGTCATGCACAGGACAAAAAGCTTCCTCTAGAACCTTTGTTGGAAATAATTTGTTTTGAATGGGCAAGTGTTAAGCTGGTGGATTTAGTCATTGAGAGGACTTGAGAAATGGATTGGACAGGATTGAGAAGGTGGCATTTTATTTTGTCTGTTGGGATTGAACTTCATTTCATGCTTCCACCAGCCAGAATAACAAGGAGGAAGGATGAGAATAAAAGGAGAAGGCCATAGAGAGAGCCAGAAATTCTAATATAGATGGAGTTAATGGGGAGAAATTTTTTTTTGTTTATTCCTTGATACATTCCCATCACTGTCTTTAACTCTTTTTTGGTGCTCCTGTCATTCTTGAACTTCCCTGTCATGGTACTAACACCGTGCACTGTGATCACTTAATTTTCCTCTCTCTTCCTCCTAGACCAACTCTTCTAACAGAACATTTTTACAAGGATGGAAATGCTCTATATCTGCTCTGTAGCTCTTGAGTACTAGACATGTGGCTAGTGTGACTGAGGGACTGTAATTTTAATTTTGTTTGGTTTTTGTTAATTAAATTGATCAGCACTTGTGGCTAGTTGCTCCCATATTGAACATCAGAGTTCAATAGTATAGGCTATACACAGGTCATCATTGTGTGCCTGAATCATAGTAGGCAATCAAGAAATATTTGTGGTCTGTAGCATGGGAGGAAGGAAGAAAGAGAGGGAGGAAGGATGGCACAATCTCACAAGAGGGCGAATGTATGGCTGGGAATTTGGAAAGATGGGCAACGCTGGGACTGAGTACCTCTTGTGCCGGAGAAGTTAATTTTTTGCTCTATAACAACAACTTAAAAAATTCTAACTCAGATCAGAGATTTGGAGGACAGAATCTCAGTTTAAACATTCATTTGCCCTCTTTCTCCAGAGTCTGCAACCTATTTTTCCCTAAGCTTTCACATGTGATATAGTTGAGTGCTTTCTGAGAAGCATTATCTAGAACTCTGGGGGGATTCGAAAAGTCACTCCCAGCAAGTTGGTGGCTTAGACAGGGTGTCCCATCAGAAGAGCAAACACCCAGGGTGTGGTGGTGGCTTTGCCCCTCATCAACTGTGTGACATTAACCCCTTCCTCTCCTTGCATGTCAGTTCTACCTTTATAAGTTTGTAGGGTAAAATGACTAATTCCTAAACTCCCTTCTAGTGCTGACATTATAAAAATGTACCAGGATACTTGTTGGCTTTTAAAAAAGCAGAGCGCTCGCTCTCTCATTCTTTCTCTCTCAAATAAATAAATAAAATCTTAAAAAAATAAAATAAAAAATAAAAAAGCAGAGTCCTTTAATACAACTTTATTTATAAAATGCATGTTCTTAGTTGTCCACTGGTCATTATGAAGGCTTTTCTAGTCTGATACATCTTCAGGTTGGGAATTACTTACAAACTAACAAACTAAGGAGGATGCAATGACTTAAAAAAAGAATTTGTGATGACCAAAACTTGCAGTAGCATTTCTTTTTTAAATGGCAGCTGAAACTATTTTAGAAGTGTTGGCTTGACTGCAAATAAACACTGACTCATTTAAGTTATTGTAACTACTGAATTCAATATTTACAATGCTAAATTTAAAGGCATTCATTACTAATGTGTCATCTCAAAAGCAGTCTGAGTCATTTTATTTTATCTCTTTGAAAAGACAAAATTTCACCTTTAAAAGATAAGAAAATCCAATTAAATTTTCTAGTCAAATTGACACGTTTCAGCCTTAAAAGTCATATATGTACAATAAGCAAATTTTGGGCAAGAGAGAAAAGAGGAGAAAAGTTAATCAATTGTTTCACTGCACTGATTGCAATTTGGTACACACTATTTTGGTGTATTTTTGTCTGTGCATGTTCCTGTTTATGTATTATAATTTTAACTATGTATGTGTTGCTCAGATATTTATGATAAATTATTAAATGTTTCAGACCTCCAGAAAAGTATAGGAAATAATCTAATGCACATCATGTATTTGCCACCCAGATTTCACAGATAAGTTTTGACACATTTGTTTTAGATTTCTCTCCTGTTTCAGATATTTTTGTTTCTAAATAATAAATATTATGGGTAGAGTACCAAACTTATCCTATACCTTCCTTCTTTTTCCTTCCTGAAATTGTTCTCTGATCTCATCCATGCTTTCCTACTTTTTCTTACAAATGTCTGATTCCACAATTTATAGTATTGTCTCCCGTGTTTAAAATGTGCATAAATGCTATTGTCCACCACTTGCATTCTTCATTCATGAAAAAATTTTTGAAATGTGTCCGTGTTGGTACATGTACATCTAGTTCATCCATTTTAATTGTTATATGGCATCCCATTTCTGAATAGTCCCCAGTTACTTAACCTATTTGCCTGTGCTATATTAATTGCTTCCATAATTTTTATGATTACAATTTTGTAACAAACACCCTTTACATATTTTTTTATGAATACATCTGAGCGTTTTTTTTAAAGATTTTATTTATTTATTTGAGAGAGAGAGAGAATGAGAGATAGAGAGCACGAGAGGGAAGAGGGTCAGAGGGAGAAGTAGGCTCCCCGCGGAGCAGGGAGACCCATGCGGGGCTTGATCCTGGGACTCCAGGATCATGACCTGAGCCGAAGGCAGTCGCTTAACCAACTGAGCCACCCAGGTGCCCCTACATCTGAGAATTTTTTTAGGTAGAGATCTAGATCAATAGATTGTATGGTAGGAACATCTTCAAATGTACTAGGTACTGCTAAATTACTTTTCCAAGTAACTGAAGTAATTTATATCTCCATCTAATTTTACCTTATTTTTGCCAACAATGGTTTCTTTCATACTTTTTAAGTTGGTTAATTTGATGGGTTTAAAGTAGGATCTCATCACTGTTTTAATTTCTGTGTCACTATTTCACTGATTTCTGGAGAGGTTGAAAAATCTTCGTGTTTGTATTGATCATTATGATTCCTCCTTCTTTTCCAAATTCTTCCCTAAATCCTTTGTACTTGGTTATTTTTCTTTTCCATAGTGATTTGAAGAGGTCTTTGGACCACTTTATTGCACTTTTACAAATAATATATACTTAAATAATTTTATTTACCCAAATGGGCTTCATTCATGTTTAGTAACAATTCATTAACATGAGCATGATGGAAATTGTATAAAATACTTAAGACTCTAGGGTCACTTGAGAATCATATTTCATAGGTATGAAATCTATACTGAACAGCAATTTTTGTTTTGTTTTTAAGAATGGAGAGAAAAACCCACATAGTTTTTTGAATCTTAAGAACAGTTCTATGGGTGATTTTCAAAAGCCACTGATGTCACTGTTTTACCTGGCTAGAATGTCTCTTTTTTCCCACCTGGAAATACAACTGATAATTAAAACAAAACAAAACAAAACCAAAAACATGTCCACTAATATTTTTTCTTTAGCTTGGGGTTCTCTTTGGGCCTACAGACTACAAAATCTAACTTCTAGAGATGCAGAGAAGGTAGATAAATCTTACATGAAAAACAAAATCATCTAACCAAAATCAAATTTAGGCAGTTTTGTAATGTATAGAATTGTTGGATCAACATGTTACATACCTGAAATTAATATAACATTGTACATCAATTTTATTTCGATCAAAAATTGAGGCAGTTTACAATGGTGTGGGTGTTTGAGATTCAAGTCCTTCTGTATCTTCCAGATGTTTGAAAACCAAAGCTTATTTACCTGTGGTTATAGCTGTCAGTCCTTCTTGCTGTCTTTTCTCCCACTCTGTTCATGCCTACTTTTCCTCTCAGCATCCCAAAGTAAACACTCTCTTGGTTACTTCCAGGAAGGTTGAGCTGGGTGATAGAAGCAATGCTATGTTGAGGCAAAGATGCCTGGAGTTCTTGGAATCAGTCAGACCTGGAATAATTCTCACCCCGTTACTTTCTATCTAAAGGGACTTGTTACTGACCTCCCAGGTCCTATATCTCCATCCATGAAATGATGGTATGAGAATTATAATAAATCTCTAGGTCAAGTTCAGGGTATATCTACCATAAGCCAGCCACCATATTAACTGTGTCACATAGGGTGTCTCATTTAATTAGGGCTCGTAGAGCAATTAGTAAAGAATAGGAAAAAGATTGGACAGGAGTTAAATGGTGGCAGCCATGAAGCAAGAGACTTGAAAATCAAAAGGGGGTGCTGAATTGAGACGGGCAAACATCTCAGAAGAAATTTTATGATGGAGAGTGAAGCCAAAGAAAGAAAAAAAAGAAAGAAAGAAAGAAAGAAAGAAAGAAAGAAAGAAAGAAAGAAAGAAAATGAAGCCAAACACTTCTGCAGAGGCAAAAACTCCATTTTTGTAATCCTTAAGGCATAGTCATAGTTCCGAGAGAGACGTAGGGTACCAACAGTTACTTATAGCTCAAATACCACCAAGGCTAGAACTCTGGTTTGCTTGAAGGAGTTAAATTCTTATTAAGGGGAAGAAAATGCTTTTCTGGAACTGGTCATTCTGTAATAATGGTGGGTAACAGATTTCATGCAGAAAGATTTCAACTGTTTTCAACTTTCAAGGAGGGCATTGTTCATAGCAGCTGAGTGTTCCAAACAGTTTAGGGTTTAATACCTTCAAGCATAAACACCTCTTTAAAAAAATTTACCCATTGTATATGAGAGACATTATAAAATTTACATTTTGTTACTCTGTCTTTTTAAGGAAAACATACTTATGTAATTTAATCTTTTATTTCTGAATCAAGGGAATCATTATACATTTTAGTTTTTATATCATGTCATAATATTGTGATGCTTTTGGAGTCTATTAATATTTAAACAAACGTCTGTGCTAGGCTGTTTGAATCCCATGTCTGCCTTTAAAGTTTTATTCTGTTTTCTCTCTTGCTTTTATTTATCTTGTGATGTGCTGCCAAACATCTTACAAATATTTATAAAGTAAAAGTAATTAGGCTTTGAGTAAAGACCTAAGAATCTCTCCTTATTACATAAACAACTTCACTCAAAATGTGTTGAGTGCCTAATGTGTGACAGGCACTGTGCTAAGTGCCCAGGATATAAAGATGAATAAAAGGTGGTTTATTATAACTGGTGCATTATGAACTTTGCTGTGGCTAATAGGTCTGTAATTTCTTCTTTAAACTTTGAGACACCTGTTTTCATTACTTGCCAAACATTCTTTCTAAATTTCAGGTGTATTTGTACTACTTAAAGTAGGTGAATATATAAGCTTCCAAGAGTTAATAAATTCCTCTTACATATTAATGGTCATTGCATATTAGGAGGAACAGAGAAAATGCTGAGAGGAGTTGGTGGCCATGCAGGGTTTGAAACACTCCATGAGGCTTTCTACTGGCATAGTTATTTAAGTATACGCAGACAATGAATCATGGAACACTACATCAAAAACTAATGGTGTAATGTATGGTGATTAACATAACATAATAATAAATAAATAAATAAATAAATAAATATTCCACATTTATGATAGAGATTTTTAGACAAAATGGTTTTATGAAATTGAAATTTAAACTCTCTCCTCTGTTCCAGAAAAAGATATAATAGACAATATTACTTATGAATTAAAAAGATGTAGGCACACTCTGAAACAGGGAAAACAGACTGATCAGACTTAAGGAGTAAGCTCACCATGCACCTGGTCTGGAGATAGGCAGGGGTGGCCACGAATTTGACTTTTGAGAGTACATGGTTATATCAGCAATTTAGTTTTGGGAATTGAGTTTGTCTCCTTATATGAAATTGGAGGTGACATTGGAATATTCCTCTGTCATAAGAAAAAAAAAGGCTCACAAGAGCCAGGATCAATGCTTACATCTCAGGTTTTTGTAAAGCTGCTGGAAAGAGACATCTCTGCAAACAGTACTGGGTTAAGCCTTTTGTTGGTTCAGAAGACATATTATTTTGTAGGATAACAGTCCTCAGCTGCTAAAGAAAGAATTAGTTCTGGAGGTATAGGTCCTGGGAGATTAGAGGGAGACAAAATTAAAACCTTTAGCCATAGAGGGAGAAGCAAATCAACCTTAAGATCACCACTGTTCTAGATTTGCCCAGGGTTTTTCCAGGTTTAGTACTAAAATTCCTATGCTCCAGGAACGTTATCTGTCCTGGTCAAATCAGGATGACTAGTAACCCTCCCCTCCCCCATCCTTAAAATAAACCTGAAAACTAAAATGCTAAAGCACATGAGAATAACCAACGCCAAGAAAGAAAGCCAACAAGGTCAATAATAAGAACACAAATTAACTCCTGATAAAATACAAAATGACTTTATAATAAATATGTTTAAAGAAAGTAACAAAAATTATGAAACAAAACCAGTCAGCTATGTATCAAGGCAGGTGGATATGGAAAAAAATATGTTAGAAATCCTGTATATGAAAGAAATGTATAGTCATTGAATATTAAAATGCTAGCTGGTTATTCACAGCTAAAAGTAGAATTTGTGAATTGGATGATATTACTGAGGAAGTCACTCATCATGCTGCACAGACTGACAAAGTGAGTAAAATCTTGGAAGAGAAATTAGAGTAATGGACAATAGATTGAGATACCCTTAATATATATAGTTTTTGTAAGGCGAGAAGAGTGGTGGTTGAAAGGAAATACTGAAATGGATTATGGCTGATGCTTTTAATACTGCCCGAAGGACATGAGTCTTTGGATTGAAAGTGAACACCAAGTGCTGATCAGATTAAATGAAATAAATTCAGAAAGATCAATTGAAGTGAGGTTGCAGAACCTCAAGGATAAACTGAAAAATATTAGTGTTACCAGATAGAAAAAAGATTACATACAATGGATGGCAATTAGATAGCAGACAACTCAGCTTCAAAAATAGATGCTTAAAAACCATGGAGTAGTATCATCAAAATGCAAAGGGAAAGAAACTAGAATCCTATATCAAACTAAACTGTCATCTGAAAGTGAGTATTAAATGAGTACATTTCCAAATGTGCAAAAACTAAGGGTATACCCACCACATTCCTTCATTGAAGTTACTACCTATGAATTCTATACCAAGCTAAACTATTACTTGAAAGTGAGTGTTAAATGAGTCCATTTCCAGATAGGCAAAAATTAAGAGAGTTTATCAATCACAACCCTTCAGTTAAAAAACCATCTAGGTATTTTTTTAAAAAAAGATTTATTTATTTATTTGAGAGGGAGAGCATGCACCAGAGAGAGCATGAGCAGGGGAGAGGGGCAGGGGAAGAGGAGAAGCAGACTCCCCATTGAGGAGGGAGCCAGACTCAGGGCTTGATCCCAGGACCCTGGAATCATGACCTGAGCCAAAGGCAGATGCTTAACCAACCAGGCTACCCAGGTGCCCCTAGGAATAAATATTTAAAAAAAACAGCTGTGAATAAGGAAATTCATAAACTGTACTGGTAAATATTATTGACTTTAGAAATAATTTTTTTATTTCACTAATGTTTTTTAAAAGATGAAACTAAAATTCCAGATAAAGAAGGGGGGAAGAGAACCACAGAAGAGAGCTACTCAGGTGATTGAACCTGCTATGCTCAAATATAATTTTGTTGACATCTAAAATATCTATTTGACTTTATTACTTGGAATTTAAATGTTTCACCATTCCCACTTTCTCCTAAGCAAGGGACATTTGAGAGATGGCAGATATTTTATCACCTTATTCCCAGTCAGGGTGGGTTGCTGGGAGGAATGGTGGAGAGAGGAGAGTGGGGGGCAAAGGGGAGGAAAATGACAAGTATGGAACATTCTGGATAACTTTTAAACCCACTGAGGTCTTCACAACGTGATGTCAGAGGTTTTTATGGCACAGAATTCCTAGAAAGCTTGGCAAACATATATTAAAATATTAGAACATATTTTAGTATCAAATTTAAATAATTTTAGCTTATTCAGAATTTGAGATTTTCCAGACCTTTTTTTTCTCAATATGAATACTTGAGAATTGACTGTAGTACTCTTCTCTAAAGAACTTGAGAATGGAAAGTTTAGTAGAGGGATGTCAGTCAACCCTGTGACAGAGGGTTTCACTTACGCTCAAGGGTGGCCCCAAATGACTTCATGTATTTTGATGTCATCTCCATCTTCAGGCTGTCTAAAAGCTTCTGTTTGAAGTATGTGAATGTAGGGCTTAAATTTTTCGTTGTGTGTGTGTGTGTGTGTGTGTGTGTGTGTGTGTGTATATATATATATATAGTTGAATACTGATATAGTCTTATATTCTTTTTCCCACTGTTTCTCAATTTCTGATTGCCAATAGAAATCCATTTCTTACAAAATAGGTCTGAGGGCCATAGACATGGGTTTTAAGATTTTGATGAGAAAACAGTAGATCTGTGAAAAACTACTCGGGAAAAAGGAAGAGACCAAACAGGACATTTACTGCCTTTGCTTGGCAGTTTTGAACTCCATTGTTAAGTGTTTTCTGGCATGAGGCATGATTTTCCTATATGATATCCTGAATATTTGCTAGAAATATTGAAGACATGTGCTAAGAAGTCAAGGCAAACCTATTTGAATACAGTAGGGCTTATTGTTTTGTTCATTCATTCATCATGGATTTATGTACATATACACAGATATACATGCATCTGTACATATATAATATATATACATTCATCAAATATATGTAATATATACACATACACCTCTCTCTCTCTCTCTCCCTCCCTCTCCTAATAGTACAATGTTGTCCTAACTTCTATGGAAGATAAAAGAAGTAATATAAAATCCATGCTCTCAAGGGCTTATGTTATAGTAGGAGAGAAAACAATATATCAACATACTGATCTTTAAGCAACATAATAATAATAATTGATGATGATGATGTAATATAAATGATGGCACAAGGAGTATTTGATTCAGAGCCAAAATATCGGTATAATCAAGAACAGTTTTGAAAGTTTATTGAGAAGAGGAAGCCATGGAAGTTAGAGATATTTGAGGAAGTTATGAAGGAAGAAAAGAAACTACCAGTTGGTGAATTGCTGAGAGTAAAAGTGCTGCGCATAAATGGCTTTGGTGTGCTTGGGAGAAGGTGAGTGAATGAATCTGGCTGCAGTAGTAAGAGTGGGAGAGAATATTATTAGAAAGGTAATCTGAGCACAGAATGTCAAGAGTCTTAAATCCTGGCTAACAAGTATCTTTGAGAGTTACCTGAGCAAGAATGTGACATAATGTTATATCTAATTGGCAACTGATCATTGAATGAACTAGTAGGGGAGTGACTAGAAACAAGATCAAATGCAAACAGCTAAACAAGAGCTTGCAAGACTCTGACCTAAATATGCCACAGCATGCATGGAAGAAGAGAGACACACGGAGAGCGTAGTTGATAAGTCCAAGTTGTTACCAGGTTGTGATGGGCAAAAAAGAACAGAGAGAATCATAGATAACTTGATAGAGTTTGCAAACCTGGGTGAGCTGATTTTAGCAAGGACAGATAATGAGTTTGACTTAGTAAACTATGATGTCCTTTTGCAAACATTAGTGGAGAATACTTTTTTGAGATTTAAAGTTACCCAGTTCAATTATAAATAGCTCTAAGAAGTTGTATACCAACCAAGTATGCTTTGGGTATGTAGAGTCAGAATCGCAGGGTTTATAAACTGGTCCTTAGAAACCAGACATTTTGGGAAGTTTCACACTGTTTTAGAGTATTTTAACAGAGAGAAATTTGGTTATGGTTTGAATGTTTCTTCCAAAGCATCTCTGTCCAAAAGAACTTTTTGCAATGATGGAAATGTTCCATATCTCTGTTGTTTAATATGGTCGCCCCTAATCCCATGTGGTTTTAAAAAAGATTTTATTGTGGTAACATGTGTTTATTGTGTTTTTAAAAGGCTAAATAATATTCCATTGTAGGTATACATTTTTTTAATCCCTTCATCTGCTGATTGACATTTAGGTTGTTTCCATGTTTTGGCAATTGTGAGTAGTGCTAATATTGTCAATGATTTAATGCATATGACATCAAAATTACAGTTGACAAAAGCAAAAATAGACAACTGGAACTACATCAAACTAAAAAACTTCTGACAGCAAAGGAAATAATTTGCAGAATGAAAGGCAATCTATGTGATGGCAGAAAATGTAAGAAACTCCTAGAACTCAATTGCAAAAAACTAATAACCCAATTTAACAATAGGCAAAGGACTTGAATATGACATTTCTCCAAAGAAGACATACAAATGGCCAAGAGGTATGTGAAAAGATACACATCAGTAATCATCAGGGAAATGCAAACCCAAACCACAATGAAATATCAACCCATATCTGTTAGGATGACTGTTGTATAAAAAACAAAACAAAAGACAACAAGTATTGATGAGGATGTGGAGAAGTTGGAACCCCTGTGTACTGTTAGTGGGAATGGTGTACCTGTTATGGAAAACAGCATGGAGGTTCCTCAAAACATTACAAATAGAATTACCAAATGGGCCAGCAGTATGATTCTGGGTATTTTCTCACATAGCTTTAGTGCAACTGAGGAACTGAATTTTAATTTTAATTAAAATAAATTAATTTAAACTTAAATTTAAATAGTCTCACATCACTAGTGGCTAGTGAACAAAGCAAAGTGGCCATATTGAACAATGCAATGCTGAAGGATCTCTAAGTCAGCATAATTGACAATATGTGGCTGTCTAAATAATTCACATATGCCTTAGCATATGTGATTGAAACCTGAACTGTTAATACAAATTGTCCTTTGGGGAAAAATTGTCCATTTATTGAGTCAACAAATAGTTATTTATTGCCTATTTGCTTCTAGGGTAAGAGTTAGCTACAGAGGTGGAAACAGTCATGGTCCTGCCCTCCCGTGGCTCATGGTTCATGGCTTGCAGTGAGGGATGTAATTGAAATGAAATCACACAATTGCCAATTGAGATGAGTACAATCAAATAGGGTAAAGCGTCTGCGAAGGATTGTAATGATGTTCTGACTTAGGTTGAGATGGTGGGGAGGTGGTGGAGAAAGACTTCCTGAAAAGACAACATTTCAGCCGAAGCCTGAACCGTGAGTAGGGATTAACTAAGGAAGGGGTAAATGTAGGCGTGTTCTAGCAGGGCATAGCCTTGGTATGTCCAAAAGTTTGCTGTGCTAAGGAACTTGAAGAAGGGCTTTAGGACATACACAACTTGTATTTGTCCCCAGGAAGTTTGTTTGTTTGTTTAGCTTATGCAAAACTGTGGTATGAACTATTTCTTCAAAATCTGCACCTTCACACTGTCTGAAGGTAACCACCTTTAGAGTTAGAGCTCTCTTCTTGTTCTCTTTCTTTCTCTTCTTGTTATTAAAACATGGAAGTTTTGAGTGATACATTGAATAACTGCTCCCAATTCTTCATTGCTTCTCTGTTATGGAATTAAATACCCAAGCCCTTTGCCATAGGACATTGTAGAATTTCTCTCTAGAGTAGGTGGAGTACTGTTCCACCCCATTGGCATGGGCATGACTATGTGAGTTGTTTTTTGTTAAAGGAATGGGAATCACTGTGATGTGAGCAGCGAGTATAAATGTGCTTTCATTATTTGGCTTTATCTCTTACACTTCTGCCATCCTCCTTGAAGGTCATCTGTCCTATATAGCTGCTGGTTTACCATGAGGCAGAGACTTAAATCCATCTGGCAGCCTAAGCTAAATACTGCCAGTCAATGATGAAATTAGATCAGCTTCAGCCATGCTACAGAAAGTAGAGTGAAACAAAAGCAATATTTTTTATAAGCCATGTAGCTTATTGAGTTATTGTCATGCAGCATAGCTGCAGTTGAAGCCTGACTAATATAGAAGGATGTTCTTTATTCTTGTTGGTTAATTGGCTAATTATACACCAAAATATTCTCAACCAGTCCTTGAATTTTTCATTTTTATTTCTTTCTCTTTGTTAAAAAATTTTAGGCATAGTGAGGCTGAGTGTGTTTGTGAGGGTTGGTTGAGGCAATTGTCACACACCAGTTTTGCTTAGATGGCCTTCATGGTTATTCTGATTCAATTATTTTAGAAGGACCTGAGTATAATAACAAGGGGCAGAACATAGGTGATATATCTTTCCTACTCACCCCCTCACACACAAAATAACAAAGCCAGGGAATACACTGGGCTCATGTGAAGAATATAGCTCTTCTCACAGCCTAGCAGGTAGATGAGTAATAAAAACAAATCCTTAAGATAAAGACTGATGGATATTATAATGGTGTAAGGGCACTCTGGGCTTCCCGCAATAGTCATTTCTTCCATACATTTTCTTCCCTTAAATAAGTTCATATAATTGGATAGTGCATCATCAATGTCTGCTATTATTTTTTTCTAATTATTTTCTTCTTGAACATAATTTGATCCCTTCCTTCAGCTCTCAGAAGCTTCAGTCTTGGTGGTTCCCATTCCTCTACTTTTGCGTGTGCATGCATGCACACACACAGGCACACACCCACATTTTTAAGTTGGATTAAACATTTGATGTTACTTTAGTTTGAGCTTAATTATTTTAATACTATAATTACCTTTAACTCAAGTTCCATAGTGAGGTTTTAGGTTTTCTGCCTCCAGTTATTGTTTCTGACAAAGAAATGTAGAACCCATCTTCTTCCTTTAAAAAGGCATTACTATGATTACACTCCAAGAATGGATAATTCTTTAATTGTCTGTGATATAATTGGTCAAGAGTTCCCACTCTCTTTCCCTTGAAGTTTGTGTGTCTTTGTTAATTTCCTTCTCTTGTATCAGCTATTTACTATAGGCTTTTCCTTAGGGTTTAGTGTTTGAACAGAGTTTTGTTTTTCTTTTTTAAGTCTTATCTAGACTCCTTATAAATCTTGACATAAATTCTGTTGAAAGGAAATGAAATACCTAGTAATATCCTACTGAATTGTAAGCTAATTATGGAAGAGAGGAATCAAAGTATTTTCTAAACTATGTTTAGTTTTTGACAAGATCCCCTTAGGGAATCTTTGTTGTCTTGTTACCTTCAGAATTGCACAGAACACGGAGAGCTGTAGAAGTTAGGAAGAAATAACAAAGGTTTGGATCAAGTTCTTATGCAAAACCATCTGATTTCTCTGTCTTCTTTAATCATTATTGGGGTATATCATATAAAGGAATGGCTAAGAGGCTAGAATGGGCCCATTCATTCTTATGAGTAGTATTAATTCGTTCTTGCTTTTGTATCCATTTTGACAATTTCTATCATTTAACTGGGAGTTTAGAACATCCTCATTCAAAGTGATTATCAATGTAATTATATTAGAATCTATAATCTTGCTGTTTTTTAATTTCTCATTTTTTCCTTTCTCTTGGGTTAATTGAGCATTTTTAATGATTCCATTCTGTCTCCTATATTAACTTACGCAAAACTCCTTTGTCATGTTTTAGTGGTTGTCGTGGGCTTATAAAGTGCATTTTAAATTAATCTGAGCCTGCTTTCAAAGAATGTTATGCCACTTCACATGTACTATAAAGACCTGAAAACAGCATATTCCCAATTCCTTTCTCGCATTCTTCATGCTATCACTGCCATATATTTTACCTTCACATATGTGATACATGCATACTACACTGTTACCATTTTTGCATTAGGAAGTTTTCTTTTATAGTAATTACAAATAAGAAGAAATTATTTTACATTTATTCCATTTCCAATGCATTTCCTTTCTTTGTTTAGATTCAGGCTCTTGACTGATATCATATTCCTTCTGCCTGAAGAACTTCCCATATTTCTTATAGAGTAGGTCTGATGCCAGTGAATTATCTTAGTTTATGTTTGTGTGAAAAAGTTTTCTTTCCTTCTTTAGTTTTTGAAAGATATTTTTGTTGGGCATGGAATTCTGGCTTGACAGGTTTTTTCTTTTAGAAATTTAAAGGTGTAAAAGTGTTTCTTTTTTGCATGGTTTCTGATGAGAAATCTTATCCTTTTTCATCAGTAGGTAATGTATCTTTTTCTCTGGATGCCTTCAAGATTTTCTATTCATGTTTGAGTTTTAAAAGATTGAATATGATTTCTTAGCTCTGTGTGTATATGTGTGTGTGTTGGTATTAACTTGCTAGATGTTCTTTGAGCTTCTTGGATTTGTTGTTTAGTGTCTTATGTTAGTTTTGGAAAATTGTCAGGCATTGCTTACTCAAATATTAAAAAATAATTTAAAATTTACAGTGGGCTTAGATTGATATTACTCCCAAGTTACTAGTGAAAGAAAACTCAAATATTTTCTGGAAAAAAAGCCATTTTACCAGGTGTACCAAGTAAATACTTCCCAACATGAAGTTCCAAGAAGCATGAATTTTGCATCAAAAAATCACCAAACACATGAGGGGAAAAGGCACCATGAGGGAGGTCAGAAGAGCAACTATAGAATCAGATGTGTAAATACTGGAAACATGGCAATAATCAGATATGGAATATAACATAAGTGATTAATATGTTTGCTATGCTCTGAATGTCTGTGTCCTTTTTCCATTCTCTGCAAATTCATATGTTAAGCCTAACACATAAGGTATTAGGAGGTGGGAACATTGGGAGGTGATTAGGTCATGAGGGAGGAACCCTTATGAATGAGATTAGTACCTTTATAGAAGAGACCCCAGAAAGTTAGCTTGTCCCTTATGCTATGTGAAGTTATAGTGAAAAGATAGTTGTCTAAGAAGCAGGCCCTTACCAGACACTGAATCTACTGAGGCCATGATCTTGGACTTCCCAGCCTCCAAAATGTTGTTTTAAGCCACTAACTTTAAGTGTTTTTGTTATAGCAGCCTGAAAAGATTAAGACAGTGTTTAAATAAATAAGAGAGAGTGTTAAAAATATAATTAAAAAATAAGGACAAGAGCAAGAGACTATCAAAATGACCAAGCAAATATTCCAACTAAACTCAACTGAAAAATATAATAATTAAAAATAGAAATGGAGTGGATTGTTAAACAAGTCATGCATTGTTATAGACAAAAAAAATCAATAAACTATAATGTAAAAATGAATAAATCACACACACAAAATATATATACATCACATATAACATATAAAACACATTTTATGTATATAAAAGATTAGGAAAAAAGGAGCAAAGGAAGAAAATACCTTACATACTTACAAATGGAGTTCTGGAAGAAAAAAACACAAAGCATGAAGGAAAGGCAATATTTAAAGAAATAATGGGTAAGTTCTTCCCAGAATTGATGTAAAGCATGAATCTTTAATATCAGGAAACCTAGGGAATCTCAATCAGGATAAATAAAAGCAAGATGTATTTAGACACATTATTCTGAAACTGTAGGGCCAAAGGCAAAACCTTTATTTTAAAAGAAGCCAGAGAAAAAGAGAAATAGCAAAAATAAGATTGAAAACTGACTTCTTGACAGCAACAATAAAATAGAAGACAATTGAACATTATTGTCAACTTTGTCAAAGAAAATCACTGTCAACTTAAAATTCATTATCCTTTAAATCAAACTCTCAAGGGGCGCCTAGGTGACTCAGTTGTTAAGCTTCTGCCTTTGGCTCAGGTCATGATCCAAGGGTCCTGGGATCCAGCCCCACATAGGGCTCCCTTCTCCACGGGAAGCCTGCTTCTCCCTCTCCCACTCTCCTTGCTTGTGTTCCCTCTCTCGCTGTGTCTTTCTGTCAAATAAATAAATAAAATCTTAAAAATACAAATAAATAAATCGGCCTCTCAAAGACAAAGGAAAAATAAACATAAAAATATGTTAACTTACTATTGGGACTATATCAAAATAAAAAGCTTCTGCACAGCAAAGGAAACAATCAACAAAACTAAAAGATAACCTACTGAATGGGAGAAGGTATTTGCAAATGACATATCTGATAATGGGTTAGTATTGAAAATATATAAAGAACTTACACAACTCAGCACCAAAACCCCACAAATAATCCAGTTAAAAAATGGACAGAAGACATGAGCAGGCATTTTTCCAGAGAAAACATACAGATGGCCAGCAGACACATGAAAAGATGCTCAACATCATTCATCATCAGGGAAATGCAAATCAAAACCACAATGAGATATCACCTCATACCTGTCAGAAAGGCTAAAATAAAAAACACAAGAAACAAGAAGTGTTGCCAAGGATATGTAGAAAAAGGAACTTTTATGCACTGTTGGTGAAAATGCAAACTGGTGCAGCTACTGTGGAAAACAGTATGGAGGCTCCTCAAAAAATTTAAAATAGAATTACGATATTATCCAGTAATTCCACTATTGGGTGTTTACTCAAAGACTATGAAAACACTAATTTGAAAAGATATATGAAACCCTATGTTTCTTGCAGCATTGCTTATAATCAAATTATGGAAGTAATGCAAGTGTCCACTGATAGATAAAGAAGATGTCATACACACACACACACACACGCACACACACACACACACACACACACACACACACACTGGAATATTACTCAGCCATAAAAGGAATGAGATCTTACCATTTGCAACAACATGGTTGGAGCTAGAGGATATAATGCTAAGTGAAATCAGTCAGAGAAAGACATATGATTTCACTCATATGTGGGATTTAAGAAAAAACGAAGACAGTAAAAACGAAGACAAACCAAGAAACAGATTCTTAACTATAGATAGCATACAACTGGTTATCAGAGGGGAGGTGGGTGGGGGGATGGGTGAAATAGGTGAAGGAGATTAAGAGTATACTTATCACAATGAGCACTGAGTAATGTACAGAATTGTTGAATCACTATATTGTACATCTGAAACTAATACAACGCTGCATGTTAACTAGACTGGAATCTTAAAAATATATGTTAATTTACAGGTTCTCATTTAAAGAATTTCTAAGATATGTTTTTCAGGAAAAAGAAAAAATAATCTTAAATGGAAGCTCCTGAAATGCAAGGAATTGTAAGCCAGAAATGTGGTATCTGTGTTTATCTAAATAAACATTTACTATAAAAAGCAAAAATAATATCTAATTGATAGGTTAGAAAAATAAGACAAAGGTAAAATATTGAATAAGAAACGTAATCAAGAGAGGAATATTCAGTTCTAGGGTCTTGTTTTTATATTGATTTAACTTTACATTGTGTTGCATTAAATTCCCTTATTCAAGTTTTTTAAGGCAACAACCAAAAAAGAAAAAAAAAGTAAGAGAAAAAATACAATGGGGAGAATTAATAGTGAAGAAGGCAAGAAAACAGAGTTATAAAAAAAATAAAGCACAAAATAAGTTTGTAGTAATAAATACCAAGTAGATCAGTAATCATTTCAAAAATAATAGACTGTATAAAAAAACAGAATCCAGCAATACATTGCCTACCTATACCATAATTAAACTGTAAGGTCCTTTGGATAGAAAAAGATCTACTAGGAAAATGTTAAGCAAAATCAGTTGGGTAAGCATAGTTACAGAAGAAAAATAAATAAATAGTATAAAGATTGGAAAGGTAGAACTATCTATCTATCATTATCCATAGATGAATGTCTATAAGAAAATACAAAAGAAACAATCGGGAAATTATTAGAATAGTTACGAGCTTAACAAAGAGGCTGGATATCAAATTAATATATAAAAGTAATTTGCATTTCTACATATTTGCAGAAAATAGAAAATGAAATTTAGATGATTTTTTATCACAGTAATTCTATCTGTTTATCTATCTTTTTATCTTTCTATCTAGTCTATCATCTATTTAACTTTATCATCTATCTATAATACCTAGGATTAAATCTAAATTTAATGTAGTAACTTTTGAAGAAAATTATAAAATTTTGTTGTGAGGCATTAAAAAGGATGGAAATAAGTAGAGAAATACCATATTCTTGGAAGGGAATACTAAATCTTTTTAAGATGTTCAGGTCTCCCCTAAATTATCTGTAGATCCTGTATACTTCCAGTGAAAACACAGAAAGTTATTTTATGGAATCTTACAAGCTGCTTCTAAATTTTATATGGGAGAGCAAATGACCAAGACTAGCTGAGAGACTACTGAAGAATATAAGTAGGGTGTGTGGGGTTGGGGTGGGATGAAGATGGCTCTTTAATATATCAAGACTTATGATAGAACTACATAGAACTGACAGTGGTATAGTACAAGGATAAACCAGAAGAAAAAAGTGAAGACAATGGTGAAAAATTTATATAATGTCCTAAATATGACATAGACGGTAACGGAGATCAGTGGGAAAAGGATGAATTATTCACCGAAAATGCTGGGGTAATTGGTTAACCATAAGGAAAAAGACAATGTGATTGTATCCTTATCTCACACCATTTACAACTTGCTTTGTCTTATAGCCCCAAATGCTCTGAGGGGCTTTCTCCTGTCATAGTGACCACTGGAACAGTGGTAAATATCATTGGTTTTATTCTATAGCACAGGAAGTTTCTCTAAATATTCATGGTGGAAAAGCCCCAAATAGAGAAATTTCTAGAAGGTACCAGTGGGTAGCAAGCTGATTCAGCTCTTCAGCAATTCGGCAGTTGGTTGTCACACAAAGAACATACACAAATAAATACCGGATTCAGTTCTCTGGTGATTCTAAGTAACATTTTAGAGCCCTAACACTTCTAAGTACATTTCCTTTCCTTTAAGGGAAAGTTGAGTGCTAATGTTGTTGCCAGTTTGCCAAGTGAAATCTGGCAAGTGTTACTAGTACATATGTAAACTGTAATTAAATTCTTAATGAAAAGCTATACAATTCACTGCTTTGAAAGTAATACTCAGCTACAAAGCCACCCTACATTCTTTAACTAAAAGTGTAGACTGGAGTTGGAAGAGCAGTGTTTTCTGGCCTGGTTGATGAATTCAAGTGACAAGTTTTATGTTTGGTTGGAGGGTGACATTTTCTCAGAGGAGGTAAGAAATATTAACCTAAGTTATGAGGCAGAACTCAGAAGCTCCTCTTGAATGTAGAGCAAGCCATTTATAGTGTGGGGAGGACGTAATTTCACAGAGATAGTGAAAACACTTGGAGAGAGGGAGGTCACATCCCTGACCTTGGCAAATGTTGGACAAGCCCTGTCCTTCTGTGTTCCATCTAGCTGAGGTTTGGGGAATTTAATAAGTGAACTAGACAAAAGTTAAGTAATGAACGGGGGTGCCTTGTTTTTTCAGGAACTAAAAAGTATTTATACAAATAAATTATACAATGTATATTATAAAACTTCTATGCAGTTTTTCATATAAGCCTAGTAGACATGATACACAAAATATATATTCTCAGCCACATATATGTATGATATCTTTCTGCATCACATCTAGGGACAACCTGCAAAAGTATCATCTGGGGTGTTTGTTTATTGCATCTAGATTTTAATGATAATCAGAAAACCTTTTCCTACAGGCAGGTTATAGAGGAATTCACCCATGCAAATTTCCAGAACTTGTTTGATTTCATTTTTATATTAGATCTTTCATTTGATAGTAATTATAGTTTATTCTTCCGTATAGTGTGAGGTCAGTATTTAATTTTTTAAATCTTTTCTCAAGTGGCAAACCAGTTATCCCAGAACCATTTATTAAAAAGTTCATCTTTGCCGTAGTGATTTAAGATGCCATCTTCATCATGTATTAAAGTTGTATGGTTATTTTTTATCTATTTCTGGACTGTCTATTCTAATCCATTCCATTGTTTTTTTCCATCGCCTATGGTGCTCCTTTAAACACACACATACACACACACACACACACACACACACACACACACACACACAAAAGGCCCCATTCAAGAATCTTTGTGAGTAGGTCTAAAAATCTGCATTTGAGATAAGCTCCCCGGGTGATTTTCATGTGCACATGGTTGTTCCTTTCCAACTTTTTCAGGAACTTTAACAAACTTTCTTATCTTTCCAAGAAAGTAGGTTGTCAGCAAGTACAAAAGGACAGGTTGTGATCAACAACTATGGTATGGGGAGAATGGTGGTCCTCCCCCTGAACAGTTTAGTTTCAGGTTTCATTTAGAAAAATGTGCATCATTTCCAACAAAATAGTCTGAGGTCTGGTACAAGATGGTAGACTGCATGCAAATATTCCTCTCTCTTTCCCAAAACCTATTAAAATGAAATACTAAAGAAATAAATTCATAAAGTTGCTGAAAGTAGACGGGGGCAATATAGGAAAACATAAACAAACAAACTTTTGGGTTAATTTCTGGAATACAGAAGACCATCTGATATCTCTTTGTCATCTATTGCTGCATAACAAATGACCCCAAAATTAGGTGGCTTAAAACAATATACATCTATTATCTCACATGTTTTCTCTGGGCCAGGAATTTGAGAGCATCTTAGCTAGGTGGCTCTGGCTCAGGGTTTCTCATGAAGCTGTGGTCAAGATGTCAGATGGGAATTAACTGGGACCAGAAGATCTGCCTCTGAGATGGCTCATCCATATGACTGGCAAGCTGTCTCTAGTTATTGGCAGGCCTCAGTTCCTCTCCAAAAGCTCTGGAAAAGAATCAACTTACCTGACATTGTATTCTAGGAGTGATAACATTGATAAATAAGAGAGGAAGAAGGAAAGCAGTATAGTAGAAATAAAAATGTCAGAGGGGGAGATGAACCAGGAGAGACGATGGACTCTGAGAAACAAACTGAGGGTTCTAGAGGGGAGGGGGGTGGGGGGATGGGTTAGCCTGGTGATGGGTATTAAAGAGCGCACATTCTGCACGGAGCACTGGGTGTTATGCACAAACGATGAATCATGGAACACTACACCAAAACAAATGATGTAATATACGGTGATTAACATAACAATAAAAAATTAAAAAGATAAAAAAAGTTGTTAAAAATAGATATAAAAAATAACTGGAAGGTGAATGGTTAAACAAAATATTACATAACCGTACAATGGACTATTATTTACCAATGAAAAGAAATGGGCTGTTGACACATGCTACATTAAAGATGAACTTCAAAAACATTATGTGGAATGAAAGAAACCAGACACAGTCATCATGCTATATGACTCCATTTATATAAAATGTCCAGAAAAGGCAAATTGTTAGGGAAAACAAGTGGATTAGTGGTTTTCTGAGACTCGGGTGTGTGGGGGAAGAGGTATTTGTTGTAAATGGGCACAAGGGTTCTTACTGGGGAGATGAAAAGTTCCAAAATTGACTTAGGGTGAAGGTTGTGCCATTGGTAAAGTTACTAAAAATCATTATATTGTACACTTGAAATGGATGAATTTTATGATATATAAAATATATCTCAATAGAGTTGAAAACAAATGTATCTAGGGGCACCTGGGTGGCTCAGTTGGTTGAGCGTCCGACTCTTGGTTTCAGCTCAGGTCATGATCTCTGGTCCTGTGTCAGGCTCCACGTTCAGTGTAGAGTCTGCTTATCTCTCTCCCTCTGCTCCTCCACTCTCTCTCTCTCTCTCTCTCTCGAATAAATATATAAAAAATCTTTAAAAAGAAAACAAAAGAACCCAAATACATTTAATGTAAAAAATAGCTGCAACATAATACTTTTATTGTAGTATTTGTATTAATAATAGTATAGATAAAGTAAATATGAAATACCAACTGCTCTAAGAAGAGAGAATTTGAGTGATGGTGTGATTTGGGCACTCTTTTTTTCCAATAATTTTTTTATTTGAGTATAATTGACACACAGTTACATTAGTTCCAGGTGTACAGCATGGTTATTTGACAAGTTTATACATTATGCTATGTTCACCACAAATGTAGTTACCATCTGTCACCATAAAACGCTATTAAAATATTATTGACTATATTCCTTATGCTCTGCTATTTATTCCCTTGGCTTATTCATTCCATAACTGGAAGCCTGTATCTCCCACTCCCCTTCATCCATTTTGCTCATCCCCCCACCCTATCCCCTCTGGCAACCATCAGTTTGTTCTGTATTTATGAGTGTGATTCTGCTTTTTATTTGTTCATTTATTTGTGTTTTTTTTTAAGATTTTTTTGTGGTACCCTGTTTAAAACAGACTTTTAAAACATACTACTTATTTTTTATTTATTACAAGTGTAATACATCTTCAGTGTGATAGTTTTGGAACATTAAGATACATACAATGAAGGAGGTAAAAATTACCACACTCTCCTTACCCAGGATAACCATTATTAACATCTAGTGTATAAATTTCTAGTTTTTTTTCCCTATTTTAAAGCAGAATTTAAATGTGTAGAAAATTTTGGCTCCATGAAGCTATGGGGAAGCTTTCATTTTATTTGGTGTCTTGAGGAAATCATTATGAATTATATAATTTTATGTATCAAAGTGTTAGTTAAATAAAAATGATGGTTGAACTTGAACTTTGGAAGAATGGGAAGTATGAACTCAGTAGAGTGTCATAGCAAATTTAATTTGCAACCATGAGTTGGATAATTTGATTTCCCTTCCAAATTGTAATGCTAGAATGTACTTTAGAGTTTTGATCCAATGCAATCATTTTATAGATGGGAAAACTGAGGCCCAGAAAGCTTGTGAGTTTTCAAAGCTCACACATCAATGACATCAGAGTGAGAATGCACATCTCATTCCCTGTCCGTGTTCTTAACTTTGAATTTTGGCAGGTCCTGAGTTTTAGGAGATACATGAAGGCCACTCAGTGGAATCTCCTGCTGTTCTTGCATAGGCTGCTCCTTTATAGGAATGTCCAGTATTTGAGATATTGCTACTTATCTAAGGTAAACTTAGACCTTCACAGAGATAGGGTCGCTTTAACTTATGGTGTCTTTTCCTGTTGTTGTAGGTTGTCTTTCTGGGGAAACCAAGCTATCTTCCTTGCCTTTCTATGTTGGCCTCAATTTAGAATCAATGTAAGTATGATCAGATCAGTAAGAGCTGTTAATAAGCGTTTAGAGGTCAAGGAAATGGCATAATAACTTTTCTTCATGGGTGAGATGCCCTGAGATTGCTGTTTGAGAAAATAACGATACTTGTCATATATTTCCTCTAAATAAATCTGGCTTTAATACCAAAAATCCCTGTTTTCTTCACTTCTGTTTATTTTCAGTCACTCAAACTGACGCTTGCTGTCAATATCTCCTCACTGTAAGTGTAAGCAGAAGTATTTAAAGAAAGTGGTATTGTTTTATTTTGGGGTTAGCAATTTTCCAGGGCCCACTGGCAGAAGTGCTTAGCTCTAAAAAATCACATGTGTTTGCTTTGTTCTAAATATAGGCTAAACAGAATGCAGTAGAGCCTGAAGGCTTCAGACCTAAGCATTTGGAATATTAAAAAAAAAAAAAATCCAAGGAAGTAATATCTCCTGCCCAGAACTAAACAAATAAACAGGTTTCTACTAAATGCAGGAAACAAACTGATGGATATCAGATTTTCTTCGCAAATCTTTTCGTGGTTTTTAAAAAATGTTTTTTCTTTAAGACGTAAAACCAAAGTCAGCCTCCAATGGTACAGAAAGTCATTGCTATACTGGTAAATGGCAACCAGTGTGTGGTCTTCTTGCCGGACCATGGGTAAGGGCTGCAGGATAATGGATGTGACTGCTTTGAAAAAGCACATCATTAGAATTTTTTTTCCTCTGAACTTTGCCCTTTAGAATATTTTGTGTATGGATCTGGCATAATGCCAAAGAGCTTCGAACGCAAGTCTTTTGCCTTTGGCTTATGTTGTCAAGTGAGATGGGGAGGTGCCTATGTAACATGTGGTATTAATATTACTAAGTTCTGTTTTACATTGTTTCTCAAACTGGAAACTGTAGATACTTGTGTCCTATGGATATATTTTTGGAGATATGCTAGTTCTTGATTATATTTTTTTTTCAAATTTTAAGGATGATATAAGAAAAATTAACACGAAGCTATTCCTTATAGGTGGTCACCTTCTGTGCCAGTTTGCTAGCATTGCTGTACAAAGTCCCATAGACTGGGTGGCTTAAGCAACAGAAATTTATTGTTTCCCGGTTGTGGAGGCTGGAAGTCCAAGATGAAGGTGCCGGCAGGGTTGGCACCTTCTGAAGGCTGAGAAAGAATCTGTTTCATGTCTCTTTCCAAGCTTCTGGTGGTTTTCTGATTACTTTTGGCTTTTTTTTTTTTTTTCCTACAGATGCCAAAGATCTCTGCAACCATCTTCATATGGCATTCTCCTTATGTACATGTCTGTGTCTTTTTCCAAATTTCTCCTTTTTATAAGGACACCAGTCATATCAAATTAGAGTTCACCCTAATGACCTCCTCTTAATGTGATCATCTGCAAAGATCCTATTTCCAAATATGGTCACATTCATGGCTACTGAAGGTTAGGACCACATCTTTTGTGGGGACACAAATAACTTTTGCCAGTTTAAGTTCATAATTGGGATAAAGGAGAATAGTACTATTAAATTGTCCCATCCTCAAGAGAAAAATGTAGAGATGACTTAATTTGTGTATAATATATTGGGGCCAAGAGAAGGGCAGACATTATCATGTCAAATCACCCTACAGGAAAGGTATCACAGGAGTTGTAATAAAGGACAGTAATGGGATATAGTAGAACAGACATAATGAGTCCTAAAACTATTCATTTCATAAAAATCATGTGTGAAACCTCTTAAAGTAGCAATTTATATGCGTTTCTACATACAATATGAGTTAAGACGCACTGTTGAATATATGTAACTAGCAGCTTATTTTGCCATAACTTTATAAGAGGAAAAAGCCCATTTTTTTAAAAGGAAAAGTTAGATAAAGAAAAAATATTCAAATTTACATGTTAATAATCATAGTAACAATAATTATAGTTATCATTTATTAAAGACCATCTTTATATCAGGCATTACATAAAATGCTAACCCTTCCCATCATTCACTTAAGGTGTTATAATCCCCTGTTGGTAAATGAAAAATCTGCTGGAATTGGTATTTTACTAATTTCTATCTAAACTCAAAGTGTGTATTCTTTTCACTACAGTTTTGCATTTTTCTGATTTCCTCTAAAGCTTGTGTAAGTAAGATGAACATTCCTCAGGAAGCATATCCTAGACTTTGTCTTTGGATATCAGTAGCTCTTTTTCTCTTTAAATCATGTGTCACATCTCCTACACATATAAAATCAAAAGACAATGAATCATATAAGGTGATCCCTGGGTCCGTGAATCTAGTTGGAAATGTAAACTTGATGTCTGACTCCTGGGCCGATGAGGCCTACAGGTCCTAATAGGGCACTGTTCCCTGAGGGTTGGCCCCATTGAGAAGCCTGGGGGAGCAATGGCTCACCCTAATGAGATTAAGTCACATAAGACTTCATGAATTTAACAAAAACCCAGCAATGTTGATATTGGCATCTCCCACCCTAGAAAAGAGAGATCAAGGGCAGTCTCTGGTCTCTAACCCTGAAATTATTAGCTGGGAGCTTGTTTTCAGATCTTTAGTGGAAAGCTGCATTTCCTTTCAAGATTTGCAAGGTTCTCCACTGTGGCAGCATTGTTCCTTGGGCACATGGGCGAACTTCTATAACAAAGGGTGGCCTTGAGACTTATTTAGATCAATTGTCTCTTGGGAGACTTAAGAAGATGAAATCTGACAGAAAAACTGGTCATTTTAAAAGAAGCTAATTTCTCTGAGGATTAGATACTTATTATTGTTTATTGAACCAATCAGTTCCTTCTTCCCTCATTCCAGACTTGTGCCATAAAAGATTTCAAACTTTAAGGCAGGTTAGATATAAATCCGGAATGAAATTGTAGATAAGTGGTATAGCCAGCTTGTTTCCATTTGGGGATAGTCCCTGATTGAAAAATGGGCTTTCCAGTGTCATTTCAAAGATTTCATTTCATTTTTTGCTTTGACGAGTAAGTGCAAAGATCAGAAATTGCATATGCAATACAGTATTTCAATTGCACCACCTGGCAAATATACCAAAGCTGTTTCATATTGCAGTTGATGGTGTCTAGGAACAAGCATCTTGAAGGAAATAATTTATTGTAACTAAATAATTGTCTTATCCTATCATTGTTCCCAGGATAGAAAATCTAGGAAGAAGGCTTGATCATGTCAAAAATATGCTTGCCTCAAATATAGGTTTCATCCAGTTTATCTAAAGAATGGAATGTTGAGTTGTAATTCTACCTTTTCTCCCTCCTTTCCTCCTCTTGCACACTCCTCTACCCCCAACCCTTTTTGCTCTCTCTCTTCTAGTTTGCTTGCTATTTATTTTAGGATTAAATACAGGTACTATATTTATTATTATTTCGTATTATCTTGGCTATTTTTTTAATGGAATATCTTGTTGAGTTTGAAGTTTCAAAGCCAGGGAAGCAATTGTTCCTTGGTTTTTGAAAGTTCCTTTTGCTGGCTGTGTATATTAGATCAAATACACGTTTGTCATACATGGTGGTAAATGCATTTCAACCTTTACAAACCGTGATGGGAGACTTGGCTACCCAAACAATGAAAGCAGATTTGACTGAAGATCTCACATCCTGATGTGGCTTGATGAGTTTAAGTCAAGATAGTGCAAGGTATCATTATTCTATGTACACTAACACAAAGTGTGAATTTTGCTGCTATGATAGTAGAGGTAGTTGAGACCTGGAGATGTTGAGTATGTGTTTTGTGATGTATGTATATGAGTATGTGAGTTGTGATGTTTAGTATGTGTGACTGTGTGTGTGTATGTGTGTGTGTGTGTGTGTGCATGTGCATGCACATGCACTGTGATAAAGAAGAAGGGACACTAGAGGTCCTTACACGAGTAGTCATTGCTGGTCTCATGACCGATACAGACTCCCATCGCTTTCCCTGTGCCCATCTTGGCCCACTGAGGGATGGATTCAACTATTGAGTAAAGGTGGCATTTTTCCTGTATGTAGCAAGGTGCTGAAGGTTTGGGCTTGCACAGGAGGGGCTCCTTTTGGCTCCCTCCTCTGCTGTGGATACAGAAGTAAGATTTGCAAGGCGTGTTCACCTGCATTGAAGATATCTACAGTACTCTGAGCATTGAACACATTTTTCTTAGGCTTTCTGATTCTTGTCACTGGCTGGTTTGATCTTCCCTACGTGGTCCCAAGTTACCATGAAAGTGGGGTGGATGAGGGAATGTCCTTGCATCTTTGACAAAGGCCTTCATATTCCACAGGCTAAGAAAATTGAATAGGCGTAGCTGTACAGAGGTTGAATTCAGAAGCCAAGGAAAGGAGAGCCTTCAGCTGAGTCCAGAAAAAAATATGAAGACTAGACACCCAATAGGCAACTTAGATCATACTCTGGTAAAGTGAGGGAGAGGGAGGAGGGAGAAATCCAAAATCCTGAGTGGATATTTACTCCAAAGGGACCACTTTTTAAACTGGAAGTTACCACACTTCCTTACTTTGGCAAAATCAATTTTCCACCTTGACTAGATTCCTGGGGCTGCTGTAGTAAAGTATCACAAACTGGGAGGCTTAAGACAGTAGAATTTTCTTCTCACAGTTCTGGAGCTGCAAGTTTGCAATCAAGGTGTCAGCAGGGCCAGGCTCTCCCTCTGAAGGCTCTAGGCAGGCATCCTTCCTTGCATTTTTCAAGCTTCTGGTGGTTACCAGCAATCCTTTGCATTCCTTGGCTGGTAGATGCATCACTCCCATCTCTGCCTCCATAGTCAAGTGGTGCTCTCCCTGTGTGTCTTTTTCTGTTTTCTCTTTTTAAAGCACACCAGCCATTGAATGGGGTTTCATCCTAATCCAGTATGAATTCAAATTAATTTTTTTAACTTGAGTCTTCTTTATTGGAAATAAGTTCCAGTATGAAAGGCAGTATTACCTATCCATGAATTCTAAAAAAGGAGGCAGGGGACTTCTCTATGGGAGACCATATCTTCATAATTATATTTGGCACATGAAAAGTGCATCAGTTTGAGAGCATTTTTAGATGTGTTTAACATGTACTTATTAAACATAATGAAAACACACACAACAGAATGGTATAGGCATTAGGAAAAACAACAAGGTTGTGTCTGCACTCATTGCTTCATGTCAGGAGTTCTCTGAAGGGATGTACCTTCAAGGTAATTTGTTTCTAGAACTTCTTTCATTTATACATATGCACTTTTAATTTTTAAAAGGGAACTTTATTTGATTTTTTAGTCCATATAAAAATGCTGGTTTCTTTGTATGCCACCTCCTTCCATTAGGCAATTTGGTCAGATATATAATTTAGAATCAGATCACTAAACAGAACAAAATAACAACAACAATAAAATCCAAGGACCCTGATCTTGAACTCAAATTCATTTGACCATGTCTGCAAATACCGTATTTCCAAATAAGGTCACTTTATGAAGTTCCATGTAGACATGAATTTTGGACCACTTACAACTGGTAATGAGAGCTCACGAGTGAGTAGAATTTAGTTATAGAGGAATAAGAATGTTAAAACCTTATATATGTGAATTGCAACTGTAAATATAGGACCTGGGGACATGGGTATCCCTACCTTTGCATAAGATAAATACCTACCCCCAAGGGAATTACATGCAGTGATGGTGTTGTATAGACAACTGGAGAATGAACCAGCCTAAAAAGAGAATGATGAACTTGGAAGTCAACATCGCTTGGGGCCAGATATTTTCCTTTGGGCAAGTTATTGACCTGCTTTAATCCTCAGTCTTCTCATCTGTAAAATGGGCATTAAAAATGGCCATCAGGGCAGTTATAAATAGTAAATGATAGCTCTGTTCAGCACCCACCCGAGGTTTGGTGCAGGATAGTTTGGTGATGGCTTTAAGTAAATATTCACCCTATTTCCTTCCTTATTTCATACTCCTTAGAATATTCTATTATTCATCCTTTCCTCCTGAGTTACATATATAGATATACTTGAACTTTTTTTTCCTGTGACAAGTTAATAAAAATTAAGTAAATATTTGGGAAATAAGGTTGGCAATGGAGCTTGTAGGGTTTATAGTAAATGTCCTTTCCCGTTTTCTAGTCTGTGATAAAACAGATGCAGCAAACAGTTATCAATACTGGTTCTGCTTTGCTTTCTGGCATTCTTTCTGGGTGACTTTGGAATCCACAGAAAATCTATAGGTTGAAAAGAAGAGGGACAGGAGAAGAAATACATGAGAATTCAGAAACAAAATTAATTAGAACTTTAAGCAAAAATATTTTACGAAACACCAATAATTTTATCCACTTGCAAAATGTTCCTGGGCACCTTGTTGTGACATTTATCATATTGAGTCTAATGGCCTCTTTTCTAGTCTCCCTTCTCTATTGGATTCTAGTCTTTGTCCTTTCAACAAATACTAAGTGCCTATCATGGGTAGGCTTGGTGGAATACAATAGGGATTCAGAAATGCTTAAAATAGATTCAGATCTGCTAGTGTGCAGCCAATGGGCTTAAAGGCCTCTGTGGGAACCCTACGCTCAAAGCTCATGAACTCAGTTTGAGGAGGCCCAGCACATTCCCACTGTCCACTGCAAATTATGTAGATATTGTCATCTCAGAAAAGCCGAGGTCTTGCTAACAGACCAGCTTAAGGTTTTCCACAGAGGTTTACCTGGCATTTTCTTTTCTTTTCTTTTTTTTTTTTTAAGTAGGCTCCATGCCCAACATGGGACTTGAACTCAAGAGCCTGAGATCAAGAGTTAGATGCTCTATTGACTGAGCCAGCTAGGTGCCCCTCTTTGTATCTTTTGTAGAAACTTGTAACTCTATCTTGCCTTAGTTATTAATTGTGAGTTCTGTGTCCCCTACTGCACAGAAAAAAAAAAAAAACTTTGTTTCTGTGGAGTGGAAAAAGGTATCCCAAATTCAGTAAAGATGCTAGTGTCTAACATTGACTATGTACTTTACAGCTTTCAAATAGTATTACCATGCTGGGGCGCCTGGATGGCTCAGTCAGTTAAGCGACTGCCTTTGGCTTGGGTCATGATCTCAGGGTCCTGGGATTGAGCCCCGCATTGGGCTCCCTGCTTGGCAGGAGGCCTGCTTCTCCCTTTCCCACTCCCCTTGCTTGTGTTCCCTCTCTTGCTGTCTCTCTCTCTGTCAAATAAATAAATAAAATAAAATAATATAGTCATGCTATCCTTTCTTTTTGCCCACAATCCTGTGTGAATCATACAAATGCTCCTAAATGTGGAGACTGGCCTGAAGAAGGTAAAGGACCCACCCAGTGCTGCTTAACTAATAAAGGGGCAGGTACAGACTGACGTTTTAAGTCTTTTGCTTCCAGTTTCAATGATTTTTCTTTCCACCAAAATATGTTGCCCAAATTTCCATGTGGATAGCTCTCCTTTTTTTTTTTTTAAGATTTATTTATGTATTTGAGAGAGTCAGAGGGAGGGGCAAAGGGAGGAAAACTTTAAGCGGACTCCCTGCTGAGTGGGGAGCCTGACATGGGGCTCGATACCACCACCCGTGAGATCATGACCTGAGCCAAAGCCAAGAGTAGTTGGCTCAACCGACTGAGCCACTCAGGTGCCCCCTGCAATGTTATTTTAAATATCATACAGCATATGACTGTTTGGCAAATTCAAATGACTCAGAAATGTATAAATTAAAAAGACCTCTTCTCTTTTTTTTATCATGTTATGTTAATCACCATACATTACATCATTAGTTTTTGATGTAGTGTTCCATGATTCATTGTTTGTGCATAACACAGTGCTCCACACAGAACGTGCCCTCTTTAATACCCATCACCAGGCTAACCCATCCCCCCACCCCCCTCCCCTCTAGAACCCTCAGTTTGCTTTTCAGAGTTCATCGTCTCTCATGGTTCATCTCCCCCTCCAATTTCCCCCACTTCATTCTTCCCCTCCTGCTATCTTCTTCTTCTTTTTTTTTTTTTTAACATATAATGTATTATTTGTTTCAGAGGTACAGGTCTGTGATTCAACAGTCTTACACAATTCTCTCCTAGATTTCTACCCCTCCCATCACCATTCTTGCACAAAGCCAGATAGCCAGCACTAAGAGTTTGGTATAGATCCCTTTTTACATTTGTAGTTTATAAATCCCTTTACGTTTTTAGAAATATATGCACACAGAGGGTTTTTTTTTTATGAGCACATACTATATTTTCATATTACGTTTTCCCATCAATTTGCCTTTTATATTTTCTATCTTTTGGACTTTATTTCAAATCAGTATATGCAGATCTACTTTATTTCTGTTAACAGATAGTCAAATTACCCCAACTAAAAACTCTATATTTTACTTTTATTGTTTTATACATTTCTTGTTTTGAGCATGATTGTGTGTATATGTGCTCATGCACGTGTACTTTTTCCTGTCATTCTTTTTGAGATGTGAGGAAAATTGCAATGTATTTTTAGTCTTCTTTGTTGAAGCCAAAAGATCAAATCTATTAATCTAAATCTAATCTAAATCTAAAGAAAATTTTAGGGGGCACCTGGGTGGCTCAGTCAGTTAAGCATCTGCTTTCGGCTCAGGTCATGATATGAGGGTCCTGGGATCAAGCCCCACGTCGGGCTCTCTGCTCAGTGGGGAGTCTGCTCCTCTCTCTCTCTCAAATAAGTAAATAAAATCTTAAAAGAAAAGGAAAATTTTAGATGCAAAGCCTGTAGGGATGGTAACATGAATTACCCTGGCTTTGCATAAGTACTTCTTAAAAAAAAAAATATATATATATATATTTCGACATTAAGAACACTGGACTATACAGCAATATGTCTACAAGCTAACTTTATCTTTAGTCCATCTTCTTAATTCCAAGTGTCCTGGTACATAAGGATCATAGAAAGGGTTTTGGTTTTAGATTATTTCAATGGGTAATTAAGTGTTCTTTCAATGTAAGGAAACTGAATATTTATTTATTTATTTATTTATTTATTTATTTATCAAGATTTTATTCATTAATTGACAGAGAGAGAGAGAGCACAAGCAAGGGGAGCCACAGGCAGAGGGAGAGGGAGAAGCATGTGGGGCTGGATCCCAGAACCGCTGGATCATGTGGGCAATCATTGAAATATTGTGTTACCTTATGATAACACATTTCTTCTCACTTTATAATATGCAGTTTCTCCCTCTGAAGCGAGGCTATTAATTTTCATTGTTATTGCTCACATCTATGATAAACAATTTAATTAAGTATCTTTAATAACACTTAGTATTCTGCAGAAGGAGGGTGTTTGGCTTTGTCCTCCACTGTTACTTGTCCAAGAGGCTTGGGGATGTAATGTTGATGTGGCTGCATTGGGTAGAGTGGATGGGAATGGGGTTTTTAGAGACAAGATGTGGAAAAATGACCCTGGCAGAAAGGAAGGAGTCCAGACAGCCAAAGCATTGCATTTTGGATCAGGTTCTCTAGAGCTTGAGGTGGGAATTCTTCTGTAAGTGATTTATTGAGGGGGAGCTTGGAGGAGAAACCTGTAAAGAAGTGAAGAAAGCAGGACAGGGCAAGAGAGGGAGCCAAAGAAAACTGTGAGTTCAATTAAAGCCTCCTGTCCGCCTGAGCCTATGGAGAACTCTAGAACATGAATGGCACCTCACAGTTTTCCTGCTTCAGAGCAGGGGGATTGGGCATTTGTATCCCTACATTAGTCCATCATTGGCTATAGGCTACCTCTGGGGGTCAGAGGTCATAACCCCTCAGGCATCCCTAGGGATATTTCTTTTTTGGCCAGAGGCAGTTCACTGGGGAAGTGACCATCTGTGAATCACTAGCAGCCAGTACTCACAGTACTGGGGTAACAGTGGCATCTATCACCCATTGTGTCTAGGGTCTGGTGCTGGTACAGGTCAGTGGCTTCCAGTGGATGAATGGATTCCAACAGGTCTGTAACATAGTAGATATCCCTAAGGGACAGGATCACAGAAATAAAAACGTCAAGGTTGAACAATACTTAGGGGCCTTGGTGAGACACTAGTGAAGTCAGACACAAAAGAGCTAGCTGTGTGAGTTCCTAGCACGTGAGCTCAAAATAGGGGATGAATCTTTTTCAATGGACTCTGGAAAACAGGACGTGTTAACTTATCAGAACAATATTGCTCTGAGTATCCAGGTAGGGGGAGCAGATCACAGGGACGCATCACTAGGATAATGCGTTCTGAATCACCCGGCATGGTGGGTGACTTGCTTCTGAGCTCCATTGGAAGGAAATACTGAATTTCCTTGCTACCTCCCATCTTTGAGTTCATCTGAGAACTGAAGCTTGTGGTGTAGAAATCAGCCCAACTAGTGAAGAGTGAAGGAGGTTATAGAAATAGGGAAATTAAGCAGGAGGCCACACATTACAGATATGATTAAAAGGCAATGTATTTTAGTTCATTGGGTATACATTGGACAGATGCTTTCTTCAACATCCTTTCTAGGATGATTTTCTACTTCTATTGATGTCCAGAGATGCTTTCTTTTGTGCCCAACACTAGGTCTATCTCTGTAAATTCACTAATCTGTTCATGTGGCCCCCAAAATTAGAGTTTTTAGGGATCTTACTGTTGACCTGTGCAGTGGTCTTTAATTTTCTCCCTTTCCAGGATGTCCATTATTTTAATATCTTATATCTCTCTAAGCCCTAAATCTCTCTAGGGATTTTTTTTTTTTATTCAGAACAGTCACTAATTTTCCAACAACTCCCACATCTGGATACAAATTCCTCAGAGTACAGTTATTTAGATAGATATACCTTTGTGGAGAATGATACATATATGATAGATGAAGGACATTAATTGCTATTTGTGACAAAGCAAAAATAATCAACAGCTGTATGGACAAGGGCCGAGATTATACTCTATTGTAAGGAATATTTGACATTAACCTTTAGTGTCTTACTCTGGAAGTGGCTCCCAGGGAGGATTTGACAATGTAGTTACTGTGCAGTCTTACATCAGTGATCTGGACTCAGATCCCAATTCCAGAATTTATTAACTGTATGACTTCTGTGTCTCAGTTTCCCTCCTGCATAAGATGGTAACAATAGTATCTCCCTTGTAGTGATGATATGAACTTTAATGCCTGTAGCTTATAGGCATGTATGGCCTTAATCAAGGTGGACTACCTCAGTTATTAAATCTGACGATGATGTTTCTTCCTTTTTTTTAAAGATCCTATTTATTTGACAGAAACACAGCAAGAGAGGGAACACAAGCAGGGGGAGTGGGAGAGGGAGAAGCAGGCTTCCTGCGTGCGGAGCAGGGAGCCTGATGCAGGGCTCGATCCTAGGACCCTGGGATTGTGACCTGAGCCGAAGGCAGACGCTTAACAACTGAGCCACCCAGGCACCTGACAATGATGTTTGTTTACTACAACTACAACTCAAAGTTTGGGTCACTGGTAGAGCCCCTGGGTAGGGCACTGAGAGTAAATTTCTTATTAGCAATTGTGGAGAAATTTTTGAGATTCATAAGCCTATCTTGCTAAAACAAATGTTTGGGGAGAGAATTGTTTAAAATTCATGGTAACAATGTTGCCATGAACACTATTTTTAGGGTAAACATCATTCTTGTTGAACAACTACTCAGTTTTGGGATGAGGCGCATCCTAGGTCTGAAGTATGTGTTTTGATGAATGTGGGAACCCAGAAGCTTGGCTTCTGTGAGAAGTTGGGTCAGAAGAAATGAACTTCATTTTTGTCTTAGTCCATTTGGGCTGCTAAAACAAATAACCTCAGACTGGGTGGCTTACAAATAACAGAAATTTTTTGCTCACAGTTCTGGAGGTTGGGAAGTTCAAGAGCAAGGCACCAGCATGGTCATGTTTTGGTGAGGGTTCTCTTCTTGGTTCAGAGCTGATGCCTTTCAACTCTGTCCTAACATGGCAGAAGGGGCTAGAGATCTCTTTGGAGTGTTTTTTATAAGGCACTAATTCTATTCATGAGAGCTCTACCCTCCTGCCTTAAGCATTTCCCAAATCTCAATACCATGATCTTTGGGAATTGGAATTTCAACATATGAATTTTGGAGCGGGGGGTGGGGGGACACATTCAGAACATAGCAATTTCTTATACGGTTTTCTCCCATCATTACAAAGGAGAATTTCAAAGTTGAATGAGCTTTTCCATTTGCATGTCCTCTATAATATCCCCACCTTATGATAGATGCCTTTGTCTTGACTGCCTGCAACGAGGAGCTTCATATAGTTTGGGGGTGATTTAATATTATGAAAGTTTTTATTTTGAATGTAAGTCTGTCTTATAATGTCTCCTACAATTATTTATTGTTCTTTCCTATGAAGACAGTTAAAACAAGTTTAATCTTTCACTCCCATGACTATGCTTTAAGTATTTGAAGATAGTTTTGTTCCATGGCCTCTTTTCATTTGACTAAAATCTCAAAGCTCCCGTTTCTGTTCTTCTTGGCTCTTATGGTGACTGACTATGGATTTGCTTCTGTTTCTTTTTAAAGAACCAAACTCTATGCCCAATACATGAAGAGGATGGAATGGGGTAGGGGCCAAGAGGATGTGACAATCTCCTCTGTTTTGGACATACCCTTTTTAATGCAATCCATGATTCAAAAACTTTGGCAGTCACACCACTGCTTGACTTATAATGAGTTTATAGTCATCTATGATCTCTAAGTCTTTTTCACCCATGCTACTATTAACACATGTAACTTACATTTGCTTTTTTGGACTAGTTGTAGGATTAAACATTGTTCAGATGATATTTCATCTTAGATTTGATCCGACATTCTAGTTTTTTGGTGGCATGTTTTTTTTTCTTGTAACCAATCTGTTTTACCACTAGTATTAGTTGGAACAATGATATTTGTATCATGGATCCACAGATAACTAGCCTTGGCTACAGAAGATTAGAAAATAATGTTACACTGCCAATCAGTTGATATGCCATTTACTAGTTTGGAAACCATGCCTCCATGTAGATATACAGAGTGTCCACATGATATATTTGGTTTCAGTGTCTCTACTTGAGACCAATATGGAAGTCATAACAATATTTCAAAATGTGCATAAGAAAAAAATAGATAATATCCCAAAGGTGTGCTTTACTTGCTACGTGAAGAGTTCAGTCAATAATGCGACCTGTGAGCCCAGTGATTGTTGAGATCATCACAGAAGTAGTGGAATTTGAGCCAGGCAGGCCTGGAAGGTTGCCTAGACTTGGGTGGGACAGAGGAAAGGGGAGCATGCATTTGAGAGGGTTATGAAGTCCAGGTTGAAGAGGTAGGAATGGCAGGGTCACATCAGGTGATTGTATAGAGATGAACTTCCAGGAAGTGTATAGGGGAGTGTCAATGATGAGATCACAAATGTAGATCAGTGTACCTTTTGTGATGCTGATATTAGAGCCAGTGTCCTTAATTGGAGTAATTGTTCTTTGGCCAGATTCGTCTTCCCGTGCTTACTAGTGAGGAGAGGCTGAAGGTTCCTGCGTTCTAGCTATCTCCAGACTTGTTTCATCACTTTCATTTGCACTAAGTGTCCATTACAAATATGAATTTTCAAGCAGTTGTACCTCCTAGCATACTGTTTGGAAAATATCTGGTTTTCTCTTTATAATAATATGATCTCAAGATTTCTTTTGGGAGGCATGTTCATTTCTCATCAAATACATTTTCTTCAGTGTTCTTCTAACGTGGCCTACCTGGTTATTGGCTCTTCCTTGGGGACACTTTGAAGTTCACATCTTTTAATACCCTTTAAGCATAGGGAGCCTGGGTGGCTCAGTTGGTGGAGCAACTGCCTTTGGCTGGGGCCATGATCCTGGGGTCCAGGGATCGAGTCCCGCATCGGGCTCCCTGCTCAGCGGGGAGTCTGCTTCTCCCTCTGGCCCTCCCCCACTCATGTGCTCTCTCTCATTCTCGCTCTCTCAAGTAAATAAATAAAATCTTAAAAAAAAATACCCTTTAAGCATACATATAAGCATATAGTTTATTTTGAGGGAGTAAGCTGACATTCAATTTTCTTGTCTTTTGTGGCCTGTGTGGCAAAAACATCTGCTCTGCCAATGAAAGGAATCATAAAGTAGTAACTCCTCATTAAGTTACTAGCACCATAATGTAAGCCTCTTGGCATCCATCTCCATGGATGATGGGGATGGCAGTGATCCTTCAGCTTCTCTGTGTATTGTTTCCTCACTCCTTCATAGAAGAGTCTCAGTGAAAGGCGATTTCCCTTGGATTTGTATTTTACTAATGATTTTAATAAGGGAAAGGGAGGAAAACAAAGGGCATCAACGATCACAAATATCTACATCTGGCAGAAGATTGAAAGGAAAACCGATCACAGCTGCCTTTGACAGTTAATGTTATTAAAATGTTCAATGTGGAATTTCTATTTTAAATAAGAAACACTTGAAAGAAATGGTCAGGATTAACAGAAGCTTAAATTGAAACCATGTTGGTTTGTAGGTAATAGAATGCTACAGTCAAACACTGCCTTTAATATAAAAGCATTCTTTACCCCCAAATTATCCATGTGGCCCTGTTTGTGCCACTGGAATTTGATTAGGTTTGGCTTTTTCAGGAAACTGGGAGGTAAGAAGAACCCATTTAATCTCCTGTTAAGTGGTTCATTCCCTGCCCAAGCCTTTGGGTAACTCAGTTTATTAAAACGTTCTGGAGTTAAGGTTGGCTAACTCGGTGCTACGCCATCCATATGCCTGCCTTTTGGCTGGTGCTACCGTCTACCATCTGATTGGCCCAAACCTGGGAGTAATAGAGCCAGTATACAATGGGGGACCTTGTTAAGAACCCAGGACATGGGTATCAGTTCATTGTTTGGCCGAAGATTGTTGGCTGAAGCTCAGAATGCTCCCATCTGGCAGTCCCTCAGTTTGCATTTGTCCTGTCAACATACTGTAACTTAACCACTGAAACAGAGTTGCTGGTTCTAATTCTCTTAATGTACCTAGGAGCCTCTATGCCACTCAAAAATAAAAATACCATGTGTCATTTTAGTAGGAGACCTTACATTGACTTATAGCTCTTCTGTTCTCTGCTGCACATGGATCTTAGTCAACTCAGGGGAAAAAATATAAATATAAACATTTATATGTATACATATATAATACATATTATATATAAAAATATATAACATACATATTTTCTATAAATATAAAAATATCCCACCCAGGATATTTCCAGGAAGTATTCTGCATCACCACCATCAGCAATTCCAGAGAGCTAGTAGAGGAGATAGATATTCAAGAAGAAAAAATCTACTAAAGTGTTCTTAAAAGAGCACCTTCTGAAATAAATCAGACCTCCTTGGTTAATGTTAATCTTGCCAGAAAACAAAACAAAACAAAACAAAACAAAGATCCCACAAAACTGTTACTCCCAAAATGTTTCTTTTGCATGCAGCTTGGTGTCTAGGACATAGCGTCTTGCCTGTTTTTCTAAGATTCTATTCACTGACATCACTACCTGGCAAGTGCCCCATGTCCACTGTCAATGTTTATCCCATTGATAAATGCTTGATGAAATAAATGCAGTTGAGTTCAAGTCCTTCTTATCTATTACACCTAGGCTATTTCAGTAGACTCCTAACAGGCTTTTCCCTTTTAATAGCACACACAATTCTGTCAGAGTAGTCTTCAGTTTTTAGTCTTTGATTGTTTTACTCATTATTCAAAAACTTTTTAGCACTACCAAAATGTAGGATAATTTCAAAACTCCTTAGTCTCATAGCAGTTAAGTCTATCCAAAATACCAGTCCAGCCTATCCTCTTGCTTTATCACCTATGAGTTCCCCAGATATTTCCCAGCCAAAGTTTCCCTTGGCCTTTCTGAGCATGAATTGTTTGGCAGCCATATATTCCTGTTCTGTCCCACCCAGAGCTCTCTGACCAGGAAAATCCTCCCGATTCTTCAAGAGCTATGTGGAGCCCAATATTCCCCATGAAGCCTTCTTTGGTATGTCCGATTAGAACAGATAAGGAACTTCTCTTGCCAGGTGAGTGGACAGCCTGCTAATAGCATCCCCAGGTGAGAAAAATCCCATGTTATGCCAATCCTTTTCTCTTAGTACCTTGTTGGACTGAAATTGTTGGGTTGGAAGGTCACCTCTGATTTTTCTCTGGATCCACATTAATGCTCTCAGATTAAAAAACTGAACCCATCTTGTGATTGGTTTCTTGCTGACCTGTGTGCCCTGGATTTTTTTTTTCTCTCTATACATTCTTTGGTCAAGCCAGCATGGCATTATTCTGCCAAACTTTTCCTACTTTCAGGAAATAGAAGAGTGTAAAGTATATCGCTTTCCTGCTCACCAAGTACTTGTCTCTGTGGCAGGAACTGGTCCTAACAGGTGAGGATGAAAATCAAGCCCTGAGCAGCAAAACATACCACTCTTGTCTATCCTGGCAATGAATGCTCCCTTTGATTCAATTTGATGGGGATCCCTATTCAGTTGGCATTTGACCCCAGTGGTTTTCAAAATGTAGTCTCCGGAAGAGCAACATCAGTCTCACCTGGGACTTGTTAGAAATGCAAATTCCCACCACAGATGTACTGAATCAGAAATGCTGGGTGGGGGGCCCGGCAATCACATTTCAACAAGCCCCCTAAATGATTTTGATGCCCATTAAAGTTTGAGAATTATGAATTACATGAAGGCTAGCAGTCTCCCATATTAATTCCTAGCTCAGTTTTTGTTAATTAGAGTAGGCAGCTTCTGTGTGTATGTGTGTGGGGTGGGGAGACTTGGGGGGGATATGGGAAATCTCTGTACCTTCCTCTTAATTTTGTAGAACCCAAAACTGATTTAAAAAAGAAAGTCTTAAAAATCATTGTAGTCAAATTTAAAATTGTGGAATTTTATAAGATGATTCTGACACATATTCAGAAAGGCAAAAAGCCAAGAATATATAATATACTTTTGAAGGAAAAAAGATATCAAGGCTCAAAGTAATGGAAATTAAAGTAGTGTGATTTGGTGCAGGAATAGACACATATACCTGGCATAACCAAATGGACCCAAAAATAGAGAATCCTCCAACAGACCTACACTTATATGGATATTTGGAATGTGGCAAAGATAATATTACATACCAGTGGTGAAATGATAGATTTTTCAATAAATTGTGGTGGAAAAACTAGATATCCATATTGGCAAAAAGAAATAAAAATATTCCAACTTTGCACCATTCACAAAAATAAACTCCAGCTGAGTGGGCTGAACATCCAAATATGAAAGGCAAGGCATTAGTGTTTTGAGATGATAAATGGAGAATATCTTTATTACTTCTAATTAAGGAAGGGTTTTTAAAATGAGATAAAATTACGCTAATTAAGTAGGATTTTGTGTAACAAATATATAAATTTTAGCTGCTAAGAGATAAATAAATTTATTTCTTTTCTTGAAACAATAAAGGGACGGTATTTGGATCAGCAAGAGAGCTTTCCATTACGCGCTCATCCGTGGAATAAACTGAGAATTGTACTTCTTTCTTCATCAAGTGGCTTTCCAAGGATACTTTGGATGTGGCCACCAGAAAGAAAGAAAAAAAAAGAGCACAAGAGTCCATATAGCAGGTTTCTATGGGTCAAGCCTGAGGAAAGCACACATCACTTCCATTTACATCACACTGGATAGAACTTAGTCAGATGACTCACCTAATGGCAAGGGAGTCTGGGAAATTATAGTCCAGGTCTGCTCCCAGGAAGAAGGATAGAGAGGTAGACAGCCAGTCCATACTTACGATAGAATATATAGTATGCTTATATCAAAATGACCAAAAGATAGAACAAAAGACTAGCCAGTATGTGGGGGAAGTTGTATATGCAATATAAATAACATACCCAAAATATACTAGGGACACTGAGAAATCAATAAAAAAAAGACAAATGATTAGAATAGTGGGCACAAGACTTGATTAAGCACTTCACAAAAGAGGAAATCCAAAAAGAAGCCTCATAATTAACCAGGGAAATACTAATGAAAATCATGAGTTATGACTAGATTACATATAATACACACACCTTTATCAGATATTATGAGGTGTGATAAAAAAATGGGGCAGTGGGAACTCTTCTACAGGAATTGGAATTTTTATACCCACTTTGGAAAACAGGAATTGGAATTTTTATACCCACTTTGGAAAACAGTTTGGCATCATCTAATGTAGCCCAAAATGGGCACACTTCTTAGCCATTCTATTGCTAGGCACAGCTGCTAGGGAAATTTTGCACGTTGGGCGCCTGAGTGGCTCAGTCGTTAAGCGTCTGCCTTCGGCTCAGGTCATGATCCCAGGGTCCTGGGATCGAGCCCCCCCATCGGGCTCCCTGCTCAGCGGGAAGCCTGCTTCTCCCTTTCTCACTCCCCCAGCTTGTGTTCCCTCTCTTGCTGTGTCTCTCTCTGTCAAATAAATAAATAAAATCTTTAAAAAAATTTTTTTGCACGTTTACCCAGAAGACAATATGAATGTTCACAGTAGCATTGTTCACGTTGTATTGGCCACCAAACAAAAACATCCCAAATGTCCATTAATAGTAGAACAGGTAAATCAACTTTGACTACTGATTGATTGGAATACCGTAGAACATGAAAATGAATGAATTATAGTTACAGCAGGATGGATAAGCCTTTCAAACATAATAATGAGTAAAGAGGTAAGTCACAAGAAATACAGTATAATCCAAGAAAATAAAGCCTACAAAGTCTTTAAAGAAAAGAAGTTTGACTCAGGAACTTTGTACCCATTTATACACATTTTGAGTATAAAAAGTAGAGAAATGGGTTTGAATATGGAAGGATTTATAATTTCTTCTATGATTACAAAGAACCCTGGTCATTGAAAAGTTTGGAATACAACTCTCCAGGATACACTGGACTAGGGGTACCATCAGGTGCCTAGGTCTTCCTTTCTTAATTTTGGGTTTGCCTGTTTGCAAAAATTTTAAAAAGTAGAAGTTCATGCCCTGTTGCTAGCTTTTAGAGCCCAATATCTCATGTCAGGATATTTAGATGCTTCCGTCTGAGATGATGCAGTGTTGTAATGGCAGTTCTGAGAACATGAATGTGTAACAGATACATGATTTTCTGATTGTTGGTGCTTAATTTCCTAATTTTGGTGCTGATAGTCTTTTTTACAGACTTCCTTCAAAAAGATTGGTAATTCTAGTAATTTCTGGTGGCTAGAGAGGTCTTCTATGGCATTAAATGTCCAAACACTTGGGTCCTGACATACCAGAATTCCCTTTAAAGTTGAGAATGGCATTATCACCAAGTTGCTTGATGCTTTTTGTCTCAAGAAAATTTTTATTGTGGTCCTCATTCCTGTTCATTTGCTTTTTTCCTACAGAATTGGAATGTGCCTGGATGTTTGTTTATCTGGATGGCATTGGTTTGTATATAGAGAGCAGGAGTATAGATAGACTAGTTTACTCTCAGGGATTTAAGGAACAGTGGTCCAGGAAAATCAGCATGAGCTAAATTTAATATTCCAAAATGGCAGAGATCCACCTCAGGAAAGCAGCTTCTGTCAACACATCCAGAAGGCATGTGCAAATCTAGAATTAGGAGGTGAAACTCAAAGCAAAGTGGAAGCCAACAAGCTAGGAGTAAAGTGAAGGAGGGCCCAAGTGACACTATAAATAGAGTTTGTGCTTTTGAAAGCATCCAGGGGGAATCAGAACCTTTGATATTATCATAAAGCTACAGGTCAGAGAAGGCTTCCAGGGAAGTGATCTTGGTGGGATAGAATTATTCTGATGAGAATAATGGAACGCTATTGCAAAAATCTAGGCTAGTGATGATGGTGTCCTGAAATGGAGACCTGAGGGTCTCAGTGGGGAGAAGTGGTTTGACTTCAGCTATAGTCTGAGGGAACAGAAGGTAGGATTGACTGTGTGAGAGAGGGAAATCCAAGAAGTCTTTTGCTAAGATGGGAAAGACTGAGGGAAGAGTATATGAAGTGTGGGGTAGAAGTTAGGAGTTTGGTTTGGATATAAATTTAAGATGTTTGAGAAACATCCTAAGGGAGATGCTTTTTTAAGCAGGAGGCTCAACAAACAACAGCTGTGGTAGCTGTTACTTTTCATCATCTTGACATTCATTGACATAAATCCCTGTAAACTGGAACCTACTAACATCTGTCTCAGATGACAGAAGCCTTGCTCACCAAAAGCCACTCACACTTACATTTCCCTTTCCATAAAGACACTCTAATATTCATTCTATTGGGTTCCCATTCCCTTCTGTTCCCTTTACTTGTCATCATGTGACATCTGAACTTAAACAAAGGGTTGGATTAGGAAGCTCAAAGAACTTCTATCCCCATTGCCAATTCTGTGGGCCCATTCATTCACTAAACACATGTTTACTAAGCACCTACTCCGAGTGTCAAAATCAAGCCTCTATTGTCCATAGCGGTGACCTCAAGAATGCCCCTTACATCTGTGTGTCCTTCTTCCCTGTTTCACTCTCCTTATTTCCTCACTCCTGTTTAGGGGATCTTTATCTCAGGCTCTGCTTTTGGAGGAACATAAACTATCTTCACGCAGTAGCCAACGATGAACTAGAATGAACTACTAAGGCCATAGTAGGGGACATGTGTGGACATGTGTGGACAGGGTAGCGTGTTGTCTGCAGAGCAGACAGGAAGGTCTGGGCAGGAAGAGGGGAGGCTGTGGACAGGCATGGACAGTACTGGGTATTATTACACAGGCTCCCATTCAGGTCCGCTGCTGGCCCGACACATTATTTTCTGATTTTGGAACAAGAAGGTGTGTTTGGGTGGTAGAATCCTTGCACTTTGGCAGATGTCAGATTGGTGCCCCGGAATTCCAGAGTTCCAGCAACTCCCGCTGCTGCCCCAGGCCCTAGAGCCTCTGGGAGGCGCTAGACGTGCAACCTGCGCATGCGCAGATCACTCCCTGGTTCTGGTCTCTGCGCTTCGGTCCCTGCAGTTTTTGGCGCAGGCCTTTCGCTTGCACCTGGCCGGCCTCTAGGGAGCTACTGTGACTCTGAGTCGGGGGCAAGGGGTCCAGGAGAGTCGGGGTTTGGCTGAGGGGAGGTATGAGCCAGACTCTTAAAGGAGGAGTCTAGTACCCGGGGACACCCAGGACTCCGTGCCGGCCCCCATAGATCTTCCGAGATCCCGCGAGACCGGGATTCCTCCGAGAAGACTGATCCCCACAGCTGCGCGTGGGGCCTGACGGAGGCGTTCTCCGACCCTTCCAGACTTTCTGCTCTTCTCGGCCCAGCCTCTCCCTGCTTCTGCATAAGGACCCACACTTGACGCTTGAAGCCACCTAGCACACCCTGCAGGCTTCTCTGCCTTCCTCAGAAGCCCCACAGTCACATGCCTCCCCTCCCGCCAAAACCAGGCCCTAGCCCTGGGCTGGCAGTCCCTCAATGGTGTTCAAAGAGAACATTTCCTGATGGAAGGGCTTGGGTGAAGGGGCCAGCCTCCCCATCGCAGAGTGCTGGCGTTATGCTGGCCGAGAGAGTAGAGGGCTGAGGCTGTTCTTTTGGGGAAGGAAGGCTGGAGGAACAGGCAGTGATGGTCTCCAGGGACAAAGTCAAGACACCGCTCCGCCGCTGGGAGGAATACCTGACTAAGAGGATGTGGGTGAGCACCTGGGGCTTTTCGTGAGTGTGTGCATGTATGTTTTCATGTGTTTGTTTGTTTTGTTTTTTGTAAATCACGCTTTGAGAAGTGCACTAAATTCACTAGGCCCTCGCTCCGGGTTAACGGTGTTCAGCCTGGGTAGCCCAAGTGCCTTAGGACCAGCTGTAGCCTGTGTACTTGTTAGTATTCCTTGGGTTCTGGGAGTAATGGCCAGGTTTTCTTTTGCATCTGTGTTGTGCTGAGAAGACCATTTCTTTGAATGGGAAGGGTGCCCAGGTCTAATTGTGAGAATGTTGTGTTATAGAGTTTCGTAGTCCGGAGGGAGGGAGGGATCCTCAAGCCTTTGTCTTTGGACGTTGTTGTGTGCCTGCGAAATGTGGGCACCCTGCAGATGGTGGACACCGAATTTCAGTGGGCGTTTCTCCCAAGTGTCAGGGTGGAGGTCCATCCATCCCCTGTTGGTCCTAGATCTGTGTGTGCGCAGATGATTGCAGAGCTGGTGCCCTGCCCCTTTTGGCTATCAGAGGCAATAGTTCCCTTTTCCTACTTACTTTCCATCTCCAGCAGTGTTTCCTGAGATTACCTCTCAGCTAATTTACTTGCACGTGAATTGTTTCCTCAGATCCGCTTGCTTAAGGAAATCCAGTCTCAGATGGTCACGAATAAATGCCCAAGTATTTACACTCAAATAGTACTTACTGTCTGGAAGTCACAGTTACTGCCTCGATTGATAGTGTCAGTATTTTTCCCAACATTAAACATTCCATAAGTATGCTTTTTATTTGATGTTATTCTTTGCAGGGAAAAGATACAGTAACATATGTTGTATATGTTGTTTAATGATCACAGTAAGGGATCACTACATATTTGTTAATTCGAGCATTCTAGTAAATTGTTGTATTTTTTTCTTTTAGAAGGTATTTTTTATGTAGTCCTAAGCTCTTCCTGAGCAGGAGGGATGATGGAGAATGTCTCTGGTTGACGCTCCACCACAAAAGGGAAATAGAATACATCGTTAGAGTCAGAATATTTCAGAACCTTCTGTAAACAAAGAACAAGGTCCTAAGCAAAGGGAAAACAGGAAGTGATATGAGAAGAAACTTGTTTACCATGATTCCAACCACACTGGAATTTATATTTATCAAAGTGAAACCATGGGTAAGTCAGCATAGTTGAACAAAGCCCACAGAGTATGAGGAATTAGATTTCCAGCCAGGAGTATATGAACCAGAGGAATTTGAATACATTTTGATCCTTCTGGAAGTTACTAAATGTTTCTCAGAAGACTGCATTTCCCTTTATTCTTCTTTTTGAAATTCAAAATATTTTGGGGAATGTATCAAAGAGTTTCTAAGAACAATGATTTAAACTTCAGAGCCAATTTTCTGTAAGAGTACCCAGTGTTTTATCATTAGCATGACCAACACCTGGAATATAAATGATCCCTATTATTTTGTCTCCTCTTGTTAACTTGATAACAGAGAGGGCACTGGGCTTTTGAGCCAGGCTCTTATGTCCTTAATGATTAGAGATGGGGCTAAAAACCCAACATCCACAATGGCCAGTGGTCCAGAGAGGGACTGTGGACAACAAGAGTGTATGTGTTTTTGGTGTCTTGTGGGAGTATAGGAGCAGTCAAAATAAGGTTTCTGACATTTTAGGAGAAATCAAGAATCTTGATTTTCATGTGAAATTTCCCCATATTTAATGTGGCTAACTTACTGCAATATTTTAAAAGTGCTTTGTGGGGGGAGGGGAATTTCCATCCTGGAGCTTGATTAAACATTTTGGTACTGTTTTCCAACCTCTATTTCAGAGACTCAAGGCTGCTTTGATATTCTAATAAAAGAAAGGAATCCTTTGTAATGAAAACACCATCAGAGATGCTCTGCTGACTCCATATGCCACAGCCTTGCTATATAAAGGGTGGTCTCCCGCCAGCTGTATCAGCATTGCTTTGGAGCTCCTTAGAGACACAGATTCCCAGGCCCCACCCAGATCCACTGAATCAGAACTTGCTTTATAAAAAGATCCCCACATGATTCATGTGCACATTAAAGTTTGAGAAGCGTTGCTTGAGTTTGCCTGCTGAGGAAAAAAAAATCAGATTCTAAATGCAGCAGCTATGATTTAAGTCTGCTTATATGGAGAGGAAAAAGAATATTCTAGAAGTCATAGATACCTACAATAGTGACAGCTAGCAAAAAATTTTTAAAAGTGGCCTATTGATGAAGAAGTACATAGTCTCTGTTGTAGTTGAGGAATGCAGTTTAAGACCGTTTCACTATTTTCAACCAAAGTCTATGTATTTCTTGGTAGTGATAGATTTTTTAAATGGGGTTATTTAGTCAATAATATATATTAAAAATCTACTATGTGCATGTCACTGTTCTGAGAACAATATCCAGGAATGGATAAAGCACAGTTTCTGCCCTCAAAGCACTTACAGTCTCAAAGACAAAATATAGCAAGGGTGGCCACAGAGGCATAAATAGAGGGGAAATTCAGTATGAAGTGCCAGAGTTGGCCAAATGCCCAATAATTCATTTGTGTCACGATCATTCAACACAATATTGTACTTACATTTTTGAGTGCTTATTTGCTTAACATCTGTCTACACTTCTGCATTGAAAGTGCCATGCTTACAGGGACAAATATTTATTTTTTTATTTTTTATTTTTTTTTAAAGATTTTATTTATTTGAGACAGAGAGAATGAGAGAGAGAGAGCGAGCGAACACATGAGAGGGGGGAGGGTCAGAGGGAGAAGCAGACTCCCCGCCGAGCAGGGAGCCTGATGTGGGACTCGATCTAGGGACTCCAGGATCATGACCTGAGCCGAAGGCAGTCGCTTAACCAACTGAGCCACCCAGGCACCCCGGGACAAATATTTCTTGATGATATGCCTCTTGCTTCCACATTTATATAAGCTCTCTGCTTGAGGAAGGAGACTATAAAAAAAAATACTATAGGAAACAATAGGCTTGAGTCATTTCCCATAACTTTTAGAATCTTTAGAGAGAATATACATTAAGTAAAACTAACTGAATTTTTAAAACTTTTATTGAGCTATAATACACCTACTGTACAGTTCACTCATTTAAAGTATACAATTTAATGACTTTTAGCATATTTAGAGTTGTACATCTATTATTACAGTCAATTTAAAAAAATTTTTCAGGGCGCCTGGATGGCTCAGTTGGTTAAGCGACTGCCTTCGGCTCAGGTCATGATCCTGGAGTCCTGGGATCGAGTCCCGCATTGGGCTCCCTGCTCAGCGAGGAGCCTGCTTCTCCCTCTGACCCTCCCCTCCTCTCAGGTACTCTCTCTCATTCTCGCTCTCTCAAGTAAATAAATAAATCTTTAAAAATAAATAATAAATAAATAAATTTTTCATCACCTCAGAAAGAAACTCTGCACCTCTTAGCTTTCACACACTGGCCCCCCTCACAACTCCCTTTTCCCTTAACTCCAGCCAAGCAGTATATGTCCTTTGTGACTGGCTTTATTCATTTAGCACAATGTTTTAAAATTTCACTAAATTTTATTTTCATTCTGTATTTCCTTGAACTAGAGAAAAGAAACTTAGGCTAAAGAAAATGTTACAATGCTGTTAGAAGTATAAATGACCTCCAAAGCTGGAGCTACATCAAGATTTTGTTTATAAACTTAGAAACACATATCTTCTGTTTCTCTTTTGTTTGTCTTGAACCCAGTTTTTATTGGATGTTTGGTGGGGCCAAACTAGTGAGAACTGGCTCATTTTAGAAAAAATTGTGGAATGAATGAAATTTACTTTCCATGCCTCTTCTACTTTTTATATCTTTTCCTCTTAGATGCCCGATATTCTTGTGGTACATCTTTATTCACCATAAAGTATTACATTCTGATAATGAAAGGCAAAATATTTTTAACCTTGTCAAATAATATTTTCACTTCCATAGAATCCTTCAATTTTCCCATCTGAGGGAGAACCTAATGGCATATATTTTAGGAAGATGGGGAAAGGGGCAACTACTTTTGGTTAAGGTCAGTTTCATAGATATTTGTTGAGAGCTTACCAAATGCCAGGTGTTGGGCAAGTGCTATATAAAAGAGGTGAATAACTTGCCCAAAGACAGCTATTAGGTGGTGACAGGAAAATGTGTAGTTTTTTCATGATTTTGACAACCTCAGTGCTTAATTATTGTGGTATACTGGCACTCCCCAATGTTTTTAGTCACCTGTAGTCTGCAGCCTACAACCATTCCATCTCTTCTCTGAAACAGACACAGGACATATCATTTGGCATTCTGTATTTTGGCTCTTTAAAGCGAATATTATCAATTCTGTCAGTTTTTAGTCCTACTGGTTACTTAAAAATATGAAAGTTGATTTACTGTTCCACAGGTTTACTAAATTTATTATTCTAACAGATTTTAGGTGGTTGTGGTGTTAGACTTCTCTATATATTAGATCATGTCATCTGCAAACAAGCATAATTTCTTCCTTTCTGATTGGATGCCTTTTATTTTTTATTCTTGCCTGATTGCTGTGGCTGGGACTTCTAGTACTATGTTGAATAGAAGTTGTGAGAGTGGACACACTTGTTTCTGATCTTAAAGGAAAAGCTTTCAGATTTTCACCATTGAGTATCATGTTAGCTGTGGGCTTGTCACAGATAGCCTTTATTATGTTGAGCTATAATCCTATAATTAATTTGTTGATTTTTTTTTTGTACCTGTAAGGATGTCGGATTTTGTCAGATGCATTTTCTGTATCTGTTACATGATCCTGTGATTTTTTTATACTTCAATCTCTTTATGTGGTGTATCACATTTATTGTTTTGTACATATTGAGCCATCCTTGCATCCTAGGAATAAATCCCCCTTGATCATGGTGTATGGTCCTCTTGACGTTGAATTCAGCTTGCTAGTATTCTGTTGAGGATCTTTGCACCTATGTTCATCAGAGATATTGGCTTGTAGTTTTCTTGTTGTGTCTTTGTCTAGCTTTGGTAAAGGAAGGGGTAATTTGGTATTGATTCTTCTTTAAATGGTAGAATTCACAGTTGAAACCATCTAATAAACAAATTTAGTAAAGTTGCAGGATACAAAATCAACATACAAAAGCAGTTGCATTTCTAAACAGTAACAATGAATTATCCAAAACAAATTAAGAAAACAATCCAATTTACAATAACAAAAGATACATAGGAATAGATTTCACCAAGGCAGTAAAAGATCTGTACGCTGAAAACTATAGAACATTGATGAAAGAAATTGAAGACACAAATAAATCAAAAGATATTCTTTGTTTTTTGGCTGGAAAAACTAATACTGTTAAAATGTCTATACTACCCAAAGCAATGTACAGATTCAGTGAAATCCTTATCAAAATTCCAATGGCATTTTTCACAAATAGAAAAAGAATCCTAAAATTTATGTGGAACTAAATAGCCAACACAATCTTGAGCAAGAAGAACAAAGCTGAAGGTGTAATACCACTTGATTTCAAAATATACTACAAAGTTACAGTAATTAAAATAGTATGGTACTGGCATAAAAACAGACATACAGACTAATAAAACAGAATAGAGGATCCAGAAATAAATCCACACATTACCATTCAATTGACCTTTCACAGAGGTGTTCAGAACACACAAAGGGGAAATTATAGTCTCTTTAACAAACGGTGCTGGGAAAACTGGACATCCACATGCAGAAGAAAGAAATTGAGTTCTTACCTCACACCATATACACAATTAACTCAAAATGTACTAAAGGGTTAAAACCAGAAACTATAAAACTACTAGAAGAAAACAAGGAAAAAGCTTTTAGACGTTTGGGCAATGATTTATTGAATATGACCCTGAAAAGTAGAGGAAGCAGAAGCAAAAATAGATAAATGGGATTGCATCAAACTAAAAAGCTTCAGCACAGCAAAGAAAACAATAGAGTGAAGAGACACCCACAGAATGGGAGAAAATATTTGCAAACAGTACATCTGATAATACCCAAAATATGTAAGGAACTGAACTCTATAGCAAGGAAACAACCCAATTAAAAAACTGGCCATGGACCTGAATAGGTATTTCTCAAAAGACATACACATGGCCAATCTTTAGGGAAATGCTGTTTACTGGAGTATAATTTAGATGAACTACTCTGCCAAAGAATGCCAAGATTGAAACAAGTCTCTTAGCAATGGTACAAGACTGGAAGGGCTGGAAAGGGTTCAGAGGCAGACAAAGAGGGGAATTGAAGAAGGCTTGTGATGTAAAAATATTTATGATGCCCAACAAGGAGCATCACTCCATTTACCCATAGTCAGTGTACCTGAAACCCTATGTTTGGCATTTTGCAGTGCAGGATTCATCTAACAAAAGCTTTTATGTTATTTAATCAGTTAGTATCCACCATGTGCCTAATATCTATATTCAGTGTTACAGTCAGACAGACCTGGGCATATTTAAATTGCTATGAGTATGGAGATTGAAACATCGATCTTTTAAAAATTATGTGAAATACTTTTTTAGGACCAAAAATAAAAGCAAATAAAGTGAAATATTGCAAGTGGTTAAAATTGAATTGCAAGGCCTGAATTATCATTAATTTCAGTGGGTTTCATGCATTTTTAGAATCAGAACACAGCTCTCAAAAGAAATTTTATAAGGAAGGCTAGTATTTTAAAAGTGAGATGATTAAAGCAGCCTTGGCTGAGGTAGGGATGGGATCATAACCTTCTAGCATGTTCTCCCTTTCCTCTTCACTTTGTTTTCCCATGCGCCCTCTCCTTCTTCTTGTTTCTGTCCAGCCCTGATGGACCTCATAAGAGCCTCTGTAGTGCCTTGCAGAGCAGTTTGGGAATGTTTATTCTAGCTCAATCCTTTCATTGAACAAGTTAGCACTCATCATTTTCTTTTTTTACAGAGTATGTTTGAACTTATTATGATTCTTTAGAAAATTGGCTGAAGTTCTAGGCCATTGAGGGTGACCTGCATCCCATAGTTTACTTGAGCTAAAGTTAATGACCCCCTACCTGTACGTGTATCTATATTGCTGCATCTATTCCATAGTTTACAGCTTTCTGGGTCCTACCAGAAGACACAGCTGGAATACCTCTTTTTGATAGAGAGGAGAGGTTCTAATTCATGTTTTCATTCAGTTATTCAGCAAACACTTACTAAGTATCTACTCTGTAAACAAACAAACAAACCAACCAAACATTTAAAACACTGTGTAAACTGAATGAAAAATAAGATTTGGCCTCTTCTTTCAAGGAACTTAAAAGAAAATGGACAAGATAGCCTTGTAAACAACTCCCTGGAATGCAAGGCAGAATGGAGTACTGTAGCTCTCTCAGAAAGATGGAAACTATTTAGTGTTGCTGAAAATAGAAGGGGCATTCTGGAAGAAGATTGAAACAAGGATTGGGGGACCTTTGGAAGCAGACTCAGATGTAGGTGATGGGGCCATTAACCATAGCCAGCAGAATGTCCAGAGAATGGGCAATAACTGATTGTTCTCTGGTTAAACTCAATGAAGTGTCAAGAGATACAGGGTATATCTCATCAAGAGGTGGGTTGACAAAGAGGTCATTATATGGGGCTCCAAGCAGGCAAAATATCTGCTCACATCAAGAAAGGTAGCAGTACTTCTCTGAGAGCTCCCCACAGAAATAATTTTGGCTTCAGGTCTCTGTGTTATAAGCAAAACAGGGAAATCCAGTATAGGCTTCAAGGTAGGGTCCTAAGATGATGGCTTGATTGTAGGAACAAAACAGAAGATCTAATTGTTAAACTTGAAGCAGCAAATTTTATTTGAAATTTAATTCCAGGAGTTTATAGAGTACCTTAAATTCCCATGAAGGGGCAGGACTAGCTTCAGCCTCATCAGCCTCAGGTAGGCGGAGAGAGTGCTGGAAAGGTGGGGCTTGGCAGAGTCATTATAATGAGCCTCTTTACTTATTTCTAGTTCCTTGTCTGTTAGCTCCTATATTCACTGTCTGGCAAGTAGGTTGTACTTTTGGATTAAGTTCTACTTTTGAATCTTATCTGAATTTTCCTTGCTCAGGTTTCCAAATTGCTCTGGGTGACATCTGCTTGTCACCAGTAAAACCAAAAGGACGGCAGGGTAGATTGCCTTGCACAGGGCAGACAGGTAATTACAGCTTTAATTTTGTTTTGTTTTTGGAAGGATCCAGGTGTCCAACCTCTTTATCTCACAAAAGAACCTTAATATATGTAGGAGTGTTGGCAGACAAGATGGCCCAGTGGGCAGTCTGCCCATCAGATGTGTTAGCCTTCTGTTATTGGAATAGTACTTCCCATGGAAGCATCACACATCAAGAATTCTCTGCTGGTCCAAGGACCCAACAGCTTCCAAGCTAGGAGCACAGTTAGAGACATGGAGACTTCTTCTAAGCAAGCCAAGAGATACATTTCACCCCTGAAATTCAGATCTCAACAAAGAGTGCTTGACCATGTGTGTATAAATCATTCCCCTGAAAAGCCCTTCTTGTTGTGAAATCAAATAATCTGGAGCTGGAACCTATTGACTAATTGATGGGTGTGTATCTGACTTTAAAGAATTGACTACTTTAGAAATTGTGCACATATATAATATAAGCTGGATTTTCAAGAATCTGGGATTGTCTTCCATTTCAAAGCCTTCTGTTTTGCTGCGCATATGCCCAGAGTGAAGTCAGAGGTGTTAAAAGCAAAGTTTAATCAAAAGTGCAGTAGGCTAAGGCTTGCTTTTTAGGCTGAGCAGCAGCCTCAGGAGACTGTATGGGGGAGGTTTCAGCCGCACCTGCAAGTACTATTGGGTCCAAGAAAATTGCTGATCAATGAGAATCAGGGACATCTGGCAAGAGGAAGAGTTTGAGGCTTCAGAAGGTAGATGGAGCTTGGAATAACAATATGGTAGGCCTACACTACTTTTCATAGGGACTGGATGGAGTGTGTGGATTGAACTATAGTCCCTAGAGGTGTCGGAGGATGGTAAGACCAGGAGAAACCAGTCAACTCTGAGACTCAGATATGGGGTCTAGAGAAAGCTCCATTTACTAGAATTAGGGAATATAATGGGAAGTGGTTGAACAGAAGGGGATAAAGCTCAGTGACCAGAACTGGTTGCAGTTAGGGACCCTAGAATCTCAGTGTAATTCTATCCTTTAGGTCCCAGGGCAGTGGCATTTCAGCCATCTTCTGAGTAACCAGGCATACGGCAGGACTATGCTGGGGGGTGGGATGGGGTGGGAGGGATTTGGTTTGTTTTTGTTTTTTACAGGCAAGAAGGAACTGCTAAAAGGGACTTCTTGAACTTGGAAGATGCAGCTAGATCCAATCATGGGTTCTTGTAGAAGAGCCTTGATTCTTGGGTTCTAGCAAGTTGTCTATTTTCAGGGCATTGAAAACAGAATGGCTCAGATCTGTTTTCCTGAGAAGTTGTAGGGTTAGGGGATTGGCACAGGATTGCAACACTCTGGAGATTGAGGAAAACCTGGAGAAATTGGGGACAAAGCAAGGCTAAGTCTCCCATGTTTTTATGGAAGTAGATCTCTGAAGGCTTCCTTTATTCTAACAGTATCTGCCTGTTGGGTATCTAGCACACATTCTTGCATTTGTTGGGTATCTTGCTACATTAGTGAATATGTTTACCTAACGTCTGCTCAGCCAGAGGATATAGCCTTCTTTGATAGTGAGGACAAGGAACAGATACAATTTTGTGTATAGTTTGTTCTAGAAGCTGAAACTAGATTACATCTAGGGCTCTGTAGTATTCTTCTGGCAAGACATTAGTGTTCTCAGGCGTTCTACTCCACTTCATTGAGTTTGATTCCATTCCACTCTGCTCCATGTCATTCCATTCAGTTCAGGGCCACAGCTGTGCTAGTGGAGTGGTCCAAAGATGAATAGACAAGCTCCCAGAGCTTGTCTGGGAGTAGAGCTGGGAGTTCCATACAGTATGTTTAATGGTGGACTAATCTTGTGACCTGCACTTCAAAAAAAAGTTCTGTTGTATTCTCTTACGGAGAGTCATATTATCATCTGAAAATGTGTTAAAAGTTTACAGTAAATAAAAGTAGTTTAATTTTGCTTAGCCTGAGTTTCCCCAAAGATTTTTGATCATAGAAAAGTTGTTGTTGTTAACTAGTTATTAATAGCCCATTGAATTATTTTAAGGGAACCATAGGATTATCACACATGGTGGCTGGTTGGATTAATTTAGGGCTAACCCCAAAGTTTAAGTGTTCAGGTAGCCCCAAAAAGGGTGAGCACTTTTAGTATAAGCTGGTGCCTCTGGAGGTTTATGGATATTGAAATGCTGGGGTGGGGCTTGATCATGTAAGTGGGCTTTGGCTCCAGGACTTACTCAAGCTGTCATTAAGGTCTGGGTAGGAAGGTCTTGAAGGGAGAAGATGAATATATATATATGTGTGTATATGTGTATATATATGTGTGTGTGTGTGTGTGTGTGTGTAGGCTGTCGTTTGGCTTTAAATTTTAAGGATTACCAGTTGGCTAGTGTAATGGTTCTCAATTTTTTTAAATAACAATATATATCAGAAGACATTCACATGAGAATACATGCCCATAGTTATACTCAAAGGTTTACATGATCCCCCCAGGAACCTGGCTCTTATGCTCTGGACAAAATCCTCTCATTGAGTGTTAGAAGACACTGGAGCACAGGTTTGGCTTCAATCTTGTTGTATCTAGTTTGGGAACACAAAGGCTCTGTAAAGAGGTTGCTGATGTGTCCCTAGTTCGAATCTGGTTATTTTGGTGTCCAGTATGTTGTCAAGTCAACATCGAGAGGCTGCTTCTGAATTTACTGGGCAAAATCCCAGATAAATGTGCAGTGATGAGGAAAGTGACAGAGGATATCAAGGCAGCACCTGGAATGCAGGTGCTTTGATAGGAGGGCAGCAGGTAGATCCAATGGCAGGGTGAGGCATGGGGGAGCAAGAGAGTAGAGCACTGAAGCTCATTTCATGGCCAGCAGTAGGGGCTACCAGAAAGCCTGTCCTCATGGGAAAGACCTGGTGTTAGGTGATGAGGAACAAGTGGTGAGGAATGACTTTCCAGCTTGCAATTCCAGTTCTGGGAAGGAACTGGACAGAGAGCTGAGGCTGGGATCCTTACCCCAGCAGCACTGGAATTCAAACAGTGGCAGGTGCTTGTAGAACAAGTAGAAGCCAAGTAGCAGACTAATGATACTGCAGAATTAAACCCTCTTGTACTCAAAAAAATCTAAAGACCAGTATTTGGCCCAGGCAGTAATGGAGGGGCTCAAACTTTGAAATGGGTCCCATAAGTACAGCTGAGAAATTTGCAGAGAATCATCAGGTTACACTAAGTGCTCAGTTGTTAACTCTTTAATTGGTTAAGGTTAGAAATCAATATAAAGATACAGAATTAAATGTGCTCAAATGATATTTCTGATTCCACTGATATTCTCCCATAAATATTCCAGTATTCCCAAGAACAGATTAAATAGAAGCACCAGAAAATATCAAACAGTATCAGTTTTATAGTGTGATGTGATATGGTTTGTAGTATTTTTTGTGTTTGTAAGTGCACTATAACATTGTGTCCATTATGCTATTTTTATATTAATTGAGTTTTTTTAAAATCCAATTATTTCCTGGGGCGCCTGGGTGGCTCAGTCATTGAGCGTCTGTCTGCCTTCGGCTCAGGTCATGATCCCGGGGTCCTGGGATCGAGCCCCGCATCGGGCTCCCTGCTCTGCAGGAAGCCTGCTTCTCCCTCTCTCACTCCCCCTGCTTGTGTTCTCTCTCTTGCTGTGTCCCTCTCTGTCAAATAAATAAATAAAATCTTTAAAAAAAATCCAATTATTTCCTAATTACAGAAAAATTTTTAAAATATTTATTTGAGAGAGAGAGAGCGTGCGCGCGCTCGTGTGTGCAATAGTGGGGGGAGGGGCAGAATCGTCAAGCAGACTCCCTGTGGATTGTGGAGCCCAACACAGAGCTCAGTCCCACAACCCATGAGATCACGACCTGAGCCAAAACCAAGAGGTGGACATCGAACTGAGTCACCCAGATGCCCCCAGAAAGATTTTTTTAAAACTTCTTGCGCGATCTTTTCTCTCTCATAAACAAAATACACTTAACATTATTATTCTTATTCTATCTTGTGTTTCTCCTTCACTCCCTCTCTTCATCTTTTTCTTTTTTCTTAAATGTTTGTTCTTTAGAAAAGGGCCTCTAACAATGTTTTATTTAAGCTATTAGGCATTTATGCACCACAGGATTCTTGTACCCCAAACAATAATTTCTATTTTTTTTAAAACAAAGTTATGTAAGATTTTTCTTCCTATGAGGTAGGTAGGGTGAGTGGTGTTATATCCATTTTAGGTATAAAGAATCTGAGGGATAGAGGCAAAGATTTATCTTTGAGTAGTTTGTATGGGAATCAAGATTGCAATGCAGTTAAATGGTCTTGTTTTCCATAGTTCTCTGCTATACATGAAAGTTGGGATGCATGGAGAATTTCCCATGGAGAGTTTTCAAAATCTGAAAATCACAGGGTCAGCCTCACAACCTGAGATTCTCCATTGTGAGCCTTGAGTGAAATTTGGGTAACTGAGATTTTCTTTTGTGTACTCAGCGTTGAGAAACTCCTCCCCAAAGCCTATCCCATTGACTTGACTTCATTATCACAGCTGGTAGCACATTGTCAAATTCACCTTCTTGAGAGCACAGCACCAGCTTGGCCACACAGATAAGAATGATCCCAGAAGATAAAGTTTAAAATTGGTCTTGTGAGAAGCAGATGTTAACTGTCACCTGCCAAGGAAACAGGAGGACCCTGACACTCTTTGATATATTTGGAGGTGACAAAAAAAATGACACGTTAAGTCAGTAGCTCTTCTAGGAAATATATCTGAATACCGGCAAGAGATAGAGGCCTTCAGCCTGTTCCAGACTGAGATTATGAGTACCTACTGTCACTCCTTATGTAGTAGTTTAATGAACCTTGTTACAGGGTAAACATATTGACACTATCTGAACCCTGGCTTTATTTATTCCACAATTTCAAAATAAAGTAGGTCAAAGTCTGGTTAACACATATACTTACTTGAGTGGTGTGTGTACACCACATATTTTTTGTGGGTATTCTGTTTATGAGAAAGATGGTATCAAGCTTCCATCTTTCACATGGGCATTTTCCTTGGGCAGGGACTGCAGTCCTTATATTTGATTCTCAGTACAATAGGGAAGCAAATATTCCTACAATGGCTAGCACCACCTATTTCTTTCTTCGTTATAGCTATGTATTTGTTTAATTTTAATTTTTTCCCCAGTTTTATTGAGATGCAATTTACATACAACATTGTATAAGTTTAAAGTGCACAATATTTCATATACTGTAAGATGGTTACCATGATAAAATTAGTTAACAGTGATCACCTCACACAGTTATAATTTTTATTTCTTATGATGAAAACTTTTAAGATCTCTTTTGGCAACTTTCAAATATATAATACAGTATTATTAACTATAGTCATCATGTTATATATTACACATCCAGGACTTATAGGCAGGTAATGCACTAGAACCCTAATCTCCTTCACACAAAATATGAAGCAATTAATTGTAAGGAAGTTGAGAAATTATCCTCTCAGGGAAGAGAGGACACCTTCAGGATTTTGCTGTGTCCTACCCTGAGGAGAATCAACAGTTAGTGTGTGATGCTGCAGTGACTGGACCAGGGACTGTGCTCAGAGGTTAAGTGGCTGTCTCAGTTTGACTTTTCCAAAAGTAGATTCTGAGACAAGAATTTGGGTCCAAATATTTAGGAGGTAATGCCAGGAAGGATGGTTGGGAGTTGGGGAGTAAGACAGGAAAGCCAAAAAAGGGTGTGATCATGAATGGATTATTAGGCTGGGCATTGGAATTCACTCCTGCCGGGGACCCTCTCAGTTGCACAACCAAGGGGCAGAGGGGCAGAGAAGTTATTTGTCACTTCCAAGGCTCATTCCTTCCTGCACCGGCAGGCCGAGAGGTGCTTGTGCTATCACGTGTAGGAGAACTGTGGAAGCTTCAGGTACCTTCCAGGTGGCAGAAGGCATTGCTAAGGATGTCAGTGGAAGTCCTCAGGGCATAGAATCTAATCCTAGATGTGCCTCTGATATGCCGGGCAGACTGCTGATCGCCTTTGCTCACTGCAGAGTTGAGGATGGTGGGATATCCAACTTGACCAAATATTTGTACAGTGCTGATACCTTTTGTTATTAATAGATGCTTTTGGCATTAGAAAAATTTTTAAATGTTAATTAAAAAACTCCTGAGCTTATTTAATACTTTCAAATTGATTGGCATGTTTGGGTGGCTGGAGTGTGTATTGTGTGTGAGTGCATGTGTGCTTGCATACTTGAGAGTATGCATAAGTCTTAGTTACTGAAGGAGGGCTAGTTGTACATGTCAGTGCATATATGGTATAAAACACTATGCTTATTTGTGAACATGCGAACTTAAGAGGAAATGGCAAAATGTCTTGATTAGAAAATTGCCCTTCTATCCAACATGGTATGTGTAATATGAAATATTTCTTTGAAATGGATCCGAGGTCAGTAGTGGCTAGATGGAAACCATGTGCTTTTCTTGGGCCTTTTTAAAAACTGAGTGGTCTGCATGTTAAAATTAGGAACAGAAACGTTGACCACACCAAAGGCCTCCTTGTATTGTGGAAATTTGAGGCCCATGGTAATGGTCACAAGGAGTGAGAGCCGGTGTAGACAGCCATGTTAAAATGAACTTCTCTCTCCCACATGATCCGACGGAAGGGCAGACAACCCAGCAGAGCATGATGTTGAAGGTGACAGCCTCATTAATGAGTGGGTGTCTTAGAAAGCCATTTGTCTGAAAACTGGGGGTTTAAAAGAAAAATACAGGTGAAGAATCAGAATGAATCAGCCATCAAATCCACTTTTTCAAATGACCCATAGACAAAAAAATGGACTCATCATTTTTCACCATTTGCCATCAAAGTCTTTCTGGTTTGGTGGGTTAACAGCCCAATGACTTTTAAACTGTGTTGGTGTAAAGGCTACACATGGTTTTCTTGCCACTTAGCTGCATTCTCAGTGGGTTTAGAGGAGATTAAGGCTTGAGGAAATACATAATTCCAATAGCCAGTATTGTCTGAGTATATTAAAATGTTGTGGCATCTTTGTCATTTTAAGCTTTTCTATGTCTTCTGTGTTCCTCCCCATATATATAAAATAAGCATACATACAGAAAGTAGACTTTTTTTTTAAGATTTTATTTATTTGACAGAGAGAGCAGAAGCAGAGGGAGTGGCAGGCAGAGGGAGAGGGAGAAGCAGACTCCCTGCTGAGCAGGGAGCCTGGTGTGGGGCTCGATCCCAGAACCGTGGGATCATGACTGGAGCCGAAGGCAGACGCTCAACCAACTGAGCCACCTAGACGCCCCAGAAAGTAGACATTTTAAAATATATACACACTCTATCACTCAGGGTCCAGTTGGCAAAGCAGAAACCATGCCAGTAATTTTCAGAGTAGTTTTAATAGTTGGGATTTATTAAACATATTGAGAGACTAGGATTTGCTAAAGAAAGAACTGATATTGTAAGCAGTTACTACCTCTTAGGCTGCAGGAACAAAGAGAAGCAGCTGGGGTTCTGAGAAGCTTGAGGAGAGACCCTGCAAAGCTGAATCTAAGGGAATGCAATGAGACTAGTTCTTGGAATGTGGGGCAAAGATAAATACTGTGCGTAACCATGGAATTGGAGGCTGGAGTCAAAAGCCAGTAACAGGTGAAGAAGCAGGCCTGGAGGTAGGCTCATTGGAACACCAAGCCAACAACAGAAAGAGGCAAGACTTTCTCCCTCTTCCTATCTTGCGGTCTCTCTGTAGTGCTGCTTAACTGCCCAGTCTAGCAGAGAGCAGCACAGGAATATAGTTTGCATAGTCCCAGCCCTGGCATCCAAATTAGTGTTGAGAGGGTGGGCTTGGAGATGAAACACAGTGGCTTAATGATACATGTGTGTATTGATTGAGCCATATGGAATTGCTGATGATCAACTAAAATACATTTTTTTAAAGATTATTTGAGAGAGAGAGAGCGTGCGTTGGGGGGGCAGGCACAGGGAGAGGGAGGGAGAATCTCAGGCTGACTCCGTGCAGAGCATGGTGCCCCACATGGGGCTTCATCCCACAACCCTGAGATCACAACCTGAGCTGAAACTTAAGAGTTGGATGCTTTAACTGACTGCGCCACCCAGGTCCCCCAACTAAAATATTTTTTATCTCCAAAAATGGCAATTTTCATGCGGTTCAAACTAACATGGGCATATAAGTGTTATATTGTATATAACTAAAATATGTTCTGTGTGTTCATACTTCTACACCTTATAAATGTATATATACATACATGTAAACATAGTTAAGGTAGAAGGAGCCATCTCTACACTTAATTATGTCAGAGTAAGCTGGTGTCATTCTCTGAATAAGATTATATATATATATAAATGTATATAAATGTGTATGTGTGTACATGTGTGTGTGTGTGTGTGTATAAATCTCAACCTATCAATTAGGCACATTTATCCTGGCCTTTATGATAGTTACACCGACATGTTTTTTGCACAATGACTTTTACCACTGCAGTATTTTCCCATCATGGATAGGTCATTTGGTTCATCATCCTGTTGCCTTGGTTGTGACCTGATCAGTCTTCAAGGGTCCCCAGTGAACATGTTCCAGAAGTGAAGGCTTGACTTAAAAGTCTCCTCCATATCTGGATTAGGAGAGGAAACAGACCGTTCAAGGAGTTGCTTTAAGGATTTGGAGCCCTTCTAATTGCTGCTGCTATGGGGCTGTCATGATGTTTTAGTGTAGAGTTGCTGTCTCTTAGAAAGGCAATTGTTTATGTTTGGTTACCTGTGTGTATTTTTGGGCTGGGCTCTCCTACTCTAAAAGGAGAAAGGTATGTTTGAGTTTTCTTTATGGGGAGTGATTCAGAGGCCGTTGAGTAAGTTACCAGTAAAGGCACATGGTGTGCTGGTAACAGGCCATGTGAAGGCTCCTTGAGCACCTGTCAATGGCTATTGTGCTTCTCCTGAGGACCATTGTGTGAATTCCTGTTTTGTTTATTTGTTTCCCATCACTCTACTTACTAGAGTGTAAGAGAAGTGAGTGAGCCTGCAGAAAAAGGCAGCTATGAATCTAAAATATCGCTGAAGTATTTGTTTAGCTCCAATGTGCAGCTCATTTCAGGGAATCTCGCAGACAGCTTTCCCAAAGTGGGCATTTTCTTTTGTACAATCCACTCTCCTTCCCTTGGCTCCTGGAGCCTTAAGTCCCCTCTTTCCTCTGACAGACCAATGCCACAATTTCAAAGTGATTCAGCTGGTGTCTCTGCAGCGCCTTCTACTTCTCTCTCTTTCACAATAGCAGGGAGCAGAGGAAACTGACAAATGGGCTATTTTTGAACCAGAAGTTGGCCCAACTGTCAGGAGTAATAGCAGCCGAGTAATGTTTGTGGGATAGCCTGCTCATGAAAGATGACTTTATAATTGCCTTCCAGATCCCCAGGATAAGACTGTATGTTGAAATCGGCATAACCCTCTTAGGCTTTCAGACTCTGACCTTCAGAGGCCCAACAGACGTGCTGGCAGCACATGTGCTGGGCTCTTCATAGGACTATCATCTCCACTGTTTACTCAGATGTATTCTGGGCATTTTGTTTACCCCTCAGCTTGTCTCTTTGTACCCTCTAAGAGATCAAATGGCACCTATTAACACGTGGCGGCCTCTTTCCAGAGGGACTTGTTATTGCCTTTACTGCTTATAAAATCCATTTGTGTTTGATCCTCTTGGCACTCTCCGTTCTTTCTTCCCATCTGTCAGTGGGCTTTTGTGCCCCATGGGTCGGCATATCAACACTTCACTCTTCCTCCCCTGAAGACAGCTCCTGTTTCTGATGTCCTTTCACTGGGGAAGGCTCTTGGGACAATTTGCACAGGGCAAGTAGGAGAGCTAAAGTAAAAAAAAAAAAAATTAAAAATAAATAACAACAGGAACCTCCCCCCGCCAACAACTGCATTCAGTTCAGTACCATTTAATTGATACCCTGATAAGGCTCCTGCTGAAATGGGGTTCTTTCCTGGACCATAGGTTCACATTCCTATCTTGAGAGCACTCGCTGTGGAATTGGGTTCTTTCCTGGACCATAGGTTCACATTCCTATCTTGAGAGCACTCGCTGTGGAATTGGCCTTCTTTGGTACAAAGCAAAGATGAATTCTAGAAACCCATTCTTTGCTGCAAAGGTGGACTATTCTAAATAAAATGATGGTGCCCTGTCTCATTTGCTGTTTCTGTTAAACATGTGAGTTTTGTGGGAAGTTTCAGTGGGCAAAGTACACTGAAGAAAATAGGTCCTTAGCTTTTCCTGATAATTCTCAAACCCTTTCACTATCGCTGTGTTATTAACTAACTTGCTTGTTCTCAGATAGTTACTAAAGGGGTGAGGTGTCCATTGACTCTATGCAGGAGGCAGGATTGTGGGCGATGTGAGTGGCCTTCTGATGACAAGATGAGCATGTTCCTATTTCTGCACTGGAACATTCCTTAGCTTAGTGTTAGAAATAATGGGACAAGGTTTATGTGTGTTGCAGTTTTCAATCTTCCATCTTAAATTTGGGAGTTTTAAAATCAGTGACATCTGGTCTGAGACTTAGTACTTCACTGGAATATGAGAATGAGTTAGAGAGTCTCACAGTGCAGTCTGTGAGCCTTCTGCATCAGAATCACCTGGAATGTTTCACAGATAAGCAATTTCCAAGGCCCATCTAGGACTGCTGGTTCAAAATATTGAGGCCCTTGAGGTCTATACCTTTCATAAGCATTTCCAGTTGTTCTAACTCACATCAAAGTTTGAAAATCACTTTTTTAGAGGGCCAAATGGTAATTCTAAGTGGGATCAGCAAAAGTAAAAAATTTCCCCTTTGCCTTGAATGTACTGTTTTGACTATGCCAGAAAGTATAACCATGTTTATCTCTGAAAATAATTTATTTGGAGGAATATAATGAAATGATTTAGTTTTGGAAGGTTTTCTACCCCCAAACTAGTTTGACAAGACCACTTGACCATATATTCTCATTTTATGTGTTGTTTACTTTTATCTCCATGCAATTCTGTTTAGTATTTTAAGCACAAGAGTAAAAATAATCATCTCCTCTTTATTATCCACAGGGCTATGTTAATGGAGATATTAGAATAACGTTAATCAGCAAACCCTCATTTTAACCCTAACTATTAAGCATTTCTCCAAAGCATTAATCTAGGAAGCCTTAATGAGGATCTGTGATCCCTCTAGGTCACCTTTTGGAGAACAAATTCTCATAAAATGTTCCCACTCGAATTGTAGCTGAAGAAAATGTGTAGGCTATCAATGTGTTTTTTTTCCTTCCCATTTAGACGAAAATCAATTTGATAAAGACTTAACTAAAATGTCTGGTTAATTGAGGCTTTACCATACAAGGTTCTGAATCAAAGTTAAACCGTGTCTGGTGAAAAGGAGACTGCTGCTTTTATCACAGGTGTATTATTCTGCCACTCTGGCTGTTTGTGCATCTCATGTTGGTGAAACACCACAGAAAGTAAAACAGGCTCTCAGAACAGAGTTGTTTCCATACTCTCCTACACAGTATTCCCTTTGGAGCAAGCAATTTGTCTGCACTCGACTTTTCCCTGTTGGTTCTCTGAATCAGACAGGCTTTCCCCAAACCCCTAGAGCTATTAATCCTGTTAATCTTTGCCCTTCACAAGTGAATCTTTTGTGCTGCTTGTTACCGGGCTTGGGTTGCTGTCTTTTTCACCCTTTCATTTTTTTTTGGTAAATGAACAATAAGAGCAAACAGCTTGGGATAAAAGCGGGAGTGAGGAATGATGACCTCTGATTGGTCAGTCATGATGACACAGTTTATGGGTTTTGCAGGATTCCGTTGTCAGGAGACACAGGGCAGGATCACCTCGTGAGGAAATAATGTGATCACATGGCAAAGAGCTAAGGATGAGAGAAACCACAAGGTTTCTGCTGCTGAACAATGACCAAGTTCACTGGTGTTCTCAGGTGCATGGGAGAGAATAGGCTCTCATTGTTAAGGCAGCATCAGCACCTGTCTTTGTTTCTGTTTCCCTTGCTGCAGCATTAACACTATCTTGTCAATCTGGAGACAGGTTGGCATAGGACATAACCACTGATGGATATTTAGCCAGGGTACCAAAGGACTTGTCCTTGTTGATGTGTATCTCTGTACACTCCTGAATTAGGTATATAAGTAACTGAAACATTTACCAGACACCATGTCTCATAATGTCCAGTTTAACTCTTCATTGACTAGTTACATTCGTCTTAAGTTCATTCTATACTGAGAAGGGCTTGACATCTAAAACTTGGTAAGTTATGAACACTGGTGTTTAAAATATATATTTTCCCCCTAATTCCAGGTGAGATTTTCTTTTTTATCTTTTTTTTAAATTGACATATAATATACATAGTGCATCTATAGTCTATAGCTTGATGCCTTTTTATAATATATACAGTCATGTAACCACCATCTAGAGTAAGATGTAGAACATTTCTAGCAGCCCCAAAGGCTTCTTTCTACTCCTTCCCAGTCAATACTCATCTCCACTCCAAGAAACATTATTCTAACTTCTATTCCCATAGATAAATTTTGCCTATTCTCAAACTTCACATAGATGGAATAATACAGAATTTATTCCTTTGGGTCTGGTTTTTTATAATTATGTCTATGAGATTCATGCTTGTTGCATTCTTTTTCATAGTTGTTTAATGTTTTGTTGTGTGAACATACTACAATTTATCCATTCTGTTGCTGCTGGATACTGGGTTGTTTTCAGTTTGGAACTTCAGTGAGAATTCTTATACAGGTCTTTTGGTTTATATACAGTCATCTCTATTGATTTGTATCTCTGTTGAGATACCCAGTAGATACCCAGAATATAAGAAGTGCTGAGTTGTAGGGTAGGCACCAATGTTTAGCATTAGTAGATATTACCTAATAGTTTAATATTCTTTTAAGTTATGTAAACTCAATCTAGACATAAGAAATGGGTTTAAAATATTTAGTCACAATATTAGACTAGATGAAAATTTCACTCTGGGTCACTATTTATTCCCAATCTCAAACATTATGGTTAGCAAATTAGATAATGACTGCATGCCATATATATATATATATATATATATATATATAGTTGTCCATCTGATATAAAGAAAAATAACTATAAAGGAGATAAAAATTGTTTATGAATCAGAATCAGCTGCACTTAATTGACTTAATTATCTTCATGCATTTTAAGCTGTGGGCAAAGGCATGAAATACCATTACTCTCAGAAACTGTAGGTTGAAACCCTACTCAGAATCATGCAACTCTTGCTTCTTTCAAGAAGAAGAGTTTTTCTTTCTTCATTAAAGAAAATGAAGGTGGGACAGATTTATCTGGGATAAGTGAGACTTTGAAAACAGAAGCCTTTTTCCCACTTGGAAACAAGTATCATATTTCTGTGAAACTCACAGACCCTGCCTCCAAATGAGAAGAGTACAAAACTAGATGTTGGAACACCTTAAAAAAAGGAATAGGGAAAGATGCTGTTTTATTTTTGGAGAAGAAATTTCATGTCTCTTGTCCCAAGGAAGAAATTTTGACTTCTCTTGTAAATGAAGCATTCAGTTTCATCAGAGTAGCTTTTAAAAATCCATGAAGCTGGGGTGCCTGGGTGGCTCAGTCATTGAGCGTCTGCCTTCGGCTCAGGTCATGATCCCAGGGTCCTGGGGTCCAGCCCCGCATTGGGCTCCTTGCTTTGTGGGAAGCCTGCTTCTCCCTCTCCCACTCCCCCTGCTTGTGTTCCCTTTCTCTCTCGCTGTGTCTCTCTCTGTCAAATAAATAAATAAAATCTTAAAAAAAAAATCCATGAAGCCAATAGACTAGTATCTATTGACTTGATGTGAAAACCTTGACTGTATCTCTCTCTTTATGTTAGAGACCATAATAGATACAGGAGCGAAGACAACCTCTGCCTGGAGGAGTTGTCAGTTTAGCCCAGAGGAGGGAAGAAGCTCATGAAACCATTATGGAGTGAGTCTTAACTCTGCAGGGTTGGTGATAAGAGCAACAAGTATGCAGAGAAAGGGCGATTGATGTGGGCTGGAGTAATCATGTAAAGCTTGTAAGAAGTCAGGTTTAAGGCCAGTATTGAATACAGGGGAGTCTAGTTAAGGGGAAAGAAGAGAAGTCTATTTAGAAGAGGCCTATGGAAAAAGGCAGTAGAATGATCTTTAAAAGCATAGGAAAGTATATTCAAGAATTTCAAAGACAGGATAATTTTCCCATTTCAGGTTCTTTTTAAAGTGGTGTGGCTTCAGAACAGTGAGTATATTGCAGTGATTCACAAGTTTTATTATTGTGCGTAACCTGGGAAATGAGGATTCCCAGACCATATGCTAGGACTGTGTTGTATTTGTCACCTATTGCTTTGTAACAAACCAGCCAAAAACCTAATGGCACAGAATGAGCATTTATTCACACACTCAAAGTTACGCAGGTTTGGCTCAGATATGCTCCACATATGTTCATTCTGAGACCCAGAGCAACAAGAATATACTGAGAGCATATTCTTCTCATGACAGAGGTTGGAAGTTCTAATAAGGGATTCCTCTGGTGGCCTATGCTGGAAACTTCCACCCACATTCCATTGGTCAAAAAAAAAAAAAATCACATGGCCAAACCCAGTATCAATGGTACAGGGAAATAAAATCTGCTTTTAGTGGGAAGACTTGCCAACTCACATGGGAGTAGATGTGGATACAGAAAGGGGTGAAGAGTTAGAAATAATTCAAAGAACCACAGATGTTAACATATTATCCTATATAATCCTCAGAAAATCCTCAGGGAGTTGACTATTATTACTCTAACTCACAGGTAATTAAATGGAGGCTTAGAAAGACCAGGAGACTTACTCAAGATAATCTTGTTAGTAAGTGACTAAGATACAGTTCCAAATGTGTTTGAAGCTTAGTATAACTTCAATAACACACAATATTTAGTTAAGTCCCTAGAAGAGGCTCTGAACAGTTCTGTATTGCATTTCACTTGAGCCATACTCTGAAGATCTCCTTCATCTACTTGTACCTCAAAGCTCCATTCCTCAAGGTAGCTGTTTTCATCCTTTTTTGGATCCCTGTATATACACATATACACATAAAACTTTTGACCTCAGAAAGAACTTTGGCCAGATCTGGCCTTCAATCCCTTCTACATCTTTCCTTCTCCACTATGGATATCAGCCCCAGAAATTCCCTGTTGTAGAATCTTTAAAATAATTGAAAATAGCTTAAAAATTAATCATTGCCTTATAATGAGATGTTAAACCCGTCATTAAGAAGATACGTTTTGTTGTTCTTATAGTAACTTTCTTCTCACCAAGAACACCTGTTCTGTGTTTTTCCATACTTTACAGGATAGTAAGAAAAGTTGAACTCCCTCACTTTGCTAAGTGCTAATAGCTTGACCCTCACCCTGCTCACCTGAGAACCGCATTTCATCCTGTTTCTTTGCCTTTGCCTCCTCTATCCCTCACTTGCAGTGATAAGTTGTCTCTACAACCTGAATCTCTGGATCCTGAATTTTCCCAAATATTAAAACATCCTTTGCCAGCCGCCAGGGCCAAAACCAAGAGAATTCACCACTGCTCCTTGTCTATACATATTCCCAATTCCAGAGGCTATTAACTCACTGACCCAAGATGAGTTTGGATGTCTCAAAAGGCATTGTTGTGTTTGTTTGGTATTTTATGGTGATGCTTAACATTGTTCAATGATGTAGATTGCTTGGGCCTCAGAGTTCAAGGGATGATTATGTACTAGTTTAGAAACTGCCTGATATTTCCTGACACACAGCTCATTGAAGAGGGCATCAGAGCAGATAATGCTCAGCAGTGCCTTGCCCTTTAGATGGATGGGTCAGCCTAGAAAATGGCACTTTAAAGAGTGTTTGAAGGACCACTTGGCCTTTCTCTGCCCTCTGGGAGGTGCTCCGGGATATGGGCAGAGGCGCCTGATCTTCTCAAGGGCCCATTGTCCTCTTCTGTCCTCTGTTGTCTTTCACCATTATTATCCATTTCAATTTTAGTAGACCTTAGTATTTGTCTATTACCTTTTACATTTGTGGGTCATGAAGTAATGGGGTATGTGGTCCACCAACCATTAGCATAGTAAGCAACATTGAAAAATGTGAAACTAATAAAATATTTTGGAACTTAACCAGAGGCAAGAATGGATGGTGGATATGATATACAAATTTGATCTAAATTATAATTTTTGTTTATAATTAACTTTTTTATAACATTTAAAAACTTATTTGTCAGTTTTAATTAAAAAGCCTTTTAATTGAGGTCTCATTTAGTAGTAGTTTTTACATTAAATATATCTTATTAGATACTTTTCTAATTTCTTAAATGTAACGCACCTCCATTTAATACAGTGTTTTCAGTTGGTTATTTCCTTATTTTTATGTTTTAATGAAACAGCAGTATATCTGTAGCCATGGCCATAGTTATGTCTGTGTCTGTATTTGCATTAGATTACTTTTTTTAAATGGAAATACTTGTTCACTTATTAGCCCTATAATACAGACTCTTTTGAATAATTAATTTTTTAGGTGAATTGTTTTTATCTATCTTGGAGAATTCTTTAGCAGTCAACCGCAAGATGAGCTAGTCTTGGCTTTTGGAAATGCTTAGATGTTGTTCCAGCTTACTATAGACAGCAAGAGCACTCTAAACAATTTCCCCAATGCCTAATCTCACAGAAATGACAACTTTGCATTTGTTTCAAAATGAAGAGAGGTAACTCTTCCCTACATTAAGTTTACAGGAATATAGCTGCTTTTTTTGTTAGCCTTGTCCTCAAAATTACAAAAAAAACTTCTTCATGGATCTTTGATATTTGCATAACAAGGAATTCTTTCTTTGAGTTGCCTACATTCTTCAAATTTTGAGAGTCCTTCACAGTGGAAGTAAACAGGCAACCATTAGAACATCTATAAAATGATTATTTACATTGTGCAGTATATACATATATCTAATTATGTTGTGTACCTGGAACTAATGTAATGTTGTATATCAATTTTATCTCAATAAAAAAGATTTTTTAAAACCAAAAATTAAAAGATATCCACAGTTTTCTTTGAATCACACTTAATTTGCTATGCTCCAAATATTCATGGTAATAAAATATCTATATACCTTTCAGTCTTTGTTTTAAAATTCCATACCCATTACTCATAGAAAAATTGAGTATCAATTTTGTTAGTGAACTTTCCCCAACTCTCATTGCCAGGAGGAATCACTACTCTGAAAACAGAAGACTCTCTACTGTTGTTTTATGAAAGCTCCTTTGACTTCAGAATTTTGGTTGCATTTGAAAATCATGACCTGTTTATAGCCCAGGCTTTTTAAATAAGTTCTGGTCTTCTGTTGGGACCAGCCTGTCTTGCTTCAGCTGTGACCAAGTAGAAAGGCAGACCAGGGATGAGAGGGTGAAAAAAGAAGACGGTGGCTCTTGTTTCAGCTGATGACATTGCCTTTACTTTTTATCAGGCTTTCTATGCTTTCCTGATGATGGCAGGAATTAGGCCATTCCTAGGAATCTGTATATGGGACTTAGGACAATCACACACTCCCCACTGCTCTGCACTGCCTTCTAGATTAGGAAAAGCTTCACAAGTATCAGAACTGCCCTGCTCTCAAGTGAAACCTGAAGGCAATTCTAAGAGTCAAATTTGAAATGTCATCTCCTACTTTTAAGACTTTGATGACCCTTTCCTCCTTCAGGAGTCTCCTGCTCTATTCTTTAGTTCATTTAACAAGATTACTGAACTTTTTCAGCCACCAAGGAAATGCAAGTAAAAACTAAAATGACCAAAATATAAAACAATGACATCAAGTGGCACTAATGATATGAAGCTATGGGAACTCTCCTACATTTCTGCTACAAATGCCTTGTTTTGTTAGTTACTTTTCATTTGTGCATGTGCATGTACTTTTTAATTTACCTTGATTCAGAATAAAATAATTTGAATTTTTCTTATATCCCTTCCCATCTACTTCCAATTATATTTATGGTTTAGTAAGTAACCCCCCCCCCAATCTATACACTACTAAATAGTAAAAGTAGAACCAGTTAGTTTGTGGTGTATTTTTTATAGGTGAAAGCCTTCCTCTTTGAGCATAAGCTTCCAGAAACTTAATTTTCAAAGGCAGTAGAGAGTTTTGTTGGGATTTGTGATGTTCCTTTTTCTTAAAGCAATTTTCTCAGCTCCATTTCCCCTAAGCTATTTCCATGTATACCCTTTTAGGAACTCAAGAGTGATCTCTTAGCTTTTTTTCCCTCATTTGTCAGGAGACATGGTCTTTAGGCCTACTGGGGGCTGTGGAGGAATATGCAAAGATATGGAAGATCTCTTGAATGTTTTCAGCTGGATGATATGGACATATGTGGACACTATCTATATAGGCTTGTCACCATGAGATTGGATCCTCTATATGATGAAATAGAAAAAGTTCCTGAGGTCATCGTTAGTACTACTTGTAAATGTTCCTTGCTGTCCTTCTAGGTCTTGATGTCAGGTATAGTCCTATGATTTGTTTTAGCCAATGATAGGAGCAGAAGTGATCATATATTACTTCTTAGGGAAAGCTTTAAGAGTCAGTACATAATTCACCATACTCTCTCTTCCCATTTGCTGTGGTGACCAGTAATATTCAAATAGAGGCTCTTTTGTCAGCCTGGTTCCCAGCATGAGGACAGTGCTGAACATAGCCCCCAGCTGACCCATGATGGCCATGTAGCATGAACAATAAATTAAGCCTTTGATGTTTTAGGCCACTGGGTTTTCTTTGTTTTTGTTACTGCAGCATAACCTAGCTCATCCTGAACTTTTCAGATAGGTCCAATAATTGGTCCCTGAAAGACCAATTTTATTAACATACTCCAGACAACAGGGCTTCATACATCAGAGAGCACAGTCATTCCCAGGAGACAAAAAGGCCTGGAAAGACACCTGATGATTCAGAATCCTGAGGCATAGAGGAAAAAACATCCTTCCTTGCCCTGACATTCTTTGCCAAACTCCTGAGCCCGAGTGGAGCATGGCTCAGTGACTCACAGTGCGAGTAAGGTCACAGAGAATCAATAAACCATTGCATTTCATATCAGCAGTCCAACAGTCTTTCCAGTTATCCATGGATAAAGGCTTTGAAGGGTTTAGTGAGTTTTCTGGTAAATCATAGTTTATTCTGATTTAGACTTGAGACTATCTAATCTAGGTTCTTCTCACTGCCCATGATAAGGAATGAAACTGATGCACCGTGAAAGTAGTTGTTTAAGTGATAGGTATAGATGCTCTTATTATATATACTTGCGGCCCTGGTCAGTCCTCTCTGGGTCTTCTACTCTGGTTTGTTACTTTTAAAATTAAGAATCTGAAGTTTAGAGAAGTTAAGTGACCAGGTCACAGCTACACAGCAAATAAATGTCAGTCTGATCTGGAATCCAAGCCCCATTAGAGGACCTTTGACACACACTAGACTGTGTGTCTGCTTAGAACCAGAACAGAAGGAGAGGGTGAGTCATTCTTGCTCTTGGTTCCTAAAACACCTTCTGCAAGTGATCTCTGGATGGGCCATTAGGGCTGTTTACAGTAGTGCCTAGTTGGGACCCCTAACTAATAGAAGCTACATGGTTTGGGGATTGGGGAGAGAAGATAGAAAAGGGAAAGCCATTGACTTTACAACTCAGAATTTATCGGTTATAGAATAAAAGAGTTATCTCAGCCACTGCTGGTTATCACTGGGGATACTATGCTGGAATGAGAGCAAGGTGAGGTCAGGAGACTCCGAACTGATTACAAGCATGAGGTCAGCTCTCAGGTCTCAAGAGAACTGCTGTAAATGATGAGTGGTTCACATTCACTGACTTGGATAAAAAGAAAATTGGCTGGCTTCCCCTCTGCTTATCAGTGAGCTTGTGTATCAGAGACTGGCTGAAGGGGGGCGGGAGTGGGACAGGGAGTAGATGAGGAGAGTTACAGAGAACATCACTGAAGGAGATGGCATCAGGTGATCCCATACCTCTCAGGGTCTCTTTTCATACCTCCCAAATATTTGGCCTCTCACCAGAAATCTAGTTTCTTTCTCCCCCTATTTTTGCTCAAAGGTTGGAAGTCATCAGAAGTAGAATGGATGAAGGGATGTGGTGCACATGATCATTTATCCCAGACAAACAGTTTTTGGCTGAAACTTACCTGACTTGGGCACAGATTGTATCTTTGTATGTGCATGCATGTCTGTGTATTTACTTTTTAGTTTACCTTAATTCCGAATAAAATAATCCTGATGATCGCTTTGTCTAATATTGCCTTGCTTCTCATTTACTTCCAATTATATCTGTGGTTCAGCAAGTAAAAACCAAAATGTACACACTCTATTCAGTGATGAAAGCGAACCCAGTCAATGCTTGGTATAGACCTTGTATGTTCTTATTACTGGATTGCTTTTACTTGCTGAACTCGAATCCCTCCCACAAGAATCTAATGCTGGGAGATGCTTTATGGCATTTGAACACCAGGCAAGTGCTGAAAGCATTAGATGAAAACAGAGAACTTCCCAAGCAGTGAGAGGCTGCCTAGTTTCCCACATAGCCCCTCTGTCACACTTATCTCTGGAAGGCTCTGTCATAACATCTGTCACTTATAACCACAAACATCCTTCAGTCAAGAAGCCCAATTTTTCCCAAGGAAGGTGATTCTCTGGGGTGTGCCAACCTGGTCTGCTGACCTATTTCACAGCCTTGGACCTTCTAAACAAAGTTCACAACCTCAGGCTTGCTTATGAAGGGTTAGACTGAGACTAAAAGAACAGAATCTCACCGTATAACAAAATAAAAGGAATTTTTATAGTTTTCATAAGTAGTCCAATAGAGAAGGGAGGAAGGGTTTATGAAATGAGGGATAGATAGGATAATTAGAGGGGATTGGAGGCCCAAGGACAAACAGTGGCCCATTCCCGGATGTGAGTGTGGTTTGTGTTTTTGAAAACATTGCTGGCTTATACTAATGGTAAGATGTTTTCTATTCAGTATTTCCCTGTCTCCTACCATTATCCTCACTCTTTAATACAGTTTTACTGTATAAATCTACCTAACGTAAATGCCATATTGAGAAAACTGATTAACATTTAGATTAACATGGAATGGAGGGAAGTGAATTCCAGCCAGGGGCTGAGAGATGAGAGAGTTCAAGAATATATCAGAAGAAGAACATTGGGACAAAAGATGATTAGGAGAAAGATAACCCATATCACTTCCTCCCATCCCACATCCCCATAGAGGACTCCCCAAATATATGGAAGGTGTGGGTAAAGGAAGTTGAGTTTGGGACATCTTTTTTAAATGTGGGTTTGGACATCCTTTTAAAATGTTCCTCTACAGGGTGACTCCTGCTTTCTGGCAAAGTGAGAGAATATCCAGGAGGTGATGTCTGCTTTATTTTTGTGTGGATCCATCACTTTCTTCATTTTTAAAGACACAGTAGAATGCACACAGATAGCACAACAGAAAATTCTGTTTGCTATGCCTGCAAACATAGTTCGTCTAATAGAACTATTTTCGGTCATTCAGTTACCCTGTGTATTTCCAGCTCACTGGGTATTCTGCAAAACTTCAATTTAGGTTTGGATCTTGTGGGCTTCTAGCTTCTAAATCTTTTATTTGCATGTTGTTTGTTAGCTTGAGAACCAAACCCAATGAGGTTTATGAACAACCTGTTTCACCTTTGGGGTTTATGGATGAGCAATAATAATATCTGAGCTGGTTAATCCCAGCTGAAGGACCCTTGGCTTATGCTTCCAATTGATTGAGACCCCACAAATCATTCACAGAAACCTAAATCATTTAGGGAGGTATTCTAGAGATGCAGGTTTGGAGACTTGGAGGCCAGGGGCATTTAGTCTAATCATTAAGGATGTTGGCTTTGTAGTGAAGTAGATTTTGGTTCAGATCCTGGTTATTAATTTTGTTCATCACGTTGCTTCATTTCTTGTGTGTCAAGTTTCTTCATCTGTAAAGGGGGCTAATAATGCCGAGGTTGGTCTTCAGAATGTAATGAAATGCATTTGGTATAGTTCCTGGCTTATAGGAAGTACTCAATGATAGTAGCTGTTATTTATTATTGATAATGTGGTTGTTTTTATCACACTTAATTACAATATTACCATGTCAAGGTGAGAAAATTTACGCCTGTGGTGCCTTGACCAAGGGCACATAGTTAATTAGCTAGAGCCAGATCTGGCATTTGATATCCCAGCTGTGAATCCAGCTTACATACAATTACTTTGTGAAATTTCTCACAGCTCTTGCCAAGCTGTGGTTCAGTTCTGCCTTACACACTTGTATGCTTACCTGGGAGACAAGATGATGCAGACAGACGTGGCCAAATGGGTCTGTGGAGCAGTGGTTGAATGGGGACATGCTGTGTTGGTGAGCTCATCATGGAGGCTTTCTTTCTGCCTTTTCTATTCTGCCCTTCCCGTCGAAACCAAACACTCTCACCTGGAAACTATGCATCGTCCTTGAACACGGTGCTCCACCACCCTTCCAACCTACCTATGGCTGGAACAGCTGTTTACGTTCCTCAGACCTCTATTTAGCATTTTTTAATGAAGGAGAACAGTGTGATGTAGTGGAAAGAGCAATGAGATTAGAACTGAGAAATGTACTTTCTAGTTCCAGTATAGACACTCTTCAACATCACATTTTTCTAAAAAAGGGGACTAGGTGAAGAAATCTTCCTTGAACTTCTCAATGTATGAAAAGGAAGAAGTGAAAACATGCTAAATATACAGTATAGATCTGTTTAAATTGCTGTTTTCTGTTTCACTTCACTGTTTTATGAAAATGGAGAAAAAGTATAGTGAATTTTTCAAACAAATGGAAACTTTTTATATTGGAAAAAAATTTAAATTCTATTAAATATTTGATTTTTGGCTAACCTTTAGAATAGGCAGAAGTGTGTCTTTTTTTGGTGGATTTTGTGTAGCAAGTAAATAATTTTCTGCATAAAATGAAGATGATAGTCCTTTTCTTTAGGCTGGGTTTTCTCAACTTTGGCACTGTTGACACTTGGGGGCAGATAATTCTTTGCTGTGGATGCTGTCTTGTACATTGTAGGATATCTGGTGGCATTCCTTCCCTCTACCCACTAGACAGTGGTAGCACATCTCCCTTATCCCTCGGTATGACAACGAGAAATTTCTCCAGAAATTGCCAAATGCTCCTTGGGAGGTAGGGGGAGATAATACACTTCCTGGTTGAGAACTACTACTTGAGGCATATGTGTATGATAATTTGAATGGAATGCTTTTCTCTGCCCTGAATCAATGTATTTTTCAGTTTTATTAGTTGGGAGAGAATAGATGGGGTTGCAGTAACAAATTCCACATGTCATCAGCTTAATGGAAGAAATTTTGTATTGTTCCAAGGTACCTATTTTCCATGTGGTGATTGAATAGCCCAGTCTGCTTACCTTTGGGTTTTATTATCACAACACAGGCCTCCATGATTGTGAAGACATAGTAAGAAAACACAGAACTCACACCAGGTCTTATGTACTTTGGCCCAGAAGAGATACAGCACTCTTACATCCATAGACCATGATGACATCTAGTCACACAGTTCTTCTCAACTGCAAGGGGGCTGGAGAACATCAGGGAGCATGTGGACAGTTTGGTGAACATTACTATATCTACCACATCAGATATTTACATCTTAGAGAGTTGGCTGCATTTGGTGGAAGCCCAGAGGGAGTTTTCCATTTACCTGTCATCTTTCACCTTGAGAGAGTCCACTAATAACTAGAACAGAAAATGTTCTCAAGTTCTTCTATGTGCATTACTCTTTACTAAATAGGTAATAAAGCAAATCATCAGGGTGATATTTTTAGTTGCTTAACATACTTTTTTTTTTTTTTTAAGATTTTATTTATTTGACAGAGAGACAGCCAGAGAGAGAACACAAGCAGGGGGAGTGGGAGAGGGAGAAGCAGGTTTCCGGCAGAGCAGGGAGCCCAGTGTGGGGCTCGATCCCAGGACCCTGGGATCATGACCTGAGCCAAAGGCAGGCATTTAACCATCTGAGCCACCCAGGCACCCCTTAACAGTACTTTTTAAAAGTCCCATTGAAACCCCCCTTTTTTTCCAAATAAAAGTCTCTAGAGAAGCCCAGAATATAAAGCAATTAAATATTGAACTGGAATGGTCAATGTGGGAATGGTTCCTTGCCCTCCCAAGCCTCCAAAATCACAATGCCCAGTGGGATCACAGAGCACATTTTGTAAACCTGTGACCTACAACATTTTAAACCAGTTGTTCAGAAAATATATGCTGTCCAATCTGGTTGTAATAGCTTTTTACAACAGCTGTTTGAAGAGAGGTAATGGGAGGGTGTACATGTGCATCCCTCCCTATAGGCTAGGAGAGGTCTAATTTTTCTCTGAGTCCCTATTAGCAGAATTGTTAGAATCTCAACTGCCTCTGGCAGTTACTTGTGACTGACAAGACTAAGGAACAGGTTACCAGTGATCCAGACAGCACACTGGTACCCTTGCTGACATTCTTGCATCATGTCCCAAACCTCACCCCATCCATTGCCATCTCCCTCCACTATATGTTCTTACTGTCCTTGGAAACATCTCTGTCTCTCAAGATGAGCTACTCAAATTGGCATTGTCTCTTCCCCAGGCTTCAGCATACCAATGGACTCCCTCAGAAACTCAGATTATCCCTCTGGTTCTGGAGGGATCAAGGCAGGTGCTCTCCGTTATTTGTCTAGAATCATAACTGTGCCTTTTGTTGAGGATTTTTCAGGGTATAGCAGATTTCTTTTGTATAGCAGGGTTGAGCTGTAAATGGGGTTACCAATATATTTATCAATTTATTTAACAACATTTTTTTCTTAAAGATTTTATTTATTTATTTGAGAGAGAGAGAAGACAGAGGCCCACAGAAAATCCTGATGTAACAGGTTAGCCAATAAAGTAGATACCAGATTGTTTGCCAGCCCTGACATTTAAAAGTGAATTTGCTAGTTGTTTTTTGTGAGGAAGAGCTTTCCCTTATTCAGAATGAAGGAATTTGACAATCACAATTTTATGAGATTCATCAATGGATGCTTTAAAAAAAAAAAAGGTGAAAGTTGGGTGAGAAAGAGGAAGGACTTTTACATAGTCTCAAATTATTTCCCCAGAGTTTACATATCAGTTACAAAAGGAAACATAGTAACTTATCAGTGGTGAAACCTTAGTAGACACTATGGTAACTAAGTTATCCAAGTTGACTTCATTAGCAATGGAACAAACTAACGTTATCTATGTCTTGATGGGATCTACTGAGAAGAACACATCCGGTTAGTATTCTTGGCACATTTTCACAAACTGATCTAATACTAGGAAATACCAGATCAACTCAAACTAAGAGACAAGCTATGAAATGATAGCTTCATCCATTCATCCAAGATGTTGCTATCATGTAGACAAAGACCAAAGAACTCTATTTAGTGTCTTAAAGGAGATTAAAAGGAAGTGACAACTAAATGCCAGAAGTGATCCTGAACTGATTCTATATGGGGTGGGAGGGAGACGGAGATTAAGATAAAGGACATTATTATGTTAGTAGGTGAAATTTGAATATGGATTGTGAATTAGATGATATATCAGTGTTAAATTGTCCTAATTTTGATAATTACACAATGGTTATGTAAGAGCATGTCCATGTTCTTAGGAACACTGAAGTGTTTATGGGTCAAGATGTATGATGTCTACAACTTACTGTCAGATGGTTCAGAAAAAGAAGACTGTGTGTTGACAGAATTATAAAACAATTGTAGCAAAATATTAATAATGCTCTCTTTCAGTAAAAGGTATATAGAACTTCTTGGTTACTATTTTTGCAGTTTTTCTGTACATTTGAAATCATTTTAAATAAAGTTGAGAAAAGAAAAACTGTATAAGAAGATATATTACTGCCCCCTCCCCCCAAAAAACAATGCATTTGTTACCTGACTCTTAAGGCCATAATGAACCTGGAAATTTAGTAGATGCCCAGGAACTACTCCTAATAGTCAAAGACCTGTGAGAAAATTACTAAGGATAAATGGTTCTCTGCTTTGGATTTAGAATCTAAAAAAAATACCAGTGCTATCCGATGAGAACTTTTTTTTTTTTAAGACTTTATTCATTTGAGAGAGAGAGCACAAGCAGGTGGGAGGCAGAGGGAGGGGGAGAAGCAGACTCCTTGCTGAGCTGGGAGCCCGATGTGGGGCTCAATCCCAGGACCTGGAGATTGTGACCTGAGCCAAAGGCAGACGCTTCACTATCTGAGCCACCCAGGCGTCCCTGATGAAAACTTCTCTGATGCAGTTTTTTTCTTGTTGACTTAAAAAAAATCTTCGTGGGATTTTGCTCCATGCATGAGGCTGGTATGGGGCCCGTCTGGTGATGGCAATGGATGTGTGTCATACCAGAGAAAATCACCCCAGGAAGAGAGGAGTGATTGGCATTAATTATAGCTAAGGTATCATAATGATGTACACAAGAACTTATTCTAATGAGTTCCCTCATTCAGAGGTTTATCGCCTGTGGACTGCTAATATGCCTTGTGGACATGCCTCTTCCCTGACTGTGCACACAATCCTGCATCTTACGAGGACACCAGGACATCCCCACAGACCATGCACTGACTCAGCAGATGCCCTCAGCAGGTACTCAGGTTAAATAATTTTTAAGGAGACAAAAAGTTTTATTTTTTTTTTAAATAATCCTTTCTGCCCTCTGAGAATAGAGAGGGGAGAGGGTCTCTGTAGCTGAAGAGGCATTTATTTCCTGAGTTAGGAGTTAGTGTATTCAGTATGAAGATACAGGCAATTTCTGTGCAAATTGAATTGGGGGTTAGTAGGAGGAGGAAGTTCCTGGAGCAGAGAACTGGCAGCCAGTAAGGCAGGGCAGATCTGTATCCCCACTGTATTGAGTGCTCTGCACTTTTCATACAGTGCTGGCTGGCTCTACCATAGAGCTCTCAAGAAGCTGGTCAGTATTTCTCCAGGGAAGCTCTAGCTGTATAACACAAATCCCCCACCACTTCTAGAGGGGAAAAAAACAAAAGTTTTTTTTTTTTTTTCCAGGTCTTCATACTTTTTTAAAAAATTTTTTTATTGTTATGTTAATCACCATATATTACATAATTTGTTTTGGTGTAGTGTTCCATGATTCATTGTTTGTTCATAACACCCAGTGCTCCATGCAGAATGTGCCCTCTTTAATACCCATCACCAGGCTAACCCATCCCCCTACCCTCCTCCCCTCTAGAAACCTCAGTTTGTTTTTCAGAGTCCATCATCTCTCCTGGTTCGTCTCCCCCTCTGACTTACTCCCCTTCATTCTTCCTCTCCTGCTATCTTCTTCTTTTTCTTTTTTCTTAAAATATGTTGCGTTATTTGTTTCAGATCTGTGATTCAACAGTCTTACACAGTTCACAGCGCTCACCGTAGCACATATCTTCCCCAATGTCTATCACCCAGCCACCCCCTCCCTCCCACCCCCGACCACTCCAGCAACCCTCAGTTTGTTCCTGAGATTAAGAATTCCTCATATCAGTGAGGTCATATGATACATGTCTTTCTCTGATTGACTTATTTCACTCAGCATAACACCCTCCAGTTCCATCCACGTCATTGCAAATGGCAAGATCTCCTTCCTTTTGATGGCTGCATAATATTCCATTGTGTATATATACCATTTCTTCTTTATCCATTCATCTGTCGATGGACATCTTGGCTCTTTCCACAGTTTGGCTATCGTGGACATTGCTGCTATAAACATCGGGGTGCACGTACCCCTTCGGGGCCCTACATTTGTATCTTTGGGGTAAATACCCAGTAGTGCAATTGCTGGATCGAATGGTAGCTCTATTTTCAACTGTTTGAGGAACCTCCATACTGTTTTCCAGGGGGGTTGCACCAGCTTGCATTCCCACCAACAGTGTAGGAGGGTTCCCCTTTCTCCACATCCCCGCCAACATCTGTCGTTCCCTGACTTGTTAATTTTAGCCATTCTGACGGGTGTGAGGTGGTATCTCATTGAGGTTTTGATTTGGATTTCCCTGATGCTGAGCGATGTTGAGCACTTTTTCATGTGCCTGTTGACCATTTGGATGTCTTCTTTGGAAAAATGTCTGTTCATGTCTTCTGCCCATTTCTTGATTGGATTATTTGTTCCTTAGGTGTTGAGTTTGATAAGTTCTTTATAGATTTTGGATACTAGCCTTTTATCTGATAGGTCATTTGCAAATATTTTCTCCCATTCTGTCGGTTGTCTTTTGGTTTTGTGGACTGTTTCTTTTGCTGTGCAAAAGCTTTCTATCTTGATGAAATCCCAATAGTTCATTTTTGCCCTGGCTTCCTGTGCCTTTGGTGATGTTTCTAGGAAGAAGTTGCTGCGGCTGAGGTCGAAGAGGTTGCTACCTGTGTTCTCCTTTAGGATTTGGATAGACTCCTGTTTCACGTTTAGGTCTTTCAACCATTTGGAGTCTATTTTTGTGTGTGGTGTAAGGAAATGGTCCAGTTTCATTCTTCTGCATGTGGTTGTTCAATTTTCCCAACACCATTTGTTGAAGAGACTGTCTTTTTTCACTGGACATTCTTTCCTGCTTTGTCAAAGATAAGTTGACCATAGAGTTGAGGGTCCATTTCTGGGCTCTCGATTCTGTTCCATTGATCTATGTGTCTGTTTTTGTGCCAGTACCGTACTGTCTTGATGATGACAGCTTTGTAATAGAGCTGGAAGTCCGGAATTGTGATGCCGCCAGCTTTGCTTTTCTTTTTCAAGATTCCTCTGGCTATTCGGGGTCTTTTCTGGTTCCATACAAATTTTAGGATTATTTGTTCCATTTCTTTGAAAAAAGTGGATGGTATTTTGATGGGGATTGCATTGAATGTGTAGATTGCTCTAGGTAGCATTGACATCTTCACAATGTTGGTTCTCCCAATCCATGAGCATGGAACGTTTTTCCATTTCTTTGTGTCTTCTTCAATTTCTTTCCTGAGTATTTTATAGTTTTTTGAGTACAGATCCTTTGCCTCTTTGGTTAAATTTATTCCTAGGTATCTTATGGTTTTGGGTGCAATTGTGAATGGGATCGACTCCTTGATTTGTCTCTCTTCTGTCTCGTTGTTGGTGTATAGGAATGCCACTGATTTCTGTGCGTTGATTTTATAGCCTGCTACTTGACTGAATTCCTGTATGAGTTCTAGCAGTTTTGGGGTGGAGTCTTTTGGGTTTTCCACATACAGTATCCTATCATCTGCAAAGAGTGAGAGTTTGACTTCCTCTTTGCCGATTTGGATGCCTTTGATTTCTTTTTTTTGTCTGATTGCTGTGGCTAGGACTTCTAATACTATGTTGAATAGCAGTGGTGAGAGTGGACATCCCTGCCGCGTTCCTGACCTTAGGGGAAAAGCTCTCAACTTTTCCCCATTGAGAATGATATTCGCTGTAGGTTTTTCGTAGTTGGCTTTTATGATATTGAGGTATGTACCCTCTATCCCTATCCTCTGAAGAGTTTTGATCAAGAAAGGATGCTGTACTTTGTCAAATGCTTTTTCTGCATCTATTGAGAGGATCCTATGATTCTTGTTCTTTCTTTTGTTAATGTATTGTATCACGTTGATTGATTTGCGGATGTTGAACCAGCCTTGCAGCCCAGGGATAAATCCCACTTGGTCGTGGTGAATAATCCTTTTAATGTACTGTTGGATCCTATTGGCTACTATTTTGGTGAGAATTTTTGCATCCATGTTCATCAAGGATATTGGTCTGTAATTCTCCTTTTTGATGGGATCTTTGTCTGGTTTTGGGATCAAGGTAATGGTGGCCTCATAAAATGAATTTGGAAGTTTTCCTTCCATTTCTATTTTTTGGAATAGTTTCAGGAGAATAGGTATTAATTCTTCTTTAAATGTCTGATAGAATTCCTCTGGGAAGCCATCTGGCCCTGGGCTTTTGTTTGTTGGGAGATTTTTGATGACTGCTTCAATTTCCGTAGTGGTTATAGGTCTGTTCAGGTTTTCTATTTCTTCCTGGTTCAGTTTTGGTAGTTGATACTTCTCTAGAAATGCACCCATTTCTTCCAGGTTATCTAATTTGCTGGCATAGAGTTGCTCATAATATGTTCTTACAATTGTTTGTATTTCTTTGGTGTTGGTTGTGATCTCTCCTCTTTCATTCATGATTTTGTTGATTTGGGTCATTTCTCTTTTCTTTTTGATCAGTCTGGCCAGGGGTTTATCAATCTTGTTAATTCTTTCAAAGAACCAGCTCCTAGTTTCGTTGATCTGTTCTACTGTTCTTTTGGTTTCTAGTTCATTGATTTCTGCTCTGATCTTTATTATTTCTCTTCTCCTGCTGGGTTTAGGCTTTATTTGCTGTTCTTTCTCCAGCTCCTTTAGGTGTAGGGTTAGATTGTGTATTTGAGACCTTTCTTGTTTCTTGAGAAAGGCTTGTATTGCTATATACTTTCCTCTCAGGACTGCCTTTGCTGTATCCCAAAGATTTTGGACAGTTGTGTTTTCATTTTCATTGGTTTCCATGAATTTTTTTAATTCTTCTTTAATTTCCTGGTTGACCCATTCATTCTTTAGTTGGATGCTCTTTAGCCTCCATGTATTTGAGTTCCTTCCGACTTTCCTCTTGTGATTGAGTTCTAGTTTCAAGGCATTGTGGTCTGAAAATATGCAGGGAATGATCCCAATCTTTTGGTACTGGTTGAGACCTGATTTGTGACCTAGGATGTGATCAATTCTGGAGAATGTTCCATGGGCACTAGAGAAGAATGTGTATTCTGTTGCTTTGGGATGGAATGTTCTGAATATGTCTGTGAAGTCCATTTGGTCCAGTGTGTCATTTAAAGTCTTTATTTCCTTGTTGATCTTTTGCTTAGATGATCTGTCCATTTCAGTCAGGGGGGTGTTAAAGTCCCCCAGTATTATTGTATTGTTGTCAATGTGTTTCTTTGCTTTTGTTATTAATTGCCTTAGATAATTGGCTGCTCCCATGTTCAGGGCATAGATATTTACAATTGTTAGATCTTCTTGTTGGATAGACCCTTTAAGTAGGATATAGTGTCCTTCCTCATCTCTTATTACAGTCTTTGTTTTAAAATCTAGTTTGTCTGATATAAGGATTGCCACCCCAGCTTTCTTTTGGTGTCCATTAGCATGGTAAATGGTTTTCCACCCCTCACTTTCAATCTGGGGGCGTCTTTGGGTCTAAAATGAGTCTCCTGCAAACAGCATATAGATGGGTCTTGTTTTTTAATCCAATCTGATAGCCTGTGTCTTTTGATTGGGGCATTGAGCCCATTTACATTCAGGGTAACTATTGAAAGGTATGAATTTAGTGCCATTGTATTGCCTGTAAGGTGACTGTTGCTGTATGTTGTCTGTGTTCCTTTCTGATCTATGCTGCTTTTAGGCTCTCTCTTTGCTTAGAGGACCCCTTTCAATATTTCTTGGAGGGCTGGTTTCGTGTTTGCAAATTCCTTTAGTTTTTGTTTGTCCTGGAAGCTTTTTATCTCTCCTTCTATTTTCAATGACAGCCTAGCTGGATATAGTATTCTTGGCTGCATATTTTTCTCGTTTAGTGTTCTGAAGATATCTTGCCAGTCCTTTCTGGCCTGCCATGTCTCTGTGGATAGGTCTGTTGCCAATCTAATATTTTTACCATTGTAGGTTACATATCTCTTTTCCCGAGCTGCTTTGAAGATTTTCTCTTTGTCTCTGAGACTCGTAAGTTTTACTATTAGATGTCGGGGTGTTGACCTATTTTTATTGATTTTGAGAGGGGTTCTCTGTGCCTCCTGCATTTTGATGCCTGTTTCCTTCCTCACATTAGGGAAGTTCTCTGCTATTATTTGCTCCAATATACCTTCTGCCCCTCTCTCTCTTTCTTCTTCTTCTGGGATCCCAATTATTCTAATGTTGTTTCGTCTTATCGAATCACTTATCTCTCGAATTCTGCCCTCGTGATCCTGTAGTTGTTTCTCCCTCTTTTTCTCAGCTTCTTTACTTTCCATCATTTGGTCTTCTATATCACTGATTCTCTCTTCTGCCTCATTTATCCTAGCAGTTAATGCCCCCATTTTTGATTGCACCTCATCAATAGCCTTTTTGATTTCGACTTGGTTAGATTTTAGTTCTTTTATTTCTCCAGAAAGGGTTTCTCTAATAACTTCCACGCTTTTTTCAAGCCCATCTAGTATCTTTAAAGTCATGATTCTGAACTCTAGGTCCAACATCGTACTAATGTCCGTATTGAGTAGGTCCCTGGCTGACGGTACTACCTCTTGTTCTTTTTGCTGAGGTGATTTTTTTCGTCTTGTCATTTTGTCCAGAGGAGAATAGATGAATGAGAGAACAAAATGCTACAACGTCCCCAGCAAATATACTGTATACAAATCAGAGAAGACCTGAAACCAGGGGAAAAGAAAGGGAAAGAAAGAAAAAAGAAAGAGGAAAAAAAAAAATAAAAAATAAAAACAAAAACAGAACAATACAAAAAAATCAGAATGTGATCAAATATGATCAGGCTAATGCATAGATCAGTGCCACACACTAGATTTTGGGCGTATCAAAATACGTCTGTTAGAAAAAGTACCTCCTAAATTTTTAAAGGAAGAAAGACATATATGTACAAAATAAGGGTTGATACAATGCAGGGATAGAAGATGAGTGTAAAGATGAAAATTATAAAAGATTTTATAAAAGGACTTGATAAGATAAGAAGTTGTTTGAAAAAAGAAAGAAGATTTAAAAAAAAAAAAAAGGGAGATAATGTGATCAGGCTGGAGACTAGAACAGAACCATACACTAGCGATTTAGGGTATATTTTTATCTGTTAGAAGAAACTGTATCTCAAAATTTTAAAGAGAGAACAACTTATATATATATGCCAAAAATAAGGGTAACTACTATGAAGGGATACAATATGACTCTAAAAATGAAAAATAAAAAATGTTTTTGTTTTTTTTTTTTAAAAGATTGATAAGATGTTGGTTGAAAAAGGGAAAAAGAAAAAAAAACAGTTAACAAAAATTAACTTTGATGAACTAATGAATCATGGTAAAAAAAAGCCATGAATTCTATGTGCAGTATTCCCCTAGCGCTGGAGTTCTCCCGTTCTCCTTGATCGGTGAACTTGGTCTTGGCTTGCTGGCTGTTCCTGCTGATCTTCTGGGGGAGGGGCCTGTTGCTGTGGTTTCCAAATGTCTTTGCCGGAGGCTGAATTGCCCCGCCCTTGTCGGTCCGGGCTAAGCAAGCTGCTCGGGTTTGATCTCAGGAGCTTTTGTTCCCTGCAAGCTCTCCGTACAGCCTTGGAGGACCAGGGCAAAAATGGTGGCCTCCCAATCTCCACCCGGAGGAGCTGAGAACTCGGGGCCCCGCTCCTCAGTGCGCCCCCAGAGAAAAGCAGTCACTCCCTTGTCCCTGGTCTCCGGCCGCTCTCCGTGCTCACCCAGCCTGTGACCGAGCGTTTGTATCTCTGGCACCCGACCCCGTGTGGAGTCTCCAAACCCAGCAGATCCCTGCGGTGCGTTCCCGCGCCGCTCCGCCCCGGGAAGGAAGGGGAGTCTCCCCGGATCTGCCGCTTGTTGGGTCCCTGCTGCAGGGGCAGTGGCCCGACTGGGCCGCGGATCACAGTTTATGGCAACCCCAAGCTGAGAGCCGGCGCCTCAGCTCCGTCTCTGCAGTCGGCTTCCCCGCTCCGATACCTGGGACCTCTGGCGCACTCAGGCTTCCCTGGTCTTTCTGTGACCCCAAGGGTCCTGAGACCACACTGTCCCGCGAGGATTCCACCCCCGCTCAGTCACTGGAGCGACGTCCCTCAGCGGAGCCGGCTTCTAAAAGGTCCGATTTTGTGCTCCGCGGCTCTAGCACGTGCCAGAAGCGGCCGGCGGAGGCCCCTCCCCCGCCGTCTATCCTCCGGAATATCGCCTCGGATTCACTTCTCCGCACGTCCTACCTTCCAGTAAGTGGTCGCTTCTCTGTTCAGATAGTTGTTGCTACTCTCCTCTTTGTTCTCCTGTTGAGTTCGTAGGTGTTCAGAATGGTTTGATCCCTATTCAGCTGAATTCCTGAGACCAGACGAAATCTAAGTCTCCTACTCCTCCGCCATCTTGCTCCGCCCCCTCCAAAACAAAAGTTTTTATCTGTGGATGGAAGGCACTACCCTCCTAAAATAAATTACTCCTCCACACACATCTTTTTAAGAATTTCATTAAGATAGCAATTTCATAAAGTTTTCAGCAAATACTCCCAAGCTTCCAGGGCCCTGCTGGATTTGCCAGATTTGGGGGTCGCTGTTTTGGCCTGCTTCATCTATCTGGAATCCATAAATACTTCTAAGACAAAATCACACAGTTATTTTCGTGCACAATATTCCTACTACCTTTGATTGGTTCACTCTCCACTTTATGATTGCCTTGACCCGTTCAACATTTGTAGTCAGTATTCGCACTTTGCTGTCTGATCCCCTCGGCTACTGATGGTATCCGTTGAGAAATGCCTGGCAGTGCATTCCATACCACTGCTGGCCTATAGGTCAGAGGTACCAGGATTTGTTAGACACTTTGTGTGGTCCCCCATCTGAATAAGTGTCCCCACACAGGCAGAATTACTAGCATTAACTAGTTAATTAGCATTAACTTCCCCTAATATCTGTTAAACAAAAGTCTCAGAGCAGCTGTCTTTGTCCCATCCCCACTTTAGCTAGCATAACATGAAGATTTCCCAGACCATCAGCATTTGAACTGACGAATTCTATCTAATCCCATATTCCTGTGAAAAGGAAAGCGATTATTTTGGTCTTTCCATGTAAAGTAATCATTTAATATGATACTTCTCAGCTTCGCTCAGCACCAAGTCTGCCTTTTCAGTGTAGCTTAGCATTAAGTACCTATGAATGAACTGCATTTGCATTGAGTATGGAGAAAGAGGTATCCTACTAGTGCCGTAGCCTTGGCATGACACCTCCCAATGGTTAATCATGCACTGACTGGTGTTCAGCTTGTCTCTCACTTGCTGAGGGACATAGCCTTTGATTAGTGTAGATATTCAGCCAGGCAGCAATTTGGTATGGGCCTAAGAAAAGCTACATTGTCTGTACAGGAAATGACCCTTACTTAGAAGCATTTTATCACAAAGTGTGTATGGGTGTTTGAAAAATCGCTCATTAACACACATCCTCAAACTGTTTCCTCTTTTGTCTTAAACACCTCTTCCCTACCCCAAATCGGAAAGGGCCTTTTAGCTGGTGAATGCCCACCACAATCTGAAGCAATTTACCATCACTAGATGATGTCAGTGGGCTGATAAGTAGGCTGTTATTAGTACTGTGCTGATAGCAGGCTCTAGTTCTGCCTTTTTGGGACTGTTGATAACTTTGGGTATGAGCAGAAAATGAGTGAAGTCCTTTATGTTGTTCATTCTAATTCCACAGGGACTATTTTTATCTTTTCTGGTGTTATTTAATCTGTAATTCTGATTACAGCTTCATTTCTTCAGGCAGTCCTCTGAGATATTGTAGAACTTTAGGCGTGTACTAAGTACTGCAATGATTTAAAGTTTACTGATGGAGCTTATAGAAAAACAGGCAGATCAGAGTGACACATAATGTTATCAAGGAGAGGAGGCTTATAGAAGCTTACTTGGATCCCTATTGTATCTTAGTCTCCCTGCTGCTACATATACTTTAATTCCCACCAGCCAAGTGACTTCCCATGTATCTTCCATCAGTGAGTTTCCACATGGCCAAGTTTTTCTTCTTGAGCATGACTTCCCAGGCTACTTACTCCAAGCTCTCACCCCTGAATTGTAACCCTTGTTTGATCATAATGTATTCTTGTGGCAACTTGCCTTGCTGTCTTTGTTGGAATTTGAATTTTTTGCTGCTATTTATCATTTCATGATTTGCATTCTGTCTTCCCAGACTACAAGTTCCTTCAGGGCAAAGACTTAGATTGTACCTCTCAATATATCATGGAAGAAGCAGTGTTCTGGATTTCAGGAATCTGAGTTCTAGTCTCAATTTGACAATTAATTGGCTTTGTGACTACAAGCCAGCAATTTAATGTCTTGAGTTTTAAAAATTTTAATATAAAAATGTGATGTTTGGATTTGATCATTTTCATAGTCCCTTTAAGTTCTAAAGTCTAGGGAGTGTACTCACAGCACTCAACTCAGTATGTAGGACAGTGCCTTAAATGTTAAGCATCTGAAGAAAATTTGAAATATAGTTCATTATTGTCAAGGACACTCAAATGTGTTGACTTTGGATGGGCCATTATTTTTCAAAAGGAGCCCTAAAATGTTGGGAATGTATAGTTGACCCTTGAACAACACAAGTTTGAATTTACACATGGATTTTTTTCGATAAATACAGTACTATAAATGTATTTTTTCTTCCTTATGGTTTTGTTAATAACATTTTCTTTTCTCTAGCTTACTGTATTGTAAGAATACAGTAGATAATACCTATACATACAAAATATGTGTTAATTGACTGCTTCTGTTATAGGTGGGGCTTCTGGTCAACAGTGGACTATTAGTAGTTAAATTTGGGAGGAGTCAAAAGTTGTACATGGTTTTTTGACTGCATGGGGGTTTGGTAATCCAAACCTATGTTGTTCAAGGGTCAACTGTACTTTATACTGAGATATTTACTGATAAGAATCAGTGGTTCTCCTTCCAGTGGTGAACTATGGAATCAAATCCCAGACATCCTAATTAGCTGTGTGACACTGGACAAATAATGTCTCTGACCCTTAGTTGATTCATCTTTGTTATTCATAAAATTGTGAGTACTGTTTGCCTTATTGAATTGTTATAAGACAAATCTTAGCTGCTACCTTGAACTGATATAGAAATGAAAGTTAGATAGGTTTTAAATTTTTGAATTTTAACTTGAAGCTTGGGATAATTTAACCAAGAGTCTTAAGGAAACTGTGGCAAAAGTTTTACAGTAAGTTCTGAGTTTTCCAGATGAGGTATTTCAAGGTCCCAGAACTTCATTAAAAAGCAACATGGCTGTCTTGACTTTCTTTGGGTGGGCTTGTCAGTCTTTAGTAGCATCATAACTCTGTATTGACAAATAGAAAAGCAGTGAAGTCTAATCAACCAGTATTATTCCTTAGCAGAAAACTTTCATGGTGAGTTGGTGGGCAAAAACACTGGAAATAATGACTATGCATCCCCTCCCATAAGAATTGAAATATCTGGGAATGTAATGTTACTGGATTTGTGCTCTTTTCCCCTAACAGCACAGTTAGTGGATTGGAATCTGATTTCATTGCCTGGAATCCTCCTGAGATCTTTTACTTTCTACCCCTCTATGGTCCCAGTTCCCAAGCAATCATAATCAGAAAGGCCAATTTACTTGAAATGAATATATAACTTGTTTCAGAACTAAATGTGATTGGTTATTGGATTGTCAGTCTCTTCCATTTGTGTGGCTGTGATTTTCACTATTAAAAGTCTACTATTAAAATAACTTCTGTCCATTTATATTATAATGCAAGGTTCGTATTTAATAGTCTTCAGGGAGAATGCCTGGTACTTACTGAATTACCCAGTAGAACCATTTTGGGTACTTGGTGTCCTGGAGTCATCAAACTGCCTTCTTGGGAAACAGCCAATCATCCCCCAAATAATAGAGAAGCCAGATTCCAGGGCTAGTGGTAATAAATGTTTAAAAGAATGAAGCACATTATATTTAAGGGGAAAACTACCCTTCAGACTTTTTCCCTGGAAACTCTGGAAGTAATGACCAAATTAAAGCAACGGTTTTACAAACAAACAAGTCAACCTCTGGAGATGTCATTTTAATCACAGTATACTGAAGAGAACGTAGATATTAGCCAAAAACATGATTTCTCCTTATAGCAGACTTTTTCTTTTTATTTAATAGCGGTGGCTGATGCACCAGCCCTGAAACCTGGAGTTTGTTTTGTTGAGGAATGTTTGGAACTAAATGGTTGCTTCATTATTTCCTTAAATTACCAGCAGGTGATCTTCAAAAGACATGGAGACTCAATTATAATAAAATAGAATGCAAAGCTAAAGAATTCAGGCTCTTATATGAGTCCATTCTCATCTTCTTCCTTCTATTTGTGACTGTTCCTTGATCACAGCTTTTCTGTGATACCTTTCCCTTTCTCATCTTCTGGCCAGCGTCATTCTGACCTTTCTTAAGTCAATTCATTAAATGTCCATTGGCACAATAGCATTTCAGTTGACAGAGGAAGACAAATACAAATCACAAATCAGTGGATCTGCCATTAAGATTCTCCATCCTATCACTGATTGGGCTGTGAAAAGAAGCATTAACCCCGAACTTCAAGGCATAGTGACACTTGGATAACTGGTCCAACAAGAATGTGAGGTCCTTGGCCTTTTTTTGTGAGTTTTCTTTTGGGATAACTGTTACAACGCTCTGGAAGGCTCTGAATAGACTTCTACAGTTCTCATACTTTCAACAAGAGGTGAGCAGTGGAATTAAGAGAACATGCACGGGGCGCCTGGGTGGCTCAGTTGGTTAAGTGACTGCCTTCGGCTCAGGTCATGATCCTGGAGTCTCAGGATCGAGTCCCGCATCGGGTTCCCTGCTCAGCAGGGAGTCTGCTTCTCCCTCTGACCCTCTTCCGTCTCGTGCTCTCTCTCTCTCATTCTTTCTCTCTCTCAAATAAATAAATAAAATCTTCAAAAAAAAAAAAGAACATGCACAAAAATGAGGAGACATCATTGGGAATCACAGGCTGTTTCCAACATCGTTGGCTAGTCAGATGGCCTTTTAGTATGCCTTCTGTGCCACAATGAAGGAGATCCAGGTTCCATCCATACAATTCTGAGTGACAGAAAGGGAGCCTCCAGAGCTAACTGAGTTTAATTAGAGACAGACCTTACTGATACTGATAAGTCCTCAGAGGGTCCCTGACAGAGTCCGAGGGATTGCTAATTTTAGTGAGTTTGTTTTTATCGATAGTAAGAATGAATGTCTTACAAAAGCAGTTTCAGGGTTACTTTTGATTTCAGTGCTAGAACTATAAAAACATGGGCTAACAATCTCTGGTCTGCTTATAGCAACCTAGCCTAAATCTATCTGCAGATTGTTTCTTGGCTTTCTGACTAACCTTGTGGCATTATCAATTAAGTAATCTTTTGAAATTACTTTTTTGTGATCTGTATCATCTTCTGAGGTAATAAACCTGCTATGTTTATTAATCATAGAATTTTTCTCCAATACTCTTAAATTGGACTTTTTAAAATGTTGAGGGTAAACTCTGTGTTCTTGCTAGCCAAACACAACACTTTGAGACTCTGGTATATTCTCTTAAAGTCTTTGTCTTTCCAAACTGAATAATACTATTTCTTAGTCTGTTCTCATAAAAAAGTTCCTTGTCCCATTTAATAGCTCTTCTCTGGTTCTCCATGCCAGTTCCTGGTTTTCTTGACCTGTAATGACCAAATGATACTCATGACTCCAGGTGTGGGTAAACCATGTTTCCATGGATGGGATGGATTAAATTTTCTGCTCCGTTTCCAATACTCTTTCTGATGATGCTCAGTGTTCTGTAGCCTTCTCAGCCACAGGAGCACATTGTGCTGATTTCTTAAAGTCTGCAGTATGACTCTTTTCTGAGTCATAATTGTTCAGATTATTTTGAGAGTAAGGTACCCTTCTATCTTTTGTTTACCTAACTTCTGTTGCTGCTGAAACACTGAGTAATTACTAGGGATCTTTGAAATTACTGTAGGAAAACCTCAACCTATTGATCCCAGATTTATTTTTGCCTGTACAGTGTTCTTATTTTAATTGAATCATTTTTTCCATTACTAGCATTTGGTCTTCTAAAGGAGTGAGGTTTCACAGTAGGAAACACTTTATAGATGGCCTGGAAGTCAAAACTTTTTCAAAGTTCGTGTATTAAATGCACTTGTACCCCATTGGTAATTTGCTCTCCATAATGTTATATGTATAATGTATCCATTAAACCTATAAATATATAAACATTGTATGTTTAATGATCCAGTGAAGACAGAAATGGGAGGCAGAAAAATGGGATTTTGTTCAAATGAAGTCTGATCAGGGTAATGTTAAATTCTTTATAGCTGAGAACCTCAGCATCACCATTCACAAGTCAAAGAAGGTAACTCTGTTGACATTGTGAAATTAATAGTGTGATACCTATGGGGATATTTGGAGATCTTTGAGAATAAGGAACCATTTAGATTTGATTTATGACAATATCAACAGGAGGGGGCAAACGAAGTTTACATACTAGTTAAGGCACTATCACATACTAGTTAATGGAAGGGCTCCCTGGGTTCAGACTTAAGTTAGACTCTGACTCTACCACATATAGGCTCAGTGACCTTGGGTGAATATGTTGAACTTTTAAAGTCTGTTGTCCCATCTGTATCTTGGGGATAGTGATAATACAGGCATGCCTCATTTTATTGTGCTTCACTCTATTGTGCTTTGTAGATACTGCATTTTTTACAAATTGGAGGTTTGTTGGAAGCCTGGGTTGAGTGTGTTGGCACCATTTGCCCAACAGTATTTGCTCACTTTGTGTCTTTGTGTCCCATTTTGGCAATTCTCACAATATTTCAAACTTTTTCAGTATTATATTTGCTATGGTGATCAGTGATCTTTGTTGTTACTATTGTAATTGTTTTGAGGCACCACAAACTGTGCCCATATAAGACAGCAAAGTTAATAAATGTGTGTTCTGACTGCTCTACCAACCAGCTGTCCCCTCATCTCTCTCCCTCTCCTTAGGCCTCCCTATTCCCTGAAACACAACAGTATTGAAATTAGGCTAGTTAATTAGAGGCCCTACAATAGCCTCTAAGTGCTCTAAGTGCTCAAGTTAAAGGAAGAGTTGCATGTCTCTCACTTTAAATAAAAAACTAGAGGGGCGCCTGGGTGGCTCAGTCAGTTAAGCCTCTGCCTTCAGCTCAAGTCCTGATCCCAGGACTCTGGGATCAAGCCCCACGTGAGGCTCTCTGCTCAGTGGGGAGTCTGCTTCTCCCTCTCCCTCTGCCTCTGCTGCTCCCCCTGCTTGTGGGCTCTCGCACTCTCACTCGCTCTCTCAAATAAATAAATAAAATCTTTAGAAAAATAAATCAACAACGAGAAATGATTACACTTAGTGAGGAAGACATGTCAAAAATTGAAAGGCCTTTTGCACCAAGCAGCCAAGTTGTGACTGCAGAGGCTCTTGAAGGAAGATAAAAGTGCTACTCCAGTGAACACATGAATGGTAAGAAAGCAGAACAGCTTTATTGCTGGTATGGAGAAAGTTTTAGTGGTGTGGATAGAAAATCAAACCAGACACAATGTTCCCTTAAGCCAAAGCCTAATCCAGAGCAAGGCCCTGACTCTCTTCAAGTCTATGAAGGCAGAGAGAGGTAAGGAAGCTGCAAGAAAAGTTTGAAGCTAGCAGAGGTTGGTTCATACGGTTTATGAAAGCAGCCTCCTCCATAGCATAGAAGTGGAAGGTGAAGCAGCAAGTACCGATGGAGAAGCTGCAGCAAGTGATCCAGAAGATCTAGATAAGATCATTAATGAAGGTGGCTACACTAAACAACAGATTTTCAATGTAGATTAAACAGCCTTATATTGGAAGAAGATGCCATCTAGGACTTTCATAGCTAGAGAGGAGAATGCCTGGCTTCAGAGCTTCAAAGGATGGCTGACTCTCTTGTTAGTGGCAAATGCAGCTGGTGACTTAAAGTTGAAGCCAGTGCTCACTGACCATTCCCAAAACCCTAGGGCCTTTAAGAATTATGCTAAATCCGGGGTGCCTGAGTGGCTCAGTTGGTTAAGCACCTGCCTTTGGCTCAGGTAATGATCTCAGGGTCCTGGGATCGAACCCCGCATTGAGCTCCCTGTTCAGCGGGGAGCCTACTTCTCCCTCTCCCTCTCCCATTCCCCCTGCTTATGCTCTCTCTCTCTCTCAAATAAATAAGTAAAATCTTAAAAAAAAAGTTATGCTAAATCTATTCTGCCTGTGTTCTATAAATGGAACAACAAAGCCTGGATGACAGGACATCTGTTTAAAACATGGTTTACTGAGTATTTTAAGCCCACTGTTGTGACCTACTGCTCAGAAAAACAGAATTCTTTCAAAATAGGACTGCTGATTGACAAAGTACCTGGTCACCCAAGAGCTCTGATAGAGATGTACAATGATATTTGTATTGTTCTCATGCCAGCTACCACAATATCCATTCTGTGGCCTATAGATCAAGGAGTAATTTTGACTTTTAACTCTTAATATTTAAGAAATACATTTTGTAAGATGATAGCTGCCATTGACAGTGATTACTCTGATGAACCTGGGAAAAGTAAATTTAAAGCCTTCTGGAAAGGACTTACCATTCTTGATGTCATTATGAACATTTGTGTTTCATGGGACAAAGTCAGAATATCAACATGAACAGGAATTTGGAAGAAGCTAATTCCAACCCTCATGGATGATTTGTGATCCATGAGGGTTGGAATTGGCTTCTTGGTTTCAAGATTTCAGTGGAGGTAGTGACTGCAGATGTGGTGGAAACAGCAAGGGAACTAGAATTAGAAGTGGAGCCTGAAGATGTGATTGGATTGCTGCAATCTCGTGATATACTTTGAGTGGATGAGGAGTTGCTTCCTATGGATGTACAAAGAAAGTGATTTTCTGAAATGGAATCTATTCCCAGTGAAGATGCTGTGAGGATTGTTAAAATGACAACAAGGGATTTAGAATCTTACATTAACTTAGTTGATAAAGCAATAGCAGAGTTTGAGAGGATTGACTCCAGTTTTGGAAGAAGTTCTACTGTGGGTAGCTACAGTACATAGCATTGTATTGCTACAGAGAAATCATTTGTGAAAGGAAGAGTTGATTGATGCAGTGAACTTCATTGTTGTCTTATTTTAAGAAATTGCTCCAGCTGCTCCAGCCTTTAGCAACGACCACCTTAGTCAGTCAGCAGCCATCAGCATGGAGGCAAGACCCTCAACCAGCAAAAAGATTATGATTCACTGACAGTTCAAATGATGGTTAGCATTTTTTAGCAAAAAAGTAGTTTTTATTTTTATTTTTTAAGTAGGCTTCATACCCAGCGTGGAGCCCAACATAGAACTTGAACTCACGATCTTGATATCAAGACCTGAGCTGAGATCAAGAGTCAGATGCTTAACTAACTGAGCACCTGGGTGCCCTTAAGTAGTTTTTATTTTTATTTTTATTTTTTTTGATGTAGTGTTCCATGATTCATTGTTTGTGCATAAAATCCAGTGCTCCACGCAGAATGTGCCCTCTTTAATACCCATCACCAGGCTAACCCATCCCCCACCCCCCTCCCCTCTAGAACCCTCAGTTTGTTTTTCAGAGTCCATCATCTCTCATGGTTCGTCTCGCCCCTCTGATTTACTCCCCTTCATTCTTCCCCTCCTGCTATCTTCTTCTTCTTCTTCTTTTTTCTTAACATATATTGCATTATTTGTTTCAGAAGTACAGATCTGTGATTCAACAGTCTTGCACAATTCACAGTGCTCACCATAGCACGTACCCTCCCCAGTGTCTATCACCCAGCCACCCCATCCCTCCCACACCCCCCTTATGTAGTTTTTAAATTAAGGTATGTATATTGTTTTTTTAGATATAACGCTATTGCATACTTAATAGACTACACTATAGTCTAAACATAACTTTTATATGCACTGGAAAACAAATTCATTTGACTCACTTGATTGCAATATTCACTTTATTACAGTGGTCTGAAGACAAACCTGCAGTACCTTCAAGGTATGCCTGTGCTTATGCCACACGTTGTCATGAGGATTAAAAAAAAAGAATATGTACAAAACACTTAGCATAGTATCTGGCATATAATAAGTGCTGAATATACTAGCTATAATAATACTAGTTACTGCTACTACTATTATAAATGTGGGCCCTCAGGGTTTTTCTGGAAAACTAATTACTGAAATTTATCAACTACAGTAGACCATATTAGGTAATTGAATTAATGTTCAAATGCTTATAAACTGAGGAAAAATGTTTTCCAGTTACTATTTTATGTATCAAAGTAAAATTATAATTAAAGTTGATAGAGGGGGGACAAACACATAAAACATTACTGCAATGTAAGATAAGGGCTATCTTAGAGGTATGAGAAATGGCTAGGATCCCCAGTAGTTATTGTGGATAGCTATGACTTTTGAGACTTATTTTTGGTACTAGTGCCCGTATGTTTCTTTGGGGAATCACCCTTAAGTGATCTTGACTCCAAAGTTGGGTATTTAACCATGTCATGCCCATCAGAGCATTGTGCCCTGTTCACCTTTATAATTATTTCAGAGAGGGGCACATCACTGTGAAAATCAGGCAGAGAACTTGGTTTGAACTTCTGGGAGAGATTCTTTTTATTCATTCCCAGACTTGGAATTATGAGGACGGAAACCTGGCATTACTGGCCTCCATATTTTTTTTTTAAAGATTTTATGTATTTATTCATGAGAGACAGAGAGAGAGAGAGAGAGAGGCAGAGGGAGAAGCAGGCTCCCAAGGAGCAGGGAGCCCGATGCGGGACCCGATCCCAGGACTCTGGGATCATGACCTGAGCCAAAGGCAGATGCTTAACCATCTGAGCCACCCAGGTGCCCCTGGCCTCCATTTTGACATACTGAGGAAAGGTGCTGTTTGCCAACAGAAACAACAGAGAGGACCACAGAACAGAAGATGGAGAGACCAGGTCCTGATGGCCCTGAAATTTCCAGCTATTCATCTCTTCATGCTGATGCTGGCATAAGTTAGGGTTTTGATTACCTGCAGTCAAGAAATCCTTGGCATATATAATACTTAATTTTACTTGGATAATTAAGGAAAGTTCTGTAGGGGTTGATTCTAATGTCATAGGAGAAGATGGAATAGAGGAAATTCAGAAATGGGCAGTCTTCTAAAGCAGAGGGAATAGCAGGCTCAAGGGAGAGATGTGTGAAAAGGCATGTTTGAAGAAAATATCAGCATGGCTGAAACTTGTAACTGTTTGACAGTAATGCTTGGACCAGCCAGTTTTTCTCTGTCTGTGGGCATCTTGGGTATGGTTTAAAGAAAATTAGCTTGAGAGAAGTTTAAATCCAGGATGTCAGTTATTAAGTGGGTAAACTTAGGAGTTACTAATCGCATTGAAACTCACTTTCCCATTGTTTGAGAATAAAAACACCTACATTTTACAGTTTTTTGAAGACTAAATTAAAATGAAATATGGAAAGCTTTTAACACAGTTCCTGCCTGCCTGGAACATAGGTGCTCTATAAACATATGATCTATACTGACTTCTAATCCTTGCTACTGGAGGAATGACATTTTCTGATTGACTTGATGTTAAATGGAAAACCCTTTGTGTTTTGACATTTTTTGCTGGAAACCTTTAGAGAGACTGTTGGTCCACTTTCTTGTCTTAGTTGAGTATGCTTAACACAGATATTTCTCTTGACGAGTAAGGATCTCTTCCTATGCCCTTGCATGATTCCTTTGAGCAGCAGATGATAATTTTTATAGCATTGTAGATGTGGATTATTGAGCAGAAATCTCAAATGACTCCTATATTCCAAAACCATGAAATATTTCCAAACCAAAATTTCAGTAGGTGTTTTTATCCTGTGTCTTGCCTGCTTCTGATGAAAGCAAATAATAAAGTAGAAATCTGGTAGAGGGCCCAGAACCAGTTGCGTACTAGTTAATCCAGGATTTACTATTATCAATTTAATTCTCTTTTTCATTCAAGACTAGGAGCATCCAGAAAATGTGTCATGTCGATAGAATACTAACCTGTGAAAGTCCAGAATTTCCCCCCCATTCTTTGCCTGGCTAGATTGCAACCCCCTACCCAACTGTGAATTCCTTTAATAAATATTTATTGAGCACATATTATTTGCCAGATCATGTTCTGGATACTGACAATGTCAGAAGTGGGATGCGTTTTTATTGGATAAAGATGTCATCAATTTTAAATGTGGGGAAGTGTGTCAGCTGTCATAGTATTGTAATATTATGTAGGAGAAAATAAAAAGCTACTTAAATCAGAGATTTTCACAATTTTTGTGATTGTGACCTAGAATAAAAAATGTGTTATAGGGGCACCTGGGTGGCTCAGTCGGACGGGCATCCAGCTCTTGATTTCAGCTCAGGTCATGATCTCAGGGTAATGGGATCAAGCCCTGTGTTGGGCTCTGTACTGGGCGTGGAGCCTGCTTAGGATTCTCCCTCTCCCTCTACCCTTCCTCTCTGTCTCTCTCTTTCCCTCTATAAAAAAAAAAGGCATCAAATATGTATGAATATATAAATATGTGTGTGTGTGTGTGTGTGTATGTGTATAATGCATCATATAGTGTAGTGTGTGTGTGTGTATATAAATTGAAGCAGAATTTTGCTGAGTTAATGTTTATTTTACTCCTTGGATACAATCTGATGTTTTCTGTTCTAATCAATATTATTTCACCAAAAAATGCTGCCAATACTGGTTAGCAACTCTTTAAATTTATTTTGAAACCCACTAATAAGTGGCAATCTGATATAGACAAACTAAAAATCATCATTCATGTAATGTTGTATACAGTAAACTGTTCTTTCTTTTTTTATTTTTTAATTAAAAAAACTTTTTAAAATTTTAAGTAGGCTCCATGCCCAACATGGAGCCCACTGTGGGGCCTGAACTCACAATGCTGAAATGAAGACTTGAGCTGAGATCAAGAGCCAGATGCTTAACTGACTGAGCCACCCAGGCACCCCAGAAAACTGTTCTTTTTTGATTAACTTTTATCATATTCAGATAGTAAGGATCTTCCTTGGATGAGAAACTGATCTAATAGATGTAGATCACCTTACATTGACTAAGGGGAATATTTGGACCCAGGTTTGACAAGTTGTATGTCAAGTGCAAGCAGGGGTAATTAACATAGCTGGATTAGTTAGTAAACCACAGGAAACAAGGTTTTTAATGTAACTCCTGGTCACTCACCACTAATTAGGCAAATGTGGTCAATGAAGGCATAACAGAAATCAGAATTGAATATAGCACTCATCAGAAATAGTGAAAAGAAGAAATTATGTGATCACTGAGAAAAAGTTGGGACACAAGTCTTACAGTAAAGAGAAATAACCCATTGTTTTTTGGTTTTTATTGCTACCATTTGAAGTTTGGTGCTTTAGTTGCAGTATGCTAATAATCCAGAAATTTCACGTTTAGTAGATTGTCAAATGTCCACAGATGGATTCCGCTTCTCTAATAATACTGTTCTCTTTAGCCTTCTCTTATGCAAGTGCTCATGTTTCCCTATGCAGCCCCGTGGCAGTCCCCTTCATTGTTGCTTTGATGAACTGGTCCTGAAGAGAAAGCATGCTGTACTTGAGCTCTTGTTTCTTGCACGTGAAAAGCCAAGCAATTTACCACAGTGTATTGCAATTATAATAGTATGAGGATGCCATGTCCCACTATCTAGAGGGGCTGTTTGTAGGCTTGCTTCTGGTCTGTTAAAACTGACTGACTTGGCTAACAGTGGATTACTGAGGTGAAAAATTGTAGTCCACAGAATGTCTACCTGATTAACATTTTCCTGGTTTATAACAGCCAAATATCATAGGATGTATAAATCTCTCAATATATTTTTCAGGTGACTGTTTTTTTTTAATTTTTTATTTTTATGTTAATCACCATACATTACATCATTAGTTCTTGATGTAGTGTTCCATGATTCATTGTTTGTGCATAACACCCAGTGCTCCACACAGAATGTGCCCTCTTTATTACCCATCACCAGGCTAACCCATCCCCCCACCCTCCTCACCTCTAGAACCCTGTTTGTTTTTCAGGGTCCATCATCTCTCATAGTTCGTCTCCCCCTCCAACTTACTCCCCTTCATTCTTCCCCTCCTGCTATCTTCTTCTTTTTCTTTTTTTTAAACATATGTTGCATTATTTGTTTCAGAAGTACAGATCTGTGATTCAACAGTCTTGCACAATTCACAGCGCTCACCATAGCACATACCCTCCCCAATGTCTATCACCCAGCCACCCCATCCCTCCCACCCCCCACCACTCCAGCAACCCTCAGTTTGTTTCCTGAGATTAAGAATTCCTCATATCAGTGAGGTCATATGATACATGGCTTTCTCTGATTGACTTATTTCACTCAGCATAACACCCTGCAGTTCTATCCACGTCGTTGCAAATGGCAAGATCTCCTTCCTTTTGATGGCTGCATAATATTCCATTGTGTATATATACCACTTCTTCTTTATCCATTCATCTTTCGATGGATGTCTTGGCTCTTTCCACAGTTTGGCTATTGTGGACATTGCTGCTATAAACATCGGGGTGCACGTACCCCTTCGGATCCCTACATTTGTATCTTTGTGGTAAATACCCAGTAGTGCAATTGCTGGATCGAATGGTAGCTCTATTTTCAACTGTTTGAGGAACCTCCATACTGTTTTCCAGAGTGGCTGCACCAGCTTGTATTCCCACCAACAGTGTAGGAGGGTTCCCCTTTCTCCGCATCCCCGCCAACATCTGTCGTTTCCTGACTTGCTAATTTTAGCCATTCTGACTGGTGTGAGGTGGTATCTCATCGAGGTTTTGATTTGGATTTCCCTGATGCCAAGCGATGTTGAGCACTTTTTCATGTATTTGTTGGCCATTTGGATGTCTTCTTTGGAAAAATGTCTGTTCATGTCTTCTGCCTATTTCTTGATTGGATTCTTTGTTCTTTGGGTGTTGAGTTTGATAAGTTCTTTATAGATTTTGGATACTAGCCCTTTATCTGATAGGTCATTTGCAAATATTTTCTCCCATTCTGTTGGTTGTCTTTTGGTTTTGTGGACTGTTTCTTTTGCTGTGCAAAAACTTTTTATCTTGATGAAATCCCAGTAGTTCATATTTGCCCTTCCTTCCCTTGCCTTTGGCGATGTTTCTAGGAAGAAGTTGCTGCGGCTGGGGTCGAAGAAATTGCTACCTGTGTTCTCCTTTAGGATTTTGATGGACTCCTGTCTCACGTTTAGGTCTTTCAACCATTTGGAGGCTATTTTTGTGTGTGGTGTAAGGAAATGGTCCAGTTTCATTCTTCTGCACATGGCTGTCCAACACCATTTGTTGAAGAGACTGTCTTTTTCCATTGGACATTCTTTCCTGCTTTGTCAAAGATGAGTTGACCATAGAGTTGAGGGTCCATTTCTGGGCTCTCGATTCTGTTCCATTGATCTATGTGTCTGTTTTTGTGCCAGTACCATACTGTCTTGATGATGACAGCTTTGTAATAGAGCTGGAAGTCTGGAATTGTGATGCCGCCAGCTTTGCTTTTCTTTTTCAAGATTCCTCTGGCTATTCGGGGTCTCTTCTGGTTCCATACAAATTTTAGGATTATTTGTTCCATTTCTTTGAAAAAAGTGGATGGTATTTTGATGGGGATTGCATTGAATGTGTAGATTGCTCTAGGTAGCATTGACATCTTCACAATGTTTGTTCTTCCAATCCATGAGCATGGAACGTTTTTCCATTTCTTTGTGTCTTCTTCAGTTTCTTTCATGAGTATTTTATAGTTTTTTGAGTACAGATCCCTTGCCTCTTTGGTTAAATTTATTCCTAGGTATCTTATGGTTTTGGGTGCAATTGTAAATGGGATCGACTCCTTGATTTGTCTCTCTTCTGTCTCGTTGTTGGTGTATAGGAATGCCACTGATTTCTGTGCATTGATTTTATATCCTGCTACTTGACTGAATTCCTGTATGAGTTCTAGCAGTTTTGGGGTGGAGTCTTTTGGGTTTTCCACATACAGTATCCTATCATCTGCAAAGAGTGAGAGTTTGACTTCCTCTTTGCCGATTTGGATGCCTTGGATTTCTTTTTGTTGTCTGATTGCTGTGGCTAGGACTTCTAATACTGTGTTGAATAGCAGTGGTGATAGTGGACATCCCTGCTGCATTCCTGACTTTAGGGGGAAAGCTCTCAGCTTTTCCCCATTGAGAATGATATTCGCTGTAGGTGTTTCATAGATGGCTTTTATGATATTGAGGTATGTACCCTCTATCCCTATCCTCTGAAGAGTTTTGATCAAGAAAGGATGCTGTACTTTGTCAAATGCTTTCTCTGCATCTATTGAGAGGATCCTATGATTCTTGTTCTTTCTTTTGTTAACGTATTGTATCATGTTGATTGATTTGCGGATGTTGAACCAGCCTTGCAGCCCAGGGATAAATCCCACTTGGTCATGGTGAATAATCCTTTTAATGTACTGTTGGATCCTATTGGCTAGTATTTTGGTGAGAATTTTTGCATCCATGTTCATCAAGGATATGGGTCTGTAATTCTCCTTTTTGATAGGGTCTTTGTCTGGTTTTGGGATCAAGGTAATGGTGGCCTCAAAATGAGTGCAGGTGACTGTTTATAGGAAAAATTATATTTACATTCCCAAAGCTCAATACAACATTAATAATACATTAGACAGGAAAAATTTTGAGTTCTATTCCAAATGCAATTGATGGAATGCCAGAAGCACATGTGGGAATTTTTTAAAAGTTTTTATTTAAATTACATACAATGTAATATTAGTTTCAGGTGTGCAATATAGTGATTCAGTACTTACATTCAGCACCCGCTGCTCATCACAACAAGTGCACCTTAATCCTCCTTACCTATTTAACCCCTCCCCCCACCCATCTCCCCTCTGGTAACCATTAGTTTGCTCTCTATAGTTAAGACTCTGTTTCTTTGTTTGCCTCTCTCTCTTTTTTCCCCCTTATGCTCATTTGTTTTGTTTCTTAAATTCCACATATGAGTGAAATCATATGGTATTTATCTTTCTCTGACTGACTTATTTTATTTAGCATAGTACTCTCTAACTCCATCCACATTATTGCAAATGGCAGGATTTCATTCTTTTTTAGGGCTGAGTAATATTCCATTGTGTGTGTGTGCGTGTGTGTGTGTACCACATCTTCTTTTTCCATTCTTCAGTCAGTGGACATTTGGGCTGTTTCCATAATTTGGCTTTTGTAGATAATGCTGCTATAAACATTGGGGTGCACATATCCCTTTGAATTAGTATTTCTTTATTCTTTGGGTAAATACTGTGTAGTGCAATTGCTGGATCATAGGGTTGTTCTGTTTTTAACTTTTTGAGGAACTTCTGTGCTGTTTCTCAGAGTGGCTGCACCAGTTTGCATTCCCACAACAGTGCAGGAGGGTTCCCCTGTCTCATATGTGGGCATTTTTGAAAGTGCACCAAATGTCAACAAAGACGGTAGAGGTGTTGGAGCTAGGATAGGTCATTCACCTATTCACAGCAACTGTTTGTTAACAACCATATTAATTATTTTGAGATTGGGAAGCCATTTTAAAGTACTTACACCCGAACATGATAGTCTGTTATGCATATATAAGCATTTTACTGTGCTTGGCGGTTTAAGGTTGTTATTATTCATTTTTACCATTTAAATATTTGCACAGAATATCTGAATTTTGGAAACAGATCATTGATGGTAAGCAGGAGATGCCTACAATTGTAAGATAAAAGTTATAGAAACTAAGACTGAAGTTTGAGTTCTGAGATAAAACGTTATTATACCTAGAGTTCTCATTTCTGCGGAGCATATGCTCTTTTGAATCTCTTAAATTTATTTTGGTATATGAAAATGACATCTGATATACAATTTATTGGTTGATATATAAACATATAAGTAATATTTGTTTGTATAAAAATCACTAAGCTCTGACTGTCCCTAATAATCTTTGTTGAAGAGACCATTAGTATTTCATGGATTTGTGCTATTTCCTGGTCATATATTCAGTTACTGCACATTTTCTCAACATTGACATTATTGATATTTTGGGCTGGATAATTTTTTGTTGTATAATGTTGGAGGTTAGCAGCTACCCTGGGCTCTACACCCTGGATGCTAATGGCATCCCCCAAGTTGTGTAATCAAAAATGTCTCCAAACATTGCCAAATATCCCCTGAGGCCTCAGTTAAGAACCACTAAGTCATTTTATCAAGGGTCCTCATAGAAGGCAGATGGTGTTCCTCAGTGGGGTAAATGAGGGAGAGTATAATGAGGGAGCAGTCTACAAAGGTATAGATAGGCATAAGGGAACTCAGTAAGGCATGATGGGGCACCTCTGGGTGGGTAAGAGTGAGGAAGATTACTGTTACCGGGCCTGAAGGGCAAGGGTGGGAGTAGGTACAGAACACAGAGCATAAGAGAGAATTCCCTGACAGGAACTGTGCTTCTGTAAAGGGACAGACCAGTTGGCCACTCACAGTCTGGTAGGGAGATAGCTGGGAGAATAAATGAATCTCCAAGTGGTGCCTCCCATTGTTTGAAGTTCATCAGAAACCCAAGGGAAAAGGAGCCATTGATGCAATGGTTAAAGATCAGCCTTTTGAGGCCCCCCAGCAAGATGGAGAAGGATGAAGAACAGATCTGGAAAGGCAAAGAGAGGCTATCCAACACATGTCAGTATTCAATATTATGTTGATTATTGCCTCTGCTCCAAACTGTTACCATTATTTATAGCTTTATAATACATTGTAAGATCTTATAGACAGATTCCACCACCACCAATTTTCCTCCTCTGTTTCCTGCTCCTTCAAATATTGCTTCCTGTTTATGAAAAAATGGTTCTATTGGTTTTCCTAGTATTTTTTGTAGTCTTTTCTCCTGGGTTCATTCCCTGTCTTCCATAGGAAGATCTGTTGGTAGTAAATATTCTGTGTATCAGTTAAGATAGGTTGGGCAATGCTACAGTAAGAAAAACCCTGCATATTTCAGTTGCTTAACACAAGGAAAGTTTATTCTTTGCCTTGCCAAGTCTGCAGTGAATCAGGTGACTCTTCATGGCGGCTGCTTCATGTGGAGGCATTTTTGAAAAACAACTTATTTGAAAGTAGTGCTAGGTTGGTAAATACTTTGTCCCAGCGGTTTGAAGATAGAGGTCTTCTGTGCATTTCTGTTGTTGCTGTTGAGAAACCAGGTAGGATTGTAATTCTCATTTCTTTGTAGATGATCTCTTTCCTATGCACAGTACACCCCACCTACCCCCAGTTACTTTTAAGGTTTTTAATTTTAGTGATCTGCAATTTAACAGTGATAGATCTGGCTGTGTATTTCATTTAATTATTCTTTTTTGAGATACCCTCAGCTTCATGAATCTGAGGAAGTATGTCCCTCATTATTTTCAAAATGTGTCAGATTTTATTCCTTGAATATTACTTATTCCTTACTCTTTCTGTCTTGTCTTTCTGGAGCTTGGATCAAATATATGTTAGACTTCCTTATATTTTCCCAGTGCCCTGGCAGTTGTTTCATTTTCTGACCACTTCTCTCTCTGTACTGCATTCTTGGTGGTATTTTAAGAAATGTCTTTTAGGGGTGCCTGGGTGGCTCAGTCGTTAAGCGTCTGCCTTTGGCTCAGGTCATGATCCCAGGGTCCTGGGATCAAGCCCCGCAGGGGACTCCCTGCTCGGTGGGAGGCCTGCTTCTCCCTCTCCCACTCCCCCTGCTTGTGTTCCCTCTCTTGCTGTCTCTCTCTGTCAAATAAATAAATAAAATCTTTAAAAAAATGTCTCTTATTTTCTATTCAGTCTGTGTGTTCATTGATTTTCTAATTTGGATGGTAATGTTTTTTATTTTTATTACCTTTCTTTGTCAACTTGAACTGGTCGTTTGCTTCAGATAATTTTGACACACCCATACTTCTCTATTCTCTCTCTCTCTCCTTCTTGATAATTCTAACATTGTTCATCTTTTGGGGCCAGATTGTGTGTGTTAAATTATATGTGTGTTTTCCTTGCTAACCCTTTGCTTGGGGTGATTTATTTCTTTGTATGTTTTGTTATTTTTTATTGTGATCTCCTGATATTTGAGATACTTGAGGCTCTATCTGTGGGAATTCTTGGTCCCTTTTGGGGTACCAGCTCCCTTCAGAGTTCTTCATTTGACTTACCACATTGTGGAGGCCAAGACTTTACCTTCCTCCCCAAAGCCCACAAAACCAGAGAACTAGAGACCACCAGGGATTGGAAGGTGTTATCAGCATGTCTTTGGTTCATGCTTTCATGTACTGTTCTTTCAACTTTTCTGTGGGTTTGATAGTTTTCAAATAAAAGTTGGGGAAAATACGATTAAATTAATTGGAAAAAAAAGGCAATCAAACTGGGGGCGCCTGGGTGGCTTCAGTTGGTTAAGCGTCTGACTCTTGGTTTTGGCTCAGGTCATGATCTCATGGGTCCTAGGATTGAGCCTTGGCCTGGCTCCTGACTCAGCGGGGAGTCTGCTTCTCCCTCTGCCCCTACCCTGAATCATGGGTTCTCTTTCTCTCTGTCTCTCAAATAAATACGTCTTTAAAAACAGAACAAAACAAAACAAAAAACAGAATCAAACTGGTTCTAGGCATTCCTTAACTAAAAACAAAAGTAGAGATGGCTGATTTATATAATAGGAATAATCTTTCTTTTTCAAGAAAAGGAGCTTTTGTAGATATTAATTCTCCTAATTTGTTGATTTCTGCTTTTCTTTATTTTTTCTCTTTTTCTCTTGCTGTGTTAGAAGAGTTTGTTCTTATAAATACTTGCTTTGAGTTCATATTTCACTGATTTTCATTTTTAAAAATTTCTTAAAATAATTAATGTTACACATTTTTCTCCAAAATGAACTTTAGTTGCTTCTTATGAGTTTTGATAGTACTATAATGATTTTCATCTTTTCTAAATAGTATTTTATTTGTAAATTTTTTAAATGATAAAATCATAATAGTATATGCATTTGAACACTTGGGCATATGCAGATAAATATAAAAATATCTGGCATAAATAGATAAATATAAAAATATAGAAAAATATGAAAATAAATGTTGTTATTCCCGAATTCCCTCTACTTTGAGAACTACCATTGACGTTCTCATGTATATCCTGCTAGTCTTTTTACACAAAGCACAAACTTAGGTGTTTGTTTTAAATAAAATCAAGATCCCATTACATACAAGGTTTTATATCCTAACTTAATCATGAATATTTTTGTATGTCCTATATTCATTTAGAAAATGGTTTAATAACTATATGTCAGTTCATCATGTGCATATATTTTATTTAATCAGTCCCCTCTTAGTTATCTAGATTATTTCAATTTTTGCTATTATAAATTGCATAATAATATATGTCCTTGTACATATATCTTAGTGTAGATTAGGATTATTGCCTTAAAATTAATTTCCAGATATAAATTGTGGTACAAAATGGGGTAAAAATTTTTAAGTCTTTTAATATATATTGTTAAATTGTCCTGTGGAAAAGTTGTCCAAACCGTGCCGCCACCAGCTGTCCATGTTAGAATGTGCTTTTTCTATCCAGGTGAACAGTTTAAAGTTTGTGGTATGTGATACCACCTTGTCTTGATTTGAATTTGATTTCTAGTATTAATGAGTTTTAATAGGTTTCCTCATGTTTGTTGGCTGTTGCTGTTTGTTTTTACAGCTCATAAAAAAAGAACATTAAAGTGAGGTACTGTTGGCAAAGTAAAATGAGGGATAAGAGCCCACACTTGCCGCCTTTCTCTCCAACCTCTCAGGCAGTTCATCTGCCCTGTCACAGGCACAGGGACAGAATTCCACTGAGCAAGCAGTTTTACATAATCATCTCTCTGTGGTCATATGACCTACTAAAGCACTGACTGATGTTTTTCCTGAAAACAAAAAATGTATCTTAGACTAATAACAAAAGAACCAGAAAACTGTACCACTGTTATAGCCTCTTTTTATGTTGGTGCCTATCTTTTATCTTTTTGGGGGGCCTTCATCTTTTTCTAGTTGGTTTATGTGTTATTTTATATATAAAGGATGTTAATGCTTTGTCATTATGTTGCAAAAAAATGTTCAAAAATTTAAAAAAATTTTTATGATATATAGAACTTTTAAGTCTATATGTAATTAAAATACTTATTTTTAATGGTTTCTTCCTTTTTCTTCCCTGCTTGGAGGAATCTCCCCCAATTTGTGATGAGCTAAATATTCACTAATATCTCCCTTCATTTCTTTTATGATATCAATCTACATTTAAACTTTTAATCATTCTGAAATAATTTTTAATATACGTTATGTATTTCCAAAGTTAATCAATGTCCCTGAACCATTTACTTATAACTTCCCTCACTGATTTAAACTGTCACTTTTATCATACTATAAATTGCACTTTTGACTTCCTTCTTTGGCCCAGATTTATTTAGGAGGGTGCTTTTGAATTTCCAACCTTTAATAAAAAGCAAAAATAAAAACAAAAAAACAACTTGTTGTTTCCAGAGACTATGGCCTTTGCAATTTCTCTATTTTGTCATTTCTTGACATTTCCATTATAACCCAATATGAACTTAAGTTTACTCAGTGTTCAATATATTCTTTTTTTTTTTTAAAGATTTATTTGTTTATTTTAGAGAGAGACTGAGCACCTGAGCTGGGGAGGAGCGGAGGGAAAGGCAGAGAGAGAATCTCAAGCAGACGCCCCGCTGAGTGCAGAGCCTGACATGGGGCTTGATCTCACAACCCTGAAATCATGACCTGAGCTGAAATCAAGAGTCTGACACTTAACCAACTGAGCCACCCAGGCCCCCTGATGTTCAATATATTCTTACAATAAAGATACATACTATACCTACATGGTTTAAAGATATACAACTATTCATTCAATTCTGTTTTTTTGTTTAACTTGTCTATGGTAATAAATCTAATTCTTCCTTATTAAAAATGTTTAAATTTAATAAACTTTAAAATATTACTTGGTAAGATTTTTATTTGGGGATAACATCCTAGGTTCTTTTTAGTGGAATGTACCTTATTAGCACTTGGCTAGTGTTAATGATATCCACTAATCAAATTGTAGTGAAATGTATATAGTTCTTGTCTCACTGTGACTTCTCTTGAGGCAGAGTTCATGCCTTCCTTGACCTTATCTTGGCACATGATTTGTAGACAATAAACACCTTTAAAATGCCTTGAATTTTACCCAAGTTAAACTCAGTGCAAACCTACAGGAGGAAATTCCTAAAGACAGTAAATCCCAGATAGTAAAGAAAATCACTGGGGTCCTCAGTGTCAGACTTAGGGTCATTGAGTAGAAGGTGACAGGCTTTCAGATATGGTTCAGGTCACTGTTTCTCTCCCCAAACTCACACAGATAGTTTGCCCAGCCCTATAAAGTTGTCCTATGAAGAACTCAGTCTTGACAGAGGGTTGAATTTGGTGGGCCTGAGAAAGGGGATTTCTATTCCTAGAGAAATAGATGTCCATCAAATCAGCTGTAGTAGTATTGAAATAATCTTCCCAGGATTTGGTACATTAATCCAGAAGTAGAGCCAAGAGCCCTCTCAATTCCAGGCTGTAAAGATCATTGCTGATGTCCTCATCTGGCTAAGCCCTCATGGAATTTGAAAGACACACTTTTGCTCCTTCTGTGATAAATTTAAGAGAATTCGTTACTCACATTAGTAACCCCAATATCCAGCTTCAGCCTTATCCTTCTAGATAGCCAGACATTCTTCTCTGAAGTCTTCCCATGTTGCTCTCAGCATGTGTAGGTGATATGGGCTTCTCCTGGAACCAGCGACTAGCCCCACTTTTCCCGGTCTGAGGAAGTCTTTCTTCCTCCACTCCTTTGGCTTCTCCATTATTTAGAAACTTTCTTCTCTCCTCTCCCCTGTGCACTGAACATCTAGCATTATTACTTCAAGAGTTTAGGTTTTACAAGGATAATTAGAAAGATCATCTGGAATGACTTCCCTTTTCAGCTGCCACATAAACCTAAGCATCCCTGAAGGCAAGAGCACAGAAAGGGCCTGGCCAGTGTGAGGGGTGTGCATGTGTCTGTGTGTATGTGCATTATGCCTGTGGTGGGGAGGGAGAATGGGAAACACCAATGAGTATTTTAATGAATTATCCCATTAAAGGTGCTAGATTCTCTCAATTCTCTTAGAGACAACCTGAGTTAGTTTTTTCAGGGTCTATGAGGGTGACAAAGTGAACTCACTCTCTGACATCCCCGATGGCTTGCTCCCAGGGCAGAACAAGAGAAACCTGGCTGAGGCTGTGGAAGTTTGAGGAATCTGTTGAGCTTTTCTTGGGCTGCTGACCAGATTCAGAAAATGAATCTGGTCATCTCTATTGAGAAGTCCCTGATTTCTTCTCTCCAGTCCTTCCTGTCTTCATTCCTTGCCTGGGTGAGTTTGACCCTTTCTTGCTTTCTTTAATCTTGACTCATTCTTTATTTTTCCCTCCCTTTGTCTTAGGAACCCCAGAAGAAAGAAGATGGTGGTCCATATGTGAATCCAGTGTGTTGATATATTTGTTTGGCCTGCCCTAGGGGGAGCCTGTACAGTTTGTGTTTAATTTAAATCAGTGGCCAGTATTTAAACATTGGGAAATTTCACGTAAGAATGCAGATTCCCAACTTCTCTTATAATCTGGAACATCTGGCCAGATTAGGTCTATATATGTGGCAAAAATGAGTTGGGGTCCTTGAAAACATTATGCTAAGGGAAAGAAACCAGTCACAAAAGACCACATATTAGATGGTTCCATTTCTATGAAATGTCCAGAATAGGCAAATCTATAGACACAGAAAGTGGATTCGTGGTTGTCCAGGGCTAAGGGCGGGGCGGGGGGCGGTGGTTGAAGGGAAATGAGGAGTGATTTTAAAGGGTGCAGGGTTTCCTTGGCAGATGACAATGTTCTCAAAGCTATTGTGGTAATAGTTGCATAAATCTGTGATTATACTAAAAAATCAGTGGCTTGTATAATTTGAATGCACAGTAGTGAATTATAGCTCAGTACAGGTATTAATAAATGAATTGGAGCTAGGTAGCATATACCTTCTTTAGGTGGGGTACCTGAACTCTGATTTACCCCGGTCCCCATCTGTATTTATTCCCCCACACCAGGGCCCAGCTGGCTTCTCTTACTTTTGCTCTGTCACTGGCTTCTGTTGGCATTTGACTTTTCAGCCTCATTTAGCTCAACATTCATGAGCATTTTTCTTTTTTGGTATCTTTCTCATAATTTCCCTTTTCTCATCCTTTTCCTCATGAAAATTACCTTTAGCTGACTATCTCAGAGCATACCTTCTATGGAATTTAGTACCAAGGGAGAATAAAGAAAGGTATTTCCTTCTCAGCAACAACATTGCTATCATATTAAACCCTATCAGACCAAACTTGGAAAAACAGACAGTCTGGATTCTGGATTTATTATACAAGTGCTGTGCACGATGCCAACAGAAGAATAACAGGAAATGGTTTATAATCCCAAGTCATCTAAGTATTCTCCCCTGAACAACCCTGCAGGATGACCATGCGGAGAAGCTGCAAGGCTGGAGATGGGGCTGGAAGAGCTAGCATTTTTAAAACCGCTTGTTGACGGACTGGCTTGTGAGAAAACCAACATGACATTGAAACTCTTAGGGATACTTTAAATTGGTGGATTATATGGTTGCTTGATTAAGTTTGGGTTATGTAAACAGTGGAGTGTTTAGATTTAGGCTTGGCTGTTGGAGTCCAGGCAGCTGTTTGTACTTAAGTCCAGCAAGAAGTCTTGTTAATCAAAGAACTGACTGAATTTCTTTCTTTCTCCCACCCCTGCCCGCTGCTTTTTTTGTACCTGTGTTGTTTTTCCTCCTGTCCAAACCCTTTGGGCTCAGGACTGTCAGGAGGCGAGGCAGAGCGTTTTTGAATTCTCCTCTGAGGACCAGGAACTTATTTTTTTGATTACATGGATGTGCCCCACAGATTTCCCTCACTGTGAGGTAATCACTTCATTTATCCAAGTTCTACAAAGCCTTTATTATTCCGGTTAGTTCATATTTTTGAAGCTAAGTCATCAGTTTGATGCGTTTGTTGTAAAATGTGGTTTAACAGCTTGTTAGCACATTTATTTTTTTTTAATGGAACCCAAAGATATTTCATGCTTGAGCAGCAGTGGATTTAAGAGCCGATGAAAAGCTGCGCGAGCTGTGTGCATTCATCACAAAACAATGGCACGAGAACGTTGCAGAGCAGTGCACCGGGCTGGCACCAGCGGTGGTGCAGGCTTTCTTCATGAGCTTAGGTTGCTTTTTTTCTGACCTGACTGTGTCTTATAAATAACCAGTGTTGCATGATGCTTGTTGGTTTCAGGTCGTCTGGGATGTGCTGGATCATTTGAGCAGTCCGAGTTCATGTGGTTTTTCCACCCTCTGAGATAATTTTATTTTATTTTGTCCACAGAGCAAAAGGGAAACTGGGACTGTTGTTCTCTGTCTTCCTCATGCGGCTTTGTAAAGTTGTCTCAGATCTAACGGGTTGGAACTGAGCGCTATTGTAGAGCCTGGTGAGTGTCAGAGAGCCTTTGAAAAGTAAAAGGGGGGAAGCCACAGGCTCTTTCCACAGCCTCATCACAAATACAAACTAGGTCATTTTCCTGAGAGGCAGCAAAAGTGAACATTCTGTGTTTGACCAAAGCCAACCTCTTGGTTGAGACTTTGATAATTTGGGGATGAAGTAGAGGCACACGGTCTCCTTTGACTAAATCCAGAGCTATCTTTGTACCAGGCTAGGTGTTTGTTGGATTATAAGATCTGCAACCCATGGGGATAGACCTCCTAAGAGTAGAATTGGTGAAAATGGACTTTCTGATTTAACTAAAATGTGTTAGCTTATCAGTTTTCCCTTTTGCATTTCTGTGCTGTCAAGTGCATAAACCAAGCAACAGTGATTTTTTTTTTTTTTGGCAACAGTGACTTTTTTCACCATTCAAGTCAGGCTCATATTTCCATTATATTCAAGCAGTTAGGGAGTAAAGAAAAGTATCAAGAGAAAGAAGGCAAGTTTTTTTTTTTGTTGTTTTTTTGTTCTTTTGTTTTTTTTTTTTTAAGAAGGCAAGTTTCTTAGAGATTGAAGCACTTGCATGGGGGAAGAAGGAGAAACCATATGAGAAAAATTACCAACTACTCTACCTCATGGTCACCTAACAATGGATGAGATTCATATTTGCAGTCTGCCCACATCTCCAATGTTTCTTTGAGGCTAAGAGTATAAAATGGAACTCCTATGTGAGGTGATCTTAATTTCTTAAGAGAAAGAAAGAAAAAAAAGACTGTTGTTAATGGTGATGGTACTAATGTACAGAATGATGACAAATGCTTGTCCTGGAAGGGATCTTTTGTACAAACTACTCCAAATGTCTGATTATGTAGACAAAACGGAACATGGAAATTTGTCTAGTCTTCTCTCACTTTCCTTCTGACCTCAGTGGATGTCCCTTAATTCTGGATATTTCATATAAATGGAATCATACAATATGTGGCCTTTTGTGTCTTAATTTTTTTCACTTAACCTAATGTTTTCAAGGTTCATCCATGTTGTAGCATGTATTTGAACTTCATTCCCTTTTATAGCTGAATAATATTCTATTGTATGAATATTACATTTTGTTTACCCATTTATCAGTCCAATGATGGACACTTGGGCTTTTTTACCTTTTGGCTATTGTGAATAGTACTTCTATTAATATTCATATAAAAGTTTTTGAACATCTGTTTTCAATTCTTTTGAAGTAGAATTGTTGAGTCATATGGCAAGTCTCTGTTTAACTTACTGAGGAACCCCCAAACTGTTTTCACAGAGCGTATACCACTTTACATTCCCACTAGTAAATGTATGAGGGTTTCAGTTTCCCCACATCCTCATCAACACTTGTTATTGTCTGCTTTATTTTAGCCATCCTCATGTGTGTGAAGTGATATCTCATTGTGGGTGCGGTTTTCATTTCCCTCATAACCAGTGATGTTGAACATCTTTTCATGAGCTTATTGGCCATTTGTATCTTCTTTGGAGAAATGTCTACTCAAGTCCTTTGCCCACTGTTAAATTAGGTTCTTTGGCTTTTCTTTCTTTTTTTTTTTTTTTTAATTGTTGAGTTTTAAGAGTCCTTTTTATTTTCTGGAAACTAGACCTTTACCAGATATATTGTTTTAAAATATTTTCTCTTGTTATGTGAGTTTTCTTTTTGATGGACCAAAGTTTTTAATTCTGATGAAGTCCAGTTTCTTTCTTTCTTTTTTTTTTTTGCCTATGCTTTTGGTATTCTGTTTAAGAAACCATTGCCAAATCCAAAGTCTGGAAGATTGACCCTGCTTTCTTCTAACAGTTTTGTCTTTTTAACTCTTATATATAGGTATAATCCATTTTGAGTTAATTTTTACATAGAGTGTGAGGGTAAAGACTTCATTCTTTTGCATTTGGATATTGAGTTGTCCCAGCACTATTTGTGGAAGAGAATATTCTTTTCCCCATTGAATAGCCGTGCACCCTTGTAGAAAATCAATTGTCTATAGATGTATGGGTTTATTTCTGCGAACTTCATTCCATTTCATTGATCATTGTCTATTCTTCTGCCAATACCTAGAAATTCAATTTTAAGTTCCTCTTTATCTTAAGTTACTTAGAAATTATTTTGAAATTTTCAGGGGCACCTGGGTGGCTTGGTCGTTAAGCATCTGCCTTCAGCTCAGGTCATGATCCCAGCGTCCAGCCCTGCATCAGGCTCCTTGCTCGGGGAGCCTGCTTCTCCCTCTCCCTCTGCCTGCTGATCCCCTGCCATGCTCTCTCTCTCTCTCTCTCTCTCTCTCTGTCAAATAAATAAAATCTTAAAAATTATTTTGAAATTTTCAAATTGAAGGGTTTTATGAGTAATATACCTTTATTGTTAAACTATATTTTTCTCTCACTGACTCAGAGAATGTGACTGTCCATATGATCATTTTATTTTCCTTTAAGTTCAGTAACTGTACCACATACTACTGGTGTTGCTTCTATTAGTTTTTCTTGAAACATGACAAGTCTTTTTTAAACAGAAGATTCACATCTACTTTATTTCAGGCAACTTTTCTCCTATTTCTGTTCATTTTTTTTGTTTGCCTTTTTCTTATTCTCTTCTTCAGAGAATTTAGATATGTATGTATGGTAAAACCTCTTGTCTGTCTTTTATTATTTTTTAATCTTTTAGTTCTGTGTGATTTCATCAAGCTGTCCTGTATGCCTAGTTTTTTTTTTAAATTATGATTTTTGGTATTTTTTATTTCCTGAACTGTGGCTTTCAACATTATTAATATATCTATATTTCTTTTTTGAAACATATTTATAGTAACTTTTAAAGTCCTTGTCAAGTCACATCTGGGCCCTTCCCTTTTGCATGCAATTTCTTTCTTTTTATTTTATTATGTTAATCACCATACATTACATCATTGGTTTTTTCAATTAGCAATAATTGCGCCTCGTCTAAACCTCATTGGCTACGATACTGCCACTGCGCAAAGCTACATTATTAGTTTTTGATGTAGTGTTCCATGATTCCTTGTTTGTGTATAACACCCGGTTGCATGCAGTTTCTGTTGTCTGCTTTTTTCCTCCCTGTATATGGGGGTACATAAAAAGAAACATTCCTGTTTCTTTGAATGTTTCATAATTTTGTTGTTGTTGTTAAAAACTGGGCATTTTCAAGAATATATTTTAGCAACTCAGGCTATTGATCCCCCCCTCCACGGTTGTTGTTGTTGTTGGCTTGTTTATTTGTTCGGTGACTGGTCTGGACTGCGGTAGTGAAGTCTATTCCCCTCACTCCCATTGTGAAGCTTCTGGTGTTATGCCACAGAGGGCACGCCCACCTGATAGCTCCTCTAGTTGGAGGGATTGCTGTTTTGTTTTCAGCAATGCCCCGGGGCATAGATTGCACTACAACCGTATCCAATTAGTTTTGGACCCATTTTCAGGGGGTAGTTTTATGCCAGTCTTGCCAGTCTTTGAGGTTTGTTCTGACCATAAGAGGGCTCTCCTTAGCTATCTCTTTCCCTGGTTCTATCTGGTAATCTAGCTGACCTCTAGTTTAGCTTGTTGCTCTTGTGGGGCTCTCAGCCTCCTCCTAATTGTTTACTACCCAAATCTCCACTGTTGTGAAGAGTGTTTGGAGAGGCTTGAACTTCCCTGTACTTTGTTTCAAATAATGTTAGTTTTTTTTTTTTTTTTTTTTTTTTTTTTGAGTAGAGCATAGAACCTCTCTATTCTTATGGCCAGCATCTCCCCTGGGCAAAATCTCTGAGCCATTGCTGCAGAGCAGGTGGTGGGGACAGTCTTTTTTCTTAGGATAGCATTCCTCATTCATCAGCAGGGCACTAGGTAGAAGCAGGACCTCTGGTCTTCTCAGCTTCTCCTGGTCTGGAACTTTCATGCTGTGCGTGAACTGGGATGAAGGTGATTGGGTCCCCAGTATTCTCAGGCACCTGCTTGATACTGAGACTCTGTCCTATGATTTGGTGGCTGGGGGGATGTGGGGAGCCCCTGACTCTTTGGCTGAACTCACCTGCAATTTAGGCTCTGCAATGTGAAATTGGGAGGGAATAAGAAATACTGATGGGCTAGCCCTAGTGATGTGAGATACTATAGATCTTGCCTGTGAGCTGGAGTGGAGCTTCTTGTTACATTGAACTGGGGGTAGGTAGGGAAGTAGCAGGTGATGGCTCAAGTACTACAAATTCTCACTGTTCTTACCAAGACGTAGTAGATTTTCTTAAGTAAAGGTCTTGTTCTCCATTTGCTGTATGCCCTTAGGGTAAATTCCAAAATTTTTTTTTTAAAAAAGTATCAGCTCCATTTTCTTTTCCCTTTATTTCTTCTTTTTAAAAATTTTTTAAAAAAAATCTTTTTTCCTCCTGTTATTTGAATATTTTATCTATATTTTGTGCCCTTCTTAATTTTTTGAAATCATGTTTATAATCTGCTTGAGTATGGAGATCTGTTTGTCCGATTCCTTAAATAGTTTCTGTTAGACTGTGTGTGCTTCATCTGTACTTATATTCCTTTCCTCTTTTTGCTTTGTAGTTTCTATTCATAAATTCATAGCTAGTTCTTTTCTCATTATTACTTCCCTTTGAGACAGTGAGGCTATTTTCAAATGTGTTTTGAGGATGGGTAGGAAGGTGAAACAGCATTAAATTTCTATTTGGATTTGTTTTCTTCATTATCTCCTCACCGAATCTTTTTAAGAATACTCTTTGCTGGGGAACGCATCGCTCTCCATCTCTGTGTGGGTCATAGCAATGTCCACCTAGTTACACTCCCTGTGCTGTGACCTGGGGATGACTCTCTCCTCCTTCTTGGCAGTGCCTCACCTCCAGAAGGTCCCTCTAGGTTCCCAGGACAGGTCATACACAATTAGAAATGGCATGTCTGTTTTACCTTCAGCTTCGCCTCTCCTGCTGTTCTTTGGTTTCGGGTTGGGTCTCTTGGGGGACATTATCTGCCTTTTCCCATGCTCGGTCCACAGACTTCGATTTCATTACTAACAATGAATCACGAGACAGGCCTTCCAGTACTGTGCCTTATTAAGCAGGAATACTGTTTCTTGATCAGTGTCTGAGGGTTCTATGTCCCCCTCACCAAGGTTCTCCTTAGGATCCAAATATCACTGTTTTGGTGTATATTCTCTTTGTAGTTTTCATTTCTGGTAGTATCCTTTTCCTTATTACAATGAAAATGAAGTTCGCTTTTAATTTTTTATTCATTTTTAAAAAAATTTTTGGTTGGGTGACTGCCTTCGGCTCAGGTCATGATCCTAGAGTCCTGGGATCGAGTCCCACGTCAGGCTCCCGGCTCAGCGGGAAGCCTGCTTCTCCCTCTGACCCTCTCCCCTCTCATGCTGTTTCTCTCTCGCACTCTCTCTAATAAATAAATAAAATCTTTAAAAAAAATTAAAAAAAAATTTTTTTTAAAGATTTTATTTGAGAGAGAGCACGAGCTTGGGGGGAGGTGCAAAGGGGAGGGGGAGGGAGAAGGGACAAGTAGTGCAGGATCCCAGGACCCCAAGATTATGACCTGAGCTGAAGTCAGGCACCCTTATGATCTTTCTAACATCTTGTTTTCAGTTTTAAAATTCTCTTTTCTTGATATTTCTGCTTTCATTTTTTAAATTTTTTAATTGTTAATCACCATATATTACATCATTAGTTTTTGATGTAGTGTTCCATGATTCACTGTTTGTGCATAACACCCAGTGCTCCATGCAGAACGTGCCCTATTTAATACCCATCACCAGGCTACCCCACCCCCCCGCGCCCCTCCCCTCTAGAACGCTGTTTGTTTTTCAGAGTCCATCGTCTCTCACGGTTCGTCTCCCCCTCCGATTTTCTCCCCTTCATTCTTCCCCTCCTGCTATCTTCTTTTTTTTTTTTCTTAACATATATTGCATTATTTGTTTCAGAAGTACAGGTCTGTGATTCAACAGTCTTACACAATTCACAGCGCTCACCATAGCACATACCCTCCCCAATGTCTATCACCCAGCCACCCCATCCCTGCCACCCCCCACCACTCCAGCAACACTCAGTTTGTTTCCTGAGATTAAGAATTCCTCATATCAGTGAGGTCATATGATATATGTCTTTCTCTGATTGACTTATTTCACTCAGCATAACACCCTCCAGTTCCATCCACGTCGTTGCAAATGGCAAGATCTCATTCCTTTTGATGGCTGCATAATATTGCATTGTGTATATATACCACTTCTTCTTTATCCATTCATCTGTCGATGGACATCTTGGCTCTTTCCACAGTTTGGCTATTGTGGACATTGCTGCTATAAACATCGGGGTGCACGTACCCCTTCGGATCCCTACATTTGTATCTTTGTGGTAAATACCCAGTAGTGCAATTGCTGGATCGAATGGTAGCTCTATTTTCAAGTTTTTGAGGAACCTCCATACTGTTTTCCAGAGTGGTTGCACCAGCTTGCATTCCCACCAACAGTGTAGGAGGGTTCCCCTTTCTCCACATCCCCGCCAACATCTGTCATTTCCTGACTTGCTAATTTTAGCCTTTCTGACTGGTGTGAGGTGGTATCTCATCGAGGTTTTGGTTTGGATTTCCCTGATGCCGAGCGATGTTGAGCACTTTTTCACGTGTCTGTTGGCCATTTGGATGTCTTCTTTGGAAAAATGTCTGTTCATGTCTTCTGCCTATTTCTTGATTGGATTCTTTGTTCTTTGGGTGTTGAGTTTGATAAGTTCTTTATAGATTTTGGATACTAGCCCTTTATCTGATATGTCATTTGCAAATATTTTCTCCCATTCTGTTGGTTGTCTTTTGGTTTCGTGGACTGTTTCTTTTGCTGTGCAGCAGCTTTTTATCTTGATGAAATCCCAATAGTTCCTTTTTGCCCTTGCTTCCCTTGCCTTTGGCGATATTTTTAGGAAGAAGTTGCTGCGGCTGAGGTCGAAGAGGTTGCTGCCTGTGTTCTTCCTTAGGATTTTGATGGACTCCTGTCTCACATTTAGGTCTTTCAACCATTTGGAGTCTATTTTTGTGTGTGGTGTAAGGAAATGGTCCAGTTTCATTCTTCTGCATGTGGTTGTTCAATTTTCCCAACACCATTTGTTGAAGAGACTGTCTTTTTCCATTGGACATTCTTTCCTGCTTTGTCAAAGATAAGTTGACCATAGAGTTGAGGGTCCATTTCTGGGCTCTCGATTCTGTTCCATTGATCTATGTGTCTGTTTTTGTGCCAGTACCATACTGTCTTGATGATGACAACTTAGTAATAGAGCTGGAAGTCCAGAATTGTGAAGCCACCAGCTTTGCTTTTCTTTGTCAACATTCCTCTGGCTATTTGGGGTCTCTTCTGGTTCCATACAAATTTTAGGATTATTTGTTCCATTTCTTTGAAAAAAGTGGATGGTATTTTGGTGGGGATTGCATTGAATGTGTAGATTGCTCTAGGTAGCATTGACATCTTCACAATGTTTGTTCTTCCAATCCATGAGCATGGAACGTTTTTCCATTTCTTTGTGTCTTCTTCAGTTTCTTTCATGAGTATTTTGGAGTTTTCTGAGTACAGATCCTTTGCCTCTTTGGTTAGATTTATTCCTAGCTATCTTATGGTTTTGGGTGCAATTGTAAATGGGATCGACTCCTTGATTTGTCTCTCTTCTGTCTTGTTGTTGGTGTATAGGAATGCCACTGATTTCTGTGCATTGATTTTATATCCTGCCACTTTACTGAATTCCTGTATGAGTTCTAGCAGTTTTGGGGTGGAGTCTTTTGGGTTTTCCACATACAGTATCCTATCATCTGCAAAGAGTGAGAGTTTGACTTCCTCTTTGCCGATTTGGATGCCTTGGATTTCTTTTTGTTGTCTGATTGCTGTGGCTAGGACTTCTAATACTCTGTTGAATAGCAGTGTTGATAGTGGACATCCCTGCCACGTTCCTGACCTTAGGGGGAAAGCTCTCAGCTTTTCCCCATTGAGAATGATATTCGCTGTAGGTTTTTCATAGATGGCTTTTATGATATTGAGGTATGTACCCTCTATCCCTATCCTCTGAAGAGTTTTGATCAAGAAAGGATGCTGTACTTTGTCAAATGCTTTCTCTGCATCTATTGAGAGGATCCTATGATTCTTGTTCTTTCTTTTGTTAATGTATTGTATCACGTTGATTGATTTGCGGATGTTGAACCAACCTTGCAGCCCAGGGATAAATCCCACTTGGTCGTGGTGAATAATCCTTTTAATGTACTGTTGTATCCTATTGGCTAGTATTTTGGTGAGAATTTTTGCATCCATGTTCATCAAGGATATTGGTCTGTGATTCTCCTTTTTGATGGGATCTTTGTCTGGTTTTGGGATCAAGGTAATGGTGGCCTCATAAAACGAGTTTGGAAGTTTTCCTTCCATTTCTATTTTTTGGAACAGTTTCAGGAGAATAGGTATTAATTCTTGAAATGTTTGGTAGAATTCCCCTGGGAAGCCATCTGGCCCCGGGCTTTTGTTTGTTGGGAGATTTTTGATGACTGCTTCAATTTTCTTAGTGGTTATAGGTCTGTTCAGGTTTTCTATTTCTTCCTGGTTTAATTTTGGTAGTTGATACATCTCTAGGAATGCATCCATTTCTTCCAGGTTATCTAATTTGCTGACATATAGTTGCTCATAATATGTTCTTATAATTGTATGTCTTGGTGTTGGTTGTGATCTCTCCTCTTTCATTCATGATTTTGTTGATTTGGGTCATTTCTCTTTTCTTTTTGATAACTCTGGCCAGGGGTTTATCAGTCTTGTTAATTCTTTCAAAGAACCAGCTCCTAGTTTTGTGGATCTGTTCTACTGTTCTTTTGGTTTCTCTTTCATTGATTTCTGCTCTCATCTTTATTATTTCTCTTCTTCTGCTGGGTTTAGGCTTTATTTGCTGTTTTTTCTGTAGGTCCTTTGGGTGTAGGGTTAGGTTGTGTATTTGAGACCTTTCTTGTTTCTTGAGAAAGGCTTGTATTGCTATATACTTTCCTCTTAGGACTGCCTTTGCTGTATCCCAAAGATTTTGAACAGTTGTGTTTTCATTTTCATTGGTTTCCATGAATTTTTTTAATTCTTTAGTAGGATGCTCTTTAGCCTCCACGTACTTGAGTTCTTTCCAACCTTCCTCTTGTGATTGAGTTCTAGTTTCAAAGCACTGTGCTCTGAAAGTATGCAGGGAATAATCCCAATCTTTTGGTATCAGTTGAGACCTGATTTATGACCTAGGAGGTGATCTATTCTGGAGAATGTTCCATGGGCATTAGAGAAGAATGTGTATTCCGTTGCTTTGGGATGGAATGTTCTGAATATGTCTGTGAAGTCCATTTGGTCCAGTGTGTCATTTAAAGTCTTTATTTCCTTGTTGATCTTTTGCTTAGATGATCTGTCCATTTCAGTTAGGGGGGTGTTAAAGTCCCCACTATTATTGTATTGTTGTCAATGTGTTTCTTTGGTTTTGTTATTAATTGCCTTAGATAATTGGCTGCTCCCATGTTCGGGGCATAGATATTTACAATTGTTAGATCTTCTTGTTGGATAGACCCTTTAAGTAGGATATAGTGTCCTTCTTCATGTCTTATTACAGTCTTTATTTTAAATCTATTTTTTCTGATATAAGTATTGCCACCCCAGCTTTCTTTTGGTGTCCATTAGCATGGTAAATGGTTTTCCACGCCCTCACTTTCAATGTGGGGGTGTCTTTGGGTCTAAAGTGAGTCTCTTGCAGACAGCTTATTGATGGGTCTTGTTTTTTAATCCAATCTGATAGCCTGTCTTTTGATTGGGGCATTTAGCCCATTTACATTCAGGGTCACTATTGAAAGATACGAATTTAGTGCCATTGTATTGCCTGTAAGGTGACTGTGACTGTATATTGTCTGTGTTCCTTTCTGGTCTATGCTGCTTTTAGGCTCTGTCTTTGCTTAGAGGACCCCTTTCAATATTTCTTGGAGGGCTGGTTTCGTGTTTGCAATTTCCTTTAGTTTTTGTTTGTCCTGGAAGCTTTTTATCTCTCCTTCAATTTTCAATGAGAGCCTAGCTGGATATAGTATTCTTGGCTGCATATTTTTCTCGTTTAGTGCTGTGGAGATATCATGCCAGTCCTTTCTGGCCTGCCAGGTCTCTGTGGATAGGTCTGTTGCCAATCTAATGTTTCTACCATTATAGGTTACATATCCCTTCTCCCGAGCTGCTTTGAAGATTTTCTCTTTGTCTCTGAGACTCGTAAGTTTTACTATTAGATGTCGGGGTGTTGACCTATTTTTATTGATTTTGAGAGGGGTTCTCTGTGCCTCGTGGATTTTGATGCCTGTTTCCTTTCCCACATTAGGGAAGTTCTCTGCTATAATTTGCTCCAATATACCTTCTGCCCCTCTCTCTCTTTCTTCTTCTTCTGGGATCCCAATTATTCTAATGTTTCATCTTATCATATCGCTCATCTCTCGAATTCTGCCCTTGTGATCCAGTAGTTGTTTATCTCTCTTTTTCTAGCTTCTTTATTTTCCATGATTTGGTCTTCTGTATTGCTAATTCTCTCTTCTGCCTCATTTATCCTAGCAGTTAGTGCCCCCATTTTTTATTGCACCTCATTAATAGCCTTTTTGATTTTGACTTGGTTAGAGTTTAGTTCTTTTATTTCTCCAGAATGGGTTTCTCTGATAACTTCCACACTTTTTTCAAGCCCAGCTAGTATCTTTAAAGTCATGATTCTGAACTCTAGGTCTGACATTGTACTAATGTCCATATTGAGTAGGTCCTTGACTCATGGTACTACCTCTTTTTCTTTTTGTTGAGGTGACTTTTTTCATCTTGTCATTTTGTCCAGAGGAGAATAGATGAATGAGAGAACAAAATGGTAACAGGTTAACAACGTCCCCAGAAAATATACTCTAAGTAAATCAGAAAAGACCTGAAACCAGGGGAAAACTAAGGTAAAGAAAGAAAAAAGAAAGAGAAAGAAAAAAAAAGATAAAAACAAACAAAAACAGAATAAAACAAAAAAAACAGAATATGATCAAATATGATCAGGCTAGTGCATCGATCAGTGCCACACACTAGATTTTGGGTGTATTTTGGTCTGCTAGAAGAAAGTGCCTCCTAAAATTTTAAAGAAAGAAAGACTTATATATGTACAAAATAAGGGTTGATCCAATGATGGGATGGAATATGACTGTAAAGATGTAAATTATAAAAAATTTTAAAAGAGGAATTGATAAGGTGCTTGAACAAAGAAAGAAAAGGATTTAAAAAAGGATAAAGGGAGAGAATGTGATCAGGCAGGAGACTAGAACAAAGCCATACACTAGAGATTTAGGGTATATTTTGATCTGTTAGAAGAAACTGTATTTCAAAATTTTATAGAGAGAACAACTTATATATATATATATATATATATATATATATATATATATATATATATGCCAAAAATAAGGGCAACTACTATGAAGGGATAGAATATGACACTAAAAATGAAAAATAAAAAAAATTTTTTTAAAAAGGGATTGATAAGATGGTTGAAAAAGGGAAAAAGAAATATTAAAAGAAACAGTTAAAAATTAACTTTTAAAGACTAATGAATCATGGTAAAAAAGCCATGAATTCTATGTGCAGTATTCCTCTCGCGCTGGAGTTCTGCCGTTCTCCTTGATCGGTAAACTTGGTCTTGGCTTGCTGGCTGTTTGTGCTGATCTTCTGGGGGAGGGGCCTGTTGCTGTGGTTCCCAAATGTCTTTGCTGGAGGCGGAATTGCCCAGCCCTTGTTGGTCCGGGCTAAGCAAGCTGCTCGGGTTTGCTTTCAAGAGCTTTTGTTCCCTGCAAGCTTTCCATACAGCTTTGGAGGACGAGAGTGAAAATGGCGGTCTCTCACTCTCCACCCTGGAGGAGCCAAGGACTCGGGCCCCGCTCCTCAGTGCGTCCCCAGAGAAAAGTAGTCAGTCACTCCCGTGTTCCCGGTCTCTGGCTGCATTCCGTGCTCACCCGGCCTGTGACCGAGCGTTTCTATCTCTGGCACCCGACCCCGTGTGGAGTCTCCAAACCGAGCAGATCCCTGCGGTGCGCTCCCGTGCCGCTCCTCCCTGGGGGTGGAAGGGGAGTCTCCCCGGCTCTGCCGCTTGTTGGGTCCCTGTTGGAGGAGCATTGGCCCAACTGTCACCCATCACAGTTTATGGCAGGCCCGAGCTGGGAGCCCACACCTCGGCTCCATCTCTGCAACCCACTTCCCTGCTCCGATACCTGGGAGCTCTGCTGCACGCAGGCACACCCGGTCTTTCTGTGATCCCGAGGGTCCTGAGACCACACTGTCCCGTGAGGGTTCTACCCCCAGGTTAGCCACTGGAGAGACGTCCCTCAGCGGAGCCGACTTCTAAAAGTTCTGATTTTGTGCTCTGCGGCTCTTATCACTTGCCAGAAGCGGCCGGCGGAGGCCCTTCCCCCGCCGTCTATCCTCCCGAATATTGCCTCGGATTCACTTCTCTGCACGTCCTACCTTCCAGAAAGTGGTCGCTTTTCTGTTCAGAGAGTTGTTGCTATTCTTTTCTTTGATCTCCTGTTGAGTTCCTAGGTGTTCAGAATGGTTTGATCCCTATTCAGCTGAAATCTTGAGACCAGACGAAATCCAGGTCTCCTACTCCTCTGCCATCTTGCTCCGCCTATCTCTGCTTTCATTTTTGTATGCAATCTCTAACAGGGCTGATGCAGTATTTTGTTTAATGTTTGGGACTTATATATCTGTTTCTTTTGTCTTAGACATTACTCTTAAGTTGCTTAGCACTTTTCCTAATGATCTTAGTGTTAATCAGTATTAATTACTCCTCTGAAGACATCAGGTTTCTGGTAGTCTTCCATTATTAGTTCCCCCCCTTAAGATCTTACCCTGTCTTCCATATTTTGTTGCACTTATCTTGTATTTAGAATCTAGATCTGTCTTGGAGCAGACTTCACAGACAGCTGTTCTAAGGTTGGATTCTGCTGCAACAAATATGCTTCTTTAATTAATGTTCCCCTCCAGTTGCACCATGCATGACTATTTGATTTGATTTTTGTATTAAAAATTGGAATGCTTCAAAGAAAGTTGTGTTCATGAAATGTGAGTACTCAGATGCTTCTGGGTACTAAAGCGCAAGGAATTCAATCTCTGTGCATTCAATCTATATTTATAGAAACTTTTGAGACATGCTGCATTGTGTCTTGCTGCTTTTTGAAAACAAAGATTCACCTTATTGGTAGTACATGTTGAAAAAATGAATAAAAAATGCATGAATTGCAGAGGATATTTATGTCAGTAGGAATTAAGTGCTCACTTCCTACATTTCTCTGTGCTGTAGGACATAGCTTTAGGTCTTTTGTACTTATGACTGGTTGTTCTACATTTTGATCTATGGCCCTTTAGGTTGTTTTTCTTAATATTGGGTAAAATTGATGAACATTTTCTATTTTAGCTAATGGGCTTGAGCTAACTGAGGCAGGTAGATGAGGTGGCATTTGGATATAAATGTATATAATTTTCCATTGAAGACAGATTCTGAGAAGGAAATTTAACCTGTGGCAGGAAGGGTTACTGGAGGAGGTGATAGCATGGAAATAACCCTGAAATCACAATCGCCATGATTTGCATTTGAGTTCTAATTCCGTTATTTCCTAGTTTTATAGCCTTGGGCAAGTTCTTTTATCATGCTGAACTTCTGGATTTTAATCTGCAAACTGATGAGAATCTTTAGTTCACAGAATTATTTTAAGGATTATGTGAAAGCCCCTGAGAGACTGTCACTGAATGGTAATTGATTCTGAACCTATTAGAAAAGATCCAGACATATATATGAGCATATATAATTTCAAAAAGTATAACTAGCTGTGTAGTTAATTTTGTAGCATATAGATGGGTAGACTACTAGCTGCCTAAATGATAGTCATTTCCCTTTCCTCTTTACTAATAGAAGTCTTGTATTATTGAGGGTGGTAATGTACTTAGCTAAAATCCTATGTTTTACAAGTCTCACTTCAGATACGGGTGACAAATACAACACAAATGGTTGCTGGTGATGGGACTTCTGAAAAACAGTTGAACGAATGACACAGCTGATGCTGGGTGAAACAAATAATGCATGAAATAGATGAGAACTTGAAGAGAAAATAGAAAGATGACCTCAAAGATCTAAGAAAAGCTGTTGCTTTGCATACAGGTTGCGTGTAACTAAACTGTAATTCCATTATATGTGTGGAACATAATTCAGGTGTGACAGCAAATACATTTCCATGTATGCAGGATCTCAGAACTTGCATTACGATTGGGTCACTTTAAGGAGAATATTCTTCTTTTAAAAGGTTATATTAGTATTATTTTTAAAATAATTTCTACCCCCAAAGTGGGACTCAAACTCAACCCTGTGATCGAGTTGCATGCTCCACAGACTGAGCCAGCCAGGTGCCCCAAGGAGAATAGTCTTAACATCAAGACCAAATATATATGATTTCCTTTAATTAGTGAAAATCTCCCCTTAAAGTTTTTTTTTTTCCTCATTAAACTTTTGTTTTAATGGATCTCAAAATTCTGTGACAGATTTTTGGTCAAGTTGTTTCCATTAAAAAATACTGATTTTAAAAACTAATAACTTAAAACTGCCACACACACACACACACATGCACACACACACAAATGGTCCACAAAACATTCTCCTTTCCTTCTAAAGGTTTTATGATGCATTGTTATCATTAACCAGTCTTTTACTATTAAACTTAAATGGCCCATTGACACAAATGGTTCTGAGACCGTTCTTCCACCACTGATTAAGACTGGGGTGGCAGGTATTGGGGATAATACTCATTTAGCCTTCTGAGCTTTCTGGGCAGACTTGGTGGCCTTGCCAGCTCCAGCTGCCTTCTTGTCCACTGCTTTGATGACACCCACGGCAAGCGTCTGTCTCATGTCATGAACAGCAAAACGGCCCAGAGGAGGAGAGTCAGAGAAGCTCTCAACACACATAGGCTTGCCGGGAACCATATCAACAACGGCAGCATCACCAGATTTCAAGAACTTGGGACCATCTTCCAGCTTTTTTCCAGAACGATGATCTTTCTTCTCCTTCAGCTCAGCAACCTTGCAAGCAATGTGAGCTGTGTGACAATCCAGCACAGGTGCATATCCAGCACTGATTTGGCCTGGATGGTTCAGAATAATCACCTGAGCTGTGAAGCCAGCTGCTTCCATTGGTGGGTCATTTTTGCTGTCACCAGGCACATTGCCATGACGAACATCTTTGACAGATACATTCTTGACATTGAAGCCCACATTGTCCCCAGGAAGAGCCTCACTCAAAACTTCATGGTGCATTTCAACAGACTTTACTTCAGTTGTAACATTGACTGGAGCAAAGGTGACCCCATGCCAGGTTTAAGAACATCAGTCTCCACTCGGCCCACAGGGACAGTACCAATACCACCAGTTTTGTAGACGTCCTGGAGAGGCAGATGCAAGGGCTTGTCAGTTGGACGAGTTGGTGGCAGGATGCAATCCAGAGCTTCAAGCAGTGTGGTTCCACTGGCATTCCCATCATTACGGGTGACTTTCCATCCCTTGAACCAAAGCATGTCAGCACTTGGCTCCAGCATGTTGTCACCGTTCCAACCAGAAATTGGTACCAATGCTACTCTATCGGGGTTGTAGCCAATTTTCTTAAGGTAGGTACTGACTTCCTTAACGATTTCCTCGTATCTCTTCTGGTTGTAGAGTGGCTCAGTGGAGTCCATCTTGTTAACACCAACAATTAGTTGTTTTACACCCAGTGTGTAAGCCAGAAGGGCACGCTCATGGGTCTGCTCATTCTTGGAGATACCAGCTTCAAATTCACCAACACCAGCAGCCACAATCAGGGCAGCACAGTCAGCCTGAGATGTGCCTATAATCCTGTTTTTGATAAAGTCTCTGTGTCCGGGGGCATCAGTGATGGTCACATAATACTTTCTGGTCTCGAATTTCCATGGGGAGATATCAATGGTGATACCACGTTCACGTTCAGCTTTCAGTTTATCCAAGACCCAGGCATACTTGAAGGAGCCCTTTCATGTCTCAGCAGCCTCCTTCTCAAATTTTTAATCGTTCTTTTGTCGATCCCACCACATTTGTAGATCAGATGACCAGTAGTGGTAGACTTGCCCGAATCTACGGGTCCAATGACGACGATGTTGATGTGAGTCTTTTCCTTTCCCGTTTTGGTTTAGGTTGAGTGGTGGTTTTCATGACACCTGTGTTCTGGCAGCAAACCCGATGTGAAAAAGCTAAAGTTTTTTTAATATTGTAATAATTATTTTATTCAGTGTTTTGTTTTTCTTAACATTTCTAAATTATTTTTTTAGAACATGTCTTTATAATATGTCTAAATTAATGCAAGTTTTTAATTATACAGGATATCCGAATATTATAGGGCTTCTCTTTCTCATTTAGTCTCTCTACCCTCCTTTCTCTCCTTTTTCATTCCCTCTTTCTTTTTCCTTTTCAATTTTTTAATTTTTAAATTTCTTTCTAGGTCTGCTCAGATTTCATCATGTTACCTCATCTCTCTTGATGCCTCTCCAGGATTGTCCCATAGTTTCTTGGATCCCATATTCTCTTTGTGGATTTTCTGGTCCTTAAGTAATTTCCTAGGAAAGGACCATGGAGGCTGTTTGCTTTCTTAAATGTTTTGCGTGCATTAAAATGTCTTTGTTCTGCTCTCACACTCAACTGATAACAAGATTGGCTGTTGAATTCCAGATCAAAAGTCATTTAACCTTGGGGCTTGAAGGCATTGCCCCAGTATTTTTTATTATTCAGGATGTTTATTTATACTATGTGTGATCTGGGTGTTTTTACCTACGTGGGAGCTTTTAGAATCTTTTTTTTTCCTTTTTTTTTGATGTGCTGAAATTTCTTGAAGATATATCTAAATGCGGGCTTTTTGGGGGTGTGGGGATTGCTCATTTATTTTCCTTGGGGGCTCATTGGCATTTCTCAGTCTTCAGTTTTTCTTCAACCCAAGGGAATTTCCCATTGTTTATTTGAAAATTTCCTTTTACCACTTTCTTTGTCTTATATTTATGGGACTCATTTGTTGGCCATTGGACCTCTCTATTTCTTTTCACTGATAACTTCCACTTTTATTTTGCTTTACAGTCTTTGAAATTTCCTCAAGTTCTTCTGTTATTTCTATTTTGTAAAATCACAGTTTTATTGCTAAGCATTCTTTCTTGTTCTTTGATGGAGTGATTGCCAGTTGATATGGGGTTTCTTGTTTGGAGTGATGAAGCATTTTAAAATTAGATTGTGCTGATATTTGCACAACTCTGTGAATGTACTAAAAACATTTAATTGTACACTTTCAATGGATGATTTTTGTGGTAAGGGAGTTATATCTCAAAGCTGTTAAAAAAAAATACAGATTGTAGAGGGATGGGATGAGATCCAGAAGACAGAAGATTTATTCTTGGTTAGGAGTTTCACTGTAATCAGATAAAAGATATCTCTCAGGTTAATTTTGCATTACTCTTTTTTTTTCCTATTAAGACCATCATTGCTGTTGATCGTAACTGGATTTCATTTGTACAAAAATATCCTGTGAATCCTACACTATATAATTTTCCCTTATGCCCTATTGCCCTGAGTGATAACTTCTGCTGGTGGTCATCAGCATTTGGGACATGAAGTTTTAAACCCCATCTTCTAGATGACCACAGTCTTTCCCAGTCTACAGACACATCCCAGCATCCACTTTTTTATCTTTTCCATCCTCCCTTTCTGCCTGAAATAATTTTGAGTCATTCCTGCCCACAGCCTAGGGTGTCTAGCTGTGTGGACTCCTCCATGGAGCTCTTTTCTTTGGAGCTGCACACACACACTGTTCCCATCAGTTAGCACCTGGAAGTCAAAATGAGCTAGACCTGGGTCTAGAGGCATAGCCACTACACCTTCTTGAGTTATGAACCTGTTGTATAATTACTCTCTATCAGTGAGCAAGTATGAAAAAAACCTTCAAGAAATGCTAGGCCACTTATTGCATAATCCTTGCTTATTTAAAGAAGGCATTTTAAAATATTTCCCAGTCTTTTTTGTTAATACCTACTTTCTGTTTTATTCAGAAATATGGGGTAGAATGCTGTGGAAGAGAGAGGTTATTTTTTTTAATTTAAATAAAAATAAAAATAAGAGGAGGGAATGGACTACATACTCTTCCAGGGAATATGGGACCTGAAGGCTGGCAGAATCAGATGTTAACCACTTCCAGCCTACGATGTTTCTGCATTTATACTTGACTATAAAGGAAATGTCCCCAGTTTTCTGCAGGAAAATACATTGACAACAAGGTAGTTAATCCATAGCAAATATTCCTTATTAGACACTTTAGATATTACCTAATCAGATAACTGCAGGGCAGAAGGGTGCCCTCTCAGAAAACAAAATGAAAAGGACCAATTATTCCAAAGATAAAAATGTAAATTTTATCCTTGTGATTTTGGGTGGCTTTTTGTGATGGTTGTCATAAACTGGTTTTCCCTAACTCTATACTGGGCTTTCACATCTGTGTGCTGATTTCTTACATTTTACTTTCTTTGGGCTAAAGTTTTTTTAGTATATAGGGTTGAAAAATGTAAATGACAGTAAGATGGGTCCTTGGTAGCTTTCCTAGTTCCTAGCACTTTTATAGTAATTTTCTGCCTCTAAGAAATTCTGCCTATAATTGAACCTCATGGAAGGTCTCCATCCTGGTGGAGGATGCCTGCAGTGTTGAGTTCCCAGCAAGGCTGGAATCTTGGTCTTAGGCAGTGAGGCAACTGCCAGGAGCTATACTACTTCTCTCCACAAAAAGCATTCCCTCATTGCTCTCTCTCTTTTTTTCTTTTTGCCTTTTTTCTTCTTTCTGTTCTGATTGATTTGACTGATTGGTTGATTGAGATCTTCTTTTAGTTTCCTCCCAGCAGACCAAGCCAGTCATACCTAGAGATACTAGATATTAATAGCTTTTGCCTCTCAGGGGACTCTTTTTTCTGTGTAAGAGTGGCCGGTGACACTTTTATATTTTTATTGTGAAGTCAAGATTTATGGCATATATTCGGTGTCTACTATTTGGCACAGAGTTGTAAGGACAGACACTAGAGAAACATGAAGTAAGATTTCTCTGCTCTAGATCAAAAGAAGACACACATCCATGATGCAACTAGAGAGCAATGGAAGGGAGAGAGAAATCAGTGCCAAATTATGTGATTAAGATTACTAAGAGCTGTGGTTCACCATATGTGAAATATTTATCTTGACCTGATCCTTGGGCCTGCCCTTTGACCACTAGCACTGTTTTAATCCTTTATATTTCATTGCAGGCCTCTCAGGCCTAAATATTTACAGGAATCAGACAGGCACCAGATAACTGAGCTAAGGGACCTTAGAAATCTTCATTTTCACCCATGGTTTTTAAACTCAAAGGATGCGCGTCCATCCCATGGACAGCCAATCATAGTGGTAGGATACTAAGCCAAAAGGAACATGACATACAAAGGGATGCTGAAGAAATTCTTCGTTTCTTCATTTAAACTGACTTATTTCACATCTATCCAAAACAGAAACATTACCATAGGTTAGCATTAATAATGATTTAGGAACTATATATATTCTTGCTGACTGACTTGGAGCTTTGTCCTCTAAGAAAAGTTCCTTTGCATATGTCTGGGCAACTGAAGAACAGACATAATAAGAATGGAATTAAACAGAGCTAATGCCATTTGGGATGGTGACTTCTAGATATAATCTAATAAACTAGCATGTGTTATACTTACAGCAAGGTAAGTATTACGTGTACTGTTGTTATGAGGCAATGGAAAAATAGGCAGTACTTTTTCCTGATAATTTTTGTTATTAGATAATCACATGGCTAAGAATTCAGTCCAAAATACAATGAAAAATGAGTCTCCTACCACTGCCGATCCTAAAGAAAGCCCCCCCAGTTTTTCTCAGATTTATTTATTTATTTGTTTTGGGGGGGAGGGGCAGAGGGAGAGAGTCTCAAGCAGACTCTGTGCAGAGCCCTATGCGGGGCTTGATCCCACAACCGTGAGATCGTGACCTGAGACAGAACTAAGAGTCAGGACACTTAACTGACTGTGCCACCCAGGCACCCCAGAAAGTCCGTTTTTTTTTCTTTAAATGTTTTTATTGTTATGTTAATCACCATACATTACATCATTAGTTTTTGATGTAGTGTTCCATGATTCATTGTTTGTGCATAACACCCAGTGCTCCACACAGAATGTGCCCTCTTTAATACCCATCACCAGGCTAACCCATCCCCCCACCCCCTTCCCCTCTAGAACCCTCAGTTTGTTTCTCAGAGTCCATCGTCTCTCATGGTTCGTCTCTCCCTCCGATTTACCCCCCTTCATTCTTCCCCTCCTGCTATCTTCTTCTTTTTTTTCTTAACATATATTGCATTGTTTGTTTCAGAAGTACAGATCTCTGATTCAACAGTCTTGCACAATTCACAGCGCTCACCATAGCACATACCCTCCCCAATGTCTATCACCCAGCCACCCCATCCCTCCCACCCCCCACCGCTCCAGCAACCCTCAGTTTGTTTCCTGAGATTAAGAATTCCTCATATCAGTGAGGTCATATGATACATGTCAGAAAGTCCGTTTTTATACTTTCTTGCATATTATTTTGAATTTTTGCCTGCTTATACATGTATCAGTGTGTGTGTGTGTGTGTGTGTGTGTGTGTGTGTGTGTGGTATTTGGCATAAATGGTTACATATACATGCGGTGCTGATCCTTTTTTTTAATTTAACAAAATAGCTTGGAGATAATTCCATGCTATATGTGTAATTGTGCTTCTTAGATTTTAACTATGCTTTGGCTTTTGGCCTTGCTTTTGGCCAAGATGGAGTAACAAGAATTGTGTTTATCCTCCCAACTGAAGTAACCCTCCTCTTCTTTCACCCCACCTCCCTTCCCCCCCTCCACACACACACACAAATAAAATATTTGAAGCAACACTTTTCAAAGACATTGGGCATCAGGTATCAAAGGACAGTGATATTTGAGAGATGAGAAACAAAAGAGGTAAACCCTGCTCCTGACCCAGATGACTGCCTTGGGTTTCCAGGCCATAACACAGCAGGAGGAACCCAGCAAAGCCTGGCAGACTCTCTGAGGTGAAGAAACAGAGCTGAGAGACCAGGGAGACTAAAAGCAGCTAGTGTGTGCAGGACAGAGCTGCATGAAAGAAGTGCCCCAGAAATCCTCATAGGGTCTGCCTTGAGTATGCAACAATGCTTATCAGTTTTGCTGTGCTCAGTACTGATGAATGCCTCTGAAAGGATTAGAGGGAATAGTGCCTGGCACTCATATGGGACAAGAAATGGTGGCTGTTCCCACCAGCCACACAGGGTATTGGAATAATTTACTCAGAAAGATCTGACTTAATAGTGGGAGAATAATTAGCCATAGACTAAACATGGCTCTGGTTCCAGCTAATGAATCTTAAACAAGACTTAACAAGATCAAACTGTTTCTAAGAAATTTAACTGCATTCCTAACCAAAGCCAAAAAATATTTACAGAAACACAACAATACCCAGAGTCTAAAAAAGTAGCAGTCACAGTCTCTGGCATCTTTTTTCTTTTTAATCTTTTTATTTATGATTTTCATTTGCTTTGTCATATGTGTTTGGTTTAACTTTATCCTCCCAAAATATCAAACTTACTGCCATTCCAAGAATAGTGGCAGTGACTCCAGAAGCCACCCCCATTTGGTCCTGGCCATCACTCATCACTGTGGAAGCCCACCTGTGCTGGGGCTCATGTGCAAGGAATTGGGGCTCTGTGTGCTTTTGTGTGCAGAAACAATGTGCAGCCTATAATTTAATTCCATTTCACAAATGATAAGCAAGTTTCGTACCCACTGGGATATGATCTTCTAGGACCCCCAAGGCTGCTTTCACCAAAACCAAAATTACTATCTACAAAATTCTTCTCTGTTAGCTGGAACTTTGATTCCCAATAGCAACAAGAGCCAGATGTTGAAAAGATTCCTAGAGAATTAGAAAGATAAATACTTAGGTAAAATTTTAGTTTATATTAAAACTCTATTTCAGGTGTCAGGAGAATTTGCCTGGATGTGACTACTTTTTTTAATCTATGAAAGGGAGGGGGGGGAGCATGGGACATGTATTCTGAGGCTGAACCTCCAAATTGAACCTGATCAATTTATAGCTCATTGATGGGAAAGAAATTGAGAGCTGGTGGTGAAAAAAATAGGGTGTATGATATTTTTTATTTTACTGTTCATTTGAATATTTTGTTTGTTTGAATATTGCTATTTTTTAGGAAGAGGCTTCATCACAAGTAGTTTGTGCTTTGGTAGCAGGTGTTTCATGAGGGCCCAGCAACTCGGAGGCATGGTTGGGTTGTAGGGTAGGACATTTTTTCCTTCGTCTCTTCAACATGCCCAGGCACTCCTAATCACTGCTACCAAGTCCACTACTAAAAAAAGGATTGCTCTGTTCTGATCTAAATTCTGTTTACTTGGCTTGGTCATGTTGAACCTGGTCAGTAGTCTTTGAGGGTGAGGGTCTCTGGGTTAACCACTGGGATGTGGTCTCCTTAGAATAATTGTGGGGTGAAGACTGTCATATTTCTTAAAGATCTTCAGAAATGGAGAACTTAAACTTACTCCCCAGCTGCTGGAATGTTGCAGAAAAGGGCCCTCAGGTATTTCTCCCAAGAAGAGATCCCCTTGCAAGGGAAGCCTGTATGCAGTGACTGATCACTACCAGGGGTAAAAGGGCCTAGACCTCTCACCCCAATTAAGGGGCCACCTCAGTTCCTGAGATCTCCAAAGGCTGAGACCTTTGTTAGAGCTTCATTGTCGCTCAATTTCTCCTGTCCAGTCCTGTTTCCTTCCCCTTCCTTTTAGAGGTGTGGATCCCAAGAACTATCCAGAGGTTTCTTAGAGGTGGACACAAAACACTGATGCTTATTTTTAAAGTATTTGAAAACACCCCATTTGGTAGCCATGGTTTGGTAGTGATGCTCTTGTGGCAGTAGGCTCTGAAGTCAAATATGGGTTCAAATTATAGTTCTGTCATCTATTCACTATAGGACCTTGGGCAGGTAATTTAATCTCCCCTACGTATCAGTTTACTCATTTGTAGAATGGGTATAATATTTGTGCCAACCTCATGGGTGTGCCCCAGATGGAGTTCCACAAGAAGCAGACTGACATGAAGTTTAGTATGTAGGACATTATTAGGAGGAAATTGACATCCAGGACAGTTAAACTTTCATAGATGGTGAGGGACATAAAGAGAAAAAGATCCAGAGTATGGCATGCTAAGGACTGCGCCTTGTGACCTTTGAGCACAGTGGAGAAAATGTAACAAAGATAGGGTCACAAGAAAGGTCAAGGGCAAAAAAACAAACCAAAACAAAACATGTGAGGAAAGTTAACAGATGATTCTATTCAATGGAGAAAAGCATGGATTATGCTTTATTATACTCCATCTACTTCCAAAAATGAGTGGATGTGGCTTATGAATTTGAGAATAACACATGACAAAGGCAATTTTTTCTGAAGGAAAAAATTTTAAGGAACAAAATTATAGATATTTCAGGTACTTGAAATGAAAAACTCATTTTATCTCATCTGATTAATAAAGTATACCATTTTCTGGGAAAAAAAGGGGGGGCTGCCAGGGTGGCTCAGTTGGTTAAGTGACTGACTCTTGATTTTGGCTCAGGTCATGATCTTGGGGTCCTGAGATCATGCCCCGAGTCGGGCTCTGTGCTAAGTGTGGAACTTGCTGGAAATTATCCTTCTCTCTCCCTCTGCCCCTCCACCTGTGCACACGTGTGAGTACTCTCTCTCTCTCTCCTCCAAAAATAAAAGAAAAAAAAAAAAACACTCCTTGTTTTTCCTGGGATTTAATCTAAGGAAGAATTTATCATGTATGTTAGTTCATATCTTCAGTGTTACAAAATACCCACGGCAGAAATATTGTTTGGCTGGATGTTTTTATTTACTTGCTGTTAAAACCAAGGGCATAACATTGAATATTTATTGTCTCAAGGCATTTTTATGTGAATCTTAGGAAATATGGTCCATTTACTTTGCTTAAGCTTGCACTGCTAACATAACTAAGGGATAATGTGTAGAGAATATAGAGCAGTGATTCTCAACCCTGGCTGTATGTTAGAATCATCAGGGGAGCTTTAAAATTCTTGATGCCCATGCCACATCCTGGACCAATTAAATCAGGATCTCTGCTGGGAAACGAGGCTTTTTTTTTTTTTTTTAAACTCCCTGGGTAATTCCAATGTGAAGTCAAGGTTGAAAACCACTGATAAAAAGGGCCAAGTAGTTACTGTGTTCATTAGTCTGGCTTTTTTAAATATCTTTTTTTCTTAGTGGCACTTTTGGTTGAGTGCTGAATTGCAATCAAATAATATACTGGGGGCACCTGAGTGGCTCAGTCGTTAAGCGTCTGCCTTCGGCTCGGGTCATGATCCCAGGGTCTTGGGATCGAGCCCCACATCGGGCTCCCTGCTCGGCCGGAAGCCTTCTTCTCCCTCTCCCACTCCCCCTGCTTGTGTTCCCTCTCTCGCTGTGTCTCTCTCTGTCAAATAAATAAATAAAATCTTTAAAAAATATGTATATATAATATACCAGTAAATAAATAAAGTCCTAGGATTATGGGACATTGATTAAATAACTGAAGTCAGCAAAGTGGGCTCAGGAGTGACTAAAACCAATAGGCTGTGTGGTAGATTAGTAGGACATCTAGTTATTATCTCTAGGTTTATAAAGAAGTCAACCAGTTAATTGCTCATTCTTTTCAGGGGTCAAAGCCTGTGACCAAGTTACTTTCCTCAATAGTTTGCCTCAGAACTCCAGGTTGGTGAAGGGTGAAAAAAATTCCATGAGGTTGATGGCCTTAAATATCGGGAAACACTAGGCTGATTCAGGAGATGTTCTGGGTTCCAGCAGTGCAGTTCCTCAAAATGACTGAGTTGGAGTTGAAGTTCCCAGGAATTAACATGAAATATGACTTCATGAATTGAAATGTGTTTGTAAATAACTTACAAATAATAGCTTCATTCTTCGCCAGTGTAAGGTGGTGGCTTTGTGTCTTATCCTAAGATCTAAGACCCAAATGGAATTGCAGATCTTTCCAAGGGCTTTCATTCTTTTCCCTTTGGAGAGAGCTCTGAAAGCCTTACAGCTCTGTGCCTTTAATCCCAGGCTTTTCTGAGTCACTTTAGGTCCAATGGTTCACCTTGGCTACAAGCCATCACTCTTTACATTCCTGTGCTGTTTGGGGTGATGCACTGGAAATCTCAGTTGAGAGACAGACCAAGGTTTTGACACACAAGCTTGTTTCTTGCTCTGAGGCCCTAAGCAGGTTGATTTCTCTGAACCCATTTCCTAATGTTTAATGTGGGTTTATAATCTATTGCTAAAATGTTTAATAAGATGTTATATATTCAAGAAATTATATACAAAAGAATTTGATAAAATGTTCAGTAAGCACAGTTAAGGGAAAGAGAATGATGGTACCAAAGGATAATACAGTTTTTCTAAGTCTGTGTTCAGCTAAAAATTTGTTAATGTTTAGTAAAATATGTGCAGACGGGAGGCCCTTACCAGACCCACTACTAGAGCAGAAAAAGATGGTTATTTTCCAGCTCTGTGCAATTTGGAAGTCACTCTATGACTTCTAGAATGTTATTGCGATATGGAAGTCATTCTGTGACTTCTAGAATGTTCTGTGCAATATGGAAGTTACTCTCCACTTGAAATGCAGGCTGAATCATGATGTGTTGTGGATAGACACAGACTAGATTTCAAAGAGTTTGAAAATAAGAATGTAAAATATCTCACTAATAATTTTATATTGATTACATGATTTATTTTGGATGTATAGGGTTAAATGAAATATATTGTTAAAATTTATCTTTTTTTTAAGATTTTATTTATTTATTTGACAGAGAGAGAGCGCACAAGCAGGGGGAGTGGCAGGCAGAGGGAGAAGGAGAAGCAGGCTCCCTGCTGAGCAGGGACCCTGGGATCATGACCAGAGCCAAAGGCAGACGCCCAACCGAGCCATCGAGGCGCCCCACCTCTCTGTTTACTTTTTTGAAACAAAGTGTGGCTAATAAAAAACTTAAAATTACGTACATATCTCACATTGTGCCTTGTGTTGTATTTTTTAGATTGTGTTGTATTTTTGACAGTGCTGTTCTAGAGCTTCATCGTGGACCAACACAGTTTAATAGGAAAAAAATTAAGCCTTATAATCATTACATTTTTTTTCTGGAAATCACTCTCTCTCTCTCTCTCTCTCTTTTTTTTTTTTTTTTATACATTTTCCCTGGTGATACCATGATGTGAAATCCTGCTCTTGACTCCTGTCTTAAAACCATGTTGGTTTGGGGCTTTAGAAATTAAACATCCTTGAATAAAGACCATCATGGGTCTTTCATAAAATAAAACTCCTCTTTATTGTGAACAGTATCATTGCCAGTGTTTTATAAGGTGGATTCTTCAATTTTTATCCTTTTACTGAAGAAACTTCTTAAAGACTCTTGATTGCTCTCTGGATCATTTGAGATATTACCTGTAATTCCTGTCTTCTCTTGCTGTTTACTGGATATTTGAGAAAGGGGGAGCAATTCTCAGTCTGTGTGTAATGCATGGCAACAGTCTGATTTTACTAGGGGGAAAGATGGCGTTGAGTAGAGAGAGTACAAATAGCTTTTTGAAATGGAAGTCTGAAGTGCATCTGCATCTCACTGACGGTTTTTCTGGTGATAGCTCCACAGTCAGGAGCTCTTCAAGGCTACAGAATAATAAGGGCAGGTATCAGAGGGGGGCGTGATGCACAGCCTACTTACAAATACTTGGTGGAAATGACTGTGAAATTGGTAGAGTACAGTAGTGGAGGCACGGATTTGAATCATGCTCACCGGTAAGTGTGCCTAAAAAAATTTGTGTCAGCTATGCTCAAATCTATAAAATTGCTATTTTTGGTGATAACTTTTAGGGTCATTAGCTGTAAACTGTCTCCATCTGCGATTTTCCATGATATATTTATACAACAGTCACGGTACATGGTCGCGTTGTCCAGAGAGGAAATCAAGACCTGTGAGTGTAGTTACAGCCTCATATCCCATGTGTCACATTTCCATGTAGAACAACATTGTCCATTAGAAATATACAAGCCATATGTAATTTTAAATTTTCTCATAGCCATAATGAGAAGGAAAAGAAAATAAAATTAATTTCAATGTTTCAATTAATTTATCTAAAATTTATTTCCACTAGTAATCACTATTAAAATATTAAGATATTTTACATTTTTTTGTGCTAAATCTTAAAATCTGGTGTGCATTTTCCACTTGTGGCACACCTCAGTTTAGTTAAATTTCAAATATGCAATAATGACATGTAGCTAATGGCTACTGTATTGGACCATACAGACATAGAAGCATTCATGTGGGGGTTCCTGGGTGGCTCATTCAGTTAAGGGTCTGACTCTTGATTTCAGCTTGAGTCATGATCTCAGGGTTGTGAGATTGAGCGCTGTTTTAGGCTCCCCACTCAGCGTGGAGTCTGCTTCTCTCCCTATCCCTCGCTCTCTCTCCATCTGCCCCTCCCCCAGCTTGTGCACACACTCTCTCAAGTAAATCTTTAAAAAAATAAAAAAGCCTTCATGTGTTCATAGGTGATCTGTCTACCTTCACATTCTGGGAGGACTCAGGCTATCTGCTTTTGGGGGGGTGGGGGCAGGAGAGGGGCTGAGCCCTGATAACGGGCTTATGGGCTGAGATAGTCATTCTTAAAGCAGGGGTTAGGATGACTGCAGAAGTATCTCTCTAGTGGCTTTTGTAGAGACCTCTAGGCTTCTGGAGAACTGACTCTAAATAGTTCTGGAGAATGGGCTCCCGAAGAAGGAGTATGACATGGAGCCAGGGAGAGGATGTGGCATCTCGTGCAGTAAAGCATTAACTCCACAGTCCTGGATTGCCCAAACCCTGCATATTCCAAAGGTGTTCATTACTGACCCTTGACAAGCTGGTGAGAGATAACCTTTGAGTCCCAGGAATATCTTGCCTGATAAGAAGGTCTGTTTATGTCTAAGGCTTTAAGGCATGCCAGATAGTTTATGCTAACGATGTGATTTATGCTGAATGGTTTTCGTATGCCTAGAGCTGTGGGCCATACTGCATCAGTTTGATCTGTTGGGGCTGCAGATTGGAGTTGCTAAGATTAACTCCATGCCTATGTGATTGACCCCTAATAAAAACTGTGGACACCAAGGCTTGGGTGAGCTTCCCTGGTTGTCGACACTTCTCACATGTTGCACACATCACTGCTGGGAAAATTAAGTGCATCATATGACCCTATTGGGAAAGGACAACTGGAAGCTTGTGTCTGATTTCTTCTGGACTCTGCCCCATGTACCTTTTTCCTGTGCTGATTTTAGTCTGCATTCTTTCACCATAATAAACTATAATCCTGAATATGACAGCTTTTCTGAGTTCTGTGAATCTTTTGAGTGAATCATCAAACTTGAAATTGGTCTTGGGGAACCCTGAGGTGTACTATCTGTGACATATCAGCAGCATCACTGATGAGGAAGGTGGACATAGAAACAGGATTGGGAGAATGAGGGCAGGGCCCTAAAATCTGTGGTGTCTTTGTTATAAGCCAGGCATGATTCCAGATAACTTTTCACGCCACTATAATCTGATTTAATCCTTGCAGTACCTCTCTCATACCTGTCTTATAGAGGAAGATACAGATATCCAGGCTCCAGTCCCCAAGAAGTCATACTAGTAAAGTATGGCCCAAGCACCAGGCATACAAAAACTATTTGCAATAAATGAATGATAGAACGGGATTCAAGCTGGGTTCTCCTGGACCCCAAGCCCTGGTTCTGGCATACCATAGCACAGACGTAGCCACATTCACTGGGACACACTGGCCTTGGCGTGTGGAACAGAGTCTGTGGGTTCCCTGCCCACATTCCCTCAACCTATACTGGAGTTCACTTCAGAGAGTTCCTAGGCAGACCCATGTCTTCCTGCATTTCTCTGCCTGATAGTTCCTTCTGGCAGCTGGGGCATGTTTGGCTTGCACGTGGCCTGGTTAGGCTCCAGGAGTGGACCTCCACCAATGAGGGAAAGTTGTTGGTGAATAAATACCTGCCTTTCCTGGACCCTCAGTGTAGGCATGTTCCACAGAGCCTCTCATATGATCCCCACTGGGACTGAGCTCTAGCTGCCCACAGCTGTGTCCCTCTCTATAACACACCCTTTATTGGCATTCTTTCTTACCCATCTTACTTCCCATTCCTTTGCTGTATGACCTGTAATCCCCTCCTGAATAAACTGCTTGAACCCGAATTCCTAAACTGAGCATCTGTTTTTGGCGGGGTTCCAGAAGAAGAAAAGAGATAGGATCACATCGGGGTATATACAAAGCAAAAAGCAAAACATTTGAAGGACAGGGGCGCCTGGATGGCTCAGATGGTTAAGCGTCTGCCTTTGCCTCAGGTCATGATCCCGGGGTCCTGGGATCGAGTCCTGCATCGGGCTCCCTGCTCCTTGGGAGCCTGCTTCTCCCTCTGCTTCTCTCTCTCTTTCTCCTTTCTCTCTCTCCTCATCTGTCTCTCATGAATAAATAAAATCTTTTAAAAAACAAACAAACGTTTGAAGGACAGTGACACCGTGGTCACACCCTGTATTCTGTATTTTTAAGTGTCACATTCATAGCATACCTACTGTCCTTTGTCCCATATTTGAATTAATTTGAATCACTGTATTCAGTTCTAGCATGAAATATGTACGTGCTGCAAGTTGCCATGCATGGATCCATATTATAATGCCTTCTTTGTACTTTAGTTTACCTGGCTAATTCTTCTTGTTTTCCACCCTTAATACCATTAAAGTATGTGCCTAAATGAACCATCATTTGTAAAGCTGAAAGCTGATATTTACTTAATCAAAATTAGACTTCCTAATACCTATTAAAGGGAAAACCCGTTGGGGATGGGGGGAGAAGAGAAGATAATGCTCACATTATTTTTCAGACAATAAACAACCTTGTATAATCCTATTATGAACATTAGCATACATTTCACAGCCCATCTGGCAAACAATAAAGGTCATGACTCTGTATTTGAAATGCTATCCAGGGCATTGTAGTAGGAAAATGGTAAAACCTACAGCTCTGTCAATGGGTCAAAAAGCGGTCATAGGACATTCTCAGACACCATGGATTACTCAAATAGACTTTTACGAAGACAAGCTGTGTGTTAGGAAACATGTTTTTCAAAGCTAAACAGGTCTGAAGGAATAAGTTATGTGACAAGGAGGAGTAGAAACTGGGGGGAGAACATAACCTGCTTTTAGTGATTCGTGGTTAAGTTAAACTGTTAGAAAACTCTGGTGTCTTATGAAATGCAAATTGCTATTACAGTGTCCTTCATGGGACAGAGAAAATACAGTATCTGCTTCTAGTTAAAGAATTCTTTTTCTAGAACTTCAAAAGAAGTCACTCTAATGAGTTTTACTGAGAATTTCTAATGTGGAAGACTAAACGATTGGATTTTTTTCCTAGCTCATATGTGGTAATAGTAACTTATGTTATTGGTAAATTTTAGAACCCAGTAGAAATATTCAGAATAATGTGGGTATCAGAGATCCATTGGGCTGAGGTTCCATGTGCGCCTTGTTAACTCCTGCTACATGGATTGGCCTTTATTTCCTTTGTGCCTGTTTCTTTCTGGATGAAATACAAAATTTACATGAGGATTAAATATAAAATATGAACTCATATCTCCAAGGATTGTGATGTCAGTGCTACACAATATGTTCTACTCCATTTCTGTCTGAGCAAAACCTTACAAGTAGATGGACCTGCGTTAACCATTGTTTTATTAGAGTGAGCATATGTTACAGGTATAGTCTGCTATTTAAAGTTAATACTTATGAATGCATTGACATTATCATTTAATTACTCACAAGCTTTATAAATGTGAAAGATTTGTCATTCTAAACTATTTCTAATTATTTTTCCTGCATGCAGTTTACTTAGCTTCTACCCAAGTTTGAAAGCAACGTTGTCACATTCCTTTCTCTGACAATAGGATGAAATCACTATTAATTTGAAAGAAACTTTAAAACTCAAGTCTGACTGAATTATAGTATTCAATGCATGTCAACATAGTGTAACACTGATTGTAAAATTGATAAACAGTCAAATCCCTGAGCTACTCCTTTCTCTGGAGGTATCATAGACCTAATGCATCTCTCTAACTGGGAATGCATTTTTAGCAGGATCCACAAATGGGAAGTAGCATTTCTTGCCAAAATGCTGGAGGAAAACACACTCCCTCCTCAGGCCAGTCCCTCTGTATCCTCTCCTTATTCAAAAGAACTTGGAGTCGAAATGTAGAAGCCTCCACCTTGATATTACAAAGCACTATAAGGCTTCACAAATAGAGGCATGCCTGGCATAAGCCTAACATTGACAACAGGAATTTGTAGGGTATCAGAAAAAGTAAAGCCTTCTTCACATTACATAGACAAAGTCACTCTCTTTATTGCAAAATTTGAACAGCTATAGGTGGGAAACAGAATTTTCTATAACTTCAAATGTGTCCTGGTGCAAGGAAGTGACCAGCCCATGGCAAAACTGTGAAGTACACAGAAGAAGGTGAGCAAAATCCAAGATACTACTAGAAAAGAAATACTTACTGCATCAGAAGAGAGACTGTTTTCTAGTTTCATCTGGCAAAAGGATTTTTGTTAATTTCTTAATAATGAATATTAGTTAAGATACTGATAGGACAAATAGAAGCTTTAATTCAATGGAATGTATAATGGCTCATGTCTGTGGTTCTAATTAGCAGATGGTCCTTCTCAACACAGAGAATGAGGAATTAGGCTCCCACTACTTTACAGCTTTGCCATCCCATAGGCATTTGATGGAAATGGCAAAGAAAGGGTAGAAGGAATACATTTGTCTTGTCACTATCACTTCTTTCTCATTGGTGAGAATTCATCCCAGAGTGAGACCCAGCTACAAGAAGAATAAGGAATGTGTCCTGTGGTTGGGCAGCCACCTCCTGATTATGACTGTGTTCTATGGAAAAGGAGAAAAGATGGAAATGGGCACCTAGCTGCTGCCACAGGAGTAATTGGAAGTGCCAGAATTTCATGTGTAATGGCTGTAGTGCTTACTGTCTAATATCAAAAGAACAAGGAAGAAACTTTCCAAATAGATCTCTGCTTATGGTAGTTTTATTTTTTCTTCGAGATTCAATATTAAGTGCTGCTTTTTCCAGGGAGCCTACATAGCCCCTGTAAAGCACATCCCATTCTCCCTGTTCTAGAATAATGCATGTGTGGATGCTGTCAATTGATTCCCCACTTTGATCACCTTCACCAGGCTGGTGTACCTGTCTACAAGTTGCTGTGAATGTTGGCTGCTAAAGGTTCATCGCTGCTCTTTTCTCTGGAAAACTGCCCTTGGCCAAATTGAAGACACCTTGCATCGGAGGTTAAATGACTTTTTTCCCACCAAGGGGACAGATGACGGCCAATCATCGACTGACATATGAGTAGGAGAGGTCATTCCCAGGGTGGGATCAACTCTGTGGTTCACTCCTCCCTCTTGAGGTCCCCCGTGGGATGAGACTAAACTGTAGCTCCTCTCCTTTCTTGCCCCATCCTGCTTCTCTCGTGCCCCTTCTCTCTCTCTCTCTCTCTCTCTCTTTTTTTAAGATTTTATTTACTTATTTGACAGAGACACAGCAAGAGAGGGAACACAAGCAGGGGGAGTGGGAGTGGGAGAGGGAGAAGCAGGCTTCCCGTGGAGCAGGGAGCCCGATGCGGGGCTCGATCCCAGGACCCCAGGATCATGACCGGAGCCGAAGGCAGTCGCTTGACGACGGAGCCCCCCAGGCGCCCTCATTCCCCTTCTCTTAAGAGCATCTTCCCCACACCTGCAATAAGCCATGTGCACTGGAATCCCTAGAGAACCAGGCCTGAGACTATGGGGCACCTTACTTTCTAAGATTGAGAGACTACATAATCTTCATGTATCCCTTCTTCATTTTTTCAGGGGTGAGGCAAACATTTAGAAAATTGGGCCATGACTGCAACTAGATAAAAAATAAAAAATCATTTCCAGAGTTTTCCCCACATCAGTGAATGCTTCTTAATTTCCCAAATCTTCCACATTTCAGGACTTTGTACTAATGACCTAGGGGCCTTTTGTGATCCTCTACTGTAAGGGAAGGTTTTCTCTTCCATATAATAAGCAGAAAGATGGGGATGAATATTTGATGTTTTTAACCATCGGGAAGTCTTCTTTAACCAAAGATCATAAATGAACCATAGCATTTCATCCAGGAGCAGTTAGCATAGGTAAACTGGAGATCAAATAAAATATTAATTGGTGTAGTAGCTTAGCATAGTGTCTGGGACATGGCAAAGTAGTCATGACTGTTTGCTCTTGTTCTCCTTATTTTCATTCTAAAGCATTTCCTGAGATAGGAAGGGAAAGCCAGAATTGGCCTTGTTTTTCAGAGGTAAGATTTAAAACATCAGAGTCAGCTTCAAGCCATGATTCTCCACAGCAGCAATTTGAGATGTTATTGATTTGGTTTGAATATCCCCAAAATTTGCTACAGGAACCACTAGGATGCAGTCATCAAGTGAACCTCTATTTGGTTTTTATAATGTTCATGCTTGTCTTATGACAATCATAATACTAAGTTCTGGAATGAATTAATGTTTCATTAATATATTTAATAAGAATCAGGCATGACATCATTGGTGTGTTCTAACTCCTGTGGATATCATCTACATGGAAATATTTCTTGAGGGGAAATATTTAGAAACACATTTTAGAACTTCCCCAGTGGTGGAGGATAATGAGTCTTTTGCCTCTACTGCAGAGCAAATTGTTATAATTTTCTAGATTAATGCATAAATGTGGGAGATCAGCTTCTTATGCAGACATTCAAGCATCCCTATAATCTTCTCATTAGCAGGCAAATGGATTTCTCTCTCCTAATCAAATTATACTAATTTTTGCCTAATTTTACTTAAACTGTTTTTTCTCTTGAAATAACCTGACTTTTCCATTTTGCAAATCCACGTACTTTTCAGTCTTTTGAGACAAACCTTCACTATGAAAACTTTTCTGAAAATTCTAGGCTACAATTATGTTATTATTTTCTGACTACCCAAAGTGCAACTTGGTTATGCAGTTTGTTATTGGATTATATTCAAGTTATCAGTTAATTTCTAAGTTGACAAACTTGTCTAGATCATGTGCTTTCTCTGATAGCATGCTGCATGATTAAATCATGTTTCATATACTGCAGCATAATCCTCATTGTGCTTAGCACACAGCTGAGCATACAGTAGGCGCTCAATATATGCTTGAATGCGTGATGGAATGTACATCTCATATTTCTTGATGCCATCATTACTGGGTCTCTGAGATGAAAGGGGTCAGGAATGTCACATGCTTCCTCAGCTCACTTCCTTGACCCAGTGTGACCCAAGGGTGTTGTACAGCCAAGTGTGGAAAGGAATTCACTCCCTTGCCCTCCTCTCCCAACACATCCTGCCCAGAGACAGCTTTAGACGTTGTTGGCAAGAGAATGTCTATAATCAGGTCAGACGAAAAGGTCATTTCTACATCAGAAAAGGTCTGTGATATCTTTCCCTCAACAAGGAGCAAGACCCCATTAAGTGTCAATTGAAGCACAGATAACATATGAGTATGAAAGAATATGCACACAAATGGGTCTGTGTGTTGTTACATATGGAAAAATACGTATATGTGATATATTTATCTTGTTATTTTCTAAGGCAATTGTAACGTATATACATAACACATTATGTGGTATATTTCTAAGGTGGTTAATCTATGTCATGTAGATGTTTGACAGATATTTGGAGTTCAGGCAGCATGGTAATAAGAACTAGGAGAGAGATGTCTGCTTTCCCTTATGCTGAGTTGTAGAGTGCTGTGCATTGTATTGCATAGGCTCACATGCTGCTCTAGAAATGTGCCTCATTTGGCCATGCTTTATATGTCACCCTGTTTGGGAGGACAACCTTGACCTTCAGCTTTTCAGCTCAAGGGAAAGTGAAGAGGCTTAAAGAACATTGGTCATGATGTCAGTCTCTTGCTTTTGCTGAGTGAATTTTGGAATGTTATTTGATTTTTCTGCTATTGTTTCCCCTCCTGTACAATGAAGATAATAGTATCTACATGTCCGAATGATTTTGAGCATTAAATGATATCTGTATAAGCCAGCTTGCACAGTGCTCAGGAAAAAAAAAAATCCATTTAGTCATTTATACGTTCACTTAACAAACATTTATCATGTACCTACTATGGATCAGCTTACATTCTAGTGAAAGAGTTTAAATAAAGTGGGGAGGGGATGGGAAATACTGGAATGGGAATTTTTGTGCAGGCCTCACTGATAATGTAAATCTGATAAAAGATCTGAAGGGGGCAAGGGAGTTAGCCATGAGCAAAGATGGAGGAGGAGGGTAGAAGAAACACCAAGTGCAAAGGCCTTGGGATTGGAGTGTGTTTAATGAGTTTGAAGAATACCCTGAAGGTCAGCATGGTTGGAGAGGGGTCGGGAAGGAGAAGAGAAAAATAAATGAGCAAGGCAACAGGGAGCTTGATCAAGTAGAGTCCCGTGCATCATTAAAATAGCTTTAACTTTGGGGGCACCTGAGTGGCTCAGTTGATTAAGCGACTGCCTTTAGCTCAGGTCATGATCCCAGAGTCCTGGGTTCGAGCCCCGCGTCAGGCTCCCTGCTCAGTGGGAGAGTCTGCTTCTCCCTCTCCCTCTGCCTGCTCTGCCTACTTGTTCGCTCTCTCTCTCTCTGTCAAATAAAACTTTTACTCTGATGAGATGGGAAACCATTGGAACATTTTGAGCAGTCGACTGACTTATGTTTTAAAGCATCACTCGGGCTGCTGGTTGGGAATAAAATGAAAGGAGACAAGAATCCAGTTTTCAAGCTTCCGCAATAATACAAAAAAGGATGCTAGGTAAAACTGGGGTGGTGCCACTGATGTTAGTGACAGTAATTAGATTCTGGGTAATAATAATTAATTACAGTTTGAAATAAGTACAAAATATGTAAATCACAATTTTTGATAAATAATATCTACTTAATATGACAGTAGTTTTTGGTATTATAACAGTGTCTAAACTGCTTCTTCCATACCAAAACCACCACAGGAAATGCCATGGATTTGAATATTCTGCATATGGAATGCCTTAAATGCTTTGGCAAGATATTTTTATCTTTTCTAATGTTTCTCAGAAATTGAGATAAATCCTTAAGGTTTTTCACTTTTTAATTTGAAGACTTTAATTTTTTTCAGAGTAGTTTTAGGTTCACAGCAAAATGAGGGGAAGGTTCAGAGATTTCTCCATCACTGCTCCCCCACACATGCATAGCCTTAAGCTTTTTGATTTTCTACCTGGCTATTTTTTTTTAAGATTTTATGTATGTATGTATATTTAGAGAGTTCGAGTTGGGGGGGAGGGGCATTGGGAGAGGGAGAAAGAGAATTTTTTTTTTTAAGATTTTATTTATTTATTTATTTGAGAGAGAGAATGAGAGAGAGAGAGAGCATGAGAAGGGGGAGGGTCAGAGGGAGAAGCAGACTCCCTGCTCAGCAGGGAGCCCGATGTGGAACTCGATCCCAGGACTCCAGGATCATGACCTGAGCCGAAGACAGTCGCTTAACCAACTGAGCCACCGAGGCGCCCGAGGGAGAAAGAGAATCTTAAGCAGACTCCCACAGTGAGCACAGAGCCTGACACGTGGCTCAGTCTCATGACCCTGAGATCATAACCTGAGCCAAAATCAAGAATTGGATGCTCACCCACTGAGCCACCCAGGCACCCCTCTACCTGGCTATTTTCATGGCTTATGACAAAGTCACAAGTCTCAAATGTAAAGTAAGTAGAGATGAGAATTTCAGGGTGGTAGAATCCAATTGCAGACAAGGGGCATTTCTCATTAGCAACAAATGATAATGGGCTAATATATTCAAAGTGTTAAAGAAAATTAACTGTTAACCTTAGATTCTACTTGGACCATCACTCTCACTCAAGATGAAGGTGAAACAGAGCTTGACATTCATAAAAATCCACAGCCCTTCTGAACAAACTGCAAGGATGCATTTTGGTAAGAAAGAAACGATTCTGTAGGAAGGAAATAGAATGCAAGATCTGGTTATAAGCACAGAAATTATGAAATATTTTGGTAAATCCATTGCAATTAGTAATATTGATAATAGTAATAACTGATTTAGTTTGCACTTAAAACCAAGTGGAACTAAAATACTATGCATTATAAACATGGAAGACAAAGGGATGTTGGAGGTCTTTAGAGTTCAGTCCAAATTTCCTGTTATTCAGCAGTACTTCATAGTTGATATCAACATGTAAATGATGTATACATGTATCAGTACATATGCATTTCTTTTTTTAAAAAAGATTTTTTTGAGAGAGCAACCATGCACAGGTGGGAGGGGCAGAGGGAGAGAATCTCAAGCAGACCCCCTGCTGCGTTCTGAGGCCGGCATGGGGCTTGATTTCACAACCCTGAGATCATGACCTGAGGTGAAACCAAGAGTTGTACACTTAACCGACTGAGCCACCCAAGTGCCCCAATACATATGCAATTTCTTATACATATACATGTACATTCTGGCAGTCGTCATTCATGCATTCATTTCGTTTATAGAGCAACTCTTACATGGCAAGCACACCATACATAACGTATATAATGGAGAACAAATATAATTCATGTTCTCATGGAGTTTATTCTGCTGTCATTCTCATTACTCTAATTATGTTGACTGCCAAGACTTGTCTGCTTAGTCTACTTTAAGAATGTTTTGAACCAGCACCTCTCTCTCCCTGCCCACTACCCCTCTCATACGCACACACCTTTTCTAGATCAAGCCAACATCATATCTTATCTGAATCTTTGTAACAGCTTTGTAATTGGTTTCTTTGCCTCCAGTCTCATCTCCCTTGAATTCATTTGTCATACTGCTGTTTTTCCTTAAACGCAAATTTAGCTACCTCTTGGCCCTACAAAAACTTCCATGTCTCACTGTCCCTTGCAGGAGAAAGTTCAAACTCTTTAGCATGATACGCATGTCCCTTATGATTCAGTTCTATTACATGGCATTCAGATCTATGCATATAACCCTATGTCTTTGCATATGTGGTTCCCTTACCCTGGAATCTCCCCTCTCTGCTTCACTGCATCAGCCTGGCAAATTCCTTCAGTCCTCTCCTCTCTCCTGATTCCTACGCCATCCAGGCAGAGGCAAGAGTTGGATCCATATTCTTATAACCCCTTATAGGAATTTGTGCCTTCAGACTTAATTATGAATGTCAAACATGTTCACATGTCTGGATTCCTCACTAGACTATGGGCAACTTACAAGTAGAAGGCATGGCTTATACAAACATCTATCTGTACAGAGCCTGCAACATTAGAGATATTACTGAATCTTTGCTCAGTAAATGGATATTGATTAAATGAAGAACATAGGTTCAGTCATTTACCTAAAGTGACAGGTATCAGTGACAGCGCTGACCCAAATTTCCAAATTCCCACCCCAGTGGTTTTTCACTAAAGTACCTTTGTTATTTATCCAATGATTTTTCAATTGGTCCAGGGGATAAGAAAGCAATAGGGCATGCCCTGGATCAAGGAGGTGGTTCAGAATCACCTCAGGTCTTTTTGAACCTATTTGTGCTTTGCTTAGAAATTCTGAAATGCACTCCCTGAAAAGAATCACCAATTGGGTGATTTATGTCCAAATATAGATATAAATATATAGAGGTAGGTATATTATATATACGAGTGTGTGTATACACATACTGTGTATTTATTGTGTATATACACACATATATATAGGCACCTGGGTGGCTCACTCAGTTAAGTAACTAACTCTTGATTTAGGCTCAGGCCATGATCTCAGAGTCATGAGATTGAGCCCTGCATCAGGCTTTGCACTCAGCATGGAGTCTGCTTGAGATTCTTTCCCTCTGCCTCTGCCCCTCTCCCTGCTTGCTCGCAGTCTCTCTCTCTCTCTCTCAATAAGTAAAATCTTTTAAAAATATATATAGATATATCATTGCTAGTAGGGGAAGAATGGGTTTGAAATCAGGTAGCTGTGGGTTTAAACATCTATTTCTTCCTTGAGCACCCTTGTTTACAGATGAGGAAACTGAGGCAGAGACTTTACATCATCTAACTACTCTGTGCCTCAGTTCCCTCACCTGAAAACATGGCACCATATTGCAGAAGTTATTATGGGGATTATATCAGATGACTGACCCTTGATAAAGAACTAGAATATTGTCTGGCACACACAAGGTGTTATAAAATTTAGTTTCCATTTCCCTGGTTTTTCCCTCAGACTTTAAGAAAAACTCTGAAGACACCAAAATGGTTTTTCCATTTGTGTGGGGAGAAGATTATTGCTCTGTTGATGAATTGTCTGCATCTCACACTTTAACAGCTCCCGGGTGTCTTCAAATTAGAGCTCCTTATCACTCATTAGCGCCAGAGCAGGAAAGCCGATAAACCTCACCTCTCTCTCAGTCCTCTCACACAACTGGAGAAGCCTCCGTTTTCTTTTATCATCTGAATTCTGACCTAAAAGGCTTCACCCTAACCTGAGGGCTTAATTTATCTTCTGTTAAAAGCAGCAGTTTTCCCTTACATGGAAACTGCCTTGCCCTGAGTATGCATAGTGAAACCAAGCAACAGCCCTGCCTGTCTCACCTCGGATGCAAAGGAAAAGTCTCTTTCACCCCCCCACTTCCACTGCGGGTAGACGGGGCTTTGATTAAGGGCAGCGTATTAAAACCTGAGGCTGCTATTGTATAGTCCGTACCTTAAAGTTTTAAAAGTTGACAAAATGCCATGAATGCCATTGTGTGAAGTCAACCTCATGTTTGTTTTTCTTACTGTACATCACAGTACACTTCCTGATAGCTGAGAGTTTGTGTTGCTTTGACTAAATCTGGACAAATATGCATAAAATGTGTATTCAGCAGATACTTCACCTAAAAACAAAGAAAGGTTTGTGTCTTTAGATTGCCCCAGAACCTGAGGGCTACTGAGATTTATAAATAAATTTGGCTTCACAGGCCTGCAGTCATAAATGACATTTTTTTAAATGATGGAAGGAGGGAGATTTCAGTCATACAGGAACCTTCCGTTTAACTCCCCACCTCCCAAATATGTCCAAAATTTAAAGAAACCTCCTCTAAATATAACTCTGAGTTGAAAAGGAGCTTTTGATTCCTAGTTATTGGGGAAAGACCTGTTTAACTATTTATACCATTGCTTTGTTTTCTTAAAATCGATGCAGAAGGAACATGGGTCCAGCCCCTTTAAAATTCTATGTTTTATCACTCTCCAGTTGATGGGCGCAATCCAGCATGAGGAAATTAGAAACAGCTGGGGTAGACACAATAACTTCTTTTTAAAAACAGTTCACAATTACTCAAGAAAAATAGAGATGGCACTAGAACAGCATATCTCAAAATGTGGTTTCTGGACCAGCCACATCAGCTTCACCTGGGAACTTGTTTAAAGTGCAAATTTTGGGGCCTCACTTGACCTACAGAATTAGATTCTGGAAGCAGGACCCAGCAATCTGTGTTTTCACATTCACAGGTAGTCACCCCCCCACCCCCGAATTGCCAGATTCTGACATACAAAAAGGGGTTAAACATGAGACCTAGACCATGGGAAAGAGTAGCAAGCCAGAGGAACCATGAAAGGCCAGAGGCTAAAGAGCAGTGATTTGGGGACAGTTAATGGTCAATAGCCACTGTGAAAGGTGCTTGTGTTTAACATCTATACTCCAACATATGTCTGTTTCTAAATCTGAAATTACAGAACAGACTGTGAACAGTTTTCTAAAGACAGTGGAAAATACAATCCAAACAACAAGCTGGAGTAAGGAGAGATATGGTCACAGAGTAACAGTAATATCCCTTATACTTAGATTTTTTTTCTGGTAAGACTTAGTCTGTCTTAATAAACAAGACACAAAATTAAATGCGTATATGTAAATTATTAAAATGTATAAGGAGTATACTTTTGCTTCCTATATGAGGGAGGAACTTGTGGCATACAAATGCCCTGCTGATAAAAATCTATAAAAGCTGAATAAAATACAAAAATCATGGGTGTGAAGGCCTTCAAGTGCTATCTGAGCAGTCAGATCCTGAAAAGAAGGGAGCTCATTGAGGAAATGCTAACTTTTGCATCCCAAGTTTCCCCTGAAGGCGTACATACCCAGACCTAGCAATTTCATTTTTACATCCGTACCCAACAGTACAGACGTAAGTACACCAAAAGACATGTACAAGGGGTTTCATAAATTTACTATGTGCAGTAGTCCCAACCTAAAAACTACCCAGAAGTCCATGAACCACAGAGCAGATGAATGAATTATAGCATATTTACATATGAGACGATGAGCATGAACTAATTAAAGCTATATGCAACAATAGGGTGATTCTCACACAGTGCAATATATCCCACTTACAAAAAGTTCAAAATCTTGCAGAGATAATCTATGGGGTTAGAAGCAAGATAGTGGCTGCCTTGAGGATGGTGGAAAATGGAAGGGGCGATGTTCTGGGTTCATGTCCTCGTTGTGGAAGCCTGCAGTGTGTGTTTGCTTTGTGGAAATTCGGCTAGCTAGACACCTGTGATTTGGGCAGTTTTCCTTATGCATGTTTATAAAATTATAAAATTATAATTTTATAATTTTTATAAAATTATAAAAATTATAAAACTTTTATAGTTTTCTAAGAACAACTCTTATTGTTTCTCTGTCATCTTTGTTTGAAGTCCATCAAATGTGTCTGTGCCATCCTGTGATGGAAACATGCATTCTCTGCGAGTAACTGGAGGCAGGAGAATATGGTCATTAAGAATCTTAGATCAGGAAACAGGCCTGGGGTGAACTGCTGTAGCTTTGGGAAGCTCTTGAACCCAAGTCATGTTTTTCTCATTTCTGAAGCGAGGGTGATCATTCCAGTAGCAGCTAACTTGTAGAATTGAGTGAGGATTAAATGTGGAACTCCTCTAAAGCGCTTGGCCATTAACTGAGGGTCTGGGTGGAAGTGAGTGGCTTGATGGCCATGAATGAAGGTTGTGTATCTAAGATCAACTGAAAATAGCCTAAGACCTCTGTCTTTGCAACTATACTTCTTTTGACTAACAAATATCCTGCTAACTCACTTGGCAGAGTAGATACTTGTAAGAAATCAAGTGAGATGTTTTTTTTCAAGGGTGGCCAGAGAGAGAGAGTTGGTTGAAGAAGAAGGCATGCCACCATGACTAGGAACTGTCTGATGGATGGCCACAGGAATTTGATAAAAATATCACCGGTTCAGGACAAGCCAAAAGTGCTGAGAAATTAAAGTTCTCTAGGAGAAACCTTCAACCAATGACTGATGGCAGTTGGTGGATACTCCCTTGCCCCTTGAGCAAGATAACCCTGAGGTGTATGTTCTACATTAGCTCCCAGAGATGCCCAGTGGAACTGAGCTTCAGTTGCACACAATGGTAATTTGCTTGGCAGGGCACCTGAACTGACTACCTTCCTTTCCCTGTATCACTTTCCTTTTCCTATAGCAATGTTTTCTGCCATCACCTTCCAAAGAAATTACTTGTATTCAAAGCCTCGTCTCATTACCAGTTTCTGTGGGAATCTGAACTCAATCCTTGCCCTTCTACAACTAATAGTACACTCTTAGTTATTTTTTCTGGCAACTTCTGTCAGCCAGCATACCATAGCTGCCTCCTTTGAACACTGTAATTACCACCATGCTGCTAAGGATCCTGCGCTGTGCCCCATGCTCTGACAAAGACTTCTGTTGGCCACTGCCCAAGCCCGCTGTGCAGGCCCTTCCCCGTCACTGTACCAGGCATCAGGAGAGGGGTAGTTGTCCCCACATTACCAAGGCAGTGGCCACATCACTTTACTTCTTTTCTTTGTATCATGAAGATCCAGTGAATCCAGGAAGAAATAATCTTATCGTCCAGGGACTAAGGCCTCTGGCTGCTTCTCCCTGCATTTCTTTGCTTGGCAGAAAAACCTCACATCCACTTGGTAGTAGTTAAAAGTCTTCTGTCACTGCTCACCTCCTCTGAGAAGTTTTGCTTCCTCTCTTTTCTCCCCTGAAGTTGGACTTCCTCACCCTGGATCTGCATATTCTTATTGCTCCTTCTTCTCCAGAGTCTCTGTCTTGGTCTACAAGATTAGCCTTTCTGCTTTTAGATCCTAGGGCATGTCTAGAATCAGAGAGTTCCAAAGGAATCTTCCCATGAAGACGGGATATTTCAATACATGGTTTTATGCCAAATCTACAATAATCTCCAAAAGAAAGAATCTTCTGTGTTACAAAGTTTTCAGGGTTTAACTTCTTTTCTCCTTGTGCGGCATCTTAACACAAACTAGACTGAAGATGGCTTATAATCATCCACAGTCTTACATAGAAAAGATGATCTAAACGTACTAATTAGTCTAAATGGAACCAACGAAAATGCTCCAAATCTTACTTTATCAGCCTCTGCCTCCGATCGCAGAATTTATCAGGGTGCCTTGTCAGTAGCAACACAATGACTCACTAGTTTCACTTCCTCTCTCTAGGCATGCTAAGCCAGTAGAGAAACACTGATAAAGATTTTGGACAGTTGGGTAAAGAAGGCCAGGACAGCAACTAACCTGGCATCTCAGCCTTGGAAGAAACCTCAAGGGCATGTGGTTCAACCTGCATTCCCTTGGTGGAAAGCATTTTGTCTCCCAAAAAGCAGGGAAACTTTGCCTGTGGTGGTGTGGGTTGTAATTCTCCAAGGATGCTTCTAAGAATCACACTATTAAAATAGCTTCTGAGCAAAAGGCTGCGATTCCCAAAGCCACTTTGAACACATGTAATAGGCAGAGATGAGGTCATCTCCCTAAAGGTCAGCTGCATCCCCAGATGTGTTCTTACCTCAGCCCTCACCCGCAGTGAGCCAGAGAATGGCTCATCTTAGGGAAAGTGCGGGAATACATGCCCACATGTCTGCAGCAGAACCAGCACCTGGCCAGGCCTGGCAGCCAGGAGTGGCCCCACCCCTTGTTCTCTGCCAAACATTGTTCCTTGTACCTGGCCAGTGCCTGGGTTTTGCAGCCTCAGACACTTAACCACCTTTTCCGAAAGGACCTCACCCACTTTACCTCAGCCCCACCCCATCCCATCCCTTGGCCAGACCTGTAATTACTGGACCTGAAAAGCAGCCTCAGAGATACCACACAGGGGCAGGGCAGCCCCCAGCAAGCAGCCAGGCTGTAAGATTTTATTTCTACAACATCCCTTTACTGTGGCCGTCCTGTGTTCATCCACTTATTACCTTCCACAAGTGGCCTTGCCAGCCAGGCCTGCCCCTCACACTTTGAGCCTAGAGCAAGAGTAAAATGGAGCCCCCCAGTCTGTGGCCTACCTCCTTGTCTTTCTACTTTCTGGCTGTGTCCTCATGCGAGGGCCAACACGTGTATACACACCCTCTCCTGTTTTTCCATCTCGCCCTCCCAGCCCCTCCTCAAATAGCAGTCTCCTGTCGCCCCTCGGGCCTGTACCTGTACACACGAGTCACCCTTAAGGAGACAGAACCTGGAAAGAGATCCCTGCAGGTCCTGAGTGCAGGTGCAGATCTCTTTGGTCAAGGAATTCTCGGGTTCCATGATGCGTAGGGTGTGGTCTGAAAGGAGAGGTGTGGGCTCCTAGAGGGTACATCCACTTGGCCCTGCAGATTCTTTGCCATGTGGGGAGGGGTTCAGCCACAGAAAGACCAGAGTTGAGCTCGCTAAAAGGAGGGACCCAGGGCAGAGGTCCCCACTTCCTCGTCTAGGCTTGGTACTGCCACCAACTTACGAAGGGGTTTCCTGGCTTCTTGTGTCTTCCTTCTTCCTACTGGAGTTGTTTGTGCTAGATGCAGTCAAAGCTGTGTACGGCTCCATTGTCCTCTGAAATAAACACAGCTTCTCTGCCAGGTCATCTACAATCTGAACCCAACCTGACTTCGGAAATCCTTTCCTTCCTATGCCCGAACATTCTGTGACCAGCAAACAGGATCTTAGAAGAACCAGAATGCAAGGGGACATGAATTAAGTGGCTGGTTTACCTCTTGAGAATGAGAGAGTCACCTGCCATCCTTTATGGCCTTTAGCTTTCCTGGTTTTGCTTCACTTAGGGAGTGGAATTTGGACAGAAGGAGTTTATGTGGCAAATCAAAGTCATGTGTCTTATCTGTCTTACTGGAGATAATATTTTGTCTTTCCTGACAGTTGTGGTGTTTATCCAATTTCTACCTTCCTCCCATGGGCACTTTAGCCATGTGGAAGTACAGACCACGCCCAGGAGGACTTGCTCTCTCTCTACTGACGCTTCCCCTATACGAGCTTTGGCCTGGGTAGTTCCCCCAGGACAATGGGCCAATGCCCATTTCATTTACACAGTTAAAGCAGCTACCTTGCTTCACTCTCCTGGGTCATTTCAGAGGTTCCCCTTCCCCTCCATTTTCTCTGAGGAGGCATAGTTTCTGCCCATAGTTTTTTTTCCCCAGATCAATCACTGTTTCCTTAACCACGCCCAGCCCACCCAGGCAGCAGAGCTCTCCTTACACATGCTCCTCCCCTCCCGGAACTTTATGTGTCCAAAAACACAACTCAAGATGGTGAAACCCAGATCCTTTTTTCTTTCCCTCGCCCAGCCGTTTCTTAGCTGATAGCCTGGTTTACATGCTCAGTGAGAAGAGGTTGGAGTTTGAGACTCAGCCTCTTCCATCTCTTTTCGCCAATTTGAATCCCCCTTGATCTTGGTAAAACGTCTGTGTTTTCCCTCTGGGTGGTCTTCACACACCTCAGCCATGGTCATGTCTAGGCTGCTTCGGGGGAACCATGGTCATCTCTCACCAGGCTGTCAGCAGGGACCAGAAAGTTCTCTTTTCCTCTTGTTTCCCACAGGCAGGGAGAGCCCTCAGAGAACCTCTCAGAGCCTGGCTCTCACCCAGGTTCCAGCAGCACTGGCCTCAGTTTCCTTCTTCACCAAAGATCACTGCCCAAAGGTCTTCCCTTACCCTTCTCACTTTCCTGGGAACACCAGCTCCTGGCTTCTCTGATCGATGGGGCACTAGCTGAATTCCAAGTACTCCCTTAGTAAAGGCCTCTCGGTCATCAATTGTAGTCATGCATCGAAATGTTAACTTTCATTATGATTAGAAAATAAAGTCTTTTTTTAATCTGACCTAAGCGGAAGGGGTGAGATCCAGAAGAGTGTTTCTGAAGCTTTGCCACTAACCTGTGGAACTGAGGCCAGCAGGCTCCAGTAGATTTAATAGCCTGCACTCACGCCAGCCCCACCAAACCTTCTAGCTAGGTGAATAACTTCTGTGTGTCTTGGTCTTCTCATCTGTGCAATGGGAATAATAAAAGTTAGAGGTCATAGGACATGAGGATGCCTAATGAGATAATGTAAGAGTCATAGCCAAGGGCCTGATATATACTAAGTGTTCAGTGCATTCTAGATGCATTATTTTTTTTCAATTATTTAAATTATTATTGCTGGAAGAGAAAACTGCCTTTTCTGAGGGAGAATCATGAACCCTCATTTGGGCTCATTTTACCTTACAGAGAATGATGAGGGGAAGTCTTCACTTAGAATATAATTGTACCTACAATGCAGAAAACTAGTAATTTAGAAGGATCTACTGAATCAGCCAAAAGATGTGCGAACCAATGCTGAAATAGATTGCCATTTTTAAAAATAATAATGGCTACATTTATTGAGAACTTAGCAATGATCAGGTGCTCTCACAAGAGCTTGGCATTAATTTGTTCAATCTATGAACCAACAACTCTATGAGGGTGGTACCATTATTATTTCCACTTAAGAATGTAGAACCACAGAGGGATTAAGCAGCTTGCTCAAGGTCACACAGCAGTAAGATTCAAGGGCAGGACTCACACCCAGTCTGACACAAGAGACATCACTTTTAATACTATTCTAGGCTGCAGATCATAGCTTAGAAGCTAGAGGCTAGACAAATGGAGTCTACTTGTCTTCACATGGAGGCTTTCTTTCCATTGTGGGCAGCATCTGGACCAATTACATTACATTAGGGAAATGTATTTCTTCCTTAATGTAGACTTTAGTATCCTGAGATATTGGTTTGGGAGATATTTATTTGGTCTTATCCCCGAATGACCAGGAAGAATTCTTACTTCACTTCTCTGATTGGTGGAGAGATCTTGGGCATAGAATCCCAGTGTCCACCCTGGACTATCAGTCTCCAGCCTTACCACCTCCTCCACCTTGTCCCTGACTTGAATAATTCAGATTTGGGGGACTGTCCTTTTGAAGATTAATGTATGGTCTGCTATGAGAAGACTGAACTCGAGCTAGAACAGCCCTGTGAGTTGAGGTTTAAATTCCTTTGGTTTGAAAAAGGAAGCACTCTTCTCTGAAGGGCCAGATGAGTATATGGGAGAGCAACACTCAGCACTCTATTGGTATATTGTTTTGGACTTCCATAAAGCATACAGTTAAACTTCTCTGAATATCCACCAACGAAAGTTTGCTACTTATTGAATTTGGACTATATCATGGAGGACCAAAAGCAAAATGTGTGATTTTTACTGTCCTAAGTGGACAGCATCGTTGAAGAGACAAGAAAAAATGGATGGAAGAACACGTGGCGTTGGGTCAGAAGACATGTCACCAAGTCCTGGTCCTTTTGTCTTCCTAAGCCTCTTTTTTCTCCCTACAAAATGAAAGGACTTGATTAAAAGACCCCTTACGTAGTTTTGTTCTTAGGAGGATGGTGTAGATGATAATCATTTGCAACTTTATCTTTGATACAAGTTTCATGGTTCTATTTCATTTATTCATTCAACAAAAATTTATTGAGTGCCTAATATGTGCCAGACACTCTTCTGGGAACAGAAGACACAACAGTCAAAAAAGAGGTAAAGAGCCCTCCCCTCAAGAATCGGACATTATAACCAGGAGAGACAGATGACGAACTGTAAGAGATGATGATAAGTACTTATATATTTGAATGTGCCATAAAACTCCATAAGCCCAGTAACAGATTAAGAGTTTGCAATTTTAAATGGGGGTAGGCCTTATTGAGAAAATGACATTTGAACAAATGATTGAAGGAAGTGAGGTAGTTGTCTGTAGATGTCTAGGGGAAGAACCTTCCAAACAGAGGGAACAGCCAGTGGAAACTCCCTAAAGAGGGGTTTCATCTGATTAGCGGAAGAGCAGGAAGGTCAGTGTACCTGGAACCTAGTAAAGCAATGAGGAGAGGATAGGGATGACATGGTATCCCTATTGTGTGAGGCTTTGCAGGACATTGTACGGGCTTGGACTCTCACTCGCTGATGAGTGAGATTGGAGGCAAGGAGCTTTGGAAGGTCTTAAGCCCAGTAGTTGTAACAGGATGACTCTGGTCACCATTCTGAGAATAGCCAAGTTTAGAAGCAGGAAAACTAGCTAGGAGGCTACTGCAGGGATCCAGGCAGGGGATGGTGGTGGCACAGGCCAGAGTGCTAACGGTGGGAAGAAGTGGCCATCATCCGGATATATTTTGAACATCGGTTCAATGAGATTTCCTGATTTTCTTCTCCATTTGGAGGATAATGCAGTCACTTTGAGGTTAGTCCAAGTCACTAGTACTCATCTAAGAACAAAAAATAACCAGCGGAAACTGCTTCCTCCAGTGAATGCTGTTGATAAGAAGTTTGTGTGAGGCACAGTTCTTCATCTCCTTCCACCTCCCAATTCTGCAGCGCCTTTCCGTCTCAAGTCTTAGGCTGTCTGTGTGCCTACTTCCTCTCCATACATATCATCCATAAATGATTTCGGTGCCACTCCTCACCTCCTTCTCGTTTAGCCATTGTGAGTACTTTCTGCACCTCACTGGAATGTGAGTAATTATATGTACTCCTGGATTGATAGATAGATGCATAGTTCATTCCCAAGTAACCAAAAATGTAGGTATAATGGTCTCTGCATTTGTTTATGTGTTTGCTCAGTTGGAAGTGTGATATAAAATAGTGCACCAGGATTGAGCAAAGGCTATAGCTCTGGTGTTGTTACTTAGTAGTTGAGTAACCACAAGCAAGTTATTCAAATCTCTTGGACTTCTACTTTCTACCCTACAAAATGGAGTAAGTGGGAAAGTTGCCATCTAAGGACCATTTAAGTTTATCCATTGCACTTGGCTTCCACTATGCCACCTATGCCTTTGTTATTTCCTTTCATTTCCCTACCTCTTTCCCCCTTAGCAGCTTAGCTCAAGCAGTATCTTTTGTCACTTCTGATTTCTTGTCATCCTTACTGGCGTCATGAGCTTTCTCCACTGTGTGCCTTTTTCTCCCAGTAGATGGCAGTATTCAGTTTTGTTTCCCCGTGGTACTTCTTTCCCCGGCTTGGAGGGACTGGGCCAGCTGCCCTTCTGCAAAGCTTGCATTCTTTATTTCCCTAGAGGTGATCACAGAAGAGGGAATCTAGGGAGGAATTGATGAGTGATCAGAGGGTCCCCCCAGAATATTTGGGGAGGCCAAGGAGCCTCACCTTGCTTCTGAAGGAGGTTTATTTTATTTAACTGCTGGGTTACAGATAAAACCACAGCACTGTCTTCCATATTTCAAAGAGTTATTCCGACTCATCTCATCTCTTGATCCCTTGAGAGAGAGAGAATACAGATCTCATTTATTTCAGGTCTCAAGCCCAGAAGTTGTAATAGGATGACTCTGGCTGCCATTGTTGAGAATAGTCAGGGTTAGAAACAGAAAGACCAGTGAGGAGGCTACTGTAGTGGTCTAGGCAGATGATGGTGGTGGCTACAGGCCAGTAAGAGTAGCAGTGGGGAGAAGTAGTGTGGAGATGGAGAATGGTAGAACGAGCTCTAGGCTTGTTACCTGGAGAACCGGAGTCTCCTCCAGCACTGCTATGCACTAACCTCGGACAAGACTTAATTTCTCTGGGCCTCTGAAGTCCTTTCCTGCTCTAGAATTCTATAGAACCATGAAAAAAAAATTGATCTACATGTAGCTTTCAAACCACTTGACAAGGGTCACACCGTTAGTTGGTAGAGTGAGAACTAGAAGCCAGGTCTTTAGGGGGTGCTTCGCCTTGCCACTGACAGGATGGTGTGAGAATGTGTATTTCAGCAGTCAAGTTTCTTTTCTTCCCAGAAGAAATTTCAGAGAGGAAAATCAATACATATAACAAATCAAAGCTACTTGTTCTGGTTGAAGATGAGTAGAGTTTTCAGCCCTCTTGGGCCCCAAGACTGCAAGATAGAGAAAGTAACAACCCTGCTAATGGGCCTTCAAACCTCAAGTGTTGTGTGCTGACCTATGTTAATTGAAGAATTTTGGGATCTCTTTTCTTCAACTACCTTGGGAAGATTTTTCAGGGAGGAGAATATAATGGAGGTGTAGAGAAGTTTTATCTGGGGTAGCAGAAGCTGTCTGGGTGTGGGTTATATTGAAGTGGGTGGAGTCATACTCCAATGTAAAAACCTTTCATGGTTCTTAATTGCCTTTAGGGTCAAGTTCAGACTTGTTAGCATGGAAAAAAGATCTTCATCATCTGTCCCCCTTTGACCCCTCCAACCCTAGAGGGCACACTGTGCTCCTGGCATATCCTTGAAGATGTCATGCCCCTCAATACTACTACTCATTCTGGAAAATATGGCTCCCAAACTTCCCTTAAGCAATACTCCTGGCAAGCATTCATAGCATTCTGTACATGATTCTGCTCTAGCCGATACACGGTGTTTGTCTTCTCAGTGACTTCCTCCCTTGTCTGTGACTTGCTTAAGAACAGAGCTCACGTCTTACTGATCTTCAGCATCAAGCACAACACCGGATCCAATAGCAGGTCTTACTGTGATGAATCAGTGAACAACAGGAGATGTTTGGGACTGAGTTATACTGTAAGAAGGTGACAGAATGCCATAAATGAAGATGCTGAGAGCTGATTTAGAAGTTTATTACAGAGAACTTAGTCAAATATAGCCACTGTTTCCTCACAAAGAAGTATATATATATACACAGTTAACCAAAATGTTGACTGTCTACTGGTTTAGTAAGAAAGAGATTTTGGTTTGTTGTTGTTTGTAAATGACCTTGTCAGAATTCCTTTACAATCCAATGGACAAATACGGCTTCAGTATAGCCAAGAATACTAGAACCCTGAGTTCCGCATATGTGATAAATCAACCAGGACAATTTGATGTTACCATCCTTTTTGAGGAAAAAATAAATCATGTTCAAATTAACTGTGCAGACAGGATTGTAGTAGAAACTCTGACCTGCTTAAGGAAAATTAACTACCTTATTGCACACTAACAGCACCAGTTTGTATATAAATAATAATAAATAAGCTTTATTCACATATCTGCATTTAATCACTCATTTGTCTATTTAAAGGTAATACAATATTTTATATTGGAGCTTTTTATTATTTTTCCAATTGCTCCAGTTAAATTTGTCTTACGATTAAGGCTAATATTGAGGAAATGACCTTCTGGCTAATGTTATTACAACTGCTATATTTTATATCCTTTAGAATTTAGATCTTTTTTTAAAATTTAGATATTTAAAACAACTGTGTCATATTTGAAAATATGCCCTGCATTATTTGAAAATATTATATCAATTTAATCCTAAGTAGCATTTCTTTAGGTAAGCAATTTTTAAAGGTTTCTATGGTTTTAAGTTTGATAATATTTTATGAACAAAAGAAGTGTGGGCTTTAGAGTACAGACTCCAGGACCTTGACTGTATTCAAATTCCATCTCTTCCCTGTCTCTGCGTGACTCTAAACAAGTCACTTTGCCATTTGGTGCTTCATTTTCCTCATCTGTAAAACAGTGGAAGTAACTGTACCAGCCTTCTGGGGTTATTGAGTTGAGGTATATAAAGGTTATAACTAGAAAAGGCAAGGCATTGAGGCAGCTGGAGTCTCACAAAGGAAACAACCCTGCTGACACCTTCACGTTAGCCCAGTGGCACTGATTTTGGGATTCTGGACCACAGAACTAAGAGAATAAACTTACGGTTTTTAAGCCAGTGCATTTGTGGTAATTTGTTACACCAACTATAGGAAACTAATACAGATTTTGGTAAAGTTCAGCAAATCATGGGCAAAATTATTCTGTAAAAATACATCTCCAATATTACCATAAAAAAACAGTAGAAAAATACAATTTCATTTTCAAAAATCCCATTTGAAGTCTTTTTTTAAAAAAATCCTATCGGGAGCACTTGGGTAGCTTAATTGGTTAAGCGCTTGTCCGACTCTTGGTTTCCGCTCAGGTCATGATCTCACAGTCATGAGATTGAGCCCCATGTCAGGCTCTGTGCTCTGCGGGGAGTCTGAGATTCTCTTCCTCTCCCTCTCTGTCTGTCCCTCCCTCTCTCTCTCTCTCTACAAAAATAAATAAACAAATAAATCTTTAAAGAAATCCTATCAGTTTCTGGTTAATAGAAATTAAATTTTTAAAAACTCAGTAATGGGTATTTTGAAGTTGACTTTCTTTATATTGAAGACATAAGTGTAAGATTCCCACGTCTTCTAATTACAATAGAATATTCCATTAGGGAGGTAATGAAATCTCCTGGTTGGATTAAAAATAAAATGCAATCTTTGAATTCTTTTATCATCTCTGGATTTGGTCTGATGTTTCTGAAAGACTGAATGGCCCTTTACTTTGGGGCATTACTGCAGACCACGTTCTGGTCACTTTTATTTTCCACTGAATAGAATTCACCACCTTGGAAAGTGAATCAAAAGGAAGGAAGGAAGGGGGGAAGATAGGAGGGGAGGGAGAGAGAAAGAGGGAAAAAAAAGAAAGGGAACCCTGTTTACAAGTAAGAACAAACTTTACAACCATTACCAACAATTTACAACTCTTCCCCAAAATACACGCAGACTTAATAATCTTCTTCCATTAAGTCTGTAGAAGTTTAAAACACTACAAAGGATATGAAACATTAAAAAAAAAAAGCCCTCAAAGTGTATGCACACACATGCACATTCTCCAAGTACACACATGCCCATAACCAGTACTACCATTAAATAATACTCATTCAAACACTACCCCAGGGGGCATGTGGAATTTATCACCCATCCCCTTTAGGTAATTTCCTTTTCTTCATACTTTCTGCTGCCCATACATAACCTTGGTTCATGATCTATGTGTAAAATGCATTTGAATCTCTCTCTCTCTCTCTTTTTTATTGCCAAGATACATAAAAATAACCTTTCTGGTCCCAAATATATACAAAGTCCCAAATCCATGTCAAGGCATCTCAAACTACTTGCAAATAGTTTTCAGTAATGGTTTTCATAATATTGTTTAGCTGGCAACATTTGTAACCAGCTTATTGACATTTTCTAATTATCACCTTTTTTTGCCTGTATAAATCATGCTCATAGTATTTGAAGTTGATATCAACAGTCTGATTAGTGCTAGACAGGCCTGCTTGGGGGAGGGATTCTGGAAGACAGCTGATTCTTTTCTCACTTCCTAAGCCCCATCTATGTCAGCAAAGAAGCATTATTTACAAGGATCAAGGAAAATACTGTGTATAAATCAACACAGAAGTTAAAAGCATAATTTTAAATCTGTATCCCAGCTCTAGGCAAGTTTATAAACTCTTTTTGAGCCCAGTTTTACCATGTGTAAAACTGGGAAAATAATAGCTCTTCCTAAAGAACTAATGAAAATTAAAGGAGCTAATGTACCTGTGATCAGTTTTCAACAAAGGGCATAATCTCCACTGCCAAGAAAACCAACCACCAGTAGCAGTAATACTCAATGCACAAGCCAGAATTGTCTGAACAGTGCTGTATTCTTTATCTGTGAGAAGATAGATAATTCAGGTGGGGGGTGGGGGTGCTGGTATGTACAGATAAGGCAACTTCCCATATAGATAATAAGCACAAAATGAAGTAAAAATATTTCTCATGAAACCATTGGAAGCTACCAGGTATATAGTATCCATTGACTCTTTTATATACATATTCATCATTGCAGAGTGAATCAGTGAAAGTGTTCATGGTCCGAAAAGTAGCCACAATAGAGAGGCTGATTGTTGCACATGAAGTGTCTGTCCACTCAGGCCTCAACTCTCACTTTGAGACTATTCAGGCAGGTCTGTTTCAATAACATTCTGTGTTCAGTTCTGAGACTGTGCATTCGCTTGGACTGCTTTCCATTTTAGCATGTACTATTTCTCCCTCCACTTGCCAGATTCCTTCCTCTTCCTCGTGAGTCTACCTCCCACCCCTGGCTGTCAGAGGGGACCTCCCAGTGTTGCCCTATGTGTTAGTTGTCCCTTTCTCTGAACTGCTGCTCAGTCTGGCATTTGATGAGAGTTTGGTTGATGTAGATGGGAACTTTCCAGAGACCCATGGAGCAGGAAGGGGCATTACAGAGCATCTGGTCCAACTGCCTTGGTTGATAGATAAAGAAACTGTACTCCAGAGAGTGAGGGCATCTCACCAAAGATCATTCATGGAGAGTAGCCCGGCTAGGACAAGGGTCCTGGCTTCTTGACTCCTAGTCCACACCTTTTAGAACTTTACCACTCAGCTATTATGTTGTTGCCACCGTTCCATCGTTCTTACCGATCTCTCCTTTTGGTTCTAAAACCCGTTTCTAATGTTTTGATCCTGTCCCTTTCACTGGGGAGTACAGTGAAATATAGCTGCTTTTTGATTATATGCATGTAAATATGTGTCACACCCATCTTAAGATAGGAGTCAGAATTCCTGGTCTTCCTCCGTTTGTCAGTATTTGGGGGGAATGTAGGGAATAGGCTGTCAGACTGCATTTTTTCCAAAACTATTCGTTATCCTCTCTCTTCCTCACGTAATAACATAATATATTATAAGTATATGCCTACTTTTACAAACCGTATATTCTGCTGATAATCAAAATATGCACAAAGACTATACCTAGAACTTCCACGCAATATGCACAAACACAGTGAGTTCCATTAACAGAAAAAATGAAGTTTCTCTGAAAGGTGTTATTTGGACAGTTATGTATGAAAATAAGAATGTCCTTTTTCATAGATACATGATGAAGGCTTTAGGGTCAAGGGGCATCATATCTACAGCTTAGATATCAAAAAAAGGAAAAGAGAGACAGACAAAAAGAATAAATATGATAATTTAGATAGATAGATGTCAAAAAGAGGAAAAGAGAAAGACAAAAAGAATAAATATGATAATGCAAATAGGCTAAAATGAAGAGTTTTTGAAAGTTAAAATTCCTACCAATCCAAATACAAATGAGTTCTGCCTCTCCTGCGGCCCCAGTGTGGAGCCCAGCAGCTCTGGAAGCTTTACATGCCTCGTTATTCTATTCACAACCAGCACAGAAGAGAAGGCATTTGGCTCCAGAATTTCACATTTCCCTTGCCTCTCCAAAAAAGAGCCCTGTGATTAACTCTGATTGGCCTGTCCTAGGTGCAGGACTTTGGACCAGTCACTCTTGCTGGGGAAGGGAATGCATTGACTGGATTAGTTTTAGTCATCTGTTCTGACCCTTGGAACTCTGTATGAATAGTTGGGGTCTGCAGAACTCCATAGATCCCCAAACCAGAAAAAAACAAAACAAATAGATTTGCTAGATGAGGTTTTAACTCCTGGCTAAGATGCTAGTAAGTGGTGACAGGGTCCCAAAGTGGAAAAAAAGAAAGGGAAGTCAGAAATGAAATGGTAATGGAATATTCATCCATGACTCGAGGCTAGGCTAAGGGCTGTTGCCTTCCAGTCTGTCATCAGTCCCTAATTCCTTGGTGTTAATGTGTTCCTGATCTCTTTCTGAAAGAATTCCTAAAGACCAAGGAGATGGAACAGAGGAAAGTCCCTGTACAGAGATGGGAATCTAGGACCTCCCCCCAAATCCCGGTCTATCCCAAGATATTCTTCATAACAAACACTACTGAGTTGTGTAATCTTCTGCTTTTAAGATGCTTCCATTATCAAACATTTCACTCTGCTTGGTTTATCACATAAAACAAATATAGAAATAAATGACTAAAGATTTTACATTAAAGATATGAGTGTGGTCTCCAGGACTTTCAAAACTGACTGAAATTATGTAGTTTTTGGCGATCAGTGAGTGGTGGTGGTCACCTTTACCTAACCCACCTACATTGACCAGTGGGTCATTTTTAAGGCATGGTCTTCCAATAAGTAAAGTTAGTATGAATGCCCCGTGGCATCTTCAGCGTCCTGTGGGAGAAGAGGAGAGGAAGGGGAAAGGGGGGTAAGAGGAAAGTCCCCAGAGCTGTGGAGTATTCATGCACTGGGGCTCCGAGATTTTTTTTTCTGTCATCAGTTTTGTGTTTGCATCCTAATTTCCTATAAATCAGGAGGACAAAAGTACATGCAGAATATCTTGATCCAAATCTAGGTTTATCACTGGTTAACTATGGGATTTTAGATAGTCCTTTTACTTTTCTGAGCTTATGAGCACAGAAATGGCCCTATTTTGATCACATGGATGTTCTGATAAAAAGAAAAATTCACTCTCGGGAAGGTCAACATGTAGGAAGCCTTGGTTGATTAGAGATAATCATAAGTGCAGATAACCCAAAGATATAAGAATATTTCGTGATTTTTGTTCATACACTTAGGAAAATCCTGATTCTGAAACTTACTTTGCATACTCTAGCCCATTCCTGAGCATGAATCAAAATATTCAGATTCCTGGGCTTTGCTTTGTCCAGATTTCTACTAAATTAGCATATCTGGAAATGTGGCCGGGAGATCTGTATCTTTAAATGATCTTTAGATGATTCTGAACAGCTAGATTTGATCTAACCCAGTGGTAGAACTCGCACTTGGCATGGAAGTCAGAAGCCCCAAACCCTTGGCTCTGTCATTTATTACATAAAATTGGAAAATTGTCAAGTAATTTGGACCCTAATTTCTTCATTTATAAAAAACAAAGAACTAAGATAAGATTATTTCTAAGTTTCTTTTAGTAATAATGTTTATGAAGTTATGAATGATCCTTTTAGTTATTTCAAAGCAAGTTGTGAATTAGAGAGTGAATTGGAGGCATTGATAATAATAGGTTCTGAGTTAAGAATATGCTCCCAGGGCCGCAAACTCTGATATGAAATGTCTTAGAGTTACTCTATGCATATACATCAGTTGAGGTCCCGTGACCACGGCCCAGCAGTTCTCTGGTCAGAGGCTGCCTGGCAACACTAGTGTTTCTGATCCAGTACAAAGAAGGACCATATAAATGTTCACGGGTCAGAGGCTTCCACCTCTGACCTGTGCTCAGGGAATTTTCACGGGAAACTCCCATGCCTACAAATTAGGTTAACGTGTGAAAACCCCGCTGTGTTAATGGGGGACAGTCAGTAGAATGGAATGCCAGAAGAGATGAGCCAAACTGATCGACTGGCGTATGTGGGGCATAAATTCTGCTCCAAATATAGGCACCTAGTTTCCTTCTCCTCCCTTCTCTGTTTTATCTTACCATGGCAAAAACTGTTTAGATAAGGTACATTTCCCAGAGCTTATTAACCAGTTGCAGTTAATGGCTCCAGGCCAATTGGTTACTTTTATCCTCAAGAAATCCTAGTCCTTAGGAACTGATCTTCAGCTCTGACCATCATGCCAATCATCTTGTTTGGGTCCATTTACACGGGGTGATTGAATTAAAAAGGTAAGGGGGATGGAGAAATGCATAAGCTGGGGCTCTTGCCCTTGTCTGCACTATTGAGTCATCACCATAATGTGCCAAATTACTCAAATAAGTCTGGTCATGTTCACATTCAGCAGTAAGGAGGATACTCTGTATGACTTGCATGAGGACATGAAATGCCAGCGGGATCCATATAATCAACATCCTGGCTTGTGCCAAGAAGGGTGGGTGGAGTCGTGTGCCACATGCAAGGGATTCCTAAATGTTTACTCTAATTTGCTGCCTGGTTATATTTGACTTCTGTGGGTTGGCACGGCAACCATTCTATTTAATTCTGGCTCTTCTAATTGTAGAAGGAACAGTCAGGGGCTTTTAAACTAATGTTTAAAAAAACAGTTGTTTGGGGTCATTGTTCCTTCTCCTTTAGAGTAACTGTTGAACATAGTGTTGTGGTTAATAACACAGGTTCCAGAGAAAGATGGGTTTGGGTGTCAGTTCTGGGTCATACTCCTAAGCTGTGCCTGACTTTCCATGCCTCTGCTTCCTTCATTTCCATAATGGGGATAATTAACAGCACCTGCTTCATGAGCTTGTAGGGAAGATTAAATAAATTAATATGTGTTGAGTACTTAGCATGATGCCTGGCCCATAGCAAGGACTCAGTATATGTGACTGGATTATAAGCACCCGTAATTCATTATTTTGAGTTATGTATGTGTGGGTCTTTTTAGATGGCCTAGTTTTCAAACACTTTTATGTAGAAATAACCTACCCGACAGTCAACAGAAGCCAAGACGCCTGAAGTCCTTTCTATGCTATTAACCAAGGAGGCCATTTGACCTTGAGAGTTAATTTCTGGCCCTGACAAGAAGTTTTATTGAAAAGTCTAATGGCAGAATACCTTTGACTATATGCTGCTACATACCTGAACTATAAAAAGACCTCAAGAAATGATTTTACTGCTGTACTCTGTAAAACCATGCTCAATGCTCTCTCTCCTAGGCTGGTGTCTGTCAAACTCTAATGTGGACACAGATCATCTGGGGATCTTATTAAAATACAGATTCTGATATAGCAGGTCTGGGTGGAGCTTGAGGTTTTAGTTTCCAACAAGCTACCCTCGGCGGGTTGAGGGGGGGGATGCAAACTTTGTTCCAGGGACCACACTTGGAATAGTGAGATTTTGGCTGCTAGGCTGGATCTGATGCATCCTTACCACATTATCCAGGGGGAGGCTAGAGGCACTGGTGGGGTGGCACTAAACCAATGCCCATTTTATCAGTAATTTTATGTGTATGTGGTAGGGCTAGAGATAGGAAATGTAAAGTCAAGGAGAGTGATTCTCAACCCCAGATACGTATCAGTATCACTTGGTTAGCTTTAAAAAAGTACTGTAGAATCCACATTAACCTAATTGAATAAAAAACTCTAGGGGGGATAGTTGAAGCATTAAAAAAAATCCCAGATAATTATAAAATAATATCATTTATTCATCTCTGCAGTTGGAGATGAGTATCACTGCTCTAAGACAGTGGTTTCCCAATGTAAGCATGCCTCAGAATCATAGGAGAGTCTGCTAAAATAGTGTTGGACCCTACCTCCAAAATTTCTGATTCAGTAGATCTTCAGGGTGTCCTAAGAATTTGCAGCTCTAAGTATCCAAGTGAAGCTGATACCGTTGGTCTGTGGACCATATTTTGGGAACCTCTGCTCTAGTATATAGAAAGTACTTCACTCATTCATTCAGCAAATAGTTGCAGAGCCCTTATTATGTAACATATAGCATTCTAGATGCTGAGAATATAATAGTGAATAAAAGGGTAGCTTAGAAAGGGAGTGTACAGTTAGCAAGCAGTGCTGGTCACCTTCAGAAATACATAGGAGAGGCACTGATCTCAGGAAGTGATGTTCAAGTAGACAACTTAATAATGAGTTAGAATTAACCACAGGGTAAGTCCATGTTGGGGGAGAGGGGCAGGACAGGAAAGACTATAACAAGTGGCAGTGTGTGTGTGTGTGTGTGTGTGTGTGTGTGTGTGTGTGTGTGTGTGTGTGTGTGTGTGTGTGTGTGTGTAAGTCCATGTTGGGGGAGAGGGGCAGGACAGGAAAGACTATAACAAGTGGCAGTGTGTGTGTGTGTGTGTGTGTGTGTGTGTGTGTGTGTGTGTGTGTGTGTGTGTGTGTGTGTGTTTGAAGGCAGGTCAGAGTGCATCTGAGCTTACCAGTGGAGAATTGGGTACTAGCAGGGGTGGGAGGTGTTTGAGAGACAAGGCTGGGAAGATAAACAGAAGCCAGATCATAAAGAACTTTGTGTGCCATTCAGACTTTATTTCAGGGTCAGCAGGGTGCCAGTGAAGGGTTTTAAATAGGAGAGTGACACAATCAGCATTGCTTCTTGAAAATATCATTCTGGCCTCACAGTGGAGGATGGAATGGAGTGGAAGTAAGGAGACTGGTTAGGTGGAAGACAGGCAAAGCTATTGTTATTTTAAGATGTTTACTTGCACATTGTCTTAGTGGCCTTTTTCCTAGACAACTAGATGTCGCCCTCCCTGGTCCTTTCAGTGCAGGAAGTCTGGAATGGGCGTAGAAGAGTAAAAGGAGAAGAATGGAGCCTCTGTAAGGGTAGGGGAAAGGGGTGGGAGTAGAACATCTACATGAGGCATTTGTGTTTAGGCCAGAGTAGAGGTGAATAGAAAAGAGAAATTGATTTTCAATTCAGTGCTTATCTGGAACTTATTTTGAGGAATTACTACCCACCTCAGCAATCATTTAGCAATAAACTCAGTCCAATTCTTTATGATTCCCAAGATCTTTTGAGCTTGAAAACAGTGGTTGCAATGGATGTGCATTGTAGTTATTTAGGAATGCAGCCAAGTGAACATGGAAGGTGTTACCTGGGTAGCTGGGCAGTGGCCCACCCCAATGCCTGTCTCACCCCATGATCAGAACTAGTGCTCTTTCTGAGAATCTTCCAAATATAATTAAGGGACACGGTGCTGAAGGGGTAATGGAGATCAACTTGTCTTCTTTCTTTGTTCCACAAAGAAACAAGAGTAGTGTACACTTTTCCCTAAGTGTGGAAAACTGCAGTGGCCCTTGGTCTTCCTGACATTCGTATGGATTCACAAACTCTTGAAGCACCGTATTATTTTTGAAATTAGAAATTTCTGAACAGATGGAGGATTCAGAGCTTTTACAGCTAAATGCTAAGGAAATATTTATTGATGTCAGGATACTTTAAATTATGGTTTTCTCTCTCCTAAAATATGTCCTAGCCATCCAATTAGCCACTGAAGGAAATCCTTCAGTATTTTTAATGCTTGCTCTACTCCTAGTAGCAATGGACTTACACACAGGATTTGAGCTTCTCTGGAGATAAAGATGTCCTACTTTTTTTCCACAATTGGCAGGACAGGTGCATTTATTGGCTTATTTAATTTATTATTTAATTTGTGTACATACTTGATCTATCCATTAGTTTACTTAGGACTCAGAGCAGTGCTGATAGGTTTTCTTTTTTTTTTTCTTTTTTTTTTTTTTTTTTAAAGATTTTATTTATTTATTTGAGAGAGAGAGAATGAGAGACAGAAAGCACGAGAGGGAAGAGGGTCAGAGGGAGAAGCAGACTTCCTGCTGAGCAGGGAGCCCGATGTGGGACTCGATCCCGGGACTCCAGGATCATGACCTGAGCCGAAGGCAGTCGTTCAACCAACTGAGCCACCCAGGCGCCCTGATAGGTTTTCATCGTTCCAATTTTACAGAAAAGAAGATGAAATTTGTAGAAGGGAAGTATGATGTCCACAATGACATGGCTGTTCTGCCTGATAGCAAACCTTCTCAGAGAGTTTACTTCTGGGTAGGGAGGTCACTCGACTTGGAGAAAACTAAAATTAAATTCTGCTGTCACCCCAGGCCCTTCAGTTGAGAGAGAAGCTAAACCTGGGCTATGTGAAAAGGTACAACTTGCCACAAGTTTGAATCTGTTAAGGCAGGACTTTTTGTGCTTTGAATCACAACCTTGATCTTCATTTTAGTCACATGGAATGGTGCCTTAAAAGGCTACACCCCAGTAGGGATGTCCACTTAAATCGACCTGTAATGCCTCCTGAGCTTTAAAGTCACCCTGGAGCAGAGCTTAGCCAAAGGGAAATAATCACCATTCCTCTTTAAGCTTTGAATTGAATACAGCTAGTAGGAAAGTTCTCTTCCTCTGTCTGTCTTCTCACCTTGGAGACACACTTTTCTTGCCTGGATTCTTCCCTCTCATTGAGACTGTGGGGATTAAAGCTGGAGTGTGTGGTTCATCACAACACTGAGTGGTAGGTGTTTGGATAACCACCCACTTAATGGTTTCTTATGTGTTCATTCACACTGCATCCGACCCGATGTCACTGGGCAAGCACATAAGATGCATTGTTGGATAACTTTTGAAGCCAAAGCTCACATGAGTGGAAATGCGGCTATCTTGACTTCAGTCAGATTCCCAAAGCATTTTTTAGCTCCTTACTACTCAAAATGTGGCCCAAGGACCAGAAAGAAGCATTAGTATTACCTGGGAGTTCAGAAATACAGACTCTTAGCCTCTACCAGTACATAGAATATGCATTTCAGAAGGTCCCCACATAGTTTAGGCACACAGAAATGGAGAAGTCTAGAGAAGTTTTAGGGAAGAGAGTCTCTCATCCTCTCCAGGATACGCAGACAACAAGAAAGAGCCTTGGCCGGAACCTCTGAAAATGCAGTTCCTTTCAGAGCTTGTTTCCTGTTTGATAACTCACCAAATCTTTATAACTGGAATGTGAAGTAGGGTTCAGCCAAGGAACTGGGTGAGAGTTAATGGATCAATCTGCTCTCCCCCATCAGTGCTTTTACTGCTGACTTCTGGAATGTGTTTGATGAAAAGAGAGCGACTTCTTCAGACAGAAGATACTGATGTGGCCTGCTGAGGTTAGGACCCGCAGGAACAATACACCAATGTTATCAGGACTTTGCTTGCCTCCAACTCCATTCCAAAACTGACAACAGGAGAGAAAGCATTTTTTAAAGCCCTTGCTGTCAGTTGTCCGTATTATAAATAGCCATATGCTCTGCTTATCCCTGGGTGGGGGGGTGTAGACATCATTGTTCCATTCTTGTTTGGATTAAGAGTTTCTTTTCAGTAGCTTCTTAGGAGTGGATCTAAAAAATGGAACTAGTAGCAAAGTAACATTGCTTCCATTTGTCTTTGCAAAAGCTTGGATATGTTGAATGTCAAAATCAGAAAAGGACGTTGCTACTTTTTTTCTATCATCAGGTTTGATTGCCCTTTACCAGTGGATAATTAACAAAGAAGCTACTGCCCTGTGTTCAACCCCAGAATTTCAGTAAAATAAGTGGGTAAATAGGTAATAAAAGTAAGGAAGTCAAAAGAATCCTAAATCACCAATATTTTCCATCAGTCCAACCGCTAGGTTGGTCTGGTGACCTCTAACACCAACTGAGTTTCCAAAATAAATATTTTTCATCTTTCTCATTATAGCTAAGCAAGGTTATTAATACAAACCAATTAACCTGAGTCTAGGTTTCAGAAGGTGGCTATAAGGGTCAAGACTGACCAATGATTTATATGTACATTACAGTAAAATAAGATTTGCTGGCTCCATCTGAAAGGGACAATTTTTAGAGAAGAGAAGGTCTGGCATCTGTAGTGGCAGATGCAAGCAAGAACTTTGATTATAAAGAGGCACCCATGACCCATTTACAAAACAGGATTTACCTTTCAACTTGTGTATCTGGAAGTGAAAAAGTATTTGGGTCTATTGACCTGTCTCTACCCGATTCCCCTCTTTTGTTTGGCAAGCATTTTAAGGCAACTAGAATCAGTCGGTTAACAAATCCACTCGGATATTATAGAGATACTTTTTTTTTTTTTAAAGATTTTCATTTATTTAACACAGAGAGAGAGAGAGAGAGCGAGGGCAGGAACACAAACAGGGGCAGTGGGAGAGGGAGAAGCAGCCTTCCCGTGGAGCAGGGAGCCCGATGCGGGACTCCATCCCAGGACCCTTGGGATCATGACCTGAGCTGAAGGCAGACGCTTAACGACTGAGCCACCAAGGCACCCCAAGATACTTTTACTTCATTAGCACTAATGAAACCAAGCCAGTCAACAGCTAAGGTCAGTGAATTTGTCTACCTGGCTTGGAAGGGTGAGCCTATCAGAATTAACCAGAACTGAAGGATAAATGACTGTCCTGAAGCCATGGGCCATCTGGTGTGAAATTGGCATGTTAGGGCCCAAAGCAAAAACCACCTGAAAGAGTATAGCTCACCCAGGGACCCTGTTGGCTTTAAGAAGGTATTTCAAACTTTCCCACCAGCTAAACCTATTAATGTCAAGAGCTTTATTAGGTTAACTGGCCTCTGGTAGAATTTTCAAGGCTCAGTTTCCACAGCCCTCACTGTCAACAGAAGTTTCCGTTGTGAAATGGTCTCTTTCTGTGTTTCCTCAACTGTATAGGTAAATGCGGTTCTCAGAAGGGTGAGGCTGCTGCAGAGGAATTGACAGACAGCACCCTGGTATTGGGTCTTCCATCGCATGACTCTTCTGAGTACAGTTGGGAAGCACAGACATGCCTTTATGCAAAAAAAAAAAAAAAAAGAGTTCCCCTACAAGCACACCTGATCACACTCATTCAAAGAGCCCTGCACCATGTCAAAGGAAAATGTTCTAGCATAAATCTCCAGGAACGGAAAAGGTCAAAGTCACTTCTAGTAATTAGTCTGCTGAAATACAGTGGTTCTGCTTTTTGTTTAACCTTTTAAGAAAAGGGCTACACTCCCACAAGTCTCAACAAGCAGCTTTTTATTAGGCACATCCTCAACACTCCTGCCCCTCTTCTTAACCCCTTCCCCTTAACCCCTTCCCTGCAGCCCTGGTAGAACATGTTTTTTATTTTGTTGCTTAAATTCCTTAACTTTGGGTGGATGAGTGTTCCCTTCCTGGTACACTCTATGCAGTCCTAACTGCTTTAAGTTACTTTAATACAGGCCATAAAGAAAAGCCATCATTAAAAAAAAAATTTTTTTTTAAGATTTTATTTATCCATTTGAGAGAGAGAGAGTATGAGAGGGGGAGGGTCAGAGGGAGAAGCAGACTCCCTGCTGAGCAGGGAGCCCGATGCGGGACTCGATCCTGGGACTCCAGGATCATGACCTGAGCCGAAGGCAGTCGCTTAACCAAATGAGCCACCCAGGTGCCCAGAAAAGCCATCATTTTAAACGTCCAGAAAAATCTTCAGGCATGTGCCAGCAGTTTAAAAAAAAAGCCTTGGCCACACAGGTTAGCAGTATGTATGTTAATGTTGGTTGTTGTATAGGACTGCTCTGTCCAACACAATAGCCATTAGTTTCGTGAGCACTGGAGGGCTAGTCTGAACTCAGATATGCTGTAAGTATAGAATGTACACTGAATTTTTGAAAATTTAATGTGTAGAAAGGATATAAAGCCTCTCGTTAGTAATTTTAATGTTTATTACATGTTGAAATAATATTTTAGATATATTGGTTTAAATAAAATATGATTAAATTTTATTTCACTTGTTCTTTTTGCTTTTTGTAAAGTGGCTATTAGAGAATTTAAAATTACAAAGGTGGTTTGCATTGTATTTCTGTTGGATGTAGTACTGATGCAGCAGATCAAGTTTTCTGTGTGCAGGTAGAGAAAAAGGAGCAATGTGATAAGTTTGATTTGTGTATCACATGATTTGGCATATAATTTTGCCCTACTTTGTGTTATTTTTGTTGTTTTCCTTTAAAAAATTTTAAGTTTTTTTCTTGATTCATCTTCCAATTATATTAGGACCTTTCAGAAGACAGATAAAATGTTTAAGCATATTCCGTGACCTATATTATATGTAGCATAGTCCTGGGCACATCATAGGGATTTCATCAGTGCTTGTGAGTAGAGTACAATTCGATGGTAAGAGATTCTTTAGATGAATAGATTTGTTTTGGGGCTAGTCTAAGAGTCACAATGCAGTTCTGGTAGAGCCACTAGATTTCCTGCCTGAATATGTCTAGCCATCCTTGAGACCAGTTCTGGCCATTGAGTTGTGAATAAAAGTGACATGTGTCCCTTCCAACCTGAGTAATTTGTTTTCAGAGTAATTTTTTATTCTCTGCCATAGTGATTAGAGACTGTTCCTATTTGCTTGGGTCCCCAGCTCACTTGCAATAGATGTAGAGCTTGCACAACAAATAACCCCTTATTGTTTTCAGCCATTGAGGCTTGGGGATTCTTTGTCAGGGCAGTACAGCGTGCTGCTGATCTGCCCCTGATTTGACGTGAATGCTTGCCCCTGCTGACTGCTAGAGCACGGCTATTTGACTTTAGGTTGGCTTTCAGGCCATTGCTCCAGCTTTCTCTACCTTATATTTCACTAATGTTTATTCTTGATAGCCAAAAAGAAAGAGGGTCAGTATTATATTCATGTCTTGAATCAGTGGTGATCTTTAGTTTTAATGTCTGGAGTCAGAGTGTCTGCTGTTAAAACATTCATTGAATCTTTAATAATAGTAATAAGTTAAGAATGCCAATCAAACTGCTCCAGGTAGCTTCCCCTTTGAGCAAAGGTAGCAACTGAAGATGAAGCAACAGATTTTAAAGGACATTGTGTAATTCTCCTTGGCTGGCACCGATTGATGTTTGTTGGATCATTTGGTTCTCTTTAGCCCTTGTTTTTGAGAACTAATTGTGTCTCCTGGCTTACCACACTGAACTGATTTGACAAGGATATAGCAGCATCACAGGGGTGTCTTGGGTGAAGGGGTATAACTGAAGGATTCCTGAGGAGGGAAGAAGTGGAGGAGGAAGATGATAATCCCAGTGAGTTGTCCCTAGGCAAAAAGTGAAAAACTTTAAGCTAATCTCGTCACTTGGCAGGACAAGAGAAGTCCTGAACTTTGAAATGACACCTCTTACTTACAGAGAAAACTCCAGCCTGCAGTTCCCAAACATGGCCCTGTTATTGTCTTACTTCTAAATAAAATACTTATTGTCTCTAAGTATTTCAGTTCTGTGTCTCATCTCAACTTGTAGAAGAGTTTCCATCCAGGGCACTAATTAATAAAGCAGAGATGAATGAATCATTTTACTCTAAACTGGATGGGGCAGTGTGGCTAATGGGCTGTATGTTTAGCCCTAGAAGGTCCTGGGATTCTTCACACTGGAGGCATCACCTAAAACCTGTTGTCCTGGAGACTCAGTGAATGGTCACTGTCTCACCAAACACAGAAGTTTGAACCCTTTTTTGGACCTAAGCACACACCTACTATGACAGTATATTAAGGGATGAATTTCAGACCCTGTAGGTCTTTTCCTGGCTGAAACATTGGAGAGAGGAAAAGAGAGAATAGGGCAGTCTTTGGTTATTCTGCGAACAGTCTCCTTCAGGCCAGTTATTAAGTAAGCCAAGAATTTAGTTGCTCCTCTTCCCAGTCAGTGTCCTGCTTGTCTTAGGTTGGCTTTCCTAGAAGCAAAGTTCAAGACAAGTTCAGCTACATACAGTTTACTGAGGGAGTGCTCTAAAAAGAAGGAAAAGTAGGGGAATCAGGGTGGTGCAGTGATAGGAAATAAGCAAAGAAGTGATGTAGTTATAATCAGGCTTCAGCCTGATCCATGGGGAGCATAGGATTATGAGTTATACCACAGAAATGGTCCCACCTTAACGTAAGAAAGGACATTCTTTTATATTCCTTTCTCAATCAGTCATTAGTTCTGGGCTGCCCTGGATGGGGTCATAATCTCCTGGGCAGGGTGGCTCCCTGTGTTCATAGCAAATTTCTAGAGAAGGTGGAGTGAAGGGCAGAGGGTGAGCCATAGCAACCAACACTTATAGTAGCTGGGAGATACCTGTGCCTGCCCAGTAAAAGGGCAGGCCACCCACAACACCCACTGCCCTGCTTCAGGTATTCCTCTAGTCATGCTCCTAAGTGTTCAGGCCACTATATCCCATGTCTCTGTGTCTCTGGCTTTCTAATTTCACAGTTCACTAATCTAAAACTCAAGCTCCAGCTGCTTTGCCTCAAAAATGAGAGGGTAGACTCACTGTTCTCTAAAGCTCCTTCCAACTTTGTGAATCTACTGTGTTCTCTTAGTAGGTCAAAGGCTAGTGAAAAGCTTATCCTTTTCTGATAACAAGTGGCCTTTTGTAGAGAGAATGTCACCCCAAATGAACAATTCTCAAAGTGGAGATTTCAGGGCCTCTGACCAATTAGGTCAAAGAGAGCTGGGTATGGAACCTGGTCAGTGCTGCTCAGACACATCTTGTGAATTGCCATCTATGCTAGTTTGCTAGAGGGCTGACCTTATCAGACACCTGCACACTGTCTCCTTTTTTCTTGGTAGTGCTGCACCGAGCCCAGAAATTAAGGAAACCTAGTACTGTTGGGGGAAGTGTGTCGTAAAGGGAAAGGTTGTCTGAGGATGAAGTCAGGAGAGGGAGCCAGTTCTGTTCTGCTGTCCTTGACATGTGTAGTGGCAAGAAGCATATCTGCTTCTATCAGTCTGCACCCTCTGGTGATTCTTTTTTTTTTTTTTTTAAGATTTTTAAGATTTTTTAAGATTTTAAGATTTTTTAAGATTTTATTTATTTATTTGACAGAGAGAGACACAGCGAGAGAGAGAACACAAGCAGGGGGAGTGGGAGAGGGAGAAGCAGGCTTCCCGCAGAGCAGGGAGCCCCATGCGGGCTCGATCCCAGGACCCTGGGATCATGACCTGAGCTAAAGGCAGACGCTTAATGACTCAGCCACCCAGGCGCCCCGCCCTCTGGTAATTCTTTTCTGCTTCCTTTTGATCTGTTACTTTTGTCTTTCCATTTCTTCCCTCTGCTTCGTTTTTCTTCAAAAGAATACGGTACCACAATGATTGAAACCCACTGTGTCCTCCTTTCTCTGGACAGTGACTTGCAAATGGTAAGGGACTGTCTATATACTCAGTGCCAGCCAAATGCAGACATCCTTGGAGTAAACTGTGTGTAGTCAGTGACTACCTGGCTTAGAGAGAAAATATCCAGCACAGTTCTTCATCAGGATAAACTGCTGCGGGGACTAGGGATTGGGTTCTGGTATCAGACAGCAGGATTTGAATCTAGACCCTGCCATTTATTAGCCATGTGATAGTGAGCAAGTCACTTAACATCTTTGCATCTTCAGTTTCCTGAAAGTTTCCCTGAGACTTGAACCTTCAGATGTAATGGGTACATGTCCAAAACAAAAATGATATAATAATCACCACTAAGGTAAATCCTAGTGAAGTTATTAAAACACAAATGTAAGGAAAGACCTTCATGAGTATCTAGACAAAAAAAGCAATCACTAATTGGAGAGACGTCAGATTGTCTGCAAAAATCTATACAGAAAATACTCAATGCCAGAAGACACAATAGAACAAAGTCCACAGAATTCTGAGGGAAAAAAAATATGTGAGCTGGGAATTATAGGTCTGGTCAAGTAAGTTGTCCTTCAAGGATAAGGTCAACACATGAACATTTTCAAATATGCAACAATTCATATACTAGAATACCAAGAGCCCCTCTTGGAAAAAAAGGGTCAAACAAACTACTGAATTTTTTAATCTTGTCAGTAAGTCAAAGGAAATATTTAAAAATTAGAAACGAAGCAACCACGATAAAAGATTGGTGATAGGCATTGGCACTATTAACATGTAGAAATAAAAAGGAATAACTGTTGGAATTGCTGTCACAGAACAAAAGGTAACTGTCCTGAAACTCCAATATAAAAAAGAACATATGTAGTAAAATTAGGAATGCGATTTTACATGTTTTTCACAAAAAGAGAGTCAATAGATACTATGCAACACAATGTTTCACGTTGTTTCTTTTAGAGAGTTTAGAAACCACTTCATTTTTGTGAAGAAACAATATTTTTCTGAAGTTAAATAGTTCTTTGGCTTTCTTTATCTTCATTTTTATTTATTTTTAGAGTGGGGGAGGGGCAGAGGGAGAGGGAATCTTAAGCAGGCTCCACACCTAGTGCAGAGCCTGACACAGAGCTCGATTTCACAACCCTGAGAACATGACCTGAGCTGAAATCAAGAGATGCTTAACTGACTGAGCCACCCGGGTACCCCTTTTTCCTCATTATTAAAGGAAAATCATAATTAAAGCTTTTGTTTCAAAATGCTGTCATAACATAATCCTATTTTCCTATCTGTATATCTATAAATTGATTTATCAATCTGTTGACCGGCCTGCCTGCCTTCCCTCTTCCTTCCTTCCTTCCTTCCTTCGTTCCTTTCTTCCTTCCTTTCCTCCCTCCCTCCCTCCCTCCCTTTTCGTCCATCCCTCCTTCCCTCCTCCTGCCTTTATATATACATAGAAGGGTATCTACGGTGAAGATATTCAAATGTTAGTAACCATTATTTCTGGTTGAAATGATTTTAAGTAATTTGAAATTTTATTATCTTTTTTAATTACTTGAGTGATTTACTATAGATATATATCTTTTTTTTGGCTTTTAAACAACAGAAATTTATTTCTCACACTTTTGGAGGGATGTGTATCATTTTTACAAATCAATAAAGATAACTTTCAAAGAGAAGGATGAAAAAATACATGTGCTAATATTGTTAAGTAAATATGAGCACACTACAGCTCCATATGTAAAACAATGGATATAAATGTATGTAAATGACTGGCTATTTTCTAGAAGGATTCACAATTAACATAACAGTAGTTGCTTAAGAAGAGGGGACAGGGCAGTGATACTGTAATGAGGACCTTTTTCTTTTTTCCCCAAACTTTCTGTAACATATTTATATTGTAATAATGGTGGAAGAGAAATACTAAAAGAATAAAACAAAACTGCTAAAGGCCATCTTTGGACTGGCATAAGACGACTGTTGATAAGTCCATGAGTTTATTTCTTTGTATAGTCCTCAAATCTTCACAATCAGTAGATTCTGCCATTCCCTACTCCACAGGATAACAAGAAGGCCAATTGCCAAGCAATAGCACTGTTCTCAGGCCATTTCCTTTCTTTGTCTGCCTTATAAAATCTCTTTAGTTTCAAAATCAAGTTATTGTTTATAGTAACTCTTTGTACAGGGCATAGCTTTGCCTCTTGTTTCTTAAAATATTTGGGTCAGCAGCATGTAAGAAAAGCCTAAGACTAAAGAAAGTTTAGAAACAGAGACCTAACAGAACAAGTTCAATGATAAATATCAATGGATAACCTTGATACTGGGGAGCAGGGGGCACTATGATGGACCAGTGGCACATACTGTTTAGGAAGGGCAATCCCACTCAGCTGTGACCATTTGTTGCCATGTTGGAATGTGGCATAGTGTGGCAAGAGTCTCTGGAAAAACTAGAAATGTAGATTTCTAAGTGGAATTTCCCAGTTTTAAAATGTTGTTGAACAAATTCAGATTTTGAAAAAGATACTGTGAAGACCACTCAACACATCCATGTGGACTGGATTTGGAGTGTGGGCTGCCATATTTTGACTTCTGCTGTAACTCATGAAAGGTAGGCATTTGAGCTCTAGTGGGAATTGTTGCAGGCATACCAGCTCATCATAGGTAGATGTGCCTCGTGCTGGGTAGGTGTTAAATTATGTGGCCCTAGAGAAGGATGTTTCCAGTCTTCCTCCTCCTAGCACATTGGCAGCCTTTCCTTAGGAAATGGAGGGCAAACCGGTGTCCACAGAGGAGGTGAAACCTGTTGTCACCTGTGGATCAGGATAACAGTATTTCTCAGGCTCCTTGGGTGGAAGCAGCACTGAGCTTCAGTTGCAGGAAACAACCCTCAACAAAAGAAACTCAGTCCATTCTTCCTTTCTGGGGATCTGACATGTCCCTAGGGCAAATGTGGCACTCTGAGCTGAATTTGGCTTTGAAATCTGGGCTTTCCAACTCAAAGCTGAAAAGGAATGTTGAAGTAGGGTGAGAGGTGAGATGGAAAAGGAATGACACCTTTGGGCTACACAAAATAAAGAGACCCATGTCTGCTGGAGGACAAGCAAGTAAATCAGGTATTAACATCAGCCACTGGCTCAAAGGCAGTGATCAGAGACTGTGGAGTGCAGAATCGACAAACAGCAAACCGATCTCCTGAATATCCTTGGTTTTGCAACTTCACAGTTCCATTTTCTCCCAGGTATTAGGACACTATCAGAAATCCACTAGAACTAGGGCTATTATTTCTTTCCTTTCTTTTCCAAATGCCCCCACCTTGCTTCCACCTAGGCCAGCCCTACACTGGGAATTGACTTTTCACCCTCTCCTTTTTAGTTCCTTCCAGAGAGATAAGAACCCTTGCCATGAAAATGTGGGTGGCATAGTTTTATATATTGGTTGGCACTTTAACTTCTATTGGCCCATGTGTACCACCTAAGGTGTAGCTTCTGTAGCTACTCTGATTTATTGCATTCACTTTCATAAAAATGGACATGGTAAGCAAGGTGTCAGAATTCAGGGCAACATGCATTTTGCCGAGATCTTAGAATCCTATTACAAGATAAGGCCCAGGATGCCTCCTGCTTTAAGGATGTTCTGTAAAATGGCCCAACATGCTAACAGCAACTTGATTAATAATTCCATCTGTTTCACTCCTTGAATTTATTTCCAGGGAAAATGTGCCTTTGATCACTAGGTGCTGACGAGGGTATAACCTGGCCCAAGGTGTTTCCCTGGAGTGAAATATTGCAGTACTTCTCAGCTCCCAATTCCATTTAATTTATTGTTTGTTTTTGCTCAAGAAGTGGCTGTTTTTACAGCTGAGCAGATTTGGAAGCTGGTTTGGGGTGTTTCATTTCCTTACATAAAGAGTTATAATGCCGGGGATGGTAACCAGCTGTTTTTACCTTCGCTAAACACAGAGCAAACAGGAATGGGCCCCTATTGCAGCAAAAGAGATTTAGGTTAGTTGTAAGAAGGAACTTCCTGAGAGAGTACAAAGGGATGCTAGGACTCTTCCCTGGCAGCTCTTAAAGGGTGTTCTGTTGTTTCTCTCTGAGATGGATTATATGAGACTGAGATTAATAACATTAGACTCCTTTAAACAACTTGGCTCTGTTCCTTCCAGTATCATATCTCTGTATATGATAACTGTGAACTGGGGCTGTGCTTTTGTGGATAGTTGAATGATTGGGAGTAAGAATATTTGGGGGATTTCTTATGAGTCTTGGAAGAGATGTTCCTTTACATGTAATTTTCAAGTAAATATCATAATAGTTATAGGCTTGCAGTGGCTCCCAAGAGAATCAACTGTTGAGTGTTTAGGATTTTTTTGGGCGGGGATTGGCAAGTCACATGTTAAACACAGCTTTTATTAAAAATTAAATTATGCAAACTTACAATTATATTAAAAACAAAGAATAAATACATATAACTCACCACTTCCTACTTATTTTCTTTTTATATATGCTTTTGAGGTTATTTACATCTAATTTATCTGTATGGTGGAGTAGTATATAGCAGTGCAGTACTACATATTTCTTCCCAACTTTCATGACATTGGGTTGGTACTTGAAAATCTGTCGTGGAGGGAGTATTTACAGCATGGAAATTGGCAGACTATAAATCAGGTTTTTCCCAGAGCTACACCTATATGGATGAAAGAGGGAGAGAGAAGGGAGGAAGGGAGGGAGAGATAGGAAGTGGGGAAAAAAGAAAAGAATAAAAGAAAAATATTGCCTTGGTGACTTTTATACTTTCTCAGTATATTTTCTTAATATTGTCTCAGATCTTTTTAGAGGTAAGCATATGACAAAACCATTTCTTTTCTTAAATTTTTTTATTGTTACATTAATCACCATACATTACATCATTAGTTTTTGATGTAGTGTTCCATGATTCATTGTTTGTGTATAACAACACCCAGTGCTCCACGCAGAACATGCCCTCTTTAATACCCATCACCAGGCTAACCCATCTCCCCACCCCCTCCCCTCTAGAAACCTCAGTTTGTTTTTCAGAGTCCATCGTCTCTCACGGTTCGTCTCCCCCTCCAATTTCCCCCCCTTCATTCTTCTCCTCCTGCTATCTTCTTCTTCTTCTTTTTTTCTTAACATATATTGCATTATTTCAGAGATGCAGATCTGTGATTCAACAGTCTTGCACAATTCACAGCGCTCACCATAGCACATACCCTCCCCAATGTCTATCACCCAGCCACCCCCTCCCTCCCACCCCATCCCCACTCCAGCAACCCTCAATTTGTTTCCTGAGATTAAGAATTCCTCATATCAGTGAGGTCATATGATACATGTCTTTCTCTGATTGACTTATTTCACTCAGCATAACACCCTCCAGTTCCATCCACGTTATTGCAAATGGCAAGATCTCATTCCTTTTGATGGCTGTGTAATATTCCATTATATATATATATATATATATATATATATATATATATATATATATACCACTTCTTTATCCATTCATCTGTTGATGGACATCTTGGCTCTTTCCATGGTTTGGCTATTGTGGACATTGCTGCTGTAAACATCGGGGTGCACGTACCCCTTCGGATCCCTACATTTGTCTCTTTGGGGTAAATACCCACTAGTGCGATTGCTGATCATAGGGTAGCTCTATTTTCAACTTTTTGAGGAACCTCCATACTGTTTTCCAGAGTGGTTGCACCAGCTTGCATTCCCACCAACAGTGTAGGAGGGTTCTCCTTTCTCTGCATCCCCACCAACATCTGTCGTTTCCTGACTTGTTAATTTTAGCCATTCTGACTGGTATGAGGTGGTATCTCATTGAGGTTTTGATTTGGATTTCCCTGATGCCGAGCGATGTTGAGCACTTTTTCACATGTCTGTTGGCCATTTGGATGTCTTCTTTGGAAAAATGTCTGTTCATGTCTTCTGCCCATTTCTTGATTGGATTAGACAAAACCATTTTTGAAAAAGAAAATGCTCAGAACTTAAGTCCAGAAATGCTCTTTATCTTGAACTAAATTAGCATGAGTAAATCTGTCTATGGTGGTAACATTTATACATCAGAACCTCCTCTGCTTCACTCCTTACCCTTTAAGCCAGTACTGCCCAATAGAAATATAATGTGGGCCACGTATGCAATTTTAAATTTTGTAGTAACTAAATTAAAAATAAAGTCAAAAGAAATGGGAGATACTAATTATAGTAATATATTTTATTTAACCTAATATTTTAAAAATTACCATTTCAGCATATAATTCATATAAAATATTGGGCATTTTAGCTTTTTTTTGGTAATATGTCTTTGAAATCTAGTATGTAGTTTATACTTACAGTACAGCTCAATCAGACTAACCACATTTCAGTAGTCAATAGCACATGTGGCCAGTGGCTACCATGTTGGACAGTTCAAGTCTATATTCTCAAGGATGCAAAGGCAGAGAAGTGGCTGTTGCCAGTGTACATTCTCATGCTTTTAGTGTGCACAGAAAGTGTACAGAGGTTTATCTTGTGTTAGTGCAAGATGAGCCCTGGAGTTCCTACTCTTAATTTGTAGATGCAGGGATGACTGAATTTCAGGGATGTTACTGACTTGTGCTGGTTTACACATGGGTATGCTCTGTGCTTTCAACTGGATCTCAGACCTTGGGTTCTGAATTGTGCAGTGCTTATGGACCTGATGCATGAATCTGACTCCCAACTTTTATATCCCCAAGACTCCCATCATGTACCAGCTGAGTGACTTTGAGCCAATTACTCAACCTCTCTGTGCCTCAATTTCCTCATATATGAAATGAGAAAAATAATTGTATCTTCCTCACCAGGGTGTTCATATATAAGTTCATTAAAAATGTTATAGAATATTTAGACTAAAGCTTGGTGCCTAATAAGTATACAATCATTGTTCATATTGTGGTAATATTATAAAACTAACATTTTAATGGCTTGAATAAAGAGAATTCAGGTGCTGGGAATAAAAGGAACACTACTGGACAGTTCTTAATCTGGAAAAGCTAGCTTGCTCTATAATTATTTGTGTAATATATTTGTGTAAGAATGTGTAAGTTATGTATTTGTTACTTGAATATTTCAATAATAATTTTGCTTTTTGTTTGAGAAGTATTACCTTCTTCTTAGAAGTGTCATTATTCTTATTAAGGTGGTGAATTTTATATTTTTTTAAATGAGACTTAATGCTAATACATAATGATGCCAGTTTAATATTTTTTGCAGTTTGAAATTCCAAAACATGTCAGAAGGAAGCTCCCACCTATTCTCAACATTCCACCTTCTAAGTTCCTTTGAGACACATGTATAAAAACAGAATTTCCACTTTACTTTGAAAACTTCACAGGAGAATTTGAAGAGGAAATTGATAGGCAGACCAAACTGTAATTATACAGCTTCATAACATTTGTTCACCTTTACCAAAGGTTTCTAGCATTTCGTAGCTGACTTGTATTTCTCAGTGGAATTTTCATGCTGCTTTGTCGTGTCCATGAGGACAGCTCTTTATTTGATCAACATAAGGTTGGTGTGCTTTAAAGGAGCAATGGTTAAGGCAGCTATGCTGGAGTTACTTTAGAAGTGGGGATGGTATTTTCATTACATAGAAAAATGTTGTAATTAGAACAAATGCCACTGGAATAAAAATTGTGATAAGGCTAATACTTTCAGATGCTGTTGGTATTTTAATATCAATGTAATTTTTCTGCTAATGCATATTTTATGTTTGGCCAAGAAATTATGGAAAACATTTAATTCAGTTGAAAAAAAATTGAATTCCCACAGAACATTCACCATTGCAGTTAGGAGACACTTTTGAAAATGTATATAATGTCTTTCCATTAAGTACCTTTAAATGTCATTGGGTAAGGGCTAGACATGCAAGAACTGGGTAACAATATAAAATAAGTGATTATATCCTCAGATGAGCATAGAAAATGAATTCTGTTTGGGCTTGAGGATGGGGAAATTAGATAATACAGACACCAGTTATATTTTATAAAGGGCTTATGCCTTGGAAGAAATGTGTATTCATCCCACATGCTGGTAATAATGAATTAAAGCCAATTTGATGAAAAATAATGCCATTTGAGAGTTGAGACCTCGGAGTTAAGATCTTTCAAAAGCTCATCTCCTGACTCCAATTCTGTATGTCCAAACCAGTAGGGGTAGATCCATGAAGCACACTACTAAGTAGAAATCGAGCTTGGCTTTCCCATTTCTGCATGAAGTTTAGGGATTATCAGATTTAGCAATTTCAATGAAGTTAGAGTGATCAGTTGGTTTTTTCTTAAGTAACTAAAATATTGAATTTGTGTCAGAAGCTGGTCAGTTAAAAATACGAGGACTTTAGTGTCATAGGACAAACTAAAGATGTTAGAAGGCAGGTGACTATTTTTTTTATAGGGGGATAAGGAAAAAGTAGGTCTTACATCAAATTTCTTTATAGTTAACCAAATTTTATAATTGGTTTTTGTTTTTATTATATATGGTATCTTATCTGTATATTCTCAGAGATCTATTATGAACTTTCTACCCTAAGATAAACAAAAACACCAAACAGAAGTGTTGAAGTTCTGTATATTATAAATTGAAGAACCTTATAAACAATTGTTTTGAGAAATCAGTTCCTTTTATTGCATTGGCCTTAGTGCATAACAGGGTTTTATTCTTTCCTCTTGTTTCTCATAAAGAGATATATATTCTTTAGAAAACATAAGTAGTATCAGTGTGTCTTTTTTACCACCAAAGATTCTTTAAAACTTTTCATAATTATAAAATAGTCTTGGCATTGTTGGTTTTCTGGAATCACAGAGGGGCATTTATCTATGCCTTCATTATACTTTTGGCATGTATCCTTTTCATGTATAGCAGATGCCTAAGGTCCCATCTGTCTCCTGAAGATAAAGGAGTCTTCATTAGCTTTCTTTTCCCTTAATATAGGAAAGAACAAAACCTGAAGCTCTAGGCATCTCCATGTGTCTCGTTTTGTTTCTCCCAGAAGCAAAGTTTAGAGTGCAAATAATGTATGTGGAAGGTGATCCCAGGAAATACTGGTCGGGGGAAGAAAGATAATAAAGGATACACTATCAAGCAAGTTACACTGGGCAACTAGAAATTAAAACCCTGGGGAATGCTGGGATACAGTGTAGAACATGCACCTCGGAATTATCCTTTGAGGGAGATGGGATATTTACCTTCCAACATTCCTTAGTCATTGATAGAGGGGCGCTTCTGGGGGTGCACTGATTACCACTGATTCTGGCCTTCCCTGCACATGGGCAGAATAGGTTTTGGAGGCAAGAATGGGCTTAAGGTAGAGTTGCCAGTACTGACAGCTGGAAGTTAGGCTGGTATGCTCAGATATATTAAATTCAAGGAGATCGAAGGGGGCAGGGGATGAGACTAGGAAACTTCTACACAGTGTAGTGGAAGAGACTATATCCACACAGATTCACATGTAAATACACATTCAGTAAATACTTATAGAGGACCTTCATATGCCTTGTACTATATGTTAAAGAAACATCCAGTCCTTACACTCGTAGACCTGTCACTCTAACTGACATACGTTTTACGGTATTTTCGGAAGAACTAAGAGCTCTCAGGAGTTGCCTAAGGAGGAAAATCTCAAAAATTTCTCACAGGCATATTTCTGTCTCCATATTAATTTTTCTGTCCCATTAGTTTTTGCTGTATAATAAGTAACTCCAAGCACAGTGACTTCAAACAACAACTTTTCTTTTAGCTCATAATTCTGCAGGTCACTAATTTGCTAGGGACCCAGCAAGGTGGTGCTATTGATCTGGATGAGGTTTGGCTGGTCTTGGTTGGGCTTATTTATGCATCAGTTAGTTGCCTTGTTGACTAGGGGTACCTCAGTTCTCGTCTGCATGGCTGATCATTCTCCAGCAGGCTGGCCAAGTCTTGTTCCCATGGTGGAAGGGGTCCCAAGACAATCTAGAACCTTAAATGTATAAGTGCATACATCATAATGGCCACTGTTCCATTGGCCAAACCAAGTCAGGAGGCCAGGCCAGTTTCAGGGTTGAAGAAAGGCACCAACTTTTGATGGAAGGAGCCACAAAGTCATTGCAAAAGATGGGGACATAGAGCAGGGAGGAATCTCTGGCTCTTTTTGCAGTTTACCACAAAGACAACATACATAGCCTTCCATGTAGAGAAAGCATCATATCAGGGAACTGTTTAAAACAGAGAACATGTAGCTCCATGAGCACTTGCCCCAGAGAATTCACCATTGCCTTAGCTATTACGGTATGTCTGGCAGCATTTCACATTTCTTCATTAGAAAATTGTGCTTCCTGTATTTCTGGGATTTATATGTCCCAAGCATATGCGGGAATCAAATGTGCATCAGCACTCTATATTAATAAATGGCAGGCAGCTTCCAGTGCTTTCCCAGGAGTCATCAAAACTACTACAGCAGGATGAGCCTGTAAGATAGCAAATTACCTTTGTCTTGCTTCATTGTTAGAGGAAGTGGTACTAACTGATTAGCTTTATATTCGTGGAATATGGCTTGGACAGAATAACATCCTGTCACCTTTATGAATAGGAATTCCCTATTCACCGATTTCCTTATTCTGGATGTGCATAAGAAATTTGTATTAGTGAGCAGTAATTTACTGGTCCTTAAAAAGTTTTAACCCCATTAACATTTTTTCTAATGAAAAAGTGTTGAATAGTCAGTGTTTTCCTGGATTCTTTAAATAGCCTAGGTATGCAAAAGTGTACAGATCTCAAATTTTTAAAAAAAGTAGTAAAAAATCCTAAGTATCTGGACTTCTGATTTCAGACCACATCACCTAAAGCAGCCTTTCCAAATATTCTACTAAAATATTTCCATCACCAAAAAATCCAAAATCTTACTTACCAAAAACAATCTTTTTTTTTTTAAGCTGACAGACAACTCATCATCACAATCTTGATTGGGTTAAACTGGGCTAAAGTGAGGGATGGATAATACCCCCCTCAATCCTCAATCAGACCTACAGACTTTGAACATTCTCTCCCCCTGCTCCCTCCTCCTCCTCCCGCTCTATACCTTGGTGACACGTGTTTACAAGCACCTTGGAAAAGAGAGCATGGATCCTGGTGGCAGAGGAGGGCAGGTGGTGGTGGCCCATCCCAGGGCTTCAGGCTCTTTTCTGATATGCATCTCCCAATCCATTGTCTAAAATCACTAGGAGGGGCATAAGCCAGGGCCTGCCCTAGCCCCTCCTCTAGGTATACACTGTTGATACTCCCCAGGGAAAGAGATTACAGGAGAGATGGTATATATGTGTATATTTGTATTTATATTAAAATAGAAATATCAAAATGTATATGTGTGTGTATAGAGAGACAGCATATATGAACAAGAAAAGCAGAAAAGCAAAACTCCCTGAATAGCTTAAAGCAAACAACATAGAATTAATGTATTAGAACAAGAATTTAAAATAAGTTAAATGAATATACTCAAAGTGATATGACAGAGTTTGATAAGAAGGAACAGAAACAAGCAGTTATAAGGAAAATCAAAGTATAAATAAGAAGTATAAAAGATAGAAGAGTTGTGGTAAAGCAGTGGCTCCTGAAGTGTGATCCCCAGACCAACCACATCAACAGTATCCAAAAGCTTGTTAGAAATACAGTTTCTTTTATCCACTCGAGATCTGCTGAATCAAAAACTCTGGGAGTGGGACTCAGGCATCTGTGTATTAAGATACACTCCCAAGTAATTCTGAGCCATTCAAGTTTGAGAACCACTTCTGTAAAGTGCCAAATTGATCAATGGGGTTGAACTACAGAATGGTTAGAGCCAAAGAATTCTTAATCAAGCCAGAAGATGAAGTTGAAGAACTCTAGAATGTATCAGGAATGGAGAAAGAGGTGGAAGTATGTATGTAAATGTTAATAGTCAGTAAAAAAAATGTTAAGTCATTAAAAAAGATGTTAACAGTCATAGTGGATAGAAATAGAACAGTCAACATCCATATAAGAAAAAGAAAATAATGGAGGGAAGGAATAGTCTAAGATCTGTTGACCCAGAATTTTCCAGAATTAAGTAGAGGTCAGTCTATGTCACATGAAAGTCCAGATTTTCATCTTTTTCTTGATAAATTGGAGGTCTGGTAACACGGACCCACATTTTTATATAACAACATACCCAAGCTGACTAGCAGTTGTTCCCTTTAAATGAGGCATTCATAGAGGACCAGAATGTGGGCTTTAGACAACTTTTTGAACCTCAGTTTCCTCATCTAGACAGTGAAGAAGATAAGATACCCACCTCATAGTTTTGAAGATTAAATGAGTTCATATATGCGAAGACTCAGTACAGTGCTTGGCATTTAGTGTTTTAAAAATGCCAGCTGTTAATTTTGCTGGTCATAGCCCCTGCCTACCTCCAGTTGCTCAGATTTTTATACCCAACTTAGCTTGCTTCTGTTTGTCAAGTTACCTGCTTGTTCCCTTTCAGAGACTCAGTTTGTGATATCTGTTCTATCCCTTCATTACCCTGATTTTGGTTGGTTTGTTAACCTCTCTGGGCCTCAATTTCTTCTTCAGTAAAATGGAATAATGATAAAATGGAATAATGACCTGCTTTGACCTCATATGTATATCAAGTGAAGTAATGTTCATGGACATGATTTCCATAGAATGGGCACTTAGTAAATGCTTGATATTTCTTTAGTCATTCATTTTCATATCCTGTACAGTAACGAGCACAGGATGATGTGCTGCAGCCAGCCCATAGTGGCTCAAGAGAGCTGGTTGCTAAATTTTTGGGAATTTTGAGAGCTGATTGTTAAACATAGCCATTATTCAAAACTAAATCATATAAACTTACAATTAAATTAGTTATATTAAAAACTAAAGTAATAAATTCTCAAAACCCCATTTCTTATTAATTTTTTACTACATTTTACCATAATCTATATTATTAAGGTGGGTTAAGTCTATTGTGTCTTTATGCTAGAAGTACTAAATAATGGTGTTCTGCATATTTCTTCCCAAGTGCTGGTTCAGTGACATCATATTGGTAGGTTGAAACTGGCCATGATTGGAGTATTTATTCCATGGAACTTGGCAAAGACTTCAAATCAAGGCTGGTATTTCCCCTGAAAGAGTCCATTGTAAAATATTTACCAGGACATCAATAAGATCTTTAAAATCTGTTTGGAAAACAAAAGAAGCATAAAATTATGTTTATTACCAGGGAACCTTAAAACATTGTGAAGTACAGTGACCATAAAAGAGACACCTCTATTATATTATAAATTTGCCCTAAAATTCACAAGCTAGGTATGGCATTAGGCATTCAATATATTTATCTTCTAAAGCTTAAATGTCCTAGAATTCTATGAAATATGTTACTCAAACATGTTTGATATTTTTTTTTCCCCTCCTGTAATTTAACTGCTGCAAAGAGCCTCCTCTTCATCATGCAGGAAGATGGTACATAGTAATTTTGCATAGTAATAGTAATATTATGCAAAAATTCCATTAAGTGTCTTACGTATATTGACAATTCTGACAATAACCTTTTTTTTTTTTAAAGATTTTATTTATTTATTTGAGAGAGAGAATGAGATAGCATGAGAGGGGGGAGGGTCAGAGGGAGAAGCAGACTCCCCACTGAGCAGGGAGCCCGATGTGGGACTCGATCCCGGGACTCCAGGATCATGACCTGAACTGAAGGCAGTCGCTTAACCAACTGAGCCACCCAGGTGCCCTCTCACAATAACCTTCTGAGACAAACACTATTCTTGCCCCTATTTAACAGATGAGAAAACTGAGCCTCAGAGAAGATAAAGTGTCTTGAACATAATCAAAACCTTGGAAGTAGCAGAGCCAGGAGTCTGAGGCCATCTGACCCCAAAGGCTATACTCACCATGGCCTCACCAACTACCTGCCTGGGCTCTGGCATTGATTTTGAAGTCTTGATGAAGATGATTTTTCTCCAAAGAGAATGATAAAAATCAATCAGGCTAAGTTATTTTTCCTTTTTTTCTGTAGTTTCTTCTAAGGTTATTCAAGTAAAGCTTTCTAGATTTCAGGGTATAGACTCCAATAATTTTTTTAATCTGTGAATTTTCCTTTTCCATTTTTTTTTCTTTTTTTGGTTCTTGGGTTTGTAGCCTTTGTCAACAAATCTATCTTAATCTGTCTCTCTAGGAAGAGAGGTTTTGTGAGAGACTGTGGACTCTGAGAAACAAACAGGGTTCTAGAAGGGAGGGGGTAGGGGGTTGGGTTAGCCTGGTGATGGGTATTAAAGAGGGCACGTATTGAATGGAGCACTTGGTGTTATATGCAAACAGTGAATCATGGAACCCTACATCAAAAACTAATGATGTCATGTATGGTGATTAACATAACATAATAAAAAATGTAAATTAAAAAAAGGTTTTTTTATTATAATTTTTTCAAAAATATAATAAAGTTAAAAGAAAATGATAAAACATAGACATACATAAGCATGTACACATACTATACTCCCATCCATATGCAACCCTTATTACATTTGGCTGAACTTCCCTCCAGTTTTATTTCTACATACATGTTTTTAAAATATTGTCTATATATATCTCAGATGGTTTTTGTTTCTGGGATTTTTTTTTTCACTTACCATTACATCATTATAATTACTTCTTGCTATTCCAAATTCTTAGGCAATGTGACTTTCAACTACATGATTAAATGTGAAAGATTAATGAAGAAATGGGTGTTAATTTTATAGGCCCAGATAAATGGAACAGTGAAACTTAAAATCATGAAAAACATGGCCCACCTATAAGTGGTCTGATTTCATTTTCAATAAGATAGTTGATGATTTAATTAGTATTTCAACTGAATATATTAATGACTTTTAACAAAAGGAACTCCCTTGCTAGGACTATGGCTACAATGAATTTTATAAAAGAGTTTTATGCCTCTGGTTCTTTACTTTGTGATTTGCGACCCAGGATGGCACAAGAAGTAATCTATTCTAGAATTTCCCCTCCCCCCCACTTAACCATTCTGTTTTCTTGCATACTTTAACCTTTAAGGCACTTACTGCTAAATTGAGCCTTATCGCCTCCCTATGGAAGAGGAGCTTCAGAAAGATTATAAATCACATAATAACTCAATAATTTAGAGAGGAGCTGCATTTGTCGGTAATCTTTTGCATTTGTGGGTATTTTACATTTTGCATTTTACAAAAGATTATATAACAAGTCCTCAGTGTTAGACTGCAACCATTTTCACTGTAGTAGAATTCCATTGTTCCTGATCTCTTTACAGGTAGGTTGCATATGAAGGTAGGGAAGATTGCTGTTTTATTTATGAAGTCCAGGAAAGATAAAATGAGATTAGGGCATTAAGGATTTGGCTTAAACTCATCAGAGTCTGTGCTGTGTGTGCACTTATTGTATCTGGGTTTGCACTGGAAGTTTGGATAAATGGGCATGGACTGGAATAGGGTCTCCATTAACAATCCTTTTGTTACATGGAGAAAGGAGGGTGTTCATTCTCTGGAATTCTCTAAAGGAGAGAGTACTGTTTGTGTAAATGGTTTAGATTTTGATCTGCCTAATTGTAAAGAGGATGGTGTATCCAGCATCTTTCTAGTCCTCTGAATTCATAAACCAGGTCTATTTGGCCATCTTTCATTCTGAAACTTAATGAGGTGGTGCAGAAACCTGAATAGCTTCTAAATTTGCATAAATTTATCTTTCTTAGCAAGACTTATCCTAAATTTACAAGTCATTGCTGTTTATCGTCAGGAATCTCTCCCTAACATCAAAATGCCTTTTTTAAAAGAGTGTGTATCCGTCACACTGCCCAAGGACAACATAAGGGTATTTATCACATCATGTCCACACAAAGGTGAAATAAGGGCGCAGAGAAGTAGCAGTGCATCTTGGTAATTTCAGTTCAACTGGCATTTTAGAATGAGTGAGTGCTTCCTGTGCACAGACATGTTGCTGGCTTCTTTTGTCCAGGGCTGTGGTTGACTCAGATTTCGTCCTAAGGAACATAGTTGAGCTGTTCTCAAATGCAAAGAGTCCCAGAAACATATATACTCCCCCAGAAACATAATTTTGCTTTCTTATCTAAGCCTGAATATATGCACAAATCTAAAAGAGCATGGCAGAGAGAAATGAAAGACATTACCAAAAATTTTTAAATTTATGACTAAATGTTCTTAGTGATATTACCTTAAAAAAAGACATAAGACCTACATATATTAAAAAATGATAGCATAGGTAAGTCCCCTATGAATACAGAAATATGGTGGACATTTGCAAGGTTACTGCCATGGTCTGAATGAGTCCACTCACAAATTCGTTGGTTGTAACCTAACCCTGACAGGTGATGGTTTTAGGAGGTGGGCCTTTGGGAGGTAAGTAGGTCATGAGAGCAGAGTCCTCAAAAATGGGATCAGTACTCTTATAAAAGAGGCCTAACAGAGCTCCCTTGCTTGCTCCCTTCTGTCATTTGAGAATCCAACAAGAAGTTTGCAACCCAGAAGAGGGCCCTTACCTGACAATACTGGCACTCTGATCTAGGACTTCCAGCATTTAGAACTACAAGCGATAAATTTCTGTGGTTTATAAGCCATCCATGCTATGACAGTTCATTATGGCAGCTTAAATGGACTAAGACAGTTACCTATTAGGATATGAAACAAACCACCACTCTGATTTGGTAGCTTAAAAAAAAAAAAATCAACATGTATTATTTCTCGAAGTTCTGGGCATTGGCTGAGTTCATCCCCTTGTGGTTCTTACGGTCCATGTGGTATTATCTGGGATCATTCATGCAGATAAATTCAAGTATGAACTTGGCTTGCACTAGAACATTTAAGTTGGTTTCACTCACATGTCTGAAGATGGCTTCACTCAGCTTGGCTGGCCAGAACAACAAGGGGCTGGCTAGACCTTTCTCCACAAGTTCTTTCCAAGCTTATTTACATGGCAGCTATAATGTAATGCTGCCAAAAGGGTGAAAAAGAGTGAGAAAGGAAACTTCCAGGATTCTTAAGTCACAGACTATTTGTTCATCACATTCACTTGGTCAAAGCACATCACGAAGTCAGTCTCGATGGAGGGAAAGTAGAGAGAAGTATAATCACATACAAGAAATTGTTTGTGGCCATATTTGTAGACATCTGCCACATTACCTGTCATCCATATTTACATTTTTCCCATTTTATTTTATTTTATTTTTTTATTTTTTAAAGATTTATTTATTTGACAGAGAGAGACACAGTGAGAGAGGGAACACAAGCAGGCTTCCCACTGAGCAGGAAGCCCGATGTGGGGCTCGATCCCAGGACCCTGGGATCATGACCTGAGCTGAAGGCAGACGCTTAATGACTGAGCCACCCAGGCGCCCCTACATTTTTCCCTTTAGTAGCAGAACTCTGATTTTGCTTAGGTATCTGTCCTTCTACTGTGGTCAAGGGCTTCAGGTAAACCCAAGAGATTCAGGTGAATCTCTAACCCTGGGAAGGTGGACCTTGATTATTCTAAGCCACATAAAGTGATCTCATTTTTAATGCAAATTTAGGCATAGACAAATGATAAGATTCTGACCAGTGAAATTTGAAAGAAAGTACATTGGGAAGTTTCTGGGAAAGGTTTTATACCTCTTAAAAAGAGTTATAAGAAGGACCTAGTCTTTTCATCTCTTGATATTGCTGTGTCTATTTGATAATCAGTTCTGCTACCTCCATGAGGATAAAGCTAACACAGAGGAGAGAATAGAGCCAAAAGACCTATAAGGATTGTCTATATTGATGGCCTTCTAATCCTGCAGTTCCTTTATTTTCAAAATTGGGTGTTCTTTTGCCTTCAGTTGAAGCCTCCTTAATGTTGAAGACCACATAGAAAGAACAGTAGAAATGCAAGTAAGAAAGGTGCTATGTGTGGTGCATGCTTTACATAAGACTTGAGAAGAAAGGCTAATTGCTAAAAACCCTCAGTGGGTGGTATTTGCTTTCTTGGTGGAAGTGCCACAGTCTGGTGTCTAGCATTCAACTTTACAAACTAAGAAACCTGAACTTGCTAATTCACCAAGAACAATTGCATTTTTCAGAACCAAACTTATATTATCCCAGCTTATAAGATGGATGAATAAAACTTTTAGGCTACTTTATGAGTTATCCAAATTCATAAGATGGCATAAAATTAAAATGCCAATTATTTTTTTTAAAGATTTTATTTATTTGTTTGACAGAGACATAGCGAGAGAGGGAACACAAGCAGGGGGGAGTGGGAGAGGAAGAAGAAGCTTCCTGCCAAACGGGGAGCCCAATGTGGCACTCGATCCCAGGACCCTGAGACCCTGAGACCCTGAGCTGAGCCAAAGGCAGACATTTAATGACTGAGCCACCCAGGTGCCCCTAAAATGCCAATTATAATTTATAATAAATCCTATAAGTATTGAGGAGTGAGAAACTTTGAGGTCATCATGACCTGCACATTCTGGAATCAGAACAAGAGGAACTAGATGAATTAAATATTTAATAGTAGCTAAGATAGCCTGATTCATCTACTTTACAGTGAGAATATTTTTGTCAACAGGATCAAAACATCACAAGTCTGATGATTAGCCACTCTCTTGCATCCATTTTCATATTAAAAATGTTCTTGCCAGTGGGATGGGATATAGCCAAAGATGACTGATTATGACCTTCTCTTCCTTGGATGGTGCTAGGGTAGACATAACCGATGATGGCCTCTGTTTTTCATTTAATCCTTGTTTCCATGAATGACCACACTCTTTTGAAAAATCCATTATGTCATCCTGGGGTGATGGTAATGGTTCTCTGAACAGAAATTGATCCTTGATAAAGTTTAACTGGTGTGTGACAAGATAAGTAAAATAAGAACACATTTATTTATACAAACTCCAACATACATATCCCGCTCTGATTGTTCATGTATAGGCATATCACACGTCAACTTCTTCCGTTCAGGAGTCACCTTCTTGAACATCTGTCCTGAGCACTGTCAGTTGCTCCTTAGTGCCTTGTCGAGTTCCCATTTCCATGTGGATGATGATGTGGGTGGATCATGGACAGAGTCCTTCCTTGGGCTGCCTCTCTCTTTGCACAGGCCACAGTTCCCTCTCCTCCTTGGTCTGTTCCTTTTTTTGCCATCCCATCAAGACACGAAGTTGTAGCTATACATCATGTATTTATGTGCAGGTAGGTTAGCTGCCAATACCCATCTCAAATATCAGCAACTTAACACAATAAAAACTTTCACTCCCATAAAGTCCTGGGCAGCTCTACCGATTAGGTCTCTTTCATGAGGTACCTCAGAGGCTCAGGCTTCTTCCGTCCTGTACTCTGCCATCTTTAACACATGGCTTTGAGGTTACTACAGAAGGGGAGAATGAGGAAGAGTCATATATAACAGTCACTTTATTAGTCTGTCCTGGAAAGGGCTTACCTCACTTCACCCATATTCTATTGATATGCTCAATCATGTGGCCTTCACCTGACTACAAGGGGCTTGTAATTAAGTTGTGTGCCAAGAAGAGGAGAAAAGTGGATCTTAGTGAATTTCATTTGAGCTTTCCTAAGGATTTGAGATTTCTAAAAATAATAACAACAAATAAAAAAAACTCCCCCCAAATTGCCCACGAAATATGATTATCTGTAGGGCTCAAGGGAAAAGCTTATTGGTAAATTATTTATGTGGTCTCTTATGGACATACGCATTACTTAATATTACTCTCCTGATTTCAAATGGAGGCCTATCTTCAAAATGCTGCTTTTTCTAAATTCTGTTTTTTATGGTTTCTTCTCCATTATGCATTATATACTTTCATAAGTCTGATTTATTCAATTTGGAATGCCACCCTCAGGTAAGTGCTATAGTAAAGTGTTCAGGGTCATCTTTGACACTCCAAGTCCAGAGGAAAGTCCAATCAGATGACTTACAGATAAATCCATGTATTCTTCCTGATTGGCCAGTCAGACTGGTTGTATATGTATTCACATACATCAAAGATATATAACATCTTCTAAGGTAAAATATTAATTATAAAAAACACTATAATCTAGATCACAGATTGTAAACTATGGCCCTGGGGCCAAATTTTTGTATATAAAGTTTTATTGGAACACAGCCACACTCATTTTTTCACTTATTGCTATGGCTGCTTTCATGCTGCAATGCCAAAGTTGAGTATTTACAACATAGATCATATAGTCCACAAAGTTTAATAATATATTTATTCTCTGGCCCTTTACAGATGTAGTTTGTCAATCCCTGATGTAAACTAAGGGTAGAAGTGTCATATGCCTAAGGGGCCAAATAAGCAATGCTGATGAATAAAATGAATCAGCTATAATATACAAAGCAATATAATTTTTGTTGAGCTGAAAAGTATACTCATACCTATCTGAAAGCATTAAATTTTTTAAAAGTTTAATTTATTTAAGTAATCTCAGCATCCAACATGGGGCTCAAACTCCCGACCCTGAGATCAAGAGTCACATGCTCTTCTGAGTGAGTCATCCAGGCACCCCTGAAAGTATTCAATTTTTAAAATAGTATGTGGGCCAACAAAATGCATTTTCACACCAGATTAGACCTATCATCAACCAGTTTACAACATATGAACTAAGTCCATTAGGGCAAAGAAAAGCAATTTTCTATGGCTCATAATGAGCAAGTCTGCCTTTCTACAAACAAGCTTGGTCACTAGATGTTCCTTTATTATGTGAAATAGGGTCACTTCATTTACATCACCAGCACCTGAACCTCCTGTCCACACCCATCCTCAAATTGTGGCTGCTTGGATTTCCTTAAATAAGAAACTGGTTATACTCAGTCATTTCCCATAATTGCTCTTCCAGCACCACAAAGACTGGCAGGACTCTGACATAACAGCTTGTTAGGATTTGATTAAATGCTTAGCATGGGCCATTTTACTCCTTGATCCCTGGAGAAAGGGATTTCATCTTTCATGATATTTTATTATTTGTTGTTCTAATGTCCTTCCTTGGCAAATTTATAACCTGGCAACCCTGGATTTTATTTCATTTTGAAATTTTACTTGTCTGTGAATTGCCAGTGTATGGGAACCATTGACCCAAGTGACATTATAGCATAAGATGACTTTGCTAACTTCTGTCCTGATCCATCATTAGTAAATTTATATAGTATAAACTCTCAATGGCAAGCTTATTCCTCTTACGTCCAAATTTCTGGGGGAATTTCTCACTGAAATGAGAACTCATTACTAAGAGCAATACCAAGAAGATAGTGCTTATTTCTGGCTCAAGGTTAAGCAAGGGAAACCTGAATCCTAGAATACCTTATGTCTTGAAGGATATGTCAAACACAGAGAAAGGCCTTCAGAATTATGTGTGCAGCAAGGACAAGAAGGCAGAAATTACAAAGATCCTGCTTGAAGGACAGGAGGGTAGAAATTTACCTTTAGTTAATTTCTACTATGTGCAGTTCGTTTAGCAAAATGTAAAAAGTAGAGCTTACTATCTCCAATTCCAATTATTAATCCAATTCATGGATTAATAATTTGAACCCTACCGTGATTAAACTGACGTGCTCAAGATTAAGCAAGTAATAAGTAAGTGGTAAATTCAGTGTGACTGAAGCAAAAATTTTTATTTCAGATTAGAGAAACAGCTAACATTTCTTCTTTTCTTTCTCTTGTCTTTTCTTGACTCAAATGAACACCTCTATCCTAAGGCAGTTGAAGCCAACTTACAGAAGAAACTAAGAAAAAATTATCAAATTTCTTTATACACACTCAAATAAATCTTCCAGTGAAATCCATCCAGGGGCATTGGGACAGTATGCAATGTGCAGAATTCTCTCACCTGCTTTAGGGAAATTATGGATAGTAAGAGAGGTTCCTACATGATTTCCTATAGGAAAGATGGAATGTCTACACATCTCCAAGGAGAGAAAAAGATGGATTAGAGCCACCAGTGAATTAAAGAAATTCCTGGAAAAATTCATAGGTTTGATCATTGAACAGAATGATCATTTGATCATTGGCAAGCTCTTAGAAAAACAATAATCTTTCATGTATCAGTTAGTTTGTAGGCAACTGAAAGTTGGAGGCCCATTTTATAGAAAGGAAAAGCCTAGTCTGTGTTGTATAATTGAAAAAAGGCAAGCAACCATACCTTCATCTTGGTATAAACTACTCAGAAATACAAAGTCTTAGGAGAGAAGCTGTGATTGGCCAAGCCTAGTCACATCTCTGCCCCCTTACCCTATAAAGGAGATAAAGGGAAGCTCTGGATCCTTGAGTGATTATGAGGTAGGAAGCTAGGTTTGCCTGTTTGCCAAAGCTGCAGACACAAGAAGGTTATAGTTCATTCTCTAAAAGAAAATCAGTATTTTTTTTTGGAAAGAAAACAGGATTCTAAACTAGAAAAAAATTGAAAAATAGATTGGATTCTTCAAAAGTGTTTTTGGAGAAGTAGATATCATGTAGGTGATTCATTATCAAAGTCCTTGTGAGAGTCTTATGATATTCTTGGAACAATACAGAAAAATGGAAGCTGGCAGATGATATATTCATAGCTAACAGAATAATATGAAAAACAGCATTGAGTTGAATCTCAACAGAGGTCAAACTCTTGAGAGAAAGTGCTATAATCTTTTGTAGTTCAACATGATAATGAGGCATTTGAGTAGGAAAAATAAAAAGGTAAAGCTCTTTTAATTGCAAGTGGCAGAAACTTAACCAGAAAATTTCAGGAGTGAGGCTACAAGCACAGCTTGGATTATAAAATTTGACTGATGTGATAAAAATATTGTCTTTCTCACCATCTCTTGAATCTGCTTCCTCTTTGTTGGTATTGTTATATAAGCTCCTCCATCTCATGTTAAAGATGACCCTCATGATTCCGTTCTTACATTCTATCAGGTTAGCAACATCAGAAGAGAATAAATCCCAGCAGAAGCCCTGAGATGATTCTAATGGCCTGACTTAGTCATGTATTTAATCCTGAATCAATAATGATTGGCCTGGGTGATAGAATATTCTAATTAGCCGACCAAAACCACATTCCCCTCCATGGAGCCAGAGCATTAAATGAGCTCTATCCAAAGTACTTAGATAATCTGAGAATAAAGAAGAATGGTTCTCAAAAAAAAAAAAAAAAAAGATTTTGTTACAAAAAAAGGAGGGATTCTGAGTAGGCAAAAATAATGAAAATCTTTTAAAACATAAATGTCTTTTAAAGCACAAAATTGAGAGAAATAATTAATATTGATAGGCTAGAAGTTCAAAAGATTTCAATAGGCTAGTGGAGTAGGCTTAAATTAACAAATTTAATTAGGATAGATGGAAAATCCAATGTTGGCACCAAAATCTCAGTTACATGAGTAATTATGAGGTAATTTGCTTCAGTGGTAAATCATTAAAATTTTAGTTGTCTACACATTCAGTTATGTCTTAATTCAATTGTCTAAAAAGCTAATGAAATTCTAGGCTGCTTTATGAAAACTAAACTGCCCCAGCAATGTTGATTCCATCGTATCATGCACTGCTTGGGTCATTTCTGGGTGTCTATGTTCAGTTCTGGGTGTTGAAAATGACAAACTATACAACCAGAAGAAGATGCCCATAAGAAGGACAGATAATTTCTTGCCAAGGAAATTACTCACGTGATATATTCCAAAGTCAAATACCAACATTTTCTCCATAATTCATATCCTGTTTATTACATATACTAGTAAGCTGGCTGTGTCACGTCTAGAGAGTTATATACATTATCCAGTGATTTATCTAGTTTACTCTCAGACACTCCATATAAAAGAAGCAATGTATACCTTGGCTAAGTCTTTATTGTCCAGAGGCAAAGCAATTCTTTAAATATACTCTATTAAGCACACACATCAAATTGCAAATTCTTTTGGCCTTGATGCAAAAGAAACTAGTCATTAAATGTCTTTTTAACACAGACTCACATATTATATATATGTGGCTATGAATACATATACAAATATAAACCAGTGCATATACTGTGTATTTGTTTGGCAAAACTATTAGGAAGGTATTTCTGCATAAAAATAACTAGTACAAAAGCACTGGGACAGTTCAAAACCATGGGAAGGACTGTGTTATCTTAGATGTTCTCTTTCTGAACCTTCCTTTAACGACACATTAACCTCTGTACTGTTGACTACAGCACAAACCAGTTTCCCTCACTTCCTGTTATCCCGCTCCTACCTCAGAGTGAGTCTCAGAGGGTGTCTGAGGGGAGGGAACATTTTGGTACAAAGGCAATTGGCAAACAGGAAAAGCAACCAGCTTGCTGGTTACAGGTTAATAAGGACGACAGAGAAGTTCCTTAGACTGTCCTTGGGCTGGTCAGCTTCCCTTGAGGTCAAAATGTCCTAGGGAAGCTTTAATTGATTTTTATAAAGACAAGGAAAAGTGTTTTTGGCTGGCTGTAAAGCAAAAAGAACTTATGGCTGAATCAGGCAAGAGTTACAGAAATGTTCATGGTCGACGGAGATCTGGTTGTGGAGACATGATGAGGCTGGTGTTAGAACATACTTTGGGAGCCATAAAGCTCTATAGCAATAATTTGTGATTGTTAGTTATCCAAGGGAATTTCTAGGCAACTTCCATATACTACATCCTTTTTAATGTGCCTAAGCAGTTGAATTTTTAAGCATGGATGAAAATCAATCTAAAACATATTGCTTATTTTCTTGTCTTTTATATATTGAGCAAAATAGAACCTTTCTTAAATAATACGGTTGTGATCATTATGAACATTAGGTTTTGAAATAACAGGCCAATATACAGTAATTACCGTTTGTTGAAAGTCTGTTGTGTGCCAGGCACAGTGTTAAGCACTATGCAGAACTTAGATGATTTGGCCTGTAAAACAGCCTTGCAAAGTCAGTGTTATGTCCATTTTCCCATTTTACATATATATAAACTAAGGTTGCAAAAGTTTAAGTAACTCTCATGAAGCTAAACAGTAAATGGTACCCATAGAACTAGAATCCAGGTGAACCAAAATGCAAAATTCATGACTAAAACTTAACAGGGTTTACCTTAACAGCAGGGTTCTCAGAGCAGTGCTGTGCTGGTATGTGTTAAGTGTTTAACAACCAGCTTTTCAGAAAAAGGAAGTATAAACACACACAAACATTTATTTTAAGTTTTACTGATATAAATACTGACATCTTTATTATAAATTCGATATAGCTGCTTGACTATCACAAAATGCTTTTGACAGTTTTTACCGAACTCTTATATAAACTTTCAAAAGAAAAGATAGGAGAAAATCTTTGTGACATGGAGCAAAGTGGGCAACTGGGCAAAGAAGTTTTACAAAAGTACAATTCACAAAAGAAAAAACAAAGGACTTTAACAAAGTAAAAAACGTTTTTGTTTTAAGAGATACCATTACAAAAATGAAAAAGTAAGCCATGGATTGGGAAAATAGGTGCAGATCACAAATTGACAAAGAACTTATATCCAGAACATAGAAAGAACTCTCAGAACTCAACAGTAGTAAAACAAGTACTGCATTAAAAAAAAAAATAGGCAAAAAACTTGACACTTTACCAAAGAGGATATAGGGATGACAGTTAAGCACACGAAAGCATGTTCAACACTATTAGTCATTAGGGAAATGAAAGTTAAAGCTATGATGAGATCCTGTTGCACAGCTATGAGGCCAAACTTTTTAAAAATATGGAAAATACAAGGTACTGACAAAGATGTAGAGCAACTGAAACTGTCATACATGGCTGGTGGGAATGCAGAATGATGTAGCACTTGTAGAAAATGGTTTGGCAGTTTCTTACATAATTAAACATACCCTTATTACAAGAGTAGCCATCCTACTCTTTGGTGCTTATCCTAGAGAAATGAAAACTTATATTCACACAAAAAAATCTGTATGTGAATATGTACAGTGGCTTTATTCATGATGGCCTGAAACTGTAAGCAACCCTAATATCCTTCAGCAAATGAATGGGTAAACTCTGGTATATCCTTAGGATGGAATACTGAGTACTCAGTAATAAAAAGGAACAAACTAGCATATGTACAACAACATGGACGTATCTCAGAGGCACTCTGCTGAGGGGGAAAGAAACCGGTCTCAAGAGATCTCATATTATATGATTCCATTTATATGAAATCATCACAAAGAGAAAACCATGGAGATGGAAGAACAGATCAGTGGCTGCCAGAAATTAGGGGAGAGGGAAAGTATGACCACAAAGGGGTAGCATGATGGTTTTTTGTGATGATGGAATTTTCTCAATTCTTGTGGTGGTGGTGGTTCCACTAATCTATATATGTTACAATTCTCAGAACTGTATAGTAAAGGAAAAAAAAGTCAATTTTATTGCATATTAATTTTTTAAATTTAATTAAATTTTAAAAGTTTAAGATTAAATTAAAAGTCAATGCTTAATAATATTAAATCTGACCTGCTGGACCATTGAGACCTACAGATGCCTAAATGTTCTGAGCCTTGAAATTCCACCATGCCCTCACTTATAAAACAGAGTAGGAGACATAATGAAATACTTGTTTTAAGGCAACTATTTGGAATTCTCAGATATAGGAAGAAAAAGCACTAAAAGGTGAAATTATTGACAACTTGTTTTAATGCTTTCTGTTTTGAAGGACTGAAGGAAGAGAATTAGCCACGTACTTGATCTCAGGAAAGATATATGAATCTTGCTTTTTGGATCTGGGATCAAGAGCTATAGTTGCCTGATACCCCTTTGCTTGTTGTAATTCTCTCTAGCCTGTGTGACATCTGAATTGGGTTAGTGTATTAGTCAGAGTCTAACTAGGGATCAGAAGCCACTTGATTATTTAAAACAGAAGGAATACAATGCAAGAAATCAGTTACACAAGTGATAGAAGCTGGAAGAGCCAAACAAGATACAATGAAGCAACCCAGAAATGAGTAACAGTTGGGATCCTCTACCACCCCTGCAGGAAGGAGAGAGGGAAGAGGTGGTTTTATTGGCAGCCAAGGACTGGGATCATGTGGCAAAAGATGGAACCACAGCAGGCCACATAGAAAGTGTGAGCCCACCAGGAAGATGCAGCCCATGGGAGGGATGCTGCCCAAAGCAGAGAAGGAGGAGGAGAAATACCCTGGTTTTTCTCTTCCTGTCTCCCTATAATCTCCCAGTAATGACTTGCATTGGCCAAACCCATCAGAATCCAGCTGATGTAGGACACTAGAAAATGCAACATGACAGGGTTGATCCTTCCAAGATAAAGAGCAGATCAGAGGGGGGCACCTGGGTGGCTCAGTCGATTAAGCGTCTGCCTTTGGCTCAGATCATGATATTGGGGGTCTTGGGATCAAGTCCTGTGTCAGGCTCCCTGCTCAACAGGGAATCTGCTTCTTCCTCTCCCTCTGCCTTCCCTGCCCCTGCTCATGCTCTCTCTTGCTCTTTCTGTCTCAAATAAATAAAAAAATATATATAAAAGAAAGAAGATCAGAGGAAATATGAAGAATGGATCTGGAAAACAGGCCTGGGACCAGCCCAGTCAGTCTGAGACTGACCACAAATAAAGTGGTTACTGGTCCTGATTTTTGGACTCTCCCTCCTGATAATGGAAGATTTGTAATCAAGTTGGGAAGTCCTCTGTCATCTTTAACAGCTACAATGGCAGCCATGAGGGGGACCTACATAGTATGGGGGAACTTTGTAACAGCATCTTCAGATTCTCAGCCTTTCCCTATGGGCCATTTTGAAGTAGCCCTGTGCTGTCTGTAATCTTCTTAGGACTCCCCCAGATGAGACGTTCTATTGTCACAACATTTGCCTAGTGTGCTCCAAGTCACGGTTCACTTTATTCCCCTCTGTTAAATGCCATACAAAACCATATGCTTTTGGTACCTAATAGTGTCCCCTACAGGTTGCTTGTTTTAGGATGTCTGTCCCTCTTCTTGATGTGGACAGCAGAATCGAGAGTTCCTTGGACCTCTTATCAGCTCTTCTGTCATTTTCTCCCATGCTCTCTGATGCCTCTCCCAGGATTCTAATTTCCTTTAAAAATATGAAAACAATGACAGTGGAATTCTAAACCACCCTCCATGTCTCCCTTTCTCCAGTAACTCCTGAGGGAAATGTTTGTGGGGGAATAGCCTGATATATACTTCACATATACTTCCTGATTGTATCAGTCCTGGTTCAGTCATGGGCACAGAGGCCATGCAGGGCACTCTAGTAGAAGGAATTTAATATGGGGAACTAGTTACAAAGGTGTTGTAAGAACTGAAAAACCAAACAAAGGCCACTGAGACAAAAACTTGAAGCTGCTACTAGTCCTGGTAGGGCCAGAAAGGTAAAGAGAAGTATTGGAGTGTTCAGAGCCTCCCACTGGAGGTAAGTGTTAGCAGAGGCTTCAGGATAGGAGCAGGGACCAGAAAGGATGGACGGTCACTGAAGCTGAGAGAAAAGGGAAGAAACACTCTGACTCCCCTTCTCCCTGCTCTCTGGCCTCCCCATTGTCTTTTATTGACGAGACCAAGCCAGAAACTAGTTGGCAAGAGAGTCTAGTAAGTGAAGTTTGCAGAGAAAGGACAGGGAAAAGATTTAAGGGCAAACAAACAAATCACCAAGCATACTAGTTGTAATATTTATTCTTAAGCTTTATAGTTCCTGATAGCTCTGAGTTTTCTGTTGTTACTCTAAAACTTACTGTTCCTGAAGAGTCCACTCTTAATACCCCAGCCTCTTTCTGCTAGTGGTTTAAAAGACATGCAGATGCAGGATGTCACAGGACTGGGTCTAGAGCATTGATTCGGTTTCTCATCTAATGTTAAGTCATAATTTAACAATCTGCTGTGAATTCTACCCTCCAACCCTGACCCCTGGCCTGCTACTCCCCACACGAATATTGCTTTGTATTTATGGCCATAATATGTGGGAGGGCACATTGGTGCAAATGTTGACAGTTAACAGAGCATGCATGCAATTGGTCAGCAAAGATGCTGTAAATTTTCAGTATACCTTTCACTTGAGTCACTGAGTGGTCCACCGAAGTACTTCTGTTGCTGGTAGGCCCTTTTTACCTCCTTCCTCTCCTCCATGATCTATTTATCTTTTCTGTTGTTCACCTTCGTGGAGTCTTTTTGGCTTCCTTGCTGATTCTAACCTCTTCATGTGTGAAGAGCAGATACGATTATTGAAGTGATTTATGTTTTGTTTGTTTGTTTATTTAAGTAGGCTCCACACACAGCATGGAGCCTAATGTGGGGCTTGAACTCATGACCTTGAGATCAAGACCTGAGCTGAAATCAAGACAGACACTTAACTGACTGAGCCACCCAGGGTCCCCAGGGTGGGGACTTACTATGAAAGCTTATTAAATGTTTATGAATTAACATTCTTGCTAGAATCTTGATCCATACTAATGTGTATCTCTTTCTGAGTGTGCATCTTTAGCTTCCTTCAAATGGCATAACTTTCTGAGATTGAGTCTTTCTGAATCAAGAGGGCTTATTCAATTAATGCTTGTTCTGCTTCTATTTGTGGTCTTTTTAGTGTTCAGTTTCCTCTAACTGGATTGTGAGGTTCTCTGAGGGTCCCCACTCCCCCAGTACAGAGCACTGCTTTTGGTGGGCTGTAAGACAAAAGAGCTCTCAGAACTCCTGACTTGAATGAGAGGAGAGGAGCAGGAGGGACAGGAGTTAGTGCTGACACAAGGCTCTCCACCCTAGGTCAGCAGGCACTATCTGGCACGACCCTGACTTCCTACTTTTTGCTCAGAAAGGAAACCTGAAGGTGCAGCTCTTGGATTGCCTTCCAGGCCCATGTCTTCTTTTCTGAGAACTGTCAGAACCATCAGCTTGCTTCCATCTCTGTTGCTCCCACTCTGTCCAAGCCACTTGGACAACTGCAGTGACTTCCTCTCAGCTATCACACTGTAGATTAGTTTTGCATTGTTATATAAATGGAATCCCAAAGTATGAACAATTCTGTCTCTGGTATCTTTTGCTTAATATTATGCTTGTGGAATTTACCATGTAGTTGAGTACAGCAATAGTTTATTCATTCTCTTTGCTGAATATTATTCCATTGCTTTGGCTTGTTTGAGTGGATTCCTATTTCTTGCAATCAAGCAAGCCATGACTAAGGAAGACAATGAAGCATGAAGCTGTCCTTCCCAGAGAAACCACAGGCATGGAATAAGAAGTCCCTGAGGAGGTCTTCGCTGTCTTTCCCTCATCAAGCTGGGACATTCCTTTCATATCCAGTGAACTTCAGAACAACACTGAGTTTTGCTGAGTGGGTAGAGTTCCATATGGCAACTGTCTCAGGTTCTGGCGCCAGGCCAAAAGATGTCATTTCTTCTCGCCTTCCGTATTTCTTTACCATATGGTTGCTCATATCTGAAAACCTTACAGTCTGCACTCTTCCATCAGTCGGATGCTATGTAGTATTAATGCTTTGCAAGCTGTAGTGTTGAGCTTCAAAACTGCCATTTTCTTGCAGTACTCCAAAATACTAGAGCCATAAAGTTGGGAGAATGACAAAATGTAATTTCGTGTAATACCAACAAACCATTCACTGGGTCTTTGCCAGTGTTTCCAGGACTGTGACCACTTCATAGAATCAAGATGTCTTTTCTCTTTTTTCATAATTAGTTGAGATAAAGAACCAGGTGAAGCCACCATGATTTAGGCAAAGATTCCTCTCATTATGCATGTGTTTTCAGATACACAATTCTGCTTGGTAAGAGTAGCATAGTGTGGATGATACACGCTTCTATTATGTAATTACATTCTGTTTTCCCCAACGGTAATAACATCTTAAAGAGCACAAGGAAGTTCAGGAGGAAACATTGCATAATTAAAAAAAAAATGACACTAGGGGCGCCTGGGTGGCTCAGTTGGTTAAGTGGCTGCCTTCGGCTCGGGTCATGATCCCAGGGTCCTGGGATCGAGCCCTGCATGGGGCTCTCTGTTCAGCGGGGAGCCTGCTTCTCCCTCTCCGTCTGCCTGCTACTTCTCCTGCTTATGCTCTCTCACTCTCTGTCAAATAAATAAACTCTTTAAAAATGAAATGAAATGAAATAAAACAAAATAGAATAAAAATGACACTAAATAAATTATTCTTTAGAATATATCTGAGAGATGGGTTGGCATTTCCAAAGCCAGTAGAAACCAAGGCATGATAAGCCACTACCTGTTTTTCTTAATATTCTGTAGAACCTTAGTTTTGAAGTCCTAACTTGTTAGCCATCTTGATCTCCTTGGTCCTGTGGTAGGTCTCCTCATGGGATGCCTTGTAATCCTATTGACTCATGCCCAGAAATGGGGACATTTTTTAACTAAGCTAAGGGAGCATTTGAGGGTACTCACCCTGAGAAAGTAAAAAAAAAAAAAAAAAAAAGTGGCTGCAGTAGAGTAACTAGTGGACTCTCCAGCCCATGGGCCAAAAAAAAAAAAAAAAAAAGGATAGTATTTGATGTCTTCTAGTATTTAGGCACAAATTGGCAAAATGAATTCATTGTCAGAATCCCCTGCCTTTCTTTCTTTCTTTTTTTTGGGGGAGTGGGGGGTAGGGAAAAATCAGATGCAAAGAAAAGACAAAGGATAAAAGTAAACGGCCATTTGTCTGCTGGGGGCGGGGGATAAGAGACCTACTGAAAGGTGAAGGCACGTCCACGTTGGTTGATCTCATCAAGATCGACTCTCGTCCTTGTGGGGCCTTGCTTCTTTCTTTCTATTTCTGTCTTTGTCCCTCCCCCATTTCCTTCGTACCTTCTCTCTCTTTGCCTCTGCCCAGGGCACAGATGCTGGTTTTCTGGGGCTAAAGGTTATATAATATTTTCTCCAGGGGTTAGAGTAGAAAAAGAAATGATGACAGAAATAGCTGCGAAGTAAACATTAATTTATAATTAAAAACTAAATTATCAAATTAAAATTCAAAATAGCTGAACATGTCTCAGATATCATACAATCACAAAAGTAACACAATGTTTTTTAAATCAACTGCTTTATACATTTTCCTATACATGTGGGTGCGTTCCCCTTACTGCCTCTGTGTAGCAGTGGATTTGGTAATGTTTTTCTTGTAAAGAACAGAAGGGTAATTTAGTCTTTAGCCTAGCCTGCTTGATCAAAGTTTGTTTTTTATTATTGATGAAATGCATAGAACATGCCCCCTTATGCATAAGTACACCCGTTCTTTTTAGTACGGTGACAAGTTTGTGTCATACACACATAGGGGTTCTGGTAAATCCTATTTCACTTGTTCCCCATCAAGAAAGAGGAAAAAAATTATATAGGCGTATTTATTGTTGTGTATGTTGAGAAACAGAGTATTTTCTGATAGAACTTGCATTTTTGACAGGTTCTCAATGAGAATGGAATTCTCCTCTTAAAACTTCACAAATCCACAATATGTCTTCCGGCTCCCTACATTCAAGCCTTGTTTCTCCTCCACTGCCCTAGCTCCAGTGTCGGGTACCATGCTCCATAGGACCATAGAAAGCTGTGACGTGACCTGGATCTGCACCTTATTAGCATACTAGACAAGATTGCATAGTGGCAGTGGGCGTATTTCAGGGGAGCGTTCCTATGCTGGGGAAGAAAACAATCACATATTGTACATTATATGAGTGACTATGAACTACTTAACTATTTCCCACTAAATGAAAATGGAATATACATCCCTATTCACATGGAGACCCTCAAAACCCCCTCTCAATATCACCTAACACAAAGGGAAGCTTAATAGAGCAGAAGTTGGAGTGGAAAACAGATATCAGTCTTTATTAATTATGATTACTATATCTTTCTTTTGAAAAATTTGCAAAATCAAAAGACAATATGAACCATTTTTGAGGTCTGTTCCAAGGGGTGGAAGGGCCTCTGTGAGTGAGGGCCCTCACACTTAAACTTCCTGGAAAATCTTCCTCTATTCTTGATGTCAGTGCTAGGCTTTGTGCCCTGTTGACTCTTCTTCCAACCCCAGCAGTGTCAAGCTTCCAGGCACTGAGGAGGTCCAGGCCATCTGGTGGGATGGTACCCTGTGTCCTGGAGCCCGGATGCTCCAGGGCAGATAGGTCTGACCACACATGGAGATGGGCATTGCTCCTGGGCTTTCCAGGTAGTGGAGGTGTGACTGATGGCCAGTGAGGTTGGGGCTTTGGAAATTTGGTTCTTTCTGTGTTTGAAGCTGAGAGACCCATGAACTGATAAGAAGACTTGTGCTGTGCATTTAACTCCTCAAGGTATTTTCCTTCTTTCTCATTTGATTGTCCTGCTGGGAGACAGAACTAAAAACTTGGGCCCTAGATTTTAATTCTGAACTGCCTGTCATAGTCATGTGCCCTTAATACTTCTGAGCCTCAGTTTCATCATCTATGAAGAAAGTGAGTGAACTTGGTTCCCTTCCCTCATTCACATCAGATTTTTCTAGGTCTATTATGCCAGTTTTATATGTGATATTGCAATCTGTGAGGTTATGTTCTAACCACTAGGTTATGTCCACTGATTATTAATAAATAAAAGCTATTGAATATGTACTATGAACCTGGCACTATCCTAAATGCTTGACATGTATAATTCCCCAACAATTAATGTCTTGGGGAAAATGTATTGATCACTTCAGATGTCTCAGTTACTGTGATAAGCTCTTTTTACAAAGCCACTATCATGCCATTGGACATAAAATGTCATAAAACTGAACAAAGTATATAATTAAATCCTCTTTTTTATTTTCTTTTTTAAGATTTATTTATTTAGAGTGAGAAAGAGAGAGAGAGAGAGAGAGAGAGAGAGTACATGAGAGGGGGGAGGGTTAGAGGGAGAAGTAGGCTCCTCGCTGAGCAGGGAGCCCGATGCGGGACTCGATCCCGGGACTCCAGGATCATGACCTGAGCCGAAGGCAGTCGCTTAACCAACTGAGCCACCCAGGCGCCCTATAATTAAATCCTCTTAAGAGAGATGAGTGATATTATAGTCTTCCTTATTTTGGAGAAGAGGAAACTGAGGCACAGGAAGTTTAAGTGGTGATGTGTCAAAGTCATACAGCTAGTGCGTGCCGTGGTCATTGCCTCAGATTATCCCTGTGTCACAGCTGAGAGCAATTAAGTGATTTACCCACGATTATGCCACCTGTAGATGTCAGAGATAGAAGCAGAATCTCATTGCCTCTAGATAATGGGACAACTAAGAAAAACCAACTAACTTGAGATAATTTCTATTTGCCACATAAGGTTGCCAGTTATTACCCCAACAGAAAAAATTTTACCCTTGCTTTTGAATTTATCTGTTGTTAAAAGGGATGGTAAGAGTATCTACTCTATATAAAAAGCTAGGAAGTAAAAAAAAAAAAATTGGGGGGCAATCACTTAATCTTTGAATATGGTTTTAATTAATGATCTATGCAAGAATTAACACTTATCCCCAAAAATTGGATAAAACTGCTCTCCTGGCATCAGATATGAAAGAAATGGTCAATGCTACTCTACATCTTAGGCATCTTCCCTTTATTTAGGTAGGATTTATTGCAGTGCTCCACCAGGTGGTGCTCTAGTGAAGACATGGCTATAAAGCTCTCCAACCCTACACTTAGGTTTGGAAGTATTTTGAGTAGGTTAAGTGGTTGGTTGCTCCTAAGAAGAGGCTGCTCAGTCCAAGGGATATGGTTGCCCATCTTGCCAATAGGACACAGCCTGTAGATAGGGGAAAGTCCACGAACAGGAATCATCAGACAAGGACAATGATTTTAGAAAAAGTCAGTCCCCAAACATCTTATGAGAAGGTGCTCTTGGATAAATCCTGTGGTACTAGTATCAGGATTTGAAGCTTGTGTCTCTGCCACTAAATTGTGACTTCCTCGGATAATCTCATGCTTCCCTGGACTGCAGTGTCCTTATCTTTAAAACGTGTGTGTGTGAGGTGGGGAGGGACAATTAGTCTATATTAGGATTCCTCAATTAAGGGATCGTGGACCCAGTCCATGGAGGTTGTGATCCAATCTCCTGACATCTTGTGAAAATCTGTATACACACATTTTTCTGGAAAGAAGGTCCATTGCTTTCAACAGATTCTAGTCAGATGTTGTGAGTCCCAAAATGTAAACCATATCTGCATGAGGTAATTTCTAAGGTCCCTCTAGCTTCAATACTGTACGAAGCTATAATTTTTCTGGAAAGGAATCTATGGCTGTCAAGCTAATTGGATTAAGTCCCTGGACAAGTTCCAGCTACATCCTTTCTTATGCTCTCTCTAATGGTTTTGTTGGGGCAGTCACTCCTAGGTCCAGGGAGTCCTGCAACACCCTGTCTGGTAGATTAGGTGGCATGTCATGTGACTGACGTGGTTCATTAGGGAAAAGTGGCAAGACGAACCAGAGGAACTATAAGAGCAACATGCCAGATCCCACAGGAGTTCAGTGGTGGAAGCAGGTGCTAATTATCATCCTTTGGATGAACAGGATATGCATTTTTTGGGAGTGGGTAAGAATTTCTGGTTAGACAAGCTCCGAATTCTTTGGCCTACTTAGAAGGCACTGCCAGTTCCATCAGCAGGGATGAGATTTTGTTTCCTGATGAACACCTGCTCAGCCAAGAAGGAAGGCCCAGCAAGGAAGTGGGAATATTATTTTCAAAGGCATTGTCATTCAAATAAATGCTCCTTCCAAAACCAGGCTATAACTGTGAGGGAGTGTCATGGTCCCCTCCTTTCTGGCTCAGGAAAAAAATATCTCAAGTCTTTTTTTACAGGAGTAGGTTTGGTAGCTGAGTAATATAATTATATAGATTACCAACAGAAACTGAGATTTCAGCCTGTCCTAGAAATACATTACCTGTGAAGGGAAGGGCTTGGAGAAGAAGGGAAAAGATATTGATTGGGAAGCAACCAGTGGAGAACCCCGTTACTAAACAGAGGACAGTGTCCATGCCTTGTATCCTCAGGAGAGCTTTGAAATATGGAGATGCTGGGAGTCAAGATTAGTGTTTGAGGAAAGGAGTGGGTAGAGACAGGAATTACTCCAAAACATCAGTGTTGTCCATAATGTGAGTTGAGTATAGGAAAGGACTTCTTAGGACTTTGGAAGATCTAGACTGGTTACCTTTCAGAGTGGTCTGAATTGGTCAGAATTGGTCAATTGCCTAGGCCAATGGTCTCAGTCCCGGCCACACATGAAAATCACCTTTTAAAAAATTCCTGATGCCTTGGGTCCACCCAAGCTCAATAAATCAGAATCTCTGAGGGTGGGGCCTGGGCATTGCTGTTTAAAAAAAAAAAAAATCTCTCTTGGTGACTTCAATATGCTGCCATGGCCGAGAACCACTGGTTTGACCAGTGATGGGAAATATGGGATATATATGCCATTAACCCCTTCTCAGTCTCAATGTGTTTAACAATTAAAGAATTCTTTGTGTAATATCATCAGGATTGTGCACAATTTGGTGCATAGCAAGTGCTCAACAAACATTTACTCAATTGAGTGATAGTGGGGGGGGGCTGGTTATACCTTCCATCTCAGTGTCTTTATTCTTTTTCATGAGAAGGCCAATGAAAAATTATGATTTCTACTAACTACTCTTCTGCTATTTGATTTTTTCTTCCTCTCTTTTTTTGTTCTTTCTGTTCCTTTCTCCCTTTCTCTCCTTTCCTTGGTGTCATATATGCTAACTCTGGGAGGTTGGGGTAGAAGCCAAATGCATGAAAGGAAGGAAGAAGAGAAGAGCAAGAACAGCGTCACAGTTTCCTTGATTTTTCTCTCAGGAGCGCACAAATCTTCCCCTCCTCACCCCCCCCCCCCCACCGCCCCACTACTATGCTAACCTCAAAGAGAAGGAGCTCCCTGTGGCTCTCAAGAAAACCAGGCTGAACCAATGAGTCCAGTTGGCCTGAGGAGGTGGTAACCTTTTCAGAGTGATAAGTAAAGGGAATGGAAAGAAAATTGGGCCATGTAAATGTCTCTTTCTAAAAGGAACCCTCTCTTATTCTCCTACCGTGTTGTCAGTGACTGGGTTTGATTGTGGAAGTCCATGTTGGATTCAGGCAAAGGGAACACAGCCTGTGAAGAAGGGTAGGCTCACTCCAGACTGTAGAAGAAAGGGGCATTCCTCATGCCATGAGGGTGTTCTTTCTGGAGGGTCAAGACCAGTGTTTGGAGGCAAGAGAAAGAGTAAACTTTTTAGGTTACTTCTAGTTTAGGCCTTCAGTTAAGAGGACAAAAGAAATATTTAAAGACTCACACAGGGCCAGTTCAATTCTTGAAGAACTCAGAGACTTCCTAGAAATAGAATGTGCCTTTTCCTTTGTCCAGTAGATCCTTCAGGAAGGTTTTCCTTCACTTAATACAACTTATAAAAGCATGGATTTATTATCTAGCCTTTCATTACACTTGTTGTTCCATGAGGGTGGAACTATGAATATTTGTTTACCACCGAATCCTTGTTGCCTTACATACTGGCATGTGGTAGCCACTCAAAATTATGTGTTGAATGAATGAAAAGGTGAATGAATGAGGTGAATCTAGTGTCTCAGTTGTCTGCTGGTAGGAGATTGAGAGATTTTTTATTTGGCCACGTCTAAATGGAAGATAGGATTAACCATCTCTTTCTTCCTACCATGTCCTTTATTGTTGTGTATCATTGCATAAACATTCTTACAGCATTTACTGTCCAAAGAGGCAGAGAATGAGTGGTAGAGCTTATGGTTATCCCAGTTTGTTTGTTTTACATTTTAAATATCAGTTCTTTGGTTTTCCTTCCTTAAGGTACTTAATTGTCTTAATTTGATGAGGAATTTTTGAACCCCTTTATATGTGTGATGGGAGGAGAGACATAGAAGGCTCAGGCTAAGTCCTGTGAACCCTCCTGGAGCCCATAGTCTAGAAGGGGAGATCATTGATGGGACAATTTTGAGGGCATTGCTAGGTTTTAGGGTACTCCAGGGACACACAGAGAGATACCTCACCTAGATAGGAGTGGCCTCCAAGAGGATATTTGGAAAGAAAACTAGGGAAAACAATGCTTTGAAAACCAAGGGAAGGGCCAACTCCAAAGAGGAGAAATGCCTCTTCCTTGAGAGTGGGTAGGAATGGATTGGAAAGGAAACTGAAGACAAGGAGGCAATAAATAATTGGTACTAAAGTACCAATAATAATTGGTAATAAAGATGGAGGCCTAAAATAAGGCATATGTGGGAATCAGGAGGAGGGACAGATAAAGTCTGAAGGAAAGTGAAGGAAAAAAGATTGAGGACAGAAGCTAGTGATGAGACACATTTTTGGGATAATGGAAAAATAGGAGCCCATGGAGGCGAGAGTGAAAAGGAGCATTTGTAGCAGTGAGAAAACCAGGAAAAGGGGAACTAGGAAGTTAAATTAGTAAACTGTAAGTGGAGGGAGTGGTCAGCAGTGTCAGATATCGGTGAGTTTGGTAGAAACAACAGCAATGGTGAAATGGGGACAGAAGGCAGATTATAGGTGAGAGAAAAGTACAGACAAGTTTTCTAGATGCTTTGCTAAGAAAAAAAGGAGATGTATCATGGTAGCTAGAGGGAGATGTAGGACCAAGGTATGGATTTTAGAATAGAGGAGTATTTTCCATTTGTATAGGCTGAGGGGAAGTGTAAAGAGAGAGATGGAAGACAGAGGAGAATAGGATATGCGTTTTATCCTTTCCGTATGGATTCCATCCTTAAACCACTTTTGTTATCATCTTTAATGACTCTTCTCTCTTAAGCATTTTTAGAGTCTCCCGCTGCAACTAATCCTAAATTAGACTGCAAGCATCAGATAGCATCTAACCAAATCTGATCTGTCATTTCCACTTGGCAGGTTCTGATAGTTGGATTCCTTTGTCCCTTGTTTCAAGGATTCTTAATCTGGTGTTCACAGATACCAAAGGTATCCATAGATACAATTATACTTTAATACAATTCATTTTCTTCATAATCATATGTGTTTTATTTTATGCTTTGGAAAAAAATGAATCTGAGAAGGAATGTATTACTGGCTTCCTGGTTTGCCAGAGAAGTCCATGGCACAAGTTACTTTGAGTGACAGCCATGGCAAGCCTTGTATCTAGGAACACCTTTTTTTTGGCCTCCTTTTGATCATCCATTCACCTCCTTTGTTTCAGACTGATTGATGAATCAAGGAAGTTGATAGACCTGAAAAGCCTTTTGCTAGCAGTTCTCCATTGATGGGTAATAATCACCTTGAGAAGGAGACAAAAACATTTCAAAAGCCCATATTTTAAAATCTCACCCCATGTGAGGTTGATTTAGTACATTTAAGAAGAAGACCAAAAATCTGCATTTTAAAAACAAGCTCCTCAGTTGGTTTTGTTGCATATGGCCTTTGGACAACATGAGGAAACATATTCCACACTTTTCTCTGGCTTTTTTTAAATGTGTCCTAAATACTTTTCAATTGTGTCAAACATTGTCAGTGACTTTGGGAAGGGACAAGTCCTCAAAATTAAACCTTTTCTAAATTTCTCAAAAGGAATACTGCCATCTCTAATATTTATATATGTGGACGAACCAACCTTCACTGGTATCTGTGTTAAGTATTCTGAGAGGTTTATCCATCACAGTCACAGAACAGCATAACAAATCACTGGAAATGGGGAGGAGGATGTGTGTATTGAGCCTTGCAGGATGGGAGGAAAAGGGAGGGTATTCATTGAGAAGTAAAGTTTTTAAATTTTTGAAAATAACAAGGGTTGCAAAATACAGCAAATGAGTTTAAGAGAAGATAAAGTATAGTAGGTAAAGATGCAGCCAGGAAAAAAGCCTAAATAACACAGTTGACAATTTTTTCCTGTGAAAGAGCCACAAAATAGACCATGAATCCTGTAATACCAAGTCACCAGGCAGATTTTCCAGGTAGTTGCGCAACTCTTACCTGCTCAAAATTTCAGATGATCCCAAGGGACATGATGTGTAAAGATGTCACTTCCCGAGGAGAGTTGATAATTGCACCGCTCTGACAATAATAGTTTGAGCTTCAGCTGATGGTTGAATTTGCCAGATCTGCTTAATGATTCCAAAGAACAGTGGAGTCACAAATCTTCTGGATGTGGGAACACCTCGAGTGGGCCCTTCATGTTCTTATCTTTCTGAGTTGAAGAAGAAATTCATCCTTCATCTCCAAGTCAGTGGTATGGGCTGGCTTCTATTCCCAGGTTTGTCAAATTCCTGCCAACAAAGCAGAAATGGAGTATTTCAGCACTTTGCAGCTAACTGAGGAGTTCTTGCACAAGGTTTAGAAGTAAACCTAACAGGACAGAGGAAATCTCTAGTATCTGTACTTAAACAAAAGCCTATGGGGTGCCTGGGTGGCTTAGTCATTAAGCATCTGCCTTCGGCTCAGGTCATGATCCCAGGGTTCTGGGATCGAGCCCTGCATTGGGCTCCCTGCTCCGCGGCAAGCCTGTTTCTCCCTTTCCCACTTCCCCTGCTTGTGTTCCCTCTCTCACTGTCTCTCTCTCTCTCATTCTGTCAAAAAATAAATTTAAAAAATCTTAAAAAAATAAATAAAAGCCTATATTCCAGTCATAACATGAGTTGAGTCTCTGCATCTTTTGACTTCTCAATAATCTTGAGTTTCAGTACACTTGTAAAGATACATCAGATGCTATACCTAATGTCAAGCAGTCTGTGATCCTTTTGGTTCCCCAAAATGTCTACTTAATGGTGCTCATTGAGTGTTTTGGTTGATCTGGTAGGTACTTGAAAGCAGCTTTTACATTTCTTGGGAATAAAAGAATTGACAAGAGCATGGTATACTACTTCTCCAGATCCAACAAAACCATTTTGTTATAATGACAGCCACTAATGGGCAGCAACCATCAGTTAAATAACATCAGTCTACGGATGGTAAGATGAAACAGGATTCATTTCTGGTACATTTCTCTGACCTAATAGGAGTTCAAAATAATCTTTAAGGTCATCATATTGACAGAGTTCTTTTTTTTTTTTAAGATTTTATTTTTAAGTAATCTCTACACCCAACGTGGGCCTCAAAGTCAACAACCCTGAGATCAAGAGTTGCATGTTCTACCAACTGAGCCAGCCAGGCAGCACCCTGACAGGGTTCTTTTCTTATCAGACATTGGATGTCATTATTCATGAAGCATTTTTGGATTGTCCTGCTTCTCTGCCTCTTTGGACCAGGGAAAGCTATGTACAGAACATGTTCTTCCCATGTTCTTATGGTATAACAGGGCTCATATTTTAATTATATATTTAAAAAATAGTGGTGAGTAAAGAATACTCTCCCTCTGGCAGAGTCTTGATTGCTACCTAGTAGATACTTGTCTACCCTTTCTTTTTGCTCACAGAGCCCTCCCCTTAGTATAGACATGGAAAATGCCAGACAGGTGTTTTTGCAGTCTTCCTTGCGGTAAGCTAAGGGCATGTGACGTATCCTGGCCAGTGGGAACTGAGGGAGAAGTCTCTTCAGTAGATCTCTGAGAGTTTTCTTCCTTAATAAGAGACTGATGTTTGAGACGTGATCATTCTATATTTACTGGGTTTAATCGCACTTTTGTGAGGATATGTGCTCATAATTGTGGCAGCCATTTTGTGATGATGAAGGGAAAACCAAGAGACTGACAGTCAAGTAGACCCAGTGCCCTGACTTGGTTGGGCTGCTCAATTAACCTATTCTGGAAACATCTGCCGCTGGACATCTTATGAAGTTCAGTTATATATTGTGTAACTTGCAGTCAAAAATCTTCCTAACAGTGCAGTTACATTATTTAGAAATTAAGGATAGTTTTCTTTTCTTCATTTATTCATTCTTTAATAAATGTTTGTTGAGTGTCCACCAAAGATTAGGCATGGGGCTGTCATGGTGAGTGTAATAGACGCTGTTTCTGCTCTTCTGGGGATTCCATTCTAAGGGAGAGACAAACTGATTAGGGGCTATAATATATATATTTAGCTTGATTTTGTTGGGAGTTTATGGTCAGAGAAGGCTTTTCTGGGGAAGTATTGTTTGACCTGCTATCTGAAGAATGAGGGAGCTAATCAGGTGAATAGGGTTGTTCTCATTGTGCTTTTGTGACTTAATTAATTTAAAAAATAATCCCTAAGAACCAGTGAAGTTAATGAATAGAATCACAAGAGAAAGAAAAGTTACCCACAGTTGTCACGCTGTATAGCCAACCATCTCTGCAGTCAGTGTTGATCAGGTAGGGTTTTTGTGGACCCTTGTCCTGATCCTCCAGCCATGGGCCCTCCACAAACCTTATTGTGATCATTTTTATAAATAGAAAACATCATGGTGTTTGTGGTAGCTGAGGTCAGGGACACCAGTTTTCATTTGCATGTTGTGCTCATTATAAATGATCTAATAAATTACCCCTTTTGGCTAAGAATTTCCGTAATTGGTTTTAGCCTGAGGGCACTTTTTTGTTTGTTTTAAACGTTCAGCCATTTTGATTTATGTGAATGTGAAAATATCTACTTTTTTCCTGCTTTTAATCCAATCTACAGAATATTATTTAGCACAAGGAAAACTCCAAAATAGCTGAACATTTCCACTTATTTAGATTTCACCAAAGAGTCCCCAGGGTAGAATGAAAACATCTCTGAGCTAGGGTAATTTTACAAAAACTGCTTAGAGCTCAACAGCTATTTCTGTACTTTTGGAATTCTGTAAACATATGGGGGAAAATCTGTCCACAGTTATGCCGGAGCAGTGCCCGGGTCCTGAATTCTCCTATCGTTTCATTGTTGGAAAGGCTGGAGCCCAAGGTTCAATGTCTGTGTTGGAAAGGTCCTGGAGATTCTGCACCTTTCTGCTTTTGCCCTGTTAGGCAAGGTCTTCTGTTCTTTCTGCCTTGAAAAATATGATTGTTTTCATCTTCCTCTTCCCTTCCTTCCTCTCTCTCTGCTTGTTTGCCTTTTTTCCTTTCTTCCTTCCCTTCCTTCCTTTCTTCTTTTCTTCTCTTCCTCCACTTTCCTTCCCTCCCTTATCTCATTTCCAGATCCCTGATTTCCCTCAGCCCTGGTATTACCATTCTCCTCTGATTGGGAATCACCCTTCTATGTCATAGATCAAGCATATTGTTTGATAGGTGGTAGTAGAATACTTGCTGTTTACATCAAAAGGGGTTGTTATGATGAGTGGCAGGAAGGATTTTGGTTTATGGGTGAGGAGAGGGAATGCAGAGAGGGAAACACTTTAACACTTAAAGACAGGGAGCATTTCTGAAGTAAAATGCCAGGGTCTTGGGTGGTGACAGCTCCAGAATAGCAACCACTTTTCCGTTTTGACCAGGCCATGTCACTGGACCCTTTCAGTGTGACCTCACATTTATATTTTCCACATTCAAGTTAACTTATAAATAAGATTTTTTACATTTTCTTTAAAATAAGTTATATACACAAATGTACTATTATAGAGGTCAAAGATGAATCCATAGATGGTCCATCCTGCAACATCAAGCTTGTGTCCTTTTCACTGAATCATACAATCTCTAAGGAACTATAAAATAATATTTTTTGTAAGTATATGTGCTAATTTTGTGACTATCACAATTATATTGCTTTGTATTTTAAAATTAAAAGTGTTACTTTGTTCAAGGTAAATATCTAAAATATTTTGCAATTTTTAAAATCAAATGATAACATTTCTTCATTTTTGAATATTGTAGGAACATTGGAACTTAAAATGATGTATCTTAAGTTTCTCTTGACCTCTGGAAGACCTTGATCTTGCCTGTTTCACCCTCGGAAGTATTCTTATTGAATTGTGAACATTGGCTTACTAATTATCTGAAATCTAAAAGGATACTGTTAGCAGCTAAGTGTAAAACCCCATTAAGTCAGGACTTTCCTATTTGAATTTTGAAAAATCTGGACCTATTGGGTATAATGTTTATTGAGATAAAGTATTATTTATTGTGAGACAAAGTAATATTTATTAAGACAAGTAATATTTCTTCCTCCATGTATTTTTTTCAATCTTATTATTCTTGAAATCTCAACGACATAGCACAATACTTAGCATATAGTAAGGAGCTCGGTAACGTTATTAAAAGAACAGTTTCAAGTAAGAGAAATGTATTCTAGAATAGTCAGTTTTCTGGAACCAAGAAAGACTCAAGGGAAACAAAAGGAATTCCAACTATGTACCTCAAATTTCTAAGTCCATGAGTTCATTTTTAGTGGCAGTATAAGATATTTTTGGTTAAAAAAATCTTTTACTTTATAGGCCCTATGTGATTTTAAATGTCTTCATATTGCTTAATAGAAATTACTTCTATCTACTTTACAATGTACGCTGAGCTTCAGAGAACAAAACTGAATTTTTAAGTAATAATAGCCTTTCCAGTAAGTCAGATACATTTATCAAAAAACTTCCAAATACTTGGTCTAGGAAGAAAAGGGAAAAAAAAGAAAACACATGAAGATATGTTAAACAAGGTTCTTTCTCAAAAGAAAAGGGATATTCTATATATAAACTTGAAAATTTGGCATTGCTTATCCATCCCTGATGTCTACAGGACCTTCAGCTTTAGAACCAGACCCAAGTTGTGGGATACAATATCAACATACAAAAATCAGTGACATTTCTATATACAAACAATGAACTATCTGAAAAGGAAATTAAGTAAACAATTCCATTTATAATAGCAAGAAAAGAATGAAATACTTAGGAATACTTAGTCAAAGAGGTAAAAGATTTGCACACTGAAAATTATAAAACATAAATGAAGGAAATTAAAGGAGACGTAGACAAATGGAAAGACATTCCATTTTCATGGATTGGAAGAATTAATATTTTTAAAATGTCCATACAAGCCAAAGTGATTTATAGATTCAGTGCGATCCTATCAAAATCCTAGTGGCACTCTTTAAGGAGTTAGAAAAAGCAATCTTGCAATTCATATGGAACCACAAATGACCCCAAATAGCTAAAGTGTTCTTGAGCAAGAAGAACAAAGCTGGAGGCATCACATTTCCTGATTTCAAATGATTTTTCACAGAGTTAGAACAAGCAGTCCTAAAATTTGTATGTAACCACAAAATACCCTGAATAGCCAACACAATCTTGAAAAAGAAAAAACTTGGAGGTATCAAATTCCAGACTTCAGGTTATATTACAAAGCTATAGTAATCAAAACAGAATGGTACTAGCATAAAAACAGGCATACAGACCAGTAGAACAGAGTAAGGAGTACAGAATATAATCCACACATTTATGGTCAACTAATTTCCAATGGGGTTGCCAAAAACACACAATGGGGAAAGAATAGTCTCTTCAATAAACGGTGCTGGGAAAACTGGATATTCACATACAGAAGAATACAATTGGACCCTTATTTCACAGTACATACAAGAATCAATGCAAAATGGATTAAAGCTTTAAACAGAAGTCCTGAAACAGTGAAACTACTAGAATAAAACATAGGGAAAATCTTCTTGATATTGGTCTAGGCGGTGATTTTTTTGGATAAAACCCCCCAAAGCATGGGCAAAAAAAAAAAAAAAGTGGAATTGCATCAAAGTAAAAAGCTTCTGCACAGCAAAGGGAACAGTCAACAAAGTAAAAGGCAAACTACTGAGTGGGAGAAATATTTGTGAACCGTGTATCTGATAAAGAGTTAATATTCAAAATATGTAAGAAACTCGAACAACTCAATAGCAAAAATAACCCAACCCGATTAAAAAATGGGAAAGAAGTGAATAGGTATTTCTCAAAAAGACACACAGAAGTCCAACAGATGTATAAAAAGGTGCTCAACATCACTAATCATCAAGGAAATAAAAATCAAAATCACAATGAGTTATCACCTCATACCTGTTAGAATGGCCATTCTCAAAAAGGCAAAAGATGACAAGTATTGGTAAGGGGAGGGTAGAGAAAGGTAAAGGTAAAGGAAAGGGAATGTTTGTATATTATTGGTGGGAATGTAAATTGGTACATCTGGAAAACAGTATGGAGAGTCCTCAGAAAATTAAAAACAGAACTACTGTATGATCCAATGATCCCTCTTCTGGGTATATACCTAAAGGAAATGAAATCAGTATCTCAAAAGAGACACCTGCATTCCCATGTTCATTGCAGCATTATTCACAGTAGCCAAGATATGGAAACAACCCAAGTGTCCATTGAGAAATTATGGATAAGGAAAATGTGGAACATACATTGGAATATTATTCAGCCTTAAAAGAAGGAAATCCTCCTATTTGTGACAATATAGATGAATGTGGAGGACATTATGCTAAATGAAGTAAGCCAGTCACAGAAAGACAAATACTGCATGATCTCACTTATATGTAGAATCTAAAATAGTTGAACTTAGAGTGCCTGGTTGGCTCAGTAGGTAGAGCGTGTGACTCTTGATCTTGGGATTGTGAGTTCAAGCCCCACATTGGGTGGAGAGCTCACCAAAAAAAATAAGCAAATAAAAATATGATAAAATATTTGAACTCATAGAAGCACAGAGTAGAATCACGGTTGCCAGAGGTTGAGGGGTGGGGGAAATGGGGAGATATTGGTCAAAGAGTACAAAGTGTCAGTTATACAAAATGAATAAGTTCTGGAGATCTTATATACAGCATGGTGACTCTAGTTAATGATACTGTATTATACACTTGAAATTTGCTAAAAGGGTAGATCTTAAATGTTCTTACCACACACATAATACTATGTGAGGTGATGGATATGTTAATTAGCTTTATTGTGGTGATCATTTCACAGTGCTTATATATATTAAAACATTAAATTGTTCACCTTAAATATATACATTTTTTATTTGTCAGTAACACCTCCATAGAGTTAAACAACAATAACAAAAAACTAGCCCCAAGGGCACATTGACCAGCTGACTCTTGTGTTTAATCCCAAAATATCAAAAATTACTATTTTTGTTTTATCTGTGTATCTGTCTATTCACAGATGTTTATCTATCCATCTCTACTTGTCTATCCCTTTATTTGTTTTTCTATCTACCTACATGTATACATATCTGAAACCAATAACTATCATATATGAAAGTCTAAAGCAAAAAGAAATCTTGTTACAGTTCTTTATACAAAAAGAACATAATCTAATATTGTTATATTTCTTTCATGATTTTTGAATGCATTTATTCCAGAAGGACCTCCTATACAGTAGGCCCTGAGATGTGAGCAATAACAGTGATAAATGCTATTGAGGCGGAAATGTCAGGATGGTGCTCAAAGGAAATAGATTTCTAATCAAGTGTTTTATAGGAGTTTCTCTGGAAGGAAAAACATTTTACATTGAGCAAGGTTGATGGAAGTATGAAAGAGCACAATATTTTCTTTGTCTTTTTCTTGTAATATAGCTCTTTTTTTAAAGTTTAATTTAATTTTATTATGTTAGTCACCATACAATACATCATTAATTTTTGATGTGGTGATCCATGATTCATTGTTTTCGTTTAACACCCAGTGCTCCATGCAGTATGTGCCCTCCCTATTACCCATCACTGGGTTAATCCATCCCCCTCCCCCCTCCCCTCTAGAACGCTCAGTTTGTTTCTCAGAGTCCATAGTCTCTCATGGTTCGTCTCCCCCTCCGATTTTCTCCCCTTCATTTTTCCCTTCCTTCTCCTAATGTCCTCCATGCTATTCCTTATGATCCACCAATAAGTGAAACGATATGATAATTGACTTTCTCTGATTGACTTACTTCACTTAGCATAATCTCCTCCAGTCCCATCCATGTTGATGTAAAAGTTGGGTATTCATCCTGATGGCTGAGTAGTATTCCATTGAATATATGGACCACATCTTTATCCATTCATCTGTTGAAGGGCATCTCAGCTCTTTCCACAGTTTGGCTATTGTGGACATTGCTGCTATGAACATTGGGGTGCATATGGCCCTTCTTTTCACTACATCTGTGTCTTTGGAGTAAATACCCAGGAGTGCAATTGCTGGGTCATAGGGTAGCTCTATTTTTAATTTTTTGAGGAACCTCCACACTGTTTTCCAAAGTGGCTGTACTAACTTGCATTCCCACCAAAAGTGTGAGAGAGGAACTCTCCACAACCTCTCCCAACATTTGTTGTTTCTTGCCTTATCAATTTCTGCCATTCTAACTGGTGTAAGGTGGTATCTCAATGTGGTTTTGATGTGAATTTCCCTGATGGCTAATGATGATGAACATTTTTTCATGTGTCTGTTAGCCATTTGTATGTCTTCTTTGGAGAAGTGTCAGTTCATATCTTCTGCCCATTTTTTGACTTGATTATTTGTTTTTTGGGTGTTGAGTTTGAGAAATTCTTTATAGATCTTGGAAATCAGCACTTTGTCTGTAGTGTCATTTGCAAATATTTCCTCCGATTCCATGGGTTGCCTCTTTGTTTTGTTGACAGTTTCCTTTGCTGGGGCACAGTATTTTCTAATAACACTGAGAAAGAACTTTGGGTCACCTGAATGGAGAATGATTTTAATGAAGAGGGTGAGAGAAGATGCTGCCAAAATAGATTCATGTTAGATTTTGGGTATTCTAAAGAATTTGTAGTTTGTTTTTTGGGTCACTCCAATTATAAGCACCATTTGTGACTGTTGAGTGCACAGTGACTATTATGGTATATTACAGGTCATAGATGCTCAGTAAATACAGTTTGTTGGCTGTATGAACAGATAGGTGTTTTAAAAAGTGAAGTGATGGGACCAGATCTGTGTTTTATTTAGTTAGACAAGAAACAGAAATTTCAGAGAGCCTTTATGGAGCAAGTAGGAATGGCTCTCAAGCAATAATGGTGAGAATTGGAAGATAAATACCCTATCTTCCTCCCCCACCTAGGTAGGAATGAGCCCTAGTTGCTAAAATACTTTGTATTGGTTTTCTTCCTTTTCTGTTTCACTTCCTTACTTCCCCACGAGTGTTTCCTGGGTTAACCTTGCAAATAGACTGCTGAGACTTGTGTCATTATCTCAAGTTCTGCTTTTGGGTGAATCCACTTCAAGACACAGTCAGATGGTTATTGTAGTGATCTACACAGAGATTCTTAGGGCCTCAGCTAAAGTGGTGGACCATGGAAAATGTAGAAGGCAGGACTCATCTCATAATCTCCCCAACACATGCCCTGGTATACACAGCCTTCTCCCAGTATTCTATCAAGCATTTACCTCAGTGCTGCTGTGAAGGGGTTTTGCAGAAACAGTTAAGGTCCCAGATTAGTTCACTTTAAGAAAAGGAGATTATGAATTAAATTCATTCAGTTCTTCAAATAAGGCTGAATGGCATTGTGTTTATAAGTCATGAAGGTCAAATACTATGATTTCTCATTCCTATCCTGGGGACTAGGGGCAGTTTCTGCTGTTCTAAGAATGATGGCATAAAGTTAAGAGCCAACATAAATGCAAAGGAATTGGTCTCTTTCTAACAAAAAATGGTTAAGAGTTGTACAGAGTCATGCATATTAATCATCCATTTGTTGTCTTAATCATGTCCTAATCTGCCACATCATCTTGGAAGACATTGAAAACTTTAGAACACTACCTGAGACACAATTTATATGACACAGCCTAAAAAAGTTTAGGCAATTCCATTTCTCGATCACAGGGTGTTAACATATTAGTCAACCTGTAAAGGCTCCTACTGATTTATATGGAGTTGTATCATTGCATCACAGTCGGAGGGGCCTAAATTGTTTTTGGAGAAATATAGGGCTCTGTCTTCAGGATCATGACCCATGAGTCACACCCAGGATTCCCAAAGCCGAGGCCAGTGGGGACATGGAAGGACTTGGCTTAGACACAGAGCTATGACTCATTAGAAAAGATGAACTGGTTTTGAAAAATAACAAGAACCACCTTCTATTCTGTGCATACCTACCTTCATTCCATAACCACCTCCTCCCCCCCACACACAAAAGCAACCCAGGATATTTGGAAGTATTTATGAGATATATAAACATATTATTATCATTATTTACTTTTAAGGTTCTTGGTCCATTCTGCTATTAGAAGTGATGTTTAAAGTTGTCCTTTGAATAACAGATTGACAAAATGACACTCGCTCTACTTAAAAAAAAAAAAAAATCACTTGCCAAATTAAGATACAAAGTTGAGTAAGTTGTGACAATATGATATCCAGGCCCAGCTTCCTAATCATTTAAAGGACTCTGATTAATAATTTATAAAGCTTAGTGACAAAAAGTCCAAGGTAGTTGCTGACTTTTATGGCTATCCGTGCAGTGGTAAGTGGCCTGTAGGCAGAGAGTGACACCTCAAGTGTAGGCAGGAGTGGCTGTCACATATTCCCAAGTGCATGCAAGGGAAAGCTTGATCTCTGAAAAGGTAAGGATATGTGGTTTGGGCTCAAGGGAACAGCACTATGAATTCAGGCCACCAGTCTCTTATTTTGCGATTTCCAAAAATTAGGTTGAAAATAGTTTTAATATTTTAACATTATTTTTGAAATTTAATATTTAATATTGGTTCATTTCTGTGATTGCTGAATTTTATTCTAAATATATTTGAGAAACTGTAATTCCAAGTATCAACCATGTGCCATTTCCTTCTTCAGTTTTTGGATTTTAGGTCTGGAAATGTCACAGCACAGAAAAAATGGAAAAATCTAGCCTTTCCTATGAAAGAGGAGAATGAGTAGAGATGTATCTGACATTCTGGAAGCTAGTTCAACTCAACTCTTCTCCCCTATAGCTAAGCTGGGTGAGGAGCTAGTCTCAAGAGCAGTCTACCCACAACCACCTGTCTGCTGGTATGGGCCTGCCAGAGTTTGGAGGGGCTTCCTCCATTCCTACCTTGACCCCTGCAGTATCCACGATGTCGCCATTAACCACTCAGGATGGAGGCATTTCCTTCCTCTTCCATTCATTTGCTTTCCAAGGAGAGGTTCTGATTTCCTCTCCTGCAGTGCTTTTTCCACTATATAGTTTTTTTTTTTTAAAGATTTTATTTATTTATTTAATTGACAGAGAGAGAGAGACAGCGAGAGAGGGAACACAAGCAGGGGGAGGGTCAGAGGGAGAAGCAGGCCCCCCGCGGAGCAGGGAGCCCTATGCGGGGATCGATCCCAGGACCCTGAGATCATGACCTGAGCTGAAGGCAGTCGCTTAACCAACTGAGCCACCCAGGCGCCCCTCCACTATATAGTTTTAAGTTCACCTCTCATTTTTTCCATCTCTACCTTCAAGGTCCTAATTCATGTGCTACTGTCATCTTGCCTGAATTTCTGCCTTAGTGGTCTCCCTACCTCTACCATTTGCCATCACGGGCCATTCCATTCCCAGAAGCCAGAAGCATAGTTTAAAAAGCAAACATGATAGTATCTTCCCTGTTTTAAACACTAAATGACTTTACATTGTCTTCAGCATAGCCTACAAGGCCTTAGATGACCAGCCGTGCCACCCACACTGGCCTTGGGACATTTCCTCAGAACCTGGTTCCCACAGCAAGGCCTTAGTGCATGCTGCTTTTTCTCTGAGCCTGCAGACCAGTCATGTGCTCTGTCCTCAGCTCTCATGGAGCCTGCAGCACTTGGCACATGGTGGATACATTGTCTCCTGTCTGCCTTCACAGCTGGACTGGGAGTGCTAGGAGCAGACAAAGAGCCTGCCTGTGTTCCCAGGGCCTAGTAGAGAGTTTGCCGCATAGTAGGTACTCAATAAATACTTGCTGAATGCTTCTTAGAAATGTGTCCATGGTTGTTTTCTAAATCATTAGGTTTTCTTATTTGACCATTTCTAGCAAAGCGGTTGGGTATGCATTTAAGTCAGAATTCTACTTGGTTCATAAATTGTCTCTTTCCCATTTTACAGCCTTTGCATGCTGTCTCCTCCACCAGCACCAACACTGCTCTGGCTTTCTAGGCTAAGCAGTGAAGATGAGTTTCAGGAATTGTGAGTATTTCCCCAAGGCTTCTATAGACCTTTGCATGTACAGAGGGGAATGCTCTTTGGGCTGTCAATAAATAGTCGTTGGATGGATGGATGGAGGGATGGCAGACAGATATGCTGATAGATGGTACTCTGCAGTTATGGACAATTGCCTTAGCCTCTTTATCTCCAATCTGTTTTCCCCTGTCTGTGAATGAATAGTTATATCCCTTATTCTCCAGAGAAACTGTCAGGCAAAACATCTTCTCGTGCCTGCAGAATAACTAAAACAAAAGGAAATGGCAACAGAAGCCTCTACCCTCAAGCCAGTCTTTAGGGGGATGAATTACTTTGTGTTTCTAAATACTTAAAGGGTCCCCGAGGAAAACCTGTATGAATAAAACTGAATGACAAGATCACCAGCTCAGACTCTGGGTTATTGCTCTGTACAGTTCTTTATAACTGTCCTTTTTAATTGGTGTATTTTGAGCAAGACTGGAAAGAGATCTCACCCCCTCTTCTAATAATAATGAGTCTTCTCCAACAGACACCCATATCACCAGAGAGACACTGAGAACCTCGGCCTGTTCTACTTGGGTTCCCCCTCTGCAATTTATGATGAAACCTCACTGGTGAGTGAATCGTAAGCCTCCTCCCCTGCTCTCCTCTGGTTCCAAGGTAGCAGATCCTCGGCTCCCTTCAGACCCCAGACTCCCCCAGTTTAGTCCCACTTGGCGTTTCCCAGGGTCTAAGTGAGGTTACGGATACACACTGAGCCCAGAACTCATTGCTTTTTTGGAAAGGGCGAAATAAGAGAGGGGATTTTCCATATTCACATTTTTCCACAGAAATGTATTCATAAGCTTTAAACTTGCCCAAGCTATGTTAATGTATGTGGTTGGCTTCTGTGCCAATTTTCATTGTGAATAAGATGCTAAATAAAAGGGTTCTTGTCTTTCCCTTCCCTCCTCCTCTCCCATAATTTTAAGTTCATAAGCCCATTTTGTAAAGTGAATCAAGTCTTAGGAGAGAATCAGAAACGATGTTGTTCTTTTAGCCGCTTACAGTGTTTGCTTTCAACCCTTGATAGGAACATGGGGCTTGTGACAGCAGTGGCTGAGGTAAACAGATGACTTTATATATAATGCTTTTTACAAGGTGGTTCAGTTCATTTCTAACCTTGGTCTTGGCGTCATGGAATGAGCCAGGGAAATTCCACCCCTTAACCCTACCCTGCATCTCCTCTCTTGAAGGGCAAGAAAATGTCCATTTGCCTGTGGCTTCACAGCCCTTTCCCTGCAGAAACGCTTGCACAGTGCTGTACCCCCAATGCCAGAGAACCCCTGAGAGTGTCAGCAGGTGGTATTATTAGCAGTATTGTTTTAACTAAGTGACTGTGAATGTTCACAATAAGAGTTGCAACCTTTATGAGCCATGAGCTGGCGTGTCCTGGCATGTCCTGGTTGTCAAGTTTCAGTGCGTTTTGGTTCAAATGTTCCCTGCCTGTGTTTATTCCTGGTCACACCACACCTCCTGGGACTCTCTTTGTGGCTTTTGCTTAGCGCTGACTCAAGTTGCAGAAGACCTGGGGGACAGTAAAGGGGAGGTCTGCAAGAAACTGCTCCAGGGGCCCTGCACTTCTGAGATGTTGAGACCCCCCCACACACTCAGTTTCCCTGGAAGTTTCCATAATACCAATTAGTGGAGAATCTGTATGTCCAGAGGGGCATTAACATAAGTGGTACAGTGAGGACTAGAAGCCCCTAATACAAGGAAGAGAACATGAACTTTCTGTCAGAAGCCTGGATTCAAATCTTCTAAGGAAATAGCTAGTTCCTCTGTGGGACTTTGGACATGTTCTTCAGTCCCTGATTTCTTCATCTATGAAACAACCATAATAATAGAAGGTTGTGTAAATATTATATGAGGAAATGAGACATGGACAATGTACAGTCATGGTCCGGTACATGGCAAGATGCAATATTCTTCTTACTATTCTTATTACTATTTGCTGTTTTGAATATTATTTGTAATTAATAATTACGATTGATCAATGCTATATGAAACAATATGGAAGTTAAGATTAGAATCTACATTAATACTCACAATCCATAATTATTAATAATAGTAATAATAGTATTAATAGATAATAGTAACATATTATACAGTGATTGAGCTTGCCAGGCCTCTTTTTTTTCATCTGGAAAGCAGAGATATTAACATGGACGATGGAAAAACCCCCAACTCTCTAGGTTTTTTGTGAAGATGAGTAAATGGCTTCGCATAGTACTAGCCCATCGGCTTAGAATGGAGGATTGCTCTTTTTAATACGAGGTTTGCACGCCCTTCTCAGGACCTCTGTAAAGGAACTCATCTTTTGCTTGTCAGCAAGTATGACTATCTCATTCTAGCCTGTGGAAATGTGGTGCTTCCAGTGCTGCCTAAGAAGGATGGCTGGCTAAGTGACCAGAGGTGGGTTGCAGGCCTGGAAGTACGCAGGTGTGAGGCTGGATGGTTGGTGTGGTCTCCAGGAGAAGATGGACCCTCCGCTTTGCATGCCCCAGTCTAGGCCTGGCACCATGGTTTCTGACCCGCAGAGCAGTGGCCACAGGGTACAGGCTGCAGTCTATACCAACAGGCACCGAGGAGGAATGGCTTGGATGCTCAGTGCACCTGGAAGGTCTTTCTGTCCCTGTCACCTTCCTTAGCTCCCTCCTGCCTCTGGGAGAGGCACAGGTGGAAGGTGGCAGCCTGGATCTTTCTGATAGACTTGTGAGGACCAGGCTGGCTTCTCCATAGTTTGCCTGTTTCTTTAGTCCAGGCCTTCAGGTACATGGATCTTTGACAGTCTGGAGAAGCCCATGGACTTTTTACTGAGGAATGTTTTAAAGCCATAGAATGTAGTTTCTGGGATAACAAAGGAAACTAATTGTATATCAGTTTTTTTTTTTAATTTGCAATACTGTAATAGATGTGTTTTTGTAATAGTCTGTTAAATTGCCAGATCGAGCAAGGGACCTAAAAACTATCATAATTTTGAAGCAGTGATGAGTGAACATGGCACTATAAGATATCTCTATAATATAAAAACATCTTTGGGTTTTTTTTAGTATAAAATCATGGGTTCTGCTAATGCTACTTTAGTTTATTGCCTATACATAGAGCTAAAGGAAGGGCTACATTTCATTCAGAGATTAGTACAAACAAGGTAAAATGTTCTACCTGTCCAGGTTCACAAACCCAACGATGAGGAGTCCTGCCGAAGCCTGCTTTGCTCAGCTGATCTCTTTGTCTCTGTGCTATTGGAGGTCCTGACCTAACTTCCCATTATCTTGCCACCTCCTTTTCACCATGGACCCCAGTGCAACCCCCACGTATAGTCCCCTGGACCCATCATCCTGGTCATACCAGATCTGTCTTTGCCATCCCAGAGCTTAATGGCAGAAATTACCTTCTATTTTAGCTTCCAGATACATCCAGAATGGCTGGATGTATTTCTAGAACTGCATTGTGCACAAAAGTCATGTGAAACACTTGTTGCGGTCCAGATTGCTGCCCCAGTGCTCTCAGTCTGGTTGCTGAGTGCAAGCTGGGACCTTGTTTCTGTATTTTCAGGAATTATCTAAAGTCTTCTGAGGCAGGTGCTCCATGAACAAAAATGGTACTTCTGCTAAGGAACAAGCTTTTTCTGTTTTGAAAACTGTTATTTTTATTATTCTCTATTCTGAATGGGAGGTGAATGGACAGCCAGCATGCAGTGGTATGATACACAAACAGGGATGCACCTGCCAAAGTGTGGAAGGAAGAAAGGAAGGAGGGAAGGAAGAAAGGAAGGAAGGGAGGCAGGGAGGGAATGAAAAGGATATCTGAAGTGCCATTAAAACCTATGGGATATGAAATGTTTATCAGCAGAATCCAGAAATAAATATAAAATCACAAGAAGAAGGATGGGTTGATTTCGAAATTCAACAAATATTTATTATGTGCCTATTGTATTCTAGGGCAGGGGTTGTGCACTCAAGGCACATACAGGAACCAGGCAAGGAGGTGCTGATATAAAAGATTGAGGCCCTCTCCATCTTCTGTTGACCCACTTTGATGCATGAAGTTCTGCTGTGTAAGAAAAACGAGGCTGGGTTTAACGATTCATGTCATCAAACCTTAGTTCGTGGTGTCAGGGATGACAGCAGTGCAAAACTGGAGAGTACATGTCCCTTGACAGCGTTTCCCATCTACCAGCTGCTGGGTCTGCTACCTAGCTTCTTGCTTTGGGGATGCAGGGAGTCCATCTATCATATCCTCCCATTTCTCAAGAGATTCTGAAATGTAAGGGAAAACTCTGTGAATAAATGTTGGAAACTGTTCTGGTTACTATTTCTGCATAAGGAATTATCTTAAAACTTACCCATTTACAAAAAACCATTTTGTTATTCTCATGGACTCTTTGGGCTAGCATTTACAGCCAAAGTAGTGATGTCTTGTTTTGGCTCCACCATCTTCTGATGCCTCACCTGGGAAGACTGGACAAGGCTGGGGGCTGGAATCCCTAAAGGCCCATTTACTTACATGTCTAGTTCTTGGGTTGGGAAGACCCAATGACTAGGATTGCCAATTGGAGCAACTACATGTGGCTTCCCTATGTGGCTCAACTTCCTCACATCATGATAACCTCTGGATAGTGAGACTTATTCCATGTCCCCTCAGGGTTTCAAGTACCAGCGTCCCCCCCCCCCCCATGGAGAAGAAAGCTCCATGGCCTTTTATGACCCAGTCTTAAAAGTCATGCAGTATCACTTCAGCCATACTATATTGATCAAAGTAGTCACAAGCCCACCAGTTTCAAGGCTTTACCTCTTGATGGAATAGTGACAAGGTCACATTCTAGAAAAGCACATGGGCCAGGAGATAGTGTTGTAATCATCTTTGAAAAATATGATCTGCTGCAGTAGCTAATTCAAAACTTTATTTTTTTAAAGTTAAGCACTGTATATACAACATCATATAAAGCAAGTCTATAGGCTAGACGTAGCGGGGGTCACTCGTTTTAGACCTTTGTTCTAGGGTGTAAGAATTCAGAGATGATTAAGATCTGGCTCCTCTCTTTCAAAAACACAATCTAGTGTCGTAGATTTTTAGAATTTCTATGAATTATGTATTCACATTTCATGTACCCTTTTTGGAGCTGGAGGGGCATGGGGGGTGTGCTGAGACTAGGTGGTACGGTATATGAGAATAACCTGGAAAATGTACCCCCCCATTCCTAGATCCAGGAGGTTTATTTTATATCCAGAGGAGGAATATATAGCATTTTAAAAATGCTTCTGAGTTCAGAAACATGAGCTCCCTCCTGCTCCCTGTTGAGAAGCACTGTTCATAACAGACTTCCACATTGTAATTGGTACTTGTGAATTCAGAGGTCATTCCTATGTGATGTTACCTAAATTCTTCATTTACTTGTAAATAACGTGTAGCTCTGGACCCAGAATAACCCATTTCTTGCTTCTCTCCATCCTTTGCTTCCCCCATCTCTCATAATTAGTCCTTTCTAAATACTTTTGGAAATTGACTTGAGGATTGAAAAATAACTTAAGTATCCAGTAGCCTGGATAAGGACATGTGCTTTATAGTTATATTATTATTCTCTAGTCCCATTTGTAGAAATAGTGACCTTGGAAAAATTCTAGAGGGCCTCCTCATTTCTTTTTCCCCAGCCACCATGTATATGGAAGGATGGAGCTAAAATCTCTGTCCCTCTTATCACGCAATAAGGGACCTTTTGCACTGTTAAAGACTGCTTCTTGTTATTTTATTTACAACCTGCTCCCCAACTCACATAATGTGCCTTGCAAGGTCTGGTCATTCCATAAGGTGATTCAAAATGTTATACTTCAAATATACCAGGAATTCTGTGCCCTTCACCATGATCCTGTGTTCTAGGTTTGTTGGGAAGGTTCAATTCATTGTCTGAACATTAACTGTATAAACAAGGTGGCAGCCCAATAGCCCATTCCCAGACCCCTCAACACTGGCAGGTATCCAGGGAGGTGTGCGATCGCAGCCTCTGTCTGAGCTCACCTTTGCAGGTAATGGGGTAGGTATGTGGCATTAAAGAGCAGGAAGGCCAGCAAGGGCTGGTAATTGTTTAACTCTTCCAGTGGCACACCTCTGAGTACATGGGCCACACCTGCAGACCTGGCAGGACGTGCTGTGCATGACTGGACAGAGGTGCTTGGTACACTCGGAGCCAAGGAATGGGTTTAGGCGGGAGCCCAGGGCTGACAGGGAGCCCAGCCCCTGCCCTGCTTGAAATCTTAGGATTCAGAATGCTTGTGCTTGAGAGAGGCAGCTGCTCATTAGCTAGGTGAAATTAACCAGTCATGTCACTTTTTGCCACCTTAGTGTCCTCATCTCTATAGCGAGGCATTTGAGCATAGGATCCCTCAAATGCCTTTTGGCTCTGGCATGCTCTATTGCAGTGATTCTCAAACTAGAGGAACCATCAGAATCACTTGGCAAGCTTGATAATACACAAATTGCTGGACTCCACCCCCAGAATTACTGATTCAGAAGGTCTGGGGTGGATCCCAAGAACTTGCATTTCTAACAGCTTCCCAAGTATGGTTAAGCTCGTGGTTTGGGACCATGCTTTGAGAACCACTGTTCTAATCGAGGATACCTGGCTATGCATTGAGGATCTTCCTGGGTCATTCTGCATAGCTTCAATAGGAGGACTCCTTTGTTCACAGAATGAGTGAGGCTTTGTTTCCTGAATTTTCCCAGCCCTTTGCTATTGCTTCTCCCACTAGATTGACTATCTTTGGAACACCAGAGTTTGAAAGGAAAAATCAAGTGAGACATAGCTCATTTGGCCAGGCCCAGGGGCCATATTTTATTCAGCTGTGTGTCTTATGGCTTGCCTAGTTCTCATTTGAACATGAGAAACATTGGGGAAGTATTTGTTGAGTGGTAAATAGGTTTATTGGAAAGGAGGAGATTAAAACTAGTGTTCAGATGAGGTTTATCTGCAGATTATAGTTGTCAGTGTCAAGGGGTCCCTGATGCAAATCTTGCAGGGACCAGACTGGCAATGTAACTGTGTGGATCTGCTGTATGTAAGGCAATAGGGAATAGTGAATCTGTGGTGAAAAGAAGAGGGCAAGTGTTTTAAAGAGCTTCAGATGTTTTCAGCATTTAATTGGCCAAATTGGAGCTCTTATGGGTTGCAGTCTGTAACTGTGCCTTTCCAGTGTACCCATTCCATAGAGACAAGAAAGAGAAGAGAGTTGTTGAACATTTACTGATCTTATTAATTAACTTGTGTTGCCTTCATTCATATTGCTTATAATCTAATTTGAAATACTGACATCATGGACAATGTGACATATACTTGATAGGTCATTTTCATCTGTACTGTAGGAACTTAGTGGTTTTAAAAATAGCTCTCAGCGATTCCCACCTACTGGTGTTCACACCTTGTATAAAGCCCTACTTTTTAATGTGGGCTGAATCCAGCTTGCTTTCAACAGAAGGGATATGGCAAAAGTGAAGAGATACCACTTCTGACACTAGATTACAAAACAGTATGACTTCAGTCTCTCCTTTACTCTCTCTCTTGCTAGCACTCCCTCTCTCTCACTGCTTTTTCTTCCATGCTGGATGTGATGATGAAGCAGGAGAAATCCACATGGCAAGGAACTGTGGGCAGCCTATAGTTAACTGCCAGCAAAAACTGAGGCCCACACCTTCTAGATTGAGCTTGGAAGTGGATCCCTCCCCAGTCAAGCCTTCCAGTGAGACCATGAATGAGGTCAGTACATTGATCATAGCCTTCTAAGAGACCCTGAAGTAAAGGAATACCAGCTAAGTCATACCAAGATTCCGGAGCCACAGAAACAGGTAATAAATATGTTTTCTTGAGCAGCTAAATTTTGTAGTAATTTTTTATGCAACATTAGATAACAAACACAAAGCCATTTGTTAACATTGAGTGTTGCTTAGGGTAGTCACCATTTGGAAAATTCAAGTCGTAAGACCACCCTCAGTGGTGTCCAGGAGCTGGCTTGAACCAGCTCATGACAGCTGGTTATATCCATTTCTTTCTAGCTCTGCATTCAGGGATGTCATGTTAATGACTTAAAATCAGTATGATGGCAGTATTTATTCAGTGAGAATCAGCAAACACTATCATTTTGAGATCCAGTTTACTATCACATCTCTGTACTTCAAAAACTCTATAAGCCCTGGAACTCCCTTTATTTTTGGCAAACATCAGAACCTTGGTAAATTAATGTATTGGGTATCAGAAGTAGTTTTTCACTAGTGGAATTGGGATTCCACTGTGTTCCAGCCATTTGTGGCTTGTGTGGGGATACTCTACAGGGCTCCCTGCCTTGTTTGAACTGGGTGGATGAGTCCAGAAGTCTGCAGACTTTTGAATAGCATCTGCAGCTTAGGAATATGAAATGGTCCTGACTCTAGCGGTCTATCGAAAGATTGCTTGCCTGACTTAGGCTCAGTTCTGCTACTGGAATATTTTTTCATCCATTTCAAGTGAATTTTCTGGGTAAAGATCTGTAGAAATATTTAGCAGAACAGAGAAAGAAGTCAAGAATTTCTAGCACTTGGTTCCCACTTGCAAATAAATATCTGTACTTGGGGCAAATTTCTCTCTGAGAATTGCTCTTCCTGTTACATGTAACTGGTGGGGTAATTAGGGGGTGATGGGCTCACTTACCTCTAATTATTAAAACTACCTGCAGTACTAAAAAAGGAAGTAGTAATTGTGAAAGATCAAATTGACTTAGGTCAATTTTAGGTATCCATCATTAATAGCATTCATAACACACAGATATTGCTATAAATCCTCATTTTACAGTTGAGGAATTTGGGGGTAGACCTGGTGGTAAATATCTAACTGAGTGTATGAAGCTCACATATGACAAAGTTAAAGGGCTCCAAATTAGCTCTGCCCCCAAAGTCATGTTTCTAACCTCTCCTATAGGGATTGTCCCTCCCCTCTTTCGGGTGTTAGAGTCTAAAAACCTTATAGGGGAAATTCTGGGGAAGGAAACTCCACAGGCTCAAATTTCACAGTCTTCCCTGACAGGAAATCCTCACTAACCTTGAACTTCAGGGTCATCTGCTGTGGTTTAACATCCCTTTTCCATTTCCAGTTAAAAGAACAGCTCTGCTCACTGTCCCTTGCATGCTGTGCCCTTAAACCATCTCAACTCTGCATTGTTGCTACCTGAAAGTCTGATCCCCCAAATAACAAGCCCTCCAAATTCAGGTGACATCGATCCTACTTAACGAATTTCTACATTGACATTTCTAATATTCGAAGGTCTTTTTTTTTTTTTTTTCTTTAAGAAAATTTGGGCCAGTGCCTTAGTCAGTCTCCCCATCTCAGAGTGCCCTAGAAGTTTATCACTGTGGCTGCTGCAGGATCCTGCCACATAAATAATCAAACTGTAGGTGTTGAGCCCTGGGACCCACACCCTGTTCCCCAGGGGAAGTCATTATTTCAGGGCTTTTCACTGTGTATCTGTGCATCTCTCTGTCAACTACGCCTGGGGGAGAAATGCACCCAATTTCATGTATGAGGCATTATAGCAGAAAGGTGGAAACAGTCAATGTTCAGACCATAGTTTTGCCTTTTACAACCCGGATAATCCTGGGCAAATTACTTAACCGTTCTGTGCTTGTTTCTTATCTGTGAAATGGAGGTATTAGTACTGCCCATCTTATAAGTCATTGTGAGGATTAAATGAATTAAGACATACAAAGTGCTTGGAATGGTGCCTGGTACACAGAAGAGCTCAATTATTGTTACTTATTACAATAGGTGGTTCTGTGTTCCACTGCTGCTTCCTGGAAGTGCTCATGCAGGATGGAAAGGATGGATTTTTGCTGTCCTGCTGGCAATCAATCTATTTTTTAGTTCATTCAGCGTGTCTTTCATATTCCAGGAGTTTTATAATAGATTTGTAATAGATTTAAAACAATACATAGTTTTCTTTATCTCAGCTTTTGTAGGTTGGAAATCTAGGAATAGCTTAACTAGGTGGTTATGGGTTTTGGTCTGTTGTGAGGTCATAGTCAATCTGTCCTCTTGGTTGCCGTCACCTCAAGGCTTGGCTGGAACATGATCTGTTTCCAAGCTCACCCACTTGGATGTTAGCAGCCCTCAGTTCCTCGCAACTTGAGCCACCCCATAGGCTGTCTGAATATCTTCGTGGCATGGCACCTCTCTTGCCCCAGAGCAAGTAATGAGAGAGAGAGAGAGAGAATCCAACACAAAGCCTCAATCTTTTTATAACCTAACATCAGAAGTGACATCCTATAACTTCTGCCATATTCTCTTCACTAGAAACATGTGACTAAGTTTAACCCTATTAAAAGGGTGGGAATTAGGCTCTATTTCTTGTGGGGACAAGGATCAAAAAAATAGTGAACACATCTTTAAAACCATCACCAATATCTTTCATAATCCCAGTGACCTTGGATATCTGAGACTTCAAGTGTACTTGGGAGATAAACTAGCATAGCTGCCTCAGTTGACAGATAAGGAAAGAGGAATGCAGTGACTTGTCCAAAGTCACACAACTAGCTGACCACAGAGATGGGATCCAATTCTCCTCCTGTTGCTATGTGTAACTGTACGTTGTTTCCAGGTCCTGTTGCTAGAGTTACTCTATTGATACACCATGGCATATCCTGATATCTTAGGGTATTGAGAGATTAGAACTTGTATGTGGTTTCTTTAGACCAACATGTCAGTAGCCCCATGTGTGGTAAGCAGCATGTAGCATAAAATATACATCATATTCCCAAGACTAAGTGTACATAAAATAATATAAGCTATTAAGTATTTCTGTTTTGATTACATGTTGACATGTGATAATATTTTAGATATATTGGGTTAAGTAAAATATTAAAATTCACTTTCCCCATTTCATTTTACTTTTTAAAAAATGTGGTTACTAGAAAATGTGAAATCTCATATGTGGCTTACATTGCATTTCTCTTGCACCACGCTGCTCTAGACTAGCCAAACCAACATGCTCATTCTCCATGTCTTTGATCTGTCAGGGTTGTGCCTTTGCTTCCAGCCTTGTTTCTGGCCGAGCCGCTTGGGTCACTGAAACATAGGTTGCTCATAGGCCTCTGTGTCCCAACTGAAGTGACTGCAGAGTCTGCAGAGTCGGTGCCTGTGATTTTATAAGTCTCTACTTTTAGATCTTTCTAAAGCATGTTAATAACTGAGGGTATCCTGGGCAGCCTGTGGCAAGGGTTTCTGATGTCTAATATGGTCTGATGAGCCTTTCCTGAGGATTGAACTTCCACCCAAAAGCTGGCTTCCAAAATTCCCCTTTCCCTTTTGAAAGACCATGGCAGACTAACTCCAGCTGGACGCATTACATACCGTTCCTCCACTCCTGTATTTCTGTATCTTTTCTTTCTTCTTCTTCTTCTTTTTTTTTTTTTTTTAACTGTGAGTCAGCATAGAAAAATTCAAGCCCAGATTTGGTCTTGAAGACTATTGTAAATAGAGTGGCCCATTACATCTCCCTGGCTGAACTGAACATCTGAACATTTGGAAGGTTGGCTAGTGAGGGAGGTTGAAAGACAAACAGCGCAGGGTCTCACCATTCATTGAACAGATTTTCAGCCCCCTCTTCTGTAGAGTATTATATTTAGGAGATCTGCTTGCTCAGGATTCTTGGTTGTAATTTGTCCATGTTTAGGGAAGATAAATCTCTCTTGCATGTTGATTCAAAGTGGTTAGTCTGCTTACTCTTTCCAAACAGCTTCCAGCTTTGACTCCTCTCCTCGCATTGATCAATGAGTGAGCCACATGAAGCCTCTTGCAGGCCTCTGCCCCCAATCACCCTTCTTGTTGACATTCCAAACTGTTAAGCTCACAAATGTACTGGGAGGACAGTAGCTTGAGGACACTTATTCCCTTAGAGAGAATCCTTGACTTTCACGGTATGTGACTTCGTTATTTTCCCATCCTTGTAAGGGCTTGACATTGTTTCAGAAAATAGTGTTGATTTGGGGAATGTCGTTTCCAGTTGCTCTCTCACTGACCCAAGCCATTCAATGTCTTCATTCTCCTCAAAACCTTTTTTGGAATGAGGCAGAATATTAAATAAATGAATAAATAAAGCTGCCTCCAATGTAAAAGGAGGTTGGGTAGTTTGAGTATTTCTTCCCTCTCGGACACTTGAAGGAAGATAAGGGCTGAAAAGAGAAAAGCTGCTATGTTCTAAATGTAAATGAGAACACTGCATAGACAAGGACCGTTGGGTAAATATGGTAAATTATGAGGGATCAGTACTTGATGGCTTGTGATGGGATGAAGGCACAAATCAGTACTTCTGCTTTCTTTTCCAACTGCCATTGGAAATTCCACAGCAGTTGTTACCTGTCATTGATGGCTGTGGCTGCAAGGGATGCTGAGATCTGTGAAGGAGGGCTAGGATCAAACCAGGATTTATGTGAGTACGAGTAAAAAGGGGAATGAAGTAAGGAAGATGGTTTGGGTCAGAAAACACATCTCTTCCCCACAGGAGAATTTTCCAGAAGGTGGCATTTTTGTAATAACAAGTTGGGATCCGGTTTGTTAAACCTTTTGGTTACAAAGAACAGAACCATGTCTGTGTCAGGTAATGGAGGTTGCCCTTCGGTTACCATGGCAACAAGGCATGCAGAATCTAGTGTCTCCCTTAGACTAGGACAGTAGTTTTCAACTGGGGGCAATTTTACCTGGGCAGGTGGGGGGGCACTTGGCAATGTCTGGAGATATTTTTGATTGTCATACCTAGGGAGGATGCTGCTGGTATCTGGGTAGAGGCCAGGAATGCTGTTAAACATCCTACAATGCACAGGACAACTCTTGACAACAAAGGATTATCCAGCCCAAAATGTTGGTAGTGCTGAGGTTGAGAAACTCTAAACTAGGGAGAGAAGTACCCCCCCCCCCAACTCTCCTTCCCCATGCTTATGCTCTGGAGGACTTCTGCATATCAAAGATTAAAAGACAATGACGAAAAATGATGTTTTTCCCACATTCATAAGAAAATTCTTTATTGAAAGAAAGGCAGTTTCAAGACGAGAAGCTAACGAGAAATAGCCAACAGTGCTGTTGGCTGTAACACTTGTTGTTTAGATTCAGAAAACAGATGTTGGGTTTTAATGGACTCTTCCCTGGAAATTATCATGCAAAGGCAGTATTATTAAGCACTATAACTGAGAGACAACAACAAAACTCCCTCATCCCTAAAGATCTGAAGTAGTGTGGAGACCCACCTGTGTGGAATGCTTAGGGGAATGTCCTCCGGGGTGAACAGGCAGGCCAGGAAGTCCTAGAGAGATATACTGCCTCTCCACGCCACTGGTGACTGCAGCTCCAGCTTCCGTGTTTCAGAACATTTTGGAAATGACTCAGTAACATACTCTACAGAAAAATAGTGATGTACCATTTAAAAACTTCTCCAAAACACTGCTTATAACGTTATTGCTTGCTATACTGTCTTGACCATAATTTCACAATGCTTGTGTGTACCCCACTCCCTTACAGATCCATCAGCCGCTCCTCTCTGCCCTGCTCTGTAACCCTGGGGGCTGACCTTTACTGACCAACTCATAGGCAGTCTCTTGTTCTCCAGCTGCTACCTGGCTCAGCTAATAGGAGCCTCTGGCGTGTGAATGGCTGGTAGGAGGAGAAAGAGATCAGGATACTTATTGCCCTGCCTCCACCTGGCCTTGTCACCGCCTTCCTTGGCCATTGCTCCAGGACTTCATGATTATGGCTCCCTCATGGTGTGCGTTCTCCTTGGGCTCTGCCAACACTGCTTTCTGTAACTTCAGGTCTAGGAGTGGTAACAGCTTCCGGCTATTGCTAATCTCAACACCTTTCGTTGCTTCCATTAAAACCATTCACATCTGGGCGCCTGGGTGGCTCAGTCGGTTAAGTGTCTGCCTTCGGCTCAGGTCATGATCCCGGAGTCCCAGGATCCAGCCCCACATCCTGCATCCGGCTCCCAGCTCAGCGGCGAGTCTGCTTCTCCCTCTGACCATCCCCCCCTCATTCTTTCTCTCTCTCTCTCTCAGATAAATAAATAAAATCTTAAAAAACAAACAAACAAACAACAACACCCACATCTTATAGAGCAACAGGAACATCATTCATTGCTCATGGGAATACAAAATGGTATAGCCATTTTAGAAGACAGGCAGTTTCTTACAAAATTAAGTATACTATTACTGTGTAATTGAGCAGTTGTGCTCCTATATATTTACTCAAATGAGGTGAAAACTCATGTCCACACAAAAACCTGCATATGGAGCAGCTTTATTCATAATTGTCCCAAATTGGAAGCACCCAAATTGTCCTTTATAGGTGAATGTATAAACTGTGATACATTCAGAAAATGGAATATTATTCAGTTATTTTTTTTAATGAGCTATCAAGTCATGGAAAGACATGAAGGAAACTTAAATACATATTAGCTAAGTGAAAGAAGCCAGTCTGAAAAGGCTGCATATACTGTGATTCCAATGATGTGACATTCCAGAAAAGACAAACCTGTACGGACAAGAGAAAGATCAGTGGTTGCTAGAGGCGGGAGGGAGAGAGGAAGGGATAATAGGTGGGGCACAGGTGATTTTTAGAGCAGTGAACTATTCTTTGTGATACTGCAGTGGTACATGTTATTATGTACTTGTCAGACCCATAGAACGTAAAACACAAAGGGTGAGCCCTAATGTTAACTTTGGATTTTAGCTAATAAAGATGTATCAGTATTGATTCATCAGTTGTAACAAGTGGACCACACTAATGCAAAATGTTACTGGGGAAACTGTAGGACAGAGGAGGTAGATGAGAATTCTCTATTTTCAGTTCAGTTTTTCTCTAAACCTAAAATTGCTCTAAAATGCGAAGTGTATTAGTTAAAAGTATATTAATTAAATAAATGAGTGTATCTACACATATATGTTTATATAATAAAGTGAATATATACAAAGCAATATATATATGTGCATGTGTGTATATATATATACTTTATGTATATATCATAAGTGTATTTTTATGTAGATATCACATCACTTTATGTATATATATACATAAAGTGAAAAAAAAACCTTCCCCAGATTTTTGTGCATAGTCACATATTAATTTCTCTTCAGTTAAGCACCTTCCAGAGAAATTCTGTTTCCTACCTAGTCTCTGATTATTATAACTTGTATCAAAAAGGCATTCTGAGGGGCGCCTGGGTGGCTCAGTCTGTTAAGTGTCTGCCTTCCACTCAGATCATGATCTCAAGGTCCTGGGATCAGTCCTACATCAGTCTCCCTGCTGAGTAGGAGGTCTGCTTCTCTCTCTCTCCCTCTGCCCCTCCTCCCCTCATTTGTGCGGGCACTCTCTCTCTCTCAAATAAATAAATAAAATCTTTAAAAAAAAAGGCATTGTGAAAATAGAGAAAACAGGTAAAATGAAGACACTAAAAATGTTGCTCATAAAATGCATGTTAGAAGCCAAAATACTGGTGGATCTTTATTTTATCAATCCTGAAAATTTAATTAACAGGTATATATCTCTTTGTTTTCTTAAAAATATCTGGGCTTTAGAAAATAAAGAGTGACAAACATCCAGTTTTGCCTGGGACAGTCCTGATTTGGGCCTATTTTCATAGATGTAATTATTAACAGAACCCCATTTTACTCTCCAAAGTGTCCTGGTTTGCACAATAAATTACCTTATTATTGTACTTCTAAGCCTTTTCTTGGGAGAGAAAAGGAGTTACAAAGTACCATGAATGGAGTGTAGTCATATTTACCCCAGTTTTTCTGTTTGGACAATGTCTGGAACAGATAGACTAGACTGAGAACAAAGGTGTATCTGCAAGGACCAAATGTTCCAAAAACAAATGGCTTTATCAGATGAAACTATAACCTAGATCTTACAATGATTGAATGCAATTTCTGTGGTGAAAAACCAGGTTAATATAGTATAAGGATTTGTTAAAGTTGAACCTCAGGCCATGTGAGATTTTCAAGAACTTGAACCATTAAGAGTGGTGCGGGGAGGGGGTGCACAGTGGGGGGAGGCTTTGAAGGTCATCTGTGTAATGCCTGCCCTATGTATGAGGCACAGAGCACAGAGGCCTTGCTTCTGTACCAGCATGCTACCAGGCAGCCCCAAAAGCCAGTTTTCTGACTTCCAGGACAGAGAATGTCTAATTATCCTTCATTATTACCCATTCATTTATCAAATGCCTACTGTAACTATTGAAAATCCAGTGATGAATAAAGCAAGAAAGAAAATTCCATTCCAGTGTGAAGAGACTACCAATAAACAAGTCATCAGATCAGTGAAATAATTCATATAACGGTGAATGCTAGGAAGAGTATAGACAGAAAATCCTTGGATAGGAGAGAGGGAGAGCTTCTCTCAAGAGAGGATAGTTCATCTAATTCTGAAGAGGACAGGGAGACAGCCGTGTGAGAACTTGGAGGTTTAGCCCACAGTCCCCCTAGAATTAGGGAAACTACTAAGTATTCCAAGAGGAGATATAATAAGTGTTTGAATGATTGTTCTTGATAACAGAAAAGGAACTTAGCATTGCAAATCCTATATATGGGCACACCAACCTCTAGAAGAAAACTGCTCTCTTGTTAGCAATCATTTGTGTTTGATCGTTGTCACCATCATAATGCATCTCTAAAACTAAGCTAAATCATGTTGGCCCATTTCCTCTACTCCAAGGCTTTCCTAGCTTGTTCCAGTCACTATGGCTGCATAACAAATTACCCTAAAACATAGTTGCTTAAAACAGTACAACACTTATTTTGCTCATGATGCTATCATTGGGGCAGGGCTCCCTGGGAGCTCCACTTGGTTCCCCTTGCTGTGAACTAGGGAAGCTTAAAAGATGGGACCTGGAATCATCCAGCGGCTTTTCCATTACACACATGGCAGTTGGTAGTAGCTCTTAGCTAATGCTGTTGGCCAGAAAACCTGCATGTAGCCTTTCTATGTAGCCTGGACTTCTTCACAACATGGAGGCTGATAGGCATCCTGAGAGACCACCCCAGGTGAAAGCTATATTGATTTGATGATTCAGGTTCAGAATACCTATCCCATCCCTTCAGCAATGTCTATCAGTCATAGCAGTAATAGAGCCTGTCCAGATTCAGGGGAAGGGAACATAAAACCCATCTTTCATTGGAAATCACAGTATAAGAAGAGCATGTGGATGGTGGAATGTATTAGAGCAGCCATCTTTGGAAACTGTAATCTTCTAGAAAGCTCTATCCTTTGAGCCTCTTACCCTTCTATTCTGGTACCTTTCTTCTTGTTCCTACATTAAAGAAGCCCCAGAGAGTACATTGGGCAACTGCAGAGAGTAGAGAAATGGAAGAAACACAGTGGGAAAATGCAAAGTCCTCATTGGTGACCAGGCAGACAGGAAAACCTCGAGACTCATTTATTTGTAATCTTGGTGATAGGTATTGAATTAAAATGAGTCATTGTCAAAGAAGTTTAGAAAACCTTGGCTTAAAGAAAGTAAAGCAGTTTTCTATATTTCCTATCTTCTTAGAAACCTTAATATGTATGTGTACATTCTCCAAGAGGGAGACATTCTCCAAGAGGGAGACCTAGTAGGAAATTTTTCCCCATCTTATTTGCCCATGGAACCCCTTTTGCATGCAACCTTTAAACAACTTGTGGAACCATTTAGGAAATTCCATTTAGCCAATTTGTCCTAAGAGAGGTTATAGTAGACCCACAGAGTGGGACGTTTCATGGGTTTATGAGGGGATGGAAAATTCGTCTCTTCCAGGCTGAAGCTGTGAAAGGAATGTAATGTCTGCTTTTCAACTTTGGTTGGCAGAATATTGTACCCTATGGCACCTGAATGAAATAGCTGAGCTGAGTGTGTTCAATAAATATGTTGTTTCTGGTATGGCAGAATTCAAAACCAGAGCCCAGTAGCATGAGTGCTTCAAGGGATTACCACTGATGTAACCTTTCAGGGGAAAGGCCAGTTCATCTACAAATGACTCAGGATGTGATCAGTGGTAGGAAGCCAAGCCAGTGAGTTAGGAATCTACATATGCTGCTGACTGAGCTCAACTTCACTCTGCCTCATTTGACCAAGTTCATTACCTGAGAGTGATGAAATGAGGCGAAGGAGAATGTCCTCCAAGACCACAGAAACATACATAAGTACTGTAGAAATCTAGACCGACCTGAGAATGCCAAGATTCCACTTAGAGAAAAGGGAAATACATCTATGAAAATTAATGAGAAACACAGATATTCCATGGGAGTTCAGAACCTGGAAATTAACGAGGCCAGGAAAAGATCTAGAGGGACATGACAGAGGGCAAATTTCATAGGAGTTTGCAATATGATATTTGAGTGGGAAGGAGCTTGGTTTGCTTTCAGCAGCAGGAGGAAAATCTCCATTTCACACACTACAAAAGGAACATTTTCACTTTTTGGGATCCTGGTGAGGCCTCACCTGGAATACCATCTTTGTATTGGCGCCTTGTTACAGTAGGGAAGTAGATGATCCTGCTAAAATTTCAACAAGAGCCGGAGAAATGCCTTTGGGCCTTGGTACACTGATTAAATAACTCAAATCCTTTGGCCTTCTGGGCATCTTAACTCCCAGTGATCACCTTAGATCACATTCAGGAAGACTATGAAAACCCTGGAAGATTCCAAGGGAAATGTTCCTGCCCACAAGCATATGAAGATTGAAATAGCCAAGGAAGGAAGGAGACTGTTGCTCTCCGAGAGTGTGGAATTCCAACCAGAGACCAGAGAAGACACTCCATCCTCAAGATACATTAAATTTCACAGGAGACCTCATGGACTGCTTGGACACATCCTGCCTCTAGACACTTCAGATTAGCTTTAGTGCTAGAGTGTTTGATGATCTTTCAAAACCCATGAATCCTTCCTGACACTGGCAAAGAATCCTGGAAAAGAGGAGATGCCATATGTTATTTAATAGGGAAATTATTGTTAAGTGGTGTTCTTTCTTCTTTCAGTCAGTTTAAGAATAAAATGTGTTTAAAGAATGAAACATATTAAACAAAAGTTATTTATGCTTAGCCAGAAATCAGATTTGGGCAAATCTTCACTGCAATCAGGATCTTACTAACACCTATAAAATTTGTGGCACTAATTAGAAAACCTGCCCAAACACTGAAATAAGAAATTTGCTTGTTTTTGCTCTCTCTGGATCAGCTCTAAATGATGGAGTTTCACCATCCTAGTTCCATGTTGCTGGGACTCTTACCTCTTTTCCTCTTCCCTGCTTGGTTGGGTTTTTCTTTTCTTTCTCCTGCTCTTCCTCTTCCTTCTTTTGCCTAAACTTTCCATCCTCTCCTTTCTTTGCTTTCTTCTCCCCCTGGAGACACTATCCTTCTTTTTATTCACCCTTGTTTTTGCTTCTAGTTGTTGCCCTTTTTCTCATTTCCTTGGTTATAAACCATCCTGTCTATGCAAGAAGTTTCTTCTTCAAAGGAATTTTCTGGCAGTTGTCTTCCCATTCTGAAAGGGTCTTGTGTGAAGGAGGAAATTACCTTACAAATACAGGTCTCTCCTCCATGAACTGTTTGGTGTTCAGCCCAGATTCTGAAGAAGGAAATTGATGTCTATTAATCTGTTTATTTAAAAATTACAGATTGCTGTGTAAGTGCTGGGAAGAAATATAAAGATTGGTCTTCTTTTCTCAAAGAGCTTGTCAGCTCACAGAATTCATTAAATTCAAATGATAATATGATGAGATGCCTTAAGGACAGGTAGAAATTGCAGTTAGGATAGCCCAGAAGTAAAGAGGTAAGATTTGAAGTATCTTTTGGACAAAGGATCCAATGTAATATGGGACCTGCTTAGAAATTACTGGGCCAGAAGGGAAGAAGTGACGAATGGTGTTGGAAAGGTGGTATAATAAGAGATAATGTAAATAGAAATACCAGTACATGCTTTGAAATCATATAGAACTGAATTTGAATCTAGACTTCTCTACACATTGGCTGGGTTACCTGGTTGAGCCTCAGTTTCTGATCTTTAAATTGAGATTCAGTTAATTATCACCTACATTTCACTGTTGCGAGAACTAACATTTTCAAGGTGTAAAATTAAATTAGATGATAAATTAAAAATTCTTTGCATGGTGTCTAGTACATGGTAAACTTCTAATACAGAATGGCTATTATTAATATTATTATCACCTTGGAAGCCAGTATATTTATTATAGAGAAAAAAGAGTGGGCTTTCAAATCATCTTTAGACAATGTATAGATATTGTCTTTGGAAGGAAATGAGGTTGATACCTGTATACCTAAACATATATATTTATAATAAATTGTATTGTTAGTCCCAATTCTCTACCCCTTTCTGTATCCAAGCTCTTCACCATTTATGCAATATCCTTCTATTGTGGGATGCATGTAATTCTCCACTCTTGAGATAAGCCGTGATCACTGGGTTTGGTGGCAGTTATGACATAAGTAGGGTCTTGAAAAATGTTTTTACTCTTTCCCCTCTGCCATCTTCATGGGAAGAACATGCTAGGCCAGCCCATAGTTCCCAGGAGGAGGATGAGTCATGTGGTGCAGAGATATACTACATAAGCCAGTGGGGACCAGAAGAACTACCCAGCCAAGTGCAGTGTAGATCAGCCAACTCTCCATCAGCCTACAGACATGTTTTAATGAGTTTGAGTGTAACTTGTTATGTAGCATTGTTGTGACAATAGATAATTGATACAATATGAAATATGTATACAATATATATGCATATAGATGTGTAAGCCTGGAAAACTTTAATTATAATATTTCATTTCCTGCTATAGGTACTTGCTATACAGTATCATGAATCTTAAAAAATTTTTTTTTTTAAATTTTCCCAAGATAGTAAACTGTGTTTATAGGATCCTTCCTGGTAGGTAGTAAACATTTACATTGCAATGATTTTTTAAAATTTTTTTTATTGTGATGTTAATCACCATACATTACATCATTAGTTTTTGATGTAGTGTTCTATGATTCATTGTTTGTGCATAACACCCAGTGCTCCACACAGAACGTGCCCTCCCTAATACCCATCACCAGGCTAACCCATCCCCCCACCCCCTTCCCCTCTAGAACCCTCAGTTTGTTTTTCAGAGTCCATCATCTCTCATGGTTCGTCTCGCCCTCTGATTTACCCCCCTTCATTCTTCCCCTCCTGCTATCTTCTTCTTTTTTTTTCTTAACATATATTGCATTATTTGTTTCAGAGGTGCAGATCTGTGATTCAACAGTCTTGTACATTTCACAGCGCTCACCATAGCACATACCCTCCCCAATGTCTATCACCCAGCCACCCCCTCCCTCCCACCCCACCCCCACTCCAGCAACCCTCAGTTTGTTTCCTGAGATTAAGAATTCCTCATATCAGTGAGGTCATATGATACATGTCTTTCTCTGATTGACTTATTTCACTCAGCATAACACCCTCCAGTTCCATCCACATTGTAGCAAATGGCAAGATCTCATTCCTTTTGATGGCTGCAAAATATTCCATTGTGTATATATACCACATCTTCTTTATCCATTCATCTGTCAATGGACATCTTGGCTCTTTCCACAGTTTGGCTATTGTGGACATTGCTATATTGCAATGATTTTTGAAGAGGTATTCATTTGCCTTAGGAAGCTGGACTATTATTTACATAGCCTAGGCTAGGTCATTGTGTTGTATTGAGTATGCGTCAATGACTATAATAGTGTGGGTCAAACTATGCAATAGCAGATTATCATTGCAACACATTTTCTGTTACAAACTTTTAGTTCCTTTCTAAATTCCAAGAGAACAGAAACATTGGCATTCATTTCAATGAGACATCATCTTAATTGCCATTTATAGAGAGGATTCTGGGTATCAAACCATTATTACAAATGTGGCTCCATAATCATCTATATAGCTGCTAAATATTCTCATCAGAATTCACTCAAAAGTGCATAAAAACGGGCAGTGTCAGAGGCACCTTTGGTGTCTACATTTGCTCAGGTCATGATCTCAGTGTCCTAGGATCAAGCCTTTGTCAGGCTCCCTGCTCAGGGAGTCTGCTTTACTCTTTCCCTCTGACTCTGCTGCTCCCCTTACTTGTGCTCTCTCTCTCTCTCCCCCTCTATCTCTGTCAAATTAAATCAATAAATAAATAAGTAAATAAAACTTTTTAAAAATGGGCAATGTCTCCCTATCAAAATACCAACAACATTTTTCACAGAACTAGAACAAACATTCGTAAAATTTTTATGGAACCACAAAAGACCCTGAATAGCCAACACAATCTTGAAAAAGAAAAAACTTGGAGGCAGGTATCACAATTTCAGACTTCAAGTTATATTACAAAGCTGTAGTAATCAAAACAGTATGGTATCAGCATAAAAAGAGACACATAGATCAATGGAACAGAATAGAAACCTTGGAAGTAAACTCATAATTATGTGGTCAATTAATCTTTGACAAAGGAAGAACAAATATACAATGGGAAAAAGATAGTTTCTTCAAAAGATCATGTTGGGAAAACTGGATAGCCATATGCAAAATAATGAAACTGGACCACTTTCTTACACCGTACACAAAAATAAACTAAAAATGGATTAAAGACCTAAATGTGAGACCTGAAACCATAAAAGTCCTAGAAGAGAGTACAGGTAGTAATTTCTCTGACATTGGCCATAACAATATTTTTCTAGATACTCTCCTGAGGCAAGGGAAATAAAAGCAAAAAACTATTAGGGCTACATGAAAATAAAAAGTTCTGCACAGCAAAGGAAAAAATCAACAAAACTAAAAGGCAGCCTACTGAAAGGGAGAAGTTATTTGCAAATGACATATGCAATAAAGGGTTAGGTATGCAAAATATGTAAAGAACTGATACAACTCAACACCCAAAAACCAAATAATCCTGTTTAAAAATGGGCAGAAGACATGAATAGACATTTCTCCAAAGAAGACATCAGATGGCCAACAGACACATGAAAATATGCTCAACAGCACTCATCATTAGGAAAATGCAAATCAAAACTCTAATGATAATGAATTGTTGACCATTACATCAAAAACTAATGATGTACTATATGTTGGCTGATTGAACATAATAAAAAAATACATAAATCTTTAATAATAAAAAACTTTAATGAGATACTTCCTCATACCTGTCAGAAAGGCAAAAATCAAAAACATAAAAAACAAGTGTTGGTGAGGATGTGGAGAAAAAGGAACCCTCGTGCACTGTTGGTGGGAATGCAACTTGGGGTAGCCACTATGGAAAACAGTATGGAGCTTCCTCAGAAAGTTAAAAATAGAACTACACTATCATCCAGTAATGGCACTACTGGGTATTTACCCCCAAAATAGAAAAACACTAATTCAGAGGGATACATGCACCCCTATGTTTATTGAAGCATTATTTACAATAACCAAATTATGAAAGCAGCCCAAGTGTCCATTGATAGATGAATGGGTAAATAAGATGTGAGATATATATAAATGGAATATTATTTGGCCTAAAGAAGAATAAAGTCTTGCCATTTCAACAACATGGAGCTAAAGTGTATAATGCTAAGCGAAATAAGGAAGACAAATACCATATAATTTCACTCATGTGGAATTTAAGAGACAAAACAAATGAGCAAAAGAAACAAAAGAGAGAGATAAACCAAGAAATAGACTCTTAACTATAGAGAACAAACTGATGGTTACCAGAGGGGAGGTGGTAGGGGGGATCGGTGAAATAGATGATGGGTATTAAAGAGTACACATATCATCATGAGCACTGAGAAATGTATAGAAGTGTAGAATCACTGTATTGTACACCTGAAACTAATATAACACTTTATGTTAACTATACCAGAATGAAAATAAAAAACAATATTAAAAAATACGCAATGTCATGTCAGAAATGTTTCAGGAAGTAGTTAGGAATGGAAAAATGGGGAGAATAGTTGGAAACATCAGAGGGAAAAGTGCAAGATGGTAAAACTTTGTTAAATCAGGCAGTTTTGCAGCAGATCAAATGGGGGCATTGGATAATGCCTTGTAAGTAGCCACTGAATGAGTCTATATACATGCATAGCACTCAGAATAGTACCTGGCATAGAGTTAAGTGCTCAAAAAGTGTTGAAATGTTTTGTTTCAAGTAACAAAACAAAATAAAAATTAATTCCCTTAGAAGTTACCCTTGAAAATAAGTGTTTTCTCCTTGTATTTTGACATTTGAAACAAGCCTTTATTATATTCACCTGCCTTTAATGGCATGAAACATTACAGATTAAACACAAATTTTAGCCAAATGGTCCACAAACTGATGAGAACATAATGATCTTTTCTTTTCTTTTCTTTTCTTTTCTTTTCTTTTCTTTTCTTTTCTTTTCTTTTCTTTTCTTTTCTTTTCTTTTCTTTTTTAACTTATTTATTTTAGAGGGAGAGTGAGTGCACGGGAGCAGGGAGAGGGGCAAAGGGAGAGGGAGAGAGAATCCTCAAGCGAACTTCATGCTCAGTGCAGAGCTTGATATGGGCTCGATCCCAGGACCCTGAGATCAGACCTAGGTGGAAATCAAGTCAGACACTCAACCGACCAAGCCACGCAGGTGCCCCTACAATGTTATTTTCTATTCTCTCTCTTCATTTTTCTCCTTCTCCATGCTGACAGTTACTCTTTGTGGGAAACTCTGCCATGACCATGGAAGATAAGTAGATGGAAAGTTGTTCCCTGCCCTCTTAGTGCTGAGACTCTGGTGTTTGCTAACCAGACAGGCAAGAATGTCATGAAGGACAAGTGAGTAACAGAGCAATCATTTCTAAAGAAAAGAAATTGTAAGAAATAGGAGGAGCGTTTCATTTTAAGTAATCTTTCTCATATACATTAAAAATTAATTTGGGAGGTGTGGTGGACAGAAACTTGGTTGGGAGTCAGTTGTTTGCTTTCTAAGTAAGAATGTAGTGGATTGAAGCATTGCTCTTAGCCCTCTGTTGGAGCTCTGTATTTCATCTATGTAAATTAATAATTAATCTAATGGTAGCTCAGAGGCATCTTGGATTTTGTGAAGATTACATTCTGCTTTTGCCACTTTGGATACTCAGAACCATATCTGTGACCAAATTCAGCTATTGTTTACATCCTGTTGTGTTGATTTTCAATTCCCTTGTCTTACATCTATAAATTGCCTTAAATCCTTATTTATGAGATGTAGGATGAATGAGTAACTAATGAAGACTATAAGGAAGTCATTTATCTTCCCCACCTCTCAGTTTTCTCAATAATAAAATGGAAGGCTTGAATTAAGTTAACTGAGCTTATTTTTTCCTGATGTTAATGCTTAAGATTACATGAATGAAGGCAAGACTTTCCAGGAAGGAAGAACAGATTGACTTAGTCAATACTTAAAAGCACTTGACATGGAGACTTCCTATGTAAGAGCATAAATAACTTGATTTAAAACCATGAGCAGGGTGCCAGGGTGCCCTTCACTGTGCTTATGCTCTCACTCACTCTCTCAAATAAATAAATAAATAAATAAAATATTTTTAAAAATAAAATAAAACCATGAGCAAAGTCAGTATTTTACAGTCTCAATTGTAAACACTTCCCGCATGCTGGAAATCCCCCAAATAAGACATTTATTCAGTTCTAAGGATGGTTAGAGCATATAAATGCATAAATAAAGAAATACATATAAATAAATATATTTAAAAAGTACATATATTATCATCAAATTTATCATTAGTATTTATTATGGGACATCAAATTAATAATTTCAGTTGGAGAAACTTTTTTTAAAAAAGATTTTATTTATTTGAGAAAGAGTGAGAGAGAGAGCACACATGGACGGGGGTGGGTGGGTGGGGGAGGCAGAAGGAGAGAGAGAGGCAGACTCCCTGCTGAGCAGGGTTCCCGATGTGGAGCTCTATTCTGGGACCTGGGATCGTGACCTGAGCCAAAGACAGACACTTAACCTACTGAGCCATCCATGTGCCCCTCAATTGGAGAAACTTTTAAAAAATACCCAGTAATTTTTAAGGTTTTATAGACTATATCAAACATATATTCTTAGAGAAAAAAATAAAGGATATGTGTTTCTTCCTTACCAAAACAAACAAGCAAAACCCTAAGGAGTGCACCAGTCTTATATGGTTATCTATTGTCATTTGGTAGCCAAAGCCAACAGGGAAAACTTCACTAAAAGAAGGACTTGGTTTTTCTTGGGGGTGGTTTTTCTGGGAAGGCAGAGGTAAGGAAGAGAAATGTAAGGTGAAGAGTATGAAGAGGAGAGATTTCATCTAATGGTTGATAACAATAATAATAGACATTTTTAAGCAATTACTAGAGACTGCAGAGCTAGTAAGTCTCTGAGCTGTTCTCATAACAACCTTACTGTAGATTCTGGATGAAGTACATTTCTGGGCTTTTATCAGTTTAATTCAGTTACATTTAGCTTGATAATCTGTTATCTCTAAATATAAGACTAAACAAATCTAAAAGAATATTGGAGTACAAATGCAGAATTGCTAAAAAATAAGCATAAATTAAAGGTAATTGGGAGGCAGAGAAAAAAATAGAAGTTTTACTCTGACATCTAACTCCAGCTTGATGTTACTTTATAAATGATTCAGATAAGCATGTTCTTAGCACAAAATGTAGTATAATCACAACTGAAATTTAAAATAAACAAAGGAAGTTTGCTTCTGAGCAATGAGTATGGAATTTATTCCTCTAGGAATTAACTTATTTAATCATCGCAGATATGATTATCAGGGACTATTTTGTCTCATAGTTCCAAATGCTTCACTTCCATAAAACAAAAAGGTGATAAAATGTTTGAGACAGAAAAGAATCTATAATTACTTTGGGTAGAAGCTCTGACGTGAGGTTTTGGTAGTTGAGTAAAAAGCATCATCTGTCTGGGTAGGAACATCACAGAGAAGAAGCATAACCTTAACTGCATCAACATTCATGTTCAAGGGGTTTGTGTTTGGAGACTATGATAGATGTTTCTGTACTGCAGTTCTTGGGAATAAATGAAAACACTCTTAAGCTTTGTCAATGGGAAGAGGAGCAGTGAAGGTATTCGACAACTCGTCATCTTTGGCTCTGGAATTTATTGTTTTTTTCCTAGTAAAATTGTCTTTTGTTCAATCTAATATTTAAACTTGTTTGCAAGCCTCAGTGAGTAGTGAGTGAATGGTGGGTTTCCAGAATTAAGCTGGGGGTCAAAGTACAGGCAGCCTGGTATTGCTAGATAGCATATCCGTAGGTGGTAACTAATTCAGTATGCTGGATTTCAACTGTGTACCTAGTATTGGAAACAACCAAGGCAGGAGGACACATATGTTTTAAGATCAAAACTCTGGTTGGTCCTCATTTCATCTCCAGTGATACCACCAATCTAAGAGATACTTCAAATTAGGAATTATTTACTTCCTCTGTATGGCCAAAAGTCCATAATCAAAAATTCAGAGAAATAAGATCATTTTCCCAAAGACTCCCATTTTCTTGTAATCCCTCTGAAATGTTCTCTCCTGGACAGTTGGAGATTCTGCTAAAATACATCATTTGAACCACCTGTGGGTAAATGCGAGTGACAGCCAAGATGAAGAACCTGTTTTCTAAACTAACCCTTCTTTCTAAGTCATACCACTTATACCCATTTCCCAGTGCCTGAAATATGGAGAGTTCATGTGAATGTCTCTTTGCTACTGAGAAATCAGGGAGGCAGGAAGGGCATCATATATTCTGACACTCTTCTAGCAGGATGAAAACAAGCCAGCCCCCTAGTCATAGTGGACCACCCAGAGCCACGGGGAAGGGAGGCGGCTTTGCTTGAACAAAGTCACCATTTCCTGGAGGTTAAAGGGGGGAATTTCTTCTAAAATTCCCTTGCTGGCCCAACAGCAAAGGCAATAAAAGTCAGTAGTGGTGCAGACAGCCTTTTATTCTGTCCTTTGTTTACTTTTGATTAGCATTTTACATTCTTTTATTTATTTTGGATCGATTTTAAAAAGAAAATAGAACCATCAGCTCCCACCCTAGAGGCTGAGAAGGAAGTAGCAGTGGGGATTTTTGATTGGATGTATCTTTGTTCAGGGATTGGCAAACCAACACATTCCTAGGGGATTTTCAGAAAGGTCTGGTATCTTCCAAGTTAAAACTGGGTCATCCTCTCCTATGACTAAGTGAATTAGAGGCTACATAGATCTTAACTCATGTCTAGGCTTTGATGTAAAAGGGAGACTGTGGTCTTTACCTTGAAGGGCTCTTCAGGCTAGTGGACAGACTTCTTGTTTCCTTTGTCACCCTGCTTCAATCTTATTTGCCATACAGAGATGCTTTTCGGCCCTGCCACTTCTCTGCTTCACCTTCCCACATCTCTTCCACCCAATGGCTTCCCATCTGTTGGGAAATAAAATCTGCACCTGATGTTAGCCTCCCAGATTCTCTGTGACTTGGCCCTTGCCTACATCTCTCACATATACTCAGTTCATCCAGCTCAATCCCACCTTAAGGTTTTGGGCTTATAGTTCCTTTTTTTTTTTCCTTAAAGATTTTATTTATTTATTTATTTGACAGAGAGAGACACAGTGAGAGAGGGAACACAAGCAGGGGGAGTGGGAAAGGGAGAAGCAGGCTTCCTGCAGAGCAGGGAGCCTGATGTGGGGCTCGATTGCAGGACCCTGGGAACATGACCTGAGCCGAAGGCAGACGCTTAATGACTGAGCCACCCAGGTGCCCCTTTATAGTTCTTTTTGTTTTGGTATAGTCTTTCCCCTGATCTTTTAAAACCACAGCTCCAAGGTCACCTCTTCGGTGACTCTTTTTTGTCCCCATCTCTCCTATCTAAACTGTCCACATGACCACATCATCTGTTCTATTTCCTCTCCAAAACTTATACTGTCATTTTGTTACCCATTTACTTATTTGTTGTCTCCTTCAACAAGCAGAATATAAACTTCAAGATGGCAGGAATATCTGATATAAATGGCTATATCTTTGGCACCTGAAACACTTCCTGGCCCAAGGTCATCACTCAAAAAAGATCTGTTGAATGAAATAGCAAGTGAATTATTAACTCTCATGTCATTTGCACAGTATAGCCAGAGCAAGTGGCCTCAACCTCTTTTTATCCCTACTTCTAATAAATTCGGTTCTCTTTGCGTGTGGTGTTATCCCTCACCCCCTGCTATGCCCACACATATGCATACTTTGTCCGCCTTGCCCTTCAAAACTCCATTTACATATCATCATCATCATCATCATCCCTCTTGGCCATCCCAGAAAGGATGCAGCGCTTCCCCTACTCTTCTTCAGGTTAGAGCACTAGTCACACTGGGTAATCATGTCTCCTGGAGGCAGAAGCAGTTCTGTTTCTTTCAGTATGTATAGTGTCCAGGGAAGGGCTTATCTTCTCAGGAGACTTCATGCCTATTTGTTGGACACAGGAAAGTGTAATCAGAATGTTTTCAAATACATCAACTTTATTATCTTTCCATGTGGTGCATAAAACGCCCATGACACCTATTTGTTGAATACATGCATGCGTAATGAGAATCCTAGAATGCTTTGAAATATGTCAACTTTATTACCTTTCCACATTGCCTTTCCAAATGCCCATCATGTCCCACAGGAAAGGCAGAAGTCATCAGCCTCTTTTTTATCTCCATGTTTAACCCAGTAATTAGCACCTTTAGAGCACTTATGTTTTGTCAGGCTGCAGCTGAGGCCTTTGCCTGGCTAATCTCCCTCACAACTGCTCCAGAAGGGAGGAGGTGTTGGAACCACTGCTATATACTTGATAAAACCAAAGCCACATTGCCCAGCATCACACAGTCAGTAAAGGCTGGGGGCAGAATTTGAACCCAGCCAGTCACTGATGGCAGAGACCTCACTGTCAGCCTTATCGCAAGTTTTATATAAATTCCGCCAGCGTCTTTTTCTGCCCTCACAGACTCAGTATGGTTGCCGTATTTTATTTTAAAAATCTGGTTATGTTACTTCTTTAAAAAAAAAATCTCTGTGACTTTGTGAAGACTATTATTCTCAGCCCCCTATGGTAGCAGTCAGGCCCTTCTCCCCTGCACACTTTTCCCACCATTCCTCAACATAAGCAGCGCCTCTCCCGCAGCTACTCACAGCCTTTTGCTGGTCACTAAACACACCTTGATTCTTTCTCTTGTTGCTTATTCATCTTTTCTGCTGGGTTCTACTCATCCCCCTAGCACCAGCTCACATAAACTTTAGCACCTCCTCTGAGGAGCTGGTTGTGCCCCCCTTGATGCATCCACTGTATTTGATAGTACCTTTATTATATCTCTCACTGCTGTGAACTGCATGTGTTGTTTTCTTTCTCTGTCTCTTATAGGACAAATTTCTAAGATCAAGGTCTGGCTCTTTGTGCCTGTCCTAGTACTTAGGGCATGCTTCGGAACATGCCGTGTTCTCAGAAACAAACCAGAGCTTGTTAACAATAAGAGAATGCACACGCCAGCACAGCTGACGTGTAAAGATGAACACCAGTGCACAAGCTCTCTGGAGGGCTGGCCGTGTTCACTCAAGCCGAACAAGCCGTGTCACTCAGCAGCTCCACTCCTGAATGTGTACAGTAAAGAAATAGGTGTTTATGATCAGCAAAAGACTTGTTCAAGAAGATTTTAAATAGTATTATTTGTAATAGCCAAACACTGGAAATCACTCAAATACCCATTAAAAGTAGAATGCGTGGACTGTGGTACATGCGTACAAAGGCAGACTACTCAGCAACGAGAATAAAGGAGCCAGAACTTGGATATCACTGCCAAATGCCGGTGGGTGAGTGCTGCAAACGTTGAGCAGCAGCAAGAAGCCAGACACAAGAGGACATCTGTATAACTCCATTTGTGTAGAGCTTAACAACTGAATCAACCTGTGGAGTCACAAGTCTAGAGAGTAGTTACCATTAATGGAAGTAGTAGTGGCTGGAAGGGGACGCAAGGAGTCTTCTTGGGTGCTGGTAATTTTTTGTTCTTAACCTGGGATCTGGCTATACAATTGTGTTTAACATGTGAAAATCAGTCAAGCTGTCATGCTTTTTCTGTGTCCATGTTGTGCTCCCATAAAAAGCAGAGATAGTCTAAGAGGGAGGGAGGAGAGAGGAATGAGGGAAGGAAAGAGAGAGAAGGGGAAATTTTATGAATCAATGAAGTTGTCAATCAAATGAAATGAATTTTTTAAAAAAAGCTCTGCATTTTTATGAAATCCCAAGCCCTGCAATTTACTTCAGCTTTTTATTCAACAGAATCATAAGAACTGCACCCAAGTTGGCACAAAATCCTATTTAGTTAGCTGGGGAATTTTACCAAGCTTTATTTTATATCTAAAATTATATCCAAGTGAATTCCCCGTGTTTGTAAAGCCCAACGCAGCACCTCTGAGAATGGATATATCCTTTTAAGCATCCACATAGCCACTAGGGAGCAAATGAGCAATTCTAACTCATTCAGCTTAAAACATACTTTAATTTGGCTTACGAGGGGATTCCTGACTGTCAATTGTGCTTGAAGGAAGTGGGCCTGATTAGGTATAGACATTTCTCCCTTTGCAGATGGTGGAAATGATGGGTGCACACATCTCCTGCTAATTTGCAGTGACTGGATTTTATTCACAAACCAGTAGTTCAGTCTGACAATACTCACATTGCAACAGCCACATTCAAACCTTTTCTTTAGGAAGTCGCCAGGTTCTGTTTCTTCCCCAGGTCACAGAAGTGGGATTGATCTGTGTGTGTTGGCAAGGGGTAGGCATGTGAAGATCAAACGTGAGCTTTGTCAAACAGATGGTAGTCCTCTCCTGAGGAAAATGACTTTTTTCCCCCTTTTCCTAAGGCAAGTAAGTGAGAATTTTAGGAGTTATGATAGTGTTGAATTTCAGATCAGGTAAACCGACAAAGAGCCCTGCTGTGATTCAGAGTGTTTCATTTTGTACGTTTTGGCAGCTCCTTGAAAGCAGAACGTAAGCCTAAGACTGTCAGCCGTTGTGTTTGATATTCCTTGATGTTGATACTGGATATGAAAGAACACTGTGCATTTGATTTGAAAGGGGTGTGTGTGTGTGTGTGTGTGTGTGTGTGTGTGTGTGTGTGGTCAGTACATTAGAAATAACTTGAGGATGAACAACCACTAAGAGAATCACAGGTCATAAGTCAGCAAGTAAAAATATTTGAATGACAATCCCCTAGCTGCTAACCTTTTCTAGAAAGGTACACACCTTTACTTTTATAGACAGTCAAAAGCAATTGTGTCTGTCCTGTATGTTTATAAGGTTTATAATTGTCTTTGGTGTGCATATGAGGCTATGTGTTCACATATAAATTCAATTGTCAGAGCCTCATCTATGAGATGAAAGCATTCAGCAATGTTTTATTAATGGAACGCTCAACAATTCCTGATGCTTTTCCCTTACTACTTTGATTAAAATTTCCCCCTAAGGTATTTGGAATGATTTGGATTCCTTATAGATATAGAATCTATCTCTTCTGTTTTGTGCTTCCATACCACTTCAAGTCAAAAATGTGCCTAGGAGGTATTTGACCTTAGTTATAAGTTAAAGTGCATAAATTTAAGATTCTTTCCTATAGGTTGGTTTTAACGGCAAGGGAGTATAGTGATAGGCTTGTGGGAGGAGTGAACTGCAAGGAGGAAGGGAGAAGGAGATTTTCAAAGGAGTTGAAGAGTGTGTTAACATGTTCTTAATCATTTGAGAGGAGTCACAGTCTCCTTTTAGAATCTGAGTAAGACATGGATTCCTTCCTCAGAAAAATAATACATGCATGTATATAAATATCAAATGTTGATAACGATGTTAGTTTGGATTCCCCAGAACTAGACCTAAGGCAAGGATTTGAGAGCAAGTAGTTTATTTGGACAGAACAAGGAACTGAGCTGAGGTGACAGGAGGGGTTGACATGGGGAGGCAAACAGGCAGGTATTAAAGGATGTATTATTAAGGTTCTTTCCACAAAGGTGACTGAAGCTTAAGTCCATGGAGAAACTCTGAAAAATGGCACAAAACAGATACGTTATTAGTATTTTCCCAGCACAAAGACCCCCAACACTTACCAGTGCTTGGTTAGGGTGGCCCTTGGCAGAACGTGAAGTCATACGCACATCTTTTGGCAGTGTGTAGGGCAAAGTGGGTTCTGGCAGCCCAAGGGCAGCCCTATGACAGAGATGCAGCTGTTAGCCATGGGATGTCAGGCTGGCATGCACAGAAACGGTGAAAACGAATGAGGAGGGTATAGATAGATATAAGCCTTCCTGGACCGGTTTCTTAATTCTGCTTGTGAGGAAAGGGACACCTAACGGTGAGATGGCCAGTTTGGAGATGGCTTTACCTATTCACGTCTTTGAGAAGGGCCAAGTTATATGCTCTACAGTATTTTTAAATTGTAAAATTGTTCTAGAAGGAAGGGATTCAGTGAGTCAGTGGATACCTTTAGAAAGATTGTGAGGAGTCCTGGGGACTCTTTAAACTCCTCTGACTCACTGTGTCTCATAAGAGCCAGTCACATGACCTCTCTTTATGAGAAAGTCTCCATCTAGGGAATGGTGTAACAATGGACTTTATCATTCTGAAGACGAAGGGTGCCCAGGCCCATGATGCCATGAGACTAGTAGCTTCAACATCCCTATGTCACGCTCTTCCTATTTGTAATCTCCTTTCCCCCAAGCAACAGGTTGAGTCAACAGGGCAATCCCATCTCAGACTTTAGGAAACTGAGTCTGGAACATCAAGATGATGTACCAGAATCACCCAGTGAGTCACTGTCACAGTAGGAATTAGGCACTAGAACATCTATATTCTGGAGCATTCTTCAACTCCCCAGGCCTCACCATCTCCTCCTGGAAATGGGTGTTAATAATAGCCTTGGTCCTCCCATGAACCAGAATGACTTATTCACAACCTGGGGACAGAGTCATCAGGGGAGGTGAGCTAACTCTTTCAGGCCATCATTCCATGACAAAGGCCAGTCGAAAAGCCCTGGGAAATGGTGGTAATACATACATGCATGACTCCTGTATGCCATGGACTGAAACCATGAATTGTCTGACCCATTTTATGCTCATGTCACTGGTGTGTTGCTCCCCATAATGTTTTTGGAATTAATGGACAGGATCAGGGACCGTGCTTAGGTCTTTTGAAATGTTCAGATGAATGAAGAAATGACAGATTATTTTTGGAAACATTTGGCAATTTCTTATAACTTCTTATATATTTGTACCCTTACCATATGACCCATAAATCCTGCTCCTGGGTATTTACAGAAGAGACATGAAAACTTAAGTTCACAACAAAGAACTATACGCAATTGTTTATAGCAACTTTACTAGTAATTGCTAAAATCTAGCAACAGTGAATCCCTGGTATACCAATAATATACCGTGGCCTATCCAATAGACAGGCTACGGCTCAGAATTTTTTAAAAAATAACAAACTATTGATACATGCAATAGCATGGGTGAATCTCTAATAAACCATGTTACATGAAAGAACCAGACACAAAAGGCTATATACGGTATAATTGTGTTTATATGATATTCTAAAAAACAGCAAAACTATAAGGACAGAAAATAGATCAGTGGTTGCCAGGGCCTGGGGATTAGGGAAGAAGTTGACACAAAGGAACAGCAGGAGAGATTTTTTTGGCTGAGGGAACTGTTCTATATATCTTGACTACAGTGATGGTTACATGACTCTATGAATTTGTCAAAATTCAGAGAATTATACACTAGAAAAAGTAAACAAATTATATCTCAGTAAACCTGGCCCACCACCCCCACCCCCAAAATGAGAAGAAATGGTAGATGCTTGCTAGGTCATGAAGGTGGTGGTGACATAGGGGGAGGGCATTAGAAATAGAGGAGAAGTGTCCTAAGACCCAGAGAGAGCTCTGATGGTAATATAATAATATGTCATAGTCTCTTTCAGAGCCAAAACTGTGGACAGCAAGAGCACAGGAGCTCAGAGGCCTTGGGCTTGACCCATTCTGGCAATTATTATAATATTATATTTTCTCAAAAGCCAAGCCTCCTTCTCTCTCTCTCTCTTTTTCACACACACACACACACACACACACACACACTCTCTCTCTCTCTCTCTCACACACACACACACACACACACACTCTCACACACTCACACACACAGAGAATAAAAGCTTTGCAAAGTGCAAACATTTCCATTGCTGCCAAAGGTCAGGCTGAGGATGAAGCTCAAAACCTCGAATTTGTCCAGCTGTCATCTCCCAGTCTCTGTCAATACTGTGAATGCCCAGTTCTATCCCGAACATACCTACAAATACATCTACTTGGAAAATACTGGCACATAAATTTAGAGAGGTTTAAAGTGGGAATGAATACCTCAACCTACGGAGTGGAAAAAACCTGTGCCCTGCTCCTTGTGGGCAACCCAACCTGTTTGAACTGCTAAAAACACTCAGGGCAAAACAAGGAGAGCTGAAAAAAATAAGCTTTTAAGAAAACAGTTCTCTCAATATTCCTAAGTTTAATGGCTCAATATTTAGCATGTGTTTCATAACTCCAGCTTTTTTTTGGGCGGAGGTAGGTAGGGGAAATGGGAATATAGTAAAGGGTTTTCAAAACACTTGCTATTTGTAAGGCTTCTTTTTTTATGTACCATAAGGCACGCAGCCTTCTCAGGCCTGGGGTCAGGATGTTTCCTTGCAGTGGAATGGAACACGAATGAGGAAGAGTGGGAAATTGGGTTATAGGCTACCATGGAAAATGTGAAGAGTCCTGGAAGACGTCAGCTCAGGGTCTGACAGTGGTTCCAGGGTTATTGGAAGAACTCCTTTTCCCTCTTTCCTCCAAGTACCTATCAGGATCCCGGGGTTGTGGTGCCCACAATGAATTACCAATGGATCCTGCACCCAAGAAGCTTACAATCCAGTAGGACAGATAAGACAGTCAGTTCGTTAAACTGGGAGACCGGATGTCACAACAAAGTGAGAGGAGGACTGCTTCCGAGGCAGCTGATTGTAGCAGAGGCAGACCATGTCTCTGTTTATCTTTAGGTTCTGTTGCTTGCTGGCTGTGTGGCTTTAGGCAAGCTACTAAGCCTCTCTGAGCCTCAAGTTTTTCATCTGTCAAGTGGAGATAATGGTACCACCCAAAAATGTGTTTGAGGTTTAATGAGAAATTTATGCAAAGCACTTTGAACAGTGCCCAGCACGTAGTAATTGGTCATAAGCGTTAGCCATGACAGTGATTTCATGGGGGGGGGGGGGGGGTTGGGCGGAGTCTTTACAGCAGCAGGAGTATTTCAGCTGAGTCTTCAAGAAAAAGTAAGCACGATCCAGATAGACACAGAGCACCTGCTTCTTGAGCTAAAAGGATGAATCAAACAGGAGAAGAAAGATCTGAAAAGGGTTGTCGGTGGGAAAGAGCCAGATATGTTCAGGTTAAGACCAAAGGAAGACCTTTGGGGGACCCAAAGAGTGGTGGGACCACAGTGTGTAGCCCTTCCCAAATGTAATGTGATGTCAGTGTTAAACCATCAAGCAAGTATGAGCCACGTTTCTGACTGACCTTTAAGAACTGGATTAGATGCTTTATTTGAAATGTTAAACCTCAAATTTCTTCAAAAGATAGTTGCTTTTGTTGTTGCTAAGAGGGCTGAATCTCCTTGTAGGGTCCTCCAGGGACCTCATCATTAGCTGTGGATGGAGTGGTTGGGGATTTGGGAAGATGAAGATTGAAGTGTGGGCAGAGGCCAAACTGTGAAGAGTTGGTCTTTGGAAGCTTTAAAGGAGGTGGGCAGGGAACATTTGGTAAAAAATTTCATGTTGGTTGTACAGGGAACTCTGGTGGCCTTGTGAGGAATGAGTTTCAGTGGCAGTTCCTGTTGGGAATGAGGTATTTGGTGGGAGAGCAATGCTGCCTGAGAAGCCTTTTACAAATACATAGTAACCTTTGGCTCTTAGGATGACAGAGTTGGGGATGGGAGATGGGTTGGGAGATCCAGTGAGGAGCTAGAATGAGAAGAATCCTGAGACAGAGATTGTTAGGAGGCTATTAAAATATCACCTTGTTAACCTTATTTCCCTTTGCTCACATTTCTGCCCAGTCTAATTTCACCCTGTTCCACTAAGATAAATAATATAAAAAATTTCAGAATGTGTACAAGTGTTCTGAATGGCTGTTTCACACTTACGTCAACTCATACATACCTTCTCTGATCTAAAACCAGAAGCTAATCTCCTTTTCATTCTTTGTGGAGTCCAGAATTGACAGAATATCCAGGTGTGTTGCGGGGGACTTTCCAATCTTCCCATGTATCTAGTGCTCTGGGACCTTCAAGGCAGCTTTCTGGTCCCACATGCGCCTGGTAAGAATGCTGCAATCTCATGTGAGTGTGGAGTCAAATCTCTGCTGGTTCCTGATGTCTAGAATTTTGACTTCGGTTTTCACCCCATGTTTGTTTATTCAGTCAGACATGCACCCACTCGTGAGCATGTGCAGATACGTGCGTGCACACACACACACACATTCGCTCTCTCTCTCTCTCTCTCTCTCTCTCTCAAAATAGGAATGAGATCAGATTCAAGGGAGTGTGGCCACCCAGAGATTTCAGGCCTAGGTAAAAGCTAATAGCAACATATTGTATCTGTGATTCGGTGTGTGGTTGTTACTGTTCCTTTTTGCCGTGAAGCAATACCTGGTACTGTTGTATCATGTGTAATGATTCTCAATTGAACAGCCTTGGATTTTTAATGGAATTATGGTTGAATCAGTGAATATTTTTCAAGAGCCAGGAGCATATTTTGGTACCCTCAAAACTTGATCCAAGACCTGCTTCAGATATCAGACATCCTGTCACATTCTATGACAACTCTCTTTGAAATTCATGTCACTTTTGTTTTCTGAACTTTCATTTGCTTTGTGTTAATTTTTTGTGAGTTTTAGTAGCTTGCCTTCTCATGTTCATCATTATTGATAAATATTTATTTAGTACCTGCTACATACAAAACATCATATAAGTGTTCTGTGTGTGTGTTCCATTTGGAAGCTTCTTTTTAATTCAGAAAAACACAAGAGAATAGTATAACGAAGACCCATAGAGTAAGATTCCAGAATTAACATGTTTACATTTTATCATATTTTCTAAGATAAGTAATGTATATGTCAAAATAAATAAACATTGCTGGTAGAATGAAATTCCTTTCACTTCCTGTGTTTTTATAGGTGGGTCATAATTTAAGTTTATTGAGAGAAAAATTCAAGACTTAACATGATTTCCAAAAGATCTGTAAGTTTATGTGACTTTTTAGGCAAGTTACTCTTCCTAGGCCTCAGTTTCTTCATCTGTAAAATGGGAATAAAAATTGCATCTATCTCGTAGGGTTGTTGTGGGGCTCAACTCAACTCATACACATGTCTGATGTGTAGTAAGATCTAAATAAATGTTGGCTAGTATTATTCCTTTTTTGTTGTTGTTTTTAATTAACACACTTCCTCACGGGTTCATAGTCCAGTGCAGAATCAAACAGAAATATTTACAACATCATGATAAGTGCTGCAGTAGAAGTTAGTGTGAGGAAATGTAGATAAGAGAGTGAACAGGGAGGTGAGGAAGGCTTCAGAGAGGAGGGGTGAACTTTGATCCATTTCCTGGAGAGGAAGTCTGGTTTCATCAGGTGAAGAGAGGAGAAGTCACGCAGGCAGAAGGAATAGCCAGTGCAAAAGACAGCTACATAGAAACGGGCTGATGATGGTGTGCCCGCGGAGTCCAGTGTGTGGTGGATAGAGAGGAAAGAGATGTGGGCCAGGGGTGGGTTGGGGCATGTAAGTTTCCACGGAAAGCGTCCTAGGCCACCGAATGTACATTTCCATGTTTTTGTGGCTATCTGTTTTCTTTCTGGGAATTTTACATTTCAAAGTTGAAGATTATTACATTATTTCTGAAAAGACTTACGAGTCTTGTCCTTCCACCCCCATATGTCCATTCCTGTAACATGGGTAACTCACTGATATGCCCCCAGGGGAAAGACCCTCAAATGCAGCCAGGCTACTATGAGTTGTGATGCCATGAACACTGACAGCTGGGGCCACCGGGCATTGGCGGTGGATTTAGGGCTCTGCAATCTGCAAAGGCCGTATTATAGTCTAGAAGGTACAGTGTTGCTTCTTGGGCATCTGCCACCCAGCTTGACCTAGTGAGAGGGTGCAAGGTCTCTGGACTCAGAGTGCTGTGCGATCATCCTGGCTCCACCCTGCTTCTTACATGCCATTTGGTCCCCAGGCCCGTTCTCTCTTCCTTTCTGCCCTGCTCTTGTATCAGGAGGCTGACCCCTGGGGACTGTGCTTCAGTCCCCTTGATCTTCTGGCTCTTACAGGGCTCAGGCAACTAGAGGGTCTCACAGGAAGTTGGAAGGCAAGAAGAGACAGAGAGGCAACCTCTCCCTTCTTCCAAGCTTCTCTCTAGTCCTGGGGGTGGCTGTGCTCCTCAGTGGCTAGAGCTCCTGCCAGATGGCCCCTCTCTTCTGCTCCTGCCCTCACCAGCCTCCAGTGACATCCATTTCTGCCATTGACCCCTTAACCTTCCGCTGTTGCCACTGCCCGCACCGGGCTGTCCCCTGGCTTTTCCTTTAGCTCTGCCCACACTGCCCTTAGAAGCATCTTTATTAAAGTCTTCTTACTGAAACTCTTTTGAATATGTCACCTCTTTTCTGCTGAGACCTTGACCAAATTGACGTCTATACTAGTTGTGCAGGACTTCACCTTTTGGACTCTCTGAGTCCCCATATGCAAAATCAGGGTAGTGATGTGCTCTACTTCGTGAGGTTGTTTGGAGGAAATGAGGAGATCATATGTTTTACATAATAATATTTTTAAAGCCTCTAGCATGGTGCCTGGCACACAGAAAGCCCTCCATGAATATTATATACAGTTGTCATTGCAGCTGTTACTAAGATTGCGATTATTACTTTTCACTTAGAGTCGAAGGATGTCAGATCAAGAAAATACCTGGGACATTGCCAAGGACAACCCCCTCATTTTATATTTGAGGAAACTGAGACCCAGAATGCTTGGGTAAATCCACACAGCTAATTAGCGGTAGAACTAAGGATAGTAGCAGCCTACATAGAAAGAAGACCAGTTGTGTTTACATCAATTCTGTTTAACTTCTTTAATGAAGGTGTTGATTCCTTCAGTGACGTCGCCCACTTGTTTTAGAAATGAGTTACATAAGCCTGACTCCCTCCACTAACACTTTATTTGCTCCCTCTGAGAAGAGCATCATACGGTCCCAAAATAAGCAAGAATTCAAGAGAAAACCCCTGTTTCATTTGCTCCCGCTCCCCGCTGCTGACTCATTCACTCCTGGGCCTCTGGGTTGCAGCACATCAATCATCCATCCTCAGAAGAGCACAGGTCAGCCCCACCAGCCCAGGCTCTGCTGGAGCTCAGCAGTGCTACGCTGGGGGCTCTGCCGCCCTGCGGGAGAGGCCACTTTCAGCTTCTCCCTTCAGCACAGAGGGTGGTACCCAGCTAATGGTCGCAACCAGCAGCTGCCCTTTTGCTTTTTAGAATTCCTGTCAGGCCATCCTGCTGGAGACAGAACCCAAGCAGATATGCCTTTTAACCACACACCTTTGAAACAACTAGATAAACAGTGAACCTTGGCTTCGTCATCCTATTAGTAGGCATTCAGTTCTTTCTAAGTTTTCAACAGATAACACAAATTGCCATACATTTCAGGCTGATGATGTTTACTCCCAGGGCAAGTAAAGAATTCTCTTCCCGGCTCAAATAATACATGCTTAATTGCCTTTTTTTCCCTCCAACAGTAATAAACTTTAAATTATCTTGTTCTCATTACCCCCCAAACATGCCTTTGCTCAGTCTGTGTGTGTCTGACAGTGCCACACTGACATTACCTGATCCTATTGCACAGAAAGCCTGTGTTTGCAAGATGCCCAAATAAGTGGTTGATTCAGGGGAAAAAATATTAGTCAAACCGTTTGTTTCACTGAATTAATGAATCAGTTCAGGTAAAGTAGGCGAGCTTGTAGCCCAGAGTAGGCAAAGCTGCATGTCCCGGGATGATCTCTCCTGCCTGCATTACAGGGAGGGCTGGGCTCTCAGGGCAATCCTGAAGGAACTGCTTTGGGCTCAGGGCAACATTCTCTCCCAGTGGCTTGTTCTTCACCATTGCCAGTGGACATTTGAACCCCTTCCCACGCCACCTTCAACCCAGCCTCAAGCACTTCTCACCTTATCGTGCTGGAATGTCGAAAGAGAAAGCTAAGACCTGAGCTCTCTCTTGTTTCCTTCCTGATTTGTAACATGTGATCTTTGAAAACAACCCTCGCCCCCAAAAGGTAGGGGGATGTTTGCTGTGGCATCTAAATGGCAGGGATGAAGAGAAAGCTAAAAAGTAATAAAGGAATATTGAAAAAACTGGTGTGAAAATTTCAAAAGTAGAGGAAGGAAACTACTCCATGTAACATGCCTACTATGTGTCAGACATGTTCACATGCATTATCTCATTTAGTTCTTACAGTAACCTTGTGAGATTTGTGGTACCAGAGCACCTGCATGCGGTGGTATATGTTGTTCACTGCACAAGAGGTACCGGGAGGAGTAAGGGGCCTTGGAACCTAGCTTGTGCTCTGCCCAGCATGCTGTGGATCAGCCTGGAGGATGGTGTATCTTTTTCTAATTTGTATAAAGGCATAGTATTAGTTTGGGTTCCCCCCAAACAGGCCATGAGCAAGGATTTGGGTGCAGGCAGGTAATTGGGAGGTAATTCCTGGAAGCACAATGGGGAAGTGAGGTGAGAAAGGGAAGGAAGGTAGGCCAAAAAAGGGTGAGTTGATGAGTGGTTATTCTTATGAACAACTGAGGGTTAGTCTCACTTTGGACCTTCTGAGACACTGTGTGGAGCATGCCTCAGAATTGTCTTAATGGGGGGCAAAGAACCTCGGGTACTTTTTTACCTGCTCCCATCCCTCATAAGGTAAGGGTTGCTCCTGGGGCATTAATGCCTTGGCACATGGGTCAAGCAGAGTCCTGAGGCCAGAGACCAACCTCAGAGACAGAGGCATGCAGGAAGCCATCTATGTGTTTGGGAACTTCCTGTAGGTAACCCTGGGTGGACCAAAGGGCTCTAGATGGGCTTAACAGCCAGAATACTCAGAGAATCAGGTGATCTGCATATAGACATGTTTGGTCCACTGGAATCTGTCTTTCAAACATTCCTCTTATAGTAATTAAAATGATCATAAACATATCAGTTATCCTGCCTTTGAAAGGAAAGTAAATGGCAAAAGATTAATTCCAAAAGGCTGGGTATCTGACCACATTCCAGACATGGGGTCATCATTTTATGTCATTTACATGAATTCTCAATAATGAATAGCTCCATGTTAGAATACAAATAGACCGAACTTCCCTTGCATATAAAAGTTTTACCCACGTTTGCCATCTGCCTGAATGTGTTCAGTGTGAAAATGGTTGCCTAGTGGTTAAATGAAGACAAGAACTTAAAGAGCCTCTGGCACATTCAAGGCTTCCATGCTGCCCCTGTTTGTTTTGTCGTATTTATGAATCACAACATGGCACATGCTGATCACTCTAACGAAACATGTCCAAATCTGTGCATGGTGATGTGTGTGTGTGTGTGTGTGTGTGTGTGTGTGTGTACACGCATGTCTGTGTTTATGCATTTGGATCCTTCCACCATCTGCCCGCTAGCGCTGCGTGGATTGCCAGCCCTGCCAACCCTCTGGAATCCCCCATGCGCTGCCTGAAACGTTGAGGCTGGGGCTCTGCTGCCCCTGGTGGGATCCTGCAGCCGTGGAGTAGCTAGTGCTGGGACTCTGAGCAACCAGGAACTTGCCATGTCTTCTGAATGGCGACTTAGAAACTTTCATGCTGTGGTGCTGATTTGTTGTTTCATGGTAATGTGCCCTAAGCATTTCATATTCAAAGAGGGGAAAGAAGACAGGAAAGAAATCAAGTCCAGTTTCAGCAAGGCACAGTGTGAGCAGTGTCACACCACGATACTAAGTAATGCTAAGAATGATGAGTATTTGAGTGGCAGTGTCTTACGGCTATGTCACTTGTCCCATTTTAGGGTGAAGAAGACAAGGCCCAGGCAACTGAAGTGGCTCATTCAAGGCCACAGAGATGGGCCTCTTCTGTGCTGGGAGGACTGTGTTCTCTCTCAGGCCTGGTCAGAGAAACTTAATCTGTGAGCTTGGGAGTCACTTACTGTGTTGGTTATTCTCTGTGTATCTCCTCAGATGCATCCTCTGCCCCTCCTTGCCCTGCTCTGTGTCCAGGAAGCTGGGACCACCCCCTCTACACCTAGCTTCCAGCTGATGCCAGAGGAAGGTTGGGGTATCTATTCTCTGCGTTCTTTCAGGTCAGGCTTCGGTTTTCACGGTGGCTGTGCTCCTCCAGAGTGGCCATGACTCCAGTCAGGTGGCCTCCCTCCCACGGCTGCAGTTCTTACGGGATTCCAGTCACACTTCGTCCTCCCTTGTGCTGTAGATCTGAGGGTGGCAAACGCTCCCCATTTTTACTACCCCCTGGGTGGCTCCCTGGCTCCGTACCTTCATCCTGCCCACCCATCTGTATGCGTTCCTTTCATTACAATCTTTACAAGTAAGTCATCTGAGTAGGCTGGGGGCTTCCTGGCCAGAGGATGCACTCGGGGAAGAGTTTTTCCTTTAACAAATGGGGATAAAAACTGTCTACTCAGGGTGGAATAGGTGAAGGAGATTAAGAAGTACAAATTTCCTATTATGAAATAAGTAAGAGATGGAGATGAAAAGCACAACAAAAGGAATTTACTGAGTAATATTGTAATGACGTATGGTGAGAGGCAGTGACTACAATGATCATGGTGGACAATGAACACGGGGTAGACTTGTCAAATCACTATGTTGTACACTTACAATCAGTATAACTTTGTATAGCTACTACACTTCAATAATAAATTTTTAAAAACCTGTCCACTTAGGGTTTGGTGGGGGTCAAATAAGGTCATGTGTGTAAACATGATATGTCTGGCCCAAATGCATGCCTATTTTCACCAAAGATTTTCGCCCAGCCGCAGTTTATACCTTAGCTAGTGTTCATATCGACATCTGACAGTAGCACCTCAACCATCCTTCTCCATCTCTCGGGTCAGCTAAATTGATACCTCATGGCAGAGTCTTCCGGTTTTCATTTTGAAGGCAGTGAAATTGCAAACCAAATCCTTGATCTTGATGCAAAACAGTGAGACATCCTGCATTTTGGTTTTACACCAGACAACTGCTCCCATTGATCTGCAGAGGATGCCCTGCATCTCCTGCCTCCACTTTTTACTTGAAAGCCAAACCAGAGTGACTCACTGATGGCCTAATGCAGCAAAGAAGGGAAACGAGTTCTCAGCAAGTGGGGTGTCTCCAACAATACTCTACTTAAAGAGTTGTGAGCACAGGATCCAGGACCGGCCCTGGGGAAAAGACAGATGGGGGATGTCTGCTTGAAGGCCTCCCCCCATTCCATAGACCTCACCCCACTCTGCCAATTCTCACTCTCTCCCTGGTCCCCACTCACCTCATCTCCAGAATACTGACTCCCACTTTGAGGAATTCACTGAAGATTAAGCCTTGTTCCTTTAATCCTAATCAGTAAAATTCTAATAGCTGTGACTACCTACAGCATGCAGGTAATATCTTAGGTGTAGGGAAGACAAAAATGATCAAGACATGCTATTTGATCTGTGCCAACAAATACCATTGTGATTATCTGTGAAATTACCTAATTAATTAAGATAAACATTCTAAACAACCTGATAATCAGAGGGGGCCCTTCTAGTTGGTTCTGGCTGTGCTTTGTCAGTGATTAAGGGTGTGGATTTTGGAGCCAGTTTGCCCTCTTTCCCAAATTCTGCTCTGCCATGTACTTGCTCTGTGACTTTGAGGCCGTAACGTAACTTCTCTGTCCAGCATGTGCGGGAGCCAACTTGAGAAACCCAATTGTGCAGAGTTCTTTCCAACCCTGCATTCACTGACATCACGTTGGTAGTTTAAAATCTTTTATGACACAGTGCAGGTTTAGCCAACAGAAACTGGTGAGTATTACACTGGTGCTCTTTCTGCCTAGAGAGTCGGTGGTTAATGTTTCCCAGCACACCACTGCCTTTTTCCTTATATTTCTGTGCCTCTAGAATGGAACTAAACAGTATCTACTTCATTGGATTTCTGTGAGGTTTAAATGATACTGAAGATGTACCTGTTGTGTGGTGTTTGCTAAATATAGATGCCCTGCCATTGTGACTGTTTTCATAGTCAGTGGAGTTTCTCTTTGGGATTCTTTTTGGCTATTGATGCCACAACCAGATATACTAGAAATTACAAGCTGTGCTGGCCAAGAGAGATGAGGCTCTTTCTAAATTCCTATCTAGACTATTCTAAGACTCAGTTTCCTAAAACAAAGCCAAATAGAAAAGAAACTCCTTGCTTGGGAATGACTCAGCTCCCTTTTAGGGAAACACGACTCTGCTTCCCAGGAATCAACAGTGATTAGTGATAGAAGGAATAACCCTCTTGACCCTGTGTGATCATCAGGCCGCTGGGGAAGGAAGGAGCTTGTTGATTAAGTGCTGACCTGCAAAAACCACCAGCGCAGGTGTCCAACAGTTTCACCCTTGAGAAGCTGGAGTTGAGTTTCTGGGGTTGCTTGGGAGGTTCAGGACATAGTGCAGGGTAATAGGAAGGACATGGGGTGAGAAAAAGGTTCCTGCCAAGTTACTAGGAGACACATGATAGCTCAACTGGGAACGGAGAGTCAGGTTTAATATAGTTTCTGCTCCACACTTAATAATTGAGGTCAATGGTTTATCAAGTCGTCACTGAGGGCCACGGGGAGGCCAGGTTTCTAAGTGTGGAGAGGCAGCAGTGAAGGCTGAGGCTGTGAGAAATATAATCAGAGCTTAGAGCACTAACCCTTCACCTGTTGATGTGATCGGGAGACGTTCAAAAGACCTTTGACCCTTGGCTTCTCTCTGTGTCAAAATTCCCACTATTACATTAGGTCTTGAAGAACCTTTGGAAACTTGTGCCCCCCCCACTGGTTGAGGCAAAGTTGCCTTAAAGACAAGTATCATATTCTAGCACATATGCTCCTATCTGATCAGTTACCATCTGGGATCCCATATCTGGAAGCAAGATCTAGAAACTGCACACTGGATAGTCATACTCTTCAGATGAGATGTGCGAGTGATGAAAAGTGGAAAAAGATTTGATATAAGGGATACTTTTGGTCTAATGGGCAGCTACAGAGGACTGTTGGAAGCCAGAGGGTATGTCTTCTCTTGGAGAATAGGGTGCTGGGTACAGGGAAGGCTGAATGAGGCAGGGAGCCTGGCCAGTATGCGAGATGGGAGCTTGAGGTCAGGCATGGGGCCCACAGGAAGCACAAGGGACACAGCTGCTTGCTGGACCTTTCTGTTGTGCTAACTGATGAGTTAGAAGGCTCAACAGGAAAGAAACTTCTGATAGCAAGTGGGGTCAAAAACGGGAAGGGCACCCAGAGGGCAGTAACCATGGTGGGGCTCCATGGCCTTCTTGGCAGAAGAGAAAGTATATTTTTGAACTGTGGATCTCGTGAGCAGAGAGAAATCAGGAAAGGGAAGCTGAGCCATTTAATCCTACGTAGATCATGGGCTAATCGCACCCTATTTAGTGCTTGTAAATGAGAAGTTGTCAAGGCTTTTCAACAGCCTTGAAACCGCAGGCATTAGTAGATGGCCTGAGCCCAGTGTGAGGCCCGTCTATCACCCAGCTCTGCTTTAACATGCTCCCAAGTCATTAATACTCCAAAATTAAGCAAAATGTTCATAACCGTGCTCTAATTTAGGCTATATGCAGCACCCCCCTCCCACATCCCTCCCATTCTCTCCCTCTCCCTTGTGCCCCTCTCTCTCTTGTCCTAGGGGCATCTGCCATTAAGAGCAGAGGTTTTGAATCTTCCAGAAATCAGTTGAGCATGCAGGAGAGAGACAGTCTTTCCTCCATCCAGTCAATATATATTGAACACACTAAATGCCAGACACAGGCCTCACACTGGGATGTAAGAGTGAGGGATGAGGCCCAGAGGCATTCCTTCTCGTTCTTTCTGTATAACCATTTGGCCTTATCAGGAGGCTTCAGAGCTGGTCATCTCAACTCTCAGGACTCACCGTCTTGTGTTTTTCACTTGCACTCTGGGGAGCAAAGTAAATTAAAATCCAAGGTGCAGAGTGTAGGAGTTTCTTTTCTAAGGATTCAGACATTACTTTTTGGTCTCTAAATTTGGTCTATCACCCACTCCACTTTGAATCAACATCCCAGAAACATTATCTGTAAAATGATGAAAACACTGGGCATGGAGCATGTGAGGAATCAATGAAACGATGAATATAAAGTACTCATATAGTGCCTGATGCTTAGTGTTGGTGGTGGTGTCAGTATTATTTAAAATGTACAAATAAATGGATTTATTTTGGTGAGCGACATTTTCTCTTGGCCCTAACAACCTGGCAAGATTTTCATGGTTGACCCTTGAACAACACAGAGGTTGGGACACTGACCCCACACAGCCAAATATCCATGCATAACTTTTGACTTCCCAGAAACTTAACTACTAATAGCCTGCTGTTGACCAGAAGCCTTACCAATGACATAAACCATCGATAACACGTATTTGGTATATTGTGTATATAATATACCATATTCCACAATAAAGGAAGCTAGAGAAAAGAATCTTATTAAGAAAATCACAAGGAGAAGAAAACACATTTATGCTACTGTACCGTATTTACTGGAAAAAGTCCTCACATACATGGACCCACTCATTTCAAATCTGTGTTGTTCGAGGGTCAAGTGTATTTTGTTCTAGAATTTTCAGTTTTTGTTTTTTGTTTTTTTTTTTTCTTTTTAAAGTGCACCTTCCGAGGAAACAAATCTTTCTATTGACATAGAAAATGAGTCATAAAAGAAGTGTTGCTGCTTTCCTTTTGAGGGATTTTTTTAGCTTTTCTTTTTCCATTAAGTTTCAGCCACAGGAAAATATGGACTTTCAGCATCCACAGAGATATGATAAAATGGAAACCTACGTCCCTTGTTTGTGCATTACGACAAACCGTGAGAAAACTCACAAATCACTCCTAGACTTTCGAGAAAGGCTGATTGTCAAATAGCCTCCTGCCCCCTTTATTTTTCTAAAACCAAAAAGCAGAGTTGATAAAGAGCAGCTGATGGAAGTCCCAAATTGCATGCGGGTCAGTTATTTTTATTGCAGGAACACTAGAGAGTGGGTGAGAGATGAAGCCATGTGCATGGAAGGCTGCCTGCACCTGCACCTGCACACATTCCTTGGCCTTACTGCCGAAGAGGCCAGTGTGCCAGCCTGTGATTGAGGACCCCTCCTTGCCTTTTCTTCAGCCATGGCCACATTTGGGCAAATGCAAATGAAGGATCAGGCATTGACAATGACATATGAATTAAAGATATTTCTCAAAGCTTTGGAAAAGTAGGGGACTTGCCCAACATGGCCGAGAATGCTCCACAGGGACTCATTTTTAGAATCAGTAAGACTTCTCTTCAGCTTTGTAGCACAGAAAGGGCATATCTAAACCTCTGGATGTATTTTGACAAAACCAGATATTCCTTCCTGTATTCTCAGCCCCCGTAGCATCGCCTGATGTCGAGTAGGGAAGGACGTGGCAAATACTTGTGGGCTGGAAGGACTCCATCAGCAACACAGGCACCCAGTTAATTGTTTAATGACCCTGATTAAGATGTTCAACCATCATGGCCAAGATGCCTGCTTTCAGTTAAAGTACTTGTACCCCAAGGAAGTGAAATAATTTGGCCTCCCTGACCCTCCATTTCCCCCTCTGCAAACAACAGGATTGGACTTTATCTGGTTATTTCCAGCTTCGTGAAGGAAAGCGGTCACATTCACTGTATGCAGTCAAGGGATTTCATTTGTTCCATGTGAGATACCTGGTTTTTAGGTTCCTTTCCCTTCTTTTTCATTTTTCTCCTGTTCTTTCTACTTTCTGCTTCCTCCTCCTGCTTTCCCAGTATTTTCTCCTTAAAATCACCTACCAGGAAATAGGCAAAGGCAGGGGGAAACACATCTCATGCCCTAATTCCATTCCCTAGTATATCCCCCAAAAGACCTCATCATAGAAACGCTGTTAGGATGCTGTGTTCCCTGTGAGTTTCTATTTTTATTGTTCTCTCTGACTTATATTTTCCTGTTTATTGCACCTTTGGCTATAATTTCTCTCCCAGATAAGGTGAAGAATAATACCAATACATGTTCTTGTAGCTGGGCACTAGCAAAAACCACCCAATTTTCCTGAGACGTCTGGCTCCAGCCACCTGGCAGTATGGCTATTTTAAATACTTCATGTGATGATTAATCATGGGCCTAAAGTAAATAGATAAACCTTGAGATACAATTCAGCTCAGCAAATGTTTATTCATCATCTCCCATGTGCCTGGCTCAGGAGCTAGGCATATAGTGGGCACAAAGATGAGTGTGTCCAAGCCTATGATGAAGGAGGCAAGAGAAGCTGAGTGAGAATTTACTCATGTGTGAGTTTACTTGTGTATCCTAAGAAAGACCCAAAGTGCTTAGAGGATTAAAGCAAGGAAGAGATTACATATGTTTGTTGGGGGTGGGGTGAGGGGGGAAATGTGTTTGGTAAAATCCTTGGGGTGTGACAGGGTGCTCAGGTATGTAATTCAAACCTTCCTCTCTTGGCAGTGGGTTGTTGTGGAAGGCTTTTACACCGGGAAACCATGATCCCACTGTGCTTTGGGAAGATAAATCTGGCAGGAGTGTTTGGAGGAGTTGGGGGATGGGGGTGGGGGGGGGCTGGAAGGAGCCTTCTCTGTGTCTTGCTCCTGGTTGTAATACTTCTTTGCCAATCCCCACTCCAGTGGCTGGAGCAGCTCACAGCTATAAAAATGTGTTGACCCAGGAGGTTTAATATTAACCAAAGTTATAGTCAAAGTCAATTTGGAGGATTCAAGAAAAAATCTGATGCTAATAGAGAAATAGAAGTCAATATTTGTATTGTGAGTCACAGGCTCAAAATAGAAAAGTAAAACACATCCCTGCTACAGCTCCCAGAGGGCTGTGGGTTACACAGTGCAGCAGATCTGTGAACCAGGCCTGACCACCCTCTAGGGCTATTTAAAAAATTTCCTCTGGCCCCTTCCTCTAATTCCTAAATTCCAGAGCATGATATTCTAGTGGAACTTACCAGATATCCAGGCCTGATGAAGTCATGGCTTGTTTTGAGTGGGTCAATGGAAAAAGAGATTTTTTTTTCTCCCAGTTGTGTGTAAGCTTTCTCTCTAGTGACGTGACATGGAACTAACTTATCATGATTTTATTTTGTAATGCACGCTTCTTTCCACAGTGGCTATCACTGCTTAAGTCCTCATCTCTTCTTGCCTGTTGCCTATTTTGGGGAAGGCAAGGAAGAGGTACAGGAAATAGAAATATCCAGAATGACATACGTTTTTTGTTTCATCTGAGGTTTGATATATTAATACCAAAAGGGGGGGGGAATGTTGTCCACTGAGGGGCTTTGACAGGTCGGGAGCTTCTGGAATTTTCCTTGGCAAGATAGTCCGTGTGAGCATTGACGTGGTTTTGTTCTGGCTCTGATGTTAATTCTGGACTGAAGCTTGATTGTGTTTTACTGAGAAAGTTTGGGGAACTAGAGAATTAGTGAAGATACAGGAGGAAAAAAGGGCGAAGTGTAGGAGGCACACTCTCTGAATGGATGTTACTTTCTTAACATAGTGCCCTACTCAGTTGATGGTGTGGAATGTGCAACGATAAAGGCTAAAATTAGCAGCACTTTATCCGATGTATTGGAACTTCATGGAGACAGATAACATCTTATCATTAGTGCCCACAGGAAGAGCAACTCATTCAAAACGGAGTCTTCAAGGGCTCCAGTGGGTTTGATTTCAGTCTGATACTTACAGTTCAGACTGTCCTTAAATTGAATCCTCTGGAAGGCCTGAGAAATGGGTTATACTCAGTTTCCCCTTGATTCTTTTTTATTTGGCTTGCGCTGGAAGCCCAGCGCTCAGCTTGGACAGTCCCTGCTTCAGTGGAGTGCTTATAATACCTGGTGATGAGGACTAGAGATGACCAGTTGAGGAACAAACAGGGAGTAGTGATGAGGGAGGGGGCAGGGGGCATGTGCCCACGGCCCAGGGCTTGACTGGCAAGTGATGGGTGACGTTGGGCAAATGGCTTGAATGCTCTGTCTTAGGCCATTTTTCCTCCTTCCTAATCTAGACCTGGTCAAGATTGGGTGGTTTATCCTAAGTCACCCATCCCTGACCCGGCATTCTGCTTCCTCATCAGCACGATGGTCATAAACCACATCTCCCTCCCAGCATGTTTGGAGAAGTAATTAATGCTTATGAGGTGTTTCGAGATCACTGATAAAAGACACTCTACCTGCCCAGGGTGTCATTACATTATTTTATTTTCCTCCGTATAGACAGGATCAAGCCAGTGATAATTTAGAAATGGGACAAATTTGTCAAAGGTGTAGAGTGAAGGCCACCTTACCAATTGGATTGGACTGGGCATTGCACTTGAACTATGTACATAAGAAGAGGTGCTAGGCTATGCTTGGGAAATCTGAATTGCTTTCAGATTCGACTGTCAGGTTACATTTCATGACTCTACTTAGACTTCCTTAGACATGATAAATTATTAAGAGCAGAGCATCTGCACACATTACCCATCAAAACAGACTTAGTACCTGGCTTCAGAAATGCCCAAACTACACATGATCTTTTGCAGATTTGTTTCTGTTCCTCTAGAAGATTGTGTATCTCTTTGGACAATAGACAGGATGTATACTAACTGGTAATTTCAGTTTATTATGCTCATGTGAAAATCGGATAGTCACCAAACCCTTCAGGATAGGATCCTCCTCTTACAAAACTCAGAACTATGATGCATGTGAGGCACAGATTAAGAGGGCCTTTTTTTTTTTTTCTCCTCAAGGAAGGGGCACTGGCCTGAAAGCTTGTGTGGTTATTACAGGATACTTCCATCAGATCTTTCGAAAGAAAGGTGGAGATGACCAAAGGGCAGGAGGTCACCTACGTAATAAGATCCACGTGAGACATTAATTGAAATGGAATGCTGAGGGAGGATACTTGTGTCCTGACTACATAATTCCCAATAGAGTTACTCTAAGTTGATCTTCGTTTTCCTTAAGATTTTTCCAAAGGGCCACATCCCATTCCATCTTATTTACAAGAAGTTCATGGATGATGAAACTCGGGGGATTGTCAGATATCTTGAAATGAATGCAAATGTTATCCACCTGCACAATTTTTTTTTTTTCTGGTAAGATAATTTATCCACCTCTTACATTATTTCTAACATGGTCTGTGACCCTTAGGAACCACTTTGCCATGTGAAACTAGTGCAGAGGAATCATGTGTATTTGAGCAAAAATGTGGGTGAAATTTAAATGCGGGATAGATTTTTCTCTACATGCAGATTGACACATTTTTTTAGACATTATTTAATTGTATTTTCCTTGATGCCACATCCTGATCTTTTATTGTACTGTCGCAACTGCTCAACCAAAGTCTGAAGTTGCATACAAAGTATGTGACCTTTTATCCACTCATGTACAAAAAAGCATCCTAGGGGTGTGTCAATCACAGCCCTTCTCAACAGAGAGCAAAGATCATCTCTTGGAATTTAGCCTAAGGTTGAAGGGGGAGGAGGGTGTGACAAAGGGTCAGTGTCAAGGTGGGGCTGAACCCATCCATTCTAATCAGTTTCCATTTCCCTTTCTCCACCCCATGCAACATGCCACATAGGTGTTTTAAGCAAGAGACAGACTTCAGGGAAAGGACGGGTAGTACAGGCTAACTGTAGATCCCGGAACAGGGCAGGGACCTACCAAGAAGGAAAAAAGGATATTAAATTCTGAGTTGAGAGAGGAAGTTTGGGGAATATCTCGAGGCCCATATCATTCAAATGTCTACAGGTTACCCAGACTGAAGATCAGGGAGAGAGAAAGGGGATCACTCCCCAGCATAGTTCTCTCAAAAAATGGGTGTCTTTGTATGGCATAAGCTCTAAGCTCCCCTTCCACCACAGGAACAGTGAATGTGCCAAGTACATCCAGGGCATGCCCCAGCTCCTGTCTTGAGTGGCCAGGGTTAGCTAGGACATATTAGGTACCTGGTCTGGTGAGGATTGAAACTGAGTTTGTGCAGGGCAAGAATTTAGGGGTTACTTTACATATCAGTCTGGCTACAGAGAGGAGAGATTCCCAGCAGCCTAAACCACAGGGTCTACGAGAGATTGCTTATAGGGATGACATCCCACAACTTCCAATGTCAGCACATGTATGCTGCTCCTCCCATCAAGAGGGAGAATCTGTTTCCTTACCTCTTGAATACGGGCTGACCTGGGGATTTGCTCTGACCCCTTGAATGCTCAGAAAGGAGACATTCTGGGATTTCCAAACTCAGGACTTAAGAGACCTTATAACTTCTGCTTTTTAACCCTGGTAACTCTGTAACACCACATGAAAAAGCCCAGGCTATCCTGCTGGACAGAGAGGCCCTGGAAGATGAGAGACCATTTGGTGGTCTCTGGAGGAGAGGCCATGAGGAGAGCCAATGTGTTCCAGTAGACAGCCAGCACAGGGGCCATCTTGGATCTTCCAGCTCGGCCCGGCCCAGCCCAGCTGACAGCTGGGTGAAGCCACATGAACGAGTCCCGCCAACCCCAGGTGAAACAGAGAGACAAGCTATACCACTCAGCCCTGCCCAAATTCCTGACCCACAGAATCATGAGCAATAAAAAGATGGTTCTTTTAAGCCACTATGTACCAAGGTGATACGTAACACACAAGTATAGATAATTGCAATGGTGCCTAAATGGTCCTGGGAAACTCAGGCCGGCTTCAAGATCGGATCCTCTCAGATGTGCTAAGTGAGGTTTGGAAGTAGGAGATTTAGGCAGAAAAGTGCCAGTATTGTGATCTTTCTGGTTTAGAAGGAAACTGCAGAGTTCCCACAGCACAGCCCTCTGGGGAGAAGAGTGGCGAAATTAAGAGCATCCTGTCAGCAGCCGTCAGTGCAGACTGCATAGTGCTCCAGGAGGCCAGTCCGTTCATCCGGCCCCCACTCTGCTGCTGCGGAGACTTCTGATGGGCTGGCTGTCTTGGTTGGTAGTGGTGTGGGTGGCTCTGTGTACTGGATGCTGGAGTGTCTCCTGCATCTCCAACTCATGTGCCCACAGCCCCGGGGAAAGCAGCAGAGGAGCCCATCCCTGCCAACCAGACATTGAGGGATGTTTTGTGTCAGACATTTGGTTCTCACCTCAAAAGAGACAAAAAGTTAAATAAGACATAGTTTCTATTTGCAAAAAGGCCTCCATCTTGGGTTGTACTTCATTATTTGTCTTCCTTTCAAATCTGCCCTTGGTATTAATTTTAATCGGATCTCCCCTAGCCAAAGCATGCAGAGGAGATAGAAATCTCCTAGGAGAGCAATCTCTGCTGGCCTCTGGGACAGGAACTCAAGCCCGAGTACAGACTCTACAGCTCTGCTCCTAGGCACAAGAGGGCACAGAGCTGCATGGTTTTGTATGTAATTCTGAGACCCACACATTTTTTTTTTTTTACAAGCAGGTTTATTCTCAGTGACTCAGTGGATAAGGAAATACTTAAATATTCAGCGAGAGAGTATTGAGTCTATTTTATATGAGCTACTAGCCGAGCCAAATAGAGAAGTCTTCTTGGCATATTTGCCTGGGCCATAGTATGGTAGTTCTTCATTTGCTGTTGCCGGTGTTTATGCTGTATCTCAAGGGTTTTGGTATCTCCATGTTTTGTATTGAATTTCTCAGAAGTAGGGAGAAATTGAGGCAAGGGTTAAAATTTATATCATCAGTTCAATCCTTCAAATACAGGAGTTTGCTAAGAGAGGAGAGGAAAGTTGGGGGGTGGGATAGATTATCCACAAACTAATCCCTCCTGCTATTCTTTAACTGAAACCATGAAGAATGAACCCAAGCTTAACACACTTTCATGTCCTGTATTGTGTGTTCGTGCGCATGAGTTATAAAGGGGTTGGCATTGCATGCCCCATTGTTCCTTTTAGAGCCCTAGTGCAATTCCGTTGGGCCCCGATTTAGCCCAGCAAACAGTGCCATAGATTTGGAACAATTTGCCTGTCTCATCTAACTGGGACAGACTTTACTTAGATTAAAAAGGGTTAAAGTTCTGAAGGAATCACTAACTCCCTTTTGTTGGGAAAAATCCTCCTAATCTGACGTTTCCTCACATTCCAGCCATACCTTATGCTGGAGGAGCGAGATTTCCGGGTCCATGGTGTATGATTTAATGATTTGTGGAAGGCAAGAATGTTAACTTAGTTGATTACTCAAAACGGGCTGATAAGGTATCAGACAGGTTAATTTGCTACTTTTCTAACCTCTCCCAGAGAACTTGAACCAAAGCCTGCATTTCCATAGATCATCCTTATTGCACTCCACCTGAAAGGCTAAGAATTTATGAAGGAAACAAGCATTTTGTTCCTTGTGCTTCCATCTGCTCCATCATTTCATTCCAGGGCAATAAGGCTTCATTTGTGATAATCTAATCTTTTCCTCAACAATCAATGGTGATGTCACAATTGGAGTATTTTTACTTCAGATAGAAAAAGCACGCTGGCAGATAGACCCTGTTTACATTGAGAATGGGGCCTAGCAATAGGGGTAAAGAGGTGTTCTAGATTTAATTCAAACACCAAGTGTTAACAGAGTGTCATCCCAGAGACAAACATCTAGGGATCTTGTGACCTAAGCAGTTGCTTTTCCCTTGTGTCCCCATTCTTTGCAACCATCACCTCCACTGGATCCTAGAGCCCCAGATCTAGGGGTCATCTCCAAAGAGCAGCTAGCTGGACCTACCCTTTGCCTGCAGAAGTTTATGAATTCTTTGCTTGGCATAGTCTGAGGAGCCTTTTTATATGTATTCTTGAGAAGGTGATAACTCTGAAATGAGCTAATAAAAGGAGTTGTTGCTTTATACACCTTTATCTCAGGACAGGAGAAGGTTAAAGTCAAAAGGTTTAAAAGTGAATTATAAATTGAGGTTATGTCAACTGCGTCCTAGAAGTACTTGGCATTTAACAAACCAAAGAATGTTTCTAAATGATTAAATAGCCCTTTGGTGGGGCACCTGGGTGGCTCAGTGGGTTAAGCGTCTGCCTTGGGCTCAGGTCATGATCTCCGGGTCCTAGGATGGAGCTCCCTGCTCAGCAGGGAGTCTGCTTTTCCCTCTTCCTCTGCCCCTAACCCTCTCTCCCCACTTGTGCTTTCTGCTCTGTCTTGTGCTCTCTCTCTCAAATAAATAAAATCTTTTAAAAAAAATAGCCCTTTGGGAGTTCACATACAATTCCATAATATGATTCGATCTCAGAGATTAAAAAAAATTGTACCAATAATAAGATATAAATATTTATCCTAGTACATACAGAAGATACATTTGAGAGTAATTTAACCTAGATCCCCAGTAAATGTTCAGACATTTCCAAAATAATCTATACTTCATCTTCTCTGCTAAGGTTTTTGTCAATATTAAATCACACATGTACATCCATGCTTTTACTTATTTATTAAGTACACAGATTTTTTTTTTCAATTTAAATGGGTGATATACTTGTGAGGAGTGTAGGCTTCACATGTGGGTTGAGTGGGAAGTAAAATTCAGATTTAAGTATTATCACCTGAAGCATTATGTTGTTAACATTACAACAGGCACAATAATGCCTCAACTTTGAAGACCAGAGAAGGACAGAGTTTGGAAAGAGTGGTGGTCCTAAAAAAGGAGAAACAAAACAAAACAAAACAAACCACCCCTAACCCTAGCATCAAGTCATGTAGACTCTAGTAAGAATTGTATTATAATTCTGTGCATTAAGCAAATATTACTCAATTTAATTGACAGTGAGAAAAATGAGACTCATCCAGTAATCCCTTAAGTTTTTTTAACCCATGGGGTTAAATCCTCCTAGTTTCAGAGTCTAGAAGCAGGCTATATATAAGACAACTTCTGCAGATATATGGATAAAATAGGCCATCCACTTGTCACCAGGTAAAGAAGACTTTGATTCTCCTTGCCTTATACATGCCTGGAGGACTTTCCAATAGGGTGATGTAAGTGGGGCTTCTGATCTCCTGGGGTTTCTAATGAGCCCTACCTCCTGGGTTTTCACTCATTCCCTGTTAAAGGTGAATATGCAGAACTTATTCTGCACTAGAGTGATGGTCGTGATAAAGGAAGAAAAGAAATGACCAGTTTAAGTTCAGTGTTTCCACTGATCCGAAACTGCATTATAGTGAAAACAACCCACAGAATGCCTTGCTCCTAATTATCTAAGGCAAATAGTGTTAAATAGCACTTCATTGCTTAGTGATTATTAAGACACGTATTCTCTCAACCCTTGGGCTTCTTTGAAGCAATTATTACATGTGTAGATCGGATGGATGGCTATAGAACAGAACGTCACAGACGTCACAGTCTTGGTGCTCTGAGATGGGTGGAGGGAGGAGGGTGCTCAAATGACAGAGGCAACTCAGGCCAAGGAAAAACAATGCATGTGACAAGGGAAGAAGAGAGACCAGGCGCAAGGAAAGCAGCCAGGGGCTAGAAGGGAAGTAATATGTGGTGTTTAGGGCATGAATCTTTCCACCAGCCTGGCCAAGTTTCACAAACTAGCTCTGCAACCTTCTGGTTATGTGACATTGGGTATGTTACTTAACCTCTCTGATTCTCAGTTCCTCACCTCTAGAATTATGCTAATAGTATTACCTTCAGAGTGCAGTGATAAGGATTTAATGGCATAATGTATGTGAATCATTTAACAAAGTTCCCAAAACAAAATACACAGTTGGTGTTGTGTCAAAAATTGTATTATTATTATTATTATTATTACTATTATTATTAGTGTGAGCTTTTTTAAAAGTTCCTGCCATAAAATGCATACATGCCCAAAAAAAGGTCTATGAAATGAAGCCATTTGGAACTAAGGTAACATGTATGCTAATTAATATGTTTACTTTATGAGGAACTCCAATTCATTAATTCACTCATTTAGCCATATTTATCAACCCCATTATTCCAGGAATTGTTCCAGTCATTTAGAATACAAAAATGAATAAAACAAGAGTTCCTGCCCTCAAGGAGCACCTAGTCTGCAAGGGAGACAGCTGCATAAATAATTATGATAAAATATAGGAAGTAAAATAAGGTTGCTATGATAACCTTAAGGTATGAATGGCAACCTGGAGGCAAGGTGACTAATTCAGATTGGAAAGTCATGACAGCCTACTTGGAGGAAGCACCCAGGTTGAGTCTTACGAGTAGAGGTTTTCCAGACTGTAAAACAGAGAAAAAGAATATTCCAGTTATTGGGACAGTTTCAACAAAATTAACAAGGCATGAAACAGCATAATGTGTCAAAGAGAGACATCATCACCAGAATGTGTGGGTCAGGGAATTGTGGGAGATAAAGTTGTAGAATTACATAAGAATTACAGAATTTCATACAACAAGTTGCAGGGGTAGGAAAGGAGGCAGGAGGGAGGCAGAGTTTGAAGATGAAGTTGGTGGGAATAACCTATGCAAGCCTGAAAGAAATAGGATGCGACATTAGGAGTGGTCAATGCAGAGGTGATTGGTTCTGTCCTGAACAGAAGGAGAGACACCTCATCATCTGAGAATGTGGATGAAGAAGGAAGTAAAGATGGGTGTGGGTGAAGATAAGTTTATAGATAGTGGAAGATAGCAGTTCACCTAGGAGAGCTTCTCTAATTTTAATGTAACAGAAGCAAGGCTACTCAATGAGATTAAGAGCGTGGCCTTGGGCTGATTGGAGATTTGAGGAGGGGGAGGAAGTCTGGAAGAGTAGCTCAAGGAACTAAGTGCCTGTGAATGAATGAATCATAGAGTTGTGCAAGGGCCCCTTGGAGGCTATGGCAGTGTGTTTGTATGGCACCAGTTGGCATACTGGGTGATTTTCTCTAGCCATGTTCAGTTTCTCAGGTTTAGGAAAAATAAGGGCAAATGATGGAATTGCTCCAGATGTATCTGGAGCATGAAAAAAAAAAAAGGAGGAGGAGGAGGAGAAGAAAAGGAAATTGAGCATGCTTGTCAGAGAAGAGTTGGGGTGATCATGTAGAAGATCCAGGTAACATGGGCAAGGACAAGAGGTGGGGTGACAGTCAAGATACCAAGGATGGAAGCATTGAAAGGTCAAGGACCACTATAGGGAGAGCAGAAGAGACCCTGGAGGATGGGAGCTCAGAGAGTGGGATGTCAGGGTTTAAATTCTCTGATACATAGTAGTTCTGGGTAGTGGCCAAGTCTAGAGTGTGGCTCTTAGAATGGGTAGCAGCAATGGAGTGGAAGTAAATTTAGTTTTAAAAATTAAATAAGGAAATCGGGAGGGCAGGTATTGGATGGGCTAGCTATATGGATATTGTAGATGGATCGCAAGAGGTAGATGGGAGATGATGGTTATGATTCAAGTGCCAATCTCCACCAAAAGATGGGATAAATCAGATCACAGATGATAATAACAAGAGCAGGAGGTGCTGATACAGTCATGTGGCTTGGACTTAAGGAGGTGTGAGCTTTCTAATGCAAGGCAAGGTCAAAAAAAAAAAATTCTGGAACCAAAATTCTGTAATGGAAGGGCTACCCATCATGATGACACAGCACAGGGGATCTGAGACAATGGAATACAGGATCATTAAGTTTTGGTGGAGAATGGAGAGAGGAGAAGAACTAGCCAGAGAACACAGTCCAGATGTGGTGTGGAAGGAAACACTGAGGGGCTGGAGAGTTCTTGAACAGTTGGCCACTCTAAGTGTGGTCTAAGACCAGCAACATTGGTACTGCTTGGGAGCTTGTTAGAAATACAGGATCTCATGCCCCAGCCCACACCTATGGAATCAAGATCAGGGTATTAACAAGATCCCTAAGTGATTTGTGTGTCAGTTAGAATTCTAGAAGCACTACTCTAGACATAAGCAGGATGATTACTGGTGGGAAAGGTAAGAGTGAAAAGAAATTGTTCCTGATAATCCTAGCTCTTTGTCTCGGCTCACATGAGAAATTAAACTTTTCTAAGGAATGATAAAATCGTATTCTCAACTCGGGATGTCAAAGCACATTAAAATATCAGTTTTAATTCCTTGTAGGCTCAATGCATTAGTTCCTGTCTTACATTCATTTATGTGAAGGGAAAGAGTGTCAGTGACCAGTAGGTTTCTTCCCTTGACTTCAGAGAGAGAGGTGGCGGGGTGGGGCTCAGGGGGACAGAGAGAGAACAACAAAAAGAGTTTCCTAAGGGGTACATTGCTTTCAGACCAGTATTGGTGGGGGAGCCAGGAGAGAGAGCCAGGGCTCGGACTTCTCCACCACTGTGTGTTCTAAGCATCGAACCACACTTCCTCCTCAGCCAGTCCCTCCTGGCCAAAGAGCCAAGAAGAAACGATGCCAGGGAACCGGTAATTGTATAGCTTTTCCAGTGTACTGCTCCAGATCCACATAACGGACATGTCAAAGCCTACTCTCCCCTCTGAACATTCAGCAGTGACCAAATGGGCTGGAGGAAGTGGGAAAAAGACCGTGAAAAATCCTGGGCTGCACCTCAGAGACTAATAAATAATTACTAATGGGAAAGAAAACAGAGGAAAGAGAAAAAGCAAAGTAGCAAGGAAGACAGGCAGAATGGATTCTGGCCCACAGAAGGGGAACAGACTGGGGGTTAAGTGCAATCGAAAAAATCTAACACACCAAGAGCAGTGACCCAGAAGCAGCAAAAGACAGAGAGTAAAGCTAGTTGGGGAAACTTTCTGTTCTCACATTTGATCCCTCTGTTCACAACATTTCAGTGACTTTTTCAAGCTTGGAATTGGACTGTTAAATCATTCAGCATATGAGATTTGTCCCAAGTTAAATGGATCGTTTCCCCTTGTAGGTTTTTGGATACTGGCTTATTTTTAGGGAGAGAATCGGAGGGACTCTGCTAAATTATTGATGTGAGGGAGACTTGAACCCAGGCAGCAGAAATGACCGAATGGAGAAGCATGGGCAGGTGCCATATTGTAATTTGTCCATCTCTTAAATTATGTAGCATATGTATCACAATATATTGAATTTAAAACCTGAAGTATGACATTCAGTGAATAATTCATACTGGCTCTTTCATTAAGTGTGAGCTGAGGCTTAGCATAATGATATCAGATTTTAGCTAGTACCTCATTTAAATACAGATGTGGAAAAGGGAATTGCTTTAGCATTGCTATAGACAAGGTATTCCTGGCTGTGTAGAAAACTGAAACTAAATCACACACACACACACACACACACACACACATTAAGTGTGAGCTGAGGCTTAGCATAATGATATCAGATTTTAGCTAGTACCTCATTTAAATACAGATGTGGAAAAGGGAATTGCTTTAGCATTGCTATAGACAAGGTATTCCTGGCTGTGTAGAAAACTGAAACTAAATCACACACACACACACACACACACACACACACACACACACACACACACACACACACACCTTTCCCAGGAAGGATCCAGAATAAAAATAGATAATGCATTACTTTTTAAAAAACAGATTTCATTCATCCTTCACCTGCCTAACAGTTTCTTTAAAAATATATAATTTAGATATGATTATCTCACTTGGAATATTATTTTCTTCTCCCAGAAGATTCTGATCCTGAAAAACAGGACTGGGATTGTAGGGATGACTGTGAATCATAGAGCAAATGTTCATAAAACACCTCCTCTAAGTCCTCCTTCTCTGGATCTTACAGGGAACCCACAGCCCAGAGATAAATCTCTAGTGATCTAGTTCTGGGAGCCTGTGCATACACATTTGAAAATTGAACTACCAAGCACAATAACTATGCATGCAACATTTCAGGCATTGTGCATCTTGGCTTCCGGTGACTGGTACTACTAAAATGTGTTCTGTGATTTTGTAGAAAGGAAGGAAGTTGGGGCTGATGTGGTTACAAACATCTGAACTGGAAAACTTGGGTGGAAATTAATGCTCTTTCACTTACTCCTTACATCTGTGTACATTTGCTATCATATTGCTTTTTCTAACATCTTTTCTTCATAGATTGACCAACCATTGTGCTAGCATAATACTTTTAAAATATTATGGAACTTTTGGAGAATATGCTCAAGAGGCATGATTCTTTCCTTTCCTCCATCCCTCCCATATCATGTTTGAGATAAAGACATAAGCAAGGTCAACTGATGTATCTTTCAATAAGATTGACTAGAGAAGAGATGGCCATTTGTTTGTAACTCCCCAAGGCAAGCTGTTTTTAAGTTTAGTGCACCCAAAGACATGATCTTTTACCTTGATCTTGATTAATGTATTCACTTAGTACATATTTGTATATACGGAGAATATGAAATGGGCACAAAGTGCTTCAGTGTTGTAATAGGAAATGAATCCCTCAGGTAAAATAACCATTGTGCATGAACCTATGCAAGGTGAGGTGTCAACTTTATATTATAATAGGGGTTGAGAGACAGGAAAGGCCACTTCTGGCTGAAGTAATTAGAACAGGTTTATGGAAGAAGGGTGTTTTTTTCTGAGTCTTAAGGCAACTATTAATTAGACACTGGAAGCAGAAGGTGACATGTACAAAGACACAAAACCTTAGAAAGACAAGGAACATCTGGGAATGTGAAGCTAGAATATGGGCTTTGCATGGAGCAGTGGAGGGAGAAAACAACTAGAAAAGTAGGTGGAGGTTGATTTTGAGGTGACTTTGTAGCCAGATTGTGGAAGTAAAAGGTATTGGGTGAGTAGTGGAGAGCCTTGGAAAGGTGTGAAGTAGAGAAAGATGTAATTAGAATGCACATTCAAAAGATTATTCCAACATGGAGTGTAGAATTTACTGGGGTAGGGTGTGGCAGTGATTAGGTGAGTCTGTTAGAAGGCTGCTGCCATACAGTTCAGCTGCAAGATAAGAGTACCTAAAGTAACATGGTGATAAGGGGAGATTGCTATCTCCACATTCTTGCCTCTAAGTCAGTTCTCAACCTACTGTCATCTGGCTTCCTCTACTCAACATACCCCAAATGCAGTTTATTGTCTTCTTCATAAACATGCTCTTTCCTTTAGAGTCCACATCTCACTTATGACACCATCTACAGTGCCACCTAAACCAGAAACTTTCATATTAAGTCTGATTCCTTCCTCTGCTGAGCTCTCCTTCATCCAAGCAACCTCAAGTCCTCCTTATCTAACCACATAAACATTTCCTAAATCTAACCCTTGTGACGTCCACACTATCCCTACCTGCTCATCTAACATCTTGCAGTCACCTTCTATTTGGTCTTTCTACATCCAGCCATACAAAATAATATAGTGGTTCAACATTTGAACTTCGATGCCAAGTTGTCTGGGCTTTCATATTTCTTACCTCTATGGCCAGGGATAAATTTCTTCATTTCTTTCTGCCTTCCTTGCTTCATATGTAAAATGGTAAATAGCAGTAATTCATATCTACTAAGGCTGTTAGGAGAATTAAATGAGCACCTAGAATGGCATCTGGCATGTAATAGGTTCTATACAATGTTCTCTGTTTTAATTGAAATAAAAAATAATCCATCCTCTACACTAGGGAGGTAAGATCCAACCATGCCTCTCTTCCCAAACTCTGTAGGATGAACTCGAAGCTATGTGACGTGGCATACAAACTTTTCCATGGCCTAGACCCTGCTTAATTCTCCCACCTCACCTCTTACCACACCTAGCTTCATAATATAAGCCCAGGTATTGAACCACTTGTAGCTATCCAAATCCACCCCACTCAGTCACGTCTTCCTGGTTTTTCTCGGAATAGTCTGTCTGCTTGCCATGTGCCCATCCCCCCTTTCCTCGATACTGCTTACTCATTCCTGAAGTGCCAGCTCAGGCATCATTTCCTCCAGGCAGCCTTCTGTGAATACCCAGGTTGGGCTAAATACCTCTTCTCTCCACCTACAAGATAATTTTATCACGGCATGAATTGTATAGTGCTGAAGTCATCTTTATGGTTCTATTTCCAGACCAGACTAAAGACTTCTGTGCCTTATTTATCTTTAAATCCCATGGAGACAAGAACCATGCTAGATCTCCAGTAGGTTTTCATAAATAGTTCTTGAAATTCTTGAAATAAAGGAAAAAATTCAGTAGGCTTGGCAGTTAACTGAATGTGGAAGTAGTGAGAAAGAGAGAGACTGGAAGCTGATTCCAAGGTTTGAGGTCCAAGCTACCACAAAGATCAAGGTCGTATTTATAGAAATAGGGAAGTCAGAAGGAGGAACTTCTTTGAGGGAAAAGAAAAAAAAAAGAAGCAAAACTCTGATGAGTTAATTTTTAAACAAACTAGGTTTGAGATACCAGCAAAACACAGTAAGAAATATAGGCTCTGTGGTACTGGAAAAAAGTTATGGTAGATTTGAGAGTGACTGTGTTTGTCATATTTCACTAGATTATGCTGCATAACAAACATCTCCCAAATATCAGTGGCTTATAACAACAGAAGTCCATTATTTCTCACATAACTTGTCACCTATAAGTCAGCTGAAGTTTTGTGGTTCTGCTGCTCTGTTCCAGGCTACATGTGGATCTGGTGCCTGCTTATCATGGTGAAAGTTCAGAATAAGAGTGGGCACAGAGCCAACCGCACAAGTACATTTAAAGCCCGTGCTCAGATGTGACATATATAATATCCACTCATATTCCATTGGCCAAAGCAAGTCACATGGCCAAGTCTGAAATCAACGGCATGGGGAAGCATGGCAAGGGCATGGGAGGCAATAAGATATTATAAACAAATAATGCACTCTAGCACAGTGGGAATAGTTGGGGTTATGTTTGTAGGTCAGATCATACACTCAATTTCTAATTCAAGGAGAAAGAGAAACCAAAGATGGAAGAAAGGAAGTAGCTTAAAGGCAGTCAGAGATAAAGAGGAGAGCCAGAATAATCCGTTATAATGCAAGTCAAAGGAGAAGACAGTCCGAGGAGAGGAGGACACTTTGTCCAATACTGCAGATGTCAACATAAATGAGAACGTGTGACTGTGAGAAGACTTGAGGGAAGGGATTCATTACCAATGCTGAGCCCATTTCTGTACAGATTTCTGGTCAGGTTGTACTTGGCTAATCTAGGTTTAGGGTGGCACTCACAGGAGATTACCTAGAATGGTTTTGGATAGTACGTCCCACAGGAGCTGAGTTGTGTGGACCAGAAAATAGGAAACTAAGGGCACATAACATAGCACTCCTACTCTCATCAAAGGTTAGGGAAATTGTCATGGGTTGGGGGGGCGGTTGGCCACTCTAGGCCTTGAGCTAGTCTAGAGAGCAAGATTCCTGACAAGTAGCTGGATGATCCTAGACGGCAGAGGTTTTCTCCATTAAAAAAAGAACCTTCTACAGCCTAGAAGTGCAGCAGTGGAGTGGTAACCTCCGTGAAACCAACAATTCTCAGTACCGCTGGAGTTTTCAAGCAGAATGTAGATGACCACAAAGCAAATATGCTGTGGAAAAGTGCATGCACTGGATCAGAATTAGGCCAGTAGATCTTCACTGCCCCTTCAAAGTATAAACTGTACCATTTTATGAGCATCCCATGAAATATGTTGGCTAGTGTATATCCACTGTTTATTCTTTTTTGCTTCTCCAGCTCCTTGCCAATCTGCTCAGCTTTATATTCCCTATTGAATAGGTGTTTTCAGGTATCTGAATGCTGTGGTTTGAATTGAGTGCTCTAGAATATTATATTGAAATCCTAATCCCCAGGACCTTAGAATGTGATCTTATTTGGCAAAAGACTCTTTGCAGCTGTAGTTAAGATGATGTCGTATTGGAGTGACATTGGCCCTTAATCCAACATGACTTGTATCCTTAGAAGAAAAGAAGAGACACAGAAAAGGCCATGTGATGATGGAGGCAGAGATTAGAGTGCTGTAGCCATAAGCCAAGGAATACCAAGGATTGCTGGCAACTACCAGATGCTGGGGAGAAATGAAGTAGCATGGCCCTGCCAACATCTTGATTTCAGACCTCTAGCTCCAGAACCATGAGAGAATAAATTCCTGGTGTCTTAAGCCACCCAATTTGTGGTACCTTGTTAGAGCAGTGCTAGGAAACCCATACACAGAAATACCTGTTGAAAAGCGGCAAAGTTGCTTTTGAAATGTCTGCTGATAACCTTGTAGTAAGTAATTTTAATTAGAGTAGGATTCTTTTTGCTGAAGCTACAAATCTCCATCAGTATGAGAGACTGATAGAATTCTACCACCTGTGAAGATGCAAGAAAAATGTGTATTCAGTAGAGTCATATCTGCCTTCCTGTCACTTGTCACGAGTGAAGGAACATTCCTCTTGGTGAAACTTACTTTTAGGAATCGTGCTTGCTAGTCATGTTTACACTGCAAAGCTGATTTCTTTTAATGGTCTGAGCTCCAGTTTGAGGTAAGTACTTCTCGAAATTCTAAGGAAACTTCCTTGAGATATTTAGTAGTTATAACTCCTTAAGGAGAGAGGGAAAATACGGATTCTTATTTGATTAAATAAAATACTTATGCTCGTTGTGTTAAATGCAGCTGCAGTGGAGACTTTATATTCCATTTTCTGCATTTTCCTGGGAATTGCTAGGCTTCTGGAAGTTACAAAGCAAAAGACAATAGGATTTTCATCTAATTCACAGTATCTGTCTTTGGGACAGGTGATTAGTGCTGCAGAATGGGTACTTGGCAGCTATGGTAGAATGTTCCCACAAAGACATATATGGGCACAGACTCGAAGACAAAGGTACAGTGATGTCTAGAAGCAGAGTAACCCTTGTAGCCATTTATGCTCAATACCTTTATCTTACAGGGAAGGCCCAGAGATGGGCCTTCCAGACCAAGCATGAACTAAGTCTGAATTCTACTAACCTCATCAAGTGCTTTTTAAGTACCCACTATGTGCATCTGTTGGCCAGTCACCTGGAGGTTACACATGATATATGCATAGCATTTGAGCACATTATTATTCTCACAGATTTGTAGGTAAGACAAGCAAGTCCAAGACAGTTTCCGTTACCTTTCCAGCATCATATAACAAGTAAATGGCCAGAAAGGGGTCTGGGACCCAAGTCTCCACCTTCCTAGTGATTTACACTTACCCTGCACTCAAAAAAATTATGGACATCATGGTTTATTTTCATATACATTTGTGTAAAAGACACATCAATGTGTACAACTTATACCCCCTCACTCTCATAGAAATAATCCTCAACCCAGACTTCAGTCTGCTAAAGATGTTCTCATCAGCAGCTTTGTTTTATTTGAAGCCAAGACTTTCCTTCCACTTTGAAATGCCACCAACAATTATATGACTAGAAGGAAAATCCATTCCAGTTCAACTGTTGTCATAAAACCTTAATCATTTTGGCAAGTAGCCATTTCCATACTGCCTACATTCTGCATTGATACTTCCTTTAGAAACATAGCAAGACCTGTGTGTATCCATAGAGAATATAGAAGTTTGCAAACATTTTGAGAGTTTGGAGGCAAATCACAGCTGAGTCACAAGAAAGTTCCCTTCCTCGCCCTGATGCCAAGTCTTCTGCCATTTAAAAGGAAATCTCATTGCTGCTGTATCCTGATACCATGGAGATCCACGGTTTTCCCTTGGATCTTTCAGTTTTACCCAGGAACCCAGTTCAAGAGCCAAGAACCCACATAGTTGGATTCATGGTCAGAAGGGCACCCTAAAGGGAGGATTTTGCCTAGAAAAAAGCCAAGATTAGCACTAACTAGCTATAGATGTAATCAACAATAATGAAAATAAAGGTTACTGGATTTGGACCCCTAATATGCCAGGAACATTCTATGTATTATTGTTACCATACCTTACAAACCAGGGCTGCTTCTCAACATTTTTCAGAAATTGATGTTATGAGTTTTATATCTTACTCAAAGTCACCCAGCTAGAAATTGGCACAGCTGAAACTGAAAGACAGGAGTGTCCAACTATAAAATTCTTTTTTTTTTTAATACCATGTTGCTGCTCTGTAAAAACCAGCTTCCATGTATTGAGTATTAGCAGAATAGAAAGTGCTCAGTACTGTCTTTGCAGCAGTGTGTTCATGACCCCCTGCTCACAGGCAGGCATCACCATTTTGCAAATGGAGATGAGGCTGGAGAGATCCCTTTCATGGTAGTAAGTGAGGATGCTAGCATGCAGATCCAGGTCTCCAGGCCACAAATCTTGGCCTCCTGGTTGTCTCTCAATGGAACAATGGAAGGGAAAGCTCCCTGTACTAACGACTGAAATTTCAGTAGCTAGTGTTCAGCTAGTGGCCTGAAACAATGATCTGCTCTTGTGAGACCAGGATTCCTTTTAGACGTACCCTCTTTTCACTCTGATTTCCCTGAGCCCCACAAGAATGGGTGTTGACACCCATAAGTTGGCACTGTCACCAGATTCCGTACAAGGCCATGGAGACCAGTGCCCTGTGAAATCATCCACATCCTAGACCATTCATCTGAATATCCAATTAGTAAGTTTTAATAAAGTGATACATTTCATGCTTGGCGCTTGAAAGCTCATTATAATTATTCAGTCATTCTATTCATAACAGAATTTCTGCACAGAATTGCCTACTGCCATGTCAAATCCACATGTTTCATTTTCTCCCACCTCTTTCTTTAAAACTGCTATCTGGTAAGTGTTCAAAGTTAACACTAGTAAAAAGACATCATCATAATGTACCCTCTGACTGGATGCTCTGAGGAGGGCCCAACATTGTTTTGGGGATATTTTTGACAAAAATTCATAACTTCAGTCTAATCATGAGCAAAGAAAACCAGACAAATCCAAATGGAAAGACGCTCTACAAAACAACTGAGCAGTACTCTTCAAAAGTGAAAATATCATGAAAGACAAGGGAGACCGAAGAACTGTCACGGATTGGGGGAGGGTAAGGAGACAGCGACTAAATACCACATGGTATCCTAGTTAAGATCCTGGAACATAAATGGGACATTATTGGGAAAATGAGTGAAATTTAAAAATATCAAGTTAATATTTTACCAGTGTTCATTCCCCTATTTTGATCATTGTATCATTTATGACACTGTATCAGTGTAATAAAGAATTGACATTGGGGGTAGGTGGGTGGAGGATATACAGGACCTCTTTGAACTAGTTTTGAAACTTCTCTGTAAACTTAACGTCAAAATGAAAAGCTTTTTTAAATTTTAAGTTCTATTTGTTAAATAGCGGAGGGCTCAAAATCAGACTAAGGAGTTGAGACCAGACTGGTTGATCTGGAATCCCAACTCTATCACTTCCCAACTGTGTGGTTTCAGACAAGTTCTCCAATCCTCTCCAAGCTTGGGATTCTGATAACCACCTCATAGGTGTGTATAAGCGTGGTATAGATAATACATTTAAACTGTGTAGCATAGTGCTTGACACAGCAAGTACTCACAACTGGAAGCTCTTGTCATTTATCTTTTAATCAGTATAGATCTTTTCTTCCTCTTAGCTGAGTGCCCAATAACCCCATCCTCAATAGGACATTAATGACTAATAGTAATTTATCATAATACCTTTCCACAAATATTTGCATTTTAATGAAATTATATTAAAGATGCTGTGAGAGAATTCAGTGGTGGGTTGTATTCTCTAAAGATGACACCAACCATGTTTCTCATCCCAGAAGCATTTCTAGAACCATGCCACCCTCCATCAAGAGGTAGAGTCTATGTACCCTTGTATCTGGGCAGCTTTTGTACGTGCCATCACCATAGAGTACGGTGGAAGTGATGCTATGTGATATCCGAAGACAGGTCTGAAAAAAATGCTGTGTACTGAAAAATGCCTCTTCTCTTAGGATGCTCACTCTTTGAACCGAGGTAACATGTTGCATTGAAATCCAAGCAGCTCATGGAAAGGCTCATGTGGAAAGGAACAAAGGTCCGTGGCCCATATCTCCAACCAAGCTCTCTGCTGACAGCCAGCACCAACTTGCCAACCATATGAGTGAATCATCTTGAAAGTACATCTTCCAGCCCTAGTCAAGCTACTCAGCTGAAACCACATGGAGAAGAGATGGCCTGCCCCCACCAAGCCCTGTCTAAATTACACATTGGTAAGCAAAATCATTATTGTTGTTTTAAGCCACTAAACTTTGGGTTGGTTTATTATACAGCTATAGATAACATGTTTTAATGGCAGAACTTCTGTTAGAGTAGGGACAGGAACAGAAACAAGTCTTCTTAAAATGTGGGCATAGTTGAGAACTGGAGCTGGGAGAGAGCATGCATAGACATGAGGAACATTCATATGAAAGATGTGTTCACCTTTCCACAATGCAGGGAAACCAAAAAGTAGTATTTGTCCACCGGACTAGAAAATGGAACAAAGAGAACATTTAAGACTGGACTGATAATGTGGAGCCGAGCCTTGCAGAGGTTCTCAGGAAGATGATGCCCACTGTCAGAGTAGCTATCAAAGTCAGTCCCTAGAGCTGGTCTGTATAGTAGATGAAGTTTGAGGTGTAGGGTGCCAATTCGTCATGCCTCTCTTTTTCTCTTGCCTTAAATCAACTGAGAACAGAGCCCAGTGATAAGAATTTGATCACTTTCAGAGTCTTGACCTCCAAATGGAGGATTTCTGGTATTTTGTGTCTGAGAAAGATATGTCTTGGGCCTAAAGTCAGAGGGGAGCGGTCCACTCCTTCTCACACCTCTTCATCTGGAACTCGCCTGCAGGAAGGTCTGGGCTCATGGAGCACACAACAGCTGGGCAGATGCAGTGCTGGTTGCTGCTTCTCTGGCTCACGTCCCAAGGAGGAGCCCCCAAATTTCTAGGCCTGTCTCTAAAAGGCCATCCTCCCCTGACCTGCACCAGATGTGCTAGCTCTAAGGAAGCAAAACAAATTCAGTGAGTAGCTGTACGTAGGGAACTCTCTGAAACAGAGCCAAGAGCCCATTCTGCATGGAGAACTGACTGCCCCATCTCACCATCAACTAAGTCATTCCCCACCCCCAGTGGAGGAATTAGGGAGGATCCAGGAGAGAAACACAGAAGCTTTCTTCCCATACTTTCTGAAAGGGCAAAGTATTCTAGTGAGGGTCTGAGACAAGACCTTGGGAGATGAGAGTAATTTTCTAATTACAAGCAGGCATGTGGGGCACCTGGGTGGCTCAGTCGGTTAAGCATCTGCCTTGGGCTCAGGTCATGATCCCAGAGCCCTGGGATCGAGTCCCACATCGGGCTCCCCACTGAGTGGGTGGAGTCTGCTTCTCTCTCTCCCTCCGCCCTTCCCCCTGCTCGTGTTTTTTTTTCTCACTCAAAGAAGTAAATAAAATCTTAAGAAAAAAAAAAGGTATGTGTCTGAGAAATACAGTAGCTCTCAAATTTACCAGAATCACCTGGTGGGCTTGTTAAAACAGATTCCTGGGCCCTACCACCTGAGTTTCCAATTCAGTAGTTCTGGGATGGGGCCGAGAAATTGCATTTCTAACAAATTCCAGGTAATGGTGCTCTTGGTGGTGCAGAGGTCACACTTCGAGAGCCCTGATGCAGTACATTTTTCAGTTCAGAAAACACCTGTACACAGCTAATCTCATTTACATCATTCCTCATTGACAGACGAGGGCACTAAGGCTGCCGGGGACTGAGGATCTTCTCTAAATTCACACCACACTAACTGAAGAACAAACTTTCCAGTCCAAGTCTTTTGATGCTAACTCGAGGATTCTTTTCTCTGAACTATAGCTGTTTACAGGAGTAGAAGCAAAACAAAGAGAGAAACCCAGGAATCCTTTGGGTATTTAAGAATCAGAGATTGGTATTTTATATATTAATTGTTAAATATTTTTGTAATTTCTTTAATTTTATAGCTCCTTATGAAATATTTTGATGTGTCTTGCATATATTGAGAAAAAAAAGACAGGAAAAAGTTGTGGGTTTGTTTTATGTGCACCTAGGCCAGCAGAGATAGGAGAGTTGGATGCCTCTAGAAACAACCATGGTTGTGGTAACAGTTGCCATCTGGCCTGGAGACTAGGGAAAGTGGGGTGCCTTTGGAATAAAGAGGGGGAGTGTAGGCAACTTATGACTGGTAATTCTTTTCAAAAATGAATAATCTTTTGGGGCGCCTGCGTGGCTCAGTTGTTAAGTGTCTGCCTTCTGCTCAGGTCATGATCCCAGGGTCCTGGGAACGAGCCCCGCATCAGGCTCCCTGCTCGGTGGGAAGCCTGCTTCTCCCTCTCCCACTCCCCCTGCTTGTGTTCCTGCTCTTGCTATCTCTCGCTCTGTCAAATAAATAAATAAAATCTTAAAAATGAACCATCTTTTTACAGAAAAACCTTAACCAAAAGGAATTTATTAACAATAGTGCTACTTTAGACAACATTTGGAGAGGTATTTTAAGGAATGAGTGCTTTACATCCTTTACACCCTTCATATTGTTCCATTTGGCTTACAAACCTGACTGCAAATTCTGTTAGTTCTCATGACTACCCCCCCCAACCCTTAATTAACTTTTTGAAAAACCAGGACTAACGACCAACTGGCGTGAGGGATTAATGAAGATCGTGAGCTGATGGGTTCAATTTGCCACGTCTCCTTCTTCATGCTGCTAAAAAGGAACCCTCTTGGACATTGCCAAAGATTCACACCATGTTTTATGATACATCATTATTTAGTTATTGTAGGTATCTTCACTTACAAGTAGGTCTCAATGCCTTATCTAGCACACCTCAGTCTAGTGTCACAATTATTTTGGCCTCCTTGACAATGACTTGGACGGCTAGGCACCTGCTCCTGCCCCATGACCCCATTTTATGAACCGCAGTTGGCAGCATGCCTGGCCAACAATTTCTCAGTTCCTGTGATAACGTGTGCACCTTTGTGTGTGTATGTGTGTTTATAACTGAGTGTGGAGAATTGAGAACACAAAAGCTTTCCTACTTTTTGATACTCTTTATTGAATAACATTCAGAAAAAATGCACAAATTATTAAGTACAGATTTTAGTAAGTTTTTACAAGCTAACACACCCGAGTAACCAGATCAATAAACAGAACATTGCCAGCCTTATGAAAGCTCCTGTTCCATGTCCTCTCTTCTTGTCAATATGCTTACCAAGAGCAACCGCAATCCTAACTTCTAACACTATACATGAGGTTCAGAAATGGATATAAATGGATCATATGTATATATTCTTTTGATCTAGTTACTTTGGCTTAACATAATGTTTATGAAATACCCATATTTTTATGTGTTGCATGTTTTATTACATGTATAATGCTTATACCCATTGCTGTGTAGTATTCTATGATGTAAGTTTACCACAGTGCATTTATCCACTCTACTATTGATGGATACTTAGATAATTTTCTGTTCAGAGTTGTCATGAATAGTGGTGCTGTGAACATTTTAGTACATGTCCCTTGGGGCGCATTCTTATGTGTTTCCATTGTGCTTAAACCTGTAAGTGGAATTTCCAGATCACAGATTTGGGTGTATTATCTTTCAGTTCATACTCCCAGTTTTCAAAAATGACGGTATCAATTATACTACTCTAAGCACAGTGGTAGAGTTTGGTTTGCTCTACATCCTTGCCAATGCTAGGTATTGTGAGTGTTTTTCATTTCAGCCATTCTAGTGAGGGTATGATGGTAACTTATTTTAATTTGCAGATGTTGGATATTTGGATATCTTTCTTTGTGAAGTGCCAGTTTAAGTCTTTTACCTGTATTTCTATAACTGACTTAACCTCTCCTGTCTTCTCGATCCCCTTTACTATGTCTTATTGCGATTAAAAAAAATGCAAGTGTCCAACAGCAGGTAAATGGATAAATACACCATGGCAGACTCATATGCTGAACTACTACCCAACAACAAAAATAAATGATATCCTAATACCCATAACATCAATGAAACTCAAAAACATCATTGGACGCAAAAGAAGCCAAGTACAAAAGAATACATACTGTATGATTCTCCTTGTATGACATTCTAGAAGCGGCAAAACTAATTTATAGTGACAGAAAACAGATCAGTAGTTTCTTGGGGTTGGAAGACAGTATTGACTGAAAAGGGGCATGAAGGAATGTTTTAGGGTGATGGGGAATGCCCTGTCTTGATTTCAGTAGTGGTTACATGGATGTGTACATTTATCAAGACTCTTTGAACTGTACACTTAAAATGGGTAATTTAATTGGTTAAATTATACTTCCATGAAATTGATTAAAAAGAAAACTTTTACTGAGCCCTACCATGTGTAACCCATAGGATATGTTCAAATTAGGGCTTTTCTTTGGCCACAGTGATCAGTCGAGATGCCCAAAGACCCACATGTACTCCACTGGAGAGTCATGTCTCCCTAGAAGGAAATGCAAAGTCGCCAACATCTTTTGAAGTAACTGTTTTGATTGAAGACATCACAAAAGCCTGGGTCTGGCTACTTTGGCCACCTCATACCCCACAAATGGTTTAGTTTCCGCTCACTTACGGCTGCCTGCCAGTCACCCAGCAATCCAGCCAGCACACTTAACAAGCTGGCCCATCACTATGTTTAAAATATACAAGGAGAACGCAGGCATGTCCAACCCTGGGCTGGGGAGAGAAACCTCCCCAGCTAGTTTTCCCAACACTTTACCTTGCAGGAGCCAAACTGCAGTCATTTTTTCCTTTGACTCTCAAGGGAAACCTGACAGGGACCACGTTTCAGAAAGCTCCTCTTCCATAGAGCACCAGAGCTGTGGTATTTTAATAGCCTCTCTCAGCCCCTCCCCTGGGAACATATTATTATGTGATCATTAGTGATGGGCAAACCTCACTGGGTTTCCAGGTTTGAGTCTTTGCCAGAAGTTGAGAGTTTCTCCTTTCTGACAACTCCACATCTCCCCCTTTCCCCCCTTTTAATTATATTTATTTTTGTCTTCTTTACTTGGCTTGTTCTTATTGACCTAAACATGCCCTCCAACCCTTACCTACTTTTCACCACAGAAAGAGGAAGTGGAAGGAGATAGGGCAGGGGGCATGAATTCTCTGATGGCCTCTCACCTGGCAAGCATGCCACCTCTCTCTGTTGAAATGCCCTATGCCAAACAGAATTGTAATCAGGCCCCAGTTATTGGTGTAGCCAGAAAAGTGTGACTGGAAACTCATTGTGTGCCCATGACCACACTGCTGAGGGTACCCGGTGAATTTGTGGGCAAAGGATGAGATCTATCCTTAGAAGCCCAATAGTTGTAATTGACAGAGGCATGCCAGTATCATTTTAAAATAATACCCTCGGGACTAAGTAGTCAAGGCTATTGGAAGGCTGAAAAGGGAGAAGTTGTGAGACATATGTGCACATTCTTCATTTGAGGCAACAATTTCTGTTGTTATGAGAATAAGTATGAGAATAAATGCCTTAAATGAATTATATCTAAACTCAAGCCCTCCTATCAAAGATTCCTCTCAATGTTTTTCTCCTTTAGAAAACAGGAGTATTAGGGGTGCCTGGGTGGCTCAGTCGGTTAAGCGGCTGCTTTTGGCTGAGGTCATGATCCTAGGGTCCTGGGATCGAGCCCAGTGTTAGGCTCCCTGCTCCGTGGGAAGCCTGCTTCTCCCTCTCCCTCTGCCTGCTGCTCTGCCTATCTGTGCTCTCTCTCTATGTCTCCATCAAATAAATAAAGTCTTTAAAAAAAAAAAGAAAATGGGAGTATTAGTATTTATTTCATGAGCCATTTTGTTGGTTAAGGAGCTGAGTAGAGTACTGAATTTATAATTGGGGATTATATGTAATTCAGGTCCATACAGCTTCTATCATAGAGCTGGTGGTCAAAGCACCTGTGTTTGTAAACTGGACCCATCAGACAGGAACTCTTCGGGTCAGGGGGGCAGTGGGGACATGAAATTTCAAGCCCTTCCCATCTTCCATTAGAAGAATCCCAGAATACAGCATGTCCCGTGACCTTGTAGAAGGCTGGGAATGTCCAGGTCAGCAGCTGGCCTAGGAGGGCTGCCAGAATTTCCAGGACACTGATGCATTCAGAATAGGAGAAAAGGGAACATGGGAGGCGGTGCCTCACGGTGGGGGGAGGGGGGAAGGGGGGAGGGGAGAAGGAAAGCGTAGGGAGCCCTGAACTGATAAATTCTGATTTGCCTATTTCACTCAGTCAGAAAACACAGATGAGTCACTTATGCTAATATGTATTTTCTTTTTAGCAAGTTTTCCCCAGTTTGTCTGAAACTATAGTGGGTCTACTATGACAAACACAAAATTTGTTTTTCTGCCCGAAAAGCAGCCACTTATTTTTTGGACCAGGGTCCCCCAGTGTGTAACTAAATCAGGGAGACCATTTCTGCCATAGGCAAGGCCCTCCCATGGCTTTCTGTGAAGCTGCAGTAAATGTACCTGTTTTTTAAGGAATTTTTCTAACAGACCAAGGAGATCTGTGGCCTATTAATTTTCTTGATCCTCTGTAATCAGTAATTTTGATTCCCCCCGAGCCTTTGTTCATTTTGTTATATTGCCATCTCTAGATAGTCTTGGGTACCCCCCCCCAAAAAAAGAAATGTATGTTCAGATTATTATCTGTTTTCTAATTTTTCCTCTTATGATTGCATTGATTTTAAAACTGGTTTTACAAGCTGGAAATTGACAGAAGGTAGAATATTCATAGAACAAATGATCAGAAATGCACGGTCAAGCAAGCTAACTAGTTATCTCAGGCGGCAACTTCATCGATTAGCAGTGACTGTTGGCAGTGTTGTACTAAGAAGGAAACTGAGGCCACTTCTAGGCTTAAGAAAGAGGACCAGGAGTTGATTGGTAATGTCTGCCATGGTAGTGCATTATTGGTTAGTGGGAAATAGAATGGTTAGTGAAGCTTCGACATAGACATTATGCATTTGCCATTTCTGGTCTTGGCAAAATGTTCCTTCAAGCAACTCATACATCAAGTGGAGTTCTATAGTAATTGATTAAATTGAATAGAGACCTGAACACTTCATTTTGAGTCTGTAGCTGGATCAAAATACACCTGAGGGCACTTCTAACCCAAAGATTCTTTGTCTATGTAGTCATATTTTTACCCAGACACAGAAATAAAGGACTTGAAGACTGCTTTCTAGTTTAAGGCATAAACAGTGGAAACACATTTATAATTTGCTTCAGGAATTGCAAGTCCCTTTAATGTAAATACATTCAACATAGTCCCTATCCTCCTTTGGCCTTGTTTCTAGCTCTGTGTGTCTTGTGTGTCTTAAAGAGAAGTTGTGTGACTGACGCTCAAGAGAAAGATGTGTAAATGGGAAATAATGGTGTCATTCATTTTAAGCTTTGATTTGTTTCTCTTGTTTTCCTAAAAACCAGATAGAGAATTGAGCAAAGATTTTTGATCTTAGGACTGAGAAACCAAGTCTAATTAATGAGTCAAAAGAGAAATGGTGGCCCTCTTTTGCAGTACATAATCCATGAGTGCATGACCTGGAGGCAAAGCCTTGGATAAATCTTAAATCTTTAAATTTAGGGGCGCTTGGGTGGCTCAGTCCATTAAGTGTCCAACTCTTGAAATCTCATGATCTCAGGGTCATGAGATCGAGCCCTACATCGGGCTCTGCCCTGGGCATAGAGGGCATAGAGCCTCTCTCTCCCTCTCTGCCCCTTCCCACTCGTGCTCTCTCTCTCTCTCTAAAAAAAAAAAAAATCTTTAAACTTTAATAATGTGGTTGTTGGTCTGAAGAAAATGAATTACAGTTTTTTAGTGTTAAACAGTAACTTTTTCTTCCTCACATGTGATATGATTTCCTCAGTTTTGCTAGCTGGAGAGGATGTAGGTTACCCTTTAGGCTAAATCAGGGATTATTTACTCATGGGCTCAAAAATAATAATATGCTGTATTAAATGTTCATAATAGATGCTCAAAAAGTGCAGCTATATACATATATATTTGCTTTTCAGCCCTGTATTTTTAGTCAGCTCTTGCCACAATAAAGCTATATAAAAAAAACCACTGTAAACCTCAGGGGCTTACAACACCATTTATGTTTCTTACTCATGGGCCTATAGGTCAGCTGAGACTGCTCTGCTTCAGGCTGGGGGTTGACTAAGCTTGGCTTGGGCCTTGAGTTGGGTTCAAATCTACTCCACTTGTCACATTTTGGAGCTCAGGCTGATGAGGCAGTTGCTACCTGGGTAGTACTTTTCTCACTGTGGTAACAGGAATGGAAGGGGATAAAGGAAACAGTCTTTTTTGGGGGAACTGGCACACAGTCATTTCCACCCACATTTCATTGATTAAAGTTAGTCAGACAGCCAACTTTACCATCAGTGGATACAGAAATTGACTCCACCTCCAGGGAGATGAAATGCAAATTTACATGGCAAAGTGTGTGAATATATAATTCTAAAACAGGAAGGGCATGGGAATTCAGAACAATGAACGAATTTACCAAAAATACTCTTAAGTTCTGTCTAAAACATTGAGTAGGGAAGTAGTATAATGAGGTAAAACAATATATATATATATATATATATACACTTATATATATATGTGTGTATATATATATACACACACACACACACACACACACACACACACACACATATATATATATATATATATATATATATATATATATATATATATATATATCAGGCTTTAGAGCCAGGGAGATCTGAGTTTGAATCTTGACTCCATTCTTTTCTGACTATGTTGACTTCACCAACAGTCAGGTCCTGCAAATGCTAGAACTTGGAAAGTGCTCCTCAGCAGGACTTTGTGGATATCTCTCCCTTGCCCTGCTGTGAATGGGACTCCATTTCTTTTTACTTACCTGTTTCTTCACTTGCCTGTCTGTTTTCTATATATTTGGCAGTTCAAATTCTTGAAATATGGCATCCATTTGATTCAACTAAAAGTCATTGTGCCAGTTGGAGTATATAGTTTTGCAGTGGGCCATGTCTGGTCCAGTGGCCAGTCTGTGATCAGTACAAGTGCATAGCCTTGGTTCAATCAACCATGGCTGATGGAAAGTAATATATAACATAACATCCTTTGGGAGGCATGGCTGGTTGTCCTCCGATGAGTCGTGCTTTTAGATCAAAGCTGCTGTTAGGCTGGAAATTCTTTTCCTAGAGAGGTGCCACATTTTCAAGTCCTTCTTGAGTATAGATTGAGCCATGTCACTAAGTTTTTCCAGTGGAATACAAGCAGATTATGAATATCACTTCCAAACAAAGAGGTTAAGATGCTGGTGCCTTTCCTCCTATCTGTTTTCCCATTTAGTACTTAAGGGTGAAGACTGTAAGACCCCAAAAGAGGACAGAGCTACAAAATGGAAAGAGCCTGGGTAACTGATCATGTGGAAGGCTTCCTGTGAGTGAGAAATAAACATTTAGGGGTTAACATTTTAGGGTTGTTTTAATATCAGTTAACAAAGACTGTCCATTCTGCCTGATTGGAAGAGAACAGTGTTCCTTAAAGGGGCTGATGGCATCGTCCTTGCTGGGATTAGGGTGTGGAATGAAGCAAAGCATAAAAGGCTAATCAACTGAGCTGGAGAGGCCCAATGTGCCCCTGTGACATGGCTTGGCTGATACTACACTCAGCTGAGAAGGTTGAGTTCAGTAGGGAGTCAACTGTAACTGTGAGGGAATGTGGCCTTTGTGAAGGATGAGCTCCAAATTCAAACAGTTGTCCACATTTCAAGTCACACTCATGAAAGAGAGCCTTCATTCAACACAGGAAAGTAAGGATTTCCTTTGTGGGCCCTTGCTCCCCTGGACATGGTTTCTGAAGTATCTTTCTTAAGGATTAAGCTTCTCTCTTTCCTTTAGGGGGCTCTGCTCACCTGAATCAACCAGTTTTAACTAAATTTGAAAATCCGTTGTCTCTCCAGGGAAGGCACACTTCCCTCTTGGCCTCCAGTAGTAACCAGCACAACTATGCCTAAGCTCACTGATGAGGAGGACGAGCAGGGAGCTGTTCCCTCATTAACCCACCATACCTTGACCTTGATCCGTAGTCTCAAGCTTGGCAGCTTGGTGGGAGAGGGGGGATGATGGTAGCCTGGGCCAGAGGATTCTGCTGGAGGAAGTCTGCCTTTGACTGCAGAGTATGCTAAGGCCATATGGGACTGAGGAAGAAGAAAGTCCAATGTCTTGCAGTTCTCTCTCTCTGCCTCCTTCTCTCTGTCTCTCTTTGTCTTCTCTCCCTCTTCTCTCTTTTTCCTGACACAAATCCAGCTATTCAGTTGCTGCCCGCATCCAGCTGGCACACCATGCACCGCAGTTGAATTCAATCCATGTTCCAGCACTTTCTCTGTGAGCTGTACTACAACTGCTTCTGCTTCTCTGGTGAGAGAAGGTTCCTGTCTCCCCTTGCCGGATCTATACTGCTTGCCTCTCATTGATAAGAGTCTGACTTCAGCTTTTGTGTTGCCTCCACTCCACTCAGCCAGTTCCCTTCTTTCCTTTGTCAGATACACCGTAGTGCTGTGGGACCGACTTCCTTTTGGGCCCAAGAGTCCTGCTAGCTTGGTAGGTCCCAGAGACTCCCTTTTTGGATCTCCATGGCACGGTCATAAGCAAGAACCCTGCAACGTCAGTAGAGGAATGGTATCCATTCAGCTGCTCAAAACAAAAGTTTTAATTCTGAATCTCCCTTCCCCGACCTATAACCAGTCTGTCGCTGCCAGTGGGAAGGGTGGGGGTGGGGGGGTGGCAAGACATGGAAGGAAAGGAGGGGGGTGCAGAGCAGCAAGCTTATTAACCTTTCCAAGAGGCTTGTGATTCAAGCTTGTGGAGCTTAACATTTTTTTTCTCTCCCAATTATTTTAATGATGCTGCAGAAAGTTCTAACTTCTGTGCTGAGACTGTGTTGCTGCCACAGTCTGGGTTGATCACATGGTAACATTCCGACCCAGGCTGGGTCACCCCGTAAGGAAAATCAGCTTGGGAAAACCACTCCTCCCGCTGCGTGCAGCGCTCTCTCTCTCTCTCTCCCCCCCTCTCTCTCAGGGTGGGGTGGCGGGGGAGCCTCCTTTTTAAGACCTTTGAAGCTTAAATCTCAGATGTGAGCTTTGCCTCAGAGTTTATTAGTTATTTTTTATCCCCATTCACCACCCCCTTCAAAAAAAGTTTATGTTCACTCAGAATGGCAATTATTTGACTCTAATTCAAACCATTTTTGTGTCATTTAGATCCAGGCACATTGCTTGATCTCAATAATAAGGGAACGTACCAAATATTTTCTTTCTAAAGGAACTGTAGTCATATAAGCCAGTTCATCAATCATGTTTTTTTTTTCTTCCCTTTCACAGTCTTAATATATTCCTCATTTCGTTTTGAGCAAGAAAATTAAGCCTATAACATAAACTTAAAAGCCAACTACTGTAGTCTGTACTTTGAACCCAGATACAAAAGCAAACATTCCTTCCTATTAGGTTCAGATCAAGATGTATTGATTTAGGAGGTTAACTAATACGTAGCAGGAGGCTGATTAGGGGCTGGCAGTGTGGGAGAAAGAAGGGAGGAGGAGTAGAAGAGGAAGTGACTTTTCTTCTTGTGTATTCATATGCACGCTTTATCTGGAGGCATTGCTAATTTTCAGTAACCCGCCATGAACATCATCATGGCTGCGAGGATTGCAAAGACAGAGGACATCTTTCTGCAAGGCCACCCTCCCTTCCCATTTAACAAGAGCACCTAGATACTGCTGGGGATTAAAGAGCTCTCCGTCCTAGTCTGGATTGTCATCTACACATACGTAATGTTTAAAACTTTTACTGACATATCATCTACATAGGAAGAATTGCACTTACTGTAAGTGTACAGTTTGCTGAATTTTCACAAACTTAACATACCCGTGTAACAAGCATCCAGATTATGAAGTGAAACAATAGCACCTTAGAAGCCCCCCCACACCCCCACTCAGTCACTGCCTCCCAAAGCGTAACCTAAATTCTAATATCAGAGGCAATTTAATCTTTTTTTGTCATTTCTATAAATGGAATCATATAATGTGTTCTTTTATGTCTGGCTTGTTTCATTCAATATTATATTTGAGAGATTCACCCTTGTTTTTGTGTATAGTTGTAGACTGTCTACATTCTTTGCTATTAATTTTCCATTGTGTGAGTACACCAAAAATTATAAATCCATTCTATTGTTGAATTCCTGTTGGGCTATTATGAATAGTACTATTATGAGCATTCTGGTACATATCTTTTGGTGAACATATGTCCACATCTTTTCTGGTTCTATTCCTAGGAGAGGAATTGCTGCGTATAGGCTGTGCATATGATTAGTTTTAGTAGAAACTGCCAAACAGTTTTCCAAAGTGTCTGGAACCATTCGATACTTCCCCTGGCAGTGTACGAGGGTTCTAGTTGCTCCTCGCCTTTGTCAGTATTTGCTTTTTCTAGTGTTTGTTTTAATTCTTCTGAGGGTATGTGGTGATAATCACATTGTCACCTTACTGTGTGTGTCCTACACCCATTAACATTCATTTCTGTGCTTTAGTTAACTTCCTATGATCCCTTAAGCTCACAAGAACCAACTGAACCATTGTCTTCCCTCTACGAAGACTGTCTTTTCTATACTGATATCCCCACATCACTTCCTTCCACTCACCCACATGGACTTTTCCCTTCATTGAGCTTTTGTTGAACTTCTGCATGGAGCCACCCCATTTATACTTTGATTAGCTCCTGAGTAGTATTATGCTCCAAGTGTTTCTCCTGTGTTACTCTGTCTTCCCATCTGAAGGCTGAGCCTGTTGAGGATGGAGTCCAGCTCAGTAGGCCATGTGTACCCACACAAACCCACCAGGTTGAGTTCAGATGGATGTGGACTATGCCCTGATTGGACTGGGCTTTGTACTTTTTGCTCAATCATTATGATGCCCATGAGCTTTAGCCTAGATGCCTGATATTGATGAAAACCACTCAAGACTCGAGAAGTTAAATAGGGCAGGAAGATGAGTAATGTGTTAAAATAACTTAGGATTTGGAGCCTCAGTTCCCACATGTACAGAGGGAGAAGAAAGAATAGAGTTGTAGTGAGAATTCAACAAGAAAACATAGCAAAGTATCTGGCATGTTGTAGGTGCTGGAGAAGTCCATTTCTTTGGAGAGGTCTCAATCTCTCAGTCTTTTAAAACATTTTTTTAAAAAGATTATTTATTTTAGCGAGGGAGCACAAGCAGGAGGGGCAGAGTGAGAGGGAGAGAGAATCTCAAGCATACTCTGCCTTGAGAGTGGAGCCTAATGTGGGGCTTGATCACATGACCCTGAGATCATGACCTGAACTGAAACCAAGAATCAGATACTTAACCAATTGCCGCCACCTTAATTTCTCAGTCTCATAAGATTGGGAAACTCAAAAAGCTTGGTAGACCTTTAGTTTGGTCTGGTATTGACCAATCCTTTCTTTTTCTTTCCAGCCTCTCTGAAATCAAGCATTAGCCTAAATTAGATGGTGACTTTTGAAATAAATTTAACAACTTTTTCAAAGAAATGACTTTTTTGAAAAAAAAAAGGGGGGGAATGTCTTTTCTGAAGTCTAACTTTGTCCCTTGACAGCAAAATCTTCTTTGAGCCAAGGCAAATTAACAGCTTCCTATGTAATGTCCATCTTTGTATCTCCTCCGCCCACTATGTCTAGAGGGAGATGCCTTAAGTTCAGATGATGAAGGCAGCATCCATCTCTGCTCATAAGTACGTGGTTTAAAGTTCAAACATCTCTGCTTCCGGAAGGGATCTTAGAAAAGTGAATAAGGGAAAAGATTTGTCCTAGGGTTTTTGCCCTTCCCTGGAGGTTTTCAGCAGCCCTTCTCCATGGTCAGGCAAGCTCTGGAGTCACATACTGACTTTGCCCTGTATAGTGATGCAGGGCTTGGAATGGTGGCCTCTGTTTTTCTTCTTGAACACTACTGCTCTGTGCCAGGGTGTGTTGGTGTGGCCAAAACTAATTTGGCAGGTCATTCATTTGCTTCCTCTGATAGTGCTATACTGGAGGCAGGGTTACAAAACACTTTCCAGCTGGCTAGACTTCTGATAGGAGTATCTTAGAAAGGTTCCATGGCCTTTAGTTAGATTTAGTGGTCAAAGTTCTCATAGACTTACCTTTCTCTTTCCTTTTTTGACTTCCAGCCCATTTCAGTAGAACCACATTATAATATAGCTCAGTATATTTTATATAATTTTTAATACCACAGGTCAAACTATGAAGTAGGGATCTTGGATGTTAATGCTGTAACCAAATTTGTATATAAAGTGATTCCCATATAGATGCCTGCTCTTTGTCCCCGCTAGGAGAGAAATGAATGGGAATGTTAAGAGGAAAGACAGAGAAAATGCATTTCATGACTTGTCCCAAGGCTATGTCATTTAATCATATACCAAGAGGAAGTGGTATTATTTTCTCCATTTTACAGAGATGAGAAAACACATACTCAGTGTGGTTTAATATCTTGTTCAAGGTCACATAGCCCTTTGAAGTTGGGATCAGAATCTGGGGGTTTGTCCAGCTCCAAAGCCTGAACTCTTCTCTCTTTCTTCCCTCCTCTCCCACCTGGAATACATGTAACCTTGACACACATCTTTCAATATTAGCGTTAGGCATGACCTAAGAAGTCAAGCCAGGTCCTATCAAGGATAGGAATTCCCTCTACAAGGTCCACAACAGCTCATTGAGCTTCTGGGAACCTACAGCAATGATTACCTCATTCCTTCACAGAGCAACTGGTGGCCATGTCAGATGGGTCTTCCTTTTCTTTAGAGGAAATTCACTTTTTCAAGATTTCCACCCAGGGCTACACTGGAGCAGATCCATACTTATGCCAGCTTGAGAGCTGACTGTGCACATCTGTTCCCAACTCCACACTTAGTGACCTCAAGTTGGCACCTTGGAATCAGCTATGGTAGGTGTGTTTACACCACAGAGCTTGCCAAAAGCTACAAATCACGCATTATCCTGCCACCTCCCACACCAAGAGCCCATTCTTAAACATTTATCAGCACACCAGTATTTCTGCCCTCTGGTGTTGATTCTACCCTTTGTCGTTACATAGGAAAAGTCCAAATCTTCTTCCACAACATCCCCTCAGAGACTCTGGGACAGCTCTTTTGTCCACTCTGTCTTTCTCTGAAAGCTGCAGAGACCTGAATTTGAGTCTCAGGTCAATCCCTTTGTTGCTATGGCAGTGTGAACAAATTAGTTAATCATTCTAAGTTTTAATTTCCCTATAGGCAAAATAGGGATGATGCAAACAATATCTTACCTCTAGGGTGAATGCGAAGCTTTAATGAGACAATGAATATAAAATACACTGCCTGACCTACAGAAAGCTCTCAACTAACTTTGTTATCAGAATGATCATTATTTTTGATCATAATGCCACAAACATTTAGAGAGTTACCCAGGACTTCTAGCAAATGAAATTATACCTGTCAGGATCCTGGCAGGAGCAGGTAGCCCATACAAAGAGTTTGATTACAGAGAGTTTAATGTTCAGACCATGTGCAGAAGAGCGAAGACAGATAGTTAAGGCAACTAATAAGGGATAATGAGATGCCAAGGGTTCACCAACAGGAAGAGACTGTTCCTACCCCATTTCTGAAGGCACAAGGGAAGGGAGCAGTTACAGAGGAGCTGTAGCAAAGCTACAGGAACATACTCCCAAACATGAGACCTAGCAAGGAAGAGAGCAGGGGAATAAACACTGACTTCATCTCTCTCCTGCCATCCAGCCTCCTGCCGGTGTCCCCCAGAAGCCAGAAGCCAGAGGACACAAGGGATGGGATGAGTCCATCCGTAGATACCACCTCATGGGGCACAAAGCAAAGAGGAATGCAGATTGGAGGATAGAGTGACGTGGACATGGAAACAAACAGAGAGTGACCAATCTGCATCTGAATTTTCAATCTTATATTCAATCTGTTGGATCCATCTCTAACTTCTTTCTGCTATAGAAGATCCAGACTAAGAAATTGTACAGAAATATAGTTGTCAAGAGTGGGGGAAAGATCTCAGTGTGAGGAAGTGTGTTTGATTTTTGGGCTTAACTGTGCTTTAAATTTGATGTGATGCACTGACAAACCATCTAAACCTGGGATTGGCAGAATGCCTGTTATCTCGTGATTTTAGAGTCCCCCAAACCCTCCACGGAGAAGGGTCCCAGGTTGCCTCACTGACTTAGAGTATCCCATTCACTGGTCTTATCCAGTGCTTGCCTTTATTTTCTTTCCCTTTGAAAATGTGTCTCTTGGTAGATGTCATTGCTGTTGTCTGTGCATGTGAGTGTTTCATATTTTAGGGGTCTTTAATTGTTCCATTCTAATAGCATTTCCCTCCCCTTTGAACTACCTCTGTAGTCTATTAAAAAAAAATCTGCAGGACCTGAAATGTATTAAAGTCCTCAGACTTCCCCAGTACAATGTTTCCATCTGTTTTTAAAAAGAGACATTTTATAGCCCTGGGAGAGCCACTTACAAACCTCATCTACTGAGGCAACATGTACTCCCATGTGCTGAGAAGTCTTGACTGACAAGAACAGCTTCCCCTCTCACCTGGATCTCTCTACACCTGTCAGCTTCTAGGAGGTCATGGACTCTTCCCTTTGCTCATTGTTGACACAAAATCCTGTGGTCATTCACACAGTCCATTAAGGGTAGTATCAGTTAGCCTTTAAAAGCTATTTCCAGGAATCATTTCTTATGAAAATGCAAGAGGAGGTTTGAGGTTCAAATGAATCCCAATGATCTGGGCAGATAGATTCTTGAACTGCCTTCTAGGCTACATTTTGGATGTTTATTTCCAGATGGCTGTCTGCGGAACAATGACTGAAATAATGACACTCTCCTAACTGATCATGTTTGTACCACAGATTGACTACTGTCACACTCACTGTCATTTGCACCCTTCTATTATAAATAAGTCTAATTCAGGCTAACTCAAGTGCCTGTGGCAGCCACACAAGTAACATACATGAGCAAAGTAAAACAGGTGTAAAAAACAAAACAAAACAACCATTCCTTGGCAGGCACAGATGCTCAATGCCTATCACTGTTTCCTACATTTGATAAAGATGTTTGCACAAGACCTATTTTACTTTTATCTTATTCTGTATGAAGGAAAACAATATTGGGAGTGTGATGATAAATGGCAAGAGAGACCACAGAGACAAAAGGGAGTGATGGAGTCTGGAAACCTGGGGAACACATATCCCATCTAGAGGGATACCTCACTGCTTTGACCCAACACACTAATGTTATGTGGGAATGAAGACTTGGTGTCAAATCTTTGTCTTTCAAAAAGCAAGAATTCCAGGTTTTTATGGGAAATTTTTCAAATTTCAGATATTGGTGACAAATATGAAAAAGTTAAAAAGTATTTCATAATCCAAATCTAATACTTTTTAAGCTAGAAATCACCTACCAGCCACCAGAGAGCAGCTGCTGGACTGGATGAGTCCATGAATGGAAGGCCACTGGGCAGAGTTTTACATGGAATAAGAAGAAGGATGGTTGGCTCCACTTTCCTTCTTTTCTTCTGTACTTGATAAAAGTGCAGAAACTAGCATGTTCTAGAAGCCAGTAAGAAGGTACTCTACTGCTTTCAAGGCAATCCTGGCTCCTGATTGCCTTCTCCCTACCCCAGAGTCATCTCTTCCCCATCACCCCCATGCACGATACTCTACTCTCACACACACACATTTGCATATTCAGCATGCTTATCTAAGAGTGCCCAGTCTGTGTTCGGATGACTTCCCTTCCTGTGCATTTTACTATTACAGTGTGAAAATATCTCCATAACTATATTGCCAAACTCTAATTTATCCTTGATTCAAAGTCATCTAGACACTGCCATGGAAAACCTCTGGCTCATATGATCTAAACATATTTCCCAGGGGCTCTTTTCTAGCAGTGTAAGTTGATTTGTCAGCACTCACCTGGATCTCAATGGGAACAGCACAATGTGTACTAAACACGAAGGAGAATGTTAGGATTGCACAATTCATTGATCTGGTAATAAAACCTATCTAAATTACCATTTGTCAGGGCGTCTGGGTGGCTCAGTCAGTTGAGCGTCTGCCTTCGGCTCAGGTCAGGATCCTGGGGTCAAGCCCTGCACCGGGCTCCCTGCTCAGTGGGGGGTCTGCTTCTCCCTCTCCCTCTGCCCTTCCCCCCTGCTCCTGCTGTCTCTCACTCTCTCTGTCTCTCTCTCAAATAGATAAATAAAATCTTTAAAAAAATAAATGATCATTTATCGTTGTGTGGATAAAGGCTCCTCCAACAAGGGATCAACATAGAGACTTGGGTATATGAGAAGATATCCTTCAGGGCATTAAGACAGCCCTGTGGCTCCTGCTTCTAAGAGGGGCATTTCACAACTTTATGGTATCTGAGTGCCTTATAGAAATGGGATAATTCAGAAGTTAGGCTAGGGTCAAGGGAAGAAGGAAACCCTTCCAAAGGCAGTCCTCCTCTGAGCTTAGCTCTCTCCTGGCCCAGCCCACTTCCAGCCCATGAGCCAGTCTGCTGTCTCTGTCTCCTCCTGTACCTCTGCACTTCTGCTTGGGGCTGTTATGGTTCTGACATGGGCTTGCTGGCTTGGCTCACATCCTCTGGCTTTTTGAGATGATCTATGTCCTGTTTGCTGCATCTGCTTTCCTCAGGTTCTGCTGTCAGTGTTTCCAACCAAAGTGCATTAACTTTGAACCCTTGACTCCTTTGCTAAGAGGATGCTGTCCTTGGCAGCATGGGTCCCATTTCCCACCCCCTCCAAGAGCATCTACCTCATGGAAGGATACACAAGCTCCTTCCCTTGACAACAACCTCTCTTGCCAGATGCCATGCCTTGGAAACCCTGCCTTATTTAAACCTGAACATTTCCCATTGTTTGCACAGAGTTTTGTTGGCTGACTACTTGTGCACAGGACATACCAGAGTCACAGCATTGGAATTATTATTTTACGTCTTTCCCTCTAGTTTAAAAAAGAGATTTAAAAAAACTGGTTCCATAATGAACAGAAAGCATGACGTTATTGACCTGAAAATAAAAAGGCAAATGCTTATTAAGGCGTGTTGGTCACTGTGTGTTAGAGGACAGGAATTCCTGGTGATGCAATCTGCCTCATCCAGAAACTGAGCACAGAAAACCTTTTCATATGTGCTAAGTCTGCAGTTGCAATAAAGCCTCCATGCAAACAGTCAGCTCTGACTGCAAATCCTCACTTCTCTACTGAGGTTCACATCCCTGGGGGTGCAGTGGCATTTCCTGATAGAGCCCAGCACCCAAATTCTATATCCACCCCCCCCAACTTGATGCCATGCAAACAAATAAAATGGTTTATGGGGAAGGATTCCTACTAGTTGTCATGGGCCTGAGATCAATAAAACTGTTACTTGAGGAAGGGAATCATCAATGTTAAAGATTATCTGTTAAATCATAGTCATGAGAGTAGCTTTCCTACTGGGTGATGAGTTTTTATGCACCCCATGCCATGCATGAGTCTGACATCCTGCACACTAGGTATGAGAAAACAGAATGTGTAGCGAGGAGCCCATAGGGAGGTGAATTGAAGAGAATTTGTTTGCATCTAGTAGATAGTTCACTCTCCTGAGCGACTCAACTCTCGTGTCCTCTAAATGAGCAATGAGAGTGAGTCCTATGTATATCACACAGCTCAGTTAGCTCAGGGAAACAAAAATTAGCATGAGTTCCATAACACCCTTAACAGAAATAACTAGTGCAGTTTGTCTACAAAACAGCAGGTCAGTAAAAGACCCCTACTCCTGTATAGTTTAGATCAGAAACAAACAAAAACACTGCTTATGGGTATCTGTGAGGGTCCAGTCAGGAAAACTGGAGTCACTGCAGGTGTTTCAAACAGAAGGAATTTAATAGAGGTACTTGATAACAGAGATGAGGAGGGGTTGGTAAGGAGCCCTACAGTGGATGGGGAGGCAATCCAGAGATTAGTAACAGCAAGAAAGAGATACCACCCCTCAGGTTAGCAGAAGGCATGAGGTTACCAAGACCAGAATATGGCGCATCTATTGGAAACTACAGCCATGTTGAGGTCTTCCCAGTGAATGTTGAAATCATAGAGAAGATGATATAGTCTGAAGAGGAGGGGGTAGCAGAGAAATATCCTGGTCTCTCCCATCTTCAATTCCCCAGTCTTCCCTCAGAGTCTCGCTTTGGCTGAATCGACCAGGAAGCCGGGGTGCAAGAGAGCCTGGGAAATGTAGTTTCCAGGGCGCCACGTAGGAAGTATCGAAGACCGGCAAACGACCAGCACATTTGGCATCTCCAAAGATGAGTATATTTGTATATTTGCATTGGCTAATTGACCTCTATCTTAAGTGGACTTTAACAAGCAACGTTTAGCTTCTTTTTTCATTTATTTTAGTCTGAAAAATGAGTGAAGGAAAACCACAGATAATCAGGCTGTGATGCGTTTGCCAGTAATTTACCCTGTGAGATACATAGTTAGGTCTCTCTCTACCGATAGATCTTCATTTTTCCTTAAATATTCTTTGCCATCTCCCCTGCTTCTTTTTTTATTTTAGCTTTGGGATTATCCAGTAAACAGGAATGATGATTTCATTCATTTTTATAACCTAATCCCTCACAGGGTGAGGCAAGCTGCGGAGTGGGGGAGTACAGACTGGTAACTATTTTAGACTTGTAAATTTTATAAGTTCAAATATCTTACTCAGTGCTAGAACATGAGTAGGAAAATGCCTGGTTCAATGATGTAAACACAGCAAACATCAGTGTAGAATGAAAGAAGGGAAATAGAAGCAAAAGAGTTTCTTCAGGAGCATCCCTGCTTTTTAGACATGAGCAGTTTTTTTGGTCCGAGTTGCTCAAATATGTCAGAGCTTTAAACAGCCTCTTTAGTTGCCTTGAGGGGAGTCTGTTCTCTGACGTATAAAATGCAGGATGATTTTGAACTGTATGAAGGGCAATCTGCTTGTAAACCTATGAGGCATATCTAAAAGCACCTGCATGCTTATTTAACAAATCCTTCCATAGTGTGTCTTACTTGCCAGCCCTATTCTAAGCTGCTAACACACTGGACCATTTAAACAACTGTATAAGGTACAGGCAAGACCTGGGGCAGTGTGCAGCGGAGTACTGTTTCTCCTTATTTTGTAAATGAGGAAACCGAGGTGCAGAAGGATTAAGTAACCGTCCCAAGGTTACTATACAGCTGGTAGCTGGTAGAGTCAGGATTTGAACCCATGCAGTTGAGCTCTAGAGCCTGTATTTTTAACCAGTAAGCTATGCCCGTCTTCTTCAGTGTGGCAGCCTCAGTGTAGAGTTATTGTTAGGTAACTCAGGGCTCCACAAAATAAAGTGGGAGCCACTCGGCCTTTCATGATTGGCCTCAGAAGTCACCTAGTGTAACTTCCTCTGTAGTCTCTTGGTCGAAGCAGTGCCAATCCCATTCAGATCCAGGAGTGTGAGAAATGTCAAAGTGTCAAACAATTTGCAGCTGTGCTTTGAAGCCACCAAGTGAACAAAATACCAGCAGCAATAACCACAATATATGATACCCAGAATGGTGGGTTGGTTTTTATTTGCTGAAATGACCTTATGGTTTCCTATATTTGGTCCTCATTTATCTACAGCAGGAAATGGAAGGAAATAGAGTCTTTCCTTAAGGCAGTTCTCTGTTCCAACTGGTATTCTTCTAACGCCTCCCTTAGCCCTGACAGCCTTCTAAATGGCATCAGACAAGACTTCCACCGACTCAAGTTTCATTGATGTAGTTGTACCCAAATAGAAAATGTTCTGTTGCCTATATTCAAAACACATTGCTAAGCCAATTTTCTTTAAATTCTCCTGAATTTCCTCCCCTGGGAGGATTATACAACTGCCAAGTTTGAATTTTAAACTTTCAGATACTTTTGAGTAATACTCAGTGGACAGGGAAAAAAAAAGTATTTTGGTAAGGTGGTGTGTGTGTGTGTGTGTGTGTGTGTGTGTGTGTGTGTGTGTTGTCCTCAGAGAAAATTGCAGGTTTTCTACTTTAACTTAACTGTAAAATGCTGAACTAATTTAGCTCAAATCTTTTGAATACAGGTTCCATTTATGGGGCAGTGACTATCAAAAAATTTAAGCTGAAAAATATTGGAAAACCACTCAACTCACCAGAATTCTGGTTTTGATTAAAATCTGAGTTTGTGACCAATGTTGCTTTTTAAAAAAATAGCTCTGGTGAATGCCACAATTAGAGTATTCAATGACATTTCTTTATGATGTGTCCCGAGGGAACAATTTGATTGGTATACAGAGAAAAATTTCAAAAGAGGAACATTTCCTTCTGTGCCATGGTCTAAGACAGGCATTCCAAATGCAGACAGGCAAATATTGGAGTGATCGGTCTGGCTCATCTGTCATGCCTTCGTGGCCAAGGTTAATTCCAATTACGTGGCTGGCTGCCAAATTTACCCTCTTCTCTCTCACCAGAGCATAAGTAGACAAAGATGGCTTGCTGCAACATAACAGTCCACTGTTATATTTTCTGTGACAACCTCTAAATGTGCAAACAAACACATTAAAAGGACTATCGATGAAACTGTTTTTATTTATTCAGGATGGGCCAGTATGAAATCAAATCATTTAATCAACTTAGCAAGAACTTGAATAAACCCGATTGTGAGGATTGTATGTGGAGTATCGGAATAAATAGATGGAGTTAACAGAGTTGACTTAATTAGAAAGCTACCTCAGCTTTCCTAAGGCAACCAAACTTCTTTTAAAGTCCGCATATACAATATGGAAAGCTTAATGTGTCTTGGACTGTGATTTAAGCAGCGTAAGGCCAGAGTTAAGACCACCACTTATGGGATTGAATAGAAACAGGATTTGAATCCTGTTTCTACTACTTGGAGCTGAGTAACTTTGGACAAATTACTTTACTACCCTGTGCTTTATGTTTACCCTCTATAAAATGGGGATAATAGAAGTGCATAGTTTATAGTGTTGTGAGGATCAAATGAGTTAATTTACACTCACTGTTTACTTTTTTAAAGATTTTATTTATTTATTAGAGAGAGAGAGAGAGCAGGAGCAGGGGGAGGGGCAGTGGAACAAGTAGATTCCCTGCTGAGTGGGGAGCCCGACGTGGGGCTCAGTCACAAGACCCTGAGATCATGACTTGAGCTGAAGCCAGATGCTTAACTGATTGAGCCACCCAGGCGCCCCTATGCTCAGTGTTTAGAAGGGTAATGGGTGCATTGTGAGTGTTCAATAAACATGGCTACCCTTTATGCTGTTGTTTGATCTGGTATTCTTACCAGTTTATCAGTATACTTCTCTAGCCACCACAACTGAGAAAGTAGGATAAGTCTTACCTTCAACATAGTCATCTTGTGCCCTAGGGGAAGTCGTTTATTGTCAATGAAACTTGTGGGATTATAAGGCTATTCTTATATGGTGGCATCTGCTTTTATTTTATTTTTATTTTTTTTATTTTTATTTTTTTAAAGATTTTATTTATTTATTTGAGAGAGAGAGAATGAGAGAGAGAGAAAGCACATGAGGGGGGGAAGGGTCAGAGGGAGAAGCAGACTCCCTGCTGAGCAGGGAGCCTGATGCGGGACTCGATCCAGGGACTCCAGGATCATGACCTGAGCCGAAGGCAGTCGCTTAACCAACTGAGCCACCCAGGTGCCCGTGGCATCTGCTTTTAAACCTAGCTAGCTAAAACATGTGAAATAGAGCCCAGTAAATAAATAGTTGATATTCATAGTCCAAAGTAAACTGGCAGAGTAAAACAGAGTAAGTTTGTTTGTTTAAGGAAAAGGATGGAAAAGAAAGGGAAAGAAAGAAATATGCTTCTAGGACTCAAAGAAAGGAAAGGCCACATTACTCAGACCTTTGTAATGTGTCAGAGTCACAAAGAAACTGGAGAATTTGGTGTCTCTCATTTCCCAAATGCACCCCTGATTTCTACTCTACCTCAAACAGCTGGAGGAAACTTTGTGAGGGGTCATCTATCTCCAACTTGGAGAGATGTGCATTCAGAGGTTATGAAAGCAGCCCAAGGTAAATGTGAAGAAAAGTTTTCATTAAGAACCTGACAAGTAATCCCAACAAATGGAAGAGAGAAGGGGATTAAAATATATAGTACAAGAAAGTAGTATGTGAATGAAAATTATTTAAACTAAGAAGTCTATTAAATGTGTTATATGATGTATTCTAGGATGAACTAATAATTATAAACAGAGATACATCCTGCTAAAATTTCAACTTCAAGGATCAAGATGATTTTCTTCAGAAATACAAGTAGAAAAAGCAAGTTGAATATTAAGATAAAAATCAAGCTGGCCTCAGACTTCTCTATAGCAATATCTGTTGCCAGAAGCAGTGGAGCAATGTCTTCAAGTTATTTGGGGTAGAAGTAAGATAAAGGGATTGACAGAAAAATTCTAAACCAAGCCAAGAGGACATATAGATTTAACACCAACTAAATGATATGCAAAAATTTAAGAACTATAGTTTTTATGATTAAATTGCTTAGTATTTGTAAAGCACTTGAGCTGTACCTGGTATATAAAATGCACTATGTAAGTGTTATTCAATTCATTAAATGGAAATGAACTGAATCTTATGAAATCGTGAGTTCTTCTTAATCAAACGTGCCTTAACAGAACCTCTGATAAGACTATAGGTGGGGTACACTAAACCCCTTTATACCTAGAACTATAATTAAATCAATGTGGGAAATAGGATTTCAGAAAGTCCATATTCTAATTATTGAAAAATTTAAAATAATAACAAAGCAACAGGAAATCAAGAGATAAAGAGCAGAGCTGAGAAGATGTGTTACTGTACTAATTTCTCCATTTTTATATGGAGAGTCAGTAGATTATATCTCAAGTTGATGAATGAGGAAATAAATCTTTTTATTAATCATGTATACAACAAGTTTTTTGAGGACCTACTATGTGTTGGGTACTGTTTATCTACAAACAAGGCATGTAAGATATATAAGATTCCTACTCCTTTGTACTTAATATTCTAATAGGAGGAGACTAGCCCATGCACTTAGAGAAGAAAAAAAAAAGAGAGATGGATAGATAAATGAAAGGGTCCCAAATATAAATGGGATAAAGATGATACATGACACATGATAAAGATGTCATTTCAAACCAGTAATAATAGATGGGTAATTTAATAAATGTGATGGGACACTGGCAAGCCAAAATAAATTCCAGGTGAGTCAAAGATTTAAAGAAAAATAATGACTCCATTAAGATACTATTAAGAAAACATTGGTGTATTTATGACCATCGTGTATGAAAAGACCCTTTGAAGTAAGACATACAGCATGGAAGTCACAAAATTAAAGATTAATACATTTAATTACAAAAATATTTAAAATTTCTATATAGAAAAAATGCATCATAAAGCCATAAGTCAATCAACAGTTGGAGGAATATTCATAACACATTTCTGACAGAGGACTCCTTTCTTTAATATGTGAAGAGCCTGTAAAAATAAGAACAAAATTTAGGTGTGACAGTAGTATTATGATAGTCAAAGATAAAAAGCAAGCAACCTAGAAAAATGGGTAAAGGACCTAATGAAAAACTGAAATATAATGGCCGGTAAGTATGTGGTAAGATTTCGACCTCATTCATAATACAAAGAAATGCAAATTAAAATGAGATAACCATTTTTACTTTGCCATTTTATCAATGTTTGATGACACACAAGGTTGATGATGATTCTGTTGATGTTAGAATAAATCAGTACACACTTTTCTGAAGGACAGTTCAGCTACAGTCTTTCAAAAAAAATGTTTTAAATGCACATATTCTGACCCAGAAAATCTATTATTAGAAATGTACCCTCTGGATATACTTGGACATTTTTATATAAATTTATTATCAAGATATTTTTATAAAAGAAAAAAAAAAGACTGGAAATACCCAAATGTCCATCAGGAGGGACAAATTAAACAAATCATGGCAATAATACTACCTTTAAAAACAATAAGACCTGGGTGGGAAAAATATATATGTGTATATTTAAAAAGCGAAAATCTAGGAAGATGTGGCTGTCAGTCCTTCGTGTAAAATATCTGCACACGGACATACACACATGCGTATATGTATGCGCTAGCATGTGTGCGATGTCTTGATTTCCATAAGGTTATATATGTATCTGTGAACCCTGGTTACCTTCAGAAAAATTCATCTAGGGTAGAAAAGAAAGAGGGAGACCTTTATTTTCATTTTATATGTTTTTGTACAGTTTAAATTTTTTAACATCTGTGTGGATTATTTTTGAAGTTAACAGAGGTTATCTGGATAACAATTATAATTTTCTTTTCTTTTTTAAAAATACTTTAAAACATTATTTAAAATGTGATATTATTATTCAGTATTTAATAATTTATAAACTTATGTTGAAATGAAGGTGAATTCCTGAAAATATTCAGATATTTTATAAATGGGGAGCAGTGCCTTCAGTTTACTGTGAGTGGGATGGGGGTGGTTTCTGGTGACTAAGCATTTGCCGTTTGCATGCTCTTTCTCTCCTGACTGGCAACTTGATCCGTATAGCAAGACAATGGCCTCTTTCCTTAGTTCTTCTTCCCTGAACCGCCTTCTCCAGAGTGAGATCTTCAAACTCTATTTAAAAACACATATCCCTGGAGGCATTCCTGTTGCGTAGACTTGGAGGAGAGACCATGGAGCTCAGTAAACAGCATGAAGTACAAGAGGTTTTCCTTGTAACTTAGTTAGTATACAGTAGAAAGTGTTCATAAAGGTGGGATTTCACAGAAGAATTAATTAGTCGTTTAAGGTTAGTTCACCTAACGCATGTTATTTCAAAAAGAGGTAGAGAGACAACTGGAGAAGAGCTCTTACCTTTCAATTCCTTTTGTGGCTTAAGTATAGCCAAATTAACAAAATGGGAGAATCACCCAGTTTCAGTTTTTAATTACTGATGTAGTACACGAAACATGAGTGAACTGATCTAAAAGTTACTTCCTATCTAAGAGTGCTTCATTTGTTTATTGCTGAAAATGAAGGAAGACATGTGGGAATGCAATTCACACATCTCCCAGTAACTCCATAATGAAAATCACTTAAAATATGCAAAGGAGGTAAATTATAGCAGAGGTACTTAGACTGAACATAGCCAAATAGTTATCATTCTGTCTGATTCTGATTTGGTACTTTGGAATATTGTATTAACTCTCCAGCTCAAGTGAAGCTAGAATTCACTGAATTCAAACTTACTCTGAATTCAAATAATAAATAGCTCTGAAATAACCAGAGAACTTTACTCCTTATATTACTTTTATGACAAATGAACAAATAACAAGTAGAAGTAATTTCTTTTCTCCTCCCTTTCTGCATTCTTTCCTCCCTCCCTTCTTTAAAACTAACACTCTACAGTGTCTCAAATGATCAGGACAAATAGGATACAACATCTATATATTTTAAAATAGCTAGTACAAGGCTAATACTTGGTCATAAACATGGTCCTGAGGTTTCCATTATAGGAACCTAACCAAATGTAAAATATTCAAAAATAGATTAAATGGTGTTCAGTGACATTTTCTTGTAATTATGTGTTATATGTACGTAAAATGTAAAATTGTGTTTTGATTTCACTTTTGAATTGCTAGATATGCTAGTTCCGTTCATCAGCATATTAAAAAACTAACTCCCCTAAGTCCCCACCTTTTCTGTATATATAATAGCTTACTTGCCTAATAAGATGCTAGAACTATAATTTGCTGAATCACTACCAAGTTAGCAAAAATTAATTGTTAGAAAAGCAGGAGGTCTATTGTTAACATTAATTTTCCGGGCATTTAGCGCAATGATAGCTTAATTGTCTTACAGCTTTTTTCTGCTCTGGATTAAACCAAATATTGCCCATCTGTTAGCTACTTTATGTATGTAAATGGTCTTTTACTAATTAATTGTTCAAACACAAAACTACACCCTCATAGCTTAAAATGATTCCTTTCCCATTGTAAGCAGACTTAGCTTACTTCTTGATATACACTGGCTGGCATGAATGAACTTGGGGAAATAATCTTAAAGACGTAATCATTGATAGTTGGGAATTGAAATTTTGGCTTCTAGAAGCCACATTAGTTTTTTTTTTCAAGAATTTTCTCTGTGTCTATATACTTGTAGATTGAGCGTGTTCCTCCTTCTGCACTTTCTACATTGGTTAATGTCATGTAATTCTTTTTCATTCCCTATGGACCATTAAGTACCATCAGATCTTATCTTTTCAATCTCTTAGAGCCCTCTCCTTTGCCCCATGCTTCTACTGAGTTCAAGGACTTCTCATCTCTTGCTTGAATAATTACAACAACCTTTTAATTTGTCCTTCTGCCTCCAGTCTGGCACTACTCCAAACAATGATCATGCTCACTTCTACTAAAGAGATTTTTCTCAAAGTAGATTCTATAGGGAAAAGTCCAAATTCCTTTGCCCAGCAAAATGCTGGTACCCTCTCTCCTCTTCTGTCCAGTCACACTAAATTGCCGGCCATTTTTTTAATGCATTTTGATGTTTCATGCTTTCCTGCCTTTACCCCTGCTGTTCCTCCTCCTCAGAATTCCCTTCCCCCTTGCCTATCTGCCCAACACCTGCTCAGTTTTCATGATTTGATTCAAGTATTATGTCCTCCCAGGAAACCTTCTCTGACCTCCAGGGGAAGGTAGTAGCTTTGTTGGTTCAATTTTTGTACCTTGTATAAACTTCTGTTTGATGGATTTGTGTAAATCGCTGTGTTCGTCTTTGTTCCTCCATAACGTAGCAGTGCCTGGAAAAGTAAAAGTCATTGAATGAATAAATGAACAAAGAAAATGCAGGAAACAGCTCTCCTAAGCCAACAGTGTTATTTCATTCTTGGCAGAGTGCCATTTAAATTTGGGGCACTTCAGATAGGTGCAATCTCAGGTCAGTAGATATTCTGCTGACTGTCATCCAGTGTTTATTTTGAGTTCCACCAGAAGCTGAATCTAAGACAAGGATTTGAGTACAGGTAGGTTACAGGGAGGTGGAGAAACACAATTAGGGGAACAGAAGAGTGAGGCTGGGCAGGGAAGGCAGCCAATAAAGGATGAATTATTGAGCTCTTAGCACTGCGGGTGACTGGAATTTTGGGGAGTCAGTTTAGATCATGCACCTTAGTTATCCCTCCCAGAGGAAGGTGAGGTACTGATACACTTCCATTGGTCATTGATTGAGGGCTGCTTCTGGGAGGTGTGAAATTCCTTAGCACATCTGGGCAGCAGCACAAACTCCACCAAATGGGGAAAGCCCTTAGTTGGCAATCAGGTGTGTGCTGGAGTGGACAGGGCTGCGGGGCTGTGGTGGGCTGCAACTTCTCTTCGGTGCCATTGAGTGGTCGCTTTGTAGTAAATATGAGAGGATGATATAGGATATTTCTCTAAATCTCTCAAGTCACATATACCTCACCTTATTTGCTCAACAAGTAAGTTCCACATTAATTAAGGCAGAAAGCAAAACCTTTTGTATCCCATTAAGACAATTTGTGAAATATTCCCTGGGGTGGGAATATCCATTAAGAATCGCTGGTTAGGGGCACCTGGGGGGCTCAGTTGGTTAAGCATCTGCCTTTGGCTCAGGTCATGTTCTCGAGGGTCCTGGGATCAAGCCCCGCATCAGGCTCCCTGCTCCGTGGGGAGTTTGCTTCTCCCTCTGCCTCTCTCCCCGCATTCATTCTCTCTCTCTCTCTCTCTCTGTTTCTCAAATAAAATCTTAAAAGAATTACTGATTAAAGTGATTCTCTTAGATTGCTATTGTTCAATCTGCGTATTTTTTTTATCATAATTCTAAAGTTGCTACCTCCAAACCCCTTTTGCCTTTGCAAAATTCTTACTGAATCAATAGGTTAGTAAGATGAAAAGAATTTGCAGCTGGTCCCATGAGGGCGCTGAGGAGATGAACTGACTGGTGGTTTGAAGGTTAACTCTGCCAGCTTACTGAACTTCATGTGGTCCTACAAATTGTGAAAAGTGTAGAAATATGCAAATGAAGTTTTAAGTAGATGACGATTCCTGGGGTATTAATTAGAACTATTTCCCTGGGAGATTTCTTCTTATGAAAAATAAATGACCACCCAGAAATCCTCCAACAAAGCCAATATGTAAACCCTTTGTTGATTTTGTTAAAGGCCTCCAGGTAACTTCAGCCATTTCATGAACTATTTGGAGATACATTTCAAATACCGGTAATCCCTTTTCTTTATGTTCTTTGCTCACCGACTCAGCTTCCTCCCCTCACTCCTACTTCCATTTCATGCAGTCTCCTTCCACTCCATTCTTTTTTTCTACCTGTGATCCAGAAACACCATCGAGGGGCTGTTGTTAATGCACCAGCCCTGAAGACTGTGGACCAGCCTTCTTCTGGAAACTCCCCTATCAATTCTAAGACAAATTACCACGGTCTGCTTTTCACTTCTCTGACTTTTTCCTGCAGCATCTTCTACACCTTCCTTGGCAATCTTTCTTCTCTAAATGGTTAAGATTTAGCTCAGAAATCTGCAACCCAATCCCTAATCCTTTTCCTGAACTGCAGGCTGGTGTCTGATTATCTGCTGTATACTTCCATGAAGATATTTAACCACACCCAAAAAGAACCATCCCTGCATCTCCCATCCAGCTCTGGTTCACACTCCTTACTGTGAACAGCAACATGGTTTTTTGGTCACCCAAGCTCTAAAAACTGCAGATATAGATTCTTCCCATCCCTGGCACTACTGCCCATCTTCAGGCCACACCAACCCATTTGACCTCCCTTACAGATTTCACATTGTTTCTTTTTCACGTGGACTTTAGGCCTCCATCACCATTATGTGTATGTTACAAAAGCTGCTATCTGGTCCCTTTACCTACAGTCTCTCTATTTTCTCTATTCTTTACCACTATACTCTACCAAACATGAGATTTGTTTTCTTCACATGCATCTCTAGCCTTTCCATTCCTCTGGTAAAATTATTTCTCAGTGATCCATTTATACAAGATAGAGTCCAAGTGCTTCAGACTAGCAGTTAAGATTCTTGAGGTCCTAAAGTCCGCTTACCTTTGTACCCAAGGTCTACCCTGTACCTTGCTCTGGGCCTGAGAGACTGATTTCTATGGGCTGCATAGACTGAGATTCCCAGCCTCTGCATAGTCCCCTCCCCTTGAGCATGCTCTGGATCCATGAAAATGATCGGCTATGACTCCCCTTATTAGGTTATATTGTATGGCAGCAGGTGTTGGGATTTTTGCAGATGTAATTAAGGTCCCTAATCAATTGAATTTGACTTAATGAAAAAGGAAATGGGCCTATCCTGGATGGGTCTATAATCAGGTGAGTCTTTCAGAAGAGGGTCTAGTAATCAGAGAGATGTTCTCCTGTTGGCATTGATGAAAGAAGTGATTATGAGTGAGTTTTATATGTTCAAGGAAATGAATTCTGCCAACAGCCCCATAGGCCTAAAAGAGTACCCTGAGCCTTAAATGAGACTGCAGCCTTGTGAGATCCTGAGTAGAGAACCAGCTAAGCCATGCCTAGCTTTGTGACCCATAGAAACTGTGAGACAATAAAGGGGCATCAAGCCACTAAGTTTTCAGTGATTTGTTACACAGCAATAGATAACTAATATACCTGTCCTGGTTAACTTAGGTCAATGGGAGATTTCAACAGGTGTTCAGAGAGTAGGAGCAAAGGAAATGTGAGATACTTGTCTTCCCTGCTAGCTCCTTCCCAGCTGACCTTCAACCAGAGGTGCCCCACTTCTGCCACTGTCTCCCTCCTGCAGCTGCCGCTTTCTCAGGCCCCTGTCATGGCTGCTCCTGAGCCCCTGTAGGCCTAAGGTTTGTAAAGCCTCGGTCTGGCTTCCTAATACAGGGCATGCTTCACTCTCCCTTATCATTTTCCCTCAACTCCACCCAAGCCTTTGCACAATGCCTTTGGTTAAACTTCTTTAAATTCTTTGCTAAAGGATGTGCCATCACTTTCCTGCTGGGATCCTGCCTGAAGAACAGACTTACCTGTAGTCTTGCCATGTCCCTGTCCAAACACACGTCCAAATCTGAGCTACCACCCATACTCCTCAAAACACCTCCCTGTATTTTCCCACCTGATGTTTTGGCTTTGGGTTGTTCCTACCGTGTAGAATTGAGACCATTGGCATGGTGGGGGTGGAGCATGGCATGGGGGTAGCAGGGAGAAATACTCCAATGAACAAAACAAGGGCTGTAGAATAGAGTACTGACTGCTACTTACTCGATGTGTGACCTTGGGAAAATGGCTTAACCCCTCCAAGGACATTTTCTTTGTGTGTACAGTGGTGATAATAATATCCACTGCACAAGGTTCTTGTGAGAATTAGGTGGAAAGCAGCTAGTATGAGTAACTACACCTCTATGCTAATGCCGACATTCATAAAGACCGCTACTGATCCTACAGCAATTCTTGTCCTAAATGTTCCTCTCAAATGCCCTCCCTTCTATAAATGTAATGAGTCTACATTTCAGAAGTGAAATTGTTCTTTCTTCGCTAAACCTACAGCAATTGTTTTTCACTTAAAGTTCTTATTCATACATCTTACATTTATTAATTGTAAAATATGTTCCATCTCTTCTCCTGAATTCTAAATGTATTATGGGCAGAGACTATATTTTTTATTATCTGGGACTTAAGTAAATAGTGCCATGAGCATGATAGCTACTCGATAAATGTTTGAAGACTGAATATGTAAAAAGAAATGTTAGCCATTGACTGTTCACAATCTAATTAACACAAGATCAAAATATTTTAGTATCATTTACAAGATAGGCAGATATATTGATATTGATATATGGTAATGAAATAATATTTAATCGATATCTAAAACAGCCTATTGGAAGGCCGTAAGTATTTTCCAGATGCATGTGTTCATTTAACATTCATTTTTGGTATCTACCAAGTACAAAAGAAAATAACGTAAAACAAATGTAATTTTAGAAGAATCAATGACCTTAATTTGCATGTGTATAGTAATTCAAATTTTGCAGTATTTCTTTTGACATATTATCTTGTCATTTAGTTTTCACAACAGCTTTGTGAAGAGATCAGCTATTAATCTCTACATGTTATTCATGAGAGAGCTGAGACTAGGAAAATTTGTTATTGTCTCACATCAACTCAAATGCTGACCTTTCTGATGAAATATCCACTGTTTGACAATATGATAAAAACTGTTAGAGAAAAAGAAAAAAAAAAGGCATGCAAAGTCCTAGCTCTCAATATCAGGCCATAATATTTCAGGCAGAAAGCTGAAAAACACATTTCAAGATACATAGAGGAGCAATCAGGATCTTGTGTTTGTATAGCATTTTTTAAATTCTCCAATTCCACATATGTTTTATGCATTTGACCTTCATCATGCAGTCTGAGGCAGGGAGAACATATATTTTTTTTTACCCTGATCAAAGATGAGCGCAAGAGATGACCATTTTATTTTTTAAAATTAATTAATTTATTTTTGAGATGGGGAGAGAGAGAGGGAGAGAGGGAGAGAGAGGAAAAAAAGAGAGTGCCGAGGGAGAGAATCTTTTTTTTTTAAGATTTTATTTATTTATTGGACAGAGAGAGAGACAGAGAGCACAAGTGGGGAGGAGAGGGAGAGAAGCAGGCTCCCCACTGAGCAGGGAGCCCAATGCGGGGCTTGATCCCAGGACCCTGAGATCATGACCTGAGCTGAAGGCAGACGCTTAACCGACTGAGCCACCCAGGCGCCCCTGGGGGAGAGAATCTTAAGTAAGATCCATGCCCAGTGGAGCCCGACACAGGGCTCCGTCTCACAACCCCAGGATCATGACCTGAGCTGAAATCAAGAGTCGGATGCTTAACCGACTGAGCCACACAGATGCCCCAAGCATGACCATTTTAAATTCAGCCATGCACAGCTGAAACAGAAAGAGAATCTAAGTCACCCAGTTAGGTCTTGGGTTGTAATCAACTTGTTTGTAAAATACCTACTGTGTGCATCCTAAAATACAATCTAGTCAATTCACAAAACTCATTCTACCCTAATTTTTAAGATGTAGTCTCTATTTGCCTGAAAGCAGTAACCTGATTTGTCCTACTAGGCCTAGTTTTGCAAATAAATCACTCCAGCTTCTGATCCTTTCTATCACATCTAATCGCACACCAAACAGGTAAAAGTTTGATGAGATGCTGCTCTTTTGCTGTGGCTAAGGGTTCCTGTGAAGTAAGGAGAATTGGTGTTGGGTGTCACACTAGGAACAAAGTGATAGTATGTTAAAAAGCCAAGAGGTTTCTCAGGGGAGTTGCCACAGGTTTCAATGGAATGACAATTACAAGGTAGATGGATCATTTAATGCCTGCTGTGACCTTTATAATAGTAAGGATCATTATTTTAATGTTAATTTGCATAATGGTTGACCTAGCAAGAATAATGGTGAATGCTAATAGCTGCAGGATGCAATAAAATTAAACATTATCTGGGCTGAACTGCTAAAGGAAGAGTTGCCAAAGTATGACTCTTTAAGCACTTAATTTCATCCTAGGTCATGTCCATACATAATCAAATGTGGATTTCTGGTATCTCTTTACAAAACTGGCAAGAAATGACTGGAAGGGAAGAGCAGCACCCTCTTTTATACAGAGTCCCTACAGAGTATGCTTTGCTTTTTTACATAATTTGCTTGTGCCCTCTTGAAACTACCATCAACCCTTCCCCCAAACAACTCCACACACCCCCTCTGGCCACTCCCCACATCTGGCAGATACACCAAATTTGATTTGCCCACAAAGAATGAATCTCACCTTACGGGCTGAAAAACTTGTAATGAACCTTTGAAAAGGTAAGGTTGGCCACAGTTAGCAGTAAGTGATATGTTCAAAGCACACAGACACTGAAACCTTAAGTAATAACCTTGTATTCTGAGTTGCAGGTGGACGGTGGCTTATTAGCAGAGAGAGTAAAAAGAGATAGGTCATCTCCATTTATATTTATAGTTTTTAATTATTTCTATTGCTTGGAAAGTGAGCAGGTATGATCACCCTATAGTTTGTACCCCAATTCAGCCTGTGGAGGTTATTTATTTATTTACTTACTTATTTACTTATTTATTTATGGACTTTTTTTCTACCAAGAGTTGGAACTCATTTCCACCACAAGAGGGCAGCCATCTCTAAAAAACAACAAGAGAGCCTGGATCTTCCACAAATAGGGCCAAAAATTTAGGAAGCTGTGCTTGAGAAAGGCATTCAGCACTCCATCAGAAATCCTGCATCACACATGAAAGGGATCTTGTGATGGGCAACACTGAAATGGAATGGAGTGTCTAGAAGTGCCCATTTTCTCTCATTCTTGACTGTCGAAGATAACTTCATACACCGACAAGGTTTCCATTTCACAAGTTACTGAGGCCTAAAGCTGCAAGACATCCTTGATGTCATCGCCAGAGATTTATTTTTCATCTTTACTCGAGGAGCATCCAACAGCTATCATCTTTCTCCTCCTCTTTAAAAGCTACATACTGATTTAGGTCTCATATTGTTTTGTCTTCTAAATCTCACTGATGACAGAAACAATTGTTAACTTCTCAGTTAAACTTGATAGGGAAGGAAATCGTTTTGGAAGCACAATAAACACTTTTTAATGTAAGTGTCTATGGGTAGAATACATTCTATTGCCTACTTGTTTGCTAACCAGTGATGCATAGGGACAATCAGCCTCTATAGCACTTTATTTCTGGGGGGGAGGCGGAGAGTATGTTCCTGAATATTTTACCCTCCCCCACCCCATTTATTTTCCTAGTAGGTCGGCTTCCTCAGAAATACCTTATTTGACCTTTATACTTTAAGAAACAGCGAGTGCCTAATTCCCCTCTGTGGGTTGCTAATCCGATTTACGTGAGCAGAACCTAGAATTATTTTAGCTTCCCAACTGAAAAAATAATACACATGGATAATACGCTGTTATGAGCTCCAGCTTCAGGCTTTTTCTGCTTTGCAGGCTGGAGGTTCTGTGCAGACAAACTTGATTTTGCTGATCTGGTCTTTTCCAAAAATTTTCTGCCCTTGGCTTCTGGGATCCATTGGGCAACCTGGTTGGTTGTGTTGGGCATGGAGGGTGCTGGAATCCTGGGAGGGACAGAAAGCCTTCACCTCGAAATGCCATGGTGTGGCAGATTTGGGGAATATTCAGCTGAGGAAGACAAGTGACTTGATCACATGTCATCTACATGCTGCTGGGGCCTGGTGGGTCAGAAGCTTCTAAGGTCTTGTACGCTTGGTTCACACTGTGCATTACTTTACCTTCCTCTGAGCTGCTAATCGCCTGCCCCTGAGCTGGGCAAGATAAATATCACAAAGCAGGAAGTGATGGCTACCATAAAAAGAAATAATATCATCCTCTCTTCAGACTGCCACACACGCAGGAGTCAACGTTGCGAGTATCATGTAGGGCAGGACCCCAACCAACTCACAGATGTAGATATATAGACTTGTATTTATAGAAATGTGCTTTCGTTAGCATATATTTACATACATGGATATATTGATACACACATGAATATTTTTGTATATTGTACATTTACCTGAATAAAATAGTGCATTTACATACACATAAATGTATACATAGATAAATGTAAATGCGTACTCATGCGTTTACATATGTATATACATATATCTGTGTGGGTTAAAGTTTAAATGACACCTACTTTGCAATCTCTAGTTTCCTGTTAATTCTTCTTCTCTGGGGAAACAGAAGAGTCTACCCAAGCCTATGCCAAGATGCCTTGTAACTTGGTTGAGGTCTTCTTCTTTTTTTCATCGTCTAGTACTGAAAAACTTCAAACTGAAAGTTGAATAACGGGCCGGGTGGGAAATAAAGGCTCGACCCCGTGTTCTCAATTTCGCCCCCGCAGTCCCGGAGAGGGTCCCGCGCTCCAGTCGCTCTCCCCTTTGAGGGCAGGGGCTGGATGCGCGAGCGCCCCCCTCGGCGGCCACGCGTCCCCGCCCTCGGCCCCACCCCGCCGCGGCTGCCCCGGCGCGCCGTCCACACCCCTGCGCGCCGCTCCCGCCCGCTCGGGGATCCCCGGCGAGCCGCGCCACCGAGGGGGAGGTGTTCGGCCTCCGCGGAGAGGGAGACTGCAGGCTGCGTCCCCTTTAAAAGCCGCGAGCGCCGCGCCACGGCGCCGCCGCCGCCGCCGCCGTCGCCGCCGGAGTCCTCGCCCCGCCGCGCTGCGCCCGGCTTGCGCTGCGCCCGCCGCTCCGCTTCCCACACCCCGCCGGGGATTGGCAGCCGCCGCCGGACATCAGCCGCCACAGGCTCCGCCGCCGACCCGAACGACCTCGCGGCCAGCGCTTCGCGGATTACGGGGGGCTCCGAGGCACCAGCGCGCCGCAGACCTCGCGCGGGCTGGAGCGCCCGGCCGTGCGCGCCACTGCGCCGTGGCCTCGGCTGCCCGGGCCGCGCCAGAGCCGAGGACCGGCGCGCAGAGCGCTGGGGAGCCGGGAGCCGAGCCTGAGCGCCGCGATGCCGATCACCTACGGCCGAAGCTCGGGGGCCAGCGACACGGCGGTCGACGTGTGAGCGGACCCCAGGCTGGCCACAAAGCGCACCGCAGCTTGGCCCGGGGGCTAGAAGAGGGAGGGAAGAGCGCGGCCACCCGCCTCGGCGGCCCGGGACTCGGCTCGACTCGCCGGAGAATGCGCCCGAGGACGCCGGAGCGCCGGAGCCGCGGGGGTTTCAGCTGGCGAGCGCTAATGGGGGTGCGCTGGAGTAAGGCAGAGTGATGCGGGGGGGCAACTCGCCCGGCACCGAGATCGCCGCTGCGCCCTTCCCCGGACCCGGCGTCTCCCAGGATGACTGCCCCGAGCCATGGGCCGCGGCGGAGCTAGCGCGGAGCGCCCGACCCTCGCCCCCCGAGTCCCGCAGCCGGCCCCACGCGGGGCCACGCGTCCCGCGGGCGCTGGTTCCTAAGGACAACGACAGCACCAGCTTTTCCTTTCTCCCTTCCCTTCCCTGCCCCGCACTCCTCCCCCTGCTCGCTGTTGTTGTGTGTCAGCACTTGGCCGGAGACTTCTTGAACTTGCAGGGAGAATAGCTTGCGCTCCCCACTTCGCGCCGGTGCCTTTGCCCCAACGGACCCAGCCTCGCCGCCTCCGGACCCCGCTCCCCTCCACTCCTCCGCTGGGCCAGACCCCGAGACCCCGTTCCCTGCGTGAGGAGAAGGACGGCCCCGCCGGCACCCGGGAGGAGGAGGAGGCAAAGGAAGGGAACCCGGTCCCTGCGCCAGGTCCTTGGACCAGAGCTTTTTCCATGTGGAGGCTCTTTCAATGGACGTGTCCCCGCGTGCTTCTTAGACGGTCTGCGGTCTCCTAAAGGTAGAGGACGTGGGCCCCGGGCTGACACTGGGGGGTTAGGCGCGGGGCCCGGGCGGCCGCTGCCGCTGAGCCGGTCCTGGGGCCGTGCCTGGCCAGACGTAAACAGACCCCCCTCCAGGTCCACGTGCTGCCGAGCCCCTGCGGGTATGTCCCCATCCGACCGCCCCCGGCGACCGTCAGCCTGGCCCTCCTGGCTCTCACTCTTCTGCCCCTCCTCCCTTCCCTCTCTTCAGTATTTTATTAGGGCTGTTAACACTTAGATGATTAAAAAAAAAAAAAGTCAAATCCCTTCGGGAGGGTGGCCCCTGGATTTCACCCGTTAGTTGCCAACCTTTACGCCTCAACCATGGCCATCTTTCTCCCTTCAAGTTTCTCAGAAAGACCTGCTCTCTACTCAGAGCCAAGTCCCATTTAGGAAAATACTAGAAGTTGGGGTTCTCCCTGTTTGTTTCCAGGAATGCAAGGGGGGCAGGACTTCAATACCACCTTCTATTGACACGTGAATTAACAGATACTGGTTGTTTACGTAATTTGAGGAATATACGTGTGTATCTTGACTGCATGGGAGTGGGGGGTTCGGGGTCGGAGTGGCCTGTCTTGACACCTCTGAGTCACACTTAGGTGTGGGCCACAAGTTGCAAGTGGCTTCGGAAGTTGTGGCCTTGAGTTTACTGGGTCTGGAAGTTATAGACTGTGTGTGTGTGTGTGTATGCGCGCGCGTGTATCAGGAAGTTCTATACAGTGCCTGTAAGGAAGTCACATGCACCATTCGTGCGTGTTTATATGCAAGCGAGCGCTGGGCAATGTGTTTGGGTTTGTGGGGAACGGAGGAGAGGTGTCAGACCAAGCGGTGGTTTCCCCAAGTTCCCAGCACAGGCTGTCAGCGCGAGTGTCACAGAAAAAAGGTGACAGTTGACGCTGGTGGGGTGTGTGTGCCTGTGTGCAAATCGTCTCAGATGAGAGTGAGATGGAAGGGGAAAAGCCTTCGGGCTCAGGAACTAGGGGCTTTCCATTCTCCCAAACGTTCGAGCTTCAGCCCCTTTGAAGTATCCCCTCGAGTACTGCAAACCAGGTGGGCACCCTGGAGGAGGCGGCAACGGACCGAGCGGGAGCCGGGGAACGCGGGGGTGGAAGGGGAGAGGGTTGGGCGGGGAACGCGGTGACTCACGTCGGCCCTGTCCGCAGGTCGACCATGGTGGCCGGGACCCGCTGTCTTCTAGCGTTGCTGCTTCCCCAGGTCCTCCTGGGCGGCGCGGCCGGTCTCATTCCCGAGCTGGGCCGGAGGAAGATCGCGGCATCCACTGGCCGCTCCTCGTCCCAGCCCTCGGACGAAGTCCTGAGCGAGTTCGAGTTGCGGCTGCTCAGCATGTTCGGCCTGAAGCGGAGACCCACCCCCAGCAGGGACGCCGTGGTGCCCCCCTACATGCTGGACCTGTACCGCCGGCACTCGGGCCAGCCGGGCGCGCCCGCCCCGGACCACCGGCTGGAGCGGGCGGCCAGCCTCGCCAACACGGTGCGCAGCTTCCACCACGAAGGTGAGTTGTGGAGCAGAGAGCGGGGACGGAGATGCGGGCGGAGAGTCACCTCCAAAAGCTCCCCACCGTGGGCCGACTGCTAGCATCCCTGGAAAGGCAGCTTGGCCTGGGCGCCGCCGCAGACGTTTCCATTCTTGCCTTTGAAAGAACGTTTCCGAACCTGGCTTTAACGCACTGCCTGTGTGGCGCGGGAGCCAGGGATTCCCCTTTGGTAAATCCGCACCCTTTTCCTGGCTTGCAGCCAGAAGAGCGACTCCTCCTCCAGGAACTGGAGAGAAGTCAAGTGATGGGGAAGATGCGGGCAAAAGGCATGCCCCTAGTCAGCTAAACGTGCAAGAATTTCCTAGGGGAGGGATGAAAAGGAGGGGGGCAGATTGGGATCTCTTTACGTCTGTTTGGAAGCCCTTACCCTGTAAGTCTGCTTCTCCTGCTTAAGCTAGGGTTTCAGGCTAGACACAGCCAAGGGCAGAATTTTCAGAGGTACTGTTGAAAAATCAAAAGCCTGGGGCCCCAAAGTCTTTCTAATTTACAGTTGATCTGGGCCTGGTTTGGACGATTTCGAATCCCTAAATAATCCCCGTGGGAGATCAATTCCACAATCAATCTTATTGTTTCCACAATGACTTTCTTGTTTTGTACTTAAATCTGAGATGAACTCCCTAGTAGAGACAAGGCAAGCCTTCAGATAAAAGCTTTTGCAGTAGCTGCCTGTTTTTTTTTTTTCTTTTTATGAGCATTGAAATGTGGATTTTTTTTTCTTTTATGATACTGAATGTGGTTTTCCTAAGGTAGGAGATTTCTGCTTGTTTCATCAGAAAAGCATTTAGTGGATTTGAAATGTCTGAGAGAAGCTATTGACATCTTTTGTACCCAAGTTCTTGGATCAATTAGTCAAAAATACATTCCAGTTTAGTTTTTTCCTACACTTTTAAATTCTCCTTTGGCTTTTAATACATTCCAAATAGAGCATGGGTTTCATCAAGTTCTAGAGAAAGGTCCAAAGCTGTATGTCACAGAACAACCTCTTGTAGGTTATTGGGGAATTGGCAGTAAAGTTCCCCTTTTCTTGCCTTGCCTTGAGGTAGTAAATTTCAAGTAGAAATCTATGCTCTGATATAAACAAATACGAAATGTTGCAGCCAGGCATTTTCTCCCAGTGTGAAGGATGGCTACACTTGTGAGAACAGTACTGGGTATTGGAAAGAAGTCCCAAAGGCAGGTTGCATAACAAAAGGTACTTCTTTATCAAAGCAGCTGTACCCTGTGAAGGGGACACTGAACTGATAATCCATTTATCATAATCCATCATTTTCCAGCACATTTCCAAGTGAGGTGCTTTTTGCAGTAGAGATCCAGTGGGAAAGGATCTAAGATATCATTCTACTCCTTCAGGATTTATTCACTGAAAGCAGAAGTTGTCTGTTGTCATATGTAGAAATGTTTTCACTCCTCTATGTTCTGTCAACATAACCTTGGGATGATTATAGATGCAGCTCATCATTCTCAGCTGATGCTGATGAGAATTGTTTTTCTGCATAGAAAAGTAGCGAGAGTAGCTATATTTCAGTCACCTCTCCTGGAAATTTAGCCTGGAACCACTCTTAACTATTTTTAAGGCCAGGAAGGTACTGTGTGTCTCTTCTAACTTAAAAGGAGGAACATTTAGGTCATTTGACACCTAAAACACTCAGTTGCATGAGGGTTCTATCAGTGAAGTCTGTGTATTTCTCCTTCTTCCTCTAGAAGTGGCTTGATCAAAACTAAAGAGGCTACAAATTGAGTGTTATTTTAACTTAAATAACATGTTTGAGTTTATAAGTCAGAATTTATCGCTTTAAAAGTATAAATGTTATGTGCAAAATAGTATGGAAGTTATCGACCTGCTTCCAGTCAACTTAAGAGTAATGTCAGATCTTAATGCAGTTACATGATAGAGAAAAGCCATGTAATTTTTTCCCTCAAATTTCATCAAATCCATTTCTTTTCTTCTTATGACTAGTGTATCATTGTTAGGCCACATAATGCATTTTTCGAAGACCATTTCATTTTTGTGGAACCCAGGATTTGGTTTTTATAAATACCCTGTGCCATGTATGGCACTAAAAATCTTTTAATAAACCATGTGATTAAGGCATCTGGCTTAAGAGCAGAACTTGGCTCATGCAACCTTAACGGGCATTTATTTGGTAGAGGACTAAAGGCCTGATTCCAAGAATTACCTGTTGGTTTTATTTGTGGGTGGGTTCTGGTGATTTGGTGAAATATAAGACCAGAGATACCATGGGTATCAGATATCAACCGCTGTATGAAGATAATGGGACCACATGGTAGGCAATCTGAAACAAAATTATCAGTTGTCATTTCTCCTATTAAACTTTGCTTAGTCCTGTGTATAATACTTTTCACTCAGGAGGACCCAAGTGCTGCAACAATTTTTTTTCAGTCATTAAAAAGTTCTTTGGCCACATAGACCTTTCTCAACTGCCACTGAGGACAGAAAAATTACTTCTTCAACTGGAAATATTGTTCTTTGCTTTGCTGTAGTTAAAAACACATTGAAATTGGTGGACTTCATTGGCACTGTAAAAAGTCTTTATGCTTTCCCGTCAGAGTGGAATATAGAAGGACCATGTGCTTGCTCTCCAGACTCTGAAGGACACAGTCTTCTTTTTGTATGAAACAATGGAATTTATTTGCCTCCATGACTAAAGCCTTTGAAGAGAGATTAACCCTTTTCCCACAAATGTAATTATCATGAAAATATCCGTATAATAGGAGAGTTCAAGAAGCAGCGGCTGCCCTGTGAGCTTGAGAACTTGTATCACAAATGCCCAGTGTAAGCAAAGGATTTGGACATACACGCCCCCCCCCCAGAGCAATACTTACCTGATGCGCTTCTCTAGTATCCCCAGGTAGTTCAGTGTCCTTAAGAAGGGCCCCATCAGGTAGAACAGGCATTCTCTTTGGAAGTCTTTGGAGGTTGAAGCTTTGGTGCCCAACGATTGTTCTTGGACTAATATTTTCTGTCCTCCACTCTTGGTGGTTTCTCTCTATCGTTCTCATTGAGCTATTTTGTCTTTTTTTTAAACTTGTCCATTGTGTGTTTCACTAAGTAGTCAAAGGACGGTAAGAGGGCACATAGTCATTCCAAAGGTGTTGGAGTTAAGGGTGGGCAGAAGCTGGATCAGGGTTTGTGAGGATGACAGTACTTTTGCTTTAGTTGCCATATCTTTTGTTGTCTTTTCTTAAAAAAAAACAAAACAAAAAAACCCCGTTTCCTTTTAATCTTCCTATTTTATATATCTTTTCTCCTTGATAATATTAATTCTCTAGCCATTATTTTATAGACTAGAAAATACTGTTTCTTATTCTCAGCTACTTTCAATTCATTTCAGGGCAGTGATTTCCAGTCTTACTGATTTGCTATAGCATCCTCCAGGTTTTTGTTGTTTTTGTCTTAATGGCCATTTTTGGTCCAAAGAGTGTTGCAAAATTCTCAAAACATAACGAGAATTCCCTTTTCTGCTAAAACTCACCATTCTTGAGGACAGAAAGGCAGCTGCAAGATATCAGTGGTTTCGGACAAGATCTGCATGTCCCAGGGGGCCTTGCCACTGTACCTTCTTACTCTTTAGTTGTGTCTTCTCTCCACCATACGTGGGTGATAGTATATTTCTATCCTTTTGGTTGGGAAAGAACTCACACTGTGGTTATTACTGTAGCAAATATAAATGTGCCCCTAATGGTTTTGACATTTGCTTGAGTTTGTATGTTTGTTTAAGACTTTATTTATTTGAGAGAGAGAGAGAGAGAGAATGAGAGAATGAGTAGGGGGAGGGGGAGAAGGAGAAGCAGACTCCCCGCTGACCAGAAAGCCCAAAGTGAGGGATCCCAGGCCCTGGAGATCATGACCTGAGCTGAAGGCAGACCCTTTAACCAACTGAGCCACCCAGGCGCCCCTTGCTTGAGATTTTGACTCCTCCCCCGTGTTAGGTAGTGGCGCCTAGTGGCCAGAAACTTGGGAACTGCAGTAGACTCACGTTCATAGATCTGCTCTTCATTTATTAGTTCTGTGACCTTAGGAAAGTCACATACCTCTCTGAGCTCCAACAATTTCATTTCCAAAATGGAGATAATAAGAGTCCCTACCTAAACAGTTTGTTGTGAGATGATTCCTGTAAAGATCTTAGTGCCAGACGGGGCACAAAGAAGCCTCCAGCATGCTAGATGCGTTATCCTGATGATTTCTTTCTCTAATGACCAGTTCTCCCACTTGTCTAGGGAAGAGGAGGCCAGAGTGAACCCAGGCTGGCTGAGGGAATTCAGCCTCATCTTTTGTATTATTTGGATGTAGATGAGTAATTGACAGAGTGTAGATGATTAAATTAGAACTTCACTTTTGGAGGAGAGGTCAAATGTCACTGGTGCCTTATTTTTCTTTACTTCCCCACATTTCTGCAACATAGCTCCATCTGTTTGCATAAGGACTTAGAGGTTCAAGAACGCAGGTCTAAAACAGGCTGGAATACCCAAATCCCTTGATCAGTTCAGCTTATTCAAAAGGGTTATTTACAGAGAATTAATAACTATATAAGCCTCTAAAAGAGCATACATTATCTGCTTAGGTAAATGCTCTATATTTTCAGAATCCCCAGGTGTGGTGTGATGATGTGCAGCTCTTTTTTCTTTACTTACTTCAAATAGGTTTTGATTTTTCTTCCCTTAACAAGAAATTCATTCCTTGCAGATCAAAGGAAGTGGTGGTAGGTGCCCCAAACTTGAGCAGTTTTTTTACTGGGTTTGGAGTTGTCTGACTTACCTGTGTTGACCTGCGTCCACAGGGGTGTCACTGGAGTCCTTTGTATTAAGGACAAATAGAGGTTCTTAATGAAGCTGGGAAGTCAGGGAAAGGTCTTCACTTTACTTACTGTTTAATAGTGCAGTTCTTCCCTTTGCGAAGTTAGTTGCTAAGTGATTATCCTCTCTGCTGCTTAACTTTGTGAGATTTTGAAGTACATGAAATTGCTGTTTTTTTTTTAACATGTCAAGTCTAGTCAAATAGTGACAGTTTTATATGATTCACTTCAGTCTTAGATTTATCTTCTGGAAGGTCATTCTATTTTATGCCTTTTTTATACCCATCTTTACTCATTTTACCTGTATTTCATGCTGCTCTTGGTGAGTGTCCATTATCATCCTCTGGCTGCTTGTGTGTGTGTGTGTGTGTGTGTGTGTGTGTGTGTGTGTGTGTGTGTGTGTGTGTGTGTGTGTGTGTGTTGTCCCCTTGTGTCTGTGTGTGCTCATGTCTGTATGTGTTCATAACTTCTTTCTTTTTCATTTATGGATTTGGAATTAGTTTTTGTTGCAATTGTGATTTCTCTGGGCACCTTATTAATACAGCTGTTCAGTAAATGCCCTGGATAATTTGCCTTTCCTCCCCGCCTCTTTAAAAGAAAAGAGTGTTCTTAGGTGTGCTGCTATCAGAGAAGTCAGTAGTTCAAGCCAGATCTGGCTTTATGTCATTACATCTGGGGGACACTGCTGATTTTATTTTTCTTTGGTATCTGTTGGCTTCTCTGCTAAAAGAACACCTTCAGTGGAAACATTAGAAGGCCCCTGAATTACAGGGAGGAAAGAAAAGAAGGAGCTAAACACAATCCTTGATACTTGTTGGAGCCATTGAGGAGAGCCCTGCTCTGATTGGTTGGAGAATTATTTTAAAAATAAAATAAGACAAAATCAGAGAGGGAGACAAACCATGAGACTCTTAACTATAAGAAACAAACTGAGGGTTGCTGGAGGGGGGGAGGGTGGGGGGATGGGGAAACTGGGTGATGGGCATTAAGGAGGGCACGTGATGGAATGAGCACTGGGTGTTGTATGCAACTGGTGAGTCACTGACCTCTACCTCTGAAACTAATAATACACTAGATGTTAATTAATTGAATTTAAATAAAATAAAACAAAAAATAAAAATAGTGCCTGGCCTAAAGTACCATTAGCTTAGAGTGTGAATAGCTCCCAAAAGGTATTCCCAACAGGTGTAGAGTAGCAGGCGTGAGGGGACCATGGAGGGTTTACTTCTTGGCCTAATACTCTCCCTGTCCCAAGCATATGAGCTTTGGAAGATCTTTCTGTTCTGAGTCCCTGGCTGTCCACCCAAGGACTCACTTCTTATTCCTTGGCTGACACTACTGTTTCTTCTCCTCCTTTTTGTATTATTTGGCAAGAATCACTTTAAAATATGCTCCTGGAATTTACATTTGAATGTGAAAAGCATCCTTTAAAACCTTGACCCTGTAAGGGCAATCTGTGAGCTCCTAGCATTGACTCACCTGGGGAGCTTGCAGGAAATGCTGAATCTCAAGTCCTACTCCAGGCCCACTGAATCAGAATCTGCATTTAAAGACTTAAGGTGTCTTAGGTGTTTTGTATGAAGATTGAAGTTTGAGAAGCATCCCCTTAAAGCATTACTCCATGATTTGGTGTAAACTGTCCCTCTTGAACTTGGCACTTCCACTTAGCTTGCAGTCATGACTGGTGCTTTGATGATGAAGGTTTATACAAGTAAAACCTCTGAGTTGAGTGATCTTAAGTGATTCTCCTTTGCTATCTACATTCTCTGAACAACTTATAACTGCTTGACGGAGGGGAAATACAACCATAAAATTAATATAGTTTCCTATATTTAAATTTGTTTTAAAATTTAAATTCAGGAATCTTAAATCAGAAAGAGCTTTTATGCATAGCCCACTTAAATGGTTTATTTTGAAGTGATGATACTAGATACAGAATGTTTATTCTGTAGTAGTATGGTGAAATTATCCCTTATGAATCTCATGATGGTATTTTTATAAATTTTCATAATTTTTTTGGTTTTGGGTCTATTTGGTAGGTGTGTGTTTTTAATATGGTTTATTTTTTTTTTTAAGGACAAAGGAATTGAAGAGAGTCATTTTTTTTTTTTTCTTACAAAACTATCTACCACGAAATTTGGTTTTTGAGGTCATAAGGAGGTGAGAGAACAAGACAACAGTTAGGAAGTTCCTTCTTTTGAAATTGTCTGGCCTTAATTACTACGGTATCTTAGTACCACCCTTACGCTTCCAAAGAAGTCGATCCCTGTAAATGCCTTTGTCTCTGGACTTGGAATAAAATAGTAGGGTGTGCTTTGCAAAATGTCATCGTTGATGTTGAGTTTCAGACTCTTTAATTAGGAAACTGAAATCTGTATATTGAGATTTGTAAATCATCTAAATTGCAGAGTAATGTTTTAGAATACTGTTTAAGGGATTGACATTAAAGCCTTTTTCTTTTTAAGAAATGCAATAATTTCCTCAAATCCTCACTCATTAGACCTCTACTAACTATAGTGCTGACTTTTTTTTTTTGCCCTAAAGTCTGTGACTTCCAAAGAAATGCTTCAGTGTTTTCCCCATTATTATAGCCACCTGGAAGCAGTATTCATGTATGGGATTAAAAACGTCACAATGAAAAACAAAACAAAACAAAACAAAAAAGCCCAACAACAAATTGTGAAGTTTTGCTTCATGGTCTGCATGTCGACATATGTGTACAGAAAAGGGAGGCTTTCTTTTTATCTGAAGGGGAAGTTTTTATTTTCTAGTTGCAGACTTTTACATGGGTTAAATCAAACCCTGAAATGAGGTTTACAAATTCTCATATATCATCAGATTGTCATTACTTACTTTACTGAATGGTTTTTTTCTTTTTCTTTTCCACCTGTTTTTATGTCAAATTAGAATCTTTGGAAGAACTGCCAGAAATGAGTGGAAAAACAACCCGGAGGTTCTTCTTTAATTTAACTTCTATCCCTACCGACGAGTTTATCACCTCAGCAGAACTTCAGGTTTTTCGGGAACAGATGCAGGAAACTTTGGAAAACAATAGCAGTTTCCATCACCGAATTAATATTTATGAAATTATTAAACCTGCGGCAGCCAACTTGAAGTTCCCCGTGACCAGACTTTTGGACACTAGGTTGGTGAATCAGAACACAAGCAGGTGGGAGAGCTTTGATGTCACCCCTGCTGTGATGAGGTGGACGGCACAGGGCCTCGCCAACCACGGATTTGTGGTGGAAGTGACCCACTTGGAGGAGAACCAAGGTGTCTCCAAGAGACACGTCAGGATTAGCAGGTCTTTGCACCAAGATGAGCACAGCTGGTCACAGATCAGGCCACTGTTAGTAACGTTTGGCCACGATGGGAAAGGACACCCCCTCCACAAAAGAGAAAAGCGCCAAGCAAAACACAAACAGCGCAAACGCCTTAAGTCCAGCTGTAAGAGACACCCTTTGTACGTGGACTTCAGTGATGTGGGGTGGAATGACTGGATCGTAGCACCCCCGGGGTACCACGCCTTTTATTGTCATGGGGAATGCCCTTTTCCCCTGGCAGATCACCTGAACTCCACTAATCATGCCATTGTTCAGACGTTGGTCAACTCCGTTAATTCTAAGATTCCCAAGGCGTGCTGTGTACCAACGGAACTCAGTGCTATCTCCATGCTGTACCTTGATGAAAACGAAAAGGTCGTATTAAAGAACTATCAGGACATGGTTGTGGAGGGTTGTGGGTGTCGTTAGCACAGCAAAATGAAATAAATAAATAAATATATATATATATTTTAGAAAAAAGCAAAAAAAAAAAAAAGCAAAAAAAAAAAACAAGTTGACACTTTAATATTTCCCAATGAAGACTTTATTTATGGAATGGAATGGAGAAAAAAAACAGTTATTTTGAAAATATATTTATATCTACAAAAAGAAGTTGGGAAAACAAATATTTTAATCAGAGAATTATTCCTTAAAGATTTTAAAGTGTATTTAGTTGTACATTTTATATGGGTTCAACCCCAGCACATGAAGTATAATGGTCAGATTTATTTTGTATTTATTTACTATTATAACCACTTTTTAGGAAAGATAGCTAATTTGTATTTATATGTAATCAAAAGAAGTATTGGGTTTGTACATAATTTTCCAAAAATTGTAGTTGTTTTCAGTTGTGTGTATTTAAGATGAAAAGTCTACATGGAAGGTTACTCCGGCAAAGTGCTTAGCACATTTGCTTTTTTGCAGTGCTACTGTTAAGGTCACAAGTTCAAGTCCAGAAAAAAAAAGTGGATAATCCACTCTGCTGACTTTCAAGATTATTATATTATTCAATTCTCAGGAATGTTGCAGAGTGGTTGTCCAATCCATGAGAACTTACGTCCTTATTAGGTAGAATATTTGGATAAGAACCAGAAATTGCTGATCTAATTTAGAAACACTCCCCTACCCCTTAATTTGCAGAAAGAATAAAGCAGGACCAATAGAAATAATTAGGAAAATGAGAAACCTGCAGGAAAGTGAATGATGGTTTGTTGTTCTTCTTTCCTAAACTAGTGATCCCTTCAAAGGGGCTGGTCTGGCCAAAGTATTAAATAAAACATAAGATTTCTTCATTATTAATATTGTGGTCATGTATATTTAAAATTGATATGTAGTGGCTCTCATGAAGAGCTGGAAATTGATTTGTATTTAACTGTTACCTCATCTGGGAGCTCTTTATGCTCAGAAGGACCCAGTTTTCTGACTTTGCCCAACACACAGCAAAATTGTGCCCATCATGTTTTCTGCCCCCCTCCTCTTCTGTTGGATCAGCTTGTTTTTCTTTCCAAGGTTATGTGAACACATTTCTCCAAATGTCAAATCTCTTTCAGATAATAAATATCAGAGCCCTGGCATTTCATTCTATAAAGTCCAACCTGTAAGAGAAAATGGTGCATTTGTACAGCATTCATGATGATTACCTCGTGTTTTCCTTTTTGCTTCTGAAGTTACTTGTTTTGGAGGGGGGTGGGGAAAAGGCAAGGAATGGTTGGAAATGTGCGAGCAAGTCACTTGATAATTGATATTTGCCTCAAAGGAATTAGCCACGATTTAGTATTTCACGCGACCCTCTTTGGGGCTCATGATTTAGGAGAAAGATTTAAGAGCAAACCAAAGCTCCAAAATAAGCAAAACCTGGGAAACCCAAGATAAAGTTTCAGAGATGATATCCCATGCAACAGAGGCAATGGTGCCAAAAAATTAGAAAGGGAAAGTGTCTAAGATCAGCTTCTACAAGGACATCTGCCAATTGGACAGAAGCCCAAGCAGAACGAAGTCAAATTAGGCCATTCAGTGTGAACTCTTGCAGCGGCAGGGCCTCTGTGCTCTGTGTCGAAATCAGACCCACAGAAGGGTTCGGTGGGTATGTCTGTACAGCCAGGCAACCCACAACTCCCCACTATTTTATTGGAAGTGTTTTAGGTCAACGTCTAGGACTCTGTGTTGCCTCTGATCCTGCTGTGATTGATGAGGCCTAGTTCTAATCTTCCCTAGCCTTGCGTTGGAATTGGCTGAAAAAAAGAGTGTGCTGGTCAAGGAACAGACTTTTATAATCAGGTTCTCCCCTGGAATTAACTTGTGATGACCATGAATGTAGTTACATTTTGATTGCGATAGATTTAACCCTTGCCTTGAGAGTAGGTAGACTGTGTTTTTGAATTAACACTAGTTATCTTTTACTCCTTCCGCTTTAGAAGTCTTTCTATTCTCTTTCATGCCTATCCCCGTTGCTCTTGCATAGGTGAGAGTCAATCGTGTTAGAACTAACTTTGGAGGGCAGGATGATCTCTGTCCTCCAGCCACCCTTCACCCTCACTTGGCATGGAGGTGGGGGACAGACTGCACTGTTTTAACATCTTAAATAATAAATAACCCATGTTTTCTCATCTCCAAACACTCTAGATGAGAGCGTTAGATTATAGCACAAGAATTTCCATCCATTTGGCTATTCAACCCATTCTTTTGATTTTTCTGCTTCATTGGTTCTGATTTTCTTTGTGAAAATGGTTTTCAGTGATATCAACTCAAATGTGTTCTCTTGCGTGTTTTATATGTGTGTATATAAACTATACACAAACATGTAAATATATACACATATACGTAATTTGTATAAAAACCTACGAAGATATGTGATATATATTACATATGTATACATGATGGTATTTTCAGCTTCAGTTTAGTCTCAGAGATTTTGTAATAGTTGAGGACTCTGACCTTGGCAGCTCATTTGAGAAACAGAATATTCTTACATACATTCTACATTCTCACAGATGTTTCGGCTCACACTCTCCATTCTGAGAAAAAGTGTCATAACTAACTCCGTAACGCTGAATCTTCTGAATCTTCAGCGGTTATTCTGTAGGAATCTTTGAATCCTTTTAGAGTTGGCTTTAAAAAAAATGTATTAGTTTCTGAATTTTGGAGGATCACCTTTCAAAATTGATTAAATTGTGTCATGTGTTTTTGCGCTCGTCTTGGGCTGTGTGCTCTCCCTGGCATGGTTTTAACCTGTACATCAGGTCCAGATTGCTCTTTTCATTTTTTGCCTTCAAAATTGGGGAGGGGGAAGGTGGAAGTTTACAAATTTATCTGTACTTCCATCTTTTCATAATTTCTACTCCAATTGCTGCTTTGAATTGTACCTCAAGAGGCCAAGATTATCGCTAGATAATCTTAATGATCTATGTCTTTTCCCTCAATTTTTTACTGGAGGTGGAGAAATCATTTGTGCTTTCTTAAAGAGTGTGTTTCTTTTCTGCAGTCATTAATGTTAAGATATTGGTTCACTGAATGTTAGATGCCACAGCGCCCAATCTGTCACAAGGCAAAAGGAACATAGCCTTGCAAAAAATAATTGAAGTGTAGAATAAGTATGATACAGATGGGTAATTACAAAGAACCAAGATTGCCCTATTCCTTTCCTGGTTTATTTGTTTAGGGGGCGAGTAGGATGAGATGGATACAACACAAGTCTGCTTCACTCATGTAAAATGGTTTTCCTTTTCATCTCTACTTTGTTGACACAAATTATAGCCTTTACAGTATTCTCCAGGGCAGAGTTTTGTTGTTGTTGTTGTTGTTGTTGTTTTAAACTATCTCCCTACTCTGCAAATTTCAAAGTGAACTCCTACCTAACTTGGGGGACCAATGCTCTAAAGAAAACATCTTAGATTTTCATGTGCATATGAATCACCAGTACTGCCTCAAGGGGAATGCAAATCGATGTGTACACAGACCCCTTGAGATCATGTTCTAACATAGGTTCTGTTTCAATGAATCTGAGATGGGGCCCGAGAGTCTGCATTTCTAAGACGCACTAGCCCATGGACTACACTTTGAATAGCAAGGTTCTGATAATTATCTTCTCAATCACAAGAGCAGAAAGTTGGACTGAGTTGAGGCCCCTCTCTAAGAAGTAGTACTTAAGGGAAAAAAAACAACAAAACCTGTATACAGGATGGTATTTGAATACATTTCACCATATCTGAAATGATGTTCTACATATTTTTTTCAAAGGCATTCTTTTCCCCCACAAGATGACTGGCAATTTTGTGTTCTAGCCACCCTCAGACATGAAAACACTTGGTTGCTTATCTTGTAAAATCTGCTCTGCTTGCTTGCTTGGGCATGTACGCAGTCAGTTTAGTCAAATACGTGTCAGTACATCTATGTGGATGGGGGAGCAGGTGCAAGCCCTTAACGTACTTTAAAAAAGTTTAACACTTAAGTCAGTCCACTGAGTTGATCCCGTGTGATCTTAGTGCCAAGCGTCTGAGTTAAAAGTTTTCCCTTTGAAGGCAGCAAATAGATGTCATACATTTGAAGCATTTGTTTATACTAAAAATGATACTTGATTTTTTTTTTTTTTAAGTTCTAAGTTCACTGTAGAACACCACTGAGCCTAGAGGGTGATACAAAGCTTCCCAGGCTGGTATTTGAGGTTTGATTTAATGGATATTGGAATTTATGATGAATAAGGTACTGAGGTAAATGGGCTCAGGCTAGAAAAAGCAAAAGGAACTGATTTCCCTGTGAGGTGGGGGGGGTCAGCAAAGAAATAACTTCGTGTTGGTGCCTCCTTTTCAGCAAAATGTCCTATGAGGGTTGTGTGTTCAGCAACTTCATTTTTACTTTTTAGGGGACTGCTATGAAGATTTCTTTTTTTAAAGATTTTATTTATTTATTTGAGAGAGAGAGAGAGAGAGAGAGAGAGAGAGAAAGAGAGAAACAGCATGAGAGGGGAGAGGGTCAGAGGGAGAAGCAGGCTCCCCGCTGAGCCGGGAGCCCGATGTGGGGCTCCTAGGACTCCGGGATCATGACCTGAGCCGAAGGCAGTCGCTTAACCAACTGAGCCACCCAAGCGTCCTGCTATGAAGATTTCTTATAAGCAACACAGATTTGAGAATTTGTGGAAATGTTGGAATGAATGAATTCCTAACCTCCAACACCCTTTGTGTGTGTATATATGTATAATATATATATTAATATATCAACATACACTGTATATCTGTACACGTGCCTAACACACACACGCACACACACACACACACACACACATACACATAGATCTTTTCCCCATATAGCCAAAGGAAACATTTTGATTTGCTCCTGTCTCGAGTCCATATGCTGAGTGGAGGGCACCTAGTATCTTGTTGTTGTTGGGTTTATCATTTCATGTAGGTGGAGTCCCTCTGAGGTGCTTGAGCAGTATGCCAGATGCTGACTCGAACCCCCACGTCAGGGCTGTGTTTGCCCCTCGCCCTGGGCCCCACTCCAAGGCCGGGCCAGGAGTCCATTATTGTTGCAGTCCGCTCCGATGGGGAGATCTCTCTGCAAACCACCGATTTGCTCAAAGCTTCCCTCATAAGGAGCAGGATCTCATCTGGACTGCATTTACACTGGAACCACTTGGCCACAACACTATGAGAGAATAATTATTGAACTATTTTACTGTACAACTATTTCCAAATTGTTGATTTTTTATTGATTTCAGGAGGCAAGCTAATTGCCCCATGGCAACTTGATGTGAACGTTTAATGAAGATCAGGAAACAGAGTTTATGAAAAGCTTTTGTATAGCAACTGCAAAGTTTCAAGAACTGTTTTATACTTCCTGACAGTGCTGGGCCTAGCTTAATGGTTTGTTTTTACTACTTAAGAGTGTAAACCTTGCTTTAGCCCGGTGTGTGGAAACTAGACCCTCATCCCGCATTACGCATTTCCAAGTTGCTTTTTACTCACTCCTGACTTCCTTTCCTGCCCTCGACAATCAGGACTTTTTCTGTTTTAATTGCCTGAAAGCAAGTTTCTATCTTTGCATGCTGAGGATCTTAACATACACGCGCACACACTCATGAAGTTAAGTGTCTGTATTGTTTCACTTTGTTTTGGGTGGAGTTTCTTGTCTGCACTTGGTTGCTAGACAACCAAGCAGACACAAGTTAAAGATTGAAAAGGCATTTTTAAAGATGTCGAATCCTGGCGGCTGAACTATTTTATCTTTGTCTTAATATGGAAGGCTTAGTTTTCTTACCAGGTTACCCTTCCTTTTGTTGGGTAGTTGGCCGGTAGGAGATTTTTTTTTGAAGTCGAGCTCTTAAGGTATTATCTGCTTGAGAACTATCTTAAGTGTTGTTCCCGTTTGCTGGAACACACTTCCCACCTGAATGGACAAGAAAAAGCCAGCTTAGTTTCCAAGGGTGTGTTTTAAATCACTAATAAAGTTGAGCTCCAGCTCCCAGCCACTTTGATTGTTGTGGGGCAAAGAGGTGGAGAAGAGATTGCTTTCTGAGGCAACGTCCAGGCTTTGTGGAGAACACCGTCTCTGAGGAGCTGCATTTGGTTTTTTGGTGGACCGGATTGGAAATGTTTCTAAAAATTCTTAAAAGCCTAATTTTAAATCAAAGTCATGTAAATTGCTCATTTTAGTAAGGTGTTTCAGGAGCGTGTTATAAATACACGATCTTTATACATCTGCCAAGTTGGACGTGTGTTCACAAGTTCGCCTTGCATGTGTATACAGTTTGTAGCCGACGTGCTTTCCTCACTCTGGGTCTGCCCTTTTCCCTTGTTCATCTTCTGAGATGCTGCCTCCCTGTCTCTCCTCTTCGCAGGGTTCCCCATGCTGGAATTCGGTCAAATCCATGGAAAACTTGACCAACTTTACTGATTCATTTACAGGCAGGATTTCCTGGCATGGGGATCAAACAGGGAGCCCTAAAGTTTGTTCATCACAGGCTGTCTTGGAAATGAGGATCTTCTGAAGCCTGTCTAGCCTGTACATATAAATTTGACAAAATGTTCTCCTATAAAGAAACCTTACCACTGACTTAAAAATTGCTCAGTCGCCTGGTTTAAGCAGTAAACCTGCAAGTTCTCACCAGCACATTAGTATTATCAATATTAGAAGGTACAATACTTAAACACCAGGACCCTGAAATGAATTGGACTGCAAACCTCATGACAATCAATAGATGAGCTAAATAGAGATAGGAAAATAGGCCCAGGAGAAGAGTCTAATATTTTCTAATCTCGTAGGATTAAGTGCGTGTTTGCTGCCTGAAGATAGCTTGGCTGAATAAAAGAAAATGGAGAACATTGGAGAAGCTAGGGGTTTTTTTGTGGTTTAATACACACACACACACACACACACACAAGATCTTTGATCACACAAAAAACAGATATGATGATATTCAAAAATCACTCATGAAAAATCACCACTGAGGCTGAAACACCGCCACCCCTTTGAACTTCCCAGAAATGGCACATAATACATGGACTTGTCCCCACCCCAAGAAGTTTCCTTAATTACTATCCCTAAGATGAACAGTAGTGTTAGTTTCTTTTCTTTTTTTTTTTAAGATTTCATTTGAGAGAGAGCATACTAGAGAGAAAGAGAAAGAGCGGGCTCGCAGAAGCCGGAGGAGGGGGAGAAGGCGAAGCAGACTCCCCACTGAGCAGGGAGCCCAGTGTGGGGCTCCACATAACCCTTTCCATTGTGATGTTACAGAACATTTTACCTGTGTAGAGAAAGGCTTAGAAGTTACTTTTGATGGCTCCCTTTTTATATAACTGGGAAGAAAGAAGTTTTTGAGCTAAAGAATTCTAGAATCCTTTTACCAACAACAGCAATCCTAAAGAAAAGATAACCCTGCCTTTTTGGGGAAATATATCTCTGGAAGGTTGTCATCATATAATATGGAAATGAGCTCCAGACTCTCTCTCTTTTGTGAGTACCTTTCAGGCCTGAATATCACTTTCACGGATGAGGCCAGGTTGAGGTCTGGATGTCGGAAGGATCTGTTTAACCTCACCCCTTGACGTACTCTTGGGTTCACTAAGGTAATTTTAGGACATAGTGTGAAGGAGTAGAAAGGATACTGATAGACATTCCTAAAGTACAATTAGGTGCATTTTCATAGCATGGTGAGCAGTATCTCAAAGAGCTCCCATTTCTAGAACTTTTAAAAACAGGACAATGAAACTTCCAGGGCGCCTGGGTGGCTCAGTTGGTTAGTCATCTGCCTTCAGCTCAGGTCATGATTCCAGGGTCCTGGGATCGAGCCCCACATTAGGCTCCCTGCTCAGCAGGGAGTCTGTTTCTCCCTCTGCCCCTCCTCCTGCTTCTGCTTGCACATTCTCACTCTCTTTCTCTCTAGCATGCTCTCTCTAAAACAAATCTTAAAAAAACAAACAAACTGCTGTTCACCTTGGGGATAGTAATTAAGGAACTTCTTAGGATGGGGACAAGTCCATGTATTATGTGCCATTTCTGGGAAGTTCAGTGTTTCAGCCTCAGTGGTGTAAAACTAAGAGCCTCCCTCTATAACAGCTGTTGCCCAATCACAACTCTCAGGAAGGCTCCTGCCTCGTAGATCTGTGGGGCGTTGACCTCTGGGTCCCAAAGGAGTTGGGATTCACAAGGCTGTCCAGTGATGAGGTAAGTTAAGTGGTGGTCCTTCTCTGGCTGGAGTGCAAATTGGTACCTTTGGTTTTGTACCCATCACTTAACCTGATCCTCCAAACCAATTAGAATTTTCCTATAGTTCTATTTCACATTAGCTCTCTTTCTCATTTCCTTCCTCTGGGTATTAGGACCTTCTGGGAGATAAGGAAATATGTTAGTAAAAGAGGAGCTGGAAAAACCAACCTGACATGGAGTGAGAGGGATTTGGTCCTCTGTCATCACAAACCTGAGAGTTTGTTGAACACAACTGAAACTGTGCTGAAGGTCTCTTCTGAGATGCCAACTTGGAGAAGGCACAAAATCCTATTGTTATTTTTCATTTCCATGGTGATGGGACTGAGTTTTGGGAGACAAGTAACTTCACAGACTTACCTCGTGGAAAATGCTTGTTGTGGGGTGAGATATGGCGCCCCTCCAAGCCAAAACCCAGCCTCTGAGGTGCTGGGGAGAAGGGCCGCTCCAGTGAGTGGGGGAGGGAGGGAGGGAGCAGGGAGCCAATTGGCCTTCTGTGGAGTGTAAGCACAGAGCAAAGTGCTCCGCTTTGCAGCCAGAAACAGTGATTCATTTAATTTTAATTTTGACATTAGCATTTTTCTCATGACTCATTTGATAATTTCATATGGAATTTAAAAGGCTGAAACAGTTATTTACTTTTTAGGAACTTAAAACATTCACCAGGTAGAATACACTTTTATCCTCCCATACACAAGATGCCCTTAAGACTTCATTAGGGTAAAAAAAAAAAAAAAAAAAAAGAAGGGGCATTTCTCCCACCCTTGCCCTCCTAGCTCCAATATGTGCTTCTACCCTAGCTGACCTTCTTACTAATGTTGACCAACTATCAGGCAGCCTGTTTCATCTTAACGTTTTTCTTATCTTGAATTCCTTTCCTCGTTATATAGGAGGTTAGCTGTAGGTATTTTAAAAAAGATGTTTCCTTATCACGCTGAAGAAATTCCCCTCTATTCCTGTGTTTTGAGAGCTTTTAACATGCATGTTTTCATGCATTTTATGTTTCCGTTGCTGTGATCATATGATTTTTCTTTTTCAGAAAGTCTGTTAATGTGGTAGATTACATTGATTGGTTTTCAAAAAATTCAGCTGGACTTGTATCACTGGAATAATCCCTACTTGGTCATGGCATAATAGTTTTATACATTGCTGAAGTCTATCTGCTAATATATTATTAAAAAATTGTGCATCCATATTCATGAGGGATACTGGTCTGCAGTGGGTTTTTTTGGTATTATTTTTGTCTGGTTTTGTTATAAGGGTAATACTGGCTTCCTGGAATGAATTAGAAAGCGTTCCCTCTTCTTGAATTTTCTGGAAGAGATTGTATAAATTTGGCATTAATTCTTTAAGCATTGGTAGAATTCTTCAGTGAACATCTGGGTTGAAGATTTCTTTCTTGGAGAGATTTTTAATTATGAATTCAATTTCAATTTTTAAAATAGTTAGAGGGCTATTCAAATTATCTATTACATATTAGATGATTTGTGACAGTTTTTACTTCTAAGGAATTGGCTCATTTTATTTAAGTTTTCAAATATATGTGTGGAGATGTTTGTAATATTTCCTTATTCTTTTGGTGTCTGCAAAATCTGTAGTGGTATCTTGTTTTATTTTAGATATTACTAGTTGTGTCTTTTCTCTTTTTTCTTTTGTCAGTCTTGCTAGAGATTTATAGATTTTATTGATCTTTTCAAAAAACCAAACTTTCTATTCATTGATTTTCTCTAATTTTTTGTTGTTTTTGATTTTCTTAATTTCTGCTCTTTGTTATTTCCTTCCTTCTTATTTGCGTTTATTTTTGCTCTTCATTTTCTGTGCTCTTCAGGTGAGAGCTTAGTTTATTGATTTGAGACTTTTCCTCTTCCTGTAAGCAATCTAGTACTACAAATTCCCCTCTCAACACTACTTTTTCTGTGTCTTGAACATTTTGGTGTTATAGTTTCACTTTTTTTTTTTTTTTTTTTGCCAGTGAGAATTTCCCTTTGACCGAGGGATTAATTAGAAGTGTTTAGTTTCCAAGTGTTTGAATATTTTCATTTTGCTTTTCTGCTGCTGATTTCTAGTTTGATTGCATTGTGGTCAAATATACTCTATACAATTTCTAATCTTTTAAATTTGTTGGCATCCATTCTATGGCTAAGATTTGGTTTATCTTGTTACATATTATGTGAGTAATTGAAGACAATGTGAATTCTGCTGTTGTGTGGAGTGTTCTGTGAATGTCTTTAGAATTTGTTGGTTGATAATATTGAATTTTTCTACATCATTGCTCACTCTATGTCTAGTTATTCTATAAATTGTTGAGAGAAAGGTGTTGAAGTATTTAACTGTAACAGTGGATTTTTTGATTTTTCCTGTCAATTTTTTGCCTTAAATATGCATAAACATAAAATATCCTGCATCATTTTTTTTCATCCTTGTACTTTCAATCTACCTAAATCCTTATATATGGAGTTACTTTCTTATAGACTGCACATAGTTGGGTCATATTTCTTAAGCCACTCTGTAAACCCTTGTCTTTTAATGCTACAGTGTCTTTTTAATGACATGCAATACGTTATTGATAACTGCATAAGTCTGTCTTTTTATCATTTCTCTTTGTACTCACTGCCTTTTGTTTTCTTTTTCCTGCCTGTCTTACTTGAACCTTTTTTAGAATTCTATTTTAACTTACCTATAGTTTTTCTTTTTTTTTTTAGTGCATCTCTCTGTAAGGCATTTTTAGTATATAACTAGGTACTGGGGAAACTAAAGTGAAGAAATCTTACCTCCCTTTACCCATCGTCATTTAGAACATGGGGGTCTCAAATATTTCCTTGTATTCATTGCCAACCATGTTAGACAAGGTTATAATTTTTGCTTCCACCATTGAACATAATTTAGAAAAGTCAGTAAGAAAAGGAAAGCCTATTGTACTTACCCCATATATCTGTTCTTTCTGTGGACCCTCTTCGTTATGAAAGTTCCACGAAGTCCTTTGATCGATTCTCGCGCTCACGGCAGCAGCCCTTGCAGCGGCTGGATGCGCGCGCACCCAGGACGGCACTCCCGCGAGAGCTGGAGGCGGCGAGAGTCCCGCCAGAGCGGCATGGCGACTTGGCGGCTTGGCAGCGATTTCTCAGTGCCGCTGGGTGCCTGGGGCTGTGGTTTCCCCGTCCCGTGGTACGCGCTGTTCTTCGGTTACTCTTTTAAGGTAGGTCTGCTGGCAACAAATTCTCTTAGGTTTTCTTCACCTGAGGATGTTTTGGTTTCGCTTTCGTTGTTGAAGGGTACTGTCAACTGGGTATAGGATTCTGGGTTGATCTTTTTTTTTTTTTTTTTCCCCTCCCCGCCCCACCAACGTATAAAAAACACTGTGCTACTTCCTCTGCCTTCTGTGGTTTCTGGTGAGAAATGCTCTGCTATTTGAATTGTTTTTTACCCCTATAAGCAATGAGTCATTTTTCTCAGGCTGCTTTTGAGATTTTCTTTGCCTTTAGTCTTCAGAAGTTTGTGGTGTGTCTCAGAATGGATTTTTTTGGTTTTTTTGTTTGTTTGAAGTTCACTCTGCTTGAATTTGGAGGCCGCCCCCCGCCCCCCCTTCTTTCTAAGTTTAGGAAATTTTTTGCCATATGTCTTTGACTGTTCTTTTCAATCTCGTCTTCTCTCCCCTTTCTTTCCAGGACTTCAATGGCAAGATCTCTTGTTACAGTTCCATATATCCCCGAGACTTCATTTCTTTCAGTCTGTTCTCTGTTGCTTGAGTTGAATAATTTCTGTTATGTTCAAGTTCACGGATTCTCTCCTCTGCCTTATTCATTCTGGTGTTGAGCCCATCTGTGGAGTTTCTTTTATCAGTTGTTTTGTTTTTCAGTCTAAATTTCCATTTGGTTTTTCCCTTATATCTTCTATTTTTTTGCCAGGACTTTTTGTACACTCGTTTATTTCAAGTATGTGTGTAACTATTCTTCTGAGCAGTTTTTTTATGGCTGCTTTAAAATCCTTGTCCGATAATTCTAACATCTGTATCATCTTGGAGCAGCATCTCGTGATTGTTTTTTCTCATTTAGTTTGAGTTCTTCCTGGTTCTTGGTATAACAAGTGATTTTTTTATTGAAACCTGAACAGTTCGGGTAGTACAAGATTCTAGATCTTACTTAAGTCTTGTGTAACAGGCCTCCTCTGCCAGTGCTTTGGTCGGTGAAGTGGGGGTGCCACCTCCTGCTGCTAGGTTTTCCCCTGTGACACCCAGGGGGTATGGGGCTTCTTCATACTGCTGGATGGGGTGGAATTTCAGGGTTCCCTTATGGCTTCCATTGACAACTGTGAGTTGGGGTATTCTTGTTACCACTGAATACTGGTAAAAATTCTGAGTCTCCATTAGGCTTCCTTTGACATACTCTCAAGGGAGAGAGAGTTGGAGCACCTTGTCATAGCCTGCTAAGGGTGCATGTCTAGGCTCTCCATTTGGCTTTTGCTGGCAGAAGTGGGGGGTGGGCTGCAGTTCTTTTCTGTGTTGTTTGGCTGGAGTAGACCTTGTATTATCTAAAAATTTTTGTATTTCTAGACAACTCTTCCCTGGTCCTTTGGCGAGAGAGGGCAGACTTTCCTTTGGGCCTCTTCCCCTTCCTTCCTTCCTCTTTTTCTTCTTTTCTTTTCCCTTTCCTTTTCCTTTTCCTTTTCCTTTTCCTTTGTGTCTATGATCATGAAGTGCCAGTTCTCCAGTATCTAGTCTGGAATATGTGAAGCAGAAAGAAGCCCCAGAGAACTTACCACCTATGTTCTTCCAGCCCAAGGTCCCTAGCTGTACTGCCTTCCTCTAATTAACCTTTCAGATCTGCTGATGTTTGTTTTATATATAATGTCCAGGGTTTTTAGTTGAACTTAGCAGGAGGAATACGGAAAAGTATGCCTACTATATCTTCCTGGAAACAAATACCAGCAGGTAAGTTTCTTTCGATCTTTAAATGCCCTCACAAATTTGCAGATCAAAGGTGATAAATTATTTCAATTTTCTGAGGGAAAAATTGAGACACTTAGAGGTAATTTGCCTGATCAAAGTTGCTTAGAAATGTGGCCTTGGCTTGAAGTAAAATCTTGGAATTTTAACAGTTGTTATTTTGCTTTTCCTTTTTCTTTCTGTTTGTTAGAAAGAAAAATCTGGGAGTAGGGCTAATGAGAGTGGGGAAGGAAGGAATAGTTACCAAAGAGAAGACTAAAGGATTACTTTTTTTGTTCAGAAGCAGCAACTGTTTAGAATTATAAAACTAGGACTTTTTAGGTGGATTTTAATTGACTTTTAAATGTTAATTTATACAGATTGACTATATGATCTTCATAGTTACTCGTTTGTCTCATCTTGTAAAGGAATGACTTCAATTATTTGTTCTGTGTCCTGAAACTCAAGTGGCAAGGTACATATTTAGTAGTCACTGCCACCTCCTTAATTAAAGATTTGCATAGAACTGGGAAGGATGGGGAAATTTTTCGTCACTTTGCAGTGATGAAAGCTGGTATAAAACTTTCATCTGAATACTTTTGGTCCTATAAATTCTCTAGATTGTTTAGTATTTCAAAGAAGATTTTATTTTAGAACGCTCTCTTAAAGCCCATTATTTAGAGTTGCTGAAAGATTTGCAATATTGCAAAGGCAGTGATAAGCTCAGAGAATTAACTTCCCTAAGCAAATTTTCCTAATGCTAGTATATTTCCTAATAGATAGACCATTCACAGCCCCTCTTTCCCTAATTTTGTCTTGATCACTAACACCACTCTTCAGAATTCCTGAGTCTAAAATCAATAAGGAATGGGAAATGGGGAAGACTTTTTAGGAACAAGTGAACTGAACTATCTTCTTTATCTTTTTGTGGCCATTTTGGTTCATCCAGTTCTTAGGAGTTCAGACCTGGCGTAGGAAGAGAGAGTGAGCAAAACTAAGTTCTAGAAAAGAATATAGGGCACACTAGAGGGCAGTTGGGAGGGTAGAATGAAGTAAAGATACAATCATTCCTATGGAAAATGTGCTTTGGTTCTGAGTCAAGAGTTTTGACAGTTGTGGTTTTACTAAGGAATTTGGGGTGCCATTTAAGCTACCTACTGTCCAGGAACCTCCTGGAGTGTCTCTGTCTTCCATCCAGTCCCCCAGTCTTCCTAGAGAATGCAATGGGAAAAAAGTCTCTTTGAAGGCAGCAACTTTTAGTTTTTTTTAGGAATTTTAGCTGTAGGGATTTTTTTTTTTCTAAGTTGTTTATGGGGTTTTCCAGCCTCTCAGCTGTAGAACTGGCTCCACTGAGGCATTCAAAGTTGTCTCAACTTTGGTTCAAGAAGCTTTTTTGTTACTTTAATTGCCAGGGAAAGCCTTGCTTCCATACACTTCCTTTGTTGGAGGGGTTAGGCCGATTTTTGCTTGGAGAAAGGAAAAGTAGATGATGATATCTGTCTCCTGCTTTCTCTTTTCTTTTTTTTCCAGCTATACTTGAAGAAATTCAGCCATATTTAAACTGCCTGGCCAGAGAGGAACCTATGAACTTGGCAGGAGGCAGGCTTAGAGCTTAGGGGCAACTGCGAAATCTCAGTTACAGGTTTGTAGTCATTTCCATGAGACTAATTATCACCTCCAGAAATCAGACCAGAAGGAATAAATATGCATTTTGCCCTGATAAGGGCAGGGGAATGAGGAAATGGGGATTGGGGATTAGCCCTTTCACAGGAACTGACTGGGCCTCTGACAGTCTTCTGAGACCTGCTACTCAGCAGATAAATGAGATAGGAGGTACATGCATAGTTTATGTTAGCCATTGGCATTGCCTGCTATAAAGATGGTTATCTTCTGTAACTCCAGAAAAGTTGCTTTAGTAGGGAATCAGAGTTGGCAAGTGCCAGGGGTCCCCCCTCTTTTTTTTAATGTTTTACAGTATTCCTTTTGAGGGATTTCTTTTGGAGATAATGGTTTCTCTCAAGAGCCATCATTCTGGGTGAGTATAATGGAATTCTGGAAGAATCTATCCAAGTATCTTTGCTCCCTCTCTAGAACACAAAGCTACTGCTGCAAACAGTAAGAATGAATGTTTCCTAATGAATCAGAGAACCCTGTGTGAACAAGAGAGTATCTATTTCAGCATTCATTTCTGTATCTCTGTTTGAATTTGGATACTTTGTGTCATTTAAATTTTTTTTTCCACATTCCACTTATCCTTGTTCCATACCAGAAGCCACGCTAAAATGTTTGCAAAGAATAATGCAGTTTACTTCTAGGCTCAAATATTTAGTAACTTTGTATATAATACATCTAATTGCAAAATTTTGTGCACCTGAAAGATCTGTGTGTCTAAATATTGATATTTCAGTAGGGTTATTGAGCTTATCTCTTACACATGTTCACAAGGAAGGAAGGTTTCCGTAACTTCAGTTTCAAAGTACAAGTATTCTATCACTTACTCATTTTCAGCTTTCAGAATCTATTGAGTGTTTTAAATAATTTTGAAAAGCTCAGAGGTTGACAGTTGTGTCTGAGAAGGGCTAATGGATAACAAAGATCTGTTACCTAACTATGCGTCAATTTTTCAATTTTGGGGAAGATACTCTTCAAAATTTAACAGATATTTGTAGGATACCTTTTGTGCACTGTGTAGTATTGTAGGCCCTGTGAATTCATTGGTGGATAAAAGCTTACAAGCCCTTCCCTATCTAATCCACATACCCACTATTCCTTTGTACTCAAAGTGCAGACTATCAGTGTCACCTGGGATACTAGAAATGCAGAATCTTAGACTCCATTCCAAACTTCCTGAACCAGAATCTGCATTTTACCAAGATTCCCAGAGTATTCATGTGGGCATGAAATCCTGAGAATTTTGCCAGTCAGTTTAAGAACTCAGGGTATAGCCAACGATTGTGTGCCATTTCTTGGACCATAGGAATTGGGCCAGAAATGGGTATGTTTTCAAGGAGATGCTGGTAAAGGAAGTTCTTTTCTCTATAGAGAGAGCCAGAGGAAGGAATAGTCCCTTACTTCAAACTCTTGTCTACTATGATGTCCAGGTTTAATTCCTGAAACTGCTGCAGCCTGATGATGCAGGTGAGGATGGGCAGAGGCAAGAGCATCACAGGAACTTGGTTCAGAACCTGGATTGAACTATATCCTACCCCTGGACTTTGTCTGTTATAGAAGCCAATATATCTCCTAACATCCTAACTGAGAAGAGGCTATATCCTAGAACCTTAGTAGAAAGGCCCATGTGTTAAAAAACAACACACACCAGAATAGGTGAACTTGGTCAGCATTATGTCAACCCTTATTGCCGCCCGCCAAGGGGGATAAATGAGACACAGTTTTGGGAAATCGCTGGGCTTGGGACCAAATTGGAAGGCAAGGTGGAGGAGTGAAACTACATGTTATGCTGATAGAGGAGAGAGAATGGTGAGTCATAGAGATATACAGATGCTTGGGGTTGTTGTGAAAGAGAAGGGAGAAACCCTTGGATTCCTGAAATGGGATCTATGAGGTGGCCTGAGGCCGAATCAGTCTTCTCTGCTCCCTGCCTGCGTCTTGCTTCCCTCAATTGCTCTCACTTTGCTGCTTGTACCACCCAAGGCAAATCAGTGGCCCTCTGCACCTTCTGTTTAGTGCCCTCTCCTTTCTCATCTTTCCTACTTCTCCTCCCATCTCACCCAGTTGCACTTTTTCCAATTCCACACAATAGGGTTGTGAAACTATAATGGGTCCTTGATGTTTGTTTTTAGGAGGGCTTTCTTAGCATGACTTACTCTAGCATCAGTCCAGTAAAGGGGAGAGAGATTGGGTGTGGATTCCCACCTTCATGCACACAGATACCTCTGTTGTCAACCCAGAGGACCACCCCTGGGTATATGAAATCATTATAACTATGACAATTTATGGAGCATTTATATCCAGGCTCTGTGCTGTATATTTGAAATGCCGTATTTGTTTTAATGATTTTACACTCATTTTTCAGATGAGGAACTTGAGGCCTAGAATAGTAAGGATTCTTACCTGCAGTTACTAAGTGGGGAGTAGAGATTTGAAATCTTGTCTTTAGATGGACAGACATCATGTTACACAATAATTTGTGATGCTTAGGCCTTGGTTATCTACTTATTATTTATATTCTCAAGCAAGCCATTGCTTGTACATTTTGATTATATGAGCATGTCAAAGGACCTATGAGTGCTTGGGTCGAGTGACACATTCATGTTTCTGAGTGTGCACTGAGCCAAATATATGCTTACCGGAGAGTTTTACCAAGAAAGTAGCTCTAAGTGTTTTAGTGCAATAGACTTGCTTGTATTTTCACTGTTACTGTGGTCCTTTAAGCATCTCCCTGCCATGTTTTGCCATTTTCATCTGAAATACAAATATTAGATGTAGAAAGACCCTTGTAGGTAATACGATTCCACATGCCATTTTTTTTTAAAGATTTTATTTATTTTAGAAAGGAGGAGGGGGAGGAACAGAGGGAGAGGTAGATAATGTCCAGCAGACTCTGCATGGAGTGCAGATCCTGATGCAGTTGCCCCAAGATCATGACCTGAGCCAAAACCAAGAGTCGGCTGGTTAACCAACTGAGTCACCCAGGTGCTCCCAACTCCACTTATTTATTTATTTATTTATTTATTTATCTGGATTGCTGAGAATATGAGGCTCAGCAAGATGAAGCAATGCAATAGAATTTGCAGTATCAGAACCAGAACCCAGTTATCTTAATTCTCAGATAAAACATTTTTCTTTTTTCTTTTACTCTTTCTTATCGCTATTCAATCAGATTTTCCAAACTCTAGGTTAATTGTTGATTTTTGTTTTATTTTGTAATAAAGTGATCATTTTGGGCACCTGGGTGGCTCAGTTGGTTAAGCGACTCCCTTCGGCTCAGGTCATGACCCTGGAGTCCCGGGATCCAGTCCCACATCAGGCTCCCTGCTCAGCGGGGAGTCTGCTTCTCCCTCTGACCCTCTTCCCTCTCATGCTGTCTGTCTCTCATTCTCTCTCTCTCAAATAAATAAATAAAATCTTTAAAAAAATAAAAATAAAGTGATCATTTTTAGATACCTTCCCGCTAGTAATCTCTTTGCTGGGGTTCTGATGACACACATTTTAATCTAGAGAGAAAGGCTTCTAGGTAGAAGTGAGGAGGATGGTAAATGTCCACAAAAAGCAATGATGAAACTGAACAAAATTATGAAAACCATTTTAGAACTCTTGAAATAAGTCCACCAAAGATATAAAAACAAATTTAGAATCATTTATTTTTTAAAATTCTACTGAACCTTGAGTTAGAACTGTGAAAATCTGTGGCATTTTAGCCTGGGATGCTTCCATTCATTCTATCCACAAGATCCATTTCAGTCTGTGCAGAAGTTCTATTAGGACAAGGCAAGTTGAGAAAACTAGCAGCTTCACTGCTAGAGGGGAATGACTTGATTTGGAACGGGGTAAAAAAAAAAAATCACATTCCTAAGTGTTATTGAAAATTGTATGATTTCAGTAGCAAACAAAGAAGGAAGGCCAACATTGCAACTAGCTTGAAGCTGTGATCCTGGTTGGAGAAAACATTTTAGCAGGGAGAGCCAGGGAATGAGATAGCCATAGTGGGCCTTGATAAGCTCCAAAATCTCTCTGGTCATCTGGAAGGCTGTGTACGTGATTAGGCTCTGCACATACTCATAGAGACTGGACAGATCCCTGGCTATATATTCATCCTGGCTGATTGTGAGTCTTTGCACACACAGAAAGTTAAAGTCAGAGACAGTCTTGTGAACCACCTGAAGTTTAAATGCCTTTCCCAGCCTACACATAGATCTATCTTAAAATGGTAGACTGGTTCAAGGTGTTTGAGTACAACCTCTGACCAATCCTTGGTTGACCATAAGCTATGCCAATACAAGGGCAAACCCTGAGGAAGTCAGGCTTAACAAAGCAAGAATAAAGAAAATACCAGAGCAAGGACATTAGTGGTCACACACTGTGAGGGAGGCAGACTCTGTAGATTAGTTCAGGCAAATGACTAAACACTTAAAAAAAGCACAACAATAATAGTGCCCAGGAAGAAAAAATAGAAATCTTAAGTAGCCACATTATCTGAAATGTCCAATTTTCAACAAAGTGTACAGTTTTCAATAATAACAGCAAAAAGTATGTACAATGAATGCCAGATGTTATACAAAGAAATAGTAAAGTATCACTCATGTTCAGGAAGAAAAAAGCCAATACCTATTATCTCTGAAGAGTCCAGTTGTTGGACTCAGTAGACAAAGACTTCAAAGCAGCTATTATAAATATGTTCAAACAACTAAAGGTAACTATCAAGCAATGAAAGAACAATATGATGATAATTATTAATTAAATAGAGATTCTTAATAGAGATATACATTATACAAAATAAATGGAAATTCTGTATATAAAAAAGTAAAATAACTGAAGTGAAGAATCATTATAGGGGCTCTACAGCATATTTGAGATTGCAGAAGAAAGAATCAGCAAATTTGAAGATAGATCAGTAGAATTTGTTCAAGCAGGAGAAGATAAAGGAAAAAAAAAAGAAAAATGAGAGCCTCAGAGACTTATGGGGTACTGTCAATCATACTAACATACACAAATTGGGAGTCTCAGATAAGAGGGGAGAAAGAAAATATCAGAAAAAAATATTTGAAGACATAATGGCCAAATACTTTCCAAATCCGATTAAAAACTAATCTATAGGGGCACCTGGGTGGCTGTTTGTTAAGTGTCCCAACTATTGATTTCAGCTCAGGTCATGCTCTCAGGGTCCTGGGATAGAGCCCTGCATTGGGCTCCGAGCTCAGCAGGGAGCCTGCTTCAGGATTCTCTCTCTCCCTCTGCCCCTCCCTGCCTAAAATAAATAAATAAATCTTTTAAAATAATGAAAATAAAAAAATAAAAATGAATCTACAGATCCAACACTCAGTGACTTCCTAGTATGATAGGTGCCGAGAGAGTCACACCTGGATACTTCGTAGTCAAATTGCTGAAAACCAAAGACAAAGAAAATCTTGAAAAGAAGAAAGGAAAAATGATTCATCATATATAAGAGAACGACACTATGATTAACAGCTTACTTCTTATTCAAAACAAAAGAAACCAGAATGCAGTGGTATGACATATTCAAAATGTTGAAAGAATATGACTGTCAACCAAGATATAAATCCACTAAAATTATCCTTCAAGACATTCCAAGAATTCTAAATCCATTAAATTTATCCTTCAGAATTGACATTTCAAAAAGAAAGACATTCCCAGATTAAAAAATGAGTGAGTTTGTTGCTAGCAGACCTGTCTTATAACAAATACTAAAGATTCCTTTAGGTTGAAAGGAAATTTTACTAGATGGTACGTAGATTCCACATGAAGAAATAACACTGCAAGAAATAAATATACAGGTAAATACATAAGACTGTATAAAAATTTTTTTTTCTTTTAACTGCTTGAAAATATATGAGATTGCATAAAACAATATTTATAAAACTGCACTACTGAACTTGTAGCAGGTAAAGATGTAATATGTATGAAAATAATAGCAAAAAAGAAGGAGGAAAAAATGGAGCTATACTGGAATAAGTTCCTGTATTTTGTAAGAATTAAGTAAGTATTAATCTGAAGTAGGTCGTAATAATCTAAGAACTTGCAGTGCAAGTCCTAAATCAACCACTAAAAAAACCCCACAAAATATTTAAGCAAAAACTAACAAAATAATTAAAATTGTTCATTGTAAAATTACTGTTTACTCCCACAGAAAGTAGTAGCAGACAAACAGATAAACAAGAGAGGCAAAGTGGCGGATGTGAATGAAACCATATCAATAACTACATTAAATGTGAATGAATTGAAAACTGTAGTCAAAGGCAGAGATTGTCAGACTGGATAAAACTTAAGTTCAAGCTGTGTGCTGTCTATAAGAATGACAGTTATGATCCAAATAGGTAAAAATCAAAAGCATGACAGTGATGTACCATGTAAACGATAATCTTAAGCAAGTTGGAATGGCTCTACAATTATGAGAAAAAAGAGGCTTTAAGACGACATATGTTACTAGAGACAAAGAAGGGTATTTAATAATGTAAAAGGGCCCATTAGTCAGGAAGATATAACACTTATCAAAGTGTAAACACCTAATAACAGATCCCCAAAATATATGAAGCAAAAATAGAAAGAAAGAATTGAAAGAAGAAATAGACCACTCAATAATAACAGTTGAAAACATCAAAGCCTATTTTCAATAATTTATTAAATGGTATTTTATATGATAGAAATTAAGAAACATGCAGAAGACTTAAATAATACTGTCAACCAATATGGACCAACACCTTGTGGGATACTTAACCCAACAGTAGCACACATAGAACATTTTCCAGGGTAGACTATATGTTAGGCCATAAATAAGACTCACTAAATTTAAAAGGATTGAAATCATACAATTCTGTCCTCAGACCACAACACGATTAAATTAGAAAGCAACAACAGAAACAAATTTAGGAAATCCTCAATTTGGAAATTAACGTTTCAAATAATCCATGATCAAAAAAGAAATCACATGGAAATCAGAAAATATTTTAAACAATAAAAGCATGGCATATCAAAATTTGTGGGATGCAGCCAAAGCAGTGATTAAAGAAAAACTTAAAGTTTTAAACACCTACATTGGAAGTGAAGAAAGATCTCAAATCAATAACCTAGCTTTTTGCCTTAAGAAACTAGGAAAAGAAGAACAAACTAAATGCAAAGAAAGCAGAATAATGTAAACAATAAAGATTGAAGTGAAAATCAATGAAATGGAAAACAGAAGAGCAGTAGAGAGTGTTAATGAAGCCAAAAGTTGAAAAGTTGAAAAGACAACTAGTGTGACACCCCCTCCCTTCCAGACCCTATCAAAATCAGGAATGAAAAGAGGGGAGTTTTGTGCTAACCCTGAAGAATTTAAAGGGCTTAGAAAGGAATATTATGGAGAATTTGATGTCAGCAAATCGGACAACTTAGCATACCAAATCCAGCAGCATATATAACAGATTATACATCATGACCAAGTACCATTTGTTCTAGGAAAGCAAAGTTGGTTTTATACCTGAAGATTAATTAATGTAACACACCATCTAAATGTAAAAAATTATAAAACTTCTAGAAGAAAACATAAGAGGAAATGTTCATGACTTTGGGATAGGCAGATGATTCTTAGATATGAAACCAAAATTGAGATTCATAAAATTTCATAAATTTATGTGGGCTTCATCTAAATTAATCTTTTGCACCTCAAAAGACACCATTAAGAAAATAAACAGGTCACAAACTGGATGAAAATATTTGAAATCACAGCTGATAAAGGGTCTTTATTCATTACATATAAAGAGCTCTTACAGTTCAATGCAGATGACCCTTGAATAACGGGTTTGAACTGCCCAGGTTCACTTACACATGGATTTTTTACAGTACTGTAAAAATATTTTCTTTTATGATTTTCTTAATATTTTCTTTTCTTTGGCTTTATCATAAGAATACTGTTATACAAAATATGTGTTAATTGGCTGTTTGTGTTATCATAAGGCTTCTGGCCAACAGTAGACTAAGTGTTTAGGGAGGGGAGTCAAAATTTATACATGGATTTTTGATGTCAAGTGGGGGGTTGGTGTCCCTAACCCCTATGTTGTTCAAGGGTCAACTGTAGTAAGAGTAACATCCTAATTTAAGAAAATGAAAAAATATTTGAATAGGTATTTTACCAAGAAGTTATACAAATAGTGTATTAGCACATGGAAAGATATTCACTATTGTTACTCCTTTAGGAAATTCAAATTAAAACCACAATGAGATACCACTGGAAAGACTATAATAAAAAAAGCAGACTATAGAAAATATTGGCAAGGATGTAGAAAAACTGGAACGCTCATACATTGCTGATGAGAATGTAAACTGGTGCAGACACTTTGGAAATAATTTGACAGTTTCTTAAAAAGTTAAACATAAATTTACCATACAACCCAGTAATTCCACTCCTAAGTATCTACCCAAGAGAAATGAAAATATATGTTCTCCCAAAGACTTTTATTATGAATGTAGTGGCTTTATGCGTAATAGCCCCAAAGTGGAAACTCTCCAAGTGCCCATCAACTAATGAATGGATAAACAAAATGTGGTATATTCATACAATGGAATACTATTCAGCAGTAAAACAAACAACTGATGCATTCTATAACATGGCTGAATTTGTAAAACATGCAAAATGAAAGAAGCCAGAGGCAACAAACAATATATATTATATGATTCCCAGTAGATGAATCATATTTTTTTTTAAGATTTTATTTACTTATTCATGAGAGACAGAGAGGCAGAGGCAGAGGGAGAGGGAGAAGCAGCCTCCCTGCCCCGGATACAGAACTCAATCCCAGGACTCTGGGATCATGACGTGAGCCGAAGGCAGATGCCTAACCGACTGAGCCACCCAGGCGCCCAAATCATGTATTTTATATGAAATGTCCAGTAAAGGGACATCTGTGGAGACAGAAAGCAATTCAGAGGTTGTCTGCAGTAGAGACTGACTACAGATGGGCCTGAGGGATCTTTTTGGGTGATGGAAATGTTCTAACACTGGATTGTGGGGATGGTTGCATAATGCTATAAATACACTATAATTTGTAGAAGTACTTAAAATAGGGAGTTTATGGTATGTAAGTTATACTACAGTAAACTAAAACTGTTAAGAAAATACTCTAGGTAAAACCAAAACCAACCAACAAGCAAAGCAAGCAAACCAAATATAAAAGTATGTATACCAAAAACTAAAAACAAAAAACAAAACAAAACAAAACAAAAAACAATAGCCTTGCCTTGAACTTCTTGGTTAATGTTGAAATAGTGTCCCAGAAACAACGGAGCAAGGATTAGCACAAGTACCCTGCCCTTTGACAATGTAGGTGCATTATATACTGTCTATTCCTAAAAAAGTGTAAGCTTCTTTAGGTACTTGTTTCTTTTATTTATTTGCCATCACCCCCCCCCCCCAAATCTCTAGTCAAAGGTCAATCACTGTTGACTGATGTCCCTGAAAGAGCTTGTTGTCCCCTCCCAGTCAGGGGAGAACTGCATGTAGTCCTTTCTCAACCTAAATTCCTTGTGGGAGGAGAAGGAGGGCACAGAGCCATGAGCTGATCAGGACTGAGCTTCATATGTGGGCCAGCAAAGATGATTCTGGTCTGTAACTACAGTTGTCACACGTTCTTACTCCGAAAGGGTTCTTAGAGGTCACCTGGCTGAGCTCACTTCTTCCCAGCTGGTGACCACCTGTCTTAGTGACTCTAACACTTTGGATTCAAAATAGTAAAAATTTGTGCTCTTACTTCTCTGGCTCAAGGCAAATTTTAAAGATTTAAAGGGCCCTGGGTTCTTTGGGTAAGTATTTCTCCCTGTAAATATAAAGGATTCTTATCATTACCAAAACATTCTGAAAACAATGCTGTTCCTGGCATTTGACCCCATTTCATATCTGTATACAAAATAACTATGCACTGAAGCCTTATTATCTTACATTTTCAAGGTTCCAGAAAGCAAGAAAGTGGTAAATAAAGGGGATATTACAAGTGGAATTTCTTTGCAGCCTCACAGTTAGTCTTCTGAGAACCTCATAAGCAAAAATGCTAAGTGAAAGAAGCCTATAAAATCTGCATTGTTCCCACTTTTCTGTTCCCTGTTTCCTTAGAGTCCTCAGGCTTAGAGACCCCAGGGAACTGGCAGGTGCAGATTTCCATGGAAACCAACCCCAAAAGAATGAAAACCAAAGAGAGAATTGTGTGAAGTGCCCTCGCTCCTGTGTAATTTCCTTGCCAACAGTTTTTGAGGTCAACCTGGCTTATTTCATGAAATTAGGGGCCCTGCTGTCAGGATTTCCCCAGACAAGGAGGGTTTGCTCAACTCCATTGGTTGGAAGTCCACAGATTAGGGTTAGTTCTCTGCCTCTAGAGGAACAGCCTTCACTACTTGGCCTGACTTTCAAATACCTTTTATTCTAGCCTCATTCTAGTTTTTTTTTTTTCCCCCCACATTTATGTTGTGTTTATTTACTTTGTTCATTATAAAATAAATAGGTGTATTTTTTTTAAGATTTTATTTATTTGACAGAGAGAGGGAACACAAGCAGGGGGAGTGGCAGAGGGAGAGGGAGAAGCAGGCTTCCTGCTGAGCAGGGAGCCCGATGCGGGGCTCAATCCCAGGACTCTGGGATCCTGACCTGAGCTGAAGGCAGATGCTTAACAACTGAACCACCCTGGTGCCCCAAATAGGTGTATTTTTAAAGAACCACATGAGAAGGGTTTTATATATATATATAAACGTTCTGACAGTACAAAAAGTCAAAAAAGGAAAAATCTCTCTGAGACCTTCTTCCCAGAAGCAAAATGGGTATAAGTTGTAGGAGTGAGTGTGATTCCTCCAACATTGGCCAGAGGAACACTTTCTTTTTTTTAATATTTTATTTATTTATTATTTGAGAGAGAGAGAGCAAGCACAAGCAGGGGGAGCAGCAGGCAGGCAGAGGGAGAAGCAGGTTCTCTGCTGAGCAAGGAGCCCGATATGGGACTCTATCCCAGGACCCTGGGATCATGACCTGAGCCAAATCCAGACACTTAACCAACTGAGCCACCTAGGTGTCCCAAGAGGAACACTTTCATTAATATCTGCCAGGGTGCAGAAATGGGCCTCAGTTCTGGAAAATTTCTGGGCTTGAAATCAATTTGGGAGCTCTCTGCACCTTGCTTTGTAATTTAATAAAAATATAGCTTTGAAGACTTTCTTCATCAATTCACAGATCTAGCTCTTGTAGTAGATCAGTGGTTCTCAAACTTGAGAACATACCAGAATCACCTGGAGGACTTGGTACACTCCCGATGACCAGGCGCCACCCTCCGATTTCTTGATTTAGTAGGTCTGGGCTGGGTGTCTGAGAATTTGCGTTTCTAACCAGCTTTCAGATGCTGACAGTCGTGCACCATTCTTTATGTTGTGCTGTGATTGAATGCTCTGAGCAAATGTGGAGATCCATCTCAGCAAAGGAGGACACCACTGTATGAATTTATCATACTATTTTTAACCAACCCCATATCATTAAACATTGTGAAGTTCTTTTTATTATCTCATTGTAATCCTCACAACAACCTTATAATGCAATAATACGAATTTACACCATTTTTAGGTAGTCACACTATGAATTATTTTATCCTCACAACAATCATGTCTTGAAGGTATTGTCATTAATGTCCATTCTACAGATGAGAAGACCAAGTCTCAGAAATTAAATAATGCAATTAAGATTCATATAACAAATAAGCAATAATGTATATATTACATACAACAAATAAATTAAGGCAGATTTACCTGATTCCAGGGCCCATGTTCTTTTTAGAGTCTCTGCCTACAAGGAATTTATAGGCTAGTGGGAGAATTAAGGATAAGGCACAAAAGACTAAGAATAATAGAAAGTGGTAAGTGCCATAAGAAATGCGGAGAAGTTGGTTTAATCAAAAAAGGTATCAGGGTGTATGTTCTTCTGGGGCCCCATCCTTAGAAGTTCTGGCCCTTGGTTACATGCTCTACTGTCACTATTTTGAATTTTTAACAAAGGCCCCATATTTTCATTTTGCACTGGGCCATACAAATTATATAGCCACTCCTGGAATGGTTAATTTACTCTTGAAAAGCTTTAACAGTGCCTTTAAGAATCACTAAAACTGATATCTCCACAAAGTTCACTCTTCATTGTTTACTGTATCTTCATGGGGTGGGGGGGGCATTTTCAAATGATTTTGTGCAGCTTTTTATTCTATACTGCTTCATTTTTGATCTTCAAGTAAGCACCCTCCTGAGATGTTTTTTCTACCTTGAATACATTCAGAGAGGCAAGGAGAAACATTTGTCAAGAAAAAAACACACTAGGACAGTAGATCTGAAGGGAGAGAACAGCAAACATAACTATAGTTTGCAGCCTCGGAAGTTTACTCTTCTTGTGTAAAGCAAAATAGCGATTCTGAAATTTTGCTACATTAGCTAATTTTCATATATTTTCCAGGGAGAAAAAGTTATTTCCATGTCTGTACACTGGGAAAATTCCATTATGAGCATGGTGCACATCAACTATGCCCCAGGGGAGTGCTGCCTTGTATATTTCATATTTCACGCCATAACAATGTTATCCGATTTTATAATTAACATTAAATTTTTATAGGAAAAAGTACCTTGTTATATTAGTTGTTAACCTTTCGATGTATTTAAAGCCTCATTTCATAAGGAGCCATATGCTTCTTCATCACCATCCTAAGTGGGCTCTGTTGCTAAGTGTTATGGGATCTGGTAATGAAAGATATATACACAGTGTGTTTGCCCAATACCAGGGGCAGAATTAAGGGAGCAGGGGGAGCCTTAATTCTTGAATTTCCTGACTTCTGTGGGTTTCATTTGCAATTTCAGCATTCCAGTGATGTTTCCATTCTCACACCCATTCTTTTTTCCTTTCTTCCTTAACATCCCTGCCTCCTCTCCAACCCAGATAATAACTACTTAAACATTCATACTCATTTTCCTACCACATCTGAGTTATATGATTAGTTACATGATTAATGCATTAGTGCCATCTCTTATGGGGCTTAATTATTGCTTAAATGTTTCTAAACTATTGCTCAGTGACACAAATCCATCTAGGACAAGACATGTAATAAGCAAGTAATGGTGAACTTAACAGGTATTTATATACTTTTCCAAAAATGTAAGTGGATAAGAGCTTACATGAGAATAGGTTCTCAAGCTTGTATTTAAAGTAAAAATAGAGAATGGTAAAATTGGCCATTGAAAATCTCTTACCTCATTCTTCAAGAATATGGGTGAATGTGTGTTTAATGTGACAGTGATTTTCACTAAAGCTAAAATTAAACAACAACCAAATCAGACCAAAAGAAGAAATTAAAGAAGAATCTTTATGCAGACAACTGGACAGCCAAACCGTCTTGTGTTCTAACACATACCTAGCAGTGAAAGAGGAATGGATGGAGAGACTAATGGGGTCTTCTTGTTTGCTGGTTTCTTTCTTTCTGTTTTAATATTAAGCATCTCCAAATTAATTCATGTTAATGGATTGCTTGCTCATGCGGGTTAAGAGAAATGGTAGAGTTTCATTTTACAGAGGGTGAGGTTTCGAAGTCAATAGCTGAGTTAAATTTGCAGGTGGTGTAAACTTACACTTCTAACGTTAATTTGAGTTTTTGTAACATGCATACTCGGAGAATTAAGACATTCTGGTTGCAGTATCATTCAACTTCTTCCAAAGAGTGGTGTTTCAGTTAGGTGGCAGTATAGCCTGAAAGAGTGCTTCTCAAACCAGTGAGCCTATGAATCCCCTGAGGGATCATGTAGATTTAGAAGGTCTGAGGTGGGACCTGAAATTCTGAATTTCCAGTTTCCTGAGTCATGCTGCTGCTGTTGGTCTGCAGACTATAATACAGTGAATAGCCAGAGTGTAATGGAATAAGTATGGGGAATTGAAGAAAGAGTTGTTGGTCATGACATCTGCCTTCACCTGTGCCTTTGTGTACTAATTGCTGAAAATGCCTTAATTCCAGTTCTTCACCTGAAAACAACAAATGTTTAAGTTAGCTGGAACAGATGTACAGATACTTTTAATGTGAAAATATTTATGTCATTCTTTATAATGTATACATGTATATTTTTGGTTTAATATTAAAAAAAAAACCCAAAATTAAAACTGTTCATAGTTACTATCAAGGTTTGAGGTCTGAGTTGCAAACTTAGGAGACTAAAACAGGTAAAAGCGTCTCTAGTGAGCAGATCAGCTCCTGCTTGGCCATTTTCTATGACTGGTGGCTGTCACTTCTACTTTAAAAGCACTCCCCCAGACTGAAATTTTATAACCTTATTTAATATATCCTGCCCAGTCTTTAAGTTATCTTTTTGATTAAAAACCAATTCTTTGTGTTTAATTTAAGATCTGCAATTTAAAAGATTTTGTCCCTGAACTCATTTGAGTTAGATCATATAAATCTACTACCCATTTAAAGGAATCCTAATAGGGTAGGATTTATTTCCCGTAAGCCATGTGATTTCCTTTCAAAGTAGCAAGATGTTTTTGGCTTAAAGATGATTTTTCTTAAATGATGCAAACTCTATCAAAATAATATGGCCTATAATCCTAAGCACTATAATTTTTCTGTAGAATAAGACATTTCTTTGGAACTCGTCTAATAAGTAGAGCTTCATCCTTGTCCTTTATTCTGTAAAACAGTGACTATTATTTTGCAATAACAGTGTCCTTTGACTAGACTGTCTAGAAGTAAAAGCACATCATGAAACTGATAATTCAAAGAATCATATTTTAAAAATTTTTACCCTTATTTTAAAAAAAATCTAGACTGTATTTTCCACCACTGACATAACTTGGAAAATAATAGTACAAATGGTAGGGGAGTTTAAGATTTCAGTTAACTAATGTGATAAAAATAATTTCTTCATGGGCAAAATAGACTCAGAAGCCCAGGATATTTCTTTAGAAGAAGCTGCTTTTGAATATTTGGTTTCTCCAGCATTCTTTTAGCAGCAGGATTGAAGACAGGGCCTCTGGTGATGTTATTGTGAGAACTAAGGGTGCTGGGAGCAGTGGGAGTTTAGGGTGAGGCCGCTGACCAGGGTGCTGAGAGGAGAGATTGTTGAAAGTGCAGCTGTCTGTCCATTCCAATGAGTGATGGAGATGGACAAAGTTTTGCACTGACCCTGCGGCTCTTCCCATTGGGGTGTCCAGTGTGGAGTCCAGTGGATGATGTAACAGCGGCGGTTGCCTTTGCACAACGGTAATTTAGGGGAGAATTGGAATTTATTGTGATCAGGACAAGACTTTACTCTGTGGAATACTAGTTGATATTTTATTTGTTCAATTAGATTAAAAAGATGTTTAAAAATACATTTTAGTTCATGCCTTTTCATAGTCATATGTTATCTTTCATGGGACTGGATGGAAGCTCAGTGAAATTTTTCCTTTGCTCTATATAACTGAATAATCTCCATTGCTAATCATGATACTTTTAGGATGTATCATTTGGGAATTGCAGTTTTCAAATACTTTTATTTTAAAGCTTCAGAGACCCAAAGCATAGGGAGTTGAACCAGATAAGAACTTTTTCCTTTCTTTCTCATAACATGAATTTGGAAGGAGACAGTGCAGGGATGTAGTGAAAATTCTGTAGCCCTACCAAGATCGTAGGCTTGTTCTTTCTTTCTGTTCCACCGTCTTTTCAGAATTGATAGCTGCCATAGCACGAGCTGTGGCATTCACTGTCTAGGCAGGAAGAAAGAGTAAGGAGAAAAGGACTCCTACCAGTTTGGATACCACTTTGGATAATTCTCCCAGATGTGTCACACAACAAGGACTTCTTCCTCCATTTCATCATCCACACTTCTTCTAGGGCCACTGGGAAATGTAGTTTGTAGCTGCCTCCAACAACATAGGGATTTTATTAGTAAGAAGGAAGGATATTGTGAATATTGAGTAGGGAACTAGTAGACTCTTGCCACAGATGTTTGGCATTTTAGTGAAACATGATGCTGTTTCATGATGTTATGACAGGCATACTCTTAGAAAAGGCCATTCAAGATGGTGTTGTCCAAGGGCTGGATGAATTTTTCCTCATGTGACCAGAGTAGCTAGACATATTAAAAAAGAAAAAGAAAGAAAAGGAAGGAAGAAAGAAGGTAATGCTACAAGGTGACAGAGTGAAAGGTGAGCACTTAGGTGTCGCAGTTCCAGTATGGTAGATGGAATTGTTCACTCCTTCAGTGCCCCCTTGTGCCCAGTATACTGTAACAGGATAATAAAGTTAAGCACTGTAGAAAGAGACTTGTTGAAAAGCCTCCTCCATTACAGTTACATTGTAGCAATGTGTGGTTTTAGCAAAAAGAAGTATTTATCTTCATGATACTGGAACAAAAATTTACAATGTTGAGGCGTATCTTTATTATGCTAATTGGTTTTCTCATCATCAAAATAATAAATTTTACTTGCATTTAGATTAGGGGTATTTTTCCCCTCAGATTTATGCATAGACTGATCATACACACACACACACACACACACACACACACACACACACACAAATCTGTTCATTCCTCTACAATCATTTAGATTAGGGGTATTTTTCCCCTCAGATTTATGCATAGACTGATCACACACACACACACACACACACACACACACACACACACACCTGTTCATTCCTCTACAATCATTTAGATTAGGGGTATTTTTCCCCTCAGATTTATGCATAGACTGATCACGCACACACACACACACACACACACACACACACACACACACACACACCTGTTCATTCCTCTACAATCATTTAGATTAGGGGTATTTTTCCCCTCAGATTTATGCATAGACTGATCACACACACACACACACACACACACACACACACACACACACACACCTGTTCATTCCTCTACAATCATTTAGATTAGGGGTATTTTTCCCCTCAGATTTATGCATAGACTGATCACACACACACACACACACACACACACACACACACACACACACACACACACACACACCTGTTCATTCCTCTACAATCTACCAAGCTAGGAACTTGGGTTATTGTTTACAAACAAATTGGATCATTTGGAATTCAAGAGGGTTTTGTGAAAATAAAATACTCATTTGGTTTGTACGGATATCAAACTAAATTTTTTAAAGAGGGTATGGATCAGAGTCTTTCTGATGGACTTAACGGGAATTGAGTAAATTTTTTTTTTACCTGAAACAAACCATGAAAGACTATGAGCATCATTTTATTACTGTTTACCTTATAATTTACCTTATAGTTTATCTTATAAGTAAGGATGCCCCCCCCTTTTTGAGACAAAATGGACACAAGTTAGATAATTGCATCAAGATAATAATGTTTCATTCTTGATGTGCTGATACCAGGTGTTTACATTTGGCTTATTCATTCCACAGAAGCAAAACAGCAACAGATCTCTAACATGGTCTGCCAGAGATAAAACATCAGTATAAATTCTAAATAATCTCCTTGTCCCCTACTTTTCTGCAAACTCAATTTAAGCAATTTAAGATGCAAGAGTGTTTTATTTGTTTTTGATTTTCTATAACTATCAGACAAGCATTGGAACGCGTGCTGCAGAATTTATCAGCAGCCCTGTCATCTGAAAATTGATAAAGGTGGGTAACAGAACTAAAGCTCCCCCACACCTTTCTTATGGGTAGGCACCCACTGAGCATTGAGTTGGTCTTGCTGATTTGAATTTTCTGATTGCCCCTAGGTGGATTCCACTGGAAGCAGCATTTAGAGCTGTAACCATCAACAGTGACCAACTAGCACAATACTTTCTTTATACTGAGGAAGAAGCTGAAGTTAGGAGAAAGAAATCTAGTCTCTGGGTCAGAGTAGGAGCTTGAACCAAGGTTTCAACCAGAGTTCATGTTAACTCCAGACTACTGCTGCCATTACAGAGGCTCATAGGGGTAGCTGCTTCTGTATGTGTGTGACTACTACAAAATAGGGCTGGGACTAGATCTTAGGATTTCTTACTCTTCATCTAGTGCTTTTTCCTGACTGCTACATTGTTATGTTACTCTGTCTTCCTTCTCTAACACGAAGACTTGACCCATTCCAAAACTCCTTTGGAAGAAAATGAGTCAATATATAAGAATGCCTTTGGGCTTAACACTCTCATTAGGAAAATTAAAATTTTTATTCCACTTGAAATAAACTGTTGGCAGTTTAAAGTACAGTGGAAAAGAAATTCACCATAGGTAGAGAGGATAGGGAACCTTTGGAATTTCTTTTCAATAAAAGATCCTACAAGTAGGAAAAAAACCCCGAAACTCTGGTTTTATTAAGGCCCATTAACCTGTGTACTTGAAACAAGAGTATGAGCTTTTAAAATCTGCCCTTTCAAAAATTTTGACAAGTTATGTAGGGAGTTACAAGTACTTAAGACGAAAATGAACACTTTCCCTTGGTAAATGTATTTTAGGAACATTGAGAAACCATAAAGAGAAAGTTGAGGGTAATAGAACCTTACCTAGTAATTTTCTGGGGTGAGAAGACAAGGCAAAATGGCCCAGGGCTGAAAGGAAAAGGAGAAAGAAGGACAACTCATTGCTAAATAATGTATATAAAATTCTGCCCTGAAATTCTTATTTTGGGTAAGAACTTTTAAATTCCCTGACAATCTGATCACATTTGATAAATGTTTAAATAAATAGTCTTTGTGTTTCTGGTCAATAAAAACCTAAATACAAGTGAAATATGTTTGCTAATTCTATACCATTGTAATTAGGTGGAGAATGGGAAAATCCCATCAATGTCTCACTTTACAGTTAATTTAATATTGCTTTCAGCTGGATTGCAGAGGCGATTCTTGCATTTCTGCATAAGAGTCTATTCATTTACCTTGTTAGGGACATTTTCCTTACCTTAAATTCATCCTCAAGTGGCCATTATGTCTGTCCCAAAGGTAGTGAACGGGTAAATAGAGAATAGAATCCTTAATGTCCATTTCCTCCGTTCCCTGTGTCTTTGCTTTTCCAAGTGCTGTCTACAAACTGGTCACATCAGCATCACCTGGGAGCTTGCTTGAAATGCAGATCTCAGGTCCTCATGTCAGCCTGCTGAATCAGAACCAACATTTTTAGAACATCCTTAGGTGAATTGTAAGTGCATTAAAATTTGAGAAGCTGCCTGCCACATGATCTATATAAATAACACTTCTTCACATCGAAGTGTTGATTATTAAGTTGATAAAGTCTAAAATGTACTTCACATGACTAAAGTGCCTACCCTGGGAAATACCTGGGGAATAAAATGAGTGAGATTATCTGTGTGTATATAGCTTTCTATGCCTCAGCTTGATGTTTCTCCTCTATTTTAGGCCAACAATTATTCTGTTGTGAACCAGCTTGGCTTATTTTTTTAAGATTTTATTTATTTATTTGACAGAGAGAGACACAGCGAGAGAGAGAACACAAGCAGGGGGAGTGGGGGAGGGAGAAGCAGGCTTTCCGCAGAGCAGGGAGCCCGATGTGGGGCTCGATCCCAGGAGTCTGGGATCATGATCTGAGCCGAAGGCAGATGCCCCCCAACTTGGCTTTTGAATGGTTAATTGACCTACGTGTTTCATAAATCTGTATTAACACTCTGTACAAAGCAAATAAAAAGATGATGAAGACATCCCTCTCTTCTTGAGAAATTCAGACTGTGGCCAGGGAAGCAAAATTAGTGTTTCAAGGACCCTTAGCTCAGATATTCTTAATTTCAAGTGGGTCACAAACTCTGGTGATAGCATGATGGAAGCTGAAGAGACTTTCTCAGGAAAATGTCCATAATTTTGGATGTTCAAGTAACCAGATTAGGCCCAAAATGGAGTTGCCTATGCTAGGCCTTATGTCAGCAAACCAAAACTTAAATAAGTTTTTATGATCAGCTCTCCCAGAAGAAGAAGGCCTTAGGTCAAGCAATCAGTACTTGCCTGCTTAGCCCGTTACCTGACCTGGTTCCAAGACTTCTCTTTGTTCCATATAAGGAAATCAGCTTTGTTTTAGCCAATCAGAAAATGCCCTGTGGAACTTCCTTGATCCTGCTCACTTTGGTTTATAAAAATCTCTCATCTTGAACAACTCTTTGGAGCTTCTTTCCGTTTGCTATTTTAGATGCTGCCTGATTTATGAATCACTGAATAAAAGCCTGCTCGATCAGTAAATTGTTTATGGACTATCTTTCGACATGGGGAATTCATGGTACCCCTGGAGTCCATCTGTAGACCTTTTCAGATAGTTTTCCTAACCTGGTTCACTTTGGCTACACAGTGTCTAGGATTCATGAATCTTAGAGATATCCCAAACCCCTGAAATTGTATATACAATTCTGCTTTCATGCATTTTTCTGTGAAGAGAAACCGTAATATTAAGCTGGTTGCCAAAGAAGTCCATTCCCCAAAAGCCGGTTTAATAGATAATAATAATTTAGAAGGTTTACATAGTTTTTTCCTACTTAGAAAATCCTTCACCTTTGTTATCCTTAGCAACTCAATAGAATGGGTAAACAGGAGATTAAGGGGTGGAATCTAAAGAAAATATAAGTGAATTAGTTTAGTTTCACAGTCAATTTCCCTTTCCTGACTGTTGAGCTGGTAAACACTTGACCGGCCTTCTCCAAACCCCATATGCACATATTCACAGGTGTTTTTAGAGAGGTGTTCTGATGCCCAAATTTTAGTCCTCTGTGGGCATCACCAATCAATCCCTACATCCCAAGAGGCCAGTTGTGTCCTTAAACAGGAAGTATTCGCCCAAGTTCCTGATAGTGGGCAGGTAGAGGAAATCTACTTTGAAGGATCTTCATGGCCATTAAGAAAAGAAAGGAAGGCAAAGGAGAGAGAAGGAAGGAAGTTAACTTGGAAGGAGTAAAGGAAGGACATTGCACTTCTTACCTGCTAAAAGAATCAGGATTCTTTTAGCAGGTAAGAAGTGCACTTGCGTTTGTGTGTGGGGCTGGGTGCGGAATGACAGTTGGGCAGGGGAGTGTCTAAATGAGTACTTTATCTTAGAGTAGTGTTGGCTGGCTTTTCTGGAAGTGACATTTAAGCCGTGATCTGAATTCCCCCAGGGAAAAGGAACCCAACCTGGTATGTTGGAGGAACGAGAATTGTCTGTTGTGGCTGGGTGTGATGGGAAATGAGCTGGATAGGTGGGCAAGGCCAGGTTAAGCGTTTGGATCTCACTCTATGTAAAATGGGAAGCCATTGGAGGGCTTTTAAGTACAAGAATGACAAGATCTCATTTCTGGCTTCTGAGCGGTTAACGAATGGAGATGGCAAGAGAAGCGGGGACATGGACCAGGAGGCTATTCCAGGCCCCATTCAGGCAGTTGAATGTGGAGGGCTATACTAGGATGATGGCTTCCACATTTACCTCCAGTGATTCTTTCCTGATATTTACATGGTTGTGTCACTACCTCCCACATTTTATCAGGGCTAGTCAATATGACCAGTAAAATATGGCAGAAGTGATGTTCTGTTGCCCAGATTCTTGACCCTCAAACCATGTGATATAATAAATCCCTTTTGTTTTATGGCACTATGTTTTGGAATTATTTGTTATGCCAAAATAGATGGCTAACATAAATGATATCAATGGAGATGGAGAATATTAGGATTTTAGAGAATTTTAATTCAGCAAGAGTTTCTGATGGATTATGTATAAGGAGTGAGAGAAAAGAGTCTGATCAAAGTTAGCTTTCAGATTTTTTACTTGAGCAAATGGGAGGGTTTTTGTGCTGTTTACAAAAATGAGGAAATTTAGAGGGAAGGACAAATTTGGGTAACATAATTAAGAGTTTCACTTTCAGGCATGTCATGTTTGAGATGTTGATTATTTCTCAGGTGGGCAGTTGGCTGTGAGTCTGGAGTTCTGGGGAGAAGTCAGGAATGGAGAAATAGATTGAAGAGTCTCTAGAATATAGGTGGCATTTACAGGCTGTGGAACTGGATGAGATAACCTGGAGAGAATGCAGGGCATGGCCTTGGGTCCCTCAACATTGACAAGGGAATGAAAAATGAACATCTATATTAAAACACAGCTCACTTTATGAATTAAAACTCAAAATACATATAAGCATTAAGTTGTTCATGCTGGGCCTATTCATTATTGGGCATTCCTACTGGAGAAACCTTTTAAACCTCTTTATGATGTGGCATTTGTACACCATGGGTATGTGTTAAGATTACTATGGGACCTTAACTCTTGAACTTCCTAATACCTTGTGTACTTTCATTTGAAACTTTCCTATTGTATGACCATAAATGTAAAAGTTGAACATGTATAGCTGTGCACAGTGGCTTCTAATGTGTCTGAATTTCCAAGAAATATGTACCATATATTGGCTCTTTATGAGTGTGGAGAAATTTAAGGAAACGTATTTCCATTTCATGTTCTATAGCAAATTACAGCTCAATATGGGCCTTTAAAAAATCGATTTGCTTTTGGATGGAACTGGAGGGTGTTATGCTGAGTGAAATAAGTCAATCAGAGAAAGACATGTATCATATGCCCTGCTGATATGAGGAATTTTTAACCTCAGGAAACAAACTGAGGGTTGCTGGAGTGGGGGTGGGTGGGAGGGATGGGGTAGCTGGGTGATAGACATTGGGGAGGGTATGTGCTATGGTGAGCGCTGTGAATTGTGCAAGACTGTTGAATCACAGATCTGTACCTCTGAAACAAATAATATATGCAATATATGTTAAGAAAAAAAAAGAAGATAGCAGGAGGGGAAGAATGAAGGGGGGGAAATCGGAGGGGGAGACGAACCATGAGAGACTATGGACTCTGAAAAACAAACTGAGGGTTCTAGAGGGGAGGGGGGTGGGAAGATGGGTTAGCCTGGTGATGGGTATTAAAGAGGGCACGCTCTGCTTGGAGCACTGGGTGTTATGCACAAACAATGAATCATGGAACACTACATCCAAAACTAATGATGTAATGTATGGTGATTAACATAACAATAAAAAATTAAAAAAAATCGATTTGCTTTACTTCAAACAACATGCTTATGGAGTTTTTCCAGGAGTGTTGGTACCATACACTTCTGATGGTTCTTTTATAAATGATGTGGTGTACCAGAACCTTGTCACCCTCAAGCTCCTTGGAAATAGGCAGAAGAGGTTATCTTTTGCCTTGAGGGTTTGCTTAGGGAAAACTGAAAAACAATCTTCCATTTGAGGTCAAGTTCCATTACATTGAAAATTTATAGTCTTCAAGATACATAGCAAGATACAAAATTATATCTCCAGTGATCGGGGAAATGCATGTCCAGTGTAGCTTGTAGAGGGAAAGGGGATGGCAGGTTAACTAAATCTCTTGTATTGGTGGAATGATAAGACTGAAACATACCACAACTTCTCAAAAGTTGAGTGTGAATAGGATCTTTTCCCTTTGCTTTCTGGACTGTTCTTTTTCCTCTCTCAAGGAAGACTGAGACCCCAGGGAATGAAAAGTTTCGATTATGGCCTAAAGCTTACAATTTTTGCTTCTCATGAGTATACCCCCAACACCATGCCTTGTACGTCAATCATGATATGTCACCAGCAGGTGGCAACAGCGGGTGCAATAGAATGGAAAACCCTAGGTCAGTATCTCTGCGGATAACTAAGAAGGGTGGCATGCCAGGGTATGCAGAAGGGATACGACTTCTATTTATTTAAAAAGAAATGTGTTTTACCACTCTATCTCACCTCTCCAAAAGCCCATTTTCTTTCTTGCACCAACACTGATTTGGACCAGAGGTCAGTACTCTATTAACCAGAGGGAGGTCCTTTTAACAACCTGTAGATCTTTTCCTCTACATCAAGGGGAGGGTGGTTTGCCAGCATTTGTAAAAGAGTTCTCATTTTTTGACTTGCCTGCCCCTATGGGCCTCTTAAAACAACTCTGAAAACAAGTGGCAAAGAATAATTTACTACTTAGAAGACTTAGTAAGAGCCAGCTAATTTGACCCTGTTAAGTGGGGTATTACAAAGCTAGAAAGGGATGACTGTGTTATTTGCCAACATGAGAGAACAACAGAATTCATTAATTTTTAAAGCTGGTAGCAGCTGTGGTCAAAGGAGTTCATTGGCGTTGACTCCCAGCCAGTTGGTGAAGAGTCCCATTTGTTTGTGGAGGCCAACTCAGAGAGAGGGACTTGCCCCTTGCAGTGGCTTCTGTGTGATTTCAGAACCTGTGTTTTGACAAACACAGTATGGCAGGGTGGACATGCTTGGACTTGTCACATACACAGTGAGGGTCTCAAGCTCTCAGATCCAAGGTACAAGGTTATTTGAGGAATGAAGTCAACTGGGAGTGAGTGTTCTTGAGGGTACATCTGCTCTATAGGGATGCAGGCCCTTGGAAGGGCATCCTTTGTGGGCTGAGGATGGGACAAGCAATAAATGAGTGAGGATAAGCTTGCCCTGTGCTTTAGTCTGCTCTAAGTTCAAAATTACCTTGTAGACTTAATAAATTAGTGAGGTCTCAGATATCACAATATGTCAAGGGCAATAAATACAAAAATATGAGGACATGGTTTGGAGGCAGTCTTAGCAGGGCAACTCTAAAAATGATCCCTTCATGTTCCTCTGAAAGCAAGTGTGTGAGCATTTTGCAGAAACCCCTCACCTCCCATTCTACTCAGAATATGAACTGTTAGTAGTTTCCTGAGATGCAGTTCTAATCATCCATGAGGCCTCTTCCCACTTCACTCTCTCTCTGAGACCAACAACTTGTCATATTTTTAAGAAGGTGGGATCTAGGGGGCACCTGGGTGGCTTAGTCGGTTGAGCATCTGACTCTTGATTTCAGCTCAGGTCATGGTCTCATGGTGGTGGGATCCAGCCCTGTGTTGGACACTGTGCTCAGTGGGGAGTCTGCTGGAGATTCTCTCTCTCTCTCTCTCTCTCTCTCTCACCCCACTCACACGTGCTGGCTCACTCTCTCAAATAAATAAATAAATCTTTAAAAAAAAAAAAGGTGAGATCTATATTTACCTTACCACGTAGAAAAGCTCCTTGTAGGAGGTTGGGCTATGGCTTTGGTTTTGCCTGTAACTGACATTTTAACTTCTTGTAAGTCAAAAATTTTTGTATTTCCATTTAATCATCAAATAGGGTAATAATCCTGCCTTGGAGACACTATAGAATATATAACAATATTAACAACTAATTATGACTATAGCTTATTTATGTGCTAATTGTTAGACCAGGTGGCTTGGCACTTCACCCTTCCAACTCAGAGAAAAGCCAAAGTCTTACCATCGCCTCCAAGGCTCTAGACAATCTTACTCCCTTACCTCTGACCCCATTTCCTGCTTTCCTTTTCCTTGTTCATGTCACTGTGCTGGCCCCCTTGCTATGTTTTGAGTATACTGGGTTCTTTGCACTCCCTATTCCCTCTGCCTGTATTGCTCTTCACTCAGATATGCACATAGTGAAATTTCTTACTGCCTTCCATTCTTTGCTCAATTGCCACCTTGTCAAGGAAGTCTACCTGGACTTTTTAAAAATGCAACCTGCCCCCCACCCACACTCCTCACATTATTGAAAATCCATGTCTAGCTCTGTGTTTTCTGTATTTCAGAACACTCATTTATTAATTACGATTATTGCTTGTTGTCTGTCTCTCCCATCTAGAACATAAATTCTTTAAGTGCAAGAATTTTGTATAATTTTTTCTTAGTGGAGTATCCCAAGTACCTCAAACATCTCTGATATACAAAGGCTTTCAATTTAATATTTGGTAAATGAATGACAACACAACAATCCTGCAGTTAGGTACACACACACCACACACACTCTCTTCTGCACTCATACACACACGTACTCACACATACATCTACTCACAAACTCACACACTTTCATACTCACACTCTCATATACACTAATACACACTTACAGAAAGCATTTATTTTTGCTCTTGATGAGGTTGGTTTATAACCTATTTTGTATTCCTATTACAAAGGTAACACAATTAGAGCTGCTTGAATATGCATTTAGGTGAATTGGCTAACTTTTTTTCCCCCTGGAATTATTTCTAGAAAAGAAAATACTTCTTTACCATACAGGATAATACCTTATTATGCACGTATTTGTTAGAGACTGTTGTCTTCCTAATATGAATGGTTATGAGATAGTCAGTATGAATATTCATAGGAATATTAGGACTATTTTAAGAGAAATACAGTTTTAATATTCCAGTAGTTAAAGTAAGAGTAAGCAGGCTACTAAGCTGTTCCAAATAAACACTCTGCTAGTCCTAGTTGAATGAATAGATAATGATCATTTATAATTAACACACTGTTGGGTAGTTGTAAATGTGTTTGGAAACAATTTGTTCCCTTAAGTAAATCTGAATGCCTCCCACCTCCTCTTTTGTTTACATTATTAATTTGTTTAATCAATCTGTTTTTTTATGATGGGAAAGTAAACTGATGGGAAAGTAAACTGTAGAGACGTAGACAATAGACAAAGTTGTATTTCGATTGTCACAAATTATAAATTACAGGTTTTAATTAACGACATTCATTTTCTCTTGAAAAAGTGTTCCATAATATAACTACCAGGTGGTTTGTTTTGATGGTTACTTTTGGTCTATTCACATTCACACTTCTTTATCCTGAATCCTCCCAAATCATACTTCTTTATCCACATTCTCGTTCAGAAAATGATTGAGCCACAAAAATGTAGCTTATGTTTTGTTTGCAAGGGAATATTTGTGGTAGAGATGAGTGATTTTTTTTTTCAGGTGTTTTGGGGTTTTGTTTTCTTTTTCTTTTTTATTTTTTTTTTTGATGTAGTGTTCCATGATTCATTATTTGCATATAACACCCAGTGCTCCATGCAGAGCGTGCCCTCTTTAATACCCATCACCAGGCTAACCCATCCCCCCACCCCCCCTCCCCTCTAGAACCCTCAGTTTGTTTTTCAGAGTCCATAGTCTCTCATGGTTCATCTCCCCCTCTGATTTCCCCCCCTTCATTCTTCCCTCCTGCTATCTTCTTCTTCTTCTTCTTTTTTTTAACATATAATGTATTATTTGCTTCAGAGGCACAGATCTGTCATTCAGCAGTCTTGCACAATTCACAGCACTCACCATAGCACATACCCTCCCCAATGTCTATCACCCAGCCACCCCATCCCTCCCACCCTCCCCCACTCCAGCAACCCTCAGTTTGTTTCCTGAGATTAAGAATTCCTCGTATCAGTGAGGTCATATGGTACATGTCTTTCTCTGACTGACATATTTTGATCAGCATAATACCCTCCAGTTCCATCCACGTCATTGCAAATGGCAAGATTTCATCCTTTTTGATGGCTGCATAATATTCCATTGTATATCTACACCACTTCTTCTTTATCCATTCATCTGTCGTTGGACATCTTGGCTCTTTCCACAGTTTGGCTACTGTGGACATGCTGCTATAAACATCGGGGTGCACGTACCCCTTCAGATCCCTACATTTGTATCTTTGGGGTAAATACCCAGTAGTGCAATTGCTGGATCGTATGGTAGCTCTATTTTAAACTTTTTGAAGAACCTCCATACTGTTTTCCAGAGTGGCTGCACCAGTTTGCATTCCCACTAACAGTGTAGGAGGGTTCCCCTTTCTCCGCATCCCCGCCAACATCTGTCATTTCCTGACTTGTTAATTTTAGCCATTCTGACTGGTTTGAGGTGGTATCTCACTGAGGTTTTGATTTGGATTTCCCTGATACCAAGTGATGTTGAGCACTTTTTCATGTGTCTATTGGCCGTTTGGATGTCTTCTTTGGAAAAATGTCTGTTCATGTCTTCTGCCCATTTCTTGATTGGATCATTTGTTCTTTGGGGGTTGAGTTTAAGAAGTTCTTTATAGATTTTGGATACTAGCCCTTTATCTGATATGTCATTTGCAAATATCTTCTCCAATTCTGTCGGTTGTGTTTTGGTTTTGTGGACTGTTTCTTTTGCTGTGCAAAAGCTTTTTATCTTGATGAGGTCCCAATAGTTCATTTTTGCCCTTGCTTCCCTTGCCTTTGGCAATGTTTCTAGGAAGAAATTGCTGCAGCTGAGGTCGAAGAGGTTGCTGCCTGTGTTCTCCTTTAGGTTGTTGATGGACTCCTGTCTCACGTTTAGGTCTTTCAACCATTTGGAGTCTATTTTTGTGTGTGGTGTAAGGAAATGGTCGTTTCATTCTTCTGCATGTGGCTGTCCAGTTTTCCCAACACCATTTGTTGAAGAGACTGTCCTTTTTCCATTGGTCATTCCTTCTTGCTTTGTCGAAGATGACTTGACCATTGAGTTGAGGGCCCATTTCTGGGCTCTCTATTCTGTTCCATTGATCTGTGTGTTTGTTTTTGTGCCAGTACCATAGTGTCTTGATGATGACAGCTTTGTAAGAGAGCTGAAAGTCCGGAATTGTGATGCTGCCAGCTTTGCTTTTCTTTTTCAACATTCCTCTGGCTATTTGAGGTCTTTTCTAGTTCCATGAAAATTTTAGGATAATTTGTTCCATTTCTTTGAAAAAGGTGGATGGTATTTTGATGGGGATTGCATAGAATGTGTAGATTGTTCTAGGTAGCATTGACATCTTCACAATATTTGTTCTTCCAATCCATGAGCATGGAACGTTTTTCCATTTCTTTGTGTCTTCCTCAATTTCTTTCATGAGTATTTTATAGTTTTTTGGGTACAGATTCTTTGCCTCTGGTTAGATTTATTCCTAGGTATCTTATGGTTTTGGGTGCAGTTGTAAATGGGATTGACTCCTTAATGTCTCTCTCTTCTGTCTTGCTGTTGGTGTATAGGAATGCCACTGATTTCTGTGCATTGATTTTATATCCTGCCACTTTACTGAATTCCTGTATGAGTTCTAGCAGTTTTGGGGTGGAATCTTTTGGGTTTTCCACATAAAGTATCCTATCATCTGCAGACAGTGGGAGTTTGACTTCTTCTCTGCCAATTTGGATGCCTTTTATTTCTTTTTGTTGTCTGATTGCTGTGGCTAGGACTTCTAATACTATGTTAAATAGCAGTGGTGATAGTGGGCATCCCTGCCATGTTCCTGACCACAGGCGGAAAGCTCTCAGTTTTTCCCCATTGAGAATGATATTCACTGTGGATTTTTCATAGATGGCTTTCATGATATTGAGGTATGTACCTCTATGTGTATACTCTGAAGAGTTTTGATCAAGAAAGGATGCTGTACTTTGTCAAATGCTTTTTCTGCATCTATTGAGAGGATCATATGGTTCTTGTTCTTTCTTTTATTAATGTATTGTATTACATTGATTGATTTTTGGATGTTGAACCAACCATGCAGCCCAGGGATAAATCCCACTTGGTTGTGGTGAATAATCCTTTTAATGTACTTTTGGATCTATTGGCTAGTATTTTGGTGAGAATTTCAGCATCCGTGTTCATCAAGGATATTGGTCTGTGATTCTCCTTTTTGATGGGGTCTTTGTCTGGTTTGGGGATCAAGGTAACGGTGGCCTCATAAAACGAGTTTGGAAGTTTTCCTTCCATTTCTATTTTTTGGAACAGTTTCAGAAGAATAGGTATTAATTCTTCTTGCAATGTTTGGTAGAATTCCCCTGGGAAGCCATCTGGCCCTGGGCTTTTGTTTGTTGGGAGATTTTTGATGACTGTTTCAATTTCCTTAGTGGTTATAGGTCTGTTCAGGTTTACTATTTCTTCCTGGTTCAGTTTTGGTAGTTGATACATCTCTAGGAATGCATCCATTTCTTCCAGGTTATCTAATTTGCTGGCATAGAGTTGCTCATAATATGTTCTTATAGTTGTTTGTATTTCTTTGGTGTTGGTTGTGATCTCTCCTCTTTCATTCATAATTTTGTTGATTTGGGTCATTCCTCTTTTCTCTTTGATAACTCTGGTCAGGGGTTTATCAATCTTGTTAATTCTTTCAAAGAACCAGCTCCTAGTTTCGTTGATCTGTTCTACTGTTCTTTTGGTTTCTAGTTCATTGATTTCTGCTCTGATCTTTATTATTTCTCTTCTCCCGCTGGGTTTAGGCTTCATTTGCTGTTCTTTCTCCAGCTCCTTTAGGTGTAGGGTTAGGCTGTGTATTTGAGACCTTTCTTGTTCCTTGAGAAAGGCTTGTATTGCTATATACTTTCCTCTTAGGACTGCCTTTGTTGCATCCCAAAGATTTTGAACAGTTGTGTTTTCATTTTCATTGGTTTCCATGAATTTTTTTAATTCCTCTTTAATTTCCTGGTTGACCCATTCATTCTTTAGTAGGATGCTCTTTAGTCTCCATGTATTTGAGTTCTTTCTGACTTTCCTCTTGTGATTGAGTTCTAGTTTCAAAGCACTGTGGTCTGAAAATATGCAGGGAATGATCCCAATCTTTTGGTACCGGTTGAGACCTGATTTGTGACCTAGGATGTGATCAATTCTGGAGAATGTTCCATGGGCACTAGAGAAGAATGTGTGTTCTGTTGATTTGGGATGGAATGTTCTGAATATATCTGTGAAGTCCCTTTGGTCCAGTGTGTCCTTTAAAGTCTTTATTTCCTTGTTGATCTTTTGCTTAGAAGATCTGTCCATTTTGTTAGGGGGGTGTGAAAGTCCCCCACTATTATTGTATTGTTGTCAATGTGTTTCTTTGCTTTTGTTATTAATTGCCTTATATAATTGGCTGCTCCCATGTTCGGGGCATAGATATTTACTATTGTTAGATCTTCTTGTTGGATAGACCCTTTAAGTAGGATACAGTGTCCTTCCTCATCTCTTATTACAGTCTTTGGTTTCAAATCTAATTTGTCTGATATAACGATTGCCATCCCAGCTTTCGTTTGGTGTCCATTAGCATGGTAAATGGTTTCCCACCCCTTCACTTTCAATCTGGGGGTGTCTTAGGGTCTAAAATGCGTCTCTTGCAGACAGCATATCGATGGGTCTTGTTTTTTAATCCAGTCTGATAGCCTGTGTCTTTTGATTGGGGCATTTAGCTCATTTACATTCAGGGTAACTATTGAAAGATATGAATTTACTGCCATTGTATTGCCTGTAAGGTGACTGTGACTGTATATTGTCCGTGTTCCTTTCTGATCTATGCTGCCTTTAGGCTCTCTCTTTGCTAGAGGACCCCTTTTAATATTTCTTGTAGGGCTGGCTTCATGTTTGCAAATTCCTTTAGTTTTTGTTTGTCCTGGAAGCTTATTATCTCTCCTTCTATTTTCAATGACAGCCTAGCTGGATATAGTATTCTTGGCTGCAGATTTTTCTCATTTAGTGTTCTGAATATATCATGGCAGTCCTTTCTGGCCTGCTAGGTCTCTGGATAGGTTTGTTGCCAGTCTAATGTTTCTTCCATTGTAGTTTACATATCTCTTCTCCCGAGCTGCTTTCAGGATTTTCTCTTTGTCTCTGAGACTTCTAAGTTTTACTGTTAGATGTCGGGGTGTTGACCTATTTTTATTGATTTTGAGAGGGGTTCTGTGTGCCTCCTGGATTTTGATGCCTGTTTCCTTCCCCAAATTAGGGAAGTTCTCTGCTATAATTTGCTCCAGTATACCTTCTGCCCCTCTCTCTCTTTCTTCTTCTGGGATGCCAATTATTCTAACGTTGTTTCGTCTTATGGTATTGCCTATCTCTCGAATTCTTCCCTTGTGATCCAGTAGTTGTTTATCTCTCTTTTTCTCAGCTTCTTTATTTTCCATCATTTGGTCTTCTATATCACTAATTCTCTCTTCTGTCTCATTTATCCTAGCAGTTGGCACCCCCATTTTTGATTGCACCTCATTAACAGCCCCTTTGATTTCGACTTGGTTAGATTTTCGTTCTTTTGTTTCTCCAGAAAGGGTTTCTCTAATACTTCTATGCTTTTTTCAAGCCCAGCTAGTATCTTTAAAACCATCATTCTGAACTCTAGTTCCGACAGTGTACTAATGTCCGTATCGAGTAGGTCCCTCGCAGTCGGTACTGCCTCTTGTTCTTTTTTTTGAGGTGATTTTTTTCTGTCTTGTCATTTTGTCCAGAGGAGAATAGATGAATGAGAGAAGAAAATGCTAACAGGGTAACAACGTACCCAGAAAATATACTCTAAAGAAATCAGAAAAGACCTGAAACCGGGGGAAAAGAAAGGGAAAGAAAGAAAAAAAAAAAGAAAAAAAAAAAGAAAAAGATAAAAACAAACAAAAACAACAAAACAGAAAAAACAGAATATGATCAAATATGATCAGGCTTGTGCTTAGATCAGTGCCACACACTAGATTTTGGGTGTATTTTGGTCTGTTAGAAGAAAGTGCCTCCCAAAATTTAAAGAACGAAAAACTTATATATGTACAAAAATAAGGGTTAATACGATGAAGGGATGGAATGTGACTGTAAAGATGAAAATTATAAAAGATTTTATAAAAGGAATTGATAAGAAGTTGTTTGAAAAAAGAAGAGGTTTAAAAAAAAAGAAAAAAAAGGAGAGAATGTGATCAGGCAGATTAGAACAAAATCATACACTAGAGATTTAGGGTATATTTTGATCTGTTAGAAGAATGTGTCTCTCAAAATTTTAAAGAGGGAACAACTTATAATATATATGCCAAAAATAAGGGTAACTACTATGAAGGCATAGATTATGACTCTAAAAATGAAAAATAAAAATATTTTTTAAAAAAGGGATTGATAAGATGTTGGTTGAAAAGGGAAAAAGAAAAAAAAAGACAGTTAAAAAAATTAACTTTGAAAGACTAAAGAACATGGTAAAAAAGCCATGAATTCTATGTGCAGTATTCCCCTAGTGCTGGAGTTCTCCCGTTCTCATTGACAGGTAAACTTGGTCTTGGCTGGCTGTTCGTGCTGATCTTCTGGGGGAGGGGCCTGTTGCCGTGGTTTTCAGATGTCTTTGCCGGAGGCGGAATTGCCCCGCCCTTGTTGGTCCAGGCTAAGCAATCTGCTCAGGTTTGCTCTCGGGAGGTTTTGTTCCCTGCAAGCTTTCCCTACAGTTTGGAGGACGAGAGTGAAAATGGTGGCCTCCCAATCTCTGCCCTGGAGGAGTCGAGAACTCGGGGCCCCACTCCTCAGTGCGCCCCCAGAGAAAAGCAGTCAGTCACTCCTGTTTTCCTGGTTTCGGGCCGCACTCCGTGCTCTCCCGGCCTGTGACCAAGCGTTTCTATCTCTGGCACCCGACCCTTGTGGAGTTTCCAAACCGAGCAGATCCCTGCGGTGCACTCCCGCACCGCTCTTTCCGGTGGAGGAAGGGGAGTCTCCCCGGCTCTGCCGCTTGTTGGGTCCCTGTTGTTGGAGCAGTGGCCCAACTGCACCACGGATCACAGTTTATGGCAACCCCGAGCTGAGAGCCTGCGCCTCGGCTCCGTCTCTGCAGCTGGCTTCCCTGCTCTGATCCCTGGGAGCTCTGCCGCACTCAGGCACCCCTGGTCTTTCTGTGACCCTGAGGGTCCTGAGACCACACTGTCCCGTGAGGGTTCCCTCCCCCCCCCCCCCCCCCCCCGCGCCTATCCCCTGGAGTGACGTCCCTCAGCGGAGCAGACTTCTAAAAGTTCGAATTTTGTGCTCCATGGCTCTAACACTTGCCAGAAGTGGGGATGGAGGCCCCCTCCCCCACCGTCTATCCTTCCAAATATTGCCTTGGATTCACTTCTCTGCACGTCCTAACCTTCCAGCGAGTTTTCGCTTTTCTGTTCAGAGAGTTGTTGCTATTCTTTTCTTCAATCTCCTGTTGAGTTCGTAGGTGTTCTTCATCCCTAACCAGCTGAATTCCTGGGACCAGATGAAATCCAGGTCTCCTACTCCTCTGCCATCTTGCTCCACCTCAAGTTTACCTCATTTTTAAATGGGATCCTGTACTTTTTGCCTCCAGGAAGAAATCTCCTCCCAATTTGTAGAAAGTCAGAGGGAAAAGAAAGAAAGTATTTGCGTTGCAGAAGCTTTTGTCCAGACAACTTCACAGGGGTACATGCCTTCTATAAAATGAGGCACAACTATTTCCTGGTGAAGTCTACATAGGTACCTGGTTACTGCTATTTATATCTTTCAGGTTGGATTATTGGCATTCTTACTGACATCATTGGTCCTCAAAACAGACTCATCATTGCTTCTACTGTTCTAGGGAGGATAATCTGGAAGTATGCACTGACTGAGACCCTGTCCAAATATTACACAAATCTAAGCAAGAATCAAATCCAAAACTTTGGACATACTTGAACAACAGCAAGAAAGGACAAACGGAGTGCATGTGTCTACATCAGTGAACCACATTCTTGTAAGTAATTGTGACTTTTAAGTCTTAATTGTAATGCCTTAACTTTTTCTAGTTGATTGAAAGCAAGGGGATGTGGAAGGAATTTGCTAACCTTGACAGTGTCTTAGATCCAAGTTTGATCTTCAAATTCTGGATTGCTTTGAGAAATAGCTGAACACATAGCGATGATCAATTGAAGAATTATAATTCGCAAAATGACGTATTTTTTTCTCAGACCCAGATAACAATCATCTGGAAATTAGATATCAAAATAGAGCAGGGTATAAAAAGTCATGATGGAAAATCACCTTTGACTTAAAATTAAATATGGTGGACATCTAATATCAAGGAAGATTCTTGCCGTGTCTGGAATTGTTTAGTCACTACAAGGATCATTTTCAGAACTAAATCTTCTGCTTTATCTCTGTGGTCCGTTTTGTCTACTGGCAAATGAGGTGAGGGCCTCTGGGCTACTAAAAACATTCAAGCTATTTTATGGAACTACTCATAGAGGGCAAGAGAGAATGGGCTTGTCAACAAATGGCTATTTACAACTATCACTGAATTCCTAGTAAAGATATCTGAGCATTTTGATTTCTCTGATACACACAGACCTTTGCTTCTTGCTACTTAACATATTTCCGAAATTTGGGGAACAGAGTTTGGTTTCAGCATTTTTCAAATATTTTGTAAACGTTAGAGGGAAAATCTGTGTTAGAATATGGTTATAAAATGTTATTAGGAATATTTAATCAGAATAAACAAATAATGTGCCCTCAGATGATATTTTAATTAGTAAGATCTTATTGAAGGCTGAGAAGCTGTTACTGAATTTATATTCAATTTACATATTAAGTACATAGCCTATGATATTATGCAAAGGAAGATGTTTTGCATATTCACCAAGTTTTTGCATATTTCCCTAGTTGAAGCTTTAAAGAAATGATGCATATTAAAGTTTTAAAATGTGCCACATAATTATAAAGACTGTAACTTTGTTTTCCATTTCTTAATGGCTTCTGATGATTTGAACCAAAGGCACTTGTTAAGTAAAAGATGAAATAAACATGACATTTTTGCTGGACAGTCCCCTCATCTCCATTCAATTTTAGAGTAGCATTTATGATTTTTTTCCACTTTCAAATAACATATGCCCTGTGATGGAAATCATGTAAATTTGTAAAAAGTATAAAAAGAAAATACCAGCTTCATCTTACTGCTCCAAAATTAGCACTGCTCAAAAATTAGTAGTTAATATTTTAATGTTTCTTTCCTGTTTTCTACTACTGTATGTTATATAGTTTATATCCTTTTGTGTTTTTTTCTTCACATATCTTTTTTGCATATTATGAGCTCTTCCTGAATATATTTTGAAATAGTCTGTCAGAATGGATAATTAATAGCACAAATTACCAAGCCTTTCTGTATTTCAACAATATTATTTAGGAAAACATACTTTTAGGTGATGAAGAAAACCATGAAACCTAAAAAGTAGAGCTTCATTTATGATTGATAAGACCATAAAATATTAAGTGTCCATTAAATGCCTCTTGGTTTCTTGATTCTCTAGCACTCTTGGTTGGGATGGTGGTTTAAAGCTATCATTTAGATATTGGGAGTAAATTTTTGAAAGCTGGGCTTCAAACTGAGAGGCTTACTGGGCAATAAAATCACTAAGGAAAACACTTAGAAATTCATGGATCTCCTAGAAAAAAATGTACTTTAGGTTCTCTTAATGTTAGGCCTGAAGGAAGGCTGAAAATGATGAACTTTTAAGGACTTTATTTTGTACTATGACATTAAATGAAATGGAAAATACTTCCAATACCTGGAACACATACATATATCATAGTTTATGGCTTGGTAACACTTAGAAAGGCAAGATGCTATTTTCTGAATTTCTCTGTGATAATCATTTGTATTTTCCTTCTGATTTAATTTTCTTTGTGGCGGTGGGTAAGGGGACTATTAGTACAGCTTCTCAGTCTGTTGAAACTTTTGAAGTAGGCTGAAAACCTGTGAAGTTATCAGTACCCTCCACCTTTCAAGATATTGTACAACTCTACGTAGGAAAAAAACCAAGCCAAAACAAAACAAAAAACCTCTAAGCAAACACCAGTATACCACTGGTGTGGTATTAGACCAAATTGTTCTCTTTGCCATTTCTGAGTCAAACTAACACATGATGAGTGGGATATTTAGCTGCTGAAATGGCATTCTTTTTGCACCCAGGACTTTGAGACTTGTGGATTTTCAGGACTCTACCCTGAACACTCTATCCCCCAGGTTGATATCCCAAAGGTGTCAGATAAATTTTTTGAGTTTAGCAAGACAGTTAAAAAAGCTACTGACACAACTGAAAAGTATATTAAATCCTCTTTAGATTTAGAGTTAGGGAAAAAGAACTAGTCATGTGTGCCTGGTGGATAGGTCTTATCCAAACCAGTCCTAAAGAGTAAAGTCTTAGTGTGCCCAGGACAGTCCCAATCTATGCCTGTTGTCCCTGTGTAATTATAAAAGCACCTCCTGCCACTCTCAGGAATTTCTGGTTTAAATGATAAATTATATAGTTACCTTCCCAGGAAGGGAATGGAATCTCAAGCCTTGAATAGAGCTGCACAGGTTTCTCAACTAGACCGAACTGAGTTACAGCAAAGTAGAGATGGACTCTCTAAACTTCCAGACCAGGGTTAAATCTATCAACCTGATGCATTCATGATTTAGGATGAATTAAATAAATGCAAAACCCCTGGATTTTTGACTAAGCAGTGCGTGTGCCAGTGGTTCTCAAACTTTAGCTTACATTAGGATTACCTGGGGGCTTGTTAAAACAGACTACTGGGCCCCATCTCTAGAGTTTCTTATTTCAGAAATCTAGGGTGGGGCTGATAATTTGAATTTCCTTTTTTTTTTTTTTTAGATTTTATTTATTTATTTGACAGAGAGAGGGAACACAAGCGGGGGGGGAGGGAGGGGCAGAGGGAGAAACAGACTCTCCGCTGAGCAGGGAGCTCAGTGCGGGGCTCGATTCCAGGACCCTGGGACAATGACCCGAATTGAAGGCCAATGCTTAACTACTGAGCCACCCAGGCCCCCCTGATAATTTGCATTTCTAGCAAGCTCCCAAGTGATGCTGGTGCTGCTTATGCAGGGTGCTGTCATTTTGAGAACCTCAGACCTACACAGTGTTAAAGATTTTATTTATTTATTTGAGACAGAGAGAAGGGGGGAGGTGGAGAGAGAGAGAGAGAGAGAGAGAGAGAGAGAGAGAGAGAGAGAGAGAGAGAGAGAGAGAACGAGCGCACATGAGAGGGGGGGAGGGTCAGAGGGAGAAGCAGACTCCCTGCCGAGCAGGGAGCCTGATGCGGGACTCGATCCCGGGACTCCAGGATCATGACCTGAGCCGAAGGCAGTTGCTTAACCAACTGAGCCACCCAGGCGCCCCAGACCTACACAGTGTTAAAGCAACATTTGCACGAGTTTCATCATGACTGTGCACCTTCCCTAGCTGTAAATGTTCACTTTTTCTTCTCAATATATAATTTATTTTACATGTGCCATAATTTTCTTACAGTAAAAACTAGAGGAGTGGAGGGAAAAGTTAATTTGAAATATAAAATTCATGGAAAAAGGTAGGGTGAAATGGGATTGGGCCAGTCATTTTTTTGGTCAGCAGGCACAGGACCAGTCTTTGAGGGCAAAACTGGAAGGCTATCCAATTAGAAGGGAGAAAATTGCTTCTACATATGTGTTCAAGAAGCTTGCTACTCAGAGTGTGTCCATGATCCATCATATCATCTGGAGATCGCAGGAAATGCAGTTAGGAGCTTCTGAGGCTTCTCTAAGAGCCTTTTAAATTGGTCCTGGCTAACTGGTACAGTGAGTGAGTGCAGAAGGAAAGGAGTCACTGAACTGGAGGGACACCTCAAGTTTACCTTGAGATGGTGGAGGCATCCAGAGAGTCTCAATTGCAAAAAATACCTTCCCATTGACATATTAGCTTCAGACAGTCTCTGCTTTCAAACCGTTGTGAAGTGAGATTAAAGTTTACTAGATCTAAAATAGTTTTGTATTTTAAACACTTAATGAAGAAAATGCTGAACCCAACAGAAATCTGGAGGGTGGGGGAGACCTGCTCCATTCTCATTTTGAAAAATACCTAACTGGAAATAGATGGGAAACTAACATCAGGGTAAGAAACTAGAGGAAGGCTGAATTTAAAATCATAAAGCACCATGTCAGTCAGAGAAGAGTTCCTCTCAACAGTTGCCTTAGCCTAGGTTAGAGGAATTTCACTGGTAAGAATGAAGTTATGTATTAAAAGCACCATTGAAATAAAATTTACCTGAAAGTTCTGAAGGTGGAATTAATAAGAATTTCCAGTAATGTCATTTCAAGTACATTGAGTTTTCCAGGAATAATTAGATCCAAATGATAAGACATTGACATTGGCTGCTATTTCATTCCCTGCCATTTCTTCAACAACAACAACAAAATGGGAAAACTTTTTCTGTAAAATACATATTAAAAACAGAATTTTGTGTGAGTCAAGCAGAATCACCTTTGTAACTGTAGCAATGGTGAGTCACCATTTTAAATTACTTGTCAACTTTCAAAACCCTGTGGTTGCTATGAATGACATCGCCTTTCCTGGAGCATGCCTTGAAGATAGCCTCAAAGAGCACCATTTTCTCTTTGACTTTTAAGAGGCCAAGTGTTCAAAATGCACTTTTCCTTTGTGCACCTGCAGTTTTGAGTCAACAAAAATTGCCAGCCCAGGGTGATAAGCTCCATATAAATAATTAATGACATGGAACTAATTACTCCTGCATTAGGCCACCTGCACCCTCAAAGCTCAAGAGCCCCAGGTGTGAAAATTGCAGGGGCAGCTAATTGTGAGCTGCATTTCATCACGTAAACCCTGCACAGGAGGCCCTGGCTGTTTCCTGCTCACGGTTTTTCAGGGTTCAGCAGGCTGAGCATAGGTGGGACTAGCTGCATTTGTAACTATCTCAGAAGGCAAACCAGACAACACAGTGACTTGAAAACCAAGCCCTTAGAGGCCTCCAGGAGGTAATCGGGATTAGGTTTAATTAGAGGAAAATACGCCTTGAAGGATATGATTGGAAATTGTCCCTTAAGGTATGTGAAACCTCCTGCAACAACTCTAGGTTGAGAATGCTACATTTAGGAGCTGGGAGACGTCTGTTTGATTACTCAACTAGATTATCCAACTAGAGGACTTTAGGATTTCAGTCTTGGAATAAATTATGTATCTATACATCTGAAGTTTTACAAGTATATTTTTTGGTGGGGATCTTTGAGAACATTGGTGCTGTGTGTGTGTATGTATATGTATGTGTGTGGTGTAGACTACCCCAGCCAAGGTCTTAAAATCTTGTTTAAAAGGAAATCTAAGACAAAGAACTCTGTGCTGACTTAAACACCTGTAGAAGTTCTCAGGCTGTCTTGCAGAGGACTCATTTTGTGTTGGCTTTGGAATGAGGAAGAACAAAAAAAAACAAAATATGATTACAGTTATTTATATCTAGCAACTTCAAATACATGTTGGATTTTGCTTGGTGCAAAGAGCATGGTCTGAAGATCCAGTTCCACATTTAATGATAGTTTCTTATCAATTATTATTCCTATCTCCTGGTTTGAAGATGAGCTGAGGAAAGCAATATTTATGAATATTGAATTTTAGAATACTTAATCCTATTAAGAATACTTAATAGTATAGATTAAGTATTCTAAAAGTAACTGGAAACAATTCTGAGTTTGTTCAGCTATATAATTTTCCTTCTACACACACACACACACACACACACACACACACACACCCTTTTACATGAATTAGATCATAGACTACCTACTGTTTTCATCTTGTAAGTTGAAAAATTTGAAAAAAACGCTTTTTTTTTGGCTTAAGTCCCTTATCCACTTCTGCCCCTTAAGCCTGCAACTGAAGTTAACAACCTACATTTTTTTCTATGCTCATTATAATATTTGAATTTATATTTAAATAAACGCATAGTGGTCTCTAACCATTTTTTTTCATTTTTTTTTAAATTAATAGACTTTTGTTGAGAGGTTTTAGGTTTACATAAAAATTGAGTGGAAAGTACAGAGAGATCCCATAAGCTCCTCAACTCCTTCCCCCAGTTTTTTCTATTCTTAAGTCTTATGTTAGTTTGGTACATTTGTTACAATTGATGAGCCAGTATTGATACATTATTACACATTATTATTAAAATCCATACTAAGGGTTCTCTCTTGTACATTCTATGTGGTTTGACAAATATGAAATGACATAGTATCCACCATAACAGCATCCAGGAGAGTCCCGCTGCCCTAAAATTCCTAATCATGTTTTTACAAAAAATTGGATCTATCTTACATCTTTTTGCTCACTGTCTTGGAGTCAGCTGACTGGGTGGATCTACCTCTTTGCTTTTAATGGCTGTGTTGTTTTCCATGGTAGGACTATGCCACAGTTTATTCAACATTTCGCCTTGTGGAGTAGAATTTAACATTATACCTTTGTACACATTATGCATTTAGACCTACAGGATTAACTCCCAGGAGTAGGGCTGCAAGATCAAAGGCTGTGCGCACTAATAATTTTAATAAGTATTGTCACATTGCTTTTAAAAGATAGTTGCATCAGGTGACACTTCCATGAGTAATATGTGAGTACCTTTTTTGGTCCTAATCCCCACCAGGAGCAGGTGTTTTTTTAACGGTATTTTTAAACACTTGGTAATTCTTGTTTGAAAAGGACACATAACACACTTGTTACTTACATTGGCTCTGAATTCTGATTGGATTAGAATTCTAGCATTCTCGCCTTTTGCTCATTGACCTCAGGCAATTCATTTCACTTACTAGTGTCTCAGTTTCCTCATCTGTAAAGTATGGATGGTAATGATTCTATTACATCATAGGGTTGATTGGGTGATTAGATAAAAAGAACACATAATAGGTTGGCCTGTGCCTAGCTTAGACTAGGCATTCAGTTAATGACAGTTTTTATTATTTGAATATTACAGATTGATCATCAGACCCTTTGAGCAATATCCAGGAATATTGCTTCATTATGATATTCCTGGATAAATTCTAGAGTTCTTTCAAATTTGAGGATAACTGGGTGAGATATAAAGTAGGTGCAAACATTCTCTTAATGCCAAACCACAGAATATAGTGCCCTGAAACAGAAGGCCATCTCTGATCATTATTCCTCTGTACATGTGCAAAACAGGTTAATTAAAAATCAGGTGTAGTAGAACCTTGCTCCGTATAAGTACAAACCTTTTGTCAGAGTTGAAGCTACCTTGCATATCAATTTTATTCAAGTGTTATTTATTCCTTCTCCATATTTAAAAATAATAGAGAAGCTGTTACTATTAAATTAGTAGGAAGCTTATTTCTCTTCAGATTTTATTTTAAATCTTTTGTTTAGGTGGCCTGTAGACTGTACCCCAGGGCACATTATATGTTCCCTGTGATTCTTTGGACCTAAGACTCTCTATGACTCTCACTCTATCCCATGCTGTTTTTGCTACTCACTCAACAAAAATTATTCCTTAAGAGAAGCTGGGAGCGTCCTTTGGGGAGAGATATAGGGGAAAGAGAAGGGGCTAGGGGAGGGGGATAGATGGAGGGGTGGGTATTTGATCTCTATATTTGCAATGGAAGATTTATCCTCCAGGAGCCTCTAGACCGATGGCAGAAAGGTGACAGGGCAGGTGTTCCATTTTAGTCCCAGGTGAAATGGCCCCTCCCTCAAATGAGAATTCTTTTGGTAGACTAAGAAATTGTGAACATGCTGATAGTGTGGGTACTGGTCTCATGCTGGGCAATGTGTAGTTGTGATGGAAAGCTGGTTATATTGGATAAAGACCTTGAAGAATTGTGAGGATTTTTGCTTGTTTCTCTGGGAGCTTTTGTTCTATACTGCAGCAGGAAATACGGCTTATGAATTGGATGACTTTCTAGTAAACATGCTCTGCTACGTAGACCCTTATGTCTGAACCAGAAGACAGCACATGTTGTCAGACAAAGGAGTTTTCATTAGCTGTTGTGAGTAATGCCAAACATTCAAATTTCCAAGACCTTTTCACTATTTTATGGGATTTGTGGAAGAGAGTATTCTAATCAAAAGTGATATTGACTTGAAGAATCAATAAAGTGCAGTTTCTGAATGGTAAAATTGAAAATCAGTTTTTTTTAAAAACAATTGTAACCAATTTTTATATGCCTCCGTACTAGAAAGCAGTTTATGTTCTATACATTTTAAATTATTAATTTAGTAACACTCACTGAATGCTCAGGATATGTAAAAAAAAAAATGGGCACTTAAAGTCTAAAAGGTCTGATCTAACTCCCTTCTAAGCTTAACATCAAGAATGCGAAATATAACACTTGTCAGTAATATTAACATGTGTAAAGCTCTGAGCAAGTAGAACTGACCCTAAGTGAGTGTAAGAAGAAGAAGGAATAATTTCTACTTGGAAAGTCAGCAACTGTATCACATGGGCAGAGAAAAGAGGCCAGCCTTTTAATGATGGGTATGGATTCCAACATCTTTAGTGAGAGGAGGCCTTCCTAAGAAGCTGTGCCATGTAGGCTGAGAGTGTGAGGAACATTCTAGAGTGAGTGAATTGGTTGATTTGGATCCCAGATGGGTGGGGCCAGTCTTAATTTCAAATATTCCCTTTTCATAAAAATAAATTTGTGAATTAATAAAAAAAATCCCTCGTCATGCCATGTGTCTCCACTCTGGGCTGACAAAATCACTTCACCCAAATCCAAGAAAAATGGTGGGCAGTAACTCTCAAATTGTGGAGGTACTGTAATGTTGAGGATCTTGAATAATATTTTTTTTTTTTGTAGTGGACTTCCATTCTGGAGTCCACAGGGAATTATTAAAATGTTTTGAGCAGGTGTGGTGGCGGAATTGTCAAAGATGGGACTGTCCCTAAGAGAGTAAGAGGAGAAACAAAACTTACCAATCACGTATATGGAAGGAACAACGAAGTGGGAGAAACCAGAGATGAATTCGAAGTTTTGAATTGTTGTGGGTTGATTGAAAGGTAATGTAATGATTAATTGCTTGAGTTGCAGAGTGTGTAGATATAGCTTGAATCTCATTTTCCTCACTTCCTAAGAACAACTTTGGGAAAGTTTTCTTATCTTTAAAATAGGGATCCTAATAGAACCCAATTACAGAAGTTGCCTAAATAAATCTGTGCTTCAAAAATTGTAGTTATTTATATTATTAGGGCAGTATTTCAGGCAAGAAAACCCAGACATTCTGACTGAACTGCCCAAGTCCCTTCCATTTGTTGGAGTCAGTATATCAGAGGCAGAAATCAAAATTAGCATAAAATAATGGGTAGGATTTTAGGTTGGTTTTCCATTTGTAAATTGCCTCCAGAATGCCATGGATGATTTATAGAAGTTCTAGTAGTGAAGGATAGAAAGGGAAAAGAAAGGATAGGAATGGTAGGGTGGGACATTCTAAACCAAAGCAGAGAATGATTACTAGGAAAATGATGTGTAATGGGGGGATGGGAAGCTGGCAGGAGGAAGCCTGGATCATGTGTGTACTCATTAATACTGCTTATTTTGGAAAAGATGTGGAAAATTGCATGCAGAGTTTGAAAAGGACTGTCCCAGCTATGATTCACTAAAGAAGTCACTCTCAGCCTCATTGACCTTGGCATTTTTTCAGAGGTCATGTTTACACATAATTTATAAAGTTATAACATGCGGCTGAAAATTTCTCTGGCATATTTAGAAATGTCAGGGAGGGCATTTCTCACCATTTCACTCTGTCTGCCTTTAGTTTCTGCCTATGTTTTAATTCAGTAAGTATATATTGTGCTTAAAGCAAAGAAGGGCTCTAGTTTTGTGTGCTGTAAACCACAAATCTGGAGCCCTCTGGAGCCTTTTTAAAAATTTTTTTATTTTTATTTAAATATTTTTATTTATTTATTTGACAGAGAGAGACACAGTGAGCGAGGGAACACAAACAGGGGGAGTGGGAGAGGGAGAAGCACTTCCCGCGGAGCAGAGAGCCTGGACGCGGGGCTTGATCCCAGGACCCTGGGATCATGAGCCGAAGGCAGACGCTTAATGACTGAGCCACCCAGGCGCCCCTCTGGAGCTTTAGTTCCTGTTGTGTTGGCCACCTGGTTCTCAGCTGGTCGCCTTTAAGTAAGAGATGTCTATACTGTGAGTTTTAAGAGCATCATTCATCTGGCCCCTCACATTGGTCCTCTTCATTTTCTGGGTCATAAACAAAGAGAAGTTTTTTTTTTTGTTTTTTTTTTTTAATGTTTTGAAGAAAAGTCATCAGCATAGGTATATTATGGAATCCCACCTGGCTGCTGCCTTTGCCTTCGGATTTGATACCATTAAAGGGAGATCACTTCTCCAAAGGGCCTGTCTCATTCCTAGGCAGTTCCAGTTGCTAACATCTCTTCCTTAAAATCTGTGTCTATTTTTGCTTGTTGCTCCTGGAACTAATCAGAATAAATCTCTTCCCTCTTTTGCATTAAGAGCAATTAATTTGGAAGCTATCATGTTTCCATATTCCTCCTTATTTTTTTTTCTTTTACAAGCTAAACGTGCCTGTGTTGTTTCAGTAAACTCTCTTGTGACATGATGAACACTGTTCTACACTTTCTAATATTTGAAGTCTCTTCTATCAGTAATTAATGGATAGTATTATGTCTTCAGGATAACTTATCTTGATAGGTATACTAGGCTTTCACATAGATGAGCAACTAATTTTTTAAATTAATTTCTCCTGAAAGTTAACATGTTGACTTCTGGAGGTGATAATTTCAGTTATTTGACCAATTTCCTGAGGAAAACTCCTTTGGCTTAATTTTGAGGGTTTGCCCTCTCACTCTTTGCAGATGATATGGTACTATATGTGGAAAACCCAAAAGACTCCACCCCAAAACTGCTAGAACCCATACAGGAATTCAGTAAAGTAGCAGGATATAACATCAATGCACAGAAATCAGTGGCATTCCTATACACCAACAACAAGACAGAAGAGAGACAAATCAAGGTGTTGATCCCATTTACAACTGCACCCAAAACCATAAGATACCTAGGAATAAATTTAACCAAAGAGGCAAAGGATCTGTACTCAGAAAACTATAAAACACTCATGAAAGAAATTGAAGAAGACACAAAGAAATGGAAAAACATTCCATGCTCATGGATTGGAAGAACAAACATGGTGAAGATGTCAATGCTACCTAGAGCAATCTACACATTCAATGCAATCACCATCAAAATACCATCCACCTTTTTCAAAGAAATGGAACAAATAATCCTAAAATTTGTATGGAACCAGAAGAGACCCCGAATAGCCAGAGGAATATTGAAACAAGAAAAGCAAAGCTGGCGGCATCACAATTCCGGACTTCCAGCTCTATTAGAAAGCTGTCATCATCAAGACAGTATGGTACTGGCAGAAAAACAGACACATAGATCAATGGAACAGAATAGAGAGCCCAGAAATGGACCCTCAACTCTATGGTCAACTCATCTTTGACAAAGCAGGAAAGAATGTCCAATGGAAAAAAGACAGTCTCTTCAACAAATGGTATTGGGAAAATTGGACAGCCACATGCAGAAGAATGAAACTGGACCATTTCCTTACACCACACACAAAAATAGACTCCAAATGGTTGAAAGACCTAAACGTGAGACAGGAGTCCATCAACAACCTAAAGGAGAACACAGGTAGCAACGTCTTCGACCTCAGCTGCAGCACCTTCTTTCCTAGAGACATCGCCAAAGGCAAGGGAAGCAAGGGCAAAAATGAACTATTGGGATTTCATCAAGATAAAAAGCTTTTGCACAGCAAAAGAAACAGTCCACAAAACCAAAAGACAACAGACAGAATGGGAGAAGATATTTGCAAATGACATATCAGATAAAGGGCTAGTATCCAAAATCTATAAAGAACTTATCAAACTCAACACCCAAAGAACAAAGAATCCAACCAAGAAATGGGCAGAAGACATGAACAGACATTTTTCCAAAGAAGACATCCAAATGGCCAACGGACACATGAAAAAGTGCTCAACATGGCTCGGCATCAGGGAAATCCAAATCAAAACCTCCATGAGATACCACCTCACACCAGTCAGAATGGCTACAATTAACAAGTCAGGAAACGACAGATGTTGGCGGGGATGCGGAGAAAGGGGAACCCTCCTACACTGTTGGTGGGAATGCAAGTTGGTGCAACCACTCTGGAAAACAGTATGGAGGTTCCTCAAACAGTTGAAAATAGAGCTACCATACGATCCAGCAATTGCACTATTGGGTATTTTTACCACAAAGATACAAATGTAGGGATCCGAAGGGGTACGTGCACCCCGATGTTTATAGCAGCAATGTCCACAATAGCCAAACTGTGGAAAGAGCCAAGATGTCCATTGACAGATGAATGGATAAAGAAGAAGTGGTATATATACACAATGGAATATTATGCAGCCATCAAAAGGAATGAGATCTTGCCATTGGCAATGACGTGGATGGAACTGGAGGGTGTTATGTTGAGTGAAATAAGTCAATCAGAGAAAGCCATGTATCATATGACCTCACTGATATGAGGAATTCTTAATCTCAGGAAACAAACTGAGTGTTGCTGGAGTGGTGGGGGGTGGGAGAGAGGGGTGGCTGGGTGATAGACATTGGGAAGGGTATGTGCTATGGTGAGCGCTGTGAATTGTGCAAGACTGTTGAATCACAGATCTGTGCCTCTGAAACAAATAATGCAACATATGTTAAGAAAAAAGAAAAAGAAGATAGCAGGAGGGGAAGAATGAAGGGGAGTAAGTCAGAGGGGGAGACAAACCATGAGAGATGATGGACTCTGGAAAACAAACTGAGGGTTCTAGAGGGGAGGGGGGTGGGGGGATGGGTTAGCCTGGTGATGGGTATTAAAGAGGGCACATTCTGCATGGAGCACTGGGTGTTATGCACAAACAATGAATCATGGAACACTGCATCAAAAACTAATGATGTAATGTATGGTGATTAACATAACAATAAAAAAATTAAAAAAAAATCACAGAGGGGAGGGGGGTGGGGGGAAGGGTTAGCCGGTGATGGGTATTAAAGAGAGCAGGTAGTGAATGGAGCACTGGGTGTTATACGCAAACAATGAATCATGAACACTACATCGAAAACTAATGATGTAATGTATGGTGGTTAACATAACATAATAAAAAAATTATTAAAAAAAATTTTTGAGGGTTTGCCACTCTGCTTTCCAAAGAGATTTCTGGTGACCCAAGTCAGATTTGAACACGCTTCAAATTTTATAAAAAAGGAGTTTTCTAGCTTTGGGGGCAGAATTGTTTCATATTATTAATTCTTTTATTGCAATATAAAGTTGGCTTCTTTATTCATTTGTTCATTAAACATTTACTGAGTGCCTGACATACATTAGGCGAGAAGTTGTAAAAGATGAATAATGTTCCTGCCAGTCACCAAAAACTCTTCTGGTGTCAGTTGGCTTTGCTCTTCCATTGATGAAGGTCATTATGTTGTTCAAAGTGCTTTCATGTGCACTATGGCATTTGAACCATGGGCTCTGGAATCTGGAGGAGCAGAGAGAAGCCAGAGGTCACACTCTCGTCGAGAGCTGAAGTACCTGAAACCCAGAGTGGAAATGTCATTTGACTTTGTCCCATCCTGTTCACCAGGCTCTACAAACAAGTAGGAAGTCAACAAGGCCAACTTGGGATTGAACAGCATCGTCCTTATTTTGAAATCAGAAGTGATAGGAGAATTTTGGAAATTACAAATGAGTTATTTTTCATATTTTCGTGTGGAATATGTTACTTTCCCTAGATCTTAGAGACTATTTCTGGAGTTAACCTGAAAGGGACAACCTCAGGGAGATGGTTAGAGGCCATTATTAAGCTTCCTGATACCTCTGAGATAATAGCACATATTTATTGTGGTTTAGCAACAAATTTATTTGTAAGACATTTTTCTAGCCACCTCAACTTTGGGAATAAAGACAAAAACCCCAGAGGGAATCATAAAAATTCTTTGAGCAGCCAAACAGATGTTACACATTCTATAATTGAGTTTTAACAAGAGGATTTTGCAAATTCAAGAAATAGCTAAATGTTTATACATTATCCTTAAGATGGCAGGGAAGAGTTTAATCAAGTTTAGAAAGATCACTAACAGAGGTGGAAATCTTCAATTATGTGGAAAGTGATACTGGATACATGAGATATTATGAGCTATATAATGGAGTATAAAAAAAGTTGGATTTGAAATTGAAGATGATTTTGGAGAGACAACAATTAATGGAGGCCCAGGAGGGTTTTTTTTTTTTTTAAGTAATATTGTTAAATAAAGAGATATTTGAACGTAAGCCTTGAGAATGTTCCTCAACCCTTTGAAGCTGTGATTTTTGCTTTCGGCTATGTGATGCGTGTCTTCTGCCTCCATTTCATTACCATCTTTGGACCCCATCATTAAGCACATTATTTAGCAGTATAGGTCAAATTCTTTTCAAACAAATGCCACTAAAATGCAAAAAAGATTCTCAAATGTCACTAATTTTACATGGCATTGCATGCAATAAAATTCCAGAACTATAAAATAACTTGGCTAAACCTGAGAGTTTATTGTATAAGAGAATTTGGATTGTGCCCAAGTTATCTGAAGTGTAATACTGTTATCCACCTAGGTTGAGGCTGACTTCCCATGAGCTTTGGCACTGAGGTAGGGGGTCTTGAGCTAATTAGTCACTTTTGCCAGAGGCCAGGGATTAAATCATGTTTCCTGGAAACTGTATAATTCTATAGATGTGTTTTGTACCTCTCAACAGTGTCACTCATCTGCGAAGTTTCATGGTGTTTTTTTCCACCAGTATTTGATTGCCTGGGTATAAAAGAGGAGAAAGCATATGGTTGGATTGATCTAGGGTTTGGAGGTATAGTAAAAGGACAAGGCAATAGGAGCTAATAGTAAAGTAGAAATGAAAAGAACAAACTAGGATGAGACCTGTACCTCTGAAACAAATAATACATTATATGTTAAAAAAAAAAAAAAAAGAAGAAGAAGAAGAAGATAGCAGGAGGGGAAAAATGAAGGGGGGAAATTGGAGGGGGAGACGAACCATGAGGCACTATGGACTCTGAGAAACAAACAGGGTTCTAGAGGGGAGGGGTCAGCCTGGTGGCTGGTATTAAAGAGGGCACGTTCTGCGTGGAGCACTGGGTGTTATGCACAAACAATGAATCATGGAACACTACATCAAGAACTAATGTAATGTATGGTGACTAACATAACATAGTAAAAAAAATAAATAAAATATCTCAAAAAACAAAACAAAAAAAAAAAAAAAGAAAGGAAGCCCAGAGGAAGCTCTTTGAATGGAGGAAAAGGAAAGCTACTAGGACTAGAGGACATCATGAGTGAAGGAAGAAAATGGAAGAATATGCTCAAAAGGAAGGGCTATCTGGAATTAGAATTTCAGAAGTGGAACAATCCTGAAATTCAGGTTATGTTTATAGAAGTAGATTAGCAAAGGCAGTAGAAATTTTAGTACTGGGTTCAGGCAGACAGAGCACCGTAGGTATCTGATAATGGCTGTGTTGTCTACTTGGATGTCACCAATTGGCAAGAGCTGTGGTGATCTAAGAAGACTGTGATCCAGGTACCAGAGTCTCCCGGGAATATTCTAGGAGCCAGTAGGTATCAATCCTATGGAGGGACGGGCAGTGATGGAATTAGGTGTCATAAGGCTTTGTGGAGAGAGAGTTTGGCAGAAGCTCGGAAGGCTACGAGGAGCAAGGAGAATGCTGATGTTGAACTTGTCTGAGAGTGATGGAAGATTGAACAATCTTCCATTAGCAAAGTTGCAAGGGGTAATGGAGTGAATTCGTGAAAGGGCAGATTTTGCTTAGCAGGGGGACACATGTTGATCTTCAGTTTCCTTAATCTATAAGACTCTTAGAATCTGTTTTCCACATTTAGAATTCTCACCACCATCTATGGCAAAGTGGCCAATGCTAAAACCTGCACTGAAGAGATCTGGTGGCTTGGTTTTAACACCTTGTTTGAAAATCAGCAGCCTGAATCGGCAAGCCTCAGCCTTCCCCCATAATGTCCCACAGCTGTGAATTCTCCAGTTAATTATATGTTGGGTAATGAGGATTGCTTTTATCTGTACTAAATTTCAGTTTTAAGCTTTATTAATGGGCTTTCATTTTGGTACTTGTGGGAAAAGGGCAGTGAAGGGGCCTATTAAATTTTCTCTTGGGTTTTTATGTATCTTCCTTCCTTCCAAGTAGAATAATAAATATTTGCTTCCTTTCTTCTATAGCATTCTGTCCATCTCTTTTTACCCAGATGCCTCATCCAACATTCCTGAATCCCAGGTATGCCACTTATTAGTTCTTGAGCTTCTCTGTGCCTCAGTTTCCTCATTTATAAATTGATGATGATGTTATTTACCTTGGAGGCTTGTTATGAGGTAGAAGTGAACCAGTAACATTTGGAAAGCAATAAGAACAGGGCCTGGCAATAATAAGCCCGATGAAAAATATTTGTTAAGTAAAAATACTGTGTGTGTGACTCTTTAGTAGTAACACTTGCTGAGAACTTGGCCACAGAAAACAGCAACATAAAGCTATTGACTAGTGTTGTCTTCTTTTAAAGATGAAATTCTTTTTTCTTGGAGTTCCCCATTGTGGTTCTGCAGACTTGCATATCTCCAGTAGAATCTTGTGAATAGACACACCCTCAGTAGCAACTTCATAACTTCCTCTGCCTCTGTCACCATGGGCCACTTATCTCTCTACTGTCTCACACTTGTTCCAGGCAAAGCTTAGGAATTCCAATCAAAGTCTTAGTAGTGGATTAGAAAGCCTTCTTCTGCTTTGGTGTGCTATACCAAAGCTTCTCAAGGCTAGTGGTTGGGCCATTAAAGGGCCTGAGCTGAACTTAATTGTTAACCCACTTCCTAACCAAACCTCTAACTCAATTAGCACTTATTTGGCTGTCTAAATCTTTGGCTTGAAGCACCCTGCCAGTTTGGGTAGGAGCTTTTGGTATGAAAAGACACCCTCTTCCTGGGAACTCAGCCCGGACGAACCAATTCATTTCACACTTCTTTCCAACTGCCTACAAATGGGAAGCAAATCTTCATCCCGGTTCATCTATTGGGATTGCAGCCAGCAGGCTGATAGATCCCATCAGCTAGTCCATCTCTTAAATTTCCTGGTCTTTTAAATACTTATAATGGTTTTTGAGTAACACCTTTATGTTAAATAGCCTTTTCTTTGGGAGGCTTCTGTGCTTGCTGGAAATTCCTTTGGGGAGAGCAACAATTTTGAAGATGATATTTGTGTCCCTCTTAATGCCATTTTATAACTTGAGCGTTAAAGATTGTTAAGCAAACAAGTACAGCCTTTGGTTTTGTGCTAACATTTTATGACTGGTGAATTCAGTGACCTTCTACTTTGGCTTTGATCTTAATTATTTTAAATATCATAGGGTCTGATTCACAAGGCAGTAACGGCAGCTCATTATTCCTGGCATGATTAGTCTAGGTTAGAAATTAGCTTTGAGGCCCCCGGCACTATGCTCTAATACTTTCTGAAATGGAACACCTGTGTAATGGCTGCACAAATCATTTGGTTAAATCAGTCTCTAATTTAATGAGCTCTGACTTCACATTTGTGTTGTGATCTTTAAGAGTTAAATATGTATACCTAGTTTTGAATTTGCCGTGTTGTACAATTATATGCATGCTTAACTTGTGTAACTTATTGCTACTAATTTGTGTAAGAAACCTTTGCACAGATAAACATCTGTAAGTTGAAAATCAGCCTTTACTTTAAAAGGAACAAAATAGAAAACCATAGTAATCTATCTACACATCAGCCCACTTGCCAACATGTAAAGAGCAGCAACAGAATATCTTTATGATTTGTCCCCAGAAGCTTTGGATGAAGTCGTAAGTGATTATGAGATTTTTTTTTTTTTTTTAAATCTACACCAGAGGTCCAAGATTGTACACGGCCAGTTGTTACTTTGTAGGTTAACCTTTGATTTTGTGGTCTTTGGAACATCACATCACCTGGGAACTTAGAAATGCAGACTCTCAGGCCTCACCCTCAGTCTACTCAATCAGAGGCTGTGTTTTAATAAGATCCTCAGAAGTCTTGTAGATACAGTGAAGTTTGAGAAACACTAATTTATTAGCTCACTCTCCTTAAGCTGATACTGACCTCTGCCCCCATTGTTGGTATTTAGGGCCCAAAGTCCTAGAGAGAGAAAATGAGACAGTACTATCAAAAACTAATATAATGTGGATTTGTAGTAACATCAGAAAATCCTGAATTCAACCACATCTCACCAGGGTCATCCTAACATCCTTTTCAAACCCTCATCACCCTTTGCCTAGATTATTGCAAGAGCCTCTCAAGTATTCTTCTTCCTTCTGCCTTACCTGTCTGTTACTCTGTCCAGCTTCACCACTTGATCATAATCTGTTCTCCGCACTGCAGGGTAATTCTTTTAAAACTTGAGTTAGATTCATCCTCTCTGCCTAAAACTTTCTGTTGGTTCCCCATGTCACTCAGAGTGAAAGCTACTGTTAACACGTAGATTTGGTCTGCTCAAATATTTTGAGCCAATGAACATACATAGATTCATGTGAATTCCTCCTGGAATGGATGGATATTGGGCATCACATGGTATCCACTTCTCTGATCATATTTTAATACAGAGTTATTTTTCACTTCCTGGAATTTTGAAACCACTAGGGTTTATGTCACTGAGCTTCCTTCACTGAACAAGAGAAAGGATTGCTACTGACTGTCCAGTTCTCCTTGCTCAGGATTCTAGGAAATCAGGCTATGGGAAAGGAAGATGGCATGCTGAAAGAGAATGTGTTGGAGGTATTGTACCTGGAATTTGGCAGCTGCTCAAAATAGTACCTGGGGAAAACCTGTGTTATGCCCATAAAATTGCAGTTCTTGCCTTTCCCTCTTGCTGCCTTTCTCTCTTGCTATATAATTTTTATTTCTTCTAATTTTCTCCCTCTTCCTCCCTCCCTCTCTTCCCTTCTCCTTCTCTTTCTCCCTCTCTTTCTTTCTTTTCTTTTTCTCATCTGTTTTTCTTCATGTCTTCCTCATGTTCCTTTGAGATCTGAAGCATATTGTGAATTGCTGACTATATTCACTTGTCTTCATATTTCTTTTCTTATTTAGAAGATAATTTGAGTTGTTGTTCATATTTCTTTAAATATATGGCCTAGCACTCAAAGATCAAGAATTTTTCTATAGCAATTTAATGGTTCTCCAAAGAGGAAAACCCACACCTTTGCTGTGAATGTCCAACCGCATTTGAGCAATGCTACTCAATTAGTTCACTTGCAAATACCTGTCTGTGGCTGATTTCTTTTTATGGGCCAAAGTTTTTGCAATCAGATTTCATAAAGATCATTTGAGATTTGTGCAGATTGTATTTTTCATGCATGGCAGCAACAGTATCTCCCAGACCACATGTTCTGGTATCTTGACAAGCCATCTTCAAGGGGTAAAGTCCACATCCCTCTTCCTTGAACCTGGATGGGCCATTGGTAATTGTCTCAATCTATAAAGTAAAATGAAAGCAAGTGCTATGTGACTTCTGAGGCTAGGTTATAAAAATGTGTACTTCAGAACATCTGGGATATTGTGCTGTGAGGAACCTCAAGCAGCCCACAGTGAGGCCACATTGAGAGAAACCATGACCCTTGGCTCCTAGCTCCAGCTAAGCAGTCAGCCAGTATCCACACAAACTGAGCCGGCCATGGTGGTTAGCCATTTTAAAAATGGCTCCTCCACCCCCTGGTTGAGTTGCATGGAGCATGGATGAACAGTTCCCACCAAACTATCTCAAATTGTGCATTCATGAGCATAATAAACAGTTGTTATTGTCTTAAATTTCAGGGTGACTTACCATGCAGGAATAGATAACTGATGCAAATATGTATGTTGCTTAGCCATTTATTTTTGTGTTTAGCCAGAGTTTGAAAAGCACTTAATGAGCAAATAGTACAACCCACTTATTTTAAAACCAGTAGCACCCACAGAGAATGGCCATTGTCTCACCTTTTCTGAAGCATTTACATTGTCCCAGTACCATAATTTGAATGCAGAAATCTCTGGAATTCTGCCCAAGATTAGTTTAATTTTCTAATACCTTATCACATTAGGAAATTATGCACTACTGTTTTCATGCCCTTTTCAGACTCCTAGGAGCAGTGATGGATGACCCTGGAGAAGCTTTACCTCAGGAGTGAAAATAGCAAGTGTGAATTCCAAGCTCAATCACAGCCATCATCTGGGAGGCTTTAACTTTGTCAAGGGGCAGGGAGTGCCTCAACTAAGACATGATGTAAAAAGGGAGTGAGTCTTCAGGGAGGGGTGAGATTGAGGCTAGTAGGACTGAGCTGCTCTTCAGAGGTTGTCCCCAACAAACTTGGATAAGAACTAAGTTGAGAGAAGGGTTGTTGTATATTAAGAACCATATTGACAATCATTAGTAGCTCAGGACTCCAACCTGCTAGGTATGGGTATAGTGTTGGCAGGTTCTAGGCAGAGACAGTGCTCAATGCCAGGCAACTGTGAGCAAAATCCACCCATGTAGAGGTTAAGGCCCTCCCTAGTGTCTTCAATCCAGCCTCTCTTGGAGAGAGGCCAGCCAGGGTCAGGCAGCTTGTCTGAACTGTGGTTCAGAACAGCACTCTCAATTCGAAGGGGAACTGAATCACCAGCCAGTGAGGAAGCCAGACAGAACTGGCTTCCCCTCAAGGGGGCTAATTTGTGTTGTTATTATTTCTGTATTTATTGCATAATATTGTTTAGAATAATTCTCAGGCTCTAAAAAGCAAGATGAAAAAGTATATCAATCTGTTACACTATTATGTTTCCCAAGATGTTTGTCATTTTTTTTTCTTAACGTTCTACTGATTTCTACACGAGCTCTCAATCACTCATTTATTTGTCTTTGCAAATTGCAGAGACCCACCTTCATTATAGATCTGCGAAAATTTCAGAAGTCATTCCTTAGGTAAATTAGTCCTTCTGCCAGTTTGCAGAGGTAGTGGAGGGGAAGAAGCAGGCTAGAAGCAGGTGAGCTGCAAAGAGGATTACCTGGTGATTCTATGGCAGGAAGAAGCACAGGAAGGGGTCCTGAGAATATCAGGCAAATGCTGAAACAGCCTACGGAGTACCTTGGGACAGTTTGGTTCTCCTATAGAAGACAAAAAATGAAAAAAGAAGAAACAAACACCCACAAACCCTACAGCTCCCCCCAGCACATCTCTGTGATAAGCGTAGGCCACTGGCCCTAAGTTTTCAGTCTCTACAACCATCTTCCAAGGTATCTTCTGCTTCTTTCTTTAAAATTATTAATGATAAAGAATAGCAAGAGCCCTTTGCATCAGAAATTCCTGTCAGTATTAGGGAGGAACAAATTCTTTTGACCATCTTCTAACTGATTAATTGTACCTTCCAGGGGCATTGGGATGGAGACTAGGCATTCGAAGGCATAAAAACCAAAGTGTTCCCAGGCTCCTGCCTCTCTCAAAAAGCCCCTTTACTCCCTGCTTCTAATACAGGTCATAATCAGGCACTTTTTGGGATCCTTAGCCTTCTTTTGGGGAGGCTTCTTCCTCTTGTGTCAAATGTCCAAAGAATAGAGACCTGCCCTCCCCCTCCCCCCTTAAATAAAGAAGAACAGAAGTTAATTCACCGGAGAGATCTGTGGACGTGGCCAGGTTACAGCTTCCCGGGGGCAAGGAAACCTGACTCTCTCTTTAATAAGCAGATGGTTGACCTTGGTGACATCCACTTACCACTTTTCCTTTCTCATCTGAGGCCCTGGGAGGTGAGTTGCCTCTCTTCTCTAACAGATATATTATGACATTCCAAACACAGTTTCAGGACAGAGAGTAAGTATTAAAATGAAGCAGAGAGTTTCATGCTTCAGTTCTTTCACATATTGTAATATTCATAGATCATCCTATTTAATGAAATTACCCTGGCCTCGTAGTTCCATATTCCAGGGGTAGAAGTGTCTTTATCAAGCTCATTTTTTGCAGGTCCAGGAAGATTCTAATACGTGAGAGTTCGTTTTGTGACTCATTCCACACTGCCTCTCTAGACTTCCGATTTTACCTTCAGCACATTCTCTACTATTCCTCAGAGGGCCCCCGTAAGATGGACCCCGTTGCCCCCATTGAAAACAGATCAAATCACCTTTTGATTAGCTGTCCCTCCTTCCTTATTTCATCATTCTGGGATCATTCCTACTTCCTATGGGATCATCTCTCGAAAACGCTACCTACACCCAAGTCCTTATCTCAGGCTGTACTTTTGAGAGAACCTAAACTAAGACAAACTGTCATATGTGAGGGCGCAGACAGTGCCGCAACTTTTATATGAACGACACAGAAAGTGAAGTGCTAGTTAACAGCTCTCCCAAAGAAAAACCCCTTACTTGTAGCATTTGCCGATTTCTGTGGTGTAAATACTTCCACTATGGCCAGCATCACGCCACCAGCATGATATTGCTAAACCCAGAGTGGGATGAGATGTGCCCCATCAGCTCTACAGGTGCAGGTTGGCTCCAGCACATCACTGCCAGAGCCCAGACCAATATAATGCATGTAACTGGTCAGCAAGAAATATCAGTTAAGACTGTGGATACTACTAATGTTCTCTTTTCTGTTAGATGCCCTTATCCATTTTACTGCATATTGCTTTATTCACTGTAAGCCTTAAAATGCATATTTTCCCCATGTACCTATATTCAGAATATAAGTCACTGATACTTGGAACTGCCTTTGTGTAATCATGTTGCATAAAGAGCAGTTGCCATCTCCCTAGAGGGAAACAGGTGTCACACAATGAGATAATTTGGGAACAGTTTTGTGAAAGAGCTTTTTACAAAGGAATAGGCAGGGGATAGAGAAGATGGGATTTATGCAGTACCCGTGAGTCTATGTTATTAACCCTAGGCCTGAAAGGGCAGAGAGAAGGTATAGTTACCAGAACTGAGGACAGAGAGGGCTGTATGGCAAGAGGCAGCCAACAGGAATTGAGTTTGCAAAAGACATGGCCAGCGCACTGGTTGCAGGGATAATTATTCTGGCAGTTCTGCCCGCCTTCCTTCCAGTCTACTTGGGCAACTCATTGACAAAATCATCTCTGCCCTTGAGAAGCTTACAGTCTGTTTCTGGCAGGGTCTGTACACTCATTTGAGCCCCAGGCACAAGGACACATTTTCACAAAATGAACTAACTGAGGCCATAAAGAATTAGATTACCATAACCTTAGGTTGCAGTATGAAATAGTAATCGCACTTGGGCTGTTTGGAATGATCAGGGGAAATAGAATCAAATGCAACGCTGATCTGTTTGCTGGGAAAGCTGTACTTTAACTAATGAAAGTACCACAATCGAAATTGAAAGAGTGGAAATTTACGAGGCAAGCATGCCAGGGAACATTCTGAAGGAAATCCAAGGGAAAGGTGTCTAGACAATATTAAGGAGTGGCTGGACCACGCCGTCAGCTGGTGACACAAATAACTATCTGTTAAGTTAGCGGCTCAAAATGGTTGCCATAGATACTCCTGGAATGGAACAATAGGGTTTCTAGCAATGCTTTTTTTTCCAACATACTAAAATATTTTAAGGAAATCTCTTTGATTTTATTTTTTAATTCTTGACTACTGACCTGTCCATGTGGAAAGCCCCAGGTTTTAGAATATGGGCCTGGGAGCACTATTCTACCCTGACCTAGATTTTGACCTCATTTTCCTTTTCAATCTTTGGTCAACGGGTTTCATCAAAATTATGAAGTCCAAGGCTTGGATTTTGATCTTCAGCATTGCTTTCTATTAGTGAGAATTTGGGTGAATTTGGGGGTAGGGTGAGGTGGTAGAAGAGATGCTTTCAGTAAGAACTTTTTGAAAGATATTCAAGGAAATGAACTAGTGCTGGTGATCCTTAACTTGGCGTCACTGGACTCCTGGCAGCTGAAACTTCTATTTGAGTTTCAATCAGTGTTGCTTATAGGACATATAACTTCCTGCAGCTTGAATGACACATGCCAGGTTGTCATACTGCACAGCCCTTTCTTCCTGGGACCACAGCTTTAGTATGACATATTTCTGGGGGGCACTAGGAATGTGGTTTAAGCTTATTTTTGTAACAGAGAAGGAAGTGGATGGTGACGTGCTGAACAAAAGAGCAGAGAGTTTATCAAGATGCTTTTGGTTATAATTAAGAGAAGAGCCAACCCAAACTGGCTTTAACAATACGGGGTTGTATTGGTTCTCACATCTGGAAAGTTTATAAGCTTCAGGCCTGGTTTGTTTTTAGTTTGTTGTTCAAGAGTTCAAGCTCCTCTTTTTAATGAGTCTCTCATTTCATCCCTCTTCTGTGGGCTGTTTTTGTATTCATGGTACCAAAAGAGCTGTGCACTACATCCACACCTTCATCACCCAGAGCATAATAGTCACTGTTCCAGAATCCTCAGGGAGTTCCCAGAAGTCATCATTAGTTTGACTTAAGTCACACACCCACCCCAGATCAATCCTGTGGTCAGAGCAATAGACTGATATCTTCTTCACCTACGGTCTGTGCCTCTGGAACCACATTCACACAAAGGGAGGCATGGAATGGATGGTAGAGAGATCACCATGGCACTTACTACAAAGAGTGATTGTGGGACAGGAAGAAGAAGAGAGGCCCAAAGGGGGGTTTGACAATAACAGAGTAATTTTATTCTGCATCTGGTTTAAGCAGTACAGAAACTATGTGAATCAGAGGCGGTATCACTGAAATTAAAGTGGTTGTGTCAAACAATAAGAAAAATTTTAGTTCCATCACCTCTAAGTGATGTGGTTTTGAGTAAGTTGATTTATTTTTCTGAGTCTCAGTTTTTTTCAACTGTAAGATATGGATGATAATTACTATTGTGCAGGGTTGTATTGATAATTAACTAAGATAGTGTTTCTAAAGTCTCTACTGTAGGATCTTGCATAAAATAGGCACAAATTATATGGTAGAATTAATGGCCCAAACGATAACAATAATTTATTGTTACTATATTTAATTCATCTTATACAGTCCCAAGGTAGTAGTTATTATATTTTAGAGTTGTTTTGGTGATTATAAAAGATACTATCTCCAAAGGATTTAGAATACATGGGAAGATAATTAATATTGGAATTAATGATAACAATGCTATATATTTTATTTAATATTATATAACATGTAATTATTACCTATCCCTAACACTTTATTACTGATTTTATATTTTATATAATTCCAACGTGCTGAGCTGAAGGACAGCACTCCCTTGATTATTTAAATTTAATCATAGTAGCTTGTAAGATTTGCCTTATAGGACATATGGCTCCATATCATAGTCATCGCAAAAGGCCAGTAAATAAACAATGCTGTAGTGATGGTTATGATTCATTATTATTATTTGTTAATAGTTATTACTAAAAGGTTAACTTTTAGGATATATTCACTTGATAACAATGCTATGTTATTTCCCCCTTTTGGTAGACAACACCTAGTGTGTACAATATCATTTTGAGAAAACAAGGTACAGATGGCCATGACTGGATTCAGGGGCTGAGAGCCATCAATGGCAATGCGTGCTGGGTTATACTTTCAATTATATTCACTGTCCTCTCTTAGCAATCTTATTCTCATAAGCTGCTTTTACAAATACAGGGCTTTAGGCAGTAGGTCAGATGAAAGCTGTACATTATGGCAGCATTTAATGTATTTATATTTTGAATTGTCTTGCCTTGGCAACACTCGAAATTGTAACATTTCTCACATTCTGTTCTTCCATATTTACCGCTACCTGTTGGTTATTTATCTCTCTGGTACTTTTATTGTTTAATTCCTATGGCAGTCTTATTTTTAGTTCCATCTGTTGTCTTCAGAAGTTTTTTTAAATCATATTCAGTGGCTAATTTCAGTCTTATAATCCACATTGATTTTTTTTCTCTAATCTTTCCTAAGCATGTTTTACATGACTTCTCTGGTTTCTTTTCCAACGTCCAACCATTTTAATACATCCTAAAACATTGAAGCCTTTGCTTAAGTCTCGGAAATACATAACAGTTATTTGTTCAAGTAAATAAGTGATTAGAAACTCATAGTACTCTTAAAAGTATGTTCTGTGCTGTATTAAATTTTAAATAAGACATGAGTTTGATATTAGACAATATTAGAAATTCTACATTTTATTTTTATTTTATTTATTTATTTTTGAAAGATTTTATTTATTCATTTGAGACAGAGAGATACAGAGAGAGACAGCACGAGCAGGGGGAGAGGCAGAAGCAGGCTCTCTGCTGAGCCAGGAGCCCGATGTGGGGCTCCATCCCAGGACCCTGGGATCATGACCCGAGTGGAAGGCAGACGCTTAACCATCCGAGCCACCCAGGCATCCCAGAGATTCTGCCTTTTAAAGATTAAGTAAATAAATGTTCAGAAATGCATACAGTTCTTATTAAATGCCATTACCTGTCTCCTTTAAGCATTGATGTTTATCAACTAACAAACTTGTCTTATCAAGCAGTTGCAGTATGCTTGGACATGCTTTTGCCGGCATCTTCATGTGAAAATCACTGCTACTGAATCTTAAGGACACACACGCACACATGTACACATACTCTCCTTTTAGGTTGTAGATCAGATGAGAAATAATTTGCATTAAGAGATTCACGATAAAATGCATTCACTTTTCTTGGACTGTGATCACTGATTCAATGAAACTTTGGGGCCTTTGTGCTACTAGAAAGTAATAAAGGATACTAAGTTCTTTGCACAGAGTACATTTTAGAGCAAGGTATGCCTTACGAAGCATGAAAATTTAATTCCAAGATGAAACCATTAAAAGAAGAAAAAAGTTCTAATGCTGATGAAATGGTGTCCCCAGTAAGCACAGGGACTTTAAACATGTCTAACCACAAATTATTTGCAACCAAAACAAAGGGGATAGCAGGAAAGACATTCCTTGATTAATGCCTCCAAACTCATGGAATAGGACCAGGTTTTTCCCTAAAAAAATCTGCTGTAAAAAATTCTTGGAGATTCGACTTTCAGTATGTTGTGTTTGGTGAAGGATGCTCTTTGGAGGGGGGAGGTTGGGTTTTGGTGAGAAGGATGCTCTTTTATCCTCTAACCTATTTCAGTAAAATTAGAGCAATATAGTAAGGAAAGAGTAAATAAAATTAAAATAATAAACTAATTGAAATAAAATTAAAATAAAATTATATAAAGCATATTATAATTATATATTATATGATGTACAGTTTCATGTACTCAAAATTGGAATTGCCTTGTTTAATCAGTTTAGATGCATCTTAGAGTGCATTATGCTTAGAGCATATAAGTACCATATTTATGGTTGTTGGCATTTCGTATTTGACATCATACCCCTACTACACTAGAGTTTCATGGGAAAATAAATTATGACTTACAAGCTTGCCCTATTGGCCACCATTTTAAGGAATGTAATATGCGTTGGGTAACAGGATTGTGTTTGTTCATTCACATCCACTGCTATCAGCTGTGTTGGCCAATTTATAAATATTAAGGAGGAGTTTTGTTTCTCTGGGGTTGACATAAACTAATAAAATGGTAGGTTTATGGAAGTCTTATGTAGTTTCTTCCATTTGCCAATGAGTTGAGTAGAAAGGTTACTGAAGGGTCCTGATTTTTTTGTTGTGTGACTCTGGACAAGTTGCTTTGCCTCTCAATCTGTCACTTCATCTGTAAAATGAGAGGGTTTGAAGCATATTATCTTCTTTTTTTATTATTCAAAATTAAAGGTTTCTTTTCTTTTTTTATTTTATTATGTTAATCACCATACATTACATCATTAGTTTTTGATGTAGTGTTCCATGATTCATGGTTTGTGCATAACACCCAGTGCTCCATTCAGTACATGCCCTCTTTAATACCCATCACCTGGCTAACCCATCCCGCCCCCCCCCCCGCCCCCCGCAGAACCTTCAGTTTGTTTCTCAGAGTCCATAGTCTCTCATGGTTCGTCTCCCCCTCTGACTCCCCCACCTTCATCTGTACCTCTGAAACAAATAATACATTTTATGTTAAAAAAAAGAAGAAGAAGAAGAAGATAGCAGGAAGGGAAAAATGAAGCATATTATCTTTAAAATGTCTTTCTATTTCAGATTTTAATCTCCCACAGGATAAATTAGCAAAGTAGAAGTTAGTCATTCGTAGCACATTGATATGGGAAAGGTAACTAATATGGGACCCAACTGTGTACTTCTTGTCTTAATCCAGTGCTTGGAAATGTAGTTCACTTGATTTGTAGGTAATTGCTGACCATGAGCAGCACAGCTCAAGTGAGCCTACATGGAATTAGAAAACAGGAATCTCTTGGTTCTTTCTCATTTGAGCTTTCTCCACGTAGAATAGTATTTCCTGGGTCTCCTTGTGAGCTAATATCAGTAGGGACAGGAAACCCAATTAACTGAACTGCTCAGAAACCTTCCTCATCCTCATAAACTTTCACTCCCAGCATAAATAACCACTGTAGGTGTTTTGACTGAAATTTTACAAGTGCCGTTAGAGTTTTAGAACTTTTCTTTAATGTTAACATCAGCTTTCATATATATATCTTTTTGCCTATACATTTTTTTATATATAAGTTATTCTTATGGAAACCCTACTCTCAATTTTTATTTTTCCCAGAACATTCCTGAAGATTTTCCCACCTACTTTTCTCTGTCTCAATCTTGACATATTTTCCCTTTATATTGTTTGCATTTATTTTATTTAGGTGTATTCACTCATTTTTCAGTTTTTCTTGTTAGAAAAGAATTTCTGTGAAGACAGAACCTTAACTGTCTCGTTATTCTTATCTACCCAGTGTCTAACATTTAAAGGAAACATAATAAATATTTATTGAATAAATAAATGAAATAAAGTTTATTGTGTGCAATATTCCAGGGAAACACTGTGTTAAGGATTAACTAATATCTCTGATCATTTTGAGGTGGGTTAAGATCTCCTTTTTGACAAGTGAAGGAACTAAAGATGTGGAATAAATGGAAGTAGATTAAACTCTCCTATAAAAAGTTATTAGCTTGAATATTTAAAACAAGGACATAGCAACAATGAAAAACAACCACGTTAGTAATATATCTTATGAGAGACAAAGCAAAATGGTGAAACGGGTCAGGAAAACTGAGAGATGGAAAAACATCCACTGGAAACTACCACAAAAAAGTGGACAGACCTACGATTATAAAGAGATAGTTTTACACACTTCTCTCAGAAGCTGACAAATCAAGCCAACAAAAGATTATCATGGACACAAAATTTTCATCAGTTAACAAGCTTCATATTAACTTGGCTTTTGCTTCTCCTCTTATTCTTTTTCTTTAAAAAGATTTTATTGAAGTATACTTTAACTAGAGTAAAATGTGCAGATCTTAACTGTACTGTTTGATGTACTTTGAGAGATGTATACAACGTGGAACAGTCATCCCAATTAATATTAGAGCATTTCCATGACCAGCGAGTTCTTTCCTGATTCTTTCCAGTCAGTTCCCAAAGCCCACCCTCCAGAGGCAACCCTGATCTGATTTCTGTCACTAAAGATGAGTTTTTTTCTGTTCTTGAACTTCGTATAAGTGAACTCATGTAGTATATCCTTTTACCAGTTTGGCTGCTTTGACTGTGCATGGTGTTTTTCAGATTCAACGAGATTGTTGCATGCATCAGTAGTTTGTTCTTTTTTATGGCTAACTAGACTAGTATGGATTTACCACAGTTTGTTGATCAACATTTGGAGCGTTTCTGGGTCTTGGGTATTATCAGTAGCATCTCTAATGAAGATGGAAATACAAGTCTTTTTGTAGACAAATGCTTTCATTTCTTCTGGGTAAGTACCTAGGGGAGGAGTTGCCAGATCATATAACAAGTGTAAGTTTAACAAAAAAACTGTCACACTCTTTTTCAAAGGGATTATATTATTTTATATTCTGACACCAGCAGTGTATGAGCATTCCAGTTTTCGACATTCTCACCAACCTTGTTTTAATTATTATAGTGGGTATGAAGTGCAGTGTAAAGTAGTATCTCAGTGTAGTTTTAATTTACATTTCCCTGATGGTGAATGATTTTGATGAGGTTTCCATGTGCTAATTCAAGTGTTATATCAAGATTCAGATCTTTTGCCCCTTTAAAAAAACTGGGTTGTTTTATTAAGTAACATATGATTTTTACATATTTTGGATATAAGTTCATAGTAGACGGAGTGGCTCCCCCAAAATGTCCATGCCCCAATCCTTGGATTCTACGTGTATGTTACATTATATAGAGAAAGGGATTTTGCAGACAGAATTAAGGGTAGGGACCTGAAAATAGGGAGAATACTTTAGATTATTTGGGTGGGCCCAGTCTCATTACATGTGCCCATACAAGCAGAGAACTTTCTCTGGCTGGAGGTAGAAGAGATGAGGCAGGAAAAAAAAGAGAGATTGGAAGGATGAGAATTATTTGATATAACATTGCTGGCTTAAAGATAGAGGGGATGTGTGACAAAGCAATAGGCAGCCTTAAGGAGCTAAAAGAGGCTCCTGGGTGATAGCCAGCAAGGAAATGAGGACTTCAGCTTAAAAATCTCCCAAGAACTAAATGCTGCCAACAACCTGAACGAGCCTGGAAGTATATTCTCCCCGAGAGCCTCCAGTAGGAGTTCTGGATGGCTGACACCTTGATTTTGGCCATGGGAGACCCAGAGCAGAGGAACCAGTCCAGCCCACCTGCACTTCCAACCTAGAGCTGTGAGATAGTAAATTTATGTTGCTTTAAATCATCAAGTTTATGGTAATTTGTTAAAACAGCAATAGGAAACTAATGCAAGGGTCAAGTCATTGGTCAGATAAATGCATTGTAGATATTTTCTTGCAATCCTTGGTTTGGCTTTTCATTTTTTTAATGGTGTCTTTTGATGACTAGCAGTTTTAAATTCAGGTGAAGTCCGGTTGTTCGTTTTTTTCTTTCATCCCAAGTGCTCCCTATTTTGTTCCTTGGAACTTAACCTCTTATGTTTGATCTCCTCTTCCAAGATATTTTGGACTTTTGCAGAGTTGTTAAGGTTTGTCCTGCAGCTCCCAGTATTTCTCAAGAACAATTAAAATGTGTTGGATCACTGGTTAACCAGGGATCCTAAACCTCACACCCACATTTATGAGCCAAGTTCTCCCTATATACAGAATCATTCATCCTTATTTCATGAAATTAATTTTGATCTATTTTTCTCAAACCATTATCTTCTCTCATAATTTTATAATGGGCTGTTTCAACTTTGACAGAAAATAAACCATCTTCAACATATATTTTCCTTAGTTACCATTTACTGAGTTTTATAATGTGGTGGGTACTCTACTGGGAACATGATATATCTGTGATCTTCCTAATTACCCTGGAAGGTAGGTATTATTGACACCACTTTAAAGATAATACCATAGCTTAATATTTAAAAAAAAACAAACATTCTGAAAATTTATTGCCCAGAGTTTTGCCATTTTTCAGTTCTGATACCCAGTAGGATATTGATCTATATCCATAAGTTTCTCTTCTGAGTAGAAATTTATCAGTTTTTATTCTTTAAATAACATAATTATGATAAACATTTTTGAGTTCTAAGGTATTTCTGTTTAAATATTTAAGCAGAAAAGTGATAGGGAAAATATAATGAGGAGAAAGATCTTAGCAAGGTCCTAAAGTATCTCCTCTTTAGATTAGGAGCAAAATAGTAAGTGTGGAGTAGAGCAGTCAGTTAATACCTTGACACAGTGATCAAAAACAACATTGTAAATATGGAGCAGATGGACATTGTATACCCTCCAGGTGTGATACCCTGAAAAAAAAAAGACACATTACATGTGATATTCTAACTGGAAATGCATAAACTGAATATGAACAGGGAATATCAGACAAATCCCAGATGAGCAACATAATTTTATTTTTTTATTTTATTTTATTTTATTTTAAAAGGACCATATTCGGGGTGCGTGGGTGGCTCAGTCATTAAGCATCTGCTTTCAGCTCAGGTCATGATCCCAGAGTCCTGGGATTGAGCCCCGCATCGGGCTCCCTGCTCAGCGGGAAGCCTGCTTCTCCCTCTCCCACTCCCCCTGCTTGTGTTCCCTCTCTCTCTGTGTCTCTCTCTGTCAAATAAATAAAATCTTTAAAAAAAAGGACCATATTCTTCAAAAATGTCATTGTCTAAAAGATAGACTGAAGAACATTCCCAGAGTAACATAGACTAAAAGAGACATGTACTCAGCTGTGTACACACTCAGGTGTGCAAAAGCCAGATTTACACATCTCTTTCCATTTGCACATTCAGTGATTTCATTTTGCTAGTTTGAAACTGGTTATGGTGAGACTATTTACATCACCTGATAAGTGTTACAAATGGGGATAGTTATCCGCTAGAGCACTGGTTGTTAAACATTTACATGCACACCACTGGAGACTTGACAGCCAAGCACAGTATGTGATCTTGAATTGGAAGGAAAAATATGCCATAAAGGATGTTATTGGGTCAGTTGACAAAATTGGAATACAGGTGGTAGAAAAAGAAGAGTATTCGACCAATGTTAAATTTACTGAAGTTGGTAATTGACTGTGGTTATGCAAGAGAATATTTTTATATTCTTAGGAAATATACATTGAAGTATTTAGGAGTAAAGGGCTATCATGTATGCAACTTACACTGATGGCGTTTTGGAAAAAAAAATGTATATAAAGAGCATGTAGGAGCACCTAGGTGGCTCAGTTGGTTAGGGAGCCCACTCTTGATTTTGGCTCAGGTCATGATCTCTGGGTCCGGGGATCAAGCCCCACATTGGGCTCCATGCTCAGCAGGGAGTCCTACTTCAGGATTTATCTCTCTCTCTCTCTCCTCCTCCCCTTGCTTGCTCCCTCTCTGTCTCTCTAAAATAAATCTTTTAATAAAGGGCATTATATAAAAGCAAATAAAAAACAAATGAGACCAAATACAATATATAAATTAGATAAAGATTATGTATTGTTTTACTCTTTTTAGAACTTTTCTGTAAGCTTAAACTTATTTTAAAATAATAGTTAAAAAATATCCTAAAAGGTAAAAAAAAAAAAAAACAAAAAACTCCACTATGAGAATAAATTCTAAAAACTCAGAAGAGCTGCATATGCATTTTGTTTCATGACATCTCTTTTTTTAAGACAAAGCATTATTTTCCTCAGCCATACATGGAAAAGAAAGTGAATTTTACCACCTGAAAATTTTACCTCTCCTGGTAAATTGCTTATTTTGGCAAGTTTAAGATGTGCCCTGGCTGTGGCGGTTTTGGTATATCAGTGCCACTTGGATCAAAGATTGCTCAGAATCTCACCTGCATTGGGCAAACACTGTTACATGAAACTCAATCCACTCCATTCATTCTCTTGAAATCTTTATAAAGAAGTTGCAAGGGAAATGCGTGGATAATTACTGTTTATGCTCAAGGACCAAATTTACCCCTTTGATTGGGTTTGAAGAAGATGGTAATGAGCTTCTTTTGTGGCCCTGCCATTCACCAGAAGACAGCTGAAGGCTTTCAAGCTGAAGGCTGGTTTAATTCTTTCTCACTGAATAGCAGTTCACAAAGTTACTAGGGAAATTTTATTTTTATTTTTTTTAGTAAAAATATTACATATAAATGTTTAAAAAATCAAACTATAGAGAATATGCACACATACTCATATGCGTGTTCTTTAAAAATATACAAATGATTCCTTACCATATACAGTACTTTATATTTTTTCTCTGTGGTATGTCTTACATTTTTCCCACCTCTAATAATATATCTGGGACATCTTTTCTGTTAGGTGAACTGCATGAAATTGCTGTTTTGGTGGTTTGATCTAATATCTCAAGGTATTTTTTAAATTATAAATTATAAATATATATTATATATTCATATAAATTCATATATATATATAGGGATACTTCTGTGACTTTATCTTTTTGATAATTTCTTTTACAAGGGGAATTCTAGGTAGGAGAGAATGTACATTTTTAATCTCAATTTTTGTCAAGTTTCTTTCTAAAAATATACCACTTACAGGGACCCTAGCAGTACAGGACACTACCTCAACACTCCTATACAACTTAGGAATTTTAATTTTTGCTTATCTTAGTTTTAGTTAAAATTTTCAGTTTTTATTTGTTTTGATTGACTTTGAGCAGCATCTTACAGCTTTATTTGCTTTTTGTATTTCTTTTTTTTTTATAAAAGTTGTCTTTTTTGTGTCATTTAAAGATCATTGTTTGACTCATTTCCATTGATTCGTGGGTGTACTGTATAAGTTTAAGAAAATAGATGTGGGGCGCCTGGGTGGCTCAGTTGGTTAAGCGACTGCCTTCGGCTCAGGTCATGATCCTGGAGTCCCGGGATCGAGTCCCACATCGGACTCCCTGCTCGGCAGGGAGTCTGCTTCTCCCTCTGACCCTCTTCCCTCTCATGCTCTTTATCTCTCATTCTCTCTCTCAAATAAATAAATAATATCTTTAAAAAAAAAAAAAAGAAAATAGATGTTTGTTCTATGTTCTGCAAGCATTGAAGGGGAGCGAGGAGCATGAGTAAAATGTTAACATGGTAAAAATAATGCTGAGACTATGTCACAGCTTATATATAGAATTTTCTTCTCTTTTTTTGCACTTTTCTTTCTTTTTTTAATTTAATAAAAATTTTGTCAATTTTTAAGACAATTTTTAATTGTTTATCAGACTTAACATTTCTTTTGTCTTCTCTATTTTATGTCTGACTTAGAATGACATTTTCTTCTTCAAAATCTTTAAAATTTCATCCCTGTTTTCTTCTAAATTTCTAGGACTTCCTTGTTTACCTTCGAAGAAGCACATCCCTGCTTTTCCAGGAAAGTTCTGATTATAAATATTTCATCTTAGTATTAGACTATGCCACCAGAAATAAATTTAGAAAAAAAGTGTAACTATCTCCAGGAACTCTTTACTACAACATAGCTATGTCATGGTCTGCATTAATTAAGCATCCCTTAAAACTGTTTGTACCTGTTCCTCCAGCTCCTACCTGATTCATGCTCCCAAAACAACCTTACAATCATTATTTTGGCTTTTTGGAAGGTGGAACTTTGGAGTAGGAATGTACCTGGAATCCCACCTGTAAATGATGAATTTGTATTCTGATACAAAGGAATGTTTTCTGAAAGCCAGGCTTTCCCTGGACATTGCAGACTTACAGAGATGAAACCTAGCTCATTCTGGAAGCTAGAGGTAAGAGTGACTTGGAATTACAGGTTAAAGAAGGAGTTAGAGCTGCTTCCTAATTTAGGTTCCCATCTGAAAGATGGCTGAGATACTTGTTTCACATAAGCCAAAAAAAAAAAAAAAAAAAAAAAAAAAAAAACCAAAAAACAAAAAAGGAAGGAAGAAAGAAAAAAAAGAAAGTGTCCAGGTAACAAGACCTTCCCTGGGGCAAGCAAAAGTTAAGACAACAATGTTGGGGGGTTTGTTGTTGTTTTTGTGTATATTGTTTGTTGCTGGCTTGTTTTTTCTAGGAGTTCATTGGACTTAGGCAGCTCATTTAAGGAAAGGTTCGTGGGTGTCTTGTGGGCTTTACTCCATATACCTCTGCTCTTCGTCTGTGACTTGTGAAAACAACCATGTGGGATGCTAATTCAGTCTTTGGTTTCTTTTTCGTATCAAATACTGCCAACTTGGCCTTAAATGTGTGCCACATGTGCTATGGTTTTATGATGTGATGCTGTTAGGAAGTCTGGGTTAAGTATGGATGTGAGCTGGCTTTTGCTCCTGGAGTGGTTCCTGTCCACTGAGGGCTATGGCACAAGCTTGGGAGCCCAAGAGCTTTGCTAGGCATCTTAGCGAAAACTGCCTGGCAGCATATGGTCATCAAATCCCTGGTGACAACTGCAGGTTCTCTAGTTGGTTCTCTCGTCTCTGATGGCTAGATTTCTGAGTCATAGGAGAACTTGCAGAGCACTTGCCTGAAGAAGGGATGCTAAAGCTTCACCAGAGTGCAGCACACTGTGGAAGGCTTGTCATAAATATCCTAGGATAACCTTCTGGTGTGCACACCTAGGGCACTGTTAGGTTTCCAGCTAATATTTTAAGGGCATTGTCATTGCTGATGAGTCCAAACACTAGAACATATTTAATTTTTGTGTAAGAATTGAAGTTAAAATGAGGGAGAGATACCCTGTGAGGGGAAAAAAATCAATAACTAGTAAGTTTAAAGCAAGAAAGAGATGATCTGAATTGAAACAGACTCTTTTGGAGACTGAAATATATGAACAGTTTTCCCAGTTCTGTATATATATTTTTATAAGAAACATATCTGAAGCATTATAAATACATATTATTTAAATTTTTTCCCTTTTCATTCTATTTCTTATAGTCAGAGAAAACTGTGGTTACAATTTGGTGCTTTGTTTTTGATTTTGACAAAACCTGATCTCTCTCATGCATAACTGTAATCAAAGACATACTGCCAAGTGATGTTAGAATTTTGTACACTGTAGAAAACGTAGACAATCTTATGAATCAATGAAATTCTCACATTTTTAAATCTTGAAAATCAAGGTTCTGTTGGTCACTGGGAAGACTTGAATATTTTATTTCTGAATCTGTTTGCTTACTCTGCAAGTATTTAGGGTAAGTTAGGTTGTACCAGAATATTTAGTGGTTCTGATAATAGTAATTCCAGATGGGAGAAAATCATAGAGGAAAGCATTGATGTATCTTAGACATTATTTCCCTAATAAGGTATCTAGAAAATGCAGGGCAATGAAAGGGATTTTTACATCGAATCAAAATGAAGTACCAAAGACCAATTTGTTTTCAGGATGTGGCAGGCAGCGACTCCCATTTCCTGTAATAGGGTCGTAACCTCTTGCTAACAGCCTACCTTCTCTCACACGTTGTAGCTCCAGAAAGATTTATGACTCTTGCTGTCCAGAATCGTATTTAGTAAAGGGAGCATGCACTTGTAAACGTGGAGTTGAGGTGAAGAGGATAGTCTATTTCCCTCATTTCCTTCGTTTTTTTTTCAGATACTTGTCTCAGGGCAGAGCTGTCCAATAGAACTTACTGATGGAAATGTTCTATATCTGCACTAATATGGTAGCCGGTGGCCACATGTGGTTCTTGAGCCTTTGAAATACGGCTGGCATGACAAAATAACTGCGATTTAAATCTTATGAAAATTTAATTAGTTTAAATTTGGATAGGTACATGTGGTGAGTGGCTGTTGCTTTGGACAGTGCAGCCCTAGACCAGAGCTTAAATCATTTTCCCAGTGATGATTGAGTTGGGCCAAGTACCACTAACCAGTGCTTCCTAAATAACAGCACAAGTGAAAAAAATTCAAGTAAATATTTACATTTTTCAGAATTTAGCTTAGGCAAGATTTCATAGGACCCTCCTTCCCCCTAGTGGCTTTAGGGAAAAGTCATTAATTATATTAAAAAAAGAAGCTCCAATGCCAGTTTCTTAAAATTTTCAAACAAAAATGTCCAATTTGATAAATAGGTCCTTTATTTAGATCTTAGGGATTTTTTTCTTCCCTGAAACATATTTAAATTAGTCTGATGTGACCTTCTATCAGGTTGGGTATTAATTTGGAAGTATCTTACATTTATCCCAGACTATCTCAACAGAAATCTTACATGACAAGATATACAAAAGAAGCATCTTTCTTTCAATTTTTTGATGTTTTGTTTTCTTTTAAATCATGAAGGAGTGCATGAAATTACTCTCAGAAAAATATTCTGCAGTTGGCTTTGCCTCACAACTCTCGGAGGAGCTAAGTTTTTGTTTATGTGTGTGATCCAAGATGATTCAGTATCGTCCCAAACGGTGTATCACCGGAAGTGAGCTTTCTGTTTCCAAGTGAGTGATTTTTAAATGTGTAAACTAGTAGTCACCAAGGAGCATGATCTGTGCCATGATTTTCCTGTAAGGGACATAATATGATAAAAGGTGGTACTGAGGCATGGGGGTTAAGAGATATGAAACTTCTATAAGCAAAGTTACAATCAATAAATGTAGTTTGACTTCCTGGGAACCAACTTTATTCATTAACCTCTTTTGTCATAGGGAAATGATCTTTCTTGTGAAATCTGTCCAAATACCATTTCCCGTGTGTGTGTGTGTGTGTGTGTGTGTGTGTGTGTGTGTGTGTGTATAAAAGCACTGGATTTCATATGTGACTTCTTAGCTGTGTGACAGGTTTCTTCATTCTTCAGTTCTCCAGTCCTCTGTTTAATCATCTGGCATGGGCATGTGTGTGTGTGTGTGTGTGTGTGTGTGTGTGTGTGTGTATAAATTTTACATATGTATTTAAAACTTTAAATTTATTAAATTTAAGGTCACTTTCTTAAATATTCTTTGAGGAGTAAAAATGCAGTAGGAATACTTGAAAAGGTCATTAATCACAGAATTTTAAATGTTAGATGCCGATTGGGATTTGAGTGCAAGTAGTTTATTTGAGAGGTGCAGGAATAGGTGGTAAGGGACTGGGAAAATGACAGAGGAAAGAAAGTGAATAAAAGGCGAGGTCGTGAGCAGGTCCACACTGTGAACAGCTGGAGCTCATTCCTTCTGGGACGTCTGGGAAAATGTGTAGAACATGCCTTAGTATTGTCCCATCTGAGACACAAGGAAACTGATGTACCAATCACCAACTCTTGTTCGTCACTGCTTAAGCACTGCTCCTCAGGTCTGTTCATTGCCAAGCACTACAATTAATGGGCAACTAATGAGCAGAGTGGCCTTCCATGGCTTTGGAAAATGCAAGCAAAGAGATAGGAATACTGGCAGTTGGAAATAAGGTGTACAGTGAATTGATAAAACTAGGGATATAGGTGGAGCAACAGCATCCTTTGCTACATGGGAGAAAAGAAGTCCATAAAGTCCAAAGAAGGGTCTTGTTGGGCTTCTTGTGAATCGTCCTTGGGGTGTACCATACTTGAGATCAGCTCTGCTATTCATCTCTGGGTGACCTTGGACAAACAACTTGATATTCCTCTTCTATAAAATCCAGCTTGTTAGAGATACAGCGTCGCACCTTGGACAAACAACTTGATATTCCTCTTCTGTAAGATCCTGCTTGTTAGAGATACAGCATCGCAGGTCCCAATCTAGAACTAATGAATCAGTATCTTCATTTTGGCAAGATCCCAAGGAGATTTGTAACTACGTTGAACCTTGAGAATTAGTAGGCTAGGATGATTGTTTCACATGCTTCTTTCCTTTGTCCTGGGCAGGTGGAGGAAATTCTCAGATGGAATGGCTACATAGCTAGAGCTTAGGTAAGTGTGGCAAAAGTAGTTTGCTACTTACAACCTCCATCTCTGCAGCCTCAGAGAGAGTAACTGTCCTGATCACTCAGCTGACTCATCCACCTGGAGGCAAGAGAGTGTGTTCTTTCCTAAGATTCATTCAGCTTGATAATTCTAAGAGCAGATTTTGAAGGTAGCAACTAGACCTATAGAGGACATGTCAGCTTGGGAGAGTCTTTGTTCATTTGAAACTTGATTTTCTCCCCAACTTGTCAGCAAAAACTGTGGAGTTTGAAAAATGCTAAATGGTGGGATACAAAAATAAATCTACATTATTAATTCAGTAATGTAAGAATCATTTTTACAAGTAGACAAAAAATTTAAATCATTTGTTGGGATTAGGAAAATTAGGGGTAGAACATTTTTAGCTAGCAGTTTTGATTGCATATGCATTTATTTTATTAATGGTGATATTGTTTTTTCTTTTAACAAACTCTTATTGAATAACGACCTTGTATAAGACATAGTCTTTAGATCTGAAACAATAGGGTAAATGGGTAAATATGCAATAGTCTGGTAAGAGAGACAGATGAAAAAGGCCAATAACTATAACATAAGGTGGTAGCCCATTAGAGACATATGCCCATTGTGCTTTGGGAGAGGATTATGATTTCTGGAAATCACAATAAAAATATTAGGAAGTTAAACTTTTCTATATAATGTATGACTTAATAGGAAAAGATTCTACCAACTTCTAGACAGTACTTAGTGCTCTAAAGCAAAGCTTGGCAACAATGGCAAACTTTGGCCATGTCGAGCCCACACTTTGTTTTTGTAAATAAAGTTTAATTGGAACAGAGGCAGATTCATTTGTTTATGTATTGTCTCTGGCTGCTTTTATGTTACAGTGCCAAATTTGAGTAATTGTGATTGACTCCATATGGCCTGAAAAGCCTAAAATATTTAGTATTTGACTCTTCACGAAAAAAAAATTTGCTGACCCCTGCTTTATACATGTAACCATACTAGAATGTCACCATAACAAACCCTTGCTAGAGACCAGCTCCCTGGGAGTCATCAAGAAGAGCCTAGGAATGAGGAACCTTTGTCCACAGTTGGCCATTTTAAAGACACTGGTTCTTCTTGATTGCTTGCCTCTTTCTTGGCATGATCTAGGTTCCTGCTCATTACTACTATGTACCCAGAATCTCACAGAAAGAGCTCTCTTCTTGTGTATATCCAGGATATATCCAGGAGTGGTACATGTACTTATTTCTATATTAGGGAAAGCACTTGGAAGTTTAATGGCATCAGGCCTGAATCCTCCTTCAGTGCCTCTATGCTTTAGGAACACTGTCTACTTTCTTTTGGAATGGAGGACCCTGGTTCTCAGGGGTGGCAGAGTAGAGGGATGAACTAGGTTGTGAAAATTCCTCCTCTTTTAGATAATAGCATCTTCCAGATACCAGCAGTCCTATCACTTTGCATTGTAAATGATGCAAAAACTTGATATGGTCCTTTAACCCTTTTACTGACATGAAAAGCTTTCTCCAGTCTTCTCTATATTGACTGAAATTGCAGAAATACATTTATTTGGCTTCAGAGAGTACTAACTAGGAGCTCTTTCACGTATCTGATGTATTTTCTCCATTTTATGTTTCATTTATTATAGCTTGCTTCTTCACCCCTGAACAGTGTTCTGCCACCATTTGTACTACCTCTTTTTCTTCACTTCAGCAAAATATAGAAGTTATACCCACTGGATTTCTAAAGGAAATAAGCATTTTCCAATCAGGTTTTAGAAACTGTCTTATATTTTTGACTTCTGACAATATTCAATGAAACTGTAGCCTGGCACAGCCAGTCAAATTATATAGCTAGCTTTTTAATTTGGAAGGACCCCGCTTTATAGAGGGACCAGCCTTATAAAATTTTTAACTTCACTAATATTGCTGGATTTGGGCATCTGTGCAGTCAGAGGCAGACCTAGCCACAAGAGATGCCTAGAAATTAAAAATCTGGACAAGCTGGAGAGAATAGAAGTACATATAAGAGGCTGTAACTTAGAGTTGTGAGATCCCAAGTGATCAACTATTTCATTTCACCTATTCTTAGCTTTTTTACTGTAGAGTAATAACAGACTGGCTGTGTTTACTCACACACATTATGCTGTTTCATATCTCTGTGGTCTCATCAGGCTATTTCAATCCATTTATCTATTCATCTAGTAACCCCAATGTGCTACACACTCTAAAGAGAGCCAGTAGTTATTGATTACTTACCATACCCTAGGCACTGTGCTAAGCACTTCACTTGTTGGCTCATTTACTTGAGAGAACTACCCTGTGAGATACATAGTATAAGAATCTGCACTTTCCAGATGAGGAAATAAAGGCACAGAAGTTAAGAAACCTTTCCAAATTCATACAGCTAGTGGGCGAATAACCTACTGGTTTCAGGTCATGCTGATCACCAATACTGCCTGATCATCTTCCTTCCCAGATATAATATGTCATTCATTCCAGGTCCTAAAAATATAAAGAAGTGTTATATATTCTTTCTGTTCTAATAGAAGGCACAGTGAGTAAGATAAACAGATACATATGATCAAAAATGCTAAGTATGACAACACAAGACATCTCATGGAATATGAGGAGGAGAGTTGGGCAGTATGTGGCGCTGAAGGAGGTGAAAACAAGAGAGCACAGGTCAGGAAAAAGCTCTGGAGAAAGTAATTTTTCAGTAATTTTTGAGTTTTCTGGATGGTTAAGAATTGGTCAAAGGGAGGTGGGGTGGGGAGAAAGGCATTTAAGACTGAGAGAACCTCAAGAGCACAGAACAGAGGTAAGAAACATCTTGCAAGGAATAAGAAGTTCAGTATTGCCAGAATGTAGAGTGTATTGCAGGGAGCAGTGGAAAACAGAACATTAATATAGTAGGGGTAATTTCAAGAGGGTGCTGTAGGCCTTACTATGATGATTGTAGCTAGTGAGGAGCTATGAAGGGCTGTAGGTAGTAGAGTTACATGTCTTATTTGCATTTCAGACAAATCGCACTAGAAGCTATGTGGATGATGAATTTGAGGAAGACCAGTCAGGGGGCTGCTGTGGTTGGTGCAGGTGAGAAATGATTAAGACCTGGGTGAGCAGCAGTGGAGCTATGGTTGTGGTGATGGGAAGGAGGAGAGTAAACTGGAAACTATTCATGAGTCAAAGTCAGCAGGACTTGGGGATTAACTGGATGTGAGGTACAGTGGGAGTAAGAGGGACGACAGAAAAATAAGATTCAGTATTTTACTTTGGGTGGCTGGGCATCCAACAACTGTGTCTGTGAACTGGGGGGTGGGGTAAACCAGATTGAGGGAAAGATAATGGGCTAGAAGTACACTTGGGAAATAGCCTCAGGAAATTGTCCAGAAAGTTGTGAGATAGATAAATTGAGGTTATTGAAGATGTCTGGGCGAGAAGAAGAGATTTAAGAAGAATCATCATTCTGGCAAGTTACCCGTATATGGGCAGTGATGGACCAAGATCATCAACTTGTAAAATAAGTCAAAGAAATAGGAACCTTTTGAGGATACATGGAAGGAATAGGGTGGGTGAATAAGAGTATAGCATCATGGAAAGGAAAGAGGTAGTTTCCAGAAGGTTACCATGGTAAACAGAAGATAGAAGAGACTGAGACTGTCCTTTAGACGTTGTATTAAGTATCTAGCCCCATGGTTGACTGTTCCTTCCTCTCTTTGACTCCTGTCCATGCTGTACCCCTGCATATTGTCCTACTCATTCTTCAAAACTCAGTTTAGTGGCATTGCTTCTTATGACGAAGGGAAACTTTCCTAAGTCAGTGCTCCACCCATCTACACTGCAGGAGGTCCTCTTCTGTTTGACCCTATTGCTCTAGTGCTGGCTTCTGCCCTTGCCCAGACAGTACTTTACATGCTTACTTCTCTCTATGCTGCCAGCTCTTCATGGTCATTGTGGTAGACTGATTTGCACTAAGGACCCCGCTTTTTCAGGTTTCTCTGTATCCACTCCCTTTGATAGTGCCCCCTCATTGGAGTTGACTGTGTGTCTTAATGTGTCTTTTTTGGGCCAGTGGAATAGTAACAGATTTGATGTAAGTAGAGGCTTGAAAAGTGCCTGTGCATTTTCATTTTCTCTGTTAGGATTTTGCTACCACAGGGTGATAAGTCTAGGCTAACCTACTAGAGGAAAAGAGATTCCCTGGAGCAGAACCATAGCCATCCTCTACCATCCAGCCCCTAGCTCACCCCAACAGTGGCTGAGTTCACAAGCACTAAGTTTTGGGGTGATTTGTTACACAGCAACAACTGGCATTAGAAATCGTGTCCTATACGTCTTTTTTTACTCTAGCACATTAACTGAGTACTAAACTTATAGTGAGTGGCCCATAAATATATGTTGAACTGAAAAAGGTAGAAGAAATGGAAAGAAAATTCCAATCTATTGCAACGCATTTTTCCCTCTCCTTTCTTTTTATCAAACATCATGATGGTGCCCCAACTTTCTCACTTATTTTCACCTCCGAGATCTTGGGAGCTAAGACTGTAGGGATGGCTGTGGGAATTCCAGCATGCACGTGTGGTTTGAAATCCACAGACAAGGGAGCATGGCTTCCTTCCTTGGCCTGCTGCCCCATGCGCGGTGAGCAGAGCAGCCAAGCCAAAGTGGCAGCCGTAGTGTGGGAGCCCAGCTCTGCTGCCATAAATTAGCCAAGGGCAGGAAGGAGCAGTGAGAGTCAGTGGTTTCAACTACCTAGTAGTTCATTTTTGTTCTTGTTTTTCAGTTAGCAATCTGTAAAATTTATTGCAAAATTAAGCTCCCTGCTCCAGAGTCAATAATATTCCTGGTGCCAGGTGGTGTAATAATTCACAAAAAGGGCAGGAGTTGGAGAGAATGAGACTGATTTAGGAAGTAGACTTCCAAGCCCAATTTGCTGCTGCCTACTCCCTGCTGCTAAAGGTCAGGTAAGTAAAGGGCTAAAATTACAGCCTCATAATATCCTTGGAGGGCTAGAATTTCTATTGGGCTTGAAATTTAAAACAAAAACTATTTCTTTTGCATGATAGATTCCTTTTATCCTTCCCACCTCTGTTTCCATTTTAGCATAAAAATAGAAACATTCAATTTCATATTTTGTTTCTGGCATCACAAGGAAGAGGTACTCTAGAAAACTTGGCCTAGTGCAAGCTTCCTATAATGCTTTCTAATACCCTAACATCAGTCACTTGAACTGGAGGTGCCACTGGAGATTGCTGTATTCCAACATCTTGATTTACAGATGCAAACACCAAGTTTTGGTATAATTAGTAACTGTTCACATCCTGCCTAGCTCCCTACCTGGGATCAGAACCTAGATCTGATCTCCAGGTCATACACCAGTTGCTTCATTCGACCTTCTGCTACTGAAGGAATTTCAGTTTGTCACTTTAGCTTTTCTTGATCATATTTATTATCTTCAAAAAATTCCCTTAATTTCCTTTCTCTCTGTTTTTTTCTTTTTTTATGAAATGATCACAATATGTCTAGTTATTATTGTAAGTTATTATTATTAAGCCTTATTATTTCTCAAAGACTCTAAATTATGTGTCTCATTATCCAAAAGGACTAAAAAGCCACATTTTCATTCCAGCTATAAGGCACAAGATATTATTATTAATTTGCTCTTAATTATCTTTACAAATTTGCTTTTAATTTTCTTTACAAAGTAACTTCCTGAAAGATAATCATATTACATTTGGTTATTCCTCATGGTTTCTTTCTTGAAATGCCTACAAAATCATCTTTTCACTCTCGGGTACAAGTTTAGTATTTCTTGGGAGATATTTAGCAGTTGGGAATTATACTCTATAAATTAAGTGTCTATGAGTTGCTTGTTCAACATTGCCATTTGCTCTTTTAGAAAATTTAGGTGGAATTTCTTTCTTTCAAATTTTTATTGGTGTTGGAGCTTTAGCCACTGCTCAGGGCTGGCTATAATGCTTAGATTAGAAGGAATTGCTTTGATGTTTTTCAAAGTCAAGAAAGTCTCTGAGTATCCCTTGACTGCCGGTAAAGAATGTACCTCTCTGGACAGGTACCAATTAGAGCTAATTGTATATGACCTGATTGATCCATGGAGCGCTCAGAGTTTCTAATTGAATTTGCTATTGTCTTCATAAAGTAAAGATTTGGTTTAGTTGCAAGTTATGGATGGAGGACCTGGCTGCATTCTCTGACTACAGTGATACTGTCAATATAATGATCTAAAGTGGGCTGTGCAAATCCACCCTTGTCATGGAATTCCTCCTCCATTATCCTTGTAAATCAGGGATGGTTTAGGAGAACTGGTTCCTGGCATCTGAGAGGGAATACTAGTTCCACTTCTTAAGAGCTAATATTTTTTTTTAAGTTACTTGCATGGGGGTAGGAGTGGGAGGGGTAAGAGTCTTGTGAAATTTTTGTAACCTGACCTGGGACTGGGCAAGAGGAACCTGGCTTTAAGCTCCACCAAGACCTTGAAACTCAGCCCAACCTGATTAAAACTCCACCCGAGTCTTTTCAAGTGCACTAATTGTGTTACATTGTGGATAGAAACCACGAAAAATGGGTGTTTTAAAAGTCTCCAGGTTGGGGGGTGCATTTTACTTCTAAGATAATTAAACATCTGCTGCCTCCTGAGATTTGGGTCAAATCTCAAGTGAATGAATGATTGGAAAAAAAAATTAAATAGGCATAGGTAAGTAGTCAATAAAATAGATACACATTCTGGTGACATTAATTCTGATCTAGTTAAAATTAAATGTCTGAAATGGGTATCATCTTTTCAATTCTGTCTACCAATATGTTCAATAAAATAACTGAGTGGTTTTTGTAAGAAAATTGGATATGATACTTACTGCATATCTCAAGTTGTTTCAAAATAGGAATTGTCTTGGGCGCCTGGGTGGCTCAGTTGGTTAAGCGACTGCCTTTGGTTCAAGTCATGATCCTGGAGTCCTGGGATCGAGTCCCACATCGGGCTCCCTGCTCAGCGGGGAGTCTGCTTCTTCCTCTGACCCTCTTCCCTCTCGTGCTCTCTATCTCTCATTCTCTCTCTCTCAAATAAATAAATAAAATCTTTAAGAAAAAAATAGGAATTGTCTTATTCAAACTTTCTTGAAATTACTGTGTGTGTGTGTGTGTGTGTGTGTGTGCTACTAGTGAGCATTCTGTGATCTTCCATGAAAAGTAAAATTAAATGTAAGGATATTATCCTCCCCTTGCAGAACAGTATTTAAAATTTCATACTCGGTTGCTGTCCTTACCTCACACACATAGGCACACTTCATTCTTCCATCTACCAACTCCCTGGACATTAAGTTTCAGTATCAGCCTTTCAGAATTCATGTTACACAATGACGAGCAAAAAGAAAAAGAAGCATTTCCGGGATTAGCCATTTCCTCCTCAATTTGCATAACAATAAATTGTCTACAATTGACTGTACATGGAGCAGATGTACAGGCAGTATATAATGTGGTGAAAGGTATGTACTTTGAAACTGTGTGAGCTCAAATTCCTGCTCTGCCACTTATTAGCTATATGACCTAGGGCAAGTTATTGAAACTGTTTGAGCCCCAGTTGGCTCATCTACAAAGTGGGATAATAATTCCACCTATCTCATGGGATGTGGATGAAACAAATCAGACTACGTAAAGTCTTTAAAATAGTGCCTTGGTGCTATTACACTTATATATACAGTATACACATGTTTCTTTTATAATACCCTAAGTATCTTGGGAATATCTGTGAATTCAGGTAGTCTTGAAGTAAATTGAAGCAAGACTTACTTAATTAAAGTACTGCAATTTGAGGTCGTTTGGTATCCACATGCCACCTTTCCCTTGAACTCAAGGATGTTTTGCTTGTAGCTTAGAGCTCTTCTGCTTGTAAAGCAAACATCATGAAGCCCGAGAGTATTAGTTTGGAGATTTTAAAAATGTTTTTCCCCCCTGCTTTTTCTCAGGCTTATAGAAACTTTATTATTGTCACAAAGGAGAAGAAAAACTGATGTATTTGTTGGAATAATTTTAATTAGGGAATGAATGGAAATCAACTGGTTTTAGCTGACTCGCCTCTCTGGCATCTGCTCACCCTCCGTACAACCCCTTAAATAGTAAAATGCTATTTTTCTGGAGTTCTTCTCATTGGGAACGTTTTTAAAAGACCCTCTTGGAAGCTCATTTCAAAGCTCTTGGTACTCAGGGTGATGAGGTTTTCCTGGCGTAGGGATTTGTTTCAGGTTGTGCCATAAATCAACAAATGTGCTGCTTTTTCTGGTACTCTTTATGATCCTGGTGAGGGCTGAGCCATTCTTTAACGAAGCTTAAATAAGGTATAAAAGAAAGGAAAGGAAAGAAAGAGGAAAGGAGAGAGGAAAGGAAAGAAAAAAGGAAAGGAAAGGAGAACTAAGCCCTTAGATTTTAAGGAAACCCACCTACCTACCCAGGCTCTCCTGTCTAGTCTTTCTCTAAGATGAACTTTGATAAAGGTATCTCTCTGTCAAGCAACAGAGTGAATAAATTCACGGATTTCTCTGTCATGGGACTTTTATTTTTTCATATTGCAAAGTGGTTGAATGATCTCCTAGCCCTTTTGTGATGTGTGGACTTTTTTTTTTTTTTAAAGATTTATTTATTTATTTGAGAGAGAGAGAGTGGAGGGAGGGGCAGAGGGAAAGAATCTTCAAGTGAACTCTGCTGAGCATGGAGCCCAACATCATGGGGCTTGATCTCATGACCCATGAGATCATGACCTGAGGCAAAACCAAGAGTCGGACACTTAACTGAATGAGCCACCCAGGTGCCCCGATGTGTGAACTTGTAAATTTTGACCTAAAACATTGTTTTTCTTCCAGTATGGATCATGGCTCCATTTGCTGCCTCCATTTTGAACTTTTCTTCATAAATTCAGGTATAATTGTTCCTATCTTATTTCAATAGCCTTTGGTAGTTTAATCAGTTTATTGGATAGAAACACTGAGAATACTTGGAGCATATGACTAAAGAATTCAGAGTAAGAGCCTATTAATCTTTGTTTGCTTTTCCTTCTACAACATAAAACTAGAAACTTCTCATCAAGAAGGTGTCAAAACATCATTAGGTATGAGATAGCTGGTCACTAATAATGATAGTTCAGAAAGACCATTTATATGCATAAGAAAAGATAGGAATAAAGTATAAGGAGAAAGTATTTTGAAAGATTTTATAATGTCTTCCCCCAACAGATGTCCTTTCTGTCTTTTCCATATGACTCTGTTTTATGGGTCATTCTTTGGAAGCCAGGGAAAACTTCCTACTGGCCACTGACTTATCAGACAATATGCCATTCCTCTGCTTGAATCTTGACAGCTGCCCCAACCTAAAAAACCAAAATAATCTGTGTGTGGAACACATTTGCACAAAGTCCTTTGGCCTTGTGCCTCAACACTAATGGGTCATTAGTGGAGTGACTCTATAATTTATCATTAAGGCTGGGGCATTTTTGAGAGTGAAAGGAAGAGCTAGTAATAATTATCCAGGACAGCATAAACTAGGATTATTTCACACAAAATGGGCTGAATTATCAAGAAGTAACTGGGCAGTAAATAAAAACTTATTCAAAAGAAGGAGGGAAAATCAAAGTAGGAATTCTTTTCTTGCTATAATCTTGAGAAATTGTACCGTGTACTTTGAATCTATTAACTCATTAGACTAGTAACTATATTAGATGAATGTGCACTTCTATGGATGAGAAAACTGAGGCCCTAGGAAACACTGTCATTTGCCCAAGGCCATAGCATATTATATGTTGAGGATAGTATTGACTTTAGAGAGGTTAGAAATTACGAAAGGATCTATCTGAATGAATGAATGAATGAATGAATGAATGAATAAAATGATAAAAAGTCTAGCATATCTCATTCATGAGATGAAGAGAATCCTGTGCATATTACCATCTGGGTTTTCAGAAATCTGCCAATTTGAAAAATATTTTTAGCTCATTTAGACTTCCTACATCTATTTTACTTTCATAACATCATAAAGGTGATAGCAAATTCCAGCAAGTAAGAAAGCTTAGGACCATTGCTTGGATAATTTCTCTAAATGGGAAAATACATAGAGCTTTCCAGTCATATATTTGACTTGTTGAAAAGAGTTCTTATACTTTTATTTAGTAATTTTATTTCTAATAATAATATTTTATGGTTATAGAACTGAGCCTTTGTACCCTTTGCATAGGCCAGTTATTGGAATCCAGGGTAGCAGTTGAGACCTTCAACTGGAGGCTTTCTTCAGCCAATGGTAAGCTCCAGATACGGACCTGGTAGTTGTATGACCTTGAGCAAGTTATTTTATCCTTTCTGGTTCTCTACTTTCTTATATTAAAATATAGATTAATAATAACCACTTTGTTTACTGTGCATGGTTATTATAGGAATCAGTGAAATGCCACTGTGTCTCAAAGCACCTCAAAAATATAAAACATGGGGGGCACCTGGGTGGCTCAGATGGTTAAACGTCTGCCTTTGGCTCAGGTCATGATCTCAGGGTCCTGGGATCGAGTCCCACATTGGGCTCCTTGCTCAGCAAGGAGCTTCTGCTCCTCCCTCTGCTCAGCGAGAAGCTCCTGCTTCTCCCTCTGCCAGCCACTCCCCCTGTTTGTACTCTCTCTCTCTCTCTCTCTCTGGCAAATAAATAAATAAAATCTTTAAAATATATATATAACGTGGAACAGAAGAGCTGTTGTTGTCAGTCCTATAACCCTGAATGAAGTTTGCTTTCCAGTTTGACTCTCTCTTAGTCTGTTTAAAGGAGTTCCTTCAGTGGAAATATTCATAAAGGTAGACCGTGTTGAACGTATTTCTTCTTACATTCTGGGAGAGATTCTCTTTAGAAGGATAAATATGGTGATGACTATCCATCATATACTGGGTGTGGTAAACTGATTCTAAAATGGCCCCCAATTATCCTTACCTCCTGGATTTCAAGCCTATATATAATTCCCTTTCCTTGAATGTAGGCAGGAACTGTGATTTGCTCCTAACTGAGAAAATATGACAAAGAGGATCATTTATCACTTATGTGATCATGTTACATTAGATTGTAACTTCCATCTTGTTAGCATACTCTCTCCATTGACCCTTCCTTACTGGCTTAGTGACATAAGCTGCCATGTTGGAAAAGGCCCCAGAGCAAGGAACTGAGGATAGCCTCTGTCTAATAGCAAGAAACTGAGGCCTTCAGTCTGGGCTTTTTATTTATAGTGAGAAATAAGATGATGCATGTAAAGTTCATGATATAGTGGTCCTCAGTAGATTCCAGTTTCTCTCATTTCTTTCAAAGGTTGAATGGACTTTCATAGAACTGACACAGTCAATAAGCAGTGGCAGAAGAAGAGCATTCATTCATGAAACTGAGAGAAAGAGACTTCGGTAGAGGATGATATTGCCCTTACTGCATTGTGATTAGATTAACCAAGTTAGCTGGGCATTGGCTAAACTGGTTTTGTCTATTAAAGCAAGTTTTGCTAATAAAGGTGATAATAAATAGTTTGGAAGTAAAATTCTAGGTGTTATTCAGGCTTATGAAAAGTCTAAAGGGATGCCATGTTAGTGACTCCAATGTGCATGTTGTCTAGATAGAAAATGTTTTTATTCATTTAATGAATATTTACTGAGCACTTATTATGTACCGGGCACTCTGTGATGTTAGAATTTTAATTCTATCTGGATATATAACTCTTCATTGAAGGTCAACAGATTTAAATTTTCAGAGATAGGCTTTCATTAGCCCACATTATAGGAGATGAGTTTTTAAAAGTCGGGATTGTTGTGGTATTTACATAGAATGGTATATTCAGCAATAAGAAGAACAAACCAGTGATACATGCAACAGCCTGGATAAATCTCAACATCATTATGCTGAGTGAAAAAAGGCAGACAAAAGATCGTATGTATTGCATGATTCCATTCATACGAAATTCTACAAACTAACTGATAGTAGTTACCTGAGAATGAAGGGGGGAGAAGAAAGTTTGGGAGTGGCACAAATATTTGGTATCTTGGTTTGATTGTGGTGATGGCTTCATAGATGTATAGATGTGTCAAAATTCTTCAGAATGTACATGTTATATATGTAGTTTATCAATAATACCCCAATAAATTTGTAAAAATATTTCTAGACCATTTGAGGGGTAAGTGAAATAATGTTTATTAAATTAGCTGATATATAATTTTTATCTAATCTAATTGAATGCCTGTCTTTATAGTGGAATTTTAGTGCAGTCTAGGATAGGGAAGGAAAATACAATATTACAATATCTCTTTTTGACTGCAGATCACATCAACTGCTAAAGGATTTGTTGTGAACACAGTATGCAAAACTATCAAAAGATAGGAAACATTGTTTCTAGAAAACAGATACATATATATATATTAATTTTAGAGAGAGAGATTGAGAGAGCACTGGGGGAGGGGCAGAGGGAGAGATATATAGAGAGAGAATCTCAAGCAGACTCCTTGCTGAGTGTGGAGCCTAATGTGGGACTGGATCTCACAACACTGAGACCATGATCCAAGCTGAAATTGAGAGTCCGTTGCTCAACTGACTGAGCCACCCAGATGCCCCAGGAACAGATGTTTTTTATGGACATAGAGCATCTTTCTATTGATTTGAGCAAATGAAATATCCAACTATCAGGGTAGGCTGGTGACTAAGTGCAGAAACATACATGGTGATTTCATAGAATCTGTAGTAATTATAAACCAGTATTATATTTATTTTATTTTCTTTTATTAACATATAATGTATTATTTGTTTCAGGGGTACAGGTCTCTGATTCATCAGTCTTACACAATTCACAGTACTCACCATAGCACATACCCTCCCCAGTGTCCATCACCCAGCCACCCCATCCCTCCCACCCCCCTCCACTCCATAAACCTTCAGTTTGTTTCCTGAGATTAAGAGTCTCTTATGGTTTGTCTCCCTCTCTGGTTTCATCTTTATAAACTGGTTTTAAATTTTTGTATTGTCCATGATTCCTCTTAGGGATTTGTAAAAATAAAACAAAACACCTTTTTGTATCTCATTCAGATAAGTCTTTGAACATAAATTTTGAATTTATAGTTGAGATTAGATAGATCCATGAACATCTGAGTGGACTGATAAACATAATAATCTAGCAAAGAGAAAGACTAGGCATTAAAAATTAAATACTCTTCATTCAAATGTTTTGGAATATATTTATGTTTCTACTTTTACATTACTTGCTTTTCTTTAGGTTGAAGATGTGTAACATTTCATAGAAATCTTTTTCTGACAGAAGAAATAACCCATCTCATGTAACTACTTGACTTTGGAAAAGAAACCACCTAAACAACTTAGAAATAATTATTGTTCATTATCTGTGCCATTCAGAATGACTTATTTTTTTCCCTTCTGTTTTTCTTTTCTGATTTCCATATAATTATCTTTTCCTTTCTGTTATAGAATATCTCAGCCTTATCTTCCATTTCAGTTAATTGATTTTCTGCAGTAGCCAACCTGCTCTTCCCTATTTCCATTGACTTTTGAATAGAGAGGTTTTTTAAAAAAGATTTAATTTATTTATTTCGGAGAGAGTGAGAGCGCAAGCACGAGCCGGGGGAGGGGTAAAGGGAGAGGGAGAAACAGGCTCCCTGCTGAGAATGGAGCCTGAATACAGTGTGGGGCTTGATTCCAGGACCCCAGGATCTGGACTGGAGCAGAAGGAAGACTCTTAAAGGACTGAGCCAGCCAGGCTCCCCAGACAGTTTTATTTCTCATCCTGAAGAGGGCCCTCTATTGTGTTTGTATAGCTGGTTCTTGTCTTATGGATATGTTACTCTTAGAGATACAATTAGGTTATAAATTCAAGACCTTTAAGACCTTCTTCCTTTCTTACACTGTTTTATAAAGTATTAATTAGTCTCTTTTCTCAGGTCCATCCTTTCCATTTAGGTTTGATTTATTTATTCTCAGTCTGTTCCATGAGTATATCACAATTTATTTTTCCATTTTACTATTGTTGGACCTTTGAGTTTCTTCTAGTTTGGGGCTGTTACAATAATGCTATTATGGCTATTCTTTTAATGTTTATTCTGGTTCATATAAGCTAGATTATCCTGGATATAGAAAGGGAGTAGAATTGTGGGGTCATGTGTATGCACATCTTCAACTATATAGATGATGCCCAGCTATTTTCCAAAGCAGTTGTACCAATTTACAGTTACACCAGTAATGTGTATCTTCAGTTGACAGACCTTGTAGCGGACACTGTTGTTCCCCACCCATATACTCTGACACTCACTATTTTCATGTATGGCGAAATCAGGACTTTGAACTGAATACTTGCAACTCTTTGCTTGAAGGCTTTTTTATCGCTAGAGCCCACTTAGCTTGCAAACGGAGCAGTCTGGAAATGTCCATGAGTTTATCTTCTCCCCACCCATCCCTAGATGCTGCTGTCAGCAAATGCTCACCAATGGTGTATAACAACTCCAGGCTCCTCTTCTTACTACTGGCATAATTCTGAGATGTATTTGCCACCTTGTGGTCTTTTTATCGGGATATTGCTCACAGTGATAGCTAGCTTGCTCAATGATACTTTTTTGGCTTTCTTCTCTTATCTCTCTTCTCCACTTGTATATTAAAGTTTCCTAGGATCATCTCCCAAATAAACTGTTTGCAGTTGCATCCTTTACAGATACTTCTCAACATTTATGGAATGAGCTTCCCTCCTGTCTTTTCACATAGCCTTGTAGGTTTACTCTAAACACTTTTCACACTACATTGTCTTCCATAGGCATGTAAGCTATGTGAGGGAAGGGACTTGTGTTCACTTCATAGCTTTATTAATAGTATCTAGTAAAGTTTCTGGTATGTTGAAGGTGCTTATTCCTAGAGGAATGACTGTCTCCAACAGTATCAGGAAGCTAAAGGAAAAATAAAACACTGAAAGGTAATGGTGAATATAGGAGGTGGGAATACTGGAATATCTCAGAGAATATCTCTGAGAAATATTTGACCTCAGTGAAGTGTTAGGAACGCCTATGCAGATACCTTGGGGAGAGCATTCCAGAAGACAGGAAGAGCATGTGCAAAGGCTCTGAAATGGAAACACGCTTGACACATTCTAGGATAAGTTTATAGGCCTTTGTGGCTAGAGTAGAACAAGTAGAGTGATAGGAAATGAGGCAGGAGAAGTAGCCAGTGATAAATATAAAATGATGAATGAATAAATGAATAAATAAACACACAAGATAAAAGTCTGAAAATATATGATGAGAAGCAGCAGATACAGTGAAAAGGTAACAGATTTGAGTCAGACAGACTTAGATCTTCTTGTGAATAAATTTCTTAATTTGTAATATGGGAATATTAATGTTTAACATAGAGGGGTGGAGGATGAAAAGAGGAGCAGTGAGCAAATTGCTTAGTCAGAATAGGCTCTCAATAGAACTTAGTAGTAGTAGGAGAAGTAGCAATTAATAGAAGTAGTTAGTAGTCATTCTAGTGCAGTTAGTATTAAAATACTATGGTAATTGTGGTAAAAATAATTAATTTTCCCAAACAAAGGGAGGGTCAAGGATAGCTACTGAAAACAGTTAATATTTGAGCTCAGTCATAAAGAATACAAAGAAATTATGAAAATAGGAGGAGGAGCAAGATGGCGGAGGACTAGGAGATCTAAATTTCATCTGGTCCTAGGAATTCAGCTAGTTATCAAACCATTCAGAACACCTACAGACTGAACAGGAGATTGAAGAAAAGAATAGCAATTTTATGAACAGAAAAGCGACCAATTTCTGGAAGGTAGGACATGTGGAGAAGTGAATCCAAGGTGATATATAGAAGATAGACCGCAGGGGGAGGGAGCCTCTATCAGCTGGCTGCACAAAATCAGAACTTTTACAAGTCTGCTCCGCTGAGGGATGTCACTCCAGTGGCTTAGTGGGTGGGGTGGAACCCTTGCTGGGACAGTATGCTCACAGGACCCTCGGGGTCACAGAAAGACCGGGGTGCCTGAGTGCGGCAGAGCTCCCAGGTATCAGAGTGGGGAAGCTGGCTGCAAAGACGGAGCCGAGGAGTGGGCTCTCAGCTCCTGATTGTCATAAACTGTGATCCAAGGCACAGTCGGGCCACTACACTTCGAGTTGGGGCCCAACAAGTGGCAGATCCGGGGAGACTCCCCTTCCTCCCCCAGGAGGAGCGGCACGGGAGCCCACTGCAGGAATCTCCTGGGTTTGGAGACTCCAAACGGGGTCGTGTGCCAGAGATAGGAATGCTCTGTCACAGGCTGGGTGAGGACGGAGTGCGGCCAGAGACCAGGGAGACAGGAGTGACTGACTGCTTTTCTCTGGGGGCTCACTGAGGAGTGGGGCCCTGCCTGAGCTCTCGGCTCCTCTGGGACCAGAGATTGGGAGGCCGCCATTTTCACTCTCATCCTCCAATGCTGTACGGAAAGCTTTCGGAGAACAATAGCTACCGAGAGCAAAGGGGAGCAGACTACTTAGCCTGGCCTCTTACAAGGGTGGTACAATTCCAACTCAGGCAAGACATTTGAGAATCACGGCAACAGGCCCTTCCCCCAGAAGATCAGCAAGAACGTCCAGTCAATACCAAGTTTACTGATCAATGAGAACTGCAAAACCCCAGCAATAATGGGAATACAGCATATAGAATTCATGGCTTTTCCCCCACAATTGTTTAGTCTTTCAAAGTTAATTTTTAAAATTTTCTTTATTTTTTTCTTTTTCTATTTTTTTAGTTGAATTTTTCTTCTTTCCTTTTTCAACCAACATCCTATCAGTTCCTTTTTAAAAAAAAATTTCTTTTAATTTTCATTTTTATAGTCATATTCTATCCCTTCATTGTGTTTAACCTTATTTTTTGTGTATATATGTTTTTCTTTCTTTAAAATTTTGGGATACAGTTTCTTCTAAAAGACCAAAATATATCCTAAATCTAGGGTATGACTTTGTCCTAGTCTCCCACCTAATCACATTCTCTCCTTTTTTTAAAAATTTTTTTTCGTTCTTTTTTTCAACCAACTTCTGACCAATTCCTTTTGTAAAATCTTTTTTAATTTTCATCTTTACAGTCATATTCCATCCCTTCATCATATTTACCCTTATTTTTGTGTGTAGATAAGTTTTTTTTTTTCTTTAAAATTTTGGGAGGCAATTTCTCCTAACAGACCAAAATACACCAAAATCTAGTAATGTGTAATAAAGACAAAGTAATGTGTAATAAAAACAAAATCTAGTGTGTGGCTCTGTGCTATTCATTAGCCAGATCATATACTTTTTTTTTCCTTTCTTTTCTCCCCAGTTTCAGGTCTCTTCTGATTTGTTTAGTGTATATATTTTTCTGGGGGTGTTGTTACCCTTTTAGCATTTTGTTCTCTCTTTTATCTATTCTTCTCTGGACAAAATGACAAGACGGAAAAACTCACCTCAAAAAAAAGAACAAGAGGCAGTACCAACTGCCAGGGACCTAATCAATATGGACATTAGTAAGATGTCAGAACTAGAGTTCGGAATGACAATTATAAAGATACTAGCTGGGTTTGAAAAAAGCATAGAAGATCTATGAGAGAATCCCTTTCTGGAGATATAAAAGAACTAAAATCTAACTAAGTCAAAATCAAAAAGGCTATTAATGAGATGCAATAAAAAATGGAGGCTCTAACTCCTAGGATAAATGAGGCAGAAGAGAGAATTAGTGATATAGAAGACCAAATGATGGAGAATAAAGCTGAGAAAAGGAGTGATAACTACTGGATCATGAGGGCAGAATTCGAGATATAAGTGATACCATAAGACAAAACAATATTAGAGTAATTGGTATCCCGGAAGAAGAAGAAAGAGAGGGGCAGAAGGTATACTGGAGCAAATTATAGTGGAGAACTTCCCTAATTTGGGGAAGGAAACAGGCATCAAAATCCAAAAGGCACAGAAACCCCCCTCAAGGGGCGCCTGGGTGGCTCAGTTGTTAAGTGTCTGGGTCTGGCTCAGGTCATGATCCCAGGGTCCTGGGATCGAACTCCACATTGGGCTCCCTGCCCCATGGGAAGTCTGCTTCTCCCTCTCCCACTCCGCCTGCTTGTGTTCCCTCTCTTGCTGTGTCTCCCACTGTCAAATAAATAAAAGAAAAAAATAAAAGAAACCCCCCTCAAAATCAGTAAAAATCGGTCAATACCCTGACATCTAATAGTAAAACTCACAAGTCTCAGGGACAAAGAGAAAATCCTGAAAGCAGCTCGGGACAAGAGGTCTGTAACCTACAATGGTAGAAACATTAGATTGGCAGCAGACCTATCCACAGAGACCTGGCAGGCCAGAAGGGGCTGGCATGATATATTCAGAGCACTAAATGAGAAAAATTTGCAGCCAAGAATACTATATCCAGCTAGGCTATCATTGAAAATAGGAGAGATAAAAAGCTTCCACGACAAGCAAAAACTAAAAGAATTTGTGAAACGAAACCAGCCCGACCAGAAATATTGAAAGGGGTCCTCTGAGCAAAGAAAGAGCCTAAAAGTAACATAGAGCAGAAAGGAACAGACACAATATACAGTAACCGTCACCTTACAGACAATACAATGGCAATAAATTTGTATCTTTCAGTAGTTACCCTGAGTGTAAATGGGCTAAATGCCCCAATGAAAGGACACAGGCTATCAGATTGGATAAAAAATAAGACCCATTGATGTACTGTCTGCAAGAGACTCATTGTAGACCCAAAGACACCCCCAGATTGAAAACGAGGGGGTAGAAAACCATTTACCATGCTAATGGACACCAAAAGAAAGCTGGGGTGGCAATCCTTATATCAGATAAATTAGATTTTCAGCCAAAGACTATAATAAGAGATGAGGAAGGACAATATACCCTACCTAAAGAGTCTATCCAACAAGAAGATCTAACAATTGTAAGTATCTATGCCCCTAACATGGGAGCAGCCAATTATATGAGCCAATTAATAACAAAAGCAAAGAAACACATGGACAATAATAAAATAATAGTAGGGGTCTTTAACAGCCCCCTCACTGAAATGAACAGATCATGTAAGCAAAAGTTCAACAAGGAAATAAAGGCTTTAAATGACACACTGGACCAGATGGACTTCACAGATAGAACATTTCATCCCAAAGCAACAGAATACACATTCTTCTCTAGTGCCCATGGAATATTCTCCAGAATGGATCACATCCTGGGTCACATATCAGGTCTCAGCTGGTACCAAAAGATTAGGATCAATCCCTGCATATTTTTGGACCACAGTGCTTTGAAACTAGAGCTCAATCACAAGAGGAAAGTTGGAAATAACTCAAATACCTGGAGGCTAAAGAACGTCCTACTAAAGAATGAATGGGTCAACCAGGAAATTAAAGAAGAATTAAAAAATTTCATGGAAACCAATGAAAATGAAAACACAACTGTTCAAAATCTTTGGGATGCAACAAAGGCAGTCCTAAGAGGAAAGTATATAGCAATAGAAACCTTTCTCAAGAAACAAGAAAGGTCTCAAATACGCAACCTAACCCTACACCTCAAGGAGCTAGAGAAAGAACAGCAAATAAAGCCTAAACCCAGCAGGAGAAGAGAAATAATAAAGATCAGAGCAGAAATCAATGAAAAAGAGTCCAAAAGAACAGTAGAACAGATCAACGAAACTAGGAGCTGGTTCTTTGAAAGAATTAAGATTGATAAACCCCTGGCCAGACTTATCAAAAAGAAAACAGAAATGACCCAAATAAAGAAAATCATGAATGAAAGAGGAGCGATCACAACCAACACCAAAGAAATACAAACAATTATAAGAACATATTATGAGCATCTATATGCCAGCAAATTAGATAATCTGGAACGAAGGGATGCATTCCTAGAGACATATAAACTACCAAAACTGAACCAGGGAGAAATAGAAAACCTGAACAGACCCATAACCAGTAAGGAAATTGAAGCAGTCATCAAAAATCTCCCAACAAACAAAAGCCCAGGACCAGATGGCTTCCCGGGGGAATTCTACCAAACATTTAAAGAAGAATTAATACCTATTCTCCTGAAACTGTTCCAAAAAATAGAAATGGAAGGAAAACTTCCAAACTCGTTTTATGAGGCCACCATTACCTTGATCCCAGAACCAAAGACCCCATCAAGAAGGAGAACTACAGACCAATATCCCTGATGAACATGGATGCAAAAATTCTCACCAAAATTCTAGCCAATAGGATCCAACAGTATATTAAAGGAATATTCACCACAACCAAATGGGATATATTCCTGGGCTGCAAGTTTGGTTCAGCATCCGCAAATCAATCAATGTGATACAATACATTAATAAAAGAAAGAACAAGAACCATATGATCCTCTCAGTAGATGCAGAAAAAGCAGTTGACAAAGTACAGCATCCTTTCTTGATTAAAACTCTTCAGAATGTAGGAATAGAGGGTACATACTTCAATATCATAAAAGCCATCTATGAAAAACCCACAGCGAATATCATTCTCCGTGGGGAAAAACTGAGAGCTTTTCCCCTAAGGTCAGGAACGTGGCAGGGATGTCCGCTATCACCACTGCTATTCAACATAGTGCTAGAAGTCCTAGCCTCAGCAATCAGACAACAAAAAGAAATAAAAGGCATCTGAATCGTCAAAGAAGAAGTGAAGCTCTTTTTGCAGATGATAGGATACTTTATGTGGAAAACCCAAAAGACCACCCCAAAACTGCTAGAACTCATACAGGAATTCAGTAAAGTGGCAGGATATAAAATCAATGCACAGAAATCAGTGGCATTTCTATACACCAACAACAAGACAGAAGAAAGAGAAATTAAGGAGTCAATCCCATTTCCATTTGCACCCAAACCATAAGATACCTGGTTATAAATCTAACCAAAGAGACAGAGGATCTGTACTCCGAAAATTACAGAATACCCATGAAAGAAATTGAGGAAAACACAAAGAAATGGATAAACGTTCCATGCTCATGGATTGGAAGAACAAATATTGTGAAAATGTCTATGCTACCTAGAGCAATCCACACATTTAATGCAATCCCTATCAAAATACCATCGACTTTTTTCAAAGAAATAGAACAAATAATCCTAAAATTTATATGGAACCAGAAAAGACCCCAAATAGCCAGAGGAATGTTGAAAAAGAAAAGCAAAACTGGTGGCATCACAATTCCGGACTTCAAGCTTTGTTAGAAAGCTGTAATCCTCAAGACAGTATGGTACTGGCACAAAATAGACACATAGATCAGTGTGACAGAATAGAGAGCCCAGAAATGGACCCTCAACTCTATGGTCTTGTAGTCTTCAACAAAGCAGGAAAGAATGTCCAATGGAGAAAAGTCAGTCTCTTCAACAAATGGTGTTGGGAAATTTGTACAGCCACATGCAGAAGAATGAAACTGGACCATTTCCTTACACGACACACAAAAATAGACTCAGAATGGATGAAAGACCTAAATGTGAGACAGGAGTCCATCAAAATCCTTGAGGAGAACACAGGCAGCAACCTCTTCAACCTCAGCTGCAGCAACTTCTTCCTAGAAACCTTGCAAAGTCAGGGGAAGCAAGGGCAAAAATGAACTATTGGGACTTCATCAAGATGAAAAGCTTTTGCACAGCAATGGAAACAGTCAACAAAACCAAAAGACAGCCGACAGAATGGGAGAAGATATTTGCAAATGACAAATCAGATAAAGGGCTAGTATCCAAAATCTATAAAGAAATTACCAAACTCAACACCCAAAGTACAAATAATCCAAAAAGAAATGGACAAAAGACATGAACAGATATTTTTGCAAAGAAGACATCCAGATGGCCAACAGAAACATGAAAAAGTGTTCAACATCACTTGGCATCAGGGAAATCCAAATGAAAACCTTAATGAGATACCACCTCACACCAGTCAATGGCTAAAATCAACAAGTCAGGAAACGACAGATGTTGGCGAGGTTGTGGAGAAAGGGGAACCCTCCTACACTGTTGGTGGGAATGCTAGCTGGTGCAGCCACTCTGGAAAACAGTATGGAGTTTCCTCAAAAAGTTGAAAATAGAGGTACTGTATGGCTTAGCAATTGCTCTACTCGGTATTTACCCTGAAGATACAAATGTAGTGATCTGAAGGGGCACCTGCACCCCAATGTTTATATCAGCAACGTCCACAATAGCCAAACTATGGAAGGAGCCTAGATGTCCATCAACAGATGAATGGATAAAGAAGAAGTGGTATATATACACAATGGAATATTATGCAGCCATCAAAAAATTGAAATCTTGCCATTTGTAATGACATGGATGGAACTAGAGAGTATTCTAAGCGAAATAAGTCAATCAGAGAAAGAGAAATACCATAATATCTCACTGATTTGTGGGATTTGAGAAAGAAGACAGAGGGTTATATGGGAATGGAGGGCAAAATGAAACAAGATGAAACCAGAGAGGGAGACAAACCATAAGAGACTCTTAGTCTCAGGAAACAAACTGAGGGTTGTTGGAGTGGAGGGGGGTGGGAGGGATGGTGTAGCTGGGTGATGGACATTTGGCAGGGTATGTGCTTTGGTGAGTGCTGTGATTGTGTAAGACTGATGAATCACAGACCTGTACCCCGAAACAAATAATACATTATACATCAGTAAATGAAAATAAAAAACTTCTATCTGAAATTTTGAATTTGCTCAAGCTATTTGTGGCAAGTCAAGTGCATGTGTTTATAGATACTTTCTTAGTAGATAAAAGTTTCTGCGTGCTTTTTGAAATAATGCAATAGAAACGGTTGATTTTACGATGAGTAGTTTATTTCTGAACTGTGAATATAAAAGTGTCTGTTCTATTTAAAAAGATTATGAAAATAAGTCAGTCAAGAAAGAATATTGGATTTCTAGAGATTAAATTTTGCTCACTGTAAATAACTAAATTCATTTCTATTTTCCTAATTAGATACTGACTGAATCACTTAGATTCCATGAGCAAGTCTGGGATGGGTCATTTATATTTCTTTCAGTTAGTTTAAGTTTGAATCTATTACTCTCTCTTTTTTTAAGATTTTATTTATTTGAGAGAGAGAGAGACCAAGTGCAGAAGTGGGGGAGGGGCAAAGGGAGAGGGAGAAGCAGACGCCCCGCTGAGCTGGGAGTCCAACAGGGGGCTTGATCCCAGGACCCTTAGATCAAGACCCGAGCCAAAGTCAGACACTTAACCAGCTGAGCACTCAAGCACCCCTGCAGTCTATTACTTTCAACATAATAACCCAGTTAGTACATAGAGATTACAATAGAAACTCAAGAATAGAAATCTATAAATATAGTACATTATAGTAAGCCCTGTGAAAACAAAATCAGGACATGTAAAATATATTTGATAACATTGAGCCCAAATATTTCCTATAAATTGCTCAGAAAATTAGGAATCTCTGTTTCCTGCTCATTTTCTTTCCTGTCTGCCTCCCATTATATTCATTCCACTTCTTGGATCTTATAAATATATCACTCAGATCATTACTTCTGCATTGCACACGTGCTATTAATGTTGTTAAGGTGAGCTGGGGGTTGTTTCCTGGTTCTAAATGTTTACCTGCTCCTTGGGGCTCTTGGCTGACAAGTACATCTACAATGAATGTTGAATGTTGAATCAAAACCACTTGAGAAAAGACAAGCTGATGAATTATGGATAAATTAATATTTTGGGAATTCATGTATCATAAAATCTGTGGCATTGGAAGACATCACTATTTTAGATGTTTAAAAAATCCTGCATCCATCATTATCTATTGCTTACAGAATCCAAATTAACATATCAGTGAAAGAATTAGTTACACAGTTGATGGAAGAGCCAAGAAGCCCAACGTTGGATATTGTGATAACCCAGATAATTGCAACAGCAGGAAGCCATTACCACCCCAATGGCTGGAAGAACAAAGAAAGGAATGGTATTACTGGAACCAAGGAAACAGGTTCACTCAGTAGAAGCTAGAACTATGCTGAACTTGTGTGATAGGGACTGGAGTGAATGAGCAGATAGAGCCACTGCCAGAGATGTCACCTGAGGCAGCAGTAGTGGGCATGGGCAGGGAGAGATACCCTGGTTTCTCTGTCACACTCCCAATCCGTTCTTCTACCAGTGCTGCCCATTGGCTGAATCCAGGAGGAAAAGTGCTGATATGGAAGCTTAGGAAACCGAGTCCACAGAGGTTAGCCCCATTGTAGTGCGGAGCAGAGCAGAGAAAGAGTAGAAAAAGAACAAGAAAGGGATTTGAAGACAAGCTCAGGACCAGTACATAGGGAATAGTTGAACAACCAAAGTTCAAGGACCTTAGGGACGGGGATCTTCCTTTAAGAACTCTGTTATGAGTAACTTTCAGCCTCCAATTTTAAGTCACTGTGCCTTATCAGTCTGATTTTCAAGGGAGAGAATCAAATTTGTTTCAAGTCTTCATTCCTATCCAGTCACCTATTGTCAAAGAGAAGGATTAACTAATAAGAATGTGGCAGACTGGCACCTAATCCCTATGAATTCTGTTTCTGAGAAGCGTGGCTCAAGGGCTGGGAATATATTGTATACTTTGCCTGACTACTAGATTTCAGTTACCTACTACCTACTACCTTTTGAACTTGTATTCTTAAGTGAAATTAGCCTATTCTGGGCTGTTTTGTCAGGTTGAATATCAGTGTTATACTAGTAACATATTATTAATTGGCTAGTTTTGAGTATTTTTGGATTAGAGGATATAGTAAGGAAATTATCTTTTCCTGTAATTGTTTATTGGAACTCAGTCAGAATCTCATTTTAGAAATAAGTCTTGAATAACTCCTCAATTTTATTCTTATTACTGGTCTTTCATTTGACAACATTTTTATCTTATACCCAAATAATAAATATTTTTAAGTTTTACACATGTCTGTGTACATTTTTTTTTAAGATTTTATTTATTTATTTGACAGCGAGAGAGCACAAGCAGGGTCAGCAGCAGAGGGAGAGGGAGAAGCAGGCTCCCCGATGAGCAGGGAGCCCGATGCGGGGCGCTATCCCAGGACTCTGGGATCATGATCTGAGCCAAAGGCACACACTGAACTGACGGAGCCACCCAGGTGCCCCTATGTGCATTCTTTTTTAAATTAAAAAAAATATTCTGTCTCAGTAATATCTATGTTCTCATTTCTTCAAGGTTTAACATTTATAAAGAGTTCTTAGAGTTAATAAGAAATCAAGTCTACAATTTTTTTTCTACTTTCTAGCTCACTAAAATTTATGTACTGAGTTTTTCCTGCTGCCTAACCATTTAACTGTTTATTTTGCAGTTCAAAAATTTACCAGGACATGTTTGTATATCAGTTTCTCTTCACTAAACGTGACATACCGTTTCAGTTTGCTTGCTTATTTTTCCCCCTAAACCTGTGCATTTTTAAAATAATTTTTGTGATTGCTTATGTTTCAGTTTTACCAGTTTTCCTTTTGAGAATACACTTAAATTGTTGGTTGGATAATCATTCTTTCACTTTTCCCTTTTTTTTTTTGCCTTCCACATTGAGATAAACTGTGCCGATTTGTTCTCCCTTATGTGTGACCAACTGTCCCAGTTAGCCCTGGATTGACAGGTTCCTGAGACATAGAACTTCCATTGCTAAAGCTGGGAAAGTCCTGGGCAACTGGAGATAATCTGGTTATCTTGACTGCATATCACTGACCCAGTCCTTTACAGTAGCAGTCTTTACTCCTCCCAGCCTTTTAATATGGGTTTTAATTATCTTATTTTTATTTATTTATTTACTTATGCCTTCATGTATTCATTCATTTATTCATTTAATTTTAAATCCAGTGTAGTTGACATACAGTGTTATATTAGTTTCAGGTGTACAATATAGTGATTCAGCACTTCCATACATCACCCTGTGCTCTCATCACGAGTGTACTTTTAATCTCCTTCACCTGTTTCACCCATCCCCCCACCCACCTTTTCCTCTAGTAACCATCAGTTCTCTACAGTTAAGAGTCTGTTGTTGTTGTTGTTGTTTTTTTTTTTTTTTTTTTTTTTGGTTTGTCTGTCTCTGTTTTTCTTTGTTTTGTTTCTTAAATTCCACATATGAGTAAAATCATATGGTACTTGTCTTTCTCTGACTGGCTTATTTCACTTAGAATTATACTCTCTAGATCCATCCATGTTGTTGTAAATGGGAAGATTTCATTTTTTTTATGGCTGAGTAATTCCATTGTGTGTCTGTGTATACACACACCACATTTTCTTTATCCATTCATCTATTGGTAGATACTTGGGCTGCTTCCATAATTTGTCTATTATAAATAAGGCTGCAGTAGCATAGGGGTGCATCTGTCTTTGTGATTTAGTGTTTTGTATTCTTTGGGTAAATAACCAGAAGTGGAATTACTGGATCATATGATAGTTCTATTTTTAATTTTTTGAGAAAGTTCCATACTGTTTACCACAGTGGCTGCACTGGTTTGCATTCCCACCAACAGTGCACGAAGAGGGTTCCTTTTTCTCCACATCCTTGCCAACACTTGTTTTTTGTGTTTTTGATTTTAGCCATTTTAACAAGGGTGAGATGATATCATTATGGTTATGATTTACATTCTTGATGATGAGGGATGTTGAGCATCTTTTCACGTGTCTGTTGGCCATCTCTGTGTCTTCTTTGGAGAAATGTCTGTTCATGTCTTCTGCCCATTTTAAATTAATTATCTTATTAAAAATACTGTTTTCTTTCATGGTTCCTTACCTTAGTGCTCTCCCTTTCCATCGTATCCTAAACTCTTCAGCTTGTTGAATTCTTTTGTCTTCTGCTCATTTTTAACAGCTTTTTTTCCAGCTAGTAGAGATGCCACCAGTTTTGTTTAAATGCTATTTTTGTTTCTTTAGTAATTCTCAGAAATGGTATCTTGAAATTGTAGACTGTTGCTCCTTTCTATGAGTATGAATCATGCAGACTTACCAATTTAGTCAAATATCCAAATTTCCATAAGATTCAATGCAAATTCTGTCATGTAGTCCTTTTCTTAGACTCTTGTTTATTCCTTTTATTCATCCTTGATAAGTGCCATCAAATAGTGTTTTCTTTCACTAAAGACAAGGAATGTGAATTTAACCTTGACTGTTCGGGTGCTGTCCATTCTCAGACCCAGCGGTAGAGAACAGACTTACATGAACATGGTATAGGCTAAGCTATTCTGCTTGCTCCTCTTATGGTCTAGGCCCCGCTGTACTGGTCTGTCTGTTCCACGGCTACGAAAGGAACTGTCATGCCAGCATGTCGTCCTTCCAGTGCCTCTAATCATTTACTTTTGTGAATTACTTTTTGCCTTCCTTTTTTGTCTTCCCCTTCTATACCAAGTTTTCTTTTATAGCAACTTCTTTTTTGTTTTCTGGGAACCAGAAATAAATGCAGAAATACAGTGGTTGTACTAAACTTAGTCTAGCTTCCCTAAGTTACTAGCAGCAGTGTAACAATAACAACAATAATAACAACAGCAGCATTCACTGATCACTTGCTGTGTGTTAGATACTGTGGGAGATAGTGTGTCACTTTATCCATTGAGTAGCCCACCTTGTTAATAAGGAAGGCTCATGCATCTCTAAACTAGGGAGAGATAGTAAAACAGGGTAAAATTAATTCCTGCCTTTTTTTTTTTCAGGTAAGAAGATCACTTAGTCTTTTCATCTAACCAATTTCATCAACATTCTAGTTAGTGACAGTTTCTTCTACTGGCTTGCTTATCAGTTTTCATTAACAAGGTTTTTGAGAGTTGTAATATTTTCTACTGTCTTTTCAAATATTTTGCTGAGAAATTTAAAAATTATTCTTTAGTACTTGCAACTATATAACTTTATTTTGTTTATAAATTGGATCCTAGGAGCCTTTAACAGATGGAAATATTATACTTTTTTATTGAAAGTAGTACAACATATAACTTATAAATAATAAAAGGGGCTTACTGGATCATGTTATTTTAAAGGTCAAAATTAGGATAGATGTCAGGTGCAGTTTAACTGTGGTTCTGTACTTTAGTGATTCTTTTGGCTTTTCCCTCACCTATGTTTATTCCTTATTCTCAGACTTGCTTCACTAATATTCACAAATTTGTGTATTAAATTCTGAACATTAAGTCATGCAGAAAGAAAAGGTTGTTCTGTCAAATCCTTGAAAAAATGTCATAAGCTGTGTTCTACTTCTACAACTCCTGAATTACTCTTTTGTTTCTGGGATGGATCACCCGGGTTTACCCTGGGAGTATAACTGCAGTCAGTCATTCACAAACCCCTTAGTTGCTACCCACACAAGATAGGGGGAGGGGATTGGCTCCAGGAATACAAGTTCATGGTTACATATTCATCTACATTCTCTCAAAAGTAGGGAATACTCTGTAATGGCCAAGGCCATGCCTTCTCTTTCTGAGACAAATTTCTAGTAGGTGATTTCCACTTTTGAAAACTTGTACTAAAATATTGCTGGGGTGAGAATATATTTTTCTTTAATTTGGAAAACTCTTCCTTCTTTGACTTTGGGTGTTCAGTTCTTCCTTGTCTGGGAAGTCCCACCTCTTCAAAGGCCCTTTCTTTATTTTATAAAAATCATGTAATGAAATAGATCATATTGCTCCTATTTTCTGTATTTCTTACTTTTACAGTTAGGATATATATTAACTATCTCTTCGGACTGTTGTTTGATGAACAAGACATGATTTTGCACAATGTTTTCAACACTAAAGCTTAACATGACTACTTGGTACATTATCCTTATCTTTCCTATTAAATTAAAAGTGAATAGTAGATAGGAAGTGAGTCTGATGGATTCTTGCCCTCATACCTTACCACCTTTTGTGTTTTGCACACAGCATATGCTAAAAGCTCATTAAATAAAAGAAATAAAAATATTCCACTGGAATGGAAAAATTTGCTTCAACACAATCACTACCTCCATGAGTCTCCTATCTGCTCTCTCATCTCCATCCAAATTACATACTCAGCCTTATCTCTTCCCTCTAATTACACCCCCTCTTGACCTGTAAATGATGGGAATACCTCCCTGACCTTTGCTGAACTGGTTTTAAGTTTCTCTCCTGTTTGCAAATCTAATGCATTGAATTTTTTTTCTCTGTAAGCTCTTGGAAGGCTGTGTCAAAGTCTATATTTTTTGAGTTATAATACACCAAGCTTGATACTAAGCCCAATTTGGTTCATAAAAATTGGTTTATGATTATATGGTTATTTATTATTTATATGGTGTGATTATAAAGTGTGGCTCTGAACAAAGTCACATAAAATGGAAGTACATAATATCAAGGAATGCACCTTAAAAAAAACTGCATTAATTTGAACCTTATGTAAAAGAACAGAAAGAGTACTAAAATAGGGGAATTTAAATGCACTTTAATATTTTGAAGGGAAAAACAAATTCTTACTGTTTTTATACACTGTATATATATATATCTATACCTTTATTGAATGAAGACAAAATTGTATTCAGGTATGAATATTTTTGCATACCTAGAAGAAGTTAGCTAACTCTTAAATCTCATTCCTGAAACTAATCTTCCATTTCAAATTGGAAAGATCTATGTGTTTTTACTGAAGTTTTTAAATAGTCAAAATAATAAATAGCATTTTTTGAGATTGATTTAATCTTTTTACTTTTATTCCCATAGCAACAACACTGTTGATTTGCAGTAGTCATCACTTTTCTTCCCTTGCCCAACAGACCTCCTGAATTATTCTGGTGTATCTTAGTAAGGCAGGTTATAATATGAAGTGTGCTGTCTCCTCTTCCATTTCCCTTCAGGGAAAAATGCAGTGAAACGAAGTGAAATTAAATTATGTAAAGGAGATAAATTAAAACTAAGTAAAAACTTCTTATATTTGTCAGAGTATTTAGATGATTGAGAAACTCCAGTGGTTTAAGTAGTCCAAAGGAGATGTTAGCATTCTGAATTTAAGAGATTTGAATTCTCTTAAATTCTGAAGTGCTAACAGTTAAATGTTAACCCAAACCAGAGGGAACTATTTAAATAGAAGCTGAATACTCCTCAACTTTGGCACTATCTCTAAATGTCGTGTGGAAATTAATTGATACTACACTTTTTTACTTTAGATTCTATGGATGTGGGTTTTTTAAAAAAATCAGCTACTTTCTATAAAAACACGCAGTGAAAGCTAAACAGGATTGATTACGTGGTAGAACAGATAGCTCACATGCAAATGAAACTGACAAGCTGTCCAGTTGCAAGGACAGTGTTAACTCACTGAACATGGACAGTTGATGCTCAGCGTCAAGGAATGAAGTGATTACGGAAATACTGTTTACTACAGATGTGCTCTTCTGTGACTAAACTAAAAAAATATTGAGTCCAGCTGAATTCCTTCTACCCTCTAAAATGATATTAGCCAGACAAAGTCCAGGGCACACTCCATGTACAATGTGGCAGTTAATTTCACTTTATTCTCAAGCCACAGAACAAATTCCCAAACTTGGTCTTTGCAAATGTTAATTTAAAACAATGAAATGTGCAAATCTACCTCTGTTGTTTTTTTCTTGGAAGTTAAAGCTTATCATATAGATCAGGAGAGTTCATATAGATTTAACGGTTAAGTGATATCTCCATATGATTATCTATCAGTAAGCTGATTCCATGGGGTGGTAGTGAGCTGTGTACATGGAATATGTACTGTTGTCTAAAGAATGCCCTTGATCAACTGGGGAGATTGCTTTCTCAGCTTAATGAGTTGTAGTAGGAGAAAAGCACAGTTTTAAGGAAGGAAAGGAAGTCTGTAAACAGATTATTAACAATGAACATTTATCGAACATTTACTTGCTCCAAACATTGTGCTTTACATGGATTAGTCCTCACAGCCCGGTGGCTGAGGAACAGTAGATGCCCCATTTTGTGGAGGAGGAAACTGGATCGTAGATTATCCAAGTCTACAGAACTAGTACATGGCAGGGATGGTATTCAGACCCAGGCTCTCTGACTTAAGAGCCACTTCCTACATACAGGTGTTCCAGTAAATGCTGCCTTATTTCCAAGAAGTGGAGTGTACACTAACACAAGAGCAGAGAGCCCAGCTGGGATTGATTGGAAACTAAAATATAGACCTGGAAAGCCTTTGGGAGTCCAGTGTCTTTCATCATATCAGATATTTCTCTCCAATTCTTTCTTCTTTCTTATTTTGCTCGGTAGGTTTTCTGTGCTTTTAAATTTCCACATGGTCCAGCATTAGCTAACAACAGTTACGTGTTTCTTAATTAAAATTCTCAAGAGACATACCTCAGTTGATTTAGCTCATTTCTCATAAGTTGCTGGATAGACAATGACTTATTAAGATGTCCAGTCTTGATCCATAGATGAGAGAGGGCAAGAGGCATATGGACTAGACTGGAGCAGCCATGGACCTGGTGAAGGATAGAGACGTTGCAGGCATATTGCCATGCATTTCTCCTCAGGCCATTGGCATTGGCCTTCAGGCAACTCCTGATGCCTTGGTTCTCTGCAGCTTAGGGGTTGCCCTCATCAACTGTATAAGGACCAGAGCCAAGGAAGGGGCTACCTGAGCCCCCAGTTCAAGAAATTTCTTGTTGGGTTCATACTTGGGGATTCCAAAGGATCCAAGTAATTGCAGTGAGATCTCTTTTCCTCTTACTCTATTCCCTGTCACTTTATGGGGGCCTCTACTCACCTTCTGTGTATGCAGTATCCTCACAGGGAAATCCCCTAGGGTGGCTTAGACTTCTTCCTTTGTCTTTGTCCTTCTTCACACAAGCCGTTTCCAGTTATCAAGAGTTCTCTGCTAGTTTAGAACCACCATTGCTTCAAAGGTGTGAGCTTAAAAACTGTTCACTTTTATTGGCATCATGGGGAAACCATTCCTGTGTAGTTTTAGATTTCCCCAAGTACAACGTTATTGTGTTATGTTTCCGAAAATTAGCCTCTATATCTTCATTCTGGTATGTGGCTTTGCTGGAAGAAAAATACTGGTAACATTATAGATCCTTAACATTCTTTATACATAGTTGAGGAAATTATGGAGTAACTTCTTTGTCACCTTTGGTTAGCTTTCTTAAGTTGGCTTGGCCTCTGAAGAATTGGGAAAGTTTGACCTTGCCTACAGTTAACTTTCTCAGTGCATGGAGTTTAAAGCCAGACCCCCATTGCTCACTGCAGCCTCCTCAGCCTGCTCTTGGACCAGTGGTAGTACCAGTTCTTGCAAGGAAAAGCCAACTTTTGACATAGCAAGGTAAGTGCTAGGATCCCAGGAAGCAAGTTTGACTGCACATGGTCCTTGTAATTTCAAAGCAAAGCAATGTAAGGAGACAGCTTAGTAGTTGTTTTATTTTCTCTTGAGTGGACTTATGTTGTCAGTGGCAGAAAGCCATGAACCACGAAGATAAAATAATGCTAACCAGAGTGCTAAGTAAAGAAAACAAAGATGGCTCCACAATTAGTAGCATTATATATGTTAGTGCTAAGTAGCAACAGATGTGTCTACAGGGAGTGAAGCATTCCTTGCAATCCATCAGAAACCAAAGTCCTCTGACATCACAAACCATTATGGTTATCTTGGGCTTGGAGGAATGATGGCTGAGTCCATTGGGTTGGCAAAGTGAGGATGCTCTTGAGTGTGTTTCAATCTACCTGTGTCATCCTTACCATGCTGCACACTTGTGCTGAGTTAACAGGGCGATCTGTGCTGTAAAATCCAGTTCTGTAAAGACATGCACTAGCCATGAGTCATTAGCAAGCATGCGGAGCTAATTGGCAAAATACTCATAAAAGATTTTGAAGGTGGGTTAATTACAATTCATTACACTGTAAACTGTCCCCAGGCTATTGTTAAAAAATGCAGGAGTTTCAGGGCCCATTATTTTATGATTCATTTTGCCATGTTGTGAAAAACAGACTCTAAATCAAACTACATTTATTATAGGTCAGACCACAAAATCTTTATTGGTTTTTCCAACATTCCACCCTCGTTATATGAATTCATATGGACTGCACATTTCTGTCAATTGGCAAGAAAGCATGAAATAAAATTTATGATATTTTCTTACTTTATCCTCAGTGCAGCCTTAAAAATCACAAGATCTAATTGCTTCCCCTATTTCCCCAAGTTCATGAGAAAAATAAGTATTTCAAAATCAGCCCCAAAGTTCTGATGATTGGAAGCAACTGAAGGATAATGAAGTTGGCTTTCTAAAGGAAGCATTTTAAAGAATAACCTAAGAAGCATCATCCAGTTGAATTTATTAAAGCTGTTTTTCCCCACGCCTAGAAAAATGACTAGAATGCACTTTTCATTTGGGGGATAATTTGAAGTCCATTGGCATCCTAAGCATTAATCTCATTCTCCTCATCCCTACCTTCAGAAGTAATTTTTTTTTCACAAAACAAGACCCCATTTATTTCTCAAAAAACTGTGATACAATTGTATGCCTCCTGTTATTACCACAGACAGACTTGGTCAGAATCATGTAAGGTCTCATAAGTAGTCATTCTGTACCATTATATGTAATTGTTTGTTGATTAATGCTTTCAATTATGTCGATTTTCATTATGTGACCCAAACCACCTTGACAGTGACAGCCTGGTATACTCATTACTGGGGATGAGCAAAGAACAAAATGCTAGGTTCACTTCCAGCCCTCAAGAGCTCAGCAACTCATTTGAACCTTATCTGAACTATCCAAAACTTTCGACTCTGCAAAAACTCATGTTTGAGGAAGGGCAGGGAATGTGTGGTATGGGGAAGGCTTGGGGGTGGAGTGGGGGGGGTGTTGTTGGAAATTGTGCAAGAATGAGTTTCCTTGTGAGTGATCTGGTACTTCCTGATTCTGGCTGGACCAGCAATACCACAAAAGTCTTTCTTGAAACTTCCAAGATCTTTGGAAAGTCCTCCTCGAAGCAGTTTGCCACTTCTGCCTGCCTGGGTTTAGGCCAGGGCTGGAGACAGAAGTATGTGCAAGGGGAAACAGTTTAATAGAAAGTTACCTGGATAGTTGAGAGTTGTCAAAAGAAGTTTACCTCTAATGGAATAAAACCTGAATGGTTCGGCCAGGGTCAATGATTGTATTTCCATTTCCATTTCTTATAGAAAGGTAGAGCTTAGAAGGCAACATTAGAAATTACTAGAGTGACCTGCTTATTTTATAGAGGGAGTCAGGATATCCAGAGGAGCCATGTGACTGACCCTATACAGATGTGGACCAGAGTGAAGGTGTGAGTAAGTAGAGAGTAAGAGAAAAAAAGGAATGAGCTGAACAGATTTCCAAAGGCTTGGGTTCTCTCTTAATTATGCTACTAGTGGTATGATCTTGGGCAAGTCATCTCACTTCTCTGACCCTCTGTGGAACATTTCAACCACAAAATACTAAATTAAACATTTCTGTAGGATGAGAGTGCTAAAAAGAGGCGCTTTAGAAGCAAGACCCAGCTGTATGAGAACATGTCAAATAGGGAAGAGAAAGACTGGCTTCCAGAGAAGGCTAGTGAATAAAGAGACAACTGAATGAAAACATAAGGAAACCAATGAGGAGTGTTTATTTTGCATTGGGTAACAGGCTGATAATTATTGAAAAACAAAAAACAAACTTGGGGAGGAAGTAATGTTGTTTGATACAGTTTTTAAAGAAGTCATAATAATCTAAAGTTTGTGAAATAAAACAATCTGAAGAGAGGCATGAAAGGAAGAAGTGCCCCAAAGAGGAAGACACTAGGACAGATTAGTTTCCTGAACCATTCTTGTGGGACATAAGGCAAAGAGCATGGAGTACCCTAGCTTTCCCCAACCAGAGTGATCCCCAGTTTATCTCTTGAGAGTAAATTTTTGTTTAAAGAAAATTTTCTAAGGCTAACAATAAGCTTGCTAATTGCTGAGTTTGCAAGAAGTTGAGAAAACTAATGGCATGTTTATGAGTTCATTTACTGTGACTCTTTTAAGAGATAAAATTCCAGGGCCTTGAGTAGGTAAAATTTTGAAGTGGCTATCCTGTATAAAATACTAATGAAATTTGTAACGTGGCCATTCTCATTGGGAGGTAACTTTGGAACTAGAAATCTCTGAGCTGGGCTCTCCAAAGGAGAGGGACCAACCATCTTACTGACACTCCAGTTTGGTCATGGTCTCTTGACTAAGGGTTGCTCAGGGTATGAGGGGGAAAGTCAAGAACCAGGATCCACATCCCTCCCACCTGTCTTGCAGTAAGATTGACCTCCAGAGGAATCTGATTATGATGGAAGAGTTAGGGGAAGGAAACTGTAATCAGTAGCTCAAGAGTATAACCATGGAGAAGGAAGAACATCCAGGAAAATAGAAAAAACTAACAGATGCAAATGGCATGATAGAGAATCATGGATACTGATCAGTGCAGAATCTGTCTGGTAGGGAGCAATTTTGACACTGAAGTCTGGTCAACAAACCTGCTTATATTGACTTGGTAACTGCATGCTGGAAGCAGGTGAGGAGGGATCCCTGTGTATAGCACCACTAACATTAGGATGCTTCTCCCAGGCATGGAGATCATTTTAAGCATTAAGTGAAATAAGATCATCTCTTCTTTCTCTTCTGCCCAAAGGACCTTCCCAGTTGCAGCTTCAAAATTGCATCCTTGGTAAGCTTTTACTCTGAGGCATGAAGGCTTCAGCCAGTACCTGATCTTGCTACCTGCTGGGGATGCCTCAGCTGAATAGGCCAGAAAGACCCACAAATTTAAGAGTTAAGTGCAGAAGGCAGCTGGCTCTTAACTTGTCCAAGGGAACCAAGCAGAGTAGAGCTGATGATTGCCCTGGCCAGTGGGAGCAAGAGCCAGGCACCGGTCAAATGCTGCATTGCCCACTTTGCTGTGCCCTGCTCCCCAGCTTGCCTGCTATGAGAATGGCAGTTCACACCACTACCTTCTCCTTCCACAGAAAGCCAACTGCCAGGATCCCCTTAAATTCCTTCTCCAGCAGATATTTTGATCCCTAAGCAAGTTTATTCCCCCTGCCCCTCCCCCACCTTTTGGTAGGAAAAAAAATGCCCCAAAAGGAAAATGATGTCTTTTCTTCTTAGATGAGGTTTTCAAATACAACATGCGCATTCTTTTGCTTTGAGAAGAAGGGAGGGCACATGGTACTGACTGTGTGAGGGAAGGGATTTGAATGTGTATATTTATCTGGTATTTGGGTTTTGAGAAACTTGAAATCTGTATCTGGAAGAACTGGCCCTCTTCTTTCCTCAGTCCTAAGTTAAATGTTAGTAAATACTTTGTGGATTCTTTCACTTCTGGGTGTTATCAGATAGTCTGGCCTCCTCTGTCTCAGAAAATGCTGCCCACTGGATTGGCCTTTTGGCTTAGGGCATAGGTACTGGCTTGGGCATCAAAAGAACTAAGTTCAAAATCAACTATGTTAATAACTCACATGGGTCTCCAGCAAGCTTTTTTCCTTTGCTGGGTTTCAGTGCCCTCATTTGTAAAATGAGAGGGTTAGACATCACCTCCAAAATGCTATGATATTCATGAATTTGGCTATACTTGACTTTGTGGAGCCAGTGGCCCAAATCTGAAGCCTATGCACCAAGTAAACCTATTTCAATTTAATTTCTTTTTTTTTACACAGGAAACAAACAGAACATAGTGTTGCAGACAGCCCAGGGAATAGGTCTTGTTTTTAGAAGAGAGCCTTGAGATGACAGCGGCATGCATGCTGGGCACATTCCTTCACTATAACCACAAGGAGCCTGCATATATTTGTTGTTGTTTTTAATTGCAAACTTTTCTAACAGTCTGCCCTTTAGAAATGATTGCCCCTCTCTGAGGATCAGATCACAGCCTAGGCAGTTCTCAGAGAAAATTAAATGAAGAATGCTGAGCCTGGAATCTATGATTAGGGTGCCTGGCTAAGTAAAGATGATCATGTACTTTCCCAAATGGGTCAGCTGTGGCCCAGGATATCCACAGTAGAGCAGTAAATGATTCACGCTGGCTTGATAGCCTCTTTAATGCTAGATTTACAGCTGGATTTAGGGCTAAATGTTGAAGGTAAATCTGAAGGAGCAGAAAGAGGCTAGAGAGGGAATTGGGAATCACGGGAATTTCCATCAAAGCTTTTCAGAAGCAGGAATCCATTTTACCTTTGTCAATGACTGTGGTTTGCTAGGATCAAGATCAAAGGAATCACCGTGGGCAGAGCCATGACAAATGCGAGGCTCAGTCTGGTGAAACCTAGCATTAGCCCCTCTCTTAGGCTGCCGTCTAGACTGGAAGTGGGTGCTTGTGCCAGACCAGGCTGAGTGTGTATTCATGGTGCTCCATGACCGGGCAAAGGAGGTATAAAAGCTCTTCTTGATCCCCACAGGGAAGTTCACAGCCAAGGCCAGCCCTGTGAGGTCCAACGTGGTCATAGCTCCAATCAGAAGAGCAGTTTTGTAGGAAAATGGGGGACATGGAGTAAGCATGGAGCTAAGTAGTTGACAAAGATGCTGAACTGTTTGTTAATAAAATCCAACTGCCTTGAGTTATGCATCTCCTCCCTCCCTGCTAATTTTGCAAGACTGCTTTGAAATTCTGCTAAGAAGTTGTTCACTTGCAGGCCCAGAGACTTTTGAACTGATATTAACCAAGAACAGCTACTGGAAACTTTTTTTTTTTTGATGATCCATATGGTTTTTCATAGCTTCAGTTAATGTTCTAAGACAATTCGAGTAGCTGATTAAGGGATATTCTGGACTCTGAATGGGCAATGACATGACACTTTCCACATTATCTGTTTCATAGTGCGTCAGCAATGACCAGTGTTTAAATCTTTATTTGCCTTTTGAGAATACCAGCATAGAAAAAAAGCACCAGAAAAAAAATACCAATAATACTTTCCAAGATTTAGTGCATACATTATCTCATGTGACATTTACATTGACCTGGCAAGGTGGGCAGAGGGTATTCTCCTGCACATTTTAAGCATGGAATTCAGAGAACTAGAAAAAGACTTAGGACTCAGTGTTTTCATTTTCTTTGGGTAAATACCCGGTAGTGGAATTACTAGATCATATGGTAATTCTATTTTTAATTTTAATTTTTTAAAGATTTTTATTTATTTATTTAACAGAGTGAGAGAGAGAAGGAGAGAGAGAGTATAAGCAGAAGAGAGACAGAGGGAGAAGCAGACTTCCCGCTGAGCAGGGAGCTCAATGCAGGGCTTGATCCCAGGACCCTGAGATCATGACCTGAGCCAAAGGCAGACACTTAACCAACTGAGGCGCCCCTCAATTTTTAATTTTTTAAAGGAAATTCCATACTGTTTTCCACAGTGGCTACACCAATTCACATTCCTACTGACAGTGCGAGAGGGTTCCTTTTTCTGTACATCCTCTCCAACACTTGTTAATTCTTGTCTTTTTGACTCTAGCCATTCTGACAGGTATGAGGTGCTATCTCATTGTGGTATTGATTTGCATTTCCTTGATGATGAGCGACGTTGGGCATCTTTTCATGCATCTGTTGGTCATTTGTATGTCTTCTTTGAAAAAAATGTTTATTCAGGTTCTCTGCCCATTTTTTAAATTGGATTATTTGTATTTTTGGTGCTGAGTTCTTTATTTGTTTTGGAAAACAAAAACACTAATTTGAAAAGATAACTGCACCCCTGTGTTTATTGTAGCATTATTTACTGTAGCCAAGATATGGAAGCCACTCAGGTGTTCATCCATAAATGAACGGATAAAGAAGATGTGGTGTACACACACACACACACACACACAGTGGAATATTACTCAGCCATCAGAAAGAATGAAATCTTGCCATTTGCAACCACATGGATGGATCTAGAGGGTATAATGCTAAGTGAAATAAGTTAGAGAAAGACAAATACCATATTATTTCATTTATGTGTGAAATTTAAGAAACAAAACATAAAGAAAAAAGAGACCAAAAACAGATTAAATAGAGAACCAATTGGTAGTTGCCAGAGGGGAAGTGGGAAGGGGATGGGTGAAATACATAAAAGGAATTAAGAGGACGCTTGATGAGCACTGAGTAATGTATAGAATTGTTTTATTTAATTAACTAATTAATTTTTTAAAAGATTTTATTTATTTGACAGAGAGACACAGCGAGAGAGGGAACACAAGCAAGGGGAGGGGGAGAGGGAGAAGCAAACTTCCCGCGGAGCAGGGAGCCCGATGCGGGGCTCAATCACAGGACCTGAGCCGAAGGCAGACGCCCAATGACTGAGCCACCCAGGCACCCCTAGAATTGTTTTAAATCACTATATTGTCCACCTGAAACTAATATAATACTGTTGTTAATTATACTCTGATTAAAACAAATAAATAAAAGTTAGGAATCAAGGTTTCAGTTCTGGTAATAGTTTCAGTGTCATTCAAAGCAAATCTCACTTTCATCTTATATGAACTTGTCTTTAAATTAGTAGTGCTAAGGTGGGAGGTGAGGGTAACAGTATATTAACCCCAAAAATAATTATGCCCATTATGGTGTAGTCACCAGAAAGAATAATTTACAGCCTTGAAAAATAACGGATATAATAAAAAAATGACCATGATGTAATGCTAAATAAAGTGTCAAACACAGATTGTTTGTATACTGAGTTTACAGTTTTGCAAAACAATGTATGTGGAAAAAGGGAAAAAGAAACAATGCAAATTTTAGCTAAGATCACAGTAAGATAATTATTCAAGTATTTTCATATTTTCTATAATATGATTAGCTGTATCATTTTTTACGTATCTAAATATAAATGAATCTGTGAAGTGAAAAAGAGATAACCCCCCCACCACCATTCCAAATCCCCAGTCCTACAAAGGGACTTGCCACTTACTAAAGTTTTGAGCAAGTTATCAGTTCTGAGCTTCAGTTCCATTAACTGTAAGAGGACCATACAAATCTTAACTTACAAGTATTACGTTCTTACTTTGTGCCAGACAGTTATCCTGAGCATCTTCTCTTGTACTAACACATTAAATTCTTATTATGACCCAAGAAGTAGGTCTGATTATTATCTGTATTTTACCAATTAGAAAACTGAAGCACGGAGAAGTTAAATTTGGTTACCCAGCTGTGGGTGGAGGATTTCTTGGCAAATCAGGATAGAATAATTCCAAATCCCATAGTGTGACCACTGAGCCAGACTACTTCAAGGGATGGTTACAACACTGAATCTTATTTCTTGGGAAAGCCCCTTTTGTAGAACAGGTACATCACAGGTACTACATAGATCTAGTTCTTTCTTAGTAGATTCATTGATTTCTAAGGCTCAGAAGCACATCCGTTAAATTACAAAGCTGAAGACGGAACAACTGGGTGCTAAGACATTAGTGTAAATTCATCATTTGGTTGCTAACTTCATTGGGGTTAGTCCATTGGGGTTAGTGATCACAAAGAGAGAATTTTGGGAATCACATGGCTAAATTTAGAAATGTGTGTTTTTGTCTAAAGCAAAGTTATCCTGAACATGTTTTGATATTATCTACTATTCCTGATTTGTTTTTCACAAATATCTAGGACTCAAAGAAAACCTGAGCCCACCATACCTAGAAAGTCTTTTAAAATCTTTTTCGCCTCCAATAATCTCTCCTCCCAAGATTGGTTTGGTAGGTGACAGGGAAATGGCAATATATTTAGGAAACTGAATCCATGTAGTTCTGACACCTTTCCTTGGAAAACGTTTTGTGTGAGCTAGTTGGTGTCCCCAGAATCTCAAATGCCCTTTAACCATGAGTTCTGTAGGCTTGCTCAATGACTTAGATATTTAATGCTTATAAGCTGCATGCTGCCAAGCTGACTCTTACCACCAAAATATTTAAGTGAAATCTCCAAACCCAGTTAGGAATGAATTTTGGCTACTTATGGTTTTCTTATATGGATGGCTTATATAGCAATTGAGAAGTTATCATCGTCCACTGAATCAGGCATCCTGATATTTAAGTTTTGTATGAGGACTGTTTCCAACTGACCATGTGAATTTGGGCAAGTTGTTGAACCTCTGTGAACCTCATATTCCTCTGGAAATGGAGTGGATTCTATTAATTAAACACTATACTTCCTCCCTTGGAAAATCCTAAGATTAGGTTAAATTATTCAAGTAGAAAGATTATTACTACTATCCATTTAAAAAATGAAAGATGTGGGGCGCCTGGGTAGCTCAGTCGTTAAGTGTCTGCCTTCAGCTCAGGTCATGATCCCAGGGTCCTGGGATCGAGCCCCGCATCAGGCTCCCAGCGGGAAGCCTGCTCCCTCTCCCGTCCCCCCTGCTTGTGTTCCCCCTCTTGCTGGGTCTCTCTCTGTCAAATAAATAAAATCTTAAAAAAAGATGTTATACATCTTTCATTTAAAAGGAAACCAGGGTGGCTGGGGTGTGGGGTGCCTGGGTGGCTCAGTCCGTTGAATGTCCAATTCTTGGTTTTAGCTCAGGTCATGATCTCAGGGTCCTGAGATCAGGCTCCATGCTCAGCATGGAGTTTGCTCCAGACTCTCTCCCCGTCTCCCTTCCTTTGGCTCTATCTCTAAAATAAATAAATAAAATCTTAAATAATATAAAAATAAATGAAGCCAGAAACGCAACAGCAAAGTAGGAGGTAGGCTGATTGTTCATCAGGGTGTCTCCATTGTGCAAGTCCATCATTTAATAATTCCTACTTTTGTGGCTAACTTCCACTCTCTTTGACAGGTTTAAACTAAAAAACAAGAGTTTAGGTGCTCAACTACATAATAAATATGTATTGGATACCATATGGATGGTGTTCCAGATTTTGGTGGGAAGGAGAAAACCTTCATTAAAGTTAGAAGTGGAAACCATGACTGGTATAAGTCTTGTTAACTAGATATTGCCCTTTTAGTTTCCCCTAATTATTTGAAAAGTCCTTTTCCTCCTTGCTCTAGCTTCCCTCCCTTTAGGTTGAGCCTCCCATGAATTTTATGACTCATCCAGTTCATTTTTCTATCTAAAAGATTAAAGCAGGGATTGGCACCCTCTTGGGACCAGTCTGCTAACGTTCATTTATTCACTGGAATTTAAGGCTTCTTTTGCCAAGAGTAATAACCCTTCTCCTCCCTCAGACCTCTCTGGCTATAGAACCTTGATGCCAGCCTTGGGCAAGGGAAGGAAGGAAAGGAAAGAAGAGAGGGGAATAATAATTGTTCATAGGCTTGTTAATATTTTTCTGTGGAGGATCCTGACACTTGGAAAAGCTGCACTGATCTTCAGATCACTCTTTAGGAAAGGTAATCCTGGAAAAAGAAAGGATTTGTAGTTTTGAAGCATCTCTGCCTTAAGAAATAAAGAGTGGGGCAACTGGATGGCTCAGTCTGCTAAGCATCTGACTCTTGATTTTGGCTCAGGTCATGATCTCAGGGTGGGGGATCGACCCCTGCCTCGGGCGGCAGGATGGGTGTGGAGCCTGCTTGGGATTCTTTTTCCCCCTTCTCCTTTTGCCCCTCCCCCACCAATCTCTCTTTTTTCCTCTAAAAATGTTGGGGGGGGGGGAGAGAGAGAGAGAAAGGGTTAAACAACAACAACAACCCCAAACTAGTGAAAACCAGGAGCAGTTTGAAGGACAGACCTACACAAAACAGTGCATCAGGAAAGAGGATGAGGGGACTGTTCCTCTCTCTTTCTGTACTCCTTTCCCTTCTCTTTATTATCAGTTTTTATTGAATAAATGAATATGTGGATAACGACCCACAGTGAATGAGTACATTTTTGAATGAATAAGTGAGTGAATCAGTCCTAGGTCAGTGTTTCCTAAAACTGACTCATCCTCAGAATCAACTGGTAGCCCTTTTATAATACAAATCCCTGGGATGTCCCCCTGAAATTCTGATTCTTTAAGTCACAAATGGAGCCCAGGGATCTGTATTTTTCAGCTGCTTCCCAAGTGATTCCAATGGTCAGCCACACATTTGGGAACTCAAGGCCTAGAGCCCAGCTGTAATCTAGATTCTGTTTCTCTTCATTCCCACTCTGAATGAAGGCCCCACACTGTCCCCATACTGGATTTAGTTGAAGATTAACTAATCAATTGTTATTCCCTTCTTGATCAAACCAGCTGATTTCCCCTGCCTGCCATCCTTATTATGTTGCCAATGAAATTTAGTGATATTTGGTAAGAATTTGTCTTAGAAGCTTTTATTTTTTATAGTTTTTAATTTTAATTCCAGTAGTTAACATACAATGTTCTATTAGTCTTGGGTGTACAATATAGTGATTCAGCAATTCTCTGTATTACTCAGTGCTCATCTTGACAAGTATACTCTTTAATACCCACCACCTATTTCAACCATTCCTCATACCCACCTCCCCTCTGGTAACCATCAATCTTAGAAGCCTTTAAATTAGAATAATCAGAAAATTCCCCATCCTGTTCTTTCTCAATTTTCTGGAATTGTCCATTCACAAATAAGCCAAGAATCCTCTTGCTTTGTTCACTTGTTCATTTTTGGTTAGAAATGAGGATGTTTCTAAAATTCATGGGTTTTAGAAATGCCTGAACTCATCTCTCTCCCTGCTTAGTTATTTGTATTTATTTAATAAATATTTATTGAACATCTCTAGTTTGCTAGGAACACTGAAGATACAGAAATGACAGGTATCATTCCTTTTCTTAAGGAATTTATAGGCTACTGGGTAAGTTGCATAAGGAAATGATGATTCTACAATCCAGGTATGGTAAAAAGTATGCATAGATTAGGAAAGTTGGAGTATATGTTGGTTCAGAAGGATGATAAGTATTGATGAACAAAACAAAAACCAAGATTAGATAACAAGGAAGGACTAAAGCACTGTGTTCACAGTTGTAGAGATGATGCCCTTAAAACCTTGGAGGACTGAAAGCAGAGCTATGTATATCTTGGAGGGGTTGGTGGTGAAGATGACATTGGAGATGTAGATAGAGACTATATTATGAAGTACCTTGAATGTCTTCCTAAAATTTTGGATTTTAGACTTAAGTGGTCGGAATCTTATAAGGGACTTGAGCATGAGATGGACACAAACATAATATATATGTTTGAAGAAATACACTCTCATTGTTGCGCGGGGTTTGCCTGACCTGAAATTTGTCAGACTGGAAGCTTCAGGACTATCGGGAAAGTGATAAGGACCTGATGAAGTCACTCTCAGGAAATCTAAAGAGAGGGGACAGAGGGGAAAAAACAAAATTTTAGAAATAATGCCTAACCTTGGTGATATGTGGGTATGTTTGTAAGCGGCATGGGTAGCAGTGACAAAGTAGGGGGACATTGGAATGGCTCTCATGTTTTTAAACCTTGACCACCTAGAGAATGGTGGTGTGATTCATGGAACCAGTTGTTTAACTGATTTTTATTCTTTTTTTTTTTGTGATATCCAGAGAAAATGCTGAGAGCATCACAACGTGAGGACCCAAATCGAAGCACTTGAGCAAGTGGCTTTTTTTGTCTTTTTTTTTTTTTTTTTGAGTTCTTATCAAGGCTGAAAAATCTTCTAAGCACACATGAAAGAAACAGCAGGACCAAGACTACTTTGAACTTACTGCACATGATTCCTTTCATATAAGACATGTTCGACAAACATTAATTAAGTCTCCAAGCTCCTCTTTGAAGTAATGTAGGAAATATGTACAGGTGGGGAAACTGAGGCCCCAGGAACTGGAAGGAGAGCCTGAGGACATACTAGGGCAGGTGCAGCATTTGAAAAGACCCTCATATGAGGCCCTCATTTCTCTGATGAGGCCAGACGTAGGTGCTTGTTTCCTAGCAAAGGTCTTCCAGCAGTTCTCTAAACCAGGCAGGATGAGGCAGGCTGGTTAATTTACTCCAGTGGCCACATTCTCTGGCCTCAGACTTGGCAGCCATGGGCCTTATAGCACACCCTGGCTACTTATAATCCAGACCCATCATCTCCTTCCTGAAATCTATAGCTATGTTGTAGCCCTTCTGATGTTTGCTTCGTCTTGTAACTTGCTGGTGGTTATGAGAGTCAGAAGGTGAGAGTGCTTGACTTCATGGCCAAAAGAAGTAACCTGAGTCATTTCTGTACCTGCATTCCTGCTTTTTAGCTTTCCTCGTTTTTTGCAAGTTGGCCTCTTTGGTTTAGTGTACAGGGCATTACAGAGTAGGAGTGGGCACATGGAAGAGTAGAGTTGTGATGTCGCCCTGTTAGCAGCATCCTTGGCCAAGCTTATGAGGAGCTCTGCAGCTAAAATGGCCCTCAGAGTTGTCCCAAGTGTTTATGATGGCCTTTGTACTTCCACAATGACCAGTCACTGGACATGGCTACCCTGGGAAGGGCTGTTGCTGAACCAACCTCTGAAGAGGCTGATTGCTGAAGGCTGTGCACAGTTCACATTAAGAGCTTCATCTTCTGCTTGCTAAACCAGATGCATTCAAAAACATGGGCCTTGATCATTTCTATCTGCTAAGTACTGATGCTACTCAGGTAGTTATTCTGGCTATCCATCTATCTCTTGCACCTCTAGCACCTGTGATGCCAGAAATGATGTTAGGTGATATAATGATAAAAGAATAAATCCCTGTGGTCAGGAAGCTCTCAGTAGTGAGGGAAACACAAAATAAATAGACAGAAACAGAATCAGCTCAGAAATAGCTAAATGCTTCTGGAAATAGAAGAATCAGAGAGGAAATACCAAAAAATAAACATATGCACATATGTTGTTGAAGAGTAAAAGATGGGAAGGACTTCTGCTCTCATCCAGTGGCATAAAAGTTCTTCATGATAATCCAACAAGATATGCAGATCACCAGCAATTTAGGAGGTTACAAAGTTAAGAGACATGCTTGAAATTTATGGCAAGTAATTGAAAACTTATTTTTATAGTGCAGTAGACCTTCTTGGCAAAGGGAATGAATTAAAAATAATCACTCAGAGAAAATAACGTATTTTTAAACAGGAGGATTTGGAGTTGGTGGAATTGTAAACAGTGAGTTTTCTTCATAATACAGCAGTAACATGAAGTGAATATTTCTTTACTAACTCTTTTTATTTCTAATATATTCTTCTGAATCCATTGTCCTTTTTTTTAATCTTATTAGAAGTTTTAAATTTTTTTTCCAGAAACATTTGTCAAAGAAATCTTTGACTACAAACATACTCAGTTGCCTTACTGAATGTAATGGTTCCTTGAAAATCCCATTCCAGTTAAAATTTCTAAGGAATCCATTCAGAGATGAGAGGCATCTAGACATTTTGTTCATTAGTTTGGTTAACCATTGGTTTTCCATTTTATTTACTACATTTTCCTCTTTCTGTATGATTTAGCTCTCTAAAACATTTGGGCGGTTTGCATGAAAGGGGCTATATCATAAATGCTTTTAAGGTCTATATGATTTATACGTACAGCACTCATGATTCATGTCTCATATGGCCATGTTGGTGGATTTTTTTTATTAAATTCTTGATTTATGTGAAATAGATAAATACACCGATCATTCAGAACAAGGGTGTCTGTGTCTGGGGGTGGAGAGGGGAAGGGCGGGAGGGATTTGGATGCATGAATAACTCCCTATTGGTCCTAATGGGATTTGCACAAGGAAGACTCCTGTATTCCAAGATACAATCTTTCTTCTTCCTAACATGTGGTTAGGTAGATGTTATTGATATCATAACTTTAATTTCCGAGCCATGTTAAGTAGATATGTGTTTTAGATCTCCCCCTTAAGGAATGAAACATGAAAGAATATGTCTTTTTTTTCTTTTCCCTCTTCCCATTTTGTATATGACAGATTACCTTGACATTTTAAAATGTCTTATCTACCTGATTTTTAAATCCCTTGAAGGCTGCACGTTCGTCTTTCTTTGTATTATAAACAGTCTCCTATGTTTAATCAGTATTTACCATCATAATAGTGGCAAAGCGAACCAAGAATGCTTCTTAACAATGGGAGCATTTCATAAAAGATGATACTTAAATCAGGTTTCCTGTAATGGTAATAAAGTATTTTCAAGCTCACTCTCAGCTGAAGAAAGGAACTTTCACCTTGCTCAAAGCTGGAGTTGTGTGAGAAAGTGTGCATGTGCATGTTTCAAATAACCAAACCAATAAGTCCTATTTCTCTCCTTACTATAATCAAGGGAACAAGCATTCTAATAAAATTGTGTTCAACAGTTCCTCTATAAACTCCGTCCCTCATCCTAGCTCCACCTGGTATAATATAAAATGTAATATACTTTGGAGGCGTTTTTAATAAAACTTTTTCAGATGACTCTATGTGGCAACATAATTCATTTATAGTTTCCTATTAGTTCACCTTTATAGAGGTTTTAGTCTTTCCTATCTCATGGGGTAAAAGAGTCACTTTGTTTTTCATAACCAGCATGTATTTCCATTGATTTAATCTCTCCATTTCTTAGTGTTTCACATGTAAGAACAAGGTTGGGGTCAGGGGAACAATTAGCTTGCCCTTACCCCTGTGATATTAGGATTGATATTTCATATGAATCCTGCCTTGCCCTGATACTTTTTATTATAAGGCCCTATATTAACTCCATTATTTATAAAGATGGAGAAAGGAGGGAAGAGCTAATTCATTATTTGTTCTTATTAAAATAACTGCACAGTTATTCTGTGTTATCCTCAGGGTCAAAATAGTGTTATTCAGAATGACTTCTTATGTAGATAAGATGATTCAGGGGATGATGAGAATTTAGAATGACTTCATGGCAAGAGAGACTTTGTGAGTCATGATGTGTGCATGGGATAAGGAGTATCCAAATTAAGAAGGGTCACTCTAGTAATGGCTGAAACTCAACTGCAAAGATTTTGAGGTTCACTCCCTTCTATTTTTTAAGGGCATGGTATAGTCCAGTAGAGGGGCAATTAGTTTTCTAGGGAGGCTCATTGCTTCTTAGACTTCCTACTAATGCCTCTGCTTTTAGCCTCTCCCTCAGCCCAGAGTTAGTGGGGCTGGATTTGCATGGAGGTACCAATGGATCTGTTTGACTCATGACCACGTTTCACCTGTCATCTTAATATTCTGATTATTAAGACCTTTGCTAGGAAACAAGCAAATAGCACTCTTGTAGGTGATAGCCAGCAGAGTGGAAAGCTGAGAAGCAACTCACTGCATATTGAAGAATCTCCCCAAGCTTAGAAATTGGAGGACTAGATACCTCCACAAGACTGGCTACATAGTTTGGGGGGCTCAGGGCAAAATGAAAGAGCAAAGCCTCTTGTTAAAAAATTAAGAGGGATTTAAAAATGGTGAGAGTAGAGCATTAAACCAAGTATGGGGACCTTTTAAATATGGGGCCCCAGGTTTCTACACAGGTTCCTTCCAAGAAAGCACCTTGCCTGCCTTCAGGTATTCCTAGATGTGAGAGTAAAAGTCAGTAATTTTGGCTAAACATCTATTTAAGGAGAAGTTAGACACCAAATTCCCATTTCTACTCCACAGGATTGGACTGCTGTCCCTCTCCCTCCCAAGCAAGATGCTGAAGGTGAGTATTCAGGGTATGGACTTTGATATCCCAGTAGTTTGCTACATGTAATCAAATCAGTAAAATTATTTCTCTAAGCCCTAGACTCCTCATTTTTAATATAGGAGTTTAAAGTAGATTTTTAAGATTTTTAAAAACTTTAATAATCATAAAACTATTCAAAAGCAAGAATGAAATTTTCAAAAGCAATCATTGTGGGGTTTGAAGCAGCCTTTTGGAAATATTTGGGCAAGAAGAGATTCTTGGAATAACTGATCATTAACATTTTTCTCTAAGGATAGTTGTGATTTTGTTCAAAATAGTAGTAGTGTGTTGAAGTAGAGCGTGGCAGCTTGGAACACTCTGAGATGAATGATGGCTCTGTCTCCTATTAGCTGTGTGATCTTGGGCAAGCATCTTACTTTACTGAACCTCCTATAAAATGTGATCAGTAGTAAGTACTTACATCAGAGGGTTGTTCATGGGTTCAGTAAGATAATATATGAATGGTACTTCTTAGGGTGCTTGGCATGTAGTAAACATTCAATAAATGTGATTGGATGTGGATTGCAAATGTGATGATGATGATGGAAGCCATAGTTGTTAAAAAGGTGGGAACTGAAATGAAACCAATCTGTGCTGGAATCTTCTTACCACCATGACCTGTGAGAACTTGGGCAAGTAACTTAACCTCTTGGTGCCTGTATCAGTAAGATATCGCTGAGTAACAAACCAGTCCAGAACTCAGTGACTTAAAATATCTATCATTCTTGCTCATGTGACTACACAGGAGTCAGCTGCGCTAGGCTGGGCAGCTGTGCTTCAAGTTGAAGATCTAGTTGGCTGCCTACTTTTTGGCATTTGGGTCAGGTCTGCTTTCCATATTTGCTATCCCCCTGGGATTAGCGTTCTGGCTAGAGCATGATATTTTCACATCAATGGTGGAAACATATGAGTAAAAGCTCCCTGTGTGAATCCACTTCAAGGCTCCACTTATGGCTATGAACATCCCATTGGCCAAATCAAGGCACACGGCTGAGCTTAAAGACAATGGGCAAGGAAACATACTTCACTCTGATAGTGGGAACAACTCAGATGGCCAAGGGTGTGGATACAGAGAGGGAAAAGATCTGGGGCCAATAATTCAGTTTCCTTGTATGTAATATAGGGTTAATAAAATGACCTCCCTCATAGACTTGTTTTGAGCATTAAATGGGATAATCCATGTAAAGTGTTTAGCACAATGCAGATACATAATTAGCACTTAATAAACATCAGCTATGTTTGTAATGATGACTGTGATCACTCTATGGCCCAAATATAATGAAAGATTTTAGATGAGAAAGGCATATGTGGTTAGGGGTAGTTGGAAAAGATTTAGTGGTGAAGTTTTTAGCTAGACCTTAGATGAAGGGAGAAGGGTGTTCCTGGATGGGGAAGAACAAAAGCTAAAAGCCTAAAGGCAAAATAATGTGGACTTATGGTGTCCATTGTGTTTAGGGTTTTAGGTGAATTAACCACCTTTCACTTCCATAATTTTTCCTTTAAAATCCTCGAGGTGAATTGTCATTCACAGTTCTGCTGTTTGTTTGGAAAGAGAACAGAGCATGTGTAAATAATAAACCAGTTGTAAACCTGTGTTCTCTGCTTGGAACTTCCTTGAGCGTTTCCCTTCCCTGAGCAGGTGCTGCTTCCCATGGGTCTGCTTCCATTCTGAATGGAAGGCTTGTCTGCAGGAATCCAGGATGCTAGAAATTACGAAATACTCCTTATGGGCTCAGTCTTACATGTAGCCTTTGAGAATGGCTATTGCTTATATATATGGGAAGGGCCATGAGTCTCTGTGAATTCTATTGTTCATGAACAGTGGAAATTTGAGGCAGAAGAGCCTGTGAGCAATTACTATTTAAGCTATTTTATTTGAGCTGCTTTCATATGCCATGCCCAGTCTTCCCAGTTCCACCATCCTGCTACTTTGATTGCACTGAGGTGTACTGATGAACTAACAGGGGCAGAGAACCTGCTGCTCACACAGCCCAAGTTGTCCAGGCCTGTTAGCATTCCCCTCAGTGACCACAGCCTGAAGAAAGGGCTTTCCTCCCCTCCTAGGTAACATATGTGTACCCTGAGGGTGTTCTTTTCTTCAGAAAAATCACACATAGAATAAAGTCAAGCATGGAGCTGGAGCTTGGCACTGTTTCAGCTATGACGTTGTCCTCTTGGCTTTCTGCTCATCTCACCCCACCCTACTATAAGAAACATGGTTTGCAAACCTCTCTTCAGTTGCCTTATGGCTTTTAACTCTAGCCATGTAAATCAGTTTTGAAAAATCACTATGCAAAAAGCCATTTTATCTGGTTGCTCCACTTGACATTGGTGCTCTCCAGGGTTGCTGTGCCTTTAAACCCCACTGAAGAGATGCAAATGAAAGGAGATGAAAGGAGCCAGCAGTTGTTTAACAAATATTTGGTGTAGTGGATAATGTAGTGTGCTGGCTAGATTCCCCCTCCAGGACCCAGGGACTCATTCGCCCAGTTACTGGGACTGTTGGCAGCTAACATCTCTCAGCTACATATTTCTCCAGTCTTTTTGCCCTCCAATGGACAGGGGCACTTCTCGTGGGGGCAGCCCACATCCATGACTGGACATCAGTGGAAAACAGTCTTTTTGCCTCAAACTCAGGACTCTTTAAGCTTCAGAGCTGCCCTTGGGGTGAGCTAGGACTTTTGTTGCACCTTATCCCTCTGCTCAGTCCTGTGTCCCTCACTCCTCCACAGATGTTAATACCGAGAACACTCTGCAATTAACTTGTTTACACAAATCTCTGGATATACTAGTGGATACACTCAGAAATATGTCCTATTACACTTGCCCACTGCCATTTGGAACTTCTCACACCTTAGCTCATTTAATTTTCACAATCACCATCCTGAGCACTTGAGGAAACGGAGATTGGATAGTAACTTGCCCAAGATATCTCTCTTGGAAAGTGGCAAAAAAGTCTGCTTTTCTCCAAATTCCATAATCTATAGGCTGCCTCATAGTTAAAGAGCACAGGCAGCTTAAACACACAAAAATGTGGACTCTTTGTTGAACAGTTGAATAAATGAATGAGATGTCAAAGCAGACAAAAAGAAGGGTATCAAACGTACTCAGTGAAATGATCTTTCTGTAGGAGCAACAGGGATGAGTGCCAGTGATCCTGCATAGAGACTCAGATGTGTCTGGGGCTGTCTGGTGCACTGATGGGTCTGCAGCCCTGGGGGGAATCACAGCCCTATGAGGAAGCTTCACACTTGTGTCCAGGGTGGGCGTGGGAGGAGGAAGAGGTGACACATTCCTCCCACATACATGTGGTGGGTATTTGAGGAGAGTTTAGGGAAGGGAATATTTACAGAAGCGTGGGAAGATTTAAAAGAGACCAACAAGGGATGGGGGAAGCTCCTTGGGTCTAATATCAGCAGAGAGCAGTTGCCACCTATGAGATTGAAGAGGGAAGGTGGGGGAGCAGCTGCCGGGTAGAGGCGCTAAAAATGGTGAGAGAGGAGTCTTTTGTGGAAGACTGCGTTCAAACTACAGACTGATGGAAATACTCTAACTACTCTCCTCTCCTGCCCTCTCATATCCTATTGACCAAGGAGTATTAAGCCAGAGGACATAGGAGCTGGTTTCTGCAGTCCATGCATAGTAGCCTTTTGGGGCACAAAGCAGCGTGAGCTGTAGAGAAGGAGTCTTGTGGGGCAAATGGAAGGTTCTGGCACAGCACTGAAATGAAGGAGTTGGTTTCTAGAGACACTGAAACAAGGGCACCAAGTAACACTTATTTCATGGTCAGATGCCAAAACATGACCCAAAGTTGGGCAGGGTGTATCTTCTCTACTGTGAAAAAGAATGTGGCCTAAAAGTGGATGAAAGAGACAGCAGCCTTGCCACAGCCCCTGAGGATTGGCAAGTTAGGCAGCACTGGGAAGCATCGCCCTTGGCATGAATATCAGCTTCAGCAGAAGCCACAAGTTATGACCCTCAAGTGGCTTTGCGAGCCACATTTATCAACAAGGAGAGGCCAGGAAGGAAGAAGAGGTTAGGACTATTTCTGGCTTACATGAAACAAGTTTGGGGACTCTCTGAAATGACTGAGAAAAAGTTGAGATGGAGTCTGCAGTGCACTGGGTGGCAGTGGGGCATGGGAATTAATCAGTAAGATGAGATGTTACAAATAATGTAATGCCTTTGTATCCGGTGAAATCTGGGGAACAATTTACACATAAGATCACAGAAATTTAGAGAAAGAGGAACCTGAAGTTCAGGCAAGAAGCTCATTCATTCAGCATAAAGAAAGAGAGGCAGCTCATTCAGTAACTATGTTTGAACGCCTGTAAGCCAGGCCCATGCTGCTAGTACCTCTTAACCTGAGGTCCACTGAACCATGAGGGGTCTACATATATAATACGTGGTGCCATGGACTGAGAAGGAAAAATGGCACATTTATTTCCCTAACCTCTACCTGAGACTTACCATCATTTCCTTCAATTATATGTGTAGGCAGCAAAACATGGTAGGAGTAATAGGATACATTCTTATATCACATTATGATTATTGTTTATGTTCACTACTATTTGAAAAAAATGGTAATTTGATTAATGTATTAATAAAGAAGCATTCTATAACTATATCATAATTTTTGGAAAATATTTTAATACTTCCATTTCAACATGATTTGTTTCCTTTCTAATTCTGTGCATTTTATTTTATACACTTAAAACATTATTTGGAGAAGGAGTTCAAGACTGCTGAAGGGGTTCACGGTACAAAAATGTTGAGAACCTGAGTGGCTCAGTTGTTAAGCAACTGCCTTCCGCTCAGGTCATGGTCCCAGGGTCCTGGGATCAAGTCCCACATCGGGCTCTCAGCTCCGCAGGAAGCCTGCTTCTCCCTCTCCCACTCCCCCTGCTTGTGTTCCCTCTCTCACTGTGTCTCTCTCTGTCAAATAAATAAATAATTAAAATCTTAAAAAAAAATGTTGAGAACCATATGTGAGGTACTGGAGATACACTGTATCAATTTTCCAAGAGATTTTCTTTGGTGTGGAGGAGACATTTAGAATTATGCACATGGTACATTGCGGGGTGCAAAGCATGGCAGGACTAGCCTTTCTAAGGCGGGGAAAGACTTCATAGAGGTGATTTCTAAATTGAGGTTTAGAAGATAAGAGCATACCACCAGGTGGGCAGAGGGGTGGGGTCAGGGCAGGAGAGGGAGGGAGGGAGCAAAGAAAGGGAGAGTTCTTGGTAGAGAACACAAGGTACTGAGGAATGAAAGAGCATCATGTGGGATAGGGAGGTGGCAGAAGGTACAGAGAGCTGGGCAGAAGCCAGGTCAGAGAATGAAGCATTTCTGTGAGTCATTGGAGAGCCCTTTAAAGGACTCCATCCCGAAGAGGACATGATCATATGTCACATTCAGAATCATCATCCGGCAGCTGTGGGGAGGTTGAGGGGAGGTGTGTGATAGCAAATGAGACACATTAGGACTCTCTTGCTGACATCTAGGCTCAATATAACAAGGGCCTCACATAAGGGTACAGTAGACCAGTGTGGTTGGCCCACTTGGAAGTCACTGAATAAAATTACAAAAGCCCCCGAAGGCTTCCAGTGACTTTCTTCTAAAGGTGTTCTCTGGCAGAAAGAGAATGCTTGGCCTGTGCGCAGACTCTGATGGGCTAAGAGAGTTAACGTCCAGGAGCAACCCTCAACAGTGAGGGTTAGAAGATGGTGGATGGATATTCCTGTTCCCTCAACCCCAGGCAGACTATTCTGAGGAGTGTTCTGTGCAGCATCTCAGAGGGCACCAGTAGGAGCTCCAACTGCCCACAGTAATAGCTTGCTGTCCTCCTTCTCCACATTCATACTGTTCTTCCTGGGGTTACCTCCCAAAAAACCACTTGCACCCAAATCTGGTCTCAAGGTCTGCTTTGAGAGAACTGCAGACTAAAACAACGAGTTTCATTGGGTCTAGAGAAATGAGAACATAGAAGAAAAAAAGCTGTGAAAGAGGTGGGATTGCAGAACCTTGTCATTCATCAACCATGAAAGTGAAAGAATAGGAAGTATTAAGGATGATGTTAATTTTCCTTTTTGCCTTGTATGGCTCATGGAAAGATCTGCAATTCTCTGAGATAGGGATGATGGAGGAAGAAGAAATTGAGGAGAAGGACATGATGGCTTTGACACTGGACATGGGACACTAGACAGGGATGTCTAATAGGCAGTTGGAAATACAGAGGTAGAATTTATGGAGAGAGGGTCAGGCTGGTGGGTCTTACTTAAAGTTATCAAGGATTTGGATGATATTTTACACAGAAAATTTAGGGAACTTGAACCTAGCCTTTTTTTTTTTTTTAAAGATTTTATTTATTTATTTGAGAGAGAGAGAGAGAATGAGAGATAGAAAGCACGAGAGGGAAGAGGGTCAGAGGGAGAAGCAGACTCCCTGCTGAGCAGGGAGCCCGATGTGGGACTCGATCCCGGGACTCCAGGATCATGACCTGAGCCGAAGGCAGTCGCTTAACCAACTGAGCCACCCAGGCGCCCCAAACCTAGCCTTTTTGAATAGAATATCTATGGAAGCTGCTATCTTCCAGGTTGGCCTCCTTCCTCCCCTAATTCTGATTCTGCTACATACTCCTAAACACTGCTTGCTCTGATTTAGTGGAAGGCATTTTCCTGCCTAAAGTGTTTTCCAGTAATAGAACGTCCAAAATTTTACAATTTTTCTGGGAGATGATTGGCTGTAGATGTGTTGACAAGAGTGTGTGCCTGCCTCTTTTTTCACTTTCTACAAAGGCAGTATTATTTGTGGGGCAATCATGTTATTTATCATCCCAATCAAGATACTTTTGAGAGTAAAAGGAATCACTATAATTATACCTGAGCAGTAGACATAAATTGGGACTATTTTAGACAAGTAAAGGTATATGACTACACTAATTATCTCATTAAAGATATAGAACACAAATCTTTCTAAAAGTATGAAGATGTAGAAATGAGAGAGTGAGCGATAAGGCAGAGAGCAACAGAGGAAAAGGGGGGAAAAGAAAGGAGAGGGAAAGAGAGAAAAATAATGAGGATAAGTCATGTATCTGTTTTGAGAGTCCTTTGTGACACATCTCTACCTGGAGCATCATTTTTCCCGTTCTCTGCTTTTTTTGTGTGTGTGTGTGTGTGTGAATGTAGGGTTTATTTTTTTATCTTACTCAACTTTTTATCTCCAGCTTGTACCCAATGCCCAGTATATACCAGTCAGTAAGTGATGTTTGGGTACATGAATTGGCAGATTCTCTTTTTAAATACTCCTAAAAATCCCATTTCCCAACCATTCTGGCCCATGTAGAATTCTTCCTCCACTGAAGTCCTATGTCATCACTAGTTTTAATCACCCAGTTAAATATTTGATGAAATACTTTGCTATTCTGTTGATCATTTTAGGCATGGTAATTTGATCTCTAGTACTCTGTTACACTGATCCTATTAAAATGTCCTGACTTTGGTATTTTCTTCTGTAAAATGGGGGTAATTATAGTGTCCACCTCATAAGATTGTCGTGACAATTAAATGAGCTAATAAATATAAAGAGCCTGACCCATAGTAAGGGCTCATTTGATGTTAATTATTGTTGTTGTTGCTTTTATTATCTCTTCCAGGACAGAGATGGGGCAATACACTTATTACTATTTAGGCAAAAAATTGGGACTCCATTTTTCAATGACTTAAAAATATGTTAACCTGTATTTGGTAAAATGGTTTCACTGAATTAAACTCAGTTATTCATATCTGGTATACTCATGAATGGTATTCAGTGAACAGTGATACAAGATTTTGAAACGTTTGTGTGTGTGTGTGTGTGTGTGTGTGTGTGTGAGTGAAATAATCTAATTTCAATTTTTGAAGCTATGTTTTTGGAGCATTCAGTTATCTCTTCCCTTAAAATGGGAACATATTGGCTATAGCAAGGGTGGGGGGTGCCTGAAATTTAAATTTAAAAACCTCATCCAAATTGATCTTCCATGATTTTTCTAAGAGTAAGAAAAACTTTTTCCACCAGTATTAATGTTTTTATTATGCTGGATTTCATAGCATAAAATGAAAATGTGTCCTTCAACAGGTAGTATTGGCAGAATTTCTAACTTATGCAGAAATATGAAACTTAGCTGTTCTGAGGCAAGTATGTGAAAAGGACACCTATAGTGGGGGTTATCTCCCTGCTTGAAGAAACCCTCCTTCCCTCATGGCAGAGCTTGAACTTAAAGACCTTGCATTCTTTGTCACTAGTTTGAAAGTTCCTCAATCCAGCTTTCTGCCCTTTCCCCTTTGAATACCTCCTGAAACACATTCATCACCTGCCCCAGTTCTCTCATCTGTAATGGAGGCAAATGCCACATTTTATATTCATTTTGACCCTTGTCACCCTTTCTCTCCCTCCTGACTTCCTCACCTGGAATGTGGGCAGTATTTTCATACTTGGAACATTGCTTCATTTTTGATTCACTTAATCATGCCTTCTCATTGGTATAGGATTATTTTAGAATAGGCTGTCAATAGAACTATTCCTTTTTTTCATAAAAGTTCTTTTTTAAAATTTTTATTGTTATGTTAATCACCATACATAACATCATTAGCTTTTTTAAAAATTTTTTTATTATGTTAATCAACATATATTACATCATTAGTTTTTGATGTAGTGTTCCATGATTCATTGTTTGTGCATAACACACAGTGCTCCATGCAGAATGTGCCCTCTTTAATACCCATCACCAGGCTAACCCATCCCCCTAGCCTCCTCCCTCTAGAACCTTAGTTTGTTTTTCAGAGTCCATCGTCTCTCATGGTTCGTCTCAACATCATTAGCTTTTGATGTAGTGTTCCATGATTCAATGCTTGTGCATAACACCCAGTGCTCCATGCAGAACATGCCCTCTTTAATACCCCTCACCAGGCTAACCCATCCCCGCACCCCCCCTCCCCTCTAGAACCCTCTGTTTGTTTTTCAGAGTCCATCGTCTCTCATGGTTCGTCTCCCCCTCTGACTTACTCCCCTTCATTCTTCCCCTCCTGCTATCTTCTTCTTTTTATTTCTTAACCTATATTGCATTATTTGTTTCAGAGGTACAGATCTGTGATTCAACAGTCTTGCACAATTCACAGTGCTCACCATAGCACGTACCCTTCCCAATGTCTATCACCCAGCCACCCCCTCTCTCCCACCCCCCACCACTCCAGCAACACTCCGTTTGTTTCCTGAGATTAAGAATTCCTCATATCAGTGAGGTCATATGATACATGGCTTTCTCTGATTGACTTATTTCACTCAGCATAACACCCTCCAGTTCTATCCACGTCATTGCAAATGGCAAGATCTCCTTCCTTTTGATGGCTGCATAATATTCCATTGTGTATATATACCACTTCTTCTTTATCCATTCATCTGTCGATGGACATCTTGGCTCTTTCCACAGTTTGGCTATTGTGGACATTGCTGCTATAAACATTGGGATGCACATTCCCCTTCGGATCCCTACATTTGTATCTTTGTGGTAAATGCCCTGTAGTGCAATTGCGGGATCGTATGGTAGCTCTATTTTCAACTGTTTGAGGAACCTCCATACTGTTTTCCAGAGTGGCTGCACCAGCTTGCATTCCCACCAACAGTGTAGGAGGGTTCCCCTTTCTCTGCATCCCCGCCAACATCTGTCGTTTCCTGACTTGTTAATTGTAGCCATTCTGACTGGTGTGAGGTGGTATCTCATTGAGGTTTTGATTTGGATTTCCCTGATGCCGAGCGATGTTGAGGACTTTTTCGTTTGTCTGTTGGCCATTTGGATGTCTTCTTTGGAAAAAATGTCTGTTCATGTCTTCTGCCCATTTCTTGATTGGATTCTTTTGTTCTTTGGGTGTTGAGTTTGATAAGTTCTTTATAGATTTTTTGATACTAGCCCTTTATCTGATATGTCATTTGCAAATATCTTCTCCCATTCTGTCGGTTGTCTTTTGGTTTTGTGGACTGTTTCTTTTGCTGTGCAAAAGCTTTTTATCTTGATGAAATCCCAATAGTTCATATTTGCCCTTGCTTCCCTTGCCTTTGGCGATGTTTCTAGGAAGAAGTTGCTGTGGCTGAGGTCGAAGAGGTTGCTCCCTGTGTTCTCCTTTAGGATTTTGATGGACTCCTGTCTCACGTTTAGGTCTTTCAAACATTTGGAGTCTATTTTTGTGTGTGGTGTAAGGAAATGGTCCAGTTTCATTCTTCTGCATGTGGCTGTCCAATTTTCGAAACGCCATTTGTTGAAGAGACTGTCTTTTTGCCATTGGACATTCTTTCCTGCTTTGTCAAAGATGAGTTGACCATAGAGTTGAGGGTCCATTTCTGGGCTCTCGATTCTGTTCCATTGATCTATGTGTCTGTTTTTGTGCCAGTACCATACTGTCTTAATGATGACAGCTTTGTAGTAGAGCTAGAAGTCTGGAATTGTGATGTCACCGGCTTTGCTTTTCTTTTTCAGTATTCCTCTGGCTATTCGGGGTCTCTTCTGGTTCCATACAAATTTTAGGATTATTTGTTCCATTTCTTTGAAAAAAGTGGATGGTATTTTGATGGGGATTGCATTGAATGTGTAGATTGCTCTAGGTAGCATTGACATCTTCACAGTATTTGTTCTTCCAATCCATAAGCATGGAACGTTTTTCCATTTCTTTGTGTCTTCAATTTCTTTCATGAGTATTTTATAGTTTTCTGAGTACAGATCCATTGCCTCTTTGGTTAAATTTATTCCTAGGGATCTTGTGGTTTTCGGTGCAATTGTAAATGGGATCGATTCCTTGATTTGTCTCTCTTCTGTCTCGTTGTTGGTGTATAGGAATGCCACTGATTTCTGTGCATTGATTTTATATCCTGCTACTTTATTGAATTCCTGTATGAGTTCTAGCAGTTTTGGGGTGGAGTCTTTTGGGTTTTCCACATACAGTATCCTATCATCTGCAAAGAGTGAGCGTTTGACTTCCTCTTTGCCGATTTGGATGCCTTTGATTTTTTTTTGTTGTCTGATTGCTGTGGCTAGGACTTCTAATACTATGTTGAATAGCAGTGATGATAGTGGACATCCCTGCCACGTTCCTGACCTTAGGGGGAAAGCTCTCAGCTTTTCCCTAAGAATGATATTCGCTGTAGGTTTTATGATATTTTTTTATGATATTGAGGTATGTACCCTCTATCCCTATACTCTGAAGAGTTTTGATCAAGAAAGGATGCTGTACTTTGTCAAATGCTTTTTCTGCATCTATTGAGAGGATCCTATGATTCTTGTTCTTTCTTTTGTTAATATATTGTATCACGTTGATTGATTTGCAGATGTTGAACCAACCTTGCGGCCCAGGGATAAATCCCACTTGGTCGTGGTGAATAATCCTTTTAATGTACTTTTAGATCCTATTGGCTAGTATTTTGATGAGAATTTTTGCATCCATGTTCATCAAGGATATTGGTCTGTAATACTCCTTTTTGATGGGGTCTTTGTCTGGTTTGGGGATCAAGGTAATGGTGGCCTCATAAAATGAATTTGGAAGTTTTCCTTCCATTTCTATTTTTTGGAACAGTTTCAGGAGAATAGGTATTAATTCTTCTTTAAATGTTTGGTAGATTTCCCCTGGGAAGCCATCTGGCCCCGGGCTTTTGTTTGTTGGGAGATTTTTGATGACTGCTTCAATTTCCTTAGTGGTTATAGGTCTGTTCAGGTTTTCTATTTCTTTCTGGTTCGATTTTGGTAGTTGATACATCTCTAGGAATGCACCCATTTCTTCCAGGTTATCTAATTTGCTGGCATAGAGTTGCTCATAATATGTTCTTATAATTATTTGTATGTCTGTGGTGTTGGTTGTGATCTCTCCTCTTTCATTCATGATTTTGTTGATATGGGTCCTTTCTCTTTTCTTTTTGATAAGTCTGGCCAGGGGTTTATCAATCTTGTTAATTCTTTCAAAGAACCAGCTCCTAGTTTCGTGGATCTGTTCTACTGTTCTTTTGGTTTCTATTTCATTGATTTCTGCTCTGATCTTTATTATTTCTCTTCTCCTGCTGGGTTTAGGCTTTATTTGCTGTTCTTTCTCCAGCTCCTTTAGGTGTAGGGTTAGGTTGTGTATTTGAGACCTTTCTTGTTTCTTGAGAAAGGCTTGTATTGCTATATACTTTCCTCTTAGGACTGCCTTTGCTGTATCCCAAAGATTTTGAACAGTTGTGTTTTCATTTTCATTGGTTTCCATGAATTTTTTTAATTCTTCTTTAATTTCCTGGTTGACCCATTCATTCTTTAGTAGGATGCTCTTTAGCCTCCATGTATTGGAGTTCTTTCCGACTTTCTTCTTGTGATTGAGTTCTAGTTTCAAAGCATTGTGGTCTGAAAATATGCGGGGAATGATCCGAATCTTTTGGTACCGGTTGAGACCTGATTTGTGACCTAGGATGTGATCAATTCTGGAGAATGTTCCATCGGCACTAGAGAAGAATGTGTATTCCGTTGCTTTGGGATGGAATGTTCTGAATATGTCTGTGAAGTCCATTTGGTCCACTGTTTCATTTAAGGTCTTTATTTCCTTGTTGATCTTTTGGTTTGATGATCTGTCCATTTCAGTCAGGGGGAGTGTTAAAGTCCCCCACTATTATTGTATTGTTGTCAATGTGTTTCTTTGCTTTTGTTATTAATTGCCTTAGATAATTGGCTGCTCCCATGGTAGCGGTATAGATATTTACAATTGTTAGATCTTCTTGTTGGATAGACCCTTTAAGTAGGATATAGCGTCCTTCTTCATCTCTTATTAAAGTCTTTGGTTTCAAATCTAATTTGTCTGATATAAGGATTGCCACCCCAGCTTTCTTTTGGTGTCCATTAGCATGGTAAATGGTTTTCCACCCCCTCACTTTCAATGTGGGGGTGTCTTTGGGTCTACAATGAGTCTCTTGCAGGCAGCAATCGATGGGTCTTGTTTTTGAATCCAATCTGATAGCCTGTGTCTTTTGATTGGGGCATTTAGCCCATTTACATTCAGGGTAACTATTGAAAGATACGAATTTAGTGCCATTGTATTGCCTGTAAGGTGACTGTGACTGTATATTGTCTGTGTTCCTTTCTGATCTATGCTGCTTTTAGGCTCTCTCTTTGCTTAGAGGACCCCTTTCAATATTTCTTGGAGGGCTGGTTTCGTGTTTGCAAATTCCTTTAGTTTTTGTTTGTCCTGGAAGCTTTTTATTTCTCCTTCTATTTTCAATGACAGCCTAGCTGGGTATAGTATTCTTGGCTGCATATTTTTCTCGTTTAGTGGTCTGAATATATCATGCCAGTCCTTTCTGGCCTGCCAGGTCTCTGTGGATAGGTCTGTTGCCAATGTAAAGTTTCCATCATTGTAGGTTACAGATCTCTTCTCCCGAGCTGCTTTCAGGATTTTCTCTTTGTCTCTGAGACTTGTAAGTTTTACTATTAGATGTCGGGGTGTTGACCTATTTTTATTGATTTTGAGAGGGGTTCTCTCTGCCTCCTGGATTTTGATGCCTGTTTCCTTCCCCACATTAGGGAAGTTCTCTGCTATAATTTGCTCCAATATACCTTCTGCCCCTCTCTCTCTTTCTTCTTCTTCTGGGATCCCAATTATTCTAATGTTGTTTCATCTTATCATATCGCTTCTCTCTCGAATTCTGCCCTCGTGATCCTGTAGTTGTTTATCTCTTTTTCTTAGCCTCTTTATTTTCCATCATTTGGTCTTCTATGTCACTGATTCTCTCTTCTGCCTCATTTATCCTAGCAGTTAGTGCCCCCATTTTTGATTGCACCTCATTAATAACCTTTTTGATTTCGACTTGGTTAGATTTTGGTTCTTTTATTTCTCCAGAAAGGTTTTCTCTAATAACTTCCACGCTTTTTTCAAGCCCAGCTAGTATCTTTAAAGTCATGATTCTGAACTCTAGGTCCGACATCGTACTAATGTCAGTATTGAGTAGGTCCCTGACTGACGGTACTACCTCTTGTTCTTTTTGCTGAGGTCATTTTTTTCGTCTTGTCCTTTTGTCCAGAGGAGAATAGATGAATGAGAGAACAAAATGCTAACAGGTTTACAACGTCCCCAGCAAATATACTCTATACAAATCAGAAAAGACCTGAAACCAGGGGACAAGAAAGGGAAAGAAAGAAAAAAGAAAGAGGAAAAAAAAAGAAAGAAAAAGAAAAATATAAAAACAAACAAAAACAGAACAAAACAAAAAAAACAGAATATGATCAAATATGATCAGACTAGTGTATAGATCAGTGCCACACACTAGATTTTGGCATATTTTGGTCTGTTAGAAGAAAGTGCCTCCTAAAATTTTAAAGGAAAAAAGACTTATATATGTACAAAATAAGGTTTGATACAATGAAGGGATGGAAGATGACTGTAAAGTTGAAAATTATAAAAGATTTTATAAAAGGAATTGATAAGAAGTTGTTTGAAAAAAGAAAGAAGATTTAAAAAAAAAGAAAAAAAGGGAGAGAATTTGATCAGGCAGGGGACTAGAACAAAGGCATACACTAGTGATTTAGGGTATATTTTGATCTGTTAGAAGAAATTGTATCTCAAAATTTTAAAGAGAGAACAACTTATATATATATGCCAAAAATAAGGATAATGACTATGAAGGGATAAGATATGACTCCAAAAATTAAAAATAAAAAATGTTTCTTTTAAAAAAAGGGATTGATAAGATGTTGGTTGAAAAAGGGAGAAAGAAAAATTCAAAAAAAAGTTAAAAAAATTTACTTTGAAAAACTAATGAATCATGGTAAAATAGCCATGAATTCTTAGTGCAGTATTCCCCTAGCGCTGGAGTTCTCCCGTTCTCCTTGATTGGTAAACTTGGTCTTGGCTGGCTGGCTGTTCGGGCTGATCTTCTGGGGGAGGGGCCTGTTGCTATGGTTCCCAAATGTCTTTGCCGGAGGCGGAATTGCCCCGCCCTTGTCGGTCCGGGGTAAGGAAGCTGCTCGGGTTTGCTCTCAGGAACTTTTGTTCCCTGCAAGCTCTTGGTACAGCTTTGGAGGACCAGGGCGAAAATGGTGGCCTCCCAATCTCCACCCGGAGGAGCTGGGAACTCGGGGCCCCTCTCCTCAGTGCGCCCCCAGAGAAAAGCAGTCACTCCTGTCTCCCCGGTCTCTGGCCGCACTCTGTGCTCACCCGGCCTGTGACTGAGCGTTTCTATCTCTGGCACCCGTCCCCGTGTGGAGTCTCCAAACCCAGCAGATCCCTGCGGTGCGCTCCCGCGCCGCTCCTCCTGGGGGGAGGGAGGGGAGTCTCCCTGGCTCTGCCGCTTGTTGGGTCCCTGCTGGAGGAGCAGTGGCCCGACTGGGCCGCGGATCACAGTTTATGGCAACCCCGAGCTGAGAGCCCGCGCCTCGGCTCCGTCTCTGCAGCTGGCTTCCCCGCTCCGATACCTGGGAGCTCTGCCGCACTCAGGCACCCCCGGTCTTTCTTGACCCCGAGGGTCCTGGGACCACACTGTCCCGCGAGGTTTCCACCCCCAGCTTAGCCACTGGAGCGACGTCTCTCAGCGGAGCCGACTTCTAAAAGTTCTGATTTTGTGCTCCGCGGCTCTAGCACTTGTCATAAGCGGCCGACGGAGGCCCCCTCCCCCGCCGTCTATCCTCCCGAATATCGCCTCGGATTCACTTCTCTGCACGTCCTACCTTCCAGTAAGTGGTCGCTTCTCTGTTCAGAGAGTTGTTGCTACTTTCTTCTTCGGTCTCCTGTTGAGTTCGTAGGTGTTCAGAATGGTTTGATCCCTATTCAGCTGAATTCCTGAGACCGACGAAATCCAGGTCTCCTACTCCTCCGCCATCTTGCTCCGCCCCTACCTCAATAGAACTATTCCATAATGATGGAAATGTTCTTTATCCACAGTGTCCAAAATGGTAGCCACTAGGCACATATACTCCTGAGGATGTGAAATGGTGGTTAATGCAAGTGAAAGCTGAATTTTTTTTTTTTTAAAGATCTTGTTTATTTGTCAGAAAGAGAGCACGCACAAGCAGGGGTATCGGCAGGCAGAGGGAGAAGCAGGCTCCCTGCTGAGCATGGAGCCCGATGTGGGACTCCATCCCAGGACCCCAAGATCATGACCTGAACCGAAGGCAAATGCTTAACCAACTGAGCCACCCAGGCATCCGTGAAAGATGAATTTTTAACCTAATTTTATTTTAATTTAATTAATTTAAATCATCACAGGCAGCTGCTGACTATCATATTGGACAGTGAACTTAAACTATCTTTTCCTTCAAAGATTTCATCCAAATTATAGTTCTTAGGAAAAACACAAACACAAACAAAAATGAACAAAAATGCTGTTTATTTAGTCAGAGTTACTGTTTAAACCATGTGTCTAGATAACCACAAAGAGAAATTTACTGAAATTGTGAGGTGCACTGGGACTTTGGCTTAATTCAGAGTTTTCCCTGGACTTTGGTGACGCTCTTGTTAAACTTTTGCTTTTCCTTCCACTTCTGTCATCTCTCCTTAGATAAATATTGCTGTTTTTTAGTGTTCGAAGTCCTCAGGAATGAGTCAAAAACTCTCTCCTTTTTTAGCTCCATATTCTGCTTCTAGGTGACCTTATCCATGCCTAAGCTTCAGTTGTCTCTACATCAGTGACTCCCAAATTTATACCTCCAATGCACACTTTTCTTTGAGGCTTTCTTAAACATAGAATGTGTGATTCCTTTCACAGTCCAAATATTCTTTAGATCATAGAATGGCATCAGTCTAGTCGGACAAATCGGAAATCCGGAAACTATCCTTGAAACCTCACCTCCTTGCGTTCCCTTGCATTTCCCACCTCTAAGCCATCTATAAGTCTAATTGATTTAATTTGGAAAATAGCTTTTAAATTCATTTACTGCCTTTATACCCACTGTTGCCACTATGGTCCAAGTTGTCATCAACTTTTTCCTAGACTTTTTGCTGGAGGTTTCTGCATGGCCATAGTTACACAGACTTTCTTTTGAATTTTATAAATGTGTCATGCTCCTTCCGTCATGAAACCATTGCAGTGTCTCTAGAATTAATGCTGCCTGGAATACTCTCCAGCTTCACCCCCCTCTCCCCCAGCTACCCTGTCCTGCTCAATACCTGGTTGATCTCCCTGAGGATTTATTCAGACCTTAGCTCAAATGCCACTTCCTTAAGGATACCTTTCCTAATACCCTGTATCCTAGGCCATATCTAGACTCATTATGCATTTTCATATCACCCTGTACTTCTCCTTTTGAAAATTCATCACAATTGTAAATAATTATCTTTGTTGTTGTCTCTGCTACTAAAACAGTAACTTCCGCGAGGGCAGGAACTTGTATTCATAACTGTTCTTGGTGTTTGACTCAGTGTAGTCGTCCTTTGAACAACACAGGTTTGAACTGCAGATCCATTTACACGTGGATTTTTTTTTCAATAAATAAAGTATAGTGCTGTGAATATATTTTCTCTTCCTTGCAACTTTTCTTTTCTCTAACTTACTTTCTTGTAGGAATACGGTATATAATACATACAACATACAAAATATGTGTTAGTTGATTGTATATGTTAACAGTAAGCCTTCTTGTGAGCAGTAGGCTATTAGTAGTTAAGTTTTGGGGGAGTCAAAAGTTCTATGTAATTTTTGACTTTGTTGGGGGCTTGGCAACTTTAGGCCCAGCATTATTCAAGGGTCAGCTGTACATGCACACAGTAGGTGCTCAATCGATATATGTTGATCCCTTAGTTACTTAACTAGAAGTTAAATGTACGCTCTTGTTGCCTGGGGTTAGTAAGCTGACATCACTCAATATCTGGGTCAGAAAATTGGCGGGGAAATGAGTTTGGTAACTTGTCATTTCCATGTGATCTCAAATCTCAAACAGTGAGTTTTTCTGTGAATTAAAACAATAAGTTACTAGAATCTTGGAGTTTTCAAAACAAACACTTGATGTAAACCTTTACTCTTGTTATTGCAGCTGCAAACTGTCCAGCTGTTCAGTAATATTTTAAATGTGTTTCAAATTATTCATTTACTGCTTTGAGTAGTTCTTCCTGAATACATTTTTGTTTTTTAAAAAATTTCAGTTAACTAATATTACTCTAATGGTTATTATTTTGTAGAACAGTGTTCTTCCAAGAATTCTTGTCAGAGACTCTCACCAATGGCATTAATTGCTCATGGCTACTGATTCCCAAAGAGCCACCCATCCTTGAGGAATAATCTTTGGAATCAGTTGTCTTTATTTATCTGGCATGACACCAGTCTTCTAATTGTGTTATTCAAAAGTGACACCGTTTCTCTTTCCTTTGTTATTATTCCCAAACAAGGATTTGATACTTCCCATGCAGGAAGGGAAAATGAATGCTTCTGAACTTGTATAAGACTTTTTGTCTTTGCCTATTAATTACTCAACTGACCTTGTAACTAGCTTCCTCTCTTTGATCTGATACTTTCTTATTTCACGCTTGCAGATGTTTTAAAATGTTCCAATATTTTCCCCCCTGGGTAAACTAGATGCTTTGTGGTAGCTATTGACGCAGTTTGCTTGGCCACCAAGGCTTAATTTGATAACTTTTCCTAGCAAGTAGGACATTTAGATTGAGGATGAGAAGGACTACCAGGCTACATGAATCTGAATTTTCGATATTCTTCATTGGATTGCCTTGTTAGTGAGTTAAATGTTTGGATTTTTTGGAGGCGGGGAAGAAAATGCTGTGTATATCCTACAAAACTTCTGATTTTACAAGTTCACAATAAATATTTATTCAAATTAAAGCTGTTTAAATATAAATTGCTTGAAGGAACTATAGGCTTTTAAAGATTTTATTTATTTATTTTAGAGAGAGAGCATGAGCAGGGAGAGGGGCAGAGGGAAAGGGAAAAATAAGCAGACCCCGTGCTGAGCATGGAGCCTGACGCAGGGCTCGATCTCATGACCATGAGACCATGACCTGAGCCGAAACCAAGAGTTGGACACTTAACCGACTGAGCCACCCAGGCACCGCAGGAACTATGGGCTTTTAAAGATTCAGAAAATTGATTTTAAAAGTGTAGTTGTTCTTTGTCTACAAAATATTTGAGACAAGTCATATCAAAGTTGGAAAAGTTTACCATGTAGTAAAGCTCCAAGAAATTATTGAAGTACATAAATTTTATTGAATGTAATAATTAAAATTATAAAAAGGTCATGAAATATTTATACTCTTTTATTAATAACTATTTTGAATAATCATTTTCTAAAGCCATAGAAATCTGTGGTTCTCTTTAATTAATGAATTAATTTAATTAATAACATTTAACTTTTGTTTTTAGAAACATACCTTCTTTTTTTCATTTCCTAAAGCAAATTCTAATTTATTGTAGTTTATCAAGGATCAGACTTTAACCATCACCATTAAACAACAATTAAGAAATATAAAATCAGTGTTTTGAATTGTGGAGCAACTATTTACAGATAATAACAATAATAAAGATAACAGTCACACATACTTTCTGTTAGAAGAAAAAAGTAGGAAAATAAAGACCAAATTATATCTAAAGCAAAAGTACAGATTTTATATGAGCGTCTGAAATAAAGAACTTCCTAGATGCTAACCCAAACGCAGATGGAAGTCATAATCAGTGTAACTGGAATATTCCAGTGTAAGAGTCAGAGGGTGCAGGGCACCACATGGTTCAGCCACTCCAGAGCCTTCTCTGGAGATGGGTATTAGGCATTAAATTGTACACCCCAAAAAGAACAGTCACTATATTCAGGAAATTGGTAGAAGGAGCTATTTAAAATCTATGTATTAAAACCTGAGCTGTTGTAAATTTTCAAATGACTATTAAAAGTAGGTTCTAATTTCTTTTCTCTATTAAAATGTACCTGATCAGTGTCTCAAGACACATCTTGCCCTATTCTGGTATCTGTTCTGCATACCTGTTGGGAAGGCCTGCTACTCTACATGGAGTTAGAGAACTCAGCTCTGTCCCTCAGGTGAAATGCTGGCCTTGTCCCTTCTTCTCTCAGGCATGTCACTTAGCCTCCATGAAGTTTAGCTACCACCTTTATAAACCATAAGGATAATTACAGCTAATTCTTCAAATTCTTGTTCGGATTAAATGAGATAATGCATGAAAGTGCACCATGAATATTCAATAAATGCTAACTTTTGTTAGTTCTAGTATTCCCTCCATGGACTTTAAGTGATTTTTCTTGGTCAGGCCTCAAAGCCCTTCCATCTCTTATTATCTTATTATCAGAAAGGGATGGAGTGGGGCTCCTGTGTGGCCCATTTGGTTAAGCATCTGCCTTCAGCTCAGGTCATGATCTCTGAGTCCTGGTGTCGAGCCCCACATCAGGCTCCCTGCTCAGCAGGGAGTCTGCTTCTCCCTCTGCCCCTCTATGCCCTCCCCTTCTCTCTTTCAAATAAATAAATAAAATCTTTTTTTTTTTTTTAAAGAAAGGGATGGAGTGTTTGGAGTGTTAGCTTCAGTAAGTCTGCGTTTGCTAGTGGAGGGTCTGGTATGCAGCACACCTGAATTTCTCAGAAAAGCCATTGGAACCAGATTTGCTGCTTCTGCCAACAGAAGCAAACTACTTTAACTTCATTAGCACAGCCCAGCAAATAGCTTATCAAGTGATCAGGACAGTAAAATTCTATTCAGCTGGGGCTATTTTGCATTATCTCCAAGGGGCACTTTTTCCCTGGAGATGCCATTTGCATCTTACAACTTGAGAGGGTCTCTCTGCTTAGTCCTGGAGCTTCCACACAACAGCCGATGGCAGACACACATTCCTTCTTGCATTTGGCATCACAAAGGGAACTCAGTGGCCAGGCAAGGGCTAGCTGTCATCTTGTCAACACCTGGCCTGTTTTTCCCTAGGCTTTCCCCAAATTTCCATTAGGCCTGCAGCGGGGAATCAGGAAGCACAACGCAATCAGAATGTGCAGTTTTTTTTTTTTTTTCAATTTAACTGTTTATTTGAGGTGATTGTAGATTTACATGTAGTCATGAGAAATAAAACTGAGAAAAGCTGTGTACTGCATAACGTATAAACCTTACCAAGTTTCTCCCGATGGCAACATCTTGAAAAACTAAAGTACAACATCCAGAATGTTACCATTGATATAGTCGAGGTACAGAACAGTTTCATCACCACAAGGATTCCTCTTTTTGACCTTTGTGCCACACCCTTTCCACTTCACCCCTCCTTCATCCTTGACCTCTGGCAACTATTAATCTGTTTTCCATTTCTATAATTTTGTAATTTCAAGAATATAATATTCATATAGTCTATGACCTTTTGGCATTGTTTTTCAACATTTCACATGATGCCAAGATGCCGTATTAGTAGCTTGTTCCTTTTTATTGATGAGTGGTATTCTGTGGTATGAATGTACCATGGTTTGTTTAACCATTCATCCATTGAAGGACATCTGAGTTGTTTCCAATTTTAACCTAATATGAATAAATCTGATATGAATAGCCATATACAGGTTTTTATGTAAACTGAAGTTTTTATTTCTCTGCAATAAATGTTCAATTGCAGAGCTGTATTGTAGTTGCATGTTTAGTTTTATAAGAAACTGCCAAACGTTTTCCAGAGTTAGTACCATGTTATATTCTACCAACAGTATATAAAGGATCGAGTTTATTTGCATTCTTTCCAGCATTTGGTGGTGGTACTGTTACTTATTTTTTTTATTTTGGCTATTCTGACAGGTGTGTGGTCATATCTCATTATTGTTTTATTTTGCATTTCCTCAATAGCTAATGATGCTAAATATCTTTTGCAGATGGTATAATTTAAGAGCTGGAAAGGACTGGGGGGACCATTTCAATGATTGAGCCCCAAATTAATTTATTTGGATGAGAGACAGGTCCCAGTTAGAAAGAGAGGGAGAAAGAAGAGTGGGGGCACTTCCTTCTGAACTCAAGTCACTTGAATTCTAGCCCAGTGATGTTTACACCAGATCCTACCTCTAGTACACATCAGAGTTGATTTCCTTGCTGTGAGTGGTAAGGTAGAGCAGAATTGGGTGATAAGACTGATTAAGAATGTATATTAAGTAATCTATCGATTGTGCTTGTATTTAGCACATATCTGGTACCTATTAGAAACTCAATAATAATTGAATATTTTTGCATTGATTAAAGGAATATGTCCATTTCATATGTGTAAAATGTGTGGATATATATATGATACATATAATATTCTCCTAAGAGGTAAACATTTTTCCTTCCTTAAAGTAGGCACCTTAGAAGTTTATTTCCCCCTTTCAGAGCAGGAAATAAATAAAGAAAATAGCCTTTTTATCAAAAGAAAAAGAGAAAACATAAAACCATGTCTGTTCAGTCTGTGTCCTAGGTCTCATAAATTATTAGGGTTAGTAATGGTGGGGGCCTTGCTGATGATGGAATTCACTCTCCTGATTTGCAGATGAGAAAACAGAAGCCATTGACTTAGAGGCACTTTAAACCCCTTCTTGAATATTTGCACTGGTTACCACCAGGAAAGAAGCAAGCTGTGGCACTGGGAGAAGGTTGGGGGTATGCTGAGGAGATAAGGTTCCAGCCTCCGAAGCATCATGAAGTACCTTACGGAAGCAAGAACAACCCAAGTGAAGTGAGGGAGTCCCAGAGAACGAGGGAAATACCTTGGGGGTTTCGAAAGGTTTAATTTTGAGCATCTGTATCTGACTATTAAAAGAATTGTGAGCTCAGTGTTCAAGAGGCTAATGCTGACTTCCTCAGTGCTGTTGCTGGAGGAGGAAGAGCGGAGGAGATATTGTGAACTGTGGAGAATCACCTTCCATCACCATCTTCCTGGAGAAAGCTGTGCAGCAAAGCTGTTATTCCGCTCAATTTATTCCTTGATAACGATTGTGTTTGTTACTTCATGTCCTGAAGCAAAACTAGCAGATGTAATAGCTGTTGAAAAAAAAAATTAACTGGTATGATGACTGATTTATAGCTTCATCATAACATAAATTATAACAAGAGACAGAGGGAATGGCTTTTTGGAAGCACTGCTTTTCTGTTGAATTGCAAAGCCCTTGCTTCTTTTCCAGCTATTGTTAAATTTGCTAAAAATAAGGTTTCTGAGATATGTAAACATCACCCCCCCCCCCCACCCTGAATGAAAGTTTGAATTATTCAGATACTAGAGGCAGGAAAGGGTCTGGTGTTGGCCTAAGGCCTTAAGTTCATGTCCCTGACAGGCTCTGAGCTTGTCAAAACTGCCCTTCAATCTCCTTGCTAATAGTATGGTGTACTTCAGTTACTGAACTGGTCACATAATTAGAAGCATACTCCTCTGGCTGGGAAGAAATCTGCTGGTACACTCTAAATTAAAGAAAACTGACTAGTTGTGCCAGGTTATACAATTTAATGAAGAAACTGTAGAAGCAGCCCTTTAAAAAGTGTGATGGTGCACTTACTTTTGGTATAATATTAAGCACTCAAGCAGAACGTTTCTCCTTTAACTCCAAGCCAAGGCTCATCACTGTTTTGTAAATGAATTATATGCAGCCAAAAGCCCCATCTGGTTGACAGGATAGAGTCAAATGGGGCCTGAACGTGTGGGGTCTATGTGCACTTGCTTTGTCACATCTTGGGCAAACCAGCACGACGTCCAGTGAGAGAGGCGGGCATTTCTACTTTCATCATTGTTATAAGCCCGAGTTTTCTTTTTTAACCTCTTCTCTGTTTGTTCTTTAAACAACAACAAAAAATCTGGTGGTAGGTCCATCTGACCTCATGGAGTCCAAAATGGCATCTCCCTCTCCTTGTTCTTTCTCTCTGGCTGCTCCTTTATTTTTCTTCTTCTCTTTTTCTCTTTCATCTGGCTTCTCCACCCAAAAGCCAAGGGAAGTGAGGTAACAATAACTTTGTTGCATTTCACCTGGCCCACCCAGAGAAAAGCTATTTCTAGGCAAATGCGGAAAACCGAAACCTTGTGGAACGCAACTGGCCCTTTAATCTAACATTCTCTGTGTGCTGCAGAGCCTAATGTTTAATCTGAAAAACAATCTGAAAATAGCATGAAAGGAAACGTGGAATTTGCATAGCTATATATATGTTTAAGATAGTCATAGTCGTTTTCGAAAACACTGTATTTGAGAGCTGACCCTTTACTTGAAGTTGCCTGAATTTCATGGACTCTTCTGAGATAAGGAGTGTAATTTTCACTTGAGTGATGGTTGCTTTTCTACACAGCCCTCTTGGTATTAAGGAGACAGATGTCAGACCCTGACGTTCTGGAAACTGAATGCTGATCTTCAGAGCTGTTTGAGTAACAATAATGATGAAGATGTGACCATTTCTAATAACTGTTGGATTGTCATACTTTTGAGAATCTAAAATCTGTTTTTCTTTCTTTGTATTTTTCTCTTTCTCGCCTTTTTTCTTTGCCATTATTTGGGCCTTTTTTTCTTTTTCCTTCTTTAAAAAAAATCTTTTTTCTAGGTCTTTATTTTCAGAGTTTAAATTGCACTGAAATCTTACTTTTTGCAGGCAAAGCCTTGGTTTGGTTTATTCTGGTTGCTTACAGATGAACTTTTTTCACCATCAAGCCCTTTGGAGGCTAACTTCTATTTCCAAAGCTCTAAATTTAATAGCTGAAGAAGACAACAAAAATGTCTATCATTCCAAATTTTCTAGAAGTTCCATCATATTAAAAGGTGCCTTTTAAAATAATCTTACTGATAGGTGCTAGAAACCTACATGGGAAGCATAAGATCCTCACTGACAGAGAGTTGCTCTACACGTCCAGGTTGCAAGGCAGAGAGGGTGCAGAGCTCATGGAGGGAATAATTTAAGGAAGATTTATAACCAGTATGTAGATCTTTACAAAAGGGATTCTTATTTTGGGATCCATCAAAGTATCAATGGATAGAAGTAAGGGCCTATGAACTTAGATAGGAAAAAGATGACTTCTTTATATTTCCTCTGCTTTAGTTGAAATGTAGCCTTTCCATCAATTATAAATATGGGAAAAAATCCCATTGGGAGTATCAGAACTCTGTCACATCACATTACAGTTGTTGCAGATATTTCAAAATATCCTTTATCCTCATCATTACATTGAAATTGTGATAAATATTAAATCCACCACTAGATCTTTTTATTTAAAGCTTAAGTAAAGGAGCACATATATTACTTTAACATAATTAAAAATATTATAACTATTTCAGGATAATTGACATTTTCAATTTCAATTTCTTTAATAATCCTATACATTCCTATACATGTTATTAAATGCACTTAAAATCATTATTTTGAGAATGTGTCAGTGGTTCTCACCAGATTGCCAGATGAGCCCGTGGCACAATAAAGGTTAAGAATCTTAGTTTGGAGATTAAATATTCTTCTAACTAGAACATTTGGGGAAGGGGAGAGGTTGTAGAAGAAGAATAGAGAGGGGGACCATGGAGTCTGGTTTGGGCCTAGCAGAGCTTTTGCTTGCCTCTATTGGACCCTTGCCCAGGGCTAAACATCTGAATAGCCCTCACAAAATGCAGAGAGAAAGAAAAAAGCCTAGGCTAGATAGTAGCATGTAAGGGAAAATAACAAAAACCAAAACAAAAATTTAAAAACCCACTGAAAGTCCCATAGCACAAAGGGTTTCTTATCATTTCTTCCCATCTTTTGTATAAACTTTTTCTGGTGCCAGTCCCCAAACTCCTTTTTTTAAATGCAGTTTTAGGTACTGCATAAACACTTGTAGGCACTGCTACTGTACCATCGACTGAGCCTTTTATAGAACCCTTACACATGCCCAGTTGCCCTGCCTAACTGTTAATATTGTGGCAGTAGCATAAGGCCAGCTTGCTGTGAGTGGTAGTATGATCTGTGAGGGAAGCTGGTTTCTTTGCAAGACCTACATCTGCAGGGGTGAGGGATGTAAGTTGGTAGCCATTATATGTGCTAAATTGACTTGGGGAGTTAATAACTGAAATAAAGTGAGTCCAATGAGATACAATGTTTCCCTAGAGTTTCTTTTAAAATAGTCTCATCAGAATAATGTTGAGAAGAGGAGGCCTTGTCAGAAAAAAAGTTATTTTTTGCTTCTGTGGTACCTTCTGATTCTACAAGGTGGTAGGAAGGAAAAAGAAAGGTAGGAGGAAAGTGGGCAGCAAATGTAGGAAGTGAAGTTTATGGGGACTGAGGACAGGAACAGATTTTGCCGTCAAATGGAGATTAAGTTCAAATCCCAGCTCTTTAACTTGTCCAGCTGTGTGATTTGGGGCATGTTCCTTAACTTCTCTGAGCTTCAGTTCTACATCTACAAAACAGACACAATTACAGTACCAACTTATAGAGTTATTGTGAGAATTTGATGACATGATGTGCAAGGTGTTTGGCCCTGTGCCTGGTACCATGTAATAAGCACTTAATAGAGGATAGTTCCTGCAGGGGAGGTGCTGAGACTAGGTGAGTATGTCAGTAGGAAGAAGAGACAGGCATATGATCAGCTGCCGTCTTGACCCATATGCTGGGTTTTCATTTGTGATCAACCAGCCAGTCCTATACTACTGGGAAGGGAGTGTCCTCTACACTGGGCTGCCAGCAGTCTGGCTTTCTTCCTTTAATCATCTTGGTTGCTTTATTGAATAACTGGTTTGACTTAGTTTTTTTAGCTAAAAAATCAGAGTCCTAATGATAGTTAATATCTTCCTATCTCACAAGCTGGATTAACTAGTGTGTATGTGATGTCATGGTATTTCTTAAAGTGAAGAGAGTGACTTCACTACTCCTATAATGAGCGTGTGAGCACTGAGGTAAGTGTGTTTATAGATGTGTATCTGTACCTGTTTTTTTTTTTCTATGTAGTACTACCTCGGTAATGTTTTAAATTGGATAATCATTTAACTGATAAATAAGATAATTCATGTGAAAGTCTTTGTAAATAGCAAAGCATTATTAAAAGCCAAGGCTTTAGTATTATTATTGCTTGTTCAGAATAAAAATAATTTGGTCACTGGGAAATGCCCTGTGGAATCCCTTTGCCCACTGTCAAGGAAGAAGTTAAGACACTCAGAGGATATGAGATCTCTAAGCTTTAGGCCTGGCTGACGATTAAGGAACCAGGAAAGTTCCTGAATGATTTAGAATCTCATCTAGCTCTTTTCTGTGATAATATCCTAGGCTTGAGCCATGGTGAGACTTCTTAATAATCATTTTTTAGAAAATGATGCTGAGAGTAGTAAGGACTTCTTAAAAAGTTCAGAGAGTGGATGGAAACCCCCAAATAGTGCTTAGCCTCCTACAGTGGTTCTATTTGGACCCGGACTAACTTGAAAATGAAGCTTGCCTTGCCTCTAATTACCTGTGTGTTTACTTAAATCAATAAATATATTTTACACCTGTTATTATTTTACAGCTTAGATTAAGCTGTTCGAATTTTGTTGTTATTGTTGTTAAAAGAATTCCACAAGAGAAAGCATGGCTCATCTCTTGGACTGAGATATTCAAGTAGTTTGATCATGGGGATAGAAACGTGTTTGCCATACTATTATGTACAAAACTGACTGGGTTAGATACTGGAAGGGAAACAGGGAATTAAGACATAATTCTGCCTTTAGGGATAAAATGATTAACTATTGTTTAAAAGATTGTTAGTATTTCATCAAACCAGTGAAAAGAAATCAACTGGCTGTTGAATGTGTGGCTTTTACTTGCTTGTATCTGTACTGGCATCCAAAGTGGCAGCAGAGCATATGTGCCCATGCCTGCAGGATGATTCACCCGGTACTAGTTTCACGATGGTTATTATTAATAGTACTAGGCAAGTTTGCATTAGTAATTCCTGATTCAAAGTGATATTTTGCCTGTTTTGAAAATAGTTCAGAGAGATAACTTATTGGCAGAGTAACTCTTGAGAAAGGCAAAGAAAGCTCTTTACCGAATTGGTGGCCAATATCCAGGCTTGGTTTGAAAACCATATTTTGAGGGAGCCTCATTTCTTGTGCTTGGCCAGAACAGCTCAGTGATGCAGAATTATAACTTGCTCCTTTTAAATCCAAGATTTGGCTATACATTTAGGTTAGTTTATGCAAAACTGGCAGACATTGATTTCTAGCTTTTTTTAGTGTCCAGGTTTGATCATTTCCCTCTGGTTAGTGTAGAGAGAACTGAAGCCTTCTATTCTGACCAAACAACCACAACCCAACTAGGCCAAGACACTAGGAAAATACCAGGGCAAATGAAATGAGGAGTGCCATTTAGAGCAGCCAAGCTGAGGCATAGAGCTTAAAACCAATGCTAGAGCATGCCCGAGAGATTTCTTAAGAGTCCTGGTGGCACTTCTTATATGAAGATCTGAAGTCAGAGCTGTTTACATTAAGTCAGAAAAAATTTCAAATACTATATAACTCTGTTATGCTCTTCTGTTATCTTTACCTCTGTGTGCCATTTTGGTAACAGTGTCTTAATTTTATGAGGATCCATTCCCTCTTCACTTTCAGTTCCTGAGGTTTGGGTGGGACTGACTGACTCCGTATCTCCACCAGCCTCAGCAGCAGTAACATAGCCCATATCTGACCATTGAAGACTACTAGTCAGATCAGTCATAATCTGTCATCCAATCAGAGAAAGTTAGTTCCAGGACTTTTGCTAGAGATTTTAGAAAAGAGGTGCTATCCTTCTTCTAGGGTAGATATACTGGTAAAATGCAAACCTACTACTACTTCTGGAGACTGTCTTTGTCACCACATGGGGAGAGTTTTTCTGAGAATGAATCCAACCCAGAGGAAAGCAGAGTTGAGAGCTGGTGATAGGTATACTTCTGATAACACCATTTAAATCATATTAATGAGGCTCTAAGCCCAGCTTTGCCTAAAGCCACAGGTGTAATTAATTGCTTTATTTTTTTCACCTAAGCCAGTTTGAGTTGGGCTCTTGTTACTTGCAGTGGAGGATGCGCTGAGTAATATACCGTCTTTTATAGAGCCTGTGTATCTGTCAGCCACAATAATGCTGCATAACAAAACACTTAAAAATTCAGAGGCATTCAGCAATAGTCCTTTCTTTCTTTCTTGTGTATTTGTAAGTTATCTGGGATTGGGTTAGTCTAAACTGGGTTCAACTGGGTTTGGTTTTAAGGTTGGGTCAAATTCACTCCATGTATCTCTTACACTCTTTGGACCAGTGGCTATTTGGGGCATATTGCTCTTTTCATGGTGCTGTCAGGAATGCCAGCCAGCAATGCCAACCACACAAGCTCAAGCCTTTGATTGTGTCATGTTTACTAACATTGTATTGGCCAGATGAAGTGACTTGGTCAAGCCCAACACCAAACGGATGGAGAAAGGCACTTTCCATGAGGGTGGGAAGGAGGAAGTGAGTATTCAGAGAACAGTAGCCCTACCTACCACAGCCTGAATTGAAACCAGAAGGAATAAGGACTATTTATAAAATCATATAATTCTAAATCTACAGGGTTCTATAGTGATAAACAATGTAAAATATTTTAAACAAGTTAATGTAACAAATGACATTTTTTTTTTTTTTTGCACCAAGAACTATGTATTACTGAAAGATTTCAGGCTTCTAATTTGTTTATAATGTGAATAATGTCAAAATTAGTTTTGAAATAAGTAGAACATCACATAGATGCCTCCTTCTGACTAAAGAATTATTTCAGCCATATATGGTACATACAGCTATTAATTGGTGTAGGCATTCAATGACAATTTGTTTATTTTGATTTTGAAATTCTTGTATCACAAGTGTGCAAATACTATGAACACCACATAGTATACAATTAAAGGAGAGTATCTGAATGCATCATAATAATAATGCCGTTCTTTTAAACATCTCCTATGTTTCAAGTACTTTATTAAATGAAGCTTAGTGATCTTAAGTAATGTGGACAAATTCCCAAATTTTGGCAAGGGCCAGAGAAAGGGAGTCACCCTGAGTCTGTCTTGCATCAAAACTCAAGCCATTATTTCATTATACTATAGGAAGTTTAAGTTAGATAACGGGGATGAGTTGGCAACTTACTGATGGCAGTCATGCATCTCCAATTCTAGAAAATGCTGCTGCACTGGTAAACAAAACCATTGCTCCAGTCCTGCTTTAAAACAGGAGGTTGGATTAGGTGAAGAGGGGTTTGGCTAGAGAAGACACCTGGGGGAGGCAGCTTGGTACAGTGGTGAAGAGTATAGGATCTTGTGAGCCTCGCCTAGTGTTTTTATGTTGTATACAATGGGGAAGACAGTTGTTCCAACCTACAGTTCCATTGTGAGGAGTTGATGCCATACAGTGTGACAAGATGTTTACGTAACCTGTGGCTGAGGGAGTGCAGTTGTAAAATTCAATTAAAAAAACAAAAACAGACTAGTTCTCTATGCTGGAGATTTTATAACTGACCTCTCTAAAGTACAGACCGAATCTGATAATCTCTTGAAATCACTTCAGCCTGTAATTTTTGGGGTTGTTTAGATTTTGGAACTTTTCTAACCACTTGATAAGATAAATTTTAAAGGGAGGCACTGTCCTTGGTTTCTGTGAGTTCCCACAGTCGGTGTCCAGGCTGCCTAAATGATCACAGTTGAGCAGAAAAAGTTCCTGAGGTAACAGAAACATTAGGTTTTAGAGTTCACGTGAATTCATATATCTGGATGCAAGGTTTCATAGTTAAAATCTTCGGATGGGAAACAGGATTATTTTTACCCTAACTTTGAAAAGAGGTAACGTTGGACCGACAGATGAGTATAAAGTAGCTGGAGGCAGTAATATAGTTTACTCCCACTCAAGAAAATGAAGAGAGAAAAATATCTTCTCAGAATTGTCATGTCTCTGCTGTACTGTATAACAGTTTATGAGTGATAATGTGGATGACAGCCATGATAATATCTATAATACAGTTAATACGTGAATATGATTCTGTTTATAAGGCACTTTTCAAACCGGGTAAGCACAACTTGAAAATAATTGCATGGGGAGGGATGATTCCAGACACGTGGAGGCATGATTCTGGATTCTAATTTGAGTGTGGAGACAATGAGATTTAAAGCATGTGCCCACTTTTCCTGCGCTGGGAAGGGGAAGAAAATATTGATATATTTTTGTAAATCTTCTCTTTTATTTTTAGGATGGGAGGGTTGCTTTACTACTGGGTGAATATACTGAGCATGCATGCAGGATTGGTAACAATAAAAAGCCCAGAAAACTGAGTCAGGCACCACCCTCTGGCAGAAGGCCTGAGTGAATAAATGGGTGTGCTGAGTGTCAGCAAGGAGGGGATCTGTCAGAACACGAAACGAGAGGAATTCCGAAGTTACAGCCTTGCCCAGAGAGTATCCAGCCTCCCACTTCTAAAGATTAATTCTGAGGACCCAGAAGAAGAACATGGCATTACTCCTGAGAGATCCGCTCAGAAAGAGAGAAAGGTGATTGAGAATCTCAACTATTCTGAGTTTTCATAGAGTGACATGACCCAGCCATGCTATTATTTTTGGATCTTGAGCAACTCATTTAACCCTTCTTTCTCTATTTTTGTTTTTGTTTTTGTTTTTGTTTTTTTTTTCATTTGAGGGAATATAGGTGATGGGTTAAATCAGTAGCTTTATAATTGTGAGCCTTGGAGCCCTTGCAGTTCTTGGAAACCTCAGAAGATCTCAAAACTCCCAAAGATTTGGCAGACAACCAGGGCAAGTGAAAGGGACTCTGCTCCCTATACCCCCTTCACTTAGAATTCTTTCACATTTTTAGGTTTGCTGTATGACTCTGAACAACATCTTCTGCATTTAATCTTTTTGGAAGCCTGTGCATTATGTGGCCTTGAAATGCCCTTCTAACTCTACTGTCCACAGTAGTCCTGAGCACCAGAACCGGGTTTGGAATTTATTCATTCTCAAAAGAAACAAAGTCCTGTGTTATGAGTATCACATTAGGCCTTAGGGATAAAGGAACAAAAAGGTATGTGATCCCCGTCTTCAAGAATTTTAAGGTCGAATGAAGAGAAGGACAGGCAAATCCATTGTTGTGCTACAACAAAGTTATTGATTAGTGGAGGTCTGTGCCAAGAAGAGAGAGGATGTAGTGGGTAGGTTGCTTGAGTCTAACTGAGAGAGTGAGAGGAAGCTTCAAAGGGAAGGAGATCTGTGAGTTGGGACTTGACAGATAAAGAGGAATTGTACAAGCAGGTGTGTATGATTTAAGAGTATAATTCAGATCTTTCAGTCCTTCCCTTGAAATTCTCCAAGTGCTTCCCATCAGACTGTAACATCCAAACACTTTAGTATGGCTACAAGGCTGTTATGATGCGGCTCTCTGTCTTCCTTAGACACCTACTCTTCTTCTCCAGGCTCGTTATTCTTTCATCTCCATTCCTTAATACTCCATGATCGTTTCCCCTGTAGCTTTACCTTAGCTATCCCTCTGGCTGAAATGCTTTTCCTTCAGATTCTTCAGTAATGACTTCCTCATCGCTCTGGTGTCAGAATAAATGCAGTAGCTGTTTGTCAATATTTCCAGTTTTTCTCTTTCTGTTTACAAGGGATTGATCATAACTCAAGTGTCCCCTTGAGGTTAGAAGACACTAGGTGACTTTTGGTAAATGTAATGTAAGTAGAAATGACACATGTGACTTCCAGGCAGAAGCATGTGCTTTTTAGTGTGCAACTCGGCAGTCCTCTCTCCTGCCATCCAGACACTGGAAGTCTGTGCTGACGTGGAAGAACAAGTGCTGAGCCATTACTTATTGGACGAGTCACCACACAGTTTCCCAGACCCATAGGAGACTCTGCTGTAGTGAGAAATAAATGTTTATTGATATTTTTGCCATTGACATTTTAGGGGTTGTTTGTTATCACAGTATAAGTTAGCCCATGCTGACTGATACAGATCCTTTCTACCTATTGGTCTTCAAGTTGCCACTTCCCCTTGACTACAGATTGCTTTCTGTCTTTTCCATTTTTATTACACTTATCTGAAAGTATGCTGCTTGTACATTTATTTGCTATCTCTCTCTATGAAAATATAAACCTCATGAGAACAGGTGTCTTATCTGTCTTGTTCTTCATCCCCAGTCATTAGACAAGTTCCTGGTGTAAAGTAAGCACTCAAGAATTGTTGGATAAATGGAAAACAAAGTGTATCTGTGTCACATAGGATGGTGTGGCTAGCCTCCAGAGAAAGGAAACGTATTTAGAAAGGCATGCATGAGGAAGCTTGAATCAATGCCTCCCCCCACCTCAAACAACAACAACAACTAAGAAAATAAGTATAAGGGATGTAAGTTATTTACATAGTCTTTCCTAATCTCAATTTTTTAGGTCTTAAACTCTAAATGTAGCAATTATGAAAGAATATGGGGTTTACTCTAAAATCTTAACAATTATATACTGGTAAAGAAGTTAGATATTTTGTGCTGAGTTTATAATGTAGAATTCCAATATTACAGTGAGTATTAGTGCTGTTTGTTGTTTGTTTTGAAAGCAAGTTTTATTAGGGGCACCTGGGTGGCTCAGTCAGTTAAGTGTCCGACTCTTTGTTTCAGCCCAGGTCATGATCTCAGGGTCATGAAATTGAGCCTTGTGTCAGGCTCCGCATTCAGTGGGGAGTCTGCTTGGGATTCTCTCTCCTCTGCTCCTTCCCCACTCCTGCTCTCTGTCTCTCTGTCTAAAATAAATAAATCTTTAAAAAAAAAAGAAAGTAAGTTTTTTTAAAGTTTACTACTCCAGTACAGCAGAAAAACTGTGATGGTGCCAGGGTCCCATATGATCTTTCTTTAAGATCTGAGAATTGGAATCTAAGTCTTAGTTTGTTTCATTCATGTTAACATTATTTACCTCCAGTACATTGCTTGAAAAATGAATCATGTGTAAGAGCTCAAAAGTAGAAGAGCTGACAGGTTCACTTGGGTAAAATATTGATTATAATTTCAAAACTTCGTAACTTATAGATGTAGGACAAAATTTATTTTAAGAAGAAGCGTTAAATTATTTATATGACAAAAGAATTGAAATTATTTTTGAAATAAAGTATTCTGTTGGAATGATATCGAATTTCTAACCTTTCTGAAACTACTATGGCACTTTGTAGCCTATGGAGTCTGTTACAATCATTAGAACTTCTCATGTAGCACAAAGTTGTTTCCAGAAGAAAGCTCTAGCTTATTTCTCAACAATAAGTTTAGATGAAGATCTTTAGGATGACTTTTTCCTTTTCAGAAGGTGCACCGGAGTTGTTAGCTTTGGACTTACCTAGCTTTATAAGCTGAGCTCTTTTTAGAATTAGATCATTGTCCATTTGGGGACTTAAGGTACTGTCTGTTTCAACCTGTATTAAGAAATTTCAAGGGGTGCCTGGGTGGCACAGTTGATTGAGTGTCCCACTCTTGATTTTGGCTCAGGTTGTGATCTCAAGTCATGCCCAGTGCAGAGTCTGCTTGAAATTCTCTCTCCCTCTTCCCCTTCTGCCTGTGTGCTCTCTCTCTCTCAAATAAATAAATTAATCTTAAAAAATTTCAAGATGATTAAAACCTTATGGAAAATTAAATCATTTGCATTATTGCCCCGTAAAGCTCGGTATTATCAAGGTAATTCTCTTAATAGAAACCCAGAGTCAAGAAGGGTGTTATTCTACTTTTCATAATTGCAAACACTCCCAAGTGAATTCCTTTGTTCTAGTACAAACTTTGGCCATCTTTGGTATGTCTTTCCCTAATATCATCATTCTCATTTGTCAACAAGGAGCTGTACAACATGGTACTATTTCAGTTTCTGTTGATAGCTAGACCTGCTTTTGCTTGTACCCATAACAGAGGTAAACTATGGAAACCATCTCCACTTTGCTTATCTGATCTTTTGCACTAGTGAGAATTTCAGTCTTTCTTGCCATCAAATGTATAAACTGCTGAAATGAATGAAATTATCCTTAGGCACTAGGAAATATCCAAGAGCATGGGGAAAGTCCTTTTGGACAGGGATAGACTCAGGGTTTGCTCAAAGCCAGCAGTCTGTTATTATTTTTTCTTTTATAGGATTCTTTATGTGAATCAGGTGCTGTTTTAAGATGATCCTTGCAGCAAATGGTAGAGAAAAGAAATCCTGCCCAAGGGAACTCACACTATGAGAAATTCACAAGAGAGTATGAAGCCGTGCATATGGGTAATTACACTGGCCGTCAGAGCGTAGGCAGATCATTTCATGAGAATGTTGCCTTGTTTGTGAAGGCGGGAATGGATGTTCACTGTGGTAACCTGGCAACCAAAGAGATAAAGTGGGGATAAAACATGGGCTAGTCATGGTGGCAGAGGTGTTGTATTCTTAGACACACTTGGAAGTTTTCTTGGGCTTCGTTACCATCTTTGGAGGTGCTCCAGAGCCACTGCTGAAGGCAAAAGCCTAGGTGAACATGTTCACATTAGATGACCTTGCTCCAGTGTCTAAACTGACATTAATTGAAACAAAAAGGACTTGTGATTCAAGCTGATCCAATCATATTCTTGTTCAAATTTGAGCTAAGATACACAGTAACTGAAAGCAATAAATATTAGATGCTGTCATGTGCCATCCAAAACCATGGGACCTTACCATTGTAAAGTACTGTGACTGCATTCCCCAAAGCTTGAGAGTTTTTTCTTGTAGCCAAAGATAACTTTGCCCATGACCACAGCAGACCAGAAGTACTAGATAATTGAAATTCCCAGGAAGTGTTCTTGATAAATGACTTATAGGAGTTGGTGTATAAACACCCCATCATTTTTCTCCTTGCTGAGGCAGCTCTGAGGTGCATGTTTTACACTGATCCCCAGAGTTTCCCAGCAAGATTCAGTTTTAGTCACCCACAGTGTTAACTATCTTGATAATACACATTTAATTGGTTGTCTTCTCTTTCCTGTTTCACTTCCTCACATATTTATTGATGTTTTCTAGGGTCACCTTTCAAATAAAATACACTGTCTCAAAGTACACTTCTGAGGAAATCTAAATGAAGACAGAAGCAATAAGGTCAGGGAGATTGAAGTAAATGTTCAGTTAGAGCAACCAGAAGTCACAGATGTTCAAGTTGAATTCCTGGGGAAAATAAAATTTAAAAACTTCTCAAACTAGTTTGCATTGTAGAGAATGGGAAGATCAGCAGAGGGTGGAGAAGAGAGACCATACAGTAAAGAGAGCCAACCAGGCAGTCAGACTGCCTGATAACCTTCTAGCATATGGGTTGTGTGAGAATCTAAAAACCTCCTTTTCCTGAGATAGCATGAGGCATATCTGTTTCTTTTTTTTTCTTTAAATTTTTTATTGTTATGTTAATCACCGTACATTACATCATTAGTTTTTGATGCAGTGTTCCGTGATTCATTGTTTGTGAATAACACCCAGTGCTCTATGCAGAACGTGCCCTCTTTAATACCCATCACCAGGCTAGCCCATCCCCCCACCCCCTCCCCTCTAGAACCCTGTTTGTTTTTCAGAGTCCATCGTCTCTCATGGTTCGTCTCCCCCTCCGATTTCCCCGCCTTCATTCTTCCCCTCCTGCTATCTTTTTTTTTTTCTTAACATATATGCATTATTTGTTTCAGAGGTACAGATCTGTGATTCAACAGCCTTGCACAATTCACAGCGCTCACCATAGCACATACCCTCCCCAATGTGTATCACCCAGCCACCCCATCCCTCCCACCCCCCACCACTCCAGCAACCCTCAGTTTGTTTCCTGAGATTAAGAATTCCTCATATCAGTGAGGTCATATGATACATGTCTTTCTCTGATTGACTTATTTCACTCTGGAGCATAACATATTTCATATGTTATTTCATATGACTTATTTCAACTGGAGCATAACACCCTCCAGTTCCATCCACGTCGTTGCAAATGGCAAGATCTCATTCCTTTTGATGGCTGTGTAATATTCCATTGTGTATATATACCACTTCTTCTTTATCCATTCATCTGTCGATGGACATCTTGGCTCTTTCCACAGTTTGGCTATTGTGGACATTGCTGCTATAAACGTTGGGGTGCACGTACCCCTTCAGATCCCTACATTTGTATCTTTGGGGTAAATACCCAGTAGTGCAATTGCTGGATCGGATGGTAGCTCTATTTTCAACTTTTTGAGGAACCTCCATACTGTTTTCCAGAGTGGCTGCACCAGCTTGCATTCCCACCAACAGTGTAGGACGGTTCCCCTTTCTCCGCATCCCCGCCAACATCTGTCGTTTCCTGACTTGTTAATTGTAGCCATTCTGACTGGTGTGAGGTGGTATCTCATTGAGGTTTTGATTTGGATTTCCCTGATGCCGAGCAATATTGAGCATTTCTTCATGTGTCTGTTGGCCATCTGGATGTCTTCTTTGCCGAAATGTCTGTTCATGTCTTCTGCCCATTTCTTGATTGGATTATTTGTTCTTTGGGTGCTGAGTTTGATAAGTTCTTTATAGATTTTGGATACTAGCACTTTATCTAATTTGTCATTTGCAAATATCTTCTCCCATTCTGTCAGTTGTCTTTTGGTTTTGTTGACTGTTTCTTTTGCTGTGCAAAATTTTTTATCTTGATGAAGTTCCAATAGATCATTTTTGCCCTTGCTTCCCTTGCCTTCGGTGATGTTTCTGGGAAGAAGTTGCTGCGGCTGAGGTCGAAGAGGTTGCTGCCTGTGTTCTCCTTTAGGATATTGATGGACTCCTGTCTCACATTGAGGTCTTTCCACCATTTGGAGTCTATTTTTGTGTGTGGTGTAAGGAAATGGTCCAGTTTCATTCTTCTGCATGTGGCTGTCCAATTTTCCCAACACCATTTGTTGAAGAGACTGTCTTTTTTCCATTGGACGTTCTTTCCTGCTTTGTCAAAGACTAGTTGACTAGTCTCTCATGGTTTTGGGTGCAATTGTAAATGGGATTGACTCCTTAATTTCTCTTTCTTCTGTTTTGTTGGTGTATAGAAATGCCACTGATTTCTGTGCATTGATTTTATATCCTGCCACTTTACTGAATTCCTGTATGAGTTCTAGCAGTTTTGGGGTGGAGTCTTTTGGGTTTTCCACATAAAGTATCCTCTGCATCTGCAAAAAGAGCTTCACTTCTTTGCCGATTCGATGCCTTTTATTTCTTTTTGTTGTCTGATTGCTGAGGCTAGGACTTCTAGTACTATGTTGAATAGCAGTGATGATAGTGGACATCCGTGCCATGTTCTTGACCTTAGGGGGAAAGCTCTCTGTTTTTCCCCATTGAGAATGATATTCGTTGTGGGTTTTTCATAGATGGCTTTTATAATATTGAGGTATGTACCCTCTATCCCTACATTCTGAAGAGTTTTAATCAAGAAAGGATGCTGTACTTTGTCAACTGCTTTTTCTGCATCTATCGAGAGGATCCTATGGTTCTTGGTCTTTCCTTAATGTATTGTATCACATTGATTGATTTGCAGATGTTGAACCAACGTTGCATCCCAGGGATAAATCCCACTTGGTCGTGGTGAATATTCCTTTAATATACTGTTGGATCTTATTGGCTAGTATTTTGGTGAGAATTTTTGCATCCATGTTCATCAGGGATATTGGTCTGTAGTTCTCCTTTTTGATGGGGTCTTTGTCTGGTTTTGGGATCAAGGTAATGCTGGCCTCATAAAATGTGTTTGGACGTTTTCCTTCCATTTCTATTTTTTGGAACAGTTTCAGGAGAATAGTTATTAATTCTTCTTGAAATGTTTGGTAGAATTCCCCTGGGAAGCCATCTGGCCCTGGCTCTTGTTTGTTAGATTTTTGATGACTGCTTCAATTTCCTTACTGGTTATGGGTCTGTTCAGGTTTTCTATTTCTCCCTGGTTCAGTTTTGGTAGTTTATATGTCTCTAGGAATGCATCCCTTCGTTCCAGATTATCTAATTTGCTGGCATAGAGTTGCTCATAATATGTTCTTATAATTGTTTGTATTTCTTTGGTGTTGGTTGTGATCTCTCTTTCATTCATGATTTTCTTTATTTGGGTCATTTCTGTTTTCTTTTTGATAAGTCTGGCCAGGGGTTTATCAATCTTAATTCTTTCAAAGAACCAGCTCCTAGTTTCGTTGGTCTGTTCTACTGTTCTTTTGGATTCTTTTTCATTGATTTCTGCTCTGATCTTTATTATTTCTCTTCTCCTGCTGGGTTTAGGCTTTATTTGTTGTTCTTTCTCTAGCTCCTTTAGGTGTAGGCTTAGGTTGTATATTTGAGACCTTTCTTGTTTCTTGTGAAAGGCTTCTATTGCTATATACTTTCCTCCTAGGACTGCCTTTCTGCATCCCAAAGATTTTGAACAGTTGTGTTTTCATTTTCATTTGTTTCCATGAATTTTTTAAATTCTTCTTTAATTTCCTGGCTGACCTATTCATTCTTCAGTAGGATGCTCTTTAGCCTCCATGTATTTGAGTTCTTTCCAGCTTTCCTCTTGTGATTGAGTTCTAGTTTCAAAGCACTGTGGTCCAAAAATATGCAGAGAATGATCCCAATCTTTTGGTACTGGCTGAGAACTGATATGTGACCCAGGATGTGATCCATTCTGGAGAATATTCCATGGGCACTAGAGAAGAATGTGTATTCTGTTGCTTTGGGATGGAATGTTCTGAATCTATCTGTGAAGTCCATCTGGTCCAGTGTGTCATTTAAAGCCTTTCTTTCCTTGTTGATCTTTTGCTTAGATGGTCTGTTCATTTCAGTGAGGAGGTTGTTAAAGGCCCCTGCTCTTATTGTATATTGTCTGTGTGTTTCTTTAATTTTGTTATTAATTGGCTTATATAATTGGCTGCTCCCATGTTAGGGGCATATTTACAATTGTTAGATCTTTTTGGATAGACCCTTTAAGTAGGATATAGTGTCCTTCTTCATCTCTTATTATAGTCTTTGGTTTAAAATCTAATTTGTGTGATATCAGGATTGCCACCCCAGCTTTCTTTTGATGTCCGTTAGCATGGTAAATGGTTTTCCACCCCCTCACTTTCAATTTGGAGTTTCTTTGGGTCTACAATGAGTCTCTTGTAGACAGCATATCGATGGGTCTTGTTATTTAATCCAATCTGATAGCCTGTGTCTTTTGATTGGGGGCATTTAGTCCATTTACATTCAGGGTAACTATTGAAGGATATAAATTTATTGCCATTGTATTGCCTGTAAAGTGATTGTTACTGTATATTGTCTCTGTTCCTTTCTGGTCTATGTTACTTTTAGGCTCTTTCTTTGCTCAGAGGACCCCTTTCAATATTTCTTGTAGGGCTGGTTTTGTGTTCGCAAATTCTTTAAGTTTTTGTTTGTCCAGGAAGTTTTTATCTCTCCTTCTATTTTCAATGACAGCCTAGGTGGATATAGTATTCTTGGCTGCAAATTTTTCTCATTTAGTGCTCTGAATATATCATGCCAGTCCCTTCTGGCCTGCCAGGTCTCTGTGGATAGGTCTGCTGCCAATCTATTGTTTCTACTGTTGTAGGTTACAGACCTTTTGTCCCGAGCTGCTTTCAGGATTTTCTCTTTGTCCCTGAGACTTGTGAGTTTTACTATTAGATGTTGGGGTGTTGACCAATTTTTATTGATTTTGAGGGGGGTTTCTGTGCCTCTTGGATTTTGATGCCTGTTTCCTTCCCCAAATTAGGGAAGTTCTCTGCTATAATTTGCTCCAATATACCTTCTACCCCTCTCTTTCTTCTTCTTCTGTGATCCCAATTACTCTAATATTGTTTTGTCTTATGGTATCACTTATCTCTCGATTTCTGCCCTTGTGATCCAGTAGTTGTTTATCTCTCTTTTTCTCATCTTCTTTATTCTCCATCATTTGGCCTTCTATATCACTAATTCTCTTCTGCCTCATTTATCCTAGCAGTTAGAGCCTCCATTTTTGATTGCACCTCATTAATAGCCTTTTTGATTTCAACTTGGTTAGATTTTAGTTATTTTATTTCTCCAGAAAGGGATTCTCTGTTATCTTCTGTGCTTTTTTCAACCCCAGGTAGTATCTTTATAATTGTTATTTTGAACTCTAGTTTTGACAGCTTACTAATGTCCGTATTGATTAGGTCCCTGGCAGTCGATACTGCCTCTTGTTCTTTTTTTCGAGGTGAGTTTTTCTGTCTTGTTATTTGTCCAGAGAAGAATAGATGAATGAGAGAACAAAATGCTAAAAGGGTAACAACGCCCCCAGAAAAATATACACTAAACAAATCAGAAGAGACCTGAAACCAGGGAGAAAAGAAAGAAAAAAAAAAGTATATGATCTGGCTGGTGAATAGCACAGAACCACACAGTAGATTTTGGGTGTATTTTGGTCTGTTAGGAGAAATTGCCTCCCAAAATTTTAAAGAAAAAAAAACATATATATACAAAAACAAGGGTAAATACAATGAAGGGATGGAATATGACTGTAAAGATGAAAATTAAAAAAGATTTTATAAAAGGAATTGGTAAGTTGGTTGAAAAAAAGAATGAAAAAATTAAAAAAAAAAAAGGAGAGAATGATTAGGCAGGAGACCAGGACAAAGTCATACACTAGATTTGGGTATATTTTGGTCTGTTAGAAGAAACTGTATCCCAAAATTTTAAAGAAAGAAAAACATATATATTAAACAATAAGATTAAATACAATGAAGGGATAGAATATGATGGTAAAAATGAAAATTAAAAAAGATTTTGAAAATGGAGTTGATGTTTGTTGAAAAAGGAATGAAGAAAAATTCAACTAAAAAAATAGAAAAAGAAAAAAATAAAGAAAATTTTAAAAATTAACTTTGAATCACTAAAGAATCATGGGGAAAAAGCCATGAATTCTAGTGCTGTATTCCCTTTGCCCTGGAGTTCTGCAGTTCTCATTGATCAGTAAACTTGGTCTTGGCTGCTGTTCTTGCTGATCTTCTCGGGGAGGGGCCTGTTGCTGTGATCCTCAAATCTCTTTGCCTAATGCGGAATTGTACCACCCTTGCCTGGGGCCGGGCTATGTAATCTGCTCAGGTTTGCTCCTGGTAGCTTTTGTTCCCTGCAAGCCTTCCATACAGATTTGGAGGATGAGAGTAAAAATGGCAGCCTCCCAGTCTCTGGCCCTGGAGGAGCCTAGAAGTCCGGGCCCCACTCCTCAGTGCACCCCCAGAGAAAAGCAGTCAATCACTCCTATCTCCCTGGTCTCCGGCTGCACTCCATGCTCACCTGGCCTGTGACCGAGCATTTCTATCTCTGCACACGACCCCATTTGTACTTTCTAAACCCAGCAGATTCCTGTGGCAGGCTCCCATGCTGCTCCTCCTTGGGGAGATAGGGGAGTCTCCCCAGATCTACTGCTTGTTGGGTCCCTGCTGGAAGAACAGTGGCCAGACTGTGCCATAGATCACGGTTTATGGCAACCCCAAGCTGAGAGCCCACTCCTCGGCTCTGTCTCTGCTCCCAGCTCCGATACCTGGGAGCTCTGCTGCACTCAGGCACTCCCGGTCTTTCTGTGACCCCGAGGGTCCTGAGACCACACTGTCCCAGTGTGGGTTCCACCCCCAGCCTAGCCAGTGGAGCGACGTCCCTCAGTGGAGCAGACTTCTAAAAGTTCCAGATTTTGTGCTCTCTCACTTGCCAGTAGCTGGCTCCCTGCCCTCGGAATCTGTCTTCCTATATATCACCTCGGATTCACTTCTCCGCACGTCCTACCTTCCAGAAAGTGGTCTCTTTTCTCTAGATAGAATTGCTGCTATTCTTTTCTTCGGTCTCCTGTTGAGTTTGTAGGTGTTCTGAATGGTTTTATAACTATCTAGCTGAATTCCTGGGATCGCACTAAATTTAGGTCTCCTACTCGTCTGCCATCTTGCTCCTCCAAGTTTTCTTGTTTTTTAAGCAGATTCTCACACTCTCAGTCTCCTCAGAGGAGGACATTATGAAGATGGAATTAGAGGATAGGCTTGAGATGGGCACACCAGTGTTCAGCCAGCCTGGCACTAGAGTACTTCTGAGTGCTAACTGCAAGTTCTCTTTTCTTTTCTTTTCTTTTTTTAAAAGATTTTATTTATTTATTTGACAGAGAGCACATGTAGAGGGAGAAGCAGGCTCCTCGCTGAACGGGAAGCCTGATGCGGGGCTCTATCTGAGGACCCGGGGTTCATGACCTGAGCCAAAGGCAGACACGTAATGACTGAGCCACACAGATGCCCCTAACTGCAAGTTTTCAATGCAGCGAGTTTCAAGGATGACTGAAGAAATGATTGGAGCCACTAGATAATGGCTTTTTCAAGATAAGCTGTAGGAGGAGAACTAGGAGCAAACTTGTCATTACAAGGGATTTTCCTAAAGGTAACTGGTACTTGAATTAAATAAGTAAAAATCAAAGGATGCCTGGGGAAAGAAAAGGAAAAAGGACAGGAATGTGAGAATGTGAGATGCAGAGAAGCATCAAAGATGGAGAACCTCTTTGGTAAAGATCGCTAATAGATCATTCCTAAATCAACTGATCATGACAGGTTTTTCTCCTTGTCATTTTTTCTTTTCCTTGTGTTTTTGCCTACCCCCAAGCCCACCCCAACCATTTTGATTGGAATTTAAAATTTTTCAAAATTTGTTCAAGGACAACTTTATGAAATTTTTCCTTTAGAATATACAAATGGATTAAAAAACTCTTCAAAGGGAAGTAAATTAAGGAGGTCCTGGTAGATAATCATGTTGGTTTGGGACCATGAGAGGGTAGAAAGAGGAAAAAGAAAGTGACAAGAAATAGATTGAGCCTCAATATACCTTCTTTTTGTATCTAAGAATTGTGATGTAATAAGGAGTTAGAAAGGGGGCCTGTGTTGAATATTGAATTCATTCAAATCTAGTGTTTTACTAAGTAGATTTTGGTAATTCTATCTATAATTAACTAGATATGCCAGATTGAAAAATAAATGACTAAGAATAACAGTAAAGTTGATGAAAACTAGCAATACCTTCTGGAGTGTCTCTTGTCAAAAATGTATGAATATATGTGAAAAAATACATTCTGAACTATTTGCCATTTGACAGGGATGTATAATTCAGTTTCATTTGTAGTGGTCACTGCTATATTTGGACTAACTTCTTAAACTTCTGATATTAACTTTTCCCTTTATCTTGAATGTTTTTTGTTATTTTAAAATTTTTTTTTATTTCTTGATTTATATCAGGATAGCTAAAATTTCTTTACTTTTTTATTAATTTTTTCTTCCTTTAGTTTGGATGTTATACATTATTTTTGGTTCATTTTGCTGTGGTTACCCTTGTGTTTTGAACATGTTTTACTCATGTGACAAATCTAGAGTTAACCAGTATCTCAGTCCTTCTCCAAAACAATACAAACAACAAAAATAGCACTGATCAACTCCCTGCTATACTCCCTGCTTTTGTTGTTTATTTTTTCCTTGATTTCAAATGCACTTAAATTAGTAAATATACAATTACTGTTGTTTGCATTGACATTTGATCACCATTTTGTATGTTGTAACCTGCTTTTTTTATTTTATTCTATTTTTTAAAAAATTTTATTTATTTATTTGAGAGAGAGAGAGAGAGAGAACACGAGAGAGGGGAGGGTCAGAGGGAGAAGCAGACTCCCCGCTGAGCAGGGAGCCTGATGCGGGACTCGATCCCGGGACTCCAGGATCGCAACCTGAGCCGAAGGCAGTCGCTTAACCAACTGAATCACCCATGCGTCCCTGCATCCTGCTTTTTATCTGAGTGCATTTTCCTTTTTTATTTTGTAGAATTTCCATTTAGTGCTTCTTAAAGTATGTGTGTTCTTTATTCATAGAATCTTTCTTTTTTCGGTATATTTTCTATTTCTACTTTTAGTTCTTTAAACATTTCAAAAACATTTATTTTGTAGACTTTTAGATTGCTTTATAATTTGTCCTTTTTAGGATGCTGATTGTTCCATTGATATTTTCAGTGATTCCCAATTAATGGTGAATGTTCTCTTATAATTTTTAATTGTGAGTTCATCTTTGAGAAAGACCATGGATCATGGTTGTATCTCTGTGTCAGCCAGGGCCCAGCAGTTTTGTGGTTTGAACCAACACCATGGATTGGGATTCTAACAATTTGCCTAGAATATAAATTTAAATTTTCCATTTATTATGGTTTTAATACCATGTTGAGACATGATTTCCACCAAGAGCCCAAGACAAGCCAAAACCTTTTATTTACATTTTTCTAGACTATCAGACAGAATTTTTCTAGTATTCTCTTCATTTAAAAAAATGACTAATGAATATCACTCATTATGGTGTGCTTAAGAGGGAAATAAGTGATAGAACATTTGATTAATATATTTATGTAACATTTATTTAGTAGTATGTTAGCTTTCCAAGGTCGGAGACAAAATCTTATTTTCCTTATATATAAATAATTATCACCAATTGAGGACTTATTTTGTTTCAGATTTTATTCTGGGTATATTAAATATATTGATGTTCACCTTTATATCATATACTCAAGGTGGTTGTTATTCTCCCCATTTGACAGATAAAAAATTAAAACTCAGAAGGACATACACTGTGTCTATGTTCACATACTTTGCTCACTTGTCACAGAAGAGGAACTGAGCAAATTAATAGAAACAACATATCACAGCATTTAAGTAACAACTTGTCATACATTATTTTACTTTGGTATTATCCAGCTGAATTTCTACAGACTAGGGAATTCTGTAAAATACTGTGTCCAAAAAAAAAAAAAAAAAAGATTCCCTGTTCAAAGGAGTATAGGAAGGCTGAAACTACCGTTATTTGTTTGATCTTCTGAACACTCATACCATCTTTGTAGATTTCTAATCTACTGCAGGACATTAAATGAGCCAACCCATAATTTCCTCATTTTTTTTTAACAACATAACATCTATAACATCCCTAAAACTAGCATTTTGAAGAACTCATTTTTGGAAATATTAAGTTTTCTCCATTCTTTCCATTCGCAAAACTGTCCTGTGATATTGAAAGAGCAAGCTGATTATTTGGCAGTCAAATTGTAAAACTGAGGGTGAAAGATGCATGATTATCTAATGATGGTCCTCAAATGAAAATTCAGAACTCTAGACAGCCAACTTGTTTCTACTTCTGCTATCTAATGGTCATCAACAGTGTTTATTGATATATGACATAAAAATACCAGCTTATTTAAAAATGTTTAACTGTATTTTTATATATATTGTGAGGATTTAGTATAGTAGAGTGAATTATAAATTAGAGTCTACAGAGATTGTGGTTGATTGTATTTCCAAACACAGCCACTGTAATATCTCCTGTTCTACATACTGTTCTTACAATGTGAATTCAGTACTCTTCCCATTGAGCTGTCTTAGGTTTCCTCCCCTTGAATCTGTGAGTATGTGACTGTGGCAGAGGTGATAATTTGTGATTTCTAAGGCTATATCATAAAAGGTGGTGGAACTTTCTCCTAGTTCCAGTAGAATGCTTGCTCTTGAATTCCAGCTGCCATACTGTGAGGAAGCCCAGGACACATGGAGAGGCCATGTGTAGATTTCTGGCCAATAACTTGCAGTTGATAGCCAGCATCAACTGCCAGACATGCAAGTGAGGGATCCTTGGCGATAAGTCCAGCACCAGCCACCATCTGACTGCAACAACATGAGAAAGCCTGAGTAAGAACTTCTTACTGAGAATAGTTAACCCTCAGAACTGGGAAAGGATAACAAAATGATTTCTGTTGTTTTCTGCTACTAAATTTGAGATATTTTGTTATACAGCAACAGATAACTGATACAGAGATTAAAATCTTCAATAGAGACATTTGCATAGATCAGCTGAGAGTCTATTCTAATAAGACCCTCATACCATTTAGGACCTTGGAAATAGGGAGTGTAGAAGTAGATTCTAGAATTAAATAAGAGACATTTGAAAATTTTCCCCCTTGATTTTGAAAATTGTACATGGTTAGTGTAGAAGATATGAAAAATTCAGGAATGTATACAGCAGAATTTTCTTAATTTAAGTTTGCACGGTATTACAGTTAGCAGTTTGCCTTGTGATTTTCTCTGTTATTTCTGTGGTCTTCAGTAATCTACAATGTCACATTTAATTGCTATTCATGTTTATGTAGTTCCTATAATTGCAATACCATGTTTAATATTTTTGTTTTGTAGATTTATTCTTTCAGTAAACATTTTCTGAGCCGTTTCTGTGGGACAGGTAATAGTATGGACACAAGACATATTCTAGTGGTTATGGTCCTGGCCATTATGAAGGTGTTAGCTATTAGGTAGAATTGGGCAACAGACACTCAAAAGCACAAATATGCAATTACAATGTGCAAAAATATTGTGAAGTGAGTGTACTGTATGCTGGGTTGGATAATTAATGGGGAAGGCATAAGGAAGCATGAAGCTGAGAGTGGAAGGATGAGAAGGAGGCTATTCAAAGTTATGGGACAGAGCATTGGAGGAGGAGGTACTTGGGAGTTGTGAAGGTTCTAAAGTAGGCCAGTTAGGTGGATGGAAGTTACTGGGCAAAGAGTAGCTACAATGAGGGAGGAGGAGTCAGCAGGGGCTTACAGCACAGTTCAGTTAACAAACCCCTCCAGTTAGACAGCCATGTTTTTTCTCATTAGTCACGTTACAAACAATGACACAGGAAACATGTATTTTGTGTCTTTTACATATATTCCTGTTTCTATGGAATAAGTTACTAGAAGTGAGACTGTTAAGCCAAACTGCTTTTTGTATGGCTTCTTTAAAAAAAAAAAAAAAAGATTTATTTATTTATTTTAGAGAGAGAGCACATGAACAAGCGAGTGTGGGTGTGGGGGGAAGGGCAGAGGGAGAAGGAGAAAGATCCCAAGCAAACTGTGCGCTGAGCAGAGCCCGACGTGGGACTTGATCTCACAACCCTGAGATCACAACCTGAGCCAAAATCAAGAGTTGGACACTTAATTCACTGTACCACATAGGTGCCCCTTGTATGGCTTTGATACATAGGATTTTCCAGAACTTTTATTCAGACTCAACTTCAGCTTTTTTTTCTCCTTTCCCTTCCTTTATTCCTTCCTTCCTATCTCTTCCTCTTTTTCTTTCTCCTCACTTTCATCTTAGTCTTTATTAGAAGAAACATTAAGAAAATTAAATTTAGTAATACATTTAACAGATAAATTTAATAGGAAGAAATGAGCTTTGGTTTTCTGTCATGGCAATATTGACATCTTTTAACTATCCTTCTTTAAAAACCAACCCTATATTTAACATATAAGAAATTTACCTACCGATGTCCTTAGCCCTTTCTCCTACTTTTTTGGTCTTTGTCTTCATTTTTCTTTCTCCTGATTTATTTCCTTTTGACAGCAAAGTTGGGGAGTGCCTTTTAAAACAGATACCTTGGGGATCTTGGTAGGTTCTCAATGCCACATACATGGACTTTGGTTGTGCTTTTTAGTTGATTCCTAAGGATGGGTGATTTTGTAGGCCACACACATGTTTTTGGAAAAGCATTGGACAGTCCTGCCTGTGCACGAGATGTATAAATGCATTTTAGAAACCCTACAAGAATATTTGCTAAAACCCCAGACAGAAACATTTCAAGGAGACAGGAATGAAGAACAGGAGGCTTTTGAGTCACAGTTGGTCTGTGGGCATGTTTGCAAAATTGTCTGCTATCTAGCTAAGCTTCCTCTCAAACAAATAATTGCTTCTCCACAATGAATGGGATAAACATTTTCACATTGGAAATGTTTGCAGGTAAAACAAATAGTTCTTGGAAGAGCAGAGACAAACTTAAGGACTGTTTGCTGAAATGTTTGGAAAGCATTTGCTATTGTAGGCAAATTCATTGTCTGACCTGTATTGTTGATTCTTGTGAGCAAATAGGGGAGGAGCAGAGATTTTTATACCAAGTCAAAGGAACAAAAAGGGGAGATATGTAATCTGTTGAGCACTGGACACATGTAATTAATTCTTTCACAATTAATTATTTAATTCTGAGGTGAAAGGTTTTTTGGTTTTGTTTTTATTTTTTAGATGCAGGCATAGGTCAGTATGAAAATTCCTGATGTTTCCTCTGACTATGTACTGGAATTTATTAATAGTGTTTTCATTTGGAAAAAAATGGACATAATTCTTAAGAGAGGAGTGAAAAATCTTAAACTACATTATGGCCTATTCTTTGATTAAAATTCAGTTCAGTGAGAAGTCTTACTGGTCAGCACTGCCCTGGGCCAAATGCATGAATTATAAATTAGGGGCCCTTTCCTCAAGACCTTGTACTGCCATCTGCCGGAAAATCATCATACTAATAAAAATACAAACCAATGATCATGCCATGATGGTGCCCTCTATGGTTGTGCAACACATAACTTGCCCAATCATACACGGTGGGCCTATAGGGGATAAAATGGGCTTAATTAAATCATCTGGTAGAGGTTGACATTGAAGAAATAGTCAGTGACGGTAATACGAATTTTGAACTGAAAGGGTTGGATTTCGCCCACTGATCCAGGCTATAGGTAACATTATTCCATTTTGTGGGGTGCTAATGATTTGAGATGAATTACAATTTTTCCAAATTCAAATATTGACATATGAAAACTGCTGTGGGAAAGAGAAAAGGATTATTGGGGGTCGGGGAGGGGTCATCTTTGTCAACACCACTATAGAAGCCGTGGGTTGTGCTGGCCAGTGTCTGTACTAATAATATATAAAGTGCAGTGTTGGCAGCAGGATGGGAAGTCTCCAGGAAGACAGCTTCTGCGAACCATTTTTTTCCTTTACCAAATGCTGGACTGTAGATAAATGTATAGATCTGAAAAGGGAGCCTGGTTAAATTAGGCAGAACTTTCAGGAAGCCAAGTAACAAATGACAACTTAATTAAATATAATTAAAACATTTTAGACGTTTTGAGGCCTCTTTCAACAGGCGATGATTGCAGCATGGGGAAAGGCCATAAGGAAAAGAGAGGCAAGGTGCTTTCATTTTCCTTTTTCTTACTTTTTGGTCTCAGCTACTTTTTTTCTCTTCACTATTAGAAATGCAGCTGGATCCTATTTATAATCCATTTTCACATTTGTTTGAATTAAAATCCCAGATTGTTGTGCTTTCAAGGTTGAATGTGCACGGCGGCCAACGTTTATCCAGCCATTTCAAGAGTTACTGGGTAACTGGGCTCCAGGAAGGGAAACTACGCCACGCGTTTGAGCCACAGGGAGGAGAGAGAGAAAACAGACCCAAACCCAAAACCTCTGACATCACTGTTGTTTGGAGAGAGATTGTTCTGCTCAGAACATGTGCTGCCTACTTAAGACTCTAATTATTCTAAATTACTTAAATTGGCCCTAATACTTGCGTTTTATTATTTGATATTAAAGAACAAACCATTTTAAAAAGAAATTCATAATGCAATCAAAATATTGGCAACAAATTCTCTCAGTAGAAAGCTTGGGCTTGGAAATACCTATGCTCTCTCCTCTACCACCTGAATTCTAATCTGAGAGCTGCCGTGTGCTCTCCCCAAGTCTTTTCCAGTATCCTGTTTATGTCTAAATCCAATAGTCCAGCCATGCCAGCTTGTTACCACATGGAAAACTCCATTGCTCAGAGAAAGTTATGAATCCCTATATTCTTTATGCTTTAAGATGCACCATGACATCTCAAAGTAATTGCCAGGTAAACCTACCAGATGGTTTTTGGGGGACAAGGAATAGACTAATAATTTCCATTAGCATAATATTGTTATTATAAAGATTTAACGACTTCAGCGATGTGGTGTCCTGTCCTGGTGGAAAGTTTATGAGCCAGAAATAAAATAATACTTATGGGTACCCCTGAGGCCATTTGAGAGAAGTACTAGAGAGGTTAATGAGATCTCAGGTCTCTTCAGCTCCTAACAGAAATGTTCTTATTTGAGCTAAGTGATCTGGGATGGGACATGGTACATGCATGGCAGACTGAACAGAGGTAGAGTTCATTTTCAGTCCTAGCTCTCCTGCTACAGTTCAGATTATAATCAGGGCTCTGATCTGGTTTCAGACTGTCCAGGTTTCAGTTCTGATTCCATTCTTCCCTGCTGGAGTACCTTGAGCATGTTACATAAGCTCTCTGTGCTCCAGTTTTTACACCTGCAATATAGACATAATAACAGTACCTCAATAAATGGTTGTTATGGGGGATGAGGTAATCATGACAAAAGTGGGAAGAACAGTGCCAGTGACATAGTAAACATATAGTGAATATTAATTATTACTTTTATTATTAGGATTATAGGGTTTTAAGCAAGTCATCTAACTGTGTGGGACCTCAGCTTCCTTAACAGTGAAATGAAAGAAATTGGCCTATCTCCAGAATTCTGAGGCTCTGATCCAGAATCCTGATGTAATTAAAAACCACTCTGTTTTTGAAATTGGAGTGTGATTTTGTTCTTTGAAACCCATCACCAGATTTTGGAAACAAGGTGTAATGTACAGTAGGTGTTAACTATTAGAACAAGAATTCAGAAGAAGGGTCATTGAAAGGAAGAGGCTCCTATGTAGGGGGCAGAAAGGATGGTGGGACTCTGCCTTGTACTAACCTGCTTGGGAGGTTGTTAGGTCTCCCTTGCCCGGGACAGGTCGGGGGGTGGCTCATGGAGAGGAGAAAAGGTAATTAGTTTTCACAGGGGCCTAAAAAAGGATTGTTTAGGTTGGTCATCTTTAGTCATCAGATGAAATCATGTGTCCTTCTCTGACATGGAAGCAGAATCTTCCATTTTGCTCTTTTGTCCACAGAAAAGGAGGGGACCTTTTGGGAATACAGGGAAATGAATCAGATAGCTGCTATTCCTGGGTTGGATAACTCTTGTCTTTTTGAGCCCTACCAGTTGCCTGTGTCTTGTAGTACAAGTAACATATGCCCCTTGTTTTTACAAGGATTATTTTGGTTTCTAGTTGTCTGACCATAATCAATCAATATAGTTGATTATACTCTGGGGATACAATTGAACAATCCATTAAGCCGTTGACTCCTCTGCCTTCTACCCACAGAGCAATTGTTCTTTTTCCCATGAGGAAGAGAAAGTGCCCTTTTGCCTCCCATGTGGCTTCAATACACAAGTTCTCTGTCCTGTTATCTTTAGCTACCCTGGTGAAGAACACAAGTGTTCTTGTCTTTGCATCAGGTATGCATCTTGAAGACAACTTTGAGCTTTGGGAACTTTTACCCTGGTGGGGTAGATGGAACCACACTCTTTCAAAACAGTCTCTTTTGTGTGGGGGCAAACACATAAGTTGGTATCTCTGTTCGTTGTCAGAAATGCCCTTTTCCTCTTGCCCTATGGTCTGAATCTGTAGGGATGTGTGTGTCCACAGTCAACACAGAAAGAACTTCCCTCCAAAACCTAAATTCCCGAGAAAGCAACACATTAATAAATGAAGGCAAGGGTCATTAAAGTTTCTTATAAGCACATTGCCTGATTTCCTTAATATCTTTAAACCAGCTGACTTGATATCAATAGTATTTCTGCCGTTACCTACAACAGCAGGACTCAGGAATCTCCTGTTTGGAGTCACCGTCAGCATTTCAGTATTTGCTGTTTAGTCCATGTGGTTCTATTCAGGTTAAACACTCAGCCCCGTGAAACTGGAGCAGTTCATTTCCTACTCAAACAAACTAAATACGAGAGATACAAGAGACAGAATGAAGATAAATTCCTCAATGGACCAAGATAAGCTGGTTGGTAAGGGGAAAGATAATTAGTCAGTCTTAAGCCAGTTCTGATTCTCTCAGGTTTTATCTTTGCTACTCTTGGTGGTGGACCTTCTGTTCTTGAAGTTGAGTGATTTCTATCTTTCTCTCACACCTGGGGCAGTTCAGTAATAGGGTCGATGGTACCCTAATAATCTCTTCATTGTGTGCATGCCCTGGGTATGTTAGGAGGCAGGGAAGAGGTGACGAAGAAATGGCCTTAGAGAGAAGCAGGGCAGGGGTTATTTTTGTGAGAAAACCCTAACACCATGAAGGATTTGTTACTGAAATGCTTATTGGGAAGTAGACTTAAAACCAGTGCCTCCCAATATATTTCTTATGAGGGGATTGGTATGTAGATTTTGGAGAATAGTAGTAAATCAACCCTTCTTTTTCAGATGTATAAATGTAAATCCAAAACCAGTGTGAAGGTTTTGCATTCACTTCTGTTCTCCCTGAGTGCCCTGCTCCATTTATCTCCCATGTTTTTTGTTATATTCTCTCTTCTCATCCCAAATACTGTTCTCAGACTATCTGATAATGACCAGCAACATACTACTCTGGCATGCAGGTATTCCTGAAAGGTCGGCTGGTTCCTTGCTAATAAGCAAATTGCAGACTTACAGCATTGACATCACCTCCTGAGAGCTTGTTAGAAAGGCAGAATCTCAGTCCCTACCCCAGACTTCTTGACTCAGAATCTGTATTTTACAAGATCTCTACATGATCTGTATGCATATTGAATTTTCATTCTCCTTGGGTCATCCTTGGCTGATGGTTACAGTATTTGACGTTAGCTAGTTCTCAGATCCTAGGTATCAAATTCTGGCATTTGAAGAAACAGTAGACTATAATAGGTAGATGAGTTAAATGAAATATATGGAATGTAGATTTGAGAAAAGTACTTTCTTTTTCCCTGTCTCTGCCTCCACTCAGCTGGGTGGCCTTGAGGAAGTCGCTTCTTCTCTCCAGATCTTAGGTTATTTGTAGATGATTTCTAATGATTCTGATAACATCGAATGGTTGTGTGAATATAGGACTTGGTACTTATGGAGCAAGAAAAGTTCACTTAAGAATTTGTTGTACATCATATGCTTAAATCAATGGAGTGAGGACTCTTCCTGTCAGTAAATTTTAATTTCATGGCTTCCTGCTTTTTCATGTTACACAACCAAAACTTCAAGTGTAGAAGGACTGCTTGACTCACAAAATGGTCCAAATGATTGCAGAAATAAAAACGGCAGCCAGAGTGTGTAAAAAAGTGCCTCAGGACCAGAAGATTAAAAATATTTTTGTTTCCAGAAGGGCTGTTGAAATGTGCAGGTGTACATGGTAAAATGTGGCTGAAATTTGAAATATTTAGGGCTGGATAATCAAGAACTTTAAAGAACCGGAGGCATGAGGCTTTCAGCTGAATCACATATTTTGTGTAATGTAAATTATGATAAGGCATAAAGTCCCATGTTTCCAGATACAGAAAGAAAAGCAAATTTTTATATGTTTAGTTTTGAATACATAGTTACGAATATATATATGCATATATATAAAAAACTACATTTTTTTCAATTTTCAAAATACCAATCTTTTATTCAAATGATCTTCAGAAGAATCCTCTTCTGTTTGTTAAGATGCATATTATTTTAGGGGCGCCTGGGTGGCTCAGTTGGTTAAGCGACTGCCTTCGGCTCAGGTCATGATCCTGGAGTCCTCGGATCTAGTCCCGCATCGGGCTCCCTGCTCAGAGGGGAGTCTGCTTCTCCTTCTGACCCTCCCCTCTCTCGTGCTCTCTCTCTCTCTCTCATTCTCTCTCTCAAATAAATAAAATCTAAAAAAATGCATATTTTATAGCCCAAATAAATAATATTTCATCTATGAAAACTTCCCCAAATCTATTGAGAAGCGGTTTCTGTTTTGCTTCTAACAAAGTGTTCCTGTTAATCTGACTAGCATCATAATGAGTCATTTCTCAGTTATCTTGTTCACTCTGTTGTAAATTCTTCAAGTTCAGGGAAATTTCCTTTTAATCTTTGCATTGCGAGTATGTGGTATAGTCCCTGAAATATTGGGACTATCTGGCAAATATTTATTAAGTTAAATGGAACTAGTATTATATGACCTCTGGCCCTCGTTGCTTTAGTTAATTTTTAAATGGTCCCATATTTTCAGTGATGAAACTAAGACTAAACTATATTTTAGAGTAATGGAAATAGGATAGGATCTAGAAGATTCAGAAGTAGTGCAAATCTCTGAAAATGATCTCCTGCATGTACAGAAGAAAATTTCAGGAACTTTGCATCCTCCACAGAATCTAAGAAAACATTATTTCCACAAGACTGGCACATAGCCTGATTATGAAAAGGCAACTGGTACAAGGAAAAGGAGGTATTATAAAGTAGGATTAACAAATCAAAACAAACATACAAAAAATGTCAACATCAGAAACAAACGTTAACTTGTGCAATACAAGTGGTGTTAAGAATGATTTCTGAGGGAGACAAACCATGAGAGAATTTGGACTCCAGGAACCAAACAGGGTTACAGAGGGGAGGGGGGTGGGGGAATGGGGCAACCGGGTGTTGGGTATTAAGGAGGGCACGTTCTGCATGGAGCACTGGGTGTTATACCCAACTAATGAATCATTGAACACTACATCAAAAACTAACACTACAACAAAAACTATATATTGGCTAATTGAACATAGTAAAAAAGAGAGTAAAAAAAAAAAAAAGAATGATCTCTGAACTAGCAAATAAATAAATTCCTGAAGCTCCTTTAGAAGTTAGAGGAGAAAGGCACAAAATGAAAATGATGAGAAAACAAGTGGATCAATAAGAATAATGAATAGAAAGATGTCTTCTGGGAGTGCCTAGGTAGTACAGTTGGTTAAGTGTCCAACTCTTGGTTTTAGCTTGGGTTGTAATCTGGGGGTCGTGGTCTTGGGGTCATGGGATTCAGCCGTGCATCAGGCTCCACTCTCAGGAAGTCTGCTTAAGTTTCTCTCCCTCTGCCTTCCTGCCCCCCCACTCCTTCCCTCCTTCCCTCTCTCTCTCTCTAAATAAATAAATAAATCTTAAGGACGGAAAGAAAAAGATGATAGATAGATAGATAGATAGATAGATAGATAGATAGATAGATAGATAGATGTCTTTTGGAAGATAGGATTTCCCAAATGGGCAACTGGGGGAGATAGACCAGAAGCGTTAATCAAAGGGATATGAGTTGAGGTTGGGGGTTTGCAGAATTCTAGAAATCACCATTTTCCTTATCATGAACAACAATCATGTTTTTGGGCAAAATCATTGCAAAGAGGGCCCACATTTTGTCTCATCTTAGCAAAGGTGAAAGGACTTTAAAGAATTCTGAAAGCATCCAGACATAGAAAGAGGACAACTGATGAAATTATAAAACTCAGGGTGGTCTTAGGCACCTTACTGATAACAGTAAATGTCAGAAGATAATTGTGGGCCGTGGGTAGCTTAGAAGAAAGTCAAATTATGAAAATAAGTCTATTATTACTTTATAATCAAAAAAACTTTAAAATAAGTAAATTGTACAGTCATGTGAAAGCTGTTATATAGCATGGAAGAGAGAAAAGCAATGTCGAGATTAAAAAATATATATATATTTTTAGAAAGAGAGAGATCGTGGAGGAAAGGGCAGAGAGAGAAGGAGAGAGAGAATCCCAAGCAGGCTCCATGCCCAGCGTGGAGGCGGACATTGAGCTTGATCTCACGATCCATGAGATCACAGCCTGAGCCCAAATCAGGAGTTGGATGCTCAACTGACTGAGCCACCCAGGCGCCCCACAATGTTGAGATTTTTAAAAGCTGTTGCAACATAGAAACCATTATATAAAAATTGAAAATAAACACAGCGTATGATTTTAAATTCATATCCATGAGGTAAAAATAGAAAAATATACATCAAACACACACTAATTACAACAATGCTTATACCTGGGAAGGAGGGAGAGTGGATTGAGGGAGTATGTAGGACTTCACTTTTTAAAAAATTTTTTTTATTGTTATGTTAATCACCATACATTGCATCATTAGTTTTTGATGTAGTGTTCCGTGATTCATTGTTTGTACATAACACCCAGTGCTCCACGCAGAATGTGCCCTCTTTAATACCCATCACCAGGCTAACTCATCCCCCCACCCCCTCCCCTCTAGAACCCTCAGTTTGTTTTTCAGAGTCCATCGTCTCTCATGGTTCGTCTCCCCCTCCTATATACCCCCCTTCATTCTTCCCCTCCTGCTATCTTCTTCTTTTTTTTTTCTTAACATATATTGCATTATTTGTTTCAGGGGTACAGATCTGTGATTCAACAGTCTTGCACAATTCACAGTGCTCACCATAGCACATACCCTCCAGTGTCTATCACCCAGCCACCCCATCCCTCCCACCCCCCACCACTCCAGCAACCCTCAGTTTGTTTCCTGAGATTAAGAATTCCTCATATCAGTGAGGTCATAATATACATGTCTTTCTCTGATTGACTTACTTCACTCAGCATAACACCCTCCAGTTCCATTCACGTCCTTGCAAATGGCAAGAACTCATTCCTTTTGATGGCTGCATAATATTCCATTGTGTATATATACCACCTCTTCTTTATCCATTCATCTGTCGATGGACATCTTGGCTCTTTCCACAGTTTGGCTATTGTGGACATTGCTGCTATAAACATTGCGGATTAGAAGAACAAACATTGTGAAGATGTCAATGTTACCTAGAGCAATCTACACATTCATTGCAATCCCCATCAAAATACCATCCACTTTTTTCAAAGAAATGGAACAAATAATCCTAAAATTTGTATGGAACCAGAAAAGACCCCGGATAGCCAGAGGAATGTTGACAAAGAAAAGCAAAGCTGGAGGCATCACAATTCCGGACTTCCAGCTGTATTACAAAGCTGTCATCATTAAGACAGTATGGTACTGGCACAAAAACAGACACATAGATCAGTGGAACAGAATAGAGAGCCCAGAAATGGACCCTCAACTCTATGGTCAACTAATCTTTGACAAAGCAGGAAAGAATGTCCAATGGAAAAAGTCTCTTCAACAAATGGTGTTGGGAAAATTGGACAGCCACATGCAGAAGAATGAAACTGGACCATTTCCTTACACCACACACAAAAATAGACTCCAAATGTTTGAAAGACCTAAACGTGAGACAGGAGTCCATCAGAATCCTAAAGGAGAACACAGGTAGCAACCTCTTCGACCTCAGCCGCAGCAACTTCTTCCTAGAAACATCGCCAAAGGCAAGGGAAGCAAGGGCAAAAATGAACTATTGGGATTTCATCAAGATAAAAAGCTTTTGCACAGCAAAAGAAACAGTCCACAAAACCAAAAGACAACCGACAGAATGGGAGAAAATATTTGCAAATGACCTATCAGATAAAGGGCTAGTATCCAAAATCTATAAAGAACTTATCAAACTCAACACCCAAAGAACAAATAATCCAGTCAAGAAATGGGCAGAACACATGAACAGACATTTTTCCAAAGAAGACATCCAAATGGCCAACAGACAGATGAAAAAGTGCTCAACATTGCTCGGCATCAGGGAAATCCAAATCAAAACCTCAGTGAGATACCACCTCCCTACAGTTGTCTTAATTTGAACAATTATAACAAAATTGAGATATCAGTTATCACATTACAAGCTAACAGTATATGTATGTATATGTGTGTTTGTGTAAACATGTATGTGTAAACATACATATAATGGATATGTTGCTATATATATGGCTATATATATATTGTTGTACACACACACACATAAAGATGACATCCAGTAGGGGCGCCTGGGTGGCTCAGTGGGTTAAACATCTGCCTTCTGCTCAGATCATGATCCCGAGTCCTGGGATCTAGCCCTGCATTGGGCTTCCTGCTCAGTGGGGAGTCTGCTTCTCCTTATCTCTCTGCTCCAACCCCCGCTCCTGCTCACTTGCTCTCTGTCACTCACTCTCTCTCTCTCACTCACTCACTCTCTCAAATAAATAAAATCTTAAAAAAAAAAGATGAGATCCAGTATTGATGAGCGTTAGCTTAAGGAAGCTGTGGGCTTCTACAATTTGAGAGAGCATCTATCTTGACAGAGGAGATACCGAGACTTAATCCCCATGCCTTTAGAGCTTTATCCTAAGGAAATAAATATTTAGCAAAAACAGAATTTTCCATTGTATTTATTTAATACTTCTTTTACCCATTCAGCAAATCTTATTGGACTATATTTGTATGAACTATGCTCATGGAATTGTCTCAATATACAGAGTCTTAGATCTCAGAAAGCATCATGTTTATAGCAAGCAAAAATTTGGATTAGAAATCATGAAAATGCTGAACAGTAATTACTTGGTTTATTCATTGTGTATCTGAGAAAACATTCATTTGAGAAAACAATTTTGCCATTTAAAATAATTTCATAAACATAAAATTTAAAAGATATTTATAATGACTGTTGCAGCAAATTCTATAATAGTTTACATAGTGTGACAGTTCTGGTAAAATTAGTATGTCTACTTATATGCTTACTAGTATGTTTGCTAAGTATGTGTTAGAAAAAATGTTACTGGTGGTTATTTGGTGGCATGTTGTAAAATTTCCGAATTTTATTTTTATTTATCTATATTTTCTAATTTCTTCAATAATAACCACAAATGTTATAATAATAGTGTTTTCAAAATTAAATACAAAAACCTTATAGCACATGATTTTTAAGTAGGAAAATACTATAATGATAGCCAAATTCACATTTAAATCATAAATTTAAACCTTTGAAATCAATTTTCAAAAAAATACTCAATTTAATATTTGCCATATAGATTACATATTTAATCAGTTCTATATTTGGGCAATAAGCATAAAAATTTTGAACATATTCTCTGACCCAGGAATTACATCTCTAAGGTGTTACTCAGCAGAGACACTTGCATGTGCAAGCAAATAATCTTCATTTAAGCATTTTTTGCAATATCGGCATCATTTTTATTAATACAAGTTCTATAAAGTTAAATAGGAGTTTTCTATTTCTAGATTTAAGTGTAAGAGCTTTAATTTTATTTATTTTAAATTTTATTTCATAAGAATGGTATATATTTAAGATATATAACATGATGATTTGGTGTGTGTGTGAGTGTGTGTATACACACTCACACACACACACACACACACACACCTCTCACTCTAAAAAAAGAAAATTAAAAAAATTGTGGCCTATAAATACAATCCACATAATAGAAAATTTTGTAGCAATACAGTGAGTGAAGCAGCTCCATATAAACTTGTAGGGAAGTGCAAAAAGTAATATACAGAAAAATATTTTTATGATGATATATTTTATTAATTTATCTGTGCTTATGTCTGTTGGCATGAAAGGATTCATAAAGAATTTGTGCTTTTGTTGAGGGTAAGGTAAAGAGATTTTATACTTTTCATTTTATGCCATATGGTACTGTTAAATTTAGTTTTTATTTTCATAGTTTATCATTAAAAGCTTTTTTAATATATTTGAGAAGTAATCTGAAATAAAAAATGTTAGTATTTCTCTTTCCATGTATTGATGACTTAAGGGTACATACACATTTTATTTACTATTATATTTTATATAATGTTATAATTTTATATAATATATAATTTAACAAATTATAAATATTACTAAAACGCCACTCAAAGTTCTTTTGCAATTAGCCACTTTCACTTTGTATAATCAACATTTTGAGGCAGCAATAGGACAACCACCATAAGGATAACTTACCCCTTTTCTTTCTGAAATACGAGGATAAGAACTAATTTACACATAATCTATGGACATTTTTATTAAATTTGCTTATCTTTGAGATAAGTGTATGTACCTTTTAAAAAACTGATTTCTTCAAACTCTTCTATTTTCCATAGTTTCCATCACTCCCTTTTACTTAAGCCCTGTCAGCATCACTCATTTGTGTTATGTTCTTGGCCCTATTTGCACCTCAAGTTTATTGGCCATAGATTAAAAGAAGAATCTGGACACAAGGAGAAAGTATCCCTCTACCAGGAATTAGAGATATACCATTAAGCTTATAAAATTATAACAGTGTGGTAATGAACCATGGACAAATTAGTGGAATAGAATATTAAGCATGAAATAAACCCAAGTACACATGGAATTTTAGTACATGATAAAACTGACATCTCTGACCACGGGGCAGAAACTAAATTTTTGATATATGGTGTGAGAACAACTGGTAAGCCATTTGGAAAAAAAGAAAAGTTATATTGAAACCTCATACCATACACACGAGTAAACTCCAAATCGGGTTATATATCTAACCACAAAATAATGAAATCACATATGTAGTACAAGAATGCATGGATGGATTTCTTCTTAACCTCAGTTTAGGGAAAAACTTTCTACCCAAGACTCAAAATCCAGATATAATAAAAGAAAAGATTGGTCAGTTTGACTACAGTAAAAATCATGAATTAGTCAAAAGACAAGTGAAAAACTGGAAGAAAATACTTGTATACCACAAAGAGTTAATATCCTTAGTGTATAAAAAAGACCCAAAACCTGATAGAAAAATGGGAAATAGATATAAACAGACAATTTAAAAATGAAAGTAAAAATGGTTCTTAAAATGTTCACACTCAGAAAAATACAAATTGAAGCAATGCCTTTTCTCATCTGTTAGACTAATTAAAATTAGGACAACACATTCTCTTGGCAAGGCTATGGGGAAACATGCATTCCCTCATGTTGCTGGTAGGCATGCAAACTAAAAGAACCTTCTAGAGGGAATCTTGGCAATATGTAACAGAATTATATGTGCCCTTGTCTCTTGACCCAGCAATTACACCACAAGGAAATCTACCCTAAGGTACACTTCCAAGAGTATAAAAATAATTGCAAACAAGCTTATTCATTCCTGCATTGTTTGTGATTTTAAAATATTAGAACAACCAAATGCCCATCTGTAGTAGTTGAATTAACTATGGTACAACCACATAAGTGTAGTACAGTGTAGCTGTAGAGAAAAATGAGGAAGATCTCTAAAAACTTATACGGAGTGATTTCCAGGACATACTGTTAAGTGAAAAAGCCAAAGCACAAAGGATACCCGTAGTGTGCTACCCTTTATGTAATAAGGGTATTGGTAGAATAAGATATTGGGAAATATGCATGTGTCTGCTCATCTGTGCCAAAAAGAGATACAGGAAGGATAAACCAGGGGGGAAAAAGGCCAATTACCTATGATGTGTGTATGTGTGCATGAAAGGAGTTAAAATGAGACAATTCAGATGATAAGTGAGTGATACTTTTCTGTGTATCTTGTTGTATAGCTCTGACTCTTTGAACCATGATAATGCTTGCATGACCAAAAAATAAATGAATAATTACAATTATTAATTTAAATTAGTAGTTTGTGTGTGTGCATGCACATGCTTGTGTGTATACTGGAATGCATACAATGAATTAACCTAGTTCTTGCAGAGGGGTGGAGAAGGGGAGAGCTAAGTAAATTTAAAAGACAGTATTTTGTTTATATACTTAAGGTAAGAGGAAAAAAGAACTACCCATAAAAGATTGTGCTACAGTTAGTGACTGTGTTTCTGACAGGTATAGGTTAGCAGCTCTGGAACTACTTGCTGTGTATACTAGGACTGAACCAATAAGTAAATGAACTGGATGTTGAGAGCCAGGTTCCTCACTGACAGAGGAAGAAGCTACAAACCATGAAAAAGGGAAGGCTAGAACAAACACTGTCATGGTGGGTTGAAATCAGAGGTATTAGTATAAATTAGTGTTTTTACATACACGTATATAGATGGATAGATACAGAAATAGAGACATTTGTGTATATGTGGGTTAATATACATACATATTTTTCCTAAGTAGCAATAGACAGTACCTTCCATCAAGATTTTAGTTTTTAAATATCATTCTCCAATAAAGGAAAAAGGGCTCCCTGGTTGATGCCGGGGTTGGGGTAGAGGAAATACAAGATGAATTTGCAATCTCTTCTGATGCCGGATGTTAGGAAGTGTTGAACAAATGATAGCAGCATGTCAGAAAGACACAGGATCTACCTTGTAAGAGCTCTTGGCCAAAACTGGGAGTAATGTGAGCCAAAACATGATAGCATTGACTTCCAATCCATAGAATCAAGTAAATAACCATGCATCTTATATAAATAAATAATTGAATAATAAATAAAATAGGAGAAGGGACAGCTCCTTATAGTGGAATTTCAATCAACAAATATAGAAGGAAGGAGGGAAATAGAAAATCACCATTAGGCAATCACGGTAATAATAATTGCAGTCAAGAACCATTGATGGATGCTAAAATTAGGGGACAAAATATGATAAGAAAGAAGATATTTGCATAGTCTCAAGTATCTCCTTACAAGATATTTATTATTTACAAAGAGAAAGACAGTAGCTTTATAGTGGAGAAATTGGGCAGTCACCAAGGTAACCAAAAGATCAAGGCTTACATGACCATTATAAGACTTGTTGACATCATGTACCTCCTGCTGTGGTGCACCGTGAAGGGTAAAATATCACTTCTGTGATATTCTTGCCAAAAATGCATAAAATCAACCTAATCACGAGAAAACATCAGATAGATTGACATTATAGTGATAGTGCATGAAAACCCTGATTTTAAAAAAGTCAAAGTCACGAAAGATAAGGAAAGGTGAAAGAACTGTCACAGACCTGAGATGACAAGAAACAAGGGAAAACTGACCAAAAAAATGCAATGTGGGGTCCTGGATTGGATCCTGGAAACAAACAAACAAACAAACAAAAATAAACTTAGTGGAGAAATTGGTGAAATTTGAGTAAATTCTATAGATTAGTTAATTGCGTTAAGAATATTAACTTCCTTGTTTTGATAATTATACTATAATGAAGTAAGTTGTTAAGATTTGGAAAAGCTGTGTGAAGGGTAAGAACTATCTGTGCTATTTTTGCAACTTTTTAAAAAACTAAAATTATTTCAAAATAAAAGTTGAAAACCAGTTCTAAATTGATCAGAATCTCAGACATTGGTTTCCTAGAGTAGGTTTAAAAAATTCAGGAAAGGAATTATTGAAGGGAAATGATAGTATAAAATCAGAACGAATGCATTGTTGGTACTTTAAAAAATGAATAGATTGAAACTATCTCTTAAATCACAAGGGAAAATAACTGTTATATTTAAATGAAAACAGGTGGAGGAAGGGCGAGCAAGCGAACAGAGTAGAATACCAAGTTCTCAAGTTGAAAAGGGATATAAAATAAGTGTAAATGTGACCAATTTGAAGGATTTATTTTGAAAGGTAAAGTTCAACTGGGCTGATGAAATTGGTTTCTATATTTTCCAAAATGCTGTCTTGTCATTTCTCTTATTGAAGTGGACATTAAAGCTAAATAAAAATAAAGACCAGTGTTTGTTTGATAAAATTCCAAAGCGGCTGCTGGATGCCAGAAACCACATGATATTTTAAAGATGTCAGAGTTTGGCCTTCATGCATGGCAGTCGGCTGTGAGTGTTCACCTTTAACTCTGGGGCTGTAATTAGATCACAAAGTTCATTTTTATTGTTTAAATTTCTTTCATTTCTCTGGTGCTGCCCAATTGTGTAGGTAAAGCAGGTTTTATCACACTTTGCAAGTTCCTCATTTTTAATTCTATTCCTACCACGCTAGATTAAATTTAAGGGTCACCAAAGTCAGGAGCCAGTGACCTTTGCCTTCTTAATGGTTCTCACCATTAATACTTGACCCTAAAAGCTATGTATACAATAAACCATATTTATGGGTGTGGAGGGAAGGGAAAAGCAGAAACAAAGTGAGTCTAGTGATTATTTATTTTGCCATGCTCTTCTGAGATTAGGAATGTTCACACAGTCTACACTTCAGCTGATGAACTTGGACAGGCTGCCTTTTTTAGTGTCCGAACAGAATGTTAGGATGGAATTTGAGGATAATACTCAAAATGACACCCCTAGCTTGTCTCAGTCCCTCAGGGATTGCTAATACTTCACCTTCATTATACTCTAAACTTGAAATCTTTGTTTTGTTTTGTTTTCCATATGGAAGAAGGAAAATAAAGGACACATTACATTTTAGCTTATCCTCTCTGAACAAAATATTGATGTGGTTTATTTTCAAAGATTAGAATTGTGGAAACTGAGAAAATTATTTAGGAATTTTGTGAAATATGTCATTATTCCATTGATGAAAGAGAACAAAAAAAGTTTTTATGAATTGAAATCTCCAGCATTTTTCATAAACTTTGGATGTTTTTCTCCACCTAGTAGTTTCTAGAGTTAGTTGTTTTTTCCTTAAATTTTGGACAAATTGAGTGATTTTGTTTGCTGCTTTTGCTTTTTTTTCCTTCTTAACGTATCTGTTTTCTAGGACATTTGTTATTTGCATGATCAATTAAAAGCTGTTAACTTTTTTTTTTTTTTTTTTTGGTGAACACAACATCTGGGCTAGACAAGGGGTTTCACTTCTTAGGAACAGAACTTTCAGAGCATCTATCCTGCCTATCATTTTTAGATTTACAAGAAAACTTGGCTTTCAATGACCTGTGTGTGTGTGGGGGGGGTATGTGTGCATGCATGGACACATGAAATAGTGCGTTATTAGGGGTTGCTTAAAAATACACATGCAAATATTGGGAGAAAGGACAAAGTTCATTATTGATTTACACACAGGAGCATTCTACTTCCCAACTGTTAAAACCTTTTGGGGAGTGACTAGACAAAATCTTTTCTTAAGCCTGGGATAATTATTTTGGTAATATACTAGCTATCTGAAAGGAATGTATGGTGATTAAGGCAAAGAATTTCTCTTGGTCATAGATTGAAGGAGAGACCTGGGCTTATAAAATACTCTATTTCCTCCATTAATTGTGTCCGTGTGGAGTTGTAACCAAGTAGCTGAAACAAATAAAACTTAAGTAATATTGTTTCCTTTTAAAATATGTCACTTAATTTGTGGAAGAGGTTTGAACTCATTAAACATGCACAATTTCCCACCCCCCCTCCCCGCCCCGGCAAGTTCCTCCCTCCCCAACCCTGTCCTTCTTTTGAAACATTCCAGCAATGCCCATAGCAATACCATCCCTTCATCCCAGTGAGGGAGGCTCTTTTAACCACCCTCTAATTGGGGAGTGTAGGTGGAAAAGAAAGCAGAGTGCACAGTTAGCCTGGGGCCCTACAAACCTCCCTTATTTTACCTGGAACTGAAGTTAACAGTTGATTCTTTCTTACTGTAGTCTTCATGATAATTCTTATATTTATGTGGCTCTGACTAATTCACTTTGGTGAGAATTCCTAACGCTTTGAGTGGGATTCTTTGTATGAAAGGACGAGGTGGTTTTATGAAGATATATTTCCCTACACAGTAAAGCAGGCAATCAATGGATTAGATTGAAGACCAGAAAAGCTTCCCAGCAGGCAGAGGAAAAACTAGAAAGAGCGTGGGTGTATGTGTTTGTGTGTGAGTGGAGGGTTTGGACCTTGCCTTGTGCTGGTTTATTGTCTCTGTCCATTCCCTAGAATTGAAAGCATGCCAGAGTTAACATATATAAAAGCCTGCTCCGAAACAGATCCCCTCAGATCACGTACACATAGAGCAAAAACTTTCCATGTCCCTCTTTTTTCCCCCATTTTGCAAGAGAAGCCACAGGAATGGGTAATTATGGTTCCCCTTATTGTGGACACAAAAGTATACAGGGAGGTGAAATGGCAGAGGCCAATTTTAGTAATTACTTTCTCCCATCTTTTGTCTACTTCGTACAGCTGAACTAAGTCAAGAGACACACACTTGTTTAGGGACTTTGGGCAGTGTTACGTAGATAATCAAGCTAAGAAACCTTCATGTGGTTGGAATTACCTTTGGGTTTTATAAATTTTAGTTGGAGATTATTTAAGAATATATTTCTTAAATATCAATATATTTTCAGCTCTACAAAATATCAATATTGTGATGCATTCATCTTTTCCTCTCATTGCAGTTTCCTTAATAATTGAATTCATTTCATCATTTTCATTCATTGATATATGAGATCATTATCCATTTATTCTCTTCTAGGGATCAACATCAAGGATTTGCCCCAAACACCTCCCGGAAATCAGGGCTTTGAGTTTAATGAGTCAGGCTTTTCCTGTTAGGCTGAGTCAAACTTTATTTTTGTCTATCACCACTAGGAAGTATAGAGCTATGATCCAATCCTTTGGGTTTAGGGTGGGTTTATGGATACATGGAAAATAATAAAGGCTATTAACTTTCAATGTGATTCATTTCTAAATTTTTCTCAAATTGTTTTTCTCTCTCTCCTGTCTCTTCTATGTACTGTGAGCGAATAACACAGCTGCAAATGTATTATAGACAGTACATACTGAATGAATCTATTTTTAGGGCACAATTTTCCCTCTTTGTAGTAGCATTGTAACTTTTTTTTTCAGCTGAAAGTATTTTGGCCATCTATATGGCCAGAATTTAAGAAAATAACAAGATATGAATTAGAGGATGTTATTGGGTTATTTCAAAAGGAAGCTTGCAAGAATATTTACCATTCTTTATTTTCATTGTGGTAATATATACATACTAAAAATTTTACCATATTAGCCATTTTTATAAGTACAGTTCAATAGGATTAAGTCACAATGTTATACAGTTATCACCACTATCCATTTCCAGAACTTTTCATCATTTCCAAATGGAACCTCCGTACCCATTAAGTATAACTCCTTATATCCCTACTCCCTACCTCCTGGCAACCACCATTCTATTTTCTCTGACATGAATTTGCCCATTCCAGGAATCTCATATAAGTGGAATCATACAGTCTGACATATTTCACTTGTCATACTATTTGTAAGGCTCATTCATGTTGTACCACGTATCGGAACTTTATTCCTGTTGATGGCTAAGTAATATTCCAGTATATCTATGTATCTATATGTATATCTATATATCTATCCATCTATCTGTATCTCACATTCTTTATTCCATTCATCTGTTGGTGGACTTTTGGGTTGTTTTTACCTTTTGGCTGTTGTGAATAATGCTAATATGAACATTAATGTGCAAGTATCTGTTTGAATCCCTACTTTCAATTCTTTTGGGTATATACCCAAAATGGAATTGTTGTATCATGAGATACTTTGACATTTAATTTTCTGAGGAACCACCAAACTGTTTTCTACAAAAGTTGCATCAATTTATGTCCCCACCAGCAATGCGCAAGTGTTCCAATTTCTCCACATCCTCTCCAACATTTACTATTTTCTGTTTTTGTTTTCATAATAGCTGTCTTAATGGATATGAAATAGTATCTAGTTGTGGTTTTGATTTGCATTTCCCTAATAACTAGAGATGTTGAGCATTTTTTTCTTTTGACTTTGGTTTTATTAAAGACATGGGATACAGGAAACAAATATACTGTGGAACAATTTTCAAAATTCACATGAACTTTTCAGATAGATCTTGAAGAAAATTTATCCTGGGACATGGCTTCCAAAATCTCCTAGAGCCCCAAACTATTTATATATATTCCTTTGCCCTAGATGTATTCAGATGAAAATTTTTATAATCCCTTCCCGTTATTTTGTCCTTGAAAATGACTTAATTTCTATTTTTTTCTTTTTCTTTTTTTTTGTTGATACCCCCACCCACCTCCCCTCTGGTAACCATCAATTTGTTCTCTATAGTTAAGTCTGTTTCTTGGTTTGCCTTTCTTTCTTTTTTTTCCTTTGCTCATTTGTTTTTCTTAAATTCCACATGAGTAGAATCATATGGTATTTGTCATTCTCTGACTGATTTATTTCACTTAGCATTATACTCTCTAGCTCTATCCATGTTGTTGCAAATGGCAAGACTTTATTCTTTTTTATGACTGAACAATATTCCAGAGTGCGTGTGTATGTGTGTGTGTGTGTGTGTGTGTGTGTGTACCACATCTTTATACATTCATCTGTAGATGGACACTTAGGATGCTTCCATAGTTTGGCTATTGTAAAAGATGCTGCAATAAACATGGGGGTGCATGTATCCCTTTGAATTAGTGATTTTGTCATTTTTGGGTAAATACCCGGTGGTGTGATTCCTGGATCATAGGGCAGTTGTATTTTTAATTTTTTTGAGGCACCTCCATACTGTTCCACAGGGACTACACCAATTTGTATTCCTACCAACAGTGCATGAGGGTTCCTTTTTCTCTACATCCTTGTCAACACTTGTTTCTTGTGTTTTTGATTTTAGCCGTTTGACAGGAGTGAGGTGATGTCTCATTGTAGTTTTGATTTGCATTTCCCTGATGCAGGTGATGTTGAACATCTTTTCATGTGTCTATTGGCCATCTGATGTCTTCTTTGGAGAAATGTCTGTTCATGTCTTCTGCCCATTTTGTAACTGGAGAAATTGTTTTTTGGGTATTGGGTTGTATCTGTTCTTTTTTGTATTTTGGATACCAGCCCTTTATTGGACAGGTCATTTGCAGATATCTTCTCTCATTCCATAGGCTGCTTTTTAGTTTTGTTGACTGTGTCCTTCACTGGTCAGAAAATTTTTATTTTGATGTAGTTCCAATAGTTTATTTTTGCTTTTGTTTCCCTTGCCTTAGGAGGCATACCTAGAAAAATGTTGCTGTGGCCCATGTCAGAGAGATTACTGCCTGTGCTCTCTTCTGGGATTCATTCCTCCTTTGTCAAATATTAATTGACCATATTTGGGTTTGGATTTGTTTCAGGGTTTTCTGTTCTATTATATTGATTTATGTATCTATTTTTATGCCAGTACCATACTGTTTTAATTACTAGTGCTTTGTAAGATAACTTGAACTCTGGAACTGTGATACCTTCAGGTTTGTTTTTCATTTTTAAGATTGCGTGGACTATTTTAGGTCTTTTGTGATTCTATACAAATTTTTAGAATTGATTTTTCTAGTTCTGTGAAAAATGCTGTTGATATTTTGATAAGAATTGTATTAAATCTGTAGTTTTTTGGGGTACTATACACATTTTAACAATATTTGTTCTTCTGACCCATGAGCATGGAATGTCTTTCCATTTCTTTGCATCATCTTGAGTTTCTTTCATCAGTGTTTTATAGTTTTCAGAGTACAGGTCTTTCACCTCTTTGGTTAAGCTTATTCCTGGATATTTTATTATTTTCGGTGCAATTGTGTATGGGATTGTTTTCTTTTTTTCTTTTTAAAGAATTTTTTATTTATTCATTTGAGACAGAGAGATACAGAGAGAGACAGAGAGAGCAGGAGCAGTGGAGAGAGGCAGAGGAAGAGGGAGAAGCAGAGCCCTACATGAAGCTTGATCCCAGGACCTGGAGATCATGACCTGAGCCAAAGGCAGGCACTTAACCATCTGAGCCACCCAGGCACCCCTGGGATTGTTTTCTTAATTTTACTTTCTGACGCTTCATTATTAATGTATACAAATGCAATTGATTTCTGTACATTGATTTTATATCCTGAAGTCATTTATCAGTTCTAGTAGTTTTTTGGTGGAGTATTTAGGGTTTTTTATACATAGTATCATGTCATCTGCAGATAGTGAATGTTTTACTTCTCCCTTACCATCTTGGATGCCCTTTATTCCTTTTTCTTATTGGATTGCTGTGGCTCAGACTTGGACTATGTTGAATAAAAATGGGGAGAGTGGATATCTTTGTCTTGTTCCTAACCTTAGGGGAAAAGCTCTCAGTTTTCACATTGAGTATGATGTTGGATGTGGGTTTTTCATATGAGGCCTTTATTATGTTGAGATATGTTCCCTCTAAACCTACTTTGTTGAGGGTTTTTATCCTGAATGGATGTTGTGCTTTGTCAAATGCTTTTCTGCCTGTATTGAAATGATCATATGCTTTTGTTATCCTTCCTCTTATTGATGTGATGTATCACATTGTTTTGCAAATATTGAACCACCTGTGCATCCCAGTTATAATCCCACTTGATTGTGTTGTATGATTTTTTTTAATGTATTGTTGAATTTGGTGTGATAATAATTTGTTGAGAATTTTTGCATCTATATTCCTGAGAGATACCGGCTTATAGTTTTCTTTTTTTGTGGTGTCTTTATCTTGTTTTGGTATCAGGGTGATATTGGCCTCATAGAATGAATTTGGAGGTTTTGCTTCCTCTTGTATTTTTTGGAATAGTTTGAAAAGAATTGGTATTAACTCTTCTTTAAATATTTGCTAGAAGTTGCCTGTGAAGCCATCTGGTCCTGCACTTTTGTTTTTTGGGAACTTTTTTCATTATTGATATAATTTCATTGCTGGTAGTTGGTTTTAGATCTTCTATTTCTTCGTGTTTTAGTTTTAGTAGGTTGTATGTTTCTCGGTATTTATCCATTTCTTCTAAGTTGCCCAGTTTGGTAGCAGATAAATTTTCATAATATCCTCTTATAATTGTTAGTATTTCTGTGGTGTTGGTGGTTATTCCTCTTCTTTCATTAGTAATTTTGTTTGTACGGGTCCTCTCTTTTTTTAAAAAATGAGTTTTTCTAGAGGATTTTCAGTTGTGTTGATCTTTTCAGAGAACTAGCACCTGGTTTCATTGATCTGTTCTATTGCTTTTTAGTTTCTATATAATTTATCTCTGCTCTGATATATATTTTTTTAATTTCTGTCCTTTTTTCTGGATTTGCATTTTGTTTTTTCTTCTTTTCCTAGCTCCTTTAGTTATAAAGTTAGATTGTTTATTTGAGATTTTTCTTGCTTGATGTAGACCTGTATGGCTATAAACTTCCCTCTTAGAACTACATAAACGTCCCTCTTAGAACTACGTTTGCTGCATCCCAATGATTGTGAACCTTTGTGTTTTCATTCTCATTTGTTCTCATGTGATTTTTGATTTCTTGTTTGATTTAATAGATAACTCATTCATTGTTTAATAGCATGTTATTTAACCTCCATGTATTTGTGTTCTTTCCAGATTTTTTCTTGTGGTTGATTTCTGGTTTCATAGAACTGTGGTCAGAAAAGATGCATGATATGACTTTGATTGTTTTGAAACTGAGCATCTTTTCATGTGCTTATTTGACCATTTGTGTATTGTCTTTGGAGAAAAATGTCTATTCCGATCTTTTGCCCATTTTTGAATTGGGGCTTTTTTTTTTTGTATTCTGAATATTGATTATTTTTATTCAGAAGTTTCCATGCTGCATCTTAAATGAATTTCCTTAAATTATTTTGCTATGTTATTAGGTTATTTTATTTATGTATATATATATATGTAGGTAATTTTTTGGTATATATTTGTGTGTATATACATGTAAAAATATACCTGTGTGTGTGTGTGTATATATATATATATATATATAAATGTATATAATTACAAAATAATTAGTGCAGTTTTAAGTTTGAATAATTGCAAACTTAATCAAAAACATCATTTGGATGTTTAGTTATTTAAAGTTTTTTATACTTATTTTCATGAATTTTAGAAAATTAATTTTAAACTTAGTTTTTTGTTTCATTTTACTATCCTCGATTAGAGGGATTAACACAAAAGCACGTAAATAACAAAAAGCAAACTACCCCTTTTGTGTGTTATTTAAATCTTGGCCATTTACCATATGTTCCAAAGGGAAAAGAGCAGTCGTTTGTATTAACATTCATACAAATAGAACTTGGTTATTACTCTCTTGATGTGTAGAAGCAGCCTGACTGGGATTGAATGATAGTGCCACTTTCTATGATTGATTTTGGCTTGTTTAGCCTCTCTAAATCTCACCTTCCTCATCTGAAAATTGGGGGTAATAATAGTTAACAATAGGCCATTCAAAGGATTAAATGAATAAACCTAGTGTGGTGATATGTACAGTTCTCAGCCCCTAAGAAGAACCCTGTTTTTGTTGGAGAATGTTCTGATTAGTTAAGGAAGTTCACAGTCCTTTGGATGATTTCCTAGACTTGAAGATAGAAGGCATACTTTGATTCTGCCAAGATATTGCTGGGTGATCAGCACAACCCCTCAGAGGTTAAGAAATGAATAATCAGTCTGTATGGTTTGAGATCCCTGCTACAATTGAAAATGAGGCAGTGCCAATTCAGGATCACAGCAATTATGGGATGTTTAAATGTTTGTGTTTAACAACACTTAGACATGGGCGCACATAAACACAACGGCTACCTATGACTTCATTTGGTGATAACATCAAAAGTCTAGATTTATAGGTATCAGTGAATAGAAGACCTAGGCCAAGGGCCCACCTGAAATTTCCTCTTGCTGCTATCACCATCCCATGATAATCCCTGGTAATCATACAAAAATAAAAGATCATGGGAGTTTAAAGCTCAAAGAAACATGGGTATTATTTAGTTCAGTGGATTTTATACTCTAATACCCAAATTAGAAAACAGATATAAAGGGAGCTTCTGTGGTTGAGGTAGGAGATGGTGTTGAGACTGCTTGGCCCACTAGCGTCATCTTTAGGAGGCTTTAGAGACCCAAGAATAATGCATGGCTTCATAGAACAAGATTGGAAAACATTGCTTTAGTCTTATTTTATTTTATAGGTGTTTTCCTCCATCCCATTCTCTTAAGAAATGCGATTTAGAAAGGAGTAGTGCAAGAAAGTAGAAATTGTGAATTAATGATCATATATAACATGTGGTCCTAGAGAATAAATTAAAATTATCATTAAAACCCTAATCACAGAAAATGACCAGTTCTATTGCCTTATGTAAATTTAATTGTAAAGCATGTCTAAAGTCAAACATATCTGAAAGAATTAACAAAGGTATACACAAACACAAATAGGGCTGTGTTTACACAATTATTTTAAATAATTTTAAACTGTTCTTTTTTATTCCCTCCTCCTCCTTCTCCTTATCCCCTGTCCTTCTTCTCTCTTCATTTCTTCTTCCTCTTCTTTCTGTAAATATATATATATTTACAAACTATATAGGTCAGGTCAGATTCTATTAGCTTTAGCTAAAGGTGGTTGTGAGAATAGGGAACAAAGAGCAAATACACTTATCTACATGCTGTGTAACATTTAATTATACAGGATATCATAAGAAATTCTAGAGATGGAGTTACCATAGCAATGAAAAACCACAGATTATGCTCTCCTTAGGCATTTATTCATTTTTGTATGATGAATGAATGCAAGAAGTCATCATTAGAGAACATAATAGTCTCTGATGATGTATTTATGACATGGAAAGATGTCATGTGATGAAGTGTTTACAACATATAATGAGGTTGTGTAACAGTCTCTTTACAGCTGGCAATTACATTGACTAATTCCTTATAAAAATACTCAACAATATGCTCTCCCTGTGCATGTGCTTGGTATCACCGCAGTTTAGTAACTGATGCCTCTAAACTGCAAAATCAAGCAGCTTGGATGAGGCAATACTGTTTCTTATTCAAGGCATATAAAAGATCCTGGGTGTTTAGTTAGTATACTTCATGAATTGCCTCTTATTGGAGGTGACGGAAATAACTAATATAATACCTATGTGTCAGATTTTTTCTTTTTTTTAAATTTTTTATTGTTATATTAATCACCATACGTTACATCATTAGTTCTTGATGTAGTGTTCCATGATTCATTGTTTGTGCATAACACCCAGTGCTCCACGCAGAACGTGCCCTCTTTAATACCCATCACCAGGCTAACCCATCCCCCCACCCTCCTCCCCTCTAGAACCCTCTGTTTGTTTTTCAGAGTTCATTGTCTCTCATGGTTCGTCTCCCCCTCCGACTTACTCCCCTTCATTCTTCCCCTCCTGCTATCTTCTTCTTTTTCTTTTTTCTTAACATATGTTGCATTATTTGTTTCAGAAGTACAGATCTGTGATTCAACAGTCTTAAATAATTCACAGTGCTCACCATACCACATACCCTACCCAATGTCTATCACCCAGCCACCCCATCCCTCCCACCCCCCACCACTCCAGCAACACTCAGTTTGTTTCCTGAGATTAAGAATTCCTCATATCAGTGAGGTCATATGATACATGTCTTTCTCTGATTGACTTATTTCACTCAGCATAACACCCTCCAGTTCCATCCACGTCCTTGCAAATGGCAAGATCTCATTCCTTTTGATGGCTGCATAATATTCCATTGTGTATATATACCACTTCTTCTTTATCCATTCATCTGTCGATGGACATCTTGGCTCTTTCCACAGTTTGGCCATTGTGGACATTGCTGCTATAAACATTGGGGTGCACGTACCCCTTCGGATCCCTACATTTGTATCTTTGTGGTAAATACCCAGTAGTGCAATTGCTGGATCGTATGGTAGCTCTATTTTCAACTGTTTGAGGAACCTCCATACTGTTTTCCAGAGTGGCTGCACCAGCTTGCATTCCCACCAACAGTGTAGGACGGTTCCCCTTTCTCCGCATCCCCGCCAACATCTGTCGTTTCCTGACTTGTTAATTTTAGCCATTCTGTGTCAGATATTCTTATGGCTTCAAGAACTTGAGAGGCAGCTTTACACCTGAAGTAACCATTCTTAATATATATACTCTTTTGTTATAGCAAGGGAATAAGTATGCACACTTTCTGAGATCCAGGGCAATGCTTGCATCTGACACTCCACTCAGTCCTTAATTTATCACTTGTCTTATTTCACTAATTAGTGAGGAATATCACTTAAATGAGGTTCCTCAAATGTTAAATAAAGGACAGAAAGCACCTTCCATATGAAGTTGCATATAATTTATATTATATGTGAGTGTGAAGATGAATTAGGCAGTTGGGGAGCAGGAGCTGTTAAGGGGCTAGGGGGTTGAGATGCAGAACCTGAAATGAGACCCTAAACCTTTTGCTGAGAAATGAGCTTCAAGATGTAAGTGAGAAAATGCTGGATTCATCCTACAGATGTGTGTGAAAGGATGAGGAAAAATGAGGAAACAGAATGATGAATAGATAAAGAGAAATGTGATTTAGAAATCACCTACTGAACTTTCATTAGGATATGAATGAGTTGAAAAGGATTCTACTCTGAGGAAAATGAACGGGAAAAGGAATGATTAGTCTATAGACTAATAGAAATATTAGTCTAGGTGCATTGAGCAGAAAGAAAGACAAAGCCAGGTTGAAATATTTAATTTGTAGATATTCAAAAAAGTGTGTTGTAAAGACTGATTTAAGAGTAAGTTAACTATACAAAATTAATTGAACTTTCATCATGTCAAAAAAGGCTTGCTTCTTTCATACAGTGAATTCTAAGAGGATTTTTAACATTACACAGAATATGACCAATCCCATTTATAATAAGACTAAATACAATATTGACAGGAAATGAATATGACCAGGTGTTATTTTCATATGTTGCATTTACATAAATCTTTATAATTTCCAAGACACTTTCCATAACTCAATCAAACTGCAGAACAGTCCAGCACATGGGCTGGAGGAAATGTATTTATTTTCTGTTTTTCAAACAGAAAATAGAAAATAAGACGTTAAGAAAAAGAAGTTAAATGATCACTTCAAGATCTTGTAATGAATTAATGGGAAGTCTTGGCCTCTCTTTCCTCATCCGAAGCTATTTCTGAGAAAAGTCACCATTACCTCAGGCATGGTAGAGATACCAGAGGGCCTACGGCCAACCTAACATACAGACTGGAGGCAGTTAGCTCCACAAACACACAGAAATGCCACTACATGGAGTCTTATGGCTTTTGTTTTTCTCAGCTTGTTCTGTGGCCAACAGTTAATGTGGAAGCAAAACAATGGAACTGAAAGAGAAGACCTGCCACCAAAGGCATGGAAGCTGAGTGCTGGGGCTAAGAGCCACTAGCTAGACATGTCCTTTAGCATGATTTCACAGAACAGAAACATTAGCTTCATCACTCACACAAGGTTTCTTAAGTCTTCACCAAGAAAGAATTTATTTCAGTAATGCCAGAGATGTAATTGGTTACTTAGAGAGTTATTCTCCTACTCCTCCAAGTACTGCTGTTTCCTCTAGTTCCAGACCTCCAAAGAACTTCAAAAAGAACTCTGCACAAAGAGGAGCAAATGGATTTGAACAGATAAATTGGGTTTGAATGGATAAATTGGATTTCAAGACTAACAAGCTTTTGTCAGTGATACATTAGGGCAATTTAGTCGAAATGCTGTGGCTATTATTTTGTTTGTTTCTGCCATGAAAATTTTATTAAGTCATTTTACTTCAGTTAGTTCCAAGAAATGAGCAATAACATTCACACAGAAGGGACCATAGAGTGTTCACTGATGGCCCTGTGACACAGTTATTGTGATACATTTTAGTCCGGGTTGTTTGCTATTCATTTCTGGGTTATATGCTTCATAGTAATGATTGAATGAATTATGATGGCATCTTATGGTCAGTGGGACAATGTCTGAGGGACATAGGGATTTTGGTACTCCAGACTTAGATTTGAAAATCTGATTCCAGGTCACAATAAGATCAGCTGCATGACCAATTATCCAAGGAGTAGGAAAATGTGGTGTTACAGAAAACATCATAAGAAGAAGAGAAATACAAAATTCAAATAGCATTAACAGTATCTGTGATTAGCAAGGCAACTGAGGGAAAAGATGCACTGATAGGTATGTTGACAAAGCCTCATTCTAGACAATCATTCTTTCCAGCAAAGACTTAGGCTTCCTCCTGATTTTAATTGTCATCTCAAATTTGTGTTTTATCATCCATATGAATATGGAAATTATTGTAACTTCTGTTTTTCCATTTACATTAGAGTATAAGTAGTTAAAAAATACATTTGACATTGGCTTTTGACTGTCATCTCATCTTAATCTTCAGAGGGGCATTTAATTTCCTCTTCAATGCCAACATCCAGGGGCACTTGGGTGGCTCACTGAGTTAAGCATCTGCCTTCAGCTTAGGTCATGATCCCAGGGATCAAGCCCCTTGTGTTTAGGCTCCCTCCTCAGTGGTGAGCCTGCTTCTCCCTATCTCTGTGCCCCACTTCCCTGCTCATGTTCTCTCTCTCTCTCTCTCTCTCAAACGAATAAATCAAATCTTTAAAAAAAATGGGTGAAAGACCTAAATGTGAAACAGGAATCCATCAAAATCCTAGAGGAGAACATAGGCAGTAACCTCTTCAACATTGACCACAGTGACCTCTTTCAAGACATGTCTCTAAAGGCAAGGGAAACAAGCAAAAATGAACTTTTGGGACTTCAGCAAGATAAAAATCTTTTGCACAGCAAAGGAAACAGTCAACAAAACTAAGCAGCAACCCACAGAATGGGAGAAGATATTTGCAAATGACTTTACAGATAAAGGGTTGGTATTCAAGATCTATAAAGAACTTCTCAAATTCAACACCCAAAAAACAAATAATCCAGTCAAGAAATGGGCAGAAGATATGAACAGACACTTCTCCAAAGAAGACATACAAATGGCTAACAGACACTTGAAAAAATGTTCCGCATCACTAGCCATCAGGGAAATACAAATCAAAACCACAATGAGATATCACCTTACACCAGTCAGAATGGCTAAATTAACAAGTCAGGAAACAACAGATGTTGGTGAAGATGCAGAGAAAGGGGAACCCTCCTACACTGTTGGTGGGAATGCAAGCTGGTACAGCCACTCTGGAGAACAGTATGGAGGTTCCTCAAGAAATTAAAAATAGAGCTACCCTATGACCCGGCAGTTGCACTACTAGGTATTTACCCCAAAGATACAGATGTAATGAAAAGAAAGGCTACATGCACCCTAATGTTCATAGCAGCAATGCCCACAACAGCCAAACAGTGGAAGGAGCTGAGATGTCCTTCAATAGATGAGTGGATAAAGAAGATGTGGTTCATATATACAATGGAATATTAGCCATCAGAAAGGATGAATCTCCACCATTTGCATCGAAATGGATAGAACTGATGGGGATTATGCCAAGGGAAATAAGTCAAGCAGAGAAAGACAATTATTATATTGTTTCACTCATATGTGGAACATAAGGAATAGTGCAGAGGACCATAGGGGAAGGGAGGGAAAACTGAATGGGAAGAAATCGAGAGGGAGACAAACCATGAGAGACTCTGGACTCTGGGAACCAAAGTGAGGGTTAGAGAAGGGAGGGGGGTTGGGGGATGGGGTAACCAGGTGATGGGTATTAAGGAGAGCACTGGGTGTTATACACAACTAATGAATCATTGAACTCTATATCAAAAACTAATGTTGGCTAATTGAACATAATAAAAAAAGCCAACATCCAGTTATGACAACTGCAGAATATTTCGCTAGCACTGTACATATCCAGTATGCATTCTGGAATTCTGAAGTATGAAGACAACAGTTTTTTAGTTATGCTTGTAGCACCTTACAAAGGAATAAATGGCACAACTTTTAACCTGTAGGAATTATGAGAGTCTCAAAAATGGTCCTGCTTTAAGAATGTGAAAAGTGGAAAAGAGAGAAAAAGATTAATAGAAAAAAATTAATAGAAATTACCATTAAAAAACACAAAATATTTAGCGTTGAGTGTTAATTTGTCCAAAATATTTATTAAGAATCTTTTTACATACCAGATGATAGATGCTAATTAAAAATAATCAAAAACCAATATGTGACACTTGCAGCCTATTTTGCCATTTCATTGGGAGATATGATTACTTCATTTATTTTTCCTTTAACTAGAATGATATTGGCCAAGATCCACTTCTTTACCTCTATGATCCCTCCAAGATCAAACTGAGTATTGAGTGACTTCTATAATTTCTTCGAAGAATCCAACTCATACATAAGTCAGTATTTTCATATTAGGCACAAGAAGAGTTTGTTTTATCTTGACTTTGGAGAGTGAAATATGCCTCCATAGGCATAGTTGCTGTTGTATCATTTTAAACTATCCTCCATTGTCAGGTCCTTTGTGTTGGGCTCATAACACTTCCCAATTCCAACAGGATAACATCTTTATATTCTTTACAACAGTATAAAAAATACAAAGTACTTTTTCTCATTTTATACTCACGTGTTATTATTATCTTCCCATGGATGAGTAAACTGAGGTTCAGAGATGCTAAGTAACTTTTTTATAAGTTGCTGACCTAGGAATGGGGTCTATTTATGGTTTTAGACTCTCTACTACACCTTATTGCATGTATGTAATACAAATGTATTCCATGCCTTATATTCTGCTTCAGCTTGCTCTCACTTACTTCTTATTATTCACCTTATTGAAAAATGCATCTTTGAGAAACAGATAAAAGCAGCATTAAATGGGGTAGAAAGTTTGAGGGATTGAAGAAGTAAGTGTCAAAGTTATCTTAACAATTTAGAATCAGTGACCTGTACTATATAGATATTTGCCTTGGAAGAGGTTTCAGTTAAATACTTATTTTTGACCTTCCACATCTAGGTATCCAGAATAACTTGGAGGGTTTTCTTGCTTGCTTTGGTTGTCAAAGAGTCAATAAAATTGACTTCCAGTGTGTTTTTTCTTCTATTTCAGGAAAAAAAAAGAGGAAAGGAAGTAAATTATTTGTGTTTCAAGATAAGGATTTGCATTTTAGAGCAGATTAAACCTCCAGTACTGGTGAATGAAAGGGGTCTCCTCACCTCTGGTGGACCTTGTTTGTCAGCCTTATTTCCCAACCTCAGGGCATGGCCTCTTGATGTGACCTGCGGGAAGATGAGGAGCAGTGGGAGAGACACAGGCCAGAGGGCAGAGAAATCACACATCAGCCAGTCCCAGGATAAGAAGTGAAATGAAGCTTTCTAAGTCCAAGGGTCTGACTTTTCACAGGTCACTGAGCCCAAAGCGATTGCAACAAAGAAAATAAGATTCACATTAGGCACAACTTAAGTATTTTTAATTAAAAAAATCCACAAAAAATAGTAAAAGAAAAAAGAAGCCAGAATCCAGAATTCTAAATAGCAGCAGTTATGTAATTAGATTTTTCCTTTTAGTTTAAAGTGTTCATGCATTATATTTTAATAAAACTTTAATGCTTATTTGAGTACTTAAAAGTGGTGTCATATTTCGTGTCCATCATTCCATAAAAATAGTAAAGAGTTAAGATTTTGCAAGACAACTGAGGCAATCTTAGTTTAAAATGACTCCCTGATTTATTTATTACTTTTGAGGAAGTAGATTCTAATCAGGTAGGTAGGTATTACCCTAATAGAAAGGAATATATACCACTGGAGCATGAAAAGGATAATATTTTTTTGGTTTTCCCAGGATTTATTGCAATAATTAGATTTACCATAATCAATAAAATGTGTAAGCCAAGTTTATTGAAGTGTCAGTTTCCCATTGCATAATTTCCCCTAGGAACTTTAATTTTTAATTCAAAAAGAAAAGTGGAAGATTTGTCTTACAGATGCCAGTGAATGTGTAAGGTTAAAGAAAACACAAGAGTCCTTACAGAAATCAAAGTGGGGCTTAGAACAATCCCCTTACCACTCCTTCCCACACCCCTTGGCTGACCATTAATTTTCCAGGTGAATGAGATCTTGAAATGGCCCAGCTACAGATCTCTTTGCCTAGACTGCAGTAAGATTTGATGATTTTTACTTCATCATCCCCAATAGTCAAGAGGTGAATACTCAGGGGAGGGGAATACTGTGGGGAATACTGTAATTGGCTGGAGTGGAGAGTACTGTGAGGATTCAGGGTTGAGCTGAATACTGGTTGAGCTTACATAATTTGAACAATAAAAGGAAATGTATCCACGAGTTGGGCTATTAGTGTAATTTATAACTATACATATATGAATATTTGGAATGGAATGTGTGTCCTTCTGGATTTAAAAAATGAGGTTAGAAGCCACACTAATGAAGATAAAGATATTTATTAGCAGTATGCAGATTTTTTGGTAGTGGCTATATAATGCATGGATTGATTGCAAAAATATCCCTGATTCTCCACCCTTCCCTGTATCCAAGCTCTTTCTTTGCAATATGCACTGGTGTCTCCATGCATCAAGAGATGTTTTCTTACCCCTTAAGTCTGGGTTGACTTCGTGACTTGTTTGGGCCAAAAGAATGCAGTGGAAGTGGTGGTGGGCCAATTCTAAGCTTAAGCTTCAAAAGACCTTGTGTACTTTGACAAAATAAAGCATCGCTATGCAATATTCACTGGGCTTAAGGACCAGGGAGAATTTTAGAGATGTCAGAATAGGGCTATTATGATATTTTACTGGAGTGCTCATGGAGTCCTATCTTTAAGAACCACATGCACCTTTCCCCACATACTTCCTGTTCTGAGGTCACTTAGTTGATATATCATTAGAGCTAGAAGAGATTGTAAAGGTGATCTAATCTAATTTAACACCCTCATTTTACAGATTAGGAAATAGATGGAGAACATTTAAAAAGTTTTCTTAAGTTCATGTGGAAAGTGTTTCATTTTGGCCATGTTGGTGCACGTGCACATTGCATATGTGTGTGTGTGTAAGTGTTATGAAATATGAGATGTTGCTAGATTAAAACAGATACAAAACAAAACCCTAATTCTCTGAGAGTTGCTGATCTAGTCTACACTGAATTGTTGAACTTCAGGTGGTATCTTATCTGGAATGTCAAGTCTTAGATATTGAGTCCAACTTCCTTCTTTGGCGGAAATGGAGAAGTATTCTCAAGGGCATCTTGGTTGCTAATGTCATGGCCCCATTATGCTAATGAGAAGAAGGGTCCAGCCTATAGATTGTCCATTCACAGAAGATATGAGTTCAGCAGCTTGTTTCCATCCATTTCCACTGGGATAAATAATTTTTTGTTTCTAATTCTGTTTCCCATTGCCTTTTCCATGGGGAATAGGATCAACTGCTTGCCAATCATTATGGGGACAGCTCTTCAGATAATAAAAGCTAAAAGATAAAAAAAGGGAATATTCCCTTTTTCAAGTTAAAAAGGATAGGCTGGCCTATTATTTTTTTTCTTTAAAGTCACATTCTTGGTAGTATCTCTCTAATGTTGATCTGACTTACACAAAGTATACTCAAAAGACTATTTTGTAATTCCCACAAGTGCCTTCTAATAAGTTTTTTCTTTTTAAAGAACAGAAACATGGCTGACATACGTTTCACTTATAGAAGTATCTTTTAGTTTTGTACCTAAAAGGTAGGTACATGAACTTAAGATGTCACTGAGGTTTGTGTCTAGAAATAATTTCTTCCTCTGTTCTTTTCCCTAATAGTATACCTCTTATTTATTGTTAAAATGAAAACTTACGAGCTCTTGCCATCAATTCAGACTCAATTTAAAGTACATTTTAAATTTAATTCTTTGTGCAGATGATATTTTAAACAAAGCAGAAAATTATAAACAGAGCAATTACCATTGTAATAAATATATTGATTCATGTTTTTTCATGTCCTGGACTAAAGGCATGCATAATTTTTGCCTAGCTTTCATTTGAAAATCCAGTAGAGGAAGGGATGTTTTCCCATTCTGGTGTTTGGGAAATGGGGATCTCAAACTAGTTACATTGAACGCCCAACATCTTCACATGAAGAAGAGTGAGGTTCTTTCTTCCATATTCCTTCTTTCACTGTAGAAGCTCAAGGCTCTAATATTGGGTACAGGCTAGGTGGCAAGCCCTGTCAAAGGGGTTCTCACTTGGCATTCATGAAAAGTTCAGCAGTACTAGGTGCTGGTGTGAAGCACCATTCAAAAATTTGCTGGAGCACAGACCATGGATCTGTGGACACTGACTCAGCTCTCCCCTAAATCCTAGAATCTTGAACAATGTTATGCCATTGAAGTTTTATTTAAAAATATACAAAATAATTCTTAACAATATATGCAAGTGAGAGACAGAATCAAAATATAAATTGGTGATAATTGAGAAAGAAAAGAAATGTTGGACAATCAATGGTATGTTTATAACATGATCCAGGAATAAGTCTAATTTAGTAAAATGTAACTTTTTCTCCCAAATACAAAGCAATTGATCAAGAAAAGAACAGTTCTTCCTGATAAATGTCCCAAAATAATTATCTCAAGAGCTCCCCAAAAATTAGAATGCCCAATTTTAGGAATAACATCATCTCATATGGACCCTTGTTGCCCAAAGTGTGCTTCTTGTACCAAAAGCACTGGCCTCACCTTGGAGCTTGTTAAAAATGCAGAATCTCAGGGTTTACTGCAGCCCTTTTGAACCAGAATCAGCACTTTAACAAGATTCTCCTGGGTATTTGTGCACATCAAAGTGTGAGGTGCTCTGGACCAGAGCATCCCTAGATTAGACACACTTCTCCCTGATACTTTATTCTCTCAATGACTCTCAGAGGGACATGCTGATGGATCCTTGATGAAAACCACTTTATGAATTTTATTGGCGTGGCTTAATTCAGAGGTAGATGTCAAAGATTATCCATTCACATGAATTGTCTGCCTGTCCTTCAGATAATCTCCACAAATGTAGCTTCTTACGAGATTTTATATATTGAACCACAGTTATTTTCCACTTATATTTTCTGTCAAGGGTCTAGATTGTAGATTTTGTCAAGGGCCTAGACTTTTTGGGGTCCTGAACATAATGGAGTGCCTGACAGGGACATAAGGGTGTACAGAAGACCTTCCCTCCCCCATCACAGAGGTAGACATGGGCAAGATTCTTCTTAGAGAGTGTTTTCTAAACTCTGGGTGGGGAACCATGGATGGTTCATAAAATTAATATTGTGGGTCATAATCAGCATGCAAAAATAAAACAAAATAACTGATAATAGTAATAAATGGAGTGGAATAGAAAATATAAGAGCACCACTAGTAGTAAGGGCGAGTTTTACTTTGTTAAACTTATGTTTCAATTATATATATATGCATGTATGCGTGTACCCAGTCCCAAAATAAAATGCAGGGTTTTTTGTTTTTTTTGGGAGAGGGGGTTGGCCACCAGTCAAAAGTTTGAAAATTACTGCCTTAGATTATATCTTTGAATGCACTCTTGTGGAAAGACATATGAGGGAGGTTCACTTCCTACAAAATGTCAAGAGGAAAATATTTTAATTTCTAATAATCATAAGCTATATTTTATATTAAATTTTTGAGATGAAAATCCATAATATATGTTATGATTTGTACACAAAAACCAATATTCACAATTTATGCAAGGATCATAAAAAGAAATCCACCATTAGCACAATCTTTCCTCAGGCATATAGGTTTAGTTTTTGGAAATAATGGGATTTTCAGTATGCCATAGATTTTTGGAAATGTTGGTATTCATGATTCCTGAATTGCAATAGCCATCCATTATTTGGACATTGCTCTGACACAAGTATCATGTCTAATTTATAAAAGTCAGACCTAAGACTTCACCCATAAAACTTATTGGGCATGAAATCTCTTCCACAAATAATATCTTATTAATTGCATGATAAAGGATTGGAAACATAGTTATTTGATTTACCATCACATTCATATGGGCTTGCCGCATTTAATATCAAGAAGTATTTTGTTTTTTCCAAACAGAAATTTGAAGAAAACAGTACAGAGAATTCTCTTTTACCATGGTCAGGTTCTTCCTCATAAAAATAAGGTGGAATAATTTGTGCCTATAGCTTTGAATTAGTATATGACAATATTTTTTTTTAATTTTTTATTGTTATGTTAATCACCATATATTACATAATTTGTTTTGGTGTACTGTTCCATGATTCATTGTTTGTTCATAACACCCAGTGCTCCATGCAGAATGTGCCCTCCTCAATACCCATCACCAGGCTAACCCATCCCCCCACCCTCCTCCCCTCCAGAAACCTCAGTTTGTTTTTCAGAGTCCATCATCTCTCCTGGTTCGTCTCCCCCTCTGACTTACTCCCCTTCATTCTTCCTCTCCTGCTATCTTCTTCTTTTTCTTTTTTCTTAAAATATGTTGCGTTATTTGTTTCAGAAGTACAGATCTGTAATTCAACAGTCTTAAACAATTCACAGCGCTAAGATAAGCAATTTATTCAGATTTTCATTCTGTTTTCCTTAGAAGAGCAGTATTATAGAAATATTTATGGGCCAAAGCCCTTATGGTATTGTGTTTATAACTAGGAACTTGTGCATAAAAATTTGTTTTAAAACAAAGTAATAATGTATTAGATATTATCAGAATCAGTTATTATGCTCTGACTTAAAAGAATTAAGATTCATTGGCTGTTCCCTAAGCCATAATATTTGTAGTAGTCATTTTCTTTCATTTTTTCTAAAAGCTCATTCCTTTCATTTTCTTAAACATTTTATTTTAATATATTTTATGTTATGTCTTTATACATGTCTAAAATCATTTCTAAAATAAATTGTACATAACATTCAGTTGGTCAAAATCAGTAAAGATGTTTTATACACTTGATTTTTTTAACAGTTAATAACTTTAGAACAGTTTCCAGAGGATAGATAGATAATACAGTCAATCAAGTAAAATAATTTCATTCACATTATTGGTTAAATGCTACCAGAAATGACCTTCCTTATGGCACATGGGAAGGAACACTTTGGCTGAACTATTAATGATGCAGAAACACAACCAGTTAGGAGGGGCCTTGAAGCAATCTGATTTGGGGTTTACATAATAAGAGAAACCCTGAGAGAGCAAAAGTGTAATTGCACACTTCAAAATAGAGATCATCTGATTATCTGGTCACTGTTTAAAATAATTTAAGATACTTAATAAAATGCATGATTTAGAATTTTAGCATCTAGGCAAAGAAAACACAAACACTTCTGTTGGCAGAGCAAAAAAAGTTATGATACTACACAACTCTGAAGTCAGAGGCCTAAAAGAGCCTGCTGTAATCCTTTCTGGTAGATTTGCAAATAAATTATATTTATTATATTAGAAGAAAGATTGCCTTTCTGATTAGAAGTGAAAGGAGTGTTATGCAATAAGTATGAAGAGTTGATTCTTGAAGATAAATGCCAGTTGTTTTTAAATGTAGGGTGTGTGTGTGTGTGCACGTGTGTGCACGCACGCATGCATTACACATGACCACGTGCTTTTCTGGGTTTCCTCTGAAGAGAAGTTTCATTTTTTTAAGTGTCTAAGTTAAATTTGGACTCCTGTACTTCATGGAGCTATGGAGACATAATTGTGCCTGCGCCATGATGGGTAATTTTCAGGTTTAAGTCTCCTTTGAGTGTTTGGATGCTTTGGTGATTATAATTGCCGCTCACAGCTGAAAGGTTGAAAAGTTCCAATGAACAATTCATTCATTGTCTTGTTCACATCTGGGTTAATGTTTCCTTCTTGGAGAACTCTGTACCACTCTGTTCTTTGCTTCTTGCCACAAGATAGCAATGCCAATTTCCCTGTGTTTACTTGGAAGCTCTTAAGGCTGATGTATCGGTGCTAGCCACAAATTAATGGAATTCTTTCCAGCTGCAGTGCTTTCAGATATTCAAACAATAAGCCAAAAACACTGAACCACTTTGGCTGCTTTTCTCTGAACTGTGTGCCATTCTCCGAGATGATGTAAAAACACAATTACTAGTTGAAATAACCATAGCATTTAAGATATTTCAAAGAAATAGATAAAACTTAGAGAAAACATTGGGTCAAAAAAAGGTGTTTTTGTTTTTGTTTTTTGCAGTCTGAAGCCAGAGGGCATATCATCTCAGAAGAAGGAGCATTGGAAAAGGAAAAGTACAAGGGTTCACATTGAATAGAATGGTACAGAGGTCAAGATCTGAAATCGGGAGCCCAGTTTCCTTCTTGGGTTTGTTTCTGTTTTGTTGGAGTTAGCAGACTTGTTTCAGCTCTGCTATGATTTTAACCTTTTGAAAAGGACTCTGGGAGGAGGAGATGCTTTGGCAGGCTACCAGTTCATCTTTCATGGAAGCTGAGTCTGATGCCAGATCACCTGGTTAATCTGAGAACAGTACATCTGGTGGATTCAGCCATTTTGTTTAAATTTAAGAGAATCAGACAACTGAGGAAGTCTGGGTGTTACGGCTCTAAGTTGAGAGAACAAGTGGACTGATCAGATAGACTTTTCTTCAGACTGATAATACTGGAAACCCTGCTCTTAAAGTTCCTGTTGATTCACTGTGTACCTTGTGCTTAATTGGCAATCTCAACATATTTATTGGATTGAGTTGATCCTAAAATTTAAGTATCTGTTCATTTTCTTTGAGTAAGTTAAAATCTTTTTTTTTTGAATTTTTGGAAAAGTCTAATTCAGTAATTATAACTTTGACCCCTACAATTTCCTTTTAGAATTGTCTTAGGAGATGTGTAAAATATTCATGCTAGGGGCTTCCTTGCATATGGATTCAGATTCATTTGCTTGGGGTGAGGCTTGAATATGGATACTTTTAATAGCATCTCAAATGATTCTTATGTCCAGCAAAAATTAGAAACTATTGCTCTAAAGAGAATCAGAAACAAGTGAAATACAGAAGTAATTAAAAAGCCATTTAAAGAAGGAACTTTAAATTACTTCGCATGTCTGTGTTTGTGTTCTATTTTGTTTCAGGCTCTTTTTACATATTTCCCTCAAAAGTCATCTTTCTGTCGAGGAATATCGTAAGATTTAAGTGCAAATGTACCTGGCAAATGATTTTTCCTATAGGAATTGAAGTAAAAAACTTTATTAAGAAGTTGAAAATGTTGAGAAATGTAAATCAAATGAAAACCACGATGAGATATCACCTCACACTTGTCAGAATGGCTAAAATCAACAACAAAAGGGACAACAAGTGTTGGCGAGTATGTGGGGAAAAAGTAACCCTCATGCACTCTTAGTTAGAACACAAACTGTTGCAGCCACAGTGGAAAACAGTATAGAGTTTCCTCAAATTTAAAAATAGAACTACCCTACAATCCAGCAATTGCCCTACTGGGTATTTACCCAAACCACTAATTCAAAGGGAGACATGCACCCCTATGTTTATTGCAGCATTATTTATAATAGCCAAACTATGGTATGTATATGGTGTATGTGTGTGTGTGTGTATATATATATATATATGTATGTATGTATGTGTATATATATATATATATATATATATATATATATATATATACACAACTTGATTTACAACACTTGGTTTACAACTCTTTTCTCAATAGCATAAATCTACTTAGTAAAACGTGGTATCTTTTCCTTCATTGGTACTTCCTGTATTAGAAAATGCATTGACTTTGGTAAAGATTTTGGTAGTAAGAATTTCATAAGTAGTTCAAGAATTTCATATAGTTCATATAATGGAATATATGTAATGGAATATTCCTCAGCCATAAAAAAGAATGGAATCTTGCCATTTACAATGACTTGGATGGAGCTAGAGACTATAATGCTAAGTGAAATACATCAGTCAGAGAAGGACAAATGCCATATGATCTTATTCATATGTGGAATTTAAGAAATAACAAACAAGCAAAGAAAAAAAAAAGAGAGAGACAAACCAAGAAACAGACTCTTAACAATGGAGAACAAACTGAGGACTACCAGAGGAGAGGTGGGAGGGGAGATGGGCGAAAGGGGATGTAGATTAAAGAGTACACTTGTCACGATGGAAAAAAATAAAATGATAAAAAGATTTTTAAAAAGTTGCAAATGCAAAGTATGTACACAAACATTTTAGAAGAGCAGGAAGAATAGAGTATGCATGAGTTTCTCTAAATTCACCAACTTCACCAAATTGCATAGCTTAATGCTATATATGTCTGTGAGTGGGGGTAGGGAATAGAACAAAAATACAAAATAATTGTGTGCTCCAGTTGCTACATTGAAGGAAATGACAAATCTTTTGCAAGGAGAGATAAGATATATACACAAAATAATGAGACAAATCAAATATAAATGGTCTAGAATTAAAAGGATTTGTGTCAAAATTTTTATAGCACAATTTAAACTTTGCCTTTGAGATCATACTCTTTCCCTAAATGTTATTGATTGAGGAAAGAAGCAAAACATGCTTGAGTTTATGAAAAACTAGGTGTCTTTTTAAAAAGTTTAAGTTTATATATCAACAGAAGAGAATATAATCACCTATAAAATCTCTAGGAAAAGAAAGAAAAAAACTAGTGAGTACATGCAAAGTGTGGATGAATAGGATAGTTGCTGGAAAATATAACAATCCTGAAATTTGATGATATCCGGCGATCTGGTCTGGTCTAAAATATCTGCCTGGCAGAAAGTCTTCTCTCAAGTTTGAATTTGATGAAATCATATGGTTATAAATCAAGTCCAGAAATGGAAATCAGTAAATGGACCATATCCTCCCGATGGTTTTGAAAAACTCTATCCTGCTTTCCCAAGAAGAAATGTCTTGATTATGAGAGACTTGTCATTTTCAAATATAAAACATTCAAATTAACAGTCTTTTCAGTAGCTACCTAACATTTTCAGTGCTGAATCAAACATTTAATTAAGGACCACAAGGAAGTAAACACTTGATTTACAACTCTTTCCTCAGTAGCCTAAATCTACTTAGTAAAACATGCTATCTTTTCCTTCATTGGTACTTCATGTATTAGAAAATGCATTGACTTTGGTTAAGATTTTGGTAGTAAGAATTTCATAAGCAGTTCAAATCTTCCTTAGTCCGTCAGTCTCATTAAAGCTTTTGAATAATGATGGGAATTCCTTTATATACCCTTAACTGCTCATTATTTCTACAAAAAAATTCCCTTCTACCAGGAAGACACAGTCTCACTGTCCTTTCTTCTCCAGGCAAGCTCCCACACATCCTTCCAAGTTTAGCTCTAATAGAGTCTCCTCTGTAAGATTTCCATAGGACTGATCCACCCCAAAGAGTTTCTTTATATTTGGTATATAGCAAATGTTACAAACTAAATTACATTGTATTTTAATTGTTTGCTTATGTGTTATGGCAACCTTAATTTTTATGTTTTAGTTCTAATCAAACTATAATTCAAGTTCTGTTTCTTTTTTTTCTTTTTTCTTTTATTATGTTATGTTAATCACCATACATTACATCATTAGTTTTTGATGTAGTGTTCCATGATTCATTGTTTGCGTATAACACCCAGTGCTCCATGCAGAACGTGCCCTCTTTAATACCCATCACCAGGCTAACCCATCCCCCCACGCCCCTCCCCTCTAGAACCCTCAGTTTGTTTTTCAGAGTCCATCGTCTCTCATGGTTCGTCTCCCCCTCTGATTTCCCCCCCTTCGTTTTTCCCTTCCTGCTATCTTCTTCTTCTTCTTCTTTTTTTTTTTTTTTTAACGTATAATGTGTTATTTGTTTCAGACGTACAGGTCTGTGATTCAACAGTCTTACACAAGTTCTGTTTCTTTAGTTATATTTTTTAATTTTATATAAGTAGTCCCTGCCCATTGTAGAGAAAATAGAAGCCAAACAGAAATAAGAAGAAAAATATCACTCATAATCATACCAACCGGAGATAGCTATTTATAATAGTTGGTGTATTTCCTTCCAGAAATCAATCTGATACTATTGAATTTAAGCTGTTTTCAGTTGTTTGCTCTCTTCTTTTAATTTTTTTTAAAGATTTTATTTTTAAGTAATCTCTACAGCCAATGTGGGGCTCAAATGTACAATCTTGAGATCAAGAGTTGCATGTTCTTCTGGTTGAGCCAGCCAGGCACCCTGATATTTGCTCTTTTAAACAATATTTGTTCCATACCCTTGTATGTACACCTGGGTATATTTATTCAGTTATTTTGTTAATTGAATGTTGAGGTGAAAAGTTATATCAAATGATAAGTCCTTTTTAAAAAAAATTCAGATTTATATTTCAAACTAACATCCAGAAAAGTTATTCCAATTTACTCTCTTTATTGTGTGAAAGTCCCATATGCTGTGAAGATATTGTTTATGTCTTACCTGAGGGACAGAGAACATTTTTTTAATAATTTTGCATTTCCGGTGCCTATAGTATTGTTTCGCCTAGTAGGCTTTCAAGGTTTGTCAGAAGGATGGATAAACAGAAGGATAAATGGAAGGAAGAAAGGTGAATTTTTATTTTACTGTCCAAGCAATGTACCTGATCTCAGATTTTCAAATTAGAGTGTACTTAGAAAGCAATGCTTTAGAAAGAAGAATGAATTGCTGGCTCTATTTCTTTACCTCTCCTTCTTCTTCACCTTGCGATTGCCTCTTTGATCCATAGTACACTTTTCTCTTTGATTTGGGTTTCAGCCCTGGCTTTGTCCAATGTCAGGTAGGTAGAGGTACCAATATGCCATTTCTAGCCTTGGCCTTGAGGTTTATGAGTTTTTACTTGCCTTCTTATGTCTCTGTCATTGTCATGAGAAGCACATCCAAGTCATAGCTGCCCCTTTAGCCTGAGCTGCAGAATAAAACAGGAAAAAAAAATTTGAGCAAGCTGGACTTTCATCTTGCAGCTGAATTGCCTCAGCTGACCTGTCCATAACGCAGAATCTCTTCAGATACAGCACGCTAAAAGAACTTCTACCCCAGCTGAGCCCAGCCTAGATAAACCAAGCCCCAGCTGACCTATAGTCATGTGTGAGCTGTAAAAAATTATTGTTCCTTTAAACTACTGAGCTTTGGGGTGGCTTGTTACACAGTGCTGTAGTTTTTTTTTTTTAAGATTTTATTTATTTATTTGACAGAGAGATAGAGAGCACAAGTAAGCAGAGCGGCAGGCAGAGGGAGAGGGAGAAGCACACTCCCCGCTGAGTGGGGAGCCCGATGTGGGGCTCGATTCCAGGACCCCAGGATCATGACCTGAGCCAAAGGCAGCCTCTTAACTGACTGAGCCACCCAGGCGCCCCAGTACTGTAGTTTTCCTGATGCAATTCCCCCATGGCTATAGAAGTCTTTCAAATCTGTTTCCTTTTGAGTTATCCAACTATGAAAAAATGAAGCAGACATCAGTGGTGACATTTTCAGCTCTGTCATTTGGATTCATGGACTCATGACATCATTCAGATGTCAAGATTCATGGACTGCACAATGAAAAGAGCAGTCAAGTTCTTGAAAGATATTGGTTCAAATCCTGTCCCCATTCTACATTGTAGTTGTGTGACACATTTTACTTAATGTGTCTGAATTTTAATTTCGTCTTCTCTGTAGTGAAGATAATGAGACCTATCTCCTGGCACTATAGTGAAAATCAAAATACAGTATGCACAAAAAAATCCTCAAATGCTAGTCAATTCATCTGAATATGCTTTCCTTGAAATTTGATATTTAGTGCATTTACACATTTGCATAATAGGTTAAATAATTTCTCACTCACTCTCTATTTCTTTTTCTTTTTTTTTTTTTTGCGATTGTTCCCATGGCTCTCTTAGGCGTTTTCCTTGGTTTCATCCTAGAATATTCATCAACTAAAATATTGGTCAAATATTGGCTATCTGACTTTAGTGACAAAGCCTAAATAATATAAAAGACAGTAAGTTATCGTGATTCGTGCTTTGTATACTGCTGAAAAGTGTGAATTGCTAGTTTAAAAAGTTCTTTAAGGGATACCTGGATGGCACAGTTGGTTAAGCATCCAACTCTTGGTTTTGGCTCAGGGTTGTGAGATGGAGCCCTACATCAGGCTTGTGCTCAGTGCAGAGTCTGCTTGATATTTTCTCTCCTTCTCCCTCTGTGCCTCCTGCTCGTGTTTTCTCTCTCTGTCTAAAATAAATAGTAAAAGATAAAATAATAAAAAAATGAATAATTCTTTGTGTTGAACGTTCTTAAGGTTTTCAAAAGTAAATACAACCACAGTAAGAGACATTTGCAAAAAAAATTTTTTAAATCTCATTTTTCATAAAATCCTGCAATTAAAAAAATATTTATTTGAGAGAGAGAGAGAGTGAGCACATGAGTGGGGATGGGGGACAGGGAGAGAATCTCAAGCAGACTCCCTGCTGAGCGCAAGCCCTATGTGGGGCTCGATCCCATGACCTCGAGATCATGACCTGAGCTGAAACCAAGAATCAGAGCTTAACTGACTCAACCACCCAGGTGCCCCAAATCCTGCAATTAAAAAAAAAATAGTTAGAAATGAGATAAGTTGGGCAAAAAAAATCTTAAAGTCAAAATATGGCTTAAAAAGAATAGAATGTATTTAAAAATTTTTAAATGTCTAAGAGGTGTTAATTTATAGATGAATTGGTATTAGCGAAAGTGGTTTTTAGAAAAACCAACTTAGAGCCAGGGTGACGCATGCTTTAGACTCAAGTCTCTACAGTTGTGGTAATTCCATAGGCCAGAGAATAGGAGGAACTTGTGTTCAGGGATCTATAAATAGCCCAACAGGGGTTGAGCACAGAGACTGGGTTGGAGCAAGACAGGAAGTAAAATTATAGAAGCAGTTAAGGGGTTGGAATTTATCCTGAAAGGAATGGGGGACCCCTCTGAGGAGGTTTATGCAGATGAGAGGCAGAGACCATTCTGGCTGTGGTATGGAGTATGGACTAGAGAAGTGCTGTGTGCAAGCTTTCATAATCGATCATGTCACAGGTTATGGTACTGAGATGAAGCAAGGGGTTCAGAGGAATCCATTCAGGCTGAAGGGGGACCTCTGCTGACTGTCTGAGAAATCTATCAAGAAAAAAGACCTTATCCAAAAGAGGACCTCAGGTAGTGCAGGGAGTGGGACCCTACCTCCAAGGAAATGGGGCAGAGGGGAGCTAGATGGGATAATCAGTGCCCTCATAGAGTTCCAGAGGGTAATCCAGAACCAGAGTAGAGACCCTCCCACCCCCACCAAAGTGTGAGTGCAGGGAAAAGGCTGCACCAGAGACAGTTCCAGGTTGTGCCCACTGGAAGGGGAAAGGGACTGCTGGTATACCAAGAGGGCCATGGAGTCTTCTTGGCTTTAGACCAGAGAATGGCTTAGTAAAACAGGTTGTAGTCTTTGAGTCTCAGGCTAGAACAGGCAGGCATGACAGCTATGTGAATGGTCTTCCTCATCTTCTGGGTAAGAGTCTTTCTAAGGCAGCAGGGTTGTTCCATGTTTCTGGCAGCATGCTGGGATACGCATTACTGCATGGCTGTTAAGTTTTAGAGAGAAATGGTTTATGATACAGTCAAGAACTACCCATACTAAAGGAATAATCATTTCCATTGTAACACAACTCCTTTATAATTTGAAAATATTATTCTTCCTCTCTTCTTCACATTGAATTTTTAGTTCTCTGTATTTTCTTTACTAAGTTTCGATTCAGAGCTTTAATAGTAGACCACATTTTCCAAAAATCTGATCCAAATTCTGGCTCGTGCAGACAATTGGATGATTTTGAATCCAATAATTTTCATCCAGCTATGAAGTTCGTCGTATAGTCTTACATTCAACAAATTATTCTTTGGATTTGAATCATTGTAATTGTAAGTGTTCTTTAAAATAGATACACATTTAAAGTAAAATACATGACCAGGCCTCTGTTTTTACGTGTAACCAAATTTAATTATATTTGCCCCAGCAATGTAATAATTTCAAAGACTGTGAACACAACATTTTAAACTATCAGACATTTTTTACAATTAAAGTGCTTATTTAAAATATATATAATGTTATAGAGTGGGCATTATAGATGTCAGGAAATAGACAGATTTTACATTTAAGTATCTGACTTAATGTGAAAAATGTCTTGGAATTTTAAGCTCAACGACGCCATGAAGAATCTATTATGTGGAAGATCATGTGGCTGATAAACAAGAGGGTAAGCCAAGACCAGATTATTCTTAATTCTCCTGTTTTTTTCTCAAATATATTTTTAAAAAACATACTTTATTATTTCATGTCTCGGTTTGTCCATTCAAAAAATAAAATGACCACAGTGGTATTCTGAGGGCTCATTATAAATCTGTGAAGTAATGAAAGCAACTGTCAGAACTATTTAATAACATGGAATATATTTTAATTGATTTTTTTGATTACTGACACGGTGGAACTTATAATTTATCTTGTACAGTTTCCAAAGCAATGGATAAAATGAATAATTGTGATGGATGGAAATGAAGTAATTTTTATTGTTAAACTTATCCCAGAGACTTGTACTCAGACCAGTTGAGTCCTGCTTGGTTTGTTACAATTCACTGAGCATCCATACTGTGATGCTCCATTAGGCATTTCTTAAAGTTTAAAACACCATGGAAAAATTTGTGGGAATCAGTTTAATATTTAATGAGTGACTGGTAGACCTGGACATATAGTAATCTCTTTTTTCCCTCCCTTCCTTAGAGCAATTTGTTGTGAGTAGTGTTTAGTTAATCTATTTTGAATGTTGTATTGAAAGTTATTTATCCTTAAAGGAATAGACACAGTTTTAAAAGTAGGGGAGAAATAGGCAATTTGGAGCAGATGGAAAAAATGCAGTTTAATCCTATTTGAGGAAATAGGGAACTGAATACTATTTAAATATGAGACATACGGGTCAAAAAGCAGATTTTGAGAAACTGGGCCTCTAAAAGTTTGGGAATGGTAATGGGAAAGGCTATCTTTTTAGAAGAAAGAAAAGAGTATAGCTTAAAAGATCAAAGACAAATAGATGAGGGCTTTTATTTCCAAATGGTGGAATAAATAAAGCATTGTCTGGTTTCTTCCTCTCTAGAGGTTCTCGTAAAGAAAAAACAGAGAGTAAGAAACGCAATCTTTGAATAAACTGGGAGATTCTGGACCACTAAATAAGTAGTAATAGGCAGAGAAAATAGCAAGTGTGTGTATGTAGTAGATGGTAAGTGTATGAAGTAGGTAGAAATGACTTAGAAAGTTAGACCAAAATAAACTTGGGGCCAGGGCTGGGAGATGGTGGTACAGAAATAGATGCCACCCAATCCAATTTGTTTGTAAATAAGAAAATGGCTAAATAATTAGAAGAGAGTAGTGGTGAACTGTGAAGCTGAAAATAGATTTGTTTGAAAATAAGTCAAAGGAATAGGCAGCTTCTTGGCCCTCACTCCCACTGTTTGTAGTAAAAAGACAAAATTCTCCCAACTTCTTATGCTTGCAAGAGCCTGGAAGTTTATTCTTGAGATAAATTGAACCAAAGAAATCTCAGAGATTAGGGAGAAGAGCCCAGAGGAGAATGAGCTTGAGGTGTACACTGATCATAAGTAGAAGTCTATAAACCAAAAGGTGAGAAACGACCTTCCTGACTCTAGTCTGGCTTAGACATACCCCTCCCTAGACAGAACTTTGGAGATTGTCTTTGTGGAGAGCCAAAACAATCCCTAGAAAGAAGACCAGCAAAAATTATATTTGGCCTGCAATATATTTGGCCTGTAGAAACCCTATACATGTACATAAAGCTTCTATTTAAGTATTTAGTGTTTTGCTGTAAAATGTAAATGGATAACCAAGCAACATCAACCATTCGAGGAAATCCTACTATAGACAAGATAAATACCAAAAGAAACAGGAAGAAAGAAATCATAGGAAAAAGAGGCAATACAGATAAGAATGGAAAACTTGAAGAAGTTATTATTAATCATCTCAAAAAGACATATGGAGATATTGTAACCATTGCACCTTAACTTTATTGCTAAAAATTGAATAGGCCAAGAAAGAATAAGAGCTTGTGGAAATTAAAAATTGGATAACTGAAATTTTTAAAATTCAGTAGAAGTGTGGGAAGATAAATCTGAGGAAAATATCCAGAATATAGAAATAAAAAGACAAGGAGATGAACAGTAGCACAGAAGTTATAAGAATGTTATCAGATTATTCCAGATCATTGAACATCTAACTAATAGGCGTTTGAGAAAATGAGAACAGAAAAAATAGGATGTTGTTCACCAGATAATAGAAGAGTATTTCTTAGAACTAAGGAGATTGAACTATCCTACCAAGTATTAGATATAATGACTATCAAAAAAAACTTACACCAAGGCAACACCATCATGATATTTTAAGAAACCAGGATAAAGAGAAAAAAATGGTAAAAACTTCAGGTGGTGAAAAAAAAATGAGATCATATAAAGTAATTAGGCATAAGAATGGGACCAGATAGCAATAATGGAACTTAGAATGCAATGCAAAAGGCCTTAAAATTGTGAGTGAAAATGATTTTCACACCATACTAAGATACCCAGCAAACCTATCCTTCACATGTTAGGAGGAAGTCATTTTTAGACATGCAATGTGGAGACAGCACAGAGAGATGCAGCCACAAGCCAAGGAATGCTGGCAACCATCAGACACTGGAAGAAGCAAGGAAGGGATTCTCCACTGAAACCCCCAGAGGCAGTGTAGCTTTGTCGACACCTTGATTTTGTATTTCTGGCCTCCAGAACTGTGACAGAATAAATTTCTGTTGTTTTAAGCAACAAAGGTGTGTAAATTCGTTATAGCAGCCCTAGGAAACTGATATACATGATACACAAAGTGCTTTGTATTGTACATCAGATAAGGATTGACTCATTCCTCCTGGACCAAGTAGGGGGACTCAGGAAATATTTCACAAAGGTAGTGAGGTTCAAATTGAATTTTGAAAGGTTTCATCAATTAGAAAATAAATAAGGAGGACATTCAAGAAGAAGAAACAGCACAAGTAAAGGCACAGCAGTGGCTTCAGGCAATAGAAGACAATTCAGTATCCCTGAATTAAAGACATGGTAAGGAATTATAATAGATAGGCCCGGAAAGTGAAAAGATGTGAAGAGGCTTTGAATGCCATGCTAAAACCCTTGATTTGGTCTGATAGGTAGTACTGATGAACCAAGGTTCTCTTGAGGTAGGGATGAATGATGGGATACAATAACAGGAGGCCCTGCAGGGATGGAACTGGGTGCTAGGAGGTCAGTTAAGAGAATTTTGAAGTAGTCTGGCCAGATATAAGAGGGGATGAGTGGCGACCGTGGATGTAGAATAGACATGTAAGAGACTTTGGTTAGATGTTGGCAGTGAAGGAGAAGAAGGTCAAGAATAACTTGGAAGACTCCAGGCACAGGCTGAATAGTGGGTATGTTTGCAGTTTATTAACTTAGTGACCTCGTGCCCTTCACCTTTATGAGCCTCAGCTTCCTTAGCTGCAGTGTGGGGACACATTATTATTTATCCCACAAGGATGTTGTGAAGATTCAAAGAGATAATGTCTGTGAGAACATTTTCTAAAGAATTTTTTTGAAAACTATATGAAAGTCAGCTATTTTTATAGTGGGCTCCATTTGGGAAATGAGAATTTTCTGGACATGCAGGTGGCTAGTGCACACAAATCTGTAACAAGGAGGGGCTGTAGGTCCAAATTTGAGAGGCCTTAGCAGCCAGGCAGGGGCAAAGAAGTCCTCTGAGATCCTGCAGGGAAGGGAAGAGGGCTAAAGCAGAGTCCCTGAGACTCCCCTTGTCCCCGAGGGTCACCAGCTCTTTAGGTGTGCTCAGGAAATGAAAGGAAATGAAGAAAGGCCCCACACTGTGAGGAGACAGACTGGTGGAAAGATCTTCAAGAAGAGAGAGGGATGGTCATTGAATCCTTGTACTGTTCTGTTAATAGAGTCAAATGCAAGAGGTCTAAGTAGAAGTATGCAATTTTGATTATATAATAAAATGTAAGAAATTGTTAGAAGTCCCATGTCTCTTTCAGAAGAGAGGCTCTGGGGTTCATTTTTAGGGCAGCTCAGTATCATTGGTAGACCTGACCTGAGTGGGGCTTGCAAGCCATATATGTTCAGTAAGCCCATGATGAAGATCGATTTTTTTCTTTTTATAAATTGAACTGATACTCGCATACATAAAATGTAAAATGTATAATTCAGTGGCATTTATTTAGTACTTTCACAATGTTGTACATCTATCACCTCTATCTAGTTCCAAAACATTGTCATCACCCCAAAAGGAAACCTCATTCTCATTAAGCAGTCACTCATTCTTTGCCCCCAGCACCTGGCAACCACCAGTCTCTTTTCTGTCTCTATAGATTTATTTAGATTATGTACTCAAAAGAATTGAAAACAGTATTCAAACAAATGCTTGTATGTAAACGAAGATCCAGTTTTGAATGGGCATCTTTGAATGAGGTTAGGCTCTAGGCAATTTACCTTAGAAGGTGAGTCCTGTAAAAATAGTCTGCATGCCCACAGTGCCAAATGAGTTTATTAAGACTGTTTTCTGTGTGTGTACCTTAGTTCAAACTGCTCTCAGTGCCAAAACCAGAATTAGTGGATGACAATGGTTTCTGTAAATTAAGCGAATTAATGTGAAAGGTGAGTTCTGGGTTAGCCATATAATAACTTTTAATAAGAGAAGCACAAAATCTAAGCTTCATTGTTTTCAGAGTTTTGTTTTTTTTTTTTTTAACTGTTTTATAATCGGGGGAATTTTCTTCCTAAATGAATACTATTTGTAAATAATCCTCTCTAATTGTAGGCTTAAAATGTCTGGGCAAAACCAAAAATGACTCCCTACCCAAGGTTTAGTAACAGTTAAGGTATTTAAACAGGAGCAGCCTGGAGAATCGTTGTTAGGTTTGATCTTAGTAAACCCGCAATTACTCATCTCCCCAGATAGACTTTTCCTGAGCAAAGCGAAGGGCAACCAAAGTGCATTAATCGTTCACCAATGACTCAAGATAAACAAAAACCTTATAATCTTTGTTTCAAATAGTGTGTGTTGTAGAAAGAAAAAAAAAAAAAGAGTCCCTCTTTAGTGGTAACAGTTTGCCCATCAGATTTTCTCCAAGCCCAAGTTCCACTGCCTATGTCAAGCTTTTGAAAACAGCATATAAAACAAATGAAGCTTTACGAACTTAGTGGAATATTATGAAATACTAATTTTACAGGTGCATAAGAGCAAACTGCAGTTCCATATACCAGAATGCCATTAAATATAATGCACTCCGTATGCAAGGGCAGTTAATTTAATATTAAACCAATAAAACATTTACCAGTGCCAGTGAAGGTTTTGGTTGTTGACAGCAAGCTAGGTGTCCCACAGCCATGCCGTCTTTCTGTTTGTAGGCCAATTTTACACAGCTGCTTTCTTCTGGAAATCATGCCTCATTTGAAGCCTTTGCAAGTATGACAAATATCCTCTCTAAGCCTTAGCGACGGTGGGGAAGCTTGAAAATATTTAGGAGCATTTATTAGCTAGAATATGAAACAAGATTTAGTTAAACTACAGCCTTTGACTGTGTGGAAGCCTCATTATTAGAGGAAACACTACCTGTTCTGGTGTGTATATCTTTTGTAGAGCACTATATAAAATTATCACCCTGAGGGCAATGCTCAGTTCATACTGCATAGAAATTCTAATGCTGATCCATAAAATGGACAAAATTAGGATAAAATCTTTACTTTTAAACTCAGCTCTCTGGTGACATTGCTGATCTATGATTGGCTGCCATTCTAGCAGATGTAAGATAGAGCTCCTTTTACAGGGAGCTTTGAATCTGTACAGGAATGTAGGATTTATAGGAAAAGGTAAATAGCAATGGAAGGACAGGAAAGCTGAGTGCATGTTGTTCAAACAAGACTTCAGGTATACAAAGCATACTAGGGCAAAAATAGGGAAGTGCATCCAGAAGTTGGACTTTGGGATGGACAATGGAGGAGCATAGAGCATAGGAAACTGGTAGCATGTAGGAGTGGGGTAGGGTGGCTATTTGTAAACACAGGGATGGCATGTTTTGAGGAAAAGTGGACCAACATGGCTGAAGAGTTCATGGAGTGGGTAGAAGGAGGTAAGTTTGGATAGATTGAATGGTTGTGATTATAGAATCTCTTGAATAGCATTATAAATTATTTTTGCTATAGGAAATGGTATGATGAAGGCTTTGGGAACATAAGGGTGACATAAGAAGGAAGGGTTTTGGGAAATTCCATTACAGTAGATTCTTGGATTAATTGACATGCGGAGAATTGAAAAATCTTCTATGCTTAGAAGATTAAGTAATAAGACTGGGTTGGAATTGGCAGTGATAAAAAGGAATGGAATGTTTAGAGAAATATTTTGAAGGAAGTATTTATAGGCCCTGAAAACTTATTGGGTGTACAGAGTGACATGTGGGCAGGTCCAGGCCAATTCCAGGACCCTGAGCCTAGATAACTTGAAGAGCAAAATAAGAAACCCAAAGAGGAAACTGACTTAGGTGGGGAAAAGATGAGATCAGCTTTAAACCTGTTGAGAAAATCCTATTGGAAATGCCTAGTAGGCTTCTGGGAAAGTAGGACTGAACCTTAAAAGGAAAATATATTTGGGTGTCATCACCCACAAGAGAAGTGTTTGCTGAGGCAATGAAACTCGATGAGATATCTGAGGAAGGCTGGAGAGAAAAAGCTATAGTGTACTAGAGACAGAACTCCTTTTTGGGTTCTAGATATCAAGTGGTGGAAAGAGAAGTAAAACCGAAGATCTAAACAAGGAGTAGGCCAGGAGCCAGTGGAAAGTAAAACCTTTTATTTCAGAGTGTTTAATCAATAGGAATTACTGCATTGAAAACTGTGAAAAAGTCATTGAATTCTCTGGATAAACACCTGTGACACATCATTGCTAGAGTGGTGGGGAAGGAAACCAGTTTCTGGAGGTTAAGGAATGAATGGCTGCTTTGAATGGAAGCTATGAATATGGACTCCATTTGCGGGGAGTAAAAGTCAAAGTAAAGAGAGAAACAAGACAGGCATTTTGATGTAATAGCAGCATCAAGAGTCCTAGTTTTGGGGATAAGAGACATGAGCTTATTTTAGATAAGGGAGAAATAAAAAAGAAAATATTAAAGACATTAAGTAGGGTATGTATTATCTTAGAAGGTAAAAAAAATCTGATATTAATAAGGCGGAATAAGACTTCTACCAAGACAAGAAATAATTAGAGATATGGTTGAAAACTAGAGGAAGAGTGGATTTATCAAAATTCACAAAGTTATTTAGAAGAAGGAACTGAGTAGCCATGTGAACTAAATATTCTCAGGTATATAGAAAGCTTGATTATCGGGGCACCTGGGTGGCTCAGTCGGTTAAGCATCTGCTTTCAGCTCAGGTCATGATCCCTGGGTCCTGGGATCAAGCTCCGCATCGGGCTCCTTGCTCGGTGGGGAGCCTGTTTTTCCCTCTCCCTCTGCCACCCCTCTGGCTTGTGCTCGTTCTCTCCCTCTCTCTCTCTGTCAAATAAATAAATAAAATCTTTTTTTTTAAAAAGCTTGATTATCTTTTGACATTAAAAGGTGGGAAAAGTTTAGTTCCTAGTGAAGTTTAGTATAACCATTTGAGAGATTTATTTGAACAACGAGAGACAGTTTGCTCTGAGTCTACTGGGATTTGTTAATGGCTGCCTGATGCCCACTGTTCTGAGAAGGTTGCTGAGGCTACATTCAGACTCAGCATTCAGAATCACCATGATGAATCAGCGACGTCCACCTTGAGCATGGGCCTGGGGAATGGTAGCTCCATTGCTAGCTAGCAGGACTCTTAGGCAACAATGAGGGTGAAGAGTCCAGTTTCCTTAGCAGATTTTAGGAAACTTGTGTCCCAGAATGACACAGGGTTGAAAATGAGTAAGGGGGAAATTTCAGGTAAAGAATTCTAGTGCGATGTTACTCAGAGTGGAGCATGAGCATCACCTAGGATGCTTGTTAAAATGCAGATTGTGGGGCTCTATTCCTGACCCACTGATTCCAACTCTTCATTTGAACAGTAGCCCAAATGATTCATAGGCACACCTAATTTTATAAAGGGCATTGCTGGGGTCTACACTGAAATGACCGACCATGGGGCTCAGGTAGGTGGGTGAGAAATCCAAGAAACCAAGAAGAGTTCTTAAAGTCTAGGTTAGGGGTTCTCAAAGTGTGGTCCCCCAGCAAGCTGCATCCTCAGCACCTGGGAGCTTGTTAGAAATGCAGATTATCTGGCTCCACCGGGACCTACTGAATCAGACACTCTGGGGTTAGGACCCAGGAATCTGTGTTTAACAAGCCTTCTAGGTGATGATTCCTATGTGCCCTAAAGTTTGAAAACCTTTGTTCTAGATAATCTGGTGAAGTTGCTCTTACATGGATCGACAACAGGTATAAGATAGAGGTAAAGAAAGTTTTTTTTTAAACATTGGAATCAAGGAAGTTGCTACAAGTTCAGGAAGCAAAAACATGAAAAAGCAAGTCACCATCAATACTGTATACTACTAGTAATTTAGCCTAATTAACCAAGAAAGAAGATCATGGCTGTTTGGTGTTGTAGACGAAGCAAGCAGTTTTCTAGGTGCATTTTTGGAAATTAAGGGGCAGAGCGTTCACTTGAAGAAGTGCATAGTATAAGAGAAACTGGATTATGAGAAGATAAAAGTACCGTAAAGTACAATTTACAGATAGACAATGAAACAGCAAAGTAAGCAAGGCAGGTCCACTTTGGGGTGCTTAAAAGGCTAATTGCAAATAATGCTTTCATTATCAAAAGTGCAGGACTGGACCTTTAGCAAACTAGCTATAACTTTATGTCCGTTATCATATATATCTGAAAGGACTGTGATTACATCCTTTTAGAAAATATATTGCAATTCTAACTTCTTTTTCATTTACTACTGGAAAGCCCTTCCACACTAATCCAAAGGTGTTTAAAATGGGGCTGATAGGCATTGATATCTTTGGAGTTATCACTATCAAGGAGAGCCACCTGGTGTCCTCTGTGTTGCATGTTAAATAACATTAAGAATTTTTCAGACAGACTAGCCACATTCTACATGTTTAATAGTCATCTGTTACAAATGACTGACATATTGGGCAACAAGGTTTATAAGACATTTGCATCATTACAGAATGTTCTGTTGGATGGCACTTGGGTTTTTGATTCAGGATTTGTAATACAGGCTTTGTCAGAATCAGGCTTATCAAGGAGATGCATTGCACGGGGGATAAAAGCAGATCACATCTGTGAAAAGGATGGGTTTGGGGGCAGAAGCTATCAGTCTCCACCTGCTCTGAATACACAAATGTTTTCTAGCTTCTACCTCAGCAACTAGGATGTGGAGACCTGAGGGAATCAAGAGATGCCACTATTTTATTCACTTCCTTCTTCTTTATTTTTGTCATGGTAGAGGGGGACAAAAAAATCACCCAAGACAAGATGATTTGGGCTAACATCCCAGTACTCTCTTCATAATTTTATTTGCACAGTTTTGTTTTGTTTTTGCCAAGGCCTGTCATCAAGAAGGTGGCCATACCTAGTTGTTTTGTTTTATCTATCATCTATCTATCTATCTATCTATCTATCTATCTATCTATCTATCTATCTATCTATCTATCTATTATCATCTTTTTTTGCTGGAGCCCTAATAAGACAAATGAATTCTGAACAGTGACTCCGGTGAGCAACCAGCAAAGTCAGGTGCCTGGCTGAGGCTGGCTTTTCAGGTTAGGTTAGAGGCCCTTGTAAATTTTCAGTTATTTTTTTTTTTTTTAGGATTTTATTTATTTGACAGAGACACAGCAAGGGAACACAAGCAGGGGGAGTGGGAGAGGGAGAAGCAGGCTTCCCACTGAGCAGGAAGCCCGATGCAGGGCTCTATCTCAGGACCCTGGGACCATGACCTGAGCCGAAGGCAGACGCTTAACGACTGATCCACCCAGGCACCCCAAATTTTCAGTTATTTTTAACCTGCCTTTCTTGAAAGCAGGCTAGAAAGAGAACAGTATTCATCTGGTCTTGCTACACAAATCTCTTTCTTGGGGGGGTTTCCTTTTCCTTTGACTGAACCAAACATGCCAGAAAAAGTGGGGGAAGGACAACAAATTATTGATTTGAAGCTAAAAAAAAGTGTCACCACGTGAAACCGAGGGGGTCAGACCTAAGGTAAAGAAACTTGAATTGACAGGAGGGCCTCTGGAAACTTTCATGCCTTTTGGTAAGATGGAGTTTTATACAAACCTCAGGGCTAATGTTCTGATTTTATAATAAGAACTCAGTATCTAAAGAAATAAATTTTCTCAGCCAAAACATACATACATATATATATATATATATATATATATATATATATATATACATACAGAGAGAGAGAGAGAGAGAGACTCTAAGATTAGAAAAAGGCGTTTGGGAGACATATGAGCTGTTGATGCAGTTTAAGTTAGGGATTTATGGCAGCCTTTCTTGTTTATCCTTTGGTGGCCACTTGGGTAAACATAAATACCTCTGTGCTGCCTCGTTCTTATGTTCCCCAGAATATTTTTTTTCTCACCCTTGTCCTGGGAAGAGAAATGCTCTAAGCCTTTCTGATGAGGCTTCCAAAATCTTTGCAGTGAATCTCTGTGAAAAGCTAAGAGGTCTTTTCCGGGCAATTAGCCACATATAATTTTCCAAATTACATGTTTAGTTCTGACGTGTGTCTCTCCAAAGTTGGTGTGCTATTTATTTATTTGGTTCTGAACCTGGGGTAGAAAGGAGTTTCTCCTGTTGCAGGTGACCTCCTGTGAGTCACATTGTGAGCAAATGTAGCCCAGAGAGGAGCTGCTTCACTGGCAGGACTTCTCTAGGCATTTTCTAAAAACTTTATGGAAATGGAAAGCTAGCTTTCTTCTTAATTCTCATCACTTATTTCTTTTTAAAAATATAAATATGACATTGACACCAAAGATTTCATTTTTATGGGATCTTCTCCAATTTAGTACCTTTACTAACCTTGGTTGGCTTCAAGTCAAAGCTAATTGAAAGGCCTTGCTTGGGTAGAGTCCTTTTGAAGCATATTTGTTCTCAGAACCTCTGGCCACCATTTGGCGAATACTTAGATAGAACTTGATCCTGCCACCCAGCAAAATCTGGCCAGAATCTGGAAGCTCATCAAGCTTCTTTCTCTTTGCTCAAATTAAACATTTACTTAGCTTATATTTTCCAGTGTCCTGATCCTCCTGGTGACAATGGGTTCATCAAAGATTAATTAGATAAACTTACCCATGCGATGTGGTAACTAGTTAATCTATTCCTCCTGCCCCATAAACCTTAACTCAGTTCATACATCCATGTTTCTAAGAATACTTAGGACTGATGGAAAGAGCAGGCATTCCACCTAGCAGGCCACAGGAGGAGGCATGAGTGGTCATAGGGTGGTCAACACTTTAACAGGAAATCCTGCTGATGGCTGCCTTCCCTGCCCCAAGATGACCAACATTAGGAAGAGTTCATGCCTTATTGAGTGACTGAAGATGGCTAAGAGTTATGTATAAAGAACTTGATTTTTAGCCAATTAAAGATAATCCAGATAGTTTATGCAAAAATCACATTTGCTTCCTGAGATTAAGAGTCTCTTATGGGGTGGCTGGGTGATGGACATTGGGGAGGGTATGTGCAATGGGAGGGCCGTGAATTGTGTTAAGACTGACGAATCACAGACCTGTACCCCTGAAACAAATAATACATTATATGTTAATAAAAAAAATAAAAAATAAAAAGTACACAATAAAGAAAAAGAATCACATTTGCCCCAAACTTGCCTTTTCCCCATTAAATACATCCCATCTTTTTGTCATTCATACTGGAAATCTCAGTCATTTTTCGTCCTACCATCTCCATGCAACACTGTGAGATTAAGTTTTCTAGACCAAACATCTCATGATTCTTCTCATAAAGTCCAAATTCCTTGGCATGGTAGATACAAATGCTTAATAACATATCTTCAATACACTTTTCTGTCTTTCTTGTCTTTGTGCCTATTGTGTATGCTGACTCCTCACTTTTTCTTTTATTCAGTAAAAAGAAGAAAGTTTTTCTAGTTTCTTTCAGGAATAATGTCACCCCCACTGTCTCCTACTGAAGTCCTACCCATCATTTGAGTTCCAATTTCAATTTCTTTTCCTTCATAAAGCTTTTTTCTGATCCCCTTGGCTAGAGATCATTCCTGTCATCTGACCATCTCATATCCTTTGTTTAATTTTGACTTTCACTGCATTGTTAATGAGCTGATGGCCTGCCTACTTCTTTACTTATTAGAAAATAAACTAAGTTTGCTTTGGTTTAGTTTCTATATGGTATATGTATTGCACATTGCAACTTTAATAAACTTGAATTCAAATCATGCAACTAATTTTTGTTGAATACCTATAGCACACATGTCTTTGACATGTGACATGTCATGAATCACATACATTAAATCACAGAGAAGAGCAAGATGAAAGAAACAAAGAGTCGATTTAGAAATCAATAGTTATAAGAATTTTAAAAGAACTAGGTCAGGTAGAGTATGCATCAGGTATCAGTCATGTGGGCTGTCCAGTGGTGCCCCAGCTAAAAAGCTATGGGACCCTGAGCAAGGCTGTCTTCTGCCATACCACATTTTCATTTCCCTGTATGTTACTCTAGAACTCCTTATAACCCAGCCAGACATTTTCCAGGACCGCCTGTATGTCTGGAGTGATACTATATGAGAGGCAGATTAACTAATTGCAGAAACAGAGGTATCTCTGGCCTCTCAGTCTAATGGTATTGGTGCCATCTGGGTCTAGATATGGGAACAGAGTTTTTCTCCTTTTTTAGTAATTGGAAGTTTATACAACATTTTCCACAATAGCCAAGAAATGGAAATTACCTAAATTACCTAGAGTATCCATCAGTGGATCAAAGGAAGAGAATATAAAAACACTCTCAGGTGAAGGAAAACTAAAAAAGAATTTGTCTACTTCTAAAAAAGAAGTAGAGTTCTTCAAGAAGAAAGGCATGGATAAAAGAAGGAATTTTGGAGATGAGGAAGGAAGAAAGAACAGAAGGAACAGAATCATGGACACATAACACTATTCTTCAGCTTATGAGTGTTATAAATCATATTTGATAGGTGAGTTAAAATTTGTCATACCATTTGATACTCAAGTTAACAATATTTAAAATAAAGAAGTTACCTTCTTTACCGACCTTTACAGGGAATTAAATGCAAGAAAAATTTCAACACTTCACTCAAAGTGGTTAAATGTTGATACCAGTAGATGATGATAGGTCATACATGTATGTTATAATTCCCAGAGAAACCATTGTGGAAACTACAGAAGGAGATACACTCAAACTCAAAAACACCATAAATAAATCAAAAGGGAATGCTAAAAAGTGTTTAAGTAACCTATAGGAAGGCAAGAATTGAGAAGCAGAGAAACAAGAAACAGAAGAAATAAACAGAACCAAGCAGAAAACAAATAATAAAATGACCGGTTTAAGACTTAACATACCAATAATTACCTTAAATATAGTCTAAAAACCAATTAAAAGGCAGAGATTAGCGGAGTGGATAAAAAATCATAATCCAGTTATATACTGTCTATAAGAAACTCACTTCAAAAATGACAACATAAGTAGACTGAAAGTAAAAGGATGGAAAAAATATACTATGATAATATTTTTAAAGTAGGAGTGGCTATATTAATATCAGATAAATTATAATGTCAGATAAATTATATTCTAATTTAGAGCAGAGAAAATTATTAGTGACAAAGAAGACTATAACATAATGATTAAAGGATCACTACCTCAAAAAAAAAAAAAAATCCTAAACGTGAACCCTCCAAAAAATAGAGTTTCAAAATACATCAAGCAAAAACTGATATAGCTGAAAATGAAATAGATCATATTATTGTTGGGAACTTCAACACCTCAATTTTAGCAAGTGGTAAAACTACTTGATAATCAGGGATGCAGAAGAAATGAATAACACAATCAACTAACAGGGTCTAATTAACACACAGACAACGATTCACCCAACAATAGCAAAATATACATTTTTTTCAAGCACAGATAGAATATTCACCAAAATAATCCATATCCAAAGCCATAAATTACTCAACAAATTTAAAAAATTAGTATCACACAGAATATGTTGTTGGACCATAATGGATTCAAACTAGAAATGACAGACAACAGAAAACTCTATAAACAATTAGATACTAAGTAACTTACTTCTAGATAGTTCATGGGTCAGGGAGGAAGTCTCAAAGGAAATTAAAAATACATAGAATCTAAATTAATATGAAAATAAAATATACATAAAGTAGAATGCTGTTACTACAGTTTTGTAAGGTAAATTTGTAGCACTAAATGCTCACATTGGCCAACATTAAAGATCTCAAATCATTAACCATTTCTCTACCAGAAAACTAGAAAGGTGAGATAAAAATATACCCAAAGCAACTAGAAGGAAGAAATAATGAGCAGAAATCAATGAAATTAAAAATAGAAAAAACAATAGAAAAGATGAAACAAAAAATGTTTCTTAAAAAATTGATAAACCTCTAGTAAGATTGCCAAAAATAAAGTGAAAGAAGACACAAACCATCAATATCAGGGATGAAATTGGGGTTTTCACTACAGTTTCTATAGTGAACCTGTGGTAATTAAGTGAAATAAGGAACTTTAACCTTAAAAATTTGACAATTTAGAAGAAATTGAGCAGTTCCTCAAAAACCACAAAGTACCAAAACAAAATAGATCATCTCAATAATATTATAATCACTAAAGAAACTGAATTTGTTATTTAAAAGCTCCTGAAGAAACTCTTCAGACCCAGGTGGTGTCATTGGAGACACTGAAAGAATTAGCACCAATTTTTAAAAATCTCTTTCAGAAAATAAAAGTTGAAACACTTTCTAAGTCATTTTATATGGCCATTACGAACCAAGTTGATATCAAAACCAAATAAAAACAATAGTAAAAACAAAAGCAAAATAAAACAAAAAAACTTGTGAGATCCTCCTTGCTGATGCTATCCAGTTGCCTCATTGTCTCTCATTGGGGCAGGGGAGTCTCAGGACCATGGGAAAAAGACACTGCCCACTTAGACCGCTTGTGGTGGAATTCCATAATCCCGCCTGTGTACCTGCCCTCCAAGTGTCTCTGGGTGGATGAAGAAATCTTGCTAGGTGCACTTGAGGTGGTTTACCCTTGCTGGTATCATCATTCACCTTGTCTTTCTCTGTAGGAGAATGGGCTCTCCAGGCCAGTGGAGAAAGGTCATGCTTCCCGGGCCAGGCCCTTGTTATGAGGGCTCTCTAATACTCCTCTTACTGGTGGTGCTGAGTTCATATTATTTTATTAGAGGGATTCCTGATCAATCTGGTGAAGGTCTGAGCCCCCCTGGACTACATTCTTTTGCTTGGTTACCTTCTTCTTTGGGTGAGTGAGTGGGGCAGGTATACCTAAGAGACTCCCTGCTGCTGTGCTGTTCCTTCAGTGATTAGGTCCCTTTCCAGTCTTCCTTTCTCTTTTTACCTATCCAAGTTCCCCTTAGGTTGCCTTTTCTATTACTTTCAGTGTTTATATCTGTATTTAGCAGGGAGCAGCAGGTAGAAACAAGTCTTTGTCATCTTGTCCAGACCCGAACAGTTTCAGGATTTGCTTAACATTTTAAAGAGAATGCAAAAGTACATTCCTGCCCAAATAATCTGTATGATTTCTTATTGCCCTATATTAGAAGTTTCTTTCTAAATAGCTTTAGTAATTTTTCTTTATATAGGGTCACTTGTGAATGAAAGATGTGGCAGACAATATTGAAGCTATTTTGAATATTCATCAAATTTACACATCCAATGCATCTCCAGGCTATGAAACTTCTCTCCCAATTCACACAGTAGTTATGGTATCACATTTGGAAAGAGTGAAATGGAAGAGAAACAAAATTCCCAGTAATGATTTTTTCCTTTTTCCTCTCCAACTTGCAAATGCGTAGGTGATATTCCTCACAGTCTTCCAGTGACGCTGAACAAAGCCCACAACCAGCAATAGTGGTCCCATTTTGATCCCTTCTTTGTTATAGTATCTCTCATCTCCATTTCCTGAACCTCCTAATCTCAGTACAACAGTTTCTTATCAGGAAGAGCTCCAGAAGTCAGCTTGATTCATAAAGGGATGCAGACACAGCCATGAGTGTTAAGCGAGAACTGGCTCAAGCTGGCTGCATGGGTGTCAGCTTGCTGCAGGACAGGAGCCCCTGCAGGTGAGGAAATGGTCAACTCAGCAAACTTTGGAGCACAGGACAAAGTTGAAATTTTCCTTCTTCCTAGAGCACATAGTCAAAGGCCTGATTTTTTTTTTTCAAGTACTAGAACTTAAATGATAGTTTAGATTATTGTTACCATGCCTTTGTGCTGCAATCAGAATGACCCTTTTCCCTCCTGGCCACCTTTAGATAGCTAATGTTTATTGAGCACTTATCATACGTTAATCAGTATTCTAACCACTCTTCTAACATGCCGTGTAAGTCTGTTAATAATAACAATAGAGGTAGTAGTAGTAATCATGATTTTATTGTACTAACAGTGACTAGTGTTTATTGAGCCCATATACAATTCAAATTGCTTTTTATGGATTAACTCATTTTATCTGCCCAACAACACTATGAGGTGGTGACTACTATTATCCATATTTTATAAATTTGGAAACTGAAGCAATGTTATTAATTAAGTTGATAAAGATTATACAGCTATTAGGCAGAGGGTTGGGATTCAAACTTAGGCATTGTGGCATTAACTCTTGGTCATTAAGGTATAGCTACTTGATACTTCTAAGAATGCTTAATCTTCTATAAAATAAAGAAGGTGGATTATACAACAACAGTAACAATACAACAATAATACAACAATTAATATATCAGCAATACCAAGTACAATTGACTAAGTGTTTATTATGGTTCAAAACCTCTAATCAGGCTTTTCCACCCAATTCTTTATTGTCACCAACTTTTTACCCAGCGAGGTAGAGACACTGACAGATGCATTTCAAGCAGAGGTAGTTGCCATACATATGACTTGTATTTTTTTCATATAACCCTTATTACAACCTACATAGGAAGAACTGTTCTTATCTTTATCTTATAGTGCTGCAGACATATCAGGTGACTTGCTGAGTATCACACAACCAATAAGTGATGGAACCAAGATGGAAGTCTAGGCATTCTATTTTTCTGTGAGTTGGAAAAAAAAATCCCTCAAAAATAGTAATTTATTCTTATGGGACTTTTGAAAAATTTGTTATTGTTAGGTTAATCACCATACATTACATCATTAGTTTTTGATATAGTGTTCCATGATTCATTGTTTGTGCATAACATCCAGTGCTCCATGCAGAACGTGCCCTCTTTTTATGGGACTTTTTAAAAAAGATTTATTTATTTATTATTTGGGGGGGGAGAGAGTGCAAGCAGGGGGAGGGGTAGATGGAGAGGGAGAGAATCCTCAAGCAGACTCCCGACTGAGTGCGGAACCCGATCCCAGGACCATGAGATGATGACCTGAGCCGAAACCAAGAGTTGGCTGCTCAACCGACCACGTTACCCAGGTGCCCCTTCTTTGCAGAACTAATGCATGAGTACACACACACACACACACACACACACACACACACACACAGTTAGGAATATATTTCTAAAGATTGAACCTCTTGAGCCATTTATCCAAGATTAGGACCATGGAAGCAGAAGGTAGCTACCATGTGAGATAATCAGAGATAGAGGTTGGTAAACTGCATTGAACTTGTTTCTCCCCACATGCAAGATGGATTTGTTAGGCTGACAACTAAATCACAGTTTGACACTTAAGTTAACTTCCCCCTGATCCTTGATCAAGCCTTTAAAAAACTTTAGACAGTGGTTTTATTTTTAGAGTAAATTTTTTTCCTTATAAGTGGTTTAAACTGGGTTGCTCTTTTACAGAGGGCTTGAAAATAAAAAGGGAAACTGACATAAATCACAGCATTATATAAACAAATACACATTTTCAAATCTTTCTGTTCTAATTTCTGAAGAACAGAAGCCACAAGCTAATTAACTGAGAACTTGGTTATGTCATTCCAAATTCAGCACAGCTAATAATCTGCTAAAGTAATTTATGTTGTATTTGAACCCAAAAGAGAACATCTTTAAAATTATAAGTTATGAAAATGTGTCCATAAGTTTATATTATATAAAGATAATGTTTGAATGGCTGAAGAGATATGCAGTTTAAACTTAATTAACTCAGCATAGTTTCTCAGTTAGATTATGATCCATTTAACAAGGAGTTTCAGGTATTCAGGTTTAATTATATGCACAAATCTAAACTTGAAATTTCTTCTTCTTATTTAATATTCAGTTTGAGGTTGTGAAAAATGAGCTAATTTTTCATTTTGGTGGATTTTAATCACACAATGAATTTTGATTATGTATCTAAAGTATGTTGAGAAGTTGCTTTAATCACATCTACCAGATTCATTCCCTTTAATTTACTTTTTTATCATACAAGTTCTAACACCTTTATCTACTCTTGTTTTATTTCTATTTCAAAAGAACAATAATAATAACCCAGAATTTCATCATATGATTCTTCAAAGTCTCATGAGTAGGGCATCAAACATTTGGTGACTAGGTTGGAATGGGAAATTCATAAAAAGGTCTTCAAACTCTAGGCTTTCCATTGAGTTGCTTGCTCTTTGCCCAACAAATATTTGCTGTGTTTCTACTATGTGTAAAACACTGTGGGGGGCTTTCAAGGTGAATGAATCAGACAGGATCTAATCTCACAACCTGGTTAAAGAGAAGGGGTGATAAAGTACATTCACAAACAAACATGATATAGAGAGGTATGTGATAAGTCCCATAGAAAAGATGTAGATAAAATACTAAGGGAACCTTGAGAAGGGATACCAGCCTGGGTGACTGGAGCAGAACTCCATGGAATAGGGGATACTAGAATGGAGGCTTAAAAGACCTGGATTTGACAAAGTAGAGACACCGACAGATGCATTTCAAGCAGAGGTGGTTGTAGCTGAAGCCATGGCACAGAGGAGAGAAAACACAAATTGTGCTTGGATAGAAAAGTGTCAGCAGTATAGACTAGAGAGTTGGGTAAAAAGAAGTGACAATAGAGAATTGAGTGGAAAAGCCTCATTAGAGGTTTTGAAGTTTTGTCTGTAGGCAGTGGAGAACTACTGAAGTATCAGATCCTGAGACTGGCATATTTGAAGAATGATTTGCTAAGAGAATCTCAGAGAGAAGGGCTGGAGAGATTAAAGACAGGGAGACCAGGTATGTGGCTATTAAAATAGACTGATGGCCCTGGGAACAGAATATAAAGAACATATATAGGACATACAGCAAAAGAATTACAAATAGAACTTGGTAGAATATTTGTTGGTGTGTGTGTGTGTGTGTGTGTGTGTGTGTGTGTGTGTGTGTGTGTTGATGCTAGTTAGGGGAGGATGGGCTTAAGTGAGGGAGAATGATAGCACTCTTTACAGAAATAGGAGCGTCTGGTTGTGGTGGAAGGATGTGGTGATGTTGAATTTGAACCAATGGAAACAGGGACATTAAGGAAGCAGGCTTCTGAAAGGGAGTTGAAGAGACCAAATCTGATTGGACATAGAGTAATTAGTTCCCTCAGCTCTCAGATCTCAAGTTGTGCAGATGATTATTCAATTAAAGTATACTTTTCAATTTGGGCTAAGACTGTATTTTAGAGCGTGCTTATGAAAAGAACATTAGCACCCCAGTTAGAATTTAGAGGGCAGTAACTACAGTTTGCATTATACCAAAGGCAAGAATGAAGCCAAAATTATAGACACCACACTGCATCATTGATGAGGCCAAGAGAGTCTTGAGTCCTCATCCCAAGGATGTATGAATGGATGTGTTTTTATTCTCCCTTGAAAATCTAGAATGTTTCTTCTGGACTGAAACAAACCCAGTAGTGCTTTTTTTTTAAAATTTAATTTAATTTTATTATGTTATGTTAGTCACCATACAATACATCTTTAGTTTTTCATGTAGTGATCCATGATTCATTGTTTTCATATAACACCCAGTGCTCCATGCAGTATGTGCCCTCCTTAATACCCATCCCTCCATCCCCCTCCCCTCTAAAACCCTCAGTTTGTTTCTCAGAGTCCATCGTCTCTCATGGTTTGTCTCCCCCTCTGACTTACCCCCCCTTCATTTTTCCCTTCCTTCTCCTAATGTCCTCCTTTCTATTCCTTATGTTCCACAAATAAGTGAAATCATATAATAATTAACTTTCACTGCTTGACTTCTTCTTTCACTTAGCATAATCTCCTCCAGTCCCATCCATGTTGATGTAAAAGTTGGGTATTTATCCTTTCTGATGGCTGGGTAATATACCATTGTATCCATTCATCTGTTGAAGGGAATCTTGGCTCTTTCCACAGTTTGGCTATTGCGGACATTGCTGCTATGAACATTGGAGTGCATATGGCCCTTCTTTTCACTACATCTGTGTCTTTGGGGTAAATACCCAGTAGTGCAATTACTGGGTCATAGGGTAGCTCTATTTTTAATTTTCTGAGGCACCTCCACACTGTTTTCCAAAGTGGCTGTACCAACTTGCATTCCCACCAACAGTGTAAGAGGGTTCCCCTTTCTCCACAACCTCTCCAACATTTGTTGTTTCTTGCCTTGTCAATTTTTGCCATTCTAACTGATATAAGGTGGTATCTCAAAGTGGTTTTGATTTGAATTTCTCTGATGGCTAATGATGATGCACATTTTTTTATGTGTCTGTTAGCCATTTGTATGTCTTTGGAGAAGTGTCTGTTCATATCTTCTGCCCATTTTTTGACTTGATTATTTATTTTTTAGTTGTTGAGTTTGAGAAGTTCTTTATAGATCTTGGAAATCAGCCCTTTGTAGTGTCATTTGCAAATATCTTCTCCCATTCTGTGGGTTGCCTCTTTGTTTTGTTGACTGTTTCCTTTGCTGTGCAGAAGCTTTTTATCTTGATGAAGTCCCAAAAGTTCATTTTTACTTTTGTATCCCTAGCCTTTGGAGGTGTATCTTGAAAGAAGTTGCCGTGGCCAATGTCAAAGAGGTTACCGCCTATGTTCTCCTCTAGGATTTTGATGGATTCCTGTCTCACATTGAGGTCTTTCATCCATTTTGAGTTTATCTTTGTGTATGGTGTTAGAGAATGGTCGAGTTTCATTCTTCTGTATATAGCTGTCCAATTTTCCCAGCACCATTTATTGAAGACTCTTTTTTTTCATTGCATGTTTTTTCCTGCTTTGTCAAAGATTATTTGACCATAGAGTTGGGGGTCCATATCTGGACTCTGTATTCTGTTCCATTGGTCTATATGTCTTTTTTTGTGCCAGTACCATGGTGTCTTGATGATCACTGCTTTGTAATAGAGCTTGAGATCAGGCAACGTGATGCCCCCAGCTTTGTTTTTCTTTTTCAACATTTCTTTGGTGATTTGGGGTCTTTTCTGATTCCATACCAATTTTAGGATTGTTTGTTCCAGCACTTTGAAAAATGTCATTGGAACTTTGATTGGGATGGCATTGAAGGTATAGCTTGCTCTGGGTAGCATAGACATTTTAACAATGTTTATTCTTCCGATCCATGAGCATGGAATGTTTTTCCATCTTTTTGTGTCCTCTTCAATTTCTTTCATGAGTGTTCTGTAGTTCCTATAGATCTTTACCTCTTTGGTTTGGTTTATTCCGAGGTATCTTATGGTTTTTGGTGCTATTGTAAATGGAATTGTTTCTCTCATTTCTCTTTCTACAGTTGCATTGTTAGTGTATAAGAAAGCATCTGATTTCTATGCATTGATTTTGCATCCTGCCACATTACTGAATTGCTGTATGAGTTCTTGTAATTTGGGGGTGGAGTCTTTTGGATTTTCCACATAAAGTATCATGTCATCTGCGAAGAGAGAGTTTGACTTCTTCTTTGCCAATTTGAATACCTTTTATTTATTTTTGTTGTCTGATTGCTGTTGCTAGGACTTCTAGTACTATGTTGGACAATAGTGGCGAGAGTGGGCATCCTTGATGTGTTCCTGATCTTAAGGGAAATGCTGTCATCTTTTCCCCATTGAGGATGATATTCACTGTGGGTGAATAGTGATAGTGTGTAGATGGATTTTATGAACTTGAGGAATGTTCCCTCTATCCCTATACTCTGAAGAGTTTTAATCAGGAAAGGTTGCTGTATTTTGTCAAATGCTTTTTCTGCATCAATTGAGAGGACCATATGGTTTTTCTCCCTCCTCTTATCAATGTGTTCTATCACAGTGATTGATTTGCGAATGTTGAACCACCTTGCATTCCCAAGGATAAATCCCACTTGGTCGTGGTGGATGATCCTTTTAATGCACTGTTGGATCCTATTAGCTAGGATTTTGTTGAGGATTTTGGAGTCCATATTCATCAGGGATATCAGTCTGAAATTCTCCTTTTTGATGGGGTCTTCACCAGGTCTCTGTGGATAGGTCTGAGGGTATTCTGATATTCCTCCCTCTGTATGTTAGGAATCTCTTCCCCACTAATACCCTTAAGATGGTTTCCTTGGTTCTAAGATTTGTGAGTTTTACTATTACATGGCAGGGCGTTGGCCTGTTTTCCTTGATCTTGGGAGCGGTCCTCTCTGCCTCTAGGACACAAATGTTTGTCTCATTCCCCAAATTAGGGAAGTTCTCAGCTGTGATTTGCTCAAATATATCTTCTAGTCCTCTCTCTTCACCCCCTCATGGATCCCAATAATTCTGACATTGGAACGTTTCATGGTGTCACTTATTTCTCTGATTCTCTTTTCATGGATTTTGAGTTGTTTTTCCCTGGCCTCCTCTTTTTCCTCCTTTTCTATCAATTGGTCCTGTATATCACTAATTCATTCTTCTGCCTCACTTACCCTAGCTGTTAGATTATCTAGATTAGATTGGATCTCATTGATAGCATTTTTAAGTTCTGCCAGTTCAGCTTTCATTTCTGCCCTTTGAGACTCTATGTTGCCATTAATTGATTTCTCCATTCTAGCCATTGGCTTCACAACTGCTACCTTGAATTCCATTTCCGACATCTTGGTTATATCTGTATCCATTTGTAAACCTGTGGCAGAAGTCACAGTCTCTGAGTTTTTCCTATTTTAGGGGTTCCTCCTCCTTGTCGTTCTGTTGGGAGGTGGTTGAGGGAATGTACAGAGTCCAAATTATTGACCACAACCCAAACAAGATGCACCTGTCTTATAGGGAACTTAGGGTTGTTGGCCTCTTGTTCTCCCAGCCTGTCTTCTGGGTGAAGGGACTGCTGCGCTGTTACTCAGGCAACCCTGTTTGGGCAGAGTTGCCCTGCCCCTGTGGAGGGGTGATGGGCTCAGTGAAAACTGGTTTTGGGGGACTTTTATTCTCTGGCAGCTTTCCCTGGAGGCTTTCCACATTTCTTCTGAGAGTCAAAGCAGAAGAGATTGTATCCAACCCTCTGCCTCTGAGCAGAGTGATTGCAGTCTGTTCTTCAGTGAGCTCTCCAGGCCACACTATCTCTGTTTCCGTCTGTGCTGCTAGCTATAAACTGCACCGTCCTGGGTTGTGCACCCCTCAGCAGGGCTTCCAGTCCTCACCTCCAAGTAGGGGCTCGGGGACACATCTCTGCCCTTTGTGTTTCTGAAGCTGCCAACCGCCCCCAGTTCGCAGGTGCAGCCCCGCTGCTCCAGGTTTCAGTTTGGGGGCTGCCCTAAAGTCCTTTCCCTGCCAGTACCAGTCTGCGAGTCTGTGCCCTGTCCCCAGCGTGGGAGGCTATCCCTCACCAGTGGTGTAGGATCCCTATGGCTCCCTCCCCCCTTCGTTTATCTTCAAATATCTGTCCATGGAATCACGGCTCCCCACCTCATACCTTGAAACCAACCACCTGTGATAGTCTGTTTGTAGAGATCCAGATATATCTTCTTACATCTCAGGCTGATTTCATGGGTGTTCAGAGTGGCCTGGTAGATATCCAGCCCAATTCTGGGGACCGGTTAGAATAGGGTTCCCTACTCCTCTGCCATCTTTTCCTCCCCCCAAACCCATTAGCTCTTAGACAAATATACTTCTTGCTTGTTTCCATCCATCTCCTTTACATTTATTTAGAGATCTTTCTTTTAGAGATGTTTTACGTTTACAACAAAATTGCGAGGAAAACAGAGTTCCCATATATGCTCTGCCCCTTGCACATGCGTAGCCTCCTCCATGATCAACATTACTCACCAGAATGGTACATTTTTTCCAAAGATGAACTTACATTGCCACATAATAATCATTCATAGTCCATAGTTTACCTTAGGATTCATTCTTGGTGTTGTATATTCTGTGGATTTGGAGAAATGTATAATGAAATATATCTATCACTATAATATCATACAGATATTTTCACTGCCCTAAAAATCCTCTGTGCTCTGCCTTTTCATCTCTCCACACTGAAAGCACTCTGTGGTAAACCACTGATCTTTTTAGTATCTCCATAGTTTTGCCTTTTCCAGAATGTCCTATGGTTGAAATCATACAGAATGTAGCCTTTTCACATTGGCTTCTTTCACTTAATAATGTGCATCTAAATGTCAGTATTTATTCACTTAGGAAATTGTCATCAACATATTTGACTTCTAGTCCAGGTCAGTTTTGGTACTAAGGATATTTATATACTCTTCCTTTAAACTGTCAATAGTTTTTATATTAGATTTAACAAAATGTAATAAATTTAAGCATGTTATATTTTTAATTTTTCAAAGTTAAATTGTTTTAAAAATTTGCCTCAGCTTCATTTTTCCCTTCCTTCTCCTAATGTCCTCCCTGCTATTCCTTATGTTCCACAAATAAGTGAAACCATATGATAATTGACTTTCTCTGCTTGACTTATTTCGCTTAGCATAATCTCCTCCAGTCCTGTCCATGTTGATGAAGGGGGGTGCGGATCAGAAGGGGAAATGAACCATGAGAGACTATGGACTCCAAGAAACAAACAGGGTCCTAGAGGGGAGGGGGTGGGGGGCATGGGTTAGCCCAGTGATGGGTATTAAGGAGCGCACGTACTGCGTGCAGCACTGGGTGTTATATGAAAACAATGAATCTAGGATCACTACATGAAAAACTAAAGAGGTATTGTATGGTGTCTAACATAACATAATAAAATTAAATTAAATTAAATAAATTTGACTCAGGACAAACTTGTAACACAACTTCCTATTTATACAGATAAATGAAAATTGTAACTGAAAATTAAAAGTGTCTTATAAAAATAGACTTTTGTCAATCTCAGGTAACAGTTATACACTATAACTTTTTGAGATAAAACTTATCAATTTCATCTCAAATGGATAAAGTTTTTTTTTTTTTTTCAGAACTAGATTTCAGGATTTCTAACCCCAACCCTCAAGTTTGCCTTGTGTTACTTCCTCTTGTTTTCTTCCCATCATATCAGGTTTTCATTTTGTGATCTGTATACCCAAGGTTATTTGAAAAGGAGCCCAGACTTCTGGCCTATAAACATCACTTCTTCTGTCTCCTGAATTTATTTAAATGGCTGATACTTGAACCCAAGGAATTGTTTACACTAACACCATGGAATCAAGAGTACTCATTACCTCCACCTCATAGGTCAACACCTCATAGGTCAACAGCATATGGCAAGACCCCTCATATTTCCTTACTTCAAAACCAAATTTCCTTTCTGAGTCCTTCACGTCAAAGGTTTTATATTTTGTGTCCTCACTCACCCACTTTGTTGATGAGTCAGTCAAAATTTATGTTTGCAGCCAAGTCAAAATTATATTTCCTTTTCCTTCCAGATCATTATATTCACTTATATATTCTCTGTCATTATAGAAATAACAAATTGGCATTGATTATTTTTTAACCAACTTTGTAAGTTTGTGTGCTTTTCCATTGCAAAGAGAGATTCCCCAACCATCCATGTCTTTAGCAGGTGGAACAATGTATCGAGAAAAAATTGGATGGGATTATTTTTCTAATTTAAAGAATAGGTGTCATTTATTTGCATACTGTGTAAGTAGCTATGAAAGCCAGTTAAGTCTCTGCATCACATTGTCTCCTGATGACACTCTCTACATGACAGATGATTTCATAATTTAAGTTTAAAGATTACATTAAAATCAACTTATGAAACTGATTGGCATGAAAAATGGTACCCATAGACCATTTTTTGTAAACGAACTTTTCCTCTCACTGGCCAAAAAATGTCTGTCATAAATTCATTTTCACTTTGGAGATGTTTCTCTTAAATTTTATCTGCTCCAAGTCAAAGAATCCCTGAATTACAAAAGTGTGTAGTAGGAACTATTAATGATGTTACAATTAGAAGTTGTATTTTATTCAACTAGTTCATCAGTAGTAGTATGCTTTGCCCTTAGGGCATAAACACATGCTTGTTATGTAGAGGTCTTCCTAACAGTTGTAAAGAATATAATCCTTCTTAAAGGCCATTTCCCACCAACAGGCATGTCCTCTCCTGGCAGTAGTTTTTGCTGTGTAGGATCTATCAGTTGACCTGCTGGCATGACCTTGTACTCTTAGGGTTTTTCCTGATTCCTGATTCCCTGCCCCGGATGTGCTCATATTTTATTCTCCAGTCTAATGTCTCATGTAGGAACAGGACTGATTGCTTTCAGAGATTAAGGTTGAGGAGAGATCAGGTCTCATAATTTACCAATGAACCATTCGCTTAGGGTAGGCCAAGTGGAAAGCCAACTCCCAGTATGTTACTTAGAAGGGTTGGGCCTTCCTGTTCTTGCCCTTCTTTTTCTGTCTCATTTATGAGTCAATATAAATAATAATAATAATTAAAAAAAAGTAGTTTCTATGTCACTCAACCCCCACACCCCTCCCCAGTTGGTTGAGTGGTAAATGAGAATGAAGGAGTGAGCATTACTGGGAATACATAGCCCCATATGTGATATAGGTGGTTTTTTAAGGAAAACTTGACATAGTTAATTCAGAGAACTTTAGCTACCTTTGTTGACTTCCTGAAATGTATCTGTAAATGCACTTGTCACACTCACCCTGCCATTCTACACACATACAACTTTAAACACTTTTATTCCTTTTTAAAATCCCATTGTCTGGAAGAAGATATTTGCACATGCCATATCAGATAAAGGGCTAGTATCTGAAATCTATAAAGCACTTATCAATCTCAACACCCAAAGAACAAATAATCCAATCAAGAAATGGGCAGAAGACATGAACAGACATTTCTTGCAAAGAAGACATCCAAAAGGCCAACAGACACATGAAAAAGTGCCCACATCACGCAGCATCAGGGAAATCCAAATCAAAACCTCAATGAGATACCACCTCACACCAGTCAGAATGGCTAAAATTAACAAGTCAGGAAACGACAGATGTTGGCGAGGATGTGGAGAAAGGGGAACCCTCCTACACTGTTGGTGGGAATGCAAGCTGGTGCAGCCACCCTGGAAAACAGTATGGAGGTTCCTCAAAAATTTGAAAATAGAGCTACCCTACGACCCAGTAATTGCACTACTGGGTATTTACCACAAAGATACAAATGTAGGGATCCGAAGGGGCACCTGCACACCAATGTTTATGGCAACAAGGTCCACAATAGCCAAACTATGGAAAGAGCCAAGATATCCATCAACAGATGAATGGATAAAGAAGATGTGGTATATATATACAATGGAATATTATGCAGCCATCAAAAATGAAATCTTGCCATTTGCAACAACACTCTGAACAGAAGAGCGACCACTTATTGGAAGGTAGGATGTGCGGAGAAGTGAATCCGAGGCGATATTCAGAAGGGTAGACGGCGGGGGAGGGGGCCTTCATCTGCAAGTGATAGAGCCGCGGAGCACAAAACCGGAACTCTTAGAAGTCGGCTCCGCTGAGGGACGTTGCTCCAGTGGCTAAGCGGGGGGTGGAACCCTCGCGGGACAGTGTGGTCTCAGGACCCTCGGGGTCACAGAAAGACCGGGGGAGCCTGAGTGCGGCAGAGCTCCCAGGGATCGGAGTGGGGAAGCCAGCTGCAGAGACGGAGCCGAGGCGCGGGCTCTCAGCTCGGGGTTGCCATAAACTGTGATCCGCGGCCCAGTCGGGCCACTGCTCCTCCAGCAGGGACCCAACAAGCGGCAGAGCCGGGGAGACTCCCCTCCCTCCCCCCGGGAGGAGCGGCGCGGGAGCGCACTGCAGGGATCTGCTGGGTTTGGAGACTCCACACAGGGTCGGGTGCCAGAGATAGAAACACTCGGTCACAGGCTGGGTGAGCACGGAGTGCGGCCGGAGACCGGGGACATGGGAGTGATTGCTTTTCTCTGGGGGCGCACTGAGGACTGGGGCCCCGAGTTCTCTGCTCCTCCGGGCAGAGATTGGGAGGCCCCCATTTTCACTCTGGTCCTCCAAAGCTGTACCAAGAGCTTGCAGGGAACAAAAGCACCTGAGAGCAAACCCGAGCAGATTGCTTAGCCCGGACCGACAAGGGGGGCGCAATTCTGCCTCCGGCAAAGACATTTGGGAACCATGGCAACAGGCCCCTCCCCCAAAAGATCAGCACGAACAGCCAGCAATCCAAGACCACGTTTACCGATCAAGGAGAACGGGAGAACTCCAGCACTAGGGGAATACTTACTGCACATAGAATTCATGGCTTTTTTTACCATGATTTATTAGTTTTTCAAAGTTAATTTTTTAACTGTTTTTTTCTTTTTTTGAATTTTTCTTTTTCCCTTTTTCAACCAAAATCTTATCAATCCCTTTTTTAAAAAAAATTTTTTTATTTTTCATTTTTAGAGTCATATTTTATTCCTTCATAGTATTTACCCTTATTTTTGGCATATATATATAAGTTCTTCTCTCTTTAAAATTTTGAGATACAGTTTCTTCCAACAGATCAAAATACACCCTAAATCACTAGTGTATGGCTTTGTTCTAGTCTCCTGCCTCATCACATTCTCTCCCTTTTTTTCTTTTCTTCTTTTTTTTAATCTTCTTTCTTTTTTCAAACAACTTCTTATCTTATCAATTCCTTTTATAAAATCTTCTATACTTTTCATCTTTACAGTCATCTTCCATCCCTTCATTGTATCAACCCTTATTTTGTACATATATAAGTCTTTCTTCCTTTAAAATTTTAGGAGGCACTTTATTCTAACAGACCAAAATACGCCAAAAATCTAGTGTGTGGCACTGATCTATGCACTAGCCTGATCATATTTGATCATATTCTATTTTTTTTGTTTTGTTCTGTTTTGGTTTGTTTTTATCTTTTTCTTTTTCTCTTTCTTTTTTCTTTCTTTCCCTTTCTTTTCCCCTGGTTTCAGGTCTTTTCTGATTTGTATAGAGTATATTTGCTGGGGACGTTGTAAACTTGTTAGCATTTTGTTCTCTCATTCATCTATTCTCCTCTGGACAAAAGAACAAGATGAAAAAAATCACCTCAGCAAAAAGAACAAGAGGTAGTACCGTCAGCCAGGGACCTACTCAATACGGACATTAGTACGATGTCGGACCTAGAGTTCAGAATCATGACTTTAAAGATACTAGCTGGGCTTCAAAAAAGCGTGGAAGTTATTAGACACGCCCTTTCTGCAGAAATAAAAGAACTAAAATCTAACCAAGTCGAAATAAAAAAGGCTATTAATGAGGTGCAATCAAAAATGGGGGCACTAACTGCTAGGATAAATGAGGCAGAAGACAGAATCAGCGATATAGAAGACCAAATGATGGAAAATAAGGAGGCTGAGAAAAAGAGATAAACAACTACAGGATCACAAGGGCAGAATTCGAGAGATAAGCTATATGATAAGACGAAACAACATTAGAATGATTGGGATCCCAGAAGAAGAAGAAAGAGAGAGAGGGGCAGAAGGTATATTGGAACAAATTATAGCAGAGAACTTCCCTAATGTGGGGAAGGAAACAGGCATCAAAATCCAGGAGGCACAGAGAACCCCTCTCAAAATCAATAAAAATAGGGCAACACCCCAACATCTAATAGTAAAACTTACGAGTCTCAGAGACAAAGAGAAAATCCTGAAAGCAGCTCGGGAGAAGAGATCTGTAACCTAAAATGGTCGAAACATTAGATTGGCAACAGACCTATCCACAGAGACCTGGCAGGCCAGAAAGGACTGGCATGATATCTTCAGAGCACTAAACGAGAAAAATCTGCAGCCAAGAATACTATATCCAGCTAGGCTGTCATTGAAAATAGAAGGAGAGATAAAAAGCTTCCAGGACAAACAAAAACTAAAGGAATTTGCAAACACGAAACCAGCCCTCCAAGAAATATTGAAAGGGGTCCTCTAAGCAAAGAGAGAGCCTAAAAGCAGCATAGATCAGAAAGGAACACCACAGACAATATACAGTTACAGTCACCTTACAGGCAATACAATGGCACTAAATTCATATCTTTCAATAGTTACCCTGAATGTAAATGGGCTAAATGCCCCAATCAAAAGACACAGGCTATCAGATTGGATTAAAAAACAAGACCCATCGATAATGCTGTCTGCAAGAGACTCATTTTAGACCCAAAGACACCCCCAGAGTGAAAGTGAGGGGGTGGAAAACCATTTACCATGCTAATGGGCACCAAAAGAAAGCTGGGGTGGCAATCCTGATATCAAACAAATTAGATTTTAAACCAAAGACTTTAATAAGAGATGAAGAAGGACACTATATCTTACTTAAAGGGTCTATCCAACAAGAAGATCTAACAACTGTAAATATCTATGCCCCTACCATGGGAGCAGCCAATTATCTAAGGCAATTAATAACAAAAGCAAAGAAACACATTGACAACAATACAATAATAGTGGGGGACTTTAACCCTGCCTGACTGAAATGGACAGATCATCTAAGCAAAAGATCAACAAGGAAATAAAGACTTTAAATGAAACACTGGACCAAATGGACTTCGCAGACATATTCAGAACATTCCACCCCAAAGCAACGGAATACACATTCTTCTCTAGTGCCCATGGAACATTCTCCAGAATAGATCACATCCTAGGCCACAAGTCAGGTCTCAACCGGTACCAAAAGATTGGGATTATTCCCTGCATATTTTTGGATCACAATGCTTTGAAAGTAGAACTCAATCACAAGAGGAATGTCGGAAAGACCTCAAATACATGGAGGCTAAAGAGCATCCTACTAAAGAATGAATGGGTCAACCAGGAAATTAAAGAAGAATTAAAAAAATTCATGGAAACCAATGAAAATGAAAACACAACTGTTCAAAATCTTTGGGATACAGCAAAGGCAGTCCTGAGAGGAAAGTATATAGCAATACAAGCCTTTCTCAAGGAACAAGAAAGGTCTCAAATACACAACCTAACCCTACACCTAAAGGAGCTAGAGAAAGAACAGCAGATAGAGCCTAAACCCAGCAGGAGAAACGAAATAATAAAGATCAGAGCAGAAATCAATGAACTAGAGCCCAAAAGAATAGTAGAACAGATCAAGGAAACTAGGAACTGGTTCCTTGAAAGAATTAACAAGATTATAAGCCCTTGGCCAGACTTATCAAAAAGAAAAGAGAAGAGACCCAAATCAACAAAATCATGAATGAAAGAGGAGAGATCACAACCAACACCACAGACATATAAATAATTATAAGAACATATTATGAGCAACTCTATGCCAGCAAATTAGATAACCTGGAAGAAATGGGTGCATTCCTAGAGATGTATCAACTACCAAAATTGAACCAGAAAGAAATAGAAAACCTGAACAGACCTATAACCACTAAGGAAATTGAAGCAGTCATCAAAAATCTCCCAACAAACAAAAGCCCGGGGCCAGATGGCTTCCCAGGGAATTCTACCAAACATTTAAAGAAGAATTAATACCTATTCTCCTGAAACTGTTCTAAAAAATAGAAATGGAAGGAAAACTTCCAAATTCATTTCATGAGGCCACCATTACCTTGATCCCCAAACCAGATAAAGACCCCGTCAAAAAGGAGAATTACAGACCAATATCCTTGATGAACATGGATGCAAAAATTCTCACCAAAATACTAGCCAGTAGGATCCGACAGTAAATTACAAGGATTATTCACCACGACCAAGTGGGATTTATCCCTGGGCTGCATGGTTGGTTCAACATCCGAAAATCAATCAACGTGATACAATACATTAACAAAAGAAAGAACAAGAATCATAGGATCCTCTCAATAGATGCAGAAAAAACATTTGACAAAGTACAGCATCCTTTCTTGATCAAAACTCTTCAGAGTATAGGGATAGAGGGTACATACCTCAATATCATAAAAGCCATCTATGAAAAACCTACAGCAAATATCATTCTCAATGGGGAAAAGCTGAGAGCTTTCCCCCTAAGGTTAGGAACGCGGCAGGGATGTCCACTATCACCACTGCTATTCAACATAGTATTAGAAGTCCTAGCCACAGCAATCAGACAACAAAAAGAAATCCAAGGCATCCAAATCGGCAAAGAGGAATTCAAACGCTCACTCTTTGCAGATGATAGGATACTGTATGTGGAAAACCCAAAAGACTCCACCCCAAAACTGCTACAACTCATACAGGAATTCAGTAAAGTAGCAGGATATAAAATCAATGCACAGACATCAGTGGCATTCCTATACACCAACAACGAGACAGAAGAGAGACAAATCAAGGAATCGATACCATTTAAAATTGCACCCAAAACCATAAGATCCCTAGGAATAAATTTAACCAAAGAGGCAAAGGATCTGTACTCAGAAAACTATAAAATACTCATGAAAGAAATTGACGGAGACACAAAGAAATGGAAAAACGTTCCATGCTCATGGATTGGAAAAACAAACATTGTGAAGATGTCAATGCTACCTAGAACAATCTACACATTCAGTGCAATCCCCATCAAAATACCATCCACTTTTTTCAGAGAAATGGAAGAAATAATCCTAAAATTTGTATGGAACCCTAAGAGACCCCGAATAGCCAGAGGAATATGGAAAAAGAAAAGCAAAGCTGGCGGCATCACAATTCCAGACTTCCAGCTCTATTACAAAGCTGTCATCATCAAGACAGTATGGTACTGGCACAAAAACAGACACATAGATCAATGGAACAGAATCGAGAGCCCAGAAATGGACCCTCAACTCTATGGTCAACTAATCTTTGACAAAGCAGAAAAGAATGTCCAATGGCAAAAATACAGTCTCTTCAACAAATAGTGGTGGGAAAATTGGACAGCCACATGCAGAAGAATGAAACTGGACCATTTCCTTACACCACACACAAAAATAGACTCCAAATGGTTGAAAGACCTAAACGTGAGACAGGAATCCATCAACATCCTAAAGGAGAACACAAGTAGCAACCTCTTCGACCTCAGCCGCAGTACCTTCTTCCTAGAAACATCGCCAAAGGCAAGGGAAGCAAGGGCAAAGATGAACTATTGGGATTTCATCAAGATAAAAAGCTTTTGCACAGCAAAAGAAACAGTCCACAAAACCAAAAGACAACCGACAGAATGGGAGAAAATATTTGCAAATGCCATATCAGATAAAGGGCTAGTATCCAAAATCCATACAGAACTTATCAAACTCAAAACCCAAAGAACAAATAATCCAGTCAAGAAATGGGCAGAAGACATGGACAGACATTTTTCCAAAGAAGACATCCAAACGGCCAACAGACAGATGAAAAAGTGCTCAACATCGCTCGGCATCAGGGAAATCAAAGTCAAAACCTCAATGAGATACCACCTCACACCAGTCAGAATGGCTACAATTAACAAGTCAGGAAATGACAGATGTTGGCGGGGATGCGGAGAAAGGGGAACCGTCCTACACTGTTGGTGGGAATGCAAGCTGGTGCAGCCACTCTGGAAAACAGTATGGAGGTTCCTCAAAAAGTTGAAAATAGAGCTACCATACGATCTAGCAATTGCACTATTGGGTATTTACCACAAAGATACAAATGTAGGGATCCGAAGGGGTACGTGCACCCCAATGTTTATAGCAGCAATGTACACAATAGCCAAACTTTGGAAAGAGCCAAGATGTCCATCGACAGATGAATGGATAAAGAAGAAGTGGTATATATACACAATGGAATATTACGCAGCCATCAAAAGGAATGAGATCTTGCCATTTGCAACGACGTGGATGGAACTGGAGGGTGTTATGCTGAGTGAAATAAGTCAATCAGAGAAAGACATGTATCATATGACCTCACTGATATGAGGAATTCTTAATCTCAGGAAACAAACTGAGGGTTGCTGGAATCGGGGGTGGGTGGGAGGGATGGGGTGGCTGGGTGATAGACATTGGGGAGGGTATGTGCTATGGTGAGCGCTGTGAATTGTGCAAGACTGTTGAATCACAGATCTGTACTTCTGAAACAAATAATGCAATATATGTTAAGGAAAAAGAAAGAAGAAGAAGATAGCAGGAGGGGAAGAATGAAGGGGAGTAAGTTGGAGGGGGAGACGAACCGTGAGAGACGATGACTCTGAAAAACAAACTGAGGGTTCTAGAGGGGAGGGGGGTGGGGGGATGGGTTAGCCTGGTGAGGGGTATTAAAGAGGGCACGTTCTGCGTGGAGCACTGGGTGTTACGCACAAACAATGAATCATGGAACACTACATCAAAATGTAATGATGTTATGTATGGTGATTAACATAACAATAAAAAATTTAAAAAATGTTGATTCAGAAAAGTGTAATAGACTTAAGGATCAAAACTAAAGAACCAATTCTTGCCATGTGCTTACTTTCACTCTACTGCTCTATTTTGAAGGTGTAACCAATTTCATACATTCAGGTGATTCTTATTTTAAATGTGTCAACAACTGGGCTTTGAGAGATTTTAAATTACCATGAACTAACTAGGAATAGAAAAGAGAAGATCAGAGGGGTCAACTTAAATCTCTTTGCCTGTGATATCTAGTAAGAGGTTGGTTTTCTATTATTTTTTTTAATTTAAAGAATGAATGAAACAGGATTCCAGGGCTAATAAACCAGAGAAAGAACAAATCATTTTCAAGCACATTCACATACTTTGAGTCACTACTTTACATGTTAGAATAATTGGTAACCACTCTGACCTAAATTAGGATAATTACTAACCAATTCTTTTTGGTTATTTAAGTTTAACTATTGCTAGTATTTTAAAAATAACAAAATTTCATTTACAAAAGCTTCCATCTTTAGCCCTTTTATTACTTCAGAACACTTTTCTTTATCATATAATATGTATCAGGATTTTGGAACAGAACAGGTTTAGAACACTGCATTCAAAGGCACATGTTCTTCAGTCTTTAGGTTGATATAAAATTCATTTTTAAAGGCTGCTTTCTTTTCCTGAGTAAGGCCTCAGATTTGATGTAAACAGAATTGCTGCTGCTACTTTCCTAGGATTATGATTTCCAAGCATCACCTCTCAACCCTTATTTGGAACATTTGTGCTCATGTTTATCTTATCTGCTTTCAACTTTTCACTGCCAACCCCTTTGAATAGACACCCACCTGGACAGGGAACAAGCACCTGACCTCACAAATCTGTGGGGAAAGTAAGAAAAGAGAGCAAACTCTGGTTTACTTATTTTTATCCCACTTGTAATAATTTGTTTACAGTCTTTCAAATGCTAGAAAATCATGGCAGTATGATTGTGTGTTGGAGGAGAACAGGTCTCATTGAGCAGAAGGCAGTCTTGATAGAAGATAATCCTGATAGTCTTTCACACTAAATAAAATGTGAAAATCAAATCAGCCTTATCTTCCCAGGATCATGAAGGACCACCACTTAGGCTCAGAAATGAAAATTAATTGTTTTAATTATTTTAGAATCAGAAGAGACATTGGTCATGTACTTGGTTCTTCTCAGTTCCTAAATTCCACTCTGTTTGGAACACAACAGCTTTTTGGCTTTGTGTGGGCAACATTTAATGCACACTGGAGGTTAGAGTGGATTCTGGAAAATGCTACTTTACTGTATAAAAGGCGCAGTTGACCCATGCAATATACTGTGGTTTGTGCCCCATAAATAATGATTACCATTGGAATAATTTTGATCTTTATTATTTATTGTCATCTAAATGGTATATGTGAGGCTTTAACTCATAACTAATACATGGGGAAATTGAGAGCTTATATATAAAACACTGGTAATGTGTATTATTTAAAAAGTTATAAAACAAACTCATAAGTGCATTTTAGAAGAATATGTATATGTATGTACATATATGTACATATGTGCATATGTGTAATGAGAAAGAAAATGTGGAAGGCATAAATTATAAGCATAAATTTGTAATAGTGAAAAAGCTTCCAAATCATAAATATGGGTCAGTGTCTGCTTTAGATTTTGAGTACAATCCCAGGAGCCAGATTCTCCTTGTACTACTTGTGGAGTAGCCACATTTCCATGAGAATTTCCTCCTGAGTCTCAGTGTAGATTTTGATGGCACTGTTTGTATTTTCTTCTTATATTTAAAGAAGCCTTTTAAAAAGAGGAAATCTTGCATTTGGTAAAATAACCATTTGCCCTACAATAGTTATAGCAGTGCTTAGATGATAATTATGCTGCAAATAAAAAATAAAAATACCACAAATAATTTGGCACCTTCCAAAGAATTTGACTCCTTTGTGGGGCGCCTGGGTGGCTCAGTCATTTAACGTTTGCCTTCGGCTCAGGTCATGATCCCAGGGTCCTGGGATTGAACCCCGCATTGGGCTCCCTGCTTTGCGGGAAGCCTGCTTCTCCCTCTCCCACTCCCCCTGCTTGTGTTCCCTCTCCCGCTGTGTCTCTCTCTGTCAAGTGAATAAACAAAATCTTAAAAAAAAATTTGACTCCTTTGAAAATGTCTATTGATTTAATTGTGCTGTTATTACAGTTGTTCCTATCTAGGGTTCTTTCCTCTGGGGTGTCTATTAGGGTCATCTATCTTCCATTATTTTTTTCGTAAGGGGTCACTCTTGTCCTGTTGTATCATTCCAATTAATTTTTATCTTACAAAGTTTCTGGGACTTTGTTTCTTTTCCTCCAAGTTAATGCATAACAGCTTAATTTTGGTCTTTCTAATTAAATATTAAATTGTTGCATGAGCTCCTGTCTATTGGGTGAAGCTTATTTATTCATCTTGACATGCAACTGTATATCCTTCAGCAGAGAAATGAAGCCACATGCCAAGTTATTCCATTTAATTACTTGTTTTCCCCAAACTTTTCACTGAATGATATATTTCAGAGAACAAATGAACTTATTTGAACTATATGTTGAAGTCTAATATTAGCCGTTAAAATAAACTTTAGAGTGTGGCCATATAGGAGAAGTACTGTTGAAAAATAGATATTGTCTAGGCCCTCTGCACATCAATGAAAATATTGATTGGATGAATCTGTTCCAAGACACATGTTAAATTTAGATTTCATTAGTGAATATTTTTATAAGCTAGCCATTTAGAACTCAATAGGTATTTTTCTTATTTCTTGTTTTTCGTTTAATTTGAAGGATAAGAGTATACTCAGACAACGCTCCAAGGTTCATTTAATTTAAAGGATAAGAGTATATTCAGACAAGCTCCAAGGTTGAACAGCTTTTATCCTATGTGTATACCAGGCAGAAAAACAGATGACAACAATGTAAGCTTTTCTGCCCAAGAGAAATGACACCCAAGGGTGCTGATTGTATGTATGGACTAGATCACTCACTAACTGTTAGCAATCTGTGGAGAACTGTGAAGCATAGGAAGGGTGGCTATTAGGAAGTCAGAGGACACTGTGAGCAATGGTGTCTTATAATAATGATAATAATAATAGCAATGGTAATGTCTACCACTTATGGCACAACAAAAGCTAGAACTGCATTGTGTTTGACTTCTGCTAATCCTTATAACAAGGTCACCCATTACCATCCTCATTTTATAAATGAAGAGTCAAATACACTCACTTTATTTTTGTTTATTGAGAAGTATAATTATCATAGCGTTGTATTAATTTCAGGTCTACAATATAATGATTCAACAGTCTTATAAATTTCTCAGTGCTCATCAAGATAAATGTACTCTAATCCCCTTTATCTATTTCACCTCCTCTTTGGCAACTACCAGTTTGTTCTCTGGAAAATACACACTAAATAATTTGCAAGAGATCACATAAGCAGAGAGTGACCTAGCTAAGAATTAAACCTTTCCTCCCCCAAATTATCCTCAACATACAACACATACAACCCTCACTGATACCTAAACGATTTGTAATTGTATAATATGTGCTTACATAGATCATATAATAATAGTATTTGTAATATTATGTACTTTTAATTAAATAACATTAATTATGATTACAGAGTTACTTTAAAAATGTCAAACAATGCAGACATGTATATATTAAAAGTAAGTCTAATAAAAAGTTAAAAGATAGTTGATAGGCATTGCTTTTAAACTTATAAATAGTAAGAAGAAACTATTCCATAATTGCTTCAGGTTGGACTAGTCTTCAGTATTGATGTTTCTCATTATGTTAAGATCACTGGTGGTATATTCCAAAAAGCAATTGGAAAGCATTATTTTATCAAATGGTGCTATAGGACATCTCACCAAACCAATTGCACATACATAGGAGGGCAGTGAGCCATTGGGCATGTTAAAACATGCAAGATCAAATCAACTCTTTGCTCATGTGAGGTAAATAGGTGATGGTGAAGTTTTCCACTAAAAATCTTTTTAGTTTTTAGATTTTCTTTTTTTTAATTTTATTTATTTATTTGAGTGAGAGAGAGAGAGAGAAAGCACGAGATGGGGGAGGGTCAGAGGGAGAAGCACACTCCCCACTGAGCAGGGAGCCCGATGTGAGACTCGATCCTGGGACTCCAGGATCATGACCTGAGCCGAAGGCAGAGCCACTTAATGACTGAGCCACGCAGGCACCCCAAGAAAGGATTTTCATATGGTTCTTACAGGATTCTTTTGAAGAACCATAGTGTAGATTAGTATATAGGTAGTGTAGATAGGCCCTGCTGATGTGTGAAGCAAGGAAGACACACTGATTATGTGAACAACTAAGCACCTGTGTCTGACTTCTATCCAACGATCCATCCATCACTTTCAATAATATGCCTCTTGATTTAATATTGAAAGAAACAGCTAAATATGGAAATAAATACGGGAATATGATCAGATATCTATCATAGGCTGAACCTCAGGGCCAAAATAGCATGGCTTTTATAAAGAAGTCTAAAATAGCAGGTTTTCTTTTTTTTTTTTTAAAGATTTTGTTTATTTATTTGACAGAGAGAGAGAGAGCACAAATAGTCGGGGAGCAGCAGGCAAAGGGGAGGGGAGAAGCAGGCTTCCCACTGAGCAGGGGGCCCGATGCGGGGCTCGATCCTAGGACCCTGGGATCATGACCTGAGCCGAAGGCAGAGCCGCTTAATGACTGAGCCACCCAGGCACCCCTAAAATAGCAGGTTTTTAAAAGAATCTCAAATACTGATGAAAATGGCTAGGAATGAATTAACCTATGAATTTAACTGCCCCCCAGAACTTTATTTTCTTTGCTTATCAGATAAAACTATGGATGATATGTTATTGGCCATACTTTAAAAATCATGACCAAGTGTTATAGCAGAGTTTCAAGAAACACTTTTCAGAGACAAATAAAACTAACTTGAAGATTAGATTTTAGTTTTTTTCTTTCTCTTGAGAAAAAATATTTCAGTCTTCCAGCTTTTCAACATTATATGATCCTGGACTTAACATCTATGGAGTACTTGGATTATTAAGAAAGGTAATACTCCAAATGGGTCTTGGAGAAAGAGAAGATAGCACAGTGGACTTGACAAAACTTGCGTCCAGTGATGGAGTTTGTGTTTTGTGCTTATTTTTTTTCTTCCTTTTTTTGTCTGTGGGTGGGAGAAGGAGGGCACGGATGGGTAGGATGTGTAATCAGCTGTTATCAATCAACTTTGGAAATTCCCTTGTGGCTTGACATTTTTGAGGACTGGCCTAGTCTTCCTGTTGGAACTCATCCAAACCCCAGAGGAGGGCTCTTTGTCTCAATTGTGGATACTAATAAACAGAAAGACACATGGTATTTTCATTTTTCTTATTCTTGGATGAGGTTAATTAGTTGGCTATGCATTTGTAACTATGTCCTCTTTTAAAAAGTGGACTGGAATATACAGCAGTTATTAGTGTTTGTTAGATTTTGTTTTGTACAGTGAATTTTGAAAATGGAGCCCATTATGGAAATTTATACCATTCCTAAAGCACTACATTGAATTCAAGAACCATTTTCTTGATTTAGAACAATAAGGTTGGAGAAACAGTTCACAACCAGTTTAGAGTCTTGTGATTGATTTTCTCCCCAAATTTAAAACTAAATGTTAGTTTTTGGGGAGAGGTCTCTATATGAGTTAACTCTTACACTGTTCCTATGGAATATATGCCCTTATCAATACTATTCTGTAGGTAAGGAGATAAGGTAAGGTAAGCCTTAGGAAGATTCTTAGGTAAAGAGAAAAGGTAAGGTAAGTCTTAGGAAGATTCTTTAAAAAACTGGCCCAAGTTTTCACAGCGAGAAATGAGAAGAGTCAGAATTTAAACCTAGACCTTCTTGACTCCAAATTTCTGCTGCTCATTTTGACACCAAACATCATCATGCTCCCCAGTTTTTACCTGATGTCAGTAACAGTAATGATCACCAATTATTTGCCTTCTTTCTTTTTTTATTTTTATTTTTTTTTATTTTTAATTTTTTTATTGTTATATTAATCACCATATATTACATCATTAGTTTTTGATGCAGTGTTCCATGATTCATTGTTTGTTCATAACACCCAGTGCTCCATGCAGAACGTGCCCTCCTCAATACCCATCACCAGGCTAACCCATCCCCCTACCCCCCTCCCCTCTAGAACCCTCAGTTTGTTTTTCAGAGTCCATCATCTCTCATGGTTCGTCTCCCCCTCTGACATACTCCCCTTTTCTTCCTCTCCTGTTATCTTCTTCTTTTTCTTTTTTCTTAAAATATGTTGCATTATTTGTTTCAGAAGTACAGATCTGTGATTCAACAGTCTTGCACAATTCACAGCGCTCACCATAGCACATACCCTCCCCAATGTCTATCACCCAGCCACCCCATCCCTCCCACCCCCAACCACTCCAGTAACACTCAGTTTGTTTCCTGAGATTAAGAATTCCTCATATCAGTGAGGTCATGTGATACATGTCTTTCTCTGATTGACTTATTTCACTCAGCATAACACCCTCTAGTTCCATCCACGTCCTTGCAAATGGCAAGATCTCATTCCTTTTGATGGCTGCATAATATTCCATTGTGTATATATACCACAGCTTCTTTATCCATTCATCTGTCGATGGGCATCTTGGCTCTTTCCACAGTTTATTTGCCTTCTTTCTTTAGCTTTTTTACAAATGATTTACTCCAGCCACTTATTTACATGAAGGATAAGTCATAGATGCAGGTATAAAACCTCAAAGTTTCAAGGAAACAAACGATCTAAAGGAGACCAGAACAACTGTCGAATGTACAGAAGACAGAGGCAGTAGGAGCGACCTCTTTATTCTCTATTTGGATTCTTTTTAAAGGGTAAAAAGAACATAGGTTTTGCCATCACCAAACATCCACCCCTAACATTTAATCTGAGTCATTTTTAGTTAAGCAAAATTGGCACAAGTGAACAATTGCCTATGTATAGAGTTTATAGTGGGGAGAGTTTGCCAAAATACTATTACAGATTTTTTTTTTCTTTTAGATTCCTTACCTTCTCACCTTCCAGAAAAATGTTTAAGTGGTTTTAAAGTCTAAACCAGCTGACCTTCTTCCCTTTCCCTGTGTGTGTGTGTGTGTGTGTATGTGGGGGGGGTGGTATTTGCTATGAGGTACCACCTTTAGGAATTAGGTTTTCATAGGGTCAGATAGATGCAGGACTTTCAGAAGGTGATAACTCCTGAGAAAATGATGAGAAGGTTTTATTCTTCCCCTTCTCGCCTCTTTATTTTCAAGCCTCAGAGGGTATGACTTGAGGCATTTCTCTTTATTGGTTTTTCCTCCATCATGATCGAAAAACTGATTTGTGCCCAAATCAGAATGAGTCAGATGATACAAAACCGACATATATTTGGACTAGTGAGCATGGATGTACTGAAATGAGCCTTAGCAAACCCTCTTTCTGGCTGTTTGACCACATGCAAACAGGATGGGACGGTGGCTTCACCATGGGTGTGGTTCTTCCACCCCTCCTCCCACAAACTCCCCTTCCTCTCTTTCCCTGCATGTGTTTCCAATGGGAGCAAAGGTGGGTGGGAGAAGCAGGAGCTACCCTGTAACTATAAATAGTAAAGCCAAAGATTCTGAGTGTTCAGGAGGGGAGGTAGAAGGATATAGAGCGGGAGAGGTGGGAAGCTACCCAAATTTAATCACTCGCACATTGCTTCAAACCAAATCAAGCTCTGTGACCTAGTAAGAGTAGTGAGTAAATATGTGGCGAGCCTCAAACCCAATCTGAAAACAAGACAAAACAAAACAAATAACAACAACAAAGAGGACATAATAGAGATGGTCCCTGATAGATAGTCACCTCCCTTAACTTTTTGGAAAAATACAGTTATAGTCGGGACTAATGTGGACCAAAACCCATGGAAAGATTGATGGAAATTCATTTTAAAAAGCCACACACATGAAAATAATTTACACAGGAGGTTTTCTGCACCACAGCTGTGCTGGTTATTTATTTTGGACCAGTTTGTGCAAAAAGTGGTACCAAAAATGGACTCAGTTCTTGCTTGATAACCTTACAAATGTTAAATTAGTCCCCTGAACTCAACACCCCCATTCTTGAATAAGCTGCTGTTTAAAGGCAGATGATCTTCAGAGTCTCCAAGTCTTCATTTCTTTAGAATTTACTTGAGGACTGCACTCCTGAATTTCATCATTTGTAGTCAATGTATCTCTTGGTCGCATTTCTCCTAAAACTTAAATACATCCAGAAGATACAGAGTAGAAGACAGAAGACTGAATAGAACCACCGTTTAGTGCATGAACCTGCCTCTGCCTTGGACTGGGAAACATGCTTGTAAAGAGTACTTTCCGACCGATAAAAGTTATACAAAATAATTCTCTAGAGCATTGTTGCCCCACCCACAGACGATAGATATCAGAGGATAGAGTACATCTGCTTTGATGCTTGCTGTTTTTCCTCTAAACCCCTGAACCATGATGAGACAAGTGGTTCATAGGAGGGCGGCATCTCCATTGCACCTTGAAATCTAATAGAGCTTGGTGCCTCAAAGCCAGCCAACACATGTGCAAGGGTGTGACATTTATTTAAGGGATTTGGAGACCAGGGTCTCATGCACATGCAATCAGAGGCTTCTGGTGTTGGTATTCATTGAATTATCCTCTTGCAAAAGGATCTGGGGATTGATACATCAAAACTCTGCCTTTGTGAAATGGGCATGTTTGTATAGTTCTGATCTGATTTATAATCATATTCATTATTTGGATTTATACACTGTCTTTCTTCCATGTTGCCAAAGTGCTTCTTGACTAATCTAGAATTACGGTGAATTAACCTTTTTTAGGTCACTGCAAAGTACACTTCTTAGGCCACCTCACAATGTAATAGATTTGTTTTGAAGAAGAACTTATTTCCTGATAGGAAGCCCTTCATTTATTATGAGAGCCTTTGTTATATTTCTGAAAGGAGCGGTGGTTGTTGAGATTATTTCCCAGTGCCTAACATATAGCCTTGGACATAATAGGTTTAAGGCTGATGCATTTCTTTTACAGATCAATGTCTTAAAGTACAAGGAATCAAAGTTATGCGCCAAAACTCATAGTCTGTCTGGAATAAAATTTAAAATGATGCTAAATCCATTCACTAACATCACCCTCTCTTCACTGAAAATGCTGCTTGTTTCTGGAAATCAATTTTGGCAGGCATCAAAACTCTGAGTGACCCAGACAAATAATATTTAATTTAGCTATGTTCTTTTCTCCAATTTTTTATTTCCTTTCTTTTGCCAAGTTTATATTAAAATGACTAGAAGCCATAAAAATTAAAATCTTACAAAGCAAGGATTTTTTTCTTCTCTCACATTAAGCTCAAAATACAGATGTCAAGTTCTGTTTCATGAGCAGATTCCTTGATAGCACAATAGCAGAAGAGTCAGTTTGCTGTCAGCTCTCAAAAGAATTTTTTACTGATCTAATATTTGGTAGGCTCAGCTTTACCACAATTGGAACAATATTTTTTTTGGTTATTTTTTCTGATTTATTAGAACGTTTTCAAAAGAAAGAGAATAAAATTGACCTAATGAGGCCTGTGAAATGTGCTGTCTGTTTTGTCAGTGCATTTTAAATTTTAATTTTGTAATTAAAACATGAGAACAGAGACACTGGATCAACACTTGACCTTAACCTTATTCTTGATTCAAAGATAAAATGTGTCAAACATGTTACCTTTTGAAATGTGAAAAATCAATGCAATCATTGACAGAATAAGCAGTGCCTCACTTTACTGTGGCCTGATCCATTTCTTGGGGGAAAAAAAATAGATGACATCTTCCTGCTGGCTTCTTGACAGAGTTGATATAAAACAGCCTTGAAAATAAGTCCTAGCCACTAAGTAGAAGTCCAAAATAAAAAAGAAAATAGATTATCCTACCACCAGGGGGCGATAGATACTCCAACAAGCTATCCCCAAAGAAAGGGACTGGTTGTGCTGCTCTTGTATTCTTTTTCTTCTTGGTGTCCTTGGGACATTTTGTATCCATTGATAAGCATTGTCCTTCTTTATGGAATGGTACTGGAAAGAGAAATAAATAGTGACAAAAAGTCTTTGAGATTGAGAGGAAGGAAGAGGGCCAAGGCTGGTGGTATAGGTGAGGGGGTTAGGAATTTAACCAAAACATTTTGCAGACTTAAATGACCTTTGAAATGTGTCAATGAAGCCAAACATGAAGCTTCAGTATATATCGAGAAAAACACATTTTAATGCTTTTGTAGTCATGATTCTTGTGTTTGCTCTTTGCTATGGACTAAATGTTTGTGTCCCCTTCCAAAATTCATATGTAGAAACCCTAATCCCCAATGTAATAGTATTTGGAGGTGGGGCCTTGAGAGGTGATTAGATCATGAAAGTGGAACCTTCATGAATGGGATTAGTGCTCTTGTAAGAAGAGACATGAGAGAGATGGTCTCTCTGCCATAAGAGGACACAGCAAGAGGGTGTCTATCTGCAAACTAGGAAGAGTTTCTCATTAGGAACCAAGCAACTGACACCTTGATCTTGGACTTCCCAGCCTCCAGAACTGTGAGATATAAATGTTTGCTGTTTACGCCACCCAGTTATTGGTATTTGTTACAGTAGCCCTGACGGACTAAGGCATAATTGATACTTTTTGGCCCTTGGTTTTGCTATCTGAATTTTGTAACACTTGCCTTCTAAGGCCACAAACAGGTTTATTATTGTTATTGTTGTTGTTATTATTATGAATTCTAGGCATGTTTCCTAGTTTAATTTTATACTGTTCATTGACTGAATTAGTTTTAATGGAATTAAATAAAAAGAGTACAAGAGTACATATTAGAGAGAAAAACCATAGACAAAATGTCATTTTTTTAAATTTGTTTCTGGTCAGATCTGTAGTTCTTAACCAGAGCACTCCCCTTCCCCTGAAAGATGGGACATTTGGCAATGTTTGGAGACATTTTTGATTGTCACTACTTAGGAGAGGGGTATACCTACTAGTATCTAGTAGGTAAAGGCCAGAAAAATTGTCTTCCTTTGTGCAGGACATCTCTCCATAAAGAATTATCTGATTCAAAATATCAATAGTCTGAGATTGAGGCACCCTGGTTCAGAGCAAGAGAGATAAGGGGATGCATCTTTCTTTTCCTTTGGGGCAAGTAGTATTAGTTTTAAAGATGATGCTCAGCTAAGATCTCCTGCTCTAACAAAAAGAAAACATTGTCATTTGGGATAAGAACAAAGATATGGTTGCTCCAAGTGGAGAAAGACACATGATATTAAGAGAACATGGAAGCAAGATGGCAGAAATGCTGTCAGTAATTTTGCCAAATCATGGAGAATAAGAGAAAAGTTAGAATTCTACAGATAGATGTGCCAGTTTTCAGAAAGGAAAGGGCAAATTCTGAGGCCTATTGAAAGCTGAGTAGGTATCAAGTGGGGAGCTAACCAGATATATTCGACTGGCTATGTTATAATCTTTATCTTTCTTTTCTTTGCCCAATGAGGCAGAGGTAGGATAAGTAGATGTTTGTGAACCTTAGTTTTTTACAATTTATGTAGGGTAGGTGATCCCTTTTGGTAGGTAAATTACATTTCACTAAGCAATTGATTAATTACATCTTGAACAGGAGTGTCTGGTTCCCTTGTAAGGTTTTGTATTTAGTCTATTCCTATCTGATATTTTATCCAGTCTCGGGTGAAGACTAATCAAACTGAAGATGACTTGGCAGAATCAGGATCAAAAAGATTATTGCAGAAAAAGAAGGATATGCCAGTGGTAAAAGATAAACTTTAACAAAGTCCTGAAAATCAGCAACATAGGAAGAAGTTGGAGGAGATAGGGTTGAGTCAAAGTTTATTCTGAGAAGTATTTAAGTAATTTAATGGATCATAACATACCGAATTTGGGTTAACTCTAGTGGCTTTTGTCTGTGATAATAGATGCAGAATGTTTAGAATTTGGACTGTTAAATCTTAGTGCAGGCCATACTGGGAGGAATGCATGTCATTATCTCATGTCAAGAGACATACAGACAACCTGGAGTATCAAGGGAGGAATGACTATGCTGGCGAGGGCCTAGAAACTGTGCCATGTGATGAACAATTGAAAGAACTAGGAAAAGAGAAACAAAGGGGAGATGAGGTAATTGTTTCAAACTACATAAAGGGCTTTAGGGAAGCAGAAGGTTTAGGCTTTTAGTGAGAGCCCCAAAGGAAGAACCTAGCAAGCTCAGAAAAGTAGATTTGGGTTCAAAATAATAAACTGAAGATGAATAGGTTCATTTGGTTGAGTTCCTGTCACCAGAGGCTGGACAGTGAAATAGTGTGGCTTTTTGTTTGTTTGTTTTTTTGAGGCTGTTGAAACATCAGATAGCTCTGATAGCACCAGATGGACTTTAAATTATCTTCTGATTTAGGACTTAGTCATTTTTAAATCACCCATAATAAGTATAAAGCCAAATACCTTTTAGGCTGGTCTGATCCTATTAATAAGTATTAATGCTATCACATTCATTGTGAAGCAGTTTCAAATTCCCTAAAACGGGGTTTCTCTAAGTGTATGAAATGAATGGGCAAGGGTCTCCTTGCATCTCATATACAAATTTTCATGAGCAAAACATTTGAGATTATGGCATGCTACATTCTTTCTTAGAGAGTCACAATGCATATTAGTATGTTAGAGGCTCTGAAAAGGACTGCAGTTAAAAATAAGAGCAAGTCTTAAACTCCTTAGTGAAGTTGTCAGAATCCTCCATTATACCTTCCCTGACTTTTCAGCCTCAGTGTCCATAACCCTAATATGAACCCTTCTTTCTGGCCACCCAGTAAATTCTCCCTTACCGTTTCCACTCTTTGGATCTTGCCATTTCCTTTATTTGGAAGATTTTAGTACCTGTATCTGCCCAGGGGTCACCCTTCCTGAAGTCAAAGCCAAAAGGAATCCCTCTCACTTTTGCATTCATATCACAGTCTAAAAGTGGTTGCATTTCATAAGGTTTACTTATTATCCTCTGAGGATATGTTAGAACATAATATATTCTGATGTGTGTTACAACACCTGGTATCATGTTTCTCACCAAGTAGGTGTTCAATAAATCCTTCCGGGATTATTAAAGGAACCATAAGGCAGTTGGCTGTATTCAGTCATACTCAGGTCAGTGTAAATATTCTTAATATTGAGGGCATAGTCTGTTAAAATCCCAAAGAACAAATGGAAAATGTTGGTATTAAATAGACTTTTGTTTTGTTTTGTTTTAGGTAAAGCATCCAAATAGTTCATAGTGATTTTTTTTTAACAAATTACTCTCACCTAGTGACTCTTGTTCCAGACTAGATGAATGCCTCCCAGGTGAAGGGGTGGCTTTGTGGAGATTCCTGTATTTCAGTGAGCGAGCCCCGTTTTCTATTTTCATTACTCTGTTTTTATTAGAGGTTCATGGTGCCTATAGTTAGATACCTGGTTTCTCACCACAGGCTGGACTAACATAGTGATTTTGCTCTGTGAATAAATCTAATTATTCTTAGGTCATCTTGTGAACTTCATCTAAAAAGAGAATGGTTTTTGACTCAGATTGTTGGAGATCTTGCCCTGGGAACCTACGTAGGGCTCTAAACAATGGAAGTGATAGAGCCTAGGCTGGCAATGATTGTCCTTTTATAAATCTACAAGCAAGAGAGATTTGCAAAAAAATAAGCAGTGCTTTTCTCTCCCTATGCACCCCCCCCACCCAGCTTCTTTCTCTCCAGGAGACTGTAGTGAAAACTTCCCAAACCAGGTAGTTTCAACACCTGATCCAGAATCACAAATGGAACTGCCTTAGCCATATTTAAGTGGGAAGTCCATCCAAATAGAAGAGATATTTCAGAAAGGGATGGATTATTTTCAAATAAGGGCAATTGAAATGCTTTACCAAATGAGTTCTGTGTGTAATAATTTCCTTCCCTGTAGAATTTTGTCTACTCCATCTCTCAAAATTTCATCCTCCATATTTCATAACTTAGAGCTCAAGTCAGTAATTAGGGAGATTAGTTTTCTAATGAAAAACAATTATTATTAACTAAAATTATCCTAGAGTTTAAATTAAGAGAAAGGTGAAGGTATTTATTTAGAAAAATATTTCATCCATGTCAAAGAGCTTTTTTATTGAAATAAAGCTAGAAAATAATTGAAGTTTAAAAAATTACTCAAGAAGTTCATGTGTATAGAATATATACATTGTGTCTTTTCTTCAAAAAGAATTAATTGAACAATTGCTTAGTTAGATCTTATTTTCCCTTTTTATCTTCTTTATCTATGGCATAATACCAGGATTAAGGAGCATAATTTTAATTAGCTTACCATTTCATAGCCCTTTAGTGGTTAACATCAAATCCCTGAAAAGCTGTGATTCAGATTCCAGAAATGTCTAGTCAGATGCCAAGTGCACCAAAGGTAAACAGAAATAGAAAGAAAATTACTTTGTTTTCATTGAGTAATGAAATAAATCTTCTATAAAGATATACAAATGAAGAAACTCAGGAGTTCAATTCTTACTCTTTGAAGGATTTTACCATTTATTTCTTCCCTGACAACTTTTAGCCAGAAGTTCATTTACTTTTCCAGATGAGGAGTGGAAGTGTGCTGCGCCCTACTAAATTGCTCTTATTGTATGATCAAGTTCTAATTAAAGATTTTAGCTAAGGAATGCCCAAGCATCCGGGAAAAGACATTTGTGTCTTTCAACACACAACATCGAAGGCAGTTGCTACTTAGTCTGTTGGGGCTTTTCCTCTTTGCCTCAGTTGGATGGTTGATTATTCACCCCCATCATTCTTCTACTCACTCAGGAGCCTGGACAACTCTCCCAGTGTTTCTCTACTTTTTCCTAGACTATCTATCCTTTAAGAGACTTATCAGGCATGCTTCACATCCGACCTTCTCTCTGCTTTTCTTTGATAAACACATGAATTCCAAGTGTAGGGGAAGAAAAAATTTTATTCATTATCCTCTTACGTTCAATACCTAGGGCTATTCAAATTAAACTGACAAAGGACAGATTAACAGGAGAAAAACATACAAATTGTATTTGACCTTAATATCTTAATTTTACATCTGGATGGGGTTCTCACAGAAAAGAAAGTGAAAAACCCAAAGAAGCAATTAAGCCCATGAGCTTATATACCATTTTAAGGAAGAGTGACAAATCTGTGGAGAAGTAACACTACAAAAGAAAAGGGGTTGGGCTTCTAGGAGTGGTAACTTGTAATTAAGTAAATATATGAGGGAAATTAATGGAAGGTAAGGGTTAGTTCAGTAAGGTTTGGTAATGAGACTGAAGTTGGTACCCTCTCCAGTGATAAGAGTTGAACTCCTCTTCCTGGTATGGGACAGGGAGGAGAGATACCATCAGAAAGGGAAATCTATGCCTCGCTTTAGGCGGAAAGTGGAAGAGAGCTTTCCCAGGTCTGCTGTTTCTCAGTTGCCTTCAGTTCAAAATAATTCTCATGCCGAAATGGCATTCATTGGGATGGCATATTTTTAAAAATTTTAAATCAATTAACATATGGTATATTATTAGTTTCAGAGGTAGAGTTTAGTGATTCATCAGTTGCATGTAACACCCAGTGCTCATTACATCAAGTGCCCTCTTTAATGCCCATCACCTGGATGGCATATTCGGATCACCTCCCCAAGGTTTCCTGGGAAGTCACTTTGACTGAGACACCTTCCTGTACTCCTATCTAACCCAGTGCTCTACTCAGCTTAGTGAAGAGGGTCTTCAGGACACAGGTTGGGCAGAGCCTCCAGCCTCTCAGTATCAGTAAAGGTCTGGGCTCACATTTATATGTCCTTCTCTCCATCCACCCACCAGGTCTTATTCTATGTTGCAGTATCTACCAACCCACCCCAAAGACACTACCCCATCCCCCTTTCTCTTGTCCCTCATGGCCCAGGGCACTGTCATCAGTCTCATCCTGGGAGTGAGCTAGAGCATTCCTCTGCTGTCTTTCCAATGTATCACTGTTACGGCATAAAGTCTCCATCCTGCTTCTTCCAGAACTTTCCTTTTTAATTCTCAGCCATTTTTCTCCCTCCCCTCCTGCTCATTTATTTTTCTCCTTTTTATTTCAGTAAGTTCTGCATCTTTCAAAATAAAAGCTTCGAGTTTCAAATGTATTGTTTTTTTACTCGTGGGCTTCAGGAACAACTTTTGGATTTTAGAAATTTAAATGTTAATTTAATTCTTTCTCTTTGAAGCTATAACAATACTAAATTATGATCCTGTGGTTGCTGATGGGTGACTAAGTGGTTTATATGTAAGCAAGTTGAGAGTAGGAAAGCATGAAAATAGATATTAAATTGCTGTACTTTGTTGAGAAAATAAAAACCACTAGTTGGAAACCGCATCTTCTCACTCTGTCTACCAAACCTACAGCCTTGCCTACATCTGTCTCCACTGTCTTCCTTCATATATATATATATGAATAGATATGTATGTATGTGTGTGCGTATACATATATATATGTATGCATATATATATATATATATTTAATTCTCTAGCTCCTATCAAAGGTACATGTTACCTTTCTGCTCTTGATTACTCATGGACTTCATTCTTTAAATTGTTTCCTCATTTTTGTGCATTATCAAACTCCCCCTTTGTTAGATTTTTCCATTTGCATACAAACATGATTATATCTTAAAATTGTAGCTCTTCCATCTCACATTATTCTCCACCCTTTCCTATTCCCTTTCCCATCAATATTTCTTGAAAAGGAAATATAGCCACTCTCTCTCCACTTCTTCACTGCCCTTTTATTCTTAAGTCCACTTTAATCTGAGGCCCATTCTCAAGCTCCATAACTACTCTTGCCAGGATTAATGATAACTTCCAACGGCCAAAGGAAAGAACACTTTTGCCTTCCAGTTACTTGATCTCACATCAGCAGTTGATCTAATTGATCATTGCCACCTTTTTTCTAGTTAATATTCCTTGACATCATAGTCCCAGCCATGGACTCAGTCTTTACTGGTTCTTCCTTATGTGCTTGAACATTAAACTTTGGAGTCTTAAGAGGCATTCTTTTCTGTCTCTCTCTCTCTCTCTCTCTCTGCTCTTTCCTTCTCCACTGCTCTCCTCTCCTCCTTCCTTTTTCTCCTCTGATCTATTTACCTGCTTTGCTTCCTTATATAAAATTTCTTTGTAGGTGATCTCATCCACATTCATGGCTTTAAGCAACATTCTGCACACATGCTACAGCAGTGAGGACTTGTGTCTCACTGTTACTGGTGCCCCATTGTCTATTGCAATGCCTAGAAAACAGTAGGTTCTTGTATTAGTTCAGGCTACCATAACAAAATACCATAGACTGGGTAGCTTAAACAACAGAAATTCATTTCTCAGTTCTAGAGGCTGGGAAGTCCAAGATTAAGGGGCAGCAAAGTAGGTTTCATTCTGAGGTCTCTTCTTGTGGCTTACAGGCTGGTGCCATCTCCCTGTGTGCGCATATGACGTCTTTGTGCTGGTGCAGAGAGAGAAGCTCTCTGATATCCGTTTTCATAATAGCACCAGTCTCATCAGATCAAGGCCCCACCTGACCTTGTCTGGCCTATTCTACCTCCCAAGAGCCCCATCTCGAAATACCATCACTCTGGGGTTGGAGCTCCAAGATATGAATTTTGGAGGAATAAAAACATTCAATCTATAACAGCTCTTAACAAATGTTTTCAAATAAACTACTGACTGTATAAATTTATTTATTTTTAATTGTGAATTTGCTTTTTTATATTTTTACTGAAATATATGTGACATATATCATTGTGCAAATTCAAGGTGTACAACATGTTAATTTGATACATGTATATATTGTACTATGATTGCCATTGTAGCGATAATTAGTACCTCTATCACGTTACATAAGTATCATTTCTTTTTAGTGGTTGGAATAATTAAGTTCTAGTCTCTTAGCAAGCTGGATGATAGTAATACAATATTGTCTGTATTCACGATATTTTGCATTAGATTTCTAGGGCTTACTTACTATTCATTGCAGGCTTGTACCTTACACAGCATCTGTTCTAGTCCCCCCCACTCCCGGTAACCACCATTTTCCTCTTTGCTTCTATGGGGTTGGCTTGTAGATTTCACATATGAGTGATACAATACCGTATTTATCTTTATCTGGCTTATCTTACTTAGCATAATGTCCATCTATGTTGTTGCAAATGACTGGATGCCCCTCTTTCTCATGATAGAATATTCCAATAATATGTAACATATAAATATAGTGGTAGAAGATCTATACTACATCTTCTTTGTCCATCATCTGTTGATGGGCAAGACAGTATGGCATTGGCATAAAAATAAATACACAGATCAGTGGAAAGAACAGAGAGCCCAGAAGCCCCCATGTATATAGTCAATTAATATTTGACAGGGGAGCTAGACCACCAAGGGGGAAAGGATAGTTTCTTCTACAGATGGTACTGGTAAAACTGGATAAACACAGGCAGAACAATAAAATTGGACCCCTATTTTATACTGCTCACAAAATAAACTCAAAATAGATCAAAGACTTAAACATAGGACCTGATATACTGTAAATCTCCTAGAAGAAAACAGGGAAGAACCTCCTTGACATTGGACTTGGCAATGATTTATTAGTATAATACCACAAGCACAAACAACCAAAAGCAAAAATCAACAAGAGGGACTACATCAAACTCAAAAGCTGTGCAACAAAAGAAACAATCAACAGAATGAAAAAGCAACCTATAGAATGGGACAAAATATTTGTAAATCATGTATCTGATAAGGGGCTAATATCCAGGATATATGAGGAACTCCTACAACTAGTAGCAAAAACAAAACAAAAAAACAAAAATAAAATTCAAATAATCTAATGTAAAAATGGGCAAAGGACCTGAATAGATTTTTTTCTAAAGAAGATACACAAATGCCAACAGGTGCATCAAAAGGTGTTCAACATTACTGATCATCTGGGAAATGAAAATCAAAGCCACAATAAGATATCGCTTTGCACCCATTAGAATGGCTAGTATCAAAAAGACAAGTGATAATAAATGGTGGTGAGGAAATGGAGAAAAGGCAGCCCTTGTGCACTGTCAGTGGGAATGTAAATTGGTATAGCCACTATGAAAAACAGTATGGTGGTTTCTCAAAAAATTAAAAATATAACTACCATATGATTCAACAGTTCCACTTCTGGGTATATATCCTAAGGAATGAAGATATAAGATAATGTTGAAGATACATCCCCATGTTCACTGCAGCATTATTTACAGTAACCAACACATGGAAACAACCTAAGTGTCCATGATGGATGAATGGATAAAGAATTTGTTATCTGTTGATTGATGATCGATCAGTCTATCATGCAATATTATTCAAACCTAAAGAAGAAGGAAATCCTGCCATTTCCATACAACATGGATGAACTTTCAGAGCATTATGCTAGATGTATTAAGTCAGAGAAGGACAGATACTCTATTATCTCACTCATACGTGGAATCTTAAAAAAATACCACACTTATGACGACAGTTTGGTGGTTGCCAGGGGCAGGGGGTGGGGGAAATGGGCGAAGGTCAAAGTGTATAGACTTTCAGTTTATAAGATGAACAAGTTCTGGAGATCTAATATACAGCATGGTGATTATAGTTAACAATAGTGTATTATATACTTGGAAGCTGCTAAGAGAAATAGATCTTTTAAACTTCTTACACTATATATAATGTATATAATATATATATACATAAAAATATATATACATAAAAAGATAACTATGTGAGATGATGTATGTCTTCTAACCTTATTATGGTAATATTATGGTAATATTTAACAATATATATGTATATCAAATTATGTCATACACCTTAAACTTAACAGAATGGCATATGTCAATTATATCTCCATTATGCTAGGGAAAAAAAGATAATTTAAATGCAGTTTTTGACTTTATCCTTCATTTTAAAAATGTGTTTGAATCTGGTATTGAAAAATCTTAAATATTATATTGGTCTTTCCTCCTTCTTGAGGTCTGTGGGTGACTTAGCTATAAAAGCCAATATAGCTTTATTATGAATGTGAGGTTCTGAGTAATCCTAAACAGTGTTTTTAAACTACTGATAATTTGGACCAATAATTCTTTGTTGAGGGGAGGTATGGGGATGAGGAGGGCTCTCCTGCGCAATGTAGCGTATTTAACATCATCTCTGACCCACTGGATGCCAGTAGCACATCCATCCCTAGTTCTGACCATCAGAAATTTATTCGGACATTGTCAGTGTCCTCAGAATGGGTGGTGGTGGTGGCAAATTGTCTCCCACTGAGAACAATTGTACTAAAGGATATTCTTCTCAGAAAAACTGGCCTGAGAACCAAAAGTAAAAGTTCCTTTTCTCTGCCATTCAGCTCAGAATTGACCTTCTCACACAAGACTTTTTCACTATTTTCTAAACTCATTATTCCCTCATTATCTATTCAGCATTTTTTAAAACTTTGTTTACAATGATATAAACACATCTCAGGTTGTCATTGTTGTTTTAATATGTATGTGTTATTTATCCTAACAACCTCTGACTTTGTGGAGGTCAGGGAGTATTAAATTAATTTTATTTAATTTCATGAAAAGGACAGGCACTGGAGCAAGTCTTTATTTAACTAGCAAAAGCAAGTGTAAAAATATCTACAAAAGATCCAAGCTCATCTTACCAAGTGTGAAGTTATAAGTCAGCATGCAAAATGCTATCCTGTAAAAGAGCCCCTTCATTTTTTTCCCTTTAATTGTGGAAGTTGATTAATTTTATTAGACTATTCTAATTGCTTTTCACTCCAATCAAGCGTGCTTTGGAAAGGTTTAATGTTAGAACAATCCACCTGTGCTATTTCAATAGGGAAAAATAGATGTGTGGGTGTGGTTTTAAATTCGGGCACAGTAGATTGTGTCTGAGTGAGTAGAGGTTATTGGTTTTTAACCTGGTCTTAATTTGGGAAGTTAAATTATACAGCTCTGAAAATAGGAGTAGGTAATGGAAAGACAAGTACACTTAAAATGTGAAAGGAGTTGGATACGATTCTTCCCTGTTCTGCCCTGGGAAGTCCCTCTGAAGTCACAGGGAGGTCCCTGAACCCAGCTGGGACAGGAGCAGCCTCGAGACTTCCATGGAGACATCCACTTGGATGGCTGTAAAGTGGGGCCAGTGAACTCATTCCTAATAACCAGTCAACTCCTTTTAGTTCATTTTCCAGGGCAAGATTAGATCATGTTGGAAACCTCACCAAATAACCTTATAAAAAGAGATGAACTCACTCCCAATTTTCATCAGGTTTTGAAGCAAAACCATAAAAACCACTATCCCACCTCAGGCTACTGGAAACAAATTTGCATTTCATTCTCAGGAACAGAAATACCTCTAGGCAAATATTTTAGTGAGAGGAGTGCCTGTGTTTCTTACCTTCTCAAGAAACCACCTTGTTGGGCACTTGATCTGGAGACCAATGTAGCCCAGTAACCCATGACCATGCAGGCTGGATGAGGTTTTAAAGCCATTTGGGGGATTTAGGTTCCTAGTTTTGAGAAGAATCAGCTCTTCAAACTCTTTCTTCCCATGAAGAATTGATGTGATTTGGTTACACTGAAGCCAGTTCTAAAGGTAGTCCATGTGCTGGGTCTTTTTCTTTAAGAAATAACAGTAACTTTTCCGGTGGAAACTTCTTGTAAATGTAGCACTTCTTTGTTTTACTAGGCAATTGTGTGTCGTGATGAAGGCACTTGTTTGCTAAGTGTCATGAGAACCAGTGAGTCTAAAGGGCAAAGATCAGGTGGCTAGACATCCAGAGGCTTTTATTCATGCTAACCCTGCTTTATTGACACTTACTTCGGTAAAACACATATATCTTCAGCATGCAGTTCTATGAATTATGGCCTGTGAACATCCCTGTCATCCAGATCATAAGGAACATTTCCATCACCTCAGGAAGTTCCTCTGCATTCTTTCTGATCAACGTGTCCACCTTCTCTCAAAAGTCAACCAGTACTCTGAATTTTTACCACCATAATGATTAGTTTTGTTTTCTTCTTGAACTTCATATAAGTGGAATAATATACTGTGTATTCTTTTCTTTGTCAGGCTTCTTTGGCTCAGCATAATATTTGTGAGATTTATCTATGCCACTGCATGTATTTGTTATTTGTCGTTATTTATTGCTGAGTTGTATTTCATTGTATGAGTATATCACGTTTAGTAAATCCATTTTCCTGTTGTTAGACATTTTTTTTCCAGTTTGGGGCTCTTATAAATAGTGCTGCTCTGAGCATTCATGTATGTACAGGTCAGTTTGTAGAACATATGTACTCATTTCTCCAGGGTAAATGTCTAGGAGTGCAATAACTTGGTCACAGATTAAGTGTATGTTTAACTTTATTAGAAACTGCCAAACATTTTTCCAAAGTGATTGTATTATTTTACATTCTTGAACCAGCAATGCATGAATTCTGGTTGCTCCATATCCTCATCAGTTTTTTTGATGGAGGCAGAGTGTTAAAACTCCAGTGCCCATTCTACTGTAGACAGTAGTGTCTATGAACAAAATGAAGGAGAGGGGGAAAGGAACTTTTAAAACATATTAGATGGGGAGAAGTTCTCCTTTGCCTGACTCATCTCCTACACTGTTTCTTTTTTTTTTTAGTTTTTACTATTATTATGTTAATCACCATGCATTACATCATTAATTTTTGATGTAATGTTCTATGATTCATTGTTTACATATAACACCCAGTGCTCCATGCAGAATGGGCCCTCTTTAATACCCATCACCAGGCTAACCCAGCCCCCCACCCCCCTCCCCTCTAGAACCCTCAGTTTGTTTTTCAGAGTCCATAGTCTCTCATGGTTCATCTCCCCCTCCGATTTCCCCCCCTTCATTCTTCCCCTCCTGCTATCTTCCTCTTTTTTTAATTTATTTTATTTTTTTTAATTTAACATATATTATTTGTTTCAGAGGTACAGGTCTGTGATTCAACAGTCTTACACAATTCACAGTGCTCACCATAGCACATACCCACCCCAATGTCTATCACCCAGTCTCCCCATCCCTCCCACCCCCCCACCACTCCAGCAACACTCAGTTTATTTCCTGAGATTAAGAATTCTTCATATCAGTGAGGTCATATGATACATATCTTTCTCTGATTGACCTATTTCACTTAGCATAATATCCTCCAGTTCTATCCATGTCATTGCAAATGGCAAGATTTCATTCCTTTTGATGGCTGCATAATATTCCATTGTGTATATATATATATATATATATATATATATATATATATATACACACACACACACACACACACACACACACACACCACATCTTCTTTATCCATTCATCTGTCGATGGACATCTTGGCTCTTTCCACAGTTTGGTTATTGTGGACATTGCTGCTGGATGAAAAGCTTTTGCACAGCAAAAGAAGCAGTCAACGAAACCAAAAAACAACCGACAAAATGGGAGAAAATATTTGCAAATGACATATCAGATAAAGGGCTAGTATCCAAAATCTATAAAGAACTTATCAAACTCAACACCCAAAGAACAAATAATCCAATCAAGAAATGGGCAGAAGACATGAACAGACATTTTTCCAAAGAAGACATCCAAATGGCCAACAGACAGATGAAAAAGTGCTCAACATCGCTCGGCATCAGGGAAATCAAAGTCAAAACCTCAATGAGATACCACCTCACACCAGTCAGAATGGCTACAATTAAGTCAGGAAATGACAGATGTTGGCGGGGATGCGGAGAAAGGGGAACCGTCCTACACTGTTGGTGGGAATGCAAGCTGGTGCAGCCACTCTGGAAAACAGTATGGAGGTTCCTCAAAAAGTTGAAAATAGAGCTACCATATGATCCAGCAATTGCACTATTGGGTATTTTTACCACAAAGATACAAATGTAGGGATCCTACACTGTGTTTTAATTGACATTTCTTGCTTTCCTCTTTGTAACCTTAAAAGTTACTGTTGATTGATAAACATTGCTTTCTGTTCCAACTCTAGAGTGGAATTCTAACTCCAACTCTGTCCTTTCTGCTCAGAGCCCATTAGCTTATTTTGGTCCTATATAGATCCACATATGTTCAACTTAAAAAAAATTCCTAGACACCTGCTATTAAATTTATGTATTATAAATTATAAGAAACTTATTGCTGGACTAGTAAGTTTCCTGATTAAAAAATATTCCCCAGTCAGTTCTCATTGGTAACAAGGTTCCTGTTGTTAATTAAAAGATGATCTAGCTTTAGTTCAGAATATATCACATGCTATACTAGTTCTTGTGTCAAATAGTACTTATTTCAAATTGTAATTCTGTAGGGAAAAATAACAATCCCCTTCTTTAATTTTTACTTTTCATTTTAGAAATAATTTTAGTCTTAAGTAAAATGTAAAGACTTTGAAAAAAATGCCTGTCTCCTCAGTCAAATTCACCAAAATTTAAATATTTTGTCACATTTGTTTTACCATTTTCTTTACCTATCTCCATGCATATTAATATTTTTCTGAAAAATTTGAGAGTAATACATAATACTCCTTTCCTCCTAAATATTTATTTCCTAAAACTAGGATATTCTTTTACACAATTACGCTGCAATTGCGAAAATGAAGAAATGATCATTAATGTAATATTAGTTTCTAATATACAGACCTTATCCAAGTTTTGCCATTTGTTTTAATGATTTTTTTTTATGATAAAGAGTTTTTCTTATCTAGGATCCAATCTGGGATAACTTGTTGTAATGATTGGTCCTCTCTCTTTCTTTTCTCTTAATCTGGAACAATTCTGCTGTCTTTCTTTTATCATCTTGGCATTTTTGAGGAGTGTGGTTGCTTTTTTCTTTCAATTTGGATTTGTCTAAGCGGTCCCCATAATTAAATTTATGTTATGATTGATGGAAAAAATGCCACAGATGGAATATTGTGTCCTTCTCAGTGCATCATGCATCACCAAATGCATATTTTGCCAAATATTGGTGATAACTGTGATCTTTGTTTAAGGTCATGACTGCCAGTTTTCTCCATACTAAAATTACTCTTTTCCCCTTGTAGTTAATAAATGTCTTAAGAGAAAATACTTGAGACCATATAAATATCCTGTTGTTCATCACTCAATAGATATAGCACCCACTGATGATATTTCCCTGAGATTACTGTTACTAAGTTGATTGCTAAATGTTGAATTATTATATCTCTTGTGTCTTCTGCATTTGTTACTTGGTATTCTATTATAAAGAAGGACTCTTTCTTCCTCTCCATTTATTTGTTTAATCTTCATTTTTATGTGAACTCATAGATTCTCATTTTATGCTGTAGATTATGATTTTTGTTATTACTACTTCTTTTGATGGTCAAACCATTCTAAATTCTTTGATGATTTTATTCTTGAAACCGCTGTGAAATCATATGCTTTACATTATAGTGTCATCATTAGATGCTAGGTAACTGAGCCAATTTAGGTGAATGAAAAATAAATCAATACATAATAAGTATATAGATAACTTAAATAGATTTTTTTAAAGATTTTATTTATTTGAGAGAGAGAGCATGAGCAGGAAGCAGAGAGGAGAAGCAGACTCCCCACTGGGCAGGGAGCCTGACGATGACACAGGGCTCAATCCTAGGACCCTGGGATCATGACCTGAGCTGAAGGCATATACTTAACCAACTGAGTCACCCAGGTACCCCAATAACTTAAATAGATGTTATATAAATATTCTATTCCACTATTAAAATAAAATCTGTTAGATAGAATAATGGCACCCCACGGATGTCAGTGCCATAATATCATAAATACGGGCATATGTTAACATTGCATGGCAATAAGGATTTTGCAGATGGGATTAAATTTGCTAATCAAGTGACTCCAAAAAAGATTATCTTGGATTATTTGGGTGGGCCCAATGTAACCTGAGGGGCCTTTTAAAACAGAAGAAGAGGGGGCCAGAGTCAGAGAGAGATGAGGCATGAGAAGTAATCAACTTGCTGTTGCTACCTCAGAATGTGCAAGGGGCCACAAGCCAAGGGATGCAAGTGGCTTCTAAGAAACAGCTCTCAGTTGACAGTCAGCAAGTAAATGGGGACCGCACACCTAAAACCTCCAAGCAGATTTCTGCCAACTACCTGAATGAGCAAGGAAACATATTCTCCCCTGAGAGTCTCCAAAAAGGATTGTAGCCCAATTTTAGCCTGGTGAAACCATGTCGAACTTCTTACCTACAGAACTACAAAAGAATAATTTTTTTTTTTGTTTTTAAGCCACTAAGTTTGTGACAGTTGCTTATTACAGCAACAGAAAACTAATACATAGATTCTGTATATGTACATGGGCTATGGTCCCATCTATACACAATTAGTTATATATTCTCACTCTTCCTCACTCATTCACTCTGTCTCTTACTCTTTGTATCTCTCTACCCCCTTTCTGTTTCAGTCCCTTTCTACAATGTCTTGGTTTTCTCTGTCTCTTTTCTCTAGCGTGTGTGTGTATGTGTGTGTGTGTGTGTGTGCATATGCACATGCATGTGTGCATGCATTACTTAAAGAGGCTGATGAGTAAAACCTAAACTCTTGCTGTGGAAATTAAGAAGATAGTAACATGGTAGTAGAAAGCTGATAAACACAAATTAGCAGCAGCCTATCTTTGAACTTTTTAAAACTGTACTCCTAACCTTTCTGTTTTTTGCGATGTGTTTTTGCAGCTTCCTTAGGGGAATCACCTAAAATGGTTTTGACTTGAGTATTAAATAAAATATCTCCAAAGAGTTGTTTTGCCAAGCCACACATAACATGCTAATATTTTTCTCAAAAAACTTTAACACAGCAATCAGTCTTCTTAAAAAATAGCATGTTTCCCCCTATAACTTGGTTTCATCATTGAAGCTTGTGGTAAACATAATTAAATAGTCTGGAGCAGATTTGAATACTTAATGGCATACTGGACACAAGCCAGTGCTTCTTTTAGGTGAGATTGGTTGGTTGGGCAGGTATCTCTAACTTTGTGTAATTACCGTATTCTGGAGAAGTTGTGGTCAAATTATATTTTCATAAATAAAACCACGTTTTAGAGTAATGAGTGGAGTTTGCTGTATGAAGAAATCTTATGGTGAATTGTTTGTGAACCATCAGTTCATAATGTGGGGGTGTGTGTGGTGGGGGGTGGTTCCAGGTAGTTTCACTGTACAAGCATTCCTCAGAGAGATTGAGGGTTCACTTCCAGACCACCACAATAAAGCAAATATTGCAATAAAGTGAGTCAGATGAAGGTTTTGGTTTCCCAGTGCATATAAAAATTATGTTTATACTGTGGCATTTCCATAAACTAATAATTACATAGCAAAAAGGGAAATTAAGAAGACAATCCTATTTGCAATTACACCAAAAATAATAAAATACCTTGGAATAAACTTAACCAAGGAGGTGAAAGACCTGTACCCTGAAATGTATAAAACACTGATGAAAGAAATTAAAGATGACACAAACAAATGGAAAGATATTTAATTCTCATGGATTGGGAGAACAAATATTGTTAAAATGTTCATACTACCCAAAGGAATCTACAGATTTAATGCAATTCCTGTCAAAATATCAACAGCATTTTTCACAGAATTAGAACAAAGAATCCTATCCTAAAATTTATATGAACCACAAAAGATCCCAAATAGCCAAAGCAGTCTTGAAAAAGAAGAACAAAACTGTGGGTATCACAATCCCAGATTTCAAGATGTAGTACAAAGCTGTAGTAATCAAAACAGTATGGTGCTGGTGCAGAAATAGACACACAGATCAACAGAACAGGATAGAAAGCCCAGGAATACAACCCACCATTATATGTTCAATTAATCTTTGACAAAAGAGGCAAGAATATGCACTGGGGAAAAGATAGTCTTTTCAACAAATGGTTTTGGGAAAATTGGACAGCTACCTGCAAAATAATGAAACTGTACCACTTTCTTATACCATACCCCAAAATAAACTCAAAATGGATTAAAGACCTAAATATGAGACCTAAAACCATAAAAATCCTAGAAAACAGCACAGGGGGTAACTTCTCTGACATTGGCTATAGATATGTCTCCTGAGGCAAGGGAAACAAAAGCAAAAATAAACTGTTGCGATGATATCAAAATTAAAAGCTTCTCCACAGCAAAAGTAACAGTTAACAAAACTACAAAACAACCCACTGAATGGGAGAAGATATTTGCAAATGACATATCCAATAAGGGGTTAGTATCCAAAATATGTAAAGAACTTGCACAACTCAACACCTAAAAATCAAATAATCCAATTAAAAATGGGCACAAGACATGAACAGACATTTCTCCAAAGAAGACAAACAGATGGCCAGCAAATATACGAAAAGATGCTCAAGATCACTTAATCATCAGGGAAGTGCAAATCAAAACCACAATGAGATAGCAACTCACACTTGTAAGAATGGCTAAAATCAAAACATAAGGAACAACAAGTGTTGATGAGGATGTGGAGAAAGGGAACCCTTCTGTACTGTTGGTAGGAATGCAAACTGGTGCAGCCACTGTGAAAAAAAGTATGGAAGTTCCTCAAAAAATTAAAAATAGAATTACCATATGATCTAGTAATTCCATTACTGGGTATTTGCCCACAGAATGCAAAAACACTAATTCAAAAGATGGATACACCCCTATGTTTATTGCAGCATTATTTACAATAGTCAAATTATGGAAGCAACCCAAGTGTTCATCAGTAGATGAATGGATAAAGAAGATGTGTGTATCTGTGTGTGTGTGCATAACAATGTAGTAACAATGGAATTGTAACTCAGCCATAAAAAAAAAAAATGAAATCCTGCCATTTGCAACAACATGGAGGGATCTAGAGGGTATAATGCAAAGTGAAATAAGCCAGTCAGAAAAAGACAGATACCATATGATTTCAGTCATATGTGGAATTTAAGAAACTAATAAAGAGAAAAACCAAAAAACGGACTCTTAACTATAGAGCAAACTGATGGTTACCAGGGGGGAAGTGGATGGAGGGAACGGGTAAAATAGGTGAAGGCGATTAAGAGTACACTTATTGTGATCAGCACTGAATAATCCACAGAATTTTTTAATCACTATATTGCATACCCCAAACTAATATAACACCATATATTAATTATACTGGAATTAACATTTTAAAAAGTTATGTTTATGCTATACTGTAGTCTTTTAAGTGTACAATAGCATTATGTATAAAAATGATGTACATATCTAAATTAAAAATACTTTATTGGTAAAAAATACTATCATCTGAACTTTTAGCAATTCCTAATCTTTTTGCTGGTAGAGGGTCTTGCCTTTATGTTGATGGCTGCAGATTGATCAGGTTGGTGGTTGCTGAAGGTTCGAGTCGCTCTGGCAATTTTTTTAAAAAAATAAGACAACAGTGAAGTTTGCCATGTTGATTGACTCTTCTTTTCGTGAACAATTTCTCTGTAGTATGTGATGCTGTTTCATAGCACTTTACCCACAGTAGAACTTCTTTCAGAATTGGAGTTAATTCTCTCAAAGCCTGCTGCTGCTTTATCAAGTAAGTTTATGTAACATTCTAAATATTTTGTTGTCATTTCAACAGTCTGCAGTGTATCTTTATCAGGAGTAATTTCCATCTCAAGAAACCCCTTTCTTTGCTTATCCATAGAAGCAATTCCTCATCCATTTAAGTTTTACCATCAGATTGTAGCCATTCAGTCACATATTCAGGCTCCACTTCTAATTCTAGTTATTTGCTATATTCACTGCATCTGCAGTGTTGAACTTCCACCACCAAAGTCATCCATGAGGGTTGGAATCAACTTCTTCTAAACTCCTGCTAATGGTATTTTAACCTCCTCTCATGAATCACAAGTTTTCTTAATGGTATTTAGAATGGTGTGGTTTTTTTTTTCCCCAGGTTTTTAAATTTACTTTGCTTAGATCAGGGGAATCAGTATCTATGGCAGCTATAGACTTATGAAATGTATTTCTTAAATAATAAAACTTAAAATTTGAAATTACTCCTTGATCCATAGGTTGTAGAATGGATGTTGCATTAATAGGCATGAAAAACAACATTAATCTCACTGTAGTTCTCCATCAGAGCTCTTAGGTCCCAAAAGTGGGCTTAAAATATTTAGTAAACCAAGTTATAAACAGATGTGCTGTCATTGAGGTGTTATTCCATTTATAGAGCACAGGCAGAGAAATTTAGCATAAAAGGGCCCTAGAATTTTCAGAATGGTAAATGAACTTTGGCTTCAACTTGAAGTCACCATTTGTGAAGAACTGTAGTAGCCCCAGGGGAGAGGTCCATGTAGCAAGGAAATGAGGCCTCTTGTCAATAGGCAGTGAGTTGAAATCTCTAGCCAACTGCCATGTGGATGAGCCATTTTGGAAGCTTATTTTCTTTCCAGTTTCAGTCAAGCCTTTAGATGGTTGCAACCTCATGAGAGATCCTGAGCCACCAGTGACCCAACTAAACTGTTCCCAGATGCCCAACCCTCAGAAACTAAGTGAGATACTAAGTATTTGTTGTTATCTGCTGCTAAATTTTGGAGCTATTTGTTACATAGTGATAAATTTTACACTTCATATAAATGGAACCATATTGTATGGATCCTTTTGTGTCTGGCTTCCTTCACACAATATTGTGTTTCTGATATTCCCCCAAGTTGTTTTGTGAAGTAGTAGTTTCATGATCTCCCACTGCTATACAGTATTCTTTTGTATAAATACATGGCAACTTATTGTTACTCTATTACTGATGGGCAGTTGTATTGTTTTCCTTTTTCAGTTTTCCATGGATATGTATATTTGCTCATTTCTATACCTGTCTTTTTGTAAGCATTTATCTATGGTACATAGCTATAAGTAGAATTTCTGGGTCATAAGTTATATATATATATATATATATATATATATATATAATATGTATACATTCAAATAATTTTCTGAGGTGGTTTTATTAATCTGTACTTCTACTAATTATGGATGTTCTACTTGCTCCTCATTCTTACCAACACATAGGATGGTCAGTGATTTTAATTTTGGACATTTTGGTGAGTCTATCACATTTTTGTGTTATGGTTTTAATTTATATTTCCCTGATGACTAATGAGGTTGAACATAATATATTTATTGGTCATTTGGATGTCCTCCTTTTTGAAGGTGGTTTGTATTTGTCTTATAGATATTCAGGAATCCATTATACATATCATATATAAGTCCTTTGCCAATTACATGTGTTGTATGCATCTTCTCTCACTCTTTAGCTTTTGTATTCCTGCTCTGTGTATTTTAATGAGCAGGAGTTTATACTTTTATTTTTTTAAAGATTTTATTTATTTATCTGACAGAGAGAGAGACAGCGAGAGAGGGAACACAAGCAGGGGGAGTGGGAAAGGGAGAAGCAGGCTTCCCATGGAGCAGGGATCCCAATGTGGGGCTCCATCTCAGGACCCTGGGATCATGACCTGAGCCCAAGGCAGCTGCTTAATAGCTGAACCACCCAGGCACCCCAGGAGTTTATACTTTTAATGTAGCCTAAATGGTTCTCTGTTTTTCTCTCTAGGCTAGTGATTTTTACATTTCATTTAAAGCATTTTAATCTGCTTCAAGATCACAAATATGTATTCTAAAAGAACTTTACAGTTCATATTTAGATCTAAAATCTATCTGGCATTCATTCATTAAATAGTGTGGAATAGAGGTCAAAATTTATTTTCTTTTGTATGAATATCTAGTTAACCCAGTACAACCAATTGAAAAGACTGTCATTTTCCCACTACTTTGCCTTTAAGCATCCATATATGTCCATATATCTTTTTTGATTCCTCTATTCTGTTACATTGGTTTAATTATATATTCTTGTGCCAGTACCATTCTGTATTATACATTGTAGCTTAAATCTAGTAGTGTATGGATTTCAAATTTGTTGTTCTTCTATGCTGTTTTACATATTCTTGAACTTTTGCATTTCAATATACTTTTTAGAATATTTCTTAATACACATACACATGCACAAATATGCAAATTCACACAAACAGGTTAAAGGGATTTTGATTAGGATTGAATTGAATCTGGGGGTAGGAGACCTAAATTTCGTCTGGTCCCAGGAATTCAGCTGGATAGGGATCAAACCATTCTGAACACCTACGAACTCAACAGGAGATCGAAGAAAAGAATAGCAGCGACTCTTTGAACAGAGAGCGACCACTTTCTGGAAGGTAAGACATGCAGAGAAGTGAATCCAAGGCGATATTCAGGAGGATAGACGGCAGGGGAGGGGGCCTCCGTCGGCCACTACTGGCAAGTGTTAGAGCAGCAGAGCACAAAATCGGAACTTCTAGAAGTCGGCTCCGCTGAGGAACGTCACTTCAGTGGCTAAGTGGGGGGTGGAACCCTCACGGGACACTGTGGTCTCAGGACCCTCGGGGTCACAGAAAGACCAGGGGTGCCTGAGTGCAGCAGAGCTCCCAGGTATCAGAGCGGGGAAGCCGGCTGCACATACGGAGCCTAGGTGCGGGCTCTCAGCTCGGGGTTGCCATAAACCGTGATCCCGGCACAGTCAGGCCACTGCTCAGCCAGCAGGGACCCAACAGGCGGCAGATCCGGGGAGACACCCCTTCTTCCCCCGGGAGGAGTGGTGCGGGAGTGCACCACAGGGATCTGCTGGGTTTGGAGACTCCACATGGGGTCGTGTGCCAGAGATAGAAATGCTCGGTCACAGGCCGGGTGAGCACGGAGTGGGGTGGGAGACTGGGAACACGGGAGTGATTGACTGCTTTTCACTGAGGGGTGGGGCCCCGCGTTCTCAGCTCCTCTGGGGAGGAGATTGGGAGGCCGCCATTTTCACTCTTGTCCTCCAAGGCTGTACTGAAAGCTTGTAGGGAACAAAAGCTCCTGAAAGCAAACCCTAGTAGATTACTTAGCCCGGACCCAGCAACAGGGGGGCAATTCTGCCTCCGGCAAAGGTATCTGAGAACCATGGCAACAGGCCCCACCCCCAGAAGATCAGCAAGAACAGCCAGCCAAGACCAAGTTTACTGATCAATGAGAACGGCACAACTCCAGCGCTAGGGGAATACTGCACATAGAATTCATGGCTTTTTTCCCCATGATTCTTTAGTCTTTCAAAGTTAATTTTTTTAACTTTCTTTTACATTTTTTTTAATTTTTCTTTTTCCCTTTTTCAACCAACATCTTATCAATACCTTTTTTGAAAATCGTATTTTTCACTTCTAGAGTCATATTCTATCCCTTCATAGTAGTTAACCTTATTTTTGGCATATGTGTAAGTTGTACTTTCTTTAAAATTTTGGGATGCAATTTCCTCTAACAGACCAAAATATACCCTAAATCTCTATTGTATGGTTTTGTTCTAGTCTCCTGCCTGATCACATTCTCTCCCCCTTTTTTTAATCCTCTTCTTTCTTTTTTCAAACAAATTCTTATCAATTCCTTTTATAAAATCTTTTATAATTTTCATCTTTACATTCATATTCCATCCCTTCATCGTGTTTACCCTTATTTTTTACATATATAAGTTTTTCTTTCTTTAAAATTTTGGGAGGCACTTTCTTCTAACAGACCAAAATACACCCAAAATCTAGGGTGTGGCACTGACCTTTGCACCAGCCTCATCATATTTGATCATATTCTGTATTTTTTCTTTGTTTGTTTGTTATCTTTTTCTTTTTCTTTTTTTCCTCTGTTTTCTTTCTTTCCCTTTCTTTTCCCCCAGTTTCAGGTCTCTTCTGATTTCTTTAGTGTATATTTTTCTGGGGTTGGTGTTACCTTGTTAGCATTTTGTTCTCTCACTCATCTATTCTCCTCTGGACAAAATGACAAGACGGAAAAAAATCATCTCAAAAAAAAAGAACAAGAGGTAGTACCGACTGCCAGGGACCTAATCAATACGGACATTAGTAAGATGTCGAAACTAGAGTTCAGAATGACGATTTTAAAGATATTAGCTGAGCTTGAAAAAAGCATGGAGGATACTAGAGAAACCCTTTCTGGAGAAATAAAAGAACTAAAATCTAACCACGGTGAAATCAAAAAGGCTCATTAATAATGAGGTGCAATCAAAATGGAGGCTCTAACTGCTAGGATAATGAGGCAGAAGAGAGAATTAGTGATAATAGAAGACCAAATGATTGAAAATAAAGAAGCTGAGAAAAATAGAGATAAACAACTACTGGATCATGAGGGCAGAATTTGAGAGATAAGTGATACAATAAGATGAGACAATATTAGAATAATTTGGATTCCAGAAGAAGAAGAAAGAGAGAGAGGGGCAGAAGGTATGTTGGAACAAATTATGCTAGAGAACTTACCTAATATGGAGAAGGAAACAGGCATCAAAATCCAGAAGGCACAGAGAACCCCTCTCAAAATCAATAAAAATAGGGCAACACCCCAACATCTAATAGTAAAACTTATGAGTCTCAGAGACAAAGAGAAAATCCCAAAAGCAGCTCGGGACGAAAGCTATGTAACCTACAATGGTAGAAACATTAGGTTGGCAACAGACCTATCCACAGAGACCTGGCAGGCCAGAAAGGACTGGCATGATATCTTCAGAGCACTAAACGAGAAAAATCTGCAGCCAAGAATACTATATCCAGCTAGGATGTCATTGAAAATAGAGAGATAAAAAGCTTCCAGGACAAACAAAACCTAAAGGAATTTGCAAACACAAAACAAGCCCTACAAGAAATATTGGAAAGGGTCCTCTAAGCAAAGAGAGAGCCTAAAAGCAGCATAGACCAGAAAGGAACACAGACAATATACAGTAACAGTCACCTTACAGGCAATACAATGGCACTAAATTCATATCTTTCAATAGTTACCCTGAATGTAAATGGGCTAAATGCCCCAATCAAAAGACACAGGCTATCAGATTGGATTAAAAAACAAGACCCATCGATATGCTATCTTCAAGAGACTCATTTTAGACCCAAAGACACCCCCAGATTGAAAGTGAGGGGGTGGAAAACCATTTGCCATGCTAATGGACACCAAAAGAAAGCTGGGGTGGCAATCCTGATATCAGACAAATTAGATTTTAAACCAAAGACTGTAATAAGAGATGAGGAAGGACACTATATCCTACTTAAAGGGTCTATCCAACAAGAAGATCTAACAATAGTAAATATCTATGCCCCTAATATGGGAGCAGCCAATTTTATAAGCCAGTTAATAGCAAAAGCAAAGAAACAGATTGACAACAACACAATATAGTGGGGGACTTTAACACCCCCCTCACTGAAACGGACAGATCATCTAAGCAAAAGATCAACAAGGAAATAAAGACTTTAAATGACACACTGGACCAAATGACTTCACAGATATATTCAGAACATTCCATCCCAAAGCAACAGAATACACATTCTTCTCTTGCCCATGGAATAGTCTCCAGAATAGATCACATCCTAGGTCACAAATCAGGTCTCAATGGGTACCAAAAGTTTGGGATCATTCCCTGCATATTTTCAGACCACAATGCTTTGGAACTAAAACTCAATCACAAGAGGAAAGTCAGAAAGAACTCAAATACATGGAGGCTAAAGAGCATCCTACTAAAGAATGAATGGTCTACCAGGAAATTAAAGAAGAATTAAAAAAATTCATGGAAACCAATGAAAATGAAAACACAACTGTTCAAAATCTTTGGGATACAGCAAAGGCAGTCCTAAGAGGAAAGTATATAGCAATACAAGCCTTTCTCAAGAAACAAGAAAGGCCTCAAATACACAACCTAACCCTACACCTAAAGGAGCTAGAGAAAAAAACAGCAAATAAAGCCTAAACCCAGCAGGAGAAGAGAAATAATAAAGCTCAGAGCAGAAATCAATGAAATAGAAACCAAAAGAACAGTAGAACAGATCAACGTAACTAGGAGCTGGTTCTTTGAAAGAATTAACAAGATTGATAAACCCCTGACCAGAGTTATCAAAAAGAAAAGAGGAATGACCCAAATCAACAAAATCATGAATGAAAGAGGAGAGATCACAACCAACACCAAAGAAATACAAACAATTATAAGAACATATTATGAGCAACTCTATGCCAGCAAATTAGATAACCTGGAAGAAATGTGTGCATTCCTAGGGATGTATCAACTACCAGAACTGAACCAGGAAGAAATAGAAAACCTGAATAGACCTATAACCACTAAGGATATTGAAGCAGTCATCAAAAATCTCCCAACAAACAAAAGCCCAGGGCCTGATGGCTTCCCAGGGGAATTCTACCAAATATTTCAAGAAGAATTAATACCTATTCTTCTGAAACTGTTCCACAAAATAGAAATGGAAGGAAAACTTCCAAATTCATTTTATGAGGCCACCATTACCTTGATCCCCAAACCAAAGACCCCATCAAAAAGGATAATTACAGACCAACATCCTTGATGAACATGGATGCAAAAATTCTCACCAAAATACTAGCCAATAGGATCCAACAGTACATTAAAAGGATTATTCACCACGACCAAGTGGGATTTATCCCTGGGCTGCATGGTTGGTTCAACATCCGAAAATCAATCAACGTGATACAATACATTAATAAAAGAAAGAACAAGAATCATAGGATCCTCTCAATAGATACAGAAAAAGCATTTGACAAAGTACAGCATCCTTTCTTGATCAAAGCTCTTCAGAGTATAAGGATAGAGGGTACATACCTCAATATCATAAAAGCCATCTATGAGAAACCCACAGCGAATATCATTCTCAATGGGGAAAAACTGAGAGCTTTCCGCCTATGGTCAGGAACACGGCAGGGATGTCCACTATCACCACTGCTATTCAACGTAGTTTTAGAAGTCCTAGCCACAGCAATCAGACAACAAAAAGAAATCCAAGGCATCCAAATCGGCAAAGAAGTCAAACTCTCACTCTTTGCAGATGATATGATACTTAATGTAGAGAACCCACAGACTCCACCCCAAGACTGCTAGAACTCATACAGGAATTCGGTAAAGTGGCAGGATATAAAATCAATGCACAGAAATCAGTGGCATTCCTATACACCAACAAGACAGAAGAAAGAGAAATTAAGGAGTCGATCCCATTTACAATTGCACAAAAACCATAAGATACTTAGGAATAAATCTAACCAAAGAGGCAAAGCACCTGTACTCATTAAACTATAAAATACTCATGAAGGAAATTGAAGAAGACACAAAGAACTGGAAAAACGTTCCATGCTCATGGATTGGAGGAAAAAATATTGTGAAGATGTCAATGCTACCTAGAGCAATCTACACATTCAATGCAATCCTTAACAAAATACCATCCACTTTTTTCAAAGAAATGGAAGAAATAATCCTAAAATTTGTATGGAACCAGAAAAGACCCCGAATAGCCAGAGAAATGTTGAAAAAGAAAAGCAAAGGTGGTGGCATCACAATTCTGGACTTGAAACTCTATTACAAAGCTGTCATCATCAAGACAGTATAGTACTGGCAAAAAAACAGACACATAGATCAATGGAGCAGAATCGAGAGCCCAGAAATGGACCCTCAACTCTGGTCAACTCATCTTTGACAAAGCAGGAAAGAATGTGCAATGGAAAAAAAGACAGTCCCTTCAACAAATGGTGTTGGGAAAATTGGACAGCCACATGCAGAAGAATGAAACTGGACCATTTCCTTACACCACACAGAAAAATAGACTCCAAATGGTTGAAAGACCTAAATGTGAGACAGGAGTCCATCAAAATCCTAAAGGAGAACACAAGTAGCAACCTCTTCGACCTCAGCCGCAGCACCTTCTTCCTAGAAACATCACCAAAGACTAGGGAAGCAAGGGCAAAAATGAACTATTGGGACTTCATGAAGATAAGAAGCTTTTGTACAGCAAAAGAAACAGTCCACAAAACCAAAAGACAACCGACAGAATGGGAGAAGATATTTGCAAATGACATGTCAGATAAAGGGCTAGTATCCAAAATCTATAAAGACCTTCTTAAGCTCAACACCCAAAGAACAAATGATCCAGTCAAGAAATGGGCAGAAGACATGAACAGACATTTTTCCAAAGAAGACTTCCAAATGGCCGACAGATGAAAAATTGCTCAACATTGCTCAGCATCAGGGAAATCCAAATCAAAACCTCAGTGAGATACCACCTCATACCAGTCAGAATGGCTACAATTAACAAGTCAGGAAATGACAGATGTTGGTGGGGATGTGGAGAAAGGGGAACCCTCCTACACTGTTGGTGGGAATGCAAGCTGGTGCAGCCACTCTAGAAAACACTATGGAGGTTCCTCAAAAATTTGAAAATAGAGCTGCCCAACGATCCAGCAATTGCATTACTGGGTATTTACCCCAAAGAGACAAATGTAGGGATCTGAAGGGGTGCGTGCACCCTGATGTTTATAGCAGGAATGTCCACAGTAGCCAAACTATGGAAAGAGCCTAGATGTCCATCGACAGACGAATGGATAAAGAAGATGTGGTATATATATATACAATGGAATATTATGCAGCCATCAAAAGGAATGAAATCTTGCCATTTGCAAGGACGTGGATGGAACTGGAGGGTATTATGATGAGGGAAATAAGTTAATCAGAGAAATTCATGTATCATATGACCTCACTGATATGAGGAATTCTTAATCTCAGGAAACAAGCTGACAGTTGCTGGAATGGTGGGGTGTGGGAGGGATGGGGTGGCTGGGTGGTAGACACACTGGGGAGGGTATGTGCTATGGTGAGCACTTTGCATTGTGTAAGTCTTTTGAATCACAGACCTGTACCTCTGAAACAAATAATACATTATATGAGGAAAAAAATAAAAAGGAAGATAGCAGGAAGGGAAAAATGAAAGGGGGGAAATTGGAGAGGGAGACGAACCATGAGAGACTATGGACTCTGAGAAACAAACTGAGGGTTCTAGAGGGGAGTGGGGTGAGGGGATGGGTTAGCCTGGTGATGGGTATTAAAGAGGGCAGGTACTGAATGGAGCACTGGGTGTTATATGCAAAGAATGAACCATGGTACACTACATCAAAAACTAATGATTTAATGTATGGTGATTAACACAACATAATAAAAAAGTGTAAAAAAAAAGAAAGAATATATCTTTCAGTATCCATAATTCATAAGTAGTACCACTTTTGTAGAATTTCTGACATCATTTGTATTTCATTTTAATGTAAGATACTTTTTATTGGTGAATGAAAACTTCTAATGTATATATAGGCAAATATGTTACTGTCTTAACATATATCATCCTTTGAAATGATATTTATTTCAGTTATATTAAAATACTTAATCATATAGAAAGGATTGAATTGAATCTGTAGAATAATTTGAATGGCCTAATATAATAAGTATGGCATATTTCTCCATTTACTCTTATCTTCTCAATATCTTTTGCCATGCCTAGGTGCTGCTTATTTCTAATTAGCCTTAATTCTAATTTCCTTGATTTTAAGGCTATTTTAAAATCATATCTTTTATTTTATTTATTTTATTTTTTTAGATAAGATTTCATTCTAAGTTTTTTTTTTTTAAGATTTATTTATTTGAGAGAGCGAGAATGAGAGAGAGAGAGTACATGAGAGGGGAGAGGGTCAGAGGGAGAAGCAGCCTCCCCGCCGAGCAGGGAGCCCGATGCGGGACTCGATCCCAGGACTCCGGGATCATGACCTGAGCCGAAGGCAGTCGCTTAACCAACTGAGCCACCCAGGCGCCCAAAATCATATCTTTTATAAGCTTCATTTTATCAATTGTTGCTGATAAATTGAAAACACATCATTTTCATAAATTGATCTGCACCTTGACGTCATAATAAATTTCCTTATTAATAATCATGTAGTCTCTAAATAAAGACAATACTACTTCTTTTTTCCCCTGACCTTTTACTTTTTTGTTTGTTTTACTGCACTGTAGACCCTCTAGTACAATGCTCAATCGAAATAGGGCTATTGATTTCTTCTTTTGTTCCTAGTCTCAATGGAAATCCTTTACTTTTTCATCATGAGATACATATAAATAAATGTTTGCTATCAGATTTTTTTTAATATTTATTTAAAAGAGAGAGAGTGTGCAGCAGGGAGGGGCAGAGGGAGGGGGCAAGAGAAACTTAAGTAGACCCCGCACTGAGTGTGAAGCCTGATGCGGGACTTGATCTCATCACCCTGAGACCATGACCTGAGACAAAAGCAAGAGCCAGATGCTTAACCAATTGTGCCACCCAGGTGCTCCAGCTATAAGATTTTTTTTATCATCTTTTAAAATGATTGCATTTTTTCCTTAATATGTTAATATATTTCATTGATTGATTTTGACTAATAAACCCCATATTCCCAGAATAAAGCCAGCTTGATTATAATGTATCTTTGGAATTTGGATCTCACTGAGTATGGGCTTATAATATTTTGTTTAAAATTTTAACCTATGCTTAGAGAAATTGGCTTTCAGCTTTCCTTTCTTATAATTGTTCTTAGCAGGTTTTGTTATCAAAGTTATGCTGGCCTCAGAAAACTGGTTAGGAAATAGCTGTCTTTGCTAATTCTCTTAACAAGTTTGTCTAAAATTGGACCTATTTCTTCTTTAAATATTTATAAAATTTTCTGGTAAAAGTATCTGACCCTGGAGTTTCTTTGTGGGAAGGTTTTGAAATACAGATTTAAGTTATTTAACAAACATGGGATTATTTAGATTTTTTATTTTTCTTTATGTATTTTTGTATGTTGTATTTTTCTGGGAACTATTACATTTCTTATAAATTTTTAAAATGTATTTGAATAATACTTTTAATGATATAGAATCTGCGCAGATAAATCCTTTTTGTTTCTGATGTTGGTAATTTGTGCATTTTCTCAGAATTCTTTTTTTTAAAGATTTTTTCTTTTTTTTAAGATTTTATTTATTTATTTGTCAGAAAGAGAGTGAGAGAACACAAGCAGGGGGAATGGCAGGCAGAAAGAGAAGCAGGCTCCCCGCTGAGCAGAGAGCACGATGCAGGACTTGATCCCAGGACCCTGGGATCGTGACCTGAGCCGAAGGTAGATGCTTAACTGACTAAGTCACCCAGGTGCCCCCATTTTCTCATAATTCTTATCAGGAGTTTATTAGCCTTTTCAAAGAAACAGTTTTTTCTTTGTTAATTTTTTTCTATTATACGTTTGTTTTCTATTTAATTAAACTCAACTTTTATTTTTATTATTTAAATTTTTTTGCCTAATTTGCTATTTTTAACTTCTTTGTTTTACAGATTTTATTTATTTACTTTAAAGAGAGAGAGAGAGAGCACATGTGTGCTAGTGGGAAGAAGAGCAGGGGGGCAGAGGGCGAGGGAGAAGGAAAGGGAGAGAATCCCAACAGACTCTGTCCTGAGCGCAGAGCCCCACGTGGGGCTTGGTCTCACGACCCTGAGACCATGACCCCAGCTGAAACCAAGAGGACGCTTAACCCACTGAGCCACACAGGCACCCCTATCTTTAACTTCTTTTTTTTTTTAAGATTTTATTTATTTATTTGACAGAGAGATAGAGAGCACAAGTAAGCAGAGCAACAGGCAGAGGGAGAGGAAGAAGCAGGCTCTCCACTGATCAGGGAGCTTGATGTGGGGCTCCATCCCAGGACCCTGGGATCATGACCTGAGCCTAAGGCAGCGCTACTTAACCAACTGAGCTACCCAGGCATTCCCATATTTTTAACTTCTTGAGATATAAACTGAGATCATTCTCAAACATTTTCCTTTTTAAAATATATGCAAAATTGTATAAATTTACCTCTGAACAGGACATGAATCTAGCATTTTTTATGTCCTGTTTTTCATATATTTCATTTCAAGATATTTTCTAATTTTCTTTTTGATTTTATCTTTGACTCATGGAGTTATTTATAAGTTTATTAATTGATTTTCCAATATTTGGACACTTTAAATCTTTTTTGTTTTTCATTGATTTCAAACAATACCATTTTGGTCACAGAATAATACTGGTGTTATTTTAACCCATGAAAGTTGTTGAGAATTTGTTCATGAGCCAAGATTGTTGTATGCATTTTTAAGAAATAAGTAAAGGAAAAAGTATGTTTTTTAAAGTTTGAGTGCAATGTAATCTTACACAAGTTTGGTAAAGCTTGTTAATCATGTTGCTTATTCTACGTTCTTGGTAATTTTTGTCTGCTTTTTTTATCAGTTACTAAGAGAAGTGTGTTAAAAGCTCTCACCATGAATTTGGTTTTGTCTGTTTCTCCTTTTAGTTCTTTTTTTGCTGTATGTATTTTCAGGCAGTGTAATTAGATCTATGTACGCAAAGAATTGTTTTACTTTCCTCAAGGATCAAACTCTTTTAACATATGAAACACCCCTCTTCATCTCCAGCACCTCTTTTCTCTTAAAGTCTATTTTGTCTCTTAGTAATTATGCCATTTTTCTCTTAACTGCATTTTTCAGGATGTATATTTTTCTTTATATTTTCTCATAAGCCTTCTTTACTGCTAGACTTAAAATGAGCTTCTTGTGAACAACATAGAGTGTGGTTTTGTTACTGTTGCTTTTTCACCAGGCTGATCATTCTGTTTGGATAATTTAATCCAATTATATTGAATGAATTATTGATCTATTTGGTTTATAACTACCATTTTATTACTTATATATTTATCTCACCTATTTTATAGTCTATAATCTTTTTCCTCTGCTTTTTTAATCTTTTTTGGATGAGTCAGGTATTTTTATTAATTTATTTTCATGTTTTGACCATGTTAGGTATATATTGTTGAGATAACAGTATGCATTTTTTATTTGTTAGAATCTGTTGGAATGTATTTCTTTACCATTTACCAGGTATTCGAGGACCATAGAACCCTTAAACTGTAGTTATTTCTTTCCCACCTTTTTGCTGTTTTTTCAAACATTTTAATTATGTGTGTATTTTGAACCTCAAAAGATAACCATTCTTTTTTATTTGTATAATCAATATTTGTTTTGCTTACTTACCCACATATTCACCTTTTCCGTTACTTTTCAGTGTTCCATTGAGCTCAATATTTTCATCTAGCATCATTATTCTCCTAAATTACTTCCTTGAACACTTGTATTTAATACTTCTTGCAGATATGTTGATGGCAAATAATCTCTGGTTTGTCCTGGAATACTTTTCTTTTGAGTTCTTTTTTAAAGAAGACTTACAGAACAGAATTCTAGGTTAACAGTCAATTTCTTTTGGCACTCTGAGGTTGTCATTCTGTTAGGTTTCATTCATTATCTGACTCATTGTCATTTTCTCTTTGTCCTTGTCTCTTTGTCCTAAAATTGTCCACTACTTTTAATTTGATATACCTTATAATGTTTTTCCTTGTGAATTTATCTTGCTTGGGGCTCATAGCTCTTCTTGAATCTTGGCTTGATGTCTGTCATTATTTTGGAAAACTTTTAGTCATTATATGTTCTTGCATTGTATTTTTCTCCCTTCTCATTCTGGGACTTCAATTACATGGTCTTGTAATAAGTCCTATATGTCTGTTGTGCTCTTTTGCATATTTTTATTCTTCTTTTTCTCTGTGCTTCAGTCTGGGTATTTTTTGCAGCCCATCTTTCCTGTTATAATTTTCTGTGTTATCTGTTAATTGTATCTATTGGATTGAATTCTTTACTTGAGTTAGTGTGTTCTTCAGCTCTAAAATTTCCCTTTAGTTTTTGATAGATCTTAAATACCTATGCAAATACTTCCTTTTGTATTCTGCTTTCTTACAAAGATTAATAACTTCCATATCTGGAACTCTTGTGGATTTTTTTCTAATATCTGTATTTTCTCTTTGTTTCTGATTATTTGGTTTTGCCTTAGAGTGTGCAAAATAATTCCCTCCTGGTATACAAAATAATTTAGGAATTTATGTATGAAAAAATATAGACAAATGGAGGTGATACTAATTTTCTCTAGATGGGATTTACATTTGCCTCTGGCAAGCAGTTTGGATAGATGTGGTTAAACTTAATTCCAGCTGAGATTGGGTGGAGTTGGCCTACGCTTAATCTTTATTAATGGTTTGTGTATTTATAGTCTAGATTAACTGCTAGGTTTTAACCCTTTTGGGCCTCACCTGAAAGTCTGTGGAGATATCAGGTTTCCTCCTCCTTGGTAAGAATTGAATTCTAAATTCTTCCACCCAATCTTGGGAGATTGTCTAAAGCACTGATTGGCTTCTTAGTTGCTTTGCCAAAATTTCTTCTTGGCTCTCTGATCCCTTGCTTTTCTCTGCTTGGAGTTTTAGTCTGGCTCAGAGACGAGGTCCATGATAATAATGTAATCATGAAGTCCAGATGAAGGTCTCCTCCTAATCTCCAGAAAACTTCTTTCTCCTGCATTCACCATTTATGGTCCTCAAACTCATCCTTCCTCCATACATCTTCTGGGACATCTCTTCACTGAGTTTAAAATTTTGCAAAAAGACAAATAGAACCTTCACCAGCTCCTACTACATATATCAATAAAGTATTCTACCATCTTATTTGTAAGCACTTGATTGGGGCATATTTTAGAAAGCTATAACATGTGCTGGACACCACATGTTTGATTAAACCATACAGTAAATCATATTTGTTACTATTTCTATTACAAACTTGCCTTCAAGCCCTTGATCTTGAGTGTAGCACTGGATAATAATGCTTCTATATAAACATGCAATCCAGTTTTTAACATTTTGCTTTTAAGGCCTTTTTAAAAAAGTTTAATCCTCTGGGATTGAATAGAAGGCTTTGGTACTCCCCTTAAATGCTCTGGGTTAAAATTAAAATTTAAACAATTTAGGAAAATATGGAGAAGACTTTTGCCCTCTCAGTAAGGGTTGTCAACTCCACACCTGCACAGTAAGACAAGTTCCTGAGTACAAAGGTAAGGGAGTTAGGGTTTTCTGAGTCTGAGGGAAGAACTTACACAAGCACCTAGAAGTGAGTGAAAACTTGTATCTGTGTCAAGCCACACCGGCTGGAGTCCAGAGTGCAAAAGGGAGAGAGAAGAAGCCAGAGGCATGTTTGGGTCAAAAAGATGTTCCTTGTGTATCAGGTTTTAACAAAAGAGAGAACAGGTCAAGTCCTTCTGGTGGCACCAGCAAGGTGCCTAGATGATAAGAATGAGACTGGTGCAGACATTAGTGGGGAATGTGTGTGGTTTAAAAAAAATGGCGGTGTGATGCCTGGAAGTGGCCTAACTGGAGAGACTCTGAGAGGTAGATTGTATAGGACTCAGTGCTGACTGCACTTGGGGTGTGTGAAGAAAAGAGGACCCGGGTCTTCAGGACCAGAGTGGGCAGCCAGTCCCTAAATATGTATGAACCAGCTGCTTTGCTGACTGCAGACATGGGCACCTTTCTGATGTTATGTGGTTGAAGTGGACACCGTGTGACCACTGGGTTGTGGGATGTAAGTGACTACTGAGATGTCAGCCATGCAGGCAGGCACCCTGATACCCTGGATCCTGGGAACTAGGCTAGAGAAGTGTTTTCCCACTTTATCCCCGCTGTCCTCTTGCCAGGGAAAAACCAGGAGAAGGCTCCCTTCTTTGTACACAGGAATAAGCTCTTCCTGTATCAGACCTTTGGGCAGTGTCTGTTATTGCCCTCTTATTCTCTGTGATGTAGGCATTTCTGGATTGGTAGTGTGTCTCTGGGGTTTAGTTTCTCCAGTGTTTTTAGCATATGGCTGTGGGGCAGGCTGCTGCGTTTGAAACTCCAGACTAGCTTCAGGAGAGGAGCTGTGTGACCTTTTGAGATTGGATTTTTTTTCACTTAGCATAATTCTCTTTAGGTTCATCCAGGCTTGGGTGTATCAAACAACAGAGCTACAAAATATATGAAACAATATTTATCAAACTGAGAGGAGAAACAGACAAATTCACAATTACAGTTAGGGACTTCAACACCCATGTATCAACAATTGATAGAACAATCAGACAGAAGATCATCAAGGGCATAGAAGAAGTCAACACCATCATCAACCAATAAGATTGAATCCACATTTGTCAAATGTTTCTTTGTTTTTTTTTTTAAGATTTTATTTATTTGACAGGGACAGAGACAGCGAGAGCAGGAACACAAGCAGGGGGAGTGGGAGAGGGAGAAGCAGGCTTCCCGCTGAGCAGGGAGCCCAATGTGGGGCTCGATCCCAGGACTCTGGGATCATGACCTGAGCCGAAGGCGGATGCTTAACGACTGAGCCACCCAGGCGCCCCACGTTTGTCAAATGTTTCATCCAGTCACAGCAGACTATACATTCTTTTCAAGCACCTGTAGAACACTTACCAAGCTAGAACATATCCTGTTACATAAAACAATCCTTAACAAATTTGAAATAATCTAAATCATATCAAATATATTCTCTGACCAAAATGGAATCAAACAGGAAATCAGTAACACAAAGATAACAGAAAAATCTCCAAACATTTAGAGATGAAACAACACATTTTCAGATAATCTTTGGGTCAAAAGAGAAAGAAATTAGAAAAATGGGAAAGAATTAGAAAAATGGATCAAAATAAACCCAAAGCAAGAAGAAGGAAGGAAATGATAAAGAGCAGGAATCAATGAAATTAAAAACAAAAAAGAAAAAAAATCAGTAAAACAAAAAAATTTCTTTGAAGAGAGTAATAAAGTTAACAAGCCTCTAGCAAGAATGATCAAGAAAAACAAAAGCAAGAAGACACAAATTACTAACACCAGGAAAGAAGCAGGGTATATCACTACGGATGATGCAGACCTCGAAATGATAATGAGGGAAGACCACAAAAAAACCTCTACACATTTACATCTGAGGACAGATGAAATGGAACAATTCTTTGTAAAGTACAAACTATCACAATTCGCCCAGTGTGAAATAGGTACTTTTAATAGCCATGCTTAAAATATAAAAATTATGCAATATAAAGGAGATGAGCATTTTTAACTAAGAACATTTCCACCCCAAACTAAGTAAAAATGAGGAGGATGTGACAGTGGGTAGCAACCAGCTATGTCAGGCATACCTCCTTTAAACATAGTAGTGATGTACTAAAGAAATAATATTGAGTATTGAAATAATAATGATCTCCTTTGCTCTGAATTCCAAGAAATTGCATTAATCTATAGGTTGCTCTTACTGGTTTTTTTCTCCTTCAGGACTGATGTCATACTCATTCATCTCTTTTGTCTCTGACATTGAGGGAAGGGAAATATGAAATAATGGTTTTCTCTGTTGTGTGAGGATAGGCTTTGGAAATGGAGATTTTGCTCTCTGCTATGGGTGATGACAAAGTAAAACTTGACCCATGCCTTCTCTGGATTCCTACACCAGAGCAACTGGAATAGTATCAGGAAATTATAAGCATTCTAGAGGTTCAAGAGTCAATAAGCATTTGGTGTTTCTTGCTTACTTTCTACTCAGCTCTTAATATTTTCTCATCAGGGGGCACCTGGATGGCTCAGTCGGTTAAACACCTGCCTTCAACTCAGGTCCTGATCCCAGGGTCCTGGGATCAAGACCCACATCTGGCTTCTTGCTCAGCAGGGTGCCTGCTTCTCCCTCTCCCTCTGCCTGCCACTTCCCCTGCTTGTGCTCTCTCTCTGTCAAAGAAATGAATAAATAAAATCTTTAAAAAATTTTTCTCATCAGTCAAATGGCTTTAGCCTGTTTTATTCATCAGAAGTAAAAGGCTCAAAGTAGCTGTGAAATAGTGTTTGGACTGTGTGCCACTCACTTTAATTCTCAGAGAAGGCATTATGCTTCATTCTTTCTTAACATAATAAACTCTTTCCCAATTAGAACCTCTTATAGGAGTCTTGAGAGAATTTCAGACACAGCTCTCATAATATTTTCCCAGTTAGTAGAGAAGATTTTTATGGACATGAAAACCGTGAACAATTATGATACTTTTGTCCAGAGATGTATATGTATCTCAGTAGAACGCTGGATTTATTATTGTATTTTGTCATTACTGTCATCATCACCTTCATTATAATCTTAGAATATAAGTTTTTTATTGATACAGTAAAATGTCCCTGATGACTCAACTAAAATGTCACTTATTCCTGTTTTCAAATGTGTATGTGTTTGTGTAGGTGTGTGTACATGTAATTTATACATTCTTGTATTTCTCTGGATTCCCTTTCTGTTGGCATGGTAAGGCTGACTATGGATGTAGCTAGCCTATAACTCCATTGGAAATTCACCCTTGAAAGAGAAAGTTTTTCCAACTTTGAATTTCCTATGTCATTCATTAGAAGTTGGTGGGAAATTCCAGTCCTGTGAGAAATGCTGACATTAATTTCTGTAAAATATCTAGAACAACTCATGTTGTTACATGAACCAGACCCAATCAGCTCCCATAAGCTCCTCAGAATAGGGGTGGAAGCACAGACTCATGGTAGAAGGAAGTCAATTGAATGTTTCCTCTTTTAATCTGGGAGTTTCCAAAGAAATAAAGTTACGAGGGCATGAAGGACTACTTTGGAACAGAAAGGCATGACAGAAATTTATTTTCCTCATTGTGTAACTGATGGATCCCAAATCTCCAACTAAGGAAGCCTTCAGTCATTTACCCTGTCCAGCCATTATCTCTCTTCAATAGTGGACTTCTGCCACTCCACCCGACTCTGCCACGTTAAAAAAAAAAAAAAATTATCTCATGTTGTTGAGCCACTGAGATAATGACAGAGAATAAACCTAATCAGTCTTGTTTAGAGAGCCTAATTTGTGAAAATTTACGAAAAGACATTATATCAGCTAAGACTATATACACAAATACATTCCACTCAAATCACAATTTACCTACTGTGCTTATAATGATAGGTATTCTCCGTCTAGTCGAAGTTGATTTTCAAACAGATGAGCTTTAATTTTATGGATTCTCTTAACTAGCTGCACTGCTTGCTCTGTTTTCTTGATTCTTTGTGTAGCATAATGAGTAACTTGATATCCACCTCATATTTTATGGGAACATAATTCAGCTCAATTCCAGATGCAGGAGAGTTATCCCTGCTTGACTTCCCACTGTCCTCTCCACAGTCTCAATTAGATGATTATTTAACAGCCAGTCGAATTCCCAGACCAAGCCATCAAGGCCCAGATCTTTAATTGCCCCAACTGTTTGTTCTAACATGTGGCTTTCAAACATCCTGCTGGGTCAAATTTAATTGAAAAAAGATGGCTTTCCTATCCTGAGGATATTTTAGAGACTAGAATATAAGCAGTGGATCAGTGAGATAAGAAAACATTTCTAATATATTTTACCTAAAATATGTATTTATTAAATCTTGTATACATATATATGTGTGTGTGTATACATGTGTATGTGTATATCTATGTGTGTGTATATATATTTGTATATGTACACATTTTTCAAAAACTCTGTGAAACTACATTCTCTTCATTATTAAGAGTGTTGGGAATTTAGTTTCCCTCAGTGCCAGAATCTATCTTTAATCTTAAATTGATGAAGAGGCAGAATGGATACATAGCACATTAAAAGATTGACACTTCTGGTAGAAAATTATAACCTCAATTTTATGTTGTCACAGCCAATAGGTTTTGTGTCCACTTATCCTGAGGGTGAACATTGGCGTAACAGACACAGGGCATCCTGGGGGATTATTATTTTTATGATAAGAAGAATTAATATTTAACAGTGTCTTAGTTCTCTGGGAAGTGATAAGATCTACCCCAGGACATGGTGCATCAAATGGAAATGTTACATAGTTAGAAGGCTATAATAGGCAATCTTATGAAAGGGCTGGAAAACTCCCAAAAGGAATTTAGGAAAAGATGAAGGAGGGACTTAAATAAAGTCCATCAGTTATACTCTTATGTGAAAGAAAAGCCAAATAAGCAGAAGTGAAACCATTTCAAAGTCATCTGAACTTAAGTCTCAAAAAAACAAGAAGGGAGCTTTAATCCCAGTGTGGACCAGACCTTTGCAAACCTGAACAAATGCTTCATTTCTCAGTTCCTAAAATGAGAAAGAGTGGAACTTTGTTTCCTCAAGTGCCCTTGAAGTGATTCCTTGGCTAATGGTTTCTAAAGACCTTTGAAAATGTTAAGGGCTAATAAGATTTAATATATTATGGTGTTTCCCCCCCGATCATTGCATGTATATTAATTTCTCTGTAATTCAATTTCCATTCTCTCCTCTCTCTCTCTCTCTTTTTTTTTAATTTACTGATTATTTTTCTTGAGATGTGCTTTAGTGAGAAAAGGGCTGAAAGAACCGCTCACCAGCCCTTTGGATGAGATAACTGGTTTCAGATTTATTTTCAAAAATGTGACACTGACTTCTCTCCCATTTCTTTTTTCTCTTCTTTTTCTTTATTCCTTTATTTTTTTCTTCTCCTTCCCTCCTTCCATGACATATTTCAAACAGAGAAAAATGCAGAGAATAATATAAAATTTCCAGTGCATGCAGCCATGACACAGATGTCATAAAGACAATGTTCAATTGGATTTGCTTCAGATGTATTTTTAATAGAAATAAAATGTTATATATGGATAGAGCTTTAAGTGTGCCTCTTCCCACCTCCGCTTGCTTCTGTCCTTCCGTGAGTTAACCACGGTCTTCAGGATTTCTATGTCCCTCCCAATCGGGTTTTAAAAATCTATGTTGTATTTTTGGGGCAGCTTGGTGGCTCAGTTGGGTAAGCATCTAACTCTTGGTTTTGGCTCAGGTTATGATCCCAGAGTCCTGTGATCAAGCCCTGTTTTGGGCTCCTGGTTCAGTGGGGGAGGGGGGGTCTGCTTCTCTCCCTCTGCTTGTCTCCCCACTTGCACCCCCCAAAATAAATAAATACATCTTTTTAAAAAGCTGTGTGATATTTTGGGGGATTTTAAAAAATCTGTGTAGTACTTTTGGGGGTTTTATTTGTACATAAATGGTATGGTACAGTATATAATCATCTCACACTTAATTTTTTTAACTCAACAATAATATATGTAAAAAGCCAACTTATTGCATGTGGATCTAGTCTATTTATTTTAACTGATGTATAATGTTCCATTAGATGCACAGTAATTTATTTGTCTTTTTCCACATTGATGGACATTTATGTTGTTTTCAAAATTTACTATTAAAAATTGTAATGAACATTTATGTACTTATTTTCTTTTGAACAGGTATATGGTTTTCTAGACTGTACCCTTGCAGGGAAATTCTTGACTCATAGGTAATCATATATTCAACTAACCTCAATATTTTCAAATTATTTTCTAGATGAGTTATAATGCTACTGGTAGATTATAAGGCTCATTCTGTCCCCATAGCCTCTGTAATTCATGAGGTTGTCAGTCTTCTTAATATTTGTTCATCTGATAAATATTAAGTGGTATCTTATTTTATGTATGTGTATACTTCAAAGGTATGATTTACATACAGTAAAATTTTACCCTTTTGAATGTGCAGTTTTATAAATTTTGGCAAATGTATTCAGTTGCATAACCAACAGCACAATCAAGATATAGAACATTTCCACCACTCTAGAAAGTTTCCATGAGCCAGACCCTCTGTGCACCCCCAGCCCTGGCAACCACTGATCAGTTTTATCTTATTTTTACATACACTTAAAAATTAGTGGAATAGATAGTTGTGCATATTTTCATAGGTGCATTTTCCTTCTGCCTTGTGAGTTTTCTGTTCATGTAATGTATCCGCTTGGAATCCATTTGGGTATAAATAACTGAAATGCTTATATATCATGACCTAAATAAAAAGTTATTGAATTTTGTGAGCTAAGCAGCCTATGACTAGTAGTGCGTCAAAGATATTAAGAATCCATATTGTTTCTATCTTTTTTCCTCTATCATCCTTGAACTATGATCTTTTTATTTTCAAAAATATTGCTTCTTGGATGCAAGGTGGCTGACACACATCCAGGCAAAATGTCTATATTCGAGGCAGAAAGAATGGATCTGGGAATGCCATCTGCATCCATCTCTTTTATTAAGAAAGTGATTTTTTTTTTAAGGCATCAGCAGGTTCCCCCCTTAAGTCTTCTTGGTCAGAAGAAGTTGTGTGTTTTTGGGCAGGAGGCAGGGACCATCCTCTGGAAGTTTGCTTGGAAATGCATTGAATTTACAGATTAGTGTGGAAAAATAAATATAACACTGTATGTATTAGGGTCTTTTTATGTATTTTGATTGAATTCTATATTTTTCCTATGTACAAAACATTATTAGATATATTCCTGTAGACTCTAAATTTGTTTCTCAATTACCAGTGAATTTTTATGATTACATTTTATGAATGACATGTAAAACTGAGGGTTCTAGAGGGGAGGGGGGTGGGGGGATGGGTTAGCCTGGTGATGGGTATTAAAGAGGACACATATTGAATGGAGCACTGGGTGTTATACTCAATGAATCATGGAACACTACATCAAACACTAATGATGTACTGTATGGTGATTAACATAACAATAAAATAAAAAACAGATAAAAAATGACATGTAAATTTGCTGAACTCTCCGATTGATAATACTTATTTTCTAATGAATCTCCCGAATTTTTTATTTAGATGAGTATTGAATTTATGAATAATAACAATTTGGACTCTTCTTCGGCAATTCTTTTAGTTTTCTTTCCTTCCTACCTACCTACTTTCCCCCTTTTGCACATTTATTCAGATATTTATGATCTATAAATATATCTGTTCTTAGTATTCTTTTTTGAAGTAGGTTTTTTTTTTTTTCCAGTAAACTCTACCCACAGCATGGGGCTCGAACTCAGACCCCCAAGATTAAGAGTTGCATGCTCTACCAAATGAGCCAGCCAGGCACCCCTTTTTTGAAGTAGTTTTAAAATCTGTTTCTCTCATGAATTAAAAAAAAAAAACCTCAAGCATATATTTATTTTCATATTTGTATGAGAGTCATGATTTCACTTCTTTTTTTTTTACACTTTATCATTTAACTGTTTTCACCTTAAAATTTCTTTTGGTGAGTTTTTTAATCTATTTTTCCTCCATATTATTCTAGGGTCTTTTCTCATATTTTTTTGTTTGGATTTTTTTTTAATTTTTATGTTCAATTAGCTGACACATAATACATCATTAGCTTTTTTTTAAATTAACATATAATGTATTATTTGTTTCAGGGGTACAGGTCTGTGATTCATCAGTCTTACACAATTCACAGTGCTCACCATAGCACATACCCTCCCCAATGTCCAAGATTTTACTTGAGAGACAGTGAGAGAGAGAGCATGAGCAGGGGGGAGGAGCAGAGGGAGAGGGGGAATGAGACTCTCCGCTGAGCAAGGAGAAGCTGGGCTTGATACCAGGACCCAGCTGAGATCATGACTGGAGCTGAAGGCAGACACTTAACCGACTGAGCCATCCAGGTGCCCCTGGATTTTTTTTATTATTGTATAAAAATATTTCAGATTGTCTTAATTTTTCTAGTTCTTAGAAATACTGTTTCTTCTGCTTTTTGCATCCCCTGCCTTTCCTCTTGGGAATAGGATTCCTGGTTTGGTTTGGAAATTTTAATGTGCTATTGCCTTTAGCACAATTTTCTTTTATTATGGAATTTTTAAATGCCATGGGTTCTGGAGGCATCTCTATAATTTTTGGTTTTGCTAGGTCTTGGGCAGTTTTACTGGCTGTGAATGAGTTGTTCACATGCTAAGTTGATATTCCTACATATGGTGCTGGCTTTGGGTTTCCATTTCTCACATGGGAATATTATGGTTCTGCCTTGGGTATATGTTTTCTTATTGTTTCTCCAGCATATCAGTCAGGGTTCATTCTAAGGTAGAGGGAGGGATTTAAAAGAATGGATTAGGTTGGAAGAATTGAAGAAGTGGATTCTAGAAATGGCCCCCAGATCAACAGTCATCCTCACCTGAAGATCACCATCAGTACAATGGCAGAACCACGAAGCTACTGCCACTGCTCCTGCTACTTCTGATGGTGCTTCTCTCCTCTTATGAAGCTAAAAAGCAGACACTAGACTGGTACTGCAGGAAATCCATAGCTCTACAGTTTTCCTTACAAAAGCAGTTAAAAAGTGAGCCCAACTCTTTTCTACTTTCCAATCTTATGTGACTGCAGTGTTGGTAGAATTTGATTCTCCAGATCCCTTGCTGCATGGACATCTGGGAAATATAGTTGATTTCAGTTTTGTTTCTGATTTATTTTGTTTTGATATGCTTTTAACACCTCCAGTCAGAACAGAGGTATAATGGGACTTGAGTAATTCAGTCAGCAGTAGCCATACCTAGACTAAAGGGAGACGATCCTTTGGAGAGTTGGTTCTAGTTTCCATTTCTCAGACACTGATGATCAGGTATCAGTTGAGTCTTTGGGGAAGCAGATGCTGGGATGGAGGTAGGAGTGCAAATGCTTGATTGGGAAGTAATGCTTGTGAAACAAACAAGGAGGAAGGCGATTGGGAGAGGAGTCATCTGCCTTCAATACAGATCCAGTAAAGTCCCTGGTAATCCAACAGGGGGCTCCAGGGCAACTATGGCCCTGGAAGACTTCCATGCTGTATAGACATGGCCAGGCTCTTGAACCAAGGCTGACTCAGTTGCTGGCTGGGGCTGCCCTAGGCTATAAAGCTGAGGGGAACTTGATGGAATTAATACCTGAAGGCTGTCAGCTAATGATACTCCTTGCAGCTGGGTGATATGTTCTCTTTTGAAGGGAGATCTTGGCAGTGCCTCACTGTGTCTTCCAGAGATCATTTGTTCTGTCACTGGGTTTGTGTAAAAACCGTTACTCCCATCCACAAAGGCCTAACTTGATACCCAAATGCATTGCCACAGCATCACCTAACACGCTTCCTTCTTTGTTCTGAACACAGGTAAATGGTCTTTTCTTTTAAGCATGGGTACATTATCCAGAATTTCTAAGCATTAACAGTGGGAGGACAGCTGTTTCTTGTCACCTCAATCTTTTTTCCTGACTCAATTTACCTGCCTCCCAAGACACCACTTCATCAAGACTAGAGTCAGCACATTTGACACAATTATGATTATGTCACTGAGGCAATAAGTAAAAATGATCTTCTAAGTTGCCACAAATTCACCTATAAACTGCCTAGGTTGCTGTAACTAATGCCCTGTATGTAAATATCGCCCTGCTTCTAGCTGAGCCAACTGACAACTTATTTTTCACTTACAGTGTTAATGATCATTATGCTAGGAGATGTAGGCAAATAGAAAATGGAAAGGAAATTATTTCTGTATTCAATAGACTCTTAGTTGGATGCACTAATCTCAAGGAATGGTAGAGAAACAGTGAAAATCTATGGCTTGAACCCTTCGTACTCTAAGTGTGGATTGTAGACCTAAGCGTTGACCACACCACAAACACATAAGAAATGCAGATTCTCAGACCACGCTCCAAACCTACTGAATCCTAACCTGTCCTTCAACAAGATCCCCAGCGATTCATAGGTACCTTAAGGCTTGGAAAGCACTAACTTCTACAAAAATGCCATAGCTGATGGACTTGGAGAAAGAAACTCAATAGGAAGGGAGAGGCAGAGGGCCCTTCAACGGTTGCATGGGCTGTCGTCGTAAAAGGAGAATGAACAGAATTACAAGAAAGGGACTTCAGTTTTCTGGAACAAAATGTGATAATACAACTTTAAAATCTGTCAGAGAAATCTCCAAAATTAATGCAAGAATCCACTGTGTTATTCTCCTCATGGTGTTTTATGGCACATCTAATAAAAGGCGGTTTGACTTGATATTGACATTTATGAGATGTGTCTTCTGTGCTTCAAAAGTTTGCTTCAGACACGTGAAGTTCTTTGGTAATTCATTAGCCAAACCTAGAACGGCTGGGTTTATAATGAATTTCATCATTTAGTAAGTTTTCTATTGTAAGGCTTTTCCTGGTCACAGTATGTAGTTTTATCTTTAAAGTGTGGCTTTCATAAATTCTGTTACATGTATTCCTCTAGATTACAGAGAGGCTGACAGCTTTATAACATGGGTTCTCCTCATAGCATTTTATCAGAGCCTTTTCCCTCGCTTTCTCTCTCTTCTGTGAAGTGGAATCTATGTAACTTTGCAAAGCAGATCCACATGCTCTGAAACAGTGGATACGGGAGCTTTTGTTATAAATTAAAATGTTCTCTTCTTTGATTCCTGCTCACATTATTAAGACTGGTAAATTATGTTTTCATGATGTTTCCATTTTTAAAACCTCTGCTGATAAATAATGTAATTTCAGAGGGTCTTGCAGCGGTTGCCATCCTTTTATTTCTAATTCCAGATCAGAGAGAGGGGACGAGGAAACCTTGAACTGACACGAATGATTCACAACCTTAACATCGTGGAGAGAAGAATGCCTCCGGATATGACTTCGAGGTAATTTTCAAAAATTGTCCTTAGGGATTCTGATTCTATAGCTTGATTGGAAAGTACCTGAGAAATAGGGGTACCTGAGAAAGGGGGGAACTACGAAGAGGAATCTCACAGTTACAGTGTACCTGAAAGCTCGGTGTATTAGGAATGAGGACATTGGCTAAATCCCACCTTGTTTATTTAAGTGGTTCTCACCTCCTTTTTTTATGCCCTCAGTTCCCTAATTCATAGGCAAGTTCAGATATTCAGTGATAATGAAAAAAGATAAACCAATTTAGGCTTTAACAACTTTGTTGAGATATAATCCATATACCACGAAATTCATCCATTTAAAACATGCAGCGCAGTGGTCTTTGGTATAGTTAGCACATTAGTTGTGCAACTCTCACCACAGTGAATTTTAAAACACTTTAATCGCCCCCCAAAAAAGCCCAGTACCCTGTAAGCAATTGCTGGGCATTCCGTCTCACCCAAGCCCTGGCAAATACTTGTCCGCTTTCTGTCCCTGTGGATTTGCCTGTTCCGGATTTTACATGTAAATAGAATATCACATGACATGTGATCTTTTGTGACTGACTTCTTTCATTTAATATATCTTCAAGGTTTGTCTGTGTGGTAGTATGTATCAGACCATAATCACAAAAGAAGACAAGTTGTCTTTCTTTAGGAAAAATAATAGAGTTTTGGCAGATTAAATTCTTCCTCAAGATTTAAGACAGTCTTTTTTCAAGTGCCCATTTCATAGAAGGGGCTATCTCCTGGCTGGTGTGTGTGTGTGTATCTATATATGTCTGTGCACACGATCATTGGGCATTACATTTTTAGTGAATTGATTGAGTGTTAATGAACCCTGATACTTTCCTGCAGGGATCTGCTCTCTCTCTCTCTCTCTCTGTTGGGTTCCCTGTTGAACCAGTTAATGCCTTGAGAGCTAGTATTCGTGTCTGAGGGCTTGGAGTTGGTCGGGTTATGTCCACTTGTCATCAGTAGAATTTGGGGCAACAGCACGATTTGTGGACTAATCCATACAGCTCCAGTCATTCATGAGAAGGAATTGATATTTATATGAAAGAGTGAAATAGACTGCATTGGTCCTTGCCAGCTTCTTCCTCTTAGTTTTCCTGGCTATTTGCATAACTACCTTAGCTGTCTGGTGATAAATGTACACAATGGCTTAGTCTTAGAACATCCTTCGAAAAAGGATTTCAAGCAAACTACTAAGAACAAGGAAAAGTAATTATTTAAGAGAAAGTAAAGCAACTGTGGACTTAGGAACAGGAGTCAGCTACTCAAGGGTACCTATAATATTGGCTTTAAAAATGTTGTTGGCTCTTAAATGTCATAGGAAAAAGGTGAAAAATATTTTTAGAAATCAAAGTATTTTAAGGAAGCAGTTATTTTGTCTGAATTTTAGTTAAGGACATTGAGCTATTTCTAGTTAACTTTTATTGTAAGACTTGAGGCTTAATTTTTTTTAAATGATCAAAGATATTCGGATTTCCAAATAATTGTATAAAAGAATTTAGTATAGCAGTGTTCTTCACATGTCTTGTATGATGAACTTACTGCAACAACTCTCTTTGCTTTCTTATTTCTCATTCGCCATCCATTCTCTCAAATGTATTTGCATTGTTTACTACTGAGCTATGCTGATAAATGAACTCTAGCAAATAAGAGACACATAAAAGGAAGGCAGTCTGACCAAAACATGATGAGTGGAGAATTACTCTCCTTAACTGTTTTCCTTGATGCTGTACCTTCTGTGGCTCCACAAACCCTTGCATTTACTTACATATTTGGCAACATATTAATTTAAATTTGTTATCTTTATCTAATTCTTGTATCTTCTTCCTTTGTATTTGTCTTGTATCGGTCATTAAGCTGGAATCTACTTCAGGGGACTCGGTTTTCCCCAGGGTTGAGAGAGCCAGCACTTTGTGGAGTCATGGGCTGCGTTTCTGTTGTATGGCGAGTGACAGGCAGAGCACACATTGCTGTTGTTATTTTTAACTAGGATGATGAATTCCAGAAGTTATTATCCTTTGTGGGATAGTCTCCTATCCACCCTATCATCAAGTTTCCCATCTCTGTTGCTCCTGGAGCAGTAGGTAGCGCTGCACCGAACAGCTGGGCTATTCATCTCAGCTGGAGAATGGGACCACAGCAGAGATAACTGCGCAGTTGTGTGGAGGACAAAAACGTTTGAGATTAATGGAAATGGAAGGACAGAACTGATGTCAGTCTGAGACCAAAGGTCTAGATTCTTGTTCCCATCTGAACATTGTATTTCTGCCAAATCTTTGCAAGCGCTCAACATGTAAATGGGTCTTTACACAACATCAAATCATGGTGGAGAAGGGCTGCATTTATTTATTACTTTCCCAATCCTGTCATTGTTAAGGCAGTATGAATATGACTCTTATCTAACAAGTGTCTTTGGAAAGCATGGAGCAAAAGTAAGTGAGGTAAAATTGGGAAGATTCTTAAAGAAAATTCAAAGCCAGTGGAAGCTACACTATATGAAAAACTTAAACTCTCCCATCTTTACTCATGTAAAGTATAGCAGATTTTAAGTTTTAAATTGTGTTTTTATTCTTGGGAATTTTTACCCTCCCTTGGCCAAATCCTCATTTATTTGCTCACTCTAATCTTTCCTGGAACATCCATATTTTATAGCAAGTAAAATGCCTGGTTAACCAAAGCTGCTAATCCAATGGGAAGGGTTCCAGCAGGAAGCATTTCTAGACTCAGGCAGAAACAGACCAAATGAGCAAAGAAGCAGACTGGCTGAGCAACTTTTTGGCTAATATGGCTGGAAGCAACACTCACAACCAATTTACAGTTGTGCGAAGTTCGGGTTTTAAAGCAATCTTTGTCTCCTCATTTCATTAGTAAGTTTGTAGCGTTAACAATAGGGTGAGCCTTCAGGGTACGTGCGTGTCAGTTCCAGAGGCAACACTGTGTGCTGAGAGTGTCTACCAATATAACACAAAAAGCAGAATTTTTAATATTTTAAATTGCTTCTCTTTAATTTGTAATAGCTACTAACTGCCTCCTCAGTCAAGGGCGTTCTAAAAAGAAGTGTATAGGGGCTGGAACTGTTTTAATGGGCTATTTCTCAAGTTAATAGCAAGACAGCTCTTTTGGAGTGGGAGGAATTGAAATATCCCAAAATAAATTAGAAAGACGTAATTTCATTGTCAACTTCACTTTTAAATTTTTAAATTGTTTTTTTATTCTTATGAAATACACATAACCTAAAAATCTACTGTCTTAACCATTTCTCAGGGTGCAGTTCAGTGGCATTTAGGACGTTCACATTGCTGTGCAGCCGTCACCGCCATCCATGTCCAGAACTCTTGCCATCTTGCAAACTCAAACTCTGTCCTCATTAAAACAACAGCCCCCATACCTCTCTACCCCCCAGTCCCTGGCCAGCACCATTCTGCTTTCTACGCCATGAATTTGAGTACTCTAGGTTACCTCATATTAGTGGAATCATACCGTATTTGTCCTTTCTGACTGGCTTATTTCACTTAGAATAATGTCTTCGCAGTTCATCCATGCATGTGTCAGAATCTCCTTCCTTCTCAAAAGGCAGAATGGTATTCCAGTATGTGTGTATGCTACATTTTGTTATCCATTCATCTGTCTGTGGACATTTGGGTTGCTTTCACCTTTTGACTGTTGGGAGTAATGATATATCCAATTCGTTGTGAAAAGTTCTCTGCATCCAAAAAGGTAGAGTTTCATCATAGTGTTTCATGGTGGACTTGAGGATAGCGAAATCTGTTGAAAACTGAGATCCAGATACATTGTTTTAAAATCATAGATATTCCTTTTTTTTTTTTTTTTGGGTCCATAAAATACTCCTGGAAATCTTTATATGGTGCAGAATATCCAGTCTTTCAAGCTCAGAGTTTCTGGACCTACCAACTGCATCTGTTTACAAGAGAAAGGTGACTGTATTATCTTCCGGAATGGGGTGATACATGTTCCATTTGCCGGTGATATTTATGGGGAAGACTCTGTTCCAAGGATTTGGGGTTTTGTGAGATCTTCCTCAGTGGGATACCTTTTAATTGCTTGAGTTATATTAGTGCTTGAGGTCAGATCCTTTTCTCAACTCTCCAACCAAGCTCCCCTGATCAACCCTCCTCAAAGCCACAGTAAAATTGGCATGCTTAAGTAGGGCAGGAATGCTAACATCTCAGATCTGAGAGAGGTAATTTGGTCCAAAATGCACTCCAGTGATGTTTATGTTTCAGATAAAGTGCTTACAACACTGTTGCTGCCCTTTTGACCCCCATTTCCTTGTTCGTGTGCTTCTAGGAGAAAGTGATACTTAAATTCAAATCTTTAGTTTTATTAGCTCCCAGAGTGAACTACGATTTCAGTCCAGTCTTATCTCTGGTATAAACATCCTGCTACCATTCATATCTTGGGGAAAATGATTAAGTACATTCCATCAAGGGAACAAATGGAAGCTCATCTTCCGGAATGGGGTGATACATTTCTTTTCCTCCCCTCCCTTAGTCTTCTTTCCTTCCTTCCTTCCTTCCCTCTTTCTTCTCCCCTACCCCCTTCTTCCTTTCTTTCTCTCTTCAAATTTATGATCATATGTGTTGCAAACTAAAGGCAAAACATTTTCACGGTTTGGAATATGACAGAGCAAGAACTCTGCAGTGGTTGTTGTGGGGAGAAGCAACATATTAGGTGGGAGCGAGGGAAGGGGAGTAAGGATTGGAGTCACAGCCCCGTGTGCCAAGGTTATGTCTCAGTCTGGATGCTCCTGTGAGGAAAGCATCTTCCTCTCAGCCGTATGAAGTGCAAAAACACTTTAACCTAGTGCAAAACAACCCAGAGAAGATGCACTTCCCAGTTGTCTTAAAGGCAAAATCTGCAGGAGCCTTTTGAGATTTATGATTTCAAATAAGTAGGATCACACTTTCTGTTGTTGGCTCTATTTCCCCTAACTGCTTATCACCTCAGTGTAACAAGCGAAGGGGTGTGAGCGGAGAAGGAAGATAGCTTCAGGTCACTTAGCTGATGTAGCTGATGAGAAATCTTAGGTGGAGCCCAAAAGACAGTTAAAGCTTATTACCTGGGAGAACACTTGTTCAGGTCAGTTCAGTAGTGAATGTTTTATTTATCTGAGGATAATAAAGTGGTTTAGACAAGTAGGTCAAACAGCTCAACGAAGCAAAATTCTGCACATAGTTAAATTTCCATTCCACAATAAAACTTATCTGTTTGTTCGACAGAAATCGATGCGCTAATAAATGTGAAAACATGGAGGGAACTGGAACAAAATGCTATAGGATAATTGTCAGCACATAATTGTCAGCACGTAGCACTCAATTGGTGCTCTTCACATTTGAAGTATGAGATGGGGGACCAGCAGCCTCTCTACAAGTGTGGATCCTCACAAAATCCTATACACCTAAGTGCTGCATAAATCATACCCAAACATAAGGGGCCTCATAAAATGAGGACAGTCAGGATGTTACCATGACCTTTTGAGGGTCCTTTTATTTTTTTATCACATAGTAGTATTTATTATTCGCTTGGACAAAGGGGGAGTCATATGTTCAGCTTTTGGTAGCAGGGGAGTCTCTTGTGCAAGCAGGACTATCCAATTGTGAATATTTCTTGTGTTAACATCTAGACATAATCTCTGCACATTGAAATTGTTTTATTGTTTATACCTAATGAAAGTATCTGGTCAGTGGCATAAACAAAAATGAAATTAAGAATGTAAATGGGAATGTAGTAGAAGACAGAGGAAAAACAAAGATCACTTAAATCTTACTTTGTAGAACTGTGAGAACAGTGTACTTCAATTAATAGAAGTGAGGTTACGTTGGACTTTCAGAGTGCAATGGAGCTGACTGTATCTAACCCAAGAACAGTTTGTATTTTTTTAAAGATTTTATTTATTTTAGAGATGGGGGATGGAGCAGAAGGAGAGGGAAAGAGAGAATCTCAAGCAGACTCCCTGCTGAGCGTGGATCCCGACACGGGGCTCGACCTGGGATCATGACCTGAGCTGAAACCAAGAGTCATGCATTCAACTGACTGAGCCATGCAGGGGCCCCCTGAGAACAGTTTTAAATTTTTTTTTTTTTTAAGATTTTATTTATTTATTTGATAGAGAGAGAGAACAAGAGATAGAAAGCACGAGAGGGAAGAGGGTCAGAGGGGGAAGCAGACTCCCTGCTGAGCAGGAAGCCCGATGTGGGACTCGATCCCGGGACTCCAGGATCATGACCTGAGCCGAAGGCAGTCGCTTAACCAACTGAGCCACCCAGGCGCCCCCCCTGAGAACAGTTTTAAAGCAGTGACTCCATTTACAAGCATGCTCATTACATGAAATCTTCTTTATTATCAGAATCACAGTATCTCACTTGGATGCTCCTGTCTAAGCCACTTACAGGCTTTCACCTGTTCTTGGCATGATGACAATTTCTGGAAACTGCCATTTACTCACATAAGGGACTCTATTACATGCTGTCTGTGTAAATGTCTTATTTAACTTTCAAAGGATGATTAATGTCCAAGACAGAGAAGAACGATTCTGTAGTGAATTGTTTATCTGTTTACATATCTATTTCTGAGTTGTTGTTAAAGTGAAAGTTTCTTCCTAAATTATAAATCTTTGCCAAAGAAAGTCACTGGGTGTTTGAACATAGAATGGCATTTCATGTCAGAAAACCAGATACATCAAACATTGCCTGATAATGATGGTAAATTTGAAGTAAATAAGCACTCAAAACTTAATAGTCTAAAAGAACAACAGTTGTTGATCGTCTCTTATAGTTTTCTTGGGCCAGGAATTCAGAAAAGGTTTGGCTGAGTGATTCTGTTTCAGAATTTTTCATGAGTTTAATGAGGATGAGTTTCCTGAGGATGTTGGCCCAGCTGCAGTCATCTGAAGGCTTGACTGGAGCTGGAGGATCAGCCATTCATTCATATGGCTGGCAAGGAGGGGCTAGCCGTTAACAGGAGGTTTCAGTTTCTCATAATGGGGGCCACTCCAGAGGGTGGCTAGAGGGTCCTCACAGCACAGTGACTAGTTCTCCCAATGTAAGTAATCCGAGAAACCACAGTGGAAGTTGTAATGCTTTTTGTGACCTAGACTCAGAAGTGATACACTGTCACTTTTATCATACTCTATTGATCTCCTGGCTGGCCCTGTTTTAATGTGGGAGAAGACTACTCAAGGGCATGAAGACCAAAAGCCAGGGGTAATGAAAAGTATCTTGGAGGGTATATTTTTTCAATAATTAATATATGTATATGATGACTGCCCATCATTTACATTTATATGCACTGAATGAAAAGCATTATATATAATAGGCTCATTGTAAATATATGTTGAATAACTTCAGTGAGATATTTACTTGAACATTTAATCCATGAAGAGTAAAAGTGGGTACTTTATTAGTAGTAGTTATTTGTTGTTAGAATCTGAGCTTAACTCTGTATGCAAATTAGACCTCTATAAGCATGTTTAGAATACTGAAGGGGAGACTTACCAGGAAGCCATTTATGCATGCCTGAGGAAGACTTGGAATCTCTTCCCATCAGAGGGATGAGTTTGACCAAAGAAATAAATGAGAAGATTGGGGGACCATCCTGACACATGGCTGTGGAATTGATTTCCGTCCTGAACTCCACTAGAACTTTTTCTTTTATATTTTTTAATCCCAAGTGCAAACAATATGATAGTATCACTTCATGTTGCACTTACTTGAGTACTAAGAAGGTTGATCATTTATTTTCTTCATGGATTTATTGGTTATATCTAGTTTCTTTTCTGTGAAATTTCCAATCATAGATTTTGTCCATTTTTCTATTCAGTTGTTTGTCTTTTTATACCAATCTTCCCTGTATATGATTTTTGCAAACTCTTCCTTAAATTTGTTACTTATACAAGACTGTAGATAGATCTGGTTGTTCATATTTTGCTAAAAATAATCTGTTTTTAGATTTATTAATGTAAAATCATATGTTCTGTCCTATTCTAATCTAATCTTGTCTCCGCCATTCATCAAGTCCACGTCAAACTTTATATTTTTTATTAATGCTCCTTTGAAATTTATTAATTTTTTTTTCCATTTCTTTAAATTTCTTTCTTTCTTTATTTTATTATTATTTTTGAGGGGTGGGGAGAAGGACAGAAGGCAAGGGAGAGAGAATATCGGGCAGGCTCCACATCCAGTGCGGATCCTGTCTTGGGGCTCTGTCTCACAACCCTGAGGTCGTGCCCTGAGCCAAAATCAAGAGTGGGATGCTTAACCGACTGAACCACCCAGGTGCCCTTCTTTAAATTTATTTTATCTTGCTTGTCTTAGCTTCTTGAGTGGATTCTTACTTCGTTTATTAGTATTTTTTCTAATGAATGTATTAAGATTCTAAATGTTTCTGAGTGTTATTGTGATGATACCTCTAACGTTTTAGTATATATTGTACTCACTGAAAATTATTTCTAAATGATACCTAATTGTCATTTTTAATTTTCTCCTTATACCTAAAATTATACATGGAAGGATACTTTTTAAATTGGGTAGTGGATATGTTTGTTTTTTTAATGATAATTTCCAATTTTATAACATTATAAGTAGAATGTGGCCTCTGTAATTTCTAATATTTGGCACGAGGTAATATTTTCTCTGTGGATTAATTAATGATTGGTCTTTTTTAAATGTCTAACAAATATTTAAATACGATTGTGTCCTCCAGTAGTCTCCCCTCTCTGCATTCTTAATTTCTTTAGGAGAACTGAGGAGCCTCTTGAAATTTCCCACATATGTCACACTCTTTGGCAGTTTTGGGGGCCTTTGCTCAGACATTTGCTATTCCTGGAGTGTTCTCTTTCTTCACCTTAATGTGGCTAACATCTATTGTCCTTTATGGTCATTTTAGAAAACATGGCCCATGTGATTTCTATAAACAGTAACTTCAAATGCCCTTTTCTCTACAAAGGATTCTGTAAACTTCCTCAAGACTATACGAGGTCTACTTGTGGGGCTCTCCCCTAATGCTATACTCTTCCTCCTCTGAATATGGCACTTGAATATCTACTTGGCTTTTTGTCATTAGGCTACAGATCACTTTGGAGTAAGGGTGGTATCTCCCAATCCTAGCTGGGTTACTGGCACCTTGAAGGTGGTATGTAAATATGTGTTGAATAACTCAGGAAAAAAGTAACTGTACAGCTCATGAAGGAGATCTAATATTACCCTATAACAGAGAGCTACTGAACTTTTTCTCCACGCCAGACATTGTGTTAAGCGTCATACAGATATAACCTCTAATCCTCAAAACTCTGAAATAGAGGTAGCTGTACAATACAGATAGGAAAACTGAAAGCCAAAGAGGTAAACCATTACAGATGAAAAGTACACGTGTTGGCTTAAAGGGGCAAAATGAGAATAATGGAGGGTAATGAACATCACAAAGAGTAAAGATAGTTCACTGGTGGAGTGACATCAATGAAAATGATGGAGAAACACCAAAACACTTAGCAAACATCAATTTTGTCAGACCTCTGGAAAATTTTCAGGAGCTTACAATGAAAAGAACACTGAATAAAGAAAAAGGCAACCCATAACCAGGGTCAAATCTCAGCAGGCTCCAGGGTGATAGACACTGTAACCCAGGATAAAACAGCAGGACCTTGCTATCATGTATTGGCAGAAACCTGGGTTTCTGAAGTTGTTAGACCAAAAAGGAAGGAGTATAACACTGAATGTCTGTGGTGAATAAAAATCATCTTACGAGGCAGCAGTCTATCTCATGGAATATGTTGGTTGTCCACTACATCTGGAGTAAGAGCTGGCTGAAGTGAAGAGCTATACTGATTTATGGGGCACTTGCTAATGGTTTGGCTGAATGGTTAGAGACTTTGAAGAAATAAAATTGGAAGATCAGTGACAAATATCGGGAAGAAGTATGTGGATGGGTCTTTCAGAATGGACACAGAATATGAAGATATTTCTGTCTTATATAAATGCTAAAAATGATGTCCACCATAGAGGAGACACTTAAGTAGACAAAAATAATGCCATTGTGGATGTCAGTCAGCCTCTTTCCCCAGCCAAACCAATTCTTGTTTAATGGACCCATGAACAGAGTGGCCATGATGGTAGGAATGTAGGTTATGCATAGATCCAAAATGAGCTTCCTCTTACCAAGGCTGACCTGGCTATCATTAACCTGTAGCCTAATCTGCCAACATTAGAGATCAACACTGAGTTCCCAATATGGCACCATTCCTGGGTACCACCCTGCCACCTAGTGGCAGGTTAATTGCATTGGCCCTCTTCCATTATGGAAGCAACAAGGATTTGTCCTCACCGACACAGACAAATATTTTGGATATGGATTTGTCTTTCCTGCGAGTAGTATTTTTTCTAACACCACCATCTGTGGATTCACAGAATGCCTTACCCACTGTCATAGCATTCTACTTAGCATTTTATTAGCTCAAGAAATATATTTCACAACCAAGGTGTAGGGCAAAGATGGGCTCGTGCCTAGAACTCAGCTGGCCTTACCAACACATACCATCACCCAAAAGTAGTTGGCCTGTTTGAAAGATGGAATGGTTCACTAAGGACTGATGGCATTAGTTGGGAAATAATACTCTGAAAGACAACGTTCTGTTTTATAATGTGTAGTTTATGCTTTGAATCAGAGACCGTTGCATTGTGTGGTTTTTCCCATAGCCAGAATCAAGGGGTAGAAGTGAAAGTGGCTACTCTCACTATTATAACCCCTTGCAGAATTTTTGCTTCTCATTCTGGTACTTTTGAGCTCTGCTGAATTACCACAAGGGGGTAATTCTTCCACCAGTGAATATGATGGCTTCACAACAATGGCTCCACCAGATTGGAAAATGAGGATTCCACCTGGTCATTTTGGGCTCCCTATGCACCAAACCAGGAAAGAAACATGGGAGAGGTGTGCTTAAAAGGAACAAACCTACTGGCTAGAGTGACTGATTTTGATTACTAAGGGTAAAGAGTAAACTTGGTTGCTGGTATACAATAAAGGCAAGGAGAACTGTATCTGAAATTCACAGACTTCTCTAGGGTGCCACTTAGCACTTCCACATCCAATAATAAAGGTTAATGGAGAACTACATCAGGTGAAATTGGCAAGATGACTGAGGACTCAGGAATGAAGGTTTGGGTCACCCATAAAGTAAAGAACCCAGAACAGCTGAGCTTCTAAGGGTAAAGGAAGTATGGAAACATGGGATGGTGGATGAAAGATGCCATGAATATCAAATATGACCTTGTGACCAGTTACAGAAATGAGGACAGTAGTAGCTTAGAAAACTTTCTTTATGCTTGTTATATGTGTATGTTTATTTGCATATGTTAATTTCCTCTTCTTCCCATTAAAAAGTTCATATATATGAGTAATTAGGGGATAACAAATTTATTGGAGGTAATAAATTAGTGGAATTTTTGTAGGTAACAATTATAAATCTTAAATTTAGATAACAATATTTTGTAAGACAGTGACTGAATATGAAGAGTGATTACTATAGCCCCTGATGGACACAATGACTGTCGGGACTGTATCTTCCTACTTGGGGCAAGAGTGGGAACTTCTTTGTGAAAAGGACAGCTGTGTCTGGTTGCAGGAGGGTTTGGACATGTGTGGAAGAATATAAGTGATAGCCTGGTAGCCAAGTGTGTGCACTGTGTCAGTTTTCAATTATTTGTCTCACATCTCTGAATATACCTTCCAATGATAGACATGCCTTGACAGTATGATTTTGTGAGTTCCACCAATTACAAGCTTTTGAAATTACTTTTAACCCTCACTATACCTTGGCTAATATTCAATATATTTTCATTTGTGCATTCCTCTTAACTCTGATATCCTCAAATAGAAGTTAGATCTTATTTCTTATCTACCATCCCGTGTCCAATAAGCTGCTTATTCCTTTAGTGATACATCTTGAATGTCAAAGCCTTAAATGGGGCATGTAGTTCTCTGGTCAAATTCAGACAGTAACAGTCAACACAAGGCCACTTCTTCATTCACAAATAGCATTTCTCATTCCTGTATTTTTCTTTTAAGAAAGATAGGCAGCCGTTCCTTCTTTCTTTTTTAAGAATTCAATGACCAGCGTCCATCTCTGTAATATCAATATTCAAAGTTGAGAATTCCTGATACAACAAGGCAAATCATGAACCCTTCAGAAGATGATTTATCTCTTTTTCCATACATGCTTCTAGTTTTACATTATTATCTTTGATTAAAAGCCACAGCACTGTGAACAAAGAGACAATATATCTGATTGAAGTTTTAGTGCACGAACAGGTGGCCAAGCCTAAGTCTTCATATTATTCAGTCATTATTTTTTTTAAAGATTTTATTTATTCACTTGGGTGAGAGAGAGATAGTGAGAGAGAGCATGAGCAGGGGCAAGAAGGAGAAGCAGGCTCCCCGCTGAGCAGGGAGCCTGACGTGGGGCTCGATCCCAGAGTCCTGGGATCATGACCAGAGCCAAAGGCAGATGCCCAAACCACCCAGGCACCCCATTCAGTCATTATTTTAATAAGAATATTTTAACTTATTTCCGTTCCAAGGTATGCAAAAATCAGATGTGAAATAATGATTGCTGTGAATTCTACATTTTAATTTTTTTAAGATTTATTTATTTTTATTTTAGAGGGAGAGAGAGAGAACGATAGAGCACACAAGTGGGGGGCAGAGGGAGAAGGAGAGAATCCTCAAGCTGACTCCCTGCTGAATGCAGAGCCTGATGCACGGCTCGATCCCAGGACCCTGAGATCATGACCTAAGCTGAAATCAAGAGTCAGATGCTCAACAGACTGAGCCATCCCGGCACCCCAGTGATTGCTGTGAATTCTGCATTTTAATTAGATTCCCTATCAGTTGATAATCCTGGGGGAAAAAACTAAAGAATTGAACAATTTCCACATTACTTAGGTACTTAACCTGACTGCCCTTTTGCCTTCCTAATTTTCTCAGAGACAAACTTCCTTGGGGAATTCCCTTAAAGTGAATCCCAACACTCAATTTGTGAGCTTCCCTAAAACATTCTAGGAAAACACAGTATCTCATTGACACTTAATCTAGAATTTCCAGAAGTCCAGACTTTTTTTTTTTTTTTAAGATTTTATTTATTTGACAGAGAGAGACACAGCGAGAGAGGGAACACAAGCAGGGGGAGTGGGAGAGGGAGAAGCAGGCCTCCCGCGGAGCAGGGAGCCCAAGGTGGGGCTCGATCCCAGGACCCTGGGATCATGACCTGAGCCGAAGGCAGACGCTTAACGACTGAGCCACCCAGGCGCCCCAGAAGTCCAGACTTTTAACCTAGTGTGAGAGTAATGCATCTGCATTCCTGTGTGTGTGTGTGTGTGTGTGTGTGTGTGTGTGTGTGTGTGTGTGTATGGGTGTACACCTATGTAATGAAGGCTACTGTATGACAGAGATGAAATGTGAAAAATTGTATAATCATCTCACAACAGTACAAGTATTAAATATAGAAAAATATTAACTCTTTTGAAAAGGAAGGTAGTATCTTTAAAATGCAGTTGAAACCACATTAATAATCATGAATTCTGTATTTTTCAGGATAATATTCTATTGAGGGAGTGATAAAAAATTACATTTTAAAAACCTTTGCTACCCAAGTTTTGAGAAAAGTTTAATAATAGACATATAGGTTGAGAAGTGACAACTAGCGGTCTTCCTCTGAATAGATCCTCCCTTCCCTCTGGCATTCTGCTACAGAGAGGCGTTTGGTTCTGGCTTGTCTTTACTTAGAAGTTAAAGTTACAGATAGACCAGACTAGTGATATGACAAATAATAATCTGGAAATAAAATTAATATATGAATGTAAATAGGTTTTGTTGAATATATTAATAAATTGTAGCCCTTCATAACTAGGTTCAAAATTACTGGATACATATGTAGTTAATAAAATATTTATTAACATTTCAAAAGGAACAACTTTTTACTAAAAGTTTCTGGATTTGAGACAGACAAAGACAGTGATGAGATAGGCAGGAGGTATGGAGATAGAAAGGGATGTGACAGCATTTCTAGTGGGAGAGACATAATAAGAAAGGCAAAAGAAAAAAATCAAAAGGAAAAAACAATACGTAATGGATTGTTAATTTTGTTTCCTGTATTGAGACACATTTGTTTTTCATTTTACACATAAAATAAATCTTTTTCACCATAATTAACAGCCACTTCTGCATAGGTAGTGATGAAAATGTTGTCCATTAAAAGCAGGATTATAGCTTATAATTTCTCATCTGCAAAATGAGTCAATAATATTTGTCTCCTGGGGCAGTTTGAGGGTGGAATGAGACCCAGTGTTAATCAAATGAGGCAAGGAAGTCATGCTTAAGCTTCATAGTCTAGGAGACTCCAATGCCTGTCTTAGCAAACATATGAATTATCTCCCAATGAGATCACATTGAACACCCACCAGAATGGCTAATGTGGTTCCGAATATGGAGTATCTGGAACTCTCATCTATTGCCAGCAAGAGTATAAAAAGGTACAATCCCTTTGGAAAACTTAGAGTAGCTCTACCACGCTCTGGAACTCCATTCCTGCATATATACCGAAGAGTTCATGCACCTACAAGATAACTTGTACACAAATGTTCATAGCAGCCTTAGTTATAATAGCCAAGTAGTAAACAAATATCCATCAACAAACAAATACCATCAACAGAAGAATGGAAAGACAAATTGTGATAGCTCCTACAATTGGATGTAACAGAGCAATAAAGAGAACAAGCTAGTGATAGATGCAACAATGTGGGTAAATAAGTCTTAAAAAATTAATGTTGAAAGACAAGCCAGTCACAAAAGTTGCCATACTGAAGAGTTTCACCTATGTGAAGTGGAAAAGCAGGACAAATTAATCTGCAGTGACAGGAGACAGAGTGGTGGTCGCTTGAGTCTTGAGGATGCCATGGGGATTGACTGGCATGGGGTACAAGGAAACTTTGTGGGGCTCCTAGAAATGAGTGATGGTTATATGGGCATACACATTTGTCCCAAATTCTAGAGCTTTAGTACTCATAGATTTGTGCATTTGCTATAGGTAAATTATACTTTAGTAAAGTATGTTACCTAAATAAATGGATGAATGGATAAATTAATGAGGATATACCATCAATTTAAAAATAGTTGCTAATTGTACTACTGCTACAACAACAACTACTACTACTAATTATGGTTACGATTCGTGTTTTTCCACACTGGATACCAAATGTCTATGTCATATCCACAAGAGGGGCGGGGGTGGCTTGCGGTAAAAAGGAGATAATAGTCTCTGAGGCTCAGTACAGGGAGCTCTAGAGGTCCACTGGGATTGAATCCAGGCTCAGTTCTTTGCTGGCTCTGAATTTAGGCACGTCCGCCTAAGTTCTCTAAACCTCCAACCCCATACTTGATACATGGATAATAATTACACCTGCTACAGTTTTATGAAGACTGAAACATTTGTAAGATAACCTGTCACATGTAAAACAATACCTGTTATCATCTATCGTTTTTATTTCCATCATTAAATGCTTGCTAGGAGCGCCTGCGTGTCTCAGTCAGTTAAGCATCCGACTCTTGATTTCGGCTCAGGTCATGATCTCAGAATCCTGAAATTGAGCCCTGCATCAGGCTCCATGCTCAGTGCAGGGTCTGCTTGGGAGTCTTTCTCTCCCTCCCCCTCTCCCCCCCCGACTCCCTCTGTCTCTCTCCCTCTCTTTAAAATAAATAAATAAAATCTTATAAACAAATAAAAAGTAAAATAAAATGCTTGCTAATTTTTGGCAGGCTATATTGAAAATGGAATTTTAACTTAGTTTTTGGTATTATACTTTAGCCTTGCCGACGTCCTTTTGTTTTTTACTTAAGAGATATATAAAAAAAATCACTTTCAAATTAATTCATGTTATCTTTTGATTGCTATTTATGGTTAATCACTCTGGTGACAGGTTGCCTTTTCTGAAGGTTGGTATAATCAACATGATTAATATAATCTCCTCAGAAAGTAAATGTTTATTTTACTAAAATGCTGCTTGAAAGGAGAAACTTTGCTGTACCCGTGGCTCTAGCCATCTTTTATGCACGTGGCCCAGTGTATAGTACATGCATGCCTAACAAATGATAATTTAATGTAAATAGGTAAACAATTTAATGTAAGTAGGTAAATAAAAACCTACTCCTTAGCACTGTAACATGCCCAGACTCTCCCCTTGTGAAAATGAAGAAGGCTGCAATTTCAAAAGACTGCTAATCTATATATTTCACGCAGTGTATGAGGACTTGCTAAAATAGAAGTCTCAAAATAAGATAAAATTTGCTTCCAGAAATGGGTTTTATACCTGGCTCAGAAATGACTTTCTTTGGGGTGCCTGTGTGGCTCAGTCAGTTAAGCCTCTGCCTTCAGCTCAGGTTATGATCTCGGGGTCCTGGATTGAGCCCTGTGTCAGGCTCCCCACTCAGCAGGGACTCTGCTTCTTCCTCTCCCTCTGCCCCTTCTTCCAACTCATGTTGCTCTCTCTCTCTCAAATAAATAAATAAAAACTTAAAAAAAGGAATTATTTTCTTTGGATGCCTGGGACTTTGGATGATCACAAGACAGCAACGGCCATGAGATTGTGTTGGCATGACTGGAGGTGCCTGGAGAGATGAGAGCAGGAGCTAAGTGGAGAGAGAGAGAGAAAAAGAAAAAAAACCCCATTACCAGTGGCAGCAAGCCAGAAGAGGGTGTTGGACCAACTTCTGGGCTCCTACAAATTTCTATGAAGTTTGTCAGATTATTTTTCCACAGGTATTATAGTTGTTTGAATGGAGCTCAAAGTCAAAACCACTCCGTTGCACCTCTGACACACTTGCTTTTCTTTACTTCTTCCCCTGTTTTGATGTCAATGGAATTTTATCCAGTGCCTTACTTCCATAGCAGATGACAAAATCCAGACTTAAAATACAGCCACAGATTAATGTGGGAGAGTTCTGGATTAAATATCCTGTCAAAAAGCATAATTGAAATGTTAATTCTATGAAAGTATTTGGACCGATGAGTCACAAGGAAAATAGGCTGAGTTGTGAGATATGTTAAAATAAGAAAATGTTTATTTTCATTGAATGGAAACTAGAATGGAAAGGAAAGGTCATGGAAAGTAGTTTTAAGAAGCAAACATTTGTGGAATTAGTTTTTATACCGTAAATAGTTAGAAATAATTACAAAATCAGATTGTGTCTATACCTATTCACCCACTTGTTCATTCAGGGAGGTAGTACCTGCCCACCTCCAGTGGCATTTGAGAAGGTGTAGGGGTGTTGATTATTTCACAGAATGGGGGCTACTACTGCGATCGAGGGTGAGAGAGTGTGTGTGTATGTGTGAGATATCAATTTTTCTTTCGAAATGCTCATATTATTCTTGGGAAACATAGTATTACGGGAAACAGTGTTATACATAGCTCTGCAAATAATACTGAATATAATTCAATATGTAAATCAGTTCATAAGGAAACTAGCATACAAACCCAAACTGAGAGTCATTCTGCAAAACAACTAGTGTGTACAGTTCAGTAATACCAATTTGATGAAAGGAGAAAAGGAGGGACTAATGTAGATTGAAGGAGAATAAGGAGACATAGCAACTACATGAAATGTATAATCCTATGTTAGATTCTGAACCATTTGGGGGGAAAGACAGTATTGGAACAACTGGCAAAAACTGAATTTGGATTATATATAAGATGATAATATTGTAACAATGCCAAATTTCCTAAATTTTATCACTGAATCATACGGAAAATTGGGGAAAAAATGCCCTCGTTCTTAGAAAATACATGCTTTTTTGTATAAGACATAGTGAAGTATTTAAAGGCATATAAATACATGAAAGCATATAAGAAATATATGAAGTATTTAAAGGCACAGAGTCATGGCTAATTCGACTTACTCTCAAATGGTCCAACCCACAGAACCTAAGATCGGGTATACGGTAAGTTGGTATCCACATTGGTACTGATACCTATAGCCATACCTCTACCCATCTATAGAGAGTAAAACAAGCTGATAAAATAGTAACAGTTTGCAACTCTGGGTGAAAAGTATATGATGTTTTGTTGTGTTCTTCTTGGACCTCTTTCTGTAAGTTTATTTATTTTTTTTAGTGAAAATGTGTTTTTTTTTTAAGGAATGAGATCAGGACATAACGCTTTGTCTAAGGGCTGCAGGGATACCTATAGAGGAAATCTGCTCCTGAAAGAGGACAATTGCAATGTCATATATGACAGATGATGGTTTTAATTAAATAGCCTTTTGGAATATACTATTAGCTAGAGCAGTGATATTTCTGAGACGCAGGGAAGTGACTCATTGCCAATGTTTAAAAAATTTCAAAGACAACTCTATATGACCCAAACACATGTCATTAAAATTCGGTTTTAAAATAATAAAGGTGATTATCTTCCACCTTAATCAAAATAACAACAGTTTGATAGAATTTTTCAGTTTCTGAAATGCTGTTGGGAATTATGGAACCTTATAAAACCAATAACAGATTCCTGAGTTGAGTTGAACTGAACTTGGAATTTACCTAGTACTATTTGCCCAGCGTAGACACAACCAGACCTTCTGGATACCTTTTGATTCATGGTCAAGGTATTACTGTTTTGTGGTTAAATATGAGAAAAAAGGTCCTAAAATCAATTTATAATCACTGTCTCTGTCTCTTGCTCTCACCGCATTAGTACTCATATGAGCATGTGCTCTTTGTTTTTATATGCTGGTAAAAGTATATTTAAAATGTCACTGTCACTTCATGCTTTTTGTTGCTCTGGGGGAGTACCTATACCACTTGTGACCTTTGGCTGTGTCCCTGAGATGCTGTAGCCTTTGCTGTTAAGGGTAATTGGCAGTTAGAATACACTTTGTTCTGTACAGTGTTAAAAAATGGACCCCTTTGTTTGGCCAACCTTCATGAACTTCCGTTCACTTCAATGGCAAGTGAAACATTTGTGTAAGAAAGAAATATTGTCTTCAGTAGGAAATGCATTCCATGTGTGTTATATTTCATATTATGACAGATTTTTCTTGAGCCTATACTATTTTTATTCACAACATGAATACATGACTTTTTTTAAGGCTCAGTATTTTACAGCAACCACTATTTGTATTTGTAGGAATTAATGATAAATATTAAATAGTTTTATAGTTAAATATTATTTTTAACTCAAGTTTTCAATAAAATACTCCCATCCTTTTTACATGAAAAGAACTTGAACAATTCCCTTTCAAATAAAAAAAAATGCCTATTTTCATGAGACACAGGAATTGGTGCTTAAGGATGGAAGATCAAGGATCACATCAATGTCCAGACCCTGTCACTCTCATGAATTTTGCTGGTTTACGTCAGCTTTGTTCTTCCCCTTCAATCTAGCCTTACTCAGCTAGTGATATTACAAGGTCCATGATTCCAGAGGGACATGGCTAATGGTGTCTCTGAGTGGTCTGACATACTATTTGGAGAATTTCTGAGCCCTGGGGCAGAGTCCTTGGAGACTGATATTTGCAGTGAGAATAGAAGTCTTGTAGCTACATATGTCCAGGAGAGGGAGGAGCTGTAGGAGTTGAGATGGCATTGATTAGTTGTTAACAGATAGAACCACAGAATTTATAAAGGAAGAAGAAAGGTGAGAAACAAGGAGCGCACCCACTCTGATACCCTAGAGAGATTTATGGCTTCTGTTCCTGGAGATGTGTGTGTGTGAGCACATGCCGATTGGAGAATTTGCAGGTATCCGAGGACCCCATGTTTGCAACCTTATCAGGTGATAGTGTAGTAGGTTGACAGAGGCCTCTGGCCTTTCTTTCTCCCCTCCTTTCTTTCTTATGAAGCGTCACCATCTTCCTAGTCATTTTAAGAAGTCAACCTTTAGCCCTTTGGGACTTTTTTAAGTACAGTAATTCTATTGCCCTAAACATAAACCCTTTGACACATCCCTTGACAGTAATCCATTCCTTGCAGAGCTTAGGGGCCTGAGCAGCCACAGAATGTTTTCATTATAGAGCTCTGGGCTTCCTCTTGTCTGGAGCTTTAAGTACTGATGTTCAGCCACTTAACAAAGACCGCATTGCGATCTTGGCCAAGTTTGTGACAAGGGAGTACAGTGTCCTGGGCTTATGGTCAGGCTCTATCTAAGGAATCTTGGATTTAATGTTTGCCCTTCTTCTTTTCAATGGCCCCAGCCCCCACTAAAAGATTCTGAACCTATTTTCTTAACTGTTTCAGTATAAGTCTAGAAAGTTGAACTTCCCTGCCCAGAGGGAGGCCCGAATTTGTGTATATTCAACCATACATGAGGTGAGTGTGTAGTGTTAACAGATTCTGTGTGTATCTCAAGGAGCATCTCCTGTTTATTTATCTGTGCCTTAATAGTTCTTGTTCTCAAGAGATTTGCATTCAGAATGTAGTCCCGGACCAGTGGTGGTATCTCCTGGAAGATTGTTATAAATGTAAAATCTCAGGTGGTGCACCAAACCTGCTGAATCAGAATCTGCCCTTTAACAAAATCCACAGATGATTCTAGCTCATTTTAAAGTTTGGGAAGCTCTGGTTAGAGAGGATTTGGTCAATGCTTCTGAATTACTTAGCTTATGAAGTAGGGATCTAATACATTTTTCTATACGCAAATAATTAGATGGCTCAGCACAAAAATTATTCTGATAAATGGATTTTTTTCATTTTTTTCCAAATTTATTTGGGAAACTGTTTTATAACTTTCTGTGTCAAACTGTTAAAATAAGCCAGAAAATATATTATCCAGTAGCCATAAGTCTTTAAGAAATAAGGCTCTGATAATCCTGACTGACAAGAAAAGTATTCAGCATATAGGATTGTGACAGGTACTTGCGCTGTGCCTGGTGTTTCATATATTTATTCTAAACAAAAACTACATGAAGAGAGTCTCACTCATCATATTTCCCACATGAACACAGGAGGCCTGATGAGGTTATGATCTTACAGCACCACGCTCAGTGGCTCCACACTCAGAGCTGTCTCACTATGAATCTCCTCCTCTTTCTGCATGGGAGCCAATTTAGAAAAATGGGAAGACTTTGATTCTAAGCCATCATCTGGAGCAGGTTTCTCAACCTCAGTGCTACTGACTTTTGAGGATGGATAATTTTTTGTTGTGGGGGACTATCCTGTCCATTGTGGAATGTTTAGCAGCACCCTAGACCTCTAGCCATTAGATGCCACCTACCTCTCACCCCAAGTCATCTTCCTTCCTCCACCTCTCCCCTTGTTCCCTCCCCTTCACCCCCACCTTCCGCCATCCTGAAAACTAAAAATGGCCCCCTGGGGCCCAAATCACTCTCATTGGGAACCACTGGCCTAGAAGTATTTGTCATTTTATTTATTACCAGCTTTAATCCAATTTTCTCTATAGTGCAAGTCTTCCATATAAGACTGCTCCCTTCTGGTTAATTAAAAGTTCCAGATAACTGAGGCTTTACGACTTCCACAATTGCTGTCAGTTTGTTTCCTCTGTTTTCTAAAGAGTTCTATGCTTTCACAAAACAAAGACAAAAACAAAAAACAAAACAAAAAAAACCCACCATTCATCTTCTGCCTAATTATCCTAACAGTTGAGCTCACAAGTTTAGGAGTCTTATTATTCTTCAGTGGTTACATTATGATCTTGGCCTATAGGAAGATCAAGAGATGCTCATAACATGGAGACAGTTATAGTTCAGTAGATGACCAGGAAGACTCCTGAGCCCACATGCTTCTCCACCACTTCCTAGCTGTGTGATCCTGGGTAAGCCCTTTCCACTCTCTTTTCTCTGTGAAATGCAGTCCTCCCTGAGAGGGTGATTATGAGAATTAAATGAGATGTTCCATTGATACTTAAAATGGTATCTAACCCAGAGAATATCAGCAATTGTTTATTATTATTCTTTTGGGTATTATCTGTACCTAAGGATCTTGTCAAGGACAGAAGGAGGTCTAAGTTCTCTCTCCTAAACACATGTTCTGTGTTTTAAAAATTTTATTCAGATCAAAGTTGTAGCCCATCTTTTACATATTTAAATTGTGTAACATATTTACCTCCCATCACAGAATTTTCTGTATAGGAGGTGTGAATATCACTGAAACACATGAGCGGATTGTTAAAATTGGCTACACTTGATTCATTTCATTAAAAGGTTCAAAAGTGAACCAAACTAATCAATGTGAGAGAGGGTTACATTTGGTGCTTTGGAATGGGGGTGAATTGAAGGGAGCCCAAAACAGTGGCTGGGGTATTCATGTTCTTTTTTTAAAATTTTTTATTGTTTTGCTAATCACCATACATTACATCATTAGTTTTTGATGTACTGTTCCATGAGTCATTGTTTGCATATAACACCCAGTGCTCCCCGCAGAACATGCCCTCTTCAATACCCATCACCAGGCTAACCCACCCCCCCACCCCCTCTAGAACCCTCTAGAACCCTCAGTTTGTTTTTCAGAGTCCATCGTCTCTCATGGTTCGTCTCCCCCTCTGACTTACTCCCCTTCATTCTTCCCCTCCTGCTATCTTTTTTTTTCTTAACATACATTGCATTGTTTCAGAGGTACAGATCTGTGATTCAACAGTCTTGCACAATTCACAGCACTTACCATAGCACATACCCTCCCCAATGTCTATCACCCAGCAACCCCATCCCTCCCACCCCCCCCACTCAGGCAACCCTCAGTTTGTTTCCTGAGATTAAGAATTCCTCATATCAGTGCGGTCATATGATACATGTCTTTCTCTGATTGACTTATTTCCCTCAGCATAACACCCTCCAGTTCCATCCACGTCATTGCAAATGGCAAGATCTCATTCCTTTTGATGGCTGCATAATATTCCTTTGTGTGTGTGTGTGTGTGTGTGTGTGTGTGTGTGTGTGTGTATGTGTGTGTGTGTGTGTATACCACTTCTTTATCCATTCATCTGTCGATGGACATCTTGGCACTTTCCACAGTTTGGCTATTGTGGACATTGCTGCTATAAACATTGGGGTGCACATACCCCTTTGGATCGCTACATTTGTATCCCTGGGGTAAATACCCAGTAGTGCAATTGCTGGATCATATAGTAGTTCTATTTTCAACTTTTTTTTTGAAAGATTTTATTTATTTGTTTGAGAAAGAGAGAGATTGAGAGAGAGAGAGATTGAGAAGGAGAGGGTCAGAGGGAGAAGCAGACTCCCTGCTGAGCAGGGAGCCCGATGCGGGACTCGATCCCAGGACTCCAGGATCATGACCTGAGCCGAAGGCAGTTGCTTAACCAACTAAGCCACCCAGGTGCCCTGTTTTCAACTTTTTGAGGAACCTCCATACTGTTTTCCAGAGGGGTTGCACAAGCTTGCATTGCCACCAACAGTGTAGGAGGGTTCCCCTTTCTCCACATCCCTGCCAACATCTGTCGTTTCCTGACTTGTTAATTTTAGCTATTCTGACTGGTGTGAGGTGGTATCTCATTGAGGTTTTGATTTGGATCTCCCTGATGCTGAGCAATGTTCAGCACTTTTTCATCTGTCTGTTGGCCGTTTGGATGTCTTCTTTGGAAAAATGTCTGTTCATGTCTTCTGCCCATTTCTTGATTGGATTATTTGTTCTTTGGGTGTTGAGTTTGATAAGTTCTGTATGGATTTTGGATACTAGCCCTTTATCTGATATGCCATTTGCAAACATCTTCTCCCATTCTGTTGGTTGTCTTTTGGTTTTGTACACTGTTTCTTTTGCTGTGCAAAAGCTTTTTATCTTGATGAAATCCCAGTAGTTCATTTTTGCCCTTGCTTCCCTTGCCATTGGCGATGTTTCTAGGAAGAAGTTGCTGTGGCTGGGGTCGAAGAGGTTGCTGCCTGTGTTCTTCTTTAGGATTTTGATGGACTCCTGTCTCACGTTTAGGTCTTTCAACCATTTTGAGTCTATTTTTCTGTGTGGTGTAAGGAAATGGTCCAGTTTCATTCTTCTGCATGTGGCTGTCCAATTTTCCCAACACCATTTGTTCCAGAGACTATCTTTTTTCCACTGGACATTCTTTCCTACTTTGTCACAGATAAGTTGACCATAGAGTTGAGGGTCCATTTCTGGGCTCTCCGTTTTGTTCCATTGATCTATGTGTCTGTTTTTGTGCCAGTACCATACTGTCTTGATGATGACAGCTTTGTAATAGAGCTGGAAGTCCGGAATTGTGATGCTGCCATCTTTGCTTTTCTTTTCAACATTCCTCTGGCTATTCGGGATCTTTTCTGGTTCCATAAAAATTTTAGGATTATTTGTTCCATTTCTTTGAAAAAAGTGGATGGTATTTTGATGGGGATTGCATTGAATGTGTAGATTGCTCTAGGTAGCATTGACATCTTCACAATGTTTGTTCTTCCAATCCATGAGCATGGAACGTTTTTCCATTTCTTTGTGTCTTCATCAATTTCTTTCATGAGTATTTTATAGTTTTCTGAGTACAGATCCTTTGCCTCTTTGGTCAGATTTATTCCTAGGTATCTTATGGTTTTGGGTGCAATTGTAAATGGGATCAACTCCTTAATTTCTCTCTCTTCTGTCTTGTTGGTGTATAGGAATGCCACTGATTTCTGTGCATTGATTTTATATCCTGCTACTTTACTGAATTCCTGTATGAGTTCTAGCAGTTTTGGGGCAGAGTGTTTTGGGTTTTCCACATAAAGTATCCTATCATCTGCAGACAGTGAGAGTTTGACTTCTTCATTGCCAATTTGGATGCCTTTGATTTCTTTTTGTTGTCTGATTGCTGTGGCTAGGATTTCTAGTACTATGTTGAATAGCAGTGGTGAGAGTGGACATCCCTGCTGTATTCCTGACCTTAGGGGGAAAGCTCTCAGTTTTTCCCCATTGAGAATGATATTTGCTGTAGGTGTTTCATAGATGGCTTTCATGATATTGAGGAATGTACCCTCTATCCCTATACTCTGAAGGGTTTTGTTCAAGAAAGGATGTTGTACTTTGTCAAATGCTTTTTCTGCATCTATTGAGAGGATCCTATGATTCTTGTTCTTTCTTTTGTTAATGTATTGTATCACGTTGATTGATTTGTGGATGTTGAACCAACCTTGCAGCCCAGGGATAAATCCCACTCGGTCATGGTGAATAATCCTTTTAATGTATTGTTGGATCCTATTGGCTAGTATTTTGGTGAGAATTTTTGTATCCGTGTTCATCAAGGATATTGGTCTGTAATTCTCCTTTGTGATGGAGTCTTTGTCTGGTTTGGAGATCAAGCTAATGGTGGCCTCATAAAATGAATTTGGAAGTTTTCCTTCCATTTCTATTTTTTGGAACAGTTTCAGGAGAATAGTTATTAATTCTTCTTGAAATGTTTGGTAGAATTCCCCTGGGAAGCTTTCTGGCCCTGGGCTTTTGTTTGTTGGGAGATTTTTATTTCAAGATTTTTATTTATTTATTTGAGAGAGAGAATGAGAGACAGAGAGCATGAGAGGGAAGAGGGTCAGAGGGAGAAGCAGACCCCCAGCTGAGCAGGGAGCCCGATGTGGGACTCGATCCCGGGACTCCAGGATCATGACCTGAGCCGAAGGCAGTCGCTTAACCAACTGAGCCTCCCAGGTGCCCTGTTGGGAGATTTTTGATGACTGCTTCAATTTCCTTAGTGGTTATAGGTCTATTCAGGTTTTCTATTTCTTCCTGGTTCAGTTTTGGTAGTTGATATATCTATACGAATGCATCCATTTCTTCCAGGTTATCTAATTTGCTGGCACATAGTTGCTCATAATATGTTCTTATAATTGTTTGTATTTCTTTGGTGTTGGTTGTGATCTCTCCTCTTTCATTCATGATTTTGTTGATTTGGGTCCTTTCTCTTTTCTTTTTGATAAGTCTGGCCAGGGGTTTATCAATCTTGTTAATTCTTTCAAAGAACCAGCTCTTAGTTTCGTGGATCTGTTCTACTGTTCTTTTGGTTTCTATTTCATTGATTTCTGCTCTGATCTTTATTATTTCTCTTCTCCTGCTGGGTTTAGGCTTTATTTGCTGTTTTTTTCTCTAGCTCCTTTAGGTGTAGGGTTAGGTTGTGTATTTGAGACCTTTCTTGTTCCTTGAGAAAGGCTTGTATTGCTATATACATTCCTCTTAGGCCTGCCTTTGCTGCATCCCAAAGATTTTGAACAGTTGAGTTTTCATTTTCATTGGTTTCCATGAATTTTTTTAATTCTTCTTTAATTTCCTGGTTGAAATTTTTTATTTCAACCATTCATTCTTTAGTAGGATGCTCTTTAGCCTCCATGTATTTGAGTTCCTTCCGACTTTCCTCTTGTGATTGAGTTCTAGTTTCAAAGCATTGTGGTCTGAAAATATGCAGGGAATAATCCCAGTCTTTTGGTACCGGTTGAGACCTGATTTGTGACCTAGGATGTGATCTATTCTGGAGAACGTTCCATGGGCACTAGAGAAGAATGTGTATTCTGTTGCTTTGGGATGGAATGTTCTGAATATGTCTGTGAAGACTGTGTGTCATTTAAAGTCTTTATTTCCTTGAGCTTTTGCTTAGATGATCTGTCCATTTCAGTCAGGGGGGTGTAAAAGTCCCCCACTATTATTGTATTCTTGTCAATGTGTTTCTTTGCTTTTGTTCTCAGGTGTTATTGCACCTCATTAATTGCTTTTTGATTTCGACTTGGTTAGATTTTAGTTCTTTTATTTCTCCAGAAAGGGTTTCTCTAATAACTTCCATGCTTTTTTCAAGCCCAGCTAGTATCTTGAAAATCATCATTCTGAACTCTAGTTCTGACATCGTACTAATGTCCATATTGAGTAGGTCCCTGGCAGTCGGTATTACCTCTTGTTCTATTTATTGAGGTGATTTTTTTCTGTCTTGTCATTTTGTCCAGAGAATAGATGAATGAGAGAACAAAATGCTAACAGCGTAACATGTCCCCAGAAAATATACTCTAAACAAATCAGAAAAGACCTGAAACTGGGGGAAAAGAAAGGGAAAGAAAGAAAAAAGAAAAAGAAAAAGATAAAAACAAACAAAAACAGAAGAAAACAAAAAAAAAGAAAATGATCAAATATGATCAGGCTGGTGCATAGATCAGTGCCACACAGTAGATTTTGGGTGTATTTTGGTCTGTTAGAAGAAAGTGCCTCTCTAAATTTTAAGGAAAGAAATATTTATATATGTACAAAAATAAGGTTTGATAGGATGAAGGGATGGAATATGAGTGTAAAGATGAAAATTATAAAAGATTTTATAAAAGGAATTGATAAGAAGTTTTTTGAAAAAAGAAAGAAGAGGATTTAAAAAAAGGCGAGAGAATGTGTTCAGGCAGGAGACTAGAACAAAGCCACACACTAGAGATTTAGGGTATATTTTGATCTTTTAGAAGAAATTGTCTCTCAAAATTTTAAAGAGAGAACAACTTATATATATATATATATATGCCAAAAATAAGGGTAACTACTATGAAGGGATAGAATATGACTCTAAAAATGAAAAATAAAAATGTTTTTTAAAAAAGGGATTGATAAGATGTTGGTTGAAAAAGGGAAAAAGAAAAATTAAAAAATAAAGACAGTTAAAAAAATTAACTTTGAAAGACTAAAGAATTACGGTAAAAAAGCCATGAATTCTATGTGCAGTATTCCCGTAGTGCTGGAGTTCTGCCGTTCTCATTGACCGGTAAACTTGGTCTTGGCTGGCTGTTCTTGCTGATCTTCTAGGGGAGGGGCCTGTTGCTGTGGTTTCCAAATGTCTTTGCCGGAGGTGGATTTGTCCTGCCCTTGCCTGGTCTGGGCTAAGTAATCTGCTGGGGTTTGCTCTCGGGAGCTTTTGTTCCCTTCAAGCTTTCAGTGTAGCCTTGGAGGATGAGAGTGAAAATGGCAGCCTCCCAATCTCTGCCCTGGGGAGCCGAGAACTCGGGGCCCCGCTCCTCAGTGCATCCCCAGAGAAAAGCAGTCAATCACTCCTGTCTCCCGGGTCTCCGGCCGCACTCCTTGCTCACCCGACCTGTGACCGAGGTTTCTATCTCTGGCACACAACCCGTGTGGAGTCTCCAAACCCAGCAGATCCCTGTGGTGTGCTCCCCTGCCCATCCTCCCCGGGAGAGGAAGGGGAGTCTCCCCAGATCTGCCTCTTGTTGGATCCCTGCTGGAAGAGCAGTGGTTTATGTGCTAAAGAGCATGGTTTATGGCAACCCGGAGCTGAGAGCCCACTCCTCGGCTCCATCTCTGCAGCCGGCTTCCCTGCTCCGATCCCTGGGATCTCTGCCACACTCAGGCACCCCCAGTCTTTCTGTGACCCCGAGGGTCCTGAGACCACACTGTCCCGCGTGGGTTCCAACCCCCACTTAGCCACTGGAGCAATGTCCCTAAGCGGAGCCGACTTCTAAAAGTTCAGATTTTGTGCTCTGCGGCTCTAGCACTTGCCAGAAGCGGGGATGGAGGCCCCCTCCCCCGCCATCTGTCCTCCCGAATATCGCCTCGGATTCACTTCTCCGCACATCCTACCTTCCAGAAAGTGGTCGCTTTTCTGTTCAGAGGGTTGTTGCTATTCTTTTCTTCGATGTCCTGTTGAGTTCGTAGGTGTTCAGAATGGTTTGATCCCTATCCAGCTGAATTCCCGAGACCAGACGAAATTTAGGTCTCCTACTCCTCCGCCATCTTGCTCCGCCCCCCCTGGGGTATTCGTGTTCAATTTTTTTGTTTGTTTGTTTTTAATTAATTTTTTAAATTAAATTCAGTGTTCTATTTCTTTTGATCTGGGATTTCGTTATAGGGAAGTGTTCAGTTTGTGAAAATCTATTGAGCTATTGACTTGTGATTTAAGCACCTTTCTTTATCTCTTATATTTCAGTAAAAGTTCAAACATATGCACAGATTCATTATAGAAAAATAAAAACCTTGTCATACACCTAACAATATTGTTTATTAGAAAGGTAAACACTGTCAGATATAATTCATTTTTGTTATTTTGTTGCATTATGGTTCCTGCATTATACCCATGGTTTTCTAGGGAGGCCTGATTTCATAAACTCTGTCTGTGCTTGTGTTATAAATATGGGATGGGTCATGAAAAGAAGTTATTATATGATTGTTTACATTCACGTAGCCACATACAAACCTGAATTTTTTTTTTTAACCCAGACATAATATTGAGAAGTGCTATTTGGATGACTTCAACTGTATTTTTAGTCGCTCGTGCTATTGTTAATGTGAAAAATATAAAACTAAATTATAGGTCCCCCTATTTTCATTATGGGACAATTTTATAGCTGTCAAAAAAGTTGTATTTCACACTTCCCACATTGACAAGGCTGCATTGGTACCAAAGTTTATAAGTTTTTCTTTGGCTTTTTCCTCAGTAACTGGAAAGTTGATATAGCAATGATTTTGTTGCTAAGTTGTCAAAATAGATACACCCCACAAAGCAAAGACAGAAGCCTTAACTCCCAGAAAAAATGAAATTTAGGTTATAACCATGAATGGTAAACAGAGGAGCTGTAGGTGGAATCACCATATTATGCCCAAACCTCTTTCAAGCCAACATTTTCACCCCATTTCCCCCCAAGAACTGCTGCAAAGGAGGAAATTTGATTGGTTGGGGTTCCATGTCTTTTTATTTCTTCTGCCCTATGTCTCCTATGGAAGTACCAATATGCAGAAAACCAGTATTAAGACCCAAAGGCATAGAGCAGGTGGAGGAGGGGAGTAGAAAAAGGAGCAGTTATACTCCTGGTTAAGCCATCACATGGTTTAGAATGGATTGCTCATGAAAGAAAACTTAGTGAATATGATAGCATCTTTAAATGAATAAAATTCTCTAGGATGATGTAGAAAATATATTATTCATAATTCCAGCAAAAAAAACATACTTCTGCAGCATAAAAACAACTAGAAAATGCCCAATAGTAATACTGAAACATTATGCTTGCACTTAACAACAGAAGATTTTAGGATTTATTTACTGAATCCTAAAATGTAATCTTTATTTATAAGGAACAAATGTTAATTTCACCAATGAGAAGAAATTGTCATAAATTTCAAGGCAGATTGTTTTGAGGCTCAGATCAGGTAAGGTATCATGACAGATGTCCTTCTTCTAAATAGAAGCCATCTTTGTTTCCCCAAAGAGCATGATGTTTTGGCAGGAGGTTCTCATTGGTCCAATCAAATAATAATGTCTATAACTAGCTTTTCTTTTAAAACAATTTCTCTGCCTTTTTCCCATTCTGTGTGTGGTAAGCCAGGCCTCTTCAAGTCCTTTTCACAAAGGAAGGCAAAGTGGTTTGTAAGAAACTGCACATGCATTGACTAGGGTTCAAAGGCTCAGATCTGCCTTCGTCCCTGGGGTGCGAGGTGGAATTCTGGTGACAGCATTGGGCATGTCTTTCATTTCCTCTGTTCAGTCAGAGTCTTTGAAAGGTTCTCATTAAATGCTATTAACAAGCATTAATACAAAGCATGACTACAAAATTCCAGGGAGAATCAAACAGCAGAATGAACAGTGAGGAGAATGTGAGACAACCAAAGTCAGACATTCTTAGTGAAATAGAACTGCCAATGACAGACATGTCTCAAGGGTAGCAAGATTGTTTCTGAGTCTGACATAGAGACGGTAAAGGGATCAGGACCACCAACTACTACTGCACATGCATCTGTACCATAGGAACTCCCACAAGGGACCAATACATTTGTGTATTAGAAACAAGCCATGTACACGTAACCATAGGACTAAAGGTAGCAACTGTAAGGAAAGGCACCAGCCACACTGAAGAATAAAAACAGTCACATAAAGGAAGGGATTTGGAAAGGGGGCTGCTTTAATAACCCAACCCAATAACACATTATTCTCTGGTGGAAATTACACCAATTGTGCCATTTGGGAGAAGATTTCAAATGGGATTCCCAGGATTATTCTCATCTAGATCTTTTGGTTCTGTCAATTCTTCCACCTCAGTCCATAGCTCCTTAATTCCTGAATTTAGTGTTGACCGTCTCTCTCAAATATCAACTCACTGTGCATTTGCAGTTAATTCTATAAAAATGAGGATCAACCTAAACAAGCAAAGTGGACCTGAGACTCACTTTCCTCCCAAAGTCAAGTTGTCCAGCGACCTGCTCAGAGTTTTTGGGTAGCTTAGAGCTCTGCAGTCAGTCAGCCCCTGGAGCAATCACCACAAAGCTGAATAACCCCTGTCTTGGCCTGCCAGAAGGTTTCTCAGCTTAGTGCTACCCTTGAATGGCACTCTGTCATTATGCTATATTTAGGCCATGCAAGTTGTAATTAGCTTTGTTCTGCTGCAAACTGATCCAGCCTCACATGCAATATAAAAGGTAATGAAATAGGTAGGCAGATATAAAAACCTAAATAAGCATCCTCTGCAGAAAAATTTCATGATTCCCAAACTGATGAAAGAACCAAGGAAAGGGGACTTTCATGGCTTCAAAAGCAGCAGGGGCCACCTAAGAAGCCGCTTCTAGGTATGGCCCGCTTGCAGCAGGATGTTTAGTCAATCCGCTCATCTCATCCCCACACCTCCCCCCTACTCCCACCCACTGAGATAACTGTCCTGTAACTTGATAATGTTTGCCAGAAGCTGCGTTTTCTAATATGACATCTCACATCTCTTTAAGGGGCCAATTTTGTCTTAAAGTGGACTTTTAGAATTCCATTGTTCAGTATCCCTGCATTATCTATTCTAGAAATTGTCTGGGATCTGAGCCATCTGTTTGTTTGTTTGTTTTTAAAGATTTATTTTTTATTTGAGAGAGAATGAGAGAGCACACCCGAGCTAGGGGAGGGAGAGGGAGAGGAAGAGAATCTCCAGCAAACTCCCTGATGAGCGGAGAGCCCAATGCAGGGCCTGATCCCAGGACCCTGAGATCATGACCTGAGCCGAAGGCAGACGCTCAACTGCCCGAGCCACCCAGGGGCCTCCTGAGCCGTCTGTTTTTATCACACACAGCCATGTGTGCTTACAGGAATGGATGCTGCTTATGAGAAACAAGCTGGCAGGAAGGTATCAAAACATGAGATCCACAGTGCCAAAATTGTCATTACGAGTTGATATATGCCCTTTCACTCTCCAACTTGGTTATAAGCTCCTTGAAGGTGAGACCTTCTATTGTCTCTTCCACAGGTTTTAGTTAAACATGGGTCAGCTGTAGATTATCGGTGCTCATGGAGTCATCCAGGTGATGTGCTGGAACAGACCCAGGATAAACATTTTCATATAATCTTTATTCACCTATTGACAGTGGCTTTGCTTTTCAACATCATGGAAGACTGGGGAGCCCAACATTTGTCAGTTCGTTCAATGAATAAAAATCTAAATAAAGGTAATAGGTGGATAAATGTAAGGAAAGATTTTTAAAGAAAGAACAAGTATGAATTTTATGTATCCTGAGGTATAAAGAGACAGAAGAGTGAAACAAAGAAAGGAGGCCCAGAGGAAAATAATGAAAATACAGTAATGAGTTGGGATATAATGTGTAACAGTGAACTTGAGGGCAGGAAAATTATGGTTGCTATGTCTTCAGGAGCAAACTATAGAGTGAGCATTATTTCTGGTGTTTGTGGGTTATGAGAGATGCAGGGGTGGGGAAGGGCCCTTCACCCAACTTAAAGGAGGATCCTAAGGGTAAAAAGAACAGATGGTATCACGCAGAGAAGAGACCTAGATACCAGGTAGATATAGAAACGTTCCCTCTGTCCTCTTCTAACATTCGGTTTGTATGTAGTAAGATTAGCCAGACACAGGGGACCTTCTAAGACAAAAAAGTCAAGCAGTACCTTATATTCATGGAGCTTTTAATAATTTACTTGAATATTTTTGCATTAATGTTCGTATTCAATCTATATAGCTCTTTGAAGAGAGAATGCTCAAGCTCATTTTTCAGATGAATGGACTGGGTCTAGAAGTCAAGAAACTTGATTGACTAAGTTCTCAGCTACGTCAAAACAGAGGCAAGATTAAACCTAGATTTGCCTCCTTGTTTAATGCTCTTAAGTTCTTCACTTCTTGTCCTAAAAAGAACTTCAGCAGTCCTAAAGGGAAACCAGATATCAAGGATGTTTACAATTTCCAATAGGGCTCTTAAAGAGCACTTGTAATACACAGCCAAAATTTCATCTGCATTTTTAAAACCAGAATGTGCAAAATCCCAGTGTCAGCAGTGTCAGCTTCCATTTCTTGATCAGCTTCAGGAGGCAAAAATACCTGTGTTCCTCTTTTGGCCTCAAATTAGAAAGCATGGAGTTTGGGGCTGACAAAGTAGTTATAAAGGGAAATCAAGGACTTTGAGAAGTTGAGAGTTAAATAAAGGCCTTTGGTGATTTCTACTCCTTTCCCTGATGACTTGACAGTTTTGCCATTGTCTCTAAGGGAAGGTATCCGAAGTTCTAGTGCAAATTTCTTCATGTTGATTGAATGCGTTCGTGTTGTTATAATAAATATGCTTTTTTGGGGGGGGCAAGAGGCTTGAATATTATTTTTCTTTTCTGATATTGCATATTCTCAGTTTAGACATTGACTATGGTTCAGTTTGTAAGAAGAAGAGAAGGAAAAAATTTAATTTTTTTAATTACATTTATTCTGTGGAGCTTAGTCTTGAATTTTAAGTTTGTGGATTTTTAAAACCAGTGTGTGCTTTTTAAAAAGACAATTTAAAAATTTCTTTTATGCCATATTATTATAATAAAAAGTCCAGTCCAGTTTTAAGTATTTATACTATTCATAACAAGTGATATATTTTTCATTCACAGAGGGCTTCATTTGCTTCCCCAAAGTTGACTTTTTCATATTCAGAACCAGACATTTGATGGATTTGACATTTTACAGTTGATGACAGAAAATGGAAAAAACATAAACCTCCCACCCCCTCTTCTGCTTTCATAATTCTATCCTGGCTCGACATAATTTTTTTTTCTTCCCTCAAAATTTCCAAAACTTTTTATACTGTTGTGATAAGACCAAAGTCAGTGAGTTTAAGACTGGAAAGAATTCCCCTTAGGAAATGTTGAAAATGTGATTGGAAGGAAAATGGGTGGGAGGAGAGCAAACACTTATGATGCTATTTTTTTGACAAGGTGTCAGCTCAGCTCCCTCGGTACCATTCTAAAGAATAGAAAGCCAAACAAGCCATACTTTTTTACTCCAACTCAGAGTTCAATGTTATATTCTTCTTTTTTAAAGAGGTGTGAAGGTTCTCTTTAAGAGGACTCTATCTGTGCACACACATACATGTAACACATGAACACTTCTGGCCCCAAATCCAAAGAAAATCAGTTTTAAAAATGCGAGAGGTGCTTGGAAAGTGTTGTTATCAGGCCAGAAACAAATAAAATGAACTTTAAGATTAAATCTTGTAATCATTATGAACATTAGCTTTCGTTCTCTCTTTCTTTTTGACACAAAATTCTCGCAGGTGGTTCTAATTAGACATAAGTAGTGACAGTGGCCAGTTTGACTAAATCCAGATCCCAGCCAAGAGTAATGGAAAAAAGTCTCAGCTTGCCTTCTTAAAAAATGGAATCTATATTGAGACCGTTCAAGGAAATGACGCCTACGACAAGATGTAAAAGCCACGGCTTGAGCCCCTTTGTGTTTTCTTCCTTTAGAGAGTCAAAGCAGCCTAAAACACCTAATGCCATGTTTCTTACTGCTCATATTAAATTCCAAGCTTCTTAGAGAAAGCTTATATTCTTCTAAGACAAATTCTGTCCACTTTGCCATCTTGCAGGAAAAACATAAGCCAATATGTTATATATATTGTCAATCATTTCCATTCTTTTGTTTGGCATAGTTGAATTGCCATTTGATAATCCTGTCAAATCATTTCCTAAATAATTCACTGTTTTCATTAAACTCTCAATCACCTTTAGTTTAGTTGAGTCATACAGAAAAGGAAAACATCTTTTTGGAAAGAGTTTCCAAAAATCAATAGGTTAGAAAAACTTGAATTGCTAGCCACCATGTTCTACAATAATAAAATTTTACCCTAGTCATGGTCTCTTTCTTAGGAATTCAAACTAGTGTTCTAAGAAGCAAACACTCATCCCTGCTAAGAAATGTCTTGAAAATCCATGCAGGTATTTGATAGACATCCTGAGTAATTTTTGTATTTCTTTAAGCAGGAGTCTTGCAAACAGTTGTGCCATCACACAAGGATACCCAGTCAATGGGATGAGTGAGGTTTGAAATTTAGCCCACGTACCAACCACTGAGCCATAACTCCTTCCTGTCAAAGCACTGAGTCTGCCTAGAAGAAGCTGCAGATTTTCTAAATTGCAGAGGCCGAGCTTGCTGCATCCCGCTCATTAGTCATTCTTGCAAATCCAATCAAAAGTAAAGTAATTACATGTAATTATTTACTTATTTTTGCCTACTCTCTAAATATCTGAATATATTATCAGTCAATGAATCTGAACACCTAATTCCCCCCCCACCCAAATTTGATAAGACATGGTGTATAAGTCACTGACATCTCACTTTGTGATTTTATAAGCTCAGGCACCTTAGCTTGCTGAAACATGGGTGCTCTTGGCTGACTGACTCAATGCACATTGATAGGTAGATTAAAAATTTAAGGGATGAAGTGGACAGGAAGAAATACCCAGAGAAGCCCATATGCACCATCCTCTATATGGTGGAAAATATACTCTTGACCAAACAATTTTCAGAGCAGCTTGTGATGATCTGTTTCCACTTTCTATATACCTGTCTCTAAGATACGGAGTAAAACAGCAACAGTGTAGGCAAATAGCCTTTAAAATTCTAACTTTTATGAAACATGTCTTCATTTTGGACATTTTGATGATAATTATTGTCATCATGATTATCATTACTAGTATTTTTCTCATACAAAACTATGCTTGAATTTACAGTGCTCACAATTCCCAGATATTATCTTTGAGAAGGTGATTTCTCCTGAATCAGCAAGACTAAAAGTGTGAAGGAAAGCAAATCAAAACAGAGTCAGCAGTTTATAAACAGCATACATTTGTAAATTTTACTTCTTAGTAGCTCAAGTTGATCTCACCTGAATATCCCTTGAAGTTCTTTTTTTGTTTTTAAAGATTTTATTTATTTATTTGAGAGAGCGAGAATGAGAGAGAGAGAGCACATGAGAGGGGGGAGGGTCAGAGGGAGAAGCAGACTCCCCGCTGAGCAGGGAGCCCCGCGTGGGACTCGATCCCGGGACTCCAGGATCATGACCTGAGCCGAAGGCAGTCGCTTAACCAACTGAGCCACCCAGGGGCCCCACCCCTTGAAGTTCTTTTCAGCTCTTACTCTTTGCAGATATAAAATATTTTTTCATATCAGTGCAAAAATGACTGCTCTTTATCGGAGGTTAGATTCCTAATGAGGCTCATCTCCTACAGCAGAAGGCCTGGAATGTCAGGCCCACTATTTCAACTAATAGTGACAAAATAGATATTCCTTATCTTTTGCTTTGGGGAATGCCTTTGATCTTAGCAGGGGATCCACTGGTAATGAGAGGTGTCCTAGAGAGAAATATCAATCTCAAAACGTAGAACATATTATCCATGTTGCTCAAATCACCACCAATCTGAGGAATCCCAAGAAGCCTGGAGGAGTTATAAAAGATTCAGCGGCTTATTTCCCAAAACTTTCCCCATCCAAGGGAGGTGATATATATAGAAGAACTAATTGTCCTGGGATATTATCAAGATTTAAAGAATATTTTTTTGAGTGAGGTTCAAGATTGGACACTTTCAGAAAGGAATCCTATTGAGCAGGCTTGTTTCTTAACTCCAGTCTGCCTCATGATGGATCTGCAGTGCCTTCTGGAAGAAATTCATTTTGCTTCTATCTCATATGTTCCACTCAAACCTCCTCTTAACAAATAAGACAAAATTTTAAGCAGCTGATTTTGGAATAGGAAATGTTGGCTAGGAATCATATGAAGCTAAAGGCACCTTGGTTGGTTTATTCTTTCTACTCCCTTGCTCCCCTCCCTTCTTTACCTTGATCCTTTTTCTGTGGTTGTTGCTTCCTGTTTTATTTGTTTATTTCTATATTTAGTCTCTCCCTAGTCAGTGGCAACAGCTAGAAAAATTCCTAGACTGTGTGGTGGCCTTTTGCATCAGCCCACAGAGAGCTTTGGTCAGAAGTCTTCCCTGCTCTTCTCCTGGCCAGCAGGATACCTACTGGTCTAACCAACCAGTCCAACAAGATACACTGACCCTTTTCAAATGCCCAGCTTCCCCTAGCCACAATTTAGATACTCATTCTTTGATCTGTGGAGCTACCTATTAGAATCTACACTTCATGACTTTAGAATCTTATAGTGCAACTTTTAACTTTATCCTGTCAGTTCAGCTTTCTCTTCTGTAGTGCTGAAACTGCCCATCAGGACCTCTGTTTTCTTTCTTTTTTTTTTTTTTTAAAGATTTTATTTATTTATTTGACACAGAGAGAGATAGAGAGAGAGAGCACAAGTAGGGTGAGCAGCAGGCAGAGGGAGAGGGAGAAGCAGGCTCTCCTCTGAGCAGGGAGCCCGATGCGGGACTCAATCCCAGGACCCTGGGGTCATGACCTGAGCCAAAGGCAGACGCTTAACCGACTGAGCCACCCAGGCGCCCCAAGACCTCTGTTTTCTTGTTGACTTTCCTATTGTCTCAAGCCAGGAAGTGAGGAGGGGACTTCAACCTTGCACTATAATCCTAGACCTGCTCCTAGTTTTACTTAAATAGTTTTACTGATTGGCTTTTTCATGGTAAGTTAACCATGGATTCTCTCCCACAATTTTGTCATGAGCTCGCCTAAAAAACCATAAACTTCACCTCTTTTTTCAAAACACAAAAAAGTTCACAGTAAGTTACTATAGGTAATGCAGAAGCACAGTTAACAAGATGGGATCCCCAAGCACAACAATTAAATCATCTTTCCATTGGTTTGCTGAGAGATGACAGAGTGAAAAACTCCAGGTGCAACTAGCTCTGAACTCGTCCCACCTCTGCTCTGTTCTTCATGTTTCCCATTTGTAATCATGGTAGTTGATGGTGATTATCTCATAGATCTCTTCCAGTTCTAATCTGATATGTAATCCTAGATTTTAAATGTGTACGTTTCATTTGAATTTTTCCCAAAAGATGAGATGATAAGACTATTTCAACATAAAAAAAAATTTGCTGTGGCTCACAGTGGCAGCAACCTTTCAAACTACTGTGTAAATATTTCTACTGGTCATAGTGAAGAATAAAATATGTGGAATTAGAAGGGAGCAGCTCGGGGAAATCAGTGTTCTCTCTGTCCTAGGATTTTTCTTGGCTGAGAGGAGATGAGTGGGTAGGTCTGGCGATGCCAAATATTAATACTTAGTAGATCTAACTAGTCAGGTTATGGTATAAGGGAAATAATTGAATGTATCTTTCATCTGTTACATTTGTGTACTGTACTCATCCACTATGTGGTATGAGTATTCTTCAGGAAAGAATGATTGATTGCCTGATTACTAACCTGACTTCTAGACTCCATGCCTCATGCTGGGGGCCCAACCCCCATTGGCATTGGAAATGATGCAGAAGGCAAAGAGCTGGGAGCCAGTACAGTGTCCTAAGTCCATAGCGGAAGATTCCCTACTACTCTATGGGGAGGGCTTAGGAGAGCAGGGCCAGGAGCATTGCTTGAGGATGAGCGGTCATAAATACCAGGCACACACGTGTCCCGGTCACTTTTCTCTTTCCTTTAGTAACAGGCCAGCCTCGTCCTCTCCCGTGACTCTGCCTGTTGGCTGACCACTAGGTCAGAGTTACAACCAGAATTTTAAACATAGAGAAAAGAGAAAGAGGCAAGTGAGTCCTTCTCCTTCTAATTCTTTGTTTTCTCTATTTAGAAATACATTAGGGGCCCCTCGGGGGCTCAGTCAGTTAAGCATCGGACTCCTGGTTTGGGCTCAGGTCATGATTTCATGGGTCGTGGGATCAAGCCCTGTGTTGGGCTCCCTGTTGAGTGGGCGTCTACTTGAAGATTTTCTTCCTCTGCCCTTCCCCCAACTCACATGCACACACTCTCTCTCTCCCCCCTCTTTAAAACGAATAAATCGTTCTTAAAAAAAAGAAATACATTAAGAAGAAAGCTTCTCTTTTTAACAGGTAATGAGAAATTCTGTAAGATTTTAACATTTAGGAGCCTCAGATATCTGTCCCCCCAATATCTGACCTTACAGTGAACACATAAACCTGTTAGGAAGGAAGAATGGAAAGGTCATGTTCCTTGGTCCTCAGATAAACTGCTTTTGTAACTCTAGGAAGTTTTGAGAAAAGGGACTATAAAATCAACTCTGAAAGTTGTGGAAGGAGCTCATGATTCTTGCTCATAGATATTTCATTAAAACATAATGCTAGGGGTGCCTGGGTGGTGCAGTTGGTTGTGTCCGACTCTTGGTTTCAGCTTAGGTCATGATCTCAGGGTTGTGAAACCGAGCCCTGAGTTGAGCTCTGTGCTCAGCATGGAGTCTGCTTAAGATTCTTTCTCTCCCTCTCCCTTTGCCCCTTCCCCCTATGCGGCGCGTACTCCCTTTCTCTCTCGAAAAATAAATAAATAATTCTTAAAACAAAAAAAACAGAATGCTAAAACTCACTGCCCCCACATGCAAGGGTTCTCTGCTTCCTCAAACATTTCAGGTATCTGGAAGGAAGGCCTGGGTCCAACAAGCTGGTGTTAGTGTGTAAGGCCTGAGGGCCACTTTGTATTTCTCAAACACTGCCTGACAAAGAAGATACACTCCATAAGTTCCTGTTGAATAAATGAATGACTAAATGTTCACTGAAAGAATTGATGCCAAATGATCAGCAAACAAATAATACGCATAGAATCTGACGTGAGGACCCTAAAGTATGAGAGAAGAGAACTCAATATGAATGGTTCGGAAATGATGCAGAAATTCTATACATGAAAATAAATGAATCAGAATAAAACACAGAGGCATCTTTTCTAGTAAACCAGAGAGAGGGCACGCACTAGTATGGGGGAGGGGCAGAGGGAGAGGGAGAAGCAGACCCCCTGTTCAGCAAGGAGCCCAACCCAGGGCTTGATCCCAGGACTCCCTGATCATGACCTGAGCCAAAGGCAGACGCTCAACCACCTGAGCCACCCAAGCACCCCTCCAGTAAACCATTTTTTAATGCAAAAATATCTGCATTTGTGTACTAAAGGCTGGTGACAGTACATCTTCATAAAAAACTTTAGAAAGCCATTTTTCTCCAGTGATTTTCCATTAACTTTTTTCCCAGGGTTAACCTGTGCCATACATGCCATACATGCTCTGTGAATATAGAAGTCTATATATATTCTTTCTGGACTGTTCTTTTCAATTAGGTCGATGTCTGGAGAGCTGCATGTAATCTTAATAATAATCAGATTTGATATAAGCCGTTTTAATAGAGAGGACTCTTTGAAGGTAAGCAAAAGGGATAATAACTCTTGGCAGTATTGTTGTTCAGGAAATTTCAGTTCTTTCATAGGAAACTGAAAATACTTAGAGGATTAAAGTGAATACAATACACAGATGAAAATCGCCATTTGGAAGCTGCCTTTTCTCAAACAGTTCTTCTGTGTCAACTGTTCTAACAATTGTCCCACTTAGCCTTAGACTCTTCCTGCTATAGAGTATAGCATTGTTTAAGAAATATTTTAGCCCGATAAATCAAGTGTTGAGATAAAGCATTATGTGTGATATGCTCCCATGTAGTATTCACAGGTACTCTGTTGAACGCTAACTCCTGACCAAATATTTTTCAAGTACTGCAGTCTTTTACTTGCGTGTCAGGACCCCAGATTTCCCTGCCACATCTCAGCAGAGAACACCATACACAGGGTATGTGTGATACAATGATATCCAAAGATTAAACATGTGTGCTATTCACAGCAAGACAGTCTCCACACTGCTGATCCTCACATCTGTTTGGGCTCAATAGTCAATGGAGCAGTGCATCATTTGCGATTTCTCAAAATTTCAGAATATTTTAATTTCTTTTCTTTGTGTAATATGAGCATTTGTTTGTATTCCATGAGAAGTATAAAACCCAGGAACTGGCACTTGAAACAGAATCATGAGTCCTCAGCTTGGGGGGAGACTGTAAAGATGGTCTAAGACTGTCTTTGTACAATCTTAATGTACATAAGAAATCCCTGATAATCATATTTGATTACAGATACTCGGAGCTCACACCCAAACCTATTTCCATGATATGCACTGTTATTGATCTGAAGAGACTAATTACATTTATTTTATAGTTATCTCTTGTGCTCTGGCTTCTCTCTATTCTCTTGAGTTAGTTCATTTGTTCAGTTTTTGTCTCTCTTGTATACTAGTTTCTTCAATTGATTATTCAGGCAAAGCTGTTTACACTTGCAAATGATGGTTTAATTTATCAATATCAGTAATTGAGGTAGATATTTGTGACACAAATGGGAAAAATTATACCCTGAGGGTAATTACACACTCTCTGCCTCTGAAGAAAAGCAGGTAGAGTGTGAGGGAGGCAGGTTGGGAGCAGATGATAATAGCAAGGTGAGCTCTCCTTTAGGGTGGAAGGAGAGCTTGCCTTTTGGAGCGTTACAAGACAAGTCGTCTTGTTCTTTGACTTGACAGAAACTTGCCTACAGTACTGCTTTCCTTCTCACAGACCCAGTACATCTCTGGAATTATTGCTGGGCAGATTCTCAGCTTTATTCAGAAACACTGAATGCCTCTGAGGGCAAATGCCTTCGTTGTCAGCTACCTTGGGGGTCAGACTTCCCTGTTGTCTACTAGCAGACCCCACTGCTCCTTATCACCGTCTGCTTCTGAAGCTTCAGTATCAGATGAATGTGAAGTTCTAGTGGGAAATTGCACTGGTTTAAAAGACAATTCTGTCTAAGCCTGTGTTGTGCTTTGGGTTCTTCATATCAGCTTGGATCTTCTGGACATTTCTCATTTTTTAAGCCGGCTGATGTAACCCTCTCAGTTTTCCACTGCTGCCTTAAATTTATTCTTTTTCTTTTCATATGGGTTTTTGGGTGGGAGAAGAGATAAATGTATATGTTTAATAGCCACCTTAAATATGAAACTGTCAACTGACCTTGATATATGGCTATTCCTTTACTCAGAACAATTTCTTACAGTCCAAGATTTCCTGCTGTGGTCTGCAATTCAATAAAATGCTGCCAATTAAATAGTTCAGGCCAAATACTAACCACTTCTGATACAGTAGTCCAGTTGCTGTGTTCCACCCCAATGTCTAGGTTCTCAGGTTTGCTCAGAACTAACATGGCCAAGCCAAGTTACTTATACTTTCCGGTTACCTCATTTTTAAATTTTTTGTCTGGAGTGGAATTGGGGGTGGGTGCGATAGGCTTAGAATTTGCCCAGCAGTAATTGTTATTGAAGTGTCTGATGCAGAAAAGTCACATATTCAGTAGCTGTTGGTATCATGAAGACTCCAATAAAATGATGAGATGGAATTTATAATGCTTTGACTTTGACAGTGATGTCAGAGGAGTTTCATTCTGAATCCTCTTCAGGCATGCTTTTAACATTACAGTGTCTACTGGTTTTCTTGAATGAAATGAATGAAGGAGGGGAAATCAGTGGGGGAGACAAACCATGAGAGACTATGGACTCTGAGAAACAAACTGAGGGTTCTAGAGGGGAGGGGGTGGGGGGATGGGTTAGCCTGGTGATGGGTATTAAAGAGGGCACGAACTGAATGGAGCACTGGGTGTTATATGCAAACAATGAATCATGGAACACTACATCAAAAACTAATGATGTAATGTATGGTGATTAACATAACATAATAAGATAAAAAAAAGAAAAGAATAAAATTATCTTGTAATTTGTCAGGAAAGTCTCCTAACTTCTGAAGTTTCTCTTTTAAACTCATGCAAAGAGGAAGAAGCAGAATATAGTAATAGAAATATACTATAGAATATAATAATATAGATTAAGTAATATAGTATATAGTTATATTCTATATTATACTATAATATATAGTGATATATGTAAATCACATATATATAGTGATGTAGAATAATCTAATAATGTAGAATATAGTAATAGAAATATATAGAAATGCCAAATCAACATTAGACAATCTTGGCATTTTATTTATTTAATTTTTAAGTAGGCTCCACACCCAGTGTGGAGCCCAACACGGGGTTCGAACTCACGATCCAGAGATCAAGACCTGAGCTGAGATCAAGAGTCTGACGTTTAACCAGCTAAGCCACCCAGGTGCCCCTTGGCATTTTAGAGCTAACTACAACTGCTAATTAATTTTAATGTTTCTAGCCTCCATTTGTAATCTAGCATGTGTATATTTATTTTTTTCCCGTCCTTATTCTGCATTGTTGAAATAGGGAAAGGGAGCCCTTTCACAAGAGTAGTTTTACACATGAATTTTGTACAAGAACTGTGATTCCAATGCACTATAAATTCTACTACTCTTTCTTGTAACTTACAATATTGTAGCTTGAAGCATGATGACAGCAAAAAATACCCCCCAAATATGGGATACACATGGATAAATCCATTTCACAGGGCCAGTTGCTTGCCACCGACTCACGTGTGGAGTTGCCATTCTCTGGCATGTGAATTACTTATTTTCTCTCCTTTGATTGCACTTAGCTCTATTCTGGGAACTCCTTATTCTTATGTTTCTTAGAATAACATTGATCTTTTTATAATTTCATCAATAGTAGCATGGAGCTTCCTTTGTAATCCCATGTTCTTTTTCTCAGCAAGTCTCCATCCTTTTGTCTTTAGACCAAAGGCATTGTTGTCTTGGTGTGTGTGACAAAGTAGAAGTAGAGGGTTAAGCAGTCACCAGCCTCATGCACAGGACAATGGATGTCATCATTCAGGAGACATGCTTTGACCCCCTGTGCATTTATGAATCCATGCACTGCAACGGTAGGCCATATACAGTGGGTCTTACCAGCGAGGGTGCTAGCTAATCTCCAAAGAGTGAAAAGGAAGCTCGGGTTAAAAGGGGATGCAGCCAGGAAAGGCTGCTCAAGAGGAGCTGGATGTTGACATTTGCAACTGTGCCTGGTGAAGCAGGACGAAGAGGAGAACTGTATTCTATTCTCATCATCTCTGGCTTACTTGTAAATCTGTTAGATGACCCTGAAATGGCTTTTGAGCTTTAGATGGGAGCTGTGGCTTTCAGTGGAATTTAACATGGGACTGTCCAAGATCTTGCAAATGATGACTCCCTCATAAGATGAGTTAGAGAATTATCCATCTTAATTTTAACCGACTACTTTAGGAAGATAGAATAGATTTGTAACCTCTATGGGAAGTGAGCTCTAAATGAGTGACATGGTCAAAACAACTTACAACCTTCCCACTCCCTACATCAGGAACTCAAGAATAGCTGCTCTAAATCTTTCCCTCTCGACCCTCTGCCACCAAATGGAAGAGGTGGTTTGGGGTGACTATGAAATAGTAACTATGTCCTCATTGATAAAGACAGGGCTTCAGTCTCAGAAGTTCATCATGATGTCAGTCATTGTCATTATCCCAGCATCTGAGAATTGGTATAGTGTGGGATATGACTAACTGAAGACTGGAAGGACTTCAGTCATCCAGGAAACTCAGAGAAGGTAAAAAATAGTGCCTGTGAATCCAAATGGTGAGGAGGTAAAATGTGAGATATCTTTAACACGGCTCACAATGTGGCCATGTAAGAATAAACGTAAATATTATTCTGCCTGAGAAGGTGCTGATATAATTTTCTGGATTACTTCTGTTTGATGTATGAGTATGTTGGCAATGATTTACTAAATCTTTGGGTATTTTAGATGTTTTCAGAGGGTTAAGTGATGAAGGTTTCATCATGCTTTACTGGCAAGCAATTAGACATAATTATAAACCAAAAAAGTGCTATTTACTAACCACAAAGTATGTGTCCTTCCAGCAAACTGATTGGTGGCAGAGGAGAATATCTCATGTTTTTCAGCAACTAAATTTTTCATATATATATGCTGTGCTGTGCAGGGGCATAATGTGTTCTCAATTTATAGGATTATTTTGTTGGAGTATGGTATATTGCTCAAAATTCTCACTTCTCTCAGTACTGGTATGTTCTTTTTGATGGCTTCTTTTTTGCCATATGCAATGAGACTAAGATGACTTAATACCCAATTTAACTCGACATGAGACATTTGGAGTTTTTCCACCATTGACTCATTTAATAATAGGGATGGGAGAGATGGAGGAAACTAGAAACAAGGGTACCAGAAATGGATGATAGGTTACTTATTGATTTCTTTTTGTGGGTTACTTTTGAAAATTTTCCTTTGCTGACAAAATAGAAAATGACAAAGGCAGTGATTCACTTCCTGGGCTTCAGCTGCCACACTATCACTTTGGCAGTGTTCATGCACAAATAGACATGTCTTTTCAGTTTCCAGGTGGTTTTCCAAGGGGAGGTCCTCAGTTTAGTATGTCTCAGGCAGTCTTTAAAAGAAAATAGAAATCACAAGAGATATTCCATTTAGGGAATGTTGGCTCCAAGAAAAAAAACAAAAAAAACAAAAATAAAAAAACAACAAACCAGTGTGAGTAAATCTTTGCTCCCCTTCCCCCACCCCAGGGTCAAAGGTAGAAATTGTCTACATTTAAATGAAAATGAGTATGTGCTTTCTTTTCCTTCCTGTTCTCAGACAATTAGATAAAACTCCCTGAAGTCCTGCCAATCAACAGGACAGTTAGTTTGGAGATGCTACTAGCACTGTGATAGTGGTATTTGCAAGTCTGGCTAGATCTGCTCTGGAGACAGCAGGGCTGTGGGTGGTCAGTCTTCTCTCCTTTTTGAAATCTTATCATTGTCAGCCGCCTGGCTGAGATAAAGTTCATTCCTAACTTCTTGAAGTTGTGGACATAGATTGTTTGTGGGGAAGATTTCTGTAGTCCTTTATTTGTACTGGCCACTCAAGAGCCTGGTCCTATAACCCATATGGCTATATTAGTCAAGGAGAAAAAGGAATGACAGATAGTTCTTTAACTTTTTTCATTCAAATTAAAAATAAAAATCATAGTCATTTAAGTCTCACGAGCTCAAGTTTGATGATATAGAAGGCTACACAAATTACCTTAAGGTTTCTGAGTTTTTATTAAGATGACCTGTTTAATTTTCTATTTAATTTCTTAAACTACATAGTGTTGAATATATGGATGTGAAATATTTCTTCAGCTATAGATTTATATAAAAGTTATATGTAAATGTTTGCCTATTTTATATGAAGATTAAGACCAAGTACACTTTTAAAAAGTCTGCAATATTACAGTACTTTGACTGTCAAAATCCAAACTAAAGGCTGTTCATGGATATGTTCTGCAAGCTTCATTGGATGTAAGGCGTTTGAGATGGTTTTGGAACTGGGCCCTTCCTTCAGTGGATAATAAAAGAATAAAGATAAAGCCATTGTGAACCATTTCTGAGGAATACCTAATGTAATTTAAAGACCAGAAATTAGAGGACAGATTAGATATGAAATCATAAGATGATAATTCTCTGACATTTTTGAAATACCAAATAAAAGAGTAAAATTAACACTTGTAGTTGGATGGTAAGTGAAACACTGTATCATGTATTAGGGAAAACGGTTATTTTTTGGTAGCATTTGTGAGGCAAATCTGACTTGCAAAGAGTAAGTGAAATGGTTTAGGAATTAAAATTTTGCCTCTGGGCAGCCCTACTTTACAGCATTACCTTAGAAATAAGTACTATCAATCTCTTCCACATAAGAGACCCGGTAATGGCTTTCCCTTACACCTCGCCATTGCCTGAAATTCTCCTCGGAAGACATCCAGGATTTTGTCTTCAACTCCAGGTAGCGGTATCAGAACAAAACATATGGCAGCCCTGCTTAAAATATTGAAGCCAGCTCAGATGGCCTCACTGTTTGATAGGAAGTCAGGGGCAAATTATGTGACACACTGCCCAAATCGCAGTGTTTTCGACATAAACCCTGATTCTACTTCTTCAGTTTTATTTCCATCTAAAAGAATTTAGAAAGAACTGGGCGTCGATTTTATTTATATTAGTGGAGGTGTATGAATGAATAAATGAATCAAAGAACTAGACTTTTCCTGGAATGACTGCAATGCCAGGCACTCTGTAAGGTCCTTTTCAAATATAAATATTTTATTTCATCTTCATCATAATTGTCTTTACAGATTAGGAAACTGGCATCCAGAGTGGTGGGTCCATGTTCATAAAACCTAATTAATGGCAAAACTGGAATTCAAATCTAGGCCTCTTCAGTCCTGGGCCTACTTAATTATACATTATTTGCCAAAAATCCTAGGAGATCCAAAGTTTCATTTCAGTTTTGTACTGTTCCTTTAATCTAAATATCTGTTTGCTTACCAACCTCCTTGAGATGTTATTGGCCATTTGATATTGAATGGAGAGATGGGAGATTAGCTGAAACATAAATTTTTAGAGAGCCATTCAACATCTTTTTGGGTGCAGCAAAAAAAAAAAAAACTGAATTAATATTGTACATTTGTGGCTATTGTCGCTGCTGTCATATCAGTTAGAAAGGCTAGACTTGAGGCTACAGCAAGCCTTTCTTTTAAATCAAAAGCAGATTGGCTACAGCTTTTTAAATCCTACATGGCACATGTGAGCATGATTCTGCAAAAGTTTATAGTAAAATGAGGAACTCAGGTATCCTGCTGACAGGTAGTGAAGGAACAAAGATGTAAAATACATTTAAAATATATACTTTGGATAAGAAAAGGATAAACACTGCAGTTTTGCAGAGATCCATATAATGTAAAATTTGACATAAATTGATGTACATGCTACATAGCTGTCCGAAGCAAGCATAAAGTTAATTGAAAAAAATAAAACACCATTAAATGTTCAATACTTGGATTAAATTCTTATTTTTCAAGAAACATTCCTAAAATGATTTAGACTTGCCAGATATCTAAAATGCTGTACACATCACTCTTGACTAGTGGAAAAGTTTATCTGTATCAGTAGGTGTCTACTAAGTGTTCTTTCGTGTTTGACCTGTTAGTTTATCCAAATTCCTACAATTGTCTTGCCTCTCTGCTCCTCCTTCTGCTGTGTCTCCAGAGGTTTTCTATTTTACTTCTGCTTATCTAGGCTTTTCTTCTCCATGCAATCTTTCCTACTTTACCCATCCTTTATGGACTTTTAATTCTATTGCACACAGAACCATAGGCCCCGTCTAGTAGTGAACTTTTCACTAGTTGTTAATTCTGCCTTTCTCCTTAGATTGCATCTTTCTTATGTGCTGGAATCATGTTATATACTTGTTCTATGTTTGCTAATGCTATTCTTAAGGGTCTACAATGAGGGATTATCTTTGTACATTATTTGCTAAGAACAAAGGCCAGGAAATATATGTTATATGTAGAAACCATTGGACTCAACATAAGTTAAAACATTCTAATGAATAGAGTTCTCCATGAAGGAGGGAAAAAACAAAAACTATGTGTAGAGGCAGTGAGGGTGTTCAAGTGGAGACTGAATGATCATTTTGAAGAGATTGAGGGAAACAGACCTGCAACTGGCAATCAGTGGGGTCTTCTGAGCCTGGGATCTGGGAATAAGTGATATTATTAATATGGATATTCCAAGGAAAGAAAAGAATGAAGGGGGAAGGGTAAAATCAGTTCCATCTTACTTTTGTTAAAATGCAACTTCTCCCCTGGATGCCTAGGTGGCTCAGTCTGTTAAGCATCTGCTTTCTGCTCAGGTCATGACCCCAGGGTCCTGGAATCAGGTCCCAAGTCAGTCTCCTTGCTCAGCGAAGAGCCTGCTGCTCCCTCTGCTTGTGCTCTCTCTCAAATAAATAAATAAAAAATCTTGAAAAATAAATGCAACTTCTCCCCAAAGCAATCCCTACTGCAAGCGAGGTCATGATCTCAAATTAGGAATTGCTTATTGCTTATTATTTATGCATTGCGAACAGTGTTTGTAAGTGGGGGATGATTTTATTTCATACTTTTATAGTTTATTACCCCAGATAGTGGAAACCAAATAAAACTTGCCACCAGATTCAGACTCATTTTACTTCAGTCTCTTTCTTCCTTCACTGAAAATATGATTCTTTGATATATCAAGTTTTTTCTTATAAAAAGAATTATTAATTTTAACATTTAGAAAAAAAGACGCTGTAGAATTAGCTGGGTTTGTGGCTGTTCCTTCAGTTCTCACAGGATGAATTGAAGATAAACATGGATGCAGGCTGTGGAAAATTGTGAAGTCTTTAGCTGTGTTCCTAGGAAATGCATTTTCACTGATCATGCCCTAGGAAGGAAAGGGTCTGTCCAGTCTAAAAGCCATGATTTGTCCCTGAAAAGATCCATGGATTATTCCTTCACTCTGTGGAAGTTTCTGTCCCTGTGACACCATTCTTTCTTGTTTTTTCAGGGTGATTGGTTCCAAATTTCCGTGTATTTGTTCCTTACTTAAGTCTATACATTGTTGGCAAGAGTTACTGCAGTTTTAATAAATTGTAATTGTAAATATGGTGTTCCGACTGATTTTGGAAAAACAATTACATAGGCATCATGAATTCATCATTCACCTCGCATAAGAAGTTTGCAAGCCTCTTCGCTTGCAAAGATGTTGGTCATCAAGCCCATCCCAGGACACACCTGGTAATGATGGTGCTGATGACACTGATACAGAAGCTCCGTGTCAGGAGGCATGTACTATTTAGGTGTATGCCATCTGCCCTTACTGTGGTGACAAAGGAATCATACTGCCTCCCTGCAGCTTGGAAATACCAAAATACCTCTTTTGGCATCTAGCTGCAATCTTGTCATACAGATTCTCTTCCTTGAGACACAACTAGCGATAATCATTTAAACATGGAAGGGGGAAGTTCAGACATAGATGTTCCATAACCACAAAAAATAGTTTGGGGATAATTTTATTGTCCCTTTGCAGCTTTATCCTTTAAAAAAAAAAGAATAAAAAACATCAGCTTTTAATTTTTCTTTTTTTTTTCTGCATCCTTTTTTTTCGGTTCCAAGTGTAATAAAGCAGAGTTGATACTTCAAAACATTGGGCCATGAAGCCGTGAGTTATTAAAATGTAGCTGTATTTTCTCAAGGGTCAGGGTTGTCATTTTTTATGCTATATCATTGAAGATCTTTTAGGCAGTTATTAGCTGCCTATTTATGAACTACCGATGGTTCACGTCTATGATGTGACATCAGTTATTTTCTTCTTGGATATTTGAGAGCAAATTGTTGCTGACAGGAGATTATATGTATTCTAAGACCATGATGTCTAATATAGTAGCCATTAGCCACATGTGGCTTGTGAACACTTGAAATGTGACTAGTCCAATTGAGATAATTATACATCAAATTTCAAAGTTTTAGTATGAAAAAAAAGTAAAGTATGTCATGAACAATTTTTGTGTAAATTACATGTTGAAATGATTGTAATCTCAGATATACTGGGTTAAATGTAATATTTTATTAAAATTAACTTCACTTTTTTAAATTTTTGATGACTACTAGAAAATGTAAATTTACATATGTAGTTCACTTCATGTTCCTACAAGACAGCACTGTTCTAGAGAGCTTGCCACATGGTAAGGCAACAAATAAAGCCTCTTGGAAACATCTATCTAGTTCAATAGGTGGCAGAGCACCTTCTCATCCACAGTCTCCTCAGAGATCCAAGCTATACATGCATTTCTTTCACACTATGGATTCTTATGGCATGTCCTCTGCGCTCAGTGCTGATCACCTCTACATGAAGACCATTTTCCAATTTCCACAATTTATGGTCAGAGTAAACATCATTTTGGTTTTCTTCCTGCTCAACACAATGTCATTTAAAGGAATGTATTGGGAGATGAAATTGCTTGTGTCTTGTGCTGACTGCCAAGCTTTTATTTGAAAATTTTAAACAGCCACATAAATCATGGTCTTTTATTGTCCTAAGAGAAACATACCATTCTTATTTGAAATATGATGTAAAGGATGTGAAATCCTGTTGAAAGATAGACTGGTAAGCACTAAGGGAAAGATTTGATGAATGCAATTTCATTAACTTTTCCTCTGTCAGTGGGTAGAATAGGCAGAATACATTAGGTAGAAAAGAACCAAATAGTCCTTCTCAAACACGAAACCTGTGAATGCTCCTTCCCTTCATGTGACATCCTGCTTATCAACAAAGTTACCTGTGTTACTAAGAAAGTGTCCTACATACATTGACTCACATTTTCCATTGCCATGGTTCCTGGACAAGCACCATTTTTTCTTACCTGGACAACTGTGATAGCCTCTTCTCTTTTCCACTGTGTCCTCTTCAGTACTCTCTGGCACAGCAGCCTGAGTAATATTCCAAAATTCTAAATCATGTCATGCCATTTTCCAAATTAAAACCTTCTAGTACTTTGTCATGGTGCTTAAAAGTCATGCCATGACCTAGGCTGACAAGGCTGTGTATGCTCTGGTCCTTGCTTATCTCTGGTATCATCCCTCCTTCCTCACAAGGCCCCCTAGCACACTCTTCATTCCCAGAATAGACCAAGCTTATTCCTACCTTTAGGCCTCTGCACTTGCTGTTTCCTTTGCCTACCCTCTTACCCCCCCGTTCTTCACAAGGCTTACATTTCCTTGTCATTCAGGTCTCAGCTTAGATGTCACCTCCCAAGAGAGGCCTTCCATGACCACACATCTGCAGCAGCCATCAAGTCACTTTCTGGCACATGATTCTGTTTGTTCCCAGTAGTGCACATCATGATATGATTTGATCTTGTTGGCAGATTTATTTTCTTCTTCTTCTTCTTTTTTAAAGATTTTATTTATTTATTAGACAGAGAGACACAGCAAGAGAGGGAACACAAGCAGGGGGAGTGGGAGAGAGAGAAGCAGGCTTCCCATGGAGCAGGGAGCCTGATGCGGGGCTCGATCCCAGGACCCTGGGATCATGACCTGAGCCGAAGGCAGACACCTAAGACTGAGCCACCCAGGTGCCCCAATTAATTTTCTTCTTGACTGTCTCTTCCCTACCATCCTCACAAACACTTCAGCCCACTTGAAGAAAAACCCTAGGTACTTTATCTGTCTTATTCCCTGGCATATCATCATCAAATAGAACAGTACCTGGGTATATAATGCATGGCCAGGGATTGTGAAATAAAAGAAAGTATATATTGCAGTTATATCGAGACAGACTTTTTCTTGCCTCCATACCCACAAGTTTCTCTTAGTAGGGTGAAGATGTCATGCTTCAGAATCTTTCATTTCTTCATTACAAACTGAATTGTCAAATATATACTAAACTCAGGGCACCCAGGTGAGGGAGCAATGAATTCAGCTTTATCTTCTCCTCTACTCTGACCATGTATGGTTTATAGTAAGTTCCAAGTCGTCTTCTTGCCTACTCCCTCTAAGGAAAAATGATTATGAATAGAAATTAAGAAAGTAGATAAGTCTTTGATGATGGGAATTCATTGGACATGAATTCCTTGGAATAAGTTGTATATATTAAACTACTTAGTCTGCAGAATTGATAATAAATACAGTACAATCATTTTCAGGGATTTTTTTCAGTGTACTTTGAAGAATTCCTCTAGTGAGAATTTTTTTTTTTTCCAGAGCAGAGAATTCTGTCCTTCAAATAGCTGACACCTTTTTACATTCTATGAGTTCAAATTTAGAGATGTAATGCCAGCGTCAGTCTTTAGGGGCACTGGTGAACAGAAAACAGGAAATAAATAGTTGGACAAAGTTGTACCAATCAACAGACTGTATTTGCGTAGTCTTATTTGAACTTAGTTATATGTACATAAAATGTAGCACTTTAATTCTAATTTTACTTTTGAATTTTTGGTTTACTATTTGTGAAAGCATTTATGTTCTATTTCTACAGAATCATTTTGTCCCCAAATTAATAAACCTTCTTTTCAGATGTGTCCTGTCATGGTTCGTGAATTCATAGAGCAGACTTGATTTACAGAGAGAATGGCTGCTCGTAAAATCTAAGCATAACGAAGTCTCTCAAATAAAAATGAGGTTGGCATTTTTGAGATTACTGAAAAGATACCAAGAGGAGAAGCATGTCATTTTATTCCGATTCCTAGATGGAGGCAGTGAATCCAATTTCTAAGAAGTACAAGATTTTTAACTTTGGAACATAGGCCAATTTTAGCAACATAATGTAAAAAAGTGTCTTGTTTTAGGCAACCTGTTGATTAGGCACAAAGAAAACTTCTGGCTTATTTATAGACTCCTGAAATGTTCAGTACAGCTGAGGAATTCAACTACCTCTCAATTAAAAGAAAAAACAAAGTCCATGAAAATATAGATTTGGCTGGAGGAAAAGAGATGTCTTCTCAGTCTATCTTCTGAATGTTTTCTAAGGTGTTTTGTTTTGTTTCATTTTTAATGAGCACTAGAAGTGGAGCTGGACTCCAGGTTGTGAATAGATTCATAGAGCAAAAGCAAACAAAACAAATTAGCAAATAAAAAAATCTATGTATAATATATAAGTGTATTTATAATTATTTGGTATATTGGCTTAATAACTGAGAATGAAATGGAAGCATGTTTTAAAGGTTATATTTAGCTTTAATCCCACCTTGCACTCTGACAAGTCTAGTCGGCCTTCTGGTGAAGAATGCTTTGGCAACCTCTGGCTGAGATGGAGCAGATTCACTCGTTCCCCACAAACCCTAAAAATGTGCATCTGAAAAAAAAATAGTGACAGGGATGAAGTCCCAGAGATATTCCCCAGGAACTCTACCCAATCTGTGGTACAGTATGTGGTCTGACCCAGCTGGGCACCAGGCCGGCCTTGGCAACCATCTCTTCTGGCTGGACTCCTCCCCAAGGTAGGGCTTACCATCACAAAATTGCTAACCAGGGCCCACGTGGGTATAGAACTAATTTAGCCTCCTGTACACTTGATGAATGAAGAATTTCCTCTTGGGACTAAATTATAGGGCTTGTCGGAGTTGCTCTTTCGTGATCTGTTATTTGGAGGTAATTTTCCAAAAGGGCTGGAACATATGGCCATGGCTAGAATAGGATTCACCGTGAACAGCTGCCACGCGCTGGCCAGCACATCCCACTGGGCTTATCCTTTCCACCAGCCTCCCCCGCCTCTACCCTTGCTTCTCAAGAGGAGGCCCAGCTAAGAGAGCTGGCCTTATGTTAGATCTTTACTTTCCTTCTTAATTAAACCACAAGAATGGCATCTGCCCACCTTTTTCTGCATCTGGGTTTCTAGAAATGTAACATCTTGTCCTAACACGCTTAAAAACAGAGGAGCAGGCCTTCCCCTCAACCCCCAGTATGGATGATTACAACCTTCTGTCAAATTCCACTTACCCTCCCTCCCCTGTTGGCTGGAAGATAAGCTTCTGATCTTCCCTTGGCTTTTTGAACTGTTGGAAGCTGTGTAAACAGAAGCTGCAGGTTAGTCAGATTTTGTTTGACCCAGAGCCTGCTGAGTGCAAAGAGATTACATTTGAAAACTCCCTTGTCTAATTAAGCAATGGTGACCTATTGCGGGGTGGTTGCTGATGAGGTCAAGTAGCAAGAGGTTCCAGGCCAACCTGTTGCAGATGGTCATTTGCTAATAAATAAGGAACAACTAATTTTTAGTGAGCCAGCTTTCCTACAGAGCTCTCATTTCATAAAACACTTGAATTTGGTTCTTTCTCTGAATTTCATATGTGTGTTTCAGCACTTTAGAGAAATCTTCAACAGCCAGACTGATGAGGACTTACTCTATAATGGCAACCTTTCTGTCCTTGGTCTTTGCCCAGCAGTGCTGCATTCAGTGTTTCACACGCTGATGTGCTGCACTTCAAGCTCTATTTGGACCACTGACTTCTTCCAAATCCTGAAAGTCAGATGAGGACCCCTTTGAATATTGATTGACATTTGGATGGGGTGTAGTGGTGAGGGTGGGAGAGGAAACCCAAGAAATAGATGACAATACCTGGACCAAATTGTGTAGAGTAATCATTTTCACTTATTGAGGATCTACTACCTAGCAGAACCAGTTGTAGGATCTTCTTATATCTCCAATCTTTACTGTGATCCTCAGAGTAAGTGTTTTTATTCCTGTTTTACTACTAAGATTTCTAAGGCATACAGAGGTTAGCAACTTTCACAAGGACACACAGCCACTAAATGAAAGGTGTGGAATATGATCTCACGTGGCTTTGGCTTTCAGGCTTGGCAATTCCAGGGAACTGCACTGCTTCCTTGTGGAACTGAAAGTGTCTGGAGAACCCTGATGAGGGCCAACATTTGATGAATGCAGATTCCTCTTGTGAATAAAAGTGAAGATAAGAACTTTGGAACCTTGGAAAAGTTATCAAAGAAGCCCTCCCATTCACTGTCATGCCCTCAGATAAGTCTATCCCTAAATCTCTTATAGTGGCTATCTATTGTTTCTGCCACCAGCAACTATTTCCCAGAGTTCTGGAAAAACATACGCAAAATTCCTTTGGGATACCAGCCCTTCTTCAAAATTGCGCTCATATGTTCTGGCAGAGTCAGATCCCTAAGACGCCTTGCTTGCTGTGATTACATTTGGACCAATCAGAATCCATGAAATAAAATACGCATTTTTATGGAACATTGTGGCACCGACAGTTTTCCTTCCGCTCTGTCCTTGAGTTAGGAGGACAGGCTGGATTTACTTCTATCATCCTGCCACCATATGTAGCCATCTGGACATATCTGAAAGACAGACGGAAACTGGTTCTTGGTGATATTGCTGGAATCCTGATACAGCTGTGTTTGATCTCCCTCTGTGCTTCACTTTAGGAATTTCAGAATGTTTTAGATATTTTCAAACTGAAGAGTTCAAGAGGTTAAGTATTAATATCTTGCCAGATCCATGCGTGCACCCATCTGGTGATGGGACAAGAGTATAATGATGTCTGTCTGTCCCAAAGCCACTTCTTCTCCATGGAATCACACTGCTTTCTGAGTTAGAAAAAGGACATTGCCACACATTTTCAACCAAGTTGTTTTTCTTTGTGAGCAACAGGAGGATGAAGTGTGACAATTCTAAAATCACATCTTTTGCAAAATCTTTCAACATGTCCCTCAGTTCATTTTTTAGCCTTCTCATAGATTGAGAATATCAAAGTTATAAATATTTCTGTTAATCATCCCCAATAAAACAATGCAAATTCTCTGATGCAAACATTTTCTGATGCCTTGTAACTTTAGTTTCAGACAATTCCGCACAGTATCATACATACATTTCTCTGGCTGCGTTTTTCAGCTAATGCTCTCTTCAGCTCATATGTAAAACAGTTTTTCATATCCCTTAAAAGCTGTAGCAAGTTTCCCCCAAATTTTCATCAGTTTTGAAGGATAATGAAAAGTATCTTGTCCTCTTATTGTTCATTAGAGGGCCTAGTTTCTAAACATCACAGACATTTATTTTTGACAGCTTCTCTGTCATCCACTCTCAATTATGGGACCAAAAACTAGATACAGGACTAACACAAATGCCACATCAATTCTGGGTATAAAAAGAAGATTGCAACTCTTTCATGCTTTACTCCTAAATGGGCTAAAATTACTAAGCTTCCCTAGAGGCAGCTTGTTGTTCACTAAAATAACCCCAGTGTGTGTCTGCTCCATTGGGATATTTGATAGCATCATATACATCTCAAACCTAATAATAATCTGTTCTGTATGTCTAGGTTTACAGAGTTTACAGTTTCATAAAATTGATCTCATTTATTCCTCTTTTCAACACTGTAAAGTTGATATTATTATCCACATTTTACATATTAGTATTAAATGGTTTAGGGATTAAGTGATTTGCTTAAATCTCCCTAATCCCACCAACGGTGAGACTGTATTTTACACTCAGGTGTTCTAATCTAAGTTCAGACTTTTTATGGTTCCAGATAGCAGATCAGTATCTGGAAACCTTCTTTGAATAGAGAGGAGGAGTTTGAAATAAGAATGCCACCATGTTGCTTTTTTTTTTTCCAGGTTAAAGTGAGCTGATTCTCTAAACATTTGAGAATGGCTTGTAATGTTTTCTGTTCATAGTTATCCCTTGTGAGAACCACAGGAATTTTGATTTTCCTGACCATTTGTCCTCCATTGGACCCAAATGTTTAAAGGACATTATTTTTATGTGCCAATGATTGTAGTATTTGCATGTGCAAATCAAGTAATTACTTAACTACCCAAATTGTGCATGCAACTAAGGTAATTATGAACCTAGAAAATTGCTATAAGAATCTGACCCTGGAAAAATTATGATAGCAGAAAATGAGTGTTGGAGTAGAAATTTCTTGCAAAGCTGATTTTGTTCTTGTCATTGTTGTTTAGTGGAAATCTAAGTTAGGCTGATTAAGTTGCTTTCTTTGCCTCAGCTTTGACATCTGAAGAATGAAAATAATAATGTTTGCACTACCTACTGCCAATGCATACTTTCCACGTGAAGGAAATTGGGACAGTGCATACAAGTGATTTGAAAAAGAATGACAAAATGTTTAAAAAGGGGATATTTTTAAGTGGACTCATTAACCTCCACTTCTGAAATAAATAGATGTTAATATTTTTATATGAATCTTTGGCTCATCTACCCAAAATATATAATATTGTGATTAAATAATGTAAAAGAAATAAAGTTTTCAAAAAATAAAATAATTGTTACCTATCTCTAGGGTGCATAACAATTTCTCATGTGGCATGTGGAGAAAAAAAGACTAACCATGGTTACCTATGACAAAATTTAAACTTACTAAATTTGAAGGGCTTGTGCCAGTTACAGGAGCTTCTAAGAGACAGTGAGAATTTAGCACCAAGGTTTCTGACTTCAGTTATCCTTTTTAATAATTTGGACATGCCCATTAGAGAGACAATATTGCCTTGACCTTGGTAGCTATAGACATGAATAGGTCAAGCTACTAAATGAGTTTAGAAATGGATCTGCCACCACTTTTGTTCAATATAGTACTAGAATTCCTAGCCTCAGCAATCAGACAACAAAAAGAAATAAAATGCATTCAAATTGGCAAAAAAGAAGTCAAACTCCCTCTCTTCGCAGATGACATGACACTTTATGTGGAAAACCCAAAAAACTCCACCCCCAAATTACTAGAACTCATACAGCAATTCAGCAACATGGCAGGATACAAAATCAATGCACAGAAATCGGTTGCATTTCTATACACTAACAATGTGACTGAAGAAAGAGAAATTAAGGAATTGATTCCATTTGCAATAACATCAAAAGCCATAAGATACCTAGGAATAAACCTAACCAAAGGGGTAAAGGATCTATACTCTAGAAACTACAGAATACTTATCAAAGAAATTGAGAGGACACAAAGAGATGGAAAAATATTCCATGCCCATGGATTGGAAGAATAAGTATTGTGAAAATGTCTATGCTGCCCAGAGCAGTCTACACTTTCATTGCAATCCCTATCAAAATACCGTTGGCATTTTTCACAGAGCTGCAACAAACAATCCTAAAATTTGTGTGGAACCAGGAAAGACCCCAAGTTGCCAGGGGATTGTTGAAAAAGAAAACCAAAGCTGGGGACATCACAATGCCTGACTTTAAGCTATATTACAAAGTTGTGATCATCAAGACTGCATGGTATTGGCACAAAAACAGACACATAGATCAGTGAAACAGAATGGAGACCCCAGAAATGGACCCTCAATTTTATGGTCAACTAATCTTTGACAAATCAGGAAAGAATGTCCAATGAAAAAAAGACAGTCTCTTCAATAAATGGTGCTGAGAAAATTGGACAGCCACATGCAGAAGAATGAAACTGGACCATTCCCTTACACAATACAAAAAGATAAATTCAAAATGGATGAAAGACCTAAATTGAGACAGGAATCCATCAAAATCCTAGAGGAGACCATAGGCAGTAACCTCTTCGACATTGGCCACAGCAACCTCTTTCAAACATGTCTCAAAAGGCAAGGGAAACAAAAGCAAAAATGAACTTTTGGGACTTCATCAAGATAAAAAGCTTTTGCACAGCAAAGGAAACAGTCAACAAAACTAAGAGGCAACCCACGGAATGGGAGAAGATATTTGCAAATGACATTACAGATAAAGGATTGGTATCCAAGATCTATAAAGAACTCCTCAAACTGAACACCCAAAAGACAAATAATCCAGTCAATAAATGGGCAGAAGACATGAACAGACACTTCTCCAAAGAACACATACAAATGGCTAACAGACACATGAAAAAATATTCCACATCACTAGCCATCAGGGAAATACAAATCAAAACCACAATGAGATACCACCTTACACCAGTTAGAATGGCAAAAATTAACAAAACAGGAAACAACAAGTGTTGGTGAGGATATGGAGAAAAGGGAAATGTTAAAAATAGAGATAACCTATGACCCAGCAATTGCACTACTAGGTATTTACCCCAAAGATACAGATGTAGTGAAAAGAAGGTCCATATGCACCCCAATATTCATAACTGCAATGTCTGCAATAGCCAAACTGTGGAAAGAGCTGAGATGCCCTTCAAAAGATGAATGGATAAAGAAGATGTGGTTCATATATACAGTGGAATATTACTCAGCCATCAGAAAGGATGAATACCCACCATTTGCATCAACATGGAGGAACTGGGGGAGATTATGCTAAGTGAAATAAGTCAAGCAGAGAAAGACAATTATCATATTGTTTCACTCATATGTGGAACATAAGGAATAGCTCAGAGGACCACAGGGGAAGGGAGGGAAAACTGAATGGGAAGAAATCAGAGAGGGAGACAAACCAAGAGAGACTCTGGACTCCAGGAACCAAACAGAAGGTTACAGAAGTGAGGGGGGGTGGGGGGGAAATAGTGTAACTGGATGATGGGTATTAAGGAGGGCATGTGTGGTGATGAGCACTGGGTGTTATGCACAACTAATGAACTGTTGAGCACGGCATCAAAAACTAATGATGTACTATATGCTGGCTAATTGAACATAATAAGTAAATAAATAAATAAATAAATAATAAATAATAAATAAATAAAACTAAGTTATATAAGACTTAAAAAAAAGAAATGGATCTGCTTCCCAATAATTTAGTGAATGTAATAACTTGTGTTGGATTGACTTGCAGATTACTATTGCATTATAGGCAGGAAAAGGACTTGCTAAGAAAACTAACGGTGTTTTTAAAAAGGTGGAGGCTCTTACAATTGACTTAAAATAAATAAATCAGTGGGTATGATTGTACTTTTTTGAAATAGATACAAAGGGATAGAGACTAGATCTACATTCTTGAGCAGTTAGCTTGGGTTCCTGTCCCACAAGAAGAAACTCACTTTACTCTAAAAGTTTCCTGTAATTCAACTAATTTTTGCTTCCCAAATGTTCATTACAGTGAGACTATTATTATAATTGTTAGAAAATCTGATAAAAGCATGCATACATTGATACAATTCTGCAAACCATGTTTAGGTTCCCAAGCCTTTGAGCTACGCTGTAGGTTCTTAAGAGAGTAGATGATGGAAGGAGTTTGAAGTCTCCAGATCCAAATGATGTTTTGAAGGTGATTCTGAGAACATGTGGCAGGAATGGAGCATCAGTCATTGAGCCTGACTCTACATTCTGTTCTCCACCAACTGTCAGCATTGATGTCTCCAGACAGAAAAGGACCAGAGATATCTTGGACAGTAAATTAGGGTGCTTCAAAGAATATGGGCCACTAAGTCATTTATACCCAATGACTTGGCAGGAAATAGAATTATCACCTCTTTTTAGAGTGACCATATATCTCAAATTGTGTTTATTATGGTAAAATAGTCATCAACATCATTCACATTTTTTTTCCAGCTTTAGGAAATGACAGATATATTATCTACCATTATCCTACTGTAGCTTTTACTCATCTTTTAAAGATCAAGCATGTTTATATGAATAGCTACCATTTCTTGAGCATTTACCAGGTGGTGGTCCCCTTGCGAAGCATGTGATCTATGCCTTATCTAATTTAGCCTCAACAATAGTCCTATGAGTTAGGCATTACTGTATTTTTTCCCTGAGTTTACAGGTAAGGAAATGGAGGCTAAAGAGCTTAAGTAACTTGTCTAAATTCACACTGATTGGCTTTTATTTGTAAGTACTCCTGTGAGGTACTTCTTTAGGGTAAGAACAATACATCTGTAGAATGCATTGTCTTTTAATTGAAGGGGCACCAAGTTCTACCTCTTCTACTCATATTTATAGATTCTAATTAGCTCAGATCAGTGTAACAGACACAGGCACCTATCAAGAGACAGCTATGTGCTGTGTGTTGGGGATACAAAGATAGTGGAATTATCCATGAGGAGAGACGTAATCACAAAGGATAATGGAATTTGAAAGCTAGTGCTGAGAAAAGGCTCCCAGGCAAGGTTCTCTAGGTGTGGCCAGGTAAAGGAATCCAGCCTAGATCTGTTCTATATAAACACCTTAATTTCTCTAATTTTGGGTTTCTCCATTTAATTTCTACATTGCAACTTGTTGATGAAAATTAAGAGGTAAAGTTTCTTCAGCAACTCCCTAGGGGACCAGTGGTGAGGGGAAAGTCAGTGTGCTCCACTGTACTGTTGTGGTAGCACAAGATCTTGACTAGCTCTAAAGTGGTACTAGAACCCTAGCAAACTCATGATTTATCACAATCATCTAGAGCCATGCTTTCTAATATAAGAGCTAATGAACACTTGGAGGGTGGCTAGTTTGAGTTGAAATGTGATGGGGATATAAAATACATGCTGGATTTCTGACTTAATGTGTAAAAATAATGCATAATATCTCTTTAACAATTTTATAATGATTACATGGTGAAATGAAAATATGTTGGATATATTGGTATAAGTAAAATATACTATTAAAATTAACTTCATTTGTTTCTTGTAACTTTTTTAATGTGACCATTAAAACACTTAAAATTAAATATATGGCTCACAGTGTATTTCTATTGGATAATGCTGATACAGAGCTTACTTACTCTCACTGATATAGGTCCTTTTAAAGATATTTCCTTGGAGGAGAGAATTTATATTTTACATTAAATGGCCTCTCAAATAGCAGAGAAACACTTTGAACCCCTGCTATTTTCCTCCTTGGCCACCCAGATTTTAATAAGACATTTTAAATGTGATCTATGAAATGCAAGAAATTGCATAAATCACAAAAGAATATTTTGAAAAAATAATGAAAGCAAATCTTAGAATTTAGAAAATTGGCAAGGGACAAAATTAGAAGACAGCATTTTAAAAAAGTCCTTCTTTGGCCACAACTTTCTAAATTGTTCAAAAGTAAATTTTACTTTAAAAAATAACAGAACATGGGATTTTCCTAATGTTACAATCACTTTAATTCTGCTGGTTTCAAAGTACATTAACTTAAGTGATTATGATTCAAGGTTTAGTGTTCGATAAAGACTTCTGTCAGGGGACTCATACCCTGGATCTGTTTTTCTCCAATGTGTCATTCATTCTATTCCCTTAACTATTAAAAGGTGGGAATGGAATAAAATTATCTTTATATTTGTTTTTTCTTTAGACTGGCTGTGTTTCTACATGCACTATAAGCTACATTTACAAAAAATTTATAAATATAATAACTGGAGTAAAATTTCTAGTCTTCATGTGATTACCGTTCATGAAAGTTATCTGACTCAGTGTTTTCCTTTTTCTCCAAAATGTTGTGTTTTATTTTTAATTTTGTTCTGTAGCCAAGGAAAAGTTGCATAAGTTATAGATTACAATGTTTGAAAGAGTAATTTTATTTCTGCACATTGAATGTTCTCTTCACAAGAAATAGGGGAATAGACTGCTCCCAAAAATATTTTCAAAACTTTTTAAAAAGAGGATTTGAAATTAATTAAGAGAAACAAGAGGCTGTTGATATGATTAATAAAATGTATAATTAATTAAAATTCTATTAAGGAGGGAGGCTTTTATTATTTTTGTTACCAATCTAAATCTGTCATATAAAAAATCAAACTTCTGCAGCCTAAAATTGCTATGAGAATCATAATAGAAAATAAGTCAGATGGTAGAACTATATTTTAAATGTATTTCATATCACTCATTATTAGTATTGTTGTTAGTAATAATAATAATTTTATAAGATTATATTAATTAGCACCTTCCATCGACCCACTTTGTGAATGCTTAATACTTCATGATCTCATAGTCCTATAATAACTATTGTATTAGAAATGCTAGTAATTCAGGTCTATAAAGCAAATGAAAGGCTGTTATAGCCGTAATTTTGTTTCTTAAACTTGCCACTTTTTAAATGTAGACATTAAACCTGTGACTCAGGTGTCTACAATATTATGCTTTTGTCATTCCTTATATATTATATGTACATAGAGAAAAAACATATTAAAATAGTAGTTCCCTGGTAAAAAAGGTGACTCTTTGTCTTCATACAAATGTACCAATTTACTTTTTGAAGATTTGTAAACAGCGTGACACATTTTGGTAGTTTACAATCATAACAGTTTAATTAAAAAAGTTAAGATGGCACCTTCAGTGTTTCTTAAGCATCGATGAATGCCAGAGAGAGTATTGTCTTTTGCCTTACTGTTCCAACTGTCTGCTTCTGACTTGCTAAAATGAATAAGAAGACTCATAACAGAGTAAATAGAGGATTGGGCCTGGGGAAGTTGTTGCAAATTTCAGCCATATTTGAACTGTAACTGTTGCATGATTTCAATCACTATGAAATGCTTCATCCTTCTACCAAGGGTGCATGCCTGCCCTACTCCGCTCAAGCCCCCTGACTTTAGGCTTGAGTTGCTAAACTGAACTTCTGTCCAAAGCTCTGCATTATCTGTATAATTGAGAGGCTTGGCCTCGTATGTTAGCCTGAATTGAAGTAATTTTAACAACTTATGACTCTTTGGACAATAACCAAGTGATAAAATCAGAATAAAGACTGAGAGTGTTAAGCTGAGTTTAGTGCTGGTTACGGTAGGAAAATTTTATCCAATATACAGTAGATGTGGCTATGCTGGATGAGTCTTAGAGTATCAGATAATATGAGAGAATTGTGAATTGGCTTGTAAATGGGTATATGCACAGGAAAACAGTCCCTGAAAATACCATCTCTCCAACCAAGGTAAGGGTGTCCTTTGCAAAGGCTTTAGATTTCATAAGGGAAAGAGACTGGTTGGTTCAAACATGTCTTTAACTTGTCATTTCTGGATTGGTGTTTGGGTAGTTTGGTACTGGCCAGTTGTTGAACCCCAGATCTGTTTGTGTTTTTCAGGAGCTGTGTTGAGCCACAAAGCCCATTGAAGTTAAGTTCAGATAGTTCAGTTGCGTCACAGACCACAAGGCGTAGTCAACCATCAGGCCGCTTTTTTGCTGATTCTCATCCATTTTCTAGAAGGCGTTGCTCTGGTTTCTTTTTCTGGAACCAGTAACACTGTTTTGTAAACTTGTTATTTCCAGGGACAGAGTCAATAGCGGGTTCATTGGTAGGTAACTCAAATCACAGGAATGATTTTCTGTATCACAGGTGAAATAAGAACTTCTTATGAGCTTGCTGAGAAATAGCCATATGAAGAGGTAAATGTTAGTGATAGAAAGGAAAGTCACTCAAGGTTAAACCATTAGAAAGAGAAATGTGATTAGTTACTCTTTAAAAATATTATTGTCATAAACACTGTTACTAGAACCCTGCATAGGTAGGTCCACTATTTCACGTCTCACTTTGGTTCTTCAATTCTGTGATTTTAGTTTTCTATATGAAATAGTGGGACAATAAGCACTTCTGTGCTTTAGTTAGTGTGGTGTGGAAAGATTCTGAACACAGTAATTTTCATCCTGCATTATTAAAACAAAGCAATTTTCTCAGTCACCTTGTCAAACTTCAGGGAAATGTGTCAGTACTTTTATGGGACATTTTTGAGTCTTATTTTTGGTCTTTGCTGTTTATTTAAAGATGTGTTCATCTATTCAAACATTTAGGTAATGGCTTTTGTGCTAATTAATGTCCTATAAAAACATAGTTCTCTTTATGGGAAAGTGGAAAAGATGTGTGAAGTTTAGTCTTTGCTCTTAAGGAATTTAAAATCTGAGTGGAAAAGTAACACAAGTTATAATACGGTATTTACTTATCATTGTAGTGTTAGGTATAAATACGATTAGTAATAATTTTACTTGGGACATTAGAAAAGTCCTCACAGAATGAAAAAGCAAATTTTGAACTGTGTCTCAAAGTAGAGGTTGGGCAGGTGGAGACAAGAATGGAACTTCCTGGCTAAAGATACTCCACAGATATTCCATAGAGATATGGAACTCTCTAGTATGGCCTGGAAATAGTGAGCAGGGACATACAGCATAAATCGAGTTAGTGGGAGAGAAAATCTGGAAAGATAGGAATAGAAGGGGAAAAGATAGAGCTTTAGATACCAGACTAAACATTCCCTTTACTTTGTTGTTGTTCTCTTTTTGAGTATGTTTATTTTTGTAATAGGGAGCCCCAGATAAATTGAGTTGTTCTGTTTTGCCGCTTAGGTAGACATCACTATTGTGAAGGATGAATTAGAGAGCATTGGACCTGATTGAAAGTGATCACAATAGTCTAGGGAAAAGATCATGAAAGTCTAGATGCTGGTGGGGGATGAGGACCATGGATAGAGGGGGATAGGTTTTTGAGGCATCCTGGAAGGAAAACAGACAGAAATTGATCATCAAATAAGTATCCGTGAGGAGAAGACAGAAGGGAGAAGGGGAAATCAAAGCAGAATTGCTATTACTAGCACAGGCCCCTGAGAAGGTTTGCAAAACAATTCTTTCGGTTGATGATGATACCACTCAACACAGACTAAGAAAAAATAATGTATTGGGGCAAAAAATAGTGTTGTTTGTTATTATGAGCAAAATTTTGCTCATAACTAAAAAATCCAGGAGTAACATTTGGCTGAGATGTAGGCATCCAAAACATGCCACCATTTCCTGACCTCTCTTTATCTCTTGGGTTTATATCCTCCATGGTGGATTTATTCTCAAGCTGTAGGTGATGGCCACAAGGCTGACAGCAAAACCAGCCTTACATCTTTCAAATGTCAATTCCTGCAGAAAAGAGAGAGGTTTCTTCCCTTTCCCTGAAAAGTTTAATTGGTCACCATCTCTGAACTCATCACTGTGCCCATGAACACCCATTCTCTGATTGAACCCTGTGAATGAGAATAATGGAAATGGGTTCCTGAAGGAAAAGTTGGGGTCCTGTTTCCAAGAGAAAGGAAAATGGATTTTGACTGAACAAAACATTGCAAGTCTTGTCTTACACTTTGTGAAACCACTAAGGTAGTGAATACAGATGGAAGGAATGTTCAGGTGGGTGGATGAGGAAGGAGGAACAAGGTGGTAAGAATGGTTTGCATCTATTGCTTTTCATATCACAATAATTATTAATAATTATCCATGAAGACCATAGTCCCCATTCAGAGCCTGAATCCACCAAAACCAGGCAATATGTAGTTATAGCTATATGCAGTGTGCATGATATTATATTGTTCTGGGTTTTTCCATTGCAAGTGTTATCCCTCCCCCTCCAAATTTGATGTGCACAGGGCAGACACTTCTTTATCAATCCATCATAAATCAGAGAACTATTTTCAGATGCATTATAATAACTCAATATGTTTATGAATGTATGCAAGGATGGTCAAACACTTGTATTGTTTCAGCTTTATTAACATGACTTTTTTTTTGTTTAAATGTCTGAAGATTGTGCCAGATAATCATTTTTTACTTTTTTTTCTCTCTTTGTCATTTTTTAGGAAATTTCAGTTAAGAGTATCATATAGAAATAGATTGCATACTGGGACATTTTATGATCAAGACTTTTATAGAAACTTCCCATTACATAAAATATTTGGGAGCATATATTTTAATTGAATAATCAATTTAGCTAATGGATAATTTCTGCATGTGCTATGCATGAGTCTAAACAATGGGAATATGAGTTCGGTATACACACACTTTACACTAATAATGCTAAATATTTATTTAAGAAACCTTGCAATACTAAGTTGCTATCACTATAGATATATTTTGAAATGTTTGCCCCATAATTAAAAATGTAGAAATTATAAGTTAGTGGGAATTTCTTTGTGCTGATCCTGTGTTATAATCTGACAAGATAATTTTAATTTGATTCTCAATAATACTTATTACATAATGGCCTAGGCACAGCTTTTACATTTTCACTATTCTCATAGAAAATTTGCACGTAAAGTTAAACATGGGACTCCTGGCTGGCTCAGTTGGTATTCAGAGCGTGCAACTCTTGATCTCAGGGTCATGAGTTCCAACACCACATTGGGTGTGGAGCCTACTTAAAAGGAAAAAAAGTAAATAAAGTTAAAAATAGTTCTGAAATAGTAGAGCAATGCTAATAGAATTCGAATGGTTGAAGTTTATGGAGATGTCACATAAGAAAAGCACTGAATTTAGTACTAAATACATTTAGTAATGTAATGTGGGGTGAATCCCTCACATTTTTAGAACTTCAGTTCCTTTTCAATAAAATGGGGGGAGTGGGCCTTATTAGTGAGGATAAATATAAGGTGATACTTTAGTGCATTGATTTGGAAAGGGGAGGGATGACTGGTGGTGAGCCCACTCAATAGCTGCAGATAGGAACTCAGAAGTTGTTAAAGCAGAGAAAGGATGAGTCAGAGTCACAGTTATGGAATTGGGTATGGCAACACCTAGTCCCTCCGATTTTCTCCTGTACAACTTGTCCCAAGCTCGTTTTTAAAAATGGGACATTAAGCTGTGTGTGACTGTACTTGGCAAATGATAAAGCACTCTGTGAATGTATGATGACATTGTTATTATTTTACAACTCATCTGAGACAAATGACATTCTTTATCTTTATTTTATGTATAAGATAAACTGATACACTTTCTTTTCTTCATTTACATAAATCTAAAAAAAAACAGCCTTTACTTTGTTCTCATTAGATAATCTTAATGTATAAATAAAAGGAATGTAATGTAAGGAATACATTAATGTAAGGAATAAAATACTTTGAACCAGGGTAATGCCTTGTAAGTACATGAGAAAGATGCAGGTCCCTAAGGGAAAATAGAATTTACAGAATAGGGAGACATATATTTTGTGGGAAGAGAGACAGACAGACACACAAAGGCAGAAAAAAGAGGGTTTTTAGAGATATATATGTATATATTCTCTATCAGGATTTTGGATAGGATTCTAGACAGCATTCCTGATAGGTTTGTTAGGAATCAAAGCTAGCCATAGGGATGAAGCATTTAATTAAAATTAGGACATATGTTCAGGAAATAACAAAACAACCTATTGATCTAATTATTTTAGTCAATTTAGTGCAAAGGTTGGGCAGACTGATATTTGGCTTTAGGTTGACACAAATATCTATGTAGATATTTGTAGTAAACTTGTAGGGTTTGATAAAATGTGGAAGTGATTGATGGATTCTCAAGAGTTTTGGAATCTTATTCTCTGTGTTTAGCATGGAACTAGCTAAGCACGGTGTGAGTGACTAGTATAAAGTTAGAGAGAGGGAAAAATTCCTTCTCTGTGGAAAGAGAAAATTTCCTAATACTAGTTGCTGGCTGTGGAAGGATTAATAAAGCAATTAGGTGGGGGAGGAGCAAGATGGCGGAGGAGTAGGAGACCTAAATTTCGTCTGGTCCCAGGAATTCAGCTGGTTAGGGATCAAACCATTCTGAACACCTACGAACTCAACAGGAGATCAAAGAAAAGAATAACAACAACTCTCTGAACAGAAAAGTGACCATTTTCTGGAAGGTAGGATGTGCGGAGAAGTGAATCCGAGGCGATATTTGGGAGGATAGATGGCAGGGGAGGGGGCCTCCATCGGCTGCTTCTGGCAAGTGATAGAGCCACGGAGCACAAAATCAGAACTTTTAGAAGTCAGCTGGAACCTTCGCTGGGACAGTGTGGATTCAGGACCCTTGAGGCACCAGGGGTGGCTGAGTGCGGCAGAGCTCCCAGGTATGGGAGTGGGGAAGCCGGCTGCAGAGACAGAGCCGAGGCACGGGCTCTCAGCTCGGGGTTGCTATAAACCGTGATCCGAGGCACAGTCGGGCCACTGCTCCTCCAGCAGGGACCCAACAAGCGGCAGATCCAGGGAGACTCCCCTTCCTCCCCCGGGAGGAGCGGTGCAGGAGTGCACCACAGGGATCTGCTGGGTTTGGAGACTCCACATGGAGTCATGTGCCAGAGATGGAAATGGTTGGTCACAGGCCAGGTGAGCACAGAGTGCAGCCGAAGACCAGAGAGATGGGAGTGATTGCTTTTCTCTGGGGGCTCACTGAGGAGTGGGGCCCTGAGTTCTCAGCTCCTCGGGGTGGAGATTGGGAGGTAGCCATTTTCACTCTCGTCTTCCAAAGCTGTAGGGAAAGCTTGCAGGGAACAAAAGCTCCCAGAAGCAAACCCGAGCGGATTACTTAGCCCGGACGACAAGGGTGGGGCAATTCCGCCTCCGGCAAAGACATTTGAGAACCACAGCAACAGGCCCCTCCCCCAGAAGATCAGCAAGAACAGCAAGCCAAGACCAAGTTTACTAATCAATGAGAACAGCAGAACTCCAGCGCTAGGGGAATACTGCACATAGAGTTCATGGCTTTTTTACCAAGATTCTTTAGTCTTTCAAAGTTAATTTTTTTTTAATTTTCTTTTTTTTCTATTTTTTTTTGAATTTTTCTTTTTCCCTTTTTCAACCAACATCTTCTCAGTCCCTTTTTTAAAAATCTTTTTTATTTTTCATTTAGAGTCATACTCTATCCTTTCATTGTAGTTAACCTTATTTTTGGTATATTTATAAGTTCTTTTCTCTTTAAAATTTTGGGATACAGTTTCTCCTAACAGACCAAAATATACTGTAAATCTCTAGTGTGTGGCTTTGTTCTAGTCTCCTGCCTGATCACATTCTCTCCCTTTTCTTTTTAATTTCTCTTCTTTCTTTTTTCAAGGAACTTCTTATCTTATTAATTCCTTTTATAAAATCTTTTATAATTTTCATCTTTATAGTCATATTCTATCCCTTCATCGTATTTACCCTTATTTTTGTACATATATGTTTTTCTTTCTTAAATTTTGAGAGGCAGTTTCTTCTAACAGACCAAAACATGCCCAAAATCTAGTGTGTGACACTGATCTATTCACCAGCCTGATCATATTTGATCATATTCTTTTTTTTTCTTTTACTTTTTTATTTCTTTCCCTTTATTTTCCCCCAGTTTCAGGTCTTTTCTGATTTCTTTAGTGTATATTTTTCTGGGGTCATTTTTACCCTGTTAGCATTTTTTCTCTCATTCATCTGTTGTCCTCTGGACAACATGACAAGACAGAAAAACTCACCTAAAAAAAAAGAACAAGGGGCAGTACTGACTGCCAGGGACCTAATCAATCCAGACATTAGTAATATGTTAGAACTAGAGTTCAGAATGATGATTATAAAGATACTAGCTGGGCTTAAAAAAAGCATGGAAGATACTAGAGAAACCCTTTCTGGAGAAATAAAAGAACTAAAATCTAACCACGTTGAAATCAAAAAGGCTATTAATGAGGTGCAATAAAAAATGGAGGCTCTAACTGCTGGGATAAATGAGGCAGAAGAGAGAATTAGTGATATAGAAGGCCAAATGATGGAGAATAAAGAAGCTAAGAAAAAGAGAGATAAACAACTACTGGGTCACGAGGGCAGAATTTGAGAGATAAGTGATACCATAAGATGAAACAATATTAGAATAATTGGGATCCCAGAAGAAGAAGAAGGAGAGAGAGGGTCAGAACGTATATTGGAGCAAATTATAGCAGAGAACATCCCTAATTTGGGGAAGGAAACAGGCATCAAAATCCAGAAGGCACAGAGAACCCCTCTTAAAATCAATAAAAATAGGTCAACAACCCGACATCTAATAGTAAAACTTACGAGTCTCACAGACAAAGAGAAAATCTTGAAAGCAGCTCAGGACAAGAGATATGTAACCTACAATGGTAGAAACATTAGATTGGCAACAGACCTATCCACAGAGACCTGGCAGGCCAGAAAGGACTGGCATGATATCTTCAGAGCACTAAACGAGAAAAATATGCAGCCAAGAATACTATACCCAGCTAGGCTATCATTGAAAATAGAAGGAGAGATAAAAAGCTTCCAGGACAAACAAAAACTAAAGGAATTTGCAAAGACGAAACCAGCCCCCCAAGAAATATTGAAAGGGGTCCTTCAAGCAAAGAGAGTGCCTAAAAGTAACATAGACCAGAAAGGAACACAGACAATATATAGTAACAGCCACCTTACAGACAATACAATGGCAGTAAATTCATATCTTTCAATAGTTACCCTGAATGTAAATGGGCTCAATGCCCCAATCAAAAGACACAGGCTATCAGACTGGATAAAAAACAAGACCCATCGATATGCTGTCTGCAAGAGACTCATTTTAGACCCAAAGACACCCCCACATTGAAAGTGAGGGGGTGGAAAACAATTTACCATGCTAATGGACACCGAGAGAAAGCTGGGGTGGCAATCCTTATATCAGACAAATTAGATTTTAAACCAAAGACTGTAATAAGAGATGAGGAAGGACACTATATCCTACTTAAAGGGTCTATCCAACAAGAAGATCTAACAATCGTAAATATGCCCCTAACATGGGTGCAACCAATTATATAAGCCAATTAATAACAAAAGCAAAGAAACACATTGACAACAATACAATAATAGTGGGGGACTTTAACACCCCCCTGACTGAAATGGACAGATCATCTAAGCAAAAGATCAACAAAGCAACAGAATACACATTCTTCTCTAGTGCCCATGGAATATTCTCCAGAATAGATCACATCCTAGGTCACAAATCAGGTCTCAACTGGTACCAAAAGATTGGGATCATTCCCTGCACATTTTCGGTCCACAATGCTTTGAAACTAGAACTCAATCACAAGAGGAAAGTTGGAAAGAACTCAAATACATGGAGGCTAAGGAGCATCCTACTAAAGAATGAATGGGTCAACCAGGAAATTAAAGAAGAATTAAAAAAATTCATGTAAACCAATGAAAATGAAAACACAACTGTTCAAAATCTTTAGGATGCAGCAAAGGCAGTCCTAAGAGGAAAGTATAGAAGTATAAAATGATGTTTAAAGATGTAAGTACTTAGGGGCGCCTAGGTGGCTCAGTTGGTTAAGTGTCTGACTCCTGATGTCAAGAACTCACAGTCTTCAGTTCGAGCCCCACATTGGGCTCCAATGTAGGTACTTGTAAAAATAAATAAATAAAAATTTAATAATCACAACTAACTAAACACTTGATAAGTTAGTTATAATCACTCAACAAAAGAATATACAGCATTAAAAATCTCACGTTCTAGAACAGTTAGTGAAGATAATTGAAAATGTTGACTTTATGCCAAATTTTCTAAGTAAAAAAGCAAGTAACAAAACAGCACATTAAGTATAACAGTATAGAATGTAGAATGAAGAGAAAGGCAGAAATACTGGGAAAAAAGTGTTTATCTCTGGGTAATGATAAAAAGAGAAATTTTTATTTTGTGCGTGTTTTACTGCAACTTCTAAGTTTTGAAAGTATATAATGTTACTATTATGATTAGGAAATGAATGTTATAAAAATTTATTATGGACCATTCAGTCTTTTGTTAAATGTCTGACCTCCAGCTGTCTACCTTTAGACTTAAACTCCCCCTTCTCTCAGTGAACCTTATGTACACAGAATTTTACTCACATCCCAAAGGATTTTCCTTACAAACACACCCAAAAGAAAGAAAAAGAGCTAAGGCAGACAATAATCAGACATCACCATAGCATAATCTAATAATTTTATACTCTACTCTTTCTTAACTATTTTCAACAGTCTGAAATTTTCTGTCAACTTCTGCCTCTCCTTGGTCAAATACCATGCTCATATTTCATCCTAAAACCCAAATCCTCACAGATTGCCAAGGTCCAAAAGACAGTCTACTGAGACAAGGGGATTTATTTCACAGGATTAAAAGGAAAATCATTCTGAATAAATGCCTTAGCACAGTCTGCTCATTCTCCTTCCCCCCCCCCAGTTTAAATCTTTTGAGACTGTAAACATTTTTCTAGTTTTCTAACCAGCTCCACCTGCTGGTGCTAACCTGTGTTTCTTCATAATTTGTACCCTTGTCTCAGATAATGTAGGAGTTTTCCTCAAAATATGACCTCCTTTTCATATTTTCTTCTTTCTGCATCACTTAGTTCGTAGCATGAGAAGAAAGGGGGGTTAGATCTGTTTTAGAATATTTTTTTTGGTCTTAAACTGTGTTTCATTTGAGTCACATTTAATTGCTTTCAGGTAAAGGGATGAACAATCCTAGAAAATACATCTCAGAAGAGTATGCTGAGGTTAGGCTTTGGAAGGATGAACTGCCCATTACGTTCCTCTTAGGCCTCTCTAAGTATAATTTAGCAGGACTCTACTGTTTGGAGAACAGAATATTTTATTTGGGAATTCAGCAGACAGTGACTCGGATTTTTAATTTCTTGGATCTTTTATGATGCTTGACAAGCAGGTATGAGGTCCTTACCTGCTTTGAAAAGTGTAACTAGAGATCAGCTGGTTATTTTTCAGAAGCTTCTTGTTCTCTCTTGAGTTCAAGTGGATGGTTCTAGCCATATTTCCGATAATTGTTTATCTAGGCATCTGCCAGGGGTCTTTATAAACTGACCACCTTCCACCTTCATCTCTGAAAAGTCTAAATCAGTGTTAAAATACTTACTGGAAATTCCTTTGGGAACCAAGAAAAGGTAGGGGGGGAAGCATAGTAAGTGAGTGTTTTGAAGAAGTTGATATTTCGCACACTGGCTGTTGTTTCTCTTAGGGGCCCATTGATAACCACTCATTCACTTTTAGCGTCCTTTTGCCCCATGCACTGTAGAGCCAGTAGTTGGATTTGGGCTTAATACTGTTGGCTGGATTAGCATGTGCCTGGTGAGATAGCAAGGGGAAGGTGCCAAGAACCTGGGAGAGAGGCTTTGTTTCCCTATGTTTATTCTTTGATCTTACTCTTCATGTTCTCAACTCTTTACTTGAAGGGGAAAATTTTTGTTGTAGTCAATCCAAAACTTCCTTCCTGGTTATTTTCCCAGCAACTTGGCCTCAAAAATTTGCTCTAGACATATTTATTTGGCATATGGTATATTTGTTCAGTGCCCTTTAGCAAAGATGTGTAAGCACACACACATGCGCTCACACACACACAGAAGATTCAACTCTTTGTTGGTTATGGATTTCAAGATCATAAATCATGTTGAGTTATATCTACTAACAATTAATTATGGGCCTTTTCTTCACATTCCCTCTGTGTAGTGTTATCCTGGAATTTTAATTAGAATCTCTGCAATTATTGATGTATTGAACATACGAGGACCCAAGTGAGAAAGACTGAAGATGTAATACTTAGTTCTGACATGACTTTTGGTCACTTTTTAACTGTTTACTACTATTTTATATTTAAGCTTAGTGTAATAGATTCTGAATCTATTATCTACTGTAATATTTCTAAACATAGGCAGACCTTACAATTCCTGAAAGACAGAAAGTGTTTATGTTCTGTTCTCCAAATTTTTGAAGTCATTTTTGCTTATGTGAATGTAATCAAGTAAAGAGAGAAACCAAGACCATATTATTTCTGAATTCTTCCTAACACATGTGCACATTTTCCCCAGTCTTCCCCTATTTATTAATGAAAGAAAGGGGCAGCTGCTGCTGGTGGACAAATTCATTTCAGATATCTTTGAGTGCTCACTAGGAATGATACCAACAAAGTTAACCAATTCCAGATATCTTCAGGTCTATGCATGTTATAAGTATAAGGATAGTAGAGTATTGGTTTGACATGGCAAATCCCTGCAGGCTTCTTAATATCTTTATAACATTTTCTTTTCGCTTTCTCTAATCATTTTGCACAATAGGTCCTCTCACACTGTCCTTCTGGGTTCTTTTTTTCCACAGCCACCTGGTTTTCTGCTGAAACAAATATTCCCTTTAACCTCTCTTACTTTCTAAATTCCAGTGTGCTTGACTCTACCATTTGGTTTTAAATAGTTTTACCTATGGATATATTCATATTCTGAATTTCTCCAATTAAATTATTTTAAGGTTATCATTTTTAAAGTGGATATCATTATAGATGTTATACATTTATAGGATTTATTCTATATTCACTGGAGTGTATACTTACGTCTCTCCTTGATCTGGGGAGTTATTTTAATGCCATTTAATAATGGGATACTTTTATTTTTAAAAAAACACACAACTCTATTTCAAGTGAAAAAAAATGTATTTGAATAACTGAGAGATTGTGTAAAAGTTTAGGGTTAAAACCAGCAACATTAGCTTCATGTCCCAACTTTACCAGCTATGACCTCTATATAGGGGTGTGCTGGGAAATGCTTAACAATCAACTCTGGAGCAAAAACAGGCCCAGATTTATGGGTTTACCAATTTCCATGTAGTGTTTTCAAATCTACTGTGACTAATTTTAAGCTACAGACCAGAAATTGGTAAACTTGAATTGGGAAGCAATATGTACAATTGGCTCTCTCCAGCCTATGTAAGGCTGATCTAACACATGACCTGTAGACCTTGGATGTGACATTTAACTTCCCTGAATCTTAGTTCTGTTATGTAAAATGGATTATGTTAGGACAGAATGAAGTGGTCTATGAGAAAAACCTGAAATATGGTAGCACCAATAAATATTTTTCCTGAAATTGTCCTTTAATGTAGCTACTGTATTTCAGGGATATATCGTATATATGAAATATATTGTTTTCTGTAAACCTTTGTTGTTAAATGCAATTTTTACCCCAGTGCCAAAATTTATTTATCTTAGTAATATTTGAGTTTTTACTGTTTTATCCTGAAATCAACTATACCTAAAATGTATAAAAAGCAGAATTCTACAATTATGAAGCACACCATTCCTTAAGCAATTTTGTTCTCTAGCAGCACTTAATGATTTTGCATTAATAACTGGATATTACAACTGAGTTTGTAACCTTTCTCCTAAATCATAGAGAGGGAAGAAGACATGAGAGTCAAAATTAAGTCTGTATTTTGCCTGTTGGCAACTCTAGATCCCAAGGATTTGGGAAAAGAGTAACATTTCTGAACTATACTACTGAAGAGATTTATTTCATTGAGTCATAAAATGTTTGCCACAATCTCTAATAAATATTGTTAAGTTTTACTTAACATCAACTGTTAATTATTTTTAAGAAAAATCTGTTCTTTCCTTATTTTAACCCCTGAAAATTAGGGGTTATTTGCCAGGTTGAGTCATTTGCCCTTGCTCCTTTCTTTTCAGCAGTGCTAATGATATGAGTACTCTCTAGCTCTCATACAATCTCTCTCCTTGATTTGACTGCTGACTTTGTTTCAGTTATCGGCCTCATCCTTCACAAAGAAAATGATGGAAGGATAAAGAGGAACGTAACAGGAGAGTGGGCTAAGCTGGTCAAAAATGAATCAAGTACTTATCTAACACCTTCTAAGTCACATAGACTGTGGTATAAGCTCCTAAAATCCTCAGAGGGAGAGGAAAAGAAAAAAGCCAAGTAAGGAAATATGGAAGGAAGATATTTAAGGAGAGGTCCACCAGTGCAAGATGCAAGAATAAACAGTCAGAGGTCCATTTGTTTACATATAGTCTATGGCTGTTCTTGTGCTACAGTGGTAGAGTTGAGTATTTGCAACATGGCCCTCAAAACTGCAAATATTTATTATTTGGCCCTTTCCCAGAAAGTTTTGTTGACTACCTTATTGCATTTATTTATTATTCCATCCTATTATAAATTCTTTTCTTACTTCTTTTCTTCTGTTAGAGTCACTTCTCCTTGGATATTTACATGATATTCTTTTGAGTTTCTCATGGCTTTGACTGACTTTGCTGTGCTAGTTCTTAGGTCATGACAATGATATATACAGTTATTTGTGAGGTTTTTTTTTAATAAAATTATGTTGTATGTGTGTGACAACTTGCCACTGCCTCCCTCTCTCCCCCACTCAGTGTATCAGTGACTGTTTTCCAAGTTGGTACATTCCTTTAATTTTAACAGTTGTGTAATATTCAATCTTATTGAGAGCCCATGAATTTAACTAGTCTGTGGTTTGGTTGTTTGTATTTTTTAGCAGTTGTAAGTGGTTAAAAGGGAACATCTTTACAGGTATATTTTAGTGCCACTATTCTTATAAGAAAAAAATTCTAAGAAGTGGAATTGCTGGGCCCAAGAATATTAAATTCTTTAATAGATTTAAATTAAATTAAATCTATTTAAAAATATTCATAGTGATTGCTAAAATGATCCCCATCTTCTGCCTGTGGACATTCCAATGTCTTCCAGCCCTCTGCCACTGGAAACTGCTACCAGAAAAAAAAAAATCAATATTAAGAATAAAGGAAAGCACAAAACAGATAAAAGAGCTTAAGAAAAAGCTTACACATTTGTTTCAGATTGAGTAAAATATATACAATATTCACAGTACCTTAAAGTGGTCTAGTATACATTTAACACTCTTTTTTGTATTTCACAAGGTAATATTTCTTCTTGGAAAGGTAATTAGGAATCTGTCTGCTTTTTCTTTATTCAGGTCTGGGAGCTTCCTATCCATCCAAAGTTCCATTTAGTGAAATTCCATGAAATTCTAATGAAATAAATATGATGGCAGCAGACATATTCCCTTACCGTAATTATCTTCCATTCTGACATGCTAAAAGATGATTTCATGGATATTTATTTGATGTTAGGGCTGTGGGATTTGGATTTTGAAAGTTTATATTTTTTTCTTTTCACTAAAAGTGAAAATTAGAGGAGGCAGATGACACAACAGTTAGGAATCAAACAGCTCAATGTAGGTAGGCATCTTTTTACATTTCAGCAAATTACTGCATCCTGCAAAGCCACAAATAGTGTTGTTTCAATGTCAAGTTTCCAGGAGATCACTTGACCTCTTAAACTCCACAAAAGGAGGATTTTTTTTTTTTTTTTTTTTTTACAGTAGGCTCCATGCCCAACGAGGAGCCCATCATGGGGCTTGAACTCATGACCCTGAGATTAAGATCCAAGCTGAGACCAAGAGTTGGTTGTCTAAATGACTGAGCCACCCAGCTACCCCCACAAAAGGAACATTTTTATATTTACATAGCTCTCAAAATGCAGATTTTTTTGTTTTATGCTAAAAATTTCAATCTTCTTTTTATACAAAGATGTTGGTTTTCATAAGTTGGGGAATTGATTAATATTACAGTTGTATGGCTGGAATACCTGGAGGTATCCAGTTGATTTCTGAAAGGTAGTATCTATCTATTAACCTACCAATCATCTATCCCTAAGAGACTCAATTTGATTCAAGTAGCATTAAACCTAGTAATTAAATTCACTTATTATAATTTACATATTGTTGATACTTCACAAAATCTGAAACTAATTATAAGCAAAATTTGAATGTTTTCTTATTTTTCTCTCATGCTGCAGAGGCTCAACTTCCCTGACCTTCTGATTCAAGCTAACCCAAAGAAAAGAAAGGTATTAAATGCCTAGCTTTGAGGCTTTAATAAGTATCTTGCAAATCTGTGTGGACAGTGTACATAGACAGTATGATACCTGAGTCAGACAGGTCTGGGTCCAAACAGTTATATTCTATTTACTAGTGTATAACTTGATAAAATTACCAAACTCTCTGGGCTTTGGTTGCTTTATCAACAAAATGGGATTAATTATATCATGTTTGCATGATTGTTCTGGGAATAAACATGATCAATAAATAGGAATGATTCCAAGTTTTTCCTTATTAGTTCCTGAATTTCTCTTACAGAAATTTATTCTTGATATATATATTTTTTTATTTGAGGGAGAGAGAAAGAGAGCGTGCACACAAGTAGGGGGAGGGGCAGGGGGAGAGGGAGAAAACCTCAAGCAGGCTCTGACTCCCTGTTGAACATGGAGCCTGATGTGTGGCTAGATCTCAGCAGCCTGAGATCATGCCATGAGCCAAAATCAAGAGTCGGACACTTAACCAAGTGAGCCACCTAGGCGCCCTGACATTTCTTTTCCATCAAGGAAGATGAAAGGAAAAGGGTCTCCTGGAGTATGGTTGATAGGAAGGCCATGTGGGTATTGTTATTTCTGTCTTGAGGCTCTTCGAGTTGAGATTCTGAGAACCAGCAGCAAAGCTCAAATAAAAACAGCTGCGTCTGTGTACCTTCTGACAACGATGTGGCTGTTTACATCAACTTCTTTTTATAGTGAACAGAGCTCGTCAGGAAATGGCAAAGGTTTGGCTTTAAGATAAGAGTGGAAAGGCACAAGAGTACTCATGTATTCCATGTAACATTTATAGACTAAAAGGTGCAAGCCTGTGGCAAATGGTTCCAACCACAAGATTAAGAAAAATATTTCCATTGCAAACAGAGGTAATGTAACAATAAGGAAGATCTACAAGAGATGATCTTGTTATTTTCATCTCATTAAACTTCAGGTCCATGTTCCTTCAGTAGGGAGAAAAGGATTTGATGATTGACAAATGTGCATAGAGCTTAGGAATGCCAAAAGCCTGCAGTGAATCTTATGGGGGCATGAAACGTCAATTTATTATGTGCATGCTCTGTTATTATAAGGCACTTTATATCCACTGCAGTGTACATAACATTATTTTTAATGGGGATACTGAGGTTCATAAAGATTGGATAACTAGACTGATAGATTTGGACTGACTAATCTCAGAGGCCAGGATCCTTTCTTTTATATTCAGGTATAATAGTGCAACAGGTGAATGCTTTAGGATCTTTGCAATTAAATAAGCATATGAATGAACAGTACATAAAGAAATCACATGGAATGTTGTCTTAAGTTGGTTTCTGTAGAAGCAGAGCTTGAGACAGGGGTTGGTATGCATGATTTATTGAGGGCGTACTCTCAGGTGAATGATATAAGGCAGTAAAGAAAGCAGAAGGTGGGAAAATGTATTAAGCAAGAATATGGGTCCATGGCCTCCCACATGAGGAGTCCTCAAGCCTGAATGGCACCATAGAGATGGTCTCAATTTGAGGCAAGGGGGCCAGATTCTGTAGCCCCTGTATCAGTCATTGGCTGTGGGTTAGCCCCATGGAGTAGGGACAGAGGCTGACCTTCTAGTTAAGGTGGCTCCTCTTTGGTCAAGGGCAAATCTACGAAAAAAGGGAGTAGCAGAGAATTGGCAGCTGGGGCCTGGGTACACCAAGAATGACCACTGCGTATCATAGGTGTTGTACACCTGTACCAAATCAAGAAACTAAATGCTATTTAACACATTCTCTACAACATAGAGCTACTAAACCAGCTGGTTTCAAGCTAAGTCTCCAAGTCACGTGTATAAATCTTTTAATTTATCTAAAGGCCACAGTGGTAAAAATCAAGAAGTTGAATGGCCAGTAATAGCACCTACTGTGCTATTCTCCAGAATTTAACTGACTTAAATCTCACAGCATTCTCCCAGAGAGGTGTAATTCTGCCATTCTTTAAGTGTGAAACCATTTAAAAATTATTTGGTAGTAAAATCTGACCTGTATCAATACACGTTCATTTATTTTATAGATTTTATTGCTTTGAATTTGTAGGAATATTTACATGTTTTAATGAAGGATTATTAATGAGTTTTATTAGCACATATGGCCTTAGGTCCTACCAGTAGTGTTACATGATATACACAAATTGTACTTTTTGCCATTACCATACCTGGAAAATTCTGAATTCCAAACCATGTGACTCTGAGGGTTTTAAAGAAGAGATTAGGGCCCTGCCCTATTATTCCCACAAATGGGTGAGGAATGGAAGCTCAGAAACTTTAAGTGTCTTGTCCAAGACCAAATAGCCAGTACGGGATCCTCCAGTTAAATTGCATCTATGTGAAAACATGATTCCCTATCTTGTATCTTCCTATATCGGGGCCCAGAGATGCTAAACCAAGACCCACGTCAGAAAAATATGCCAGTTTTCCTTCCCAGAAGACAAACTATAAAAGCACTGAATCTTGAAGTTGAACAGGGCCTCTTAGAATCTATTAAGTAGTATACAACATCCAGCTAGATTATCTGGTGGACATTTTGCACATATCCAAACTCATTGCTTTGTAAGACAGGTCATTTTAGGGGACTCCAATGTTTAGAAAGTCCTATATTGAATCAGAATCCATCTCTTTTACACTCTACCTGTGTACCCTAGTCTTGGTCTTGAGAAGACTGTAGACCTTGATGTGTTTCGGCATCTTACCCTGCAAATATGTAAATAAATTGCAAAGTCTACCTCACTACGATTTTTATTTTTTAAACACAGTGTCTTCATGCCTTTTGCCATTCTATTAGATCTTTTCTGGAAGATTCTTTTCACAAAGAGCTGCTTGTTGGCCTGAAGCTTACAGGGACTTTAGTATAAAGTGAGGAGAAGGAAGAAGGACATGTGTGGAAGGAAGACTGAAGAAAGGACATATTCTTAGAGCCTTGTCCCTACTGAGAACCAACCTTTCTCCTCCATGGAATCAAAGGCAAATTCAACCACAACTTAAGTGAGTGACTATCAGAAGATTTGGCCCACATGATGGGCACAGAAGTAGGAGAAACCACATGATGGTGGTTTTATGATTCCATGGAGTTATTCTGTTCACTGTGGAACTTCTTGATAATGACTGGAAAAATACTGGGGTCAGAATCCAGTCCCCCAGCAGAAGCTAATAAAACTTCAGATCCCCATCAGCGTATTTTAGCACAATTTCTTCCTAGTGATTCTTGATTGGATTTCAGTCTTTCAAAGTATGTAGAGATTTTTCTGGCACTGAGCACTATGTAAGTTTTCAACATACATTTGCTGAATAAGTAAATAAATGAATAATTGAATGGTTAGATAAATTGATTTTTTTCAGGTATTATTTTAAAGTGTACCCATTTGTTTTTCAGTGCCTGTACGTTTTCCCATCTCCCATTTTCCCATTATTCCTGACATATAAAGGTACTATTTGTGGATCTCAGACTCTAAAATATTGCCAGAAATGTAATTTTTGTCTGAAACCAGAGATGTGGACAAATACAATCAGCCTTTCTAATTTTTCAGAGGACAGTCTTGTTTGGTTCTACGCTGGGTCATCAAAACCTACCCTAGGGCATTTTAAGACAAAGCAATCAAGGCAGAGGGAAGCAGTGATTGTCACTTAGCAGTCATGTGGTAATTCTAGGATTTGTCTTAATCTAATAACATGGAGAACCATAAAAATAATACAGGGTCATAAGAAATAAAATTTAAAAACTTGATTCATTATACCTCTGAAAAAAATAAATTCTGTAGCCCAAATCCCATTCACTAGAAATTTACCCAAAAGCACATGGAAGATACATGCTCTCTTCTTCAGCTTCTCTTCCCCCCTAAGGATAATATTTTACCTTTAATATTCTTTAAATCTTATCTTTGAGTTATTTAGAAAATTTTGCTAAATGTTTCCAGTTAAGCATTTTGTAAAATATATGCTTAAGATCAGTTTTTTTTTTTAAGATTTTATTTATTTATTTGAGAAAGAGAGAGAGCAGGAGCACAAGCAGGGGGAGGGGCAGAGGGAGATGGAGAAGCAGACTCCCCACTGAGGAGGAAGCCCAATGTAGGGTTGATCCCAGGACCCTGGAAGGGTGTTAGCTTAGACTAGCATCTTCCATATATAAAAGGCAATTGGTATATCATTTTCCTTCACTCTTTGAGATTAATAATAAAAAACAATAATAGCAAACATTTATTTTTATAATAAAATAATAAATGTTCACATAGAAAAATTGAAAAATGCAAAGTAAAAAAAATCACTATTTATTTAAAAAATCTCTTTACCACTTGTACAACCCAGACATAACTATGAATATGTGGATTCCCAGCCTTTTTACTGTCTTTTAAAAATATATTCAATCTTTAAAAGATAAAAATACAAATACATGTGCAAAAATAGAACAATACAGAAAGTTATAAAGTGAAATATTAAAATTATCTTCTCCCCATCCCCAACCTTCAGTTTACCTCTGTACTCCCTGGTCTTAGTTTTGTTTGGTGTTATCTTTGCAAAAGTGAAATCATATATCTCTTGATTTGTCTTCTTTAGCCTGTATGTTATAATTCTTTACTAAGAAAGATGAAGTGTTTAATTTTTCATCACATCTGTTCCCTCTTTTCTTTGAAGCTTTTGACTTTTGCATCTACATTTAGGCTTCTCATGGGATCAAGGAATTAGATTAACTCTCTAAGTCTTTGAATCTGAAGTTCATGAATGATTTTTAACTTTATTTAGGGTTTTATTTTCTAATTATTGAGGATGATGGTTCAAGCACTCATGCAAACTAGATTAGTATTTCTGCTAGTTGACCCATAATTAATGGGGGGGGATCTTGGAAGATCATTTATATTCTCTGGTTCTAAGATTGTTTACTTATGAAATGCTAGATGTGACTTAAAGGTCCCTTGTGACTCTGAAATTTTACTATCCATGGGTTGTTGGGAAGAGAACCACTCTTACTCAGTGCCTTCAGTTAGAACAGTCATAGATACTGAAGGGTTATCTCTGACACCTAAGGTTTCTAACTTACTTTTTCTTTTTACTTTAACTTCAGTTGACTATACATATACATATACATATACATATACATATACATATACATATACATATACATATACATATGTATATACCAATGATTGGTGAAGAGTTTATTGGAGGCACATACTCTTAGGGATTATGTCACAAATAATGGGTGTGCTGGGGACAGCTTGTACTGGCTTGTGAGGAGCCAATTGTTTGAATCTTTTCCCAACTCCACATTCAGTGTCATCATATTAATAGGTTGAATTTACCCAGGTTGAAATTGTCCCTGATAGGAGTATTTCCACCATGAAAATTAGTAAATAATATGAATTAAGGTTCTTTTTCTCTTTTTTCCTAGAGAGTCAATGTCTAGAAAAGAGTCAACATAGCAGGCCTATAACAACTATCCTTACCAAGTGTCTGGGAAGCTGGATTTTGGGAGGACTTTCACCATTCCCTAACAGATAAGAGCCCACATAGTGCCTAAACTGTTTGTGCAAATGACAGAGATTATGCAGAACACCTGCTTTCCTTCTGAGAGTCTGGATTTTTGATATGTGGCTAGGCAGAGGATTATCTACATAACAAGTTTCAAATAAAAATCTTGGGAACTGAGTCTCTAATGAGCTTTGCAGGTAGATAATATCTAACATGTACTGTCAGAATTCAATATTGAAGGAATTAAGTGTGTTGTCTGTGACTCTACTGAGAGAGGAGTTTTAGAAGCTGACTCCTGGTTTTTTCTGGACCTTGTTCCATGTGCCTTTTTCCTTTACTGATTTGGTTTTGTATACTTTTGCTGTAATAAATCATAGCTCTAAGTTCAACTTCATGCTGAGTCCTGTAAGTCTTCCTAGCGAATCATCAAACTTGGAGGTGATCTTGGAGACTCTCAACACAATCAGTTTATTAGCACATTCGTGGTCATATCATTAAATTGGTTTCAGTCAACTATGAAATATTACCATATGTAATATCCTGGAAAGAGGCCCATGACACATTGTTAGGGAGGAAACACACAAAGATGTAACTCATTAAGTGTAAAATGTACATGTGTATGTGTATCTTTGAAACTATAGAAAATTATATGAAAGATTACATGTCAAACCATTAATATCCATTGGGTTACTTTTGGATGATGATATTGAGTACACAGAATACAGTACTTCCTCTTCATGCTTTGTATGATAATAATTAAAAAATAAAATAACTGGAATTTATAAATGACTCATTTTATTTTCCAATAATATTGAAATAAAAATACAGATTAGGCAAGATTATATTGCTGAATGACACTATCAATAATGTATTTTTTAAGAGTTCTGTATCATGGGAAACTACAAATTATAGTCAGATATAACAAAATTTGGTATGTCTGTATCAATTCATCTGTTCTGGATATCTCAGTTAAATTCACACAGTTCACACAATGTGTGACCTTTTGTGTCTTGTTGATTTCACTTTGCACAATGTTTTTAAGACTCATCCATGTTGTAGCACCTATTAGTACATCATTACTTTTCATGGCTAAAGAATATTTCGTTGTATGTACATACCACAATTTGTCATCCATTCATCCTTTGATGACCATTTAGGCTGTTTCCATCTTTTGGATATTGTGAATACTGCTACTATAAACATGAATGCATGTGGTTTGTTTGAGCATCAGTTTTCAATTTTGGGGTGGGATATATACCTTGAGGTTGAATTGCTAGATCATATGGTAATTCTATGTTTAACTTTTTACAGTGTGGTATCCCTTGCTACATGTGGTCACTAAAGTGATCGTTCTGTTATCTCAGTGATCAGCCAGTGGCCCGACATAGATTTCCTCAAATGATTTCCTTCAAAATCTGTCTATGACTTTGTGGTGGAGTCATACGCACTGCTTGCACAGAGTCTATAAGACCCACCAGAGGTGGAAGCCTAGGGTCCTCAGAGTCTTTTTTGCACATGTGTTGGGTACTGGGTATTTGAGTTTCACTCTGTCTATGTGATGTGATGAAAAATCAGTGACCATCTCACAGAATTTCAGCCATTTTATCCTTCATTCAACAGTCTCCAGATACCTGGAGCTTTCTTGTTAGATTCCAGAGTTCCAAAAATGTTGATTCTGTTGATTCTGTTAATCTTTGTCAGTTTATTCATTAAACAAAGGTTTATTAAACAGCTGTTATTGACCCAGGAATTTGCAAAGTTCTGAGGATACAGTGGTGGTAAAAAGAGACCAACAGATTTTTTATCTAATGATGGAGGTTGCCATCATCAGAAAATAACAAAAAAAATGTAAAATTGAAACTGGCAAGTGCTGCAAAAGTGAGATACGTGGTGCAAATGGCAGAAAATAATATTGGTAGCTAATATTCATATAGTACTTAAAATGTGCCAGACATTTTTCTAAACATTTTACATTTATGGACTCACTTAATCTTCATAACAAACCTATGATATAGATACAATTATTAGCCACACTTTATAGGTGAGGAAGCTTAACAACAAGGTTACATAATATACCCAAGATCACATAGTACCAAGTGTGGTATAAGAGTTTGAACCCAGGCAATTTGGTGCTGTAAGCCATGCACATGACCATATCCCTAAAGGGGTTAGTTGGAATGGAGAGGGAAGTTTTTATCTTCTAGGAGGGATGATTAAATCATACAGAGCCCTGTAGGCATGATTAGAAACATGTTTTTCGTATTATAAGAGAAATTATTAAAATGCTTTACAAACAAGTATAATTTATAGGGCAATAGTGGGTGGACCACCATGAGGATAATGTATTATGGAAGGTTGAGGATAATGTATTATGGAAGGTTGAGGATAGTTGGAGGAAGACCAATTAAAAGCCAATGCAGTTGTCCCAGAAAGAGAGGTAGCTTGAAAGAAAGTGCTTGAAAGAGATGGAGAGAAATGGACATACTTCAGAAATATGTTGGCTGTAAAAAATCATCAGTACTTACTGATTACTTGGGTATATACAATTCATGAAAAGGAAATATCAGGGATTACTTTTAACCACATGATTTGCATACTAGTGAGAAGTTGAGATGAAGAACTCTCGAAAAGAAACAGCTGAGGGGATAGGAGTTTGGTTTTAGACATGATGCATTTGAGGGACGTGCAGGTAGAGCCCAGAGAGAGATCTGATAGAGATAAAATATATGATCATCTCTTACAGGCAATTGCATCCATAAGGATTCAGTTACCTGCAAAGGAAAAAAAGAGAAAGAGAAGACAAGAGGGTCTAAGGTCAAGGAGCTCCAACATTTAGTAGCAAGATAAAGGAGGTTGATCAAGTGAAGGAGAAAGGGAATGAGAAGCATAAAGGGTAAAAGGAAAACTAGGATCATATTGTGCCACTAGAGCCAAGGAAAGAAAATGTTTCAACAAGGCAATGGTCATCACTATCTAATGCTGCTGAGAGGCCAGTGACTGAAAACTGTCCACTAGACAGAAGGACACCAAGTTCACTGGAGGCTTTACTCAGATCTTCTGTGAAACTTCCATGAAACAGAGTTCCTAAGTTGAGAACCTCTTTCAGTAGCATTTGCCACAGTTGTAACTTAAATTTGTTCCTGTGATCTTTGATTGGTATATCTCCACCATTAGACTTTAAGTTCCAGGAGTGCATGCACTGCTTTTGCTTTAGCAGCCTGTGTGTTTATTTGCCACACATCAGCACCGACCCTACTGTCTCGTTCACTGTGGGAAGCGTGTGTGTGTTAAATAAATGAGTGAATTGGAAAAGAAGAATTAACTCTTAAAACAGCAGCTCAAAAACCTATTCTATTTTGCTTTCTCTTTTATATTAGACTAAGTTCATTTGCACTACTAAAAGTTACTAAAAGACCTCCATCATTCCATGTGATGGTACAAATCATTGCTATGTGGGTAGCTTTTCTTTAGGGAAAATTTTCTAATCTCATACGTGAACAAAAAAATCTATTATTTATCTGTTTATGCTAAATGCTGTTTTGTACATGATGTAGTCTTCCTAATTTTCCAGAACTTCCTTTCTGAACGTAAATACTGCCTCAGTGTGACTGAACTTTGATTTGACTATTACAGACTTTTCAATATTTTATTTTCCCAACAAAGTTGTATTCTAAATAGCTTTCCCAACGAGCTGAGTTTATAAGAATTCTGTTAGACCCATCATGCCTATTGATTTCCTACCCCCATTTGTTCTCTCCTCCTCATTCTCATGATCAAACTCTGTCACTATCTCTACCAATTACTGCCATTCACCAGGATGCTAGATGGAAGGCAAACCATGATTTTGAAAGTTTTTTTCTGGCGTATATTGACATTTATATTTCTTTCTTTTTGGCTTCTAATGCCTAGATTTTTTTTCTCTGTTTTGCCTTGAAAGTATATTGGGAATAGGGTTGCCTCTTTGTTTTGTTGACTGTTTCCTTTGCTGTGCAGAAGCTTTTTATCTTGATGAAGTCCCAAAAGTTCATTTTTGCTTTTGTTTCACTAGCTTTTGGAGATGTATCTTGAAAGAAGTTGCTGTGGGCTATGTCAAAGAGGTTACTGCCTATGTCCTCTTCTAGGATTTTGATGGATTCCTGTCTCACATTGAGGTCTTTCATCCACTTTGAGTTTATCTTTGTGAATGGTGTTAGAGAATGGTCAAGTTTCATTCTTCTGCATGTGGCTGTCCAATTTTCCCAGCACCATTTATTGAAGAGACTGTCTTTTTTCCATTGCATGTTTTTTTCTGCTTTGTCAAAGATTATTTGACCATAGAGTTGAGGGTACATATCTGGGTTCTCTATTTTGTTCCATTGGTCTATATGTCTGTTTTTGTGCCAGTACCATGCTGTCTTGGTGATCACTGCTTTGTAATATAGCTTGAAATCAGGCAACGTAATGCCCCCAGCTTTGTTTTTCTTTTTCAACATTTACTTGGCAATTTGGGGTCTTTTCTGATCCCATACCAATTTTAGGATTGTTTGTTCCAGCACTTTGAAAAATGTCATTGGAATTTTGATCGGGATGGCATTGAAGGTATAGATTGCTCTGGGTAGCATAGACATTGGGAGAAGATATTTGCAAATGACACTACATATAAAGGGCTGGTATCCAAGATCTATAAAGAACTTCTCAAACTCAACACCCAAAAAAACAAATAATCAAGTCAAAAAGTGGGCAGAAGATATGAAAAGACACTCCTCTGAAGAAGACATACAAATGGCTAACAGACACATAAAAAATGTGCATCATCTTTAGCCATCAGGGAAATTCAAATCAAAAGCACATTGAGATACCACCTTACATGAGTTAGAATGGCAAAAATGGACAGGGAAAGAAACATAAAATGTTGGAGAGGTTGTGGAGAAAGGGAAACCCTCTTACACTGCTGGTGGGAATGCAAGTTGGTACAGCCACTTTGGAAAACAGTGTGGAGGTTCCTCAAAAATTTAAAAATAGAGTATCCTATGACCCAGCAATTGCACTCCTGGGTATTTACCCCAAAGACACAGATGTGAAAAGAAGGGCCATATGCACCCCAATGTTCATAGCAGCAATGTCCACAATAGCCAAACTGTGGAAAGAGCCGAGATGCCCTTCAACAGATGAATGGATAAAGAAGACGTGGTCCATATATACAATGGAATATTACTCAGCCATCAGAAAGGATGAACACCCAACTTTTACATCAACATGGTTGGGACTGGAGGAGATTATACTAAGTGAAATAAGTCAAGCAGAGAAAGTCAATTACCATATGGTTTCACTTATTTGTAGAACATAAGGAATAGCAGGGACGACATCAGGAGAAGGAAGGGAAAAATGAAGGGGGGCGCATCGGAGGGAGAGACGAACCATGAGAGACTATGGACTCTGAGAAACAGAGATGGGTTAGCCCGGTGATGGGTATTAAGGAGGGCAGGTATTGCATGGAGCACTGGGTGTTATACGAAAACAATGGATCGTGGATCACTACATCAAAAACTAATGATGTATTTGTATGGTGACTAACATAACATAATAAAATTTTTTAAAAAAGAAAGTATATTGGGAATAGGACATTGTGTAAGTTCTTTTCTACTTGACTCCTAAAAGAAGAACAATGTGCTCAGTGGTCTAACTCTGTAAATCATTCTCATTGTCCAAACCATCAACGTGTCAACAGAAAAAGAAGATAAATATTGCAAAAGAGAGAAGGTTCATCATGGATTGAGTAAAAGCTTAGGGAATCATGATTATAGAGTTAGGAAGTACCGTAAGGAAAATTACACTCTAAAAACCAGGTTCCTAAACCTTGCACACTGCTTTTTCCACAGAAATAAGTGGCTTTGTTTGTAACTCTCAGTGATGTGCTTTGCTCTACATACAGTCCATCCTTTACCATGCTGATATTTGGACTCTGTAAATCCTTCTGATTCTCACCCACTCATTATCTGCCCACTTTGTTTACCCACCACTCCACTCCTGTGCAATCATAGTAATCTCTCCTCCCTCTGTTCTTTTTCTCATCACTCTAATATTTAACATGAACATTAAGGAGGCTTGAATTCAGATTTGTTCAGTGCTGGCACAGTGGGAAAGTCTAATTTTCATGGCAAGCAGTTTGGATTGCTCTAAGAATTTATTTTTAAAGTTCCACATTGCACATTGTTGGCTCTCCAATATCTTCTGGCAATAAGGCACCAACAAGACAGAACACATAAAAAAGAAGAAAAACACCCAAACATTTTCTTTCCCCTTTTCCATATTCTCCCCAAGCCAAGTTTGGAATGTTTTAAGGGAGGGGTTTTTCTTTCCCTTTTTTCTTTGCCTAGAACTGGCCACTATTAAGCACCTTTTTGGATTCAGACACTTTCCTGTTGGCCTTTTCTGAGGGAATCTACCACTGAGTTCTAGCACATTTTACTTATCCAAGAAACACTACTTAAGGGGGAAACAGGCCTTTGGTTGAAGAACAACAGGCTCTACATTTTAAGGATTCTCTCTGTTGAGTGGAACAACCACATTCCTTCAGATTTAAGGCTCCACTAAGTCTTTAACCCATTCTAATCCATCTGTAAGACCACACACAAAAAATAAAAATGTCAAATGTGTCACTGTCACTGTGTAAGGTGAATCACCACTAGTAGAAGGCAAGTGTTTGGTCTTTGGAGATGGTTATGAGCAACAAACCTGAAGTTTCTGCTAAGGTCTTGAGTCTTTCATTGAAAAGAACTGTTCCCTTGGAGAAGGAGTCTAAATACACAATTCATCAGAGTTACCACTGAATCACTTCTCCTTTGTTTCCCCTTTACTTTCATCATGGCAGACGTCTGCAGTTGTAAGTGCACGAACATTCGTGATGTGTACTTCCCTACCCCAGGCATTCCAGGTCATCACCACAAAGGATGTTTTGTAGATAGAACTTTCCCAGTGAGTAGCGCACAAGTCATTTCACTCCATGGTTTTGCTCCAGTCTCAGAGCATCTGTGGGCTGTAGAATGAAAGTATATAGAATACTGTTTACCCATTTTTTCTTAATAAAGAAGAAGGAGAAGAAATAAGTAAATTCTGTTTACTAAGAAAAATTAGCCAGTCAGGAACAGATATCAAAGGTAGTGGTGTTTTTATAGAACTTAGCTGAGACTTTGAATTAGAAAGTAAGTTGGCAGAGGTTGAGAAGTAAAATTAAGTTAGGACTCTACCACTGAGAGAACATCCTCTTTGTGTTTCCAGTAGATTCTAGGAATCTAGAAACATGTGAAGCCTCTAGTTATTTTTTAAAGCATCAAAGAAAAAACAACAACAAACTTGTATACCCACAAACACAGTAATGAAATAGATACATATTATCTGAGCATTACTGAACAGTTGTATCTATTAATAATGATGAAAAAGCCCTTCTCTGATTTGAGTTTAGAATATAGAGATGTTAAGGTCAATGTTAGTGAGCCCCTTTACAGCCGGTCTGATGTAAGAAGAACATAAGCCAACATTCACAGGCTACACAAAGAAAAGATTTATTAAGCAGCCAGAAATCCAGACAGCTAGCAGGTTTGGCATTATTCTGCTCACCACGGTAGAAATCACCCCAGACCTCGTTAATGTCTTTTGGTTGCAAATGTCTCACTGCTGCTTCTATGGTGTTCCTTGGGCAATAATCCTCATTTGGAAAAGCTGTTGGCAACACACATTTTTTTAAAAGAATAAACTGCCAAGCACCAAATATGCTGATCACCAAGTAACAATGACAGCAAAAGCAAAACAAAGGGATTAGAATCATCTCATAGTCACTTTCTTTTTGGCCAACAGGGTTCTTTCTGTATACATTTATACTTAGGGTCTTTATATGTTTGCCATAACTCTCTTTTAATTATTTTATCCCAGAAGACACCAATTACATTTCTTCTGTCTTAAATAATACTTCCTACTCCCCAGTTGTTGCAGAATGTGTTTTCTTGACCAAGGCTTGCCAGAGAAATAAGATTTATCCATGTACCAGCCCCATTGTCATGCACTTGGAGACATTGGATACACTTCGAAGAACTCAGCTCAAGCACTAAGAATAATGATCCATATCCCTATCAAGATCAAGCTCAGTTTCTATTTCTTACTCTCATTTATTGCATAGGACCAGTCTCCACATTGCAAGGTTTACACTGAGAAGGCACAATTCAGGGTTCAATTAATCAAGTGAACATCTCTTGCTTTTGGTGGTCAAAGAACCATTCACCCTTTTTCTTGGGGACAGCACCCAGTTTTCCTTTGTGAGCACCATCCCTCTTCCTCTCATGAGATGTGGTTTGGGTGAGGCTAACACAATAATTTCTGCATCCTCTCCACAGGAGGTGGGGAAAGGACCTATAACAGACTCTGTTGTTGGTCTACCCATATCCCTTCACATCCCCTCTGCATTTCCATGCCTATGATTCTGACTTCCAGTAGCCAACAAAAAGCATGATTATTGGAGGACTGACTTCATGCTGATGAAACCTACCGTGCCCAAACACAAGGCCCATGCACAGGCGGGTGGGAAATACCTTCAGGGGAAAAAGTCCTCCTGCAAGTAGCCCTTACCTAGTAACTAGTGGACATGGGGGTATAAATACCCCAAATATACTCCAAATACCTCATTCCTGGACAAAGGTAATTCTTATGTATTTGTTTTGCCAGGGAATATTCCTGCAATATTAAACTCTGATTTTTGACTGGTATCTGATTTAACATGCCTATACCAGCTGACTTCCCTGTCACCCACCTATGTTCCTGGCAACTTCCAATAAACTGTTTTCCCTGAAATCCTTGGCTCAGAATTTTCTTCTGGGGGAACCGGAACTAAGACAAAACCAAAGCCTGGTACCTAAGAACATTCCATCCCCTGGCTTCAGTGACTGATTATGAATGTGAACCTGACCCAAGCCAGAGCAATGACAGACCCAGGACTTTCCTTGGAACTATTAAATAAGAAGTACTTTCTTTCTTTTTTTTTTTTTTAAAGATTTTATTTATTTATTTCAGAGGGAGAGAGAATGAGAGATAGAAAGCACGAGAGGGAAGAGGGTCAGAGGGAGAAGCAGACTCCCTGCTGAGCAGGAAGCCAGATGTGGGACTTGATCCCGGGACTCCAGGATCATGACCTGAGCCGAAGGCAGTCGCTTAACCAACTGAGCCACCCAGGTGCCCAATAAGAAGTACTTTATTTCTGTTGGGATTTCTTAGTGTATGAAACGTAAGCTGGTCCTATGACAAAAGGAGAGCCCTTTTGAGAACAAAGTCAGCACTCAAGGAATCAGTGTCAACAAGTAGAGGACGATTTCCTTGATGGATTCAGCCATTCCTGAAACTCTGATCTACTTCATTGCCTATTTTCCCCTCTTGCCATTTTGAAAGTCAGGTTAAGTTTCTACTTCTTGAAACTGAAAGAGTTCTGATTAATTCAGCTATGGAATTAAAGATTCAATTTCCACTTGCTTTCAATGCACTGCTAGCCAGCAAGTTGAGGGTCAGAGATCATAGTCTCTCAACTTATGATATATATGGTGGTCAGCTGTTAGCTGTGAATGGTAAGCATAGGCTTTGGAATCTGAATACAGAGGAGCTTGTTTTTTTTTTTGGTTTTTTGTTTTTGTTTTTGTTTTTTTTACCATAAAAGTTGAAACAGGCCTTACTCCAATTTTGGTTGGGAAAGAGGAAAAAAAAGTCTTAAATATTTCACTGCCTTTCTTCTTACATGAGAATTTTTGTAAGATATGGGCAAATGGTCTTTGAGGACAAAGTGTTATATGCTGAAGAACTTTGTCCACATGACGTAAATAATTGTCTTAAATTTTGCTGTGTAAATTGCAGGCTGCATTTTTCATTTTAATTAAGCAATGGCAGAAATGGTTTTGTGGCATTTTCCTTTTAGGATTGGGAACCTACACACATCAGCTTTGTGCATGAGAACCAGAAATTAAAACTGACCACAGCTAATGGAAACCTGCTCAGGCCCATTTTATAGGCTCTGCTGAGGGAAGTGCAAAGAGAAAACAGGTTAAGTAAAGAAGGAAAAACCCAATTCTGCCTTTTCAATAAGTTTTAATAATGTAAAATTCCCCAGAAAGTAACATATGATCGGAATTACAAATTCTGGGTTTGTTGCTTTTCTACCATTAAAGATTTGTTAAGTACCCAAAGGGATTTGTTGGTCTTTTATATGTTTAATTCAATTCCAATGTCTTCAATTAGAGCATGCTGTCAGAGTAAATAGCACACCGAAAATACGTGGTTGAGAAGGCCTGATGCCAAATCTTGAGGTGTACCCACCCAAGTGGAAATTCAAGGGTAGGTGGTTAACTGAGGGAATCCTTGCTGTCAAAATGGTCTCTTCTGGAATGATCTGTCAATTGTGTGCAATCTTGTTATTCTGTGCATAGTCTGTGTATGAAGCAACATAAAACAAAAGGGCATCTGGGAGATACTTGTCATGGTTATTAGCCTTTTTTAGTTGTCCCAAGGGGTACCTTCCGTTTCCACTATTTGAGTCTCCTGTTCTGGTATCTTTTTTTAGGTTAAGTTTTATAGAATGTTATGAAATAGCTCTTCTTTGAAGGCATATAGCAGCCCCTAGGTATTCTAAAGCTCTCAGGAGGGGCACAAAATATTCAGAGAGAGAGACCTTTTAATAACAACTGTGGTGATTCCACAGCAAAAAAGGGTTGGCAAATGTACTTCTAGTCTGATCTCTGGAGGTTGCTCTTGTCTTTGAGAATTTTTTCAGAATTCACTTAGGGGACTGGTGGCCAGCTGCAGTTGTGTATATTTATTTATTTTTTAAAGCTACCCTATTCACTCATTTGGCTTTTTTTTAAATCTCCTCCCTCTTTGTGTGACTGATTCTTCCCAAAGATGAGCTCCTTAAAAATGTGAGATGCTCAAAATCAAAGCACCCAGTGAGTTGTTTGTAATTCAGTTGTAAATTCATTGAGTGGAGAGAGGCTCTATCGGATTCACTGAAATGTGACAAATCACCTCAAAACTTGGTGCATTTAAACAAGGATGTATTACTTTATCAAAGTTAAGTAGGCTATGGAGTGATCTTTCTATTGGTTTTACCAGGGCTTACTCAAGTAGCTGCATTTATCTGTGGATTGGCTGGAGTTGGAAGGTCTACAATAGCCTCATCCTTCTCAATAGTAAGGAAAAATGCAAATGTAAATGCAGGAAAACCCCTGGGAAGCTGTTTCCCTTGAAGTATTTACAGGTATGAGCTTGGAGAAGATAGCTCCGGTACATCTTTCTCTGATTTAGGAAATAGAGGAATGTCTAATTGAAGCAGCAGATCAGTTTCAAAAATAATTATATTGCTGGAGGTATTGTAAAGTAGAGCCTCATCCTAAGCTTTCAGCAAAGGTAAACAAAGTTGTTTGGAAGAAAGAGAGTTGCCTTTTTCTATGGAGCATAAAGAGGAGTATGTTGGTAAATGAAATGGTTAACAGTTGGCTCTCTGCAAATTATATCTCAATGAAGCTGCTATTAAGAATATGAAAAAATTAGGGGGGGGGCGGAGCAAGATGGCGGAGGAGCAGGAGACCTGGATTTCGTCTGGTCTCAGGAATTCAGCTGAATAGGAATCAAACCATTCTGAACACCTACGAACTCAACAGGAGATCGAAGAAAAGAATAGCAACAACTCTCTGAACAGAAAAGCGACCACTTTCTGGAAGGTAGGACGTGCGGAGAAGTGAATCCGAGGTGATATTCAGGAGGATAGACGGCGGGGGAGGGGTCCTCTGTCGGCCGCTTCTGGAAAGTGATAGAGCCGTGGAGCACAAAATCGGAACTTTTGGAAGTCGGCTCCGCTGAGGGACGTCGCTCCAGTGGCTAAGCTGGGGGTGGAACCCTCGCGGGACAGTGTGGTCTCAGGACCCTCAGAGTCACAGAAAGACCGGGGGTGCCTGAGTGCAGCAGAGCTCGCAGGTATCGGAGCGGGGAAGCCGGCTGCAAAGACAGAGTTGAGGCACGGGCTCTCAGTTCGGGGTTGCCATAAACCGTGATCTGCGGCACAGTCGGGCCACAGCTCTCCCAGCAGGGACCCAACAAGTGGCAGATCTGGGGAGACGCCCTTCCTTCCTCCCCCGGGAAGAGCTGCAATGGGAGCACACCGCAGGGATCTGCTGGGTTTGGAGACTCCACACGGGGTCGGGTGCCAGAGATAGAAACGCTGGGTCACAGGCCGGGTGAGCATGGAATGTGGCCGGACACCGGGGAGATGGGAGTGACTGACTGCTTTTCTTTGGGGCGCACTGAGGAGCAGGACCCGAGTTCTCGGCTCCTCTGGGGCAGAGATTGGGAGGCTACCATTTTCACTCTCATTCTCTAAAGCTGTCCTGAAAGCTTCCAGAGAACAAGAGCTCCCGAGAGCAAACCCGAGCAGATGGCTGAGCCCGGACCTACAAGGGCAGGGCAATTCCACCTCCGGCAAAGACTTTTGGGAACCACAGCAACAGGCCCCTCCCCCAGAAGATCAGCAAGAACAGCCAGCCAAGACCAAGTTTACCGATCAATGAGAACGGGGAACTCCAGCGCTAGGGGAATATTGCACATAGAATTCATGGCTTTTTTTTTTACCATGATTCATTAGTGTTTCAAAGTTATTTTTTTAACTTTTTTTTGAATATTTCTTTTTCCCTTTTTCAACCAACATTTTATCAATCCCTTTTAAAAAAAAAACATTTTTATTTTTCATTTTTAGAGTCATAGTCTATCCCTTCATAGTAGTTACCCTTATTTTTGGCATATATATAAGTTGTTCTCTCTTTAAAAATTTTGAGATACAGTTTCCTCTAACAGATCAAAATGTACCCTAAATCTCTAGTGTATGGCTTTGTTCTAGTCTCCTGCCTAATCACATTCTCTCCCCCTTTTTCTTCTTTCTTTCTTTCTTTTTTTATCCTCTTCTTTCTTTTTCAAGCACCTTATCAATTCCTCTTTTAAAATTTTTTATAATTTTCATCTTCACACTCATATTCCATCCCTTCATTGTATCAACCCTTATTTTGTACATATATAAGTCTTTCTTTCTTTAAAATTTTAGGAGGCACTTTCTTCTAAGAGACCAAAATACACCCAAAATCTAGTGTGTGGCACTGATCTATGCACTAGCCTGATCATATTTGATCTTATTCTGTTTTTTTCGTTTTCTTCTGTTTTTGTTTTTATCTTTTTCTTTTCTTTGTCTCTTTTTTCTTTCTTTCCCTTTCTTTTCCCCTATTACAGGTCTTTTCTGATTTGTTAAGAGTATATTTTCTGGGGATGTTGTTGACCTGTTAGCATTTTGTTCTCTCATTCATCTATTCTCCTCTGGACAAAATGACAAGACGAAAAAAAAATCACCTCAAAAAAAAGAACAAGAGGTAGTACCGTCTGCCAGGGATGTACTCAATTCTGACATTAGTACAATGTCGGACCTAGAGTTCAGAATCATGATTTTAAAGATACTAGCTGGGCTTGAGAAAAGCATGGAAGTTATCAGAGAAACTCTTCCTGGAGAAATAAAAGAACTAAAATCTAACCACGTCGAAATCGAAAAGGCTATTAATGAGGTGCAATAAAAAATGGGGGCACTAGCTGCTAAGATAAATGAGGCAGAAGAGAGAATCAGCGATAGAGAAGACCAAATGATGGAAAATAAAGGAGCTGAGAAAAAGAGATAAACAACTCGAGGGCAGAATTCGAGAGATAAGCAATATGATAAGATGAAACAACATTAGAATAATTGGGATCCCAGAAGAAGAAGAAAGAGAGCGGGGGGCAGAAGGTATATTGGAGCAAATTATAGCAGAGAACTTCCCTAATGTGGGTAAGGAAACAGGCATCAAAACCCAGGAGGCACAGAGAACCCCTCTCAAAATCAATAAAAATAAGACAACACCCCGACATCTAATAGTAAAACTTACAAGTCTCAGAGACAAAGAGAAAATCTTGAAAGCAGCTCGGGAGAAGAGATATGTAACCTATAATTGTAGAAACATTAGACTGGCAACAGACCTATCCACAGAGACCTGGCAGGCCAGAAAGGACTGGCATGATATCTTCAGAGCACTAAACGAGAAAAATCTGCAGCCAAGAATACTATATCCAGCTAGGCTGTCATTGAAAATAGAAGGAGAGATAAAAAGCTTCCAGGAAAAACAAAAACTAAAGGAATTTGCAAACACAAAACCAGCCCTACAAGAAATATTGAAAGGGGTCCTCTAAGCAAAGAGAGAGCCTAAAAGCAACATACACCAGAAAGGAACACAGACAATATACAGTAACAGTCACCTTACAGGCAACACAATGACACTAAATTCATATCTTTCAATAGTTACCCTGAATGTAAATGGGCTCAATGCCCCAATCAAAAGACACAGGCTATCAGATTGGATTAAAAAACAAGACCCAGTGATATGCTGTCTGCAAGAGACACATTTTAGACCCAAAGACACTCCCAGATTGAAAATGAGGGGGTGGAAAGCCATTTACCAAGCTAATGGACACCAAAAGAAAGCTGGGGTGGCAATCCTTCTATCAGACAAATTAGATTTTAAAACAAAGACTGTAATAAGAGATGAAGAAGGACACTATATCCTACATAAAGGGTCTATCCAACAAGATTTAACAACAGTAAATATCTCTGCCCCTACCATGGGAGCAGCCAATTATATAAGGCAATTAATAACAAAAGCAAAGAAACACATTGACAAGAATACAATAATAGTGGGGGACTTTAACACCCCCCTGACTGAAATGGACAGATCATCTAAACAAAAGATCAACAAGGAAATAAAGACTTTAATGACACACTGGACCAAATGGACTTCACAGACATATTCAGAAAATTCTATCCCAAAGGAACGGAATACACATTCTTCTCTAGTGCCCATGGAACATTCTCCAGAATAGATCATATCCTAGGTCACAAATCAGGTCTCAACTGGTACCAAAAGATTGGGATCATTCCCTGCATATTTTCAGACCACAATGCTTTGAAACTAGAACTCAATCACAAGAGGAAAGTCGGAAAGAACTCAAATACATGGAGGCTAAAGAGCATCCTACTAAAGAATGGATGGGTCAACCAGCAAATTAAAGAAGAATTAAGAAAATTCATAGAAACCAATGAAAATGAAAACACAACTGTTCAAAATCTTTGGGATACAGCAAAGGCAGTCCTAAGAGGAAAGTATATGGCAATGCAAGCCTTTCTCAAGAAACAAGAAAGGGCCCAAATACACAACCTAACCCTACACCTAAAGGAGCTAGAGAAAAAACAGCAAATAAAGCCTAAACCCAGCAGGAGAAGAGAAATAATAAAGATCAGAGCAGAAATCAATGAACTAGAAACCAAAAGAACAGTGGAACAGATCAACGAAACTAGGAGCTGGTTCTTTGAAAGAATTAACAAGATTGATAAAACCCCCTGGCCAGACTTATCAAAAAGAAAAGAGAAATGACCCAAATCAACAAAATCATGAATGAAAGAGGAGATCACAACTAACACCAAAGACATACAAACAATTATAAGAACATATTATGAGCAACTATGTGCCAGCAAATTAGATAACCTGGAAGAAATGGATGCATTCCTAGAGATGTATCAACTACCAAAATTGAACCAGGAAGAAATAGAAAACCTGAACAGACCTATAACCACTAAGGAAATTGAAGCAGTCATCAAAAATCTCCCAACAAACAAAAGCCTAGGGCCAGATGGCTTCCTAGGGGAATTCTACGAAACATTTCAAGAAGAATTAAGACCTATTCTTCTGAAACTGCTCCAAAAAATAGAAATGGAAGGGAAACTTCCAAACTCATTTTATGAGGCCACCATTAGCTTGATCCCCAAACCAGACAGAGACCCCATCAAAAAGGAAAATTACAGACCAATATCCTTGATGAACATGGATGCAAGAATTCTCACCAAAATACTAGCCAATAGGATCCAACAGTACGTTAAAAGAATTATTCACCATGACCAAGTGGGATTTATCACTGGGTTACAAGGTTGGTTCAACATCTGCAAATCAATCAAAGTGATACAAACATTAACAAAAGAAAGAACAAGAATCATAGGATCCTCTCAATAGATGCAGAAAAAGCATTTGACAAAGTACAGCATCCTTTCTTGATCAAAACTCTTCAGAGTATAGGGATAGAGGGTACATACCTCAATATCATAAAAGCCATCTATGAAAAACCTACAGTGAATATCATTCTCAATGAAGAAATCAAAGGCATCCAAATCGGCAAAGAGGAAGTCAAACTCTCACTCTTTGCAGATGATAGGATACTGTATGTGGAAAACCCAAAAGTTTCCACCCAAAACTGCTAGAACCCATACAGGAATTCAGTAAAGTGGTAGGATATAAAATCAATGCGCAGAAATCAGTGGCATTCCTATACACCAACAACAAGACAGAAGAGAGACAAATCAGGGAGTCGATCCCATTTAAAATTGCACCGAAAACCATAAGATACCTAGGAATAAATCTAACCAAAGAGGCAAAGGATCTGTACTCAGATAACCCTAAAATACTCATGAAAGAAATTGAGGAAGACACAAAGAACTGGCAAAACTTTCCATACTCATGGATTGGAAGAACAAACATTGTGAAGATGTCCATGTTACCTAGAGCAATCTACACATTCAATGCAATCCCCATCAAAATACCATCCACTTTTTTCAGAGAAATGGAAGAAATAATCCTAAAATTTGTATGGAACAAGAAGAGACCCCGAATAGCCAGAGGAATATTGAAAAAGAAAAGCAAAGCTGGCGGCATCACATTTCCGGACTTCCATCTGTATTACAAAGCTGTCATCATCAAGACAGTATGGTACTGGCAGAAGAACAGACACATAGATCAATGGAACAGAATAGAGAGCCCAGAAATGGACCCTCAACTCTCTGGTCAACTCATCTTTGACAAAGCAGGAAAGAATGTCCAATGGAAAAAAGATAGTCTCTTCAACAAATGGTGTTGGGAAAATTGGACAGCCACATGCAGAAGAGTGAAACTTGACCATTTCCTTACACCACACACAAAAATAGACTCAAAATTGTTGAAAGAACTAAATGTGAGACAGGAGTCCATCAAAATCCTAAAGGAGAACACACGGGCAGCAAACTCTTTGACCTCAGCTGCAGCAACTTCTTCCTAGAAACATCTCCAATGGGAAAGGGAAGCAAGGGCAAAAATGAACTATTGGGACCTCATCAAGATAAAAAGCTTTTCAACAGCAAAAGAGTCCACAAAACCAAAAGACAACTGACAGAATGGGAGAAAATATTTGCAAATGACATATCAGATAAAGGACTAGTATCCAAAATCTATAAAGAACTTATCAAACTCAACACCCAGAGAACAAATAATCCAATCAAGAAATGGGCAGAAGACAGGAACAGACATTTTTCCAAAGAAGACATCCAAATGGCCAACAGACACATGAAAAAGTGCTCAACATCGCTCGGCATCAGGGAAATCCAAATCAAAACCTCAATGAGATACCACCTCACACCAGTCAGAATGGCTAAAATTAACAAGTCAGGAAACGACAGATGTTGGCGGGGATGCGGAGAAAGGGGAACCCTCCTACACTGTTGGTGGGAATGCAAGCTGGTGCAGCCACTCTGGAAAACAGTATGGAGGTTCCTCAAACAGTTGAAAATAGAGCTACCCTACGATCCAGCAATTACACTACTGGGTATTTACCACAAAGATACAAATGTAGGGATCCAAAGGAGTTCGTGCACCCCAGTGTTTATAGCAGCAATGTCCACAATAGCCAAACTGTGGAAAGAGCCAAGATGTCCATCGACAGATGAAGGGATAAAGAGGATGTGGTATATATACACAATGGACTATTATGCAGACATCAAAAGGAATGAGATCTTGCCATTTGCAATGACATGGATGGAAGTGGAGGGTGTTATGCTGAGTGAAATAAGTCAATCAGAGGAAGACATGTATCATATGACCTCACTGATATGAGGGATTCTTAATCTCAGGAAACAAACTGAGGGTTGCTGGAGTGGTGGGGGGGTGGGAGGGATGGGGTGGCTGGGCGATAGACAGTTGGGAGGGTATGTGCTATGGTGAGCGCTGTGAATTGTGCAAGACTGTTGAATCACAGATCTGTATCTCTGAAACAAATAATGCAATATATGTTAAGAAAAAAAAGAAGAAGAAGAAGATAGCAGGAGGGGAAGAATGAAGGGGAGTAAATCGGAGGGGGAGATGAACTATCAGAGTCGATGGACTCTGAAATACAAACTGAGGGTTCTAGAGGCAGGAGGATGGGGGGATGGGTTAGCCTGGTGATGGGTATTAAAGAGGGCACGTTCTGCGTGGAGCACTGGGTGTTACGCAGAAACAATGAATCATGGAACACTACATCAAAAACTAATGATGTGATGTATGGTGATTAATATAACAATAAAAAATTTAAAGAAAAAAAAGAATATGAAAAAATTGGCTTAAGAAAGAACCCCTTGATTTGAAGCATTTACCAATTTCCTTTGTGTAAATGCTTCTGCTGTGACTAATACCAAGCTTTTGCTCAGGTTGGGGAAGCATGTACACAATGGACCTATGAGCCTGTGCAAGCCTGCTCTAGCACACTGATCAGGAATAATGAAAAAAAAATTAAAGCATTATCAGAAAATGGAAGATAGAAAGTCTCTCGTTTCTAAACACATTGGAACAATGACATATGAACATAAGGATGGGGTATGGAACAGATTCATTGGTGAAATCTGCTGCCTATGTAGGAATACCTCAAGTGTTCATGAAATGCTTGCACAGGCCCAAATGCAAACATACACACACACACACAAAGAAAAGAAAAAGAAAAAAAGTATAACAGGAAAGAAGGGCAGGAAAGTTGAAATTGCTGAGTTTGGCCCCAAAGTCATTATTAAAACATGATGTAGACAAATCAGTCCCTGGGTTTGGTTACATATCAGCACCTCTGGGAGATTTGACCTGAAGTGGGGTGTGGTTTAAGATGTACACTTCTTTGAAGGAGATCTATGGAGGCTGGTAGAATTGAAAGAGCCTGATGGAAAATTCAAGAATCTGGGCATGATTCTAGCTCTGTTGGCCCAATTCTTTGGCCATGCACATTCAATTTATACAAGTTCTAAGTTCTCTGAGTCACTTCTGTGCCCATCTTTGCTGTGTAAATATATATCCCAAGGTAATAGTGATCACTTTTTTTTTTAGTGATCACTTCTATGAGGAAAAAAAGTGTAAAATAGTATGAGGACAACCATGTTAATGCACTAATGACTTTCTTTATTTGTGGCATAGAATCCAGGGTGATCACTCAGGGAAGAGGAGGGTCCCATTGGCTTGACTTAAAACAATGGGGAGAGAGCATATATAGTTCTCAGAAATATCTTTGGAAGTGATAGATATTTGTGCCAGAAGAACACATGATGATGCCCTCAACTGTAAGCCAGCATGGGATAGGAGGAGATGATGCCTTCAAAGTCGTCCTGGGTCAGGTGGTGATAGTGTGGCTTAGCTCACAAGTACAAGCAGAGTGCCTCTCCCTCAGGGAAACAGCAGTAGAGGTGTTGACTGAAGTCTACCCTACACTTACCCCAGCCTCCTACACTGGTGTTTCCTCACTTGTCAAATAGCGTTAGTATTTGTAGAGATCTGATGACAATTTTTTAACAATAGAAAATTATTCCTACTATGGTATTTCTCTTATGGGCAGATTACATATATCCCTTCTGTGATGTCTATCCCTAGAATAGCTCTTTAAGCAACTAAGAAGTACCTGACTCAAGTTCTAGGATTGTACCATATGAAATTACCCAAAATTGATTCATTGAAAAAGTCAAATGCTGGCAATATTACAAGGTTTGGACAGAATTTATCAAATTTTTATTCAGCTTAGTAGGGTTCCTTAAAAATAACCATAAATACCAAAGTGGGTCTCTTCAGCACATATGTTCCATTTCTAGAATATGTCCTGAATTGGTCTTTGCAAACTGTGAATTACATTAAACTTTCTTCTTCATTTCCCTGTGTGCATTCATCTGAACCCATGACTCATCATCGCCTCCTTGATTAAGACTTTGGCTTTGTCACTTTTATGGAAGCAAAGGCATAGGTGCTCTGACCTTCCAGTTCTGCCTTCAGAGATTCAAACAGCCGCCAGGGACACTGGCCAACCTTGTTTATTCATGCAACAAATATATATGTTTCTTTCTGTCCAGTGTATGTTTTTATGGCCACCTTGTGGTTCTTGGGTGTCACTGAGTACATGCGTTTTGACTTCTTGCTTGACGCATTGGTTAAAGAAACAGCTATGTGCATATAAAGTCAATTAAATTAGGAGACTGCTCACTCTCCTGAACCTCCAGGAGAACTATGAGAATTTAAGACACTCCACAGGAGTAGAGTATGCCTGTTTTATCTATCTACTGCCTCTGATAGAGGATGGGGGTCAGTCATGAGAGATTTCAATTTCAACTCTAGACTATTGGGACTATGTTTAAAAGGATATCATTTGGAAAGCAATTTCAAAAAGGTTTAGTTATTTCTTTGCCATGAGCTGACCAAGATCTAAGCCAGATGGTCTGTTTGGGTCAATGACCTGATGAGTACAGGGGGCTGCTTATAACCAACCCAGATATGTTTTTAGTTCAAGGCCTTTCCCAAAGCAGAGCATTAGCCTACGCTTCTATGAAGAAGGATTCCTCCACCCCCACTTAAGGAAGAAGTCCACTCCAAACTTCATTCCTTCTCTTATCTTGAGGTATATCTCAACTACCCATGGTTTGGGTATTTGGGCCCTGCTTCTATATCCTATTGCTAATAGACTCTTACAAAACAGGTACATTGATAGCTGACTAGAAAACTGAGTCATTTATCTATATCTTCATGTTGTCACATATAGTGTCCATGTGCCCATGACCCTGCCACAGGTGTCCAAATGGAGTACTATGCACAGAGTGTTGATGTTTAAGATACCCGACTTGAGGTCCACGAACTGGAGGACTTTCCTGTGAGTAGAAGACTACTTTGGCCAACTGTCCCTAATTTAGATAATTGGCTGCCTGGCAAGCTATCTAGCTCACCACTCAAGTAGTTTGCATATCATTCAAACACATGGCCGCCATGGGGCTTATAGAGCAAACTGAAAAACAATTGCCTCTAATTGCACTAAGACTGTGACTATGATTTTATGTTGGGACTGGAATTCTTCAAAAGTACAAATTCCATCTTAGAGCCAGAGGCCAGAGCTACAGGAAATTCATCCATAAAGCTTGCAATGTGACACTGTTTAGCAGACACTTATCTGTCTTCTTTGAAACTAAAGTTTTGTAAGTATCCTGATTGCCATAAAAGTCTGAAAGAATGTCAGGTGTTCACAAGCAGTGAATTTCCAGGACCTCAAAAGGGAGATGAATAGAAAGTTCATTGTCAAGTCAAATTCATTTCCTCGTTTTTGTAATTTTATTTTGCCTGTGCAGTATCCCCACGGTATTGTAACCTGTCATGAATCACATCTTCTAATATCCTTAGGTTAAGAGATAATTATTTCAAAGATAGGTTGAATTCGTCTTCCCTAGGCTCATGGATCTGGGATGTCCCAGCTTAGCCACATTGCAGGTGTTGGGATGATCTGTGATTAGAACCAGGATTGGGTTAAGCTAGTACCATGGCTTTGCAGGTCTGGCTTCAATCCAGGACTGAGGGCCTTGATACATAGAAATTAATAAGGAATCCTCCTGAGTTGGGAACTGGAAGTTACAGTGGGGTGAAACCCTGATGCACATAGAAGGAAGCCTAAGTTTTGAATTTAAATAAGAGTAGGAAAAGTCAGTTGGGTTGGGGATAGAAACCTTTGGTTTAGTCATAGAAACCATGAAAGAGACTAGTTATTCTGGAAGCTTGCCATGGGTTAAGAGATGGGACACATGGTCTTGCTGCATCCATTCAATAGGGTCTTTCTCCAAGGGAGGTGTGTAGGACCTGACACTTGAAAGGAAGATGATATGTCTATAGATGAGTTCTTCATTTTGACTAAAGACATGGGGTTATTCATTCTCAGTAAAGGCATGGGGTGACTCAGACGGCTAAGGAGGATACTAAATAAGCAACTTTGGATTCTACAATGGAGAGTGAGGAATGCCACATCAGGAGGAAAGCAGCCATGACAATTACAGTTTATCTCTCTTCAGTTATTCTTAGATCTACATAAATATTGCAAGTGTGAAGTGTATATAAAACAAAAGAAAATGTATTAGTGATGACTGGTGGTCCCTTTCAGTGACTCTTGTCAAATAGAACTGTTTGTGTCAGCTGTTCCCCTCAGTTTGGTCCTGTTGCTTCCCAGCTGAGTTTCATGGAGCTTTATACTTCCTTTAGAGCATGTAAAGCTATTATAGAGAACAAGAGAGATGTCAAATGCACAAGGCAATGGGGTCTCAACTATCTTTCCAAAATATTAACTCCTCTATTACCTTCTTTATATATTAAGGTTACACTTTTGGGGGGGAAAGTTATGTTATTAAAAGTTACCGCTAGCTAAGTTATTACCACCTGAAAAACTTGCATGCTTTAATTTTCCCAGCAGGTATGAATATTACAACCTGTCTTTTTTTTTTTTTTTTAATTTTGGTCCTGGCCCCAGTTAGTACCTTCAAAGAATGGCAATTTTCCCCAAGAAACAAAGTCTTGTGAATTGAAGAAGGCTTTATTTTTCATATGACATAACTACAAATAAGACCCAGGTGGACAAATTTGCTCTCTTATTTCATTAGAATCAGTTTATTAGATGATGAGGAAGTAATTAAACGAATTAAAGACAAGCTATAAATAGAAGGCTATCGTTGGTGACCAGGTCCTGGAGACCTTTCCCTTTCCCTCTTAACATTTCTCTGACACTGCTCCTCTTAATACAATTAGTCATTTAGAGAGCAGAATTACCTCTTTACACTGAGAGAAAAGCATAGAGTGCAAACAATACGCTATCTAGGTAAGACCTGGCATGTTACTTTTGGCTATATCGTGAGGATAGATCCTATGGAAGAACAACGATCATCATATGCTGGTGTTCACTTAAAAAAAGTTGTTAAATGATTCAGAAACCAAAGAGGCTGATGTTTAAAACTAAAAGTGTTTCCCCTCTCCACTCACCGCCCCCCACCAAAATGTAAGGCCCTTTAGAAAATCACAGTAATCTAGACAAAAGGGGCTATGAATTTCCAGAGGACATGAATTGGGAGCTCAAATGATTATCATCTAAATGTCAAGGTGTTTGAAGACCCTAACAGGGATCTGGATTATAACAGAAATAATTTGGGCCTAAAATTTAGAATTTTAAATAATTGTGTATTATATATTTGGAATGTATTTACTTAGAGCTGTTTTAACGAAGTTATCATTCCAGTGGTTTCTGTTGGAGCTACCAAGCAAATATGCTATTCTATTGCATGCTGATCTTCACCACTCATCACACTGTATTGTTGTGCTCCACATTCAATGCATCGAAAAGATTCACTTTGAATTCCTAGTTTTTCCTACTGCCATTCATAGTTTTATTTTTGGCAGGTCAGGTGGGGTAGGAGATTAACATATAATTAGGCTTACCAGACTTCTAGTTCTCAAACTTCATATAGGGTAATTTAATAATTAAAGGAAAACCGAACAAAAACAAAAATAAACACCTTTCTACTTTCTTAGCTTATTTTCTGAATTGAGATTAATCTATACTCAAGCTGAATGTGAAGTGGCCTTAACATTATTCCCACAAATATTCAATAATAAACACAATCATACCAATTTATAGCTATTTCTGCATACTGAGCAGGATTCTGTTCATTTATATGTCTTTACACTGGAACCAACTTTTCAAGCAAGGGGAACTTCTTGTATTTAAAATAACTTTATGTCGCCATATTTTGACTGGTTAATTTCTAGCAAAAATAAATAAATAAATTGCCTAATTGACTGTGGTGCCCAAGGAGATCAGACTATAACTCTCAAATAGGAGATGATTGGAGGGGTCCTTATCCCAACCCTGAGCAAGACAGGAATGAGAAATTATCAAACATAAGTAGCTGGAAATGAATTTACTTTTGACAGTCAGCTACCTTACTCCTCCAAATATGGCAATCTTTGCTACTCTTCATTCTGTAGAGACATGTGCTTTTTAGCCTGAGTTTAAATTTTCTTACAGGATAGGGATCCAGATGGAGCATAAATTAGAACCTGTTACATGAACAGGAGCAAGACCTTAGGGCATTCCTCCCTTTAAAGTACAGTATTGAGAGGAGAAGGCTAATTGTAAGGAACATTCGCAGTGCCATTCCAGGCTCAGCAGCCTTTCAGTTAGCAGATCCTGTGGCACCTCTCCACTGAAAGAGGGTGAGATGATGTCCTGTTTGAAGCAGTGCCCGTAGCAGGGGGTGGAAATGACTCTGTGGTCGTGGCTGCATAGTAGTAAAACTCTTGTAGCAAGAGGAGCCATGCTTGAACTTGTCAGCCTAAGCAAAGTCTCCAAATGATTCAGGCTTAGAAAATCAATCTAACTTTTACTGGCTGACTAATAATACCCCATGGAGCTCTTCCAAGCTAAGACTGAGGAATGGATGTTGGGATAGTGAAACTCTCCCTGATACACATATGGAAACTGAGAACAGGGGACGTATGAGACCTGCTTGTGACATAGAATTTGGGAAGGCAGACATTTCACTATTTGTGCCAGATATCCTCTATACCCTTGGGCAGAGCACCTCTATCCTCTATTTCTTTGTTTTTAAAGATAATTATGAAATTTAAATAAAATTTATTCATGGTAAATTCATATTTTCTTTCTTAACTTTAAAAAATATTGAGAACATTTTTATTTTTTATTATTAGCATACAATTATTTGCCATAAATAAAGTGCCCTTAAAGTCAGTAAATACTCTTGGCAAAACAAAGCAGTGCCCAAATTCTACTCATGATAGGTCAGAAGCCTGATCTGTATTAATAAAGCAGAATACAGCAGTACAGAACCTTCAGTTACTTGCAAGTTCTCCACTCATCCAGCAAGTATCTCTGAGGATTTACTATGTGCTCAGCATGTTTTAAGGGTCAAGAGTATGAAGCGGACACAACGTGATCTTTGCATTTAAGAAGTTTACTGTCCTGTGGGGTGGACAAAATCACTGTGAGTAGTTGGGGCAGAAAGAAGGAAAAAATAAGGGGCATAGGTGGAGGGCTGGGGACAGCAAGATCAGATGATAAATTCAAAAACAGCAGAAAGTGAGTAGGGAAGACTGAGTAGAAATGATCAGGAACACAGATAATAAAACAAGCAGTACAAAACATTGGAATAATAGAGAACATGGCATATTGGAGGAAATGCAAGTGGTCCAGTTTGCCTGGAGCAAAAGATGCCGGTGAAATACAAAATGAGACTGGAGGGGGTAGCCTGGGGTCTCTCTCCTTTTATAAATCCTGAAATCCTGTGGAAATTCTTTGCAAGGAACATCACAGGAGGAAGCTGATAAGTAATTAGCTTCTTTCATGATAACAAGCTATTAAAGTGATTCAGTAGGGATTCCAAACCATGTTTTCTACCCATAAAATTATTTTATGAAATTAATGTTTCTATCTTTAGCATTGTCAGTAAAAATCTAGATTTTTGTTGAGAAAGAAAACTAAAATCATACCAAGGAAGATTACATACAAATCTCTGAGGCTACATACCTTCATTTTTTTGCCCAATTCTTTAATTAAAATCATACATGAAATACTCATGGTTATGTTTATTTTACATAACTCCATGTTATAATTCAGATGATAGCATGTGATCTTGAAGAAGAAAAGGAAAGGTTTTCGTGTGACCCACAGAGACTGAAAATGAGGGAAATGCTTAGGTCAAAGGTTACCCTCCAGAAAATTAAGGTTGTATCGATGTCCTCAAGACTTATTCCACTCCATGTTCACCAATTTGTGCCACCTATGAATTGTCACTCCCAAGAACCTGGATTTCAATAAGGTCTGGTACATCCTAAGTAATTCTTCTTCCTCCTCTAATGTTCTTATTTTGTATTATGCACTTCATTTTATTTTGACTCCTAAATCTTCTGAAGTTTTGAAAAGACAAAAAGTAGCATGAACCAGGTGGAGAAGTGTCATATTTTATCATTAGACACTCACATCACACCTTCAAGAAGGGTTCATAAGATCACCCTCTTGTTCTTGCGACCCTCATAATGATGCAATGTTGTGGTTATAATTTTTCTAGCAGTTTTATTCTGAACAGCAGAAGCACGTAAGGTCTTTGCCTCTCTGAGTCATAGATTCATGAAAAAATAAGATTTTTGAAGAAAAGAAGGCTCTCTACAACAAAGTTATGGAGGACTTTGCTTATCAGTGGTGAAACTTGACTACGTCCATTTCTTAGCTTGGACCTGTATATATGAAAAGGACATGGCGAGTAGGGAGGGATCGGATATGGGATTTGAAATCAGAAAGACATCATTTCAAATCTAATTCAGCCATTGACTGGTTATAGTATATATGTAAGATGAAGATTATATTCTTTTTTATAGGACTGTTTGATTATTTGTAAGTATTCATAATTATACATGCATGTACTGTCTGACATATAGTAGGTATCACTAAATAGTAGTTATTGATTAAGCTATCCTCAAGACTGCAACCTGGGAACATAAAGTAAGAATATTATAAATAGCAAAGCTGACTCAGCTTTGCTTTCTCCTGTGCCTCTTATATGTGGGAAAGTTCAGTCATATGAATTAGCAAATGAAATAAAGCAGTGATGTTGTTTGGGCACTGTTAAAGGGAGTGAGCAAGCTAGGTGCTAGTCTAGGTTCAGAGGATATAGCACAGAACAAAACAGACAAGAGGGAAACTTGGGTACTGTGAGGGACTTTTGAAATGTATGTAGTTGTTTGCCTTTATGCTAAATGGTCCTATGTGGCTATTTGAATGATTTAAAATAAACTTTTTATGATTACTCTTCTTCCTCTCCACCATTCCTTCTTGCTGTCTCAGTAATTCCTCCTATCTTCGTGGTGACTTAAAGTAGAAATGAAGTTAGGAAACTTAGGTTTCAACAACATTGTTTGTTATGCTGACTAATTCTACTCCATATTCATGCTAACATGCAACCGAGTGTATGTAAATGCAACTAAACCATATGCATTTGAAACAAAGTAAAATTACTAACATTAAATCATAAAATCTATGGCTTTTATCTAATAATTTATTTTCATTTTTCCTTCTTTTTTTTAAAGATTGATTTATTTATTTTAGAGAGAGAGAAATCATGCTTGGGGTTGGGGAGGGGCTGAGGGAGAGAATCTTCAAGCAGACCTGTGCTGAGCACTGAGCCCAACTCGGGGCTCAATCTCATGACCCATGAGATCATGCCCTGAGCAGAAACCAAGAGTCAGATACTGAATCGACTTAGGCACACAGGCACCCCTTAATTTATTCCTTCTAAGACGCTGGGTGACTAAGCCAATGAGTGGCTGAGTGAGTCTTTGATGAAATGATAAGCATTGCTGTAGAGGTTTTTGAGAATATGGATTGTTATTGCTCTGAGGATTTCTTTCCTCTGAATTTATAATTTTCTCTAGGGAATTGATTTCCTATTTCAGAATAAGGTAGGAATTACTACATACCTTTTAAAACTGCGAGGGGAACTGTCATTGCCAAATAAGACCTTCCAAATTGTCTATAAACTAATCAAATTATCAGCTCAGATATATCATTTGTCCAAGAGTAAGAATACCCATGAAAATGAGAGTCTATAAAATTTTTGAGAGATCACTACGCTCATGTTTAGGAGTGGCAGACTTCTATAGAAGAGAAATCTGGGGTTCATATTAATTGAATGTTTCTTTGATCTATTACTGGTTAGACATGGATCCATCACAGGAAGTAGAGGGTAGCTTAGGCCAAGAGGGATAGAACTGTTCCAGCCACTGCTCTCTATTAGATAGATACTGGCTCTTCTGTTGTTGACACATCCTAGAGACCAGAGATGAACTTGCAAATGTCATTGTGGTACTTAACAATATCTGAGTACTCTATCACAGGAGTTCTTAACACTGCAAAATAATTAGTAGAAAAAGATAGAATTGCATCACTGGTCTTTGGATCTTATAAACTCTTACTCTCTCCTCACTAGAACACTAGCAAATCCATTAGGGTTTTTTGTTTGTTTTGGTTTTGGTTTTGGTGGTGGTGGTGGTAAGGAGGGGATTCTAGGGAAATAGCTGGCCATGATCTAACTTCCTCTCTCCCACATCTAGTTTTCATTATTTCCAAGTTTCAAAACTGATACACATTAATTTTTTGAGAGTGCCTATATCTTGAACTCCTCAATCTATTGGAATGTTGGGGTTACTTAACCACTTGGTGCCTTTTTTTCTATGGTCTCAGTACATTGAGAGGTGTTCTAAAAATATTTAGTCTTGGGGCTCCTGGGTGGCTCAGTCAGTTAAGCATCTGCCTTCGGCTCAGGTCATGGTCCTGGAGTTCTGGGATCAAGCCCCACATCGGGCTTCCCACTTGGCGGGATGTCTGCTTCTTTCTCTGCCCCTCACCCTGTTTGTGCTCTCTCTCTCTCTCTCTCACTCTCTCTGTCTCTCTCTCAAATAAATAAATAAAATTATTTAAAATAAATAAATAAAAATAAAATATTTAGTCTTGGGGTGCCTAAGTGGCTCAGTTGGTTGAGCATCTGACTCTTGGTTTTGGCTCAGGTCGTGATCTCTGGGTCGTGGGATTGAGCCCCTTGTCAGGCTCCCTGCTCAGCAAGGAGTCTGCTTGAAGATTCTCTCCCTCAGCCCTTCCCCCTGCTTGTGCACATGTAGGCTCTCAAATAAATAAATAAATAAATAAATAAATAAATAAATAAATAGTCTTCACAAAGGACAAGTTTAATGTTAAATGTATAAATCAATGCCACAACACTTGAGAGAGGATTTATTGAGAATATATAGAAATTATTACATTGGCAGAGGAAGATAGAATCCACTAACATGATGTTTTAGAGAATGATACAAAAAGATAGGACTCATTTTTTTGTGTGTCAAAATGTGGCCATTATACTCTATGATAGTCCCTCCAATTCTTTATTGCATTTATATTTTCACAAGTCTTTCCTCCTTACCACAGGGCATTCACTTGTGTCCCACTCACTTTGTACCTTTACTACCCAGCACAGAACCTGGTTTATATAGGATGTGTTTAATAAATAAGTGGGTCTCAAGTAGAGGAGTCAATGGATTGAGCAAACATGATCTGGGCTTTGAAAAAAGTTGAAGAATTTGATGTGATAAAGATGAGTTGAGAGAGCATGTGTAAAGACATGAAGGTGAGTATGTTCAGGTATATTCAGATCATCATATTGGATTGAGTATCAGCACTTCAATACATTTTTTAATTTTTTTTAATGTTTCCCATAGATTGATTCTAAAATACGTTCAAAAGACTCATTTCCCTACCCCGAGGATAGTGCAAGGTTTTTCTCTATCAGTCTACCATCAAGGTTATAATTAAGTCATTGAGTCTGTGGCCTATATTTATGATTACAATATATGATCAAGGATTATAAATACCAGGAAAACTGTATTATCACACTGTCTAATTATCACGTTAAGAGAATGACAGCAGACAAATGTTTCATCTCTTACTAGAAAGAAGAAATCTGACAGAACCTGGGAGTTCACTTTGATGTTGGATTTGTATATGAAAGTATCAAAGATTGAACTATTTTCAAACAGAACTTATAATGTTGGTTTCATCCAGGCGGTTAGTTTTCTGCTCCACCACCATATTTTACTTTGAAGTGGCATAGCCTAGAGATTGTTATTAGGATGTATTTATTGCAGGCAAAGCAATGAAATTCAAGAAGGTGAAAGAAAAATCAGAAGACCTCAAAGCCATCAACAGGTGTTATAAGTTGATGTGTGAAATGTGTGAGTTGCTAATAGACCTATGCAGTTAGCGTGAATGACCCAGATAGATCAGTGGTTACTAAAGTGTGGTCCTCACACCAGTAGTACCAGCATCTGGAATATGCAGATTCTCAGGCTTCACTCCAGACCTACTGAATCAGAAACTCTAGGAATGGGACTTAGCAATCTATGTTTTAATGGGGCTTCCCTCCAGGTGATTCTGTTGTCTGCTAAAGTTTCAGAACCACTGACCTAAGATAATGCATCAGATGGATCTCATGGATCCTCTTTACTTTTCTAATCCTAATGGCTTTCACTGTGGCATGGTATCTTTCGTAGGTATTCCAGTCCATTTGTACATTTCCCTTTCTGAGCAATTTGTCACTTCAATATGTTCCGGATTATGCTGCTAATTGCTTTATATGTGTTCATTATGCATCCCTAAAAGTCTGTAAATGCCACCACAAATTAGTGTATCTTATAGAACTATACTTTCCTGGCTGCAGAAACAACAAAGGACAAGGAATAAACTCTCAAAAACTTTCTGGTTTATTGACAATGCTAAGCAGCATCTATAGTGGGCTCCAAAAATGATTATAGAAAAAATTAATGCTATAGAAAACAACTTCCTTTTATTTTCTCTTTCATCAATAATGAAGAAGTCCCAAGTATCTCTTGCTACTCCAGTTTACAGGTAGGAAGATGAAAAAAAAAGTGAACAGGATGAACTTTCATATTGAATTAGTGTCTAGGATAGAGACCATGTGTAGTTCATCTATATATGGTCATTAAATGGCACAAGCCTGGAGTTAAAGGTGCCCCATGTTCATGACTTAGGCATTTAGGACTGATAGAAAAAGATAATGCGACTCTAGTGTCACTACCAAGTAGTTTTTTTGTTTGTTTGTTTTTGTTTTTGTTTTTTTGAGAGAGAACACAAGATGGGGGAAGGGTTGAAGGAGAGGGAGAAGCAGGCTTCCTAGTAAGCAGGGGACCCGACATGGGGCTTCATCCTAGGACCTGAGCCAAAGGCAGACTCTTAACGGACAGAGCCACCCAGGTGCCCCGTGTTACCAAGTAGTTTTGAATGCCAATTAAGTTTTGTATAGTGGTTATTAAAAGACTTTAGAGTGAGCACATTTGAATTCAAATCAAATAGTCCTTTTCTTTGCTCTAAAGCACATAAGTGCAGGGCGCCTGGGTGGCTCAGTCATTAAGCATCTGCCTTCGGCTCAGGTCATGATCCCAGGGTCCTGGGATCGAGCCCCACGTCGGGCTCCCTGCTCAGCAGGAAGCCTGCTTCTCCCTCTCCCACTCCCCCTGCTTGTGTTCCCTCTCTCACTGTGTCTCTCTCTGTCAAATAAATAAATAATCTTAAAAAAAAAATAAAGCACCTAAGTGCAAGGTTTAGCAGATGATAGTTGGGGAGACAAAAGAGAAATAGGACCTGGAGCCTGGATGGATTTGCCAGAATATAGTAGACCTCTAGGAAGGTCTCAGCTGAAGGTTTGAGAGAATCATGTCCTCCATTGTTCTCTCTCTATGCTTCAGTGACACTGGAAGCCCCATGTTGAGATGGCCATGTCCAAAAATGGTGCAGTTTTTATACTTGGCACCAATAAGGCATAATAGGGTAGTGGGAGATGGGGGTAGCCTGGACCCTACTTCCTCTTCTCCCCTCCTGTGGTGCCAGAACTTCCCAGCAGGTGGCTGAGTTTTTGCTCTCACCTTCCAGCAACAAGTCCATATGTCAGCCCTCTTTCCCCAGGTGTCAACTAGGCCCATCAGGGGAGTAGAATTCACCAGCACCTCCACCAAGAATCAAAAGGAAAGTTTGAATTGGTGCCCTACTTTTGCTGGCATGGTTCTGCAGGACTTAGTAGGAAGTAAAAGTCTTCAGCATGGGACTCCAGCATTCTTTCAGGTTCTCAGAGTACAGCTCCCAGACCTGCAGGATCATCATCACTTGGAAACTTGTTAGAAACTTAACTTCTTAGGACTCACTCCAGCTTACCCCATCTACCTGGTCCACAGGCTACACTTCAATAGGTGAACTTTCTGCTAGGAAAGAAGATTAGACAGGATCCACATTCTCACAAAATAATATCCAAAATGTCCAGGACACAATAAAAAATCACTCATAATACCGAGCACCAGGAAAATCACAACTACAATGAAACAAATCAATCAACAGAGATGATTCAAAGCTTATAATTCTCCTATAAGAATTTTGAAGCAGCCATCATAGAAATGCTTCAGCAAGTAATTATAAGTTCTCTTGAAACAGACGGAAAATTAGAAAAATACCTGCAAAGAGTTAAAAATAACGAATGGAACCAGATGCAAATTTAAGACTGAAAAATAATTGAAATAAAAACCTCACTGGATGAGCCCAGTCATAGAGTATATGTGACAGAGGATGGAATTAGTGAACTTGAGGACAGAGCAGTAGAATTTATCCAAACTGAACAACAGGGAGAAAACACTCTACAAAGGATGAACAGTCTCAGAGATTTGTGGGACAACAAAAACACTAACGTTCATATTATTAGAGTCACAGAAGGAAAGGAGAGAGTGCAATTGAAAAGGTATTTGAAGAAATAATGTCTGAAAACTTCCCAAATTTGGCAAAAGATGTAAACTTACAGATTCAAGAGGCTGAATGCATCCCAGTAGGATAAACCCTAAGTCTATGCTATGACACATCAACTTTTGAGAACTAAAGACAAAGAAAATATCTTGAAAGTAGCCAAAGAGTAACAACACGTTATTTTAAGGGAACACTACCTGAATGACAGCACTTTTTTTGTCCGATAATCATGAAGACCAGAAGAAAGTGACACATTTTTTCAAGTGCTGAAAGAAAAGACTTATCAGTTATAAAGTCTGTATCTAGTGAAAACACCCTTCAGAAATGAAGGGGAAATTAAGACAGTCTCAGATTAAGGAATGCTAAGAGAATTTGTTGCTGGTAAGCCAACTCATAAAAAATGGCTGAAGGAATTTTTCTAAAAGTAAATTTGGCAGAGACTGGCTAACTAGTCTTCAGTATCTATCTGGACTTCATTGCTAAGCCTAAGCTAGAACACATTTCCAGCATCCCTTACTCTTAGGTGTGATCGTGTAACTGAGTTCAAGCTAATGAGGTATCATCCTCATTTGTTTAAGGACTATTTTATAAAAATCTTCCATGTTTGGCTTTTTCATGTTCTCTCTTTTTTCATTGGCTTGAGTTTAAGATGTTGGAAGAACAACATGAAAGGAACTTGAATGCCTCCACTGCCACTTGGAATAGAGCTGTCTACCTTCAGGATGAGCTGATTTGGAAGTAGAAATAAATTTCTGCCATTGGCTGTCAGCCATATACATGTTCCATTTATGGTTACAGCAGCTGGCATTACCTTGAGTAACAGAGTAAGCTATCACTTAAGAGGTGGAGAGGACTAAATCAAGTGTACCTGTACAGTTTTATCATTCAGTGTTTATTCCTTCATCTGTTATAACTGCAGATAATCTTTAAACAACCAGGAAAACAGATTTTTGTTTTATGTTTTAGTAGGAGAGATTAAAATAAAGCTGTTTTTCTTCTAACATGTAACTGTGATTAATTTCACTTGAAAAAAACAGGTTGTGTTCAGATTGAAGGGATAAGTACTTTCACTTTCAGGGACGTTAGGTGAGTCTGGTGTCAGAATAAAGGGATTTGAGGTCATCGAGCTTCTGCAGCACAGTGGAATGGGGTGGCAGGAAGAGAGAAGAGAAGCCGAGAACTGGTTTGCTTAGGTTGTAACTCTGGTTGGTCTTACCTCCAGTAGAAGTGGTGAGAAAAATTCTATAGCGGGAAATATCAAGAAGCTATAGGTTGCAGAGGTGGGAAGTGAATGGGAATGAGAATAAATAGAGTAAAGGAGAAAATTCACAAGTAGTCAAAATGCATTATCTTAATAAATTAACACTGCACAATCAATGAAAATTTCATCTGTGGGCACAAATCTCTAGAGTTTCAGATTCTAATAAAAGAGCTCACTGTTTTAACCTCTCTGGTATTTTTGAAGAGATTTGGAAAAGATTTGTTTCTTTTGTTTGTTTGCTTTTAATATACAGCTTCCTGTGCATGTGTGTATGTGTTGCATGTTTACGTGTTTGAGACAGAAAGAAAGATGGAAAGAGAAAAAGAGAACGATTATTAGGTTCCCTTTCTCTTCCTTTCAAGCCAAAGCCCTAAGAATATAAGGTTTGAAGGAGAACAGAGGGACTCTTTTCTGAACAGCCCACAAACAAAGGACTTTTAACCATCAAATGAAGTTCATGATTCCTGTCCTTTCTGCAGTAAGCCAAGAGATCAACAGTAATGCTGGGAAATATTTTCTCTGACCTTGAATGCATTTGCTAAGCCATTGCCTGAGTTGAATTTCCTTGAGATGTTACATGGAACTCTGCCAAGTTGTGCCAGAATGAGCAACAGGGATGTGCTTCCCTGCGGGACTTGTGCAGTGAATCTGAGAAGATGTTTCTGTGAGGTCTTGAGAACTATCGTTTTGTATCAACAGGGGGAAATCCACAGAGCTTCTGTTTTAAGACATTGTGTTCAATGGTTAAACGTTTCTTTCAAGCCTTACCATACTGCTTTCATTTAGGCATCCCTATTCTTTTGGAAGGCACAGTGATGCGCAGACAATATGCGGAAGCCACATCAAAGATGATAGCGATCATGGCCAGGGGGCATTTCAGATTATGTGAATGAATAAAAGCTGCTCTTCAAAAACAAGCTTTTTCTTCTCCAGTTGATGTCCTGCCATAGATCGAGAGAGTGGCAACATTCTGTTTCCTGTTGCTGAAATTGTGGGATTCTGGTGGGGCAGAAGAAGTGGAATTGTGTGGATGAAGGAATGGCTTGGCAATTTGTTTTTTGACCAGCTCTGTTCAAATTAAAGACTTGGTTTCTGAGAGATTCCTGGTTGTTCAGAAGTAATGCCTTGCTCTGGGTTTTGAAACACGTTCCATGATAATTTACTTTGTTCTAGGAACAAGAGCCTTGTTGGAAAATAGTGTGGGTGGTCACCATGAGCACAGCAGTGGCCGAGTATGGCAGAAGAGGAGAGCCCGGGGCCTCAGAACTCAACATTGGGACACTGTTAATCACAAGGAGCAAATAGCTCCTCTTCAGGCCAAGTTAAAAACTAAACACACACTTTGAATATCTTAATCATCTATGCATACAATTCAGGCCGTGGAAACAGAAGGTATCACTGATCCCTGTTGCCTCTCCTACTTCCTACTTGGGGTTTGGTATTCCTTGGACCCTTAAAAAAAGATTTAATGATGTAGCAATTAACAACCAGCTAGACCTTTACATACAGAATGCCCACATTCACTTCAAGTAACCATTCTTTATTCATTGAAACATCTCAATGAATAGGTCGCAGTGTAGTAAATACTCAGATACTCATCACTCAGCTGAACATTAAAATGCTACAGATACACTTGATGCCCTTGTGTGACCTTTCTTATTTACATTCTCTTTCTCCTCCTTGGGAGTAAAGCTATGTTATCCAATCTCAACAGTCAACTCTGTGGTAAGTTCTATTACCCTCTTCCCCACCAAAACTAGAAAAGTTTAGATGAACTTTTGTAGATAATGGAAGTAAGCTAAAATTGAAGTAGAACTTCGATAACTACCTTAGGAGTCCTGAGTCTCACACCCTTTATCTCATAACATGAGCTTGTCTCTTTAGGTGCCAAAGCATTTCATTACTAGGGGGATCCTAGTATGGCTCAACAATGTGAACAGGCTGTAAAAAGATGAAAGACCAGTAAGAATTTCTGTGAAAATATTTTTTGAACTTCAAGGTCTATTAAAACCATAACCCTTCAAAAGTGCCATTTGATGGACCAAAAAACAAGTTAATTTATTATGTATTAGTACAAGAGAGTGGGGGAGTAGGAGTATTCTGTCATCTACCAAATAATAATAACAGTAATAGTTAAAGAAGATTGAGTGCATACTATGTACCAGTTACTGTACTAAACACTTTATAAGGATATGTCATTTTAATAGTCATGTCACATTTTTGAAATAATAATAATAACTATTATTATTATTCCCATTTACAGATTAATAACCTGATGCAAAATGTAAATGACTTACAAATAACTTAAAACAGGCCAACTCTTCCTGATTGCTTTGTAAGCCTACCTGTTCTCATCATTCTTTTATTAAATATGGATTGACCACCAACCATACGCCAAGCCCTTGTTCCAGATCAGTCCTGTCTGTCAGAAATAGACCCCAAGTTGCGGATGTCATTTCAAACTTTCAGTAGCTACATAAACAGCAAAAGAGAAACTGGGCAGATTAATAATGTATTTTATGTAACTCAGTGTATCCAAATTAGTATCATTTCAACATATGTGTGATATTTTATATTCCTTTTTCTTACTGAGTCTTTGAAATCTAGTGTGCATTTTATACTCATGGAACATCTTAACTCAAAGTAACCACATTTCAAGTGCTCAATAGCCACATGTGTCTAGTGGCTACCTTACTGGACAACATGTAGCTAATTTGTTGACTAACATGAAAATTCTCTTTCCGTTGTGAAATGTAAGTTCAACATACTAAAGAAGAAACACACCTGTTTCATTGAAGGAGCAGCCTTAAAGTTCACTGCAAAGACTTTGAATTTTACTGAGTGCTATGGGCAGTCTTTAGAGAGTGTTAAAGGAACGACATGGTATGACTTAGACAGGATCTCTCTGGATGCATATTGAGATAGGTTTTAATGAGGAATTGGGGGGAGAGTAGAAGCCTGCAGGCTAGTTAAGAGATAACTGCAATAATCCAAGTGGAGTATAATAGTTTGGAACATAGTGTTAACAGTGGAGGCGGTGATGTAGTTGGATTCTGAATATATATACATATATATATATATATATTTAATTCTTTTTTAAAAAATTAGTGAAATGTAGTCAACATACAATGCTGTATCAGTTCAAGTGATTTGGATTCTGGATATGTTTTATCTGATAGTTAAAATACAGATTTAAAGGGACACTTGCGTGGCTCAGTTGGTTAATTGTCTGCCTTCAGCTCAGGTCATGATCCCAGGGTCCTGGGATTGAGTCCCACATTGGGCTCCTTGCTCAGCAGGGAGCCTGCTTCCCCCTCTGCCTCTGCTCCCCCTGTTAGTGCTTTCTCTCTCTCTCTGACAAATTAAAAAAAATCTAAAAAAATTTTTTTAAAGATTTAAAAAATACAAATTTAAAATGTGTGATAGATCCTTGCTTATGAATGTTAAGCAAAACAACTCTAAACCTATAAATAAGACTAAGAAGATAGCTGCAGTTTTTTAAGGATTAATTAGTTTTCTAGAAGAATATACCATTGATTGATATTACATTCTGTGAATTAAAAGCACACACTTTAAGTTACATGATAACTTACTGATCTGTGAGTGGTAGAGATGCAAATGAGTTCTTTTTCTTTGAAAAAAAAAACAACACTGAAGAATATGATATGTTCCCATGAACTAGCCTTATACCTAACCTAGCAATCTTATTCTAACACTTCTCTATTAAATTGCTTATAAATATTCAGTTCCCCAAACATTCTTTGAATCAATCATACCATCTTCATGGTTTACTCATTCTTTAATATGTTCAACAGTATCTTCGACAAATGTTTTTTCTAAATTGTATAAGTCATGCTTTCAAGAATCATTTTTTGAAAATCATCCTTTGACACTAATGACACCGACAATAGATTCCAGTGGAATTTTGTGTATTATCCACAACATCAGTGATCACCGTGTTCATTTCCTTTCAAACTCCAGGTCTGCTCTGAGAGAGGACACTTATCCTGTCTCTCTCCTTCCCTCCTTCCTGCTACTTTTACTCTCTGACCTTATCTTGTTTCAGATCAAGCCAGTTTCTCCTGTATCCACTTTCTTTCCTACCTCATTAATCCCCATAGTATGTAGTAATGATGTAATGATAATCCTCATTATTGCCCCTTTACTATGTGTTTTCTGTAAGCCCCTAGGAACCAGGTTGTTCAAATATCTGCATCTTCTTCTCTAAACCCAAGGTCACAGAGTCTGCTGACTTAGGTGCAATAGCTTATTCCTTCTCCCCTTTCTATCTCTGTTCTGGGACCAACTTTCATTATTGCCAGTGTATCCTCTCTAATCCGTGAAATTTTCCTTCTCAAAATCCTTCAATGGTTGTAATGTATTTTCAGTTGCAAGTCTAACTCCTTTGAAGGGCCAACAAAGGTTTTTCATTATCTGGCTACCACCAGATTTAACTTCTGCCATCCCCTTCATTGCACAGGGTACCACACAGCACGACACTATGTGAAGTTCTTCTAATAAGCCTTCCTTTCTTTAGCTTTTTGGCCTTGATTTTGTTGCCCCCTTTGCCTTGTATGCTCACCCAACTTCCCACTGGTGCCCCTATAACCAGTTTCCTGGCAAAAGTACCAATTCTTCAAATTTTATCTTAAAGGTTTCACTGGAAAGCTGAAGTTCTTTGGGGGGGGGTTGTTTTTTTTTTTTTAAGATTTACTTATTTATTTGAGAGAGGGGGATGGGGGAGGGGGTCAGGGGCAGAGGAGAGAGAGAATCCCAAGCAGACTCGCCACTGAGTGTGGAGCCTGATACTGGGCTCAATATGACGACCCTGAAATTATGACCTGGGCTGAAATCAAGAGTCTGACACTTAACCAAGTGAGCCAACCAGGTGCCCCAATTTTTTTTTTTTTTTTGAGAGAGAGAGAGAGAGTGCACGTGCACAGAAGATTGGGGATGCGGGTGGAGGGGAGGGGTAAAGGGAAAGGGAGGGAGAGAATCTTAAGGAGAGCTCCATCTTACAACCCTGAGATCATGACCTGAGCTAAAATCAAGAGTCTGATGCTTAACTGACTGAGCCACACAAATGCCCCATAAAGCTAATGTTTAATGTTTCATCAATTAAGGGAAGACTTTTTTGATGCTGCACAGCAGTTATAGGTATTCTGTCTCATATATTCCCATGAAATTGTTCAGTTTATAAATCCCTTGTAGCAAATATTATACCATATTTTATTTACATGTAGGCATATATGTGCCCCTCTAGACTTCATGAAGTTACTTGTTTTAATCTCTATTTTTAACACCTTAATTTTTTAATGGGGCTTAATCTCTCTTACCAACTGTTATCCATCATTTTGTGGCTTTAATAATTTTACCATACATATTTAAAATTTCTGTCCTGAAATTCTCTCATAGGGGGACTCATGGAGATTGATTCTAAATGTATTTTATAATTATATTTTTATTTTGAGTTCATTTTCAGCAGGAATTAGTATGCAGTTTGTTCTCAGAAAATGTGTCTTTCCAGGGAGGTTTAGCATTTGCTTTCATCAGGTACCCCAGGTATCACTACTATGGAAGAAACTTTATGTTCCTTTCTTGGCTTGGAGTTTATAAATTAGTTTGTGGATACATAAATATTCTTAGATCAATTTTATTTCTTCATTGTGAATTAATTCCATCTCCAAACCCCTGTAAGAGCAAAATCGAAGGTAACAGTTCTCAGAGGAGTTTTTTTCCCACCCAGATCATAAGCCAGAAGAGAAAAGGTTATTTGTTTATTTTTTCCTGTTATTTAATGAATTTTCTTCAACTCATCCTTTCACTAATCCCCAGAGTATATAATTTCAGCTGTTTTGCTGCTGCCATCAGACTCTTGCATTTTTGTCCCTTTACTGCATGTTTTCTCTAAGCCCCTGATAACCAGGTCACTCTGCAGCAGAACCATGTACTCAAAGTGCTAAAAAAAATTGTCAATCATGAATCTAATATCCAGCAAAAATTATCCTTCAAATGTGAGGGAGAAGTTAAGACATTCCCAGGTTTGCTAATTCCTCTACCAGTTAAAATCTACTATTGATCCCCTTCAGTGAATTTTTTTGAAATTTTTTATTTAAATTCCAGTTAGTTAACATACAGTGTAGTATTAGTTTCAGGTGTACAATTTAGTGATTCAACACTTCCATACAACACCCAGTGCTCATCATGCCAAGTGCACTGCTTAATCCCCATCACCTACTTAACCCATCCCCCTGCACCTCCCCTCTGGTAACCATCAGTTTGTTCTCTATAATTAAGTGTCCATTTCTTGATTTTCCTCTCTTTTTGCCCCTTATGATTGTTTGTTTTGTTTTCTAAATTCCACATACGAGTGAAATCATATGGTATTTTTCTTTCTCTGACTTACTTCATTTAGCATAATACACTCTATCTCCATCCATATCATTGCAAATGGCAAGATTTCATTCTTTTTTATGGCTGAGTAATATTCTATTATATGTATATTTTCCACATCTTATTTATCCATTCATCAGTTGGTGGGCATTTGGGCTCTCTCCATAATTCAGCTATTGTTGATAATGCTGCTATAAACATTGGGGTGCATGTATAGCTTTGAGTGAGTATTTTTGTATTCTTTGGGTAAATATCTCGTAGTGCAATTGATGTATAGTATGGTAGTTCTATTTTTAACTTTTTGAGGAGCCTCCATACTGTTCTCCAGAGTGGCGGCACCAGTTTGCCTTCCCACCAACAGTTTGAGAGGGTTCCTCTTTCTCTGCATCCTCGCCAACATCTGTTGTTTCCTATGTTAATTTTAACCATTCCCCTTTCAGTAAAATTGTAACTGTAGTTATATTTTCCAAATCCAGAACTTCCATTTGTTTCTTTTTTATAATTTCTGTTTATTGTCATTCTCTATTTGATGCAACATTGTCATCACACTTTCCTTTATTTCTATAATTATGGGTTCCTTTAATTCTTTAAACTCATTTATAATGACTACCTTGAAGACTTTGTTAAATCTGACATCTGTTGCTCTCACTTTCAGGTATTTTCAGTTGCCTACTTTTTAATGGTATAGGTCATACTTTCCCATTTCTTTGCATGTCTCATAGTATTTTTTTCGAAACTGGAAATTTTAGATAATGTTACATAGCAACACTGGGTAGTAATTCCCCACTCCAGGACTTGTTACTGCTATTTGCTTGTTTATTTGATTAGTGACTGGCTTGATTATTTTGGTAAAATCCATTCCATCCTTCCCCATCTCCCCCACAGTGTGATGCCTTGTTACTACTCAGGCCCTGCAGTCTAGGGAATGCCCGTCACCCTAGGTGACAGTGGCTTTGGCTGGGCTCTGTGATTGTCTTTTTCCCTGACCACACCCAGCTTTCAAGATCTACTAACTGCTGATTGCTCTCTTGTTTTCAATAAATCTTTGGGAGTATTACTTGCTTCAGGGACTTATCCAATCAAATTTTGGTTCTTTTGGAGGAATAGTTCCTGAGATTACTGTCTGAGATTTGTTCTTATCACAGGAGAGGTCCTTTCAGCTGTCTCTTTCCCTAGTTCTCTTTGGCAAACTAGCCAGCCTCAGTTTTGCCTTTATCTCCAGCGAATCTACCAATCTCCTTATAATTTCTGTGTTTGAGAACTTTTTTAGTCTTGAACTTCTCCATATTCTGTTTCAATTGAAGTCAGTTCCATTGGGAAGAGATTCAGAGCAATCAGGGCAGTACATTTGCAATCTGCAAAGGCCTGTAGGATGTTGGTGTTCTTTTCCTTTCATGATTAATAAAAACATGCAAACTTACTATGTGCCATGGTAAACCTTTCCCCTTTTGTGTTTATTTTACTTCTTTAAACATACATTTTAAGAAAGGTTTTTAAGTCCTAGGCACTGTTCAAGATGCTTGAAAAATATTAACTTGTTTAACCTTCATGCCACCAGCAAGGTATACACAGTGAGTGGTGGAGTTGGGTTTGAACATAGGAAGTCAGACTTCAAAGGTCCATCTTCTGATCACTACATTATGCTACATATATGCATGTGGTATTGCAGAATGTATGTATTTGGTGACATGGTGGTGCAAAAGTGATGGCTACTTTTGTAGAGAAAAAAGTTATGATTCAGACACACATAAATTTGGTCAGTACTTACCAACTGGAGCCTCCATGTTCTCATCTGTGAGAGAGCAAGAGTAACTACCTAATCATGAGATCATGTGTATGAAGTATCTGATAAGATGCTTGGGTTAGTATTATCTTAGTTTTCCTGTAAGAGGGTATTATGCTATTCATTTTTATCTATTTTTATGGACATCCTTATAATTTGTCTTTATGTATTTGCCACAAATTAAAGGAGATCACTCCCTGAGAAAAGACTCAGAAGCTAAAGAAAAGATGTTTCCTTAAAATGTCAAAATCACTGCACATCAGAATCTAATTTTGGTGATAACAGATCAATGAAGAAACAAGGAATAAGGACTATAGAGCAATTACATAATACTCAGATATTGCAAAGGGAAAAGGAAATCTGTGGTATTGCTAGATAAGGACAGGAATAAAAGACCCCCTGCTCTCTGGGTTTTTTTTCCTTCACAGGATCTCTGTCTAGATTGTTGGCTACACTATCCTGTTGCTTACTGACCTGTTTCCTCATCTCTAGATCCTTGGGGATCTGGTTTGGTTTTTCTAGACTCATAGTTCTTAAAGAGTGGTCTACATGGACCAGCAGCTTTAGCATCACTTGATAACTTGTTAGAAATACAAACATACTAAGGCAGAAACATCAGTGGGCAGAGCCTGGCAATCTCCTTTGACAGATCCTTCAGGTAATTATGATGATGTCTACAGTTTGAGAACCACTGCTTCAGACAATTACCACTACTACTGCTGGACAGAGCTCTTTATACATAGATTCTTGGCCAGGAGGTCCTAAGTGGGGCTACCTTTGAATCAAGTGCCCACTTGTGGTCATAGGAATTGTCTAGTGTGGCATTGGTGAATAGTACGCTAATTCAGTATTGCCAGAATCCCACCAGAAGGAAATCGGATAATTTTTCTTCCAGTCCAAACAAGAGCACATATTATCATAGAGCATTTAGGAGGTGACCATCATCCTTCACTCTAGATTCCTGACTTGTTTGTTATTGCCCTTGGCCTTTGCCCAGCCTGTTCCCTGTGCCTGAAATTCTTTTTCTCTCTCTCTTTACCTAATTAACACCGAATTTCTCCTCAGATTTCAACTTAAGCTTCAATTCCTTATGTGTGGCATTTTCTGAGCCATAAATGAATTTAAGGCCCTTCCTTCCTTCCTTCTTCCTGCCTTCCTTCCTTCCTTCCTTCCTTCCTTCCTTCCTTCTCTCCCTGTCCCTCTCCCTCCCTCCCTCATAGAACTATTTCAGTTTGCAATCATCATACTCCATCACAGTTTTATCTATGGGGTATTTGGATTCATATGTCTATCCCTTGGAAGACTGTACTCTCCATGGGAACTAAGAGTGAACTGATTTTCCTTCACAGATGCATTCTCAGTTGGAGCACTCAACAAATATACACAGATAAAAAAATGAAAAACAAAGTTCTAGTTTACCAACATTTTGTGTTATCTAGTAATTAGTTTGTGCCCATGTAAAGAAATGCCATTTAGTTTCTGATTATTTCAGTTTGGCAGTTTATGTGCCAGACATTCTTTTAGTGCTGGAGATGAAGCAGTAAATAAACAAAATACCAGCTCTCTTGGAGCTTACATTCTAATTTCTTTTTTTTTTAAGATTTTATTTATTTATGTGTGAAAGAGTGCAAAAGCAGGGGGGAAGGGCAAAGGCAGAGGGAGAAGCAGACTCCCTGCTGAGCAGGGAGTCAGATGTCGCACTGGATCCCAACACCCTGGGATCATGACCTGAGCCAAAGGCAGACGCTTAACTGAATGAGCCACCCAGGCGCCCTACATTCTAATTTCTATCAAAGGCCTATAAGTAAAGCTATGAAGCTAGGTTGCTGAAAATTATACATCTAACTTCTATAACAGAACTTTAAAAATTTGAATTAAAATTAAACTAAGTTGAAGAGAATATAGTTAGTATAGTTAAAGAGAACATGTATAACTGTATAAATTAGGGTAGTTCTTAATTTGGAATTCATTCCTTGTTACAAAAATTATTCTGAAACAAACAAGGGGACTTGGTCTCCAACATACATTTCTAAAATATAAAAAGATGTCTTCATAGAATCACAATGACCTCAGTGGAAAATATATATTTATATCTAAAAAATAAAATTTTAATTTACAATATAATAATTTCTGTTTTTTGGCAATGGAATGCTAATGGTAGATTGTTAAAGAGAGTGATATAAAATGAATGGGAGCAAGTTTTTGATTCAGTTGGCAAAGTTTATTTTTAAAGGGAATTAGCTGCTCTTCAGGAGGTGAACTGAGAGGAGTTTGGAGAGAAAAACTGCTGATCTCGCTGGCAAATGCATGCTTACATAATTTACACAAACAAGTGCATGGCCTTCGGTCAACAGAGCAGAATAGTTAATGTCTCTAGAAACTGGTTATCCTGGCATTGTTTGTTTCAGCCTATTCTAGATTGCTCAGGTATTAGTCGCTGTGACCAGAATCAGAGATTAAAAAACAAAACAAAACAAAAACATAAAAACTGCTTGGGAGGATATTAGACCCAATGTTTTCTAGAGTTGTACCTTGTTAAAATGCTTGATAATTCCCCGACTGTGTTTGATCAGCCCTGATTGTTCCCACATCCATGTAGCAGCTGCCCCCCAGTTCCTAACATGAGGCACAAGCAGAAATGCAGCTGAGCTCTCTTCATTAGCTGAAGTTCCTCACACCTAATTAGAATTTCTTCCTTCTTCCATTCCTCTTTTGAAAAGTGATTTAATGTTCTTAATTAGTTCAAATATAATATGTGGCACCCCAATCTTGCCAACAACAAGGAATTATCCAAATCAAGGACTAATGCCTCCTTTATGAAAATTAAAGATTAAAAAAAATATCTAGGGGTCTCCGGGGTGGCTGTCAGTTGAGCCTCCAGCTCTTGGTTTCAGCTCAGGTCGTGATTTCATGGGTTGTGGGATTGAGCCCCATGTGGGACCATGTGCTCAGAGGGGAGTCTGGTTGAGATTCTCTCCCTCTCCCTCTGCGCCCCGCCCCGCTCACACACTCTCTCTCAAATAAATAAATCTCTAAAAAAATGATCTAGAGATTATTAAAGATTATTATTATTAAAGATTAATAATTTAATCTTTCCTAAGTGAGTGGGGGTTTTTAGTTTTTAAACTTGTCACATTGGAGAGGTGTCACTGTTGGTTGTCAGCCATTGTTAATTTACTCAGATACACCAGAAAGAAAGGAAAATGGAAGGGAGGGAGGGAGGAAGGGAGGAGGGAGGGAGGAAGGAAGAAGGGAAGGAGGGAGGGAGGAAGGAAGGAGGGAGGGAGGGAGGGACGGAGGGAGGGAAAAAGGGTAGGAAGGAAGAAGGACCCCCCTCCTGACCACACCCTAGTGTTAGTCCAAGACCTTTAGGGAGATTTTGTAAGCTTTAATGTGATCCTTCTTCTTATTGTAACTCCCTCCTCCCCCTTAACAAATAAAAACCTGGCATGTCTTTGAAGTCTTAACTGCATCAAAGGCTAGCTCCCATTAACTTTAAATTACCCTCCTAAATCCTGTCTACAGTTAGCAGTTCACAAAAAGGATGCCCTGTTTTGCTGTCCCCTGGCTTCTCAAAGCAGAAGAACTCTTAATTGATCTTCCTGCATTTTTGCATGAAATAATAGCAGAAAAATGCCACATCTATTAGAGATCCTTGAGGCAGATAGAACTGAAGAAATGTATCTGGCTCACACTCTGGGATTCTGGATTTAGAAGAGAACTAGAAATTGAAAAAATAAACTTATACCTGAAGCCAACAAAATACTGACTTTTGATTGGTTTCTGTGGCAGAGTGACAGTAAAATATACTTGGACATAAACTAGCATTTTTAGGGTATTTTAAAAATTCAATGTTGTAACACAATTATTGTTAGACTTGCAGATTTGAAGGAGTTGAAAAAATTAATTTCTTCTCTCAATCTTTTCTAGATTTATGAAACAGATCAATTTGTTTATTGCGTAAAAGATCCGTATCTATTTATATCATTATGAAATTATTCTTTACATCAGAAAATTTTCCCTATATCTTCCTCCTTAACACATGGCTGAAGACCTGTATAAAGTCACCCTTTAATTTTCTCCTCTAAATAATATACAAATGTTGTTTTTACCACAAGATACAAATTAATTCAGAAGAGGAATGATAAACACTTTTCACCACAAGATACAAATAAATTCAGGGAAGTGATGATAAACTCCCCAGATTTGTGAGATTCTATCAAAATTATTATTTGGAAAAATAAATCAACTTCATTCTTTAGAAGACAACTAATTAAACTGTGCTATTTAAATATAAATTTTTATTTAACAAATTAATAATGTTAAACTGTAATTGGTTTAAGAAGTTGAAGAAATTAAGTTGTTTTATTTTTTTTATTTTTAAAGATTTTATTTATTTATTCATGAGAGACAGAGAGAGAGAGAGAGGCAGAGGGAGAAGCAGGCTCCCAAGAAGCAGGGAGCCCGATGTGGGACTCGATCCCAGGACCCTGGGATCATGACCCGAGCCGAAGGCAGACGCTTAACCATCTGAGCCACCCAGGCGCCCACGTCTGTAATTTTTTGAAATGTATGGCCCTATTGCTTCATTTATTTGCAAAATATGAAATTAAAATTAAATGTAGCGATACACATACCAGGAAATTATATTTCCAAAGTCTCCTTCTAAGTGATAGTTGATAAAATTCTGGGAATAGCAAGTCTAAAAGAATAATATATTCTTCAGTGTATTATTATCAATAGCAAGAATGCAGATGATCGTCGAAATTTATTTTATATTATTAGAGCATCTTGTCCATACTAAGCCCAGCATAACTACTTAATCTCTTTAAACAGGGGTTGTAAAAGAAAATTGTAGCTAGTGAAGGGTAGCATGTGGCTTTCTTGCCAGCAACTGCCAAGAGAATAGTTATCCAAATAATTAAATTAGAAAAGCAGTTCATTATTAATGGGGTCCCCTCTCTAATATTCAAATATTTATGGTTTCACCCAATATAAAGTGACACAAAACATATCTAGTCCTCTTCATGTCAACTATGAAAAAATTCTCTTCTCATTTGATCCATAGTGATACTTTATAATGACACTGAGAAGGCTATACTGCAAGTACTTGGAAAGAAAGCATAGTATTTTGATGCTGGCAAATATCTTGGAAGTATTTTGTTCAAATGCCTCATTTTAGAGACAGTAAAACTAAGAGTGAAAGGGATTGGTGACTTGCCCAAGGACACCAAATTTAAGCATGAGCAGATTAAGGTAAGGCTGGAAACTGAATGTCAGCCATTGAGTAGTAGAAACAATCTTTAGCCATAGAAAGGACCAATGCGATACAGAGGAAATCAGATCCCAGGAACAATAAGGTGACAAGAAGCAAAACAATGAATGAGTATAAGGACTGTTGCCAAAAGGTCCCATGGAGTTTCTCTATTAGCATTGTGCAGCAATTTGGGTCATCTTGAAGGTATATGTGTTAGTTCCATGGGGATGATTCCACTGATTTGAAATAGGCCAGAGGAGAGTCAAGAGATATACCAGCACTACTGATGTGAATTATTAATGTGATCCTGTTTTTCCAACCAGCTTATTGAGATCTTCAATCCCATGGCAAAACTTTTTTCCTGTCTTCCACCCTAACTGACTTACACAAAGCCATGGAGATGATTGATTGGAAACAAAAGAGCCCAGGCAAAACTAAATTCAGTGATAAATACTACTGAAGGTGAGAATGTATACCTAACAGAGGAGGTTTAACATCCTGGTTAAAAGCATGGGACCTAGGGACAGAGTACCAGGGTTCAAATTCCAGTTTGGTCCCTAGCAGTTTAACTTTGGGCAAATTGTTTCCCCTCGCTTTGGTTCTTTAAATACATCTATAAAATGGTAATAAGTAATAATAGGGCTGTGACCTAGGTGAGAGAACAGATATAAAATGAATATTGCCAGGCCCACAGTAAGTGATACTATGATACCTCAGTGATTCCTATGGAATATGTCTCACTATAGACTCAGAAAGCACTTAAGTTTTTTTTTTAAGGTAACTCCATATTTTCATCTAAGAGATTTTATCGATCTATTTGGCATTATACAAAGTTTGAAAAACTACACACAATTTGAAAAGATAGTTTAGCTGCTATAGATGCCTTTGTAAAAGAGGATTTGGGGAAAAGTGGATTTTTGCTTAGAATGAAAATCCAAAGAAAATTGAAATCTAAATTTTTAGATTGTTTAATGCAGTAAGTCCTCTTGGGTCCACACATAACAAGATATGGTTTTATTTAAGGATTTGCAAACCTTGAAAATAGGGAGATATGAAAATTAGCATCTATTTCATGCCAATTATGTGCTAATAACTATTTTAAGTACTTTAAAATCAGACCCAATAAACAACTTGAGTACATTTTACGAACATAACTGTGAGTGAAGAAAATCAAGTCACAAAATATTACATACAGTACCATTCCAAATAGATAAAGTTAAAAATAGGCAAAATTAATATTTTTAGTGTTATATACCAAATGGATTAAACAATATTTTTAAAAAATCCATGGAAGTGATTCTCATAGAAAGCAGGATAGTAGTTATGTAAGGGGATGAGGAAGAGCATGTGTAACAGAGAAGAGATCAATGGCAGGCCACGGTTTCAGGATTGCGGGCAGGGTTGATGTTTATACTTGCACCCTTGTACACTTATGTTTGTTTACTTTCATAGCATAGTATTATATTTCAGAATAAAAAGTAAGCAACAAAATTTTAGGAGGCAAACATTTACAAAATTGCCATATTTTCCAGACAGTATATACTGTCTTGTTGGAAATGGTAACAGTTATGGTAAATGAGACCTGATTCAACCTGCATTTGGAATCTCAAACTCAGCTACAAATGCCTGATTCCACAGGCAATTTGTAGACAGGAAATGTATAGCAAATTGGTGCTCAGCAAATGTACCTGACAACAAGTTTAATGAAGATGGCAGTGTTTCAATACCAAATGAGGAATGAAACTTGTCAGAATCATGGTGTCTATAAAGGGGAATGATACATGAAGCATTTCATCATCCTCATCATGTCTTACTAAAATAATTTTGTGCCTTAAATTGAGCAATTGACTTGGAAGAAATGTTTCAACTTGTGGCCTTGTATTAATAGAAGCCAAGAGAGTAATGGGGCAAAATAATACTTAGTGATGAGTCAAAAGTGAAACTGGTTTGGCAGATCTATCTCATCTCAGTGGCAAATAATTAACTTATAATGAAAAGTGAATCCAACTACATTGAAGTATAACTGAAGGTCAATTTTTGAAGGCACAGCTAACTGTGAATGGGTTTATGGATTTCATGGACTATTGATTTATTATGGAGGATCAAAGGCACTTATTAGTTCTTCATGGAGTGACATATTGAGTTCATCAACTCCCAATATTCCTAATGTTTGTTAATGAGATTTCTAATTGGGTGCCAGATTGTATTTTCCGCAGGGGGCTGCAACATTATCCCCATTCACACATCCTCTTCTAAGACCTTATTATTCCTCCATCATGAAATAGAATCTGATTCTCTCCATATGAAACTGGGTGGGTTTATAACTTATTTGTAATCAATAAGTATGGTAAGTATGATGCTGTATAATTTTTGAGGCTAAGGCATAAAAAATAGCACTACCCCTATCTTACTTGCTAGAATACTCATTATTAAAGCCTTCAGAGGCCTTATAAGTCATTGACTGCCACGAAGCTGACATGTTATGAGGAAAACTAAAATATTCATCACATAAAGAGCATATGGTGAGGACATGAGAATAAAATGAAGAGAAAGAGATGCTCAGCTAGCTGGTTGTTCCTTCAAACCCCCAACATTGGATGTTGTGGTAAATACCCAGTAGCGCAATTGCTGGGTCGTATGGTAGCTCTATTTTCAACTTTTTGAGGAATCTCCATACTGTTTTCCAGAGTGGCCGCACCAGCTTGCATTCCCACCAAAGGAGTAGGAGGATTCCCCTTTCTCCACATCCCCGCCAACATTGGTCGTTTCCTGACTTGTTGATTTTAGTTATTCTGACAGGTGTGAGGTGATATCTCATTGAGGTTTTGATTTGGATTTCCCTGATGCCGAGCGATGTTGAGCAATTTTTCATGTGTCTGTTGGCCATTTGGATGTCGTCTTTGGAAAAATGTCTGTTCATGTCTTCTGCCCATTTCTTGATTGGATCATTTGTTCTTTGGGTGTTGAGTTTGATAAGTTCTTTATAGATTATGGATACTAGCCCTTTATCTGATATGTCATTAGCAAATATCTTCTCCCATCCTGTTGGTTCTCTTTTGGTTTTGTTGACCGTTTCTTTTGCTGTGCAAAAGCTTTTTATCTTGATGAGGTCCCAATAGTTCATTTTTGCCCTTGCTTCCCTTGCCTTTGGTGATGTTTCTAGGAAGAAGTTGCTGCGGCTGAGGTCGAAGAGGTTGCTGCCTGTGTTCTCCTTTAGGATGTTGATGGACTCCTGTCTCACATTTAGGTCTTTAAACGATTTTGAGTCTATTTTTGTGCATGGTGTAAGGAAATGGTCCAGTTTCATTCTTCTGCATGTGGCTGTCCAATTTTCCCAACACCACTTGTTGAAGAGACTGTCTTTCTTCCATTGGACATTCTTTCCTGCTTTGTCAAAGATGAGTTGACCATAGAGTTACGGGTCCATTTCTGGGCTCTCTATTCTGTTGCATTGATCTATGTGTCTGTTTTTGTGCCAGTACCATACTGTCTTGATGATGACAGCTTTGTAATAGAGCTGGAAGTCCGGAATTGTGATGCCGCCAGCTTTGCTTTTCTTTTTCAATATTCCTCTGGCTATTTGGGGTCTCTTCTGGTTCCATACAAATTTTAGGATTATTTCTTCCATTTCTTTGAAAAAAGTGGATGGTATTTTGATGGGGATTGCACTGAATGTGTATTTTGCTCTAGGTAGCATTGACATCTTCACAATATTTTTTCTTCCAATTCATGAGCATGGAACGTTTTTCCAGTTCTTTGTGTCTTCGTCAATTTCTTTCATGAGTATTTTATAGTTTTCTGAGTACAGATCCTTTCCCTCTTTAGTTAGATTTATTCCTAGGTATCTTATAGTTTTGGGTGCAATTGTAAATGGGATTGACTCCTTAATTTGTCTCTCTTCTGTCTTGTTGTTGGTGTATAGGAATGCCACAGACTTCTGTGCATTGATTTTATATCCTGCCACTTTACTGAATTCCTGTATGAGTTCCAGCAGTTTTGGGGTGGAGTCTTTTGGCTTTTCCACATAAAGTATCCTATCATCTGCAAAGAGTGAGAGTTTGACTTCCTCTTTGCTGATTTGGATGCCTTTGATTTCTTTTTGCTGTCTGATTGCTGTGGCTAGGACTTCTAATACTATGTTGAACAGCAGTGGTGATAGTGGACATCCCTGCCATCTTCCTGACTTTAGGGGGAAAGCTCTCAGTTTTTCCCCATTGAGAATATTTGCTGTGGGTTTTTCATAGATGGCTTTTATGATATTGAGGTATGTACACTCTATCCCTATACTCTGAAGAGTTTTGATCAAGAAAGGATGCTGTACTTTGTCAAATGCTTTTTCTGCATCTATTGAGAGGATCCTATGATTCTTGTTCTTTCTTTTGTTAATGTATTGTATCACATTGATTGATTTCCAGATGTTGAAGCAACCTTGCAGCCCAGGGATAAATCCTACTTGATTGTGGTGATAATCCTTTTAATGTACTGTTGGATCCTATTGGCTAGTATTTTGGTGAGAATTTTTGCATCCATGTTCATCTAGGATATTTGTCTGTAATTCTCCTTTCTGATGGGGTCTTTGTCTGGTTTTGCGGTCAAGGTAATCGTGCCCTCATAAAATGAGTTTGGAAGTTTTCCTCCCATTTCTATTTTTTGGAATAGTTTCAGAAGAATAGGTATTAATTCTTGAAATGTTTGGTAGAATTCCCCTGGGAAGCCATCTGCCCTGGGCTTTTGTTTCTTGGGAGATTTTTGATGACTGCTTCAATTTCCTTAGTGGTTATAGGTCTGTTCAGGTTTTCTATTTCTTCCTGGTTCAATTTTGGTAGTTGATACATCTCTAGGAATGCATCCATTTCTTCCAGGTTATCTAATTTGCTGGCATAGAGTTGCACATAATATGTTCTTATAATTGTTTGTATTTCTTTGGTGTTGGTTGTGATCTCTCCTCTTTCATTCATGATTTTGTTGATTTGGGTCATTTTTCTTTTTGATAAGTCTGGCCAGGGTTTTATCAATCTTGTTAATTCTTTCAAAGAACCAGCTCCTAGTTTCGTTGATCTGTTCTACTGTTCTTTTGGTTTCTATTTCACTGATTTCTGCTCTGATTTTTATTATTTCTCTTCTCCTGCTGGGTTTAGGCTTTATTTGCTGTTTTTTCTCTAGCTCCTTTAGGTAGAGGGTTAGGTTGTGTGTTTGAGACCTTTCTTGTTCCTTGAGAAAGTCTTGTATTGCTATATACTTTCCTCTTAGGACTGCCTTTGCTGTATCCCAAAGATTTTGAACGGTTGTGTTTTCATTTTCATTGGTTTCCATGAATTTTTTTAATTCTTCTTTAATTTCCTGGTTGACCCATTCATTCTGTAGTAGGATGCTCTTTAGCCTCCATGTATTTGAGTTCTTTCCGACTTTCCTCTTGTGACTGAGTTCTAGTTTCAAAGCATTGTGGTCTGAAAATATGCAGGGAATGATCCCAATCTTTTGGTACCGGTTGAGACCTGATTTGTGACCTAGGATGTGATCTATTGTGGAGAATGTCCCATGGGCACTAGAGAAGAATGTGCATTCTGTTGCTTTGGGATTGAATGTTCTGAATATGTCTGTGAAGTCCATTTGGTCCAGTGTGTCATTAAAGTCTTTATTCCTTGTTGATCTTTTGCTTAGATGATCTGTCCATTTCAGTCAGGGGGGGTGTTAAAGTTCCCCACTATTATTGTATTGTTGTTGATGTGTTTCTTTGCTTTTGTTATTAATTGGCTTATATAATTGGCTGCTCCCATGTTAGGGGCATAGATATTTACAATTGTTAGATCTTCTTGTTGGATAGACCCTTTAAGTAGGATATTGTGTCCTTCTTCATCTCTTATTACAGTCTTTGGTTTCAAATCTAATTTGTCTGGTATAAGGTTTGCCACCCCAGCTGTCTTTTGGTGTCTGTTAGCATGGTAAATGGTTTTCCACCCCTTCATTTTCAACTGGGGGTATCTTTGGGTCTAAAATGGGTCTCTTGCAGACAGCATATTGATGGGTCTTGTTTTTTCATCCAATCTGATAGTCTGTGTCTTTTGATTGGGGCATTTAGCCCTATGGCGGTACTTCTAATATTTCATCATTTTACAAGGTGCTGACTTTGAATAGATATTTGTAAAGGATTTGTCATAGTTGTCATCTCTTTTATTTTATTTTATTATTTTATTCTCTTTATGAACCATATATGGTTATAAAACTTTGGCAGTTATCTTTTTGGCATTAATGTGATGGTTACATGCTGGTATATTTTAGTTTATACAAATAGATTTTTTTTTTAAGTAGACTCCATGCCCATAGTGGAGCCCAACACGGGACTTGAATTCATAATCATGAGATGGAGACTTGAGCCGAGATCAAGAGTTGGGCACTTTAATCTGCTGAGCCACCCAGGTGCCCCATATATAGATTTTTCTAAACTTGAATCATCTGTGCCTTCTATTTTATATTGTATTATTTATTCTCAAAGAATATGGACTATTATATATCTACTTTAAAAAGTATATTGGAACTGAGGCATCTGGGTGGCGTAGTCGGTTAAGTGTACAACCCTTGATCTCAGTGTTGTGAGATGGAAGCCTGTGTGGGGCTCCACCCTAAGCATGGAACCTGCTTAAAATTCTCTCTTTCCCTCTCCATCTGCCCTTCTCCCGTCTAAAGACAATATATATTTTAAAAGTTTATATACATATAAATATATATAAAATTTTGTGGCCTAGTAGCTGGTAAACTTCACTAATTAATCAACAGGACATTTAAGAATAATGTACTCTGTATTTTCAAAGAATAAAATTTGATCTATATCTATTAGATCAAGCTTATCCATTATTCAAATCTTATCTATGATTTTTCCTTTTCTATACTTATTTTCCCATGAGTTGACAGAGGTAAAATCAAGTCTCCTGTAATTTTTGTTTCTGATCAATTACCCTGCATTTTTTAGATTTTGCTTTTTGTATTTGGGTACTATGTTATTTGTTGCATAAAAAGAATCATGAAAGACATTTTGTCACTATGGATTTTATCTTTTATGTTACATTATGTCCTGGTTGGTCCTACTTAACAGCTTTTAGCTTGAATTCCACTTATGTAATACTAATGTGGAGACTGTAGCTTTGTGTTTTGGTTTTTATTCCCTTTTTTCCCATTTATATATTTTTGCCTTTTACAAAAATTTCCCCATTTGTACTTCCTCTTTTAATAAGTGTTACATTCAGTATATAGTTGGATTTTTGTTGACCTAATTTGAGTCATTTTTATCAATGGTGATTTAATAGGCAGAAGTGATTGTTTTAATTACCTTGTTTTGTTTTATGTGATATCCTTTACTTTTCCTCTGTTTTCTCACTTTGCTGCATGGTCTGTCCTTCCTCTTCCCCCTGCCAAACGTTTACACTTGGAAATTTGGATGCATTTATTTTGTATTTTTTTTTAAGATTTTATTTATTTATTTGAGAGAGAGTGCAAGCACGAGTGGGGGGAGGGGCAGAGGGAGAAGCAGACTCCCCAGTGAGCAGGGAGCCAGAAGCAGGGCTGGATCCCAGGACCCTGGGATCATGACCTGAGCTGAAGGCAGATACTTAATCAACTGAGCCACCAGGTGCCCCTATTTTGTATTATTTTTTATGTGATTATCAATTTTATAACTGTAAATAGCCTATACAAGCCATTATTCTTCATTTATTAACTTAAAAATAAGACAGTATGTGTGAAAAATAATGATTTTTAAATTGGCTTCTAGGTTTTTGCCCTGAGCCATAACTATAGTTTGTAATATGAAGCTTTTCTTCAGGGGTAATGATGTTTACACTCCTTTCTGCAATGACACTTCTTATCACCTTTGCCCAGAAATCTATATCTAATGGAATTCATGCTTACCATTGATTATGTGTATTTGAGAATTTACCATTTCTTGGTGCATTCCTTTTGCTTACATCATGGTTAGCTGAATTCCTTCATTAGGCAGTTTGTTTAAAAACAAACAAACAAACAAAAACAATCTCATGCAGATTCCTGGTGCCCTTACATGTTTGAGAATACCTTTCTGGAATGTAACATTTATGTACAACATTCATTTTTGTCTTAGAACTCTAATAATATTCTGCTGACCTTTGAATTCTAATGTTGATGCTGAGAAATCTAAGGTCACCCAATTTATTCCATCTGCACAGGATTGCTTTTTCTGTTTAAATGACTGTGGGATTATTTCTGTTTTCTTGAAATTAGGATTTTCATCAGGGTACTTTGCAGAATTGCTCATTATGCATCTCTCCCTCCCAGAAAACAATATATTCCTTCAAATTATACATTCACTTCTTTTTTTAAATAAAATCCTCCTTAATATACCAGCGTACATAATGAGTCTCCAAAAATACTGATTTATACCAGTATGTTAAGTATCCGTAGACTCCTCACTTATTGTTTTTAATTGAAGTATGATTGACATAAAGTGTTATATTAGTTTCAGGTGTACAAGGCAACATATGATTCAACAATTCTATATATACTCAGTGTTCTCCATGGCAGGTGTGATCACTGTCATCATATTACTGCATTACTGACCCTTTGCTCTACTTTTCATCTATTTTATAACTGGAAGTTTGTACCTCTTAATACCCTTTATCTATTTTTCCCATCCCTCCACCCATTTCCCCTCTGGCAAATACCAGTTTATTCTCTGTATTTAAGTCTGTTATTTTGTTTGCTTGTTCATTTGTTTTGTTTTTTAGATTCCACATATAAGTAAAACCATATGGTATCTATCTCTCTGTCTGACTTATTTTACTTAGCATAAGAACCTCTAAGTCCATCCATGTTACAGCAAATGGCAGAATCTCATTTTTCTTTATGGCTGAATAATATCCTATTGTCTGTCTATCTATCTATCTATCTATCTATCTATCTATCCTACATCTTTATCCATTCATATATGGATGGACATTTGGGTTGTTACTTATATTGGCTATTGTAAATAATGCTGCAATTAACATAGGGATGCATACATTTTTCTGAATTAGTTTTTTTTTTTTTTTCCCCTTTGGGTAAATTCCCATAGTGGAATTACTGGATCATATGGTAATTCTATTTTTAATTTTTTGAGGAAACTCCATACTGTTTTCCACAGTGCTTGCGCCAGTTTACCTTCCCATCAACAGTGCACAAGGGTTCTTTTTTCTCTGTATCCTCACCAACATTTGTGATTTCTTGTCTTTTTGTTACTAGCCATTCTGACTGGAGTGAGGTGATGCCTCACTGTAGTTTTGATTTGCATTTCCCTGATGATTAGTGATACTGAGCATCTTCTCATGTGTCTCTTGGCCATCTGTATGTCTTCTTTAGGGAAATGTCTATTTATATCCTCTGCCTATTTTTTAATTAGATTGTTTGGGTTTTTGGAGTTGAGTTGTATCAGTTCTTTATATATTTTGGATATGAACCCCTTATCGGATATATCCTTTGCAAATAACTTCTCCCATTCAGTAGCTTGCCTTTTTGTTTTATTGATGATTTCCTTTGCTTGGCAATTGCTTTTTTATCTTGGTGTAGTCTCAGTAGTTTATTTTTGCTTTTGTTTCCCTTGCTTCAGGAGAAACATCCATAAATACGTTCCTAAGGCCAATGTCTAAGAGATTACTGCCTGTTTTTTCTTTTAGGAGTTTTATGGTTACAGGTCTCACATTTAGGTCTTTAATCCATTTTGAGTTCATTTCTATGTATGGTGTAAGAAAGTGGTCCACTTTAATTTTTTTGCGTGTAGCTGTACAGTTTTCCCAGTACCATATTTCAAAAAGACTGTCTTTTCCCCATTATATATTTATGTTTCCTTTGTCATAGGTTAATTGACCATATAGGTGTGGGTTTATTTCTGGGTTCTCTATCCTATTCCATATCTGTTTTTGTGCCAGTACCATACTGTTTTGATCATCATAGCCTTTGTAGTATATCTTGAAACCTGGAATTGTGATACCTCCATGTTTGTTCTTCCCAAGATTGCTTTGACTATTTGGGGTCTTTTGTGGTTCCATACAAATTTTAGGATTATTTGTTCTACTTCTGTGAAAAAAATGCTATTGGTATTTTAATAGGGACTGCATTGAATATGTAGATTGCTTTGGGTAATGTGAACATTTTAATGATATTCCAGTCCATGAGCATGGACTGTCTTTCCATTTCTTTGTGTCCTCTTCAATTTCTTTCATCAGTGTATTATAGTATAGATTTTTCACCTCCTTGATTAAATTTATTCCTAGATACTTGATTATATTATAATTACAATTGTAAATGGGATTGTTTTCTTAACTTCTCTTTCTGCTACTTTGTTATTACTGTATAGAAATACAACAAATTTATGTATATTAGTTTTATATCCTGCAACTTTACTGAATTCATTTATCAGTTCTGATAGTTTCTTTTGGTAGAGTCTTTAGGGTTTTCTATATATAGTATCGTATCATCTGCAAATAGTGACAGTTTTATTTCTTTCTTACCAACTTGGATGCTTTTTGTTTCTTTGTCTTGTCTGATTGTTGCAGCTAGGACTTCCACTATTATGTGGAGTAAAAGTGGTGAGAGTGGACATCCTTGTCTTGTTCTTGGTGTTAGAGTAAAAACAACTTTTTTCTTAATTAAGAAATAATTATCATTTAAAAAATAATTTTCTGTCAATTTATTTCAAATGCATTAAGCAGCCATGTGTTGGATCTTTTTTTTTTCTACTTTCATAGTTTTTTTAGAATTGCATTCATCTTTGTTTTCCTTCCTCTTTAGTCTTTGTATTACATATATGTTATATTATATATTATATGTATGTATAAAAATTGTATTATAGATTTCCTCCATCACTTTCTCAAGGTTTTGCCCTCACTAGGCTTCCTTTTCTCCTAATCTTTCCCTTTTGATTAATTTGGTTGTATTATCAACTTATCTTTATACATTCCGTGTTTGCTTTTATTATTTTTTTTTGAAGGAGAAATTTGTTACAGGTGCATTGACTTCCTGAGATGAGTATTTAGCTTTTCTTCCCTTCTCCCCTCTCTTCCTCCCTTCTTTACTTTCTTCCTCCTTCTATTTCTGTAGCCTATTTGCATGATTGCCATACCATTTTATTTAATCTTATTCATCTGTTTTACAAATCTTCTTTCCTGGACATTTGCTTTCTAATCTTCTCATGCTCGGTGCTCTGGTAGTCTGACCCATATGGATAGCATCAGTGGACTCTACTCTTTAGTTTCCTATTGAATTTGACCAAAGGTGAGCCCTGCAGAACATTGCAGGGAAGAGGGAAGGATATTTATTCCTGTATAGTTGTCACAGGTTGGTTGGCTGCATTCATTGTCTGAAGCTACAGCTCCTATTAGGCAGTCCTCTCCAGTTCTGATAACTGCACATCCATTCGCTTTGTCCCTTCAGGTCTTGCAATAGTAACAACTCCAATGTTACTAGTTTGGGGATACTACACTATTTCTTATGGTGTTTTTACTTCCTACCCACATCTCTGTATGTGGTCCCTTTATTAAATTCTCTGCATATTATCCAGTTTGAGTGTACCATCTATTTCCTTCTGGATGCAGCAGTTAGAATGAAGAATGCTCCCAGGAAACAGACCCTATATTTGAAGGTGCACTGATAATGCAGGCAAAGGGAAATAAGACTGTGGAAATTTATTGAGTTCATTGACATCACAATTGCTCAAATGATTGCAGGTGGTCAGATGGAATACACTGTGGGTGAAGGCGAAGTATTTTAAATTCAAGTGACTAGAGCACTTGGTCACTATGGCAACAGTAGTGATGATAAAGTTGTGGGTCAGGTAGATTCTTTTTATGGTCTTAGCACACTCAGTGAGGAAAAGAAATAGAAATCTTTGAATAACCAACTGAGCATGTGAGTGGACAATCAAAAAGTCTTGATACCAGCTATAATGGAGTCCCTCATTTTCTGTAGTTACAGGGCAAATATGTCTGAGAACCTAGCTTGGGGTCTCATTTTTAAGGTTTACTGAGGAGTAGTGAATATATTCATATATATATATATTTTTTCAACCTACCATATCTCTTACACTAAAGTAAATTCTCCAGAGATGAAAGATTGGTACTCTGAGACATAGGAGAGGAACCAGTTGAGAAAATATACATGGCCTGAGAACTTTGATTCCCTCAATTTTCTGTGACCCACTCTTGCTGGCTGAGGAAGCCCTTCCATCTCCACTGAGGAATCCATGGATCCTCTGCATAAAAGCCTTACATTGACTACAAGACTTGCACATAAGGGGCAGTTGTCTCACAAGCTGATGTCAGTTCTTTTCAGGACACATCTACACCATTCTTCATTGCCTTTAGTCCTATAATGAGATTTAGATGCCAACATAGCCGAGACAGAAACAACGTAAGACCTGATCTGGAAGGAGGGAAGTCTATACACCAAAGGTGTTGTAAGATTTCACCAATCTGGGGAAGTGGGTGGGGGGATGGGGTAACTGGGTGATGGGCATTAAGGAGGGCACATGTTGTGATGAGCACTGGGTATTGTATGCAACTGATAAATTACTGAACCCTACATCTGAAACTAATGATGTATTTATATGTTGGCTAATTGAATTTAAATTAAAAAAAAGAAAAGAGAAAAAAAAGATTTCACCAATCTGTATTGGCCAAGGTGTGAGTATCATATATGACAATGAAATCTAAGGGTCTTAGACAAAGAAAGAGAAATACAACCTTTGAGTAAGACAAATTATTTTTTTTTCTTTTTTTTAAAGATTTTTATTTATTTAAGAGACAGAGAGAGAGCATGAGTCGGGGAGAGGGGCAGAGGGAGAAGCAGACTCCCCACTGAGCAGGGAATTGGATGGGACTCAATCCCGGGACTCCAGGATCATGACCTGAGTTGAAGGCAGTTGCTTAACCAACTAAGCTACACAGGCACTTGAGTAAGACAAATTATTGACATAAGTACACTCAGCTAGAATTTAGGATTTAATGCATTGGCTTTGAACGTTAGAAATAACATTCACAGTCTGATAGGCTAGCTAACTAAAGGTTGATCAAATGAGATTAAAATGCTGGAATATCCCTGGCATCTTGAGGAAAACTGAGACATTGGGGAGATGGAAATATTGGTGGGGATCTTCTGTATGTGACCTGCTTCTAGAGCAATCATCTGGTTTGTTGAGGACTAAGGTGTTTCTAGGACATGGGATTTTTAATACTAACACCAAGATAATCCAGGAAAACTGGACTAACTTCTACCCTCTAACTATGCTCTTGAGAAGCCTGGAAAACACTCTTTAAGAGGCATGAAGAAATCCATTGGTGGTGACAGTGGTGTGGGGGGTGCCTAGCACTTTGAATGCTCTCTAGTGATTGCTTTTTCTAAGCCAGAGATGATTATGGGGGACATTTTAGTGGAATTAGGTTTCTGGATGCCAGTAGGAATACTGGGATCCCACAGTCATAGTAACGTGCGGTGGACCATGAGATAGTAGACCCACCCTATGGTTATTTCCTGAGTGCCAAGTAGAAAAATATAAACAGATTACTTAGTAACTCACAGAATCCAGACATGGCTCTCTGACCTACAGACTGAGAGCTATTATGGCAGGTCATATAGGACTTCCCCTTCTCCCACATTTTGTCCTCACACTCTCTCATATTGTGAAGCAAAACCAATGGCACATTTCTAGGCAATCTCTCAGTTACAGAGATTGTTGTCTCCACAAAATACTTGCATGATGCAGAGATTGTGATTTTTACCAGTTCACCCTTTAACTTTCCTGTTTGACCTGTGAAAAGTCAGATGAATTGTAAATTTCTGCATACCCAATCAGGTGGAAATGCTAATCAAAATTATAGTTTTGGAGTGATATCTTGGAACAAATCAATACAGTCCTTGACAACACATATGTAAGTACTGACTTAGCTAGAGCTTTCTCTCGTACTTAATAACAGGATAGTTGGAAGTAGTTTGCCTATACTTGTCAGAAATAACAGTGTTTCTTTTACTATCTTGCTTCAAGGATATGTCATCTCTTCTGTTTTCTAACATAAGAAACATATCGTTTAGTAACTGTTAATCCATTGATGACAACCCTCCTAATGAATGAAAGCCATTAATATATATACAATTATATTGTTATATATATTATTATATATAAATTTCAATGAGAAAAATTATGATTCATTTCATCCCAATGCAATATAACTAATAATTATCAGAGATAGAAAATGTATTAAATGAACAATAAAAACAGCTTTGTGTCAATAATAAAGTAGAATTGGAAGGCAAATAAATATAGGTTGTAAATAATATTGTACTCACCAGAGGAGGAAAAGAAGACTTGATAGTGGGTGGTGGACAAGGGTATGAGGGAGTTGTTCTTTGGAAGGTGATAGAGAGTCCAGTTGACTAATATTTAGGAAGGCTTTTGATAGCAGAGTCAGGTGTGCTTATGATAATATTCTTTCCCTTGAGAATGTGACACTGGAAGAAGAATCTAATGTGCAAGGCTTTGGTATTTCTATAAAAGGAATTGAATATGTGGGTGGAAAAACTGCTTATTTGAAATGTGGAAATAGTGTTTCTTCCTGAAGCAAAGGGGCTTTATCACTCTCACTTGGTCTACATAAGCAAAGCAATACCTTTTAGGTTCATGCAAACATGGTGTGCAAGTCAAATGTATTTCATGTGATATTATCTGCATAGTACTGGCTAATTTAAATTGGTTGGCATGTGTTTGCCTGAAATTTTGTTGTTGAGGTATCACTTCTTATAGCATATTTATGTAGTGTGTTTTGAGCTGAAAAAAAAATTTTGACAACAGCAAAAAAAAAGCCATTTTTCAAAGGTTGTCCTAACATTTCCAGAGCCATGATAACAAAAGGTCATTAATTTAATACACATTCCATGAATTAAGCTTCTGTAGTCCAGAAGGACCCTGGTCATCTTCATATCTCAAAGAATATCACACTGGTCCATTATATTGATGACATCGTGCTAATTCAACCTAGTGAGCTGGAAGTAATAAGTATCTTGGATGCCTTAGTAAGTAAGACACGTCCATGGCCAAAAGTATAAAGTAAACCCTCAAAATCTCAGGAACCTGTGATCTGGAGGCTTTAAAGCATCTTTTCTAAAAGTGAGAGATAAGTTATTACACTACACTGCAAACCACCAAGAAAGAGGCACAATGCTTAATGGAGCTTTTATATAGAGAGGCAGTTATGTACTATATTTAGGCATGAGGCTCATTGAACCCATTTTCTAGGTTATCCTTAAGGCTGTCCTTTTGAGTGGGGTCTGGAATAAAAAGATTTCTACAGCAGCTCAGATTCTGGCTGTCATCTAAGTTGCCATGCTCTTTGGGCCTTATGACCCATCAGACCCAATAATGCTGGCACGTTTGTGGCCAGAAGAGATTTTTATGAAATAGCTGGCAAGTCTCAACAGGAGAATCACACAGTAGATTGCCAGGGTTTTAGAGTAAACCCATTTTTTCTTCAGGCAACAGATATTCTGTATTTGAAAAACAACTTCTGGCTTGCTACAGGGCCCTACTAGACTGAATACTTGATTATAGAACATCAAGTGATTATGCAGTCTGAATTACCTGTCATGCCCTGAGCATTATCTGATCCACTGAACCATAAAATTGGATGTGCACAACAGCATTCCATTATAAAAGAGGAATCATACTTGTGAGACCATGATTGAGCAGGCTTGGAGGGCACAAATAAAATGGCATGAGTAGATAGTTCCATTTTACCTCTCCTTTTGCTGTGCTGCCTCTCCCTCATTCCACATATATGAGCTCAAGATAAGCTCATTATTACCAGGTGGCAGATGAGGAAAAGGCTCAAGCTTCTTTTCTGGATAGGTTTGCATGACATGCTGGCACCCAACCAGAAATAGAGAGTTATTGCTTTCAACTCTACTCAGGAATGGCCCTCAAAAATAGTAGTGGCTGTCATAAGTGCGTACTTTTTATAGCCAGGGTGCAAAGCTCTAAGAATCTAAGTGTTTGAGATGGAAGTGATTTCTATATTATAGATAAGATCCACATAAAGAATGCTTGCTTCCTGGCTCCATCTACTTTGGACTTGGGAGCTTTGGAGGTCCCAGTTCCCATCGTGGGAAAGCTTCCAGGCATCAGGTGATGGTTCTTATGAATGGATATTATCCTCTTTGTTCGGCATTCTAGCCTCACTGGGTCACTGAGCCAACAAGCAGAAAAGGGAACTAGTGTTCTGGGTAGAGTGGTTGAATTTTATTGCGTGGTGGGATTAAGGTTGATATTACACAATATAGGTAAGAAGGACTGTGTTTGGAACGCAGAGGATTTTCTAAAAGCACCTTTTAGTACTTTCTTTGCAAATACACCTAATCAATGGAAAATTGCATAACCCAAGATTCAGATCCCACATGAAAAAAGGATTGAGTCAACACTCTACTAAAATATCCCACCCAGCCAAGGTACTAGTGTAAGACAAGCAAAACAAAAAGTGAATTGAAGGTCAATTAATTAACACTTTAAGTCACATGTATGGCCAGCTATAAACCAGCTAGTTATAAGGACTGTAACAATCTCTTTCCTCCCAGATCTCTGGCTAATACTATATCATTTTTGACATGGGCATTTCTCTTTGGATTTTTAATTTTCACAAACAGCATAGCTGGACCTCCTTGACTAAATGCATACCTTATCTGGGCACTGTTTTTGCTCTCCCTTCAGTCCTGAGTCTACAGTCTGGATATGGATGGTTTTGTTAACTCCACTTTCCAGTTGTCTCTTGATGGGGGATCCTAAGTGGAATTAAGAGTAGCTGTGGTTTACAGATTGAGTGAAAACTTTTTCAACACATGTTTAATAAATTTTCTGGTAATGGAGCGCATTTCACCCACTTTGCAGTTCATTTAGCATGTTGCCTTGGTTGTAGTGTTTGTCAACCATTAATATTATTCCAAAATTCAAGAATTCTACCTAGATTTGCTTCTTTTTTTAAATTTCATTTTATTATGTTATGTTAGTCACCATACAATACATCATTAGTTTTTGATGTAGTGATCCACGATTCATTGTTTTCGTATAACACCCAGTGCTCCATGCAGTACGTGTCCTCCTTAATACTCATCACCGGGCTAACCCATCCCCCCATTGCCCTCCCCTCTAAAACCCTCCCTCCCCTCTAAAACCCTCACTTTGTTTCCCAGAGTCCATAGTCTCTCATGGTTCGTCTCTCCCTCCGATTCCCCCCCTTCATTTTTCCCTTCCTTCTCCTAATGTCCTCCATACTATTCCTTATGTTCCACAAATAAGTGAAACCATATGATAATTGACTTTCTCTGCTTGACTTATTTCACTTAGCGTAATCTCCTCCAGTCCCATCCATGCTGATGTAAAAGTTGGGTATTCATCCTTTCTGATGGCTGTGTATATTCCATTGTATATATGGACCACATCTTCTTTATCCATTCATCTGTTGAAGGGCATCTTAGCTCTTTCCACAGTTTGGCTATTGTGGACATTGCTGCTATGAACATTGGGGTGCATATGGCCCTTCTTTTCACCACATCTGTGTCTTTGGGGTGCAATTCCTGGGTCATAGGGTAGCTCTATTTTTAATTTTCTGAGGCACCTCCACACTGTTTCCCAAAGTGGCTGTACCACCTTGCATTCCCACCAGCAGTGTAAGAGGGTTCCCCTTTCTCCATAACCTCACCAACATTTGTTGTTTCTTGCCTTGTCTCTTTTTGCCATTCTAACTCATGTAAGGTGATATCTCAATGTGGATTTGATTTGAAAATCACTGATGGCTAATGATGATGAATATTTTTCATGTTTCTGTTAGCCATTTGTATGTCTTCTTCAGAGAAGTGTCTGTTCATGTCTTCTGCCCATTTTTTGACTGGATTATTTGTTTTTTGGGTGTTGAATTTGAGAAGTTCTTTATATATCTTGGATACCAGCCCTTTATATGTAGTGTCATTTGCAAATATCTTCTCCCATTTTGTGGGTTGCCTCCCACAATTGTTGACTGTTTCCTTTGCTGTGCAGAGGCTTTTTATCTTGATGAAGTCCCAAAAGTTCATTTTTGCTTTTGTTTCACTAGCTTTTGGAGATGTATCTTGAAAGAAGTTGCTGTGGCCGATGTCAGAGGTTATTGCCTATGTTCTTCTCTAGGATTTTAATGGACTCCTGTCTCACATTAAGGTCTTTCATTCATTTTGAGTTCATCTTTGTGTGTGGTGTTAGAGAATGGTCGAGTTTCATTCTTCTGCATGTCGCTGTCCAATTTTCCCAGCACCATTTATTGAAGAGATTGTCTTTTTTCCATTGCATATTATTTCCGGCTTTGTCGAAGATTATTTGACCTCAGAGTTGAGGGCCCATATCTGGGCTCTCTATTCTGTTCCATTGGTCTATATGTCTGTTTTTGTGCCAGTACCATGCTGTCTTGGTGATCACAGCTTTGTAATATAGCTTGAAATTGGACAACGTGATGCCCCCAGCTTTGTTTTTCTTTTTCAACATTTCCTTGGCGATTCGGGGTCTTTTCTGATTCCATACCAATTTTAGGATTGTTTGTTCCAGTACTTTGAAAAATCTGATTGGAATTTTGATTCGGATGGCATTGAAGGTCTAGATTGCTCTGGGTAGCATAGACATTTTAACAATGTTTATTCTTCCGATCCATGAGCATGAAATGTTTTTCCATCTTTTTGTGTCCTTTTCAATTTCTTTCATGAGTGTTCTGTAGTTCCTAGAATATAGATCCTTTACTTCTTTGGTTGGGTTTATTCCGAGGTATCTTATGGTTTTTAGTGCTGTAAATGGAATCGTTTCTCTAATTTCTCTTTCTACAGTTGCATTGTTAGTGTATAAGAAAACAACTGATTTCTGTGCATTGAATTTGTATCCTGCCACATTACTGAATTGCTGTATGAGTTCTAGTAATTTGGGGGTGGAGTCTTTTGGGTTTTCCACATAAAGTATCATGTCGTAAAGAGAGATTTTGACTTCTTCTTTGCCAGTTTGAATAACTTTTATTTCTTTTTGTTGTCTGATTGCTGTTGCTAGGACTTCTAGTACTATGTTGAACAATAGTGGCGAGAGTGGGCATCCTTGACGTGTTCCTGATCTTAAGGGAAAGGCTCTCAGCTTTTCCCCATTGAGGATGATAGTCGCTGTGGGTTTTTCATAGATGGATTTTATGAACTTGAGGAATGTTCCCTCTATCCCTATACTCTGAAGAGTTTTAATCAGGAAAGGATGTTGTATTTTGTCAAATGCTTTTTCTGCATCAATTGAACAGACCATATGGTTCTTCTCCCTCCTCTTATTAATGTGTTCTATCACACTGATTGATTTAACGAATGTTGAACCACCCTTGCGTCCCGGGGATAAATCCCACTTGGTCGTGGTTGATGATCCTTTTAATGTATTGTTGGATTCTATTAGCTAGGATTTTGTTAAGGACTTTGGAATCCATATTCATCAGGGATTTTGGTCTGAAATTCTCCTTTTTGATGGGGTCTTTGCCTGATTTGGGGATTAAGGTAATGCTGGCCTCATAGAATGAGTCTGGAAGCTTTCCTTCTGTTTCTATTTTTTGAAACAGCTTCAGGAGAACAGGTATTATTTCTTCTTTGAATGTTTGGCAGAATTCCCCAGGGAATCCATCAGGCCCTGGACTCTTGTTTTTGGGAGGTTTTTGATCACTGCTTCAATCTCGTCACTGGTTATTGTCCTATTCAGGTTGTCAATTTCTTCCTATTTCAGTCTTGGCAGTTTATAAGTTTCCAGGAAGGCATCCATTTCATCCAGATTGCTCAGTTTATTGGCATATAGTTGTTAATAATAATTTCTAATAATTGTTTCTATTTCGTTGGTGGTAGTCTTGATCTCTCCCCTTTCATTCATAATTTTATTATTTTGGGTCCTTTCTCTTTTCTTTTGGATAAGTCTGGCCAGCAGTTTATTGATCTTATTAATTCTTTCAAAGAACCAGCTTCTAGTTTTTTTGATCTGATCTACTGTGTTTCTGGTTTCTAATTCATTGATCTCTGCTCTAATCTTAATTATTTCTCTTCTAATGCATGGCTTAGGCATCATTTGTTGCTTTTTCTCTAGTTCTTTAAGGTGTAGAGTTAGTTGGCAAATTCAAGATTTTTCTATTTTTTTGAGTGAGGCTTGACTGACTATGTATTTCCCCCCTTAGGACTGCCTTTTGCAGTATCCCATAGGTTTTGGGCCTATGTGTTTTCATTCTCATTGGTTTCCATGAATTGTTTAAGTTCTTCTTTGATTTCCTGGTTGACCCAAACATTCTTGAGCAGAGTGGTCTTTAGCTTCCAAGTGTTTGAATTTCTGCCAAATTTTTTCTTGTGATTGAGTGCCAGTTTTAAAGCATTATGGTCTGAGAATGTTCAGGGAATAATCTCAGTCTTTTGGTATCGGTTGAGACCTGATCTGTGACCCAGTATGTGGTCTATTCTGGAGAAAGTTCCATGTGCGGTCGAGAAGAATGAGCATTCTGTTGTTTTAGGGTGGAATGTTCTGTATATATCTATGAGGTCCATCTGGTCCAGTGTGTCATTCAAAGCTCTTGTTTCTTTGTTGATTTTCTGCTTAGATGATCTGTCCATTCCTGAGAGTGGAGTATTGAGATCTCCTGCAATTAACATATTTTTATCAATATGACTCTTTATTTTAATTAACAATTGGCTTATGTGGATGGCTGCTCCCATGTTGGGGGCAATAGATATTTACAATTGTTAGATCTTCTTGTTGGATAGACCCTTTAAGAATGATACAGTGTCCTTCTGTGTCTCTAACTACAGTCTTTAGTTTAAAATCTAATTTGTCTGATATAAGAATTGCTACCCCAGCTTTCTTTTGAGGTCCGTTGACATGGAAGATGGATCTCCATCCCTTTACTTTCAGTCTGGATGTGTCTTTAGGTTCAAAAAGAGTCTCTTGTAGACAGCATATGGATGGGTCCTGTCTTTTTATCCAATCTGCAACCCTGTGCCGTTTTATGGGAGCATTTAGGCCATTCACGTTGAGAGTGATTATTGAAAGATATGAATTTATTGTCATCATGTTGCCTGTGAAGACCTTGTTTTTATAGATTTCCCTGTAAATTTCTGTTGTATATCACTCTTGGGGTATTTCTCCTTTTATAGAACCCCCCCTTAATATTTCTTGCAGGGCCAGCTTAGTGGTCACATATTCTTTCAGTTTCTGCTGGTCTTGGAAGCTCTGCATCTCTCCATCCATTCTAATGACAGCCTTGCTGGATAAAGTATTCTTGGCTGCATGTTCTTCTCACTTAGTACCCTGAATATGTCTTGCCAGGCCTTTCTGGCTTACCAGGTCTCTGTGGATAGGTGTGACGTTATTCTGATGTTCCTCCCTCTGTACGTAAGGAATCTATCTCTTCTCCCTAACTGCCCTTAAGATGGTTTCCTTGGTTCTAAGATTTGCGAGTTTTACTATTACATGCTGGGGTGTTGGCCTGATTTCCTTGATCTTGGGAGGGGTCCTCTCTGCCTCTAGGACACGAATGTTTGTTTCATTCCCCAGATTAGGGAAGTTCTCAGCTACAATTTGCTCAAATATATCTTCTAGTCCTCTCTCTCTCTCCACTCCCTCTGGGTTTCCAATAATTCTGACATTGGAATGCTTCATGGTGTCACTATTTCTCTGATTCTATTTTCATGGATTCTGAGTTGTTTTTCCCTGGCCTCTTCTTTTCCCTTTTCGTTTATTAAATGGTCTTCCAGGTCACTAATCCCTTCTTCTGCCTCATTTACTCTAGCTGTTAGATTATCTAGATTAGATTGGATCTCATTGATAGCATTTTTAAATTCTGCCGATTCAGCTTTCACTTCTGCCCTTAGAGACTCTATGTTGCCATTAATTGATTTCTCCATTCTAGCTATTGTCTTCAGACTTGCTAGCCTGAATTCCATCCCTGACATCTTGGTTATATCTGAATCCATTTGTAAATCTGTGGCATAAGTCATAATTTCTGAGTCTTTCCTATTTGGGGGGTTCCTCCTCCTAGTCATTCTGTTGATGGGTGGTTGAGGGAATGTGTAGAGTCCAAATTAGTGACCACAACCCAATCAAGATGCACCTGTTTTCTAGGGACCTTAGGGTTGCTGGCCTCTTTTTTTCCCAACCTGTCTTCTCGGGGAGGGGCCTACCACACTGCTACTCAGGCAACCCTGTTTGGGCAGAGTTGCCCTGTCCCCCTGTGGAAGGGGATGGGCTCAGTGAAAACCGTTTTTTTGGGGGGGGCTTTTGTTCTCTGGTGGCTTTCCCTGGTGGCTTTCCGCATCTCCTCCAAGAGTCAGAGCAGAAGAGACTGTTTCCAACCCTCTGCCTCAGAGCAGAGAGATTGAAGTCTGTTCTTCAGTGAGCTCTCGACGTCAAAGTCTCTCCGCTTCTGTCCATGCTGCTATAAACTGCAGCGTTCTGGCTTGTGCGCCCCTCCACAGCACTCCCAGTCCTGCCTCTAGGTCGGGGCTCATCTCTGCCCTTTGTGCTTCTAAAACCGCCAGCCATTCCCAGTTTGCACGCGGGACCTGCCGCTCCAGGTTTCAGTCTGTGGGACTGCCCTAAAGTCCTTTCCCCGCCGCTACTGGTCTGCAAGTCTGTGCCCCGTCGCCAGCGCGGGAGGCTGTTGCTCTCCAGGGGTGTAGGATCCCTGTGGCCAGGCTCCCTCCCGCTGGCATTTATCCTCCGATATCTGCCCACGGAATCACGGTTTCCCGCTTTGTACCTCGAAACCAGCTGCCTGCAATATTCTGTTTGTAGAGATCCAGATCTATCTTCTTACATCTTAGGCTGATTTCCTGGGTGCTCAAAGTGGTCTGGTAGATATCCAGCTCAATTCCAGGGACCGGCTGGAATAAGGTCCCCTACTGTGCTGCCATCTTTTCCTCCTCATAAATCACCAAAAAAATGTTTCTTTTCAAAAGGCAAAAAATTATCAGCAGTAATCAAAATTGAAAAGTGGCTCTCAACCTTGTTTACCACACCTGCTTCCCAGAAAACAACTGAGGAATCTAGATTTGCTTCTGGCAATGAAAATTAACACAGGGCTCTTGTAATGTTACTTAAATATCTTTCTCCCAGAAGTCAAACACGTTTTCAGACTATCTCAGAGAGGAGACATGGGTGAATCTTTTGTGGAATATAAGAGTTTCAATTATTGTGTTATTTGTGGATTTTAAGAGTCAGATTTGTATGAGGGATTCCCTTAATAGAGTTCACATTTCTTTTGGTTTTGGTATTTCATGTTTTTAATTCCTAGTGGTTATTGGTTAATATTATTTTTTTTTGCATCCTTTCAGACATAGAAACACAATACACATTGTCCAGATAAGAAACCAAAAATTGAGTAAAGATGCAGTTGAAAAATTGAGTAGGGAAATAAGTGGAATAAAAATTGTAAAAATGTGTCTTTCTCAAAATACCCTATGTCATTTGGCTCTTTTTCCAATTATTTAAAAGTATTCCTTAGCATACAAAAATATTTCCAATTGATTTCATAAAGATAATATAGCCATGATATTGAAATTATTGTTCACTGTGTAATTCAGCATTGGGCAACATTATACACATTATCTCATTATTTCACAACTCAACCATTAAGTATCAGATAATATTTTATGCATACCTTATGGATGAGAAAAGTAAGGTTTAAAGGGGTTGAGAAACTTGTTAAGAGTGTGAGTCAGTATGTCAACTTAGATATACTTGATTTCAAAGACCAAATTCTTTCTCATTATACAACATTGTATTCCCATTTATCACAGTGGTTCATTCCTTCACTCTTGAAATTCTCTCTTTTCCTGATTTGTATGCTGCCAAACTCTTCTGGCTTTTTTTTTTTTTTTTAAATCTTCTCTGTTTCTTTTTTCTTTGCATTTTCACAGTTTCATCTCCTTTTCCTGACCCTATAATGTTCATGTTCTCCAGGATTCTGTCTTTAATCTTTCTTTATTCTTATTGTATAAGCCCTTCTGGACCATCTCATCTCAATTATTATATTTTATTTATAGTCTTAGGATACAGTTGTTAGATATTTGCCAAGGATTATCATCCATATTTTCCTTTTGTGTAATTCTCCTTTTCCTCCCTATCTTAATACTTAAGAGGGCTTCTGTCTTTTTACTTCTTTTTACTTCTACTAAATAATGATGCAATGAGAGTAAAATCAAATTTTTGTTTGAATTTCAGAATGATCTCCTGAAAAATAAGAAACAATCTTAAAAATATAAGCTATTGATTAGCAAAAGCCAGATATTTTGTAGCTCTAAAAACAAGACCTTGAGGGAAATTAGCACAGAGATTATGCCCTGAACAATATTGCATGAGACAATTGATAAAAAGCCTGCACTGCCCCTAACTAGTAAATAAAAGTTCATTTGGTTGGAGTGAGAGGGAATTCCAGAAAGAAGAGAACTTAAATATGAATGAGTTCTTAAGATGGAATTAGAGAATCTACCTCCTGGCTGACTGCTGGGTCATGGGCTAGTGAACAAAGTCTGGACTGAAATTGGGGCCTTCCAAGGGCAAAAAAAGGCTTGTTCCCAAGTCAAGCATAGGCTTGTAATCCTGAGATTACAGCAATAGAAAGTACCATACAAATGTCCTCTGTGCCGGCATGATCCATAGAGTAGAGATGGAAGCAAGACAGGTAGAGCTAGTATGCAATGAAATTGTTCTCAGTCTCACACTCTGGTCTCCTGATGTCTCAGAGAGGTGAGGGAAAAGATGTACATGTTCTCCTTGCCAGAAGACGCATGATAGCAGACCTAAGCGATCCCTACATTGTGAAAAAAGAGAAGGTACAGAGATTTGCATGATTTCTTGAAGCTGAGAACATCTTGGCAAAAAGCATCATGAATAGGTGACGACCAAAGGTGGGTGTGATAAACTGCATTATGGAAAATGGTAATAGAGGAGAGAGGACTTCCAACTGATCAGATAAATACTTTACATTGACACAACACAAGCCATCCAGTAAGTAAGATCTTGCATCAGGGAGGAAGGCAGAGGGGACTAAAACTAAATTAACAAGGTTCCTTCCAAAGAGGCACCTAGCTACTTGCAGGTTGTTTAGGTGGCACTGTTGATCTTGGCTGCGTTGATTCATATGACTGGGTGTTGGCTGGCTATTGACTGATCTGGTATGGACTTGGCTGGAGTGTAATGGATGATATAGTTCTGCTCCATATCTCTCATCCTCTAGTAGGCTAGCTCAAGCGTGTTCTCATGACAGTTGTATAAGGGCAAGAGAAGAGGCAGAAATGCACATGCTGTTTTGCAATTTTCTGCAAACATAACACCTGCTAACATCCTGTTGGACAAAACAAATCACAGGGCTACATTCAGAATCAAGGCGTGGGGGAAATAGACTTCTCCTCTTCAGAGAGAAGAGCTAGGAAGTAATGTGACTCATGGGCAAATCGGGGGTGGAGGGAGAGACTACAAGGAGTAATGAGAAACTGGAACCATTAAGTACTCATTCTACCATAGGAGGGAAAGGAAAGGATGGGTGGGTGAAACTGAAAGACCTGCCAGAAGTGGTAATACATACGGATTTAATTAAGAATAAACTAATAAAGAACAGTGAACAGTTTCAGATGCAGAGATCAAAAATTTTTAATTTCCATCTCCCATTAGAAATCTAGATCTAGAGGAAATCCTCAGAATCATTCAGTTACCTCCTAATTAAATATCCATTAGGAGAAAATTCATATCCTCTGCCTCCCTCAGAGTTTTCATTGTCAATTTTTTCCTACATTAAACTGTCATTATTTGTTTCCTTTAAGTATATTCTTTTTCTCTGCTAAGCTGGAGAAAATCAACTTTGTAATCCTCCATTGACTCAAAAACCATTTCCCTTCTTGATTGGCTACACCAATTTTTTAGCTAGTCTATTTCCCAGCAATATCTATCTGAAAAACTTTGATCATTTATATAAGCTTGCCTAATACATAAAAAGAATCCCCCAAATCCTTTCTAGATGCAAGGAGAAAAATTAGTCTTAATATACCAGTAAGAATTTGATCACTGTGATGAGAAGTTGAAAGATTACTTCCAGTCTTTCTTGGCATACTCCTCTTTACATAACCTAGAATCAAATTAACATATTAGTGGTCTCATTACCAGCCTGTTTATAAAACCTTAGGTCTAGTCTGGCTCCTGGGTTCTTTCCTGTTGTCTTTATGCCCAGGCAGGCACTCCTCATCTTGACTGATACAATTTCTCCTGAAAAGGAGTGAGACATTGACTTAACCTTGCATTTTTAGGTTCTAGTTCACTATAGGCAGCTGTGAACTTCATGCTGAATTACTTGTTCTATGACCCAAATTCTGAAGAAAAATAAAGGCTGGTATTATTTTTGATGGAGTTATCTCTTTCTTTGGAACAACTACTTCCAACCAATTTTAAAAGCTCCACTTTCCCCATTTTCTGGAGCATACTACCATTGCTATACTTTCATCTTCCTTCAGGTAAAATCTTTCAGCTCCAGCTGAGAAATGAGTGCCCTAAAATTGGCTTTTGTCTAGGGAAGGTGTATACTTTTTGAATTGTCTTTGTCTTATTTTGGTATTAGAGTAATGTGGCCTTGTAAAATGAGTTGGGGAGTGTTCCCTCATTTTCTGTTTCTAGAAGAGGCTATCTAGAATAGGTATAATTTTAAAAATTTTTATAGAATTCACCAGTAATACCATTTGGGCCTAGAGACTTCCTTATCAGGGCTGTAAAATATGTATTAAATAAATATCTTTAGTAGTTGTAAGACCATTTGTGTTATCTATTTCATGTTGAGTGAGTTGTGAACAATTGTGGTTTTTGAAGACTTGGTTCATTTCATATAAGTTTGTATATTTATGTGTATAGAATTGTTCATAGTATTCCTTTTATCTTTTTAAGTTTATGGGTAACTATAGTGATATCTTTTATTTTAATACTAATTAACATGTAATTTATATTCTGTTTCTCTTATCATTCTTGCCAGAAATGCATCCATTTTATTTATTTTTTTCAAAAAGCCAGCTTTTGATTTCGTTGATTTTTTTCTGTTTTTTCATTGGTTTGTTTTATAATTTCAATAATTTTTGTACTTTTTAATTATTGTTTCCCTCTTTTTTTGAGTTTATTTTGCTCTTATATGGTTAAACAGTGGGAAGACTGGAAGGAAAAAAATGGCAAATTAATCTTTCAGCTTGGTGGTACTTTAAATTATGATCTTCTTGGTAAATCTGCCTGCTATTACTTATCTTTCAGAGTCCTCAAATATCTGACCTATGTATTCTTCCTAGAGTTTTGTTTGTATTCAATGAAAGAGAATGCAGAGTGCCTTTTTATTGGCTATTCAAACACATATTGGTATTTCTGTTCACAATGTGATTTTCTTTTTTTTCCTTTTAAGATTTATTTATTTTTAGGGCAACAGAGAGAGAGAGAGCATGGGCAGGGGGAGGGACAGAGGGAGAGAGAGAGAATCCTCAAGCAGACTCCCAGCTGAGTGTGGAACCCAACATAGGGCTTGATCCCAGGACCCTGAGATCATGACCTGAACTGAAATCAAGAGTTGGACATTTAACTGACTAAGTTACCCAGCCACCCCCATGATGTGATTTTCTAAAAATGAAACAAAGTGAATTCACAAAGTACCTGAATTCACATAAGTGCATTCTAGGGAATATAGTATATATTAAAACTACTTTTGTTAAATGTTTTACAAAGTTCTGCAAAGATCTATACTCACATAATTACACATAGGTTTTTTGGTCTATTTAAATATTATACAGGATAATGAATAAATATGAGAAAATATAACAGTTCTCCATTGTACAAGATTATCCTGGGCAATCATCCTGAAAACTGAAAATACCCTAACAGATTTAAAACATGCCCTGTTTAAGGCAGCACTGGGCCCACTGAAGTGCACTTCTCTATATCAGTGCTATTCAATAAACTTACTACAATAAGGAGCAAGATGGTGGAGGAGTAGGAGACCTAAATTTCATCTGATCCCAGGAATTCAGGTAGATAGGGATCAAAACCATTCTGAACACCTACGAACTCAACAGGAGATCAAAGAAAAGAATAGCAGGAACTCTCTGAAGAGAAAAGCGACCACTTTCTGGAAGGTAGGACGTGTGGAGAAGTGAATCTGAGGTGATATTTGGGAAGATAGATGGCAGGGGAGCGGGCCTCCATCAGCCGCTACTGGCAAGTGATAGAGCAGCGCAGCACAAAATCAGAACTTTTAGAAGTCCGCTCCGCTGAGGGACATCATTCCAGTGGCTAAGCAGGGGGTGGAACCCTCACTGGGACAGTGTGATCCCAGGACCCTCGGTGTCACAGAAAGACCAGGGGTGTCTGAATGCAGCAGAGCTCCCAGGTATCGGGGCAGGGAAGCCGGCTGCAGAGACAGAGCCGAGGGGTGGGCTCTCAGCTCAGGGTTGCCATAAGCTGTGATCTGAGGCAAACTAGGGCCACTGCTCTTCCAGCAGGGACCCAACAAGCAGCAGATCCAGGGAGACTCCCCTTCCTCCCCTGAGAGGAGCGGTGCAGGAGCGCACTGCAGGGATCTGCTGGCTTGGAGACCCCAAATAGGTCATGTGACAGAGACAGAAACGCTCGGTCACAGGCCGGGTGAGCTCGGAGTGAGGCCGGAGACTGGGAGACAGGAGTGATTGACTGCTTTTCTCTGGGGGCGCACTGAGGAGCGGGTGCCCGAGTTCTCAGCTCCTCCGGGTGGAGATTGGGAGGCTACCATTTTCACCCTGGTCCTCCAAAGTTGTACCAGAGCTTGCAGGGAACAAAAGCTCCTGAGAGCAAACCCGAGCAGCTTGCTTAGCCTGGACTGACAAGGGCGGAGCAATACCGCCTCCGGCAAAGACATTTGGGAACCACGGCAACAGGCCCCTCCCCCAGAAGATCAGCACGAACAGCCAGCAAGCCAAGACCAAGTTTACTGATTAAGGAGAAAGGGAGAACTCCAGCACTAGGGGAATACTGCACATAGAATTCATGGCTTTTTTTTTTTATACCATGATTCATTAGTTTTTCAAAGTTAATTTTTTTAACTTTTTTTTTAATTTTTCTTTTTCCCTTTTTCAACCAACATCTTATCAATCCCTTTTCTAAAAAAACATTTTTTATTTTTCATTTTTAGAGTCATATTTTATCGCTTCGTAGTAGTTACTCTTATTTTTGGCATGTATATATAAGTTGTTCTCTTTTTAAAATTTTGAGATAGAGTTTCTTCTAACAGATCAAAATATACCCTAAATCACTAGTGTATGGCTTTGTTCTAGTCTCCTGCCTGATCACATTCTCTCCCTTTTATTTTTTAAATCTTCTTTCTTTTTTCAAACAACTTCTTATCAATTCCTTTTATAAAGTCTTTTATAATTTTCATCTTTACAGTCATCTTCCATCCCTTCATTGTATCAACCCTTATTTTCTACATATATAAATCTTTCTTCCTTTAAAATTTTAGGAGGCACTTTTTTCTAACAGACGAAAATACGCCCAAAATCTAATGTGTGGCACTGATGTATGCACTAGCCTGATCATATTTGATCATATTCTGTTTTTTTTTTTGTATTGTTCTGTTTTTGTTTTTATGTTTTTCGTTTTTTTTTTTTTTTCTCTTTCTTTTTTCTTTCTTTCCCTTTCGTTTCCCCTGGTTTCAGGTCTTTTTGATTTGTATAGAGTATATTTGCTGGGGACATTGTTAACCTGTTAGCATTTTGTTCTCTCATTCATCTATTCTACTCTGGACAAAATGACAAGATGAAAAAAATCACCTCAGCAAAAAGAACAAGAGGTAGTACCATCAGCCAGGGACCTCCTCAATATGGACATTAGTACGATGTCGGACCTAGAGTCCAGAATCATGACTTTAAAGATACTAGCTGGGCTTGAAAAAAGCGTGGAAGTTATTAGAGAAACCCTTTCTGGAGAAATGAAAGAACTAAAATCTAACCAAGTCTAAATCAAAAAGGCTATTAATGAGGTGGAATAAAAAATGGGGGCACTAACTGCTAGGATAAATGAGGCAGAAGAGAGAATCAGCGATATAGAGGACCAAATGATGGAAAATAAAGAAGCTGAGAAAAAGAGAGAGAAACAACTACTGGATCACGAGGGCAGAATTTGAGAGATAAGCTCTACAATAAGACGAAACAACATTAGGATAATTGGGATCCCAGAAGAAGAAGAAAGAGAGAGAGGGGCAGAAGGTATATTGGAGCAAATAATAGCAGAGAACTTCCCTAAAGAGAGGAATGAAACAGGCATCAAAATCCAGGAGGTACGGAGAACCCCTCTCAAAATCAATAAAAATAGGTCAACACCACGACATCTAATAGTAAAACTTACGAGTCTCAGAGACAAAGAGAAAATCCTGAAAGAAGCTTGGGAGAAGAGATATGTAACCTGCAATGGTAGAGATATTAGATTGGCAACAGACCTATCCACAGAGACCTGGCAGGGCAAAAAGGACTGGCATGATATCTTCAGAGCACTAAATGAGAAAAACATGAAGCCAAGAATACTATATCCAGCTAGGATCTCATTGAAAATTGAAGGAGAGATAAAAAGTTTCCAGGACAAACAAAAACTAAACAAATTTGCAAACACGAAACCAGCACTACAAGAAATATTGAAAGGGGTCCTCTAAGCAAAGAGAGAGCCTAAAAGCAGCATAGATCAGAAAGGAATACAGACAATATACAGTAACATTGACCTTAAAGGCAATACAATGGCACTAAATTCATAACTTTCAATAGTTACCCTGAATGTAAATGGGCTCAATGCCCCAATCAAAAGACACAGGCTATCAGATTGGATTAAAAAACAAGACCCATCAATATGCTGTCTGCAAGAGACCCATTTTAGACCCAAAGACACACCCACATTGAAAGTGAGGGGGTGGAAAACAATGTACCATGCTAATGGACACCAAAAGAAAGCTGGGGTGGCAATCCTTATATCAGACAAATTAGATTTTAAAACAAAGACTGTAATAAGAGATGAAGACGGACGCTATATCCTTCTTAAAGGGTCTATCCAACAAGAAGATCTAACAATTGTAAATATCTATGCCCCTAACATGGGTGCAGCCAATTTTATAAGGAAATTAATAACAAAAGCAAAGAAACACATTGACAACAAAACAATAATAGTGAGGGACTTAACACCCCCCTGACCGAAATGGACAGATCATCTAAGCAAAAGATCAACAAGAAAGTAAAGACTTTAAATGACACACTGGACCAAATGGACTTCACAGACATATTCAGAACATTCCATCCCAAAGCAACGGAATACACATTCTTCTCTAGTGCCCATGGGACATTCTCCAGAATTGATCATATCCTAGATCACAAATCAGGTCTCAACTGGTACCAAAAGATTGGGATCAATTTCCCTGCATATTTTCAGACCACAATGCTTTGAAACTAGAACTCAATCACAAGAGGAAAGTCGGAAAGAACCCAAATACATGGAGGCTAAAGAGCATCCTACTAAAGAATGAATGGGTCAACCAGGAAATTAAAGAAGAGTTAAAAAAATTCATGGAAACCAATGAAAATGAAAACGCAACTGTTCAAAATCTTTGGGATACAGCAAAGGCAGTCCTGAGAGGAAAGTATATAGCAATACAAGACTTTCTCAAGAAACAAGAAAGGTCTCAAATACACAACCTAACCCTACACCTAAATGAGCTGGAGAAAGAACAGCAAATAAAGCCTAAACGCAGCAGGAGAAGAGAAATCATAAAGCTCAGAGCAGAAATCAATGAAATAGAAACCAAAAGAACAGTAGAACAGATCCACAAAACTAGGAGCTGGTTCTTTGAAAGAATTAACAAGATTGATAAACCCCTGGCCAAACCTATCAAAGAGAAAAGAGAATGACCCAAATCAACAAAATCATGAATGAAAGAGGAGAGATCACAACCAACACGAAAGAAATACAATTATAAGAACATATTATGAGCAAATCTCTGCCAGCAAATTAGATAACCTGGAAGAAATGTGTGCATTCCTAGACATGTATCAACAACCAAAATTGACCAGGAAGAAATAGGAAACCTGAACACACCTATAACTACCAAGGAAATTGAAGCAGTCATCAAAAATCTCCCAACAAACAAAAGCCCGGGGCCAGATGGCTTCCCAGGGGAATCCTATCAGACATTTAAAGAAGAATTAATACCTATTCTCCTGAAACTGTTCCAAAAAATAGAAATGGAAGGAAAACTGCCAAACTCATTTTATGAGGCCACCATCACCTTGATCCCCAAACCAGACAAAGACCCCATCAAAAAGGAGAATTACATACCAATATCTTTGATGAACATGGATGCAAAAATTCTCACCAAAATACTATCCAATAGGATGCAACAGTACATTAAAAGGATTATTCACCATGACCAAGTGGGATTTATCCCTGGGCTGCAAGGTTGGTTCAACATCCACAGATTAATGAATGTGATACAATACATTAAGAAAAGAAAGAACAAGAACCATAGGATCCTCTCAATAGATGCAGAAAAGGCATTTGACGAAGTATAGCATCATTTTTTTAAAAATTTTTTTAACGTTATGTTAATCACCATACATTACATCATTAGTTTTGATGTAGTGTTCCATGATTCATCGTTTGTGCATAACACCCAGTGCTCCACGCAGAATGTGCCCTCCCGAATACCCATCACCAGGCCAACCCATCCCCCCACCCCCCTCCCCTCTAGAACCCTCTGTTTGTTTTTCAGAGTCCATCGTCTCTCATGGTTCGTCTCCCCCTCCAACTTACTCCCCTTCATTCTTCCCATCCTGCTATCTTCTTGTTCTTCTTTTTTTTTTTCTTAACCTATATTACATTATTTGTTTCAGAGGTACAGATCTCTGATTCGACAGTCTTGCACAATTCACAGCACTCACCATAGCACATACCCTACCCAATGTCTATCACCCAGCCACGCCATCCCTCCAACCCCCCACCACTCCAGCAAACCTCAGTTTGTTTCCTGAGATTAAGAATTCCTCATATCAGTGAGGTCATATGATACCTGTCTTTCTCTGACTGACTTATTTCACTCAGCATAACACCCTCCAGTTCCATCCACGTCGTTGCAAATGGCAAGATCTCATTCCTTTTGATGGCTGCATAATATTCCAATGTATATATACCACTTCTTTATCCATTCATCTGTTGATGGACATCTTGGCTCTTTCCACAGTTTAGCTATTGTGGACATTGCTGCTATAAACTTCGGGGCGCACGTACCCCTTCGGATCCCTACATTTGTATCTTTGGGGTAAATACCCAGTAGTGCAATTGCTGGATCATATGGTAGCTCTATTTTCAACTGTTTGAGGAACCTCCATACTGCTTTCCAGAGTGGTTGCACCAGCTTGCATTCCCACCAACAGTGCAGTTGGGTTCCCCTTTCTCTGCATCTCTGCCAACATCTGTCATTTCCTGACTTGTTATTTTTAGCCATTCTGACTAGTGTGAGGTGGTATCTCGCAGAGGTTTTGATTTGGATTTCCCTGATGCCGAGCGATATTGAGCACTTTTTCATGTGTCTGTTGGTCATTTGGATGTCTTCTTTGGAAAAATGTCTGTTCCTGTCTTTTTCCCATTTCTTGATTGGATTATTTGCTCTTTGGGTGTTGAGTTTGATAAGTTCTTTATAGATTTTGGATACTAGCCCTTTATGTGATATGTCATTTGCAAATATTTTCTCTCATTCTCTCGGTTGTCTTTTGGTTTTGGGGACTGGTTTTTTTTTGCTGTTGAAAAGCTTTTTATCTTGATGAAATCCCAATAGTTGATTTTTGCCCTTGCTCCCCTTGCCTTTGGCGATGTTTGTAGGAAGAAATTGCTGCAGCTGAGGTCGAAGAGGTTGCTAACTCTGTTCTCCTTTAGGATTTTGATGGACTCCTGTCTCACGTTTAGGTCTTTCAACCATTTGGAGTCTATTTTTGTGTGTGGTGTAAGGAAATGGTCCAGTTTCATTCTTCCCCATGTGGCCGTCCAGTTTTCCCAACACCATTTTTTGAAGAGCCTGTCTTTTTTCCGTTGGACATTCTTTCCTGCTTTGTAAAGAATAGCTGACCACAGAGTTGAGAGTCCATTTCTGGGCTCTGTATTCTGTTCCATTGATCTGTGTGTCTGTTTTTGTGCCAGTACCATACTGTCTTGATGATGACAACTTTGTAATAGAGTTGGAAGTGCGGAATTGTGATGCCGACAGCTTTGCTTTTTTTTTTTCAATATTCCTCTGGCTATTCGGGGTCTCTTCTGGTTCCATACAAATTTTAGGATTATTTCTTCCATTTCTCTGAACAAACTGGATGGTATTTTGATGGGGATTGCATTGAATGTGTAGATTGCTCTAGGTAGCATTGACATCTTCACAATGTTTTTTCTTCCAATCCATGGGCATGGAAAATTTTTCCATTTCTTTGTGTCTTCTTCAATTTCTTTCCTGAGTATGTTATAGTTTTCTGAGTACAGATCCTTTGCCTATTTAGTTAAATTTTTTCCTAGGTATCTTATGGTTTTGGGTGCAATTGTAAATGGGATCGACTCCTTGATTTGTCTCTCTTCTGTCTTGTTGATGGTGAATAGGAATGCCACTGATTTGTGTGCATTGATTTTATATCCTGCTACTTTACTGAATTCCTGTATGAGTTCTAGCAATTTTGGGGTGGAGTCTTTTGGGTTTTCCACATACAATATCTTATCATCTGCAAAGAGTGAGATTTTGACTTCCTCTTTGCCAATTTAGATGCCTTTGATTTCTTTTTGTTGTCTGATTGCTGTGGCTAGGACTTCTAATACTATGTTGAATAGCAGTGGTGATAGTGGACATCCCTGCCGCGTTCCTGACCTTAGGGGAAAAGCTGAGTAGGGGAAAAGCTCTCAGCTTTTCCCCATTGAGAATGATATTTGCTGTAGGTTTTTCATAGATTACTTTTATGATATTGAGGTATGTACCCTCAATCCCTATACTCTGAAGAGTTTTGATCAAGAATGGATGCTGTACTCTGTCAAATGGTTTTCTGCATCTATTGAGAGGATCCTATGATTCTTGTTCTTTCTTTTGTTAATGTATTGTATCACATTGATTGATTTGCAGATGTTGAACCAACCTTGCAGCCCAGGGATAAATCCCACTTAGTCATGGTGAATAATCCTTTTAATGAACTGTTGGATCCTATTGGCTAGTATTTTGGTGAGAATTTTTGCATCCATGTTCATCAAGGATATTGGTCTGTAATTCTCCTTTTTGATGGGGTCCTTGTCTGGTTTTGGGACGAAGGTAATGGTGGCCTCATAAAATGAGTTTGGAAGTTTTCCTTCCATTTCTATTTTTTAGAACAGTTTCAGGAGAATAGGTATTAATTCTTCTTTAAATGTTTGATAGAATTCCCCTGGGAAGCTATCTGGCCCCAGGCTTTTGTTTGTTGGGAGATTTTTGATGACTTGTTTCAATTTCCTTAGTGGTTATAGGTCTGTTCAGGTTTTCTTTTCTTCCTGGTTCAGTTTCGGTAGTTGATACATCTCTAGGAATGCACCCATTTCTTCCATGTTATCTAATTTGCTGGCATAGAGTTACTCATATTATGTTCTAATAATTGTTTGTATTTCTTTGGTGTTGGTTGTGATCTCTCCTCTGTATTCATAATTTTGTTGATTTGGGTCACTTCTCTTTTCTTTTTGATAGGTTTGGCCAGAGGTTTATCAATCTTGTTAATTCTTTCAAAGAATCAGCTCCTAGTTTTGTGGATCTGTTCTACTGTTCTTTTGGTTTCTATTTCATTGATTTCTGCTCTGAGCTTTATTATTTCTCTTCTCCTGCTGGGTTTAGGCATTATTTGCTGTTTTCTTCTCTCACTCCTTTAGGTGTAGAGTTAGCTTTTGTATTTGAGACCTTTCTTGTTTCTTGAGAAAGGCTTGTATTGCTCTATACTTTTCTCTCAGGACTGCTTTTGCAGTATCCCAAAGATTTTGAACAGTTGCATTTTCATTTTCATTGGTTTCCATGAATTTTTTTAACTCTTCTTTAATTTCCTGGTTGACCCATTCATTCTTTAGTAGGATGCTCTTTAGCCTCCATCTATTTGAGTTCTTTCTGACTTTCCTCTTGTGATTGTGTACTAGTTTGAAAGCATTGTGGTCTGAAAATATGCAAGGAATGATCCCAGTCTTTTGGTACCAGTTGAGACCTGATTTGTGACCTAGGATGTGATCAATTCTGGAGAATGTTCCATGGGCACTAGAGAAGAATGTGTATTCCGTTGCTTTGTGATGGAGTGTTTTGAATATGTGTGTGAAGTCATTTGGTCCAGTGTTTCATTTAATGTCTTTATTTCCTTGTTGATCTTTTGCTTTGATGATCTCTCCGTTTCAGTCAGAGCGGTATTAAAGTCCCCCACTGTTATTGTATTGTTGTCAATGTGTTTCTTTTCTTTTGTTATTAATTTCCTTATAAAATTGGCTGCACCCATGTTAGGGGCATAGATATTTACAATTGTTAGATCTTCTTGTTGGATAGACCCTTTAAGTAGGATATAGTGTCCTTCTTCAACTCTTATTACAGTCTTTGTTTTAAAATCTAATTTGTCTGATATAAGAATTGCCACCCCAGCTTCCTGTTGGTGTCCATTAGCATGGTAAATCGTTTTCCACCTCCTCACTTTCAATGTGGGGTGTCTTTGGGTCTAAAATGATTCTCTTGCAGACAGCTTATCCGATGGGTCTTGTTTTTTAATCCAATCTGATAGCCTGTGTCTTTTGATTGGGGCTTTAGCCCATTTACATTCAGGGTAACTTGAAAGATATTAATTTAGTGCCATTGTATTGCCTTTAAGGTGAATGTTACTGTATATTTTCTGTGTTCCTTTCTGATCTATGCTGCTTTTAGGTTCTCTCTTTGCTTAGGGGACCCCTTTCAATATTTCTTGTAGGGCTGGTTTTGTGTTTGCAAATTCCTTTAGTTTTTGTTTGTCCTGGAAGCTTTTTATCTCTCCTTCTATTTTCATTGACAGCCTAGCTGGATATAGTATTCTTGGCTGCAGATTTTTCTCGTTTAGTGCTCTGAAGATTTCATGCCAGTCCTTTCTGTCCTGCCATGTCTCTGTGGATAGGTGTGCTGCCAATCTAATGTTTCTACCATTGTAGGTTACATATCTCTTCTCCCGAACTGCTTTCAGGATTTTCTCTTTGTCTCTGAGACTCGTAAGTTTTACTATTAGATGTCGTGGTGTTGACCTATATTCATTGATTTTGAGAGGGGTTCTCTGTGCCTCCTGGATTTTGATTCCTGTTTACTTCCCCACATTAAGGAAGTTCTCTGCTATAATTTGCTCCAATATACCTTCTGCCCCTCTCTCTCTTTCTTCTTCTTCTGGGATCCCAATTAATCTAACGTTGTTTCATCTTATCCTATCGCTTATCTCTCGAATTCTTCCCTCGTGATCTGGTAGTTGTTTCTCTCTCTTTTTCTCAGCCTCTTTATTTTCCAGCATTTGGTCCTCTATATTGCTGATTCTCTCTTCTGCCTCATTTATCCTAGCAGTTAATTCCCCCATTTTTGATTGCACCTCATTAATAGCTTTTTGATTTAGACTTGGTTAGATTTTAGTTCTTTCATTTCTCCAGAAGGGGTTTCTCTAATAACTTCCACGCTTTTTTCAAGCCCAGCTAGTATCTTTAAAGTCATGATTCTGAACTCTATGCCCAACATCGTACTAATGTCCGTATTGAGTAGGTCCCTGGCAGACGGTACTACCTCTTGTTCTTTTTGCTGAGGTGATTTTTTCCGTCTTTTCATTTTGTCCAGAGGAGAATAGATGAATGAGAGAGTAAAATGTTAACAGGTTAAAAACATCCTGAGCAAATATAGAAATCGGAAAAGACCTGAAACCAGGGGAAAAGAAAGGGAAAGAAAGAAAAAAGAAAGAGAAAAAAAAAGAAAAGAAAAAGAAAAAGATAAAAACAAACAAAACGAAAAAAAAACAATATGATTAAATATGATCAGGCTAGTGCATAGATCAGTGCCACACACTAGATTTTGGGCGTATTTTGGCCTTTTAGAAGAAGGAGCCTCCTAAAATTTTAAAGGAAGAAAGACTTATATAATTAGAAAATAAGGGTTGATACAATGAAGGAATGGAAGATGACTGTAAAGATGAAAATTATAAAAGATTTTATAAAAGGAATTGAGAAGATAAGAAGTTCTTTGAAAAAAGAAAGAAGAAGATTTAAAAAAAAAAAGAATAGAAAAGTAAAATAAAGGGAGAGAATGTCATCAGGCAGGAGACTAGAACAAAGCCATACACTAGTGATTTAGGGTATGTTTTGATCTGTTAGAAGAAACTGTATCTCAAAATTTTAAAGAGAGAACAACTTATATATATATCTGCCCAAAATAAGGGTAACTACTATGAAGCGATAAAATATGACTCTAAAAATGAAAAATAAAATTTTTTAAAAAAAAAGGGATTGATAAGATGTTGGTTGAAAAAGGGAAAAAGAAAAATTCAATAGAATACAGTTAAAAAAATTAACTTTGAAAATCTAATGAATCGTGGTAAAAAAGCCATGAATTCTATATGCAGTATTCCCCTAGCACTGGAGTTCTCCCATTCTCCTTGATCAGTAAACTTGGTCTTGGCTGGCTGTTCATGCTGATCTTCTGGGCGAGGGGCCTGTTGCCGTGGTTCCCAAATGTCTTTGCCGGAGTTGGAATTGCCCCATCCTTGTCGGTCTGGGGTAAGCAATCTGCTCGGGTTTGCTCTCGGGAGATTTTGTTTCCTGCAAGCTCTCAGTACAGCTTTGGAGGACCAGAGTGAAAATGGTGGCCTCCCAATCTCCGCCCGGAGAAGCAGAGAACTCGGGGCCCCGCTCTTCAGTGCGCCCCCAGAGAAAAGCAGTCACTCCCGTCTCCCTGGTCTCTGGCTGCACTCCGTGCTCACCCAGCCTGTGAACGAGTTTTTCTATCTCTTGCACCCGACCCCGTGTGGAGTCTCCAAACCCAGCAGATCCCTGCGGTGTGCTCCCGCGCCGCTTCTCCTAGGGGAGGACAGGGAGTCTCCCCGGATCTGCATCTTGTTGGGTCCCTGCTGGAGGAGCAGTGCCCCGTCTGTCACCGATTGCAGTTTATGGCAACTCCGAGCTGAGAACCCGTGCCTTGGCTCCGTCTCTGCAGCTGGCTTCCCCGCTCTGATACCTGGGAGCTGTGCTGCACTCAGGCACCCCTGGTCTTTCTGTGACCCCGAGGGTCCTGAGACCACACTGTCCTGCGAGGGTTCCACCGCCTGCTTAGCCACTGGAGCGATGTACCTCAGCGGAGCTGACTTCCAAAAGTTCCGATTTTGTGCTCTGCGGCTCTATCACTTGCCAGAAGTGGCCGACGGAGGCCCCCTCCCCCGCTGTCTCTCCTCTTGAATATCGCCTCGGATTCACTTCTCCGCCTGTCCTACCTTTCAGTAAGTGGTCGCGTCTCTGTTCAGAGAGTTGTTGCTACTCTCTTCTTCGATCTCCTGTTGAGTTCGTAGGTGTTCAGAATGGTTTGATCCCTATTCAGCTGAATTCCTGAGTCCAGACGAAATACAGGTCTCCTACTCCTCTGCCATCTTGCTCCGCCCCTCTTCTTTTTTTTCTTAACATATTGCATTATTTGTTTCAGAGGTACAGATCTGTGATTCAACAGTCTTGCACAATTCACAGCGACAGCATCATTTCTTGATCAAAACTCTTCAGAGTATAGGGATAGAGGGTACATACCTCAATATCATAAAAGCCATCTATAAAAAACCCACAGCGAATATCATTCTCAATGGGGAAAAACTGAGAGCTTTCCCCCTAATGTCAGGAACATGGCAGGGATGTCCACTATCACCACTGCTGTTCAACATATTATCAGAAGTCCTAGCCACAGGAATCATACAACAAAAAGAAATCAAAGGCATCCAAATCAGGAAAGAAGAAGTCAAACTCTCACTGTGTGCAGATGCTAGGATACTTTATGTGGAAAACCAAAAGACTTCACCCCAAAAGTGCTAGAACCCATAGAGGAATTCAGTAAAGTGGCAGGATATAAAATCAATGCACAGAAGTCTGTGGCATTCCTATACACCAACAACAAGACAGAAGAGAGAGATATCAAGGAGCCGATCCCATTTACAATTGCACCCAAAACCATAAGATACCTAGGAATAAATCTAACCAAAGAGGCAAAGGATCTGTACTCACAAAACTATAAAATACTCATGAAAGAAATTGAGAAAGACAGAAAGAACTGGAAAAACGTTCCATGCTCATGGATTGGAAAAACAAACATTGTGAAGATGTCAATGCTACCTAGAGCAATCTACACATTCAATGCAATCCCCATCAAAATACCATCCACTTTTTTCAAAGAAATGGAAGAAATAATCCTAAAATTTGTATGGAACCAGAAAAGACCCCGAATAGCCAGAGGAATGTTGACAAAGAAAAGCAAAGCTGGCAGCATCACAATTCCGGACTTCCAGCTCTATTACAAAGCTGTCATCATCAAGACAGTATGGTACTGGCACAAAAACAGACACATAGATCAATGGAACAGAATAGAGAGCCCGAAATGGACCCTCAACTCTATGGTCAACTTGTCTTTCACAAAGCAGGAAAGAATGTCCAACGGAAAAAAGACAGGCTCTTCAACAAATGGTGTGGGAAAATTGGACGGCCACATGCAGAAGAATGAACCTGGACCATTTCCTTACACCACACACAAAAATAGACTCCAAATGGTTGAAAGACGTAAATGTGAGACAGGAGTCCATTAACATCCTAAAGGAGAACACAGGCAGCAACTTCTTTGACCTCAGCCGCAACAACTTCTTCCTAGAAAATCGCCAAAGGCAAAGGAAGCAAGGACAAAAATGAACTATTGGGATTTCATCAAGATAAAAAGCTTTTGCACAGCAAAAGAAACAGTCTACAAAACCAAAAGAAAACCAACAGAATGGGAGAAGATATTTGCAAATGACATTTCAGATAAAGGGCTAGTATCCAAAATCCATACAGAACTTATCAAACTCAACGCCCAAAGAACAATAATCCAATCAAGAAATGGGCAGAAGTCATGAACAGACATTTTTCCAAAGAAGACATCCAAATGGCCAACAGATACAAGAAAAAGTCTTCAACATCGCTTGGCATCAGGGAAATCCAAATCAAAACCTCAATGAGATACCATCTCACACCAGTCAGAATGACTACAATTAACAAGTCAGGAAATGACAGATGTTGGCGGGGATGGGAAGAAAGGGGAACCCTCCTACACTTTTGGTGGGAATGCAAGCTGGTGCAACCCCTCTGGAAAACAGTATGGAGGTTCCTCAAAAAGTTGAAAATAGAGCTACTATACGATCCAGCAATTGCACTACTGGGTATTTACCCCAAAGATACAAATGTAAGGATCTGAAGGGGTACGTGCACCCCGATGTTTATATCAGCAATGCACAATAGCCAAACTGTGGAAAGAGCCAAGATGTCCATCGACAGATGAATGGATAAAGAAGAAGTGGTATACACACACACACACACAGACACACACACACAATGGAATATTATGCAGCCATCAAAAGGAATGATATCTTGCCATTTGCAACGACGTGGATGGAACTGGAGGGTGTTATGCTCAGTGAAATAAGTCAATCAGAGAAAGACATGTATCATATGACCTCACTGATATGAGGAATTCTTAATCTCAGGAAACAAACTGAGGTTTGCTAGAGTGGGGGTGGGGTGGCTGGGATGGGGTAGCTGGGTGATAGACATTGGGGAGGGTATGTGCTATGGTGAGCGCTGTGAATTGTGCAAGACTTTTGAATCACCGATCTGTACCTCTGAAACAATTAATAAAATATATGTTAAGAACAAAAAAAGCTAGTAGGAAGTGAAGAATGAAGGAGGTAAATTGGAGGGGGAGACAAACCATGAGAGACTATGGACTCTGAAATACGAAGTGAGGGTTCTAGAGTGGAGGGGTGTGGGGGATGGGTTAGCTTGGTGATGGGTATTAAAGAGGGCACGTTCTGCGTAGAGCACTGGGTGTTTTGCAGAAACAATGAATCATGGAACACTACCTCACAAACTAATGATGTAATATATGGTGATTAACATAACAATAAAAAACTGCAAAAAAAAAAATAAATCTAGTGTTAGACACACGTTCATGCCCATAATGACATATAATTCTTTATGCATCTGCTTCATGGTAGGATGCTCTAGCATCATCAATGGAAAGAATGTTTGAGGGCTTTCACAATCATTCAAGAAATCTCATGTGGACAAAGTGGTCCTTGGAGGATATTTTTCCCCGAGACACTTTTGGTAGAGAAGCTTTTTAGGAGAGGGTCCTGTAGGTCAGTTTTTATCAGAGGTAAAATTTACATAAACGCTAAGCCAAGAAATTAGAGCTTAATCACTGGTCAAGTGGGTCACTAAGAAGAGAAACCCATGAGAGTACCATTGAATTCTCAGTTGGAAAGGCTAGGGCAGCTTCTCTTCTGAACTGGGGGTCAAATCAGTAGGAAGGACATGGCAAAGGCAAAGTGAGTGTGGGTGCTCCAGGGCTGGAATTGAGCTACTCTCATGTTTGAGACAGTGTGTTCCTGAAAACTGGAAGCAGGCAGTGAACTTATCTGAACCAGGCCAGATACAATCAATTCAGCATGTGTTTAGAGACTATTCTAGGTGCACATTTGGGAATATCTACTTATGTTTTCAGCACTCCCCCTTTAACTTATTATTCCTCAAGGCTATAGAACATTGAGATTTGGCTTTCAATTGATGTGGTTAAGGAGGAAAAACAGCCAGCCTTAATTATATTAGAAATCTAGGCAGAACCTAGTTTTAACTGGTCTCCTCTTCTTCAACTTTTGTAGGCCAGATGTTTTTTTAGTAACCCTCATGAATCTGTGCATCATACACAGATCTTATAGTCTACAGCAAAATTTCTTTTGTTCTTTTAATTTGGCTAGAGATAGTAATCTATGAGGAACCTCAATACATAAGAATGAGAAACTACTTCTGGTTTGATTTTTTTTTTTTCCTAAATGATCTAAATGAATAGGGCTGTGGCAAAGAGCTCATTCTACCAAGGCCAACTTGGTAGTAGGCCACCTAGATGCTATCAATTTTGCATTCCCAGCTGGTATCCCTGTGTAGTTTTAATAGGACGTCCTGCGCGTGGCCCTTACAAACTCCCCACTGCTTGCTGAGATGGATTAAAAGATGCAAACTCACTGAAATACGCCAAGGAATATAATGGTCTCTACAGAAGATCTGGCTGTGTCAACCAACAAAAAGTTCCAGCTGTGGCAGCCGTGTGGAACAAAGGGAACTCTTGGCTTAATGTGGAGTACATGCTTCTGACGTTCCAGTTCAGGCAAGAAATAAATAAAGCTATTACAAAGCCCTTGACCAGATGTGTCTAACATAATCTAAAATGTGTTTGCACAGAAACTTCACTATTAACGTGGCTCATTCTTATAGCAATGGACATCTGTTCCTGAAGGCTAATAGGGGGTACAGTCCATAATCCCAGTAAAGACCTGATCTGGCTGGCCTCTGAACTGCCTTTTCCCTGGCCTCTGTTGTTCACATTAATCTGCATAGTCTCAGTCATGTGTGGGTCAATGATTTATTTAACAAAGAATCTAAATGCTTCTGTGTCATGGAATCAAACTCTGTCCAATAGTCAAAGACTTGAAATTTTTCATTTGTTTTCCAGGAGAAATTGTGCACATTCCCCATAGATAACTTGACACTGTTATGCCCTGTCACAGTTTACATCTGTCTTTGACTTATATTGTTCCTAAGGTTAGCTATTGATCATTGTTCTCACATGAATCCTTCATTACTCTAATTGGAACCATTTATAAACACATTCCTTGGACAGATGACAAAAGGATCCATGATGGACAACTTCTTATTCAAAACAGCTGCCCAATATGTAAATCAAAAGCTGTTAAAGATTGAATTGAGCTGAGAACAATTATACAAGGTTCTAGCCTGTTGTGAATTAAAATGACTGCATTAGAGCTTAAGGGATTTGTAAAGGGAGTCTTTCTTTTCAAGAATGCCAGTTCAAATTCAGCTCAGGTCATTGACAAGTAATATTATGTGAAAATAATATAAAACAAATCTATGCTCTCAGCTTTATTGTTAATACACAGATAATATCTTCCAAAAGCACTATTTACTATAGACAATCCTTTGGTTACCCTATCTGAAAACCTAAGGACTGAAAGGTCTTAACTAAATGAAGGAACTACTTTGAACTGATTTTAAATTCCATAATTTAGAATTTAGGAACTGTTCATCATTTTAGGCACATTATAAGATTTTCTTTACATTACTCTAGTTCTACTTATACACATGTGTGCATACCTCCAGTGTTTCTTCTTCCCATTTTTATCTGGAAATAAGATAAGAGTCAAAACTGAGTGATCATTTAGAGGACTATGGAAACAATGATAACTAATACTTATTGACTCTTTGCTAAATGCCAGTTACTGTTCTAAGTACTGCATAAGTATTAGCTCATTTATTCTTCACAATATCCCCAAGAGGTAAGAACTGTTATAATCCTCATCTCATAGACAAGAAAATTAAGCCAGTGAGATTAAATACTTTGACCCAAAAAGTGTAAATGCCATGTGGCCTGTATTCAAATTCAGAATGTCCAACTCAAAAGTCCATACTCCTTTGCTCTATTTTCTCCAAGGAAGGCACACTGAATGCTAATACTTAGTCAAGTAAATTAAGGTTGGTTATCAATCTACAATTTTAAAGGTAGACACATAGGTAAATGATAGATATAAAGACAGATGAGAGACACTAATATTTATCAAATGCCTCCATTATCTCCAATACATACATTTTCTCATCTAATGTTCCATTTTTAAAGGTAAATTTTATTAGTCCCATTTAAGATGGCTTTTATTAGCCCTGTTTGTTTTAAAATGAAGATGTTAACATATAGCAACTAAGAGCTGAATTTGTAATTCTCTCACTTTCTCTAAACCACACTGCAAGACCGCAGCAGGTTCACTTGGCCTTTGGGGCCAATGGATGTCTTTGTGTGACTCTCGTTTCAAATATAATTTAGGCATATGGAATCAGCATCCTGTGTAATACGGAAAGTCAGTAAATGTTTAAATTTAACTTCAGAATGTTTTTATCATTACATATTTTTACATATGTGTGATGTAACAAAGGAAGAACAAAGAGAGTTTTGTCCAGGGTTGAATTCTAACAGAAAAGCTGAAGTTACTGTCAGAATTTATCTGTTTTGTCAGGGTCCAAGCTTGTAACAACCTTCTTATCTCCAGCTTCTTTCCCAAAACAGGCAATGGGGAAAGGGGAAGAATAGTAGCTATGAATAAAATGGAACGGGGGAAACTTTTGAGATGATTTTTTTAAGTGAATACATTTCATTTGCTATACCTGATTTTGCTACCATTTCAGTAACAACTCATGTAGCCTATTTAAGCACATAAAAAAAGCTATGTGATAAATATTTTTAAATATTTGTGATAAAGATTTGTGATACATATGTGATAAATGTTTTGTAAAAATATTTACGATAAAAATTCTAGCCAATAGAATAAGGATTCAAGGAAAAGAAACTAAATAAGAGAGATATTCTATCACTGTTCTTGTTCCTTGTCTTTTCCATTGAATTTATTTCTCTTTTATTCTCAGTTAACTTGCCTCTGATCCTAATTCAGTAGTAAAACAGACATGCCCTCTTGATATCAAGAATTAGTTCTCTCAACCCTCTTTATAAATGACAATAGTTCTGTTTCTCTTTTTCTTAAATATTATTTATTTTAGAGAGAAAGAGAGAGTAGTGGGGGCAGGGGGTGGGCAGGGGCAGAGGGAGACAGAGTCTGAGAGTCCCAAGCAGATCTTGTGCTGAGTGCAGAGCCCTACATGGGCTTGATCCCATGACCCCGAGATCCCGACTGGAACTGAAAGCAAAATTTGGATGCTCAACCAGCTCCATCAGCCAGGAGCACCTCTCTCTTTCTAAAGACAGAATTCTTAAGACTTAACTGGTCTCATTCATTCATTCAATATTTTGGCAGTGCCTTATTGCATGCCAACCACTGGGCTTGCTAACAAGAGAGGCCAGGATACCTGCCCTCAAGAAATCAATGGAAGAGGAGGACAGGGAGATTGTGTGAATATAACAACATAAAAGAGCCATAAAAAAATTTTATCATTGTTACAAAAGCTTAGAGGAGAGAAAGACCACTTATCTGGGAATATCAAGAAAGTCTTCAGGGAAGAGGTGGTGCTTAAGCATTAAAGAATTTACCAAGCATACAAGGGAAGGGGAGTATTCCAGACAGAGGAATAGCAAATGCAAATGTCTTTTCAGGATGAATCATCCTCTGCAAAATAATAATTCAACTTAAAATATGCATTCAGAGAGGAGATGGAGTCTCTATTCCTATAGCATTGTTACAGTGTAAGTGTATTAACTATAAAATATTTACAGTCAACTCTTATTAATCTCCAGTTTAAGGAGAGGTGGGATAACATTAATAGATTAAGCCTACTTTGATCAGTACAGCATAACTTCTTTCTCTTACCCTTTAAGTTAGTTAGTAACTGAAAAACTCAGTTTTTTAATTAATTACATGTGGCTTAAGACACTGTTTCAATCACTATGTCAGTCTATTAGTTAAAAATGTGATTAGGTAAATTTTATGTCTGCATTACCTTATTTTGCCTCCACTACCATATTACAAGCATCCTGTCACAAGAGACCATGCCTGATACCTCCTCCTATTCCACATGAGGTCTTAGTTACCCTGTTTCAATCAAACATTTTCATTTCACTCGGTAAGTGAAACTAAAGAAAAAAAAAAAGGAAATAAGTGAATTCCTATCTACTAAATACTTACTAGTACCAGGGAGTATGGCAGGCACATTCAGCTACATTTATTTATTTATTTATTTTTATTATGTTATATTAGTCATCATACAGTACATCATTAGTTTTTGATGTAGTCTTCCATGATTGATGAAGCAACATAAAATATGGGCTTTGGAAACATACAGATTGGAGTCAAGCCTTGTTTTGAAGGTCTCTTTACCTCTATGTGTCTTAGCTTTCAAATGTATAAAATGGGGTATGAGTAGTGTCTTATTTATGGGATTGTGGTAAGGCTTAAATGGAACATCATATGTTATAGTACCTACATGTAGAAAAGTGCCTAAAAGTAAAATAGTGTTAGTTTTTGACTACTTGTATCGGTGTGCTGTTTTCTCAATAATGCTGCATAACAAAACACACTAAAACTCAGTGACTTACACCAAATCTATCCCCATCTTTTAGACCAGCATGGAATCTGCCAATGTAGACTGTGTTTGACTAGGCTTGACTCAGAACTGCAGGCTGAGTACAGGTCTGCTCCAGATGTTTCTCATCCTCCTTGTCCAAATCAGTGGCTACTGAAATATGTTCTTCTTATCACAGAAGACCGTAGAGCTAGAGAGCACGCCCAAATTCACAAGCACATTTCAAACCTCTGCTTAAGGAAACATCTGCTAACATCCCATTGACCAAAGCAAGTTACACAGCCAAGTTGAAAGTCAAAATGTGAACGTGGGGGAAAAGAGCAAATATATGCTAAAAAGTGATTCAATCTGCCATAATAGTTATTTTGGCATATAGTTTCAATCATTTTAAAATTCAATTATCTAAATACTATCTAAGTTATCTACATCTGAACATCTATAGTTGAACTAATTTTATTTAAAAAGTTATACAATTGACTAATTTTACCGTTGCTTAAGAAAAAAGGAAGGGCTTGGGATGCCTGGGTGGCTCAGTTGGTTAAGCAGCTAACTGTTGATTTCAGCTCGGGTCATGATCTCAGGGTCCTGGAATCGAGCCCTGCATCGGGCTCCACAGTCAGCAGGGAGCCTGCTTGAGGTTTCTCTTTCTCCCTCTCCTAGTGCCCCTCTCCCTGCTCTCGCATGTGCACCCAGTCTCCCCTCTAAAATAAGTAAATAAATCTTTAAAAAAAGGACTCAAATAAGGTATAACTAATTATGAAATCCCCAAAGATGAGCAACAATATCAAAACACAGACAAGTGACAGTCATGAATAATATATTTAATAAACAACTCACCATCCCAAACCTTTCTGTTTTGTGCTGTATGAGAAACCTTGTTACTCTGTGTTTTAGAGGGTCAAAGGAAGGCAATGACAGGGACCTAGTTTTCTGTGTCATTACGGCAGTTGGAAGCCAATTGTTTTTCTACTTCTTAGTTTAGTTTTTGTATGTGATTGGGCCTTTTCCACCCATCGGCTTTACCTAGTAATTTAATAATTCTTTTGAACAATTATTTTTGGGTGCCTACTCTATGCTGGGCTCTCTGCTAGTTATTAGAGAAATAATCATTGACTCTGAACAGCTTTCCAGATTGGAAATTTATATTACATGAGTGTAAAGAATAATTGATTTCTTTAAATTCCACAAGCCATCAATGAAGAACAAAAGACATGATTTGGAAAAGGTTATGTGTATCCTTGTACATTCTGCACGTATACATGTGTAGCATATTCCCAGGAGAACACGGAATGAGCCAAAACTGAGGGATCCTAAGTGGACACTAATTGCTTCATGGGCATACTGTAACTCCTCTCAGTTGGGTGTTTAATGAGATGTTTCGTTGTTTTAGAATCCTTGTAATTTTTGCTTCTTTTGAAAAATGTTAGTTAGCAGGTATTTATTGATTTTGAGGCCTTGTGCTAAGTGTTTCCACACACCTCCATTTGAATGAGTCTAGAATCACCACACTTACAAAGGCTACAAACTGAAGGTTCTTGGAGTGGGCCTCTGCTTCTGCTTTCCAAGTCCATGGGTGTGTGAAGATGGTAAGGGTAATTCCTCTCTAAGATAAAGTACATTCTAAAGATGTTCTGTGAGAGACTTATTAGCTCACTGGACAAAGACACAGAGCCAAGTGATTGCTCTACTGAATTAATATATAATGATCTCAGTACCCGCATGGAGATATTGAGTGGGGAACTATGCTTTTTACTAGTTTCTTTTTTTTTTTTCCTTTTAAATAGTTTCCAACACATTTTAGTTGTTCAGTGACAATTAGGAAGGGCATGGAAGTTTGCACCTTAACTCTAAACCCTGTGCTAGTTTCTATCTTATTGTCAACCTCAGAGCTCCTTGCAGAGAGAAAAGAAGAGGGTTGGTACAGAGTGTCTTCTAGAACTGTGATTAATGGTGTACCTTCATCTATCATCTTACCACCTTAAACCCACAACCTGACTTTAAGTGCACCCTCTAAGCACATGCCCGATGCTGCATTTCTGCAAGTTGCACCAAAAAAGGCTACATTTCTCTTCTAATTACCATCACGACAGCTCCTATTATGGTTTGACCCTAGTAATTTAGTTATATTTATGCTGCTACAATGCACCAAATAGATAATAATGAATACTGATGCAGCCTAGGGTTGAAGCAAACTGTAATTACACAGGCTTAATGAAGTTACCAGAAAAGGCAGTATGTAAAAAACATACTCAGATTAAGCAAAGAGAAAAAATGAATGTTTCACATTCCTAAAGCTCTGCCTTATGCTTGGAAATTCCTGGACACCTGGGCATATGCTGTTCTCTTCTCTTCCTTGATTTCTGGTCTGTGATTTCCGGACTTACACCATCACATTCTGAGCTTTCATCTTTCATTTTCCAGTGTCTAACTGTATTTGACAGATCAAGACAAACAGTTGCATGACTTATAGAGTAAATCAAATGAGACACTTATTTGGCAATCCCATTTTGTCCTAAGTATACTGAATTAAAATTTAAAATCAGGAGTTTGGTCAAGATGTTGGCAACCAAATCCATCAAATGAGACAGAGCTCATGGCCGGAGCTCCCAAGAATAGCAGCTAACAAAGTTACTGCACTTGTAAATTAAAGTCATGGCCAGTTAGCATTTCAGGATGAATGAACCTGAGCCAGAAATTGCTTTTGTGAAAGATGATGTTTAACAAGTAGTGTATGGTAGGAAGAAGCAAAGGGGGTGGTGGTGGTGGGGTTATTGTGTATTAAACAATAGACGTACTCTTCTGGAAAGATTTAGAATAACTTTGGAAATCAGTGAGACAGGACTAAAAGAATCTTAAATTTCCTAGTGTTCAGAGACCATTTTCAGTTCAAAGAATAATGAGATATGATACAGAAAAAAAGACATACATCTGTCTCAGTAGTTTGTATTTTTATAATTATTGTGGCACTTTTCCTGATTTGCGTTTGTCCCTGAGGGCAATAGGGAAGCAAGAAGAAATGTGGTTTCCATGGATTGGCTATGACTTTGAGGGGATCCCACGGGCTTCCCATTCCTCACCTCATGCTTATCCATCCCAATCTCTTGTAAACCTCAAGAATAGCCATTCTTGTATCTCATAAACTATTTCCACAGTTACCAGTTTCTAAGAAGGATGACATCCTTAATACAGAGGCAAGTCCTCATAATAAAAATTCTCCTAATGGCATAGGGGTCATGTTAAATTATCTGTGGCTACTCAGGTTCAGTCGGCTGAAATTCTAAAAGATCCTTCTGAAGAGATTTCTCTCATTCCCCTCGTTGTTGAATAGTTCTCAACTATTTCATGCCCCAGTAGGCCCACATTCCTATTTTAAGTGCATATCTGGGTAGCAGATTAAGAGAAAAAAGGATGGAGGCAATGTTTAAACTTGCCAAAAGGATTTTTTTTTTTAATTTGACTCACCACCCCCCCGCCATGTCTCTTCATCAATTCATAACTAGAAATAACTCTTGGCCAAACTGCATTTTTATGCTCCCTGGTGTGTTTCATATCCACATCACTCACTTTCTGTTATCTCTACTACTTTGATCCATAAACTGTCCCTTTCTCTATACCAGGTGAGCTAGCTTTTTACCTGTAGAGGGATCCAGCTGTTATCTGGGAGTTATTTGAGTCCCCAGTATTAAGAGGTGGAGCTGCTGTGTTTTGCTTCACCTGCTATACTTTTTTTTTTTTTTTTGTCTTGTCTTTGTAATTGGATTTCCTGATGAGAATGAAGTTGCTGTAGGGACAGATATTCTTAAAATTAAAAAAGAAAAAAAGATTAAGGACCAGAGAAAGCATATAATATGGGGGTGATAAAATGAAATTTGTGTGCTTTGGATTTCATACACATTTTTTATTAAACCAAAGTGAACCCTGGATTCCAACAAAACCTCACTTTCTTGCAGAGATGGGAGAGAAGTGGGCATGAGGGAGATGTGCCCATTATCCCTAGCAGGTATTCTCTGCATCTAGTCCCCAGAGTATCAGGGACTCTTCAGTAAAGCATCCCTGCTGAACTCAATCGAGGAGTTACAACAAAGAGAAGTTTGTGTCCAGACAGAGTTAAGAAATGTAGGTTCTTTCTTCATTTTATATGTTTTAACTATGGCCCAAATAGGATACTTTTGCCCTCAGTCAGATTCTAATTGCTACGCCATAAATAAAATAAAATATAGTAAAATAGAATAAAGTAAAAAATGAAATAAAACAAAAGTCCCCCTGTGATCTCCTAAACACAAGATACATTTCCCAATTATTAATCTTCCTCACCTATACACATTGGTTGCATCCATCAGTTTTATCATGAAGTTGGCTTAAAACTGAGGATCCATCTTGTCTTTCACTACACATGATGGATTCCAGATGTTCGGATTAAATAATGGTGCTCCCCTGTAGACATAACGGATCATAGCAGCAAAGTAACTAGGCAAAATGAGCAAACCAGGCACTGCAAATGATCTTAATTATTTCAACTATGAGAGAACAGAAAAGCACTGGGTAATACAACAAACAGCCCTTTGAAAGAGCAAACAAAAAGCCCTGGTAATTTACATTTAAGTCAAACCTGTTCCCTGCAAAGTATAATGTGTGTGGAATAATTCAGGAAGAAATCTAGCACCATACCATTTTCATAATTGGTATTCTATGCCAAGTCTCCAGCAGCAAGTAGCATATAAATCATAATGCTAATATTGGTCTGCTTTTCAATTTTTTTAAATGATGTTCTTACAGTCAAAGTATTGCTGAAAATATGAATGTGCTTTTACATCATTCAAGATGTCCCTTGTGCTTCCATTTGAAAAGGCGGTTACAAATGTCATAACTGAGGTGAGCCAGATTTATACAGCATACAGATATATAGAGAGATGTATGGAATCAAATCTATATCTTTATTTCAACTTTCCATGATTACAAGAAAGTATAACTGATAGTCTACTTGGCATAAAATTACCCAAATACAGTCTTCCAGGCCTTGGAAAATGGAGCAAAATTGTAGTTCATGTCAATGCTGGACCAAAAGGTGAGCTCTGCCCTAGCAATCTTTTGTGGTTCTGTACTACACTGTAAATTAATCTGTCCAAATCACTGACACTCTTCCACAAAGCACAGGTGGCAGTCTCCTTTCATGCACACCAAAGAGATTGAGATAAAAATAAATTGTGCTGCCATTATAAACGTGCCAAAATAATATTTTTCCCATCTGCTAAGCCCAGCCCCTGTGGTAAGTGAACTAACAGGTTTCCACACTCACACTTGATGAACAGACACCACAAACAATTAATTAATATTAGCACGACAGGAGTCAATTGGATTTCTCTCTTTTAGACATTAATCAAAGCCAAAAACAGAACATGTACCTTTTATAACACTCAGACTTGTGGGTCCTCAGATGTGGCTGCTCTAAAGCCCATTTCTGTCTAAATATTTGCAGCAAAGTTGGTCTGCTCAACAGTCCTTTCAAGACAGACTCTGTGTCTTTAGGTTCCAGGCTGCCAAAGCCATGGCTAGCGCACCCATCTCAGCTTGGCCTCCCTCATTTTCCTGATGTGCACCACTACAAACAAGGACGATCTAAGGGCAAAGTCTATTTTTGCAATGATCCAGTTAGTTAAAAATAAACTTTACAGTTTTCTTCCCATTAAAAAAAGTATGCTAGACAAATATGTATGTTTTAAAATGTTGCTGTGGGGAGTATTAGAAAATCCAGCAAAAGATGAGTCTTGGCATTAAAGAGCTACTAATTGGGGCGCCTGGGTGGCTCAGTCAGTTAAGCGTCTGCCTTTGGCTCAGGTCATGATCCTGGGGTCCTGGGATCGAGCCCCGGTCACATTGGTGCATCCATCTCCTCCTTGTTTGTGCTTTCTTTTGCTATCTCTCTCTCTCTCTCTCTCTCTCTCTCTCACATGTATAAATAAAATCTTTTTTTTTTTTTTAAAAGCTACTAATTATCTTTAAGCTCATCATACTTAGGGTATCATACTCTCATCATTACTTAGGGTAATGTTAAACTTTTATAGAAATAGTTGGTCTGTGGTTCAAAAATAAGTTTAAATAAACAGACATAAGATAATAGGAAATCTAGCAAAGTATCCTCCAAGAAAGGCCAGGCCAGGAGAACATGACTAGTAAATTACTTCTGATTTCTAAGATAGAAATAATTCCTTAAAAAAAATAAGATTATTTATTTATTTTAGAGAGAGCGAGCAAGAGAGAAAGCAGAGAGGGGAGGGGCAGAGGGAGAGGGAGAGAGAGAATCTCAAGCAGACTCTCCTCTGAGCGTGGATGCAGCATGACCTGGGCCAAAATCAAGAGTCAGACACTTAACCAACTGAGTCACCCAGGTGCCCCAGTAATTCTTCTATTTAATTTTTTTTTCAAAAAACAGAGAAGGAGGCAAATCATAAGACACTCTTAACTACAGGAAACAAACTGAGGCCTGCTGGAGGGGAGATGGGTGGGGGGATGTGGTAATTGGGTGAGGGACATCAAGGAGGGCACTTGAACTAATGAGCACTGGGTGTTGTATGCAACTGATGAATCACTAAATTCTATCTCTGAAACGAATATTACAGTATATGTTAATTAAGTTGAATTTAAATAAAAAATTAAACAAAAACACACATAGAGAGAAATATGTTAATTCTTAAAGGTCTTCTTAGAAATCTAGCATAACAGTGAGGCTTCATGACTTATAAACTGGAAAGAAATCAAGATTAGAATATTGGAGACAATAGATAAAAATAAATGAATTGATCCCTCTATTTATAGCTCTTCATTTTGAGTTGAGTCTCAGCAGGTAAACCTAGGTGAAGGAGTGGAGAAAAAGCAGACTTGATAACACAATAATGGAAAAAAGAGATAAATAGCAGAGATGTGACATGTCATTATACTTACAAATAGTATGTCTATGGGTCATTAAAAAGAGAGACATGAGTCCCTGTTCTGTTGTTTTGCCCTGGTGTTGTTCTAGTAATGCTGACAGGACTGAAGGACACCTCAGGGAGGCCAGATAATGGCAGAAAGAGGGCTCTAGGTGTTATTTCCCCTTCCTTTCCCTTCCCCTTTCCTTCACTTCCTCTCTTTCCCTCTCTCTCACTCCTTCTGTGCCCTCCATCTGTCCTTTCCTTCCTTTCCTAAACTTTTTTCTGGGATGCTAATAGCTATAATTGACCCAGTGACTAGAACAATCTCTACCTGATTGCTTATGCCAACTCTTCTTCTTGTTGAATGGATGTCTGAAGGGGGATGGGTCTTGAGTGGAGGCTCAACCCAGAGGAATCATTGAAGACAGATCTTCAATAGTTATGCAAATAATACCTGAATCCTATCTATATCTATCTATCTTCATCTATCTTTATCCATCTATCTATCTTCTGTCAATCTATCTGTCTATGTATCTATTCCCATTCAAAGCCAATCTATTTAAGTTATTCCCATGAGCATCTCTGGCAGATAGTATTTTCCAAAGATGGCTACAATAATACCTCTGCTGCCACATGTTCTTCATGTTCTTCTAGAACCTTGCCATTTCCCCCATCAAGAGATGAAGTCTAATTTTCTTCCCCTTGATTCTGTGACTTCCTGCTAACCAATAGAATATGGCAGAAGTAACACCAATAGAATATGGCAGAAGTGGGACTTCTAGTGCTACATCATAAAAGATGTTACAACTGGGATACTTGCTTTTGGAAACCCATAAGAACCCTGACTATCCTGAGATTGCTGTGCTGGAGAGGCCATGTATAGTATAGACATGTAGTTAATGGCCTCAGCTGAATCTCAAGTCAACCATCACAACCAACTGCAAGCCAGCTGAGAGGACCTTCTTGAACATTTAACCCGGTTGAGCCTGAAGATGAAAACTGCAGCTCCAGGTGATATCTACTCTAACCATATGTGAGACCCTAAACTAAAACTATGTAGCAGATGCTTTCCTAAATACCTGACCCACACAATTATGAATATGTTTTAAGTCACAGTTTTGAGCTAATTTGTTAGTTAGCAATAGTAACTGGAATCGTCTTCAACATTTCAAGGAATGATTTCTAATTAAAGCTTGTCAGAATGAAGCACACACAACTTTAGGGACAAGATTGTGCAGAGGAAGTTAAATGTAATTGTATTTTATAGGAGAGAAGTTTGAGGTCATACACTTTTCTGAAAGCATCTTTTTCAATGTCAGAGGTACCTAGGCATGACAGCTATACTTCCTGTTTTCAGTTCCTTTGATGTCTGGTATTCTCATGGGGAAAACACTGAGTTTCCTACCTTACAATATTCCTTATCCGGTCTGATTAATATATTCTGATGTCCATTCAAGACACTCTTGCTTCTATGTAAGCTGGCCATATTGATCTCTCGGGGAAAAAAAACAAGGGAGGGAAGGAGATGAAAGTCCAGGAAATATAGGTGAAGAATTCAGATGATACTTGAGAATGTCTCCATTTTCACTTTAAGAAACTATCAAAAAGAACTGTAGTTGGCCATTTTATATTATCTTGCACATATTTATAACAAATATCTACATGGAAATAAATATTGCTATGGGTTTACTAAATGTTCAATTTACTTTTTAATATTTGTTTTGAGGAGTATTCATAAATTAACCTAATTCCTGTTTTCTTAGCAAATAACTTAGAGTACCTTGACACAGTTATTGAATATATAGAGTTTCTTTCTATACTTTTTTTTTTTTTCACTTTTTAACCAATTGTCTCGGTATATGGTCTTGAGCTCAAGAAAATAATCGCATTAACCTTTGAGTCTGTTATTTTATTAGCTATAAGCTGTGAAGTAATCTATGATTCAGCTTGCTTATCCTGCTCTGCCCTTGTTGGGGGATGATATAGCTGATGACAATCTGGCAGATTTATGTCCAGGGAGAATCAGTCCCACCCTGTGTGGGTGTTGGCTTGAGTGGCTCCAGTCCCCATGGGGCAAAGAGGTCTTGTCACCTCAGCAAGCAAGGAGGGCAAGTTGGAGCCAGCGAACAGCCGTCAGGAACTCCACGGCCAAAGGCATGATCTGAAGGGAAGAACTGAGTTCACTGTCAACTATACTAAATTGAAAGGGGAAAATAATGTAAGTTAGGTCATCTACTTGGTCCCAATCATAAGGAGAAAATTGCTAGCTGTAAAATAGCACTTGCAATTTATCTTTTAATTGTGAAGCTACTTTAGCATATTTTATGCTAATAAATATACTATAGCAGTTAGTTACTGTAGCAAGAATAGTATGCATATTGTTCTGATTTGGAAATACAAGTGAAGTAAAAACTGCTTTTAGCCATTGAATGCTTTGATGGAGTCTTCATAGGGGAAGTGACTAGAGCCAGAGGATCCAGAGTCTAACTCAGACCCTCAGTCATCTTAAACACACACACTCTCTCTAACTATAAAAGGAAAGACCTTTAAGGACATTTCTAGATACAAGATTCTGAATCCTAAAAAAAATTATTTTAATTAAAGAAAGATTTTGAGTCCTGAAGAACATCTTCATTTATTTAGAATGCTTTTGAATTTATAGGGTACTGACTTTCAAGTTAAACAGCTGCTTTTTAGATTGGAGTCTTAATTACCCTTAATCTAACAAACCTGTAGGATAAAGAAGATACTCTTTTGTACAGCTAACGTCTCTTGCAAAACAGTGCCTTCGTGAGTTTAATGTAAATGATTTGGAAGCATAAAGATTTAATTTCATATTAGTTGGGGGGGTAATGCATACTTAGGCTTTAATCAAAACCCTGGTAATTGGAACAAGAGGTGGGTATATTTGAGAAAACCAAAATTGATGCTGGAGTCACATGTTTTCAGACAAATGCACTTGTGATGCATAGTATGAACATTGCAAAATGCTTGGTGTTTATTTTTATAATTGGATTTACCTTGAGATCAGAGTGGGTAGCTAATGTTGTTTGGTAAGTTATGGCTTAGAGTATAATAATGTTTAGGCTTAAGGCATCTTATGGAGATTCTGAAATGCTATACTTTTAAATTTGGAAGAGTTAAAAAAGTAATTTATTTTAATAGCACCAACGATAGGTAGGCAGATGATAGATAGATAGATAGATAGATAGATAGATAGATAGATAGATAGATAGAATCTATGTATATGTGTGTAAAAGACAAGAGGTCCTTAATGTCAATGAAGGCCCAGTTAACTAGCTAAGGTAAGGAGGCCCTGCCCTGCAGGCAGGAGTATGTTTGCATGGACAGGTCAGGTCTAAGTCACCATTTTGGAGTTGCGGGCAGGCTGATGAAGTCAGCCCAGCTCTGTGCTCTGAATACAGCAAAATCTGGGTCAAAATCCAGGCTCTGCCTATGTAAAGAGGAAAACAGGCATGGGCAGGTCAAGTAGTAAGCAGAGGTGTAGTATGAGCTCAAACCCATAGCTCTCAACAAGAGTAGGGGCATGTTAGCTTAGGGTTGGGGTGAAAGAAAACCAGTTTTCTTGCCAGGAGTGTAACCAAACCATCTCTGCAGCTTTTAAAAACTTGGGGACACATTTTGATTTGTATAGCAATTTCTAGATTTTATGATCTTGGCTGGGGTGGTTGGAAGATTCTTAAAAATTTTGTGGTAGATCATCTAGGCATTGCTTTCAATGTTTGAGGATTTTGCTAAAATAATGTTTCTGATTCAGTAGGTGTGGGGTGGGTCCCAAGTATTTACATTTCTAACAAATTCCTAGGTGAACTGATGCTTCTGATATGGAGTCTATACTATGAGTAGAAGAGAGACCAGCAGTTCTAACTATATATTATAATCACATGTGTAGGGTTACCAGATTTAGCATACAAAAATACAGGATACCCACTTAAATTTGAATTTCATGTATGCAACAAATATCTTAGTATAAGTATTTGGGACAAATAAAATATTTGGGACATATTTATTCTAAAAAAATTATTTCTTTTTATCCAAAATTCACAATTACCTTAGCATTATCCATCCTGTTTGGCAATCCTACACGAAGAATATTTAAAATATTCCTCAATGCTGGAGTTCCTGCTGTAGATATTCTTATTTAATTGGTCCAGGGTGCAGCCTGGGTATGTGGGCTTAACAAAACACCCTAAGTGACTCTAATGTGCAGTCATGGTTGAGAGTTACTGATTAAAAACTCTCCCCCTCTTATTAATCAGGTGAGAAAACTGAAACCTAAGGGGTTGTATAGTCTGACCAGTGAGAGGATGGGGATTAAAATTTAGGGTTTCAGGTACTCTTTCCCTATACTCCTTCCATCTTGTATAGAAAGCCTAAAGCTTCCTTAGAAGCTTAAATGGCAGCCTCACCTGGGAGCTTTATTTGTTCCTAGGTCCCTGAGGTTGGGAGGGTTGTCTTCCCTCATTTGAGTCACCCCCTTAAGTCCCTGCAGGCCTCATCCTAGCTAAACATTCAGAATGCATTTTGAGATCTGCCTACTATGAATCCTAATTCATTGATGCTTTAAAATTCATTTATTCTCATTCTTAACCTCACATCGCGGAAATTTAAAGAACAATGGTGTCTGGGTGCCACCCCCAGAGATTGTGATTTAATTGATTTGGGATGCAGCCTAGGCATTGGAATTTTTGGAAAGCTCCCTGTGTGATTCTAGTGTGCATATGGGGATGAACAGTACTGTTCTATCCGACCATTTATATGCAGTGGACCTGGGGCCTGTGACTCTGAAACTTTCTGTAAGTGGTGGGTCCAGCTGAGCCCATCATAGATGTGTGTAAATCAGCAACTTCAAAGGCTGGAAATACTGAGCTTGACTGCAGGGTAAACCTGGAATGCCTCATATGTTATTCTTTCAAGACTTGTCAAAGCATCTGAACCCTTTCTAATTAAAAAATACATAGTTTCCTTAGATTCCAACATCTTAAAATACCTATATGAGCCTTGTATGTATTTCCACTGGCCCTGGGATATCCTGTTTCTCTGATGGAATGCAGAGTAAATAGTTATTTAAAAATTTTTTTTTTAAAAAATAGGTAGGGAGTGGGAGGAGGAAAGCCAGCATTTGCGTAATCTGAGCTTCCTAACTAGCAGTTTCAAGGTCCTAGAAATATCTCCCCAATCTCTAGTCCTTCCCTGTGATCTTGTATTTTCCCACTCATCAGAAGAAAGTAGACCAGGTTCCTGATTTAGAAACAGCTGCATATCAGGCCTTACATGAAGAAGAAAAATTTCTTAGGTGAAATATTTGGCAGGAACTAGGACAATAAACAGTTAAGGCTATGTGCTTTCTTCCCGCTTTCTCCTTCAAGAACTGAAATGCACTCAGCAAACCATGGATGAATCACTACTATTTAAGATGGACAGATGAGGGTCTTTGGAAGTCTTGAAATTCCAGAGTATTATTTCTTACACTTGTGAAGGTCATTCATGGTTTTTCTATAGGCAAACAGTCTTCCCACCTATCAGGGAGTGGTGAACAATGAAAGTGCTTATTAATTAGTCTGATCCCATTATATTAAACTACCCCATTATATCTCTATAAGCTTGGTGAATTTACTTAGGTTTAGATGACTAGATTACATGATTGGAAGTTCACCAACTTGTCCCACCCAGATTTCCCAACTCCTAATCTAAATGTTCTTCACAAGTAAGATAGACCATCACCCATGATTTTGTTGCATGGTTCTGGTTTAATTATTTAAGTCAGATGAACTTTGGTTCTTCTCCTTCTAGGTTAATTGAGAGAAAACTAGGCTACACAGAGGGGAAGATTTATTGACTCAATACAAGGCAAGTCCAGTCTTCCCATCAGCTTCAACCCACCTACAGGTCCTTAGAACCATCCTATAAAGCTAGAAAGTATAGAGACTCCACAGTGGTCTGTTCAAAAGTGCTGTAATTATTACAGAATTATGATATGTGCTTTGTAAATATAAAGAAAAAAGCAAAAAGGAAAGATGTCCATATTTATTAGATTTCTTTAAATTGCTATTTGTCAGAAAGCTATATTGAAATATTAATTTGTGTTATGACCCCTTTTACTTTTCCTCAATTCTCAAGCACTTCTTTGTCTCCAGGGTGGTTGGTATGACAGAATTAGAAGTAGAAGTTATCTTTGGACTACCTGGGTTCTAAGCTCTTGTTTTATAGAAGACTTGAAGACTCCCAGACAAGTATGGGTGTGAGGTGACAAGTAAAGATGCTAAGACCAATGAAAAAATTGTGTTGTATCCAAGAGGATAGAATGCAAGCCAGGGTTGTGTCTCCTAGAATTTGCAAAACCTGAGTTTGGGGCAGAACAGCTGTCAGAGTTTGGAACCAATGCTTATCAAGGATTTGCAGGCTCAGACAAGAAGTAAAGTTGTAAGATTTAGTATATGAAAATATAGAACACTCAATAAAATTTGAATTTCAAGTAAACATTGAATTGCTTTTTAGTGTAAGTATGCCAGGGCAATATTTGTGACATATTTATACTAAAAGTTGTTCATTGTTTATATGAAGTTCAAAATTAGCCAGGTGCCCTGCATTTAATCTGGCAAACCTTGCAAGGGGGATTTCATTATTGATTATGATGGACTGACAGGAACATTTCCTGGCTTCATTTTCCAGATAGCACACAAGCCTCCTGGGTTCTTGGGTAACACTAGGTGAGAGGAAGTCCTCTCCTTTAATGACAGATATATTCTCTACCAGCTGGACCAGATGAAGTATCAGAGAAAGATTTAATTGATTTTAAAGAAACAATTTTTAAATGGCATTTCTTGCACATTGAAGTCTGATTGTAGATGCATATTTAATATAACCATAATCCCTGTTTATTGTAGACATTTTTCCTAGGAGATATGAGGCAGGGTATTTGATCACTTTCCTGTAGGGAAATGAGGAGGTAGAGAGAGAGAATCCTGAAGGTTTGCTTTTATTTTTCCTCAACATGACAAGAGGCCATTGGTCATGGTCTAAAAAGAGATTGAGAGACTCCTGGTGCCATGTTTCTAAAGGAGATAATGCCTGCTGTCACCAGAATGCTATTGGTTTCAATGGAAAGTGGGCTTTATAATACTTCTCTTCAAAGAATGAATGTGGGTCTTCTCTTGCAAAGTGTATCATGTCATGTAAGTATACAGCAAATGCATTAAAATCAGGATGATCATGTTTTCATGAAGAGCTGAACACTGTTAAGATTCTGAGGGAAACGGCTTACCCTTTCCATGTATGTCTACCCATATAGGGAAAAGAACTAACACAAGATGTTTATGAATGTGACCCACTAAACCAGCCATGGCTCACACATTCATTTGCAAGAGAGCAAGGGAACAGTATTGGATGAACCATTTGTTTCTGGGATGCAGCACAACTGCTAATGGGTCTAATGGTTTGGGGAGGAATCACAACCTGGGACAGGAAGTAAAGAGGCATCCTGTTCAGGTCAACTTAAAGGTGAAATCTAGGCAAGCAGATTATAATGTTCCAAGAATCAGTTCAGGCCAGACAAGAGGATTAACATTCCTTCCCTGAATGACACTATGCCAAAGGCTTTTTTGTTTTATTTTATTATTTTTTTAAAATGAGCATCAGCCTTCAGATCCTAAGTTTAAAAGCCTGATCCAGACCTGAGTCATTGGCACCACTCCCTAACTCCTCTCTACTGCAGGTGTGCTGCAGGTCTCCTTCCAGCTCATGCTGAACCCTGCCCCCTTGCCTATCTCCCACCTGACAATTGTAAAATTGAAGGAGATCCACTCAGGGTGGTATAGCTTCAGGCATATGAGTTCCTTCCGGGGCTCTTTGAGCTTGGAAGCAGTTTAAAGGTAGGAAGGTTTGAAAAGTGAATGAATTCCCAAGAATAAACATGTTTCAAAGGAACCTGAATGAGGGACTTTGTTTTTGCAGGGTTTTTCTTCTTTTTTTTATGACGTTTGCTTACTTAATGTAGTAACTCCTTGAACATATTGCCTTGTATGATATAATTTATTTACATAATTCTGGATTGGAAAATTATGAGCAAATCCAAAGAAAACTTCTGGAAAGAAGAAAACTTAGTTTTGTGAAGATTTTAGAATGAAATATACATATGCGTATATGTGTATATATTCATACATCGTATATGATGTGGCAGTGTGTAAGGCCATATTTCTAGCAACTGACAGTGTTTACAAACAAATAATTGTTGAACTGGGAAGTGATTGCCACTCTCCAGATGGTTACTTTTTGCTCTTTAAATGCTGCTTCAATTGACCCTCAGGCATAGAGTCCAGTTATTGTTTGAAAGAAAACCTGTTTAAATCCAAAGAGTTAATATCAAACATGCTAATTTAAATAGAGTAATTCACAGATGATTTTTCTTTAATAAATAAATTCCCTTTTTCTAAAAAAAAGCAAAAATACATACATATATTTTATCCTAAAATCCTCACAAAAATAAATTTTGTTTTTGTGTATGTATATGTATACACACATACATGTATATGCATATATATGCATATATACAGGTATAGGTTATATACGTATATATAGAGAGAGATTTAGATACAGATATTTGAAAAATAGAGCAAAAATAAATTTAGATCATGAGCTAATTTCCAACCTTTTTAAATTAATGCCAGATTATTTCCGATGGGATTCAAAAGAAGTTGGTGGTTTGTGTTTGTAATAATTCCAGTCCAAGTTTTTGCTTTTTTTAAGCATTCAGCTTTTGCTACATTGACATATTATAAAATGGGGGAATCCATTTAAGTACTGTACAGGAGAGTTGGTAAACTCTCATTGCAGAATACTGGTAAAAGAGGTAAGGAAAAGAGTTTACCTTTTGTGTCTCCTGGAAAGAGAAATTCCTTCTGTGTGGAGAGGTGAAAAATAGGAGAAGGGAGTCTCTCTTTCTAGAAGAGTAAGGGTGACTTGTTCACTTTCTTAAAAATGTGGGGGGTTTTTTTGGTCACCTAAAATAGGTTATAAGCTCCTGTATTTTATTTATCTATTTGGTTATTCCCTAACTTTACCTGTTGTTTTTTTCTAAAACTCAGATTTTGGAAATTTAGGTAGTGGGACTGGGAATAAAGAAAATACGGGAAATATGGGGGTGAAAATCAGGTGAACTTTTCAATTATAAAAGCCCTGGAGCACATTATCTAAAATGCCAAGGCCAATAGCACAGCAAGACTGAAGATTTTGGTTTTCTGGAGAACGTACTTTGCCAGTCATGTTGCTGAAATAATTCACTTTGTTAGAGAGACAGCCAGAGGATCAGTATAGACATTCTACCATCCAAGTTTATCCTAAATTTTTAAAATATCCTTTTTTTTAAATTACCATCTCATAACTGACAAACATATTCCTAGGTAACAGAAACCTAAGAATAATTGCCAATGAGAAAGCATTCTGTTTAGGATGCTGAAATCTTTCTTATTGAGAAAGTCAGGGGTAAGGAGGTGGCAGTGCTTTGACCTACAGTCCATAAGAATAAGTATGGGACTTTCAAAGCACAATATAAAAAAAGGAAGTGACTTTCTTTTTCTTTTTCTTTTTTTAAAGATTATTTATTAGAGAGGGAGAGAGAGGAGTGGAGCGGGAGGAGAGGCCAGAGTGAGAGGGCAGAGGAAGAGAGAGAATCTCCAGCTGGCTCCCTGCTGAACGGGGGAGCCTGATGGGCTTGATCCCAGGACCCTGAGATGACCTGAGGTGAAATCAAGAGCTGAATGCTTAACCGACTGAGCCACCCAGAGTCTCCTAAAAAAGGAAGTGACTTTCAAATCAGGTCACTAACTATGTTGATTTTCCCAAACTCCTTGAAGAAGCTTAGCTTAGGATGAGGACTTGTTTTTCTGTATATTCATTTGATTTCCATATAATCTTCCCATTGTAAATCTAACTGAATTAAGCTACACCTAGATCCCAGGGCAATTGTTCAATCATTGTCTATTCATTGGACATAGAAAAGGATTTTTAATGAGAAACCTAGAAATTACCTGTTTCAGATCTGATTACAAATAAAGAGAATCATATAGTGACTTTGTTCTCAGTTTGATTTTGAGGAGATAATATTGCTAAAATACTCTGGAAGCCTCCAGAGTCACAAAGGGTTATCCACTGGGAATCTCTGTCTAGAGGTGGATCATCCATTGGTAACCTCCTGCTTCAATAATTTTTTCCAAAGTTTTGTTTTCCATGTCCGAATTCTAACCTGGATTCTGTCTACAATAACTATCTCATACACATAGAAATAGTTGGTAGTAATTATGATTCTGATATTGGAATAAGAATAACAATAAAAGTAATGAAAGCAGATTAATAATTAAAATAGTCTTTATGAGAGTTCGTTCTTATATGAATCTAACCTTTCTAGAAATCCAGTAAGATGAGAGTGTCATTCACTAGAAATTATCTACTGGATGTCTTTTTGGGGTTGCAGGTAGAGGAAGTCATGAGAGAGAGTAGACAATTAGACTTCTATAAGACACTGTAGGTTTCCTTCGAAATGTATTAAAGAATAGATTCATGTTACTGCTGAATTTCTGGCTATCCTAGAGTATCTCAGCATGAGTAGCACACATATTCTTGCTGGAATAAGAGTATCAGGTAGGAAATTAAAAGAGAGAGTTGAGAAATGTTGAGAAAGAAAAGCACTCACGCTCCTGAGAGATACAAGAACTGTAGAAAAAGATGAGCTAGATTTTTTTCAGAAGTGCTCTTGTAGGTGGCAAAAGGTACACCCTTTAATAATACTGTAGGGGAACAAGTACTTTTAAATTACATTTAACTAATATCCTAAGTTTCTATAAATAAGATCATAAAGTGAGTCTGAGCCATTTGGCATAGCCTGATTATTTGGGTTACACAGACATATTCTATAAGCCCACATGGAATGTGAGTTTTGTAAAAATAAGTTTTTTCTCTTTGCATCTTCCTGTCCTGTTGGTTTATGCCCAATTAGTGATGGTGGACTGATTTCTAAGCTTGTTGTTTAGATATAGTGCTACTAAGTAAAATCCCTCAAAATATTAATAATAGTAATAGTAACATATTTGTAGAGTATTTTATAGTTTATAAAATGCTTTCCTAACTTATTATCCTTATAATGCATGCCTTTATTTCTGCCTTGCAATATCTTGAAGGATGTGCAAATGTCATCCTAACCAGAAAGCATAGTCTATTTGGTTAACATGAACTCATCTAAACTCCCAAGTTGTTTTTGAGTCCAAATAGAACCATCCTTAGATGGGTAGTGGTCTTCTGTTCTCTTCCTTTTACATCCATCTCCTCAATCTTTGGCTCCATCTGGTGGAATATTGTGAGGTCATGACCACAGGCATCATTATTTCCTAAATCTACCTTATGGGGCCAGTACTGTGTCTTTATAATCCTCCAAGGAAATAAAAGTAGGTCTGTCAGAATCTGAAGATTGGATTACCTGTTGTCTATTGCTAATGTCCCTGCCTTGGAACAGAATGTCTATTTTGCAAAAGACCCCTTCCCAGTAGGGTTAAAGAAGAAAAGAAACCCAGGTTAAAAGAAAATCCCATCCTGCTTTCAAAAAATAACTTATGCTGTTCTTTTATATTCCTCCCTCCTTCACTTGACCATGAAAACATCTTCCATGAAGTAGGGAGGGAAAACTACAACTTATAGTACGAAAAAACTGAAATCTATGCTGACTTTCCCAAAGACAAAAAGCTAAGGAAGCAGAGAGAAGACCAAAGGCCAAGTGTTGTGATTGTACATGCCATGTTTATAACATGTATATTACATTATTTAAAACAAACTAACAAGTAAACCATTATTTTATGTTCCAAAATATACATTTTATATATTTTGGAATGTCTTAAATATTATGCAATGAGAAATTAAATACTTCAAAGAAAATCTCCTTTTCCAAAAGGACAAAAAAAATCAAAATCAAATGAAAGAACAATATTAAAGTGAATCTGTTTTAATATAAGAAAATAAATAACCAAAATTTATTCATTTAAAAAAAGGTTGATAAATTCCACCAGCATCACAAAATATATTAAGAAATATATAAAGAAAATAAGATAGTATTATTATTACTTAACTGTCAGATGCATCTCAATAGTTTTTCCCCCCGACGTTTGCTCTACTTACAGTTTTATACAACTGAATACTGGCAGAGTCTTCCACAGGCCCTATGATTGCATATGCTCCAAATCTTATTTCTCCTCTACTATCCACATGGATTTAGTACTGGGAGCCATAGGATAGATTCATGGCAGAATATGACCTTTGGCCCTGCAGCTTGGGACCAAAACCAGGGTTCCTAGAAGTGACTCCTACACCAGAATTCCAGCCACACATTAACACTGCGTGAAAGTAACTGCGAAGACATGCATGTATCTCGGTATTCCCAAATTAAATGTATCCTCCAACTCAACTTTCACTTAACCTCATCCCCCAAGTTCCTGTGGCCTTCCAGTGCCACCCAACATGAGAGGAAGTATGATAAAGAAGTTGGAAAGGAAACAAATAGTTACAATCAATCGTAATTAAATATCTTATTTCTGAAAATTAAAAAAAAAAAAGAAAACCACATGCAACTTCGTGAGAACACTGCTGAGTCTTGAAAGGGTTTGTCTTAAAATCAGACCCTGAATTTAAGCTTCACTTGGCTTTATGACAAATCCATCTTTGATTGCCTCTAAAACACCTTAACTGAAGGAGGTTTATTTCATGTTGGCTTGATCATCACTGTCTTTCGGGGGTCTCACTGATCTTCTTCTTCTTCAATTTCCAGGGTTGATTAGGGATATTTTTGAAAGTCAGTCCTTTGGAGTAATGTAACTTTTTTTTGTTTTTTCATAGTCACCCATTGCCATATAGGAGAAAGGCCATATCTCAGCCCAGACTTCAGGTGTTTTCTGTTGTTGCTGCATTTCCAAAGTTTGGATGTGGCTATCGTTGGAGAAGAAAGTATGACTCATATGTGATAGCAACTGGGTTATCCACATAGTAGTCCATGTAAATGATGGCCTGGCTTCAGGCAACAGTTGAGCATGAAAAGCATTTCATGTTCAGCACACACTGGTTTTCCTCTATAGAGTTTCTATTTTGTCTTTTCTCTCTCCCACTTTCCTTCCCTGCCTCCCTCCCAGGCAATAAATAATAAGTTTGATCTGTCTAGCTATGGCAAACATTACTCTTGATCCTAGTGGTAACTTATATTTCTGGTATGTTTTAATATTGTAAAAACACTGGTTCAGTTCTTACCAACCCCTCTCCACAGCCACTTCTTCTTTTGATGGTTGGAGGAAAGGTTCATCCTGTTCTAACCAGTTGCGAACTTCCCACACTTAGTATATGGGAAGTAGTCTCATTATGGAAGAGCAGAGAGAGACTCTGTGATGTAGAGTGATAAACAGTGAGAAGTCTTGTGGATCTTTGAGAACCCCAATAGGTGGCTCCCTCTGGCACTAGGATTTTTAATTTCCGTATGATTTTTTTATTATGTTCAGTTAGCCAGCATATAGTACATCATAAGTGTTTGATGTACTGTTCAACGGTTCATTAGTTGTGTATAACACCCAGTGCTCATCACAACACGTGCCCTCCTGGTTGCCCCATCCCCCTGCCCCCTTCCCTTCTGTAACCTCATTTTGTTTCCTGGAGTCCAGAGTTTCTCATGGTTTGTCTCCCTTTCTGATTCCATATGATCTTTTAAACAGACCTTGTTTTTTGGATCAACTTAAAGTTCACAGAAAAATTGAGAGGATACAGAGATTTCTTATAAAACCTCTGCCCCCATACATGCAAAGACTGCCGAGTACCAACATTTCCCAGCAGAGTGGTAGATTTGTAACAATTGATGAACCTACATTCACACATCATTATCATCCAAAGTCTTAGTTTACATTAGGTTTCACTCTTTGTGTTGTATTCTATAGGTTTGGACAAATGTGTGGACATGTATTTACTCCTATACTATCATAGAGAGTGGTTTCACCTCCCTAAAATTCTGTGCTTTGCCCAGTCATCCCTCTCCACCTTTTACCCTCAAGCCCTGGAAACCACTAATATTTTTACTGTCTCATAGTTTTGCCTATTCCAGAATGTCATATAATTGGAATCACATAGTATATAGCCTTTTCATAGTGGCTTATTTCACTTATTAATATGCATTTAAGTTTCTCCCATATATTTTCATGGCTTGATAGCTCATTCCTCTTTAGTGCTGAATAATATTGCATTGCAATAATACCACAGTTTATTTATCAGTTCAACTACTGAAGGACATCTTGGTTGCTTCCAAGTTTTGGCAATTACAAATAAAGTTGCTATAAACGTTTGTGTGCCGAGTTTTGTGTGGACATCAGTGTTCAACTCCATTGGGTAAACCAAGGAATGGATTATATGGTAAGAGTATGTTTAGTTTTATAAGAAACTGCCAAACTGTCTTTCAAAGTGGCTGTATCATTTTGATTTCCCATCAGCAGTGGTGGGAGTTCCTCTTGCTACACATCTTCACCAGCATTTGGTAGTATTAGTGTTTGAATTTTGGCCATTATAATAGGTATGTATTAGTATCTAATTACTGTTTTACCATGGGACTTTAAAAACAAATTTGCAAGGTGGAGCGCATTCACATTTCAGGAGATACATGAATTGTCTTGTGGTCTGTCCAAATTTCTGTGCTAAAGAGAGAGGTGTCTTTTCTTCCCCTGCCTCTAGCTATTCCCTAAGGGCCAAATCACTGTTATCATTGGATTTAAATCATACCCAGATTAAGAAAGAATTGGCATATGTTTCCAACCATGATTGCACATTACAATCACCAGAAAAACTTTTCAAAAGTATTGTTCCCCAGGTACCACAATATACTAAGTATACTAATCAAAACCTCTGAGGGTGAGGTTTCAGCATAGTATTTTTACCTTAAAGACTCCTATGAAATTCTAATATGCAGTGTTGGTTGAGTCTTACCAGCTTAAGGACCTATAAGGACTTTTAGTCCTTAAATTTTATGGCCATACAATTCTGTATGGCACAATCCCCATTACACTCCTCTTTGGTAATATATATCTGACCCTTGAACAATATGGGGGTTAGGATCACCAACACACCCCCCCACCAGCACGCAGTTGAAATCTTTTTGACTTTTTGAAATTTTTGACTCCCCAAAACTCAACTACTCATAGCCTACTATTGACTGAAAGCCTTACCAATAACATGGATAGTTGATTAATACATATTTGTATATATTATAGTATTATGTCCTATATTTTTACAGTAAGCCAGAGAAAAGAATGTTATTAAGAAAATTATAAGGAAGATGGGGTGCCTGGGTGTTTTCAGTTGTTAAGTGTCTGCCTTCGGCTCAGGTCATGATCCCAGGGTCCTGGGATCGAGCCCCGCATCGGGCTCCCTGCTCGGCGGGAAGCCTGCTTCTCCCTCTCCCACTCCCCCTGCTTGTGTTCCCTCTCTCGCTGTGTCTCTCTCTGTCAAATAAATAAATAAAATCTTTAAAAAAAGAAAGAAAATTGTAAGGAAGAGAGAATATATGTATAGTGCTGTGCTGTATTTATATATATATAAAAAAAATCCACGTGAAGGTAGACCTGTGCAGTTCAAACCCATATTGTTCAAGAATCAACTATCTAGGGGCACCTAGGTGGCTCAGTCAATTACGTGTCTGTCTTTGGCTCAGGTCATGATCCCAGGACCCTGGAATCTAGCCCCACATTGGGCTTCTTGCTCAGTGGGGAGTCTGCTTCTCCCTCTGTGGCTCCCCCTGCTTGTGCTCTCTCTCTCTTCTCTGTCAAATACATAAATGAAAAATCTTAAAGAAAATCAACTATCTATTACAACCACTTGCTAACTGGATGTCCATATTCAGATACCACTGTATAAGTCTTTCAATTCCAAATTTCTTGTTTCTTAATGCAGCATCATATCTCTGCTGTACTGTTGAGGAGGGAGTGGAGAGGAAATCTATAGATCCCTTAAGATCTCTTAAATATACAATTTATACGGAGAGATAAATGATGATTTATTTAGAAGAGCTATAGTTCTATTTGATGAAAAAAGTCAATGAATTTAGTATTTCCTTACCTCATACACACACAATAAGATTGGAACAGGGAAATTAATTAGCATGGCAAATACTATCTTGTTACCCTTTAACACAGTTCTGTAGTACTGCTACAAATGTGTGTGTGTCCAGCCAAGTTCAGCCTTCAGTACTACATACCAATAATTTGTTCTTCTACTGACAGCTTCCTTTCCCAGACGTTTGGAAGCTATCCCAAAAATTTTGTTTTTCTTCTTTTGGCCCTTAGACATATATTAGATAACATTCTAATCATATAACCTTGCAGTTTTTATATGAGAAACTTGATATAGTCTACCATTAAATTTCTGACCTTTCCCACCCACTCACTTATCTGCTTTGGCATAGTTTGTTCTGTCTGCTTTATCTGTGGGGAAATATGTTACTTTTTTCTCTGCATTGCTTATAATTCCTCCTAAGGCCTTAATCATGTACCCATCTACCTTTTCAGAGCCTTTGATTTCATTCACTCATTTATATCCAGATGTGACTCAGGATAAGTCTATGTGTTGACCTTTAGCATCTTACTGATTACTTCCACTTGGTTGTTTCACTAGCACCTCAAGAAATAGCTCCAAAATTCCACCCCATTCTGCTTTAATTGTGGCCCAAACTGGAGCAGATACAAGAAACAAGGGTCCTCCCTTCAGCATCTCTTATTGGCCATTAGATATGTAAAGATGCATGTGGCATAGCCCTTACCCTTTAGGAACTCACAGAACTTGAGCAGATAGGATATATGGTATATATTTATCCTACATTCAACCCTGTACACAGTCACCAAAAAAGTAAACAAGCAATGCAGTATAAAGATCTGGCACACATCAAAAACTAATGATGTACTATATGTTGGCTAATTGAACATAATAAAAAAAATTTTTTTTTTTAATTTCAAGTATACACAGAGGTTAAAAGAACAAAAAACAAAAAACAAACAAAAAAGTTCTGGCACATGATAGGCATTCCATCCGGGTACTTATACAAAAAGTGAACTTTAAGTGAAGCCTTAAATTGTTAAACAAATTCCAGGTTGTTGCAGGGGTTGGCATTCCTGGTAAGCAAACAGCACTGAGTAAATGTGGAACATACAGGCTCGTAGAAGGAAGGGTTTGGGAGGTAGTGAGCAAGTGTCTAAATTTGTGGGGAGTTCCTCCAGATCTTAAGCATGACTCACTCACTAATCTCTTAGAAACTAATTCGCAACAAGGTGTCAATGGCTTAATGATACACCTCCTAGGACATTAAAGGATCTTTTGAGATGAATGTTTCCATTTAAAGGGCTACATTTCTAATGTTGGGAGTTTCACATCAGATAGTAGGATGACTTGGGGGATATTTGAGGGTAGGGGAAACTTAGCATCATCACGTAAACCATACCACAAAAGCAACTGGGTCCAGTCCCAGGGAAAGATGAGCTGATAAAATGCAACTGTTGGTTTTGGAATTGCTTTGTTATTGGTGTTATTGTTATTTTTAGCTGTTTGGAAATTGCAGTGCTTCTATGGAGAGGTGGATGAAATTTTAAAATAACATGGTGATGGTATGTGAGTATGTGTACTTGTGTGTGTTACTGTGTTTGTGCCCTGGGGCGTCCTAGGTGAAGGGCTCCCTTGAAAAATTCGAAACAAATAAATAAAATGAGAGCTGACCTAAATTTTTGCCTCAAACTGGAATGGAGTTCAAACTTTTGAGGAGGATCAAAAGCTTGATTAACTGTTGTTTATTTGTTTTTAAAGGCTTTGCTTCCCTCCAACTCAAAAAAGTAAAAGTGATCAAACACTACACTCTGAGAGAGACTCTTGTCTCAATATTTCCAACCGGGTTGAAACCAGAAAGTACTTGTGAGGCAACTGGGAAACCCAAGTGACTTGCAGCCCAAAGTCCAAGATTCAAGGGGTTAGGAGGAGTTCAGCTAAATTTCATGTTGGCATCCAAGGAAAACACAGCAGTACTGTTGTGTTCAGTGGAACTGAGATCCTAGAGGGCAGAAAACATCATTATGTGAAACAGAAAAAGTACATGTATTTGTGTTTTTCACCAATGTCTGAGGAAAGCACATTTATTGATTGTTTAAAAAGTAAAAAAAAAAAAAAAAGACCCATGGGATGTGCTGAGACCTGTGGGTCAACTTGAGGCAGCTGGTATAAGACAAAAGCCACAAGGGAGAGGTCAGGGGACTTGGAAGTGAGGCCCTCCTCTCACAGCTGTGTGACCTTGGGCATGCTGTGTAGCAGCTCCTACAGAACTTGGGGTTTGAATCCGTAAAATATTCACTTGTTCAGAAATACCAGTGGCCTATCTTTCATGACACACTGAAATCGTGGTTTAGAGCTTTCTGAATTGGGTAAGAACCAATCGTGCCCTTGAGAATAGTAAAATCCAGGAGGGGGTCTTAAGACACATACCAAAATCATTTTTCAAAAAAGATTAAGGGCTATGACAGTTTGGGGAAAAGAAAGGGTCATTTGGCTTAACTTCCATGCTTTGTAAGGCTTTATAAAAATAGAATTGAAAATAGGTAGGGTTTTGGCATAGAGAAATTCACTGGAGGGAGGACATTCCAAATAAAGATAGCAACCATCTAAAAAGGTACCTTGACAAGAAAAATGTAGAACTTAACATAGCAAATAGCAAATAGGCAAGACTGAACTGGAGAAAGGTGAGAGACCAAAGGATGGATGTCATCGAATCCCAAGCTGCTAGTTTTGATTTGATTTTATATGGAGTAGGGGGGTAATTTGGAGTTTTGTTTGGGTGTATGAATAATTATAACCTTTTATCAAGATTAAATTCACAATAGGTGGTAAAGTGAATTAGGAAGGAAAGATAATAGAGAGAAGCGAACTAATCAAGAGACCAGCACATCAGTGTAGGTGAGAGATGGTATGGCCCCAAACAAGACAATGGTCATGCTTATAGAAAGGAGGTTGTGAGTCTCAGGGTTAAGATAGAAGTACGATCAAGAGGATTTGGCCTACAAAGGATCCAGAGGGGTCAAAGAGCTAAGGCTTCACACTTGAATAACTTAGGAATTAACTTGAGGAACTTGGGATAGAAGCAGGCTTGAGAGAGAAAATGGTGAGTCCAGCTGAGTTTAAGGGTAAGGCATCTTGAGATCAAGAGCTAGATGATGACTAGAGACAAAGATGGAGAGTCATCTGTGTAGATATCACCACTGAAGTTATGGAAATACTAGATGTTGATGGACTTTATTCAGTATCTTTTCCTGAGCGTGATGCCAGCTCTACAGGTATTTTCCTGGGCTTTGTTGATAAGCTTCTTGCTATGAGCATGACTTTTGGCATGACTTTGTGCCTACAACTTAGACCCATATCTACTGAGCTGAATTTCAACACCTACATGAGTTCTCAAAGCCTAATCCAACATTTGCTACTCACAGCATGTTATGACCTCCCCATTATTTATCATGTCCTCAATTCGTTAAGTCCATAAGCTGTAGCTCCCATGTTGATAAAACTTAGAAAAGTCTGTCAAAACATTTTCCGAAGAAAAAGGTGTCAGGTTTTTGTTTGCTTCTTTAGATTTGCGATTTAACTCTTTAAGGAAAACCTATGGCTTAAGGATCTGAATGTATTATTTAAATAGTTGCCATAAGCAGCATGCATTTTAATAATGCATCTCCAAAGAATATTCCAGGAAAATGTCAATGCCAAGAAAACATGAGAAATTCCTTCCCTGTATATATCACATTTTTCCTACTTCCTGGTCCTCTAGAAGACCTCATAAAGATCACACAGATGTTTCTTTAATATTCAGAGACATTTGAAGATAAGATGAGAAAATTCTATAAGGCAGATCACCTGCATTGAGGCCAGGCTTTAACACTTTGCAATTATGTGATGTTTGATAAACCATGTGAGTTTTCTGAGTGGTACCTGAATAGTATGAGAATTCATTGAGGTTCAGCATCATTATCTGGAAGCTATGAAGAACTAAGAAATATAAAGTATTGTAACATTGGAGAAAAGTATAATAAAGATAAATTATTCACTATAATTTAGAATATTAGAAGTGGCACTTACTGTAGTAACTTTACATTTATTTTTATGATTAGTTGAGTAATGCTTATAATCAGTATCAGATTGCTAGTTACATGATGAAGAGTCTATGTCAGCTTATGCTCATCATTAACACTAGTAGCTAGTACTGCATTTACCATACATACAGTAGGTGCCTAGTAAAAAACTCAAATGAATAATTGAATACTTTGCAGCTTAAATGCCATCATTAGTATAATAAAATGAACAATTTAAATTATGAAAACACTTTCTGTAATGCAAAATAGAGAGAGGATGGTGCAAATTGATATAAGGGGAATCTGGATACAATTTATGGATGAAAACGTATGGTAGCAAAATGAGGAAAGACAGAGATGATTGAAAACAATGAAGCCCTAACCCTGTTTTCCTTTGGTCCCACAGCTAGAATAAACCAGCACTGAATCAATTTGCTACTAAATAGTCTTTCTAGTGTTATATGTTATGTTCCCTTTGCTTTGTTCTTTGTGTGCTTCTATTGAAATATATGTTCCTCAAAAAGCAAACAACACTCATACTTCTCCTTTCCTATTATTCCTTGAAGTTCTGTCTTTATCTATAGACTATTATTGAATTTGCTCTCAAAGAGTTCACCAGCAGCTTTAGAGAACTTTGAGAACTTAACTCTTGACTGTGCTGATGACCTTCTTGAATCTCACTTCCTTTGGCTTCTATCATAAATATTTTCCTCCTTATTTTCCTCTCTTTTTAAACTTTGTCAAAAATGCTTTTTGGCCCCACCTACAACAACCTCTGATTAGAGGGCTGTTCTAGAAGTCTTCAATCTATTTTAAGTTTTTAAGAGTTTTTTACCTTCCTTCACCTGGTATGGAGCAGGTTTCCATGGCTGCTTGGACATTTTTGACTTGGATATATTCATAATATCCCAAACTCAATTTATCCAAAATGTTTCAAAAACTGATTTTATTCAAAGGTGACTCTATCATTCTTATATTTATCCATATTTTTCTTATATTTTCTAAAGCTGAATCTATCAATTTCTTAAATTTTCCACCCCCCCAGTTTAAAAATTACAGTTTATCCAAAGCTGATGAACTTCTTACATTTTTTCATTCTCACCCCCTATACTGATAAACTCCGTTTAACCAAAGCTGAATCTATCAGTTTCTTACATTTTCCTACTCCCACTTCTCATACCATTGTCTATACCATGGACTATAAAACTACGATTCCCCACTCAAATTTGACTCTTTAAATCAATCTCTCTCCAGGGCACTTGGGTGGCTCAGTCATCAGTCGAGCATCTGACTCTTGGTTTCAGCTCAGGTCATGATCTCAGGGTCATGAGATTGAGCCCTGCATCAGGCTCCATGCTCTGCTGGGAGTCTGCTTGAGATTCTCTCTCTCTCTGCCCCTCCCCCAATATATAAATAACTATTTAAAAAAATCAATCTCTCTTTCTCTCTCTGCCTCCCCCCTCCTTCTCTCTCTGTTTCTCACTTTCCACACCCAGTAAGACTCTTCTCAGTTTTACTTCCTAATGCCCGTCATGTCACTCCCATTTTTCTGCTCCAACCGTCACAGTCCTGATTGCATTTGGCTTCATTATATTAATCCTGTTCTATTATTCTACTTCCATGTCATGTGATACACTATTGCCAAAATGACCTTTCTGAAATTTACATCTGCATATGCCACCCCTCTCTCTTCTTAGTTTCTAAAGTGAAAAACCAGGGCACCTGGGTGGCTCATTTGGTTAAGCGACTGCCTTCAGCTCAGGTCATGATCCTGGAGTCCCAGGATCAAGTCCCGCATCGGGCTCCCTGCTCAGCGGGGAGTCTGCTTCTCCCTCTGACCCTCCCCGCTCTTGTGTGCTCTCTTTCTCTCATAAATAAAAAAATCTTAAAAAAAATAAAGTGAAAGTCATTTTCTAACATTCATGATCTTTTAAAATAAGGATCCAAACTGTCTTGCAAATCTTTTTTATTTTTAATTTGTAAATGACATGATATGTAATTCACATACCATGCAATTCACCCATTTAGAGTGTACAATTCAAGGTTTTTTTTATTATTATGTTATGTTAATCACCATACATTACATCATTAGTTTTTGATGTAGTGTTCCATGATTCATTGTTTGCGCATAACACCCAGTGCTCCAGGCAGAACGTGCCCTCTTCAATACCCATCACCAGGCTAACCCATGCCCCCACCCCCTCCCCTCTAGAACCATCTTTCAGAGTCCGTCATCTCTCATGGTTTGTCTCCCCATCCTATTTTCCCGCTTCATTCTTTCCCTCCTGCTATCTTCTTCTTCTTCTTCTTTTTTTTAACATATAATATATTATTTGTTTCAGGGGTACAGATCTGTGATTCAACAGTCTTGCACAATTCACAGTGCTCACCATAGCACATACCCTCCCCAATGTCTATCACCCAGCCACCCCATCCCTCCCACCCCCCACCACTCCAGCAACCCTCAGTTCCTCATATAGGAATTCTTAATCTCAGGAAACAATTCAAGGTTTTTTTTTTAATATTTTCACAGAGTTGTGCAACCATCACCACAATCACTTTTAGAACAAGTTTATCACTTCCAAAAAGAAACCCCATATCTTTAATGGTCATTCCTGCCTGCCTGATTTCCCTCACCCCATCCTCATCTGTAGGGGACCTTTGTAGCTATTTACTTCCTATCTCTATATAGATTTTTCTACTGTGGACATTTTATGTAAATGTAATCCTTCATTATGTGGTTTTCTTTCATAATGTTTTTAAGTTTCATCCATGTTGTAGCATGTACAAGTACTTTTTTTTTCTTTAATTTTTTTATTGTTATGTTAATCACCATATATTACATCATTAATTTTTGATGTAGTGTTCCATGATTCATTGTTTGCCTATGACACCCAGTGCTCCATGCAGAACGTGCCCTCTTTAATACCCATCACCAGGCTAACCAATCCCCCCACCCCTCTCCCCTTATAAGTACTTCTTTTTATTGCAAAATATATTTCATTGTATCTATTCATCAGTTGCTACCTCCTTTTGCACTATTTTTGCCCCTTGCCATAAGTTGTTTTCTTATTTTTACAGCCTTAAATTCCTCTTTCTCAGCTTACTTGAATTCTTTGTACTGGAGAGTTGTACTGGTTGTTTAAATTTCTTAATTTCCAATAGGTTAAGACTGTTCTTTGCTCTTAGTTGTTATTTTCCAAGAATTACCTTTTCTCCATAAATACTCAATTCCATTCAATGGAAATTACATTTACTGTTTTCAGTATATTGAAACTGAGGCATGTAGAGGATATACATTACCATTCTCTCTCCCCCTCTGTCTCTCTGTCTGTCTCTATAGTACATAGTACTTAGTATACAGTGCATATATATATATGTATATATACACACACACATAGTTGTATGTATGTGTAATATACTATATATTAAATATATATCATAGTAACTATATACTATAGTTTATGCAAAAATGATATATATACTATATATGGTATCCATGATGTCAGTGTTTAAGCCTACAACCATACACTACATGGTCATTATCCTTATATAATTGGTTCAATCACCTTTATTTATACAAGGAACCATTGGCATCCTTGATGGCAGATTATCTGCATCAGTTATTTGGAATTCCTTTGCACAAAGATTTGTCTAGTCTGTTTATTTATTTAGATCAGTATGGATACATGGATATTGATTTTATATTTTGGATTATAATTTAATACTGTTTTGTTTTGTTTTTGCTCAAATTGTTCCAGCACTGGCCATTGATGGCTCTTTCAGATGATGTCTGTGCCCTGTTGGCATTTCTCATCTTTGTTTTTTCTTCTTGCTTGCTCTGAATTAAACAAGATAAAAACTGAAAAAAAAAAAAAGATACAGATGTCTCCAACTCTAATCCAGTACCACAGGAATCCTTCTATCCTCTCCATTACCTTGTTCGAATGTAACCTACCACTCTAACAAACCTATAGTGATAAACCATTCTCTATGAATTTACTAAATTGTTCAATTCCTGTGTATATGATATGTATAGTGGCTTCAAAAATTTTATCCCATACCCCCATGAGAAACAGCTTTACCAAATAGAGTCTGATATTCTCAGAGAAAGAATGTATTCCACTGATTGTTGGAGTGGCAACCCAAAATAAAACTTAGTCTTCAGTATTTTATAATCTAGAAGAACAAGTCCTTCAAGAAACTCTATGCTGTAATATCCTGGACTTGTTTTTTTTTAAAGGGAAAAAATGTAATTCACAAAAGTATAAAAGATATAAAAGGCATCAGAAGTAGACAAGACCCTGGAAAAAATGGAGTACTTTCTAACTTAGAGCAGTGCCAGCAACTGATGGTACACACACAAGACCCATTTTGTTAAATCATTCAGTGGATTTAGAGTGTCTTTACTATAGTTCCTCCTAATCTGAAAGACAACCACCACACAGGTCCTTATAAAACCAGAAGTGTGCAACAAGGCCAGGCTGTCTGAGTTTGGGCCCATTTCCTCTTCTTAGGAAAGCTGTACAAAATGACAGTACATTAGGGAATAGAGAACCAGGGAGAATGGGGAAGCTGGCCACACCACTGAAAGGGGTTCACCTAACGTCCTAGTGATCCAAGAGCTATTTTTGATGGATCTTCCCAGGAAGGATACCTATTCAAAATAACTGGCAAGTTTTAATTTTTGTTTATAGCAAATGGCATCCTAGTCACCATTTCTTATTAAAAATATGTTACTTCTTCTAAGGAGGAAACCAAAATTGCCCCATGTGAAACTGCGTCATTGTTTTTTGTCTCTCAAGTCTCTTATTATGTTTCTTCTCTACATTCAATTACATATGGCCCATAGTGGATTTTCTTGTCTACAGTGTTGCTTATCTTTTCCTGTCCAGTCTGTATTAGGTTTGCTCTTTGAGGATGAGGACTTGATCTCATTGTTAGAATGCTTATTATATAGTAGGTGGTGAACAAATATTAAATGGAAAGTTCAATAACATCATAGGGAAGAATGATTCAACATTGTAGCTTTTAATTCACAGATTTCTCCCCTGAAAGTGAATGATTTCTTTGAGTTTATTTAAATAAATGTCTTTTCATCATGAACATTCATACTCATAAAAGCAAGCTTTCAAGAGGTAGTCTGAGGAATGATAGTGTCCCTTGAGTCTCTGAGAGCTAAGTTACTCATGCTTCTTGCAAGCTTTCTTTTTAATATCATAGGATTCTTCGTTATATTGTTGGAATTTGGTTATATTATTTAGAAGTTTTCACTGTCAAATAGTGGACCAGCAGTATCAGCGTCCACGTTAGGAGATTTAAAAATACAGATTTGTACTTCCAAAGTTTTGGAAGCAGCAGATTTGAGATATAGCTTGGAAATCTGTCACTTTAAGACACTTTCCCAAGTGTTTCTGATGGGAGACATTGCCTCCCATTCTGGAATAGGTGGTTAAAAACTCTAAAGGCTGTGTTCTTGCATTAGCAAGAAGTGTCAGTACTGAATCAAAAATCATCTTCCACATGTGTGTTACATCAAAAGTCTGTTCACCTCCACCTTAATCCCCAAACCAGGCAAAGACCCCATCTAAAAGGAGAATTTCAGACCAATATCCCTGATGAATATGGATTCCAACATCCTCAACAAAATCCTAGCTAACAGGATCCAACAATACATTAAAAGGATCATCAACCACGACCAAGTGGGATTTATCCCCGGGACGCAAGGGTGGTTCAACATTCGCAAATCAATCAATGTGATAGAATACATTAATAAGAGGAAGGAGAAGACCCATATGGTCTGTTCAATTGATGCAGAAAAAGCATTTGACAAAATACAACATCCTTTCCTGATTAAAACTCTTCAGAGTATAGGGATAGAGGGAACATTCCTCAAGTTCATAAAATCCATCTATGAAAAAACCACAGCGAATATCATCCTCAATGGGGAAAAGCTGAGAGCCTTTCCCTTAAGATCAGGAACACGTCAAGGATGCCCACTCTCGCCACTATTGTTCAACATAGTACTAGAAGTCCTAGCAACAGCAATCAGACAACAAAAAGAAATAAAAGTTATTCAAACTGGCAAAGAAGAAGTCAAAATCTCTCTTTACGACATGATACTTTATGTGGAAAACCCAAAAGACTCCACCCCCAAATTACTAGAACTCATACAGCAATTCAGTAATGTGGCAGGATACAAATTCAATGCACAGAAATCGGTTGCTTTCTTATATACTAACAACGCAACTGTAGAAAGAGAAATTAGAGAAATGATTCCATTTACAATAGCACCAAAAACCATAAGATACCTCGGAATAAACCTAACCAAAGAGGTAAAGGATCTATACTCTAGGAACTACAGAACACTCATGAAAGAAATTGAAGAGGACACAAAAAGATGGAAAAACATTCCATGCTCATGGATCGGAAGAATAAACATTGTTAAAATGTCTATGCTACCCAGAGCAATCTAGACCTTCAATGCCATCCTAATCAAAATTCCAATCAGATTTTTCAAAGTGCTGGAACAAACAATCCTAAAATTGGTACGGAATCAGAAAAGACCCCGAATCGCCAAGGAAATGTTGAAAAAGAAAAACAAAGCCGGGGGCATCATGTTGCCCAATTTCAAGCTATATTACAAAGCTGTGATCACCAAGACAGCATGGTACTGGCACAAAAACAGACATATAGACCAATGGAACAAAATAGAGAACCCAGATATGGACCCTCAACTCTATGGTCAAATAATCTTCGACAAAGCAGGAAAAAACATGCAATGGAAAAAAAGACAGTCTCTTCAATAAATGGTGCTGGGAAAAATGGACAGCCATATGCAGAAGAATGAAACTCGACCATTCTCTAACACCATTCACAAAGATAAACTCAAAGTGGTTGAAAGACCTCAATGTGAGACAGGAGTCCATCAAAATCCTAGAGAAGCACATAGGCAGTAACCCCTTTGACGTCGCCCACAGCAACTTCTTTCAAGATACATCTCCAAAAGCTAGTGAAACAAAAGCAAAAATGAACTTTTAGGACTTCATCAAGATAAAAAGCTTCTGCACAGCAAAGGAAACAGTCAACAATTGTGGGAGGCAACCCACAAAATGGGAGAAGATATTTGCAAATGACACTACATATAAAGGGCTGGTATCCAAGATCTATAAAGAACTTCTCAAACTCAACACCCAAAAAACAAATAATCAAGTCAAAAAGTGGGCAGAAGATAGGAAAAGACACTTCTCTGAAGAAGACATACAAATGGCTAACAGACACATGAAAAAATGTTCATCATCATTAGCCATCAGGGAAATTCAAATCAAAACCACATTGAGATACAACCTTACACGAGTTAGAATGGCAAAAATGGATAAGGAAAGAAACAAAAAATGTTGGAGAGGTTGTGGAGAAAGGGGCACCCTCTTACACTGTTGGTGGGAATGCAAGTTGGTACAGCCACTTTGGAAAGCAGTATGGAGGTTCCTCAAAAATTTAAAAATAGAGCTACCCTATGACCCAGCAATTGCACTCCTGGGTATTTACCCCAAAGACACAGATATAGTGAAAGAAGGGCCATATGCACCCCGATATTCATAGCAGCAATGTCCACAATAGCCAAACTGTGGAAAGAGCTGAGATGCCCTTCAACAGATGAATGGATAAAGAAGATGTGGTCCATATCTACAATGGAATATTACTCCGCCATCAGAAAGGATGAATACCCAACTTTTACATCAACATCGTTGGGACTGGAGGAGATTACGCTAAGTGAAATAAGTCAAGCAGAGAAAGTCAATTATCATATGGTTTCACTTATCTGTGGAACATAAGAAATAGCATGGAGGACATTAGGAGAAGGAAGGGAAAAATGAGGGGGGGGGGATTGGAGGGAGAGATGAACCATGAGAGACTATGGACTCTGAGAAATAAACAGGGTTTGGGGGGGGCGTTGGTTGGCCCAGTGATGGGTGTTAAGGAGGGCACATACTGCATGGAGCACTGGGTGTTATACGAAAACAGTGGATCGTGGATCACCACATCAAAAACTAATGATGTATTGTATGGTGACTAACATAACAAAATAAAATTAAAAAAAAAAAAAGTCTGTTCACCTCCAACACCCCCCTGGAGATTGAGTTTGGTTTGCCTTATCACTGATAGTAGCACCAGGCTGTATGGGAGCACAGACTGGCTGAAAAGCAAAATTTATATTTGGAAACAATTATTAACAACACAGGTCAAAGAGAAAGCCAGTCTCAACACAGACAAGGGATAAGCTTTCCATAGCACAGATTTTTCAGGACTTCTCCTCTTTCAGTTAAAAAACCTGCTGGCCAGCTCTTAATAGCAAATAAATCTGGAGTTTCCAGCGTTTGGGGAAGGTGATTTACTACTGCCTCTTACACTCTACCTGTATGCCTTGTGAAGCACAAAGTATGAAGAAACAGGCTACTTTGACAAGCTCTGAGCCTCAGGGAACAGCGCCATCTGCTGATTACCTGGGACATAGCTTACATGAAAATGGTTGAGTGGGAAAGTGGCAGACGTTAATTATATATTTCCTGGCTTTCTTACCGCCGCTCCTGTAACACCCTGCTGCCAAGCTCCAAGCGTTCTTTCAGCTCATTGTCTGAAATGAGCCGGTATTAATTGGTGGGTGTTTTGTTACTGAAGGGTGCACACCTCTCTTTGAGTGCCTTGGCTTTCACTAATTTGTATTTCAATATATTTTTAAGCCTCAGGTAGACAACTCTGCCTATAGGTACTCATTCATGGAGCTCAGCACTTGGGAGTAGCAAGAGTCAGAGCTCTCAGGCAAGGCACAGCAACTTGGCCACAGCACCTTTGCTGTTTTGTGGAGAATGTTCTGAGGAGTCTGGCTACAATGGGGCTGTGGGGAATTTCATTTCCTAAACAGGTTTTCTTTAGGACCCAACAACAGCAATCCACAGAGTTACTGCTGCAATATTTGAAGTTCCCCTGCGTGCCATTTCCTGCTGGAACAGGTCTAACAGGGCAAAGCGGACCCCAGGGAGGCCTAATTTTGGTTAGGTTAAGCCCTTTAAGAAATGAGGTGCTATTTTTCCCGTTGGTAGTTTATTTATGTGTTTGTTTTAATGTTAGGGCCTGTCCCTTATGATATCCTCCCCAGGACCAGGAAAGGGAAATGTTAAAAAGAAATACCGAGTGCATGTGCGTGCGTGCGTGTGAGCGTGCAAGCGTGTGTGTGTGTGTGTGTGAGTGTGTGTTCTAAACCAGGCCCTTAAAAGATAAACATTTGATGTAGGGAAATGTTGAAAGTAAGAAAGTCATAAGCAGGTTTCATTACATTTTTCTAAAAATATTTGGCTTTCAAAATCAAACCCACTTAAAGTTTTCCTCCTTTTATTTTCTTTTCTTGGTCATTTCGACATATTGTAGGGGGTTCCACTGTGTCATAATAATGTTATTTTTATACAAGTTTTAATAGTGAAAATAAAGTCAGTGGACCCCATTGCCCTCCGCACAGCTGAAAGCGCATTTCTCTGCCCAATTCTTCCCACACTCATGAAAAAATACCAGACTTAAAATTAAAGTTCGGCACTTAAGCTCTTGTGAGGTCCTGTAATACTTGATCACTGTTAAAGAAAAGAAGTCTATGGCATATATTACAAATAATAGTGGGGAATAAGTGCAGATGGGACTAATTAGATTTTTCCAGTTTGATTTTGCCATTTTCAAAACATTTTATTTTTGAACTGTTTATTTTTTTCTGTATTCAAAGAGTGTGTAATCCAATTTTCACTGCTGCAAGGACAGAAGTGGCATAAACACACTCCTGTGAAAACTCTATTTCTAGACTAGCACAACTTTGGGCCACCTAATTCCAGGTGCTTCAGCTTAAAACTTGGCTAGTTTAAGTAAATCAAATTTGATATTATTGTAATAATGATAATTAATAATGGTGAAGGCATTGAAAACATTTTTTTGGCAATGTTTTTTGTAAGTTATGTGCAATAATTAATTTAATCCTAACAACAACATTGCGAGTTAGGTACTATTACTTCTCCAACGATGACATGGGGAGGCTAAGTACTTTGCCTAGAGTGTATATATCTAGTAAATGGTGGAGCAAAGAGAGAGAGAGATAAAATATACAGATACAGATATGTAGGGATAGGGCTGGGACTAGATCCCTTTGTATGCCCTGAGGGTACTGCCTTAAATTTTGCCCCTGAGATGTCTCATCCATATCAACCTAGTCCTGGTCTTGAGATATCTATCAATACCTACCTACTTATCACCTACCTATCTATCTTTCTACATAGACAGGTATAGATACATATGTGGGTATGTGTGTGTATTTAGAGAAAGAGAACAAGAGAGAGGGAATTAATATGCAGAGGGTGAATAATACGAAGAATATTGATTTGCTCTTTTGTCTTTCTGCCTGTGAGGTTCTTCAGAGGTTCTTCTTCATTAACTTCTTGATTATTCATCTCCTGGAGACTGGTGATCAGATTTGGCTCTTGCTGTCCAAGAAATTTCTATTTAATAAGCTAAGTAACACACACACACACACACACACACACACACACACACACACACACACAGGAGATAAAAATGTTAACAGTCAAGGGAGCCTGGGTGGCTCAGTCGGTTAAGCGTCTGCCTTCAGCTCAGGTCATGATCCCAGGGTCCTGGGATGGAGCCCTGCATCAGGCTCCCTGCTCAGCGGGGAGCCTGCTTCTCCCTCTCTCTCTGCCTGCCACTCTCCCTGCTTGTGCTCTCTCCCTCTCTCTCTCTGACAAATAAATAAATAAATAAAATCTTAAAAAAAAAAAAGAAAGAAAATGCTCCCTTCAGTAGTTGGGAACTGGAGCAAGATCTTCCACTCTGGGGTGTGGAGAAAAGAGGCAAGGCTTTGGTAGAAGAGACATCATGGACCATTCGGAAGGTGGAAATAGAACATTTCACCATGACAGATGAGCCCATGGAAATCTGTGCTGGGAGCAGGGAAGTATGTGTGAAAGTTCCATATTTTCTCCCACTTCTCACCATTACCTGTCTTTTTGCACCTTAGATGACTTACCCGTAACCAGGTTCCCCTCTCCTTTCCTTTGGCATGGGTCACTTTCGACATGACTAGGAACATAGCACAACATTCAAGTGTTTCAGCTCTGGAAAGATACTGCCTGCTGTATGATTCCCGTGGCCACTGCCTAGCTTCTTTAAGGGAAGATGAGAAGGTAGGAAAGGAGGCAGGAGTAGGTCTTTGCAGCAAACGAGAAAACAGAGAATTTTAAGGGAGGTGGGTGGGAAGTGGAGGGCCATTAACAGTCTCAAATTCTACAGGAAGGGCAAGAAAGAAAATGGCTGAGAAAAGACCTTTCCTATATATCACATATATGTTCAATATGTGAGCCCAACATGTGATTTGAAATTTCCTATTAATCACATCAAAAAGACACAGGTAAAGTTAGGCTTAAAAAATAAGTTTCATTTGGGGCACCTGGGTGGCTCAGTTGTTTAAGCGTTTGACTCTTAGGCTCAGGCCATGATCTCAGAGTCCTGGGATCGAGCCTTGCACCAGGCTCTGTGTTCAGGAGGAGTCTGCTTGGGATTCTCTCTCTCCCTCTTCCTGTGCCCTACCCCTCGCTCATGCTCTCTCTCTCTAATAAAAAAGTAAATCTTTAAAAAAATAAATAAATTTCATTTAGCCCAATGTGTAAAAAAGTCATTTAGCATGTCATCAATATAAATATTTACATTTTCCATTCCTGATTACATGGTGTCTTTGAAGTCCAGCATGTATTTTACACTCACAGCACATCCCAATTCAAATGAACCCCATTTCAAGTGCTCAGTAGCTCCCTGTGGTGCATGGCTGCTGAGTTGGATGGCACAGACAACAGTAAGAAAGCACAGGTAGAGAAGTGGGACCAGAAGTCCACTTCTAAAGAGTTAGGCTACAGTGGATGCTAAGGACCCAGGATGAGAGAGTGTGAGAACTCAGACACTTAGAGGGCAAAGAACTGAGACCATTTTTTAAATTCGTGCTTTGGCATAACTGAGATGAGGATACATTTCATGGAAAGAGTCAGCAAATGAAGAATGAGAACTTGGAGATGTAAGGAAAGAGTTACAAAGCAAGCAGTTCATGCTGAGGGCGAGATCCAGAGGGCCTGGGACTATGACAGTCAGCGTTCTGTTCTGCGTTGGTGAACAGATGCTAACTTCCAAGGGTTCTGTTTGGCCACAGTGCAGTCCGTTTCTCAGCTCTTGTCTTTGACAGGCCCGCTTCCCACACAAGTTAACTAGACACCTTCCTGGAGGTGTTGGTGTTTGCATCTCTTAAGGGCACCGGTGTACAAATGAGAGAGTCTTTTCTATGAGACTAGAAGAGAATTGGTTATAAATGTACAGGTTTTCTTCTGAAAACCCAATGCTTTAGTGGATATTTCCTGTTTTCATGAACTCCTAGATCCATTTGCCATTCATCAATCTATTCACTCTTCAATGTAAAATATTCATTGAATTTCTGCTAATTTTTTCCTGAAACTTCCAATCAGTCCATTAGTTATTTCTTTCATTCACAAACCTTCATTGAGCCCCCTCACTTTCCTTTTCCATGATTAGGAACAACCTAAGGCAAATTTTTACATGGTGAAATTGATTTGGGGCATTTTTCCATCTTGCTTTATGCACTCTGTTTTTTAGTGCTGACTGATCCCTTTTTGACCTTGTGCTAAGATCTACATCATCTAAACACAATGGTTCACCACCACCATCAACACCACCTGGATCATCTTTCCTATGATTACCACCACCATCAACAAAAATTAAATTTCTGGTTCTATTCTAAACTCTTACTTCTTACTAGAAGAAAAAATACATAGAGGAAATTAATATAAATGTTTCAATGATTTGATGCCCTTAACTTTTCTAGAAGCATTGGCATTATAAAAAGAGAATTGTTATTAACACAAATGAGTCTCTATTTGTTGAAAAGTAAAGTGAGTGACAGTATCTTCTTCTCCAACATTTCTAGATACAGCCAAATTGAATGTATTTTATAGTAAATACCCATATACCTACCACCTAGATTCCTCAAATATTATTTTGTTGTATTGCTTTCTCTTGTATCTATCCATTTATTATCTCTATTCTTCAATTAACCCATATTATTTTTTAAAGATTTTATTTATTTATTTGAGACAGAGAGAATGAGAGAGAGAGAGAGAGCACATGAGAGGGGGGAGGGTCAGAGGGAGAAGCAGACTCCCCGCTGAGCAGGGACCCCGATGCGGGACTTGATCCAGGGACTCCGGGATCATGACCTGAGCCGAAGGCAGTCGCCCAACCAACTGAGCCACCCAGGTGCCCCTAACCCATATTATTTGTTTTCACATTTCCAAGTAAATTGCTTTATGCAGACATCAGGATACTTTTCCCTAAACTTCAGGAAGCACATTAACGAGATTTTGGTATTTCTTTTGAGATAAAATTGAAATACAAAGCAGTGGAATGGAATCCTAAGTGTATTTTGCTCTATTTTTGATAAATGCAAACAACCATGTAACCCACACCTCTATGAAGATAGAGATCATTACTACCATCCCAGAAAGTTCTCTAGAGCGATCACTCTTCTGATTTTTTTCTACCATGGATTTATTATAGAATTTTATATAAATAAGGCTTCTTTCACCCAATGTAAGTTTTTTGAGATTCAAATATCATATATTTTAGACGGAGGTGCTCCCAACTCTGCCAGTAATAACACTTCTGCTCTGGATATTGCTCCTAGAGGAGCTCACACCTTCTCCCCCAGCTCTCCCTGATCCTCTCCCTATCTCCTTCTCAGTCTGCATCTGCTTTGTTTTTTAACTAATAAATCAAGTTTTTGTTTGTTTGTTTGTTTTTTAAGTTCTAAGGGTTGTTGCTCTTATTTTGAATTCCTACAGGGCTTGCAATAACATCAGGATGCTCACATATCAGAGAGAATGATTTTTCATTCTGTATCATTTAATTAGTATTAGTAGTTTTTCCTTTTTGGATAACTCCATTTAGCATATATAAAGATAACATGGAGAATGACTTAGAAAGAAAGGACACATAGGATAAAACTGTGACCTGATGATGTGAACTCATGATGCTGGGAGCATTAGGGTTCTGATGATGGTCCAGTTTCCTCACGGGCAGAGCAGCAGTATGCACCCTCTCAAAACCAAGTAAGTTGTCATTTGTCTGTGGTCAGAATTGGTCAAGATCTTGGGGTAGGTAACAGGTGCTGCCAAGCTCCTATGTAGATGTATGGAAGTATGGCGAGGAGCCATTCCTCCCTGCTAACATGTGTTAGGGAAAGGCCATAGGAGTCATGCTGTCAGCCAGCGTTTTGTCAAGGTCTGTCCTCATCAAGAAAAGCAAGCCTTTTCAGATTGAATAAGGGGAAATTTGGGGTAAGCAACTATTAAGAAACTTAACCTGTGGTCTCAAGAAGTGCAGATAAAAAGTATCGGCAGGAATATTCAGGAGCTTTAAGCCTGATCTTTTCTTGAGCATCTTGTTTTCTATTGAATTTAATTATCACGGATCCAAGATTTTATTTTGCAAAAGGATTTAGGGACATATGTTAAATGTCATTTGTGTATATATGTTTATATATTTTCATTTTTTTCTTCTTGTAATTTGTTGGCATGAAATAAAAGATTATCATAAGAATATCTTTCATTTGGGGTAAGAGCAGGTATCTTCATTTTCTTTTTTGATCTCCTCTGTTCAGATCAGACAGAGTTTCACTGGGGTGAAATCATAGCTTGATTAGTCATATCTTAACATTAGAAATGGCCATGCCCCTGTGGGTGGCTAGAAAGAATGGAGGTTATGCTTAAAGCCTAAACCTCAGACTTGTGGGTATTTTCTCCTCCACATTTTAAAAAAATACCAGAAAGGAAAGATTTAACTCACTAGTTATTTTGAGAAAATCAATTTCCATAAATACATTTAATTGCTCATTCATAAATTTATATTTCCCTTTCCCTCGCTGCATAATTGGCTTCCTGCATTCAGTTTAGCTCCATGCTTCATGTTTTCATAAGAGTTTTATTCCTGATATTTGTCTGGTTAAGCCATTCTTCTGCTGAAAGAGCTGGTAACTTTTCATTACCTGAAGGATGAAATCCAAAATTCTTAGTGTGGCGTTCAAGGCTTTTCAAAAGCTGGTCCCAAACTGTTTTTCTAGCTTTACCTTCCCCAGGGATTCCTTTCCAATTTCTTCCCTTTTCCTTTCCAGTTCCCACAATTCTTGCTTTCTTTGTTACCCTATGTGCTTAAAATTTGGGGGCTTGGGGAGGTACAATTTTATATCACCACATTTAGATGATTATGTGCCTGTCTACTTATGTTACTGGCGACTCCTTTGTCAGAAGATAATCTCTAATCAACCCATTTGTTTTTTAATTAATTAATTAGTTAATTAATTAATTAGTTTGTTTGTTTTAAGATTTATTTTTTTGAAGATTTTATTTATTTGACGGAGAGAGAACACACAAGTGGGGGGAGTGGCAGAGAGAGAGGGAGAAGCAGGCTCCCCACAGAGGAGAAGCCCGATGGGGGGCTCGATTCCAGGACCCTGAGATCATGACCTGAGCAGAACGGAGACACTTAACTGACTGAGCCACCCAGGCGCCCCTCTCACTTGTTTTTTTAGACTTTAAAAAATTGTAGTAAAATATACATAACATAAAATTTACCATCTTAACCATTTTTAAATGTACAGTTAAGTGACACTAAGTACGTTCACATCGTTTTACAGCCATCACCACCATCCATCTCTGGAATTTTGCATCATTCCTAACTGAAACTCTGTCTCCATGAAACAGTAACTCCCCGTTCTCCCCTCCCTCCAAGCCTCTGGTAGCCTTCATTATACTTTCTGTCACTATGAATTTGACTACTTTAGGTGTCTCATATAAGTGGAATCATACAATATTTGACCTTTTGTATCTGGCTTATTTTACTTAGTGTAATGTCTTCAGGGTTCATCTATATTGTAGCATGTGTCAGAATTTCCTTTCTTTTTAAGGATCAGTAATGTTTTATTGGATGGATATAACACATTCTGTTTATCCATTTATCTGTTAATAGTCATTAGGGTAGCTTCCATGTTAGGTCTATTATGAGTCATACTGTTATGAACATTGGTGTGCAAATATTTGAGTCTCTTCTGTCAATTCTTTTGTGTATATATTCAGAATGGAATTGCTGGGTCAAATGGCACTTCTATGTTTAATTTTTTGAAGAACTGCCATACTGTATCTCCAGTGGCTGTGTCTATGTACTGTTTCTATAATTTTACCTTCCTGCCAGAAATGTAAGTTTCTTCACATCCATGCCAGCACTTTTTTTTCTGGTTTTCTGCTTTGTTTTATAATAACCATTTTAATGGGTGTCAAATGGCATCTGATTACGGGTTTGATCTGTATTTCCCTAATGAGTAGTGATTTTATGTGCCTATTAGCCATTTGAAGAAATGTCAATTGGTGTTTTTGCCCATTTTTTTCAATTGAGTTGTTTGCTTTTTTGTTGTTGAGTTTTAAAAGTTTTGTATATATTGTGAATATTAATTCCTCATGAGATATGTGAATCTCAAATATTCTCTCCCATCCTGTGAATTGTCTTTTTAATCTGTTGATAATGTCCTTTAATGCAAAAGAGTTGATAGTTTTTATGAAGTCTAATTTATTACTTTTCTTTTGTTTCCCATCTTTGGTGTCATTTCCAAGAAGTCGTTGTCACATCCTTTGTCATGAAATTTTCCTCTATATTTTCTTCTAAAAGCTGTATAGTTTTAGACTTTACTCTTAGGTTTTTGATCTGTTTTCAGTTAATTTTTTTTTATATGGTGTAAGGTAAGGGTGCAACTTTGTTCTTTTGCATGTAGACATACAGTTTTCCCAAGACCACTCTTGAAAAGATGGTCCTTTTCCCCATTAAATGGTCTTGGCACTCTTGCTGCAAATTATTTGATCATATGTGCAAGGGTTTACTTCTGGGCTCTCTATCCTATTCTGTTGGTCATATGTTTGTCTTTATGTAAACATCACACTGTTTTGATTGCTATAGGTTTGTAGTAAATTTTGAAATGAAGAAGTGTCAGTCTTCCAGCTTTGTTCTTCTTTTGTAAGATTCTTTTGGCTGTTGGGGGATCCTTTGACATTCCATATGAATTTTAGAATGTGTTTTTCTATTTTCTCCAAAAAATTGTTGTTGAGCTTTTCATAAGAATGAAATTGAATCTGCAGATTGCTTTGTGTAGTACTGACATCCTAATAACATTGTCTTCTAATCCATGAGCATGGGATGCCTTTTCATTTACTTATGTCTTCTTTAAATTTTTTTTGCAATGTTTTATAGTTTTCTGTAAGTCTTTCACCTCCTTAGTAAGTTAATTCCTAAGTACTTTATTCTTTTTGATGCTATTGCAAATTAATTGTTTTCTTAATTTCATTTTTAAATTGTTCATCATCAGTGTAAAAAAATACACCTGATTTTTGTTTGTTGCTCTTGTATCCTGCTACCTTGCTGAATTTATTAGTCCTAACAGTGTGTGTGTGTGGGGGTGTGTGTGTGTGTGTGTGTGTGTGTGTAATCTTTGGGGTTTTCTACATACAAAATCATGTCATCTATGAACAAAGGTAATTTTACTTCTCCCTTTCCAATTTGAATGTCATTTATTTCTTTTCCTTGCCTAATTGTTCTGGCTATATTAACTAGAAGTAGTAAAAGTAGGCATCCATGTTTTCTTTTTCCTTATGTTAGAGGAAAAACTTTCAGTCCTTCAACATTGAATATAATGTTAGCTGTGAGTTTTTCATATATGACCTGTATTATGTTGAGATAGTTTCTTTCTATTCCTAATTTTTTGAGCTTCTTTTTTTTAATCATAAAAAGGTGTTGAATTTTGCCAGTTGCTTTTTCTGTATGTACTGAAATGATATTATGAGTTTTTTCCTACATTCTATTAATGTAATATATTACATTGATTTATTTTTGTATGTTTGTATGTTGAATCATCCTTTTATTCGAGGAATAAATTCCACATGATCATCATGTATAGTTGCTTTCATATGCTGTCAAATTAAGTGTGCTAGTATTCTGTTGAGAATTTTTACATTAATATTTATAACATGAATTGGTCTTCAGTTTTCTTTCCTTGTACTGCCTTTGTGTGGCTTTGGTATCAGGGTAATGCTGGCCTCACAGAGTGAGTTAGGAATCACTCCCTCCTGTTCAAGGTTTGGAAGAGTTTGAGGAGGGGTTGGTGTTTGTTCTTTACATAAATGTTAGGTAGGACTCACCAGTGAAGCCATCAAGTCTAGGCTTTTCTTTGTTGAGAGGTTCTTGATTATTGATTCAATCTCCTAACTACTTTTGGGTCTATTCTGATTTTCTGTTTCTTTGTGATTCAGTCTTGGTATGTTTCTAGGACTTTGTCCATTTCATGTAAGTTACCAACTGCATTGGCATACAATTTTTCATAGTCTTCTCTTATACTCCTTTTTTATTTCTATAGATTTGGTAGTACTATCTTCACTTTCATTTTTGGTTTTAGTAATTTAAGAGAAAACATGATATCTTATAAAAGTATTTGGCCAGATAGTACATTATAAAAGACCAGAAAATAAAAAGGGAGAATAAAAAAAACATTTGGCCTGAAAATTTGTCTGAACTCTAGTGTCATCTCCAAGTCTATATCCAGGTACATGTCCCAAAATAAGTACCTTTGAACCCAGCAAGTGAGGTGAATCAAAGGCCAGTGTTGTTCACGATTGTTTGTCACTGTGGTCAGCTTTTGTCACTGAAATAATGTAACCTTGCAGTGATTACTTTTTCCATCCAGGATATTTCCTTAAGTGTTTTGGAGTCAGAGCAAATAGCTGAGACAATCCCTGCTGACTGACTTACTGGTTATTCCTGAACGAGGGAAAAATGAAGGGGACTTCAGTTTTTTCTTTCTCTTTTCCATAAGATTTCCATTTCTGTCTCCTGTTTGTACTTCACAGAGTACTTAGAAAGCATCAGTGAAACTCCAATAAATACCTAGTATTTTTTACATCAAAAGTTTCACAACTCAACACTTCAGGAAGTGTGATTTATTACTTGTTTATACATTTTTCCCTTTTGCCTGAACCAAAGCTGTCTTTTGCCAAATTTAAATGAAATTTGCCCCTCATAGAATTTCAGTTTGATACTGAATTCAGAAGCCAGAAAGACAGAAGCATGCATTTTAAATGCTACAGAATGTATTTACTTTTTAAAATGCATGTTTCATAGTATTCAAAGCCAGGTATATAAAACAAATTGCAACACATTTCCTCAAGCAACCACTTAGAGATCACACTAAATGAACTTAGTAATTATGTTTTACATTTTTTTTTAATGAGCAATGAGGAATGTGCCTGAATGCTCCAATTTATTGGAAACTTTTCCAGGAAAACTTCCTACCAACTTCTCCCAATAGAGAACACTTTCTTTTTTTTTTAAGCATCTAAGTTTACCCCCTCTCCACTTCTCTCTCTCTCTCTCTCTCTCTCTCTCTCTCTCTCTCAGCTTTTTCAGGTGGTGGAGGGTCTGAGGATCATTTGCACTAATTATTTTTAGTTCCTCCTCACATAACACCTGAAGAGGACATTCTATTTATGGGAACCAAATTACTTAGAAATATTTCCAAGCTCCTTAGCAGAGGTCAGTACACACATTAGCTGGGGGCAAAAGGAATATTCAAGCACAGGCACCCCTTTTGAATTCACAGCTGGGATTTATGCAGCTCCATGCTGTCGGTCTGTCCCCTTGGTTACCCTTTACCTTGCTCATAATATCCAGACAGCATGTCAGGACCCATCTCATCTCCACATATCAACAAATGTTTGTGGAGGATCAGCTGTTCCCATGGTACCTGGGCTCAGGGATTTGTATTGGAATGTGCGGTATTTCCCAGACCCTGGGTTCCCAGCAACTGCTCATATACAATCTTGATTCTGTGCACCTACTGAGTCCTTCTAGGATTTCATGGTTGTTGCTGCTCTGACATTTTCACACTCTGGGTCCTAACTCCCTATTACAAGCTACAGGGATTAATGAATTCTTTCCCTGAGTGCACTCGCCTTAATAGGCCATTTGTTCTTCCCTGCTTTTTACTCTGTTAGGGCAATTTTCAAAGAAGCTCTAGTTATCACTTTTCCTCATTCTAAATCCATGTGATAAAACCTTCTGAACTGGGCTACTTCCACTGGAGAAAATGAAGAACTTTATCTGGTAGAAAGACCCCCCCCCATGTTTTTTATCCTATATTCTTAGCTGTGTGTTTAATAGCATTTAAAAAAACCCAAACTTGGGTGGCCATGGCTCTCATAGAACAATAGACATAGTATGGAAATATTTTTGAATAAAAATGCAATGATGAATACAACCTGTGTAAATTAAGTGACATCTAAATAATAAGACATTTGAAACAGACATTTTATGAAAAAAATTAAAGTGCTTCTCTTGAATCATGAATAAGTTTAAGGTAATGTTTCTTACATAGTAACTCTCCAACTTTAAAAAAATATGTACCTTGTGTGATAGCTCTTCGGTCTAAGTCTAAAATGTGGATTTGAAAAAGAAGAATAAACAACGAAGAAAACTTGAAAAAAATAAAAGACCATTTTGAACAGAACCAGCTTGGAAACTACAGATAATACAGATTCCATGTTGCTACTCTTCGTAGGATTCCCAGATTTACTAAAAAGAAGAAAAGACCAAAAAAGAAAAAAAAAAAACACACACACACACACACACAAAACACAAAACATCCAGAAAACTGAGATGCCAGTTAAATTTGAATTTCAGATAAACAATGAATAATTTTCAGTCTAAGTTTGTCCCAAATATGGCATGAAGCGTACCTGGTTTAAAAGAATTATTTGCTGTTTATCTGAAATTCAAATTTAACTGGGTGTCTTGTATTTTATCTGTCAGCCTTAACCATTAGAGTTTCCCATTCAGTTAAGGGTGGGTGGAGGCCTAAATGACTATACTTTTCATACTGTAAGCTCTGCATGGAATTCTAATAAGTCAGGTTTGGAAACCACTGGATTATCATTTCAAGACATAACACACACACACACACACACACACACAGACATAATGGTGGTCCCCAATTCTGTTTCTGATAGATTTATACTGCAAAGGAAGAAAAAATTTTATCTGAAGTAAAACAGAAACCAAAGGACATCCAAACTTGCCTTTGGGTATCCTGGCACAGGTGGGAAAATATTCAGGCATTTCTCAAATTATAGTCTGAGCTATAAACTGGTAGGATTATAATAATAATCATGACGATCAATATTGTTTTGGTTGGCTAGCTTGAATTTTTGTTATCACATACGGTTAGTTGTTAATTGGATATTCTTGCTACCTTTTCTTAAAGACTTTTATTTTATTATTTATTTGACAGAGAGAAAAAGAGAGAGCGAGTGAGCACAAGCAGGGGGACTGGCAGGCAGAGGGAGAGGGAGAAACAGTCTCCCTGCCCTGCAGGGAGCCCACCGCAGGGCTTGATCCCAGGACCCTGGGCTCATGACCTGAGCCGAAGGCAGATGCTTAACCAATTGAGCCATCCAGGCTCCCCCCCTTCTTGTTACCTTTTATGATTAATATGAAGTACAAGTTATACGTAAAACCCAAAATATTATATATGATCTATAAGCTTTCAAAAACAGAATTCAATAAAATACATAACAATAAATCTAAACTGAATTTAAATTAATTCATTTACTATACATATAGTAAGTGCCTAGTGTGTGGCCGTGCTGGAGGAAAATAATAAGATAGAGCCCCAGCTCTCCAGGTGCTGAAATAAATGATTTAGAATCACAACAATTTCCAGCAGACCTTTAAGTTTCTTATGATAAGCTGATTAACGTAGAGCTTTCTATGCAAAATGCCAGAGTAAGAGAATACCTGGTTTCACAGAGCTTACAACATTAAAAAAAAAAAAACAGTCTTTACATTTTTAAATGTAGCAGCCTCAAGATAAAGCTTTATAAAGTTGAAATCCCTTTTATGGACTGTTGAGGCTACATGGTTTGGTGAGAAGGTGACATTCAAGCTCTTCGTACTGACTGGGTTTATTTAATTACGAATAAGTTATGGCATTTAGCACTATGTGGTAACATTTCTATTGGTCATTGTCACAAGACCTTGCCTGGATTTTTTTTTTCCTGTTGAGTGTCCATTGTAACCAGCCTGGACATGAGAGGCTGTGCTATGTGATGTGAAATAATGCTCATCAGACACGTGGGAGAATTTCAGGCTTTTTAGTGTAGAAAATCCAGCTCAATCCCCAAGTATCTCATGAAGTCTATTCTGACAGTTACCACCCACTTTGAGCTCTCATTTTCCAAATGACTGTAGCATTCCCCACTGGACCATCTACTGTTCCAGCAATCTTTTCATAATGTTTAATTGTGGTAGTCTGATCGTATTTGGAGATAGAATTTCCCACAGTGTCTCCAGAAGTAGCCCCTAAGTATTTTATCACTTGGTAGTTTTGACCTGGAAGTCACTTTGAAGATCACAACACCAAAACAAGCAGTGTAAACGGCAAGCATCATTTACATCACAAGGGTGTGTCCTGAGAAACAGCCTAATCAAGAGTAAAACCTCACTACACCAGGATGAGTGAGTATTTAGGGGTAATTAATCTTTCTGGTTGGCTGGAGAATGTCTTTCTGAAAATTAAATCTAGTATGAGACGAAAGTTGCTGTGCTTAGTATTCTGGTTCGTACAAGGAGGACTCCTGCAAAGCACCTGCTCGCAGGGATCAGATAATCCAGGCGAGGAGTTAAGACAAATGTGTATGCAAATTTAATTAACAGGAGAAATCGGCGGCACAGGACGGTTTATTTCTTGCCTCTGAAGAGGAGCTATTAAATGTTAGCTTTTTCGAGCTTTTTAGCTTTTTTCATTTTCTAGTCTAGCTTATTTTCCTGTTCTATAAGTACAAGATGGTGGATGGAACTGTGTCATTCTTTTGACATGGTTTCTTGTGGTCAATAGTAGTGATAATAAGACTATAATAGCCACTTAGGCAGTGCTTAATAGTTTCAGATACTCTTATAAGAGCTTTTTTTAATTTAACAGTTTTAATTCCTCCCAACAACCTTGTGAGGTAAGAGCTCTTACCCCCATCTTCCGGAAAAAGAGAGGCTAAATAACTTGCCCACGTTTGCACAGTCATGAGGTAACTGAGGTCAAGCTGGCTGTTAGAGTCCATGCTGAACAGTAGTTCTGTTCTGCCTCCTTTGCTTCTGTTTATCAACTCCTACGAGCCTTCTAAAAAGTTACATTCCAGAAAATGTTTCCTCTTCTTTTGTCTCTTATGTTACAAAGTTGAAAGGAAAAACATTTGGTTAGTGGATGATTCTTGCAAGAGACAGTCTGTCCCTGATCACTGAAATTTTACATTAAGGAGGCTGGGAGAGTACCTCTAGTCTGATCTAGTCAAGATCAGTTTATAAGAGGTGGAAGAAGCAGGAAAAAACATTAATGTCCCCCTAACAGTCAGTGATCAACAAAGGTTGTGTGGGACGCCAGAAGAAAGTACAGTTCCCTGGAGAAATACACTGTCTTAGTAGGTAGGAAAGGGATATTTTTCTGTGAGGAACCAAGGTGATTTCTGTGGATGAACTATTCAGTTAACAACAAACAGGGGAAGCAGTGAGCTGTCTCAGCTTTGTAACATGTTAGAACTGCACCTGCCTCAAAGATTTCCTGGTTCCCTTTCCCGAGGAGAAAGTCAGTCAGCAGGAAATGAGGCAAGTGCATAATGACTTTACGGAAAAAGATGGCTTTTAACTTCTTGGGCTTAATTCCTGATAGTGTTACACATCCCCGTTGTTGTCCGTTGTACTTTACAAGGTGGCAGTTTGTAAAGCGGAAGATGGGGGGAGAAGAAAGGGACCTATGCTTGGAAACAGTGGTTAAACAGAGCACAGGAATGTCTTGGGGCCATTGGTCAATTGGGTGACATCAGTGCATCTGGCCAATTAGTCCTCACTCTGACTCAGTGGGTCACAGGTGGAAACAAAGCCTATCCCTACTCGCCAGAACAATTCAAAGACTCACCACCTTGTCTCTCCTTTCTTTCTCTAATTCAGTTGTTCTCAAACTTTAGAGTGAATCAGAATCACCTGGAAGCTTGTTAAAACAAATTTCTGGACCTGATGCCCAGAGTTTCTGACTCGGTGTGTCTGGTGTGTTGCATGGGAATTTGCAGTCCTGCAAGTTTTACCTGGTGATGCTGATGCTGCTGGTCTGGGATTACATTTGAGAACCATTGCTCTAATTCATTTAAACAGAAATCCTCTATGCTTATTATTCTATCCCAGAGCCTTTCTCCCATCAGGATTATCCAGTGCCCAGAGATTTCCATCTTTTCTTCCTATCAGTACCAATGATGAAAACCTGCCTCTCATTTTCCTCTCCATCCTAGCCCCAGCCCCAGCATTCCTCTTCAACTTAAAAAAATTGATGAAATTATATTCCAGGGGCCCCAGAAAGAAGTTGAATGGCTGTGGCCTTCCCAAGCTAGTAGAATGGAGCAGGCATTTCCCCCAAAGGCCTCACTGCACTGGAGATAGGACTCTAGGTCAGTTTTTCTGGAGTCAGACTACTACAGATGAAATGCCAATAGCTTTATCCGTTATTATTTATGAGACTTTGGGCAAGTAACTAACCCTTCTGTATTTCATGTGAAGAGTATGGAAGTGTACTGTCACATAGAAAACCACTTAATAAAAACAGTTATTACAATCAGAAACTCCCTGGATATAATATATGCAGCATCATTCAAAGAAGTAAAAAAGAGTATAACCTCTATATGTAAAATATTTATTGTGTTACTATGATTATAGTGCTTACTACATTAATTGCATTTATATTGATCATTATAATGATCCACGTTATTTATTCTTATTACTGTTCTATTCAAGTATAATTAACATATAATGTTGTATTAGTTTCAAGTACACAGTTCAACCTTATTCAGTGATCATCAAGGTAAGTGTATTCTTAATCACTTTTATCTATTTGACTCATCCCCCCATCTACCTCCCCTTTGTCAGCCCCCAGGTTATCCTCTGTATTTAAGAGTCTGAGTTTTTGGTTTTGCGGGGCGGGGGGGGGTTGGCCTCTTTTTTTCTTTGTCTGTTTGTTTTGTTTCTTAAATTCCACACATGAGTGAAATCATATGGTATTTGTCTTTCCCTGACTTATGTATTTCATTTAGCATTATACCGTCTAGGTCCATCCATGTTGTTGCAAAGGGCAAGATTTCATTCTTTTTTATGCTGAGTAATATTCTATTGTGTATATATATATGCATCTTCTTTATGCATTCATCTATGGATGGACATTTGGGTTGCTTCCATAATTTGGCTCTTGTAAATGACACTGCAATAAACATAGGGGTGCATATATCTTTTTGAACTAGTGTTTTCATTTTCTTTGGGTAAATACCCAGTAGTGGAATTACTGGGTCTTATGATAATTCTATTTTTAATTTTTTTGAGGAACCTCCACACTGTTTTCCACAGTGGCTGCGCCAGTTTGCATTCCCACCAGCCGTGCATGAGGGTGCCTTTCCTCCACATCTTCACCAACACTTGTTATTTCTTGTGTTTTTGATTTTAGCCATTCTGGCAGGTGTAAGGTGATATCTCATTGTGGTTTTGATTTGCGTTTCTCTGATGATGAGTGATGTTGGGCATCTTTTCATGTGTCTGTTGGCCATCTGTATGTCTTCTTGGAAAAAATACTGTTCAGGTCCTTGGCCCATTTTTAAATTAGATCATTTGTTATCTTGTGTTGAGTTGTATAAGTTCTTTATATATTTTCAATATTAACCCCTGTACTCTGAAAGCTATAAAGTATTGATGAAAGAGACTGAAGATGACACAAATAAACTGAAAGATTCTCCATGCTCATGATTGGAAGAACCAGTATTGTTAAAATGTTCATAGTATCCAAAGAAATCCACGGATTTAATACAATCCTCATTAAAATACCAACAACATATTTCACAGAACTAGAACAAATAATCCTATAATTTGTATGGAACCACAGAAGATCCCAAATAGTCAAAGCAGTCTTGAAAACATAGAATAAAACTGGAGGTATCACAAGCCCAGGCTACAAAGATATAGGAATCGAAACAGTATGGTCCTGACGCAAAAATCGACACATAGATCAATAGAACAGAAAAGAGAATCCAGGGGCGCCTGGGTGGCTCAGTCGTTAAGTGCCTACCTTCGGCTCAGGTCATGATCCCAGGGTCCTGGGATCGAGCCCCGCATCGGGCTCCCTGCTCAGGGGGAAGTCTGCTTCTCCCTCTCCCAATCCCCCTGCTTGTGTTCCCTCTCTTGCTGTCTCTCTCTCTCTGTCAAATAAATAAATAAATAAATCTTTATAAAAAAAATAAAAGAAAGAATCCAGAAATAAACCCATGCATATATGGTCAATTAATCTACAACAGAGGGGGCAAGACTATATGATGGAGAAAAGACATTTTCTTTACCAATTGGTGTTGGGAAAACTGGACAACTGTATGCAAAAGAATGAAACTGGACCACTTTCTTACACCGTACACAAAAATAAACTCAAAAGGATTAAAGACCTAAATGTGAGACCCGAAATCATAATATTACTGGAAGAAAACATAGTAATTTCTTTGATATTGACCACGGCAACAGTTTTGTAGATATATCTCCTGAGGCAAGGGAAAAAAAAGCAAAATGAAACTGTTGGAAACACACCAAAATAAAACGCTTTTATGCAGTGAAAGAAACCATCAACAAAACTAAGAGGCAACCTACTGAATGGGAGAGGATATTTGCAAACGATGTATCTAATAAAGCGTTAATATCTACATCCACAAAATTCTATATGTAAGGCATATACAATATTTTAGTTATTTAAATACTTGGAAAGGAGTATTTATTACATTAACAAAATACATATTGTACAAATATAATACATATATTTATATCTGAAATTATAGCAAATATCAATCATCTTTATTACATTAGGTCTAAAATATAAAATGTACAGTATCATAATACATAATTAAATATATTAGAATAATATATTAATTATATTCATGTTGATATATGTAAGTATACATAAAATATATTAAAATATTACATATATAATTAATATTAATAGAGGAAAATGTTGAAAAAATAAAATATATGGGAGATATATATAATATGGAATACATATTATTAATATTATTTATTATGTATAATATGTTATTTACTATTTCTAAACTGTTCATTATTCACATTTCAGTCTATTCTGCCACATTCATATCAAATGAAGTTATCATCACTTAATCTTACTGCAAAAACAACTTGAATTAACAATTTCATTAGATAATGGAAAGTTGACTTTTTTTCCTCAGTACATTAACAAATGGAAACTACAGTCTTGGAGGTCTTTGGTATATATCCAGTGCTTTTCCTTAAGTGCATGTTTTTAAACAAGGAATGGTAATTAACACTATTTTTCACCTCTGAGGCAATATGTTAACTACAGAGGCTTTAAAAATTTGATAATATTTTCTGGGCAGTTGTTGAGGAGAGCCGTGTCAGCCTCATAGGTTTCATTCACAGGCTTCTAGAATGTCTTGCTGTTATATTTCCACTGTCTTCCCACTGTGGTGCCTACTGTTCAACATTCTTGATTTAATCACCATGATTATTCTCTTCCTAAGGAATAGGCTTCTTCAAAATCCTTCCATTTCTATGAGGAGTATCTTCCTGTGAGTCCCATTACCAAGGTCTTTTTTGATGGCCTGTGACAACTTGGGGTATTTAGAGTTTAGAGGCACCAAAATTACAAGAAAAGGGAGATGGGGACTAATGGTTCCTGCTTCAGGCTTCTTTATGGCTTCCACAAAAGGAAAGAATCAACACTGAGATCCTTATTAAGTCAGTCTTATTCTTTAATATTTTGCCAAACTGAAAGCCAATATTATCATCAGTTATATGGCCCTAGTGAGATGTGTGACTGACAGAAGTTAATCTAAAGGCATGTGCTAATGAATATTGAACTAAAAGTTAATAAGCATACCCTGTGGAAAAAGCTGTGTGCACAGAGAATTTAGTGTATTTTGAATCACCATTCAAAAGACACTGGTTTAAAGTTGGCTCTATTTAAATCTCCAAGCGTTTTAAGTGGGCAACCATTTAAAATCAAATACACAGTGGTGATTATAATAATCCCTTCCATTTGTTCAAAGCCTGACTGTATACAAAGGCTTTTCAGGGCATTTTCAGATTTTATCAAGGATGTTCTCTCATTTAAAACTTAGCCTAGACCAACCCTGTTTTGTAGCAGGTAATTAATAGTCTTATTTTACCCAAGTAGAAACCAGGGCTCAGACTGAGAAGTCAAGTAATATAAGCTCACACAGATGATAGGTTGTGGATCCAAGACAAAAATCAACCCCTTTGTAGCCAGTGCACTTTCCATCCCACTGTGCACTTTGGGGTCGTGGGATAAATAATATGTGCTGCCCAAGATCTGTGGAGTCACTATCTGAGTTCCAATTCAAAGAAAAATTGGGACTGAGCACTTGTAGCCGGATGTTCTCCTCTGTAGACTTTGATACCCCTTCTACCTGGGTTAATGGGCTGAATTATGTCTTCCCCAAATTAGTATGTTAAAATCCCAACCCCCTCAAGTACCTCAGAATGTAACAGTATTTGGACATATGGGCTTTAAAGAGGTGATTAAGTTAAAATGAGGCTGTTAGGGTGGGCCCGAATTCACTTTGACCGGTGTCTTTATAAGAAGATGTACAAGGTGCACATGCTCAGATGGACAGCCAATGGTGAAGAGGCAGCAAGGGGTAGCCACCTTCAGGGCAGGAGAAAGGCCTGCGACAGATCCTTCCCTGGTGGCCTTCAGAGGCCACAACTCCGCTGGCACCTGGATCTTGGAACTCCAGCCACCCAGTCTGTGCTGCTTTGTTATGGCGGCCCCAGTAAACTAATACAACACCCAGTACAATCACTTTGAGCCCCCACCTGGAACAAGTAATGAGAGGGCAGCTTTTGGAAGCATCTATGCAGTGAAGCTATTCATTAACGTCTTAACCCTTAGAGAGTAGACCTTCCAGTCCTCATGAACATGTCTTACTGCTCATTTAAGCTAAAGCTTTTCTTCTTCTTCTTTTTTTTTAAGATTTTTATTTATTTATTTGAGAAAGAGAGTGAGCAAGAGAGAGGGAACACAAGCAGGGAGGGGAAGAGGGAGAGGGAGAAGCAGATTTCCCGCTGAGAAGGGAGCCCTACTCTGGGCTTGATCCCAGGACCGTGAGATCATGACCTGAGCTGAAGGCAGATGTTTAACCGACTGAGCCACCCAGGTGCATCGCTAAGCTGAAGCTTTTCTTTAACCATCTACAAGTGGCATGTACTGAGCATTTTTATTCTTTATTGAGATGTCCCAGCTGCTTCCTCTTTCCCTTCATCATCCTTTCCTTTCTCCTCCCTCTTTCCTGTCTTCTCTTCTTTCTCTTCTGTCCCTGCTTATCCGTCCCTTCTCTTGTCTTTCTCCTGTCTCCCTTCTCTCTGATCTTTCCCACCATTTATCTCTCTGTCCTGTATTTTCTCCTCTTTTCACCCCCCACTTATATAGTCTCCCTTCCTTACCTAAACCTTTCCTCTTTCCTCTCAAAACAATTTCTTTTAAAAAGGACAGATGTTTGATCCTTTTTGCCCAAGTGCAAATAGTCTTCAAAATAAATTACCCCATGGATGTTTTCTCTGGATTCATCAGGCACTTACATGAAATAAATGCAGAACCAACACCTAATGGAATGGTAGGCATCAGAGAATAGATGTGGAGGCATTTCTGGGTTGGCACAAGGCTTTCCCTATCCCCAAAGTCAAACTATCAAGCAGACATCAACTCTTAACTATTCAGAAGTCCTTCTGCAGCCACTTCTATGCTAAATATTCTTTGAAATTCCTGACCTGTTTCAGTTTTTATATATTTAAATAGTCCGAGTCGGTGGGTCTGGAAAGGAGGAGGGTGCAAGTGTCGACTGGTAGGAATGACTGAAATGAACAGGGATTCTCAAATTTACTGTTATACAATCAAGCTGGAATTTGAAGGCTAAGGGACAGAGTGTCAAACACACATCATGTCTTAGGTATATGTTTGTCTCTCCCAATGCACTTCTTGCCATATTCATGTGGGCATAGCAAAATGGAACATTGAAATCCCAACATTGAAATCAACATCGCAGATTCCCTCATTCTATTTGACTCCTTTGTAGGAAACAAATGGTGAAGAGCTTGTCAGCTTGTCATAAAACAGCATTCTCAACTCACCACTTCAGCTTTTTGGATTTCATCTTATATATAGAATAACATACTTATAGTCCATAAAAAAGAATTCTTAAATTGCAGGAGAAATATGGCTTAACACTTCTTCTCTGGCCCAAAGAAAATAATTGGTATCCCAATAAAGTCATTATTAAAAGTAATGGATGAGCAAAGCCTGGAAAAATCATTTTTGAAAATTTCCAAACAGGACAAAACAGGAAAATGTCTGGGTTTTACAGTGTTATTTAACAAACACACACTGTCTGCTCAGGGGACCTGCATCTCCTCAGTCATGAATTAATATCATCTCATGTGTGCCCTTCTTGTGATGATGGTAAAATCCATGACTTCCAGGTGTGGCTTCAGGACAGAAATTAAAAAAAGAAAAAGAAAACCAGTGAAACTTTCTACAGTTTTAAATGCTACAGGTATTAATTACCATGTTTTATCTAGAGTGACAAGTGAATAAGGAAAGGCAAGGTTAAATGAGATTTATAGACCATTAGGAGGTACCCTTGCTAAAGACAAACAGGGATCCTGCTCTTTTGATGGACATGGGCATCTTCCAACTAAAGGTGGAAATTCAGGTATCAATCCCAGGCAGGGTACAATTGATATCTTCATTGTCTGGCAACTGGGGAGCTTCTGTTTATCAACCATTCCTGAAAAGAGACTACATATAAAACTCTATCACTGCAAAGGCCACACCTCTCTTGGGGTGTCTGTGCTCACAACTATTGCAGTAAGTCTAGAGAAGTAAACTCTTTCTGAAAAAGACCTTTCAAGAAGCCTCAAAGTCTAACTGCTTGCTCATGAAACAATGAAAGAAAGAAAGAAAGGAAAGAAAGAAAGAAAGAAAAAAAGAAAGAAGAAAGAAGAAAGAAGAAAGAAAGAAAGAAAGAAAGAAAGAAGAAAAAAAGAAAGAAAGAAAAAGAAAGAAAGAAAGAAAGAAGAAAGAAAGAGAAAGAAAGAAAGAAGAAAGGAAGGAAGGAAGGAAGGAAGGAAGGAAGGAAGGAAGGAAGGAAGGAAGGAAGGAAGGAAGGAAGGAAGAAAAAGAAATAAAAGAGGAAATGAACAAAATATAACTATGTCTTTTCAGAGTGTCACAGCTGGAACAATCTTGTACGTCATAATTCACAAGTTGTAATTTATATCTAGTTATCTATAGAACTGTGTTGAATTGTACAAGATATGAATTTTGGAAATGGGTGTTTTGGAAATAGGAGTAAAGGAGGTCTCATAAGAGCTCTAAATATAACAAAAATATGCACGGGTTTATCTTGAGACTACCTGATTCACATATTTGTCCATCATTGCTCTAAGTACCCTTGCTATTGTCCACTATTTTTCTTGCTTCCGTTCTAAAAGTTGTGATGGAAAAGAATCATTGACCAATCTGCGGAGATGTAGAAGAATCCTGTCTCACAGATATTTCAGCTATACCCATTTCTCTATTCACATTCACGTGCCATTGAGCTTTCATGCTACAGTATCTGCAGCACTAAGTCACATTTGGAAGGTTGAATGTAAGATACCTCTCTTCCAAAGACTTTAACTCCTGACTCCTTTAATATAATCTGAAACTTCTGTGCCTCAGTTTACTCCTCTATATACAAATGGCCATATTAGGCTCTGTGATACTTTTAAGTTTCCTCATAATCATTTTGTGAAACTGATCTGGCTCAAAGTTACTCTACACTAGCCCTAGTATAGGGAGAGAATCTACACAACTGATCAAAGAGAACACGAAGTTAATGGTGTCTCCTTTCCTGGTCACACTGTCATGTGAGGATCTGGATTTGCCTCTTCAGGACTTGTGACACGGAGAGAACAGGCAGGAAATAAGTGTAGGAATTTACCAGCCAGCAGATATTTTGAACTTTTTGAAGTGTTGACAAGACTTATACAAGTAGAAGCTTATTCTAATTAGGGAATCTGGTGTTCAGATTTTGTGTATTCCAGGGCAATACTGTCTAGGCCTGTGTTTATCATCCTTCTCTATCAGTTTATGACTACAGTCATTTGGAATATTATGGTTTTTAATTCCAAGAGGCATATAGGAAAAGCGAGAGGTGCACTATATATATTTGTGTTTTTGTCTATTCTCTCTACATGTGAATATGTTGGATAGATAAATATAGATGCCATGTAAGCCATAGAGACAACGATTAGTCCTGGTTAACAGCACCTAAAACTCTTAAGGGAAAACGTTGACATACACACACAGATGGAGCTTTGCGACTTATCTGATGGCTTTAGCCTCTATACCTTGATTTCCCAACTTTCCTTGTATCCGTTGTCTTTGAGCAATTGTGGAGTCTGTGGAATATCTGCTTTTGTCTATGTGTAAGGTAAAGAGATATTTATTTAAGAATAGGACAGGCTGGTTTTTAAATTATAGGCAAATCTTTTCTACTTCTTAGGAATTTTTTTCATTAGGATTTTAAATGGATTTTCTGAACCTACTTGCTTCCTCTTGGAGGATCTTTGTCATTATGAAGACAGAAGTATCCTCCTATATAGTCAATAAATAGGTGATCTGCTAAAACAAAAAACTGTTACAAAGTCCAGATACAGGTTGTGAATTTGGCAACCAGAATAGGGTGAGCCAGTAGGGAGTTTTAGCCTTAGTACAGTAGAAACTAAATAGGAGTTAATTAAGGTTTTAAAGAAATGGATAGAATAAAGGAAACTATGGTCAAGGAACTCACTGGGATGTGAATCAGAGTAAGGAGATACTAATGTCTATGTTGTAATATCTAGAAAGCTATTACAGTAATACAGCTGAAGAGTGAATGATCACAACATTAAGGAAAAAATAGATCTGTAGTAGATTATTGATAAAATGTACATCAAAAATTAGCTTGTCCAGTGGTTTCCACAATCATCTGGACAGCTATTTATACTGTGCATTTCTGTGTCTGCCCATTGTTGTCACCGCAAATTCTTGATCTAGGTCAATAGTTCATGTTATAGATAAAGAGACAGTGACTCAGAAAGGTTAAGTGATTTGCTGCAAGTCAGAACTATTATTTATGAACATACGGAGAGCAGACTTTTGGATTGCATTATCTTGGGACACGGCAAGGATGCCTTCCTCTGGGGAGGGAGGTGTTTTTCTTTTATAGTGGTAGAATTGGGGACCCATTCGATTCTTCCTGTATTGTACTTAAATCCCAGGGGTTCAGCACTCCTGCCTCCTCCTTCCCTTTCAAAGTGTACCCACATGCCACCCACATTTGCATATCCACATCACTCAAAAGATAAAAGTTTTTTTTTAAAGATTTTATTTATTTATTCATGAGAGACAGAGAGAGAGAGAGACAGAGAGAGAGGCAGAGGGAGAAGCAGGCTCCCAAGGAGCAGGGAGCCCGATGCGGGACCCAATCCCAGGACTCCGGGATCATGACCTGAGCTGAAGGCAGACGCTTAACCATCTGAGCCACCCAGGCGCCCAAAAAGATAAAGGTTTTGAACTCGGCTTCTACCTAGTGAGACACAGTTCTTCCTGATAGTATCTCTTACAGCCTTTGGAAAAGCCAACCTTCTCTTTTTGTTGAGCTGAAGCGGTTGTTTTGTTTTCTTTCCTCTAGCTCTGTGAAACATGTATGTTTGTCTTCAAATTTTCTGTTTTGCTTCTTTTTATATTTTCATGAAAAATCCAGTGGATAATCCCTTATTACCTATATTTAGCAAACCTCAAATCCTTCCTCCAAACACAGCCTGGTGGAGCTTTGGCCTCAAGCAAACTTCAGGTGGTTGTGGCCAAAACATTAATTCTCGTCTAAGTGAGTTACAAGCTAAAGAGACTGTATTTGAAATCTTAAAAGCCTTATTAGAATATTGTCTGGGAATCCAGCTTTGTTCTACTGAGCCTGCAAAAGGACTCCTGAACTGTTACGCAGGCATTCATCGAAACGGATTGTTATTCAGCAAGAGGAAGTGCAGGTGTCACATTGAAGAGTTGCAAAGGGTTGGTATCAACAATAGAGGTTTATTACAAACACTTGTATTTTATGGTTTAAAACACATACTTCAGTTTTCTAAACCCCTCAGTGTTTGGCTTCCAATTTTTTTTCTTACACCCCCAAGGAACTACTCCACAATCAGGAGTGAACACACCCTCATCCCTAAAAGTTTCTGCATGCCCCTTTGTAATTCCTTTCTTCCAGCTCTTTTCCCAAACACCTTGAAAGCAACCACTGATCTGTTTTCAGTCTCTCTACATTGATTAGCTTTTCCTAGAATTTTATATAAATGGAATCACATAGTATGCATTCTTTCATCTCCTTTGCTGCCTCATTAGCTAGCTATAACTTTTTTTTTTCAATTTTAGTGGTTGCTTTAAAGTTTATAGTAATACATCTTTAGCTTCAAAAGATTGTATACTACTTTTGATATAGTATAAAAATCTTACAATTTGGGGGCACCTGGGTGGCACAGTCAGTTAAGTATCCAGCTCTTGGTTTCAGCTCAGGTCATGATCTCAGGGTTGTGAGTTCGAGCCTCACATTGGGTTCTGTGCTCAGTGCGGAGTCTGCTTTGAGTTTCTCCCTCTCTCTCTCTGCCCCTCCTACTCTAGCTCTCTCTCTCTCTCTCTCTCTCAAATAAATAAACAAATCTTTTTAAAATATCCTAATTTTGGGGCGCCTGGGTGGCTCAGTTGGTTAAGCGACTGCCTTCGGCTCAGGTCATGATCCTGGAGTCCCGGGATCGAGTCCCACATCGGGCTCCCTGCTCAGCGAGGAGCCTGCTTCTCCCTCTAACCCTCCCCCCTCTCATGTACTCTCTCTCTCTCTCATTCTCACTCTCTCAAAATAAATAAATAAATCTTTAAAAAAAAAAAAAAATAAAAAAAAAAATAAAATATCCTAATTTTTCTGTTTCTCCCCTCCCATGCTCTATGCTGTTATCATACATTTTACCTATACGTATGTTATAAACCCCAGAATACATATTATTTTTGTTTAAACAGTCAGTATCTTTAAAGAGATTTAAATAATAAGAAAAATATATTTTTTCCCATACAGTTACTACTTACAATGTTCTTTATTCTCTTGGGTAGATCCATATTTCCATCTGGTCTTATTTTCCTTTTGCCTAAAGGACTTCCTTTAATATTTGTTAGAGTGCAGATCTGCTGTTGATAAAGTGGTATTTATGTTTTCCATCATTTTTCCTTTTTTGTCAATCCCCACCTGAACCTCTCTTCTGATATGCTTCAAGGTCAACTGAGCTGGCCTTAGATCCTGACTATATGTTAGTCTATATTTCTTTTTTTTTTTTAAAGATTTTATTTATTTATTTAACAGAGAGAGCACATAAGCTGGGGGAATGACAGGCAGACCTTGTACCTATTTAGATTTATACATAAGTAATTCAATTTGGTGTGCTATTCTAAATGGTATTACTATTATGTTACAGATCTCAATTTATCATGCAATGTATGATAATACAACTGACATTTGTAGGTTGACCTTTTATTCTGGGACCAGTTAAAACTCATTTATTAGTTCCAGGAGTATTTTGTGAATCTTTTGGGATTTTCTACATAGACAATTATATTATCTCTAAGTAAAGATAGATTTATTTCTTCCTTTCCAATGTATTCCTTTTATTTCTTTTTCTTGCTTTATTGCACTAGCTAGAACTTCCAGTATGATATTGAATAGGAATGGTGAGAGAAAACATCTTTGACTCCATGTAGGGCTTAGGAGAAAACATTTAGTCTTCTACCATTAAATATCATGGTAGCTGTAGATTTTTTTTTTTTTTTAAGATACTCTGTATTAAGTTAAAGGAGTTTGCTCACAAAGAGTTGCAGTTGTTACTATATGAGACTGTATCACAAATGAATGTATGATGGACTTTGTTCAAAGCTTTTTCTGCATGTACTAATATGGATTTCTTATTTAGTCTAATAATATGGTGAATTGTAGTGATTGAATTTTGAATGTTGAACCAGCCTTGCATTCCTGGGATAAACTCCACTTGAATTTGGTGTATTATGCTTTTTATATATTGCTGGATTTGATTTATTAATATTTGTTACGAATTTTTGTGTCTATGTTTATGAGAGATAATGGCCTATAGTATTCTTTCTCTGTAATGCTCTGTCTGATTTTGGTATTCGAATCATAGAATGATTTGAAAAATATTCCCTCTTCTTTCATTTTCTGGAAGGGAATATGTAGGTTGGTATTATTTCTTCCTTAAATGCTTAGTAGAACTCATCGGTGAAAGTATCTGGGCTTGGAGAATTTTGTTTTGTTTTAGCATATTTAAAACTACAAATTTAATTCTTTTTTTTTCCTCTCTCTGTTTTTTGTTTGTTTGTTTGTTTTTAGAGAGAGAGAGAGAGAGAGCTTGGGGGGAGGAGTGGAGGAAGAGGGAGAGAGAGAGAGTGTTAAGCAGACTCCATGTCCAGTGCAGAGCCCAGTGCAGGGCTCAATCTCACAACCCTGAGATCATGACCTGAGCTGAAATTGACTCAGACACTTAATTGACTCAGCCACCCAGGAACCCCACAGATTTAATTCTTTTAATAAATATAGGACTATTCATATTTTATCATTGTATATTTGTCTGTTTATCCTTTCAGATCCATCAGTTTTTGCCTCAAGCTCTGTGGTTAGGTACATGCATGTATAAGACTGTTATGTATTCTTGGAGAATTAATCCCTCTATTATTATGTAATGTCCCTCTTTGTACCTGACAATCTTCCTTGTTCTGCCTTGTTTGGAATTAATATAACTACTTCAACATTCCTTTTACAATTTGAACATACTGATTTTAAAAAGTGTGTTTTGGTAGAATATAGATGAGTCTTGTTTTCTACTATTGTTGTTTTTCTCTTTTATCCAATAATACAGTCTCTGTCATTTAACAGGTACATTTAAACCATGGGCATTTAAAGTAATTATTAATATATTTGCATTAAAATTTATCATGTGGCTATTATCTATCTATTGTATTTCTTCTCTGTGTCTTGTTTCTGCTTATTGTATTTTTTCTGATTTTTGAAATATTTTTCCTTCAATTTTACCTTCTCCATACACTTATTATTAAATCTTTTTAGTGCTTGTGCTAGAATTTAAAATATACTTTTAAAAAAAAATATTTTATTTATTTATTATTTTGAGAGAGAGAGATTGCGAGCGCCACTCAAGGAGGGGAAGGGGCAGAGGGAGATCTCAAGCAGACTCCATGCTGGGTGGAGCCTAATGCCTGATGAGGGGATTGGTCCCACGACTCTGATATAATGATCTGAGCCAAAATTAAGAGTCGGTTGCTTAACCTACTGAGCCACCCAGGCACCCCCCCATAAAATATGCTTTTTAAAATTATTTGAGTCTATTTTCAAGTAATATGATACCATTCTACATGTAGTAAAAGTACCTTGTAACAGTACATTCCCAGTGTCTCCCTCTCATCTTTATGTCAGTGTCACATATCTCACTTCCACACACACTATAACTATGAACACTCAATCCATTTTTACAGTTATCACTTTAAGTAGGTCTCTTTTAGGGTGGTTAAAAATAAGAAAAATAAAGTTCTATTTTGCCTTCATTTATTTTATGTCCAACACCCATTTCTTTATATGGGTCTAAGTTTCTGGCCTTAATCATATTCCTTCTGCCTGAAGAACTTCCTTTAATGTTTGTCATAGGAGAGGTCTACTGACAATTAATTCTCTCAGTTTTTGTTTGTTGAGAAAGTCTTTATAGGCTGCTTTTGCTAAATAGAGAATTCTGGGTTGATAGGGCTTTTTCTTCTCTTTTAACACTTTAAAGTTCTCACTCTGCTATTTCATTTTTTTTTAATTTTTTATTGTTATGTTAATCACCATACATTACATCATTAGTTTTTGATGTAGTGTTCCATGATTCATTGTTTGTGCATAACACCCAGCGCTCCACGCAGAATGTGCCCTCTTTAATACCCATCACCAGGCTAACCCATCCCCCACCCCCCTCCCCTCTAGAACCCTCAGTTTGTTTTTCAGAGTCCATTGTCTCTCATGGTTCGTCTCCCCCTCCGACTTACTCCCCTTCATTCTTCCCCTCCTGCTATCTTCTTCTTCTTTTTTTTTCTTAACATATATTGCATTATTTTCTACTATTTCTTATTTGCAAGGTTTCTGATCAGAAATCTGCTGTAAATCTTCTCCTTTGCCTCTGTAGGTAAAATATCTTTTTTTCCTCTGGTTTTCCTCAAGAATTTCTCCTTTTCTTTGGTTTTCTGCAGTTTGAGTATGATATCCCTAGGTTTTGTGTTTGGGGTATTTATTCTACTTGAATTTCTGGCTTGGTGTCACTTGTATTTGAAACTATTCTCAGCGTTATTTCTTCAAATAGTTCACCTGCTTTGCTTTCTTTTCTCTTTCCAGAATTCCAATTATTCACATTATGTCACTTGATAGGATCCCACAGCTCTCCTGTGCTGTTTTTTTTTTCTCCACACTTTACCTCTGTGCTTCAGCTTGTATAAGTTTTGTTTCCTTCAAGTTCACTGATTGTTTTCTCAGTTCTGTCAAATCTACTAATGAGTCCATTGAAGGTCTTCTTCTTTTCTGTTACAGTGTTTTATGTTTCTACCATTTCTATTTGATTCTTTTTTATAGTTTCTGTCTCTCTGCTGAAATAAACTGATTTTGCATTTTTACTATATTTTTTCATTGGCCCTTGAACATATCTAAGTCTGGTTCTTTTTTTTTAAGATTTTATTTATTTATTTGAGAGAGAGAGAACATGAACAGTGGGAGTGGCAGAGGGAGAACCCAACACTCCGCTGAGCACAGAGCCCAACTCGGGGCTTGATCTTAGGACCCTGAGATCATGACCTGAGTCTAAGGCAGATGCTCAATGGACTGAGCCACCCAGGTGCCCCTCTAAGTCTGGTTCTGATGATTGCTTTGTCTCTTCAGAGTGTACATTTATTGCCTTTTGACATACCTGGATATATTGTATAGAACAGTAGATGCTGAGGTAAATATATTTATGTTAATCTATCCAGGGTTGGGCTGTGTTTGGCATTTGTTGTTCCTGTGGTTCCCAGTGTTGAGGGCTTCTGTTGCTATGTGTACCAGAGACTTCGAATTCCTCTGGTTAACTTGATTTTGTCTTTCTTCTTGGCTCTTTACTTTGTGCTCTTATTCAGCATTTGTCTTGTGCATCTCTCTCAGCTGAAATATATTGCTACTGTTACTGGAGGTTTGATAGTGTGGGATGTAGGGAAGGAAAGCAGTCTTAATGTCTGGTTGAATAAGAGCGTTTGGAGTCCACAGTGGGTCTGTTTCTTGGGATGTGGCCTTTATAAGTGATTCTGACCCTCATCCAGGGGTGGAACGCTCTCCTTACCCCCTATTCCCTTCTCTTGGACAGCCTCTAGTGTTTTCAGTCTATGCATCAGATGTATTGTGCCCTATAGAGTAAGTGCTTTTTTCTTTTGTTTTGTTTTTCAGGTGAGACAGGGCAGCTGAGGATAGAAGAGTTTGCTTTTCTCAGCTGCAATGGTTCATTCTGGCAATATATACCTCTGAGGATTAAATTTTTTGTTCCATCAGGGAGATAGGGTCTGAGAGGATTCAGCAGTGACTGTTTTCTGTCCTCCAGAAAGCACCATGGGAGAGTTTTTTCCATGTTCTCCCTGATTTTCCCTGTGAGAGCCCGGTGGGTTCCTATAAGGAAAGCTTGCAATGTTATGGAAACATGGCTATAATTATGACCCCCAGAGGTTCCACAGTTTTACACTAGGCCACTCTTAACCTCCAAAAATTCATCAAAATCTCTAGTTTAATGTTTTTACCAGCTTATATGGTTTCCACTGGCTTCTACTCCAAGCAAATACTTGGGTACCACTTTTCACTATTGGTACCTTTTCCTTTAAGTTTCATCAACTGTCCTAGAATATTTCTAGGATCACCATCTGTTCTGAGACCTTGTTTTCTGATGGATTCATGAAAATTGATTAATTAGATGGTCTGTGCAGCTTTTTCTTTCTTAAGGATGGGAAATTCTTTTTTTCACTCTCAACATGTCTAAGCTAAAAATCAAATGTCCATCCACATACATGATAATTGAAGTTTTAAAATATTCCCATCTCCTAGTTATACAACTGTACTTTAGTTTTATTTGTTCTTTTTGTTGTTCTGTATAGTTTTTTTTGTTGGAAGATAGGTGAGATATTTGAATTAAGAAGTCCATCATCTACTCATGGTCCAGTTGCCTTTGTCCAGTCCTGAAAAACATTTCTCCATATGTTTTAATTTACCAGAATTAGAATGATTCTGTCTGGAATAGTAACTCTTTTTTTTAAGGTTTTATTTATTTATTTATTTGAGAGAGAGAGCACAAATGGGGAAGGGCAAAGGCAGAGGGAGAAGCAGACTCCCCACTGAGCAGGGAGCCCGATATGGGTCTTGATCCCAGGACCCTGAGATCATAACCTGAGCCAAAGGCAGATGCTTAACAGACTGAGCCACATAGGCACCCCTGGCATAATAACTTTTATGGTATAGTTTCTCTGCTTCATCTAGACTCATTCTAGTTTGACTTTCCCTGAATCTGGTCTGACTAAAACAGAACTCTGTCAGATGGATCCATCTTGGGGTACAAACACCAAATTTCCATGGTTACATTTTAACTTGCATTGGCATTAATAATTGTTACTACTGCCTTTTATAAGGCTTAGAGGTTACTAAAATTTTTAAATGCTTGGCTCATAAACTACAGTCATAGTAAGAATTCCATTATTTCTTATTTCTGCGAGTGACTTTTTCAGCTAACTTTGCTCTTTTGCTCTTAATTTTCTTAAATATCTTAATGTTTTGGGTATGACATTCTTGATTGCTGAGATTACTTTATATAATGTCAGTTAACCAAGATATTAATTAACTCTCATCTACAAAGTTGCTAAACATTTCATCAACCTCTTTACCACGATTATTAAGAAAGAATATGTGGAATGATATCAAGACAGAACCACAGAAATTTCCAACCAGGTTGGCATAGAGCCATTAATCAATGCTCTGTGCATTAGTTATTAACCTATCTATGAATCTGTGTAATTATTTTTGAAATGAGCTCAATTTCACCATTGTATCTGCAATATCTCATGAAGGCTGCTGGATGCTTCTTTGATATAATGAAAAAGGAATTACCTCTGTGCTTTCAGAACCCTGTGATTTCTTCTTATCAAATCTATGTTGACTTCAACTGATTACAATAGTCTTTTGAAATTTCTTATATTTTCAATAATCTTTTATGGAAATTTAGCCAAGTGTAATTTACTGAATAATAATCTCTAGAATCCATACTTCCTTCCTTCACTTCCTTCCTTCTTTTTTCTTTTAATTAAGTATCTACCAATCTCTGGACTATTGACAACTTTGCCATTATCTATTTCTAAGAAGTTAGCAAGAGTTCTAAGATGACATCTTGAAGACTTTTTAGGACTTTAAACTGAAATTTATGTCTGCTTTTATAGTACCTAGATATGTTCTTGGTAATTAGAAATTTATTAGTATTTTAACCTACCTTGAGTTGTAATTTTCTCTTCACATTATTACATAATTTTTAACTTGAAAATTAATTTATTTGATGAAGTATATGGAATAATTAAAGTAAACTCTTCTTATTTACTCAGGATACATTTGTTAAAAACGAGAAACATTTAAAGAATACTTATTTGATTTATAAATCTCCTTTTTCCTCTAGCTCAGAATTTTTCTTTATGTTAAAGAATTAGTGGTGGTGGGTGGGAGTGATGGGGTGGCTGGGTGATAGACATTGGGGAGGGTATGTGCCATGGTGAGCGCTGTGAATTGTGTAAGACTGTTGAATCACAGACCTGTACCTCTGAAACAAATAATACATTATATGTTTTAAAAAAAAGAGGAAGAAGATAGCAGGAAGGGAAAAACGAAGGGGAGAAAAACGGAGGGGGAGACGAACCATGAGAGACGATGGACTCTGAGAAACAAACTGAGGGTTCTAGAGGGGAGGGGGGTAGGGGGATGGGTTAGCCTGGTGATGGGTATTAAAGAGGGCACGTTCTGCATGGAGCACTGGGTGTTATGCACAAACAATGAATCATGGAACACTACATCAAAAACTAATGATGTAATGTATGGTGATTAACATAACATAATTAAAAAAAAGCAAAAAAAAAAAAGAATTACAACAATTAAGCACATAAAGAAAATATTATGGAGGATTAATCTGCAGTTGTACAAACTGAATAATAACCAAAATTGGTAGTCATTACATATATTCCCACAGCTCTGCTATTAAACTTAATTGATATAGTCCAACAGCAGATTCACAAAAATCTTCACTCCAAAACACAATTTAAAGTGAAAATTATCATGTTTAAAATGGCATCTGTAGTGGGAGACATTTAACCCCAGTATCAACAAACTGCGATCATGGCTCATAGCCCCAGTTCATGTGGGGAATTATAGATAATATAATAATGATAAGTCCATGAATATAGAGCATAGAAGAGTTAGGGCTATGTTATGAATATACCTTTCTATTTATGTTTAATATTTTATTTTTCCCCACCCCCTCCCCCAACATTATATATATATGTAATATTCTTGAATATATTCTTATGAATGTATTATTTGAAAAAAGGGAACAAAGCAAAGACTTTTTTTAAATAAAAAGAACTAATACTGAACTCATTTATGGACTACATTTGGACTTTGGCTATGCTGTCTTTATGTTCTTTCTCTTCCTTTCTTTCTTCTTTTGTTTCCAAATAATTATGTTCCAAATATTCTGATTGTAAACTTCCTAGCGGCCTGAAGAGTCTATGACCGTGTTAGGTGGAAAATTTGCCTTGGAGACCCACATCTGCAAGGCAAAGCTAAATCCTCACTTTGTTGTGTTTGAGACAGTTGAAACTTTTAACCTCCCATCTATCATACTATGTATCTGCACGTTTTCCTTCTGCCCCTTTGACTCATTTTCTGTTTACGTGCCTGGTTCCTTTTCCTTCATACAATCTCAAATGTTTCAAAATCGAAAGTTCTCTTTTTGTCCCTCATCTTAGTTTCAATCTTCATAGTCCCAATGGGTGACCTCATCCATTCTCAATGTCCCAGAATGATGGATGGATTACTAACTCACTAACTTAGATCAATATTCTGGTTCCAGATCCATATTTTCAAATGCTTCTTCATGTCCTCAACTATATGCCCCAAACTCGTCCATTCTCTTATTCATCTATTTAAAAAAGAGTAACTGAGTTGTACTCTGTGCCAGAATTAAGAGCTAGAAATACCTCGGTTTACAGACAAAGGTCTTTGCCCTCATAAAAGTTACATCGTGTGTGTGTGTGTGTGTGTGTGTCTGTGTGTGTGTGTGTGTGTATGAGAGAGATAATTCACAAAATAAACATTATACTGTAAGGTGGTAAGTGTACACCCTAGGGTAAGCTGATGGGGAGTGCCTGGGAGGAGTGTGGGACTTGCAGCTTTAAATTGACTTATCACGATAGGCCTTGTTTTGAGGGTTTATTCAAGCAAAATGTTGAAGGGCAGGTCAGAGTTAGGTCTTGCACATCTGGGAGAAGAATTCAAGTTAGAGAGAATGCTATGTAAAAGTTGTATGGCAGGTATAAGCCTGTCTTCTAGGACGGGAAGGAGAATGGCACTCTTTAGAGCAGTATGGATGAGGAGGTGAGAAGGAGAAGTCAGAGGGGCAATGGAGGCCACATCCTGCAAGTCCACATAAGCTGTTATAAATATTTTGACCATTTTTGTAAATGAAAGAAGTCATTGCTGTGTTCTGAGCAAAGGAGTCACTAGTCTGTCTTCTGTGTCTCTTTACCACCAAAGTTTTCCACAATGTAAATAATTCATTTCATTTACTTACTCCCCCAACTCAACCATACCTTACTTATGAAATTCCCCGCCTCCCAGGCCAGGAATACTAGATGTTTATATCTTACTCATATAATAGTCAATGCAGGTATTTCTCATTAGCAGGTGATTCTCTCCTCTTTATTGATTCAGGGACCAAGGTTTTTGCATATGATTCTTCCATCCCTTAAGACCTTGATTAGCAAAAGGAGGAAGAAGGCATGCGGGAGCCATGTCCTCTAAAGATACCATGCATCACTTCTGTCATATTCCATTAATAAGAAAGCAAGGATATGGTCCCACTTAAATGTTAACAGAGGCTGGGAAACATAGTCTAGCTGGGTGCCCAGAGAGAAAAGATTTGCAGCAACAGCTAAACACCCTTTTCCTCATCAAATTGATTGATTCTACCAACTAAATACCTCCCAAAAGTATGTAACTTTTATCTCTGTCAAGACATCTCTGCTTTATTCAGGTTTTATCCTCTACCTGAACTTACTGAAAAACCTTCTAACTATTCTCTAAGGTTTCAGGACCTGCTACAGATGTCCTGTTTCTAACACGCAGATTTGGTCATTTTCACACTTCTTCAGGAACTCTCTCCATAACTCCTTACACTGGTAGTCATGGCCTTTCCGGATCAGATTTCAAGATTTGTCTGCCCTCATACTGTGCTGCACTGAGGCTGTTTCTATGGTGCCATGTTATCTGCTATTCCCCAGATCATCTGTGTCCTGTCACATGCTCTCGGTGCCTAAATCACATTGCACCATATGCACATGGCAAATTCCAGCTTTTAAAGCAGCTGATCTGTCCTCTGCAAAACCACCTCTAACCTTGCCAGAAAACCCCAGGAAATGAGCAGTGTACTTGAAGCCTCACACCTACTTAGTTATGAACCAGGACGCAGTCCGTGGCTCTGGGTGTGACAGAAAACAGACACGTATTATATATATTTTTTACAATAAGATTGATTTAATAAGCAATGTCTCATTTCCTTTTCTCTATCCTTTCTTTTTATTCCTTCTTTTTTTCTCTCTTCCTCTCCTTTTATTCCTTTCTTTCTTTTGATAGTGGTTTATAGGGTTTGGGCCAGAGTACCTTATATTTTTGAAGTGTGAATTGAATAAAAGAACATCCAAGATTTCTTTTAGCACCAGAAATGATGGATTCTAAAGGTCATGAACATGAGGTCTCATCTTTTATAGATGCCTTGTGATGCCTGGATTGATTTTGTGAGGGCAGTGTTCCCTACAGACCCCAGAATATTCTCCAGAAACTACTGTCTATGCACAACGCATTTGTTGGACACAAACCATCTGACCAATATTAGATATCCTGGGGGTAAGGAATTCAGATGTTATTTAAGCAGCAAGACCTTTTCAGGTCAAAAAAAGATGTCTATTCCTAACTCAGTCTCTAATCCATCTGAAAAATATTTGGAAATTAAGCAGGTGCATAACATGTGAGTTTTCTTTAAGATGGAATTTCTTATCCCTTTTGGTTCAGACTGCCAACAGAGTTTCTTTAAATTAATTTAACATTAGATAAACACGAGGAAACATATTTCTCATCTCTTTAGGAGACTGTAGGAGATAATTAGGGACGATTACTCTTTTATTCTAAACTGGTAATATTTTTCATGTCTTGCATCAGTGTTTTTCCTATACTGAAAGAAGGACAGAAGTGTGTGCACCTGTACCTCTGTTATCTATCCTTGATGTGTCTCCAGAAGTGGTGCAAAGTATATTATTAGTGTCTTAAAATTACTTATTCCCCATTAAATTATAGCTATTAAATTGTCTTTAAAATCAATTCTTTTTAAATTGCATAAAAAATCTTACATTAGAATGATTTTTATTTTGTGAGAACAGAGAACTTCATATCATAAACACAATGACTATACTAGTCAATAAGTACTTGTTAACTGTGTATTTCCCTTTGATTTTATATTTGGGATGAGACAAAGCCCACTAAAACAAAAACAAAACTAACAAAAACATAAACTAGTTTTAACTAAAAATTTTGAACAATTTTTTCATATTTTTTGTAATAAAACTTGTTGGAAATTTCAATTCATATTTTCTCTTCCATCAAAGACAGTATCAAGGACAAAAAATAGTTTTGTTATAAAGTGATATCTACCCTATAACGAACCTTCATGAGTGGGGGATATTGACTTCACAGACATGGGACAAATTGATGGTTTAGTTTCATTATGTTGGTGGCTGGAACATACATTTATAAGGCACAGCATTTATATTCTCTCTACATTAATAACTTCAAATTTACTTCTGGAAAAAATTATTTTTTCTTCATTATAAACACTTTTGAGGTTTTAAATGTCATCAAAATGTCCATAGATTCATACTTACGTGTTGAACTGTGTGTTTATAATCCCTGCTTGAATGCTTTGCAGGTATATTAAAGGTAAAGTTAAAACTGAATTCCTTCTGTTGCTTGTGCATATTGGTAACTGTGAATAATGCTGTGATGAACATGGGTGTACAAATACCTCTTCAAGATCCTGATTTCAATTCTTTTGGTTAAATACCTGGAAGCAGAATTGCTGGATCATATGGTAATTCTATTTTTTTAATTGTTTGAAGAACCTCTATACTGTTTTCCTTCATACTGTGGCTGCATGATTTTCTCAACAACAGTGTACAGGGCTTCATTTTCTCCACATCCTCATCACTGCTTATTATCTTTTTTCTCCTTATAATTGCCATCCTAACAGGTGTGAGGTAGTATCTCATTGTGGATTGGATTTGCACTTCCCTGATGATTGGTGTTGTTGGGTAGTCTTCGTTTACAAACATACATTTGTATGTTTTCTTTGGTCATTGTAGGTATTCAAAATGTGGTATATGTATATATTCAACCTTAAAAAAGAAAGAAGTCCTGTCATATACAACAACATGAATGAGCCTTGAGGACATTATACTAAATAAAGTAAACCAGTCACGGAAAGATAATTACTGCAGGATTCCATTTACATGAGGAATCTAATTTACAGAAGCAGAGAGTAGAATCATGATTGACAGGGCAAGGAGGGGGAATTGGGAGTTGTTGTTCAGCAGATATAATGTTTCATTTACACAAGATGAATAAATCCTAGAGATCGGTTACACAACATTGTGCCTATAATTAATACTACTTTATTACATACTTGGTAAGTGGGTAGATTGCATGTTATGTGTTCTTATCAAGTTAAAAAAACCCTAAATTCTTTCGTTCTTTCTCATCCTTCATTTCTGAGGAAATGGCTTTATTAAAGGGTTGCTAAAACATAATAAAAACAAAAGGAAGCAAAAAGCAAACAGAAATATCTGGTTGCCTTGACCACCTCCTCTTTCTCACCCTCCTGTTCAGTTGCCAACCTATTAATTTCATCTCTAGGTGTATCTTAGATGCACTCACTGTGTTTTACAACATCACTTTTATGACCCTGGACCAAGCCACCACATTCAAATGTCTACACTATTACTACAAAATCCTCTCACAAAATCTCATTTCACTACTGTCTTCTCTAATACATTCTTTAGAAACTATTCCAAGTGTTCTTTTTGAAAACCAAAAGATAACATACACTGCCCCATTGCTTCCCTGTCTGCCATGGCTTCTCATTGCACTTAGAGTAAAATCCACATTTCCCACCATGGCAACTCCCCACCTGCTCTGGGCTATGCTTACCTCTCTCTTCAGTCACCACAATTTGACCTACTTTCATGTCCTCACAAAGCTGAGTTCTTTGGTCTTTTGTTCAGGCTGTTCTGTGTGTCTGGGCCACCCCTCCACTGAATTTTGTCAATACTATCATATTCCCCATCTCCAGGTCTCTGATTTAATGCTAAGTTTTTAGAAAGAGCTTCTGTGATTAACTTAACTATATTAATGTCCATAACCCACGAGTCATATTCCTACCATTCTGCTTTTTTAAAACTACAGAGCACTTTCCACATATTGTAACTTCAGTAGAAGCTTTATCATTTCTTCTGTTTGGAACCAGTAGTTGATTGGATAATTGCAATCACAAAAACAACAACAAACTAGTTCAAGACTAAAATTAATTTAAAAAGTACATCTATAACTTAACATTTTAACTTAGAACATAGCTATGTGCTTTCCTTTATTGACATTTTTACATAGGGTCAAGGACTTAAGTATATTGTGGAATGACTGGAGTTATTCTAGATCTTTCTTGCATTAGTATACTGCACTGGCTATGATTTCTAGTTTCAGTTGCATAATTTAAATCAAATGAGAAACTAAAGACACCTGCAAAACATTCAGAATGTTTCTAGATTTTGATATTTCTTTTTTGATTGTTTATAGATGTGCTCCACACACTTAATTTGGCAAGATTTTGTTTTATTTTGTTTTTGATTATTTTGTTTTTGGTGAATCATTCTTATATTGAGTTTTTCCAAAGACTTTACTCATATTTTTTTTTCTCTTAGTAATCACACAGGGACGCAGACTCCTTCCGTCTTGTCCTTTGCCTTCCTCAAGTGACATATTTGTATTGCTCAGATCTGGAAATAACACAGATCACCTTTACTCACATTCTGTTGGCTAGTCCTCACATGATCGCAGTTAACTGCTAAAGAGGCAGGAAATGTAGTCTAAATGTGTGCTCAGGAAGAAGAGGAAATGGGTTTGGTTAGCAGCTACCCAATCTTGGCAAAACTCTCCTGTAAGTCCGCTTTAATATTGTTATACGACATGGGACCTATTTAATATAGTAAATTCAAAAAAGAAGATGAGTAATTTCTGTAAGTATTATTTGTTCTGGAATGGTCCATGTAGCTGTTTATTCTACTTACTCAAGTCTCCTAGCAGCTATTGCCTGCAAATACAAGTCAGTAGGAGATATTGTATCTTATTAATAGTATTCCCCTTTAGAAATTACTCAGCACTTATACAGACAGGATTAGTAAAAAAAATGAGGTCATGAAGACCATAATATAAGTAGAATAATGTTATAGACATTGAAATATTAAAATAGTCTCTACTATTTCCTGGCCTACCGGTCAATTCTTTTGGCTCTCACTTACCTACTTAGGTGTCAGCAAAACATTCATGAAGTTGAAACTAATAAAAGGCACTGGTGGCTGTATCAGGATAGTTTTGTTGGCCAGGAATAGCTTCCACACAGATGGACTGAGCCTGTGCAGAACCACTTGGAGGTACTGAAAATACCACTGCACTAAATATATCCCATTACTTATCAATCGGCTGTAATTCTGAAGACCTACTCTTTTTCTTATTATTTTATGTTAATCACCATACATTACATCATTAGTTTTTGATGTAGTGTTCCATGATTCATTGTTTGTGTATAACACCTACCCTTAAAGAGACTTTGCTGGATTAATCATTATCTTCACAGGATTCCTAACAAAATATTAATATCTAAACTGGGAAGATTAAAAAATTAACCCCAATTTGCATTATTACTACATCATGAATGAATGTATTAAATTAACTAACTCTATGCAAATGGCAGAAGGTATGTAACATAGGACAGGTGAAATTTTAATGGCAAAGGTTGGGAAGAATAGAAAACTGTGGCTATATGTACTAAGTTAAATGCAGGTAGGGGGCAGATCTAAGGGCATTAGGGGAGTAGAAAGGTAGCACTAACTTATAAATATGTATTTGTCCCTGGACGTAGATATGTATTTCTTGTTCAGAGTCTGCTTTCTGCAAGGGCTACTCTACTAGTTCTGTTTTAAAGAGCAGTTATACAAGTCTTTCATATTATTCAATAGCCACTTCCACATAATAGAAAATAATATCTTGTCCACTGGCAACTTCAAACATTAGACCAATCATATGTAGATGGAAAATCAATATAGAGTGTTTTAACAGCTTTGAGGTATGATTGAGATAAAAAAATGGCTACACATATTTAGTGTATACAGTTCAGTGAATTTCAACATACATATATATTCATGAAACCATCACCATAGTCAAGGTAACAGACATACCCATCATCTCCAAAAGTTTCTGTGCATCCATTTGGTTTTTTTTTTTTTTTCTGGTTTTTGTTTTGTATTATTGTAAGAACTAGTAACATGAGATCTACCCTCTCCACAAATTTTTAAGTGCACAATACAGCATTGTTGACTCTAAGCAGTATGCTCTGTAGCAGATCTCTAGCACTTACTCATCCTGCATGACAGAAACTGTATACTGATTAAACAATTCCCCATTTCCCTCTCCCCCCTGGTAACCACCATCCTATTCTCTGCTTCTATGAGTTTGACTCTTTTAAGTATCTCTTTATAAGTGGAATCATGCAGTATTTACCCTTTTGTGATTGGCTTATTTCACTTAACATAATTGCCACAGAGCAATAAAAACATTATCTGTTGGTAGACAAAAATATGGTCAAAAGCCAAAAAATTATATTGAGTAAAAAAAAAAATTATATTGGGTAAAATAAGCCAGACACTAAGGAGTACCTACTGTATGACCCATTTATATAAAATCCAAGTAAAAGCAAAATTACCCTGTAGTGATAGAAATTAGCATAGTGGTTGTCTTGGATTTAGGCAAATATTAACTAGAAAGGTGCACAAGAGGATTTTCTGGAGTGATAATCATATTCTATATCTTTATCTGAAACATGGTTACATGCTTATGTGCATCTGTCAGAGAATATGGAGCGGTCCACTTAAGTTTTGAGCATTTTCCTGTACACAAATTATACTAAATACTGGTAGACTAAAAAAAAAAATTGTGTTACTTCTGCATAAGAGCATTACTGTAAAGATAAAAAAATAAATTCTCAATATTAAATAGAGAAATCCAAACTTAAATCTGAATCATTCTCTGTATGACACCTGTTTCTAATAGCTCCCCAGAGAGAATGAAAGAAAAAAAATGTAGAGTGAGAATATTTTCATTTCCTTTTAAGCCTAAGAGTGTAACTAAAATCTAAATTGAAACACCAAATACATGAAAAAGAAAATTAATAACAGTAGGGAATTCAGAAGTACTGGTGAATTTGAAGCAGGTGCTCCCATAAATAGTCACCCATGGTAGAGGTGGATTTCGCACCTTGCATGTGATTCTGGAAAACAAGTACACATCTGGCTTCCTGCTATTCGGCACGAGTTTAAAAATTTTGGTTCAGATATATAAATCAATGCACTTAAATCCAAAAGATTAATAGTTAGAGTTCAGAGCTCACATTGGCCCCTTGGCTCTCTCTTCTGATGAACTAAAGTGGAAGGTTTGACTTAGCTTTCAGAGAACTTTAAAAAGTCTTAGATGTAATAGACTTAAATAAGTCTCTTAGCATTACTTTGTCAAGTTCAGGAAAGTCAGCCAAGTTAAACTCAAAGGTATGTCTGGGACTGATGTAGTTTTCCCTCAGATAGTTGTAGGAATTGTGCACATAAATTAATGAATTAATCATGACAATGTCACAACACAGACTTCTAATAGCTCTCCAGTTGCATAGTTCCAAAACTATTCATTTAAAGTTTTCAGAAACAAAAATTATGGCAGAACAAATTGTAAAGGCTTAGTAAAATCCTGTTACATGGTCCTATTTAATAGTCCTAATTAAATAAAAAACAGGAACAAAATAAACCAACATAAATATTCTAAATTAACAGTTATAGAAAAATATGTACTCAGTGGAGGACTACTTGATGGGTTATAAAGAGATGAGTGATCATATCCAAAAGTTGTCTGTTAATGAACAAATATCAATCTGGAAGGGATTTTTCAAGATAATCTACAAGGATGAGACCTTGGTCCTCTTCTGTTGCCCTACTAGTACAATGTGGGCAGATGTTCTAGGTACCAGTACCATCAAATGTATGGTGCAGTAGTGAGATTTAAATCACTTTCTTTTTAAAGATCTTATTTATTTATTTGACAGAGAGAGACACAGCGAGAGAGGGAACACAAGCAGGGGGGAGGGGAGGGAGAAGCAGGCTTCCCGCTGAGCCGGGAGCCCGATGCAGGGCTCGATCCCGGGACCCCGGGACCATGACCTGAGCTGAAGGCAGACGCTTAACGACTGAGCCACCCAGGTGCCCCTAGATTTAAATCACTTTCTGTCACAACATTGCACCATAACAAAGCAGTCCTTTATTAGATATCTATTTCTGTATAAATAGACTGTTAAAAATTTTAGTAGCTGAAAACCATAATAATTTTTTTGTTTATGATCCCGTTGGTCAACATGGATGATTTTTCTTCTGATCTCTCCTCAGGTCACTCACACAGCCCTGGTCAGCCGGAGGGTTGGCTGGAGGCTAGTTGGGAGACTAGGCCTCAGCTGGACAGCCTTGCCCTTATCCTCATGGTCTCACCCTCCAGTTGGCTAGCCTGGGCTTACATGGCAACAGCATGTTCCAAGAGGACAAAGGGAAGTGGCAAGACCCCTTGAGGCCCATACTCAAAAGCACACAGTGTGTCTTCCACTTTATTTTGTTGTTTAAACAAGTCATTGGGCCATCCCAGATTCAAAGAGTAAGGAAATAGATTCTACCTGTCAAAGGGGAATTCTACAAATAATTTGTGGTCATTTTAAATTTAGCACAGTCCTCTCCTTGGGCACAATTATTTAGATTCGTCTTGGGAAAAAATACACTAACCACCTTCTAAGACCACCAAAAGTAGTGGTATAGGACAAGCAACTTTCTAAATGGAGGGGAAAAAAAAGAGCCCTGCTATGGAGCATGTGCTCATTTCTGTGTACCAGCATGCATCATTTCAGGATACTGATGGGATATCACTGAGTGTGAGTTGGGAAAAGATGCACACAATCAGCTCTCATAAGCTAGTATGGCACACTACCGCCAAATATGGCCTCAGACCCAAATGCAATATATCAAAATCTATATCTAGTCCAGATAGAGATGGGGCTTCTCATGATCTATAGGCCTATAAAAACATAGATTATCCACTTCCCATATTCCCAACGCACAATTTTGAGACAGTGACAAGATAACTAGTGTAATCAATTTTTAAAAAGGAGAGGAACATACATCACAGAGCAGATACCGGTGCATAGCAATTTTTATATAGCAGATATTATCAGGTTTCCCTACTCCAGGAGCTGGCAATAGCCCTTGTCGAGGGCCCTGACCTATTCCGTGAGAGTAACTCTCTAGTCTGTTCCATCCTTAGGTCTTGACTTGACTCTTTAGGTATTTGGCTTTGCTCTGTAGGATTTTCGCTTTCCCTCTGAGATGTCTTTTCTTTTCTATAAGAAATACTGCATACTTCCAGCTGAGAAGTTTTCTTCTTACTTGGTAAAATTGGGGGCCCAGAGGTATGTTTTCATTTTATACGCTCGGTGCCACTTACAGATCTGGGTGCTGAATATCTCATGTCATGTACTGACTATTGTACTGCAAGTGAAAACCAGGGTGGTTGTAAGTGTGTTGGTTGTTTAACGTTGGGATTGCAGGGCTGATTGGGAGCTGTGGCTGCCACTCCCCTGCATCACAAGAGTACCTACCACCTATCACCAGCTGGGGAAGAAATCGAAACTGAAAGTTTGAAGTATGGTTTCTATTCAATGTGTATCACATTCACGCCATCTTAAAGTCAAAAAATTATAAGCTGGGGACTGCCTGTAGTGTGATTTGGGATTTCTTTTTTTTTATTATGTTAATCACCATATATTACATAATTTGTTTTGGTGTAGTGTTCCATGATTCATTGTTTGTTCATAACACCCAGTGCTCCATGCAGAATGTGCCCTCCTCAATACCCATCACCAGGCTAACCCATCCCCCCACCCTCCTCCCCTCCAGAAACCTCAGTTTGTTTTTCAGAGTCCATCATCTCTCCTGGTTCGTCTCCCCCTCTGACTTACTCCCCTTCATTCTTCCTCTCCTGCTATCTTCTTCTTTTTCTTTTTTCTTAAAATATGTTTTAAGAAAACATAAACCGACCACTCCAGCAACCCTCAGTTTGTTCCTGAGATTAAGAATTCCTCATATCAGTGAGGTCATATGATACATGTCTTTCTCTGATTGACTTATTTCACTCAGCATAACACCCTCCAGTTCCATCCACGTCGTTGCAAATGGCAAGATCTCATTCCTTTTGATGGCTGCATAATATTCCATTGTGTATATATACCACATCTTCTTTATCCATTCATCTGTCAATTGACATCTTGGCTCTTTCCACAGTTTGGCTATTGTGGACATTGCTGCTATAAACATTGGGGTGCACATACCCCTACGGGTCCCTACATTTGTATCTTTGGGGTAAATACCCAGTAGTGCAATTGCTGGATCAAATGGTAGCTCTAATTTCAACTGTTTGAGGAACCTCCACACTGTTTTCCAGAGGGGTTGCACCAGCTTGCATTCCCACCAACAGTGTAGGAGGGTTCCCCTTTCTCCACATCCCCGCCAACATCTGTCGTTCCCTGACTTGTTAATTGTAGCCATTCTGACGGGTGTGAGGTGGTATCTCATTGAGGTTTTGATTTGGATTTCCCTGATGCCGAGCGATGTTGAGCACTTTTTCATGTGCCTGTTGGCCATTTGGATGTCTTCTTTGGAAAATTGTCTGTTCATGTCTTCTGCCCATTTCTTGATTGGATTATTTGTTCTTTGGGTATTGAGTTTGATAAGTTCTTTATAGATTTTGGATACTAGCCCTTTATCTGATATGTCATTTGCAAATATTTTCTCCCATTCTGTCGGTTGTCTTTTGGTTTTGTGGACTGTTTCTTTTGCTGTGCAAAAGCTTTTTATCTTGATGAAATCCCAATAGTTCATTTTTGCCCTGGTTTCCTGTGCCTTTGGTGATGTTTCTAGGAAGAAGTTGCTGCGGCTGAGGTCAAAGAGGTTGCTGCCTGTGTTCTCCTTTAGGATTTGGATGGACTCCTGTCTCACGTTTAGGTCTTTCAACCATTTGGAGTCTATTTTTGTGTGTGGTGTAAGGAAATGGTCCAGTTTCATTCTTCTGCATGTGGCTGTCCAATTTTCCCAGCACCATTTGTTGAAGAGACTATCTTTTTTCCACTGGACATTCTTTCCTGCTTTGTCAAAAATAAGTTGACCATAGAGTTGAGGGTCCATTTCTGGGCTCTTGATTCTGTACCATTGATCTATGTGTCTGTTTTTGTGCCAGTACCATACTGTCTTGATGATGACAGCTTTGTAATAGAGCTGGAAGTCCGGAATTGTGATGCCGCCAGCTTTGCTTTTCTTTTTCAAGATTCCTCTGGCTATTCGGGGTCTCTTCTGGTTCCATACAAATTTTAGGATTACTTGTTCCATTTCTTTGAAAAAGGTGGATGGTATTTTGATGGGGATTGCATTGAATGTGTAGATTGCTCTAGGTAGCATTGACATCTTCACAATGTTTGTTCTTCCAATCCATGAGCATGGAACGTTTTTCCATTTCCTTGTGCCTTCTTCAATTTCTTTCATGAGTATTTTATAGTTTTCTGAGTACAGATCCTTTGCCTCTTTGGTTAAATTTATTCCTAGGTATCTTATGGTTTTGGGGGCAATTGTGAATGGGATCGACTCCTTGATTTGTCTCTCTTCTGTCTTGTTGTTGGTGTATAGGAATGCCACTGATTTCTGTGCATTGATTTTATAGCCTGCTACTTGACTGAATTCCTGTATGAGTTCTAGCAGTTTTGGGGTGGAGTCTTTTGGGTTTTCCACATAAAGTATCATATCATCTGCAAAGAGTGAGAGTTTGACTTCCTCTTTGCCGATTTGGATGCCTTTGATTTCTTTTTGTTGTCTGATTGCTGTGGCTAGGACTTCTAATACTATGTTGAATAGCAGTGGTGAGAGTGGACATCCCTGCCGCGTTCCTGACCTTAGGGGAAAAGCTCTCAGCTTTTCCCCATTGAGAATGATATTCGCTGTAGGTTTTTCATAGATGGCTTTTATGATATTGAGGTATGTACCCTCTATCCCTATACTCTGAAGAGTTTTGATCAAGAAAGGATGCTGTACTTTGTCAAATGCTTTTTCTGCATCTATTGAGAGGATCATATGATTCTTGTTCTTTCTTTTGTTAAGGTATTGTATCACGTTGATTGATTTGCGGATGTTGAACCAGGCTTGCAGCCCAGGGATAAATCCCACTTGGTCGTGGTGAATAAACCTTTTAATATACTGTTGGATCCTATTGGCTAGTATTTTGGTGAGAATTCTTGCATCCATGTTCATCAAGGATATTGGTCTGTAATTCTCCTTTTTGATGGGATCTTTGTCTGGTTTTGGGATCAAGGTAATGGTGGCCTCATAAAATGAATTTGGAAGTTTTCCTTCCATTTCTATTTTTTGGAACAGTTTCAGGAGAATAGGTATTAATTCTTCTTTAAATGTCTGATAGAATTCCCCTGGGAAGCCATCTGGCCCTGGGCTTTTGTTTGTTAGGAGATTTTTCATGACTGCTTCAATTTCCTTAGTGGTTATAGGTCTGTTCAGGTTTTCTATTTCTTCCTGGTTCAGTTTTGGTAGTTGATACATCTCTAGGAATGCACCCATTTCTTCCAGGTTATCTAATTTGCTGGCATAGAGTTGCTCGTAATATGTTCTTATAGTTGTTTGTATTTCTTTGGTGTTGGTTGTGATCTCTCCTCTTTCATTCATGATTTTGTTGATTTGGGTCATTTCTCTTTTCTTTTTGATCTGTCTGGCCAGGGGTTTATCAATCTTGTTAATTCTTTCAAAGAACCAGCTCCTAGTTTCGTTGATCTGTTCTACTGTTCTTTTGGTTTCTATTACATTGATTTCTGCTCTTATCTTTATTATTTCTTTTCTGCTGGGTTTAGGCTTTATTTGCTGTTCTTTCTCCAGCTCCTTTAGGTGTAGGGTTAGATTGTGTATTTGAGACCTTTCTTGTTTCTTGAGAAAGGCTTGTCAATACAAGCCTTTCCTCTCAGGACTGCCTTTGCTGTATCCCAAAGATTTTGAACAGTTGTGTTTTCATTTTCATTGGTTTCCATGAATTTTTTTAATTCTTCTTTAATTTTCTGGTTGACCCATTCATTCTTTAGTAGGATGCTCTTTAGCCTCCATGTATTTGAGTTCTTTCCGACTTTCCTCTTGTGATTGAGTTCTAGTTTCAAAGCATTGTGGTCTGAAAATATGCAGGGAATGATCCCAATCTTTTGGTACCGGTTGAGACCTGATTTGTGACCTAGGATGTGATCAATTCTGGAGAATGTTCCATGGGCACTAGAGAAGAATGTGTATTCTGTTGCTTTGGGATGGAATGTTCTGAATATGTCTGTGAAGTCCATTTGGTCCAGTGTTTCATTTAAAGTCTTTATTTCCTTGTTGATCTTTTGCTTAGATGATCTGTCCATTTCAGTGAGGGGGGTGTTAAAGTCCCCCACTATTATTGTATTGTTGTCAATGTGTTTCTTTGCTTTTGTTATTAATTGCCTTATATAATTGCTGCTCCCATGTTCGGGGCATAGATATTTACAATTGTTAGATCTTCTTGTTGGATAGACCCTTTAAGTAGGATATAGTGTCCTTCCTCATCTCTTATTACAGTCTTTGTTTTAAAATCTAATTTGTCTGATATAAGGATTGCCACCCCAGCTTTCTTTTGGTGTCCATTAGCATGGTAAATGGTTTTCCACCCCCTCACTTTCAATCTGGGGGTGTCTTTGGGTCTAAAATGAGTCTCTTGCAGACAGCATATGGATGGGTCTTGTTTTTTAATCCAATCTGATAGCCTGTGTCTTTTGATTGGGGCATTGAGCCCATTTACATTCAGGGTAACTATTGAAAGGTATGAATTTAGTGCCATTGTATTGCCTGTAAGGTGACTGTTACTGTATGTTGTCTGTGTTCCTTTCTGATCTTTGCTGCTCTTAGGCTCTCTCTTTGCTTAGAGGACCCCTTTCAATATTTCTTGGAGGGCTGGTTTCATGTTTGCAAATTCCTTTAGTTTTTGTTTGTCCTGGAAGCTTTTTATCTCTCCTTCTATTTTCAATGACAACCTAGCTGGATATAGTATTGTTGGCTGCATATTTTTCTCGTTTAGTGCTCTGAAGATATCTTGGCAGTCCTTTCTGGCCTGCCAGGTCTCTGTGGATAGGCTGTTGCCAATCTAATATTTTTACCATTGTAGGTTACATCTCTCTTCTCCTGAGCTGCTTTCAGGATTTTCTCTTTGTCTCTGAGACTCGTAAGTTTTACTATTAGATGTCGGGGTGTTGACCTATTTTTATTGATTTTGAGAGGGGTTCTCTGTACCTCCTGGATTTTGATGCCTGTTTTCTTCCTCACATTAGGGAAGTTCTCTGCTATAATTTGCTCCAATATACCTTCTGCCCCTCTCTCTCTTTCTTCTTCTTCTGGGATCCCAATTATTCTAATGTCGTTTCGTCTTATCGAATCACTCATCTCTCGAATTCTGCCCTCGTGATCCTGTAGTTGTTTCTCCCTCTTTTTCTCAGCCTCTTTACTTTCCATCATTTGGTCTTCTATATCACTGATTCTCTCTTCTGCCTCATTTATCCTAGCAGTTAGTGCACCCATTTTTTATTGCACCTCATCAATAGCCTTTTGATTTCGACTTGGTTAGATTTTAGTTCTTTTATTTCTCCAGAAAGGGTTTCTCTAATAACTTCCACGCTTTTTTCAAGCCCAGCTAGTATCTTTAAAGTCATGATTCTGAACTCTAGTTCCGACATCGTACTAATGTCCGTATTGAGTAGGTCCCTGGCTGATGGTACTACCTCTTGTTCTTTTTGCTGAGGTGATTTTTTTTGTCTTGTCATTTTGTCCAGAGAAGAATAGATGAAGGAGACAACAAAATGCTAACAGGTTAACAACGTCCCCAGCAAATATACTGTATACAAATCAGAAAAGACCTGAAACCAGGGGAAAAGAAAGGGAAAGAAAGAAAAAGGAAAGAGAATAAAAAAAAAGAAAAAAAAGATAAAAACAAAAACAGAACAATACAAAAAAAGCAGAATGTGATCAAATATGATCAGGTTAGTGTATAGATCAGTGCCACACACTAGATTTTGGGCGTTTTTTGGTCTGTTAGAAAAAAGTGCCTCCTAAAATTTTAAAGGAAGAAAGACATATATGTACAAAATAAGCGTTGATACAATGAAGGGATAGAAGATGACTGTAAAGATGAAAATTATAAAAGATTTTATAAAAGGACTTGATAAGAAGTTGTTTGAAAAAAGAAAGAAGATTTAAAAAAAAAAAGAAAAAAGGGAGAGAATGTGATCAGGCAGGAGACTAGAACAGTACCATACACTAGTGATTTAGGGTATATTTTTATCTGTTAGAAGAAACTGTATCTCAAAATTTTAAAGAGAGAACGACTTATATATATATGCCAAAAATAAGGGTAACTACTATGAAGGGATAAAATATGACTCTAAAAATGAAAAATAAAAAATGTTTTGTTTTTTTTTTAAAAGAGATTGATAAGATGTTGGTTGAAAAAGGGAAAAAGAAAAAGAAAAAAAAACAGTTAACAAAAATTAACTTTGATGAACTAATGAATCATGGTAAAAAAAAGCCATGAATTCTATGTGCAGTATTCCCCTAGCGCTGGAGTTCTCCCGTTCTCCTTGATCGGTAAACTTGGTCTTGGCTTGCTGGCTGTTCGTGCTGATCTTCTGGGGGAGGGGCCTGTTGCTGTGGTTTCCAAATGTCTTTGCCGGAGGCTGAATTGCCCCGCCCTTGTCGGTCCGGGCTAAGCAAGCTGCTCGGGTTTGATGTCAGGAGCTTTTGTTCCCTGCAAGCTCTCCGTACAGCCTTGGAGGACCAGGGCAAAAATGGTGGCCTCCCAATCTCCACCCGGAGGAGCTGAGAACTCGGGGCCCCGCTCCTCAGTGCGCCCCCAGAGAAAAGCAGTCACTCCCTTGTCCCTGGTCTCCGGCCGCACTCCGTGCTCACCCGGCCTGTGACCGAGCGTTTGTATCTCTGGCACCCGACCCCATGTGGAGTCTCCAAACCCAGCAGATCCCTGCGGTGTGTTCCCGCGCCGCTCCTCCCCGGGAAGGAAGGGGAGTCTCCCCGGATCTGCTGCCTTTTGGGTCCCTGCTGCAGGAGCAGTGGCCCGACTGGGCCGCAGATCACAGTTTATGGCAACCCCGAGCTGAGAGCCCGCGCCTCAGCTCTGTCTCTGCAGCTGGCTTCCCCACTCCGACACCTGGGAGCTCTGGCGCACTCAGGCTGCCCCGGTCTTTCTGTGACCCCCAAGGGTCCTGAGACCCCACTGTCCCGCGAGGCTTCCACCCCCGCTTAGCCACTGGAATGACGTCCCTCAGCGGAGCCGACTTCTAAAAGGTCCGATTTTGTGCTCCGCGGCTCTATCACTTGCCAGAAGCGGCCGGCCGAGGCCCCTCCCCCGCCGTCTATCCTCCCGAATATCGCCTCGGATTCACTTCTCTGCACGTCCCACCTTCCAGTAAGTGGTCGCTTCTCTGTTCAGAGAGTTGTTGCTACTCTCCTCTTTGATCTCCTGTTGAGTTCGTAGGTGTTCAGAATGGTTTGATCCCTATTCAGCTGAATTCCTGAGACCAGACGAAATCTAGGTCTCCTACTCCTCCGCCATCTTGCTCCGCCCCCTGATTTGAGATTTCTTATAGTGACTCCTTTTCTTGCTCAGTCTGTGATTTGAATCCTTGGCTTTTGCAAGTAGAGTAAGAATATTCCCCTGCTACAGCCTGGAGAGAAGCTGGCATTTCTGAAGTATACATACACATTTAAAGAACATATTTCCTCCAAGCCACTAAAATTGCATTTGAGGAGAATATTTTGGGATTAGATGACTCAGTAATTCTTGTTTAGATCCAAGAAACAATAAGGAGACCACGAAATGTATATACACACATTTTACTCGCAAACATACAAACACACTGCCTCAAGTGAGGGAACAGAGACAGGCTCACAGTAAACCATAGGCATAACAAAGAAAAAGGAGCCTTCCAAACCCAACCAACTTTTTGGCAGTCTTTGAAAAGTCTAGTCTACCAAGGCTCTTGAGGAGAAATGAATGCTTCCTGGGCCCACTTTAATGGGTCAGGGTGTTGAATGCCCAGCTGAAACAGGGAAATAGTGAGCCATTCGTCAAGGAGGGAAGAGTAAATCTTTTATTCTGCTGAATAACCTAGATGGACCCCTTTCCCCAGTCCCCTTTCCATTTTGTGTCTTGGGACACCAGCAGTGAGCTGGGTCACCAGCAATGGATTTAAGATTTCTCCTCAAACTTGGTACTTGTATACAAATTCTAGGTGACAGTAGCTTAAATTGGAAGTCATTTCACCTAACCAAATAGCAGCTAACTTTCCTGTAAATATATATATAAAAAAAAATGACAGCAGAGGTATGAGACCTCTGTCCTAGATCATAATCCACAGTATATTCACGCTTGCCTATCAAGCATGCCTCCCTATGAAACAGCTAGACAGTGAGATTGGCTTCTGTTTTGCTCTTCACCTACACACGTTCCCCAATAAACTTCTATAGATGCCTATATTGTGAGAGACTAGAGCTTAACAGTCGGGGGCATGTATCTGAAAAGTAATTTATGTAGCTTTTTTCCCCCTCCCTCAAATTCTATTGTAGTTATGATTCATTCTATTTATTGCTAAGCACTGGAAGCCCAGATAAAGATTTGAAAGTAGCAATGGTGGGCAGAAACCAAGCAGATTTCTGTTTATTTCCCATAATATATATATATATATATATATATATATATATATATTTTTAAATATTCTAAGTGCTGAGTTCTATACTGTGCCCTTGAACAGTGTTTCTGAAATGGGGGTGATTTTGTCATCAGGAGCTTTTTGACAATGACTGGAAGAATTTTTGTTGTTACAAAGAGGGAAGGAGGGGGGTGCTATTAGCATCCAGTGGTTAGAGATCAAGTAAGTTGCTAAGCATCCTGCAAAGCTTTGGACAACCTCCCACAACAAAGAATTATCCTTCCTAAGATGTCAATAGTCCTAAGCTTATGAAACCCTGCACTAAAGACAAAATGGATGCTCCAACAGTGTATCATCAGCTTATGAGCATGACAAATATTCTTCAAATAAGCGCCTCAACATACGTAAATTTGCACATCTGCAATGTCAAAAATTAGTGTCAGAAGATCATGCGGGAAGACATGTCCGAGGAAGTCTTGCTTGAAATGAAACCTGAATGGTGAGTAGAAATGAGCTATGTGCAAGGAGGAAGGAAGAACATTCCACAGAAAGGGAACGTTGTGTGGGAAGGTCCTGTGGAAAGAGTAAACAGAAAAACTGAAGGACAGTGTTGATGGAATGCCAAAGTAGAAGTGGAAATTGAGATGGGGTGAGTCTGGGAAGGGGGAGCAGAGAGCTACATCATCATGTAGGGCCTCATAGGCAATGCTAGTGAACTTTGAGTTTATCCTAAGAGCAATAATGACATTTTTGAACTAAAGAGGTAGTGGTGGTAGTGGATGATCGATCATTCTGTATATACTTGAAAATGGTTAAAATGGTCAATTTTACGTTATATATATTTTACCATAAGAAAAAATATGTAGTAGTAGCTATTTATTATGGTATATAAATGGAAGAACTTAGATGGGTGATCAAATTCAGAAGTCCAGAATAGCCATATAGATTTTGAGATAGCTCTAGACTGTTATTGGCATCGACAAAATTAGTACTGTGTGTGTGAATAGTTTCAGTTCCTTCTTAGCCAGGAGCTTCCTTTTCCTATCTAGACCCCCGAAACATTTTCCTTTTGAATGTCAAATTAGGTGTTTACTTGAACCTTGTTAGAATTTCCAACTGATGGATTTCCTCTCCCGGATGGAAATTCTTCTAGCTCAAGTAATTTTTCCAGGAGAAAAATTTCTACTATGAAGTTACTTAGGGTTGGGTCCTTTTCTTCAGTGTAAAAATATTTGTGTCTGAGTGGAGGAGGCTGAATAATGAAGAGATGAGACTGCCACCACTTGGGTGTTAGTGACCCAGGCAGTCCCATCTGGGGCCTGTTACTCTATTTTATAGTTGTTTTGAATTGGTTAGCATATTCATTGGTGCTCAGCATTCCCAGACATCTGGCTTGTTCAAATGAAATCCTAGAAGAAATATACAACTTTTAATAAAAATCATTAATAGTGCTGTCTTTCTTTCTTTTTACTTTAATGTTTTTAGCATAGCAAACCTCAAAGTATTTAATCACAGAAAAAAAAACCCGAGTTTTCCTTATTCATGAATATATTTTTCTGATAGATATATTTTTAAAACACTTTAAATGTTTGTTGTATTTTTTAAATAAAATATTTTCTTATTTGTAAGGGAGAATGGCAATGAGATTGTAAAACTGATATATTTTTGTTTGTTTGTTTACCTAATGAAAGCTCAGACTTTGTAACGGGTAATAGTGGGTGCAAACTGAAACCTGATCTTTGAGGGACCATTCTGTACTTTGCATCTTAGAAAGGGAGGAAAATGAGTCCTGGTACTTTGCTATATGCCTTCCAGAAGTGCTGTCCAGTAAAACGTTCTGCAATTAGAGAAATACTATAAAGAAATTCTATCATTTTTGCTGTCCAATATGGTAGCCAGTATCCCCAATGTGGCTGCTGAGCCCTTGAAATATGGCTAATGTGATTGAGCAACTAAGTTTTTAATTTTATTTCACTTTAATTAATTTAAATTTTAATAATTATATGTGGGTGATAGCTACAGTATTGGACAATGGAACTTAGTGTTTAAAATTATAATTGGGGGCACCTGGGTGGCTTGGTTGGCAAAGCGTTGGACTCTTGGTTTTGACTCAGGTCACAATCTCAGGATAGTGAGATTGAGCCCCAAGTCAGGCTCCGTGCTGAACATGGAGTCGTCCCTCTCCCTCCCCCTCTGCCCCCTTTCAGCTCTCTCTCTCTCTAAAATAAATAAATAGGGGCACCTGGGCGGCTCAGTTATTGGGCGTCTTCCTTTGGCTCGGGTCATGATCTCGGGGTTCTGGGATCGAGCGCCGCCTCAAGCTCCCTGCTCCGTGGGAAGCCTGTTTCTCCCTCTCCCACTCCCCCTGCTGTGTTCTCTCTCTCACTGTGTTTTTTCTGTCAAATAAATAAAATCTTAAAAAAAATAAAATAAATATATAAACAAAATCTTTAAAATTGTAATTGGAGGGAAAAATATCTGAATCATTTTAGGGCAAAAAGCTTCTTTTTGTACTTTTAAGGCTTGCAGCACATTGATTAGCCACATTATTGATGGTGGTGAGGATTTGCTTTTTAAAACATCTTTTTTTATTTGCTTTTATTTGTAATTAAGTTTTTGTTTTAATTTCAGTGTATTTAACAGTATTGTATTAGTTTCAGGTGTACATTATAGTGATTCAACATTTACATGCATTACTCAGTGTTCATCATGACAAGCGCACTGCTTAATCTCCACCACCTATTTCCCCCATCCCTTCAACGCTTTCCCCTCTGGTAGTCATCACTTTGTTCTCTATAGCTAAGAGTCTGTTTCTTCATTTCTCTCTCTCTCTTTTTTTCCTTGTGCTCATTGTTTTGTTTCTTAAATTCCACATATGAGTGAAATCACATGGTATTTGTCTTTCTCTGACTGACTTATTTCACTTAGCATTATACTCTCTAGCTCCAACCATGTTGCTGCAAATAGCAAGATTTCATTCTTTTTATGGCTGAATAATATTCCATTATGTGTATGTGTGTGTGTGTGTGTGTGTGTGTGTGTGTGTATACACACCATATCTTCTTTATCCATTCATCTCTCAATGGACACTTGGGCTGCTTCCATAATTTAGCTATTGTAAATAATGCTGCCATAAACATAGGGGTGCCTGAATCCCTTTGAATTAGTGTTTCTATATTTTTTTTTTTGGATAGATACTCAGTAGTACCCTATGGTTCAGTAATCGCACTATTTTTATCTTTTTGAGGAACTTACATACTCTTTTCCAAAGGGGCTGCACCAGTTTGCCTTCCCATCAACAGTGCATGAGGGTTCCTTTTTCTTCTCATCCTTATCAACACTTGTTTCATGTGTTTTTGATTTTAGCCATTCTGACAGGTGTGAGGTGATGTCTCGTGGTTTTGATTTGTATCTCCCTCTTGATGAATGATGTTGAGCACCTTTTCATGTGTCTGTTGGCTAAAACATCTTCAGTTAGCTTTCAAATGTCCATTCGTTTTACAAAATGCGATAAAATATAAGTATGGATCCATGGTATAAAAAAAAAAAACCCAGAAAAACCTGGTCAAGAAATCTACAGGTGCTCATATTTAAAAGTCACACTCTCAGTCTGCAAAACATTATTAAACAGAAATTATAGATTCATTTCTCCTGGGCTGCATTTGTAACCCTTCATGGAAATACATGCACAATGTCAATAAACTTTTACCGTGTAGAATACAGGGATTGCAGGACACAGAAGGGCAAGAGCTTAAGGGCTGGCTTTCTTATTCCAACTAAAGGTCTTAAGAGCGGACTGTAAAGATGACAAAAATTTTAGATTATCACGGGACTTGATGTTTAAAACTACAGATTTAAACCAAATGATGGTGTTGGTTTTTTCCTTTGGAATACTTGCTCTAAATGCAGTGACAGTTTATTTCTGTCCATCACATTTTTTCCCCCATCTAGGGATAAGGAACTCATAAAATACTGGCGTGGCACACTCATGGGAAACAGACATTTACCCCCGGAGGAGTCGATTTCTTCACTCTGATCTTGATACTTAAACCTGTGTGATTGTGTCCTTTCTTTTGTAACTGAAGGCAATTATTTGCTAGCTTATCTTTACGCAATTAGCTACTCTCTCCTGTGCTTATGCACCACAACATTCATGAGCAATATTCTTCTCTTTCTTGTGATTCTTAAGGTCCTTCACCTAGTGCATGAACATTCAGTTAATGCCCTTCTGGTCATGTTTTAATGTGAAATCACACATTTTTGCATCAAACAGATTTGAATGGGAATCTTAACCATCTCTTACCATCTGTGAAAACTAAAGTATTTGAGTTACTTAACTTCTTTGACATTACATTTCCTAACATTGGAAATAGAACTAATCTTATCTCTGTCACGTTTTTGTGAGTATATACCATCACTATCTTGATGGCAATAATAATGGTGGATTATGAGTCTTCAGCAACTTTACAGGGCAGAAGGGTTTATTATCCCATTTTGCAGATGAGGAAAGGAAGCCTTCGTAACTGAGTTGCTGAGCCTGATTCCTAAGAGTCTGTCAAACTCGTAGGATGAGTGAAGGAGCTGATGCTGTGATACACATAGTTGGTCGTCATTATCAACTTGAGTCCTTAAGAGTTGGTAGCTCTTAGGGAGGAGTAGGAGACCTGGATTTCGTCTGGTCTCAGGAATTCACTTGAATAGGGATCAAACCATTCTGAACACCTATGAACTCAACAGGAGATCGAAGATAAGAATAGTAACAACACTCTGAACAGAAAAGCGACCACTTTCTGGAAGGTAGGACGTGCGGAGAAGTGAATCCGAGGCGATATTCGGGAGGATAGATGGCGGGGGAGGGGGCCTCCGTCGGCCGCTTCGGTAAGTGATAGAGCAGCGGAGCACAAAATCGGAACTTTTAGAAGTCAGCTCCGCTGAGGGACGTCGCTCCAGTGGCTAAGCGGGGGGTGGAACCCTCGTGGGACAGTGTGGTCTCAGGACCCTCGGGGTCACAGAAAGACCGGGGCTGTCTGAGTGCGGCAGAGCTCCCAGGTATTGGAGCGGGGAAGCCGGCTGCAGAGACGGAACCGAGGCGCGGGCTCCCAGCTTGGGGTAGCCATAAACTGTGATCTGCGGCCCAGTCGGGCCACTGCTCCACCAGCAGGGACCCAACAAGCGGCAGAGCCGGGGAGACTCCCCTTCCTCCCCTGGGAGGAGCAGCGCAGAAGCGCACCGCAGGGATCTGCTGGGTTTGGAGACTCCACACGGGGTTGGGTGCCAGACATAGAAATGCTCGATCACAGTCCGGGTGAGCACGGAGTGCGGCCGGAGACCAGGGACAAGGGAGTGACTGCTTTTCTCTCGGGGCACACTGAGGAGCGGGGCCCCGAGTTCTCAGCTCCTCCGGGCGGAGATTGGGAGGCCACCATTTTCACCCTGGTCCTCCAAAGCCGTACCGAGAGCTTTCAGGGAACAAAAGCTCCTGAGAGCAAACCGGAGCAGCTTGCTTAGCCCGGACCGACAAGGGCGGGGCAATTCCGCCTCCGGCAAAGACATTTGGGAACCACAGCAACAGGCCCCTCCCCCAGAAGATCAGCACGAACAGCCAGCAAGCCAAGACCAAGTTTACCGATCAAGGAGAACGGGAGAACTCCAGCGCTAGGGGAATACTGCACATAGGATTCATGGCTTTTTTACCATGATTCATTAGTTTTTCAAAGTTAATTTTTTAACTGTTTTTTTTTTTTTCTTTTTCCTTTTTCCAAACAACGTCTTATCAATCCCTTTTTTAAAAAAAAACATTTTTTATTTTTCATTTTTAGAGTCATATTTTTATCCCTTCATAGTAGTTACCCTTATTTTTGGCATATATATATAAGTTGTTCCCTCTTTAAAATTTTGAGATACAATTTCTTCTAACAGATCAAAATATACCCTAAATCATTAGTGTATGGCTTTGTTCTATTCTCCTGCCTGATCACATTCTCTCCCGTTTTTTTCTTTTTTTTCTTTTTTCTTGTTCTTTTTAAATCTTCATCTTTCTTTTGAAAAAACAACTTCTTATCTTATCAATCCCTTTTATAAAATCTTTTATAATTTTCATCTTTACAGTCATCTTCCATCCCTTCACTGTATCAACCCTTATTTTGTACATATATGTCTTTCTTCCTTTAAAATTTTAGCAGGCACGTTCTTCTAACAGACCAAAATATGCCCAAAAGCTAGTGTGTGGCACTGGTCTATGCACTAGCCTGATCATATTTGATCATATTCTGTTTTTTTTCCTTTGTTCTGTTTTGGTTTGTTTTTATCTTTTTCTTTTCCCTTTTTTTTCCCTCTTCTTTCTTTCCCTTTCTTGTCCCCTAGTTTCAGGTCTTTTCTGATTTGTATAGAGTATATTTGCTGGGAACGTTGTTAACCTGTCAGCATTCTGTTGTCTCAGTCATCTATTCTCCTCTGGACAAAATGAAAAGACGCAAAAAATCACCTCAGCAAAAAGAACAAGAGAGAGTCCATCTGCCAGGGACCTACTCAATACTGACATTAGTACGATGTCGGACCTAGAGTTCAGAATCATGACGTTAAAGATACTACCTGGGCTTGAAAAAAGCATGGAAGTTATTAGAGAAACGCTTTCTGGAGAAATAAAAGAACTAAAATCTAACCAAGTCGAAATCAAAAAGGCTATTAATGAGGTGCAATAAAAAATGGGGGCACTAACTGCTAGGATAAAGGAGGCAGAAGAGAGAATCAGTGATATAGAGGACCAAATGATGGAAAATAAAGATGCTGAGAAAAAGAGAGAAACAACTACAAGATCATGAGGGCAGAATTCGAGAGATAAGCGATACGATAAGACGAAACAACATTAGAATAATTGGGATCCCAGAAGAAGAAGAAAGAGAGAGAGGGGCAGAAGGTATATTGGAGCAAATAATAGCAGAGAACTTCCCTAATGTGGGGAAGGAAACAGGCATCAAAATCCAGGAGGCACAGAGAACCCCTCTCAAAATCAATAAAAATAGATCAACACCCCGACATCTAATAGTAAAACTTACGAGTCTCAAAGACAAAGAGAAAATCCTGTAAGCAGCTCAGGAGAAGAGATATGTAACCTACAATGGTAGAAACATTAGATTGGCAACAGACCTATCCACAGAGACCTGGCAGGCCAGAAAAGACTGGCATGATATCTTCAGAGCACTGCACGAGAAAAAATATGCAGCCAAGAATACTATATCTAGCTAGGCTGTCATTGAAAATAGAAGGAGAGACTAAAAAGCTTCCAGGACAAACAAGAACTAAAGGAATTTGCAAACACAAAAGCAGCCCTAGGAGAAATATTGAAAGGGGTCCTCTAAGCAAAGAGAGAGCCTAAAAGCAGCATACATCAGAAAGGAACAGAGACAATATACAGTCACAGTCACCTTAAAGGCAATACAATGGCACTAAATTCATATCTTTCAATAGTTACCCTGAATGTAAATGGGCTCAATGCCCCAATCAAAAGACACAGGCTATCAGATTGGATTCAAAAACAAGACCTATCAATATGCTGTCTGCAAGAGACTCATTTTAGACCCAAAGACACCCCCACATTGAAAGTGAGGGGGTGCAAAACCATTTACCATGCTAATGGACACCAAAAGAAAGCTAGGGTGGCAATCCTTATATCAGACAAATTAGATTTTAAGACAAAGACTGTAATAAGAGATGAGGAAGGACACTATATCCTACTTAAAGGGTCTATCCAACAAGAAGATCTAACAATTGTAAATATCTATGCCCCTAACATGGGAGCAGCCAGTTATCTAAGGCAATTAATAACAAAAGCAAAGAAACACATTGACAACAATAGAATAATAGTGGGGGACTTTAACACCCCCCTCACTGAAATAGACAGATCATCTAAGCAAAAGATCAACAAGGAAATAAAGACTTTAAATGAAACACTGGACCAAATGGACTTTACAGACATATTCAGAACATTCCATCACAAAGCAACGGAATACACATTCTTCTGTAGTGCCCATGGAACATTCTCCAGAATTGATCACATCCTAGGTCACAAATCAGGTCTCAACCAGTACCAAAAGATTGGGATCATTCCCTGAATATTTTCAGACCACAATGATGCTTTGAAACTAGAACTCAATCACAAGGGGAAAGTTGGAAAGAACTCAAATACATGGAGGCTAAAGAGCATCCTACTAAAGAAAGAATGGGTCAACCAGGAAATTAAAGAAGAATTAAAAAAATTCATGGAAACCAATGAAAATGAAAACACAACTCTTCAAAATCTTTGGGATACAGCAAAGGCAGTCCTGAGAGGAAAGTATATAGCAGTAGAAGCCTTTCTCAAGAAACAAGAAAGGTCTCAAATACACAACCTAACCCTACACCTAAAGGAGCTAGAGAAAACACAGCAAATAAAGCCTAAACCCAGCAGAAAAGAAATAATAGAGATCAGAGCAGAAATCAATGAAATAGAAACCAAAAGAACAGTAGAACAGATCAACGAAACTAGGAGCTGGTTCTTTGAAAGAATTAACAAGATTGATAAAACCCCCTGGCCAGACTTATTAAAAAGAAAAGAGAAATGACCGAAATCAACAAAATCATGACTGAAAGAGGAGATCACAACCAACACCAAAGACATATAAACAATTATAAGAACATGTTATGAGCAACTCTATGCCAGCAAATTAGATAACCTGGAAGAAATGGATGCATTCCTAGAGATGTATCAACTACCAAAACTGAACCAGGAAGAAATAGAAAACCTGAACAGACCTATAACCACTAAGGAAATTGAAGCAGTCATCAAAAATCTCCTAACAAACAAAAGCCCAGGGCCAGATGGCTTCCCAGGGGAATTCTATCAGACATTTAAAGAAGAATTAATACCTATTCTCCTGAAACTGTTCCAAAAAATAGAAATGGAAGGAAAACTTCCAAACTCATTTTATGAGGCCACCATTACCTTGATCCCAAAACCAGACAAAGATCCCATCAAAAAGGAGAATTACAGACCAATATCCTTGATGAACATGGATGCAAAAATTCTCACCAAAATGCTAGCCAATAGGATCCAACAGTACATTAAAAGGATTATTCATCACGACCAAGTGGGATTTATCCCTGGGCTGCAAGGCTGGTTCAACATCCGCAAATCAATCAACGTGATACAATACGTTAACAAAAGAAAGAACAAGAATCATATGATCCTCTCAATCGATGCAGAAAAAGCATTTGACAAAGTACAGCATCCTTTCTTGATCAAAGCTCTTCAGAGTACAGGGATAGAGGGTACATACCTCAATATCATAAAAGCCATCTATGAAAAACCTACAGTGAATATCATTCTCAATGGGGAAATCTGAGAGCTTTTCCCCTAAGTTCAGGAACGCGGCAGGGATGTCCACTATCACCACTGCTATTCAACATAGTATTAGAAGTCCTAGCCACAGCAATCAGACAACAAAAAGAAATCAAAGGCATCCAAATTGGCAAAGAAGAAGTCAAACTCTCACTCTTTGCAGATGATAGGATACTGTATGTGGAAAACCCAAAAGACTCCACCCCAAAACTGCTAGAACTCATGCAGGAATTCAGTCAAGTAGCAGGCTATAAAATCAATGCACAGAAATCAGTGGCATTCCTATACACCAACAACGAGACAGAAGAGAGACAAATCAAGGAGTCGATCCCATTCACAACTGCACCCAAAACCATAAGATACCTAGGAATAAATTTAACCAAAGAGGCAAAGGATCTGTACTCAGAAAACTATAAAATACTCATGAAAGAAATTGAAGAAGGCACAAGGAAATGGAAAAACGTTCCATGCTCATGGATTGGAAGAACAAACATTGTGAAGATGTCAATGCTACCTAGAGCAATCTACACATTCAATGCAATCCCCATCAAAATACCATCCACCTTTTTCAAAGAAATGGAACAAGTAATCCTAAAATTTGTATGGAACCAGAAGAGACCCCGAATAGCCAGAGGAATCTTGAAAAAGAAAAGCAAAGCTGGCGACATCACAATTCCGGACTTCCAGTTCTATTACAAAGCTGTCATCATTAAGACAGTATGGTACTGGCACAAAAACAGACACATAGATCCAGGGAACAGAATCGAGAGCCCAGAAAGGGACCCTCAACTCTATGGTCAACTTATCTTTGACAGAGCAGGAAGGAATGTCCAATGGCAAAAAGAGAGTCTCTTTAACAAATGGTGTTGGGAAAACTGGACAGCCACATGCAGAAGAATGAAACTGGACCATTTTCTTACACCACACACAAAAATAGACTCCAAATGGTTGAAAGACCTAAACGTGAGACAGGAGTCCATCCAAATCCTAAAGGAGAACACAGGTAGCAACCTCTTCGACCTCAGCTGCAGCACCTTCTTTCCTAGAGACATCGCCAAAGGCAAGGGAAGCAAGGGCAAAAATGAACTATTGGGATTTCATCAAGATAAAAAGCTTTTGCACAGCAAAAGAAACAGTCCACAAAACCAAAAGACAACCGACAGAATGGGAGAAGATATTTGCAAATGACATATCAGATAAAGGGCTAGTATCCAAAATCTATAAAGAACTTATCAAACTCAACACCCAAAGAACAAATAATCCAGTCAAGAAATGGGCAGAAGACATGAACAGACATTTTTCCAAAGAAGACATCCAAATGGCCAACAGACACATGAAAAAGTGCTCAACATCGCTCGGCATCAGGGAAATCCAAATCAAAACCTCAATGAGATACCACCTCACACCCGTCAGAATGGCTAAAATTAACAAGTCAGGAAATGATGGATGTTGGCGGGGATGTGGAGAAAGGGGAACCCTCCTACACTGTTTGTGGGAATGCAAGCTGGTGCAACCGCTCTGGAAAACAGTATGGAGGTTCCTCAAACAGTTGAAAATAGAGCTACCCTACGATCCAGGAATTGCACTACTGGGTATTTACCCCAAAGATACAAATGTAGGGATCCGAAGGGGTACGTGCACCCAATGTTTATAGCAGCAATGTCCACAATAGCCAAACTGTGGAAAGAGCCAAGATGTCCATTGACAGATGAATGGATCAAGAAGAAGTGGTATATATACACAATGGAATATTATGCAGCCATCAAAAGGATTGAGATCTTGCCATTTGCAACAACGTGGATGGACCTGGAGAGTGTTATGCTGAGTGAAATAAGTCAATTACACCCACCCCCCCCCGAGAAAGACATGTATCATATGACCTCACTGATATGAGGAATTCTTAATCTCAGAAAACAAACTGAGGGTTGCTGTAGTGGTGGGGGGAGGGAGGGATTGGGTGGCTGGGTGATAGACATTGGGGAGGGTATGTGCTATGTTGAGCACTGTGAATTGTACAAGACTGATGAATCACGGATCTGTATGTCTGAAACAAATAATGCAATACATGTTAAGAAAAAAAAAAGAAGAAGAAGATAGCAGGAGGGGAAGAATGAAGGGGAGTAAGTTGGAGGGGGAGACGAACCATTAGAGTCGATGACTCTGAAAAACAAACTGAGGGTTCTAGAGGGGAGGGGGGTAGGGGGATGGGTTAGCCTGGTGATGGGTATTAAAGAGGGCACGTTCTGCGTGGAGCACTGGGTGTTATGCACAAACAATGAATAATGGAACACATCAAAAACTAATGATGTAATGTATGGTGATTAACATAACAATAAATTATTTAAAACAACACCAAAAAATAAAATAAAATAAATAAAAAATAATATCAGGAAAAAAATAATCATTATGATCAACACTATAATCATTAATTTATTACTAATATAGGTCATAACTGATCTAATAAAAAGAGTTGGTAGCTCTTAACAAATTTGAAGTTTTTGAAAATAAAGTATTTCTAACATATGAAAATGTACAATGCTCAAGATAGCAATTGCTCATCTAGTCAATGCCAAGAGTGGTCATATACTAACATTTGACATGTTTTCTCCAGATCATGTTCTTTTATTTTAAGAAAAATAAAGCAATTGTAGACACAGATGGCCTTTTTCTCAACCCTCCTCTGCCCCATTTCCTATTTCCCAGAGGTGCCACCCAAGAATGTCCAGCTGAGGAGGTGGGTGGGTTGAATCCAGCCATATATGCTGTTATATGCTGGTGTGGGGCTGAGTGTGCTTCCGAAGTGGTTTACATTTTAAAAATCTGTACAAATTAGCAGTGGCTAACAAAAGGCCTGTGACTTCTTTTTCTCCCTGACTCCCTGCCCTGAGAAAACTCTCATTTTCTATTCATATTTCTTTATTTTCACTATATATTTCCATAATAAGTATATTAGTTTTATATCTTTTAAATTTTCCATTAATAAATATCATGGTATGGGTGTCATTTTCCACCTTGCATTTTTTATTCAAAATTATTATTCGAAGATTCATTTAAATTTATACATAGCAATCAAATTCCATCATTTAACACTAGGATAATAATATATTATACAAATATGTGCCATTGGGTTATTCATTCCCCTGCTAATAGTCATTTAGGTTGTTTGCAATTTTCAACTTACTATGAATAGTGAAACTAGGACCAGAATGTAGGAATCATCCTTGACTCTTCGGTTTCTATCCTTGATTCTTCTCTTTCTATTCCCATTCACTATCAACCCATCAGCAAATACCTTAGGCTCTATCTTCAGAATATATCCATGCTAATCCAAGGCATCATCATCATCTCTCCCAGCTAGATTAATGTCAGGAGCTTCCGGTTAATTCCTCTCCCTGATTTTTCTCATGCCTTTCAAAACCTATTCTGTACACAGCAGCCAGGGTGACAGAGAAGACAAGCCATACCACTTTTCTACTTAGTGCTTTCCTCTCATTTCCCATGTCATTGAGAATAAAAGTCAAAGTCATTATCATGGTTTACAAGCCTTTTCATCAACCATTCTGATCTCTTATCACATCTGTCAACCATTCTGCTCTATTATTACTGTCCTCCTGTCTGTTTCTAGAATGGCACCTGCCTCAGAGTGTTTGTCCCCCTCCCCCAAATATCTAACATCTTTAGTTGGATCTCTAAATCCTGCTATCTCTCTGTACATAGGCCCATCATTTTTTTTTTTTTTAGGATCCCATATAAGAGTGTCTTTGGCTCCTTGCTCGACCTGACATATATCTGAACAATACAGTGTGGACTATATAGGAAATCCACTCTTATAATTATCTAAGATCCTGACACTGGACCCATCGAGGGTTGGGGTGGGTAGGGAGAGGTATCTCCCTGGATAGGGAGAGGTAGAGTGGGCAGAGCTGATAGCAACTGTGTGTGTAATGAAGTTCATTAGGGATGGTGTCAGAGAGAACAAATCTTTATCATTAATTTCCTGGCTGCATACTTGTACCTCTGTGGTATAATGAAAAATATGTTTCGTCTTTGCCCCAGATTCCTGGCACAGAGCTCCTAAAACCTCCTAGAATGTCCTGAGTGAAGGAGTGTCTTTGGTTATTCATATTGAATGAGCACCATTCAACCACACCTGAGTTTATATTAATGAGGTGACTCAGAGCAGGGCTTCTTAGTTAGCATGAGGATGGAAGGTGGTCACCAGAAAGCCTGTGAATGATGGAACTTTCAGGCCCACCCCCAGATCTCTGGGGAGGGGAAGGGTGCTGGAGATGGAATTCAGTCATCAGTGACTGATGATTTAATCAGCAGTGCCTATATTACTGAAATTTCAGTAAAATTTTTGGAATAATGAGATTTGGGGAGCTTTTAGGTTGATGAACATGTCAATATGCTGGAAGCCGGCTATGCCCACTCCATCCTTCCATCTTGCTGTGTGCATCTCTTCCATTTGGCTCTTGCTGAGTAGTATCCTTTATAGTAAAACAGTAATAGTAAGTAAAGCACTTTCCTGAGTTCTGTGAGGTGTTTTACTGAATTATTGAACTTGAGAGGGAGAGTTTCAGGGATCCACTTAACTTGTAGTTAGCTGGGCCAGAGGTGCAGATAGGCTGGGGACCCCATTTGTGGTTAGCATCTGAAGTGGAGACAGTCTTGTGAACCTGAGCCCTTAACTCTTGGGATCTGCCTTAACTCTGGGTAGTGTCAGATTGAACGGAATTGAATTGTTGGGTACCCCATTGGTGTTGGAGAATTAGAGAATTGGTTGTTATTTAGAATATCAAGTAATCCCTCAGTAGAGTATAAATATCATGAAGAGAAGGACAATGTCTGTTCCATTCACTGTTGAATATCCAATACTAGATCATGATGTATATACAATAAATGATTATTTTATAAACCATGGTGGTCTCACAACAAGTTAGAAAAATAAATTAGAATAATTCAGTATTTACTTAACAAAACCTATAATCGAAAGAACTGTTATGGTCCATGAAGACTGCAACTTCATTGGGAAGGAATTCTTTCTTAAATACTCTCCAGTGTCCTACTGATCTAGAGAAATAACAGAAAAATAGAAAGTTCCAAAGGCATTTACCATTTATAAAAAAACATAGTACAAGAATTATACCAAATGCATATTTGCCCTTAATCCTAGATATTTAAATGGGAAACATAACTGATGATTATTTAACCAGGAAAAGGACAAGGAGAAGGACCAAAGAAGAAGAATGGAAGAAGACATTAAATTTTAGTCCCCAGCAAACAGCACGAGCTGCTCTGAATACAAAACAACTGGTTAGCACTTGCTCTGACATTGACGTTAGGTAACAGAACACAGAGAAATCCTGAACTGATGTAAGAACTGTTGTCTATTTAACAGTGTATGCTTCTATATATGTTTATCAGCTAGCCATTAACTTTATGCTTCATTTGGTCCATCTGTAAAATGGAGGTCATCATCCCTCTCTTTTTCTGTAAAGATTCACAAACGTAACAATTCTATTTTCTTAAAATATTTTGAAATCTAAACAAATATGGTTCTAAGAATTTTTTTAAAAAATATATGGCTACTATAAAATTCCTGGGTTCAAATGATTTAGAATTAGATATTATAAGTGATAAATATTATAATTTTCCCCATCCAAAAAATTCTCTGAAGTATGCTATGCACCTAAAACTACTGTCTTAATTTGTTTTCTTCCTTCTTATTGCTAATATTTAATAATCACGAAACCTATGTCAGCTTTTCCCACTCGTCCCTCACAGACAAGTTGGTGGTTGTAAGTTCAGTTGCTTCCGTGTCTCTGAATTTAATGGACTCCTCCCTTCTCACTACTGGCCACGTCACTCAAGAACATATTTCTTCTCACTGGAGTAATGAAGAATCAATCCTCCTATCTTGTCACCAATTTCTTTCAGTTTCTAATCATTTTGTGTTCCACTCTGGGAATGCATCCTGATACAGACATAGGACAAACCTTTCAGAAATACTCAGCCACTCCCCATTCTCTATCAGTTAAATAATTGATTATCAATCAGTTGAAAATAAAGTGCCAGACTGTCACTTGTCTGATCCCAGCCTACCCTTTAAAAATCTTTCTCATTTCTTTCCTTTTACCTATGTTCTAGCCAAGTTGGCACATTTCTAGATCTTTAATATTCTCCATACATTACTATTCCCATGTTTTTGCTTCATCCATTTCCTTCACCTAGAACACCTTTCTTTTCCACCATGTCAGCCTGTCAGAACTCTGTCTGTACTTGCTCATCTTGAAGGCTAACATCTTGAAGTTATTTCTGACCTTACATGGAGATCCCTGAACCTAATTGTGCCTTACATTTACTTAACGAGACTGCCATTCTCCTCTGAGGGACAGTTATCTATACTCTCAGAAGTCAGTATCATGTAGTGGTTGAATTCATGGGCCTAGAGTCAAGGTCTTGGTTTGGAATCTGGCTCAGCCACTTACTCTGTGACTGGGCAAGTTACTTAATTTCTCTGTACTTTAGTTTTCTCATTTGTAAAATAGGGATAATAATAGAACTTCCTTCATAAAGTTGTGGCCAGAGTGATTGAGCTAATGTCTATGTAGTTTTAAACCTTGCCTGGCATAGAGTAAATGTCATCTGCTATTGTTACTTGTTTCCCCACTGTCTTCCCAGACCGCCACTATTTTGAGTTTTCTTTCTCAGTCTTGCCAACTGCTGAGTCCAAGTTAAAATTATCTCTCTCCCAGACAATTTCAGTCATCTTCTCACTGATTTCCTTGTGGTCAGTCTGGACCGCCTCCAATCTATTTTCCACAGAAGCCAGAGTGATATCTTAAAATGCAAAACCACTCATATCACCTCCTTGTGAAAATGCTTCAGTGGTTTCTCAATATATGCAGGATGAAGGTTCAACTTTCCGGGATCCAAAATCCCATGTGGTCTAGCCCAGCACTGTCCAATAAAATTTTCTGTAAAGATGAGAAGGTTCTATTATCTGTGCTGTCCTATAGCCAATAGCTGTGTTGGCTATTGAGCATTTAAAATAGGACTAGTGCCACTGAGGAATGGAAGGTTTCATTTCATTTCATTTTAATTAATGTAAATTTAAATTTAAGTCAAACTAGACACACATGGTTAGTGGCCATCTTATTGGACAGAGCAGCTCCAACCTCTGTGTGGCCACCTTTCCAGCTTCATACTTGTCTTCACTTTCCAAAGTCCAGACACATTACAGTTCTCCGGTGTCTCATTGCTTCCTCTTAACGTTGCTCATATTGCATCATGTGGTGGTTAATTTTAGTGTCAATTTGGCAAGGCTGTGTGTCCAGTTGTTTGGTCAAAGACCAGTCTAGATGTTGCTGAGAAGATATTTGCAAATATGATTAACATTTAAACTGGAAGACTTGAAGTAAAGCAGAGTGCCCTCCGTAATGTGGGTGGACCTCATTCAATCAAAGACCTTAAGAGTAAAGACTGGTTTCCCAAAAGAAGCAATTCTGCCTCCAGCCTTCAATATAGAACCCCTCCTTGAGTTTTCAGTCTGTAGATTTCAGTTTAACACTGAAACATCAACTTTTCCCTGAACTGCCAGCCTGCCAGCCTGCCCTACAGATTTCAGAATTGCCAGCCCCCAGAATTCTTTGGAGTAGCCTAACTAATACACTCCCCTTTCTGAAACACCCATTCCCAGAAGCATTTTCTTGATTATTTTTTAATCATCTTTCAAATCTCAGTACGAGATGAGTTCCTTTGCCCCATTCTCTAAATCAAGGCGCCTGTCTCTTCGAATGCTTATTTCAATTTCAGCCAACCAACATTCATTCGTTCATTTATTCATTCAGTAAATATCTATTGAAGTTTTACACTGTGCATGCCTCCTAGCGTGGAGCACACAGCAGTGGCACAGCCTCATAATTATTTATTTATTAGTGTGATTTCCTGATTAATATCTATCTGCACCTTTAGATCATAAATTCATGAAAGCAAGGACCTTGTTGTGCTTTGGTCACTGATGTACCACTGAGTCCTGATTCAATGCTTTAAACATGTAAGTGTTAATGAATGAATAAAGTTCTGAAAGCCTGGGATTTTGTGTTAACCTTCCTCTTAGTATCTTTGATAGGATTGTGCACATCAAGAGATCAAGACCTGAGTTGAGATCAAGAATCCGACACTTAACGAACTGAGCCACCCAGGTGCCACAACGCTAAGATATTCTACAATCAAGATAGAGTTTTATACATTTTAATGAACATAATGTTTTTTTATGCTACCTTCAGATAAAACAACCCCCCAAAGGCTATGGATGTTAAATAGAATACAAGCAAATAACATTTAAAAATAAGTAGAAGGGTTATTTTGGGGATCAGAGTTTTCCATTAGAAAAAGGATCAAGATATTATATATTCTAGGTCACATTTCTCTGTTGAGGTAAGCAGCTCTTTCTGAATCATGGTAAAAATCAATACTACTTTAAAAGATGCTGTAAGTCTTATGTTCCACAAGAAAGATGGGAAGGAATCCAACAGCTATAAGAACCTCCTATTATCTGGGCACCTCAGGCATTAGTTCTCACAAAAGCTCCAGGAGGTTGATATTTATCATTAGCTCAATTTAAGAGATGAGAAGACAGAAGCTTAAGGGATGTTACATAACCTGCCCTGCCCAGCTCCTTTAGGTACATCTGGTAGTAGAGTTGAGAGTTAGAAACCACGCCTGTTGGACTGAAGCCATGCCCCTCCCAGTCAACAGTATGGGAGGGGTGACACACCATTGCATCTTCATCCAAATAAACCCTTTTGGGTCAAGATTACCTGGATCCTCTAGAGAAAAGGGGGAGGGGTTTTGCCAGATCCTATATAAAATGTGCGTGTGTGTGTATATATATACTGTTTTGAAATATATATTCATATTATAAACTAGAGGACAAAATTTGGGAATGTGTAAAAATTCACGTGCTCTCTTTTTGGTCTGTATGTCTGGTTGAACAACCCTGGGACAGACTGCCTCTGAACTGGGGTAGTATGATGCAAGCAGTCCCTGTCCTTTGTGTTAACATCCTCCACCCCCTCCTCCTGACTTTTCCCGTCGGGGCCTTGCTTTTAGCTTCTGGTCTAGCAGACAGGGTTCCCTCTGCTTCCTTCCCACTACAGTATATATTTGTTAAACTGTTGAAACTGAATATGCAGGAAGCATTAATTGGAAATAATCACCCTATAGGAAACCAAAACAACAACAACAACCTCATGGGAAAAAAAAAAAAAGCAAAATAAACTGGTCTGGATTTTCAGACCCTACCTCTCAGAATGTTGACAGTGAACTAAAACCAAAAACACAACATGGGAACACATTAGATATTTGTCGAATCAGGCCAAGAGACAGAAATGTACCTATAATACATAGCAGAATATAAAGATGATATAAGTGATCGAAGGAGAGGGAGAGGGAAAGGTCAAAGGAGAAACTCTCATCTTATAGGGACTGAAATATTTCCATCAGAGCAGCTACATTCCAAAGTGGTTGCAGACCTGGATGCAGAGCTTATAGAGGTACGTTGCACAACCCAGAAGAGTCTTTGCAGGTTTGTACTCACACTCACTTTCTAGAGATTTATGAGGCCATTTTAGACTCTATCTTCCCAGTGCTGCACCAAAAACGTACATCCATATTTTTCTTAAAACAAAGAATACACACTCCAGTATTATGAATTGAGTTATAAGTTGAACAGATCACTCTTCTTTATGGAAAGACTGCTTCATGAATTATAACACAAGGGGGCAGGATTAATTCCTGATTGTTGACAATTGGATTCTGGAGCCTAAAAACAACATCATATTTATTCCATGTGGTTTCCTTCCTTCTTTCCCTCCTTTTACCTTCACCCTTCCCTCTCTCCTTCCCTTTTCCACTTTCTTTCCTCCTTCATTCAACAAATGTTTATATTATAATGCTTCTTCTGCCAGACACTGCTTTAGGCACTGGGAATGCATTAGTGAATAAGACAGATACAGCCCCTGACATTATAGAACTTTACCAGAGTGAGAGGAAGGATTGTGTGAAGGATTTCTTTGAAACTCCTGTATGCTTATTTGTGCAAGAATCGTCTAAATTTTATAGATAAGAATACAAGTGAAGTTGAAGTATTTCACAATTAGGAATGTGTGTCAAAATCAGGGTACTTCTGATGGCAAACTGAGACCAGCTGATTTGTAGAAACTAAGAAGATAAGACAGAGGATAGCATATGGTTGGAAGAAGTTCCAGCTGTAGGTAGCATAAAAAAGTCCACATGGGTGATCTTCAGCTTTCAGAAGGTGCTATTTAGTACATAAGAGGCGATGTTCCTGCCCAGAGAAGTAACAAGTACCTGGGGAGTTGGCAGCTGCAACTCATCTGGAGGTGTGTCTTATAGCAAGAAGGTGCATGGAAAGTTCTAGAAACTGAAAAAAAGGTCAGAGTGGCTCAATGGTGGAGTAGGGGTACATGTGTGAGATGAGGCTGTAAAAATAGGTAGTGACCAGATCACACCTCGCAGGTCATTTAAGAATTTTGATGTTTGGGGCATCTAGGTAGCTCAGTCGGTTGAGCATCCGGCTCTTGATACCAGCTCAGGTCATGATCTCAGGGTCCTGGGATGCAGCCCCATGTTGGGTTTGGTGCTCAGTGGGGAGTCGGCTTGAGATTTCTCTCCTTAGCCCTCTGCGCCCACCACCTGCTCGTGCTCTCTCTCTCTCAAATAAATAAATAAATATTTTAAAAATTATTTAAAAATAATTTTGTTTATTCCAAGTGAAGTGACAACTTAGATGTTTTAAACATAACTGAGCATGAAAGAGAGAAAGCGAGGATAATTTTTATACATTTGGAGTCTACTTTGGTGGCAGTGGAACGACTGTGAGGCAGCGATCTAGGCAAGAGAAGTTAGTAGTTTGGAATAAGGTGATGGCCCTAGAGGGGGAGAGAATGGCCATCATTGACTGCTGTTCATGAGATAAAATCCATAGGACTTGTAGCTGGCTATATTTGATAGGCTGTAAAGGATGACTCCAAGATTTCTGGTTTACATAGCCATTTGGATGATAGTTGTCATTCTTTGAGATAGTTAACACAGAAGCTAGAATCAATTTGGGAAGGGGGAAAATAATGAACTTTATTTTGAAACTACTGAATTTGAGGTGTCTTAGTGATATCCAGATGGGTATATCAAAGAGGCAGCTGGATAAATGGGTTTGGAGCTGAGAGGTGAGATCTATGATAGAGACACTCATTTGTGAGTCCTCTGTAGTGCGGTGAAAATTGAAGCCATTGGCCCAGATGGGATCTCTTTGTTTTAATGTAGAATATAAGAGGGCCTAGGAAAAAACCTTGAAGAATAACATTTCTTGGCACAATAAATGAGATAAAATCTGAAGTGAAGATGGAAGTAAATAAATATTTAAGAGGGAAACCAAAACAGCCCATGTTATAGAGATAAAGACAAGAGAATGTTTTAAGAATCAAAAAGTGGTTTGTAGTATTGAGTGCTTCTAAAAGGTAAATTAAGATGAGAATTGAAAAAAAAAAAGGTTTTAATTTAGGGGTCACTGGTGACCCAAGATAAAATTTTTACATAGAAGGAAAGGGCTAAAGCCCAGATAGAAATGAATTGAGGAGCAAAGATAGTTCAGAAGGAAAGGATGAGATAAGATATAAGAGATAATAATAGGGAGGTATTGGATCTAAAATATAGGTTCCATGGACAACAAAAGGGTCAGCTCTCTATTGAGATTGGATAGACACAGGGCAGGATGATGTAAATGTTAGAACGTTTATATATTTTACAGAAGGAAGTTGAAGGAGTTAGCATTAGATGCCCTCCATTCTCTCTGAAGTATGTGCCTAGTTTTTGAGAATAAGGAGAAGAAACAAATTGTTTTGGGAATTAGAGCACAAGTAGATCAGAGAAACATAGCTAATAGTGTTAGTTATTGATTGCCATAGCAGTGCTATGTAACAAACCAACCCAAAGGTGAGTGACTTAAAACAATAGGCTTTTATTTAGTTTGTGAGTCTGTGGATTAGCCTGGTAGTTCTGTAGCTGTCTGAGCTTCCTCATGTATTTTCAGATTGGCTGACTGTCACTGATCTAGGCTGGCTTCCACTGGGTCACTGGCAGGAATGATTCCTCTCCATGTGTCTCTCATCTCCAGGAGGCTAGCCCAGGCATGTTCTTGTGGCCAAGGCAGAGATGCAAGAGCAGAAACGAATAGTATGCAAGTATGTTTTCAAGCCTCTGCATTCATCACATCTGCTGACATTCTATTGGCAAAACTCAGTTAAATGCCTGAGTTCAGCATCAAAGAGTGGGGAAAGTGACTATTCCTCTTCAGTGGGAGAAACTCTTCATGCTCTAAAGTTGTATGCAAGGGGTGGAGGAGAGGGATACAGTTGAAGGCAAGGCATTAGGACGCTTAATGCAATGAATCCACAAGTCCCCAATAGTATTGAGAGTTTATTCATGATTATCATCATTTAGTAGTAGAATCCAATAGCTCTATTGTGTGAATTTCTCCAGAAACACTTGAATGCTTGGGTAGAGCACCAAAAAAATATGTTAAACTATGTGTAGGAATTACCAGAAAGTGTAAGGAAAATACAGAAAGACAGAGAAGCAAGGCCATTTATGAAACAAGCTAGGCAGATGTTGATGTGTAAAGCATCTTAAACTATAAACTGGCTACCAGGGAATGTGAAGGTATGGGAAAATGGAAAGTGAGGGCATTGTGAAGCCCAAAGAAAGTCATCACGAAAATAGTTAAAATATAATCTTGACAAGGAAGAGGTCAAATCAGGAAGAGGATGCTTAAATTTTTGAGGTGAAGCATTTACAGGAGATAACAAGGTCTAAGGAATAGTGGTATGAATGGGGAAGTGAGGTGAAGAGTATAAAAAAGAGAAGGGTAAGCATATGAAGTCAGAGTGGGATGTGGGTGTTGGGTCATACTTGTAATAGGAGAAGAAAAATACTAGCCTGCTGTCCGTAACGCTGGATGAACAAGAGGGGGTGACCAGGAGGTTAATAGATGAGAGTGTAGAGAGGGAAAACACAGTAGAGCCGACTAGCATGGGATGCAAGAGTTGGATTTTGTGATCAGATTGATACCGTTGTTACTGTCATTGGGAAGGAAGGTGAATGGACTAGAAACAGCAGTTGGAAGCAAAAAAGTCAAGTTTTTCTCTCAACCTTGAAATACAGGGACTATGATAAAAATGACCAACACCTGAGAGAGCAGCAACCTAGATTGTAGGTTAGGCCAGACTGAAGGGCCTGAAGACATTATTTTTAGGGAGTACACACAGTTTGGGAACCAGTAGTGGTGCCATATTGGCTAACGTTGCCTGGCAGTTTTAACCTAGATTAATTCTAGTCAAACTGGGCATGGGTATTCCAGGCTAGGCCAGAGGACAATAAAGATGGAAAAGGGATTGCGTTAAGGAAAGGAGGTAGGAGAAGGTCACAGAGAAACATTCATTCTCCCACCCTGTCATCTCAGTGCCTTGGCCAGAACTCAGTGCCTGCTGAAAGTAAGCCCTCTTCTGCTCTGGGAAGGACAGAAACCAGTCTAACAATTGACGATCTCAAAGCCCTTGTGGGGCAATAATTAAACATTGTGGAGAGGAGGGGAGTTAACACATGGGGATTATACAGAGATAAGTTCGCTATTTATTTTCTTCTCCATATGAGAAAGAAAAGTGAAAAAATGTAAGAAAAACATATGTAAGTAAATATAGCACATACATCCATTTAAAGATAACAGTGTCTGGGATAATAACTTGATTATAACGTGATACAACAACCTAAGAAGATCAGTGAGTTAACTGAAGTTGTAAGGAGTAAATTATATATATATATATATATATATATATATATATATAATTTTATATATATTTTTTTTAATTTATTCTTTGCACATAACTTGAGTTCATGTCCCAGCCCTGTCTTGTTCATAATTCTGGTTGGGGCATAGGTTCTGATACATATTAAGTGTTCAATTGATATATTTGAAAAAATAATAAATGTTCTCTTGAGAAAGTATAGTTAAGCCTTTCTGAACACCAATGTCCACATTTCTATTTTCCCAACTGACAGTTTTTCTCTAAGTTATTATCAGTATTAAATGAGATAGGAGATACAGACTTGGTCTGTAGTAGAAGTTAGCAAATGTGCATTTGAATCTAAATTTGCAAATGTGAAGAGAACCCTTTCCTTAGCCTGTTTAGTCATTATTCAAAGGTCTCTTGCTCTCTTCTCACACTTGCGTTTAACCCAAGCCTGGCATATAAACACCAGTGATTCTTCTTAAAGGGTTGACCTGTTATATTTACACACGCACGTACTCTTTGAGGTAATCTTGGGCCAGGCTCTTGCTGATTACATTTCAGCTTTTCATGCTGTTGTCCCAGAAGACGTTGACGTCATCTGGAGACATAGCAGCGCCGTCGGTCCTCAGAGGTTCAATTCATTCTGCCATCCGGAAACTCTGTCGACAAGGCGGCCAGTGTTAGAAATTAAGCTTGTGACATGCAGGACATGGTGGAGTGCAAACATTGGTCAGTGCTTCCTCTCCCAGCCACAGAGGAAAGCCACACTGATTGGTATTCAGGAAAGGGACCTCCTGTTTCGAAGGATTCCTTCATGCTGTTCAGCAATACTGTTTAGGGTGGATTTTCCCATTTGAACTGCAAAGCTTAAACACAAATATTAACTACCTGAAGCTGCAAATAGCAGCATAGTACATTAAAAAAATAATGAATATTTTAACCAGCCTTTGCCCAACCAAGAAAAATATTATGTAGAAATGAGGCTGATTTTAGAAAAATGCCCAAGGAAACATTAAAAAAAAGTTGAGTTTCCTTTCAAAGTTTGTTTTTGCTAAACATTCATAGTTTTGCTTTTTCCAATCCAATTTTATTATAAGAAAGGTCTCCCACATGTGTACCTGGCATTCCTTTCAAAATAATCAGTAATGCACAAAACCTTTGGAAATGGTGGGTGAGTTCTTAAATGTGGCAGAAAGAAAGGACAAAATGTATTATAAATAAGGGAAAGCACTTCTTTGCAAGCACATATGTTTGTCGCCCCTTTGGTTATAGGCAGACTTACATGTTCTCATAATTTTGACTATTTAATATTTTGCTTATTTGGAGGATCCAAATTTAACTGATTCTTCCCTGCAGATTTTCTTCACAATGAAATCACTGAAGGTACCAATCACTTGTGGTCAATGAAGACTGACATTTTGGAGCTGTTATTCTGGGTGAAGGCAATGGATAGACATTCTGTTACACCTATTGGATAGCTTCCTTGGCATTCATTTCTGTCCTTGGGGAAGAACATCAAAATGAAGTTATCAAAACACGAATTCTCATCTCAATCAGCAAAATAGAAATTTTAGACCAACGTGAGTAACAAAATGCTTCTCGAGCATTTTTTTTCAAGCTCATTTTTCTCAATGCTTAACATTATCTCATTAACCCATTTTCCAGATGAGGACAACATCACACAGAGATTAAAAACTACCCAGATGGGCGCCTGGGTGGCTCAGTCGGTTGAGCATTCAACTCTTGATTTCAGCTCAGGTCATGATCTCAGGGTCATGAGATGGAGTCCTACGTCAGGCTCCATGCTGGGCGTGGAGCCTGCTTAAGATTCTCTCTCTCCCTCTCCCTCTGCCCCTCTACACCCCTCTCTTAAAACAAAACAAAACAAAACAAAACAAAACAACTATCCAGATGGTCAAACCAGGATTCAAATATCAGCTGTCCTAGTCCAGAGCCTATATTTTTTAACCTCCTTGCTCTGCTGTAAATGAAATTCAGTTTCAAATTGGCTAAAGTGGCTTTCCCTGGCTGGCTGTTAAGTCCACTGTCACCCAACGTTTGGGCTGGTGTTTTGTTTTGTTTTGGGTCTAATTTGTGGATTATACATTTTATTGTTATAATGGGTAATAAAACTTGGGTCAGGGTACCTTGATTCTACTCACAGCTTAGCTATTGGCTCTAAATGACTCCGAGTATTGCATGAACTCAGTTTCTCTCCTGTAAAGCAGATACAATGGTATATTCCTATCTGCCTCAGGGTTTGGTCCTCCAAATCCACTGATAATAGATTTAAAATATTATAACTGATGCTTCTCTCCCTATGCAAGAAAAATGCACCAAGCTAAAATTCGTAACTGTTCAAGTTAACACTTGAATATTAAACTTCTAAATCTTTTTGCCCTAGAGGATGCTGGACCTTTTGGGGAAAGGGAACTTTTAAATTATTGATGAATTTTTATCAAACTTTTTGCTCCACATCACCAATTACTATCAAGAATAAGTTGTGAGGGGCGCCTGGGTGGTTCAGTTGGTTAAGCATCTGACTCTTGATTTTGGCTCAGGTCATGTGATCGAGCCCCACATCAGGCTCCATGCTCAGTGGGAAGTCTGCTTGATATTCTCGTTCTCCCTCTGCCCCTCCCTCCCCAAAATAAATAAATATATTTTTTTAAACAGAATAAGTTGTAACATGCATTTGGAACAATAAAAACCAATAGCCACCTACGTTTCAGTTATATCAGAAATGTAAGAACCGTCAACGCTGATAGTCCAATGGTGAAATTAATTTCGACTGCCAACAGATCCCTCATACCACTCTTTAGGGATTGCTGAATCTATTTATAGGGAACCACACCCAGAAAAATGCCACAGTTGGAAGGGTCATCACAATATTTGTGAACCCTTGGCATAAATGAATTTTCAGACTATTTTAAGGCAATTTACCATTTTTATTCCTGAACACTTATTTGGACATCTTTTTTCTTCTTGCCCACATAGGAATGTTTATCTCTATCACTAAGTTCCTGTTTTAGTTCCCTGCTTATACAGCTTTCTTCTCACCCCAACCTTGGAATCAAATTCCTCATTTTTACATTGTTTAAAATAAGCCTTTCTCCTGTCCTCCTGTCTCTTGGCTAGTGTTGTCCCATAAAAGATGAAAATGTACTGTAAATGAGGGGAAAACCCAAATTAAAATATTCTACTCTATTATTTGAAAGGGATAATTCTTCCCTTTTTTTTCCTTAGTGCAAGCATCTGAAAGGATGTGGTCTTCAGGGCTGGAAAGCCAGAATGGTTTTATTTGAAAAATTGGGCCCCGCTTAGTTTGTGTTACTAAGCACTGTGCTTGTGGTGTTTGTAGGTCCTTCCCTTGGGGATAACCTCACCCCCCCCCCCCGCCCCGCCCACCATACTTAATAATTTTACTCTGCTGTTCCCTTCTTTGATGTCTGATGGTGACAACGTAGCAGCAGCAACCACCATAGTGGATTAAATGATTTGTTTATTAAATAATTCTATAAATATTTAGTGAGCATCTTCTGCATGCCAAGAACAGTTTTATGTCCTGGGATTTTGCAGTCACAAGTCAAATGCTACTGCTCACACAGCACTTACATTCTAAGGATATTGGACAGAAAAACAATTATATATCTTAATATTTGTCTATCTGAATAAGCAAATATATAAATCAATGAATAGATAATTCTGGATTATGGTTATAAAATAGAGGAAATGAAAATGTGTTAGAGTTGTTTGGGTTGAGAGGGAAATGCCTTATTGTGGTCATGATTCTGGGAGACAACTTTTGAAGGGCTACTGTAATTGTGAGAACAACTAGCTACGAGGAACATTCTAAGGCATAGAGAATACCACATGCAAATGCGGTAAGATGACAATTCCTTGGAATGTTGAGAATTAGAAGATGAAATGAGCCAGGTGGAGATGACACCCAATGAGGTCTAAGAGGTAGAAGAGGATCATGTGCATATATGTGACTTTGTAGATTGTGGAAAGGATGTGAGGATTTTGTTCTAAGTATGACGTACAGAGCAGGAATTCTCAAACTTTGTGAACATCACAATCACCTAGGTGACTTGCTAAAGCATGCATTACTGGGTCCGCCCCCAGAGTTTCTGACTCAGAGCCTCTAGGGTTGAGCCTAAGAATTTGCATTTCTAACAGGTGGTGCTGACCCTGCTAGTGTGCGGGCAACACTGTGAGAACTGTTGCTATAATAGGTGTCTATTATTTGTGCGGGCCCAGAATAGATTTCACCACAGTTTTGTAACTGAATTTGATTTTCTTGTGGGAAAAGTCCCTTTTCTACTCTAGTCAAACCCAGGTATTCCATTACCTTGGTCACAGTGAAGACATTCAATGATGGACATATGATTTGGCAGTCAGCTGAAACCCAATCCAGAGACACTCTTGCAACCATTGGGAAATAAAGTTCTCAAGCCATGGGATGAGAAGCAGGTAGGCAGGGGAAATCTCCCTAGAGTTAAGCCAATGCAGAGGAGCACTGAGCTGAAAGATGGCAAGACACTGAGCTTTGATATTCTCAGCTGAGCTCCCGGATCCAGCCATGCCTAAATCAACTCTATCCCTGTACTTTTCTGTTACATGACTCATTTTCCCATTTTATACTTCAGGCAGTTTCTCTTTGGTTTCTGAAACTTACAATCCAAAAGTAAATACAAATAAAAAGCTATTATAGATATACCAGTTATTTTATTTTATTAAGATTTTATTTATTTATTTATTCATGAGAGACAGACAGAGAGAGAGAGAGAGGCTGAGGGAGAAGCAGGCTCCCTGCCTAGCAGGGAGCCCGATGCGGGACTCGATCCCAGGACCCTGGGATCATGACCTGAGCCGAAGGCAGATGCTTAACCATCTGAGCCACCCAGGCCTCCTACCAGTTATTTTATTTAGATGTATGTTAGTTCATCACAGAGAACCAGACAAGAGAGTTTAGATGGCTCAGTACTACTCTGAATATCTATGACATAAATAACCTTTGTATAAGCCAAACTTGAGCTACTTTAAAATTGAAAGGACAAAAACACAAGAGCACAAAAAAAACATAGGACTTGGTGGCACCACAGCCCGGCCAGCAGTACTGTCATCCCCGTATTTCCATAATCTGACCCTCAATAAAATTTATAATTTTATGGAAACCTTATTGTCATCATAAGTCGATGCGTGCTTTTTGATTTTTTATATTTTTTATTATTTTATTTATTTTTTCACCGCTGGCCCCTTTCAGTGATGATTTTCATTATAATTATATATGGCAGCTTCCATTCAGTTTTGGTCTAAATGTGATCCCTTCAAATAGCCTTCCTTGGCTGTCCTATTTCAGGTAGCGTCTCCATACCCAATCAAGTCCAACTCTGTCTAATTATTCTATTTCATTACTTTCTGATAATTTAACATTTTCTCAAATTATCTTATTTGCTCATTATCCATCCCTTATAATACAACATAAGCTACATAAAAGCAGTGGTATCTCTTGTCTTATTTATCGGTAGGTCTCTGTCAACCAATTGATGAATGAATTAGTTACACATTTTGTAGAATGGAAAAAATAATGAACTAGTTGTACAGTTTTGCTTTTCCTTAAATAGACTTTAAAAACAATAGACTATGTCTTTTTTTCATTTTGGAAAACAGATTTATTAGTGAAATTATTACATGTATTAATTATCTAGAATGCTATTTTCTTTTTTTAAAATTCAAAAAAGCATTTTTTTATTATGTACTGTATGGTGACTAACATAACATAATAGACTATTTTTTTTTTTTTAAGCAGGTTTAGGTTCACAGCAAAACTGAGAGGAAGGTACACAGATTTCCCATATACTCCCCACCCCGACACATGCATAGCTTCTCCATTATCAATATCCTGCACCAGAGTGGTACATTTGTTACAATTAATGAACCTGTATTGACACAACATTATCACCCAAAGTCCAAAATTGACATTAGGGTTTACTCATGGTGCTATACCTTCTGTGGGTTTGGACAAATGTATAATGATATACATTCATTATTATTATATCGTATAGAATATTTTCACTGCCCTGAAAGCCTTCCATGATTCTCCTATTCTCTGTCCCCTCACCCAGCCCTGGCAAACACTGATCTTTTTATTGCCTCCACAGTCTTGAGTATCATGTAGCCGGGACCATACAGTATGTAGCCTTTTCATATCGGCTTCTTTCACTTAGGAATATGCATTTCAGTTTCCTCCGTGTCTTCTCATGATTTGATAGCTCATTTTTTTTTAGTGCTGAATAATATTCCATTGTCTGGATGTACCACAGTTTATTTAAACATTCATCTACTGAAGGACATCTTTATTCAGTCAGGTGAGTGGGAAAATACGAGGACTGTCTGTAATTTTGTAATTACATGTAACCTTTATGATTTCAAGATGTTGCTAGTGGCCCATTGGCCATATGTGGATCAAAGTGTTTTTCTGCAGTGGTGAAGGATTTGTGCCAACCTGTCTATGCTTCCTCTCTTATTCAACCTCATGACCACTTTGGCCTTGGCTTGTGGGACAGGGTGTGGGCATTGGCAGACCTCAGACATTTTGGAAAGGAAGTTGTTTTTTGGGGGCAGTGGTAAATCTGTTTTTAGACATGTTATTTCTGAGGTGACAGCAGGCTACTGAGCATGACGTCTACATGTATGGAATTGTATGTAGTTAGAAATACGGCACTGCAGATAGAAAGATCATAGTTGATCCTAAATATTTCAGAGTCATAAGAATGAACATCTTAAAGAAAAAGTGTAGATGAACACAAAATTTAGGTTGGTGGGCATTTTTGAGGAGAATAAAAGGCAGATGGGATTATATGTGGGGAGGGTCACTGAGAGGCAATCTTAAAAGTTATTGGTAATCTTCTCTTCCGTAACCTGAGTGGTGTGTTTTCTATTATTTTCAAAAATGATATATTTAAGTTAATAAAACATTAAAAAAGAATAAATATGAATTGCCTTTCTAAAAACATGTGCAATACCAAAGAGTGAATTTTTAATACTCAGATGTCTTTTTTAATTTCAAAAAATGTGGTTGCTTGAGGCACTTAGTTGAGAGAATTCAAGTGAGTACAATATTTTTCCTTAGTTTCCAGCTATTTCAGGAACACTATTTTAGTTATAAATGAACTGATGATGATATTTTTCTCAATTCTGTTTACTCGTGTGTAAATAAACATAACTCTTTGAGCTTCCTTTCTCTTCATACTAATGACTACTCCTCTACAAAAGATGATTTCCAAATACCCACAGCATAAAGAATGGAAGAATCTGTCCTCAAATTAGAGCCTATATTAATGAATGCACGATTTAAAGCATGACATGTGTATCGGTTCCTTATTGCCACAATAATGCTACATAGCAAATCACCTCAAAACTTACTGGCTTAAAATATAACCGTATTTCTATCATAGTTTGTAGCTTGGCTGGGGAATTCTTGAAGCATTGGATGGAACTGTTCTTATGCTTGCAGTGTGCTATGGATGAGCTAGGGGGCTCTGCTGATCCTAGCTAGGTTCTCTCCTGCGTCTGGGATACACCTACTGTCAGCTTGTCCAGAAGGAACCCCCCTGGAAACACTGGGACAATTCTGCTGTGCCCTGCATGTCTTGTCCTCTAGCAGGCTAACCTGAGCGTTTTCTCATGGCAAAGGTAGAAGACGAACGTAGAAGAGATGTTCAAGGACTTTTCTGGAGTTCTAGTATATTTTAACAACCTCTGTTGACGCCATGTTTGCTAAGTTTGCCAAAGCAAGAATCAGGAGATAGAGCAGAACACTCTGTCCATAGTGGGAGGACACTACACATTACAGGACAAAGGGCGTGGATTCAGGAGAGGGTGAAAAGTGGAGCTATTGGTGCAATGCATATACCACCGCGTGGCCTTGCCCGTCTCTTCCCCATGCTGCCCTGTATCTTCTCCCTGCCTACCCAGGTCCTACATCTTAGCTTTCCCCTGAGGCTCAGGTCATGTGTCCCTGACTCTGTAAGTGATCATTCTTTTTTTTTTTAATATTTTATTTATTTATTTGAGAGAGAGAACGAGAGACAGAGAGCACGAGAGGGAAGAGGGTCAGGGGGAGAAGCAGACTCCCCGCTGAGCGGGGAGCCCGATGCGGGACTCGATCCCGGGACTCCAGGATCATGACCTGAGCCGAAGGCAGTCGCTTAACCAACTGAGCCACCCAGGCGCCCTGTAAGTGATCATTCTAACCTTCTTTCCATCCAAGACCTTAAGGTGCTCACGATTAGTTTCCATCATTTCTTTTTTATCTACATTCTTGAATGTTACTTCATAAAGACTATGTCCAATCAGACAATGAGGGCCTGGTACATTAACTCCTCCCTGGAGTTCTAGTATCTTCACATTTATTTTTGTTGGTAATTGGATATAACCCATCAATCCCTCCCCTCCTTTGATGACCTTTTTTTCCTTCCTCCCTCCCTCCCTTGCTTACTTCCTTCTTTAGTCTTTTTTTTCTTTTCCTTTCTTAATTTTTAAAAATTTTTCTCTAGATACAAGGATTTTAACTTACTGAGAATAAAGAGGCTCAAAACTCTTTTCATCACAGTTAATTAGATTTCTGACTCACTCTCCATAGCGAGTATTTCTCCAGGCATATTACTTGTGCATACCCCCAAAACAGGTGTCAAAACACATTAAAGGCACAGCCTCCTAAAACATCAAAGACTTGTGTTCTTTATTTTTTTAAGTGCCACCACAAAGCTACAAACCTGTCTAAATTAGTCATGTGAAGTGTATTACTGTCAAGATGTAGTTAATTCAGGTGCTGCCTTCAGTATTGAGCTTATTATCTCATTTATATATATGTAAAATTCTGCTTTAATCCAAATTCTGAATCTGAATAATTTATGCAGAGACAAAAGTTATAGCAGGCTAGCAAATAATTTCAGGACCTTTATAGGGATGCCAGGTAAAAGCAAAGAGCTGGAAAGTAGAAGAGAAACAGCACAAGTCTTGTTAGGGGGACTCTTCAAGAGTCAGGCACATTAGATATCAAAACCATGAGAGACGATGGACTCTAAAAAATAATTGAGGGTTCTGGAGGGGTGGGGGGTGGGGGGATGGGTCAGCCTGGTGATGGGTGTTAGGGAGGGCATATTCTGCATGGAGCACTGGGTGTTATGTGCAAACAATGATTCATGGAACACTACATCAAAAACTAATGATGTAATGTATGGTGATTAACATAACATAAAAAAATACTAAAAAAAATAAAATAAGTAAATAAAAAATAAAGTAAAAAAAAAAAAAGTCTTTAGTTTCTCAGTGGAAGGTTCAAAGAGAAACTCCAGGGTCTAGACTTTCCACCACGGAGATGACCTTAGCCTAAGCCACCAGCAACAAAGATTTGAAAAAAAGACTAAAAGCAAAATCCATATTTGCTTTATCACAATTGAGCTGTGTGTCGGAATGGGAAGGGTAACTCTAAAACACACTTTTGGGGGCGCCTGGGTGGCTCATTTGGTTAAGCGTCTGCCTTAGGCCTCAAGTCATGATCCCGGAGTCCCAAATCGAGCCCTGAGTCGGGCTCCCTGCTCAGCAGGTAGTCTACATCTCCGTCTCCTGCCCTCCCCCGCTCCTTCTCTCTCTCACACACACTCTCTCTCTCTCTCAAATAAATAAATCTTAAAAAAAGATTAAAACAACACTTTTGAACCTGAGATCAATTGGGCAAGAAATGTAATAAGGCATTATTATCCTCATTATACCTTTGGAGAAACTTAACCTATAACAAACAAAGAAGTTGAATGCCTTGTCCAACCAAGTTCACACAACTAGCAGGTGCAAGAGAATCCGAACTATCTGGCTTTAGAGTCACTTTCCTTTGCTTCCTCAACAGATGGCTGAAAGCATAATCTTGTCCTATATGTAAAACATCCCCAGATTTACTGAAAAAGGATTTCCTCACAGCAAAAGTGAGTCCCCCAGAGAGTAAATACAGAGAGCTTTCCTTGGTTTTTAAAGATTTTGTAATCCAGGTTAATTAGGTATCTCATTACAACCTGTTACTATTTCTTGAGACAAGCAGGAAAAACAAAATGAAGGTGATGAGCTTGGGGGGAAACGGGGTCCATTTTTAAGCAGGCCCTCTTTTTAAAGAATCTTCTCCTTTACTCATTCTTCTTCCACTTAAAACCAACTGTGACTTAGTTTAACTTAGTGCCTTATGATAGAGGATCTCTTTTCCTTTTTTTTTTTCTTTTGATTTCTCCTTTTTCTTGAATAAACTGCTCCATGAGCTATTTTCCCCCTCTCCCTCTACGTCCTAATACGCGCAGGATCTTCTCTCACACGAAGTCAGCCAGGTTGGTCTGTCTGCTCATGCTTCCACTGTTCTCATAAGAAAAGAGAGGAAGGGGGCTCAACGCCTGGAGTGTGTGAAAATGGGAGTAAGGTGAAGGCAGAGTGTGGCAGGTATTGTCCTGAGGGCATGAATGGATAATCACTCCTGTCACGGCAAATAGACTCTGTCACAAGGAATTCCGTGGTTTTCCAGAGGAAATGAGCTTTCCCTGCAGGCTGCCAAACCCAAATGAGCTCCTTACAGCACCTGCAGATCTGAGCATCAAGCAATTATTCCACTATCTTGCCTAAAAACAAAGACTGTGCTACCCTTTGACAACCTCTGACCTTTTCCAGCTAACATAAACTAATTATATTTGCAGCAGGAGGGGAGGAAGGCTCTCGTAGTCCTCCGTGGGAGTTGTCCTTCATGCTTTGTGCCATGTTGTCAGTTCTGGCAATCCAAAAAAATGACCACCCTTCCATCAAGGGAGTTGCTGGACGAAGTGCTTAAAGAGATACAGGGAGGCCCTTATCACAAATAAATCTCACTGCCCAGGATTTCGCAGTGTGCCTGAGTGGCCCACACTGTCCATTTAGCAGTACAAGGGAGCCATTGTTAAGTGTCATTTACCAGCAATTACAGCCTGGTCAAAACAGTGTTTTTGTTTTGTTTAGTTTTCACACAACTTGTTAATGGGCCCATGATTAGGTGTAAGGAATAACCCAAGCCACCACGGGCACTGAAACAAGGTTAGAGGTTAATTGAGACTTTCTGTCTCAACAGCCTGAGATTTTGCAACCTTTTGCTGAAAGGACAGTCATGAACAAAAAGGAGATAATATGAGACAATTAGTTGGAAAGCAGGAGGGTCAAAATTCCCAGATGAGAGAGGAAAACTGGCCAAGGGAATCAGGCCAGAGGGACCACCTGGACCACTTCAGATGCCAAGAGTATCTGTGGCCATTCATCTGGTGGATGAGGCGGAAAGTGGTGTGCCCGCCATTCATCACATCGCTCCTCTCTACCAGAGAAAATACAAGGTCAATGCTATAAAGAGTAGGCACCCCAGAGTAATTGAAATTCCAGAAACTGCCTCATTAGAAGCGCTCAAAGGCCATCGGGTTTTTCTTTTCCTACTAATGGTATATTCAGGTCTTGAAATTGTGTGGCCGGCCTTCTTCATGGTGGCTAAAGCTGCAGGGGGGGTTTCTGGGAGAGTTTTTGAAGGACTGTGACTAAATAAACGAGTGCCTACGCAGGTGAGAGGAAGTGGCCCATCAGGACTTCTCGGGCTTGCTTGCGGGGGCATGGCACGCCCAAAGTCCACACCTGCTCACTCCCTCTTCACTCTATCAACAGGGCCCCTCTTTCTCTATTCCTTCTACGTCGTAATCAACATTTTGTTTCTTAAGTTCAGCAGCAGCTGTTCTTTATCTAGAAAGCCAGGCCCTTGAAACCATTGTTGGAGGTCTCTGGGATTTAATATTTCTTTGTTTTTCTTTTAAACCCCCTTCCTCCTTGGCGCCCCCCCCCCCCAACACAAACTTCGACACATCCAGCTGGCAGACCTCTCTGACTGGAAGTTGACTAAAAATTGCCAACTCATTTTCTTTCGTTCATTTTTTTTTTCTTTCCAGTGCAGCTGGTGCCAAAATGTGATGATTTGTTTTGCTCCAGTCACTGAAGTTTTTGTTTTCTTTTATTTCAACCCCCTGCTGGCTTCCCAACTTGGTGCTGAGTCATCTGGTGCAGGTGTTCTGAGCGGCTGGTATTTATGTCACTCGCAGATGGTTTGGGTAAATTACACGATGTTCCTGCAGCCCCGTCGAGGCTCTCTCGGCTCTCTTTGATCCAAGGGGCTTCCTGTGGCTCCTGCACATGTGCAGGACTTCAGGGCACTGGGTGAACTCTTGGATGGATTCTGTCCAAAGATGGTTAAGTTGCTCTGGGCCCCACAGACTGATGGGCTCCAACTCAGGCTAAGAGAAGTTGACTCGAACAGAGAACCCAGAAATCACAAGGCACTCCAGCTTAACCTGCACAGGGAATTACATGCCCAGTGTTCAGTAGAACATGAGTAAGTTAATTCTACTCCTGCCTAAGGACATTGGGCTAAAAGGGGCCCCATTCTGTCTCTGAAGAAGGGAGAGGGAAGTCATGTTGGAAAAATTAGTGTTCTAGTAGAACCGTTAAGTCTTAGAAATATACAGTTAGTGTTTTTTCTTGCCCCTTGTCTAACCCTGCTGTCTCTAACTTCTAATCCCATGTTCAGTGAAAAGACTGGCACATAAGAATCTGAAAATCTCCTTCATTTATACTTTAGACAAATCTCCTTCATTTATACTTTAGACACAGAGCATCAGTGAGGAGCTTACGAATCCTTGCTCCCTTCCATCTGAGAAAGCTGTGCTTTATCTTGAAGCAATACACTCCTCTTGGAAAACCTCCATGAATCACCTTTCTGTGAAGATTTACAGCTTAGCAAGGGAAATCTCTGGCCATTGCCAAAGACATGAAGTATTAACAGTATTTCAGAAGTATTTTCAGAAATAGCCATGGGGAGAAGAGTGCCTTCCCAGTACCGCAGAAATCTCATCACTGTAGGGTACTACATTGATTCTCCCATTGACCAATCTTCTGAGGGATATCTCAGAAAGAGTGACTTTCAGTGCTAAAACCGAAACGGTCCTGGACAAATGGTGACCACCTTAATGTGTGGGGAGCATTTCCCGGAAAACTTGTTAAAACACAGATTTCTGGGCCTTGTCCCCAGAGATAATGATTCAGTTAGTCTGGAGTGGGGCCTGAGGGTTTGCATTTTGAACACGCACCAAGGTGATGGTAAAAGTGCCAGAGCGAGGATGTATGTTGAGTTGCAAGCATCTAGAACATCCTTCGCTACTCTTTAGCAACTTCGGAAGAGGAGATTACAGGTACAAGAAGATCAAAGTGAAGAAGACAGAGGCTGGAGCAAGGCATAGACTATAGAAAGGCCTTATTTTTTTTTACAAAGTGACTTACCCTGAGTGTAGCAGGCAGTTGTTGCCATAAGAAACAGCCAATCTCAGTGGCATAGGACAATAAATATATTCTCACATTCCCAGAATGGCAGGCCCAGTGTGGTTCAGTGGATCTGGGCTCAGCCGGGGAGGTGGGGGGCTGTTTCACTCTGTAAGTTGGGTGCAGGTGTCTTCAGCATACCTCATTCTGGCCGCCTGACACATGTTTTTCTCAAGGTGGAGGTCACAAGTGGAAACGTGATGTTTCTGAACACTCAGGCTCAGAACTGGTACAACAGTACTTTCACACACATTCCACTGGCAATGGCCAGGCAAGCCCCAAATCGATGGAGTGGGGCAGTACGTTCTCCCATGGAAATGGGTGAGGGAGTAAATATTTGCCGAATAACAGTCTAACCTACGACAGTGACCTCAGAGTTTGGGAATGTCCAGCCTAGTAACTGAAATATAATTGCTACATAAGACATAATATACAACCAACTTTCAGTTTCTCTTAGCAGAGAGAGAAAAAGAGAGTTCCCACATAGCTGAAGTAGTTACTAAATACTATAATACAGATCCCAGTTACCCTCTTAAAAGAAATCTCCTTGATATTTCACTGTATTTGATTGCTTTGTAGCAAACCAAAGGGAATATAGAATATACAATGTTAACCCGGTTACAAGTTTGGTATAGGGATAAGGGTGCTATAATTTATTTTATTTTACTTTATTCTATTTGAAATATTCTACATCTCATCTTCAATAATATCCTTTCCTCTGAAGTTCTTAACCAGTTTGCATTCAATTAAATAAACCTGCAGATTCAGTGGCTTTTCCCTTCATAAACATTGCAAATATTGTTACAGTAATGTATCATGTAAGAGATTTAGAGTGAAAGCACAAATAACTACCAAAATAAGTAGATGAATTATTTAAGAATCATTTTGACTACAATAGAACCATCTTGTTCTTGAAACAGGTAAGCTATTCTTGGTTTTTAGCAAAAGGCTTTAAATGGGATTTATCCATATGTTGGGATCAAGGGATATTTGTTACCATTGGCAGGACCTTCCGGAGGACTGAGGTTTTCACTGGTCTAGCAAAGGAATGTCTTTATTAAAGTTAAGGAAATCAATTTGTTATTTGTATGGCTCAAAAAACATAAACATTCATCACTGAGCCCCCCCCCCCCCAAATATCTATTCTAAAAAGACTAGCTAATTTTTTAAACTATGTCTTCAATCAGGATCCAGGTTACCCACCATGGTATCTGTAGCTTTTTGGCTGGGTCACAGTGACCTGCACATAACCCTGGCAGGAAGCCCCTGGACACAATGTTTTCATCCCTTTGGTGTGCCAGTATATCAGGAATCCACAGTTCTTGTTGAAATGACCAAGGGAAGACTAGAGCAAATAGGTCATCAGTTGGGATTTTTTTCTCCAAAAGGCACTAATCTTGCAGCTGCTATAAAGGATCAAAGGTAAATTCCATTTTGTGCTGCTTAATCACTCCAAAAATTTTATGCAGGAGAAACCTGGTTAAAATGAATGACTGTAGCAGCTTTGAAGGGGAAAAACAAGGAAAGGATCATAATAAAAGTATAATATGCAACCTAATAAATATGCAGGGCAGGAAGGATGGATGTTGTTAATAAGTATCTGCTACTAAAGATGATTCCTCTACAACTGTGGTAGTCAATATCATAGTCACTAGTCATATGGAACTATTTAAATTAAAATTTACTTAAAATGAAAAATTCAGGTCCTCAGCCACATTAACCACATTTCAAGTGCTCAGCAGCCACAAGTGGCTAGTGGCTACCATATTGGAAAGCGCAGACAGGCAACATTTTTGTCACTGCAGAAATTTCTGTTGGACAGCAATGATCTAGAGTGTCTTGTTATTTGGGATGTGTTGCACTCAGGGCTTGTATACAGAAAACAAAGTTTTTTTGAGTAATGCTGTGAAACTCTTTTCTCAGTTCCAGCTCTATAGTAAGGATTGCCCTAAAATTTGAACCTAGAGAATGGCCCCATCATTAACGAATTAACTGCTCGTAATGATACGAATATTTCTGCTCCTGATGAGCATTTGCTATTCGCCACACCCATGGAACATTAAATATGTCTAAGGGAGGAAGCAGAAACAGGATGCTATCTGGAAAGATGAGGTTGTGCCATGCTTCCCATGCTAACTATGTCAACCAGGGTTTTTTTCCTCCCTGTTTAGGAGATTTGAGTTTTAATGAAATTTAGGATGTGACAATCTAAGGGTACCAATTAGTTTTTGTTCTTTTTTTTTCTGTATCTGCCCTGTATTCCTTCTTTTGGATATACAGCGTCAGACTTCTTATGCTATTTCATGTCATCTTCAAGAATTATAACATTGTAAACGTTTATTGGACTCCTCCATCTTCATGATACCTGACAACTGGAAAGGCAAACCAATTGTTAAATGCCATGACTCCCAGGTTCCAAAGGATTCAAGTTCTGATTATGGCCTTTAAGGTAGATAGATTGGGACTCAAATTCAGTTCTTACTTGTGTCAGAGGTATTTTTTGGCTCCTGTTACTCTTATATAGAGCTTCTATTCCAGAATCTGCTCTATTGAACACCACTGAATTCTAGGCATCTTGCAAATATTGTATCATTTGATTCTCATCTTAGGGAGTAAGAAATATCTGTGGGTTACTTTAAGGAAAAAAAAGAGGTTAAGAGAATAGAGGAGCTGACCCAAGATCATAGTTCTGTAAATTTATTTGAACCTAGGGCAATTGCTTCCGGTTGGTTCTTTTCTTTTTTTTTTTTTTTTTACTGACAGCTACTTTTACTGAAATAACTACCTAGAATTAGGCAGGAGACTCTGCCAGAGACTGGGGGCGGGGGAGGCTTTGGGGACAAGAATAAGGACCATATCCAAGGGGAAAGTAGAAAAGAAAGTACAGGGTATTTGAGCTTTCACCAAAGAGTCTGAGATTCAGTAAGAACAGTTGGAGCAGACTCAGGAAAGGCAGATATTTAGTTATAGGATCCAAGCAATCAGAGAAAGGTTGTACTTAGGAAATTTGTGGGTTCCCAGGCTCACCCCAGAAACAAGGCTTAGGGCCATAAGACTGATGTTGAAACCACTAAATGGGCAGATTAGGATCCTAGTTTCCGTCCGAGATTAAGTTAGATTCTACAGTTTGGATATGGATTGCCATTCTCAAAGCTTTGGAATAAAGAAAATCCATACTCGCTTCATTTCATTTAGTGAATGTAAGCTTAGCCATAAAATTTCAGAGGAAGAAGATGGCATGCATTCATTGTTCTGAGTGAGATAGTACTGTATACAGTCAGAATAAGAGAAACTCACAGAAATACAGAAAGAACATAAGGAATCATCGAGTGTTGTACTTCAGGATGGTTGGTAATGAAAATATCCTACCCTACTCAGTTTATAGTAAATTACTCTCATCTAGGACATGGGACCAAAACCTCAGAACACCAAGGATTGTCCAGCCCTGTTTTACAGCACAGAAAAAAGTTGCAGTAATATAAGCTCTTTAGCACCTGGAATTGTTAGTGAGGTATAACTAAGGTGACAGTATAATTTATTGTCCAAATAGGGATCCTTTTGAGAATGAATATAATTATTTATAATTACACCAGCACCACAGGTGTAAACCAGAACTGTCCAGGGCAGAGTGGGGCACATTGTCACTCCAGGTAAAGACCCCAGCTGCATGAAATTGGATTCATGACATTTTTCCACCTCAGTTGCCAAATATGACCCAAAGGCTGCTCTTTTGTCAGCTGATTTACAAGCTGATTGAAATAATGACGTAAATGCACGGTGGTGAAGATGTCTCATACCCATTTTAGGTAAAAATAACTAGAAAAGACAGTGTAAAGAAAACTGTAATTGATCATTGTTGTTGAGTTTTTATTTTTTTGAAAAATAAATCCCTCGATACAGTATGTCTAAAAATAAAGTATCCAGTAACCAATCCCCCTTTCACATGGAAGAGTATCTCTCTTTAATTCTTTAAAAAATGATCAGTTTCTTGCTATTTTCAAGGCATTGTGTTTGATATTCTATTTCAGATGTGTCCTTAGTTACTGGGGGAATTTGGAGGTTGTCACAATGTTTGGCGTGGTATTTAGTGGGTGGGGACCTGGAATTGTAGATGCCCTGCAATATGTTGGATAGTCTCACACGAGGAAGAAAAAAGAAATGTCTCAGGTCCCATCTGACATTTATGTGCATGAAAAGTGTGTTTATAAGTACCTAAACCTAAAATTTAACTCCATTCTATATATAAATACAAAATATCTTTTTTACACTGTTTTAATTGTAACTACCATACACATTGAGGGAATGTGCCCTTTGTTTTCTTTGGCACTTTATCAAGAATTGTTTAGTATTTCAGAGAATCACCTCACAGAAGGCAACACCACTCATCATAGTTGAGTGGCAACATAACACACCTGCATTTTAGCTGACATTCAAGGTGACCCTTGAAGGAGTATAAACATTGACAATTTAATTATATCTTATAATGTAGTTATGCCTAAGCATTTACATGTTGAAATACTTATTTTATCATAAATTATTTTCCTCTTAATCTCTTTTACAATGTACTTTTACAATATATTTAGAGCTTTATATTGACTTAAAATAAGTGTGTGAGAGGTTTATATTATCTATGAATTTAATTTTAGTATAGTAAATGCTATGTTATGAAATCTCTGATATAAATAAAGGCCTTTGAGTTGGATAGGGCTGTGGACCAGGGCTCCAAGGCAGTGCTACCCACAGTATAGCCCCAGAATTGGCAGCAAGGAGTTCATTAAAAATACAGATTTTTAAGTTCTACTCCAGATCAACAGAATCAGTCTCTTAGATGGCATCCAAGTGATCTGCGATTTAACAAGTGTTTTAGGTGATTCTTATACATGCTCTTATGCATGCAACAATTTGAGGATTATTGCTCCAGGTAAGACAGAGAGGAGTGATAACTTGTCTTCAAAGAAGTCTAACAGGAGGCATAAAGATGCCTTCCTACTTGAGTTACTGATATACTGAACATGACATATCAACAGCAAAAAAGCTGAGGTCTGAGACAAGTTTCAACTACACAACCCCAATTTAAATGAACAGGATTCACGCTGTTAAGACTCGGTACAGTCCTAAAAACATACCTAGCAGAGTACTTAAGCTGTTCCAAAACACGTCATTCTCTACTTTTTAACAGGGAGCGAACAGCTGGGATGTGTTATTAGTAAGCCATGTTTTCATAGGTTTCTGGTTTTCTTTAGCCAAAGTCTTACAACAGTCCTAGGACAAATTAGTGCCTGAAGCTATAGGAAGTCTTTAGTCGTGTTGGAGAACTGCTGAGTAAGTCAGGTCTCAAAGACAACATGCCCACACGAATTGACTTTGCCACCTTTGGCCTCTCCACCTTGGAAATGCCTTCACAACCAATTACACTATTCTCAAATGTCTATTTACTTTTAATGACTCTAGTTAAATGTTAAGAGTTATCCCGATGACCCAGTTCAAGACCAGCAGGAAAAGCTTAAACCAATCAATAGATTAAACTGGGAAGCTCTCAGATAAATGAGGGAGAATCAAATCAACATTTTAATTAAAAAGCAACAGATTTTTGAGAGCCTATATGCCTTGGTGGTACTGAACCAGATGTTACCTTTCAAAAGACACTGAAGAGATCAACATGGAAGCAATGTAAGAACATGGAACATGGAAGCTTTCTGTTTCTAGATGGTCTCATATCCACTTGTGCTCCAGGGCACTGTGTTTTTTGTTCCAAATTGTTAGCACAGTGACCTAGCCTCTCACATGTTAACCAAAACTACTCTCAGAGATATCCTTCCTGTATTTTGTTGTTGGGAAAAATTCTGGAACATTATCTCCCCCTGCCACACACAAGAACGCGGACTGCCTAGGGTTCTTCCTTGGGTTGCCTCTTACATTGTTGGGACCTATATGGGTATTTGGTTTTAACTTTGTTTTATTTTCAGTGCTGCTGGCCAATCATTACCGAATCTCAGCAAGTCCATTTACGTCAGATTTCAAACCATTGTTATGTGTCTGTTGTTCAAGCATGCCCATGGTCCACATTATCTAGTGTCCATTTTTTATGGCCCATGGGCAATTGCTATAACTGTATAACACCCACTTGGGAGTGAGAGAGAGAGAGAGAGAGAGAGTGGTGCCAATTCTTTTGATAACTCAGGATGCAAAAATCTATGTTAAAGTCATTTGGATAAAAGCATAAACTCCTTACCTTACTTTGGCTGGAGACAACGTCACATTAACATTCACATCCCCTTTGGTACTTAGAGCTGCTCAAGGAAGCATTTAGCAACAGGTGGTCCTGGTTGCACTTAAGCAATTGCCCCTAGGGAACAACACATGCTTACACTGAAGATTCCCAGGCCAGTAAACCCAGGACAAAATTACAACTCCCAGTGGTCAGCTCATTTAGTTTTATGCAATGGAGTCCATCCTCTTTGTTGGGAATGGAAAATGTATTCCTTTTAGAAAAAAATGTGTAGCTTAATGGAAGAGGGGGAAAAATCATTGAAAATTAACAGACTCAGGAGATAATAAAAGTTCTGCCAATGATCAGCCCTGGGATTTGGGTCAAGAATTTAAAATTTCTGTTCATTAACAGTGTCAGTGTGTATAAAAATTAAAAGGTTTAAAAATCCTAGATGGCCCGTGAAAGGACTCTAGGAGTGCACACATGCATTCATTTGGATAAAAATTTGGTGCTTCTCCACATATGCTGTCTACAGATTTTTTACGAGGGGAGATATGACCCCCAAAATTAAAAATCATGGGATTAAACTTCTCCAAGGAAATTTTACTACCCTAGTGTTCTACTTAGTTCATTTCAGCAAAAATTTATTGAAAAGTTTTATAAGCCAGCACATTGTGTCAGGATCTTGAAATACATGGACAGACAATACATAGACCTTGCCTTACAGTTTACTCTACCATGGATTTACAATCCCCCAGATTTAATGTCTCTTATAATCTGGGTCATCTTCATTCCCAACTAAAATTTTATATTCAGTCCACAGGTGACTCTTATTCACAAAACCAAATATATCACTTAAAAATAGCTGCATCCTCTGGTTGTTTATTACAAATGAAACATAACTCACTTTACCCTAGATCTCTTGAATGGGAATTTGCATTTTAACAAAAAAAATGATTCTTATACATGTTAAATTTTGAGAAGCTCTGTCTATAATACTCAATAGTTGCATATCACTCACTTTTGTCAACATAAAATATTCAGATTTTTTATAATCACTTGGAATAGTAAAAAAGTAGAACTAGATCATGGGGGGAATCTACCTCCTTATTATTGTGTCTAATTTCTGGGCTTAATTTGTCGAGTTAGGGGGTCAAATTGATATCCTTAGCATTAATGTGATTCATAGCAATTGCTCAATAAATTTTGAATGAATGAATATCAAGAACAATACAACAAAAGAAGTTGTCAGGAATATTGGTTAAAAAGAAAGGAAATGACTTCCACTTCTGGCCAAGATGGAATAACAGAGTAAACACGATGTTTACCCTCCTGTCTAGAACAAGAGAAAAATAGGCAAAATATATGAGACACCAGTTTTCAAGACTCTGGACATGAGACAACATCAGTGATGTCTGAGAGCTGGTAAAAAAAAATTAGATGAGCCTTTCCATTACTCCAGATAGTTCCCAGGCCACAGCACAGTGAAGGGTGCTCAGGAAGAGCCCAGCAGACTCTTTACTGTGAGGAGACATTGCTGAGAGTCTGCAGAGGACAAGGAGCTAAAATTGACAGGACAAAGAACCAGAGAGGAAAGTTGCACAGAGAGAGAGAGCCCCGGAGGTCTGTGGATGGTCCCCTTGTGTACTGATCAGTTCATGTGTATGAGGAAACTACTTGACACTGTGTAACTGGACTCACAGGAACCTGAAATACTGCCCGTTCCCATTAGCCAGAGTAGAAAACCTCAAGATTCATGGGGCAATGCGTGGTGTACACAGGAAGATCTTGCCTCAGTAATGGCGAATAATTAGCCCTAGGTTGCACATGGTGCCAGTCTCACCTAGCAAATCTGAGAAACAAGACAGAAAGATTAAACTGTTTCCAAGTCATTATCCCTAAACAAAATTCAAGAGTAGAGAAATACGAAATTGTTATTATTATTGTTCAGCCCTCAATAAGATAAAATTTACAATGTGTGATATCCAATCAACTCTTAGCAGGCATGCAAAGAACAAGGAAGATACAGCCAATGGGGAAAAAAATAAATGATGCCAAACCAACCCTGAACCGATCCAAGTGTTAGAATTAGCAGACAAGGACACCATTAAATTTGAATGAATTTGTATCTTAAAAAAATAAAACAAAACAAAACAAAACAGGAAATGTCAGAAATTTCTTCTTTTAGAAGAAACATCACCACCTGGTGGTATTTCCAGGTTTTGCTGATAAAGACACTTAAAAAACGGAAGTATGGTTTTTCTTGGGGTTCACAAATACTTGTATAAATGATACAACCACTTGTGAAAATAAACAGTTGAGCAATTATATAGACTATGTATACAAGTAATGTTCAACCACTTGTATAAATTATGTATACATCCATTATTGTATGCATATACACTCATAAGTATATATAGACACCTTTGTATTCAGGACTATGTAAATCAAAAATGCAACTAATAAATAGGCTTCCTAAAACAGTTGTTGTTCTGAAAGTTAAATGTCATTCATTATCCAGTGGGAAAGGCATTGTGTTCCTTATAACAATTGTATTCTTAAATGCAATTTTATTTATTTTTATTTTTTAATGTAATTTAAATATCATATTATAACCACTCTCTATCCTATTACCTGGCTTTTTCTTTTCATATAAGTGATTTCAATCTAATTTTCTCATATATTCATTTATGTGTCTGTTTATCTTTTACTATTAAAAAGTATATTCTTTGAAGTTTTTTCTCCCCACTGCATCCCCAATACCTAGAATAATCTCTAGTATGTCATAAGCACTGAATAAACATTTAGATAATTGCTTCACATTTAAAACTGAGTTTACTGAGTCCTGATGTTTCAATAATCAGATATAATTAGGATATATGTAAAATATATTTATGTATTTTTTGTGCAGTTATGTGTGTATATTATAATCCCAAATCCATTTTACAGTAAGTTTTACAGAATCAGATATCAACTTTGTTGGCCAATTTTAGTTTCTAGCCAGGCAATTATTTATTTGGCAATTTGATATTTGATACTATAAAATAGTAGTTAAAAATACACCTGTGGAATTCTTAATCTCAGGAAATAAACTGAGGGTTGCTGGAGTGGTGGGGGATGGGAGGGATGGGGTTGCTGGGTAATAGACATTGGGGAGTGTATGTGCTATGGTGAGCGCTGTGAATTGTGCAAGACTGTTGAATCACAGACCTGTATCTCTGAAACAAATAATACATTATATGTTAAAAAGAAAGAAGATAGCAGGAAGGGAAAAATGAAGGGGGGGAAATTGGAGGGGGAGATGAACCATGAGAGACTACGGACTCTGAGAAACAAACCGAGGGTTCTAGAAGGGAGGGGGGTGGGGGGATGGGTTAGCCTGATGATGGGTATTAAAGAGGGCACATACTGAATGGAGCACTGGGTGTTATACGCAAACAATGAATCATGGACCACTACACAAAACAAATTATGTAATATATGGTGATTAACATAACAATAAAAATTAAAAAAAAACTAATGATGTAATGTATGGTGATTAACAACATAATAAAAAAAATTGCAAAAATAAATAAATAAATAAATAAATAAATGCTATGAGGGATGCATCCATCATGCGCTTTCAATTCTTGTTCATTTAACTATGTTCTTTTACATTTTATAAACCAATGTGAGAATTATTAGAGTTTATTGTATTACAAAAAAAAAAAAAAACACCTGTGTAAGAGGCACCTGGGTGGCTCAGTTGGTTAAGTGTCTGCCTTCTGCTCAGGTCATGATCCCGGGGTCCTGGGATAGAGCCCCACATCGGGCTCCGTGCTCAGCAGGGAGTCTACTTCTCTCTGCTTCTCCCTCTCCCTCTGTCCCTACCCCTACTTGTGCTAGCTCTCTCTCTCTCTTTCTCAAATAAATAAATAAAATCTTAAAAAAATATATGCCTGTGGAGCCAGCCTGGGATCAAAACTTGATTTGATTTCTTATTTGCTATGTGTATTGATCAAGCCTTCTATTGAGTAAGAGAAACTACTCTAGGTATTTTCAACAGGGAGATTTTAAGACAGGTGTTTGATTACCCTGGGAGCAGAAGGTTTAAGAAGCCAAAAGGGGAGCTAAGTTCTCCAAAAGATCAGCAAAAGCAGGAAGACATGACCACAGTTAAGGACGAAATTTCAACACACAGACTGTGTTTCAGGAACTCAAGGGTTAAGGTAAAAGACAAGAGTATCCTGACCACCTGGTAGAAGATAAGCTTATCATACCTTTTGGGACCATGGGCTGAGGGGCTGTCAGACGAGAGCTGGAGCCATAGAGGGTACACAGCTACTGACAGAGATGTAGTCAAGGTAGATAGAAGTAAAGGGAGAAATCACACTGGTTTGCTCCTTTCTTCTGCCCTCCATTCACTTGCTCTTTCATCCTATTGGACATAATAGCCAAAAGCCATTTGGCAAGGAAATCTGGGAAGAATAGTTCTCAGGAGTTCACTCTGTAGGTTCTAGTTACCCATCTTTAAGTTGGCTAAATGAACATTTTGTCCTCTAACTTTGATTCAGGGCCTTTCCACAAACTTTCTCTTGCTCTAGAATAATCCTCCTTCACCTCCTCTTGGTTACCTGGTCCTCATTCTTCAGATTTTACTCTATGTATAGTAGAAGCTTCCTCTGGTTCCTCAGATGAGATTAAGCTTCTCTATTAGACATACTCTTGGAGAATTTATTACATCCCTGAAAAAAGCACCAGAATTTGTGATTATGAATTTACTTGAGCACTTGTATTGAGAATGTCTTTGTCACCAGGTAGCATGCTCCATGAGGCCATTTTTCCCCATTGTGGACTCTTCAGAATCTAACACAAAGTTGGCACTCATGTATTTGTTGTATGATATTTCTCTACCCATATCTTCATCCCTGTTCTTAAAGCATGTTCAAGTCCCAGGCTTCCCAGACAGGCCAAGTGCAGCCTTGAAATTTTATCTCAAATTCCTGGACATGTAGAGGTACCAAATTACTACTCAAATCAGCTTACTTAATGGAAATTCCAAAAGGAAAGCCCTCAAACACTTCACAACTCCATAGAATCTTTTCTACAAAAATCCCAACTAAAATACTTAATTCCATCTAATTCAATTTCAAACATAATTTTGACATCTGTATTAGAGTTTTCCAGAGAAACAGAACCAATAGCATTTCACATATATAATTTATATGTATTAATTTTTAAAATATGAAGGCATTAGCACACATGATTACAGAGGCTGATAAGCCCCAAGATCTGCAGTTGCAAGCCAGACACCTAAAAGAGCTGATGGTGTAGTTCCAGACCAAGTCCGAACGGTTGAGAAGCAGGAGAGCTGATGGTGTAATTCCAGTCCAAATGCCAGCAGGCTTGAGACCCAGGAAGAACCAATGTTTAGTTCAAGTTTAAAGGCAGGGAAACAAAACAAAACAATGTCCCAGCTTGAAGGCAATCAGGCAGGAAGTGTTCCCTCTTACTCATGGAAGGGTCAGTGTTTTTTATTTTAATCAGTCTTTCAGCTGATTGGAAGAGGCCCAGATACATTAGGGAGGGTAGTCTGCTTTACTCAATTTACTGACTCAAATGTTATCTCATCCAGAAACACCCCCACAGACACACCCAGAAAGGTTTTGATTAAATGTTTGAGCACCTCATGACTCAGTCAAATAAGTACATAAGATTAAACATTACAAGTCCATCCCTATACACATCTCTTTAAACCATACGTAATCTCCAAATAAAGACAAAAACAAGGCCCTAATTTGGCCTAACATGATTCAACTATTCTAGGTACAACTGAAAACACACCAACCCCTTCCCCACTAGGTGAAGTAAAGTCCTCATGACTTAAATACTATGATGTAAAACTAATAATATTTAACAAATGAATAAAATAATATTTAATAAACTAATAATATTTAAATACTATGATATAAAGTCAATACATGTTATGTTACACAAGGGAATAAGAGACAGAAGGAAACAAAGATATTGTTCTCTTATATTCAGACACACAAATATATTTATAACAAAAAAGGAGGACATACTGATGACAATTATTGTCCTCATTACTGTAATTGGTCACAAGGTCATAGCTAGTATTTACTAGCTACCTTCTTCCACTATCAATTCTGTATTCCCTTTGTCTTCAGCAAGCACCTCAGCTGATCACCATCCTTTACCTGGTATGGTGACAAAAACCTTCATTCCTAAAGGGTCTGGGCCATTGGGACTCCTGCCTAGATTGGGACGTTGTACTTTTCCGTTGAACTGAATCACAGGGGCATGGTAATATTAAGAGTTACCCTAAGGGCTCTCCATTATGTAGTAGTAGTCCAGTCTCCCATTGTGATCTGGATCATTCACCCAGCCAGCACAGGAACCCCCTTTTTTGCCTGTTGATTCAGAGGCTTGAAGAATCCAACATGGCCAGTCTTCACCTCCAGCTCAGTAGAATCATTGTGTCTCCTGGTGGAAGATTTTCTCCCTTTGAAACGGAAACCTCCAGGCCAGGGGAGCATAAAGTGACAGGAACAAGAAGCAAACATTTCTGCTAGTGGGTCACTAGGGTAATAGTGAGTGGTACCTCCTCCATTTTCACTGTTTGATTTCTGAAGAAACAGTAGTACATTTATATGTTAGACACTGATTCAGTCTTCTGGGGGAAACAGATGTATACATGATTAAATATTGTGAAAATCACAGAGTTCTCTGTGAGTATACATTCTTGATGAAAAAGTTAGTGAGACACTTCTCAGAGCATGTGGCCTTTGAAAATGACTGAGAAGACTAGGGCCTGATTGCAAATGACATTAATGGCATGTTTGATCTTGGTTTCTCTCAGAAGTAGACTCCCAACTAAGAATTCAATTGCAAGTGTTTACTTAAAAAGTGATCCAGAAACAGTAATGATGTTGTGGGGAAGTGAGACTGGGAAGAAGGAAAAGCCATTATAGGGTGAATTGCCAAACTGCTCTGGTCAACTAGAGCCTAATCTCACTGGGGATCTCTGAGAAACAGTGTTCCTCAAGTATATTGCTCCTGAGAAGTGAAGGGACTGAAGTAATTACCTTCAGTAATTCCTTGAGGGTTGCTTCTGCAGACAGTGTTAATTCCATGGCATTTCTGCCTTTCCTTGTGCACCAGCAGAGATGGCTCTGGTGGCTAGAAAAAAGCTTTCAGGCAAAGCCATGCAGAGACAAGTATTTGATATTCAGATATGCATTCTGAAATGGCAGAGTCCGGGGCGGGGGGGGGGGGGGGGGGGGGGGGGGGGGGGGGGGGGGGGGGGGGGGGGGGGGGGGGGGGGGGCGGGGGGGGGCGGGAAAGGACATCAGAAGACCAACAGCATTTCTTACAACAAAGCAGGGAATTTGGATGTGGTACATGCAATAAACACTTGCTTAATGAGAAAATAAATGCTTTCAGGAGAGAGTTAATGAGTCGAGATTTACCCCTGTTGATCCTGAAGTAACTGTGTCACCCATTAAAAAGTGGGTAGCAAGAAATTGGAAAGAAGACTTCATACCAGGAGGAAAGTGAGGTCTGAAGCAGCATGCACCTGTTTGAATTTGATTCTGAGAAAAGAGCATATGATTTAAATCACAAAGCACATGAATCTTGTTTCCTGTTGCCCCCACACCTTGTTCCATTTAGAAAACAAAGGATTACTTACAAGAAGGAGTAAAGACGGAGACAGTGGCACAGGATAGACTCTTGTAGGGCATCTTCAATGTGTAATAATTGGGGAACAAATCAAAGAACTGGAAATTGAAACTAAAGAAAAAAATCCTCATCTGCCCCTTTGAAATCTTCCATATTCAAGTTGGACCAATTTGCAGAAACAATAAAGATTCTACTTTCCTTCTTTCCTCACTTTCCACTGACATTTCACATGGATCCCAAGGCTGGGCTGACTTCATCAGTTATAGGCCAAATCATTATTGGGTAAACTAAGGGTGTATATTTCTGTACCTAAGGAAGAGTAACATGGAATGGCTTCTTCATAGAACAATATAACCATATTAGGCAACCTTGGAGTAAACCATTATTGTATGATCAATAAATTGGATATCTGCATGTCTACCATTTCATGGTTCAAAATGAGATTTAATATTTATCTTCATGAGGAAATCTGTTGAATTTTATGTCTTGTCTCATAGAGGTAGCCTTTCTTGAACAGCACAGCAATAACCAAGCAAACCACACACCAGTTTTCTTATGTTCTTCTTGGACATTCCAGAAACAGTCCTTATCCAGTGACTTAGTTTGTCAGTTCCCTCTACCTGACTTGGATGTACCTATATTTCAAGTAAAGAAACTACCTCCCAGGGTCAAAGTGTGCTGGCCTGTGAACTTACTGAATCAACCATCTGATTTTCAGAGACAAATATAAATAAATAATAAGCCTAACCAAGAGCAATGTGAGTACCCAGAAGCACAACTGTGGGTTTCTCCATTGAAAGGACATATGGGAATCAGAAATAGAGGCAGGGGGTGTCTCTGATGAAAAGGATGTGGGAGTGTTTAGTTTACTAACAACTGTGAGAAGATGTTATAAAGACGCTCTGATACTAAGGGGAACTATTCCCATAAGGGCTGGTCATTTGGCTTCAATTTCAAAGCTCAAACACAATTCTTTAGAAATTGGGAGGAAATCTGCTAAATTAGGGTCAAGGGACTAAGGATGAATTAGTAGTATCAGGAGTAAATGTTGGAAGCTATTTTATGCTGTCACATGAAGATCTATTAAGGATATGCCTAGAATGAATTTCTGTATCAACATAAGAATTTTCACACGGTATCTATTAGTCAGTTGGTCTATCAATTCCAACAAGGGTGACATTTTCTCTCCATTTTATTTAAGGGAATTAACTTTTTAAAATATGCAGAATTTTTGGCTCCAAAGATCTCTTTCATTTTTTTATTTTTTATTTTTTTAGAGAGAGAGATAGAGAACGTGAGTAGGGGGAAGGGGCACAGGGAGATGGAGAGAGAGAATCTGAAGCAGGCTCCACTCTCAGTGTGGAGCCTGACATGGGGCTCAATCCCATGAGCCTGAGATCATGACCTGAGCCAAAATCAACAGTCAGACACTTACCTAACTAAGCTACACCAGCATCCCACTAAAGATCTCTTTTAGAGATTTTTATTTAAGACTATAATATTGATTACTGAGCAACTAAGATGAACACTAACAGGCTTTTCATACTTTATCTCACTAAAAAAAAGCTAATGAACATTTCATGGGACTGTTAGGTATTCTGTCTGTAGAAGCAGCTATTCTCTTTGCTAATAGTTTGAACTTTTTTATCCATCAGCACTGCAAGGTTATGGTACAATTGATCAAACATGTAATGAAAAATTAGTTCTGTAGAACTGTACTTTCATTACTTTTGAAAGTAATGAAAACCTACTCCAGTAAATCTTTGGGATTGCTAATCTGTGTGCACTCAAAACCAGCTTAGTGACCAGTGACCAGGTCTGAGCTGACCAGCTGATGAAGTAAACCAGCCAATTTGTCTTGTTGCCCGAAATGACCAGTTATTTGACTGGTATCATTGGACACACAGGAAGACCTTGAAAGACTGTGCATATAACTGTAAACTCTGAGTTAGCAGTGGCAACTCATATACAACTCTTCCAAGCTGTATGACACATTTATTTCATCCCTTTGTACCATTTCAGACTCAGTTCCGCTTTAGATCAAGTGACTGTGTTGACACAGAAGCCCATATTCCTTTATCTTGTATTTACTAAGTGCCCCCAATGTCCCAGACATTTTGCTGGGTCCACTGAGGTACACTGGTGAGCCAGAAGAGACACATGGACCATACACCCATTCTCAGGTCATTTTCTCTCTTGCCCATCTCTGTCTTTCTGTAATACTCTGTTTCCTAACAGAAGAGATGTCTTTCTCATTTAAGCATGCAGCTCTTGTTTTCTTCTATCATACACTGGTCAGATTGTTCCCCTACAGAACTGGCCCCTGCTAAAGTGATAAGATCTCCAACACCGTTAAACCCCACATCACTTTCCCCTTTGCTACCTGCCATGCCATAGAGCCTGGCGCGTTGGAGAACCACAAATACACAGTTCTGAAGAAAACCTGCCTCCCTGGCAGGCATGAAAAAGAAGGGGAGATTTGTGGTTAGGTTAGTGAATTTGATCTTTTCACACCAATAATTTAATTGTTATCTTTGTGAATACTCTAAAAGATATGACATCATTGAAATCAGGGCAGGAAGGGCTCCTATGAATACTTCTACTCCCTTACTTTTTCACGCAAAGAACTTTGATGCCAAGTGGTTAAATAAGTGTTTGTCTTCACACAGTCTACTTGCTTGGGAATTGAAAAATATCAGTGAAAAAAGTAGAGATAAAATCTAAGCATAACTCATATCTAGAGTCTAATTCATTATTATTAAAATCCAAGTTTAATTACAGTGATAAATTATTATTATTCTAAAGGGTCAAGCCTCCTTAGATTCCTTCAATTGCTTCACTTAGGAAAATAACTATAATTTCTTCTTTAAAATATCAAAATTAACAAAAACACTACTAATTCTCTGGGAACCAGGGGAAAGGGAGTCTAGAGCACAATCACATATAAGCATGTGTAGTTAATATATTTTTAGCATCTATAAGGAAGTAAGTTTTTTTCCTTGGAAAAAAGAGTGTATGATATAATCTGTTTCCACTTTTTCAATAAAAATATGTTGGGTCTTTTTTTTTTTTAACACTTTTACCTTCTTTCGATTTCTAAAATTGTCCAAAGGCAATGTGATTTTTGTAAAATGTCCTAACGGTTCAAAATCATTTGACTGCCAATGTCTAATTCTAAACCTGATGTTCTGGAGAAATGTGTGGCCTAAACCATGCCAGAATGTCTCATTTTATGTTTAAATGGTCACAGATTTAATAATGGGCTACAAAAAAAAAAAAAAAAAGCCTTGCATTTAACTACATCCTTTATTTTTTAAGCACTCATCCAAGCATGTACAAACACAGGAGAGTGCCATGCACTTTAAATCCATGAACATCATGGAAAAGGCCCACTCTGGGCTCTGTACACATTAACAAATTATTACCCATTAGGTCAATGCAGAAATTAATTGTGGGATTCTTTTCAAATCCACATTGTTTCCTGGCTCTGTTGCGGGCCACTCAATTAGACACCTCTCAAGGCCTTTGTGCTGGACTAAACGCAGCTAATTGTTCTATTTCTGCATGGAGTGATTCATCTCCCAGATGTCTCAGACCTTTCAGCAGCTCTGCTTCACCAATATCTCGACATATGAAAATAGAGTCATTTGGGACCTAGGCAGAGGGGAGAGATTGGGAAGCAAATAGAGCAGGGTATTCTTTACCCCTGCCCTTTGGTATGATTAATCTTCAGTGAGAAAGGACTCCTGAATCATTCTCTTGACAGGACAGCCCTCTTGCCCTATCTGGCTTCCCATGTGAGGAGAGATGGATGAATGCTTCCTTTTTTCTCTTCCTCCAGGTGCAGCCCTATTCACACTCGAGCCTGACAGCACATAATAGAACAGTTTCTACTTGCCCATTGCCTTAGCTCTGTATTCTTTTCTCCTCCACTGATTCTCATTTGTTCAATCCCAGTGACAAAGCCAGCCACATTGAAAATGCATGAAGACCCAAAAACGGTCACTTATTTCCTTGGAACACTGAAGTAAATGTGTGTGTGTATTTTCTTACAGGAAACATTAACTTCAGAGTAAATCTATGGAGAAAGTCCTTATTCCTCTAAGTTATTGGGTTAACTTGTATTTTTTACTCTGACTTTCAATTTTCACCTTGTCTTTGTATTGTTTTCTTCAACTCTTTCCTTTGCCTTTAGCAAGTGGTGTCACTCACCCATTGCAATAGGTGAGTATACAATAATGAAGCTCTGGAATAGAGAGAGGAGTCCAAACAGGAGAGGAGTCCTGTTATTTGTGTGGTTTCGATCATGTTTAAAAGAACCAATAACTCATCATCATGAAATGTATTTTTTAGTTTTAACCCAGATTGACAAAAACATTCTGATTCAAAATGAGATGAGAAATTGGTACTTAAAACAATGTTTTAACTTTATGTGGACACACATCTAGATTTAGTCTGAGCTCTGCCAATAGTAATTAAGCTAAACATGGGTCTTAGTTTGATTTCCCTGAAAAGAGACATTGAGACTAGGATATGAATGTACATAGTTTATTTGGGAGGTGATCACAGGAAGTGAGGTTGGAATGATTCATGGAAGGCAAGGCAACCTAGAAGGGCATATTATAAAGTTAAGTTACCACTGTAAGCACCTTGAACTCAGTCCCAATAGGGAACTCTGGGAGCCTCTTTGCATGCAAGTCAAGAGTTATCCCATCTACAGAGCAAGAGAACTGAGGTATTTATACACTAATTTCCATCAGTCAGTGGTCAAAGGTTGGTCCCATGAGACTTAATTAAACCTGTGTATCAGGTAGAGTATACTTGATCACTAAGTAGTCTTCAGGCATATAAATGGAGATGTGGCTATTGACAGGCTGCTGGGGACTCAGCAGATGGCAGGGCACCAGCAGAGTAGTGTCTCCTCCATTAATGCACTTTCTGAAACTTGGGCAGGAATGATCACTGGCTTTGAGCTAATTAAAATCCTGCACTGCTCTCGCATCTATGAAAACTCTGACTTTGACCTGTAAGGTCCTTCTTGACTCTTCCTTTTGTCTCATCAACATTTCTGGCTGAATTTCTCTGTTCTCTACTTAACTAGACAAACACCATGGCCAATTAGTCTGAAATCACAACTTTAAGAGACTCTGTTTATTTGTTTATTTTTGCAAGTACAGTACAAAGATTTTTTTTCCCCTGAACTGTTTTGAGAGTAATTGCTAACCTGATGTCCCAATGCCCCTGAGTATTTTAGGGTATTTTATACAAACAAGAACATTCTCTTAATAATCACAAGATATCTATCATGATAAGGAAATTGACATTAATGCATTTCTACCTTTGAATCCTCAGATCCCATTCAGGTTTCACCAATTGCCTCAGTAATGACCAAAACCAATCCCTGCCAAACATCTCTTTTCCTTGAGATCTTGAGGCCATCAAGAGAAGTAAATACACATTGGTCAATAGCCAATGGAAAATATGAGTACATTTTGATCAATTCAATTGCCTATGACCTACCAGCAAAGAGTCTTGAGAAAACTGAGTCCCTCCGCTTCTCACCTCTCATCCCAAATCTTAAGAATTACTGGCTGGTCACAGTGGTGCAAACTATATGAAGCAATGGCCAGCATATTGCGAACATAGAGATAGTGAAGAAAACAAGATGCCTGGGCTTCAAGAGTTATTGCTTCCTTTGCATGGAGTGAATGAAGAGAGAAACATAGCCCCTATTTAACCCACAGTCACACTGCCACTCATAACAGTAGTCCAGTAAATGTCCTGAACTCAGCATCATGATTAGCAAATCTTTCTCAAACTTTTGGGAGGAGATGGTACATAGTGCTGACCTGACCTGAGAGGTGGACAGAGAGTGCTTCCTTTTCTACGTAATCATTTTGATAGAGTATAAGGGAGTTACAGCATGGCTCGTTCAAAGATCCTGCCTTTAATGGAGCGAAGCAAATTTTAGTTCAACAAATAAAACACAAGACAATAAATGTGAAGTTCTATGTGAAAGGGACAGAAAAATGGGCAAATGACAATGTATGAATAAGTTTCCTTTAAAAATTAAAAAGAGCTTTACAAATGAGATTTTTTTCTTGTTGACCTCCCACATGTAGAGTTGGGAGTTTTGTCTCAGGTCATTACACAGAGACCAATTCTCACCAGGTGCTTAGGGTCATGGGTTCAGTTCACTCATTGGTTTCACTTCCTTTGGGCTCAGTCAACTAAACCAGTGCAGAAGAGAACTTAATAAAGGAAGGGAAATCCTACCAGGACCTGCTCTAAGGCATCTTAGGGTTTGAAACCAAATGCTTGGCCTCCTTATGCCTTCAGGTTAACCATGTGTAAACAATTGCTACTTTTCACACCAGAAGCAGGTTACCTTTCAGTGGTGGACTGATTCGTTGGCCATAAAGTTTATAAGTCCACTGGCTAAGTTTATGAAGTGCTCAGGCATCCTTTGGAAATGAAAGGTGCTGTGTAGTGGCAAGTGCTCTAGGGTGCGAAAGAAAGGAAACACAGCCAAGGAGCCTAAGTCTTATTAGCCAGATACATTACTTTTGCAATGAAATTAGACACATTCGAAGAGAATTAAGACTGACCCACAGCACTGAAATGCCCTTGAGCTGGTAAAGCAGAGAGTCATTACATGCTCTGTCTCTGAGGGCTCTTAAGCATGGGAAAGCCTAGAGAAAGGCTGAATGGAGTAAAAATGAAACATATTTGGCTACAGTAAGTCTTGTCCCAGCTGTAAACGCATTGGATGATTTTTCCCTTGAGGTTAGTGGGAAAGTGGGAGTACTATCAAGACTTAGAGAAGGCTTTGAATCATATTTTGTCTGTTTTCAGCATTTTCATCAGAACTTTGACTTTGTCCTCAGGCCGCTAATTATGCATCTGCTCCAGAAATAGATAAGACTTCCCTTCCTTACATGCATCTTACCTGAGGCTTTTATTCTCTGTGAAGATGAATCAGATAATATTTGCTTTCAAGTTAGAGCACCTAGTTTTGCTGTGTAACAAATGATCCCAAAATTAGTGGCTGAAACTAACAATCTTTTCTCACTACAATATAAGTTGGCACTTTGGCTGGGCTTTAGGATTACTCCTCTCTGCTCGGTAAGGTGTTGGTAGAGTTCACCCATTTGTTTAGGATCAGTTGGTGGTTGATGGCCTCATTCACATGCCTGGTGGTGAATACCTGCTTCAGGGTCAATGGAAGTGGCTGGACCGTGTGTCACTCATCCTCCGCAGGCTAGTTGAGATTAATTCAGGTGGCGGTAGTCAGAATTCCTAAGAATAGCAAGCTGGGAAGAGCCCCAGTGCTCAAGCACTTATCACACCTCAGTTTCTATCAGGCTTTCTAATTTCTCATTGGCCAACGCCTGTCACAGGTCTAAATCTCGATTCAAAAAAACAGAGAAATAAACTCCCCTTTCCTTGAGAGAAGATGCAAAGTGTCACTGCAAAAAAAGGCATGGATGCAGGAAGAGAAAGAATTTGTGGTCAGCTTTGCAATTGACCATATAAGGCAAAAAAATGAGAAGAAAGCTGAATATGTTCACACCATAAATGCATTCGGATCCGAAGAAAATGCTAGAAGATAATACCAGTGGGAAGTAGGGCTGCCATATTTATTTTGGTATATAATTGTCATTATTGGAATCTTTCAGCTTATGCGTGCAGAGATTTTTGTGTCTCATGGTATGATTTCTTTTTCTTTAAAGCTTCCCTCTCACATCATGTGCAGGTTAAGGAAGTGTAGTTATTTCTGGACAAAGAAACTCATTATTCATACACACACACACACACACACATAGTGGTGGGGGAATAAAGAAAAGAAGATTCCAACTAGATTGTTTTCTCCTGTTTTTCCTTCCTTTCCTTATTCTTTAGACCTGCCTATAAAACAAAAGGAAGCATGTGGTAAACCTGTCACACTTTCTCATTTTTAGTGAATAACTTCATGCATTTATTTCTATATTTTGATGGAGTTCAGGACACACTACCCCAAAATATGGCACCTTGGCATATTGACTATTTTAAGCTGAAGGAGTTTCAGAAAACAGCAGAAGAGGAAGGTCAGTGACTTTCCCTCTGCTCTTCTTCCCTGAGACAGGTCATAAAACCCTCATGTGAGAGGTTCCTCCCCTATACCCAGAAGATAGGAACATCCTCCACCTCCAAAGACTAAGAGAGGCCAAGAAGAATCCTAACAGGCCTTGCTAAGTCTCCCCCAGTTTACTACACTTACCTCATCACCTTAACCTATCTTTTTTCTACACAACGGCCCACTCTTCATCAAACCTAGCATAAAAATGCGTCTGTGTATTTGGGTCTTCATTTCCTTATGAAGCCTCCTGTGTCACTTAAAACATATACTAAATAAATTTATATGCTTTTCTCATGTTAACCTTTGTCAGTTCAGTTTTCAGACCCAGCCAGGGTCTGAAAGGATCTAAGAGGATCAAAAAAACTTTTTCCTCCCCTACAATGTCAGCTAATATGACTATTCCAATTCTACCACTTAGAGCTGTGTGGCTTTGGCAAGTTACTTAAGTAACTGATGTCTCAGTTTCCTCATCAGAAAAATGAGAATAATGAAAGTATCTCCCTCAAAATTTGTCATAGGAACTGAAAGACTTGTTATTTTTAAAGTATGTTGAATAGTGCCTAAAAATATAACAAGGTTAAACCACTTAAGTGTTTATTGAATAAAAGCAAGAAGTTTCTGTTTATTATAACCATGTCAACCCAAGGCTAATGAGGTGACCAAGACATTATCCCAATTTTAGAAAAAAATCAGTTGTGTTTATGAAACTCAATTTAGGCAGACCTACCATCATTGCGTACTCTTAGTTTGTTGTTGCTAATGGGAAGCAATGTAGTTAGGATGTAGCAACAATAATGTTGTTAGGATGTAGCCTTGCAGGATGTTCTCCTGCCTCTAAAGCACTTTCCCATATATTGTATTTGATCCTTGCAATGGAGTATATGGAGATTTACCTCAGTGGTATTTGAGGGCTACTTCAAAATATTGGCCTTAGGACAGAAAGAACAGATAGAAAGGAAAGGGAAAGGGAAGGAAAGAAGTAATTCTTCGTCTTCTGGGGACCTAATAACCATGCCCATTTTGAAAACTGCCAGAATTTTTTCTAGCAGTTTGGAATCAGCAGCTTTACTTACAAAAATCAGGGGAAGCCACAATAATCAGAAACAATCACACTTCATATAAAATTCATGAATTGTGATATAACCATTGTAAAAAGAAGGAAATTACCAGAAATTCTTCATGACTGTAAAAAGGCCCACATTTTATTTATATTAGCAAAAAAGGACAACACCCTTGATAATTTTGAATTCATTTGTTCTAGTTGGGAGTTTTGGGTGTCTGATAGATTTCTGGAATTTATGTTCAGATGCTTTCTGCTGCAAATAACAGAATGCCCAATTCAAAGGAGCTTAAACAGTGGAAGGTTCTTTTTATCACACATCAAGAACTATGTAGGAAAGTATTTGTCAGCTTTCCTGGAATTTCTGGCTCTTTCCCCAATTTTAAGATAGCTGTAGTAACTTTAGGCCTCAAAGTCTCATAGTAGAACTTCCACACACGGAAGGGCAATAGACCTTCTCCTCACACATTTCTCTGTTCTAGAGAGCTCAGTTTTTCCTTGAGCCACCAGATTTCCCCTCTGATAGCTCAGTGACCAAGAGTGGATCACATGGCCATGTTATAGCAGCAAAGGAGGTTGGGAAAGCAAGTTTCAACTATCTTTGCTTTTACTCGTGTAGAATTATGAGGGGCAGGTGACAGGGTCAGAGGTTCCCTGACCAGCCAGAAGGAAAGAGGAAACTCACACAGTCTGTCCTAGTTTGTTGGGGAATATATTTTGATCCCAAAATATATGTGAGTTTTCTCATTCCTCCTCCATCCTCAGTTGCACACACATTCACAAACAACACACACTCTTTATAACATTTTAGGAATGACTATGTTTGAATTAGCGTAAAGATAAGTGGATCTTTCCAGGCTTAAGGAAGATCTGAGGACCACCTCAAAAGTGGTGGATCAGGGACGCCTGGGTGGCTCAATCTGTTGAGCATCTTCCTTTGGCTCAGATCATGATCCTGGAGTCCCAGGATCAAGCTCAGCATCAGGCTCCCTGCTCAGCGGAGAGTCTGCTTCTCCCTCTGCCCCTCACCCGCTCGTGCTCTTTCTCTCTCTCAAATAAATAAATAAAATCTTTTTTAAAAAAGTGGTGGATATTTCAAGCAATCTGTCTGTCTAGTGCCCCATGGCTTAGCTGGATATGCTTACCCCCTTCATGAAACAGTTTCAGTTCTTGTCTTTACACATGAATCTTTTGATCCATGTCTCTATGTGAAATTGAGTAGAAAACTACTCAATTGAGAGTTATGAGTAGTAACATTTTATATTACTATCTTTTAAAACTTAACATTAAACCATTTTTACATTTTTCAAATACAATCTGGTGTAGTATAGTGATTTTAAAAATTATCTGTGGTGCCCTAAGATTCTATTGAGGCCAAGTGGGTGGGGCAGGACTGAGGGTTGCCCAGACTGTGGCACATCCATCCAGATAGCTCAGCTTTTGTCATCTCTTTGATTTGGGGCTAAGACAGTTCTGCATAAAAATTTATTTGTAAAATGAATTCTATAGCTAAGAAAATTTCTTTAGGAAAAGAGTTTGGGATTTGGAGTTAGGCAGAACTGGGTTTGAACCTTAATACTGCCATTTATTAGCATGCCATGCAGTTATGGACAAGTTAGATTCCTTCCCCCTATAATGGTATTTTAATGATATTGAATCCATGAATTCTGAGAGATAAAATAGTTCACAAAAACACCTATGTTCTCGATGGGCGGAGCAAGATGGCGGAGGAGTAGGAGACCTGGATTTCATCTGGTCTCAGGAATTCAGCTGAATAGGGATCAAACCATTCTGAACACCTACGAACTCAACAGGAGATTGAAGAAGAAAGTAGCAACAACTCTCTGAACAGAGAAGCGACCACTTACTGGAAGGTAGGACGTGCGGAGAAGTGAATCCGAGGCGATATTCGGGAGGATAGACGGCGCGGGAGGGGGCCTCCGTGGGCCGCTTCTGGCAAGTGATAGAGCCGCGGAGCACAAAATCGGACCTTTTAGAAGTCGGCTCCGCTGAGGGACGTCGCTCCAGTGGCTAAGCGGGGGGTGGAAACCTTGAGGTACAGTGTGGACTCAGGACCCTCGGGGTCACAGAAAGACCGGGGGTGCCTGAGTGCAGCAGAGCTCCCAGGTATTGGAGCGGGGAAGCCGGCTGCAGAGATGGAGCCAAGGCACGGGCTCTCAGCTCGGGGTTGCCATAAACTGTGATCCGCGGGCCACTTGGGCCACTGCGCCTCCAGCAGGGACCCAACAAGAGGCAGAGCTGGGGAGACTCCCCTCCCTCCCCCAGGAAGAGCAGCGTAGGAGCGCAACGCAGGGATCTGCTGGGTTTGGAGACTCCACATGGGGTCGGGTGCCAGAGATAGAAACACTCGGTCACAGGCCGGGTGAGCACGGAGTACGGCCAGAGACCGGGGAGACAAGAGTGACTGCTTTTCTCTGGGGGCGCACTGAGGAGCGGGGCCCCGAGTTCCCAGCTCCTCCGGAGAGAGTGGGAGGCCGCCATTTTCACCCTGGTCCTCCAAAGCTGTGCCGAGAGCTTGCAGGGAACAAGAGCTCCTGAGAACAAACCCGAGCAGCTTGCTTAGCCCAGACTCACAAGGGCAGGGCAATTCTGCCTCCGGCAAAGACATTTGGGAACCATGGCAACAGGCCCCTCCCCCAGAAGATCAGCAAGAAAAGCCAGCAAGCCAAGACCAAGTTTACCGATCAAGGAGAACGGGAGAACTCCAGCGCTAGGGGAATACTGCACATAGAATTCATGGCTTCTTTACCATGATTCATTAGTTTTTCAAAGTTAATTTTTTTAATTGTTTTTTGTTTTGTTTTGTTTTTTGAATTTTTCTTTTTCCCTTTTTCATCCAACATCTTATCAATCCCTTTTTTAAAAAAACATTTTTTATTTTTCATTTTTAGAGTCATATTTTATCCCTTCATAGTAGTTACCCTTATTTTTGGCATATATATATAAGATCTTCTCTCTTTAAAATTTTGAGATACAGTTTCTTCTAACAGATCAAAATATACCCTAAATCACTAGTGTATGGCTTTGTTCTAGTCTCCTGCCTGATCACAGTCTATCCCATTTTTTTTTCTTTTCTTTTTACTTTTTTTAAATCTTCTTCTTTCTTCTTTCAAACAACTTCTTATCAATTCCGTTTATAAAACCTTTTATAAGTTTCATCTTTACAGTCATTTTCCATTCCTTCATTGTATCAACCCTTATTATGTACATATATAAGTCTTTCTTCCTTTAAAATTTTAGCAGGCACTTTCTTCTAACAGACCAAAATACACCCAAAATCTAGTGTGTGGCACTGATCTATGCACTAGCCTGATCATATTTGATCATATTCTGTTTTTTTTTTTTTTTGTTTTGTTCAGTTTTGGTTTGTTTTTATCTTTTTCTTTTTCTCTTTCTTTTTTCTTTCTTTCCCTTTCTTTTCCCCTGGTTTCAGGTCTTTTCTGATTTGTGTAGAGTATCTTTGCTGGGGATGTTGTTAACCTCTTAGCAGTTTGTTCTCTCATTTATCTGTTCTCCTCTGGACAAAATGACAAGACGAAAAAAATCACCTCAGCAAAAAGAACAAGAGGTAGTACCATCTGCCAGGGACCTACTCAATACTGACATTAGTAGGATGTCAGACCTAGAGTTCAGAATCATGACTTTAAAGATACTAGCTGGGCTTGAAAAAAGCGTGGAAGTTATTAGAGAAACCCTTTCTGGAGAAATAAAAGAACTAAAATTTAACCAAGTCGAAATCAAAAAGGCTATTAATGAGGTGCAATCAAAAATGGGGGCACTGACTGCTAGGATAAAGGAGGCAGAAGAAAGAATCAGCGATATAGAAGACCAAATGATGGAAAATAAAGAGGCTGAGAAAAAGAGAGATAAACAACTACAGGATCACGAGGGCAGAATTCGAGAGATAAGCGATATGATAAGACGAAACATTAGAATAATTGGGATCCCAGAAGAAGAAGAAAGAGAGAGAGGGGCAGAAGGAATATTGGAGCAAATTATAGCAGAGAACTTCCCTAATGTGGGGAAGGAAACAGGCATCAAAATCCAGGAGGCACAGAGAACCCCTCTCAAAATCAGTAAAAATAGGTCAACACCCCGACATCTAATAGTAAAACTTACAAGTCTCAGAGACAAAGAGAAAATTCTGAAAGCAGCTCGGGAGAGGAGATATGTAACCTAAAATGGTGGAAACATTAGATTGGCAACAGACCTATCCACAGAGACCTGGCAGGCCAGAAAGGACTGGCATGATATCTTTAGAGCAATAAACGAGAAAAATATGCAGCCAAGAATACTATATCCAGCAAGGCTGTCATTGAAAATAGAAGGAGAGATAAAAAGCTTCCAGGCCAAACAAAAACTAAAGGAATTTGCAAACACAAAAGCAGCCCTAGAAGAAATATTGAAAGGGGTCCTCTAAGCAAAGAGAGAGCCTAAAAGCAGCATAGATCAGAAAGGAACAGAGACAAAATACAGTCACAGTCACCTTACAGGCAATACAATGGCACTGAATTCATACCTTTCAATAGTTACCCTGAATGTAAATGGGCTCAATGCCCCAATCAAAAGACACAGGCTATCAGATTGGATTAAAAAACAAGACCCATCAATATACTGTCTACAAGAGACTCATTAGAGACCCAAAGACACCCCCAGATTGAAAGTCCATTTACCATGCTAATGGACACCAAAAGAAAGCTGGGGTGGCAATTCTTATATCAGACAAATTAGATTTTAAAACAAAGAATGTAATAAGAGATGAAGAAGGACACTATATCTTACTTAAAGCGTCTATCCAACAGGAAGATCTAACAATTGTAAATATCTATGCCGCTAACATGGGAGCAGCCACTTTTATAAGCCAATTAATAACAAAAGCAAAGAAAAACATTGACAACATTACAATAATGGGGGGACTTTAACACCCCCCTGACTGAAATGGACAGATCATCTAAGCAAAAGATCAACAAGGAAATAAAGACTTTAAATGAAACACTGGACCAAATGGACTTCACAGACATATTCAGAACATTCCATCCCAAAGCAACGGAATACACATTCTTCTCTAGTGCCCATGGAACATTCTCCAGAATTGGTCACATCCTAGGTCACAAATCAGGTCTCAACTGGTACCAAAAGATTGGGATCATTCCTTGCATATTTTCAGACCACAGTGCTTTGAAACTAGAACTCAATCACAAGGGGAAAGTCGGAAAGAACTCAAATACATGGAGGCTAAAGAGCATCCTACTAAAGAATGAATGGGTCAACCAAGAAATTAAAGAAGAATTAAAAAAATTCATGGAAACCAATGAAAATGAAAACACAACTGTTCAAAATCTTTGGGATACAGCAAAGGCAGTCCTGAGAGGAAAGTATATAGCAATACAAGCCTTTCTCAAGAAACAAGAAAGGTCTCAAATACACAACCTAACCCTACACCTAAAGGAGCTAGAGAAAGAACAGCAAATAAAGCCTAAGCCCAGGAGGAGAAGAGAAATAATAAAGATCAGAGCAGAAATCAATGAAATAGAAACCAAAAGAACAGTAGAACAGATCAACGAAACTAGGAGCTGGTTCTTTGAAAGTATTAACAAGATTGATAAACCCCTGGGCAGACTCATCAAAAAGAAAAGAGAAATGACCCAAATCAAGAATCATGAATGAAAGAGGAGAGATCACAACCAACACCAAAGAAATACAAACAATTATAAGAACATATTATGAGCAACTCTATGCCAGCAAATTAGATAACCTGGAAGAAATGGGTGCATTCCTAGAGATGTATCAACTACCAAAACTGAACCAGGAAGAAATAGAAAACCTGAACAGACCTATAACCACTAAGGAAATTGAAGCAGTCATCCAAAAATCTCCCAACAAACAAAAGCCCAGGGCCAGATGGCTTCCCAGGGGAATTCTATCAAACATTTAAGAAGAATTAATACCTATTCTCCTGAAACTGTTTCAAAAAATAGAAATGGAAGGAAAACTTCCAAACTCATTTTATGAGGCCACCATTACCTTGATCCCAAAACCAGACAAAGACCCCATCAAAAAGGAGAATTACAGGCCAATATCCTTGATGAACATGGATGCAAAAATTCTCACCAAAATACTAGGCAATAGGATCCAACAGTACATTAAAAGGATTATTCACCATGATCAAGTGGGATTTATCTCTAGGCTGCAAGGTTGGTTCAACATCTGCAAATCAATCAACGTGATACAATACATTAACAAAAGAAAGAACAAGAGTCATATGATCCTCTCAATAGATGCAGAAAAAGCATTTGACAAAGTACAGCATCCTTTCTTGATCAAAACTCTTCAGAGTATAGGGATAGAGGGTACATACCTCAATATCATAAAAGCCATCTATGAAAAACCTATAGCGAATATCATTCTCAATGGGGAAATCTGAGAGCTTTTCCCCTAAGGTCAGGAACGCGGCAGGGATGTCCACTATCACCTCTGCTATTCAACATAGTTTTAGAAGTCCTAGCCACAGCAATCAGACAACAAAAAGAAATCAAAGGCATCCAAATCGGCAAAGAAGTCAAACTCTCACTCTTTGCAGATGATAGGATACTGTATGTGGAAAACCCAAAAGACTCCACCCCAAAACTGCTAGAACTCATACAGGAATTCAGTAAAGTAGCAGGATAGAAAATCAATGCACAGAAATCAGTGGCATTCCTATACACCAACAAGACAGAAGAGAGACAAATCGAGTCGATCCCATTTACAACTGCACCCCAAACCATAAGATACCTAGGAATAAATCTAACCAAAGAGGCAAAGGATCTGTACTCAGAAAACTATAAAATACTCATGAAAGAAATTGAAGACACAAAGAAATGGAAAAACGTTCCATGCTCATGGATTGGAAGAACAAATATTGTGAAGATATCAATATTACCTAGAGCAATCTACACATTCAATGCAATCCCCATCAAAATACCATCCACTTTTTTCAAAGAAATGGAACAAATAATCCTAAAATTTGTATGGAACCAGAAAAGACCCCGAATAGCCAGAGGAATGTTGACAAAGAAAAGCAAAGCTGGCGTCATCACAATTCCAGACTTCGAGCTCTATTACAAAGCTGTCATCATGAAGACAGTATGGCACTGGCACAAAAACAGACACATAGATCAATGGAACAGAATCGAGAGCTCAGAAATGGACCTTCAACTCTATGGTCAACTCATCTTTGACAAAGCAGGAAAGAATGTCCAATGGCAAAAAGACAGTCTCTTCAACAAATGGTGTTGGGAAAATTGAGAAGAAGAATGCAGAAGAATGAAACTGGACCATTTCCTTACACCACACACAAAAAAAGACTCCAAATGGTTGAAAGACCTCAATGTGATACAGGAGTCCATCAAAATCCTAAAGGAGAACACAGGTAGCAACCTCTTTGACCTCAGCCGCAGCAACTTCTTCCTAGAAACATGGCCAAAAGCATGGGAAGCCAGGGCAAAAATGAACTATTGGGATTTCATCAAGATAAAAAGCTTTTGCACAGCAAAAGAAACAGACAACCGACAGAATGGGAGAAAATGTTTGCAAATGACGTATCAGATAAAGGGCTAGTTTCCAAAATCTATAAAGAACTTATCAAACTCAACACCCAAAGAACAAATAATCCAACCAAGAAATGGGCAGAAGACATGAACAGACATTTTTCCAAAGAAGACATCCAAATGGTCAACAGACACATGAAAAAGTGGTCAACATCGCTTGGCATCAGGGAAATCCAAATCAAAACCTCAATGAGATACCACCTCACACCTGTCAGAATGGCTAAAATTAACAAGTCAGGAAACGACAGATGTTGGCGGGGATGTGGAGAAAGAGGAACCCTCCTACACTGTTGGTGGGAATGCAAGCTGGCACAGCCCCTCTGGAAAACAGTATGGAGGTTCCTCAAACAGTTCAAAATAGAGCTACCATCCGATCCAGCAATTGCACTACTGGGTATTTACCACAAAGATACAAATGTAGGGATCCGAAGGGGTATGTGCACCCCAATGTTTATAGCAGCAATGTCCACAATAGCCAAACTGTGGAAAGAGCCAAGATGTCCATCGACAGATAAATGGATAAAGAAGAAGTTGTATATATACACAATGGAATATTATGTAGCCATGAAAAGGAATGAGATCTTGCCATTTGCAACGACATGGATGGAACTGGAGGGTGTTATGCTGAGTGAAATAAGTCAATCAGAGAAAGACATGTATCATATGACCTCGCTGATATGAGGAATTTTTAACCTCGGGAAACAAACTGAGGGTTGCTGGAGTGGTGGGGGGTGGGAGGTATGGGGTGGCTGGGTAACAGACATTGGGGAGAGTATGTGCTATGGTGAGCGCTGTGAATTGTGCAAGACTGTTGAATCACAGATCAGTACTTCTGAAACAAATAATGCAATATATGTTAAGAAAAAAAAAAAGAAGAAGATAGCAGGAGGGGAAGAATGAAGGGGAGTAATTTGGAGGGGGAGACGAACCATGAGAGAGGATGGACTCTGAAAAACAAACAGGTTTCTAGAGGGGAGGGGGTTGGGTGGATGGGTTAGCCTGGTGATGGGTATTAAAGAGGGCACGTTCTGCGTGGAGTACTGGGTGTTATGCACAAACAATGAATCATGGAACACATCATCAAAAACTAATGATGTATGGTGATTAACATAACAATAAAAAAATAAAAAAAAAACCTATGTTCTCTAAGTACATGTTAGATGCCCAGGAGCTATCGATATCTTTACTTATTCACATTTTTTTATGTTTTGATCACAGCATAGTGCCCCATTAATTTCATGTTCCATAAATTTCTTAGTCAAGGTGGATTGTTTCAAATGCTTTGTTGCAATAACCATCATTCATATAGAAGATATTTGCCTTACTGTAATGTTCCCATGGAATAAATTCTAGGAAATGACTTTATGGATCCAAGGATATAAACATCTATTTGCTCCTCATAAAATTTTGCCAGATTTTATTTTTTTCTAATAGAATCATGATTTATACTGCCACTAACAATATACCATTGTACCAGGTTTAAAAAACCTTGCCAATTTGGGGTATTTCTTTTATTTAATTTTGGCATATATGGCAGGTGTAAAATAATATCGAATTGTTAAATTTGTAATGGTTTTATTATTAGGGAGAACACACATTTTTCTTTAAGAATGCCTTTATTGTTTCTATAAAAATGAGACAATGGTCATTAGAAAAATGAAAGCAATGAATAAATTTATAAAGAAGAAATTAAGAAACCATTCCAAATCCTATCTTCCAGATATATCTCTTTTCAAAAACAGGTAAATATTATTCCAGAAATCTCATAGCTCTTACCTTCTCCCCCTCTGTCTTTCTCTGTCTCTTTCTCTCACATATCTTCACATAAAATATTGATTGAGGATAAATAAAAATATAGAGATATTATAAACATCAAATAATCTCATCTCTATCTTTTACAATTAAAAGTATGATTTTTAATGAATGGTGAACAATAATGAATAATAATAATGGATAATTTCCAGTTTCATCAAATTTAGAAAAGGTATGTTTTTTACTATTGGTGTAGATTAAATTAAAAAATTACAAGAACCATTATTATTATTTTTAAATCTGTATATTTTACTACTCATTTTTGTTTTTGCGTATTACTTTAAGTTTTAAAGCTTGCAAATACTGAGATTTAGATGTTAACATGTTGCTTTATTATTTCAGATCACTTCTTTAAGGAATTAAACAAATATAAATATAGCTTAAGGCCAGCATTTGAATCATCTCCCTTTCCTTCCTCCCTTCCTTATTAGAGGAAACCATTATTTTGAAATGAGTGTTGTTTTTTATTTCCACGCAAGTGTTTGTAATTTTATTACACACATAATGCCATAAACAGTACACCATTGTTTCCTGTGTATAGTGGACACTGGCATGTCCCTTCCAGACCCCTTTCACTGCTGGTAATCTCAAGCTCCAGCTGCAATGGGTGTTGGCTACTAATGGGTCTCAGCTGTCCTATTCTCTGAAGGATTGTCCTGGGCTAAATGGAAGATGTTCCACTGGGAGGATGTTTCCCACTGGTCAGCCATTAGCCAGGGCTTGACTGACTGGCAAGTGTGTGTGCCTGGGTTGGTGGGGGTCGGGGAGGTGAGTCAACAAGCTCAGCCCCCTTGCTTCAAGGTAAGACCAGTCCCGTGGTTCAGTTCATTGTCCAGAGCTCCTTTTTGGATTGGGCCTAGGTGAAACTCCAGCCAAGAGCATAACCTTGCTCTATTTCCTCTGCCCTGCCCTGCTTTTCTTCCTACCCTTCTTCTGAGAGTTGTCCCCTGATAAGTCACATGTACCACAATCCCTGTACCAGGCTCTGCTTTTAAAGAGTTCCCCCAAAGAGGATGTGATACCTAAATTTACATGTATTATAGAAATTGTATCTGGGGCACCTGGGTGGCCCAGTCGGTTAAGCGTCTGCCTTTGGCTCAGGTCGTGATCTCAGGGTCCTGGGATGGAGCCCCACATCGGGCTCCCTGCTCAACAGGGAGTCTGCTTCTCCCTCTACCCCTCCCCCCTGCTCATGCTCACTTACTCTCTCTCTCTCAAATAAATAAAACCTTAAAAAAAAAAAAAAGAAATAGTATCTTACTTGTTGCACTTGTTGTTTGGCACCTTGCTTTCTTTGTATGATATTTTTGTGAGATTTATCATTACTGTTATTTGAAACTTTAGTCTATGTCTTTTAACTGGTATTGATTATTTTATTTTAAAGAGTTTATTCCTCCAGTTCCCTTCTAAGGAACTGTTAGATGCTTGTTTTCTCTTTCTCTCTCTCTCTTTTTGATATTGCAAACATCGAACAATTTCATGTATGTTCATCTGAATATGCACTAAAGTCTCTCCATGGTTGATGACCAAGATTAGAATTGCTGGCTCATAGGGTGGGTGGATCATCAACTTTCTTAGGTTTTCCCAATTTGCCCTATAAAGTGAAATAGTCAACTGTTAGTTTGCATTACTGATTTGTAGCATCCTTGCCAACACTGGAGGGTATCAAATTTATTGTTATTACTTTTATTATTACCACTTAGGATCTGAGCTGGTAGATTATTGTTTTGGTCTGCATTTCTTCAGTTCCCAGTAAGATTGTGTTTCTTTTATTTATTTATTTTTTTTTTATTTTATTTATTTATTTTTAAAGATTTTATTTATTTATTTGAGAGGGAGAGAATGAGAGATAGAGAGCATGAGAGGGAAGAGGGTCAGAGGGAGAAGCAGATTCCCTGCCGAGCAGGGAGCCCGATGTGGGACTCGATCCCGGGACTCTAGGATCATGACCTGAGCCGAAGGCAGTCGCTTAACCAACTGAGCCACCAAGGCGACCGATTGTGTTTCTTTTAATATATGAATAAGCCGTTTAGATTGGTAACTGAGCTGGCTGTTCTCCATTTCCCTTCTGAATCTGTTCTCTTTTTCTACCATGCTGTCTACCTGAGAGGCTGACCTTACTGAGGCTGATCTACAGGGACATATTTTCCTATTTAGTTTGGCCAATGGCAGCAGTGTCAAGAGATAAAGAGAGGGAAGTAGGGATATTTATTTTGGCTCTGTACAATTGCCATCATCTGGCTGTGTCCCTTTGATGAAAAGTCATTGCTCCTGTTAGACACTATTCTTCACACAACTAATATCCCCACCCACCTTTCTTGGCTTGCTGGACAAATGGAACATGGCAGGAATGATGTGAAGCTTCTGATACCAAACTTCAAAAGGTTTCCAAGCAAGTAGGATGGTATAGGTAAAGAACCTTTGGGAAGCAGCATAAATACTGGAGAAAAGGAAAATCCCTGAGGACCTTAGCTGGAGCACCAAAGTGGGCAATCCCCAAAAGCTTCCTGGGGAAAGCCTACAACTGTCCAGAGTCTCTGACAAAGCTCCCCTTACTCTCTAAGCCAGCAATATCAAAGAAGGCGTTTGTGAGAAGGCTGAAGCTGATGAAGACAGTAACCTCCCTTCTGCCTTCCAGATATCATGCCAGTTCCCCTTGTGGCAAACTTTAACCCAGAAACAGAAGAGCACCTTTCCCTGCAGCTGTTCCAAAACTGGCAGGTGATATGGACGAGGTGAAGTTTGGTTTTATTGTTTTATTAGATTTTATGTTTAGCTTGAAAATGTGTAAACTGTCAGAGGTCAGCACACTTTTTCTGTACTGGGCCTAAGAGTAAATATTTTAGGTTTTGAGGCTCCTGGGTTCAGTGGCTGCCCCCTCTTCCACCTTTTTCCTCATTCTTTTCAATAGCTCCTTAAAAATACCAAAACCCATTCTTTGTTCTTCAGCTGTACAAAATCAGACTGCAGGCCTTTGACCCAGGCCATAATTTTCCAATCTCTAGTCTACATCTGGTGTCATTGTTGATACATTTAGATCAACTCTGCGTGAGTTTTTTGTTGTTTTTGCTGTTCTTTTTACTTTGAAAATTACATTTTTTCATCCTTATTGATTCCAAATGGATCATACTTTAGTACACTGTCCTTCAACTGGTTTGAAAGTTATACACTCTATTTCTATTATTTTAGTTAGTACCTTCAGTTCATTTTTTAAAAAGAGATATAATTCATATATCATAAAATTCATGACTTAAAAGTATATGAGTCACTTGTTTTTAGTATACCCACAAGGTTGTATAATCATCACAACTGTCTAATCCAGAATATTTTCATCACCGCCCAGAAGAAACTTTCCCTCAACCAGCAGTCACTCCCCATTCCTCTCCTTGGAGCCCCTAGAAACCACTAATCTAGTATCTGTCTCTATGGATTTGCCTCTTCTGGACATTTCATTTAATGGAATCATACACTTATAATTCTCTCTGTCTTACTATATTGCTTTCAAGGTTCATCCATGTTGTAGCATGTAACTTTATTTCTTTTTATGTCTGAATGCTATTCCATTGTATGAATATACTACATTTTCCATTCACCAGTTGATTGACTTTTGGGTTGTTTTCACCTTTTGGCTATTGTGAATAATGCTGCTATTAAGATTGGTGTACAAGCTTTAATGTGAACATATGTTTTCACACATAGGAGTGAAACTGCTGTGCTATATGGTTGGTAACTTTTTAAGGAACTGCCAGATTATTTTCCACAACCATAACATATGACATCCCCATCTGTAATGAGTGAGGTTCCCAAATTCTCCACATCTTCACTAAGACTTGTTACTGTCTATATTTTTTATTATATTTATCATACAGGTTGTGGAGTGGTATCCTGTCTGGGTTTTGAATTGCATTTCCCTAGTGACTAATGATGTAGAGTGTCTTTTCATGTGCTTATTGGCCCTTTGTCTATCTTCTTTGGAGAAATGTGTTTTACATTTTTTGCCTACTTTTTAATTGTGCTATTTGTCTTTACATTGTTGAATTTGTATGTCTTCTTTATATATTCTACATGGAGGATCCTTATCAGATATATGCTTTATAAATGTTTTCTCCCATTCTGTGGACTATTTCAATTTCTTGATAGTGTTTTTGACCGTCAAAAGTTTATAATTTTGATGAAGTCCAACTTATCTCTCTTTATTGGTTGGGCTACATGGTCTGAATATTTGTGTGTGTGTTTTCCCAAACCCAAGTTCATATGTTGAAATCCTAACCCCCAAAGTTCACATTTTTAGGTGGGCCTTTGGGAGGTGATATGGAGAATGAAGGCAAAAGGGAATGTAGATAAAATTAAATTTCCTTATAACTTGCAGCCTATTGACAAATACTTGAGACAGGCAGAGTATGACATTCCTCCAGAACTCCCAACTGTCTTAATGTCAGTGTCTTGCTAGAGGAAAAAACAACCTTAGTTTGATAATAGCTAGGCTGCCAAAATCCTATAAATCTTACTTAACATGGGAAAATCCTTTTGGAAACTTCCTTTGTCTCTACCCCTCCCAACTTAAAAGTATGTAATCGATCACTCCTCACAACCCCAGTGCAGTTCTTTCTGCCCACAGGTCCTGTCCCTGTGTTTTAATAAAACCACCATTTTTACACCAAAAAGTCTCAAGAATTCTTTCTTGATCCTTTGTTCCCAGACCCCAAATCAAATCGCATCAGGACGTACTTAAATCATGACGATGGAGTCCTCGTGAATGGAATCTATGCCTCATAAAACAGACTTCATGGAGATCCATAGTCCTTTCCCATGTGAAAACACAGTGAAAAAGCATTCTGTATGAACCGGGAAGGAAACCCCTACCAACCACCACACCGGTATCTGCTAGTGCCATGATCTTGAACTTACCAATCTACTGAACTGTGAGAAACAAATTTGGTTATAAACTACCCAGTCTGGTATTTGTAATAACAGCCTGAACAGACTAAAACAGAGTGCTTGTTTTTGGAGAGTCACATAAGAAACCTTTGCCTAATTAAAGTCATGAATGCATATGCCTATGTTTTCTTTTCTGACCTTTAAGTCTTTGTTGCATTTTGAGTTAAATTTTATATATGATGTGAGTTAAGACTCCAAATTCATTCTTTACATATGGATATCCAGATGTCTCAGCACCATTTATAGAAGAGACTTTTCTTTCCCCATTGTGTAATCTTGGTGCTATTGACAAAAATCAGTTGTCAATAGATAATAGTTTTATTTTTGGACTCTCAATTCTATTCCATGAATTTGTTTGTTTTTATACCAGTACCACACACTTTTTTTCCTATTTATCAACTGATGCATGTTTTTTTTTTTTTTAGATTTAATCTTACTTAATTTTTTTATTTATTTTGTTGCCAGTATGGTTAACATACAGCATTATATTTGTTTCAGGTGTACAATATAGTGATTCAACAATCCTATATGTTACTCAGTGCTCATCATGATAAGTGTATTCTTTAATCCCCATCACCTATTTCACTCATTCTGCCACCCACCTCCTCTGTGGTAAGCATCAGTTTGTTCTCCATAGTTAAGAGTCTGTTTCTTGATTTGTCTCTCTTTTTTTTCTTTTGCTCATTTGTTTTGTTTCTTAAATTCCATATATGAGTGAAATCACATGGTATTTGTCTTTCTCTAACTGATTTATTTCACTTAGCATTATACTCTCTAGCTCTATCCAAGTCATTGCAAATGGCAAGATTTCATTCTTTTTTAATGGCTAAATAATATTCCATTGTGCATATATACCACATCTTCTTTATCCATTCTTCTGTCGATGGACACTTGGGCTGCTTCCATATTTTGGCTATTATAAATAATGCTGCCATAAACATAGGTAGGGGTGTATGAATCCCTTTGAATTAGTGTTATTGTATTTTTTGAGCAAATACCCAGTAGTGTGATTACTGGATTGTAGGGTAGTTCTATTTTTAACTTTTTGAGGAAACTCCATATTGTTTTCCATAGTGGCAGCACCAGTTTGCATTTCCACCAACAGTCCAAGAGGGTTTCTTTTTCTCCACATCTTCACCAACACTTATTATTTCTTGTGTTTTTGATTTTAGTCATTCTGACAGGTGTGAAGTGATATCTCATTGTAGTTTTGATTTGTATTTCCCTGATGATGAGTGATGTTGAACATCTTTTCATGTGTTTGTTGACCATATGGATGTCTTTGAAGAAATGTTGGTTCATGTCTTCTGCCCACTTTTTAATTGGGTTATTTGTTTTTTGGCTGTTGATTACTGTAGCTTTATAGTAAGTTTTGAAATCAAATGGCATTAAGTCCTCTAACTCTGCTCTTTTTCAAGATACTTTTGACTATTTTGTGTCCCTTGTATTCCCATATAACTCTTGGTATCAGCTATCCAATTATGGGGGGAAAGTCAGTGGAAACTTTGATACATTAAATCTATAGCTCAATTTGGGGAGCATTACCATCTTAACAACATTAAATCTTCCAATCCATGAACACTGGAAAGCTTTCCATTTATTTATGTCTTCTTTAATTTCTTTCTGAAGCATGCACACAGCCTTGCACATGTGAATGGCCCTCTAGAGTCCTAGAAATATGTCAAAGCTTTTCAAAGCCCCTATGGGACATGTCATTGCTCAACTTTTCCTTTTATGCTTTTTCATTAGTCTATGGTTTACCCCAAATGTTATGCATTGCTTCAGGCAGCCATGACATTAAAACATTTGCCTGTAAATGTTTCTGAAAAATGCCCCCCAGGAGGGGCATTTAGCATGAGATGAGCATTGAATCAGGTTAGATAAAGACAGTCTTTTCAAGTGGGGTCTTTCATGGAACCATTAGACAGGTCAAATAATGGCAATTCTTTGGGAATGAGAATTTGAAAGAGCTATTAGCTCTGTTCTGTTCCCAACAGTACTGAGAATGTGAGCTTGTTTTTTCAAGGCTACTGTGAGTTGGAGAATGGGAAATGGGACTAGGGTAAATTACAACACTATGAAACTCTGTTCTTACTGAGATTCACCTGTTTTTCTTAGATGCTGCCTGGATTGCTGCAAGCCTTTGGCTAACTTCCAGAGTTATGAAAAAAATAGATTCTGACAATTTTGCCAGTTTCTCATTGCTTTTATAGAGAGAGAATTTTCGGAGGTCCTTACTCTGCCATTTTTACTGACATTAGTTGCCCTTAACTCACCTTAATTCTCAACATGAATTATTTTTCTGAACAAAAATTCAAAGTAGTGAAAGACTTTGTCTTCCCAATATTGTAGGAATCTTGTAATGCTTTAACTTATATCACCCTTTTGTCTTACACGGTATTGTGAACATGTTGTATATATTGTTATATATAAAACTAGCCTCCTAAGATCTCTCCTTACCACCAAAGCAAAAATTTTCTTTAGCTATTCTGGTCACATCTCATCCTTCTTGGATATCCTATCTTCCTTTAAAAAAAACTAATTCCCTTTATGTTGGGGCATATTCTGCAACATTTTTTTAAAGAATAAATAAAAAGAAATTTTTTGAGAACTTACACTTCTAGTATTTTAGTTCCACCTTATTTTAATAATCACCAAATTTGTCATTAGTTTATCCTGTTTTCCAAAAGTCAGGTTTTTTTATTTACTTAGTAAATGTCTTTGACCACCATTCTTTCTTCTACCCTCCTGTTCTCCTTTTATTTTCAGTTTCTTCTTTCCTGAGCGTATCCTTTACTAGTTTCTTTATTGAAAGTGTGTGTATGGTAAACTCAAAATTTTTGCTTCCAGAAAATTCTTAATTTTGCCCTCATGGTTTGGTATCCTCTCATTTCCTTTTGTCTATATGATGGTATTCTAATAATAACATTGCTCTGTTTAGGTTTTTTTTTATATTCTTTTTTCATTTGTTTACTTTAAGTGTTTAGACATGTTTAATTTTAATAGAAGTTACTTGTTGATGATCCAAAAGCTTAAAAAAATTACAAAAGCCTGTTGGGGGTGACATGGAGCAGAGATGAGCCATCCTAGTTGAGGACAGCCTGGACCAACCCACGCTGAAGCTGTCCTCAGATATAGCTCAGCCTAGACTAGAAGAATCAGCTAGCTGGCAACAGACTCTTGAGCTAACAAAATGCTTAATGCATAAGTCACTGTTAAAAAATAAGACAATAGACCCAAAATGGAGTCATTTATGCTAAACCCCATGTTACCAAATTAAGACTTAATTACAGTTTCAGCGGGTGCCTGAGTGGCTCAGTTGCTTAGGCAACTGCCTTCAGCTCAGGTCATGATCCTGGAGTCCCAGGATCGAGTCCCGCATCGCGCACCCTGCTCAGCAGAGAGTCTGCTTCTCCCTCTGACCTTCTTCCCTCTCATGCTCTCTCTCTACCATTCTCTCTCTCTCTCTCAATAAATAAATAAAAATCTTTATAAAAAATTTTTTTTAAAAAATTACAGTTTCAGCTCTCCCAGAAATGGCATCTTAAACTAGTCAATCAGGAATTGTCTAATCAGCACTAGTTAGGTAATCTGCCTGATATACCCTTACCATTCCCTAAAGTAAAATGACCTTGCCATAACCAATCAGCTTTTTTTGTCTAGTATAACTTTCTTGTTTCTGCTCCCTTCTGCTTGTAAAAGTCTTTCATTTTATACAGCTCCTCTGAGTTCCTTTCTAACTGCTGGATTGGATGCTTCCCAGTTCGTGAATTGTTGTATAAAGCTAATGAGATCTTTAAAATTTACTGAGTTAATTTTTTTAACACCACTAAGTTTTGAGGTTATTTTTTATGCAATATCAAAATGATACATGTGGGCTATAGCAAAAAGCATTTCAAAAGCAAGATTGCAATCTAATATTTCAAATTGGAGAATGAGGCCACAGCTTGGCTCTAAGATTGCTTATAAGCATGACTATAAGCATGGTTAATGGTGTTGAAGTACAGATTTTTTTAAATAATTTTTTATTGTTATGTTTATCACCATACATTACATCATTAGTTTTTGATGTAGTGTTCCATGATTCATTGTTTGTGCATAACACCCAGTTCTCCATGCAGAACGTGCCCTCTTTAATACCCATCACCAGGCTAACCCATCCTCCCGACCCCCTCCCCTCTAGAACCCTCAGTTTGTTTTTCAGAGTCCATCCTCTCTAATGGTTCGTCTCCCCCTCCGACTTACTCCCCTTCATTCTTCCCCTCCTGCTATCTTCTTCTTCTTTTTTTTTTTTCTTAACATATATTGCATTATTTGTTTCAGAGGTACAGATCCGTGATTCATCAATCTTGTACAATTCACAGTGCTCACCATAGCATATACCCTCCCCAATGTCTATCACCCAGCCACCCAATCCGTCCCTCCCCCCACCACTCCAGCATCCCTCTGTTTGTTTCCTGAGATTGAGAATTCCTCATATCAGTGAGGTCATATGATACATGTCTTTCTCTGATTGACTTATTTCACTCAGCATAACACCCTCCAGTTCCATCCACATCGTTGCAAATGGCAAGATCTCATTCCTTTTGATGGCTGTATAATATTCCATTGTGTATATATACCACTTCTTCTTTATCCATTCATCTGTCGATGGACATCTTGGCTCTTTCCACAGTTTGGCTATTGTGGACATTGCTGCTATAAACATTGGGGTGCATGTACCCCTTCGGATCCCTACATTTGTATCTTTGGGGTAAATACCCAGTAGTGCAATTGCTGGATCGGATGGTAGCTCTATTTTGAACTGTTTGAGGAACCTCCATACTGTTTTCCAGAGGGGTTGCACCAGCCTGCGTTCCCACCAACAGTGTAGGAGGGTTCCTCTTTCTCCACATCCCCGCCAACATCTGTCGTTTCCTGACTTGTTAATTTTAGCCATTCTGACGGGTGTGAGGTGGTATCTCATTGAGGTTTTGATGTGGATTTCCCTGATGCCGAGCGATGTTGAGCACTTTTTCATGTGTCTGTTGGCCATTTGGATGTCTTCTTTGGAAAAATGTCTGTTCATGTCTTCTGCCCACTTCTTGATTGGATTCTTTGTTCTTTGGGTGTTGAGTTTGATAACTTCTTTATAGATTTTGGATACTAGCCCTTTATCTGATACGTCATTTGCAAACATTTTCTCCCATTCTGTCGGTTGTCTTTTGGTTTTGTGGACTGTTTCTTTTGCTGTGCAAAAGCTTTTTATCTTGATGAAATCCCAATAGTTCATTTTTGCCCTGGCTTCCCTTGCATTTGGTGATGTTTCTGGGAAGAAGTTGCTGTGGCTGAGGTCAAAGAGGTTGCTGCCTGTGTTCTCCTTTAGGATTTTGATGGACTCCTGTCTCACGTTTAGGTCTTTCAACCATTTGGAGTCTATTTTTGTGTGTGGTGTAAGGAAATGGTCCAGTTTCATTCTTCTGCATGTGGCTGTCCAATTTTCCCAACACCATTTGTTGAAGAGACTGTCTTTTTTCCATTGGACATTCTTTCCTGCTTTGTCAAAGATAAGTTGACCATAGAGTTGAGGGTCCATTTCTGGGCTCTCGATTCTGTTCCATTGATCTATGTGTCTGTTTTTGTGCCAGTACCATACTGTCTTGATGATGACAGCTTTGTAATAGAGCTGGAAGTCCAGAATTGTGATGCCGCCAGCTTTGCTTTTCTTTTTCAAGATTCCTCTGGCTATTCGGGGTCTCTTCTGGTTCCATACAAATTTTAGGATTATTTGTTCCATTTCTTTGAAAAAAGTGGATGGTATTTTGATGGGGATTGCATTGAATGTGTAGATTGCTCTAGGTAGCACTGACATCTTCACAATGTTTGAAGTACAGATTTTATAGTCACTTTTGTCCTTGGAGCTGAGTTTGCAAGTTGTGGGATAGAGAAGTGGACATTCAGGGAACCAGCTAAGACTGTTTCCTCCAACTATCTAACTCCTTGCAGGTTTAATGGATACCCCCTCATTGCCAGGCATAGTGCTAGTGTCCTAAACAAGGAGACGAGTAACAGATCTTCAAAACTGGGATCAAAACTATCAGGTAAAACCTCGATCCCAAGCATTTGGTGCACATAGCTACAGGAACTCTAAAGTCATCCAAATGTTAAGTTTGAAGTAGGTATATGCACAGACATACTTAACGGTTTCTATGAGAGTCCTACCTAAAAGATAGATACTCTACCTTTTACCCAAGTACACTTAAACTATGCTCTCTAAGCATACTGAACTTTTTATTTCAAAGTAGATGGAGTCTTCCTCTTTCTCCGGATCCATGGCGGCTGCTCTAGACTGATGACGTCTTCCCCATCTGAATTTCCATCTTCATAGACCTGAGTGCCGCTGGGGTTGAGAGTGACAGAAGGTGTTTGTTATCTCTGCACTCTTGTGGACAGGTTGCCACATCCACCTAGGATTCTACAAGACATCTGTGGTAAGTAACTGTGGGCAGCACATAAGTGAGTCTAACTGGACTAGTGCCTGACCCAGTGTCTATCTGCTTATCATATGTTATGTACAATATATAAACATAAGATCAGTTATGGTTAATTAACTTTTATAATTATGGTTACAATAATATGCAAACTTAAAGGCTAAATAATATATGCATTTTTAGGTTAAGAAAATTGTCTCCTACTTTGTCCATTTCTGTCAATAACAATAGCAAAGGTCAAGATGCTCACATTGGATAAGCTACCATTACCTTAGATGCTTTCCCTTTTTTTAAGTAAAGGCTTTTTCCCCCTTTCCTGCCTAAAGTATATTTTATGCACTAAATTACATTTCCACCAACGTCATGTCTAATATGTGAGCATGCCAAAAATCCATGAGAATATTCCCTCTCTTGTTGTAATGCCAAGTCAAGTATAAATTAATTTTCTGAGGATCTTGCAAATGTCTCATTTAACATGCTTTCAGCCTAAACCTGCCTAATATAAACGTACACAAGTGGTAATTCTCTGTTGGGAAGTGGACTGAGCAAAGATGTCATTTTGGAAGGAACTCTTAACTTTAAGTGATTCCCTTTAAAAGTATGCTACATATTACCTGCTCTGGTTAGTTCTCAAACAAAGAGCCAGCAATTTTGAATGACTACTTTCCAAAGCAAATTACTCACACCTTCCTACTCATCAGAAAGTCTCAGCTGAACTAACATTAAAAGACTGTTCTCAATTCACAATTCTTATGGAACAAAATTGGATTTTTCTCCACCCCTCATTTTTGCTGTAACACTTTGGCTACCTTTACCACATGTCACTATAATATGCTACCAAAAATAAAGTCTTAAGTTGGTGACATGAGATCAATTCTGGTATTCATCACTGTTATTCTCTAATGCTCCATCTATTACAAACCATGGAATATAAAATAATCAAACTTTTTTTTTTTTGCCTATCTTATTTTGGCAAGATGTTTTAGTCTTTCAAGAAGAAAAAAAATGAAAGCCATGTGTTTTGAATGGGTTCCATTGCAGCATGATTACTGCAATGAAGACATTTTATTGTGCTAATTTTCATTAAATAAAACCTTGTTGAAAGCCAGTAGTTTTCTAAAACCCATATGATTTATGACATGCTAATGTTTGTAGGAATACACTCTGTTTCAATTATATGGAGTAAGTAATGCCTTTCAGACAACTCAGTAATAATATCACCTATGACAATTTTAATTTTAGACCTACAACACGAGTGTGAGACCTAGGAACCTATCGACAAAATTGTCAGCTTCTGCACAAATTTAATCTTCATCACCTCAATGCTATGTTTAACATCAGATGGTTGTGCTTGCCAGAGACTCCAATAATATGTTTCCAGAAGGCAAGCACTTCATAAACATTAAAAACTGGGTTTTCTATAACTCAAACATTTTTTTAAACAACCAGAAAAATGAAAGGTACTAGGGCCCTAAGGGAAATATGGATGTACCTGTAAGAAATGGGCTGAATATTCTAGATATTCTCCCCCTACATTCTTTCTTTCTGTCTGATTTACCTATTTCCCATGCATTGACTTTTATGTCTTCCTGAAGACCCAGACTCTAAATGCAAATACATGAAGTGAAAACAATGTATTTTTTCCTTAATTTTATGGGAAAAATGATGTTTTCTATTCCAACCCCAAAATATGTGTAAATTTATCAGAGATAAAAAACATATCAAATGACCAAAGAATCAAGTCTACATAAGTGACAACAGCTTGAAAGTATATAAATAGCATGTACATGAAATTTAATGAAATAAAGATTTATTTTACTTTTCAAATATGAAGAGCTGAGAGTGGACAATAGCAGTTGAAGGTAGGCTCCAGGGAGTCATTTTTTTTGGGAGGCTCATTCTTTCCGTACCATTATTTTCACTAATATTTATTATTATTTTCTGAGGCTCATTATTTTCTCACATTCAAATTTAAATTTAAAATAAAATTCTAACCCAGAAGAATATCTTTAGTCAAATTAAATTCTAAGCCTTTCATTGAAGGGCTCAAAGTACATGGTAATAGGGCGTGCACACAATAGCTTGAAAAGTCATGGCTGCTGTTTCTTCACTGCTTCTTGGTGTGAGTACGCAAAGCACCACTGTCGGTGTTCTAAACACGACATACAGTTCTAATTCATTCCATATGATGTCCTCTGACTGTTGTGTTAAGGGAGTGAGTGTGATTTTGCCTGAAACTGTAATGTCAAATGCCATTTTTAAAGACCCATTGGGGTAAAAATTCCTTACCTGAGCAACCATTATTGAGGTAAGTCTGTATTTAGAGAGAATGTGATATCCTTGGCTGTTGCAGGTATACAGTAAAAATGGTTCCTCTGCTTCTCTTCTCTTCTGATTGATGCTGTGCCCAGATGATGGATGCTTCAGGAAAACTGATAACTCAAAACATGTAGGAAACAACATTCTCAGTCTAGATAGAGAAATTGGACATTCCATTAAGCATATTCGATATCCAGTAAGATCACTTTGGTCCTAAAATATGCTATTGCTATGAGAGGGCCATTAACTAGAATGTATTTGCCACTCTACATGAATAATAATTCTTGGTTATGTGTAAAAAATGAAGAAGATTAATCTTAAAATTGCTTCTCTTTACTGATTGAAAGATAATCCCAAGAAATAGTGAATTAATTAATAGCATGCAAACCAAATGAATAGAATAAAGATTCATTTTAAAATTTGGATGGTAAGGGGCACCTGGGTGACTCAGTCGGTTAAGTGTCCAACTCTTGATTTTAGCTCAGGTCATGATCTCAGGGTCATGAGATTGAGCCCTGCCTCTGGCTCCACACTGGGCATGGAGCCTACTTAATATTCTCTCTCCCTCTGCCCCTCCCCCCTACTATCTCCCTCTCTCACCCTCTCTCTTTCTCAAAAGAAAAAATTGGATGGTGAACTGGAGTACATTTTATTGAAGTTAAAACAAAACACCAGATTGCAGCTTATTATTATTGTATTCTTACCGTCTGATGCAGCAATCGTGCTCCTTGGTATTTATCAAAAAAGTTGAAAACTTATGTTCACACAAAAATATGTGCATGGATGTTTATAGGAGTTTTATTCATAATTGCCAAAACTTGGAAGCATCCAAAATACTCATCAGCAGGTGAATGCATAAGTAAATTGTGGTACATCCAGACAATGGAATATTATTCAGCACAAAAAGAAGAAAGTTACCAAACTCCAAGTCCATTCTCTTCCCATAAGATTTTACAACCTCCTTCACACTCTCCAGAAACTGAGTAGAAGCTGAGACAGTTATTCAGAGAAGATAACTGAGTGGTGCCTTAAAAAAAATGTTATATATGAGGAGAGGAGGACTGAACTCAAATAATCCTGACTGATCCTCTGAAATCAAATGACCAAATTTCTAAAAATTTCATTACATTATGCTTATTTAGTTACATCAGTAGCTTTCAGCATTGCATTTGAAGCCAAATAAAACCCTCTGTGTCTTTTACCTCCTTAGAATTAACTTTCCCAAAGAGAAAAATAATCAACAATTTAGAAACATCACATTTATACATTCCAAGAGATAAAAAGAAAGGGGCATCAAGATAGTCCTTCTAATTAAGTACTAACACCTGACCACTGTATCATTCTGACTTCATAATTAAAAGGATGTGTTTGAATTTGCTTTATGCGAGTCCTTGCTCTTGAAGCCCCTATATGTACTAATGGTTATCAAATGGGTGGCTGTTTATTTTGCAAGGGAAGGCCAACCCTACAGACTGGGTTGTTTAAGAATTTTAAATAAACATTCTCTGTAAACTCTAAAATGGTGCACTTACCATGACTTCTATAAAGGGCTCATTTACATTTATGTGGAAAAAAAAATAAATAGAACAAAGGATCATTTAAACCTTCACTCAAATTCAATCTCCAAGTTCAAGCCCCTGGTGCTCCTTTTCAGATCAGGTACTTTGTGGTCAGAGTATAAATTGAGGTGGGCTTGCTAAGCCTACGGTCAGATTACACAGGATTTCCAGAGTGTGTTGGGAATCCCTTTGGATTCTAAGCACCCCCAGTGTAGAGTTTTTATATTTCCCATTTCTCACACCATACAGCCTATTTGCAAACATTTCTGGTGCTACAAAAAGATAATCATTTGTAGAAACAAGCAATATAATTTTATCCTAAAAAGCCCTATAGAGAGAAAACCTAGTTGCCCCCACTCCTATGGGCTTCTGGGCTTCACACCCATTTGTCAGTGAGTGATATTGATATTGTTAGTAGGTCCCTGAGATCCACCTTTTTCAGGCACTAAAATGCTCCTAGGGATAGAATACCATTGTGTGAAAATACCATTCTTTCTTTCAAATTGGAGGCCCCTTGCCTATGTATACAAATTAAGAAGGAGACTTGAAGTGGATTTTCTTCCTAGATCCTGCCTATGGTGGTGGCAAACTTTCATTTTCTTTCTTTCTACATTGACCAACATTCAGCCTTTTCTAATCAGTTGTAGGAGTTATTCCTTATTTTGACTACATAACATTTTATGACATACTAAAAAAAGTCATTTTTTCATGGGACACTCAAGAAAATATAATCAATATTATGATTATATATTTTAAAATACCATATATCATCATAATGTCCAATATCTGGCATAACAAAGAGACTCTAGATGGGTAAAAGTTTATGAGTTGACAAGTATTTGGAAATAAAAAGAACCATCATTAGTTCCCTAAGAGTACTTTTCTTGGGTTGAGGCTAACCAACAGTGAATAACTAACTGAAAAGTGAAAAATTTCATTAATGGATGATTTTGCTTATGCAATATTAATAATTAGCTATGCTTTTTTTAAAGATTTATTTATTTATTAGAGAAAGAGAGCAAGCAGGAGGGGAGAGGCAGAGGGAAAGGAAGAGAGAATCTTTAAACAGACTCCAGGCTGAGCAGAGAGTCCCATGTGGGGTTCGATTCCACGACCCTGAGATCAGGACCTGAGATCAGGACCTGAGCTGAATCCAAAAGTCCGATGCTTAACCAACTGCACCACCCAGGTGCCCCAATTAGCTATGCTTTTTTAACTCAGCTGAATAATTGCTTCCATATTAGGTGGGCATTGACAAAGAGTAGGATGGCTGTATGGGAAGAGGCTGAGCAGGGATTTGTTCAAACTTTGCCTTAAAAAATTAATTTTAAGGTAGTTTTATATTTATAAAAAAATTGTAAAAGTAATGTGGCTTTTACATATTCTCTTGTTCACCCAGCTTTTTCTAATTTGAATATCTTGCATTAACATAGTATAACTAAGAAATTAACATTGGTAAAATACCAATAAATAACAAAGATTTTATTAGAATTTCAATAGTGTTTCCATTAATGTACTTTTCCTGGTCCAAGATCTCACATTGCATTTAGTTTTATGTCTCTTTAGTCTCATCTATCTGTGATAATTCTTTAGTTTTTCCTTGTCCTTCATGACCTTGAGGCTTTTGAAAGAATGATTATCAGATATTTTGTAGACTGACCTTCAGTTAATTTTTGTTTGATGTGTTCTTATGACTAGGTTGAGCTCATGCATGAGATTGAGATGTCTCAATACTAATATTAGCCCCGATTACTTGATCATTTTTCTGTACATTTACTGCTTTTCTCTTTGTAATGAATAAATATCTTGAGGGGATACTTTGAGACTATTACCAGTATCCTGTTTCTTAAATATTCTGTTTCTTTGTGCCCACTAATTTTAGTAGTCCTTGGTGGATGTTGCCTACAACAGTTATGACCTTGGTGTGCACCATGTCTTTTTCTTGTTGGGTTGTATTATGTATTAGCTAATGAGTCTTCATACCTTGATCTGAGTACTGAAGCATAACGTTTTTCTGTCAAATTATGACATGATAAGTTGAATATTAGAAACGTTTGCTCAAAGTTGTTGAGTATAATATTCCTACCTTAGGCTCAACAGGAATAAAAACATAGCCATCTAACGTAATCACCTGCTACATAAGCAGTTGATCAGACAGCTTCAGGTATCTTTAAAATTAAGGTATTTTCCCTTACTCTCTACTCTAGAAATTGGGGGAAGTAAAGTTTTCAACTAGGTTGAAAGTGAGCTTTTGATTTTTTTTTTATTTCTCATATCTTTTTAACAATAAGCATTTAAAACAGATCTCTTTGGAGCACTTCAGGTAATAAAATGAAGACAGCTAGGAAATATACTTTATCAAATTAAATGGAGAGCTTTGTATTGTTCAGTACAGTAGCCACTAGCCTTAGCTGCTATTGAAACATGGCTGTTCAAATTGAGATATGCTATAAATATAAAATACAAACCAGTTTTCAAGAACTTAGTATAAAGAAAGGAATGCAAAACACTTTCATTAATTTTTATGTCTATTATATGCTGAAATGATAATTTTTATTTGTTGGGATAAGTGAAGTATATTATTAAAATTAGTTTTTCCTTATTTTTTAATTTATCTGTGTGAAAATTTAAAATTACATATATAGCTCACACTGTATTTCTATTAGACATGCTTGATTTGAACTTTATATGCCATTCTCTTAGTTCCTTGAAATACTGGGAAATGAAGTTCAAAGGTAATGGGCACTGTACTTACGAGAACTGAGTACAAAACGAGGTTTTATTACCCTAGTAACTGTGGGAATTGGAAAGTTACTTAATCTCTTTAAGATTTCCACTCCTCATCAATGAAATGAAAACAGGAATATATACATCATATGGGTTTTGTGAGAATTAAAGAAAGACAATTTATGTACATCTTGTAGAACCCCATTTGACACACACTACATATTCAGGAAATGGCAGCTAGAATTATTGTTACTAATCGAAAAGAATTTCAGAACTTTGAACTGATGACCAAGGCACAGATAATGCACACTCTATTTCTTTGTTGTTTACTGTTTAATCCCCTAGGAAAATTAGAGTTCATTGTCTGCGAAAGAGTCTAATCAAAGGGTAACATAAACCCATTTTGAAATTATTTTAATTATCTCTTTTAATTAGAACTCTCATAATATTTTCTACAAAAATCCACTTACTCAACAAATATTTTCTTGAACAAATTAAAAATGCCAAGCAGGATGGGGCTCCTGGCAATATGAAACTTAAAAGAAAAATTCCATTTTCTTGAAGCTTACACTTTAGTTGGGGAACACAGATAATAAATTAATAAATGTCAGGTAATGATATATGTGAGAAGTTATAAGAGTTCATTCACTGGAAGACTAAATTTAAAAATAATAATACTAAAGGGGCAGAGCAAGATGGCGGAGGAGTAGGAGACCTGGATTTCATCTGGTCTCAGGAATTCAGCTGAATAAGGATCAAACCATTCTGAACACCTATGAACTCAAGAGGACATTGAAGAAAAGAATAGCAACAACTCTCTGAACAGAAAAGCAACCACAGTTCTGGAAGGTAGGACGTGCGGAGAAGTGAATCCGAGGCGATATTCGGGAGGATAGATGGCGGGGGAGGGGGCCTCCGTGGGCCACTTCTGGCAAGTGATAGAGCCGCGGAGCACAAAATCAGAACTTTTAGAAGTCGTCCACTGAGGGACGTCGCTCCAGTGGCTAAGCGGGGGGTGGAACCCTCGCGGGACAGTGTGGTCTCAGGACCCTCGGGGTCACAGAAAGACCGGGGGTGCCTGAGTGCAGCAGAGCTCCCAGGTATCAGAGCGGGGAAGCCGGCTGCAGAGACAGAGCCGAGGCGCAGGCTCTCAACTCGGGGTTGCCATAAACCGTGATCTGCGGCCCAGTTGGGCCACTTCTCCTCCAGCAGGGACCCAACAAGCGGCAGAGCTGGGGAGACTCCCCTTCCTCCCCTGGGAGGAGCTACACGGGAGCACACTGCAGGGATCTGCTGGTTTTGGAGACTCCACACCGAGTCAGGTGCCAGAGATAGAACCTCGGTCACAGGCCGGGTGAGAACAGAGTGTGGTCAGAGACCAGGGAGACTGGAGTGATTGACTGCTTTTCTCTGGGGGCGCACTGAGGAGCGGGGCCCCGAGTTCTCTGCTCCTCCAGGGTGGAGATTGGGAGGCCATCATTTTCACTCTCGTCCTCCAAAGCTGTAGGGAAAGCTTGCAGGGAACAAAAGCTCCCGGGAGCAAACCCAAACAGTTTGCTTAGCCTACACCGGCGAGGGCGGGGCAATTCCACCTCCGCAAAGACATTTGGGAACCAACGGCAACAGGCCCCTCCCCCAGAAGATCAGCAAGAACAGCCAGCCAAGACCAAGTTTACCCATCAATGAGAACGGCAGACATCCAGAGTTAGGGGAATACTGCACGTAGAATTCATGGCTTTTTTACCATGATTCTTTAGTCTTTCAAAGTTAATTTTTTTAACTGTCTTTTTTTTTTAATTTTTCTTTTTCCCTTTTTCAACCAACATCTTATCAATCCGTTTTTTAAAAAAAACATTTTTATTTTTCATTTTTAAAGTCATATTCTCTCCCTTCATAGTAGTTACCCTTATTTTTGGCATATATATATATAAGTTGTTCTCTCGTTAGAATTTTGAGATACAGTTTCTTCTAACAGATCAAAATATACCCTAAATCTCTAGTGTATGGCTTTGTTCTAGTCTCCTGCCTGATCACATTCTCTCCCTTTTTTTTTCTTTCATTCTTCTTCTTTTTTTTAATCCTCTTCTTTCCTTTTCCAAACAACTTCTTATCTTATCAGTTCCTTTTATAAAATTTTTTATAATTTTCATCTTTACAGTGATATTCCATCCCTTCATCGTATCAACCCTTATTTTGTACATATATAAGTCTTTCTTCCTTTAAAATTTTGGGAGGCACTTTCTTCTAACAGACCAAATACACCCAAAATCTAGTGTATGGCACTGATCTATGGACTGGCCTGATCATATTTGATCATATTCTGCTTTTGTTTCTATTTATCTTTTTCTTTTTTTTTTTTTTTTTTCTTTTTTTTCTTTCATTCCCTTTCTTTTCCCCTGGTTTAAGGTCTTTTCAGATTTGTTCAGAGTATATTTTCTGGGGACGTTCTTAACCTGTTAGCATTTTGTTCTCTCATTTATCTATTCTCCTCTGGACAAAATGACAAGATGGAAAAAATCACCCCAACAAAAAGAACAAGAGGTAGTACCGTCTGCCGGGGACCTATTCAGTACAGACATTAGTACGATGTCGGACCTAGAGTTCAGAATCATGACTTTAAAGATACTAGCTGGGCTTGAAAAAAGCATAGAAGTTATTAGAGAAAACCTTTCTGGAGAAATAAAAGAACTAAAATCTAACAAAGTCGAAATCAAAAAGGCTATTAATGAGGTGCAATAAAAAATGGGGCACTAACTGCTAGGATAAATGAGGCAGAGGAGAGAATCAGTGATATAGAAGACCAAATGATGGAAAATAAAGAAGCTGAGAAAAAGAGAGATAAATAACTACTGGATCACGAGGGCAGAATTCGAGAGATAAGCGATACGATAAGATAAAACAAAATTAGAATAATTGGGATGCCAGAAGAAGAAGAAAGAGAGAGAGGGGCAGAAGGTTTATTGGAGCAAATTATAACAGAGAACTTCCCTAATGGGGGAAAGGAAACAGGCATCAAAATCCAGGAGGCACAGAGAACCCCCCTAAAAATCAATAAAAATAAGTCAACACCCGGACTTCTAGTAGTAAAACTTACGAGTCTCAGAGACAATGAGAAAATCCTGAAAGCAGCTTGGGAGAAGAGGTCCTTAATGTACATGGTAGAAATATTAGATTGGCAACAGACCTATCCACAAAGACCTGGCAGGCCAGAAAGAACTGGCATGATATATTCAGAGCACTAAACGAGAAAAAAAATGCAGCCAAGAACCATATCCAGCTAGGCTGTCATTGAAAATAGGGTCTATCCAACAAGAAGATCTAACAATTGTAAATATCTATGCCCCTAACATGGGAGCAGCCACTTTTATAAGCCAATTAATAACAAAAGCAAAGAAACACATTGACAACAATACAATAATAGTGGGGGACTTTAACACCCCCTGACTGAAATGGACAGATCATCTAAGCAAAAGATCAACAAGGAAATAAAGACTTTAAATGACACACTGGACCAAATGGACTTCACAGACATATTCAGATCATTCCATCCCAAAGCAACGGAATACACATTCTTCTCTAGTGCCCATGAAACATTCTCCAGAATAGATCACATCCTAGGACACAAATCAGGTCTCAAGTGGTACCAAAAGATTGGGATTATTCCCTGCATATTTTCAGACCACAATGCTTTGAAACTAGAACTCAATCACAAGAGGAAAGTCGGAAAGAACTCAAATACATGGAGGCTAAAGAGCATTCTACTAAAGACTGAATGGGTCAACCAGGAAATTAAAGAATTAAAAAATTTCATGGAAACCAATGAAAATGAAAACACAACTGTTCAAAATCTTTGGGATGCAGCAAAGGCAGTCCTAAAAGTAAAGTTTATAGTAATACAAGCCTTTCTCAAGAAACAAGGTCTCAAAAACACAACCTAACCCTACACCTAAAGGAGCTAGAGAAAAAGCAGCACATAAAGCCTAACCCTAGCAGGAGAAGAGAAATAATAAAGATCAGAGCAGAAATCAATGAAATAGAAACCAAGAGAACAATAGAACACATCAACGAAACTAGGAGCTGGTTTTATGAAAGAATTAACAAGATTGATAAACCCCTGGCCAGACTTATCAAAAAGAAAAGAGAAGTGACCCAAATCAAGAAAATCATGAATGAAAGAGGAGAGATCACAACCAACACCAAAGAAATACAAACAATTATAAGAACATATTATGAGCAACTCTATGCCAGCAAATTAGATAACCTGGAAGAAATGGGTGCATTCCTAGAGATGTATCAACTACCAAAACTGAACCAGTAAGAAATAGAAAGCCTGAACAGACCTATAACCACTTAGGAAATTGAAGCAGTCATTAAAAATCTCCCAACAAATAAAATCCCAGGTCCAGATGGCTTCCCAGGGGAATCCTACCAAACATTTCAAGAAGAATTAATACCTATTCTCCTGAAACTGTTCCAAAAAAAATAGAAATGGAAGGAAAACTTCCATACTCGTTTTATGAGGCCACCATTACCTTGATCCCCAAACCAAAGACCCCATCAAAAAGAACTACAGACCAATATCCCTGATGAACATGGATGCAAAAATTCTCACCAAAATACTAGCCAATAGGATGCAACAGTACATTAAAGGGATTATTCACCACAACCAAGTGGGATTTATTCCTGGGCTGCAAGGCTGTTTCAACATCCACAAATCAATCAACATGATACCATACATTAACAAAAGAAAGAACAAGAACCATCTGATACTCTCAAAAGATGCAGAAAAATCAGTTGACAAAGTACAGCATCCTTTCTTGATCAAAACTCTTCAGAGTATGGGGATAAAGGGTACATACCTCAATATCATAAAAGCCATCTATGAAAAACCCACACTGAATATCATTCTCAATGGGGAAAAATTGAGAGCTTTCCCCCTAAGGTCAGGAACGCGGCAGAGATGTCCACTCTCACCACTGTTATTCAACATACTATTAGAAGTCCTAGCCACAGCAATCAGACAACAAAAAGAAATCAAAGGCATCCAAATCGTCAAAGAGGAAGTCAAACTCTCACTCTTTGCAGATGATAGGATACTTTATGTGGTAAAGCCAAAAGACTCCACCCCAAACCTGCTAGAACTCATACAGGAATTCAGTAAAGTGGCAGGCTATAAAATCAATGCACAGAAATCAGTGGCATTCCTATACACCAACAACAAGACAGAAGAGAGAGAAATTAAGGAGTCGATCCCATTTATAATTGCACCCAAAACCGTAAGATACCTAGGAATAAATCTAACCAAAGAGGCAAAGGATCTGTACTCAGAAAACTATAAAATACTTACGAAAAAAATTGAGGAAGACACAAAGAAATGGAAAAACGTTCCATGCTCATGAATTGGTAGAACAAATATTGTGAAGATGTCAATGTTAGCTAGAGCAATCGACACATTCATTGCAATCCCTATCAAAATACCATCCATTTTTTTCAAAGAAATAGAACAAATAATCCTAAAATTTGTAGGGAACCAGAAAAAACCCCAAATAGCCAAAGGAATGTTGAAAAAGAAAAGCAAAGCTGGCGGCGTCACAATTCCGGACCTCCAGCTCTATTACAAAGCTGTCATCATCAAGACAGTATGGTACTGGCACAAAAACAGACACATAGATCAATGGAACAGAATCGAGAGCCCAGAAATGGACCCTCAACTCTATGGTCAACTCATCTTTGACAAAGCAGGAAAGAATGTCCAGTGGAAAAGAGACAGTCTCTTCAAGAAATGGTGTTGGGAAAATTGGACAGCCACATGCAGAAGAATGAAACTGGACCATTTCCTTACACCACACACAAAAATGACTCCAAATGGTTGAAAGACATAAATGTGAGACAGGAGTCCATCAAAATCCTAAAGGAGAACACAGGCAGCAACCTCTTCGACCTCAGTCGCAGCTACTTCTTCCTAGAAACATCGCCAAACGCAAGGGAAGCCAGGGCAAAAATGAACAATTGGGATTTCATCAAGATAAAAAGCTTTTGCACAGCAAAAGAAACAGTCCACAAAACCAAAAGACAACCGACAGAATGGGAGAAAATATTTGCAAATGACATATCAGATAAAGGGCTAGTGTCCAAAATCTGTAAAGAACTTATCAAACTCAACACCCAAAGAACAAAGAATCCAATCAAGAAATGGGCAGAAGACATGAAGAGACATTTTTCCAAAGAAGACATCCAAATGGCCAACAGACACATGAAAACGTGCTCAACATCACACGGCATCAGGGAAATCCACATCAAAACCTCAATGAGATACCACATCACACCCGTCAGAATGGCTAAAATTAACAAGTCAGGAAATGACAGATGTTGGCGGGGATGTGGAGAAAGGGGAACCCTCTTACACTGTTGGTGGGAATGCAAGCTGGTGCAACCCCTCTGGAAAACAGTATGGAGGTTCCTCAAAACGTTGAAAATAGTGCTACCCTACGATCCAGCAATTGTACTACTGGGTATTTACCCCAAAGATATAAATGTAGGGATCCGAAGTGGTACATGCACCCCAATGTTTATAGCAGCAATGTCCACAATAGCCAAACTGTGGAAAGAGCCAAGATGTCCATCGACAGATGAATGGATAAAGAAGAAGTGGTATATATACACAATGGAATATTATACAGCCATCAAAAGGAATGAGATCTTGCCATTTGCAATGACGTGGAGGGAACTGGAGGGTGTTATGCTGAGTGAAATAAGTCAATCAGAGAAAGACATGTATCATATGACCTCACTGATATGAGGAATTCTTAATCTCAGGAAACAAACTGAGTGTTGCTGGAGTGGTGGGGGGTGGGAGGGATTGGGTGGCTGGGTGATAGACATTGGGGAGGGTATATGCTATGGTGAGCACTGTGAATTGTACAAGATTGATGAATCACGGATCTGTACTTCTGAAACAAGTAATGCAATATATGTTAAGAAAGAAAAAAGAAGAAGAAGATAGCAGGAGGGAAAAATGAAGGGGAGTAAGTCGGAGTGGGAGACGAACCATGAGAGACGATGGACTCTGAAAAACAAACTGAGGGTTCTAGAGGGGAGGGGGGTGGGGGGATGGGTTAGCCTGGTGATGGGTATTAAAGAGGGCACGTTCTGCGTGGAGCCTGGGTGTTATGCACAAACAATGAATCATGGAACAGTACATCAAAACTAATGATGTGGGGCGCCTGGGTGGCTCAGTTGGTTAAGCGACTGCCTTCGGCTCAGGTCATGATCCTGGAGTCCCAGGATCAAGTCCCACATCGGGCTCCCTGCTCAGCAGGGAGTCTGCTTCTCCCTCTGACCCTCCTCCCTCTCATGCTCTCTGACTCTCATTCTCTCTCAAATAAATAAAAATCTTTAAAAAAAAAAAACTAATGATGTAATGTATGGTGATTAACATAACAATAAAAAATTATTAAAAAAAAACAAAAACAAACAATCAAAAAAGAAAATAGAGCTACCATATGATCCAGCAATTGCACTACTGGGTATTTACCCCAAAGATACAAATGTAGGGGTCTGAAAGGGTACTGATGTTTATAGCAGCAATGTCCACAATGGCCAAACTGTGGAAAGAGCCAAGATGTCCATCGACAGATGAATGGATAAAGAAGAAGTGGTATATTATACAATGGAATATTATGCAGCCATCAAAAGGAATGAGATCTTGCTATTTGCAATGGTGTGGTTGGAACTGGAAGGTGTTATGCTGAGTGAAATAAGTCAATCAGAGAAAGCTATGTATCATATGACCTCACTGATATGAGGAATTCTTAATCTCAGGAAACAAACAGGGTTTGTGGGGTTGGGGTGGGAGGGATGGGTTGGCTGGGTTATAGACGCCGCGGAGGGTTTGTGCTATGGTGAGCGCTGTGAAGTGTGCAAGAGTGTTGAATCACAGATCTGTACATTGAAACAAATAATGCAATATATGTCAAGAAAAAAAACAGAAGAAGATAGGAGGGGAAGAATGAAGGGGGGGGAATCGGAGGGTGAGACGAACCATGAGAGACGATGGACTCTGAAAAACAAACTGAGGGTTCTAGAGGGGAGGGGGGTGGGAGGATGGGTTAGCCTGGTGATGGGTATTAAAGAGGGCACGTTCTGCGTGGAGCACTGGGTGTTATACACAAACAATGAATCATGGAACACTACATCAAAAACTAATGATGTAATGTATGGTGATTAACATAACAATAAAAATTTAAAGGATAAAAAATAATACTAAAAATTGTTACTTACAGAAAACGGGATCTAGCAGGGTGGCACAAACCACAGAGGGAAAATCAGAGGTGATGATGTGAGGCTGGAAGTTTTCTTGAAGGAGGAATAGTAAGAAGGCTAGCGCTCCTGAAACAGAATGGCCAAGGGTAACAAGCAATAGATGGTGTTTGAGAGGCAATTGTAGACCAGATATGAGGATGTATATGACATGATAAACACTTTTTATTCTTACATATTGTACTTGATTACTCCTCCAGCAATTACTACCAGTAGAATTCAGAGGATTTAAGGTCCATGGTTCCAGTTCACCTAGATATGATATGATTTACTTACTGAAAAGATTTCTCTGAATTCTTTGTGGAGAATAGATAGAAGCTGGTCAGGAATAGAATTGCAGGAATTAATTAGATGTTTCTAATCATTAGTAGCTGGGAAGAAGAAAGAAGTGGTGGGATTTGAGATTTGTTTTGAAGATAGAACAGGCAGGACCTGCTTTTAAATTTCACATGGGTTGTAGAGAAAGTGAGGAATCAAGACTGCCTCCTTGGACCTAGGAAATTAGAAGAATAATTCCCATTTGGTGGCATAGAGAAATTAGGAAAACTGTGTTGGGTGGGTGGGTGAACACGATTTCTCCTTGGGCATGTTATGTTTGATATTCTCATTAGACATCCAGGTAAGGAAGATAAATAGAAATGTGTCCAGGTTAGAGATACAAGTTTGAGCATTCTAAACGTCTAATTGGAATGTGTAGCTGTAAGACATGGAGTAATATCGTAGAATAGAAGTGCAATGAAGAGTGAGTCCTGGAGAACTCCAACACTGAGAGATCTGGAAGAGGACGACAGTTCAGCGCTGGGAAATTAGCAGTGGGCATTGAGGTAAGAAGGAAAGTAAGAGAGAGTATGGTATCCTGATAGTATTTAAAGAAGATGGAGTGAACAACTGGAGTAATCTCTACTGGAAACTCAAGTAGATTGAGACTGAAATGGATCATTGAATTTGGCAACATCTGCCTAGCTTGTTGGATAACTTTGACAAAGGAAATTTCAGAAGAATGAGAGAAGTCTGTGGTGTTCCTGACACTGGGCTAGATTTGTGGTGAGTGTCCTCAGGGGGATTACAGTCAACTGGGAAGAGATAGAATCTGGCATAATGAAGAATATACAGCATCATGTGAAACCACAAATAATAAGTGTGAAGTGATCTGGTATCAGTCAACAATTTGGGATTAAAATCTCATAAGGGGATTTTGAGATTAGAAAATATATCTACAGTTATTATGTTTTAATACATACCCATTTATTAAAATTTAAATATGAAATGTTTTCTTAAGCCTATAATTTACAAATACATTTTTATTCATAAGAAAACAATGACTCTCAGAGGTGCCTGGGTGGTTCAGGTGGTTAAGTGTTGGACTCGTGATTTTGGCTCAGGTCATGATCTCATTGGTCATGAGATCCAGCCCCCTAGTCAGGCTCCACATTCAGCAGGGAGTCTGCTTGAGATTCTCTCTCCCTCTCCCTCCCCCCCACTCACTTCTCAAATTAATTAATTAATTAAAAGAAAATAATTACTTTTTGTTCAGTCAATTTATCCTATTAAATAACCTGTAAATATTTAGCAATATTTACCTAATAATATTTTCCAGGCATTTCAAACCATAGTTATAAATACAATATATATTTTTTCTCAAGTATTAAAAATACCCTATAGGTCAACCTCACAATCAAAGAAGGAAAACCTTCCAAAGCACTTAACTAAGACTTATACGTGTAATAAATCCAATTTAGAAATGTCACTGATAAGCTCTTTAACTGCTTTTAAAAATCTTAAAACAAATGAAGCATATACAAAGTGGCAAACTGGTTACAAACCTTACTAAATTTGTATAAAAACACAGCTTACACAAAACCATAAGTACTATGCTACATAAAGCTGGATGTGTCAATATAGATAGAGTATTATCTATTAATGTTATTGGAAACTTTTATATTCTTTTTTCCTAGCATACCTCATATTATTTGGCCTTTTTAAAATATCATTATGTATCCTGCAACTTTACTGAATTTGTGCATCAGTTCTAGCAATATTTTGGTGGAGTCTTGGGTTTTCTATATAGAGTATCATGTCATCTGCAAATAGTGAACGTTTGACATCTTCCTTGCTCATTTGGATGCCTTTTATTTCTTTTTGTCTTCTGATTGCTGTGGCTAGGACTTCTGGTACTATGTTAAATAACAGTGGTGAGGGTGGACATCCCTGACCTGTTCCTGACCATAGAGGAAAAGCTCTCAGGTCTTCCACCATTGGGAATGATATTAGCTGTGGGTTTTTCATATATGCCCTTCATTATGTTGATGTATGTTCCCTATAAACCTACCTTGTTAACGGTTTTTATCATGAATGGATGTTGTACTTTGTCAAATGCTTTTTCTGCACCTAATGAAATGATCATATGGTTCTTGTCTTTTATTAGTGTGGTGTATCATGTTGATTGATATGTGAATATTGAACCACCCTTGCAAAAATCAACAACAGAAGGAACAATAGGTGTTGATGGGGATGTGAAGAAAGGGAGTCCTCTTGCACTGTTGGTCGGAATGCAAACCTTTGCAGCCATTCTAGAAAACAGTATGGAGGTTCCTCAAAAAGTTTAAAATGGAACTACCCTATGATCCAGCAATTGCACTGCTAGGCATTTACCCAAATAATACAAAAATACTAATTCAAAGGGATACATGCACCCTGCTGTTTATAGCAGCATTATCTACAATAGCCAAATTATGGGAACAGCCCAGATGCCCATTGACTGATGAATGGATAAAGATGTGGTGTATATATATTATGGAATATTACTAAGCCATCAAAAAGAATGAAATCTTGTCATTTGTAACAACGTGGTTGGAGCTGGAGAGTATAATGCTAAGTAAAATAAGTCAATCAGAGAAAAGGCAAATACCATATGATTTCACTAGTACGTGGAATCTAAGAAACAAACTAGCAAAGGGGGAAAAAAGAGAAAGAGAGGTAAACCAAGAAATGGCCTCTTAACCAAAGAGAACAAACTGATGGTTCCCAGAGGGGAGGTGGGTGGGGAATGGGTTAAATAGGTGATGGGGATTAAGGTGCACACTTGTGATGAGCCCTGACTGCTGTATAGAAGTGCTGAATAACTATATTGTACACCTGAAGCTAATATTACACTTATATTAACTGGAATTTAAACAAAAACTTAAAAAATATATCATTACAGTCTTACACCTTTTCATGAAATTCTATTTTCTTTAAAAAATGACATCCTCACAACTTGGTAAAGGAGAACCTCTCTTGAACTAGCTCTGGTTCTTTCAATGTCTTTGACAATATTTTTGTTCTCTGGCAGCAGATATGCTCTCTGCTTATCTTGGACTTCCCTACTCCTGTGCATTCAATCATATATTAAGTGATTAATTGCATTAGAGAACGATATCTAGGTGGTAACAATATATGCCACATTATTTTATATGAGCATTGTTTGTGGGTGACAGTGCTTATAGATGACTGTAATAAAGGTGCTAGAAAGATATATCTGTTTTAAAGGTCATATATTTGCTTTGATTTACTAAGTACAACATAACCCTTAATTATTAAGTACATGCTTATCAGATATTGACAAAAATATTTTCAATCTACTTTCTTTGATTTCTCCTTTCTCTGATATATGACATTTTTTACACATTTTAATAGGCCATGTTATATAACATCAAACCAAATATGTCCCCAAATTATAATATTCTATAGCCTCTCTGTAATTTTTTTTTTTTTTAAGTGGGCTCCACACCTAGCATGGAGCCCAACTCAGGGCTTTAACTCATGACCCTGATATCAAGAACTGAGCTGAGATCAAGAATTAGATGCTTAACTGGTTGAGCCACCCAGGCACCAAGCCTCTCTGTAATTAAGTGAACCCCCTTTACTTTTGTTCCTTCCTTTTATTACCAATTGTCATCAAATATCTTATTGGACATCTTTCTGTCATCCTCTTATTGACATCAGTTGAGAGAGTTGAAAGAATTAGGACTGCTCATCTTTAAAAAGCTTTAAGCTCTTATTCTAGAAAGAGTAACACCATGAAAATATTCATGTTTTCGGCTCAAATAGAAAACATGCCTTCCATCTTTTGACTGAATTGACTTTCATCCAATAGGATAACGAAGAATTTTTGCATAAATAACACTAAAATAATAGAAACAGCAAAGAATTTCTTTTGGAGATTTTTTTTATTTGAAACAGTTTTTCTAATTATAAAAAGAAACATTTTATACATGGTTAAAGATGCTTAGGCAGTTTGTATCACATCATAAATGAGCTAAAAGCAAAAGAGAATTAACTTTAATCCTGTCATAGGGACTGTAGGGAAAGAGGTTCATGGAAGTTCAAGAGGGAAAGAGGTATGTGAAATGCCCATTATTTTTGTTCCTTTCCATAACTTAGGCTTCACTTGTATACAAGATCTATGAATATTGTTCCAGCTTTGTGCAACCTCAATGATCTTGCCTTAAAATGTGGGGCGAAGTCATCAGCCTATACAGCTTGGGGAAGAGGCAAAGCAAAGCACGGCTTAGAAATTAGCATCTTTGTAAAATATCCAAAAAAAAAATCACTCACAACTGACACAATTAAAGAATGCAAAGTTTAAGTATATATAACAAAACCCAATTCATACTTTAAAAATATTTGAACACATCAGTTGATAATTTAAGTGACGCTGGTGAAACCCTCTATCTAGACTTTAAAAAATTGAATGGAGGGGCGCCTGTGTGGCTCAGTTGGTTAAGTGACTGCCTTCGGCTCAGGTCATGATCCTAGAGTCCCGGGATCGAGTCCCACATCAGGTTCCTGGCTCAGCGGGGAGCCTGTTTCTCCCTCTGACCCTCTCCCCTCTCATGCTGTTTCTCTCTCTCTCAAATAAATAAAATCTTAAAAAAAAATAAAAATAAAAAATTCAATGGAAATTAATGATATGGAAAGTGTAAAAGAAGAGTCTGTTTTTTGATATTTGACTGCTAACAGATTTTAAGCCTCACCCCACCTTCTTCCCCTTCTGCCCCATATTAGGTAAGTTTAAAAAGCCTGGATATCCACTCTTTTAGTGCCAGTGGGCACGAAACCTTGCTGCACATTGGTAACCTCACCTCGACCCCACCACTAGCACCTTAAAAACCTCCACCAGCCTTTCCTTGCTTTTTCAAGCCATTTTTGGACCTGCTTGAGAGGCCCAATCTGTATCTTCCCAAAATAGTCATTATATAAGCAGTAAACATTTTCATACCTCTTGCTATTGTGGTATTATTAGTCTCAGTATCTGAACCAAATTTTGGGTGGAGGTCCATTCTGTTTACATAGGATGACTTAGTAGTAGAAAGCACATTTGTCAGAGAGATTCTTATGGCTATAGGAGTTGGGCTCTAATAAAATAAAATAATTATAAATTACTCAATCAAATTGCTTAATGGAAACCATGGGATATGTTGGGAATCTAGATTGAGAGACATCCCTTTTTTAAGAATCCCTTTCTTAAAAATAGATTAATAATTATGGGTACACAACAAGGATCATTGGCTAACCTAAAGCTAATTATTTCAGGACACCTGGGTAGCTCAGTTGGTTAAAGGTCTGACTTTCGGTTTCACCTAAGGTCGTGATCTCAGGGCTCCATGCTCAGCGCAGAGTCTGTTTGAGATTCTCTCCCTTTCTCTCTCCCTGCCTCTCTGCCCCTCTGCCCAGTCGTGTGCAAGGGCTCTCTCTCTCTAAAATAAATAAATAAAATCTTTAAAAAATCTAATCATCTGTTTTTTTTTTTCTTCTCACACCAATCAAAATGGCTAAAATTAACAAGTCAGGAAATGACAGATGTTGCCGGGGATGTGGAGAAAGGGGAACCCCTCCTACCTGTTGGTGAGAGTGCAAGCTGGTGCAACCACTCTGGAAAACAGTATGGAGGTTCCTCAAAAAGTTGAAAATAGAGCTACCATACGATCCAGCAATTGCACTACTGGGTATTTACCCCAAAGATGCAAATGTGGGGATCCGAAGGGGTACGTGCACCCTGATGTTTATAGCAACAATGTCCACAATAGCCAAACTGTGGAAAGAGCCAAGATGTCCATTGACAGATGAATGGATAAAGAAGAAATGGTATATTTATATATATGAATATATACAATGGAATATTATGCCGCCATCAAAAGGAATGAGATCTTGCCATTTGCAATGATGTGGATGGAACTGCAGGGTGTTATGCTGAGTGAAATAAGTCAATCAGAGAAAGACATGTATCATATGACCTCACTGATATGAAGAATTCTTAATCTCAGGAAACAAACTGAGGGTTGCTGGAGTGGTGGGGGGGTGGGAGGGATGGGGTGGCTGGGTGATAGACATTGGGGAGGGTATGTGCTATGGTGAGCGCTGTGAATTGTGCAAGACTGTTGAATCACAGATCTGTACCTCTGAAACAAATAATACATCATATGTTAAAAAAAGAAGATAGCAGGAGGGGAAGAATGGGGGGTAAATCGGAGGGGGAGATGAACCATGAGAGACGATGACTCTGAAAAACAAACTGAGGGTTCTAGAGGGGAGGGGGGGCAGGGGGATGGGTTAGCCTGGTGATGGGTATTAAAGAGGGCATGTTCTGCATGGAGCACTGGGTGTTATACACAAACAATGAATCATGGAACACTACATCAAAAACTAATGATGTAATGTATGGTGATTAACAACATAATAAAAAAATCTAATCATCTATTTCAAAGTTTTTTATAAATAATGAACATTTTATATTTGCTTACAGTTGTAATTATTCTATGGAGATTACAAGATACATCACAGGGTATATATTTATATATTTGAAACTTATGAAATCCTTACACCTGCCTTGGCCTTTCTTAAAACACCCGTTACTGAAAAACCTTGAGTGAAGATGCTTGGAAGGCTTGATCTCCTGCAATGTGTTAATGTGTTAATTCTGTTTCAGGTCTTGTTTTTATCCCTAGAAAACAACTCCCTCCTTAGTTAAACCATTGTCCAGTGTTCCACAAATTATAAATTCCAAGTCTAAATGAAACACAAACTTTGAGATCTAGAAAGAAGTCTAACCTCCTTTCTAGAGATGGGCCCTAAACACACTAAATCACCTGCCCCCGTGTCACACAGCCAGTTAGTGGTAGAGCTGGGACTGGTGTCCAGCTTCTCCAGGGCTATTTGTTCTCTCTACAGCCATTCCTCTACTTCATCCCCAACACTATCACACACTCAACCTTCATGCCTCTCAGTGAATGGAAGACTGGAGGTGAACTGCTTTTCTTGTCCTCACATATCTCAATGCAGCACAGACACTGAAATCTCAGTATAGCTTCTGAGGGCTGAGAGATTGCATCCATTTTCTCTGACTGAAGACGTAAGTAGCCATTTTCCACATGCATAGCTGGGGTTGTGGAACTGATTGTGAACATAAAACAGGGCAAAGGCTATGAAAGTACTTCTGCATCTAAGAGTAAGCCAAGTCCAGGTGAACCTTTCCTTTCTCTGTCAGGCAAATTAAATCAGAGCTATTAAACATATGGTTACTTGTGCAGAAGTCCAAATACAAAAACCTCCAGGTCTTATAAATACAGTTTTTTTGATATGTTCATGTTGATGGTAACATGCTATATTATGAGGAGCCTTCTTTTTTTCCCCCTTAAGAATAAAAATTTTAAAATCCACATCTTCACCGAAAACTCAAAGGACTTTTGATTCACTACCAATGACATTAGTTTCTGTTAATGGCTAATTTTATTTATTTGGGCATGATAAATAGAGACACTAGAAGCAATAATACAGACAATAAGATAATATGCCGAGTGTGGTGCCTTATCATAGTCTCTTCACAGCTATCATTATCTATTATTCCATTTATCTCTCCCTCATAAATCTCCCTATAATGAAGAAGCCATTATTCTCCCAATTTTATTATACAATAACAATATTCTGAGAATACAGTATTCTAAGTCCCACAGAAATTACAGTTTATGGTAGAATCTGGCTACAGAAACCAGGGAGATTAGCTCTAGATCTCGGACTCCAATATCTGTATATCCTCTCTGTCTACTTTAATATCTTGCCAGCCTTATTTACTATTTTAACTCCAAGATCTCACATCATACACAACACATAATAGAGGCTCAAGAGCTTTGTGTTACATGAAAAGATGAATGGACAGCTATCGTTGGTTTTCTGCCTGAACTCAACAAACAAGCCAAATCTCACTTTGCAGGCAGATGTAATTGAGATGAATGCAAGAATCCGGTGTTTGTTAACGTACCTGAGAAAAACAATACAAGTACTTGGACGAGGCAGATGGTGTAATGTAATTGACCCTGAAACCAGTGGGAACTGAGCAACAAATCATTATGGGCATAGCTTGGCTGTTGAGAAGTTTGCATAGTTCTAAGACAATGTATTAAAAACACCCTCCATTTGATTGTTTTAATAAGAATTCTATCAGTTCTCCTACCTCCTGCCACATCCACACCACAGGATATTAAAAAGGCACTCTCCAGGGCTCCTGGGTGGCCTAGTTGGTTAAACATCGGACTCTTGATTTTGGCTCAGGTCATGATTTGAGTCATGAGATCAAGACCCGTGTCAGGTTCTGCACTAGTCGTGGAGCCTGCATAAGATTCCTCTCTCTCCCTGTCCCTCTGCCCTCCCAATCCCTGTTCACACAGGCTCTCTCTCTAAAAAAAAAAAAAGAAAAGAAAAGAAAAGAAAAGACATTCCCCTTGGTTATGCCTCAATATCTATGCTGTTTTAACATGAAAATGCCATTAACTTACTCTGTTCCTCTGAAGGGATCAGACTTATACTATGAGTTTAAACAAATTAATAAATCTGTTGATTAGGAAAGAGAATTCACCCAGCTTCCTCTGTATATTTTTATTTAGTATGGTACACACAGAGAACTGTGTTGTCGTTTTTTGTCTACTGGCTAATGGGAAAGAGAAGGATGATTACCAGCTGTTTCTCCATCGTGTGTGATGATAAGAGGGGATAAGCTTTAGCTCTAACATGAAGTCATTCGGTTCATCACAGGGAATCTTAACTTTTCTATGGGGTTTTTAAGCCTTTCTAATGGATTGGTGAGGGGCGCCTGGGTGGCTCAGGTCATGATCCCCGAGTCCGGGGATGGAGCCCCAAGTTGGGCTCCCTGCTCAGTGGGGAGTCTACTTCTCCTTCTCCCTCTGCCCCTCCCCCCATTCTCTCTCTATCAAATAAATAAATAAAATCTTAAAAAAAAAAAAAGAATGGATTAGTCAGGGAGATGGAAGCTTTTACCAGGTAGGGAAAATGTCATTTTTTGCTGAGGTATCACACAAGAGGTATTCCTTTTCCGGTACGGCAATCTTCTGCTCCACCCCCTTCTTTATACCTCATTCTCAGATGCACAGAGAAAAATGAAATCCTTTAGGGAGCTCTTAAAAATCCCAAGATCTAGGTCATTTCCCAAACCAATTAAATGAGAAATTCTAGGGATGGGATCCAGTCACCAGGACTTTGTAAAGTTCCCCTGGTGATTCTACACTAAACCATAAACTAAGGGAAGCTACTTAAGGGGGAAGTTCCCCTAAACCAACTTTGGTGACTGAAGATTGGGGTAAAGGACATTTCCATTGAGCTGTGAGCCTGCACGTAGGGCCTTAAGTACCTGGGGACTGTGAGAGCTCACAAGCCTGCAGAAGAAAGTAACAAGAGAAACCACTTATTTAAAAAGAGTTGATTATGATTGGTATAAAAACGTACTGAGAGCAAACTGTCCAAGATCTGTGACACCATAAGAAATTTGAGCTAATGTAAATGGATTTGTTGGGTCAATATTTTTCCTCACACACAGTGGATCTGGGGCTCAGCAGCCATCCAGCACCAAATTCCACCACAACCAACGAGTCTTGAGCTGACTGTTAAGTATGAGTTAAACATTGTCAGTCTCGCACTTGCCTTAAATCTAAGACACAGACTTCACAGATGCTGTTCTTCCTCTTATGAAACTATATATGAGTAAAATTTCAGTGCTTTAAAATAATTGTCTCTGGTTTAATTTTTTAAAAGTCCTCCCCTCCTCCTGCCTTTTTAAACTTTTTTATTTTGAGGTAACTTTAGCTTTTTTATTGTGATAAAATGTACAAAACATAAAATTTTCCATTTTAAAACCATTTTTAGTTTACAGTTTAGTGGTATTAAGTATATTCACATAGTTCTGCAACAATGACTACCATCCCTCTCCAGAGCGTTATTTGCTATCCCATACTAGAGCTCTGTGTCCATTAAATAGTAACTTATTACCTCCTCTTCCCAGCCCCCAGGAACCACTATTCTACTTTCTGTGTCTGTTAATTTCACTCTTCTAGTTACTTTATATAGTAGAATCATATATTTGTCCTTTTGTGTCTAGTTAATTCAGCCTAATGTGTTCAAAGTTCACCCATGTTGTAGTATGTATCAGAATTTCTCTTTTTTTAAGTCTGTATCATATTATATTATTTTTTCTTTTGTTTTCTTTTATTATGTTCTGTTATTCACCATACATTACATATATTATATTATTTTTATATATAAGATAACTGTAGATTCCCCATGCAATTTAAGAAATACTACAGAGATTGGGGTGCCTGGGTGTCTCATTCAGTTAAGCAGCCAACTCTTTATTTCAGCTCAGGTCATGGTCTCAGGCTGGCGAGATTGAGCCGCACATCAGGCTCCACACTCAAGCTCAGGGGGAGTCTGTTTGAGGCTTCTCTCTCTACCCCTCCCTCTACCCGTCTACCCCTCCCAGCACTCAAGTGTGCTTTCTCTCTCTCAAATAAATAAATAAATCTTTAAAAAGAAAAAAGAAATACTACGGGATCATGTATAACCTTTACCCAATTTTCCCCAAGGCTAACATTTTGCTATACTTTAGTACAATAATACAACCAGGAAATTAATTTGAAAAAACCCATTGGCTTTATTCAGATTTCACCACCTTACTTGTACTCATCTATGTGTGAGTGTGTGTGTGTGTGAGAGAGAGAGAATATCTATGCAGTTTTATAACATGTGAACATTTGGTGTGACCAACACCAGAGATCCAACATAAGGATCCCTCATGCTGCACTCTTAAATCCACAGCCATCTCCTGACCCTTCCTTCTTACTAACCCCTGACAACCATTAATATGTTCTCCATATCTGGAATTTTGTTATTTCAAGAATGCTATGTAAATGGAATCATACAATATGTAACAATTTGAGATTGACTTTTTCTAGTCAGCATAATTCCCTGGTGATCCAACCAAGTTGTCACATATTAAGAGTTTGATGCTTTTTTATTTTCAGTAGTATTCTATGGCATGAATGTACATTTTGTTTAATCATCCACATGTTGAAGAGCATTTGAGTTTCCAATTTGTGGCTATTTAGAATAAAACTGGTATGAACATTTATGTGCAGGTTTTTATATGAATATAAGTTTTCATTCGTGAAATAAAAGCCCAAGAGTGCAGTTGCTGGGTTGTATAGTAATTGCATGGCTAGTTTTGTTAGTAAATGACATATCTTTTCAAGGATAACTGTATCATTTTCCATTCTCATCAGCAATGTATATGTGATCTAGTTTCTCTGTATCCTTGCCAGCATTTGGTTTTACCACTTTTCCTTATTTTATCCATTTTGATAACTGTGTAGTGATATCACACTATGGTATTAAACTGCATTTTCCTAATGGCTAATGATGTTCAACATCTTCTTGTGTGCATATTTGCCATCTGTGTATTCTTTTTGGTGAAACGTCTGGTTTTCATGTCTTTTGACCATTTTTAAATGGATTTTCTGGTTTGGTTTTTTTACTTCTTAGTTTTTGTTTGGTTTTCTCTTAAAGATTTTATTTATTTTTAGGGAGACAGGAGTGAGAGAGAGCACAGAGAGAGAAGGAGAAGCAGAGTCCCTGCTGAGCAGAGAACACAACTCGGGCCTTGATCCAGGATCCCAAGATCATGACTTGAGCTGAAGGCAGACACTTAACCAACTGAGCCATGCAGGAATCCCTACTTCTTAGTCTTAAGAGTTATTTTTATATTCTAGATACAAGTTTTTGTCAGATAAAACGATTAGAAAGGAATATTATGAAAACCTCTATGCCCACCACTTTGATAAATTATAAAAATGGACTAATTCCTAGAAAGACACAATCTACCAAAACTCATACAAGAAGAAATAGATACTTCATATTTATTAAATGTATTGAATCAATAATAACCTTTTAGGGGTACCTGGTGGCTCAGTCTGTTAAGCCTCCACCTCTTGGTTTTAGCTCAGGTCGTGATCTTGTGGTTGTGGGATCGAGCCCCATGTCAGGCTCTGCTCAATGTGGAGTCTGCTTCAGATTCTCTCTCTCTCTCTCCCTCCCACTCTCTCTCTCTCTCTATCAAATACATAAATAAAATATTTAAATAATAATAATAATAACCTTTTATAACAAAAGGCACCAAGGCCAGTTGAGTTCATTGGTGAATTCTACTGAACATTTAAGGAAGAAAGTATACCAATTTCCTACAATCTCCTCCAGAAAATAGGAGCAGAGGGAATACTTCCTAACTCATCTATAAGGTTAGCATTGCTCAAACACCAAAACCATGCAAAGATGACAAATAAGAAAACTGCAAGCCATATCTTTTATGAAGATAGATGCAAAAATTCTCAACAATATATTGGCAAATTGAGTTCAACAATGTATAAAAAGAAGTATACACAATGATCAAGTTGAATTTATCCCAAGTATGCAAGTAAATAAACATTCAAAAATCACATCACATCAATACATCAACAGGCTAAAAAAGAAAAATTCAACTAAAATTCAAAAGCCTTCTATTTTAGTTTTAATTTTTAGGGGTCCATTGGTGTGGGGCATGTCAAGATATCCCTTCTAAGGTAAAAGATAAATTGTTGCATCTACCCTTTCTATAACAACAACAAGTGCACATTGCTGATTGGGCTTCTTTGGATTTTAGAAGAAACATATTCTTCATTTGAGTGTGATACTAAGGCATATTTACTGAGTGACCCAAAAAACTACAAGCTTTGAGTGGTATGCAGAACAAGAGAAGGTTATGTCACAAGTCCAAGTTCTGCCACTTGGGCCATATGATCCAGCAGATCCAATGGTACTTGAACTGTCAATGGCTGATTGAGATGTTTGGAACCTTTGACAGATCCCCTATAGATGAATCACAGGACCTTAAGATTTGGAGAAAAGCCCTGCCATTCTCTAAAGATAACTACTCTCCTTTTGAGAAACAGCTTTTGGCCTGCTAATGGGCCTTAGGAGGCACTGCACACTGATCCACGGGCCACCAACTTACCATGAAAACTGAATTGCCCATCACGAACTTGGTGTTATCTGACAGCTGAGCCATAAAGTTGTACGTGTGTAGCAGCACTCTATTATCAAATGGAAGTGTTATATATAAGATCGGACCCCAGCATGCCTGAAGATACAAGTAAGCTACATGAAGAAGTGGCCCAAATGCCGATGGTCTCCATTTTTATGTTATACTACCTTCTCTCTCCCAGTCTGCACCTCTGGGTCAGTTTTCAGAGGAAGAGAAAAGTCTGGCCTGTTTATAGATGTTTCTGCATGATACACAGGCAACACCAGGAAGCAATGGCATTACAACCCCTTTCTGAGACTCCCTGAAGGACAGTGGCCAAGAGAAATTCTCCCAGTGGGAAGAACTTCAAGAAATACACCTGGTTTTTAAATTTGCTTAAACACAGAAATAGCCAGATATATGATTATATATGATTCATGGACTGTGACCAACTGTTTGGCAGGATGGTCAGGTACTTGTAATGAACATGATTGGGAAATTGGTGACAAGAAAGTCTGAGGAACAGTTGTATAGATAGAACCCTCTGAGTGGGCAAAAAATGTGAAGATGTTTGTGTCCCATGTCAATGCCCACTAAGAGGTGACCTTAGCAGAGTAGGCTTTTAATAATCAAGTGAATAGTTTGGCTTATTTTGTGGGTATCACTCAGCCTCTTTGCCCAGCTGCCCTTGTTGTTGCCCTACAGACTCATGAGCAATGTATCCAAAGGCAGGGTTGGAGATTGTGCATGGGCTCAGTAACATGGGCTTCCACTCATTAAGGGTGATCTGGCTATAGCTGCTGTTGAGTGCCCAGTCTGTCAGTAGCAGAGACCAACACGAGTCTCTAATATGCCACCATTCTTTGTGTTGATCAGCTAGTTCTCTGGTGGCTGGTTGAGTACATTGGACCACTTCTGTCAAAAGAGAAGTGTTTTGTTCTTACTGAAATAGATGCTTATTCTGGTTGTGGATTCCCTGCCTACAGTGCTTCTGCCAAAACTACCATCCATGGCCTTACAGAATGCCTTGTCTACCACTGTAGTATTCTACACAGCATTGCTTCTGATGAAGGAAATCATTTCAATGCAAGAGAAATGGCAATAGGCCTGTGCTCATGAAATTCACTGGTCTCACCATGTTCTCCACTGTCTTGAAATAGCTGGCTTCAAAGAATGATGAAATGGCCTTTTGAAGACTATTACTGTGCAAATAGGTGGCAATACCTTGCATAGCTGGGGCAAGAATTTTCAGGAGGCTGTATATGCTCTGAATCAGCATCCAATATCCTTCTCCTATAGCCACAATTCATGGGTCCAGGAATCGAGGGGTGGGAAAGGGAGCAGCACCACTCACTATTACCCCTAGCGACACGCTAACAAAATTTTGCTTCCTCTTCCTTCAACTCTGTATTCTGTTGGCCTATAGAAATCATAGCTCCAAAAGGAGAAATATTCTTCTAAGATACACAGCAATGATTCCTGTGAACTTAAAACTATTGTTCATCCACTTTGGGCTCGTCTTGTCTTTGAATTAATAAGCACAGAAGGGAATTGCTGTGCTGACTGGGGTGACTGATCTTGAGTACCAAATGGAAATTGGACCTCTACTTGACAATGGAGGTAAGGAAGAGTATATGTGGAATACAGGCGATCCTTTAGGTTGTCTCTTATATTTCCATACCCTGTGATTCAAGTCAAAGGAAAACTACAACACCTCAATCAAGGCAGGACTACTAATGAACCAGACCCTTCAGGAATGAAGGTTTGGTTGCCCTATCAGGTAAAGAACTAGAGATGCTTGCTGAGGGTAAAGAGAATATGAGATGAGTAGTAGACGAATACACTTATAAATACCAGCTACAACTATGCTAGTGGTTACAGAAACAAAGGGAATTTTCATGAATATTTCCTCTTTGTTTCTTATGAATATGTTTGTGTGTGTATAATATTTTTGTTTTTCTCCCTCTCATATCCCCTCTCCTTCTGCCTCCCCCCACCCCCCCTTCCCAGCTTGTGTGCATGCTCTCTCTCTAAAAACAATTAATAAAAAAGAAATAAAATAAAATGTATGTGAAAAGTAAAAAAAAAAAAAAAAAAAAAAATCCAGAATAGCCCACACAACCCTGACAAAGAACAGATTTGGAGGATGGAAATTTTCTGAATTCAAGACATATTATAAAGTTACATTAATAAAGACAGTGTGGTATTAGTGAAAAAAATAAACAGATGAATTAATGGAACAGAATGGAAATCAGATACAACCACAGAAAAATGGTCAACTTATCTTTGACAAAGAAGCAAAGACAATTCAATGGAGAGAGGATAGTCTTTTTGAACACTGTTGCCAGAACAACAGGATGTCCACCCGCAATAAATGAATAAATAAATCTAGACACTGACTTTATACCTTTCACAAGCATTGACTCAAAATAGATTATAAATATCAATGTAAAACATAAAACTATAAAAGCTCCTAGAAGATAATATAGGAAAAAATCTGGGTGACATTAGTTTTGGCAGTGAGTTTTTAGATACGCCAAAAATGTGATCCATGAAAAAAAAATTAAGTTTGTTAATATTATAAATTCAAAATTGGTAAAATTTAAAAAGTTTAAATTCAAATTAAGGAGCTCTGCTTTGTGAAAGACTCTAAGAGAATGAAAATTCAAGCCATAAACTGGTAGTAAATATTTGCCAAACATATCTGATAAGGACTTTTATCCAAAATGTACAAAGAACTCTCAAAAATCCACAGTAAGAAAGCAAACAACCCAGTTAATAAATGGGTTAAAAAAAGTGAATGGACACCTCACCAAAGAAGACATGTAAGCCAAAGGAAAAAAGGTTTGGAATATTTATCCCAAACATACATACCATACACACAAACACACACACAAAAGAAATCACTTCCAAAGATGAGTTTATCTCTCTGTAAAAGATATTAATACAGTTATGAACATATGCCTTAATCTGGGCCAAGACTTTTTGATTACTTCGTGTCTTATTCAAAAAATAATAAGCCTGTGTATGTCATGATTTTAAATATTTGTTCCTTATAAATTCCTCCATCCTGTCCAATGGCATTGGGAGGCATCCCTGACTCTTGCCTCTTCATCACCCATATTTTCAGTTACTTAAAGTAACATCCTAAAGATCCTTCCTATTCATTCTCTCTTCTCATCCTTTGGATTCCACCAACTGCCACCTTCCTAACCCTGACCCTTTTGCCTCATCCATTCATGTTGTCACCATAATGATTACTCTGCTTTGGTTTTCACTTTTTCAGTTTCAATTCATATTCCATATGCTGATGTAGAGAGATCTCTAAAACCCAAATAACAGTCTGATTATCTCATGCCCAGGTTCAAACATTCTTCACTGTCTACTAGTTCCACATGCAAATTCTCTAAACTATCATAATAACACTCTGCATGATTGTAATAGTGTTGCATGATGACAGATGGTAGCTACACTTGTCATGAATGTAGCATAAGGAATAAGCTTGTTGAGTCACATGCTGTACACCTGTAACTAATGTAATATTGTGTGTCAATTATACTTAAAAAAAAAAGATCCTGCATTATTTTCTATGAAACACTTAAGTTTACTATTAGCCTTCAGATTTCCAACATTGTATCACACTAGAATGTACTGGAGTTTTATAAATAAGAATTATTTTATTTTTTAGTGTTTGGCTTGTGCCTGATAAGCCAACTTCCCTCTTACACAGCTTAATACAGCTGTTTTGTTTTTCGCTTTTAGATAATTTCTTCTTTTAAAGCCTTTTCTGCAAGAAAAAAGCATCATATTTTCTTTGTAGTAGACACTCGGTAATTATTTTGAAAAGTGGATAGATGAAACAGTGGATGACTAAATGAATTTTAGTTATTCTCTAAGCTTGTGGAAATAGGCCCTCTTTCTGCTCTATGCCCATAGAATGAAATAGGCACACATTTACTACTAAATAATGGAGAATAAATAAATGAGTATCTTCCTGAATGTATGAAAGACTATGGGCTAAATAACACCTAACAAGACAATTATTTTTATAGTCCTTATTTGAGGGATCAAGTAGGTGATATTTGATAGTCTCTTCTTTAATAAGAACAACTCAAAATTATTTTTTCCTCTGAAAGTTTGTATTTCACATCCAAAGTAGATAACTTCTGCCCCTCTTACCTCCTTAAAGGAGTATACCTGTCATTTTTTTCCTTTCATCATGAAAAAATAATTTATGTAGTTAAATAAGCTCTGGGCAAAGAATTAATTACACAATGTGGACTATTTAGGCATTTAAATCTTGTAATTTTATATGTCCTAGAGCTGAGACTCATCTTACTGACAAGCAACATATGTCTAATGAAGATAATTTTTAGGCAAAATGTTTTCCTAAGAGACAAACCCTTGTTTCTAAGTCTCAGGTAATCCACAGCAAACACTGAAGTGTGCAGGGGTAGAGAGGGTGAAATCCAAGAAAAATAAAAAATTGGCCTCCTTTGTAGAATCCAGCTTAAATCCAGAGAATCCTCAATCAGGTTCTCACAGTGAGCCACATATATATGAAAACCAAATTGTTACACTCATATTAATTAAACTCTTCATGATGTTTATTTAGTAGACTTTTTAGAAACTCCAAATAATATGCCAATCATTTTGCCTCTCATCTTTGCCTTCGAGGTATTTTAAAAGAGATTATCTCTTGTGAAACATGTTGGCACTCATATCTGAAAAGATTTTGTATAAGTAGATGGCTAGAGTTCATTCAGAAGGAGAGATGGAAAAAAGCCATTTGGGTGCAATTCTAAAAAGATCTTGCAAAATCTCTCCTTGTGTTCAAATTCCCAGAGGGATAATTCTCTTCTCTGTCCTTCAACTTTTGGATATAGAACTCATGGGAAAAAAAGAAATGGCTTCATTTCCAAATGAGCATATCACCATTCTCTGTATTTTTTGTCAAGATATTGTTTTTAGCAGGGATTACGAGAAAAGTCAAAATTCACTCAGCTGGAGGTGTGCATAGATAATCCTTTCTCCTCTTCGTTTGAAGATGAAGGAAAATGTCGTCTTTTTTACTCAGTTAATGATCAGACACTGCTTTCTTGCTCCTTGAGGGGCTTTGGAAAACGATGGCTGCCATGGAGGGAATGTTCTTTTTGTCAGTTTTGTGGCTGGGCAGCTTCTATTATGGCTGATTGGAAAATCTTTGCCTTCTTTTTCCTTTCATGTATCTCTGCATGAACAGTAATATGCAACTAATAAAGTAAATAGGCCAGGGCAGAATGAAGACAAGCCCCAAACAAACTTTACAACTAATTCATCCTAATTAAAAGTTGGCTTCATTTCTACCACATGTAAATATGCTGGCAATGAAAACAAATACATATGCCATTTAGATACTGAGTTATTATTTTACATTAGTTTTCTTTGACCAGTGAATGCATGGGATTTGGGGTTTTTTATTTTTAATTTTATTTTACTTTATGACTTTTGAGTCATCTACAGCATCAGTTTGATATGTCAACCTACTTTTGTGTGAGGGCTGAAACTCCCAACTTTTTTTTTTTTTAATTTATTTCCCTTTGTGGAAAACAAAAGCAATACCAGAGGAACTGCAGGGACATAAAAGGAAATTAGTCAAATTTGTTATGTTTTTGCCTTGGTGAAAGGAGTTTAGAGAAGATAAATAATGGGAACTCCATGCTTTATTCATGCTTTTGCATTATCAGTTTTATCATTTTCCTGCTGATTTTCCTTCCTCATTTTGCTACTATTCCATACCAGATCCATTCTATATGGCTTTCATACTTTAAATATGGAGAGAATAATAATTCCTATAAAGGATGAGCTCTTCATTTTTGTCATTTAAAATAAAATACACACAAACATAAATGAATATATGTGACTCTTTTTCTAGTTACAATCTGCCACATCCCGTGTTAGTAATCCAGCCAGCGTACCATATGAATGCAGAGGCATGAGTGAGCCCAGACAAGATTAGATGAAACCAGCCCAGATTACCAGAACCACCCAGGTGACCCAAGCATTTGTGAAATAATAAATGGTGGTTGTTTTGAGCCACTAATTTTAGGGGGTGGTTCGCTATGCAACAATGTTGTAACAAAAGATCGGTGATACAGAGACCAACCAGGCGCTTCCATATTGTAGGCTACATGAATCTATTTAATGTGGCATTGCAAAAATGGGTACCATGACTAATTGGCTTCATTTTCACATACAGAAATTGTTAAGAGATGATTTCCTCCAAAGCAAAAAGAAATTGCTGTCTCTCCACAAGATGTAACACCAAAATATCTTCAAAAAGGGAGAGGTGTTTCTTGACATATTTAAGAAATATTTCATAAAATAGGAAATATCTGGAAATCTTGTACTGATTAAAATTATCTTCATCAAATTTTTGAAAATTCATTTCATGTGTATGTAACACACACTGACTCTTTGCTATTAGTATTTTGTTTATATCTCCTAAATTAAGTATCAGTACAAAGTCTGTTGGGCATAAACGCTAATGGGAACAATAGCCAAGTAGTTCACTCTGTATTTCTTCACTGGAATAAGTTTTTTAACATAGTATATACTCTGAGAAGGACTAACAGTGGATTTCAAAGAATATGAAATATAACATGTGATCTGAAATTAGTAGTAAATAAGAAAGAAAAGAAAAAAATGAGGCTAGTTAATGAAACAAGAGATAGAAATGAAACAGATTTAAAAATGGGGCTCCTGGGTGGCTCAATCGATTAAGGCCATGATCTCAGGGGCGTGAGATCAAGCCCCACAGTGGGCTCTGCACTCAGCAGAGAGTCAGCTTGGGATTCTCTCCCTCTGCCCTTCCCCTCCATTCTCTCTCTCTCACTCTCTCTCTCAAATAAATAAATCTTAAAAAATAAAGTAAAATAAAAAATAAAAATAATACTAATATATTCTTTACAATTAATAAAAAGGGGCAATTGGCTGTCTCAGTGGGTGGCGCATGTGACTCTGGATCTCAGGGTCATGAGTTCATGTCCCACATTGTGTGTAAAGCTTACTTAAAAAATATGTAAATAAAAAGAAATTTTAAAAATTAATAAGAAGAGACCACTGGTTTACATGTAAGCCCTTTTAGCACCCAACTGAAGTAGGCAAACCTGAACCAGTTATACAATTCCCCACAACCATGGCTTAACAAATGTACAATTATTTTTGTATCACACTACTACTTGAATCCAAAATGGAAAAACAAACAAACAAAACAGTCATTTGTGAGATGTTTGGTTGTTGAAAATATTAGAAGAAAGCAAATGTAATATATGACTGCTTAAGAAAGATAACATTTTTACTAAAAAGAAAAAAGAAACAGAAAGAAAAAAGTAAATGATACAATGGACAAAGAACATCCAGAGAAAATATAATTTCATAGAAGAAATTTAAAATAAATTTGAGCAAGTCTGTGTGTGTGTGTGTGTGTGTGTGTGTGTGTGTGTGTGTGACACCGAGAGAGAGAATATAACCAAAAAGACACAAAATTTGGATATGTAGCAGTTACAACATGTGATAAAAGGAATCTCTGGAAGAGAAAATAGAATAAAACATGGAGGTGAAACAATAATTATCAAGGAAATTATTTTTGAAAACTATCCTATCCAAAGTATATGCTATGTTAAATAACTGAATGACATAAGCATTAAGATTTAAGGTACCATAAACTGCTGAACAAAATATATATTTTTCAAATGCCTTTTATAATTCATGAATTTGGGCGCCTGGGTGGTTCAGTCGTTAAGCGTCTGCCTTCGGCTCAGGTCATGATCTCAGGGTCCTGGGATCGAGCCTCACATCAGACTCCCTGCTCCACGGGAAGCCTGCGTCTCCCTCTCCCACTCCCCCTGCTTGTGTTCCCTCTCTCGCTGTGTTTCTCTCTGTCAGATAAATAAATAAAATCTTTAAAAAAATAAAATAAAAATATAATTCATGAATTTGCAGAACATCAAGGATATGCAGAGCTATTAGAATTTCCAGAAAGAAAGTAATGACCTCTTACAAAGAAACAAGGATCAGACTGAAACCTACTTGACTGGCAACTTTGGATCTCAGGAAGAAAAGTCTTCACTAATGTTTTCTCTGGTCTTAGAAAAAAAGAAAATATATTTGATCTAAATTCTAAGACAAGCCAAAGTATCAATTAGGGCAAAATTAGAGATATTTTTCAATATTCAAGGACTCAGAAAGGTTACTTCCCATATACTCTTTCTTACATTCTATATATACTTGACAGTAATAAAAGATTTTTAAAAAATCTACCCTAAAATGGGTTAGTTTTTACTGCCTTCTAAGTATGACCTAACCTATGACCTAAGTATGATGATTTTAGATTTACAGAAAAATAACTCAAATTGTCTATGTGGATTCATGAACATGGGTGATTTTATGTATCTGACAATACATCAGAATTTATAATATCTAGGGGAGAAATATACTTTTTAAAGGAAATCTTGGTTTAAAAGAGATTTGGGGGGCAGAAAAGGAATATTTAACTTGCTCAATAAACCACGGTTCTTAAGCACTTTTAAAACCACCTCAGCTGTACACTCAATAATTAACAGAATTCTAAGAGAGTATTTTCTGTTCATTATAATGGGCTCAGCAGGACCCCTGCTTACACATACTATTGTAAGTGGCTCCCATTACCACCCCTCTTGAAAGTAAACATATGGCGCCTCTTTTAACATTTCCTTTGTTTCCAGATTCAAACCAACTCCCCTTGTAATTATTTCAAATTGGTGGAATTGTAGTTCATTTTTTTTCTTGAGCGTTTTATTAATTTTTTTTCATTATGGAAAAGAATGTGACTGCACATATCCTGGGAGTAAAAATTCAAGGAAATAATATCATCCAAGTTATTTCTGATGTCAAATCACATAATCCAGAAGTCAGGCTATAGTAAAACATAAAAAGAATAAGTTTTATTAAAAGCCACTCTAAGTTACAGGAAATTGCAATTAGTTGGGTGTATTACTAGACATTTCATAAGACATTTCCATGAGCTGTAAAGGCATATTTCCGGCCTTTTTATGACCCAGTACATTCTGAATACACTATATCTTAGTTAACAGATTTAAAGTTAAAATATGTTAATAGCAAATGTTATTAAAGTGTGTCCAGCCTATTTTTACAGAAAATGATGAAGCAAAGCAGAGTGGAACAAAATCATTTGGCCAATGGTTGGAGAAAAAAGTATAGTGTATATAAGAAAATTATGGCAAGAATCTGTCAATAAAATCTGTTAAAAGAAGTGGCTTTGCATTGTCAAGGGCAAGGCAGAAAATATTTTTCTAAATTAATGTAACATTGCCTTTTGTAAAAATTCAAAGTAATTTGCAGTTAGAAGGAAGAAGAGGGCACAATTCATTGTACATATGGTATGAATATAGGAAGCGTGTGCTATATATATTACATATACATATATAATATATATAGCATATGTAGGCATATCCATGTGTCCATGTGTGTATCATATCCTTTCTATAATGCTGCATGTGTAGTAAATATAAACATATGCTCGCCCATCCACATGTCCATTGACAAGAAAGAATTTAAGGCAATTGGAGGTTTTCATAGTTTTTTTAATAGTTTATTTGTGTGTTTTTATGACCATACCAATAAACAAATGCAGAGATCAATATTGTCAACACTCTACACCTACCACCCAGATTTAACAAATGATGTTGACATTTGGACACACTTGCTTTCACATGATCTCTTCTCTTAAATAAATACAATGTGGCAGATATAGCTGATGCCACCCTGACTCTTATTTCTTTCCAGACTTTACTTTCACACTGAAACTGCTGAATGTCAATCCCATCTAGGGTCTTACACTTTACTACCTTTATGTGGTCTATAAATGATGGTATTTTTATGTGTCTTTTATTTAAATATATGTTAGCATCCTTATGTATTCTTGTGTTACTCATTTATTCACTCAATATTCCATTGCTCTATGGTATTCCATTATATAAACAGACCACAGTTTATTCACCCACGGATTTGCTGGTGGCATTTCGGTCATTAGCAATTCATCAATCTTTTAAATAATGATACAATGTCTACCTTTTTAAGCAGGCCTTCTTGGGCACATGTTTAAGAGTTTTTCCAGAGCAAATAACTCAAAGTTAAATTGTTGCATCACAGGCTGTAAAAATCTTTGTTGTGTTTTTCTGGGAATTGTCATAATGCTTTCAAAATAGTTACAGCCATTTACATTCCCATAAGAAGACAGTATGAAAGTTGTCATTTCTCCGCAACTTTACCAACACTTGCTATCAGTTTCCCCAGTATATGTATATTCATAGCACAATATAGGAAGAATATTTTTCTCTTTCTCCCTCTCCCTGCACCCTGCAAGGTGTGTGTGTGTGTGTGTGTGTGTGTGTGTGTGTGTGCATGTGTATAAATACATACACATACAAATGTACATTTTTAGTTTTGGACAACTGGGTGGGTATAATACAAAAAGTTTTAACGAGAAAGTACAGGATAGCACAGGTATGAAATTATAAATCAACATTTGCACAGTCTCAAATTTTATTCTCCATCTAGATTTTGAAATGATTTTTATTACAACAATTTGTCAGTAAATAAGTTAAGTTTTAAGAAAAGTAGGAGATTTATTCAGGCTACCCTGCTTTTATGAAGATATTTGGGTCAGAATCTGTTTGTTCCCAGAGCTTGTTTTTCACTATCTGTGTGCGTGCGTGCGTGTGTGTGTGTGTGTGTGTGTGTGTGTGTCCTACTTTAGTTTATGAAATGCTTCATATCATATTTATCTTGTAGGGAAAAAACTCTATTCAGATTTAAACTATGTTTCTACTGTGAGGCTTATACATGTTATCATGTAATCTAATTTTTCAGAATCTTAAGTATATTAACTCTCATTTTTAAAAAATAGGAAAACAAAACTTGTTTTGTTTTTGCAAAACAATCAAACATAAGTGATGATACAAGATTCAAACAGTTGTGCTTCCAAGTCTGTTGTTTTGAACTTTTAGTTCATTATGTTGGTTTGGTATGGTTTTGACTGAGACAACTAAGACAGTAACCTATAGGGACTTTGTTATATGAGAGGAACATTAGTTAAATGATTCATTTTAGAAAGGGCAAAGGACAGGGAATTATTGGCTTTCTAAGTCGGTGGCCTAGAAAAGTTGGGTCAGAGCTTCTGACTGGCCAATGAACTTGTAAGAGGCCGTATAGGGCTGGAGAACATGAAGAGGGGAATATAGCTCAAGGTGTATTTCTGATGTTAAAAGAGAAAGGGCATTTTCTTATCTGGACATGATGTCAGGAATTGACCCAGACGAACAAAAGAAAAGACAAAGCACTGTTTTTCCCTCATGAAATCATTAGAAAACCATCCCAACCACCAGACACAATGGTAAATATGCTGCAATTTGCAATTTATTCTTCACTCTGAGTTATTGGAATTTTTCCCACGTGCAATTTGCTTTGCCACTTAATGTTTGGCTGTTCAATGCAGAAGTCTCCAAGAGTCTTTGTGTTTCTTCTCGTTTTTCAATACTTGTGAGAACATGAGGTCTTAAGTACTGTTTGGGTAATTAATTGTAAATGCACAGGAGCAGCATTATAACAGAGTTTTTACAAGTGCTGGTTCTGGAATCCAAGTCCTGGGTGTAATCCTGGCTCTGATACCCGTGAGCCTAGAGACCCTGAGCTGTTTATTTAAATTCTCTCAGCTTTGGTTTCCCAATTTATGAAATGAAGAATTTTGGTGGTTCATGGTTCATGAAAAGTAGAGAAAATTAAGCAGATAGAGTAATTAGCAAAATGCCTGGCACCTAATAAGTATCTGATACATGTTAAACACAGTATTAACATCATTTGGAGCTATAACATTGCAGAGCTTTAAGTAGTAAGCTAACACACACACACACACACACACACACACACACACACAAATGCAAATAGCCACTAGAGTGCATGATATTACTGATATTACTGAAGAGGGTAGAACACTTCAGAACTATAAATTGCATGTTGGCAAAGCCCACAGAGCAGGTGCCTGAAGAAAAAGGATTAGGGGATGTGTCAAAAGTTTTCAGTATCAAAGGAATTCAAGATAAAAGAGTTTCTAAAAACAGGGAATTTGTTTGGAACAAGATGATAAATTGTGTCTCCTTACTCCATCCCCATACTATTGAAATGACAGAAAAAAAAGTGTACAAGGGAAAATAAGGAAACAATAGGCACGGGAAAGATAAAGGGTATCGTCATTAGACCAGCAATTTTTTAGAAATTTCCAGTATATGGAGGATGGCTTGAGAATGAAGGAAACAACCCAATGGGAAAAAACATAACCCAAACTATAGGGAGCAAAAGGTTTTCGAGGCCATGAGAAGAATTCTTCCTAACAGAGCCTTAGAGGAACCCCAAAATTCAATAGGAACCAGAAAAGCCTGGGGTAATCATCAAGAAAGTTAAAGACTCAGTTCAAAAGAGATGTCTCTTTTTTACTTAAACTCAGAGTGTTTAGAGGCAGTATTGTCCCACCCCACCCCTCAGTACAAAGTCCCCTGTAAACAAGAATAATAATCAGCCTAATGCATGTCTTTGTCATGAATTTGGGACTGAAATGTTGAGCAGAGCATGAATCAATTACAGAAGGCTTTCTTCTGAAGGAAGAAAGCTCTTAATACCACTTTCAATTCGATGGGTCTGACACAGAAGACTGACAGAGTGGTTGTTGGGCTAGAAAATAGTTAACGTATAGCCACAGGGAGAGGTCAAGAGTGCTCACCCCTAGAAAAGAAGCTTCCTGCACCTACTGTTCTGTGGTTAAATCCTGTCTGTCCATCATGAGCCCTCCTAAAATTAGGACCTGACTATGCAAATAGGGATACTCACTGCACTGAGAAAGAACAATCCTGCTACCTATTTCATTTTTGGTCGTCAAATGGATATTTAATCATATATCCAAGAATCACTAAGCACTGGAATAAAGCAGAGATACCATTAAAGAAAGGGATCAAATAAGTTCTCTATGATTTAGCTTTCAGTGTTATTGAAAAGGCTGCTGTATCCATTAAGAAGAGATGCACAATGACAAACAAGCCATCAGCTTTCTTAGAAGTAATATATATTATCACAGAAGAATGTATGGACTGAGTTGCAGAAATGACAGTGGGGTAAGTTAGGAGGGGATTCTTAAAGAGTGAAATATGAAGTTCAAAAAATGGAATTTATGAAATAGAGTTAACAGGCATGAAGAACAACATCTCCCAACATCTAGAGAGCAGAGAAAGTTACTAGCTTCAACAAGGAAACAATTGCAAGAGCTAAAGAAATGTATCTCCAAGTTAAATCTTGAGATTATAAGGGTTTTATCAAAACCAAAACAGAATACCTGGGGAAGGAGTGAGACTTTTACCTAAAATACTTTTATTCTACCTCAGTAGTTCTTGTTATGTGAGAAAAAAAACAAACAAACAATTTTAAGCAATTTTTTTACATTTGTTCCTAGCAGCCTCGTGTAATTCCTAATGAAAAGAAAGTCTAAGATATGTCATTAATGACATTAAATGTTTGGTTTTACCTAGCAAAGATAGGGCTCTGAACTAAGCAAAACATACCTGCGTACAAACTAACAAAACGTCTAAATGTATCAATATGCTGTTTACAAGAGACACATCTCAAAAATGAATGTATGGTAGAAGATATGAAAGTTACAAAAGAAGGTAATGGTGATAGTAAAAAAATTCAAAGTGAAAGTTATTAAATAGGTTAAAATGATATAACATGATATACAATTTAAGTTCACATTTTTACAACAGAATAGTATACATAATTCCAAACTAAAATTTTGAAAACCTGAATATTCATTTTTATGAAAAATGTTACCCAGAAGTACTCAAGAAGGAATAGAAAACATGAATAGAACACAAAAGGAGTTTCAAAAGTTGCCCAAGGGATATAAGGAGACTTGCACAAGGATGTCCATTACTGCTCTATGTGTAGTACTAAAGTGTTGGTCCCTCAAGGAGAGATTGGATAAATACACTTTGGTACATTTAAGTAGCACCAACATGAAGAGACAATAGATTAATCAATCACATGGATATGTGCCATAAAATATATTTCAATAAAAATAGTGTAATATACATGACATGTTGTCGTTTGTATAAAATGTCATAATATATGAACAATTATACACATATATCTATTTTTTAATTTCATAAAAGTGAATAAAAATCATAATTCAATTTCTTGATAATGAATACATTCACTAACACAGTGGTGGAATTCAATTTTGTAATGCATGGAACTTCAACAATATTTTCTCTTAAAAAATGTAAAGCAGAAGGATACAACGTGAAGATGTTATGAAGCTGATTAGTAGACACTTTTATTATATTATTTTCTATTAGCTTTTGTCTGTTTGAAATACTTACAAATAAGTAATACCTACCCAAAGGGAATCAATTATAAATTATTAGAATAAGTAATTCAATAAAGTGATCAGATACAAGCACAACATACACAAAATTAATATCTTTCCTAGTAAGCAGAAGTGATTGGCAAATGTGATGAAAACAATAAGTCCATTTGCAATGGAAAGAAAAACTTGAATTATTAGTAATTAGTCAAGCAGAAATTTACAACTAATAAAAAATCTGAACAGTTTCATGAAAAAAAATGTTATTTCGAGATGGGAAAAATTATATTGTAAAATTTTCAGTTTTCATCCAAATCTTTGTATACAACGAAACTCCAAAATTCTTTTGTTTGTTTTTGTGGAATTCAATATATTTTTCTGAAGTAAATAAGAAAAAGCAATGTGTAAGAATCAAAATCATAATTTCAAAAGGATTTTATCCTTTTAGTATAGTTGATAATTTCATTCTAAAGTTAGTCTAGAGGAAGAATAATAATGAAGACATTTTTGATAAGCATGCATAATATAAGACCTGACTTATAAAATACACATTTTTAAAAACAACAATAATCGAAAGAATGTTTATTGGAACATATACATACAAACAGAATGCTGAAAGAAAAGTAACAATCAAAAAGACCTACGTACTTATTGGAAAATTGCCTTTACCATGAGGAAGATAAATATCTCTTCTTGACACTATACTTATAAAAATAAGTTCATTAAGATAATGACTACAGGAGCAAAATCTTATGGGTAGATGAGGGAAGATATATGATAGAGAACAAATGTACAAGGATTCGCCTTTAATTTTACAAGGTATTTTTCCATTGTAGTAAGAGAAAAGAATTAAGATACAAGAAGAATTTTAGATTCAGCGGTAGAAAAATGAGGAATCAAGGGGGCACATTTTAACCACAAATGCCCTCCCTTCCCTTATCTCATATTGTATCTGGTCTCAAAGGAAACACATTCAGTCCACAAATTTTCTCTTTAGCCACGTGCACAGGATGTAAGTCTGCACTGTCATGGACCACAGGTGAGAAGCCAAAGAGATTGTTGATCCACAAATTTATTTGTAAGCTCTAGAAGAACTAATAATTGCCTACCTATGACTCAAAAGGTAATACCTGAATTGTAGTACCTTTCATTTTCCTTGTGTTTTATGTCCTCTCTCTCTCTTTCTTTCTCAACAGTAAAGTTTTTAGTTCATTGGCTTTGACCTTGTAAGTTTAGTTACAAATTCTAACTGGCCTGAAAATTACTTCAAATCTAAATCTAAAAAAAAAAAAAAATTAAGGTTCAAGTAAGTTCAGTTGCACTTTTTTGTTTAATTGTATGCCTTGGTGTGTGGTGGTTTCAGCCTGGGACAGAGGCAGGACTACCGAAATACGTGAAGAGAGCCTGTGCCCTTTTTTATGGCTGATGATTGGGAAGGATCAGAAGCTGTGCAGGAGAGTGGGATCATATGTGACTTCCAGACCAGAGAGGTTTGGATACTATTCAGAGAAGTACTTAAACCTTGTGATGTTTATCTGTCTTCATGCATTAACCTTCACAGATCCATTCATCTCCAATGATGGCATTCATCCTACCCAATTTCTCTACGGGATTTCTATGGAATGAGCTGTTCTTGGTAGCAGTTCTGAAATAAATAGTGTGTTTGGGAATAAATACTTAGACAAATTCAAGGATGAGGATTCCATCGAGGAGTTTTTGTTTTGTTTTGTTTTTCATCTTTAAAACATCGTGACTATTTATTTCACCACATATAAAAAATAAGACGTAAGTACAAAGTAAATTGGGGACTAAAATTTAAGAATTGGAGGTGATGGTTTCCCATTCGTTCTTCCTTTCTTTCTTTCTTCCTTCCTTCCTTCCTTCCTCCCTCCCTCCCTCCCTCCCTCCCTCCCTCCCTCCCTCCCTCTCTCTCTCTCTCTCTCTCTCTTTCTTTCTTTCTTTCTTTCTTTCTTTCTTTCTTTCTTTCTTTCTTTCTTTTTTTCATGTAGTGTTCCATGATTCATTGTTTGTGTATAACACTCTGTGCTGCATGCAGAACATGCCCTCTTTAATACCCATCACCAGGCCAACCCATCCCCCCAACTCCCCTCCCCTCTAGAACCCTCAGTTTGTTTCTCAGAGTCCATAGTCTCTCATGGTTCGTCTCCCCCTCTGATTCCCCCCTTCATTCTTCCCCTCCTGCTATCTTCTTCTTTTTTTTTGAAACATATAATGTATTATTTGTTTCAGAGGTACAGATGCATTTTCCACATAAAGTATCCTATCATCTGCAAAGAGTGAGAATTTGACTTCTTCTTTGCCGATTTGGATGCCTTTGATTTCTTTTTGTTGTCTGACTGCTGTGGCTAGGACTTCTAATAGTATGTTGAATAATAGTGGTGATACTGGACATCCCTGCCTCGTTCCAGACCTTAGGGGGAAAGCTCCCAGTTTTTCCCCATTAAGAATGATATTCGCTGTGGGTTTTTCATAGATGGCTTTTATGATATTGAGGTATGTACCCTCTATCCCTATCCTCTGAAGAGTTTTGATCAAGAAAGGATGCTGTACGTTGTCAAATGCTTTTTCTGCATCTATTGAGAGGATCATATGGCTCTTGTTCTTTCTTTTGTTAATGTATTGTGTCACATTGATTGATTTGCGATGTTGAACCAAACTTGCAGCCCAGGGATAAATCTCACTTGGTCGTGGTGAATAACCCTTTTAATATCCTAGTGGCTAGAATTTTGGTGAGAATTTTTGCATCCATATTCATCAAGCATATTGGTCTGTAATTCTCCTTTTTGATGGGGTCTTTGTCTGGTTTGGGGATCAAGGTAATGGTGGCCTCATAAAACGAGTTTGGAAGTTTTCCTTCCATTTCTATTTTTTGGAAGAGTTTCAGAAGAATAGGTATTAATACTTCTTGAAATGTTTGGTAGAATTCCCCTGGGAAGCCATCTGGATCTGGGCTTTTGTTTGTTGGGAGATTTTTGATGACTGCTTCAATTTCCTTAGTAGTTATAGGTCTGTTGAGGTTTTCTATTTCTTACTGGTTCAGTTTTGGTAGTTGATACATCTCAAGGAATGCATCCATTTCTACCAGATTATCTAATTTGTTGGCATAGAGTTGCTCATAATATGTTCTTATAATTGCTTGTATTTCTTTGCTGTTGGTTGTGATCTCTCCTCTATCCTTCATGATTTTGTTGATTTGGGTCATTTCTCTTTTCTTTTTGATAAATCTGGCCAGGGGTTTATCAATCTTGTTAATTCTTTCGAAGAACCAGTTCCTAGTTTCGTTGATCTGTTCTATTGTTCTTTTGGTTTCTATTTCATTGATTTCTGCTCTGATCTTTATTATTTCTCTTCTCATGCTGGGGTTAGGCTTTTTTTGCTGTTCTCTCTCCAGCTCCTTTAGGTGTAGGGTTAGGTTGTGTATTTGAGACCTTTCTTGTTTCTTGAGAAAGGCTTGTATTGCTATATACTTTCCACTTAGGACTGCCTTTGCTGTATCCGAAAGATTTTGAACAGTTGTGTTTTCATTTTCCTTGGTTTCCATGAATTTTTTAATTCTTCTTTAATTTCCTGGTTGCCCCATTCATTCTTTAGTAGGATGCTCTTTAGCCTCCATGTATTTGAGTTCTTTCCAACTCCTCTTGTGATTGCGTTCTGGTTTCAAAGCATTGTGGTCTGAAAATATGCAGGGAATGATCCCAATCTTTTGGTACCAGTTGACACCTGATTTGTGACCTAGGATGTGATCTATTCTGAAGAATGTTACATGGGCAAGAGAAGAATGTGTATTCCGTTGCTTTGGGATGGAATGTTCTGAATATATCTGTGAAGTCCATTTGGTCCAGTGTGTCATGTAAAGTCTTTATTTCCTTTTGATCTTTTGCTTAGATGATCTGTCCATTTCAGTCAGGGGGGTGTTAAAGTTCCCCACTATTATTGTATTGTTGTCGATGTGTTTCTTTGCTTTTTTTTATTAATTGGCTTATATAATTGCCTGCTCCCATGTTAGGGGCGTAGATATTTACAATTGTTAGATCTTCTTGTTGGATAGACCATTTAAGTAGGATATAGTGTCCTTCCTCATCTCTTATTAGTCTTTGGTTTAAAATCAAATTTGTCTGATATAAGGAATTGCCACCCCAGCTTTCTTTTGGTGTCCATTAGCATGGGAAATAGTTTTCCACCCCTTCCCTTTCAATCTGGGGGTGTCTTTGGGTCTAAAATGAGTCTCATGCAGACAGCATATCAATGGGTCTTTTCTTTTTATCCAATCTGATAGCTTATGTCTTTTGACTGGGGCATTTAGCCCATTTACATTCAGGGTAACTTTGAAAGATATGAATTTAGTGCCATTGTATTGCCTGTAAGGTGACTGTTACTGTATATTGTCTGTGTTCCTTTCTGCTCTATGTTGCTCTTAGGCTCTCTCTTTGCTTAGAGGACCCCTTTCACTATTTCTTGTAGGGCTGGTTTTGTGTCTGCAAATTCCTTCAGTTTTTGTTTGTCCTGGAAGCTTTTTTTTCTCCTTCTATTTTCAATGACAGCCTAGCTGGATATAGTATTCTTGGCTGCGTATTTTTCTCATTTAGTGCTCTGAATATATCATGCCAGTCCTTCCTGGCCTGCCAGGTCTCTGTGGAGAGGTCTGTTGTCAATAATATTTTTACCATTGTAGGTTACAGATCTCTTCTCCCAAGCTGCTTTCAGCATATTTCTCTTTGTCTGTGAGACTCATAAGTTTTACTATTTTTGCTCCAATACACCTTCTGTTCCTCTCTCTCTTCTTCTTCTTCTGGGATCCCAATTCTTCTAATGTTGTTTGGTCCTATGGTATCACTTATCTCTTGAATTCTGCCCTCATGATCCAGTAGTTGTTTAATCTCTCTTTTTCTCAGCTTCTTTATTTTCCATCATTTGCTCTTCTATATCACTAATTCTCTCTTCTGCCTCATTTATCTTAGCAGTTAGAGCCCCCATTTTTGATTGCACCTCATTAATAGTCTTTTTGATTTCGACTTGGTTAGATTTTAGTTCTTTTATTTCTCCAGAAAGTGTTTTCCTAATAACTCCCATGCTTTTTTCAAGCCGAGCTAGTATCTTGAAAATCATTATTCTGAACTCTAGTTCTGACATCGTACTAATGTCAATATTGAGTAGGTCCCTGGCAGTTGGTACTGCCTCTTTTTCTTTTTGTTGAGGTGATTTTTTCTGTCTTGTCATTTTGTCCAGAGGAGAATAGATGAATGAGAGAACAAAATGCTAACAGGGTAACAATGTCCCCAGAAAATATACTCTAAACATATCAGAAAAGACCTGAAACCAGGGGAAAAGAAAAGGAAAGAAAGAAAAAAGAAAAAGATGAAAACAAAGAAAAACAGAACAAAACAAAAAAAAGAAAACCAGAATATGATCAAATATGATCTGGCTGTGCATAGATCTGTGCCACACACTAGATTTTGGCTGTATTTTGGTCTGTTAGAAGACAGTGCCTCTCAAAATTTTAAAGAAAGAAAAACTTATATATGTACAAAAATAAGGGTTAATATATATGTACAAAATTATATATGTACAAAAATAAGGGTTAATATGATGGCATATATCTTTAAAATGAAAATTATAAACGATTTTATAAAAGGAATTAATAAGTTGGTTGAAAAAAGAAAGAAGAGGATTTATAAAAAAAAAGAAAAAGAAAAGGGAGAGAATGTGATCAGGCAGGAGACTAGAACAAAGCCATACACTAGAGATTTAGGGTATATTTTGATCTGTTAGAAGAAACTGTATCTCAAAATTTTAAAGAGAGAACAACTTATATATACATGCCACAATAAGGGTAACTACTATGAAGGGATAAAATATGACTCTAAAACTGAAAAATAAAAATGTTTTTTTAAAAAAGGGATTGATAAGATGTTGGTTGAAAAGGGAAAAAGAAAAATTCAAAAAAAAAAGTTAAAAAATTAACTTTGAAAGACTAAAGAATCATGGTAAAAAAGCCATGAATTCTATGTGCAGGGGCGCCTGGGTGGCTCAGTTGTTAAGCGTCTGCCTTCATCTCAGGTCATGATCCCAGGGTCCTGGGATTGAGCCCCCCATTGGGCTCTTTGCTCCGCGGAAAGCCTGCTTCTCCCTCTCCCACTCTCCCTGCTTGTGTTCCCTCTCTCATTGTGTCTCTCTCTGTCAAATAAATAAATAAAATCTTAAAAAAAAAAAATTCTATGTGCAGTATTCCCCTAGCGCTGGAGTTCTGCCATTCTCATTGATCGGTAAACTTGGTCTTGGCTGGCTGTTCTTGCTGATCCTCTGGGGGAGGGGCCTGTTGCCGTGGTTCCCAAATGGCTTTGCCGGAGGCGGAATTGCCCTGCCCTTGCCTGGTCTGGGCTAAGTAATTGGCTCAGGTTTGCTCTCAGGAGCTTTTGTTCCCTGCAAGCTTTCCCTACAGCTTTGGAGGACGAGAGTGAAAATAGCGGCCTCCCAATCTCCGCCCCGGAGGAGCCGAGAACTTGGGACCCCACTCCTCAGTGCACCCCCAGAGAAAAGCAGTCAGTCACTCCTGTGTCCCTGGTCTCCGACCGCAATCCGTGCTCCCCCAGCCTGTGACCGAACATTTCTATCTCTGGCACCCGACACGGTGTGGAGTCTCCAAACCCAGCAGATCCCTGCAGTGTGCTCCCATGCTGCTCCTCCTGGGGGAGGCAGGGGAGTCTCCCTGGATCTGCCAATTGTTGGGTCCCTGCTGGAGGAGTAATGGCCCGACTGTGCTGCGGACCATGGTTTATGGCAACCCCGAGCTGAGAGCCCACTCCTTGGCTCTGTCTCGGCAGCCGGCTTCCCTGCTCTGATACCTGGGAGCTCTCCCACACTCAGGCACCCCTGGTCTTTCTGTGACCCCGAGGGTCCTGAGACCACACTGTCCCAGTGAGGGTTCCACCCCCTGCTTAGCCACTGGAGCGATGTCCCTCAGCGGAGCTGACTTCTAAAAGTTCCGATTTTGTGCTCCGTGGCTCTATCACTTGCCAGAAGCAGCCGACGTAGGCCCCCTCCCCCATCGTCTATCCTCCCAAATATCGCCTCGGATTCATTTCTCCACACGTCCTACCTTCCAGAAAGTGGTCGCTTTTCTGTTCAGAGTTGTTGCTCTTCTTTTCTTTGATCTCCTGTTGAGTTTGTAGGTGTTCAGAATGGTTTGATCCCTATTCAGCTGAATTCTTGAGACCAGATGAAATCCAGTTCTCCTACTCCTCCGCCATCTTGCTCTGCCCCCCTGTTCCTTCCTTTTCAAAGAACCAAAAGAGCCAGGCAAGTAATAACTTTCATGATCAATAACAGAAGGATAAGAGAAACATCACTGGTTGAAGCTTTTTTCTTTTTTTAATTGAAGAATAGTTAAGTTTGAGGCATTTTGAGGACAAAATTCTAGAGATGCAAATTGATAGAGTCATTTGATGAACTATCCAGGTAATGAGTGTCTGAAAACTTCTATTCTTTGGTCTCCAACAAAATGGTGCAGGCCGCAAGTTCATGTAATAAATTAATATTGTCTTTTCAATCAACTTGGTTATGATAAACACTTGGGCAAAATAATACAGAAATACTGTATCACCAGCACTCGTCATAAAGTTTGAAATTATTGCCTTAAAAATTCTTATTATTTCTAAGACACATTTAGTTCTCAAATTAGTTCCTTGAAAATCATTAATTTGAATCTCAAATTCATATCTTTCTTCTCTGTTTTTTAAAATCTTACCTACTCTTAAAGGCAGAATTCATGATCTGTGTTTTACATCAACGCCTCTGTAACTTCTCATACCCACAGTAATTTCTCTCTTCTCTGACCTCTTATAATGCTTATAATATTCTACTCTGCAAAGAATGCTTTTAAGTACAAACTTTCTCATTATTTTAAATACCCCCCCCAGGGCACCTGGGTGGCTCAGATGGTTAAGCGTCTGCCTTCGGCTCAGGTCATGATCCCAGGGTCCTGGGATCGAGTCCCACATCAGGCTCCCTGCTCCTTGGGAGCCTGCTTCTCCCTCTGCTTCTCTCTCTCTCTCTCTGTCTCTCATGAATAAATAAATAAAATCTTAAAAAAAATACCCCTCCTAGACAAAAACTTCAGGAATAATTCTCCCTTTTCACCCAAGGAATATTCTGGCTGAAACCCATACAAAACTGGCCTGTTCTTCATCAGCTTCTGGACGGCTCTTTAAAATGTGACATTAGGGGCTCCTGGGTGGCTCAGTCAATTAAGCATCTGCCTTCAGCTCAGGTCATGATCCCAGGGTCCTGGGATCGAACCCCACATTGGGACTCTCCCTCTGCTGCTCCCCCTGCTTGTGCTCTCTCTCTTTCTTAGTCAAATGAATAAATAAAACCTTAAAAAAACACTACACTAAAAAAAATTTAAAAAATAAAATGTGACCTTAGAATTAGAAGTCAAACTTAAAAATATTCTTTTCTACTGGCAAATAGATATCAAATGATGGCAAAAGACATCTCAGTAATACTATGTCAATCTGTAGATACAGAAAATGATAAATTCTATACCCTTCACTATGACTAAGTTACTAATTGGCTTCTAGTAATGAGTGCCCAACTAAAAGCAGCTTCTTACGCATGGAAATGGGGCCAATATAAGAAAGAAAATTGAGAAGCAAATGTGGAAAGACGTTGTGTCCTGGAAATACATAATCCCCTGGATCTAGCTGTACCTAAAGTCAGTCCTGAGGTTTTGCTGCTGTATGAGTAGTATTGTGCCTTTTCTCCATCAAGATATATTGGGTTTGACTTTGATCCTTGAAACTGAAATTGTCCTAAATCATAGAGATCATAGAGATATGAAATACTGAAATGTTTATTTTAAAGAGGTTATCAGAGACACCTGGGTGGCTCAGTCAATTGAGCATCCGACTCTTGATCTCAGCTCAGGTCTTGATCTCAGGGTCATGAGTTCAAGCCCTGCACTGGGCTCTACACTGGGTCTGGAGCCCACTTTAAAAAATAAAATAAAAAATAAAAGTTTACCATGCTATTTGTGCAGTTAAATGCAACTTAAAAAATTTTTTTTTAAATGTCATCCTTTAAGCTCTGGGTTGAAATAAAGGAGAATGAATATTTGGGTTGTACCACTCCACCAAACAAAGGGTAATATGGGCAGAAAAATTTGAATTATGTTAAGAAAAACATGTCACTTAAGATGTCCTGCCTGTGCTTTGTGAGGCTCAGGGGCAAAGACCATGATTAGATGGTCTTTTGTTTGGCTAAACACTTAAAGGGGTTGGTGCTCTATAAGGATAATGCAGGAGTTAAAGTAGGAGTAGAGATAAACTTCTAATCAAAGCAAATAACAGAAATTTGGTTTTGAAATCAAACAGCCAGGAAGCAGGGAAGTAATTTGAAGTGAGGATTTGGATGATTAAGGCAAATGAAACCTATGAAAAGTTTCCCATGGCTGGGAAGAATTAATGGATTTTTAGGACAGGGAGATCCAATGTTCAATTTTAAGCAATTTCTTACTTTTTTTCTCTAATCCACTGCATTAACTCGAAATTGAGTAAAAGGCTGTTAAATGTAAGAGGATTGTGTGTTGAGTTCTTTGGGGGAGCTGAACTGATAGGGTGTTGACCTTTGTGGGCAAAGCAAACTGAGGTGAAGAGACGGCAACCGGAGGGCCTGGGAGCATATGTGGGGCAAGTGACAGTGAAGGGGGGTACCGGAACCCTGACTCACAAGGGTGCACACTCCCCTCCTGCTCCCTCAGAAATCCTCAGACATTTCAAGGAGCGATGACCAATGTATTTGCGTATTAAGAGAAAGAATGATTCTGGAAACCTGGGGGACTTGGTGTGGTGGTAGGGGGCAGGAGGAAGGTGTCTGTTTGGCTAAAACTAACATTTCTCTGCTTTCTTAATTAGGGTAATAATCCCTGAAGGGTGGCAGAGTATGCCATCCCCAAATGTGCTATTTTGTTATATTATTTGGAACCAAAGACAATGGAGAAGAAGCAGATACAAGAAAAGCTCTCTACCCTCCTTCAATTTGCCTAAAACAGGACATAAATTTGTAAGGATGTCCTCCCTTTTCTCCCTACCAGGAAAGACTAAAGTTAATCACTGGAGACAACTCTAGACACTTAGTCCAGAGATGGTACCAGAGGAACCTATGTAACAAACCTTACTAAAGCAACATTTATCTTCCATTAGTTTCCCCAAGTATTTACCTTCCTGCAAATTTCCAACCCTAAAATCTCAAAGTTCGTTTTCTTTGTCTTGTCAGTTCTCCACAAATTTCTCACTCGTTGCTAAGATGCTATATAAACTCAAGTTCTGACCCCCTACCTTTGAATTCCTCATCACCGAGTACTTCCATGTGTCTGTGTGATGAACATGTTGATAAATTTGTGTTTGTTTTTCTCTTGCTAATCTGCCTCTTGTCAGTCCAATTCGCAAGGCCAGAAAAAAAAAAAAAGGTTGTTTCCCTTCTCTGGACCCCCAAAGCAGGACTGAGACCAGCATTCAAATGCAAGTAGCTTGTTTGAGAGTGATCCCAGGAAACCAGGGCAAGAAGCGAGAAGGCCAAGGAGAAGACCAATAACTGTGTGTTCAAGGGTAGGTTTTCACCATGGACAACAGCAGTTCAGTTCCTCTGAGGACCCCTCGAGGGAGACTCTGTAGAACACGGTCCCCACAAAGGTTCTGGAATCTGGGCAACCCTTGCCCCTTGTTTGTTGAGAGTGGCTCCTGGGGATTTCAATGTACTGGCATTTTCAGTCTGCTGCCGCGAGTCAGGCCTGCTCCTGAAGCCAGAGGCAGCTCACAGGCAGAGAGAGGCAGTCCTTAAAGGAAAACAAAAAGTTGGCACATGGAGGAATTGTTTCCACCTCAGGGAGCTCCAGTGGGCTGAAGACCACAGGGTAGAAGGCCATTAACCATATCTTCTCTATCCAGTAATACTTCAAAGGCAGCAAAGAAAATACTTTTTTCATCAGGTATTTGTACTTGTAGAAGTCTTCAGTGGTTAGAGGAGGAAATAATAGAAGACCACGTGTGAACATTTAGAATAAAACTTCCGTATCACTCTGTATAAATTCTTTATCTGTATCTATATTGTTATAAAAGGTTATGACAGTAGATTCAGGGATTCTTCACATCAACTTGCTTCTATGGACCTTCTCTTCATTTTCCTTTAGTTTTAAAAATATTCTTATGAAGTATTAATTAAATTAATTAAGAATGAAAAATGTTTCAATGATACAGAAAATACAAGGACAAGCATAATGAATATCCATGTTAATAACACCCAGAGTTAACATTTCCAAAGACACCTGATAACATGTGCAGTATTATATTACTATAATAGGTAACAGTAAGCGGAGAATCTGAAACTCCTATGCATTGCTGGAAAGAGTAAATTTGTACTTTTTAGAGAAAACTTCGGCACAATCTAGTAAAGTGGAAGATGTGTATGAAACTACTACCCAGCAATCACCTTAGAGAAACTCTTGCAAATGCCTCTAAGGAAATATTTGTAAGCACCGTTTGTGACAATAAACTGCAAAATAGTACAGCTGTCTCTCCATTGATTAATAGATAAGTAAATTATTTAACTCACAGAGTGGAAGATATTAAGTAGCACTTAAAATGCTTGCATTTTATTTATTTTACTTTATTATTTTATTTATTAATTTTTAGAGAGTGAGCGAGCGAGCAGGGGCAGAGGGAAAGGGAGAGAGAGACTCTCATTGAGTGTGGAGCCCTACTCGGGGCTTGATCTCATGACCCTGAAACTATGACCTGAGCCAAAATCAAGGGTCAGAGGCTTAACCCACTGAGCCACCCAGGTGCTCTGTGGTATTATTCTTAAATGTTTGCTGTCCTTCCCTGTAAGGGGATCATGCTCCCTTATCTGGAAGCTAATGCTGATATCTGTAATTTTGAGTTTTAATTTCCCCATCCTACTGAAGTCAGGTGTGACAATATGACTTGTTTTGGCCAATGAAATGTGGGCAGGAGTGATTATGCCACTCCAAGCATGGGTGAAGAGCCATTGTGTGTCTGTTTCCTTGGCCAGGAGTACACCAGTGCCCCAGAGAGGCCAATCATTCTGTCCAGGCCCACAGTAATGAAAAATGAAAGACCCAGAGCTCTACAGGGCCTCTGGGTGAGACCTAAACCTGTTTATTGTAAATTTAATCAGAGGAGAAGGGGAAATTGTGCAGTCTTCTGTAGTGAGCCTACAATGCCTAGAGGACCAGGCTTTATTCATTATTATTGCAGTTATATCAACTTCTTATGGCAATATTGGCCTTCTCCAGCTGATGGAAAATTAAATGTCCTTGATTAATAAACGTGCAAAAGTAGTTCCTTCTAGTAAGTAAGCGTAGGTGATCTGTAGAAGGTTTTATGGGAATCAGATCTGGATGTGGGTACTAGGTTTGCCGTTCAAGGTTCCATATCCTTTAGCTTGACCTCACTGATCCTGAAGTGGCCCTGACCCAGGGGAAGCTCTCCATGTGTTGTAGCTCTTATAAAATAAAATACTTCAAACCATCAGGTCCTTGGTGTGGGCTGTAAATTCCTAAGCTTGAAAAAATAGAAATAACGCTGTTGTTCAATGTATATAGTACTAAGAACCACGGATACATAAGCTGTTAAACCAGCCTCTGGATCTATATGCATGTATCACTCCATAGATACACTATTTTTTTAAATTAAAGTACATACAAGAAAAGAATGTATATGAGTTTGATGATTTTTTACAAACTGATTCAGTACCTGCTTCGAGAAACAAAACATCGCCAGCACCCCCATCAGTGCCCCTGGTGACTCCCTCCAACAGTATGCTTGCCTCACGTTCAGTCACTCTCCTGCCTTCTAGCAGCATAAATTAGCTCTGCCAGTTTTTATACTTTATATAAATGGAAAAATACAGCATGCATTTTCTTGTTTGTGGCTGGTTTCTTTCAGACAGTGCCATGTTTGTGAGATTCATCCATATTGTTGTGTGTAATTGTCAATCCTTAATTCTCATTTCATTGCCTGAATTCTCATAATTTGGTGATCCAATCCATTGTTGTTGAACTTGGGCATTGTTCAGCTTTCGGCTGTTATGAACAGCAGCTATTCTAATACATGGCTTTTGCTAACATGTGTGGGTGTTTCTGTTGTGTGAACGCTCCAGAGTGCCGTTGCTGCATCCGTCAGAGAGCAGGCATATGTTCAGTATTAGTAACAGCCGAACAGTTTTCAGATGTCGCTGTGCCAAGTCCGCGCTTAGAGCAGCTGTGTATGTAAGTTCTGATTGTTCTCCGTCGTAGCCGAAACTTGGTGTTTTTATTTTCTATTTTTATTTTAGCTATTGTGGTAGATTTGTAGTGGCATCTCACTGTGGTTTTAATTTTATCCCCTGATGACTAATGAAGCTTCAATATTTAGTTTTTCTCAATCAGTGTAGGTCTTGGCTTTATCAGGTTTCTTGGGTATTTCTAAGCAATCTGGAGTTAGCAGATAGGGAATATCCCATGTGGGATAATGTACATTCTTGCCAGGTAAAATGCAAGGAAGTGTGAAAGAAAATTTGACATATGTGACATGGTCACATAATCTTGGCATTATTTTCTAAAGACAATCAAACATAAAAATAACTGCAGCAAAACTGTTATGTACCAGGTACTACTCTAGGAGTTAGGGGTAAAATAATTCAGTAACACAGAATCCTTGGCCTCTGGCAACTCAGAGTATAGTTGAGGAATAATCAAGTGTAAAAAAACAAAATTCAACTGAATAAATTTTAAAGATCTTATTGGCTTTCATCAGTCATTAATGAATCAGGCAACATCCAATCTAGCAAATAGAAGGAAACTGTAAGGAAGTGTACAAAATAAAAGACTTTTGGGGCACCTGGGTGGCTCAGTCAGTTGAGCATCCAACTCTTGATTTCAGCTCAGGTCATGATCTCAGGGTAGTGGGGTTGGGCCCCATGTCAGGCTCTGTGCTCAGTACAGAGTCGGCTTGCCCCTCTCCCTCTGCTCCTCTCCCTGCACGTTCTCTCTCTCTCATCAATCAATCAATTAATCCTAAAAAAAAATACTGATACAAAATAAAAGACTTTTATAGGCAGAAGGGAGCAGGAACAAGGAACTTACACTATCAAAAAGACGGTTATGGCGAAGTCACTTCCTTTTAGGGGATGGCAAGAGTCTATCAAGCTGATTACCTCACTAGTGCCGATCAGGGGATTCCTGATCCACTGGTTTAAGATTCCATTTCTGGGAGAGCCGAAACTATAATTAAGTCTCATTTAGGTGAGTGGGTCTTAGCATCAAGTGACTCCATTTTGGGTCTGTTGTCTTGCTTGTTAACACAGGTAAAACTCAGTTACCAAGTATCTTAGTCTGTTTGGGCTGCTGTAACAAGCTACCATACACTGGGTGGCGTAAACAATTTATTTCCTACAGTTCTGGAGGCATGGGAAGTCCAGGATCAAGGTGCTGGCGAATCAGTATCTGGAGAGAGGTCCTTCCCTGGTTTGCAGATGGTCTTTTTCTCTCTATATCCTCTCATGGCAAGGGATACCATCATACCGGGGATTAGATGTCAACATAGGAATCTTGAGGGGACACATTTAGTCCATAGCACCAAGCAAGGGTAAATGCTAAACTTCAAGTATTGCCAGAGTTCTCTAAAAGCACAAAGAAGGAAATTTTTAATTCTATGGGGGACAAATACGGACTGTGGGGGTTGAGGGGGGAGGAGCTAGAATGACACCAAGGAAGTGATAAAAAGTCATGCTTAACATCCTCCTATGGTAGATATGGAGAATCTACTGATGAGATCCATGCCACGTGAGAAGTAATATACAGTGACCTTTTTTTCCAGAAAATTTATTATTCAAAACCCACATCCATACAATAAACATTTTATCAGGTTGTTGTTCACATTAAAAAAAAAAAAAAGAAGCAATTTTAAATAGATGGCCACAGATTCCATTAAAAAGCAGACTCCTTAGTGCCCGTAAGGTGAGAATTTTTCATGTAAATTATCAGGATGGCATCTATTACATTAGTATTGCCTTCATCTATTCTTAGAATATGTGTTTGCAGGTTGGAATTCTGTTTTGCTTTTCCTCTACAAATCATAATACAATTTCTATAATATCCAGATTTGCTCTCTTAAAAGTGGATTAAGAATTTAGCTACCTGCAAAGTAATAATAGCACTGAATTCTTCTATATTTAAACAATTTTCCCAGTTTTGTCATAGTTTAATCTATCCTTACTTCAATTATATCATTTTCACAAACTCATATTCATTGAGTTTTTCCAAAGTATTTAAATTCATTTTTGTAGAAACCACATTTCTCCCTTTATTTATTCCTGTCTTACCTGTGGAATTGGGATGTGTCACCCTCCTGGTGTGGATGTGTTCACCAACCTGAAAACTCTCTGATCTACCTACTATTAGGTTTTTATGGAGGCTTCCTCATATAGGCACAATTTTTCATTCCATTTCCAGTCTCTCAGGAAGATGGGGAGTGAGGATGAAAATCCAAGCTTTATTCATGGCTTGGTCTTTCTGGTGACCAGCTCTTATCCAGGAGCTATCATGGAGCACACCAGAGGCCCTCATTAAAACAACAAAAGATGCTTCTAGGGCTCTTATCACTTAGGAATTTACAAAGGAGTTAGGAGCCCTGTGTCAAGGATGGAATCAAAGACAAATATTAGAACAAGAGATGCTCCTAGTGTTCTAATCACTTAGGAGACTACAAAGGTTTTAGGAGCTTTGGGCCAGAAACCAGGGGCAAAGAGCAAAGACCTACATATATATTTTGTTACCTTATGGAAAGGAAGAGATGGGGAAAACTATGAGGAAAGCAATTATAGTCAAAGAGGAAAAAAAAGAGAGATGTAATGAAGACACTGAAAATGTGAGGGAGATCGTGGTATCCTGAGGTAGCACCCACCTCTCATCATCTCTGTCTTCATTTTCTTGCCTGCTCTGTAGCTAGAAAGTCACGATTGAGCTCCCATCATGCACTTGGCAGTAACAGTGAGGATGAAAGTAATAATTAAGGACAAGCAGAGAGAGAAAAGAGACCGAGGCATTGACATAATAGAACTGCCCAGTACTGGACTCTGTTAGAAAATTAAACCTTGATTTGATTTAACTATGATAGCTGGATGTTTGCTATATGTAGCCAAATGCAATCCCTAACTGTTACAACATGTAAGCCTCTCTTTAAGAAATCTTGTTCCAAAATATAACAAAGGAATTATATCGAGGTCCAGACAAGGTGTGTGGAAACAAAATGCAGAATCAAATTAGGAAATGAAGAGGACAGTTGAATGCAATCAAATGATAAAGGTAATTAGCAAGATAAAATATTGAATTAGGGTGTACTGTTAAAGATGTCCAGGTCGTGAGAGAGGGAAATACAATCCCAGTGGGTACACATGGATGTTGGAGCCTGTGTTTATGGTAGCAAAAGGAAATAGACCAGAGGAGAGGGGACAGTGTGTTGATCCATGAAACCCACTGATTGATCCTGAAAGCACGTAATTCCTGGGTCCTGTATCCTGGTCTGGGATCTCTTATCAATTAGGTACTATCTCATTGTCCCAATATTTTACTCAATAACTTTTGAGATAGCAAATTATTTGAGCACATCACTTTATAATAACTTGGAATATTTAAAACTAAATTATGAGATGATGAAATTAATCAAATCCTCATATTTAAAGACTTTTCTTGTTAAATTTAGGAATGTCCTATGTATTTGTCATAAAGAGGTTTCAATTTTAAGGGAATATTAGAGCACCTGGCAAATTTACTTTATGATTTCAGTTGGAAATGAATAATTGATTTAGAATTATGATTTTAAATTCAAAGGTATAATAAAATTTAATTGTTCATAAACAATAACAGAATGCTTAAAAGAACCTCATTAACCATATTAATAAGTTTGAGCTTATAGATTTCAAAGAGTTACTTCAGAACTTAGAGGCATTTTGCTTTAGGGAGCTGTTTGTCCTAACATGCATTAGAAGTACTTAACTAAATTAAATATATTTAATTGAGGATTGATTATAGTTTAAAATGTTTAAAGTCATTTAATTAAGCAAGGCTAATCATTATTAATATTTAACATGATAAACTTTAGTTAATTGAATATTGGAGTTGTCACAAAAATAGCTTTATGTATAAAAAATAAGTTTGGAAAGGTGAACTTGACATTATAAAAATAATGTGGCTTTTGAACTTGCAACGTTAGTTAATGGAATATTATTTAGAACCAAAACACTTATAACAAGCTATTTCCACACAATAAACTTTCCTCGGACTTAATGTAATTCACATTAACATTTTTCAATGAAGATAGAGATAGAGTAGAAGTCTCGGAATAAGGTTCGGGAGAGAAGGATCGGATTTTATCTTTTTCTAACTTCTTTTAGTAGGGTAGAAGTAACATAAACATGTTTAAAGGAAGAAGGGAAAGAGAAAGATGGCAGAGAAAAAGAGATTGAACACACACACAAACACACACACCACACCACACCACACCACATATACACATACAACTTTTCTTTCCTACACGATGGACATAAATGTTTGAACAAAGAGTATTTTGTCTGAATATGACTTTTGAGGAAGCATTGACCTACCTCTAACAGGAGGTGGCAACTTAAGTTAAACTATAAATGCAAGTTCTGATTATGGTATTTTTACGGCTGGAGCTTACTATACTGGAAGCTGAAGAACAGTGAAGTAGTTTTAATGCCCTGAAATGTTTCAGTACTTTAGGCTGAATTCCGAGAGTCATTTCTTATATTCATATATTCTAGAGGTATAGAAGTATTAGGACAAATGATTTAACATTTATAGATCAAGAATATAACTTCTAATAAAAATGAAGAATCTCTAATATCATCTTTTTTTAAAGATTTTATTTATGTATTAGAGAGAGAGAGAGAGAGAGAGAGAGCGTGTGCGTGCAAGTCAGGGGGAGGGGCAGAGGTAGAAGTAGAAGCAGACTCCCCGCTGAGCAGGGAGCCTGATGCTGGGCTCCATCCCAGGACCCTGAGATCATGACCTGAGCCCAAGGCAGACGCCTAACTGACTGAGCCACCCAGGCACCCCTCTAATATCATCTTAATAGTCATATCACTTATACGGACTAGGCACAAAGCATAGCAAAATTTACTTTATTGATTCTTATTTATATAAAGGTATATTTTCCCTGTATGTGGCATATCTGCTAAAAATAAAAACATGTTAAATTAGATGGACTTATATGATTAATCTAATATCATCTCATCACAGGGTGAGATCCTATCTAAAAAAATTTTTTTTTTCTTTTCTGCACTTCTCACTGACCCTCTGTCCTCCTTAGTAGGATGAAACCACACTATCTCAAGGAGAATTAGGATTGTTTAAAAAAAAAAGAAAATAGAACAAAGAGGAAGACTCCGTTGTTTGTTTTGACTTCCAGCCCAGGCTCCTAAACTTGCAAAGAACAGGGGCTGGCATGGCAGGAACAGAATATGGAAGATCGGGAGGAGAAGAGGTTGATGGACCTGCTCCTGGCCTCTTCCCCAGATCCAATCCATGTTTACCTGGGCTGATAGAAAGTCATGTATGACCTTGAGACAGTGGTGCTTTAACATGTGTTAGAATTGCTTGGATGACTTGCTAAAATACAGACAGTGTGGGCCCACCCCCTACAGTTTCTGAGGTAAATCTGGGGTGGGGCTCAAGAATTTGCATTTCTAACTAATTCCCAGTGGAAGCCAGTGCCGCTAGTCCAGGGACTAAGGAGATAAGGGAATGGCCCAGAGGCAACAAGAGGATTTGATAAATAAGCTTCCAGTTGGAAGTCTTTCTTCTGGCTAGCTCTGGAAAACCCATGTGGCCGTGCAGCCAAAGCATGCTGATCATCTCATAGCCAATCAAGTAGAATTTACATCATCTGGCCCAGTGAAGAGATTTTTCCAGGTCCCTGGGGGTGAGGGCCCATCACAGTTGCCAACTAGTAGCCTATGGTTCTTTTAGCAAAAGTACTTGGCCCTGTTCTGAAATTTTGCTGAAACCCAAGTAAAGGGGCTCCCAGTGTTTTTAAGAGCTGAGTTATTTGGAAATACAAAAGTGAAGGATGGGGGCTCTTAATGAAAAGAGGTATTGATGGGGCACCTGGGTGGCTCCGTCATTCAGTGTCTGCCTTCGGCTCAGGTCATGATCCCAGGTCCTGGGATCGAGCCCCACATCAGGCTCCCTGCTCTGCTGGGAGCCTGCTTCTCCCTCTCCTATTCCCCCTGCTTGTGTTCCCTCTCTTGCTGTCTCTCTCTCTCCGTCAAAAAATAAATAAAATCTTTTAAAAAAAGAAAAGAGGTATTGATATCTATGTGGTGAAGAAAGATTTAGCACCATACTTGGATGGGACCAGATGTCCCCAGTCGTCTCCCACTCTACTCCAAGATTCCTTTCACATCTTAAGATATTACGATTCTTTATCTTACTTATAAATACTTTAATTTTCCTCTTTTCCTCATGCATGTTTTTCCTTATAATCTCTCCTGGTGCTTTTATGACACCCACCCCTCTCTGACATTAGCCAGAACCACCCAAATGTTCTGTGAGTGGAGGGTATTTAGCAGTGATTACTTCTAAAAAAAAAAATATATATATATATATATATATATGTATATTTTGCTATTGTTTCCTACAAACACATTCCTTAACTCCTCTGTATCCTACTGCATCATCTCCTTCGATGATTGTATTAGAACAGAGAGGATGCCTCAAAATACTTTCCAAGTCTAAGGTATCCAAAATAGTCCTTTGATTTTTCTCCAAACATGTTCACCAGTCTTGATCTGTAGGGAAGAGACAGTTAGCTCACTGCTGCTCCACAGATGGGAAAGAACAAGTTATGCCAGAGAAATCTCTATGCTAGTCCATATGGAGCTAAATGTAAACACAGTCTATGTTTCATAACAGTTCCTTCCAATCACGTGACAAACTTGGGTCTGGATGTCACATGTGAACATCAGGCATTGAACAAATCCTGATGGCCTATTTGGCAGTCATCGCCCTGGATAAAGATTGGGAGGGAAAACAGGCCATGAGGAAGCTGTACTATGTCAGAGCTTAACCCACCCCTTCATCAAGGCCCACGCCATGCCCTGCAACCTGCTTTCAAAGGGAGAGCCTGGTCCTGCAAAGACTCTGGAATATCTCGACTTGGAATGTAGTCCTACCTCTGCACTGGGTGCATTTTCATCAGTATGACTAAGGGTGAAACCATGTTGAAGGTAAGATAAATCCTAAGATTTATGGTTCCTACACAGCCATTTGGGGCCACTGACTGCAGTCACCATATTATCTGATCAGACCAGGCAACTAACAATAAGTTAAACAAATGGGGCAATGTATAATTTTTTGAAATAGCTTTCTTCTGTGGAAGTATAAGAAATACTGTGAAGAGAAAGAAAAACTTTCTTGACATGGTAAGTGTCAACCACTTCCCCGTAAACACGTTTTGTATTTATATGTGCATCTGTCGCAGAAAAGGACCTTCCAGCTAGTATGGCCGCATGACAGACCACCCAATAAAACAACAATCATATCATTATGCTCATGGATTCTGTGAGTCAGGAATTTGAACAATGAAGTATTGTGTTTCTGCTCTGTGATATCTGGGACCTCAACTTGGAATTTCAAAGGCTGGGGATATTTGATCACAAGGAGCACGAATCATCTAAAGTCTTACCTGTCTGGTGGCTGATATGGTGAGCTCTCAGCAGGGTTATTGGCCTGAAGGACCTACGCAGGTGCCCTTCATGTGGATACTTGGGCTTTCTCACAGCGTGGTAGTTGTGGTCCCACAACAGGTACACAAAAAGAACCAGGCAGAAGCTGTGTCACTTCTTATGAACTAGCATTGAAAGTCACATTGCTTCACTTTGGTCAAAGTCACAAACCACATTTAAGGAGAAGCAACATCGAATCTCACTTCTCAATGGGAAGAGGGTAGAAGTCTCACTGTAAGAGCGTGTGAGATGGAAAATATTTTTCTGTGATCTTTGGAAAATGTAATCTGTCATAAAGACCATCTCAGTTCTCTGAATCAGAATTTGGGCCATTTGGTTGATTTACTTCTCTTTTCTCGAGGTTGGGACTGCTTTATTGTAGCATGACATGTCTCTTTCTGAAGATGGGATCCTTCTAAACGTTAAAGGAGGACATAGTTTTGAAGGACATAGTTAATCATAATAGATCTTAATAGAAGAAGAGGAAAACCTATTTTGAGTAGAAGCAAAGAAGTTGACTCACTTCTATGGCTCAAAAATGAAAAACCTCCATGATTTTTCTGAACCTGCGGCCCATCTACTTTATCTTAGGTTAACCTGAAAAGCATAGGGAAGGTGAAGAGGTCAGGTTGAAAACTGCTTTGATTGACTGTTGCTAATGTTTGAAAGAAGAATATTTTATGATTAAAGCAATTATAAAACTAGAGATGGTCCCTTTGTGCCCAAGTCAGTACCACTATCTGATGAGCGTGGATATTTTAGAAACTGGACAAATTGTCCATAAGAGGTTGCCTCCTGCTTCTGGTGACCCTGGACCAATCTATAGCTATTGCCCCTCTGAAAATACTCATCAATATCCCAAATTTCTAAAGACTTTGAACTTGAGGTTCCTGAGTATAGGCTTTGGTCTCATTTGCATCTCTTTCCATCTTCCCCAACTCTACTGATACTTCTAAGGCTCCTCACCTTTCTGTGAACTTTATTAAAATGAATGTGCAGGAGTGAGCTGGGCCCCTTTCCTGAGTTGCCCTCTCCTCTTTCAGCTGCCTTGGAGATGAGACAATGGATTAATTGAGGTAGCTACCTGTATTCAGGCCCTGAACGAACCTATTTCTCTGTTGTTTTTGGACAGTAGTCTAAGTAAACTGCCTCCAAAATATTTTTTCAGAAACTTTTGCCAATATTGCAATTTTCCACCAAAGCTTTTGAGGAAAAAAGAAAGCCTTAGAGGATTGTTCATAAAACAGCAAAAGTAACACACCAGGCCCTTTATATATTGTATTTTATAAAATACTTATAATGTGTTATAGAGAATTTATAATATTATATAGAAATATAATAATTATACTTTTTCTCTTCTTTCATTAAGATACACTCTCTAACATCCAGTGTATACCTTGTGAAATCTCAATCATGTGCCCCAAAGCAGTGCACCTGTAAACAGTAAGTGTCCTCTCTTCACAGTGGGATATGTCATGGTACAGGAAGGCAGTCCCAATCTTCATATCTTTCTATATATGCCATAAGGAGAGGTGAAATAACATCCTCGTCAATGATGGCATTAAAGTCACTTCAAGGGACACCTGAGTGGCTCAGTCGGTTAAGTGTCTCCCTTCGGCTCAGGTCACGATCCCAGAGTCCTGGGATTGAGCCCCATGTCTGGCTCCTTGCTCAGTGGAGAGCCTGCTTCTCCTTCTCCCTCTGCCCCTCCGCTCGTGGCTCGTGCGTGCGCTCTCTCTCTCTTTCAAATAAATATATAAAATTTTTAAATAAAAAAATAAAGTCACTTCAAGGAGAGGCTCTTCGGTGAGGAAAACTAACTTATTTCTTGCCCTGCAGAACAACTATTTCAAGACATTCATCCTTGGACATTCGATGATGTCTTTGCTTTCTTTCACCTTTAACGAAGGGTAAACATTTGCATTGGGGTGTTGAGGACATAAATACTTCTATTGTCTAGAGCAGAGGTTATCAAATTTAGGGCACATCAAAATCACTCCAGTGCTTATTAAATTGCCCATTGCCTCCGGGGACCCCACTTCCAGAACCACTGCTCTTCAGCATTACTCTCAAAGTGTGGTCTGTGGACCAGCAGCATTGGTAATAACCTGGGAGCTTGTTGAAACAGAAAACTTCAGGCTGTAATCTAGACACAGAAAATCAGAATCTCTATTTTAACAAGATCCCCAGGTGATCTGTATGCACATTTAAGATCCAGAAGCAGAACACTCTTCTCGCATAGTAGTTTGTAGCCAAACCCAGCTATTGTTATTTATAAGTGTAATACAGGTCATTGGTCATACGTAATGTTAAAAGTAATTTCCAGGAAATTTCAGTTGCACCCCTCCTTTTGTCTTAAAGTTTATTTACTTTTTTAGTAATCTCTACAACCAACATGGGGCTCAAACTCACAACCCCAAGATCAAGAATCTCATGCTCTTTTAACTGAGCCAACCAGGAGCCCCTCAATTACACCCACCTTAAAAAGGCAAAAAAAGTATATCCTTAAACTAGGAATTTAATGACATTATTTTAAGAATAACTGTTCTAATTTTCAAAATTAGTTGTTCTAACATAGCAAATGACCAATAGCCATTTCCAATACCAGAGTCAAAACCTTTAAGAGGTCCAAAGCTTTTTTTGTCCCAAACAAGAATTGGAAAATAAGGATGAACAGTAGTGATTTATAAGTTGGACTCAGAATAAGAATTTACAAAAATAAGTGAGCAATAAGTAAATCCCAGAAATATCTGGACAAAAGAGTATGAGTTCTGTCTCGATTACATTAATCAACTCATGGAGAAAAGGAACACCCTTAGCCTTACTTTTCCGTTAAATGGAATGTCCAATAATTGTCATTATTGGACATATTGTCATTATGGCTAACTTAGCTGAACATACCAAAAAAAATAATAACAAAAATCAAGGTTTAGTTTACTAAGACAATTTGGAATTATCAGTCAAAATCTAAAACCCCCCCTTTTTTAGAGGGGGTGTGGGGAAGGAAAGAGGGAGAGGGAGAGAGAAAATCTTAAGCAGGCTCCATGCCCAGCTTGGAGCCCAACACAGGGCTTGATCTCACAACCCTGACATCATGATCTGAGCCAAAATCAAGAATCAGACACTTAACTGATGGAGCCACCCAGGCACCCCTAAAAACGTTTTTAATACAAAACTTCTTTTGCCTGAATATGTTTTGGAATTTCAAGGAGAGTTTCAGTATAAATTCAACACAACTGACCCTTACAAAACTGTGTGTGTGTGTGTGTGTGTGTGTGTGTGTGTGTGTGTGTGCGCGCGCGCGCGTGTGTGAGTTGACAGGGTAGTATATAACTCTAAAATTTTTGCCTTAGGAACTAAAAAGAACATTACTTGATTGCATTGACCTTACTGGATTTAAAAATATATTTAGAAGACTTCTGATTCAGTTGGCTGCTGGACTCTCGTGTATAATATTCCTTCTGTCACATATCTCATTAATATTATCAAAAATAAATTATTAAATAAATGTTTTAAGAAATAGAGACTCTGAAATATCTAAGAAGTTGAGAACATTTTATAATATAAATGCATGTTAAATCAGATGAAAAGCAGTATCTCATCGGGCTAAAAATCTGCAATCCCCTATAGATTTTTAAAGTGAATTTGCCCAGAAGAATCTCATGGAGGATATTCAAGAATAGATCTAAGGTAGCAGGGATGAGGAGCAGAAGAGAAAGTTCTGTGGGACAACTAGACCACAGTCTCCATTCTGCTATTTTTCTCCAAGAGAAAATTAAGTTCTCTAAATCAAGTTTCTCTACACTAACGTTTCTCACCTTTTATGTCCACGTGAATCAGCTGAGGGTTTGTGGAAAGAGAAAGTCTGATTGACTAGGTCTAGAGTGATGCCAGAGTTTGGGACTTTCTAACAATTTTCCAGGTGATGCCGACGCTCTGCAGTCCTACTGCAAGGTCTGTACTACAAAGATCTATACCAGCCACAACTAACTAGAAATTACAATGAAAAAAAAATCCCATTCAAAATAACAACAAAACTCCAGGGGTGCCTGGGTGGTTCAGTCGGTTAAGCGTCTGCCTTCGGCCCAGCTCATGATCTCAGGGTCCTGGGATTGAGCCCCGCATCAGGCTCACTGCTCAGCGGGGAGCCTGCTTCTCCCTCTCCCTCTGCCTGCTACTCTCCCTGCTTGTGCTCTCTTTCTTTCTCTCTCTGTCAAGTAAATAACAGCTTAAAAAAAAATAAAATAAAATAACACCAAAACTCCAGAGTGTTTAGAATAAGTCTAAAAATAACTCAAAAAAAGAGAAATATTTAAACTTTTACTTTAGTGTTATAAAAGAAAATTTGCATAAGTGGAGAGAGAGCAAAACCATGTTGATGTGTGGGACAAGGACAAAAATGCTAATTTTGTTGACAGGACCCTCTGCACTCAATGACTTGCATCACTTTTCTGGGTTGAAAAGTGTTCTAAATGGTTCTTTGGTGTTATTAAAACAAAACGAAGAAACAGAAAATCCTTAGGGGAAAGAGACACCGTGGGAAAATATAAGTAATAATTTCCCCCATAATTTTAATTAGAATATAATTGCCTCCAGGCTAGGTGGGTGATTTGACATGATAGTGTTCTGGAAACTTAGGCATTGCCACCCTAGATGTAGCTTTCTGGATGCTGATTATCAGCAATCATGGGATATCCCAAGAACACGGAACTGGTGTTTAGCAGTATGGAAAACTATTGACTGTGGTTCGAAGGATGAATATTTGTGGAATTCACAAAATATTTATAAAAGGGCTCTCATGCCTCTACCCAGGAGCTTATCCACATCTGGCATTGAAGACTGCAAAGATTCATTTTACAAGCCCAGAAAGTAGAACAGTTTTCAAATGCTCTTAATTAAAAAAAAAAAAAAGAAGAAGAAGGAAGTCCAAGGGGAAGAGGGTAATTTGGGAAGAGAAGCATGACCAAGAGCCACGACCAGAAGCCACGAAAATCTTCTATGATGTTATGAACTGAAAGTTTATGTCCCTCCCAAACTCATAGATTGACATCCTCAACCCCAAAGTGATGGTATTAGGAGGTAGGGCCTTTGGGACTTACTTAGGCCAAGGGAGTTAGAATCCCCATGAATGGGGTTAGTGCCTTTATAAAATGAACCCTAGAGAACTCTCTCATCCTCTTTCCAGCATTGGGGGATACAGTAAGAAGTCGACAAGTCTACACCCTGCAGGAGGGCACTCACCAGTACCAGACCATGCTGGCACCCTGGTCTTGAACTTTCAGTCTCCAGAACCATGAGAAATAAGTTTTTGTTGTAGCAGCCTGAGCTAAGGACTATGGGGTCCTACCTGCTTATTCCCCCCAGAGGCAGTGAAGAAATTGGCATCTGGTCATATTTCTTTTGTTTGGATCCTCATCTTTGTCTATGTAAGCTCCACATAAAGCAAAGGATTCACGATGGATGGAAACTATTAGCTTGGAAGGACTCTGCTACAAAATCAAAATGTTGTCAGCCATTTGTTCTCTACTAATCTTTGCCTTCAGTTTATTATAAATCTAAAACTCTAAAGAAACTTCCTGCAACCTAATTACAGTGATCACAAGAAACTTTTAGAATGGCACTATATAACTTACAAAGCACTCCTGTGTGTGTGTGTGTGTGTGTGTGTGTGTGTATAATATATGATTCACAAATGCAAGAGTCTTTGGGGCTATCTTATGAGGTACTGAGGAGGGGAAGTGAGACACTGAAATAGTGACACAATCCTTGTTTTCAAGGGACTTGTTCATTGAAGTAAGAAAGGCGAGTACTGTCACTTAGTGTCTTTGGGAGGGGTTTCTTCTCTTCAACTGAACTGATCTTTCGATTGCATTTGAACTACCTACTACCCCCACACACCCCATACCCCTCACCCCCTAGGCTGAGATTCACTCCTCCAAGGGCTCCTACCTCAGTTCTCTCTTCTGGCCCACATCCTGTATGTGGATTTGTGTGTGTGACTCACTTTTCTTTTCCTGGGATGAAATGTTAGTATTGCCCACTCATCAGAGAAATTTTTCATGATCCAGTATGACAAAGACTGGTCAGATTAAAGGTTTATCTATTTTTGTTTTAAATCCATAAAAATGCATGTTGATGGTTGGAAAAGAGGTGGTCATTAATGTCTTGACTTGGGCCTCCGTACTTCAGATTCCTCAAATAGGGATGCAAATACTATTACTTCATATGGATGTTGTCAGGATTGTGAAAGTATTCACTAGGCACTTAAAAGAGTTCATGGTTTGTAAAAAGTGTGTGTAAATGATCACAATTATTGTAGAGCCTAATAGACCAAACTCAGCAGAGTGTCACAGGTGGAAAAGGTCAGCTGGAATGTCAGGTTCACAATGTGAGGAGGAAAAAACATCAGGTCTAAGGAGCCCTCCAAATAGCAGTTACTCCCATTTACAGAAGGACAAGTCGTGGGCACAGAATTTAAGAAACACAAATAACAGAGTGAGCTTATCTACCACTTCATTGGCCCTGGGACTTACACTTCTGACAGCATAGCTTTAACTATGACGCATACTGTTACACCCATCCAACCTTTCAAACACTAATGCAGAACTCATGACCTACAAGCTTATTCATGCCTGAAGGCTTTCCACAGACAATCTTGTTCTTTCCATAGAAATTCCAGGAATATATTTTTCAAGCAGGTGATTTCAAGCAGCTTCTGCTAATCATTTTACAGTGTCTAGACTATAACCCCTAAAAGAAAATAAAACACCTTGGGCTTACTGTCAGCTGTCACACAAATGTTCTCTTCATGTTCCAACGAAGGGTTATTACACCTTGTCCCAACAGATAATACACAGCTACTGTAGGAATAGATGTGTGAATTCCCAAGAAGAGGCTGAGAACAAGGACATGAGGTGTTGGGTAATAATAGTAGGTGTACAAGACGCCTGAAGGACAAATCATTGAAGAAAATTATTTTTAGGATATCAGAAGTTACATTATATTGTAATATGCCATCCTTATGTGTCTTGTTCTCTTCCCTCAATATTCATCATGGTAGTGACGCTAAGCATGAGGATATATGAAGCCCTCTCCTCCAGTATATGCATCATAATATATCCAAAATAGGTCATTCATGTGGGGAAGTAGGTTTAACAAAAAATTATTTTCTCTTTGGTTTGATGGCCACTTATATATGTCAAGATGCTAAAGTGACTTTGTGTGTGTGTGTGTTGTAAAGTTTATAGGGCAACTGGCCTAAGTTAGAAAGTCTTACAAATTTAATGAGTATATTTATACACTGTACATATTGGGACAATCTTTTATGGGAATGAGGACCGGTCAAAAAGTGGCCCCATGCGAACTTGAAGAACAATGGACTTTGGGAAACTACTCCCATGCCTGCTCAGGACCAGGGGGCGAAAACGGCAAAACCAAGGCCATAAAACATTTCTCTTATTTCCAGGACTACACGGGAGCCTTCATTTCATGTAAGTGAGCTCTCTAAGAGCCAGCAACTATTTGCTTTTTTATTTACCTTTTTCTCTTTCAAATGACTTGATTGTCAAGCCTTCCCTGATTTTATCTCATTATTATTAATCTGGCTTGTAGAGGGGAAAAAGATCTTTTCAAAAAAACCCATCTGATATATACCTACATTACCAAAAGAATGCTGTATTTGGGGTTAGGCATTCTTTAAGAGATGTCAATTTTTGTGGAAATAGCATTTCAGAATTAGTTAGGGGACAATATTAAGGGGACCAAATAACAGATTTGAGCTGTGAAACAGGCACACCCCACGCATTTTCCTAGATGAGGCTTTGCCCACACACCATCTTGAAAAAAGCTGACTGTACATGCTAGAAATCAGGGCAGAGAATGTGGTTACAAGAATAGACCAAAAAAAGGCAGTGGGTTTGTGGTATCAAGGTCCTTATCCACGAGAGAAAAAAATTAAATTTGAAATTGCATATCATACTGCTGTTGTGTCATTGGTAATATTTAGATATGATTCATAGCCATAGGTAAACTAGAGTAATAATGAATAGGTTTCCTGAATTAAAAAATTATTGCTATTGCAGTTTTAATAGCTAATGACATTTCTGATTCCAAACTCCACAGAAATAATGCTTAGACAGAATATCACCAGCTGAGCTATAGATATAATATTTTTAACTTTCTGTGTGATATTTCCTGAAGAACTAGCTCAGAGAAAATAATAATTTTATCAATACTATTATATTGGTATAAATATTAATAGTTATGTTATAATTATTACATAGTCATAATATTAATATTTATACCAGTTATATCATGTTTATGTTTTAGTCATTCCTACAGGGGGAGGAATTGGGAGAGTAAATGATAGGTAGCTACAGAACGAACTGAAGCCTGAAGAAGGCATTTTCAAGGTAACTTGGTCTATTCACACTGAAATGGATTTGGAGAGAAATGAACTGTGAATGAACCATTTGTCCATTGGAAAGTCATTGAGATTTGCATCATTCTATGAGCCAGATGCTCTGTCCTCACCTAATCAAACTATATAAAGAAAAACACAAGAGAGACCCTCCCAGACCTCTGGGTGAAAACCCATTAGTTCTCCCTTGAACGTGATTGCTGTGGACCTCCTGAGACATCGTCAGTCTTCCAGGGACATATTTAATCTCGGCTCTAGATTTTACCTGACTTTACTCTCACTTTCTAGGAAATACTCTGGTTTTACTCTTTGAACAAGCCAATAAACCTCAGATAATATCACGGGACTCGGATTCACAAATTTCTCTAATACCTTGGTTACAAATCTGTATGTCAAGGGGCAACATTGCTTCTCTTTGAGATTATTTTCCTTTCTCTTGCCTCAGGGATTTATTCTGTTTATACTTTCTGTCCAAGGAATTCACTGTTTTTGTTTTTTCCCCCAAGTTTATGATCTATTTATTTTTTATTTCAATTCCAGTATAGTTAACATAGAGTGTTCTCTTAGTTTCAGGGGTACAATATAGTGATTCAGCAATTCCATATATGACTCAGCACTCCTCACTTAATCTGCTTCACCTTTTTCACCCATCCCCCCTCCCCCTCCCTTCTGGTAATCATCCATTTGTTTTCTATAGTTAACAACCTGATGATTTGGTTTGTCTCTTTTTTTCTTCTTAAATTCCACATATCAGTGAAATCACGTGGTATTTGTCTTTCTCTGACTGACTTATTTTACTTAGCATTTTACTCTCTAGCTCCATCCATGTTGTTGCAAATGGCAAGAACTCATTCTTTTTTATGACTGAATATTCCATTTTGTGTGTGTGTGTGTGTGTGTGTGTGTGTGTGTATACACACATACCACATCTTCTTTATCCATTCATCTATCAATCAACACTTGGGCTAATTCCATAATCTGCTATTGTAAATGCTGCAATAGACATAAGGGTGTATATATCTTTTTGAATTCGTGTTTTTGTATTCTTGGGATAAATACCCAGTAGTGCAATTACTGGATCATATGGTAGTTCTATTTTTAACTTTTTGAGGAACCTCCATACTGTTTTCCACAGGGGCTGTACCAGTTTGTATTCCCACCAACAGTGCACGAGGGTTCCTTTTTCTCCACATCACTTACCAACACTTGTTGTTTCTTGTGTTTTTCATGTTACCATTCTGATAGGTAGGAGGTGATATCTCATTGTAGTTTTGACTTGCATTTCCCTGATGATGAGTGATGTTGAGCATCTTTTTATGTGTCTGTTGGCCATCTCTATGTCTTCTTTGGGGAAATGTCTATTTATGTCCTCTGCCCATTTTTAATTAAAAAATTTTTTTAAAGATTTTACTTATTTATTTGAGAGAGAGAGAGAGAGCATGAGTAGGGGGAGGGGCAGAGGGAGAAGCAGACTCCCTGCTGGGCGGGGAGCTTGATGCAGGGCTCAATCCTGGGACTCCGGGATCATTACCTGAGCCTAAGGCAAACACTTAACCAACTGAGCTACCCAGGCGCCCCCTCTGCTCATTTTTTATTGGATTTTTTTTTTTTTTTTTTTTTGGTGTTGAGTTGTATAAGTTCTTTACATATTTTGGATACTAATCGCCCATCGGATATGTCATTTTCAAATATCTCCTCCCATTAAGTAAGTTGTCTTTTAGTTTTGTTGACTGTTTCCTGTGCTGTGAAGAAACTTTTTATTTTGATGTAGTCCCAGTAGTTTATTTTTGCTTTTGTTTCCCTTGCCTCGGGAGACATATCTAGAAAAATGTTGCTACAGCTGATGTCAGAGAACTTACTATCTGTGCTTTTTCTAAGATTTTTATGGTTCCAGGTCTCACACTTAGGTCCTTAATCCATTTGGAGTTTATTTTTGTGTATGTTGTAAGAAAGTGGTCGAGTTTCATTCTTTTCTATGTAGCTGTCCAGTTTTCCCAACATCACTTGTTAAAGAGAGTATATTCTTCCCATAGGATATTCCTGCCTTGTTTCTTGAAGATTAATTGACCATAAATCTTAGGTTTATTTGTGGGGTGTCTGTTCTGTTCTATGGATCTATGTGTCTATTTTTGTGCCAGTACCATACTGTTTTGATTACTACAGCTTTGTAGTATATCTTTAAATCTGGGATCATGATACCATCAGTTTTGTTTTTCCTTTTCAAGAATACTTTGGCTACTTAGGTCTTTTGTGATTCCATACAAATGTTAGGACTATTTGTTCTAAGTCTGTGAAAAATGCTATTAGTATTTTGATAGGGATTGCATTAAATCTGTAGATTGCTTTGGGTGGTATGGACATTTTAACTATATTTGTTCTAATCCATGAGCATGGATTATCTTCCCATTTGTTTGTATTGTCTTCAAATTCTTTCACCAGTGGTTTATAGTTTTTAGCGTACATGTCTTTCACCTCCTTAATGAAGTTTGTTCCTAAGTATTTTATTATTTTTGGTGCAATTATAAATGAGTATTTTCCTAATTTCTCCTTCTGCTGCTTTATTATTAGTGTATAGAAATGCAGTGGATTTCTGTATATTGATTTTTGTATCCTGCAAACTTACTGAATTCATTTATTAGTTCTGGTAAATTTTGGTGGAGTCATTTGGGTTTTCTGTATATAGTATGGTGTCATCTGCAAATAGTGACAGTTTTACTTCTTCCTTACCAATATGGATGCCTTTTATTTCTTTTTCCTCTCTGGTTGCTGTGGCTAGGACTTCCAATACTATGTTGAATAAAAGTAGTGAGAGTGAACATCCTTGTCTTATTCCTGATCTTAGAGGGAAAGCTTTCAGTTTTTCACCATTCAGTATTATGTTAGCTATGGGTTTTCATATATGGTCTTTTTATGTTAGGTATGTTGGAGGGTTTTTATCATGACTAGATGTGCTTTAGCTAATGCTTTTCCTGCATCTGTTGAAATGATCAGATGGTTTTTATCCTTTCTCTTATTGAGGTGATGTATTACATTGATTGATTTGTGAATATTGAACCACTCTTGTATCCTTGGAAAAAATCCCACTTGATCGTGGTGAATCATTTCTTTAATGTATTGCTGGATTCAGTTTGCTATTATTTTATTGAGGATTTTTGCATCTATATTCATCAGAGATATTAGCCTGCAGTTCTCTTTTTTTGTAGTGTCTATATCTTGTTTTGATATCAAGGTAACGCTGGCCTCATAGGAGGAGTTTGGAAGCTTTTATCCCTCTTCTGTTTTTTGGGATAGTTTGAGAAGAATAAGTATTAACTCTTCTTTAAATGTTAGGTAGAATTTTCCTGTGAAGCTGTCTGGTCTTGGACTTTTTTTTGTTGGGAGTTTTTTGATCACTGGTTCAATTTCATTGCTGGTAATTGGTCTGTTCAAATTTTCTATTTCTTCCTTAATCAGTTTTGGGAAGTTATATGTTTCTAGGAATTTATCCATTTCTTCTAGGTTGTCCAGTTTGTTGACATATAATTTGTCATAATATTCTCTTAGAATTGTGTTACTGTGGTGTCAGTTGTTATTTCTCCTCTTTCATTTTTGATTTTTTTTATTTGACTCTTTCTCTTTTTTTTTTTTTTATGAACCTGGTTAAAGGCTTATCAATTTTGTTGACTTTTTCAAAGCACCAACTGGTTTCATTGTTCTATTGTGTTTTTAGTTTCTATTTCATTTTTTTCTGCTCTAATTTTTATTATTTTCTTCTTTCTATTGATTTTGGGTTTTGTTTGTTCTTCTTTCTCTACCTCCTTTAGGTGTAAGGTCAGGTTGTTTATTGGAGTTTTTTTTCTTTTTCTTCTTTAGGTAGGCCTGTATTGCTATAAAATTCCCTCTTAGAACAGTTTTGCTGCATACCAAAAAATTTGGACCATTTTATTTTTATTTTCATTTATCTCCATGTATTTCTTTATTTCCTCTTTAATTTCTTGGTTGACCCATTCATTGTTTAGTAGCATGTTATTTAACCTCCATGTATTTGTGTTTTTTCCAGATTTTTTTCTTATGGTTCATTTCTAGTTTCATAGCATTGTGGTCAGAAAAGATGCATGGTATGATTTCAATCTTTTTGAATTTGTTGAGATTTGTTTTGTGGCCTAATAGGTGGACTATTCTGGAGAATGTTTCATGTGCACTTGAAAAGAATGTGTATTCTGCTATGTTAGGATGGAAGATCTAAATATATCTGTTAGATCCATCTGGACCAATGTGTAACTCAAAGCCACTGTCTCCTTGTTTTCTGTTTGGATCATCTATCCTTTGATGTAAGTGGGCTGTTAAAGTCCCCTATCCCCAACTATTATTGTAATACTATCAATTACTTCCTTTATATTTGTTATTAGCTGCTTTATGTATTTATGCACCCATGTTGGGTGCATAAACATTTACAATTGTTATATATTTTTGTTGGATTATTCTCTTTATAAAATATATACTGTCCTTCTTTGTTTCTTGGCACAGTCTTTGTTTTAAAGTCTATTTTGTTTGATATGAGTATTGCTATCCTGGCTTTCTTTTCACATACCTTTGCATGATAAATTCTTTTCCATCCCCTCACTTTCAATCTTCATGTGTCTTTAGGTCTAAAATTAGTCTCTTGTAGGCATCATATAGATGGGTCTTTTTTATCCACTCTGTCACCCTATGTATTTTGATTGAGCATTTAGTCTATTCACATTCAAAGTAATTATTGATAGGTATGTACTTACTGCCATTTTGTTACTGGTTTTATGGTTGTTTTTGTAGTTCTTCTCTGTTCCTCTCTTCTCTTGCTCTCTTTTCTCATGGTTTGTTGGCTTTCTTTATTGATATACTTGGATTCCTTTCTCTTTAGTTTTTGCATATATATTACAGGTTTTAGACTGTAGTTACCATTAAGTTTATATATAACAACTTATGCATAAAGCAGTCTATTCTAAGTTGATGGTGGTTTAAGTTTGAACCCATTCTTTACTCCTCTCCCCCGCCAGTGTTTTAGGTTATACTTTACATCCTTTTATTCTGTAAATCCCTTGACTGATTTTTATAGATATACTTAATTTTACTGCTGTTGTGCTTCCTACTTTTCTTACTCCTACTTATGATCTTTCCTTCCCACTCAGAATCCCTTTAGTATTTCTTATCGGTCTGGTTTAGTGGTCATGCATTCCTTTAGTTTCCTGGGAAACTCTATCTCTCCTTCTATTCTGAATAATAGCCTTGGTGGAGGATTTTTTTTTTTTTCTTTCAACACTTTCAATGTGTCATGCCACTTTCTTCTGATCTGCAAAGTTTCTGCTGAAAAATCAGCTAATAGCCTTATGGGGTTTCTCTTATATGTAATTGTTTTCTTTTCTCTTGGTGCTTATAAAATTCTCACTTTATCATTGCTTTTTTCCATTTTAATTACTGCGTGTTTTGGTGTGGACCTCCTTGGGTTGATTTTTGGGGGGCTCTCTGTGCCTCCTGGATCTGGATTTCTGTTTCCTTCCACAGATTAGGGAAGTTTTCAACTCTTATCTCTCCAAGTAAATTTTATGTCCCTTTTCTCTCTTTTCTTTTTCTGAGATCTCTGTAATGCAAATGTTATTACACTTGATGGTGTCGCTGAGTTCCCTAAGTCTATTTTCACTTTTTATTATTTTTTTCTCTTTTGTCCAGCTTGATTGCCTTCCATTACTCTGTCCTCCATGTCACTGATCTATACTTTTGCTTCCACTAGTCTACTGTTTATTCCATCTATTGTATTTTTAGTTTCAGTTACTGAGTTCTTCATTTCTGATTGGTTCTTTTTTATGTCTTATAGATCTTTGTTAAGAATCTCACGGAGGTCCTCCACTCTTTTCTCAAGTCTAGTGAGTATCTTCATGACCACTACTTTAAATTCTCTATCAGGCATCTGTGTCTATTTATCTCCATTTCATTTAGCTCTCTTGCTGTGATTTTGTCTTGTTTTTTCATTTGGGACATATTCCTCTGTCTCTTATTTTGTCTAACTCTCTTTTTCTGTTTCTCTCTGTTAGGAAAGTCAGGTACATCTCTAGCTCCTGAAAGTAGTGGCCTTATGAAGAAGAGGTTCTGCAGTGCAATGTTCCCTGTTATAAGAACCAATGTTCTTATAACCAAATGTCATGGGGTTTTGTCTTTCCTGTGTGGGTCAGGGGCATCTCCTATGTGTGTTGCATGTGCCCTGCTTTTGTGGTTGAGCCACTTTTTCCTTCAGTCCAGTCCTCTGCAATGGCTCTCTTTGTCTGTTGTGGGCAGGGTTTGATCCCCGTGTTGTTAGTGGGCCAGTCTGGGGCCACCTTGGTCTTGAGTTGAGTCAGACCAAGCATGTGCCAGATATGCAATAGCACTGAACTGCAGGGCACTTTCCCTGTGTTGTCCACTGAGAAGCTTTCATTGGTGGCAGGGCCTGCAGTCAGACCAAATGTCTGCCCCCAGTCGACTGCTAGGGCCACAGTCTGACTGGTGTGTGGTTATCTTCTCCTCTCCCTGAGGCAGGAGTCACACTGGAGTGCTGCTGGCCCCTGTTGGGGCTGCTTGCACACTGACAGGCATGTGATACCACTTTGAATGGGCTCTAGCCAACGGCATATTGAAAGGAGTGGATCCACAAGTGCACAGGGGTAGGTTGCATGATGCCTGCAAAGTCCACACTGGTCCACTGTGGAAGGGGACCTGCAGCCACCCAAAACTGATGGCTAGGTGGGAGGGGTAGATCCACAGAAGTACTCAGGGGCCGGATGTGCAGGGTTAACAAGGTTTGCACTGGTCTGCGGTAGGAGGAGACCTGGAATGGAGGCCTGCCTGGAGGGAACATGTCTGCAGGAGAACATGGGGGCAGGGCACAGTGTTAGCAGGCTAGGTGGAGTGTTGACACTGTGCTGGTTCCTGCAAGTATCCCTGTGTCTAGGCTGGGGGAGCAAAGGAGGGAAATGGTGCCTCCCAGCAGAAGTCTCCCCATGATCCATGCACCTCTAGCACATGCTCTGAGATTAGTAACCAAATCTCCCTTTTCTATACCCCAGGCATTTTTCAAGCTGCTGCTTCTATGCTCTATCTCAGAAAGGTTGTTTCTTGTGCTGTCTCTTTGAAAGCTGGACTCAGTTTCCTCTCACCCCCCTGGCTCACCCAGAGTTGAGCCCACCGATTTTTAAAGTTCCAGACGTTAAGCCCTACTGAGTATAAGAACACACAAAATTCAGCCCTCTGGCTTTCAAAGCCAAATGTTATGGGGATATGTCTTTCCTGTGCGGGTTTCCATTGCCTGGGTGCCTGACATGAGGGTCTGTTTCTCTCCCCTCTCCTTGCTGTAGGTGTTCCTCCTCCCTCAGACAGGCCCATGGGTCCATTTATCTCCTGACCACTTCTCTGCCTTTCCTACCCTCTTCCTCTACTCTATATTTAGCTGTGGAGAGTCTGTTCTGGCAGTTTTGGGGTCATTTTCTGTGTTATTTACACTGATGTGGGTGTTATCTAGTTGTATTCATGGGACAGAGTGAACATGAGGTCCTCCTACTCTGACATCTTCCCCAGAAGTCTGAAGACTTCACTGTTTTAGAATCATCAGGGACAAAGAAATTTTGAGTTGGAAAAAACTATTCACTTCAGTTCAGTGTAATTAAATAAACAATTATTGTGTACCACCTGTATGTCAGAAAAATCTTCTAGGTTCTTGGGCTGTGGGAGTAATCAAGCAGCCATGATCCATCATGGATTTTAAAATGACATCAACTTAAATATTATGTTCTTCAGCATGCTCATTATTTACAGGGAAAATTAGAATTCAGTGAGCTTAATAACTATCTTTTTATAATTCTCTATCATCAAGTGCTTTTATTGGGTATCATTAAGAAATAATTGTCTCAAGTAGGAAAGAAGAGCAGAAATCAAAACCTGTCAATCAGATATCCAAGTATACTTACATGGTAAAGCATGAAACCACAATCTGTTTCCAGCCCTTCACTAGCCCAGCCACTTATCTTTTGCAGCTTCACTTTCTTTTCTAGAAAACTGGTATAATAAAGCTTGACCTCTCTGTATTCTTCACCGTGTTGTTGAAGGAACATCATCATGACCTATGATCAAAACTCTTGGACCTCTTAGATCAATGATAACTTGTACAATTTTAAAAAAAGAAATAGTAGCTATTATTTTACTGTGTTTAGTGAACACAGGATTGCATTATTTTCAATCTAACATGATTTAGCACATAGGATATAGTTTATAACTTTCCATCCTCTCTACAGAGTAAGCAAGCAATTATTTAAATGTTACTGAAAGATTTTCCTCAAGGGTAAAATAAATAAAGTGCTCTGCAACTCGTCAGGATTTTTGTATTTCACAGAATGAATGACATGTTATAATTAATTCTTATAGTGTACGTTCTAAAGTACAAAGATTTTGGGATTTTTGTTTAAATAAGAAACAGAAAATATGGTTAGGGGAAAGAACGGGAAAGGCAGCATAATGGACATATGTGGAAAACTATAAACTTTTTAAATGAGACTTGATGTACTAATGTCTGATAATAAAATCCTCTAGTAGACATGCACAGATGGCAGGTATCTTTGCTGCCCTGACATATAGCACATATGACTCTAGACCGGAAAGTAACTAGGAAAAGCCTAATAATGTCTGAGGCGCAGAATTTCTTTGTAACTTCATTGTTCCGTCAGAGGTTGATTTTTACCATCCCTGAGATCATTGGTTTAGCTCTTTTCTTCATTCATAAATGGTGATAACAGGAGAAGCCAGTACCTGCCTTCCACCCCAGGCTAGATCAGTTCTGTCCTCTGTCAATGTCTTCATCATCCTTCACAGAGTGTGAAGGGGTACTCTATCATTATTGGCAATAGGCTTATGCTCTTAGGTACCATGATAAATACTCTTTATTCTAATTTTTTACCATAAACATGTATGAAACAGGCATGGCAACTGACTTCTTTCTTTAGGGATGTGGTAACTAAAAGTCAGAGAAATTACTTGACATCGTTAAGGTCACTCCATCAATTAGCAGTGGGTCTGATTTAGAACACATGACTCTCTGTACCTATCTTAATGCTCATTCCTCTCAACTGATGGTTCCCAGTGTGTGGTCCCCAGATAGTAGCGGCAGCATCACCTTTGAACTTGTTAGATCCCATTCTCTGGTAGGTAAGCTAATGGCCTCACAAAGATGTTTGCATCCTGATCCCATGAACCTGTGATTATGTCACCTTACATGACAAAAGGGATTTTGCAGATATAATTAAGGCTCTCGAGATGGGAAGATTAGTCTGGATGATCTGGGTTGGCCCAATGTAATCACAGGGGTCCTAATAAGAGGGAGGCAGAAGGATTAGAGTGAGAGGAGATATGACAGAAGCAGGGGTCAGAGTGATGCAAGGGAGGCAGGTGGCCTCTGGAAAGTGGAACAGGCAAGGAAATAGATACTCCCCTACAGCCTCCAGAAGGAATACAACCCTGCTGACCCATTTTGGACTTGTCACCTTCATAAACATTAAGATAATCACATGTGTTGCTGTAAGCCCCTAAATTTAAGGTAATTTCTTATAAAAGGAGTAGGAAATTACTACACACGATGGTGGGGCTCAGTGTCCTGTGTTTTAACAAGCCTTACAGGTAACTCTGATGCATGGCAAAGTTTGAGAGCCACTGCCCTATACTCCTGAGTAATAATTTTAATGTGCCAATAAGGTTTATCCTCCGTTAGGAAGAGTTTTTCAATGGAATTGATCCATTCACTCACAACTATCTCTACTGAGTTGTGTGACCCTGCAGATTTGCTGTGGGTCTTTATTCATCATCTGAGAAACAAAAGAAACCAAACTCATGGCCTTTAAGATCTCCAATAGTCAAAGAACTACTATTTCTTAACATAGAATCCATGGAAAGAGGCCTGGAGACAATGGATGAAAAAAAAAAAAGATCTTGATTTTTTATTAAACTCTAAAATTGAAATATAATATTTCCTTCAATTATGAATGTAAGTAATAAACCATAATAGTAATGGCAGAAACTGTTATTTAGTCATCAGTAGAAACCACAGATATTTTTCTATTACATTACAGTTATTGCAGATGTTGCTTAGTATCATTTACACTCATCATTATTTTAAAATTATGGTAGTAATTAGATGTGCCACTGGATCCTTATTATACAATGTTGGTAATACAAAAATATATGACTTTATCACAAACTTATCTTTTTACATTTATGTAACTGTCTTTCAAATCTTGTTTTTTTACTTATATATGCATGTGTATGTATATGTGTGTGTAGATATATATATATATATATATATATATATATCTACACACACTATATACTTTGCATATGAGACATTTAAAATCCTTTCCCTCGGAATGCCTGGGTGGCCCAGTCAGTTAAGTGTCTGCCTTCGGCTCAGGTCATGATCCCAGGGTCCTGGGATCGAGCCCCGCGTCAGGCTCCTTGCTCGGCTGGGAGCCTGCTTCTCCCTCTGCCTGCTACTCCCCCTGCTTGTGCTCTCTCTCTGTCAAATAAATAAAAAAATCTTTTTAAAAAATTAAAAATTAAAAATAAATCAATAAATCAATAAAATCCTTCCCTAAGAAACATGTAATAGGCTCCACCAGAGTGCCCAAAAGATTCATTGCAAGAAGACTAATGACAAACCCTTGATATCATGTGTGCCTCATAAAAGACAGGTATCCTTCTAACACTTGTAAGTAATGAAACAGAGAAAAGGAAAGTAAAATCTCATTTATGGTCACATAAATAGGACTACATATATGAGCCCAGGACCTTAGATCTCTTTTATGTTTTCTCACACATCCACCAGGTGCCAAACTTGTACTATTTCCGCTTAGTCGCCTATCTTTAAAGTCCCACTTTGCTTTTGTATTATACTGATCTATAATCTCCAAAACTTGAGGAACACATTCTAATTGCCTTGAGAACCAGGCTTTTCCAAATTTCTGTTCTTCCTCAGTTGCACTAGCTTCAGAGTCAATTAATGGTTTAGATAATCCCACAGAATAAGCTTACCTCTCAGCTAGGGACCAAGGAGAAAGGGGAATAGCAAACTCTGACATACGCAATACAATTGAAAAGAAGCCTTTGAAATAGGATACAATCCTCTGAACAGCTTCCCAGAGTGTATTTGTTCCTATCATACTATATGGTTTGAGGGGACTTTGAAGTCCACGTTCAAAACTGCAACTGTTTGAATGTGGTGCAACAAGATATTCTATGAAATTAGGGTAGATGGATGCATTAGCCTCATGGATACCCAGTGATAGATGAACCATGCATGCTTGGGAGTTCAGAGTTAGTTCAAATGACCCTCCAAAATGTTATCTGTTCATCCAGAATTTATTCAAGCAAGCTGAATTTCTTCACCATCCAAAATCCAGCTGACACGCGTGTGAGGATTTACTTTCCCATGAGATCTCTCTTTCTACCCTCAGCCAGAAATACTCCACACACTTTCTCAAGGTCATACAGCTGACAGGTCCCAAATGGACTGGAAAACAAAAACAGACGTAAAAGTAAATAGCAATAAATTCAATGTGGAATCTAGTTATGGAGAATTAACTTTCTGTGCGAATATTGCAGGTCTTTGCATATTGTTCTTTGTTAACATCTGTAAGGGATGCTACAGGTGTGGTTGCTTTAATGTGCTAGTACTGGGGAATAATAAAGCCTTACTCATTCTTGTTGCCTTTTCCAAAATTTAGATTCTACCATGAAATAGCAAAATGGGAGAGGTAGAGAGGTACGAAGAAAGAACTGCAAAAGTGATTAAGGCCTGAGGATGTAAACCTAGAAGGACGGACTCGATGAACAAGGACTATTCATCACAGAGAAGGGGAAACAAAACAAAACAAAACTGAGGGTAGCTGAGTAACACGATACATTAGAATAAGTGAAATAAAACAAGGATGAAAAAATATCCCGGACAAGGGTAGAGATCAACTTTGGTTCATGTACTCTGAGATCAAAACCAAAGGAAAACATTGTAGCTGCTCTGAGAAAAATACTGATCTTCAGCTTGTTCAATTTCAAGGTGAATTACTATGGGAAAGTGTGTAATCTCCTCTCTGAAAATCTTGATTGAAATATTATGCTCTACCTAACATCATTCCAATGTCTCTGTCTTGATTTAAGAAGAGAGACAAGAAGATTTTTTTCACGGTCTTTTCCTATTAATGAATCCTGATGTTCTCTGTGTTATCCTATAATAGGAATAAACGAAATCATCAAGAAACTTTGCTTACAGAAATTATCATATTCAAAGAAGCACTCTATTGAGAAATCATGATATATAATGGGTTCCCCCACTAGTGATGGCTGGAAACTTTTGCACCAGGAAAGGCGTATAGTGACCCCCAAATCATTTCTCAGACCTACCTTTCAATTCACTGAAATGGTGCATAACTTTTAGTTTTAACATAAAATGTGACATACCTTCCATATGCCTGTCTTATTGAGAGACTTTAAAATGACACTGGAGGTGTGATAAAGCAGCTATAGTTAATGTTCAGTTGTTCCCCAAATATCTATGAGCTTCTCCGTATTTCATAGCCCTGTTGCTCTTCCATGGGACGATGTGGCTGATTCTGATTCCCTTGGGGTGGGGAGCTATGAGAAATTTTGTATCCTTTGGGTAAATACCCAGTAGTACAATTGCTGGATCGAATGGTAGCTCTATTTTTAACTTTTTGAGGAACCTCCATATTGTTTTCCACAGTGGCTGCACCAGTTTGCATTCCCACCAACAGTGTAGGAGGGTTCTCCTTTCTCTGCATCCTCACCAACAACTGTTGTTTCCTGTGTTGTTAATTCACCTTTGTGCTTATAGCAGCATTATTAGTGATAGCCAAATTATGGAAAGAGCCAAAATATTCATTGACTTGTGAATGGATAAAGAAGAAGTGGTATGTGTGTGTGTGTATATGTATATATATATGATGGAATATAAGTCAGCCATAAAGAAGAATGAAATCTTGCCCTTTGCAACAACATGAATGGAGCTAGAGAATATTATGCTAAGCAAAATAAGTGTGTCAGAGACAAATACCATATGATTTCGCTCATATGTGGAGTTCAAGAAACAAAACAAATGCATATGGGGGGAAAAAGACAGGCAAACCAAGAAACAGATTCTTAACTATAGAGAACAAACTGATGGTTGCTGGAGGGGAGGTGGGCAGGGAGATTGGGTTAAATAGGTTAAGGGGAATTAAGGTGGGCACTCCTGATGAGCACCTGGTGTCATATGTAAGTGATGAATCATTGCATTCTACACCTAAGACTAATATTGCCCTGTAAGTTAACTAGCTGGAATTTAAATAAAAACTTGGGTTAAAAAAGGAAAAAAATGAAATTAAAAAAATAAAAATAAATAAAAATTCTTATCTAGTGAGATGATAATAATAATAATAAAAACTATGAAGAAGAAGCAGGTCTCATCTCCAGGTCAAAATATAGAAGATGAGGTTTAATTTCTTCATGTGTCTCTCCCATGTGGCTGTGCTTCATATAGGGCCTGTGTGCTAAGAAGATACCTCTGGGCGAGGGATGCCTATTGCATCACCTGATTATCAGAGCTGCACTGTTTTGGTGTGAACAGTAAATGGAATCTGAAGGGTTAAGCATTGCCCATCTGTCCTAATAGTTATGATCGTGCTTGAGATAATAGTTAAGATAAAACATTTCTACTGTACTCTCAATTCTCACAATAGCCATCCTTGAAAAACATCACAGTGTTTTGGCTAAGGGCAAGGAGCTGCTCTTTTATCTATCAATTCAGAGAAGCTTGAAATCATCTATCAGTCATAGACCTGCATACAGATTACAACCACCACTGAGATTTTTTTTTAATTTTTAAAAATTAAAAAAAAATAATCACATGATATATTTAAATACTTAAAGAAGGGGGAGCCATAAACACACACACACACACACACACACACACACACACACATTCCTAAATTTACCTAGTATTAAGGAAATAGTGATGCTATTCATACATTTTTAGCATTTTTTTCTATTTACATGTTGTATAAACTCATTTAGGCATAGAATCAGTGTGGACATGCACACACACAAACATTAGTTAGCAATTCTATTGCTTTATATAACAAACATTTGTATAGACCTTACTATGGGATTGAAAGAATGGATTTTTTTTTTTAGCCATAATGGAAAAATTATTGAAGCTCGCTGAGCCTCATTTTTCTGGAATAAACAATATCCAGGGAATTGTGAAGCACTAAGATTGTGCTTAAACAAATTAACATGCACATATAGTTTTATAGATTAAACAAAGCACTCACCACCACCATTTTAATGAATTGAATATTTGAGGTATACAGTGTGGTTGAGAGAAACCACAGGGATGATGAAGCACCCAGGGGCTTGAAAGAGCAGGGAAGACAACCACTAGACCTGAAGGGATAAAGGAGGAAGGCACTCATAAGGACCCGGCAAAAGAGCATCCTGCATCACTTGAGTCCCTCAATAAGAGCATGACCACCACCAACCTGTGTTTTCTTCTCATTAAAGAGTTCTTGCTTGTGGATTCCATTAACCAAACCCAACAGAGGCCAGAAAGCAAAGAAACCTGGTTTATGCTGTCTATTCAGGTCACAGACTAAGGGTGGAGAAGGGCAGGGAGAGTGGACCTGGAAAGGCAAAGAGCGCTAGAGTATCCAGCCCATGTGTCAATCACTTCTACAGACGGAGAAGCCATTCGGACATATCTGTATGGGAAGGAAATTTATAATATTGAAAGGCAGCCTTGAAGTGTGATTAAAAATGGAATTGAGTCAGTGATAAACCATTTCCTAGGTAAGGGGTTTTCCCATATTAGTCAGAGACAGCTGGGTGTCAAACAGAACACTTCGGTATATGACCAGGTGTGTGATTCTGGTGAGGATAGGGATATGAGTCAAGAAAAACAGCTGAATAAAAGAAAAATGACGAAGAAGGAGAGGTAAGGGCTTGAAGCAGAGTTTGGTTGCCTGATGTGGAAAAGACAGGCGAGTGGCTGCCACCATCATGGTAGAATGATGCTGGAGAGAGCTAGTCAATAATCAGTGCACAAGCAAGTTTTTCTTTAATTGTGACTGACAGCTTTGTGAAAAATGTCTGTATCTGTTAATCATAAGGGGGCATCAGCTTTTTAAATAATAATGAATTCTGAGTGAATGAACTGAATGATAGAGGTGGGCAAAAATTCTGTATTACTTGCTTTGCTTCTTTTCTCTTTTTCTGTAATACAGCCCAGTTCCATTTTCATGAGGATATAATGAGATCAAAGATCTTGTTCAAAAAAGCAGAAACAGACCCATAAATTCAGAGAACAGACTGATGGGTGCCAGAGGGGAAGGGGATGGGAGGATGGGCAAAATGGGTGAAAGAAAGTGGGAGGTACAGGCTTCCAATTATGGAATGATCAAGTCACAGGGCTGAAAGGTACAGCATAGGGAATGTAGCCAATGGTATTGTAATAGCCTTGTGTGGTGACAGATGGAAGCTGCACTTGTGGTGAGCATAACATAAGGTATATAGTTGTCAAGTCGCTATGTTGTACACCGAAAACTAGTGTAACATTGTGTGTCAACTATATTTCAATTAAAAGAAAAAAAAAAAACTAGTGAGGGCAAAAAGTCATTCCATTTCCTCCTAGCAAAAAAAAAAAAAAAAAAAAAAACTTGTTAAAGAAAGACAGAGAAGGAGAGAGAGAGAGAGACTGAAAGAGATAGAGGGGATCCTTTAACAAAAATCTGGGGATTATAAAGATAAGTTCAAGCTTTGACTCAGTTGCATACCACCAAACTAAAAGCTGAAAATCTGACAACAATTACTTGATCAAACACTTCAGCACCTTCAGAACAGAATTTGAACTAAGCCAATATTTTAGTTCAGGTTGGGGCTGGTTCTGAGTGCCTCGGCCTTTGCCTTTAAAAACTAACCACCTTCTTATACCTCTTTCTTATATCAAAAAAATATCTTCACCCTACATGCTTGCAAGTTCTGTGTTAGTTCAAATGTTAGTACAAACATTTACCTGTTTACCCAAGTCACGTTAAAATTATTGGAATTTTGTCAGCCATAACACATTATACCTTCTTGGGAACAGTGATGGGCATCGTCCCAATACGTGATTCTAGAGGCTTTACTTGTAGATGTGATCTTCTTCTTCCTCCTCCTCCTTCTTTTCTTTGAAAACAAATCCAATTCCCCAGTTTGGTTGGTGGTTGGCTGAATGACCTAGCAACCTCTGCAAGGCCGTCTTTAGGATCCAGAAGTAAGGTTCAGCCTTTAGACATATTTGCTTAACACAAGAGTGTTTGAAAAGAATTGCAACTTAGTCAGTTACTCTAAACATTGGGCAGCTTCATAAAAACCCTCATTTTCGGCTTTTCTTGAGAGGAAGGCCGATTTGGCAAAAGTGGGCCAGCATTCCTGATTATAGAAACCCTGGGAGAGACTTAGGTTATTGCTGTACTTTTTAGATGAGGTGCATGTTCTCTCCATTACTATAGTTCCAACCCTTCCATATTAATGGTCTTAATTCTGCTCAGGTTCAATTCTATTTCCTGCCTGATACCTGATGGCAATTGATTTTTGTCCACAGCGATTAGTCTGTTATCATGTGTGTTGTGTGGTGTATCATAATCACATACTTACATTAGGGACACACTTACACTTCTAGGGAATCCATAAAGGGTTCTGCAGAGAGAATCCACGCAAGAGTTCTTTAAGATTCCACTAAGACCTAAGTAAACAAAGTGCAGTGTTGCCCAACAATCTAAATGCCCTACACAGGAAAAGACAGACACAGTGGCCTAAATTATTGTTGTTGTTTTTTAATTTTTATTTTTTACTGACACTTGTTTGGTTCAATATACCACTGAAGTCATCTGAACATGGAGTTCCCTTTGAAATCAATGGATGATCCAAAGACAGATGAATTTATGTGTGAAGTGGGCCAGTTTTTCCCTGTGTAAGCAGTATTACCAAATATTGTTTTCTGTTCCCAAATAATTGCTACCCAATTAAGCATTAAGCTGACAATAGCCATTTGGCTGTCATTTGCTTTCCAGAATCATCTGGCACTGTGTTTGTCCATTGTGTCTGGGTGTTCCTGTCACCCTGACATCAAGGCCGGCACTAAAGTTGCACAATGCAAACTGAGGAAGTAAAAGAACCTCTACTTAAATTAATCCATTCAGATTTCTCCTTAACCATTCCGGTTATTTGTCATGATTTTCCATGGTCTGAGACCTCTTGCTTTGACTTTACCACTTGCCAGGATGGTATGACTGCCCTGCAAAATAAATTTAGTTTCTCTATCAGTAGCCACATTATAGGCTGTCAAGAGATCTTAAGCTTTTTTGATGCCATGGACCCATGCATTGGCTAAAGCCTATATGACTATCTCAGAATAGTTTTTTTAAATGAATAAAATAAAGTACATAGAATTACAAAGGAAACAATTATACTGAAATATAGTCATCAAGATATTAAAACGTGATATATATGCTTATTTATGAATTCATTGAATATAAACGTTTAAATATGTTATATTATCATTATTATCATAATTTAAGGTCTGGGTGTGCTTCTTAAATAATATTCAGAGATAGTTGCAACAGCCTTCCTATAGTAGGACAGAATCAGGGGTCCTCTTGATAGGCACTTTGCTGCCTATGTTAATAATTGAAGAATATATTTAAATTTCGGTTAGAGTCTAGTGAAAATAAAGGTGTGTTTTTTTTTTTTTTTTTTCTATTCATGTTCATAGAACCCTTGAATTCCCTTCACAGACCTTTGGAGGTCCACAGACCCCAGGTTAAGAATAGTCCAGTCTAGGCTGTGCTGTAAAAATTAAACACTTCTGCTGTACCAGTTCACTTTGGTGCTAACAGAAGATGGATGTTGGGTAATTTTGGAAAACAGCTCAATCCACTGAGCCATCCAGGGGATTACACATATATCAAGTATATTAAACTTTATAATTGAGCTATACCGTGGAGCATCCTGTTTTCTATTAGGCAAAGACAAAGAACTACTTAAACTTATCATTTCCCAGTTAGTTGATCGATCTCCCTTCCACTGAGCTGGGTAGTGTCTTGGTCTCAAAGAAATAGTCAGAAGACTTCCCTTCTAAATAGGGCTCACTGATAGACTGAAGGAATAAGTGTAGACCTAGACAGATTGTACCAGACTGTAGACAGATTGAACCAGGCTCCATCCATCCAGGAAGCAGTCTGCCCGTGTTCACGAATGGATGACACATTATAGTGATACTGATGTGCATTAGTACTCTTTGCCAGATTTGGGAGACAAGTCATTCCAGATAGGAACCACAGTTAGTCATTCCCTCTAGCCTTGCTTCCCCTCCACAAATCTGCCATGTCCGAGCTTTCTCATTTCTTTCTTTTTTTTTTTTAAGATTTTTATTTATTTATTTGAGAGATAGAAAGAGAGCATGGGGTGGGGAGCAGAAGGAGAGGGAGAAGAAGACTCTCTGCTGAGCAGGGAGCCCAGTGCCAGTGCCGGGCTTGATCCCATCACCCTGAGATCATGACCTGGGCCGAAGGCAGACGCTTAACCAACTGAGCCACCTGAGCTTTCTTAATTTTTTATAATTATTATTTTTTTATTATGTTATGTTAGTCACCATACAGTACATCATTAGTTTTTTTTTAAAGGTTTTATTTATTTATTCATGAGAGACACACAGAGAGAGAGAGAGGCAGAGGGAGAAGCAGGCTCCCAAGGAGCAGGGAGCCTGATGCGGGACTCGATCCCAGGACCCTGGGATCATGACCTGAGCCGAAGGCAGATGCTTAACCATCTGAGCCACCAGGCGCCCACATCATCAGTTTCTTGATGTAGTGTTCCATGATTCATTGCATATAACACCCAGTGCTCTATTCAATACAGGCCCTCCTTAATACCCATCACCAGGCTAACCCATCCCCCTAACCGCCTCTCCTCCAAAACCCGCAGTTTGTCTCTCAGAGTCCATAGTCTCTCATGGTTCATCTCTCCCTCCAATTCCCCCCCTTCATTTTCCCCTTCCTTCTCCTAATGTCCTCCATGTTATTCCTTATGTTCCACAAATAAGTGAAGCCGTATGATAATTGACTTTCTCTGCTTGACTTATTTCACTTAGCGTAATCTCCTCCAGTCCCATCCATGTTGGTGCGAAAGTTGGGTATTCATCCTTTCTGATGGCTGAGTAATATTCCATTGTATATATGGACCACATCTTCATCCGTTCGTCTGTTGAAGGGCATCTCGGCTCTTTCCACAGTTTGGCTATTGCGGACATTGCTGCTATGAACATTGGGGTGCATATGGCTCTTCTTTTCATTACATCTGTATCTTTGGGGTAAATACCCAGTAGTGCAATTGCTGGGTCGTAGGGTAGCTCTATTTTTAATTTTTTTAGGAACTTTCTCATTTCTGAGCTACTGCTTGATGAACCATGACAAACAGGGGGTGAGGTGGAGAGACAGAAAAGAACCCTGGTAGGAGAGCAGTACTTTTTATTTTGCAGATGCCCATACAAATAAACTGTACACTGTTTAAGAGCCCATGAAAGAATTAGGAACTCACCCTTTATGTAAAAGAAGAAACATAAAGAGTTGTTTTTGAATAAGATCCTCTCAAACAAACATTTTTAGAACAGCCACTCACCTTATCGCAGCATTCAGTAAATGTTTATTTTTTTTTCAATAATAACAACAACTTGTTAAAATGCTGCCCAGCCGATCTGAAAGCTGAGCTGAGGAGGAAGGGGATGCTTGTCATTGCCTTCTCTCCTTTCCAGCCACCACAAATATTATGCTCTTGCTATTTTGTTTAACTTGGGCCGAATTCACTTCATAGAGTAACCGGGAGGGAGAGTTGGGTCCATTAAGAATAAACTTCAAAAACCCTCTGGCTTTGGGGCTTTCTTATGTTATTCCACCTCAAACCCAGAGGATATGAAAGATGGGAAGATTAGCGAGGGTTTTGCTCTGGCTGTTCTTGTATTGAATGGCTTCAGAAATGCCAATTGAAATAATTATCAAGCCATTATGATGATTTGCATTAAAAATGGTAACTTAAGCAGCAATCCCTGTGCTTGGAGGAGGGCAGTTGGGGGGTAGCATTTAATGTTATAAAAGGCCCATTGAAGCTATACTAGCTTTCTGGCTTTAGGAGGATTACCGCACAGTAGTTCACAAAAAGGTTATTCTTCCAACTCTATTTATACTCACAGTACTTACAGTGCATGCTCCCCACGCACCCATTCCTGGTATTGATTTGTGCCTGTGCCCAAATTATCATCTGGCACAGACAAGGCAGCGGCTCCTGGAGATGATGATGCAATGCTTGGAACAGTGCAGAACAAAGAAAGGGCCTCTTATCAACACTTCCCTTTGCTGCTTACGTGAAAATACCAGAGTATTGGTACCATTTCCTCCTACCTACCCCTTCAACTGTCCCATTAAAGCCAATGGCTTACCGTGGATCTCCTTTCAGAGTCTACTTAAGAGTACAAGGCAAGGGAGTATGGGGTCTCATTCTCATCAAACTCACCACTTTCCTCAGTGAGGGAGGTAGTTACCTTATAAAAGATGCCATCTTTGTTTTGTAAACATCACAGACTCTCACTAAAGGGTCTGGTTAGAGGAAGGGGGGTGCGTAGTGTCTGACAACTGCCAACACTACAGATGGCAGTTCTGAGAATTATACGGGGAGGGACACAGCCCATATGCAGGACCGTGTAGCCTTGGAAGTCATTTCACAGGTGACAGCATTCAAGACATGCTACCCCAAAATATTGCACTTTGGAATATTGAATATTTCAAGTTGAAGGAATCTGAGAAATGGCGTATGAGGAAACGAGCAGGTTATAAAATCCTCATGTGAGAAGTACCCTTCCTGTACCCAGGGGAAAGGGGCTTCCTTATCTCTGAAGAGTAAGGGACACAGAGAAGGATCAGAATGAGCAGGTCTTGCTAAATTTCCCCATTTGCAACACTCAGCTCATATTTTTTGCCCTATATTATTGTTCCACAACTTTCTACTCTTCTTCAAACCTACCATAAAAACACAGGTTTCACCATTTACTTGGGTCTTCATTTCCTTATGAAGCCTTCTGCGTCGTGTAAAACTTATATTAAATAAATGTATATGTTTTTCTCCTATTAATCTGCCTTTAGCCAATTATTTAACAGTTTAATTTTCAGACCTAGCCAGGGACCCTATGAAGGTTGAGGAGAACTTTCTCCTCCCCTACACAGGCAATGCCTTAAACATTTGCTGAATGTGACCAAAGTTACACCATGGAGCAGCTGGACCAAATCAGCACCACCTAGTTCTCAAACTTTAGTGTGCCCCAGTTTGCTCAAGGAGATGGATAACAATTTGGACTTGTGCACTCTGTCTCCAGATAATCTGATTCAACACATCTGTTGTGGACCCAGGAATCTGTACTTTTATTAAAGTGTTTGTGGTGTAGGTGAAAGAAGGAATACTACCTTAAGAGTTAGCTGGAATACAATCATTTTGGGACATTTCATAACAAACCTAAATAAAAATGTATGAATTGTAAGTGTACAACGTAGTGAATTCTCACAAAACAAACACTTCTGCCATCTAGCAACCACATAAAGAAGGAGAATGTTATGAGCACCTCAGAAGCCCACTTTATGCTCATTTCTAGCAACTGCCCCCACCAAAGGTATCCTGACTTCTAATACAATAGATTCCTTTGACCTGTTTCTGAACTTTATATAAATGGAACTGTAAAGGACTTTTTACATCTTCTTTTGCTCAACATTACCTTTGTGAGATTTATCCATAAGTTGGGTATAGTTGTAATGCATCACTTCTTGTCTTAAAAAAAGGTATTTTTCTCAACATTTGCTCTTTGGTAGGTAGGTCTCATAGGTGTGAGCACTTGAGAGCTTCTAAAATTATTATTTTTTAAATTTTTTGATACTGTTACCTTTTCTTCTAGTAATGAGTCATTTAGCTGACCCTAGGTGTTGAACACAGAGCCCCCTTCATCATGCCAAGATGAATTTTTAGGCATTTATTGTTTGCTTTATTAAGTCTTCTGTTGAAACAATTACTTAGAACATGGTGGACTAGGAAGCAGTGTAGAATAGACTTAAGGAAATAGGTGAGCATGAAGGAAGTGTCTGTGCTTAAATTTTTAAGTTCACACCTGAGATTGCTCTATGGAAAGTGCCTATTCATGGAGATTAAATTCCAAGTGGCTTTGGATAGACATTCTCAAAAGACAGGGCCTATTCCTGGGCCCCAGAGCACTGTGTGTGTGCTGTTCCACATGACCTAGGCTTACCAGCTTCATTCCCTGAAAACAAGATGATCGAGGGATGATCTGACATTTAAACCCCAAGCTTACCATTTTATATGCCATTTTCCTCTAATACACACCCTTTTCTAGTAAGTTAGGTGTATTTGATAACCACACTAATGCTTGAGGTGCCAGTTGTCTGAGCAGCTTCTCCAAGTGCCCATATGACCTCTGAACTGGAGTAGATGCAGTGGCACATCCTGATTCTGGGTGCAGTGATCTTTAGGTTGATTTTCCTGTGAAATGTCTGAGAATGGGCTGGGAGTTCCCATTAATCAAGTGCTTAGTTCTCCTCATCACTGTTCTTTATTTGAAGGTATATTAAAAACCAGGTTCCCCCTTCCTAACATTTTATAATTAGTTTTGATATTAGGGCCTTGCAAGGCAGTACACACAGGTTGAAAGAAAGAAGATGGAAAAGAACTAAATGATTAAAATCATAATTCCAGGATCACCCATACTAGAATATGTGGTAAGTAAGTGGATTATTTTATATTATTATGAGATTCATGTTCAGTTAAAGAAATATTTTATATACCAGATAGACTTTAAATTTCTTAGACATTTATCTCAGCCATTTTCTGGATGCTGATGTCTAATACCCACTCAGTAATTGCATCAAAACACTGAAGATGAATCAATGTGCAGTGTGAACACATGTACATGTTGGGTGCCAGGGACAGATCCCCTTGTCAGACTCACTTAATATTTTTCTTCAATGGTTTGGGCTTTCATAATGATCCTCTGTCATAGTCCACCTTCTCCCAGAAACAGTCCCTCAGCCAAGTGATTTATTTAATGAAGAGCTCCCAGGAGAAACCAGTAAGGGATTGAGGGGAAAAAGGGAAAGGGAAGAAGCCAAACAACTCCCTGATATTTCAGACACTGCCTAAGACCCTGGGGAACTCTGGAGAGTAAACAACATCTCAAGTTCTCTTTTCCAATCCAGTGAGGGAATTCCATTGCCCATGGGCAGTCCTCTAAGGATCAAGCAGCAAAAGCTGGGAGATGGGTTTATAGAACCAGTCAAAGAAATGCAAGAGAATTTGTGCAGGATACCAAATTATCTGCTGCATTATTCAATCATGGTTATCATTTCAGTAGTAATAACAAAACTGTAGTATCTCTATAATTTCACCAGGATACCGGAGAGCAGAAATCCATTTTAGAATTCATACAAACTATGGATGAGTTAGCCATGACATAGTCAAATGCCCCAGAAGGAAAGCAAATGGTACAGGGAATCTGCCATGTACTATATAGCATGGCATGCCATGGCATTTCTTGGAATTAAATTACAATCAAAGGATCTGAATATTAGAAGAAGAACAAATCTATCAGAAAGAGGAAGCAAGTAAGATTTTAGCCAAACATGGGGGAGAAGAACTTGAGTGGTACTGTTTCTCCTACTTCAGTCCTTTAGTTGGATCTTCAGTTCTTGAAGAACTGAAAAGCATATGAAGTTTTAAGACTGAATGAACCCTGATGCCATTCCTGTTTCCACCCCAGTTCCTCTTCATAGCTTGTCAGTGGGTCTCACCTGGTGATGTAGTTTAAGTTGCAAGTAGGAGCAGTGGATAAGCTACTTCACTTCTCTGTAACCTTAATATGTTCATCAGTAACAAGGAGATCATAGAACCTAATTCCTAGGAATTATGTTATAGTTAGATGATTAAGTAAAGTACATTACAAAATATTAGGTTTATGGTAGGTATTCAATAAGATATTGATTATTAATATTGGTTAAAGTGTCAAATACCTTAATTTATGTGGACATTCCTCTGGTTACCATCCGACATAATAAAGCACACCATCACTTAGTGACATGAAAGAATCATTTTATTATGCTCATGGATTCTGTGGGTTAGGAATTCAGACAGGGCAGAAGGTATGGCTTTTCTCTGCTCCATAATATCAGAGACATCAGCTAGTTACATGAGATTGCTTGAAATGATTCAAGACCTGGGGCAAGAGTCTTCTGGAGGTAACTTCACTCCTATATCTGGCAGTAGATGCCACCTGTTATCTGGGATGTCAGTTGGAACAAATCACATAACCTCTCCATGTGGTCTGGGCTCCCTCAGAGCATGCTGAGTTCAGGGCAGTCAGACTTCTTATATGGCAACCCAGGGCTCCAAAGGAGAGTATCCCAGCTAAGTAGGCTTAAGGTGGATCACCTTTGTGATCAAGTCTCTCAAATCATACAGAGTCACTAATAGCTCACTTTGTTACTAGTGAGCCAAACACTCACCCAGATTAAATGGAAGCAGACATAAACTCCACCTCTCAAAAGAAGACATGTCAAATTATATGAAGTTATTATTTTTTAACCACCAGAGCAAAAGTAAACTAAAAGATATTCATGGTTCTGTATAGTTGTGCCTAGATGAAGGATGCTTACTGTATTATTTTAGGCTATACCTAAACATTTTCTCACAATCCAAGGCCATTAAAGGAATTCAGTGGCATACAGACTCAGTACCCTGGCAGACAACTCCACTCTTACTTAGTTCTCGGGACTCAAATATAAACTTGGCCACAGGGCACTTTGCTCTCTGGTAGGATCTTGCCTAACATATAGAATTTTAGGTTTTTCCACTAATTTTACAGCAGGAAAAAGTCTATAGCACATGGAAGTTTTAAGTGAAAAATGTGCTTTAAAAAACCTATTTCCCTGAACATTTTTTTAAAAGATTTTATTTATTCATTTAAGGGGGAGGGTGCAGAGGAAGAGGGACAAGCAGACTCTGCACTGAGCATGGAGCCTGACGTGGGGCTTGATCCCACAACCAGAGATCACGACCTGAGCCTAAACCAAGAGTCTGACCCTTAACTGACTGAGCCACCCAGGTGCCTTCCTGAACATTTTTGTGAAAAAGAATGAAAACTAGATTTTTAGCATTTTCCACACTGTATTATATGGAAAAAGTACTTTCTGATAACATTGCAATAGTTGCTTCTCAAAAAACCTATGCGTGTCAAATAGCCTTAAAAAGTTACAAAACTAAATTAAACAGAGCTAAATTGGATTTTCTATTGCAGGACTTTTCAGAATCTTTACTTTGGTAATGATGCTATGAAATTCCAAGTGGTTGATATAGTTTGCAGCTTGTTTCAGATCTACTTAACAGCTATTATCCAACAGAATACGCTTTGTGGAGTGGGGGATGAGACAGTTGATATGGGTCATAAGGGAGCTGACCAAACAGAGAAGGGAAACGGCTTTCCAAGTAGTGAAGCTATTTCATTAGGCCCCCACATACCTAATGAGATCAAGGCTACTAACTGTGTAGCAGGTTACCTGGTTGATAAGGTTGACACAATGGGAAGCTTATTGTGGTATTTTTTTTTTAAATGTATTTGTGGGTGTATGCATGTGTATGCTTCCACATTCTTTACTGGCAAAATCAGTAGGACTTAAAAAATAAAGAAATAAGTCTTTTTTTACATCATTCAACTCCCCACTGGTTTTTACCCCATGTTAAGTCTATTTTTATGTTTCCTGAGCTTCATCCCCTTTTCATTCCTCTCTTTCCAACATATTAATAAGAATGAGTAATGAGGTAATTAAGATAGCACAACACTTAGGAACAGTTGGAAATTCAGCTATCAAATGATACACATCATATTATAGATCACTGACAAGCACACTGGTTATTGAAAAACAACAATCAAAACCAAACAAAACAGTGGACTTCCCAGGAGAAAAACGGCTTCACGTTTATAATTTGATAAGAATGTTTTACAATGCCTTACAATTAAACAAAAACACAAGGGTTGAGAATAGTGCTCGGAAAAAAATGGAGGACTGTTCTGTTTTTTTCATTTCCATTTTACACAGCTATGTCTTGGCCCAATTTCTTGTGGGGTGTGTGTAAAACAGTGCAAATTAAACGTGGAAGTAAAATTATTCAATTAAATATTAATCCAACTCTGGGAAACAAACTGAGGGTTACAGAAGGGAGAGGGGTGGGAGGATGGGGTAACCTGGTGGTGGGTATTAAGGAGGGCGCTTGTGATAAGCACTGGGTGTTATATGCATCAAATGAATCGTTGAACACTACATCAAACCAAACAATGTACTACATGTTGGCTAACTAAACATAATAAAAAATAAAATAAATAAATAAATAAATAAATAAATAAATAAATAAATAAATATTAGTCCAATCATAGCATCCCAGTACTTGAAGAGATCTTGGTAAACAGCAAAAATGGCCAAGTCCTCACCCCTTCTTAGAATCATGGTTTTGTCATGTAACCTTTTTGGGTCCTCCCAGCTCAAATCTGGTGGCCGTCATGTGATTTGATTTGACCACTGAGATGTTAACAAGTATGACACAAGCAGAGTCTGGAAAAGCACTTGTAAAACTAGGATTGCTTTCTCTTTCTCTCTTTGGCCTCTGTCATCACCCTGAGAACATGCCCAGGCTAGTCTGCTCAAGGATGAGAGACATGAGGGGCAGACCTGAGACATCTCAGTCCCCTCAGCCAAAACCAGCCTAGACTAGCTGACAGCCAGCGATCCCCAGACATGAGTGCCCACAGCCAAGATCCGTGGTACTGCTTAGCAGTCTTTCTGTGTGTAGACACTACATACCACTGAGGCTTTGTGTGGTAACTTATTCCTCCTTGCTAAGGGAATAGATAACTGATGTAGGATATTTAAAATAAATCTGACTAGCCACCTTATTTTACACAGATTTTGTCAATTCAGTCAATTTTCCTTTGAAGACTGGAATTCATGCTCCAGGTCTTTGTCTAAATAGCTGTGAAGCTATGGACAAGTCACAACCTTTTCATGTTTTATTTTGTCATCCTCCACAAAACCGGGTACCTTCCTTATTTTACCTCTGATTGAGCATCTAAAGCGTCGTCTAAAATATTTATTGTTATGGTAAATTTTGACCAGCTAGAAAACTTTGGTAAAAAGTCAGTTGTGAAAAGCCTGGGCATCTCTGAGGGCAAGAAATTTATTGTTTGGTATATAACATGTTCTCAGCAGCAAATAAATAAGTGAACAACTGCTAGGCAAATTTTCTAGATCAATAAGCGACTTTAAGGGCGGCTGTAGTTAGCATATAGATAGCTAAAGTTTTACCATATAGAAATAAAAGGAGAAAATAGACAGCCAAGCCACCTGGAAGAACATTTTGTTGTAGAGAAATATGGAAGAATGTGGACGGAATGGCAACACATGTAAATATCACCTTCTTGAGAGAATTAACACTGATGGAAACACCTATAAAAGTGAGGGTTGGGTGGAATGCAAATTACAATAAACACTACATTGTTGTGATTTAAATAACAGAATTCTTTTATAAGATGAAACAGTTACAATTTTAGCAGTACTCTTCAGGTGTCTGGCATGCACACTAAATTATATCCTTCCACTGGTACTTTATGCCCAGTGACACCACATTGGTACAATCTTAATAGTTAAGAAACTTGCTTTTTTATACTTTTACACTTTTTTATACTTAAAATGTGGCTTGGAGACATTTTTACATTAGAACATATAAATCTACTTCATTCCTTTTAACTGTTGACCAGTATTTTGTAGTAAGAATCTACCATTCTTTCATTTGTTCATTACTAAGGAACAGTTTATTGAACATCTGTTAGGTGCCAGGTACAGTTCCAGATGCGAGGAATACAAAAACAAATATTCCATCTTCAGGAGTTTAGTTTTGGGGGGAGTGAGAGACAGATGATAAACCCACGCTCGGTATAATTTCTGATAATGATAATTGTTATGAAGCTATAACAGCTGGGCCAGGGACCAACAGGTATGTGAAAAGATGCTCAACATCATTCATCATCAGGGAAAGTAAATCAAAACCACAATGAAGTATCACCTCACACCTGTTAGAATGGCTATTCTCTAAAAGAGAAGAAATAACAAGCACTGGCAATGATGTGGAGAAAAGAGAACCCACCTGCACAGTTGGTAGGAATGTCAACTGGTACAGCCACTATGGAGAAGAGTATGGAAGTTCCTCAAGAAAATAAACATAGAAATACAATATGATTCCAGCAGTTCCGCTTCTGTGTATTTATTGAAGAAAATGAAAACACTAATTGAAAAAATATCTGCACTCCCTTGTTCATTGCAGCATTATTTACGATAGCCAAGATAATGAGATATATATATGTATATTATTCAGCCATAAAAAAGATAAATATTATCTAGTCATAAAAAAGAATGAAATCTTGCCATGTGTGACAATGTGGATGATGAACTCAAGGGTATTATGCTAAGTGAAGTAAGTCAGAGAAAAACAAATAGCATATAATCTCACTTATATGTGGAATCTAAAAAAACAACTACAAAAACATGTTCATGGATAGAGAGAACAGATGGGTAGTTGCCAGATATAGGGGATGGGGAAAGGTGGGAGAAATGGGTAGAAAAAGACAAAAGGTACAAGCTCCCAGCTATAAAGAGTCCTGGGGATACAATGTACAGCATGGCAACTACAGTAATAACACTGTATTTATGCCTATTTGAAAGCTGCTGAGAGTAGATCTTACAAGTTCTCATCCAAGAAAAAAGAAATTATAACTATGTATGGTAACAGATATTAACTCGACTTACTGGTGGTGATCATTTTGCAATATTTACAAATACTCAGTCCTGTTGTACACTTTAAACTGATATAATGTTGTATGTCGGTGATACTTCAATAATAACAATAAAAAAGCTGGGCCAGAGAATAGAAGTTTTAGAGGATTTGTGGAGTTATTTGGAAAAGGGGCTTAGGAGGTCTCTATGGGGACATTTGAGCAAGATACAAATTACGTGGGGCCCCTGGGTGGCTCAGTTGGTTGAGTATCTGACTCTTAGTTTCAGCTCAGGTCATGATCTTAGGGTTGTGGGATTGAGCCCCACATCAGGCTCCATGCTCAGCATGGAGTCCACTTGTCCCTCTCAGTCTGCTCCTCCCCACTGCTCTAAATAAATAAATAAATAAATGCTACAAATGACGTAATGGAGAGTGAGATGCAACACTCTCAGGGCCAAGCATTGCCGACAGTGGGAAGGATCCTTCTGAGCTCCCCACAACTTGCCTCGCACTGTCTAAGTACTGTGCATTAGCTCCTGTAATCCTTCCCATGTGCCCATGGAGGAGGTACTGCCCTTACTCTTAGCATCGGGATCCCCTCTTTTCAAATGAGGAAAGAGAAGAGTAGCCGGGTAGATGTGGAATCTAAGAAAACAACAACAAAAACATGCTCATGGATACAGAGAACAGATGGGTAGTTGCCAGAGGTAGAAGGTGGGGGGGCCGGGGTGAAATGGCACAGCACGTGAGTGGTTGAGCTGACGTTGAAACCCAGCAGCCTGGTTCTGCTTCAGTGCTCTTAACCATCACTCTTTACTGCCTGCAGCTCTAAGTGTGATCCCACCTGGCTTGGTCCAGGCCAGTGTGGCTGGACCACCATTAACAATAGGGACTCCCTCTAAGAAGGAAAATTATTTTAATTTATAAAAGTCACCTGAAACACTTACCTCCACTTTGTACTTCACTCCCCTGCTCTTGACTTGTCATGATGCCATGCTCACAGACTGGCAGCTCTCCTTGACAGAACTCAAAAGAGCCATTTTATTTTAAAGACACTGACCTTTCCTCAGCACCCCAGGATGCCTGCCAGTTTATCCAGTGCAGGCGGTAAGATTTAAACCACCAAGTGGTACGTTAGATGGTAAGGTGCTTATTCTTTTTCATCACCCAGGTTCCTGTTCCCAGAAGAGGATCTATAAATGGATTGATTTTCGACCATATTTAAATCTTGGTGGTGGGAAGATACTAGTGAAGCTTCAGTAGTCCTTGATCCAAAGCATTGCCAGTACATTTGCAGGTGGCCGATGCTGAAAGGGCAAGCTTCCCAATCCCCAGATACGGTGCCTCTTCTACAAGATCCAACAGAGACTACAATAATTTTCATTACTCATTCTTCTGGGATGCATCAGCATGAGGTTTAGGGGAGAAAAAAAAAGACATTTTGCCAGTGTGTGAGCCGCTATCTAGGAGACAAGAACCACTCCATCATCGAGTCATTTAGGACCCCTGTTTGGAATCCGGGGACCCCAGGTTGGAATCTTAATGTGCCAAATGACCTCACCGGGACCTCTGTAGGGAGTGGCATTCCTTCTGATGTTAGTGCAAACTTTTATATGGAGACACTTATTTTCCCTACAAACACGATAAAAATCTCTGCTGATAGCATTTCCGTGACAAATTCCTTCCAGAATTCTCTGCCTTCCTCATTTTTTAGACCTCTACTGGTTTGATCTCTTAAATAATTTTGCTTCCACTGTCTTTATGACAAGTATATTACAAAAATACATCATTTCACTGTGTTAAACAATGTTGCACTGCATATTTTTGAAAATCCTTTTTTTGTTATTTGTGGAAATGTTTCTCTAGGTCAGACCACCAGAGAGAAATGGATGGGTCAAGGAGCTTGCACGTTATTTTTTAATTAATTAATTTTTAAAAAAGATTTTATTTGTTTGAGGGAGAGTGTGCAACAGAACAAGCAGGAGCAGGGGGAGATGGAGAAGCAGGCTCCCCACTGAGCAGGGAGCCCTAGGCAGTGGGGCTCCATCCTGGGACCCTGAGATTATGACCTGAGCAGAAGGCAGGCACTTAACCTACTGAGCCACCCAGGCGCCCCTATTTTTGTAATTTAATAATGCCAAATTCCCTTTGATAAAGACTTTACTGACCTCTAGTCATTCCACCATTATATAATACTTCCTATTTCCCCAATGACCAAAAATTATTGCTGAATATTAGTGCACTTGAATAATTTTTCATAAGCATATTAGCTATTTATAGTTCTGTAAATTGCTTGTACATGTTTTGCTCAGTTATTATTCAGAGTTTAACAGAAGTCTTCTATAAAACCAATGAGGCATTATGCTTTCATTAGGAAATAATTGCCTGCATTTTAATTTCTTGTATGGTTATTAAAGTATCAATATTTTCTATGTCTTCTGAAGACAGCCTTATTTTTTATATTTTCATAGAAAAATCAATGATCATTGAACACTTATTTGGTATTAATCAACTAATAGGAATCCTGGGTCTAGTACCCTAAATCAATAAGCTATGCTAAAATTATAGCTTTAAGAATGTACTACTCTGTGTGAACAGGATATGCTTAAGCCCAACTGTTAAAAATTGTGAAGCTGGTCTCAGTCTTTCTATGTTCCTAGGTTGTTTACTCTTACAAAAGAAACAAAACAAAAAAACAAAACAAAGAACAATTTCCTGCTCCTAAATAAAAAAGGGGGGGCTTTAAAAGACATTTGGACATCAAATAGCCCTTTCAAAACATTTTGATGAGTTAAGTGTAAACGATTCTGAAACATATGGATTAAATTTCCCAAGGAATCACTTGGGTTTAAAAATTGAGAGAAAAACACTCAACAAAACTAGGTTTGAGGTTTGCCAACTCCAAGGCATTTGGTAAATAGTTCAAGACAAATGACAAATCCCAAATTGGCCCTCCCTTAATCAGAGGATGTATGCAAGCCCCTTTATAAACTTTGCTCTGCCTTATCTCCTCCTGTAATAGACGCAAGCGTCCCAGACTTCTCTTAACTCTAGATGTTACGTCTGGCTCTGAAAGATATTGTTAATGACAATATTAATTAAATAAAATTTATAATAATAATTCTTATTACTTTTTATAGAACAGTGTTCAGGGTCATCTTCTATGACCACCAAGCCCATCACAAATTACATGCCCTGGGCTGAAATTTTACTAATTTCAGTGAAATAGAAACTGCACACCATCTGATCTTTTGTGACAGTTCTAAAGTTGATTGAAAAGTTTTTTTTTGTTTGTTTGTTTGTTTTGCCACTTAGATATAAATCTCATTGACTTGAACATCTGTCCAGCTTCAACCCTGGATCACTTATTTGGACACTTTTCATTATACTTTGTAGAAAAGTGAAAGGTAAACTAGATCTTCTAGTGTTGACTCTCAGAGAGTAAACAAAATCTCTTCCACCTTCCAGACCAATGTATTAGTATCAGAACTCAAGACATAAGATGTACACAAGGCTTCGTATATTCAGGGTATTCTTGGAAAGTAATTTAGTATATGAGATGGGACTCTGTGAAATAAGACGGGATTGCACTTAATTAATTTTTATTTTAAGGGTTGCAAGAGTAGGCCTATAATATAATCCAAAAGCAGATGTCTTCAGGGTTAGTCAGTAGAGATCCCCAAGTAGATAAATTTTAGGGTGATTATTTGTATTAAAATAACTTTTCTTTAGAAATTGAATCGACCCACATGAGCATTTTGTTCAAATGTATTTTATAAGTGATACATTTCATAAATATTTTAGAGAAACTGCTGGTGCTATTTTCTCTTGCTTCAAACTCATCATGTCTAAAACAAAATCCCTTATATTTGCATCCAAATCAGTACCACTGCTTCCCTCTAAACCATTTTCCTCCTCCAAGGTGCATGGGACGGTGGAAAGGACAAAGAATATAGGATCAGAGCACTGGGTTTGTGTCCTGGCTCTGACCATTTTTGTTCTGCAACAAATGATGATTTCTCTGATTCTCATTTTCTACTTCTGAAAAATAAAAAACAGAAGCAGCAAGTACAGCCTAAAAAGTGAAACACAGATGTTATCCTCATGCTTATGTTTATTCTCCAATTCTGGTAATAACATTCCCATTCTCCAGTGGCCTAGACTTCAATCACTGTCCTTTTTTTTTTTTTTTTTTTTAATTTGTGTCCTTCCCCTCCTTCAGGCCACAGTAGGTTGCTATGGTTTCCTTTTCTTAATTCATCCTGCATACCACCTCAAGATACACCTATATCTTTCAGAAGCATAGTCTTGGAGGAGGATGACATCTACTTTTAAACCTTTCTTGACTCCCTGTGATTTCAAATCCTGTAGCCTGATAATCTTGATCAGAGATGGGATAAATAGATGTGTTTCTGGGATACCTAAAAATATTAAAGCTTCTAAACTACTGAAATTTGAATAGTAGATTTACTAAGTTTGTATTTATAAGAATAAGGGGTTCTTAAATGCTCTCCAAAGAAAAAAGTACTAGAAACTTAGAGCAGTGGCAATTGTTTGAACTGCTTAAAACATCTTTACCAATTATCAAAACAACCAATACTTATGATATGTGCCAGGTATTGTTTTAAATTCTGGGTATAAATTAGTGAGCGTTGCTTCCACGGAGCTTACAGTGTAGAAGATTGAAAGACATTAGTCCAACAACCATGTGAGTAAATGCAAATTACAATTGAGATATGTAACATCAGTATATGAAAGATATTCACAGGGGAATTTGATGTAGTCAGGGAGATCCAACAAGTCTTAGAACAAGTAAGGCTGAGGTGAGGAATGTAACAATGACGGAAACTAAACGATACATTGGGTTTGGGAGTGGGAGGTGAGAGTAAAGCATCCCAGACAGAAGGAAAAGCAGGCACAAAGGCCCTGTGGTAATCAGAATGGGAAGTTGGAGGAACCATAAGAAGTTGACTATAGCTGAAGCACAAAGAGTGACCTAAACTGTGTTATAAAAAAGGCTGGAGAAGAAATCTGGAGCTTATCTCAATGAAGATTCAGTTCTAGGTAACAGAAACCACTTTAGTAGCTTAGAAAGAAGGCACTTGCGAAATAGGCTTTAGTCAATTGCCAGAATTTCTGGAAGGCAGGGAGCCAAACCTGAATGCCACACAATCGAGAGGTATTCAGCGAGGGGAAGTTTCATAGAAAAATCCCATGTTTTTCACCACTGATTACTTAATATCCATCCAGCCAGAACCTAGACATCAGAACTTCTGGTATAGCTGATCAATCCCCTTGTACAGCAGAACTGCACAACCTTTCAACTTTCCCATGCACCTTCAAATACCCCGAGGAAGGATGTGCTTGGTGGGAGCCAACCACATATCCTACAAACCAGTACCATGAGGACACAGGAAATGTTGGTTGGGAATTCTGCCCACTTTAGGAAGGCAGGATTGACAAAAAGGAAGACTAATTACAATGCAGAGAGGAGATGTTCAAAAGGCTTAAGGCGTTTGAAAAAATGACAGATGAAGTCTGGCTGGAAATATATCTTTGTGAATCACTGATGCTGTCACTGTAATTAAAGCTGAGAACATGGATGTGGCTATATGATGAGATCACAGATGGGAGATGGGAGAATATCCTTTCTGTAGACATTTGACAAGCACTGTGTTAGGTGCTGTGAGTAACTAGTTCATAGTCAAGCTGGAGAAATTGCTTCCAAGTAGGTAATTATGACATAGTATAACAAAGCTACAATCAAGTCTTGTATAGAATACTGTAGAATAATGGAGAGCAATGGCTCAAGGAGAGAGCACTCACATAAGAAAGGAAACTCAAGAGAAACAAAATGTCTGCCTCTCCTTATTCATTTTTCCAACGGCCAACTCAAGATCAGCCTTGAGGTCTTGATTTGGCATTTCACTCCCAACATTGCTATCTCTTCTTCCTTGCTTCTCATCTATTTGTTCTTTTTACTGCATTCACCATCACTATCAACTATCCAAGTGATTGTGCAACTTGAAATCTGGAAGTCACACTTAATGTCCCTTCCTTACTCCTCACATCCAATCAATCAACAGGGATTTAAAATTCCATCACAGAAGTATTTCCCGAATTGGCCATCTCCCCTAAGCAACCAAGTCTCTCCTTCCTCTAATGCAGGGGTCCACCAGCTTTTTTCTGTAAAGGGCCAAACAGCAAGTATGTTCAGCTTTGTGAGCCATGGTTCTTGCCATATGTACTCAACCCTGTGGTTGTATTGTGAAAGCAGGCACAACAACCTATAAACAAATGGGTGTGGTGGTGTTCAATAAAGCTGTTTTTCAAGTTTGCTGACCCCTGCAGACTCTAGAAAGAACATCAGAGTCATTGTCCTAAAAACAAATCAATTTACATGCCTTTGTTGTTCCCCATTTCCTGCAGAAGAGAATCTATATGCCTTTGTCTCTTGAAAAGAGCCTTATGATTTTTCCTAAACTGTTCGCTGCCTCCTCCTTGCTGTCTCCAGTTTTATCTATCATTTGTATGTCTCTGAGCCTTCGTACATTGCTGTTTCTGCTTTTCTCTCTCTTTTTTTTTTCTGGTGATCCTACTCATATTTCTACACCCTGTTCAAATGTGACTGCTCTCTGTCTTAGCAGTGGGCCCCATTATTCTTCTCCAGGATTCTATACCAAGCTCTATTGTAGCTTTGGTATATTATATTGTGATTATCCACTTGGAAGCTGTTTCTCACACTTGACTGAGCTATTCACTCACAGCACTTAATGCAGTGCTTGTCAAATATCTACTGAAGGAATAAATGATAAATACAAAATGTTAAATGAGAGAATGAGTGAGAGAGTGGTCAGAGAGTGGAGAAAAAGTGCATTTAAAAAATTGGGGTAGTATAAAATAAGGGGGGGGAGATTTTGTTCTCACAATCACTATATAAGACTAGGTATAATAAGCTAGTTTTTAAAGTATAATAAGCCCAGTTTCCAAGTTTAAATAATAAAATAAGCATGTAGAGAAAAAGGGAAATTTCTCCCATTTCAGGAATTGAGAATAGTGCCCAAATTCTGGGATCCTACGGTGTTTATTTCCCTCTGCCAACTTTGGTACACAGCTGTAATTCCGCCTAGGACATTTCTATTTTAAAAGAGTGCTGTTGAGGCAACAGAGCCTTAAATCGTAGAAAGAAATCTGGAGTGTTGAAAATTCTAGCACTATGGCCCAGACAATTTGCAAGGAAGGGTCCATCTCAGACTTCCCTTGAAATCATCTCAAGCAGGTAATACTGAGTGAGCTGTGCTTGGTGCTGTCTTTGTGAAGGATTATGTGAGGCTATCATGCATCCCCTCCTTCTCTGGTACGCAGCAAACCCTAACCTGGCTCTAGGTGAGGGAACCCTGACAGTTTAAGAGAACACATGTGACAAGCCGGAACAATTTAATGGTCAAGAGCAGTGAGAAGATGTATTTGTTTGTGGGCCATGATACTCCTCTCCGTAAGCCTCAGGCACCTCCATGTCTCCTGGGTCTGCCACAAGGTGAGGCCAAGCCACAGTTATCAGTACTGCGGAAATACTTGGAAAGAAGACAGGAGGAGAAACTGGGAATTGAACACTACATTATCACATGGTAATGCATCTGCACAATTTAAATCAAATGCCTCTGGGCTTAGGCATCTAGGGCAAAGTTCCTTTCAATGGATTTATTTTTGGACTATCTTTTCTGTCATATAAAATACAGTGAGTCATTGGACACTATTGGACGCCCATCCAGATCCCCTTGAGAGGGCCTGTACGGTTCTTCTAGTGGTTGTCCAAATCCACTGCTAAAGGCTCATAGCTCCCCTCTTCTCCAGAGGATTGCCCTCAGCCGATCAGGAGCCACTTTGCAGGGGAGATTATACGTATGACTTCCCTGGCCCCTTGCCTCAAGTGGGGCCAACGCTGAGGTGCAGTTGACACTCCAGAGCTCCCTGTGGGATCAGGCTGAAGCCAGACTCCATGTTAGACTCTTTGCTCAATTCCCTTCCCTCACCCGTCCCTGCCTCCTTCACTCCCTTTCCCCTGAGGATGCTTCTCTGATGAATCACAGGCACCTGACTCTCAGTCTTAGCCTCCTCCACTTCTAGAACTCCAGACCTAGGAAAGTGGTGGGTAAAGTGGGGAATCCTCTGAGACAAAATGGAAGAACAGGGAACATAAGAAGAGCCTAGCCAGTAGAAAAATTTATGAGGAACTTCAGGTATCATGTTAAGAAATGAAGTCATTTATGTCTTCAAACACATTTATCGATGTTAAATGCTATTAAATGCTCAATATTTGGACTTTAAAATGAAGCATTGGATTTCTAGGGGCGTCTAGGTGGTTCAGTCGGTTAAGCATCTGCCTTCGGCTCAGGTCATGATCCTGGGGTCCTGGGATCAAGCCCCACATCAGGCCTCCTGATCATCAGGGAACCTGCTTCTCTCTCTCCCTCTGCCTACTACTCCCCCAGATTGTGCTCTCTCTCTCTCTCAAATAAATATATAAAATCTAAAAAAAAAGAAATTTTTTTCTTTTGTGTGTTGTGTGCAGCACACAACACACACAACTAAAGGAATCACGAAGATTTAGAATACTCTGGAATTCTTTCTTCTCTCCTTTTTTTTCCCTCTTATTTTAAAACTTTCAGTAGCCAGAGCACTGACTACCCCCCAAAGAAGCAGAATCTCCTCTACTCAATTTCATCCTCCCAGGAATTTTAAAGCACTCAATTTATCTGGCTTCTTATTAAATTATAAAATCTTGTAGTCATGAGATAATTTTTAAAGGACCTGGTTTATCTTTTTGCATCAAAAGAGTCCCTGCAAGTAAAGAGAGAAACCATTTCTGTCAAAACTGTGGGTCTACCCAGGACTAATGGAGTTTCTTTGTTTCTCCGCAAAACCTTTCGCCCTCAGACCAGCTGCTAAAGTTGAACGCCACAAATGACTCTTTCAAAGTGATTCTGAAAAGCAATTCTGATTCCATATGCTGGAATCCAAATTTCTTCAACTTTACACACAAGATCAGAGCTCCACATCTTAATAGCCATATAACTCCATAAAGAATTATCCTTGATTTCTCTGATAGATCATCCCTACAGAAGGAACTAAAAAAGGCTCCATGAAAGCATTCCACCTGTATTGCTGGCAGATGACTTATAAATGTCGCACAGACACGGGCCCTACTACTGGCTCATAGAAGAAGCATTAAATAAACGGCTGAACATCTGCTGGTAAATACACAGCAAACAAAAAATGCAGTCCAGTGCCAAACATGTGCACAGTGTGGGCCTCATCTCTGCTCATAAACCAAGCAATGTGCTCTGCTAATCATTAGCAGAGTTATTGATTTTAGATGTGTATCGTACAGCTATAATTTTGTCAGAGGGTAGACCACATAAGTTGTTCTTTTTCTGGTTGTTTCATTTTGTCTTATTCCAAGAGTCCGTAAATTGACGACCGGGACAAAAATTATAATTGACATCATCTGTGGGAAATATTTCATAAAACAACAGGCCCAGATGTAGGATTAAAGCCATGTGGTAGTAAAATACCCCACTGAAAGAGGGCCAGGTTCCATGATTTCTTACGAAAACAGATGTGCTCCTACTCTCCCCTGCTTGTTTTTCAGTGCTTTTCTTTTCTTTTTTTTTTTTACTCCAAATAATTCCTCACCCCCCCCAAACTTTTTTTTCCCTCTCTCTTTGCGATTGCACTGGAGAGAGAGTTCATAAATGGATTACAGATGCAGGCTTGTACTTCAAGATGCTAACTGTCACAGTCTCTGAAATAAAGTAAATGAAACATTTGGGGAAATTATATTGAACTATGGTAAAGGTAATGAAGATTATGCAAACATGTCTGCTTGTCATTTACCTGGCATCTTTGGGCATGAACATATGATCTCTTGGACGATGCAAACTGCAGATTGGGAGTAGGATGTATGTCCAAGAGGCAGCTGGAGGGGAGACTCCTTCTGAATGCCTCCCGTTCCAATGGGGAAGTTTTCACCTTTGGGGTTTAGATGAGCTGGTGGAAGGCCTCACGGGTACTTTCTATCTTCCTTGAGGTGAGATTTCTGGGTAAAGAGAGGGTGCAGAAAAATAAAAACTCATCACATCTGAGCCTCCCCTGGCTCAAGTGCCTTTTAGCTACATTATTGCTACACAGTTTCTCCTTTGGAAATGTCAGGAAACCCCAGAGTGGGAACCTGTGGCGCAAACACAATCCATACTGTTTGAAGACTAATCTGTAAGTGCTGTGAAGAACTGCACACAACCGAGTTTCTGCCATTGACCTCAGTGTCATATGGAATCCATCATAGTATCACTGATTATAATTAATTAACTCAGCATTTATACTGCATCTCAGCCTCGACCTCTAGTAATGTGCCAAGATGGCGTAGTGTTAGGAGGCCATACTACAATGTAGAGGAAACTAAATTTCCATCATCACTGGTGAGATTTCAACAGAATATCTATACTTTCCAGCACTCCCCTTTCAGCCCCTCAAATACTGAAGCAAATAGAGTACATAAAGTTGTTTGGAACCAAGAGAGACCGAGTCCAGTTTTCCTGTATTATTTCCTTAATCCATTTTCTTGGGGTCAAATGAAGACTGGAATTCAAAGTACCAGCTGGACTCCAGAAGACCAGAACTGAATAATAACTCAGGATCATTTTTAGCATCTTCTCTTCTGCCAGTTCCTGACACACCCAGCTCAGTACTACAGTAGTGCTTGGGTTCTAAGTATTTTGGGTGAAATGCTACTGAACATCTCTGAGTTTGTGCTAAAAGTGAATTTTTTCATTTCTTGATTTTATTGTGATATGATATGCATAATATTAGAAAGCCAGTTTTATGCCATTCTAATCATTTTAAAGTATGCATTTCAGTGGCATTAATTATATATATTCACAACATTGTACAAGCTTATCACCACTACCTAAAACTTTGCTACCGTCCCAAACAGCTCTACTCCTAAAAGCCATAATTCCCCATTTCCCACTCTTTTTATCTTCTAGTAACCTTCAGTCTACTTTCGGGCTCTATGAATTTGTCTATTCTAGATAGTTCATGTAAATGATGTTTTTCTGGCCTGTTTCACTTAGCACAGTTCATCCAAGTTGTAGCATGCATCAGAACTTCAGTTCTTCTTACATCTGAATGATATTCCATTATAGATATACCACATTTTTTTATTCGTTCATCTGCTGATGAATACTTGAGCCATCTTTTACCCATCTTGAATAATGCTGCAACAAACACTGGCACACAGGTACCTGTTTCAGTTCCTGTTTTCAATTCTTGTAGATAGATATACTCAGGAGTGGAAATAATGGGTTATATGGTAATTTTATGTTTAACTTTTGGAAGAACTGCCAAAATGTTTTCCACGGCAGCTGCACCATTTTATGTTCCCACCATCAGTATACAATGTTCCCAATTTCTCCACATCTTTGCCAACATTTGTTATTTCCCCGCAATTTTTATAACCTTCCTACTAGGTGTGAAGTGGTATCACATTGTGGTTTTATTGTATTTTCCCTAATGAGTAGTGATGTTGAGCATCTTCTCATATGCTTGTTGGGTATTTGTATATTTGCTTGGAGATATGTCTGTTCAAGCCCTTTGTTCACTTTTGTTCACTTTTTAATTGAGTTGTCTTTTTGTTGAGTTGTAGGAGTTATTCATTTATTATAGATATGAAACCCTTTTCAAGTATATAATTTGCAAATATTTTCTCTCATTCTTTAAAACCCGTTTTTACTTTCTTGACAATATCCTTTGATGTACAGAATTTTTAAATTTTGATGAAGTCCAATTTATTTATTTTTCTTTTTGGGATTATATGTAAGAATTCATTGCCAAATTCAAGGTCGGGAAGACTTAGTTGTGTTTTAAGAGTTTTATGACTATGGCTTTATTTATTTATAGGTTGCTGATCTATTTTGAGTTAATTCTCGTACATGGTGTAAGATAAGAGTCCAAGTTCTTTTTTTTTTTTTTTTGCAAGTGAATATCCAGTTGTCTGCTGATAGTACATTTTGATTCAGGTCTCAGATCAGGATCTGGAGATCAATTTTATGGTATCAAGGATTAAAGTTTCTATGTCTTTAAGGAGTTCTTTAGTCACCAACTGGGCTGTATTGACAGACCCATATTTGATGCAAAATTATTTAATCCAATACTTACTCTATTCAAACATGCAGTTTTACTTATTTTCTCTCAAAAGATTATTGGAGAACTTTGTAGTTATTGAACCACATCTACAAAGTGTTTCTGTAGTCACAAATGGTTGATTACTGGGGAGTTAGAAAATGAGAAAAACGTTTGTAAGGAAGAGAGAAAGTCACTTATTAGTGACTATACAGGGACATGGTCATCTCTATGGGGCCACTGGCTGGGACCTCTGTAGCAGAGCAGGAGAAACTGGGGAGACGTTCTGGCGGAGAAAGCCCTCCCATGTGTCAACGGGCTCCAATTCTTATTTCATAAGATGAGTATATAAAATTGCATGTGACTTGGACTGCTGAAAAGTTGACCTGTTCAGTCGGGAAGGACAGCTGAAGTGAGCAGATAGCAGAGCAGATAAACTAATCAACAATTTAGGAGGAAAATTATAGCCTTGGGTGGGAGAATGGAGAGAGGAATCTCACTTGACCTGAGAGGAAGATGAAGAGAAAGGCCTTATCTCAGTGAAATCGTTCATACCATGTCTATATTTCTGATGTAGCACTGAAGCATCAAATCAAGAAACTGAGGCAGGAACCACATGGATTAGAAAAATGGTCTCTAGGGATCATTCCAAGAATATGGGCTATGAAATCTTGAGTGGCAAGATTCACCCAAACCCTATCTGATGTTGGAATTGGGACTTCCCCGCAATTGGCTCAGAATCACAAGTGCTTGAGCCTGAAGATGAAGGGAGGCAGGTCTGGCAGCCCTGCTGGGCTGGGATAGCAAAAGCACACAAAAGGGGGTTCAGCCCTGATAGAAAGAAGGCCAGAAACACTTTGATTCCTGCAGCCATAGTAACTTCCTACCCCATGTCTCTGTGGAAAGGGAAATCAGGTAAGAGCTTTTATTTATAAAGTAGCCTGACATTACATTTATAACTTCTGTTTTCCTAGAGTTAGGGACTTCAAAAATCACGTAACAAGAGTGTAAAAACAGAACCAAGAATTAAACTACCACAGAATTTGGTGGCTCTTTATTTCATGAAAAATGCTACAGAAAGAACAGTTTCAAATTCTGTGGTCTCATGGTCATCCCACATGGTGAACTATTATGTCAGTCTTAGAGCAAAAAAATAGTTTGAAGAAACAAAGAATCAAGGAATCCCATGATGTGACTCCCTGAGACGAAGAAGGTGAGTCTGATGTCTTAGGATGTATTCTTCCAATCCACTCTGTATTTGAACCTAGGAGAACCAAGGCAGTAGCTGTTCTGGGAAAAATTAAAAGTGTTAGAAATACAAAGAAGAGTTGATAGAGTTGTCAGAAAGAGAAAGACTTTCAGGACAAGAAGCGGTTAAACTCGTATCTTTGCATCAGACCTTAATGTTCCATTTTCTTAGATTGGACCCTTCTTGAAGTTTCCTTGTCAGCTTCAGATTTTCACTAAGGGATTAGTGGATAAAGAGATATAGAAGAAAAAAATGAGCACTTCTGAAAACTGAGAGTGTTATGTTTGTCATAAGCTTTTAAATGTAAATAAAAGTGCATTTTTACTTGCAGTGCTTGGGGAGCTACATTTTATGAGGCAATCTGATGAAATACATTCATATTTCACTTCACATCTACAGGAACAAATTATCTTACATATTTTTTGTGTGTTAGTGGGGCTTCATTCTTCCAAGGAATACAGGCCCCCATTTAAAAACCAAACAGCAAATTAAAAAAAAAGTGTTAAAGAAGCAGGGTTACTTTTGTGTTTGCTCTTTCAAAATGTTATGGGAAGTGACCTCAGAGCAAACATTTTTATTTTCTCTTCACCAATGGCTAAGATGATAAATATGGTTGTAAGAATTGTTGAGCCCTGAGTCATAGCTCCTTTGTCCCAGGCTCTCCTTGTTCACACACCCAGCAGAAGATGACAAGATTTACTTTCTTGAAATGCTGTTTTCATCTTATTATTTCCCAATTCAAAACTCTTAATTACCTCCCTAGTGGTCACTGGAGAATGGCATTGAATACATTTTCAGTCCTAAGAGAGATCTTAAATTATACCTAATCCAGTGTCCCTTGCCTTCAGCAAAAAGGAGAAACCAATGCCCAGAGAGACTCTGTGAAGTGCTAAGGTCACACAGTTAGCTGCTGACGGATCTGTGCCCACAGCTGGCTCTGGCTTCCATTCCCATGCTCTTTGTGAAACAGCTTCACTGCACAGCCCACAAATAGCTGCTTCATTCGAGATGCAATCTCCTCTAAATTGCCCTTCTCGCAACTCTTCAAATGCCCCGTAGGCCTGGGATATGTCATTTTCTTTCCCTATTTAAGATTAAGATACATTTTTTTACGAATTTTTCCTGAGCAACAGCAGTCTCAGAAACAATTAATACTAGTTATACTCATTTGTCTTGTTTCCCTATCTACTTTTATCTATATTTAGAAGCTCATGATAAACATAACACTCTCAGCTCTCAGAAGTGATAACTTTTTTCTTCTATGTCTCTTTGTCCACTAAGCACTCCATCATGTTATTTGAAAATTTACTATACACTTATGTTTGCCGCATGACACAAATGGATGATGGATTATGTTGTGGGTTTTTTGTGCCGTATATGCATAAGAAGTCTCAAAAATTCTGTAAAATGCAGAGTTGTGATTTAGACAATATCACTCTATCTTCTGGGCTAAAATTATGATGAGTATATATTAGCTGTTAGAATTTTTGAATAACAAGTTGAGATGGGTAAAAGTAAGGAGTGCTTCCAAGGGAAAAGATCCTAGATTGAAAGGTTAAGAGGCTCAGCCAAGAACAAATTTGTCAGGTAGCATAGCTGAAATAGAAATCCAAGGCTTTTGGGTCTTTCTCTTTGTTCTCCCCAACCTTTCAAAATTTTTTTTTGTCATGTCTGCATTTTTTTTTTATTGAAGTGTAAACACACAACATTACATGAGTTTCAGGCATACCTCAAAGTGACTTGACAAGTCTATATGTTATGTTGTAGTACAAGTGTAAAAGTGTAACCGCCATCTGTCACCATGGGACACTCTTGCGTTACCACTGACTACATTCCCTATGCTGTGCCTTTTATTTTCATGACTTATTCATTGCATAACTAAAAGACTGTATCTACCACTGCCCTTCACCCGTTTTGACCATCCCCCACCCCTTCTCCTCTGGCAACCATCAGTTTGTTCTCTGCATTTACAGGTCTGTTTCTGCTCTTTGTTTGTTTATTCATTTGTTTTGTTTTTTAGATTCCACATATAAGTGAAATCATATGGTACCAAACTTACTTTTATAAGTTCTTCTTTCAAAGAATTAGGGTCAGAGTATCCTTTTGAAACCCAGTGTTTATGTGGCAACGGTTCACTCTCACTATGTGTTCTGTTGATACCTCTCCAGTGTCCTCTATTTGAACTGAAGCTGTACACACAGATTCCAAATGAATGGGGATTTCACTAGTTTCATTGGTTTGGCCAAGGTTCTTAGCACCCGTCTTGCTCTTTAATCTGGCACTATGATTCAGTTCCTACAGTTACCTAAGATGAAAATCAGCTGGACACATAGTACATATTTTCAGCAGGCCATTTATATGAACAAGAGCCAACGTACACATTAAAATCCCTTTATAAGTTGTCCATTGCCTTATTCAGCAAAGTGGCTTCATCTCTGGGAAAAAAAGAGAACAGATTTTACAGGAGAATAAGATATGTTGGTGACCAAATGAATTCTACAGCAGAGAGAACTGGGGAAGTTCAGCTCTTTAATGGATATATATATATATATATATATATATATATATATATATATATGACTGAGTTATTCACTGATCACATGGGAACCAGCTGAGGAAAAAGGCCTAGACATGTTATATAGTGAAGATTTATTGGGGGGATACTAACTAATATGCTTTCCTTACTTCCTGTTTGCTTAACCAACAGCAACTTGAGCTGCTGGACATTATCTTCAGTTGCCCCAAAAAGAAGCAAAGGAAAAGAATAAAAACAGTCTTTTGGTAGATCAATCAAGTTCCCAGCAGAAAATGTATATTTGTAGAGAATTTTATAATGGAACTAACTCAGAGTTCTGGGTAGGGCTAAGGAGACCAACAAGGAATGTGAAAGCACCAGGAACTGTGAGAGGGTTGAATGAGCCTTAGGCTTGTTACTCCACTTTGCAGGAGTAAGTGGGGCTACTGGTACAGAAGGTGTGGAGACCATGGGTAGAGGTCTCCTGCATGAAGTCACTGCTAGAATTATATCCTGGCAGGGATTAAGCAAGGAAGATATTTCCCCTAACACCTTTCTCTTATGAACTTCTAGTCTTTTGCAGATGCATTCCATGGCTAAACCCAGTGGGAAGCCAGAGGACATGGGAGCACAGGTGTTACAATTTGTAGAGGACAACTTTCTGGGGGCAAAGAATGGCAGAGATAATTTTTCAGAGAGGCAAACCTGGCTTTTAGGTTCTACAACTTCTAAAAATGTAGTTCAGACTTCAGCTTCTAGGAAAATGGAATAGAAAATCACATAGTCTTGTGTAACTGGCTTGTTGGTAAGTCTGAATTTATTGGAACATAAATTTAAAATGATTTTTTTCTCCCAATCTCTACAGGGTAACAATCAGCGTCTTGAACACATCCCATACCTTTCTGGTCAAGATAAGTAATTGAAAAAATCCATCCTAATTTAATTTAGAACTTTGGTCTCATGTTTTACTTACATCTTTCTACCCTTCCAGGATTGTAGAGCTTGTGGAGTGAACAGATACTGTGGTCTGTTTCTCCTCTTCCCAATCCAGCACTTTGGAGCAAAGGAGAGAGTAGTCTAACTTATTTTCATTCTTCCTCCCCCCCTCACATCTTGGAACAATCCTTCCGTTGCGGGAGATAGAAGACAACATATACCTAGAGAATGGTAGCCATGCCTTAATTTCCACCTCTGCAGGTGAACAATACCACTATCTACCTCTAGAGATCAGATTGGGTATTTCTTAGTTGTGTTGGTAGCTTCCTTGGTAATCTTATGGTTTATGTTCCACATAGAGTCATGAGAACTATAGAAATCCTCTTCTATGCCATCTGAACCAAGGGAGTCTGGTGTGTGAGTTGGTTGTGGGGGGTGTCCTCTTCTCAGGCACAACACACATGATTATTCCTCATCCCTCTGCTTATGGCTAACTACACAAGCCTTTAACTTTTCAGAGATCTAAAAATGAGACACAAGCACACATCTCTGTGTTCACGTATTCCTGAAAACTGCCAGGGCTTTTGGGCCAACAGTCCTCATTTTTTCCTCACTATAACTCATTCTAATGACAATACTAGAATATATCAGTATAGGATATCAATCTGAGGAGAGGGAGGCCAGTTCACGAAGATGTGCTCTATTTCTAGAGTGATTCTTTTGAAGCCCTCTTTTAATTGGTTTGGTGGAATGCGGCGAGAAAATTCTGTTCTTGCATAAACATTGACCTCCTTGCAACTTAACACCTTCATCTCCCTTCTTCCCCAGTAGGTGGATTGCAGAGGAAGGAGAAGGAGACTGGAGAAAAGGAATGAAGAGAAAGGGTACTACGGTAAAAGCTGGGATAGCAGGGCAGATCCAGCTGCCTCTTACTAAGATCTAAGGACCATGTCCAGTGCCAATTATTGCTGACTCTTTTTAGAAGCTGAAGTATTTAATGGCTCTCTGATTTCAGCTTTGGAACTAGGTACCACTTCATTCTATAGGGAAAGTTACATTTAACTTCTTTTCATGCTAGATGCATCCAAGTTTTAGAAATAGAAAAGATGATTGTATACTCCTATTCCATTACTCCTCCTCCCTCCAATTTATTACCTCTTTCCAACCCGAGAAGACCTCTACTCTATTATTCTGTAATATCACACTATGTTCTGAATGCCTTTGTGCATTGATTTTGGAGCTGATCTGTCATATATTGCTTAAAGGTCAAAATTTTTGTGCCACTTGTGAATGATGTCAGATGACTTCACAGGGACCTTAATTTCAAAAGTATGCTTCTCTGAGTGAATGGAGAGGAATAAACTCAGTCTTAAATAAAGATCTTACCAAAAAAAAAAAAAAAAGGTAAGAAAAGAACCTGTAAATTGATAGCTTTCTTTGGTTTTAATTTTTCTTCTCTTTCCTTTTTTTTTTTTTTTTCCGGCCAGTTTCTCTTCAGATATTTCTTCTGTCATATTTTCTCTCTCCTCTCCTTCTAGGACTCTAATTATATTGTCATAACTAGAAGAGAAAAGAGAGAAAGAATTATTCATTATAACTCACAAGTCTTTTATGTTCTTTTCCTGTGTTTTCTATTTTATGCTTTCTTGAATATATTAATTTTAGTTATTTTTAAATCCTTCAGTTAATAGTAATTTCTGAATCCTCTCTGAATTTGTTTCCATTGTTGGTTTTTCTTTTTTTGTCACAAATTATTATTAATATGTTCAAGAATATAGAGGAAAAGGTAAATAATATGAAAGCAAAGAGGGAATATTTTACATGAGTATCAGAATCCAATGGAATTAAAATTCTAGTTTGATATGTCAAAGCTTGAAATGCATATATTAGTGAAAAAATTCAGTTTCAAGAGGCTCAAAGACAAAAACAAGAAACAAACAACCCAACAAATTAAGATAAAAGAAAGTGATAATCAAGGTAAGAATAGAAATCAGTTATATATAGATACACGCACACATAAAACCAAATACTCACTAAACAAAACTCACAAATTCAAAAGTTGTTTGTCTGGAAAGATGAGGAAAATTGATAAAACTCTAAAAAGACTGATTGTGAGAGAAGTAACAGAAATTATTAATATCAGAACTAAAAAGAGGGACATCATTACAGGTCTTTCAGGCAACAAAAACATAATTATAACTATGTAAATAATTTTATGCCAATAAAATTGACAATCAAGATGAAGTAGGCAAATTCCTTGAAGAACAAAAATTACTAAAACTTGCACAATAAAAAAGGGAAAACAACCCTGAGTGTGCCTATACCTATTAAACAAGTAGAATTTGTTATCCAAAACCAAAAAAAAAAAACTTCAGGCCCAGATGGATTGACTGGTAAACTTTTCCAAACATTTAGCGAAGAAATAATATCACTCTTTTATAAATGCTATCAGAGAAAAGGAAAGAAAAAGAGAAAATACTTCCCAACTCATTTTAAGAGGTCAGCATAATCTTGATACTAAAACTTGGCAAAGACATTACAAGAAAAAGAAGTTACAGATCAGTCTTTCATAAACATGCCTAGATCGGATTATCATAGACACAAATACTAGCACGTCAAATCCAGTCATAGAGAGGTATGACATGCTGTTTAAAATTGGCTTATCAAAGGGGAAGAATGAAGGGGAGTAAGTCGGAGGGGGTGACGAACCATTAGAGACCATGGACTCTGGAAAACAAACTGAGGGTTCTAGAGGGGAGGGGGGTGGGGGGATGGGTTAGCCTGGTGATGGGTATTAAAGAGGGCACATTCTGCGTGGAGCACTGGGTGTTATGCACAAACAATGAATCGTGGAACACTACATCAAAAACTAATGCTGTAATGTATAGTGATTAACGTAACAATAAAAATATTTAAAAAATAAAATAAAATTGGCTTATCAAACTAGTTTAACATTCAAAAATCAAACTATTTTATTGCCATATTAACAGAAAAAAAGGGGGAAATCATTTTATCATTCCTAAGAATGCAGCAAAAAGCATTTGTAAAATTCAACTACTCATTCATAAATTTAAATAACTTCTTAAAATTAGGAATAGAAGAGAATTTCCTTAATGCAATAAAAGATATTCACAGAAAACCCACAATAAACATGGGTGAAATATTTAAAGCATTCTAAGTTAAGGGACAAAGATGACTACCCTGATTTTCAACTCTGTACTGCTTGGAGTATCCAATGAATTAAGGTACTTAGATAAATAGATGGATAGATAGAAAGAAAGAAAAGGAAATACACAAATATTATTTATAAAAGAAATATTTGTGCATATACAAAATATGAAATTATTTGTTATAAATTATTAGACTAACAAATTTAGCAAGGTCACTGGATACAAGACCAATATGTAAAAAGTATTTGTATTTATATACCAGCAACAAAAAATAGAAAATGAATTTTTAAAAGACACAATTTACAACAATAAATGCTAAATCTGATTAAAGGTGAACATGAAATCTACACTAAAAGCTCTAACATGTTGAGAGAAACTGAAGAACCTCTAAGTAAGTGAAGGAATGTACAGATAAATTGTGTGACTCAGTATCATAAAAATGTAAGCTCTCTCCAAATTATCTAGAAATTCAGTATAATCCAGATAAAAATCTGAATTTTTTTTGGTATAAATTAAAAAGCCAACTGTAAAATTCATGTGGAAATACAAAATGAACTGGACTATGTAAGATAATATTGAAGAACAGCAAAACTGAAGGATTTACACCACCAGATATTTATACTTATTATATACTGTGGTAATTAAGGCAGTGTGTTAATTCCAACAAAGATAGTAAAATAAAATAGTGATGGAAAAAATGGAATCCAGAAATAGACCCGCATATATATTGTCACTCAATTATGTCAAAGATGGTATTACAGTGCAGTTAATAAAGAAGTGCTTTTCAGTAAAGAGTGCTGGATCAATAGTCTACCATACAGGAAAAAAATCTTGACTTCTACTTCATACACACAAATCAATTCTGGATTGATTATAAAAGTAAATATGAGAGGTAAAATAGTAACATTCTTAGAAGAAAACAGGAGAACCAGTACATGATTTTGGTATAGGCAAATTTTTCTTCAATGAGACAATAAAGCACTTACCATAAAAGAAATCACTGATGCACTTTAGTCTACTAAAAAGAAAGATCTTCTATTTATCAAAACAGAATGGAGAGACTCAAAAAGCCAGCTACAGATAAGTAGAGGATACTTCAATGCATGTATTTTATAAAAGGTTTAGATCCAGAATATATGAAATACTCCTATAAATCAATAAGGAAAAAGCAGGCAATATATTCATAAAATGGGCAAAAAACCCTGAGCACATATTTCACAAAATAAATTTTCTAAATGGTCAATAAACATATGAAAAAATATTCAACATCATTAGTCATAAGACAATTGGCGATTAAGTCTACCATGTACCCACCAGCATGGTAAAGTGAAAAAGACAGAAAATATCGAAGTGTAGATATGGAGAGACTGGACTTTGATCCATTGCACATGGGTGTAAATTGCACAGCTGCCTTGGAAAACTATTATTCAGTGCTTAATTAAATATGAACATATGTATACCCTGCAACCTCACAATTTCACTTCTAGTCATATACTAAAAAAGGAGTTTGTGTACACGCACACACACATATATTTATTTATATATATAAATAAAATATATAGAAATGAATGAATAAATCTCAAAGCATAATGTTAGTTAAAACAACTAAGTACAAAAGAACTTGTACTTCTGCTTCCGTCTATAAAAGTTAAAAAAATACCCATCTCTGTTATTCAGTGAAGGTTGTTGTTATCTTTGGGAAGAAGAATGAGCATGGTGACTGGGAGGGAGAACGAGGTGGGCTCATGTGGTTCTGGTTTCTTGATCCATGTGATGATTATACAAGACTGCCTGTAACATTTCATTAATCTGTACATCGGAGCAATAGGTAGGGGTCAGATTGTCTGAAGTTTGCTTAAGGATTTTGGTTTTAATCCTGAGAGCCCTGGGGAGCAAATAAAGACCCTGTAGAAGATAGTGTGGTATAATCTGATTTGCATTTTAGATAAATTCTTCTATTCCTCTGAATGGGATAGGGCTGAAAGCAGATGGGTTAAGCTGGTGTGCTTGGTAGAAGCAGCTTAACCAGCTGGTTAAGCTGGTAGAAATGGAGAGAAATGGAAAGATTTGGGATCTCTTTGGAAGGTAAACTTGCTGATATATTAGATATAGGGATAAGGTTGATGGAGGTGCCAAAGATAAGTCCCAGATTGCTGAGTAGTAGAAAAAGGAGTCTGGGGATTTCATTCACAGAGAGAGGGAACATTGAAATTTGACCTATGTTTGAGGAGACAGTCATGAATTTCCTTGGGAATGTGTTCAGTTTGAGATGCCTGTCAGACATAAAAGCAGAAATGCCCAGAGGTCAGTTGTGTTTAAAAATTTGGAGCTCAGATAAATTTGACAAATAACAATAAAATCTAACATGATTTGGTGCTTTTTATTTGCTAAGCACTGTTCTATGTGCTTCACATATCTGAACTCATTTATTTTGCATGAACCCCATATCCTTGATATTATTATTATCCTCATTTTCCAGATGAAGGAACAGAGGTACAGAGAAGTTACCTACCCTGCACACAGTTAGTACCTGATGGTATTCAAAAACATGTTGTCTGGCTTGAGAGGCTGTGCCCTGAATCATTAATTTCATGAATATTTCAATCACTCAAAAATACAGAAGATGCAGTCTTGCATTATAGCAAATCCTGACCCAATGTGACATTTTTTTTCTTAAATTCAATACATGGAACACTGACCCTTAAAAGAATTCCATTCTCTGCACCTCCAAGTGTGCATATCACATCTCTCAGTCCTCTTAGAAAAGAAAATGGGCTCCTCCATGGGCTGTGCTCTTTTCTTCTTCTTCTTCTTCTTTTTCCACAACACTTGCTCTTAATTTACCCATCACTCTGGTCCTGTCTGCATTTCATCAAAACAGATTCCATCAATATCAGATTCATTGCTAGTCCTCTCCCTGTTCTTTGTTTGTTGGTTGTTTTTCAATGCTATGGATTTGTTCCATATTGAACACTTCCAGCCTGTAATTTCAATAGGATTTGGGGATGTTAACAAGCTTTCTGAACTATCTTAAGCCATCTTAAATGCCTTAAGGTTTCATGATGAAGAATTAGAATTGTACTCCAATGCCATCATTCTGCATGACTCTTATCTCTGGACACTAAATCTAACATGTTTGTAATAACAGAAAAAAACATGCAGAAGTTAATATTTATATTCTTACTGGGTGGGGAAAGATTAATTTCTAAAAATCATACTTAGTACAGCAAGTTATTTTCTTATGATTCCTGTTTTACATCCCAGTTTAGATCAGTGTTCATCATCCTTCCCCACATTCTCGCTTCCACTTGGAGCCACAGCAAGATGAGAGGGAAAAAATACATCAGGTCATTAAAGTGGCAGGTTCCTCATGATTGTTAGAGTAAATACCAATATAGTTTCACAAAATTTCAATTCCACATGATCTCTGAGATGAAGATCATTGTTCCTATGTTAGTTTTAATGCTTTTTCTATGAAGCAATGAGCTGGAATTCACCGAAATCCTCATTTGGTGAAAGAAGAGACTTAATACATTTATGTTACCAAGAGACCCAAACAAAGACTCCAGCTAGCAGAGAAGGTAGAAGTGGAAACCAGAGCTTCATGAGTTTTCAAAGGTCATTGCATTTCCAGTTCATAATTTAGATATGAATCTCCTGGACTAGCCTAGGAGAGAACACTTGATCAAGGGCTTCCCAATCTGTTGCTATATTAATTTGGGTTTCCAAAGGAGCAGATTTTCAGACAAACATTGGAGTGCAAATTATTTCATCTTAAGATCCAAGGACACATGAACAGGAGAGTAGGGCAGTGATATGAGAAAGAGAAGGCAGTGAATAAAAAGCATGTGTTATGAAGCTACCTATCAGAGTAGTAACTAGAGCTTAATCTACAGGGAAATTCTCCCCTTTCATAGGACATAGGGTGTTTACGTATTAACTTTGAGTCACTGATTCATGACCGCATGGATTCTTGACAACAAGAATGGATGTTAATTCTCTGGCACTTCCGGTCTGCTGCTCCCACAGGCAGAATAGCCTTTACAGTTCCAGAAGGAAAACGATTCTATACACAGAGATACAGATACTGGCTGCTAGAAACTAGCTGAAGTACACTGAAAGATCTAAGGGATACAAGCTGGTCAATGACAACAACGAGTTGTTGAGTTGTAGAGTTTCCAAGAGTTCTCCTATAAATTTAAGTCCTGTTTGGAAAATTGAAGACATATCCCAAATCCTGAATCCAAGTGCTGTTTTAAACTATTTGACCTTACCCCAGACTCTTAGAGACTCCTAGAACCAAAATTCTTGCTTAGGTACTACCTTGTAAATACAAGTACATTTTGAAAAATACCCTAAACTATTCACTGAAGATACATGTGGCCCAATGACCATTCAAGAGCTGTCTACATTCACAAAGCATAGCTTGAAATCTAGTGTGTGTTGCTTTGATTTATTCTTCCAATAAATTGACTAGGTGCCTGTTAAATGTCAGCCACTGGAAAATGCTGGGTCATGACAATTAGTAAGACAAATGAACAGGGCACAAGTATGAACACCTTATAAAAGAGATGTATAGGGGCTGACATAAAATGAACTTTTTAAAAAAATTCTTTAATTTTTTAATTTTTTAAAGATTTTGTTTATTTATTTGACAGAGAGAGACACAGCGAGAGAGGGAACACAAGCAGAGGGAGTGGGAGAGGGAAAAGCAGGCTTCCCGTGGAGCAGGGAGCCCGATGCGGGGCTCGATTCCAGGACCCTGGGATCATGACCTGAGCCAAAGGCAGACGCTTAACGACTGAGCCACCCAGGCGCCCCTAAAGTGAACTTTTCTGGTTTTATTTTTCTAATGTAGAGTTGAAGTACTAACTTGAATATAGGACTTTAATAAGTTATGTAATTTTAATAATTCGCTTTCTTTTCTTTGCGGTCTTTTTGTCTCCATTTAGTTAGTCCACTCCCCCGCTGGGGGATATTCCCTCCTCTTTAAAGAATGTTAATCTGTAGATATTCCAGTGCCCATTCACAGGCCATATTTGCAGGTTTGGTTTGAAGTATGATGGAAGAAGACCCCACATCAGTCGTATTTGCATCTAACTTTAATATAAATACATAGGCTGAGCAAGATTAGCAATGGTAACTACTGGAACTTTCTAACTGAAAAATTATAAGTGTAAAACTATTGAAGTAGTAATTTTTATCATGCTGAAATTTTTAAATCATCAAGTAATTTTCTATGGTCTTCAAAAGTCTAAACTGCAGAGTCCAACTCCCAAAGAGGATCTCAGCGGACCTTGAGGATGCATCTCTCATCATTTCCTAAATAAACCATTGTCCACCAGGGCTCCTAAACATTCATTTTACATCTGTCCCCACAATGTGCCTCCCGTTTTTTTTTTTTTTAAAGATTTTATTTATTTATTTGAGGGAGAGAATGAGAGAGAGAGAGAGCACATGAGAGAGGGGAGGGTCAGAGGGAGAAGCAGACTCCCTGCCAAGCAGGGAACCCGATGCAGGACTCGATCCCGGGACTCCAGGATCATGACCTGAGCCGAAGGCAGTCGCTTAACCAACTGAGCCACCCAGGCGCCCTTTGTGCCTCCCGTTTTAAGTCGAATAAATGCCCTTTTATCTTCAGTTTTCAGCTTGTGACCTCCCTCAAACAGAACTGTCTTTCCCTCCTTGAAATATTTCTAAAATCATTAACGTGTCCCTCATTTGTTATAGTAAGTGTGCATATGTTATGTGTGCATGCATTATTACACATGGCATTTATTCATATCCTACCCAGGCACACACAGCAACAGTTAAATCCTGCATTTCTTAATAATCCTATTGCGATTGGCACCCAATCCATCATGCAGACACTAAAGATAATTATTGTTGTGGTTATTATTATTACCTGATTAATTGGAATAAAAAGAAATATTGAATAACAATCTACAGTAGATGTCAAGGCTGTGCTTTGTGGATGTGGATAGCTTTTAAGCAGTTCTCAGCCACATGACTTTTCAAGTGGGTCTTTTGGAATATCTTTCCAAACATACTGCTTGTTACTGATGATTGTGATAAACTTCCATTAACTTTGATTCAGGTTATTGACAGAAGGAGCACTCTTTCACTTGCAGCTTAAGAAATGAGAATCTTCAGGGTGCCTGCGTGGTGCAGTGGGTTAAGCAGCTGACTATTGGTTTTGGCTTAGGTTGTGATCTCAGGGTCATGAGATTGAGCCCCATGTCCAGCTTGGTGCTCAGCACGGAGGCTGCTTCAGATTCTCTCTCCCTCCTGTTTGTGCTCTCTCTCTCTCTCTCAAATCTTTAAAAAGAAGGAAAGAAAGAAGAAAAGAAAAGGAAGGAAGAAAGGAGGGGAAGGAAGGGAGGAAGAAGGAACGAAAGAAAGAAAAATCTTTTACCATCTAAAGACACAAGGTTTTGCTCATCCCATTATTCAAATTTAAATTTATTCTGTTCTGATGCTACCTCATATTAAGGCCTCTATGCAGTTTGCTGCAATATTCACTCTGGCTCTAGATCTCTCAGAAACCCAAAACCTATAAAATAATTAAAAACAAAGTTTTTGAAGGAAAAAAAAAAGTCCCCTCTCTACACGGAAAAAGAAGTTGTCCTCATTTGCAACTAACCTCTGATTGGTATCTCCGGACCATGTTGAGATCTCTGAGATAATTTCTTCAAAGGTAGCAGCTGCCCTTCAATTTCTCAGGGATTTCTGTTCCCCCACGATTTGCTACCTAGTTTTGGATTCAATCCCACAGGCACTGTTTCAGTTATCAAAAGATGGGCCTCCATTAGGAAAAAAAGAAATGCTACAATTTAACAATGTATCTTGCAGGGATGATAGCTGAAGCTGATCCTCTTTCTGCATTCAAAATGAAGACCCCTCGTCACTCACTTCAACTTGACTTGAGGCTTTTCAATTTCTATTTTAATTTGAAACACATTTCTGAACGTTACTGATAGCCCGTTCATGTTTTGAATTCTATGAACGGTTTCGAAACCTTTAAACTGCTGTGAAGCATTGCTTCTTCTGTCGTGCACATCTGAAACTCGGTCAGGGGTCAGAGGAATGATTGTGTGGCTTCTTTTTTGCAGGATTTCAGGGCAGATTTCTCTCTTAAATATCTGAAAAGTTGGGAGACTTTTTTTAGCTGAATCAAATCAGTGACCATGACAGAAAATGATAGTCAAAATTTCTATAGTATCTTGGTGAGGAAAGCAGAGTACAGTCCTATTATTAAAGTCTTTCTAGAAATCACATTACAAAGGATTTTATTACGTTTTATATTATGAATAATGATGGAATTTTAAATAGAATTGTTAAAGGCCTGTGCAATATGTCACGTGAATATGCCACGGACATTGCAAACTCAAGTTGGAAACGGAGTTAACAATCCTCACCCAAGTTACTTATTACTTCTAAAATAAATAAAATGATGTATGTGTGTGGGTCTGTGTGTATTTATGATGCCAATATCCTTTCAATTAGGCTGAGAGTGTCCAAGGTATATTTTACTTCCTTTATCTTCTATGGCCCCCATTCCAATCAGCCTCATGATCTCAAAATTCTTGTCTATATAAACATGCACAATAGTTTTCTCCAGTTTATTCCCTCTGCCACTGCTAGAATTTAGGCATTCATTTACCTCCTAAAAATTAAAATATTTGTTATTGTGATTAGACTGGAAAAATAATCCAGGTGCTTTCAAGACTATTTGGAAAAAAACAGAAAAGAGGCAAATAACACTATTTGTCCTGCACAACTGAGGAAAACACAGGCACCGTGTTTCCAAGTTTTTATTTAAATTCTAGTTAGTGAACATACAGTGTAAAATTAGCTTCAGGTGCACAATATAGTGATGCAACACTTCCATACAACACCCGGTGCTCATTACAAGTCTACTCTTTAATCCCCATCACCTGTTTCATCCATCCCCTCACACCCCTTGGTAACCATCACTATGTTTTCTATAGCTAAGAGTCTGTTTCTTGGTTTGCCTCTCTTATTTTTTTCCCCTTTGCTCATTTGTTTTGTTTCTGAAATTCCATAGATGAGTGAAATCATATGGTATTTGTTTTTCTCTGATTTATTTCACTTAGCATTATACTCTCTAAGATCCATTCACATTGTAGCAAATGGCAAGAGTTCATTCTTTTTTATGGCTGAATAATATTTCGGTGTGTGTGTGTGTGTGTGTGTGTGTGTGTGTGTGTGTGTGTGTGTGTGTGTGTGTGTGCCATGTCTTTATGTAATTTATCAGTTGAGGGACACCTGGGCTATTTTCATAATTTGTCCATTGTAGATAATGTTGCTATAAACATCGGGGTGCATGTATCCCTTTGAATTAGTATTTTTGTGTTCTCTTGGTAAATACCTCGGAGTGCAATTGCTGGGTCGTAGGGTAGCTCTGTTTTTAATTTTTTGAGGAACGTCCATACTGTTTTCCAGAGTGGCTGCACCAGTTTACATTCCCACCAACAGTGTCAGAGGGCTCCCCTTTCTCTGCCTCCTCGCCAACACCAGCTGTTTCTTGTGTTGTCGATTTTAGCCATTCTGACAGGTGTGAAGTGGTATCTCATTGTAGTTTTGATTTTTATTTCCCTGATCAGTGATGTTGAGCATCTTTTCATGCACCTGCTGGCCATCTGGATGTCTTCTTTGGAAAAATGTCTATTAGTGTCTTCTGCACATTTTTTAATTGGGTTTTATTCTTTTCCAGGCTTGGTTATGCATATTTATATTTTTGATGACTGCATTGTATTACATACTGTGGGTGTGTTGACATTTATTTAACCATTCCCCTCGTATAAGACATACAGACTGTTTCCAATTATCCCCTATTGTCCACGTTGCTAAAATAGACAATATTGTACATACAAATCTTTCCACATCTTTATGTCCTACATCTAGATTCCTTGAAGTAGGATAATTTGGTAAGAGTATAAACTATTTTATTTTATTCTTCTACTTTAAACTTCTTCTTTCGGGGAGCCTGAGTGGTGTAGTCAACTAGTTATGCTTGCAACTCTTGGTTTCAGCTCAGGTCCTGATCTGAGAGTCATGAGACCAAGCCCCACATCGGGCTCAGTGCAGAGTCTCCTTAGAGTTTCTCTCTCCCTCTTCCTTTGCCCCTCCCCGCCCCACAAATCAATCAATCAATCAAAAAAAACTTCTTTTGTTCTTTTCAAAGAAAATATTCGGACATCTAGAATTTATTTCGGTGTATAATCTGAGGGGTTTTTTAGAGGCAAATTCTTCCCATTATTTATTGCATAATACATTAACTTGTGTCTTGTCTTTTTGAAACTTTATGTATGATACATGTATATATTGCAGGTCTTTATGAGTATGTATTTGACTTTGTTGATCTGCTTGTCTACTATTACACAAATACAATTCTTCCCTGACTTATGATAGGATTACATCTCAATAAACCCATTGTAGGCTGAAAATATCATAAGTCAGAAATGCATTGAATACACCTAACTTATTGAACATCATAGCTTTGTCTCCCCAAACTTAAATGTGCTGAGAACACTTACATTAGCCTACAGTTGTGCACGATCGTCTAACACAAAGCCTATTTTATAATGAAGTGTTGAATATCTCGTGTAATGTATTGAATACTGTACTAACAGTGCAAACCAGAATGGTTGTATGGGAACAGTATGGTTGTAAGTCTAACACTTGTTTACCCTTGTGACCACGTGGCTGACTGGGAGCTACAAAATAGAGTATCCTACTGGCTCAGGAAAAGATCAAAATGCAAAGGACAGTTTCTACTGAATGTGTATCACTTTTGCACCACCGTAAAATCCAAAAATTGTAAGTTTAATCATTGTTAAGTTGGACTATCTGTACAGCACCATTTTGTTGATATTTACTAAAAATATGTTTCAGTATTTGCTGGGTAAAGTCCTCGTTAATATTCTTTATATTTTCTTGTATAGTCTCATTTACTTGCTCTTCGAGATTATTTTGGATTCATTCTGTCAAGTTCATATGTAAGCCAAGGAGAAGCTCATATTAGGAATTGAATCTTTTGGAAAATAGACTTTATTTAAAAAAAAAATTTTCAAGTCCACGCCCAGCATGGACTTGAACTCATGACTTTAAGACCAAGACCTGAGCTGAGATCAAGAGTCAGACACTTAACCAACTGAGACACCCAGGCACCCCAAGACTTTGTATTTTGTTTATTTTTTTATTTAAATTCAAGTTAGTTAACATATAGTGTAGTATTGGTTTCAGGAGTAGAATTCAGTGATTCATCACCTACATATAACACCCAGTGCTCATCCCAACAAGTGCCCTCCTTAATGCCCATCCCCCATCGAGCCTATGCCCCCACCCACCGCCCCTCCAGCAACCCTCATTTTATTCTCTATATTTAAGGGTCTCTTATGGTTTACCTCCCTCTCTGTTTTTATTTTATTTTTTTTCTCTTCCCCTATATTCATCTGTTTTGTTTCTTAAATTCCACATATGAATGAAACCATATGATATTTGTCTTTCTCTGACTGACTTCACTTAGCACAATATACTCCAGGTCCATCCACGCTGTTGCAAATGGCAAGATTTCATTCCTTTTGATTACTGAGTAATATTCCATTATATATATATATGTGTGTGTGTGTGTGTGTGTGTGTGTGTGTGTGTGTGTGTGTACACATAGCACATCTTCTTTATCCATTCATCAGTCGAAGGACATTTGTGCTTGTTCCATAATTTGGCCATTGTTGGTAGTGCTGCTATAAACATGAGGGTGCATATGCCCCTTCAAATCCGTATTTTTGTATCCTTTGGGTAAATACCTAGTAGTGCAATTGCTGGGTCATAGGGTAGTTCTCTTTTTAACTTTTTGGGAAACCTCCATACGGTTTTCCAGAGTGGCTGCGCCAGTTTGCATTCCCACCAACAGTAAAAGAGTGTTCCCCTTTCTCTGCATCCTCACCAATGTCTGTTGTTTCCGGAGCTGTTAATTTTAGCCTTTCTGACAGGTGTGAGGTGGTATCTCATCATGGTTTTGATTTGTATTTCCCTGATGATGAGTAATGTTGAGCATCTTTTCATGTGTCTGTTGGCCATCTGCATGTCTTCTTTATATTTTAGAATAGTTTTAGATTCACAAAAAAATTGAGTAGAAAATACAGTGTTCCCATGTACTCCCTGCCCTCACACATTCACCACCCCCTCCATTACCGGTATCCTCGACCAGAGTGATACATTTGTTATAGTCAATAAATCTACATTCACACATCATTATCACCCAAACTCTATAGTTTACCCAAACTCCTGGTGGTGTATACTCTATGTGTTTTGAAAAATGTATAATGACAGGTATCCATCATTATAGTTTAATACAGAGTATTTTCACTGCTCTAAAAATCCTCAGTGTTCTGCCTACTCATCCCTCCTTCCTCCAACTCCTAGAAATCACTATCATTTTACTGTCTCCATAGTTTGCCTTTTCCATAATGCTGTACAGTTGGAATCATACAGTATTTAGCCTCTTCAGATCAGCATTTAAGTTTCCTCCACATCTTTTCATGGCTTAATAGCTCATTTCTTTTTAGTGCTGAGTAATATTCTGCTGTTTGGATGAATTTATTTATCCATTATTTATCCATTCACCCACTGAAAGATATCTTGTTCGCTTTCAAGTTTTGGCAATTATAAAGCTGCTATAAACATTGATGTGCAGATTTTTGTGTTTACATAAGTTTTCAAATCATTTGGGTAAATACCTAGGAGCATGATTGCTTGATTGTATGGGCAGACTATGGTGAGCTTGTAAAAACTGCTAAATTGTTTTCTGAACGGGCAATGTCATTTTGCATTCCCAGCAGAAATGAATGAGAATTTCTGAAACTCCACATCTTTGCCAGCATTTAGCATTACTACACTCTTGGGATTTTAGCTATTCTAATAGATATATAATAATAATTTCATTGATGTTTAAATTTGTAATGCCAAAATGACATAGGACATTGAAGATCTTTTCATATATTATTTGCTTTCTGTATGTATTTTTAAGTGAGTTTTTCATTCTGATCTTTTGCCCATTTTTATTTTTATGTATTTATTTTTTAATTTTATTATGTTATGTTAGTCACCATACAATACATCATTAGTTTTTGATGTGGTGATCCACGATCCATTGTTTTCGTATAACACCCAGTGCTCCATGCAGTATGTGCCCTCCTTAATACCCATCACCGGGCTAACCAATCTCCCCTCCACCCTCCCCTCTAAAACCCTGTTTGTTTCTCAGAGTCCATAGTCTCTCATGGTTCATCTCTCCCTCCGATCCCCCCCCCTTCATTTTCCCTTCCTTCTCCTAATGTCCTCCATGTTATTCCTTATGTTCCACAAATAAGTGAAACCATATGATAATTGACTTTCTCTGCTTGACTTATTTCACTTAGCATAATCTCCTCCAGTCCCATCCATGTTGATGTAAAAGTTGGGTATTCATCCTTTCTGATGGCTGAGTCATATTCCATTGTATATATGGACCACATCTTCTTTATCCATTCATCTGTTGAAGGGCATCTCGGCTCCTTCCACAGTTTGGCTATTGCAGACATTGCTGCTATGAACATTGTGGTGCATATGGCCCTTCTTTTCACTACATCTGTGTCTTTGGGGTAAATACTCAGGAGTGCAATTGCTGGGTCATAGGGTACCTCTATTTTTAAATTTTTGAGGAACTTCCACACTGTTTTCCAAAGTGGCTGTACCAACTTGCATTCCCACCAACAGTGTAAGAGGGTTCCCCTTTCTCCACAACCTCTCCAACATTTGTTGTTTCTTTCCCTGTCCATTTTTGCCATTCTAACTAGTGTAAGGTGGTATCTCAATGTGGATTTGATTTGAATTTCCCTGATGGTTAATGATGATGAACATTTTTTCATGTGTCTGTTAGCCATTTGTATGTCTTCTTCAGAGAAGTGTCTTTTCATATCTTCTGCCCATTTTTTTACTTGATTATTTGTTTTTTGGGTGTTGAGTTTGAGAAGTTCTTTATGGATCTTGGATACCAGCCCTTTATCTGTAGTATCATTTGCAAATATCTTCTCCCATTCTGTGGGTTGCCTCTTCGTTTTGTTGACTGTTTCCTTTACTGTGCAGAAGCTTTTTATCTTGATGAAATCCCAAAAGCTCATCTTTGCTTTTGTTTCACTAGCTTTTGGAGATGTATCTTGAAAGAAGTTGCTGTGGCCAGTGTCAAAGAGGTTACTGCCTATGTTCTCCTCTAGGATTTTGATGGATTCCTGTCTCACACTGAGGTCTTTTATCCATTTTGGGTTTATTTTTGTGTATGCTGTTAGAGAATGGTCGAGTTTCATTCTTCTGCATGTGGCTGTCCAATTTTCCCAGCACCATTTATTGAAGAGACTGTCTTTTTTTCCATTGCATGTTTTTCCTGCTTTGTTGAAGATTATTTGACCGTGGAGTTGAGGGTTCATATCTGGGTTCTCTATTCTGTTGCATTGGTCTATATGTCTGTTTTTGTGCCAGTACCATGCTGTCTTGGTGATCACAGCTTTGTAATATAGCTTGAAATCAGGCAACGTGATGCCCCAGCTTTGTTTTTCTTTTTCAACATTTCCTTGGTGATTCGGGGTCTTTTCTGACTCCATACAAATTTTAGGATTGTTTGTTCCAGCACTTTGAAAAATGTCATTGGAATTTTGAGCTGGTTGGCATTGAAGGTATAGATGCTCTGGGTAGCATAGACATTTTAACAATGTTTATTCTTCCAATCCATGAGCATGGAATATTTCTCCATCTTTTTGTGTCTTCTTCAATTTCTTTCATGAGTGTTCTGTAATTCCTAGAGTATAGATCCTTTACCTCTTTGGTTAGGTTTATTCCGAGGTATCTTATGGTTTTTGGTGCTATTGTAAATGGAATCATTTCTCTAATTTCTCTTTCTACAGTTGCGTTGTTAGTGTATAAGAAAGCAACTGATTTTTGTGCATTGATTTTGTATCCTGCCACATCACTGAATTGCTGTATGAGTTCTAGTAATTTGGGGGTGGAGTCTTTTCGGTTTTCCACATAAAGTATCGTGTCATCTGTGAAAAGAGAGAGTCCGGCTTCTTCTTTGCCAATTTGAATACCTTTTATTTCTTTTTGTTGTCTGATTGCTGTTGCTAGAACTTCTAGTACTATGTTGAACAATAGTGGCGAGAGTGGGCATCCTTGACGTGTTCCTGATCTTAAGGGAAAGGCTCTCAGCTTTTCTCCATTGAGGATGATATTTGCTGTGGGTTTTTCATAGATGGATTTTATGAACTTGAGGAATGTTCCCTCCATCCCTATACTCTGAAGAGTTTTAGTCAGGAAAGGATGTTGTATTTTGTCAAATGCTTTTTCTGCATCAATTGAGAGGACCACATGGTTCTTCTCCCTCCTCTTATTAATGTGTTCTATCACATTGATTGATTTGCAAATGTTGAACCACCCTTGCATCCCAGGGATAAATCCCACTTGGTCGTGGTGGACGATTCTTTGAATGTATTGTTGGATCCTATTAGCTAGGATTTTGTTGAGGATTTTGGAATCCATATTCATCAGGGATATCAGTCTGAAATTCTCCTTTTTGATGGGGTCTTTGCCTGGTTTGGGGATTAAGGTAATGCTGGCCTCATAGAATGAGTTTGGAAGTTTTCCTTCTGTTTCTATTTTTTAAAACAGCTTCAGTAGAATAGGTATTATTTCTTCTTTGAATGTTTGGTAGAAATCCCCAGGGAATACATCAGGCCCTGGACTCTTGTTTTTTGGGAGGTTTTTGATCACTGCTTCAATCTCGTTACTGGTTATTGGCCTATTCAGGTTGTCAATTTCTTCCTGTTTCAGTCGTGGCAGCTTATAGGTTTCCAGGAAGGCCTCCATTTCATCCAGATGGCATGGAAGATGGCTCTCAATCCCTTCACTTTCAGTCTGATGTATCTTTAGGTTCAAAATGAGTCTCTTGTAGACAGCATATGGATGGGTCCTATTTTTTTATCCAATCTGCAACCCTGTGCTGTTTTATGGGAGCATTTAGGCCATTCACGTTGAGAGTGATTATTGAAAGATATGAATTAATTGTCGTCATGTTGCCTGTGAAGACCTTGTTTTTATAGATTGTCCCTGTAAAAATTTCTGTTGTATATCACTCTTGGGGTCTTTCTCCTTTTATAGGATCCCCTTAATATTTCGGCAGGGCCGGCTTAGTGGTCACATATTCTTTCAGCTTCTGCCGGTCTTGGAAGCTCTGCATCTCTCCATCCATTCTAAATGACAGCCTTGCCAGATAAAGTATTCTTGGTTGCATGTTCTTCTCATTTAGTACTCTGAATATGTCTTGCCAGGCCTTTCTGGCTTGCCACGTCTCTGTGGATAGGTCTGATGTTATTCTGATGTTCCTCCCTCTGTACGTAAGGAATCTCTTCCCCCTAACTGCCCTTAAGATGGTTTCCTTGGTTCTAAGATTTGCGAGTTTTACTATTACATGCTGGGGTGTTGGCTTGTTTCCCTTGATCTTGGGAGGGGTCCACTCTGCCTGTAGGACACGAATGTTTGTTTCATTCTCCAGATTAGGGAAGTTCTTAGCTACGATTTGCTCAAATATATCTTCTAGTCCTTTCTCTCTCTCCACTCCCTCCGGGTTTCCAATAATTCTGACATTGGAACGCTTCATGGTATCACTTATTTCTCTGATTCTATTTTCATGGATTCTGAGTTGTTTTTCCCTGGCCTCCTCTTTTCCCTTTTTATCTATTAAATTGTCTTCCAGGTCACTTATTCGTTCTTCTGCCTCACTTACCCTAGCTGTTAGATTATCTAGATTAGATTGGATCTCATTGATAGCATTTTTAAATTCTGCCAGTTCAGCTTTCATTTCTGCCCTTAGAGACTCTCTGTTGCCATTAATTGATTTTTCCATTCTAGCCATTGTCTTCACAATTGCTAGCCTGAATTCCATCTCCGATATCTTGGTTATGTCTGAATCCATTTGTAAATCTGTGGCATAAATTATAATCTCTGAGTCTTTCCTATTTTGAGGGTTCCTCCTCCTAGTCATTCTGTTGATGGGTGGTTAAGGGAATGTATAGAGTCCAAATTATTGACCAGAACCCAAGCAAGATGCACCTATTTTCTAGGGACCTTAGGGTTGCTGGCCTCTTGTTTTCCCAGCCTGTCTTCTGGGAGAGGGCCCTGCCGCGCTGTTACTCAGGCAACCCTATTTGGGCAGAGTTACCCTGCCCCCCCTGTGGCAGGGGATGGGTTCAGTGGGAACCAGTTTTTTGGGGTTTTTGTTCTCTGGAGGCTTTCCCTGGCAGCTTTCTGCATCTCTTCTGAGAGTCAGAGCAGAAGAGACTGTTTCCAACCCTCTGCCTCAGAGCAGAGAGGTTGCAGTCTATTCTTCAGTGAGCTCTCCAGGCCACGCTATCTCCGTTTCTGTCCGTACTGCTATAAAATGCAGTGTCCTGGGTTGTGCACCCCTCCACAGTGCCCCCAGTCCTGCCTCCAGGTTGGGGCACGTCTCTGCCCTTTGTGCTTCTAAAACTGCCAGCCGCTCCCAGTTCGCACGCATGACCCCACTGCTCCGGGTTTCCGCCCCGGGGGCTGCCCTAAAGTCCTTTCCCCTGCCGCTACCAGTCTGCGAGTCTGTGCCTCGTCCCCAGCATGCGAGGCTATTGCTCACCGGCGGTGTAGGATACCCATGGCCAGGCTCCCTCCCGCTGCCATTTATCCTCCGATATCTGCCCCCGGAATCACGGCTCCCTGCTTCGTAGTCGAAACCAACCGCCCGCGATATTCTGTTTGTAGAGATCCCGATCTATTTTCTTACATCTCAGGCTGATTTTGTGGGTGCTCAGAGTGGTCTGGTAGATATCCAGCTCAATTCCGTGGACCAGTTGGAATGGGGTCCCCTACTCCTCCACCATCTTTTCTCCCCCCTTTGCCCATTTTTAAACTGAGTTCCCTGTTTTCTTATTGTTCAGTTTTAGGAATTCTTTGCATATTTTGATATAAGTCTTTTCTGGGATATGTGTTTTGCAACTATTGTCTCCTATTCTGTAGCTCTCTTTGCATTCTCATAATGGTGTCTTTCACAAAGCAGAAGGTTTCCCCCCTTTTTTAATTTTAATGATGTTCACCTTGTCAGTATTTTCATTCATGAATCAGGCTTTTGGGGTTTATCTAAAAATTCATCCCCAAACCCAAGGTCACACAGATATTCTCCTGTGTTATCTTCTAGAGGTTTTATGGTTTATCATTTTACACTTAGGTCTAGGATCCATTTTGAGTTAATTTTTCTAAAGGATTTTCCAGTTATTTATTTCTAGTTTAATTCTGAAGTCTGTGCCTAGATTCATTCTTTTTGAAAGACTGTCTTTCTTCATTGAGTCACCCTTGATATTTTGTCAAAGGCAGTTAACTATATTTGCGGGGTCTATTTCTGAGGTCTCTATTGGGCTCCATTTGCCAGTTTTGTATTCTTTGGCTGTATTTTATTGTATTTATACTGTATTGATTACTGTATCTTGACAATAAGTCATAAAGTTGGGTAGCAACGTCCTTTTACCTTGATCTTTGACATTATTTTGTTTGCTATTCAGACTTTCAGTGGATTGGGTGATGCCCATTTGCTTCACTGAGCAGATTAATATGCTAATCTCTCCCAGAAACATCCTCACAGGCACACCCAGAAATAATTTTTAATCTGGGATCTTTGTGGTTAGTCAAGGTGACACATAAAATTAACCATCATAGAGATAAAGCAACTTGTTTCTCATTAGTAGGTATGACGTTAACTGTGGGTTTTATTCAGTTGCTTTTATCAAGATGCAGGTGTTCTTCCCTATTCCTAGTTTGTTGAGAGTTTTTATCATGAAAGTGTGCTGGATTCTTCCTAATATTGTTTATTTTTCGGTTTCTTTGTTTTTAAATTTTTTATTGTTATGTTAATCACCATACATTACATTATTAGTTTTTGATGTAGTGTTCCATGATTCATTGTTTGTGTATAACACCCAGTGATCCATGCAGAATGTGCCCTCTTTAATACCCATCACCAGGTTAACCCATCCCCCCACCCCCCTCCCCTCTAGAACCCTCAGTTTGTTTTTCAGAGTCCATCGTCTCTCATGGTTCGTCTCCCCCTCTGATCTCCCCCCCTTCATTCTTCCCCTCCTGCTATCTTCTTCTTCTTCTTTTTTTTTTTTTTTAACATATATCGTATTATTTGTTTCAGAGGTACAGGTCTGTGATTCAACAGCCTTGCACAATTCACAGCGCTCACCATAGCACATACCCTCCCGAATGTCTATCACCCAGCCACCCCATCCCTCCCACCCCCCACCACTCCAGCAACCCTCAGTTTGTCTCCTGAGATTAAGAATTCCTCATATCATTGAGGTCATATGATACATGTCTTTCTCTGATTGACTTACTTCGCTCAGCATAACACCCTCCAGTTCCATCCACGTCATTGCAAATGGCAAGATCTCATTCCTTTTGATGGTTGCATAATATTCCATTGTATATATATACCACTTCTTCTTTATCCATTCATCTGTCGATGGACATCTTGGCTCTTTCCACAGTTTGGCTATTGTGGACATTGCTGCTATAAACATTGGGGTGCACATACCCCTTTGGATCCCTACATTTGTATCTTTGGGGTTAATACCCAGTAGTGCAATTGCTGGATCGTATGGTAGCTCTATTTTCAACTTTTTGAGGAACCTCCATACTGCTTTCCAGAGTGGCTGCACCAGCTTGCATTCCCACCAACAGTGTAGGAGGGTTCCCCTTTCTCCGCATCCCTGCTAACATCTGTCATTTCCTGACTTGCTAATTTTAGCCATTCTGATGGGTGTGAGGTGATATCTCATTGAGGTTTTGATTTGGATTTCCCTGATGCTGAGCGATTTGAGCACTTTTTTATGTGTCTGTTGGCCATTTGGATGTCTTCTTTGGAAAAATGTCTGTTCATGTCTTCTGCCCATTTCTTAATTGGATCATTTGTTCTTTGGGTGTTGAGTTTAAGAAGTTCTTTATAGATTTTGGATACTAGCCCTTTATCTGATATGTCATTTGCAAATATCTTCTCCCATTCTGTTGGTTGTCTTTGGTTTTGTTGACTATTTCTTTTGCTGTGCAAAAAGTTCATTTTTGCCCTTGCTTCCCTTGCCTTTGGTGATGTTTCTAGGTAGAAGTTGCTGCGGCTGAGGTCGAAGAAGTTGCTGCCTGTGTTCTCCTTTGATGGACTCCTGTCTCACATTGAGGTCTTTCAACCATTTTGAGTCTATTTTTGTGTGTGGTGTAAGGAAATGGTCCAGTTTCATTCTTCTGCATGTGGCTGTCCAATTTTCCCAACACCATTTGTTGAAGAGACTGTCTTTTTTCCACTGGACATTCTTTCCTTCTTTGCCAAGGATTAGTTGACCATAGAGTTGAGGGTCCATTTCTGGGCTCTCGATTCTGTTCCATTGATCTATGTGTCTGTTTTTGTGCCAGTACCATACTGTCTTGATGATGACAGCTATTCAACATAGTATTAGAAGTCCTAGCCACAGAAATCAGACAACAAAAAGAAATAAAAGGCATCTGAATTGGCAAGGAAGAAATCAAACTCTCACTTTTTGCAGATGATAGGATACTTTATCTGGAAAACCCAAAAAGTCCACCCCAAAACTGCTAAAACTCATACAGGAATTCAGAAAAGTGGCAGGATATAAAATCAATGCACAGAAATCAGTGGCATTTCTATACACCAACAACAAGACAGAAGAAAGAGAAATTAAGGTGTCGATCCCATTTACAATTGCACTCAAAACCATAAGCTACCTAGGAATAAATCTAACCGAAGAGGCAAAGGATCTGTACTCAGAAAACTATAAAATACTCATGAAAGTAATTGAGGAAGACACAAAGAAATGGAAAAATGTTCCATGCTCATGGATTGGAAGAACAAACATTGTGAAGATGTCAATGCTACCTAGAGCAATCTACACATTCAATGCAATCCCCATCAAAATACCATCCACTTTTTTCAAAGAAATGGAACAAATAATCCTAAAATTTGTATGGAACCAGAAAAGAACTCGAATAGCCAGAGGGATGTTGAAAAAGAAAAGCAAAGCTGGGAGCATCACAATTCCCGACTTCCAGCTCTATTACAAACCTAGTACTGTTTCTTTTTCTTCTTTCTTTCTTTCTTTCTCTTTCTTTCTTTCTTTTTTTCTCTTTCTTTCTTTCTTTCTTTCTTTCTTTCTTTCTTTCTTTCTTTCTTCTTTCTTTCTTTCTTTCCTTCCTTCCTTCCTTCCTTCCTTCCTTCCTTCCTTCCTTCCTCCCTTCCTTCCTTCATTCCTTCCTTTCTTTCTTTTTTTAGAGAGAGAGCACATGCAAGTGGGGTCCAGGGGAAGGCAGAGAGAGAATCTTAAGCAACACGACATCCAGTGCAGAGCCCAACATGGGGCTTGATCTCACCAACCGACTGAGCCACCCAGGTGCTCCTCCAAATACTTTTTCTGTATCTACTGATAGAATCATAGATTTTCCTTCTTTATCCTCTTGATGTGATAAATTATATTACTTGATTTTTTTTTGATAAACATAACATCATATTTTGTGTTAAGAAGGGAATAAATAGGAAACATTTGTTTTGCATGCATAGGATCTCTGTAAGGATACACCAAGAATCTGGTAATTGATTTTCTAATGTTGAATCAGTCTTATATCACTAGGATAAATCCCATTTAGTCATGACAAATAATTCTTTTTATATATTGTTGGATTCAATTTGTCAGGATTTGCTAAAAATCTTTGCATCCATGTTCATGATAGATATTGGCATTTTGCTTTCTTACAATGTCTTTGTCTGGTTTGGTCTCACAGAAGGAGTTAGGAAGTATATTTTTATTTTCTGGAAAAGATTGTAGAATTTTTGGTGTAATTTCTTAAATGTCTGATAGAATTCACCAGTGAATTCATCTAAGCCTCATGCTGTCTGTTTTAGTAAGGTATTAATTACTTATTCAAAAATTTTAATAGATATGAGACTATTCAGATTATTTCCCTATTTTGTCAGATAGTGTTTTTCAAGGAATTGGTTCATTTTATCTAGGTTATCAAATTTGTGGCACAAAAGCACTCAAATATTCCTTTATTAACTTTTATATTCATGGGGTCAGTCGTAATGGCCCCTTTTTCATTTCTTATATTAGTAGTTTCTGTCTTCTTTATTTTTTTCATAGTTAGCCTGGACAGAGATTTATGAATTACTGAGCTTTGAAAAGAAAAATTATTTGATTCTGTTGATTTTCTCTATTTTTTCCTGGTTTCAATGTAATTGATTGCTGCTCTAACTTTTATTCTCTGTTTTCTTCTGCTTGCTTTATTTTACATTATTTTTCCTTTTTTTTTTAGTTTTCTAAATTGAAAACTTAGATTATTGATTTTAGATCTTTCTTCTTTTCTGTATATTCATTCAAAACTATAAATTTCCCTCTTAGCACTGCTTTTACTGTATCCCCAAAATTTTGATAGATTGTATTCTCGTTTTATTTAATTCAAAATGTTTCCTGAGATAACTTCTTTGACCCATGTTTTATTTAGAAGTATGTTATTTAATCTTCAAGTATTTTAGGATTTCCCAGCTATTTATTTCTAGTTTAATTCCACTATGGTCTGAAAACATACTTTATTTGATTTCTATTCTTTTAAATTTGTTGAGGTGTGTTTTATGGCCCAGAATGTGGTATATCTTATGAAATGTTCCGTGTGAGCTTGAGAAGAATTTGATGTATATTATGCTGTTAGTGGATGAAGTATTCTATAAATGTCCATTAGATAATGTGCACATATATAATAAAAGTCAATGGAAGCTATAATATGCCAATAAATAATATATTTATAATTTGTTACAATAGACAGTAACAGACAGTGAAGGATACTTTAAAGGAACTTAGGGCAAGAAGGAAGATTTATGGATCTTACAGTCTACCTGAAGAAAGTACTAAGAAACCAAGCAATTATATTTCTGTGTGAAAAGTACTTTGATATGGAAATTATGAAAACACAAAGAAAGGTATATTTACAGGCCTGATGACATTCAAATAAATAAGCAGGAAAGGAGGGTAGGAAGAGTGTTTCAGTCTAAGAGAAGAGCACCCAGGAAAATTCTGAAGTGATAGCAAAGCATGGTAAAGTTCAGAAGCTGAAAGGAGATCCTGGTATGGAAAGGGAAGTAGATAAAAGCAAGGCTAGAGAAGAGATCTGGAACTGAGTCATTCCAGATGTATGGGAAGATATTTACGGGTTTAAATGCAGGGGTGACATGTTAGGAATTTGACTTCAAGAAGGTTATTCTGGCTGTTGATGAATGATTGGATTGGAGGTGAGGGCAGACTGGAGTGAAGGAAACGAAGAAATTACTTCAGCAGTCCCAGTGAGACATGGTGGTGATCTGGACAAGAATAATGGCAACAGTGAACGTAGACCTCTTAGTTGATATCTTATTGCTTTAAAACCTTTCTCTATGGCCTTTGTTGTAGCTTAGCTTTACCACAGGTGGCTGCAGCTGTATGTGCCATGCTTCATGTTCTTCTGGTTCTTCTGCAGTGTGGTCTTGTCCCTCCATTTTCAAGAGGTAGAGTCTCTTTCCCTCCAGTTGAATCTGGGTTGACCTTAGTGACTTGCTTGACCAACACACTATGACAAAGTAATTTCTTGGTCTTCAAGGTCAGGTCATAAGAAGTTTTGTGGCTTGTCTCTGGATTTCTTGGAATGCTTGCTCTTGAGACGTTCCCTCTCAGAGCTCACGCCTTGCTGACAGAATCCCAAACTACATGGAAAGGTGATTAGCACCCCTAGTGATAGGTTAGTCTCAGCTGAAATCCTGACTGGCCATTAACAACTGCCAGACACCTTGAATACCTAGTCTAGTTGGACGTTCAGATGAATACAGTTCCTGCTGACCATTGACTGCACTACATAAGAGACTCTATGAAAGAATTGTCCAACAGAACCCAGTTAACCCTCAGAAATCTGAAGGATAATAATCAGTTATTATTTTGAGCCACCTAAGACTTGAGATGCTTTGTTCCATAGCAATAACAAAAAAATGTTTTCAATATTTGTTATGAGCAGGTCCTACCCTTCCTATCCAAATGTACTTCCTATACCTCTCTGCTCTATATTCCTCCTCAGTCTGTTGCTGATCAACTATAACTGACTTCATTTGGTCAAATGATTCTTCTTCTTAAAGTTTCTCTCGCAAAGCACCAAAGTCTTTGAATCTCCCAAGGAAACTTGTTTGTTTGTTTTTACCCACTAGAAAGTAGAAAGAAAAATTCACTTCTGAGAACACAGTATTGAAAGGATGAATTTATTAATTATGTGCTCCTGCTGTATGTCTTTTGTTCTCAGAATAAGGTATTTGATTATTTTATCTTAAATTACTTTTAAGGCTCATTATGAGGCAGCAGTAAGCTAAATTAGAGACAGAAAGGTAAGTACAGGAACTCAAACTAGGAATGAACTAAATTACAATAAAAACAACATCTTTGAAGCTTAATAGTCCACAAGTTTAGGCCAATTTCTTTATTTACTTGATTTTCCATTTAACATTCCAATTTGAGAGAAAAGCTGAACTGTATCCAATATGGATTACATATTCTTCATCTAATTATAACTTGGTATCTAACATTATTGTCAAAATTTAATGCTAGGGGATTTTTCTGTGGTTAAATTAAAAACACAAATTGTGAAGTTCTGAGGAAAAGAGGAGGTTATAAAATGAAAGCCAAAATCTGCACAACCAATTGTATATCCGTGCACACAGTAATTACTCCACAAATATTTTTTCCTATGCATATTTCACTGTCTAGGCAAAGCTTAAGACTTTCTTAACTTCTAAGAAACTGGAATTAGTTGATAATATAAGATTAAATACTGAAAAATGAATTTGTTCATGAATATTTAGTACTCTAGAGACTGGGAGGATAAAATAATTACTAAGATATTATCTGTATGCTTGAAAAACATCTGGTCTAGGGTAGAAGACAGACATATTAAGCAATAATGTGCTATGGCAAAGCTAAGTACTAAGCCAAGCTCAAAGTTTAAGGGGTACATAGAGAAGAAAATAACATGCTCTACCTTGGGAATAAATGGGGATGGGTGGAGCATGAAATACATTTGTGTAGAAGTGTAGAAAAGGGGAAAAAAAAGGCATTCCAGGAAAGGGAACTACCCAGGCAAAGGCAGGGAGTTATGAATGTATATATGGTGTTAGGACAAATCTGAGAAGTTAGGTTCACCTGGAACTTACATCGTGTGGACTCATGGAAAAGGTCAGAGATGAGTCTACGAAAGAAGGTTTGAGGCTGATCATAGGACACTGTTCAACACGTGAAGGAGTCTGAGTTTTACCCTGTTCTTAAATGTAGTTAATTAGGATCCAAAAGAACATTTCTTTAGCATAAGAGTGGCATAATCTGGTTGTTGTTTTAAATCATAATTCTAGCATTATTAAGGAGGCAGAGACCAGTACTGTGAGTGAATAGTACAATGAAATCTTTTCCAATTCCAGTCATTCTCAATTCCCTAGATGACTATTTCATAACACCTTTTTTCTCCTCTAATTTCTAATACTGATCAGCACTCCTAGATAATAATTTTGCTTGTTACTGAATAGAGAAAATAAGAGCATTCCGAATAGAAGTTTTATAATATCTATCCTCTACCCACACGTGCACTTATACCTTCTGCCTTCTCTTCCATTTCTCAGGACAAACTATATATATACTTTATATATACTCCATGCTCCTAACAAAGGCCAAGCTTTCTACTTGTGCACTAGATTCTGTCCTCTCTGCCCTTCTCAAATACTTTTCTCTTATTTAAGCAATATCAAATTATCCTGTCTACAACTAGATATTTTCCATCAACACAAAATGCTCATTTCTCCCATTTTAAGGTACAAACATCCTTTGAGTCCATGTCTTCATTTTCCTACTTCCCCTAACAACAAAGTTCCTCAAAAGAATCATCTCTACCCAGAGTCTTCCATTTCTTTCCTCTCTTTCATGAATCCATACAATCAGGTTTTCTATCTCCACTGAAAGGAAATTCTCTTTGCTCTGTCTTATCTTACTTTCAATCTATCCTCATTGTACTTTTCAGCATAACATCAGTTGATCATTCATTGATAGGTGAGTCACTTTGTTAACTTGTACTCCAAGACTCGAATCTCTCCTAAGTGTACCAATCACTCATTGGCAGATCTTCTCAGTCTCATTGATGGGTTTTCTTCATCTGCCTGGCCTTTGAAATTTGGAACCCTTTGTGATTCAGTCCTGGAACATTTTCTGTTTCCTATTTACCACCGTTCCCCTGGTGTTATCGTTTAGTCCCATGGCAGTACATCCACCTGTATAAGGATGACACCCAAATTCCTATCTCTGTAGGACAACAGAACCACTAATCCCACAACTCACTCAATAGCTCTACCAAGAACTCTGAGAAATCTCAAATTTAAGAGGTACAAAATTAGGACTCTTGATCTTCCCCACTGAAACCTTTCTAGTCACAGTCTTCCTTCATCTCACTTATTGGCAACTCCCATTTAGTTTCTCAGGACCCAAACTAAACTAAAAAACTATTTATAATCTAAACTCACTGACTTTCATATCCCATAATACAATCCATCTGCAAATATTGACTTTACCTTCAAAATAGACACATCATCTGACCACTAACACCACCTTCACTGCTAACACATTTGTGTTATACACAGCCAGTTAGCCCAGTCCACCATCATCTCTGGCCAAAATTATTGCAATTTTCTAACCAATCTCCTTGCTTTGGATGTCAGCTCTTCAAAAGCTATTCTCAAAAAAGCAACCAGTTTTATAGTTAAAATGTAGTCAGATCATGTCTCATCTCTGCTCTGAAATCTCCAATCTTCTTATTTCATTCTAGGTAGACACCAAAATAGCCAACAATGCTCTATATGCTGAGATGTCCATCCAACCCATTGCCTCTTAGGCCTCATATTCTATTATGTTCTTCCTTTAAAATCTGTTCTGCTTCTATCAGCTCTTTACTGTTCTTTAAACTTTCCAGGTGTGCTTTTGCCTCAGCACCTTTGCACTTGATGTTCCTACTACTTTGAAGTCTATTTCCACAGATATCCACAAAGTTCCTATACCTTCTTTAGGACTTTAATCAAAGACCACCTTCTCAAAGATATCTTCTTTGGGTAATCCTCTTTAAAATTGTGACTTCTACCTGCTGACCCTTTTTAAACCCTTTTCCTGGTTTAATTATGTTAATAACCACCCAGTTATAGCCACCCAATATTCTATTATATTACTTATTTTATATCACTTACTGTATGTTTACCCACCCATCCTCATAAATGCAATGTAAGCTCCAGGAAGGCAGTAATTTTCATTTGTTTGATTATTGCTTTGTTCTCATTCCTTGATTGGTTTTTAGATAAATAATGGTAATTCAATAAATATCTGCTTAATGAATTAATAAACGTGCAACTGCAAAAGAATAATAATCACAGATGACAGGTTGAGAAGAATATAACATATATGTCGTGGAGAAGAGACTAATTTCCCTAGCTTTGAGGAGATCTTACAGATTACTAAGGGAAAGACCATATACCAATAGGAAAATAAACACATGTAGCCCAAAAGCAAAAGAAAAAAAAGAATTAAAATCATGAGTAATTAAAATATACAAAGTAAAACAACTACACACACTATTTATACTGGCAAAGATTTAAAAAAATGCAAGTCTATGGTAGATGAAGAATTGAGTGATCTTTTTAACCACAAGGAGAAAATATAAATTAATTAAAATAGAAGAAATTGAAAATATGCATAAAAATCTAAAGAAATGGTATTCAGTGTAGAAAACTACTTCTTAGAATTTCTTTATTTTTCCTTCATTCACTCATATGCAAAGTATGTGGGCAGAATGGAGAGCAAAAACAAAAAGTTCCCTTCCCCTATCGAATCTAATGTTTGAGCCATCAGTTAATCACTCATCGAAAATAATATAAATTATACCTGGAACACTGTTAAAAAAGAGATTCATTTATACATGGTAAAAAATATATATATATATATAATATATATATATATATATATATATAGTAAGAGTCTGTAATTAGGGATTTGATCTACTTTAGAGATCAGGGAAGACTTTCAAAAAGAAATTATTTTTTAACCTCAAATCATCTGATAAATAGCCTTAGAAGTTCAAGCATGAGATAGTGGTGACTAGATCTACATTTTAGACTACCTACTGAGTGTCAGGCACTGTGCCAAGCACTCGGGCAAAATGATGAATAAAGCACTTATGCCTTCAGCCCTCATGGTTTCCACATCTATCGGGGGGATGATTGTGGCTTGGGTAGAAAATGGCTGTTGAGATGATGAGAAGAATGTAGATTTGAGATATAATGACCACATACTAGGTCACTTTTATCATTTTAAATTACCCCTAGGTGAATGGCCTGCCGGTTACTGGGATAGGAAGACAGGTGTTAGTGGAGAGGGAATAGCAAATCGACACATCAGTTTTGTACTGTTTCTGAGATATCGATACTGGTTGACAAATAACCTTTTGTCGAAGAGTCTAAAGCTAAGAAAAGAAAACTAGTTTGGTTGTATGAATCTGGAAAAAGCTTCCAGAGAGATAGTGATTGAAACCATAAGACTTAGAAAACCCAAGGAAAACATGAAAACAGAAATGTGAAGGAAAAATTAGAAAAGCTGAGAAAAAGAAGAGAACATGAGAGACAGTAAGGAAAAAGAGTAGAGAAGAAAGAACAAAAAGGGAAATTCAAGAGGAAGGGAATTAATAAGGTTCCAGATCAATTAATACACTTGGAGACTGGCCAGCAGACATAGTAAAAGAAGGTGAGAAAGGGATTGGCCAAAAAAGAAGTGGGACAATGAGATCTAAAGTTTAGCTGCCAGAACTGACCTTCAGTAGAGAAGTGTAAGAATGTAGGAGAGCGGCTTCTTTATTTTCAGAGAAGCGAAGGCAGGCAGGCCAGGGTGTGTGTGTGTGTGTGTGTGTGTGTGTGTGTGTGTGTGTGTGTGTAAGTTTCTCTTTGGCAGTGGAAATCACTTTAAGGATATTACATTCTGATGGCTACTATATTCTCTATGAACTGAGAGGTTCAGTCATCTTCAGAGAATCTGGAGGGACGTGGGGAAAGATTTGGTGGTTCAGGGAGGCTGAAGATTTAAAATAATGTATAGAGAGGGGAAGTATTGCCAAATAGAAGAGTTTGAGAGCCTATGTGATGTCAGTGATTATGGATATGCTGTGAACAATTTTTCTGTCCTGATTTTCACTAGCAGACTTCATCCGCAACCAAGAAGAAGCAGAAATGAAATAATAAGCGATGCTGGATTTCTGGCACTTGAATGTGATGAAGAATACAGAGTACCAAATAAGTGATTCAATTTGTTGACAAGAGTTATATTGAATTATGATCTATGTATACAAAGAATTGCATGATCAACTTTGTTCACAAAATGAAAAACTAAAATTCTGTAGAAATAATCATCAATAAGGAATTGATTACACATATTTAGATACATCATATGAAAGATTATTACACAGAAATTTAAAATGACGATGATCTCTTTGTTTATTGACATGGAAAGATATCCGAGATATATGGTTAGGTAGGAAATATGGCTACCAAAGTACGTCTAGAGAATTAATTTCAAAATTTTTAAAGATTTTATTTATTTATTTGAGAGAGAGAGCAGGAGAGCAGGGTGAGGAGCAGAGGAAAAAGCCGACTCTCCGCTTAGCAGGGAGTCCGATGTGGGCCTCGATCCCGGGACTCTGGGATCATGACCTGAGCCAAAGGCAGACACTGAGCCACCCAGGTGCCCAACTTCAACTTTATTTAAAAACAGTTATTTGATATCAGGTGTTGGCAAGGAAAGAGAGCAGCTGGGACTCATGTATTGCCAGGGAAAGTGTAAATTATTATAGTCATTTTGGAAATTCATTGACTGCTTATTAAAAAATTTAATATATATAGAAACCAGCCAGCCATTCTCCTTCTAGGCATATATCAAACAGAAACATGTCCATAAGTTCCATCATAAAGCATGCACTAAAATTTCAAGGCCCCAAACATGAAACAACCAAATGGCAAAATGGTTAAATAAAGTGTGGTACATTTACATAACACAATTTTATATATATTTATATATACATATATCTATATATCAATGAGAATAAGCCAATTACAATGACAAATAACAATATGAATATATTTTATGAACATAATCTTATACAAAACAAGCCAACATAAAAAAATATATAATGTGTGATTCCATCTACATAAAATTCAGAAATAGGAAAATCTTAATGGTGTTAGGAATTGGAGAATTTACTCTCGATAGAGAGGGGTAGTTATGGGAGAACTTCTGGAGTTCCAAAAGTTTTCTGTCTCTAGATTACCGATTATGTGTTCACTTTCTGTATCATGCTATGCTTTAATAACAATTACATAAAGGTAATCCTCATATACAGAAAAACAATCTGGGAAGAAATATATCCACATGTTAATAGTTATAAAATCTGTGTGATAAATGTATTGGTGATTTCTATATTTTCTTTATATATTTTGTTCCATGTGGATTTTAATATTGCAAGTATATTACTTTTATATGCAGAAAAACAATGCAGCACTTTGCTTTTTTTTTTTTTAAAGTGCTATGTTTGAAGAATAACCACTCTAAAAGTATGTAGTTCATTTTTCATATTCAGAAAAAAACACTTTACCTCTTCAAATACTTCCAGGACACAAAAAGAAAATTAATATCAATTATTATTTCAGTCTGTTGTCAACATTTGACCTTAATAATTTAATTTCTAACACATTTAAAGTTTAGTCTAATACTAAAACAAATTGTTTGCCTATTTCTGGTATTAATTTTTAAATAGGGCAGGGCCATCTATTAAAACCAAGCTAATCTCCTTAAATTCCTTACTGTGAATTCATTTTTTAAAACACCTACTTATATTTCACCTCTAATGGAATGGGAGAGGATACTGCAGAAAATGCTCAATTATTGTTAATCCCCTTCTTTCCCATGCAAGTCATATCAATCTTGTTAAGTTTTTATTTCCTCCAAAGTGCAAGGGTCCACTTAACAAAATGCATGTGGTTAAGTTTGTTGTTCTAATAAAGTTCAAGAGGACGGAATTAAATCAGTATAGGGTAATTACTTATAATTAGATATTCTTAATGGAAACTGAATAAGTCCTAAGTTATTCTAAAAACTTGCTTGCTTAAATATGCAGCTCCGTTGGCAACTCCCCCCTCCCCTCCCCACATGGAAAGAAGAAAACTGCTTTCCAGTTTTCAAGGCAGAATTCCATTCGCCCTAGAAAATACTCCAAAGCACACTCAGAGAAATGTTCTAAACAGTTATTCCTCATTAAACTAAAGAACGGCTAACTAAAAGCTTGAAATTTAGATTATGCAAAGATAACTATCCCTTGGACTTAACCTAAAAAAGGGTGGCAAACAGGAGTCAACACTACAGTAAATGTGACTTACACTTAAAAAGGGCAGGGAGGTTAGAGGGGAAAGTAGAGGACATACAATCTCAGAGGATCAAATGTGATTATCTGTTGTCTACTCAGACACCTGGTTGTGAGACTCTCTTGAAAACTCATCAGGTGTCTGTCCATATTTGCTGCTGGGCAGAAAAACTAGCCCTGGGTCATGGCCAGCTCCATGAGGGCACCTTGTGAACCCCAGAGCTCTACAAGCAATGTGGTATTCAGCAGGCCATGCCAAGGGGACCACATCTGTTTTGAATTGGGGATGTCTTCACACCAAAGGAGTGGAAGAGATAGCCAAAGACACAAGCAGCCAGCACTCCTATAAAATCACCAGGACTTTGATTTTTATCTTTCTCTCATCAAAACAGCAGAGAGGTTAACTTCTCCAATTGACAGATGTGTAAAAGCCTAGTGCAAAAAGAAGCCTGACATGCTTTATGAAACTCCAGGGCAGAAGAATGTTTTCATCCCTACCATGTGAAAAAGTTACGTTTAAATGACTTCCACATGGGGGATTCGGGTTACTCCATGTGAGACCCTGGCTTTTGTCTTCTACATGCTTTTGCTCTCCAAATTAGATTTGTTCATTTGCTTAAAATTGTGTGTGTGTGTGTGTGTGTGTTTGAATTCTATAATAATAGGTTCCTCTTGGTCCCAATACAATGAAACCTTTGATCAGTAACTCAAACTCAGGAAAAAGTAAGTTTCACCAGAATAGAACATCCAGGGATCTGATTTGACCTGACAAGCTCTGAGACTGCTCTTATTTAAATATTTTGTAAGTTTTTGACTGATGTTAAGGAGTGGGGACATGAGAGAGACAGAAAAGAGATACTAGATAATACTACCATGACTTATAATGCCTGTTCTTTGGGCCACAGTGAACTTTCTTTTTGGCTTAATACATAGATTGAGTTTATGGTAACTGTACTATTAAGTAAAAAGGGAAAAAAATCAAAACTGGCTGTCAGGTCCTAATATGTCTTTAAATTATGCTTAAATAAATAGTAGAAATCAGTGAGAAAAGTGAAGGAGGTGTGAAAACACTATTCTAACGTTAATTAAATACCAGGCATATGTACTAATTTTAGCTCCAAAATAGATATCAACCTTCTCCTTTTTCAGAGGAGGTCCCTGGCCAGCGACTTTAAATAATTTTTCCAAGGTTATGCAGATAATAAGTGATGGAGGAAGGTTCAAATTATGACCTCATTTCAAAGTCCACTTTCTTAGGTTCTATCATCTCTTAGAGATACCTGACTCCTAGGATCATAATGCATGATGTTTTAAAAACACACCCCCAAATTCTTTGACACTCCTGTCAGAAGGAGGGGTCCTTGTTCCCTCCCCTTGAATATGTCCCCACCTCAGTGATGCATTTGTAACCAACAGACTACAGTGGAAGTGATGCTCCATGGCTTGTAAGAGTAGGCCAAAGAAGATCCTGTGGCTCCACCCGGTTCTTATGGCCTGCTCACAACTCCAATATGACCATGCTGGAAAGGACACAGGAAGGTGTCCTGATTGATGGTCCAGCTGAGCACTAAGCCAGTAGCCAAAGTCAAATGCCAATCATATGACTGAGCCATCTTAAATGTTCAATCCGGCTGAGCTTTCGAATGACTGCAACCCTAGGGGACAACTAATTTCAACCACATGAGAGATTCCATGAAAGAGTAACCTAGTTGAGCCTTTTCTAAATTCATGAACCATAAAATCATTAGCGAAATAAAGCGATTGCTATTTTATGCTACTGAATTTTGGAATAATTATTACACAGCAACAATAATTAAAACACAGAATTCAGAAACAGGCAATGAAACATCAGCAGGAGATATGGAAGCTAGTTCCTTTGGGTTTTTATTGGTCCATAAGCAGAACTCAAGTATAGCACAGGGAATATGAGCAGGACATTAGAGCCAGACAAACCTGGGTGTATCCCAACATGGCCACTTACTAGGCTTAGTGTGGCTAAAGGTGCTTAAATTTTCTCAGACTCGTCTCTGTAATGAAGGTAATGAGTGTATTAGAGCATTAATCTGGTTCTCTGCTCCAAAGAAACAAAACCAATAGTGTATATAGCTATATATACACGTATATATACACACATATATGTAACTAATATATAACTATGGTTATACATGATTTTATTATAAGGAAGAGATTTATTATAAGAAATTGGCTCATGCAGTTATAGAGACTGAGAAGTCCTAACATCTGCAGTTGGCAGGCTGGAGACACGAAAGAGCCAAAGGTATGGTTTTAGTTCCAGGCCAAGTCTGAAGGTCTGAGAATAAGAGAGCCAGTGGTGTAAGTTCCAATCTGAAAGCTGACAGGCTCCACACTCATGGGCTATTGTTTCAGTTTGAGTCTGAAGGCAGAAAAAAACCAATACCAATGTTCCAGCTCGAGTAGTGAGGCAGGAGAAATTTCATCGTATAGTGCTACCCTTTCTGTTCTGTTTGGGCTTCCAATTGATTGGACGAGGGCACTCACATTAAGGAGAGCAGTCTACAGATCCAAATATTAATCTCATCTACAAACACCCTCACGGCACAGCCAGAGTAATGTTTGACCAAAATCTCAGCTCCCCACAGCCAAGTAAAGTTGACAAATAAAATTAACCATCACAAGTCCACCTTTTGTTACTGGGCACCCATGTGCATCTCCTTAAATGATACTTAATCTCCAAATATAGATAATAACAAGGTCGTAATTCCACTTAACTTGATGCAACTATCCTGCGTACAACTGAAAGTACCCTAACTCCTTCTCCAGAAAAGGAGATAGTTCTTGAATGAGGTTTACTCTTCTTCTTGATATCCCATGATTTAAATACTATGATTTAAAATTAACAATATTGGGCACCTGGGTGGCTCAGTTGGTTAAGCAACTGCCTTCAGCTCAGGTCATGATCCTGGAGTCCCAGGATCGAGTCCCGCATCGGGCTCCCTGCTCGGCGGGGAGTCTGCTTCTCCCTCTGACCCTCCCCCCTCTCATGCTCTCTCTCTATTTCATTCTCTCAAGTAAATAAAATCTTTAAAAAAAATTAACAATATTTAAATATTATGATATAAAGTCAATACATCTTATGTTACATGACAAGGAATAAGAGGGAAGAAAACAAAGATACATAAAATACACTTATATTTATATTCATATTCACACAAACATTTGTAACAAACTAAGTGAGAAATACTCATGACAGCTGCAGTCCTCATTTCTGTAATTAGTTACTTGGTAACTGTTTTTTATGACTACCTTCTTGTACCACCCACTGTGTGTTCCCTTTGTTTTCTGAACACATCTCAGTTGGTTCTTTACCTAGTCAGGGGACCCAGACTTGCAGTTCAGAAAGGTCTGGGGCTACTGGTGGTCCTGCTTAGATTGGATGTCACACTTTTCCACTGACTTTAATCACAGGGGTGTTAATACTAATAGACATATTAAGAGATATCTTATATTTCAGACATAATCCTTATTTTTGTTGTGGAGAAGTAGTCCAATCTTGCCTTAGTAATTAGAAATCAATTAACCCAGCCAACACAGTAATTCCCTTCATTGCTTGTTGGTTCTAAAGCATGAGACACCCAAAATGGCCTAGAGGCAGTCTTAACCTTGAGTTCAAGGGAATCACTCTTGTGTTTCCTGGTGGAAGCATTCCCTCCTTTGGATCTAAGGCCAGCAGAGCATAAGGTCATGGCAATAGGAAGCAAAAATTTTACTCGTGGGTCACTAGAGGGTAATAGTGAGTAGTGCCACTCACCTCTGATTCCTGGACCTGTGACTCCTGTCTATCAGAGAAACAGAACCATATAATGGATCCTGATGCAGAGCATATACAGCATTCTGAAGAACCTTGCTGTAGTCCAGCTAGGTGGCACTGTACCTGAGTCTTCAAAGGGCCATTTCACCATTTTATTAAGCCACCTGCTTCAGAATGGTGGAGACATAGTAAGGCCTGTAAATTCTATGAGCATGGGCCCATTGCCACACTTTGTTTATTATGAAGTTCCTTAATCAAAAGTAATGCTGAGAAAAAAAATTTAAAACGAGGTAATGCTGTGTAGAATACCATAATGGCAGGTAAGGCATTCTGTAAATCTACATATGGAAGAAACATTGCTTGTAGGGAAGGCAAATTTGTATCCAGAGTATATTCCAGTAACAACAAAATGCTATCCTTTCCATGATGGATGTGGTCCAGTGTAATCAACATGGCACTGGGTTGCTGGCTGAGTACCTTGGGAAATAATGTCAGAGTGTCAAATCCAGGATTCAGTATTGGTCTTCGCTGCTGGCAGGTTGAGCACTCAGCAACAGCTCTAGCTAGGTTGGCTTTGGTGAGTGGAAGTTCATGCTGCTGATTCCATGCATCATCTCCATCTCTGCCACCATCACCTTTATGTTCATGAACTCTTTGGGCAGTAACAGGAGTGTCTGGGGAAAGAAGCTGACTGGTATCTACACAAGTAATTTTATTCACTTGATTATTAAAATACTTCTCTGTTGAGGTCACCTTTTGATGAGCATTCACATGCAAAAATATCTTCATTTGTTCCCATTCTGAGAGAACTGTCTACATACTTCTTCCCCAGATTTCCTTATCACCAATTTTCCAATCATGTTCCTCCCAGATTCCTGACCATGCCAAACCATTGGCCACAGCCCATGAAGTTGTATATAATCACACATCTGACTATTTCTTCCAAGAAAAGTGACCAATAACATTCACTGCTATAGTTCTGCCCACTGGGAGACTCTCCCTTCACATCTGCCCATCAGGGATGTCTGAGGAAGGGATTGTAGTGCTGCAGATGTCCACTTTTTGGTGTTGCCTGCATTATCAAGCATAACTATCTGTAAGCCAGGCTCACGTCTTTTCTTCCTCTGTCAAATGATCTTAGGGAATTTCCCATGAAGCCATAAGTGTGGGAGAGAGAAATTAGTGCAATAATAGTGGGGACTAGGGCATTTGGGCCACTTCTTCATATACCATACGTGCACCTTAAAGGCACCCTCTGGCACCATTTCCTGTATACCACCTCCATTTGATGATGTGGTGCTGTTGTGCTGCTAGGTCAGATAACACCCAGTTCTTTATAGACAGCCCAGGTTACATGGAAACTTGATGACCCATGGTCAAGCACTAAGTCTCCATTAAGGCCTGTAGCAGACCAAGAGCTATTCTCAAAAGGACAGTAGTTATCTGCAGAAGATGGTAGTGCTTTGCTCCAAGAACCTAAAGGCCTTTGCTGTGATTCACCTGTAGGGGCCTGCCAGAGGCTCCAATAGCACCCCTATTCCACTGACACATCAAATGCCATTGGAACTGCTAGATGATATGTCCCAAGTGTCAGAACAGTTTGCCTGGTAGCCTGGACCTATTATAAGCATTCTCTTGTTCTGGGCCCCACTTAAAACTAGTAGCTTTTTGGGTTACTCAGTAAATGGGGTTGGAGTAAAATGCCCAAGTGAGGAATTAAGTGTCCTCCAAAAACCAAAGCAGCCCACTAAACATTGTGCCTCTTTCTTGGATGTAGGAGGAGCCAGATGCAACAACTATTCTTTCCCTTCGAAGGCATATCTTGACATGCCCCACAGCACTGGACCCCTAGAAATTTCACTGATGAAAGCCTCTGAATTTTTGTCGTATTTATTTCCCATCCTTTGATATGCAGATGTATTACCAATAAATCGAGAGTAGTTGCTACTTCCTGCTTATTAGGTCCTATAATATCATCAATATAATGGGTCAGTGTGATCCCTTGTGGAAGGCAAAGACAATCAGTATTCCTTTGAGCTAATTTATGACCTAGATCTTGAGAATTAATATACTTCTGAGACAGGAAAACGATGGGAGTATTGTTGGCCACGGCAGTTGAAGGCAAACTGCTTCTGGTGGCCCTTATAGACAAGGATGGAGAAGAAAAAGGCATTTTCCAGATCAATAGTTGCCTACCACATACCAGAGGATGTGTTAATTTGCTTAAACAATGTAACCACATCTGGAACAGCTGAAATTGTAATCACCACCTGGTTAAGCTTATGACAACTCATTGTCCTTCCCCAAGATCCAGATGTCTTCTGCATAGACCAAATGGGCAAGTTGAAAAGGGACATGGTGAGAATCACTACCCCTGCATCTCTCTAGTCCCTGATGGTGGCAATAATCTCTGCAGTCCCTCCAAGAATGCAGTATTGTTTTTGTTTTGCTCTTTTCCTAGGTAGAGGTAGTTCTAGTAGTTTTCATTTGGCCTTTCCCATAATAGCCTTCACTCCACAGGTCAGGGAACCATGTGGTGACCCTGGCCACTGCTAAGTATGGCTCTTCCAATTGTGCATTCCAGAACTGGGGAAATTACCACAGGACATGTTCCCACTGGGCCCATTGTGAAAAAAACTTCAGCTAAAACTCCATTGATCATCTGATCTCCAAAAACCCTTACTCTGACTGGTGGGTCACAGTGATATTCTGGGTGTCCTGGAATTAGTATCAGTTCAGAGCCAGTATCCAGCAATCCCTGAAAATTCTGATTATTTGTCTTTTGCCAATGGACAGTTGTCCTGGTAAAAGGCCATAGGTCCCTTTGGAGAAGTATGGGAGAAAGATTAACGGGATAAATTTTGGCAGTATACTGGGATCCTTCCTCAAGGGGACCCAGCTTCCCCTTCATTCAAGAGGTTCTGGTTTTATAAACTGACTCAAGTCTGGGAACTGATTGAGGGGCTGTGACTTTCTGTTTTTATGACTCAAGTTAGACTTTTGTTCATTGACCTAAAACATTTTTGCTTATAAAGATCGAGTAAGAATTTAGTAGTCTTCCTACCTATTTCACTTTTAGGAACGCCATGATTAACTAGCCAGGACCATAGGTCTGCACAAGTCAGGGTATTCTGATTGCTGCTTTGATTCTGTTGTTCATTACAGTAACCATGTCCATCTTGCCTTTGATGGGTGAGTGCTGCCACTTGGACCCCCACTACTGTTGGATTCAATTACTCCCATTGCATTTACATTCCCCAATTCAGTGACTGCAATTCCCACTGTAAGATCTGACCTACAGATAAGAGTGAGCACCGAGCTTTTTAAGGATGCCCAGGTCTAGATTAAAGTGAGGATTCATACAAATTTTAAAACCTGAATCACATAAATTGATTTAGTTCCTCAAAGTGGTTAAGGTAAACTTACTTGTGCCTCCTCCTAACAAGAATGACATCATAGATTTAATAGTGAAACATATGTACTAATGGATAGATTTCTAAGCATGTCTGGTTTCAACAGTGATAGCATTGATTAGGAACATGCACACAGACATCCTTATTATAGCTTTTAGAGCCTTCATTTTAAAGCTTTGCCTCAGCATTTAGGCACATAGGTTGTCCTGTGTTGTCATAGCCTTACTCACATGATTATTTTTCAGCTTTAAATTGTGCACAGTTTTAGTCATTTCGGGCCACAGTAATAGTACTATAGCCTGGGTGACTTATTAATGACAGACATTTATTTCTCACATTCTTGGAGACTGGAAATCCAAGATCAAGGTGTCTGCATGTTTAGGTTCTGGTGAGAACCTGTTTGTAGGTTGCAGACTGCTAAGCTCTCCTTGTACCTTCACATCGTGAGGGAGGAAGAGAGAGCTATTTGGGGTCCCTTTTAGAAGGGCACTAATCCCATTCATGAGGGCTTCATCCTTTTGACCTAACTACTTCTGCAAATTCCCACCTCTTAATACCATCACACTGGAGGTTAGGATGCCAAAGTATCAATTTTGGGGAGACACAAACTTCCAGTCCATCACATGCACTGAAGCTGTAAGGCACATATCATGAATGTAGAACTCACTGAATCTTGCAGACAGATCAAAAAATGCTCATATGATTTTAATAATTATTTTCCTACTGCCTCAAGAATATAGATTCTTAACCCCTCGAATTAGAGCAAAAAGCCATTTGTAGTAAAGAGCACAGGATCTAGGTTAGATTATCAGGGTTCACCTGTCAGCTCTACCATTGGCTAACCCCCTCTGTGAATGACTTTTCTCGTCTATAAAACTGGCACAATAATATGCCTTCCTCATAGATATAGTAAATGAGTTAATACATGTAAAGAGCTTAGAAAGTGCCTGGCCCATAATAAACTCTCAATAAATATAAGCCATTTTTATTGCTTATTTAATTTCCCCTTATAGTACCTATTACCCACCAGATGGTGCCTGAGGTGAAGTGCTTGCTGAATGAATAGGAAGGAAAAATAAGAGACCTTTACCTGACAGAATATAATGTTTCAATGAAGTTACACCATGCAGAGAAAGCAATGTGTCCTGTTTATATGCAAGACAAACAAGGAGCTGGACTTCGACTTCAAGTTGTGTGAATAGAAGATGCCATTGCTTCTGTGACCCACATTCACAGTGAATAACAAGACCAGAGAGAAACGGTTTTTAGGAGCCCAACAGGAATTGTCACCTAAGACTCGCTGTTGGACTAAACAGCCACTCCATTCTTTCCTTCTCCACAGCTGTTCCTTACACATTTCAACCATTTGGCAATATGACTCTCCTGAGATTGAGAAACAGTGTGTCAGATTCCATTGATCCTTAACATAACAGAGGAGTGGTGGCCACGGTATACTAGAAACGGTGCTTTCATTGATCTGGAGCACCCTGTTTCCATCACAGGGAAGAATCTTCCCACAACCAAAGTGCTAGAGGACTGATGGCCAAGTAAAATCTTGGGTGAGATGGGGTCACCCACATAGCCAGAGAGTCTTAATTTACTGAAAGAGTAAAGCTCACAAACAAGACGATCACTAAAAAAATTGCCAGAAAGAATACCAACTTTTCCGCTTCATTTGTTAAGTGTACAAAACACTCAATGCTAATTCTCTCATTGATTTAAGTAAATCAGAACTTCTTCCAGGCTAAATAGAGAAATCTATAAGTTACTGAGCTATTTTTAACTAGAAATATTCCCTTTTGAAATCTCCGGAGTTAAGAATCCAATAGACAAGAGTTATTAAACAAGGATCATGTGACTTATGAAGTGCATGCAAAGGATAATTTGCTGATGTGTTGACACTACGGGGGTACTATACCCAGCTGGAAGTTCTTCTGTGTACTTTGTTATTATTTAAAGATTACTCAAGAATTAGTCTTTTCTTGTATAAATTAGATGGATGAGCACTTAAGAAATTCTGCAATTTTTTTTTTCATTTTCATACTCTATTAAGCCACCAAGCTGTTTCAGAAAAAACGAGCAAACAAAATATTTAATAGGCTAGTTTTTCAGTTCTCTCATTAAGCAGGTGTTCATTCTGTGAGATCATAAAATTGAAATCATGATATATATTACATCATTAAGTAGCATTGAATGCTGGCCAGAGGGCACTGCAGAGATTCAGACAGTTGTTGGTGCACATGTGATAGAAATTAGGACAAGAATGAGAAAAATCTTAGAACTAGTGCAAATGCTCTTGAATTTTAACACTGTTAATTATTTCTTCCAGTAGATGGGTTCTCAACTCTTTGAAGCTCAGATTAGAGAGTCATGTTCTTGTTTACTGAGCCTAGTGCATTTGCCACATTTAGACAGTCCCTTCTCAATGGCGAACTACCTCATTTTCTGGCAGAAAGCAAAGCATAAGAATTGAAGCAATAGACTTTACATAAAGTACACTCTGTACTTCCTCCCTAGGGTAAGAATAGTTTCCATCCCAGACACACTCCAAAACCTTTCATGATTCTGATGACAGTAGCAGTAAAAAATTATTTCACATGTACCAAAATGTGCAACCATAAGTCTCAAGTTTCTTTTCACAGCTTTGAAAAATCTTAATTTACCAATTGAGAAATTTACTTAGTGGGAGTATTTGGGAACTAAGAAGGTACACTTGGATGTGTCTTCATTCTCAGACTAAATTCATTTCTGGAAGGGCCACTGCATTATGTGGGACAGTTGGTGAAAAAAAGAATATTGGCAATGGACTCTCTTGAATTTGTAAAAAAAGAAAAAAAGGAAAAAATTGTGTGTGTGTGAGACGTAAGCTTATAAGAAATGAAGTAGATTTGGAGTTGCACACTTTTTCACCCTCACTTGCATATATGATAATTGTCTAAAAAGAAAAAAAAAAGATGAAACAAGCAACTGATAGGAACATTTTCACAATAAGGGAAATAATAATATAGATTTAAAAATAAAGAAGGCAGTTAGGTGCTAGACTCATTCGTTTACATTTATTTTATGTAATTCTTAGAATAAGCTGAGTTTAAAAACCAGGAAATCAGGGTTGTCATCAGCTCAGTAATTAAGACTCACAGTCTCGCAGTGAGAAAGTGAAAGCACAAGTTTGAAATACATACATTTGTAAACTCTGGTCGCAGAGTCTGAGCTGGGAAAAGAAGAGAGGAGGCGTACCCACTGCTAAGATGACTATGTTGGCACGGTAGCAGGTTAGCTACATCCTCACGGAGAGGTACACTCACAGTTGCTACTGCTTACCTAGAGAGAACTCAGCTGGCTTTGTCCTAGCATGAGGAGAGCAACGCTAGGATTTCAACCTGAGGGATTGGGGCGTGGGAAGGGGTTTGATGATCTCTATATCTCTGTCAGCACAGAAAGACCACAGGTGGGGAAGCGGTTAAGGCGATCCTTAATAATACTGCCCAGTTTCATGTGTTTACTAATTTCCAATTTCTCCTCAAATTTAAATTATCCATCTTTATCATCCACATCAGTCATGATGAAAAACCAGGGCAGATTCCCAGGATTTTCTGTACTTGCACTTCTCTTGGTTTTTAAGTAAAGGCTAGACTAAAGTGGGGGCGGGTCCATACCTCATTTCCCTCTCTCTCTCTAGTATCTCTAGTACAGGGGTCCTTAACACATTCAGCTTGAAGACAGTGTAAGAGCCAAAAAAGCATAACTGTAAGGCATGTCAGCCAGATATTAACATATTTCTACTTGATGCTCTTTTTAGAAACCTTATTTTATTTTATTTAGCTCCATCTGTTAGTGTGAAGATAATCTTGAATTTAGAATTTTCCTTTGAACTCAAAAGCCCTCGTGGTTGAGGTGAATATCTTAAGGTCTCTTTTTGGGGCACCTGGGTGTCTCAGTTGGTTGAGTGACTGCCTTCGGCTCACGTCATGATCCTGGAGTCCCAGGATCAAGTCCTGCATCGGGCTCTCTGCTTGGTGGGGAGTCTGCTTCTCTCCCCACCTTGTACACTCTCTCTCTCAGATAATAAAAGAATAAAATCTCTAAAAAAAAAAATCTCTTTTTGACCACTGAGTTGCCATTAAGCAGGTGTTTATTTTGTGCCCAATTACTTGGAAAAGAAAACTGGATCTCCTAGCTTCACCCAGGCCATCCCATTGGTCACATCTTTAGAGACAGACAGTTATCAAAATGTCCTCTGACACATCTGCCTCATCTCAACCAAATCAGAACTGTTGAAAATTCAACTTTTATCAAAGAAACATAACACAAAATGATTACATTACTTTTAACTGTTGTATGAAATATATAAAATATGTAAAAAAGAAAACATTATAAAAATAAATAAATAAATAAGAGAAAAAATTTAATTATTCAATAAGCATTTATTCCATACTTTTCACACTCCAGGAACTATGTTATGCTAATAGAATCTAAAATGCTTCTAAAGAGAAAATACATATAAACAGAAAAATTATGAAACAAGAAGCTAAAAATATTTATTAACTTAATATTTATTGAGCCTGTATTATATATCCTAGGCACTATTCTGGGAGATAACAGAAAACAATGGATAAGGTCCCTCCCCACATGGAGTTTACACTATAAGAGAAGAGAAAGACTGTACACAAAAGGATAAAGCACACTATAGTATTAGGTAGAGTTCCAAGCTATGATGAAATATCTATAAATGAGGGCAAATGAATAAAAATGGATAGGAAGATCTCTGTTAGAGTTTATATGGAAGTCCTTACTATAATTTTGATTTCAATTAAAAATCAATTTTGAAGGGCACCTGGGTGGCTCAGTTGGTTAAGCATCTGCCTTTGTCTCAGGTCATGATCTTGGGTCTGGGATCAAGCCCTTCCTCAAGCTCCCTGCTCAGTGGGAAGTCTGCCTCTCCCTCTCCTTCTGCCCCTCCCCCCACTCATGGGCACATACTCGCTCTCTCTCAAATAAATAAATAAAATCTTTTAAAATCAATTTTGAATTAAGTTTTAATAGAGATATTAAATTGTAATGGAGGTCTGAACGAAGTACTATGAGCAAACAAATAAGGACATTTCTATATTGGCCTGGGAGAAATACAAGAGGCTTTGTTGAAGAAGGGACAGATAATAACAGTAACAAGTGAAGAATGGAAATTGAACCAACAGAGAATGAGTAGGCCAACACTTAATATGATAAAAAGAACTACTTTCCTTAAATCCAAAGGTGCATCAAATACAGTTTGAGAAAACTTCCAAGAATGACAGCTTAGCATTGGTAGGAAGAGATGAGAGACTGGTCAACACAAAAAGTTAGGCATCTTTTTGATGATACTTTATGTGGGAAAATCCAAAAGACTCCACCCCAAAAGTGCTAGAACTCATACAGGAATTCAGAAAAGTGGCAGGATATAAAATCAATGCACAGAAATCAGTGGCATTCCTATATACCAACAAGAAGACCAAAGAGAGAGAAATTAAGGAGTCAATCCCACTTACAATTGCACCCAAAATCATAAGATACCTAGGAATAAATCTAACCAAAGAGGCAAAGGATCTGCACTCAGAAAACTATAAAATACTCATGAAAGAAATTGAGGAAGACACAAAGAAATGGAAAAACGTTCCATGCTCATGGATTGGAAGAACAAACATTGTGAAGATGTCAATGTTACCTAGAGCAATCTACACATTCAATGCAATCCCCATCAAAATACCATCCACTTTTTTCAAAGAAATGGAACAAATAATCCTAAAATTTGTATGGAACCAGAAAAGACCCCGAATAGCCAGAGGAATGTTGACAAAGAAAAGCAAAGCTGGCGGCATCACAATTCCAGACTTCCAGCTCTATTACAAAGCGGTCATCATCAAGACAGTATGGTACTGGCACAAAAACAGACACATAGATCAGTGGAACAGAATAGAGAGCCCAGAAATGGACCCTCAACTCTATGGTCAACTAATCCTTGGCAAAGAAGGAAAGAATGTCCAATGGAAAAAAGACAGTCTCTTCAACAAATGGTGTTGGGAAAATTGGATAGCCATTGGATGCAGAAGAATGAAACTGGACCATTTCCTTACACCACACACAAAAATAGACTCCAAATGGTTGAAAGACCTTAATGTGAGACAGGAATCCATCAAAATCCTAAAGGAGAACACAGGCAGCAACCTCTTCGACCTCAGCCACAGCAACTTCTTCCTAGAAACATCACCAAAGGCAAGGGAAGCAACTGCAAAAATGAACTATTGGGATTTCATCAAGATAAAAAGCTTTTGCACAGCAAAAGAAAGAGTCCACAAAACCAAAAGACAACCGACAGAATGGGAGAAAATATTTGCAAATGACATATCAGATAAAGGGGTAGTATTCAAAATCTATAAAGAACTTATCAAACTCAATACCCAAAGAACAAATAATCCAGTCAAGAAATAGGCAGAAGACATGAACAGACATTTTTGCAAAGACATCCAAATGGCCAACAGACACATGAAAAAGTGCTCAACATCGCTCGGCATCAGGGAAATCCAAATCAGAACCTCAATGAGGTACCACCTCAGACCATTCAGAATGGCTAAAATTAACAAGTCAGGAAACGACAGATGTTGGCGGGGATGTGGAGAAAGGGGAACCCTCCTACACTGTTAGTGGGAATGCAAGCTTGTGCAACCACTCTGGAAAACAGTATGGAGGTTCCTCAAACAGTTGAAAATAGAGCTACCATTCGATCCCACAATTGCACTACTGGGTATTTACCCCAAAGATACAAATGTAGAGATCTGAAGGGGTACGTGCACCCCAATATTTATAGCAGCAATGTCCACAATAGCCAAACTGTGGAAAGAGCCAAGATGTCCATTGACAGATGAATGGATAAAGAAGAAGTGGTATATATACACAATGGAATATTATGCAGCCATCAAAAGGAATGAGATCTTGCCATTTGCAACGACATGGATGGAACTGGAGGGTGTTATGCTGAGCGAAATAAGTCAAGCAGAGAAAGACATGTATCATATGACCTCACTGATATGAGGAATTCTTAATCTCAGGAAACAAACTGAGGGTTGCTGGAGTGGTGGGGGGTGGGAGGGATGGGGTGGCTGGGTGATAGACATTGGGGAGGGTATGTGCTATGGTGAGCGCTGTGAATTGTGCAAGACTGTTGAATCACAGATCTGTACCTCTGAAACAAATAATGCAATATACGTTAAGAAAAAAGAAGAAGAAGATAGCAGGAGGGGAAGAATGAAGGGGGGGGAAATTGGAAGGGGAGATGAACCATGAGAGATGATTGACTCTTAACAACAAACTGAGGGTTCTAGAGGGGAGGGAGGTGGGGGGATGGGTTAGCCTGGTGATGGGTATTAAAGAGGGTATGTTCTGCGTGGAGCACTGGGTATTATGCACAATCAATGAATCATGGAACACTACATTAAAAACTAATGAAGTAATGTATGGTGATTAACATAACAATAAAAATAATTTTTAAAAAGTTAGGCATCTTTTATTGAAGAAGTAGATGTCACCAAGGTGCAGTATGAAATGCTGATTAGGTAGGATTTTCCCGCATGTGCTGTCTCTCTCTCTCTCTAAAATAAAATCTTTAAAAAAAAAGAATTTGAAATTAGGGCTTCTCAAAGTGTGTACATGATCTGTCTCCATAAGTACTCTCCAGGTTCTTATTAAAATGCAAATTTCTGTGTCTTACTTCAGACTAATGAATTAGAATTTCTAAGGGAAACCTGAAAGTCTAAATTTTCAACAGACCTGGAGATGAGGAAGAACCAATCTTAAGAAGAGAGATCTTTCCAGGTAGAATGATCTATAAAGGTTCCAAGTTGACAGATTCTGAGGATCAGAAAGGTCTTTATGGCTAAATTATAGTTATCAAAGGGAGGGTGATGGAAGATAAGGTCAAGAAAATAGGATGAACAAATCAGCAGTGTCTTCTAAGCCATGGCATAGAATTTTGGGATTTTTTTTTTGAAGGACGATGGGAAATCCTTGGTAGATTCTAAATACAAAAGGGTCATATTCAAAGATAAAGGCACCAGTGGAACTTCTAGAGGGAAAGGTTTTCAGAGACCACCAAATCTTACATCTTCATTGATTATTTTCTTCATGCTTGTGTTCATGAAGGATATGGATAAACGACATTTAATTCATGGCCTTTTTTTTGGCTAACACAAACATTTCTTTTAGATGACATCTCTTTATGACTGTACATTCCAACAAAAGAATACAAAACTGCCATGTTTTAAGTCCAGTGTTATATTAGTTTCAGGTGTACCATACAGTGATTCAACAATTCCATACATCACCTGGTACTCATCACAAGTGCATCCTTAATCCCCATCAGCTATTTAACCCATCCTCTCTTTTAACCATCAGTTTGTTCTCTAGAATTAACAGTCTCTTTCTTGGTTTGTCTCTTCTGTTTTCTTCCCTTGTTTTGCTGCTTGAATTCCACAGATGAGTGAAATCATATGGTATTTGTCTTTCTTGGACTGACTTATTTCACTAAGCATTATACTTTCTAGCTCTATCTATGTCCTTGCAAATGGCAAGATTTCATTCTTTTTATGGCTGAATAATATTCCATTTTATATATACATGTATATATGCATATGTGTGTGTGTGTATATATATATGTATATATATGTCACATCATTTTTATCTATTCATCAATCGATGGACACTTGGGCTACTTCCATATCTTGGCTATTGTAATTAACACTGCTATAAACATAGGAGTGCATGTATCCTTTCGAATTAGTGTTCTTGTATTCTTTGGGTAAATACCCAGTAGTGCAATTGTTGGATAGTAGGGTAGTTCTATTTTTAATTTTTGAGGAAACTCCACACTCTTTTCCACAGTGGCTTCACCAGTTTACATTCCCACCAACAATGAACAAGGGTCCCTTTTTCTCCACATTCTCACCAACACTTATTGTTCCTTATGTTGTTGATTTTAGCCATTCTAACAGGTGTGAGGTGATATTGTAGTTTTGATTTGCATTTACATGATAGTAAGTGATAATGAACATTTTTTCATGTGTCTGTTGGCCATCTGAATGTCTTCTTTGAGAAATATCTGTTCATGTCTTCTGCCCACTTTTTAATTAGATTGCTTTTTGGGTATCGACTTTTATAAGGTCTTTATATATTTTGGATACTAACCCTTTATTGATATGTCATTTGCAAATATCTTCTCCCATTCCAAAGGTTGCCTTTAGTTTTGTTGATTGTCTTTTGCTGTACAGAAGCTTTTTATTTTGATGTAGGCCCAATAGTTTATTTTTGCTTTTGTTTCCCTTGTCTCAGGAGATATATCTAGAAAAAAGTTGCGAGGACAGATATCAAAGAAGTTATTGCCTATGTTCCAGGATTTTTGTAGTTTCGGGTCTCACATTTAGGTCTTTAATCCATTTTGGACTTCTTTTTGTGTATGGCATAAGAAAGTGGTCCAGTTTCTTTCTTTTGGACATTGCTGTCCAGTTTTCCCTACACTATTTGTTGAAGAGACTGTCCTTTTCCCTTTGGATATTCCTTCCTGCTTTGTTGAAGGTTAATTGATCATCTAGTTGTGGGTTTATTTTCTGAGTTTTCTATTCTGTTCCATTGATCTGTGTATCTGTTTTTGTGCCAGCACTATATTCTTTAGATCACTACAGCTTTGTAATATAACTTGAAGCCTGGAATTGTGATGCCTCCCGCTTTGCTTTTCTTTTTCAAGATTGCTTTGTCTCCTCGGGGTCTTTTGTGGTTCCACACATATTATAGAATTGTTTGTTCTAGTTCTGTGAAAAATGCTGTTGGTATATTTATAGGAATTGCTTTGGTAGTATGGACATTTTAATATTTGTTCTTCCAACCCGTGAGCCTGGAATGTTTTTACATTTCTTTGTGTCATCCTCAATTTCTTTCATCAGCATTTTATAGTTTTCAGAGCACAGGTTTTTAACCTCTTTAGTTAGGTTTATTCCTAGGTATCTTATTATTATTTTGGTGCAATTTTAAATAGGATTGTTTTCTTAATTTCTTTAATTGCTGCTTCATTATTGGTGTATAGAAATGCAACAGATTTCTGTACATTGATTTTTGTATCCTACAACTTTATTGAATTCATTTATGAGTTCCTGCAGTTTTTTGGTGGAGTCTTTCAGGTTTTCTATATATATAGTATCATGTCATCTGCAAACAGTGAAAGTTTTACTTCATCCTTGCCAATTTGGATGCTGTTTATTTCTTTTTGTTGCCTAATTGGTGCAGCCAGGATCTCCAGCCTTATGTTTAATGGAAATCATGAGATTGGACATCCTTGTTCTGTTCATGACCTTGGGGGAAAGCTCTCAGTTTTCCCCCATTGAGTATGATGTTCCCTGTGGGTTTTTTGTACATGGCCTTTATTATGTTGAAGTATATTCCTTCTAAACCTACTTTGTTGAGGGTTTTTATCAGGAATTGATGTTGTACTTTGTCAAATGCTTTTTCTGCATCTGTTGAAATGATCATATGGTTCTTATCCTTTATCTTATTGATGTGATATATCACATTGATTGATTTGTGAATATTGAACCACCCTTACAACCCAGGAGTAAATCTCACATGATTGTGGTGAATGATTATTTTATTGCATTGTTGAATTCTGTTTGCTACTACTGTTTTGAAGATTTTTGCATCTATGTTCATCAGGGATATTGGCCTGTAGTTCTCTTTTTTTGTGGTGTCTTTATCATGTTTTGGTATTAGGATAATGCTGGCCTCATAGAATGAATTTGGAAGATTTCTATTTTCTTGAATAATTTGAGAAGAATAGGTATTAACTTTTCTTTAAATGTTTGGTAGAATTCACCCGTGAAGCCATCTGGTCTTGGGCTTTTGTTTGTTGAAAGTTGTTTTTTTGTGTGTGTGTTTTAAGATTTTATTTATTTGAGAAAGACAGAGAAAGAGCAGTGGGGAGGGGCAAGGGGGGGAGAGAGAGAGAGAGAGAAGCAGACTCCCTGCTGAGCAGGAAGCCCGACTTGGGCTTGATCCCAGAACCTGGAGATCATGACCTGAGCCGAAGGCAAATGTTTAGCCAACTGAGCAACCCAGGCAGCCCTGTTAAGAGTTTTTTGATTATTGATTCACTTTCTTTGTGGTTATCAGTCTGTTCAAATTTTCTGTTTCTTCCTGTTTCAGTTTTGGTTGATTATATGTTTTGAGGAATTTATCCATTTCTTCTAAGTTGTCCAATTTGTTGGCATATGGTTTTCATAATATTCTTTTATAATTGTCTGCATTTCTGTGGTGTTGGTTGTTATTTCTCCTCTCTCATTTGTCATTTTATTTATTTGAGTCTTTTTTTTTTTTTTTTCTTGATAAGTCTGGCTAGAAGTTTATCAATTTTATTGACTTTTTCAAAGAACTAGCTTCTGGTTTCATTGATATGGTTTTTGTTTTGTTTTTGTTTTTTAGTTTCTATATCATTTATTTCTGCTCTAATCTTTATTATTGCCTTCATTCTGCTGTTTTTATTTTTTGCTTACTGTTCTTTTTCTAGCACCTTTATGTGCATTGTTTGGTTGTTTATTTGAGATTTTTCTTGCTTCTTGAGGTAGGCCAGTATTACTATAAACTTTCCTCTTAAGACTACTTTTGCTGCATCCCAAAGGATTTGGACTGTTGTGTTTTCATTTTCATTTGTCTCCATGTATTTTGTAATTTATTCTTTGATTTCCTGGTTGATCCATTCATTGTTTAGTAGCATGTTATTTAACCTCTATGTATTTGTGTAATATTTCCAGATTTTTTCTTACAGTTGACTTCTAATTTCATAGAAGTCATTCTATGGTCACATTGCTATGGTCACAGCATTGTGGTCAGAAAAAAAAATGCATGGTATGACTTTGATCTTCTTGAATTTGTTGAGGCTGGTTTTGTGGGCTAGTATGTGATCTGTTCTGGAGAATGTTCCATGTGCCCTTGAAAAGAATGTGTAATCTTCTGTTTTAGGATGGAATGTTCTGAGTATATCTGTTAAATCCATCTGGTCCAGTGTGTCATTGAAAGCCCTTGTTTCCTTGTTGGTTTTCTGTTTAGATAGTCTCTCCACTGATGTAAGTGGGGTGTTAAAGTCCCCTACTATTGTTGAATTAATATTGATTAGTTCTTTTATGTTTGTTATTAACTGTTTTATGTACTTGGGTGCTCCTATGTTGGGCGCATAAATATTTACAATTGTTATATCTTGTTATATTGTCCCTTTTATTATATAGTGTCCTTCTTTGTCTCTTGTTACAGTGTTTGTTTTAAGATCAATTTTGGGTCTGGTCTCAGGAATTCAGCTGAATAGGGATCAAACCATTCTGAACATCTACGAACTCAACAGGAGATCGAACAGGAGAGTAGCAACAACTCTCTGAACAGAGAAGCGACCACTTACTGGAAGGTAGGGCTTGCGGAGAAGTGAATCCGAGGCGATATTCGGGAGGATAGACGGCGGGGGAGGGGCCTCCGCCGGCCGCTTCTGGCAAGTGCTAGAGCCGCGGAGCACAAAATCGGACCTTTTAAAAGTTGGCTCGGCGGAGGGACGTCGCTGCAGTGGCTAAGCGGGGGGTGGAATCCTCCCGGGACAGTGTGGTCTCAGGACCCTTGGGGTCACAGAGAGACCGGGGGTGCCTGAGTGCGGCAGAGCTCCCAGGTATCAGAGCAGGGAAGCCGGCTGCAGAGACAGAGCAGAGTCGCGGGCTCTCAGCTCGGGGTGGCCACAAACTGTGATCTGCGGCCCAGTCGGGGCACGGCTCCCCCAGCAGGGACCCAACAAGCAGCAGATCCGGGGAGACTCCCCTTCCTTCCTGGGGAGGAGCGGTGCGGGAACGCACTGCAGGGATCTGCTGGGTTTGGAGACTCCGAGCGGGGTCGGGTGCCAGAGATAGCAACGCTTGATCACAGGCCGGGTGAGCACGGAGTGCGGCCAGAGACCGGGGACACGGGAGTGACTGCTTTTCTCTGGGGGCGCACTGAGGAGTGGGGCCCCGAGTTCTCGGCTCCTCCGGGCGGAGACTGGGAGGCCGCCATTTTCGCCCTGGTCCTCCAAAGCTGTACCGAGAGCTTGCAGGGAACAAAAGCTCCTGAGAGCAAACTGGAGCAGCTTCCTTAGCCCGGACCGACAAGGGCGGGGCAATTCCGCCTCCGGCAAAGACATTTGGAAACCACAGCAACAGGCCCCTCCCCCAGAAGATCAGCACAAACAGCCAGCAAGCCAAGACCAAGTTGATCGATCAAGGAGAATAGGAGAACTCCAGCGCTAGGGGAATACTGCACATAGATTCATGGCTTCTTTTTTTTTTTTTTTTTTTTACCATGATTCATTATTTCATCAAAGTTAATTTTTGTTGACTTTTTTTATTTTTCTTTTTCCCTTTTTCAACCAACATCTTATAAATCCCTTTTTTTTAAAAAAAAAACATTTTTTATTTTTTTTTCATTTTTAGAGTCATATTTTATCCCTTCATAGTAGTTATCCTTGTTTTTGGCATATATATATAAGTTGTTCTCTCTTTAAAATTTTGAGGTACAGTTTCTTCTAACAGATCAAAATATACCCTAAACCACTAGTGTATGGCTTTGTTCTAGTCTCCTGCCTGATCACATTCTCTCCCTTTTTCCTTTTTTTTTTTTTTTCCTTAAATCTTCTTTCTTTTTTCAAACAACTTATCTTACCAAGTCCTTTTATAAAATCTTTTATAATTTTCATCTTTACAGTCATCTTCCATCCCTTCATTGTATCAACCCTTATTTTGTACATATATGTCTTTCTTCCTTTAAAATTTTAGGAGGCACTTTTTTCTAACAGACCAAAATACGCCCAAAATCTAGTGTGTGGCACTGATCTATGCACTAGCCTGATCATATTTGATCATATTCTGCCTTTTTTGAATTGTTTTGTTTTTGTTTTTATCTTTTTTTCTTTTTTTTTCTTTTTCTCTTTCTTTTTTCTTTCTTTCCCTTTCCTTTCCCCTGGTTTCAGGTCTTTTCTGATTTGTATACAGTATATTTGCTGGGGACGTTGTAAACCTGTTAGCCTTTTGTTCTCTCATTCATCTATTCTCCTCTGGACAAAATGACAAGACGAAAGAAATCACCTCAGCAAAAAGAACAAGAGGTAGTACCGTCTGCCAGGGACCTACTCAATACGGACATTAGTACGATGTCAGACCTAGAGTTCAGAATCATGACTTTAAAGATACTAGCTGGGCTTGAAAAAAGCGTGGAAGTTATTAGAGAAACCCTTTCTGGAGAAATAAAAGAACTAAAATCTAACCAAATCGAAATCAAAAAGGCTATTGATGAGGTGCAATCAAAAATGGGGGCACTGAATGCTAGGATAAATGAGGCAGAAGAGAGAATCAGCGATATAGAAGACCAAATGATGGAAAATAAAGAGGCTGAGAAAAAGAGAGAGAAACAACTACAGGATCACGAGGGCAGAATTCGAGAGATAAGTGATACGATAAGACGAAACAACATTAGAATAATTGGGATCCCAGAAGAAGAAGAGAGAGAGAGAGGGGCAGAAGGTATATTGGAGCAAATTATAGCAGAGAACTTCCCTAATGTGAGGAAGGAAACAGGCATCAAAATCCAGGAGGCACAGAGAACCCCTCTCAAAATCAATAAAAATAGGTCAACACCCCGACATCTAATAGTAAAACTTACGAGTCTCAGAGACAAAGAGAAAATCCTGAAAGCAGCTCGGGAGAAGAGATATGTAACCTACAATGGTAGAAACATTAGATTGGCAACAGACCTATCCACAGAGACCTGGCAGGCCAGAAAGGACTGGCAAGATATCTTCAGAGCACTAAACGAGAAAAATATGCAGCCAAGAATACTATATCCAGCTAGGCTATCATTGAAAATAGAAGGAGAGATAAAAAGCTTCCAGAACAAACAAAAACTAAAGGAATTTGCAAACACGAAACCAGCCCTCCAAGAAATATTGAGAGGGGTCCTCTAAGCAAAGAGAGAGCCTAAAAGCAGCAAAGAGCAGAAACGAACACAGACAACAGACAGTTAACAGTCACCTTACAGGTAATACAATGGCACTAAATTCATACCTTTCAATAGTTACCCTGAATGTAAATGGGCTCAATGCCCCAATCAAAAGACACAGGCTATCAGATTGGATTAAAAAACAAGACCCATCCATATGCTGTCTGCAAGAGACTCATTTTACACCCAAAGACACCCCCAGATTGAAAGTGAGGGGGTGGAAAACCATTTACCATGCTAATGGACACCAAAAGAAAGCTGGGGTGGCAATCCTTATATCAGACAAACTAGATTTTAAAACAAAGACTGTAATAAGAGATGAGGAAGGACACTATATCCTACTTAAAGGGTCTATCCAACAAGAAGATCTAACAATTGTAAATATCTATGCCCCTAACATGGGAGCAGCCAATTATATAAGGCAATTAATAACAAAAGCAAAGAAACACATTGACAACAATACAATAATAGTGGGGGACTTTAACACCCCCCTGACTGAAATGGACAGATCATCTAAGCAAAAGATCAACAAGGAAATAAAGACTTTAAATGACACACTGGACCAAATGGACTTCACAGACATATTCAGAACATTCCATCCCAAAGCAACGGAATACACATTCTTCTCTAGTGCCCATGGAACATTCTCCAGAATTGATCACATCCTAGGTCACAAATCAGGTCTCAATCGGTACCAAAAGATTGGGATCATTCCCTGCATATTTTCAGACCACAATGCTTTGAAACTAGAACTCAACCACAAGAGGAAAGTCGGAAAGAACTCAAATACATGGAGGCTAAAGAGCATCCTACTAAAGAATGAATGGGTCAACCAAGAAATTAAAGAAGAATTAAAAAAATTCATGGAAACCAATGAAAATGAAAACACAACTGTTCAAAATCTTTGGGATACAGCAAAGGCAGTCCTGAGAGGAAAGTATGTAGCAATACAAGCCTTTCTCAAGAAACAAGAAAGGTCTCAAATACACAACCTAACCCTACACCTAAAGGAGCTGGAGAAAGAACAACAAAGAAAGCCTAAACCCAGCAGGAGAAGAGAAATCATAAAGATCAGAGCAGAAATCAATGAACTAGAAACCAAAAGAACAGTAGAACAGATCAACGAAACTAGGAGCTGGTTCTTTGAAAGAATTAACAAGATTGATAAACCCCTGGCCAGACTGATCAAAAAGAAAAGAGAAATGACCCAAATCAACAAAATCATGAATGAAAGAGGAGAGATCACAAGCAACACCAAAGAAATACAAACAATTATAAGAACATATTATGAGCAACTCTATGCCAGCAAATTAGATAACCTGGAAGAAATGGGTGCATTCCTAGAGAAGTATCAACTACCAAAATTGAACCAGGAAGAAATAGAAAACCTGAACAGACCTATAACCACTAAGGAAATTGAAACAGTCATAAAAAATCTCCCAAGAAACAAAAGCCCAGGGCCAGATGGCTTCCCAGGGGAATTCTATCAGACATTTCAAGAAGAATTAATACCTATTCTCCTGAAACTGTTCCAAAAAATAGAAATGGAAGGGAAACTTCCAAACTCATTTTATGAGGCCAGCATTACCTTGATCCCAAAACCAGACAAAGACCCCATCAAAAAAGAGAATTACAGACCAATATCCTTGATGAACATGGATGCAAAAATTCTCACCAAAATACTAGCCAATAGGATCCAACAGTACATTAAAAGGATTATTCACCACGACCAAGTGGGATTTATCCCTGGGCTGCAAGGCTGGTTCAACATCCGCAAATCAATCAACGTGATACAATACATTAACAAAAGAAAGAACAAGAATCATATGATCCTCTCAATAGATGCAGAAAAAGCATTTGACAAAGTACAACATCCTTTCTTGATCAAAACTCTTCAGAGTATAGGGATAGAGGGTACATACCTCAATATCATAAAAGCCATCTACGAAAAACCTACAGCGAATATCATTCTCAATGGGGAAAGGCTGAGAGCTTTTCCCCTAAGGTCAGGAACGCGGCAGGGATGTCCACTCTCACCACTGCTATTCAACATAGTATTAGAAGTCCTAGCCACAGCAATCAGACAACAAAAAGAAATCAAAGGCATCCAAATCGGCAAAGAGGAAGTCAAACTGTCACTCTTTGCAGATGATATGATACTGTATGTGGAAAACCCAAAAGACTCCACCCCAAAACTGCTAGAACTCATACAGGAATTCAGTAAAGTAGCAGGATATAAAATCAATGCACAGAAATCAGTGGCATTCCTATACACCAACAACAAGACAGAAGAGAGACAAATCAAGGAGTCGATCCCATTTACAATTGCACCCAAAACCATTAGATACCTAGGAATAAATCTAACCAAAGAGGCAAAGGATCTGTACTCAGAAAACTATAAAATACTCAGGAAAGAAATTGAAGAAGACACAAAGAAATGGAAAAAGGTTCCATGCTCATGGATTGGGAGAATCAACATTGTGAAGATGTCAATGCTACCTAGAGCAATCTACACATTCAATGCAATCCCCATCAAAATACCATCCACTTTTTTCAAAGAAATGGAACAAATAATCCTAAAATTTGTATGGAACCAGAAGAGACCCAGAATAGCCAGAGGAATACTGAAAAAGAAAAGCAAAGCTGGCGGCATCACAATTCCGGACTTCCAGCTCTATTACAAAGCTGTCATCATCAAGACAGTATGGTACTGGCACAAAAACAGACACATAGATCAATGGAACAGAATTGAGAGCCCAGAAATGGACCCTCAACTCTATGGTCAACTTATTTTTGACAAAGCAGGAAAGAATGTCCAATGGCAAAAAGACAGTCTCTTCAACAAATGGTGTTGGGAAAATTGGACAGCCACATGCAGAAGAATGAAACTGGACCATTTCCTTACACCACACACAAAAATAGACTCAAAATGGTTGAAAGACCTAAACGTGAGACAGGAGTCCATCCAAATCCTAAAGGAGAACACAGGTAGCAACCTTTTCGACCTTAGCCGCAGCAACTTCTTCCTAGAAACATCGCCAAAGGCACGGGAAGCCAGGGCAAAAATGAACTATTGGGATTTCATCAAGATAAAAAGCTTCTGCACAGCAAAAGAAACAGTCCACAAAACCAAAAGACAACCGACAGAATGGGAGAAAATATTTGCAAATGACATATCAGATAAAGGGCTAGTATCCAAAATCTATAAAGAACTTATCAAACTCAACACCCAAAGAACAAATAATCCAATCAAGAAATGGGCAGAAGACATGAACAGACATTTCTCCAAAGAAGACATCCAAATGGCCAACAGGCACATGAAAAAGTGCTCAACATCGCTTGGCATCAGGGAAATCCAAATCAAAACCTCCATGAGATACCACCTCACACCCGTCAGAATGGCTAAAATTAACAAGTCAGGGAACGACAGATGTTGGCGGGGATGTGGAGAAAGGGGAACCCTCCTACACTGTTGGTGGGAATGCAAGCTGGTGCAACCCCTCTGGAAAACAGTATGGAGGTTCCTCAAACAGTTGAAATTAGAGCTACCGTTCGATCCAGCAATAGCACTACTGGGTATTTACCACAAAGATACAAATGTAGGGACCCGAAGGGGTACGTGTACCCCAATGTTTATAGCAGCAATGTCCACCATAGCCAAACTGTGGAAAGAGCCAAGATGCCCATCGACAGATGAATGGATAAAGAAGATGTGGTATATATACACAATGGAATATTATGCAGCCATCAAAAGGAATGAGATCTTGCCATTTGCAACGACGTGGATGGAACTGGAGGGTGTTATGCTGAGTGAAATAAGTCAATCAGAGAAAGACATGTATCACATGACCTCACTGATATGAGGAATTCTTAATCTCAGGAAACAAACTGAGTGTTACTGGAGTGGTCGGGGGTGGGAGGGATGGGGTGGCTGGGTGATAGATATTGGGGAGGGTATGTGCTACGGTGAGCGCTGTGAATTGTGCAAGACTGTTGAATCACAGATCTGTACTTCTGAAACAAATAACGCAACATATTTTAAGAAAAAAGAAAAAGAAGAAGATAACAGAAGAGGAAGAAAAGGGGAGTATGTCAGAGGGGGAGACGAACCATGAGAGATGATGGACTCTGAAAAAGAAACTGAGGGTTCTAGAGGGGAGGGGGTAGGGGGATGGGTTAGCCTGGTGATGGGTATTGAGGAGGGCACGTTCTGCATGGAGCACTGGGTGTTATGAACAAACAATGAATCATGGAACACTGCACCAAAAACTAATGATGTAATATATGGTGATTAACATAACAATAAAAATTAAAAAAAAAATAAAAAATAAAAAATAAAAAGATCAATTTTGTCTGACATAAGTATTTCTACTCTGTCTTTCTTTTTTTTTTTTTAGATTTTATTTATCCAACAGTGAGAGACACAGCGAGAGAGGGAACACAAGCAGGGGGAGTGGGAGAGGGAGAAGTAGGCTTCCTGTGGAGCGGGGAGCCCAATGCCGGGCTCAATCCCAGGACCCTGGGATCATGACCTGAGCCAAAGGCAGACGCTTAACGACTGAGCCGCCCAGGCGCCCCTACTCTGTCTTTCTTTTGATATCTGTTTGCATGATAGATATTTCTGCATCCCTTCACTTTCAATCTGCAGGTGTCTTTAGGTCTAAAATAAGTCTCTTATAGGCAGCATATAGATAGGTCTTGGTTTTTTTGTTTGTTTTGTTTTTGTTTTTTTAATCCTGTCACCCGATGTCTTTTTTTTTTTTAAGATTCTATTTATTTATTTGAGAGAGAGAGTGAGAGAGAGAGAGCACATGAGAGGGGGGAGGGTCAGAGGGAGAAGCAGTCTCCCTGCCGAGCAGGGATCCCGATGCGGGACTCGATCCCAGGACTCCAGGATCATGACCTGAGCTGAAGGCAGTCGCTTAACCAACTGAGCCACCCAGGCGCCCCACCCTATGTCTTTTGATTGCAGCATCTAGTCCATTTACATTCAAAGTAATTATTGATAGATATGTATTTATTTCCATTTTATAATTTGTTTTCTGGTTGTTTTTGAAGTCTTTCTCTGTTCCTTTCTTGTCTTTCTTTCTGTCTTGTTTTGCTGACTTTCTTTAGTGATATATTTTGATTTCTTTCTCCTTATTCTTTGCATGTTTATTAGTGGTTTTTTATGTATAGTAACCATTAGGTTTGTATTTAACTTCTGTATATAGCAGTCTATATTAAGTTGATGGTCATTTAAGTTTGAACCCATTGTTTTTTCCTCTCCTTCCTACGTTTTAGGTATATGTTATGTATTTTTTGTGCATCCCTTAACTGATTTCTTACAGAAATATTCATTTTTACTGCTTTTGTTTTTCCTACCTTTATACTGTCTACTTACACTTTCTCAAAAATTCCCCTTTAATATTTCTTGCAGGGCTGATTTAGTTGTAATGAACTCTTTTAGTTTTTGTTTGTCTAGAAACTCTTTATCTCTCCCTCTATTCTGAGTGATAACCTTGCTGGATAGAGTATTCCTGGCTGCAGATTTTTCCCATTTAGCACTTTGAATATATCATGCCACTCCTTTCTGGCTTGCAAAGTTTCTGTTGGAAAATCTCCTGCTAGACTTACAGGTTTTCCCTTGTAATTTGGTGCCTTCTTTTGTCTTGCTGCCCCCTTTTATTTTTAAGATTTTATTTATTTATTTATTTATTTATTTATTTATTTATTTATTCGTCAGAGAGAGAGAGCAGGGGGAGCAACTGGAAGAGGGAGAAGCAGGCTCCCAGCTGAGCAGGGAACCCAATGCAGGGCTCAATCCCAGGACCCTGGGATCACGACCTGAGCTGAAGGCAGACACTTAATGGACTGAGCCACCCAGGCACCCCTGTCTTGCTGCTTTTAAGATCTTTTCTTCATCACCATATTCTGCATATTAATTACAATATGTCTTCATGTGGTCTGCTTTTGTTGATTTTGATGGGAGTTTTCTGTGCCTCCTGGATCTGGATGTCTGCTTCCTTCTCCAGATTAGGGAAGCTTTCAGCCATTATTTACACTTGAGCAATATTTTAACTATCATTTAATCAAATATTTCTTAACTTGTTTTAACATCCATCTTTTTTCTGTCTAAATAGACATATTAAGATGAAAACAAAAGAATGTTTTGAAAAATCTGTACTAGGTAAGATAATGAAGCACTGACTTATACACTCCAAGAGCTTAGAGAAAAGGGATGTCAATACAAGGTCAAGTAATCTTAGAGGACTCCATGAAGGAAGCATAATTTGTATTGGGATATAGGATGAGAAGTGTTTAGATGAGTGAAAAGGAGAAGGAATAACATTTTAGAAGTATGGTGATTTAATTGAGGGGAATTTATAATATGGGAAGGAACCCAACTCTTGCTGAGGAATTATCTGATGGAGTCATATTTCAGAGGGTTTTGAAACAGACTAAGGTATTTAGATTTTTATTGATAGGAGTTAGGAAGAGTTAAAACTTTTGAATCATTAAGTGTTGTGGAAAATATTAAATATTTCCCCCAGCATTCCTCTGTTAGTAGATAGTAGAGTCAGGGTTCAAACCCAGGAGCTCTGGCTCTAAAGTCTATCATTTTAGCCTCTAACATTAGATTTCCAGTACGTCCACTGAATGTTCAGTCCATTTGGGCAAAAATGAATTAAAAGACAACCTGAAAATATGGATGATAGGTTTCCTCGCAGTGACTTATACTTGGGAGACCATGAAAGCTTGGACATGGATATTTTGGAAGCAACGCACCAAACAAGTTACATATCTGTGTCCTGGTCATATTTGAGGGAGCTCCATTAGCTCACTGTGTTCATGGACCTGACACTGAAGGAATTCATCCAGTTGAAATAAAAAAACAGAACCTACAGGATTAGCACCAAAAGACAGAAATGTAACCAAGCCCAGAGCTTTCCTGCCAAGAATAGAAAGTTATGGAAAACTCATCTCCTGCTTGTCTGGTCTAGTAAAACCTGACTAAATTATTATAGAAAGGTAAAAAATTAAAATAAAAAGATCCATTTGTAGGATTCTTACCAAGGGAAGACAAGTTATGAAACCACTTGGATAATTATGGCTGACCACTGCAGTTCCATGTGGATCATAAACTTCAGTATACCCCTGCTAAATGCACAGAGAGTTCCCTGGTTTGTCAGACCATGCTCATATGTCTGCTGAAGGGATTGGAGACAAAACAGAGACTGAGAGCCTCAGCAGTAGTTTAAAATTTGGTTAGTTTGCTAATTATCTCCTTTTTCTTCTTATTAGAAAAATAAACTTTATTACACTCAAAGAAATAGAGTGGGCCACATTATTAATGCAAAATCCAGGCCATCCACATTGGTCAATACCAATCTCAAAAGATGCTAGCCTTGTGTAAAACAAATGCATAGGAGAAAACGAGAGAGATTGAGAGCCACTAGCTTAGGACTCATAATTTATTTTGAAGACATTTTTTTCCTCTTTGTATTTCAATAAACCATATTTGTTACAAAACAAATTAGTGAAAAAGTTTTCTACTAACTTGGTATTAAGAATTACAGAGTGAACACTTTTATTTCTTTCCTGTCTAAAATTCTCACTAAAATAAAACTGGATTATTTTGAATTAGTAAATATGTAAAAATCCTTGAAAACAAAAATAGGTACTATCAGCAGATCATAATTCTCAGCAATCTTCTGATTTCTTGTCACTCCCCTTATATTTAGAGTTACAGCCATCAATCTCTTATTCCAAGTTAGAGAGACTCAACTCCCAAGTACTATGTCCTTTAAAAATGCAGGATCTACCTGGGAAGGTCTCTCAGCTTGGGCATTGGTCTTGGTAAAGAAGTCAATCAGAGCCTGAATTAATGTTACTATGAAAGAGAATAAATAAAACAAGAGGATTTGTGGGAAGATTTAACTTGTTAGTGTATTTAATATAATGGGCAACATCAGATGATAATTAGTAATTTAGAAGAATAAGTCAGTTAAGTCTCATAAAATGATGGGGGACAAGATGAATCCCTGGCAAATGGGAGAAAAACTTCATAGAATTGGAAGGTGTGCAAACCAAATACAGCATCTAATAAGAATTCAAGAAGTAAACAAAAGAGCAGAAAAATAAAACACAGAAGTGCTAGAAACTGTGAACTTTGGATTTTACCCTATTTTAAAGGTAAGAAGTTGCCTGCCATGGTTTTATGGATGCTGGCAGAAGACACAAGTCTCTCAGGTCAGAGATAAAAGCCTTTGATACTCATGGTACAGAAAGCAACATGAGCATCAGAATATTTATACCATTTCTCCTTTCTCCTGAATCCTACAGGGTGACATGGTTGGGCCCAGATGGATGCCTGCTAATGAATAACCTGAGGTTAAGTAACCCATATCTTTTATAAGGCAGTAAGTATGCAGGTCTCTTATGTTGGGAAGACACCATCCTGCCTTTCTAAGCTGTATGCAAACTCGCTCTTTGTTCTGAATGGAGACACTGTCTGTATATTCTAAATATGTTATGTAATAATACTTGTAAAAGAGACTATGGAGCAAATGGCACTTAGTGTTTCTGTTCACAAAATGTATAGAAAAGTGAGAGACCCGTGGAAAATGTTCTTCCAAATGACATGAAATAATCACAGATATGTTAGGAAAAAAATTCCATAACATTAAGAGAACATCAAAACTTTAGCCAAGAAGAACCACCAAGAAATTTAGTAGGAAAACTAAAAGACACACACTGGTAACATTACTGAGTTCCAAGAATAGAGAATCCTGACCACCCTTCGTTTGTTTTGGAAACTTGTGCTGGAAAGTTCTATTACCAACTTTGTTAAGGGGGAATCTTTATATCCCAAAAGATCTTTTTCTGTTTGGTATTGCTTGGAGTTGACCAAAAAATGGGAACTTGCAAGAGATGAGGGAGATGAAAGCAAAGCGTCAACCATTATTCTGTGAGGATTATCATGATTAGGTGGAGTGAGAGATGCAAAGATGTTTGAAAGTCCAGCTTACCCTCAATTTCTTCTGTTCAACATTCAGTCCTTCTTCACTTATACCATTCTATTAATTGACAACCATTCCCAGTGCTTCACCAAACTCTTGCCTTCAGATCAACAAAAGCAAGAATTTCTTGTAGCCTGATCAACCAGCTTCCCTTTCATGATACCTAACTTGCTCCATAGTCTGAATGTGCTTGGCTTATCAGATGGAATGGTTGGCGATTCTGTGGTCTTCCAATTATTCCTTGCAGCCTTTCAATCCTTTAGCTTCTCCCACAAATGTGTAAGGTCAAATTCCTGTAATAACTCTCTTATCTCATGACTCAAAGTAGTTTTGCTTTCCTCATTGAGCCCTGACTAATAAAATTCCAAAGGTTTGGAACCTAAGAGTCTAGAGTTAATAGTTCCTCATAACGACCGCCACTCAGTTTCAAGTGATCTTAGTCTCTGAAATCTGATTAAGGTAATCCTTGTGACTAATGTTCTTAGGGACCTAGCAGGAAATCAACAAAAACAAAGCCCAATTTAAATTCCTTCTAGGGAGCTAACATCATCTATCATCTGAGGTCTCAAATTATTTTGCAAGCCAGTTTGCAGATAAATGTCACAATAAAAACTTAATCACATGAAGAGATAAGCCAACATGGAAGAAAGACAACACACAAAAGAAAAAGACCCACAGAGGCTTCAGATTTTGCAATTATCAGGCACAGACTTTAAATGAACAATGCTTATTATGTTGAATGATATAAAAATAAGATTAAAATTTCAAGTCAGAGTTTGAACTTTAAATAAAACCAAATAAAAAGTCTAGAATTTAAAAATACAGTAACCAAAAGGAAGAACTAAATAGGTAAAATAATAGACACACGTGAAGACAGAAATAGTAAAATGTACAATAAATCAGAAAAATTATACAGAAGGAATCACAGAGAGACAAAAGGATGTAAAATACAGAAGATTAAAAGATGCAGGGGATATCATGAGAAAATTTAACTAGTTAGAATTGATGAAAAGAAGAAAATGAGTAGAAACACTGTAAGGAGAGTTAATGGCTGAGAATTTTATAATACTGTTGAAAGATATAAAGTTACTGATTCAAGAATCAGGATGAACACTGAGCAGGATATTTAGGAAGGAAAATAGTCCCATCATAGTAAAACTGGCAATTACAAGATAATTAGTAAATATCAAAATAACCTAGAGAAAAAAAGACAAATTACCTTCCAAGGGACAACAATTAGATGAAAATCTCACTTCTCAATAAGTAAAGAGAAACCAGACAAAACCAGAATGACATATTACATATGTTGAAAAAAGTAACTACAATGCTAAAATTATGTACCCAGAAAATATCTTTCAAAAATGAAAGTGAAATAAAGACATTTTTTGCTCAAACTAAACTGATAGAGTTCTCACCAGCAGATTCCCCTAAAGGAAAAAATAAATGGTACTCTTCAATCAGAAAAAAAAAAAAAATCATCTTTGGTGATAGTTTTACAATGTAGGACATTATGAAGAACAATAGAAAAGATAAAAATCTGGGTAAATCCCAATGAATATTAACAATATTATAAAATAATAATAAAGCTTTATAGAATATATAGAGAATTAAAACATATAAAAATATCAGAAAAGGGATAAATGGAGAGTAAGGTTTACAAGGTCCTTGTAGTATTCTTGAAAAAGGATAAAATTAATCATTAATATCATACTTTGATAAAAGAAGAATGCCTGGTAGTTATTGAAAGAATAATAAAAGAACATATAACTAAGAAGTTACTCCATAAAACACAATTATAAAAATAATCAACAGTGCAAAAAAGGACAAAAAATAGATAAAATATTATAAGGACTATACAGGACAAAGAGAAAACACTCAATAAGACCATTAATTTAGAAAGCAAAATCTATAAAGAACTTATCAAACTCAACACCCAAAAATTTAGTTATACAGTTAAGAAGTGGGTGGAAGACAAAAACAGGCATTTTTCCAAAGAAGACATCCAGATGGCTAACAGACACGTGAAAAGATGTTCAACATCACTCAGCTTCAGGGAAATACAAATCAAAACCACAATGAGATTCATCTCACACCTGTCAGAATAGCTGAAATTAACAACACGGGAAACTACAGATGTTAGTAAGGATGTGGAGAAAGGGAAACCCTCATATGCTATTGGTGGGAATGTAAACTGGTGCAGCTACTCTGGAAAACAGTATGGAATTTCCCCAAAAAGTTAAAAATAGAACTACCCTATGACCCAGCAATTATACTACTAGATATTTATCCAAAGGATACAAAAGTACTGATTCAAAGGGGCACCCTGATGTTTATAGCAGCATTTTCAACAATAGCCAAATTATGGAAAGAGCCCAAACGCCTATCAATAATGAATGCATAAAGAAGATGTGGTACATATACAATGGAATATTACTCAACCATCAAAAAGAATGAAATAGTGCCATTTGCAATGATGTGGTTGGAGTCTGTAATGCTAAGCAAAATGAGTCAGTCAGAGAAAGATAAATACCATATGATTTCACTCATATGTGGAATGTAAGAAACAAAACAGATGAATATAGGGAAGGGAAACAAAAATAAAAGAAGAAGGCAAACCATAAGAGACTCTTAACTATAGAGAACAAACTGAGGGGTGATGGAGGGAAGTGGGTGGGGGATGGGCTAGATGGATGATGGGTATTAAGGAGGGCACTTGTTGTGATGAGCACTGGGTGTTATATGTAAATGATGAATCACTGAATTCTACTCCTGAAACCAATATTGCACTGTATGTTAACTAACTAGAATTTAAATAAAAACTTGAAACAAAAAATAAATAAAAATTAAAAGATAAAGAAAAATACTAAAATTAAAAGGCAATTCTTTAATACTGGATAAAATTAAAACACAACTATATGCGATTTATAAGTGAACATATCTAAAACCTAGGAAAACAGAAAAGGCTGCAAGTTGTAGGATGGAAAAATCTGGTATAGCTTTATTAATATCAGAAATGAAGAATAAGTCATTAAGGAGAAAGCCTTGCTGGAGTTTTAGAGGACACATCAAAATAACAAGAGATCAATTCAGCAGGAAAATGTACAGAATAAATGTGTGTACATCTAATAATTTGGTTCAAATATATGAAATAAAAAGTATGAAAAACTTCAAAGAGAAAAAATAAAGTTACAATGTTACAGCATGATTATAATACATCTGTGTCAGTAAATAATAGACAAAAAAATTTAAGACTCTTCATCAGGGCACCTGGGTGGCTCAGTCAGTTAAGCGTCTGCTTTCGGCTCAGGTCATGATCCCGGGGTCCTGGGATGGAGCCCTGCATCGGGCTCCCTGCTCAGCGGGGAGCCTTCTTCTGCCTCTATCCCTTCCCCCTGCATGTGATCTCTCTATCTCTCTCTTGGATAACTAAATAAAATCTTTAAAAATAAATAAAAGTAAAACTTCATCATTAGTGTACCATTTCTCCTTGTCTCCTAAACACCCACTCTATTATAAGTTATGCGTGTTCTTCAGTGTATATAAAGTGTATGGTTTTCTCTCTCTGCGCAGTTACTATGATATTATTTAATAAAGAATTATGCACACTTCCATCTCCAGAATTATGGTATGCTGGGTTATTTGAACTAATCTTCCTAAAATCAATTAGAGTTTTTGATAAAATAGATCTGATAGTTTAGTAAAGAATTGCCAATCCAAGATCCAGTTAAAAGTCAGAACCTAGGGATACAAAGGCATCTGGGAGTTCTGCCTGAAATCTGAGTAACTTGATCTTTATTTTATAATACTAAATGGGGACCATAGACAAAGTCAAAGCCCCAAGGTGAGGATTCTCACAGGATCTTTGTTCTCATAAATCCGGGAACTGAAAGAACTATACCCTTATGGTAAGAGAAAGTCAGAAATAAACCTACCCCAGGATCACCTCCATCCCCACCATGCCAGAAGTGTACTGTGGCTCTGAGTGGAGCAGGAGGGAAATATCCATGAAGAGTTGTAATCTCTCAGGGAGCTGTGTTCCCTGGGTTTGCAAATCTAAATTTACATCATCTCCATGATCCACAATACCCCAATATGACCAATTTAAATTGGTCCCAAACCAGACACCTGGCAGAAGCAATTTCATGTCCTCTTGAAGAAATACACTCTCATCCTAGGCCTCAAAGAATTCCCAGCAAGAATTTTCCGAGGAGAATAAGTTCACAATGAAACAATAATCTAGCACAGGAGGGAAAAGGCACCATGAGTAAAAACCCACAGAATCCACAGGGAACAAATAATTACCATCCCTAGACTAAAAACTGTGCTTTTCTCTGAAATTCTTTCCAAGAACAAAAAAAATTTTTTTTAGATGGCTGGATTCAGATTTGTGAAGAGTCAAAAAGAAGTTACCAAATGTGAAGATGCTCGCTTAGCATACTCCATTTGCAATCAGTATTGACATTTGGGTTTTTTTTTTAATATTTTTATTTTTTTATTTGAGAGAGAGAATGAGATAGAGATAGCATGAGAGTGGGGAGGGTCAGAGGGAGAAGCAGACTCCCCGCTGAGCAGGGAGTCCGATGCGGGACTCGATCCTGGGACTCCAGGATCATGACCTGAGCCGAAGGCAGTCACTTAACCAACTGAGCCACCCAGGCGCCCAACATTTGGGTTTTTTGTTTGTTTTTTCTTTTTTGGGCAGCAAATGGAAGAGAATATGTTATGGAAATCATAGTGCAAGTTAACTGAAAAGACAGGCATACCTCAATTTCTTTTAGACAAGTTTTTGATTCTTAAATTTTTTATCATCATATGCAAACTACTTTTCAGAGATGAGTGAAATATTTATTTAATAAAGGCATAGGAATCTGTAGTGAGGATGTTCAGAGAGGTTATAAAACCAAAACTAATTGTGATCAAGTGAAACACAAAAATAATAAAAATATATAATAAAAATCATAAGAGCATAAAAATATATTACTTTTCCTTTGCAAATCCATTTTATTAGCATTTCAAGGTTTCTAATTCTTATACTATGCTTAGATGTCTCCTAGGTCATTATTGATAGAATGCTCTGGTCCTAACATAAATGGTTATTCTTACATTTTTTGTAAGAACTTTTGAAGTGATTATGTTCAATTCCATGTTTCAGGAAAGAAGGTCCAGCCAAAAAGACACTCCTTTCCCCCTCTTCTTCTTTCCTTCCTCCTTTCTAATTCAGTTTACTTCAGCTCAACAAACTCAATTTGAAATCTATCATATACCAAGCAACATAACACAAGTTATATTTGAACTTTTATTATTCTTTGCCAGTTAACAGGCAGGTGAAAAAAATTACACCATTTCCTATATTATCAAATTAGATTTGGAATTTTTTTCCTGCATATAAGTGGTTTATCTAACTATGACTTTGTGCCTGGTGTCACCACTGTTTTGGAGACAATTTCTCTATACATGTAAATTACCTTTGCCCTCTTGTTTACACATCCAGGTTTGGTTTTGCTATTGGTCAGTGTAAATGTCTACATGAGAAAGGAAGCTTGGGACAATTTATAAAAACAATGGAGTAAATTTCTATTAGGGCTGAGAATCTGCTGCAAGGGAGGGAAACCTCAAACTCAGTTCCAACAGGAAATTTATTGGCCTAAATAACGAAAACATGTAGGAGTAAGTGGGATGTAATTAGAGTAATTAGAACTTCAATTAGCAGATCTGAAGTCTCTCTCATTTGCTTTCCTTTTCTTCATTCACAAATGAGTGCTTCCCCATGTAGTAGAAAATATGGACCCCAGAATTGTCAAATAACTTTATTCTTGGCACATATGTCTCTGAAGGAAAAAAAAATCCCTTTCCCAAGAGACACATCAAAAATTATGAAGTTGATGTGGACTAACTGAACTTGGTCCATATGTCTTTCTCTGCCCATCCCTATGACTCTGATTGGCCAGGCCTGGGTCACATGCCTACTCCAGAAATGAGCAGTAAGATAAGTCCTATATGAAGCAAAGAAAGAGAAAGTGAAAGAAGAGTGATTCCCTTAAAGGAAGAAATTAGCCCTGCTCCAGAAGAAGAGAGGTTGACGTTTAAAAATAATCAATATTTATACCAATTATAGTCTAGTTCATTTCGTATGGACACATCAGCTACCAAGGAAGAGATACTGAGTTGTAAAGGAAATAAATAAGTAAATAGTTCATTTGGGGAACATACTTAACACTTGAATTATAAATCAACACTTGTTTTATAACAACGAACTTACAAATATCTTTATCACTTTGACTTGCACACAATAGACAAGATAAATTTCTCTAACTAGTTGGAAATTCTACTTTGGGAAAGATGTGCTATACATAGCCATCAGAATAAAAAGCAGGGTAATCCCTTAAACCAACTTCAGAGCTGTCCTAGGAAAAAAGTAAGCAAACGACGTTCCTTACATTTTTATAAGTGAACAGTAAGAACAACTGTATACCACAAAAGAGAGTGAAGGGAAACTTGCCAGACTACTATCTGTTTAGGTGAGGAGGCCCTGGTATCACAGTTACATTTAAATAACATGGGTCACATTTTGCATATCATGAGGCTGGCATTAAGTAAAAGAAAATCTTGTGGACCCCTGTGTATAATTTCCCCCAGACTGTGTGTGTGTGTGTGTGTGTGTGTGTGTTTTTTTTACTTCTTCAATAACTTTGTGCTCTGGCCATGGTGCTGAATGCTTGAGGGCCACACCTTGGGCAGCCCTGGGTCGACTTGAAGAATGCAGATTAAAATTATGGATTCAAAGTCACAGTGGATACTTACTTTTTGAAGGAAAGAAATATTATATTCTCTGACTTTGTTGAGGAAGAGGAGGAGCTGTGACAAAGGATAAGGCAGAGATTTTAGCCCAAAGGAATATTACATTACTGACTTTAAATCAGAGAATATTTACTATTGCCTTCCTGTAAGCCTATGGTTCATATTTCTAACTCAGTACCCCCACAGAATCATTAATTAGTTTGGAGAATAAATTAATTATAGGAACTGCTTGCATTAGTGAGAAAAAAGACTCTCACTACTTTGATGAATCAAAAAATAATAATTTCTTTCCTTAAGATTATGATCCATGAGGGCAATATTTTGTTTTTATTGTTTCTTTTTGCCTCTTTTGTATCCCCCGATTATATCTCTAGTATGTCAAATTGCACCTCACACATAGAAAGTACTAAAAATTTCTTTTTAAATTAAAAAGACTTTTCAACTTTCTCTGATACTGAATAACTCACTATCTTGTCTCATTTATTTCACATGCAAACTGTACCTAAACCATTGTAAGATATGTGGTAATTAAGTGAGCTAAAACATATGAAATATCTTAGAGTTTCATGAAATTGTCACTAAAGAAAAATAGTAACTGTTACCATTCAATAAAACAGAAAAGAGAAGTTACTCATATGAAATACATCCCCATGATCAAGACTTTTCAAAATAAAAATGTCTGTCTGAATACTTAGAGTTTTGACTTCATTTAGAGAGTCCAAAATTCCAAAAGATAAAAACATCAATGCAGAATATCTTTAACATTATGAAATTGACTGCTAAACCCTTTCACTCAACCCTACTCCGAAGGTATTGAGGAAAAAACATGGATCTCAACTTTTATAGATATATCCACCATAACCTTCACCAGGATGCAATATGAATGGTGAACAATACCTTAGAGAAAACTTAAAATAAATTTTGAGGGCTACCAGCTAAGATAAAAATACCTGCCATAATTCAACTAGATATTAAATAGTGTAGAAATCATGGAAAGAATAGTAAGAAAAATGATGCCAGAAGTAATCAGTTATTAAAGCAAATTAAATGTTAGCTAAAAATCATTTGCATGGAAAAATGTTGGTAATAAAATGTTTGGTATAGTCAACACATATTTGTCCATGCCTCAGTGACTACATCCCAAAATAATAATTTGTCAGTGTGCTTTCATATAACATAAAAAATTACATACGTTTTATATCTGTAAGATTTTTTAATTTACTTACTGCTTAAATGAAAATGCCATCTATAATGTTACCAAATTATTCAGCAGTTCTAGATTTAGTATATTTTAACTCACTTCAAAATATATCAGTCAAATTTTTCTATTAGAAGAAACATTATTTTTAAGCTCTTTAACATAGAGTAACATGAAGGTTTTTTTTTGAAAAAAATTTTTTATTTATTCATTTGAGACAGAGAGATACATAGAGAGAGAGAGAGAGAGAGAGAGAGAGAGAGAGAGAAAGCAGGAACAGTGGGGAGAAGCAGAGGAAGAGGGAGAAGCAAACTCCCTACTGAGTATGGAGCCCGACGTGGGGCTCAATCACACACACACACACACACACACACACACACACACGGAAGACCCATGCACTTTTCATCCACCCTCCACCAATGTTAGCATCTTTCATAACTACAATATAATAGCAACACCATGAAATTGACATTAGTACAATCCACACACCTTTTTCATATTTTACCAGGTATACATGCTTTCACATGTAGTATGCAATTTTATTAAATGTGTAGCTTTAGGAACTACCACCACAGTCAAGATGCAGAACTCTTCTATCATATGTTACAACTTACAGCCACCCATACCACCTCCCTCTAAAGCTCTATCCTCTAGACACCACTAATCTGTTTTCCATCCCTATAACTACATTATTTCAAGAGTGTTATATAAATTAGTTTGTACACTAAGTAAACTTTTGTGATTGGCTTTTGTCAGTCAATGTAATTATATGACAATCCATCCAAGTTGTGTGTGTGATAAGAATTGCTCTATTGTTAAGCAGTATTCTATTTCATGGTATAGATATGCCTTCATTTGTTTAACCATTCTCCCATTGAAGGAAATTTGGGTTGTTTCAGTTTTTTGGCTATTACAAACAAAGCTGGTAAGGACATTCATGCACAAGTTTGTATGAGTGAGTAAGTGTTAGTTTTTTGTTTAAAGATTTTTTAAAACAGTTCTAGATTCAAGGCAAAATTGAGGAGAAAGTACAATATTTTCCTTAAACTCCCAACCTTCACAAATGTATAGCCTCCCCCATTATTGACATCCTCCCCTAGCAAGGGACATTTATAACAATCGATGAACATACATCGACACAGCATAATAACCCAAAGTCTATAGTTTACATTATGGCTCAGTGTTAAAAATTCTATGGGTTTGGACAAATGAATAAATGTTATGTATACATCACTATAGTATCATGCAGAGTATTTTCTCTGCCCTAGAATCCTCCATGTTCCACCTATTCATCCCTCTCCCTTAACTCCTGAAAATCACTGTTCTTTTTACTATTTCCATGGTTTTTACCTTTTCCAGAATGTTACATACTTGGAATCATACAGTAGGTAGCCTTTTCAGATTGACATCTTTCACTTAGTAATATACATTTAAGTTTCCTTCATGTCTTTACATGGATTGATAGCTCACTTCCTTTTAGCACAGAATAACATTTTACTATCTGGGTGTACCACAGTTTATTTAACTCTTCACCGACTGAAGAATGTCTTGGTTGCTTCCAAGTTTTAGCAATTATGAATAAAGCTGCTATAAACATCAATGTGCAGGTTTTTGCATGGACATGAATTTGCAACTCTTTTGGGTAGATATCAAAGAGCGCCATTGCTGGGTCTTTTTTTTTTTTTTTTTTAAGAAACCACCAAACTGTCTTCCAAAGTGTCTGTGCCATTTGCATTCTCATCAGTGGTGAATGAGAGTTCCTGTTGCTCCACATCCTCACCAGCTTTTGGTAGTGTAAGCACACCAGGTTTTGGCCATTCTTATGGGTATATAGTCGTATCCCATCATTGTTTAAATTTTGTATCTCATATGCTTATTCGACATTATTTTTAGTGAGGTGTCAGTTAAGGTCTTTGGCTGATTTTTAAATCAAGTTGTTTGTTTTCTTATGGTTGAATTTCAAGAACTCCTTTTATATTTTGGTTAACGGTCCTTTACCAGATGTGTCCTTTGCAAATATTTTCTCCCAGTCTGTGGCTTGTCTTCTTATTCTCTTGACATTGTCTTGCTCAGAGCAAAAGTTTTTAATTTTACTGAAGTCCAGCTTATCAATCATTTCTTTCATGCCTTGTGCCTTCACTGTTGTATCTAAAAAGTCACTGCCATCCACAAGATCATTTAGGTTTGCTATGTTATTTCTAGGGGTTTCATAGTTTTGTGTTTTACATTTAGGCCTAACATACATTTTGAGATATTTATTGTAAAAGGTGTAAGTTCTGTGTCTACACTGATTTTTTTTTTTTTTTGTATGTGGATGTCCAGTTGTTCCAGAACCATTTGTTGAAAAGACTGTCTTTGCTCTATTGTATTGGCTTTGCTCCTTTGTCAAAGAACAGCTGACTATTCTGTGCATTTTTAGTTTTAAAAGAAAATGCCAAACTAATTTCCACACTGATTATTCCATTTTACATTACCACTAACAATGCAATCCAGTTTTTCTACATCCTTACCAGCATTTGATGTTTGCACAATTTTTTTAAATTTAGCCATTCTGATAGATAATACTACTGTGCTTTAAATTTACATTTTCCTAGTAGACAATTATGTTGAGTACTTTTCATGTGCTTATTTGAAATCTGTATATCTTCTTTGATTAAATGTCTCGTCATGTCTTTAACCCATATTATATATCATTGGATTGTTTTTTTTTTAATTTTTGTGTTTTGAGAGTCATTTATATATCGGAGATACAAGAACTTTGTCAGATATGGGTTTTGCAAACATTTTCTCCAAGTCTGTAGCCTGTCTTTTTATTCTCTTGACAGGGTTTTCACAGAACATAAGTTTTTAGAGAGCCTCAATGTATCAATTTTCCTTTTATGGATCATGCCTGTATTTGTATTATTACCTGTATAACTAGTTAGGACTGGCACTGGTGTACATACAGTTGTGTTCACTGGTAGGCTCCTTAGGGAGGCATGATGGGCAGAGAATTCTTTGCAAAGGCTTGAATGTCCATACAAGTTGTACAGCTAAATTTTTTCCTCATTTCTTGAGTCAATTTCTGAAAGATACATTTTTAACAGAAAGTAACTTGTGTCCTCCAAATTGTCAGAGAATTTGACAAGGTGATTATTTCTGTCTTCCAATTATCTTTTTATTTATGCTGTATTGTTAAAATTTTTGTTTGTGCTTTCTTTTTTTTTACTGTTCATTTTGCCAGACTTTTATGCATTTCATTAATCCCCTTTTCAAAAAACTTTAATATATTGCATGCTTCTTTCATATTTCATTAATTTTTGCTCTCATATTTATTATATCCTTTTTCTTATTTGAGGATTTATTCTACTGTTCTTTCCAACTTTTTAAGTTAGACTCTCATATAACTAATGCTTAGCCTTCCTTCTTTTGAACAGAAAAATTCAAGGCTACATATTGCATTTGAAACATTATTCTGTTGATTTCCATAGGGTGTGTGTGTGTGTGTGTGTGGTTTAAACTAATAGACTATATTTTTTGGAATAGTCTTAGGTTTACAGATAAATTGAACACATAGTATGAAGAATTCCCATATATTCCCTTTCCCCCTGCACAGTTTCCCCTATTATTAATATCTTGCATTAGTAACATATATTTGTTACAACTTATGACCCAATATTAATACATAATTTTTAACTGATGTTCATAGTTTACATTAGGTTTTAAATCTTACCAGATTCTTCTCCCAAAGAAAAGCCTAATCTCCAAGGCCATGGAATTCACCACAGTGCAATTCTGTAACATATCCCATTTGGGGAAGGGAACTCTGCCCCAGCCAGAGCATTTCTGTTTCATATAAGAGGAAAAAAATTTTTTTTAAGAGGAAAAAATTTTAAACCTCAAATGATCCTTCAAGGAAATAGACTGGGAATGCTGTAGTCAAGAAGGGATTAGAGGGCATGGGGAAGCACAAAAACACTGTGAGGACAATGCCCCCAAGACTGAGAAACACAAGACCACAGAATGTTCTTCCTCCCATACACCCTACCCACACATCAAGAAACCTCTAGCATAACTGAATTACAGCTAAAATTGCCGGAAGACACAGATTATCTCTTTGAAGAAGTAAAAAGAGAAGCCCTAAAATAAGAGAGGAGACAACAGCAAGGACACAGAAAGAATTTGAAGTCTCTGTTACCTATAGCTACAACAAACATTAAACACAATCTAATTTCTACTACAAGATACCACATGTCCCTCTTTAAGCAAAAAATAAATAAATAAATAAATAGATAGATAGATAGATAAATAAAAAAAATCACAAGGCATGCCAAGAAAGCAAGAAAAAAAATACATTCTGAAGAGACAAAATAAACATCAGAATTAGATTTAGATATGACACAGATGTTGGAATTATCAGACAGAGAATTTAAATAGCTATGATTATATGTTAAGAGTTCTAGAGGAAAAAGTAGACATCATGCAAGGCCAGATGTGTTATGTCAGCAGAGAAATGGAAGGTTTAAGCAAGAATCAAAATGATATGCTAAAAGTTACAAAAAAAAAAAAACAGTAGTAGAAATAAAGAATGCCTTTGACAGGACCGTCAGTAGACTCAACAGAGCTGAAGTAAGAATAAATCAACAGAAGCTTTCCATGAAAGGAAAAAATCGATAAGCTAAATTTTATTAAAATTAAAACTCTTGTTCTACAAAAGACACTGATAAGAGATTGAAAAGACAAGCCAGCTTGTGAGAAATATTTGCAAAATACTTATCTAATAAAGGATTTGTTCCAGAATATACAAAACTCAGTAATAAGAGAATTGTAAGAAAAATGGGCAAAAGACCTGAACAGATATCTCACCAGAAAAAGATACACAGGTAGAAAGTAACACATGAAAGATGCTTAACATCATATGTCATTAGGGAAGTACAAATTAAAATGAGATACTATTCTAAAAAAATAAAATGAGATACTATTCTTAGAGGGCATATCTTATTCCTTAGAGACATACTTCTTAGAATGGCTAACACTGAGGGGGGAAATTTGATAAAGCAAACTTTGGTGAGAAAGTAAAGCAACAGGAATTCTCATTCATTGCTGGGTAGAATGCAAAATGGAACAACCCCTTTGGAAGATACTTTGATAGTTTCTATAAAACTAAACATAATCTTACCATCCAATCCAGCAATTGTACACTTGGGTATTCATCCAACTGATTTGAGGACTTTTGCCCATGCAAACACCTGCACAAAATGTTTATAGAAGCTTCTATGACCATACTAATGTTAACAATAGGGGAAACCAGGGGCAGGGGGGATGGAAGTTCTGTAATAGTCTTAAGCCTTTTCTGTAAATCTACAACTATTTTAAAATTTTGAAAGCTTAACAAATAAAAAAATTTTTTAAAATAACATTAAAAATCATTACATTAGGAAAAATTTATTCTTATGCTTCTTAAATCTTGGTACCAGACTGACATAGTGGGTTTTGAGGTGTGGGAAAACAAAAGGTTGGGGTCAGCTCATTAGGAAGCCTATATTTCTCATAGATATAAGCTTCTCTTCCAACATGTGATTCATAGTTGTTCAAGTTATCTGCCAGTGAAAGATTTGTTTTGCTGTTGTTTGGGTAATAGGTATAACTACAGATCTGCCCATTAGGTGTGATGTGCTGTTCAACAAGTTATTTTTGCATAACATCTTAAAGCATCCTGTCATTGCATCAAGAAGCCTGGGAGGCTCCCGACTCACAATTATGAATATGATTCCAACCCAAGAGAAACTAGGCTATGTATAATGTGAGAATGTATTCATGGAATAAACAGTTATAAAGTGCTTACTATGTGCCAAAATGTATTGAACACTTTACATATACTAAATTATTAAAATCCTTATAAAATCTTTCTAGGGTAGATTAGTATTATCTATGTGTTAGTATTAACTATATACTAGTACATCCATTCTCTATTTAAAAATTACTATATATTTTATTAAAGATACATGGATACAGACAGAGTTTAATTTACTTGTCCAAGCCCAAGTAGTTTGCTTCCTGAGTCCCTCTCCTCATCAGGATGCTATGATACTCCTTAATTTGAGGCAGTTCCTCTGGGAACTCTTCCTTTGTCTTGCTGCCTTTGAGCACGTTTTCTGGTGATAATAGCTTTTCAATGCCAGCAAATTTAAACTCCGGAAAATGAAGTTAGAAAAGTATTGATTCATTTAGTAGAAATCACATTATTGGAACACACAACCTCAAGGAAATATAAATGGATTTAAATAAGTTTTCAAGAGCCACGTCTAAAATTAAGGATTGTATGTCATGAAGGAGCATTGATTTGCCAAGTCAGAGACTCATGGGATTCTGAGAATAGCAGTATCTAATACTTAGGTGGTTTGTAAATAGCTAGATGACTCCATGTGACATACTGAAAATGATACTATAAATGATATGACACATTTAAAGCATCAAGGTTAAGACAGGACGGTTTTATAACTACATAAGCTATTGTTAATTGACAAGTTCCCAACTTTTGCCTTTCGAGTAGAGTGGGAGAGCAGGAGGGCAAAATATCAATTAAAATGTTGGCTGTGATACTGTGATTTATAATAAGAAATATATTTGGTCTTCATCCCCATTTTTGGCAGAGAGCTCCTAAGACCCTTGGAATTTCCTAAGTGTGGTAACCAAGGTGTCTTTTGTTATGTTAAGGAGGCGAATTTTGGACCCCACTTAAGGATGGAGGCTGGTTGCTGGGGGAGCCAACCCTGTGATAGGGGGTTGGAATTTTCTGTCCCACCCCCTGACCTGCTGGGTGAGGGGAGAGATACTGGAAGTTGAATTCAATCACCAATGGCCAATCATCTAATCTAGCTCATCTATGTAATGAAGTTTCCATAAAAACCCAAAAGATCTGCTTTTATCAAAACATTGTAATTAATGGGTTTTTAAAGATTTTTAGATAATGTGCTTTCCTGTTTCATTTGCTGAAAGATCTTCCTTTTAAAATTATATTGGGGGCGCTAGGGTGGCTCCATCAGTTAAGTATCCAATTCTTGATCTCAGCTCAGGTCTTAATCTCAGGGTCCTGAATTTAAGCCCTGTGTTGGGGCCTACTTAAAATGAATAAATAAATAAATGAAATTATATTGAACTCTGGTTGTTTTTATTATTTACCTACTTCAATATGTGAAAATATGTTGTTTTAAAATAATTTGAGAATGATGACTGGTTAGCTAGTGGTTATCTTTTACATATTTTTTCACTGTATAATTTTAGAATAATTTTATTCATACGCATTTCAAATATATATCAGAGAGACATATAACAGTTACCTTTGTACACAAAATCTAGCACATGGTAATATTTTACGAGATTTGCCTCAAAATCTTTTCTCTTTTCAAATCATCTTTCTTGTCATATCATCCCCAGAACTTACTATCATCCTGATTGGTACATATCATTCCCTGCATGTTTTTTGTTTTGTTTTGTTTTGTTTTTTTAAGATTTTATTTATTTGATGGAGAGAGAAAGAGAAAGCACAAGCAGGGGGAGCAGCAGAGGGAGAAGCAGGCTCTCCACCAAGCAGGGAGCCCAGGAAGGGGCTCAATCAATCCCAGGACCCTAGGATCAAGACCTGCACCGAAGGCAGAGGCTTAACGGATTGAGCCACCCAGGTGCCCCTCCCTGCATGTTTTATACTGTTGTTATATGCATGTACTCACTCATGAACAATGGAAATCATTTTGTAGAATTTAAAATTTTGCATGCATGGCTTTGCACTTATTGTATCATTTAATATTTTATATTAACCTAATTCACATTTTCAAATGTATCTACACTAATACATTTAATTTTTAAAATTCATTTAAACTACACTATAATGTTCCATTACATAAATAAATCACAATTCACGTTTCCATTCCTCAATAGACAGAAAATTAGGCTCCTTCCTATTTATTAAAATAGTAATCATTATTGAAAGGAATTCAAAAAAAATCTTTTTATGTACTCCTTTGAACATATGTATAAGATTTTCCTAGGTTATTTACTTAAGTTGAATTGTGGGTTGTCAGGATATATGTAATTACAACATTATTAAAAATGGCCCTCCAAAATGAGTGCATCAGTATATATTCTTGCTAGAAAAGCACTGGGATTTTTATTGTGTGGCAAGAGATTATGCTATTTAGCAAATCCCATTTCCTTTTCCTCCTGAGCATAAAGCTTGACTCCATTTCCTAATCTTCTTTGCAGTAAAGTGTTGCCAATGACCTGAGTCCTGCTGACATGTGAGCAGAAGGGATGTGTGGTCCTTTAAAGTCATTGTGACCAAGAAGTGAGACTTCCCACGGTCTCTTTCCCATTTTCCAGCTGCAGTGAGAGTTCTCTATGGACTTTGAACAGACTTGAGCTACAAGATGAGAGGTACTAGGATGCCTGAATGACCTCATCACAGGCTGTATAAGCAGGATCACATCCCCTGGACTGAGACATGAACAGTAAATGAACTCTCATTGCATTAAACCACTGAGATTCTAAATTTCTGATTCAACAGAGATTGCTACATATTACCTTCTACTGATCTATCACACAAATATTTCCTTCCATCCTCACTTCCTTTTGAAGTGATCAGACTTATATTTTTGTCTGTTTTAATTTTTATAAGATAAATAGTTATATGGATCTGGATAGTGTGCCAATTTGCACAAATCTGTACTAGTGAGGTTAGGTAGTAGCTTCCGTGTTTATTGGCATTTGGTCTTCTCCTTCTTAGACTGACCCATCCACCTCTTGTCCATTTTCTCTCAGGCTGTTCAATTTTTCCTATTGTTTTCAAGGACCGCCTTCCATATTTTGGCTATTAAGCCTTCTGTGGCTATGTTCATTGTTAACATCTTCTGTCAGTCTGTGGTGGGCATCTCAACTTTGTTCATAGTGTTATTTTGTTTCCACAGATTTTATTCATTTTAATATGGTCAGTTTATCATTCATTTCCTTTATGGTTTGTGCATTTTTTTCTTAGTTATGAAACTTCACTTTACTTTGTGGCCACCAAAGGATTCTCTAATAGAGTCTCCTAAAAAGTTTTGAATTTTTTGTTATTCACATTTAAAATTTTACTATTTATTTGTATGTATCATGTGAAGTAGTAATATAATTTTACTTTTTACATATACGTATAGTTCGTTCTGTCTACAATGACTTGTCATGCCACCTCTGTCATAGAGCAAATATTTGTAAGTGTACACATGGGACTGTTTCTAAGGCCTTCATTCTGTCAAAGCAAGTCAATTAATTTTTCAGTTTCTGTGTGCATATGATAGTTATGTTTATGCTATAATCTATTAAGTGAGCTATAGCATTGTGTAAAAAAATGTATATACCTTAGGGGCACCTGGGTGGCTCAGTCATTAAGCGTCTGCCTTCGGCTCAGGTCATGATCCTGGGATCGAGCCCCACATCGGGCTCCCTGCTCAGAGGAGAGCCTGCTTCTCCCTCTCCCACTCCCCTGCTTATGTTCCCTCTCTCACTGTCTCTGTCAAATAAATAAATAAAATCTTTAAAAAAATGTATATACCTTAATTAAAAATACTTAATTGCTAAAATATGTCAATAACCATTATTTGAGCTTTCAGCAAGTCATCTTTTTGCTGGTGGCAGGTCTTGCTTTCATGTTGATGGCTGCTGACTGATCAGGGTGGTGGCAGCTGAAGGTTGGGGTGGCTGTGGCAGTTTCTTACAACCAGACAACAATGAAGTTTGCCAAATCAACTGACTATCTGTGAACAATTTCTCTGTAGAACTTGTGATGCGATTTGATACTATTTTACCCACAGTAGCACTTCTTTCCAAGCTGGAATCAATCCCCTCATACCCTGCTGCTGCTTTATCAACTAAGTTTATGTAAGATTCTAAATCCTTTGCTGTCATTTCAACAATCTTCACAGCATCTTCACTGGGACTAGATTCCGTCTCGGGAAACCACTGTCTTTGTTCATCCATAAGAAGGGACTCCTCATTCAAGGTATATCATGAGATAGCAGCAATTCAGCCACATCTTCAGGCTCCACTTCTAATCCTAGTTCTTTGCTGTTTCGACCACATCTGCAGTCATTTCCTCCACTGAAGTCTTGAACCCCCGAAAGTCATCTGTGAAGTTTGGATTCCACTTCTTCCAAACTCCTATTCATGTTGATATTTTGACCTTGTCCCATGAATCATTAACATCCTTAATGGCATCTAGAATGGTGGGAAACTGCCCAGGTTTTCAGTTTATTTTGTCCAGATCCATCAGAGGAATCACTATCTATGGTAGCCTTATGAAATGCATTTCTCAACTAATAAGACTTGAAAGTCAAAATTACTCCTTGATCCATGGGCTGCAGAATGGATGTTGTGTTAGCAGGCATGAAAGTAACATTAATCTCCTTGGACATCTCCATTAGAGCTCTTGGGTGACCAGATGCATTGTGGATGAGCAGTCATATTGTAAAAGGAATTTTTTTTTCCTGAGTAGTATTTTGAAAAGCATTTTTTCTGTGTGGTCTCAACAGTGGGCTTAACATATCCAGTAAACCAAGATGTGTTGTCATCCAGGCTTTGTTGTTCCATTTATAGAGCACAGGCAGAGATTTATATAATTCTTAAGGGCTCTGGGATTTTTCTGAATGGTGAGTGAGCACGTGCTTCAACTTCAGGTCATCACCTGCATTAGCCCCTAGCAAGAGTGAGCCTGTCCTTTGAAGTTTTAAAGCCAGATATTGACTTCTCTTCTCTAGCTATGAGTGGCATTTTCTTCCAATATAAGGCTGTTTCACCTACATTGAAAAATCTATTATTGAGTATAGTCACCCTCATTAATTATCTTAGCCAGATCTTCTGGAAAACTTGCTATAGCTTCTACAGCTGCACTTGCTAACATCACCTTGCACTTTTATGTTATAGAGATGCTTCCTCACCTCTCTCAGCCTTCAAGATGCTTCCTCACCTCTTTCTGCCTTGAAGATGCTTCCTCACCTCTCTCAGCCTTGAAGATGTTTCCTCACTTCTCTCAGAATTGAAGAGTTAGAACCTCTCTCTGGATTAGGCTTAGGCCTCAGGGAATGTTGCACCTGGTTTGATCTTTTATCCAGACCCTTAATTTTTTCTCCATATCAGCAATAAGGATGTTTTGCTTTCTTATCATCCATGTGTTCACTGGAGTAGCACTTTTAACTTCCTCCAGAAACTTTGCCTTTGCATCACAACTGGCTGTTTGGTGCAAGAGGCCTAGGTTTTGGCCTCTCTTGGCTTCCAACCTTCCACCAAGCCGAATTATTTTCTAGCTTTTGATTTAAAATGAGAGACATGCAACTCTTCTTTTCACTTGAACATGTACAGGCCATTGTAGTGTTATGAACTGACCTATTTTTAATATGGTTGTGTCTTAGGGAATAAGGAGTCCTGAAGAAGAGAGAGATCCGGGGAACAGCTTGTTGATGGAACAGTCAGAATACACGGCATTTATTGAGCAAGTTTGGCATCTTCTATGAGTGCAGTTTGTGGTGCCTCCAAACAATTGCAATAGTAACATCGAAGATCACTGATCACAGATCACCATAACAAATATAATGATAATGAAGAAGTTTGAAATGTTATGATAATTACCAAGACATAACACAGACACAAAGTGAGCAAATGCTGTTGGAAAAATGGCACGGATAGACTAGCTCAGCACGGGGTTGCCACATACCCTCAATCTGCAAAAAAAGTGCAGTATCTGTGAATTGTAATAAAGTGAAGGGTAATACAAGGTATGCTGTACCAGTGTGAGATTTTTGTTCCACATAGAGATCCAGGGAAAGAGAAGCTTATTCTTTCCTTTTGTAGACTAGTGGATAATTTAATTTATTCTTTTTACCTAAAAGAAAGCTCCCAAGATCCTAGCTTAACAAAGTTATCAGTTCCAATGATATGCCTGCCTTCTAATAAGCACAAGAACCGATTAACCTGTCCTTACATGGCATTTGAGGAGTCCTTCTCTTTAAAAACCTGTGTGTGGGGGGGCGGAGCAAGATGGCGGAGGAGTAGGAGACCTGGATTTCATCTGGTCTCAGGAATTCAGCTGAATAGGGATCAAACAATTCTGAACACCTACGAACTCAACAGGAGACTGAAGAAGAGAGTAGCAACAACTCTCTGAACAGAGAAGCGACCACTTACTGGAAGGTAGGACATGCGGAGAAGTGAATCTGAGGCGATATTCGGGAGGATAGATGGCGGGGGAGGGGGCCTCCGTCGGCCACTTCTGGCAAGTGCTAGAGCCGCGGAGCACAAAATCGGAACTTTTAGAAGTCAGCTCCGGGGAGGGACGTCGCTCCAGTGGCTAAGTGGGGGGTGGAACCCTTGGGGACAGTGTGGTCTCGGGACCCTCGGGGTCACAGAAAGCCCGGGGGTGCCTGAGTGCGGCAGAGCTCCCAGGTATCAGAGCAGGGAAGCCGGCTGCAGAGATGGAACCGAGGCGCGGGCTCTCAGCTCGGGGTTGCCATAAACTGTGACCTGCGGCCCAGTCGGGCCACTGCTCCTCCAGCAGGGACCCAACAAGGGACAGATCCGGGGACACGTCCCTCCCACCCCCGGGAGGAGTGGCGCGGGAGCGCACCGCAGGGATCTGCTCGGTTTGGAGACTCCACACTGGATCGGGTGCCAGACATAGAAACGCTCGGTCACAGGCTGGGTGAGCACGGAGTGCGGCCGGAGACCAGGGAGACGGGAGTGACTGCTTTTCTCTGGGGGCGCACTGAGGAGCGGGGCCCCGAGTTCTCAGCTCCTCCAGGTGGAGATTGGGAGGCCACCATTTTCACCCTGGTCCTCGAAAGCTGTACCAGAGCTTGCAGGGAACAAAAGCTCCTGAGAGCAAACCCAAGCTGCTTGCTTAGCCCGGACCGACAAGGGCGGGGCAATTCCGCCTCCGGCAAAGACATCTGGGAACCACGGCAACAGGCCCCTCCCCCAGAAGATCAGCACGAACAGCCAGCAAGCCAGGACCAAGTTTACCGATCAAGGAGAACGGGAGAACTCCAGCGCTAGGGGAATACTGCACATAAAATTCATGGCTTTTTTTTTTTTTTTTACCATGATTCATTAGTTTTTCAAAGTTAATTTTTTTAACTGTTTTTTTAATTTTTCTTTTTCCCTTTTTCAACTAACATCTTATCAATCCCTTTTTTTAAAAGACATTTTTTATTTTTCATTTTTAGAGTCATATTTTATCCCTTCATAGTAGTTACCCTTATTTTTGGCATATATATGTAAGTTGTTCTCTCTTTAAAATTTTGAGATACAGTTTCTTCTAACAGATCAAAATATACCCTAAATCACTAACGTATGGCTTTTTTCTAGTCTCCTGCCTGATGACATTCTCTCCCTTTTCTTTTTTCTTTTCTTTTTTTAAATCGTTTTTCAAACAACTTCTTATCAATTACTTTTACAAAATCTTTTATAATTTTCATCTTTACAGTCATCTTCCATCCCTTCATTGTATCAACCCTTATTTTGTACATATATAAGTCTTTCTTCCTTTAAAATTTTAGGAGGCACTTTTTTCTAACAGACCAAAATACGCCCAAAATCTAGTGTGTGGCACTGATCTATGCACTAGCCTGATCATATTTGATCATATTCTGTATTTCTTGTACTGTTCTGTTTTTGTTTTTATCTTTTTCTTTTACTTTTTCTTTTTTTCCCTCTCTGTCTTTTTTCTTTCTTTCCCTTTCTTTTCCCCTGGTTTCAGGTCTTTTCTGATTTGTATACAGTATATTTGCTGGGGACATTGTTAACCTTTTAGCATATTGTTCTCTCCTTCATCTATTCTCCTCTGGACAAAATGAAAAGAGGAAAAAAGTCACCTCAGCAAAAAGAACAAGAGATAGTACCGTCAGCCAGGAACCTACTCAATATGGACATTAGTACGATGTCGGACCTAGAGTTCAGAATCATGACTTTAAAGATACCAGCTGGGCTTGAAAAAAGCCTGGAAGTTATTAGAGAAACACTTTCTGGAGAAATAAAAAAACTAAAATCTAACCAAGTCGAAATCAAAAAGGCTATTAATGAGGTGCAATCAAAAATGGGGGCACTAACTGCTAGGATAAAGGATGCAGAAGAGAGAATCAGCAATATAGAAGACCAAATGATGGAAAATAAAGAGGCTGAGAAAAAGAGAGAAACAACTACAGGATCACGAGGGCAGAATTCGAGAGATAAGTGATACGATAAGATGAAACAACATTAGAATAATTGGGATCCCAGAAGAAGAAGAAAGGGAGAGAGAGGGGCAGAAGGAATATTGGAGCAAATAATAGCAGAGAACTTCCCTAATGTGAGGAAGGAAACATGCATCAAAATCCAGGAGGCACAGAGAACCCCTCTCAAAATCAATAAAAATAGGTGAACACCCCGACATCTAATAGTAAAACTTACGAGTCTCAGAGACAAAGAGAAAATCCTGAAAGCAGCTCGGGAGAAGAGATATGTAACCTACAGTGGTAGAAATATTAGATTGGCAACAGACCTATCCACAGAGACCCGGCAGGCCAGAAAGGACTGGCATGATATCTTCAGAGCACTAAACGAGAAAAATCTGCAGCCAAGAATACTATATCCAGCTAGGCTCTCACTGAAAATAGAAGGAGAGATAAAAAACTTCCAGGACAAACAAAAACTAAAGGAATTTGCAAACACGAAAGCAGCCCTCCAAGAAATATTGAAAGGAGTCCTCTAAGCAAAGAGAGAGCCTAAAAGCAGCATAGATCAGAAAGGAACACAGACAATATACAGTAACAGTCACCTTACAGGCAATACAATGGCACCAAATTCTTACATTTCAATAGTTACCCTGAATGTAAAGGGGCTAAATGCCCCAATTAAAAGACACAGGCTATCAGATTGGATTAAAAAACAAGACCCATCGATATGCTGTCTGCAGGAGACTCATTTTAGACGCAAAGACACCCCCAGATTGCAAGTGAGGAGGTGGAAAACCATTTACCATGCTAATGGACACCAAAAGAAAGCTGGGGTGGCAATCCTTATATCAGACAAATTAGATTTTAAAACAAAGACTGTAATAAGAGATGAGGAAAGACACTATATCCTACTTAAAGGGTCTATCGAACAAGAAGATCTAACAATTGTAAATATCTATGCCCCGAACATGGGAGCAGCCACTTTTATAAGGCAATTAATAACAAAAACAAAGAAACACATTGACAACAATACAATAATAGTGGGGGATTTTAACACCCCCCCCGACTGAAATGGACAGATCATCTAAACAAAAGATCAAAAGGAAATAAAGACTTTAATGACACTCTGGACCAAATGGTCTTCACAGACATATTCAGAACATTCCATCCCAAAGCAACAGAATACACATTCTTCTCTAGTGCCCATGGAACATTCTCCAGAATTGATCACATCCTAGGTCACAAATCAGGTCACAACCAGCACCAAAAGATTGGGATTATTCCCTGCATGTTTTCAGACCACAAGGCTCTGAAACTAGAACTCAATCACAAGAGGAAAGTCGGAAAGAACTCAAATACATGGAGGCTAAAGAGCATCCTACTAAAGAATGAATGGGTCAGCCAGGAAATTAAAGAAGAATTAAAAAAATTCATGGAAACCAATGAAAATGAAAACACAACTGTTCAAAATCTTTGGGACACAGCAAAGGCAGTCCTGAGAGGAAAGTATATAGCAATAGAAGCCTTTCTCAAGAAACAAGAAAGGTCTCAAATACACAACCTAACCCTACACCTGAAGGAGCTGGAGAAAGAACAGCAAATAAAGCCTAAACCCGTCAGAAGAAGAGAAATAATAAAGATCAGAGCAGAAATCAATGAACTAGAAACCAAAAGAACAGTAGAACAGATCAACGAAACTAGGAGCTGGTTCTTTGAAAGAATTAACAAGATTGATAAACCCCTGGCCAGACTTATCAAAAAGAAAAGAGAAAGGACCCAAATCAACAAAATCATGATTGAAAGAGGAGAGATCACAACAAACACCAAAGAAATACAAACAATTATAAGAACATATTATGAGCAACTCTATGCCAGCATATTAGATAACCTGGAAGAAATGGGTGCATTCCTAGAGATGTATCAACTACCAAAATTGAACCAGGAAGAAATAGAAAATCTGAACAGACCTATAACCACTAAGGAAATTGAAGCTCATGAAAACTCTCCCAACAAACAAAAGCCCAGGGCCAGATGGTTTCCCAGGGGAATTCTATCAGACATTTAAAGAAGAATTAATACTTATTCTCCTGAAACTGGTCCAAAAAATAGAAATGGAAGGAAAACTTCCAAACTCATTTTATGAGGCCACCATTACCTTGATCCCAAAACCAGACAAAGACCCCATCAAAAAGGAGAATGACAGACCAATATCCTTGATGAACATGGATGGAAAAATTCTCACCAAAATGCTAGCCAATAGGATCCAACAGTACATTAAAAGGATTATTCATCATGACCAAGTGCGATTTATCCCTGGGCTGCAAGGCTGGTTCAACATCCACAAATCAATCAACGTGATACAATACATTAACAAAAGAAAGAACAAGAATCATAGGATCCTCTCAATAGATGCAGAAAAAGCATTTGACAAAGTACAGCATCCTTTCTTGATCAAAACTCTTCAGAGGATAGGGATAGAGGGTACATACCTCAATATCATAAAAGCCATCTATGAAAAACCTACAGGGAATATCATTCTCAATGTGGAAAAGCTGAGAGCTTTTCCCCTAAGGTCAGGAACGCGGCAGGGATGTCCATTATCACCACTGCTATTCAACATAGTATTAGAAGTCTAGCCACAGCAATCAGACAACAAAAAGAATACAAAGGCATCCAAATCGGCAAAGAGGAAGTCAAACTCTCACTCTTTGCACATGATAGGATACTGTATGTGGAAAACCCAAAGGACTCCACCCCAAAACTGCTAGAACTCATACAGGAATTCAGTAAAGAGGCAGGATATAAAATCAATGCACAGAAATCACTGGCATTCCTATACACAACAACAAGACAGAAGAGAGACAAATCAAGGAGTCGATTCCATTTACAATTGCACCCAAAACCATAAGATACCTCGGAATCAATTTAACCAAAGGGGCAAAGCATCTGTACTCAGAAAACTATAAAATACTCATGAAAGAAATTGAGGAAGAGACAAAGAAATGGAAAAACGTTCCATGCTCATGGATTGGAAGAACAAATATTGTGAAGATGTCAATGTTACCTAGAGCAATCTACACATTCAATGCAATCCCCATCAAAATACCATCCACTTTTTTCAAAGAAATGGAACAAATAATCCTCAAATTGTACGGAACCAGAAGAGACCCTGAATAGCCAGAGGAATACTGAAAAAGAAAAGCAAAGCTGGCGGCATCACAATTCCAGACTTCCAGCTCTATTACAAAGCTGTCATCTTCAAGACAGTATGGTACTGGCACAAAAACAGACACATAGATCAATGGAACAGAATCGAGAGCCCAGAAATGGACCCTCAACTCTATGGTCAACTCATCTTTGACAAAGCAGGAAAGAATATCCAATGGAAAAAAGACAGTCTCTTCAACAAATGGTGTTGGAAAAATTGGACAGCCACCTGCAGAAGAATGAAACTGGACCATTTCCTTACATCACACACAAAAAGAGACTCCAAATTGTTGAAAGACCTAAACGTGAGACAGGAGTCCATCAACATCCTAAAGGAGAACACAGGTAGCAACCTCTTCTACCTCAGCCGCAGCACCTTCTTCCTAGAAACATCGCCAAAGGCAAGGGAAGCAAGGGCAAAGTTGAACTATTGGGATTTCATCAAGTTAAAAAGCTTTTGCACAGCAAAAGAAACAGTCCAGAAAACCAAAAGACAACCGACAGAATGGGAGAAAATATTTGCAAATGACCTATCAGATAAAGGGCTACTATCCAAAATCTATAAAGAACTTATCAAACTCAACACCCAAAGAACAAAGAATCCAATCAAGAAATGGGCAGAAGACATGAACAGACATTTTTCCAAAGAAGACATCCAAATGGCCAAGAGACACATGAAAAAGTGCTCAACATCGCTCGGTATCAGGGAAATCCAAATTTCCGATCCGAAGGGGTATGTGCACCCCAATGTTTATAGCAGCAATGTCCACAATAGCCAAACTGTAGAAAGAGCCAAGATGTCCATCGACAGATGAATGGATAAAGAAGAAGTGGTATATATACACAATGGAATGTTATGCAGCCATCAAAAGGAATGAAATCTTGCCATTTACAATGACGTGGATGGAACTGGAGTGAGTTATGCTGAGTGAAATAAGTCAATCAGAGAAAAACATGTATCATATGATCTCACTGATATGAGGAATTCTTAATCTCAGGAAACAAGCGGAGTGTTGGTGGAGTGGTGGGGGGTGGGAGGGATGGGGTGGCTGGGTGACAGACATTGGGTAGGGTATGTGCTATGATGAGCGCTGTGAATTGTGCAAGACTGTTGAATCGCTGATCTGTACTTCTGCAACAAATAATGCAACATATGTTAAGAAAAAAGAAAAAGAAGAAGATAGCAGGAGGGGAAGAATGAAGGGGAGTAAATTGGAGGGGGAGTCGAGCCATGAGAGACTATGGACTCTGAAAAACAAACTGAGCTTTCTAGAGGGGAGGAGTGTGGGGGGGTGGGTTAGTCTGGTGATGGGTATTAAAGAGGGCGCATTCTGCATGGAGCACTGGGTGTTATGCACAAACAATGAATCATGGAACACTACATCAAGAACTAATGATGTAATATATGGTGATTAACATAACAATAAAAAAATTTAAAAAAATAAAAATAAAAAAAATAAAAACCTGTGTATGGTGGCTCAGTCGTTTAAGTGTCTGCCTTCGGCTCAGGTCATGATCCCAGGGCCCTGGGATTGAGCCCCGCATTGGGCTCCCTGCTCCGCGGGGAGGCTGCTTCTCCCTCCCCTCTGCTGCTCCCCCTTTGTTCTCTCTTGCACTCTCTCTGTCAAATAAATAAAATAAAATAAAATAAAACAAACCCGGTAAAAACAGATTAATAAATACATACATACATACATACATACATACATACCTGTGTGTGATTTTTAGGCTTTATCTGTTAGGCCTCACAGGGAAAATTTCCATCCCCCACCCACCAGCCTGGGGGGCAAGGGGGTTGCAGTCCAGTTCTCAGGCCCCCCCAGCCAGCCTTGCTCTTTCACATATTTGCAATCCTAGTTAAGTACCTTCATTCCTAAGCCTATTTATCTGAGGTCTTGGGTAGAGGTTTTCTTCAGGAGCCTCTACTGAACCTTCTTATGGAGGAAAATGGGGGAGTTTTGAAGACACATTTCCCACTCTCAGTCCCCAGTACTTTTCTGCTCCGTCCCTCTTGCCCCTCCCCCTTAGCCCCCACTGCAGGGGTTCAAAGCTCCCTCAACAGAGAAATGATCCCTCATCCCCCACATTTGTGCTGACCTACCTGACTCTTAGCCAGTGTACACTTCCATGGGGGAAAATGGGAACAGGGTAGCTGGAGTTTTCTCTGGTTTTACCCTCTTGCTTCTACCATGGCAGTAAGTGATTAAAGACTGGACTCTCAGGGAAGCAAGGGCAAAAATGAACTATTGGGACCTCATCAAGATAAAAAGCTTTGGCGCAGCAAAAGAAACAGTCAAGAAAACCAAAACACAACCGACAGAATGGGAGAAGATATTTGCAAATGACATATCAGATAAAGGACTAGTATCCAAAATCTATAAAGAACTTCTTAAACTCAACACCCAAAGAACAAATGATCCAATCAAGAAATGGGCAGTAGACATGAACAGACATTTTTCCAAAGAAGACATCAGAGGCCAACAGACACATGAAAAAGTGCTCAACATCGCTCGGCATCAGGGAAATCCAAATCAAAACCTCAATGAGATACCACCTCACACCAGTCAGAATGGCTAAAATTAACAAGTCAGGAAACGACAGATGTTGGCGGGGATGCGGAGAAAGGGGAACCCTCCTACACTGTTGGTGGGAATGCAAGCTGGTGTAGCCGCTCTGGAGAAAGTATGGAGGTTCCTCAAACAGTTAAAAATAGAGCTACCATACGATCCAGCAATTGCACTACTGGGTATTTACCCCAAAGATACAAATGTAGGGATCCAAAGGGGTATGTGCACCCTGATGTTTATAGCAGCAATGTCCACAAAAGCCAAACTGTGGAAAGAGCCAAGATGTCCATCGACAGATGAATGGATAAAGAAGATGCAGTGTATATATGCAATGGAATATTATGCAGCCATCAAAAAGAATGAAATCTTGCCATTTGCAATGATGTGGATGGAACTGGAGGGTATTATGCTGAGCGATATAAGTCAATCAGAGAAAGACATGTCACATGACCTCACTGATATGAGGAATTCTTAATCTCAGGAAACAAACTGAGGGTTGCTGGAGTGGTGGGGGTTGGGAGGGATGGGGTGGCTGGGTGATAGACATTGGGGAGGGTATGTGCTATGGTGAGTGCTGTGAAGTGTGCAAGACTGTTGAATCACAGATCTGTACTCTGAAGTAAATAATACATTATATGTTAAAAAAAAAAAGAGAAGAAGAAGAAGATAGCAGGAGGGGAAGAATGAAGGGGGGAAATCAGAGGTGGAGATGAACCATGAGAGACGATGGACTCTGAAAAACAAACTGAGGGTTCTAGAGGGGAGGGGGGTGGGAGGATGGGTTAGCCTGGTGATGGGTATTAAAGAGGGTACGTTCTGCATGGAGCACTGGGTGCATATGGAAACAATGAATCATGGAACACTACATCAAAAACTAATGATGTAATGTATGGTGATTAACATAATAATAATAAAAAAGAAATACTCAGAAAAAAAAAAAAGACTGAACTCTTATTTTTGGCTAGTTGCTTTAATTGGTTACTTGGACACTTGACAGCTCAGCTGAGCTCCTAACAATAGTAAAATCCCACTCCAAAATCCTAGCATATATATTGGACCCACAACTGGCTAAGGCTACCAGATTATCAATTTATACTTTGCCTTCCTAGCTTTAGATGCCTTCTTTGTTTCTAGAGCCTTCATTTCTTTTCTGCCATTCCAGCACAGATATCAGCATATTTTATCAAAAATATCTGTGTGTTTGTAACCAGAGGGAGGTCCTAGAGAGCCTTTCCCTAGGCTAGAGGAATGGGAACCCTCCTTCCATTTCTGCCCAAAATGAAAATGATAAGAATTCTGGTTAAAGTAAAGGGAAAAGATTTCAGCAATTCCTCAAATCTACACAGAAGAGGGGAAGGAAATTTACATTGGATGGTGAGCAATTGCATTAGGTTTAAAATAAGGAATTTCAAACTGTAAGAATCATTAGCCATTGAAATGAGTTACTGATTAAAGTTATAAATGTTCTTCTCTCAGAATCTATAAACAAGGAAAGACACCTAACACTTAGATCTGTGTTGAGACTTGCAGATAAGGAATCTTTAGGTAATCTTTCCTACCACGTGTATCCATTATGCTTACTTTTGAAAGGCCTCTAATTTTATATTTTGTAGCCCAGAAATTTTAAAATGATCTATTCCCAGCTATAATGGCACTTAATTTCCCATTGCAGGAAATTAAATACATTTGTTTAAATATCCAGAGTGTACTGGCATCAGAGCACTATATAAGAATTAATTGCATTTATCCCTTTGTATGCCACACGCAACTTCCTCTTTGCTCAACTCTTCTACATGGAGATCCATCAGTCTCTTACTCTGATTTCCTGATGGCTCTCAATGGGTGTTTGTCTTAGTCTCGTCCCCTAGCAGTAGAACCTGACATATTTCTCTCTCTCTCTCTCTGTCTCTCTCTCTCTGTGTGTGTGTGTGTGAGAGAGAGAGAGAGATAGAGATTGATTGATTGATTGATTGATTTACTAAGGGAGTATACTGAGGAGAAACCTATGGGGAAATGAGGAAAGCAGTAAAAAGAGGAAGAACATCTACAGATAGGTGGCTCAGCTGAAGTCTAGCCTCAACCTAATCCCACTGGGATCTTGGCGTGTGAGTGGCACCACAGGTTGGCTACACCTTGAGGCCAGTGGGTAGAGCATTTGTACCCTTTCATCCCTTGGTCATTGACTACCAGCCATCTTCTCTGGTGGGAGTGTAACTTCCCAAGCATGGCTGGGTGCAATGGCTCCCAGTGGCCAATGGGAAGTTTGGAGAAGAGATGGCAGCTGTTAACCATGAGCAGCAAATTCTCAGAGCAGCTGAGAGATGGGTGTCCTAGAAGGTAAATGGAATCCTGATCAGGCACCAACAGTCCCTACAATCATCTGATACATCTTTGTGTCACTGTAAGGCAGTAAAAAATCAAGATAGAATGGAGCCAGGTGTTTGGTTCCTTTCTATGGGCTTTGCTCTAAGTTGAGTACTCAGAATTACCAATACTTACATACATTTTTAAAAGATACATGTTTAAGAAAAACATTCAAAGACAAATGTTTATTTAAACACTTTATGTCCTGCATCTCCATTTCACTATTTGGCTTTTACTGTATTTAATGCCCTGGATAGATTTTAGACTATAGCTATGAAGTAGAAAGGACTCATGTAGCAATTCTAGAAGCAACTACTCCCTGGCCTGGTGTAAGGTCAAGGTAGGCCACACTGCAGGTCCTTACCTCAACTCAGGACTTTCCATACTGATCTTTGAATCACCAAAAAGAAGTCAGAGTCTTCCTTTTTGGGCTCTTTCATCATATGTGACAAAATCCTTCCTCTGCATGAAGAAGAGAGACATTCTGATGCAGAGGCCTGGAGCTAGCCAGTGTGGATATGAATGTGTTTCCATTAGATCTAAGTCCTGCGACTTGAGGCATTAGAAGTTACCAGCGGGGTAAACTGCAAGAAATGGTTCTGATTGATATTCTGTCCTCCAAACTAGTTGAAGCTGGACTTCAAAATATGAGTTCATCAGATAAGTCTTTTGAGAACTAGCTCTCTTCAAGAGATCACTAAAACACAACATCCCTTTCTTCCTTTCAGCAAGAAATATCAATGATGAGCATTCTACTATCTGCCTGTGAATACAAAGTACAGTTTTTGTTTGCAAAAAAAAAAAAAAAAAGGTTATGAGAATTAAAAAAAATGCCAAATCTATACCTTCACACTCAGAAACAAAAACTATAAAAGCAAGCCAGGTGTTTGCTCATTTTCTTAATCAACCTCTATTATTCATAGCCTCCTGAAATTCCTAACACATCATGACAGGTTCCCTTTGCACAAACAGTAATTTCTAATAGTCTCCACATCCCAAGACAGTGAGGGTCAGAAGGCAATATTCCATGCACAAGTTCTGTGACATGAAATAATGCTCAAAAATTACTACCATTGCTGATTAATGCTAATTAAGTGCCAAAAGCATTTTAATTTTCAGATATTTTTTTCTGGGTTACATTTTCTTCACTACACATTGTGATACACAGTTCAAATGAGTCCACTGTAGGTTTGTAACACATTGCAAAAACCTCTCCATTGTTCTTAAATATACATTATTTAGAAGAAAAGGAAAATAATAATAAAGACACAAACTATAGATCTTTGTTTAATCAGTTTCATCTTAATTCTTTTGGCTTGTCATTTCATATCAAGATTCTAAAATACCAGTTTAAGGGTGCCTGGGTGACCCAGTTGGTTAAGCGTCTGACTTCAGCTCAGGTCATAATCTCAGGGTCCTGGGATCAAGCCCCAGGTTGGGCTCCCCACTCAGTGGAGAGTCTCCTTGTCCTTCTTTCTCTGCCCCTCCCCCTGCTTATGCTGTCTTTCTCTCTCTCAAATAAACAAATAAAGTCTTTAAAAAAAAATACCAGTTTAATGTACTCAAGGCCAGATGAACTGGACAAAAGTGTTTTCAAGCCAACACCAGGGTTCAAACTTATGATTTTCTATTTTAAGAAAAACTTACTTAGGGTAGGGTTAGTGAGATGCAATTTCTTGACATAAAGCTATAGCATAGCATTTATGAGAATAGAATCTAGATCCCAGCTTCCTAAATTCAAATTCCCACTTCCACCACAGTATGACCTTAGCAAAGTACCTAGTCTTAGTACTTAGCACTTAGTTCCTCTATGCCTCTGTTTTCTGGTTTGAAAATGGGATTAATCATAGCATCTAACTCATAAAGCTACCAGGTGGATTAATAAATGTGAAACACTCAGTAGTGTCTGAAAAACTTAATACTCAGTAAATGTTCTTTCCTCATTATTATCTTTGTTAGATACATTGCAGCTTTCCATTGGACCCTCTAAATTGGTTTAGTGACATTTTCCTTATAACAAGAAATCATCAAAACCACTTTTAAGATGAAGTGAGAACAGGTTAATATATTTTTGCCACTTCTTCATTCTTCAACCCAGCTCATAGGCCAAGGCATTCTGCCTTCTTTTTGTAATTCTATTAAAAGCTGGGTGCCCCTGAGGATCACTAATCTGTTCTCCATTTCTTATAATTTTGTCATTTCAAGATTGCTATGCAAATGGAATCATGAAATATGTTACCCTTTGAGATTAGCTTTTTCATTCAGCATAATTCACTAAGCATCCATCCAAGCTGATGTGTGTATCAGTGGATTGTTCTTTTTATTACTGAATAGTATCCCATGCCATAGATGCAACAGTTTGTTCAATCATTCACCAACTGCAGAACATGTATGTTATTTCCACTTCGGGCTGTTATAAACAAAGCTGTTATGAATATTTGCATACAGTCTTTATGTCGACATAAGTTTTAATTTCTGTGAGATAAATCCCCAAGAGTGTAATGCTGGATCATATGGTAAACACACGTTTGGTTTTGTAAGCAACTGCCATACTCTTTTCAAGATTAGTCGGACAATTTTATGTTTCTACCAGTGACATATGAATGATCCCATTTCTCTGTAACCTCACCAGCATTTGGTGTTATCATTATTTTTTGTTTCATCTTTTCTAATAGGTGTACACTGATATCTCATTGTGGTTTCAATTTGCACTCTCCAAATAGGTAATAATGTTGAACATCTTTTCATGTGTTTATTTGCTTCTGTACATTCTCTGGCAAAATGTTCAGCATTGTTTGTCTTTAAACTTAAGATTTGAAAGTTCTTTATGTATTCTCCATACTAGTCCTTTGTCAAGTGTATGGTTTTCATCTATTTTCTCCTGGTTTCTAGTTTGTCTCTCAATTCTCTTAAGAGGGTCTTTCACAAAAGAGAAGTTTTAAATACGATGAGATCCAATTTATCTATGTCTGATATACATCAGAAAATCTTAGGCATCAGGAAACAAAAATTGGGAGAAATAGCATCCAATCATACATATTTTACCAAAAACTGCATAAAAATAGGTTTCTGGTCAGTTGAAGTCAAATGAATTCGATTTATATAAACATAGTTCAAGAAACAGAAATTAAGTTTAGTTTTGTTCATCTATTTTTAATAAAAATTGTAGTTAATACTTCCTGCTTTGTAACAACAGTTGGGATCCTAGAGCATTTTTTATAGAAGAGAAGCTGGTGACTTGACCGAAGAACACCCAACTTTATCAGACAGCCAACTTCATATACAGCAGCCATGACATGACAGCCAGGTTTGAAAGGGAAACTATTTTCCATGCATTTCAGACTCAAAACAAGCAGGCAGTAAGGACAGGCAGGCAGATTGGAGGTAAGACTAGAAAAGGAGTCACTCTCAAACTTCTTAGCATCATACAAAACAAAAAACTCAGAGATTCCCTGAAACTGGAGTGTCTCCCACTTACCTTGGTCAGAACTCCCCAAACTTGATCTTGTGCTGAAACAGAACTTCCAGTATTAATAGTTCTGCAGACTTCCATGCCACACTTCTTCACTGTGCTGGCTTTTTACCTTTACCTTTCGACGTAACCCATTTCTTCTTGGCTCTCATCAAATGAGAGCATAGTACCTAGATTCTGGAGGCAAAATACAGTTTGTTAAAAGCAAAGGATTAAAAATCGGATCTGTTTTTGAATCCTAGTTCTGTCAGTCACTTGTTCTGTGACTCTGCAGAGAATATTAACACATCTAAGTTTCTCGCTCGTAAAACGGAGATCATTTTACTTGCATGATAGTGATGTTTTGATCCTTAAGCGAGATCAGGCATGCACAGGCCCTGGCATATTTTAAGAACTCATGAAATGATAGTTATTTCATTACAGCCAAGTACCTATGCCCCATCAACAGGTGATCAGGAGTTTATCACCTATTAGCCCATCCAAGTAATGAGCCAAATTGTGAGGGTGCCAAGATAATTTACCTGCCTTCAAAATTTGGGTGCTCTTCCAAAAACACCCTGGCCCTATCAAATTTGCAAGTTGAACTCTCATCCAAGAACACGGCTTGAAATACTTGCATAAATGGACAACAGAAGACAGAAGCTCAAGTAGTAAATATGATAAACAGAGATAGATAGATCATAATTCCATTTCTGGTTAACTTGAAAAGATATAATAAATTATCTTCATTTAGAGTTGGTCATAATAACAATTGCCATCCATAGTTTCTGTCCAAAATGTTATTTCTATTTCCAAATAAACAAGCCAAGAAAATATTCAAGAGTATAATAATGACTTTTTTTTATTCTATTCACAGAACTAATTTGAGGTTAATGGTCTCCTACAATGGTCACCGTTAGACCAGTATCTCTCCGAGACAATAAGCTACATTAAGGGTTTAAGGGTTTAAGGGTTTAGGAGCATGGGTGATTGTTTTAAGTTGGGTTCTACTACAAAAGCAGAGCCTAAGACAGGGATTCAGGTACTCTCAGATAAAGGGGTATAATGGAAGCAGAATGGGGGAGAAGAAGAAACTAAGCAAGGAAGTGGTCTCAACTGGAGTTGAACTTCAGCGGGAGCCATAGAGACCACTGGGGTATGAACTGTACCATAGACCTGGAACTTTCATTAAGCATGAGGGCAAGCCATGTACTCTGTGGCAGTGGTTATTAGATGTGAGCTGTTTTCATCTTGTGAGCAGACGTTCACAGTTAGATGGAGAATAATTCTCTAGAGAAGGAGGCAGTCCTAATTTGACAGCTGCCAATACTCATGACAAGTAGGGGTTGGTTGTACCTGCCCCTAAAGGTGACCTGGACCAGTGAGAGAAGTAGGTATTTCTCTCTGGAACCAGAAACCTTATTAAGAATGTATTGGCTTAATAGGAAGGCAAATAAAAAGGAGATACATAATAAAAGTGTCTAGATCATGCCAAAAAGAATTTATGCTTGTAGTCTTTAAACTTTCAGAGGAGGTCATGGACATCTGGAAAGTTGTGATAAATGTTAGAGACCTCCTTTCAAGAAAATGCACAAGTGTGTACACACATATTTGCATAGAATTTCAGGGGCTCTTAGATCCCTTGATGAAGATTACTTAAGAGACTGAATTAGAAATTTCTGTTTGGACCACCTGACCTTGTACTGGCCTTGACACCAGCACTGGAACAGTGTGACCAGAGTCTTGAGGAATGAAGGAAACCAGTGGAGAAGCAAGATACAGATCTGGGTTACCAGGACAATGGAAACCAACAGTTGAAAGAAATCAGTCATAACCCATAACGAGGAAGTCCACTAGACTAGTTATCTCAAGAGATACATGGGATAGAAAAATGACTCCAGGAGCAATTAAAAAAAAGGGGGGCGGTTTCTAGATCTTCTCTCTTGCAGTATGGTTTTGCACAGTTGTCCACATTCTGCTCACACATAATAGTGACATTCCCACCTTTCTAGCATAAGCGATAATGGCAGTTCTTAACACTGCAGGTGAGCACAATATGGAATTGCTTTCATGTTCATTAGAAGATGTCTCTTTCATCATCCTGACTCTTCGGTATGTAACAACAAGGAAATCCAACAAAGTCTTATGACTCATCTTCCTTCCATTTTTCCCAATAGATATTGCCAGAATTCTATGAATGGACACTACCCAGAGGATTCTCCAAAACCGATTTGGGGGAGAGTGTTGAGGGATATAACTGAGGAGTAGGTGTTGAGTGGGATATGAAATGGGCCATTGATTTGAGATGTTTAGTGACAATTTCCTGTCGTTAGTTGTTCCAAACAGTTAACAGATGTTAATTTTTATTAACATATAACATACATACATAAAGATGTACATATCATAAACTCGATGAATTTTCTCTAACTGAGCATACCTGTGTAACCACCCCAGGATCGAGAAACAGAACTTTACATGCCTCTTAGAAGCCATCCTGAAGCCCTGTTCTGTGATCACAGTTATATCTGACAAATTTTTTGAAGCAGGGTACAGCTGACCTAGTATTAATTTCACAGAAGTTCTTCTCTTTGTAGCTAATTCATTCTGACTATATTCATTCTGCCTCTTTATCTCTGAATGCCTTTCCTGATAGTGATCCTTCAATTTAAGTGATGTGGGAGTTTCACAATGATACCTCATGATAAGAAGTTTCTCACCTTCTCTTCCAATTAATTCCCTTTGTTATTTTAGTTTCTCAGCATCTGGAACTCTGGCCACTAAAATGTCCTTCGTGAGAAACAACAAGGACACATTTCATCCTGACCTCTATTTTAAGGATCAGTTAAGAGGTTAGGAAGCAATATATCTACGAACAGGATAGGAAGTGCTGATCACACACTGATATCCACACACATAGATAGGCAAAGTGCAAATCTGGGAAATATTACAGTGACTTAGGCAAGAAAACAGGCTGAGATGATCATTGAATCTTCTTCACTGATTTAGAACCTAAGAGTAGATGTCCTTTCATTGCTGTGAAATGTAATGACAGGCAGGGCTTCAGATAACCATCCCCAAATCCGGATGCTTATCTAAACCAAAACTGACTGCCTGGAATCCTTTTGACTTTCAAAAATAGAGACTGGATTCATGGGGAACCCTGCTTCCCAGGCAATTGGGGACAGTTCCTGTGTTTAGTAAGGAAGATTTATAAAGAAAAGACATCATTTCCTCTCCCTTTTCCTCCAGGTTAAACCCAGACCATGAAGACAAATGTAGGGCAAAGTTTAACAAATAAAGATTATATAAGCAACAGGAGGGAGGAGTGTTGAAAAAGGGGAGAAGTAGGGAATCTAAGATTTCATTTGTGACTGTTCTATTTTTAAATCCAACCACTACTCCATCCTATACCTATATGAATATCCATTAAACGTTTTGTCTCATTTCTTTTTTTTTTTCCCTTTCTTTTATTTTTTTTAATGATCTGGGATATTTCCAATAGCTGCTGGATAGAAAGTATTTTTATATAGCAGGAATGGCCCCAGCTAATCTGTAAAAAGATAGGAATTTAAGCTCAGAACCTGCTCACTTTCTCTCTCAGAGATGACTGTCCCTGCCAATACCAGCCACCCTCCCAGTACCTACACATGTCTTCTGATTCATTCCTCTCTTCATTTGTTCCTTTATTTTGCTCATTTAAAGATTAACTGAACACCCAGTTTATGTCATAACCTGAGTTTCTATGTCCTTTAATATATTCCTTCTCCCAAGGCAAAAGATCTCAGTGTCACAATAGTGTTTCCAAAAAAGTGAATCCTTAAGGTCACAAAATGGTTCTATGACATAAGCCGATGAGAGCCCAGTACTGTTAGTGATAGGAGCTGAGTTTCAGGCCCCAGCTTCCCAGAATCCCTTAAACTTAACCCACTAAAGGAGTGGATTCCCTACTCAGTCTATTTACAAGGTTAGTCCCACTTAGGAGAGACTGTGAACATAAACAAATTGGGACTGGAAATTTGAGTTCAAGTCTCTGACCTCCATTTTGCTTTTCTCTAATTGATTTTCCACACTGCAGCCACAATGCTTTCTACCCATCAATATGGATTTTGTCATGAAAATGTAATCATGACAGTTACCACTTAAAAACCTCCCTTGAGAGTGTTAAAAGGTCAACTGAGGCTTAGGAAACATTTGAAGAGTTTATTTGAGCAAAAATCAATTTGAATCTGGCAGTGCCAAATGGGAAGTGGTTAGGAGCCCTCCACTGACAGGACCTTCCAGAAGAGACTGATACTGAGTTGTATGGAAGCCAAGCAGTGAAGTTACGTGTTTGGCTGTAGCTTAAAGCCTCATTGGCTGTCTGTGATTGGTTGTCCTCAGGATTTCAATTTCGAAACCTTGAGGCCTTTATAGTCTTAGATTTTGGTTTGCTTACACAGGCCACACAGCATTACAGCCCCCTCAGCTTAATGAATTTGACAAGAGAAAACTCAAATTTTTCAGACAACCTTAAGACACTGCAGGATATGGCCACTCCCCACCTCTTGATTCTTCTTTCTCCCAGTCTCCTTGCTCCAGAATTCAGACCTGAGATTTGATCCTGTGGAGAACAGAGGTGAGTGCAAGCCATCCTGAAAAGCCCACGAAACCAGGAGGCTCCTGTGAGGGATCAACAGATATTAAAAGTCCTCAGAACTGGGATAAAGATAAAAGGGGGTTAAATGTCCATCACTAGTTTCTCTTTCAGATCAGAAACTGAGGGGAAAAAATGAACTTCTAATGAATGCAGTTTGATTCATTATTTACTTTTCATCCTGAGGTAATGCTAAAACTTTTGTTTAGCTATCAATAAAAGTTAATAAATATATTTGTAAAAACTTTAAGGACTAACAAAATACACAACACCAATTTTCTTAGATCCTAAGGTTTTTCTTGTTTTAATAACATTTAATATTTCTGAAATAAAAGAATTATTATTTAAAAGTATAATAATACCAAAATCCATGATGTGTCTTAATTTAATTGGCAAAGTTATTTCATTTTAGTATTATGCTGAATAATGATATATCTTAAAATAGAAGGTGACTGATTTGATGAGATCTGATAGCCAAGCTTTTCTCCCACCCCATGTCTTTAGCCTCCACTTCAATGATAACCATTTCTTCCCAAAATTTTCAAGCATATAGTTATATAAATAACATGAGAGCATGTATGATGCATACTTCAATACCTCACATCACATTTGTTATTATATTTGCAGAAAAATTCTGGATAATGATGTTGTTAGTGGACATCTTCATCTTTATTGATTGGGTAATCCCACTTAGAGTTTTACTATTTTCTTTAAAGTGTTACTAGATTATTATTTTTTTTTAAAGATCTTATTTACTTATTTGTCAGAGAGTGAGAAAGTGGCCAGCAGAAGGAGAAGCAGGCTCCCCACTGAGCAAAGAGCTAGATTTTATTTATGAATAGTGTAGCAGTAGGTCAACATTCATATTTATAATTGTCCGTAGTTTCCATAATTTCTTTATTGTGATGTTAACTTTTTCTATGTTATTTTTTATTTTATTTTTGTTTTATTTTTGTCTTTTTTCTCTTTAATAACAGCTTTGTTAAGATGTAATTCACATATCAAAGATATGATTTGGTATATATAACTCAGTGGTTTTTAGTATATTCACAAAGCTGAGCTATCATCATCTTTATATAGTTTCAAAACATTTTTATCAGCCCATAAGAAACCCTATGCCCATTAGCAGTCACTCTCTATTCCTCCTTCCCCAGCACCTTGCAACCACTAATCCACTTTCTTCTTTTTTTTTTTTTAAGATTTTATTCATTTATTTGACAGAGAGAGACAAAGCGAGAGAAGGAACACAAGCAGGGGGAGTGGGAGAGGGAGAAGCAGGCTCCCCGCTGAGCAGGGAGCCCCATGCGGGGCTCCATCCCAGGACCCTGAGATCATGACCCAAGCCGAAGGCAGAAGCTTAATGACTGAGCCACCCAGGCGCTCCAGTTTTTTGTTTTTTGTTTTTTTTTATTAACATATAATGTATTATTTGTTTCAGGGGTCCAGGTCTGTGATTCATCAGTCTTACACACACAGTGCTCAGTTATTTTGATGTTATAATAGCAATTTGGAAGTTCTTTCTCCCTCTAAGGTCTAAAACTGTGTAATCAACCTTGAAGTTCTGTTTCTTAATGGTTTGAGAGAATTCATCTGTTTATAATGCTAAATTAATTAACAAGGAGGCCATTAAACCGAGGTGGCTTTAATGCCTTAGTATCATACATAAGTAAACCAAAACCTAAGCCTATACATGCCTGAAGGTTAAGAAATAAAAATCTCAGGACAACCAGTCACTAACAGCCAACTAGGCTTTCCCAGTTAAGATTATTGCTTATGTCAAAGTCAATCCAATGATTTCCTTGCGGGGCATCTGGGTGGCTCAGTCCATTAAGCGTCGGACTCCTGATTTAGGCTCAGGTCATGTTCTCAGGGTTATGGGATCAAGCCCTGTGTCAGGCTCTGTGCTCAGCACGGAGTCTGCTTGAGATTCTCTCTCTCTGTCCCTCCCCACATCCTCTCTCTCAAATAAATAAATAAAATAAATCTTTAAAATAATAATAATAAATTTCCTTGCTTTGCTTCCACCTTTTCTGTCAGAGCCTTTCTCCCTAGCTCCTGTCGGGTGTGGGACTTCTAACCATTTCCAGTTTGATGCTGCCCATTTGCTCAAATAAACTTAAAACTTTTAATAAACCTCAGTTTATCTTTTAACAATAAGTAAAATTATGTGGTCTAGTACTTGTGAGGGAGAGATGGGGAAAGTGCCTCGTAACATTTTTGTCAACTGCATACATTTATTGTACAGAAATTGGCCTATCTTTTCTGAAGCTATTCTTTTTTTTTCTTAGAAAAACATGCATTTCATCCAAGTATTCAAATGTATTTGCATAAAATTGAGAAAAACATTCTCTAAAGCACTTGATTTTCTCCATATCAATGATTATTTCTCAACTCTTTTTTATAACTTCATATACTTCTATTTTCTTGATATTTTTAATTAATGGATTATCTATTTTATTAGCTTTTTCAAAGAATCAGCTCTTAGATTTATTCGTGTTTGTAAATTTGTATTATTTGTTTTCATTTGGTTCTCCTTTTAAAACATTTCTTGGGTTGGATACTGAGTTGTTTTGTTTTTTTCCATTCTTTTTGGTTTAGTGTGCTAAGTAATTAAGACTAAGGATTTTACCTCTCACAACAGCTTTTACTATCTTCTTTTAGTTTTGATGCATAGATTTCTACTATTCCTATTTTTCTAGGTGTGCTGTAGTTTAATGTCTGATATTATATTTGACCTAACAGTGAATTAGAAAGTTTCTTTAACATTTTGGTGGTATGGTTGATTTCTCTTTTATTAAGAATTTCTAGGCTTATTACATTATGAGCACAGAATGCCATGGAGATTTTGTTGTGACCTAATACAAGGTGCAATTTTATAAATAATTCATGGGTACGTGAAAGAAGAGATGTTTGCTTTCCTGATTATGTATCTCGATACATTTCGTTAACCATGTTATTTATATCCTTATATCTTAAATATCTTTACTATTTTGCACAATGAATGTGTTTTGCTCTGAATGAAGTAGATAAAAGTCCCTTGTCAATACTACCCCCCCCCTTTTTTATACTTAGGTTTGTCTTGCTTTCAGCTTTTGAGGCTGTTACTTAGTTGAAAACCAGGTGACACACCTTCATTGTGATTGTTGCCACTTTCATTTTTGAAGGATCATCCTTATCACTTGAATTCAACAGTGAGATATTATAATCCCTTTGCTTGCTTTGCCATTTTCTCCTGCGTCTTTGCCCATTACTTACTTGTGACCTATCTATGTCATTTGAAATGTACTTCATTGAAAGAGTCAAATAAGGTTCTGACTTTTTAAATCGGGAATTTGAGAATATTTTTTTCTTTTGTTAACAAGTGTGTTTATTTTATATGTATCTGTTGCTAAGATGAATGTGTTTTCTTAGTTCCACCATCGTATTTCATGCTCTAATTTCTGGTTTTAATGCTTCCTTTTTATTTTTAAATTTCTCAATGATTTGTGCGTTTCTTTGTTCCGTTGTCTGAATCCTTTTTTTCTGAGAGTTTGGAGCATTCAGGATCTTCAGTTTTCTGCTTCGTCTATTTATTTGCAGATGGTTTTAGAGAATAGAGCAACACAGAGATGTTTTTGTTCTGCCATATATAGTTGAAGTGCTCACTGATTTAAAGCCTTAATATTTGCTCACATCTCCCTCTTTTTTTTTCTTTTTGCCCCCAGCTTTATGGGCATAATACTGACAAATAACAACGGCATATACTTATGGTGTACAACTTGATGTTTTCATATATATGTATGTTGTGAAAAAACTGCAATCAAGCTACTTAACATGTCCATCATCTTACATAGTTTCCACCTTCTGCTTTCTTTTTCCTTTGTGTGTTTTTGTGGGAAACTCTTAGCAAATTTCAAGCATGCAATACAGTATTGAAATACAATACAATATGGTCACTTTGCTCTATAGTAGACCTCCAGAACTTATTCATCTTGCATAATTAAAACTTTGTACCCTTTAATTAACATTTTTATATCCTCTCTTATAAACTACTGCCAGGTCTTTATACTGAACGCTATGAAGGTTGGGGTTTCTTTGGAGCCAACAGAATGTCACCAAAAGCGCTATTACCTAAGACCACTAATTTATTCCATATTCCCTTTACACAGAACATCTCAGCTTTCCCTGGTTTTATATATGCATCTGTGAAAGCTTCTAATTAACAAAAGGTTAATTGAAAATCAATGATACAGGTAACCTAAAACTGCCATTTTCTGTTCAAAAGTGGACATATAAAATATCACTCGAAAAAGGTAAGTGTAGGGGCTCCTGGGTGGCTCAGTTGGTTGAGCATCCAACTCTTGGTTTCTGCTCAGGGCATGATCTCAGTGGGTCGTCTGCTTGGGATTCTGTCTCTCCATGTCCCTCTGTACTCCCTCCTTGCCCCTCCCTTCCCATCTCTCTCTCTCAAATAAATACATAAATCTTTAAAAATAAATAAATAAAAAGGTAAGTGTAAATGTTTCTTCTGTGGTCTAAGATGAGCAATCTCATTCTGATCCCTAGCCCTGTTTACAGGAAATATTAAGATCAGTCACTCTTGATTTCTAAAGTTCAACAATTCCAATTTCCTCTGAGTGACTCAAATTATATTTGCCACATGCAGTCCACTGCAAGTTAGTTACTCAGGAGGAAGAAGAGAAAAGTATCAACAACTCTAACTTGAGTCTATCTTTTGCCCAGGTATTTTCTGTCCTTCACTCAAGTCTGAAGATTCTAGGGGATCATTTTTTTCTCAAGAAAAACAGCCACATTTTCTCTTCAATTAATACAAATATTAACCTCGGTGCTTATCTATTCATTCATTCAAGTTTATTAAATGCCTACCATGTGCCAGACACAGAAGAATGAAAACAGAGAAACAAACAAACAAAAAAGGTGGCCTCTGTCATCAACGAGATTGTTTGCTAGACTTCTAGTGGGAGAAGCAAGGATTGATTTTGAGAACAAGAAAGTGTTCACGAGATTTAGAGACAAGTTAAATAAATATATATCGAAGGAAGAGAGGCTGGGAGAGATGAGGGAGGGAAGTTTTGAATTAAGACTCACAATTCATGTCCTTAAAGGTGAGCCACGATTTCATGACAATTTAAGAAATCTGTGTAAAAAGGATGACAACAACAAAATGATAAAAAACATATTTAATGGAAGGTCCAAGTAGAGACATGTCAGGATCCACGATGAAACTAGAAAGGAATCAGATGGGAGAGGTCCTTGAACACCAGTCCAGGGTTACATGGTAGGCAGTTGAGACTTGCTGAGCACATACACAGAATGATTGAAGCCATGGAATAGGAAAATCATTGTGCCAGTAGCATTTCCTAATCAGACACTCAAGTTCCCCAAACCACTTGGGGACCTCATAGCTATAGTATGAGCTCCATTCGGCATCTCTAAAATGGAATCACTGCTGCAGCTTACCCTACATACCCCATAAGATCCATATGAAGAATCACTCATTGAAAAAAAAAAAAAGCATCATCCACATTGTTTTAAATCTCTGTAAATGGCAGGACTGATAATAAAAATTATTGACATTAAAAGAGGGACAATGCAAACATATATGAAGGAGTTAATCACGTCAGCTTAATAAATTTCAATGAATTATATAAGAAGCAAATTTGGAGCTGAATTCTATATATTTTCCAGGGCCATCCTTTGAAAATTGACCTCCTAGTGATATTTCACTTCCACTTTGACTTTCTCTCTAATACCCTCCCCTCACCTCCATTCCCCACCTAGCAGATGAGGTTGCCTGGGTTCCTATCTCATTCGCCCACACCCTTCCTTTGGAATTTACCTAATTACACATTCACTTATTCTCTGGTCTGTGAACTCCTCAAAAGGAGCAAACTTCTCATTTTATTTTTGCCTCAGCAGTGGCTCACGTAATTTGGAGTAGGTGGCAAAGATGGAAAAATTACAAACTGTCCTTCATGGAAAAATCTCATACCCCAATCCAGTTTCCTCAGAGCCTAAGCCTCACCATTAGCAACCTCCACTCTGATGACACTTTCTTTGCCTAATGGTTTGTTCCTGGAATTGTTGTCCAGCAAATTCACAGTCTCTATCTCTTCACGCCACGGCATGAGGTGGTCAACTCTGTCAATGTCCTGGAACTGCTACGACAAACTATCACACCTTGGTGGCTTAAAAGTCAACCGGCATTTTTTCACTCATGATTCTGGAGACTAAAACTTCACGATCACTGGCAGAGCTACACTCCCTTGGGAGGCTCTTGGGAGGATTCTGTTTCTCGCCTCTTCCAACGTCTCGTGGCTGCTGACAGCCCTTCCAGTTCCATCACCCCCATCTCTGCTTCTGTGGTCGCACGGCCTTCTCCTCCTCTAGTCACCTTTTCCTCTTGTGTGTCTCATGAGGACACTTGTTACTGGATTTGGGGTGATCTCATCTCGAGATCTCTACATTAACTGTATCTGCAAAGACTCCTTTCCAAAATAAGGTGACATTCACAGGTTCCAGGTTTTGACAAGGACCTATCTTGGGGGGGTGGGGAACACTACTTAACCCACGATGATGTCCATCTCAAGTGTGTGAACCGTTTTTCACCACTCATTTCAACAGTAAGTAAGGACTGCTGAGTCTAAATTCATCTCACCCATTTTAGTTACAGCTAATCCTCAGACCTCTACATGTGGGAAAAATCAATTATCATTTGTTTGTCAGTAAGTCAAAAGCCTTCTGAGAAAACTTATAAACATATATATTTATGAGAACATTTTCCTCCTCTTGAGTTTCTCTTTTTGAGAGTGGGGCATTTACTGAGATAAAAATGATGGTTCCTTTCCAAATATTTCTGGTACTGCATATATACATTCAGATCCATTCCAGATCCCTCTTTTGTCTATGCTTCTCTTTGTAGACTTTCTTGGTTTTAATTACATACTAGCCATGTGAATCTGCAAGTTAGGTTTAAGACTAGGGGTCAGGGCTAGGACTATGATTAAGTGCTAGGGGTATGTTAGAGAACCAGGATTAAGACGGTTGTTAGTTAGGGTTAGGACACTAGGGTTGGGATTAGGGCTAGTGTTAGGTTAAGGTGAGGCTGGGGTGAAGTTAGAGTTAGGCTTAGGGTTAAGCCTAGGGTTTGGGTTAAGTCTGGGGCTAGACCTACTGTTGGGTGAGGGTTAGATTTAACTAGAGTTTGGGTTAGTTCAGGATTAATGTTAAGATGATCCTGGGTAAGGGTTTGATTAGAGCATGATCCTGATCAAATCATGTTTCCAAAACAGAGTTTTCTCTTCTGTGAAATAATGATAAAGTTTACCCGATTGTGCTATCATGTGAAAGAGTATGCTACTGCACAGGAAAGCTCTTAGCAAACTCCAAAACACAGTGAAAAGTGACAAGATTTCTTTCCATATTACTGCATACAGAGGTCAAAACTTTGTTTTTCTGGAATAAAAGGATGTTTGACACTGTTTGGTTACTATGGTTTTCTTTTTTATGAATATTCAATTTATAGTCAATCCTAATTTATTCCAAAATAAGCATTAATCAAACTCCATATGCTGTATGTGGCATTATGCTAGTTGTTTTAGGGCATATATGAGGAAATTAATTTTTTATGGCATGGTCAGCTTTTTCAAAGAGTTTTCCTTCTCTAACTGGTCAGACATACCCATGTGAAAACAGTATGTGTATGTGAGTAATGTGTTTGGGATGATCACTGGTGAAAAACTTAGCCCAGAAACACAGTAAATGACCACTACTATAATCATAGCAGCCTTCATACAAGACTGAGCTTTATCTGGGTCTGAAACTGGCAAGGATTCAGAAAAGCAATGGAAGATGGCATTTTGTTGCAAGGAAAGTCTAGTATAGGATGTTAGGCAGAAATGACCATTTTGTGTCCTAGAGTTGTTGAACAAACATAGTCTACAACAGTAGTGTATGTGGTGTGTGTTAGAGGGTAGTAGAAACAAAATTTGCATTATTGTGGCAGAAGCAAACAATAAGGGCTTTGAAAACCAGACCAAGAATATGGAACTTGGTGTTGCACAAAACATGAAGTGACAGATAATTTCTCAGTAGAAGATTAACATGTGCAAAGTCAAGGGTTTAAACACCATTATTATGATCTGAGAACTGAGTAAAAGATTTGAAGTTTGGAAAACTGAAGGAACCCCCAGCATAATGTTGTGGTCAAGGGTTGAGGTTATCTTTCTGAACTGGTTGATGGGGATTTAAATGGAAAGAGGAATGGCTACAGGAACATTTGGAAGAAAAAAACATAAAACCCACTCACTACATGAATGGGAAAGATGATATTGGGGAAGAATCAAAGACTGTCTTTTGGTTTGGATTGGGTATGAGGAGGAGGAGCCTGGTAAGACAGATGGAGGAGATACCTTGGATTTATCAGATATACTCACCTGGAATAATCAATTTTTAACTTCTAAAACACAATAAATTAGGAACTCAAACTACAAAAAAACAAAACAAAACAAAACAAAAAACCAATCAGGAAACAAATCCAAATCTTCTTGGTGTTTCAAAAAACTCTCCAAAACCATGGGTACATGGTTTGCTCACAGTCTACATTCAGATTATATTATCTTTTGGAGGAAGAACTGTTTTACAATTATCATATGTATTCCTCTTTTACCCTGCATAGATGATGTGGAATAACATGTTTACATGTATGTATTCCCATGTACCTATAATTGTCATACGGTCTTGTACCTACTTCTTAGTATTAATTCCTGGTTGAATGCATGTGTGTGTGTGTGTAAACAGTACACACTCAAATGAAGAGAAAACTACACTCCCATTTTCTTTGTTTATTGAATGAATAGCAGTTATGGGAAATGGCCTTTTCTTTATTCTGAGTCCAAATTAAAACGGCCTTTCTCATCAAGCTACAACTTAAGAATCTCATTCTATCCTGGATTTTGAGGTGCGGTATGACCAACATGCATTTAAACCACCTCCCCTCATTCTTAAGATTCTCAATTCAAGGAAAAGCTTGAGGCAGGAACAATATTGTGCAGTCAACACCCTCTCAAACCCTGGTGAAGATGAAAGGGTCCACAGCTCCTTTCCATCCTTTGTGACAGTTAAGCTCTGTTTTGCTTTTCTTTAATACAGATTTATCCTAGGGCCTGTTCTTTTTCAATGTGATCCACTTGGCCGCACCCATTTGGAAGAGTCTATTACTATGGTCAGGGTTGGTTTGGCTTGCAGCAAGCTCATTGCTACATTCTTTTTTTAGAGACTGCCGAATGTGGGACAATGGGTGTGTCTTGTTGACATCCTGTGGTTCATCAGATAGGATCACTCTTCAGTGCAACCTCTGTAGAAGCCTGCAGCTGTGCTGGGAGGCACAAGTCAGCATGTCTAAGGGGAAGCCCAAACTCTGATTCACATTTAGCCAAAACGCCTGTGGGGAATGGGAACACAGGCATGCCTTGCTTTATGAAATGCATGGGGCCCTCCCCATACCTAGATTAGTGCTTTGTGGTTGCAAATATTTGCCCATTTCTCCAAACCATAATTTATCCCAAAGAGATGACTATGTCACTTAGACATTTAGATATAAGAACCACACACAGAATGGATTTCCTGGATCAGTTCTGATTCTCAAAGTCCATGCCCCATTTTTTGATTTGTCCCATGCAGATCAGAGAGCCACTTTCAAGGATAAGTTAGGAATACAAGGAACATTAGAGTGCAATTAAAATGCATATCTCATGGCAGGGAAGTCCCAGAGGACATAATGTTGGGCTGGAGGAGGCAAGCATCACCAGAAATTTGTTCTCAAATATATCATCTAACATCCTTATCCTCCGTTATGGATTTAAGCAGATTAACATCTTCATCTTATTAAGTACAAATGTTCCCTCAGATGGCTAGAATTCATCCACATTTTAGTATAAAATACTTCAGTGAAGTTTTCCAGAACTTTCTGAGCACCTGGAACTCTCGGGAAATGGAGGTGGGGGTGGATGTAGTGATTTGTTTCATTTCCCAAATCTCTTGCGGGAAGTGTTATCATTAACTTGAATGAATAAAAAGATAATCGAAGCTTATGTTATGTTCAGGCTCCACTGAATATGTTTAACATGAAAAATAGACTCTTAGTTAAATCAAATATGGTAAAAGTATAAAAGTTGGTGAATCTTCGTACAAGGTATAGGGATGCGTTTTACTATTTTTGCAGCCTTTCTGCAGCTTTACAATTTTTCAAAATAAATACTTGGAAAAAGATTTTAAATAACGAACTCTCACACCTGAAGAATTAATTTGAAATCATTGATCTAGTCAACTGATGATTGAGACTATTAATGCTCAGATAGTTCCTAGAGCAATAAGAATGGGAGTAGTGTTGATAGAGGGGAAGAAGGTGGTATTAGAGAATCAGAAGGTAAAATAAGGAGGATAGCTGGGGTCCAGAAATAAAGAGGTGGGCAATAGGAGAGGAGACTGAAAATGAAAATGAGATAGGATACCAATTTTGCCAAGTTCCTGCCAGAATTTCTAAAAAAGCAATGGCAATTTAACGCATAAAATATTGTCAGAATAAGGATCCTTGTGTGGCTCAGTCAGCTAAATGTCTGACTTCAGCTCAGGGCCTGATCCCAGGGTCATGAGACAGAGCCCCGTGTCGGGCTCCCCACTTGGCAGGGGGTCTGCTTGAGATTCCCTCTCTCCCTCCAGCTCTGCCCCTGCTCTCGCTCTCTGTTTCTCTCGCCAACAAATAAATAAAACTTTAAAAAATATATTGTCAGAATAAAGAAAATTCTCAAATCCGAATAAACGTGTTATTTTGAAAGACCACTTAATCTTTTTGTTCGTCTGTTTCCGATTGCACCGTGGTCCATTAGAAACCTTCCCCCAGACACAGGTCCAAAGTCGGCCTTTTGGAAGCCAGTGAACTTGTGGGCAATTATGAGGAAATGTTCCCCCGGGGTGAGCTATCCGACCACTTTTCACCCCAGAGGTTCCAGTCTGTTTCATAAACTGCCTCCTTTGAGCCTGCTCTGCTTTCTTAAAGGGTTCTGTTTGTATCTCATGACCATTTCCTTTCAAAGAAAACCTTGCTCAACCCCTCGAAATTCTGTCGTGGTCTCTTCAACCATGGGCTGTACCTCTTAGTTTATCTGCTCCTGTCTAAAATAAAGGAAGGAAATATAGCTTTCCCGGTTTTTCCTTTGTGTTTGCTTTTGTGGTACCTTCCTTTCTATTTACTAAAACTAACTGGAGGAAATACCGACTCCTCTAAGGGAAAAGGCAAATTATGGAAGAAGAAACATCCTTAAGGTACCCCTGTCTTATTTTTCTTATTTGAAAAGATAAGAAGATCGAAAATAGAAGATGTAAATAGCTCTTATTATTGGTTTTTTTTTTCCCCCCTGGTATTTACTCCTATATTTTGAGAACAACATTTTCTGAGAACTATGATGTAAAAACAGTCTCGACATATAAATTATTCATCTGTGCTATTCAGAACTTGGAAATTCAAAAGGAAGAAAAAAAGAATAGATTAATTTTGGGGAGAATGCAGCCTTCACTTAGGGAAAGAATTTAAAGAGGAAATCAAGTCTCTTTGGAAACTGAATGAAGTCATGGACTGAAAATGTCTTTCAGTAAATGTAAGGTATTAAAAAATGCAAGAAAAAGAGAGAATAGCTCTAAAAATACATATCACTCTCCCCTTCCACACATCATCTCCATCATGCTAAGTAGCATCTTTCTGTTCCTCTGAGCATGTCCAGGATTCCAACACCGGGGACATTTCTTATCACATACGTCCAGTCCCCGAGGTCATGCCCTGTGGTCATTCTTCTCTGCCGCTCAAGTCATTTGCAGAACAGGGTGTAGTCTGGTGTATGCTGGTTCTCCATTATTCTCTATCCCAGAAGGTCAAAGCATAATATGGAACTTCTTGAACTTAAAAGAGACACTCAGCCTAGATAACCCAGCTGTGCTCAAATTAAAACATCCAAAAATAGCATTTATTCTCCCAACAGCAAGGACTGAAGCTAAATCCAGGAGAGGAGGAATACCTCTTAACTGGACTTTCAAATTGTACCAAGTCACTCCAATTTCACAAGTTTCAAGAAGATTCCTTCAGAACTAAAAGAAAAGGGTTTTGCTGTACAACATCAGCATTTATAGAGAGAGAAATTCTTCCACTCAATTGTAACTCTTCAGAGGATTTCCTACTATTTAACTAAATAGACTGGAAAGTCAGAGAACTGAGTTTTGTTCCTTGGAAAATCATCATAAATCTGTATTACCAGATTACCATGTGTTACTGCTGATTAGCAAAAATTTCCTCAGTTCCTGTGAAGGTGAAATAAAACATGGGCACACGGGACAATCTGAGAGAAATGAGAAAGCATCATGAGTACTTTGGTCAATATGAGGAAACTGGTCCATATTTTACAAGGGCCGGCAATGCACATGGCTAATTTAGTTCTTCGATACATACAGCTTAAGGACTCTCACCTCAGATAAACAGTATGAATGAAAGTCCCTCTGAAGTGGGATCTACTTCTATGTAAAAAAATACTACTTATGTAAAAAAATAATAATACATTAAAAGTCTGGCAGTGTTACCAGCATTTCCCAATAGAATATATGATTTTTTGTTTTTTTGGAATAATTACAGGAGTTGTCTTGCATTTTTATCACCCAATAGATCAACACTGATGGATCTTGGCTTTGGTTTTAAATGTATCTTATCATTTTCCCTCTTTGAACAGAACTTGTTTCTATGAATACAGAGAAAGACACCCTCACCCGCATAATAAGCTTCTATATGTAAACAGTAGCAGATTAACAAAATCCACAAATAACAGACCATACTATGCAGTCTCAATTAATTGCTGGGCCCACTATTTCCAGCTTGAGCACAACTCACAAGAATATGAGCCCATCTAAGGTGAGGCACCACATCTCATATGTCTTGCACATCTAGCTAGCAGTTGCCCGATACCTGGCAGAACCTCCATAACTGCTAAACTGTTAAATTCTATGAAAATGAGTCTATTATAAGGTCCATCACAGCAAAGAGCCTAGAACACAGTGGGATTAATTAAATATGTGTGATCTAAACCGATCACTGGGTAAGTGAATGAATTAATGAATGGTTTGACCTAGCTAATTTGTAAACAAAAGCAAAGATGTTCCAGGCAGAGATAATGTCATGGAGGCTGTGGCTCGTGGGTTGAAGAGCAAGCATTGTAGGTAGGTTAACTGTTGGTCATAGGAAACCATTAAATATTCTTGAGGGAAAGTGGGTTGGCAGAACTGTTATTTGAGAAATATTGTGGTGTTCTTTTTTATACGATGTACTGGAGCAAGGAGAGAATCAAGGGAGAAAGAGGCGAATATATCCATAAGCTTTAGACAAATGAAATAAGTGGACATAAGAATAACATCACCTTCCAGGTGTTTCTCACTTTTCTAGCACTCACTCTCCTTGTGATCCTCTGTAAGACCATTTAAATATCTTCTTAGCTTAGGTTCTTTCTCCTTTGGTCTATTTCATACTATCCCACTAGGTTATCTCCCTAAATTCCAATTGCTTTTCTCCCACTCATTTAATCAGAAACCTTCAACTGTTCTTCACATCCTCCGACACCATGTTAAAATCTAGAGTCTGGTTATTGAAGCCTGTGAATATTGTACAGTGAGAAAAGTTCTACAGCGGTGTGAGGGGAAAAAGCTCAAGTCCATCAGGATCAACCACTTTTTAACTAGTTTTCTCAACCAAATGTCAAACCAGACAATTCCTAAGGACCTTTCTAAATTAGCATTTTATTTTTTATTTGATATGACCCTGAACCAGTGCTCCTCAAACTTCAGTGCTCCTTCAAACTTAGCTGGAAACCTTGCTAAAATGTAGGTTCTGGGGCACCTGGGTGGCTCAGTCAGTTAAGCATCTGCCTTTGGCTCAGGTCATGATCCCAGGGTCCTGAAATCGAGTCCCACATCAGGCTCCCTGCTCAGCAAGGAGTCTGCTTCTCCCTCTTCCCCTCCTCCCTGCTCGTGATCTTTCTCTCTCTCTCTCACTCTTCTCTCTCAAATAAATAAATAAAATCTTTAAAAAAATAAAATAAAATGTAAGTTCTGATTCAGTGAGACTGGAGTAACTCTGATGCTGCTGGTCCGTGGACCACACTTTGAGTAGCAATGTCCTACATTAGAGCTATGGTATAGAACTTCACATTGGCAAAACAACATCTATCCTTTCCTTCCAAATTTTGCTGAGTCTATTGGTCAACTCAGAATGTCTTCCCAGCCACATTCGTCTGTCAGCAATTGTCCCATCTTTCAAATCTTTCTCATTCTGGCTAAAACATTGTCATCTCAATAAAGCTCTTCTTAATCCACACCCTTACCCACAGAGGAAGACATCTTGTTTTCTTTGATTCCCCCAGTTCTTTGTGTATCTCTTATAGCATCATGAAAACCCTGTGTTGTCATTACTTGTGCATGTGTGTTGTCTCTCCTTAGGTTGTAAGCTTCTTGGCAATACAGATGATAGCTGCCACTTTTGACTAAGGAGTAGGAGGAAGAGCATTCTGAAGGGGGGCTGGGGGGGGTATGGTCACTCTAGTGTTGGGGAAATTCATACCTAGTACATCTACCCCAACACACATTTCTTTCTATTACACCTGGCAGGTACTGTAATATACACCAGAACACAACACCTGACACATTGCTGGATTTACATCATTGTTTATGTTTGGCAATGGAGACAGAGTAGAAGAAGTCACAGTCCTGTTTTTGGCATGCTTAACTTTCAGTTGTTGGCTAATAGCCTCATAAAGGAGTTCTCCCTGCATCTGGAACTTGAGAGGTTGGGAGACTGATCCGGAGCAGGGAGTGGTTCATTTGGAAAATAAGCTGCCTTATTCTACCTACAGAGCTTTAAAATTAATGTAGTCACCTTCATTGGCCAGGACATTTTTTAAAGACATTTTTATTTCTTGAGACACAAGTGCAGTAATACAACACATACAAGTGCCCTTTTATATTACTGGGTCCTAGTCTCCTTAGATTTGGCATATTATATAAAGGCAAGAGGCCATTTGATGTATTTTTTAGCATGATGCCAGTTACATCTAAAACACTAAAGCATTAGTCAGGGCAACATGATGTTTTACAAATCATGAAAAAAATGCATTGCATTTTTAACTTGTTTAACTTGTCTTTACTCCATGATCTATTTCTTTTGTAATACGTTTTATTGCTTGGGATTTATAGGGTCATTTCTCTGAGTGGTTTATGCAACAACACACATCAATGTGTCTGCCTTCATTCATCAGAGGGCAAAAATTCAGGTCAGACATCAGTCATTTGTTAAGCTCATCTGGATTAATGAAGGTCTAGAGCTTGCATTCAGAATACACAAAGAGCAATGTGAGGTACGTCTACAAGTAATGTCAACTTATTTCTGAACTAGTAATGCCCAGATTTATATCTGTCATGTTCTTAAATCAAAACAGTATTGACTATTGTGATAACAAAGATTTATTCCCACTTAACAGCTACTGCTCCAACTACAGTCCTGTTAGTTTTCACAGAATAATCAAGCAATAAACTTCTTCATAAATCTTACTAATTAATTTCTGATTTAGATATGAGGTGGGGCTTCTTTGGGTAACTTTGAATGGAGTAAATATGCTCTTAAGTGGAAATGAATATTGCTGCCTCTCTTGGTTCCATCCCGAGCACATGGCCTTATAAAAGGAAAATTGTCAAAGGCCTGCAGAAGGATTCCGTAATGAAATAAAATCATTGTACTGGAAAGCTCTTTGCACTTTTTCCCAAAGTACATGATTTAGAATATTTAATACTCACAATCACCTTGCGAGGTAAGCAAAGTAGGTGACACTATGTCCAATCAACATGTATACAAACTAAGCCCCTGTAATCTCCCCAAGTTTCAAAAGATTCAAAACAACAAAACAAAGGTAATTCAGGTTTCCCTGATGATAGACTGGTGCCCTCTCCATAGTGTGATTTTTTTTTTTTTTAAAGACAGTCATAGACCAGGAAGAAGTCAATGCCATGGTAACTTAACAATCCAGAATGAGCTCAAAAGTTTCTGAAAGCATTAAATGCTTGTGAAGGAAAAGAGTTTTCTTAGCTGATGAGATAATTGTGGAAATGAGTTAATGAATAAGCATTTACTACATCTTAGGTGAAGACAGAGAGAAGAAATAATCAGCATCACCTAGTCCTCCAATGAGTACCTAAGAACTCAATTCACCTCAGTTTTATTCCATGTCTCAGAAGCTTCTAATAAGGGTCTTGAGATGACGAAGTACACAAAATTGGTAGTTAATGAAAATATATTCATACTGTGTTACTCTTCAAGGAAATCATTTAAACGTTTCCTCAAATGATGACTGGATTGGTACCTTAAAAAGCAAAAGCAATGTATAAGAGGGGATACATCTGAGCACACAGAAACACAAACTTGTAGATTTGAATCTTGGAAAGTAAACTCTCTAGGCATAAAATTTCTGATCTGTAAAATAGGTCTCGTATGAGTTTTAAACAAATCAATGAACATATAAATCCTGTGTTTTGCCCAACAGATAGTCAATGCTCACGTTAACCATGCAGTCTAATTTGCATCCTTCTCTGTACCTCTGGTACTGAAATGAATCACTGCTATCTATCTTATGACACAATACTTAGAGAGAGAGAACCAGAGGAGAGAGGAGAACCAGATTTCAGTGAGAGAAATTCCCTCCTGCTTTGTGAGACAATTACAGCTAGGCCAAATTAAACGTCAAACAAAAGCTCCATTGTATGGCTTTCTCCAGAAGAAATCAGAAACAGAGTCCCGGGGTAATTGGCAAAGTAAATGTAACTTTGAATTGTGCCCAAGGAAGGGAAGGCATCTGCCATAACTATTGATTATAAATAGTGGTGTCCTACAAGAATCCTTTTTAAATTTTACCTCCAGAATCAAGTAGAAAGGAAAGAGAGAAAGAGAAGGGAAGGGAAAGGAAAGAAAGGAAAGCTAAAGGAAAGGGAAAGGGAGAGAAAAGAAATAAAGTAAATTTGGAAAACTGAATAGAATTTCCTGGACTCTTCCAGGACAAGAGCAATGACTTTCCAAGAGAGGTTCAGACAAAGCCAGAGGTCAAAAACAAAATTAAGTACAAACAGTCGTTTTGAAAGCAAAGTGTATTTATAATATATTTGTCTTTCAAACCCCATTTTGTCATTTCTTTTCCACTGTCTCTCATAAAGTAAGGGACAACAGAGGAAGACAAACAACACTCTAGGACCAACTATTTTCTCCTATGATGTGGTCGAGGCTTTTGGCCACATGTAGACCCTGTGTTCTACTGGAGAAGTTAGCAAGAGTGCTGGCAGATGAGGTCTATTTCACTTTAAGGTGAAGGGTGGGAAAAAGTTTGAGCTCCTTGCTCATGATAAGGAATTTCAATCTTGAATGACTAGTTTGGAGATTTTGCTGTAGGCCTTTTGGATGATGTGTGCACAGTTTGCTCTTCCTTTAGAGACTTGATTCTGGCATGTTTCTGAAAATGCTATGTGCCATCACCGAGTGGAAAGAGAATGGAAATTAGAGCTAGATCCACGAAGAAGTCATCTTAAAGACCAGGAGATTTTGATTATATGAGATGAGTTTCTTGACCAAAGAGGGCTGTTATTAAAGAGATTTGACAATCCTTTTCCTCATGTTATTTTTCTTAGGCTTTCATGGGAGGGATGCTGCAAGCAGGTACTTAGGTTTTCTTAGCCAAGATGTGGGGACTACAGCAGAATATTTTCTAGGGCTTGGAAAATGAAATAATTCTTCTATGCTGTGTAAATCAGGGTCCTTCAGTAGTAACAATGATGATAACGACAGTGATGATAGTAAAATAGCATTTACTGACTGCTTTTTTTAGCCAAGTCTCGTTTTCAGGACTTTGTATGCAATATCTCATTTAGCCATCATAAAAACCTAATGACATGGTATTACTAATTTCATTGGATAGGTGAGGAAATTGAGCAAGAAGTCATGATGCAGTACATGGTGCAGGTGTTCGCTAACTAAGGTAGAAGTACTAACAGAAGGATACACACCTAAAATGGTCCATCAGGTAATGCTTCACAGCTTAACCCTCAGGGTGGTTTGGTGTGGAATGAGTATTACAAATACATCAACAACTGAAATTGTGGCTCTAAATAACCCCAAACTTTCTGCTCAAAGACATAGCACCCATGACCACGGTGGCCTCTTTGCTGGCTGCCAATCACTATAATAATAACAAAAATGTTAAAGCAAGATTTACTGGTATTAACTGTAATTTTTCCTTCCCCATCTCTTTTTAGAAACCTTTATTTTCATTTTCTCATTGATGACCATCTATTAACGTTTCTCCCTTAAGAGTACATTTGCATGTAGACAATTAAAATTTTCTGAGTTATTCTTTGATATGAGTCCTAGAGAGTTTAAGTGTCTTGCCCAAGGTCTAATGCCTAAGTGAGGGAACTTGTAGTTGAACCCATGCTTTCATATTTGTACTAATCTCCTCCAGACAAGATCTGAAGTCTGTGTGCCTACAATTAGAATATAAATGAGTTCCAGTGAGAAAAATGGTGGCAAGCATTGGCTTCAAAACTGCAAAATTATTCTAACACACAAATACACACACACACACACACACACACTTTCCTCACACACAAACACATTAGACACTTCTTTTGAGATTTCTATTCCCTTTCAAAGATTCCTTTGGTATTCAGTTCATCAAGATTCTGTGCAAATACTGCCACGTAAAGAGGATGGTCCTTGTTATAGCAGAGGATTGCAGTGATTCCCATGGTGTGGAGGAGTGACCCCAGGGAAGGGAGAAAGAGCCCCTGTGGCTGGATCTGAGGCACTAGGTCATGTCTAACAGAGAAGCATCACCAGGCTACTCTACAGTTTGAGAAGTACTGCTCATTATGTCCACTCTTCCCCGATGTTTCACCACATTCTCCTCCCTAGTCATCTCCAAAGGCCTTAACCTCCACCACGAAGGCCCTCTGGCCCCTCATGAAGTCTCTAACCTCATAAGTGCCAAAGCACACTTTCAGCTGTCTCATTGTGACTGAACTTGATGCCTGCTACTCCCACCTGCCCTCTAGCTTCAGAGCTCCAAGTGCAACACTGGTGTCTCATACCACAGCCACATTCTCCTCTGAGCTTGACATATGGCATGTGCTTGATAAATATTTATAGATAATAGAAATCTGAGGCCTATGCCCAGTGGTCTTCTAGCTAATTTAGTAACTCTTCCCATATTTCCTTAAATATAAACAAAGACAAGTCAGCAGGAACCAACCAGAAGTATGTGACCAAATCTATTTGATGGCAGAAGTTGATCTTTCCAAATGGAAAATAGTCTTGAATTTCTGCTAGTTATCTATTCTATTCTCCACATGTGCCAATTATTTTTTCCATTTACATACATATTCTTGGTGACCTCTAAGTGAATGTCAGAAAACATTCCACAAAAGGAAGAATTGCCAAGATATGTTCAGGTGTTGTAGGAGTAAGAAGGAGCATTGTGTAAAGGCAGAGAAATTAGCATAGGACCTGCCTTGATCTTATTCATAAGGCTCACCATATAGAGATTAAAAATCCTATCCAGGTAATGGTTAATGCCTGGGTCAATTTAGAGTAAAACCAATCTTAGACTTTTGCAAGTAAACATGCTCTTAGAAAAATCTAGTCCAGCTCCTTGTATCATTCATCCCCAAGGCTATTCTTCAAAGTAACATCCCTTTTAAATCTAATTTGATAACAATATCTTCTAAAAAGTGTGATGCAGACTTTCTCTTATTTAAAAATAAGAATGAATAAGAGATGAAATAATGGCAGAGCTAGAAATGAAACTCAGGTCCTTGGAATCTACAACTCTAGATTGACTCTCCTTGGACTCCATTAACATATCTCAGCCTCCTGAATACAGCCCTGATGTTTGATCAGCCCATGTTGTGGGACCTCTCTCTGAGGGAGGGTCCTTCTAGTTCTCAATTCTATACACAGATATATTGGCCTTTTCTGAACTGAGATGTCTCTTTGCTCTGGGAAACCTAGCTCATCCTCATCCAGTAAATCCTTATAGCTTATATGACATGTCCTCTTGAGTGTCAAGCACATTTACTATCATCTTCAAGATTAACACAAATAATTACAAATTTACTTGTTGGTAAACTGCACCCTGAATTACCACATTAAGGTCCATTAAGATTTTATTGCAACTTCAATAGAAAAATTCCTGAGGTCCAGGATACCGAGATTTCAAGAAAAAAGAACTCTGGTTTGTAAAAACTGTACATTTATTTATAAATGCTAACATAAATATTAGTTCAACTAAAATAAATATTCTTTTTCTTTAGAAAGATAACTGAGTGGAATTTTACTAAAACACAAAAGCCAGCCTATAGTGTGGTAAATTTGCTGCAATTATTAGCCTGCCTATTCACCTCTTAATCAGAGGCTCATGGGTGTGACATAAAAACCATCAAGAGCCTTTACTACATTCACAGGGGTATGATCTTAGTCTGGCTGTTGAAAGTCAAATTAAGCAACGAAATCACAGAAAATTACACATATAGACAATACACAGAGTCAGATGTCAGGTTTCTTCTTTAAAAGACCTGGCAACACAGAGTTCACAGTCCCACAAAACTGCCAATTTGTAGTAGCTGACGTATATTGGTAATGTCTGGGCTTCTGAGTATGCCACAGGCTATACCACTCCCAGTTGTCTTCAACTCACTGGTTTGAGGAACCTGCCCAAGCCACAGAGGCACTGAGCATGGGACCTTATCACTGTTCATACATGTGCACGATGCATATGTATTTATGTATATTTATGTACATTTTTTTATTTTGAACGTGGAACTAATCTTTGCCAGTTTTGATTTTCATTCCTAGAGAGTATAACTGTGACCCTCCTTTGTACTCAAAATACTCCATTTTCTCTGCTTTGTGCTAAACCTGAAAACCAGCAAAGTCCATGTGGACTCATTCCAAAAGGAATGAGCAGTGAAAGGGTCAATTGCGTTTGAAGCAGCCCACGACTGTTTATGCTGGCATCATTTTGCCCTGGAGATTTTTCCTACTACTTTCTGGAAGCATTCTAACATAAACCATTCATTCTGGTTTTCAGATTCAAACACATTCTAGTCTCACCACCTGTGTATGCAATTGATTTGGTTTTAACTTTGAGCTTCATCCCTGAACCAGACCTGGCACCTGCAGAAGAAAGTACCCGGGGCTAAAATAGAGTGAGCAGGGCCACAAAATAGTGTAATATCCTCCCACTGTGGTTCAGAGGGGATGCTGTTTTGGGGTGTGCATTTCATCTCACGAGACTCCAGACAACAGAAGAGCTAGACAAAAGGAAAACATGTGATGAGGCAGTATTTATACTGCAATCTTTCCAACATTTCAGAAGGGAATGGTTTACAGATGTATACCCTCCAGTGACATTTACACATCTATTGTTTTCTTAACCCCCATCTCCATCCTATTACAAGATTCTTTTTGTGAAAAAGAATACAAACTTCCCCATGCTTTTCTGAGATAAAGAGCCCATTTCCTCCTGATTACAAGAGAAGACATGATGAGCTACATGATAGGCCAAGCGCTAATGTGAAATCAGCTTCAGAAAATGGAATACTTTTATGATTACTTAAGCATTTGTATTTCACGCCATAAATTTTTCCCTGTCTGAAACAGACCACTTAACCCAGTCTTAGAACATCAAGCTGCTAATTTACACCGTTTTCTGACAGGAAACCATCTATGGCGATGAATGCACGGTAGGGGATTTTAACCGAAGCCCATCTGGACTTTTAGCTATTGAAGACAATTTCTTGTTAATAATCTATTAAAGAGAGATGCCATAAAGATGAGTTACCATCTCCTGGTTGTAAATTTCAGAAGGGGCTTTATAAAGAGCCTCTTATTTTTTCAACTTTTTTCACCTATTTTCAATGCATTAATTCATCAACATTTAACTTTGTCTTTCTGCCTTATGACTCTCAAAGAGTTTAAAGTGCTGTTAAGATCACAGTTGTTGCCTTTAGGAAAGGATATCTGTCTTGGACACGTGCTTTCTATTAATTGAGGCCTCTAGATTCCTTTATGATGAAATATATCTTCTTCAAAAAATCAGATTTCAGAGTTGTGTGTGTGTTTCGATTTTTTTTCAAAATAATCCTTTTCTGGTCATGCAAAACTCAAATAAGAAAAGTGAAATTCTGATTATTTGGCAAATTTGGAATTTTTGGTGTTGAATTATTTTAAGTAACTCAAAAATATGAGCATCTGAAGACTTCTTTCTTTCCCCTAGCCCTTTGCTCCCATACCTCCTTCAAGTCTTGGTTCAAATCACCTTCTCAGAAAAGCCTTCCTTGATGGACCCTATTTTACATTATAATTTGTGCCACCTTCATCTTTACTGAGCCTCCCCCTCTTCATTTCATTCTGATATACTGCGTATTTCATTATTTCTTTTATTGTCTTTCTCCACCTGTTGGAACATGAGCTCCATGAGAATAGGGTTTTCTGCTGGCTCTTCCACTTATGTGTCCCTAGAGCTTAGAGTAGTGCATATTATACAGGTGTTGAAAAACATTTGTTGAATAAATGCAATGCATATAGAGGAAATAACTAACTTGACAAATATAGAAAATAAAAATATAATAATGACAAATTTAGATGCATGACACATAGTAAGTACTCAAATTTTTGTTAAATTAGTGATAAATGAACAGAGGAATAGTAAAAAAAAAAATTTAGAAAAAAACACACAACCAAAGAACTAATTAAAGGGAAAGAGCTAGGATAACTACATGGTCAATCCATGAAAAGAAGTTATTTGAGATAATTAAGATGCAATTATAAACATTGGTTTTCTTTTCAGAGCAAATTTGCTAAGGAAGAAAAGAAAAAAATAGAAAATCAAGTGGAAGAAATGTTTTAATGTTAAAATAGTGTTTAAAATCTGCTTTAAATGTTTTAGGGACACCTGGGTGGCTCAGTCAGTTGAGCATCTGACTCTTGATTTTGACTCAGGTCATGATCTCAGGGGCGTGGGATGGAACCCCCGTCAGATTCCATACTCAGCGTGGAGTCCGCTTGTCCCTCTCCCTCCCCTTAGGCCTCTCCCAGCTCCCCACACATACTCTCTTTCTCTCTCTTTCTAAAATAAATAAGTAAAATCATTTAAAAATATTTTAAATGTGATTTTCAAATACATCTACTAACTAAAAATGGCTAAGATGATACATAAAGGACAAAGAAGGAAATGAAATCACCTATAGTTACATCCTTTAAATTCCAGCTCTGTAAGTATGTGGGTATACTGAATATATTTATGATACTTTTCTATGGAGATTACATACAAATTTTAATAAACAGGGAGCAAAAAATTCATATACTGTGATGGTTAATTTTATGTGTAAACCTCCCTGAAATCATGCCCAGATAGGTGGTAAAACATTATTTCTGAGTGCATCTGTGAAGGTGTTGCAGAGGAGATTAGCTTTTGAATCAGTAGACTGAATAAAGAAGGTCATTGTCACCAGGAAGGTGGGCATCATCCAGTCCATATGAGGGCCTAAAAAGAACAAAAAGGTGGAGGAAAGGCAAACTCCTCTCTTTCTACTTGAGCTGAGACATTCATCTTCTCCTTCCCTCGGACATCAGGCTTTCAAGGTCAGAGTGGGACTTATACCATCAGGTCCCCTGATTCTCAGGCTTTCGGACTCATACTGAATTCCACTCCTGCCTTTCCTGGTTCTCCAGCTTGTACTCAGCAGATAGTGGGACTTCTCGGCCTCCATAACACATGACCCAATTCCTATAATAAATCTCCTTTTCTATATCTACATCTGTATGTGTATTCCTTTTTCTTTTATAATAGGCTCCACACTCAACATGGGGCTTGAACTCATGACCATGAGGTTAAGAGTTGTATGCTCTTCCAACTGAGCCAGCCAGGCACCCGTATGCCATCTATTTCTTTTTTTTTTTAATTTTTTTATTGTTATGTTAATCCCCATAAATTACATCATCAGTTCTTGATGTAGTGTTCCATGATTCATTGTTTGTGCATAACACCCAGTGCTCCACGCAGAATGTGCCCTCTTTAATACCCATCACCAGGCTAACTAATCGCCCACCCTCCTCCCCTCTAGAACCCTCAGTTTGTTTTTCAGAGTCCACCGTCTCTCATGGTTCATCTCCCCTCTGACTTACTCCCCTTCATTCTTCCCCTCCTGCTATCTTCTTCTTTTTCTTTTTTCTTAACATATGTTGCATTATTTGTTTCAGAAGTACAGATCTGTGATTCAACAGTCTTGCACAATTCACAGCGCTCATCATAGCATATACCCTACCCAATGTCTATCACCCAGCCACCCCATCCCTCCCACCCCCCACCACTCCAGCAACACTCAGTTTGTTTCCTGAGATTAAGAATTCCTCATATCAGTGAGTTCATATGATACATGTCTTTCTCTGATTGCCTTATTTCACTCAGCATAACACCCTCCAGTTCCATCCACGTCGTTGCAAATGGCAAGATCTCATTCCTTTGATGGCTGCATAATATTCCATTGTGTATATATACCACTTCTTCTTTATCCATTCATCTGTCAATGGAAATCTTGGCTCTTTCCACAGTTTGGCTATTGTGGACATTGCTGCTATAAACATCGGGGTACATGTACCCCTTCGGATCCCTACATTTGTATCTTTGTGGTAAATACCCAGTAGTGCAATTGCTGGATCGTATGGTAGCTCTATTTTCAACTGTTTGAAGAACAGCCATACTGTTTTCCAGAGGGGTTGCACCAGCTTGCATTCCCACCAACAGTGTAGGAGGGTTCCCCTTTCTCCGCATCCCCGCCAACATCTGTCGTTTCCTGACTTGTTAATTCTAGCCATTCTGACTGGTGTGAGGTGGTATCTCATTGAGGTTTTGATTTGGATTTCCCTGATGCTGAGCGATGTTGACCACTTTTTCATGTGTCTGTTAGCCATTTGGATGTCTTCTTTGAAACATGTCTGTTCGTGTCTTCTGCCCATTTCTTGATTGGATTATTTGTTCTTTGGGTGTTGAGTTTGATAAGTTCTTTATAGATTTAGAATACCAGCCCTTTATCTGATAAGTCATTTGCAAATATTTTCTCCCATTCTGTCGGTTGTCTTTTGGTTTTGTGGACTCTTTCTTTTGCTGTGCAAAAGCTTTTTATCTTGATGAAATCCCAATAGTTCATTTTTGCTCTTGCTTCCCTTGTCTTTGGCGATGTTTCTAGGAAGAAGTTGCTGCGGCTGAGGTCAAAGAGGTTGCTACCTGTGTTCTCCTTTAGGATGTTGATAGACTCCTGTCTCACATTTAGGTCGTTCAACCATTTGGAGTCTATTTTTGTGTGTGGTGTAAGGAAATGGTCCAGTTTCATTCTTCTGCATGTGGCTGTCCAATATTCCCAACACCATTTGTTGAAGAGACTATCTTTTTTCCATTGGACATTCTTTCCTGCTTTGTCAAAGATGAGTTGACCATAGAGTTGAGGGTCCATTTCTGGGCTCTCGATTCTGTTCCATTGATCGATGTGTCTGTTTTTGTGCCAGTACCATACTGTCTTGATGATGACAGCTTTGTAATAGAGCTGGAAGTCCAGAATTGTGAGCCGCCAGCTTTGCTTTTCTTTTTCATGATTCCTCTGGCTATTCAGGGTCTCTTCTGGTTCCATACAAATTTGAGGATTATTTGTTCCATTTCTTTGAAAAAAGTGGATGGTATTTTGATGGGGATTGCATTGAATGTGTAGATTGCTCTAGGTAGCATTGACATCTTCACAATGTTTGTTCTTCCAATCCATTAGCATGGAACGTTTTTCCATTTCTTTGTCTCTTCCTCAATTTCTTTCATGAGTATTTTATAGTTTTCTGAGTACAGATGCTTTGCCCCTTTGATTAAATTGATTCCTAGGTATCTTATGGTTTTGGGTGCAATTGTAAATGGAATCGACTCCTTGATTTGTCTCTCTTCTGTCTTGTTGTTGTGTATAGGAATGCCAGTGATTTCTGTGCATTGATTTTATAACCTGCCTCTTTACTGAATTCCTGTATGAGTTCTAGCAGTTTTGGGGTGGAGTCCTTTGGGTTTTCCACATAGAGTATCCTATCACGTGCAAAGAGTGAGAGTTTGACTTCCTCTTTGCTGATTTGGATGCCTTTGATTTCTTTTTGTTGTTTGATTGCTGTGGCTAGGACTTCTAATACTATGTTGAATAGCAGTGATGATAGTGGACATCCCTGTCGCGTTCCTGACCTTAGGGGAGAAGCTCTCAGCTCTTCCCAATTGAGAATGATATTCGCTGTAGGTTTTTCATAGATGGCTTTTATGATGTTGAGGTATGTACCCTCTATCCCTATACTCTGAAGAGTTTTGATCAAGAAAGGATGCTGTACTTTGTCAAATGCTTTTTCAGCATCTATTGAGAGGATCTTATGATTCTTGTTCTTTCTTTTCTTAATGTATTGTATCACGTTGATTGATTTGCGGATGTTGAACCAGACTTGCAGCCCAGAGATAAATCCCACTTGGTCATGATGAATAATCCTTTTAATGTACTGTTGGATCCTATTGGCTAGCATTTTGGTGAGAATTTTTGCTTCCATGTTCATCAAGGATATTGATCTGTCATTCTCCTTTTTGATGGGGTCTTTGTCTGGTTTTGGGATCAAGGTAATGGTGGCATCATAAAATGAGTTTGGAAGTTTTCCTTCCATTTCTATTTTTTGGACCAGTTTCAGGAGAATAAGTATTAATTCTTCTTTAAATGTCTGATAGAATTCCCCTGGGAAGCCATCTGGCCCTGGGCTTTTGTTTGTTGGGAGAGTTTTCATGACTGCTTCAATTTCCTTAGTGGTTATAGGTCTGTTCAGATTTTCTATTTCTTCCTGGTTTAATTTTGGTAGTTGATACATCTCTAGGAATGCACCCATTTCTTCCAGGTTATCTAATTTGCTGGCATAGAGTTGCTCATAATATGTTCTTATAATTGTTTGTCTTTCTTTGCTGTTGGTTGTGATCTCTCCTCTTTCATTCATGATTTTGTTGATTTGGGTCCTTTCTCTTTTTTTTTTTGGTATGTCTGGCGGGTTTATCAATCTTGTTAATTCTTTCAAAGAACCAGTTCCTAGTTTCTTTGATCTGTTCTACTGTTCTTTTGGTTTCTATTTCATTGATTTCTGCTCTAATCTTTATTATTTCTCTTCTCCCACTGGATTTAGGCTTTATTTGCTGTTCTTTCTCCAGCTCCTTTAGGTGTAGGGTTACGTTGTGTATTTGAGACCTTTCTTGTTTCTTGAGAAAGGCTTGTATTGTTATATACTTTCCTCTCAGGACTGCCTTTGCTGTATCCTAAAGATTTTGAACAGTTGTGTTTTCATTTTCATTGGTTCCCATGAATTTTTTTAATTCTTCTTTAATTTCCTGGCTGACCCATTCATTCTTTAGTAGGATGCTCTTTAGCCTCCATGTATTTGAGTTCTTTCTGACGTTCCTCTTGTGATTGAGTTCTAGTTTCAGAGCATTGTGGTCTGAAAATATGCAGGGAATAATCCCAATCTTTTGGTACCAGTTGAGACCTGATTTGTGACCTAGGATGTGATCAATTCTGCAGAATGTTCCATGGGCACTAGAGAAGAATGTGTATTCCATTGCTTTGGGTTGGAATGTTCTGAATATATCTGTGAAGTCTATTTGGTCCAGTGTGTCATTTAAAGTCTTTATTTCCTTGTTGATCTTTTGCTTAGATGATCTGTCCATTTCAGTCAGGGAGTGTTAAAGTCCCCCACTATTATTGTATTGTTGTCAATGTGTTTCTTTGCTTTTGTTATTAATTGCCTTAGATAATTGGCTGCTCCCATGGTAGGGGCATAGATATTTACAATTGTTAGATCTTCTTGTTGGATAGACCCTTTAAGTAGGATATAGCATACTTCTTCATCTCTTATTAAAGTCTTTGGTTTAAAATCTAATTTGTTTGATATAAGGATTGCCACCCCAGGTTTCTTTTGGTGTCCATTAGCATGGTAAATGGTTTTCAAGCCCCTCACTTTCAATCTGGGGGTGTCTTTGGGTCTCAAATGAGTCTCCTGCAGACAGCATATTGATGGGTCTTGTTTTTGAATCCAATCTGATAGCCTGTGTCTTTTGATTGGGGCATTGAGTCCCTTTACATTCAGGGTAACTATTGAAAGGTAAGAATTTAGTGCCATTGTATTGCCTGTAAGGTGACTGTTACTGTATATTGTCTGTGTTCCTTTCTGATCTATGCTGCTTTTAGGCTCTCTCTTTGCTTAGAGAACCCCTTTCAATATTTCTTGGAGGGCTGGTTTCGTGTTTGCAAATTCCTTTAGTTTTTGTTTTTCCTGGAAGCTTTTTATCTCTTCTTCAATTTTCAGTGAGAGCCTAGCTGGATATAGTATTCTTGGCTGCATATTTTTCTCATTTAGTGCTCTGAAGATATCATGCCAGTCCTCTCTGGCCTGCCGGGTCTCTGTGGATAGGTCTGTTGCCAATCTAATATTTCTACCATTGTAGGTTACAGATCTCTTCTCCCGAGCTGCTTTCAGGATTTTCTCTTTGTCTCTGAGACTCGTAAGTTTTACTAATAGATGTCGGGGTGTTCACCTATTTTTATTGATTTTGAGAGGGGTTCTCTGTGCCTCCTGGATTTTGATTCCTCTTTCCTTCCCCACATTAGGGAAGTTCTCTGCTATTATTTCTTCCAATATACCTTCTGCCCCTCTCTCTCTTTCTTCTTCTTCTGGGATCCCAATTAATCTAATGTTGTTTCATCTTATCGTATTGCTTATCTCTGGAATTCTGCCCAGTTGATCCTGTAGTTGTTTGTCTCTGCTTTTTCTCAGCCTCTTTATTTTCCATCATTTGGTCTTCTATATCGCTGATTCTCTCTTCTGCGTCCTTTATCCTAGCAGTTATTGCCCCCATTATTGATTGCACCTCATTAATAGCCTTTTTGATTTCGACTTGGTTAGATTTTAGTTCTTTTATTTCTCCAGAAAGTGTTTCTCTAATAACTTCCACACTTTTTTCAAGGCCAGCTAGTATATTTAAAGTCATGATTCTGAAGTCTAGGTCCAACATTGTACTAATGTCCATATTGAGTAGGTGCCTGGCTGATGGTACTACCTTTTGTTCTTTTTGCTGAGGTGATTTTTTTCGTCTTGTCATTTTGTCCAGAGGAGAACAGATGAATGAGAGAACAAAATGCTAACAGGTTAACAACGTCCCCAGAAAATATACTCTATACAAATCAGAAAAGACCCGAGACCAGGGGAAAAGAAAGGGTGAGAAAGAAAAAAGAAAAAGAGAAAAAAGAAGAAAAAGATAAAAACAAAAACAGAACAATAGAAAAAAAAACAAACTGTGATCAAATATGATCAGGCTAGTGCATAGATCAGTGCCATACACTAGATTTTGGGTGTATTTTGGTCTGTTAGAAAAAAGTGCCTCCTAAAATTTTAAAGGAAGAAAGACTTATATACATACCAAATAAGGGTTGATACAATGAAGGGATGGAAGACGACTGTAAAGATGAAAATTATAAAAGATTTTATAAAAGGAATTGAGAAGATAAGAAGTTGTTTGAAAAAAGAAAGAAGAAGATTCAGAAAAAAAAAGGGAGAGAATGTGATCAGGCAGGAGACTAGAACAATGCCATACACTAGTGATTCAGGGTATATTTTGATCTGTTAGAAGAAACTGTATCTTAAAATTTTAAAGAGAGAACAACTTATATATATATGCCAAAAATAAGGGTAACTACTATGAAGGGATAAAATATGACTCTAGAAATGAAAAATAAAAAATGTTTTTTTAAAAAAGGGATTGATAAGATGTTGGTTGAAAAAGGGAAAAAGAAAAATTAAAAAACAGTTAAAAAATTAACTGAAGAACGAATGAATCATGGTAAAAAAAAGCCATGAATTCTATGTGCAATATTCCCCTAGCTCTGGAGTTCTCCGGTTCTCCTTGATCAGTAAACTTGGTCTTGGCCTGCTGGCTGTTTGTGCTGATCTTTTGGGGGAGGCGTCTGTTGCTGTGGTTCCCAAATGTCCTTGCCGGAGGTGGAATTGCCCCGCCCTTGTCAGTCCGGGCTAAGCAAGCTGCTTGGGTTTGCTCTCAGGAGCTTTTGTTCCCTGCAAGCTCTCAGTACAGCTTTGGAGGACCAGGGTGAAAATGGTGGCCTCCCAATCTCCACCTGGAGGAGCTGAGAACTCGGGGCCCCACTCCTCAGTGCACCCCCAGAGAAAAGCAGTCACTCCCGTCTCCCTGGTCTCCGGCTGCACTCCGTGCTCACCTGGCCTGTGACCGAGCGTTTCTATCTCTGGCACCCGACCCCGTGTGGAGTCTCCAAACCCAGCAGATCCCTGTGGTGCGCTCCTGCGCCGCTCCTCCCAGGGGGAGGAAGGGGAGTCTCCCCGGCTCTGCCGCTTTTTGGGTCCCTGCTGGAGGAGCAGTGGCCCGACTGTGCCGCGGATCACAGTTTATGGCAACCCCGAGCTGAGAGCCCACGCCTCGGCTCCGTCTCTGCAGCCGGCTTCCCCGCTCCGATACCTGGGAGCTCTGCTGCACTCAGGCACCACCGGTCTTTCTGTGACCCCAAGGGTCCTGCGACCAGGCTTTCCCGGGAGGATTTCACCCCCTGCTTAGCCACTGGAGCAATGTCCCTCCCTGGACCTGACTTCTAAAAGTTCCAATTTTGTGCTCCGCGGCTCTATCATTTGCCAGAAGCGGCCGACGGAGGCCCCCTCCCCCGCCGCCTATCCTCCCGAATATCGCCTCGGATTCACTTCTCCACACGTCCTACCTTCCAGTAAGTGGTCGCTTTTCTGTTCAGAGAGTTGTTGCTACTCTCTTCTCTGATCTCCTGTTGAGTTCGTAGGTGTTCAGAATGGTTTGATCCCTATTCAGCTGGATTCCTGAGACCAGACGAAATCCAGGTCTCCTACTCCTCCACCATCTTGCTCACTTCCCTCTATGCCATCTATTTCTATATCATCTATTTCTATCTATCCTATTGGTGATGTTTCTCTGGAGAATCCTAATATGTATGCTTACCGACATGCTTTTTTTCTTAACAGGACAATATATTAAGGTCATTGGCTTGTCTTCTATGTGTCCTGTCAACTAACTTCTTGGTATTTTTTTGTGCATAGATGCACCTTAATTTTTCTAGGCCGTTTTGTCTTGCTAAAACTTTAGATCAGTGCAAATGTTTGACTTTTCTACATTAGGTCATAACTATTCTTTGAGATAATTCTTTGCCTGTGTCTGTGATAGTTTTCTTAAAATCTTAAAAACATGAAATATAAAAAAATATTTAATAGATGTTTTTAGGATTTATTTATTTATTTGCGATAGAGTGTGTATGTTTTCCTGGGTCAGGGGGGACAGGGGGCAGAGGGAGAGGGAGAGAGAAACCCAAGCAGACTCTGCACTCAGCACAGAGCCCAATGCAGGGCTCAATGTCACAACCCTGAGATCATGACCTGAGCTGTGACCAAGAGTCAGACGTTTAACTGACTGTGCCACCCAGGCTCCCCAAACACAAAAAATATCAAAAAATTTTTATATAGATTGCTATATTTCCTCCAGAAGTATCAAGCCATTTTGAACTTCCATTAGCAATGTTTGAGAATGCCCAGTTCCTTGCAATTTCTTTACCATAACTTAAAAACATATATACTTGCCATTTTTTTTTGTATTTGCTATTTTGATAGATGAAAAACAAAATGGAAATTTAGTTATAGCAATGCAGGGGAGAGATAGATATTCAGGGAGATCAAAAAACAAGTTTGGAATGAAATTCCACAATAGTACCTTTAATTTGCATTTTTCATTTGGTTATTTTCTATTTTAAATAGACCATCAAGGTTAGCAGCCCCTCTAGACTGATTTGTAATCTTACACCATGTTAGCCATGCTGTCAGTACCTTGTGCATATATATTTTATGTAACAAACAGCTCTCTACTTTCTACAGATCACTTGGGCAATTTATAAACATTAATTGAAGTTCATGCTTCCCTGTTTTTAAAGCTTCTCTGCAGAAGAACAGAAGTTATACCAGAGTATGAGTGTGCTAGACAGGAAGAGAGTCAAAATGTAACAGACATATTCTGAATTTAACATAATAGCTAAGAACAAATTGAAGCTGAAAACAGAGGGTAGATTTATTTTTTAGTATATTATGATGATAAACCTTGATATTTAAGGAATTTGCCAAACGTAGTCTGCCATGCTATAATGATTACTGATAATGACCAATTTAATATAACAAAATCTGACTCATGATTATCATTTACATGTTGGTGAGTTACTTTTCCTCCAAGAGTAAAACTCATCTCTCTTTGAATTAAATTTCTACTTCTCTTTAATTTTAGGGTGCTCTAAGCCAATGCTCCTCAAAGTGGACCAGTAGCATCCATATCAATTGGAAATATTAGAAGTATAGACTTTTAGAAATTACTCCAGACCTACGAATCAGAATCTGCATTTTCACCAGGTCCCGAGGTGATTTATGTGCATAATGAAGCTTGAGAAACATGGAGCATTAGTTTATATTGAGAATGGAGTGCAAACATTGTCAAATTGCCAGGCTCTGGACTGTCCATTTCTTGCTATTACCATATGGTACATTATGCTTAGGTGCCAATGGAGTCCATTTTCACAAGGTGAAGAACAGGAAAATACAGGAATCTGCATAAATATCTCATGAGCAAGTTTGTAAGAAAGATGGCCAAACAAAAAAATTATCTGAAAATAAGAATCGCCCTGGTTTCGATAAACTTATCATTAAAATTTGTTTCTAAATATTTTGGGTGAAAGTATTAATTTGAAACTAAATCCTAAAGTTATGTCACTGAGTCGATGATAGGAGAAATGGTCACTGGTCATTTCTCCCAAGCTTTCCAGAAACTATGAAACCATTTCCTATTTCCTTGAGGTTTTCTTCCACTTCTCTGTTGCTGGGCAACAAACCACCCCAAAACACAGTGGCTTCAAGCTACAATTCATTATTGTCTTTCATGATTCTGCGTGTTGGCAAGGCTCAGCTGGGAAATTGTTATTTGAGGCCTCCCTGGCAGCTGGGAGTGATGGCAAGGGCACCTCCAGTCACCTGAGGGCTCTCCTGGTTAGATGTCAAAGATGCCTGACTCTCGTGCCTGGGAGCTGGTATGGGCTGGGGTTGACAGCTGCACTCTGGAGTGTGCTCCGACTAGACTACCTATACATGGGTTGCACATGTTTTCTCAAAGTATGGTACTGTCTTTGGAGGTGGAATGTCTCGAGATCGAATAGTCCAAGAGAACCAGGAGAAAGTTGCAAGGCTCCTTAGGTCTGAGCCTCAGGAGCCCCAAGCAAAACTTCTGCCATGTTCTGTTGGTCTTGTACGTCACTAAGTCCAGCCCAGATTCAAAGGAGAGGGGAAATCAATACCACCCACGATTGGGGGAATAGCAAATAATCTTTTGACCATTTTTAATCTACCACAAGTTTTTTTCACAGTTAGAATAACTTTCTTGACAAGCCTCATTTTCTATCATACCACACCCAGATCCACCATACACATATCCAACGTGGAAAAGCATTCAATGGAATCAGAGCTTTGGTCCTATGTAGTCCACTTAAAAAATTAGCAAAAACTCCTTCATCCTTCGTTGGGTGAAGTAGGCCTTTGTGTAAATGTTAATATTTGAGGAGAACTCAGAAGTCTCCTTTACCTAAAAGAGATGTTTCTCTGTGATGGTTAGACTTGATTTCTCTCTTCCTCAAGTTCCATTCTCCATGCTCCTCTGATTCACTCCATGTCAGCTGGGCTGCAGATTCTACCATCTCGGCCCCCAGTCTTTGGGCTTCCAGTTGGGTTTGACCAATGGCAGCCCCTAACCTACCATTTTCCCTTCCTCCTCCTGCCTTCTGTCATGCTTCCCTGGCAGCAGCTCCATGTGCCACCCCTGCCTCCCGGTCCTTCCTCCACAGTTTCACTTCCCACTTGACCCTGTTAGCTCTTTACTCCCCTTTTCTTCAGCTATAGGTGTGATAATGACTTCCTACTGTTAGAGTCTGAATAACCTACCATCCCACATCTTAGGGGGAAAAAAGTTTTATTTAATAATGTTTTTTCTCAAAGAATACTTTTCTGTTCAGCTAATAGTGAAATAATAAAAAAACCCCACAAAATTATAATACTTGGTTAATCTGGAACTTTTGTTGCTGGGAGAAAAATAATACTTTTTTGTGAGTAAAATCCCACCCATCACAAGAGGAGCCCTGGGAAATCACTGGAGACTTCCTTCACTTGTGTGCCTGACAGGCTTTTAGTTTTGCTTTAGAATATTTTAAAAGGAGCATTTCCTTTGTGGAAACTGAGGAAGGGCTCAGAGTGGCTCTCAAAGAACAAAAACTGCTGTGACTATAAAAATTGCCCTATACATCTTTTTGGTCAGAATTATGTTGCTTGACCATTTGGCTACAAGAGAATGTTTAATACTCTCTTATCTAGACTATCTTGCAGCTAGATGGTCATGTAATGAAATGGATTACTGGGGAATGACATCATCAAGATGGCAGAATAGGAGGTCCCCTGCTAGTTGCCCCCCTCCTTTTTTAAGGGGCTATTAATTTTTGATAATCTACACTCAGTGATGATGGAATGAGCTATTAAGTATATTGTTAAGCCCCAAATATTTTCATCATTGGATAGCATATAAAGGATATGCACAGTAAATGATCAACATCCTGAAAACTATTATTATTACTATGCTTTGCTCATAAGATATTGTAAGAATCTCTTTTCATTACTTTATAGAAAATGAAACCACAACGGTGTTTATAATCACAGAAGAAAATAGTATATGGAAAGCAAGCATAACTATAATTAACACTGTTTTTAAAAATATATTTTGTGGTTAAATAACTTCAATATTGGGCCCATTTTAATATGGAAGTTCAAAAGGAAAACCATAGATTTCCCACTTATTTTTCTTTGGCGAATTCTGTATCCACAGATGGTACAGATATTTTAGCATTCTAAACTAAAGCATCTCTATTTATGATTTTGTCTTGGAAGTATCTTTCGTGGTTAGACCACATTTTGTATACTTCCGATGATGGACATATGATCTGAGCTTAGCCAAGGCAAGGGGTAGGCCACATGAAACATCATCAAGGCAGTAAGTTGCTGCTGCCAAGAAGTTGGAAAAGACAATTTTACAGGTCATGAAGAAAATTAGGACCCAGATTAACCAACAAAGCATTCAGTGAATAGAAAAATAAGTATGTGATGCTCATACAGAGTCAATATGGGCCTCAAAGGAAACTTATTTACATGGAAAAGTGGGATAGGAATGTCAAGTTTAAATTATTTTTTACCAAGAAAGGAAGAAGAGGGTTAGGGAAGAATTAACCTGTCTTTGGAAAAAATCACATTTCTAAAAATAAATTTACAATTTCCTTAAGTGACATGTATTTGTATAACATTGCCAAAATAATTATTCTACCTCCTTACTTAAAGATATTCCCCTGGCACCAAGGATAAGCCTCTTGTTGAAACAGAGCATAAAAAATGATATATTTTCTTTTTTTTAAGTGTTTGAACTGCAAATTTATAAATAGATTTGGTGAAAATTCTTGCACCAAAAGTTGAAATTATTTTAATGGCTTTTAAAAATCCCACAAATTTATTATCTTACTGCTCTAGAGCTCAGAAGTCAGAAATTGGTCTGATGGGCTAAAATTAAGGAGTAGGCAGAGCTGCATTCCTTCTGGAGACCAGCAAAGAATCCATTTCCTTCTGGAGGCCACCTGCATTCCTTGGCTTGTGCTCAATCTTCCCTTTTCAAAGCATTGGATTCCACCTTCTGCTTCTGTTAACACATCATCTTCTCACTCTGTCCTCCTTCCTCCCTCTCAGAGGAATCCTTGTTATTACACTGGACCTATTTGATAATCAAGAGCTTAACTTAATTATATCAACAAATGTTGATATGTTACCTTTTATAATGTAAGGTAACATACACCAGGTTCCAGGGATTAGAGCATGGACAGCTTTAGGAGTGCCATTATTCAACCTACCATAGAGTCCCAAAAGAAGAACAGAAAAGAGAGGACAGGCAGGAAATTTTTTTTTTTTTTAAAGATTTTATTTATTTATTTGAGAGAGAGAGAATGAGAAATAGAGAGCACGAGAGGGAAGAGGGTAAGAGGGAGAAGCAGACTCCCTGCTGAGCAGGGAGCCCGATGTGGGACTCGATCCTGGGACTCCAGGATCATGACCTGAGCCGAAGGCAGTCGCTTAACCAACTGAGCCACCCAGGTGCCCGAAATTTTTTTTTTTTTTAAATGAGTGTAGCTGACAATTTCCTTAATTTGATAAAAATTATAAACTCACAAATCCAAGAAGCACAGTAAAGCAGAGAAGATAAACTACATCAAGGAATATCATAATCAAATTTCTGGAAATCAGTGATGAAGAGGACATCTTAAAAGCAGGAATGGGGTAAGAAGAATGGATGAAGAGGGAAGGCACATGACTTATATGGAAACAAAGACTAGAATCTCCCCAGCCCATTTGTCAGAAACAATACAAGCCGGGAAACAAAGGAATCTTTGAAATACTGGGGGGGAGGGGAGGAAGGCCTTTTTTACTATGCAAAAATATCTTTACCTCCTGAAAGTATCATTTTAAAATGAAAATAAAATAAAGTCCTTTTCAACATAAAAATATTGAGAATTTTATGTTTGTGGGGGAAGGGGTTGCAACAAAACTACATGATAAGAAATCTTAAAGGAAATTCTTCAGGTGAAAGGAAAATTGTATTAGAAGGAAATTCAAATACATTCAAAGAAATGGAGAGCCAAAAATGGTAAGTTTTTTTTCCTTCTTATTTTAATGTCAGTAAGAGAGAATTAATTGTTTAAGGCAGAGGTCAGCACATGATGGCCCATAGGCTAAATAAGAGTTCCTGTCCCTTTTTGAAAATAAACTGTACTGGAACCCAGCCACGCTCATTTGTTTATGTGTTGTCTGTGACTGTTTTCATACCACCATGGCAGAGTTCAGTAGTTTTGATAAAGATATTATGGCCTGCACAGCCTAAAATATTTACTATTTAGCCCTTTAGGGAAAAAAATTTCCCTGGTCTAAAGAAAAATAGTAAGATTCCACTGTGGGGTTTATAATATATGTAGAAATAAAATGATTATCAAGTCACACAAAGACCAAGAGAGAAAAAAAATGGAAATTTATTATTTGTAAGGTTCTTCATTACACTTGAAGTGGTATAGTATTATTTGAAGGAAAACTATATATAAGAAGGCATATTGTATCCCCCAGAAAAACCATTACTCAAAAATAGAGCAAAGATGTAGAGCAATGAAGCCAATAGTGGAAATAAAATGGAATATGAAACTTACTCATCAAGCTAAAATAAGGCAGGACCTAAATTTCATGCACCCAATTACAGAGTTTCAAATGCATGAGGCAAAAATTGACAGAACTAAAAGGAAAATAAAATCAACCCATAAATCCTAGTGATTATCAGAAAAAAAGAATACAGAAAACAGTAAGAGTATGTATGTATGAACAACATTTGCAACTAGTGTGAATAAATTAAAGAACACTCTACCCAACAAGAGAATTCATAGTTTTTTCAAGTGTAAATATGGGACATTCACGAAGATATCCCGGGTCAGAAACAAGTCTCAATAAATGTGAAATAATTGAAATGACAGAGTATTTTGCTATCCAGTAAAAGCACACTTTCAGAACAAGTTTCATGAAATATGCAACCATTAAAATAAGTTTTAGATAATAAATACCCTGTTTGGTTTGGAGGGCTTAGCAAAGCAAAACAAAAACCCTGAATGTTAGCTCTAAAATTAACCTTAATTTAAAATCTCCATTTGTTTAATTAATAAGTGTTTACAATATTGGGTGGAAATATTTAGTCCATTTTTAAAAGCCCAGGATTATGTAAGCTATTTAAGTTTTTCTTTTATTTTGATAAACTGGTAGAGATGGAGGCAAATTTCCTCCTGATAGAGCAGAAAACACTCCATCACCATCCAGCAATTGCCTTTTAGCCAGAGTGATGTAGCCCACATGTATTATTACAGAAGTAGACAGAACTATAGCCACCAATTGGTGTTCAATTATTTTACAATGTACAGACGTTGCTGCAAATGCAGCTGGAGCTTGAGAACCACATTATTCTGTCAGGAACTATGTCACACAGAGAAAAGAAGCTCAGCAACAAATTATTCACATGTGTTCTTGCTCTCTTGCTCTCTCTCTCTCTGACTCTAATATATAGGGGTGTGTGTGTGTGTGTGTATAATATTCATTTGTATAGTCACACATATGTAAGTATACAGAGTGTGTATGTGTGTGTGTATATATATACAATTTCAAGAGAATAAAGATATTTAGAGGAAATAGAAAAAAATAGCTCAAAAGAGTAAGTCTTAGGGAGCCTAAGGGAGTTTAGCTCAGAGAATACAAAGTTTAGGGAAAGAAAATAAAACCAAGTTCAGTCCCTTTAAAAAGAAATTATATATGTATATATATAGATATATAATAAACTTCTTATTATAATTATATGTAGTATTAATATATACTATATATTATACATCTATTACACATAATATATATTTTTATATAAATTTAAATATGTAATCAGAATAAAACCTTTTATGTGAAATATTTAGAGTAATATTTCCAGTCCAAGAGTCTGAAGTAGATGCAAAGTATTAGGGAAAGAAGGTAGGATCCAGACCAAAACCTGAACATACCAAGATAGCATCAATTAAAAAACCCAGAGATTAGAATACTAATGGAGCATCTTATCCACTTCCTGCCTCCAAGAGTGGTCACATCCAAACCTAATAGAAAGAAATTATATTAGCCTTAATAATGACTCCAATTTCTAGAAAATGCTGACTGGGTCTCAAGCAAAATCATTCTTAAGGGAATTTAAACATTTCCTCTTATTCTACATGAATGTTCTACATTCTTATTTGTGGAAATTACACGTAAGAGTTGTCCAACTTCCTCTCCAAATCTGGCCCACTTTCCCCAATGTGCCAGCTGGGAAGTTCAACTTTTAGGAGAACTATGATCCCCACAGCTGATCAAGTATGTTATTAAACAGCATGGTCTACAGTTGGAGAACGTGGCCTGCTAGTATTCAGACCTCAGCTCTGCCACTCCCTAGCTGTGTCACCCTGAGCAAGTTATTTTGTCTCTGTGCTTCAGTTTGCTTATGGTTGAAATGAGGGTGCCAGAGAGATATTATAAGGAGTAAATGACATATTTGCAAAGTGCTCAAAACAGTGCCTGGCAAGTAGTTAAGTCCGACAAAAGAAAAACTCATTCAAGTAGAGTCAAATTTCAAACATTTACAGAATAACCTTCTCCTTTCTCCTCTTTTCCCCCTTGGGAGAAAAAGAAAAAAATCATTTTAAGGTAGGCCTTAAAAAGGAAACACTCCAATAATGATAATGGAGGTTTATTCTTATACAAATCATGGCAAAATAATTTCCAAAAGCTATAGAGGAAAAAGCATTCTTTTTTTTTTCTCTGTCAAACAAAAACGTGAAGGGTTTCTCTGCCATTTCAACCACAAAGGCAACTTTAACCAAACGACTTAGTCGGTGTGGGCTCTGAGATTACATAACTATCAGTTTATATCATTACCTGTCCTAGTTTGCAGACATAAATAAAAATATTCTCTCCGCACACTTAAAATATCATCCCATTACGTGATGTTTTTAAGTGAGAATTCTGTATCTTCTTGTGTAATTTTTATGTAACTGTTTACACCTTAAATTAATGAAATGATATAACCAGATAATAGATGCTTTAAGTTTTCTTTAGGTAATAAACTTGCAAAAGAGTAATATGAAGTCAAATGTTTAAGGCAAGAAAAAAGATAGAAGAAGAAAAAAAATTTTAAGCCAAATGTTCCTACGGGAACAAGCCATTAAATTGGTGGTCATTTCAAGACATGTGAACTAATGGTCACATCACAAAGTGGGGAGTATTTTATAAATATTGTTTTAGAAACATCTACATTTTGGCAGTGTTCCCTCCCATATTCTTACTGAAACACTGACTTTTTAAACTAAAATTTTTAGGAAAATACAGACGGTTGACGTTAGTTACATTGAGTTGGTATTAAATAATTAAAATGCTTACATGAGATTGTCCTTTACCCCCATCCATTTATCACCCACAAACATAACATTCTGGATATAGAGGCATGTTGTGGAATGCTTCATCAAGCCTTTTTCCCTTCAATACTATGCCTTCCCATCTTCTTCCCAGTTGGTTCATTCAGATATATCATTTTCCTTTTTGGATGTCTCATTTTCTGTTCTCAAAAGAGGTGAGGCTAATATTTGTGGAATCTAAAAAAGCTGAACTCAAAGAAACAGAGAGTGGACTGGTGGTTGTCAGGGGCTGGAGGGTAGAGGTAATGGGGAGATGTTAGTCAAAGGGGACAAACTTCCAGTTATAAGATGAGTAAGTTCCAGGGATACAGCATACAACCTGCAATAACAGTTAACAAGAGTATATTGTATACTTGGAAGTTTGTAATGCAACCAGGGCACAGGGGTGCAAGAGCACCTGGCTCCAGGGGCCTCATAGGGATCAGGTCCAGCCACTCACCGCTGACAAAATCCACAGGCAGAGAGACGAGTGGACGTGAAACATGAAAGGAATTTATTTCAGTGGGGCCAACACTGGGAAGACAGAAGACTAACATCTCAAGACTGTCTCCAAAGAGCTGAAAATACTTGTAGGTTTATATAAGGAAAACGTGGGACAAAGGGCAGTATGTACATGCGGGTGGGCACTAAATACGGGTTGATCATTGCCATGGGGTCAATCGCCGCAGGTCTTGCTGGCTCAGGGCAGTCCTTATTGCTTGAGGGGGTAAATTTGGTTCCCATGACAGGATGGTCTGCCCACAGGGTCTTTGCCTGAGTTAACAGATAAGGTGGAAAGAAAAACAACCCAGTCCAAAGTACAGATGGAGGTCAAAATCAAGTCTTTCTCTAACAGAGTAGACCTTAAATGTTCTTACCACACATACAGAAAGGTAGCCGTGTGAGATGATGGATGTGTTAATTAACCTTACCATTGCAATCATTTTCATAATATATACAAATATCAAATCAGCACCTTACACAACTTAAATTTATACAGTGTTATATGTCAATTATATCTCAATCAAACTGGAAGAAAATCAAATAAAAGAGGTCAGATACTTTTCAGTAAAACTGTAGGGAGAAAAGTAAATGGGATTTCACACAGTTTCAAAAGTGACAGAAACATACTAGTATCAGACATACTTAGGACAGTAGAAAGGAAATCTTTATGATATTCTATGTAGCAGTAAATGGTTGAAAACAATTATCCATCAAAAGAAGAATGGATAAAGTTACTGTGTTAAAATTATATAAATCAATAGTATGCAACACTTAAATGAAACATATATATTGATGGGTATATACATCCACTTGAGATCTCAAGACCTAATGCTCATGAAAAATGTAGTTACAAAATGATACAATATGATAGCACATATAGAAAATTAAAAATGAAAATTAACAGTATGTTATTTATAAATAATTATTTATCTAGAGAAAAATATAGAAGTGTTGCTGGGTGAACTGAGGTGACCCCAGGCCCTGAAGCCTCGACCCACCAGTCCAGTCCCAAAGGTGTTGACAAAGGTTCTTGGTCTCGTCATGAGAAAGAATTCTGGGACAGACACAACACAGCGGATGAGTGATGCAAGGGGGGAAGCTCATCGAAGCAGAAGTACATTCTCAAGACGTGAGAGTGGGCAAGCCCAAGAGAGAGCTGTGTGCCCTGGGGTTTGGGTGTCTATTACTGACAGGTGTTAACTAGGGGGCAGAGTATTCATTACTTGGGACAGGGATTTCTTGGAAGCAGGATTTCCTGCCTTTTCTTCCTTATTTGGCCAGAGGTGTGCTATCATGTCACCCACCATCTTGGGTCTGTCTGGTCCGATCTGGCTTCCTGTGGAGTGCTGTCAGGACAGGCCTCTGACCTGCCCGTAGCTGGCCATGACTTCTTCTTTGCTGGCTTCCGGGTATCCCATTAGAACCTAACTAACTACCTACTCTAACAAAAGCAGGGACTGAAAAGAGTCACACCAAATGTGTTATCATTGGAAAGGGGCCAGCAGGGAAACGCAGAAACATTATCTTTAATGACCTAATTTTTTTATTTAAAAAAAATAGGAAAGTGATTAAATATTAACATTTGTTAAATCTGGGTAGTGTGCATGTGTATTTGTTTCACTATTTGCTATGGTTTTCTATGTCTTCTAAACTTTTAGAATTAAACACAAAAACAATCATCCGTTTAATGAGGTTTTTTCAGCTTTATTGAAGTATAATTGAAAAATAAAAATTGTATATATTTAAGGTGTGCAACTTGATGTTCTGATATGTATATATATTGTGAGATGGTCACCACAATCAAGTTAATTAACATAGCCATTGGCTTACACAGTTACCTGTTTCTTTGTTTTTACTGCATAAATATAAGTACCCAGAGTTGTCACTGGTTAGTTACAACTTGGGTCGGAAGAGCACATATCTGGACAGCTCATGAGCCACATGCCATGGTAGCAGCAGCCACGATTGTTGGGGACAATGTCACCACTGATGCTGCTATTTCACCCCTAATCACTGAACACTAAAGCAAGGGTTTGTTACGTGGTCACCGTGTGGCAGTTTTGCCTCAAAATAACGTTCTTAAGTCCAAACATGTACAACAGCACTTTCTACTTTCAATAATAATATATATGCATATTATCAAGACCAGGCTTGAAATTATGCCAGTCTTTATCCTTAACTGATGAAAATAACCTATCTTTGATTTGCGTCTGCTCTTGTTATCAGCCCATCTGGCTTGATAGTGTCACCCGAAGTGACACTTCAGCCTACATTCCATTGATCATAGCAAGTTATGTGACCCTGAGACAATGGAGTAGGGAAGTATCCACCACACACAGCCACCACACATATGTGACCAAATAGTATGATGACCACACCAGCGTTCATTCTATGGAATGCACCTGTGTTAATTTTGATAAAAGAAGTGTAGGGTACAAAAGTAGGAGAAATTTCACAATGCAAACTCTTTTTCTGCATTGTAAAACAGAGATAATAACCACACCACCTGACTTTGGGCAATACCCTAATTTGATTGAAAATTGTGGATCGGAAAATTTCCGTAATTTTCTTAAGTTGGCACAGCTAGCAATTGGCCCATGACAGATTTGAATACAAGTTGGTTATCATTAAAAAACCATGTCACTGATACATAATAGGCCTCTAAGCTCTTATCTATAAAATACTATAGTATTTCAACACAATCTCTTGCTTCACAATCTATTAATCTGGGTCCCCAGGAGTTACTAAAAGCGGTTTCCAGACATGGAGACTTGCTTTATAGTCTTTCAAAGCTTTGCCTCTGAGCTCCAAGTTCATCTGGCACCAAGGCTCTTCGCCACTGATAATATTTACCACCAAGAGGACTGTACCAAGATTTGAAAATGGCTTGTGATAAAAACCTTTAGTTAGGTTATATTTTAGTCCCTACTAGTGATAGCTCAACAGTATTACAGTATTTTAGGTAGCAGGGCAGAAAAGGGTCACATATAATCTACATAAATGACAGTTCAAGAGAAATGTGCTTAGGTACCAAAAAGAAAAAATAAAAGAGGAAAATATTAGTATGACATGTCACTGCTCTTACATAATACCTTTGGCACATACTACCGTGAAAGACTATCTAATACAATTCTAATTTAAGAAAAAAATTACGAAAATAAAATTATTTTTCAGATAGAAAAAATATCACAGTTTTAAAAGATGCCAATGTGTTTCTCTTCTGGGAATCTCAAGTTCAAGTCTGACCATGTACCTGGCCATCTTGCTGGAAAAAAAAAATTAATGACGGTTGGTTTACTTAAATAAATTAAAAACAAAACTTAAAAATAAATCAATAAAATAAAGTGAGTTTCCAAAATTCTACTGCCAAAATAAACTTCTCTCAACATTTTGGTCATCACATTCAACTGCCCTCTTTTCCCGTTCCTATAATCCTCTAATTTTTGGAGGGAATATTCTGTACTGTATATTTTAATGCAGATAAAATGCATACTAAAATTTTTTTTAGTATCTTGGGAGAGATGAGAGAAGCAGAAAGCAATAATAAATATCGAATGCCTTCCAAGAGCTGACATTGTGCTAAATGCTTACCAAAATGTTTCCTTATATAATGCTTACCAAAAACTCTAGAATGTAAAACAAAATGATGATTGGAGGGTTTAAACAACTTATCCCAGGGCTGGATGGAGAAATTAGGGCTTACATTAATTCAGTTTAACTCCCAAGCTAGTCCTCTTTCATCAGTGAAGACACATCCACAAACCTATAAAAGCCCCCAATCCATCATTTATGATCCCAGAAATCTGAAATCTGGAAATTATTATCATTGGACACTCACTATCAGAACCAAGCAATCACAAATAAACTGACAAACCCACCAGGATTAACTTGAGCCTTTAAATGCTCTATAAAACCCAGGCCTTTAGATCACTGTGAAGGCTGTTTAGAGAAAGGCAAGATAATTGCCAAAGATCATTTGATCTTTTTTTTTCTCTTGGGCATCCTGGTGGTCAATGGGAGGAACTGTCCTGACTTCTTAGTCTTAGCAAGCAGATGGGGAGAAATCAACTATTTCATATGTTAACCTAAACAAAAATGAGCTGGTCTTACAGTGTTCATTCATATTGTCTTTCTCCCCATCTTCTAAAATTGTCAATGAATTTCAATGCAAATGTCCTTCAGCACATCATGTTCTTCAAAATCAGAGTCCCCTTCTGGGTGCCCTTCCTGTGATTTCTCTACTTCATCCTTCCCTATAGTATCAAGGTTAAATGCAAATGATGGCAAGATTCAGCTATTATAAAGCTGTACAGAACTCAGTATCCTGTACCATCAGGTCTCAGTCCTTCATTTGCATTAAGAAGCAATGATTTCATGATGGTTACCAAAAAGGAGAGAAAGAAACATCCTTGGAAGCAGCAAGAAATCAGGAAGTTAGGTAGAATGACTCAGAATGTTCAAGTCGGAGTGATCTGAGGAGGGAGTCCAACACTTCCATTTTATAGATAGGACTCCGTGTAACAAAAGGACGAAGTGATTCAGACATGATTATACAAGAGATCCTGCAGAGCCACAGCTACATCCCACTACGGCAAACTCAATAATACAGGATAGAAAAAGAGGATATTTGCTCTTGCATCTCTGCTACTAGAATGAGTCATTCAAACTACCTTCATGTATTAGCTAATATGACAAAGTTAAAAGAAAATACAGCTTTGCATGGATGTCATATGTGTCTTCAACCAATTTTATGTGACACAGATAGAGGTATATAGATAAAGTTCCTTCTTATAAGGGCTAAGCTTTTCTAAATGTAAAGATACTAATGAAATAAATAAGTTCTATAGCTCAAGCAGAGCTATAGACCCTCTGGTCCCATGGACCCTCTGCTTTGCATTTAGCTTCCAATACATGTTCCATCTCTTGTCCTCAAAAGATTAAAAGTTAAGCTGGAAACATCTTTTAGAGACCAGCAGCTCAAATAACTTTTCTTCCAAATGCAAAAGAGACTCATTAAAACTTTTGGCAGTCTGCTCCTGTTATGTGTAAAGGAATTGACAAATTGCATAGGAATTCCCATAAAATCATACTCAAGTGCAAATTATAGTTAATATTGTGAGATGGGAGACTTTCGGATGTACTACAAAGGGTCAACCTGATGACTCAAAGGAGTCTCCAGTCCTACCTCATAGAGCAAGATGACTTTTCTGCAGACCAGCTTATATTTAATTGGTCAACTAGTATCTAGTGCATATTTCTTGTGTCCACTTGAGCATATAAAGAAATATGAACTGCAGCCTATATCAACCAGGGCATGGTCAAGAAAACAGGGAGTTTAACAGAAGCATTTTAATATTGGGAACTAGTTCAAAAGAAAGAGGTGCAAGGTAAATCAGGGGACTGTAGGGCAACCCAGAGATTAACAATAGCAGAAAGCCACTACCATCACTAGGATCAGAGGGTCAAAGGGAAGTTGTTGCCAGAGACCAGGAGCTGACACCTCGGGGTACTTTTTAAAGCCATTTCAAGGGCTACGTGGCAGGATCTGGGACCATAAAGGAGACACAGTCACACAAGACACTGCCTGTCCATCTGTCCCCTACTCTCGCCCTCCAGTCAGCCACTAATGCTTCCTATTGGCTGCAACTACCTTCAAACCAGTGGAAAATGTAGTTTCTAGTTCTTCTCTTGCACTCCAGTTATTTACTGTTGTGTTACAAACTACACAAATACATGGCACTGTAAAACCGCAACCATTGCTTAGGCTCAAGGTGTGGCAGCTGCGGCTGGTCTCTGCTCTCTGATGCTTGGAGCCTCAGCTGGGATGACTCTAAAGGCTTACCTGTGCCTGCATAGGACAACTAAAGAGCAAACTCAGCATGAACTGTCAGCTGAAGTATCTCCATGTGGCTTCTGCAACACTGTGGTTTCCGGGTAGTCAAACTTCTCACATGGTTATGTTAGGGATCCAAGAGTGAATCTGACCAGCAAACAAGGCTGAGTCTTTCATGAGCCACCATGGGAAGTGAGTTGTGGTTTTACAGCCCTGTGTTTTGGGGAGTTTGTGCTCTATAGATTGCAACAGTCACCACCCACCTAGATTCACTGGCAGGGGGGTATGTAGCCCATCTCTGAAAAGGAAGCAGGTAAAGAATGTGCTGCCATGTTTTCAAACAAACTCTCCTAGGTGCAGAGAAAACCAAAATAAAGAACAAAATTCAAAAAGGAATGTCAGGATGAAACAACAATACCAGAAAACAATACACATGATGCACATATCACCGTGCACTCCGAATAACTGCCAAATGAGTAGCACAAGCAATAAACATTTCACAAGGTCTAGAGGGATAAATCACTGAGGAGAGGTAGGCATGGCTTCCAAAAATATTCTCTAGTTTTTGTAAAGCTGAGGTAGATAGAGAATTACAAGGGAACCCTCGATTTTTCCAAAACTTTAGAAGAGTGTGTCATATACAAATTCAGTACGAGCCTACGTGAACTCTGAATTCTTGGAGGCCAGTCCTCCTGCTGACCTGACATACATTGTGATTCTATCTTCAGGAGCAGCAATCTGCACTGATGGTTCAACCTCCATCCTTAACAGGAAGTTAGCTTGTCTTTCTCCAGTGTGCTGGAGAAGCACTTGGGGCCCTCTGTTACTCAAACATAAAACTCTCCTGCTTCCTCCTGGCTCATCCTCTACACTCTTGGCATTGGTTCTTTCTTGTTCTTTCCTCCTCTCTTTCCTTTTCTCCTTCAGTTAACTCGTGCCCTGCCTTGAAGATCTTTTAGTTTTGGGCTTACTTTGCGTTCTTAGCCTCACATTCCAGTGGAACCTTTCAGCCTAAAGCAGCTATTACGTTTTTTTGTAGGATGTGGTGAGTCCAGCAGTCTTCAGTTACCACTTGTGGACCTCCAGACCTCTCTGTGGTAAGGGGAGGAGGAGCCTGGCTGATTTCTGCCTGGGACAGATGACTAAAGCAAAGCACATGACCCAAATTAGCAAAGGATGGAGCAGGGACACATGGAAAGAATTTCCTTCAAACAAATAAAAGTTTTTTTGGACTTTTCTTTTATGATTCAACTCTTCTGTTGTTCAGCTAGAAGTTGGAGTCATGGAAAAGGGCAACATGGCTGGTGAGTAGATGAGGAACCTTTGAAACTGATCACCTTAGTGTGAAGAAGACACAAAATTAATGCATATTCAAGAGGCATCACATAGGTTTATCATGTAACTATATATCATTAAACCATCCCTGTGCTCTCTGTTCCATTTGGTTTTCTATTTTGGTTAACCCAAACGCACTCATGACTACAAGGCTTCTATTTTATGTGCAAACGGGAGGCTCTGGTGAGTGTCCATCTGTCCTGTATACCAACCACACAGAAATGTAGCAATAAGCTTTGTGAGGAAGCAGGCTTCCACTCAGTTATATACTGAGGAAAAACTTCCTGATCTTAAAGCCTACTATCGACCTCTGCAGTGAATTAGCAGAGGGTGAAGGCTCACATTAAGAGATTCCTTTAGATTTAGTAATATTTGACAGGTCTCAATTGTTGGGAATACCTGTGAACAAAATTCCTGAAAAAAAGAGAAACGATTTCCAAAATGATCATGTGTTTTAAAGAAACTGGACCAAGTTCAGTTTATATCCAGCTCTTCAGAAACACACCCTCTCTGCACAGTTGAACGTGAGATTCACGTGTGTAAATTCTAATCCTTTACCACTCAAGTCCTCTGCTTCTGATTTAGAGTATTCCAACTCAATTCTTATGCCTTAAGACTCCATGCCTGTTGTCAAGGATAGTAATTCTCTGTGGCCCTCTACTCTATGAGGCCAGGTGAAGTAAAGGGAAGCAGAACCACTGTCTTCATCTCTATAGTCTTGTCTTTGAATATATTCTTCCCACTTCTTCATTTTTTCACTTTTTAATTTTTATCTTACTCTTTCTTCACAGTGATAACCATATTTATCTGAATGTTCATTCCTTCTGAATAAGAGGTTCCTTGAGGGGCAGCACCCGGGTGGCTCAGTCGGTTAAGTGTCTGGCTCTTGATTTCCACTCAGGTTATGATCTCAGGGTTGTGGGATTGAGCCCCGAGTCCGGCTCCACGCTTGTCAGGGAGTCTGCTTGTGATTCTCCTTCTCACTCTCCCTCTGCCCTTCTCCCTGCTTGTGCTTTCTCTCTTTCTCTAAAATAAATAAATACATCTTTTGAAAAAAAAGTTGCCTTGAGTAAAAACCATTGCACACCTTGGCAAGAATCATCAGTTCTCTATGTAGTGGTAAGCAAGGACAGCAAACATAACTGAAGAAATCAAATGTGCAACACCTCCCAGTTAGACTGAGCAACAGAGAAGAGGGACGGCCACACTCTGACAGAGAACTATAAATGTCACAAAAGAAAAGATCTGCAGAGGGGTTTTCATAATATGTAAATTCAGGTGAGCTTATTATAGCTGAAGATGTTTACTCTCTTTGACACTGCTGAACTGGTCCCCAAGAACAAATAAGACTCATAAGTTCTGAGTGTCCTGAAAACACATGGTATGCTTCTGCCACAAGCACCCTTGATTTCTAAGATTTTTGCTGTGTAGAGTGTGGTTTGTAGACTAGTAGCATCAGCATCACCCGGATGGGAATGCTTCACCCTAGACTTAATCATTCAGCAATTTTTCCAGAAGATTTCTGTGATTAGTGAGCTCATCAGCACTAGAGAATTTCTGGTCTAAGAGATTCCCTCCAAATTCACTGTCCAGAGGTGAAGTGTAAAAAATATATACCCCCACCTGCTGATTAAAGAAAGGCTCACCTGTATACTTTAACAGACAGCATTCATATATATAAACCAAGGCCCCTGTTAAGTCACTTTGGAAATTCCCAAACTGTGAGTTGGATTAGTCCAGAAGCTGTGGTTACCAGGCAAGTTGAGGGCCCAAACCACCTTAGAAAGATTCCAAAAACACACTTGGTGTCACAGTTTCAAAACAAAGCTAGTAATATTTTAATCCCCTCACCACAAGGGCATGTCTAATATAGCTTGTCATGAGGCCAGTGACTTAGAGAAAAGAATCTGGATTTCCCCTGTACCACTAGTTTTTTAATATTGAAAAATAAAATAAAATAAAATGTGTATTGGAACTGGCTGCAAAGGAGAGCAGTTCAAACAGATTGCAAGCCTGCCTCCAGCACTAATGATAATTCAAGATCATTCTATGGGTTTTAATGTTAGGCTTTCTAGATTGTTCACTTGATGATATCACTGCATAGTTTGAAAATCCTTTTAGAAGTTACCATAACACTTATGGAAAAAATAAACAGAGCTGAAAATTATCCCACTCCAAAGGATTTAAGGATTGTTAAACACAGACTTCAGGAAGAAATCTAAATCAATAGTGGGGCTGGGGAGACATTTGCTAATTTGGTTGCTTCCCAGAAGCAGCACCAGAGATCAGGAGGAATAATATCCATAGCTTGATCAAACATGTCTGCTCCTTTGCCGTTGTCCTTGGGACTGACTCATCAATATCTGGGACTAACCCCTTGGGTCCTCGCTGTACCTGATTTGATCCTAATCATTCTGGCCTTGCAGCACAGGGCTGCTCCTCATGCTTAGATGAGAATAATTCTTTGACCACAAATCAGGAGAGACTCATTGGTGAGTCCCTTTTCATGGAAAATCATTCTAGCTTCCATCCTTAAAGGATTTATCATAATTTTTCCCTTAAGTATCAGGATATGTTTTAACAACCAGTGGTTTGAGTTTCTGAATCCACCCTCCAAAACAACCAGCTCATTGCCTTGTGATTCAGTTTCTTTTTTTCTTTTTTAAAGATTTTATTTATTTATTTGACACAGAGAGAGAGAGAGAGAGAGAGCACAAATAGGCAGAGCGGCAGGCAGAGTGGCAGGCAGAGGGAAAGGGAGAAGCAGGTTCTCTGCGGAACAGGGAGCCTGATGCAGGGCTCGATCCCAGGACCCTGGGAGCACGACCTGAGCTGAAGGGAGCTGCTTAACCGACTGAGCCACCCAGACGTCCTTGTGATTCAGTTTCTTGTTACTGAATTTGGCTCACTGCACTTCCATTCCCCCTAAGGTAACCAACTCATCCCACTTGGCACTGAGTGTCTCCTGGCCCAAGAAACCCCTCAATCTCAGTCCAGTTGGGTCTGTTGGTCACCTTAATTACATCTTTCCTCCTATCACTGTCTACTTCCACCTGTATCTCTAACTCCTACTGACAAATACATATACACTGTCTACTTTCCATGATGTCCATTTGTGTTGGCTTTCTCTTCCTGCATCCTGCCCCATCCCCACCCAACATACACGGTCTTTCTTTTCATTTAAGTTATTCGTTTGCTAAACATTTCTCCATCCCTAAGCAACAGTGGGTGAGCAGAGTAGAGGGAGAAACACACAAGAACATTTAAGGATTTTATACAAACCAAAATAATTAACCAGGAATAGGGTAATTCCTGGAGTAAGATAAAAGTTTTAAGGGAAGAGCTAATATGTGTTCTCTCCAATCACAGTAGATATTTTGCACTGGATGAGATATGGACAATTTTGGTGGGGAGAGGGGGACAATTTGCAGGGCTGGGGGAGAACATGTGAGTTTGAATTTTGAATTACCTGAGCAAGGAGATCTCTATGCATGCTCTTATTTCATTTCAGATAGGAGAAGTGGGGTAGGTATTAGTACAAAATTTAGTGACAAAGAGTTTGAGCTGCAGGAGAATTAAGTAATTTGTAAATTTTCTGATGGCCACTCAGCTAATGTGACAGAATCAAGATTTTGGAAATAGATCTCTTAAGGATTTACTAGCTTTATTTAGAAGACAGAGGACATGAACGGCTACGCATGTGGAAAGTATTTGGTAAATTGTCAAATAGGTGAATTGGTCCCTCTAAATGCTTGGAGAGATTAGCTTGCAGACCAGCTGGCTGAATGAAGGGCTGAAAGTTGTGAGAACCATATCTTCATGGGTAGGTTAGGGTATGGAGGTCTAGAAAAGCCATGCTCAGTCAGGACACCTCCTAGACTGAGGGCTGGTAAGATAAGAGTGGCATCCTGGGTTGTAAGACTCTAGAACAGTCACTGTTGTGAATTGACCTCATCCTTTCACACAGGTAAAGGGAAAGAACTGAACACGGCATATTTCAGTTTCTGGATGTCTTGAGTCAGGTATAAGGAAGGGGAGACTATTGATATGAATCTGCTAAGTTTGTCAAGTTAAATACATCTGTGAAAAAGCATTAAATATTACACTCTATTTATATTTAACCTTAATGAGAAGGATATTAGTGGAAATGTTACAAATTAGGTGTGGCCATATGAGCTAAAATCCAAATGAGATATAAAACATATTTTAAACCCCAATTGAGAAATACCAAAATGGTATAGCAGAATTTCTCATTGGCTTTGCTTCAAGGAATCTATTTAAAGGACTTATAACTATCTTAATAATTAATACATATTTGTTGAGTTTCTTTGCTCTTGAGTCTAGACCAAGGATTGGAGCCAGGGCAATGGGGCACATTAAAAGTATGAGATATGAATTTTATAATCATGTTAAAAAACCAGAACATACACAGGAAACCAATCGAGAACATGGTAATACATATGGAACCTAAATAAACTACTCAGGAAGTTGGTTCTCCAGAGATAGAAAAGAGAAGATCAATATAGTTTAGTTGGTGCTTGAAGAAAATCTTATTATTAAACACTCTAAGCAAGTCATCAATAATGTTGTGTAAACATTCATAGAAAAATAATGATAATAAAATATGAGTTCTTATTATCTGCCAAGAACTGTGCCAATGGTGTTAAATGTATCATTTCACTGACTCCTCCCAGCAATTAGAGAAAAGGGTACAATTTTTAAGGTGAGGAAATTGAGGAACAGGTAAGTTAATAATTGCAAGATAAGAGTTAACTTGTCCAAGACTGACCCCTGCAGCCTGGCCTCTACTGAAAGGAATTTTCCTTCTGCAGTGCTTTGTGAGAAGCCCCCCATGGTTAGTGTTTAAGCCAATCAGTGCTGGGTAACAGCAAGGCTTGGACCCCAATCCTCTTCTCCCCACCCTCAGTCTTGCCAGTAGAGATGTCCATGCTCTACCAGCCAAGAACTCCAACATGGCTAACCATGCTGCTAGCTCACATAATCCAGCTGCAATTACAGGTCTTGGAATCCAGCTTCCCTATTATGCTAGGGCAGGGGCTTGTGCCTCCCTCCATCCCCAGCACAGGACATGAGCTGCCTGGAGAAAGTCAGCACTAAGTCTCTGCTGTTCATTTTGCCATCATATTCTGGTCCCTGATCACATCAGAATCTATCATGTAGTACCAAAGCTCCACAGCACCAGGGTCAGAAGCTCTCCTGCAAATCAGGCCTTACCAAATCATAGGTCACTGCCCAAGACTCATCGAGGGCACCAGGAGACATGTATGTCTGCAACTGATCTAGGGGCAGTGAGTTTCTCCAGTGAATGCACAGCTCCTGCAGACCTGTCTGTCAACACTGCTTGGCCTTTGACCTTCTTTGTGTTATAGTTATTTACCCAAGGATCCACCTTTAATAATGTCAGACCCAAGAAATGAACATTTCAAATTAATGGTGGACAAATGAATTAGTGAATGTAATCCAGATGGTTGTTATCAATGAGTTGATAACAAATATATCAATAAGTTGATATCACTAACATTATTTACATGAACCCTTAAGTAAAGCCTATCTTAAAAGACATTTTAATATGCTTTTCTAAGTAGAATCGGTGATTTAAATGTCCAAAAGCAATAAAAAATACAATTCTTCATGGAGTTGAGGGCTAAGATTATTTATTCTTCTAAAAACATGACCAGACCCCAAAAAGTTCAATCTCATGCCACAGTTATATATGGGGAACCTGCTGTTGGGTGTCAGCATCACTGAGCATGAGGAAATGATAAGCATATAGACCTGACTTCATAAAGTTTACAATCTAATGACAGTCCCCAGATGATAAACAGATGGGTCCAACCCAGGATGGTACGTGGTATAAAAGGGACGGCTCTGTATGCCATGGGGACAGAGAAAGAGCTTAGCACAGGCTGCAAGGTCATGAAAAGCAGGTGGAAATATCAAGGGGTCTTCAACTTAGGGTTAAGAACTTGGATTGTGAAAAATATTACAACTTTATTTTCAGTAACTCTAACTGAAAATTTAGCATGTCTTTCCATAAGGAATGTAGACAATAAACCAAAGCAGCCCAAGTAGAATCTGTGATCACAGAATAGGAATCATAGGTATTTTCGTATCACAACTACTGAAGAGATCTAAAATGTCCTTGATGTTTCTTATCACTTCAAAATGACAGGTTATTAGACCCATCACTCTATTTTGCCATTGAAAACATTAATGAAGAAGCACATGTATCAAAAGTTATTTCCTCTAACATTTTGATGGATGTATTTCCAAAGAACTGTTCTCCCTTGCTTATATACTTTATTTTATACAATGAAAACACTATTGGGTGCCTGGATGGCTCAGGCAGTTAAGCATCTGCCTTCAGGGGCATCTGGGTGGCTCAGTCATTAAGCGTCGGCCTTCAGCTCAGGTCATGATCTCAGGGTCTTGGGATTGAGCCCCGCACCGGGCTCCCTGCTCTGTGGGAAGCCTGCTTCTTCCTCTCCCACTCCCCCTGCTTGTGTTCCCTCTCTTGCTGTCTCTTTCTCTGTCAAATAAATAAATAAAATCTTCAAAAAAAAAAAAAAAGCATCTGCCTTCAGCTCAAGTCATGATCCCAGGGTCCTGGGATCTAGGCCCACATCGGGCTCCCTGCTCAGCCCTCTTCCCAAATAACTTTTCTTTCTCAATCTTACTTCTTTAATCTGTGAAATGATCCTGTGGCATGGAGTCATAAATGTCCTTATATACCTACAGATGGGCAAAGACAACTTAGCAATTTATGGGATTTTTTTCCTATAGTGGTCCAATCTTCGTACCATTTTATGTATGAATGTCAACATCAATATGACACAGAGGACTATCAACTTCTCCTTGAATTTTATACCTGCTCCAATCTCTTCAGCCTGAAGATCCATCTCCTCTCCCTCTCCTTCCCGTAGTAGGGGCAGCTCCTCTGCTCCATGGTGATAGCAGGTAGGGGAAGATGTGCAAGTGTGTGTTGTGGGGGAACGTCTTGTGATGTTGTCTCAACTGAGGTATCCATGGGCCACGATTGGCAATGGGTCCTGTAGCTACCTTTTCACTGCTTGCCTAGCTAAGATCATTGTGATATTTATTGCTTGTGACCCTGCAGTCTTACTCTCTGGTTGTATTCAAGGGATGATGTCCCTTCCTGTTGAGCTGGGTCCTCCTTGGCTCTTGCTGGAAATCCATATCCCCCTCCCACAGCTGTCTGGCATGACTCCTACCCAATCCCAGCCAGGCAGTCAAACCTGAAACATTCAGCTACAGAGCTCTCTGTGTCTCCACTGTGGTAGCCCCTCTCTCCAGCTGTCATCAATAGCAGCATCCGCTCCACAATGGGAGAAGTAGGAAATTCCAGATGCCCCCATGTCATGCTTGTCTACACACACACACACACACACACACACACACACACACACAATCAAGCCACACTGCTGACTTAGCCATAATGTATATTTTCATTGTTGGGATATCTTGGGGGCCAATGTCTTCCCAAAGTCCAAACAGGAAACTGTCTGAGACAGACCTTAACTGATCTGAGAAAAAAACAAAACAAAACCCTAGAGTGTTTTTGAGACTCGAAATTTAAGGGTATGACACATGGATCACCAGCTGTTCTTCCTCCTCATTGGCTCCCTTCTCCTTCCCACAATCCACCAGGCAGAAGGGCTGAGATTTCCCATCCTATCCTGCTCTGGCTGGTACTTACCTACATCATATCCTCCTCACTACCTGCACTAAAATAGAAGGCTTACCCTGCATAGTGAAACAACCTATAACCTGAGTCTGCCAGACATAAGTCTTATAAAGAATTACCCAGACATCTTGGAAATAAAACAGGGACATTGGAGGATGAAAACCCATTGGCTAATATTCTAAAAATAACACTGCTAGATCATCATTTTTGTTTAAAACCGTTTCTTTCAATGTGCTATTCAGAATGGCCTTAGATTGCACTCACCCACAACCAATGGATCTGAAAGCCCCAGACATTTTGTGTCTCATTGTGGATGGAGATTTCTGCGCAAGGCTTTGGTTTGATGCTCTAATCTGAGGGCAGACAGAATTGAAGCAGGCAGATTTTTACACTTTTATACTGTCCCACTGCCAAATCCATAGCCAACTTATCGGAGAGGCTCCCCCCCTCCCCTTTTCTCTCTTGTCTCTGTTTCCCTCTCTCTTTTCCTTCCCTACTTCTCTATTCAGTCCTCTAGCTGGCAGCCTTGTGCTTGTCCACATAGAAAACTCCATTCCAGAAAACAATACTCAGGGAGCCTTCAACTATAATGCATTACACGTGGTAATACAAAAAATTGTTAGAACAATTATGCTTTTTAAAACATGACTCCCATTCAGTGCTTTGGTTTCCCTGCCTTTGTGCTTCAGGCGAACTATTACTCAGATTCCTGCAAGGCCGGGTGCTTTCTCACCAATTATCCGAAAGGCCCAGAGAACAGTACTTACATCAAAGCCAGGCCTAATGACAAAGGACACCTGGCCACTGCAAACACAGGCATCTCTCAGCTCCTCGCTCCATTTGGCAAAAAGCTATTTCCATCTCAGTCACGACGTAACAAAGGACTAATTGATGGGAGCATTTTTTTTCCATCTTTCAAAAAATAAATTGAGCCAACCTCACAAGCTCATCTAGAGGAATTAATTAGGGAATAGGAAATCTCCAAAGCCATCCTTAAATTCAGATTGAACAAAGCCCAGAGAACAGATGGCTTTTCATCTGATTTCTTTAAAACCTTTAGCACTCTGCTAATTCCCCTACAGGAATGAAAAAAAAAAAAAAATTGCTAAATGAATTTGAGCAAACCATTTCACCAGGTGTTCAGATCCCCTAAGGTTCCTCTTGCTCTAGGGGAAAAAAAGAAACAAACAAACAAACCCAACAGGTATCCTCTCTACTGATATTCTTATAATTTCATTTGTGCATCTGAGTCCTTTCCCAAGGGCCCATTGTAAGCTCCCCCAGCATTTCTGACTACCAGGCTGGGGGGAGGTGCTTCCCTTAATTGATGGAGCTGATCAGAGACAACAATTAGCAGCCCAAGGTTTATGTCAGCACCCGGAAAACAAAGTCCAGAATGAGGTCATTGTTCAAGCAAAATAGAAAAATAGGAAATAATTTTGTTATTCTGTTTCAGATATCTGGAGATTTCTGGGGCAAGGGCTGGTGACGTTTGATTGTATTATTCCAATAGTTGAGAGAGTTTTTTTGTTTTTTTTTTCCCTCAAACACACAAATTTGCCTTGTAGAAACACAGTGAGGGAGAAGGGCTCTGCCTCTCGTTTGCGTGGTTCAAAAGAAGCTGTCCTACACAGGACCCTGCAAGGGGTGAATTGCTCACATTTATACATTTTCTATTCCAAGGGTAGCTAAATACCACCTCCCATGAGAATTTGGGATACATTTTTAAAACGGTTTTTACACATTTATTATTATTTATTTTGAGTCACATTTTAGACTGAATAATTTTATTTAGAATTCTGAATTTAGAAATAAATTTATTTAGAATTTTATTTAGAATAATTTTATTTAGAATTCTAAATAATTTTATTTAGAATTTATTTAGAATAGTGTGTGTGTGTGTGTGAGTGTGTGTGTGTGTGTGTGTGTGTGTGTGTGTGTTTCAACAACAATTTACATGAAATACAATCTACCCATAGAATGGACCGTGCCAGGGAAAATCCAATAGGCCCTTAAAACTCTAAGATGACACAATTCTGATACAAGTAAGTTCTGATACATGGATTAAAATGTGCACTGAGCAATCCTGGGATGGGGGTCATAGAAGGAAACTGAACACCGAAAGGAAACCATCTGAAGCTGGTCAGCAAAATGGAGGGGATTTTTGGTTTCCAGTGCCCAGCTCCAGCCCCAGGACACTCCACAGGCTGACCCAAAGGTTCAAGCCTTCAGTGGCAACAGCTTCTGGGTCACCTCCTCCTCACCTGCCCACCACCTGCCTGCCACAGCTGCTCTAACAGCCCCTGTCGGCACACCACACTCTGCTCTCGAAAACGTTCTGAAGATAAAGAGGTCCACCTCCATCGTGGCGGACATAAGAGAACTTTAGTCCCAGGAGTCTTTCGTTAGAAGGGGAAGGGGCTGCTAAATGAAGCTTTTGGAAGCAGACGGTGCGTTAAAAAAAAAAAATGAATAGATACATTTACACACAGACACATATACACCCTAACACTTATTCATTCGACAAATCTTCAATAAGCACTCGGCCAGGAGTTAAGGAAAAATTAGTGAGTAAAATAGAAATGATCCTTGTCTTCCTAGAGTTCTACATTCCTTTTGGGGAGGCGGACAGTGAAACGTCCCCACATGTATATAATTACAAACTGTAATAAATGCTATGAAGATTAAAGGATAAGAAGTATATAAAAGTAGAAACCAGTCTAGGCAGGGATGCCGATCTTCTCTGAAAAATGAGTTTTTGAACTGATACCAGAAAAATGAGCAGACATTAACTGCTGTGAAGGTTAGGATAAGGGTAGAATGTGTCCCAGTGAGGGAAAGAGCGTGAGCAAAGGCCCTGAGAGAGGATGAGGATGAGTGTATTTGAGGAACGGAAACAGATCCAGGGGCTGGAAGGAAGTCAGCAAAGGCTCGGAGCGGCATTAGGAGGGTTTTGAGCCTCCTGGGCCTTGAGGGAAATGGAAGTGTCTGGACTTTTGGCCTCCCAGAAGCAGCTTCTAGGACCAGGGCTCCGGTGGGAGGTTTCACTAGAGAAACACTAGTGGGGAGAATGTGACACAAAGAAGGGAAGACAGCAGATAAAGGATGGGTTATCAGTTAAATTAGCACTGTGGGCCACTGAAGCTTCACCAGCTTCCAGAGAACTGGGGGACAGTATAGAGCATGCACCTTGGGAGCATCGCACCCAAGGGGCAAAGGAGTTAGTGTCTTTCCTCGCCAATTCTCATTATCCTTTGATGGGATAAGCTGGGGGAGGCACATTAATTTTCCAGCATCTTAGGACCTCAGGGCCTGGGGTGGGCCATACTGTGTGAGAGCCCACCAGAGATAGCCCTCAGGCAGTGGGAAGCTGGGCTATTGTGCCCCACAGTGGCGAGGCTCAAGGCACCTGGGAGGTCACTCAGTATCAGCAACCCCACCACAGATCTACACGTGGACACTCCCTCCTTGCACCAGAAAGCTGCAAAATTCCCATCTCCATTTTCAACATTTTTATTTCTGTGCTTATATGAAGACAGGTACCTTATGTGTTTGAGTAATTAAGTCTCAAGTACATCCATCTGATGCTCTCAAAAGTGCTCTGTAGTAGGTTAGGGTCATTGCTTCCATTTTACACCCTAGAAAGTTGGGGATTCCTGAGACAGGACATGTTGTTCAAGGCCGTATATATAAAGGAGAAGCACCTTCGATTCAAATTCAAGGCATCAGTTTCCACAGACATTTTGATTCCTGGCTCGCCATAATGGCACAAGTGACACATGACAAGATGGTCTACAAATCTGATTAAAACAGAATCATACAATTGACTGCAAGAACTATTGGGGAAAAAAAGAGATCCCTGTTATTTACCGTAGTCAAATTCTAAAATGTAACAGAATTCCACTCTGAATGATAATAAAAGGCAGAGATTGGGTAAAAATAAAAGGTCTGAGGGGCGCCTGGGTGGCTCAGTGGGTTAAGTGGCTGGCCCTTGGTTTTGGCTCAGGTCATGATCTCAGGGTCCTGGGATGGAGGTCCATGTCAGACTCCTCGCTCAGCGGGAAGTCTGCTTCAGGATTCTCTTTGTCCGCCCCTATGCCCCACCCCACCACTCTCTCTCTCTTTCTCAAATAAACCTTTAAAAAATTAAATAAATAAAAGGTATGAGTATCCTCTCCAATAGATCAATATTTAATATATTTTTTAAAAGATTTTATTTATTTATTTATGTGACAGAGAGAGAGACAGCTAGAGAGGGAACACAAGTAGGGGGAGTGGGGGAGAGAGAAGCAGGCTTCCCGCAGAGCAGAGAGCCCAATGAGGGGCTCGATCCCAGGACCCTGGGATCATGACCTGAGCTGAAGGCAGATGCTTAACGACTGAGCCACCCAGGCGCCCAATATTTAATATATGTTAAGTGATGAGCAAGAAGATGAATTATGAAAAACAATAGAAAATGAAGAAGGGTGTCAAATATGATTAACTTCGTCACCATCTGTAAATGGAGGACAATTAGGTAAGCCCACTCTCCTAAGAGTGAAGATAAATATCCCGGGAAGATATTATTATACTCCTTTTAAACCCAACTTCCAGTTCTTAAGCTTTACAGGTAAGAATAAATGAAACTGAACGCTGGGAGAAGCATGCCTTTCGGAAATTCTATCCCTGCAAGGAGAAGTGCACCAGTTCCCCTCAGATCAATTTCTGAAACACACTTTGGGGCAGCAGAAAATTATTTTTCATATGCAAGTATTAGAGGTCAAATGTCAGCTTTGGGGACATAGGTTGTGTTTTATAGACATGTGCTTTAATGCGATTCTCATACTCTGGTTTATGATATCCCTTTTCAAAGTGAATATTTCCACTCTGTTGGCCAGGGCGCCAGTCTTAACTGCTGATTATGTGTCAAGTCTTGAACATCATCCCACATTGTCTGAAAAATGAGCCCCACCACGGCTTTGCACGATGCAATGAGAACGTAAAGGATAACCTGGTGGGAGAATGTCCACTATTAAAAAAAAAAAAAAAGGAGAAAATCTGTAAGTAAGAAAGCAGATTTTTCTCAGTACCGATTTTCTGGGGGAATTTCTGCTGACCATGCAACCCAGATTTGTCGTTCCCAACACGCCTGACTCCATTTCCTGCAGTGCACCATTTCTTGGTAATTGTTGTCCCATAAGGATGGGAAAGTATGTATTTTTTTTCTCAAGATGACAAAATATTGTTTTCAAAGGAGACATTGCAATAATAAGAATTGTTGCAGGTTCTTACAGGGGAAGTGTTTGGGGTTGAGGGGGACATTCTTTAGCATTTTTTAATTTATATGCACTCTAAGTTTTGAAGCACAATCTATTTTCAATATCCTCTGCATCTGGCAGTTAAAGCTAATGTCACCGTGGTGGGAGAAGTCTTGTATTATTATTTTTTAAAAGATTTTATTTATAAATTTGAGAGAGAAAATGAGATAGAGAGAGAGAGCATGAGAGGGGGGAGGGTCAGAGGGAGAAGCAGACTCCCTGCTGAGCAGGGAGCCCGATGGTGGGACTCGATCCGGGGACTCCAGGATCATGACGTGAGCCAAAGGCAGTCGCTCAACCAACTGAGCCACCCAGGCGCCCCAAAATCTTGTATTATTGATAAATGCCAAAAGCCTCTCTCCCAGCCTCAGGAACAGCTTACACCAGCTTTAGAAATTCTAATTCTAATTCCTTTTCAAACAGTTTTAGTCTAATTTCACAGAAAGCTTATGCATGTAATGACATGCCCAATAATAATGGAATCTAAATTTCTCAGTCAAACCCAGATTGAGATTTTTAGAACCTGTGAGAAACTCAGATGAATGCCATCTTGGTACTTGTAGACCACTTAACCCAAATCATCAACAGCTTGTTTATCTTTTCAAATGTAAAAATAGTCCCTTTAAGTGGTTCCTTTTCCTGATGTGCCTTTGGCGCTTTGGAAAATATTTGGTGAAAGAATATTTATTTTAACATGTCCCACAGCAACAATGCACTTGTGACTCCTTATTTGTTTCCCTTCAAAATTTATAGCAGACATGTTTGAAGGTGGTTTGATTTGATTTTGACTGGACACAAATCCATTCCATTTAGTTATATGAAATTAAAGAAGTGATATTTGCGGTGATACCAACAATTTATTTAACAAATTACCTGCAGATATACTATGTAGGTCTTAGATCGTTGTCCTACAAAAGATTAGAAGGTTTTTTAAAGATGTTGTGTCCTAAATCTTTGACATCACCCACAGGAGACCGTTCCCTCAGTGGTCCTGGTCTCTCCACACCCGTGTCTATGTTGTATGTTATAAAAGTGGACATAACACATTGAAACATAGAAATTCATAGTGCTAAGGAAACAATGAAGGACACCCCCATTTTGAAAAGAAATAACAGTGCCTATTGATTTTTAAATGTCCTTTTACCTGTTTTGTGGGCAAATCTCAAAAAAAAAAGGCAACCATAGTTCTAGGCATCTGTGGATATTGTAGGGTTTTGCCATTAAGCCACAAATCACATTTTAAAAAAATTTTTGAGAACTTTATTGTTGCTGATTTTGTGAGACTTTAGCAAACAGTGTTTCAAAATGTTGACATCAATACAGTATGGTGTGCTAGGTGAGGAGATATTTCTCTTATAAAGAATGCCCAACATATTACTCATTTTTCAGGGTTGATAAACATTTTTGCTGTTCTTAGTAACAGAGATGTGAGAATTTTTTTTTAATCAGGATTTTCAATACGATTACTGACACTAATACTTCTCACTTACTGAAAACTTAAAATATTTTATCTTAGAAGATATAAAACTCAGGGCTATCTAAATGAATTCAAATCATTTAAAGTATCCATTCAAATAAAATTAAAGTTCATTAAATTAAAGTATTGTCACTGAGCCCATAGTTATATGATATTTAGAAGTAAGGATACTAAATGCTAGATAAGGTTATTATGTGTCAGAGTAGTGGTTTCTACATTTATTTGAACATTGGAAACACCTGGAGAGCTCTAAATACAGGACTGATGCCTCTGTCCCAACCCCAGAGATTGTAGTTTATTTGCTTTAGGGTATGACCTAGGCTTTGTAATTTGTAAGAGATCCTTAAGTGATTCAAATGTGAAGAAAAGTTTGGAAACTCCTTGGTGACAAGATAGAACCACGTATTTTTTTATATTAGTTCTTGGAAGTTATTAACTTTCTGTGTTGCAGAAAGTTAATAGCCTGGGGTATTAATCAGATAATCCTAAAAACTGAAAATATATGACTAATATTCTCCGTGTGGTACTTTGACAGAAGAGGTATTCTGTTCTTTCTGGGTTGGTGATCAACTCTTAATACATTGTGTTGTTGCTATATGTGGTGATAATAATATTTAAATTTAATGAGTACTTCCTATATGCCAGGTTTGCTTCACAAGTATTTTTGCATCTGTTTTCCATAATGCTTTAAGGATTTTTTTACCCCTTTTAGAGCTGAGGAATCTGAGACGCAGAGCATGATATAGCTTGCTGGAAGTTCATGGCCAGTAAATGGCAAAGACAAGATTCAGACCCAAATCTGCCAGAACGCATGGCTTATGCTCTTGATCACCACAATATCTAATATGGCCTCAACATTCGTGGATGATGATGATAAAACAGTTTCACCTAAGGGTGAGCTGCACAATTAATAGTTAAATATTCTTGTTAAATTCATCCTTGAAACTATTTTGTCTTAAGTTTCTTTGTGAGGGCCCCAGCTTTCCTTCATTCTATCTCATAAATCATAATCATACTGGTGCCTGACCTTACTTCTTCCTTTCTTCTTCTTCTTTTTTAAGATTATTTATTTATTTATTTGAGAGCGAGAGAGCATGAGCTAGGGGGAGGGGCAGAGGGAGAGAGAGAAGCAGACTACCTGTTGAGCAGGGAGCCTGACGTGGGCTCGATCCCAGGACCCAGAGATCATGACCTGAGCTGAAGGCAGACCTTACCACCTGAGCCACCCAGGTGCCCCTACTACTTTTTCCTTCCTCAAGATACATTATGTCTCCATTGATCATACTTCATTCAGCAATGAAAGAAAAATGTAGCCTATTTATTGCTATTATTTTTGGGGATTTTTCACATGCAGCTGAAGTAATTTTTAAATTATGCACAGAGATGGATTAAAATACAGACAAGGGTCAGTCAATCTAAGGCACAAAAACTTCATGAACAATTTTGTGAACTACACCCATAGGTACACAGAGTAGCTAAGTGGAAAAGCAGAAGGTATCCCATGAACTTCTCAACTGGACACTGGATTCCTATAGTGTTTTCACTATTTCTCAGGGCCTGTTACATCCCCAATTTTAAAAGGAATTATAGAAAATATAAACAGTTTTTCCTCTTTTGGGACTGTTTCCTTGTTCTAATGACCCAAATAATATCTAAAAGAATGCATTTCAAATCACATATTGTACTATCATTGACTATAATCATGTGTGTGTGTGTGTTGAAAATTCAATGACATGTGAAAAATACAGCAGCTCAATATAAAGGACTCTTTGAAGGCATGAGAACCTGTATTGTCCATAGAATAATTTTTTCTTTAAGAATATTCTAATTTCCATTCATAATCCAATCTGAAAGGACATAACATTTATGAAAAGGAAAGCGTGCTATAGGAATGACTTTTGCAGGCAAAAATCATTACCACAAAATTTTAAAAATCAATAAAATAAACAGTGGACTATAGTCCACAGAAAGCTAAAGGCGATATTTAGAAGGTGGATTATAGAAATTCAGCCAAAATTCAGAGGTTAAATATTATGAAGAGAAAGACAATGATCAAAGATATGAGAAGCAAGGCATATAGAACGAGGAGATTGAATAAGTGTGAATTAGAATTCTATAAAGCAAGGAGATACAATAATCAAAGTAATCTGAAAAGTTTCTGAACTAGGGCACCTGGGTGGCTCAGTCGTTAAGCATCTGCCTTCGGCTCAGGTCATGATCCCAGGGTCCTGGGATCGAGCCCCGCATCGGGCTCCCTGCTCCGCGGGAAGCCTGCTTCTCCCTCTCCCACTCCCCCTGCTTGTGTTCCTGCTCTCGCTATCTCTCTCTGTCAAATAAATAAAATCTTAAAAAAAAAAAAAAGTTTCTGAGCTAAAGAAAGTTTTGAACATTTAGTCCAAGGGTGTAAGAATACTACCTATTAACAAAAATCAACCTGCAATTAAACAAGTAATAACAATTTATTTTATATTTCATTGGGTATAAAGATACTATCTATTCTAAACAAACTGAGGGGTGCTGGAGTGGTGGGAGGTGGGACGGATGGGGTGGCTGGGTGATAGACACTGGGGGGGGTATGTGCTATGGTGAGTGCTGTGAATTGTGTAAGACTGTTGAATTACAGATCTGTACCTCTGAAACAAATAATACATTATATGTTAAAAAAAAAAAAAAGAAGATAGTAGGAAGGGAAGAAAGAAGGGAGGGAAATCGGAGGGGGAGATGAACCATGAAAGACTATAGACTCTGAGAAACAAACTGAAGGTTCTAGAGGGGCGAGGGGTTGGGGGAATGGGTTAGCCTGGTGATGGGTATTAAAGAGGGCACATATTGAATGGAGCACTGGGTGTTATACGCAAACAATGAATCATGGAACACTACATCAAAAACTAATGATGTAACGTATAATGATTAACATAACATAACAAAATAAAATTTAAAAAAAAGATACTATTCTAAAAGCTTCCAGGCAGAAGACAGTAAATTAAGACCTATGAAGATACCATCAGACATTTCTCAGTGGTCTATGAAATATGGCAATGGGGAGGTATTTCCAAAGTTTCAGGGGGAATGTTTGTGATCCCCCAAATTCTAATCTCATTCAAGTCAATGTTTATTAGTGAGGACAGAAGGACCTTCTCAGACATGAAATAACTCAGGAAGTACACTACTTAGTTATCTGTCTTGAAAAAAGGTACTTAAGGAAGTACTTCATTCAACCAAGAAATGAATCAAAACCAAGAAATTCACTCAATTTGAGGGCATGTGTGGTTCAAAAGGAAAAGCAGCGAGTAATAAACTTAACACAGGGTTGGTGTCTAAGTAACTGTTACAAACATAGTTATGAAACTTGACAAATGTCAAAAGCAATTCTTGGATGGAAAAAAACATACCATTTAAAAAAATACTGAACATTTCTAGCTTTATTTCAATAGAAACAGGGCAGTAGCAGGACTGAGGAAGAGGGAAGAAATAAAGGTATTCTAAACTTCTCTCTTATTCAGAGATAACAAATCAGTTCTGTTTTATATTGTCTGTTGATTTATTTATTCATTTATCTTCCCTGTGCAAGGACCTGGTTCAATGATAATGTGCAGAGATTAATGATCTTATCTGTGTCCCTGTTTCACAGGGGTATATTCTAATCCACAAATAGATCATTTTAAAAGTGAAAATAACCTAGGGAAATAAAGATAGCATATATTACCTAACACCATTTATATGAAGACAAGAGGATTTAAGCAATATTTCAATATGAATAAAAATATTTCAATATAAACAAAAGACCTTGATAAAATTTAATGACACAATTTTTCTTTAATAGAAGGATGGGCAAACATTGACAGGAAACTCTAGACAAACAACGGGAATACTGATGTGAATATGAGAAGTAGAATTCTAGGTAAAACTATAAAATTTTAAAATTGAGGGGTATTTTATATTGATAAAGATGTAGTTCACAGTGAAGAAGTTAATAGTCTTAAACTTGTAGGCATCAAGTAACATTCAAAACATGTAAAACACAAGTGGTTAAACTTATGTAATATTAAAATTATGGTTCAGATATAATTACAATGATTTGGCAGATCTATCTTCATCAGTGTTAGATAAGGAAGACATAAATTATATGGTAAAACAGATAAATGTAATAATTTGAACACTAAGCTAATTTGATGGCTACATACATAAACTATACACATGTTCATGAAAAAATAAAAACAAATTCAACTGTAATTAAAAAGCTACTCTCATTATATTTGAAAGAACAGTGGGGCACCTGGTTGGCTCAGTTAGTTAAGTGCCCAACTCTTGGTTTTGGTTCAGGTCATGATCTCAGGGTCATGGGATTGAACCTTGTGTTGGGCTCCATGCTCAGCGTGGAGCCTGCTTGAGATCCCCTCCCTCCCCTTCTGCCCCTCCCCCTGCTCATGCTCTCTCTCTCTCTCTCTAAAATAAATAAATAAAATCTTTAAAAAACATGTATTTGAAAGAACAGAACTTACTCAAGCTACATACTCTGATCACACTGAAATAAAACTAGGACTTCAAAACAAAAAAACCATATTTAAGAGTCAAACATTTGGAAAGTAGAAAAAAATCTCATAAGTAAGTATTTGACAATGACAATGCCATTAAGTTATACATGTAACAACTTATGGAAAATTTTCTAAACCTATACTCAGAGAAACAATACTTTTCATCATAACTAATCTTAAACTAAATAATTTCATAAGCATCCAACTCAATAAGCTAGAAAAAAATCTAAATTTGACAGAGTGAAATATAGTATTTTCATGATCTGGACAAATAATAAGAGACGTATATTTTTAAATAGTATAATTTTAACCTTTATAGATCATCAAAGAACTGTCCATTTCAACAGTGAACTTTACAGTACTAAAGAAGAAAATGTGATTCTCAGTTTAGTTGCAAGGAAATATTTTTTTCTCTTCCTCAGATTTGTGGGTTTATGATTTTTAAATCACACAAATTCCTCTCTATATTTTGGGTTGACAGCTTACTTTAGTAAACTTCTTCTTATCCTCAGGTTTATCATCTTATTTTTTTTAAACCAAACTCAGATGGAGTTACTGGCAAGACAGCGCTGTGCTAGTAAATATTTAACAACCAGTTCACTGTGGGAAAGTGGGGAAAGTAGCATTTGCTACTTTCTATGGTGTAAAAAGTCTCATCATAGCCAATTTCAAGCTATCACGTTAGGGTCACTAAACATGGAATTCGGAAAAGATGCACAGAATCAGCTCTCGTTATCTAGTGCATGTTGGATCCCAACACACCATATAGATAGATAGATAGATAGATAGATATAGGTTTATAGATATATAGATATGCCATTATATATATATATATATATATATACACACACACCTTCACTTCTCTTCACACCATATATAGGTTTATAGATATATAGATATGCTATTATATATATATATATATATATATAGGTATATATATGTACCTTCACTTCTCTTCACACCATATATTTGTGTATATATATATATACCTTCACTTCTCTTCACACCATATATATATATATGCTATATATATATATATATGCTATATATATATACACATTTATATATATATATGCCATAATGAGTCTATGAACACAGAGTGATGGAAGGAAGGAAGGAAGGAAGGAAGGAAGGAAGGAAGGAAGGAAGGAAAGAAGGAAGGAAGGAAGGAAGGAAGGAAGGAAGGAAGGAAGGAAGGAAAGAAGGAAGGAAGGAAGGAAGGAAGGAAGGAAAGAAGGAAGGAAGGAAGGAAAGAAGGAAGGAAGGAAGGAAGGAAGGAAGGAAGAAGGAAGGAAGGAAGGAAAGGAAGGAAGGAAGGAAGGAAGGAAGGAAGGAAGGAAGGAAGGAAGGAAGGAAGGAAGGAAGGAAGAAGGAAGGAAGGAAGGAAGGAAGGAAAGAAGGAAGGAAGGAAAGAAGGAAGGAAGGAAGGAAGGGGCACATAAAATTTTTACTTGATAGAGATATCATACTAACCAGTGTATTTTTGTTGATGTATTTAATTCTTCAGCTCTATTTTTTTTAAAAAGATAGGAAGCAAGAATGAGGTGGGCCTATCTTTCAGTGCCATTTCTGAGAAAATGTGATAACTTGGAAAACTTAAAACAACCAATGGGGACCATGAAAATATTACTATCAGAAATACATAATATAGGAATTTTGTTAAGACCAGCTATGGATTTTAAATAGATATGGAGATTTCTCTTTTTTTAAAAAAATTTATTTACTGTTGAGAGAGAGAGAGTGAATTGGGACAGGGGCAGAGGGAGAGAGAGAGAATCTCAAGTACACTCCCTGCTGAGGGGGAGCCTGATGTGGGGATCCCACGACCTTTAGATGACCTGAGCCCAAACCAAAAGCCTGACACTTAACTGACTGAGCCACCCACACACCCTAGAAATTTCTCTTAACAATACTCATTAGTGCTCTGCTCTTTTGTTCAGCAGCCTCAACTCATTGCACTTTCACATTTCTTAATTAACATTTATGTGCTTGGGTAACCTTAGCTCTTAGATTTGATGGTTATAGTTAATGAACTGCAGGAAGTTCTAAAATATTATGGTTCTATGATTGAAGTAAAGCTATTTCTCTCATCATCTCACTCTTTCCTTTCACTCATTAAGGATAGGAAAGCAATGATTTTAACCCTGATACAAGTTTTTTAAGGACTAGCCTTTGAAATTTAAATTTTCAGTTAAGTGGTGGTATTTTGCATTTTATCCCCATTATATTGATAGGAAAACCGAGGGTTTGGAAGAGATATCCAGCCTAGTGAATGATGGTGTTCTTTGACTCAAAATCATGAGATGTTTGGTCCAGTATACATGCTTCATAAATGTTTTTGAAAAGATCTTATTACTAAAGAATATTAACCAGTCTTTATTCTAATTGTATTGAAATTAAGCTCATATGTATACATGTATATACAACATATATATTATATATATATATCCTATTGCAACACAAGCATTATAGGCTACAATATTTGTGTCATTTGTCAAGTCCTAGTCCTGGCTTGAAATTTTAAAACAGTAAAACACATTGAGATGTTTCATACTACTAAAATTTTTAAGTTCAACTAGGTAACAGAGGTATTCTTTGACTATAATTATTGCTCTTGATGAGGAACAGAACTACTCATTTTGTCTAACTCCTTTTACTTATACTTGCTTCTCTTAGAGTTTTTTCTTCCAGATTTCTTCTTATCACTCTTAAGATAGCATCAAAGTTTAAACAGAAGACATTCTACCGCGGAAGAGACAAATCCCCAAAGTAGCAGAGTTCACCACATCTTATTTTCAATTTCATCTCTAGCATTTAAAGGGTTAATATACTGCCGCTTTACAGGCCACATGCAAATCTTCCAGTTGTATAAAGGATTTAGGGCAGTTGCATTGGATTTGCAAACTCTGTCTTCAAAGAAATGGAGGAGATGGTAAAACCGTTGCTTTGTTATCAAAATATGCACACATACCTATCATGGTAAATCTTTGTGGTATCTCCATGCTACAACCCTCCCGCCAGACTGATGTCATCTGTTGTGTTGGGCAATTCCACTCCTTTTCCACCTTCAGCACATGAGCTGTACCTGTCTGCTTTTCTGCCTTGGAACTTTCTCCAAAGCTATGATATGATGTTCAGCCTTTGTAGCCTTGGGCATATAAGGAAGGGAACAACCCTCAACTACTGGTCCCTGACTTCAGTAGATTAACAATTCATCTCCCTCTCCTCTGGTAAAACACTCTGAGGTGCATTTTACATGATTCTTCAGAAAGTCCTGGTTGGAATGTTCCTCAGTTGCCCACAGCGACAACAGTGCACCTTTATGTCCCCATTGCCTCCTGCATCTTATTCTCTTCACTTCTTCACTTCTCTCTGTCTGACCATCTCTAACTACCTGCACCCACGTTCTCAGCTTCCACCTACGTGAGAACTCAAAGACACATCCTGGATATATCATGTTTCTCCAAAATACGTTTTCATGTTTTTACGGTTATAATTTTCAAATGCAAAATTACATAGAATTATAAAATAAATGCCCATTTGATCATCACCAAAATTGAGCATCAAGATTTTGCCATGCATGTTTCATCAAGCCCTTTTCTGAGTATAATCTCAATAAGATTTGGTCAGAAAGATCAAAAGTGACAGAGTACCTCAAACCCAATCTTCTTGTTATAAAGAGGAAGTACTTCTTATTACACAGAATTTAATTACCAAGTGAATATGAGGTCTTTTAGAAGCATTTAATAACCACTAACTGGTTTTTATTAAAATCTTCTGGGCAGGAGAAAAATGATCTGGTCAACAGCTCATTTGACAAAATGCCCCAAATCCTTGAAGTAATATCTGTAATTCAGCAAATGCTTATTTGAGCCCTTATCTGGTCCAGCCACTATGCTAGGTTCTGGAGATTCGGTAAAAAAGAATGTGGAATTTGGCCCATGAAGCCCACAAGATTACCGTATAAACAATAACCACTTCAGCAAACAAATGAACAAGATTATTGCAAATTCTAATTAGTGCTGACGAAGAAAGAGACTGTCCTGTGTAGCGGGTCTCTGAGGAAAAGGGAGGGGTGAGGGCCGAAGGATAAGAGCGAGGCAATTGGAGAAAACAGCCAATGTTGCCTTGGCATGGGGGACACATGTGTGAGGCAAGGGTGGAGGGGGCATGGCTTAGAACATGCAGAGCCCTGCAGATGAAAATAATGAATTAGGATGTTAGATGTTATTCTTAAAGCATGTGATAGTCTTGAAAGACTTAAAATAGCAAAGATATGTGATACGGCTCCCATTTTTGAAAGATTACCTTGACTGTTAAGCGTGACATGAGTTGTGGCTTTATCACTGACTCACAAACAGCTAGGCCTTGAGGACAAGCACAAGTAACCAGCTCTGTAGGTTTCCCCTTTACAAATTGTGGCTTTAAGAATTCACTGTCACTCCGTGAACTCAGGTCCTCGGTTCGTTTTTCCCTAGATAATTTCCAGGACCTTTTATAGGAATCCCTCTGTCCAGTCTGACTTCCAAATTAGTTTTCCTGTAGCTGATTTCTTAACACAGCATTCTTCTGCTAAAAGGTAGCGATGATTCTCCACTCTGCAAAACAAGGCACAAATTCCTTAGTATCTTTCCTGTAATAGGGCTTTCTAGGTTTTATCTCTAGCTATTCCCTCTCGTGTTTCTTTCTTATACGCTACCCAAATTGGATCCATTACTAATATTCAAATGGATATACTTTACATCACAAATACAAGTATAATGGGCGCCTGGGTGGCTCAGTTGGTTAAGCGACTGCCTTCAGCTCAGGTCGTGATCCTGGAGTCCCGGGATCGAGTCCCGCGTCGGGCTCCCTGCTCGGCAGGGAGTCTGCTTCTCCCTCTGACCTTCCTCTCTCTCATGCTCTCTACCATTCTCTCTCTCTCTCAATAAATAAATAAAAATCTTTAAAAAAAAAAAAAAAAAAAAAAAAAAACAAATACAAGTATAATACCAAAAATATATAAGTATGTATGACATATACAATACAAATATGAACGAGGAGAGGGAGAGAAAGAGAGAGAACAAAAAACATATTGCAAAGAATTAAAAAACATAGCTCAAAATAGGGAAAAAAGGGCAAGTAGGAAGTAGTATGAATATCAGCATAAAAATTGATTAATGACATGAAGAGTTATCTTGGCTTCTCTCTTAACTCCATATTCTAAGCACCAGCATATCTTGGTGACTATATGTAATGTAAAATACAGCCCAGTATGATCACTTCCACGACTGCCACTTTGGTCCATGTCTTCTTCACCTCCTGCCTGGACGATTGCAATAGCATCTTAACTTGGTTTCTCTCCTTCCAAAACTTACAAATCTTTCTATTCTCCTTATAGTAGTTAGAATACCCTTATATAACTGAAATCAGATGAAATTCTTCCTCTGGTCAAAACAGGTCATATTCAGAATTAAATATTTATTGTGGTCTAAAATGTCCTAGATGACCTGCTCTTTCTGAGCATCTCCAACCTTTAGCTCCCTTTCTCTCTGCAATTTAGTAACATAGGCTTCCTCATTATTCCTTGAATGGACCAAGACTGCCCCTACCCTTCCATCTTTGTAACTATTACTCCCTCTTGATAGGTTCTTCTCCCAAGTCTCTGTGGAGCCACCTTATTTTAATCCAGCTCTGCTGAGATATCCCCTTATCTAAAAGACCTATCAAAAACAGCTCAATCAATAACTCCCTATTCCCTTATCCAGCTTTGTTTTCTTTAAAGGACGTTCTAGCTGACACATGATATGTGAATTGGTTCACTATTTGCTTGTTCTCTTCTCCCAGTAAGACTGTAAACTACATGACAGATGGAACTTCATCTGTTTGGTTCACTCCTGTATCCCCAGAACTTGGTATCCTAACGAAAGTGGGTGCTCGATACATGTTTGCTGAATGAATGAATAAAGTAATAAGCAAGTGATATATTCACATAATGGAAAACTATACAACAGTTAACATGAATAAACTAGATAGGTATTATCAACATGACAAAAGTCTCAAACCAAAATGTCGAGTTCAAAAAGCAAGTTGAAGTTATGTTGAAGTTGAAGACATTTAAATCAAAGTGGCCTATTTTGGAAAATCGTCATGACCTCCTCTAGGAAAACATCCTAAGTTAAAAATATTATAAAGTATTCTTATTTTTCAAGCTGAGTCCAATAGAGTATCATCACTTGCTCTAAGCCACAGATCCATGAGTAGTGGAATGGGTCAGGAATGGACAATGACCAATGTACCTGCCTCCTTTTCCTTCCAGCCCCTGTGAATGTGCTGAGAATAGCCTCAATCATGGCGCAACTCCAATGTGAGATTCCTGGGGGCTCCTCAATGACAACAGGGCCACCAATACTGCTTTTTCCTTCTTACCATTACTGTAAGTGCAGTGGGAATGAATATTACTCTAAAAATGTGAATGCAGAAAGTGAAATATTTATTTGTTTTCTTTATATCTCACAGTGCATGCCATGCTGCCTAGATGGAGAGAAATCCCCAGTGTCCACCCTCCCCTCACACCAATGATCTCTGAAGGGCTCAGGGATGACACATAGAATAGAATATTCACTCAGGCCCCTCAACTCATACTCTGGTCACACAAATCACCCTGAATGGCTTACTGCCAAGGCTAGCATATTTCCTTCAGAACCCAATTAAGGACCATGTTGGAGCAGCGTACCCTTTCTGTATTCTGGGGAGCCTCGGAATGACTCAAGTCAGCCACCTGGGCTTATCTGACAGCTATTCTCCTACCATTTTCCAGGGGTTCTCCTCACTCACAAATCCCCCAAATCTTGTCAGCCTTGTCTTGGAGAGCCTCTTCCCTTCTTGTCTCACCTTGTTCTGTCACCTGCCACTCATATCATGCTAGTCGGTGACCCGGAGCTAATGGGAAAAAGGACTGGCTGGGATGGAGAGGATTGGTGGGAGGGTGGGTGGAGGGAAGATCTTGAGTGCAGTCGTGCATGAAGCTTACATTAACCATGCAAACAAATGCCAAGTTACAACTGTGTTATAAGCTAGGAAGGAGTAGTTCATGATGCCTGGGAGAGTTTGGGAAGACTTCCCAAGGGAGTGCCAGTGAACAGAGACCCGGACTATAAATAAGGGTTAGGAAACCAAGATTTTGGGGCACCTGGGTGGCTCAGTCAGTTAAGTGTCTGCCTTCGGCTCAGGTCATAATCCCATGGAGCCCTGCGTTGGGCTCCCTGCTCCGCCGGAAGCCTGCTTCTCCCTCTGCCTGCCGCTTCCACTGCTTGTGCTCTCTCTCTGTCAAATAAATAAATAAAATCTTAAAAAAAAAGAAAAAGAAAAAAAGAAACCCAAGATGAGGCCAGCAAGCATCCCAGGGGAAGGACGAATCCTGTGCAATGGAACAAAAGGTACACATGAGCTCCTGTCATATGGTAAATGCTCAGTAAATGGGCATCATTGTGATAACAACGACTATTATATTATAATTATTATTATTCAGTGTTTGCCCAAATAGGGCATTTTTCTCAATTCAGAACAGAGACCCTTGGAAAAGCTAAGCATGAAAACAAATGGACGCACGAGAAAGGACGTCAAATATAGAAAGCCGAAAGAGAAAGGACCGAAGCCATGGATGTGGGCCTGACGTGTTTCACCGGACACTAAGGTAGGCCAAGTGCAACATTCATGAACAGTCAGAGCACAGATCAAAACAAAAAGAGTTGTCCCTGAAAAGGCTGTTTGTGAAGGAACACTAGAGAATAAAAGGGACCCACACAATAAGCTACATTCTCATATATTCAGGATACAACCACCACCTCCCCCCAAATCTTGGACCTTCCTGAGGTAAATAGGATGGGAACTGCCATGTGTCCTCAATTCCTTAAGTGGGAGTTAAATCACGCAAATACTGTTCTTTTATTTTTTCTTGTTCACTTAGTGTAGAAGTGTTTCCTGGCTTGTCTCTACTCAGTGATAGAACAAGATGAGTAATTATAATTTTCTCTAATAAATGCTATCAACCTCCTCCCCCATCCCCCAACCACAACTACTACACCATGAGAAAATAGAAAACTTTATCATTAATTAATGAGGCCTCAATCCATTCAAATAGAAAACAGTTTAGCACCATAATTGGTAGCATAATGTGGTTATTATAACTTCAGTCTCCTTCAAAGAGATATTTGGTTGCATTCAGGTACCCAGTTTCTCTTCTGCTTGAAACTTAGGGAGAATGGGGCCTGATATCTCCGTTTCCCTTTCTCTCACTCCTTTCCATTCCCTTTGCCCTTTCCACAGCTTCTGCTCACCCTCAGGGCAGCACCCGTGCAACAGAGGGAAAGATAAACTTTTAAAGGTAAATGGAGACTCTTTCCTCAGTGATTTGACTCATGCCTGCCGGCTAGCTCCCCTAAAATCTGTGCTTAATATAACCTCAGAACATACATTTTGGAATTTCTCAAGTAATGGAAGTAGGTGACAATCTAAACATGTAAACACTTAGAAATGGCAGTTATCATTCTGAAACAGTGTTCCTTTTGTTTCAGGATTCACAACGAATCAGATCAATTTTGCTAGGAGAATATAACTTGCCTGCCAGGGCTCCAGACATCCTTCAGTACTGCCTCAAAGTAAAACCAGAGCCCCAGCCCCAGGAAAAGATCAACATTTTTACAGGACCCAGCATGGTGTGTATTTGCTCAGGATTTTTGTCTTCTTAATTAAATATTTTTCAGTCCCTGTCTCAGAAATTGGAAAACACAATTGAAGTGCCGCAAGACACATAGTATTCTAAGCCTGTATGTGAAAGGGTAGCTAGAATCCATAAAATTACACTGCAGCTCTTACAGATAATTATCAAGGATATTCTGTGAGAACATAAACAATGGACTAAAAAACCATAGACTGTCTTACTTTTATTAAATAAAACAACTGTGTCACATTTCTTAAAAGTGATATTATCATCATATAACCCTTACTGATAATAGCAGATGGGTGGATTTTTTTAAAAAATACATTTGAATCAAAAGGGTGGTCAGCCCTGATTTAATATGGGATATGTTCAATACCAGAGTGAATCACTCTTACTTGTTATGCTACCTATGTCTGCCCCAAGCATGTTGCCAATGGTGCCAAAGGAAGTAATACTGGTTACTCCCAGTAACCTGGAATTTCTCCAAAATATTTTACAGAGCCATATTTCCAAGAGCTGAATTTTTTGGAAAGTAATTGTCATGCTACTTACTGAATGACAATAGGGTCTATCTATAATTAAATTGAAATAAAAATAAAAGCCTTTATGAGATTTCAGTGAAACTTCGGAGTTGGGTCAAAGGCACAGAAATATATAACACTATCCAAAAGATTTTTTTTAATAAATTATTTGGACATGTGATTCTACTAAGTAATAAATGCTAATTATAGATTCATTCATTTAAATTCTAAATTCAGAGGCGCCTGGGTGGCTTAGTCAGTTAAGTGTCTTGACTCTTGATTTCGGCTCAGGTCTCCATCTCAGGGTTGTGAGATCCAGGACCACGTAGGGTGCTTCAGAGTCTCTCTCTCGCTCTCCCTCTACCCGCCCTGCCACGCACACTTGCACACTGTCTCTCTCTCTCTCTCTCTCTCAAAATAAATAAATAAATAAATTCTAAATTGAATCCAAGATAAGCAGGATTTTATTTTTAAACATTAATAATTTATTAGTTGACATTAATTTATGACTTATTACTTCCTAAGTAATGTTTGGACAATTTGCAATGATTAAAAAACATATAATAAAAATTTTTGTTTCCTAAAATACCAATAGAATCCCTCTGAGAGATACTGTACTACTTGAAAAAAAAAATCAGAGTGACATCAATAAGGGCAGAGAGGTGGGAGATCATAATTTGGGGGTGGAGTGGAATGCAGGAGGTGTTCTACTGTGTAGGCCATAAGCAGTGATGACCATGGGAAGGTTCTAGAGATCTTCCAGAATGGACAAAAGTAGAACACAGTCTTGATCCAGCTGAAGTCCTATATTCTGTTGATTTCTGGATAGGACATGCTCCTGGCAGGTGAGATCCACTTTTACATTTGAATATCACATACTGCATCAATACACTTTTTATACATAGAATTTAATGTGTAACTTTAGTAGTACATGTAAGTGTAGTAAGTGAGGTAAATGCATTTTCAACTTAGGATATTTTCAACTTAAAATGGGTATATAGGGATGTAACCCCATCATATGTTGAGGAGGAACTAAACTAAGACCAGGACATAGTTTTATTGTACCCACGTTGACTCAGCATAAATAGTCAACTAATACTTATTTTGTATGTTATATGTATTATATATTGTATTCTTACATCAAAGTAACCCAGAGAAATGAAAATTTTAAGAAAATCAAAAGAAAATACATTTACAGTATCATACTGTAGATTGTCAGGAAAACAATTGGCATATAAATGGAGCCTCACAGTTCAAATCCATGTTGTTTGAGGGTCAGCTGTATATGTTTTGGTTTTGATAGTTTGGAGAAGCAATGGAATGAATACCTCACTTGTTTGTGGCTGCCCAGCACCATTTATTTATTTATTTTTAAGATTTTATTTATTTATTTGACAGAGAGAGACACAGCAAGAGAGGGAACACAAGCAGGGGGAGTGGGAGAGGGAGAAGCAGGCTTCCCGCCAAGCAAGGAGCCCAATGCGGGGCTTCATCCCAGGACCCTGGGATCATGACCTGAGCCGAAGGCAGACCCTTAATAACTGAGCCACCCAGGCGCCCTGCCCAGCACCATTTAAACAATCGTTCACACTGTAAGTCAAAATTTGCTTTCCAGCTGCTTTTGTAGCAAGAGCACAGGTGTAACAACCCTTCACCAAAGAGATGCACATACGTGAGACCTCAGTTCATAAGAGAGCAGTGTGAGAAAGGGATCACCCAAAAGAGTCCCTCTGTTACGAAGGATATCAAGGATGGTGAAGTCAGTTCATCCTACAACATCATGGGAAGGAGTTGCTGGTTTCTGGGTCCCACACAGCATTGAGTTCTTTGCTTCAGTGACTCCCACAGTTTTTGTATGTTTTTCCTGGGCATGTAGGTTCTATCTCTGACTATCTGGCCCTCTTGGAAATCTCTGAACTACTGGATATCCTTTTAGCAAACTGCATGTCTGTTTAGACCAATCAAAGTGGGTTCCGTTTTCCACTAGTAACTGATGCAGGTGAAACAAGACAGGCAGGCATCCTCTCCCATATGAAGATTTGGATTTTAGACCATGACAAAGGGACAGCAGAAATCCATCATGGAAGTTCCAATGCTGCCTACTTTGAACTTAGCTATGGGTTCAGATCACATTTACTAGTATTTCATTTTTTAAATGAAAAACAATTGCCTCTTCTAAAACATCTAGTTTTACTTAGATGTTAAGCAACTAAAAATGTAGGTGAAGGGAAAAAAAATAAGACAGTGTAGTTCTGTGTGGCAGTAATATCTGAGAAGTTTCCTCAACCTTAGCATTACGGACAGTTTGGATCAGATAATTACTTATTGTGGGTAGCTGCCCTCTGCATGTCACTGGTCTCTATCCATTTAATGCCAGTAGAATCCTTACTCTAGTTTTTACAACTAAAAATATCTCCACACATAGCCAAATATCCCCAGGGTAGGGATGGTTGAGAAACATGGATAAAGGAACAAAGGTTGAGAAACATGGATAAAGGAACAACGAATGGTAAATTTTTGACAAGAACACCGCCTATTGCTTTACCCATGCACGTTGGAATTATTAATAGTGTTTCAGAGCACGATTCCCTCTTAAGTCTGATTTGGCTCAGAATCCTTCTCAACACAGCACTCCAGGCAGTTACTGTTAATTAATAGGAGTTGACACATAAAACAAACCCCTATTGATATCCCTATTGTAGTTTACTTCTTCCTCGTGTCTGATTTTCCTAACTCCCACTTCTATGCATTATGCTCTTTTGCTAAAACCAAAATTTGTCTGGGACCCAGACTTTTTAGACAGGTTGGGAAAAGAGTATTTAGGATTTATTGATTCTCAAGTGGTTTCCCCATGACTTGTTCTGTTTCTCTTATATATTCAGGCAACAAATTGGTCAAAGAAAACGTGCAAGACAGTGGGATAGGGAAGGACAAGTTAATTGAAGCTCTATCACAATGGATTCAATACAACTGAGGGCTGTGTTTTAGGCAGTGTTTGAAAAGTTTGGCAATAGAGAATAATCCAAAAAGAATAAACAAAAGAGTAATTAAGGAAGATTTGCAAGAGAAGTAATGATAATCTTTTGGCAACAGAGTGCTGTCTCTTGTCATTACGACTTTATATTTTGAACGTCTAATCTGTTAGTCAGTTCTGTGATAACAACCAGTTAGAGGTGTGTATATTCATTTCACAAAATTACAAAATGTTCATATATACGCATACATTGTGTATGTATGCGTATGTGTGTGTTACACATTATATACATATATGTAATATGTGTAAATATATACATTACATACATATGCACACATAATGCATATATGGACCTCTTTTTGTGAAATGAAAGTGTTTTTAAAGTGCACCATCTTCATATATTTCTTCTAGTATGTTTTTAGAACATCCAAATTGGGATTTTTGAAAGGTGGAGAAAAAACTTCTGCAAGTTGGTTTCCTTAACTTTTAAAATTTCATGGCAAAATTGCCACTGGTATGAGCCACAAAAGCAGAACCATCTGGGCCAGACCTATAGTCTTTGTTAGAATCTGGCTCAAATTTTGTTACCAATTAAAACATCATATATAATTCTTCTCTGGCTTGAGTAACAGAAATTTTTGGCCCACTGCAACTCTATTTTATACAAGGATATTAATCTCTGGACTTAGCATGGCAATTTTTTCATATTTCTTTTAAAAATTTATAGAACAAAATTGAAGTTTCTTCATTCCTTTTCCCTTACCACTTGATTTAGGGAGGGCAGTCTACATCTTTGTGCAAATAATTCTCACTTTATTGTCTTTATGATCAATGATCTGATCTAAACTTCTATTTTTAATATCAAATCTACCAATGATTTGCACAAATCATCTGAAAACGGACAAGTTGTAGGCTTTCTGAGAGCAGGATATTTAGAAACCAGGTCATAATAGGCATCACAAAGCAACTAACACCAGCTCTCCATCTGCACTGAGCACCAAGCTGAAGAGTCAAGTCAACCTAGAACCTAGAACCAGAACCAACCTAGAACCAGTGGAGGTAGAATGTCAATGGATGACTGTAGAGCCAGCTTCTGTATCACCTCCTGGCCCCTCACTAACCACTCCAGCCAAGAAACCCTGCTGAGGCTTAACAGAAGATGAAAAAGAAGAGGAAAATTGACAGACAAGAGGCTTATCTGACTTGTCACCAACACTGGACTATCTATGGTCAATCAGCAACCTTCATGGATGTTGGTGTGAATGTTTCAGAGAAGGCGCTCACTAATCTGTTCCATTATCATTTCCATGAGAAAGTGTCTAGTTCTAGCTGCATGTCAAGCTTGACCTGATGTTTTATCTACCTGGGTGCTAAGAGAGAAATAATTGTCCCTGCCTTCACAGAAGAGAAACTCTTGTTAATGATGTGTTAGTGCACTGATGTGTTATTATGTAAAGCTATAAGGGAAAAGATCACATTTTCCAAATCATTTTATGTATGGAAATTTTCAGGAGAGGAATATGAAGGTCTGGGGTCCATTGTCAGTACCCAGAAAAGAAAATTTCAAAGGACCCTTATGTGGCAGTGTTCTCCAGTATGTGTGTGCCATATGTCTTTCTACCTGAAAAGGTCTTCGATTGTGTACTTGTCTGAGATAGTAATCTGAGGGAACAATGCTAAGGCCTTTGTCTTATCAAAGATGAGGACCACTAGAATAAATAAGTAAACAAGAAAACAAAATAAAACATGTAGAATCACAGTAGGCTGCTGAAGATGTTGAACAGAAGGATGTGCCAACGTGATAAGGAAAGTGAATAATCAGAGAATTAGACATGTGACTCTACCCAGGAAGAATATATTTGAATCTTCAGAGAAATAAAAGGAAGAACTTCCCATCAATTAGCTATTTAGCAGAAGAGCAGACCTCTCAAAACAGTTCACTTCATTCAAACAGTCTATTTAACAAAGCATTGGGAAAGGAGTTGACTTTTGACCTCAAAATCCCTAATATCAAAATTATATTATTACAGTAAAATTAAATAGACAAGGGGTAACTAGACTAGTCGCAAAATGTGGGAAAATTCACTATTGTCCCTAGGTATGCAAACATTTTTCTAGGTTTTACCTCAAGGTGGAATAAAAAATGAAACTTTTTAGTCACTTTTTATTCAATGATATAAATCCATGAAGATGGATGATAAATACCAGAGAGTTTCATGAAGTTGATTTTCTTAGCAACTAATCTAAGTTAGGTTTATTCCCTTGTGTATAAAATGGCAGTCTACTGAAAAATACACAAATCTGTGTTATAATTAATGTATTAAAAATAGATGGACAATGATTAAGGCAATCAATGTGACTAGAATATGAGCCATCTCATTAATCATAGTCCAGCCAGATTTCAACATTAACAAAATGCATCATCTTTAATTTCATAGTTACCGTCCAATCCAAATAGAACAAAACATACAATTAAGCCATTTAAAATAGTTGGATTAGGTCATTGCGTTTTTTGGTCAAACCCTTTCCTTTAAAAGACAATGGATTTCTTCATAGGAAACTCCTGTTGGCAGGCCTACTTCTGAATACTGCCCATTGATTTTTGCATCTCCCATGAAGAGAAAGTGTCCAACTCCCCTAAAATAGACATTTCTTCTTGAGATAGCACTATTAGAATGTAAAATAAAAGATTTTCCACTGTTCTGATCTCAGAGGGCAAGCTTTCAACATTTCATTGTGATATGTGTGCTGTTAGTTTTTCGGGAGATACACTTTATCAGATTAAGGAAGTTCCCTTTCATGCCTGGTTTACTGAGAGTTTGTTTTATATATATGGATTTGAATTTAATCACACGTTTTCTCTTATTTTATTCCTTTTGTCTGTTATTTAATATGGCTAATATCTGTTAATAATAAAATCATTGACTTTAAAATCTCAAATCGCCCTTGTATTGTTGATATGAACCCAACCTGGTCATGATGTTTCATTTCTGTAAATCACTGGATAGCATTTTTAAAATATTTTGTTTAGGATTTTTTGAGTCAAAGGCTGGTTTATAGTTTCCCCTATAAGCAATTTTTAAAAATCAGTATTGGTATCAAGATGATACTGACCTTATGAAGAAAGCTGGGATGTGATGACTTTGCTCTATTTTCTGCTGGTTTATATAAGATTTCTGTTATTTTTTTTTCTTAACTGTTTGATAAAAATTCATTGGTGAAGGACACCTGGGTGGTTAAGCCAGTTAAGCGTTCAACTCCTGATTTCAGTTCAGGTCATGATCTCTCTGATATGAGATCAAACCCCACATCAGGCTCCACACTGCGCATGGAGCCTGCTTAAGATTTTCTCCCTCCCTCTCCATCAACCACTCCCCCTGCTCTCTCCCTCTCTAAATAATAATAATAATAATAATAATAATAATAATTCACTGGTGAAATATCACTATTTGGGGAAACTGGGTGAATGATACACAAGACTATAATGCTTTTGCAACTTCCTGCATGTCTACAGTTATTTCAGAATAATTTTTTTTTAATTCACTAGTGACACTTCCAGTTTCCAGTTCACATGTAAGGAGCTTGGAAGTTCCCACTCCATCCTAACAACAAATGAAAAGGTGAAGGGACTGAAAAATCATTAACTCTTCTTGGAACTTTAAGGGAGGGGAGGACATAGGGCAAATCTCTGCCCCCAAAAGTGGGAGACAGACAAATACAGTGAGTCACAGGTTACCAGAGAGAGCACAGACTCACAAGCAGAAACTATCTCAGGATCCAGTGTAGGAATAGAAAACCCTAAACTGTAAGTGATTGATAAATTCCTCAAGCCTCAATGTAGATAAGCATAAGATTTAAACACTCCAAAAAGACCCAGTTGTTGGGAGTCAGACCCCAAATATTGTGAAATGTACTTCCAGGAGCCTGACCAGGTTCCCACATTAAATATTAGTGAAAAACCCACTCCTGCTTTCAGTAGGGGGAGGGAAAAAGAAACCATCTTACAACAGAGCAGAGTTTACTTTTCTTCCTAACAAAGACTGCACTCAGAGGAAACTGGCTAACCAGAGCCTAACTTGTAAGTAACATCAGAGCACAACTAACCTAGGTAAAGGGAAATACCCAACTCCAACCTACTCTAGCTAACCCATCTCATCTAAGGGGCAAGGGAAAAATGTGAAAGACTTGTAAGTCCATAGTCCAAAGGCATTAGCTCACTAAAGACTGAGACCTAATCATAGAACTATAGAATGCTTTCCTTCCACCCATACTTCACCATATTACTAAAGGCCTATTTACAGGAGTTCCTTTTATCCTGTACATCACAGCTGGCTATCAAGAAAAATTATAAGACATTTCAAAAATCGAACAACAAACAAAAGACCCCAACAAAACAAACAAACAAAAAAACACATTTGGAAGAGATAGAGCAAGCATCAGAACCAAACATGGCAAAGATGTTGGAATTATCAGACCAGGAATTTAAAACAACTATGATTAATATGCTAGGGGCTCTAATGGATAAAGTAGATGGCATACAAGAACAGATGAGCAATGTAAACCCAATGTAAGAGAGATGGAAATACTAAGAAAAAATAAAGAAGAAATACTACAGATAAAACACACTGTAACAGAAATGAAGAATGGCCTTGATGGGCTCAGTAGTAAACCAGACATGGCTGAAAAAACAATCTCTAAGTGAGAGGATATATCAATGGAGTCCTTGAAAACCAGAAAAAGAGAACAAAAACAACAACAATAAGAACCAGAACAGAATATCCAAGGATTGTGAGACATCTACAAAAGGTACAACATATGCAGAATGGCAATACCAGAAGAGAAAGAAAGAGAGAAAAGAATAGAAGATGCATTTGGAACAATGGCTGAAAATTTCCCCAAACTAATGTCAGACACCAAACCACAGATTCAGGAAGTTCAAAGTACAACCAGTAAGATAAATGACAAAAACAAAAACAAAAAACAAAACCATACATTTGCGTATAATTTTCAAACAGAAAATCAAAGATAAACTCCTGAAAGAACTGAGAGAGAAAAAACACCTTATCTACAGAGGAACAAAGAAAAGAAACACATCCTCAGAAACCATTCAAGCCAAGAAAGACTGGAGTAAAAGACTTATTGTATTGAGAGAAAAAAAACCTCAACAACCTAGAATTCTGTATCCTGTGAAATCATCCTTCATTTGGTGAAGCCTCTGCCTTCGGCTCAGATCATGATCCCAGGGCCCTGGGATAGAGTCCTGTGCTGGGCACCCCACTCAGTGGGGAATCTACTTCTCCCTTTCTCTCTGCCCCCTGCTCATGCTCTCTCTTTCTCTCTTTCAATCTCTATCTCAAATAAATAAGTAAAATCTTAAAAAAAAATGAAATCATCCTTCAAAAGTGAAGAAAGAATAAAGGCATTCTCAGACCAAAAAATTGAGGAAATTTGTTGCCAGTATACCAGCCTTGCAAGAAATGTGAAAAGAAATTCTTTAGAGAGTAAAATAACATAGGATAGAAATTGAGATCTATATAAGATAAAGAAAACATCAAAGAAGAATTAAGTGAAGGTAAATAAAAACTTTTATCTTTCTTATTTTAATTGATGTAACAGCTAACATTTGGTTCAAAATAATAATGCCAAAAATACATTTAATTATGTTGGCATATGCACATATCATATATAGAAAGATATATAAATATGCTTATGTAGGCTTGTATACAAGTGAAATGAATGGCAGCAATAATACAAGACATGGGATGGAGGAATTAGGATTATTTTGTTATTATAAAGGACTCATAGTACCCATGTAGTAGTATAGTGTCACTTGAAAGTGTACTTGGATTAGTTGTAAGTATATACTGCAAATTCAAGAGTAACCACTTATAAAGGAAAAAAAAAGAAAGAAAGGAATATAACAGTATCCTAAGAAAAGAGAGAAAATAGAAACATACAAAATGTTCAATTAAACCACAAAATTCAGGGGCATCTGGTTGTTTCAGTCAGTGGAGCATCTGACTCTTGGTCTTGGGGTTGTGAGTTCAAGTCCCACATTGGATGTAGAGATTACCTAAAAGTAAAAATCTTAAAAAATAAAAAAAGGCAGAGGAGCGCCTGGGTGGCTCAGTTGGTTAAGTGTTTGCTTTCAGCTCAGGTTAAGATCTCTGGATCCTGGGATCGAGCCCCACCAATTGGGTTCCCTGCTCAGTGGGGAGTCTGCTTTTTTTTATGTCCCTCCTCCTGCTCCAGTGCTCACTCTCTCTCTCTCTCCCACCCTCCCTCTCAAATAAATAAAATCTTTTTTTAAAAAAGGCAGGAAAAGAGTGGAAAATAGGAATAAAGAACAAGGGCAGCAAATAGAAAACAATAATGAATAAGATAGATATTAATCTAACTATATCAACAATCATTTTGAACATAAATAATATAAATGCACCAATTAAAAGACAGAGATTGTCAGAATGGATTAAAAAAAAAGACCCAAATATGTGTTGTCTACAGGAAACCCACTTTAAATATAAAGACACATATAGATGTGCAAATGGATGGGGAAAACATAACACGCTAATACTAATTAAAAGAAAACAGGAATAGCTATATTAATTTCAGACAAATCTAGCTTCAGAGCAAGGAAAATTATCAGGAAAGAGGAAGGACACTATGTAAAGATAAAAGGTCGATTCTCCAAGAAGACATAACAATTCTTAACTTGTATGCACCTAACATCAGAAAATCAAACTATGTGAGGCAAAAACTAATAGCACTGCAAAGAGATATAGATGAATCAACTATCATAGTTGGAGATTTCAACACTCACAAATAATATATTATATGTTAAAAAAAAAAGAAGATGGGGGAAGGGAAAAATGAAGGGGGAATCAGAGGGGGAGATGAAACATGAGAGACGATGGACTCTGAGAAACAAACTGAGGGTTCTAGAGGGGAGGGGGGTGGGGGGATGGGTTAGCCTGGTGATGGGTATTAAAGAGGGCACATACTGAATGGAGCACTGGGTGTTATACGCAAACAATGAATCATGGAACACTACATCAAAAACAAATGATGTAATGTATGGTGATTAACATAACATAATAAAATAAAATTTAAAAAAAATAAGAAAATGGAAGCTCAGAGAGGCTGGGTAACTTGCCTGACTAATAAATAGCAGTGCCTGGGGAAAAAAAAAGAAATGGACAGATCCAGCAGGCAGAAAGTCAGTAAGGATATAGTTGAACTCAACAACACCTTCAGTCAACTAGATATAATTGCCATCCTCAGACAACTTTATCCAACAAGAGCAGAGCACACATTTTTTTCAAGTCCATATGGAACATTCACCCAGATAGGCCATATTCTGGGCCATAAAATACACCTTAAAAAAGTTATGCAATGTCTGTTCTCAAACCACAATGAAATTAAACTAGAAATCAATAATAGAAAAAACAATAAATTCCAAAAATACATGAAGATTAAACAACATACATCTAAATAACTCATAGGTCAAATAAGAAATCTCAGGTGAAATTAAAAAATATTTTGAAATAAATGAAAATGAAAAGATTATCAAAATGTATGGAATGCAGTGAAAGTACTTAGAGAAAAATTTATAGCATGGAATGCATATATAAGAAAAGAAAATACCTCTAAAACTAATAATATACTATGTGTTAAATTGAATTTAAATAAAAAAATTAAAAAGATTTAAAATTAATAACATAGCTTTCCATATTACAAAACTAGAAAAAGAAGACAAATTAAATCCAAAGTAAGCAGAGGAAAAGAAATAATAATTAGAGCAGAAATAATGAAACAAAAATAAGAAATTATTACAGAAAATCAGTGAAACTTGTTCTTTGAAAGATAATAAAATTGAGAAGCCCCTAACCAGCTAAGAGAAAAAGAGTGAGGACAAAAATACCTAATATCAGAAATCAAAGAGGAAAAATCACTATAAAATTCACAGACACTAAAACAATCACAAAGGGAAAAAAATCACAAAGGAATAATATGAACAATTCTATGCCCATAAATTTGATAACCTTGGTAAAATGGGCCATTTTCTTGAAAGATACAATATGCTAAAATTCACACAAGAAATAGACAATCTTCTTTTTTTTTAACATATAATGTATTGTTTCAGAGGTACAGGTCTGTGATTCAACAGTCTTACACAATTCACAGTGCTCGCAAGAAGATAGCAGGAGAGGAAGAATGAAGGGGGGGATCAGAGGGGGAGACGAACCATGAAAGACTATGGACTCTGAGAAACAAACTGAAGGTTCTGGAGGGGAGGGGGGGTGGGGGGATGGGTTAGCCTGGTGCTGGGTATTAAAGAGGGCACGTTCTGCATGGAGTACCAGGTGTTATACGCAAACAATGAATCATGGAACACTACATCAAAAATAAATGATGTGGTGATTAACATAACATAATAATAAATAAATAAATAAATAATAAATAAATAAATAAATAAAAACTAATGATGTAATGTATGGTGATTAACATAACATAATAAAAAAAGAAATAGACAATCTGAACACTTTTAAATCTACTAAAGAAATTGAATCAATAATTTAAAACCTTCTAAAACAGAAAGCACTAGGCCCAGATAGGTTCACTGCTGAATTCTACCAAACATTTAAGGAAGAAATTATACATCAACTCTTTATAATCTTTCAGAGGCTAGCAGCAGAAGGAATACTTCCTAAATCATTCTATGAAGGCAGCATTACCTTAATAACAAAAGCAAGCAAAGTATTACAAGAAATCTACAGACCAATATCAAAGATGCAAAATTTCTAAACAAAATATTACCAAATTGAGTCTAAAATGCATAAAAAAAGAATTATACACCACAACCAAGTGAGGTTTATCCTGAGTATGCAAGGCTGGCACAACATTTGAAAATTAATGAATATAATCCATCACATCAACAAACTACAGAAGAAAAATCACACCATCATATCAATAGATGTGGAAAAAGCATTTGACAACAGGTGATATTCATTCATAATAAAAATGCTAGCAAAGTAGAAATAGAGTGGAACTCCCTAAACTTAATAAAGAATATCTACAAAATCCTAGAGCTAACATCATACTTAATGGTAAGAAACTTGAAGCTTTCCTCCTAAGATTAGGCACAAGGAAGGATGTTCCCTTTCCCGACTCCTTTTAAACAGCATACTGGAAATTCTAGCTAATGCAATAAGACAAGAACAGGAGATAAAAGGTATACAGATTGGAAAAGAATAAACAAAACTGTCATTGTTCATATAGACATGATTGTAGAAAATTTGAAAATTTTGACCACAACTCCTGGGGTTAATAAATGATTATAGCAAGGTTACAGGATATGAGGTTAATATACAAAATTCAAAATTCAATACACCAGCAATGAAGAAGTGGAATTTGCAACTAAAAACACAATACCATTTATACTAGCATCCCCCAATGAGACATTTAGATATAAATCTAGCAAAATATGTATAAGATCTATATGAAAAAAATACAATGTTGATGAATGAATCAAAGAATAATAAGTGGAGAAATTTTCCACCTTTATGGATAAAAAGATTGAGTATTGTCAAGATATCAGTTCTCAACTTGATCTTAGATTCAATGCAATCCCATTCAAAATCCCAGCAAGTTAATTATGTAGATATTGACAAATTCTAAAGTTTTTTGGAGAAGCAGAAGACCCAGCATAGCCAACAAAATCATGCTGAAAAAGTACAAAGATGGACGACTGACACTACAAGATTTCAAGACTTACTATAAAGCTACAGTAATAAAGACAGTATGATATTGATGAAAGAATAGGTAGATCATGGAACCAAATAAAGAGTCCAGAAATAGATCTACACAAATACAGTCAACTGATTAGATAGATAGATAGATGGTAGATAGATGGATAGATAGATAGATAGATGGATAGATAGATAGAGAGAGAGAGAGAGAGAGCAGCAAAGACAATACAATGAAGCAAAGAGTGTTTTCAACAAATGGTGCTAGAATAACTGGGCATCCACATGAAAAGCTATATCAAAACAGAGACCTTACATCCTCTACACAAATTAACTCAAATGCCTCACAGACCTAAATGTAAAATGCAAAACAATAAACCTCCTAGGCGATAGCACAGAAGAAACATGGGTATGGCTATGCATTTTTACAAAATCAAGGACAAGATTCATGATAGAAAGAATTGATAAGCTGGACTTCATTAAAATTCAAAATTTCCATTTTGTAAAGACACTGCCAAGATAATGACAAGACAAGCCACAGACTGGGAGAAAATATTTGCATAAGAACTATCTGTTAAAGGACTGTTATCCAAAATGTACAAAGAATGCTTAACACTCAACAATAAGAAAATTATCAACCTTATTTTTTAAATGGGCAAAAGACTTACTAGACAGGCCCAAATCCAAATGCTGGACAGACACCACCAAATGCTGGAGAGGGTGTGGAGCAACAGGAACCCTTTTTCATTGCTGGTCAAAATGCAAAATGGTACAATCACTTTGGAAGATAGTTTGGCATTTTCTTAGAAAACTAAACAAACTCATGATACTATCCAACAGTTGAGCTCCTTGGTATTTACCCAAAGGAGTTGAAAACTTATGTCCACACAAAAACATGGTAATGGATATTAATAGTAGCTTTATTCATAATTGCCAAAACTTGAAGGCAACCAAGATGCCCTTTAGTTAGTGAATGAATAAAGTGTAGTACCTCCAGACAATGGAATATTATTCAGTGCTAAAAAGAAATGAGCTTTCAAGCCGTCAAATTTTAAAACTGGACTCATCTGTATTCTAATAGGTTACCTATTCTTAAACGTTACAAAATTATAAAATACTAAACTAGTATAGATTTCTTAATGAAACAATATTGATATGTGGTTTTGAACTTTCTAAATATTTCATACTTTAAGTCATTTTATACTTTATACTTACTTATACTTTGAATAATATTGGAATTAATATATCTGAAATTAAAGGGAAAAGAATTTCCCATCCACTTAAATATAGCTATTTAGGTCAAGCATAGTAGTTGGAATGATATAAAATATTATATCATACTATATAATTTTGGTGGATGCCTCTCTAGTTTCCTTGAGGATAGTAAGGATGAGAGTTTTGGTCAAGGGTTTGACTGAATTCTTACTGCAGGCATGAATGGATATTCTAAACTCTATAGTTGCTATGTCAATTAACCTATAGTAACAAGAGGGAGTGGCCTTAGTTCAAGACATCACTCGATTAATAATATATGAAGAAGTCTGCAACTCCAAACTTGGTTATCTCTCATTGTGATTTTGCTCACTTCATAGGTAAGAGTTATAAATGCCTTCTGTCTGTGCTTTAACCTTGGTGGAATCCAACATGCCTGCCATTTTATCTTGGGACTCTATAACCATTATATATTTTAAATTATATCTTGTTGAACTCAAGACCTTTCATGGCTTCATCACATAGATAAACAACTTAGAGTCTATCATTAGTAGCTTGAAGGTAATTTGGAGTTACACCTTATAAAGAACTGGATCTTCCAGATGGACATATCACTTCTACAGTTCTGACCACCTGAGTTTATTTGAGTATAGATATTCATTTGCATGATGATATTCCCCCCTACCAAAATGGCACAATTTTTACTGTGATAAAATAACACATAATATGAAATCTATTCTCTAAGCAATATTTTAGGTTTAAAGTACAGTGTTGTTGTATGTTGTGGTACAATGGATCTCTAGAAGTTTTTTTATCTTGCATGACTGGAACTCTTTACCCATTGAACAGCAACTTCTCTTTCCCCCCTACTTCTAGCCCCTGTCAACCACCATTCTACTTACTCCTTTGAATTTGACTACTTTAGATACTTCACATAAGTAGAATCATGCAGTATTTGTCTTTCAATGACTTATTTATTTCACTTAGCACAATGTCATCAAGGTTCATCCATGTTGTAGCATATGACAGGATCTCCTTTTTTAAGGCTGAATACTATTCCATTGTTTGTATATAGCACATTTTTTAATTTTTTATTGTTATGTTAATCACCATACATTACATCATTAGTTTTTGATGCAGTGTTCCATGATTCATTGTTTGTGCATAACACCCAGTGCTCCATGCAGAATGTGCCCTCTTTAATACCCATCACCAGGCTAACCCATCCCCCCACCCCCTCCCCTCTAGAACCCTCAGTTTGTTTTTCAGAGTCCATCGTCTCTCATGGTTTGTCTCTCCCTCCGACTTACTCCCCTTCATTCTTCCCCTCCTTCTTCTTCTTTTTTTTTTTCTTAACATATGTTGCATTATTTGTTTCAGAAGTACAGATCTGTGATTCAACAGTCTTGCACAATTCACAGCGCTCACCATAGCACATACCCTCCCCAATGTCTATCACCCAGCCACCCCATCCCTCCCACACCAAGCAACCTTCAGTTTGTTTCCTGAGATTAAGAATTCCTCATATCAGTGAGGTCATATGATACATGGCTTTCTCTGATTGACTTATTTCACTCATATAGCACATTTTTTAAATCTATTCATCTACCATGGGTATTTAGGTTGCTTCAACCTCTTCAGCATTATTTTTAAATATGCTTATAGGAATATACAATGAAACATACAAGGAGCAGTGAAAACAATTGTACTGCTGGTGATAACAACTATGCTTGAAGCATCAAACTCAGTTAGGTGAGAAAGATAATCATGTTCTCAGTGATTTTTGATCTGTTAAATTCTAGAATAGCCAATGTTGTCCTGCCTCTCAAGAATAAAAGTGGCGATTTTGTTGAAGAGCCAGTTCCTTGTTTCTTCTAGGGAAAAAAAATGTATTATATGAAGTATAATGCAGATTTTGGGGGACGTGGGGGTTCATCTAGTCTCAGTCTCTCTTACAGGACTAGGCAGGTTTTCTGTCTCTCAAGCAAATGGACTTTGAGCTTGAATTCGGTGTTTCTGTGGGCAGGACTTGTGGTTCATCTCCAAGGCCATTCCTGAGAAGGGAGGTGATGAGTGTTTGAGGAGCTGAAAACATAGGTCACCCTGGACCCAAACTAAATACAAGCCTCAAAACAATGAGCCTCTGTCTGAATGCAGGTCTCCTGGCCCCCAGACCAGTACCGTAGCCAGACTGTTTGCTGTTGCTATCCTAAGCTGCTGGGTCTGGAGCAAGGAAGTAATATGCATGCTCTTAGCTCTCAGCATTAGGTGCTCAGGCCAGGTGCCCAAGGCAGAGATACAGAAAATCTACTCTTTCTCTTTACTTTCTCAGTCTACCCATCCATCCTTCCCCCCATTTCCCTCTCTTTTTCTTTCTGTCTTAACAGAAGTATATACAAAAAAAATGATATGCTTGAAACTGGATCATGACTGGGAACCAGAAGATAACTCTTGACCTTTCCAATCAGTGTACAGGGTAATTTGGACTCTGCTGGTCCCCATTCTCATGGAATTCTACAAGATTTCTACTGTCAAGATTTTCATTCCTCTCTCTTGTTGAAATTATCCAAAATGTGAAATAGGCAGAAGGATAATTGCATGTTCATGTTTATTGTTTAATGGCCCAACCAAGGATTATTTCGTTCTCTAGGCCAGGAGCCAGGAAACTTTTCCTTTAAAGGGCCAGGCAGAACACATTTTAGGATTTGGGGGTTACCTATGACTCTCTTGTCACAATTATTCAGTTCTACTGTTGTAGCACAAAACAGCCAAAGACAACACTTAAATGAACAGGCATGGCTTTGTTCCAAAGAAACTTTATTTATTAAAATCTTTATTTACAAAAACAGGTGGCCAGTGGATTTTTGTCCACTGTAATTTGCCAACTTTTGCTCTAGTAAAGGAGAAGGACCATTGTTTGACTTGCTATTTGCATTCAGTAAGGGCCCAGGTCACAAGTTAACGTGTAGATATTGATAGCTACATATTGATCCTTTAGAGTTATAAATTATTATTATTTTGTAAAATAGACAACCCCAAAAGTTAGGATATTATTGTCTTGTAGGACTTTAAACAGTTTTGATTCTATCTTCAAAAGTAAAATCTTAGTTTTAGTATGCTTTTCCCAATGGACTGACTCTGTATAGACTAGAGCCTCAAAGGCTCCTTGATCCAGCTTTGCCATCCCTCTAATCCCCCAATTAATGAGTTATATAAGTCAAATAGCATTAATTCTTTATTTATTTGAGAGTTATGTTTTTAACTTTCTGAAAATTAAAACATTGACATCTAGCTTTGAGGCAAACATGCCAGCATTCTTATACTCAACACCAAGGATAAGCAGCACAAATGCCTAGAAAAAACAAGGCAAGTGGTGTGAGGCCCTTCTCTTCATTCCAGACAAACTCACAAGTCTCCTGGTGAGACTACTTCGACTTTCCCTAGATTCCTGATGCCACCTCCAACATCCAACACTCCCTATGTCTTCAAAGTCAGTGGACAGAAAAGCATCCTACTTACATGTGTAAAATGAGTCAACTCACCAATGTAAAGCTCTTAGGTATTTCCCAGCTCTGCTATTCTGTAGTAACTACCTGCTTGTAGCATAGATGATTGCTCAGAATCCTCCCTTTTCAACCACCCCATCGACATAAGAGAGTTTTAGAAAATGAAGGAAATATGGATTTGATTAAGGGAGAAAGATGTATGCAAATTGTCTGAAATCTTTCAAGCTTGAAACATAAAACATGTTACTTTGGTGGCTGGTTTAAAAACTAGAACTTTTCTATAAAAAATAGCTTTCAATGAACTCTGACTTGTGCACACAATCAGGGTTGGATCAGATTAACTTTAGGGCACATTTCAAAGCTGAAATACATGCTTCTAATCATTTTTCATCTCTGTCACCTCAATAGCTCACTTCCCCTGATTCCTGTCATGTCTTCAAGCATCACTTCCACACAGATAACTTTCCCATCCCCTATGTCCAGGACACCCCATTCTTCCATGTGCCAGTCCCCCATTTGCAAAGGCCTTTGAATGTCTCCACCCTTCTCCAAACTTGTTTCTCTTCCTTACGTGTCCATGCCATGGCACTGCCATCAACCTGCCTTCTTTGCTCAAAATCTTAGAATCTTTGACATTTCCCTCACTCTTACCACCACCCCTACATCCACTCAGTATCTGAAACCTATCAGTGTTCCTCCACACTTCCCAACAGCTTTCTAGCACATGCCTTCCCTGGCTTCACCTTTCACCTGCTCAATCCCATGGTTGGCTCAAAGACCCTACTCACTCCATTGATACTGTACAACAGAGCCACAGATTAATTTTCTTAAACACAGATTCCCACAGTTTGGCTTTTGTGGAGAAAAACAAACTGAGGGTTCTAGAGGGGAAGGAGGTGGGGAGATGGGTTAGCCTGGTGATGGGTATTAAAGAGGGCATGTTCTGCATGGAGCACTGGGTGTTATGCACAAACAATGAATCATGGAACACTACATCAAAAACTAATGATGTAATGTATGGTGATTAACATAACAATAAAAAATTTAAAGGGAAAAAAATTTAAAAAAACAAAAACAAAAACTAAACACAGATTCCTTTGTGCCTCCCTTGCTTAGCCTTGATCAAAAAATGTTGGCAGGGTCCTACTACTGGGCAAATAAAATCCAAACCCAAGACCCAACCTAGCTACATACCAGCCTTTCCATCATAGATTCGTTTGAATTACCTCTAAGCCCTTGTTCACTCCTTTTATTTCTCCCTGAAATACATTTTCCACAGTCTTCCCTTGGATTTGGTGTTTCCACATGCACCAAGCCTGCCTCAAGGTCCTCCCAATTCCCCCAAAGGAAACAATTCTCCTTCCTTTGATATCTACCATCTTTCACTGGATTCTTTCTCATATTAACATCCTTAAACTTCTTAGGTGTTAGTAAGCAGTACAGTGTGTGATGATAGAGTCTAACAGTTTTCAGTTTGCACCCCAGCATTGACACTTGTCACTTCTGTGACCTTTGCCAACTAACTAAATGGCTCCATGCCCTAATTTTTACATACCTGTAAAAAGTTAGGACAACAGTATTTATTTTTCCAGGCTTTTGTAGGAATAAATGAATGAAATTGTCCCATAGTAAGTAGCATTTACATGGCCCCTAAACATTATATCTTGTAAGTCTGAGTTTGCCCTCTAGTTAAAATTATTTAATGAGAGACTAAATAAATTTGGGTTTTGTTTGTGTTTGTGTTTGTTTTTGGGTTTTTTGTTTGTTTGTTTTGTTTTGTTTTGTTTTGTTTTTTTGTTTTGCCTGCCCAACATCCTTTCCATCTTCTTTTGGTAACAGCGTTCTGGGGAAATATTTCTCCTCATTAGGTCCAGTCCTGAAGAGGCTATAAATCAAGGTGCCTGGTCTTTCCTGCCAAGCTTGTGGGCACATTATTTAAGCAGAACAAATTGGAGTTTCTGTTTTGGGAGTTGGTACTTTAAACTGAGTAATGAAAGGTTGAAAAAGAATAATTGGTGTACTTTCATTTCAAACTTAGATCCCTAACAAAACTTGTATGGTTGCTCTTCCTCAGGTCACTGGAATGCCTGGTTTCAGCCCTTCTAATTCTGATTTTTCTTCCATTTCTTCTTTTGTCTTTCCCTTCAGTCCTGTATCCCACCCCAAGTCCCTCCAAAAAAATTCATTTCTGCTTGGTTAGCAAAAATGAATTCTGTTGCTTGCAACCAAAGAACCCTAACACAGGATTATGTTATCTATCTTTCAACCTTCAATAGCCAAAACCCAATGTCTACCACTTATAGTCTTAAGTAAATTTTTGTGATTTAAAAGAATTCTTCAACTTGTGTTGTCCTTTTCTATATACATTTTAGTTTATGTTCATTCTCTTGACTCCATTATAAACCAGAATTCTTGCGTGTTTCATTCAGTTTCTGTTCTAAAAATCCAAATATTTATGCTCATCTTGTTCCAAAAGTAATTTAAGATAACTTTATTTGCATCAACATAAAAATTAAGACAATGGAGAAAAACTTAAAGTAAAAGAGGTAGAGTTTTTCTCATAAAGTTATAAAATGAATAGATTAAATGTCCATTATCTTAGCCATCAAATTAATTACCTTCAAAAACTTCATTTCTCGTCCAGTATTTTCTACCTTGGCTATCCCACATACTTAAGTGGGAAGATTTAAACAAATACAGGTGACTAGCTCAAAGACTAATTTGACCTGAAGCTCTGGGTGTGGGACCTGAGATGCAGTATTTTTTCAAATGCCCCCAATTTATTCTGGTGCACAATAAGGACAGAAGGTTTGAAAATCTAGAGCCAATCAGTTATGCAAGATGCTTAAAATGGAATGTAGATCTTCAAATGATACTTGTTAAGTGTAGAAAACTGTGTGTAGATTTGAGAACAAAAATGTGAGCATGAAAGATTCAGTAAAATAAACTCTCTTGAAAAATACTAATACTCTACAATTATTTTTCCATCAAAATAAAATAGTGCCAAGTACACCACCTCTTCCAAGTAACAAATCTTTAAAACCAAAACGAAATTGTAAAACCACTCCTTCAAATAGCATCTGTCCAGTAGGCAGATGGCCTGTTTTAGTTCATTTCCCGTTTCTCCTTGGTGGAGTTCACGGGATATTTACAGAATCATTGGGTAATTAGGAATTGGGTGCCAATTTAGATATTTGATTTGGAAATTCAGTCTTTGAAAACCATCAATTCCAAATACAGGGCAAGCCCTCCTTGTTATGCTACAAGGCAATAAGAAAAGTCCAATAACATTTATAAATGCAGGATCTGGATTCTCTGGGTGACAGGTGGAGCATACACAGCTGGTAGGAAAAGTTAGACACCTGCTATGTCCTCGAGTACCCTTTAATGGGTGGGGAAAAGAGAACAATAGGGTCTGCTGTGGTATAAATCTGGGAAGTGGTTATAAATAAGTGCGATTAAAGAGCTCTGTTGGAAAATCTTTCCGAAAGGGCATGTACAAGTGGGGTCCCTGGTAGTAAGAAATCAAGGTCAGCAGCCCCAGGCAGCTTGTGTTAAATGTAAAAGATTGCTGGAAAAGTTACACACCTGACATCAGTCAGGAAACATTACTTCATCAGACGCATAATTAGCCACTCATTCTAGTCAGTTCAGCAGATGTCTATGGAAGTCTACTGTCTACGTGACATTGTGTTAGGCTGAGAGGCATCAATTTCAAACCCAAATGCGAAAAAGAATCACTTGAAAACATTAAAAGACAGATGTCTGAGCCTCAACCCCAAATATTCTGATTTACAAGGATTGTGGAGGGGTCAAGAATCTGTGTTTTAACAGGCACTCCAGGGATGGTCTAAGCACAACACTGAGACACACCTATAAAGATTTATACTATGCCTCCACTGAGAGTAACCGATTTTGGGGGGGAGAGGAATATTTAGGAAAGACCTGAGTAGAGAAGGACCCTGGCAAGAGTTTCTGGCTGTGGTAAAGCCTCAGGAACAGGGAATGATGGGAAACTCCTGAGGGCAAAATACTCCAGAAAGTGGTAGAAGACCAAAAGGAAGAGAAGATGAGCAGCTGCTGAGGACAAAAAGAAAATCTCAGATTTCAAAACTTTGCCTAAAACCATCTGGGGAAAAACAGAAGTTTGGGAAGTATAAGACCATAAGAAAATTCTAGATCAGCAGTCACCAAGTATAACTACATGCCAGTCATTGCAATAGCAGTTTGGATACAGTGCCTTCACTAGAGGCTGCTATGTCCTATCGATAGGAGCATGGACTCCAGAGCAGGGGTTGTCAACCCTGGCTATGGCTGAGATCACCTGGGAGCTTTGAAAAAATGCTTATACCCAGGCCCCAAAGTTTCAGATATAACTGGTTAAGGGTATAGCCTGAGCAGCTGTGTTTCTTCCATGTTCTCTAGCAAGGGTTGAGTCCTCTAGAATAATGCTTCATAAAATGTGGGCATCAAAACCACCTGGAGAGCTATGGAGAACACAGAGGCTCAGCTCCTTCAAGTAGATCAGGGCCTGGACTCTTCTGTTTATCAGGTGCCCTAGGTCTTTCTGCTACCCACCAAGTTTGAGAAACACAGATCTAGAGTGAGACTGTGGGTTCAAATCAGGGTTTCACCGTCCCTCATTGGGGTACCTTAAGCAAGTTAGGCATTCCATCTGTGCTTCATTTTCCACATCTGTAGAGCAAGAAGGGTAGGACACACCTAATGAGGAATGAATGTGGATAGCTGTGGAGACTCTCTTCCTCTCCCTTTTGACTAACTCACCAGAGAGACGGCTCGGTGGCTCCGAGTTATCTCAATAGAACAGACTGGTACTAGAACCAGCTCCATTCTACCCACTTCTTTTCTTTTTTTTAAGATTGATTGATTGATTGATTGATTGATTGATTCATTTCCTTGCTAGAGGGAGAGAGCATGGGTAGAAGGGGCAGAGGGAGAGAGAAACTTAAGCAGACTCTGCACAGAGTGCAGATGCAGGGCTCGGTCTCAGGACCCTGAGATTATGTCCTGAGCCCAAACTGAGAGTCAGGAACCTAACCAACTGTGCCACCCAAGTGCCCCCATCCTCTCCACTTCTAACAAGGCCACTTCCGTGATGAGGGAGTTTATATTGGTTTATAATCTCACAGACATTCCCTACCTGTTCTCCTCCAAGCCCATTCTCACCACAGTTATGTAGAACTATGATTTTGAAACTTCAGCATGCGCTGAACCCCTTGGATGACTTGATAAAACACAAATTTCTGAGCCCTACCCCTAGAGCTTCCAAGTCCATCGGTCTGACTATGTCTGCTAATTTGCATGTATAACAAGTTTTCAAGTGATACTGATGCTAGTCTGAAATATACTTTGAGAACCACCAATATCGAACACTATCGGGACAGGTTTCCTCTCTACAGAACCACTGGGCTCTGGGTATAGAGAGTGTGAGGATGTACACTTCACTACTTTTCTGACTGTAATATTTCCCCAATAATCTTTCTTTTATATCTGTATTGCCTAATGCTACTGTGGTGTGTCCATGGCTATAATAGGGATTACATGGGCAATCACATGTAGAATTGTTTAGAAACACACCTAATAAAGAGTTTGGGCTCTTAAATAGAAGGCCACATTATTTTTCATTTGTCAGGCCCCTCCTGAGCACTTACTATATACCAGACATTTGGTGAGTTGCTAGAATTACTCTGATGAATAACACACATTCCTTAAACTCTCAGCATTGACAGTGAAGAAGAAAATAAAAGCATGCCCACAAATAATTATAATATTATAATAAACACAACAATATAAGTGGACTCTAACATGTGCAGGATTCCATTAAGTTAGTTCTCATTAGAAAAAGGCGAACGCCATGATTAGTCTCTTTGCTACCACCCAACTTCCACAGGAGGCATAAAAAGCCAGTCCCTAACACCCCACACCTCCTACTCCCTCTACCCCCCACCCCTGACTTGCAGAGTTTACTGCACATGTGTGCTATTAGGCTGCATTGGATTCATCTAAGATAAACACAGCGCAGGAAATAGCATTTAAGAAATATCTATTAGATGTGGTTTCATCCTAAATTATTTTCGCCCACATTCAGATGCTTGACATTTTTATCATTCTTTATTTATTATCTGATGTTTACATAGAATCTTTCTTCAAAGAGTCACCACCACTTCTTCAAGTGTTACCTTCGTCTGCATTATATTCCTGGGAGATTAAGAAGAGTCTTTGACTACATTCATTTTGTGGAGGAGACATGACATGGAAAGACATTAACAATTCATCCCAGAGCAGGGACTAGAAGCCAGAACTTCTGACTGAGGGGCCCAGGGTTCCACATTCTGTTGTATCATAGGAAGTAAAATATATACCACCCAAGGGCACATGCCTCAATTGCCTCAAATGACAAAAATTTGGGACAAAAAATGATAAATGAAACCAGAGGAGAGGTATTATTTTTCAGAAATCATGCCTCATCATCTGAGAGAAGAACTTTGTCTTCTTCAGGGGATCATCACAAACAGGCTACTTTAAATGAAGATATAAATTTTCATTTTCACCCACAGGATATAGCAGCTCCTATACCTGATTCCTGTTCCTGCCAAGAAGTGTTTATCCTTACTCAATCGTCTCCAATAATGTTTAACAAATGGTCTGGGCTGGACCACCCAGCTGCTGGTAAGAAGAAAGAAACAAGCATTCCCAAGATCCATGTTTTTCTATGCTGACAATGTCTGGAAAGAATGAGAACTGTGTGTTAAAATATCAGGACTTTCCTCATTTAAAATAAATTGCATCCAGAGCCTCACAGCATTAATGTTAGTAGGTCCGGTGAAGTTGGTCAGAAAAATGGTTGGGTTTTCCCTCTCAGATATTTCACCTAGCGGTGAAACTATCCAGCGGATACACTACCCGATCAGAATTAAAAATAAGGCCTGGGTTAACCACCCTCCTGCTGGAACTCATGGGAGAGAAAGCCAGGCCTCCTTCTCAGCTCCCAGTATATCACAAACACAGCTAACAATTCATCAGCTCAGCTGTGCCACCTAGAATACCTTCTTCCATATTTGCTCATTTCCAGGAAATCCTACAAATATTTACAATCTGAGGTCACTTTGGAATAACATTTTCTAGATGCTGATGGAAAACATGTCTGGCTTGCTTTGAACCATATCAACGTCTATACTGAGTCAGAACATCTCTACTGTGAGAGACTCTTGTAAAACCCAAAAGTTAGAACCATTGGGAAGCTTGGACAGGGACTGTAATGAAAGCCCAGTTCTTGGGGAATCCAGGAGGACTTCTACATGAATTCAGTTGCAGTTAGCTAAGTTTATGGTAATATTTTTCTGGCTCATGGTCATCCCACATTTGAAGGGATCCTAGTATGACAGCATAATTTCTAGATTTCTATACCATCTCCACTAAACAACTCAAGAACAAGGATTTATACCTTTGAACTTTGGCATACTCTTAAGTAGCCAATACCTGCTTATGTAAATAATCTCATCACCACCATTTTCATGTTTATATAACCTATAAACATTCATCAGATGCCTATAAGGATCTCTGACTAAAGAGAAACACTTACTTAGATAACTCACACTGAATCCCAATAGGAAGAACTGAGGAAGACAGCTGTCTTGTCTCTTTAGATATTCACATTAACATTAATAAATACCCAACCTAGAAGAGAGAAATCATTGAGGCATTTGCCATTGGGTCATTTTGAACAAGATCCAGACTAGTTCTCCAATATTCACAGAAGAATGTAGATACCTTATAAAGAGCAAAGCAACAGCATTCTTTTTTTTTTTAATTTTATCTATTTATTTGAGAGAGAAAGAGAGCAGAAGCAGGGGAGCAGAAGAAGAAGCAGGTCCCCCCTCAAGACACAGGGCTTGATCCCAGGACCCTGGGATCATGACCCGAACCGAAGGCAGAAGCTTAACAGACTGAGCCACAGCATTCTTTTCCCCTGATCAGTCCACATCACTCAGAGCCTTATCACAGCCTTATAAGAGTTACTCATGACCAGTGGGGATGGGGGTTTTAGGGAAGAGAAAGGTGAACTAGTTTGACCTTCAGAGTCTTAGGAAATTATACTGCTGTTACAATAGAGATGTCAGCCTGCTCTGGTTTACAAAATCTTAGTAGGATGTATTGCTTGTGGCTTCCCAGGAGTGATAGGGATGTCCCACGATTAACTAGTCAGTTCTCAAAAAAGTTCATATGTTAGAGAAACACGTCTTCCATCACTCCTATTTACAACCCTTCTTGGCTTCAGCCCCTCCTTTTCACCTGAATAACAGAGATGTTATCAGAGTAAGAATTAGTTAAGCAACTTTAGCAAATTTCCCCTTTCATTCAGTTAGCTTACAGTTGGAGGTTTCACCAATATGTAAACTTAATATTTTGTGACTCTAATCAAGCCATTAGCAGAGAATGGCCCTTCCTCCACATCTTGATTTTCAAGGTATCTGTGGCCTTCCACCCTTACCATACCCCACAAAAAGTATCTCTCATAGCCAGGGAAAAATAAGACATTCTAACACAAAGGAAACAAGAGTTATTATTGGTTGAGACTTAGTTTAAATGAGGAATTTGAGGATAACAGGGGCATGCAGCATTGTTTCACTTTAAAGAACTAGATGTAAAAATACAAACCAGAGTGGCACTCCATCCAAATTCTCTATACCTAGGAAGGATCCAGAATTGATTTCCCTTTATGACTGAAGTTCTGTTTAACCAAGAAGTTTATTGTACAATATCCTCTTCATGTACACCACTGAATGAGCTACTTGTATTTTCTTAACTGAAGGATTTTCTACTAAACTGGAACAAAAGAGCCATTTCTAACACTCCATAGTCCATTTGTTTTCTGGAGGTACTTAATTTTCTGAATTGGACTCAGATGAAGACAGGAACATTATCAAAGACTTATCTCAAAATGCAAGTGATGGTTTCCAGGTCTTACTCCATCCAGTGACCAACAAGCCTAGGATGCTATTTCTTTCGATCCTGTTAAATAAATAGTTCTCAACTTGGCCACACATTAGATTTGCTTCAGGGGATTTCAAAAATCCCAAAGTTCACACCACCTTGGCCCATTTAAATAGGAATGCTGGAGGTGGGACTCAGGCTTCAGTATTCTCTGAAATTGCATGGTGACTCCAACACAGCCAGGATCAAAAATCAGTCTCAAACTATAGTTCTTAAGCTTCAGAGTGTATCTGCATCACCTGAAGACCATGTTAAAATATAGATTACTGGGCCTCGACCTCAGAGTTTCTGATTCAGTATGTATGGAGTGAAGCCCAAGAATTTGCATTTCCAACAAGTTCCCAAGTGAAGCTTAAACGGATGCTTTTAATATGGGACCACACCTTGAGAACCAATGTCTTACATGAATATGTTGATCTGACAGTTTTAGGCAAAAGAAATTAAGCTCATTTGTTTATATTTTAGAGAAATTGGTTTAATGCAAACAGCTGTTTTTAACAGCATTATATAATCTTTAATTTGACAAACTAATGGAAATATTGGTGACAGTGCCAAAGAGTAAGTCTTAATGGCTTCGTTTCCCTCACAATTATAGAAGAAATCCAACTCATAAAATATAACTGAGATGTTTAAACAAACTACTTATGTGGTACTTAGGTGAAATTGTAACTGTTGTAAATAACACAGATTATAATCAATTTCATGAAGTATCTGGTTTGTTTCACCCAATTCACTTGGTGAGCAGCAAGACATCACAGAATTGTGTAATTGCACCATGATTAGCAAAAAGGCAATAATTCAAAATATTTATCTAATTCATAATGTTTTTCTCATTACTTAGGAAACAGCTTTCTTCTAATTTTTGAAAACCCCCAACATCTCTGGCCTCTAATACCAGGTGAGGGACATCAAACTAGTCCCTTCTGTGACAATTATATGTCACACGTATCAATGTATCAAATCCATTTCTTCCTTTTGGCTGGCTATGTATGCACCAAACCTTTTGTTATTTTTTCTTTTTTGTTTTGTTTTATTTTTTTATTTTTTTATTTTTATGTTAATCACCATATATTACATCATTAGTTTTTGATGCAGTGTTCCATGATTCATTGTTTGTGCATAACACTCAGTGCTCCACGCAGAACGTGCCCTCTTTAATACCCATCACCAGGCTAACCCATACCCCCAACTCCCTTCCCTCTAGAACCTCAGTTTGTTTTTCAGAGTCCATCGTCTCTCATGGTTCGTCTCCCTCTTCGACTTACACCCCTTCATTCTTCTCCTCCTGCTATCTTCTTCTTTTTCTTTTTTCTTAACATATGTTACATTATTTGTTTCAGAAGTGCAGATCTGTGATTCAACAGTCTTCCACAATTCACAGCACTCACAGCACATACCCTACCCAATGTCTATCACCCAGCCACCCCCTCCCTCCCACCCCACCCCCACTCCAGCAACCCTCAGTTTGTTTCCTGAGATTAAGAATTCCTCATATCAGTGAGGTCATATGATACATGGCTTTCTCTGATTGACTTATTTCACTCAGCATAACACCCTCTAGTTCTATCCACGTTGTTGCAAAGGGCAAGATCTCGTTCCTTTTTATCGCTGCATAATATTCCATTGTGTATATATACCACTGCTTCTTTATCCATTCATCTGTCAATGGACATCTTGGCTCTTTCCACAGTTTGGCTATTGTGGACACTGCTGCTATAAACATTGGGGTGCATGTACACATTCAGATCCCTACATTTGTATCTTTGGGGTAAATACCCAGTACTGCAATTGCTGGATTGTATGGTAGCTCTATTTTCAACTGTTTGAGGAACCTCCATACTGTTTTCCAGAGGGGTTGCACCAGCTTGCATTCCCACCAACAGTGTAGGAGGGTTCCCCTTTCTCCACATCCACGCCAAGATCTGTGGTTTCCTGACTTGTTAATTTTAGCCATTCTGATGGGTGTGAGGTGGTATCTCCTTGAGGTTTTGATTTGGATTTCCCTGATGCCCAGCGATGTTGACCACTTTTTCATGTGTCTGTTGGCCATTTGGATGTCTTCTTTGGAAAAATGTCTGTTCATGTCTTCTGCCCATTTCTTGATTGGATCATTTGTTCTTTGGGTGTTGAGTTTGATAAGTTCTTTATAGATTTTGGATACTAGCCCTTTATCTGATAGGTCATTTTCAAATATTTTCTCCCATTCTGTAGATTGTCTTTTGGTTTGTGGACTGTTTCTTTTGCTGTGCAAAAGCTTTTTATCTTGATGAAATCCCAATAGCTCCTCTTTGCCCTTGCTTCCCTTGCCTTTGGCGATGTTTCTAGGAAGAAGGTGCTGCGGCTGAGGTCGAAGAGGTTGCTTCCTGTGTTTTCCTTTAGGATTTTGATGGAATCCTGTCTCCGTTTAAGTCCTTCAACCATTTGGAGTCTCTTTTTGTGTGTGGTCTAAGAAAATGGTCCAGTTTCATTCTTCTGCATGTGGCTGTCCAATTTTCCCAACACCACCTGTTGAAGAGACTGTCTTTTTGCCATTGGACATTCTTTCCTGCTTTGTCAAAGACGAGTGGACCATAGAGCTGGGGGTTCATTTCTGGGCTCTCTATTCAGTTCCATTGATCTATGTGTCTGTTTTTGTGCCAGTACCATATTGTCTTCATGATGACAGCTTTGTAATAGAGCTGGAAGTCCGGAATTGTGATGCTGCCAGCTTTGCTTTTCTTTTTCCAGATTCCTCTGGCTATTCGGGGTCTCTTCGGGTTCCATACAAATTTTAGGATTATTTGTTCCATTTCTTTGAAAAAAGTGGATGGTATTGTGATGGGGATTGCATTGAATGTGCAGATTGCTCTGGGTAACATTGACATCTTCACAATGTTTGTTCTTCCAATCCATGAGCATGGAACGTTTTTCCATTTCTTTGTGTCTTCTACAATTTCTTTCATGAGTATTTTTTAGATTTCTGAGTACAGATCCTTTGCCTCTTTGGTTAATTGATTCCTAGGTATCTTATGGTTTTGGGTGCATTTGTAAATGGGATCAACTCCTTGATTTGTCTCTCTTCTGTCATGTTGTTGGTGTATAGGAATACCACTGATTTCTGTGCATTGATTTTATACCCTGCCACTTTACTGAATTCCTGTATGAGTTCTAGCAGTTTTGGGGTGCAGTCTTTTGGGTTTTCCACATACAGTATCATATCATCTGCAAAGAGTGAGAGTTTGACTTCCTCTTTGCCGATTTGGATGCCTTTGATTTCTTTTTGTTGTCTGATTGTTGTGGCTAGGACTTCTAATACTATGTTGAATAGCAGTGGTGATAGTGGACATCCTGCCGTGTTCCTGACCTTAGGGGAAACGCTCTCAGCTTTTCCCCATTGAGAATGATATTCGCTGTAGGTTTTTCATAGATGGCTTTTATGATGTTGAGGTATGTACCCTCTATCCCTATACTCTGAAGAGTTTTGATCAAGGAAGGATGCTGTACTTTGTCAAATGCTTTTTCTGCATCTATTGAGAGGATCCTATGATTCTTGTTCTTTCTTTTGTTAATGTATTGTATCACGTTGTTTGATTTGTGGATGTGGAACCAACCTTGCAGCCCAGGGATAAATCCCACTTGGTCATGGTGAATAATCCTTTTAATGTACTATTGGATCCTATTGGCCAGTATTTTGGTGAGAATTTTTGCATCCATGTTCATCAAGGATATAGGCCTGTCATTCTCCTTTCTGATGGGGTCTTTGTCTGGTTTTGGGATCAAGGTACTGCTGACCTCATAAAATGAGTTTGGGAGTTTTCCTTCCATTTCTATTTTTTGGAACAGTTTCAGAGAATAGGTAATAATTCTTCTTTAAATGTCTGATAGAATTCCCCTGGGAAGCCATCTGGCCCTGAGCTTTGTTTGTTGGGAGATTTTGGATGACTGCTTCAATTTCCTTAATGGTTATAGGTCTGTTCAGGTTTTCTATTTCTTCCTGGTTCAATTTTGGTGGTTGATACATCTCTAGGAATGCACCCATTTCTTCCAGGTTATCTAATTTGCTGGCATAGAGTTGCTCATAATATATTTTTATAGTGTTTGTCTTTCTTTGCTGTTGGTTGTGATCTCTCCTCTTTCATTCATGATTTTGTTGATTTGGGTCCTTTCTCTTTTCTTTTTGGTATGTCTGGCCAGGGGTTTATCAATCTTGTTAATTCTTTCAAAGAACCAGCTCCTAGTTTCGTTGATCTGTTCTACTGTTCTTTTGGTTTCTATTTCATTGATTTCTGCTCTGATCTTTATTATTTCTCTTCTCCCACTGGATTTAGGCTTTATTTGCTGTTCTTTCTCCAGCTCCTTTAGGTGTAGGGTTAGGTTGTGTATTTGAGACCTTTCTTGTTTCTTGAGAAAGGCTTCTATTGCTATATACTTTCCTCTCAGGACTGCCTTTGCTGTATCCCAAAGATTTTGAACAGTTGTGTTTTCATTTTCTTTGGTTTCAATGAATTTTTTTTAATTCTTCATTAATTTCCTGGTTGACCCCTTCATTCTTTAGTAGGATGCTCTTTAGCCTCCATGTATTTGAGTTCTTTCCAACGTTCCTCTTGTGATTGAATTCTAGATTCAGAGCATTGTGGTCTGAAAACATGCAGGGAATAATCCCAATCTTTTGGTACCAGTTGAGACCTCATTTGTGACATAGGATGTGATCAATTCTGGAGAATGTTCCATAGGCACTAGAGAAGAATGTGTATTCCGTTGCTTTGGGATGGAATGTTCTGAATATGTCTGTGAAGTCCATTTGGTCTAGTGTGTCGTTTAAAGTCTTCATTTCTTTGTTGATCTTTTGCTTAGATGATCTGTCCATTTCAGTCAGGTGGGTGTTAAAGTCCCCCACTATTATTGTATTCCTGTCAATGTGTTTCTTCGCTTTTGTTATTATTTGCCTTATATAATTGTCTTCTCCCATGTTAGGGGCATAGATATTTACAATTGTTAGATCTTCTTGTTGGATAGACCCTTTAAGTAGGATATAGTGTCCTTCTTCATCTCTTATTACAGTTTTTGTTTTAAAATCTAATTTGTCTGGTATAAGGATTGCCACCCCAGCTTTCTTTTGGTGTCCATTAGCATGGTAAATGGATTTCCACCCCCTCACTTTCAATCTAGGGGTGTCTTTGCGTCTCAAATGAGTCTCCTGCAGACAGCATATTGATGGATCTTGTTTTTTAATCCAATCTGATAGCCTGTGTCTTTTGATTGGGGCATTGAGCCCATTTACATTCAGGGTCACTATTGAAAGATATAAATTTAGTGCCATTGTATTGCCTGTAAGGTGACTGTGACTGTATATTGTCTGTGTTCCTTTCTGATCTATGCTGCTTTTAGGCTCTCTCTTTGCTTAGAGGACCCCTCTCAATATTTCTTGGAGGGCTGGTTTCGTGTTTGTAAGTTCCTTTAGTTTTTGTTTGTCCTGAAAGCTTTTTATCTCTCCTTCAATTTTCAATGAGAGCCTAGTTGGATATAATATTCTTGGCTGCATCTTTTTCTTGTTTAGTGCTCTGAAGATATCATGCCAGTCCTTTCTGCTTTGCCAGGTCTCTGTGGATAGGTCTGTTTCCAATCTAATGTTTCTACCATTGTAGTTTACATATCTCTTCTCCCGAGCTGCTTTCAGGACTTTCTCTTTGTCTCTGAGACTTGTAAGTTTTACTATTAGATGTCAGGGTGTTGACCTATTTTTATTGATTTTGAGAGGGGTTCTCTGTGCCTCCTGGATTTTGATGCCTGTTTCCTTCCTCTCTTTAGGGAAGTTCTCTGCTATTATTTGCTCCAATATTCCTTCTGCCCCTCTCTCTCTTTCTTCTTCTTCTGGGATCCCAATTATTCTAATGTTGTTTCATCTTATTGTATCGCTTATCTCTCGAATTCTACCCTCGTGATCCTGTAGTTGTTTCTCTCTCTTTTTCTCAGCGTCTTTATTTTCCATCATTTGGACTTCTATGTCACTGATTCTCTCTTCTGCCTCATTTATCCCAGCAGTTAGTGTCCCCATTTTTTATTTCACCCCATTAATAGCCTTTTTGATTTCAACTTGGTTAGATTTTAGTTCTTTTATTTCTCCAGAAATGGTTTCTCTAATAACTTCCACGTTTTTTTCAAGCCCAGCTAGTATCTTTAAAGTCATGATTCTGAACTCTAGGTCTGACATCGTACTAATGTCCATATTGAGTAGGTCCCTGGCTGACGGTAGTACCTCTTGTTCTTTTTGCTGAGGTGAGTTTTTTCGTCTTGTCATTTTGTCCAGAGGAGAATAGATGAATGAAAGAACAAAATGCTAACAGGTTAACAATGTCCCCAGGAAATATAGTCTATACAAATCAGAAAAACCTGAAACCAGGGGAAAAGAAAGGGAAAGAAAGAGAAAAGAAAGAGAAATAAAAAACAAAAAGAAAAAGATAAAAACAAAAACAGAACCACACAAAAAAATAGAATATGATCAACTATGATCAGGCTAGTGCATAGATCAGTGCCACACACTAGATTTTGGGCGTATTTTGGTCTGTTAGAAAAAAGTGCCTCCTAACATTTTAAAGGAAGAAAGACATATATATACAAAATAAGGGTTGATACAATGAAGGGATGGAAGATGGCTGTAAAGATGAAAAGTATAAAAGATTTTATAAAAGGAATTGATAAGAAGTTGTTTGAAAAAAAAAAAGAAGATTTAAGAAAAAAAAAGGGGGAGAGAGTGTGATCAGACAGGAGACTAGAACAAAGCCATACACTAGTGATTTAAGGTATGTTTTGATCTGTTAGAAGAAACTGTATCTCAAAATTTTAAACAGAGAACAACTTATATATATATGCCAAATAAGGGTAACTACTATGAAGGGATAAAATATGACTCTAAAAATGAAAAATAATTTTTTTTTAAAAAGGTATTGATAAGATGTTGGTTGAAAAAGGGAAAAAGAAAAATTAAAAGAACAGTTAAAAAAATTAACTGAAAAACGAATGAATCATGGTGAAAAAAAGCCATGAATTCTATGTGCAGTATTCCCCTAGCGCTGGTGTTCTCCTGTTTTCCTTGATCGGTAAACTTGGTCTTGGCTTGCTGGCTGTTTGTGCTGATCTTTTGGGAGAGGGGTCTGTTGCCGTGGTTCCCAAATGTCTTTGCGGGAGGGGCAACTGCTCTGCCCTTGTCGGTCAGGGCTAAGCAAGCTGCTCGGGTTTGCTCTCAGGAGTTTTGTTCCCTGCAAGCTCTCGGTACAGCTTTGGAGGATGAGGGTGAAAATGGTGGCCTTCCAATCTCCACCCGGAGGAGCTGAGAACTCGGGGCCCCGCTCCTCAGTGTGCCCCCAGAGAAAAGCAGTCACTCCTGTCTCCCTGGTCTCTGGCCGCACTGTGTGCTCACCCGGCCTGTGACCGAGCGTTTGTATCTCTGGCACCCGACCCCATGTGGAGTCTCCAAACCCAACAGATCCCTGCGGTGCACTCCCACACCGCTCCTCCCGGGGGAGGAAGGGGAGTCTCCCCGGCTCTGCCGCTTGTTGGGTCCCTGCTGGAGGAGCAGTGGCCCAACTGGGCCACGGATCAGTTTATGGCCACCCTGAGCTGAGAGCCCGCGCCTCGGCTCCGTCTCTGCAGCCAGCTTCCCTGCTCCAATACCTGGGAGCTCTGCCGCACTCAGGCACCCCTGGTCTTTCTGTGACCCCGAGGGTCCTGAGACCACACTGTGCCGCGAGGGTTCCACCCCCCGCTTAGCCACTGGAGCCACGTCCCTCAGCAGAGCCGACTTCTAAAAGGTCCGATTTTGTGCTCCGGGGCTCTATCACTTGCCAGAAGCGGCCGACGGAGGCCCCCTCCCCCGCCATCTATCCTTTCGAATATCGCCTCGGATTCACTTCTCCGCCTGTCCTACCTTCCAGTAATTGGTCGCTTCTCTGTTCAGAGAGTTGTTGCTACTCTCTTCTTTGATTTCCTGTTGAGTTCATAGGTGTTCAAAATGGTTTGATCCCTATTCAGCTGAATTCCTGAGACCAGACGAAATCCAGATCACCTAGTCCTCGCCATCTTGCTCCCTCTCTGCACCAATGCTTTTATAAAATAATTTTTTAAAGAACTCTATGTGGATTTTCATATCAACTTTATTCATAATAAAAAAAGACTAAAAACAGCACCAACGTTCATTAACAATAGAACGATAAATAAATAATGGCCTATCTATACAAGGAATTATTGAACAACAATAAAAAAGTTAGTGTACCATACAACAACATAATGATTTTCATAGATGCAATACTGAGTCAAAGAAGCCAGACATAAAGATTTCATATTGTATGGTTCCATTTATATGAGGTTCAAGAACAAATAAAACTAATTTATAGCCAGAAAATTCAGAAAAGTAGTTGTCTTTGAGAGGAGTTTTGACTGAAAGGAGACATGAAAAATATTTCTGCAATGCTGAAATATTCTGTGTCTTACCCTAGGTAGTAAAGTGGATACGTGTATATGTAAACTTTGAGTTTATGATTTGTGCACTTTATATGCTATAGCTTAATGACAATTTTAATTTCATTATTGCCTTAATTTGACAATATTACTTGCATTAATTTGACAAACTACTTTTTGTGAAATATTCCTCATATCTAAGTTCAAAAGCTGCTCACATGCTAGAATTTAATAACTGTTAATGATGAGTTTAATATGGAAAATAGTCCAAATGGGGCACCTGGGTGATTCAGTCAGTTAAGCAACTGCCTTCAGCTCAGGTCATGATCTCAGGATCCTGGGATGGAGCCCTGCATCTGGTTCCCTGCTCAGTGGGGAATCTGTTTCTCCCTCTCCCTCTGCTCCCCCTCCCTGATCGTGCTTGCACATAACTTCTCTCTCAAACAAATAAATCAAATCTTTTTTTAAAAAGAAAATGTCCAGAGATTTAATTATAAAGTCAAATGTAGAAGATTTCCATCTAAAGATTATGTATGTATTATTCTTCAAATATTTTTAAAAGATTATCTATTTCCTCTTCTTTATAGTGGGACTTCCTTTAGAGCCTCACCAATAAAAGTAAGGTATAAAATGCTATAAGTCAAGTACACAAAGATTGGAGAGGAGAGAGTCTCCATTAGCAGACAAAATATTTCAACAGTTTTGGAAGGCAGAAAGCAGATGGAAGATAGTAACTGAGTTTGCAGATGCAGAAAAATGCAGCCTAAGTTCACTGTAAAGGAGACAGGTGAAGGATACTGGTAGGGATAATTTCCCTTAAGAACCCTAGAAAGGCATGACATTCAGAGGCACCAAATATTATGGTTGAAGTACACAAAAGAGGCAAGAAGTAAGGTTAAAGAATAAATGAAAGTTATTCACTGAAAGTCAATACACAGAATGCCAGAGATCAGACTTCTACCTCCCATTCAAGTGATAAAGTATTTATTCTCTGATGGAACTTAATGTCCCCATTGAAAAAAATTCTGCTTGCATACTAGCATGAGTCCATCAATTAAATGTTCTGTTCACAACCCAAATAGTCACCCTAATGTAAATCCCACTGAAAAGCCCCACCAAAGCACATACAGTGGCCAATAAGTTTTAGTGCCTCACTCTTACCATGAAATAGACAACCAAGGACCACCAAACACTATAATATGCCACCAACATAAAAGAGAGATGAAAATAAGCAGGAAAAAAAAACACTCAAAACATCAAACAAAAGTTCATGAGAAATGTTAATTGTTATTCAACAGTGAAAAATAAAAAAAATATATATTTGTAAAACAAGAACAGTATGAACTTTTTTAAATAATAGAGAATAAACAATTTTTAGAAATTAAAAATATAAGCATCAAAATAATTCAAAAACAGATTGAGACGATAACATCAAGGAAACATCTGAGGAAATAAAAAAAGTGTAGAGGGAAAAATAGGAGATAAATAATAAGAGGTCTGAAAATTAATACAGGAAGTAGGCATTTAGAGAAAAAGGGAAAAGAGAAGGGAAGAAATGTTTTTATTTTTTAATTTTTTTAAAGATTTATTTTATTTTAGAGAGAGAGGGAGCAAGTGTGAGTGGTGGGAGGGAAAATGGGAGAAAATCTCCGGCAGACTCCTCGCTCAGCATGGAGTCCAACGCAGGACTTGATCTCATGACCCTGTGATCATGACCTGAGCTGAAACCAAGAGTGGGCTGCTTAACCGACTGAGACACCCAGGTGCCCGAGGGAAGAAATTATTTTTAAAATTATATGAGAAATATTACCAAAGGGGGGCAGCTGGGTGGCTCAGTTGGTTAAGCATCTGCCTTCGGCTCAGGTCATGATCCCAGGGTCCTGGGATTGAGCCCCACATCAGGCTCCCTGTTCAGTTGGGAGTCTGTTTCTCCCTCTCCCTCTGCTGTTCCCCCTGTATGTGCTCTCTTTCTCTCTCTCTGTCAAATAAATGAACAAAATCTTTAAAAAAAGAAAAAGAAATATTACCAAAGGTAAAATACATGCATTTCTTACTTGAAAACCCTGGGACAATAAAGGAAAATTAAATAAAAGGGCCACACAAATGCACATCATCATGAAGTTTAAGAACCCAAGGATAGATAGGTTGATGGAATGGTGGAGTGAGGATGTCCATGAACCTGCTCTCCTACAAAAACAATGAAAATCCTGGCAAAACAATTAAAAACAGTAATTTCAGAACTCTTGAAATTAACCAAAACCACTGAACAAACTAAAAATTGCTTGTCCAAGAGAAATGACTGACATATCCAAGACAGACAGTGGATTATATGGCATTTAAAGTTCACATTATTCCAACCATGCTCTCCCTTACCAGCACAGTGGTACTGTAGCCATGAAAAGCCGGCAGCCTCACAGCTGAAGATGCCTGACATCTTTTGGAATTCTGTTAAAAGCTTCACGCTTAGAGCACAGTCAATATTTTGTCCAAACTGATAGCTCCCTAGAAAATCTCTCATTGCCATGTTTGTATGGCTATTTGATTTGATTCAGAGAGCAGCTCATAAAAAAAATAATAATAAAATGAAAAAGCCCTACCCCTAGGCAATTGGTGTAAACGATAGCAATTTTTCAGTTATTTTGCAGATGCTTAGAGCTGTGATTTGAGTTAGGGAATTCTAGATCCTAGACAAAAATTTTAAAAGGGAGTCCTAGAGAACTGCAAGACCAGAAGGAACTTTGAAAAGCTCCAATATATTCCCAGGGATCTAAAAGGCCTCTTGCACATACAGGGTGCTATGTGCATGCCACAAAAAATATGGGAAAGTACAAACCTCAATCATTCACCTCTGGCTGACCTTGAAGCACTGCATAATCGGAAGTGAAACCTAAAACTGTCTTGTAAATTTCCTGAATTCTGAAAGTGTGCTCTCATACACAGATTCCCTTGACAAGGAGTAGAAGACATAAAAAGCAAGGTATTTAAGAATATATTTTGATTGATCATTGGCTAACTACTGCATTATACTGACGAAGTGACAACCCTTAGGAAGCCAAGAATAATAACTGCACTTAATTGGATTAGTCATAAATGAGTGTGTAAGCTCCAAGAGGACAGGGGCTTTGTTTTGCTCACCAAAGCGTGCCCAATCCTTTGCATATTTGCTGAGTTCAATGAACATATGGATACGCAATGAATATCAATTCACAGGCTTGAATCACTATCATTTTATAAAAAGAAAAAGAAAATTTATCTATGAATCTGGCACTTTTGATCATTGTTTAGTGCTTTGAGAGAGGAGGTGGCAGAAGTAAACACCTATGGATTAGAAAATGAGGAAAAAATAAAATGGTGGGCTGGTACGGTGATGTGATGTCCAAATCCCCCTTCAGGAATGAAGGATTGATCCTTGCATTTGCTGGGATGTTATGGGAAGATGACCTCCACTGCGCCCTCCTTGGGGACTGCCTCAAGTGAAGACAGAGCTGTGTCCAAGACTGTGCCTCCTTCCAGAGTGGCCTATACCCAAAGACTGATCACACTGAGATCCTGCTCTCAGTATGTCCTGCTTCAATGGGACTGCATTCTCCCTCGGCCCAATCCTGCGTCTCCTGCTTCACTTCCACAAGCGCTCATCATGACAGCATCTCTACTTAAGAGGATGTTACATGAATCTCTATCCCAGAGAACTAGAAGTCAAGTCTCCTATCAATTTCTTCCACTTCATCAGGCTGCCTCATGCATGAGCCCCGGCAAGAAAGTGCTCCCTGTTATTTTTATTCTTGGATAAACTGTTCTCCCAGAGCAAGTACTCACTTCCTGGTCTTTCATTTGGCATGGTTTAATTAAATGAACATACCTTTGCTTCTTTCCAGCCTTTGATAGAGGTTTGACATGTTCTCATAAAAATATAAAGAAGTGGTTTATTATAGATTTACTATGTCTTTCTATCTTTATTGTTTGTTTTCAGAGATTGGTGAGCCCAGTCATGATTACACATATTAGCAAACCAGTTCCCAACTGCTCTGGCAGACTTCTGACCAACCTTGCTTGGAAAACACCTGGTAAAACATATTTTCATTCAACTTCAGGCGATTCAAAAGCAGCTGAAAGTCACTTAAGTGGAAACCCAACCATGATGCTGCTTTTCAAATCAAAAGAAAGATCTCAGCTCCACAGGATGTGGCATATTGCCAGGTGTTTAATATTTGAGGGGCAAGTACACTGTTGGGAGCATCTTTACATAATTGACAAACCAAAACTCAAAGTACCAAGGTTAACAATTCGTTTCTCTTTGACCACAGAACTGATATTGTGATATTCCTCTACTGCATATAAATCACTTTCATAGAGTCATTAAAGTGTTGTTTTGAGTCTCTAGAAGACTAGCAGCAAGCTTCTGGTTAGCTGAGCAATGTTAGAACAAGGTACACAGTAGGTTTAGCATCACTTTGGAGACACCATCGTTTTTCTTCTTTCTTGCTCCTGAATCTTTCAGATTATTTCGGTGTGAGTGCTGTGTATTTCAATTCTATGCATATAATAGTACAGATAAGGGGTTTTCTCCAAAAGGTCTTTGATGAATTGGATCAGAATATCAAACACCAACATATCTCCAGATGTCACAAAAGGCTTTGCAGAAGGTTTGCAAATTATGGTTTGCCAATGACCGGGGCTGTGAGGCAGAAACATCAGGCAGTGGATGTCCCATGAGCTGACCAGCATTTTCACAAATCACTGGCGGTCAGAGGTTAAGGTGCCTCATTTCTCTCTCTGTGTGCATCACAAGGCTCACAAGTGATCTGTTATCAGAGGAATGATAGAATAGGAAAGTAATTAAAAAATGAATAATACCAACTACATGAACTTTCTCAAGGAAAGATTATAAGTTTTTTATATTATTTTTCTTCTTTTCTTTTGAAAGATTTAGAAAAAGAATTGTAAACTGATATTTCTGACTGCCAGTTTATATACTTCATTTAATTTTTCCAATACATTATGAAAGGATATGGAAAATGAAATTTTCAGTCTATAACCTGCCTAAATTTCTACAAAGAATAAGGTGAAAATATGAGAATTTGAAGTAGTGACATCAGAATGTATATTTCCACTCTTATAACAATCCTTGTATCTGTTATGATCCCAGCCCTAACTAAAGATTCAAATTTCCTCCCTTTTCATGATTTGATTTTCTTCTTTTTTTTTTTTTAACTCATAACACAAGGAAAATTTATCCCATCCAGTTCACATTTTTAATACCTTTCTTGTCAACGATGAACCTCTTGGCAGGGCTTGTTATTCATTAACTTAGCCATGCTATTCTCAAAAATCTGTTCGTCCAAAGCATAGTTGTTTATACTAATATGAAACAGATGGTGGCCCTGTCTTCTATCTGTTGTTTAGCATGGGGTACCACCCACAAATAAATGTCACACAAAGGGAAAGCCTCATGTACATTCCAGGTAGACTTTATAAGAATAGTGGAGGGAGGGAGAGCAGAGGGACAGTCATAGAGTGTATACAGGAATAGAAAATGATTCGAGATTACCAGGATAAAGACTATATGGAGTGAATCATTAAAAAAAAAAAAAAAGGAAAGAAATTGAAGTGAGGATAGGAGCAAGATAGCGGAGGAGTAGGAGACCTGGATTTCGTCTGGTCTCAGGAATTCACTTGAATAGGGATCAAACCTTTCTGAACACCTACGAACTCAACAGGAGACTGAAGAAGAGAATAGCAACAACTCTCTGAACAGAGAAGCGACCACTTACTGGAAGGTAGGACGTGCGCAGAAGTGAATCCGAGGCGATATTCGGGAGGATAGACGGCGGGGGAGGGGGCCTCCGTCGGCCGCTTCTGGCAAGTGCTAGAGTCGTGGAGCACAAAATCAGAACTTGTAGAAGTCGGCTCCGCTGAGGGACGTGGCTCCAGTGGCTAAGCGGGGGGTGGAACCCTCGCGGCACAGTGTGGTCTGAGGACCCTCAGGGTCACAGAAAGACCGGGGGTGCCTGAGTGCAGCAGAGCTCCCAGGTATTGGAGCGGGGAAGCCAGCTGCAGAGACAGAGCCGAGGCGCGGGCTCTCAGCTCGGGTGGCCATAAACTGTGATCCGCGGCCCAGTCGGGCCACTGCTCCTCCAGCAGGGACCCAACAAGTGGCAGATCCGGGGAGACTCCCCTCCCTCCCCCGGGAGGAGCGGCGCAGGAGCCCACCGCAGGGATCTGCTGGGTTTGGATACTCCACACGGGGTTGGGTGCCAGAGATAGAAACGCTCGGTCACAGGCCGGGTGAGCACACAGTGCGGCCAGAGACCGGGGAGACGGGAGTGACTGCATTTCTCCGGGGGTGCACTGAGGAGCGGGGCCCCGAGTTCTCAGCTCCTCCAAGTGGAGATTGGGAGGCCACCATTTTCGCCCTGGTCCTCCAAAGCTGTACCGAGAGCTTCCAGGGAACAAAAGCTCCTGAAAGCAAACCCGAGCAGCTTGCTTAGCCTGGACTGACAAGGGCGGGGCAATTCCGCCTCTGGCAAAGACATTTGGGAACCACGGCAACAGGCCCCTCCCCCAGAAGATCAGCACAAACAGCCAGCAAGCCAAGACCAAGTTTACCGATCAAGGAGAACGGGAGAACTCCAGCACTAGGGAATTACTGCACATAGAATTCATGGCTTTTTTTTTTTTTTACCATGATTCATTAGTTTTTCAGAGTTAATTTTCTTAAACGGTTTTTTTTTTATTTTTCTTTTTCCCTTTTTCAACCAACATCTTATCAATCCCTTTTTTTAAAAAGACATTTTTTATTTTTCATTTTTAGAGTCATATTTTATCCCTTCATAGTAGTTACCCTTATTTTTGGCATATATATATAAGTTGTTCTCTCTTTAAAATTTTGAGATACAGTTTCTTCTAACAGATCAAAATATACCCTAAATCACTAGTGTATGGATTTGTTCTAGTCTCCTGCCTGATCACATTCTGTCCCTTTTTTTTTCTTTTTTCTTTTTGTTTTTTATATCTTCTTTCTTTTTTTCAAACAACTGCTTATCCTATCAATTCCTTTATAAAATCTTTTATAATTTTCATCTTTACGGTCATCTTCCATCCCTTCATTGTATCAACCCTTATTTGGTACATATAAGTCTTTCTTCCTTTAAAATTTTAGGAGGCACTTTTTTTCTAACAGACCAAAATACGCCGAAAATCTAGTGTGTGGCACTGATCTATGCACTAGCCTGATCATATTTGATCATATTCGTTTTTTTTCATATTCTTCTGTTTTTGTATTTATCTTTTTCTTTTTGTTTTTTTATTCTTTCTTTTCTCTTATTTTTTTCTTTCTTTCCCTTTCTTTTCTCCCGGTTTCAGGTCTTTTCTGATTTATATAGAGTATATTTGCTGGGGACGTTGTTAACCTGTTAGCATTTTGTTCTGTCATTCATCTATTCTCCTCTGGACAAAATGACAAGATGAAAAAATTCACCTCAGCAAAAAGAACAAGAGATAGTACCGTCAGCCAGGGACCTACTCAATACGGACATTAGTACGATGTCAGACCTAGAGTTCAGAATCATGACTTTAAAGATACTAGCTGGGCTTGAAAAAAGCGTGGAAATTATTAGAGAAACCCTTTCTGGAGAAATAAAAGAACTAAAATCTAACCAAGTCGAAATCAAAAAGGCTATTAACGAGGTAAAATAAAAAATGGGGGCACTAACTGCTAGGATAAATGAGGCAGAAGAGAGAATCAATGATATAGAAGACCAATGATGGAAAATAAAGAGGCTGAGAAAAAGAGAGAGAAACAACTACAGGATCACGAGGGTAGACTTCGAGAGATAAGCAGTACGATAAGATGAAACAACATTAGAATAATTGGGATCCCAGAAGAAGAAGAAAGAGAGAGAGGGGCAGAAGGTATATTGGAGCAAATAATAGCAGAGAGCTTCCCTAATGTGAGGAAGGAAACAGGCATCAAAATCCAGGAGGCACAGAGAACCCCTCTCAAAATCAATAAAAATAGGTCAACACCCCAACATCTAATAGTAAAACTTACGAGTCTCAGAGACAAAGAGAAAGTCCTGAAAGCAGCTCGGGAGAAGAGATATGTAAACTACAATGGTAGAAACATTAGATTGGAAACAGACCTCTCCACAGAGACGTGGCAGGTCAGAGAGGACTGGCATGATATCTTCAGAGCACTAAACAAGAAAAATATGCAGCCAAGAATACTATATCCAGCTAGGCTCTCATTGAAAATTGAAGGAGAGATAAAAAGCTTCCAGGACAAACAAAAACTAAAGGAATTTGCAAACACGAAACCAGCCCTCCAAGAAATATTGAAAGGGGTCCTCTAAGCAAAGAGAGAGCCTAAAAGCAGCATAGATCAGAAAGGAACACAGACAATACACAGTAACAGTCACCTTACAGGCAATACAATGGCACTAAATTCATACCTTTCAATAGTTACCCTGAATGTAAATGGGCTCAATGCCCCAATCAAAAGACACAAGCTATCAGATTGGATTAAGAAACAAGATCCTTAAATATGCTGTCTGCAGGAGACTCATTTGAGACCCAAAAACACCCCTAGATTGAAAGTGAGGGGGTGGAAAACTTTTACCATGCTAATGGACACCAAAAGATAGCTGGGGTGGCAATCCTTATACCAGACAAATAAGATTTTAATAAAAAGACTGTAATAAGAGATGAGGAAGTACACTATATCCTACTTAAAGGGTCTATCCAACAAGAAGATCTAACAATTGTAAATATCTATGCCCCTAACATGGGAGCAACCAATTATATAAGGGAAATAATAACAAAAGTGAAGAAACACATTGACAGGAATACAATAATAGTGGGGGACTTTAACACCTCCCTGACTGAAATGGACAGATCATCTAAGCAAAAAATTAACAAGGAAATAAAGACTTTAAATGACACACTGGACCAAAAGCACTTCAAAGATATATTCAGAACATTCCATTGCAAAGCAACGGAATGCACATTCTTCTCTAGTGCCTATGGAACATTCTCCAGAATTGATCACATCCTATGTCACAAATGAGGTCTCAACTGGTAACAAAAGATTGGGATTATTCCCTGCGTATTTTCAGACCACAATGCTTTGAAACTAGAACTCAATCACAAGAGGAACGTCAGAAAGAACTCAAATATATGGAAGCTAAAGAGCATCCTACTAAAGAATGAAGGGGTCAACCAGGAAATTAAAGAAGAATTAAAAAAAAATTCATGGAAACCAATGAAAATGAAAACATAACTGTTCAAAATCTTTGGGATACAGCAAAGGCAGTCCCGAGAGGAAAGTATATAGCAATACAAGTCTTTCTCAAGAAACAAGAAAGATCTCAAATACACAATATAACCCTACACCTAAAGGAGCTGGAGAAAGAACAGCAAATAAAGCCTAAACCCAGCAGGAGAAGAGAAATAATAAAGATCAGAGCAGAAATCAATGAAATGGAAACCAAAAGAACAGTAGAACAGATCAAAGAAACTAGGAACTGGTTCTTCGAAAGAATTAACAAGATTGATAAACCCCTGACCAGACTTATCAAAAAGAAAAGAGAAAGGACCCAAATCAACAAAATCATGAATGAAAGAGGAGAGATCACAACCAACAGCAAGAAAGACAAACACTATAAGAACATATTATGAGCAACTCTATGCCAGCAAATTAGATAACCTGGAAGAAATGGGTGCATTCCTAGAGATGTATCAACTACCAAAATTGAACCAGGAAGAAATAGAAAACCTGAACAGACCTATAACCATTAAGGAAATTGAAGCAGTCATCCAAAATCTCCCAACAAACAAAAGCCCAGGGCCAGAAGGCTTCCCGGGGGGAATTCTATCAGACATTTAAGGAAGAATTATTACCTATTCTCCTGAAACTGGTCCAAAAAATAGAAATGGAAGGAAAACTTCCAAACTCATTTTATGAGGCCAGCAGTACCTTGATCCCAAAACCAGACAAAGACCCCATCAAAAAGGAGAATGACAGACCTATATCCTTGATGAACACGGACGCAAAAATTCTCACCAATATACTAGCCAATAGGATCCAAAAGTAGATTAAAAGGATTATTCACCATGACCAAGTGGGATTTATCCCTGGGCTGCAAGGTTGGTTCCACATCCACAAATCAATCAACGTGATACAATACATTAACAAAAGAAAGAACAAGAATCATAGGATCCTCTCAATAGATGCAGAAAAAGCATTTGACAAAGTACAGCATCCTTTCTTGATCAAAACTCTTCAGAGTATAGGGATAGAGGGTACATACCTCAACATCATAAAAGCCATCTATGAAAAACCTACAGCGAATATCATTCTCAATGGGGAAAAGCTGAGAGCTTTTCCCCTAAGGTCAGGAACGCGGCAGGATGTCCACTATCACCACTGCTATTCAACATAGTATTAGAAGTCCTAGCCACAGCAATCAGACAACAAAAAGAAATCAAAGGCATCCAAATCGGCAAAGAGGAAGTCAAACTCTCACTCTTTGCAGATGATATGATACTGTATGTGGAAAACCCAAAAGACTGCACCCCAAAACTGCTAGAACTCATACAGGAATTCAGTAAAGTGGCAGGGTATAAAATCAATGCACAGAAATCAGTGGCATTCCTATACACCAACAACATGACAGAAGAGAGACAAATCAAGGAGTTGATCCCATTTACAATTGCACCCAAAACCATAAGATACCTAGGAATCAATTAACCAAAGAGGCAAAGGATCTGTACTCAGAAATCTAAAAAATACTCATGAAAGAAATTGTAGAAGACACAAAGAAATGGAAAAACGTTCCATGCTCATGGATTGGAAGAACAAACATTGTGAAGATGTCAATGCTACCTAGAGCAATCTACACATTCAATGCAATCCCCATCAAAATACCATCCACTTTTTTCAAAGAAATGGAACAAATAATCCTAAAATTTGTATGGAACCAGAAGAGACCCCGAATAGCCAGAGGAATCTGGAAAAAGAAAAGCAAAGCTGGCAGCATCACAATTCCAGACTTCCAGCTCTATTACAAAGCTGTCATCATGAAGACAATATGGTACTGGCACAAAAACAGACAAATAGATCAATGGAACAGAATCGAGAGCCCAGAAATGGACCCTCAACTCTATGGTCAACTCATCTTTGACAAAGCAGGAAAGAAAGTCCAATGGCAAAAAGACAGTCTCTTCAACAAATGGTCCTGGGAAAATTGGACAGCCACATGCAGAAGATTGAAACTGGACCATTTCCTTACACCACACAAAAAATAGACTCCAAATGGTTGAAAGACTAAACGTGAGACAGGAGTCCATCCAAATCCTAAAGGAGAACACAGGCAGCAACCTCTTCGACCTCAGCCGCAGCACCTTCTTCTTAGAAACATCGCCAAAGGCAAGGGAAGCAAGGGCAAAAATGAACTCTTGGGATTTCATCAAGATAAAAAGCTTTTGCACAGCAAAAGAAACAGTCCACAAAACCAAAAGACAACCGACAGAATGGGAGAAAATATTTACAAATGACGTATCAGATAAAGGGCTAGTATCCAAAATCTATAAATAACTTATCAAACTCAACACCCAAAGAACAAATGATCCAATCAAGAAATGGGCAGAACACATGAACAGACATTTTTCCAAAGAAGACATCCAAATGGCCAACAGACACATGAAAAAGTGCTCAACATCGCTCGGCATCAGGGAAACCCAATCAACACCACAAGGAGATACCACCTCACACCAGTCAGAATGGCTAAAATTAACAAGTTAGGAAACGACAGATGTTGGCAGGGATGCGGAGAAAGGGGAACCCTCCTACACTGTTGGTGGGAATGCAAGTTGGTGCAACCACTCTGGAAAACAGTATGGAGGTTCCTCAAACAGTTGAAAATAGAGCTACCATACGATCCAGCAATTGCAGTACTGGGTATTTACCCCAAAGATACAAATGTAGGGATCTGAATGTGTACATGCACCCCAACGTTTATAGCAGCAATGTCCACAATAGCCAAACTGTGGAAAGAGCCAAGATGTCCATCGACAGATGAATGGATAAAGAAGAAGTGGTATATATACACAATGGAATATTATGCAGCCATCAAAAGGAATGAGATCTTGCCATTTGCAATGACGTGAATGGAACTGGAGTGTGTTATGCTGAGTGAAATAAATCAATCAGAGAAAGACATGTATCATATGACCTCACTGATATGAGGAATTCTTAATCTCAGGAAACAAACTGAGTGTTCCTGGAGTGGTGGGGGGTGGGAGGGATGGGGTGGCTGGGTGATAGACATTGGGTAGGTTATGTGCTATGGTGAGCACTGTGAATTGTGCAAGACTGTTGAATCACAGATCTGTACTTCTGAAACAAATAATGGAACATATGTTAAGACAAAAGAAAAAGAAGAAGATAGCAGGAGGGGAAGAATGAAGGGGAGTAAGTCAGAGGGGGAGACAGACCATGAGAGACGATGGACTCTGAAAAACAAACTGAGGGTTCTAGAGGGGAGGAGGTGGGGGGATGGGTTAGTCTGGTGATGGGAATTAAAGAGGGCACATTTTGCGTGAAGCACTGGGTGTTATGCACAAACAATGTATCATGGAACACTACATCAAGAACTAATGTAATGTATGGTGATTAACATAAGAATAAAAAAATTAAAATTAATTGTAGTGATATCATACAGTTTCATAAAGTTTAAAACAAGAAGTCTGTGAAAGAGAAGTGTTGAAGATATCAAAGATTTTCTCAGTTCCTCATGCCTCTTTGTGTCCATACCCTCTGCCATATAACCTTGATGGATCTTCCACCTGGGGAGAGGGTGATCTGCTCTGCCCCTTGACTTTGGCTCAGCCATGTAACTTGCCTAGGCCAATGGGATGTTAGGTGTGACACAAACAGAAACTTGGCAGGGGGCTGTGCATGGTGGCTTGCTTTCTTATGCTTCTGCCATTACGATGAGGAAATGCCTTGAGATGGCTTGTTGGAGGACAAAGGTACACGAAGCAGAGCCATGTAGCTCCAGCTGCCACAACTTCCCAGCCCAAAGGGTCTAGATCAGCTGACCAGCAAGCAACTCTGGACATGTAAGTCCAGCACAGTTGAGGAGGGCCGTCCACTCAACCCCTAGATGACTCCAGACATGTAAGCAATAAACTCAAATTTTTGTATGATGTGGGATTTTTATTTTGTTTATTGTATGACAAGAAAACAGACAGGTAAGTGATACAAGAGATTGTTGAGAATGTGACAAAACCTACCACAATCCATAGAGGTTGTATAGGATTTTTAAAGATACCATGTCAACAGGCAACCCCTCAAATCTGTGTGGGACATTCAAACAGTTGAGATCCTGAGAAGGAATTTGTCACAAAAACTCTCCAAATCAAACCCTGATGCTTGGTGGACTTTTACTCAGCTTGTAGTATGAGGACCTCATCCCTCTGGAACCTTCCTTCATTTTGTCCCTTCAGGTATTTCTCTTCATGTTTACTTTTTCCTAAAAAAAAAAAAGAACATCTTTGAAGGGAAGCATTTTGTTTTTCTCCTCTTTGCATCTCCTGGAGTGTCTAGCATAGAGTATTTGCAAACAGAAGACAAGTATATAACAACTCTTTAAAACAGAAAGAGGAGTTGGAGGCAATAAATAAGGCTATTTATGAAACAGTCTCTTACCCACAATTCAAAATCTCAATTCATTGGCAACTTATTCACTGCAAAAGGGGACCTAAACTGACAGGAGGCTTTTTATGATCTATACCCCACTTAGTTTCACTGCAGAAATATTAATGTTTGAATATGGAGTATTGACTCAAACCCTACTAATATATGACATGTAGCTCATATTTATAAAACACAAAAAAATTCTGAAATACATCTGGGGCCATGGGCTTCAGATACAGTTTTATGGATTGTATTCTAATAATACAGATGGAAAATGGGAAGTAATTGGAGACTGAACTGAAAACACCTCAGTGGGAACAGAGAAAAGAAAATACAGAAAGATTGCTGAAGTGGAATTAGAGAAGTCTTGGTTAATAAATAAACTGAGTCTCGAGAAAAGGAAGATTTAAAAAGAGAAAATGTAATTAGATCCACTTTAGTAAAAATACTGCAACTGAGATACCAGAAAATATGGAAGCAAAATTGCATGGGAGAACCAGGGAACCATGTTTGTTCTGGCTTTATTGCCAGATAACTAAGTTCTTCTTGTTTAACTTGTTCCCTTTTAATCTCACAAACACTTTTGCGTGGGAAAATTTAAAATGGCCATTTCCAAACTTAACAGGGCTTTGTAATTATCAGAAGGAATAATTTAATATGCAGATTCCTGGTCCCTGTCACAAAGATTCTGAATTTGTAGGTATGCAATAGAGTCAGGTCATCGATCCTTTGTAACACACTTTCCAGTGATTTCTGATGCACATGATCCATGGGCCATATTTTGAGAAACACCAACCTAAAACCAAATCAAGGACTTCTGAATATGTACCACTACAATAAATTTTTACCAGGCTTCAGATTATCAGATTATTTTTTCAAATCCTCTAAATTTGTTATCTATTTTTTTTCCTACCCAGGAAGCTTCCTTTCTTCTGGGAATAACACCCCTAACGGATATTTTCTCCATCTTTTTCAATCATGAAGTTCTACTAGAAACTTTCAATCCTAATACACCACCTCAAGGCAGAGTTGATTAGCCTGAAGTTGAGCATGTGACATTAGGTAGTCCAATCAAGAGTCCTTAACTGGGAATTTTCTAACTGGAAACAAAGAGACAAGGAAGTCTCTCCCTGGTTGCAGTGCTTTATATGCTTTGAGAGGCTACCCAAGGCCTTATCTGCCATGTAGGTGGTTCACAGTAAGAGAAAAGGAAGTTAAGATGCAGCAGGAAAGCAGAGACAAAAGTCTGAGCAAGAGTATTCTGGTATAATTTGAGTTTCTGGTTTTAGTTGTTCAAGACAATCATGTCTCTTTGCTCTTCCAAAAGCTATATGAGTCCCCATATTCTCCAAATAGTTTTTCCCATGGCCTAAATGCCTTGGCTAAGTTTCTTGCTACACAATTTGTTTCACTTCTTAATCTATATATTCTTATTTTATTTTTATTATTTTAGAAAATTCATTCTGAATCAACAACTATACATGTTATTACATTTCCAATCTTTGTTTTTCTTAATATGTCTTGACATGGAAGACCTTCCTTAAAGTTGCCAGAAGGCAGAACAACTCTGTTTCTATTCAATCTAAGATTGTTTATTGGTGCAAAGAAGACTAAAAAAATATTCTTGTGCAAAGAATAATCTTAATAACAACTTTTATCATGGATCAATAATTTCTGAAAATTAGTTACCAAAGTACTAGCTATATTACTAAATATTTGCTGCAGTAGTAAACTATTCCAAAATTTCAGCAGTTTGCAACATTAAGCATCTACTGCTTGCTAATGGATCAGTGGATTAGCTGCAGTACCCCTGCTCTAAATGCAGGTCAAGTTTAGAACCTCTATACCCCTATCAGAGAAACAGAAACATGAATCTTTCTTCAGGTCTCTATGGGAGCTGTCATACTTGCAAAAATTTCACTGGAGAACTCAAGTCACACAGCCACGCCCCAAATCAATATGACAGGCCAGTGTTCTCCACCCACACGGAAACACACAAAGACGGAAGAGAATGAATAACTGTGACCAAAAAATAGAAGCTACCACATAAGATTTGAAAACAAAATAAACCTCTCACTTTTTAAGTATGTTTGTCCATTAGTCAAATAGTCAAATTTACTATTTATCTTCTTATCATATATATATCATGAAAGACCTCTTAGACCTCAATAATGTCCTAAGCTATGGCAAAAATAATGTATATTCATTGCCCAAGACTTGGAATCCACTTGTGAATAATTCTCTGTGCACTAGTGCACATGAGTAAATAATGAATCAGTCATGAACAGAGCTCATTGCCTAGTAAAATGCTCAGCTAGTGCCTCCTAGGCTTGGTTGGGAAAATCCAGACTCACATATAACAAATTGTCTTATACTAAAACCCATTCTCTGTGGAATTGTGATAATCTGTTATTGGACACAAGATTTAATTCTACAGGCGTATGATGAAAGCCTATTTCTAATAATGAGGTGCTATGGAAGATACAAGGAAGTTGCTGACACGGTGGCCATCACAGGCTCTTTAGAGAAAAGAAGGCCCCCACATGCATAAAATAAGAGAAGACAATGTATGATCATATATTATGTTGCCTTATTTAAGGACGATATAACATATAATAGGAGGACTATGTTGGAAGTTCTAGCCCTGAAAACCAACCCATCTTTAGTTCTATGACTTAACTAACACCACTGGGCTTCAGCTTCCTAATGTGAAAAAAGAAGAGGTTCAGAGAGGTCATTTCACAAATCCCTTCAAGTTCTCCGTCCACAGAAAATCCGGGGACAGGGCTGTAGTTGTGGCTTAGAGGGACTGAAGAACCCTGCAAAGGAAAAACAAACAAAAATACAAAAAAAAAAAAAAACCCAAATTAGGTATTGGCAGATGAACTGGAGCGGATGTTTAAAGAGGAAGGAGACAATTTCAAATGGGCAAAATGACAAGAGTAAAAAGGCAAAGGGATGTTGCTCCTTTCAATAGCCCCCCGCAGATGCTGTGTAGCAACTGGCAGGCATGTCTCAACTCAACCAATGTGATCATGTATACCACATGGAAAATACACAGGTTTTTAGAACACTGTATATAAAGTTTGGCTTCAATCTTAGCTCAGGATGTTAATGCTGCCTAAATTTGGAAAAGTCAATTTCTTAATGCCTCAATTTTCTTATATTTAAAATGAATAAAATAATAATAATACATGTTCAATATAGTTTCTCTGAGAATATAATGGGCTGATGTATTTAAAACTCTTAGCATGGCACCTAGGGCATAGAGGTTTTCAGTAAGATTTTTCTAATAATTGTGGTTTGAGTAGCAGGAAACAATCATAGTCAAAATACTTCAGCGGCTTATAAGTATAGATTTTGGCTCCCTGTATGTCTCCCACATTTAATATCTCCTGAAAACACAAATTTGAGACAGTGTAAAGAAGTAATTACTGCTTTCTTAATACACAATCACAACCAAAACTCCACTTCTCCTTATATAAAAATGCAGAGTAGTAGAAAGGAAGAATAAAGAAAGCTCTTTTCCTCCACCCTTTGTCCCCCCATCAATAAAATAAAGAATTTCGAGCTAAAATTTGTTAATACACCAGTCTTCAGCCTCCAGATTTGTAGGTGTAAACAAAGAGTAAGCCTTATAGCTATTTTAGTGATTTCAGAATTGAGGCTAGGAAAGCCTAAACACATAACTAAAATCATACAACTGCATAAAAAATTGTGAACTAACTCAATTCTGCTTACCATTTACCTACACATAATTTCCTAATTATAAAAAAACCAGTGACATTAAATATGGAAAGACATCCTGCATTTATAGATTGGAAGACTTAATACCATTAATATAGTGTCTTATTTTTTTTTTAATATGGTGTCTTTGTTCAGACTTATATAAGCCACTATAGACTGGGTGGCTTACACACAACAGAAATTTATTTCTCACAGTTCTGGAGGCTGGGAATTTCAAGATCAAGACACTATCCCTTTACAGTGAAAGCTTCCTGACCCTTATCCTAAAAGAATGGCCCTGGAAAGGTTATTAATAGATCTAGGTCCTTGTTCATTTTATTAGAATGTATGGAGTCTTCAAACATGTATTTATATACATTCTCTGCCATTTACTATGTGATCTTGTGAACATTTCTAAACATACCTGAACATTTTTCTTCATCTTTAACCATAAGTCTTTCATGGGTAAGAATTAAGTGACCTGATTCACATAAAGGACCTTGAGCAGTACCAGACACCCAGGGAATTAGTTAGTTTTCCTTCTATCTCCTGAGTAAGCTACTGGTATTCTCAGTCTTTCTGATCAAATTCATGACAATGATTTACTATGTGAAGCAAAGTTGAATAAACAGATTGTATAATGATGTCCACAATAGTACTCTAGAAAATTCATTCATTCAATAAATACATATTGAACATCTGTATACCAGGCATCATTCTACATTGTGGAAATAAAGATAGTTCAAAACTTTGCTCTCATAAAACTTGAAGTCTTGGAACTTACTAATAAACACCAAGAATGAATCAGAAAAAGGGGAGTGGACCATGGGTCCAGTGCTGTTAAGAGATGAAGAAGATGAAAGAGAAAAGGCCATGGGATTTGACAGGATAGAGGCCACTAGCCACCTAGACAAGAAGTTTAAAGGGAGTGTGAGGGATAGAATCAGAGGCAAAGATGAAATCGCAATGATTTCAAGAAATGTTCCTGAAAAGGAGAACAGAGAAATTGGGTGGTATCAAGAAAGATATTTTTAAAGATTTTTTTTAATTTTTATTTTTTTATTATGTTATGTTAGTCACCATACAGTACATCATTAGTTTTTGATGTGGTGTTCCATGATTCATTGTTTTTGCATAACACTCAGTGCTCCACGCAGAACGTGCCCTCTTTAATACCCATCACCAGGCTAACCCATCTCCCACCCCCCCTCCCCTCTAGAACTCTCAGTTTGTTTCTCAGAGTCCATCGTCTCTCATGGTTCGTCTCCCCCTCCGGTTTCTCCCCCTTCGTTTTTCCCTTCCTTTTCCTAATGTCCTTCATGCTATTCTTTATGTTCCACAAATAAGTGAAACCATATGATAATTGACTTTCTCTGCTTGACTTATTTCACTTAGCATAATCTCCTCCAGTCCCATCCATGTTGATGCAAAAGTTGGGTATTCATCTTTTCTGATGGCTGAGTAATATTCCATTGTATATATGGACCACATCTTCTTTATCCATTCATCTTTTGAAGGGCATCTTGGCTCTTTCCACAGTTTGGTTATTGTGGACATTGCTGCTTTGAACATTGGGGTGCATGTGGCCCTTCTTTTCACTACATAAAGATTATTTCTTAATATGGAAAGTTCTTTACTGATTGCAAGCCTTTTCAAAATAGATCACGGGAAAGAAAATGCAAATTGAAACAGCTGGCTAAAATAAAAAAATCACATGATCATATTAACAGATGCAGAAAAAGCATTTGACAAAATCCAGCACCCATTCATGATAAACAAACAAACAAACAGCAAACTAGGAAGCGAGGGGAACCTCCAGAATTTGATAAATGACAAATACAAAAAACCTATAACGTACATAATATTGAATGGTAAGAAACTGGAAGCTTTCCTAAGATCAGTAACTAGTCAGGGATGATCCCTCTGACCACTTCTTTTCAACATCATACCAGAAGGTCTAGCTACTGTAATAATAAAAGGTATACTAACTAGGAAGAAAGATATAGAACTGGTTTTGTTCATAGATGACCTGATTGTCTATGTAGAAAATCTGAAACAAATCACACACACACACACACACACACACACACACACACACACACACTCCTAGAAGTAATTCTATCAAGATTGCAGGATACAACATTAATATGTAAAAGTCAATCACTTATAATGTATTATTTGTTAAAAAAAAAAAAGAAGATAGTAGGAAGGGAGAAATGAAGGGGGGAAAATTGGAGGGGGAAATGAACCATGAAAGACTATGGACTCTGAGAAACAAACTGAGGGTTCTAGAGGGGAGGAGGTGGGGGAATGGGTTAGCCTGGTGACAGGTATTAAAGAGGGCATGTACTGAATGCAGCACGGGGTGTTATACGCAAACAATGAATCATGGAACACTACATCAAAAACTAATGATGTAATGTATGATGATCAACATAACATAATAAAAATAAATAAATAATGGGGAAAAATTATTTTGGCACATTAAAAAGGCCATCCCATTGCCTTCCAGATAACATAGTTTCATATTTAGTATTTCTAAAAAAAAAGTCAATCACTTTTTAATATACTAACAATGAACAAGTGGAATTTGAAATTAAAAATATAATACCATTTATATTTTCACCCACAAAAATGAAATTTTTCAGTATAAATAAAAAAATTATAAGGATGCCCAGGTGGCTCAGTTGGTTAAGCATCTGCCTTCAGCTCGGGTCATGATCCCAGGGTCCTGGGATTGAGTCCCTCATTGGGCTCCTTGCTCAGCAGGGAGCCTGCTTCTCCATCTCCCTCTGCCTGCCGCTCCCCCTGCTTGTACTTTCATGCTCTTTCTGGCAAATAATTAAATAAAATACTTTAAAAAATTATATACCATATCTATATAAGAAAAACCACAAAACTCTGATAAGAGAAATACAAGAGAAACTACATAAAACTACATAAAAAGAAAGAGATTCCATGTTCATGGACCTATATAGATTCAATGCAATCCATCAAAATGCCACCAAGTTATTTTGTGGGTATCAACAGACTGAATCTAAAATTTATATAGAGAGCCAAAAGACCCAGAGTAACCAATGTAAAACTGAGGACAAGAACAGAATCAGAGGACTGAAACTGTTCAAATTCAAGAATTACTATAAAACTACAGTAACCAAGACAGAGTGGTACTGGTGAAAGAATAGACAAATAGATCAAGGAACGAACAGAGAGCCCAGAAATAGATCTACATAAACAAAGTCAACTAAATCTTTGACAAAAGAGTAAAGGCAATAGAATGGAGAAATAATTGCATTTTTAACAAATGGAGATAGAACAACTGGACGTACACACACCTTAACCCTGCTCTCTCTCTCACACACACACCTCAGAATGGATCATAGACTTTCATATAAAATGCAAAACTATAAATCTCCTAGAAGATAAGATAGGAGCAATCGTAGATGTCTTTGAGTATGGTGATAACTTTTTAGATACAACACCAAAGGCATAATTCATGAAAGAATTGATGAACTTCTATTTTGCAAACAACACTGTCAAGAGAAAAGAAGCCACAGACTGGGGAAAAATATTTGCAAAAGACACATCTGATAAAGGACTGTCATCTAAAATGTACAAAGAACTGCTAAAACTCAATAATAACAAAATTCACATTATTTTTTAAGTGAGAAAAAAAAACCCTACTAAAATAGCCAAAATCCAAAACACTAGCAAAATCAAATGCCAAGGAGGAAGTGGAGTGACAGGAGCTTACTTCCTTTGCCGGGGGGAATACAAAATGGTACAGCCACTTTAGAAGATAATTTAAAAGTTTCTTACAGAACTAAACATACTCTTTTTTAAGTTAACATATAGTGTATTATTAGTTTCAGGGATAGAATTTAGTGATTCATGAGTTGCATATAACACCCAGTGTTTATTACATCAAGTGCCCTCCTTAATGTCCATCACTAAACATACTCTTAACATGCAGTTCAGCAGTCACACTCCTTAGTATTTCCCCAAATGATCTGAAAACATATATCCACAGAAAAGCTTGCACATGGGTGTTTAAAGCAGCTTTATTCATATTCAAAAATATGAAAACAACCAAGATGTCCTTCGGTAGGTGAACTATAAACTGAAGTACACCCAGAGAATGGAATATTATTCAGTGCTTAAAAAAAACCCAGAGTTATTAAACCATGAAAAAAACATGGAGGAACACTAAATATTACTATGTGCAAGAAGACAATCTGAGAAGGCTACATAATATATGATTCTGAAAAAGTCAAAACTATGAAGATAGTAAAAGGATTAGTGGTTGTCAGGGTCAGGGGGAGGGAGAGATGAATAAACAGAGCACAGAGGATTTTTAGGGCAGTGAAACTACTCTGTATGAGTCTATAATGGTAGATACAAGTCATCACACATTTGTCAAAACCCATAGAATATGTAACTCAAGAGTGAACCCTAACGGAAACTATGGACTTTGGGTGATGATGATGTATCTATGCAGAATCATCAATTGTAAAGAATATGACTCCTATGGAGGATTCTGATATGGAGAGAAGTTGGGCAAGGGATATATGGGAAATCTCTGTACATTCTGCTTAATTTTGCTGTGAATCTAAAACTGCTCTAAAAAAAAAAAATAATGTCCATCTGAAACAACAACAACAACAAGAACAACAACAACAACAAAAAACAGAATGTTTAGACCAAGATGACTTCCTCCTAGTTCAGAAGACAATTCATAAACTTTAAAAAATAAATACAGTTCCACTAGATGAAATGAATGTGGTGGGATGTATATCTCTTGTCTTTTAGCTGGTTCCTCAAATAGTCAGACCCCCGCCCCCTCCCGCCATCCTCCCACTCTCCTTTCATCCAAATTTGGCTCACTGACACTGAGTGGGAAATGAATTTTACATTAACTGCATTGCTGGATTATGACTTAAAGCCTGAGTTTCCATGAGTTATCATGGACAGGGTTAGTTGGCTTGAACTGAGTGATTCAGTTCATCCTAAACTTTACATGAAAGAGTAATTGCAACCAACTCTTCTTCCTCCTAAATGTTTTTGCCAAAACTAACAACAAATCACAAGGATTCTATTGTTTTCTTGGTGAGATATGAGGGAACCTAGATAGTAATTACCATAATTTCTGAAGGCCTACTTCTGAGATAGAAGCAATAACTACTAACATTTTTAAAATTTTTTTATTGTTATGTTAATCACCATACATTACAGCATTAGCTTTTGATGTAGTGTTCCATGATTCATTGTTTGTGTATAACACCCAGTGCTCCACGCAGAGTGTGCCCTCTTTAATACCCGTCACCAGGATAACCCATCCCCCCACCCCCCTCCCCTCTAGAACCCTTAGTTTGTTTTTCAGAGTCCATCATATCTCATGGTTCATCTCCCCCTCCGATTAAGAAATTCATACATGCCAGACATCGCACTATGTCATTTACCATATTATATCATTTCCTAGCAACAATGTGGTGTTCATACTAATATTCCCATTTTATAAGAGAAGAAACCAAAATTCAGAGTTCTATAATTTTCCCCAAGTCACATTGCCTGATATTTCCAGTTTCTCCAGGTGTGATGCATTGAGAGACCCGGACTTTCTTCTGTGGATTCCTATAAGGAATGCACAGCCAGAATCTGACCATGAGGAAATATCATGCCTGAATTGAGGGCACATTACAAAGTTATTGTCTTGTACTCTCCAGGGATGTTAGGGTCATGCAAGACCAGGCAGGACCAGGAATAATTCCAGATGAACTATTTCCAGAGAGCATGACAGTATAAGATCTTGGATTGGATCCTGGGACAGAAAAACAACACTGAGGGGGCAACTGGCAAGATCTGAAGAGGTCTGCTTATCAGATAATACTATTGTGCACATGCTGATTTCCCAGATATTGGTAATTGTACTGTGTTTATATCACAGAATATCCTTGGTTTTGGGAAACACACAGTGAAGTGATTAGAGGTAGGAGAAAATCATGTCTGTAATGTACTCTCAAACATTTCAGAAAATAAATATGAATAACACATACACACACACATGAACACACGCACACACACACACAAAAGGATCTTGCATCTATCATCCTTGTTTTTGAAGGATCCTAAAACAAAGAGCAATACTAATTTCGTCTCCAACTCAATAGTCCTTAAATATGGCAAATGAAGAAACAAAGAGCCCAGACCATCATCCTAAAAGCAAGAGAAAGGATCTGTTTTGTTTAATTTTGTTTAATATTTATTCAATGACTTCCTAGTATAATATTAAAAGCCAAAAAATTCAAATTCAGAACCCCTACCCTTGAGGAACATATATAGTATTTCAATTTTAATTGAGTATGGCCTGAAATACAGGGGATTTGTCTAAGGCTTCATGATTTTATAAACTTCCAACAGAATTATTGTCATGAAAGATTAAAATAAGAAAATATCAAAGAATTCTAATTTAGCCATTTTATTCATAAGTAGATATTTCCAAACTAACATTTAGACTGAAGTCAAATAAATCCTTAACACTTTACTAACTAATGCTTATAGTGTTATTTGTCATTCAGGCCAATTACCTGAGACAAGTAACATACAGGAACTACTTTCATATTCAAGTAAGGACCGTTCTACGTATTCACTGTCATATCTCTAATACTTGTATGAGAACCCAGGAGATATGATGTTTGATGGAAATGGGGTGAATAGATGGAGTTTGGGACAGGTGATATCTTGTCAGAGCATTAAAGCAGACACAAAGTTTAATGCTTCTAGTTGTGAAAAGCCAACTTGCATTCATTACATTCCAGTGCCAGACAATCCTTATTTCCAGCTTCCTGAAGTCATCCTTGGGTAAATGACGTGGGACAATGCATTTCCCCCTGTGATTTCATAGGACAAACTTAATTAGGCAGAAATAACTTTCTCAAATAGCACCAGTCCTTCAACACTTGACTCTATAGCCATCTGGTTCCATGACATTCACGTGGCACCTTGGTTTTTGTTATCAGAGACAAGACTGCATTCATTTTGATCCTGAATGAATGGCTTCCACTCCAGAAATGAAGGTTGCCTCCACTGTATTTTAGGATGGAATATAAATTCTATTTCACATATTTCCGCTCTTTCTGAAATCTCTTTTCTCAACTAAGTGGGCATGGCTAGACTGAGGTCTCATCAATCATCAGTCACCAGGACACTGTGTGAATGTGGCGAGGCTGTTTGCAAAGTAACCCCATTAAGGAATCACTGCAGCAGGTCATTTCTCTATCTTCATGTAAGTAATATTTGCCATCACCTGGCATCTCAGATTATAAGTGTTATGTGACTCCCCTGGTGCTGGAAGGAGGTTTGGAAGCAACTGTGTAGATCCTGTTAGTCATGTGTTTCTATGGTTATTTATAAATATTATGACTGATCTTAGTCAATATATGATGATTACAAATTATTATTTTTTTAATTGCCAGGAGTGGTTTTCCTCCAGAGGTCATTTAGAAGGGTTTTCAAATTCAGTTGACTCTGATGAATGTAACTTACCAGACAGAAAATAATAACAGGGCCAAGATTTTGGTAATTAGTTTGAGAGTCAGACTCTAGCTTACTGTGAAGAGTGAGAAAATAATGAATAAGTGCAGAAAGGAATCCTTGGTTGACTATGTCTTTGAGGAGGTACTTATTTACAAATATGGGAAAAATAACTCTCATGAGAAAATTATCTATGCCTGTGGATCCAGGAGAAGTCTGTTGACTTTTCCAGATCTGAAGTTACACAAGATAGAAAGTTTCTTATATCCTCACGGACTACACCACTGGCAAAGACCATTATACATGCTCAATAGAAAGTAATGTTGGGTAAAATGCAAACATTGAATGGGAAGGAAATTAAGCAATGTGTGCTGAGAAATCCAGCTGATGCTTTACGTAGAATATGCAAAGTTAGCTTTGAACTACTGGCCAGGCTCAAGTTAGCTCCAGGTTCTCATAACACATCTTGGAGCTAAGGATGCTAAGTGAATTACTAGGTATCAGGGGAAAAGAAATCCTTAGGAGCCAGGCTTGTTTGGACCATAAACATAAAGCAGAGAAAAATAATTCAGTCAAAACTTAATCACAGTAGTGAACGGACTCTCGTGGCTATTCTGTTAAGCATCTATTTCTGTAAATTATCCCTCTTGTTGCTAAATATAACAGGTGCAACCACAGCAAGTATTAACAACTTTAATAAGCTGCTTTTACAAATAGCTGCAATGACAATGCAACTTTTTAAGGTCACAATTGTTGCTTTTGCACAATAAGAGTTTAAGATGAATCTCTTATTTGTTTGCTTTAACATGTTTTCCAGTAAGCATGAGTAGAGACAAGATTCTTTCCTTCCTTCCTTCCTTCCTTCCTTCCTTCCTTCCTTCCTCCCTCTCTTCCTTCCTTCCTTCCTTCTCTCCTACCTTCTATCCTTCCTTCCTTCCATCTCTCCTACCTTCTATCCTTCCTCCCTTCCTCTCTTCCTCCCTCCCTCCCTTCCTTTTTTCCTTCCTTCCTTCCTTCCCCCAATCTTTCTTTCCTTCTCTCTTTTTCCCCCCACCCTTCCTTTCTATTAGGTCCTCTGACCCAACAAGAAAAAGGACTCAAAGCACACCATAAAGGAGTAATTAACTCTTTTGCCAGTTAGCCCTTCTGATCCTATCTATCTGTGTGTATCTCTACTTTGTTGCTGAAAAAAACTAAGGCTCAAAAAGTGTCTTCCAATTCCTCCAACTTGGATTTAAAAGAGCTAGGATTTTAAGCCATGTTTTAACTTGGGATTTCCATCATGTTTTTCTATAATACCAGTGATTAAGGATAAAATTATTATTGTAGGGACACAAATAATCATTATATTTAATTTGAAAAATATATTTTTAAATTTAAATTCTAATTATGACCATTGATTCTATGTTTGCATATATAGCAGTGATATTGTAACCAAAGTGAATCAATTTAAAAATGATGTTTACCTAGGTGGCTCAGTCAGTTGAGCGTCTAGTTCTTGGATTTGGCTCAGGTTGTGATCTCGGGGTGGTGAGATCAAGCCCCACAGCATGTCAGGCTCCACACTCAGCAGAGAGACTGTTGGAGATTCTCTCTCCCTCTCCCTTCGGCCCTCCCCCCCTGCTCGCTTACTCTCTCTCTCGCCCCCAGATAAATAAATATTTTTTAAAAATGATGTCTACCAGTAACTGTATAGGTAGAAAGTATATATGACAAAAAAAATTAGAGGAAGTACGCAAGTTCAATAAGGTTTGGAAACACCAGGCTAAGTGCCTCCTACTTGTGGTTAAAAGGGAATAAATTCATCTCCTGAAATTAGAAAAATTTAGAGTCAAAAGTAACCCAAGGAAAAATTATTTCCAAACCCCTCTCCCTCTGTATTATTTTATAGATAAGAAAATTGAGGATTGGAGGCTCATTGGCTGCTGAAGTTATACAAATAATTTTGGGAAAAGCTGGATTTAGAACTGTGTTTCATATCCCATGCAGGGGCTAGTAAGAGAGTTCATATTCGACACATAGATTTCAGGAGCAAAATGGTGCACCAAGAATTCCTCTGAGAAAATACAGGTGTCACTACTGATCTGGAATTCATTCCATTCTGCAGATACTATACAGATAAAGATCTGAAAATAGACAAGTGACATTTATTTTCTTCAACTAAACTCTCTAAAGGCTATGCATCCAACTGAGAATGATTTTCAAAGTCACTTCTGAAGATATTATCCTCCATCGTGTGGTCGCCATGGTCAAAAATGTGTTTGGATCTTCCACTCGTTGAGGCCCAAGCTTACATATTTATCCATGCATTTGACAAAGACTTATCGAGTGCCTATCAGTAGCCAGGCACTGTGTAGGCACTGTGGATCCCACAAAGAAGGCAAAAGTCCTATCTGCTGAGAGTTCCAATGCAAGAGGGTGAGACTGGCTAGTCATAATTCATTAAATCAATAAATAGTAATAACTGACTGACACTGATGTTGAAAGAAAAACTAACAGGATGGCATGGTACCGAATGAGAGAAAGGTCTAATTTTCAATAGACTGGTCACATTCAGGACATTTTGATAAAGTGAAATTTCAGATGAAGACTGATAGTAAAGGCAAAACACAATGAGATCTAATGCATGAGAAAAATAATATTCCAAGAGGAGGAAAAGTAGAGAAAAGCCTTGTGGCCTAAATAAGTGGATATGTTTTAAAACTTAATAAGAAGCTAGATCTCTTTGATATTTCAAAGGAGAGAACAGTAGCAGGAGTTACAGAGGAAAATGAACAAGATCACATAGACACTTAGAGTCCATGGATAGGAACAGTTTTTATTCTAAGAACAATGGATTTAAGTAGATAAGTGACATATGTTTTTAAAAGATCCCCTTCCCTCTGGCTGTGAGGTGGACAACAAATTGGAGGGGGAAGAGCAGACATGAAGAAACCAATCTGGAGGCTGTTGCAGAGGTCTGGGGGAAACGTGATAGTGATTTTGACACAGTGGGAGTTCTCAAGACTGAGAAAAAAGATGGAAATGGAGTATATTTTGGAGAGAAAATTGACAGGACTTGCTGATGAATTGGATGTGGGGATGAAGGAAAGGGAATAAAGAATGACTCTCAAGCTTCTGGCTTTGGTAACTGGGTCGATGGTGGTGCCATTTATAGAGATGGAAAAGGCCGAGGAGAGCCAGGCTTAAGGGGGAGATTAAGGGCTCTGTTTTGGCCATGTTAATAATAGCTTGAGACGCCTATGAGACATCCAAACAGAAATGCCAAATGAATAATTGGATGTTTGAGTCTCAGCCTTATAGGAACCACGTGGTCTGAAGATAGAAAGTTGAGCATTGTTGCCTATGGACAAGTTTGAGCCCTGGGAGAAAATGTATGTATGTCTTTCCCAAACTATCTCCGCACATAGCACTTTCCATTTGTCTCCAGATTCTAAGAATTTGGACCAGTAACCCCTCAACTCTGGGTGTTCCCACACACACTTTACCTTCTTGGTTCCTCTCCTCTACAGAACCATGTCTTATAAAAATTTCCACTTGTCCTTTCAAGTTGACCAGAAAACAGTCACACAGGCCCTTCTGATTTAGGTGTTTCTAACTACAGTGGAAAAAACCCACTGCAAACAACAATAAAAACATTAAGGAAGGTTTTCAGTGGAAACTGGAAAGTTTTTTCTTATTGTAAATGGAGCTACTCTTGGGACTCTTTGTTGCTGATTTGTTTCTTGATGCTTAGAAAGAAGGTTCCATTTATTCTTCATCTATAACTTTATCATTCCTGTGAGTGTTCCAAGAGTCTTTTAATGGTGCAATTCATATCAACTCAGAATTTCAGACACTGAGATCTGGAGAAGTCCTCAAAGGCTAATCCAACCTGTTCATATTACATAAAACAAAAATGTAAAAAGTTTGAGTGACTAACATGGTGACTCTAATATATATTTTATGTTACTTATATTCTCTAATTTATATATAAATATGAATATGAACATAAATATAAATGTATTTTCATTGCTGAGTAGATTGTTCTTTCTTCTGACTCACTCCACCTTGTGAGTTCCTGGATAAAGAATGGCTGCAATTTCACTTCTAATTATTCTAATTATACTTTCTTAAAACTATAGAGAGCTGCCTGCAATTATCTAGTTGCACCAGAATTATCTAATTGCACCAGAATTATCTGATTGAAGATGGTATCTTCCATAAGTCAAAGACATACTCACAGAGATTTCACAGGTAGAGGGCTTCCAAAATATAGCTTTATCTCACTCTGTTACTAGAGGGTTTGTGACACCAATAGGACAATGCATGAAATAGTGTATATAACAGACTTTAAAGCCTTATAATATTTTGCATATTTGGGACCTATCTTCTTCCACATTATACTTGTTCTTTTTAATGATAAAATCCATATATGCTCAGCCAAAAAGTTTTGAAAATGCAGAAAAGTATGAAGAACACAAAAATACCTACAATCTCATAAGCCTTAGAAAATCAGTTTGTACTTTATTACATTTCTTTCTAGACCTTATTCCATACATATAGGTTTGTATGTGTGTATATCTATGTAGACAGTGTTTACATACATTCATACACATGTATGTACTTTTCCATAGGCACAGATAAACATTACACACACATACATACAGAATTACACACAAATATATAAAATATATGTACATATATATATATATATATATATATATATATATATATATCCCCCTTAGGAAAATGCATGGCACATTTTAAATACCAAGTAACTGTTCGCTCTGTTATTATTATAATTAAAGGTACAGAGTGGATGTCAAAAGAAGTCAAGAGTGTTCTTTGGCCAGGGCTGTAGAATGCACTCATGGAGCACGAGTTAAGGCCAGCAGACTTGATGACTCTCACAATCCTGTGCTGAAACTTGCAGTGAATGGCCATAATGACTACTGTTTATATCACCAAAACCCTGAACCAAGACCAGGAATGACAACAAACTCAACTACGTTCATATTCCTACTTTGAGAATGAATGATCAGTAGTGTATAACATGCTTGCCTCAAGAAGGATGGGAAACTCATCATGGTCTTAATTCTCATCCTCAAGTGTTTAAAATAGTAAGATAACTGACTCTTCTCCTACCAACTACCATCATCTTCCAAACACTCATACTCCTATGAAACCCTACTTGTCTATGAGTTGCACTCTAGAAATGCTAGGTGCTGTTCCAGAGACAGAAGGGGGAGTTTATGGAGGTAGAGAAGAAAGAACATTAGCCTGTGAGTTCAGAAATCTTCTTTCTCATTGATTTTTGGCCTCTAGCTAAATTCTTTTCCCTGCTGTAAAGCTTGTTTTTTATAAAAACATAAGAATATTCAACATCACAAAGAAAAGGTCAAAATTGTTGTATGTCATTCAGAGAAAGCAAATGAACCTAAGATTATTTTGCAAACCAGAGGGACAAAGGTTAAAAAGGAGTAATTGCCATGATTATATGGTAGCCAACTTCTCATCTCTACTGGGGCAAAATAGTGAAAGGAGCGGATTTCAAAGTTAGACATAAGAAAGAATTCCTTAACAAGGGAAGTCACTTGATATAAGAATGAATGGCTGAGTTTGTGAAATAATCTTCAGAGAGAATATGAACAGACATGGTTTTCATCTGTCTTTTGTTGACCAGATGGAGGTGGTCTCACTTTGCCCTGGAAGAGATGAATTCACTAGTTTTTACCAGGGCTCATCTGGTCCTGACTCCATGAAGCTGACATTGGTCCATGGACACTGGAAACACTCAATGATGTCTCGGGAATATGAGCCCTCGCAGGAATCACATTTGGGGCCAATATTGTGACAAGTGCCTAGCATTGTCCAGACTATAAATATAAGCTCATGGATGTTGATCTTTCCAATGCTACATGTGAACACTAGACATGCTTACAAATCATCTAGTGGGAATTCTCAAAATATGAGGCATGGTGTACCCAAACTCCCTGGAAACACTTCACTAGCTTTGAATAGGTGTCTTTATTTCCCTTTTCCTTTCTTTATTGGAAAGAATGTGTGCGTGTGTGTATATGTGTGTGTGTGTGTGTGTGTGTGACTATATTAGTAATCAGACCATTTTTGCCATCCATATAACAATAAGTTATTTCAGGTGAGGGTGACTGACTTCTTGATACCTTAGGAAACTTTCCAGTCTATCTGTTGGTATTACTTTGATTAAAAAATAAAATACCCTCCAAATCTTCTTTTCCTATATTTATTTTGTGGCCCTCCTCATCTGTTCATTAATTCACTAGAAGTAAAGGCCTGCCTTTTATTAAGATCACACTTGACTTAGAGAATTGTGCAGGATATGCTTTCTTCACATTGACATATTTGCCATCATTTTATTGCTTATTCTCCTATGTGTATGTTACTTCTCCTGAACAAAAAAGTATGTAATTAGGCTTAATATGTACTTAATATGCAGTATCTAGTGTTATCTTTTATAGCAAAGTAAAGTGTAATAAGATTGAAGGTTAAGTATTATCTCAAAAACAAAATGCTATAGGGGCGCCTGGGTGGCTCAGATGGTTAAGCGCCTGCCTTCGGCTCAGGTCATAATCCCAGGGTCCTGGGATCGAGCCCCAATTCTGGCTCCCGGCTCAGCAGGGAGCCTGCTTCTCCCTCTCCCTCTGCCTCTTCCCCTGCTCATGCTCTCTCTCTCTCTGTATCTTTGTGTCTTGAATGAATAAATTTAAAAAATCTTTAAAAAGATGCTATAAAAATAACATTAAAATTGGGGATTAGCAGGGATGTTTAAAACACCCTCTTTGGTCTCAAATATTAATTCTAAGCATGTAACTTCTCTAACACCCATTTATGTGATCAAGACTCTAGGGACTTCACTGACTGTAAACACAGCAGTGATGAATTGGTTAAAAATGCAAATGTTTGCTCAGTTACATTAATGGAAACACACTCTTCCTAGGAAAAAGGGCTGTGGGGGGAAGAATACACTAATATTCTTTGCACTTACAGTGCTGCGGAGGAACTATGTCAAATCTTTGGGTCTTGTTTAGGAGGGATATTAGAAGAGCAGAAGTTACAATTTAAGGTGAGACATGGTAAGTGTTCTCAGCAGCCTGAGTCCATACAAGCCTCCCAGACCTTCTGCAAAGTCACTCATCATGGGAGCTTAATACTCCTGCCTGTAATGTTTTTCCTCCCATTCCTTGCTAGTGCAACTCCTTATTCATCCTTTAAGTCTTTACTTAAATACCACTTTCTCAGAGAAACAGTCCCAAAGCCTCACCTAAACTGGCTTACAACATATACGCCTCTGGCCAGTCTCTTATTTTTCTTGTTTTCATCAGGAAAGATCTGGTAAGATCAGTATAAATGGAGGATCCCAGGAAGCCCCCTTGTGAAGGAGCACTGATTGGATATTAGCATTTCCTAATTCATTAACTATTAGCATTTCCTAATTCTAATGATCCCCATAGTCTTCATTTTTCTAAAAAACCTGACAACAACTTGCCAAATACATACATACACACATACATACATACATATATTTTCTATGTACCCATATCATAATCCTTAACTTCCCCTCATAATGCCTATTCCAAGTTAGCATTTAATTCCTATTTTTAAAAATATTTTACATCTTCCTCCTTCCCCACTTGACTAAGAGGGCAGGAACTAATTCCAATTTGTTCAATGCTGAATCCCACCAAACACTTTAGGACAGCTCATTGGAATGCCAGTATATAATCATTGTGAAGAAAGCATCTACTAATATACAACTTTCTTATTCAGAGAGATATGAACCTCAAAGGCAGATCTTTAATTACCAGTTAATTAATGAATGATGAGGAGGCCCAAGAAATAGAAATTGCAAGAGTACTTCAACAGACTGACTGAGCAGAGTCCAGGGAAATCAACTACTGTTACTTGAGGAAATGAGAAAGCAGACAGAGAACTTAATAACTTGCCAAATTCATACAAACAGCAAGAGGCAGGGCAAACACTGGGCTCTCAACAACTGTTTGATGAATGAATGAAATAACACATTCACAAGAAAAATTGCCCCCAAGTTGCTGGGCAGTTCTATATATGTCATTTTCTTTTTTTTAACAATGTTGCTTTCCAAAAATTCAATATATCCATCCTAATTTTGGGTCGATGAAGCTCAAACAAATTGATTTACTCTCCCCCATGATACCTATTCAATTCATTATTCCATTCACTTAAGCAAGATTCACTGACTATATCAAATGTCAAATGCTATTCTAAGAACACAATGATGAGCAAATAAAGACATTGTATCAGCCCTTAAGGAGCTTACTGGGGAACAGACAAAGAGCAAATCATTATATAAATGTGAAATTACCACGGTGCTATGTATTTCACAAGAGAGAAGCTGTGGGAACCTATAATAGGAGGATTTGACTTCATAAGAGATCAAAAGAATGAAAGGTATTATTTTAACTAGTCAAAGAGAGAGGAAAATGCATTCCAACAAAGGCAACATTATTTGCCTTGTGACAGGACCCACAATACATGTGAGGGACTGGTAAAGTCCATGTGGCCAAATCAGAGAAAGTCAAGAGTACATGGAATGAGTTAAGACTGGAGAGATAGGTAGTGACCAATCCACACAAGGCTGTATAAGTAACTTGAGGATACCAAGGGCAAAGAGAACTATAGAGGAGTTTTAAACTAAACAATGTTACCAGATTTGCATTTTGTAAATTGTTACACCGACAGATATTTGGAGAACATAGTGGCAAAGAGTAGCAACAGAGAGAGAACCAAAGACTACTGCCCACAAAATATGATGATGACTTGGATAAAAAGGCACTGGAAATAGAAAGTGAACAAATTTAATATACTTCTGGAAAGTAAACTGAATAAGACTTGTTGATGGTTTGGGTGAGGAGGGAAAGAAAAGGAAAATGACATTTAAAGGATGATTTTTTTCCACAGTTTGGCTATTGTGGACATTGCTGCTATAAACATTGGGGTGCATGTACCCCTTCGGATCCCTACATTTGTATCTTTGGGATAAAGACCCAGTAGTGCAATTGCTGGATCGTATGGTAGCTCTATTTTCAACTGTTTGAGGAACCTCCATACTGTTTTCCAGAGTGGTTGCACCAACTTGCATTCCCACCAACAGTGTAGGAGGGTTCCCCTTTCTCCGCATCCCCGCCAACATCTGTCATTTCCTGACTTGTTAATTTTAGCCATTCTGACTGGTGTGAGGTGGTATCTCATTGAGGTTTTGATTTGGATTTCCCTGGTGCTGAGCGATGTTGAGCACTTTTTCATGTGTCTGTTGGCCATTTGGTTGTCTTCTTTGGAAAAATGTCTGTTCATGTCTTCCGCCCATTTCTTGATTGGATCATTTGTTCTTTGGGTGTTGAGTTTGATAAGTCCTTTATAGATTTTGGATACTAGCCCTTTATCTGATATGTCATTTGCAAATATCTTCTCCCATTCTGTCGGTTTTCTTTTGGTTTTGTTGACTGTGGAAAGAGCCAAGATGTCCACTGACCGATGAATGGATAAAGAAGATGTGGTATATATACACAGTGGAATATTATGCAGCCATCAAAAGGAATGAGATCTTGCCATTTGCAATGACGTGAATGGAACTGGAGGGTGTTATGCTGAGTGAAATAAGTCAATCAGAGAAAGACATGTATCATCTGATCTCACTGATATGAGGAATTCTTAATCTCAGGAAACAAACTGAGGGTTGCTGGAGTGGTGGGGGGTGGGAGGGATGGGGTGACTGGGTGATAGACATTGGGTAGGGTATGTGCTATGGTGAGTGCTGTGAATTGTGCAAGACTGTTGAATCACAGATCTGTACTTGTGAAACAAATAATGCAACATATGTTAAAAAAAAAAAAGAAAAAAGAAGATAGCAGGAGGAGAAGAATGAAGGGGAGTTAAGTCAGAGGGGGAGACGAACCATGAGAGACGATGGACTCTGAAAAACAAACTGAGGGTTCTAGAGGGGAGGGGGTGGGGGGATGGGTTAGCCTGGTGATGGGTATTAAAGAGGGCACGTTCTGCATGGAGCACTGGGTGTTATGCACAAACAATGAATCATGGAACACTACATGAAAAACTAATGATGTAATGTATGGTGATTAACATAACAATAAAAAATAAAAAAAACTAATGATGTAATGTATGGTGATTAACATAACAATAAAAAATTTAAAGGAAAACAAAAGATCCTCAGGAAAACTCTCTTATAAAGGATGATTTTTTGATAATATCCTATCCCAGCATCCATGCCCACCCCTACCACTTCTTAACAAGAAAACCCTAAATTTTTTTGTTGGGCCAAAAGTTCCAGATAAGATTTATATTTTTTCTGTATTACCTTCAGCTACATATGGTTATTATATATAGAGCTAAACACTGGCCAGTGAAATATAAGTGGAAGTATTGGGACCTTCTGAGGTGTCATGGCCTTACTCTTCTCTTCCTAAACCTTACTGTCTGGATGTAAAATTGTAACCTCAGCAGTCAACTTGGACCATGGAGACAAGGCCATATGCTGGAGAAGGTAGGCACTCACATGCCAGCCAGGACCGCATACCTCCAGAGTACTTTTTCATGAGAAAATGAAACTTTTTATGTCTGAATCACCTACAGCCAAAAGAGCATGACCTGACATGCAGTGTAGTCCTCTACACTTAAAAGAATGCCATTAACGGGGATGGGGGAGGCTAAAGGAAGTGATGGGAAGAAACACCAAGAGTTAGTTTCAATGGGGTGAGCTTGAGATATCTCAGAGAGGGCCAACTGGGCAGGTAGACATACACGTCTAGACTTTCTAACATGTCTGGATTAAGTATAGATATTTGAGATTTCTTGGCATAGCAAAGGCATTTACAATCACATAAGAAAATAAAACGGACCTACAGATTCAATACAGCCTATTAAGGGGCACCTGGGTGGCTCAGTCAGTTAAGTCTCTGACTGTTGGTTTCCACTTAGATCATGATCTCAGGGTCCTGGAATTGAGACCTGTGTGGGACTCTGCACTTAGCAAGGAGTCAGCTTCAGGATTCTCTCCCTCTCCCCCTGCCCTTCCTCCCTTCATGCTCTCTCTCTCTCTCTCTCTCTCTCTCTCTAAAATAAATAAATAAATCTTAAAAAAATGCAACCTACCAAAATCTCAGATGGCTTTGTGCAGAAATTGAAAAGCAGATCCTAAAATTCATATGGAAAAGCCAGGAATCCAGCCTGGCTAAAACAATCTTTGGAAAAAGATAAAGTAAAATAAAAATAAAACTTACTACAAAGCTACAGTAGTCAAGAAAGCATGATACTGGCATAAAATGGTATATTAATCAATAGAATGGTATTCAGGATCCAAAAGTAAACCTTTACATTCATTGGTAGTCAATTGATTTTTGATAGGAGTGCTGAGAAAATTTAGTGGGGGAAATAATAGTTTTTCCAAAAATGGTGCTGAGACAATAGGACAACAACAAGCAAATAATAAAATAATGTGCCTACCTCACACCATGCATGTCGCCCTGTATTCTCTTCTGTCCCAGCCAGTGGTCCCGTCTATCCTACATGGACTGAACCCAGACATGGAACCTGGGAATCTGGATACTGAGTAACACCACAGGTGCATGCACAGATCACTCCCATGCACCTACCTTCAGGCATCTCCCTGGCCTATTAGACAGAGACTGAATTCTCCTGATCCATTATCCTGGAGTCAGCAGTTTCCCAAACTGCTCCTTCCTGAGGATATTTGAATGGTGGTTACCCTCAGACTCCGAAAGGACCTGCCATTCATATGGGACTTACAGACTGGCCATCATGATTGACAGGTGTCTCTGGTCAGGCACAGAATGTCCTCTGCAATCCTGGCGAGATCTGGCTTCAGGGAAATTAGCAACTCTGTTATGGAGCAGGGTGGATCCTTGAAGCAGAGTGTGTCCCCCAGAGGTCTGTCCTCAGATGACGCAGGGATCCCGGATTCCCAGTTGGTGGCAGGTATATGCACAGTTCACCCTCAGGTAGTCAGGACTTCTACACCCGTGGGCTGCCCCCTCTAGCAGGCCATCTTCCTGGGGCCAGCAGTTCCCCACACTGCATTTCTGACGCCAACGAAGAAGGTCTTTGAGCCGGACCGCTTCTGCGCAGTGCAGGAAAGATACTCAGGGCGTCTGGGGGAGTCAGGCCTCCCAACTGTCTCTCATGAGTGGACTCTTTGGCACTGCTCCCATTAGCTCTGACATCAGGGGAACAGTGATATCTGTTTGGGAGCAGTTCTCATCTTGGCAGCACGTTGTGTCCACCAGAAATCCCAGCTTGTGTCTAGCATATCCCCACGTGGCAGGGACCAGAGTCCTCCCATAGGAAACAGATGCTGAGTACCCCCTGCAGGCTCTTGTGCAGTTTCCTCCAGTGCACTGCCCTCCCCCGCCCCATGCCAGAGGCTCCTGGGCCATTGTTTAGTGCATGCCCTTGCCTACCCAAGGATCATCTTGGGCGCCCCAAGCTGGGCCATTGATGAGGAAGTCTGTATGCACGATGAAGTGTAAATTGTACTTCATCCATGAAAATCATATAACTGATAAGAGACTTATATCCAGATTATAGAAAAACGATTACTTAATGATAAAAATATGAAAGATGTGAATTAATATTTCTCCAAAGACATAGAAGTGGCCAAAAAAGCCCATGAAAACATCAGTAGTCATTAGGAAAATGCAAATTGAAATCACAATGAGATACCACTTCACAACCACAAGAATGGCTATAATCAGAAAGAGATTCGGTAATAAGTGGTGGCAGGAATGTGGAGAAATTGGAACCCTCCTACAGTGGTAGTGAGAATGTAAAATGATGGTGCAATGCTATTTGAACACAGCCTGGCAGTTTCTCAAAAGATTAAACATAGTTACCATATGACCCAGCAATCCCATCTGTAGGTATATACCCAAGAGAAATGAAAACGTATGTCCACAAAAAAAAAACACTTGTTCAAAATATTTATAGCAAACTTTATCCATAATAGCAAAAAAGTAGAAACAACTCAAATGCCCTTCAAATGATTAATGGATTAATAAAATCTGTTATAGCCATACAATGGCACATTATTTGGCAATAAAAAGTAATAAAGTATTGATAACAACCTATATCATGGATGAACACTGAACACATGCAAAGTCAGAGAGGCCAGCACAAAAGAATGGGAAAGACATATGTCATATGATCCCACTTATATGAAATGTCCAGAATGTTCAGGGTATGTGTGCTTCTCTGTGGGATGATGAAAAAATTAGGTAGTGGTGACGGTTGCATAACTCTGTGAGTATACTAAAAAACACTGAATTATACACTTGAAATGGGTGAATTTTATGGTATGTGAATTAAATCTCAATAAAGTGGCTACAGAATCAAAAGAGAAGAAGCTGCCTATTCTTTCTTTGCCCATCAGAATGCAAAACCACACGATCGTATCAATGGCTTTGTAATTCCAAATGGACAATTCCTTGCTGTCTCTACTTGGAAGTTGTATATCTATTTACCCCCTTGCCAGGGACTGACTCTTTGTATCTGACGTACCTTTGGCCTGGTTCTCACTGGCCCCAGCTATCTCTTCTCTTGCTTTTCTCTCTCACAAAACTGTGAGCAATTACACAGAAGTCATGGGTTTTTACCTCAAAATTTCCAGACATTTTGATCTAGATTTCTGTTTGTAAAAAAAACTATATATATGAAATCAAAATTAATTATATACTATAAAATGGATATGTTGGAATAATCATTTGAATTCAAGTTAATTTCTTCTTTAATTTAAATCCATCTCCTTCTGCCCTTTTTCTCAGGTATTTGAAATGTTTATAAGTGAATCATTAATAAGACTTGCACTGCATTAAACTTGCACTAGACTGATCTTTTATGTGATTTCTGGCCTATGCATAGGTACATAGGTACACTGTCCAAGTGTGTGTCTGTCTGGCCCAACACCTCCCAAACTTGAACTACATAAGAATCACACAAGTGGCTTGTTAAAATAGATTGCTGAACCCCACCCTCAGGAATTCTGATTCAGTGATCTCAGCTAAGGCCAGAGATTCTGCATTTCTGATTAACTCCCTGGCAATGCTGATGTTGCCATCCACAGATCATACTTGCCATCCACAGATGAAGCAGCTAGAGCACTAGAATCTACGTGTTGTACTCAAATACCAGTCAAGGCTTTGGTGTTTCACTCAGAGGGGGCTTTGGCCAGGACAATTATTCAATAATAAGTTCACCTATAGCAGTCTACCATTTGTTAATAATTGCATATTACCACTAATATGATGTTTGACTCCTTATTCTCTAACTTTTATAATTACAATTAAGAATATTAACAATTGTGGTGGGGCACCTGGGTGGTACAGTAGATGAAGCATGCAACTCTTGCTTTCGGCTCAGGTCCTGATCTCAGAGCCGTGAGGTCAAGCCCTGGGTCAGGCTCCGCACTCAGAGCAGACTCTGCTCAAGACTCTCTCTCTTCCTCTGCCTCTACTCTCCCCCCCTTAAATAGATGATAGATAGATAGATAGATAGATAGATAAATAGATAGATGATAGATAGATAGCTATTAACAATTGAGAAATATTGTTTGTTGCATTTGTAACAAAATAATGTCCTAGTAATTCACTTTAGGGTTTCTAATTTAGTTAAAGATAATCCTAACATTGTAAAACAACATTTAAAAAATAAGTCAATGCTTGTTTTTTTATTATTCTAAATGACTGAAATATTTTTGGTTCTATTCAACTACAACAAAAAATATAAATACTTTGAATGCTGAAATATTTAATAAGTTGAAATAACTGCCAATCTTAAGAGCCAATAACCAATTTTGTGCTTACTTTACAGCCCTATTATTCATACTTAAAAATTGATTATTTTTTATTTGAATTTATAAACAGAAATTATAGTAATAAGATGTTCCTTTTTAATATACGCCAGAAAACTGAAATACATATTAAAACTAAGTTAATCAGTGGTGGGGAAATATCACAGGTAGGGGATGGGGGGAGTAAAAATTTTTTCTGAAAAATAATCTAATCTATCACTGTTCTTAATGTATGTTTAAATTGAATTCATAGATGATAGTTGGTTGAAGTCAAGAGGAAAGAAACATAGATTATAATAGGGAGATCACACAAATGTAACTTTTCTCAACATGATCAGCACCATACCAACATTCTGAATTCTTCTGATTAAAATTCCTGTAGATCAAATCAAAATAGCTTTAGATCTAAGAAAATCAGAGGCTAAAAAGAGAAAATACAGCAGGGATTATATGTAATTTATCTTTCCATTTAACATGAGTGAAGAAATCCCAGAGGTGCCTCCTGTTTGAAAATAGGATATCGGGTGCCTGGGTGGCTCAGTAGTTAAGCTTCTGTCTTCGGCTCGGGTCATGATCCCAGGGTCCTGGGATCGAGCCCTGCATTGGGCTCCCTGCTCCTCATGAAGCCTGCTTCTCCCTCTCCCACTCCCCCTGCTTGTGTTCCCTCTCTCGCTGTGTCTCTCTAGCTGTCAAATAAATAAATAAAATCTTCAAAAAAAATAAATAAAAATAAATAAAACAACAGAAATGTATTCCCTCACAATTCTGGAGACCAGAAATCCAAAATCAAGGTGTGAGCAGGGTTAGTTCTTCCTGGAGGCTCTGAAGTAGTCTATTCACAGACCTCCCTCCTAACTTCTGGTGGTTGCCTGCAATCCTTGGCATTCCTGGGCTTGCAAATGCACCCTTGTGGTCAGTGCCCTGCCTTCAAATGGCTTTCACTCTGTGTCTCTGTATTGTTAGTCTGACACTCCTCATTGGGTTTAGGGCCCATCCTAACCCAGGATGTCTCATCTTGAGATTCTTACTGTAAGCAAACATCCCTTTTCAGATAAAGTCAGATTCTGAGGTTCTAGATAGACAAATCTTTTGGGAGCCATAACTGAATTCATGGAAATTGTGAAAGAAGTTTGAGAATTAAAAATCAAGTGTCTATCATAGATGAATGGATAAAGAATATGTGGTATATATATATATATATTATTCAGGCATAAAAAAGAGTAAGATCTTGCCATTTGCAGCAATATGGATGGATCTAGAGAGTATAATGCTAAGTGAAATAAGCCAGTCAGCAAAAGACAAATACCATATGATTTCACTCAGATGTGGAATTTAAGAAACAAAACAAACAAGCAAAGTAAAAAAAAAAAAAGAGAGAGAGAGAGAAGCCAAAAACAAACTCTTTTTTTTAAAAAAAGATTTTTTTATTTATTCATTTGAGAGAGAGAGCAAGAGGATGATGAGCAGGGGGGAGGGGTTGAGGGAGAGGGAGAAGCAGACTCCCCACTGAGCAGGGAGCGTAATGCAGGGCTCCATCCCAGGATCCTGGGATCATGACCTGAGCCAAAGGCAGAAGCTTAACCGATTGAGCCACCCAGGCGCCCCCAAAAGCAAACTTTTTTTTTATTATGTTCAGTTAGCCGACATATAGTATATCATTAGTTTTTTATGTAGTGTTCAACGATTCATTAGTTCTGTGTAACAAACCCTTAACTTTAGAGAACAAACAGCTGGTTACCAGAGAGGAGGTGGCTGGGAGGATGTGCAAAATAGGTGAAGGGGGTGAAGAGTACATTTGTCTTGATGAGTAATATATGGAATTGCTGAGTCATGATATTGTACACCTGAAACTAATAGAACACTGTATGTTAATGACAATGGAATTAATATTTTTAAATAATAAAATAAAAAGAATTGGTAAAATAACAGCAATCCATTGTTTAGCATTTCACCCAAGCCTTGTTTCGCTCATCCATTTATTTGTCCAGTAATTGAGTACCTACTATGTGCTAGGATTTGAAGTGGGCCCTTGGAAGACAACAGTGACCAAAACAATTTGTAAGAAGGTAGTTACGTTCTGGTTTCCATACAGAGCTGGGCCATAGCAGAGTTTTCACCACCCTGAGACAAAATGGAATACATTTTTAAAGAATTTGAATTTTTTTCCATTTAAATAAATATTTTTTATTCCTAGAGTATGCTCGCCCTACTCTTTTGTACAGACACTTGTGTTCTACAAGCAGGAATAAATGGATGGATAAAAGATTATAGCTGTACTTTGTAATACTCTTTCTTGGAAAAGTAAAAAATATGGAGATTCTGGGACACCTGGGTGGCTCAGTCGTTAAGAATCTGCTCAGGTCATGGTCCCAGGGTCCTGGGATCGAGCCCCGCATCGGGCTCCCTGCTCAGCAGGGAACCTGCTTCTCCCTCTCCCACTCCCCCTGCTTGTGTTCCCTCTCTCACTGTGTCTCTCTTGCTGTCAAATAAATAAATAAAATCTTTAGAAAATATATGGACATTCTATTATATTCTTTCAAATTTATTTAGATTAACTGATTTTTTTGGAAAGCATTAAGTCTGGGAACCCCTGCTTCCAAGTGCACTGGTTGTGCTTGGCCAATTTCTCTATTGTGTAAGAAAAGGATGAGATTCCCAAGATTTTTCAGAAATTGACACTAATCTGGTATCACTGGGAGCAGCCTTCTAGTTTCACTGTGACCTCTGCCCACATATCAGATGATCAGAAAAAGGAAGGGCTGCCAGGCTGCTAGTTGGTTGAGGTGAAGGAATCTGCAGGAAAGAAAAGCTGCTGGGATGGGTGAGGTGAGTCACCCTGTGCCTGTTAATCTGAACCTCATGGGGAATGGGTTACAGGCAGAATAGGAAAACTGTGGCACCAAGGACTGTGAGAGATTAGGGAATCAAATAAAGATGTTTTGGTACTCAGAGTAGATGTAGCATAAACTATAGAGTGAATGTTCTCCCCACGTCTGTGTGGAACTAAAGATAACTTGGAGTCACTGAGGTCTCCCCAGAGCATAGACCCACTCCAACATTTTAAAGGCAGTTGTGTTCCTAGACTCAGCAGGAAGAGATTCTGATAAAAACGGGTGGGGGGGTGGGGTGGAGGTTGAGCCTAAATTGATAGGGTCAAGAACACTAACATTTGCCTTCATTATTAATAATAATAATTTCAATATTTAGATCCATAAGCTGGTAACAGTCATGTTACTGAAATGTGTAAAGCAAGCAGACAAAAGAGAAAACTCATCCTAGTGGAGGAGATTCTTAATAAGGGAAGCTAAGAGGTAACATTTTCCTTTATGGGCATATTTTAGGGAGGGGTGAATTTTAAAAGTATATTAATTAACAACTGTGGGATAAAGTATTCTTTTAATACTCATGAAGTGAAAAATAACTGGCTGAACTTTTATTTATTTTTCCACAGCCTGTGTGCAAGAAAGGGTTAACTCAGCAGGCCTGGACTGCTCAAATCCACACATTCCAAAGAAAGGCCAGTCTTCAGGACTAGCCCTTGACTGGATCCTGGGAGATAAACTCTGAACCTTTAGAATATCCTGCTCCATAAGAGTGTTTTTTTTTTTTTTTGTATGCCTGAAACCTTGGGCCATGATATGTCAGTTTGACCTGAGCAGCCAGAATCCAAGTAGTTGAGGTCAGTCAGCCAGGCCCTGCATGCCTATATGACTGACCCACGATAAACCCCGGACTCAGCTTTGGTGAGCTTCCGGGGGGGGAAAAAAAAATCAATTCAAAAGAAGTCACAAAAGAAGGAGGAGCAAAAAAATTCTAAGTTGGAAAAATACCAAGTAGAAAAAGTGATAACTGATTTGAACACTCAAACAACATACATGTTAGTATGTGTAAAACAATCAAACATTTAAAGAGGTTCACATTGGCCAAATTTGAGCTCATTTAACCATCAGAACTAACACTGTCTGTAACGCAAATGCTTGAATATGTAAAAATTCCTAAATACATAATGACTCATAATGATATAGAATGACACAGAAGACCCTACATAAGACACCAATTTCCTGCTCTCAAAAGGGTACCTAAAGGAAGAGATTAAATAATCTTTTTTATTGTTATGTTAATCACCATACATCACATCATTAGTTTTTGATGTAGTGTTCCATGATTCATTGTTTGTGTATAACACTCAGTGCTCCATGCAATACGTGCCCTCTTTAATCTTTAAAACTGATTCTGCCTTATACATTTAGAATTATTTTACCCTTTTTGTGAATTGGCCTTCTTTATATTAAAGTCTGCTATATTGTATACTTCTATAACTATCATTTTCTTTTGTATTTGCATGATTAATCTTTTCCCCTATCCTTTATGTTTCAACCTTTCCACATAATTGTTTTAGGTGGGTCTTTCATAAACATAACATAGATTTTTTTCCAGTCTGTCAATCTTTGTCTTTTAATAAAATAACTAATCTATTTATGTATTTTTAAATTTTATTGTGAACATTCAAACATAAATAAGAGGAAAAAATAGTACAATAACCCTAATGTCCATCAAGAAAATCATCAGTTGTTGACATTTTGCCATAATTATTTCATCTGTAGCTCTCATTATTTCCCTAAACATTAAAAAATAAACAAGTCAAAATTGTGGTTATTCACCCATTATAACCTTTAAATTCAAAGGTGACAAGGGTTTGTGTATTCTTAAACTTAGTTTTGAAGGCCTCTAAGTGAAAAAAAGTATGAATACAAAATTGCTAGGCTCCTTCTCAGGTTCTCAAAATTACTAGTTCCTTTTCCCAAGTTCAAGAAAGGAAGAAGGGAAGGAAGAAAGAAAAGAAAAGTAACAAAGAAACAAGAATTTTAAAAAATGGAAAAAAAAACTGTGATTATTAACAGATAATATGATTATATATAGAAAATCCAAATACTCTACCAAGGTATTATTCAAATAAGTGAGAGAATTTAGGAATATTGCTGGATGCAAATTAATATACAAGGTGAAATTATATTCTGTTTATAAGCAGCAAGCCAAAAAATAAGTTAAAAGACACTGCTTTCAATTAAATCTAACATAAGATATGCAAAATTTCTGAAGGAAAAATGATAAAATTTTCATTCATAGACATTAAAGAAGATCTACATAATAATGGAGAGCTATATTATGCTCATGGTTTGAAAGACTCAATATTATAAAGGTGCCAACCATCCCCAAGCTGATCTATAGATTCAATGCAATCACAATTAAAATCCCAACAGAGAAGTGTATTCAAGTATGTGAGTGTGGTATGTCAGTGTGTGTATGTGGCGGGTTGACACGCCTATTCTAAAATCAATAAGAAAATTCAAGGTAGCCAAGAAAATCTTGAAGAGGAATAATGCTCGGGAATTTGTCCATACCCACCCCCCACTAAGACTTCTTATAAAGACTTTTTTTGAGAGAAAGAGAGAGAGTGCTCACTTGGTGGGGGGCAGGGTGGGCAGGGGGAGAGGGAGAGAATCTTTTTTATAAGGTTTTATTTATCTGAGAGAAAGCATGAGCAGGGGAAGGGGCAAAGGGCCAAGCAGACTGCCTGTTGATCAGGGAGCCCTACACGGGGCTCGATCCCAGGCTCTATCCCAGGACCCAAGGTCGTGACCTGGGCTGAATGCTTAACCAACTGAGCCACCCAGGTGTCCCAGAGGGAGAAAAAGAACCTTAAGCAGTCTTCACGCCCAGAGCAGGGCCTGATGTGGGGCTGGATCTCACCACCCTGAGATCATGACCGGAGCCAAAACCAAGAGTCGAAGGTTTAACCGACTGAGCCACCCAGACACTCCTAAAGACTTCTTGTAAAGATACTAAAACTAAAATAGTCTGTATTGGTGCAGTAATAAACCAACAGATCAATGGACTAAGACAGAGAGTCTATAAATTGACACATCTGTTCGAAGGACAATGGGAAAGGATCCAGGTAAGAGTCAGTGGCTAAATATTCATGGGAGAAAGGGTTAAAGAGCTGAAGTTAGCAAGATGGCTGGGAAAGACAGCATACAAACTCTGGGATGAAGCGTAGCACCTCAACAGTGGGTGTGGTCTTCTGAGAACGAAGAGGAGAAGTTGGGTAATGGAGAAGAGAAAGGACGACGTGACACAGTCATCATGTAGAGGAAGAGTGAGTGGACCGCAGACTGTCCCAACAGGGCCGAGCACATGGAAGAATTAGTGAAACTCATGACCAGGGATGCAGAAGTCCTGAAATAGCAAAACATGAGTGTAGTGTTTATCTGTGCAAGTATGGGCTCAATGGGAATTAAGATAGTACTAGGTAATTGTGGATAAAAGGAGAGTAAGTAGGAGGGCTTTGGGCAAGGATGTTATGAAATTATAAACTTTGGAATATAAGTTGTAAATGGAGAGTAGTAAAGAAAAAAGGTGGATGAATGGCAGGAAAGGATGGATGGGAGTCTCTACGATAGTTTTGTCCAACTTTATCTGGTATTCCTTATCACCTCTCCACCTGAAGATGTTGTGTTTTTATTTGGCCTGAGTACAGAAATCAAATTTCCCACCAAGCCTCTCACATTATGCCATCAACACAGTGAGTCTCCCAGAATTGCTGATGGTGGTACGATTGCCTTCCTCTGCACTCAATAAAAAATAAAATAAATATGTAAAATAAATGCAGAGTCCGGAGGGCAAAAAGAAATGCAGGGCTCACTCTGATGTATACCGCTAGTAGAATGTCTCCCCAAACGGTCTGTTTTAACCAAACATCAAAACCTTGAGTTCTTTTGCACAGCTTGTAAGCAAATGTTAGCGTGTGGATTAGATTTACATCTTACTCACAAAGAAAGAGAAAGGGTGGTGAGGCCAAGGAGAAGGCATAACAAAGGTTTATTTTGTAGCAATGGAATCACAACTTCCTGGTTAGAGATGAACTTGACCGATGGGTTTTCCGTGGTAGCCTCCCAAGCACTTAATCTTAGCCAAATATTAATGTGCTGAATTTATTACATTTGAGCTCTGAAATTGAAAGTGACCATCTGTGGCACATGTGTGTGGTACATAGAACAGTAATATATTGTGGACTAGCCCAGCACGAAGCAAAGGATATGGTGATTGTGACATGGCAGGCAAACTCACTCACACACCAAGACCACTAAATGAATCTGATGGACACCAGTGTCATTCCTCTCCACAGGCATCTGCTTTCTGAAACAATGCACAATAAATAGGAGATATTTATTAATAATTCCTTCAATGTATTGCTATAACAGACTGTGCAGTATAAGTCTGGAAATGCACTTTACTTCACTGAAACAGAGCAATCAATTGAACAAAACTAAATTCTAGAGGAAAAAGATCACAAATGTCAAATAAAAGAAATACAAAAGAAAATGTTTGCTTTTTTTCTGGAGGGCGAGACTACAGTGAAGGTCAGCATTTCAAAGGTTGTTCCACTGGGATTTTCAGGCAGATGTTAGGATGAAATTAGGGAGGTGTATGTACACATTTTGTGACCAAAGGAAAAACAATTCACGTTTTCACTAGGAAATAGAATCCATATGAAATTAACTTTTGCTACAAATCCAAGAGAATAGGATTTACATTACAAGGCTGAAGATGTACAAGTTTAATAGGAAACTAATCTTTTTGTAAATTATATAGAGAGCACTCTTATAAAAGGAAAGGGTGCACTTTGCCAAGGAGCGAGAACAAAAGAGTATGGATAAATTTGTTTATTTTGAATGAATTTTTATTCATACTTTGCATCCAGAGAAAAGAAAACAATTAGGTTAAAATTAATTCTTGGAATGTCATGCCATCAGTATTATAGCAAGGACTGGGTTATAATTTCTATGGCTGTGGGTGGTACGTACATGACAGAGTTTAATTAGTCTCACAGGTGAGATCCATAGCTAAATAAGATGCGTTGTGTCAGGATTCTAAAGAACTGGTGACTCAATAATTGTTTCATAGCCATATACTCTAGAATGTCCTAATAGTGTCCTGTCAGTCATATGGATCTCCTTGAGGGATTCCCAAGAATACTCTACAAGGGGGAAAATTAGTGGAGTAGGAGTCAAAATATTAGCTTATTACTAGCTCCTGAAGAAATTTAATATTCTCAAGGTCAGTGAACTTGGCAGTCCTAGAATGTTTTGGAGAAAGTAGAGAGGCCCAGAGATCCAGAGCAAAAGAGAGCATCCACTGTCTACATAGCAGAACAAAGCTGAATTTATTCATTATTTTGTGTTATTCAGCACCCTTTCAATTGTAAAGGATAGAAACCCAACTCACATTGAACAAAGAATAGGAATAGGCCACTAAAAATATAAATGGCCAATGAGCCAACAGAACTTCTTATGGAAGAAGTTAAAATTAAAACAGTGAGCAATGAGATCTTTTTGCCTCTTAAATTGGGAAGCTGCTGATAACAGAGAGAATGTTCACTTTTGTGCAGTGTCATATAAAATCTTCAGATCAATTTGGCTTGACGGTGATAAAGCTTAGGAATATATCTTAGCGCTTATTCATTCATTAAACAAATATTTTATCAAGCATCTATTATGGGTCAAGCACATTGTAAAACATCTACTTCTCACAGTGATTATGATCTACAAGACAGGATAGACATTCCCCCAAAATAGGCATAGTAAAAAAGCAAACAGTGTAAAATTGCAATTGTGACCAACACTGAGAAGAATTTATATGGAGTTAGAGGTCCCTATAATAAGGTAAGATGAGCAGTCCCAGAATTCTAACAAAATTTCCTAAGATGCACCTATCTATAAAGCATTGAGTAAGTCAATGCTTACTAGGTAAGGAAAAGAAATACCGGGAAAATGTAACACCATGTACAAATAACAAAAGCGAGGGAATGCAAAATATAAAGGCCAGTGTATTAGTTAGCATAGGCTCTGCTCCAGTGTAGCAGTTAGCATAGATTCTGCTATTCAACAGTAAGAAATAACCCCAAAGTCTTCATGATTTAAACCAATAGAGATTTCTTTCTCACTCACATTTCTTTTTTTTTAAGTTTTATTTATTTATTGAGGGAGAGAATGATAGAGAGAGAGCATGAGAGAGGGAAGAGGGTCAGAGGGAGAAGCAGGCTCCCCGCTGAGCAGGGATCTCGATGTGGGACTCAATCCCTGGGACTCCAGGATCATGATCCGAGCCGAAGGCAGTCGCTTAACCAACTGAGCCACCCAGGTACAGTGTGAATTGACTTTGCTCCCATCAGCTCTTCTTGTTCATCTCACTCGGGAACACAGTCTAATGAAACAACCGCTATCTGGAATGCTAGTAGTTAACAATCGTCATGCTAAGGGGAAAAGTTCAAAGGCCTTAATTAGTCACGTAGCCTCAGCCAACCACAGAGGGGCCCAGGGAATACCCTCTCACCAGGTGCAAAGATGCCAGAAAGCTGAAATACTTCAAGAGCACGCTAATCACATATCTAGTGTGGCTGGATCTGAGAGAGCAAGGAAAATAGGAGACAGAGTAAGAGAACCTATCTTGACCCTATTAGCAGTGTAGAGTCACTGAAGGTTTCACAGTAGGAGGAATTTTCCCTAAGAAGAAAAATCATTAGCTGCATAAAACTTAATCTACAAGCTTATTTACTACAAACGTGCTCATTAAATTTTTTTAAATGACAGAAATACCTAAATATCGGCCCGAGAGCAAGACGGCAGAGGAGTAGGAGACCTGGATTTCATCTGGTCTCAGGAATTCAGCTGAATAGGGATCAAACCATTCTGAACACCTACGAACTCAACAGGAGACTGAAGAAGAGAGTAGCAACAACTCTCTGAACAGAGAAGCGACGACTTACTGGAAGAAGGGACCCAGCGAGCGGCACATCCGGGGACACTCCCCTTCCTCCCCCAGGAGGAGTGGTGCGGGAGCGCACCGTGGGGATCTGCTGGGCTTGGGGACTCCACACGGGGTCGGGTGCCAGAGATAGAAACACTCGGGTCACAGGCCGGGTGAGCACGGAGTGCGGCCACAGACCAGGGAGAGGGGAGTGACTGGTTTTCTCTGGGGGCGCACTGAGGAGCAGGGCCCTGAGTTCTCAGCTCCTCCGGGTGGAGATTGGAAGGCCACCATTTTCACCCTGGTCCTCCAAAGCTGTATAAAGAGCTTGCAGGGAACAAAAGCTCCTGAGAGTAAACCCCAGCAGCTTGCTTAGGCCGGACCGACAAGGGCGGGGCAATTCCGCCTCCGGAAAAAACATTTGGGAACCACAGCAACAGGCCCCTCCCCCAGAAGATCAGCAGGAGCAGCCAGCAAGCCAAGACCAAGTTTACCGATTAAGGAGAACAGGAGAACTCCAGCGCTAGGGGAATACTGCACATAGAATTCATGGCTTTTTTACCATGGTTCATTAGTTTTTCAGTTAATTATTAAACTGGTTTTTTTTTAATTTTTCTTTTTCCCTTTTTCAACCAACAGCTTATCAATGCCTTTTTAAAAAAACATTTTTTATTTTTCATTTTTAGAGTCATATTTTATCCCTTCATCGTAGTAACCTTTATTTGGCATATATATATAAGTTGTTCTCTCTTTAAAATTTTGAGATACAGTTTCTTCTAACAGATCAAAATATACCCTAAAAGACTAGTGTATGGCTTTGTTCTAATCTCCTGCCTGATCACATTCTCTCCCATTTTTTTTCTCTTTTTTTTAAAATCTTCTTCTGTCTTTTTTCAAACAACTTCTTATCAATTCCTTTTATAAAATCTTTTATAATTTTCACCTTTACAATCATCTTCCATCCCTTCATTGTATCAACCCTTATTTTGTACATATATGTCTTTCTTCCTTTAAAATTTTAGGAGGCACTTTTTCCTAACATACCAAAATATGCCCAAAATCTAGTGTGTGGCACTGATCTAGGCAATAACCTGATCATAATTGATCATATTCTGGGTTTTTTTTTGTATTGTTCTGTTTTTGTTTTTATCTTTTTCTTTTTTTTTTCTCTTTCTTTTTTCTTTCTTTCCCTTTCTTTTCCCCTGGTTTCAGGTCTTTTCTGATTTCTATAGAGTATATTTCCTGGGGACGTTGTTAACCTGCGAGCACTTTGTTCTTTCATTCATCTATTCTCCTCTGGACAACATAACAAGATGAAAAACATCACCTCAGCAAAAAGAACAAGAGGTAGTACCATCAGCCAGGGACCTACTCAGTACGGACATTAGTACGATGTCAGACCTAGAGTTCAGAATCATGACATTAAAGATACTACCTGGGCTTGAGAAAAGCATGGAAGTTATTAGAGAAACCCTTTCTGGAGAAATAAAAGAACTAAAATCTAACAAAGTCGAAATCAAAAAGGCTATTAATGAGGTGAAATCAAAAATGGGGGCACTAACTGCTAGGATAAATGAGGCAGAAGAGAGAATCAGTGATATAGAAGACCAAATGATGGAAAATAAAGAGGCTGAGAAAAAGAGAGAGAAACAACTACAGGATCACGAGGGCAGAATTCGAGAGATAAGCGATACGATAAGACAAAACAACATTAGAATAATTGGGATCCCAGAAGAAGAAGAAAGAGGGAGAGGGGCAGAAGGTATATTGGAGCAAATAATAGCAGAGAGCTTCCCTAATGTGAGGAAGGAAACAGGCATCAAAATCCAGGAGGCACAGAGAACCCCTCTCAAAATCATTAAAAATAGGTCAACATCCCGACATCTAATAGTAAAACTTATGAGTCTCAGAGACAAAGAGAAAATCCTGAAAGCAGCTCGGGAGAAGAGATCTGCAACCTACAATGGTAGAAATATTAGATTGGCAACAGACCTATCCACAGAGACGTGGCAGGCCAGAGAGGACTGGCATGATTATCTGCAGAGCACTAAACGAGAAAAATATGCAGCCAAGAATACTATATCCAGCTAGGCTCTCACTGAAAATTGAAGGAGAGATAAAAAGCTTCCAGGACCAACAAAAACTAAAGGAATTTGCAAACACGAAACCAGCCCTCCAAGAAATATTGAAAGGGGTCCTCTAAGCAAAGAGAGAGCCTAAAAGCAGCATAGATCAGAAAGGAACACAGAAAATATACAGTCACAGTCACCTTACAGGCAATACAATGGCACTAAATTCATATCTTTCAATAGTTACCCTGAATGTAAATGGGCTCAATGCCCCAATCAAAAGACACAGGCTATCAGATTGGATTAAAAAACAAGACCCATCGATATGCTGTCTGCAAGAGACTCATTTTAGACCCAAAGACACCCCCAGATTGAAAGTGAGGGGGTGGAAAACCACTTACTATGCTAATGGACACCAAAAGAAAGCTGGGGTGGCAATCCTTATTACAAACAAATTAGATTTTGAAACAAAGACTGTAATGAGATGAAGAAGGACACTTATATCCTACTTAAAGGGTCTATCCAACAAGAAGATCTAACAATTGTAAATATCTATGCCCCTAACATGGGAGCAGCCAATTATATAAGGCAATTAATAACAAAAGCAAAGAAACACATTGACAACAATACAATAATAGTGGGGGACTTTAACACCCCCTTCACTGAAACGGACAGATCATCTAAGCAAAAGATCAACAAGGAAATAAAGACCTTTAAGGACACACTGGACCAAATGGACTTCACACATGTATTCAGAACATTCCATCCCAAAGCAACAGAATGCACATTCTTCTCTAGTGCCCATAGAACATTCTCCAGAATTGATCACATCCTAGGTCACAAATCAGGTCACAACCAGTACCAAAAGATTGGGATCATTCCCTGCATATTTTCAGACCACAGTGCTTGAAACTAGTACTCAATCACAAGGGGAAAGTCGGAAAGAACTCAAATACATGGAGGCTAAAGAGCATCCTACTAAAGAATGAATGGGTCAACCAGGAAATTAAAGAAGAATTTAAAAAATTCATGGAAACCAATGAAAATGAAAACACAACTGTTCAAAATCTTTGGGATACAGCAAAGGCAGTCCTGAGAGGAAAGTATATAGCAATACAAGCTTTTCTCCAGAAACAAGAAAGGTCTCAAACACACAACGTAACCCTACACCAAAAGGAGCTGGAGAAAGAACAGCAAATAAAGCCTAAACCCAGTGGGAGAAGAGAAATAATAAAGATCAGAGCAGAAATCAATGAAATAGAAACCAAAAGAACAGTAGAACAAATCAACGAAACTAGGAGCCGGTTCTTCGAAAGAATTAACATGATTGATAAACCCCTGGCCAGACGTATCAAAAAAAAAGAGAAAGGACCCAAATCAACAAAATCATGAATGAAAGAGGAGAGATCACAACCAACAGCAAGAAAGACAAACAATTATAAGAACATATTATGAGCAACTCTATGCCAGCAAATTAGATAACCTGGAAGAAATGGATGCATTCCTAGAGATGTATCAACTACCAAAATTGAACCAGGAAGAAATAGAAAACCTGAACAGACCTATAACCATTAAGGAAATTGAAGCAGTCATCCAAAATCTCCCAACAAACAAAAGCCCAGGGCCAGATGGCTTCCCAGCGGAATTCTATCAGACATTTAAAGAAGAATTAATACCTATTCTCTGAAACTGTTCCAAAAAATAGAAATGGAAGGAAAACTTCCAAACTCATTTTATGAGGCCACCATTACCTTGATTCCAAAACCAGACAAAGACCCCATCAAAAAGGAGAATGACAGACCAATACCCTTGATGAACATGGATGCAAAATTCTCACCAAAATACTAGCCAACAGGATCCAACAGTACATTAATAAGATTATTCACCATACCAAGTGGGATTTATACCTGGGCTGCAAGGTTGGTTCAACATCCACAAATCAATCAACGTGATACAATACATTAACAAAAGAAAGAACAAGAATCATAGGATCTTCTCAATAGATGCAGAAAAAGCATTTGACAAAGTACAACATCCTTTCTTGATCAAAACTCTTCAGAGTATAGGGATAGAGGGTACATACCTCAACATCATAAAAGCCATCTATGAAAAACCTACAGCGAATATCATTCTCAATGGGGAAAAGCTGAGAGCTTTCCCCCTAAGGTCAGGAACGCGGCAGGGATGTCCACTATCATCACTGCTATTCAACATAGTATTAGAAGTCCTAGCCACAGCAATCAGACAATAAAAAGAAATCAAAGGCATCCAAATTGGCAAGGAGGAAGTCAAACTCTCACTCTTTGCAGGTGATATGATACTGTATGTGGAAAACCCAAAAGACTCCACCCCAAAACTGCCAGAACTCATACAGGAATTCAGTAAAGTAGCAGGATAGAAAATCAATCACAGAAATCAGTGGCATTCCTATACACCAACAAGACAGAAGAGAGACAAATCAAGGAGTCGATGCCATTTACAATTGCACCCAAAACCATAAGATACCTAGGAATAAATCTAACCAAAGAGGCAAAGGATCTGTACTCAGAAAACTATAAAATACTCATGAAAGAAATTGAAGAAGACACAAGGAAATGGAAAAACGTTCCATGCTCATGGATTGGAAGAACAAACATTGTGAAGATGTCTATGTTACCTAGAGCAATATACACATTCAATGCAATCCCCATCAAAATAACATCCACTTTTTTCAAAGAAATGGAACAAATAATCCTCAAATTTGTATGGAACCAGAAGAGACCCCGAATAGCCAGAGGAATCTTGAAAAGGAAAAGCAAAGCTGGCGGCATCACAATTCCGGACTTCCAGCTCTATTACAAAGCTGTCATCATCAAGACAGTATGGTACTGGCACAAAAACAGACACATAGATCAATGGAACAGAATCGAGAGCCCAGAAATGGACCCTCAACTCTATGGTCAACTCATCTTTGACAAAGCTGGAAAGAATGTCCAATGGAAAAAAGACAGTCTCTCCAAAAAATGCTGTTGGGAAAATTGGACAGCCACATGCAAAGAATGAAACTGGACCATTTCCTTACACCACACACAAAAATAGACTCCAAATGGTTGAATGACCTAAACGTGAGACAGGAGTCCATCCAAATCCTAAAGGAGAACACAGGCCGCAACTTCTTCGACCTCAGCCGCAGCACCTTCTTCCTAGAAACATCGCCAAAGGCAAGGGAAGCAAGGGCAAAAATGAACTATTGGGATTTCATCAAGATAAAAAGCTTTTGCACAGCAAAAAAACAGTCCACAAAACCAAAAGACAACCGACAGAATGGGAGAAAATATTTGCAAATGACATATCAGATAAAGGGCTATTATCCAAAATCTATAAAGAACTTATCAAACTCAACACCCAAAGAACAAATGATCCAATCAAGAAATGGGCAGAAGACATGAACAGACATTTTTCCAAAGAAGACATCCAAATGGCCAAAGGACAGATGAAAAAGTGCTCAACATCGCTCAGCATCAGGGAAATCCTAATCAAAACCTCAATGAGATACCACCTCACACCAGTCAGAATGGCTACAATTAACAAGTCAGGAAACGACAGATGTTGGCGGGGATGTGGAGAAAGGGAAACCCTCCTACACTGTTGGTGGGAATGTAAGGTGGTGCAACCACTCTGGAAAACAGTATGGAGGTTCCTCAAACAGTTGAAAATAGAGCTACCATACGATCCAGCAATTGCACTACTGATTATTTACCCCAAAGATACAAATGTAGGGATCCAAAGGGGTATGTGCACCCCAATGTTTATAGCAGCAATGTCCACAATAGCCAAACTGTGGAAAGAGCCAAGATGTCCATCGACAGATGAATGGATAAAGAAGAAGTGGTATATATACACAATGGAATATTATGCAGGCATCAAAAGGAATGAGATCTTGCCATTTGCAACGACATGGATGGAACTGGAGGGTTTTATGCTGAGTGAAATAAGTCAATCAGAGAAAGCCATGTATCATATGACCTCACTGATGAGGAATTCTTAATCTCAGGAAACAAACTGAGTGTTGCTGAGTGGTGGGGGGTGGGAGGGATGGGGTGGCTGGGTGATAGGCATTGGGGAAGGTATGTGCTATGGTGAGCACTGTGAATTGTGCAAGACTGTTGAATCACAGATCTGTAGTTCTGAAACAAATGGTGCAACATATGTTAAGAAAAAAGAAAAAGAAGAAGATAGCAGGAGGGGAAGAATGAAGGGGAGTAAATCGGAGGGGGAGACGAACCATGAGAGATGATGGACTCTGAAAAACAAACTGAGGGTTCTAGAGGGGAGGGGGTTGGGGAGATGGGTTAGCCTGGTGATGGGTATTAAAGAGGGCCCATTCTGCATGGAGCACTGAGTGTTATGTACAAACAATGAATCATGGAACACTACATGAAAAACTAATGATGTAATGTATTGTGATTAACATAACAATAAAAATTTTTTTTAAAAAAGAAATACCTAAATATTCAACAGTAATTTCTTTGCATCTTTATGATGGAACACCATATAACCAATAGAATCAATGTCTTAAGAAAAATGTGACATGAAAAATATATCTAAAAACTATGCATAAGATAAGAGTACAACATGACATCTACCTTTTTTGCTATGTACCCTATATTTAGAGTATGTGGGTAAAAACTTACATACATATTAAAAATCAATTCTTTTTTTAAAACGATTTTATTTATTTGAGAGAGAGACAGCGAGAGAGGGAACACTGCAGAGGGAGTGGGAGAGGGAGAAGCAGGCTTCCTCCTGAGCAGGGAGCCCAATGCGGGGCTCAATCCTAGGACTTGAGATCATGACCTGAGTCGAAGGCAGATGCTTAACGACTGAGCCACCCAGGTGCCCCTTAAAAATCGATTCTTATTTAATCTAATATCATGGTTTGAGTGTTTTTTACTTTTATTGTCGTTTTCTTTCTTATTATACGTGCTTTATTCATTTGCAAAGAAAATAAATTCTTTTTCAGAAAAAAAAATGTTAAAAACTGGCTATGACCTTATTTGCCACCATTCAAAAATAAAGATCTTTTCCTTCCCATTGGTGAACATGACCAGACTTTCTGTTAATCTCTTGTGAAGTATGCAAAAGTTAACTCGTTGTTTTTGTTGTTTCAATTCATCTGAACATTCTGGAAACTGTGTTTCTATCACCACTAGGTCAGACACTGTTTCTAGTTAGAGGAGGTTTAACCTTTGTTCTCTTCTTTTCAGTTACCTCTTGCCATGAGCAGCCCCACAACTCAGGTTCTGGGTCCATCCATAACCAGCTGTCCTGGGACAATGGGTTGGGAAACTGTGACCCTGGCCAAAGTAACCAAATATTCTTCAGGTAGCGATTCTTGAGTCCAGCCAAGCACCTCCACTCACTGAACAGTAATGACCTCATGAGAACCTGTTCCACATCCACCTTTTTGACATTCTTTTGGCGAGGGCGATAGAATGGTCATGACTGCCGGTACTGGATCAAGAATAACACAGCATGTGTATCACTGACACCATAATAAGAGCACATATATCCCTGAAGAACAGGCTGCCTTATTTTACTTTCTTACTCCCTTGCTGGACATTTTACAGGAGTAAGTCTTCTGATTTTTTTTTCAAGGAAAAATTTGGCGCAAGATCTCAAACCATATTTCATCTCTGCTTCAGTTTCCAAAAAAATAAAGAATCAATTTGACCAGGCTTTACAGACATTGGCCAAATGTTGGCCTGAATGCTGAGCTTATACCTGGAGGGGCTGATACATCTGACACAATTGGGTTACTTCAAACCGGGCCATACATGAAAGGTTTGAAATTGTTTAAAATCAGTCTGGGGCGGGACCACTCCCCTGGGAAGTGTGTTGGTAAAGAGCCAATTTTCATTTCTTGCAGGGATTGTTTTGTAGCTTTATTGTAAACGAGTCTGTTTTTGTTCTTTAAAGGAAAAGAAAAGTTAAAGAATAGGTTACGAGTCTCATTACAATCCTTGGAACACAGCATTTTATTTATCCAAATTACCATTTCTGAATTCCCATCCATGGGGCCTATGACCTGTGTCCTTTCGGCTTTCATGACTCTTCACAGCATTTTGGATACTAAGAGGCTCTGTTTGAGCTGATATTTCTGACAAAAAAGGATTTGGTTTTGTTTTTGGGTTTTTTTTTTTAAGATTTTATTTATTTATTTGAGAGAGAGAGAGCACATGAGAGGGGCGAGGTTCAGAGGGAGAAGCAGACTCCCTGCCGAGCAGGGAGCCCGATGTGGGACTCGATCCTGGGACTCCAGGATCATGACCTGAGCTGAAGGCAGTCGCTTAACCAACTGAGCCACCCAGGCACCCTTGTTTTTGTTTTTTAATGGGTAGATATAGCTCGTGGTTCTTTTCACACAGAGGTCTCCTATTTTGCTCTGGTGAATGAAAATTAGACTTGAAATAAAATTGACGTCAAAATACAGAGTATTTGCTAGACAGAGTAGCAGATTGGATTTTTTTAAAAGATATTTATTTATTTGAGAGAGAGAGAGAAGAGTGTGGGAGAGAGAACATGAGTGGGGGGAGGAGGAAGGGAGGGAGAGGGAGAAGTAAAGCCTTCATAGGGTTGCAACTGGTACACAAATTCCTATGGTTGCAGTTGGTACATAATGCAACTGCATGAGAAACTCCAAGTAAGAATTGCCCAAGCAAGCCAACCCTTCTGAGTTCCTGACCCACAAAAGGATGAAAAAAATAAAATTGTTCGCTAACCCTTTGTGTTTGGGGGTAATTTATTATGCAGTGATAGATAACCTGTATACCATCTGATCCAAAATCTCCACTCTGGGATGTAGCTTTTGGATTAAATGACTCTAGTAAAGGAGACACCCTTCATGTGTTAGCCATATTTTGGATAACTATTTTGTTTCTCATATGAAACCAAAATCGTCATCTCTCTAACTTCAAACTATTATTCTAGATTAACCTTCTAGGTCAGCATAAAACAAATCTTCTCTGGTTTCTTCACATGAAAGCTTGCCATGTAGATAAAAGTATCCAGCAAATATCTCCTTGGTCTTTTCTCCTACAGAAAAACAATGCCCTATTCTTTCAGACTTGCCTCAAAAGATAGGATTTTCTGAATTCCGTGTACCTTCCTTTGAACATACTCCAATCGGAGAAGTCTGTCTTAACATATAGTGCAAGGAGTCTGACACTTTATTACATAAGTCATCTTACTTGAACAGAATTTGGTGAAAATTGTTATCTTTTATTGTCTCTATTGTGCTAGACACCATATTTCATTAATGCAACTGACGGTCATGCTAGCCTATTTTTCTAACAGCCACATCACACTATTGGCTTTTTTCATGGTTGTCATCAAATGTAAGTCCCACAGCTTTGCCATCTGTATAGTAGCCAAGCCAGCTCACTCTCATGCAGCTGACTTTCTGAACCTAAACAGAACTTGAAATTTGTTTCTGCTAAATTTCATTTCATTCGTTTTGGGCCTGTGTGTCTCTGTCAGTTGACATCACTTTTATGCCTGGGTGTATCACTTATAGTTTTAGCTATGCATCCCACCTATGCATATCCACTTCTAAATTCTACCAAAATTATCTATATGAATATTGAACCAACAGGGCTAAGAGATAGCCTAGTCAAATTCCATTAGAATAATATAAAATGATTTGCCAACACATAGCAGGCAAAAGGCACTCGATATCAGTAACTTTATCATTCAAAGTACTTCTTAGCGATGATGTTTTTGCAAAAGATATTGTCACATGTGGTAAGGTAATCGAAATCATAAAAATGCATTTGATCACTGGAATTTTCTGTTTCCTAGAGATTCTAACAAAATGAGAAATCATGTGAATTTAGCATGATCTATCTTGAGTAAATGGATGATAGCTCCTAGAGGTTATCTATGGTATCTCCCAAAGCTTATAAACTACAGGCATGGCAATTCATTCTAGAATATTGTATTAAGCTAAAAAAAGAAAAGGCTATGACTTCTACAATAAGTTTATAAGCTTATCACCATTGTTAGGGCCAAGATATAGTTCCTAGTTCAGACTTTTCCCAGAAATCTTTAAAATTTCTTTAAATTTCTTTTAAATTTAAAATTTCTTTTTTTTCTTTAAAATTATTTCTTTAAAATTAGAGGATAGCTATCTTACACTAGCAACAAATATTTATTAAATGAATGAACAAATTAATAAATGAATGAAAAATACATGAACTGTTACATTCTTTGGTTTCATTTTCTTTATAGAACATTACTGTATGAAGTTTCCATGTTCAATGGTTTTACTTTCTATACTGTCCTCTGTCTCTCCCTTGCCCATAAGTGCATAAGATCTTGTCTGATTTTCTCAGTACTGTATCCACAGTGCCTAAAATAGTGCCCCAAGCATAATACTACCACTGCGTAGAAGGATGCTAAATGAAGGAATGAGACATAATCAGTCACGGCCTTAGGTCTCAAATTCACTCAATGACTCACTCGATATCACAATTATCAGTCTATTCCTCCCCGTTAGAAAAACCTTTTTCTTAATGAAGACTGATACAAAATAGGCCTTCGGTTTTCTCTCTGTCACTTGTCAATGTATTTCTGAGAAACACCAAATTTGATCTTATTCTTATGCCAAATATCCTTTCAAAAGTAGGTGTTTTGATTTAGTTCCTCCCAGAAATGGTATTCAAATGCAAGCAGTTTATTTTGGAGGTAACCCCATGAAATGCCAGAAGGAAATTGGGGAAGCAAGACAGGTGAAGGGAAGATGAAGGGTTTAGCTCTTCCATTCATAACATTGAAGAATGTATCCTTGAATCTTTGCAATTGGAGCAGTCATTCAGATCGACCTCAAGAGCTTAGTGGAGTAACTAATGTTTTGGTGACTTCATATTGCAAGCATTTTCCCCACTTTCCCAAACAAAATCATGTACTCTCCTCAGCACTCTGGAAGAGACTGACTCTCTCCAGACAGCAGAGACTGACATAGATTTAAATGGAACATCTGTGTATATCTGACTTTGACATCTATTATTTTTCCTCACTTTGCATCATAATTTGTTGAAGACATAGTTGACATGCTTCTAGAATTCACAGATTAGAAGTAGTATGTTAATATATACACAAATGTATATCAGATGTTCTTTAAAGACTGGATAATTATAAATAATTATTTATTTCAGTGCTCTATAAAATAACTATAGGACATTCAATGGCATGAAAATATGATAATTAGGATTTTTTGCAAAATAAACAATTTCAAAGCAGTATGTATAATATGAACTCATTTTTATAAAAATGTGTGTATATAAACATAAATCAAAGTCTAGGTGGCCAGATTTTGGGTGTGGTTTTTTTCCCCTTCTTTTCATTTGTTTCATTTCTGATTTACTTTTTCAAAAATAAAATTACATTTTATTTTTGTAATAATAAACAAGTAAAAAAAAAAGTTTGGTAAATGGTATAAACAAATATCCAAAATAAGAAAGCAGAAATTGAAAGATATTATTCATAGATACCTGTATGACAAAAAATATCCTTACTTTATTAAAGAACATTTCATCCACCACTGATTACTACAATAATAAGTTACAATTTTCTTCTATTAAACTATGACTAAGTGGTCATAAAATGGGACTATTTCATGTGCATTTTTAAATAAAATTCAGGCTGCAAAATTTAGTCTACACATAATTTTCCACACATAATGTGTTGGAAAATTTTGGATAAAGCAGGGAACAAAAAAAAAGATGATAGGAATTTCTATTAATTTATTTCTTGTCCCCTGATTTTGAGTGTTTGTTCCAATTAAATACCAAAAAATGTACAAGAGACCAGGTAAACATAATAAATTATGTTTGATCCAAACTAGTAATTGGTATTTAATAATCATCATCATTGTCACCATCATCATCACACCATCACAAATAAACAACATTTCCAGATAAGAGACACTATAAATAGACCATGTTGGTGGCATATTCCCTCGAAATCTTTCTGAGCCTACACTGTAGTGTGTAGTCACCCAATGAGATGGAGCAAAAGGGAGGTGCCTGGGTGGTTCAGTCTGTTAAGCATCTGCCTTTGGCTCAGGTCATGATCCCAGGGTCTTGGTATTAAGTCCCACATCAGACTCCCTGCTCAACAGGGAGTCTGCTTCTCCCTTTCCTCTCCACCTGTGCTCTCTCTCGCTCTCTCTGACTCTCTCTCAAATAAACAAATAAAATCTTAAAAAGAAAAAAAAAAGATGAAGCAAAAGGAATAAGATGGCAGCTGGCAGGGCCAGTACCTTTCTGGAATGCAGCTCAGCAGGTAATCACACAGACAGTTGTGTTTGAAAACATCTCAGAATTCCTTTCAAATTCCAATATAACCTCCTTTATCTTTAGAAAGTCTGAAATCAATTACATCTTGGATATACGATGTTTCCCTTATGACCTGTTTCTTTGTGGTTTGTCATCATTCACTCCAAGAGACCCATATTTAGGGGTTAAAAGAAATAAAAAGCATTTTAACTGAATATACCATAGGTAAACTGCCCCTCTTACTGAGTTTTCCACTTATTTCTCAATTCACAACTTACAAACTAGGGCAGATTATTTTTTTCATCTCCATATTCTTCCCAGAAATTATATAAACTGTTCTGTCAATATGCTAGCAACAGTTTAAAATTAAATAAATTAAAAATTCAGCTCAGTTACACTAGCCAGGTTTCCAGTGCTCAGTAGGCAACTATTGGCTAGTGGCTACCATACTGGACAATGCAGATATAGAACATTTCCATAGTTGCAGAAAGTTATATTCAACAGTGCTGATCTATGTATCAAATACTGTCTAGCTACATGTTAAGACCTAATGAAAAGCTAAGGTTTTAATGACATCACTAGTTTGCCACAAATTTCTGTATTTGACTTACAAAGTAGTTAGCATAATTTAAGGTAGAATTGAAAGCAACTTGTTGCTAAAATATACATCTATGTTCCCATGCTCTCAAAGTCATTTATAAACATGTCCCCAAACTGATTGCTTTCCTGGGTAACCAGAGTTTAGATGAGCAAACAAATCATTCCAAATATATAACAAATCATTCCAAAATACAGTAGCTTAAAAAAGTAGTAATCGCTAATTCTCTCTCATGGTTTCCGTAGACCAGAATTCTGGGAGCACCTAAATTGGGTCGGAGTCAGAATTCGCCACCAAATGTCAGCTGGGGCTGCAGTTATCTGAAGACTCAGTTGACCTGGATGATCATTCCTAAGGTGACTTACTCAAATAGCTGTCAAGTTGGTTCATCTCCATGAGACTTTGTCCTCACAACGTGGTTACTGGCTTCTGGTAGAGCTAGAGATCCAAGACACTAAAGCCAAAGCTGTACTACTTCTTGTGACCTAGCCTTGTCTATCTCACATCATCACTTTACCATATTCTATTGATTACACAGGTCAGCCGTGAGTGATTCAAGGAATGCACTAGAGCATGACTATTAGGAGACTAGGATCACTGGGAACCATCTTAGAGCCATCTTAGAGGTTACCATACTTGGCCAGCACCATTTCTTGATATATTATAGGGGCTGAGAATAGGGAGCAGAAGACATTACCAAGAGGAACTTAATCACACTGTCTCTGGTGCTTGAGCATGTTTTGCCTAGTGATCCCCAAAGGAAGCCTCATGTCTCATTCAGCCCTTGAGCTTTCCTCAAATAATCAGAAAGCTGGAATACTTCCTGCCCACTAAGCTTCCCACACAGAACATATTTACCACATAAGGGGAGGAAACGTTACAAATCTTGACCTTCAGGGGTTCTGAATCTTAGTTGCAAAATGGAATGATTGGAGACCTTTAAAGAACAACAACAATAACAAACAACAACAACAAAAACAAGGCAGCTGATACATACGTCCCACCAGAACTTCTAATGTTATTGGTCTAGGTACGGCCAAAGAAGTAGAAATTTTACAATCTTCCCAGGTGATTCAAATGTGCAGCAAAAAGTTGAGAACCACAGAGAAAAACCCTTCTGAATGTTCCCTCTCATGATCTCTCTTCTTTAATTTCACCATCCTATTCTCACGACCCTTATTTTTATTTATTTATTTTTCAATATTCCTTTTTTTAAGTTTTTTTTTATTTGAGTTTAATGGACAATGTTGCATTACTTTCAGGTGTACACTGTAGTGATTCAACTTCTCTATATGTCATGCTTGCCCACCACACATATAGCTATCTAATAAGGGGTTAGTATCCTATATATATATATGTAAAACTTATACAGTTTAACAGCCCCCTCCCCCCAAAAAACACCTTTTTAAACTCTGGCTCCTTGTTCCTCAACCCAGCCGCTGAGAAAATTCATCATTTCCCACAAAAGTTGGAGAGTTTCATAGTCTCTTTCAGTGTCTACTTAACTCCATTAAACCCCAGAGGCTGGCCCTAATAGACCCCTAAAGGGTAGAGATTGGCTCTATTTCCAGGACCAGGGGAGAAAGTAGAATGTGTGAATCCACTTTAGGCTCTTGACTGTGGAGTGCTGCATTTGATTTCCTCACTAATTACCTAAGATGCAAGCACATCTTGGAAGGAAAAGTTAATATCTACCAGAAACAACACAGTCAAATCTAGCATGAGAAACAACTTTCTCCAATGAATGCAACCTTCACTCCACTCCTTGTGAAAATAAATAAATAAATCACCTCAGCACAGTGGTGGTGAGCCACATCTGATCCCTTCAAGATGTGACTTCTGTACCAACAGCCACCCCAGTGGTAGAGAAGGACTCCTATTTTAGTGAGGTCTGGGGCTTGCAGTCCCACCCCGATGCTGTCTCTCCTACACAAAGGAGAAAGGTGTTCCACTTTTGCACATCAACAGAGAAACTTCATACGTTTACCTCTATAGACATTTACAGAAAAAAAACTCTACATATTAGCAATTCTCAAAATTTAGCACGCATATGAATTACCTGGGGATCTTGATAAAATGCAATTCTGAATCTACTATGGAAACTGAGATTTGACATTTCATCCACATCTAGGAGATGTGGATGTTGCCAGTCCATGGACCACACTTTGAGTCTCAAGGATCTAGATATTATAGAGAAATTTTTAAAAAAATGACTACAATGCATGCTCACCTCTCCCCTTTGATCTCATCTGCAGGACTGACATAGTTTTCTCCCACCCCTTTATTAATTGACATAGTCTATAATATTCAGAGAATTCCATTACACTTTGAACTTCATCTGCTTTTTGTTATGGAAAATAATCCTCTGACCATCTTTAAGTTACAAGATCGCACATCATTCCATGAAAGAATGACTGACAGGAAACAATTTGTATCATAATAAAATTTATTCTGTTTTTAACAAGCATTACTATATCCACTGCTGCAATTAGCCATACCAACCCCAAATCCTTTCTCGTCACTCTTTGAGAAGGAAAAAAAGTCCTACACAATATAATTAAAGCCACTTATCACCCAGACTAAATATTGCACAAATTGTTATCATAAAACACTCAGGACATAACCCTTACAAAGCCAATATGATTCATGCCCGGTGGTAGTGTGGTTACATGTTAGTTGGGAGCACACTGAGCTCTGCTTCTTTACCTTATTCTTTTAGCCAGTCTATTATTCAGGTCTTCAGGACACAGGAACAAAATACGCTTATTTGAAACATAGTACCTCTTTGGGAGAAAACAAACAAACAAACCTATATGTAGTCTAATTATCTATAATCTCCTACAGGAATTATCCTCATTGTTGTATTTCTTTGAAGCACACTTTGACATTACGAACCCTGGCCATGCCAATGTATTATCCTCAATGACAAAGCTGATGAAAAGATCTTCACCTTCTATAAAATAATGCCAGTTCAAGGTAAAAACTACCAACATACTTTGAATATTGACTTCCCCGAATTATTAACAAGACAGATCTTATTCAGATCATGGCTTCGTTTTTCTTTTATAGAGAAAAAGTCCACCACATAAAGAAAGAAGAAAACATTGAAAACAATTCAACGGACACAGAATATGCCCTTGTTACCCTGGCTACTCACTACAATCAAATCAAACTTTAAGAAATTCAACTTTTATCACAAAGCTCTTTTAGCTTTGTAAAAGACGCCAACCAAATATGACTCAGGGTCAAACAAACTCTATTGTTCTCAAAACTGCATTGTTAGCATTATTCCAACCTGTTCCCAATTAATATTTCTTTGATTCACATTTGGGCACAAAGAGAAAATGTACCCCCACATTTCTATAAAAGTAGTTTTGTGCACATTGTATCATTGTGGAAAGAAAAAAAATGACCGTTTTTTGCTTCCCTGGTATCAACCAATCTATCATACAATATTTCTGAACTCCGCCCAGGTCAGAATAAAGAAATGTATGAAAAGACATTGCAACATGGAAGCCCAATATTTGTAATAGCTGACTCTTTCATAGGAGTCACCCTTACCACAATCTTTACCTTGGAAATCACATCTGAAGTAGCCGGATCAATCCCTCCAAGCAGGATATGTTGAAATTTTTGTCTAACACCATGGTAACCATAGCAATGTTTATTTCATTACTAACTTTTATAATGAACATAAAGAACTTTGGACATAAATGTTTGGCAGCAATAATGAAATTGCCTAACTCTGGTGGCTTTTGTTCCATTGGCTCCCTGGGAGACCGAACTGAAATATAAAGATCAAGTAACTATGTCCTCAATTAAGGTCTATAATTGAGCTATGGTTTAATCAAATGATTTCCATTTGCCTCGTTTGGAAGATGTGGATTCCTGTCGTGCTTCGTCACTGGCCAATTATTTGAATTTTAATAAGACAATCAATCGAACTGGGTGTTTGTTCTTTTACCTATTAAAATAAGAAATGGTTTATCTAGATGTCTCTGAAGTGACTTTCATAATAAAAATATAAATTATTAGTCTAATTTTATTTTTAAAGTGAAAGAAAAAAATTTCCTTAAATGTTGAAGCTTTTTGGAAAATTGTAGCCACTAACTTTGAGTCACTAATTAACCTTCTGGCTGCCCATCCCAGACAAATGATTATACAACAGCCTATAAAAGTGGCAAATACTTAGGCAGCAAATATTCACGGAAAGGCCGCTAGAGGCCAAGTGCTACATAAAACTGATTAGTATTAGAGGCTCCCTGAGAACCAGCTATGGGGCAAATCGGTGGTGGTCCTTCCTATAACTGGGAGTAAAATTTAACAGTGAGACCCACAGGTAATGATCAAAGCAGAGATAGGCAGAGTCCTCTTAACGAGGCAGAACAGCTCCCCCCCACCCCTACCCCACCCCCCACCCCCCGCTGCCAAGCCTGGATAGTAACTAGATGATGGTACTCACACATTTGAAAAAGAAATGTGTCTGATGGCAACCAGTCTCTAGGGCGATTCAGATCTATAAACACCCATTAAGAGAGGTCCTCAAGAATAGAAGAGACCAAGCTGCCATGCTAAATTATAATCAGCATTTAGTTCTTCCAACTAATTCCACTCTCATTGTATCCATGCCCACTAAACTGCCTTCTGATTCCAATGTGACTTCCCATGTATCTGTCGCTGTTAGGCAGGGAAAATTTCGTCCCACTCCAGAATGACAGTAATGTTTTTCTGACTGGGATTGATAGCTCCTGATGCACTGATAAATCTCATTTTCTGAGCTTTTCAAAACGTTGGTGGGGTGGGGGGTGTGGTGCCTATAATGCATTTCTTAGGCTAAAGACAGACTTATAGAAGCACCACACATCACAACTGGGCTTCTTTCCCCTCAAATTTCAATGCATTTATTCTTTCTCTCTGTCCACCCCATTCTTCTTCTCCTTCTTCTTCCCCTCCAATAAACATAATGAATGAACATGGGTCTGAGTTTTAAGAATGGTTGGGATTAGGAAGATTTTAGAAGAGGGAATTTCAAAGACAGGAGTGATTAAATTGGGTTGGGGGATTAAGTAGACCAGTCCAGTCAATTTAGAGAGGAGGGTGATGCCAAGTGAGATGAAACTAGAAACTTAAGCCAATCTAGATCAGGAGGATTTCCAAAGGGCATTAAGGCATCTGGTGCTGAATAGTTGACTGTGAGAATTTTTAGGGTTTCTTGAAAGGGAGTGATGGCTAATTTTGAATATCAGGAAGATTATGCATAGATACCTAATTGTACATGAAGAAACCCACACCATAAGCTATATTTAGCACAAAAGTATATAGTTCAGTACCTTGAATTTCAAAGAGATCACACATTTCTCTTTGGTACCTGGAGGTAAGACACTAGGAAGGAAATGACTAATGTTTACTTACACAGAGACAATTGGAAGGGGAAAGGGAGGGATGTGGGCCTGCCTATGAGTAATGGAAGAATGGAGATCTCTCTAATTCATCCAGTACCTTTCCTCAGGGGTACAGTTTGCCTTCCAAAGTGACCAGCAAGTCAACTCTGGTAGTAGCTCAGAGCAATATCCAGGAAGCTAACATTGAAACACATGAGTCTGGGATTCAGTGTTATTCCCAAGAGATGTCTATAGCTTTCCTCCACTACCTCCTTGGATGAGGAATGGAAACTGGGGACACATGGCAAGAAGGGACAAATGGACACTCCCGCTGAATCATAACATTGGGTGAGGATGTTTCTGTTATCATAGAATCTGAGAGATGTTTAATAATCATTCCAGCTTCCAAGAATAGCTTTCCCTACAGGAGGGTACAACAGCCTCAGAATTCCAGCCTGGGGAGAAATGTGTTTGTGTGAGTGTAAGAGAAAGGAAATGTGTGTTGGTGCACCTATATGTGTTTCCAAAGCAGAGCATGAACACAAAAATCACCCAGCCTTCTGGTGTGGTGGGTTCCCCTGAGTTGAATGTTTCAGTGATGCAGTTTGGCACCAGGGGCTTCATCTGAGCTGAGGTTCCCTCCTTCTCTTTTTGCTTTCAGCTCAGTGTTTTGCTTGACTCTGAGTCATAAGCTCCTTAAGCTGGCAGGAAGTGGATAGTCGGGCTGGCAGCTCCACCTCCCCTGAACAGAGGGAGTGTCTTGGCTGACACCTAAGCAACCTTTTCCAACCCCAGACCCAGTAACAGAACCAATGAACATTAGCAGAACAGAAGGCTGGGCTATACTTACAGAGTAGGAGAAAGGAGAAACCATCCTGGAGAAATCCATTAGCTCAAGCCATGGTTTGAGAAAAAAAGGTTTTATGAAATTACCTCAGCCACTCAACCAGGGCCTTTGAATGTTCTGTTTATCCTCAAAAGCTGGCTGATAGACACCCTAGTCTAGCCCCCACTCTGACCCCACAGGTCTTCTGTCTCTATCAAGCTTCTGACTGACTCTTTCCCCTAGTAATCTCCATCCTTCCCTGCATTGCTCCTAAAACACAGCTATTCTAACAGCTAAGTTCACACTCTCGGGGTTGGCCCCTATTTGTGGGTGAAGGAATCAAGAAAAGGCCACTTTCTTGCCCAATTCCTTCAAGTTCCCTCTTTCTTGCGTTAGGAGGAGTCCAAATGTAACCAGAGAGAGAGAGGAAACACTGAGACAACATAAGTCACTGACACCCTGGATCTAATCAGTTGTCAAATTAGCTCCAACAGGGATCAAAGGCATGAGCAAAGAGGGAATCAGATTTGGGGGAAGCAAAAAAGCTGGGAAGAAAAGTTTGGAATAAGAAGATTGTCCAATGATTACTACAATGTGGGTGACCCGGTATGCTGTAGTTCAGGGGAAGGGAGGGTGGGGGTCTGAACACCTGGATGGAGACAATCTGCCAAAAGAGTTACAGGGTGTTGAAAAGTAATGGCAGAATGTTGGAAACAGCCCTTACCTCCTTCATAGTTTTTCCTTCAATCAACCTGGTTACTTACGCCTAGAACTGAGCCTTGGCAGGTTTTCTGCATGCAGACCCCAACAGAAGAAGTCTGTCTTGCCCCATACAGTTCCAACATTTCGTATGCCCCTCTCCCAACTCCCTCTGTCTTCCTCACAACCTGCCACCCTCATCTGTCTTTCTCTGGCTCTCTTCCATTTCATCTTCAGCCTCCTCGAACTCCACTTCTGACACGTGGTAAGACTCCCAGGCCCAGGGTCCCTGGCCCATTTTCTACCTGATGTTCCTCTCTTTCTTCCTGTCTGCACCATGGCCTGCTGCCTTCTGATGGCTTAAACTAGAGCTCAGCTGTCAATCAAGGGCTTGACCTCCAGAAAGCAGTCTTTGGCCATCCAATTTAAGGAAAGTAAAAATAAAACAGAACAAAAAAAAAAATCCCTAAAATATTTGAAATAGGTTCTGTTTGGAAAGTTAAAACTGGTGAATGCTGAGTGTGTAAAATAACATCTCCCACTGTCCTAGAGAGAACTTTGCAAAGCAGCTATATTTCCTATATTAGAAATATATGCAATTTTGTTATGAATTGAGCTCTTTCTTTTTACAGACACTAGCTCTTTGTTTATTTCAGATATGAGCAGCTACACAGCTGCTCCCCAGCTCAATATTTGCAGCATATTAGTTATGAGAGATAACATTGAATTATTAATATAAATAATGTGTTAATACTGCCCCCCCACCCCGTGTGTGTAAGGGGTTTTGGAAACTAGTCTTCATACCTAGTTGAAAATGACTTTCAGGACCAAGTTTGCATAGAGGAGAAGAAAGCAAAGGCACACTCATAACCACCAAGCTCAAGTAAGTTCATTTCTCCCTTTCCAGTTGGTTCAGGTGAGATCTGTCCTTCAGACTTTCCCTACATGTCCATTCTGAACATTTGAACATTTGAATGCCAACTTTCTTGCAGTTGGGTCCATGGTAGAGTAATTCAGCCAAACTAAACTTTTCATTGCTCAGTATTTAGGAACATGAAGTAGTAGAGGAACGCCTGGGTGGCTCGGTCGGTTCAGCTCAGATCATGATCCCGGGGTCCTGGGATCGAGTCCTGCATCGGGCTCCCTGTGCAGCGGGGAACCTGCTTCTCCCTCTGCCTACCATTTCCCCTGCTTGTGCACTCTCTCTCTCTCTCACTCTCTCTCTGAGAAATAAATAAATTAATCTTAAAGGGGGAAAAGGGAATGTAAAGTGAATAGAGACAATAATCATGGAGCAAAGAACTTAATAAGAAAACCTGATAGGTAGTGGGAGACCTTGCAGGAAAACTTGATTAATTCAAAGAGTTGAGGAGAGACCAATGTGATGAAATGTACCTACAGAAGAGATAGATGAAAATCCCCTGAAACTCTAAATTCTTAGTCTAATTCTATCTCTCAGGGTTACCTGAAGCAGGATTAAATGCTTTCTGAAGTCCCATAGTATCAGAACTATCATATCGTCCTGATGAAACATTGAGGACTAAAAGTTTTCTGAAGTGCTATGATGTACTATGCTATGTATCTCTCTGAGTTCAGGATCAGAAAACAATCAAATAAACCCAGTTCATGAAACAATAAGAACTCTCAAAGTAACCTAAATTCTTTATTTTGAGGATATAATTATGTAAGTGGCTTTATTAAGCAATTCATAAATTGGTTAGCACCCTATCCAGCAAGAAGAGAGATGCTCCCCCCAAGTTCTTTATTTTCATTTTTTTTAACTCCTTGAAGAGAGGACAAAGAGTCCCAGTAATAAACTTGAAGAAAACAATGCGTTTTCCACTCTCATCCACTGACTTTGGCATGGAAGCCGCTCTCAAGACACTTTCTTCAAAATAGCAAGAGCCTATTGCCCTCTAAACCTCCTGCCATCCAGAGTTTACTCCTACCTCTCCTTTTCACCACTTCATCCTGTTATTCTGACCACTGATTGTCTTTTGCTAATCCTTTCCCTCTACCTCTCAGCTTCCAGGTCCTGATCCTCTACAGCCATCTTTGGTTCCCCATCACAAATGCCAGAAGGACTGGTCAGACCCTCCTCAGCTGGCAGAACCGAAGGTGTTGGGTTGTTCTTAGCTCACAGGGATTGACAGAGACAGAATATGCATAGAGGAATTTTTCTTCCCAGGATAGTGATGGTTACACATGCTCTTCGGTAGAAATGATATGGAAAAAATATGTATGTAGTACATGTCACAAGGTTTCCCAGATAGAAATCTTAAACTTTGATGAATTAACTGGGAAGAATTATACATCGAAGGAGATCGTATGGCATTTGATGACAATTAAAGTACTAGAGCTCTGGGCATCAATGTGCATGATTCCTCTCTCCTCCAGTACTCTGACCTTTTAACACCTCCATTTCCCCAGACTTTCAGCTCTGTCTGCTTTACTCACTTAATCCACCAAGCTCTTCCTGGGCTTTCCTTCCATGAATCACAGCCTGGAGACTCTCTCAAGGCAATAAATTGGGACAATCATAAGGCTCACCACACTTGTCTCTCTCCCACAGGTATCATTGTCTTGTGTTACCTGATGACTAATATCTTAAAAAATTCTTTCTTCATATATTTGGTCTGATTTTTTGGTCATTCCAGGTAAGCAGGTGAGTACATTTCCTGTTAATGCCCTGTTAGCCTGAAGTGGAATTCCCACCAGCTACTGATTTAACAGAAACTCAGGCTGTATCTGGTGAATCAAATTGCTAAAAATCCACAGATTTAGACTCATAATGCCCCTTCTGCCACCAAAACCAGATCTCAAGAAAGATCTGATATACCCCATTATGCTTTGTACTTTTAAAACTCCATATAACCTCTCCCAGGGTATATTAGCTTCCTAGGGCTATTATAACAAATTACCATAAATGTGGTGCCTTGAAAGAACAGAAATATATTCTCTCATAGTTCTGAAGGCTAGAAGTTCAAAATCAAGTTGTCAATTTGTAATTATCTTGGGAGCAAAAATGGAGTCACATTTTATTCTAACCCACACTACCTAGCTTTGTACTTAGCTCCTAAAATAAGCTCTATAGTATTTACATAAAGTTTAATTTAATTGCAATGGTGAAGAGAATTTTCTATGAAGGTAATTTCAGGCACCCGTTTTAAATGTAGGGATTCCTAAAAATAGTGCCAGGTATGCAATTCTAATATGCCTATAAGTGACATCTGGCTCCAGAACAAAAAGTATTTTTTCCACCATGTAGAAGTTACTGGAATGCCAAATTGGAGAGATTTCACTATTTTATATGCCACAGAGAAATACAAAATGGTCTATATAAAACTGTCCACTAATGCCCAGATAGCATCGATTATAAAATAAAATGCATCTCTGATTTCATAGATAATTAAAATGTGAAAGATATTTACCTTAGAATCAAATATATACAGTGTGGATGTGTCTTTTGTATGTGAGTAAATGGAAAGATTCTTATGTGCAATAGATATTCACGGGGTTGCTACCCCGCAAGCTACCACTTAACCTATCCAGAAAATTTCCCCAACTTCCTACACTATGACATTTGCCTCATCTACTAACCCCTCCACCCCCACACATCCAGCCACACTACAGCTCACCAGCCCAATCCAGTTTGGCCAATCATGTTTGAAATTTAAAACAGAAGTACCAGAGCCTGGGAATCTTTGCAGCCAAGTCACATCAACGGCAATCGAGTGACTTATGGTGCTGGGATGTCTTCTAACTTTCCCTTAACCTACCCTTTCCAAAGACTTAGGGATTTAATCCTGCTTCAATTCCGCAAAATACCCCAGCAACCTTCCAGTAAATTCTTTTTTGTGGCTTAAGTCAGCTGGAGTTTATTTTTGTGGCCTGAAACCAAAAGAACCTTAACTAATGCAGTGCACTAAGAACATTTTTGGAAAGATACACAAGAAATTAACACTAATTACCTCTGAGAAAAGAATGGGACATAGGTCCTGAAGGTACAGAGGGGAACTTCCATCATCACATTATAACACACTGTACAATTCAACATTGTGTTGTCATAAATTGCTTTAGTTGGATTTGAGATTTTTTTTTTTTTTTACACCACGAGCATGTACTACTTGCATATTATACTTTTTACAACTAGGTTTCTTTTTTTTATTGTCATATTTGAAAAGGACTAATATGATAGTAGCCTTCTAATTTTTCACAACTCATCTTTCTCCCTACTCTTCGTAGGTATGACATGGCCAGCCAATTCACAGCAATCAGAACTATGAGGTCATTTTTTAGACCAGCTCTGAATTATTCCTCTCTTGTCATAGGGTGAATAATGATTTTTATTTTTATGGTGCAGTAGATATTAATGGATCAAACATGTTACTCTTCAGCTGCTCTAAGTTTTTCCTTCTCCTTAATACTCCAAATTTACTCAATATGAGATTCTTTCTGGTTAATAATCTCCTATTTTGAAAAGAACATCAAGCTTAGATGGGTTGGCTATTGGTCATTTCACTCTTTAATGTGAATTGTCTTAATTGGGTTAAATTTATCCAGACCCTTGGAAAATCACTCCCCAAAGGAGTTGGGAGTTCTGAGGGCACTGGGATAAATTTAGAGTGTTGGAAGTCACATAGGAATACTCCTCTAGCCCCTTTGTCCATCTTTCCCCACTACTACTACTTATAAAAAAAATTACTATTGTCAGAACAATCTCACCCCCTCGAGAGGAAATCAGCACAAGTCAAGACAAATGGACCAAATTAGCCATCTGCGGAAATCACCCATCCTGGGAGGTGACCTGCAAATGCCTTGTCAATGGGAGCAAAGGGTTTCCAGTCCTGAGAGGGATCAGCAAAACCGGACTGGCATGTAATAATTATAAAGCAGAAAACAGCAGTTACATTTTATCGTGCTTAGGATGATGTCATGGTGCTTGAGCAACGGATTTTAAAATAAGAATAGAAGCCTAGGAATGTGCCAGTGTTTGTCCAGAAATGTCTTGAAAATAAGAACACCTTCCAGAATCACTCTGATTCTACATGAGGGGATCGCAGTCTGTGAGACACGCAGCAGGTGTTTCCTAGAGCACTAAACAGCAGGGAAATGGGGTCACAAGGAAAGAGAGAAAGGAGGGGGGGAGGAAAATGTGGAGGGAGGGATACATGAGGGAAGGAGTGAAGGGGAAGAAAGGGAAAAGATTAGGAGCAATGAAAAGAAGCAGAAAAGCAGGAGAAGCCCCCTTCTCTAAAAACAAACAATCAAAGTGGTAGAATGTTTTGGGGGCAAGGAGGGTGGAATCTGGATCCGTGCCCCTCTGGTCTATTGTATCAACTGATTTTAACTAACTTTCCCGATACTCACTTACATTATTTCAGAGTGTGATCTGAAATGCTGAAACGATTAGTTCTTTGCTGCTTAAAATTCACCATTAGTCCTTTACCTCTTTTAGCACAATGTGGTTTATCAGTTAATTCTGCCTTACCTGCCCCAGGAGTTTCATCTTCCAGCCCCGTCTCTCCCCAGTGCCCTGTTCTTTTGTTGATGCTTGCAGTTCCCATAAATATGCCTTGCTTTTTTGCACTCACGAACCTTCCATATTTTTGGTTCCTTCTAGGTAGGATGGAAAGCCTGCCCTTCTTCACCACCCCCCCCTTTTTCCAGCTGGTGAGCATTTCAACCAGTGAGACTTTGCTCAAACAGTATTTCTTCAGCAGTCATGAATGCCCTTCTATTAACAGAATGATTCATTAAGATTCCTACTGGCATTTATCAAGTGAACTGTACTTACCTGAGTACATCCTTTTCCTCCACCTAAATGTTAAACTCCTAAAGATCAGACATCTTCTTATGTTTACAACTGTGTAGCAGTCTCTAATACATGCTCATAATAGACCCTCATAAATGCTTGAATTAATGAGGCAATAAAAACTCTCGTCAGGAAAACTTATTCAAGACTTGGAAATGAGTTTTTTTGAAGAATATTTCTTGGCTATTTAAAAAATCTGTAGGGGCGAATGTTAATTTGTAGAAAATGAATGACCACGTGAATGATTCCTGCCCACAGCAATGCAAATGAATTCTGTGTCTCAGTAGTCAAATTCTCATTTGGACCTGTTTTAACATCTTACTGATTCTCTTATTTATTAACAAGTTGGATAAGATCTTTGACATGCATTCACTTTATATTTGCATGAGTCATGATCTTACCTTTGTAAAAATTATGCTTTAACAGTATAACAAAATATCTTCATTTAATGTGTGCACAAACTACCAAATAGCATAGATTGAGTGTGTGTTAATAGAATATAGAAGATGTTTTCTCTTGAACAACTCAACATAATAGTTGCAAGGCAATTTGAAAGTGAAGTGAATATACCTGTTAAAATAATACCACTAAATGAAAACACCAACCAAATAATACAATAAATAGAGCCCTTTAACAAATGAGTATTTCAGACCACTAATCCTCAGGGTCTTTCTTTTTTTTTTTTTAAAGATTTTATTTATTTATTTGAGAGAGAGAATAAGAGATAGAGAGCACGAGAGGGAAGAGGGTCAGAGGGAGAAGCAGACTCCCTGCTGAGCAGGGAGCCCGAGGTGGGACTCGATCCCGGGACTCCAGGATCATGACCTGAGCCGAAGGCAGTCACTTAACCAACTGAGCCACCCAGGCACCCAAATAGAGCCCTTTAAAGCAGATGGTTGCCTAGTATGTATACACATGTAATATGGAAACGTATGTACATACGTGTGTTAAAATGTAACTGATATATATGTAGCCAACATATTTTCCATACAGTAATCCTGAATTTATAGGTTTCTGCATCACAAGTATGTATCACACTCTGTTAAACACACAGTCCTAAAGGCACAATGTTAACAGTGTTGCTTAACTCTTTTAATCACTATTACTCACCCTTGCCTGTTATTTGTTTTTCCATCATTCTCCCTAACTAAGACATATGTATCATCCCCCCTAGACGTGGCCCCACTCATTCAAGTGGAAACAGGAGCTTTTCCCCATAAAGGCAGCTGAGCAGACCACATTAAGCAAAAGATTCCAAATCTAATGGCCCATTAGTCATACTCAACAGATGATCTACTGAAATGACTGACCAGGTAACTGGGTCAACTAGTTCAAGGGAAGCATTTACTAAGCCAATAAAGCATGTCATTGGACCACTCAAGGAGCCCTTCCCCATTTCACCCCCAAACCCACCTATCCAGCCAGATGTGTGCGTTTATTATGGCTTGCCCACACCATTCCCTGGAATAGGAAAGGCCCTCCCATTTCCAAATGCACGTACCCCAGCTTCAGCTTCAGCTTCCATCCACGAAAATAACACGTGGCCCCAGGAGCCACACGGCTCATTGCCTGTGCAGTGTGGGTTTCTCATGGAGATGTGCACACTTCAAAGGACTGAGAATACACCCTCTTTCTAAGGCATTAGAGTTCAGAGTCCCTCTAAGAGAAGGGCAGATGGGCAGAAGGGCATTGTAATGTCACTGTCTGGCTCTCGGTTTAAACACACACACACATACACACACACACACACACACAGTTTCCGTAGTGTAGTGGTTATCACGTTCGCCTGACACACACACACACACATATCACTTCTTAAGATACATATTATGTATGACTATAACTTTATTTTTCTCCCCTCTTAGCTACCATTCCTTGGGAGTAGAAAAAAAAAAACACATCAAAGGCATTTCTACACAAAAGTCCACATTGAAGCATGTTTAAGTGTCAGAATAAAATTAACAAAAGACAGGAAACAGGGAGTTAAGACTTCACTCAATCCTGAACTCACCCTATTGTGCCTAGGTACCAAGAGGTCAGGAAAGAACTCTTAGGTTCAGAATTAGCTGCTTCTGTTTCCTTTCACTGCTGAGATATTAAACTTCAAAAAATGTTAAATGGACAAGAAATCCCCAAGTGCCCATAACCCATACAGCGTGGTAATCTGTGCGTATCTTTAGCTTTGAAATCCAAGTTTGAACTTTATACTTTTACAAAATTAGGAAAACATCTGTTCTCTTTGGTAAATCCCCTTTCCTATATATCTGTTTTCTGATTGTCTTGAGTCCTTTCCCTTTCACTCAATAAATAAGTAAATAGGAAAAGAAGAGTTGCCAGGGGTAGTGAAAAGCAGGGATTTCTTTCCAGACAATGACCAAGCAACTTAGTTTATGTTTTCTTACCTTCAAGCTCAATTTTCTAATCAATACCAGATATGATTCTGATTTCTCCTGGTCATTTTTCAAATAAAACCTATAGTTATAAAATTTTTCAATGTCTCCAGCTTATCTACAGATGGATAGACCCCACCTCCTCTACAAAGATAGTCACACCTTTGCCCAGAGTTTCCTTACCCCACTGCCCAGATAGATGCTACTCAGGTATGAATGTGACTCAGTTATTTGGAACTGGGAATGCCTTTTGTAGCTTGCATAATGATAAACCTTGATGAGCCTTCCATAATCCATAATACTGAGGAAGAAATTGAGGAAGTTAGCAGGGGTTAATGATATTCCAACCACATGGGTAACAACAGGCATACCTGGGGAGAGATGATATTCAGGGTTCTAACAACCCAGGGTCTCTGGAACTTTTCTCCTCTTCATGCTCCAGATGTTCCAGGAGATTTTTCTCTCCAATGTATGAGAAACTCCTGCTACTGCAAATCTCTCAGGTGAATCTTCAGAGCAAGCCTGCACCTGCCACCCAAGAGGGCCCTGAGACCAATCATCCTTTCCCACCATGCCTGTCAATTTGTTTTCTTTTTCAACCCCCAAAAGGAGTGAGCACATTGCCACTCTTCCTTTGGCCAAGAATCCCAAAGATCTTCCTTATACCTAACGACAAGAAGAGTAAGGTGGGGTCAAAATGGCAACTATCAGGACGATCATAAAGTTTACACAATAAATAAGCTATGCCCCGTCTCCTTCAGTGGGGCAAAAGCTTCAAATTGCTTCCTGCATACTGGGTAACACCTCTCATGCCCCTCTTCCCACATGCTAACACACATTTAATTTTCGCTCAAATCTCACAAGAGAAAAATATAGGCATTGAGGAGAATGTTACCACTTGTCCTTCAAAGAAATAGCTCAGTCCTTGCCAGTGATGATAAAGGCCACAGAAAAAGGAAATATGAAAGGTAGAGCGTGATCGCATAATTTACCATCCAAGCTGTTCAGTTTTGAGGGTGGGACAAATGCCAAATTGGACTGAACACAAGGACAAGAGACTTAGCGTGATTGTCTCAGGCAGATCTGGCTGTGGGTCTCCCTAAGGGAAGCATCTGCTGTCATTTTCAGGCATTGGTGCATGGAAAGGCAGTGCAGAAATAGAAAGTCTTAAGCCAGACAGTGCTTGGCTGAACTGTGTTTTAGAAAGAGCCTTACAGAATTCAGATCAAGATGGGTTTGAGGAGTCCCGAACAGACCACTAGGTTATCGCACTAGACCTTGGAGAGGTAATGGAAGCTTAAATGGGTTGATACCAATGGGATAAATGTGAGATATTATTGATGTAAAATGGATGGGCTTCTGCAAATTATTAGAGGTGGGAAACCTCACCCAGGGTGAATCAGAGGTGATCCTTCTGGATAACTGAGTGATGCCATTAACAACATTTTTTTGGAAACTAAGGCCAAAAGATCAAGTAATGTGCACAATTTCACCAACCAATAATATGGCCTTCAGGTCTACCCATTAGTAAAGAGATGACTGTATTTCAATGTGATAAGGGCCACTGAGAAGATATGTACAGGGAACTCAGATCACAGGACTTCCCTTTATTTTTGCCAGGTGTGGTACAAATCTGAAGATGTACCTTTGAGTCCTGCTCATTCATTACTTTTGGCAAATACCCTTCTGCAGGGCTGGGCTCTTGTATGACTCTGGAGGCACCAGCAGTCTGACTCTTCTGGGAAGGCCTCAGCTAGGACAACTGTTCTCTACTTCACCATACCTCCCACCCTCTACTTGGCTAGCCCAGACTTTTGCAGATAAGAGCAGTAGAGTTTTGAGAGAAAGTGGAACATGCAGGTCTCCACTTCTGTTGGCCAAAACAAGTCACAGGGCCAGCCCAATGCAAGGAGAGGAGTAGAGAATTTCGAGCCTTTCCTGCACTAAATCTATCACATAAGCATGGAGTGTGAAAGTTTAAGGGCTGGGATTGTGAGATTATTTGTAGCTCCTCTATAGGAAGCCGCCACTAAATTTATTTTTTGCCAAATGTTTTTTCTGCTTATTTCACAGAGTTGATGAAGGAATCCCTTGTTTTTCACTCTACCATAGATTAAAGGGGAAAACTTTGAAGAGACAAAGAAATAAATATTTGCCACAAACTGAATTATTACTGGTACAGATTTTTGGATGCACACTTGCAGGGCAAGATTTTTACCATCTCTGGGGAATTTGGAAGGGGAGAAGGAGAAAAAAAGAGTTGACAGAAGAGCTTCAGCTCCCAGTTGATATTTGAAAGTTGAGTGAACACAGAGTGGTCCTTATCTTTATCCTTGGCATCCAATAATGACCATGTATTACCAATGGGCAGCAAGTTTACCTCAGTCATCTAGTGGGGGGCATGCTTATCTTTGCCTGGAAGGAGAACTTCCCACCTGATCTATATAGGACCTCTCAGGACCATCTTAAGCAAGCTATCCCCACTTAGAGAACTAGTGAGATGATGCTTTTTAGAGGAGTATTCTTGACCTTGACCAAATTTGGACTAGACTGTAGTACGCTGATGTTTCCAAAAAATCAATGAACCTTCTAGCCCTGATACATGATATGTCAGAGACTGGCTAGATGCTCACCAAATAGTTTCCTCTTCTTGAGCACACGGCTGAACTACAGCCCCCTGACACCCTCTGTCAGGTGAAGACATGTGACTGGCTCTTGCCAATGCAATATGAATGGAAGGCATCCCTTTTGGTTTAATGCAAGGGTAAGCAAACAATAGTCCATAGGCCAAATTTGGCTCACTACCGGTCTTGGAAAATAAAGGGTTTTTTTTTTGTTGTTTTGTTTTGTTTTTGTTTTGTTTGTTTGTTTTGTTTTCGACACAGCCACCTCTATTCATTTATGCATAATCTATGGCTGCTTTCATACTATAATGGCAGAATTGAGTAGTTGTAACAGGGAATAGGTGACCAGCAGAGTCTAAAATATGTATTATCGACCCTTTATTGAAAATGTGCACCAACCCTTGATTGTATCTTAAATCTGAGTGCTTATCCCACACTCTCTTCTACTTATCTGCTGTCCAGAAGGTGCCAGGGAGATTTTGAAGCCACGATTTGACTTTGCAGAGACCCATCATGAAAAACTTGGGTCCATGAATGACTGCATGATGCTGAGGCCACTGTCCAAACAAACAGCCTACTCCCACTCTTTTGGACCATGCTCTAGGTGAAAAATAAAACTTCATTTTGTTAAGGTACTGAGATCTGGGCCTTTTTTATACAGCAGCTAACATTACTTACCTTAACAAATATAAAAGGGAAAAACAGAGTACCCTGTAAAAATAAGATATTACAAATTTAGATAATTGCAGTACAGAAAAATAAAGGCATTAGTCCCAAGCATATATCAAAGCTTGGAAAAGACAGGACTGGTTATCATCACTGTCAATGTCAAGATGAGATAAACTGACATAGAACCACCAGAAACCAATTCCAGTGCTGACCCTAACATCTTCCTCATATAATGTGATTTGAGGAAAACTGGAGGTCCAGGCCTAAAAGAATATCTCCCTGCTGGTTTGTCATTAATGTCTGCCTGCTTCTTATTTTATTATTAAAAGCTGCCTCTTTTTGTTGAAATACAAATATCCCAGAGAAGTGTATGAAAAATCATTATTTACTCCACATTAAGAAAGATTTTACTGTACGTACCCTTTTAAAAGGAAACCAGATAAACAAAGCAGAAATATATTTTATGCTCTCATAGACAATTAAAATTCTAGACACCTGGAAGGGAAGGCCATGAAAAGAAATGTAGGTATCTCTTGGGAAAATGAAGGATTGCTTAACTTTTCTCTCTTCACCGGTTATGAAGAAAAACTCTGCACCCTCGGTTATTCTAAACAGGTGTTAGGAACCTAGTAATTGCCTTGAACTCAGAGGCCAAGACTGTTTTCACTGTCCATATTATCCTCTGTCCTTCACATGCCTTGTCACCTCCTCTTTACCAGGAGTCATTTTCTCTGGGAATTCTTTCCTAAACACTCCAGATATGCCCTTCTTTTGTCTTCTGCAACTCCTCTAATTAATAGATGCCTCAGGAAAGCATTAATTACACCACATTACAAGTGTAATTTTATACATCTGTCTCTCTTACCAGGCATCAGGCTGGGGTCACTCCTGGGCATAATTTCTGAGATACAGAATATGTTCAACAAATATTTGCTGAGTTATAGCAAACTCTTCTCTGGACCAGTGGGTCTCCAGATTTGTTTAAACAATAAAATCACTTGAGGAACACATGCAATTGTGGATTCTCAGACTTACTGAATCAGAATCTCCAGGGGAAGGACCATAAAACTGGATTATTCATGAAGTGACTGTAGGGCATTGAGTTCCATGCTCCAGTCCTTCTAGTCATGAAATCTAGCTGTATACCTTTGGTGGTTCTGCCAGGAACTCATACCATGGAAGTGTGTTAGAGAACATCATTCAGTCAGTCAGTCATAGCTATTGAGTGCGTCCTGCGTGCCAAGCGTTATTCTAGGCTTTGGGGATGCAGTAAGGAATAAAATGGGCAGGAATCCCTGACTTCCTGGAGTCTATACTCTAGGATCTTAGAGGATGCTGATAAGCAGGATTAATAAACACAGATTAAGTGCCAAAGGGAGAAATTAAACCAGGAAAGGAATAGGAAGTGGTTAGAGAGGGGTTTAATTTAATTTTTTTTAAATTTTTATTGTTATGTTAATCACCATACATGACATCATTAGTTCTTCATGTAGTGTTCCATGATCCGTTGTTTGTGCATAACACCCAGTGCTCCATGCAGAATGTGCCCTCTTTAATACCCATCACCAGGCTAACCCATCCCCCCACCCCCTCCCCTCTAGAACCCTCAGTTTGTTTCTCAGAGTCCATCATCTCTCATGGTTCATCTCCCCCTCTGACTTACTCCCCTTCATTCTTCCCCTCCTGCTATCTTCTTCTTTTTCTTTTTTCCTAACATATATTGCATTATTTGTTTCAGAAGTACAGATCTGTGGTTCAACAGCCTTGCACAATTCACAGCAATCACCATAGCACATACCCTACCCAATGTCTATCACCCAGCCACCCCATCCCTCCCACCCCCCACCACTCCAGCAACACTCAGTTTGTTTCCTGAGATTAAGAATTCCTCATATCAGTGAGGTCATATGACCTCATGTCTTTCTCTGATTGACTTATTTCGCTCAGCATAACACCCTCCAGTTCCATCCATGTCGTTGCAAATGGCAAGATCTCATTCCTTTTGATGGCTGCATAATATTCCATTGTGTATATATACCACTTCTTCTTTAGCCATTCATCTGTCGATGGACATCTTGGCTCTTTCCACAGTTTGGCTATTGTGGACATTGCTCCTATAAACATTGGGGTGCACGTACCCCTTCAGATCCCTACATTTGTATCTTTGGGGTAAATACCCAGTAGTGCAATTGCTGGATCGTATGGTAGCTCTATTTTCAACTGTTTGAGGAACCTCCATAGAGAGGGGTTTAATTTTAAATGGAGCTGCCAGAGAAGGCCACAGTAAGGAAGTGACATCGAGTTAAAGGTGTGAAGGAAAGGAGAGTGAGCATGGGATCTGGGCAAGGAGAAAAAGAAAGTGAATAGGTTTCAAGGCAGGAGAATTCCCAGCAAGTTTGAGCAACCGAGGAGGATGTGAGTGAGGGAGAGGATGAGCAGCACAAAACAGGCTCCCTAAGTTAGGAGGGGCTGCATCACACAGGGCCTTTGTAAGGCCTTTGCCTTTCCTCAGCGCGCAGTAGAGAGTCATTGGAGGGTCCTGGGCAAGAGAGCGACAGGGTCTGACTTACTCTTCGCAACCTCACTACTGTACTAAGATGAGATTGAAGTGGGGACATGGATTGAAACAGGGAAAAATTGTGAGAGAATTCTTGTCCTCATTCATGCAAGAGGCGATGATGGGTCAGACCAGGGTGTACCGAGGTGGCAAAAAGCGGTCAGATTCTGAGTGTGTTTTAAAGGTAGGGCCAACAAGTTTTGCTTCGTAGATCAGGTATACAGTAAAAAGGAGGGGAATCAGGATAACTCCAAAGTTTGGGAGCCAAGAACTAAAAGAATGACATAGCCCTTTACTGAGACAGAGAAGACAGGAAATGGAGTGGACTGGGGATGTATATCAGAAGCTCAGTTTTGGATGTGCAAAACTGCAACACCCAAGTGACGATTTAAGTGAAGATAGAGGTCCTCAGCAACCTATGCATGTCTTCCTCACTGACTGGCTTGGACCTCCACTGCCCTAACTTGAACCTCCATTTTCTAAGGAAAGGGATAATTACACATGTTTGTAAAATTGCTTTGTGAAACCATAAAGCCCTATAAAGTGAACGTTATTACTGTTTATACACAGAAATCCTAGGATCATGCTGTCAACCCCAAGAAGGGCTTTTTACTTTGCCTTTGGAAAACCAAGCTATAGGAAACATACAAGAGCCCATAGCCCCTCAGGGCTTTGGGGCCAAAAGAGTAAAAGCTGAATTATTTGCAAACAAATATAGCGCCCTTTCTGGAAACCTTCACAGTTTGCTAAACTTTTGGGAAAATTAAACACCCACCATTAAATCATAACCTAAGGGGCCACGGAGAAACAACTGACCATGCACGCCCACCTCCTCTTGTCTAGGAAGTAAAAGCGTTCTGTATAGTAAAGGAAATATGAGTTCAGTTGAGAATATCCGAAACCCATGGGTTTCCTTTTTAAAGAAACCATAGTCCATTCTTTCAATCCATCTCCCGCTTCTATCCCATCTTGCAACCACCAGCTCTGCCCTCCCTCCCACCCATCAAATCTTGGTAGAAGCAGCTGTCACCACAAAAGTCATAGCTGGGCCAGGACAGCCAGCTGGCTCAATGATTCACAAACAAATTAACCTTGGGATTTTATTTTGAGCAAAGGGGCTTCCTAGCCTATGTTCTTAGCAGCCATCCATATTTTTGCTCTTGTATAAACAAATACCAACTCAAATGTCACACAAGCCCAAGCCCGACTGTGGATTGTCAGGGCCACTACTCACCACTGCTTTTTTTTGAAAAGGTCCTTCTTAATGAGAAGCTTTTCTCTTTTGACAACTTTTCCAATGAAGAATTGTACCTGTTTAGGGGAACAGATCCATGCCCGAGGTTTTGCTTGTTTACGGGGCAGAGGTGTGAACATCATTGTTCCATTAACGATTTAACAATCATTTTTCAAAGTATAGGCATAAGGTGTAGAATTAACAGATGACATAATACGATCTTTAAAAATTTTAAGACACTAACAAATATATGTGTTGCAGCACAGCACCATCTACTGTCCACATAGTGAAAGAATGTAGGGGAGAAGAAGAAGAGACAGGAAGACAAGGGGGAGAGAGAGAAGGTGAGAAGGAATGAGGTTGGAGGGGAAAGGAAAAAGAGGGGGGGGGAAAGAAAGGACTTTAGCTTTCCACTAATCCAATTCCTCATTCCATCAGTAAAGAAGCTGAGCTCAGGAAGTTTAGGTGAATTCACCAAGAATGCACAAGATTCTCAGGGCATTTTTTGTAAAAAATAAATTAAAAAAACTCACTTTCACATTTTCAAGACTTAAAAAATAATGAGCCTGCTGTGGTATTGGAGAATGAATAGACATATAGATCAAAGGATCAAAGGATTGGAATAAAGAATCCAGAAATAGACCCGCACATTGAGTCTATTATTCTCTATAAAGGTGCAAAAACAATTCAATAGAGAAATGATAGTCTTTTCAATAAATTGTGCTGGAACAATTATACAAAACATATGCAACCTCAAACCACACCTCATACCTTGTATAAAAATTAACTCAATAAATGGACCACAAATCTAAATAAGAACCTTACAACTGTAAAATTTCCAGAAGAAAACATAGCAGAAAATCTTTGTGACCTTGGATTGGGCAAAGAAATCTTAGATATAACACCACAAACACAATCATTAAGAAAAAATATAAAATGGACACTATCATATATTAAGACTGTCTGCTCTTTGACAGACACTGTTTAGAGATTGAAAAGACAAATCATAGACTGAGGAAAAAAATATTTGCAAATCACATGTCTGATAAAGAACCAGACTACAATTTGAACTTTCAAAGCATAGTAATAAAAAAGCAAATAACCGAACTTAAAACTGGTCCAAACACTTGAGTAGACAAAATGCTTAACAACAGTATTCAAAAGAAAAATTAAAACAACAATCAGATACCACTACACACCTATGAGAATGTCTAAAATTTAAAAATAAGTGAAAATACCAAAAGGATGCAAAAGTGGTAAGAAATCTTTTATATTACTGGTGGGAATAAGATATTGCACAGCCATTTGGACCACAGTGTGACAATTTTTTTATATAACTACATATGCACTTGCCATATGGCACAGCAATTCTATGCTTAGATATTTATCCAAGTGAAATAAAATTTTATGTCTAAAATAAAAACTGTGTACAAATGTTTATAATGCTTTATTTATAACCAGCAAAACGTGGAAAACACATAAATATTACGCAGTAGGTAAATGAATAAACAAACAGAATACTACTTAGCAATAAGAGTGAGGAAATCAGAAATGAAACAGGGGACATGTATATAGATCTTATAGACATTAAAAGGATAACAAAGGGATATTATGAGCAACTCTATACCCACAAATTTGATAACCTAGATGAAATGGACTGATTTCTTGAAAGACACAATTTTATCAAAACTCACACAAGGAGAAATAGACAATCCCAATAGGCCCATTCCTACTAAAGAAATTAAATCAATGATTTAAAATTTCTAAAACAGAAAGCATCAGGCCCATATGGGCTTACTGGTGAATTCCACAATTAAGGAAGAAATTATACCAACTCTCTACAATCTCTTTCAGAGGATAAAAGCATAGGGAACACTTCCTAACTCATTTTATGAGGCCCTAACACCAAAATTAGACAAAAACACTACAAGAAAACTACAAACCCATACCTTTAATAAATATAGATAGAAAAATCCTTAACAAAATATTACCAAATAAAATACAACAATGTATAAAAAGAATTATATAACAAGCAGACCAAGACCAAGTGGAATCTGTCTTATGTATGCAAGACAGGTGCAACATTTGAAAACCAATGAATGCAATCCATCCATCACATCAACAGACTATACATACCTACATACGTATGTATGTGTATTTATGTACTATAAATAAAATCACACCATCATATCAATAGATGCAGAAAAAACAGTTGACAGAATCCAACATTCTTTCATGATAAAAACTCTCAATAAACTAGGCATGGAGGAAAACTTCCTCAGCATAATAAAGAATATTTACAAAAATCTACAGCTACCATCAAATTTAATGGTGAGAAGCTAGAAACTTTCTCACAAAGATCAGGAACAAGTCAAGGATGTCCCATCTCACTACTTCTTTTCAACCTTGTGCTGGAAGTTGTAGCTAATGCAACAAGACAAGAAAAGGAAGTAAGAGGTACACTGATTGGAAAGGAATAAACAAAGCTGTCATTGTTCACAGATGACATGATTGCCTATGTAGGAAATCTAGAAGAATAAAAACAAATTTTCTCATTAGCAATTAACAATAAGCAATTATAGCAAGGTTGTAGGATACAAGGTTAATATACAAAAGTCAATTGCTTTCCTTTCAAATTCGACCAGCAATGGAGAAGTGGAATTTGAAGGTATAAATGCAATATCATTTACATCAGTACCTCAGAACTGAAATGCTTAGATATAAATCCAACCAAATATGTATAAGTCTATATGAGGAAAACTACAAAAGTCTGCTGAACAAAATCAAAGAACTGAATAAATAGGGAGATAGTCCATGCTCACAGATAGAAAAACTCAACATTGTCAAGATGTCAGTTCCTTCAAACTTAATCTTACAGATTCAATGAAATCCCAGTCAAAATCCAAGCAAGTTGGTGTGCCTGGGTGGCTCAGTCAGCTAAGCGTCTGCCTTTAGCTCAGGTCATGATCCCGGGGTCCTGGGACTAAGCCCCACATCTGGCTCCTTGCTCAGTGGGGAGCCTGCTTCTGCTTCTCTCTCTGCCCTTCCCCTTCTTGTGCTCTCTTTCTCACTCTCTCTCAATTAAATCAGTAAAATCTTTTTAAAAATTCCAAGAAAGTTAATTTTGTGGATATTGACAAACTGATTCTAAAGTTTATATGGGGAGGCAAAAGACCCAAAATATCCAACACAATACTGAAGAACAAAGTTGGAGGACTAACACTACCTACTTCAAGGCTTACTGTTAAGCAACAATAATCAAGATGGTGTGGTGTTGGTGAAAGAATAGACAAATAGAGCAGTGCAACAGATGGAGAGCCCAGAAACAGACTCATATAAATTTAAGCAGCTGGTTTTTGACAAAGGAGTGAAGGAGCAAAGATAGTCTCTTCAACAAATTGTGCTGGAACATCTGGACTTTCACATATAAAAAAAGTGAATCTAGATACAGATCTTACACTTTTCACAAAAAGTAACTCATAATGAATCACAGACCTAGGTATAAAAAGCAAAACTATAAAATTTCTAAAGGATAATATAGCAGAAAATCTATATGACTTTGGGAATGGCAGTGATTTCTTAGAAAAATACCAAAGACACAATCCATGTAAGAAGTAATTAATAAGCTGAACTTCCTTAAAATTAAAAACATCTGCTCTGCAAAAGACAATATCCAGAGAATGAGAAGACAAGTCACAGAATGGGAAAAATATTTTCAGAAAATACATACAATAAAGGACTATTATACAAAATTTCCAAAGAACCCTTAGAATCCAACAATTAAAAAATGAAAAATCAGAGGAAAGAAAAAAGAAGGAGGAGAAGGAGAAGGAGAAGAAGAAGAAAATGAATATGAACAACCAGGTTAAAAAGAGTGCCAAAGACCTTAACAGACACCTCACCAAAGAAGACACACATATGGAAAAGGCATATGAAAAAATGGCCTAAGGAAAAAAAAGAAAAGAAAAGATCATCCACACAATATGTTATTAGGGAAATGCAAATTAAAACAACAATGAGATACCACTGTGCACCTATTAGGATGCCAAATTCTGGAACACTGACAACACCAAATGCTGGCACGGAAGTGAAGCCACAGGAACTCTCATTCCCTGATGGTAGGAAAGCAAAAAGGTGCAGCCACTCTAGAGGGTAATTTGACGGTTTCTTACAAAACCAAACATATTTTCTTACCACATGATCCAGCCTTCATGTTCCTTAGTATCGTCAAAAGGAGTTGAAACTTAGGTCTACTCAAAAACTTCCACATGGATGTTTATGGCAGTTGTATTCATAATTGCCAAAACTTTAAGGCCACTAAAATGTCCTTCAGTAGGTGAATGAATAAACTGTGGTATCTTCAGACAATGGAATATTATTCAGTGCCAAAATGAAACAAACAATCAAGCCATGAAAAGACAGGGAAGAAATTTTACTGCACATTGGTAAGTATGAGAAGCCTATCTAGAAAGGCTATATACTGTATGATCCCAACTATATGACATTCTGGAAAAGGAAAAACTTTTGGGACAGAAAATGTATCAGTGGTTGCTGGGGTGGAAGGAGGGGGTGACTCTGTAAGGGGGCATAGGGAAGTTTTGGGGGGTGAGTAAACTGTTTTATATCTTAATTAAGGTTGTGATGACAAGATTGTATGCATTTGTCTAAACTCTCGGAATGTACAATTAAAAGAATAGATTCTGTGTAAATTACACCTTGATAAAAAGTGTAAAAAGTAATTAACCTGTAGTTCAATATATAACTTATGTTGAAAAAAGATGGGACTAAAAGCATTTCTACCCTTGCACATTAATTGTTTAAGCAAACCAATGTATTTCTTAAAAGAAAGCACTTGCTAAATGAAAACTCATCCTGCCTCCTAAGATATCCTACATTTAAAAATAATAGAATCTGAATTAGTCAGTTTTTTGTCTAATATGAACAGTTACATCATCCACATTTTAACGATTAAAATTTATTGTAAATAGTGGATTTTACTGTCATTAATGAAATCCTTGAGTACAATTTGAGCCTGAATGTTTATCTGTGTGAAATGCCTTCAGAAATTCTTTCCGGTAAAAAAAAAAAGAGAGAAAGAGAGAAAGAAAAATTTTTTTCTGGTAGCTTACATTATACAAATAAATGAATGCACAGTTCTGAATGCTTTGCTTTCTTTTCAAGCCCCAAACTACACTCTTATCTGTCTTCCTGAAGTCATACATTTTTTTCATACAACCCAGGTGACTTCTTAGCCACAGACTGAAGAATTCAAAGGTTGCCACCTATGGAAGAACACTTACTGTATTGGATTTATGATGCCGGGTGTTAAGGGTCAACCAAAGGGGGAGGGGAAGGGAAAACACTCTTAAAACTCACAGCTTCGAAGGCCATTTTACCACAATAGCATTCACTTCATCAGTGGTTTGATCGCTCCTCTCTTTAGATCCTTCATCCACTATTATGATTCTTGGGCTCTACATAATTTCTTTAGCAATTATTTCTTGCATGCCTGTTACATATGTTATGGTGCTGAAAACAAATTTAGGATATAGTAGCAAACAGGAAGACAAAGGACAGCTCACCATTTTAGGGAGGATACAGATAATAAAATTGGAAATGATGGGGAACAGTAGGATCTGAGTTGTGATGGGTGTCTCCAGGAGTGCAAAGAAAGAAAGGCAGATTTCTCAATGGAGTCTCCAAACCAGGGGGGGCATGGTTTAAGGAAAAAAGATTTTTTTGAGGGCATGGGCCTTAACCCATTTGTTGCCTACTGACCAGGTTGACTGGGGATGTGGGCAGTATGAGAAGAAAATATAAACAAACCTGAAAAGCTTAGAAGTCTATAACTCTATATTATTATGTAATTAAAGCTTTTCCACACGAAAAAGAAAAAAAGCTTGTAAGATATGAAGACTCAGTAATACTTGAAAAAAATTCAAATCTTGGGGCGCCTAGGTGGCACAGTGGGTTAAGCACCCGACTCTTGGTTTCAGCTCAGGTTGTGATCTCAGGGTCGTGAAGCTCTGTGCTGAGTATGGAGTCTGCTTAAGACTCTCTCTCCCTCTCCCTCTGCCCTACCCCGTCCCCTCCCTGCCACTCCAGCACTTGCTCTCTCTCCCTCAAATAAATAAATAAATCTTTAAAAAAATAAAAAATTCAAATCCTTGTTTAACTGATTTGTAGGTATCTAACTGAAGTAATCCAATTGATGCCAAGTGGGAACAGAGGGAGCAAATCTAATCTGGAGAAAATTCTAACCCCGAATAATATAATTAATTTGTCTTTGATTGGGGGAACATATTTTGGCATGAGACTAACTTATGCGAGACAACTAGTCTCCCATAGAAAGCTGTCTAGTTCTGAAATGATATGCACTTGGAGGTATAGTCGGATCAGACTGATTTCTGATAGATGTCATTTTCGAAATTGATGGTAACTTCTTACTTTTTATGAATTTCCTGCCAACAGAACTGTTGTGCACATTTAATCTTGCTATTTCTTTGCATAAAAAGTTCATCATTCATAGAAAAACTATTCATTCATTTAACAATTCTTTACCTAGTTCCCTCATTGTGCCACGACCCAGAATCCTCATTTATGTTACGCAGTTGGGTAACTGCTCTCACCAGTCATATAAAGGTCCAAAGCTACACATAAAATTACTTAACCAGTGGCTTAAATGCTTAGGTCAGCTCTCCCTCAAACCTCAAAACCTATAATGAAATGAAGGCTAAAATGTCGCAAACCTAGCCCTATTTTGGATCTGTACCATTTTTTCAGATAGAGTTTCAATAAATATTATTCCTTTAACATGCCATAAATTCACTTCTCTATTGCTTCAAAAGCTTACTCATACTTTTACAGTTCTCAGTTTTAGTGAATTTGTCTATCCTCAACCATCAGTCTTTGCCCTTTCAAGATATTCATAATAAGTAATTCAGAAATAGCATCCCCTTATATTTTTTTCACATGCAGCATTTTGTCATTGTCTTTGTAATGTCCCCTCCTCCTTGTTTTGGATCTCAATCTTCCTACATTTTGAAGGGCAGTCTGACGGTTAGTTGTGGTGGTCAGCGGGCAATAGGCTAAGGTGAGATTTTTGCAGGGGGGGCCCTGAGGGTTTTAAACTCATGACCAAACAGCAACCTGGCTGACATTTAGAAAGACTTTGAGAATTAACAAGAGGCCAACACCTCCATTGTCTTCTCAATGAACAAACAACGGCGGATGCCTTTTTTTTTTTTTTTTTTTGCATGCCCTATAATATTCTGCCAGATAGTTTCATAGCTATTTAGCTTTAAACCATTTCTTGGAGTCCCTGTTTCTCTTAAACAGTGATACTAAGTGGGTTGTCTGAGACATCCTTTCATGTGGATAATGGATTGCTTCAGGCAGAAGGAAGCACTCCTATAATAAATCCTCTGGGTGGGCCTGCTCCGCAAGGGTTTGAAAAAGCTAAGAAAAATAACAGGAGAACCAAGTGTGAAACGTGAGGCCGTTGTCACTGCCAACACAACGGAGTTAAAAAACACTCAACACCATTTACCAACTGTACCTGCTCCAGTTAGTAAATTGACCAATTTCTCACTCACTCTTTTTTTATTAACCAGGAGGAACAAAAAGAAAAAATAAATCTCCCTTTTATGTTTATAACCTCAGAAAAGAATGCAAGAGAAAAGGTCAGTTTTGCCGATTTTTCACTATTTACTTTGGGCAATTATTGCTAACTCCTAGAGGTTATATCAAAAGAGGTATAGGGTTCCATCAGTCTTGGGCAGTGCTAGAGAAGATGCGCCGTCTGTCTGTGATGTCTTCTGATACATATGATGTGCCTTCAGAGTTAGACACCACAGCACATTGAAAGGGAGTCACCGATGAGAGCAGTTGCTTATTATGCCCTCCCCACGTGATATCTAAAGATATTTTGTTCAAGTACACTCTGTGAATTTCTAACTCGTGGGTTGGTACCTAATTTCGTGCATGTGTTAATACTCTCTTCATAAGTCTGCCTGTAAGTCTTCACTAGTGCTGAACCTACATGCTATAGCTCTTAAGTCTCACACAACAAAGAACTTTATGTGGATGATGAAATAAATACCTTACTTGAAGTTCCTGCCTTCAGTTCCACATCTAAAATAATCTCTACCAACCCGTAGTTGTTGGCTTTGAGAACTGGTTATAGGAGGTGACTGCCGTAGGAGACACAGCTGAGCTCCATCCACAGGCCCTTGAGTTCCCTTTGCCCTGTCTGTGGGCTTGACCATAAGCTGCAGTGGGCCTTGCTTCACATGGCATGAATCTGCGACTTCCTTTAGAAGGTTGACCTTGGACTTCCAGAGCTACTTTGCTGCCCAGAGAGCCAGAAGTGCCTGTGAATTTACATCCTTCAAGGGTAACCAAGCAGCCTAGTTTGCTTGAGACTGAAGTGTTTCCCAAGATGTGGGCATTTTATTGCCCAAAGCAAGAAAGTCCCAGGCAAACTGAGATGGTTGGTCACCCCGTGCTGCCCCAACACCTCTAGTGGGCAGTCCTTAGCCAATACCTGACTAGTGCAGGAGTCGGAAAGCCCAGTTCCCTTGCCTCAAGTTGGGACAAACATTCAGACATAATTAGGTTCTAGAGTTCCTGGCAAGATCCAGGAATTTCCCTTATCTGGCATCTTTCCTTTTATGTCTTATTTCTCCCTCACTTCCCCATGTCTCCTGGAAGCACTTTCTTTATAAATCACTTGCACCGCCTCCTCATCTCAGTGAAACACTTCTGGATACCCCTACTGAAGAAACCTGCCTTTCTGTGAGTGTCAGAAAATCACAGGATGTGTCTGTCATTGAAATCCACAAGGCAGCCACACATTTCCTTTTAGCCAAATTTCTGAGCTTCCTCTCCTGAACAGAAACTGATAATAGAGATTGTAGCAGGTGAAGAAACTCTCTCTTCTTGGTGAGTTTCCTCTTTTTGTTTCCTTTTCTTGTGTCCTTGGGTCAACGTTTAGGTGGTAAAGATGGTAGAAATGGCAGCAAGGGAAAGAGGTGGCTTTGATGGGCAGAGAAATAGTTAAAAGGAGAGACACAGAATTTAAATAATAAGCCCCGAGCGATTAAGATTTTATTATTTCTTATACAGTGGAACTAAAGCAGTGCTATTTCCTGAAATAAAAATAAAATCTCTAGTACACTTTAAGAAAACAATTTTCTCAATGATGATACTAGTAGATGATATTATTTATATATACCTACAGATATTTTTCTGAAACTGTAACAGATAAAATTTTAACCTGGCCTGGAACTGTCCTTTTTTTAATACACACACTTAAAGGTTCTCCTTCACGGATTTGCGCTCTCTCTCTTTGAACCACTGAATTTACCAGACGATGAAGAGCAATTTGCAACAATTTACGGAAAAAAAAAAAAAAAAAACCCACAGAATAATAAGGTAGCTATATATCCTGTGTGTTTGATTTAAGGAAAAGGGTTTCCCTTTCAGGACCCTATGAATGTACAAGGTTCAAACAAAGTGCGGGGCACTAATGAACAGCCTCTCTTTTCCTGTGCAGGGCCCCTGGACAGAATGACTTCATTCAGGGCTACTGCTCGCGCATGGAAAGTGTTGGTAAAAAATCCCACAGAGTTCAGACGACCTTTTCCTAACTTTAGTTTTTTTTTCCCCTGTTTGTCTTTCGGGTCTCAGCCAGGGATAACATAAATATTCATCAGCTGATATTTGCAGTAGCTGTGAAGTTATGAATGAGGCCATGCGGCCTCCCTCCTATCCCATCTACAGAATGGCAACTTCTCCACTCAGCTCCCAGCCAAATGACACTTTCCAAAATCCCCAACGTGTACTAGTAGGCTTTTCAAATTCAGTCTTTTTTTTTTCTTTAATGCTCAAAGCAGAAATGCTGTCTGCTTAATGTTTACCCTGGGATTATAGGAGAAGAAAAAGAAAAACATTCCTTTGCCAAGCTTTAAACTTTCAGATGCCTTGACATAACAGGCAAATATGTCAGTAGCTCAACATATTGGTAGCATATATCAATGGTTATGATGGTTGCAGGTTTCCTTTTTATATTAAATGCCAGACAGATACCTGAGGCATTTATTGTGTGAAGAACAGGGAAAATAACCACAGCTTTGATCTGTTTCTGGTGCTTTATTAGTCACCTGGGCAGGTGTTGGAGAGACATGTTGGAAAACACTTGCGAATTAAACCATTTTAAACATGTCCTTGACGTTGAGACACAAGAACGTGAAAATTGTGCCTGTCACACAGCCTGGAATGGAGCTGGTCTTCCTATAATCCAGTTTTCTCACAAATCAGTACTTCAGAATCCGGATTTTGTTTTTTAATCTTCCAGGTCCTCTCACTCAAATAAAACTCACGTAGAAAGTGAGTTGTAAATGGATACAAAAGACTATGGTAGCAAATAGTCAATCAATGAACGAGCCCCCAGTGGTTAATAAATATAAATAAAATATGTTTTTGTAGATATAAGTTAAGTGTTGTCCATGTACAATATTCTTTTTTTGACTGCTCATCAGTGTGTTTTATTCAGCAGCCAACATTTGGTCTGCCCTTGTATCTACAGAAATGTTACCTACATGTATGCATTATCTGGGTAATTCAAGAACATGAGAATCATTTTTTTTCCCATGAGTATCATTTTTAACAAATGTTACTCCAAGTGCCGTATGTGGAAGAAATCTTCTTGGGAATGTTCTGTATTTCTGAATTTCAAATAACAGTTGCAGACCCAAATCTTCTATAATCACTATCCTGCATTTTTCTGGGTTCAGCCATCTTACCCACACCTGACAATGGAAATAATTGTCTAAACCACTACACCACAGAGCTGAAGAGCAGGGTCTCAGGTGTTCAAATAAGAACCAAATCCAAGCCTGGCGAGAATGCGACTGGAACAGATACTCATGGCTGGAATCCTGTGTCTGCCTTTATCCTGGAGAGTAGCCTTGCCAAGGCCAGAATGGAAGCCAGAGGCAAATGCTCAACTGTATTCCCCCTGGCTCCAGCCCTTACCAAAGTAAGACTTGATGAAGAGCTGTTGGAGGGAATCAAAGGCAATGACCTTCTGCAGGAAAAACTAGATGGTAGACAGGAATGATGGATTGTCATACATGCCCAGAGACATGTGGGAGGCCAGATGAGTTAGAGCAGGCAGGAAAACCTCTCCCTCTCATCCATTCCCTGTACTGAGCATTCTGACCTTGAAGTAGCAGAGAAGAGAATTAGATGTCTATCTTTCTCTATGAAAGTCTTTTTTTCAAAGCACATCAGATTACTATGTCAAAAAGAATTCCTACTAGATACTCATTACTGTTATGTTATCAGAGAAGAAAGTAACCTGATTCAACAGTGGCCCATGAAATCTTGTGTACAAGTGATTCTATGTTTTGATCTTGGACACAAGCAAGCAAACAAACTTTTTCTTTGTTTGTAAAGGACCTTTTACTTATTAAAGACCACTTTGTAGGTTCTAGCCTTTATTTCATTCCTCTGGTTTCTCCAAAAACACTGCATTTTCCCCACCAATACCTCATCTGTTTGGGCATGCAGCTAAAATTTTCAACTGTACAAGAGAACTTCAGATCAGTTGAGGTATATCATAGCATAGTTTATGTCGTTCCATCAAAGTGGCCCATGTAATTTATAGTCCAAACCAGGAGGCTCTGGGAGTGAATGGGGTATTTATACTGGGAGAGTGAGTATAAAACTGGGACTATTGTGGACAAACTGGAGCATGTGATCACCCTACACATGGAATCTTCTAGCCGATTCTCTCTACTTACCTTCAGTCTCCACTTTTTTCTCTGGATGGTGAGTTGCTTTCCTATGGGGAGATTTAATGCTATACCTTACTCATCCTGCAACCTCCTGAGGTTGCTTTGGGAGATGTCATCTTCCTTCTGTCTTCCCCTTGATGACTTTAATGATTTCTAAGGCACTGTCATGTAAACAACTCTGTGCTCTGCCTGCATGTAGGGCCAGTACTATCTCCAGAAAAGCAGAAAATTAGATTATTTCCCTTTCTTCTGGGAGACTACTTGGTGTATACTAGCTATCCAACTGTTGGTTCCCTATCCTGAAGTATGCTTAGCTCCTGATAGCAAGATCAAGATAATTAACAGCATACAAAGGGGTCTTGGACTACTTTCATGGGGTCAGTGTCCACAGATGTTAGAAAAGGACACCTTAATAGGCTGACAACTTCAACACATTGGTTTTGGCTCCATGATGCCAGCTGACTTCTATGTCCTCTGTGGTGAATTCTTTTACTGTTTGGTGATCTTGAAGAACCACTGTATCTCTCTTGCTTCATGCAGTTCCTTCAGCATTGTGATGTGGAAAATAAAATTGTACCACTTCAGAGTTTATTAATTTTTTGAAGTAACAATTATCTGAAGTCTATAGATGCTATTTAAACTGAAGAGGAGTATTCTGACAGAGATTTGCATTAAACAAGTTTTTTTTTAAATTTCTTACCATTACACTTTGATTTATCTTGTTATTAAAACTTTATCAATTATCTCTAGCTCTGGACTGCTATTAGTTGATTGACCCTGGATGAATCATAATCCTTCTGGGTCAGTTTTCTACACTAAAGATTAAAGGGCTGGATTTTTAGCTTTTCTTACATTGTGTTCCACAGAGTTGTAGTTCTTTATTATATTAATTGCAGACATACACAAAGTATTAATGGAAAAAAACCTTGTTTAGCAAAAGTAACTAGATTTCTTTAACATAAGACTTGAGATATATTAATAAGCAGATGTGTCTTATTTAAGTCACAAACTCAACTTTATATGATTAATTTATGCACTTCAACAATAAAGCGATCAAGAAATTAAATGAGCAAGAATGAACACACTAGCTTTGGAATAACATGTTAAACTTCCATCAAACATTCTGTGGTCTTAACCTGGCAGTATGGTTCTGGATCACTGACGCATGGTCAAGCAGGTAACCCACTGCTCACAGGGGGATTCGAGGCAATCCCTGACCAGCATCGAATTTCCCAGTTGCCAAGTGATGGTGTACCCTTCAGATTTCCTAAGATTAAGGTCAAAGAACTCATATGTTTCCAGTTTCTTTTTTTTAATGAAAGTATGACCAGAAAACAATGCTAATTTGTCAAGAGGCCCATGAATTTAGGATACACACACAGATAGAAAAAAACAAAATGCCAAGTTGAAATTGAATATGAGGTCAAAAGCAAATAATCTTTTGAGATAAGTATGTCTCAAATGTTGCATGGGATATACTTCTGCTAAAAAAAGCATTTGTTGTTTCTACAAGGAACACCTGTTGTTTTGTTCCAAATTAAACTCCCTGACTCTGGAAAGAGGAGTACCCCTTTTCTCCCCTCCTCTCTGTACTATAACAGTTGGGATTCACTGTGGCACTGGGCTCCTAACTGTACCTTTTCTCTGACCATGTTTGATTGAGCAAGGAATGCACAAGTGATCCAATTAGCATACTGCTCTCAGATAATCTTGAATTGGAGCTGGAACAAGAGCATGAATTCTTCTTAGTGGCAGAGCTGGGAGATGTGAATCTAGTGAGCTACTGGTAGCCATGTGACCCATCAAGTAGAAGTTGACCGTCTGCACTGAGAAAGCAATAATGCCAACATTCTGAGAGAACCAAAATGAAAAAAGGCAAAACCAGTCCTTGTTGCTTTTAAATTTCTGAACCCAAGTCTCCCAAAGTCCAACTGCACTCATGTTTTTCCTATGGCTTGGTGCCTTAACACTTCTTATGATTTAGTGAGATTTAAAAAAAAATCCTCCTTTCCTTGACCTCATTCAAGTTGTGTTTTGTTTTTTCCAATGAAGTGTCATGAGTTATAAAATCTCAATGGGATATTTTTTTAGGATGCTTAAACAAAAATTAACTTTCACAGAAGGACTAAATAAATATTAATTACTCACCACCTTTTAAGGTCTAACCGTTGCATGATTGAGATATAGCACACCCACATCACTGAACTTATGTGGCTCTAGAGCCATTATTCAGAGAGTGGGTCATCGGACTTGCCCACTGAATACATGTAACACTTGGCCACATGATCTGACATATTCCAAGCAGCTCTAAAATTCTATGACTTTGTGACATTTCAACAATGTCAGACTCAGTTTGGTAGTTAAACTTTTTATAAAATATAATCAAAAATTTGAAATTATGAAATCTACCCTTGAGAAAATTATGCTTCTCAATTTCTGTCTTGAAAATCAAACACAATTTCACAATAGCTATTCATGATTGTAAAACACTCACATATAAAATCAGTGTTCTTAGACTTTTCCATGACATATTGTAATTTTAAATTTCTAATTGAAATGCACTAAGTATTTGCTATATCTGATGCCAAACACAAAATGTCAGAGTTGGTTCTAAAAAAAAAAAACTCTGTAACATCCCCAACAAATGTTTGTCTATTAACTTAACACACATTTATTGAATAACGACAGTTTTTCAGATAATGTGCTGGTAATACTACAAAAAACAAGACAGATTCTCTGCTTTCGTGGACACGAAAATCTAGCTTCTAGCACTATTGCCTCATAATTTTTCCTTATTGGTGTTTGTTTTGTTCTTAGGACAACATGCAATAAGTTTATCCATATATTTACTTAACAGTATGTAAGAAAGTAAAGATTATCACGTCAACCCCAAGACTGTGGTACCTTCTGTAAGCAGGACTTGATATCTAGACATCTTTACCATGTTGCTTGCTCTCCCCTGAATGCACTCAGTGTGGCAAGAACTGGAAGCAATGCTACACAAAGAGAGAGAACATATTTGAGGGAAACTCTTTCTATTGTTCTTGACACTACATTTCTGCTATACTAAAGGGTCAATAAATATGGCAGTTGGTGATAATAGAACTCTACCTTATCTGACATAAATATTCAAAGCACCAAAGAGCAGTGCAGACAGCAGTGTGCCATAACAGAAAGTAGTCTCTGTCAGAAGCCCAGAGATCCGGATGGCATCCCTTACTCCAGTACTTATCATGGCATGACCTCAATGCTCAGAGAAACATCTGATGGCATCTAGGGGTCTCTAGGGAATTAAAGGTTATGTCTGCAAAATTCCAGTCTCCTACTCCTTTGCACCTTCCACATAAAACTGGTTAAAAGTTGTTTTTTTTTTTTAAATAACATATTGTTTTAATAACTGATATGCTATTGTATGATAGCCAGGGACAAACATAATTTTTCATTTTACTGAACTGCTTCAATAGAGCAAAGATTTGATTATGAACATTTTCTAATAAGGTCCCATTTTTCTCAGTTTCATCATTTTTTTTAAGATTTATTTATTTACTTATTTATTTTGGAGAGGGGAGGGCAGAGGGATAGAATCTCAAGCAGACTCCTTGCTGAGTGTGGAGCCCATCCTGGGGCTTGATCTCACCACCCTGAGATCATGACCTGAGCCGAAACCAAGAGCCAGATGTTCAGAGAACTGAGCCACCTAGGGTGCCCTTCAGTTTCATTCTTAATACTTAGTTTGCTGGAAGCAAAAATATAAATGGATCTAGACTGGAAATCATCTTGGCTCTTACATTGGATTAGACCACTGAGAAAACCCAAACTATGCTTTATTTCTGAAGGAGAGTCAAAAACTCACAAGGGTCAGCAGTACATAAAATAAATTGAAATTGATATGGAGAGTTGGATTCTTGTATGATGTGAGTCTTATCTTATTATTGTTGCAGCTCCAATATTTCTTATTCCCCACAATTGGGCAAGATGAAAAATATTGGAGGACCACATGAACCTTCATCATCAGGAAGGTTTGGATAAGCAACAAGAATGTGAACATTTATGAAAATTACTAGAGACTAAATAATCTTAATTAATTCATCATGTATAATTTTTAATTAACTTAAAAAAATGCATTGCTACTTTTTTACTTACCTGAAGCCTTTGAAGCCTTTTGGAAGTAGGAGTGCTAATGGAGAGGATATTTAGAGGAGGAGAGATTCTCATTCCTAAGCTCTTGGGAGAAGGCCTCTCAAATGTGGAGGCAGTTTGGGCATGAACCTCCCATGCCCTTCTTGGGGAAGAGCCAACAATTGTGAGGAGTGTCCTGCTTTCCAAAGACCTTTTTTCTCTGTTTTATGTGCTTCCACTTGCATCATTTTCTCCATCATTTTCCTTCCCAATAAAGGATGGACCAGAGGTGGCAAAAGAATTGAAAGCCAATCAAATCATTCTGGGTAAATTGTTAACAGACCTGGAATAAGATTAGCCAAGAAACATTTTGCTAAAATAAGGTTGGGGGGAAATCTGTGGATTTCATTTAGATCATGTTTACATGACAACAAAGCATCTGGTCAATTTAGTGGAAAGTAGGCAAATTGTTTATGCAGTTGTGCAGACAAAACCACCAGTTGATCCAATGATTGCATTTTCAAATTTACAGACTCTGGCTTTCTTATACACTGCCCTGCCATAATCATGGATATTTAATAGTTGCATAAATTAAAACTTCTCTTCTTCTGTTTTTTGGTAGATTAATACTTTTTCTAATGCCTGAATCTTCAGATATTTTTGTTGGTTTGTCAGGTTGTTGTATTGTGTGTGTGTGTGTGTGTGTGTGTGTGTGTGTGTGTGTGTGGTTAAGAGTATTAGAAATACTGAATGTTAACCTTATTCAGTCAGATTATTGAGCAATACTTTAAAAGAGTTTCTTCCTGGCTGCTTTTTTAGTGCATTTAAAAATATCACTGCTTAAAACAGGGATGTTCACATTATGACACCTATTATATTAAATTATTATTCATAAATTTTCAAAAATTTAAATAATATTGCTCACTAATATTTAAAATAGTCAGCAGTGTTATAATGTTAGCTGATTTTGAAACCAAAAATATATTCTTGAATAAGGCAAACCTATTATCTACTATTATTCAGAAATTTTCAAAAACTCTGAGAGGTTTGCTCAATATTCAACCAGATAACATGGTATCAACAACTGCAAAGGAAAATCGAACCAAAGGTGTGTTCTTGACTTGGGCAATGTTACTTGTTCATATGGCAAAGAAATTTGTTCTCCTGGATCAAGAAGATGCCAAGTTTGCTTAGAGAAAGATTCCTTATTGGTACCAGTCGGCTCTTTAGGATACAGGATTTTGTCTACTCTACAGGACTTATTTCACTGTGTCTAACAAACTTTGCTCATTCTTTTCAGATTTCTAAGATGTCAGTTATTACACTACAAGGCATATATTCTTATTACTATTATTTTTGTAATAGTTTGCACATATATCATTTCTTACAGTTGAAAGGGCATCACTATTCATCATTACATCTTATTGATTAGTGATATTACTTTTCCACCTGAAGGATGAAAATTAACATTTGAGGTTATTTTCTCAAAAAGTGTTCCCTCAGTGGCTGGGTTGGGCTATACACTCCAGACTTTAAGCAAAAGTCTTGGGATCTTCCCATAAACCACAACTGAAAAGATTAATAAGATAAACAAAGCACGACACTGCTTTAGATCAAAATAGTATTTTCCTTCAAAATAATTTTAAACAATATTAAATTTACTATCACAATTGATGCACCTACCATACAGGTAAGAGCTACTTTAACAGTTTATGTTTTAAACTGGAAAGCTACATTGAAAAGTCCTATGTCACAAAGTTTAACTATGTAGCAAGTTTGGTCCTGAGTCTATTAGATAAAGTCTCTTTGGTGCATAAGGTTGTTCTGAACATCTAGATTTATTCAATCCTGTATGGTACACACATGACCACTTGAATTTAAATTAATTAAAATTAAATAAACTGAAGCATTTAATATTAGGCATATTTCAAGTGCACAATAGCCAGCCATATGTAAGCTAATAGCTATTGTATTGGACGGGACAGATATGAAACTTTTTCATCATCATGGAGCATTCATGGGGGTGGTGATGGACTGGATAATAAGAATCTTTAAATAACTTTGTTTTAAAGGAACAAATGTCCAAACATTTATAAAAACCACTGATATTGTCATTGTTAGAACATTAGCAGTCAAGCTAACAGAAGAGTAGAGGGCAATGTTGTAAAATTATATGTTAATAATTGATATTGGTGGAGTCGGTTTTTTTATATTTAAATTAAAAATAAAAACACAGCATGAGAAGCATAGTTCAGTTTCTAAATTGTGAGTCACGTGATATCTAGCATTACCCTACTTGAAGTTATTAAAATTCATAGACAAAGAAATAGTGTTTCAGACACCAGGTTCTGTTTTGTTTTATTTTGCTTGGGGGGATTAACAGCCAGTTAACAACAAGGGGAGGAAAGCAAGCCAGTGTCCATGCCTCCATATGAAATTCAATGCTAGATGGCAATCCAAAATGTCTGCAAAAAGGAAGTGTGACCCCAAAATAGTATACTCCTCCATCATTCAAATGTAAACCCATCCAGCAGAGCTTTGAACATGCACAAACTGAAACTATTCTTGAAAATACAATTTAGCAATAAAATCCAGGAAACTAAAAAGTGAAGTCAGGTCAAAAACAAGGGAATGAAGAAGCTATGAAGATGTAGTAAGCATTGAAACCATTTCAATGAAAACTAATATTAAACAATCTTGGAAATTATTGTTATGTAGGAGGATGCTTTCTGTTTTGATGGTATAAAAGTAATAATATATTAAGAAAATTGGGAGAGAAGGGGAGAAAGAAGAGGAGAGTAGGTGTAAGAGGCTAATTTCTTCATTTTTTTAATAGCAATGAGTCAACTGATATGTTCTAAATTGAAATAGGTATATGCCAGAAACAAAAATTTACTCCATAAGTTCTTCATAATTTTAAAAATATCATGAGCAGGTACTTTTATGCTATATTTTTTTGAAAGAAGCATTTACCTTAATTTTAAGAATCCCTTCAATTTCACTTTCTCTTCTACTAAATTCAAGTACAACCAAATTGAATATTTTACTTAAATGTAACATTTATTGTGTATTCCTATTCTAGTAAAGCCATTTCTATTTATCCAATTGCTATTTATTATATGTGTATAGCAATATCTGAAATAATATTCATCTAACTATGCAGTAAAATTTATGATTTTTATTTTTACTCTGTTGAATTGCTTGAAATCCTTAAAGATTTTTACAAAAAAGTTAATTTTTCAAAATAAATAATATGAAAACAAAATACATGTCAAAACTTGTTGTATTATTTCTCCTGATAATAATTCTTATTAATAAGACTTTGAGTGTCAATTTATAACCCAGGATATGTTTTCACATAGTTCACCATGCTATGTCCTCATTCCACAGCTGAGAATCTGAGGGTCCAAACATTTAAATAATGTTTGTTTCACTCTGCAAGTCACTCTGATCTTCAGGATCCCAATCCAGTGCTTTTGGGCAGATTGGCCATGACCTTCACTTAGTGAGGTTAGTAATGAAGCTCTAACACAAAATGTGAAGCATATTACCATAAATGACTCTATCAACAAGAAGATTCCACTGTTAGAAACAGACTGAAGAGTTTGACTGTAATGGAAAACAAAACAACCTTCAAGATAGATGATCTAACCAGGGAATACAGCTAGGAAACTAAGCCAGGATGTCTTCCGCAGTGATACTGAATCAAGTGAACGAATAAAATCAAATTTGCTGTTTGACTGAATTCAGCCCTTGTTTTGGCATTATTCAGGGTAACACAATTCTTGGTTTACAGAAGATCCTGGAAAATTTTCAGTTGAACCCATGCTCATTATCTAAAATGATATTCAGAAAAATATCAGTGGGGAAACAAATAGATGCCTGGATAAAAATAAGCTGTTCTTACGTTCCTCAAATAATTGAAAATAGAGCTACCATACGATCCAGCAATTGCACTACTGGGTATTTACCCCAAAGATACAAATGTAGGGATCCAAAGGGGTACATGCACCCCAGTGTTTATAGCAGCAATGTCCACAATAGCCAAACTGTGGAAAGAGCCAAGATGTCCATCGACAGATGAATGGATAAAGAAGAAGTGGTATCTATACACAATGGGATATTATGCAGCTATCAAAAGGAATGAGATCTTGCCATTTGCAACGACATGGATGGGACTGGAGGGTGTTATGCTGAGTGAAATAAGTCAATCAGAGAAAGACATGTATCATATGAGGAACGATTCCTCACTGATATGAAAAATTCTTAATCTCAGGAAACAAACTGAGGGTTGCTAGAATCGGGGGTGGGTGGGAGGGATGGGGTGGCTGGGTGATAGACATTGGGGAGGGTATGTGCTATGGTGAGCGCTGTGAATTGTGCAAGACTGTTGAATCACAGATCTGTACCTCTGAAACAAATAATGCAATATATGTTAAGAAAAAAAAAAGAAGAAGATAGCAGGAGGGGAAGAATGAAGGGGGGAAATCGGAGGGGGAGATGAACCATGAGAGATGATGGACTCTGAAAAACAAACTGAGAGTTCTAGAGGGAAGGGGGGGTGGGGGAATGGGTTAGCCTGGTGATGAGTATTAAAAAGGGCACGTTCTGCATGGAGCACTGGATGTTATGCACAAACAATGAATCATGGATCACTACATCCAAAACTAATGATGTAATGTATGGTGATTAACATAACAATTAAAAAATTAAAAAAAATAAGCTGTTCTAACTTCTCCCAACCAACTAGGGGCAATCACAGGAGGGAGAAAAGAAGGCAGCTATTGCTCAAGGTAGATTTGTATAAAGCCAGGAAATTGCATCTTTTAAAATGGATAAGATTTCCCATCACATAAACATATAATAATAGCCTTCCATCATTTGGGCTAACATTTATATTACCTAAGTTAAACCATCATCGTGATGTTGTTCTATTATTGGCATGTGACAGAGTGCATGTTGGAGCAAATATAAGTTCAGAAAGCATCCTCTATCTTCACATGATAAGAAACCTTCAGACTTTCCTAAACAGACAAACTTTGTTTTGTTGCTATGCAACCTACATGCAATACAGTCCCTCAGACAGTAAATAGATTATGAATTTTACAATGAAAAGTCTTTTCTCCCTGTTTGAGAACAAGCCACGACTTCCTTTCATGCTGTCCTAATCCACCACAACCCTCTAAAGCTGTTTCACAAATGCGAATGTTTTGGCAAGATAAATAAATGAATGAATAACACAGCAATGACACAGATGAGGTTTGCAAACTGCACGCTAAGAAGCATCAATACCATTTGATTCATTCTTGTAAGACTGTGAACCTGGGCTCCCCGAGCCTGGCAGAGAGAAGGAAGTTTACTTCACATCCACAGTTTTCCAGACAGCAGAATGTACACAAGCTTAAACAACAGAGGTTCTGAGGAATTCTGCTGGCAGGCCCCCATCGGTGCTACATGTCTCAGACATGACTCTGTGTAGGAGCATTAGAGGGATTTTAGCCATGAGGGAAACATCTGTGGGGACAAGACGTGACAGTCGTTGAGAACCAGTGACTCACGGGCCAAACATGGGCCACAACTGTGTTTAACGTGACCTGCACAGTGCTCGAGATATTAAATATTCACCAACATTTAATTTCTCCCTGTAAAAATGTAGATGTCTCACTCTTTTCTTGAAAAATCGGAAAATAAGACTGAGCTTATATTTTCACAAAAATCAGTGGGGATTGGCTTTCAGTGGAAACACTGCAAACAACCCAAACATAGAACAACAGGAGAATGGATTGATAAATTGTGGTATTTTTGACACTGGATTTACTACAGAGCAAAAAATGGAACTAACTGCAGATATACTCAACAACACAAATGGATTTCACATACACTGTACGAAAGAAACCAAAAACAAAAAGCACATATTGTATGGTTTCATGTATACAAGCATGAAACACTTAGTCTGATAAAAAGGAATAGTTATCGGCCAAAACTAATCAGTGGTGATGGAAGTTAGCGTGAGTTCACTTCTGGTAGAGCGGGTACTTTTGGAGATGATGGAAATGTTCTGTATCTTGATCTGGGAGATGGTGGTGGAGCAGTGATGTGGGTGTCTATGTAAAATGCATTCACCTATCCACCTAGGTTTCAACACTTGCTATATCTCACTGTAAGTACTTTATACCTCAAGAAGAAAGAAAATTCAACAAAGAGAATCAATTGGCTAAGGAGAAGTTGCCCTTTGTAGGTGGGGCATGGTTCATACACAACAGCTGGCTCATTACATGATTGGCCAGGCAAATCTGATTCGATGCTTCTTCCTTTAGACTAGATGGGTGGTTCTCAAAGTATGATGCCCAGATAAGCAGTATCAGCCTCACCTGGAAGCAGGTTAGAAATGCATTTGCCAGCTCCCTCCCCAGACCTGCTGCATCAGAATCTGTGGGCATGAGGCTTAGCACTCTGTTTTAACCCGTCCTCTGGGTGATAGTTTGAGAAGCACCACTCTAGAGCAATATATACATTCAATAACATCCCAGAAAAGCAGAGTTGGCCTATATTAAACTATCCATTCCCTTTTACCCCTTCCTCAACATATTGCAGAAAACTCAGCAACAGAAAAGTCAATTGGCTCCCTCAGAAAACTTCTATCAAGTTCAAGTAACAAATCTTCAGAAAGAGATGTGCAACCAATGTGCCCCATTTCTGTCTTAGCCATCAGATAGCTTTAGTTTTAGGATTATTACAACTGGACTGGAGACACACTCAAAGAAAAATGAAAACAACTTTATATCTTTCTGATGATGGAAATAATGTATATCACAGAAGCTTCAGTGATATTACAATTCTGAAGAAAAACTGAAAAGCTACATTCAAGTAGGTAGCATGGCTCTAGGGGTCATAAAAGTGTTCAGAAACTCACAAATTAAGAGCACTAATCCCATCTCACATAACTTGCATAAAACTTAAAACATGTGGATGTCCACTTGCTGGGAAAGTTATCAACTTTTCTTTTTCACCACCCAACCACATACTATGATGTAGTCAAAGTAGACATTTTTGCCAACAGAAAAGACATTTCTGAATCAGTTGGGGGAATCAAAGAGGTGTTTATTACATACTTATTAATTGATTAACATTAATTGCAAGTACATTAAACAGTTATATGATATGATATGCCCCACCTTCTTCACATTTGGAGAAATTTTGAAGGATAATTATTCCTTTTTATCAGATTAAGTGTTTCTTTGTTATCAGGCTAAATTAATAATTTTAGAAAGAAAGCACTATGTTTGTGTACATCATAGCATTTAGGAAAGGCCTAGCATTTAAGGAAAAGGAAAGAGGGAGGGAGGGAGAGAGAGATCTGAGAATAATAAAACATTGTGAAAAAACAATAAAACATAACCTAACAATCATATTTTTAGGTAGTGATTCTCTCAATTGTTTCATTTAATATTTCACAGTGGTTGAACAACCAGGGAGATGGTAATACGTAAATTTCAAAATTATGTTGGCTACCAAGTTCACCTCCAATCTGCCAAATGCCCAGTTTGGGGAATAAATTTAAGTCACATGACCGGGGCTTCACATGCACACTACCAATATGGTTGCACAGGATTCTACAGTCAGAAGGGGGCCTCACACTTGCGTTTCATGCTCTGTGGTTGTTGGATTGAAATTCTCAATAATTTTATCTTTGAGTTTGCGTTTTATGAGTCAAAGCCAAGGGACAATGAAACATGTGCTAGGGGCGTGGAGCCTAGAATCATACAATGTCTCGTCTCCTGCCATCTGCCCACCTCCCCTGAATGAGTCCTTGGCTTGTCTCACCCATCAGCCAGTGATGGGCACCGCTGTCCACTCCTGACGGGGACCTGGGCGCAGGCGCAGAAGAAGCAGGGCATATCACAGGATGGTGGTCAAGCACCCGTCCCGCTCTGTGAGTATCCTCATGCCCAAGGAAACATGACATTAAATAGCAAATAAAAGATACCATGACAAGTTAAGAGAAAAACCGTGGAAGGAAGGAAAGGCCTTTTTCCTGCTTTTTGAACAAGTGGCCCACATTTTCATTTGGCACGATCCTCACAAATCATGTAGCTGGCTCTGCATATGACCATGAGTGGAAAAAAAGCAATAGAATAAAGAAGAGCTAGAAGGTATAAGAGAATTAATGAGCAACAGGGCAGTGACTAGGGTTCAGAGATTAAAATGGTTGAATTTCATATTGTTACAAATGGACCAGATATATTCTTTTCAAAAATGCTTTATTTGTTTCTGATTAAGAAGTAATATGTGTATCATAAAATATGCAGATAGATGCAGACACTAAAGATGGGAACAGAAACCTACATTCAAAGAAGTAGCCTAAGTCAGGGTGTTAAAAAGTATCTAGAAAGTCACCAGTTACCACCAACTTGTCCCAATTCCATCAAGAGCTGACTCCTCAGCATTGGGAATCTAAATCTCCTGTTTCTCTAGGCATGTCCAACCTTTTGAACCCTAGCTTACAATTTAGGAACACTGCTTTAAGGATATCTAAACACAATGCAGGTTAATAAACAGTGAGATCATTATCTTTTTACCTCAGGGATAGCTACCTCCCATTTTACCAAAGGCTATCTTTTGTTTTTCAGCACTTTAGCCTGCCAGGGGATGACGTTGTCTAAACACATTTTCAATGTTTTCTTTTTAACAGTTAATATATTTCCAGGATGCAAGTCCATTTCTTTCTAAAAGGTTCCTAGGACACCCATTGAAAAGTCAAAAGCAATGAGCTCAAAGGGATTGCTATTTTGTTGGAGAAGAACGACACCCTTTGTGTTGAAGTGGGGTATTGCAGACTGTGGTCACTCTCTGCACAGTGTCTCTTTGTCAAGTAATACATGCTGAGAAAAAAAAATAATACAGATGGGAAAATATTGTGCACTGTCAGATCTTGGAAACGGCCGAAGGGTTTTTCCTCACCAATGTCTTGTCGATGACTTTCACATTCTGGCACCCTGAAAAAATAATGCATACATTTAATATGAAATGAATGCAATAATAATCAGGCAGGTAATCGTTTTCCCAAGGAATGTAAAACTTGACAAATGCAAGGTTTATGATTCAAGGTAAGCTTGCCAAATCTTATGTGGCATGAGACCACTTTTATTACCTAAACAGTCCTTAACACAAAATGACTGGCACATATTTTTATTAACACAAAGAGTATATTCTTTCTGCCACATTTAATAGAGAGTCAGCGGCTGAAAGCTCTCTTTTAGGATATGTCTGTAGCAAATTAAAACGCATAGTGAGGATTCACAGAATGGCATTCTTCTCTCCCTGAGGCTGTGTCCACACAGGCTCAGCGCGGTAGCAGTAGACAATTGATCTTGGGAATTCTATCTACAAGGACCGTCTGGGTGATATGGATTACAGAAAAGGAAACCCTCATTACCTTCAGAAGTGGATAATTGACTCAAAGGCATTCTTTGCATCCAGAGGTCCATTCTGAGTTAAATTCAAAGCAGTAACTAGTAATAATGGCGCTTATATTTTACTCATTTCTCCGACAAATACTATTTGTGTGCTGGGCGCTGCTCTAAACACTGGAAATACTGCATTGAAGACAACAAAGATCCCTGCCTCATGCTTCTTATATCTCCAAAGGAAAAGAGAATATGTAATGCAAGTATTTTAAGAAGTAAATCATATGATGGATGATGTATAGGTAATGGGTGCCATGGGAGAAGAATGAGGTAGTCACAGGGAGAGAAAGCTGGCAGCTGAGGGGCACTTGGGTGGCTCAGTTGGTTAAGCATCTGCCTTCAGCTCGGGTCATGATCTCACGGTCCTGGGATCAAGCCCTGCGTCGGCTCCCTGCTCAGCGGGGAGTCTGCTTCTGCCTCTTCTCCCTGCTTGTGTTCTCTCTCACTCGCTCTCTCTCAAATAAATAAATAAAATCTTTAAAAAAAAAAAAAAGGAAGAAGAGAAAACTGGCAGCTCAGTGGATGCATGGAGGATGGATTGCCATTTTTTAAATAAGGTGGTCAGGATGGCACCCTTTGAGAAAATACGATTTCAGTGAAAACTTGGAGAATGTTGGCCGTGTAGAACAGGCTGGGAGGGAGAAGGGGGCAAGGTGGACAGACAGACCGGCAATGCCCAAGGGGAGAGAGGCTCTGATTAGGAAAAAACACAGAGAACCTATTGCAGTAGCGAGTGAGCTCAGGTTCTGATCACATTTTGCAGATAGAGCTCCTGAAAATGTGAATAGAGCTCCTGTCAATGTGTGAGGGAAATGAGGAGTCAAAAGTGACTCAAGATTTTTGAAACAACGGTACTATCAAGAACTGAGACTGGAGAGTCTGCAGATGGAGCAGGTTCAATAGGGAAAGTTAGCAGTTTCATTTGGACACGCCAGTGGAGGTGTTGACTAGCCAGCTAGAATTTTTGCTCATGTGTTATGAGACGAGGAGGAGTAGAGGAGAGCGTTCGCCCTTCAAGTACTCACACTCGCCCAAACAGCCCTGATGAGACTGTCAAAGACAGAGGCAAAGCGACTGTTGCAGGCTGTGGACTCCCTTTGTCCAGAGAGTGCTCTGTCCTAGAGGTGTAAACACGGAGCCAACTTCAAATTTCATTACAGCCCAAATGACTCCATCTTCTTCCCCCTCAAGTTTACTGCTCTCCACCAAGGAGTGCACAAGAAGAAAAGAAAGTTGGGAAGGAGAATGGCAAGTCTTACCACTCAGAGCCAAGGCCAATCGGAATTCTTCCTTTAGTATCTCAAGGACATCTTGAACACCTTTCTCTCCCTAAGCAAGTAAAAGATACAGATCTTTGGAGTGAGTCGGTCTGACTTGATTCATGCGTTTATCTCACTGTTGTTCTGGTTTATTTATTTCGTTGTCCTCCAATTACCTGGGAAGCCAAGCCCCAGATGATCGGTCTCCCCACAAACACAGCTTTGGCTCCCAAGGCTAGAGCTTTCAGAACATCAGTGCCTTTCCGAACACCCCCATCCAGGAAGACTTCTACCTTCCCTTCCACAGCTTCCACAATTTCCGGCAGAGCATCAATCTGCAGGGAGGAGAGGTCAATCATGTGAGGCTATGCATGTTGAAGTGTTACCCAGCTCAGCCCCCATGGCCATTGACCATCTGACGAGGGTTTAGCATGAAAGAAGCTAAACAGGTTTGGAATCAACAGTACAATTATTCCCTCCTGGAAGAAAAAGGGTGCAAATGTCAGTACCCAAAACACCTACTAAATTTGGAGTTGAGTGGCTTATTTTTATTTCGAAGTTCAAGACTTTTTTTTTTTCCATTCCTGATTTCAAATTCAAAGATCATGATTTAAAAAAATATATAAACAAAATTTTAATACACATAATGACCTTTTATAGCTATGCTTTATAAAATGCATAGAAGTATCTTGCTCATATAAATTATTCTGTACGTTATTTACCCATTGAAAATCATTTGTTAAAATTAATACTTAATTGATGGTGGAAGCAGTGGTGTATAAAAATGCAAGCAGGGATAGCAATGAAAATCCTACTCTCTGATTTCCCCCACCAACATCTTTTGCATCCAACCATATATTAGAGAACTCTCAATGCAAATATCTTTCTTGCTTTCAAAGGACTATGACCACAGGCACCTTGAAGGTCCTTGTCTTGATTGACAATTGATGATGGGCTTGTATCAGCACCAGAGAATACAAGAGACTCATGAAGGTTGAACTGGTGGACCGCAATACGGTTCCTGATCCTTCACACCACTCTGAAACCACTCTTTTTTCCAAGGCACCTTTGCAGTGTTTCTTGATAAAGGAAACAGAGTGCACTGGCCTGCTCCTTGACATTGGCCTTGGCCTTGCAACTTACTTGGGCCAATAACATGTGAGCAGAGGTGGCAGAGTGCCATTTCGGGGCACAGACCTTAAATGACCTCATGCATGTCAACTTTCTCTGGCACCTGTGCCACTTGCCATGAGAGGAGCACCCTCTGGGCACTGCTTTCCATATAGCTGGGGCCCCAGGATAAACACTCAGGAATTCAGGAAGCAGCGTTAGCTCAGCTAAGCCCAGCTGGACTCGAAACTCGGAGCACAGCCACCTAACCAGTACCAAATCCAGATCAGCAGAGTGCCCCCCATTCCACCCCCCACCAGTTGACACAAAGTTTCATGGGAATAAATGACTGTTGATTTAAATCCCTGAGTTTGGAATTTGCTATTTCATAGCATCATGTGGCAATAGCTAATAGAGTTGGCAAATAACCAATACAGTTAACAGCTAATAACTGATAGAGTTGTGTATTTTGTGTAAATCTTTGCACTCGAGAATGGAAATAATTCACAACATGACCTGAAGGTCAAAAGCTGTAGAAATTACCCACGTTCATTCTCAAATATTTGAGCATAAAATGAAGTCCAATCCCCATTTAAAATGCATGCTGAAGAAGCGACCATGCATTTGAGTGCAGTTTTTCTAGACATAATTAGTGCTGAAACCACTCAAAGGCTTTCCAACTTCTCCCCCAAAATTGTAGAGGCTCAACTTAAAAAGAGTTTTATGTAAAAGGCTGAAGACCAAACCCAGCTACAGATTTGGAGGAAGTGAAGGCAACTTTTGGCGCACAGCCCCTAAGTGTTTGGCAGGTAATGTGATTTTCCCCTTTTCCTTTTGGCTTCTCTGCCTTGCCAAACATGCTTTGGATCCATTTACATATGTCCCTTTACCTATACATAGTCCTCCTTTTACATTCAGGCAAGTTACATCAACATATAAATGCTACAATTTCCAAGAGATGATGCAAGCCATAATTAAGCATATTTCCCCATTTGAAACCAAAACCAAAGAAAAATATTAGCTAGCTTGGGTTCAATACACATTTTCAAAGTCAGGCAAATCAAGTCTGTTTACGTTATTTCCAATGCCCAACCTGGCCTAAGAGGAAGCTAATAAGGATACTTAAAATGTGAATTCCGGGCTATAAAATGGAACCCCGATTGGTGCTTTGGGTGTCTGTGGACAAGGATGTTCTATCCATTGCTGAGCATTTCTAACCTCCCCCTCTTTCTTTCCATAACTGCAGTTTCACTGGGTGTATATTTCAGAGAATAATTCTGATCAGAGGAGATTAAATAAATAAATACAGTAGACAAATCCACTATTTTACAACTGTTACATTTCCTCTTTCCAGCTTGCTACACATCTGAAAGACCATTCATTTTGGTTTTTCTTTCCTTCGTGATTCTTTAGACAACTAATTGTGGGCTCACCTCCCGTGGGGTTAATCTACAGGAAAATACACTACGATCCCGATAAACTGGCTAACTCATCCATCCATTCACTGACTTAGCAGCCTGTATATTCAAGCCACCATGCAAGAAGTTCTAAGGGAGCCAACAAGAATCCCACAAGGTTGTGACTCACAAGGAGACTTTTCCCATTCCTGCTCAAGTCACACTCTTCCAGGATGTTCCCTGTCCCACAAAACTACTCACAGGGAGCGTCCACCTTTCTATCTTCCCATAACATCCATCGGTATACTCCCGATTGCTCATGTTTTGGGCAGGAACCCTTTAAAGGTCTCAAACCAAAGCAGGGCACCTGGGTGGCTCAGTTGGTTAAGTGTCTGACTTTTTGATTTCAACTCAGGCCCTGATCTCAGGGTCGTGAGATTGTGCCCTGTGTCTGCTTACTGCTTAACATTCTCTCTCTCCCTCTTCCTCTGCCCCCTCCCGACCAGCTCTCTCTCTCTCTCAAGAAAAAAAAAAAGTTTTCAAATCAAAGCAATTGAACATAGACAAAGAAGATAAAGCCAGAGATGCTTTAGTTAAAAGCAAAAAGAGTCAGAGTCCAGGTTACTCTCCAGAAATCGTCCCTTGACTCTCTACCCCACTCCACCCATCATACTTCACCAGGCAGCCCTGGATGTGGTTTCTACTAAGCACACTTAGAAAAATCACTGGTTTCTATAGGCTTGACTGATTGTTCACAATTGCAAGAATGGCTGACGTTACTTCCCTATCTTCATTTCTTTGCAATGTGATAATTCTGCTCCTCCCAGAGAGAAGAGAAATGAGGCTAGAAGAGTCCGTTTCTCCATCCTTTGCATCTAAACTACATTGGGACCTGCTTTCGCCAACAGAATGTAGAAAGAACAGAACAGAGAGAAGCTACAGTGTGTGTTTTCTGAGCCTCAATCTCAAGAGGCCTTGCACGTTTGCACTTACCCTGTAGGAGACCTGCCACCTCGTGAGAACCAGCCTAGCTGACATTCTAGATGGGAGACCATGCAGGATGGTCCCTGATGAAGTCACCCCCACCAGCCTGTCCTAATCACCCCAGCAGGTGACCGTCTGCATACGAGTGAGCCCAGCCAAGACCAGAAAAACTTTCAAGCAGATCTCAACCCAAACTGCAACTCACGAAATTGTGACTATTGAATTTTGGCCAGTAACTTTCAGATTGGTTTGTTACCCGGCAAAAGCTAACTGATACATCAAGTGTCTCTCAAAGGTATAATTGCATGGACCCCTTTTAAAAGGAAAAATAGGGGCACCTGGGTGGCTCGGCGGGTTGGGTGTCCAACTCCTGATTTTGGTGCAGGCCATGGTCTCAGGGTCATGAGATCGAACCCCACGTTGGGCTCCACACTGGGCATGGAGCTTGTTCAAGATTCTCTCTCTCTCCCTTGCCCTCTGCCTCCTGCCTACCCCCAGTTACTCTTGCTCTCTCTAAAAAAAAAAAATAATAATAATAAATAAAAAATAATAAAAATAAAGGAAAAATAAAATCTCTTAAGATCTCATAGAACATGCCCAAGGGCTCAATTTTGGAAACTATTGACTGAACAATCCAAATATTAATTTATGAAAATTTTTATATTTGAACACTTTCATTAAAAAGAATGTCATATTTTTAAGTTTAAGGTAGTTCGGGTCCAGTTAGCATCAAAAGAAAAATGAAAAACATTAAAAAAAAATACTCCTAGGATTCAAAGACTCTAGAGACTCTGTCCTTAGACCCCAGTTTGAGGCATTCCAGAACTATGGATTTTGAAAATCAATTGATGTTGACATTTTGTTCTCTAATTACTTCAAGAGCAATCTTCTTTTGTTTTTCTCCAAGTAAGCTCTACACCCAAAGTGGGACTTGAATTCATAACCTCAACTCAAGAATCGCATCCTCTACCGACTGAGCCAGCCAGGCGACCCTCTTTAAGAGCAGTCTTGGCCACATTATGACCCTGAGTGTAAGGACATTGACATGAGCTTAATTTGTAACTGTTTGCTCCTCATCTCAAAACCTACATACTGAGGGAAAAATATCTTCACTGTAAGTCGAATCTAATCTCACATTTCTCTCACCATCGTGGGCCTCAAATATGTTCTAAAGCTTGAGGCAAAACCCAAGCAAGCATCTCCTCTCTTCACACAGCATGCAAAGGGGAGTGTCATTGTTTTTTTTTAAAACAGTCTGTGAGACCACAGCTCAAAAAGCCCTTTTAGATAAGTTTCCATATCCCCTTGGCCAGAGGGAAATAAACCACACCATTTAGATATTTTCCCCTTAAAATCTAGTTAGATTTGATTTCAGTAGATTTAGATTTTATTTTTTGAAAACAAACTTAATTTGGCCGGCACATTAAGTCTATGTCTTCATGCACGAGAGGCGTAAATCTGCAAAAGAGCCTCAAGCTGTGACCAACTTCTCCTCTCTGCCCAGAGGAGGTCTTCATTCTCCACCTCTCTTTACCTGCAGGCAGCACTTAGTATCACGGAAGAAGACGGGTCTCTGTAAGTAAAGCTGAATTGGGAAGGACTGAAAACTCCCAGTTTTGTGATTTGATTCTTGACTCTGTGATCCTACAGTGTGCAAAGGTGAGGTTCATTCCTACCATTAGCGCTTTAGGAAAAACTGTGAGTACAAATATGGATGGCATCCCAGTATTCCCCTGTAGTCGTTTAGTCTGTCCTAAAACCCACATGGCTGGTCTATGGATTTATCGAAATCAACCCGCTGGTTCAATGAAAGAGTAATCCACTACTACTTGACAAAACTATTTGTCCTACTGTACTTCCGGTCGTTTGAATAAATTCATTGGTCATCCCAGTTAAAGCCATCCATATAATAACTATGACTGAACGACTCTGATAACATCTGATAACCCTCTTGGAGCTAATTGCTCTCCTCCACAGTTTTAACTCAGTCCCACAGCTCTTCAAGCCAGTTTGGTTTACTTTTATATCTAGACTCTGGATTCAGATTTGTCTGGTACAGTGTGTACAGTGTCTAAAAAACCACAAATGCACATTGGAATCTCCTGGGTAGCTTTAAAAAAAAAATGGTGCCTCTGCCCCCTGCCCCCAGATACTCTGATGAGTTGACCTATTGTGCAGCCTGTGCATCAGGATTCGTTAAAGTTCCCCAGATGATACTCTTCCTTTCCCCCACCCACCAACCCTCTCTCTGCAGCTTCTCAACTCCCACATCCACAAGAAATTTCAGTCTTCCTCTCCGCCCGACTTCTTGTACCAATGATCTCAAACTCCACCCAAGCCTTTTATAATTACAATTGTCTGTTAGCTCCTCTTCTTTCGACTCCCATGATGTAATCATTTCTTTCATACTCTAATTTACATTATAACTTTCAGAGTACCTATGAATACAAGAATAATCCCTGCCCACAAAGGACTTATTTAATAGTGACTTTTATAAGCTTACAAATAAATGTATTAGATGAATTAATGATCTAATCTAGGTAGATATATGCCACTAAATTTAAAATCCAAGATCTCATCTGTTCGCACACATTTTGCCTTGAATGGTCTCACACACAAAATACACAGAAAAGAGCCAGACACAGAGATAGTCAAAACTGTGATGGAAATGAGAACTCCAAAGGGAAATCTCAGCATTTGCTGAAACTCACAGTGGCTGGCACCCCATCAAGTTGTCGAGCCCCGTGATTCGACACCAAGATCCCATTCAAGCCATGTTTAACTGCCTGCCGGGCGTCATCACCTGAAAAGAGCAAGACCGCCATTGTATGAAAAAAGACAACTTAACAGAAGGCTTGGGTTTAGAAGGTGAAAGGTCCCAGTCAAAAGGAGCCTGACCTCACACATCTATATCTTGCTCAGAACCTTTAGCATAGAAATAACACCAACAGTTAGATCTAGAATAGTAGTGACAGTTTCCTTGGCCAAAATGTTAGCACCTCTAACAATTGCATCATGACATAAAATTTTCAATAGACAGCGAATTGACATGCAGTTAAAATTTATTTATTCTCATGTGGAAGTACTCCTGCTAAGTATTTTTATTATTATTAATAAGGTCATACCATTTAACATTTAGCAGAATTATTCCTCTGCAATTTGGAGAGCATAAAAGAATACATAAGTGGCAAGCACATGAAGTATAACATGGAGGGAACAAGACTATTCCAAAAACATTCTTTAATACAAAGTTATATCTTCAATTATTAAATTATATTGTTCTATAATTAAATGTATTTTGCCCATTGAAGTATATAAAAATAAACAAAAATTAAAATTATATGCTATGTCTCTAATCATGCTTCAAAATATATCAAACTTCTGAAAATATAGTTTTAAAATAGATTAGGGGTGCCTGGGTGGCTCAGTTGGTTAAGTGTCGCCTTCGGCTTGGGTCAGGATCTCAGGGTCCTGGGATTGAACCCTGCATCCGGCTCCCTGCTCATCGAGAGTCTGCTTCTCTCTCTGTGTTCTCTCTCTCATTCTCTCAAATAAATAAAATCTTAAAATAAATAAATAAATAAATAAATAAGATTAACATTCTCTCAAATCAATTTCTCCCTCATTTTTTATATTTTATGTTTTAAACTCTTATTTTCAGCATGCTTCCAATAATAAACCATTCGCTAACAGAATCAGGAAAGTAACACTGGTTCTCTAATTTAACACTCAAAAATACTTGGTCTAATGTTGTGGTGAAAATCAGATTTAGGTGATGTAATCAGACGGATATAGGACATTGTATATATTCATAAATTCAGCAGTGGAAATCAAGGGCATATCTAAGAATAATAAAAAAGACTCATAAAAGAATCTGTAATTCTGAGTATTTTAAAATTTTATTCTAAAACTCCATTTTTCCAAGCTGTGTTTTATTGAATGTTAGTTTTTTAAATATCCCCATTAAAAAAAATGATGCTAGTATTATTTTTCTTCGAAAATTATAGGTAGATGGGGTGCCTGGGTGGCTCAGTCGGTTAAGCGTCTGCCTTCGGCTCAGGTCATGATCCCAGGGTCCTGGGATCGAGCCCCGCATCAGGCTCCCTGCTCAGTGGGGAGTCTGCTTCTCCCTCCGCCCCTCCCCTCCACTTGTGCTCTCTCTCTGGCTCACTCTTTCTCTCTCTCTCAAATAAATAAAATCTTTAAAAAAAATAAAAAATAAAAAACAAAATTATAGGTAGATGAAAATGTTAAACTCATGTTTTATGGACTGAATGTCTGTGATCCCCCGCAAAGTTCATATGTTGAACCCCTAACCTCCAATGTGATAATATATGGAGATGGTGCCTTTGGAAAATCAGTAGGGTTTGATGAGGTCCTGAGAGTGGGGCTTTCATGAGGGTATTGGTGCCCTTATAAGAAAACATCGGGGAGCTTGCTGGCCCCCTCCCCCAAGCCCCACTCACACAAAGAACAGGTCACGTAAGTGCACAGGGAAAAGGCAGACTCCAGAACCAAAGGGAAGAGCTCACACCAGAAACTGACCAGGCTGGAACCCTAATCTCAGACTTCCAGTCTCCAGAACTATGAGAAAAGAAATGTCTGCTGTGTAAGCCACATAGTCTATGGCATTTTGTAACGGCGGCTAGTGCTGACCTAGACATCATGTAATTGTGTTGTTGTTCTTGTTAGGGTTCACCTTTAAGGAATGCTCTGATGAGCCACGAGATACAATGAAATAGTATGAAAGGTGTTCTGCTACATAAATTGCCAGTGTTTCCCAACTAATTAATTTGTATGTTATCTGTTCACCTCTAAGCCTGTGCTGTGTTATGCATTTTGTTATATATTCAATATGTGATTGATAATCTATATTTATTTCATATTAAATATACAATCTAATGTTTCTATGACACTGTTTTGGCTATCTGTTTTAATTCAAGCATGAATTGCAGATTGTGAGGTGCCATTGGAAACTTCTGAGTCACCCAAAGGGAAAAGGCCCTAGCACCAAGGTTGATAGATTTTTTTTTCTGACCCTATTGATTCATTCATATTTTAAATTTTAATATTGCTTCATATTTGGACCATACATGTTTTATTTCACAGCTTTATTTTCCTGGATTTCTAATTACATTTTTTTCCCTTTTTTCTCCAATTATCATGAGCCTTAAGACAATCCTCAAATTCTAGAGGGCCTGGGTGGTGCAGTTGTTTGAGCGACTGACTCTTGGTTTCAGCATGGGTTGTGATCTTGAGGTGTGAGACTGAGCCCCAAGTCAGTCTCCACACTCAGTGAGGAGTTTACTTGAGACTTTTTCTCCCTCACTCTGCCCCTCCCCCCTGCACTCAAGAGCACACACTCTCTCTCAAATAAATCATTTTTTTTTTAAAGAGTATCCTCAAGTTCTTCAAACTTTCTAATTATCCTATCCAACCTATGTAAATCATCTTATTTTCCCTCTGGAGACATCCCCCCTGAGCCTTTTATTTTCTCTATCCTGCTCTGATTACTCTCAAGTTTGACTGCTGAACTTCATCCTAAGGATTGCTACTACTCTCTGAGGGTTGAATCTCTTGAAGTCTAATTTATGACTTCATTTGGTTTAGGTTTTCATTTGTGTGTAGTACGTCCATTCCTTTGTAAGCTCCTAAAAAGGGATCCATGCAAGGTAAACTTACAGAGCACCTAAATAACTTCTTTTGTCTTTGGTGATTGGATTAGGTATAATATTCTAGGTTGAAAATCCTTTTCCTTAAAACCTCAAAGACATTGTTCCACTATCTTCTAGTGCCCCTTGTTGCTGACAAGAAGACTGATGCCGGTTTGATTCCCATTCTTTGTAAGTAACCTGTTTTATGTTTGTTTCCCTCTTAATACCCATTCCCCCCCGAAATTTCATAAAGGATGTAATAAATTACAATTTGTTTCTTCCATCTAATGACTTAGGTCTCCAGCATTCAAACACTGTCTAACAATTTCTTCCCTGCCTCTTTCCTTTTTTTTTTTTTTGAGGGATCTACATTTTATTGGAAACCTTAAATACTCTTCAGACAGACAATATCTTCAAACAAGGCTCTCATATGGCCTACAGAGCAACCCGAGATTTTTGGATTAGGGGCAAGGAGAAGCACAGCACAGAAGAGGACCAGTGCTTAGTTTGCCAAAAGGACCTCCTCATGAATGCTCTTCAGCCAGTTTATCAGCTTTTGCCACAGCTTCTTCAATGGGTCCCACCATATAGAAGGCCTATTCTGGGAGATGGTCACCTTCACCTGCCCAAATCTGCTGGAATCCTTTGATGGTCCCCTTCAGAGGTACCAGCTTCCCCATATGACCTGTGAAAACCTGAGCTACCTGGAATGGCTGAGACAAGAAACGCTGTATTTTCCGTGCATGGGACACAGTCAACTTGTCTTCCTCAGAAAGTTCATCGATACCCAGGATGGCAATGATGTCCTAGAGAGATTTGTAGTCCTGTAGGATCTTTTGCACCCCATGAGCAACATCATAATGCCCATTTCCAACAATGTTGGAATCCATGATTCAAGAGGTGGAATCCAGAAGATCCACAGCTGGATAGATGACCAACTCAGCAATGGCATGGGACAGCACAGTGGTAGCATCCAAATGGTCAAAGGTAGTGGCAGGGGCAGGGGCAGTCAAGTCATCAGTAGGCACATAGATAGCCTGTACAGAGGTAATAGATCCCTTCTTGGTGGTGGTAATTCTTTCCTGCATGGTACCCATATCAGTGGCCAGGGTAAGCTGATAGCCCACAGCAGAAGGGATTCTGCCCAATAAAGCAGACAGCTCAGAGCCAGCCTGGGTGAAGCAGAAGATGTTATCAATAAAGAGCAATACATCTTGACCCTCTTGGTCTCTGAAGTATTCGGCAACAGTCAGTCCAGTCAGAGCCACCCGGGCGTGAGCACCAGGTGGTTCATTCATTTGACCGTACACTAGTGCTACCTTGGAGGTAGCATCCTTTAACACCAGACTCAATCATTTCATGGTATAAGTCATTGCCTTCATGAGTCCTCTCAACAACACCAGCAAACACAGAGTAACCACCATGGGCTTTGGGGACACTGTTGATCAACTCCATGATCAGTACCATCTTGCCAACTCCAGCATCACCAAAGAGCCCAATTTTGCCACCCTTGGCATAGGGAGCCAGCAGATCCATGACTTTGATACCAGTAACCAGAATTTCCTGCTCAACACTCATCTCCATGAACTCAGGGGCCTCAGCATGAATAGGTGCAAATTGTTTGGTTTTGATGGGACCTCTCTCATTAATAGGTTCTCCGATGACGTTCATGATTCTGCCCAAGGTCTCAGGACCAACAGGAATTTTTATTGGTGCACCAGAATCCAGGACTTTCTGGCCTCTAACCAAGGCTTCTGTACCATCCATGGCAATAGTCCTTACTGTGCTCTCACCCAAATGCTGGGCCACCTCCAAAACCAGCCTGGTCTCCCTGCCTTGCACTTCCAGGGCATTTAGGATGGGTGGTAGTCCCTCATCAAACTGGACATCCACCACTGCACCAATGACCGCCACGATGCACCCGGTGGCAGCGCCTGCTTTTGACAAAGGAGATGTTTAAGCAGCATAGTCTCTGGCAAGCTGGAGCACTGCCGGGGTGGCCTGCAGTAAGACCTGGGCTTGGGGTAGCAGCGCTGAAGGGCCGAGTCCCCTCAAGGCCCCGGAGGCCGAATTAGCGGCCACACGACCCACAAGACCCAACAGGGTGGAGCCCGGGTGGAGACTCTTTCCTTTATTTTTCTATCTGAAGCCCCCATCAGTTAGATATTAAGCATTTTAAAGGATCTTTAAGACTCTGTTTCATTTAATCATGTCTTCTATTTGTCTTGTTGTTCTTGTATATTTGGGGAAATATCATTGACTCTCTTGTTAAATCAAGAGATTTAATTCTTGAAATCCAGAAATTCCAGAAATCATGTTTATAATCTTTGAGAACTGTTTTATTTTAATATTCTGATTTTCTTTTCATGGGAGGTTCTTTTTATTTAGGTATACTTTCAACTTCTCTGAATCTATCATTTGGAATTTTTAAAGTTCTTTTTTTGTTTTGTTTTGTTTTATCTCTTTCCTCTGGGATCAGCTTTTCTGTAGATTTATCTTGGTCTTTTATGTTTTGGTGTTTTGGATATGCTTTATGATGCTACATTTTCCATTTATATTTAAGGAAGAAAGATTTGGGTCACTGTTTTGACTCTCTGGACTATTTTGTAAATCACTTTCATTCCTTCCAAGTCTTTGCTTGTAGTAGAAACTCTTGGAGCTCCTTGTGAGACAAGACAAGGAATGTTAACTAAGGGGCTACTGGACTGGGAGCTCCTCACATGTCAGAACTGAGAACAGCATCATGTCATATCTTAAATGTTATCCACCCTTAGGTTATCCCAGCCATCCATCCATTTCTTTAGAAAGGATGCAGCTCCTATGCTAAGGCACCCATTGTTGCACAGGTAATAGAGGGAGGACAGCATGGCTGGTTGCTGTATGAGCTTCATGAACAGAGCTCCCATGAATTCCCTGGCTTTCTTCTCTACTTCTCATCCTCCATCTCTGTCACACCTGCAGACCAGACACCTAGCACCTTTCCAGCATCCATTATGGAAATTCCCCTGGCTCCTCCAGGGTGCTTCTGAATGTATCTGGAGGGGCAGGTTTTCTTTGCATTTTCCTCCTATCAACACATTCCCTTATACTTTGTTTCTCTCATAAATCTTTCGAAGTTTCTCCACTGTATGTGCTCTTCATTTTCCTTTGCTTTACTGTCATAAGACTTAAGTATTTTTGCATTTCCATACTTCAATTTCAGTGGCATCATGGGTTTGATGGGAGGGTACATATGTACTCAGTCCATCATTGGGAACAAGAAGCCCAATATATTATCATTTAAAACGTGTTTGGGAAAATGATTCTCTAAAAATACGGCCCTAATACAATGTAAAATATATTTACAGCTGGGGAGGTTTGTTCTGGTTATCTAATTGTGTGCATGATACCAAACATCAAGTCAAAAGTTAAAAAAATAAATAAAAATATATGTAGTTACAACCTATGTTTTCAGAAATTGAAAATTATCAATAAACTGATCCTATGCAGTATGAAAAAATTATTAGCTGCTTAGGCTTAGTAATCAGACCCCCTGGATTTTAATTTTGTATCTGCGACTTGCTTACTATGTAAGTGGCAAGTTTCTTAATTTCTTTGTGCATCAGTGTCCTAAACCATAAAATATGTTTCACAGAAGATTGGCTTGTGTATTAAATTAGTTGAGTGAGTGTTTAGAAAGAGCCTGACACATGCTGAACACTCAGGTAAATATTAACTGTTACTATTAATTTCATCTGATGATACAGGAAGTATAAACTCAGAAGATGAGTAAGTGAAGGAAATTAGTTTGCTGGATGCTTTTGGCAAGTTTGTTTGAGTTTTGTCTATAACAATAAATTGTCATCCTAGTCAGGATTATGATTATAAAGAGCCTTTCATTTGAAGTAAGCACTACTTACACAACTGTTTATCTCCTATCACTTCAGGTGGTTTACCAGGTTCTTTTAGGCAGTGCTGGAAATGTAGGGGGAAATGACAGAATGGTTTGCTTAGAAGATAAGATCATGAGTAACCTGAGAAGCAAAATAAGAACAATTTATGACCAGATATGAACCCCTTTCATTAGCTGCCTATGAAACCTTGCCCAAAGTTTTATGTTTTATTTTAACCCAGAGAGAAAAACAATGTAGCCTTAACAGGAGGGTGAAAATATTCTGACTTAGCAAAAAGTTCAGGAATCCTTAATATTTTCATTAATCCTTGAAGTTTATTGCTATGGTATTCCATATATGTTAATTTGCCAGTTAGTACATTAATTGATTGACAATTACAATAGTCAGTAAGGGATAGCACTGTTTGCTATCTTATTGATATATTATTTCTATATTTAATCGAAAATACCAAAGTGAAATGTAAGTACTTAAGATTTACCCTCAAACCCTTGGAACTTTTGACTCAGGACTCTGCTATTTCACAGGAATTTAGTAACTAAATCCTAGATGCATGGCAGCAGTTTTGAGCACAATCTGGAAACATTGAGTGAATATCTTTGAGAGTGTTGTGAAAAAAAAGTATATAGGAAAAGAGCTAGTTACAGTTTTTTGAGAAACAAAAAGCTACTATGGAAATACCACTGAATAGTTTAAAAATATTTTTTATAAATTTTAAAACAATTCTGAAAAGCATTATGCCTTTGCTCATAAAGCCATTTGTTTATTAGCATGAGTTTTAGAAGACCAAATCCTATTTCAAATACTTGTTTGGAGTTTGTGTTGAAGTTTTCCAAGGGCAGAGTTTAACCACAGCAAGAGATTATTACATCTTGCACTTCAGTTTGCATTCGTTAAGATGCAATTCTTAAAATGGTGGTAAGGGGGGAATGTTTCATTAAGATCTTTCCAACTACCCATGATTTCATGTTCCTGCAAACATAATCTATACCTTTCTAGTCAAAGGAAAATGAAAGAGGTTGGGTGACTCTCAGTCTACCCATGTGACTTCTAGATGAAGATCTGTGAAATAGTGAGAACCAGATTTCCCAGAATTGGCCCTGCACCTACCCAGCCCCCATCAAGACTGAGTTTATGCACTACTTGATGTAGTTGTCATGGAGATGATTCTTGTTTGTTAAATAAATGAAATAAATAGTTACAGAAAAACTAGACAATGTAAACTCTACATGTATAAATAAGTTATTTCCTTTCAAATGCCAAATGCTCTCTCTCTCTCTTTCTCTTGCTTTTGAGCTCTCTCTAATTATATAGACTCATAGTTTTCACTGACAATTTTACTCAGTAAACATTTGGGCCATCTATTGTGTGTAAAACACTATGAAACATGTGGAAAGAAGTCATATGATCCATACGGGTGAGAACAAAAAGAGGAGTTGGAGGGGGGTGGTCCTAGGTGAGATGACCCCAGAAGAAAGTTCTAGAAGCCAGAGTATTTTGCAACATAACACATGATAGTGAAGCCTAATTGAATAGATTTGCATCATATCCTAGAGGACAGAGTTCTAGAAAATGATGTATACTGGGAATCCTACATTGAAAAATTGGTTAAAAAATCAAATTACATCATTCTTTTATATGTTCCCTATTTAACTTAGACAAACATGAGACTAGACTAAAACTTCATTCTTCTTTGGTGTTTTAAGCTATTTGCCCTGGGCCATCTCTGTGATGAGAATGAATTAAATACTCGAAACGGCATTAATTTTCTAATTCAATCACATCTTCTCAGTTTCCTGAGGTCAGCCACAGTCATCTCTTGCGTGGGCAGCAACCATTTCTTAAATGTCCCCCTGACCACAATTTTGCAACCTCTATCCATTAGGCCCATTATATAATGCTTGATTTTTCTAAAATGCTAATCTGATGAGGTTGATTCCCTGATCAAGAACCTCAGTGGTTCTCAAATATCTTAAAGTCTACATGTTCCATAAAGTTTTACTCAGAACTGCTTTATTTTACCATTGTTTCAGTCTGAGTCTTTCGATATCAAGGCAAAATTCAAGCATTATCTTTCATTCTGAAATAAAACCTTCCCTAACTCACTCTTCTAAGTGTCCATGCCCTATTTTAAACCCCACCCTAACACCGCATATCTGTATGCAGCACCTGTAACATCTTATTGAACGCAAATTCTTGTTTATTTGTCTGTCTCCTACAAGAATGGGCTCTCCTTTTGTCCAAGGACCTCAAATTACTATCTCATTTTTAACTTTAGCACACACTAAGCATGATGAATGTTTACAAAATGAATGCCTGAGTGAGTAACTGAATGGATGATTACATGAATGAATTGGGGAAGAACCTTTGTGTTATTGTTCTTTAGTATCTAAAGTTGAAGGTAGCCATGGGAAGTAGCGCTAACAATCATGGATGACAATGTGGATACCAGTAAAGTAAGTGAAACTGTTGTTTAAAGGTGTCTCTAATACCAAGATCCACTCTTTGAAGTATAATCCACAGAAATTTTGAACTGGAACAATGACCAACAGGAAAGAATGTAACAGTATTTTTTAACAGCACAGATTAAGACAGATCTGGATTTAAAAATATCTCCACTACTTAAAAGCTTTGCTGGGTCCATTCTTTTACTTCTATTAACTTCATTTCTGCATACTTGAGATTAAAGAGATAAAGCCAGGAGGATGCCTATAGCTTTATAAATGGGGGCCATGTGACTCACATATTCAAATAAAACTGATGAAATGTTTTGATTAGAAGTTGTTTCTGACCCTGAGATAAGTTAATAGAATCTCTCATCTCAGAGCCACTTACCTAAACATTCACATTTAACATAATAAGTTTTTGGCAGTTTTCTATATAATCAACTAAAAAATGTTTTCAAAGGCAAGAAAACATTTTTTGTGGGTGAATACATTTATACTCCAAATTATTGAAGTCATTGGTACCTCCCTGTGGGATCTGAATACATGTGGATACTGGGGAAGCAGTCAAGATTTTTAATACCCATGACTTGATATTTGAGGATTTTAATGTCATAGTCAACTGTTCTTTATAGGGAGGTGATATGGGATTCACCACCCTCAAAAATTAGTCCTAGTCATTGGTAATTGCAGGGAACAGGAGAAAAATAGAAAAGGTTCTTAAAACGGGTCTGGCTGTCATAATATCATCCTTGGATTTCTTCTGGGTCTGAGAGCAGCTTGTTGTAGCTTTCAGACAAAGCAATGAACTCAAAACCTTTTGCCTAGATCTTGTCAAGCTCCATGATTTAGTGATGTCTCCAAGATAAGGCAGCAGCATCCCATGTTACCATGAAGGTAACTTCTTACTTCATGAGAGCCCAGCTCTTCAGTGTATTACTTAAGAATGAAGAAATATTTACTCACTAACATCAATAGGGAGAATTGAGAGATGGAATGTCTCCTTAGATTTCCATGTTAATTTTTCCTGATTATTTTCTCTCAAACATATCATGATTGTATCTACAAAGAATCATAAGATCAGTATGAGAAATACACAAACCTCTCAAAATGCCTTTTGCAACAATTGGCAGTGATGTGAGCCCCCTCAGCCATTTAATATCCTCCCAGTTGATAGATGGGTCTATTAATTTATGTACATATGTAGCAAGTCCACTGTTGTATCCAAAATTTTCCTTAGGAGAAAATGCTAAATCATTGGTTTCAAAATTTTTCATTCTGCAATAAAGAGATACATAAAATGAGAAACTTCTCAAAGTTAGAGATAATTTTACAATGACTCATTCAACGAAAAATGAAATGTCACCCTTTTCAAATCAATTAGATGTTCCTCAACCATCTATAGGTTGGTTGCATACATATTTCCTATGTTCTGGTGAAAGATTCCAGGCTAAATGTGACAATCAAGTGGACTTAATTGGTCACTTAAAGTTTATTGTGCATCTTAGGCTACGTTTATATAAAATAAAACAGTTTCAAGGAAAAACATATGGGCAAGTTCCAATATCTCTACCTTTTTAAGCCAGTTTATGAATATAGACAACAGATTTGACGCTATTTTCAGCCAGCAATGCATATTAATTATAACAACGGACATTTGTTTGGTACATTACAATTTACAAAGGACTTTCATAAACCAGTATTACCACAATTTTTAAGAAAACTTTTAGAAAATAAAATTGATACTTTATGGTTCCCATTTTATATAGAAAATAAAAACAGAAGTGCAGAGCAAGATGTCCCCACAAATGAAATCACCGTTTGGGCTCCAACCTGGGTCTCTGGACTCTTAATTACATTCTCTCTGCTCAGATCTCAGTTGCACCTTGGCGATTGCTTTTGACTTCAGGAAACTTTCCAATGTCCTTATACAAAATTCTAGAGGAGATTGGAACTGCAGTAACATCAGTTAATACCTTCTGTCTGCTGTGACTGTAGATGCTTTCTCCTGCCCTACTATTATGGTGGTGGTGGTGGTGGTGGGCACAGGGAGAAGTGGGAAGTGTTTCCCAGCAGATGAGTTGTCAGCTCTTGCTTTTCCCTCCACCATTTAGGTTGTTTTCTCTGAGGCTGTCTGCCTGCTGACTCAAACTTCCCAATCTTTCAGACAATCCTGGCCAGGGCTTGAGCTATCCAATTACCAAGATCTTCATTTCTTTGCCTATAATATGACCGTTAATTTATGTGCTAACTTGATTGGGCTAAAGGATGCCTAGATAGCCAGTAAAACATTATTTCTGGGTGTGTCTGTGAGGATGTTTCCGGATGAGATTAAATCGTAGACTAGAGTAAAGACGATAGGCCTCATTGATGTGGGTGGGCATCATCCAATCTGTTCAGGTCCTGAATACAACAAGAAAGTGGAGGAAGGACAAATTTGTTCTCTGTGCTTGAGCTGGGACGTCCATCATCTCCTGACCTTGGACATTGAACCTACTGGTTGTCAAGCCTTCAGATTTAGACCAGGACTTACAGTATCATCCCCTGGTTCTTGGGCCTTCAGACTCAGACTGGGACTTACACCATTGATTCCCCTGCTTCTCAGGCCTTAGGCTTTAGACTAGAACTATACCACTGAATTTTCTGGGACTCCACTTATAGACAGCAGATTGTGGGACTTCTCAGACTCCATAATTGCAGAAGCCAATCCCTCCAAATCTCTGTGCGTGTGTGTGTGTGTATACCCTATTGGTTCTGTTTCTCTGGCGAATCTAATACATGTGACTTTCTCCTGCTCCTGAAGCCTGAGTAACCACCGACACAACAGACTTGAAGTGTCAAGGATGTTGGCATATAAATACCCCAGCTCCCTCACCACTATGAGGGCTAACTCTGAGATAGGTTATACCTCCTCTCCAGAATTTCCCAACAGATTTACGGTTCAGTTGCCTGCAGTTGGAGCTGTCTTGGGAACATGCCCATTATTTGCTGCCTTCCTTCCTTGCACCACTTCCTCACTCCTCCACCAGTATCCCCTTCATCTTCCAAAGGAACTGCTTGCATTTAAGTCACTGGCTCACAATTTCCTCCTAGGGGAACCCAAACTGAGACACAACCCCATTGAGTTGCTGCCTTTCCTTGTGTCTAATTTTGTTGACCCAACTTAGACCAGGATTTCTCTAACTTACTTGTAAGATTCTGCTACTGGCTCACTCTACATCTGAAATCTTTTCTCTTGGCTTAATATCCTGATATCTTGACTAGATTTTGGCATTTCCCTGAACTAGAAACAAAGTGTTTTCTGCTTGCACCTCTGATCACTAACTGGATAGATGACCATCTGGATACGCAATGGCATCACCCCTGTGACTTAGCTGCCTACAGAAGCAAATCCAATTGCAAACTTCATTTCCCTGAAAGGCTGTCTTTGAATGATGACAGTGACCTGGATTCACCTTGCTTTTCTGCACATTATAAATTACTCTGCTAACCAATCTCCAATTTGGGTAAAAGTACAGCTGTATATTAATCTCTGGCTTAGTCATAGGTCTTTCTTTGCTTCTACTAGCTCTGCCATTGAACGTGTAAAGGATTTTGGAGCAATGACTATAACAATTTTTATATAAACCTGGAAGTACATAGGCACACTATTTTTAATTTTTTAAAGACTTACTTTAATACAATGTTTTTAGTATACTTTCAGCTGACATAGCTGGTTGTGTACTTCAAGGGGCATATATTATCATAAGGGCATGAACATTCACATCCCACCAAATTCTATTCAAGCCATTAGCAAAGTTTTCTCAATAAGGATTGAAGGGATGCCTGGTGGCTCAGTCGTTAAGCATCTGCTTTCAGCTCAGGTCATGATCCCAGGGTCCTGGGGTCGAGCCCCGCATCGGGCTCCCTGCTCAGTGGGAAGACTAATTCTCTCTCTCCCACTCCCCCTGCTTGTGCTCCCTCTCTCACTGTGTCTCTCTCTGTCAAATAAATAAATAAATTCTTTTAAAAAAAATAAGGATTGAACAATTTGTCCTATAGTTTCATTGACTTGGGTAGCCATTAAAGGTAATTCTAAGAAAATTCGAACTTCATGAAAGTCATACTGGTCCCCACCTATTTGTTAGCTTCAGTTCAGATTTTGGCTGAAATATTTGGGCATTTCTTTTTATCAAACCATTTAGGGTTGTGCATTTTTTCACAGCCTTTGGTATTCTGTGGTTGTCTTAATTTGAATTAAGGTACGCTTTTGGTGAATAAACATATCTTTATTATGAAAACCTATTCCATTACCTAGAAATGGTATTAAGTGATATTAAATACCAAACTTTTAAATAATATTGTTAATAAGAAAAAGGTTCAGTCTGTCTATCCTATAGCAAGACCAGGGGGGCAAAGAAGAAAAACATCTGTATGTGTATATACTCCGCTTGGCACCCCACCCCCATCCCAAACAAGCTACAGTGTTTCAGCAGGGGTGGGGTGGAAGGGTGAAATGGATAGGAAAAAACAGAAACATGGATAAAATTATATAAATAACTGTTGTTATTCTTGGATGGTGAAATGCAGATCAACACTTGAATGAATGTTGCCTTACAGAAATTTCAGTGCACAATGAAGCCTTGTTGTTACTCTAAAATGTCGTTCAAAGCCAGAAGCCAAGAGAAAGTTTTCAGATATCTTGACAGAGACCCACGATGGAGTGTTTTACCAGTGCTTCTGAAGGAAACCTTCATGAATACTATTTTTATTCGAATTAGGACACATACACAAAAACCCTTAAAGTGGCTGCTGATAACCAAAGTATGCCATTTCTTGAGGAAGGAAAAGAGCCACATCAAAATAATAACACAATAACTCGGGACTTAATGCTCCAAATCCCGAGCTGTTTAATGACCCAAAGGCAAGGAAAAGAACCAGCCTTGTAAGGACCTCATTGTGCCCTGAATGGCCCCCAAATATACTTTTTAATCTAATATAGAAATTATTTTAGCTTTTAGTAAGTAGTAACAACTACTAAAGAAAGTGAAACATCATTGAATAACCAATAGTAACACTAATGATAATGAATATTATTGAGAAATATATTTTATTTACTATAAGTATTGATGATACGACATTAAAGACAAAGCTATGTGTCTCCATAATGGGAAACAAAATATAAGACAATAACCAGTAGAGCCCATGATATCAACACAATACGAGAAAGGAGGAGAGAGAGAGATTCATAATACATACAGAAATTGGCGCATGGGCCACCAGCATTTAATGCTGATTAGAAAACACTTACATTGAGACCATAGCCCTGCTAATTTCTTCCTCATTGTGCTGGGCTGTTAGAAGAAACGGGCAAGGCATGGATTTTAAGTTTGAGCTCAAAATATTGTTTAACATTTTAGTAGTCATGTTTTACTGGGCAAATCTCACGTGATCTGATACATTTTTATCTACTGATTCAACATCACTTCTTGAGCACCTACCATGTGCCAGTGTTTTAAATGTTTAGGCTATACCAGTAAGTAAAACAATCAAAAGTACCTGGCCACCTAGGGTTAACATTCTAGCAAGGGGAGACAGCAAATAAACAATAAACATAATAAATAACTTATGGAGCTTGTTAGAACATAAGTGCTATATAAAATAAAGGAAAAAAGTAGAGCAGAATAAGAGGATGTGAGCCAGTAGAGGCTGAACTTGAAAGTTTAAATATCATAATCAGACCGGTCCTCACTGAGAAGCTACCTTGTGGAGGACTTTAGTGGAGCATTGTTACTGTATTTGTTTCCTGTTCCTGTTATAACAAATGACCACAATCTTTAAAATGACACAGATGAGGGCTTTAAAATGACACAGATTTATTATACTACATTTCTGGAGGTCAAAAGTCCAAAATGTATCTCCCTGGACTAAACTCGAGGTGTTGATAGGACTGTTTTCCTTCCAGAGGCTCTAGGGAAAAATCCATTTCCTTGCCTTTTCCAGCCTGTAGAGACCTACATGCTCTGACTCCTGATGATATCCCTCCAACTTCTGCTTCCAGCATCATTATCTCTTCTGACTCTTGACACTCCTGCTTCCCTCGTCTAAGGACCCTTTTAATTACGTTAAGCCTACTGGGATAATCCAGGATAATCACCCCATCTCAAGGCCCTTAACTTAATCACATTCAAAGTCCATTTTGCCACATAAAATAACATATTCATAGGTTCCCGGGATTAGGACATGAATGTCTTTGGGAGCTTGCTATTTTGTTTAACACAGTTATATTGTGAATGTTTTCCTAAACCAAACAATTTAGAGGCTGTTGGCCCACGTACCCGGTTCTTCACAAATCTCTCTCCCTGCAACCCCTGTCCAGGGTCCCCATACATATTGTATCTCTATTCTGATCTCTACTACTTATTTTTATTTCGGTTTCCCACTAGAAAGACACGTAGATCCATCCTTGATGTCAAAGCCTAAAGGAAGGGAGGAAGTCAGTTGTGCATGGATTGGAGGAAAGAGGTAAAAGGCAGAGGAAGGAGTCAGTTCTGAGGCTCTCGGGCACCAGCAAGCCTGGCGTGTTGAAAGGACCCTAAGGTAGCCTGTGCAGCTGGGAAGAGTGAATGGAGGTGAGGGTGCCAGGTGGTAAGGACTGAGCGGTAACTGGGTCCTGCTCACAGAAAGCCCCACAGGCTACTTTTATCACCAGAACTCTGGGAAGGCAATGGCCATCTGATCTTTTTCTGTGTGATCTGTTCTGCCCGTCATGATTAATGAATCATTTCAGGGCTATAGGGTTATAGGCACACAAATAGTTTTCGGTGTCATGTTTTACTTTGATCTTAGTCAATGATTGGAAATGCCTCTTCTTCCCTTTCAACAGCCCTGGTGCTCCACGAAAGACCCAAGTCTTTACCCAGGGTAAATGAACCATCTCCATGGGGTAGAGAGAGAGGAAAAAGGCCCCTGCCTCAAAGCCTGAGGAAATGAGTCTAGGGAACTGGCCTCACTCCTTGCTTCTTCCAAGAGCAGATGAGAATTTCCCTTACTCCCCCTCAGTTTCAGGAACCTCTGTGCCATTCATAATACACACATACATGTGTTTTGCGTATAGACCAAGCAGAGACTACCACACTCCTGAACTCTGGCTGGTCCCTGATGCCGAGAGTCAGGACCCTCCCCCGCCCCGCTCCCCCCCTCGCCCCCCGCAACCCCCCTTTTTCCAGGCAGAGGAAGTAGCTAGGGCTGGAAGGAGCCACTGCTTTACAGACTCATTCTTCTCTGGATTTCCTGCCTCTCCCGCCTGCCAAACCTCACTTCTGAAAAGCCCGGCTTCACCTTCTATGAGTCAGGTCAGTGGCAGAAAAAAACCTGATTTCATATCAGGCTGTAACAGATGAGCTTTTTGGTTGTATGTGGCCTCAAGCGGAAGCCTGGGCCTCCCATTAGCGCGCTCTGCCTTCGGCTGCCGAATGTGGGCTGCTGAGGAGGGAACCCAGAGGGCACTGGCCTGCCCTGAAGCCCACGAGGACAAACAAGGACAATGTGCGCTCCAGGGGCCCAGGGCACCAGGCTGTGGGGTGTTTCCTGTGTTCCCCGTAACCTGGATATGTTGCTCATTATTTGATCATCTTCAGATGGGAGATGTGACAAGCTGGGGAGTCATGGCCACTCGTGAGCACATCGACAGCTGAAAAGGGCCTTTGTCTCCCTCCTGGTCCTTCTCGTCATCTGGGCTGGAGCCCAGGAGCAAAGGAAAAGGGGGAAAAAGCAGATCAACCTTCCAGCTCCTGACTGAGTGACCTGGCACAGATGACCTGTGTCATCTCCCCTGCCTGAGTAGATACCGCTGTGAAACATGGTTTGTTATCCAGAACAAGAAAGTGCTTCTTAAGCCGCAAAAAAACCCTACTGTATTCTTTGTTATTGTTGTTGTCAGGAGTCGTAGTAATGAGAGGAGGAGAAAGAGGAATAGCAAATTCTCTTTCAAATGTCCAAAGGGAAATCATGAGGAATGTTTCCTGTCAGAAGCCTAAATAGTGTGAAACTAATTATTTTAGAAAGTCTAATAAATAAGGTAACCAAAATAGAGAAATAAGGTGAATACAGATTTCATATCAGGGGAATCGGAAGCCATCTAGTTTGGATGAATTTGGCAAGAAGTAGGAATATGTCAGGACTTTTGTTTTTTGTTTCTGTTCTCTGAGAAAGACAAGGTGTTTGGGTAACCCAGTGTCTGGGATACAGGGAATGAGGGTATTGACAGCTCTGTCAAGACAGCATTTTCTCTTTTGTCATTGGGTTATTGAAGGTACCACATACACAAATAATATCCTAAACCCACCTGGAAGAATCACAGAGATAGCCGCACACAACTAATTTACATATGGTTCAGTGGCAAGATTTTATGCACAATAGTTTATACTCAGATAGGTGTATACACAGCAGAGCTACATAATAGTTCTACGACACTCATATAAGACTGTACATGGACTTATGTGGTGGCTGAGACACATGTCACTCTCTAATATACATGGAATTCCTACCTTCTAACAATCCTCTTACTTATATGGAATGCTGATTTGCTTTTGAAATCTTCTGGATTTGAATCTTTTCACATATAGATAGAGTAAGCAACGGCCCATTGTAAAATGAGGTCCAGGATCCAAGGAAAGCATCCTTTATCATTTCACATACTCTGATGTATGCTTTGAAATCCCATCATCAAAATATCCTTCATTAAAACTAAGATTTTGATTCTTATTCAGATAGTTTTATCCCTGAAAGCTATTAGTCACATACTGGCATGAAAAACTCAAGAGCAGATTTTGAGGGGAACTGGGGGAAGGCAAAAACAAAGGGGGAAAAAATAGGGAGGTGAGGGTCTTTCTCAGTAAACTCCCTGAGTTCCTAGCTTTGACACAAGATGATTCTAGTCCTAAAATATTATAGGGAAAAGGATAGTTCCTCGCTAATGGACAGGCTGAATGACCTGATAAAACCATCACAGTTCCATTTTGATTACCAAAATATGCTAAGATAAATGAGTGAATGAGTGAATGAATGACTCTTGACCCACTGATGAACCACAATGAAAGAGGAATATTGCTAAAAGAAGAAGATAGGGGATCAAACATGTGGCTTCTTTTGTCTCTATTCTTTTAGCTTTTTTTAATCTTCCTAGACGCAGTTGTTCCAAATACAATTAAAAATAAAACTAATAGGTGGCTTGTTGATTTCAACAGACAAAGAAATGCACTTACCTCTAGAACCCAGAGCCTATTATTCCTAAACAAGTTCCCTGCCAATCATACTTCCATACCAATGTTTTGTGAAGAATCTAATTCCCCATGGCACCCATGTGGAAACTGGGGGGAAAATAGCCTTCGGAGCTGGTACATGACAAGAGTGAAGAGAATTAGAAGAACAGCTCAGGGGCCCAGGTGATCAGAGACCCATGGTTACCTGAGTTGAGGTGGTAGTTTGAACCTATTACGCACATCGTCAAAGCGGATCCCCAGGTAAGGAGTGTCCACCGTCAAAAATATGGCCTTGTAGCCCTTTCGCTCAGCACGTTGCACTAGCTGCTTAGTGACCTCACGGTCCTTGTAGATGTATAGTTGCAGCCAGCGTAGTGTCTCGGGACTGGCCTCTGCCACTTCTTCAATTGAGGAGGTGGACCATGAACTCAGCATCATTCCAGTTCCCAGGGACCTGCAGGCTGAGGAAGAAAGGAGAAGATAAAGGCGAGCCTGGCATTTTCCCCACCCCAAAGCCTTCAGGTTGTTGTTCAAGGAGTAGAGACATCTACAAGGGCAATCAGGCAATAAGAAGTCAATTCTTGAAAAAGTTAGAAATATGCATTCCTTTCTACACTCTGCCTTGATCTTAGAGACAAAAGTGAGTCAAATAGCCAAAGATGTTTTGTGTATAAGGATGAAAAAATTGGGAACAACCCGAATCTCCAACCTTAGGGGATTGCATACACTGTAGTTCATATATTTTTGTGATAAGGTTAATTTTGTGCATCAACTTGGCAAGGTGATGGTTCCCAGAATTTGCTTGAATACACTGGATATTCCTGTGAAGGTATTCTTCAAAGGAGATTAACATTTAAATAAGTAGATTTTGAGTAAGGCAGATTGCTCTTTGTAATGTGAATAGGACTCACCTGACCTTCTGAAGGCCTTCCGTGAGGGTTTTGTTAGCAGGTTGCCTTCAGACTCAAACCACATCAACTCTTCCCTAGGTCTCCAACCTGCCAGCTTACCCTTTAGATTTTTTTTTTTAAGATTTAATTTGTTTATTTGTCAGAGAGAGAGAGAGAGCACAAGCAGGGGGGGAGCAGCAGACAGAAGGAGAAGCAGGTTCCCTACTGAGCAGGGATCCTAATGCGGTATTCGATCCCAGGACCCTGGGATCATGCCGGAGCCGAAGGCAGATGCCCAACCGACTGAGCCACCCAGGCGCCCCTACTTTTTAGATTTTTGGACTTGCCAGTCTCCACAACTGCATGAGCCAGTTCCCCAAATCAATCCCCCCACCCTCACCTCTCTTTCTCTCTCTCTCTCCATATATGTACATATTCTGTTTCCAACGATTACAGTTATAAAAGAATATTACTATTTGTGGACACAGAAAGATTTTCAAGATGTATTAAAAAAACAAAAAAGTCTACAAAATGACCCATACAACATAATTCCACATTTGTACAGATGTGCTTATTGGTATATAACCCTAAAGTGATTGCTAATGATAGGTCAGAGAATTATAGGTGCATTAAATTTTTTTCTTCCTTTTTCACTTCTAAAATTTTATCTTTAAAAATTTTGTTCAAGGCGCATTCTACCTGTTGTATTTTTAAATTTACAAAATACATATACTAGACACCCCAAGTAGACAGCTGTTCCCTCACAATCTTTTGAGCAAGATATCAAAAAATGAGTGCAGTGAAAGTGAAAAATAAGTAATAAAATTAGATTCACCCACCCAATTGTCTTAGAGAACTTGAAAGAACATGGGTGATAGGCTTTTCACCAAAAATAGGTAAAAGCCCATAAAACTGGCGTCGGCTTTAGTGGAGCAGAAACTGATATAATGTTTATATCCCAAATACCAAATATGGCAAGAGACAATAATAAATATATAAAACTGACTAAATGACCCTGAGTCATTCAACTTAGCTATGTGCCTGACGTATATCAAATGGCAGTTGTCCAAGTGACACTCATCAAGTGATGCTGAGAATATAGTGATGTGTTATTCAAAACACTACTTTGAGAAACTAAAATGTTTCCTTGCTTCTCAGACTTTAAGGGACAGCTAGATCCCCCTGGAACACTTGTGAAAACACAGTGTGCAGACATCCTCCCAGAATTTCTGATTCAGTGGGTCTGAGATGTGGCCTGAAAATTTGCCTTTCCACCTAGTTCCCACGGGTGCTGATGCTGCCAGTCCCTTGTACCACACTTTGAAATTTAAATAGTAGCAGTATCATTTGGTAGTAAATCTCTAAGTTCACATGGTAATAAAATGGATTTTGTTTTTGATAAAAGTTACTTTTCCTATGCCTTTGAAGGTGTTTTTCATCCCTGTTGTTCAGGTGACAGTTCAAATAGAGAAGACCTAAACTGGAGATGATCTTGTCCATGGGTCACTAATCTGTCCCCACCGAGTGGGCCTTTGAGAAATTCTCTCAAGAGACTCGTGACTTACAAAACAGTGTCTAAAAAAACACACATTTTATTAAGTAATAACACATATGAACATCTAGACCATTGTCTGATTTTCATTAAGACTTATAAACATGAAAAATAACTCCAGGTCATCTACTGCAGTTTGGAAGGAACACCAGGGGACATTGATCAGGTCAGGATCCCTTAACCAACAATTTATCATAAAGAAAATATGTCCTGAAGAGGATGTGACCTAACTAAGGTCTCACAGAAATGGAGAGCTGAGTGGGATGAGAACCCAGCATGTCTTACCGTTCCTCCAAGGCAACGATCTTGCTAGAATGCTCAGATGCCCACAAGACTCCCTGGTATCAAGCATAGATAAATGCACTCCCCTAATCCTTTGGGGCCATGGCACCCAAAGGGAATAGGTTCGCAACATCCCTCAAGGATGCCACCATGCCGATAGCTCTGGGAAGGCAGGGAAACTGGAAATCTATGGATGGGACCTGCTACGTACTGCCTGTGCAGGGTGTGGTTACGCAAAGGAGTTCAGCTAAGAGCACCATCAAATGATGGGACACCTTTTTGTAGTTTACACAAAGGCATCATGTAGATGAGCAGCTGTTCTATCAATAAGGATCAAAACTCCTCAAAAAGATCTCCTTGTAGGGGCGCCTGGGTGGCTTAGTCATTAAGCGTCTGCCTTCAGCTCAGGTTATGATCCCAGGGTCCTGGGATTGAGCCCCGCATCGGGCTCCCTGCTCAGAGGAGAGCCTGCTTCTCCCTCTCCCACTCCCCCTGCTTGTGTTCCCTCTCTCGCTGTGTCTTTCTCTGTCAAATAAATAAATAAAATCTTTAAAAAAAAAATCTCCTTGTATTCCTAAGAAACACAGACACTCCACAAAGACCATTAAAAAAAAAATCCTTAAGCTATCACTCTTGCAGGAAGTGTCAACTTTCACAAACATTTTGCCCGCTTCCCCTGGGTAGGCATGTCCAGAGAAAAGCAAGGCCAGCCGATGGCATCTATTTCCTGAGTCTCCTGGCTCTGGTACTAATGACTCCTGATGTTGGAGTCATTATTTTTCAAAGATTAAATCATATGGGGCTGAGATTTTGAGTCAAGGATGTTCAAAAGTCTAAGTAACCAAGTTGTAGGCATTTAATAAATGTTTGGTGATTTAATGAATTTACTCCAAGAGAGTCTCCTAGATGCAAGAAGAATATCAGAGTCTGTGCTGACATTTTATGAGTTGAGGCTAAGATATTACTCTCAGGAGAGAACAGGAGCAAAACTTAGAAGGCTTCATGCTCCTTGGAACGTATATTCCTGACCACTGTGATCCCCACTCACTTGTGATCATGTGCCGTGATAAAGGCAAATTACTGATGAATTACAACCATGGTTTTCAACACAGCTTATGTGAGAATGAGATGAGGGACCCTGGGATTTTGCAAGGACCATTCCGAGAGACAATCACAAATTTGCCTGCTAAAACATTGAAGCACTTCCATTCCAACTGGTAAATAACCATGGCTCTGAAGTAAATGACCCTCCTTTCTGAGTCCCTTCAATGTGGCATCACTCCCTTCTCTCCTCAAGGAATCCCTGGACCCCCCTCCCCCACATGTACATTCCAGAAATTTAAAGGTCAATTCCTGGCAGAGCTGGGGGCATTCAGAATGCTGTTAGAGCACTAGAAATGAGCCTCTGAGCATCTCTTCTAATCGGTTGAAGGGCTTTGTTGTACTGGTTGCTAAATATTTCATATGTCATTTTTGCCTGAGAAATAAACATAATTCCCTTCTAGCTCACATCACTCTTCTGGGGACAAAAATTGCAGGCTTGATTTGATAAATGACTTGGCATAGTCAGACTTTGTTAAGAAAGTCTAAGTAGAGTTATCCTAGTCCGGTGCTTGAAAGCACAAATGTTTCTGAAGTCCATTTTCTCTCCCTATTCATTTTCCACAATGAAACTGACCTCTGGCTCTCAAAACAGCAACTCTCAGATTTCATTTTAAAGGGACAGCAGTGCACTTGCATGGTATGACGTAAGACTCCGGGGCATGCTGCTTTTCCACAGCTCTTAGCAAAATGGAGATCACATCTGAGGTAACAAAGACAAGGCCTGGCTCTTGCTCCTAATGTTGATCCAATTCTAAAAATCTTGGCTTTCATTATAGTCAGCTTATCCTAGAGATAAAGTGTCCAGGAGGATACACCATCAAGTAAACACTGATCCCATATGACATTCCACAATTCTATTTCCTTATTTCCACTCCCTCCCTCTTTTATCATCCTTAAGATATATTTTCAAGAATAAACACCTAAGAGGTGCCCAGAGTGGCTCAGTTGGTTAAGTGTCTGTCTTCGGTCCAGGTCATGATCTCAGGGTCCTGGGATTGAGCCCCGCATCGGGCTCCCTGCTCAGTGGGGAGTCTGCTTCTCCCTCTGCACGCTCTCTCTCTCTCTCTCTCTCAAATAAATAAATAATCTTAAAAAAATAAACATCTAAACTTTTAATGCTCTAGATGTATTCAGATTTTTTTTTTCTCTTCTTTACTTAGGGACACTGGTAATACACTATTGCCATTGCTATAAAAAATGCATATGAGATACATACACGCACATATCACTAAGAGACATGAGTAAGGTTGTGGACATTAAAGCACTGAAGATAAAGCCCTAGAAATGACCTAGGTGATAATATATATCTCTTGAAAAGACAACACGATATAATGGATTGAGTCAGAAGGCCTGAGCGACTGTCCCAGCCTTGCCACACGTGAGGCACGTTTCATCTGCAAAACATCTATCACCACAGCTGCTTTCTTGTCCACTTCATGGCATTGCTGGACAGCCCACTGAGGCAAGGTTTGTGAACATTTTCTGCGTAAATTCTGAAGCCATGTATTATAAAGGGTTAAGTGAGAGAATGCCTAACACCATTTGGAAAAAGAAGTCCTAGATAGGTAGCCTTAGAAATTTAGAATTTTGCCAAGGACCTGGGTTTCTTATCATTGCTCATAATCTTCTCCACACCCAGCTTTTCCCTGTGTTGGTTTTGATCAACATACCCATTCCTCTTTGCAGAGATCGCATCAAATGCTCACTACCTTAAGCAAGAAAGCTCTCAAAAGAGAGCAGAATCTTCTCCAGGCCAAGGAACTCTGTGATAGGGCTGATATAGGAAGAGAATATCAAAGCAGAAAATCCCTACATTGCCGGGGTACACATTCCTTTGGAAAGTCAGGGACAAGACAACAGCAAATAATCCAAGAGGTGCGACAAAAACATGCCTTTCCCCACCCCCCACCTCTACCCCTTACCTGTCTGCAGATTTCCAAGAAGGGTCTGCAGAGTTACCTGAGTAGATCTGAGGGACTGGCTGCATTTGCTTATCAGGATAAAAAATTTTTAATTCTCACTACTTTTTTTTGTTTCTCTACTTTATTTGCAATAAAACTGTAAGTATAATAATATGGATATAAATGAGTTTAATATCATTGTTTACTGTCACCCACAATCCTGCCCCTCCCACACACTCCAGAATGGGCTATGGGCTAGTGGAAAATATTGGTGCATTCTGTTTAAGAGAATCCAAGTTATCCTGGGACTCACCCATGACAAAGTTTTTTATTAGAGTTAAATCACATGCGCTAGGGTGGGGAAATGCTACAAGGGTCTACAATAATCTGCCATCAGATTAAATGTAGTTCTGCCTCCCCAAACTGCCATTCAGTAGAGTTAACTCAATTTTCTACACTACGGAAACTGTAATCAACCACTGAGGTTTACATCAACTCATCTTAGATATAAATGCAACCACCTCTGGAGTCGATATAAATCCTAAACTCCAATGTACAATGATTCAGCTGGGCTAGAACAGGTAAAGAGGTTTGCAAAACTGCAGGAACTGGCAGAATGCCCCCATGGCTAAGAAAGGCAATCGTGCCTCTAGATGTTGGCAGGGTCTTGTTTTCCATCAAGCGTTAATGAAAACATTTATTTCTAATCTAGGCAATCTGGATGTAGGCGAGAGAAGAGAGGAAAACTACTGTGGATTTAAACTTCAGGGGAGGCTAAGCCTGCCTGTCCAAGTTCTTTACTCGAAAACCGGGACCTTTTTTTTTTTTTTAAAGATTTTATTTATTTATTTGACAGAGAGAGACACAGCGAGAGAGGGAACACAAGCAGGGGGAGTGGGAGAGGGAGAAGCAGGCTTCCCCCGGAGCAGGGAGCCCCGATGTGGGGCTCGATCCCAGGACCCTGGGATCATGACCTGAGCTGAAGGCAGACGCTTAACGACTGAGTCACCCCGGTGCCCCGAAAACCAGGACCTTATAGCAAACTGACCAGGGGTGGTAAGGTGGAAACTGACTGGCTCCCAGCTTGCCAATTGCCAGTCATCTCCTGCCAATGCCTCTGTCTGTCCTCTGCCCTGGTGTGCCTTTGAGGAGGGCACAGGTAAATGTGCCACATTTTCTTCTGCGTCTTCTTCTAGTTGTGAAGTCAAGGAATTAAATCGCATTATAGTAAAAGCCCCCGGCACATTTCACCGTTAGCAGACGTATTTTATAACCTTGCTTATTTAGAATTTGCCCAGCTTCCTAGGGTTTAGGTTAGAAGCAAAAATAAACAACAAAATAAAAATAAAATGGCAGAAGATGAGGGAGAGAGAAGTTTCTCAAAGTTGAGGCAGTGCAATTTACTGACTATGAAGTAGCTTCCAAATGTTTAATGTCCAGTCCAACAGTCTCACACATATAAATAAGATGTCGAATCACCAGAACAAACTGAAGTTTATCATGCCAGGCTTGACAAGAAGGGGAATGATAACACATCTGAGAATGATATTCACCCACAGCTACCACCATCACCACCACAACAGAGGAAAATATAAACCAGTAGTTATCAGTGGGAGTAAATGTCTATTATTTGAAGCATTAATTCATGTGGGTCAAATCATATTCCCAGATTAGAGCAGAACGATTAAGCAATGTGCTACTTTGGGCCCAAATTATTTCTTTGAAAACAGTTCTCCTTTATGGGAAAGGTGAGTTAAGTCTCCAAAATTATGTGTTTAAAGGAAAAGGGGGCAGCATGATGAAAGTGTCTAAAGTTATTTATAGGTGCCTTTGATTAAAAAGCTCCTGCAAAACTTAGTCACCAAGACAGCTGTGCTGTCTTGTGAAAATTATGTTGAGAAAATGCATTCTGTCCTCTGCACAGGAAGTCATTGTGCAATGGGGAAAATATGCAATGACAAAGTACCAGGCAGTTGTGTGGTTCGAAACTCAGAGTCTGACCCACTAAAGTGTTTGCATAAATGTGCACCCTAACATCCACTGGCTGTATCATCCTTTCTTCACACAGGAACTGCCATTTACAGACTTATTAAAGAGGTGGTGAATATTATGGTCTGCATGGCTAAAATCACTCTTGCGATTACTTAGAAAAATAATGTTGTGAAATTTCCACTACAATTCTGCGTGAAATACTTAGAAACGGTCAAACAAATCTTAATTTATGATTTAGAGAACCAAAGCAATTTCAACACTGCCAAGAAAGACCAGGAAACCAGAGTTCATCTTTCCAGTGCTTTCAAGATGGTCCATTGTCTGAATCAAGAGCAGTTTAACCTTGAGGGATCACAGGGTCATGGCACTTGCAGAGCTGTTTTTGATTGTATGGAAAGATTTGCAAGAAACAGTTAGTCCCAATGACATCCGTGTTCTCCCTTTCCTGCATCCACTTTGTTTTCTGAGGCAGAACTCTGCGTTAGACTAAAACATCATCTTTACTGTAATGATCCCCAGGTTATTATTCTGTCATTTTATTAAGTTGTCAGGTCTTGGCATAACTGGCAGATCGCATGGAGACCACACCATAGTGAGATGTCTTTTAGGACGGGTTCAAGGAAGATCAAGCCTGCCCTTGACCTCAATCAACCTCCCAAGGTATAACAACCTCGGTGTCAGGACACACCAGGGAGCCTCTGACTTCTTGCTGTCATGCTTTAATGTCATCAGGCACACCAATCATTTGAGAAGAAGCAATCTCAAGCTCTTCAAGATAGCTGCCCAAGAGCTTAAATTCTGGTGTGAGACACTAGAAATCGGACCATTTGATGTTGGGCTTCAATGTAGTAAGAGTCTGTTTTTACTAGCTGTTTTTGATTGATGAAGTTTGTCTTAGGGCAAAGTGATTTCAACACTGAAGCTATCATTTTTGGAAAATTTTTAGATGTCAGTGACCCATTTTTATATATATCTCTGCATATATACAAAGAAGGTCCATAATCCTTTAATATATGTGTCTTTAATATATGTGTGTGTGCACGTGTGTGTGTATGTGTGTGTGTGTATGCACACGTACTGTATGTGAGTCATGTATGCAGAAAGAGAGGGTCCACTGAATTTTAATTGCTGAAAAAGAACATCCAAAACATAAAGTTGAGCTGAAATAGGTTGAAAATAAAGGTGAAAATAAAAGAATTGATTCTTTTTTACTACAATGAAACCAAGAGGTATTCCTTTCCAAATGTTTAATGATGTAATTTGGACAAAAATTTAGTGAACTGTCCTTTCTTCTTATTCCTCCTTAGTTTTGTTTCTTCTCAGTGAAAATGGATAAAATAATGGGATGAAGACAAATAACTGGATCAGACTCTAGAGTGAAACAGATCTTGGTTCACACCCCATCTTGATCATGGACCAGCCCTAGACTTTGGTCAAGGGCGTCCTTGTGCTCCATTGTCAAATGAGGAGAATGATAAATGATAATTAACTCACAGGTCTATTGTGAGGATTAATGACAGGACTGTAAAGTCCAGCATCTGGTGCATAAAAGGCACTCATTTCAGAAAAAATAAAAGTTTCACTTAAAACAAATCTCATGCTTTTCCTGGATTTAGGTAAAATTGAGAATAATGGGGATATTTTCCTCATAGGTATGCTGAAATGTATGTCTACTCGGTCACCTAGTACAACACATAAATATATAAATCAATAAAGCTTTCAAAAATACATCATTTGGGTCTGGAGCAAAGGAAATGACAATTTTTCTTGCTGAATGGTCTTTCACTCAATGTTAAAGTCGATCACTTAATCTCGGAAAATCCAGAAAATTCAACAGCTAACGGTCTCACCTACACTCTAATTCAGTTCTTTGGGGTCTGTAAGGCTCTTTGTGTTACTCTGCAATCTGTTCCACCTGCACCTTAATAGGTGGTCAAGTCATAGCTGAGTCCCAAAACTTCACTTTGGAATGTTCTGGCCTTTTAGGCTCAAAAAGAAAGTGTTTAGATTTAATGGTTTTATGGCCCATCAAATCCTGTGTGGTAGCCTCTAATTGCATCCAGGGGCAGGAATTTCTTTTAAAATCTTTTTTTTTTTTTTTTTTTGACAGTTTACTAAGGATTTGTTAATACGCTGAGCATTCCTGGAACGCGGTAGGTGGGTTTTAATTTTTCTCTATTTGAGGTCCCGGCACTCCCTCATGTGGCGCTTGCACAAATAACAGTCAGAAGCAAACGGATGAATTAACACTTAATCTCTTCTCTTTCCTCTAGATTCTTCATGTTTAAATGAAGCAAAAGAGCTCGTGTAGTTCCATGGAGGCTGAAATAAAATTTCATTACAGCCACAGTGCCTAACACCAGAGAGATTTCCATGATAATGTCCTAAAAGCCTCTGTGGTATAATAAGCATTTTGTTTCTGCTTTGAGAAGTCAGCGATGCTTTACTTCTATTGCAGGATGGGAATTTCACCTAAGGATACTACCTGCTTTTATATGGCCCTAGGGCTCATGCTTATTGATATTTCCTTCACTATGCTGAGTATTTGTAGACATGATTCTGTAGTCATCCCTGAAGCTCATAAGAATAAAACGCAAATAAAAAAACAATCTAATAGAGTTTCAAATGGATGTGCCATTGTAAGTAAAGGCATTTATATGGCTCCAAAACTATTATAACAGTTGTCAATTATCAAAATGTTAACTAAATCATCTAGTACAATAAACGTCTTCTTATTCATAACATAGTACATGGCAAACTGCTCTCCACTCAGTGTTTCTCAGTTTCCTTCCATTTTTTTTTAAGATTTTATTTATTCATTCTTGCAAGAGAGAGAGAGCATGAGTGGGGAGGAGAAACAAAGGGAGAAGCAGACTCCACACTGAGCAGGGAGCCCGATGTGGGGCTCGATCCCAGGACCCCGGGATCATGACCTGAGCCGAAGGCAGATGCTTAACCGACTGTGCCACCCAGTACCCCAGTTTCCTTCCATCTTAAAAGACTTTTAGGAGTTGTTTTTATTTATTTTTTTTAAGATTCATTTATTTTAGAGAGAAAAAGAGAGCGCAAGTTGGGGGAGGGGCAAAAGGGGAGGGAGAGAGAATCTCAAGCAGACTCCCTGCTGAGCACAGAACCCAACATGGGGCTCAATGGGGGGCTCCATCCCATGACCCCGACATCATGAATTGATCTGAAACCAAGAGTCAGATGCTTAACCTACTGAGCCACCCAGGCGTCCTTTTAGGAGTTTTAATTTTTGTTTAAAATTCAAGCTCCTTTATTTATGCTCCTGAATTTTGCTCAAGACCCGTATTTCCTAATGAGTTTCATAGTCTGTGGCTTATTCCATCCTCTCAAAACTAAAGGGATAAAACTATAAAAACATAGAATGTTTGCAGTTAATATTCCAAGACTATAACATAGAATTTGCCTTAGGGTTCTTGCTGCAGTTAATGATACTTGGAAATATCAGTCACTGACCAGGACCTTATAAGCAGCATTGCACAAGTGATTAATAACCCGGAACAAGGTATTTATCCTCTGCAAGCCTCAGTTTCCACAAGCAAGGAGTTGGAAAATGATCCTTAGGGCTTTGGATTCACATTTGAAGATGCGTAACACATAGATGAGTTAATAAATGTAAATTGCCTGACACACATTGATTGCCAAATAAATGTTGGCTATCATCATTTTTCATGAAAGTTAGTTTGTGTGGCATAAACATCTATTTGTGTTTTCAGCAAGATCCGGAAATAAAAGTGTCTTCTTGTTTTCCTCTATCCCAAGCATGAAGCTATGAGAAATGAAAATCAAAGGCATGCAAATGTTCATTCCAGCATCTATGCTCTCCAGGACTGGCATGGAAGGCAGGGGGTAGAGGAAAGGGGTGGGATCTCAGAAGGGCAGCAGTCTACCTTGAATGGTTTCTCTATTTCATGGAATCTTAAATGGGGACAGAATCATTTATTTATGGCCTGGGGAAAAAAATGGTAAAGATCATCTTCCTGTTGGAAATTTTCTGGTTTTGGTTTCCAACATTTTCTCATTGTGGAGATTTGGTCTTCTTTCTTGCCTTTGTTAGCAGAACTCCTTCTTTAAAGAACTGTCCTGTCTGTCCTGCCGAACCCCAGCATGCAACAGGAGTAGCTCTGTGCTCAGTGACACACCTAACTTCCCCGAGAGCCCTGGGAACAATCCTGACCTCCTTGGGGCATGGTAAGCAAACCACTGATCTTGCTTAAGCAGCTGACTTTATCAGTGAGGAAACGTAATCCTCCTAGAGAGTGAAAATGACCTGCCACAGAAGTGCAACTAGTTAGTGGTGAATTTCCACATAAATCAGGTGTCCCAGCCTGACAGCCCAGGGGACACTCGTAGCCCACAAAAGTATTTGCTTTGGCCCACACATTATTGCCCCAAACAGTGTTTTAGAGAATTTTTGATTTATTTGCCAACATTTAAAAACCAGGAGATTACACATAAAAATCAAGGTTTCTGGCTTCTCTTGAAATGTTGGAAGATTTGGCAACCCCACATCCTCATTCCCTTGGGGCCTTAGTTAGCTAGCACTGAAATGCGGCTGCCCCCGTCCGTGGAACCTGCAATCTCCACCACGACCGTCTCCACCACCGATCCTGCATTGTTGTTTTCCTAACTTCATCCCTCTTTGGATATTTATGTTACCAGTCTGACCCTCAGAGCCATTTTTGAGGTTGCTGCGTAAAGCTTAAAGCAAAAATATCTTCAGCAAAGCAAAAAGGGCGACTTTCACTCCCATCAAAGTGTGAATGGAGTGTACTTTTCTGAAAGCAGTTTTTTAATATGTGGAAGAGACTTTTGGGACCCTGAGGGGCAAATAAAAAGTGCACCCCATTTTGGGAAGCTTTTCCCAGCATTATTCTCATGTGATTCTCAAAGGACCCCCCCCAGAAGTAAGGGCTCTTATTCAATTAAGGTTGCCAGATACGGCAAATAAACATATAGGATGACCCAGCTACAAAGGATTTGTTGTTTATCTGAAATTCACATGTAACTAGCTCCCTGTGTTTTATTTGGCGATCTTATATTCACTGCCATTTTGAAAATGAAGAAAGAGTAGCTCCATCGGTCACTCTTCAACTACAAAGCTGAGTAAGAAAACAGAGCTCTCTTCTCGGGCCCAGTTCACACCGAAGTGGTGAAAAGAAAGTCCAAAGACCCTTGAAGCAGGGTTCTGTGAAGTCTGGAGAGCCAGTTGAGAAGCCAATATTGTGGTACTGTGGCAACTTCCACAACTTCCTGGACGCCCATTCTAATTATTCAAGCCTGACCGTTCCCTGGGAATTTGAGTGGCCCTCACCTTGGTTGGCATTCTTCCAGAAGCCAGCAATGAGACAAAGATATGAGCACAAGTCTTGTATTTGGAAATATTCACCAGGTGAGTTTAAAAGTGAGATAGGGACGGGAAGGCAGTCAATGAAGGGTGTATTAATGGGCAGGAAGCACCCAACCTTCCTATCCATCTGCCCCCGTTGCCAGAGAAAATGCCAGGCAAAAAGTTGCAGGTTCTGATAGGAATGATAAAGAACAGGGGGATATATCCCAAGCACCAACAGCATCTGCTCCAGGCACGCATGCTTTCTTTCCTTCCAAGTAACCTATCCATCCCACAACTAAAACATACCAACCAAGGAGCACTCCTGGTCATGAGCTGATCACCATCAGCTTTCAGGGTTAATCTAAATATTAAATAGACCATCCATCCATCCATGGCAATTGGGCCATAGAAGAAAACCTTAGGAATGTTGAAATCCTTAAAGGAGGTTTCTACCATAAATCTGGATATAAACTGTGATGTCACTGCCCTCACAAGAACCTGATCCAGGATCTTAGATTCTCGAGGGCATTGTGTGACCTTTCATTGCCAGTTCCTCTGTGTTCTCGGTGTCACCACCCCTCTGCATTCTTAACTGTTTAACCCTGTCCCAATACCGATGATGTATCCCACTCTCCTGGGGGACCTGCTTTGTATGCACCTAAAGCAATAAATCAATTACTTTTAGGGGATTGTAACTGACAGAATAATGGGCTTCCCGTCATGACTTTGTATGGGATTTTCTGGAAATGGAAAGCAGCACAAGGTGGTTAGGAGTGAAGATTCTGGAGCCAGACTGCCTAGGCCTGAATCTTGTTTCTGTCGTATGAGTTGTGTGATCCTGGGCAAGTTATTCATCTGCTGGGTGCCTCAGTTTCCCATGTGTCAAAGGGGCTTACTATAGTACTACTTCTTTGGGCTGCTCTGAGGATTCAATGCTTTAATACTTGTACTGTACTTAGAAGAGCACCTGGAACATGGTCATTGCTTTGTAAGGAATATTCCAACAGGAACTTAAGAATGCCTCCTGGTTAGTGCTGGGAGGAAATAATGTTGCACAAAACAGTCCTATCTAGGCCATCAAATCATAATTTCTAAGTGAGCTTTCTTCTCATTTTTCTTTTCATCCCGTCCCCACCAAAAATAGGGAGCCCTGATCTTGGAACCATCGGAAGAGAGGTGGAGAGTAAGTCCTGTCATTTACTGGTCAAGAAAACTGCTTTCTCTGGAGCTCTAGCTCTTTGCCCACAGAATGAACACAGTGACGCCTGTCAAGTGTCACATAAAGGAATATATACAAGTATTTGCAGTCTCTGGGGTTTGTCGTTGCTGTTTTAACCAAGTGAGCTCTGCTCATTGCCTTCTCTTATGTCCTCTCCCTCACCACCATTCTCCTCATGGTCTCTTCTCCATCTTTTGCTCAGTGGTTATTGGTCCTGTCTTACAAAATAGTTCAAAGGGAATTCAGTAAGTATGGACCCCAAATAAGAAGAATATAAAGTCAGGAGTAATCCTATCACTCGTAAATAAACACATGTAAAATGGAGTCTGCATTCTTTACCTTAAAACGTAAATGTATTTTAGGGCCTTACTATGGTTTGTAACTGCTTTTTAAAAACTATACCGCAACATCTTTCCATATACTCTTTCTCTGATATCATTACAAAAATTAATCCCATTTCTAAGGTACCCTGTTTTTTACAACCAATCTCCAATTATGGGACACTTGGGTAGGTTTTTTTTTTTCCTAATTTTTCTCCTATCAAAAATAAAGGCATGAGAATCCCTGCAGAAATGTCATTCTTCAAAGTCATAATTATTTCCATGGAATTTCTAGAAGAGGACTTAGAGCATCACATGGAATTCACACCCTCAAAGCTTTGGTTAACAATTGTCAAATGATTTTCTAGAGATATGATTCCGCTTTACGCTCTTCCTATCGGTATTTGAAAATGCACACTTTCCTTCCACCCTCCACACACCGTATAATCTGAAAATAATAACTTCATATTCAGAAAATAAAATATATAGTTATAACTTAACATTTATTTGACAGCTAGGGAAAATGAATACTTTTCATATGTCTATTGGCCATTTTCATGTGTCCAATTATGAATTTTCTATTTGTCTTTTTCCACTTACATCTTTTCATCTCTTTGGGGTTAGATGTTATTTCATTATTCAAGTATAAGGGCGCTTCACACGGAAAGTTCATTAACACTTTGCAGCCTCATAATTTTTCAAATTTGTTTTGTTTGCCACTTATTTTTTCAATTTTTATAGAACTTTGACAGCATGGAAGTTTCTGGGGTTTGTGTTGATTTGTTGGCTTTTGTTTTATTTATTTATTTTTAAAGATTTTGTTTATTTATTTGACAGAGAGAGACACAGCGAGAGAGGGAACACAAGCAGGGGGAGTGGGAGAGGGAGAAGCAGGCTTCCCGCTGAGCAGGGAGCCTGATGCGGGGCTCGATCCCAGGACCCTGGGATCATGACCTGAGCTCAAGGCAGTCGCTTAACCAACTGAGCCACCCAGGTGCCCTGTTGGCTTTTGTTTTAATGGTTGTTATCTATGGAATTCTTGGGAAGGCCTCTCTCACCCCAACTGTAAATGGAAAGATACTGGTTTCCTTCTTCTTTTCCCCTTCTCCCTGCCCATATTTCAGGATTACCATAGACAAATGGCTGGGGCCCCAAGACCACTTCTCTGTGTGTGGTCCTAGAATTAAAAAAGTTCTAGACTCTAACCTAAGTCTGTCCAGCACAACCACTGGGTCATGCTGATATCCCTGGCAGAATTCTGTGGCAGACATTTCAAGAAGGGAAGTAAATCCATAAGATCTGTGATACTTTGAACTAAAATGCTTTAAAATAGTATTTAGTTCCTGCTCTTTGGACCTGAATTTCCTTCCCTGCTTAGCATCAAAAGAAGTCAGATAGAATTCATTACCAACTTTTATATGAGTTTCTGAAGCAGAGTGGGGAGATTTATCACTGTGCATACCTTTTCAAATGTTCGTAGTTGCTAGGGGACTGGCAAGTTAATAAATTAGCCCTAATAAGGAATTTCTTTACATCATATTTGAATTTCTCATCTCTCTCTCGTAAGGCAGAAATACTCTATTGGGAATATAACCCATTCATAAAACAGAATAGTGGTCCCAAACCATGACAGAAAACTCAACCAACCGGGTCTCTGCATCTGCTGTTTCCTTGAGAGAATCAAGTTGTTTGGGGAAGCAGGAAGGGCTTTGAAATCAGGTAGCTATGAGGTTGAATCCCATTTCGACCACTACCAAGCTGTATGACCATGGGGGAGTCAATTTCTCAGACCTCCATTTTCTGAAATGTGGATATTAATACATGTAATATAACTAAAAGCTATTGAACCACCACTCTGTGCAAGGCACTATTTTAAGCACTTTATATGTGTGAACTCATTTAATCCTGACAGTCACTCAAGGAGATGGGTACCATTTTTATCCCCACTTTATAGCTGATAAAACTGAGGCACCAAGAGTATCTTGCCCAGAGTCCTAGAGGAGGAGAATGTGCAAGAACAGGTATTTGGATGGCAGCGTCAATGAGTTTAATTTTTGTGAGTGTAAAAATATCCAGGGAAGTGTTTGCTTGATGCATACAGAGAAAGAAGTCACTAAATGTTAGTCCTCTTCTGTCCCTTTGGGTGAGACTCTCTTCCTACCTCGCACAGTTGCAAGCTCCCCATCCTCATGAGCCATGCACTGCATGGCAGTAGCTCCAGCGCATATTGGCATGCTGACCCTCTGCCCCAAAATGGAAGTCGACAGGTCTACCTCGGCAACATTCCGGAGCATCCGTGGATATAGCTTCCATCTAGAATTAAAAAAAAAAAAAAAAAAGTTTTAGAATTCTAAAATCATCACCAAAGCTTTGACATTTCATTTTAGTTAGAAAGAGAAAATATCATTTTATTTCTCCCATTTGGCAAACTACTTTACAAAGTTAAAGAAAAGGGGCATTTTTCATGTTTGTGAAGATGGCAAATTAGCCATAAGAATAATGGATTTCACAAGTTATTGTTCTTAGTGAGGTGTAATTAACATATGGTAGGATTTGCCCGTGCAAGCTTTGACACACGCATGCGGTTGTGTAAGTGCCAAGACAGTCCAGAACAGATCACCATCTTGAAAAATGTCCCCATTTCCTTTTGCAGTGAAACCAATCCCCTAACCACCACTGATACTTTTTCTGTCCATATAGTTTTACTTCACAAGAATATACAAAAGGAATCATATATAATGTAGCGTTTTGAGTCTGGCTTCTTTCACTAAAAGCATAGTGCTTTTGAGATTCACCCATGTTGCCAATTCGTCCGTCATCTGTTGCTCTTGGTGGATGAATAGTATTCCGCTGTACAGAGGTCCCCCAGTCTGTTTGCCCATTCCCCAGCTAAGAGACATTTGGAACATTTCCAGTTTGAAGCAATTATGAATAAAGCCGACTATAAACACTCACTTAAATGTTTTTGTGTGAACATAGCTTTCATTTCACTTCCTCCAAGTCATTCTGAAGATGGTATACAAAAACATGGAAGGCAGATATGTCCAGTTTGTCATATATATATATATATATATATATATGTATGTATGTATGTATATAACAGACAGTAATTGGAAGTCGACAGTAATTCCTTAGGTAATTACTTTTAAAATTATAATGTAGTTTCTTGGAAATTCTTAAACTGAAGTCAGTATTCATTGAAATATGGTGATGAGGGGAGATAATTTTTTTTAGTTTCCTCAAAAAGGTTATTTGGCAGAGACTGGAGTTTTGGCTTGAAGAATTTTTGACTCCTGAACATGATCTTAAATGACTCTTCCTGCAATTCTTTTGTGTTACAGTGAAAATGATCAATAAACCAAGAACCAAAATTTTAAGAGTAAAGTTTAGAGGAGAACAAGTTCTCTTCCCTCTTAGCAAAATTTCTATGTCCTATTGGTTCAGGATTATTTCTCTCATTAGTCACTGATTAGAAGGGAAGAAAGTACAGCCCTATTTCTAATGAGCACTAAGACAATAAACATGTGTGTAAGACCCACATACATACCTAACCAGCCCTCAGCTTTCATTACCTAGATTGAGCTCTGCTTCCAGAGAAATCGAGATTTTTAGTTAATATAGTGAAGTGTGATTTAGAATTGGAGTAACCAAAATAAATCGAACCTCCGAAGTTTTAATTGCAGCCTACTTCCTGTAGCGGACGAAGAAATTCTGCCTTCCTGTTGCTTTGGGTCCGTAATCTTACCCTTCTTCACATAATAAAGTAAATACATCCAGCCCTTGAAATGCATAATAAAGAAGTTTTACTGTGCGATTTCTCCGTAATTCCTTTGAACATCATAATTGTCATTATTTTTTGTCACACCACGCGCCTTGCTGCTGGAAGTCTTTTCTTTTGGACTGACTCTCACAGCATGCTTCTTTGATCTCCATTGGGGGGGGGGGGGAGGCAGAAGCCTTGAAGAGAGTTTTTATTACCAATCATCTCTAAGTGTATTATTAGAATGAGAGAAAAAGGTTTTAATAGCCATTGGCAGGCTGGCCTTGGAAGGCATTAGTATTTACTTAGAGCTGAGGAAACAATGAGCATTTTTACAAAGGGCACACACAGAGCTGCAGGGCATCAGCTGTGTGTGTGTGAGAGAGAGAGAAAGAGAGAGAGAGAGAGAAAGGACATTGTTTAATGTTCAGTTCCTACATAGAAGGCAAGGCTCAGTCCTTCTATCTCCAAGCAGTAGCTTTACGCTTGTCCACGTGGTGGCGCAGTCCCTTTAATAACTGTGTGTTCTCCCCCTCAACACTCCTTTCTGTTCTGAGGGTGACACTACAGAGACTCACCAACCAGTGAACAAAATGCAATTTTCACACAAAATTAGGTAAGGTCAATGGAGTGGAAAGTGTAGGCTCTCCAAAAAGTTCTCCACATTTTGATATTTTCTGAAGAGCCATTACAACTAACCTTGTCAGGTAAATCTAATAGCTTTCCAAGTCCCACCTGACCCCATCCCCAATTTAAATGATTTTTTTCCCACAATCTTACAGAAAATCGCAGCCGACTATAACCTTGGACTGTGCTCTTATAGGACCTCCACTTTGGAAAAAAGATATGAAGATCAGCAAAATAATTCAACCAATTGAATAATAAACCTCTTTCAAAGGATGGAAAATAAGATGCCTGAGCAATGGAAGTGGGGTAGAAGGGGCGATCCTTTCATAGGGCTTTTGACCCACACCTCACAACCAACAAAAGTCTCACATTTAATTTACAAAAAAAATGTGGTGATGTCCACATTGCCATGATGGGATACTCTATTTGAAGGAAGACACTGAACATCCAGCTTTAAAGTCATGTGCTGTTACTGAATCCCATCAACTGAACCCAGTGAATTAATGTTTCATAAGTCCTGTAAGACAATCTTATTGCATCCCAATTTCTCCACATTAATTTTTTACTCTAAGCATTTACATCAAATGAAATATATGTAAATACATATATCAAGTATATAAAATAGCACAATTTTTGTAATCTCCTTTTTTACCTTTCATTCTTAATATCGTGAGATCTTGAAAACATTTAACTGGATGGCCCTCAACCTCTGAGGTATTGCAGTAAAGGAGTAAGGAGGGCAGGGATCTACGTCTGAAGAAAACACTGCACAGCAAGCAGTGCTATATTTAAATAGTCAAGCCAGTTTTTGAATGCCTTGGTGTGTAAATGGGTTTCGGAAGGCCTGTGACCCTCCTGACAAGGTGTATAGTTGTGCTTGCGCGTGTGTGTGCGCACGCGTGTCCTCATGCGTGTATAGATTTGCCAACACTCGTATGGATAAAGAAGTCACAGCTCTGAGGTCCAAGATAGAGGAAGCAGAGGAGAAAGGGAGGACAAAGGGTAGGAGGAGGGGGAGGAGAGAACAGAGCTGGGATGTGAGACCTCTTGCCACATGAATCTTCAAAAAGAAGAGGCAATTAGCTACTTTGCATAACGCAAGAGCAAAAAGCAGCTTACTCTACTCACCTATCATGGAAACCATCTTGTGGCATTTACACCTAGGAGGAGAATACTTATAATGCCGCAGGGGAGTTCAGACTGCTTCTCAAATATTAAAGTGAGAGAAGGTTATCACTTTTCCATCTGTTACTTAAAAGAAAATCATGCCATTTTCAGTGTGAGGAAAGAAAGGAGCTTCATTTTCTAATATCATCGGGACTTCTAGATGCCCCAAATTGTAGAATTAGTTTCCACTAATGATAATTTCACAAGAAGCCACAAAGTGCAGACCATGATTGAGAAGGATACACTAAGTTCATTTGTAAGAGAAACACGTACTGTGTTGTTCTTTGTTTTTTATTTATTTATTTATTTTAAGTTAACCCCAATCAGGTCAGGCCAAGCAAAATGTAGCAAGCTGACATCTGCTGTTCGCTTCATGTTCACAATAGGAAGTTATGCTCTTCAGTCTGGTTCCATCTATTTGACTTTGTCCTCTTGCATTTTATTTTATTTTATTTTATTTTATTTTATTTTATTTTACTTTATTTTTATTCTTTTTTGGCTACAATAACATTAGAGTCCCAAGTCTTACCCCAGAAATGTTTACAAGCAAGTGCGAGGTCACATAAGTAAGCCAGGTCCCCAGAAGCCAAACCGCGGTTGTCAGAGCGGGAGCACAGAGATAACAGCGGTCACTGTGAATGACACTTTGTTGTGCTTGTGGGAGGGGGAGCTGGATACCCTTCATAAATGTCTTTAAAATGCCCTGACACTGTGTCACAACGGGTTATCTGAGGTTTGGTTGTTTTGCAGTCTTCATTTGAATCAGAATGAGAGAGCTCAGATTGGTTTTCTTCATCCCATCAGCCCAAAGCCACCAGGACCCTGGCAGGAAATCTATTCTGAGCTCCATGTCATCAGCTCAATGGTAGAAGGTGAGGAATGAAGGGTCACAGGCAGTTACACAACAAAAGAGGAATTGAAGTAGGCGATGGCCCCTAACGTTAGTTGCAATATAAAAACTCCTCAAACAGTTGATAATAAAATAGCATCAACCGACCTCCAGAGCTGATTAATCCCCATTTTTTTCACTTTCAAGCTGAACAAAAGAGAAAGGTCAAGGTTCATGGAAAGGACGGCATTGCAAACTCATTCGCATGATCTGTGTTCTGTCCTGAAGTTACTTAGTACGTGCATAGGCCAGGAATATTTAACTGGAGTACCGTGTGACCTGCACAAGCATGAGGCACTCCTCCCCTCCACAAATTGGAAGTCAACACTGTCTTCTATGTCTCACAAAGTTTCTAGAATTTCCAGGGTTGCAGAGGTGTTTGTATTTGCTGCAGCCCTTTGCTCCCTCTCTAAGGCCTCTACTGGGTACATTTTGGGGACACTTTGCATCAATTCAACCCACCAGTGTTATGGCGGTCAAAAATCAATGTACATCCATTGGAAGGTAAGCTCCCATGAATAGGAACTTTGTCTGGTTCATTGCTCTATCTTCAGCATGTAGTACAGAGTCTGGCCCATAGAGATTCCTAATAAATGTGAGTTAATTAATTAAGTAGCATGAGGTGAAGGGGGTTGAAGGGTGGGTCAGGAAATAGGTGATCATCTGAGCATTATGACCTGAGAAATTCAAAGAGACACCAACCTGTCAGAGGCCTGAGATTTCCTTAGTTAAAATGACCTATTTGGGTTAAAGTGTTGTTTTCAGGAGACTAGTAAGAGGTAAGCCACATTATCTGATGAATAGAACCACTATGGGCCTAGGAAGGGACATCTTTCAAGAGCAGAAAACTTTGAAGAGGCCCAAGACATTAAATGATTGAAAAAAGATCATACAGAATTTTAAGTCCCTCTGCTCTTAGTCAACTTTTCCTTTTCTTCCTCTTCCCGAATTTGTGAAGCTCATGTGGGTTCCAGGGAAGATTTGAAACAAAGTTAAGGCTTATGGAAGTTTGGGGGGGGGAATCCCATCCTTCACCCCATTCTCAGGTTCCTGGGGGTACATTGGTGCTGCTTGCCAGGGACCACTTGGTTAGAATAATCTCTCCCCTAATTTACACATAGAAAAGTGATTTCTGAGAGATTTTTCTCTAGACTGACAAAGCCAAGAAGGAAGGCAGAGTCTTTCCTCTGGATATTTTCTTCCTTTTTTCTTTAATTTATCACCATCAATGAACACCCACAATATTCGCTGGCTTTACTAAAGGCTATAATGTAAGATGGATGAGCCTGAAATCGTATAGTGTATCGAGGGCTCTCCTCCCCTACCCCAGCAAATAAACCATTTCATAACTGCTGAGAGAAAAACACTCCTCTAAAGTTATTTTGTTTCTTATTTTTATTACAAAGAGAAAATATAAACCATGACACCCACCATGTTGTGCTTTGAAATATGAAAGGCAAGGAAAACTAATTTGGGAATAGAGGTAGGTGAAGCACTTTGGATGAGGGATGAAATAGCCAAGTTGAAAGATTAATGCTATGGAGACAAATTGAAATCTAAAGTGAAAGTTTAGACAACAGTAATCAAAATGAATGATAACGGAAAGGCGGCAGGATGGGAACATTTGAGGCAACAATCTGATCTGGTTCAACCAGATATGATGGCTATCTTGCACTTAATGCTAACTGCTTCCTACACCATGAGCGATGACCCTCCCTCTTATACTCAGAGAAAAAGAATAGAGACTCATCAGACTGCATCACTATTTTTATACACAGTTAAATTAAGTATCCACGTAATTCCATGTGAGGCAAATTAGGGTTGGTTTTGTCAGTCAATTGTTTGAGATTCCCAGGCTTGGGATATTTTTAAACAATTTAATAGCCCAAGACTTCTCATGGCCCCAGGAGTTTTTTACCTCTCTACTAAGCATCCATCTAGACAAATAATTTCACATCATCAACATTAAAACTTGGAGATCTTATTTTGGTAGGATGTCCTCATATAATTTTAAAACTATAAATAAATTTTCTTACCTGGAAAATGCTGCAACATTATCAGCCAACGTTTCCTGGTCATTTGCCCCAGAAATATAATAGTCATATATAGACTTCGGAAGTACTGATTTAGCATGTTGTTCATAATCACTGATACAAATTAACCGCGTAAACATTTTCACAGGTTACTGTCACCCCAGGTTTGGGTTTTTTTTCCCTGCCTAGCCTTCTACATCCTGATAATTCCACTATTTGTCAATTATTAATAGACTTTTTCCAAAGTTCAGATTTACTTCTCTGTTGCTTACATTAAGTGAGCAAATATATGCTTAGATTTTGCAATTTCACTTGCATCTGTCTGCCAAAGAACAGCTACCCCTAAGCCATGAGAAGGTGGGGTTGGGGAGGCAAGAGAAGGGGATTAGTTGTCTGTCACATCAAAAATTAAGGACGTAGAGAAGTACTTGAATGAATCCACTCTTGGCACAGTTCTGGCTAAGGCTGCTTCTTCTGCATGGTATGTGCGTTTGCTTGGAACCCTGAATGGGCTGCCCACTCATTTTTCTTCCACATTTGGACCATGAACATATCATGTGACAAAGAGCTTATGGAATGAATGAGGCATCCAGTAAAAACAGGGTCTCTATATAATATAAAATTCAGCTGATTATAAACATTTGGCTTTAACAAGGAACATTAAGCCCAAATTTATAGCTTATTCTTAAAGAGTCTTGTCTCACTCTGGGGAGAATATAGGGAGGTGCCATTCCAAAGACCTTGTGGTCTCAATCTAAAATTTCACTCAATCATGGAACACTTGGGGGGAAGACTTGTATTATTAAGACATGATTCACAAAGCAATGGCTTTGACATCAGTCAGACCTGGGTTTCAGTCTAGGAGCCTCCACTTGAAGCTGCCCACCAGCCATTCGGCAGCTGAATTCTAACCGCCTACCTCTGTAGGAGAATGTTCTCTTCAACTTGGACCCTGCTTTTCCATCCATTGGCAGACCACAGTGCTAAGGAGTCAATGCTCTAGGGGACAGCCCTCCATCAAGTCCTCAACCAAGGACTCAAGCGAGTTGGTGCATAAATACCCCAAATCTCCCACTTCCCTAGTTCTCTCTTGCCACCTTCAGGTGTCCGCAGTGTTAGCTGTTTGGTAACCCAACCTGTGGATTAGCTGCCCTCCTTTCCGATCTCGCTTTCCTACCCTTTAATCAAAAAGCTTTAAGCTGTCAGGATTGGCATTGAATTAAATACAGGTTTATCCCCAAAGTTCACAAATGTTTACTTTTGTGCATCAGTGTGATAATAGGTAAAATGACATTAATATTTCTATTGGAATGTAAATATCTGTTAAAATATTAAGGGAATCCTAAAAGAAATGACTCAGTTTTACAGTTACTGAAATCACTGAGAAAACTGATCTAAGGAATCTTAATTCTGCGGAGAACTAATTCAAAATTTGCAGATTAAAGCATGACATTTTCATTTGCAACTTTCATAATTGTTAAAACTGTCAGCACCTTGCAACTAATGTAATTTTGGTGCAGAGGCAACTTAATATTCTGTAATGAACTTTAAGCAGACCAAGTTCTGGTGAAACTAAGGAAGATAATTAGGCCCAATGCTTCTCAAAATGTGGTCCTGGACCAACAGGACCAGCAGCAGCAGCCTCACTTGGGAACTTGTTAGAAATGCAAATTCTCAGGCCCCCATCCCAGTATTGCCAAATCAGAAATTCTACAGCTATTGTACCATAACAAGCCTTCCAAGTGACTCTGGTTGCACAAGATTGTGTGAGAACCACTGCTTTGGCAAGATGGAGAATAAAGGAAGATTTTGTTTTATTTAAAGGCTTGAACGAAAACAAAAAAAAATCCACTCTCATTCTATGCAATGGCAGCCTGGCAGCTGATTTGGAGTACCATGTTCATGAATAAACTATAGTCCCGGGCACCTGGGTGGCTCAGTTGGTTAAGCAACTACCTTCGGCTCAGGTCATGATCCTGGAGTCCCGGGATCGAGTCCCACATCGGGCTCCCTGCTCGGCGGGGAGTCTGCTTCTCCCTCTGACCCTCTTCCCTCTCGTGCTCTCTATCTCTCATTCTCTCTATCTCAAATAAATAAATAAAATCTTTAAAATAAAATAAAATAAAATAAACTATAGTCCCACTTTGCTTAATTAATCTCTTGGTGGAAAGAGCTAAAAGAAGTGGTTGGAGCTTAGAAAGCTTTTGTTAATTTGTGATAACTACATTGTTTCAATACCTTACATTCTCTGAGAGACACACACTCCTCTCTAAGACTGCGAAGTGAGATGCTGAGGGTAGAAGGTGACAAAACAAGTTCAGTCTTCGTTCAAGCTGCAACAGGCTGCACTTGCCCACCTGACCCCCTCTTTTCCCCCCAGTCTGGGATCAAGACTGTAAGTGCCATCATAACAGCACCTACTGGATTTGGGCAGTCTCCTTCACAATGGCCAAAAGATAGGGATTTTTTTTCCTTGTACTAGACTCAGTAAAATCTTAATGCTCTGCCAACTCTTCAGACTATCCCAATAAAATGTGCAGCAGAACCATGCCTCACCATCTCTACAACCCTTGGATACCTTCCAAATCATGGGGACCTTTTCTGCCTTCATTTCAAGGACAACTGCCTGAGCTATAAAAAAGTGCCATATCCTCAACTGGGTCTTCACTCTCCTCTGTCTTAAGGTATGATTTAGACGATTGCTTGGAGAATGTCTTTTTTTTAAAAATTTTTTATTGTTATGTTAATCACCATACATTACATCATTAGTTTTCGATGTAGTGTTCCATGATTCATTGTTTGTGCATAACACCCAGTGCTCCACGCAGAACGTTGGAGAATGTCTTATTTCTTGTTTTTATCCTTTTTAGAGGCATTTCATCTTCCCTGAAGTGTAGGGTTGATGGAATCTCGGTCCCTCCACTACTTCTAGGCATGGCCCTTCCAGGAAGGGCCATGTTGGTGGCATCACAGGCACCAATGCCAGCAAGAAACCAACCTACCAGGAAAGCTGGAGAGAGTGCCTCTCACAAGGGCAAAAACTATTTCATGGTGGTTGTACTTTGCATTCTCCTGCTTACTAATGAGTTTGATAATCTTTTATAAGCGTATTTATTGGCCTTTTATTTTTCTACTTTGTGAAACACCTGCTTGTGTCTTTGGCAATTTTTTTTGTATTAGATTTGTTATTCTGATCTAGTGGCAGAATTTCTTTATATACTTTGGAGACAGATCCTTTGTGGGTGTATGTATATAAGGTACATTTTTACTAAGTTCTTGGCTTTCTTTCCTACAGGAAGATGCCAATGTCAGTATCAAAGCCGTGTGATGGAAAGCATGTGGTTAGATATTCTCCAATTCCTTTTTCTTCCTTCTTCACACTTTCTCTACACCCTTCCCTTCTCTCTTTCTTGATCTGTGTCATCTTCCACTCAGTTTCCTTTGTTGTCTTCTTCTTCTTCCCCTTCTCCTCTCTTCCTCCTTCTTCTGCCTCTTCCTCCTCTTCTTCTTCCTCTTCTCCTTCCTATTCTTCTCCTTCCATTACCGCTTCTTCTTTTCTTCCTGTTCTTCCTCCTCCTCATTCTCTTATTATTATCCCTCTTTTATTTTTCTCTCCTTGTTCTAATTAGAGATGAGTCCTAAACAGGCAAGTTACCTAGAGCTAGGTGGATTTTTTTTTTTTTTTTTTTTTTTTGGTTCATCCACTAAATGTGTTACCCCTTGAGGTCCTGGTTTTGAGCTGGGATGAAAGGGTGTGCAGTCATTAGAAACTTTTGGAAAAATTTCCTCTTTCATGCTATGCAGGAGGGCTGACCTTGCAAGCAGTCATCTGGGGGTGGTCTGAAGATGGAGGTGAGGGGTGTGAAGATTTTACTTGTGCTTCTCCATTGCCCTGAGTCAACACCCTTTTGAGTGTCCACATTTTAAGTGGCATGGTTTGTTTGCTGTTCCCCAAGGTCCACGGGGCTCTTAAAATAGAGCTCCAATACAGGGATCAACATATACCTTTGGGGGATGAGTTGCTCTCCTTACTTCTCTGGGCTCTTGCTTTCACCCAATATTTGGTCTGTTTATTCCTGATTATTTTATGAACATTTTGATACCTTTAGAAATATGTGTATTATATTTAAAACAACTATAAATTATTTCCAGCAGGATGATTGAATTGACATGTTTTAGATCACTTAGTTAGTAGGAACCTGGGTGACAACTCATTTAACTACTAATTGGTAATCATGAATTATTAGGTCGGTTTTGTTTTTCCTACTTTACCTGGTCCAGGATGTGGAAACAGGGACTCCCCTCCCCTCCTTTCCCGCCCCCCACCCCCTGACTCACCACCACTATCCTTTCACTGAGGGTGTGGCCCTTCAGATTCCTATCTTAAATGGGAGTCTCCGTGGCTCTGTGGCTCCACAGCTCTGTGGCTATTTGTCTCCTCACCCTGCACACTCAGACTCTCAGTGGACAGAGCTTCGCAGATGTCCTTTGGACAACCTTCAGCTTCAGTGTTGTTTACCAGACTGTTGGGCTTTTGTTTGGCTTTGAGTTTTTATCTTTGTGTTTGTTTTTGTGTTTGTTTACTTGTTTGGCTTCTCGAGGATATCATTACTTTTTTGCCATTTCAGCAACACATTGTAAAATATGCTTTTAATATTTTCTCATATCTATAGGTGTTTTGTGAAAGACTTTTTCTTTAGAAAACCGAATCCACAGGATTTTCAAAAGCCAGAGTCTATGTTTTTTCTTTAACTATGGGTCTTTTATTGTACAGAAATTTAAAATTTATAATGTAATCAAATTTCTCATTAGTTTTACTGATGGTTTGGGCTCTTTAGTCTCATTTACAAAACTCCCCAGAGGTCATCAAAGCATTCTCCTGTATTTTCTTCCATCTGGAACTGATCTTTGTGCACCGAGCTTGTCATTACTGCTCTTTGGCCAATAGGACTCTTTGTCTTCTAAGCCCATCTTGGGATTGCATGACCTGAATTGTCCTGGTGCAGTTGGGCCGTAAGACCTGTTCTGGCCAAGGAATCATGGATGGAAGTATAGTTTATCAACTGAGAATTTAATTGTCAACTGAGACCCTCTGGGGCTACCTTTTCCTTTGCCACAGTAACTACCAATATTCTAAATTCCATCCGCCTGAGTTCCCAAATGTGAGTATCATAAAGCATAACCTCCAGGCAGACCAAAATGACTATGTAATATGAGCAAGAATAAGCTTTTGTTGTTTTGAGACACTGAAACTTTGAAGTTTTTATTGCTGCAGTTTAATCCAACACAGTCTGACAAACTTAAACCATAGTATTAGAGAAAGAGTCACCAAAAAAGAAAAAAAAAATAAGTATTTGGTTAGGGGGTGAGTGGTAGGAAACCTGTTGAAGGGAAAAAGGATTAAAATTCATGTCATGCAGTGGCAAAACCATTATTATTCATGTCATTTGCAGTAACTTGGAGGCAGATTATGTACTTAATGAACATGTACTATTAAGAGAAGGATTTGGAAAGCAAAATATGCAACATGAGTTGGCTACTATTGACAGCATTGGGTGAATTATTACAAGAAAAATAAATAAACTCACAAAGGCTTGACTGGATCATAGACAGGGGGGAAAAAGATTCTCCAATGGAAAAACACAAAAGATTCTCCAAAGAGAGAGTTCAGAAATTTGGGGATTTGAAAAGCTTGGAGAAGCTAGTGGTTCCCAAACCCTGTCAATAAAATATAAAATTTAAAAGATGTTTGCGTATAAAGGCCAGTTCAAATTTAGTTCTGTGCAAGGATCAAATCTAGGACACAGTCCTCACGTTCCTTATTTTTTTTTTTTTAAAGATTTATTTATTTGAGAGAGCGAGAATGAGAGAGAGAGAGTACATGAGAGGGGAGAGGGTCAGAGGGAGAAGCAGGCTCCTCGCCGAGCAGGGAGCCCGATGCGGGACTCGATCCCGGGACTCCAGGATCATGACCTGAGCCGAAGGCAGTCGCTTAACCAACTGAGCCACCCAGGCTCCCCTCACGTTCCTTATTAATACAACTGAATATGTTAATCCATTTCAGAGCAAGACCCAAATAAGAATATGAAACTCAATAAATCTTTTCATATGAATAAGACAGCTTGGGGAAAAGAGTAAAATCATGTGACTGATATACCCAAGGTATGCTGCTCCAGATATCCAATGCTGCATGGCAAACCACTCCAAATTTAGTGACACAAAGCAAGATCCATTTTGTTATGCTCATGGATTCTGTACGTAAGGAATTTGGACAAGGCAAGCAAGGATGATTTTACTCTGTTCTGTGCTATGGGCTTCAGAGGGTATGACATGAATAAATGGGGGTTAGAATCATCTAGAAGCTAATCATTCACGTATCTAACACCTTTGTTGGGATGTCTCAAAGGCTAGGGTCAGCTGCGGCTGTCATCCAGAGCATCTGCTACACAAAGTTTCTTCACGTTGTTAAGACTTCCTCACAGCGTGGTAGCCTCAGGTGACTGGACTTCTTACATGATGGCTTAGCACTCCAAGAGTGAATGTGCTAGCAAACAAGGCATAAGCTACATAACTTTAATGACCCAGCATCAGCAGCCATGCAGCATCACTTCCTCTGTTTTTGGTCAAAGCAGTCTCAGGTCTACCCAGACTCAAAGGGATGGAGACAGAAACTCCAACTCTTAATGAAATGACTGTCTAAGAACTTGTGGCCACATTTTAAAATCAACATACACACACAATGAGGTCAAAAGAGATAGAACAGCATAGGGGGCAGAAAGTAAAGAAATGCTTCCTCTTTACTATCAGGAGTCCATTCCTGAAGATCAGAAATTCTACATGAAAATAAAAATTGGAAGTCTACTTCCTATTATTTAAGTGGGGAAAATTTATAATACAATAAATGCGAACATTCAATCCTCAACTAATTTCCTAAAAGACAGAGTAGGACATCTACCTGTAACTAAGCTATCATGTCAGGATATAAAATGCTTAAAACATCATTTCCGATGATCAAATGATTTAAAGCGTTGTTAAACAATTACTTTGCCTCTCTAAGAAGGCCACACATCCCTGCAGACCCTCAGCACATGTTTCAAAGCATCCGCATGTGTTTCTGCCCTTTAACAAATGGTAATCAGAATGTAATGCAAGACTTTTGCCCACATAATTTTATTTAAAATGTTCAATTGCATTTGGGGAATAAAAATATACATTTTGACTTAGGAAAATTGTTCAAATAAAAAATTGAAATTATATGTGTGTTTTAATTGTGAATATTAAGAACCAAACTGTGTTGTGTCAAAAAGCAAGAGAGGACTTCAAAACTGCTATAGACAAATGCCCACAGAAGGCACTCATTCTTCCTCCTTTATAGTGGTTATTCTGTTCCTGTTTTGTCTCTATACGCTGTGTAGGATGGTGCTTTGTGATCTTTTATCACAATCACCTGGGGATTAAGCATAAGTTCCTAGACTTATATCTAGCATTTCTGATTTCTGAGGTCTGAGAATTTACATCTCAAATATCTGATAATGCTGGCCCACAATTTGAAGAATTCTTCTATAGAAGCTAGGAAACATTTTTTTTTTTTTAAGGTTATAAGTCTCCAGATAAAGAGAAGCCACATTCTGACCAAATGCAGAGATCCTACACATCATCTCTGATCTCAAAACTCCCACCCATCGAGGAGTGCGGAGCCTGGGCTCTGAGCTAAATGCCATTTTATTAAAGGAGATTTTCTATTCCTCTCTTATGGGGAGGGAATGAGTTCACTTTGCTTTAGGAGGCAAAGTGGGCCAAATATTTAACAGATATATCCAATTCCTCCCTTCAAGGCTCATCATGGTGATAGTGCAGGTTTGGATTGCCTTCGGAGGAGGTCCTGCTAGTTCCGGGACATAGGATTAGCTCTAGTCAATGAATTGTTCATGAAAGTGATGACTGTCAGTTTGGGGTGGGAACATTTAATCACCCATGTAAGACCCTCCTTACCTCTTTTCCTTGTCACATCAGCCAGCGAAGTTCTAACAGTGGCTGCTTTGTCAAGCTGGCTCATGGGCTTAAGGCAACGAAGAGCCCCAGGCAACACATAATGGGAACATGGTGTGATCACAAATTATACCTTTGTTGTTCTAGGTCGTATACTGCATCCCAATCTTCCAGATATATATAGGTAGGAATTAATTTATGTTTTCAAATAACTAATCAATTGTTTCACTGTCACTTATCAATAGCTGATCTTTCTCCACTCTCAATAATATTCTGTAAGACAGAATATGTCATACTATGCATGTAACCTAAAACTTGTTCTTTTTTAAAAAAAGATTTTATTTGTTTTAGAGAGAGAGCATGTGTGTGGGGGGGTGAGGAGCAGAGGAGGAGGGAGAGGGAAGGAAAAGAATCTCAAGCAGACTCCTGGGCAGGGAGCCCGAGGCAGGGCTGATCCCATGACCCTGAGATCATGACCTGAGCTGAAACCAAGAGTTAGATGCTTAACCGATTGAGCCATCCATGCACCCCTAAAACGTGTTCTTCTGATTAACAAAAAACTAACTTGGGGTACCTGGGTGGCTCAGTCGGTTAGGCATCTGCTTTTGGCTCAGGTCATGATCCCAGGGTCCTGGGATTGAGTCCGACGTCGGGCTCCCTGCTCAGCAGGGAGTCTGCTTCTCCCTCAGCAACCCCCTCCCCACTCGTGCTCTCTCTCCCTCAAATAAATAAATAAAATCTTTAAAAAAAAAAACTAATTTTATGCCACAAGTTTTTATCTGTAGCTGTAAAGATATCCCCAAGGTTAATGATGAAACAAGATGGATACTAAGCGCTAGCAATTATGCTTTCCGTAAGCAGTGTACAGAAAGGTAAGCCAGCAATCTCTGGAGGGCACGGTTCTTAAAACACAGCAGCATGGGGGCGCCTGGGTGGCTCAGTCGTTAAGCATCTGCCTTCGGCTCAGGTCATGATCCCAGGGTCCTGGGATCGAGGCCCACATCGGGCTCCCTGCTCAGCGGAGAGCCTGCTTCTCCCTCTGTCTACCACTCCCCCTGCTTGTGTTCCCTCTCTCACTCTGTCTCTCTCTGTCAAATAAATAAATAAAATCTTTAAAAAAAAAAAACAAAACAGCAGCATGAGGAAGTGGTGAATAAGAGCAGACTGGCTAATAATGAGATGCCATGCTCTCTGATTTAGAGATTAAGAATCAGAATCGAAATGACCTGAACCAGCGTGGTTTTGTTTAAACTATAGTCTTGTTCTAGGAGAAAAAGCTCTGGATATTGAAAACACGATGTAATTTCTGCAAGGAGATAATTTGAAGCCAGACAGAAATGAAAGCTCGACCTACAAGCCCATGATGAAAGGAGATTGCTGCATTTGGACGTGCAACCTGGAATAGAGTCTCATTCTGTAGGCACTTTGTCTAGAGGGTGAGACTGAGATGCACGCAGTCCTGCACCTGTTCAACTCTATGACCGATGAATATTAATTAAGCATGCTTCATGTAAATCATTCCCAGTCACTAAAGCCTGAAAGTCACAAATCTGTGTACATGTCAAATGAAAAACTCCTGTTAGTATAATTGACAACTGGAAAATTGTTGGGGCCAACATCTTTTGGAAATTGCTAAAATGAGAGAATATTTTTACAAGAAATGTGTGTGGGAACCATGAAAATTTATTAAAAGCAAATGGATTTGGGGAAAGGAGCAGAATTGAATGAATTTCCATCCTTCCTTCCTCGTTTTGTTGATAGTGGTAAGGGTGATAGATTTAAAAAAAAAAATAATAATGACCCAATTTTTAAAAAGAATTATAAAGTGCTTTTTTATATTTTGATACTTCAACTCCATAGGCTCTTCAACTCAATATTGCTGGCAATAACCCTTGGGTCAGGGTAGTCGCCCATCCACAGAGGATAGCATAGGAAGAAAGAACATTTAACTTCTCACATATTACTAGTGAGGAGATAGTTTGGCAGGAATGCTATGTCTCTTATCTGCTTTGTGATCGGTAGTACAGAACGGTTCAGTGTGAGGTTTCAGGCCAACATAGGTTAGTTACATGAGGATTGATTCTCAGCTTTTTCAAACTCTACTGGAAGTCACACATTGACCCATTAGGCTTTAGAAGCTACAATAATATAGTCTCTTTGCTTTTCACTGTAAATATATTTGCTCAATATAATATTATATTGATGTGTATTGTATATCATCTACTATATTAGCATGCAGCATATGATATTATTTTAATATATATTATTGTGATAAACTTGATCAAAATTTATACAGATCTTAGGCTAAGGCAAAATTGGAAAACATTAATTATTACTTATGAAAGGGAATTTCTTTGTGGCAGTTACTTCTCTAGAAACACTGGGTCCCAGCGTGAAGGGGGCTGGAAAGAATCAATGAGGCCCCCTTTCCTCGGCCACACAACACCGGAAGTACTACACTGGTCTGTGTAGATGGTGGTTCAGCAATATCCTCCACTGTAACTCCACTATTGGTACAGCACCAGGTAATATTTGTTAATTAATATTAAATATAGGTGCCACAGGGACCTTTCACGTATTTCTCTCTCTTTTTTAAAAAAAGATTTTATTTATTTATTTGAGAGAGAGTGAATGAGAGGGAGAGAGAGAGCACGAGAGGGGGGAGAGTCAGAGGGAGAAACAGACTCCTCCTGAGTGGGGAGCCAGACATGGGACTCGATCCCAGGACCCTGGGTTCATGACCTGAGCCAAAGGCAGATGCTTAACCGGCTGAGCCACCCAGGTGCCTCTATTTGTCTCTTGCTTATCAAAATTTACATGGTCAGGTTCCAGGAAACAGAAATGATGGGTAAATTTCATATCAGTACACTGTGCTGCCCAACTGATATGTGCTTTATGTGTTGAAAGAAAAACCTACCACCACCTTTCACCTTCCACATGGCCTTCCCTTTTAAATACTCCTCTAGGGAGGATAACTCAGCTGCTGGATCCACTCTTTGCTGTTGCTACCTTTTCTCCTCTATTCTGCTTAGAAGTCTCCAGCAGCTTGGGCGCCTGGGTGGCTGAGTCAGTTGAGTGTTTGCCTTGGGAGTCCTGGGATCGAGCCCTGTGTGGGGCTCCCTGCTCAGCAGGGGAGTCTGCTTCTACCTCTGCCCCTTCCCCAACTTGTCTTCTCTCTCTCTCTCAAATAAATAAATAAAATGTTAAAAAAAAAAAAAAAAAGGCTCCAGCAGTCATCTGGGGATAATGAGGTAACCCAAGGATGAAGACCAGAGCGAAAGGTAGCAGGGCAGAAAGAGGCAAGGAACCTGGGTCCTGAGGCCCACAGAGCCACCGTGCCAACGCCAAACCATCTGGCCTTCCAATTTCCTTCATATAATAGAACATAACTCTTTATCTTATTTAAGTTCTTAATATGCGGGGTATCTTTTGCTAGAATCAAAACACAGCTCCTTACTGACCAGGACTCAGTTCATCAGCATGCCTAGGAAAGGATGCAATAAGATAATAATAAGATATATAACATATTATATATACAAATATATACACACTTATACTATACACACACACAAATATTTTGTATGTATATAAACATATGAAATTGCAGTTTATATATATACAAGATTAACTGTAAGTTATAGTTAACTGAGAATTAAATGTAATTTAATACATAATCTACAGAACTCGAGATATTAGAAGTCATTACAATTAGTTTTACTGAGAATAATCCCCAAAACAATCATTAAAATGTTGGTTCTTGTTGTTTTCTTTTCTACAGATTTATTGGGCTGAACAAAGGTGTGTGCATATATGTGTGTGTTGTGATTTTGACCTTCAACATTAACAGAAAAACCTCAAGTTTGAAGATTCTCTTTTGGACCTTATCAACTAAAATTTTCCAATAGAATCAAACACTATCAATGAGAATATTCATAGTGCCCAACTGTAGTTTCTAAAACCACAAGAGTAGAATGATTGATTCCTCTACAGTGCCCTTTTAAACTACGTTTTGTAAAGCTATGTGCCCCAAATCTGGAGGACCTCTTCTTAGGTTGGAAATGGATAAATTATCTCAACAACCACTAAGCCAGGGCACTTGGCTTTTAGAAATCCCAACAGAAGAAAAGATTTGGTCTGTATAAGAAGATAGATAAAAGACATATATTCTAAGCCTGAACCCTATCACCCAAGGTGGACATTAACCCTCAGAGCTGAGGCAAGGTAGCGTTAATGGGATTTTGTCCTGAGTAATGGCTCTTTCTTTCTTTTTCTTTCTCTTTCTTTCTTTCTTTCTTTCTTTCTTTCTTTCTTTCTTTCTTTCTTTCTTTCTTTCTTTCTTTCTTTCTTTCTTTCTTCTTCCTTCCTTCCTTCCTTCCTTCCTTCCTTCCTTCCTTCCTTCCTTCCTTCCTTTCTTTCTTTCTTTCTTTTTCTTCTTTCTTTCTTTCTTTTTCTTTTCTTTTCTTTCTCTTTCTTTCTCTTTCTTTTTTTAATTTTATTTTATTATGTTATGTTAATCACCATACATTACATCATTAGTTTTGGTGCAGTGTTCCATGATTCATTGTTTGTGCATAACACCCAGTGCTCCATTCAATACATGCCCTCTTTAATACCCATCACCAGGCTAACCCATCCCCCACTCCCCTCCCCTCTAGAACCCTGTTTGTTTCTAAGAGTCCATAGTCTCTCATGGTTCGTCTCCCCCTCTTCTAACAGACCAAAATACACCCAAAATCTAGTGTGTGGCACTGATCTATTCACCATCCTGATCATGTTTGATCATATTCTTTTTGGTTTTTTCTTTTTCTTTTCTTTTTTTCTCTTTTTTCTTTCTTTCCCTTTCTTTTCCCCCGGTTTCGGGTCTCTCATGGCCCTTGTTTCTTAGTGAACCCTTCAACAACTGCCAAGCTCAGAGACTCTTCCAGTCTGTTGAAGGAGACCTTTACTATCTCAGCTCTCTCTTCAATAATAAACAACAGAATGTTCCCAAGGTTCTGAAGGTAATTATAAATTTACCTCGTGCCAACAGCTTCATAATCAGGAAAACAAAGGCTGCTTTCAACCTCCATGCAGCCCTTGAGTGAAGTCTACCAGTCAGCCCATTACAGAAAGTCAGCCTGTTATAGAAAGTAAAAGTGGAGAATTTCTCAGGTGACCAAGGTGCCCAGCCCCTCGAGGGGAAAGACAAATCACAGGGTTTTGTTTTTGTTTTTTTTTAAATGGCTGGCTTTCCCCCAGGCTAGAATGAGATAGTACTATAATGAAACCTTACAATTCTTTTTTTTTTTCCCCCTGAGCCAGGCTTTATCCACTGAGGAATATCCCCTGAAGGTTAAATATATGTGTGTTTAAGAATCCTATTGTTACCCTTTGTTTGAGAGAAAAATCACAAAGAAGGTAGGAATTGTTGAAAAGAATATGGTGAATTTATAGCAGAATGACAATTGGAAAAAATCCATCTAACATTTTCTCTGTCAAGTGGCTTTCACAGTTGTCCCCTGGGAGCACTTACGTCACTTCTGAAGACAATAAGGATAAATTAGCCTGTGTTTTCTCACAAGTGCTCAGCACACCCATGTCTATCTACCTTTTTCTTCTCTGAGTATCCACAGTCATCCTTGCAGTTCAATGGTGGGAACCGGGCCAGCTCCATAATTCTCAGCCCTTTATCCTAATAGGATTTCCGAGAAGTCATGTGGATACGGATCATACAAATTATTCTGCCTTTTCGGCTCTCAGTAGCAGGAAAGTGTCTGCTAATGAGATTTCAGTATTGACAGACAATCAGCATTTTCCAGAAAGGAGATGGCATCATTTTCAATGTGCAGGAAACAATTTCTCAAGTTCAAATGGAAATGCTATATCATTCAGATCATGACCTGAGCCGAAGCCAGACACTTAACGACTGAGCCACCCAGGCGCCCTTGTTAAAGATTTTATCGAATTCATAATCAGTGAAAGAACCAGACAGAAAAGGTTGATGCATTTCTAGATCAGGAGCGTTAAGAGAAATGCGCATATGGAAGCAATACCGATGTTTCTACAAGAGCAAGCCTCTTGCTCTTCTATAGCATAGGACTGAGTGTGCTTGTCTATAGATAAGAATGATATAGCATTTCCATCAGATGTCTATGACTTACAGTGTTGTAAAACAGCTCAAAGACAATGAGAGACTAAAATCAAATAACCTGGAAGGTTGCGATCTAAACAGTTAATAGTTTTCACTGAGGCACGTACTTGTTCCTGTGAGTATTTCTGTCCGGGACCACTACCCAGCTTTCTCATGGCCAATCTTATCTCTTCCATTCTCTCCCCACAACTTCCCGTGGGATTATTTTGAAGCAAATTCTAGACATCATACTATGTTGTGTATCTCTAAAAGATAAAGGTTCATTTTTAAAAAGTCATAGCCACAATACCATTATCATGCATAAAACTAACAAAAAACTGCTGTAAGTCATCAAATATTCAGTTATCATTCAAATTGCAACTTTCTGACAAGTCATCTTCTGGCTCTGAAGAGCACTTATTCTGTTGATCTCTGCTATACTATTTGAAGGTGCATTTTTAGGGGTACAGGTTTTCTCCACTATACAAAATGACAGTGTTCCCCTGAAACTTTTGAAAGCCAAAAGGGCATAAAGCGAAGATGCGATTACCATTTTATTTGGAAACATTTTTGAGTGTTTTCAGAACCAAAACATAACTTCTTTTAGGTTTTTCTGATGCCTTAGGACCTTGCTGAGGGATACACAAAATCAGTCAAGTACAGATGCTCACATGCACTTCAAAGCTATGGCAACTTGATGCTGAGATGCTGGGTGTAGGTCCTGGGGGGCAGGAGCTTGGTGGGGCCACTCTCAGTGTTTGGAGCATGAGCTGCCTTTACAAGAGCTTGCTGCAAAACAAAGACTAGAAGTGATTTGTGCATTCCATATTTTTTTAAAGCAAAAATCATCTTTGAATTTCTTTTGGTTAGAGAAGACAGGTATTAATGTAGGTCTTTCATAAATGCACCTCTGCTCTCTGGGTTCCACTGCTCTAGACCAGGGCATCCCCATTCTTGCACCCACCCACGGCCGGGAGGGCCAAGGCTCCATGCTGGATATTTAAGTTTAGGGGCCAGACTCTTGGGCACATAGGTAAATAAATACTCTGTCTGCATAAAATAAATAAATAAATAAATAAATAAATAAATGCCAAATGGCTTAAGGTAGACTTCCAAAAAGGTGGGGGATATCTGTATCTTGCTGAAATATTGCACCTCTGAAATATTGAAACTTTAGAAATTCAGACCCTTGTTCAAATGCACCACTTTGAATTACTTCTTCAAGAAATTGAGCAGTAAATAGTTTTGAATGAGCATCTCCCATTAAGGTGTTTGTTGTATAGATTTTTAAGTATCAGTTTTCTTAAAACGAGCCATTCCTTCACTATCTACTTCAACAAGTCTTACAAAATGATGATACGGCTGACCATTGAACAGCGTGGGGTTTAGGGGAGCTGAGCCCCTGCACAGTTGAAAATCTGAGGGTAACTTTTGACTCCCTATAAACTTAACTACTAGTAGCCTACTGTTGACCAGAAGCCTTACTGATAACGTAAACAGTTGATCAACACATAAAAGCATAAGCAATTACTAAATAAGGTCTCTGATTTCTCTACAAGTTCATGAATATAAGAGGCATTCATTTCATATCTTTAGATTTGCCTCTAACATATAAGCCAGTAGAAAGCACTCTGGAATTAAAAGTTAATTGTCTTCACTATTAATGATTGGGAGGTGTCTTAGTCAATTTGGGGTGTTATAACAAAATATCACAGATTGGTGGCTTAAACAACAGAAATTTATTTTTTCACTGGGGCTGAGGACTTTAAGATCAAGGTCCTGGCTGCTTCGGCCCCTGGGAGAGCTCTTTTCCTGGTCTGCAAATAGCTCTCTTCACTGTGTCCTCCCATGGCAGAGAGAGGGGAGGGGACAGTGTTCTGGTGTCTCTTTCTCTTCTTCTAAGGGCGCTAGCCCTATCAGATTAGGGCCCCCATCCCTATGAAGTCATCTATCCATATCACCTCCTCACGGGTCCTTTTCTCTAAATACATTCACACCATGGGTTAAGGCTTCAGCATATGAGTTTGGGGGTAGGGGACACAAATATTCAGTCCATAACTATAGTTTAATCCAAAAATTTCATCTTTCATGAATCATTCATTCAAATGCTCAGGCCAAACACCTAGGAAACGTTACTAATTCTTCTCTTTCCCTTTCACCTCCCACATCCAATCTAGTAGCAACTCCTACTGGCTTCATATTAAATTAAATCCTAGTTCCCATCACTAACCAGCACCTGTGTTTCAATCACTATGGTGTAAGCTACCATCTTTTCTCACTGGACCTGATGACCTGAAGAATGAATTTAATAACAAGTCAAATCATGTCACTCCTCTGCTTTCAACCCTGCAATGACTTTCCATCCATTTGGAAGAAGATCCATACTTCTTTCCAGGTGGCCTTCAGGGTGCTACAGGATTTGCCCGCTCCCAACACACACACACTGACTGCTTCATCTCCAACTATTCACCCCGTATTTATGTTTACTTAAAGATATCATACTTATTCTAGCTCCAGAGCCTTTGTAATTGCTCTTCTTCTCCAAGAAACAGTTATCTTCTAGATTTTTCTAAAGCTGGCTCCTTTTCCTTATTGAAGAAATCATTCGAATGGTGCCTTTTCAGAGCATACTTCCTTGACCCTATTTAATTGCATCCTCCTTCCCTAACCCTGCCCTTTATCCTGCTTTATTTTCTTCCTAGGACTTACGAGAATCTGAAATTAAGTCTTTTGCCCTTTATTAGTATTGGTGCCCCCACTAGAATGTAAACTCCTTGAAGTCACAAGCTCATCTCTCTTTTCCACAGTGGAGTCTCCTGTGTCCAGAATGGAGCGTGCCATATAGAATGCTATGGTAGGCTGAATGACTCCCCCCCCAACCCCCTTCAACATGTTCACATCCTTATTCCTGTAACCTGCGCATATGTTACCTTGAATGGCAGACGGACTTTACAGATGTGGTTAAATTAAGGATCTTAAAATGGGAAGTTATTCTGGATTATCTGTTGTGGGTCCAAATGTAATCATGAGTTTTATAAGAGAAAGGTAACGAGACCAATAGAGGAGAAGGTGGATGTGATGGCAAAAGCAGAGATTGGAATGATGTGGCCAGGAACTAAAGAATGCTGGCAGCTTCTAGAAGCTGGAAGAGTCAGGGAAATGGATCCTCTCCTGGAGCCTGCAGAAGGAAGCATCTGGCCGACACCTTGATTTTAGCTCTTTGAGACCCATTTTGAACTTTTAACTTCCAGAACTGTAAGAGAATAAATTTGTGTTGTTTTAAGCCAGTAAATGTGTAGTAATTTGTTACAGCAGCTGTAGGAAATGGATATAGATATGTTTAATAGATATTTGCTTCATGAGTCAATTCCTTGCAGACATAATTATGATTGAGAGCATAAGCTGTAAACGAATACTTTCTGTTCATATCTAATCTCTTAGATTAATGAGTGCATGTAAAGCTCTTTATACAATCACTCAATAAATGCCAACTGTCGTATTATTATTGTTTTTGGTCCAAAGAGAAACCCTAGCCTTGTGCTCCTTAACCCACTTCATGTTAAAATCACTCGAAGAGTTTTAAAATGCTTGTGCTTTATCTCCCAAAGGCAGGCCAGCTACATAATTTGCAGGGCCACAGATTCATACATTATTAAGAATTTCAAAACAGCAGCAGCATGACATTTAAAGATTTTTATTTATTTCAGAGAGAGAGTGGGTGTGCAAACTGGGGGAGGGCAGAAGAGGAGGGGGAGGGACAAGCAGACTCAGCCCTGAGCACAGAGCTGCTCTTGGGGCTCGATCTCAGGACCTGAGCAGAAACCAAGAGTCAGGCGCTCCACCCAGGCACCCCAACAAGGTGACATTTAAACTGAGCTTTGGGCCCTTCTAAGCATGGGGCCCTGTACAACTGTACAAGATGGATCCCCATGGAGCCCACCTGGTACGAACACTGTGAAAGAATTTATCTAGGGCAGTGTTCTGGTGACTGTGGTATTGAGGAGCCAAATTATTCTAGTATAAAGCCACAGTTGAGAGCCTCTGATACAGTCCAACAATATCATTTAGTAAATCAAGCATGCTGGGGCCCATGTCCAGAACATCACTAAAACAACCTCTTGATAAGACAAAGTTGAGTTCATTGCTTACTCTGGTAAGGCAGAGCACTACCCCAGCGGATCGTTAGTGACATCTCGGTGGGGGAAGGATGAACTTGGGCTATTAATTGAAATTTGGAAGTCCTGTTTAAGGTAGTTTTTTCTTACGAGTGAAGGCAGGCTTGGTTGGAACTGGGTAAGAATCGGAATACAGTAGTTCGGGGTCAGTGAACACAGTAAGCCAAAAAGACTTGTAACGTACCATCTGATGCCTTCTACTGAAAAGTCTGATGGGCCTTTTAGAAAGTTTCTGGAAATAGCATGAAGTTATTTGTAACTTTTAACTTCCTGTGCAAGTGTTTCCAGGAGTAGTAAAGTGAAATTGATGAAGACAATAGAATAATACAGTCATATAAATGTAGACAATAAACTGTGTAGTCTGAGTCCTCACCCAGAATTGTTAAATGATTTGCATAATATCACATAAGGAGGGAGTCGAAGCTAGAACTTAAAGGTTCTGATTCCACAGATAGTGCCCATACCACTTTTTTACAGGCTGCTTCTACAGAACACATGGGAGGTACACCATTTAATTAAAACCTCCCGAGTTACACTCAGAATTCTCACAAAACATATTTCAAAGACAGTATCTGCTATAATAGGTATTAAATATCCAGGAAAACTGTAAAGTAACAACTTCCAATTAAGTTTTATTTTTTTGAAAGATTTATTTTGAGAGAGAGTGAGAGAACAAGTGGGCAGGACAGAGGAAGAGGGAAAAGGAGAGAATCTCAAGTCGACTCCATGCTGAGCACACAGCCTGAGACGGGCTCGATCTCATGACCCTGAGATCACGACGCTGAGATCAATCATGACCTGAGCTGAAACCAGGAGCTGGATGCTTAACCAACTGCATCACCCTGGCAGGCGCCCCCTCCAATTAGGTTTTATAACAGAAAAGCCTGAAGTATTAACTTTTCATCGTTAAGATGATAATATTTTTAAATTTAAAGGTAAATTATGAGAATGATTTTTGAGGATTTTGAAATTGTTATGCCCATATGAAATGTATCTGTAAATCTCCTAGTTAAGTGTGTATCAGGGACTACTGAGTTGGTTCAGGAATCAGATGTGAGAAGGTACTATTTCATGGCCGTTACTGTAAATGGAAATATATCCCAGTCTTTTAGTCTAATTGCCTTCCTTTTCTTCATACGATGAAGTGATTTATGTTTTAGAAACTTATGAGAAATCCCCATCTTTCCATGCTCATTGAGTTAGGTCAATAATAGAAGTCTGTTGAATTTTACCTAAATTAGAGAAGTTTTTGCAAGCTTTCACAATAAATTCTAATTTCCTTTTGGCGTTATTTTGCTAAAAGAAAACTAATTAATAACACTTCCTTTGATGGAGAGCCTGTTTCCTTGAGTTGACAATGGTGTCATGCTGAGAACTATGTAGCCCTCTGGAGAGGTTTTTACATATACAATTAAATTGCATACAGAAAAACAAACAAGCAAACATTGGCATTGCACGCTCTTTGCTGGGAAATTATGATGGTGGTGACGGGGAGGGAAGGAGAGAGGCAGAGGCAAAATTTTTCCCATGCTAGAGGCAGCAAATGTGAGATTCTCTTTTTCTACAGTTTAATTTACTTCTGAGCAAATGAAAAGAACTGAATGGAATTAATACCACTAACTTGGAACTCATTAAAACATCTTTCACTCAAATGTGAAAATTGCTATAAGTAAATGTTGGGGAAGAAAGAACAATTGTTTTATTTCTAGTTTTAGATTGAAGACTCAAAGTGTCAAACCCAGAGAGAAAAAAGTGGGGGGTAGGGGGGGAGGTGGTGGGTGAAAATACGGTCTGTAGAGGAAACAAATTATATCAGCTGTAACTTATTATCTCCCTGTAATGTGACAGGGACAATGTACTAATTTATGAGTGCTTGATGATTTCCCCTCAGCAAGGAACAGCTTAGCTATATCCCATTTTTTCCTTTGTCTTCCTCTTTCCCCCTAGATCTTATACAAATTCAAAGCAGTCAGGTGAAGAGAGGGGGCCAAAGGAAAATAAGAGATAAAAAGAGAAAAAAATGAGATTTGTGAAAAAAGAAAAAAAAAAAGAGACGTGGAAGGAAAAGGGAAAGAGGAGTTAAAAAGCAAGAGTTTATATGAAAGGAGTCCAGGGAGAGGTTTGTGGGGAAGAGAATGTGCAAAGGGGTAGAAGGTGAAGAGTAGTCAAAACAAAGAGATGGAGTGGGGCTTTTAAAAAATATTATGGATAATGAATTGGACTCTCCTTAGTATTTTTCCAGAGATAGAATTATTTATGTTTCTGGTTCCTGGGCTGCGTTGCATTGGCTGGAAAGACTGAACCATGTAGAGTCACTAAATTTAGCTGGGTTACATTTTTGGAGTGAATCTCCAAGTCTTTGGATTTTGTGATGTGATATCCAACTGCACCTTAATTTAAATTATCACCCGAGTCAATGGTGCATTTTGGTACGAAAGCCAGACTCTTGGAACAATGAAATAAAGGAGAGGGAACTGAAGAGTGGGTTTTTGAAGTAACTCCAGAGAGCACAGCAATGTGGTTGAGGCTTTGCTGAAATGAAAACTGCAGTTGGGAGGGGAAGAAGGGAAAATAGCTCCAGTTTGGAAATCCAATTTGTGGAAGCAAATATAATGAATTAAATTGAGATTGTCTTAAAACAAAACAAAACAAAAAAAACAAACAAAAAACTTCCCTTGTGAAATTGCAAACTGGACATTGGTTTTAAGACAGATTCAATGGCCATCTAACTTCTTAAGAAATTATATTCCTTTCTCAATAGAAAAAGAAGGCCTACTTCAGTCCTGCTTGGAGCAGTCAAAACCTGCCCTGCTCCACTGTTGGTGAACAGATTCATTCCAGGGGGATCTGGCTGCTGCCATGGAAGTTTGGAACCAATGGAACAGAATAATAGCTCCCAGAAACTTGAGAAATTTATGGGAAATGCCATGCCAAGAAAGGGCCAAATAAAAAACCATGAGTTGATTTGATCATCCACCAAAATGATACAAAGATGCACAGACACAAAAATAGAGATGCTAGCATCTACCATCCTCCACCAGGGATGATTTACAAAGTCAGAGCTTTAAAAAGCCGCCATTAATGTTATGGATGGTTTTGAGAGGATGTGCCCATTAGAAGTAAGAGGCTGGAAGAATTCCTAAAGTGGACGGCGCCAGGAATGATGGAATGAGGCTTGGCAAATCTACTGGTTGGAGCAAGTAGGTGAGTGAGCCTTGGTTTGCTGGGTTTTAATCCCAAAGCAAGAGGCTCATGAATTCTCACTACTGGTGAAGCAGGCCTAGGTGGAGGAGGATAAAGAATGAATTGTAATGGCCTTCAGAATCACCTAATGGGGCTGGCACCAGAAGCGTTGAGCAGATATAGGAAACTAGAAGTTATAGCAAGGATACTCCATCTTATTCAATTCTTCCTAGGTTTGAGCTGAATAGGATCCAAATCCTAATCAGGGACCCTGAGAGACAGCTCTTCTTGCAGACTGGGCACCAAATTGCAAGTAGGTTTCCTATGGTGAAAGGAGATTTGGAAGAACCCAGCATGGGTGAGTCCATGTAGGGATCACTCTTAGCCTGCCTAGTCAAACTCAGAGGACTGGACATAGCCAATATTTGCTTCCGTTGTGAAACATCTCATGGTAGTCTCTACCTCAAGGTGTCTATTAGATGAAAAATATTTCATTATATGAGAAAGGGGAACTGGAGGAGAGGAAGGGAGATTCTCGGGGGCTGTTAAATACTACATCTGACATGTTGGCCGTCAGGGAGTTTTCCCATTCTCTGCCTCCAATGTTTGTGGAAAGGACAATGATTAGTTTTGGCAGAGGCAGCTGAGCCTGACAGTTCCTCCTGTCAGAGATACCTGACAGGGGTTTGATCCGCCCAGAATAAACTAGAGAAGTTGGGGGCAACAGATGGAAAGTGTAATAGGCACATAGGCACAATTTCTTTTGACACATGGGCATTGGTGGCCTCCCTCCCACCTCTCCTCCCAATCAAGGAGAGTTCTGGCAATGTCATTTTGGTATTTGCTACTTTCCTAGACTTCTGTGGCCTAACTGTGCAGTGAAAGAAACTTGTGAGCCAAGATGGGTTAACTGTATTGGAAAGGATCTGTGGAGGAAGGGTCCTACTCCAGAAAGGGCAATAATGGAGAGGTAGTAGGTAAGAGGGAAAGGCAGCAATTAATGCCCACATTTTGGGGATACCATGGATAATTTTTCAGGCATATATAAAGAATAAAAGAGGCAGGTAGTGCTGGCTTGGGGAAGGGATTGCTTTGGGGCCTAAAAGAGGCAGATAGTGAAAGGAATATAAGGAAATCAATGTTTATTTTTGATTGCTCGATGATGGTCTTTTGGATGCAACAATCCACAAAGACAAGGCTATATAAGCCCAGGATTTATTTAGACTATGGAATCCCACCTTGTAGCAAAGTAAAAGAGGCAAGAGAACCCACCAGTTAACTTGAGAATAACTCAATCATTACCAAATTGCTTCCTCCCAGCATTAGCACTTGCTTCCAGGTTCACCTCCTCCTGTTTTCAGGAGCTGGGCAGATCAGAGCTGAGCTGTGGGGCCTGCCTACTCCTGGTTCATCCTGAGTTCTAGTGTGAGTTTTTTCAGAGATCCAACCCAAACAAGGAGTTTCATAGGCCCTCCCACCCCCAGCCAATCCCTGTTCCCACAGCCAGCCAAAGTTATCAAAAGCAACACTCAGCCTTTCAGCACACTCTCTACCCCTGCTCCTAGAAACAGCAAATGCCCCCAGAAAAGCAGCCCTGAACACCAGCATGGCATTTCTACCTTTCCATCTCCCCTAGATTCTGGCCTGGTCATCCTTCTCAGTCTTGTAAACGCTGATGCCTTCAAGCACTCTGTGTGTGTGTGTGTTTGTGTGTGTGTGTGTGTGGTGTCTAAAATTTATAATATATTAATATCAACATATACACACACATATATATAAATATATAATAAATATATATTTTAGAGTAGCTTTTCTAGTTGTCCTATTTAGGAGGGTTGGTTAAAATTGTCTAGAATTTCATTAATGGATGTAGAAGTCCCTTACCACCCCACTGTAAAGAGGAGGTACAGAGAAGTTAGGTAACTTTCTCAAGTTCACACCACTGGCAAATGGTGGACCTGGAATTCAACCCAGGAAGACCTGAACCAGCCTCTGTTTTCTCAAGCATCTGCTCCCTACAAGGGTGATATACATTGCTTGCTGGTGACATGAGAACAAATCTTGGAAAATCCTGAGGAATAAATTTCTAACATTCACTCCAGTAGTTCTACCAAAGGGTATGAGAAAGTAGTTCTGGGAATGCCTCATAAGCAGAAAATTCAAAGGGCCAGCCCAAACCGGAAACACTCTATATGGATAAACGATGTGTTACATATTCATATGAGATACTATATATCAGTAAAAAGGATTGAACTACTGATACATGTGGCACAGATGAACCTAAAACATTTTTTTTAAAGATTTTATTTATTTTAGAGAAAAAGAGCAAGCGGGGGGACGGGGGCAGAGGGAGAGGGAGAGAGAATCCCAAGCAGACTTAGCGCTGATTGCAGAGCCAGACACGGGGCTCGATCTCACAACCCTGAGATCATGATCTGAGCCAAAACCAGAAATCAGAGGCTTAACTGATGGAGCCAGCCATGTGCCCCTAAAATACATTATTCTGGGGGGGAAAAGTGCCTTATTCTTTTGTGTTTTATGTTCCTTCTTTTATTTTTTTTTAATCGTTTTTAAAAGTTTAAAGTTTTTATCTGATATGATTTCAAGGATTAGGGCAAATCTAATTCTGCTGATTAATAGTTTCCTAGTGTAATTTGTAATTTTGGATTGTAAGATCATCTTCAGCAGGCTTTATCTATGAGAATCTGACGGCCAGGTTGAGGGTGTTTCCAAGAGCACTTATTTTAGTGCCTGCTTTTGCTCATATGCTCCCTTCCCCCATTAGCCTTTTTATTAGAATCTCTTGGTTTGGGGACTTTTGAGACTATGAAACTAGTGTAAATTCAAACTTCGATATGTAAACGTTAGGTCTGTGGTTATACTTTCTCAGACAAGTCTAGTTTGGAACACATAGACCAGGTTGAGACAGATAAGGTTTACAGCAGTTTCCCCGTGCTAGTGAGCAGATTGTTTTTTCCACTGAGGATGTAGCTGGGAAGTTTACTCAGTTTCAGTTCCAACTTCCAGCCTTGCTATAGTCAAGACCTTAAACCCTAGACCTATGTGGCCAGTAAAGTCCATGCCCTGTGGTTACATCACCACCATCACCCCCCACCCAGGCAGTCCTGCTACCATGTCACTTTATTTATCTCATGGCTTTGGGGCCCCGTGAATTCTTTCTTTTGTGGTCAGCTCTGCCTTTAAAAAGAGGTCAGTTATATTTTAGCCAACATTTTGAATTTTTATAGTGGGAGGGTTTTCAAATTTTCTGTTCTACAACATTGCTTGTCAAATAAGTCTTAGAAATGCTAAACTCCTTGAAGAGTCACATTATCAGCCTGGTAAAAGACAACAACTTAACCCTTTTTGGAACAATGTACACTAAGATCTCTCTTGATATGGGTTTGCTCCTATCATTACTTTGCTTGCAGATTATGAATGAAGCAGTTCTCCCTGCTCAAGAATAGTGATGGGCTTCACTGTTTCTTGAGGTCACTACTTTAGCCTGTCACTGGGACTGTGTTATACTCATAGGACAAGGGGCCTGTCTTTGTAACATAAGAGCAGAACTGCCATTTTAAAACAAATGCCAATACCATCCATATATATTAAAAAGACAGAAGAGAAAGTATTGGTGGCGGGGCACGAGTGGCTCATTCAGTTGAGTGTCCAGCTCTTGGTTTTGGCTCAGGTTACAATCTCAGGATCCTGGAATCCAGCCCCATATCAGGCTCCCTGCTCGGTGGGGAGCCTATTTGAGGATTTTCTCCCTCTGTCTCTCCCCCCAACTCCCTCTCTCTCTAAAAAAAATAAATAAATAAATCTAAGGGAAAAAAAAGTCACCCTATTCCATGCCATTTAATAGGACAATTTTCTGTTAGGAGGTAATTCTTACTTTTTCAGTGTCAATAGAATAAAGGCTCTGTAGGAGGGCCACATGACTTGATGCCACACTATAATCATATGACTTTGCCCACAGCTGGTTCCCATCTATGGAGTGTCAAGGATTTGAAAAGTTTTAGAATACTCTCTACAAAATTTGCTATCAGTAAACTAATTAAAAGTTAATAGCCAACCCATTTTTAATGGGTTTTTAACGCTATTTATTGGATTGAGACTCATGCTTAGAATTGATTGCACAGAGAGCTAGAATTTGAAGACATAGAGTGACAATTGTAATTTTGTGAGTCTTGCAGGTTATCCCTCTGGAACACAAATGTGTTCTTGATCTATCCTATGTGTTCTACCAGAGTAACTAATAAGAAGTAATTTTAGGAATGATATGCCCCGCCAGTAACAACAGAACACAAAGAATCTTAATAGTATCAATTTTCTAAAGTATAATTTTTAGGTTAACATGATTAACCCGATGTCTATTAACTAGAATCCCATTCAGGGAGATTTATGGAGTTTATGAATTACTGATTGGATATTAAAGATATCAAAATGGGAGAAACAGTTCATGCAAAGATGAATAAGAAACTGTTTCTCTATCACTCCCTCATACAAAAGGAAAACCGAGACCCAGAATCCATCTTGATGGCTCAGCAAAGATCCTCCCATTGAGATAAATGCTGGTCCTATTTTTCTACATGTGCAGCTTAAGCATTGTGTGCATGTCTCAGAGGGGTCTCAAATCCATCCCTGCCTCAGCAACCCCTCATCATGCTTCCTGGTTCCGTGTACCACTTAAACTCTCACCTAGATCAGGTTCCTTTTTTATAAACCTATATAGCATCTCTTAACTTTTCCCTTTGTAATTCTTGTCCCACTTATTCATGTCCATCTTCCCAAATAAAATATACACTCTCTGAGAACACCCGACTCATCGTTTGAAAAGCCTGGTATCTTGAAGATCAAATATAGCAAAGTCCAGAAGGAAGCCAAGTAGCACGAAGCCACGTGCTTTCCTCCCTCTCCTGCCACTTGCACATTCACATGGCTGACATTTCTCGGGTGTTACTCTTTGTGAGACACGCAGGTGGCACAGGTAGGTAGAATAAATTGCCTGTGGCAGAGAGGCCAGCTCTCTAATCTCGCTTTGTTCTCAAGCACATGGCAAGATGACATATCTGAGCCTCCCATTTGGTTAGGTGTGACCCCGTGTCTAGGTCCTCTCGTAGGAATAAGAAAAGAAGAATGCGCGTCTGTGCCTCTTTGCAACCTGGCTTTAAAATCTCCCAGAAACACTCTTCCATATTCTTTTCCCTTCAGACTGGTGGGATGAAAATGGCCATAGGCACCTTCAAAGCCACCATGTTAGACAGCAAAACCTTTCTTCACTTGGGTCCCAGAAAAATCTGCATGAAGCAGAGCTACTGTTATCTGGGATGGCTAACCTGACCTAAGCGAAGCAGAAATTCTTTTTCTTAAAAGCCTCTGAGATTTGGGAGTCTGTTAACACAGCCTAGACTACCTAATAGGGTTATCAATCTTGAGAAATTTGCATGTCCTAAGAAAGAATTCTTAATATTTTGAAATATGCTCTAGAGTCTTCAAGATTGGGGCAAAGCAGTGGATTGCATTTTGCAATTCAGTGTTTTTGACTTCAAAAGCTGCAAGTTTTGCTCCCACCAAGGATGCATGACCAAGGTCACATAGGCTGAGACAGTACATAATGGATATTCTTTTCTATATAGACAAATGAGCCTACTGAGCCAGTTTCTCTGAGGGAATGACTTGGTGGTATGGAAGTTTAATCATTTTCTTCTTCCTACATTTCCTTCTACCATCTTTCCAAAGTGAAATATCCAATATTCATGGTTCAGTCCCTTAGGGGGTTTAAGAGAGTCACCTCATCTCCTTTGTACCTTTCCAACGCTACGGTGATAGGAAGGATTAGGTGTAGACCAGAGTCTTCTGAATGCCCTAGGAGACCAGATCAGTCCACAGCATCTTGAAGGATTAGCAGCATCCTTTGCCATCTGTGCCAGCCCTGACCACCTCCAGACCTCAGGACCAAGGGAAACCTGAGAAGTGAGTGAAATGAGTTTCTATAGGCAACACAATGGCTATAACAAAGAGGAAGTCTTGGATCTTTGCACTTGTTCTTGGTTTGATGCACCTTCTGGAGTAGCTAAAAGGCACTTGATTTGCATTTCACCAAGTTAAAGAGAAGAAAGAAAGAGAGGAAGGGAGGGAGGGAGGGAGGGAGGGAGGGAGGGAGGAAGGGGGAGGGAGGGAGGGAGGGAGGGAGGAAGGAAGGAAGGAAGGAAGGAAGGAAAGAAAGAAGGAAAGAAGGAAAAGAAAGAAAAGAAATAAAGGAAAGAAGGAAAAGAAAAGAAAGAGAAAAAGAAAGAAAGAAAGAAAGAAAGAAAGAAAGAAAGGAAGGAAGGAAGGAAGGAAGGAAGGAAGGAAGGAAGGAAGGAAGGAAGGAAGGAAGGAAGGAAGAAAGAAAAAGAAAAAGAAAGAAAAGGAAGAAAAAGAAAGAAAGATGGGGGAGCAAACAGATTGGATAGAGGATGGGCACAGGAAAATTATTTTTTTAACAAAGCAGTACTTTTCACTGCCTAGGCAAATGACTTTTGTGAAAATACTTTTATGAAAAGCAATACACTTGTTTTGACTTTACTTAGCACTATCATTAGGTTTGGACACAAATAGAAGTTCACAATAAAATAAAAACATATGATCAAAGATTATATACAATTTTGTGATGCTTGAGACTCATATCTTGATTTCCCATTCCAGATGCTGCAGATGCTATCTGAGGAAGGAAAGAACATGATGAAGAGAAAAATAATTAAATATCACTGAGCGAAATAATTAAGACTATTACAAAAAATATAAACAAATTTATAATGTATTACAATACAAATAAACAGTATTTTTAGCATAAAAACTGCATTTGCACAAAGAAGCTATTTAGTAACAAATACATGAAACTACGTCAGAAACATGTGAAAATGATCTGAGTCACACATATACAGGGGCGCAGTTCCCATGAAACTTGACCGAGAAGCCATCTGAAGGCCATGTCCTGGTCTGAAACCACCAAAGGCCTTCTAACTAAATCTCCTGGTTCAGAAAAGCCGCTCAAAAAGCTGCCCCATCAAGGTTCATCATTTGGTTTTTCAAGAGAAATTGATCTTCTGAAGAGGATCAAAACGTAGGACTGAGATAGATACTGAACAAGAAGGAACTTTTCTGTTGGCACAAAAGATTCACATGAATACTTTTCAAAATGTTGTATTTGATGGGATGGGGCCGTTACACATTTATAATACTGGTAGAAATAACACTTCAATACTGAGCTGGACAGAGATAAGTTGATACACATTAGCAAAAGCACCAATCTTTCCCTTCTTTCTCTCACTTCATGCCAATTGAACATTTTATACTGAAATCTTAGGTGGACCCTATTGTTTCTATCCTTTTTTTTTTTTTTTTTGCTGGACTCTTTAATGTTTGCCATCCTGGAAAGCAGCATACAGGCTCCACTCTTAAAGACTTGGTTGTAAAAGTTATAAAGGCTAAGTGCTCAGCTAGAAGGTGTTTTTATCATCCTTCCCCAAAGGTGTTACAGGATGCCGGTTCTGCAGGCTTACACACCCTCAAATCACGTAGCAATGCCGTAGTTAGCAACAAGGATTTTGGCCATTAAAAAAAAGTCAAGATTTGGCCTTCTCCACTGTCAAAAGCCAACCTGGCTAACACTTGTTTATTTTGTATTAGGGTCGTTATTCAGGATTTCTTTTTGTAGTTAAAGAAGCCTGTGGCTAACAGGGCTCACACACCAGAAGAGGTTTTAAGTACGCACCCATGAGGTTCGGGGACCTGTGAAGTGAACGAGTCCTGCCTGTCACCCCATTCTGTGCTTAGACTTCAAAGAGAAAGAAAGCAGTGGGATTGCCTATCTGTAGCTCCAATAGGAGATCTCTAAGCAAGCTGGGGTGGTAGAGCAGATCTAGCAAGAGATGAATGATAAACGAAACTAAAGAAAAACGTGGCTAGAAGTTTCAGACTTTATCCCTCTCATCAGAGAAACTACTCACATATAACGCACTGCACCCCCATTCTCAAATCTACAGTCACTTTTAATTTTCCTAATTTTGATTTACAGAAAATACTATTCTGTAATTAGATAACTGATGTTGCAACATGGGAAGCATGATTATTTTTTATTTTTTAAATCAAAATCATGTTTCCACACATTTGACTTCTGGATTAAACAGATTATCTCCAGAAAAAATCCATAAAAGCCTACTGAAATGTTAATCTAATTTCAAATTATTTTAGATTGACTTTTTCACCCCTTAGTTTTATATTCAGTAAATACTGAAAACCTATAAAGGCCTCAAGTGGAAAGAAATTAAATTAGATGTGTACTTATCAGGCCATTTAGTAAAAACCCCACCTTTTGCCAGGATGTTAAAAAAAAAAAAAATGGTTCCTATAGCCACAGAGGCTTCAACTCTCAATGAATCTTCTTCTCCAAACTGGTTTCCCCTCTTCCTCCAATTTTTTTTAAGTATTGTTGAGAAAGAACATACATTTCTCTTGTTATATAATTAGGTATTATTTGGGGTCCAATTGGAAATTGGCCTTACATTTATAAAAAGCGAAAGTGGACTTTATTTCTTCATTCCTTCCCTTCTGGTCAAACACTCCACTTTAAAAAAAAAAAAAAGTTTTAATAGGAGGAGTGTAAAAGGGGGGACGTATTATACAGAAAAGCCAAACTATGGAACCTTTCTTATTCCATACCTCTGAACTTAAACTTACTGATCTTTGAAAATTTTGTTTCAGCTGATTATAAGAGAAAGAAATCCAGTGACAGAAGGGCAGGCCCCGCTCAGCAATGATCCAGAAAAGCTTCCTAGGATAAAGGAGAGGGAGCTGCCATCATCAGAACCATGGTGCTTGCACTGAGGATGTGTTAGAAGACGTACATGGCAGGAGGGGCAGGAAATGAGCCAAAGTCAAGGTTTTCCCAGTCTGTCAGTTCTGTGATGGCCTCAAACTCAAGGTGCTGTTGCCATCTGAAGAGAAAGACTATTGGCGACTCCTCATGAACCTCACAGTACAGGGGGGATGAGACTGTCAGGTAACTGAGTTAGAAAGATGAGAAATAACCATCTCTAAAAATTGGATTCTGTCAGAATAAAAACTCCCTTTGTGTGAGGCTTGCAACAGGCCCATCCAACCACTCAAGGGTAGAGGATCTCAGCACCTCCCCCTCCTCTAAGGAGACTGTGTTCAAAGTTAATACAAGGTAAGGGTTATCAAAACAGCCAGACAGGAGTATATTGCATATTTCTTTATAAAGATGACAGAAACTTTTCGAATTTCATAAACGTGTATTACTTGTTTTTCTGTCAGGACCCAAAGGGTGTAGGATCAACTTCAGACATCTTTCATAAGCTTGGAATCTCATTTTATGAATTTATTGGAAGACATAAATCAGGTAAGGCAGAAGTAGATGGATGGATTCTTTAAAAGAAATTGGGCCCCCTGGGTACTTTTAGTAGATTGAGTATTGAGAGATTTACAGGGATAAAATTCTTTACAAGATTAAGGAAGAAGGAAAGGAAACCAAATCTTTCATTTCCAGATATTCACTTTCATTAATTCTTTCACCAAAAGCACATCACTGAAAGAAAACCAGAAATGGTTTTGCACTTAATATTAAAGTGGTTCAAGAGCCAGAGAACCCCTTGAGATGGAAGCAAAACAACAAAGTATTCAAGTTTTCTTCACAAGACAACCTTGCACTGGCAACACTTAGGGCACTTCTGGCTTCAAAAAGAATATTGCTAAAGGAACCTTTTGGGAAAAAAAAAAAATGACTACATTTTGGCAAACAACAATAACAAAAACCTCTCCTGTACAATCCCTACTTCCTTTTGAATCTCCAAAGGTTACAACATTTCATTCAAGATGCTTGGCAGTCACAGCTCCGTGGGCTTTGGTTCTGGATTATGTAAACCCTTCAGTCAGAACGAAGGCGGCTGATGTGAAGCGGCCGCTGTCGGAGGCCTCTCACTGAGGAAGTATTGTGAAGAGTGTGGGGCGCCTGCAGGCCCGTGCTGGGAAAGCTGGAAATACTAAAGGTAAGAAATAAATCCTAACAAAGGAGATTTAGAGAGTTGGGATGACGTCCAAGCTCTTTTCTACCACAATAACCAGGGCCCTCTCAATTTCTCTCTCTGAAAAAAGTGTCTCTGTACCGTACGTAGTGGCTGATGTCTCTTACAGTTTGACAAAAACAAATACTTAACACAAGAAGACTTCTGCAAGACCTCCCATGCACTGTGCGGATGTTGTCGTGTGGCTTGGCTTGTGTTTTATGGCGCCTGCGGGGTGCTTTCTCTGGTCAAAACTCTAGCCTCAAGCCAATGAATGTGTGCCCATGCCAAGTCCCCAAACGGATCCTAACACCCTGTTTGTTTTTCTGTTTCCTGATTGTCGTGTCTGAAACACTCTCATTAACATACATGAGGCTTCATGCCAGAGACTACATGACTAGAGATCGTTTTTTAAGAAAAGCTTGCTCATTCAGAAAAAAATGAGGATTTGATTTACACTGCAGACCAGAAGGAAGCTGACTACTCCTTTGGCCTGAATTCTCGGAAATACTGTCATTAGACCTGTGGGCCCTTATCGGCGTGCTGACTTCTGCGCTGCCTCAGTGTGTCTTCTGCCGCCTCTGAGGGCGCTGGGCTGGGCTGCGCAGGCACGTCTTCTCCAGGCTCGGCTCCTCCCCGCTCCTGGACCTCTCTCAGGGGCCCTTGGTCCTGGGCGTCACTCTTCTCCTCGTCCACACGAGCAGCCGGGCTGTCCTCCTCCTCATCCTCCTCTGCTTCATCCTCATCGCCAAGGTCTTCCTTCTCCTCTTCCTCATCTACAAGGCTGTCCTTATTTTCTTCTTCATTTGAATCGTCTTTTTCCTCCTCTGCATCTTGCGGCTGTTCAGCTTTGTGGGCCTCCTCTGACCTCCGAGTCTGCTCTGTGGAGGGAGCAGAAGGGAACGGCCTCTCAATAAACTGATTATTCAGCAGGCAGTCGAGTGTGTCTAGCCATGAAATGAAGGGGGGGGGGGGCGGGGGGAACGTGACAGTGTTCTCCAATCTGAAGCTATGTTATCACACGGCCCCTAGCTCCATCCGGGGCTTCCCTGTTCCTCTTGGGAGATTTCACTGACCCTGCAGACTTTGGGAGAGCACAGGGCCAGGGAGGGCAAAGGTTCTTTCATGCTTTATATTTGGTACCTTACAGAACACTCAGCGACCCACTCACTCACTGGTCAGGTGATGGGTTGAGAAATGTGACTTAAGCCAAGCCAATCACGGGACTTCCCAGGAGGGTTTGGCCAGAGTCAAGAGGAAAAGCCTTCTCTCTTTCTACAGGAATTGTTCAACTGACAATATGTGAGTTAGGGCTGTTGACAGCCCCCAAATCAGCCACAGAGAAGCAGAAACCTAAAATCCCTTGGGCTGTGCTTGAAGCCAGAATATCCCTGGGTCTTCCAGTTATGTGAGTTAATTTAAATTTTCCTTTTTGGGAGCCTGGGTGGCTCAGTTGGTTAAGCGACTGCCTTCGGCTCAGGTCATGATCCTGGAGTCCCGGGATTGAGTCCCGCATCGGGCTCCCCGCTCAGCGGGGAGTCTGCGTCTCCCTTGGACCCTCCCCCCTCTCATGCTCTCTATCTCATTCTCTCTCTCAAATAAATAAATAAAATCTTTAAAATAAATAAATAAATAAATTTTCCTTTTTTTCCTAAGTTACTTTAAACTGGGTTTCTGTGATTTTTAAGAATTCTAAGGAACATAATATATTTTCTAATTATCTAAGGAAGTCTCCAAGCCTTGAAAACGTCAAGAACTCGAAAGAAATAGAAGTTTACTTAAACTCCCACATAAAATGCAACAATTTTAAAGTCTCATAAAAGTCTTCATGCAAAGTCTCAAAACTAGGAATAAAAGCATGCAAATCCAGGGCTGTTGAATCCTACAAATGGTGTGGGACAGTGCAAGGATTTGGGGAGACTGTTCTTACAGGACTTAGGATAGTTAATGATACATAGTTGAGACTCAATAAATATGAGTTGCCCTCCTTCATTCCAGTTTGAATGAAAGAAAAGGTATCAACTAACTGATGAAGGGCATACACTTAAAGGGAAAAAATAATTGCCAAAATGAAGTACTCCCTAATTTAAGGGGAAAAAAAGAACTTTTGTTCAAATCTGATTTAGAGAACATATTTCAAAGAATTTGGTAAGTGGTGATGGTTTAGCCACCTAGTGAACTGGGGGGAAAGAATCTAGTATCTTCTTTGAGCACAAAAGGGCACACCACAGAATGCCAAAAATACTCTATCACATGACTTTATCATACTTACCAGTACGTTCAGATAAATGCCTTGGAAGTGGTATATAGAAACATTCTGATATTACCACCAGGACCTGGAGAGAAAAAAGTGATTTTACTGTGACTAGATACGACATTTATTAACAAAGAACCTCAAATGTAGGCCTTGGTTCTATAACCAGATATTCACAGACAATTAATTAGCAGTTGGTCAAAAGTCCTCAAAAAAGACATGGATACAATTAAGATCTCCTATTTTTCAAATGTAACAATGTAGGAAAAAATTACAAATACTTAACAGGAGTCAGGGGTCACAAAGTCAAATGTCTATGGAGACCCATTAAAAACAGGTAAATCAAGCAGGTATAAGAAAATAGATACTCTGAGCCAAGTCTACAATGGCCTTTTTAAAAACACTCCTCTGGCCAAACAAAATTAGTCTGCATATCGCTGCCTCTCACCAATGGGTAACCAATTACTGAGTAAAAGACGATGTCAGGGTCTAGAATTCTTAAGAGTAACATAAGAAATTTCTACAGAAATAAATTGTGAGAAAAGTCATTAATGATATGAACGAAACCCTATTTTAGACGGTAATTGCCTTGGCTTCATCTCCAACCTTACTGCAGCATGAACCACTTTCTATTTACCCTATAAACATCCCTCTCCCTTCATAAACTACAAGCTCCTTAGGGGCAGGTTCGTCCCAGTCCCTGTTCCACGCCCAGACTGGCATGGATCATGAAGCTACAGGTTGTATCATAAAGGGCACAGTTCACTGACCGGGAATAAGCTGCAGTCATTCTTCACACGTTCCCCTACAGCACCCCACAATGCAAACGTCCACCCAGGGAGAAGCTGCCCGCTTAGAAGGGCAATCCACTTCTTGTACCCAGCTAACTCTCGGACTTTGCCTTTACTTTGAATAATTGCCCAGGCTTTAAAATAGTAATACTACTGGGGCGCCTGGGTGGCTCAGTCCTTAAGCGTCTGCCTTCGGCTCAGGTCATGATCCCAGGGTTCTGGGATCGAGCTCCGTATCAGGCTCCCCACTCAGCGGGAAGCCTGCTTCTCTCTCTCCCACTCCCCCTGCTTGTGTTCCCTCTCTTGCTATCTTTCTGTATCAAATAAATAAATAAATAAAATCTTTAAAAATAAATAAAAATAAAATAGTAACACTACTTCATACATTAGTGTTTTTAAGGTGCTCTAAAATTTTAAAGAACCTAAAGAAGTCATAGTACTTTTGATTCAATTTCATAAACATCAAATGAGTACCCTACTTTGTGTTCAGAATTATTACCAATCTGTATATTCATTTATTACTTTACTCAAAATTTGGTTCATTAGGTTCAAGGTATCATGTTAACCTCTGTGGGGAGGAGTTCAAAAAAAGGGAAAAAATGGCAGTTTAATTATAAAGCAATATGGAACATGAATTCCATAAGAAAAATGAATAAAGCACTTTGACAGATATTTACAAGATAACAAATATGACAACCAGTTATAGTTTTGGGAAGGATCAAGAATGGCCACTTGAAGCAGCATTTACCCATCCACTTGGCATAGTCCCGAGTGGATGGGTAGCACCAGCTGCCTGGCTCCATTAAGCTACACCAAACTGGACCATGGGGGCTCCTGGATCCAGAGAAAGCCTGAATGCCAGGCTGGGGAGACCCCTGTGGTAGGGCAATGGGATGCATGAAGCTCTGTGGGTTGAAGAGGAACAAGCTCCAATCCACTAAATTGATTTGAACAGTAAAGAGGAAAACATTTCCATCTGAAAAGACTGAGGTTGAAAAATTTCATTTTCATGTGATAGTCCCTAGGGAAGATGGCAGAAGAGTAGGGGACCTGTGTTTCATCTGGTCCCTTGAATGCAGCTAGGTTATCTATCAACTCATTTTGAACACCTGTGAATTCAACATGAGATCTAAGAAAGGAACTGCTGCAACTCTATAAATAGAGAAGTGGCCACTTTTTTGCAAGGTAAGAGGTGCAGAGAAGTGAATCTGAGGGGATATATCAGAAAATAAATCACAAGGGGAGGCAGCCTCCATAAGCTGGCTACCAGAAAGTAATATAGCAGTGAAGCACAAAATCAGAACTTTTAGAAGTCTGCTCCTCTAAGGGATGTCCCTCTCTGAAAGATGCTCAGGTAGCGAAGCAGGGCAGAATCCTAGGTGGGACAGTGTGGTCTCAGGATCCCCGGGGTGACCGAAAGAACAGGGTTGCCTGAGTGCAGCAGAGTTCCCAGGCATGGGAAGGCAGCTACAATTAGCGAGCCCAGGAATGGCCTCTCAGCTAGGTGTTGCCATACATCACAAACTGCAGCACGATTGGGGCAACTGCTCACCAAGCAGGGGACCTGCAAGCGACAACTGCTGGGAGATCTGGCTCCTTCCCCAGGGAGGAGCGGAGTGGGTGTGCACCATCGGGCAAACGCTCCAGAGCAGGGGCCCAGAGAGTGGCGGGGCCTCCAGGAGACACTCCTCCACAGCTGGGCAGACTGGTGCAGGTGTGCAGGGCAGGAGTCTGCGGGGTTTGGCGCACACAAAAGGGACTGACTACCTTTCCCTGAGGGTGCGCCGGAGAGAGGGAGCCGTGATCGTTCAGCTCCGGGACTGGAGATCAGGGCTCTGCTGCCATTTTTTACTTTTGTTTCATCCCTTAAAGTGGTGCGAAAAGGCTTCAGGGAACAAAAGTCACATGGAGCAATGCGAAGCAGCTTCCAATGAGTCGGGCCAGGAGTGGTGCAACTCCACAAAGGTAAAGACACCTGAGTATCGGTGCAACAGGGCCCTCCCCCAGAAGCCCAGCAGGATCCTCCAGTGAATACCAAGTGTATAGATCACTCAGAACTGAAAAACTCCTGCACTGGCGGAAAATAGTATATAGAATTAGAGGTTGAGCCCTTTGTTTACAGGTGAAAAATAACGTTTACTAACGTAATTCGGTCATCACAAAGTCAATCAAGAAAACAAACAAAAATCTAAACTAGCAGCCTTGTTTTGACTTACCATCTTTTAAAATTAGGAAAAAGTAAGAAACATAATCATTAGGCTGATGGGGAACAGTAATTTGACCAGGAAATCACTCCAATGGAAAATATCGTGTTCCTCCTGGCCACTGTGTAAGTTGAATCTTATATATGTATGAATCTAAAAAGATTCATAGAGGGAAGAACTTCCAGGGACACAGGACTGCAGGCCTGGGCTCTGCTTTCAGCCCTCAGTTAATGGCAAAGGTACCACAGAACATGGAATGCACAGCTGCAGACCTCCTTGAAGGCAAAAATTCTAGCTGTTGTGTACTTTTTTTTTTTTTAAATACATATTATGGTTGTAGAAAAGGAATCAGAGATATGTGTTTGGTATTTATGGAAATGTATTACCAGAAAATGTATTATTCTTTTGTTAAATAAAGTTCTCCTCCCAACTTCTTATAAAGGAATAATATTCTATATCATTTAATCACTTGAACAATCTAGAATCCACTCTCTTCTTCCTTCAGTCCAAACTTTAATAATCTTCCTGGACCAATTATTTGAATCTAAGTTTCCAAATAAACTTAGGGCATAGGCAGGCCTGGCCTGATTTTTTGAACTTAACATTAACATCAAAGATAAAATTCAGAAACTCTTTATGCTGAGTAGTTTCCAGTGGTCTTTCAATAGGCTCACACTCAACCTACATTCTCCATAACTCCACTTGAGAACCACCCAGGATCTCATGGTATTCCCCCTGCAAAAGCCTCACACTCATGTGGCTCTAAAATATACCGCTAGAAAGATCAACACTAGACAGTAGATGGGAAAAGCATATTTACATCCAAATTTATACCCAAGTCAAATCTTTTAGGCCAGACCATCAGGGCCATGTTGGTTAGCAATAAGATTAAGGCGACCTAATGAATGACATATCTGAGTTCCAGCCCCATCTGTGGAATTAACACCAGTGGTCAGATCTCAAATACAAGCCATAGCATGAAGTAAGCATGTTTGCAGCAAAATAAAATCAAGCCTCCTTGGCTTCCTGGAGTATGGCTTTGTCATAACAAGTTATTTATCAATATATATAAAAGCAATTGCTGACATTTTAAGCTTATTTTTAGGATATGTGCTGCCAGAGCGAGCACTTAAGCTTATTTTTAAAAAGGACTTACTAAAGAGCTGAAATGCATTATACAATCTAAGGACAGACTTTAAGATAATCTAACCTCAACATCTGTCCTTTTTATATAAATTTTTAGTAATCATCAATTATTCCTATCATACAGTGTTTAGAAGCTTTGTGATTAATACACAGCACAATGGCTTTTAAGAACTTTTTTTTTTTTTTAAGGTTTTATTTATTTATTCATGAGAGACAGAGAGAGAGAGAGAGGCAGAGGGAGTAGCAGGCTCCCAAGGAGCAGGTGCCTGATGTGGGACTTGATCCCAGGACTCTGGGATCATGACCTGAGCCGAAGGCAGACGCTTAACCATCTGAGCCACCCAGGCGCCCGGCTTTTAAGAACTTCTTAATTAGAGTTTAAAGCTTAATCAAACTGATCAAGTGTGAGTATGAAAAGAAAGATTTAAAAATTATGTAAAAGAGTAAAACATTGCCAAAACACTTATAGTTGCTTATGTAGTTAAGTAAATAAATTTATTATTTCAATTCTTACCTAAAACATCTAGGGAGAAAACACACAGATACCTACTAGGTACTAATTTTCATACCTAAAGAAGACATAGTAATGTGCTTTGCATCTTTTTTTTTTTTCCATAATAATGACTGTGTTTTTTTATCTACAATATCTCACAAAATCCACCTTGGGATAACCAGAGTGTATGTACAGGCAGCAGGTCAGAATTAGAGGTTCAGTTGGAGGATGTGAACAAGAAAAAATCTTGTTCACTCAAGGAACAAATTCACAGGTTTGGCCTTATCACCACAGTGTTCCAATCAAGTAGGCAATGTGTGAAATCACAGCTGACTTGGTTGTCTTAGAAACTGACTATGAATTCATGTAAGGTCTCCAATTCTTTCATTACTACCTATATTCTAGGTAGCACCCATCTTCAGAATATTTAAGGTGAGGATTAGGAGATAATAATTTAATAAACTTTCCATTATATCTCAAATTACCACTGAAAGTAGTATCAAAAAAGTAACTGCTTAGATTATACACAAAACGATACTTGTTTATGCATCTTTTCTTTCTTGGCTGCTTTCTAGTTTTGCATAAAACCCATGTGGCTTTAAAGAAAGGGGGGAAATGGCATTATCTCTTACCAGACCCATGAAAAGGCCAAAAATCAAGGTGGCCATGACGAAAAAGACATAAGAACACCAAGCAGGAATTCCAAGGGTCACTGTGAAATAGTTGTGAAGATGCTGTAATCAGAAGAAAAAAATAAAATATTTACTTATTACCAAACATGTTTGAATCTCCCTCTCTAGCTAGAACTCAAGTCTGCAAACTGTTTCTACATGTATGAGTTCCCACAAAGTTCACCCAATCTGCATTTATGTGATTCTTCAAGGACAAGTCAAATTTTACAACACTGAAAATCAGAGAGTAATAATAAAGGTCATATCAAGTGAGAGTTATATTTCTTTGTTCATGATCTGGTAGAACTCTGGCAGAATTGTTTTTCTAGCCCCTTCTTTCATCATGACAGACTCTTTTGGGTCATTCTCCCCTATAATTCCACCACACACCTCAATTTTTACTCATCATGTGGCATCCATAAAAAATTAAACTTCCTGGGCCTTTGTCAGTTTTTTTTTAAAGATTTTATTTATTTATTTGACAGAGACAGAGAGAGCAGGAACACAAGCAGGGGGAGTGGGAGAGGGAGAAGCAGGCTTCCCGCTGAGCAGGGAGCCCAGTGTGGGACTCAATCCCAGGACTCTGGGATCATGACCTGAGCCGAAGGCAGCCGCTTAATGACTGAGCCACCCAGGCGCCCCAGGCCTTTGTCAATTTTTAAGTGGAACTAAATTACTACTTATAGACATCAATCATTAAAAATGTCCCATACTGGGGTGCCTGGGTGACTCGGTTAAGCGTCCGACTCTTGATTTTGGTTTAGGTCACAATCTCAGGATTGTGAGATGGAGCCCTGTTCCAGGCTCTGTGCTAGGCATGGAGCCTGCTTATGATTCTCTCTCCCTCTCCCTCTGCCCCCCTTCACCCCCACTCCTTCTCTCTTTGAATGAAGTAATTAATTAAAATAAAATGTACCATTTCCTTTTCCTAATCAGACCATTACTCTACTCTACCCATCCTCAATAACTTGCCTAAATCACCATAAAACTGAAAATATTAGACAGAAGAAAGTTTTTCTAGTTAATTCATTATGAATAAATGAGATTCCATCAGTCTTTGAGTAAAGCCCTCATCCCTTTTTTTACTGTTCCCTGGGACTAGCTTTGATACCAAACATTTAAAAAATGAGTGAAGAGATAACCATTTTTGCTAAAAATTGTTTACATGCTAAGTCATACAGGTATGAACCTACCAGTTTGGAGTCAAGGCCCACTTAAATGTGGACATGCAGCAGCCAAGCTTCACCATGATGGCTTAGTGATCATCTGTGTTAGGCCCTTACAGCTCCAAAACCAGTCATTCACTATAATCCAAGCATTTATGGGCACATGATGAAATCATTCCAAGCTAAGTGCCACCAGCAAGCAGAGATAACAACTGAATGACTTGCTTAGAACTGATGAGGTGGATGAAAATGACTCCTAGTTTCTATTTTAATATTTCTCAAAATCCAAATTACTCGAGTATCTCCCATTGGTTTCTCAGTTTATAAATGTCAATTCAATTAAACACTATCTTTTATTCTGGCTTAATTCTGAATGATAAACCAACAAATAAAAAAGCTTGTTAATGGTCCAGAATAATCTGAGATCTCCTCTCTCCAATTTCTTATTCAGTAGAAGAAATATTTTACATACTTATATATGCAAAGTGTTCGAAAAATATTTATTGAATTAAAAAAAGATACTAGCATATCCTTCAATTATTCATAGGAGATGCAAACAACTCATGATTTGTAAAACTATCATCCATCCTCTGTTATGGCATTGGTCATCATTTTATCTTTAGCCGGGGCAATTATTTATTAAGAGTAATCTAATGTTCTGCAGCCCAGTAGGCAAAGAGGTATTTGGGATATCAACAGGTTGCTTCATTCAAACTCCGTTCAATGTAAGTTCTAAAATGTATCATACAGTTCTCCACTTCAGAAAACTCTATGTGTTCATAGTTTATGCTTTACTTGATGACTCAGTGCCACCATCAGGATTAAACTCTGAAATGTGCCAAAGAATTAGAAGATATGGAAAGCCAGTCTGGCTTTGTGTCGACCCAGAGAGGTGTGTATTCTGGAACTTGTTTTATAAATAATATCCATCCATATGGCTGGAATGAATAATGTCCAGTTATAAGTCCTTCTGCATAGTCTCTTACACCCTTTCTGCAAAATAAATTATTAAAGTAACCTGTAAGAAATTTTCTAAGTTATTTTCTGGAATTCAATAAGTTATATGACTTCGAATCATTGCATTTTGGGTCACACACTTCTTAGTGCATTCAAAATATCCTCTTATTGTAGCAAGCTCCGCTTCAATTTTCTCCATCAACTATTTATTTATTTATTTATTTATTTATTTATTTATTTTCCAATAAATGTTAGCTGTTATTATTATCAATACTAATTTGATAATAAAGCATTTATTATTCATACATGATGAAAAGTACAGTTTGGTTTTTTTTTGGAAACCCTAACACATATGCATTTATTTTTTTTTTTCAGCTTACTCTTTAAAGGATTTATTTGAGCCTCTTAGAGAAATCCTGCCATCTTGTGGTCTTTTAGTTGATTAATACTAAAGCCTTATTAACCAAGTTGTGTTTTCACAACTGCAGACATAAATCTTTATCTGTTTACTTTGAGTTCACAATGGTTTTAGAACACCTTAAGAGTGTTGGGGTTTGTGGCATTAGGTACTTGAAGTCTTGCCGTATGTATGCTTTCAAGTAATAACTGATTCAAACTGATCTAACTCAGTTTTAGATTCCTGTGTTTCTGTTTCTTTAACTGTCAGGCAAAGTGACAGTTTTCACTTGTGGAAAATACTGATCCTTGTTCAATATTGTATGTGCTCATTATAAGGAAGCATCTTACTCTGTTTCCTAAAAATGCACAAAAATATCACCTAATGGGCCTGACAACTTCTACAGTACTAGTGTAATAGATAATGGAGTTAGAGCTAGTTTTTGGCTACATACAGATTTGAGTGAGAGACTAAATGAAGACACCACTACAGTAGAATAAATGAGAAGAACATTCTACCCAGTGGTCAGATGGATTTAAGGAATGGAGCAAGGCCAAAGCATCCCTGGATAAGGTAGAGCCCTTTGTCTCCAGAGAGAAAGAAAAGTACTCTCTCTGGGGACTGAACTACTGCAGGTCAGATTCAATGCTGCCCAAGGGCACCCACTTAGCGAGCCCAGTGCTGCAAAGTCTCAGTCAGAGCTGGGTAGGCCCTGAATGACACAGAACCCTCTGGATTTAGATCCCACCAATGTCACAGGATACTCTGAGGAGTTTTGGGACAAACCCAATATCCCTTTCAAACACAGATCAGAATCCTCAAAACATCTTCCCTGTGTGGGAGCAGCTCAGAAAGACTTTCTCTAGTAATGGCCAAGGGTTCAGTTCACCTTCAATGTTTTACCCTTTCAACACTTGCAACAAAACACAACCTTGCAGCCTCTTATAGGCATTAAGAGAGGTATTTTGTGGGTGTACACCATCTCACTGTAATATGGTTCTAGATCATTTTACAAGGAAAAAAAAAACTCAAAACAGTTAAGAGGAGACATACCACTATCTAAAACACAGGGCGACATTTGGGGAGTTTTAAAATATATTCTTGTTAAGTGTTGGTGTAGATGTGGAGGAAAAGGAACCCTCATGCACTGTTGGTGGGAATGCAAACTGGTGCAGTCAGTGTGAAAAACACTATGGAGGGTCCTGAAAAAGTTAAAAATGGAATTACCATGTGATCCGGTAATTTCACTATGAGGTATTTACCCAAAGAATATGAAAACACTAATTGGAAAAGATATATACACCCTATGTTTATTGCAGCATTATTGACAATAGCCAAATTATGGAAGAAACCTAAGTGCTCATCGACAGATGAATGGATAAAGAAGATGTGGTGTATATGCACAATGGAATATTACTCAGCCATAAAATATGAAATCTTGCTATTTGCAACAAGGTGAATGGATCTAGAGTGTATAGTGCTAGGTGAAATAAGTTAATCAAAGACAAATATCATATGATTTCACTCATGAAGAATTTAAGAAACAAAAGAACCAGAAAAAAAGAGACAAACCAAAAAATAGACTCTTAACTGTAGAGAATAACGGTTAGCAGAGCAGAGTTGGGTGAGGGGATGGATGAAATAGGTGAGGGAGATTAAGAGAACACTTGTCACAATGAGTACTCAGTAATGTATAGAATTGTTGGGTCACTATATTGTACACTCAAACTAATATAACACTGTTACTTACTGGAATTAAAATTTTTAAAAAAGTATTCCCACTTTGAAAAAAATACTCTCTTGTTATTCTCCAGTCTAAACACTCATGGCCTTAAATTCTCATTGTGAGGTATTTATAAAGCCTTAAATCTTCTCCATCATACAGACTGTCCTCCCAAGGATTGCAGCCTACCTTATTGCCTGCATCCTTGCATAACGACAGTGTCACTGAGGTGAGGGAAGTTACATACTGTATTAGCTCAGTGAGCAGTACAAATTCACCAAATCAAATCAAATAACATTGAAATGCATTCAGATGCTAAACCTAGTTAGCAAAAATACTCTTTGTACAACTGCCATAGAACCTTATTTTAATCCTGCTATCAGCCTGGATTAAAAAAATAACTGCATAAAAAGAGAAAGCATTCCTTATTGACTAGTGAGAGGTAAAAAGTAAAATAATGATGACAACAATGATCAATGAATACAACTAACAAGAAACAGCTGGCGAGTACTGACTAGGTGCCAGGTTCTATGCTAAGCACTCAAAGTGTTCTAGTGACAACAGTTTATGGCAGAGGAAACTCATGGACTCAGAGATACACACACAGGGTAGAGAACAACGAGTTGTCTCTCTGGAAGAGAGAAAGATAATACCTCCCTACACCACTGTCGTCAACTGTGAAAAGAGATGAGAAGACAGGAAGGCTGGAAAGTCTCTCCATACATGGGCCACAGACAACATGTCAGCCCCAGGATCCCGAACCCTGACTGTGGCACCTGACTCAGGGACAGTGCTTCCCAAGTTCAATCTCCTGTGCATTGCTTCCATGGCATGAACCTCACCTTGTACTATTCTTTAGATTATTAACATTTCTCATTAAGTTGCATAACTTCTTTTAAGCTGAATTTCAAAGACATTTTATATTGCTACTATAAATATAAAATCAGTGCCAATTCTGTAGCTAGAAGATGTCTATCCACTCTTTGAGGAACTCCTTGAGTTGTACATCTTCCAGGCGCCCGTGACTCTTATGGGGTAGGCAAATGTCAAGGCTATATATGAGGATGGGTGTTATAGCTAGAGTGGCAATGACTTCTATGAGTTTATATAAAAATTAAAATACATCGGTGGATACCATCATGACTGGATTGAAAAGACAATCTGAATTTTAGTGATGGATAGAACATTTGAGATTATCCACTCTTCCCCCATACTGTGATACAAATTACCTACTAAGGATCCCTTGGATTCCAGGTGACAGCAGGAAGCTCACAGGATCTGGCTTATAACACTATTCAAGGAACTTCTTCACCTCAAGGATTTAGTCAAGCAAGAACATATGGGAGGTTGGTGTAGAGTTAAGAAAGCCAAATGCAGAACACAACAAAACCCCTGAGTTCATGGGAGCTCAGCTGTGTGGGTGTCTCCTCACCGAGCAATTCTGACATCCTGAGGACAAGCTTTTATTTCCAGAATGCCAGATCCAGCAAGCTGCCTTCATTCCTAAAGCAGAAACTCAAAGACTTTAAGGACTAGTTCAGTAGGCTTATGTTATAGATACTGTTCTTGTTTTTACTTTGTCTTTTTCATTACAGAAAAAAAATTAATACAGAGAAAGATAAGAGATTTTCTAAAAATCAGCCATAATTTCAGTATCAGAGATAGCTATTGCTGACATCTGATTAATCTCCTTCCAGGCATTTTCTGGTATACACATAAAAATTCCACACGAACATAACATTACACACACTGTTTTGTTATCTTTTCCCTCACTTAATAACATGCAGTTTTTCCTATAGAAGTATTATACCTAACCAGCCACTCATCCAGGGGAGACTGTTGATGAAGAAACACTGACTTCTATCTGTCTATGTATCCACGACATCACAGTAGGATAAAAGAGATTGTGGATGGACGTCAATAACCTCACCTCACTGACATTAGCCACTCTGTGTCTTTCCTCCTTCCCTTGTTTGATCTTTCTTGGAGACCTTACACTCACTTAGTTCTAGCCATGTTCTTTCCCTCTCTCTCTCTCTCACCACATACTATGTTCCTTTTGTTCACTGTTAATATGTTTGCACTATAGTTTTATATTGTTTAGACATGAGTTATAAACAGATTATGTTCCCCACAATTATACATTCAACATTGAGGAAAGGATCCTGGACAAGGGAGAAGGGCTGGCTAAATAAGCTGAGTGAGCTGGGTAGTCAGCTAGGAGGACTTGCTCATTAAGTGGTTCTTCAGGTGCAACCAGGCAAGACTGCACCTCAAAGTTGAAGTGGAAACCTGACAGATAGCCAAGGATTGGGTCTCAATAGGCTGGAAATTATGTCCTCTGTAAGAGGACAAGGGTTAGATTACAGAAACAGGTTGTGAGAGCCCTTCCCAGAGATTTCATGGAAGGCTGAAAACTTGTTTCTAAGAAAAGAAGAAACTACAAAAGTTGTCAAGAGGCTTGGGGAACCTAGATGCTGATACAGAGGGTGATACCAGATTTCTCTCACAGATTTTTAAAGTAATGAATACACATACATGGAGAGATCAAAATAATCTACAAACCTCCCACTTATGTTCTTTTAGTCATATTATCCCCTGTCTACACACATACACACACACACACACACACACACACACACACACACACAAAGTGCAAATACATTAGTGATGCCAATAAATATAAATGGACTAAATTTACCATTTAAAAGAATTACTTGTTGCTACATGCTTTTTACAAGACGCATTTAAAACATAACAGCAAGAAAAAGGCTAAAAGTGGAAAAACATTCCAGGCAAAATTGACCAAAAAGAAAAAAAATATGGTATTAATATTAGATAAAAGTGACTCTACAGAATGTAAAATGTAATTGTGTGTCAAATTTTAACAATTTATCCCATAAAACTATCTTCTTTTGTTCCCTGTTTAGATATCTGGAAAGACATTCTAAGTATACATAATATGTAAATATCATATATACTCTTCAGTCACTAAGAAGAACATTTTCATTGGGGTATCTGGGTGGCTCAGTTGGTTAAGCATCTGCCTTTGGCTCAGGTCATGATCCCAGAGTCCTGGGATCAAAGCCTGAGTCTTGTCCCTGCTCAGTGGGGAGTCTGCTTCTCGCTTCTCCCTCTGTCTCTCCCCCCATTCATGCTCTCTCTCTCTCACTCTCTCTCAAATAAATAAATAAAATCTTAAAAAAAAAGGCAGAACATCTTCATTGGTTATTCAGAAATGGATCATATTCTATTCTCCAAGTTGCCCTTTCTTTGTAGTCTGATGCATACACACAGATCTGTTCATGCTGCCCATGGCTGGAGCACTGTGAGTATAAAGATAAAACACCCACTCCTGGCCTTGACATGACAATGCCACACATTGTAGTTATTTGCATGATAAAAATGAAAAACTGTAACTCCTTATCTAAACTCCTGTTTATTGAAGCACAAAATGCCGTTATATGAAGTCAAAGCAATTATTTTTCTCCCCAGATACTATATTTGAAAATACACCTCTTTAACAATGCGTGAAAGTCATGACCACCTTCCATCTAAGCTCTTCTTAAACCACTAAACCAATTCATCTCTTGATTTGCACTTATTGTAGGTTCTATGCCAAGATCTTGCTCTTATGATTCCTGACATCCATCTATTATGACTATCCTGTTGAATTAGACATTATAAGGCTACAAGGTTCTCCGATGGCTATCAGAATATATGACTCTGTCAACCCTTAGTGTCAACATACTGCAAAAGGCAAAATCCTTACTCTCAATTCCCAATTGGCAATTCATAATTCTCAAACCCTCAATAAACTTCTCATCAGTGTTAAGAAATATAATACTCATATGATCTGGAGAGAGGGAAAATTCCAGTTATTGTTTAATATCATACACAAGTGCCAAAAAAAACAGTTAACAAACTTTAAGAAGTACTGAATCCAAGTGACAAACTTAGTTTCTGTTGTGAAGAAATTCTGACGTTAGTATTCCATCTCACAAGGCAGAAAATAAAATATAACTGAAAAACTAGGACACAAAAGATTGTTCTTAAATTTCCCTAAACATATATCAATGTGCATGAGAAACAGAAGAAGATTCTTCATGAACTCCTTGAATATTAAGTTCCAAATATGACATCATGACGTAAAATCATAGCCTTGAAAAGAAAAATGTAAGGACTCACTTCTAAAGATTTTTTGAAATACTTTAAGGATATATATTTAATTCCACAGCAAGTTTGTTAAATTTGGCAGAATTTAGCCCACCCTACACATAAAGGGAAGTAAAAGATTATGTAACACATTCAAGATTATATAACTGTTCAACATTTTAACCTAAGTAACAGTTCTAACTCACTGAAATGACTCAGTGGAACGATAAAATTGCTTATAGTAGGGGCGCTCAAACTTTCTTAAAGGGCCAGAGAGTAAA